>NC_072426.2:79090000-88605000 GCF_028878055.3 Symphalangus syndactylus
TTTTATTGTGGTGTTCTGTTTAAGTTTGGTTTGGATGTTATTGGTGTTGTGTTTTTCTTTATTGCTATATAACTTCTACCCAAATTGATCTATAGGTTTCTATTTTCATAATAGAATAATTTGGCAGAAATCTTGTGGAAACTGTCTAATCAAATTAAAAATTTAAATACATACAAAAAAGCCAAGAACAGTAAAAATTATCCTGAAGAATAACAAAGTTTGTGAGCTTAAAATGTCAGATATTCAGACTTAAAGCTATAGTAATCAAAGCTATGTGTGGTAGTAATGCAAAAATACGCACAAAGAAAACTAGAAAGATTAGAGAGTCCAACTCAGACTCACATATTTGAACACTTTGTATATTACAAAAGACACACCAGCAGAGCAGTGGGGAGAAGAAAATCATCTCGTATATAGCCTTGGGTCAACTGGTTACTTATGTGAGACAGAAATACTCCTGGTCAGGCGCGGTGGCTCACACCTGTAATCCCAGCACTTTGGGAGGCCGAAGCGGGTGGATCATGAGGTCTGGAGATGAAGACCATCCTGGCCAACATGGTGAAACCCCATCTCTACTAAAAATACAAAAAAAAATAGCTGGGCGTGATGGCGGGTGCCTGCAGTCCCAGCTGCTCAGGTGGCTGAGGCAGGAGAATGGTGTGAACCCAGGAGGTGGAGGTTGCAGTGAGCCGAGGTCTCACCAGTGCACTCCAGCCTGGTGACAGAGCAAGACAACGTCGAAAGGAAGAAAGAGAGAGAGAGAGAGAAAGGAAGGAAGGAAGGAAGGAAGGAAGGAAAGAAAGAGAAAGAAAGAAGAAAGAAAGAAAAGAAAGAAAGAAAGAAAGAAAGAAAGAAAAGAAAGAAAGAAAAGAAAGAAAGAAAAAGAAAGAGAGGGAGGAAGAAAGGAAAGAAAGAAAGAAAGGGAGGGAGGAAGAAAGGAAAGAAAGAAAGAAAGAAGGAGGGAGACGGGAAAGAAAGAAAGGGAGAGAGAAAGAGAAAGAGAGAAAGAAAGAAGAAAGAAAAGAAAAAGAAAGAAAGAAATACTCCTATCTTATATTATTAACAAATTTCAAGGACAGGTGGATTTTAAATTTTAAGGTGAAAGTTGAAAACAATATTTGTAATAGATAACATAGATGAATATGTTCATGATCTTGGCATAGGGTGAGATTTCTTAGGACACAAAGTGCATTAACCATCAAGTCAGAAATATGACAAATGGGACCTTATTAAAATTAAGAATTTCTCTTCAAAAAAAAAAACTTTCAAGAGAGTAGAAAGGCAAGAATAGAGTGGAAATAAATATTTGCCATATATTTATGTGGCAAAAGCCTTATATCTAGATTATTTAACTAAATCCCATCAATTAATTAAAAAAGACCCAATACATTGTACAAAATTGGCAAACATGTGAGTAGGAGTTCCACATAAAGAGAACGAAAGGGCCAAGAAGTAGATAAACATATCCATATCCTTATGTGTCAGAAAAGAATGCATTTTAAAACAATAATTTAATACCACTATGCAATAGTTAAAATTTTTTTCAGTGACAAAATTAAGTACTAGTGATGATGTCAAGCAACTGGAAATTTCTTATACCGTTCTCTGTGTAAACTGTTACAACCGCATTCAAAAACTCTTGGGTAGTATCTCCTTACATACATCATGTATGTAAGCACACTCTAGGACAAGCAACTCCACTTTTAGGTATATACACCCAATAGAAATGCCAGCATATTTCACAATGCAGAAAAGTGACCGAAGCAACATTATTTGGTACTTTTCCAAACTGAAAACAACTCAAATGTGCATCAATAATAAAAAGAATAAATAAAACATCTACATATCCCTTTATAAGGGGACAATATACAGGTATGAAATTAATTACAGACATATTAATGTAAATCTTGCAAGCACAATTTAATTAGATTTAAAAGTCCTACCCAGAAAAATCAGACAATAGAAAAAAAAAAAGGCATCCAAATAGAAAAAAAGTTGAATTCTCTTCTCTCCACTTACAATATGATTGTCTACATAGAAAATTTTAAAGCCTCTCCAAAACTCCTTTTGGAGAAAACTTGAAAAGCCTCCTGGAATGGATAAAGTAAAGTTTTAGAACACAAAATCAGTGTACAAAAATCAGTGGCATATCTATGCACCAATAACATGGAATTCCTGAACATTTTCTATTTTTATTGCATTTTAATTTATTCCCTCAGTTACCAATAACTTTATTTCTTTTTTCAGCTAAACTAGTTTATTCTTCTGTACAATTTCACCTTGTTAAAAATCCCCAGGGCCAAGAAGTGAGAATAAAGTACTTATCTGCATCCTGTTTCATTTTGAAAACTAGTTTAGATAAAACCTATACTTGTCTCAGAAGTTGGCTCTCAGCAGAGATGCCTGCCAGAAAGAGGGAGCTCCTGAGAAAGAGCAATGTGTCCCATACATATGGGGAATTCTCAGCCATGTTAAGTGACAACCACAAGCATTTTCTTTTTTTTTTTTTTTTTTTTTTTTGAGACGGAGTCTTGCTCTTTCGCCCAGGCTGGAGTGCAGTGGCACAATCTCGGCTCACTGCAATTTCCGCGTCCCGGGTTCACGCCATTCTCCTGCCTCAGCCTCTCCGAGTAGCTGGGACTACAGGCGCCCGCCACCACGCCCGGCTAATTTTTTGTATTTTTTAGTAGAGACGGGGTTTCATCGTGGTCTCGATCTCCTGACCTTGTGATCCGCACGCCTCGGCCTCCCAAAGTGCTGGGATTACAAGCGTGAGCCACCGTGCCCGGCCAACCACAAGCATTTTCACTCTGGTTAGACAGGACTCTGGATGGATGTGTGGGAAAAGAGCCAAACTCTAAGGGAGTCAAATAGGACATTGCAAAGATTTATGCGTTTACCCAGGGAGAATTTATTGTGTTAAATTATGTGCAAGACACTGTGCAAAGAGCAATTAAAGTGAAAATTATTAAGGCATTAACTTTACTTCAGGAAACTCACTCTAGTCAGATTCTCTGAACCCCTGAACTTAACAGCAACCTAGTACAAGCTTGTTCAGAGTGGAGAGAGGGTAGGGGAAGGAAGGTGAGGTGAAAAATCAGGCTGAGTGAATGAGATAATTGCCCCTGGTAATGCACTGGAAGTATAGATAGGTTTTGGATGTTTGAAGACAAAAGAATCTCAGCAGAGGGTGCAGATGAAAAAGGGCAGAAACCCATGAAAAGGAATGCAGGAGAAGGAATGAGTTTGCTGGACTATGGAGATCACAGTAAAAAGCAGAGAATAAGAGGCCTCTGTGGTCATCTAGGGACTATGGGGTGGATTTGTTGGGGGGTTACAGAGTCAGTGAGGAACTTTTGAACCATAGGATGGGTAAATAAGAGCTATATTTTGGAATAATTATGTAGCAATGGTGGTTAGGAGAAACAGAACTCAAAGTATTATAAAAATATATTTTTTCTTATTATCCCATACAAGCCTTGAGCCCTTCTTAAACTGAGAAAGGAATGGTTTTCTAAGATGTTTTAAAATTCTTATAGGCAAGCATTACTCTATGCTACCTTTTAGCAAAGGTTTGTTTTAACCAAATCAAGAAGATAGTATGGATTTTTTGCTCACAATGATTCAGTGCAACATCTCATATCTTCTGCTAGTTTTCAGAACACTTAATGTGATGCTCCTGGCAGCCCTAAACTATTCCCTTGGGCATAAAGAAACCAGCATCGATGGAAATAATTGACTGAGTGTCAGTACTCCACGGATGGGTGCTCCCCTTGCTAAGGCTCCCTCCTCTGGGCTAGGCCTTCTACACCATGGATGTCCTGCTGCAGCTGAAGCTGGAGCTTGGAAGGAGCTCTGTGGGTCTTCCCAGCACACAATAGGTGCCCAATTAGCATGGCCAGAATCAAGCTTCTCCCTCTCACCACTTCTTTCTCCGTTTGTCCCTTGTGGGGAATGGAAAGTCCTGGAACAGAATTCAGCACAGGGTTGAAGTTCAAATATCAGCTGATACCTGGTGCATGTTGACTTTTTTGAGAAGAACTTGGGAGAATAAAGCATAAAAACAGTCCTGGCAGGCACGGTGGCTCATGCCTGTATTCCTGGCATTTTGATAGACTGAGGAGATAAGATGGTTTGAGGCTAGGAATTTGACACCAGCCTTGTCAACATAGTGAGACCCCATTTATAAAAATAAAAATAAATAAATAAAATTAATTTTAAAAATCTAGCCAGGTGTGATGGTGCCCAACTGTAGTCCCAGCTATGTGGGAGATTGAGGCAGAGGATGACTTGAGCCCAAAAGTTCTAGGCTATGGTAAGCTATGATCATGCCACTGCACTTCTACCTGGGCAACCAAGCAAGATGTTTCAAAAATAAAATCTTTTATTATTCTTCACCCCTATAATCTCTCCAGAACTTGTGCACTATGTGGAAGAAAGAACCAAACTCCCCAAGAATTTGGTTTTTGCTTAAGATTTGGTTTACTGTTGCTTGGCTGCCTCCTCGTGTCCTCATTTTGTAAAAAATAAGAACCCGCATGTGAAGTGGAGGTTCTCCCCAGCAGAGGGTCTCACCAAGGCCCCAGGACTGGCACTTTAGGTAGAGGTTTGCCTTCCAACCTCTGGGTAATAATTGACATTAAAATTGACACAAGTTGCGGGGTGCGGTGGCTCATGCCTGTAATCCCAGCACTTTGGGAGGCTGAGGTGGGCGGATCACGAGGTCAGGAGATCAAGACCATCCTGGCTAACACGGTGAAACTCCATCTCTACTAAAAATACAAAAAATTAGCCAGGCGTGGTGGCGGGCAACTGTAGTCCCAGCTACTTGGGAAGCTAAGGCAGGAGAATGGCGTGAACCTGGGAGGCGGAACTTGGAGTGAGCCGAGATCGCGCCACTGCACTCCAGCATGGGCGACAGAGTGAGACTCCATCTCAAAAAAAAAAAAAAAAATCGACACAAGTTTTCTAGACACCAGCTTCCTGAAAAAAGCAGCTGGCCAAAAGACAAGATGTGGTCAGTGGTGAAGGTGACCCAGGCCGAGTGCAGAAGTCCACCAGTGCATCTGAAGACTGATGTAAGGCAGAGTTTCCCTGATGTTCACTCCTTCTGCCCTCCAAACATTCTTCTACTTTTCCCAAACTTCCCTCTGACATCCTCCAAACTTTCTGTCCCCCAGGGCTTTCTTGACAGGCAGTCTAAAGAAGCAAAAGCTTTAAAATTGGTTTGATTTTAAAAATAATTTCATTTATTACTAAAATGTACTGACACAAAATTAGAATATCCATTATTGAAAATGTTTAAAAAGTAAATTAAGTGTAAGTTTAAATTTAATTAACTTATTTGATTTTTAATTAAAATTGAAAAAAAAATTTGAGACAGGGTCTTACTCTGTCACCCAGGTTGGAGTGCAGTGGTGACATCTTGGCTTATTGCAACCCCCACCTCTTCCGTTCAAGTGATTCTCATGCCTCAGCCTCCCGAGTAGCTAGGACTAAAAGCACACACCACCAATGGCTAATTTTTGTGTTTTTAGTAGATACAAGGTATTGCACACACTGGTCTCAAACTACTGGTCTCAAGTGATTTACCTGCCTCGGCCTTTCAAAGTGTGGGATCACAGGCATGAGTGACCACGCCTGGCCTTAAAATTTCTAAAAGTTATAGGTAAATTTAAATTACTCAGAAACAGCCAGAATTAACCATTGGATACCCGGAATCTTTTTCTCATGCATAAGCCTTTCTAATCTTTCTATTTAAATTTGGATTTGACTCAGTTCTAGTGTCTTAAAAACTGCTTTTTTCCTTCAAACAAATGCAGACCCTCTCACAGGCCAATGGGCATCATGGACTTTCTGATGTTTAGTGTCTGCCTGGTTGTTTATCTGCAACCTCCCATAATGTATTTCAGTAACATCCTTTTGATGATGGGGTTAAGTTGTTGAAATTACCTTGTCCTCTCTGAAGCACTGCGTGGACAAAATTAGATCTTGAAAGAAACACACAGACCCATATCACACCCTTCCTTTGAAATTCTCCACTGCTTATTTAAAGAGATATTTATTCCTAATTAAGGTCCTACATTACACTCTCTGTAGAACTTTTGGAAATTATAAAAGTATAAAAGAACTAATAATGCAATTTAATTTCTCACAGGATCCTGCTTCCTGTAAGCAACACCCCAATTCTTAGAATTTGGTATATTTCCTTCCATCATTTTTCTACGCATTTTGAATTTTGAGCTCTACTGCATAATTTTGTTTGTACTTTTTAATGTATGCATTTAATATGTTTAATTGTATATCATCTCATAAGTACTTCCTCATGTCATAAAAAATTATTTGTACATCCCATTTTTAATGCATGTCTGCAACTCCAAAGAAGGGGCATAGCTTGTTTCCTCTTCTAATCCCGTTATTGGAAAAAAAAATTTTTCCAATTCTTTGAGATAATAAACTGGTTAGGGTGAGTATTTTGGTCCTCATTTAAATTTTCTAAGAGTTGCCTTCCTATAAGTGACTAAATGACTGTTACAAGGAGAAGAGCCCTCCTGCAGGGGTGTTCCCTGGGTCTGAGGCATCCCTGCAAAGTGCCTTCCTTGTGGCAGATCCCCACGTGTCTTTCTAAAATCATCGCAGTTATCCTGAGGGTGCTTGGAATTCTGCAGCTGTGACCACTCTTGAATTTTCCTTGAATTCAGGTGCAAATAATGTGCTCCATGGTGGACACCAGGAAATAGGCTGTAGAGCATTCTGTGACCCTGAAGAATGACCGGATGTCCTTGATAAAGAAGGTGGAAATTCATGAAGAAGAAATAATGTTTTTGCAGCAGCAGAAGTTGATGAAGAGTCTATTCATTGACTGGGTCATGGAAAACCCTGTTCTCTACAGGTAGCTGCTGGCTTCCAGGCAAACCCACACTCTAGGTGTATGCCAGAGGCTTCAGAAACTCAAAGGAGCTCAAGCAAGATGAGTAGTAATGAAGTCTCAAGAACTTCCTCTGGAACAGGAGGTAACAACTTACTGTGCAGAATTGTTTGCACCTCCCTGCCCACCCACTAACTACTTAGTGCAACTATGCAACTCAATTGCATGCATCTATGCATATAACTACAGCTATGAAAAGAGCTGAGATTGTAAACCACAAATACGGACAACCATGAATATAGATGAGATTGAAAACCACAAGACTCCTAAAGGGTGTACAACTTCTAACACCAGCTCTCATTAACTCATGTTTAGATACCAATAAAATAATAGCAGGAATGTTTTATGTTCACATTCCAAACAAAATCTATTATCATTTATCATCAGTTCATTCAGTTCTATTGTATTAATACTTGTTTTACTCTATCTTATAAGCACATATGCTTCTCTGCTAGAATTCGAGAAATAACTTAGACCACTCATAGTGTCTATCTATCAGAAGCCTGTTCTTAAGAGTACTTGGCACAGTTATTTCTGTGGGTCTCTGAGACATTCTTATTTTGCTGAAGACAAAGCCCTGTGGAACTGATTTGCAAGCACTTTCAGAAAAACAGCAGAGTACAACAAAAATTATATACTAATGAAAAAGTAAACCATGCCTACAGGCATGTAGTTAGTTGATATCACTGAAATATTCTTTTACGTAATGCAAACAGCACTAACACTTTGACAAACAGAACTATATTATGCACAGTGAGGGCACTGGAAAATTTTTTTTAAAACTTTAAACAATTTCTGGATTATTTATGTTAATAACAATTATGTAAAAAATGTAACCTATGAGAAGCTAAGCATATGTCTGATTATTTAATGTAACAAAATACAAAAGAAAAAGGCAAATTTCCATTTATGATAGTAAGATATAAACACTTTGTTCCAATACAAATGTCAAACAGAAAATATAAGAAATAGAAAATAATGACATATATGTTGATTATTTATGTGTGTATATTACTATGCAAAACTATATTATTTTTAGTAACTTAGATTATTTATATATTTATTACATTTTAGCCAACAGCAAATATTAACACACTTTTTAATGTGTAGCTTAGATAATAGTTGATGATTACAATTTATTAATATTAGCTATTTACGAAAAATGGTTACTCAAAAATAAATTTTAAAAATAAGTTTATATTAACCTTGAAAATTTTAAACTCTTTACTACAGAAGATTTTATATTACAGGTAATAAAATAGAAAGTTGCCGGGCGCGGTGGCTCACGCTTGTAATCCCAGCACTTTGGGAGGCCGAGGCGGGCAGATCACGAGGTCAGGAGATCGAGACCACGGTGAAACCCCGTCTCTACTAAAAATACAAAAAATTAGCCGGGCGTGGTGGCGGGCGCCTGTAGTCCCAGCTACTCGGAGAGGCTGAGGCAGGAGAATGGCGTGAACCCGGGAGGTGGAGCTTGCAGTGAGCCGAGATTGCGCCACTGCACTCCAGCCTGGGCGACACAGCGAGACTCCGTCTCAAAAAAAAAAATAAAATAAAAAAATAAAATAGAAAGTTTATAAAAAAGGAAAGGCTATTGAGAAACAGTTGGATTTTGATTCATTAATTTTTCTGACTTATTACTACTTGGCACTTCACTGTTAATAATTCCAATAGGGCACACAAATTTTCTCTTCAGTAAAATGGCAAAACAAAAGACATTCAATTTTTAAATATATGATGCAATTTTATTACCGTTTTTTCTATAGAAATGACACAAAATTTAGACCAATAAAAACAGAATTTCTTCCAAGAAATTTCAAGAGCTGAGCTGAGCTGGGAAGAGCTAAAGTGCTTGGTATCAGAGTCTTAAATTAAAGCAAAAGCCCAACATCAAAGTAATAGTTAAGCCTTTTTGTCTTCCTTTCTGTGATTGTGTTAAGCAACAAGCAAAATCAGATGAAGCACCGACTCCTCATTGTCCCATTTTTCCCTCATGGAAAAGCACCAGGAAAGAGTCAGATGGATCAGCACAAACATGGGGCACTGTCTCACGCTGAGGTAGCCTCCTCATAAAAAACAGGCCTGCAATTTTGTGGAAAAAGGGGCATGAGAGGGTAGAGGAGAATATTATGAGCAAGAGTAAAAAAGTATTGAGTATTAAGTAGGAATGTATAAAAAATATTATCAAAGTTCCATTCCTTCTCCAGAAAAAGGGATCTGAACAAAAGTTCTTGAGGAAGGCCTCAACCAAAAACCCCTCAGGAAGGTGCCTCTGAATGTAGGTGCCTGGACTGGGAGTGAAAATCTACATGTGAGCCTCAGTGGCCACGATGGCCTGTATTGTTTATTTCAACCCTTCAGAGACTGCAATGCATTGACATTGATATGTTTCTTCTAAATGTACATGTCAGCAGGAGTCTGACAACCAATGCTTTCAAAGACACAATGTGGATATCAAAATTTCTGGCAAAAAATTCGATAATCCTTATCTTTTCAACCTCAAATAACCATGTATGCTGAGAATCTTCAAAGGCATGTATCTCCACAAATAAATTTTCAGGAAAGAACTAAAGAAGCACAACTGTAGAATAAAAAATAGACTAGAGGTTGATGCTGCCTGTGGGAATTGCTAATAATGGAAGCACAGATTGTTAGAATTTAACAGGTCTGATTGGTGAATATAATGTCACAGCAGAATAGATGCAGGAGTATTTGGATCTGACTAGGCTATCTAAAGCTACAATCCTTACATTTTCAAAAGTTTAGAAAAAGTAGGTTAGAGTAGAGATCTTTATGTCACAGAGATACAATAGCAGAGGTGGTACTTCTCTTCTTTGGTTGATTGGGGAATTAACACCAATCCTTATGTTAGTTTCTGGTTCATATGTACACCATGTGTTTTAATCAGGACAATTTAGGTAAATACATTGACTTAATCATTTTTGGGTGTCTGTAAAGGGAGCATTATTAACATTACAGATAACTTTTCACTGGAATAAAATACCTCGACCCAGCATCTTCAGTGGTCCCATCAATTGAGGTCAGTCATTTATAATCAAATGAAATCTACTATTCTTTTTAAAATATACACAGTAAAAGTCATCAAGATCAAAATTATTCAGAAACACGGTGAAACCCCGTCTCTACTAAAAACACAAAAAATTAGCCAGGTGTGCTTGCGGGCACCTGTAGTCCCAGCTACTTGGGAGGCTGAGGCAGGAGAATGGCGTGAACCTGGGAGGCGGAGCTTGCAATGAGCCGAGATGGCGCCACTGCACTCCAGCCTTGGCGACAGAGCCAGACTCCGTCTCAAAAAAAAAAAAAAAATTATTCAGAAACAATAATCAAAACACGACTGTACAATTAGATCTTAATAAATCCCAAAATTGTACATATAGTGTAGAAACAATATAAGTAGTTATAATGTTTAAAGATATTAGAGGAAAATTTTAAAAGTAAGATAAAAATAAAGTATATTATCAAAATAATTAGGTGAAAATGTTAAATGTAAAAACATGAATATTTAAAATGTAAAGAATAGAATAAATAGAAAAATTACATAGATAAAAAAGAAATTATGAATTAGAAGAATTGGATGAATTGAATATTTAGAAGTCACAATAGGGATAAAGCAAATAAACAATATGAAAAATTAAAACACATTAAAAATGGAATAAGTGGTGGTGTTTAAGTACAAGTTTAAATAAATATAATGGAGTGAATGTCAGATGGAAAATAAAAAATATATAATTATTAAAATAATTAATTATAATAGCTTAAAGTCATGTTCACCAAAAGACAAACAATAGTAAAAAGCATAATACCAAAATAGAGAAAATAATGTAAAACCATCTAAGATAAAATTCAAATTAATTAAAAAGCAATGAAAACAAACCTATTTCGCAATATGTGAATGAAATCAAGAATCCAATAGATTATGCTCTTCAAAGTTCTGAGGGAAGAAACATGTCAATTTAAAATGATATACATTGCAAAAGTTATTTTCAGGATTGAGGACAAAATGTAGCTTAATACACAAAAGCAATGTAAATTGAGTATATTTACCTCAGTAAAATGCATTTAAGATTTTCTGAAAATTGAGTTTATGAAGAAAAATACTCTTCCTGAAAACAAACATTGAGATAAAATAAATGTGCAAACATCTAAATAAATCTAAACTATATTAACACTGTGTCAAATTTTATACAATGTGTGATATATCCATATGAAGCACATTTATGGAAGAATAAAAAAGAATGTTATCCCAAGGGTTACATTAAATTAAAAAGAAAATTTGGTAATAAATGAGTAACTTATTTTATGTCAGTGTAATGCGTATTTAAGAGATTTCTGTAACTAAATTCTTAACTATTGACTGGAAATCCTACATACTGTTTGAGCAATATTATCATTTTATCAGCAAAGATCAGCACTGAAAGACTGACTCCTGCACAGCCACTGACCACAGCTTCTGGAACCACAGAAGTATTGAATCATTAATCCTGTATGTGGCCAACAAGCATGAGATGAAGACATGTACCCAGTACATGACCACAAAGCAACTCACCGGCAGCTGGATGGTCTGGGTAGCTTATTTCTCTGGAGAGACTCTTAGAGAGTGGCTGCTGCTATAGAGATGCTGAGACTGCCTTTTGTGCCTAAAGGAGAGAATTACCACGTATGCATTTGAGGGCATCAGTGTTCCTCCAGAGGAGACATTTCTAAATGCTGCTACTGTGGAAAACAAGCTTATGTTCATGTAGCCCCTGGGGGAAGAAAAATAGTAATAAATGAGAAAAATAATTCTTTCCCAGATTACATTTGATTTAGCTTCAGTGGAATAGAGCCAATTACCACTAATACAGAAGTTGAAAATTCATGAGAGGAAGACAAAACATGGTGTACAATTCAAGTAGGTGAGTTTGAAATTCGCCAAGCAGTAGGTTCTGAGATTAATGGTGATGGCCTGTAATATGCTCGAAGAACAGGTGGTGCATGTGAAGAAGTTGCTCATTATCCTGTTAAGGTAGACAGCAGGCTTTTATTTGAGGTGACTCTAGAAAACATCTTCCCAATCTATGTCTATAGAGAACAAGTTTGGCATGGTAGGAGCATCACTGTGTAGATGAAGGCCAAATTGCTGATGCTCTCAGGTCACAGGACCTGAGCCTGCAACCAAAAAAGCATGCAAAAATACAGAAGAAGGGAAGGAAGATGTCAGAGATTCCAATGCCACCTTTGGAATAGAAAGCACTTTTATGGCACTATTATTTGAAGATATGCTCTTTATTAGAAAAGTAAATGCATATCTGGAAAAACAAACAAGAGAAAAACCAAAGTCTCTTCTTAGGAAATCTCTGTGATTATGTAACCATGACCACCAGTCTCCTCAGTGCCTACCATAATTGTCACCTCAATCAAAAAGTCCTGAGTCATCCCTAGCAATCCATGAGCACCATCCCCTCAGCCTGCTGCTCTTTCCTTCACTTCCCGTAAGCATCAAATCTGCAATGATGCCATTGAAGCTCCCTCTTTTTGCGTATTATCTTCACACATCCTGAACAATTGTAAGTGCCATGTGTCCTGGAAGTTGCCAGTTTATTTATCTTCTCTTAAATTCCACAAGATCATGGACAATGACTTATGAACATTGGTATCTGTACACCTGGTATAGTGCTAGGTTAATGTTTTTTGAATAAAGGTGAATGACTGGAAATAAGCAATCAACTGGTCAGTTTTTTTTCACTCTACTAATTAATATGAGGTGAAGAGAAGTTATAATGTGTAATTGACCAAACTTTCTTTATCAAACTTTTTAATAAGAGCATTATTCTACGGCCAGGCACAGTGGCTCCCATCTGTAATCCCAGCACTTTGGTAGGCCAAAGCAGGTGGATTGCTTGTGGTCAGGAGTTCGAGACCAGCCTGGCCAGCATGGTGGAACTCCATCTCTACTAAAAGTACAAAAATTAGCCGGATGTGGTGTCACATGCTTGTAGTCCCAGCTACCTAGAAGGCTGAGGAAGGAGAATGGCTTGAACTCAGGAAATGGAGGTTGCAGTGAGCCGAGATTGCACCATTGCACTCCAGCCTGGGCAACAGAGCCAGACTCCTTTTTAAAAAAAATAAAGAAAGAAAGAAAAAGAAAAAGCAGGCTGGGCGTGGTAGCTCACGCCTGTAATCCCAGCACTTTGGGAGGCCTAGGCAGGCAGATCACGAGGTCAGGAGATTGAGACCATCCTGGCTAACACGGTGAAACCCCATCTCTACTAAAAATACAAAAAATTAGCCAGGTGTGGTGGCGGACACCTGTAGTCCCAGTTACTCGGGAGGCTGAGGCAGGGGAATGGCATGAACCCAGGAGGCGGAGCTTGCAGTGAGCTGAGATGGCACCGCCACTACACTCCAGCCTAGGCGACAGAGCAAGACTCCACCTCAAAAAAAAAAAAAAAAAGGTAATCTATTAATCTGTTTATGAGGATAGAGAGCTCTCCGGACCTAAAAACACATAACGTGTTTTTTGTGCATTTATTGAAAATATGCTCTTTATTAGAAAAGTAAATGCATAGCTGGAAAGAAAAAAAAAATTAACCTAGCACTGTACCAGGTGTACAGATACAAATGTTCATAAGTCATTGTCCATGGTCTTGTGGAATTTAAGAGAAGATATACAAATAAACTGGCAACTTCCAGGACACATGGCACTTATAATTGTTCAGGATGTGTAAAGATAATAAATGCACACAAAGATAATAAATGCACATCCCAAAAGACCACACCTCCCAAAACTGTTGCTCTGGGGATTAAGTTTCAACATAAATTTTTAAGGGAAACAAAAACATGAAAATCATGCCTCATGTCCCCAATTTATTTTTTTCTTCCACACAAAATACAATCATTCAATCTACTAGCTTCTATAATTCTTAGCTCATCCCAGAATCAACTTTAAAATCTATGTCTAAAGTCTTATTCAAACCTCATATGGGTGAAACTCAAGGTATAATTCATTCTAATGCTAATTTCTATTTAGCGGTGATTCTATGAAATCTAATATGTATTGTTTTGTTTTTGTTTTTGTTTTTTTAGAGGGAGTCTCGCTCTGCCCAGGCTGGATTGCAGTGGCGCGATCTCCCCTCACTGCAACCTTCTCCAGGCTCAAGTGATTCCAGGATTTCCCGGCCTCAGACTCCTGAGTAGCTGGTATTAAAGGCATGCACCACCATGCCCAGCTAATTTTCATATTTTTAGTAGAGACAGGGTTTCACCATGTTGGTTAGGCTGGTCTCTAACTCCTGACCTCGTGATCTGTCCACCTTGGCCTCCCAAAGTGCTGGAAACACAGGCGTGAGTCATCACGCCCAACCCATGTTATGTGTTTTTGAAATAAAATGTGGGAAAGGCAAAGGACAGACATTGCTGTCTCAAAAGGGAGAAATAGGCAAGAAAAAATAAATAACAGTTCCAAAGTATGTTATAAAAAAAAAAAAAAGGCAGGCTGGGCACGGTGGCTTATGCCTGCAATCCCAGCACTTTGGGAGGCCAAGGCGGGTGGATCACAAAGTCAAGAGATTGAGACCATCCTGGCTAACAAGGTGAAACCCCATCTCTACTAAAAATACAAAAAGTTAGCCAGGCGTGGTGGCGGGCACCTGTAGTCTGCTGAGACTCAGAGGCTGAAGCAGGAGAATGGCGTGAACCCAGGAGGTGGAGCTTGCAGTGAGCCGAGATAACGCCACTGCACTCCAGCCTGGGTGACAGACTGAGACTCCACCTCAAAAAAAAACAGAGATGAAGATCAGTCCAGTAACATGGTGAAAACCTGTCTCATATATATATATATATATAAAATAAATATATATATTATTGTGTGTGTGTGTGTGTATATATATATATACATATATGTATATGCAAAAGAAAATAAATTAGCCAGGCATGGTGGCATGCTTCTTTGGTCCCAGCTACTCGGGCGGCTGAGGCAAGAGAATCACTTGAGCCTGGGCAACAGAGTGAGAATCCGTCTCTAAATAAATAAATAAATAAATAAATAAATAAAATGTACAAAAACTGCTCAAATTTGAAAAAAGAAATGGACAAACTCAAGAACTTCAATGGACTTCAACCAGCATAAATTTAAAGAAAACCAAAGTGAGACACATTACAAAACTGTTAAATATCTCACAGAAAAAAATTTCAAGAGAAATTTTGCAGTTCAGAGTGTGGTATGATACATTCAAGTACATAAAAGAAGAAAAATTACCAATTAAGAACATGGTATATGGCAAAACTCTTATTGAAACATGAAGGTGAAATTAAGACTTTTTCAGATAAACTAAAGTTGAAGGAGTTTATGACCACTAGGTTTGCTCTTCAAAAAATGCTAGAAAGTCCTTTGAGATTAAAAAATGAGACTACAAAAAAAATAAACATACAAAACCATAAAGCTCTGTTGTAAAGTAAATATATAGACAAATATAGCATCCTGTATTATTGTGATGTTGGTGAGCATGTAATTTTAATTCCTTTATAAAATTTGACAGAAAAACATAAAACATATTATATATATATATATGTTAAAGAATACACCATATAAAAAGGCTTAATTTGTGACATCAAGAATAAAGTGTGTTTGGGGAGATAGTCACATAAGAGACTGGAGTTTTTATATGATACTGGAGATAACAACAGATTAAAATAGATTGTTATAACTTTAAAACATTTTATGTAATCTGTAGAGTAACCACAAAGATAACACACAGAATATACATGAAAGAAAAGAAATAAAAATACATTAGTATGAAAGTTAATTAGACACAAAAGAAGACAGCAAGAAAGAAAAAGATAAATAAAAGAACTACAAGAGAGACACAAAACAATGAACAGAATGGCAATAGTAACTCCTTAACTGCAAATAATCACCTTAAACGTAACAATGTTAAATTCTCCAATAACAGATACAAGGCCATCGAAAAAATAAAAATCTAATATAAAATAAATTCTGTTTATAAAAGGCTCACCTTTTATTTAAGGACAAACATGGGCTGAAAATGCAGGGATGGAAAATTATATTCCATATGATAAACAAATAAATTCCATCCTAAATAGCAATCAAAATAGCACAAAGTTGGTCACACTTACGTTAGTTGATTAGACGTTCAGCAAAAAACTGTCATAAATAAAACAAGAACATGATATAATAAAAATAAATCTCCAAGAAGATATAATAATTAAAAAATGCACATGTATCAGCAACTGTTCCAAACATATAACACAAATAATGACAGAATTAAAGGGAGAAATAGGCCAAGTACAGTGGCTCATGCCTGCTTGTAATCCCTGCATCTTGGTGGGAGCTGAGGCAGAAGGATGGCTTGAGCCCAGGAGTTGAGATTAACCTGGGCAAGATAGCAAGACTTCGTTGCTATAAAAATAAATGAACAAATAAAAATAAAGGGAGAAATGGACACCACTACCAAAATGATAGGAGACTGAAATACTCACCTTTAATAATGGAGAGGACAACCTGGCAGACCAATATGAAGACAGATGATTGAGCAAGGAATGTATCAACGAAATCCAAAAGATACACAGAAACAGTCTACTCAACCACAGAATGCACATGCTTCTCATACGCACATGGAATATTCTTCAGACTATATCACATATTGGACCATAAAGAAATAAATTCAAGAAAATTAAAATCACACAAACTATCATTTGCAGCTAAAATGGAATGAAACTAGAAATGAATAGCAGAAGAAAATTTTTTTAAAAATCACAAATACAAAAAAATCAAGTAACAGGCTCCTAAACAATATTATGGGTTAAAGAAGAAATCACAGTAAAAATTTCAACATAACTGGAGACAAAAAGCATAATAAAATTATTGAATGCATCTAAAGTTTGTGTTCAATTGTAGTAGTAAATGCGTACATTAAAAAAATCTATCTCAACTTCTAAATGTAACCAAACATAGGTAAAGAATAAAAATTTCAGCATTTATAAATAAATAACAATTAAAAGCCATAGAAAAATCAATTAAAATTTGTTTTATTGAAAAGATTAAGAAAATTGACAGATTAAAAGAAGAAAATAAGATATCTCAAATAATTAAATACAGAAATAAAAGAGGAGCTATTACTACTTATGCCACAACAGTAGTGAAAGAAAAGATTATAAAAGTTTAAGTCCAAGCATATGCCACAAAATGCAATAAGCTAAAAGAAATAGACAAATGCCTAGAAATATAGATTATCCTAAAAATAAACCATAAAAATATCTGATAGGCATATAACTAGTAACAACAACCTCCCCTCAAAAAGCCCAGGCCCAGATCACTTCATCCGTATTTGTTTTCAAAATGTTAAAGTAGAGCTAATAACAACCCTTCTAAAACTACTTCAGAAAAATGAAAAGAAGAAAACAATTTCCAACTTATTTTATGAGCCCAGTATTAACACAACACCAAACCCCACAAAGACACTAAAGAAAAAAAAATACAACTTCAGATCTGATGACTATTGATGTAAAAATTCTCTTGGAACATTAGACAACAAAATTCAATAACATATTGCAAGGATTATACACCATGACCAAGAGGGAGTTATCTCTCCAATGCAAGTATTGCTCAACACATGTAAATCAATCAGTTTAATATATCACATTAACAGACTAAAAGATTCTGGTCTTGGCCACAGAAGCGAGATGAAGAAGGGAACGTCATCGTTTGGAAAGCATCACAATAAGACGCACACGTTGTGCCACCACTGTGGCTCTAAGGCCTACCACCTTCAGAATTCGAACTGTGGCAAATGTGGCTACCCTGCCAAGCACAAGAGAAAGTGTAACTGGAGTGCCAAGGCTAAAAGTTGAAATACCACCAGAACTGGTCAAATGAGGCACCTAAAAATTGTATACCGCAGATTCAGGCATGGATTCCGTGAAGGAACAACACCTAAACGCAAGAGGGCAGCTGTTACAGCATCCAGTTCATCTTAATGTCAACGATTAGTCATGCAATAAATGTTCTGGTTTTAAAAAATACAAAATAAATAAATAAATAAATAAATAATAAATTAAAAAAAAAGATACAAACCACACAATCATTTCAAATAATGCAGAAAAATCAATTGACAAAATTAACCATCTTTTCGTGATAAAAGAAAATCACACTCAGCAAACTAGAAATGAAAGAAAACTACTTCAACATAATAAAAGACATATGAAAAACTCACCACCAACCAGGTGCAAAGGCTCATGCCTATAGTCCCAGCACTTCGGGAGGCTGAGGCGAGTGGATGATTTGAGGTCAGGAGTTCCAGACCAGCCTGACCAACATGATGAAACCCTGTCTCTACTAAAAATGTTAAAATTAGCTGGCCGTTGTGGCATGCACCTGTAGTCCCAGCTACTAGGGAGGCTGTGGGAGGTGGAGGTTGCAGTGAGCCCAGATCGTGCCACCCACTCCAGCCTGGGCAACAGAGCAAGACCCTGTCTCAAAAACAACAACAAAAACACACTCATCACTAACATTATACTCAACTCTGAAGTGCTGAAAGTGTATCCTCCATGATTAATAATAAGGCAAGATATTCACTCTTGGCACAGCTATTCAAAAATAGCAGGGACTGTCCTAGCAAAAGCAACTAGGCAACGAAAAAAAGAAAACATCCACATTTTAAAGGAAGAAGTAAAATTACCTGTTACTTATGATATGATGTTATATATGAAAATCATAAATGCTGGACAAAATACCTGTTAGAACTAATAGTTGAACTTAGCAAAATTGCAGAATACAAAATTAAGTGTGTTTCTCTTCACTACAATGCACACTCCAAGTTTTAAAAATTCCATTTAGAATAGCATTTAAAAATATACTCTGGAATGAACAAGCAAAGAGATGAAAGACTAGTATACCAGAAATTACAAGATGTTGCTGAAGGAAATTAAGTCACAAACAATGGGAAGATACTCTATATTTATAGATTAGACAATTGAAAAAATATCCCATATTCATAGATTAGAAGACAATATTAAGTCTATACTAATGAAATTGATAACAGATTAAATGCAATAACTATATAAACCATAATAATATATATTTGCAGAAGTAAAAACATTCTAAAACATATGGAATCTCAAGTCTGAAAATGGCCAATTAAACTTGCAAAAGAATGTCAAGTGTGGAGCCCTCACAATTTTTAATTAAAAAACGAATTGCAATGCTGCAGAACTATTTTTAAATGTGGTATTTTGAGGCCAGGTTCTATGGCTCACACCTGTAACCTCAGCACTTTGGGAGGCTGAGGTAGGAGGATTGCGTGAACCCAGGATTTCAAACCAGCCTGGGCATCATAGAACTCCCATCTCTCAAAAAAAAAAAAAAAAAAAACCAACAAACAAACAAACAAAAAACGGGCATTGTGACATGCACCTGTAGTCTCAGCTACTCCAGAGGCTGAGGTGGAAGGATTGTTTAAGCTTGGGAGATCAAGGCTACAGTGAGCCATGGTCACACTACTGCACCCCTGCACCCAAGACTGGATGACAGAGAACCTGTCTCAAAAAACAAAAGGGAGAAAATAAAAAAAAAGAAGCGTATTAAATAAAGACATAGTAAATAATAGAGACCCCACACACACACCTCCAGAAAAGCCTTGTATATATGATCAAAGTGATCTTCAACAAGGGTGCAAAGGCCAAACTATGGAGAGGGAATAGCCCCCTTTAACAAACAATGGCGGGAAGACTTGCTATCAACATGTAAAATACAGGTCTGAATTGTAGTTTATACCATATTTTTAAAAACTCAAAATGGATTAAAGACCTAAATGTAAGGCCGAAAGCTGTAAAACTCCTACACAAAAATAGAGGGAAAAAACCCCAACATTATGCCATTAAATTTGGCAATGGGTTCTTCACTGCCAGCGGCCCCACCTCCCTGGAGCATCCGTCTGCTCACCACTGCCTGGTGTTGGGTCCTTCCACACCTGCCCCGCTGCTTTGTGCAGGGCTCCAAGAGGCACCAGCCAGGACACCACGCAGAGCACAGGGCGCAGGCCGGGCATTCTCAGGCTATTCGCGGGCAGGCTGTCCCCACGCCCGCCTCCAGCGCGGGAGGGAGGATAGCCCGTTCTGAGTCTGCCGAAAGAGAAGGAAGCTTGTTCCCTGAGCCGGCAGGGACAAGAGCGGATGCGGGAACGGCCGGGCTTCTGCTCCGGGACTTCTCTGTCCGACCGCCCCTCCCGCATCTCCCAGGGCTAAGGGGCCACCTGGCCCGGCCTCCGTCCCTTTGTCCCTCCGCTTCCCCACCCAGTTCCTGCAGCGCCCTCTTGGGGCAGGGGCTGGGAACCTTCCAGAACTGGACTCTACCTCGCCCGAAGCAGCACCGCTCCGCCTCTCTCTGCACCTGCCCAGCCCCTGGCAAAGGACGCGACTGGGCCTGGCCTGCTGCCCGCCTCCCCTCCCCCCCCAATGCCTGCCCTGTCCCTGCAGCCGCGACGCTGCCAACAAGAGGAGCCAGAGGCAGCCGCGCAATCCGCCCAGAGCGCACCATTCCCGCTCACCTGGGAGCGGGGACACGCTCCCCTGCTAGGGAGAAGGGGTAAGACTTTTTTCCCTATTTATTTTACTTAAAAATGGTAGAATGTTTTCTACACATGGCTAGCCACTTTTCCCAGCACCATTTATTAAATAGGGAATCCTTTCCCCATTTCTTGTTTTTGTCAGGTTTGTCAAAGATCAGATAGTTGTAGATATGCGGCATTATTTCTAAGGGCTCTGTTCTGTTCCATTGATCTATCTCTCTGTTTTGGTACCAGTACCATGCTGTTTTGGTTACTGTAGCCTTGTAGTATAGTTTGAAGTCAGGTAGCATGATGCCTCCAGCTTTGTTCTTTTGGCTTAGGATTGACTTGGTGATGCGGGCTCTTTTTTCGTTCCATATGAACTTTAAAGTAGTTTTTTCCAATTCTGTGAAGAAAGTCATTGGTAGCTTGATGGGGATGGAATTGAATCTATAAATTACCTTGGGCAGTATGGCCATTTTCACGATATTGATTCTTCCAACCCACAAGCATGGAATGTTCTTCCATTTGTTTGTATCCTCTTTTATTTCATTGAGCAGTGGTTTGTAGTTCTCCATGAAGAGGTCCTTCACATCCCTTGTAAGTTGGATTCCTAGGTAATGTATTCTCTTTGAAGCAATTGTGAATGGGAGTTCACTCATGATTTGGCTCTCTGTTTGTCTGTGATTGGTGAAACTGGATCCCTTCCTTACACCTTATACAAAAATTAATTCAAGATGGATTAAAGACTTACATGTTAGACCTAAAACCATAAAAACCCTAGAAGAAAACCTAGGCATTACCATTCAGGACATAGGCATGGGCAAGGACTTCATGTGTAAAACACCCAAAGCAATGGCAACAAAAGCCAAAATTGACTAATGGGATCTAATTAAACTAAA
Source organism: Symphalangus syndactylus (assembly GCF_028878055.3). Lineage (NCBI taxonomy): Eukaryota > Metazoa > Chordata > Mammalia > Primates > Hylobatidae > Symphalangus > Symphalangus syndactylus. The sequence continues at coordinate 79,111,393 of NC_072426.2, forward strand.
GAGCTTCTGCACAGCAAAAGAAACTACCATCACAGTGAACAGGCAACCTACAAAATGGGAGAATATTTTCACAACCTACTCATCTGACAAAGGGCTAATATCCAGAATCTACAATGAACTCAAACAAATTTACAAGAAAAAAACAACTCTATCAAAAAGTGGGGAAGGACATGAACAGATGCTTCTCAAAAGAAGACATTAATGCAGCCAAAAAACACAGGACAAAATGCTCATCATCACTGGCCATCAGAGAAATGCAAATCAAAACCACAATGAGATACCATCTCACACCATTTAGAATGGCCATCATTAAAAAGTCAGGAAACAACAGGTGCTGGAGAGGATGTGGAGAAATAGGAACACTTTTACACTGTTGGTGGGACTGTAAACTAGTTCAACCATTGTGGAAGTCAGCGTGGCGATTCCTCAGGGATCTAGAACTAGAAATACCATTTGACCCTGCCATCCCATTACTGGGTATATACCCAAAGGACTAGAAATCATGCTGCTATAAAGACACATGCACACATATATTTATTGCAGCACTATCCACAATAGCAAAGACTTGGAACCAACCCAAATGTCCAACAACGATAGGATGGTTTAAGAAAATGTGGCACATATACACCATGGAATACTATGCAGCCATAAAAAATCATGAATTCATGTCCTTTGTAGGAACATGGATGAAACTGGAAATCATCATTCTCAGTAAACTATCACAAGGTCAAAAAACCAAACACCGCATGTTCTCACTCAGAGGTGGGAATTGAACAATGAGAACCACATGGACACAGGAAGGGGAACATCACACTCCGGGGACTGTTGTGGGGTGGGGGGAAGGGGGAGGGATAGCATTAGGAGATACACCTAATGCTAAATGACGAGTTAATGGGTGCAGCACACCGACATGGCACATGGATACATATGTAACAAACCTGCACATTGTGCACATGTACACTAAAACTTAAAGTACAATAATAAAAATAAATAAATAAATAAATAATAAAGTTGAAGCAGAAAAAAAAAAGATCAGAAAAACATTTATATGAAAGCAATAGCAGTGGGGGAAAGAAGTATAACACGACTTTGTAATTAATTGAAAATTAGTTAATAACCACTGGGAGAAAGGGGGAGGGCAGCTCCCATAGTGTCTGTATGTCTCACTTGTGGGTATAGTCATGGCGCCAATTATTTTCATTCCTTCACTTTTATTGGTAGAACTGTTTAAGGCTATGAAATTTCATCTAATCATTGCTTTATTTATATTCCATGAAATCTGAAGGACATTATTTTTACTTGCAGAACATCTTGGCTGGATAGAAATTCTTGGTTCTTTTTTTTTTCTTTTTTCTTTTGAGATGGAGTCGGTCTCTGTCTCCCAGGCTGGAGTGCAATGGCCCAATCTTGGCTCACTGCAACCTCCTCCTCTCAGGTTCAAACGATTCTCCTACATCAGCTTCCCAAGTAGCTGGGATTACAGTTGCCTGCCACCACGCTGGGCTAATTTTTGTGTTTTTAGTAGAGACGGGTTTCGGCATGTTGGCCAGGCTGGTCTCGAACTCCTGAGCTCAGATAATCTGCCCGCCTTGGCCTCCCAAAGTGCTGGGATTACCGGTCTGAGCCACCACGCCCAGCCAGTTCGTATTTATTTATTTATTTATTTATTTTGACACGGAGTCTCACTCTGTCATCCAGACTGGAGTGCAGCAGTGCGATCTCAGCTCACTGCAAGCTCTGCCTCCTGGGTTCACGCCATTCTCTTGCCTCAGCCTCCTGAGTAGCTGGGACTACAGGCACCCACCACCACGCCTGGCTCTTTTTTTACAGACTAACACTATTGTGTGGCAACAAGGAAGTCTGTAAATGAAAACAGGAATACAAGGTAAAGGATAAGTTGGGCAAGAGTTAATGAGTTGAAGTTTGTTTATTCTGTGCTTAAAGTGACTGTGGAACATAAAGCTGGAATTTTCCATTTTGTCAGATACACATATAAGTTTCCACAAACAGAACATTCAAATATATAAAAAAATAGTGTTCTAGAAGATCCCAAAAAAGAAGCTCTGGGGGCCAGGCGTGGTGGCTCACGCCTGTAATCCCAGCACTTTGGGGGGCCGAGGTGGGCGGATCACGAGGTCAGGAGATCGAGACCATCCTGGCTAACACGGTGAAATCCCATCTCTACTAAAAATACAAAAAAAAAAAAAAAATTAGCCAGGTGTGTTGGCGGGCGCCTGTAATCCCAGCTACTTGGGAGGCTGAGGCAGGAGAATGGCATGAACCTGGAAGGCGGAGCTTGCAGTGAGCCAAGATAGCACCACTGCACTCCTGCCTGGGCTACCGAGTAAGACTACGTCTCAAACAAAAACAAAAACAAAAAATTAGAAGCTGTGGGAACAACAATATCTGAGATAATGGCTGGAGACTAGGCCCAGACCATGGAGCCTGAGAGAACGTCTCTAAACATAAGAGGCCAGGAGGAGTACCTAGGAAACCAAAGAAAGGGAGACTTACAAATAAGGGACAGTTGTAGTTCAAAATCCAAATGTAAAGAGTCCAAATTAGCATAACCACACACCAGCTCAGCAAAGGAGTGAAAGCTGTAATAAGTAAGCAGGCCTTTTGGGAAATTTTGGAAATATCTAGAATTCCTAAGACCAGATAAGAGAATGCAGCTCTTGGACACACATCCTAACAAAGAGCTTCATGTAAATTTCTATGCTTATATAGTCAAAGGGCTGGAGTTTGGCAAGGACAGAAGGATGACCGATAGGAAAATTATTAAAGACTCCCCACTTAAAAAACAACAACAACAAAAACCAAAGAGCATCCAGTATAAAGCAAGCGCTGATGAAAGGACTCCACCATATAATGATACCAGGGTCAATTGGGCAACATGATTACTTCACCAGGGTCCCTAAATATGGGTACAATATACACAAAAAGAGAAACACAAAATTGTGTTATACACACACATAGATATTTTATTCTGTTGAAATACATCTGTGTTTTTCTAAAGCAACACTTCTATTTCTGTGAAAACATGAAAGTACTAGTTTCTTAAATGACAGCAATTCTATTTCAGCAATTAAGAGATTACCTAAGAGAATAAGGACAAAACTGACATATGACTTTTCATATGTAGAACCAAATGCTAAAGATAAAGAAAAAATACCCGCAAAGGATAAAGGTTTTGAACCTGGAATTCCATGCCCTGCCAAATTTTTCATTCAAGTATAAAAAAAAAAGATGTTTTCATAAATATAAAGATGTTAAAAGCATACAAACGATGCACTAATTTTGCAAGGCATTCTAGAATATAATTAATAGAAACTACAAAAAAAATCACATGGCAAATCAGATATAAGAGCTAACAGGGCCACGCGTGGTGGCCCATGCCTGTAATCCCAGCACTTTGGGAGGCCAAGGTGGGCAGATCACCTGAGGTCGGAAGTTCGAGACCAGCCTGACCAACATGGAAAAACCCCGTCCCTATTAAAAATACAAAATTAGCCAGGTGCGGTGGCTCATACCTGTAATCCCAGCTACTCGGGAGGCTGAAGCAGGAGAACTGCTTGAACCCAGGACATGGAGGTTGTGGTGACCCGAGATTGTGGCATTGCACTCCAGCCTGGGCAACAAAGATTGAAACTCCATCTCAATTAAAAAAAAAAAAAAAAAAAGCTAACAGATGGCCAGGTGCAATGCCTCATGCCTGTAATCCCAGCACTTTGGGAGGCTGAGGCATGTGGATCATGAGGTCAGGAGTTCAAGACCAGCCTGGCCAAGATGGTGAAACCCCATCTCTACTAAAAATACAAAAAATTAGCCAGGCATGGTGGCAGGTGCCTGTAATCTCAGCTACTCTGGAGGCTGAGGCAGAGAATTGCTTGAACCCAGGAGGCAGAGGTTGCTGTGAGCCAAGATTGTGCCACTGCAGTCCAGCCTGGGTGAGAGAGCGAAACTCTGTCTCAAAAAATAAAAAAAGCTAATGGTTATATAAGAATAAGAAATTATTTCTCATACAACCATAACAGGAAACTATGAAATTTAAAACGGACTGCTTACAGAAGAAGGGAGAAGGAAAAGACTATTTTGTATACTAAACTGTCCTTCAAAGATACTTCTAAATATATTAACAAAGTGCTCACATCTTTTCATAAAATATTCACTGAAAGACCATTTTCTGGGCCAGAAAAATATCTTAAACTAAAAGAATTGAAATCTACCAAATATATTCTCTGAACACAGTAGACTTAAACTAGAATCAGTAACAGAAACTTATCTGGAATGTCATCAAATACTTGAAAATAATAGGTGAGCACTTTGTTTAATGTTATTGGAAAATAACATTTGAAGTTGGTTCTCTGAAAAAACTAAGAAAGCTGATAAACCTATATCCAGAATGATCAAGACAAAAAATACATGTTAACAATATCAGAAATGAAAAGGGGAATAGTCACTATAGGCCCTACAAACAGTAAAAGGATAATAAGAGAATACTAAGAACCAGTCTATGTGCATAAATTTTACAACTTAGATGAAACGGATTAATTCCTTGAAAGAAGACAACTACCAAAACTCACTCAGGAAAAAATATCTAAGATAAATAATCCTAGTATCAATTATATTAAATAAACTGAATCTGTAGTTAAAAACCTTTCAACATGAGTGACTTCATGAGAAATGGTGACTTCAGGAGCTCTAAGCATTGGTCCCTCCACTGAGGCAACCATTAAAGCTGACAAAAACTGATAGAATCAACTTTTTGGAACTCTAGAATCTTTTTGGTTTTTTTAAACCATCAACCAGTGAAGTATTTTCTTTTCTTTTCTTTTTTTTTTCAGACAGAGTCTCACTCTGTCACCCAGGCTGGAGTGCAACTGCATGATCTCAGCTCACTGCAACTGCAACCTCTGCCTCCCAGGTTCAAGCAGTTCTCCCGCCCCAGCCTCCCAAGTAGCTGGGATTACAGGTGCCCACCACCACACCCAGCTAATTTTTGTATTTTTAGTAGAGACAGGGTTTCACCATGTTGGACAGGTTGGTCTAGAACTCCTGACCTCAGGTGATCCACCCACCTCAACCTGCCAAAGTGCTGGGATTATAGGCGTGAGCCACCGCACCCAGCCTCAGTGGAGTACTTAATAAAGAAAGAGGCTGCTAATTTTTGGGAGAAAGTCTATGGCACTTTTTTCTTACTGGCCTACTGATATAGTTTGGATGTGTGTCCCCTCCAAATTTCATGTTGAAATATAATCCCCAGTGTGGGAGTTGGGGACTGGTGGGAGGTATTTGGGTCATGGGGGTGTATCTCTTATGGATGGTTTAGCACCATTCCCTTGATGATGAGTGAGTTCTCACTGGGTTCACATGAGATCTTGTTATTTAAAAGAGTTTGGCACCAGGCGTGGTGGCTACACTTGTAATCCCAGCACTTTGGGAGGCCAAGGCGGGTGGATAACCTGAGGTCAGGAGTTTGAGACTAGCCTGGCCAACATGGCAAAACCCCGTTTCTACTAAAAATACAAAAATTAGGAGGGTGTGGTGGTCCACAACTGTAGTCCCTACTACTCGGGAAGCTGAGGGAGGAGAATCACTTGAACCTGGGAGGCAGAGGTTGCTGTGAGCCAAGATCATGACACTGCACTCCAGCCTGGGTAATAGAGACTCCACCTCAATAAATAAATAAATAGAGTCTACGACCTACCCCTTATCTCTCTCTCTTGCTCCCACTGTCATTATGTGATGTACTGGCTCCTGCTTCACTTTCTGCCATGAGTAAAATTTCCCTGAGACCTCACCAGAAGCTGAGCAGATGCCAGTGCCATGCTTCCTGTACAGCCTGCATAACCATGAGCCAATTAAACCTCTCTTCTTTATAAATGACCCAGCCTCAGGTATTTCTTTATAGCAATGCAAAAAAGAACACAACATTGGTACTGAAGAGTAGAGCATTGCTATGAAGATGCAGAAGCACTTTTCAGTTACTTTGGAACTGAGTGACAAGCAGAGGTTGGAAGAATTTGGAGGGCTCAGAAGAAGACACTTTGAAACTTCTAAGAGACTGGTTAAATGGTTGTGACCAAAATGCTGATAGTGATATGGACAGTGAAGGCTAAGCTGATGAGGTCTCAGAAGAAAATGAGGAATTTATTGGAAACTGGAGTATAGATCACCCATGTTTTGTCCTGGCACAGAGCTTGGCTGCATGTCCTAGGGATCTATGAAAGACTGAACTTAAGAATGATGACCTAGGGTATCTGGCAGAAGAAATTTCTAAGCAGCAAAGCATTCAAGATGTGGCCTGACTGTTCCTAACAGCCTATGATCAAATACAGGAGCAAAGAAATGTCTTAAAGTTGGAACTGATATTTAAAAGGGAATCAAAGCATAAAGTCTGGAAAGTATGGGGGCCACTGCCCTCCATGCTTTGGAATGCTAGAGCCACCAGCCACTTGCAACCTCAGCATGGAAAAGCTGAAAGCAGTCAACTCCAGCCATTAATATTAATCCATTAAGATTAAAGCAGATTTCTTAACAGAAACTATGATAGCCAAAAGGCAGTGTGATGACATATTAAAGTGCTGAAAGAAAAGAATTCTATTTCAAGAACTCTTTTCCATCAAGATTATCCATCAATAATGCATAAGAAATTAAGGCATTCCAAGATAAACAAAAGCTAAAGGACTCTGTTTCTAGTAGACCTGCCTTATAAGAAATGCTACAAGGAGTCCTTCAGTCTGAAATGAAAGGACACTGGACAGTAATTCAGGGCCATATGAAGCTATAAAGAACACAGGTAAAGGTAATTATATAGGTAAATATAAAAGCCAGTATTGTATTTTTTTAATTATATCTCCTCTTTTTGCTTCCTATAGGATTTAAAAGACAAATGCATAAAATGGTAACTGTATGTTAGTGGCCACACAACATACAAAAATGTAATTTGTGACAGTAACAACCATAAGAGGGGAGAAACAGAGCTATATATCAGCAATTTTTATACACTACTGAAGCTAAGTTGGTATCAATTCAAACTAGATTGTTAAAAATTAGAAAAGTTAATTGTAATGCTAAGAGTAACCACTGAAAACACCTTAAAATATTCACAAAAGGAAATGAGGAGGAAAGCAAAATGGTACATTAGAAAAAATTTTAAAAGAAGGCAGTGTTGGAGGGTATTAGTGTGTTATCACATTGCTATAAAGAACTACCTGAGGCTGGGCGTGGTGGCTCACTCCCGTAATCCCAGCACTTTGGGAGGCTGAGGCGAGCACATCACTTGAGGTCAGGAGTTCAACATGGCCAACATGGCAAAACCCCATCTCTACTAAAAATACAAAAATTAGCCAGGCGTGGTGGCACCTGTAATCCCAGCTACTTGGGAGGCTGAGCCAGGAGAATCGCTTGAACCCAGGAGGCAGAGGTTGCAGTGAGCCAAGATCACACCACTGCACTCCAGCCTGAGTGACAGAACAGGACTCCATCTCAATTTAAAAATAAAAAAGAAAAGAACTACCTGAGACTGGGTAATTTACAAAGAAAAGAGGTTTAATTGGCTCATGGTTCCACAGGCTGTACAGGAAGCATGGCTGTGGAGGCCTTGGGAAACTTACAATTATAGCAGAAGGTGAAGGAGAAGTCGGCACATCTTCACATGGCAGAGCAGGAGAGAAAGGGCAAAGGGGGAAGTGCTACACACTTTTAACCAATCTTGTCAGAACTCACTATCACAGTCTGCCCCCATGATCCAATCACCTCCCACCAGGCCCCTCCTCCAACATTGAGGGTTACAATTTGACATGAGATTTGGTTGGGGACACAGAGCCAAACCATATCACAGAGGAATTAAAGGAAAAGATATAAATTATGTCAAAGAAAAATGCCAAGTTGCAGAAGTAAGACTTTATCAAACATCACTTTAAATTGATTAGACTCACCAGTTAAAGGCAGAGATTGACTGGATATTAAAAACATGATTCAAATATATGCCTTCTAAAATTAAATTTAGACCTAAAGACACAAGTAGGCTGAAAAGAAAGGATGGAAAAAGGCATTTCATGAAAATAGTAGTAACCAAAAGAGAGCTGGCTGGCTATACTAAGATGAGACCTAAATAAATGAGATGGCATCCTGTATTCATGGAATGGGAGACTTAATATGGTTCAAATGACAATACTGCCCAAAGAAATCTGCAGATTCAAAACAGTCCCTATCAAACTCTTAATGACTTTTGCACAGAAATGGAAAAGACTATCCTCCAATTCATACAGAATTGCAAGGGATCCCCAGTAGCCAAAACAACATTGGAAAAGAAGAATAAAGTCAGAGCACTCACACTTCACAATTTCAAAACTTACTGCAAAGGTACAGTTACCAAAACAGTGAGGTACTGGCATTAGGACACGGGATAGAACTGAGCTCAGAAATAAACCCACAAATCTACAACCACATGATTTTCTTCTTTTTTTTTTTTTCCTAAGACAGGGTCTCACTGTATGGAGTGCAATGGTGCAATCATGGCTTACTGCAGCCTGGACCTCCCCAGTCTCAGGTGATTCCCCACCTCAGCCTCCCAAGTATCTGGGACTAAAAGTGCAAACCACCCACCCAGCTAATTTTTGTATTTTGTAGAGACAGGGTCTTGCCATGTTGCCCAGGATGGTTTCAAATTACTGGGCTCAAGAGATCTGCCCACCTTGGTTACCTAAAGTGTTAGGATTACAGGCATGAGCCACTATGTACAGCCCCAACTGATTTTCAACAAGGCTGCCAAGACCATTCAGTGGGAAAAGAACAGTCTCTTCATCAAATAATACTGGGAAAACTGAATACCCACATGCATGAGTTAAATGGGACCTCTACCTCACATCGTATGCAAAAATCAATTCAAAATGGATAAATAACCTAAATATATGAGTTAAATATGTAGAACTCTTAGAAGAAAACATAGCCTACCTTGAATTTGGCAATGGATTCTTCTATATGACACCAAAAGCACAAACAAAAGAAAAATAAACTGCACCTCATCATAATTTGAAATGTTTGTGCATTATAGAACACTGTCACAATAGAGAAAAAACCCACAGTGTGGAAAATATTTGCAAATCATCTGAGACAGAGTCTCCCTCTGTTGCCCAGGCTGGAGTGCAGCAGCACCACCTCAGCTCACCACAACCTCTGCCTCCTGGGTTCAAGCAATTCTCCTGCCTCAGCCTCCCAAGTAGCTGGGACTACAGGCATGCACCACCATGCCTAACTAATTTTTGTATTTTTAATAGACATGGGGTTTCACCATGTTGGCCAGGCTGGTCTCAAACTCCTGACCTCATGATCCGCCTGCCTTGGCCTCCCAAAGTGTTGGGATTACAGGTGTGAGCCACTGCACCCAGCCAATCTTTTTTTCTTTTTTAAAGACAGAGTCTTGCTCTGTCACCTAGGCTGGAGTGCAGTGGCACCATCTCGACTCACTGCAACCTCCACCTCCCGGGTTCAAGTGATTCTCCTGCCTCAGCCTCCCAAGTAGCTGGGACTACAGGCACACACCACCAAGCCCAGCTAATTTTTGTATTTTTAGTAGAGACAGGGTTTCACCATGTTGACCAGGCTGGTCTGAACTCCTGACCTCGAGTGATCCACCCACCCTGGCTTCTCAAAATGCTGAGATTACAGGCATGAGCCACTGTGCCCAGCCATAAAACATTCTTATAATTCAACAACAAAAAGATAAACAGCCCAGTTAGGAAATGGTCAAAGAACTTAAGTGTACATTTCTCCAAATAACACAACTCACCCTTGAACAACACAGGCTTGGATGCGGATTATTTTCAACCAAACATAGATTGAAAATATAGTATTTGCAAGATTGGAAACCCACCCATATGGAGGGCCAATTTTTTGCACACATGGGTTCTGAAGGGCTGACTGCAGGACTTGAGTATGTGTGGATTTTAGTACGTGCAGGGGTCCTGGGACCAATCACCTGCAAATACCAAACGATGACAGTATATACAAATGGGTAAAAAGCACACTAGAAAAAAAAAAAAAGCAAACTAGAAGATGTTCAACATCATTCATCTCTAAAGAAATGCAATGCAAAACCGCAACAATACCACTTCACCCCCCCCACCCCAATTATAATGGGCATAATTTTAAAAATGGAGAACAGGTGTTGAGGGTATATGGAGAAACTGAAACCCTTGTACATTGCTAATGTGAATGTAAAATGGTGCAGCTGCTGTGGAAGTTTGGCAATTCCTCAAAACTTAAACATAGAATTGCCATACATCCCAGCAATTCCATTTTTAGGTATATACCCAAAAGAATTGAAAATAGGTATCAAATACTTGTAGATGAATTTGCATAATAGCACTATTCATAATAACCACCCAAATGTCTGTCAATGGATGAATGGATAAACAAATTGTGGCGTATATACACAATGGCATTTTAGCCATAAAAAGGAATGATATACTGATACATGCTTCAAGGTGGATGAACCTGGAAAACATGCTAAGTGAAAGAAGGCAGACACAAAAGGTCATATAATATGTGATCTCACTTACATGAAATATCTAGAATAGGTAGATCCATAGAGACAGAACACATATTAATGGTTGCCAGGGGATAGGGGGAGAGAGAACAGGGAATGACTGCTTAATTGGTATGGAGTTTTCTATTGGGATGGTGAAAATATTCTGAAACTAGGTAGAGGTGGTGTTACACAACACTGTGAATGTACTAAATATTAATACCTCACAATTGTATACTTTTAAATGATGAATAGTATGTGAATCTCACTTCAATTAAAACAAGTAAACAAAACCTTTGAACAAAGACAACTTCAGGCCTAAATGGTTTCATTGGTGAATTCAATCAAACAATAAGGCAGAAACAATACCAATTATATGTAATTTCTTCCATAAAACCAAGAAAAAATAACCATTCTCAACTGATTTTATAAGGCTCACATGACCCTGAGACCCAAATCTAATAAAAACATTACCAGAAATGACAACTACAGTGGTTGCTGGCACCAGTTTGTATCATTTCAGAAGAGCTGATGGTTAAGTTTTCAGGAACTGGCTGGCATGTTGTAGCTTAAAATTTGCCATGGTGGGAGTATTTATACCACAGAAATTGGTAAACAGTATAAACCAAATTTCTTTCACAACCCCTAAAATCTGATTATTAAACATTTACTAGTATCAATATTCCTCATGATAGATGCAAAAATCCTCAAAAAATGTTAGCAAATCTAATTCAGCAATATATAAAAATATATACATTATTACCAATTTATCCTGGCAATGCAAGGTTGATTCCACATTTGAACATCAATGTAGTTCATTATGCTAACAAACTAAAAAAGAAAAACATGATTATCCCCCAAAAAAGCAGAAGAACATTTGACAAAATTCAAGATCCATTCATGATAAAAACTCTGAGGAAACTAGGAAAAGAAGAGAACTTCTTTCATCTGATAAAAGGCATTTATATAAAATCTATAGCTTATACCATGCTTATTATTGAATGGCTAAATTCTTTCTCCCCTGAGGTCAAGTTTCATTATGTGTATTCCTTTGATTATGTAAAGGATGATTTTTAAATGAGCAAAAAAAAAATCAAAATTCAATCTTTTCTACAGCCTACAAAGGCCATACATATTCTAGCTTCCTCTACCTTTTTGATGTTACTTCTTACCATTCTTTCCCTAAGTCATATCTCTCTAGCTTCAATATCCTACATACTGTTTCTGGAACATGCTTTGTGGTATCTGTACTGCTGTTTTTCCTACCCACAATGCTGCTCCCTCAGATTTCTACTTGGCTCTGTCTCTCATTCAATTCAGCACTTTCTTCAAATATTATCTTTCAGGGTAGCATTGTCCTAATCAACCTATAACTCATTCCTCACTTCTCTGTATCATTTTGTCCTCCTAAATTGCTTGAGTTTGTCTCTGAACATATATCTCAGAAATATTACTCAAATGTTGACACATTGTTATAAAATATATTTTTAAGATCACATTTGTGGCCTGGCATGGTAGCTCACACCTGTAATCCCAGCACTTTGGGAGGCTGTTGGGAGGATCACTTGAGGTCAGGAATTTGAAACCAGCCTGGCCAACATGGGGAAACCCCTTCTCTAGTAAAAATACAAAAATTAGCTGGGCATGGTGGCAGGTGCCTGTAATCCCAGCTACTCGGGAGGCTGAGGCAGGAGAATCACTTGAACCTGGGAGACAGAGGCTGCAGTGAGCCGAGATTATGCCACTGCACTCCATCTTGGGCAACAAAGCAAGACTCCATTTCAAAAAAATAAATCACATTTGTTAGTATCAATGTCATTGTCTACTTTATGCCAAACAGGCAGTAACCTATTTAGCATTGCTTTCATGCCATCAGTGCAAGTATCAACAGTGTAAAAGGCAATCTACATCTTAGCACTCTGAGTCTCAACCTCATAGACCCCTTGAGAGGGTCTTGGAGCTCCCAGGGATCTGCAGACCACATTTTGAGAATAGCTGTTTTATTCAAATGGTATTTTGCCTGAAGGTGATTTTTAACTATTTCTATGTTTCTAATTTAGTGTATGGACTCTCATTCATAAAACTCATTAAACACACACACACACACACACACACACACACAGTGAAACAAAGTACGGGCTGAATAAATGACTCATCTGGAACTTGTTCATTTTCTGCTGCTTTTGGGAAAGGCTGAAAACTACAAAGCCGAGCAGAAATCATAAGAGACCTTATCTGGCAGCTCGAGGAATCACCAGTGAGAAATTTCCATACAACATTTTAGTAAAATATATACCTTTAAGAAAATGTCCCTTTGTCCCATTAGAAAGAATAGTAAGGATCATGATGAAGTAGCACACACCTGTCCACTTCTGACTCTGATATAAATCTTGATGAGCCTGGGACATTTTTGAGTGAATCTACACATTTCTCTCCTATTGGCTGTTTTGAAAATTATGTTTCTGTTTTCTGAATAACACAAAAGAATCAAAACTTAAATATCCAATAATGACAGATTAAATAACATGTATAATATATCCAAAGTATGGAGCCCTTTGCTGACACTAGAAATGGTGTTGAAGGATATATTTATTGGCACATAAAAGGTAATTAAGTTACATATCATAACCATTTTTTTCTATTATAAACCCAAGGTTAGAAAGTCTCTTCAAAGTTCTCAAAAATAGGACATTTCTTCTCCCTAAATTGCAGTTTCTCAAAAACCACTTCTCCAGGAAACTTCTTTTGATGTAAATATGATATAATGAACTTAAAGACTCAGTTCTACCCTAAGCTCTGCTATTAATAAACTTAGTGATTGTCTTAGTTTCAATGCTTTTGTCTTTAAAATGAGTAGGAATTAGATAATCTTGAGCAACCCTTCATGTACCATCCTGCTTCTATAAGTCTTCACCCAGGATAACCAATACAGACAGTACCGGCAATGTATTGTCCCCTCAAAACCTGGGCTAGGCCTAAGGTAAAATTTAATTAGGCCCTGATGAACTCTAACTTGAGAATCTAATCTGCTGACAGTGACACAAATCTAGCTTCTAAAATAACAGTTAGACATCATAATTCTCAAGCACTTCATGTATGTAGCAAAAGGCAACTACATGTCATAATACTAAGGTCCTTTTCATAAGCAGCAGAAACCACAAAGGGCATCCAAATTGGAAAGGAAAAAGTCAAATTATCTTTGTTCACAGATGACATGACCCTATATTTAGAAAAACAAAAAGACTCCACCAAAAAAGACTGGTAGAACTGATACATGAATTCAGTAAAGTTGCAGGATACTAAATCAACATTAAAAAATCAGTAGCAGGCCAGGCGTGGTGGCTCACGCCTGTAATCCCAGCATTTTGGGAGGCCGAGGTGGGTGGATCACCTGTGGTCGGGAGTTCGAGACCAGCCTGACCAACAAGGAGAAAACTTGTCTCTACTAAAAGTACAAAATTAGCTAGGTGTAGTGGCACATGCCTGTAATCCCAGCTACTCTGGAGGCTGAGGCAAGAGAATTGCTTGAACCCAGGAGGCGGAGGTTGCAGTGAGCCAAGATCATGCCATTGTACTCCAGCCTAGGCAACAAGAGTGAAACTCCGTCTAAAAAAAAAAAAAAAATCAGTAGCATTTCCATATACCAACAGTGAACAATGTGAAAAAGAAATCAAGAAAGCAATCCCATTTACAATAGCTACCAAAAAAACCCCAACACCTTGGAATAAATTTAACCAAAAAAGTAAAAAATCCTACAATTAAAAGTCTAAAACAGGCTGGGCACTGTGGCTCACACCTATAATCCCAACACTTTGGGAGGTGGAGGTGGGTGGATCACCTGAGGTCAGGAGTTCAAAATCAGACTGGCCAACATGGCAAAACCCTGTCTCCACTAAAGATACAAAAAAAAAAAAAAAATTAGGTGTGATGGCACACTCCTGTAATCCCAGCTACTTGGGAGGCTGAGGCGGGAGAATCGCTGGAACCTGGGAGGCAGAGATTGCAGTGAGCCAAGATTGCACCAAACTGAGACCTTGTCTCAAAAAAAAAAAGAGTATAAAACACTGGTGAATGACATTAAAATGGAAAGATATCCCATGCTCATGGGCTGGCAGAATTAATATTGTTAAATGTCCATAGTACTAAAAGCAGTCTACAGATTCAATGCAACCCATATCCAAATACCAATGACATTTTTCACAGAAATAGGAAAAAAATCCTAAAATTTATATGGAACCACCAAAGACCCCAAATAGCCAAAGCAATTTTGTGCAAAAAGAACAAAGCTGGAGGCACTGCACTACCAGACTTAAAAATATACCATAAAGCTATAGTAAACAAAACAGTAGGTTAGTGTCATAAAAAGAGACACATAGACCAATGGAAAAGAGAATTGAGAAATAAATACATGCATTTATAGCCAATTTCACTTTTGACAAATGCACCAAGAACATACATTGGAGAAATGAGTTTCTTCAATAAATAGTGCTGAGAAAACTGGATATCCATATGCAGAAGAATGAAACTAGACCCCTGTCTCTCATCATATGCAAAAATCAAATGACAGTGGATTAAAGACTTAAAGATATGACCTGAAACTATGAAACTACTTGAAGAAAACATTTGGAATGCTTCAGAACATTGGTCTGGGCAAAAATTTTTTGGTAAGGCCTCAAAAGCACAAGCAATAAAGGCAAAAATAGATGAATGGGATTACATCAAACTAAAAAGCGTTGGCACAGCAAAGTAAGCAATAACAGTGAAAAGACACCCAAAGAATAGGAGAAAATATTTGCAAACTACCCATCTTACAAAGAATTAATAACCAGAATAAATAAGGAACTCAACAGCCAGAAAACAAAAAATTTGATTTAAAAAAATTGAGCAAATGATCTGAACAGACATTTCACAATAGAAGACAAACAAATGGCCAATAGGTATATGATAAAATGTTCAACATCACTACTCATCAGACAAATGCAAATCAAAACCACAATGGGGTATCATTTTACCCCTTAAAACAGCTATTATAAAAAAGGCAAAAAAATAACAAATGCTGGGATATAGAGAAAGGAGAACCCTCATATACTCTTGGTGGCAATGTAAACTAGTACAGCCACTGTGGAAAACAGTATGGAGGTTCCTCAAAAAATTAAAAACAGAATTACCATATGATCCAGTAATCTCACTGCTATGTATATATCCAAAAGAAAGGAAATCAGTATATTGAAGAGATCTCTGCACTCCCATTTTTATCGCAGCACTATTCACAATAGTCAAGATACAGAATCAACCTAAGTACCCATCAATGCATGAATAGATAATGAAAATTGTGGTATATATACACAATGGCATATTATTCAGCAATAAAAAGAATGAAATTTTGTCACTGCAGCAACAAAGATGGAACTGGAAAACATTCTGTTACATGAAATAAGCCAGGCACAGAAAGACAAATATCATGTTCTCACTCATACGTGGGAGCTAAAATAGTTGATCTCATTAAGGTAGGATGTAGAATGATGGTTACCAGAGACTGCAAAGGAAGCAGGGAGTGAGGAATGAAGAGAGGTTGGTTAATGGGTACAAAAATATGTAGAAGGAATAAGTCCTAGTGTTCAGTAGCACAGTATGGTGACAAGTGTTAACAATAATTTATTGTGTATTTCAGAATAGCTAGAAGATTTGGAATATTCACAACACAAAGAAATGATAAATGAGGTGGTGGATATTGTAATTACTCTGATTTGATCATCACAGATGGTATGCATATATCAAAATACCACATGTACCCCACAAATATGTACATTATGTACCAAAAAAAAAAAAAAAAACTAAAATAAGCAGCAAAAACCACTTCCAGCTAGCATGGTGCTTACAAAATGCCTAAGCTCAGTTATCAGCCAATGAGAGGCATTATCATATCACCACCATAAAATGGGGGAACTGATGAACTGCAGTTTTCATCTTTAAAAAAATTCTTTGTCCCATTTCCTCTCTTCAGAAACTAGCCTCTGGGATGGATGGGATTCCCAGCTTCTGTAAAATGCAAAATTGAGGGCTCAAATGGTGGTTTCAATATACAGTTTCACAGTCCTCTAAGAAGAGACTACTGTTGGAGGATGCAGGAAGGCCTTAAATAATTAACCTTTTGACTCAAGGGCTCTGAAGAGTCCCCCAAGCATTTTTGGAAACAGAACACTACGTGGTAAGACTGGGTTCAATACACTCCACAGCTACATTCTGGTGGTGCTCAAGGGAGAAATGCTGTGCTAAATACAAGCCAAGACTGGATTTTAGTATGGGAAGGCACATGAACTCAGAAGAAAAAGTGAGAATTTACATCCCACCTGCTAATACTGTGAGTAAATGAATTTATCTCTGAATCTTTAGTAGTCACATTTATTTAAATGGAGATGGTTAAGTCGAAAGGATGGTTAAGATGATTAAATGAGCCAATAATGAAAACAGCATGTCTTGTAATAGAAGCAGCTCACCTTTATTGAGTCCTGTATCATACTTTACATCTACTACCCTATTCAGTACCCAAAGGCCCCCATCATTTACCAGATGGGCGTCGAGCCGCACTGGGACCACCTGCAGACGCTGGACCGGAACCCACGTCTCTGCGGCTTTCGCGGCGTCTGCAGCGGCCAGCGCGCCTGACGTGGCGGCTCCGGTCCACGTCATACAATGCGGCTGCTCCGGCCACCCGCTGCCCAGCCACCGCAGGCCTCCTCTGGCTGCCCCTCAAGCAGTTAGCTCAAATGCCATTCCGGGCAGGGGCGCCAGTGCAGAAGGCCAACCTCCCCGCCAGGCCACTTCCACCAGGGGCCCTCCGCGGAGGCAGCACCGGGACCAGGAGGCGACTTCCAGGCTCGAGAGCCCGCCTCCCACGCCCTGCCCTCCCGCAAGGGCCTTCGACACACCTGCAGGGGCTCGGCCTCTGCTCCCGGCCCGCGCCGAGTCCAGGCCCCGCCCTTTGCGGCCCAGCGGAGACCCGGAGGCATCGGAGTCCTCTGCCCATCCTAGGGTATAAGTCAAAAACGCCAACGCCAGAAAGGAGATGGCACTGCACATGCGCAGAACGTCCCCCGAGCCCTAATCCAGAACTACGCTTCCCAGAAGGCCCGGCTGCGACTCCATCTTGGATGAGGTTATGAGGCGCGTCCTCCTCCAGCGGCCGGAGTGACTGCTGTCTGGTTTCCTGGAGCGGGCCCCAGCGTTGCTCAGTGATGGCTGGAGAGCTGCACGGCGCACGTCGGGGCGTGAAGACGGAAGGCCACAGTGAGGTGCTCCAAGGATCACTGATGGGCAGTTTTGTTAAAGTGGTTGAACTCCGTGGGTACAGGAGTACGTGGAGTAATGAAGGATATTGCCCTGTAACCGCTTCCTCTTAGGAATGCTAGCTTTCACAATTGTGCAAACGGTACGCGAAAAGTAATAAACTACAAAGTATGTATAAGCTAAAACAGAAAACGAGTATACCACTTCCCAAAAGCAAAAGCGCTTAATGTTAGGTGTTCATCCTTCTCATGAATTTACACAAATTTTAACCTAATGTAATAGAATATCATGACTATCATTTCACTAAGGAATATATATAGTCGTCCCTCCTTATCCCCGGGGTCCATATCTATGGATTCAACTAAGCTCGGATTGAAAATACTTAAAAATGATCTGGGCAGGGATGGCTTGTGCCTGTGATCTCAGCCACTTGGGAGGATCACTGGAGGCCCGGAGTTGGAGACCAGCCTGTGCAACCTAGTGAGACCTTCTCTAAAAAAGAAATGACTTAAAATTTTATATCTTACTGAGCATGTACCATCTTCTCCCCTTGTCGTTATACCCTAAACAATAGAGTAAAACTATTTACATAGTATTTACATTGTGTTAGGTTTACAATTAATCTAGACATAATTTAAAGTACACGGAAGGAGGTGTGTAGGTTATGCAAATACCAGGTTATTTTCTACCAGAGACTTGAACATCCCTGCATTTGAGTAATCCAGGGAGGTCCTGGAACTAATCCCCCTGCGGATACAGAGAGAGGACTTGGCTGTATATGTAAAGCAAATTATGTATTTCCTGGTCAATAACTTTATTACATTAAAACATGTAGAATCATCTAGAAAAAATATGTATATTTTTTCATCAGTTCCCCCATTTTATGGTGGTGATATGATAATGCCTCTCATTGGCTGATAACTGAGCTTAGGCATTTTGTAAGCACCATGCTAGCTGGAAGTGGTTTTTGCTGCTTAGTTTTTTTTTTTTTTTTTGGTACATAATGTACATATTTGTGGGGTACATGTGGTATTTTGATATATGCATACCATCTGTGATGATCAAATCAGAGTAATTACAATATCCACCACCTCATTTATCATTTCTTTGTGTTGTGAATATTCCAAATCTTCTAGCTATTCTGAAATACACAATAAATTATTGTTAACACTTGTCACCATACTGTGCTATTGAACACTAGGACTTATTCCTTCTATATTCCTCCTATATAGTCATGTGTATAAACACACATATATACATATAAAAATATGCACACATAATACACACACACACACACACACACACCACTTTTCTGGATGGGAGGTATTGAGGAAATAATTTAAAACAAAGCCTCTTGCCAACCCAGAAAATCCTCTCCACAGATGGAGAAAAGAACAAAACAGTTACATTATTGAATAAACATTAAACCAGACTGCGATGTGCGTCACAGGCAACCCACTAATGAGTTTATGAAGACAGGAAGAACTATCATTTTTTATATTAGCAGGTCTGATACAACGCATTCCATTTTCTCAAGGTAAAAGATAACTTGTCCTCAAGTAAGACAACTGTACAACACCATTTGCTATATATAATCCATCTGAAATTCACCTGATAATTAGGGTAGCCATCAGTGTTAGTTAATTGCCGTTATGTAAATGAAAAGTAAAGTTTCTGGTATCTCTATGACAGGCAGGTAGTTAATAGCAGGTAGGCAGGAGCCTGGGAGTTTACCACAGAGGCAGGGAGATGGGGTGCAATCTTCCTTGATGCTTACGTTTCAAAGACATGACCCAAGGCCATTAAGAAAGACCTTCCTGGGTTGTTAAACTAGCAAGAAGCTTATTTACTTTTTAAAAAGTTTTGCTAAATCTCACAGAGACAGAGAAAGGATTTACAATTACAAGTTTTCTTAAGGAAATGCTATAAGAAAAGAGAGGAGGAAAGGTCTTTTTTCCTTTTTGCAAGAAGGAAAATTAAGTTTTGTTTTGTTTTGTTTTTCTTTGAGACAGAGTCTCGCTCTGTCGCCCAGGCTGGGATGCAGTGGTGTGATCTCCGCTCACTGCAACCTCCACCTCCCGGGTTCAAGAAATTATCTGCCTCAGCCTCCTGAGCAGCTGGGATTACAGGCGCCCACCACCACACCCGGCTAATTTTCTTGTATTTTTAGTACAGATGGGATTTCACCATCTTGGCCAGGCTGGTCTTGAACTCCTGACTTCGTGATCCACCCACCTCAGCCTCCCAAAGTACTGAGATTACAGGCGTGAGCCACCGCACCTGGCCCAAATTTTTATATTTATATTTGCCCTTACAGAAAACTATAAAATTTAACACAATTTGAATCAAAATTTAAATAAAAAAATCTTAACGGGGACCTTAGTTTTGTTTTACTTGATAAAATAATTTTTAACTTCCTCTGGAAACAACCTCAGGGAATAGAAAGGAACTGAGGACTAAACTCTGATTTTTTTATCTTACCCAAATTTCTATCTAAGGGGTCTGAGGAGCTATGCCCTACAAACCATAAATTCACATCAGATGGGTTTTATTTAACCCTATGTAATGTGACTTACTTTCCAACCTGACTCTGGCATAACATTATGAGATGAGGAAGAAAATAAAATATTTTACCCCAAAAACATGTTTCTTTGTCACATTTTGAAATGGTTCTGCAAGCCGTCCTTTGTGGGGGAAAATTCGCATCTCTAAATAATCTCTATTAACATAGCGAGACCTTTTCCTTCCAGGCCCTTCCAATTCTGAATAGATTGACTGAGAGTCTAGCACCTTTTAAAGGGTCTGAATAGGAAACATTTGTCGTCTCTTGTTTCTAAGGACAGCCACTATGAGATTTCAAAAGAACCTTGGTCTCCACAATCTTTTATCTTAACCTGAACATTTCCTTTCTGTTGATCTCAGATCCTTAGACAAAAACTCAACCAATTGTCAACCAGAAAATGGTTAAATTTACCTATACCTGGAAGCACTCCCACCCTTCAAGTTGTCCCGCCTTTCTGGAACAAACCAATGTATTCCTTAAATGTATGTGATTGATGTTTCATGCCTTCCTACAATGTATAAAACCAAGCTGCACCCCCAACCACCTTGGGCACACTTTCTCAGGACCTCCTGAGGGCTGTGTCACAGGCCATGGTCACTCACATTTGGCTCAGAATAAATCTCTCTAAATATTTTACAGAGTTGACTTTTTTCATCGACAAAACTTTCTGAAAATGCAAATTTAAAAGGTAATTTAAGGCTGGGCCCGGTAGCTCACGCCTGTAATCCCAGCACTTTGGGAGGCCAAGGTGGGCGGAACACGAGGTCAAGCGATCAAGAACATCTTGGCCAACATGGTGAAACCCCGTCTCTACTAAAAATACAAAAATTAGCTGGGCGTGGTGGTGTGTGCCTGCAGTCCTAGCTACTCGGGAGGCTGATGCAGGAGAATCACTTGAACCTGGGAGGCAGAGGTTACAGTGGGCCTAGATAGCACCATTGCACTCCAGCCTGGTGACACAGTGAGTCTCTGTCTCAAAAAATAAATAAATAAAATAAAAAGTAATTTAAGTTTTGTGCTAGTTTCGAAAAAGCACAGAAAGATCCAAATATACATGAGAATTTAGTATATGTTAAAATTTTCATTGAAAACAAAATAGTGTGGAGATATGTATATATATATATATATATATATACACATACTTTTTTCTTTTCTTTCTAATTTGGTCTTGAGGTCTGTCTCTCCTGAGGTTGACTATAAACTATCCCTGTGGGACTCCTGGGATTAGGTGTCATGTATATTTGGTGTGCCATAAGTTAAAAGTTTCATTTCAAATTTACTAAAAATCCACCCTTAATTTTTTTTTAATTATACTTTAAGTTTTAGGGTACATGTGCACAACGTGCAGGTTAGTTACATGTATACATGTGCCATGTTGGTGTGCTGCACCCAGTAACCCGTCATTTAACATTAGGTATATCTCCAATTGCTATCCCTCCCCCCTACGCCCCCCACAACAGGCCCCAGTGTGTGATGTTCCCCTTCTTGTGTCCATGTGTTCTCATTGTTCAATTCCCACCTATGAGCGAGAACATGCAGTATTTCGTTTTTTGTCCTTCTGATAGTTTGCTGAGAATGGTGGTTTCCAACTTCATCCATGTCCCTACAAAGGACATGAACTCATCATTTTTATGGCGACATAGTATTCCATGGTGTATATGTGCCACATTTTCTTAATCCAGTCTATCATTATTGGATATCTGGGTTGGTTCCAAGTCTTTGCTATTGTGAATAGTGCTGCAATAAACATACATGTGCATGTGTCTTTACAGCAGCATGATTTATAATCCTTTGGGTATATACCCAGTAATGGGATGGCTGGGTCAAATGGTATTTCTAGTTCTAGATCCCTGAGGAATCGCCACACTGACTTCCACCATGGTTGAACTAGTTTACAGTCCCACCAACAGTGTAAAAGTGTTCTTATTTCTCCACATCCTCTCCAACACCTGTTGTTTCTTGACTTTTTAATAATCACCATTCTAACTGGTGTGAGATGGTATTTCACTGTGGTTTTGATTTGCATTTCTCTGATGGCCAGTGATGATGAGCATTTTTTCATATGTCTTTTGGCTGCATAAATGTCTTCTTTTGAGAAGTGTCTGTTCATATCCTTCACCCACTTCTTGATGGGGTTGTTTGTTTTTCTCTTGTAAATTTGTTTGAGTTCATTGTGGATTCTGGATATTAGCCCTTTGTCAGATGAGTAGGTTGCAAAAATTTTCTCCCATTCTGTAGGTTGCCTGTTCACTGTGATGGTAGTTTCTTTTGCTGTGCAGAAGCTCTTTAGTTTAATTAGATCCCATTTGTCAATTTTGGCTTTTGTTGCCATTGCTTTTCGTGTTTTAGACATGAAGTCCTTGCCCATGCCTACGTCCTGAATGGTAATGCCTAGGTTTTCTTCTAGGGTTTTTATGGTTTTAGGTCTAACATTTAAGTCTTTAATCCATCTTGAATTAATTTTTGTATAAGGTGTAAGGAAGGGATCCAGTTTCAGCTTTCTCCATATGGCTAGCCAGTTTTCCCAGCACCATTTATTAAACAGGGAAGCCTTTCCCCATTACTTGTTTTTCTGAGGCTTGTCAAAGATCAGATGGTTGTAGATATGCGACATTATTTCTGAGGGCTCCGTTCTGTTCCATTGGTCTATATCTCTGTTTTGGTACCAGTACCATGCTGTTTTGGTTACTGTAGCCTTGTAGTATAGTTTGAAGTCAGGTAGCGTGATGCCTCCAGCTTTGTTCTTTTGGCTTAGGATTGACTTGGCAATGCGGGCTCTTTTTTGGTTCCATATGAACTTTAAAGTAGCTTTTTCCAATTCTGTAAAGAAAGTCATTGGTAGCTTGATGGGGATGGCATTGAATCTATAAATTACCTTGGGAAATATGGCCATTTTCACGATATTGATTCTTCCTGCCCATGAGCATGGAATATTCTTCCGTTTGTATCCTCTTTTATTTCATTGAGCAGTGGTTTGTAGTTCTCCTTGAAGAAGTCCTTCATATCCCTTGTAAGTTGGATTCCTAGGTATTTTATTCTCTTTGAAGCAATTGTGAATGGGAGTTCACTCATAATTTGGCTCTCTGTCTGTTATTGCTGTATAAGAATGCTTGTGATTTTTGCACATTGATTTTGTATACTGAGACTTTGCTGAAGTTGCCTATCAGCTTAAGGAGATTTTGGGCAGAGATGATGGGGTTTTCTAGATATACAATCATGTCATCTGCAAACAGGGACAATTTGACTTCCTCTTTTCCTAATTGAATACCCTTTATTTCCTTCTCCTGCCTGCCCTGGCCAGAACTTCCAACACTATGTTAAATAGGAGTGGTGAGAGAGGGCATCCCTGTCTTGTGCCAGTTTTCAAAGGGAATGCTTCCAGTTTTTGCCCATTCAGTATGATATTGGCTGTGGGTTTGTCATAGATAGCTCTTATTATTTTGAGAT
Source organism: Symphalangus syndactylus (assembly GCF_028878055.3). Classification (NCBI taxonomy): domain Eukaryota; kingdom Metazoa; phylum Chordata; class Mammalia; order Primates; family Hylobatidae; genus Symphalangus; species Symphalangus syndactylus. The sequence goes on from NC_072426.2 coordinate 79,135,224, forward strand.
ACATCCCATGAATACCTAATTTATTGAGAGTTTTTAGCATGAAGGGTTGTTGAATTTTGTCAAAGGCCTTTTCTGCATCTATTGAAGTAATCATATGGTTTTTGTCATTGGTTCTGTTTATATGCTGGATTATGTTTATTGATTTGCATATGTTGAACCAGCCTTGCATCCCAGGGATGAAGCCCACTTGATCATGGTGGATAAGTTTTCTGATATGCTGCTGGATTCGGTTTGCCAGTATTTTATTGAGGATTTTTGCATGGATGTTCATTAGGGATATTGGTCTAAAATTCTCTTTTTTTGTTGTGTCTCTGCCAGGCTTTGGTATCAGGATGATGCTGGCCTCATAAAATGAGTTAGGGAGGATTCCGTCTTTTTCTATTAATTGGAATAGTTTCAGAAGGAATGGTATCAGCTTGTCCTTGTACCTCTGGTAGAATTCAGCTGTGAATCCATCTGGTCCTGGACTTTTTTTGATTGGTAAGCTATTAATTATTGCCTCAATTTCAGAGCCTGTTATTGGTCTATTCAGAGATTCAACTTCTTCCTGGTTTAGTCTTGGGAGCCACCCTTAATTTTTAGAAGTCAGTAAGTTCCAAGAGAAGTAGCAATTTGAGATCACTGGCGAAGGCTTCACACAAGGTGAATTTTTACCTTGGGTTTCTCGACAGCATAAGGAATAAAACTGTTCTTTTGAAATGAAGAAGAGAACCACCTAGGAGACTATCACCCTGACCTGAGGACTTCACTAGGGATTCAGGAAAGAAGACACAGAAAGAAAGCAATCCTCAAGGTATTATATCTGAATAATTTATTTTTTATTTAAAAATTTTTTTATTGAAGTATAAAAAATACAAAAGTATGCAATGGCATGTGTATCACTGTATAATTGATAAGTGAATGATGAAGAGAGCTGAACACAACCACGTAAACACCAAAAAGTCGAAAGATAATATTACCAGTGCCTGAAGTCTCCCTGAAGGACCCATTCTCTATTATTACTCTCCTTCTCAAAAGTAGCCCCATCCTGATTTCTATTTTTTTGTTTTTGTTTTTTTTTTTTGTTTTTTGTTTTTTGTTTTTTTGAGATGGAGTTTCTCTCTTGTTGCCCAGGCTGGAGTGTAATAGCACAATCTCAGGTCACTGCAACCTCTGCCTCCTTGGTTCAAGTGATTCTCCTGCTTCAGCCTCCCAAGTAGCTGGGATTACAGGCATGTGCCACCATGCCTGGCTAATTTTTTGTATTTTTAGTAGAGACAGGGTTTCACCATGTTGGCCAAGCTGGTCTGGAACTCCTGACCTCAGATGATCCACCCACCTCGGCCTCCAAAAATGCTGAGATTAAAGGCGTGGGCCACCATGCCCGGCCCCCATCCTCACTTCTAACAATAAAGACCAGTTTTGCAATTTATTATTGCAATTTCTTTTACTCATTTATTTTGAGGTAATCTTATTTATTAATTTTTTTTGAGACAGAGTCTCACTCTATTGCCCAGGCCAGTGCAGTGGTGCAATCTCGGCTCACTGCAACCTCTGTCTCCCAGGTTCAAGCTATTCTTGTGCCTCAGCCTCCAAAGTAGCTAGGATTACAGGTGTGTGCCACCATACCCAGCTAATTTTTTCTATTTTTAGTAGATTTGGGGTTTTACCATGTTGGCCAGGCTGGTCTCAAAATCCTGACTTCAGGTGATCCATCCGCCTCCACCTCCCAAAGTGCTGGGATTACAGGCATGAGCCACTGTGCCTGGCCTGAAGTAATCTTTAACTTGGAAAATAAATTGCAAAGTAGGATAAAGAATTCTCGTATAGGCCAAGCTGGTCTCGATCTCCTGACCTCGTGATCCACCCATCTCGGCCTCCCAAAGTGCTGAGATTACAGGTGTGAGCCACCATGCCCAGCCTTCAATGAAGACTTTTATAGATAATTGTTTTTCTGATTCAAGATCCAATTCAAAAACTGTTTCTGGGCCGGGTGTGGTGGCTCATGCCTATAATCTAAGCACTTTGGGAGGTCAAGGCAGGTGGATCACTTGAGGTCAGGAGTTTGAGACTAGCCTGGCCAACATGGTGAAACCCCATCTCTATGAAAAATACAAAAACTATCTGGGTGTGGTGGCCCAGGTCTGTAGTCCCAGCTACTCAGGAGGCTGATGCAGGAGAATCGCTTGAACCCAGGAGGCAGAGGTTGCAGTGAGCTGAGATCACGCCACTGCACACCAGCCTGGGCAATAGAGGAAACTCTGTCTAAACAAACAAACTAAAACAAAAACCGTTTCTGGCCAAAGTAGAGTAACAGGGACTGGATTTACCTTCCTGCCTAAAACAACTGAAGAAACCAGATAAAATATATGAAACAATGGTTTCAAGTCACTGGATATCAGGCAATGAGCACAATGAGCCATGAAACATGAAATAAGTAAGCTCTACATTTGCCACAGCTTACTGCCTTAGAAGAGTTTCCAGGCTGTGGCACAAGGAGGAGGATCCCAGATTGAGCATAGTAAACTCCTTGAATTGAGGAGACGCAGCTGAGAGTCCAGAGAGACCAAGGCAGCTAGAGTTTGCGGGACAAATTACCAAGGAAGAGAGCTGCACAGAGAGACAGTTCTGGTGATCTTCAGAAAGTCCCCTTGATAGCTCAGCAGAGTGCTGTCTGGAACATGCATATAAGGAAACCGCCTGAGGCTGGGGAATCATCCAAAAAGACTGAGGAGAATAGAGCCCCGTGATGCCGGGAAAAGTGCCTGCTGTCACCAGCCAGAGTGAAAAAATCATGATTCATGAACATGGGGTAGAGTACTCAGAATGGTCTTGTCTCAGCAACAAAGAATAATTAGCCTTAGAATAAACACTACAAATCTTAAAAGCAAGACCCAACACTATCAATTAACTGCACCCCAGAAGAAGCCTCAAGAATATTTAGAGAAATACAAAAACATTTTATGGGGCTAAAAGCATCATAAAATTCATAATATCTGCTAATCTCATTCAAAGATTAGCAGGCTTGGCAGGAGCAGTGGCTCATGCCTGTAATCCCAGCACTTTGGGAGGCCAAGGTGGGCAAATCACCTGAGGTCAGGAGGTCGAGACCAGCCTGGCCAGCATGGTGAAACTCTGTCTCTACTAAAAATACAAAATTTAGCTGGGCGTGGTGGCGGGCACCTGTAGTCCCAGCTACTCAGGAGGCTGAGGCAGGAGAACTGCTTCAACCAGGGAGGTGGAGGTTGCAGTGAGTTGAGATCATGCCATTGCATTCCCATCATGCTGGGCAACAGAGCAAGACTCCATCTCAAAAAAAACAACAAAAAAAGATCAGCAGGTTTGCGAAGAAACAGGAAAATAACAACTCACTATGAGGAGAAAAATCAACTATGCAAAACTGACCCAGAACTGATACACATGTCAGACTTAGCAGATAAGGACATTAACCAGGTTTCCATAACTGTGTTCTAGATGTTCAGAAACAAGCAGAGACATAGAAGATATTTTTTCTTTTTTTCTTTGAGACGGAGTGGCACAATCTCGGCTCACTGCAGTCTCCACCTCCTGGGTTCAAGCGATTCTCCTGCCTCAGCCTCCCAAGTACCTGGGATTACAGGCACATGCCACCATGCCTAGCTAATTTTTGTATTTTTAGTAGAGGCGGGGTTTCACCATGTTGACCAGGCTGGTCTTGAACTCCTGACCCAGTGATCCACCCACTTTGGCCTCCCAAAGTGCTAGGATTACAGGTGTGAGCCACCCCACCTGGCCGACATGGAAGATATTAAAAGATCAAACCGAACACGTAGAGATGGAACCTACAACATCTGTGATGAAAAATACACTGAATGTGATTAATAGCAGATTAGAAACTGAAGAAAAGATTGGTACATTTTAAGATAGCAGAAGAAAGTTCAAAATGAAACAATAATATAAAAAATAAGAAAGAAGCATCAGTGAGCTGTGGGACAACTTTAAGCTGTCTGACATATATGTAATTGAAATCCACAAGGAGAAGAGGGTGGAGAAGGGGAAGGTAAAATTTTTATTTGAAACATTAATGGCCAGATATTTTATACGTTTTATGAAAACCATAGTTGGGAGAACCAGGAAGCTTGATAAACTACAATCTGCAATTATAGTTTGAGATCTCAAACTCCTTCTCAATATTTGGTGGAATAGAAAATCAGCAAGGATATCAAAAACCTAAACAACACTATCAACCATGTTAGGTTATTGACCTAATATTTATTAAAAAATCCATTTTCCTGGCCAGGTGCTGTGGCTCATGCCTATAATCCCAGCACTTTGGGCGGCTGAGGTGGGTGGATCACCTGAGGCTGGGACTTTGAGACCAGCCTGTCCGACATGGAGAAACACCATCTCTACTAAAAATACAAAAATAGCCGGGCATGGTGGCACATGCCTGTAATCCCAGCTACTTGGGAGGCTGAGGCAGGAGAATCGCTTGAACCCAGGAGGCAGAGGTTGCAGTGAGCCACGATCATGCCATTGCACTCCAGCCTGGGCAACAAGAGCGAAACTCCATCTCAAAAAAAAAAATTCCATTTTCCAACAACAAAAACACTGAACTCCAGCCTGGGTGACAGAGCAAGACTCCATCTCAAAAAATAAAAAATAATCCATGGGTCAAATTGAAAATTAAAGGGGGAAAACTTTTCAAGTACACATGGAATATTTACCAAAAATGACTATAATTTAGGCCATAAAAGATATCTCATAAATTTAAAAGATTCAAGTCATTCAAAATATATTCTTTGGCCATATGGAGTTAAATTATAAATTAATACCTAATTATATTTGGATAATAATCAAATATTTGGAAACTAAATACCAAACACATTTCTTCTTCTTTCTCCTCCTCTTCTTCCTTTTCCTCTTCTCTCCTCCTCCTTCTCCCCTTCCCCGTTTGCCTCCTCTTCCTCTTTCTTATTCTTTCTCCTTCTCCTTCTTCCTCTTTTTCCTTCTCCTTATTCTTCTTCCTTTTCTTTTTTGTTGCCTAGGTAGGAGTGCAGTGGTGTGATCATGGCTGACTGCAGCCTCCACCCTGGGATGAGGTGATCTTCCACTCTCAGCCTCCCTAGTAGCTAGGACTATAGGCATGTGTCACCATGCCTCCAGCTGTTTTTCTTATTTTTTGTAGGCAGCGAGTCTCACCGTGTTGCCCAGGCTGGTCTCAAACTCCTGGACTCAAGCTATTCTCCTGCTTTGGCCTCTCAAATGCTGGGATTAGAGGCATGACCCACTGCACACAACTTAAATAACATACTTCTAAATAACCCATGGGTCAGGCTGGGCACGGTGGTTCAAGCCTGTAATCCCAGCACTTTGGGAGGCTGAGGCGGGTGGATCAGGAAGTCAGGAGTTTGAGACCAGCCTGGCCAACATAGTGAAACCCCGTCTCTACTAAAATACAAAAAATTAGCTGGGTGTGGCGGCGTGCACATGTAGTCCCAGCTACTCGGGAGGCTGAGGCAGGAGAATTGCTTGAATCTGGGAGGTAGAGCTTGCAGTGAGCTGAGATCATGCCACTGTACTCCAGCCTCGGTGACAGAGCAAGACTCCATCTCAAAAAATAAAAAATAACCCATGGGTCAAATTGAAAATTAAAGGGGGAAAACTAGAAGGTAATTTGAACTGAATGAAAATAAAAACACATCACAATTTATGGGATGCCATTAAACCTGCACTTGGAAGAAAATTTATAGCACTAAACATTCAAAAAAGAAGTCTTTAATGAATGACCTCAGCTTCCCACCTTAACAAACTAGAAACATTTAAGAGCAAAAATAGCTAAAAGTAAGCAAGAGAAAGGAAATAATAAACACCAGAGTGGAAATCAATGAAATAGAAAAAAAATAGAGAAAATAAATTAACTGAAAAGCTGGTCCTTTGAGAAGAGAAATAAAATTGACAAGCCTCCAGCCAGAGCGATTAGGAAACGAGGGAACAAACAAATGACTAATATCAGGAATTAGAGTGGTTATATCTGCCAGGCGCAGTGGCTTACGCCTGTAATCCCAGCACTTTGGAAGGCTGAGGCAGGCAGATCACGAGGTCAGGAGTTCAAGACCAGCTTGACAAACATGGTGAAACCCCATCTCTACTAAAAATACAAAAAGTAGCTGGGGGTGGTGGCTCACACCTGTAATCCCAGCTATTCAGGAGGCTGAGGCAGGAGAATTGCTTGAACCCAGGAGACGGAGGTTGCAGTGAGCCAAGATCATGCCATTGCGCTCAGCCTGGGGGACAGAGCCAGACTGTCTCAAAAAAAAAAAAAAAAGGTACAGATTCTACAGACATTAAAATTAAGCAAGGGGCTGGGCGCCGTGGCTCACGCCTATAATCCCAGCACTTTGGGAGGCTGAGGTGAGTAGATCACCTGAGGTCAGGAGTTTGAGACTATTCTGGCCAACATGATGAAAGCCTGCCTCTACTAAAAGTACAAAAATCTCTCCAAGATTGGGAACAAGGCAAGGATTTCCACTCACACTGCATCTATTCTACATTATTCTGGAGGATCTGCTAGTACATTCAGGCAAAATAAAGAAAGAAAGTAGGCTGGGTGCAGTGGCTCATGCCTGTAATCCCAGCACTTTATGTAGCCAAGGCAGGTGGATCACAAGGTCAGGAGTTCGAGACCAGCCTGACCAACATGGTGAAACCCCGTCTCTACTAAAAATACAAAAATTAGCTGGGTGTGGTGGCACACACCTGTAGTCCCATCTACTCAGGAGGCTGAGGCAGGAGAATCACTGGAACCCGGGAGGCGGAGGTTGCAGTGAGCCAAGATCGCACCATTGCACTCCAGCCTGGACGACAGAGCAAGATTCTGTCTCAAAAAAAAAAAAAGAAAAGAAAAGAAAAGAAATAAAGTAGTTGGCCAGGCACGGTGGCTCATGCCTGTAATCCCAGCACTTTAGGAGGCCAAGGCGGGCAGATCACCTGATTTCAGGAATTTCCGACCAGCCGGGTCAACATGGCAAAACCCCATCTCTACTAATAGTCAGGTGTGGTGGTGCCTGCCTGTAATCCCAGCTACTCGGGAGGCTGAGGTAGGAGAATTGCTTGAACCTAGGAGGTGGAGGTTGCAGTGAGCCAAGATAGCCAAGATCACCAAGATCAGGCAACTGCACTCCAGCCTGGCCAACAGAGGGAGACTCTGTGTCAAAAATAAAAATAAAAATAAAGTGGTTGACTTCTGGAATGGCAAAATAATTTCCATGAATCTTCTCTCTAGTGAAACAACCTTACCTGGTGAATCTTTTTTTAAACAACCATTTAATGTTTTTGAAAGTTGTTTGTTGTTGTTGTTTGTTTGAGACAGAGTTTTGCTCTTGTTGCCCAGGCTGGAATGCAGTGGCACAATCTCAGCTCACCGCAACGTCCACCTCCCAGATTCAGGCAATTCTCCTGCCTCATCTTCCCAAGTAGCTGGGATTACAGGCACGAGCCACCACGCCCAGGTAATTTTGTATTTTTAATAGAGACGGGATTTCTCCATGTTGGTCAGGCTGGTCTCGAACTCTCTAGCTCAGGTGATCTGCCCTCCTGGGCCTCCCAAAGTGCTGGGATTACAGGCACGAGCCACCACGCCCAGGTAATTTTGTATTTTTAATAGAGACGGGATTTCTCCATGTTGGTCAGGCTGGTCTCGAACTCTCTACCTCAGGTGATCTGCCCTCCTGGGCCTCCCAAAGTGCTGGGATTACAGGCATGAGCCACTGAGCCTGGCCTCAAATGTTTCTTTTAAAGTACATGTTTTTGGCTGGGCATGGTGGCTCCCACCTATAATCCCAGCATTTTGAGAGGCCAAGGTGGGCAGGCAGATCACCTGAGGTCGGGAGTTTGAGAGCAACCTGGTCAACATGGTGAAACCCTGTCTCCACTAAAAATACAAAAATTAGCTGGGCATGATGATGCATGCCTGTTATCCCAGCTACTCGGGAGGCTGAGGCAGGAGAATCACTGGAACCTGGGGGGCGGACATTGCGGTGAGCCGAGATTGTGCCACTACACTCCAGCCTGGGCAAGAAGAGCAAAACTCCGTCTCAAAAAAAAGAAAAGAAAAGGAAAGAAAAGAAACATTTGAACGTACAAAGTACTGTGTGTCATATATGTTATCTTCTCTTTCCTATTACATATTAATGTGTACAGACATTGTTACAGAACTCTCCTTTCGGCAGATAAGCCAAACAATGTTTAATAAAACAAGAATTTACATAAAATATGCAAATATCAGGCACATAATTGTTTATAACACATATCTGAGTTAATTTTCAAAAGTGACCTTGAACACTAGTACTTATTACATTGTGCATATTAAAAGCATGTTATTTGAAGAAATTACTCCTACTTTATACTTGTGATATGTTTAAACGATGTGCCTATTTCAATTTGTCTGAAGCCCAGACTGGATATAAACAAAGAACATTCTGCATTTGTATTTACTGTGATGTAATGCCATATTTTCCTTCCTAGGAGTATGCACCACAGTATAGTTTTCCTAGACAGGCTATTCTGTCTCTGCCATTTATTATTTGTGTGACCTATGTGGTGGTTTAATCTTTCTGTATCTCAGTTATCTCAGCTGCAGAGTGAAGATAATATTGCCTATCTCACAGATACTGAACAGTTGGACATGGAGTTTTCTGTTATTAGAGATAAAGGCATTTAAGTTCAGAATTTAAAAATTAGAAATAAAATTGGTGGTCATTCCGTTACATGAAAGAAGTTTCTTCTTCTTGTGTTAATATGAGATTCCTTTATATTTATATATATTTTTTTTTATTTGAGATGAAGTCTCACTTAGTTGCCCAGGTTGGAGTGCAGTGGTGTGATCTCGGCTCACTGCAACATCTGCCTCCCAGGTTCAAGTGATTCTCCTGCCTCAGCCTCCCAAATAGTTGAGACTATAGGCATGCACCAACACATCCTGCTAATTTTTGTATTTTTACTACAGAAGGAGTTTCACCATGTTGGCTAGGCTGGTCTTGAACTCCTGACCTCAAGTGATCCACCTGCCTCAGCCTCCCAAAGTGCTGGGATTACAGGCATGAGCCACCGTGCCTGGCCGAGATTCTTTTTAAAATTTGCATTTTTTTCAGGTTTTTCTTCTACTTAAAACATATGAAACAACTGCGTTTAATTTAAATAGAATACTCTCTCTTTTTTAAAAAATAGAATACTCTCTTGAACCCTGTCTGTTATTACTTGATTAAATATGGTGTGAACTAAGAAGCTTTGTTTTCTTCTAAATGAATAGCCAGTTGATCTTTCACTGTTAAAATTCATTCACTATTATTTCATGCATTTGAAATTTCTTTTTTATTTTATACAAAATTATCCTTTGGAGTGGCTATTGCATTTGTAGGCTCTGCATTACTTTTCACAGTACTCTACTGCTGGTGCTTAACCCAGATGGGCCAGTCACAGGACCTCACCCTCCTAGTATCACACTGAAGATTTCATTGATGAGTATTTGATTAAGTTGAACCACTGAGAGCTTATCCTAAGATTTTCATAATGGGGGTGTTTATTTTCCAATTACTTGGTGACTGGAATGCATTTTCAGTAAGAGAAAAAATGTGTGGAAATGTAGGAAAGCAAAGAGAAGCATGATGGTGAACAGGTTCAAGCACTGTTTGAGCTGCTGATTCTATAGCTCAAAGACCCACACCATACCTCTGCTGTGGCTTCATCATGAAGCCAATAAATACCAATATCTTGCTGGGCATGTGTGGCTCACACCTCAAATCCCAGTGCTTTGGGAGGATTGCTTGAAGCCAGGAATTGGAGACCAACCTGGGCAACATAATGAGACCCCATCTCTGAAAAAAATAAAAGAAAATTAGCTGTGTGGGGTGATGTGCATCTGTCATCCCAGCTGTTTGTGAGATTGAGGTGGCAGGTTGCTTGAGTCCACACGTTCAAGGTTACAGTGAGCTGTGATCGCACCACTGCACTCCAGCCTGGGTGACAAAGCAGGACCCTGTCTCTAAATACTTAATGCATACATACATATCACTATTTTCTGTGTATCATCATCTGTTCTGAGTTCTGCTGCAATCAATTATTCATTGATACAGTGCTAAACATATTTTAATTACTATGACTTTATTTAGTTATTTTTTGAGACAGAGTTTTGCTCTTGCTGTCCAGGCTGGAGTGCAATGGCTTGATTTCAGCTCACTGCAACTTCTGCCTCCTGGGTTCAAGTGATTCTCCTGCCTCAGCCTCCCGAGTAGCTGGGATTACAGGCATGTACCAACACACTCGGCTATTTTTGTATTTTTAGTAGGGATGGGTTTTCACCATGTTGGCCATGCTGGTCTCAAACTTTTGACCTCAGGTGATCCACCCGCCTCGGCCTCCCAAAGTGCTGGGATTATAGAGGTAAGCCACTGCACCAAGCTGACTTTAATATTTTTTAATATATTGTAGAATGTATTAGAATTCTTAGAATCCATTTGATACCCACCTCTTCTTTCAGGGATGGAATTTTTGAGAGCCGAGATCACCAAGATCACGCAACTGCACTCCAGCCTGGCCAACAGAGGGAGAAATAAAGTAGGCCGGGTGCAGTGGCTCATGCCTGTAATCCCAGCACTTTGGGATTTTAGTGCTTTGGGATGTTAAGATTTAGATTCAATTTTCATTTAATTGGATAGAACAAGCTTGCTAGAGCCATTTCATGAAGACCAGGAGACAGAGCCAGTGGCTAGGGGCTTGAGCTGCAATTGCCCGTCCCCATTTCCTCTCTCCCACTGTTCACCCCACCCCACATTGTCTTCTGAAGAGGACTCTCTGGGCCATGGTCATGAGTGCCATCTTTCCCCGCCTGGGTCTCCTTCCTCCTCCTTATCAAGTCGCTGTCTTTTTTTTTTTGAGACAAGTGTCTTGCTCTGTCACTAGGGTGGGAGTGCAGTGGCACAATGTTGGCTCACTGCAACCTTTGCCTCTAGGCCTCAAGCCATCTGCCTGCCTCAGCCTCCTGAGTAGCTGGGACTACAGCTACTCATGCACTGTCATGCCTAATTTTTTTACTATTGCATGCTGTGTCATGCACTGTCTACTCATGCACTGTCATGCCTATTTTTTTTTTTTTTTTTGAGACTGGGTCTCACTTTGTCACCCAGGCTGGAGAGCAGTGACATGATCTCACCTCACTGCTAGCTCCTCCTCCCAGGTTCAAGTGATTCTCCCAGCTGAGCCTCCCTAGTAGCTACAGGCATGTGCCATCCTTGTGCCTGGCTAATTTTTGTATTATTTAATAGAGACGGGGTTTTACCATGTTGGCCAGGCTGGTCTTGAACTCCTGACCTCAAGTGATCCTCCTGCCTCAGCCTCCCAAAGTGCTGGGATTACAGTCATGAGCCACTTCATGCCTGGCCAATGTTTTTTTTTTAAAAAATATTTAGTGGAGATGGAGTCTCACTATGTTGCCCAGGCTGGTCTTGAAGTCTTGGGCTCAAGTGATCCTCCTTCCTCAGCCTCTCAAAGCACTGAGATTATGGACAAGAGCCACTGTACCTAGCCAAGTCTCTCTTTCATTCAGCAAACGGAAGTCTCATTTGGACTCCTAGGAGGAGTCAGACTTTCGGTCTACTCTCCCAAAATTGTCCTACCCACCCTATTTGTTGTTGTTGTTGTTGTTGTCCTGTTTTGTTTTGTTTCAGGATTTTAGCAGCCTGAAGCCATGGTTTTTAGTTTCTGTCTCTAGTGATAAGTGGAAAAGAAGAATGAGGAATGGGCTTTGCTGCCCCAACCAGAAACAGAAACTAAGAATCCATGACTGTATTCTCTCCCTTGGACACCCATGCTAAAGCATCTTCAGTGCACTGTGGCAGGGTGGCAGCGTGGCTGTGGCTGCCGTAACAAAGCACTGCAGCCTGGGCAGCAAAGACAATGGAAATCTATGGTCTTACTGTGTGGGGGCTGGAAGGCCAAGATCAAGGAGCAGGTTGGTTTCTCTGAGGCCTCTCCTTGGTTTGTAGATAGCCATCTTTTCCCAATGTCTGTCTCATGGTCATCCCAGTGTGTGTGTCTGTGTTCTAATCTCTACTTTGTATAAAGACACCAGTCATATTGGATTATGATCCCGTTTTAACTTTATTACATCTTCCAAGGTCTTGTCTGGAAATGTCAGATTCTGAGGTACTGGACGTTAGGACTTGAACATGGGAATTTTAAAGGGGATGCAGTTCAGCTCATCACAGAGGGAGGGGATCTGTACACAGAGGTAATCATACTGCTGCTGCATGTGGGAAACTTTGGCTTGATGATTTTATCGTTGCCAAACCCCTCTTGCTTGCCTGGCTGACTGGCTGACTGAATTCTAACCAACCACCTGCCCAGCTGTCACCAACATAGCCTTAACATCTAGACCACGTACAGACTTCACTGAGCACCTGCATAACTAAGTGGCTAAATGACTACCTTCAACCCTTTCTCTGGCCTTAGGATCAGAATGGCCAGCAGGAGGCCATATGCACCTAACCCAGATGGAAGGGAATGGCCGGGGGTGACCAGCTGGCTCTCTTTATCAAGCTCAGGCTCCTCAAGTCTCCACTTGGAAGAACAGTCACAGATTCCATCTGCAGATAAGCAGGAAACTGACATCTTTGTCTCCAGCAGTTGTTGAGCTGGTGTCTGCTAAGGAGATGCAGGAAGTTAATGAACTTCACTGAATGAGCAAAATTGTGTGGCTACTTGAGTAAGTTCATGTTTCTGAAGAGACAGCTCATAGTACACATCAGATTCTTAACCTGTGCCCCCTTTCCCCAAAAGAGTCACTTTCCAAAGGAGATTAAAATTCTGACCTATCCACAAATCTCACTTACCTGATTTTGAAAGTAAGAGGGTAGATTTGCTCTCAGAGCTCCATCTGGAGTCCTGTGCTCTACATACCCTTGGGTGTCATCAGGGCCATGACTGTGTGGTAGCTTCCAGAGAGAAGTCCAAGGGAATCTGCCTGCTTGCCTGGGGACTTCCTTGGCACAGAGTGATGAACCCTTCTCTCCCAGTACAGAGAGGGGCACTGGACTAATGTGTAAGTCCCAGGGTTCTGAAGGGAGCAAATCACAGAAAGATAACTTGTATCTGGGAAGTTCCAGTGCCACACCCACTCCAGAACTTCCCTGGGAACTTGGATGTGCTAAGTGAGCCCAGCTGGAAAGGACAGAATGATGGGGGAACTATATTTAAAAAGCTAGAGTTTAAAGCTTGACACTGTTCCCTTAAGATCTTCTGGTTGCTTTTTACCTCTGCATATCATCTCTGGAGCTTCCTCTTGGTGCAGACTCAGTCCTGCAAATGCCAGCTCCATTTCCTTTATTTTTATTTTTATTTTATATTTTGAGACAGAGTCTTGCTCTGTCGCCCAGGCTGGAGTGCAGTAGCGCCATCTCAGCTCACTGCAACCTCTGCCTCCCAGGCTCAAGTAGTTCTGCTCAGCCTCCCTAGTAGCTGGGATTACAGGCACATGTCGCTGCCGCCCGGCTAATTTTTGTATTTTTAGTAGAGACAGGGTTTTGCTATGTTGGCCAGGCTTGTCTTGAATGCCTGACCTCAAGCGATCCACTCCCCTCGACCTCTTAAAATGTTGGGATTACAGGTGTGAGCCACCGCACCTGGCCCCAGCTTCATTTCCTTTAACCAGGGAGAGCGCTGGGCTCTGCCTGGGGCTCTCCTCCCCATGCCACTGCCTAGAAGGTCTCAGGCTGTAAGCTGGGGCAGTCAGGGGCTCACCTCACTTGATCCCTGTCTCTCGGGAGTGCTGTCTTTCAACTGCCTGATGTCCATGGTCTGGTGCATCACCATTTCCTATATTTTGTCTGCTGTTAGTTCTTTCAGATAGGAGGATAAATTTGGTTCCTGTTACTCCATCTTGGCTAAAAGTGTAAATCCCATAGCCATTTATATATTCCAGAAAATAAGAGAAGCAAAGGCATGATCATTGTATGTTACTGTATTGTACCACTGTCCACACTGAACCTGTTGCTCCCACCACCAACATGTTCAGGAGTTAGCTTTTGTGGCTTTTCTGAGGCTGCCATAGTACCCTAGTCTTTCCAGTACCTCTTCTGAGGGTGCAAGTTCTCTGGGGCTCTACCACTGTGTTTGTGGGAGCAAGGCAGATTGCAGCAGCCAGCAAGCCCCTTTTGCTCAGGGGGAATAGGTATGAAGGAGATCCTGGTAAGAGGGGCTGCTTCTTCTGGAAGGAAAGGGCCTCTCTGGGGATGAGGCCTGCAGTTCTTTTATTTAAGGGAGTAGGGAGGCAATGGTTGCTACCCACCTTTCAGACTCTGGACCTGTCATTAACAACTTTGTTCTTAGCATCCCACCTTTCAAAGTCATTCCCCAGCTGGATGAAGTGTTATAACCTCAAGTATATTCTAAGAATTTCATCACCAAGTCATCCCTTTTTCCTCCTACAAGGAACTCAAGATCTCCAAGCAGCAGGGAGGGGGTTCAGGATACATATTCAGGTTGTTCCAGCTCAAAACACTGATGTAGACATGGCTGGTACCAACGTAGCTCTAGGACATACTCCAGGTGACAGAAAAGATGGTCAATGAATTAAGGATCCCAAATGGAGTCACAGATGGGAGTGGGGCCAGGGTTTGTGGGAACTGGCTTCCAGTTCTCTGCACGGCTATTTGGATTAGCCTTCACATCTTGGGAGGTTGTCCCTGTGGAGCAATGAATGGGGCCTCATTAGGGAACTGGGGTGCTAGTTCCAGTTTGTCAGTGAGTGCTCTGTGATCTTACTTTGCTTTTCTGGGCTCAGATTCCTCCTACGCACAACAATGAGGGTTAATATTTGTGATGATTAATTTTATGTGTTAACGTGGTCACAGGGTGCCCAGATATTCTGGATGTTTCTGTAAGGGAGTTTCTGAATGAGATTAACATTTAAACCAGTAGACTGGCAGAATGGCTACTATTAAAAAGTCAAGGCTGGTCTGAAGGTACTGAGTTATCTCAATTGATTGTTCCCAGTCAGTTATAGACTGAACTCCTTGTTCTACTCTTTCTCCCCTTCTCACTACTGCAGTTGACTAGTCTTAAAAAAAAAAAAAGTAAAAAACAACGGATGTTGGCATGGATGCAGAGAACAGGGAACACTTATACACTGTTGATAGGAGTATAAACCTCTACAGAACAGTGTGGAGGTTTCTCAAAGAACTAAAAATAGAACCAGCAATCCCAGTACTGGTTATCTACCCAAAGGAAAAGAAGACATTACATAGAAAAGACTGCCAGGTGTGGTGGCTCATGCCTGTAATCCCAGCACTTTGGGATGCCAAGGTGGGTGGATCACAAGGTCAGGAGTTTGAGACCAGCCTGGCCAACATGGTGAAACCCTGTCTCTACCAAAAAAAAAAACATAAAAATTAGGCTGGGCATGGTGGCTCACGCCTGTAATCCCAGCACTTTGGGAGTCCGAGACAGGTGGATTGCGAGGTCAGGAGATCGAGACCATCCTGACTAACATGGTGAAACCCCATCTCTACGAAAAAGAAAAATTAGCCAGGCATGGTGGCAGGTGCCTTGTGTCCCAGCTACTCGGGAGGCTAAGGCAGGAGAACGGCATGAACCTGGGAAGCGGAGCTTGCAGTGAGCCAAGATCATGCCACTGCACTCCAGCCTGGGTGACAGAGCAAGACTCCATCTCAAAAACAAAACAAAACAAAACAAAAAAAATTAGCCAGGCATGGTGGCATGCACCTATAATCCCAGCTACTTGGGAGGCTGAGGCAGGAGAAGTGCTTGAACCTGGGAGGCAGAGGTTGCAGTTAGCTGAGATAGCACCACTGCACTCCAGCCTGGGCGACAGAGCAAGACTCTATCTCAAAAAAAAAAAAAAAAAAAAAAAAAAAAAAAGATATGTGTAGCTCGTGCCTATTATCCCAGCACTTTGGGAGGCTGAGGTGAGCAGATCCCTTGAGCCCAGCAGTTCATGACCAGCCTGGGTAACATGGCAAAACCCTATCTCTACAAAAAATACAAAAATTAGCCGAGTGTGATGGCATGTGCCTGTAGTCCCAGCTACCTGGTAGACTGAGGCAGAAGGATCCCTTGAGCCCAGGAGGTTGAGGCTGCAGTGAGCCAGGAATGCACCACTGCACTCCAGCCTGAGTGACAGAGTGAGACCCTGTCTCAAAAAAAAAAAACAACCCAGCATTTATATATTCCTAGCAGCACTATTCATATCAAAATCATGGAACCAAGCTAAGCGTCCATCAACAGTTGACTGGATAAATAAAATATGGTACATATACACCATGGAATACTACCCAGCCTTTAAAAAGAATGAAATCATGTCCTTTGCAGCAACATGGATGGAGCTGGAGGCCATTATCATAAGCAGAGTAACTCAGAAACAGAAAACCAAACACTGCATGTTCACACAAGTGGGAGCTAAACAATAGGTACACACTGACACAAAGATGGAAATAATAGACAACAGTGGACTCCAAAAGCGGGGAGGGTGGAAAGGGGGTGAGGGCTCACTATTTGGATAATGTTGACTATTTAGGTAATGGGTACACTAGAAGTCCAATCCCCACTAGTTCACAATATGCCCATGTAGCAAACATGCCCATGTACCCCCGAATCTAAAATCAAACAAAGTTAAAAACGTAAAAAGCTTATGCTAAAAATAACTCCCCCCCAAAGAAAAACAGCAAAAGCCCCCACTAAAACAAGAGAAAACAAAACTGGTAGGCTGAGTAAACTGTCTTCCTGATGTGAGTGGGCCTCATCTGGTCAGCTGAAGGATTGAATAAAACAGGCCTTCTTACTGACACATTAGCTTTTTCCTGCCTTTGGACTTGAACTGAAACATCTGCTCTTCCTAGGTCTCAAGCCTGCAGGCCTTCAGCCTGGAACTACACAATTGGCTCTCCTGGGTCCCCAAACATGGACTCATCATCCTTCAGATCTTGAGAGTTGTCAACCTCCATAATTGCATGATTGCATAAGCCAATTCCTTATAATAAATCTCTCCCATATATGTGTGTGTGTGTGTGTGTGTGTGTGTGGGTGGGGGTGTGTGTGTGTACATATATATATGTACACATACATAAATATATACACACATATATATGCAAGTGTACAAACACACACACGCACACACGCACACTTAGTTTCTTTGGAGAACTCTGGTATAATACTTAAAGCACATTTAATGAGGAATTACAATATTCCAGGTAGGCCTTGGGCTAGGAGCTCCTACATTTTATTTTCAGAACCCTGGGTGGTAGAATAGATTGACCCAGTTTGAAGATGGCAAGAGTGAAAACCAGAGGGGAAGTTCCCATGCCATAGAGAAAGAGCCATGTTAGATTGTCCCCCTCCTGCCATCCCAAATGTGAGTGTATGTATCAGGTTTGTGTTGTCTACTGTTTAAAATTATTAATATCACTGTCACAAGTAATAGTAAAAATGCATTGCCTTTTCATGTAAGTACAAAATCCCTTTTGACCAGTGTTCCCAGTGTAGCCTCTTCCACTAAGGTAATGACTGCTATCAGTTTCGTGAGGCTCTTTTCAACTTTTCCCTTGTATTTTATCCATTATACATGAGCCTATAGAAAACATATATTCTCTCATATTTTATAAGAATTTAAATTGTCATACTTTAAGGGAATTCTAAATCATGTTTATAAATAAATTCTCATGTTATGCTCAAAAGTTGAAATAGTTCAATTCTCTCAAAATTTTTGAAAGAGTCTTAGGAATTACAGAATTTCACAGTGTCAACAGTGGCTTGTGACCCATGTTTATGTGAAAGCTAAGTGGTGGTGCCCTTAACTTCATTTATGTCAAGGGCCTGCAAATAAAGCGTAGGCTTGTCTTATGTGCTTTGGAATCTTTTTTGGGTGAGCTAATGAAGTATTTTGTTTTTAACATTTAACATCATTCTGATTTTTTTTTTTTTTTTTTGAGACGGAGTTTTGCTCTTGTTGCCTAGGCTAGAGTACAATGGTGCGATCTTGGCTCACTGCAACCTCTGCCTCCCAGGTTCAAGTGATTCTCCCGCTTCAGCCTCCCAAGTAGCTGGGATTACAGGCATGCACCACCACACTTGGCTAATTTTGTATTTTTAGTAGAGATGGGGTTTCTCCATGTTGGTCAGGCTGGTCTCAAACTCCCGACCTCAGGTGATCCAACCGCCTCAGCCTCCCAAAGTGCTGCGATTACAGGTGTGAGCCACCGTGCCCAGCCTAATTTTTAATTTTTTGAAGCAGAGTTTTGCTGTGTTGCCCAGGTTAGAGTGCAGTGGTGCACATCTCTGCTCACTGCAGCCTCTGCCTCCCAGGTTCAAGCAATTCTCCCACCTCAGCTGCCTGAGTAGCTGGAATTCAAGGCACCTGTGACCATGCCCGGTTAATTTTTATATTTTTAGTAGAGATGGGGTTTCACCATGTTGGCCAAGCTTGTCTCGAACACCTGACCCCAAGTCGTCTGCCCACCTCAGCCTCCCACAGTGCTGAGATTACAGGCGTGAGCCACTGCACCTGGCCTAATTTTTAAATTTTATAATGATGACTATAGGAAGGATAACAGATTAAGGAATTTCTTCCTTCCTGTCTGCAGTATGCTCTTGTTAATCTCACCCCAGCAATAGCCCTTTACTTTATCCAATAGTTCTAGTCTCTGGCTTCTTATTTTAAAAAAAGTATTTGGGCTGGGCGCAGTGGCTCATGCCTATAATCCCAGCACTTTGGGAGGCCAAGATGGGTGGATCACGAGGTCAGCAGATCGAGGCCATGCTGACCAACATGGTGAAATCTCATCTCTACTAAAAATACAAAAATTAGCTGAGCGTGGCAGTGCATGCCTGTAATCCCTGGTACTCCGGAGGCTGAGGCAGGAGATTCACTTGAACCTGAGAGGTGGTGTTGTGGGACAATCAGAGATGGGAGAGACCGAATAGAGTTCAGGAAAGCCTTCATTAAGGTGACCACCTGGCTCAAGTAGGACTAGCATCAAGGAAATCCTGAGCCCCAGACACAGAAAGCAGCCACATTTTAAGCAATCAGTGGCTGGGAGCCACATGATGTAGGAAGTGTACTTACAGAAGCGAGAACAAAGGCAGTTGATCAGTCTTACACTTATCTATACTATATGTTCCACATCCTTAGGAAACTATGTTTCTGTAACATATGCGTATCAACCTTGTAACTTCGCAGCTGTGCTAGGGAGGTGAAGCAGGAACTCGCTGAGCCTCAAGGAATGTGAATCTGGTGAGTACAGATAAGGCTTGCTGAGCACAGAAGGAAAAACAGGCAGTTAGTATTCTTCTCTAATTAGACTACGGAGTGGGGAGTGGGGTTACATTACACTTAGCTTTTGAGAGAAAAAGTAAAAATGTCTTGGTCTTTGATTATACTTGTAAAATTCATGAATTCCTTCTTCATCCCCCAGCTTTGGTGCTCACCATAAATGTAGATTAATAGAGAGCACCACAATCATTTATCTCTTCCTGTGTAGGCTCATATTCTTCCTAGGGGACAGGTTGGTATTTTTGTAATGCCATTATTTTGGTGGTAGTTGTTCGGTCCACTATTGCTTCAATAGTAGACTGGATGCTTCTGATGAGGAGAGGTAAAAGACAAGGCAGTATTAGACATCTTCCTACTATAGCTATAAAACCAATTGTCAAGGTTTTAAAGCCTCCAAATCATGAGAACCATCCTCTAAAATGTGAGTTTGGGCTCCACCAAGACAAAGTCTGGACTGGGAAATGGGCTAACTTCCACATTCTAGCAGTAATTTCCATAACAGCTCTTCCATTATCATAGATTTGTAAGCAACAGTTGGTCAAATTAAACCTGCCACAGAATCCTCCTTCTGAGGCTAGGAGGTGGTCTAATGTTAGCCTATTTTCATATATAGCATCTCTCATTTGAGTGGCCTGTATGGCTAACAGATCCAAGGCTCAGGCTGTTTCATTGGCTACAATTTCTAGTACTGCTTGCAATCTTATAATTTGGTTTAACATGTAAATAGGGGTGCAGTAACCCCATGATCCCTCTTGGGCCCATGTAGCTGACCCATAGTATTTGATAATTCTTTCGGGAAGCCATTCTTTATCTTTCCAGCTACCTATCTCAATGTCCTTTGTGTTTGTGCTTATCTTTTCTACAGTACTTATCTGAGCAAAGACATTTCTTTTGGTCTCCTTTTCTTTCTTCATTATATACTGGGTAACTAAAATCTTCCCCTTGTTTCAGTGGGAGCAAGAAGAAAGATGGCCTTATTTTCCCTAAAACACACGCTCGGGTCCACTTCTCGGGCAATAGTTGATAGGCTTTTGTCCCATAGATCCAATATAGTCCTGCCGGTGCTTTCCAAACATTTGGAGCTTCTAGTTGATGCTATGACTGATTTAACACTGGAAACTGAGAGAGAGAGTTAAAATATGGTAGAGAAATTGTCTATAAAGCTTCTCCACTGTGTCTTGTTCTTAGACTCTTCAAAATATTGCTGACCTAAACAAGTCATATCTCCTATTTGAGTTTGAAAGTCTTTTCCCCATTGTGCTATGCAGTATCTTCCAATGATAGGGGTTTTTAATAGCCAGACACCTGGGTTTCAATTGAACCTTATAACAAATTCTGGTACAGTAAAGTTATCTTGTGGTATTAGTTCTCTAGCCTCCCAGAGCCGTTGGTCACCTACACTGGTACCTCCACATACATAACATGAGATGACTCCAAGATTAGTAGCAATACTTTCAGCTAGCTGAGTGAATAGGTTCTTGGCTGACATTGGTGGAATCTGAACTTTTGGCTCCTTGGGGTTAAAATGTTTATTGAAGGATTTGAAAAATCTGAACTGTGACATTGGACTGACTTGAGCTTTAGCTCACTGTGTCCTTTTAATAATGATTAACAGAACACCCAGATTTGCTCCTTCTCGAGCACAGCTTAGCTCTCCTTGGTGTTCTTTAGTCCAAAAGGCATGTTTGGCTTTTATATGGTCAGATTAAGGGGGTTGCATATTTTAGTCGCACAACCAATCTTTGCTTCTTGGCTGGTTAGCAGAGCTACTCTCCCTGCATAAAGGCATTGGCTGAACTCATGTGTGGTCCATTGAATGTTACAATCAGGACATTCTTCTGGTTTTCCTGTTATGATCTTAGCAGCCTAGCTGCTGAGTCTTTGTTGTCCTAAGTTCTTGCAGACTATTCCTAGATTGTTTAGGTTGCTGAGGTGTGCAGTCTGACAGGCATCAAAATATATAGAAACAGATCCTTTATGTAAATAAGGGAATACCTGTGTTTTGCTTATGATTTTCCCAGTTCTAACATCTTTAGGATTGGCATATGAGGGTAATAAAGCTTTCCCTATTTTAATTTCAAACCAGAAGTCATAAGGTAGGAGGCCTGAATTATAACACACTTGAGGTTGCCTATTTCCTGGGTTACAGATGGAGTAGCTGGTTTGATTACAAACACATGTCCCCAGGGGAGTTCCTGTACACTCATAATAAGTTTGATATAACAGGGTTTTAATTATACCTTTACCAGACCAACTTCCTATCATACAATGATGACAGTTATCTTGATTTTCTCCCATGCCTCTTAACATTAGTGCAATTAAGTTTATACTATGCACGGGCATCCTCCCAGGCAACAAGTTTGATAGCAATTGCAAAGATAGCATGACAGCAAGACAATCAGTATAAGCAATAGTATAACTACACTTGCAAATTCAATCTACGTTTACTTATCTAGTGCTGGCTTCCTCAGGCTTCGGCTGTGCATAGGCTAGTCAGCTTATGGTTGTGTGACTAGAGCAGGGCTTGACTTTTCCTTAAGCTTCAGCCATGCATAGACTAGTCACCTTCCAGTTGTGTGACTAGAGTAGGGCTTGACGTTTCCTTAAGCTTCAGCTGTGCATTGACCGACCAACCTCTGGTGTGGTCAGAGCAAGGCGGTTGTCTTTTCCGGCTGCGCCTTGGTTCCTCTGCAAGATCAGTTGAGTTGGATGATCTGGATCTTGCTGACTCGTCCACTGGTCTTGAACTGAAGCTGCAGGTTTCAGTCGGCTGTGATGGATCTAAGGTGTAATACCTGCAACTTTAACAGCAGTAGGGGTGGACATGGTCATAATATAGGGGCCATCCCATAAGGGCCCAAAGGTGGTAGGATTCCAGCATTTAACCCATACAGAGTCCCCAGGTTGAAAGGGATGTATTGCATCTGTAAGGCTAACAGGTATTCTTTCTCTTACCCACCCTTGTACTTCTTGCTTTACCTCACCTAATGCCTGCATTTGTCTTCTTAGGGTCAGTTCTCCAATTTCCTTTAAATCTCTTTTAATTGAGATATAAGTGGGGGCGGTGGGCCGTACACTATCTCACTGGTGCCCACCCAGTTAATTTTGTAGGGGTACACCTGACTTAGAGAAGGACCATGGGCAATACCTGGTCTCACCTTAAATGGGTCTCTTAGCAAAACTTCTTCAACAGTTGTTTCAGTGTCCAGTTCATCCTTACAACCTTTCCAGATCTTTGTGGGTGATAGGCTGTATGCAGTTTCCATTTAATTTTTAACATCTGAGTTAGTTGCTGTACTACTTCTGCCACAAAAGCTGGTCCATTGTCCAAGCCTAAGGTTAGAGGTAGTCCAAATCTAGGAATAATGTCTTTTAATAATATCCTGGTTACTTCTCATGCCTTTTCTGTCCTAATGGGGAATGCCTCAACTCACCCTGAAAAGGTGCAGAGAAACACTACCATGTACCGATAGCCTCCAGCCTGAGGCAGTTTGGTAAAGTCTACAAGTAGGTTTTCACATGGCACTTCTCCTGTTTCCTGAATTCCTTGAGGCCAAGTAGACCCTTGCCTTGGGTCATTCTGGGCACAAGTAACACACTACTCGCAGATGGCTCAAGTGATGGCAGTTAGGCATGGCACATAGAAATACCACCCTATGAGAATCTCTAAAGCTGTTTTCCCATGTGTGTTCCTTGGCGAAACTGCTTTATAAATCGGGGGGGCAATGGCTTCTGGAATGGCAAGCCTCCCATCTGAAAACTTCCACCAGCCTTCTTTCTGATAACTCCCTTTTTCCTGTGCAAACCACGCCTTCTCATTGGATGAGTAATTAGGAGTGTCTGCAAGGGGAGGCTCTAATAAGGGCATGGCATAAGTCTCTTCTTTCTTTGTTTTTTCTGTCATTGCAGACTTTTTTGCTTCCTTTTCTGCTTTTCTGTTTCCTGTAGCCTTATCACATCCTCCTGTTTGCTGTCCTTTACAGTGGATGACTGCTACTTCCTTTGGAGCCCACACAGCCTCTAGGAGCTGCTCTATTTCCTTTTTGTTCTTTATTTCTTTTCCTTCAGTAGTTAACAGTCCTCTTTCATTGTAAATGGCTCCATGAGAATGCAAGGTGGCAAAAGCATATTTTGAGTCAGTATAGATATTCACTGACTTTCCCATCACTAGAAATAGTGCTCTTGTGAGAGCTATTAGTTCTGCCTTCTGCACTGCGGTTCCTACTGGTAGGGGGCAGGCTTCGGCCACGGAGCTTAATGTGACTATGGCATATCTGGCCTTTCTGATACCCTCAGATATGAAGCTGCTTCCATCAGTAAAATATTCAACATCTGGGTTTCTCAAGAGTTGATGCTTTAAGTCTTTCCAGCTTGAAAATACTTCATCCATTGTTTCTACAGAGCAGTGGTACCCTGGGGCACATAATAGGGGCTATCCATGTTCTGCACATTCTATTGGTAACAGTGTGGCCAGATTTAGGGTATTCACAGTCTCTAAGGTGATGTATGGATTCTCACATTGGAGACCTTGGTATCTTAGCATCCTAGGGTTAGAAAGCCAACAATGTCCTCTCTGTTTCATCAAGGTGACAACTGTGTGGGGCACCCGAATTATCAGCTTCTGTCCAAATGTGAACTTGTTAGCATCTTTGGCTAACAAGGCAGTGGTGGCCAGCACCTTGAAACAGGGTGGCCATCCCATAGCCACCAAGTCTAGTTGCTTAGACAAATATGCTATAGGCTGATACTATGACCCTAGCGTTGGCACTTAGACTCTTGTAGCCATTCCTTTTCTTTCATGAACATACAGGTAATAGGGCTTTGTCATGTCTGGCAGTCCTAGTGCTGGGGCCTGGATTAAAGCTTTCTTGATTTCCTTGAAAGCCATGTCCTGTTCTTTTCCCCAAAGGAGGGGCTCCTTTTCCCCTCCTTTGGTTGCCTCATATAAAGGCTTTGCTCAGAGCGAGTAGTCAGGAATCCATAATTGGCAAAAACGAGTTTCCCCTAGGAATTCCCACACTTGCTGCCTTCTGTCTGGCTGAGGAATGCTACAGACAATCTCTTTTTGCTCCTGCCCAAGCTCATGCCGCCCGTGGGAGATGTAAAAGCTAAGATACTGAACTCCTTGGCCACAGATCTGTGCCTTTTTCTTAGACACTTTATAGCCAGCTTCCCACGGCACTCAAAGGAGACTCTCTGTTCCTTGGATACATTATTTTCTTGTGGGTTTGGCTAACAGCAGATCATCTATATATTGCAGTAAGACAAGCAATCACTTGGTGGTGTGAAAGCCTTTAAGTGTGAGGCTAGTGCTTCTCCAAAGATAATTGTGGAGTTTTTAAATCCTTGCAGAAGTCTAGTCCAGGTATACTGAGATGGGCCCCACTCAAAGGCAAAAATGTCTTGGCTTATAGGGGCTAATCAGATGCAGAAGAATGCATCTTTAATGTCCAAGCATATGAACCAAGCAGCACTAGCAGGTATTTGTCCAAGCATAGTGTAGAGGTTAGGCACAATAGCATGCAGTGTAGCAGCTACCTTGTTGACTCCTTAAATCTTGTACAGGCTGGTAGTTGCTGGAAGGTTTTAACACCAGCAATAAGGGAGTATTCCATGAGGAGACACATCTCCATTATTCCAAATTCAAGGAGCCGTTTTAAGTGTTTTGAAATCCCTTGGTTAGCCTCTATGGGAATGGGATACTGATGGATCCACACTGGGTAGGTTCCTTGTAGTAGCTCTACTAGGACAGGTGCTTGATTTACTGCTAACCCTGGGGGATTGTCCTCCACCCAGACTCCTGGTAACTTAAGGAGTAAGTCTGTGAACAGCTTTTCTTTCTCAGCTGTGCTGTACTCCTTTCCACACTCCTGGCAATTACTTTCATAAAGTCTCCACTCCTCTGCCTTGGGTACTGTAAGAGTTAGTACCATAGCCTTCTTTTGCCCTAGGCTCAGGGTCATATCTCCATTCGGTGTGAAGGAGATTTGAGCCTGCAGCTTCTGCAACAAGTCTCTCCCAAGAAGGGCACTGGGAAGTTTGGCAAGTATAAGAACTTGTGTTGGACTTCTCGGTTTCTAATTATACCTCTCTTTGATGTGAAAAAAGTGCTTATTCTGTGATACCTGTGGCCCCGATAATATTAGCGTAGTGTTTTGATAACAGCCCAATTGTTTGAGTCACAACTGAGTGTTCAGCACCTGTGTCTACCATAAAGCCTATTTTTTGGCCCCATACTACCATTGAGACCATGGGCTCTGCGGGACCTAATGAGATGAAACCAGTCTGTCTCAGTCTTCAAGGTAGTCACTGGCTCCTGACAGCCCAATTAGATCCACTTCGGATCCTACTATGCCTTGCACAGTGGCAGAAGGAGGCCTTGTCCAGCCATTCTGTCCCTGGTTGTTGCCTTTATCCTTTTCTTTCTCTGGACATTCATCTTTCCAATTCTCTTTGCTTGCATCTCGCACATTGATTTCTCTCTAGTCTAGGCCAAACTTCCTGACCTGTCCTGGTCTCCTGACCTGGCCTAGCCCTAGCTTGTTCTTTACCATGACTGCATCCACGACCATGTCCACGTCCTCTTGCAAATCCAGCCTCTCTTTCAACCAGAGCTGCAGCCTAGAACTCTGCCTTTTCCTTCGCTCTACACTTGGCCTCCCACTTTGCTTCTTCATCTTAATTTACAAACACTTTGGTTGCCACCTGGATAAGCTGGGAAATGTTCATAACTTCAAACCCCTCCAGTTTCTGCAACTTCCACTTAATGTCATTTTGTGCCTGACTCACGAATGCCGCATTAACCATGCACTGATTTCCTGCCACTTCAGGGTCAAAAGGTGTGTAGAGCTGGTAAGCCTCACAAAGCTTCCCATAGAACTCACTGGGACTTTCATCTGGTTTCTGATGGACCTCTGAAACCTTTCCAATGTTTGTTGCCTTTTTCCCTCCAGGCTTTATTCCTTGTATCAGAGCCTCTTGGTATCTCAGCAAGTTCAGCAGCCCTTGGGCCTGATTTGGGTCCCAGATTGGGTCAGTTTCTATTGGCAAAACCCACTGAGCATACTTTCTGACATCTCCTGTGCCCACTGGAGCATTGCTTTCTAGGCACTGATGAGCCGCTTGTATTACTCTGCAGTGTTCTTCTGTATTGAACAGTGACAGAGGAGCTGCTTGGAGTTAGCCCAGGTTGGGTTGTGGGTTAAGAAGATAGACTGCATCAGGTCGATAAGAGCCTGGAGTTTTTCTGTATAGGAGGGAGTATTCTGTTTCCAGTTGAAAAATATCTGTAGTAGAGTAGTCTGCTGGCACGCTGCTCCTGTGACTGTCCTGCAACTCCTGAGTCGGTTCTGTTTGCGTTGTCAGGGTGAGGCTCCAAGACACGGGAGCCGTTCTCCTTCTGGGCTAAGTCTTCCCCAGTGGTGCCAAAGTTCCCAAATCTCCTGCATCCTGTGGCTTTAGCCCACAGGCAAAGGAGACAAAAACTCGCCATCTCCAATCCCAGACAGGCCCCCAGAAATGTTACAGGACAATCAGAGATGGGAGAGACCAAAGAGAGTTCAGGAAAGCCTTTATTAAGGGGATCACCTGGCTCAGCAGGACCAGCATCCAGGAAAGTCTGAGCCCTGGACTCAGCCACTTTTTAAGCAGTCAGTGACCGGGAGCTATGTGATGCATGAAGTGTACTTACAGAAGGGAGAACACAGGCAGTTGATCGGTCTTTTACATTTATCTATACTACATGTTCCATATCCTTGGGAAGCTATGTTTCTGTAACATATGTGTATCAACCTTGTAACTGCAGCTGTGCTAGTGAGGTGCAGCAGGAACTCACTGAGCCTCAAGGAATGTGAAACTGGTGAGTACAGATAATGCTCACTGAGCACAGAAGGAAAAACAGGCAGTTAGTATTCTTCTCTAACTTAGACTATGGGCAGGGGGTGCTACGCTACACTTAGCTTTTGAAGGAAAAAGTAAGAATTTCTTGGTGGTCTTTGATTATACTTGTAAAATTCATGAATTCCTTCTTCAGTGGAGGTTGCAGTGAGTCGAGATCGTGCCACTGCACTCCAGCCTGGTGACAGAGCTAGACTCCGTCTAAAAAAAAAAAAAGTATTTGTAACATTGGCATACAATTTACATACAAAATTTACTCCCTTAAAAATGTGTAATTGAGGCTACAGGGGTGGAGCCAAGATGGCCGAATAGGAAAAGCTCTGGTCTACAGCTCCCAGAGTGAGCGACGCAGAAGACGGGTGATTTCTGCATTTCCATCTGAGGTACCAGGTTCATCTCACTAGGGAGTGCCAGACAGTGAGTGCAGGACAGTGGGTGCAGTGCACTGTGTGTGAGCCAAAGCAGGGCAAGGCATTGCCTCACTTGGGAAGCACAAGGGGTCAGGGAGTTCCCTTTGCTAGTCAAAGAAAGGGGTGACATATGGCACCTGGAAAATCAGGTCACTCCCACCCTAACACAGTGCTTTTCCGATGGGCTTAAAATATGGCACACCAGGAGATTATATCCCGAACCTGGCTCAGAGGGCCCTACGCCCACGGAGTCTCGCTGATTGCTAGCACAGCAGTCTGAGGTCAAACTGCAAGGCGGAAGCAAGGCTGGGGGAGGGGCGCCTGCCATTGCCCAGGCTTGATTAGGTAAACAAAGCAGCCAGGAAGCTCCAACTGGGTGGAGCCCACCACAGCTCAAGGAGGCCTGCCTGCCTCTGTAGGCTCCACCTCTGGGGGCAGGGCACAGACAAAAAGACAACAGTAACCTCGGCAGACTTAAATGTCCCTGTCTGACAGCTTTGAAGAGAGTAGTGGTTATCCCAGCACACAGCTGAAGATCTGAGAATGGGCAGACTGCCTCCTCAAGTGGGTCCCCGACCCCCAAGCTCCCTAACTGGGAGGCAACCCCCAGTAGAGGCAGACTGACACCTCACACAGCCGGGTACTACTCTGAGACAAAATTTCCAGAGGAACGATCAGGCAGCAGAATTTGCGGTTCACCAATATCCACTGTTGTCCAGCCACCGCTATTCTGAAGCCACCACTGCTGATACCCAGGCAAACAGGGTCTGGAGTGGACCTCTAGCAAACTCCAACAGACCTGCAGGTGAGGGTCCTGTTTGTTACAAGGAAAACAAACAGAAAGGACATCCATACCAAAAACCCATCTGCACGTCACCATCATCAAAGACCAAAAGTAGATAAAACCACAAAGATGGGGAAAAAACAGAGCAGAAAAACTGGAAACTCTAAAAATCAGAGCACCTCTCCTCCTCCAAATGAACACAGCTCCTCACCAGCAACAGAACAAAGCTGGATGGAGAATGACATTGACAAGTTGAGAGAAGAAGGCTTCAGATGATCAAACTACTCCAAGCTACAGGAGGAAATTCAAACCAATGACAAAGAAGTTAAAAACTCTGAAAAAAAATTAGATGAATGGATACCTAGAATAACCAATGCAGAGAAATTGTTAAAGGAGCTGATGGAGCTGAAAGTCAAGGCTCGAGAACTACATGAAGAATGCAAAAGCCTCAGGAGCTGATGCAATGAACTGGAAGAAAGGGTATCAGTGATGGAAGACAAAATGAATGAAATGAAGCAAGAAGGGAAGTTTAGAGAAAAAAATAAAAAGAAATGAACAAAGCCTCCAAGAAATATGGGACTATGTGAAAAGACCAAATCTACATCTGATTGGTGTACCTGAAAGTGACGGGGAGAATGGAACCAAGTTGGAAAACACTCTGCAGGATATTATACAGAAGAACTTCCCCAATCTAGAAAGGCAGGCCAACATTCAGATTCAGGAAATACAGAGAACGCCACAAAGATACTCCTCGACAAGAGCAACTCCAAGACACATAATTGTCAGATTCACCAAAGTTGAAATAAAGGAAAAAATGTTAAGGGCAGCCAGAGAGAAAGGTCGGGTTACCCACAAAGGGAAGCCCATCAGACTAACAGCTGATCTCTTGGCAGAAACTCTACAAGCCAGAAGAGAGTGGGGGCCAATATTCAACGAACTGAAAGAAAATAATTTTCAACCCAGAATTTCATATCCAGCCAAACTAAGCTTCATAAGTGAAGGACAAATAAAATACTTTACAGACAAGCAAATGCTGAGAGATTTTGTCAACACCAAGCCTGCCCTAAAAGAGCTCCTGAAGGAAGCACTAAACATGGAAAGGAACAACTGATACCAGCCACTGCAAAAACATGCCAAAATATAAAGACCATTGAGTCTAGGAAGAAACTGCATCAACTAATGAGCAAAATAACCAGCTAACATCATAATGAAAGGACCAAATTCACACATAACAATATTAACTTTAAATGTAAATGGGCTAAATGCTCCAATTAAAAGACACAGACTGGCAAAGTGGATAAAGAGTCAAGACACATGACTCTGCTGTATTCAGGAAACCCATCTCATGTGCAAAGACACACATAGGCTCAAAATAAAGAAATGGAGGAAGATGTACCAAGCAAGTGGAAAACAAAAAAAGGCAGGGGTTGCAATCCTAGTCTCTGACAAAATAGACTTTAAACCAACAAAGATCAAAAGAGACAAAGAAGGCCATTACATAATGGTGAAGGAATCAATTCAACAAGAAGACCTAACTATCCTAAATATATATGCACCCAATATAGAAGCACCCATATTCATAAAGCAAGTCCTGAGTGACCTATAAAGAGACTTAGACTCCCACACAATAATAATGGGAGACTTTAACACCCCACCATCAACATTAGACAGATCATCGAGACAGAAAGTTAACAAGGATATCCAGGAATTGAACTCAGCTCTGCACCAAGTGGACCTAATAGACATCTACAGAACTCTCCACCACAAATCAACAGAATATACATGTTTTTCAGCACCACACCACACCTATTCCAAAATTGACCACATAGTTGGAAGTAAAGCTCTCCTCAGAAAATGTCAAAGAACAGAAATTAGAACAAACTGTCTCTCAGACCACAGTGCAATCAAACTAGAACTCAGGATTAAGAAACGCACTCAAAACTGCTCAACTACATGGAAACGGAACAACCGGCTCCTAAATGACTACTGGGTACATAACGAAATGAAGGCAGAAATAAAGATGTTCTTTGAAACCAACGAGAACAAAGACACAACATACCAGAATCTCTGGGACACATTCAATGCAGTGTGTAGAGGGAAATTTATAGCACTAAATTCCCACAAGAGAAAGCAGGAAAGATCCAAAATTGACACCCTAACATCACAATTAAAAGAACTAGAAAAGCAAGAGCAAACACATTTGAAAGCTAACAGAAGGCAAGAAATAACTAAAATCAGAGCAGACCTGAAGGTAATAGAGACACAAAAAACCTTTCAAAAAATTAATGAATCCAGGAGCTGGTTTTTTGAAAAGATCAACAAAATTGATAGACTGCTAGCAAGACTAATAAAGAAGAAAAGAGAGAAGAATCAAATAGACAATAAAAAATGATAAAGGGGATATCACTACCAATCCCACAGAAATACAATCTACCATCAGAGAATACTACAAACACCTCTATGCAAATAAACTAGAAAATCTAGAAGAAATGGATAAATTCCTCGACACATACACCCTCCCAAGACTAAACCAGGAAGAAGTTGAATCTCTGAATAGACCAATAAAAGGCTCTGAAATTGTGGCAATAATCAATAGCTTAACAAACAAAAAAAGTCCAGGACCAGATGGATTCACAGCCGAATTCTACCAGAGGTACAAGGAGGAACTGGTACCATTCCTTCTGAAACTATTCCAATCGATAGAAAAAGAGGGAATCCTCCCTAACTCATTTTTTGAGGCCAGCATCGTCCTGATACCAAAGCCTGGCAGGGACACAACCAAAAAAGAGAATTTTAGACCAACATCCTTGATGAACATTGATGTAAAAATCCTCAATAAAATACTGGCAAACCAAATCCAGCATCACATCAAAAAGCTTATCCACCACGATCAAGTGCGCTTCATCCCTGGGATGCAAGGCTGGTTCAACATATGCAAATCAATAAATGTAATCCAGCATATAAACAGAACCAAAGACAAAAACCACATGATTATCTCAATAGATGCAGAAAAGGCCTTTGACAAAATTCAACAACCTTCATGCTAAAAACTCTCAATAAATTAGGTATTGATGGGATGTATCTCAAAATAATAAGAGCTGTCTATGACAAACCCACAGCCAATATCATACTGAATGGGCAAAAACTGGAAGCATTCCCTTTGAAAACTGGCACAAGACAGGGATGCCCTCTCTCACCATCCTATTCAACATAGTGTTGGAAGTTCTGGCCAGGGACATTAGGCTGGAGAAGGAAATAAAGGGTCTTGAATTAGGAAAAGAGGAAGTCACATTGTCCCTGTTTGCAGATGACATGATTGTATATCTAGAAAACCCAGTTGTCTCTGCCCAAAATCTCCTTAAGCTGATAAGCAACTTCAGGAAAGTCTCAGGATACAACATCAATGTGCAGAAATCACAAGCATTCTTATACACCAATAACAGACAAACAGAGAGCCAAATCATGGTGAACTCCCATTCACAATTGCTTCAAAGAGAATAAAATACCTAGGAATCCAACTTACAAGGGATGTGAAGGACCTCTTCAAGGAGAACTACAAACCACTGCTCAATGAAATAAAAGAAGATACAAACAAATGGAAGAACATTCCATGCTCATGGGTCGGAAGAATCAATATTGTGAAAATGGCCATACTTCCCAAGGTAATTTATAGATTCAATGCCATCCCCATCAAGCTACCAATGACTTTCTCCACAGAATTGGGAAAAACTACTTTAAAGTTCATATGGAACCAAAAAAGAGCCCGCATTGCCAAGTCAATCCTAAGCCAAAAGAACAAAGCCGGACGCATCATGCCACCTGACTTCAAACTATACTGCAAGGCTACAGTAAACAAAACAGCATGGTACTGGTACCAAAGTAGAGATATAGATCAATGGAACAGAACAAAGCCCTTAGAAATAATGGTGCATATCCACGTATGTTTATTGCGGCACTATTCACAATAGCAAAGACTTGGAACCAACCCAAATGCCCAACTACGATAGACTGGATTAAGAAAATGTGGCACATATACACCATGGAATACTATGCAGCCATAAAAAATGATGAGTTCATGTCCTTTGTAGGGACATGGATGAAGCTGGAAAACATCATTCTCAGTAAACTATCGCAAGGACAAAAAACCAAACACCGAATGTTCTCACTCATAGGTGGGAATTGAACAGTGAGAACTCATGGACACAGGAAGGGGAACATCACACTCCGGGGACTGTTGTGGGGT
Source organism: Symphalangus syndactylus (assembly GCF_028878055.3). Lineage (NCBI taxonomy): Eukaryota > Metazoa > Chordata > Mammalia > Primates > Hylobatidae > Symphalangus > Symphalangus syndactylus. Next base: position 79,167,854 of record NC_072426.2, read on the forward strand.
TGGGGGAGGGGGGAGGGACAGCATTAGGAGATATACCTAATGCTAAATGACGAGTTAATGGGTGCAGGAAATCAACATGGCACATGGATACATATGTAACAAACCTGCACATTGTGCATATATACCCTAAAACCTAAAGTATAATAATAAAAAAAAGAAAAAAAAAAAAGAAATAATGGTGCATATCTACAACCATCTGATCTTTGAAAAACCTGACAAAAACAATGGGGAAAGGCTTCCCTGTTTGACAAATGGTGCTGGGAAAACTGGCTAGCCATATGGAGAAAGCCGAAACTGGATCCCTTCCTTATACCTTATACAAAATTTAATTCAAGATGGATTAAAGACTTACATGTTAGAGCTAAAACCATAAAAAGCCTAGAAGAAAACCTAGGCAATATCATTCAGGACATAGGCGTGGGCAAGGACTTCATGTCTAAAACACCAAAAGCAATGGCAACAAAAACCAAAATTGACAAATGGGATCTAATTAAACTAAAGAGCTTCTGCACAGCAAAAGAAACTACCATCACAGTGAACAGGCAACATACAGAATGGGAGAAAATTTTCACAACCTACTCATCTGACAAAGGGCTAATATCCAGAATCTACAATGAACTCAAAAAATTTACAAGAAAAAAACAACCCCATCAAAAAGTGGGCAAAGGATATGAACAGACACTTCTCAAAAGAAGACATTTATGCAGCCAAAAAACACACGAAAAAATGCTCATCATCACTGGCCATCAGAGAAATGCAAATCAAAACCACAATGAGATACCATCTCACACCAGTTAGAATGGCCATCATTTAAAAATCAGGAAACAACAGGTGCTGGAGAGGATGTGGAGAAATAGGAACACTTTTACACTGTTGGTGGGACTGTAAACTAGTTCAGCCACTGTGGAAGTCAGTGTAGTGATTCCTCAGGGATCTAGAACTAGAAATACCATTTGACCCAGCCATCCCATTTCTGGGTATATACCCAAAGGATTATAAATCATGCTGCTATAAAGACACATGCACACGTATGTTTATTGCAGCACTATTCACAATAGCAAAGAGTTGGCACCAACCCAAATGTCCAACAACAATAGGATGGATTAAGAAAATGTGGCACATATACACCATGGAATACTATGCAGCCATAAAAAATGATGAGTTCATGTCCTTTGTAGGGACATGAATGAAACTGGAAACCATCATTCTCAGCGAACTTTCGCCACGACAGAAAACCAAACACTGCATGTTCTCACTCATAGGTGGGAATTGAACAATGAGAACACATGGACACAGGAAGGGGAACATCACACACTGGGGTCTGTTGGGTGGGGGGAGGGGGGAGGGATATCATTAGGAGATATACCTAATTGTAAATGATGAGTTAATGGGTGCAGCACACCAACATGGCACATGTATACATATGTAACAAACCTGCACATTGTGCACATGTACCCTAAAACTTAAAGTATAATAATAATAAAATTAAAAAATGTGGCTACTATAACCACCAAAAAGGTTTCAACATTATTTAAAATGAGTTTGAATTTAAGAAAGTAGAATAACTTGGATACATTTAGCATCATCTTTCTAAAATCTAAATATTTTTATATTCTACCAAATAGTTTTCTTTCATGTACAAAGTATAGTGATATTTAGTCTTTGAGAATTGTTCAATGGATTTAATGTAAAAACGTAAAACCTTCTTTGAATGTATGACTGAATAGGCACTTACAAGTTATACATTGACATTCATATATGGGGCAATAAGGAATATTTGAACTTTAATTAATGTATTTTCATGTTTATAATCAGGTCCTCATTCACCACTTTTGGATGTCATGTGGAGATATGATGCTTATTCAAAAGTGTAAGAATTTTTTTAAAAGTATGGCATGTATCTGGTGCCCCAGATAGTTTCTTTACAATCATTTAATGTAAGAGTTTTACATTTTAGTTGTCCGTATAATTGTTCCATTAAGACTTTGTTATGTAATTATGCAGTCTAAAATCAACAGAGAAACATTTATTATTAGCAAACAAATCATCAGTACTAGAACATAAGATTATAATAAATATGCCTGTTTAATGAAAAAAAGTGTGCAATTCAATAATTATAGTCACAAAGTTATACAACCATCACCACTATCTAATTCCAGAACATTTTGATCACCCTCCGGCTTCTTTTAGCTCTCCCAGAACTCTCCACATTGATCCCACTCTGGCTAGCAGCACCAGCTGGACGGTAATGACTCTCAGAGGTGAACACAATATGTTTCAACATGCCTTTCTGAAAGTTCAGTTAGCAACTGGACAGCACCTGAATTCCAGTTCTGCAAAGCTCTTCTCTGAATACCTGAGGTACCAGCATGATCCTGGCACTGCCCCTGCCTCCACTGTCTGTCTAATTCTAGCTCTCTGGGGCCACTCTTGTGAGTTTCTAGGTTCTGAGAACCTTAATCTTTTCCATTGTTTCCCAGCCCTAGACAGGTAGCTGCTACCTGATGTTGTCATCCTGTGTTAGCTCAGTGTTCATTTTTACCATTAAAAAACCTGCTTTAAATAATCTTCATCAAATTCTCTCAGTTGTAATACTTGAGTGATCTCTCTTTTACCATTTGAACCCTGATTGATGTAAATATACTTGCACATATATCAACAATAATTTATTTTATTATTACAAAGTCATATAAGTGGAATTACAATATTATAAGTCCTTTAAAGTTTAATTAAAATGCCAAGAATGTACATTGTGTAAAGGGCCCCTTGTTCAATAAATTGTGCTGGGAAAACTGGATATCCATATGCAGAAGAACAAAACTTGATCCTTACCTGTCACCATATACAAAAATCAACTCAAAATGGAATAAAGACTTAAACATAAGACCAAAACTGTAAAAATACTAGAAGAAAACCTAGAGCAAACTCTTCAGGGCATTGTTCTAGGCAAAAGTTTTATTACTAAGACTTAGAAAGCACAGACAGGGCCAGGCATGGTGACTCACTCCTAGTACTTTGGGAGGCCAAGGTGGGTGGATCACGAGGTCAGGAGATTGAGGACAACAGGGTGAAACCTCGTCTCTACTAAAAATACACACACACACACACACACACAAATTAGCTGGGTGTGGTGGTGCACACCTGTAATCCCAGGTACTTGGGAGGCTGAGGCAGGAGAATTGCTTGAACCCTGGAGGCGGAGATTGCAGTGAGCCAAGTTCACGCCAATGCACTCCAGCCTGGCAACACAATGAGAATCCATCTCAAAAAATAAAAATAAAAAGCACAGACAGGCCAGGCATAGTGGCGTACACCTGTAATCCCAGCACTAGCACTTTGGGAGAGTGAGGTGGGCAGATTCTTGAGCACAGGAGTTCAAGAGCAGCCTGGGCAACATGGTGAAACCGCATCTCTACTACAAATACAAAATTTAGCCAGGCATGGTGGTGCGTCCCTGTAATCCCAGCTGCTCGGGAGGCCGAGGCAGGAGGATCACTTGAGCCCAGGAGGTAGAGGCTACAGTGAGCTATAATCACACCACTGCACTCCAGCCTGCCCAGCAGGGTGAGACCCTGTCTCAAAATAAATAAACAAATAAATAAAAGCACGGACAACAACAACAAAAAGAGACAACTGGGACTGTATTAAACTAAAAAGCTGCACAGCAAAGGAAACAATTATGAGAGTGAAGAGACAGACTGTAGAATGGTAGGGAATACTTGCAAACTATTTATCCAAGAGGGACTAATATCCTGAATATACAAATAACTCAAACAACTCGACAGCAAAAAAAAAAACAAAAACAAGTAATCTGATTAAAATGTGGGCAAAGGATCTGAATAATTATTTCTTAAAAGAAGACATACAAATGGATAACAAATGTATGAAAAATGTCCAGCATCACTAATCATCAGGGAAATGCCAATCAAAATCACAATGAGGCATCATCTCACCCTAGTTAGAATGTCTACTATAAAAACTACGAAAAATAAGTGCTGGTAAGGATGCACACAGAAAAGGGAACTCTTAGACACTGTTGGTGGGAATGTAAATTGGTACAACCACTATATAAAACAGTGTGGAGGTTTCTTAAAAAATAAAATAGAACTACTATACAATCCAACAATCACACTGCTGGGCACATATCCAAAGGAAGGGAAATCCATATATCAAAGGGATACCTGCATTCCTGTGTTTATGGCAGCACTATTCACAATAGCCAAAATATAGTATCAACCTAAACATCCACCAACAGATCAATGGAAAAAGAAAATCTGGTATATAAACACAGTGGAATATTACTCTGCTATAAAAATGAAATCCTGTCATTCGCAACAACATGGATGGGCCTGGATGTCATTAAGTGAAATAAGTCAGACACAGAAAGATAATTACTGCACATTTTCACTTATATTTGGGAGTTAAAAAAATTGGGGCTCATAGAAGCAGTGAGTAGAATTATGGGCATTAGAGGGTGAGGGGGTAGTGGGGAGGGCAGGATGGGGAAAGGTGGTATATGAATACAAAATTACAGCTAGATAGAAGATATGAGCTCTGGTATTCCACAGCCCTGTAGGATAAATATAATTGACTGTAATTTATTGTATATTTTCAAAAAGCTAGAAGAGAGGATTTTGAATGTTTACAACACACACACACAAGTGTCTGAGGTGAGGGATATGCTAATTAGCCTGATTTGATCATTATACACTTTATACACATGTCAAAATACCAGTCTATATCCCCTAAGTATACACAATTATTAGGTGTCAACTAAATATAAAAGGGGAAAAGGTACAAAAACAGAAGAAGAAATGAGAGGAAAAAATGAGCCTCCAGAGTTAATCAAATTCACAATAAAAATGAATAGCTGTGGCCAGGTGTGGTGGCTCATGCCTGTAATCCTAGCACTTTGGGAGGCTGAGACTGGTGGATCACCTGAGGTCAGGAGTTCGAGACCAGTATGAACAACATGGAGAAACCCTATCTTCAGGAAAAATACAAAAAATTAGCCAGGCGTGGTAGCACATGCCTGTAATCCCAGCTACTCGGGAGGTGGAGGCAGGAGACTCACTTCAACCCGGGAGGCAGAGGTTTCAGTGAGCCAAGATCATGCCATTGCACTGCAGCCTGGGCAACAAGAGCAAAACTCTGTCTCTGTCTCAAAAAAAAAAAAATAGCTGTGATGGTTAATGGTTAATTGTATGTGTAAACTTGACTTGGTCACAGGGTGTCTGGATTAAACATTACTTATGGGTGCATCTATGAGGGTGTTTACAGATTAGATTAGCATTTGAATCAGTGGACTCAGTAAAGCAGATTGCCCTCCTCATGTGTATGGACGTCATTCAATCCACTAAGGGCCTAGATAGAACACAAGGCAGAGAAAGGAGGAATTCACCCATATTTTCTGCCTCATTGTTGAGTTGGGACATTTCATCTCATCCTCTCCTGTCCTTGGACTGGGATTTACACCATTGGCTTCCCTGATTCTCTGGCCTTTGGACTCATACCAAAATTACGCCACCAGCATTCCTGGATTTCCAGCTTGCAAATGACAGATTGTTGGACTTAGCCTCCATAGACATGTGAACCAGTTTCTCATCATCAATGTCTGTTTCTCCCTTACTCCCTCCTATTGGTTCTGTTTCTCTGGAGAATCCTAATACACTGAATAAACATTTCCCCAAGCCCATACCACAGGTGTATATTAGTGTTTTTTTCAATCTTTTCGAATCTTAAACTTAAAAATACTTTATTTATTTACAATTTCCCCCAATTGAAAACAACTTGCATATCCCTGGACTGGCGATGGATAAGGAAGCTGGTAAATCCATAACAAGAAATGGGAGTCAGCAATGTCAGAGATGACAAATTCCTCTTCAAAAACTTTAGTTCCCTGTTGTTTGTTGCTTAAGACTAACTTCCTTGTACTTCCTTGTCTCCTAGCTACCTGTTCTGTAAACAACCTTCCTGCCTTTGCCATGCGCAGACAAGTCCGGATATGCCTTCCCGCTTAGTAATGGACAGCCCCCCTTCCTTCCCGCCTATTCAATTTTAAACCTTAGCCAATCAAGTTAGCTTTGATCGTGAGGTCCAACCCCAGCCAATGGGGAAGGGACACAGACGTGCTAGGAACTGCATCAGGGATAAAAACCCCTGCCCTACCCCTCTCGGTGTTCTCTTGTGATCATGACTGGTGTAAGATGCACCCTTCTGCAGAAGTAAATTTGCCTTGCTGAGGAATTTTCTGCCTATGTGCTGGTTTTCTCTGCGGCACCGGGCACTTGTTTCTAACAGCAAGAAAAACAAACAGGTATTGGTACACAAAACAACATGGAAGGATCTCAATTGCATTGTGTTAAGTAAAAGATACCAGATTCAAAGACTGCATACTGTATGATTCCATTTATATAATATTCTAAAAAGGCAAACATATAGGCCCAAAGACTAGATAGTGGTTGCAAGAGGCTAAGACTGGTGAGAGAATCTGACTTTCAAAATGTAGCATGGAGGAATTTTATTGACAGTGGTGAAACAATTTTGTATCTTGCTTGTGGTGGTGGTTACACAAATCTATAATTTGTCAAAACTCATAAAATTATGCACCAAATAAAGTGAACTTTTCAGTATATAAAGCATAAATTTAAAAATGTAAATTTCAATAAATGTTTCACATATTTTTACTCAAATATTTGCATTTCTATTTTTTTTTCTCTTTTGAGATGCAGTCTCACTCTGTCACCAGGCTGGAGTGTAGTAGCGCGATCTTGGCTCACAGCAACCTCCGCCTCCCGGGTTCAAGCGATTCTCCTGCCTCAGCCTCCTGAGTAGCTGGGACTACAAGGTGTGCACCACCACGTCCAGCTAATTTTTGTATTTTTAGTACAGAAGGGGTTTCATGATGTTGGGCAGGATGTTCTCGGTCTCTTGACCTCATGATCTGCCTGCCTCAGCCTCCCAAAGTGCTGGGATTACAGGCATGAGCTGCCATGCCCAGCCATATTTGCATTTCTTTCAATTCTCATAATGGACTTAAAAAGTTTTGCTGCAATGGAGCTGCTTATTTTCCTCTATTATAAAATGTAACTGACATTAAATTTATAGTTTCTGTCCTTGGCATCGCATCCTTTTTTGTTTTTTTTTTTTGAGACAAGGTCTCACTTTGTCACCCAGGCTGGAGTGCAGTGGTGCCATGATGGCTTACTGCAACCTGGGGCTCAAGTGATCCTCCAACCTCAGCCTCCTGAGTAGCTGGGATCACAGGCGCCTGCCTATATGCCCGGCTAATTGTTATTTTTAATTTTCTGTAGAGATGGGGGTCCCACTATAATGCCCAGGCTGGTCTTGAACTCCAAGGATTAAGTGGTCCTCCAGCCTCCGCCTCCCAATGTGCTGGGATTACAGGTGTGGGCCACTGTGCCTGGCCCACATGTCAATTTTCAAAAATTTATACTCGTTTAGTGGTTTAAATGTTTCAATATTGTATAATGTGAATTTTATCACGTGTGATCTATGTATATCTCTATATTCCAAATTGTTAGGAATGACATGCTCTTTGGAATACTCCATTCTTTCCCTCACTGTTTTGAAATGCTGTATTTACTACAATTAAACAATACTCTTAATCATGGTGTCTTATTTCCATGGAGCAGGTGCCAAACTACTTTGAATAGAGCAATATTATATATATAGATAGATATAGATACTTCTCAGGCATTTTTTCCAGCTTTTTAAAACGTATACTGGCTGTTCATTTAGGTTTTTACTTACTCTGGCTAAAGTTGAGAATGCTTTTGTAAAGTGCACAATACACTAAATATCAAAGAGAAAAAATACATACAAAAATTTGTTGATATTCTTTTAGGAATTTTGTCTTCCTAAGAAAGGTACAGATAGACTAAATGTATTTCCATTTAGTCAAGCAATTTTAATGTCACAGAGGAAATCATATGTGACATTTTCTTCTTTCGGATTATGTCTATTTTTTGACTTTTCAATTTCTGTCTATTGCATTAACGATTTTGATGAAGTAGCTTTCCTGTGGCACCTCCCCCATCCCCCCCACCCCCTCTCCCAAAGAATCGCTGATACTGTCAAAGTCTTTTAAACTGTATGGATGAGAGCTACTTCCTAACATTTAAAGTGAAACTGACACGCAGCTGTCCTTTCTTTGAGGCGTCTGTGTCTAACCTGCACACTGGCTGCACACAGACCTCCCCTGCAGTGCATCCCTTTGGGTCGCCCCGAGGGAGCCAGGGCTGCGGGCAGTTCCCACACCAACTCAGACTGCATCCGCCCACTGCCTAGCAGGGCACCTCTCCGCCAATCCCGAAGGGCTGCTCTCGCAGCCTCAGGGGAAAGGTAGTTTCCAGGTTGGGCTCCGACAGCGCCAGGCTTTGCGCGTGGGCTCTGCGCATGCCTCGTCCACTAGCTACCTCTGCGTTTCTGCGTTTCCGCCTTTCCTTTTGTTTGTCTCACGTTTTGCGTGGGAGGCGGTCCTGGGATTTCAAGGTCTACCGGCTCTTTTATGGCGAATGCACCCCAATGAGAGAGCGGGGTAAGCCTCGGCGGGTTGGGCAGGGACGGAGAGGGGGCCCCGCGCGACTCCGGGGGCGGGCGGCAGGGGGCCAGTGCCAAGTGGTGGCGAGGAGTCCCGGGGACCTCACAGGGAAGCCGGGGACGGCGGGGCTGCAGCATGTCTGCCAGTACGCTAGGCCGGTTCCTCAAAGGCGCAGCCTCTGTAGGGAGCGGGCTACGCCGTGTGCGTCGCCCTGTTTGTAGGGGCCGCGGAGGAGGGCATGTGCGCTTGCGCTGTCCGAGCGCTGAGCCTTGCGGGAGGGGCAGTTCTCTGGCCGAGCGTGCGCGCGTGTGCTAGGGTGCTGCGGTACCTGGGTAGGGAAGGGCGGGTGCAGTCGCCCGCCCGCCCTACAGACTCCGTTCCCGGTTCTGCATTCATCCTCTTTAGGTTCCCAACTGCCCTCCAGTCATGTCCATCACTACATCTTGTTATTTGCTGTTCCTCTGTCCTAACTTGATCTTGCACTCAGGAAGGATCTTCAAGAATTACGTAATTTTGGCCTAGCGCGGTGGCTCTCTCCTGTAATCCCAGCACTTTGGGAGGCCGAGGAGGGTGGATCACCTGAGGTCAGGAATTCGAGACCAGCCTGACCAACATGACGAAACCCCGTCTCTACTAAAAATACTAAAAGTAGCCGTGCGTGGTGGTACATGCCTGTAATCCCAGCTACTGAGGCAGAGAATTGCTTGAACCCGGGAGGCGGGGGTTGCAGGTAGCCGAGATTGCACCATTGCACTCCAGACTGGGCAACAAGAGCGAAACTCCATCTCAAAAAAAAAAAAAAAATTACCTAATTTTGCCTCATTTGTTAGAATAAAAAATATTTTTTTTTGTTTCTTGTTTGTCAAGGTTACTGACTTGTTCAGGATCAAAGTTTGTTAGGGAAAACTAAAAGTCACATCTGACCCCTAAGCCAGTACTGTCTACTTTTCCACACACATCAAAGCAAGTTTAAAACATCCTTTTGTGAAATAACAACAAAGTTAGATGAAGAAATTAAAACTGATTTTTTCTTTTTTTTTTTTTTTTTTTGAGACAGAGTCTCGCTCTGTCACCCAAGCTGGAGTACCGTGGCAGGATCTCGGCTCACTGCAAGCTCCGCCTCCTGGGTTCACGCCATTCTCCTGTCTCAGCCTCCCCAGTAGCTGGGACTGCAGGCACCCGCCACCACGCCCAGCTAATTTTTTGTATTTTTAGTAGAGACAGGTTTCATCGTGTTAGCCAGGATGGTCTCGATCTCCTGACCTTGTGATCCGCCCGCCTCGGCCTCCCAAAGTGCTGGGATTACAGGCGTGAGCCACGGCGCCCAGCCCGGATTTTTTCTTTGAAGCACTGCCGCTTATGGCTTTCTGTGGAGTCACTCACCAGAGGTTAAGTAACATTACTGGGAAAATCGATAGCTTAGTCCTATTTTCTACAATGGTTTTAGTGTTAATGTTTCTTCATTAAATGTATTGTTAACTTGTTTGGCCAATATTGTCATTATACATTTTTTGTGAAGACCGAGGGAGATTGAAATCCTTAGGAAGCAAATATTTACTTTCACCCGGTGAAAAATCTTGTGCCCAAGAGCTACGTGGTTATGTTGGAGTTATATTAGGGTGGTCTTTCACCACGTCTGCCCCCTGTTCCGAAGTGTCAGAGGACATTGATATTCTTCCAGAGGGAGCATTTTACCTAGTGGGTGTGTATGGCTTCTTAGGGCAGAAGAATCCGGGAGTTGCCAGGCAGGCCAAATCTTTCATGACCCCATTCCTCTTTTTCTAACTCAGCTGTATCTTCAGAGTTGTCTCCGTCTGTCCAAGAACAGAACAAAATGAACAAGGTAAGTCGTTTATTAATTCCCTACTTTACTTTGCGGTGGACTTTGTGAGATTTGTAAGAGTCAATATGGTTTTTGTTTTTTTTTGTTTTGTTTTTTTTGTGAGATGGAGTCTTGCTCTGTCGCCCAGGCTGGAGCGCAGTGTCCCCATCTCCGTTCACTGCAAGCTTGCAGCCTCTGCCTCCTGGGTTCAAGCAATTCTCCTGCCTCAGCCTCCCGAGTAGCTGGGACTACAGGCGCACGCCACCACGCCTGGCTAATTTTTTGCATTTTAATAGAGACGGGTTTCACCGTGTTGCCCTGGCTGGTCACAAACTCCTGAGCTCAGGCAATCCGCCTGCCTCGGCCTCCTAAAGTGCTGGGATTACAAGCATGAGCCACCGTGCTTGGCCAAGAGTCAATATGTTAAGATGAGAAATTAGTAATAGATAAAAATTGAACTTAAATATAAAGTAACATATCAATAGCAGGGCCAAGTTAGAGTCAATAAGTTGAGCTTCATTGTGTTTCTTATGTTTCCAACAACCATGGCAGAAAGGAAGATACTGGATACAGACAGACTGACTCCTCTGAAGACACAAAGACTTCCTGGCAGATACCTTTTTTGGTTATAACATAGGGACCCATAGTGAATAACCTTCCAGGTATAGCCTGAAATGAGTGCAGCCTATTGAGTCAAACTGCTTTTTTAATTTTTATTTTACACAGATTCCAATTTTCTTTTGGATGTACTGTTTGATCAATAAGTTAAAATGTATTTTAATTTTAATTTTTTTATTTTTTTTGAGACAGAGTCTCGCTCTGTTGCCTGGCTGGATGGCTCACTGAAACTTCCGCCTCCTGGGTTAAAGTGATTCTCTTGCCTCAGCCTCTCGAGTAGCTGAGACTACAGGCATGCACCACCACACCTGGCTAATTTTTGTAGATTTAGTAGAGACGGGGTTTCACCATGTTGACCAGGATGGTCTCGATATCTTGACCTCATGATCTGCCGTCCTCGGCCTCCCAGAGTGCTGGGATTACAGGCATGAGCCACTGTGCCCGGCCAATAAATTAAAGTGTATTTTAATTTTTTTTTTTTTTTTTGATACAGAGTCTTGCTTTGTCGCCAGGCTGTAGCACAGTGGCTCAATCTCAGCTCACTGCAACCTCCAGCTCCCTGGTTCAAGTGATTCTCCTGCCTCAGCCTCCCAAGTAGCTGGGATTACAGGCACGCGCCACCACGCCCAGCTAATTTTTGAATTTTTAGCAGAGACAGGGTTTCACCATGTTGGCCAGGCTGGTCTCAGTCTCCTGACCTGGTGATCTGCCTGCCTCGGCCTCCCAAAGTGCTAGGCTACATATTTTAATTTTTAATGAATCTTATTTCTACATGTGTAGCAGATAGAGAGAAAACCCCCTAAATTTTAAATACAGAACTTAATGAATTATTACAAATCCATGGCGCAAGTAATGAATACATAGGTCAAAACAAACATTGCTAGCACTCCTGCAGCTGCCATCTTGTCCCCCTCACAATCCTGACACCTCCCTGCTCATTCACTCATTTACATTTAATCTGTGGCTTCAGTGGCAGAGTTGACTAGTTGTGACAGGAACCTTTTGGCCTGCAAAGCCGCAAATATAATGATGTCTGATGTGTTTTTTTTTTGTTTTTTTTTTTTTTTTTTTTGGAGAGTGTCTCACTGTCACCCAGGCTAGAGTGCAGTGGTGCAATCTTGGCTCGCCGCAGCCTCTGCCTTCAGGGCTGGAGGGATTCTCCTGGTTAAGCCTCCCAAGTAGCTGAAATTACAGGCATGTGCCATCACACCTGGCTAATTTTGTATTTTAATAGAGATGGGGTTTCACTTGGCCAGGCTGGTCTCAAACTCCTGGCCTCAAGTGATCCGCCTGCCTTGGCCTCCCAAAATGCTGGGATTATAGGTGTGAGCCATCATGCCTGGCTAAATATTTAATGTCTGATTTTTTACAGAAAAAGTTTACCAATCCCGAGATTAGTTTATTAAGTTTATTTGTTGGTGGTGTGTACTATTTTAGATGACTTTACCTACTTCGAGGTCATGAAGATAATCTCTTTTGTTATCTTTTAAAATATTTATTGTTTTAGCATTCACATTTACCTCTCTTTCATTGGAATAGGTGTCTACTTTTGTATGAGGTAGATGTCAGATTCCTGTTTTTCATTCAGTTAATGTAGAATTATTTTTGAAAACACCATCCTTTCCCCACTGTTTTACATTGTGATATTTGTCATCAATTATGTGTACATATATGTCTGTGTGTTTTTTGGACTATGTTCTGTTGGTTGGTTGTGCCAGTGCCACACTTGGTGAAACATCTTAGTGTCTAGTAGTCAGTTTAACACATTTTTTCTTCAGCAAATCCTGGCTCTTCCTAGTTCCTTGCATTTCCATACAAATATTGTTAGTATTCTTAAAATAACTTGCTGAGACTTTCTTTGGGGTTGAATTGAACCTATATATAAATTTGGGAGGAATTACTTACCTTTTTTTTTGAGACAGAGTTGCCCAGGCTGCAGTGCATTGGTGCGATCTTAGCTCACTGCAACCTCCACCTCCTGGGTTCAAGTGATTCTCCTGTTTCAGCCTCCCAAGGAACTGGGATTACAGACACCCACCACCATGCCTGGCTAATTTTTTTCTATTTTTAATAGAGATGGGGTTTCTCCATGTTGGCCAGGCTAGTCTTGAACTCCTGACCTCAAGTGAGCTGCCTGCCTTTACCTCCCAAAGTACTAAGATTACAGATGTGAGCCACTGTGCTTGGCCTCCAGTTCCAATCTTATTTTCTTTCCCCAGTTTTCTGACATCTTTCTGATTTTCTCTTGATGGCTTTGAACACCACTATATTATAAATGTCTCTGTAGTCCTTGTTTCATTCTCTCTGTAGTCCTTATTTCATTCTTGACCTTCATATTATGCTTCATTTTTTTTTTGAGATGGAGTTTTGCTCTTGTTACCCAGGCTGGAGTGCAGTGGTGCCAACCTCAGCTCACTGCAATGTCTGCCTCCCAGGTTAAAGGGATTCTCCTGTCTCAGCCTCCTGAGTAGCTGGGATTACAGGCGCCTGCCACCATGCCTGGCTAATTTTTTGTATGTTTAGTAGAGATGGGGTTTCACCATTTTGATCAGGCTGGTCTCGAACTTCTATCCTCAGGTGATCCACCCGCCTCGGCCTCCTAAAGTGCTGAGATTACAGGCATGAGGCACTGTGCCCAGCCTATGCTTCAAATTTAATATAATTAGGATGTTTCTTGCTAGAATACCACGTCCAACCTATTTTGCCCTAACTTTCCTGGTTTACATTGTGGCCCTAGTATCTGTTCATGGAGATAGCCAGAGGAAACATTTTTTTTCTTAATGAATTGGTGACCACATTTTGCTTCTCTGCCTCCTATTATCCGTGCCCTATTTGCATCCTGGTTTCTTCTACAGGAGTTTATGTAAATGTTGTTTGTCCTTTGCCGTTCTCAATAGAATTGGTTCTGTAAACAAAACCTGGTCACGTAATTGCAGTATATGCTCACATCTCATCTTTGGCTTTCCCTTTTTCACAGCAGTGATCCCTAAAAGATGTGCCCTAGAGGATATCCAGAACAATCCGATTGGGTGTCTTCTCCTATGTACTCCACAGAGGTTTCAAGTATAATAGTTCCAAAATCTTTCCGTTTTCTACACATCCTTATTATTGTCTCTGAATTAAAGGATTAGAACCCAGAATATGTATTGCAATGAAGAAAATGTCAGGCTTTCTACATTTTTAAATCTAAATGAGAATTAAATTAGAATTCATAATAAATGTACTATTTGTGTGATTTGTAAATATAAATCTGTAGTTCTCAGTAATATTCTTGAAAATAGTAAATGATCAAATACTTTAGAGACCATTGGTGTAAAATTACTCTATAACCCATTTCCTTGGCTTTTCTTCTCAAGACAGCACCAGGCCATTTCCTGTGCTGTCTGCCCTTTTGTTGATGTCTGCAGTGTGTTGGAAGCTCTCACCTTTGCTTGTATCATGGCCCTGTGCTTATGAAGAACGTAATAGAGTGTTCTTCATAATTCAACCAACAGCTGTACTTCCTCAGTGAAACTCAAAGCAGAGCTAACTTTGCTCCTAACGTTAGTCTATTGGGTTTGTACTTTCACCTTAGTACTTGTAACACATTACCACATGTATTTCTTACCACTCTGTGTGTTCTTTGAATACAGGAAGATTTTTATTAATCTTAGTGTTTCCAGCAGTGATGATAGTTCCAGGTACATTGTGGGAATTTGATTATTTTTTTGCATGAATTAATATCTTAATGCATTAATGGCAGAATATTTCTGTTACGATTTTTTTCCTAAAAGCATAAAGCAAAACAAATATTCTGTGAATAATAATCATGGTAAGGATTAGCCCATACTTCTTTTTTCATGCCACCTAATTCTGAACATTTCAGGTAGAGCAGAAGTTCCAGGGGTCAGTATCGTTTAAAGATGTGACTGTGGGCTTCACCCAGGAGGAGTGGCAGCACCTGGACCCTAGTCAGAGGGCTCTGTATAGAGATGTGATGCTGGAGAACTACAGCAACCTTGTTTCAGTGGGTAAGGTCTGTTCACTGTATCATTCTAAATAGCATTTGTTTATTTTGATTATGAAGCGTACAGGCAGTCTGTCTAGTTTAATGACATTAATTAGGCTTAGGTTGGGCTTCAGGAGTCAGTGTTGATTGATCATCTCTGAGCACCAGAAGATACTTGTGTTCACCTCTCCAGTGAAAATGTTCCACTGACAACTTGAAGCAGCCCCAGAAGCTTCTTCCTGCTTCAAAGGCCTGAAGTCTAGACTGCTTGGTCCAAATCCTAAATTATTTCCTGTTAACAGGGTATTGTGTTCACAAACCAGAAGTGATCTTCAGGCTGGAACAAGGAGAAGAGCCATGGAGACTGGAGGAAGAATTCCCAAGCCAGAGCTTTCCAGGTGAGTTAATATGTACTGCACAGATTCACATCAGGGGATTTGTTGTTTCCCAGTAGTTAATTCAGGGTTTGGCAACTTTGGAACATTTTTCAAGAACATCTCCATAGGGGTCCTAACCTCTGGAAGTGATGGAGAGTGCTGATTCCTAAATCAAACCTCCAGATACTACTCACAAAAAATTCCTCCTTTTTGAATCATTTTTTGAATGTTTACTATTCTTATACCTGCCAATAGTTCAGTCTTTGCCCACCTCAACTTTACTATTGTTTTTCTTGGTTGTTTTTCTCAAAGCACTTTCAGTGTCCCACCTTAACCTCCATTGTTTTGTGTTTATTCAGTTGTCAGAATTTTTTATTCACTCATTTTTAAACTCAGCACATAATTTTTGAGTACTTGCTGTGTGCTGAGGATATGATAATGAAAAAACTTAGGCCGGGCGTGATAGCTCACACCTGTAATCGCAGCACAGGTTGAGGTGAGCAGATCACTTGAGGTCAGGAGTTTGAGAACAGCCTGGCCAACATGGTGAAACCCCATCTGTACTAAAAATACAAAATTAGCTGGGCATGGTGGCAGGTGCCTGTAATCCCAGCTACTTGGGAGGCTGAGGCAGGAGAATCACTTGAATCTGGGAGGCAGAGGTTGCAGTGAGCTGAGATTGCACCACTGCACTCCAGCCTGGGTGACAGAGCGAAACTCTGTCTCAAAAATAAGTAAATAAATATAAAAAATAATAGTAATAAAATTATGTCTCTAAGTATATTATGTATACTTATGTTTATATATATTAAATGTTCTGTGGTTTTAAAGACTATGAAAGAAATTAAAGCAAGTTAGATTACTTTAAGGAACAGTCAGGGAAACCTTACTGTGGTCAACATTAGAGCAGAAATTTGAATGAAATGACTTTGTGAGCCATGAGGATTCTGCCCCTTTTCAGCAGGGGTAATAGCAGCTGCTAGCCTTGGACAGGAATGTGCTTGGTGGTTTTCAGGAATAGCCAAAAAGTCACAGTGGCTGAAGGGAGGGCTTGATTGGAGGAAGGGCATGAGGTGAGGTGAGGGAGGCAGCTAGAGTCCAAAGGTGAGCCTATCATAAGCCTTATTTGGTTACAATCTGTTTAGTGGTAGATTTTCAGCAGATGAGCAATATCTGATTTATATTTCTATAAGATCTTTCTCACCTTTGTAGAGAAAATACTGGGCATGGCATAGGGCATAGAGAGCTCATTAAAGGCCTGTGGTAGTTTTGCTTATGAGTGATTATGGTAGCTTAGACAAAGCCAGAAGGCAGGAGGGAATGGGATGAGGTTTGATTCTTTCAGTATTTGGAAAGTGAGTGGGGCAATAACAAAAGAACTAACATTTGTAACATCAGAAGGAAGGGGAAGAAGTGTTTAAAGTATTTGAAGAAGTAATGGCTGGACCTTCTCAAATTTAGCAAAAGATATAAAACTACACATTCCCAAGTCTGAAATAACATCACATAAATTAAGTCCATGGCAAACTCACACTGTAATTAAATTTTTGAAAACTAAAGACAAAAAAAATTTTCAAAGTAGCCAGAGACAAACAACACATTTCCTACAGGGAATGACTGTGGGTTTCTCTTCTGAAACTGGTGGCTGGAAGGAAGTAGTATATTTTCTCAAGTACTGAAAGAAAAGCACTATCAAATAAAAATTCTGTATCTTTTGAAACCATATTCATGAATAAAGGGGAACTAAAGGCATTATTAGACAGGGAAGCTAAGAGAAAATGTTGCTAGCAAACCTAGCTTTAAAAATTGGCTGAAAGTTCTCTAAATAGAAAGGAAATAACACAAGAAGGCTTGGAATGCAGGAAAGAAAGAAGATTGGAGTTTGGCAAAAATGGGGATAAATATGTTTTTCTCATGAGTTTCTAGAATCATTTTTGATGGTTGCAGCAAAATGCTCTGTATGTAGGGGAAACACTTAAGACAATTATATTTTAAAAGTGAGGAGAGTAAAGGGGCCTAAGTGGAATCAAACTTGGTACATTTCACTTGAAGTGGTAAAATGCTTGATAGACTGTGATAACTTATGTACATTTTAATACCTAGAACAACTACTGAGAAAACTATAAAATGTGGTACACTTAGAAACACTGTAAATAAACCAAAACAGAGTCTAAAAAAATATTTAGGTAACTAATTGGAAAATAAGAAAAAAGGAACAGATGAATGGAAAACAGAAAACAAAACAAATAGCCTAACAGAGCAATATTTACCTTAAATGTAAATGATCAAAGTACACTAATTAAAATATAAATTGGCAGAGTGGAAAAAACATACAACATAATTCTAAAATTTTTAATTTTTATGAGTACATAGTAGGTGTATTTATTTTTGGGGTACAGGAGATGTTTTGATACAGGCACGCAATGTGTAATAATCACATTAGGGTAAATTGGGTATCTATTCCCACAAGTATTTATCTTTTGTGTTATAAACAATCCAGTTACACTCTTTTAGTCACTTTGAAATGTACAATTAAATTATTTTTGACTGTAGTCATCCTGTTGTGCTAGCAAATATTAGGTCTTATTCATTCTTTCTAACTATTTTTTTGTACCCTTTAACCATCCTCACCTTCCCCCAACCCCACCCCACCACCTTTCCCAGCCTCTGGTAACCATCCTTTTACTTTCTACTTCATCTTCATGAGTTCAGTTGTTTTAATTTTTAGCTTTCACAGATAAGTGAGAACATGCAAAATTTAACATTCTGTGCCTCCATTTCCATCTAGGTTGTTGCATATGACAGGATCTCTCATTCTTTTTTATGGCTGAACGGTACTCCATTGTGTATATGTACCACATTTTCTTTATCTATTTATCTGTGAATGGACACTTGGGTTGATTCCAAATCTTAGCTCTTGTGAACAGTGCTGCAGTAAATGTGGGAGCAGAGATATCTCATTGATGTTCTGATTTCTTTTCTTTTGGGTATATATCTAGGAGTGGGATTGCTGGATCATATGATAGCTCTATTTTTAGTTTTTTCAGGAACTTCCAAACTGTTCTCTTTCAGCCATATGAAGTGAAAACCATGCTCTGTAAGTGCTCACCTGACTTTTAGTTCCTGTGAAACTGCTTCTTTTGTGTAGATAGTTGCCAATCTCAGTCTTCCTGCGGGGGAGTGGGTATGATCAGTGGCGTTCTCTATTCCACCATCTTACTCCACCCATCCTAAAAATGTTTTCTTAGGAAACTCATAGTGAACAACATAGGTTGATAAAGTATATAAAAAGATAAACTGTGCAAACATTAATCAAAACAAAATACAGTAGACTCCAGAGCAAAGAAAATTATTAGACAAAAAGAACATTATATAATGATAAAAGGATCAATCCAACAAAAATGCAATGATCCTAAATGTGTCTCTAGCAAACCTCAAAGTACACCAAACAAAACTGATTGAGCTGAAAAGAGAAAAGCACATTTTTAACTGTAGTTGGAAAATTCATCACTTCCCTCTTAGCAATTGATAGAATTACTAGCCATATGATTACTAGCAGATATAGAAGAACAGGACAGCAACATCAGCCAACAGGACTGAAGCATCATTGTAGAATAGTGCTCAACAAGGCCAGGTGCGGTGGCTCATGCCTGTAATTCCAGCACTTTGGGAAGCTGAGGTGGGCAGATTGCTTGAGGTCAGGAGTTCAAGAGTAGCCTAGATAACATGGTGAAATCCTGTCTCTACTAAAAATACAAAAATTAGCCAGGCATGGTGGCGCATGCCTGTAGTCCCACCTACTTAGAAAGCCAAGGCAGGAGAATCTCTTGAACCGGGAGGTGAATGTTCCAGTGAGCCAAGATTGTGCTACTACACTGTAGCTTGGGTTACAGAGTGAGACTCTGTCTCAAAAAAAAAAAAAAAAAAAAAAAATGGAAGAAGAATAGTGCCCAACAACAGCAAAATACAATTTTTTTCTCAAGTGTCCATGGAATATTCAGAAAGATAGACCATATCCTGGGCCATAGATAAGCCTTGGCAGATTTAAAAGAATTGAAATCATTCTGAGTATGTATGTTTTCTGGCCATAATGAAACCAAACTACGAATCAGTAATAGAATGACAATAGGAAAATATCTAATCATTTAGAAATTAAACATCAGACTTCCAAATAAAGTCTGGAGTGAAGAAGGAGCCTCAAATTCAATAGTAGAAATGCATAGACTTAATGAAAATGAGACCGTACCATATCAATATATGTGGGAGGTAGCTAAAGCAGCACTGATAGAGAAAGTTACAGCACTAAATGCTAACATTAGAGAAGATGATAGGTCGCAAACCCATAATTGACTTTCTACCTTAAGAAACTAGCAAAGAGCAAAACAAAACCTTTGTTAAGTAGAAGGAAGAAAATAACACTGGAAGCAGAAATCAGTAAAATTGAAAATAGGAAAAAGTAGAGAAAACTAATGAAACATAGGGTTCTTTGGAAAAGAATCAATAAAATGGATAAATATCTAGCAATATTGATTAAAAATATGAAATGAGATGACAAATCATCAATATCTGGAATGAAACAGGGAATATCACTCCACCATCCATCTAACAGTATAATAAGGGAATCTTGTCAACAACTTTATGTTCATAAGTATGACAACATAGGCCAGGTGTAGTGGCTCATGCCTGTTATCCCAGGACTTTGGGAGGTCAAGGCAGGTGGATCACCTGAGGTCAAGAGTTCGCAACCACCCCGGCCAACATGGTGAAACTCCGTCTCTACTAAAAATACAAAAATTATCCTGGCATGGTGGTGCACGCCTGTAATCCCAGCTACTCAGGAGACTGAGGCAGGAGAATGGCTTGAACCCAGGGAGTGGGAGGTTGCAGTGAGCTGAGATTGCACCATTGCACTCTAGCCTGGGCAACAGAGCAAAACTCTGTCTCCAAAAAAAAAAAAAAAAGAAAAATGACAACATAGAAGAAATGTACCAGTTCTTCAGAAACCACAAACTATTACAACTCAATTAGGGTGATATAGATAATTTGAATGACCCACAGGTTTTCATAAAGGTTGACATAATTTGAATCAAAGAATTTAAATTTTAAATAAAAACCTCCAAAAAACCAATTTCCAAGTACAAGAGAGTTGTTGTTCTCACTAGAGAATTCTACCAAACATTTACACAAGAATTAATGATGATTTTACACAATGTCCTCAGAAAATAGAAGCGGGAATATTTATTTATTTATTTATTTATTTATTTATTTATTTATTTATTTAGATGGAGTCTTGCTTTGTCACCCAGGCTGGAGTGCAGTGTTGCGAGCTCGGCTCACTGCAACCTCTGCCTGCCAGGTTCAAGTGATTCTTCTGCTTCAGCTTCCCAAGTAGCTGGGACTACAGGCTCATGTGACCACGTTTGGCTAATTTTTGTATTTTTAGTAAAGACGGGGTTTCAGCTTATTGACCAGGCTGGTCTCGAACTCCTGACCTTGTGGTCTGCCCACCTCGGCCTCCCAAAGTGCTGGGATTACAGGCATGAGCCACTGTGCCCGGCCAAGAGAGAACATTTCTTAACACATTTAAAAAATAATTTTGATGTCAAAACCATACAGGCAGTACAAAAATAATAAAACTACAGACCTATACTTCCCATAAATTTAGTAGCAAAAATCTTTAACAAAATACTAGCAAACAGAAAATAGTCATGTAAAAAGTATACACTATAACCAAGTGGGATTTACTTGAGTTATACAAGCAAGGCTGGTTCAACATTCAGAAATCAATCAATGTAACTAACCCACCATAAGCTAAAGAAGAAAAATGATACATCAGTTAATATAGAGGAAGCATTTGACAAAATGCAATATCCATCCGTGATAAAAAATCTCATACAAGACATTAAGAGGATCTTCCTCAGTTTGATAAATGAACATGCACATAATATCTATAGCAGATATATTTGCTGGTAAGATGAAATGTTTTCCCTGTAAAACTGGGAACAAGGCAAGGATGTTTGCTCTCGCCACTCTTATTCATTGTAGTACTGTAACTTCTTTCAAGCACAATGAGGCAAGAAAATGAAATAGAAGGCATACACATAGAGAAGAAATAAAACTGTTTACTTTTACATTTGACGTGATTGTATATGTAGAAAATTACAAGGAATCTTAGAAAATAAAAACCTCAGGCCAGGCCTGGTGGCTCATGCCTATAATCCCAGTACTTTAGGAGGCCGAGGCGGGTGGATCACCTGAGGTTGGGAGTTCAAGAGCAGCCTGACCAATAGGGAGAAACCCCATCTCTACTAAAAATACAAAATTAGCTGGGTGTGGTGGCGCATGCCAGTAATCCCAGCTACTCGGGAGGCAGGAGAATCACTTGAACCCAGGAGGCAGAGGTTGTGATGAGCCGAGATCACACCATTACACGCCAGCCTGGGCAACAAGAGTGAAACTCCATCTCAAAAAAAAAAAAAAAAAAAAAAAAAGAAAAAACAAAATGAAAACCTCCCAGGATGAATGAATGATTTCCAAAAGGTTTCAAGATCCAAGATGAACACATATAATCAATTTCTCTCCACTAATAATGAACATATGCAAATCTAAATTAAAAACATAATATCACTTATTCCATAGAAAATTAAATACTTTGGTATAAATTGAACAAAATATGTATAGGACCTTTGTGCTGAAAATTACAAAATGCTGATGAAAGAAATAAAAGAATACTGAAATAAATGAAGATACATGGTCTCTTGATAGACTGGGAAACTCAACTTAGTAAGTATGCCAGTTCTCTCCAAATTGACCTACAGTTTAATGGCATTCCTGTCAAGATTCCAGGAAGGTTTTTCTCAGCTTTAAATAAGCTTATTCCAAAATTTCCATAAACAGTCAAAGGAACTATATATATATATATATAATATGAGACAATTTTGAGAAACTTTTTATCAGAAGTCTTGAGAAAAAGAATAGT
Source organism: Symphalangus syndactylus (assembly GCF_028878055.3). Lineage (NCBI taxonomy): Eukaryota > Metazoa > Chordata > Mammalia > Primates > Hylobatidae > Symphalangus > Symphalangus syndactylus. The sequence goes on from NC_072426.2 coordinate 79,190,201, forward strand.
AGGAGGAATTATTGTATCCAGTGTTAAGGCTTATTACCTTAGTCTCCCCTTTTCTGTGGTTTTGCATTCTGCAGTTTCAGTTACCTAAGGTCAACTGTGTTTCAAAAATATTAAATAGGAAACTTCAGAAATAAATAATTCCTAAGTTTTAAATTGCACACTGTTGTGAGTAGCATGATGAAATTTTGCACTGTCCTGTCCCAGGACATGAATCAACCCTGTGTCCAGCATACCCAGGCTGTATATGCTACCCATGAGTTAATTACTTAGTAATTGTCTTGATTATTTACTGTCACTATATGTGTCCAAGTAATGCTTATTTTACTTAATAATGGCCCTAAAGTGCAAGAGTAGTGATGCCAGCATATTGTTATAACTTTTCTGTTTTATGATGTTGTTAATCTCTCCCTGTCCCTAATTTATAAATTAAACTTTATCATAGGTTTGTATATTTAGGAAAAAACATAGTATTTATAGGACTCAATACTATCTGAGGTTTCAGGCTTCCACTGGGCATCTTGGAATGTGTCCCCCTTGGATAAGGAGTGACTACTGTATGTATGTATTAATAGCTATAATCAAGAGGACAGGATGTTGGTTGAATATACACATTAATAGAATATACACATAGAACAATGGAAAAGAATAGAAAACTTCAACATTGATTATGCTGTTATAGACTATATGTTCATGTCTCCCCAAAATTCATATGTTGGAGCCCTCATCTCCAGTGTGGTGGCATTTGGAGATGTGGAGCCCTTGGGAGGTAATTAGGGTTAGATTAGGTCATGAGGGTGGGGCCCTCACGATGAGGTTAGTGCCTTACAGGAAGAGGAAGTGAGAGCTTGCTCACTCTCTGTGTGCATAGAGGAAAGGTGACACGAACATGCAGTGGCTGACTGCAAGCTGGGAAGAGGCCCTCACCAGGCCCTGGCCATGCTGGCATCCTGATCTCAGACTTCCAGCATTCAGAACCATGAGGAAATAAACTTCTGTTGTTTAAGCCATACAGTCTGTGGTATTTTGTTATGGCAGCTGAAGCTAAGACATTTGACAAACTGTTGACAAAAATGCAAAAGAAATTCAGTCAGGTATTCAGCAAATGATGCTGGGGCATTTTGACAATATACTGTTTTGTATGTAGTAAAATATATATAACATGAAATTTGCCATTTTAACAGTTTTTAAGTGTACAGTCCAGTGGCATTACACTCACAATGTTGTATAGCCATAACCACAGTTTCTAAAACATTTGCATTATTTCAAACAGAAACTGTATTGCCATTAAGCAGTAACTACACATTCCCCCCTCCCAACAGCCTATGGTAACCTCTTATCTAGTTTGTCTCTGTGAGTTTTGACTGTTGTGAATATTTCATGTCAGTAGTGTGACAACATTTGGCCTTTTGTGTCTGCCTTATTTCACTTAGCATGATGCTTTCAGCTTTCATCTGTATTGTAACAAGTACCAAGACTTTCTTTTCTGGCTGTTTAATCCATTCATCTGTTGATGTACACTTGGGTGTACCTTTTGGCTGTTGTGAATAATGCTTCAGTGAACACTGGCATATTATTATCTGCTCAAAGTTCCTGTTTTCAGTTCTTTTGGATATAAACCTAGGTGTAGAATTGTTTTATCAAAGTGTATTTCTTTTAGCTTTTTGGGGTACCACTGAATTATTTTTAATGTGTATATATACACAGATATTTGTTTTTGAGACAGAGTCTCACCCTGTCACCCAGGCTGGAGTGCAGTGGCACGATCTCAGCTCACCACAACCTCTGCCTCTTGTGTTCAAGTGATTCTCCTGCCTTAGCTTCCCGAGTAGCTGCGATTGCAGGCACATGCCACAACGCCCAGCGAATTTTTGTGGTTTTAGTAGAGACGGTGTTTCACCATGTTGGCCAGGCTTGTCTTGAACTCCTGACCTCAGGTGATCACCCGTCTTGACCTCTCAAAGTGCTGGGATTACAGGCGTGAGCCACCGCACCCAGCCTTACCTACTCTTTCTTTTGTTGCTTATCCATTTTATGTCATAGTTAAGAATCCATCATCAAACCCAAAGTTTTCCTTATGTTTTCTTCTGAACATTTCTTCTAAACATTTTATTTTTTTAGATCTTATTTTCAATTCATTTTTGTGTATAGTCAAAGTAGGGATCTAACTTTATTTTCTAACTTTATTATCATGTGGAAATCCAGTTAACCGAGCATCATTTTTTGGTCATTTGTCATCATTTCAAACAGAAGCTGTATCGCCATTAAGCAGTAACTACTCATTCCCCCTTCCCACCAGCCTGTGGTAACCTCTAATCTATTTTGTCTGTGAGTATGACTGTTACATTTCATGTCAGTAGCATGACAATATGTGGCCTGCATCAACTGAAAGAAAAGGCTTTTCTTTCTCGCAGTGAATAGAATTGACACCCTTGTCAAAAATCAATTGACCATAGGTAGTGTATTTTTGGGCTCTCACTTGTATTCCATCTGTCTGTATGTCTACACCTATGACATGACCACACTGTTTGGATTATTGTAGCTTTCTAATAAGTTGTGAAATTGGACATTTTGAGTCCTCTGACTTTGTTCTTCTTTTTAAAAATTGTTTTGGCTATTCAGGGCCCTTATAATTCCATGCGACTTTAAGGATCAGCTTTTTATTTTGGTAAAAATGCTGATGGAATTTTGATAGGGATTGTGGTAAATCTGTAGATCATTTTGGACAGTATTATCCTTTTAACAATATGACATCTGTCTAACTGTGAACATGAGATACTGTTTCCTTTATTTACACCTTCTTTAATATTTTTCATCAATATTTTGTAGTTTTCAGTATAGAAGTCTTGCACCTTCTTGGTTAACTTTATTTCTAGATAGTATTTTATTCTTTTAGATGGTGCTATAGATAGAATTGTTTTCTTAATTTTCTTTTCAGATTGTTCTTTTCAGGTGTGTAGCAACACAACTGATTTTTGTGTCTTGATGTATTCTGCAACTTTGCAGAATTCATTCATTAGCTATAGCATCTTTCTTGTAGTTTCTTTATGATCTATCTTTAGGATTATGTCACCTGTGAGTAGACATAGTTTTATGTCTTCCTTTGCAATGGATGCCTTTCTTTCTTTTTCTTGTTTGGCTGGAACTTCTACTGCAGTGTTAAATAGCACCGGCAAAAGTGGGTATTTTTGTCTTCTTCCTGATGTTAAGAGGAAAGCTTTCTTTCATCAGTGAATATGATGTAAAGCTGTGAATTTTCTATATGTGCCCTTTATCATGTTGAAGAAGTTCTGTTCTGTTTTGTGTTTTCTGAATGTATTTATCCTGAAAGGGGGTTGGATTTTGTCAACTGCCTTTCCTGCATCAACTGAGATGATTGTGTCCCTTTTTTACTTGTTTTATTAATGAGTGTATTGCATTCATTTTCTTTCCTTTTTTTTTTTTTTACATCGATTTTCTTATGTTGAACCACACAGGCATTTCCAGGATAAGTCCCCCTTGGTCACTTGGTCATGGTGTATACTCCTCTTAATATACCATTAAATATATTTTACTGGTATTTGTGTGTGTGTGTATGTGTTTGTGTAGCTTTGTATGTGTATTCATATGCATCATTCATTCATTCACTTATTCATTTGCATTTGTATTTTTTTAAGAGACAGAGTCTCACTCTGTTGCCCAGGCTGGAGTGCAGTGGCACAATTATGGCTCAGTGCAGCCTCGAACTCCCAGGCTCAAGTGATCCTCCCCACTCATCCTCCTGAGGGGGTTACAGCTGTATACTACCATGCCCACTATGCCCAGCTATCTTTTTTTTTTTTTTTTTGGTGGAAACAGGGTCTCACTATGTTGCTCATGCTGGTCTTGGACTCCTGACATCAAGTGATCCACTTTGGCTTCCCAAACCTCTGGGATTACAGGTGCTATCCATCATGCCCAGCCTCAGTCTAAAACTATTAACTGTAAGAACTGTCAGTTTCTCCCTTGCATTCTGTCAGTGTTTGCTTTACATGTTTCAGGATGTTGCTTGGTACATATATAGTTATAATTTTTATATCTTATTGATGGAAAGACCCTTTATTCATATATAGTATTCTTCTTTGTCTCTTGTAACAGCTTATGACTTAATCTATTTTGAGTGAAATTAGTATAGCCACCCCAGTTCTCTTTTGGTGGCTATTTTCATGGAATATCTTTTATCAGCCTTTCAGTTTTAATTTATTTGTGTCTTTGGATTTTAAGTCAGTTTGTTTTGGACAATGTGTAGTTTGATCATGTTTTTAAAAAATCTATTCTGAAGCTGGGTGGTTGACACCTGTAATCCCAGCACTTTGGGTAGATCTCTTGAGCCCAGGAGTTGGAGACCAGCCTGGTCTATAAAGTGAGACTCCGTTTCTACAAAAAAAATAAAAAAAAAAATAGTTGGGTGTGGTGGTGTGTGCTTATGGTTCCAGTTACTTGGGAGGCTGAGGCAGGAGGATCCCTAGAGCCCAGGAAGTCAAGGGTGCAGTGAGTCCTGTTTGTGCCACTGCACTCCAGCCTGGATGACAGAGCAAGACCCTGTCTAAAAAATAAATAAATCCATTCTGCCAGCCTCTGTCTTCTGATTGGTGAGTTCAAGCAATTATCATTTAAAGTAATCACCAACAAGGAAGCACTTCTGCCATATTGTATTTTGTTTTCTGTATGTTGTATACCTTCTTTGGTCCCATATTCCCTTTATTACTGCCTTCTTTGTGTTTCATTTTTTTTTTTTTTTCAAGACCAAAGTCTTGCTCTGTTGCCCAGGCCAGAGTGTAGTGGTATGATCTTGGTTCACTGCAACCTCCTCCTCCTGGGTTCAAGCAATTCTCATGCCTCAGCCTCCCAAGTAGCTGGGACTATGGGCACGTGCCACCACACCCAGCTAATTTTTGTGTCTTTAGTAGAGATGGTGTTTTGCCATGTTGGCCAGGCTGGTCTTGAACTCCTGGCTTCAAGTGATCCACCCGTCTAAGCCTCCCAAAGTGCTGAGATTACAGGCATGAGCCCACGACGCCTGGCCTGATTTTTATATTTATTCCCTTCTCATTTCCTTCTGTGTATATTTTTTAGATATTATTGTCTTTGTAGTTAACCATGGGGATTACTTTCACATTCTAAATTCATGACAATCTAGTTTAAATTGATTCTCTCGTAACTTCAATATCATATGAAAACCTGGCTTCTACCTAGCACCTTACTCATCCCCTTTATGTTGTCACAGATTACATCTGTATACATTGTGTGCCCATAATGTAAATTTATATTTAGTTCTTATCCATTTGTCTTTTAAGTCTTGCAGGAAGTAAAAAAAATGGAGTTACAAAGCAAACATATAATGACCCTGGCTTTTGTATTTGTCTATATAGTTAACTTTATTGGAAATCTTTATTTTTTCCTCCAGATTTGAGTCTAGTTTCTTTTTATTTCATCTTGAGACACCTTTTAGTGTTTCCTGTATAGCAGGCCTAGTAGTAACAAACTCTCTCAGAATTTGTTTATCTGGGATTATCTTCATTTCTCTTTCATTTTGAAGGACAGTTTTACCAGCTAGAGAATTCTCAGATGATAGTTTTTTTCTTTCAGGATTTATATGTGTCATCCATCTGTCTTCAGGCCTTCAATTGATTTCTGAGGAGATATCAGCTCCTAATATTAATGAGGATCTCTTGTAAAGTAAAAATGCCACAAAACTTTCCCACCATTTGAAGTTGCCTTTTTCCTGATTTAGCATTCACTTGGTTACTGTAAACCTTTAATTGTTTTCCAGAGTTCTAACAAGGTTGGTTTTTATAGTTCTTGTTTTTTGGTGTTTCTGTGTGGAGACAGTTTGGAGCTGTGTACTCCACCATTTGATTATGTCACTCAACACTGTTAACTGAATGGACCAGTTGTCCATTCAAGAACAACAACAAAATGAGATATGCAAAGAAACAGGAAAAATGTGACCCATGCACAGGACTATCAACAGGCAACACAATAATAACTGTCATTTAAGTTGGCAGAAACTGGGTTGTCTGGTGCAGATCAATGTATATTGTGTAATTTGAGGAAGAGCCAGTAAAATAATGAAAAATGAACAAAACCTTGGGAAACGGATATCATTAGGTGCATCAGCATATACAAATGGGAGTATCAATATGAGAGAACAGAAAGGGAAAGAAAAATTTTTTGAAGAATTCACAGAAACACCCATAATTTGTTGAAGAACACTAATATATTCATCCAAGAAGCTCAACAAACTCATAGGAGGATAAATGCAAAGAGACTTATACCCAGACACGTCATAATGAAAGATGTTTTTATCATGCTCTTATTTGATCTGCCTTATAAAAGTGATAATACAAGTGCTGGTGAAGATTTAAACTGAATTATTCATACATTTTTGATGGTATATAAAATGCTACAGTCATTCTAGAAAGTAGTTTGTCAGTTCCATTTAAAACTAAAAACAAACTTAGCATGTGAACCACTAGTTGCACTGTTAGACATTTATCCTTGAGAAATAAAAACTTAATGTTCCATCAAAAAAATTCCACAGCAGTTTTATGGGTAATAGCCCAAACCTGAATAATCCAGATCTTCTTGAATGGATAAATAATGTGTGGTGTGTCCATATCATGAAGTGTTACCCAGTATTAAAATGGAATGAATGACCAATACATGTAACATTATGGATGAATCTCAAGAGATTAAGCTGAGTTTTAAAAAACCCCATCTCAAAAATTTACATGTTGGTTCTGGTCCACCCCACAGAGTTGGGATGAACCCTCTTACCCCCTATGTTTGGTTTAGATATCAAAACTGGTAATGATATCAAGAGTGTAAAAAAGAGTTTATTACTTATAGAGACAGGTTTCTAGGGAGACCAGAGAAGGCTCCTAAGCAGGTCTAAATGTGGATTGAGAAAGAAGGGAGAAGAATGGTTGCTTGTCATTAGGAATTTGGAGTGGGGTGAGCACACACAAAAAGGATGGAGTTTGTGTGGTTTGAGTTTCCTACTGGCATTGAGGGAGAGACCACCTAGGCTTTATTATTGGCTTGCCCAAATGTAGGGTAAGAAGGGAGATGGGTGGGATTTGAAATCTATTATCAGCCAATTATCACAAAGGCAGTTAGGCTGTTTATCATAATACCTCATGATCTGTTATTTGTGTAACAGTTTTGAAATGACAGCATAGGGATGGAGAACAGGTTCGTGGTTGCCAGCGTTAGGAAGGCAGAGAGGGTGGGAGATGGCTGTAGTTACCGTGTGTGGGATCCTGGTGATGGGACTGTTCTGTATCACTAATGTTGTGATTTTCACAAAAATCTATACATGTGGCAAAATTTATAGAACTAAATATACACAACTAAGGCATGTGAAACTTGTGAAATCTGAATAAGGTTGATTGAATGAATCAATGTCAGTTCTTGGCTGATATTAGACTATAGTTCTGCAAATTTTTGCCATGGAGAAAACTGGGTGAGGGGTATACAGAATCTTCTCATTATCTCTTCCAGCTGCATGTCAATTTAAGAATTGTCTCCAGGCTGGGTGCAGTGGTACATGCCTGTAATCTCAACACTTTGGGAGGCCAAGGTGGGTGGATCACTTGAGCTCAGGAGTTTGAGACCAACCTGGGCAACATGGTGAAACCCCATCTCTACAAAAAGTAAAGACATTAGTCAGGTGTGCTGGTGCATGCCTGTGGTCCCAGCTACTTGGGAGGCTGAGGTGGGAGGATTGCTTGACCCCAGGAGGTCAAGGCTGCAGTAAGCTTTGATGGCACCATTTGACTCCAGCCTGGGTGACAGAGTGAGAACTTGCCTCAAAAAAAAAAAAAAAAAAAGAAAGAAAGAAAGAAAAGAAGAAAGAAAGAAGAAAAAAAGAATTGTCTTCAAATAAAAAGTTTTGTAAATTGCCTACCAACTATAAATAATTCAGCATCTTAATCTTTAATAAAGATAATAGACAGCCCGGGTGCAGTGGCTCATGCCTGTAATCCCAGCACTTTGGGAGGCTGAGGTGGGCAGATCACGAGGTCAGGAGATGGAGACCATCCTGGCCAACATGGTGAAACCCCGTCTCTACTAAAATACAAAAAATTAGCTGGGCATGATGGTGTGCGCCTATAGTCCCAGCCACTCGGGAGGCTGAGGCAGGAGAATTGCTTGAACCCGGGAGGCGGAGGTTGCAGTAAGCCAAGATGGCGCCACAGCACTCCAGCCTGGCAGTAGAGCTAGACTCCGTCTCAAAAAATAAAATAGAGGTAATGGACAAAAACTTTTTGTACACTATTTGTTGAAAAATCACAGCACACTTTCTATATGAGAGTTGCTGGATCTCTTGTATCAGCAGTTTTACTGAATCTCATAGAGGATCTACTGTCCATTACATAGACAAGAAAAAAATAATAAAACATAAAGTTTGGGAAGGCAAATTGTCATTTTGTATGCAGACGATTTGATTATCTGTACAAGCAAAAGTAAATGTTACACAGAAGTGATTTAAATTACTAAAAAAAATTAGGTGGTTGACTGTAAGAACAATGCATATCAGTTGTGTTATTTATACACCACGAAACAGGTAAATAAGAAACAATTTTCTTGAGAATTATATGAGATATAATTCACATACTGTACTCTTCACCAATTTTACGTGTATAAATCAATCACTGTTAGTGTATTTGCAGGATTGTGCAACCTTCCTGACAATTTTTTTTTACTTTTTTTAAGATGGAGTCTTGCTCTGTCGCCCAGGCTGGAGTGCAGTGGCGCGATCTCAGCTCACTGCAACCTCTGCCTCCCGGATTCAAGCCAATTCTCCTGCCCTAGTCTCCTGAGTAGCTGGGATTACACAGCTCCTGAGTAGCTGGGATTACAGGCGCATGCCCCCTCACCCAGCTGATTTTATATTTTCACCATGTTGGCCAGGCTGGTCTCAAACTCCTGACCTCAGAATATCCATGCGCCTCAGCCTCCCAAAGTGCTGAGATTACAGGTGTGAGCCACCGCACCTGGCCGACAATTGTTTTTTTGAGGCAGAATCTTACTCTGTTGCTCAGGCTGGAGTACAGTGGCACGATCTTGGTTCACTGCAACTTCCACCTCCTGGGTTCAAGTGATTCTCCTGCCTCAGCCTCCCGAGTAGCTGGGATTGCAGGCATGTACCTCTACACCCAGATAATTTTTTGTGTTTTTAGTAGAGACAGTGTTTCACCATGTTGGTCAGGCTGGTCTGGAACTCCTGACCTCAAGCGATCTGCCTGCATAGGCCTCCCAAAGTGCCGGGATTATAGGCGTGAGGCACCGCGCCCAGCTGACAATGTTTCTTAGAATATTGTCATCATCCCTGAAACAAAGCCAATATCTGTTAGCAATTACTTTCTCTTTCCCCTTTCCTGTAGCCCTTGGCAACCAAAATTGAATTTTCTGTCTCTGTGGATTTGCCTAATCTAAATATTTCATAAAAATGGAACTGTATGTGACTTTTTCTGCCTGGCTACTTTTTCTTAGCATAACATAAAGGTTCATCCATGTTGTAGCACGTATCAATATTTCACTTGTTTTTTATAGCTATATAACATGGTGTATAGATATATACTACATTTTATGTATCCATTTGTCAGTGGATGGACATTTGGTTTTAGTTCTACTTCTTGACTATTATGAATAATTCTGCTGTAATTGTTCATGTATAAGTTTTCACATGGACATGTATTTTCAGTCATTTCAGATATATACCTAGAAGTAGAATGCTGGTTATGTGGTGTCTCTGTGTTTAACTTTCTTGGGAACTGCCCGATTGTTTTTCATAGCAGCCACAATACTTTACAATCCTGCCAGCAATGCATGAATTTTCCAGTTTCTCCGGTTTGCCAACACTTTTTATTAATATTATTATTATTATTTATTATACCAATCCAGTAGTTGTAAAGAGGTATCTCATTGTGGTTTTTTGCATTTCCTAATGGCTAATGATGTTGAAGGTCTTTTTTTTTTTTTTTTTTCTTTTTGATATGGACTCTCGTTCTGTTGCCCAGGCTGGAGTGCAGTGGCGCGATCTCGGCTCACTGCAGGCTCTGTCTCCTGGATTCAAGCAATTCTCTGCCTCAGCCTCCTGAGTAGCTGGGATTACAGGTGCCCACCACCATACCCGGCTAATTTTTGTATTTTTGGTAGAGATGGGGTTTCATCATGTTGGCCAGGCTGGTCTTGAACTCCTGACCTCATGATCCACCCGCCTCGGCCTCCCAAAGTGCTGGGATTACAGGCGTGAGCCGCTGCTTCTGGCCTGATGTTGAACATCTTTTTATGCACTCATTGGCTATTTCTGTGTCTCCTTTGTCTATTTAAAACATTCACTTTATTTCATGACTTATAGAAAATTGGGGAGGTAGTAGAGAGAATTGCCATTTACCCAGTTTCTGCTGTTATTAACATATTAGGATGGTATGTTTGCAACAGCTGTTGAACAACATTGGTACATGATTATTGACTAAAGTCCATATTTTTATTTAGGGTCTGCTGATTTTTACCTAATGTCCTTCTTTGTTCCAGGATCCCTTCCAGGGCACCATATTACATTTAGTTGTTATGTCTCTTTAGGCTCCTCTTGGCTATGGTGGTTTCCCAGACTTTCCTTGTTTTGGATGACCTTGACAGTTTGGAGGAGTCCTGGTGAGGTATATATAAATTCCATTTATTGGAATGTGTCTAATGTTTTTCTCAAGATAAGACTGGGATTATAGGTTTTGGGGAAAAAGGCCACAGTGGTAAAGTACCTTTTTTGTCACATTATATCAAGCATGCATACTGTCACCATGTTTTATGACTTTTGATGTTGGCCTTAAAAGTGTTGGCAAACATACAGTTTGTCCACTATAAAGTTACATCTTTTTCCTATTTTCCATACTGTACACATTGGAACAATGTTACTCTACACAACTCACACATAAGAAGTGGAGATTTATGAATTTTGTTGCCATTGTTTTTTAGAGAACTTTCTTTCTGTCACTACAAGATGGTGCAGGCTCATCTTATGTATTTCCTTTCTGAAATCAGCCACCATTTTTCAGGTAACCCTGATTCCTTTTATTTGACAATGGTATTAGAAACCGAGATAGGGGCTAATAGTCTGCTTACAGCAGTAGGGTGTGGCCGTCTCAGCTCGCAGAACAGGGAAATATACATGTGCATAAACCATGTAATATACTTACTTATAAATAGTTCTACATGTAACCATCTGTATCTCTCTCAAGCTAAACGTGTTTATACTTACACCTTCAACTCTTCATTACCACATGGGTCATTCTAGCTTTCTTCCCTTGCTTCACTGTAAATTACCATACCCAACAGTAAGAAATAAGTAAGAAATATGGCTCTAACCATCCATCATCCATTTAGTTTCTTTCTTTCTTTTTTTTTTTTTTTTTGAGATGGAGTCTCGCTCTGTCACTCAGGTTGGAGTGCAGTGGTGTGATCTCGGCTCATGGCAACCTCCGCCTCCTGGGTTCAGGTATTTCTCCTGCTTCAGCTTCCCAAGTAGCTGGGGCTACGGGTGCTTACCACCACACCCAGCCAATTTTTGTGTTTTTAGTAGAGATGGGATTTTGCCATGTTGGACAGGCTGGTCTCGAACTTGTGATCTTTTAGGTAATCCACCCACCTCGGCCTCCCAAAGTGCTGGGATTAAAGATGTGAGCCACCAAGCCTGGCCTTCCATTTACCTTCATTATTCTTTCCCTGTATACATGTGTAGCACTGTCAGAATTGTTAATCATACCCATGTGGAAAATAATTTTATAATTTTATCAACTAAAATATAGTACTTATGTGCAGACTTGCCTTTAGTCTCACAGACTTCTATCTCTTTCCAAAGCAATTAAGGTCAAGACTTCCTCCTACATTGAAGGGGGTCCTTCATTGATACTATTTTTTGCATTTGTAATGCAATTAGATGGTTTTGGTACAGGAAGCCTTTATTCCTGGCTTCTTCTGAACCCATGACTTAGGTGAAATGGGTAATTCCTTGAAATACACAAACTACCAAGACTTACACAGAAGAAATAAACCATTCAAATGGACCAATATCAGTTAAATAAATTGAATCCATAAAGCTTTCAGAAAAGAAAGAAAGAAAATAAATTATCAGACTTTTTTGGTTTCATTGGTGATTTCTGTGCAACATTTAAGGAAGAAATATACCAGTTCTCTATAGTGTCTTTCAGAAAAGAGATGCAGAGGGAACCTTCCTGACACCTTTTTAAAAGGCTATTTTTTCTCTAATCCTAAAAGCATATGAAGACCTTGCAAAGAAGAAAAACCACACACTAATATCCCTCATGAATATAGATGCAAAAATCCAAGTAGAATCCAACATCATATAAAAATAATTAGATGCCATGACCACTCAAGGCTGGTCAGAGTTTGAAAATCAATTAATGTGGCTGGGTGCAGTGGCTTACGCCTGTAATCCCAGCACTTTGGGATGCTGAGGCGGATGGATCACCTGACGTGAGGAGTTCAAGACCAGCCTGGCCAACGTGGTAAAACCCTGTCTCTATTAAAAATACCAAATAAGCTGGGCGTGGTGGAGCGCTCCTGTATTCCCAGCTCCTCTGAAGGCTGAGGCAGGAGAATCGCTTAGAACCTGGAACGCAGAGTTTGCAGTGAGCTGAGATTGCATCACTGCACTTCAGACTGGGCAACTCTGTCTCAAAAAAAAAAAAAAAAAAAAAAAAAAAAAAAAAAAATCAATTCTGTAACCTGCCATATCAACAGGCTACAGAAGAAAACCATATCATGTCAATTGATGGACAAGAAGCATTTGATAAAATCCAACACCCATTCATGATAAAACTGAGCAAACTAGGAATAGAGAGGAACTTTCTCAACTTGATATAAAAAAAAAATCTGCAAGAAACCTACTGCTAAGATCATACTTAATGGTGAGACACTGGATACTTTCTCCCTGATATAAGGAAACAAGATGTCCTGTCTCTTCACTCTTACTCAACATCTCATTGGAAATTGTAGGTAATGCCATAAGACAACAAAATAAGAGGCATACAGATGGGAAAGGAAGAAATAAAACTTTCTGTGTTCGTACAGGCATGATTGCCTAAGGAGAAAATTCTAAAGAACTCCCAAAACTATTGTCTTTGTAGCCAAGTTGGAGGATAGAAGCTTAATATAGAAAAATCAATTACTTTTTTTTATTATGTAGTTGTGTTATGTGTCCTTTTGTTGTTGAGTTGTAAGAGTGTTTTACATATTCTGTGTACCAGTCACTAATTACATGTATTATTAGCCAATATTTTTCTCCCATTTGTGGGTTGTCATTTTATTGTCTTTACTTTGTACTTGGTAGCAAAAGAGTTTTTCATTCCATGAAGTCTAATTTGTTTTTTCTTTTGTTGCTTGTATTTTTGGTACTTTATCTAAAAGGGCTCTGTTATCCCTAGGGCATGAAGATCCACTCCTATATTTTCTTTAAGTAATGGCTTTTAAATGTAGACCTGTGATACATTTTCAATGAGTTTTTGTATATGGTGTGAGGAAAGGAATAATTTTGGTTGTTTTGCATACAAATATTCAGTTGTCTCAGCATCATTTCTTGAAAAGGTGATTTTTCTTTTTCCTTTTTTTTTTTGAGACAGAGTCTCACTCTGTCACGCAGGCTGGAGTGCAATGGCGCAATCTTGGCTCACTGCAACCTCTGCCCCCCGGGTTCAAGCAATTCTCCTGCCTCAGCCTCCCGAGTAGCTGGGATTACAGGCGTGCGCCACCACACTTGGCTAATTTTTTTGTATTTTTAGTAGAGATGGGGTTTCACCATATTGGCCAGGCTCAAACTCCTGACCTTGTGATCTGCCTGCCTCAGCCTCCCAAAGTGCTAGGATTACAGACGTGAGCTGCCACGACCAGCCAAAAAGGTGATTTTTCAGCATTAAATTTTCTTGGCATCATTGTTGAAAATTAACTGAACATAATATATAGTAGTGTTTATTTATGAATTCTCAATTTTATTTCAAATGTTTACCTCTATGCCAGTATCATACCATCTTGATTATTATAATTTTGTAGTAAATTTTCAAATTGAGAAGTGTATGTCTTCTAACTTTCTACTTTTTTAAGATTGTTTTGATTATATTCAGTTCCCTAAATTTCCACATAAAATTGTAGACCAGCTTGTTAGTTTCTTCAAAAAGGCAGATGAGATTTTGGTAGGGATTGTGTTGAATTTAGATATTAATTTGGCAGTTATTGCCATCTTAACCATATGAACGCTATTCAGTGCCTTTCCATTTATTTAGGCTGTCTTTAATTTCTTCCATCACTGTTTTGTGGTTTTCACACTATAAGCTCTGTATTTCCTTGATTAAAATTATAAGTATTTTATTCTTTTTGATGCTATTGTAAATGGAATTTACTTATTTACTTATTTTTTGAGACAGAGTTTTGCTCTTATTGCCCAGGGTGGAGTGCAATGGTGTGATCTTGGCTCACTGCAACCTCTGCTTCTGGGATTCAAGTGATTCTGCTGTCTCAGCCTCCCAAGTAGCTAGGACTACAGGCATGTGCCACCACGCCTGGCTAACTTTTTTGTATTTTTAGTAGAGACAGGGTTTCACCATGGTGGCCGGGCTGGTCTCAACCTCCTGACGTCAGGTGATCCACCCACCTCAGCATCCCAAAGTGCTGGGATTACAGGCTTGAGCCATTATGTCCAGCCGGAATTCTTTTTTAAATTTCATTTATGATTTTTTTGTTGTTAGTGAACTTGCACACTACAACATTGTTGAACTCTTTGATTAGTTTTAATAGCGTTTTAGTGGATTCTTTAAGATTTTCTATATGCATGAGCAGTCAACCGCAAAGACAGATAGTTTCACTTTTTTTTTTTTTTCAATCTGAATTCCCCTTCCCCTTGCTTTTATTGACTAGAATCTCCTGCATGATGTGTAACCAGCAAGAGGGCATTCTTGTCTTGTTTTTGTTCTTAGAGTAAAATCATTGTACCTTTCATTATTTAGTATGATGTTAGTGGTGGACTTTTTGTAGATGCCTTTAATCAGGCTCAGGAAGTTTAACTCTATTCCTGGTTTGTTGATTGTTTTTATAGAGAAGATGGGCATTGGATTGTGTTAAATGTTTTTTCTCTGTATACTGAGATGATCACGTGATTATTGTTTCGTTTCTGCTTATGTGGTGTATTAATTGATTTTCAAATGATAAACCAAACTTGCATTACTAGTATAAATCCCACTTGATCATTGTATGTAATCCTTTTTATATACTACTAGATGAAATTTGCTAGTATTTTGTTGAGGATTTATAGGTCTGTAATCATGACACATGGATCTGTAGTTTTTTCATGTCTGATTTTGGTACTAGGGTAGTATTGGGATCATAGAATGAGCTGGCAAGTGTTTCTTCTTATTTTCTTGGAGTTTTTGAGTAATTGATAATTCTTTTTAAATGTTTGATAAAATTCTCCAGTGAACCATCTGGGCCTGGGTTTTGTTTTTGTTTTTGTAATGGGAAGTTTTCTTGTCTGTTTTTTGTCTTTTTTGAGACAGAGCCTCACTATATTACCCAGGCTGGTGTGCAGTGGTGCAGTCATGGCTCACTGCAGCCTGACTTCTCAGGTTCAGGCAATTTTCCCACCTCAGCCTCCCAAGTAGCTGGGACTACAGGTGTATGCCACCACATGCAGCTAATTTTTTGTAATTTTTTTGTAGAGATGGGGTTTCACCATGTTGCCTGGGCTGGTCTCAAACTCCTGAGTTCAAGTGATCTGCCTGCCTTGGCCTCCAAAAGTGGTAGAATTACAGTCGTGAGCCACTGCATCCCACCTGTAATGGGGAGTTTTAAATTTACAACTTCAATCTTTTTACTTGTGTAGGTCATTTCAGATTTTTCTTTTTCTTCTTGAGTTGGTTTTAGTCGTTTTTGTTTTATGGATTTTTCCATTTTGTTGAAGTTAAATAATTTGTTGACATACATTGTTCATACCATTCTTTGTAATTATTTTTATTTCTGTAAGAGTACTAGTAATACATTGTTAATCCCTATGTTTAGTAATTTGAATCTTCTCTTTTGTTTTCAATGTCAGTCTAGTTAGAGGTTTGTATATTTTGTTGATCTTTTCCAGAAATCAGCTATTTTTCTGTTGTCTAGTTCATTAATTTTTACTCTATAATCTTTCTGCTTTCCTTCCTGCTTTCTGCTTGCTTTAGGTTTGTATTGCTGCTCCTGTCCAGTGTTTTAAGGTGGAAAATTAGTTTATTGATTTGAGATTTTTTTAATATGGTTATTACAGCTACAAATCTCTCTCTAAGCTTTGCTTTATCTGTGTTCCATAAGTTTCAGTATGTCTTCATTTTTACCTCATAGCATTTTTTCTAATTTCCCTTCTTATTGCTTCTTTGACTTTTTTTTAACTTTAGAATGTGTTATATAATTTGTGCATGTTTGTGCATTCTCAAAATTCCTTTGTCTTACTGATTTGTAATTTCCACTGTGGATAGAGAATCATTTTAAATTTATTCTGGGGAATGTTTCATGTGTACTTTTAAAGAATACCTATTCCACTGTTTTCGAGTGGAATGTTCTGTCTATATCTCTTAGATCTGGTTGCTTTAGAGTGTCATCTATATCTTCTGTTTCCATGTTTATATTCTGCCCAGTTGTCCTAACCATATTGAAAATGGGTTATTACAGTTTGCAATCAGTATCGTAGACTTGTGTATTTTTTGTTTTAATTCTGTCAGTTTTTGCTATGCATACTTTGAGGCTCTGTAACATATGCTTAGAATTGTTATGTCTCCTTTATCGATTGACCCTTTTATTGTTATATTGATAAAATTCCCCTTTTTATCATTAGTAAAATTTTTGTATTAAAGTGTATTTTGTGTGATATTAGGATAGCTACTCCAGCCTTATAGGTGCCATGTGCCTGATACATCTTTTTCTGTTTTCAAATTTTCAACCTGTTTGTATCTATCTCTTATAGACAGCACATGTTTGGACTTTCACACTTTCGACAACCTGAGAATTGTTGCTTTTTGATTGGATTTTCAAATCATTCCCTTTTTCCTGTTGTTATTGCTATACAGATGGTTCCTGACTTACAATGGTTTGACTTATGATTTTTTAGCTTTTCAATGGGTTTATTGGGTTGAAACCCCTTTGTATTTTCAGGATTTACAAAGGTTCAACTTAACTATTTTTTCTGACTTTACTAGAATGTGTTCCCATTTTAACTGGGAAAACAGTATTTTCAACTAATTTGACTATTTTCAGGATGTAACTTGATCATAAGTCAAGGAGCATCTGTAGTTGGATTGACCTCTGCCATTTTTGTTTTCGGTCTCATGCTTTTTTGATACTTTATTCCTTTTATTTCTGCTTTCTTTTGCATGACATGAATATATTTTATTTTATTATTTTTATAGGTTTCGAGGGTACAAGTGCAGTTTTGTTACCCAGACATATCCGATAGAGGCGAAGTCTGGGCTTTTAGTGTGGTCATCAGCAGAATAGTATACATTGCACCCATCAAGTAATTTCTTATCCTTCACCCTCCTCCCCACCCCTCCAAGTCTCTGGTGTCTCTCATTCCACTCTCTATGTTTATGTGTACACAACATGAAATGAATATAGTTTAGTATAACGTTTTAATTTTTAAAATTACTATGTCTCTTTGAAAATTTATTTACCTAGTGGTTGCTCTAGAACTTACCCAATAAATCTTACCTTATCAAAATCTACTTCAGATTTCTACTACCTTAACTCTAGTAAAATACAGAAACATTACTTATATATAGCTCTATTTCCTCTTCTCCATTTGCTATTTTTAAATATATTACATATATATTTAAAACCCAACAATATATTGTTATACAGGCTGAGCATCCCAAATCCAAAAATCTCAAATGCTCCAAAATCTGAAACTGAGTGCCAACATGCTCAACATGCTCAAAGGAAATGCTTGTTGGAGCACTTCAGGTTTTAGATTTCTGGATTTGGGAAGCTCAACCAGTAAGTATAATGTAAATATTCCAGAATTTGGAAAAAAATCTAAAGTCAGAAACACTTTTGATGCCAAGCATTTCAGATAAGGGATACTCTGTAATTGTTACTTTATGTCATTTGATGTCTTTTTTTTTTTTTTTTTACTTTAAGTTCTGTGATACATGTGCAGAATGTGGACCTTTTTACATAGGTATATGTGTTCCATGGTGATTGACCCATCCTCTTAAGTTTCCTCCCCTCGCCCCCAACCCCTCAACAGGCCCCAGTGTGTGTTGTTCCCCTCCCTGTGTTGATGTCTTTTAAAGAAGCTGAAAGAAAGATAGGAAGTATCTATTCGTAGAGTTTGTTATACTAACCTTCTTATTCATCATTTCTGCTTTAATTCATTTGTTTGTGTGGATTCAGAGTTACCATCTAGTGTAATTTCCTTACTCCAGTACAGATTTGTTCCTCTTTTTTTTACCCCTGAGATGGAGTCTCGCTTTGTCGCCCAGGCTGGAGTGCAGTGGCATGATCTGGGCTCACTGTAACCCCTGTCTCCTGGGTTCAAGTGATTCTCCTGTCTCAGCCTCCCGAGTACCTGGGATTACAGGCATGCGCCACCACACCCAGCTGATTTTTGTTTTTAGTAGAGACGGAGTTTCACTGTGTTAGTCAGGCTGGTCACGAACTCCTGACCACAGATGATCTGCCCGCCTTGACCTCCCAAAGTGTTAGGATTACAGGCGTGAGCCACCACACCCAGCCACTTTGCTTATTTTTTTGATTTATTCTTTTTTTTTTTTTTTTGCTTTCGTATTTGTTTCCTTGTTTATCGATATATTTATTTTTTTTTTTGAAACAGGGTCTCTCTGAGTCCTTGAGGCTGGAGTGCAGTGGTAGGATCGCAGCCCACTGCAGACTCAACCTCCGGGACTCAACAATAATCCCACCTCAGCCTCCTGAGTAGCTGAGACTATAGGTGTGTGCCACTATGCCCGGCTAATTAAACAAATTTTTTTTTTTAGAGATAGGGTCTCAGTATGTTGCCTAAGCTGATCTTGAACTCCTGGGCTTAAGTGATTCTCCTGCTTCAGCCTCCCAAAGTGTTGGGATTACTGGCGTGAGCCACCGTGCCTGGCCTGCCTTATTGTTAAATGTATTGCATTTCTATATGTTATAGGTCCAACAGTACAATTATAAACATTGACATACATATTTGCTTATTAAATTGGGTAGGAAAAGAAAGAAGAAAAAATGTGCCTTTTTTACTCTCTCATGTCATTGCCTTTACCCACAATAATTGTGGATTTGAACTAGTGTTTGAAATCACTTGTTTTCACCCTAAAGAACTTCTTTTCTTTCTTTTATGCTTAGTCTACTAGCAATGGATTCTCAAGGTTTTTTTTGGTTTCTATTTGTTTTTTAATTTCAGGATTTTAAATTCTCACCCTCTGTTTTGCAAATAGTTCTGCTATTTTAGGTGACAAGTTATTAAAAAAATTTTTTTTTCAGTACACTGAATATGTCATCCTGCCACCTTCTGGCCTCTACTGTCTCTGTTGAGAAGCCATATGTTAATCTTAAGACATTCCCTTGCATGTGAGCAGTTGTATTTCTCTTGATGCTTTGAAGATTTTCTCTTAATCAACAGATTTGCAAGTTTTTGGCTTTTTTTTTTTTTTTTAATGGAACACTTCACAAACTTCTGTGTCTTTCTTGTGTAGCTACTGTACTAATCTTCTTGATATTGTTCCAGTTTTAGTATATGTGTTGCAAGGTGAGCATAGCCATTCATTTGTTTGAATATTTTTTCTGCTACTTGATATTTTTCCACTCCTTCTGGTACTTCCTATTATTAATATATTGGTGTAGTTAATGGTATTCTTCATTTTTTTGAGGGTTTCTTCATCTTTCATCACTCTTATTTCTCTCTGTTCTTTAGATTACTTAATCTCTATTGATCCATCTTCAAGTTTACTGATTATTTTGCCAGGTACAACCTTTCTTTTCTTTTCTTTTCTTTTCTTTTTTTTTTTTTGAGATGAAATTTCACTCTTGTTGCCCAGGCTGGAGTGCAGTGGCACTGTCTCGGCTCACTGCAACTTCCACCTCGTGGGGTCAAGCAATTCTCTTGCCTCAGCCTCCAGAGTAGGCGTGTGCACTACCACACTCAGCTAACTTTTTTGTATTTTTAGTAGAGACCCCGGGGTTTCACCATGTTGGTCAGTCCGGTCTCGAACTCCTGACCTCAGGTGATTTGCTTGCCTTGGCCTCCCAAAGTGCTGGGATTACAGGCATGAGCCACCCCGCCTGGCCCAGTCTTTCGTTGAGTCATTCTAGTGCATTTTCCATTGCAGTTATAATTTTTGAATCCAGAATTTTCATTGTATTCTTTTATGTCTTCTTACTAATATTTTTCTGTTTGATGAGACATCATCATACCTCCCTTTTCTAAGTAGTGTTTCCTTATCAACATATTTTTATTTTTAATTTTGATACAGTCTTGCTCTGTCACCCAGGCTAGAGTTCAGAGGTATGATGTCAGCTCACTGCAACCTCCGCCTCCCAGGTTCAAGCCATTCTCTTGCCTCAGCCTCCAGAGTAGCTGGGATTACAGGTGCCAGCCACCACGCCCAGCTAATTTTTGTATTTTTAGTAGAGATGGGGTTTCACCATGTTGGCCAGGTTGGTCTTGAACTCCTGACCTCAGATGATCCACCTGCCCCGACCTCCCAAAGTACTGAGATTACAGGCATGAGCCACTGCGCCTGGCCTGAACATATTTATAATAACTGCTTTGAGGTCAGCTAAGTCTGATATCCGGATCTTCTCAAGGGCAGTTGCTGTTGCCTGCCATTTTTCCTGTATATAGATGACAGTCTCCCGTTTCTTTGTATGTCTTGTAATTTTTTTGTTGAAGAATAAACATTTTAGAGAATACTTTGTACTTTCTCTAGATACCGGTTCCTCTGTTCTTTCTAGGCCTTGTTGTTGTTTCTTATTTATTTAGGTGATTTGACTGTACTATTTGAGAGAAGCTTTTTCACCCCCATTGGGTTCCCACTGATGATGCTTGTCAGAGGGCTCCATCTTGGAAATGCACACTATCTTTAGGATGGCAGTGGTGTTAACAGTGCTCTCTTTGAGTGTCTCTTTCTGTGATTGCTGTGTTAGCCTGTCTGCCTCTGTTGCTGTTACACTTTGCTGATAGCCGCTACTGATTGCTGACGTATTGCTCTATTGTTTTCAACACTGTCCTGAACCGTATGTTGCTCTTAGTTTGCTCTTGTTAAATTTGAGTTCCTTCTAGAGGGTTGTCTTTGAGGCTTTGAGTTTGCTTTTTATGTTGCCATTCTGAAAGTCACTTCCTAAAAAACATAAATTTAAAAATCATTACTGTAGAAAATCTGTGTATGTATTTGTATGAGTGTTTCCGGTAGATAGGAACACATCTAATTGCCCTGGATGTCTCTTCTTAGCCATCTCTTTCCCTTGCTCTCTCCAGTAAACTTTCAGTTGGTCTGTGGTTTAGCTTGTTGCTGTCATAGAACTGCCACCCTCTTCTTAATTGGTTATCATTGAATTTCCATTCTTTTTGAGGGTGACCTTAGGCTTGCACTCACCACACTCTGTTCTGAACAAAGTGAGTTTTCTGGAGGAGAGTTTTGGAACTCTCTGTCCTTACAGCTGGCCCTAGGTGAGAGTCCTGCTCCATTATTCGGGATCTGGAGACTACAGCAGTGTTTTGCTTTTCTCTGGATGGATGACACTGTGGTTTATCATCAGGGATCTGGGTTGGGGCAGTAGTCTCTGGTCTTCTTGGTTTCTTTTGGAACCTCTTCTCAATGAGCTAGGTGGGCACTGTACTCCACCATTCTCAGACTGCCATGACTTGGCTGGATATTTTAATTGGGGTAGTGGAGGAAGCTGGCCCAAGGACTTTTGGCAGTTCTTTCCTAGAACTTGAAGCTGTGGGGGTTGAGGAGTGCTGGTGGCTTGCAGGAGATAGATGCACACAGAGAGAGGTCTGGAGATCTGTAAAGGGGCCTTCATGAATGATCAGCAAAGTACTAATCAGCTCATGTAGGTGAGGAAATGAGTGAAATAACTTTTGAAAAGAATCAGAGGGAACAGTACACAGTACTCACATAGGGCCTGGAAAAGGACTGATCCTGCCAGCCAGAGTGGAAAAACTCATAATTCAGAGTATTGGGTAGAGTGTTCAGAAAGGTCTTTTCTCCGTGGTGAGGAGTAATGTGCTCCAAACTGAGCACTGCCCCAGATTTGCCTAACAAATCTCAAAAGCAAGACCTGAAAGTGCCACATTGTTTCCAAGTGACTTAAGTGCATCCTAGAACAAAGCACAAAAATACTTATAGGAAGCCAAAAGTACCCAGCATCCAACCAAGTAAAACTCTCAGTCCATTGAAATATTACCAGACTTACAGACATATGGGAAAACATGAGCTTTCTCAAAGAGACTAACCAGGAAATTGAAATGGACTCAGAATTGCCATAGATATTAGAATTAACTGACAAGTTCATTGAAAACAGTATTATAGTTTAGTTCCATATGTTCTAAAACTTTAGAGACACAGAAGATTTAAAAAAAAAAACAAATCAAAATTCAGTGTAACAGAAAAGATAGGAATCAGATTTCTAGAAATGAAAACTATAATGCTGGAGATGACAAATACATGGCCAATCATTGGTGTCTCACACCTGTAATCCCAGCACTCTGGGAGGCCAAGGCAGGTGGATCTCTTGAGCTCAGGAGTTAGAGACCAGCCTGGGCAACATGGTGAAACCTCGTCTGTACCAAAAATGAAACAACAAAAAATTAGCTGGGTGTGGTGGTGCATGCCTGTGGTCCTAGCTACTTGGGAGGCTGAGGTGGGAGGATCACTTGAGCCTGGGAGGTGGATGTTTCAGTGAGCCAAGATTGTGCCTCTGCACTGCAACCTGTGTGATGGAGTGAGACCCTGTCTCCCCCGCCTCCCAAAAAAAAGAATAACACATAGGGCAAGAATTAATGGCAGTTTAAACATTGCAGAAGAAAAAGATTATTGAACTTAAAAACACAGTAATAGAAGCCATCCAAATGAAACAGAGAAAAAGCATATTTGAAAAATAAGCAAGCCCTTGGGCCGGTTGCGGTGGCTCACGCCTGTAATCCCAGTGCTTTGGGAAGCCAAGGCAGGTGATCACGAGGTCAAGAGATCGAGACTATCTTGGCCAACATGGTGAAACCCCGTCTCTACTAAAAATACAAAAATTAGCCAGGCGTGGTGGCAGGCACCTGTAGTCCCAGCTACTTGGGAGGCTGAGGCAGGAGAATCACTTGAACATGGGAGGCGGAGGTTGCAGTGAGCCGAGATTACACCACTGCACTCCAGCCTGGCAATAGAGTGAGACTCTGTCTCAAAAAAAAAAAGCAAACCCCTGTGAGCTTTAGGAGAACTTCAAGTAGTCTCTTAACGCACATGGAATTGGAGTCTCTAAAAGGAAAGTGGGAAAAGAACAGAAAACAATATTTTGAGAATAATGAAAACATTTCCAAATGTGTTGGGAACCTACTGATCTAAGAAGCTCATCAAACCCTGAGCACAAGAGACATGAAGAAAACTACACCAAGCCACATGAATCACAACCAGAATGCTCTAAATCAGTGTTAAAATGAAGTCCTCAAAGCAGCCAGAGACAAAGGACATGTTTTATGGAGGAACAAAAGTAAGGGTGATAGCAGATTTCTCCTTAAATGAGGCAACAGAGAAAATAGTAGAACATTATTTTTAGTTTTAAAAGCAAAAAAACTCAATGTAGAGTTATATACTTGGTAAAAATAGCTATAAGGAACAGTGAAGAAATAAACAGTATAACAGTATAACAGAAAAGATAGGAATCAGATATCTAGAAATGAAAACTATAATGCTGGACTCACACTGTGGGTGAGTTCCAGTTAAACAAAGCTGAAAGATTTCCTCTCCAGCAGACGTGCACCACAAGAGGTGTTCCGATGTCTGATGGAAATCTGGATCTACCCAGGGGGATGAAGAACAGGAAATATTGACTACTTGGATAGGTATACAAGATCCTTTTCTTAATGTAAATCTCTAAAAAGGATATTGACTTTAATACAAAAATAACATCAAATGTGTTATGGGGTTTGTAACATATTGAAAATATATGACAATCACAGCCTAAAAAGGCTATGAAAAAGAAGTAAAGTATATACTATTGGAAGATTCATATATATATACTGTTACTGAAAAGTACACTGATTAAAGCTTTTATAAACATTGATGATCACAGAAAATATAAATGGCCTATAGCACCCCATTTAAAGGCAGAGATTTCTGGATAAGATAAATAAAAATAAGATCCAATCATGCTGCCTATAAAGGAAACATGTCAGATTCAAAGACAAATAGATAAACAGAAAGAATGGGAAAAGATGTAGAATGGTAAAATTATTCACAAGGCTGCAGTGCTGTGACAGCCAGATGAAGTAGCTTTCAGAGCCAGGAATACCAGTGATAAAGATTTTTTTCATATTGATAGAGATGAATTCATCAAGAAGATTTAACAATCCTAAACTTAGTAACAGATTTGTGAAATATTTGAAGCAAAATCTGATAGACCTGGAAAGAGAAATAGATCCACAGTTATAATCAGAGGTTTTAGCATCCTTTTAATAATTGATAAAACAGGAAATGGAAAAGGAGCAAAGGTATAATAGACTTAACCCTAAATAACTTAATTGACATTTACAAAATATTCTTCTGCACCCTCCTCCCCAAATAAAACAGTGGAATATACATTTTTTTCAAGGGCAGATGAATGAATTTATTAACAAAGGTAAATCATATTCTTGATTATAAAGCAAATCTTAATAAATGTAAAAGAATTGAAGTCATATATTTTCTCCCAGCATAAGGGGTTTAAATTTAGTTAAATTAAAAATCAATAACAGAAGTATCTATTAAATCCCTAATAGTTGGAAACTGAATATAAGTCTACATAATGGATGCTTCAAAGAAGAATTCGAAGGGGAAATTAGAAAGTGTTCTGAACTTTGGGTGAATGAAAACAGAATTTATGGGAAATTTACATATAGGAAATATAAAATACGTACAATACTCATTGATTTAGTTGTTTTCCATTTTGATCCTTACTGCTTTTTGCTACTTACTTTTGGGTTTAATTTGCTTTTTTCTAGCTTTTTAAGGTGGAAGCACCTGAGGTCATTGATTTGAGATCTTTCTTATACAACACAAATAAGCATTGTGTGTGTTTGTATTATGTGCATATATATCCACCATATGTAAATGCATATATGAAGTTTCCACAATATGTAAATGCATATATGAAGTTTCTCATATATGGGATATAATGTATTATGTGTAATACATATTAAATATATAATGTGTAAATTTCACATATAGGGAATTTCATATGTGTATGTATTTATGCATATGTATATATCTAATATATGCATGTATGAAGTTTAACTTGTGTTGGATAAGAAAGGTCTAAATCAATGGTCTTAGCTACTTCCACTTTGAGAATGTAGAAAAGAAGACAAATCCATATAGTAGTAGAAGAAAGGAAATAACAAAAAACAAAATGGAGAACAATATAACCTGTAAAACCAGAAAAACAGTTGAGAAAATCAGTGAAACCAAAAGCTGTTTCATTGAGAAGATCGATAAAATGTATAAACTTCTAGGTGGAACAGATTATCAATATCAAAACTAAGAATGATGTATCACTGAAGATTCTATAGATATTACGAAGGAAGTGAGGGAATACTATACCTGTAAGTTATCAATTTGACGATTTTGATGACATGAACAGTTTCCTTCAAATAAACAGCTACTACCACTTACTCCAAAACAAATAGATAACCTTTCCACAAAGAAAACCCCAGGTCCCCAGATGCTTCAGTAGTGAATTCCAGCAAACAATTAATAGTACCAATTCTATACAGACTTTTCCAGAAAATTGAAGAAGAGGAAATACTTCCTAAATCATTCTTTGAGTTCAGCATTGCCCTAGTAACAAAACCAGACAGAGACCTTGCAAAGAAAGAAAGCTGTAGACCAGTGTCCTTCATGAACATAAATTCAAAAACACTAAGGATTAGAAACCAGTGGTATATAACAAGGTTATTAATACCTCATGACCAAGTGTGGTTAATCCCTGGCCGTCTTTTTCAACATTTGAAAAGCAGTCAGTGTAATCCCTGTGTCTAGGCCAACTTCATGGCTAGGTGACCTGTGCAATCACATGTTGCTACACTCTTGTAAGAAGGGATCCTGTACTTCACTTAATGCCCTGCTGTTGTCATCTTGAAGTTCTTCACAGTTTTATCTTTGAACTTGTGATTTGTATGTGAAGTCTGATGGATACTGGACTATGTGTGCAAGTAGACAGGATACTTGAGAGGCAGTGCCCTACTCAGCTGTTGGTCTGTGTAGTATGGCCTGGGAGTGTCCTGGAATTGTGTGTGGGTGGCCAAGGCCACGACCTTTGTCTGCATTGGTTGCAGCAGCAGCAAACTAATGAACATTTGCACCCCAGAGAGGACCCACAGTGTGAGGCTGGTTTGTCTCTCCCCTAAATCTGTCCCTCTGACATTCTTAGGAAATACTAATTTTCTGGGTTAAGTACTGGGACGGTAACCTCCAGCTTTCAGGCAGTCATCATGGTCAGTAAAGTATTAGAAAATAAAAGCATACTTGTGGACATTGTGTTAAGGCACACTAGGCAGCTACTAGAATTCTTTGGAGTGTAGATTCTCTGGTCTTAAGAACTGCTGCAACATTGCAAAGCAAATATCCACAGGCTTAGAAATAGGAATTTCATTTGATGGGAGAAAACATTATTTTCATTTAAAATTTTGGATGAATCAAGTATTAACAAAGAAGCCAACTTTAAAAACAGTTTTTTTTTTTTTGCATTTGAAAATACAGCAATACACTGCATAAACAGGTGTTTCCAATTATATGCAAATCATGAAGCCAGTTTTGGTTTCTTGTACAAGATGTAGGAAATGTCAGAGGAAACATTAAAATGCCATTGTATAAATTTACATGTAAAATTGAATTCAGTTTTGTACAAAACTAATATTCACGAAGAGTTAATTTCAGAGAACTGCTACTCCAGTCTTTGTCTATATATACCAATACTTGTATTTTTTTAACTTTTATTGTGCAGTAATGTATCAGAAATCAGAAATTTAGCCCATATTGTCACAACGTATAAAGAACCAACAGGTCCCTAATGATTGCATCAGCTGAAAGATCAACCTTCTCAAAATTAAAAATTAGCAAAAATTACTTATCTTGCATTTGCCAAGAATACGTTACTTTCAATTATATATTGAAAATGAAGTTGCTAAAAATATAAATTTTGATGACTTAATAAATGAATTTGCAAAAAGAGTGCCAGAAAATCTTATGATCAATCAAGATATCATATTAACAAACTATTAGTAATTATTGTATTATTTAAAGTTATTACAACAAAACTTTTTTGTGATTTGTAAATTTATGTTGTTTTATATTACTATTATACCTATTACATTTTACAAGTAGTAAAATATATTAAAAGGAAAAAAGCATAATTTATTTTACCTTTTACTGTACTTCTTTTTATACATTCTGAGTAACTGACCTCACATTTTTATTTTGCACTGGCCCCATCAATTATGTAGTCATCTCTGTCCTGTATTAAAAAGAAAAAAATAGAAAAAAAGTCAAACCCATATGACCATTTCAATATATGCAGAGAAAGCATTTGACGAAATTTAGCATCCATTTCTGATTAAAACTCTCAAATGAAGAATAGAAGATAACTTTAATCTGATAAAAGTCATCTATAGAAAATGTACAATTGACATTGTATATAATTGTGGAAAATGGAATGATTTCTTTCCAATATCAGGAACATGACAAGGCTGTCCACTCATACTTGATAGTATAATATATACTACCTAGTATAACCAGGGATGAAAAAGAAAGGAGACTAGAGTGGAAAAGAAGTAGAAATGTCTTTATTCACAAAAGATATGATTATCTATGTAGGAAATCTAATGGAGTCTCCCAAGATATGGGAAAAAGAATGACTAGAATTATTAAGTGTAGCTAGGTGGCAGGAGAAAAATATTTAAAAATGAGTCTTCTATATATTAGCAATGATCAATTGGAAATTGCAATTTTTTAAAGTTCTATTTGCAATAGTATCAAAAATATTTTTTTTACAGCTATGTCTGGCAAAAGATGTGAAAAACCACACTAGAAACAATAATCCACTTCAGAGAGAAATTGAAGACCTAAACAAGTGGAACTCCCTGCTTATGTCAAAAAGCTCAATATTGCTAACGTATTTTGTCATTAAAATGACTTACAGATTTAAAATAATATAATTCCATGTAGTAATTAGCAGGATTTCTTGTAGTAATTGAGTACGTAATTCTAAACCTTATGTGGAAATACACAGGAACTAGAATAACTAAAACTTTGAAAAATAAAAGCTGAGTTGTATGTATAATATTACCTGATTTCAAGACTCATTATCAAAGTAAAAGTTTGCTGAGACTTGGTCTTTTTGTCCAGAGTAATTTTTCTTCAATTTTTAACATCTAGTAGTTTTATTAAGATATGTTTTAGAGAAAACTGTTGCTGAACAGTTTTCCCAGGTTCATGATGGTTCTTTTGAATAGGAACCATCATGGATCAGATCTTTTATTTTTGGACAGTTTTCTTAGATTATACTTTTAAATATTAGATTTATTCCATTGTTTTCTTTTTTCTTCTTTAAGGACTGCAGTAACATATATACTGTATTACAATTTTATCTATTTAATTATAGACCAGCTTTATCCAGAACTTTCTTTCGGATCCAATTTTCTTTTTTCTTACTCTTTTAAAATTACTGTTTCTTCTCTTTTTTCTGTTTGATTCTCCTTTACAATGCTGTTTATTCAAGTTTCAGTCAAGTGTAGTTTCCCCTTTGGCTCTTTTTTAGTTTACTCGGGCTGCTGTAACAAAATTCAACAGACTAGATAGCTTAAATAAATTTTCTCACAATTGTGGAGGCTGGAAGTCTAAAGTCAAGATGCCAGCAGGGTTGGTTTCTGGTGAGTTCTCACTCCTTGGTTTGCAGATGACATTTTATTCTGGTGTCCTCACACAGCCTTTTCTCTGCATATGACCAGCGGTTGGGTTGGTGGGTAGGGGGAGAAAGAGAGCTCATGCATGTGCTGTCCAGTCTCCTTCTCTTCTTATAAGGACATGAATGCCATTGTATTAGTCTAACCCTTATGACTTCATTTAACCTTAGTTAATCTCCTTAAAGTCCCCATCTTCAAATACAGTCACACTGGAGGTTGGGGTTTTAACATACACATTTTTGGGGGGGCACAGTTTAGTCCATGACAGATTCCTTAATAAGGAATGTCTTTAATAAGTCTTTAATAAGACTTGAATTATAAGTCTTATTTTCTGTGATTACCCTGTCCTCTTTACAACTTCATTCCTGAGTTTGATTACCCTTTGCCTCTTTAGTTTGCATACAATCCAAGTCTCTTCTCTTGGATTTCCCAGTAGCCTGAGCTTTAATCTACATGAACTCAGACATCTTCTGAGTATTTTCCCACTCATAGTAAAACTTTCCCTTTCTGGGAGTAGTTTTGTGTTTCATCCTTTCTGGGCTGTCTGTCTCCTCTATTCCATGTGATCACCACAGTCTCTGGCTGACTCTCTTTGTAGGCATGGGCTGTCCCTTTTTGCTGTATTTGAATATCTATTGTGTAGTGGTGATTTCAAATTAGTAATATTCTCCATCTCCTAGTTATGCTAAAGTCATGGGTTGTTATAGATAATATTATTTGCTCCACTTATGCTGACCTTTATAGTTCTTGGGGGGATGCATGGGGAAATGCAGATGTAAGCAGTTGCTGTTATTATTCTTACATTAGAAACCAAATATGTGCATTCAAATAGTTAAATTCCTCTCTGTTTTTCCACTGGCCTAGGCCTTTTGTTTCTGGTTTTCGTTTTTGTTTTTTCACCCCAAACTCATGAAATACAAAAAATATGCACTTAGAATTATGTTCATCTCTGGAAATTGGCCAAAAAACCAGAGTCAGCTACAACATAGGGCATTTGTATAGAGATTTCATTCCCTAAGAGATGTTTTGGTATTTATATGGTAAGATTAATTTTGTTTGTTTGTAGAAGTCTGGACAGCTGATCACCTGAAAGAGAGGAGCCAAGAAAACCAATCTAAACATTTGTGGGAAGTTGTATTCATCAATAATGAAATGCTGACTAAGGAACAAGGTAATGTAATAGGAATACCATTTAGCATGGACGTAAGTTCTTTTCCTTCCAGAAAAATGTTCTGTCAGTGTGACTCATGTGGAATGAGTTTTAACACTGTTTCACAATTGGTTATCAGTAAGATAAACTATTTAGGAGAAAAGTCTGATGAATTTAATGCCCGTGGGAAATTGTTATTCAATATTAAGCATGATGAAACTCATACTCGAGAGAAAAATGAAGTTTTGAAAAATAGGAAAACTCTGAGTCATCATGAGAACACTTTGCAGCATGAGAAGATTCAAACTTTAGAGCACAATTTTGAATACAATATATGTCAGGAAACCCTCCTTGAAAAGGCAGTATTCAATACATGGAAGAGAGAGAACACAGAAGAGAATAACTGTGAATATAATGAATTTGGGAGAACTTTGTGTGATAGTTCATCCCTCTTGTTCCATCAGATACCTCCGTCAAAGGACAGTCACTATGAATTTAGTGATTGTGAGAAGTTCTTATGTGTGAAGTCCACCCTTTCTAAACATCATGGGGTACCTATGAAACACTGTGATTGTGGTGAAAGTGGGAATAATTTCAGGAGGAAATTGTGTCTGTCACAGCTTCAGAAAGGTGATAAAGGAGAGAAACACTTTGAATGTAATGAATGTGGGAAAGCTTTCTGGGAGAAGTCACATCTCACTCGACATCAGAGGGTGCACACAGGAGAGAAACGCTTTCAATGTAATGTATGTGGAAAAACTTTCTGGGAGAAGTCAAACCTCACTAAACATCAGAGATCACACACAGGGGAGAAACCTTTTGAATGCAATGAATGTAGGAAAGCCTTTAGCCATAAGTCAGCCCTCACATTACACCAGAGAACACATACAGGGGAGAAACCGTATCAGTGTAATGCGTGTGGGAAAACTTTTTACCAGAAATCTGACCTCACTAAACATCAGAGAACACACACAGGGCTGAAACCCTATGAATGTTATGAATGTGGAAAATCCTTCTGTATGAATTCACACCTTACAGTACACCAGAGAACTCACACAGGTGAGAAACCTTTTGAGTGTCTTCAGTGTGGGAAATCCTTTTGTCAAAAGTCACATCTTACACAGCATCAGAGAACTCACATAGGAGATAAACCTTATGAATGTAATGCATGTGGGAAAACTTTCTACCACAAGTCAGTACTCAACAGGCATCAGATAATTCATACAGGGTTGAAACCTTATGAATGTTATGAATGTGGGAAAACCTTCTGCTTGAAGTCAGACCTCACAGTACATCAGAGAACGCACACAGGGGAGAAACCCTTTGCATGTCCTGAATGTGGGAAATTCTTTAGCCATAAGTCAACCCTCTCTCAACATTATAGAACACACACAGGGGAGAAACCCTACGAATGTCATGAATGTGGAAAAATCTTTTACAATAAATCATACCTAACTAAACATGATAGAACACATACAGGGGAGAAACCCTATGAATGTAATGAATGTGGAAAAACCTTCTGCCAGAAGTCACAACTCACTCAGCATCAGAGAATTCACATAGGGGAGAAACCCTATGAATGTAATGAGTGTGGAAAAGCTTTCTGCCATAAGTCAGCTCTAATTGTACATCAGAGAACCCATACACAAGAAAAGCCCTATAAATGTAATGAATGTGGAAAATCTTTCTGTGTGAAGTCAGGACTTATTTTACATGAGAGAAAGCACACGGGGGAGAAACCCTATGAATGCAATCAATGTGGGAAATCCTTCAGTCACAAATCATCACTCACAGTACATCACAGGGCTCACACAGGAGAGAAATCTTGTCGGTGTAATGAATGTGGAAAAATCTTTTACCGTAAATCAGACCTTGCTAAACATCAGAGATCACATACAGGGGAAAAGCCCTATGAATGTAACACATGCAGGAAAACTTTCTCTCAAAAGTCAAATCTCATTGTACATCAGAGAACACACATAGGAGAAAAACCTTATGAATGAATTGGATATTAGAAATTTCCAGCCACAAGTCAGCCTCCATAATGCCTGAGAGTATTCACACTGTGGAGAAAGCCCTGTTGACATCCTGAATGTTCAGTAACTGTCCACAAACTCACCTAATGTTACTCCAAAGTAACAGTAGGGGATAAACCTGTAGACTACAACAACTATAGGACAACTTTTGTTAGGAAGTGATATTCTGTTGAATATCAGATGGTTAATACTGGCATAAAACCTCACAGATTTTTTTGAATTTGTGAAAGTTTTTGGCAAAAGTACAAATAGGATTATGTTAGAGTTTACACTGAGGAGAAAATTGTCAATTTAAGAAATCTAAAGTGAAAATTTTGCTTAGAAATAAAATATGACAAGTTCTGTTTTGAGTTTGATGCCATAATAGTTTTTAGGGTACCTAACAATAATTTATAGATGTACATTGTGGAATGTAAAGCTTTAAGAATTTTTTAAAAAGTAATAATTAAAATAACCTCACAAGAAGTTGTAGTGAGTACATAGAATTCCCATGTACCCTTCACCAAGCTTCCTCTAAGGATAATATATAATCATAGTATATGGTCAAGTCCAAGAAATCGATGTTACCTTGCTAGTAGATACAGACTTACTCAGATTTTGCTATGGTTTGTGTGCACCGTGTGTGTGTGTGTGTGTGTGTGTGTGGTTATATCAAACTTTTACCACTTTTACATTTGAGTAACCAACAACACAATTGGTTTACAGAATGGAAAAGGAGTCTGAGATCTGTATTGTATCAGGATTACAAAGGAATCCAGATTTAGCCTCAAGTAGTTCCCTTGTTGTATTAATAACCACACCTTTCTGCAACCCTATCCCTGGCATCCACTTGACTATGAAGCTTTTTGTAAAGCGTAGATAAATTGAATAATCAGGGCAATAGCATTAAACACATCTGTGAATTATCCCTGAAGTTCATAGGACTTACATATGTACAAGTGGTATGTGATATAAATCGTGTGTTTCATATGTGTAATGGTATTTAACGTAATTGTGAATAGGAAGTAGGTATCCTAATTTAGTAGTGGTTACTTCATCAGGCCCATCCCAGTTTTTTGTCATGTCCTGAAACAATTTAAAAAGAGACCCACTGAGCTAATGTTTATCCATTTAAAAGTTATAAATCAAAATAACAAATTATCTAAAAAAAAAATCTATCCTGTACGTTTGAAGATCTAGGCTTGCCTCCGTGTTACTCCCTTTCTCTTCCTACCTATGGCTCATCCCATGCCATGAAGTGCCTAGGGTACATATGTGAACACTCCAGACTTCAGCGTAAGTGATAGTCCAAATTTTGTTTAAGCAGCTGCTCTCCAAGACAGGGCCCTGGAAGGAGGCCCACACATACAGCCCAGTTGCTGCCCAGGGCTGTTGGACTGTCATTTCAAGGCTCATTGTACCCAGACAGGGATCTGGGCCCTCAGAGACTTTTGAGAATATGAAGAGGAGGGTTGAGGCTAGAGCGGAGCCAGAATCAAGCTGGCGTGGGGCTTTTATTGACAGTGTGAAGATTGTACACTACATTACATGATCAGATCGTACAAATAATCTAAGATTATACAGTCTGGTGACCCTAGATTACACAAGTAATCTAAGCTTCCAGTTTAGAAAACTAGAAAAAGAAGAGCAAATTAAATCCAAAGTAACCTGGAAAAAAATTAGAGTAAAAATCAGTGAAATTGAAAAGAGAAAATCAATAAAACCCAAAACTGTTCTTTGAAAAGGTCAGTAAAATTGATAAACCTCTAGCTAGATTAAGAAAAAACAGAAGACAAATATTGCTAATACCAAAAGTGAAAGAGGCCATCACAGCTGATCCTATGGTCACCAAAAGGATTAGAAAGAAATATGGACAACTCTGTCCATAAATTTGATAACTTAGCTAAAATGGGCCAATTCCTTGCAAGATGCATTCTCTCAAAGCTCACACAAGGTAGGCCTCAGTAGGCATATATATCTATTAAATAAATTGAAGCAATAATTAATAACCTTCCAAGACCGGGTGCGGTGGCTCACACCTGTAATCCAGCACTTTGGGAGGCTGAGGCAGGTGGATCACGAGGTCAGGAGTTCAAGACCAGCCTGGTCAACATGGTGAAACCCTGACTCTACTAAAAATACAAAAAATTAGCCGGGCATGGTGGCACGCGTGTATAGTCCAAGCTACTCAGGAGACTGAGGCAGAAGATTCGCTTGAACTTGGGAGGTGGAGGTTACAGTGAGCCAAGATTGTGCCACTGTACTCCAGCCTGGGTGAAAGAGTGAGACTCCATCTCAATAAAAATAATAATAATAATAAAACCTTCCAAAAAAGTGCCAGGACCACATGGGTTCACTGATGTGCATTTTTCGAGATACTTAAGGTAGAAATGATACCAAGTCTCTATCATCTCTTTCAGAAAATAAAAGCAGGGATAACACTTCCCAAATCATTTTGTGAGGCCAGTATTACCCTAATACCAAAACCAAGCAAAGACATTACAAGAAAGGAAAACTACAGATCAATATTTCCATTGAACACAGATGCAGAAATCCCCAAAATATTAACAAATCAGGAATGCAAGCCTTGTTCAACATTTGATATTCAGTGCAATCCATTGCATGCACTAGCAGCTCAAAGATTAAATATGATCATATCAATAGGTACAGAAAAAGCATTTGACAAAATCCAATATCTATTCGTGATAAAACCTCTCAACACAGAAGGAATACAGGAGAATTTACTCAGTTTGATAAAGAACTACTACAAAAAACCCTACAGCTAACATCATCCTTGATGTTTCCAACTAGATGCTTTCCTACTAAGATCAGGAACATGGCAAGGAACACCACTGCTTTTCAGCATTGTACTGGAAGTACTATCTAATGCAGTGATACAAAACAAAAAAAAAGGAAATAAAATGCACATAAATTTGGAAGGAAGAAATACAACTGTTTTTGTTCTCAAATAACATGATTGTCTTTGTAGAGAATTCTAAATAAACAACAAAAACCTGCTGATATTAATAAGCAATTATAGCAGGGTTGCAGAATATAGTCCTCAGGTATATGATAAAAAAGAATTACACATCAAGTCATTAAAAGACATATAGGAACCCTAAATGCTTATCGTTAAGTGAAAACCAATCTGAAAAGGCTTTCTGTGTTGTATGATTGCAATTATATGACATTCTGGGAGAGTCAAAACTATCGAGCCAGTCAAAGGACCAGTGGTTGCTGAGAGTTGAGGGGAAAGGAGGGATGGCAGGTAGAGAGGTGATTTTTAGGGCAGTGAAAGTACTCTCTAGGGTACTGTAATTTGTCAAAATGCAGAGAATGGAAAACAGTGAATGGAAAACACAGAGTAAACCCTAATGACAACTCTGGACTTCAGTTAATAATAATGTACCACTATTGGTTCATCAATTGTAACAAATGAACCATAATGATGCAAGATGTTAATAATTGGGGAGCCTGTGGAGGATGGGAGGGGTAAAGGTTAATATGAGAATTCTCTGTACTTTTTGCTCAATTTTTCTGTAACCCTAAAGCACTCTGAAAAATGAAGTGTATTAAGTAAATAAATAAGTAAATAACCAACCAACCCTGAAGAACATCTTGTTTCTGTGCTAAGGTGTTCTTTTGTTAGTCGTGTGTTTCTGACTGAACCTGTAAATCACCATTAATGAACATTTGAATTGCTTTTATACGTCCTTAATATATTTTAAATTATGGTAACTGTGACCTGAAATTAAGGACTAGTATTCTTGGTTCTCGACATCTGAAGCCAAAAGGGCCTCAAATGACCTAAACTCGTTTCCATCCCCACTCTGCTTCCACAGGTGAGGTACCTTAGCAGACAGTCCTCCCTGTCAGGGGGGCCAGGCACAGTTCCTGCTTATTCTAAGTAGTAAGTTCTGCTTCCCTACCAGCTCTTGGAATTATTCACCAAACCCCTCACATCCTCCCACAGCAAACAGTGGTCACTGTACTGTCTGGATAATACAGCTGCTCACCACAACCTCTCCTTTTCCACTCTGCTCCCAAGTGGAACCCTTTGTGGCTCTGCCCAGCATGTGATGTCCTCCTCACCTTTCTGAGAGTTGGTGTGACTGACAAACTCACCTAGATCTTATCTGTCCAGTGTCAAGTGTTCAGTGTTCAACCTGTCTATAGCATCAGAGTGGGGATCCCTCCTTCACCATCAGGATGAAAAGGAAGCAGTTACAACCATTGGCATAAACAGGATGGCCCATCCAAAGCCAGGGTCATCTAGTCCAATTTTAACTAACTGCTCTTGGCTAACTGACGGGTTCCATATTATGGCAAAGGCTTCTTGGACAGAAACACCAGTTGCTGGCAGGTTTGCACTTGGCCTGTGCTGTAATGCACTTTTCTTAGGGGAGGTGAGTGTCACATCTCTTCCCATCCTAAAATGCTCTTGTGTGCAGGACAAGAGTTCTCTCCCATTGGCTGTATCCCTGCATGACTTGACTTGGGCTCAGCTTGTTTGGCAGGTGGTCTCTGAGGCTACCACCTCTACAGGTAGTGACCACACTGCACACGAACTGATCAGCACTTGAGCCCCACTTTCCAAAGGACTGGCTGGAGCTCTCTGATTATCATCACTGGCTGCATGGGACATCCCTATAGACTATTGTTTGTTATTGCATACCCCTGGGTTGTGCATGCAGATGGCCTATTGTGAGGTTTGTGGAAAGGCAGGAGACAACTGAGGGAGGTGAGCGTGGCACTCCAGTTGCCTAAGGAGGCATTCAGGAAGGGTAGTACCTGCACCGTGTGCCGCTCCTTCACTTGCTGCCACCACACATGTTTTCCTGACCCCTAAGAATGTCAAGATGCACATGCATGGTGACCCATGGTCCAGGTGCTGATGAGAAGAGAAAAAGGTACCAGTTCTCCCCAGATTACCAGAGGAAGTAACTCTCCTGCTCTCCCAACGCAAAACCTCTCAGCAGTGTGCCTGAGCATGGCCTGGCACTGCTACTTGCCAACATGCCACAGGGTGAACCTTGGAATCATGGGGCCTGATGGCCTGCACCTGGACCACAGACCATATGACCTTACCCTGAGCATAGGGAGAGCAACTGTGACATCCACTGTGCTTTGAGTGTTTGTGTCCCCTCCAAAAGTCATATTGAGGCCAGGTGCAGTGGCTCAACAAATCGCAGCACTTTGAGAGGCCAAGAACAAATCCCAGCACTTTGGGAGGCTGAGCACAAGTCCCAGCATTTTGGGAGGCCAGGATCACTTGAGATCAGGAGTTCAAGATCGGCCTGGCCAACGTGGTGAAACCCCATCTCTACTAAAAATACAAAAATTAGCTGGGTGTGGTGGGCGCCTGTAATCCCAGCTACCCGGGAGGCTGAGGCAGGAGAATCGCTTGAATCCGGGAGGCGGATGTTGTAGTGAGCCGAGTTGGCACCATTGCACTCCAGCTTGGGCAAGAGAGCAAGACTCTGTCTCAAAACAAAACAAAAACAAGTCATGTTGAAACTGAATCCTCAGTGCAACAGCTTGCAAAGGTTTGGCCTTTGGGAGGTGGTAAGGTCATGAGAACTCCACCTCATGAACAATTAGTGATTTTAGGAGCCAGCTGGAGAGAACACACTAGGCCCCTTTTTGCTCCTCGCCTTTCTGACATGTGAGGGCCCAGTGTCACTCCCCTCAAGAGGAAACAGCAAGGAGGGGCTGCCTTGGAAGCTGAGACCTGGTCCCCACCAGATACTCACCTTTCATCTTGGTGCTTTCATCTTGGACTTCCCTGCCTCCGGAGCTGTGAGAGGTAAATTTCTATTGTTTATAAATGACCTAGTCTCAGGTGGTTTGTTATAGTCCATGGTTCGCACAAATGGATGAAGACAAAAAGTCCCTTGGAAATTTGGCATTTGGCCATGCTACACTCTCATCTCTGCACATGAGGAATATGTTGGGACACTGCTGAAAAAATCAAACTCAACACCTAATGGCATGGTCCCAATGCTGCCTTAGACATTTGTCAGACTATTTTCAGGGGAAACTGTGAGACTGTTATGACTGTGTGTGTGTGTGTGTGTGTGTGCGTGCAGCCTATGTGTATGTGAGGTGGGGCTGGGAGAGAGATTTATAATACCCCAGTTAATAGTTAATCTGAAGGATTGCTTGAGCCAGGGAATTCAAGGCTACAGTGAGCTACGGTGGTGCCACTGCACTCCAGCCTGGGTGACAGAGCGAGACTCTGTCTCTTTGAAAAACAAAAGGCTGGGTGCGGTGGCTCACGCCTGTAATCCCAGCACTCTGAGAGGACGAGGCAGGCAGATCACGAGGTCAGGAGATCGAGACCATCCTGGCTAACATGGTGAAACCCTGTCTCTACTAAAAATACAAAAAGCCAGGCGTGGTGGCAGGCACCTGTAGTCTGAGCTACTCGGGAGGCTGAGGCAGGAGAATGGTGTGAACCCAGGAGGCAGAGCTTGCAGTGAGCTAAGATGGTGCCACTGCACTCCAGCCTGGATGACAGAGGGAGATTCCGTCTCAAAAAAAAAAATTCTGAGGAAAATTATCCTGTGCAGATCATCTGGAAGTAAACAGTGGGTTTGGAGTATGCACACCCTAGAGAAACCCTAAAGCAAAATGCATCTGTGTCTGTGTGTAGTAATAACAGACTGGCATCTGCAGATTCAAGCTATGAACTAGAGCAAGGCATCCTGACTCTGGTCCCACAGGTTCACATGGAAAGAGACAGCACAAATGAATGAAATAATTGTGGGAAAAACAGACATCTTGATAAATCACATTTCCTTTTTAAGGATATTTTTAAGGCACCAGTGGAAGCAGACATAGCTTGGTAATCCGTGGTGTATTCTCACAAGGTACCACTTGAATGGAAGAGAGGAGACACAGACAAAGACAACCAAGAGACTTAAACTTGCCAAAAAATTTATTTATAACAAAAAGGGCAGCAAGGTGCGTGTAAATATATACAAAATGCTAACAGTGTCAGAAGATGAACATCCTGCTTTGTTTAGTGATTTCATGGAGTTGCTGTTTTACATTTCCTTGTCATGTTCTCTGTCTACATGTTTAAAAGGAGGATTACATGTGAACACTATTCAGTATTATGCATCTAAGCTTGTGTTATCAATCACTGGTAGATAGATAGTGAGATAACTTCTAGTTCCCATCTCCTCCGGTAAGAGCTAAGATGCAAACCCTTTGTGAAGAGCTGACATCAAGACGAAATATAGCACCCCCGTTTTCTCTGCATCAGCCTCACTTCAGGCTTACCCTGTGAACTCACCAAAGGGAGTGAAGTGTGGATGTGTCTCTTTTACCTATTTTCACCTTGGTTCAGTTCTAATTTGTGCATTGTCCAGACTGCCCA
Source organism: Symphalangus syndactylus (assembly GCF_028878055.3). Lineage (NCBI taxonomy): Eukaryota > Metazoa > Chordata > Mammalia > Primates > Hylobatidae > Symphalangus > Symphalangus syndactylus. The sequence continues at coordinate 79,229,950 of NC_072426.2, forward strand.
GGATGTGACAATCTCAGGGAAGAGGTCGTGTTCATTATAAAAACACTTTGGCTCCTTAGGATTCAGCAAAGGTATCCACTGCCTGGTGTCTGTGGTGTCTGCAGGACAGTGTGGAGCTTAGAAACAATCATGTAGGCCATGAAGTGAGGCCAGAGACTAAAGTGGTGTCCACAAGGCAGAGAAAAGACACTCCTTTTGGGTTTCCAAGTGGTCAGTTTCCTCTTGCATTAGTCTTGTTCCAGGACATGGTGTGTCCCCTTGTTTATCCTCCTGTGGGTCACACTACTTCTTCATCCTGAGGAGGAGCCGGATGTGGGGTGAGAAAAACGCCTTCTCCGTCCTAAACCTGAAGCCCTAGTGAGCTCTGCAGGGCATCCATCAGAGCCTGAAACTCTTCCTGGCTGCAGTCCATGGAGGGTTCTCTTGTCCTAATCCTAACTGGTGATGCTGATTTCTGAAACTCTGAGGTTGTCAGGAGTTCATCTAAAAGGCATGAGGTGAGGCCAGGCACAATGGCTCACGCCTGTAGTCCCTGTACTTTGGGAGGCCAAGGTGGGTGGATCACCTGAGGTCAGGAGTTCGAGACCAGCCTGGCCAACATGGTAAAACCCCGTCTGTACTAAAAATACAAAATTTAGCAGGGCATGGTGGTGGGTGCCTGTAATCCCAGCTACTCAGGAGGCTGAGGCAGGAGAATCGATTGAACCTGGGAGGCGGAGGTTGCAGTGAGCTGAGATGGTGCCATTGCACTTCAGCCTGGGTGACAAGAGTGAAACTCTGTCTCAAAAAAAAAAAAAAAAGTCAAAGGAACGGGATGGCTCCTTGCTTGGCCATGCCCTAGGCTGCTGCAGATGTGTCTATGTGAGCACGTTGTGGAACAGCATCCTGTCCCCAGGTGGCAGTTTGATCACCACACCCTGGGGCTGCTCACGGCCACCATTGCCTAAGGTGGGCTGTGTCTTGGAGACCTTGTTGTTGTGATCCTTGCTCAGGATGACCAGACAGAGGCTGAGTAGTGTCCTTGAAGGGCAGAACTCCCAGGCTAGTGCCGTCCCTGTCCTTGTCATTCTGGCAATTTCTTTGGTACACGTTCCAGAAAGGAGACTAAGTGGGTGAGAGTACCCCTCCAAGAGTTGTTCCTGTTGACACATGGGTCCTAAGAGGAGAGATCTCCTGGCACAACCCAGGTGGACTGGTGCAGGATGGCCCTTGGTGCCTGGCTCACACAGCCTCCACAGACCTGCTTAGTGGAGGAAGGGCTGGTACAGATGACCAATGGCTGCTGGGGGAGTTGGAGGGAGGCCTGTGCGCAGAGCTGCTCGGGCAATGCACAGGTTGCTGTGCTGCAGCTGAGCAGTAGGGTGAAGTCTGTGACTGGGGCTGCCAGGGAATTCACGGGGCTGCCTCTGCTCTGGCCTAGGGGCCAAGCTCTTCGGTTCTGATCCTACATCTAAGAGAAAGGGAAACAAGGATGTCAGAAGACATAAGAGGTTCCAGCTTCATTCTCTCATCTGTGAGGCAGAAGTGACATCTGTTGGGCTTTATCTCGGTGATTCTGTCTGTACATAGCATTTAGTCTGCAAAATATGGACGAGTTAAGGGAATTATTGCACTGGCCCATGAATGGATCCCACATTGATTTGTTAGAATGGCAAGATTTTCCCACAAAAGTGAAGACCCTAGACTATTAGATTATCACACCTGGGGGTTAGTGGAGGGCAAGGTCTATACTGGTGTCTAGTGCCTAGAAGCCTGAGATGGAGAAAAAGGTCACATAAGACATAAGACACATATGACATAAGATGGATAAGACACATAAGACAGCACCCTCATAACAAAGAACTCTCAACTTTTTTGAAGATACCAGCTCACATTTATCTAGTACCATCTCAGCAGGCAATACCACTTCCAAAATTATGGGACAAATTTTGCACCACAGACAGAAAACTTACCTAGATTCTGGATTCTGGAATGCCTGTTTGTTTTGCCAGCTCTTCCTTGATGGCCATTCCAGGGAATCGGTTCCTCTGAAAAGCTTGAAGGAGGACACCTGGCTGTGGTTTAGTGATGGCATCACTTTTGTCTCCCTCCTTTGGTTAAGCATTCTGTAGGAAAACACAAGAAGAAAGGAGGGCTTTCAGGCCATCTTCACATCAACCCTAAGACAGACATTTTCAAATACTGTTCTCACCACCCTTACTCCCTCCCAGGCCCCTGAGGTGTTCATGCACTGATCCTGGCCCTTGGATTAAACCCGTGCAGTGCTGGAAGAAGAAGACTCTGTACTGCCTGCCACACCAGAACTGGAAGTTCCATGGCCTTCCCTTCTTCCAAAGTACCTTCCCACGAGGTGGGGATGGTGGTCACATCTCCAACACTAGCGTGCTGTGGAAGAGACATCAGCATTCTCTGCAACAAATTTGGAAACAGCCTAAAGAGACGTTTCTACTTCAAAGAGTTGTGCTGAGGAAGTGCACTGGCACTGCTGGGGACTCACCTGGGGCCCAAGGCTGAGGCTTCTCATGTCCTTGGAGCTGCTATCCTCCCGAGGAGTGTGCACACTGCAGCCAGTTCAGCCTCAGGTGTCTTCTCTGGTTTTGAAACGAAATCTAAGTGGGAAAAGAAGATTCAAGTTTTATCCGATTTAGTCTACATAATTTTAAGTATCTATTTGAGCTCAACACCAAGAATCATTTCCTTCTCTGTCCCATCTGTGGTCTCCAAAGGAAAGGTCCCTGGGTTAGGAGACACTGGCTGGCATCCTAAAGCCAGAGCTGGCCGACGGGTGTGTATCCACTCTTCCTTCACCTCTTCCCCACCCCACACTTGTTTTTGTCTCACGCACACTTGCTCTCTCTGCCTCCCTCTCACTCTTTAGATCTCACAAAGACTTTGGTCAAGGACTGACTGACTTTCCCTGGCTCTCTGTCATCTCCCCATAATCAAAGGCATTTCATAACACACAATCCATGTGAAGGGACCTTTGATGAAAATTCATTTAAAGAGGAGCTCACTAATTACCAATACTTACTGCTGAGCCTGGAATCATTCATATATACCCCAGAGTTCATTTGTTCCAGATGCAGTACTAGATAAGGAGACTCCTATGAGCCAAAAACCTAACTCTGAATAGACTGTGACTGTCATAATCAAACCCTGTGGCTGCCTCCTCCTTACTGGAGGGCATAGAGGAATGCAGTTTTTTGTTTGTTTATTTGTTTTGAGACAGAGTCTCACTGCAATGCCCAGGCTGGAGTACAGTGGTGTGATCTTGGCTCACTGCAACCTCCACCTCCCGGGTTCAAGCAATTCTCCTGCCTTAGCCTCCCGAGTAGCTGGGATTACAGGCACGCACCATCATGCCCTGGCTAATTTTTGTATTTTGTGTAGAGACGGGGTTTCACCATGTTGGCCAGGCTGGTCTTGAACTCCTGACCTTGGGTGATCCACCCACCTCGGCCTCCCAAAGTGCTGAGATTACAGGCATGAGCTGCCATGCTCAGCCAGGAATGTGCTTTTAATCATTCCTTAGTGTTTCATGTGGGGACTTGATAACTCACGATAAGGATTCTATCCTAAAAGACAAGCAATACCTGTTGACCTGCTCTTATGTCCCAGGCAGTTTGTAAAACTGTTTCATCTATTCTCTCAATATGTCACTTCAAATATTATCAGGAAAGAAGTCAAACACGGCTGGAAATGTGGGGGCAACAAATACATCAGTGAACACCCTGGTGGATCCAGCCTCATTCCACATGTTTTCTTGTGCTTTCCTTAAGCACCATCAATTCCAGTGGGCTGGTTGCCAATGCTCCAGCCAATCTCCATGTCTTCCCATGGACACACTTTTTTTTTTTTGAGGCAGATCTTTGCTCTTATTGCCCAGGCTGGAGTGCAATGATGTGATCTGGGCTCACTGCAACCTCTGCCTCCTGGGTTCAAGCAATTCTCCTCTCTCAGCCTCCCGAGTAGCTGGGATTACAGGCAAATGCCACCACGCCTGGCTAATTTTTATATTTTCAGTAACAAGGTTTCACCATGTTGGCCAGGCTGTTCTCGAACTCCTGCCTTGGCCTCCAAAAGCGCTGGGATTACCAACATGAACCACTGACCCCAGCCTGGGCCACACTTTCATTCTGGGATTTGATGTAGCACTCTGACACCTGAACTGGGTGCATAAAGAGAAGGAAATACATCTTCACTTGGCCTGCCTGAAACTCAGATCCCTGTATCCCAGGGCTTACTCAGGATTATAGCATTTGATATAAAACCCTGACCGTAGGCTTTTCTTCAACAGAGTCCCTTTTACTTAGTTGTTGACAGTCTGGACACACTTCTCCTGTGTGATTGTGATCTTTCCAGCTATTTCTTAACTGGAGAAACAGAATGGTTTTATTTATTTATTTATTTATTTATTTATTTATTTATTGAGATAGTCTCGCTCTGTTACCCAGGCTGGAGTGCAGTGGCGCGATCTTAGCTCACTGCAACCTCTGCCTCCTGAGTTCAAGGAGTTCAAGCAATTCTCTGCCACAGGGGCCCGCTACCATACCTGGCTAATTTTTGTATTTTTAGTAGAGATGGAGTCTCACCATCTTGGCCAGTCTGGTCTTGAACTCCTGACCTCGTGATCCACCTGCCTCAACCTCACAAAGTGCTGGGATTACAGGCACGAGCCACCGCTCCCAGCTGGTTTTATTTTTATATCCATTATTCCACTCAAAATATTCCAAAACGGGATCAGGCATTAAACTCTCCAGTGTGTAAAGCCCACATAAAAACATTTAGTAGAGGCCAGGCACAGTGGTTCACTCCTGTAACCCCAGCACTTTGGGAGGCCAAGGTGGGTGGATCACTTGAGGCCAGGAGTTCAAGACCAGCCTGGCCAACATGGCAAAACCCCATCTCTACTAAAAATACAAAAATTAGCCAAGTGTGGCACATGCCTGTAATCCCAGCTACTTGGGAGGGTAGGGGATGAGAATGGCTTGAACCTGGGAGGTGGAGGTTGCAGTGAGCTGAGATTGCATCACTGCACTCCAGCCTGGGTGACAGAATGAGACTCTGTCTCAAAACAAAACAGTAGAAAAGAAACAAAAACCATGGGATGAGAAATGGGACTTTATGGCAGCCCTGACCTCACTGTCCTCAATATTACCTATTAAAGAACAAGCGTTCTGAGCATTCTGTAATATTGGTGCCAGGTATCAATGACAACCTATCATGATCATGGTGACCATATTACCTATATTCACTAGAGCATGCAAATATGATTTAATTTCTTCCTACCAGGAGAAAGGCCCAATTTAACTTCCTTCCCTCATCAGTGAATACACTAGACCACATGTTCCACGACAGGTAAAAGGCAGAGATAGGGGTCTTACTTTCAGTTCATTCTTAACATGGTATGCTTGGAGACTGCTTAGCCCAGCTTGTCTTTTTTCTTTGACTCCAAGGAAATGAAATGGAAATAGAAGCCCGCCTGTAACCTAGACTCCAGACTGCTGATTTCTTTGGCCAGTTGTTCTCTGGTTGGTATGCCAGGGTAGGAGTTCTGCTTAAACAGTGCTTGAAGGGCATCCTTTTGACTCGAGTTCAAAACAATTCTTTGTGGAGATTCTCTTGGGAGACAGCCTGGTTTAGAGAAATGGGTCAAAGCCATGGGAAGGATTTGTTGTGGATTCACATCTGTGTTGCAGATACCTGATACCAGGTTGAAGGTGTTGAGTCCCAGTGGTCACTCTGTGTTTGTACTTTTTGGATACACACTCCATGATTAACTGGGCACAGGGCATTACACAGATTAGAAAGGGTGATAGCCTTCATCCAGAGATCCACACCAAAAACTGAATCTCATGCCATTCATAACATTACACACAAACAACTCAGAAACCAGTTGAAAAAGGGGACATTGAATGAAACGTTTAGTTTCAAAATGTGAAAACCAAATTTAGACTTCCTGGGTTAAACATACATAGGGCAAGGGTTGAAAAACTACCTGTTGCACTCTATGCTCACTACATGAATAACAGAATCAGTCATTCCCCAAACCTCAGCATCACACAGTATACCCATGTAACAAAACTGCACATGTACCCCCTGAATCTTAAGATAAAAATAGAAATTATTTTTAAAATTATCAAAAAAAGATAAAGATGTTATCTTCGAAGGGTGGTCATTAGGATGAACCATGATGTAGTAGGAGGGAGGCATGTAGCTGAGTCCCAGTGTTTATATCTGAAGAGGAGAGTGAATGGCCTGGCATCCCCCATGCAGAGACAATGACCAGCAGGGTGTCAAGATCTGTTGTAATATTTGCAGCATTACTGAAGATCCGTGTAGCAAACTGGTTCCCAGGGAACTCTTGGCAGGAATCAGAATGCATCTATGTCACTCCTTGTAAAATTGAAAAGGAAACAATAGGAACAACAAAAAATCCACCAACATTTCCTAGAATTGATGACACCAGACATTTTCTGAGAGCTGTGTGGCAGCCTTCCTAGTGGAGAAAACAGTTTTTGTCCCACATCTCCATTCATCTGGGTCACCGTGCATCATTCACATGACATTGCAGTGCTGTGAGATACACAACAGATACAGTCAGCTTTGTCCTGGGACTGGATGTTAGAGATGGTTAAGGAGTGGTCAGCCTCAGACCTGGAGCCTGAGTAGTGATCAGGGATCCCATCCCTCTTGCTGTGGTTTCCATCACCCTTAAGCCACATCACACACCAAGGGGCTTCCCTGGCCATGCTACCATGCAGTGGTGTAGGTGCTATGCTTACTGCTCAGTGTGCAGGTGAGCTTGGCTGAGACTCCCTGGCTGGGAGAGGGAACCTGAAAACAATCTCATTACATCCTGGATGAAGGAGAAGAGGGGACAATCCCGTCATGAGTGAGCCAGGGATCAGGATGCTGAGGGCCATCTTGGCCTGTCCCATGAAGGAGGAGGATGAAGAGGAGGAGTAGGGTGTATGCCACTGTCCAGATACCCCAGTGCTCTGCCGAGGCAGCTATGCTGCAGGCCTCTTATCCACCCTCCAGACCGTGGAGAAACAGGGGCCCTTCATGCAAATCCTTAGCCAACCAAACCCTCGCTGGGTCTTTCCTGCTGCCCTGTGGCTGGGTGTCATTTCTGGGAGGCGTGGGCCTATGCTCAGCCTGGCTTGAGGCTCTGCAGGGGCCCAGGGAGGACTCAGCTGCTAGCCCAATGAGTCCTGAGCGGAGGCCAGGATCAGTGTCTGTTTCCTCATTTCCCCAGCTGAGAGCCCCACAGGACCCCTCAGGGCAGGCCCACAGGCTATCCTCTCTGTATCTAGAGGAGGGGTGGTTTTCACAGAGGCTCCTGCTTCCACCTAGGCCAGGACCCCTGCCCACTCACTGCCTAATGACAGAGTGAGATTCTTCCTCAGGGCAGCCTCCTGATGTCTCAGTCTTTAGTTTTCTATGTAGGCCTCCTCAGTGGGAACAGGGTGCACAATTCTCACTTTATAAGGAGTTCTTAAGGGAAGGGTTATCTCATATACAAATTGCAGCTGAAATAAGCATACATTATGTACAAGCAGGGGTGATTCAGCCCTGAATCCAATTGCCAGGGTACTCACGAAGCCAGGTTTCTCTCTCCCCACTTGATTGCTCAAGAGATCAACATGTAGTGAGCAGTCTGGTGAGTGCTGGGGAGGATAAGTTCACCTGATTGATAGATCCACTGAATTCTCTGTCAAGTGAGGAGATCCCGAGAGTATAAGGAGAAAGTACTGGAGAATCAGAAGCCTTGGGGCTTTTCCTGAAGTGAGGGATTAGAGAGATTCACTAAAGGAAGGGGATGTGAGTGACAACTTCCAAGATCTGAAAAACTTCCCATGGCTTTTAGGACATAGAGAACTTGCTAAGTGAGGAGGTCATAGGGGAGAAGGAGATGGTAGGAAAGAGAGACTGGAGAATCAAGATGGGAAATTGTGAATCAGAGATGAGGAATGGGAGAGGGTGAGGATGTTCCACACTTTATCAAAGACTGGAGGAGGCACCAGTGGGGAGATTGAACAGGAGTCAAAGGGGAGGTCGAGGTTTGGGGTGTGTCTACTTTCATTTCTGGTTTGTTTCTTAAAGTGGAACCTCTGTCAGCATCTCAGCTGTCCTCTCTAGCCATCTTCCGGCCTGGACTGGGAATTTTTTTTTTTTTTTTGAGATGGAGTCTTGCTCCGTCACCCAGACTGGAGTGCAATGGCACAATCTCAGCTCACTGCAACCTCCATCTCCCGGGTTCAAGCAATTCTCCTGTCTCAGCCTCCTGAGTAGCTGGGACTACAGGCGCCTGCCACCACAGCTGGCTAGTTTTTGTATTCTTAGTAGAGACAGGGTTTCACCTTGTTGGTAAGGCTGGTCTCAAACTCCTAACCTCAGGTGATCCAGCCACCTCGGCTTCCCAAAGTGCTGGGATTATAGGCATGAGCCATGGTGCCCGGCCCTGGACTGGGAAATTTTTGAGTCAAAAGTCTTTAGTTCTCTCTGCAAGAGATTACTCTTTGGTTTCTGTCTTCTCAAGGCTTCCTTTCTTGTTTTCCAACATTCTTATGAATTTGAGGATATTAAAATATGTATGGGAAAATTTGGGGGAAAGGACCCCTTAGAAATGCAAAGTCAGGTCCTATTCCAGACCCACGGAATCAGAATTCACACTTTACACGATCTCAGATGACATGTGTGCACAGTAACATCTGAAAAGCTCTGGTCTGACTCAGGCGTGAAAGCACTGGTGGGTGTGGGAGACAGATTGTTTCTCATGCCTCAGTCTAGTCTCCCTCCTGCAAACATGCCCAGCAAGCTCCCTGCCTGCACTCTGTGTTGAGCAAGAGATGCCAGGCATCCTGCACTTGAGGCTTCCCACTGCACACGGAGGCATCTCCCCTGAGCTCATAGATCCATAGAGCTTCAATAACAAGATGATCCTCATATTTTTATTGATATTAATAAGCAATTAGAATTAGCTAAAAATCAATATGTATTAGTACCTATGACAAAAATAATATTGTGGCCGGGCACAATGGCTCACACCTGTAACCTCAGCATTTTGGGAGGCCGAGGCGGGGAGATCGCCTGAGCTCAGGAGTTCGAGACCACCCAGGGAAACAGGGTGAAACCCTGTCTCTACTAAAATACAAAAAATTATTGAGAGGCCAAGGTGGGCGGATCACCTGAGGTCAGGAATTCGAGACCAGCCTGGCCAACATGGTGAAACCCTGTCTCTACTAAAAATACAAAAATTAACTGGGCATGGTGGCAGGCACTTGTAATTCCAGCTACTCAGAAGGCTGAGACAGGAGAATCGCTTGAACCCATAGGTGGAGGTTGCATAAGCTGAGATTGCGTCATTGCACTCCAGCCTGGGGGACAAGAGCGAGACTTCATCTCAAAAAAAAAAAAAAATTAGCCAGGCGTGGTGGCACGTGTTTGTAGTCCCAGCTACTGGGGAGACTGAGGCACAAAAATCGCTTGAGCCCTGGAGGCAGATGTCGCGGTGAACTGAGATTGTGCTACTGCACTCCAGCCTGGGCTACACAGTGAGACTCCGTCTCAAAATATATATATATATATATATATATATTATTATGCAGTCATTATATACTTATAATGTCTTCACGACCAGGGAAATTAAATTAACCTAAAATGACACTAGTGGTATATAAAATATAGAAAGATAAACACAAAAATAATCATAATTGTGGAAATACTGGGGGCATACATGAAAGAAATGCATGCAAATTCAAAATATAGGTATATTGATTTGTCTTGGTGTATTAGCTTCCTAGGCCTGAAATCACATGGACCATAAACTGGGAGGGGTTAAAACAACAGAAATGTCGCAGTTCTCAGAGCTAGTAGTGCAAAATCCATAGGCAGGGCCAGGTCCCCTCTGACGCTTCTAGGGGAAACCTGTCCTTCTTCCAGGCTCCTGGCGGTTTCTCATTTCTTTCCTGATGCTCCTCTTTGCCATCCTTCCTCTACCCAGGAGGATGGCCTTGTGTCAACTCAGTCCATGCATGTGAACGAAACACCTCCACGCACCACATTAAGCACAGCTCCCTGAGTGATCCATAATCACCAACCTCCAGGGCACTGACAGTCACTCTGTGTCCTCCCAGCTTTTGGAGAAACTTTTGGACGAGTCATCTCCAAATGAAGAAGACATTGTCAATGTAAGACCATGCTTCTTTCTTATACAGAAATTTTGCTCTCCTGGTTTATTTCTTTACCAGTGAAATTTAGAGATAAAAATCTGAAAATGTACATTATGGGAGACATGAAATACCCTTGGTTGAGGTGGTATTAGGTGGGCATCTGTTACCAACTGACAGTTTCCATGATAAACTGTAATATAGAGGCATTTCCCTCAGCACCAGTTTTCCCCTTTGAATTAAGGACTGTGCCACTGCTCATCTAAATCAATTTGAAAGATAAATGTGGCAGGAAAAGGTCTTATCTTTTCCACAGGTATCCTCTGTGCTAGTTTGGGGGAACCTTGATTTTTGATGTAACCACTGTACCCCTTCTAGGTTTCTAAAGTCAAGAGAAAAACAGACCTGTGTGAAGTGCACAGCATAATGTAATCCTCACAGTGCTTTTAAAATATGATTGCAGATGTCATCAGCCTCAGGGGAGACTGGTATGTACCTTGAAATAACTCACTGAGACACAAACATTCTGACTTCTTGTCCTCCATCTCGGAGAAGATATGGAAGATATGAAGGATGGGGACAAAGAGGAAGAGGAAATGTGATGGTGGAGTGGGTAACATAAAAAAGGGAAGGCAAATAAGTGTATGTGTTTTCAGTGGCTTCTCACTTTCTTTTGGCCCATCAAGGAGACCAACACATCTGAGAGTGCTGATAGGCTGCTCTTAGCTGATAGGGACCACACTTTTGCTTTGAAAACAACCCCCAAAATCCCTGCAGGCAAATGAAGGATGTCCTGAGAACATCCTCCCAGGGAGTAGATACCCATTCTGTAGAAGCTCTAAGCCTGCTGGGCTAAGCCCTCCACAGGCCACTTTAATGAGGAGGAGAGGCTGTAGATGGTGGTAGGACCACCATGTTGCATGACCTTTCTGTGTGCCCATCTTTTGACTCTGTCTCAAAAAAAAAAAAAAGTTGTGTGTGTTGCTTTGAAACACAAGTGCAGATGTTTATCAGCAGCCTTTGCCTTTGTGGGAGTTGTAAACTAAAAATGAAATTATAACCCCCCACTGACTGAACAGGCCCTCCCTTGGTCAAAGAGACCCCAGAAAAACCTTAAAACTGAGTTTCTGGCCATGATGAGATGGGAGGAGGTTCAGACACATCTCATTATACTGCCTCATGTTTATGGTTTAGACACAACTGCCCAGCATTACTGTGAAATTAGAGGTCGTAAGACTGATATAATGGACTCTTTGTGGCAATGAGATACCGAATTATAAACAGGACTGAAGACCACAACAGGTAAGGGTTAAGTCACACACCCTAAACTTAAAGAATAAACTTGTGTTCTAACTGCCACAAGTTAATTTTTCTCTAGCAGCTAAACAAGCACTGGCCCTCAAGATAAGCAGTATTAAAATAATTGTAGCTCAACACCAGATACTGACTAACCTCGAACCCCTGTTCCACAAACCATAACTGCAGCTTTGATTGGACAAGAGACTGACTTCAGTAACTTTCTCCTGATAGGAAGACCACCTACAGTTTGTCAAGCTCCTGTAGGGCCAACATAACCATGGCAACACTGAGTAGTCTGTGAATGGTTGCAGGCCCCTTGCTGGTCTGTGAGAAGTCTAATTTCAAGTACAAGGAGAAATGAAGCCAGCATCTAATGGAGAAGAAATGTCACCTACACTAACATACAATACAAATATTGATGAAGACAAAACTGTTGCCCTCCTACCAAATGGAAATTAATCACTGGATACATACAGCTATGAAAAAACTGGACATCAAGATTGTCCATCTCTACCTCTGTGCCAAACTGTAGACTTTCATTAATAAGAATGTATCAATGTTCAGTCATTGTAACATTTACCACACTCAGGTAAGATGTGATTCCAAAAGGATGCTGAGGTGGGGGAAGGGTATATGAGAACTTCCTGTACTACTACTGCAGTTTTTATGTTAATTCAAAACAGTTTCATATAATGTCCATTAATTTTAAAAATGTGGCAGCATTGTTCAGGAAGTGTTTCATTTTAGCTAATGTTTAACAAGCAGCTAAATATATAAATACTACATTGAGATATTCTATGCTATTAAAGCTGAAACAATTTTGAAGTTGTAAATATATCTGATGTAGTTGTAGCACTAGTGTTTGGCTTAATAAACTCAAATTTGCACACATAAAATAAAGAATATAGCATAGCAATTTTAGAGTTGTCTGAAATATGAGACACTGAATAATCTAGAATTGTTATGCTTGAATGAACTTAACAATTAAATTTCCACAGTACTTTCAATTGACTGCTTTCCAGGATGCACCCAGTTATGAGGCCAGTGGCAGATTACTCTCTTCCTCAGCTTTGTGTGGACAGTAGATTCTCTTGATCCCTCAAGATCTACTGTCATATCCTGGAGGCAAGATGCTGGGAAATGTACTATAAAAAAGACAGCTTTTGACATCTTCCTGCCAAAGACCATAGAGAAATGAGTAATCATTTATTGACAGTTTAAATGTTTGACCCATTGTTCACCATCTGCATAGCGAAACCCCCTGAATCTCAGTTGGATTTTAACAAGAACCTGCAGTGTGAGTTGCACTCATAACCAACAGACTGACTGTGTAGGCAAATACCTGTATTGAGATGAGACAATATAGAAATATTGGAGTGACCAAGAACACTGGGCCTGGTGCATAAAGGTGTGGGTTCAAGTCCTACTTAGAAGATGCACAAACCTGACAAAGTTATAGAGACCTCTCTGTGCCTCAGTTCCCGTTCTGAGGTATTGAAATGTTAATATGGCCTATGTTATGTTACAAGGATAAAAATGTTGAAATGGAGGTAAAGCCTTTAGAAGACTGGCAATTCATAAGTGCCCTAAAGTGTTCGATCATTATATGTCTAGAAGAATATGCCAGAACCTTGGTAGTGGTTGAATACAGAGAAGAAACGTGGGTGGCTCCAGGGGAGTGGAGGACGGGATTTTCTTCTTTCTTTCCACGGGTATGATGCTTTACAGCTCATGGAAAATATCTGTTATTTCTTGTGATGCTTACATCAGCCTGGAGGAATGCACAGAGCAGGGGCTACAACCCATATTTGACAGCTCAGGAAAGTGAAATGGAGAGATTTTAAGTGCTCTGCCCAGAGTCACAGCACTGATGAGTGATGGATCTGGCATAAGAAGGTAATTGTTTTTCTGGGGACTGAGGTGTCTGAAGACCTGAGACCTTGAAATAATTCCCTGAACCCTGAACAAAGAGCTATTTTCACTTGCTTTCTCAACTGCTCCTACCCCAAAGTTGCTTCAGGAATCTGATGCCCTGGAAGAGGTGGCTAAGTCAAAAGAAGAGCTGAAACAATAATGAAAAAAGAATCTCTCAACCTCTAGGTTTTAATCCCTGACCTCACCTTGCAGTATAAGCCACCTTATAATCAGTTGACCATCCTAAGGGACCATGGTCTGCTTGGCCCCGTATTAGTCCATCCTTGCATTGATATAAATAAATTCTTGAGACTGAGTAATTCATAGAGAAAAGAGGTTTAATTGGTTCATGGTTCTGCAGGATGTAGAGGAAGCATAGTGGCATCTGCTTCTTGGGAGACTTCCAGGATCTTTCAATCATGGTGGAACGTGAAGGGGAAATAGGCATCCCATGTAGCCGCAGCAGAAGCAAGGGAGAGTGAGAGCAAGATGCCCCACACTTTCATGCAACCAGATCTCATGAGAACTCAGTTTTGCAAGGACAACACCACGGGGCTGGTGCTAAACCATTCGTGAGAAAGCTACCGCCATGAGCCAATCATCTTCCATCAGACCCCACCTCCAATACTGGGGATGACAATTTAACATGAGATTTGGGAAGGGACACATATGCAAACTATATTATTCCACCCCTTGCCACTCCCAAATCTCATGTCCTTCTCAGATTTCAGAATACAGTTATGCCTTCCCAACAGTCTCCCAAAATCTTAGCCCATTCCAGCATTGTCTCAAAAGTCTGAAGTCCAAAGTCTCATCTGAGACAAGGTAAATCTCTTCCACCTGTAAAATAAAAAACAGGTTAGAGTTACTTCCAAAATACAGTAGGGGCACAAGCATTGGGTTACAAACCCCGTTCCAAAAGGGATAAATAGGCCAAAAGAAAGGGGCTACAGGCTCCATGCATATTCAAAACCCAGCAGTGCAATGATTAAATCTTAAAGCTCCATAATAATTTCCTTTGACTCCATGTCCCACATCCAGGGCATTGGTGCAAGCAATGGGCTCCTGAGGTCTTGGGCGGCTCTGCCTCTGTGGCTTTGCAAGGTTCAGCCCCCAAAGCTGTTCTCATGGGCTGGAGTTTAGTGCTTGCAGTTTTTCCATGTGCAGGGTGCAAACTGCCAGTAGATCTACCATTCTGGGGTCTGGAGGATGGTGGGTCCACTAGCAAATGCCCCAGTACAGACTCTGTGTGGGGGCTCCAACCCCCTATTTTTCCTCTACACCACCCTAGTAGAGGTTCTCTGTGAGGGCTCCACCCCTGCAGCAAGCTTCTGCCTGGACACCCAAGCTTTTCCACACATCCTCTGAAATCTAGGTAGAGGTGCCAAGCCTCATTCCCTCTTGTATTTTGTGCACCAGCAGACTTAACACCACGTGGAAGCCACCAAGGCTATGACTTACACTTGTCAGAGCAGCAGCCCAAGCTACCCCTGGGCCCCTTTAAGCCACAGCTGGATCTGGGGTTGCCAAGAGGCAGGGAGCAGTGTCCTGAGGATGTGCAGGACAGTGCAGGCCTGGGCCTGGCCTCCAAAACAATTCTTCCCTGGGCCTCTGATCCTGTGTTTGGATGGGCTGCCTCAGATCTCTAAAATGCCTTCAAGGCTTTTTATTGTCTGGGCTATCAGCACTTGCCTTCTTTTTAGTTATACAAATTTCTCTAGCAGGTGGTTACTCAGCAGCCCACTTGAATTCTTTTGAAGATGGGATTTTTTTTTTTTTTTTTCTACCACGTGGCCAGGCTGCAGGATACAAATTTTCCAAACTTTTATGTGCTGGTCACCTTTTAAGTAGAAGTTCCAACTTACTTCTTTACTTCCACATCCAAGCATAGGCTGTTAGAAGCAGTCACACCAGTTTTTTTGCTTTGTTTCATTTTGTTTTGTTTTGTTTTTGAGACAAAGTCTCACTCTGTCACCCAGGCTGAAGTGGCATGGCATAATCATGGCTCACTGCACCCTAGACTTCCCAGACTTAGGTAATTGTCCCATCTCAGCCTCCTGAGTAGCTGGGACTATGGGCTCATGCCACCACACCAGGTATTTTTTTTATATATTTTTGCTCAGAGATGGGATTTTGCCATGTTTTCCAGGCTGGTCTTGAACTCTTGGACTCAAGCAATCTGCCTGCCTTGGCCTCTCAAAGTGCTAGGATTACTGGTGTGAGCCACCATGCTTGGCCCATGCCACTTCTTGAACACTTTGTTGCTTAGAAATTTTTTTTTGCCACATATTCTAGGACATCACTCTCAAGTTCAAACTTCCATAGATCCCTAGGACTTGGATGGAATCCAGCCAAGCTCTTGCTAAGGCATAACATGCGTGACCTTTGCTCTAGTTTCCAATAAGTTCCTCATTTCCATCTGAGACCTCATCAGCCTGGACTTCACTTTCCATATCACTCTCAACATTATGGTCACAACCATTTAACCAGTTTCTAAGAAGTTCTAAACTTTCCCTCATCTTCCTGTCTTCTTCCAAGTTCTCCAAACTCTTTCAACCTCTGCCCATTACCCAGTTCCAAAGGTGCTTCCACATTTTCAGGTACCTTTATAGTAATGCCCCACTCCTCCATACCAATTTTCTGTATTCAGCCGTTCTCACATTGCTGTAAAGAAATTCCTGGCCGGGCATGGTGGCTCATGCCTGTAATCCCAGCACTTTGGGAAGCCAAGGTGGGCAGATCATGAGGTCAAAAGTTCGAGACCAGCCTGACCAACATGGTGAAACCCTGTCTCTACTAAAAATACAAAAATTAGCTGGGCATGGTGGCACACGTCTGTAATCCCAGCTACTCAGGAGGCCAAGGCAGGAGAATCACTTAAACCCAGGAGGTGGAGGTTGCAGTGAGCCAAGATCACGCCACTGCACTCCAGCCTGGGTGACAGAGTAAGACTGTCTCAAAACAAAAAAACCCCCAAAACAAAACAACAGCAACAACAAAAAATTCCTGAGACTGGGTAATTTATATAGAAAAGAGATTTAATTGGCTCAGGGTTCTGAAAGCTTTACAGGAAGCATGATACTGACATCTGCATGGCTTCTGGGGAGGCCTCAGGAAACTTAGAATCATAACAGAAGGCTAAGTGGGAGCATGCACATCACAAGGCCAGAGCAGGAGCAAGGTAGGAAGAGGTGTCACACACTTTTAAACAACCAAATCTCACTGTTGCAAGAGCAGCAACAAGGGGATGATGCTAAACCATTTATGAGACATACACTTTCATGACCCAGTCACCGTCTCATCCAGTCATCTCCAATATTGAGGATTACAATTCGCCATAAGATTTGGGCAGGGACACATATCCAACCTGTATCAGCCCCCAAGCTGGCTCAGAACTCAGGACCTTTTAAACCAATTGCCACTTGAAGGCTGTGCCAAGAATCAACTTCCATTCAATTGACCAACCCTTCATGAGCAGCTAATTGAAATTAACTGAAAATATAGCTATCTGTGCTGATGCTTTAGTGGCTTAATGAATTAAATCTATGACCCCAACCGTCTCACTGGCTTAATCTGAGCAACTATCTGAACAACCTGGACTAAGGCATACTTGAGAATGGGAAGTGTCTAGATAAAGTCTGTTTAAATAACTTGGAAGTCAAACCTGATGAAAAAGATACTTGAATTTAATTAGACATAGGCACAAGGTATTCAAGGTCATGAGTGAACATTGTATTATAGAGGAATGTAAACATGAAAACTAGCACATTAAGCAGGTGGATATATGGCTCCTAGTATGAGGTTGGTGCAGTAATTGCGGTTTTTGCCATTGAAAGTAATGGCAAAAACCACAACTACTTGTGCACCAACCTAATAGCATGGGAAGTTTCCTGATTACATGCAACAATTCGACATATCAAAAAGTTAAGAGTACAAAATCATGTTACATCTGAGAAAAAATTTTTTTACCTTTGAGATCAATATTTTGGTATTATAACAGCAGAAATAGAATATGAGGGAAGAGTTAAAAGAGCTGAGGGAAAAGTTGAAGTACAAAGTTACCATTCTAGCCAAGTAAAAAGATATACCTTTTGAAGGGGAAAAAAACAAAGGGTCATGATGTGATCTGTAAATAATGTGTAAAAAAATATAGTAAAGGTTGAACTTCTGAGATACAAATCTCAGAAGTTTTAAAAAGAAACAGATTTGAGAATTAAAAATTATTACTACGTGTAATCTCATTGAGAACAAATATTTTTTTTTTTTCTGGCTCCAAAGATCCTTTCCTGATATCCACTTGAAACACTTTGGTCCTTAACTTGTTAACTGAGTTGACAGGCTGATGGCTGATCTAGGTGAAGGTTTCATGGTAGCAAAAACACTTCCTGCCTATAATATATCAAAACAGGTTCCTGAATAATGTGTGTGAATGTCTTCAGGGTCTCTGTCCCATCTTCTTCAGGGTTCGATTAAGCTCCTTGAATTTGTGGATCCGACGGATGAAGAAATCCCCATAGCGCCTGGAGACCTTGGTGTCCGCGATGTGGATCTTGTCCTTATCAATGCAGAAGTCAACCTCTGAGGCTGACTGAAATTCACCATCCAAGATTGAGATACCGCTGGTCCACACGAGGTTCTTCATCTTGTGTTTGAAGACAAGAAGCTGGATCCCGAACTCCTGCTCTGTGAGGTCCAGGAAGGCAGCCAGCTTGGCCACAGGCATGGTGGTGTAGAGCTTGAGGAAGCTGCGGATGGTTGAAAGGTGGGCCTGCTCCTGTACTTCATCAGAAAACACCTTCAGCTGCTGCAGGAAGGGCTCTTTGTGGTAGTTTGGGTGCACATTATCGTAGTTGGGCACTACAGGTGTCAGGAACTTGGGGCAGGAGTAACTGAAAAGTTCTTCATAGACTTGTGGGTCACCTTTCTGCATGTGCAGCATCTTGTCCCTGTATTTCTCCTGCAGCTGGAGGTGAATGCTCTCATGGATACTCATGGGGTACATCGTGAGGGCAATGGCCAGCAGCACATGCATCTGCTCATTCTGCTTGTTAATCATCTCATACTTGTATGTGGTCCTCTGGAACATGCTCTTGGTCCCCTGGATGTAGAGGAGGATGTTGGCAAAGACCCGGATGGCATCCTGGTAGTGACACATCATCAAATATGTAAACCCAACATAATAGTATATGGTGACCTGGCACTCTGGCACACGGGAATACGTACTCTTTTTGTTAAGTTCCATGGGGAACAAATCTTATGCTTATTTAAAAAAAATTTGGTTGGATATTAATGTATTTTTAATGTTTATTTATTTATTTATTTTTATATTTATTTATTTATTTATTTATTTATTTATTTATTTATTTTATTTTTTTTTTGAGACAGAGTCTTCTTCTGTTGCCCAGGCTGGAATGCAGTAGCGCAATCTCGGCTCACTGCAAGCTCCGCCTCCCAGGTTCACGCCATTCTCCTGCCTCAGCCTCCCGAGTAGCTCAGACTACAGGTGCCTGCCACCATGCCCGGCTAATGTTTGTATTTTTAGTAGAGACGGGGTTTCACTTTGTTAGCCAGGATGGTCTCCTTCTCCTGACCTCGTGATCCACCCGCCTCGGCCTACCAAAGTGCTGGGATTACAGGCGTGAGCCACCGCACACGGCTGTATTTTTAATATTATGGCTAATTTTAATAAGACCTTATAAACAAATCTAATCCCAATCAATCTTGAGAGCAAAAGAATTTTGTAACCTTTTATAATATTTTTATAACCTTTTATTATATTTCTACAATTTATATTAATATATTTTTATTTTAATTTTTATAACTCTATTTTTATTTTATAATTTTTGTATCCATTTAATGTTATTTATCGTTTAAATTTTTCTTTAAAACAATCCCTCAAAACCTCTAAACTAAGCAAAATTATATTTCCCACCATGAAATTTCAGTTTCTTTTCCTAAAAATCTCCAGATTTAGACCACTCTAATATTTGGTTTCAGATTTTGACTTTTATACTCAGAAGATTTTGATCTATAATTTCCCTTTCATGGAATGTCTCATACTGTATTTGGTATCAATATTCTCCTCAGCTGATGAAGGCAGTGTGGTTGTGTTTTTTCTGTATCCCATGAAACATTGCGTACAAAAGTGGTGTGGGGAAACAGTATATTTTTCTAAAAATAGGAAAATATTTAAGATAAAAAGCTTGGTGGATGAATCAAAAGTACAAATCAGTAATAATACTATAAAACATGTTCATAAATCCATAGACGAATTGGAGTAGGGGAAACAAAAAAATGAGGAAGACATTTTGAGTACAAGTGAACTGGCCTATTTGAAGAAACCACGATCAGAAGATGAAAGTGAACATGCCTCAGCAACAGTACATAAAATTCCCCATATTTGAGCATTCTTTGTATGACATTCCGAAATTGACAAATACTGTCAAACTTGAAGCTTGAAGCTCACAGAGTGATGGTTAGAATGGAAGGCAAGATATGCTTCATCACATGATCACAGTGATAGGTCACTGTAGAATTTTCAAATGAATACATGCCACATTATGGGGTCCAACTGCTGCTATTTTGACATGGGTAAAAGGGTCACTTAGAGTATATGTTGCATTTCAAAAACTGAATCTCAGACCCACAGTATTATTCTCTGTGTATGAAATAAATGTTAAATGAGGAAAAAAGACCTCTCAAATGTATTTGATAGTGAACATTTTAGAGTGAAGAGGGAAAAAGCTAACGTGTTGAGAATAAAAGGAGTTCCATGCTTGAGTTGAAATGCCCTCCTCAACCATTTCTACTGTTCCTGAATCACTGGACATTTCTAGATTAAATAATTTAACATTTGTTCCAGATTTAGTTTAAAAAGCAATATTATAAATTTAGTTTGAAAAAGTAATTATATAAAACCTTCTTTTATCACTTACGTATATTACCTACTTTTTCTCTCTATGCAACTAAGTTTATGTACTTATTTCTGAATCTCTTTGAATTTATTGAGAGATCCTCTATTCATGTATGCATAAAAGGCTGGCTATTCACTGAAACATTAAGAAAAATGAAGCACTATATGTTCAACAGTGGGTTGTTTGAAAGCATATGATACTTTTTTTTAATGGAAACTTCTGATAACCCTAAATTCCAGGATTAAATATGTGTTGTGGCACATCAATCAGCCTGATCACACACATTCTTATGATCTGGTCATGAGAATTAGGAAAGGGAAGGGAATTGACAAGCACTTTAAACATGCAACAATGGAAAATTCTAAAATAAACATGAGAGAGTTGTCATGTCTAAAACAAAGTAGATACCCTTTTAGATATGAAATAGTTCAGTACAAATTTCCATCACTGCTGATTCATTACAAGTTTCTAGAACTATTTTATCAAATGGGTCATTGATGAGATATAAAAACTGCGTTAATATAGATGTTGCCATTTTTTCAGGGATTATTTAATTGACGGGGTAGTTGACAAGATTGGGAAAGGAACGTGTAATGCTTCCTCACTCTGAGTATAGAATTTTAATGGTTAATCGCTAGATAGAAAAATGTGTATGTGTAAGGCACCATCATACACATACATATATATGTCCAGTGACAGAAATTTCATCGCTGCCTGTCTCATATGAAATTTAAGATTTAGTGGTGAAACGTAAGAAAAACTAGAAAACAGAGTCACATCTCTGAATGCCCAATTAGGGGAGAAAATAAAAAAGATTTGGTAATATATGAAGAAAATAGAATTATCTGATTAAAGGAACAGCATTCAAAGAGCAGATCAGACTTTCATTTGGTCGAGCAAAATACTTTCCTTCCTGCTGCCACCTGAGTGTCCACAGTGAATGAAGAGTAAATGAATAAATATAAGCAAAGCCCTTAAAAATCTTCCTCACAAGGCCGGGCGTGGTGGCTCACGCCTGTAATCCCAGCACTTTGGGAGGCCGAGGTGGGCGGATCACGAGGTCAGGAGATCGAGACCATCCTGGCTAACACAGTGAAACCCCGTCTCTACTAAAAATACAAAAAATTAGCCGGGCGAGGTGGCGGGCGCCTGTAGTCCCAGCTACTCGAGAGGCTGAGGCAGGAGAATGGCGTGAACCCCAAGGGGTGGAGCCTGCAGTGAGCCGAGATCGTGCCACTGCACTCCAGCCTGGGCGACAGGGAGACTGTCTCAAAAAAAAAAAAGCTTCCTCACAGTGTCAGTGCTATATGATTGTTAATTAATAAATTGGAAAGATGTGCAGAAACTTAACCATTGTTACTTCCAGAGGCAGAACCTGATAGGCTGTGGAAGAGGGAAAGAAGGAAACCTAGATTTCAATGTATGTTATTTTGTACCTTGTGAATGTCCCACAAGTGTGTTATTCTTGGTGCTTTTACTGTGAATTTTTTTAAAAGAAAGAACCACCACCATAAAATAATGCATAAAACAACCATTTTATTTTGTTCATGGTTCACAGGGCTAGGAAGAAACAGAAAAGATGGCTTATTGCTGCTTATTGGTGTTTGGGGACTGCAGAGAAGACTCATTGGCTGGAGTTGAATCCACAGCAAAGGGTTGGCATCATCTGTAGGTGACTTCACTCTCATGTCTGCAGAGGACATGGGGCTTGGCTGCAGGACCCCCCAGGTACCCTGGGATTCCAGGTAGCAGAGCAGTCTCAGGACATTCAGAGCTTTGACTTGGTGATCAAGGGCACCGTAGGTGAATGACCTGAGTGAACCAGGCAGATGCTCATGGCCTTTTTAAACATAACTTTGGAAGTCACACAGCATCACTTTCATGTCATGTGTCAGTGACAAGTGAGCACTAGTGTCCAGTCTGGTAAGGGTGGGCATAGACCCCCAAATCTCAAGGGGAGAATAGCAAAAAAATTGCAAACATTTTTAAAAAGCCACATGCATATTCTAGTTTAAAACTACTCAGGTTTTATCTCTCCTGGGCTTCCCACCACAGCTCTGGGGTGATCTTAGGGCTTATGTTTCCTCCCTAACTTGGAGGAAGCAGAGAAAGGGACCTTGGTAGTGGTTGTGGCCAAGGGTCTTTTGCTTATGTCCTGGGAGATCCACCCAAGAGAGATGCAGGTCAGCAATCGCCCAGTCTCACTTATAAGTGGGAGCTAAATAATGAGAACTCATGGACACAAAGGGGAACAGCAGACACTGGGCCTACATGAGGGTGGGGTAGGAGGAGGGAGAGGATCAGAAAAAATAATTATTGGGTACTAGGCCTAGTACCTGGGTGATGAAATAATCTGTACAACAAACCCCTGTGATACAAGTTTACCTACATAACAAACCTGCACATATCCCCCTGAACCTAAAATAAAAGGTTAAAAAAAAAGTTCTCAGTAGCAGAGATGCCTCTCAAATATGTGATAAAAGATTTGTTACTTTATCACATAGGCCAGGGGTAAGGTAATTGTGGGTTTTACTTCTGCCTCAGTCCCTGTGAGTTGATTGACAAGTAAATGCAAATATTCAGGGAAACTTACTGAAGCGTTATGGGGCAATAAAAGCTAATGTCTGCCTTAAATGTTTCTCTGTCAAGGAACCATTTAATTGACTCTGTTGGATTTAAAAATCACAAGATTTAGGCCAGGTGCAGTGGCTCACAGCTGTAATCCCAGCACTTTGGGAGGCGGAGACAGGCGGATCACCCAAAGTCAGGATTTCGAGACCAGCCTGGCCAACATGGTGAAACCCCACCTCTACTAAAAATATAAAAATTAGCTGGGCGTAGTGGCAGGTGCCTGTAGTCCCAGCTACTCAGGAGGCTGAGGCAAGAGAATCGCTTGAACCTGGGAGGCACGGGTTGCAGTGACACAAGATCGTGCCATTGCATTCTAGCCTGGGTGATGAGTGAAACTCCATCTCAAAAAAAAAAAACAAAACAACAACAAAAAAAAAATTCACAAGATTTAACTATTTGGAATGGAGAGAAGGCTTTATTTTTTATAAGGGGTTACAGCCTGCAACAGGCTGAGAAGAATGCCTGTGGCTAAGACCAGGGACCAGGGACAGGCACTTTGAAGGAGATAGGTTGGGGTAGGAGCATTATGCTGGACAAGTTGGCTAAACATACATCTTCAACAGGTTACAAGAGGGGCTATGAATATGCATGAAGGTGATCCTGACGCATGTGTATTGAACCAATATGCATGTAACATATGACCCATGTTCACTTTGGAATGGAGACCTAACATTTGAATGTATTATAATTAGGCCCCATCAGTCAAAATGTCTTTACAGGACACGAAGGCACTCAAATGTGCAACCTCTGTAAACCCAGCCAGAACCAGTTCATGGTGGGTGGTCTTCTTATCAGGAGAAAGTTACTGAAATCAGTCTCTTGTCTAATTAAAGCTGTAGTTATGGTGATTGGGACAGGAGTTGGGAGCCAATTAGTGTCTGGTGATGAGCTACAATTGTTTTTATTTTGCTTATGTCAAGGCAAGCGTTTATTTAGCTGCTAGAGAAAAAAGAAAAACCTTGTGGCGGTTAGACCATTGTTAATCTTTAAGTTTAGAGTGCTTAACCTAACCCTTGCCTGGCATGGTCTTAGGTCTTGTTTATAATTTGGTATCTCATTGCCACAAAAAGTCCGTTCTGCCAATCTTATGATCTCTATTTTAACATTAATGCTGGTCAGTTGCTGTGTCTAAACCACAAACATGAGAGGGTATAATGAGACATGTCTGACCTCCCATCTCATCATGGCCAGGAACTCAGTTGTAAGATTTTTCTGGGGTCCCCTTTGCTAAGGGGAGTGTCCTTCAGTTGGTGGGGGCTTAGAATTTCATTTTTAGTTTACAATTTCCACAAAGGGAAAGGCTGCTGATAAACCTTAAACATCCTGCACTTGTGTTTCAAAGCAATAAATCGGACCTCTTAAGTACTAATGGAGTTGTATGCAATTTGTATGGTGGCCAGTTTCCCTTCTAGCCTGAAAGCCCTGTGAGGACAGAGGTCTTGGCTTTTTTATTCCTTAACAGTTTTCTTACCCCCCAAAAAGTATGTAGCAGCAGCTACACAGATGAGAATCTCTCTCTTTGTTCCCCACAGTTTCCACCTTGAACAATTCTCCCTGCCAACATTCAGCATCACCCTGTAGCCTTATAGTTTCCCCAACATCTAATATATGTTCTTCCAGTAACTGGAGACTGAGATGATGCAGGGTCAGACAGTTGTGTTCTTAGCTGAATGACAAGCAAGGCTTTGTTGGGCTCTTTTTACATTATTCACCTTAGAGTCCAAGCTGACCAACTCAAAACTATACACATGGGGCCAGAAAATCATCAGCCTCTGAGGGTCAGCTATATGATCTTACAAGAGCTCATTAGAGATGAAAAACTGCTTTGTAAATTCCAAAGCATATCTCTAGCTCAAGATTGCCTCTCTTAATATTATCTCCTTTTCTCCAGTGGCTCCAATAGGCAAAAACTATAGCAAAAATTATTAATTTTGGAGACTTGTTCTGTTTCCAGTATTGAGAATTTAAATTCCAAGCTGCCCACTAGCTGCAAAAACCAAGGAAGTTGTGTCACACTTACTTTCCTCTGCAGCTTTTCCTGATAAGTGTGTTCCCTCTAGAATTTATGAAATTGAAAGCATTTAACATTTTATATCAATTTTATCATATTAATACATCTAGATGTAATAGCCACAAAACACAAAGCCATTAAACATTTTTTTTTTCTGTTGCAAACTAAACCCATAGCAGTAAATCCAGCATTTGCAGTTAGGTTAGCATTACTGCTGTGGGAAAGATTCAGATTGGAAAGCAGATGGGGGAGGGTACAGGGGGTGGCAAAGAAGGAGGCAGCTCTTGCAACACGGCAGCAGCTGGGCTGAAGAAGAGGCTGGATGGAGTCTTGGCACCCTCCACACCCTCCCACCATCCCACCCCAGCTTTGCTCCAGCCCTGAGAACTTCTAACACTTTTGGGGCCACCTAAGACTCACCGTTATAATTTGTCACGTTGTTTTTTTTTTCCTCCCACCTGGAGAAGAGAACAAAAAACAAAGCCAATCCCCAGATGTATATTTTCCCCCTCACTTCATCCAGCACAGCTCAAAGAAGCCAGGGTTGGATCCATTTCTAACCCCAAAGGTCAGTGTGGCTTCTAACAGAAGGTGGCAGTTCAGCTGCTGCTCTCAAACCATGGAGGGCTCCATAGACACCCAGTTATCAAAGGCTTATCACCATTCCCTTTCATTCTTCCTTTTCCCAAACAGTGATGGAGCCAAATCTTAGTGAGTCAGGGTTGTTCTAGCAAATTCCACTTCTGGGCCAGGTGCAGTGACTCATACCTGTAATCTCAGCACTTAGAGAGGCTGAGGCAGGAGGATCACTTGAGGTCAGGAGTTCAAGATAAACCTGGGCAACATAGCAAGACCTTATCTTTACAGAAAGAAAAAAAGAGCCCAGGATGGTGGCAAGTGCTTGTAGTCCCAGCTATTCGGGAGGATACATACCTGTAGTCCCAGCTGAGGCAGGAGGATTACCTGTGCCCAGGAGCTCAAGGCTGCAGTGAGCTATGATTGTGCCACAGCACTCCAGCCTGGGTGACAGAGTCAGAAGTAAAAAAAATTTGCTTCTGATGCCATCTGTATTGCGAATTCCCAAGAACACTTCTGGGCTAAAAAAATTGCTAGGAGGACTGACAGGACTTTGCATATAGTCACACTATAGCTATGACTTATTACAGCAAGGTCAGCAAAGGGGAGAGGTCACAGGGCCATGTGCAGAGGAAACCTGGCACCAGCTTCCAGGCATCCTCTCCTAGTGGAGTCACATAGGATGTGCTGAATTCCTGCAGCAACACGCTGTGATAACAAATGCAAAATGTTTTCACAGAAGCTCCTTAGAGACTCGGTGCCTGAGCTTTTTATTGGGGGGCTGCTCATGTAGACACTGTCTATTGTGCACAAATCAAAATTCCAGATTCCCAGAAAAAAAGCAGGTGTTCCACAGAAACCATATTGTTTAGGTACAGTGAGCCATTTGATCAGTGAGGGTGGAGGGAACCCTTCTGAAATCCAAGTTCCCAAACCTTCCCAAAATTCACATTCCCAGATACCAGCCAAGGATAGGATAGCCATCTCAGGCCACTTCAATGGCAGCTCTACTTCAATTGATTTTTTCTTTTTTCTTTCTTTTTTTTTTTTTTTGAGATGGAATCTCACTCTGTAGCCAGGCTGGAGTGCAGTGGTGCGATTTTGGCTCACTACAACCTCCAACTCTCGGGTTCAAGTGATTCTCCTGCCTCAGCCTCCAGAGTAGCTGGGGTTACAAGCACGTGCCACCACTTCCGGCTAATTTTTGTATTTTTTTTAGTACAGACAGAGTGTCACCATGTTGGCCAGGATGGTCTCGATCTCCTGACCTTGTGATCTGCCAGCCTCAGCCTTCCAAAGTGCTGGGATTACAGGCATGAGCCACCATGCCCAGCCACTTCAATTGATTATTAGTTTGCAAGTTTGTAATGCTTTCAATGGTTCAACCCCTGTTTGATGTTAGTTCTGAGTTCAGACTTGTGAGTGACAGACACACTAAGGCAGCTGCGAGATTATCAAATTCACTCAGCTCAATTTTTGTGATGGTTGCTATTATCTATTTTTATTTGTGAATATTTGAATGCCAAATACCAAAATTCAAGCATAAACTCTGTGATGAATTGTTTGAAAAGCGGAGATTTATTACATGAGAAAAGATTCCTTTTGAAGCTTTTCGTGCAGTATGCAAAAATAGAGAAGGCACCAGCACATAGTAACAGCTAAACATGGAAGATGTATGATTTCCTCAACTAATACTATATAAAGTGGTAAACAAATTTTTTTATTAAAAAGAATTCAAGCCGAGTGCAGTGACTCACACTTGTAATCCCTGCACTTTGGGAGGCCTAGGTGGGCGGATTGCCTGAGCTCAGTAGTTCAAGACCAGCCTAGGCAACATGGTGAAACCTTGTCTCTACTAAAATTACAAAAAATTAGCGGGGCGTGGTGGTGAGCACCTGTAATTCCAGCTACTCGAGAGGCTGAGGCAAAAGAATTGCTTGAACCTGGGAGGTGGAGGTTGCAGTGAGCTGAGATTGCACCACTGTACAACAGTGTCACCTAGGCGACAGAGCGAGACTGTCTCAAAAGAAATAAAAAATAAAAAGAATTCAGATTGAGATATAGTAATTGCAGTGGAAGTTGTAAACATCTGCCACACTATATAATAGCAGCAGTCTTTCAGCTCAAATGACAATTTGAAAGTACTACTGCTAGAAGTATTTTCTGATTCCAAAGATGCAATCAAATTTTGAAGAGCCAGGATGAAATCTACTGCAACAACAACAAAAGTAATAGCTTCACTATGATCACAGAGATGATCAGTGATCTAAATGCCTCACCTATTTTCAGCAGAGCCATGGATACAAGTAATCACAAGGCAGAAGATATTTTCCCTTTGCTTCTGAACTGCTTTTGGTGGCGATAACACAAATACAAATTGTGGTTGATGTTTGCATAAAGGCACAGACGTGCTTGGTCCAAGCTGAAGTAAAGCATGGATGATTCCAAGTTGTGGGCCGTCCTGCCCACATTCCGCATCATGAGGTCCAAATAGCATCTGATGTTCTTTCCATTTTCATTGAAGTAACTGTCATAAAATTGTTCTCTTACTTCAGCATTTACACTATTAGAATTGAGTGATTAAAGGATTGTTTGATTTTTTTTGGCATTCGATATTCTTCGTTTCCTTTGTAGTTGGAAACTCATTGGCTCCTGTAGCTAACACAGTTGAGAAAGTTGTTAGTTTATGTAAAGTCTTGAAATAATATTTTAATTCTCAAGAAAAGATCCCAAAATTTTTGTTTACTTTAAAAATAATCCACTGATTGAAGTTTACTTGTTTTTTGTTCATAGTTTTTTTTCACTAGGAAACAAATATTTTATTCCTTTTTTTTCTGTTGTTCAGACAGATTGTGATACAGAAAACAGCAGTCTGGCCACAGAGGCTCGGTTGGTTGATTTCCACAGGCACATGGAGGACAGGAAGGGCAGGATCTCATTTGAGCTCCTGCTGTCATTATGACCTTTGACCTCTTCCTGTACCATCTGCAGCAGTGCTGCATGGAGCCCACTGAGTCTCTAACCTACCTACCTCACCTCTCTGACCACTGACAGGCAGCGCAAAGGATGCGGGAGTTCTCTGCTGACCAAGGGGACGTGGACAGAGAAGTAAAGGCCCCTTACTCTCCCACTGTCCATTCCAGTGTGCTGGCCGCAACAGAATGGGAATCCTTCAGTCATCACCTGCTGGAGACTCAGCTTCAGGGATGGGAGCCTGTGTCCACAAAAACTGGGCTGTAGATTGAAGTCTCAGAAGCAGGAAGGTTGGAGACGGGTGGGGTACCAGAGCCCCTGTGGTTATTGCTCATAAGATATGTAAGGGCTACATTCCCCAAGGGCAGATTAGAAGCCCTGGGCCTGGGCTGGGCATGGTGGCTGACACCTGTAATCCCAGAATTTTGGGAGGCCAAGGCAGGTGGATTGCTTGAGGCCAGGGAAAACCCCATCTCTACTAAAAATACAAAAATTAGTTGGGTGTGGTGCTGCGTGCCTATAATCCCAGCTACTTGAGAGGCCCAGGCATGAGAATCCCTTGAACCCAGGTTGCAGTGAGCTGAGATCATGCTACTGCATTCCGGTTTGGGTGACAGAGTGGGACTGTGAAAAAAAAAGAAAAAAAGCAGCAGCCCTGGGCCTGGAATCTCTGGGTGCTATGTGAAGGGCAGGGCAGATGGTGCTCCCTGGGGCTTCCCCAGGGAGAAAAATAACCATGGAAGGGTATAGTAGCCTCCTGAAGGCAATGCTGGGCTCACGAACTCCTTGCTTTGCTTGTATCTCTAATTGCTGATCTTCAGAACAGACTGGGGTTGGAGTGGGATAAGGAAGTGAGGTTCTTGTAAGAGGAGTGAAGAGACTCCATGAAGAAAGATGATGAAAGTGGTGAAAACCTTCCCAGGTCCCAAGACAACTGGAGACTCCTGCCCATGCTCTAAAGGGAAGGAGCTAGACTCTCCAGGGAAAAAAGCAGACTCCCAGGAGTGAGAGGTGATGGGGGGGCAGGGAGGAGCAAATGGCCACATGGCTCAGCCTCTGCCTAGGAAAGCAAGTCCACAGTTCACTAACAGTAATAACCATGAACAAGTAGCCATGAACACTGCAGTCAGCAAACACACACACAGACACATCACAGGAGTTGGAGGAGCCTGCAGGCTGCAGTGGTGAGTCAAAAGATTAGTTGGATTATCAGGTGGAGGAATGGTGTTAGAAGGGACAGGGAAGGGCATGGGAGGACACACAAGTTATTGGCTTCTCTTGGGGAAAGATTTGTTGCTGAAGTGGCTGTTTTCTTAAGCACCAACATTTGCATCTAAAAGTTCAAGCAGCTGCCTTCAGGTTCCAGAGGCTTCCCACTGGAGGGCTGCACTTCATTCAGCTCTCTGCTTTCTGGAGCCTTGTTGCATTTGCAGTGATGAGGTTCTCCACCTGGGCTTCCTCCTCTCCTGGGGGTCCCAGGCTTCTGATTGAAACTGCACTTGCATCTGCAACCTAGGATAAGGAGGATCCCAGTGGAGAAGAGGACCACAGCACATACCAACCCCCTAATCCTCAGGGTCTGGTAGTCATAATGAAAAGGGTCAATTTCCTTCTCCCTCTCAACTGCACTGGCCAGGATAATGTGGGCCAACAGGCTGCATAGAAAGACCAGCACCACCTCCATGGTGCCCGCACAGTCAGTCCCCTCTGAGATGATCCCAGGAGGATGTGTCAAGTCCCAAGGAGCCTGGGAGTGGCATGTTCATAGTTTTCAATCTCTTTAGAGATAGGATTATGCAAATTGAAAGAGCAAACAATGTTACTGAAATAATCCATGGCATAATGGAACCTGAATCATTAAAGAAATAATGGAGACTGGGCGAGGTGGCTCACACCTGTAATCCCAGCACTTTGGGAGGCTGAGGCGGGTGGATCACTTGAGGTCAGGAATTCAAGACCAGCCTGGTCAATATGGGGAAACCTTGTCTCTACTAAAAATATGAAAAATTAGCCAGACTTGGTGGCATGTGCCTGTAATCCCAGCTACTGGGGAGGCTGAGGCAGGAGAATCACTTGAATCTAGGAGGTGGAGGTTGCAGTGACCCGAGATCATGCCACTGCGCTCCAGCCTGGCAGACAGAATGAGACCCGATCTGAAAAAAAAAAAATGGAATATTCACAAGTGTCAAGACTGTTCTTAAAATGGAAAAACATTAGGCCGGGTGCCGTGGCTCATGCCTGTAACCCCAGCACTTTGGGAGGCCGAGTCGGGCAGATCACGAGGTCAGGAGTTCGAAACCAGCCTGGCCAACATAGTGAAGCCGCGTCTCTACTGGAATTACAAAAATTAGCCGGGTGTGGTGGTACAAGCCTGTAGTACCAGCTACTTGGGACTCTGAGGCAGGAGAATCACTTGAACCCAGGAGGCAGAGGTTGCAGTGAGCCAAGATCATGCTACTGCACTCCAGCCTGGGTGACAGTGAGACTCCCTTAAAAAAAAAAAAAGAAAAGAAAAAGAAAGAAAAAAAATTATGAGCAGGAAAATAAATTGTGACTTGAAGTGATAATCATTACTGTACTTGCCATGATGTCTTCTGAAATACATCTCATCCCTTGAATAATCTGATTCTTTTACGTGGATGGTATTAAATGCTTTTCCAGCATGGGAACAAGTGGTATTATCATCAGTGGTGGTAAAGAAGGGAATAGAAGCTGGACGCAGTGGCCCACGCCTGTAATTCCAGTGCTTTGGGAGGCCGAGGCAGGAGGATCATGAGGTCAAGAGATCGAGACCATCCTGGCCAACATGGTGAAACCCTGTCTCTACTAAAAATACAAAAAAATTAGCCAGGCTTGGTGGTGCACATCTGTAGTCCCAGCTACTCGGGAGACTGAGGCAGGAGATTCGCTTGAACCCAGGAGGCAGAGGTGGCAGTGAGTTGAGATTGCGCCACTGCACTCCAGCCTGGGTGACAGAGTGAGACTCCGTCTCAAAAAAAAAAAAAAAAAAAAAAAACTGAATAGAAATGGAGAAAAATGCTTCTTTTTTGGTCAGTGGACATTTATTTTTTATTTTTAACTTAAACATCAATAGCTGTTGGAGTACAAGTGATTTTTGGTTATGGATGAATTATAAAATGGTGAATTTTGAGATCTTAGTGCACCTGTCACCCGAGTAGTGTACTCGGTACCTAATGTGTAGTTTTTTGTTTTGTTTTGTTTTGTTTTTTGAGACTGAGTTTTGCTCTTGTTGCCCAGGCTGGAGTGCAATGACGCGATTTCGGCTCACTGCAACCTCCACCTCTCGGATTCAAGTAATTCCCCTGCCTCAGCGTCCCAAATAGCTGGGGCTGCAGGTGTGTGCCACCACGCCCAGCTAATTTTGTATTTTTAGTAGAGACGGGGTTTCACCGTGTTGGCCAGGCTGGTCTCGAACTCCTGACTCCCGCCTCCGCCTCCCAAAGTGCTGAGATTACAGGCGTGAGCCACCGCGCCTGGCCATGTGTAGTTTTTTAAATCTCCAGCCTCCTTCCCACCAGCCCCCTTCTGAGTCTCTGAAGTCCATTGTGTCACTCTGTATGCCTCTGCGTACTCATAGCTTAGCTCCCACTTATAAGTGAGAACCTACGGTTTTTGGTTTTCCACTCCTGTGTTACCTCTGTCAGTGAATATTTTAAAAAGTTATTGTGATCAAGAGATCCAGCATACTCCTGAAGAATGGAAAATGCAGGTTTGCCATGAAAGATAGTATGACGTGGTTTAACAAATAAAATTTGAAGAGCAATTCCGAGTTATCTTTACAACAGTGTACAGGCTGGTAATGCTCATGTCCAGAGTGTTTTCTCACGGTGAGCGTCCAGTGGACCAGAACCAAGCAAGTGGAGCCACAGGTGCAAGTGGAGGTAGCGCTGCGGCAGCCCAGCAGCAGCGCAGCGGGACCACAGGAAGCCACCATGTCTGGAGAAATTCCACTACTGAATTCTGCCAAAGGAGGAAGTGCTGAGGACAGCCAAATCATCAGGGAGATGTAATTCATAAGAAACCTGTGTAATTTAAGTACTCATAATTTATTTCAGCTAACGAATAAAACTGCAGTACTGCACTGGGTGCATCTGGGAACTAACTACCCAACGTAGCTGAAACGTCAGGCCATTTCGAAACGAGCGGCGCGGCGGCTTCTGGGAAATGTAGTCTGCACTTTCTCAGGGAGCGGCGCAAGGGCTTGTGGGAAATGTAGTGTGCACTTTTTGGCGCCGGTCGAGGGAGCCGCTTGGGGCCTTCTGCGCATGTGCGCGGTGCGGCCCCAGGTTTGTTTTTCTCCGGTGCAGCCTGGTAGGGAGGGCTTCCGGCATCTCCCTGCGTCGGGGCAGAGGACGCGGAGGGTAGAGTACGGGAGGGCTGGAGCGAGGGTGGACTGGAGGTTCCGCTTGGCCTGGAGGTGAGAGAGGGAGCGGCTTTGTCGCCTGGCCTGGTTCTTCTGCTCCCGAAGGGAACGCGCGGGTCCCGCGCCTGTGACAAGTGAGGTTGGATTTTCTCCTCCCTGAGGTGAAGGATGCCCGGAGGCCTCGGCAGGACCGCGCGGAAATGGGCCTTTTGCCCACAAGATGCGTGCTTCTCTCCTTATTCTTTCCCCTCAGAATCTCGCTGTCTCCTTCCAACCACCTGTGGTCGGCATCGCCGCGTTGTCACTGCGACGCCGAGGCGAGCGGGGTGGCGGGAAGCACCTGCGGGGCGGGGAGGGACCCTGCGGGCGCGGAGTCCACACCCAGCCTCTGCCCAGCGTCACCCCGCTTGCTGTGTCCTCGCAGGTCGCAGCTTCATGGCCTGACGCCTTCAGGAAGTATTTCAAAGTCATCGTGGCTGTGGATCGGGGGATTTCTTGTTTCCACTGACCTGTGAGGCAGCGCACGTGGAGGGAGGCACCCCGGGCTCTCCGACACTGTCCAGCCTCGCCTGTGTCCCTAGTAGCAGTGGGCATTTCCAGACGGTCCAGCTTGTGGCTCAAGTGACAGGAAGATGTAGGAGCTTTCAGTCTTGGATGAGGATTCGAACTGAAGGGCTTAGGCCCAGCTGTCTTGGAGCAAAACATCTGTTGTGGGGTGAGCAGGGAAGGGGGGTTGAGGGTGCAGGGGCCCTCCTAGGAGGACACCCGACCAGTTGGGCCGAGACCTCATTAGAGATCTGGAGCACGGGTGGGAGCAGAGGCTCGATTTGTGTCCTGTCCAGACTCCCACAGGCTGGGTGATGGTGGGAGCTTTGTGCCCATTCATATGTGGCGGCAGAGGAGGGCAAGGCCGAAGGAGCAGACAGCACCGCTTCTTGGGGAGTTGTGAAGGCATCATGCGGAGGGACGAGCTTAGCAGCCAAGTAGAGGACAGCACCTTCCATGCCTGGATTCGTTACTCGCTCCTTCTAGATGCTGAGCTGCTGGCTCACTGCAGCACAACTAGAGACGTACGGATGCCCCTATCTTGATCTTACAGAATCAGAGGTGCAGCCGCAAGAAAGGTCTGTAAGTTATCTATTTCGGCATTATTTAAAAGATGGGATGGGGTGGGGTGGACAGGAAACGAGCTTAACATGTTAAGTGACTGATGACATTGACACATTTTGTTGTGGCAGAGTCAAGAACAGACACTGAGTCGCTTGAGGACTCAGGCGGGTGTTTGCTGCATTGACAACAGAGTTAGTAAAAATCCGTTTGCTTTTTAAAATCCAAAGATGGTTTTGAGAACCTGAAACCAAGCTCTAGTTCATTTTCCTTCCAAAAAACTGGGCTGTGCCGGGCGCAGGGGCTCACGCCTGGAGTCCCAGCACTTTGGGAGGCTGAGGCCGGCAGATCACGAGGTTAGGAGTTCGAGACCAGCCTGGCCAACATGGTGAAACCCCGTCTTTACTAAAAATACAAAAAATTAGCCAGACGTGGTGGTGCGCACCTGTAGTCCCAGCTACTTGGGAGGCTGAGGCAGGAGAATCACCTGAACCAAGGAGGCAGAGGTTGCAGTGAGCCAAGATCATGCCATTGCACTCCAGCCTGGGTGACAGGGCAGGACTCTGTCTCAAAAAAGCAAACAAAAACAACTGGGCTGAAAAATACCGCATCACTTTTTTCAAAACCTTGTTGGGATTCTCTGGTTTATAATAAAGATTAAAACCTGAGTATTTTTGTTTAGCATTAGTTTTAATGAAAGTATTATGTTCCATTCTTTGGCTTTTCCTAACTTGCTTAATTAGTTTAATATATTGGTTTGCATACTCTGTTAGAGTACAGCATAAGTTGTTTATAAGTCAGTAGAAAACCAAACGTTTTTACATTTGAAAACTAATGTGTCCAAGCAGTACATAACCATGCCAGAGTCATGCATGGACGTGTGAGTATTTCCCTTTTAGAGATGTTTTGCCAGCTGGGAAGTGGACCTTTTTAGGCAAGTGACATTTCTCATGATCTTTTCTTATTTCTCAGCTACACCCTCTCAGTTTTCTCTGCTCTGCCAACACTAGTGGAAGATGATCACATCCCAGGTAAGTTGTTTATTTTTTCACAGTTTTGCTTAAAAGTAATTATTGAGGTTTAAAAAATGTCTATACATTCATATGAAAGTAGAAATAACATCCAGAAGATATAGAGGAGAGGTCACATTACAGTTCATGGGTCAAATGCAGCCTGCTGTCTGTTTTTTTATGGTCCACAAATGAAGGATGGTTTTTATATTTTTAGGTGGCTGGGGGAAAAAAACCAAGAGTATTATTTTGCTTGGAAATTATATGAAATTCAGACTTCATTGTCTATAAAGTTTTATTGGGACTCAGCTATACTCACGTATTTATGTATTGTCTGTTGGTACTTTCACACTACAAAGGCAGAGTTGACTGGTTGCAGCAGAGACTGTAATGGCCCACAAGCCTAAAATATTTACTGTGAGACCCTTTACAGAAAATGTTTGCTGATTTCTGATAAAGAGTTCATGAAGAGTAAGACAAAAATGTCATATAGGTGAATGCAGATCTTGTGATCTAACAGTTGTGAAACTGGAACATAAAACAGTTTGTCAGTGGGCTTTATTAGGTAACGTGAAACTTCCTATGACAGTCTTGCAGTTACATAAAAAAGTAGTACAACAAAGTGAATAATTCATGTGCAGTCCAGGGGAAAACTTAAGAGATAGCAAAAGAAAGTATATGACTAAAAAATTCAAATAGGCCAGGCACATTGGCTCACGCCTGTAATCCCAGCACTTTGGAAGGCTGAGGCGAGTGGATCATGAGGTTAGGAGTTCGAGACCAGCCTGACCAACATGGTGAAAACCTATCTCTACTAAAAATACAAAAATTAGCTGGGCGTGGTGGCGTGTGCCTGTAATCCCAGCTAGTCAGGAGGCTAAGGCAGGAGAATCACTTGAACCCGGGAGGCGGAGGTTGCAGTGAGCCGAGATTGCGCCACTGCGCTCCAGCCTGAGCAACAGAGTGAGACTCCATCTCAAAAAAAAAAAAAAAAAAAAAATTCCAATGAATTGTGTAGCATTAGGACTCATGGTTGTTTAAAGAAACAGCCCTGGTAGTCTAGGGCGATCATGGGTTGTTAGGATGTGGCAGGCTTTGTGACAGCCTTAGAAACTGGGCAGAACTGGAATATTTGCAACAACTTTCGAGGGATTCTACCTAAAAAAAAATCACGGTAAAATACACATCACATGAAATTCATAAGCCATTTTAAAGCATAGAATTCAATGACTTTAGTACATTCACAATGTTGTACAACCATAACCACCATTTATTTCTGGAATATTTTCATCACACCAAAAGGAAACACGGCACCCTTAATAAGCAGTATTGTAACTTAATAAGCAGTTGCTCCCTTCTCCCCGCTCTGCTCCCAGCCCCTAGCAACCAATAATCTCCTTTCTGTCTTTATAGATTTGCGTATTTTGGATATGGCATATGAATGGAATCATACAATTTGTGTCTGATCTCTCACTTAGAATAATGTTTTCAAGACCCATTTATGTTGTAGTTGTATATCAATACTTTGTCCCTTTTTATGACTGAACAATATTCTATTATGTGGATATACCATCTTTTGTTTATCCATTCATCTGTTGATGGACATTGAGGGTCATCCTGTGTTTCACTATTGTGGATAGTGCTCCTATGAACATTCACGTACAAATATTTGTTTGAATACATGCTTTCAGTTGTTTTGGGTATATACCTAGGAGTGAAATTGCTGGGTGATATGGTAATTTTACATTTAATTTATTGTGAAACTGACAGTTTTCCACAGCAGGGTGCTTTGCAATCCATAGGAATTTTTAGTTAGCTTTTCTATTTCTGCAAAAGAGTATGTTGAGTTTTTGATAAGTATTGCACTGGGTAGGTATTAGAGTGAGTGATAACACTTTGGGGAGTGTTATCTTAATATTAAATCTTAAAATCAATGAACATAAGATTTTTTTTCCCCTAGGTGTTCTTTCCTTCATTAATGTTTTGTAGTTTTCAGTGTACAAGTGTTGCATATCCTTGCTTAAATTTATTAAATAGTTTTTCATTTAAATGCTATTGTAAATTATATGAAATTCAGACTTCAGTGTCTGAAGATAACACTTTCTATAAAGTTTTGTCGGGACTCAGCCATACTCATGTATTTATGTATAGTCTGTGGGTACTTTCACACTATGAGGACAGAGTTGACTAGTCGCAGTAGAGACTGTAATGTCCCACAAGCCTAAAATTTCTTTTGTTTAAATGCTATTGTAAGTGGAATTGTTAATTTGCCTTTTGACTGCTCATTGTAATGAGTACACAACTAATTTTTGAGTGTTGATCTTGTATCTTGTAATTTTGCTGAATTTGTTTCCTACTTCTAGTAGTTTCTTTGTGGATTCTTTAGTATTTTCTGCATATAAGATCATGTAATCTGCAAACAAAACTATTTTATTTCTTTCTTTCCAGTTTGGGTTTATTTATTTATTTACTTAACCTAATTGCTCTGGCTGGAATTTTTAGTACAATGTTGAATATATGTGGCCAAAGCAGGCATCTTTATTTATTGTTAGTTTTTTGTTTTAGCAGTCTTAACCATTTTGGGATGTACAGTTCAGAAGCAGTGTTAAGTATATTCATATTGTACATCTGATCACCACAACTTTTTCATCTTGGGAACATGAAATTCTCTACCCATTAAACAATAACTCCCCATTTTCCCCTCCTCCTTGCCCCTGGCGACCACCATCCTACTTTCTGTTTCTATGAGTTTCACTGTTTTTCCTATATCTCATATAAGTGAAATCATACAGTATTTGTCTTATTGTGACTGGCTTATTTCACCTAGCATAGTGTCCTCAAGCTTCCTCAGTGTTGTAGCATGTGTCAGAATTTATCTCCTTTCTAATGTTGAATGATATTTCATTGTACCGATGTTTTGTTTATTCATTCAACTGTCAGTGGACATTTGGGTTCCTTTCTCCTTTTAACTGTTGTGAATAATACTACTGTGAACATGGGGTACAACTATTCTTTGAGATCCTTCTTTCAGTTCTTTTGGTTATATACTCAGAAGTGGTATGGCTGGAACCTATGGTAATTCTATTTTTAATTTCTTGAGGAAACATCGACCTGTTTTCTACAGGAAGTGCACCATTTTGCAGTCCCATCCTCAGTGTACAGGATTCTGATTTCTCCATATCCTTGCCAACACTCGTTATTTTCTTTTGTTGTTTTGATAGCAGCCATTGTAATGGGTGTATGGTAATTTTTCCTTGTGGTTTTGATTTATATTTCCCTAATGATTAGTGATGTTGAGCATATTTTCACAAGCTTGCTGACCATTTATGTATCTTTTATGGAGAAATGTCTGTTCAAGTCCCTTGTCCATCTTTGAATCAGGTTATTTTGTTTGTTTTGAGTTCTAGGGGTTCTTTATATATTTTTTATAGTAATTTGTCATCAGATACATGAATTGCAAATGTTTCCTCTTGTTGTGTTGGTTGTCTTTTCATTCAGTTAACTGTGTCCTTTGATGCACAATTTTTAAGTTTGATGTAGTCCAATTTATTTTTACTTCTGTTGCCTGTGGTTTTTGGTATTATATCCGAGAAAACATTGCCACACGAATCCATTCTCCTATGTGTTCTGCCGTGAGTTTTGTAACTTTAGTTCTTAGATTTAGGTCTTTGATTCATTTTGAGTTAATTTTTTTTTGTAGTTTTGTTTTGCATGTGGCTATCCAGTTTTATCAACACTATTTGTTAGAAAAATTGTCCTTTCCCTATTGACTGTTCTTGAAAACTTTGTTGAAAATCATTTTACCACACATGCATGGGTTTTCAAGATTATTTTGGCTAGTTGAGATCCCTTGAAATTCCATGTAAACTTCAGGATGATTTATTTCTATTTCTGTTACTATGTCTCCTTTGTAAACTGACCTTTTTTTTTTTTTTATCAATATGTAGTGTTTTCCTCTTGTAACAATTTTTAATTTAAAGTCTTTTTTATTTCAGTATAGCCACGCTGGTATTCTTTAGGTTACTATCCTCTTCTGTCATTTCAGTTTCAACCTATTGTGTTGTGTGTTTGTATCTAAAGAGAGTGTCTTGTAGACAATATATACCTGGATCATATATTTGTATTTATTTTGCCAATTTCTTTTTATTTTATTTTATTTTATTTTTTTTGAGACAGAGTCTTACTGTGTTGCCCAGGCTGGAGTGCAGTGGTGCGATCTTGACTCTCTGCAACCTCCGCCTCCAGGGTTCAAGCAGTTCTTCTGCCTCAGCCTCCCGAGTAGCTGGGATTACAGGTGCACACCACTACACCTGGCTAATTTTTTTTTTTTTTTTTTTTTTTTTTTTTTTTTTTTTTTTTTTTTTTTTTTTTTTTTTTTAGTAGAGACAGGGTTTCACCGTATTGGTCAGGCTGGTCTCAAACTCCTGACCTCGTGACCCACCCGCCACGGCCTCCCAAAGTGCTGGGATTACAGGTGTGAGCCACCATGCCCAGCCTATTTTGCCAATTTCTGTCTTTTAGGTGGGAGTTTAGTTTATTTACATTTAGAGTAAATGATAAATTGATAAAGGACTTATGCCATTTTGCTATTTGTTTTCCATACGTATTACATCTTTTTTGTTTTGTTTTTCTGTGTTTTTCAGTTTTGTGTTTTGTTTTCAGTTCTTTTGTGTTTGTTTTTTTCTAATGTGCCATTTTAATTCCTTTTGTATTTCTTTGTAGTCATTATTTACCTAGTGTTAATACTTGGAATTGCAATTAACATCTTGAATTTATAACAATCTAGCTTGCATTAATACTAACTAAGCCTTAATATTATATAAAAACTCTGCTCCCATACAGCTTCGTCCCTGTCCTTTGTCTTCTTATTGTCACATTTTATGCCTTCATAAATTGTGTGCACATTATCGTAGATTTATAATTGTTTTATGTATTTGTCTTTTAAATCATATAGAAAAAAGAGAGAACATAAAAGCCAAGAATACAATAAGACTGACTTTTGCATTTACTTACAGTAGTTACTTTTACCATTTGAATTTTTTGTTTGGATTGGAGTTACTGTCTAATGTCCTTTTGTTTCAACCTTAGGGACTTCCTTTTGCATTTCTTGTAGGAGATCTAGTACTAATAAATTCTCTCAGATTTTGTTGATCTAGGAATGTTTTAATTTCCCCTTCATTTTTGAAAGGCAGTTTTGCCAAATGTAGAATTTTTTATTTTATTTTAATTAATTAATTATTTATTTATTTTATATTTTATTATTTTTTTTTGACACTTGAAAGGTGCCATTATTCTACTGCCTCTGGCCTTCATGATTTCTAATAAAAGGCTGGCTGTTACTCTTATTTCAGATCCTTTGTACACGGTTAGTCCCTTATCTCTTGCTACTTTCAAGATTCTTTGTCTTGTGACAATTTATTATTTCTCTCAGTTTGAAATTCTTTGAGCTTATCCTAATTATAGTTTCTTGAGAGTCTTGGACATAGAGATTCATGTTTTTCATCAGTTTGGAAGGTCTTCAGACATTATTTCTTCAGATATTTTTTGGTTCCCTTTTCTTCGTCAGCAGCTCTTATTAACTTGTTGGTATGCTTGATGTTGTCTCATGGATCTCTTAGGCACTGTCCATTTTTCACCATTCTTTTCCTCTGCTCCACAGAATGAGTAATCTCCATCAGTGTCTTCAATTTTGCTGATTCTTTGTTCTCTTTGAGCTCCAATCTGTTATTAAATCCTTTCGCTGATTTAAAAAAAAATTAGTTGTTATACTTGTCAGCTCCAGACAGTCCTAATTACATTTTTGTAATTTTGTTCTGTATATTAATATTTTGTATTTGGCATGGCATCGTTCACCTGGTTTCTGTTAGTTCTTTATCTGGTTTCATTTAGCTCTTTGTGCACATTTAGAACAGTTGATTTAAATTCTTTATCTAGTAAGACCAATAACAAAGGTGTCTTTGAAGACAGATTTTATTCATTTCTTTTTTCTGTGTGTCTGTGGGTTGTATTATCTTCTTTGCATTCCTCATAATTTTTTATTGAAAACTGTACATTTTGAATATTAAAATGTGTTAATTCTAGAAATCAGATTCTTTTCCCCAGAATTTGTTGTTGCTGTTTATTTTACATCATTTGTTTATTTTGTGACTTTTCTAAACTATTTTTGTAAAGTTCTTTGTTGTACATGATCACTGAAACCTCTGTTCTGTTAGTTTAGTGGTCAGTTTGTGATCCGACAGAGATTTATTTAAATGCCCAAAGCCAAAACAAAACAAAAAACTCTTCTGGTCTTTGCATATTGGCCCTGTTTTAGGGCGCTCCTGTAATGGTTTGCCAGGCCATTTACATCTCTGTGTAAAATTTTACTTCCTGCTCACACTGAGCCTGAAGGTCAACCAGACTGAAAGCTTAGGTTCCTCTCAGGTTTTTTATGAGCATGCATATTGCCCTGGCCTTGCACATGACCTCAATTCCCTGGTTTATGCAGGAGCTTTTCAAACCCCTTATCCCCACCCCTGGCCCCCATGTATTTCCTTCCCAGTTTTTCCATTCCCAGTTTTATCAGTCCATCTGCTGCTTTTCTCATCTGGCTGCTGAGGTCAGATAATTGCCTTTAAATGCTTTCAACTAGCACTTTCTGGAAGACTAGCCCTGAGAAAGTTCCAAGGCAGGCAAAACAAAGACAAGCCTGTGAGCCACTTCTTCAGAGAGCCCGCATAGACAGATCAAAATACACAACTACAGTTCTCTGAAAACAAGGTGCATACTGTCCACTTTGGCACAGGCATCAGCAGGCCACATCAGGAATGTTCTGGGTGTACTAGGTTTTTAATTAGATTGGAGAATTCTGAAAAGCTTGATGCTGAGAGGGGTTTTTTTGCTTTTCCAGCTTAATTGTTGCTTTAGTTTGGGATGGAGTTTTGGAGTTACCTATTCCATTTTCAGCCTGCTTCCCACATCAGTTTTTGAGTAATTACTCTGTGGCACAACAGATGTGCCTAGCCCATCTTGTCCTTTTCCTGCACTACCTCTGCCATCAGCCATTTCTCCAAAGGATATTGTTCTTTCTAGTGGAGGATGGAATTTAAAAACCAAGATCTGGGTGCTCATTGCTAGAGGTTGTCACTGCCTCAGACCCTCTCAATTGACAGAGTTAGGAAATAAATGTAGGTATGTATACATACACACACACAGAAATACACATGTGTACACTTATTTTTGTATTGGTCTGTCTATACATATTTTTTAAACAATGAGTTTACATAGACATTTCCCAGTTTCAACCTTAACCCCATAGCCTTTCTGTTTTCCATCTTTGTGACTTCTTTCTCCAACAGTGAGAAACCAGGCTATACCATTATCCACAATATTTATTTGCTCCTTCTCCCTGTTTGTATCCAATCTTTTTTTTTTTTTTCTTTTGAGATGGAGTTTCACTCCATCTGGAGTTTCTCCAGGTTCCCAGGCCAGAGTGCAATGGCATGATCTCGGCTCACTGCAACCTCTGCCTTCTGGGTTCAAGTGATTCTCCTACCTCAGCCTCCGAAGTAGCTGGGATTAGAGGCATGTGCCACCACGCCTGGATAATTTTGTATTTTTAGTAGAGACGGGGTTTCTCCATGTTGATCAGGCTGGTCTCGAACCCCCAACCTTAGGTGATCTGCCCTCCTTGGCCTCCCAAATTGTTGGGATTACAGGCGTGAGCCACTGCGCCCGGCCTGTATCTAATCTCTTAAACCTGCCAGTGCTACCTGTCTCCTGAGCTCTGATTTGATCCCTTAGATCACCATCTTTCTGGAATTAGCCATACTTGCTATATTAAATATTCAAATCAGATTTGATGTATTAAAACATTTTAGAAGTTAAAAGGGGCCATTTGACTAAGTCTCATTTTTGGAAAAACATTATTACTTTATGTAAGCTTGTCAAAAATAAAATTTCTGCTTATTGGCAGCACAGTATCTAAACCTGTCTCTCCAGGTTGTCAAGCCACTACTTTGTCCATTAAGTTATAAAGACACTTATCTAATTCATGAAGGAAGGCAGAGCTTCCTAATCACCTCCTAAAGGCCATGCCTCTTCATACTATTGCAATGGTATTAGATTTCAACATATGAAGTTGTGAAGGGCACAGACATTCAGACCATAACACTAAGTATTTTATTCTACTGGATACTATCATAAATGGGATTATTTTCTGAATTTCCTTTTGGATGGTTCATTGTTGGAGTATTTTTTTAAAAAAACCTAATTGTTATGTGTTGATTTTGTACTCTGCAACTTTGCCGAAACCATTTGTTAGCTCGTAGATTTTTTGTGGATTATTTGCTAAATAATGTTATCTGCAAATAGAGTAGTTTTACTTCTGCCTTTCAATTTGAATGTCTTTTATTTCTTTTTCTTGCCTATTTGCTCTGGTTAGAAATTTTAATACAGTGTTGAATTGCAGTGGTGAAAGCACTATCCTTTGCCTGTTCATGATCTTAGTGGGGGATGTTTCAGTCTTTCACTATGGAGTATGTTACCTGTGAGTTTTTTATATATGCACTTTATTATGTTGAGGAACTTTGCCTCCATTCCTCTGTTTTCTGAGTTTTGTTATCCTTGAATGGTATTGGGTTTTGTATTTTTTTCTGCATCATTAATATGATCACGTGTTTATTCATTTGTTTTATTAATGTGGTGTCTTACACTGATTAATTTTCTTATATCGAACCACTCTTGCATTCCTGGGATAGATCCAACTTGGTCATAGTATGTAATGTTTTTAATATGCTGCCAAATTTGGTTTGCTAGTATTTTATTGATAATTTTTTGCATCTGTATTCATAAGAGATATTAGCCTGTAATTTTATTTTCCTGTGAAGTCTTTTTTTGGCTTTGGTATCAAGATAATGCTGGCCAGCATTATAAAACTCATGAGAATTAGTTAGGAAGTATTCCCTTCTAATTTTTGGA
Organism: Symphalangus syndactylus; assembly: GCF_028878055.3. Lineage (NCBI taxonomy): Eukaryota > Metazoa > Chordata > Mammalia > Primates > Hylobatidae > Symphalangus > Symphalangus syndactylus. The sequence goes on from NC_072426.2 coordinate 79,273,902, forward strand.
AATGTTTGAGGAAGATTAGTATTATTTCTTTAATTTGATAGAATTGACCAGTGAAGCCATCTTACCCTGGATTTTTTTCCCTTGGGCAGTTTTTTAAAAAATTACTGATACATCTCTTTACTTGTTATAAGTACGTTGAGATTTTCTATTTCTTCTTGAGTCAGTTTTAGGAATGTGTGTCCTTCTAGGAAATGTGTCTATTTCATTGAGTTACTTAATTTATTAGTGTACCGTTGTTCATAGTATTCTCTTATAACCCATTTTTTTTGTAATGTCACTTTCATTTCTTATTTTAGTTCTTTGCATTTTTTTTCTTTAGTCAATCTAGCTAAAAGCTTATGAATTTTGTTCTATTTAAGGAATCAGATTTTGGATTTTTTGGTTCTCTGTAGTTTTCTATTTTCTGTTCACTTATCTTTGCTCTAATATGTATTATATCCTTCCTTCTGCTAGCTTTGGGTTTAGTTTGATCCTTCTTTGCTAGTTGCTGAAGGTGTAAAGTTATTGATTTCTTTCTTTTTGAAAATAGGCATTTATTGCTATAAATCTCCCTATAGGCATACTCTTGGCTGCACCCATAAGTTGTGATACAGTCTCTTTACCTTTTCACCCATTTCTAAGTATTTTTAAATTTCCTTTGTGGTTTCCTATGTGATCCATTAAACGTTAATATCCACATTAAAAAATTTTTCTATTACTGATTTCTAGCTTTATCCTATTATGGTCAGAAAATTTTTTTTTTATTATTTCAGTCTTTTAAAATTTACTGAGATTTATTTTGTGCCCTAATCTGTGGGCTTCCCTGTAGACTGTTTCTTGTGCACTTGAGAATAATGTAATATTCTGCTATTGGTAGGTGGAGTATTCCACATACTTCTCTTAGGCCTACTTGGTTTATACCATTATTCAAATACTCTGTTTTCTTACTGATCTTCTGTCTGGATATTCTATCCATTAATGAAAGCAGAGTAATGAAGTGTCCAACTGTTATTACCAAACTCTGCATTTCTTCATTTAAATCTGTCAATGTTTGCTTTATGTATTTGGTTCTATTTTCTTTGATCCACATATGTTTGCAATTGATTTTTTTTATTAACACTTTTCCAGTTGTATAATGTCCTTTGTCTCTTGTAACAGTTTTTTACTTAAAGTCTGCTTTTTTTGTTGTTGTTATTTTTTGTTTTTGTGGTATCAGTGTAGTTACCCAGCACTCTTTTGGTTATTATTTGCATAAATATCTTTCTTTGTCCTTTCACATTCAGCTTACTGGCTTTGGATCTACAATGAGTTTCTTGGAGACAGCTTATGGTTAGATCTTTTTATTTTGTTCCCCTTATTTTCTGTTTTTAATTTTTATGGATACATAGTGAGTATATATATTTATGTGATTTATATACATGAGATAAAATATCTCGATATAGGCCTACAATGTGTAAAATCACATCAGAGTGAGTGGGGTGTCCATCACCTCCAGCACTTATCCTTTCTTTGTGTTACAATCAAATTATACTCTTAATTATTTTAAAATGTACAATAAATTATTGTTGGGATTTGCTGGCAAGATGGCTGAATAGGAACAGCTCTGATCTGCAGCTCCCAGAGAGATTGACGCAGAATGCGGGTGATTTCTGCATTTTCAACTGAGGTACATGGGTCGTCTCACTGGGACTGGTGGGACACTCAGTGCCGCCCATGGAGGGTGAGCCGAAGCAGGATGGGGCGTCGTCTCACCCAGGAAGTGCAACGGGTCTGGGAACTCCCTCTCCTAGCCAAGGAAAGACATTAGGGACTGAGCCGTGAGAAATGGTGCACTCTGGCCTAGATACTGCACTTTCACACAGTCTTCACAACCTGCAGACCAGGAGATTCCCTCTGGTGCCTATGCCACCAGGGCCTGGGTTTCAGGCACAAAACTGGGCAGCCATTTGGGCAGACACCAAGCTAGCTGCAGGAGTTTTTTTTTTTCATACCCTAGTGGTGCCTGGAACACCAGTGAGACAGAACCATTCGCTCCCCTGGAAAGGGGGCTGAAGCCAGGGAGCCAGTGGCCTGGCTCGGCAGGTCCTACCCCCACGGAGCCCAGCAAGCTAAGATCCACTGGCTTGAAATTCTCACTGCCAGCCTAGCAGTCTGAGCTCAACCTGGGATACTCAAACCTGATGGGAGGAGGGGCGTCTGCCATTGCTGAGGCTTGAGTAGGCAGTTTTACCCTCAGTGTAAACAAAGCTGCCTGGAAGATCGAACTGGGTGGAACGCACCACAGCTCAGCAAGGCTGAGACTGCCTCTCTAGATTCTTCCTCTCTGGGCAGGGCATCTCTGACAAAAAAGGCAGCATCCCCAGTCAGGGGCTTATAGATAAAACCCCCCCATCTCCTTGGGATAGAGCACCTGGGGGAAGGGGCGGCTGTGGGCACAGTTTCAGCAGACTTAAAGGTTCCTTCCTGACGGCTCTGAAGAGAGCAGCAGATCTCCCAGCACAGCATTCAAGCTCTGCTAAAGGTCAGACTGCCTCCTCAAGTGGGTCACTGACCCCCATGTCTCCTGACTGGGAGACACCTTCCAGTAGGGGCCGACAGACACCTCATACAGGAGAGCTCCAGCTGGCCTCTGGCAGGTGCCCCTCTGGGACAAAGCTTCTAGAGGAAGGAACAGGCAGCAATCTTTGCTGTTCGGCAGCCTCCACTGGTGATATCCAGGCAAACAGGGTCTGGAGTGGACCTCCAGCAAACTCCAGCAGACCTGCAGCAGAGGGGCCTGACTGTTAGAAGGAAAACTAACAAACAAAAAGGAATAACATCACCATCAACAAAAAGGACATCCACTCAGAGACCCCATCTGAAGGTCACCAACATCAAACACCAAAGGTAAATAAATCCATGAAGATGGGGAGAAACCAGTGCAAAAGACTGAAAATTCCAAAAACCAGAATGCCTCTTCTCCTCCAAAGGATCACAACTCCTTGCCAGCAAGGGAACAAAACTTGATGGAGAATGAGTTTGACAAATTGACAGAAGTAGGCTTCAGAAGGTGGGTAATAATAACTAACTACTCCACGCTAAAGGAGCATGTTCTATCCCAATGCAAGGAAGCTAAGAACATTGAAAAAAGGTTAGATGTATTGCTAACTAGAATAACTTGTTTAGAGAAGAACATAAATCACCTGATGGAGCTGAAAAACACAGCACGAGAACTTCATGAAGCATACACAAGTATCAATAGCTGACTCGATCAAGCGGAAGAAAGGATATAAGAGATTTAAGATCAGATTAATGAAATAAAGTGAGAAGACAAGATTACAGAAAAAAGAACGAAAAGGAATGAACAAAGTTTCCAAGAAATACAGGGCTATGTGAAAAGACCAAATCTATGTTTGATTGGTGTACCTGAAAGTGATGAGGAGAATGGAAACAAGTTGAAAAACACTCTGAAGGATATTATCCAGGAGAACTTTCCCAACCTAGCAAGAGAGGCCAACATTCAAATTCAGGAAATACAGAGAATACCACAAAGATACTCCTTAAAAAGAGCAACTCCAAGACACATAATCATCAGACTCAGCAAGGTTGAAATGAAGGAAAAAATTTTAAGAGCAGCGAGAGAGTAAGGTCAGTTCACCCACAAAAAAGGGAAGCCCATCAGACTAACAGCAGATCTCCCTGCAGAAACCCTACAAGCCAGAAGAGAGTGGGTGCCAATATTCAACATTCTTAAAGAAAATAATTTTCAACTCAGAATTTCATATCCAGCCAAACTAAGCTTCATAAGTGAAGGGGAAATAAAATCCTTTACAGACAAGCAAATTCTGAGAGATTTTGTCACCACCAGGCCTGCCTTACTAGAGTTCCTGAAGGAAGCACTAAACATGGAAAGGAACAACCAGTACCAGCCACTGCAACAACATACCAAATTATAAAGACCATTGACACTATGAAAAAACTGCATCAACTAATGGGCAAAATAACCAGCTAGCATCATAATGACAGGATCAAATTCACATATAACAATATTAACCTTAAGTGTAAACGGGCTAAATGCCCCAATTAAAAGACACGGACTGGCAAATTGGATAAAGAGTCAACACCCATCAGTGTGCTGTATTCAGGAGACCCATCTCATGTGCAAAGACACACATCAAAAAAAAGGGATGGAGGAATATTTACCAAGCAAATGGAAAGCTAAAAAAGCAGGGGTTACAATCTTAGTCTCTGATAAAACAGACTTTAAACCAATGAAGATCAAAAGAGACAAGAGCATTACATAATGGTAAAGAGATCAATGCAACAAGAAGAGCTAACTATCCTAAATATATATGCACTCAATACAGGAGCACCCAGATTCATAAAGCAAGTTCTTAGAGACCTACAAAGACACTTAGACTCCCACACAATAATAGTGGGAGACTTTAACACCCCACTGTCAATATTAGTTCAACAAGACAGAAAATTAACAAGGTTATTCAGAACTTTAACTCAGCTCTGGACCAAGCAGACCTAATAGACATCTAAAGAACTCTCCCACCCAAATCAACAGAATATGTATTCTTCTCAGCACCACAACACATTTATTCTAAAATTGACCACATAATTGGAAGTAAAACACTCCTCAGCAAATGCAAAAGAATGGAAATCATAACAATCTCTCAGAACACAGTGCAATGAAATTAGATATCAGGATTAGGAAACTCACTCAAAACTGCACAATTACATGAAAACTGAACAACCTGCTCCTGAATGACTGCTGGGTAAATAACGAAATTAAGGCAGAAATAAAGAAGTTATTTAAAACCAATGAGAACAAAGACATAACATACCAGAATCTCTGGGACACATTTAAAGTAGTGTCTAGAGGGAAATTTGTAGCACTAAATGTCCACAACAAGAAAGGAGGAAAGACGTAAAATAGACACCCTAACATCACAATTAAAAGAACTAGAGAAGCAAGAGCAAACAAATTCAAAAGCTGGCAGAAGATAAGAAATAACTAAGATCAGAGCAGAACTGATGGAGATAGAGATACAAAAAACCCTTCAAAAAATCAATGAATCCAGGAGCTGTTTTTTTGAAAAGATCAACAAAATAGAATAGCCAGAAGAATAAATAAGAAAAGAGAGAAGAATCAAATAGATGCAATAAAAAATGATAAAAGGACTGTCACTACTGATCCCACAGAAATACAAACTACCATCAGATAATACTATAAACACCTCTATGCAAATAAACTGGAAAATCTGAAGAAATGGATAGATTCCTGGACACCATACACCCTCCCAAGTCTAAAGCACGAAGAAGTCAAATCCCTGAATAGACCAATAACAAGTTCTGAAAATGAGGAAATAATAGCCTACCAACCAAAAAAAGGTCTAGGACCAGACGGATTCACAGCCAGATACTACCAGAGGTACAAAGAGGAGAAGATACCATTCCTCTGAAACTATTCCAAGTAATAGAAAAAGAGAGAATCCACTCTAACTAATTTTATGAGGCCAACATCATCCTGATACCAAAACCTTGGAGGGACACAACAGAAAAAGAAAATTTCAGGCCAATATCCCTGATGAACATCTATGCAAAAATCCTCAATAAAATACTGTCAAACCAAATCCAGCAGCACATCAAAAAGCTTATCCACCACAATCAAGTCGGCTTCATCCCTGGGATGCAGGGCTGGTTCAATATAGGCAAATCAATAAACATAATCCATCACATACACAGAACCAATGAAAAAAACCACATGATTATCTCAATAGGTGCAGAAAACGCCTTTGACAAAATTAAACACCTTTTCATGCTAAAAACTCTCAATAAACTACGTATTGATGGAATGTATCTCAAAATAATAAGAGCTATTTATGACAAACCCACAGCCAATATACTGAATGGGCAAAAACTGGAAGCATTCCCTTTGAAAACCAGCACAAGACAAGGATGCCCTCTCTTACTACTCCTATTCAACATAATATTGGAAGTTCTGGCCAAGGCATTCAGGCAAGAGAAAGAAATAAAGGGTATTCATATGGGAAAAGAGGAAGTCAAATTGTCTCTGTTTGCAGATGACATGATTGTATATTTAGAAAACTCCATCGTGTCAGCCCAAAATCTCCTAAAGCTGATAAGCAACTTCAGAAATGTCTCAGGATACAAAATCATTGTGCAAAAATCACAACCATTCCTATACACCAATAATAGACAAACAGCCAAATCATGAGTGAACTCCCATTCACAATTTCTACAAACAAAATTAAATACCTAGGAATACAACTTACATGGGATGTGAAGGACCTCTTCAAGGAGAACTACAAACCGCTGCTCAAGGAAATAAGAGAGGACACAAACAAATAGAAAAACATTCCATGCTTATGGATAGGAAGAATCAGTATTGTGAAAATGGGCATACTGCAGAGTAATTTATAGGTTCAATGCTATCCCCATCAAGTTACCATTAACAATCTTCACAGAATTAGAAAAAACTACTTTAAATTTCATATGGAACCAAAAAAGAGCCCAGATAGCCAAGACAATTCTAAGCAAAAAGAACAAAGCTGGAGGCATCACACTACCTGACTTCAAACTACAATGCTACAGTAACCAAAACAGCATGATACTGGTACCAAAACAGATATATAGATCAATGGAACAGAACAGAGGCCTCGGAAATAACACCACATGTCTACAACCATCTGATCTTTGACAGACCTGACAAAAACAAGCAATGGGAAATGGATTCCCTATTTAATAAATGATGTTGGGAAAGCTGGCTAGCCATATGCAGAAAACTGAAACTGGACCCTTTCCTTACACCTTATACAAAAATTAACTCAAGATGGATTAAAGACTTAAATGTAAGACCTAAAACTGTAAAAACTCTAGAAGAAAACCTAGGCAATGCCATTCAGGACATAGGCGTGGGCAAAGACTTCATGACTAAAACACCAAAAGCAATGGCAACAAGAGCCAAAATTGACAAATGGGATCTAATTAAAGAGCTTCTGCACAGCAAAAGAAACTATCATCAGAGTGAACAGGCAACCTACAGAATGAGAGAAAATTTTTGCAATCTGTCCATCTGACGTAGGGTTAATATCCAGAATCTACAAAGGACTTAAACAGATTTACAAGAAAAAAACAACCCCATCAAAAAGTGGGTGAAGGATATGAACAGACACTTCTCAAAAGACATTTATGCAGCCAACAAACATGAAAAAAAGCTCATCATCGCTGGTGATTAGAGAAATGCAAATCAAAACCACAGTGAGATACCACCTCATACCATTTAGAATGGCAAGCATTAAAAAGTCAGGAAACAACAGATGCTGGAGAGGATGTGGAGAAATAGGAATGATTTTATACTGTTGTTGGGAGTGTAAATTAGTTCAACTATCGTGGAAGACAGTGTGGTGATTCCTCAAGGATCTAGAACTAGAAATACCATTTGACCTAGCAATCCCATTACTAGGTATATACCCAAAGGATTATAAATCATTCTACTATACGGACACTTGCATATGTGTGTTTTTTGTGGCACTATTCACAATAGCAAAGACTTGGAACGAACGTAAATGCCCATCAATGATAGACTGGTTAAAGAAAATGTGGTACATATGCACCATGGAATACTATGCAGCCATAAAAAAGGATGAGTTCATGTCCTTTGCCAGGACGTGGATGAAACTGGAAACCATCATTCTCAGCAAACTAACACAACAGAAAACCAAACATTGCATGTTCTCACTCATAAGTGGGAGTTGGACAATGAGAACACATGGACACAGGAAGGGGAACATCTCACACCAGGGCCTGTCATAGGGTGGTGGAGTAGGGGAGAGATAGCATTAGGAGAAATACCTTATGTAGATGATGGGTTGATGGGTGCAGCAAACCACCATGGCACATGTATACCTATGTAACAAACCTGCATGTTCTGTAAGTGTACCCCAGAACTTAAAGTATAATAAAAAAAAATTGTCGACTATAGTCACCCTGTTGTACATCAAATACTCGATCTTATTCATTCTAATTACATTTTTGTATGCATTATTTGAAGAAATTTATCCACTCTGCCAATCTCTGCCATTTTTCTTATTTATTTAATCCTAATTTCTCTTTTAAGACCAAATGCAGATGAAAAATTGGCTTATAATCTTTTAACAGTTCCCTTGTTTGTCGTGCATCACATTTCAACCCAAAGGATTCCCTTTAGCATTCCTTGCAGAGTAGATCTAGTAAAAACATACTCCCTTAGCTTGTGTTCATCTGGGAATGTCGTCATTATTGACAGGCATGTTTGCCGGGCATAGAATTCTCAGCTGACAGCTTTTTCTTTCAGCACTTTGAATATATCAATCCAGTGCCTTCTAATCTCCAAGGTTTCTGCTGATGATCTTTTTGAGGTTCTTTTGTATATGACAAATTGCTCCCCCTTCGCATTTGATTCTCTGTCATTTTTTTTTTTTTCTGACTGTTTGCTTATAACATGTCTTGGTGGATGTATTTGAGTTTATTTTGAGTTTATTGTGCTTCCTGGATGTGTAGATTTGTGTCTTTCACCAAATTTAGGAAGTTTAAGTTTTGGCTTTTCTGCAAATACTCTATTTCCTTGTCTCTCTTGTATTCTTCTACGTTTCTCATAATGTTTGTGCTGGTCAGCTTGATGCTGTCTCATAGGTCCTTTGGGTTCCATTTATTTTTCTTAATTCTTTTTTGCTTTGCTTCTCAAACTTGATAATTTCAATAGTCTTATACTTAAATTCACAGATTCTTTTTGGCATTCCCAAATCTGCTGTTGAACTCCTCTGGTGAATTCATTATTTCAATTATGGTACTTTTTAGTTTTAGAGTGTCTATTTGGTGCTTTTTAATAATTTCAATCTATTGGTATTTGGTTTGTAAGTTGTTTTGTGGTTCTCTCTGGTGCTCGTATGTTTTCTTTTAGCTTTTGAGCATATTTAAGACAGTTGATTTAAAGTCTTTGTTTAAGAAGTGTTATGTTTGGTTTGCCTCCAGGATATATCTGTCAATTTGTATTTTTCCTTTGATTGGACAACACTTCCAGTTTCTTTGTATGCTTCGTGATTTTCTTGTTCCTGTTGAAACTGGGTATTTTAATATTATAATTTGGTAACTTTAGAAATCACTTTCTCATTCTTCTCTAGACTTTGCTGTTCTTAATTACTGAAGTCTTCAGTATCCATTTGTTTTTATGAATTTTTCAAACTTTTTTTTGCAGTCTTATTTGTGGTCACTGAATTCTCTCTCTTTAGCTTGTGTTCAGGTAGTGTTTTAACAGGCATTTTTCCTGGAAGGCCAGGTTTCAAACAACCACCATCAAACAAAAAAGAAAAAGAAAAAACAAAAAACTAAAAAAAACAACAAAACCCCTTTCTTGCTATTTGCAAATTGGCTCTGTCCTGGGGCACTTTTAAGCACTTAGCCTGGTCCACTTAGAACTTCATCTTAGTCTTTACTGCTTGCTTGAACTGAGCATAGAGATTAGCCAGAAGTAAAACCTTAGGGTCTTTTCAGGTCTTTGCCAAGCTTCTTCTGTCCTGGGTATGTGCTTGGTGTTCTGAATTCCCTAACCCATTTATGCCTAGTGTTCCATTATTGGAACACTAAGCATGTGGGAGTTATTTATATCCTACTACTTAAGGTCATTTCAAGGTCTGATTGCAAAAATTTAAATTGTAACCTCAGGCATAAATGGACTGTAATGTACATAATGCTCTTGATTGCCCTCATTTCCCCTCCAAAAAAGTCTCTCTTTAGCTTTTTTTTCTTCTGGAATTCATTTTAGAATGGAATTTATCTCCTGGGTTTATTTATATTTTACAAATTATTCTTTTATTATCTCTTCTTCCAGTTTTTATTTTGTGATAATTTGTGCAATTTTATACATTTATATTTGTGCAATTCTGCATTTTACATCCATTTTGTTTTCTTTCTTTCTTTCTTTCTTTCTTTCTTTCTTTCTTTCTTTCTTTCTTTTTTTTTTTTCTTTTTGACAGAGTTTCACTCTTTTTGCCCAGGCTGGAGTACAGTGGTGCGATCTTGGCTCACTGCAACATCTGCCTCCTGGATTTTCAAGTGATTCTCCTGTCTCAGCCTCCTGAGTAGCTGGGATTACAGGCACCTGCCACCACGCCTAGCTAATTTTTGTATTTTTAGTAAAGAAGGGGTTTCACCATGTTGACCAGGCTGGTCTTGAACTCCTGACCTCACGATCCTCCCACCTTGGCCTACCAAAGTGCTGGGATTACAGGCATGAGCCACCACACCTGGCCTATTTTGTTTTCTAGTAGTGTTCACAGAGTATTTGTTTTGTTTTCACAGTTAGGCAAATATTAACATTTAATTTTGGGATGCTGTTTTTCTCTTCTCTGACATGTATATTTTTTTGAGATGGAGTCTCACCCTGTCACCCAGGCTGGAGTTCAGTGGCACGATCTTGGCTCACTGCAACCTCCACCTCCTGGATTCAAGAGATTCTCCTGCCTCAGCCTTCCGAGTAGCTGGGATTACAGGCATCCACTGCCACGCATGGCTATTTTTTGTATTTTTAGTAGAGACGGGGTTTCACCATGTTGGCCAGGCTGGTCTTGAACTCCAGACCTTAGGTCTCTCCCAAGCTTCAGAATCATCTCTGTAGCCTTCCACTGGACATGCTCACTTCCATGACATGAAGACATTCCAAGAGCTGCATGGCCTGCATATGTCTTATTGTCACTCTGCACTCTCCCCTCCCCCAACACCCAACCTCCTGGTTCTAATTTCTAGACCTTCTAAGGCCCCTATACAGGCCATCTGGAAGTAGCCCTTCCTCTCTTCCTTTGCTTAGTGAATTCCCTCTTCCACATCTCCACTGCTGCCCCTTAATGTAGACAGTCTACCTCTAACACTGCTCTCCAGCACAGTCTCCACTCTACTTTGGTGGCATTGCGTCCTCAGTGAAAACTGAATTACGTTACAGGGATTCAGGTGTGTATTTTCAGTTCACCATCAACTTCTGCTATTCGCATCAATGACTTGGAGTCGGGGGAGCAGGGAACCTATGGCCTAAAGGAAGTGTGCAAGATAATTGTTTATGCCATATACTGCCAGTCCTTTAGGACATGGGAGGAAACTATCAGCATGCCTATTTATATTTTTATCTAAAAAATAAGAACAAAATTAAGCTTTCCTTATATGTGGATTGTATTTTATCTACTTTATAAATAAATATAAACAAAACTAGTAGTTGCTAAACATTTTTATGGATTAGATGAATGATAAATATTTGGAGAACACTAACAGGATTAAAGCCAAAAGTATTTCCTAGTCTCCCTCATCTCCCATGCCTCTGCAACCTTTACAGCATCACAGGTAAGACATGCTCTTATCCTGTTAAGCAATTCCATTGACTTGCCACATATTTTTTCAGGTTTTTAACCTTAAGTTTTTGTTACATGTTTGCAAAGGAACTAAAGTTTTATCACTTTGGTGAAGTCTAATATGTGGACACACTCTCACATGAATTTGCACAGAACTCTTTTATGATCCATCTGTGTTGCACATATCTGTGGTGTTAGTCCTTTAAGTCCTGTGGTAGATATGTCTCTGTATGTATGTTTCCTCATGAGAAGATATGTTCCTCTCTTGTAAGGAAGACTCTTGTATTCAAATCAGAATACTCAGAAACTAAGAAAGCTCTAGGCACATGTAGGTACTAAATATTTTTGCATTAAGTAATAAATTAATGCACCAACAGGATATTTCTGCTATGATTTTTTACCCACAATGTGTTACATAAAACAACATGTATCATGGAGGCCCTTTATAACATTTTCTGTTTAATTTTCAACAACAAAAATGGTAAGAATTAGTCCTTAAACATCTTTTTTCACATCAGCTGATTCTTATCACTTCAGACTGAGCAGAAGTGTGATTTTCCAGGGATCAGTGTCATTTAGGGATGTGACTATGGGCTTCACTCAAGAGGAGTGGCAGCATCTGGACCCTGCTCAGAGGACCCTGTACAGGAATGTGATGCTGGACAACTACAGCCACCTTGTCTCAGTAGGTAAGTAGGAATTGTTTCCCATGTAGAAGGCCAGAATGCATGTCCTTTCTTATCAATAGAAACTTGTGGAAATTTTGTAAAATATAATAATGTTTAGGTTTGAGATTTAGAGATCAAGGACAATGTATCCCTTTTGGATACCAGAAAGAATATTTTCCTCTGCCCCATGACAGGATTAAATGAGGTGTGTGTGTGTGTGTGTGTGTGTGTATGTGTGTACAGTTTGGGGTATACTGTTTTCCTCCTTCAGGGAAACCCACCTAGTTTGTCAGAAGTAATATAATTCTCATTCCTAAACCAGAAGTGATCCTCAAGTTGGAGAAAGGCAAGGAGCCATGGATATTAGAGGAAAAATTTGGAAGCCAGAGTCATCAGGGTGAGTTAGTAAGTGCCAGATGGAATTTAAAGGTAGGCAGATCACAAAGGGTAAGTTCAGATAATAAGACCATTGTTCTTCAGGAATCATATTTTAGAGGCTCTAGACCTTTGGAAATAACATATTGACATGACCCAAATATCCAGTGACTCTGAATCACCCAGCATCTCCCAGTATCACTTCCATACACACATCTTATTTTTTTTTAAATTGTGGTATAAATTATATAGTTAAGTCACAGCTTAATAAAATTATATATGTGTATGTATATATATACATGTAATGTATATATATACGTATAAGAGACATTCATGTATCCATCATTGAGATGAATATATAGAGTGTTTTTCAGCACCGCTGGAAAGCTCTCTGGTGTAGTCTTCCCATTAAAGAGCATCCCTCCTTCTATAAAATATTAAGTATATTTTTCTATACATTTTTTTGAGTTGCTCATTCGTTAGCATTCTACCATATTCACATTTTTTTACAGAATTATTTTAAAATAGCCTGGGCCCAGTGGTTCATGCCTGTAATCCCAGCACTTTGGGAGGCTGAGGTGGGGGGATCACTTGAGCCCAGGAATTTGAGACCAGCTTGGGCAACACAGGAAGACCCTATCTCTATGAAAACTTAAAAAATTAGCCAGGCATGGTGGCGCACACCTGCGATCCCATGCCTGGCTAATTTTTGTAATCTCAGCTACTGAGGTGAGAGTCTTGCTTTAACCTTGGAAGAGGCTGCAGTGAGCTGTGCTTTTGCCATTGCACTGCAGCCTGGGTGACAGAGCAAGATTCTGTCTCTAAAATATAAAAAGCAATTAAAATTAAAGTTAAACATTCAAGCAGTAATGATTTCAGCATGAAGCCTGAAAAAAATTGTGTTTGAAAAAGCTCTCTGGGTAATTCTGATAAACATTATTTATTAAGTACCATTGATATAAATATCTATGTATGACACTGAGAGAAAATCATAGGTAAAGTAATGGCTGCCAGGAACATAGCTGGTGAACAAAAACAGAACTGCATGAAATATTTTAAAATTCAGTGTTTAACAAAGAATATTGTTATAGCAATCCAGCTGATGTTTGTGCTTAAATGAATTATACAAATGGTCCTTTCACATTTTTTAGTAAATGAACCTGGAAGTGGTGGGAAAACTTGGGAAGGCAACTTTTTAAAAACATTGTTAGACTGTAAGCTGACAATGAAAAAACAATCAGTATAAAATTATGATGGGAATGAGCAATTTATAAGGGACAAACAGCTGAACTTACCTAGAGTGAAATATATTCATTCTAGACTTGTAAAAGAATGGCTTGGTTCTAATCTGAATCTAAACGTAAAGATATGTCTACTTCAGTGATACCTTGTTAAAAAAAAGTGTTTGTTCTTGGAACATTGGACTCAGTATAATATAGTACAGTAGATGGAATAAAGGGCAAATCCCATAGCCGGAATAGAACCATAAGCCGGATCCTGTGGCAACGATGGCTTGTTCAGTCATTGATTTCACTCTTATTGTTGCATACTTTTATTCCTAGTAAATCAGAGCTAGAAAAACAATTAAGCCAGGTGCAGTGGCTCATGTCTGTAATCCCAGCACTTTTGAAGGCCAATGTGGGTGAATTGCCTTAGGCCAGGAGTTCGAGACCAGCCTGACTAACATGGCAAAATCCTGTCTCTACTAAAAACATAAAAACTAGCCGAGCATGGTTGTGTATGCCTGTAGTCCCAGCTACTTGGGAGGTTGAGGCATGAGAATTGCTTGAACCCAGGAAGTGGAGGTTGCAGTCAGCCGAGATCACGTCACTACACTCCAGCCTGGGTGACAGAGGAAGACTCTGTCTCAAAAACAACAACAACAACACACAGAATTGGAGCCTGGATTATAGGACTATCTATGAATTAGAACTTTTAGAAATTTGATTTGTTGCTGCTGTGTTGAGTTGAAAAGAGGCATAAGACTGGAAGTGTGCACATTGTTGTCATAATGTAGGTATGAGGAGATAATGGCCTAAACTGAGCCTTCAAACATAATGCTAACTTTATTTCTCTTACATATCATTGTCAACTAATCTTTCTTGTCACTCTGTATTTCAGAATTAGTTAATACCAGTAGAAAGTATTCAAGAATGAAGTTCAATGAGTTTAACAAAGGTGGAAAATGTTTCTGTGATGAAAGCATGAAATAATTCATTTTGAAGAGGAACCTTCTGAATATAATAAAAATGGGAACGGCTTCTGGCTGAATGAAGACCTCGTTTGGCATCAGAAGATTAAAAATTGGGAGCAACCTTTTGAATACAATGAATGTGGGAAAGCTTTCCCTGAGAATTCACTCTTCCTTGTACATAAGAGAGCTTCACAGGACAGAAAACCTGCAAATATACTGAACATGGGAAAACCTGTGATGTGTCATTTTTCATTACTCATCAGCAAACACATCCAAGAGAGAACCACTATGAATGTAATGAATGTGGAGAAAGTATCTTTGAGGAATCCATTCTCCTTGAACATCAGAGTGTTTACCCATTCAGCCAGAAGTTAAATCCCACTCCAATTCAGAGAACCCACTCAATTAACAATATTATTGAATATAATGAATGTGGAACCTTTTTCAGTGAAAAATTAGTCCTTCATTTACAACAGAGAACACATCCAGGAGAAAAACCATATGAATGTCATGAATGGGGAAAAACCTTCACCCAGAAGTCAGCCCACACAAGACATCAGAGAACACACACAGGGAAAACCCTATGAATGTCAACGGATGTGGGAAAATCTTCTATAAGAATTCAGACCTCATTAGAAATCAAAGAATTCACACAGGGGAGAGACTTTATGGATGTCATGAATGGAGAAATCCTTCAGTGAAAATTCAACCCTTACTCAACATCAGAGAACACACACAGCGAGAAACCATATGAATGTCATGAATGTGGGAAAACCTCGTTTAAGTCGGTTCTTACTGTGCATCAGAAAACACACACGGGAGAAGCCCTACGAATGTTATGCATGTGGGAATGCCTTTCTCAGAAAATCAGACCTCATTGAACATCAAAGAATTCACACAGGAGAAAAACCTTATGAATGTAATGAATGTGAGAAGTCATTCTCTGAGAAGTCAACCCTTACTAAACATCTAAGAACTCACACAGGTGAGAAATCTTATGAATATATTCAATGTGGAAAATTTTTCTGCTACCACTCCAGTTTCACAGAACATCTGAGAAGACACACAGGGGAGAAACCTTTTGGATGTAATGAATGTGGGAAAACCTTCCATCAGAAGTCAGCCCTAATTGTTCACCAGAGAACTCATATAAGACAGAAACCCTATGGATGTAATGAATGTGGAAAATCATTCTGTGTGAAGTCAAAACTCATTGCACATCATAGAACACACATGAGAGAAACCCTAGGAATGTAATGTTTGTGGAAAATCATTATTAAGTCAAAACTAACTGTACATCAGAGAACACACTTGGGGTGAAACCCTATAAATGTAGTAAGTGAGGGAAATTATTCTGGGTGAAGTCAGAACTTTGTAGAACAGAGAACATAAAGGGTGAGAGAAATCTGTTAATATGATAATGAGAATACCTTTGCCCTGAAGTCAGTTCTCACAGTATGGAAGAGAACTTAAAGAGGGAAAAAACAATATGAAGATCTGGAATGCAGGAAAACATTATTATGAAATTTGGGCCATACATTATGTTTAAAAACTAAAAGTGGAAAACACTTATTGGTGAATGAACATAGCAAACATTTTGCTCAATGCCACACCTCAGTAAACATCAGAGAGTTCACACAGGGTGAAACCTGGCTCAGCATCCCTAGGTTGAGAGGGGATGCATTTTTCTGATACTACTCCAGTTTCACAGAATATCTGAGAAGACACACAGGGGAGAAACCTTTTGGGTGTAATGAATGTGGAAAAACCTTTCATCAGAAGTCAGCCCTAATTGTTCACCACAGAACTCATATAAGACAGAAACCCTATGGATGTAATGAATGTGGAAAATCATTCTGTGTGAAGTCAAGAGGCCAGAGAAAATGCACAAACTATAGGAAACTATAGGAAAGCATTTACTATGAGGTTATATTTTACAGAGTATATGTAATAAGAAGTACCTTCTCAGTGAACATCAGATAGTAGAGAAAGTATTTTTAACTGTATCCAATGTGTGGACGTTTTAGATTAAAATCTAAATTTAATATAGACCAGAGGTGTTGAATTGCAGGATATCTAGCAATTTAAGAAAATGTAGAGACAAAAATTTTTTTTTTTTGAGATGGAGTCTTGCTCTGTCACCCAGGCTGGAGTGCAGTGGCATGATCTCGGCTCACTGCAAGCTCCGCCTCCTGGGTTCACACCATTCTCCTTCCTCAGCCTCCTGAGTAGCTGGGACTACAGGTGCCTGCCACCACACCTGGCTAATTTTTTGTATTTTTAGTAGAGATGGGGTTTCACCATGGTCTTGATCTCCTGACCTCATGATCCACCCACCTCAGCCTCCCAAAATGCTGGGATTACAGGCATGAGCCACCACACAAAAAAAGGTTTTTATTGAGAAATAGCATTTTACTTTGTTAATATCCAGTTCAGTTCATTGTCAAGACTGCTGTTTTCTGAGACTTGAAAAGATGCCACGCTGGAGCCAATGACTATAACTAGTTCAAAGGTTTATTGCTTAGCCATATGTAAAATAAGGGAAGATTTTTTAGCAAAGGGAGCCATAAGCAAGAGTGCTCTTGTATGTCCAGGAAGAAAGAGAAAGACCCTTAATCTGGGGCCATAGGACAGGAGCCCACCAGCAGGATTTTTGAATAATCCTGTGGCAGACTAATTTTGGGCGACCCATCTCAGAATGGTGGATCAAAGGGGCAAGTCAACTTGCCTTGTATGCAACTTGTATGAGAATTAGTAGAAGAGAGTGGGTCCAGATTTCTGGTGGTTTCTGCCCTAGCAGATGTCCAATACGTAAGCCAAGACATTCTGCTGTGAGTGACTTATTGTATCCAAGTCTATTTCTCTCCAAACTGAAACATGTCTTTCATAGGTGATATAACTTTTTAAAATATGTATAGAGATACAACTTAAATATGGGGCTTTGAAAAAGCACAAATAGTCTGGGCATGGTGGCTCGTGCCTGTAATCCCAGTACTTTGGGAGGCTGAGGTGGGCAAGACCTGAGGTTAGGAGTTCCAGACCAGCCTGGCCAACATGATGAAACCCTATCTCTACTAAAAATACAAAAATTAGCCAGGCATGGTGGCACACACCTGTAGTCCCAGCTACTAGAGAGGCTGAGGTGGGAGGATCACTTGAACCTGGGAGGTGGAGGTTTCAGTGAGCTGAGATCATGCCACTGCACTCCAGCCTGAGCGACAGACACTGATTCAAAAAAAAAAAATAGATTTTGCTATTGGGTAAGGTATAGTAGTCGGCAGCAGAATGGACTGATTGAGGACAACTATAAAATTACAAAAAAAAATTAAGTGCAACTTATTGCTATAGAAGCAAAGAGAACTAAAGGGGCAAAATTCTAGAGAGTGGTAAATCCCAGAAAGGACATGCACAGAATGCAGCTGTTTGCTCTGGGGACCCTTTCCACTTCTGGCTATAGAGAAGAACCTGAATACTGAACTTGGTTCAGGCAGAGAGCCATACCCTGGGGGTCAGGGGAAGGCATGGGGGGACCAGAAGCCAGGAGAACAATCAAGACTGCAATGAAAAAAAAAATAGATACATTAGGGGCTTCAAACACATATAATTTTTCAAGAAATTTCCAGATGTCTCATGCTGCATAGGGCAGGAGGCTGAAAAGCTAATTTGAGAAGAAAACTAGTAGGATTTTTGTTTTGTTTTTCATTTTGCAATACGAAGGAGAAATGATTAGAATTTATTATTTGGCACTTAGGAAGTGCCAGCAGGTTGGTCCTTTCATGAACATGCCATCAGTAAAAGCCCTGGAAACAAGGTCATACCAGAGATTGATTGTGCCTTGTCACAACTGCAGACAATACCTGAGTGGAATATTCAAAAACCTGCTTAGAAAGAAAACTCTAGGACAGATGGCTTCACTGAAGTTATTCCAAATATTTAATAAAGAATACCAGGCTTTTATAAACTCTTCTAGAAGAAAATAGTTGGAACTTTTCCAATTCAGTTTTTGAGGCCAGTGCAACCTTGATACCAAAACCAAAAGAAAAAAAAAAACATAAAGCTATAGACCAAAGTCTCATAACTTTAGATGCAAAATCCTAAAATTGAAAAAAAGAAAGTCTAGCCATATCCATATATCATCACCAAGAGATGTTTATTAGGGCAATCAAAAGATGATTTATTTTAAAAAAATCAATGTGGCCTTCCATTCCTCTTTATTTTGATTCCCCTCTTTGACTTTTTATGTGTCTCTTTTGCCTTCCCTCTCCAGAGTGGAGGAGTTAGACCTGCATTGTGGGATGGGAGGAGTTGTGGCTGTGTGTCTGCTGGCACCAAGAGGGCCGAGGGTGAGGTGTGGAAGGGACAGGGGGAGGAGATGGGCAGCATTGTTGAAAGCTTAGTACCATTGAGCAAATAAATATGTTGAGAATGATGACAGCAAGGTTTCTCCCTGTTAGAGAAGGTATTTATAGAAATAGAAATGAGGAGAGCTAGAAAACCTGGAGTGTGGGATTAGAATAGAACTATCTTTTAAATATATAGGAACAATAGACAAATTGTTGTGTGTGCCCATATACATATATTTTGTGATTCATTCTACTGAGAGGACATAAACGCAGTGACACCTCAGTAACAATAAGCACACCAACTGCCAAGTTATTAGTTCCTAAATGCTATCCACAAAAAAAGGAGACCAGGGATGATTCCTAGTCAGAGATTGGGAGAAAAAGATGAGCCTGAATCATCTCATGTACCTAAGAAAATACTCTGGCTGGGCTCAGTGGCTCATGCCTGTAATTCTAGCATTTTAGAAGGTCGGGGTGGGTAGGTTGCTTGAGCCCAGGAGTTTGAGACCAGCCCGGGCAACATGGCAAAACTGTCTCTACAAAAAATATAAAAATTAGCCAGGCATGGTGGCATGCACCTGTCATCCAAGATACTCAGGAGGCAGAAAGCTGGGAGGATCACTTGAGCCTGGGAGATTGAGACTGCACTGAGCTGTGATTGTACCACTGCACTCCAGCCTGGAAGACAGAGTGAGACCCTGCCTCAGGAAAAAAAAAAAAAAAAAATGTCACTCAGCAAGTTAATGGACAAACTGTGGAACATCCAGAAAACTTTAACATTCTTCAAAGAAATAGAAAACACAATCCTAAAATTTATGTGGGAACCACAAAAGACCTAGAATAGTCAGAGCTATCCTGAGCGAAAGGAATCAAACTGGAGGAATCATATTACCTGACTTCAAATTATTCTACAGAGCTACAGTAACCAAAACAGCATGATACTGGCATAAAAACAAACACATAGGAACAGAATAGACAACCCAGAAACGAATTCATACATCTACAGTGAACTCACTTGACAAAGGTATGAAGAACATACATTGGGGTAAAGATAGTGTCTTTAATAAATGGTGCTGGGAAAACTGGATATCCATATGCAGAATAATGAAACTAGACCCCTATCTCTTAGCATATACGAAAATCAAAATTAATTAAAAAGTTAAATCTAAGACCTCAAACTATGAAACAGCTAAAAGAAAACATTGGGGAATCTCTCCTGGACATTGGAGTGGGCAAAGATTTCTTCTGTAATACTTGACAAACAGGCAACCAAAGCAAAAGTGGACAAGTGGGATCACATCAAGTTAGAAACCTTCTGCACTGCAAAGGAAATAGCAAAGTGAAGAGACAACCCAGTGAAGAATGGGAAAGAATATTTGCAAACTATCCGTCTATATTAGGCCATTCTTGAAGTACTATACAGAAATACTTGAGACTGGGTAATTTATAAAGAAGAGGTTTAATTGGCTCATGGTTTTGCAGGCTGTACGGGAAGCATGGTGCTAACATCTGATCAGCTTGTAGGGAGGCATCAGGAAGCTTCCAACCATGGTGGAAGGCAAAAGGAGCATAAGTATCTCACATGGCAGGAGCAGGGGCAAAGAGAGAGGGGAAGGGAGGTGCCATACACTTAACTAGATCTTTTGAGTACTCAGGTCTTGTGAGGGTTGCTTGAGGTCATGGATACCCCATTTACCCTGATGTGTTTATACACATTTCATGACTATATCAAAATATCTCATGTACCCCATAAACATATACACCTATTTGTACCCACAAAAATTTAAAAATAAAGTTAATTTCAATGTTTAAAGACTCATTATTAAAATAATAGCTGTTTCTATAAATTTAATATTTCAATAAAACTCCCAATATTCTTAACACTGGAAAAACTTTTCCAAAATGCATATGACAGAAATATGGGCTTTGATGCGAGGACAGCATCAATTAATGAGGGATCCTCCCCTTTGACCAAAATACCTTCCACCAAGACCCACCTTTAACGCTGAGGATTACATCTCAAAATGACATTTGGGTGGGGACAAATATCCAAACTATATCACTAGCTATATCAGGAGCTATAACTATAATTATATCAGGAGTTATAACAATTCTATAGAAAAAAATCTAATCTGAAAACTGGACAAAAGTCTGAATAGACATTTCTCAAAAGAAGACATACAAATGGCAAACAGGCATATGAAAAGGTACTCAACATCATTGATCCATTAGAGAAATGCAAATCAAAACTCCAGTGAGATGTCATCTCACCCCAGTTAAAATGTCTTTTGTCCAAAAGACAGGTAATAAGAAATGCTGAAGAGGATGTGGAGAAAAGGAAACCCTCATGCACTGTGGAAATGTATATTAGTACAACCACTATGGAGAAGTTTGTAGGTACCTCAAAAACTAAAAATAGAGCTACTATACAATCCAGCAATTCCACTGGTAGGTATATACCCCAAAGAAAGGAAATCAGTATATTGAAGGTATTTCTGCACCATGTTTACTGTAGCACTACTCACAATAGCCAAGATTTGGAAGCAACCTAAGTGTCCATCAGCAGATGAATGGATAAATATGATACATATACACAATGGAGTACTATTCAGCCATAAAAAAGAATGAGATCCTGTCATTTGCAACATTATAGATGGAACTAGAGATCATTAAGTGAAATAAGCCAGGCACAGCAAGACAGACATCACATGTTCTGATTTATTTGTTGGAGCTAAAGCTGAAAACAACTGAACTTATAGAGATAGAGAGTAGGAGGATGTTTACCAGAGGCTGGGAAAGGTAGTGGGGGCATGATGAGGGGGAAGTGGGGAATGTTAATGGGCACAAAAAGTGGAATGACTAAGACCTAGTATTTGATGGAACAACAAGGTTACTACAGTCAATAATAATTGTACATTTTTAAGGTATAATTGAATTGTTTGTAACACAAAGGATAAATGTTTGAGGTTATGGAGACCCCATTTACCCTGATGTGATTATTAGACATTGCATGCCTGTATCAATATATCATGTACCCCATAGATGTACACACCTAGTATGTACCCAAAAAAAACAAAGTAAAAATTTCAATGATTAGGAAGACCATTAATATCACTTTTCTTTAAATGTTTCTGTAAATTTAATACAATTTCAATAAAGCTTCCAATATTTATTCTTAGTACTGGAAAAAGTTTTCCAAAATGTGTATGGCAGAAATAGGGCCAAAATAGGCAAGAAAACTATTTTTGAGATGTCAGTTTTCCTCAAATTGTTCTATTAATTAAACACCACCTGAATTAAAATTTGACAGTGGATTATAAATTTATGTGAATATTCAAAACAATTGTGAATACATGAGTCCAGAATCACAGCCATACATCATGAGGTGCTTGGGACATTTTCAGCAAATGTGCCAATGAAATCCAAGGGGAAAGACACATCTTCAAAAAGTGGTGTTGGCCAGGCGCGGTGGCTCACGCTTGTAATCCCAGCACTTTGGGAGGCCGAGGCGGGTGGATCACGAGGTCAGGAGATCGAGACCACGGTGAAACCGCGTCTCTACTAAAAATACAAAAAAAAAATTAGCCGGGTGTGGTGGAGGGCGCCTGTAGTCCCAGCTACTCCGAGAGGCTGAGGCAGGAGAATGGCGTGAACCCGGGAGGCAGAGCTTACAGTGAGCCGAGATCGCGCCACTGCACTCCAGCCTGGGGGACAGAGCGAGACTCCGTCTCAAAAAAAAAAAAAAAGTGGTGTTAACTTTGTCTCCCCAAAGCATATATAAAGCCTCAACTCATCATAGGTCTAAATATAAGAGCTCAAACTTAAAACTTACAGAAGAAAAACGGAAAATTTTATAGCTTTGAGTTAGGTGATGATTTCTATATAGGACAATAAAAATATGGAATATACAAAAATTAATACACTTAATAAAAACGATGTACTCTAAACTTTGACAAATTAGATTTTGTTAAATTCAAAAGCTTGTGTTCTGAAAGCACACAATTAAGGAAATGGAAAGATGAGTTATGGACTGAAAAAAATACTTGTAAAACAACTTTGGATAAGAATAGAAGAAAAATCCCAATAAGAAAATTGGTGAAAGATTGGTGTGAAAAGTTCACTACAGAAAAAATACGAATGGCAAATAAGCCTGATGTGGGGGAGCATGTTCAATACCAATGCTAATTTTTGAAATGCCCTGTGTTTAATTTTTTGGTGTGTGTGATTTGCAACATGCTCCTGCTGCATGGAGGAAGAGGAGATGGTAAAATGAACAGTAATAATTGTAAACATAAAGTCTCAAGGAGTCATAATTTTCCACGGAACAGAATAAAATCTATAGTTGTCAATTTACAACACCACTCAGTAAGAGCACAATACAATAATCCCACTATTAATATGGGCCAAACTTCTGATCTTGAAACCAGCTCAATTTTCCTATACAATTGATGTTTATGGGGGCCTTTTTTGGGGAGAATAAACATAGAAATTGACTGTCACACCATTCTTGCATTGCTATAAAGAAATACCTGAGAAGTTAGGAAAGAAGTTTAATTGGCTCAGGTTCTGCAGGCTTTACAGGAAGCATGGTGCTGGCATCTACTCAGCTTCTGGTGAAGCCTCAGCTTTCAGTCATAGCAGAAGGCAAAGCAGGAGCAAGAGACAGTGAGTTGGGGGAAGTGCCACATTCTTTTAGATGACCAGATCTTGGGAGAATTCAGTATCAGAAAGACAGCACTAAGCCGTATGAAGGTTCCATCCCCATGATCACCTCCCACCAGGACCTACCCCCAGCACTGGGAATTACAATTCAACATCATATTTAGGCAGGCAAAAATATCCAAAGTATAGGATTGACCTCCCAGTCTTACAGGTTGAGAAATTTAACATTTGTCATCTGTTTCTTTCTCAATAAACTGATCATTAGGACTCCCTCATAGTTGCATGGAACTGAAACTTTACAGATCACAACAACTGGACAATGAGACCTGTTGCCAGTTGACTTCTCTTCCTTCTCTCTCGTTCCTGTTTTCCCACAGGTGGTTACAATGAGATGCTAGACCTCTCATCTAACCACATGCTGCCTGTTGATCATATTCATTACTCCCCTTAATTCCTGTCTATATAAATGCCTAACTTTAGTTGAGAGAGAGACAGATTTGACAGTTAGACTGACAGCATCCACAATAAATCTCTTCTTCCCTGGCAATACTCTTCTTAGTGACTGGCTTTCTGTGCGGAGAGCAACCACACCTAGGCCAAACCCCTGGTGTTCAGCAACAATACATTTGTTCTACTTGATCCTCTGAGCTAATATCTTTCTCTTGTAAAAACTTGCCTCACAGCCTCTCAGATCAGGGGATGCTCAGTGAGGAAGAAACCATTAAGAACTGTGTTATCCAGTTTTGTCTAAGGCTGCTGTGATCGGGCAGTTCACTGTGCAGTGAAAAGCCTCCAGAGCAACATGCAGCAGCCCTGTCATCACCTTGTGATCACCCAGATGACAGTTGGCACACCTGTAAAGCCAACTATAGCCATAACTGGAGCCCAGGCCGAAGCTTTTTGCTAATAGTGAGTGAGCTGGAAAGGTGGGATTGGCCCGTTTCTCTGTGCTTTGTATCTAAGCAATGTAGTTTGGGCCCTAGAAAAGAGTTCTACCTGACAATGAGCCATTCTGCCAAACAGTCAACTGGGGATTTGAAAACTTGGACTTGAAGGGACTTTCGGTATTCTGTAATAAATATGCACTCTATGTCCATATCTTTTTGTATTTTCAAGTGCAAAAAGTAAACATTTTTGCTCAAATATTCCAATTTCCAAATAATTCATATAATGGTATTGGATTGACCCCCAAATAAATGTAAGCTGAGAAATTGGGCAAGGCTGATATGTTCATCTCCTCCCATGTTCATGGAATAGGAGATGTACCTAGTGAGATTTATATTTGTATGGGTCTTACCGTTGGCTTTTTTTGGACTAGTTTGAGACGTTCAAGCCCTGGAATCCTTTAAAAATCAGTAAGATCGATTGAAGACCCTCAGAATGTCTGCTCCTTTCATCTTTTCAATTATGCCAATCACTTTCTAAACTGATGACAAGCACTCAAATTGTATTTCCCTCTTTAATACTAATATACGACTGTTAGAAATGAAAAATAGAAAACAAAGGGTGTATATAATGTGTGTGATACTTGGTTTTAAGTGAAACCAGTAATGTTCCAACTAAAGATGTGCTTTCCTAATGTTACACAGCTCATTCAGGTGGTGCATTTCTCTGAGTGCACTGCTGGTATATGATGGGTGTTGGGAACAGGCCCCCCAAAATCTGGCCATAAACTGGCCCCAAAACTGGCCATAAACAAAATCTCTGCAGCACTGTGACATGTTTTTGATGGCCATAATGCCCACGCTGGAAGATTGTGGGTTTACCGGAATGAGGGCAAGGGACACCTGGCCGGCCCAGGGTGGAAAACTGCTTAAAGGCAGTCTTAAGCCACAAACAATACCATGAGTGATCTGTGCCTTAAGGACATGCTCCTGCTGTAGTTAACTAGCCCAACCTATTCCTTTAATTCCGCCTATCCCTTCCATTCCCATAAGGGATACTTTTAGTTAATTTAATATCTACAGAAACAATGCTACTGACTGGTTTGCTGTTAATAAATATGTGGGTAAGTCTCTGTTCAGGGCTTTCAGCTCTGAAGGCTGAGAAACCCCTGATTTCCCGCTTGACACCTCTGTATTTCTGTGTGTGTGTCTTTAATTCTTCTAGTGCTGCTGGGTTAGGGTGTCCCTGACTGAGCTGGTCTCGGCAATTGGTGTCCATCGTGGGGGCTTGAATCCAGGTTGAAGGGTCGCCGGAGCGAAGGTTGGAGAATGTGGAATAAAGCAATCCCTGTGGTGGGTAAGAAGGGGAGCTTGGAAGCATCAGGGCACCAATGGGACAAGTGTGGGGTCTGGTTCATTCCACCTTGAAACTTTTTCACACTGATGATGAGGAGGAAGGAGAGTATAACAAAGTAACAGAAGAGGTTACAGAGCATGTTTATTTACCAGCTAAATCTAAAACGGCAAAGGAGGGAAAGGTTCATCCCTACCCTTCAGCACCCCCTCATTTTTACTTTGAAGAAAATGACCCTCCAGATCTTTCTTTTCTGGAGGACACTGGGCAAAAAGTAGTTTCCCCAGTGACTGTTCGAGCAGCGCCTCAAGCGACTGCTCTTAGTTCTATTCAGGCAGGAATTCAGCAAGCTAGATGAGAGGGTGATTTAGAGGCTTGGCAGTTCCCTGTTAGAATACACCCCCTAGATCAACAGGGAAATATAGCTACATTTGAGCTTTTTCTTTTTAAATTACTCAAAGAATTTAAACAAGCTATTCATACTAAAAAAGAATGTAGAAATAATCAGCAAGTCAGGCCGCCAGATAGGGGAAAAAAGAAAACTGCTGAGTCTGAAATATGTCCAAAATGTAAAAAAGGAAAACATTGGGCTAATTAGTGTCACTCTAAGTTTGATGAAGATGGGAACCCGATTTCGGGAAACGCCATGAGGGGCCCATCCCGGGCCCTGTTCTAAACTGGGGCATTTCCAGCTCAGGCCATTCCCTCACCCCTGTACAATGTCTGTACCCCACCACAGCTGGTAGTGCCGCAGTAGATTTATGCTGCACAAAAACTGTGAGCCTTCTGCCTGGGGAACCCCCACAAAAGGTCCCAACAGGAGTCTGTGAACCCTTGCCAGCAGGGACAATAGGATTACTTTTAGGAAGGTCTAAGTTTAAAAGGGATACAAATACATACAGGAGTCATTGATTCAGATTACAATGGGGAAATTCACATTGTTATATCTACTTTTGTTCCCTGGAAAGCAGAGCCAGGAGAGTGCATAGCACAGCTCCTGATTGTGCCGTATGTGGGAATGGGAAAAAGTGAAATTAAATGAACAGGAGGATTTGGAAGCACAAATAAACAGGCAAAGCAGCTTATTGGGTAAATCAAATTACTGATAAACGACCTAACTGTGAAATAACTATTCAGGGAAAGAAATTTAAAGGTTTGGTAGATACAGGAGTGGATATTTCAATCATTTCTCTACAGCACTGGCTGTCCCCGTGGCCAGTTCAACCCACTAAATTTAACATAGTTGGAGTTGGTAAAGCCCCTGAAGTATATCAAAGTAGTTTATATTTTGCACTGTGAAGGGCCCGATGGACAACCTGGGGCTATTCAACCAATTATAACTTCTGTACCTATAAATGTATGGGGAAGAGATTTATTACAACAATGGGGAGCACAAGTTCTAATTCCAGAACAATTATATAGCCCTCAAAGTCAACATACAATGCATGAAATGGGGTATGTCCCTGGCATGGGACTAGAAAAAAACTTGCAAGATTTGAAAGAACTGCTTCAAGTGGAAAGACAAAGTTCCCACCAAAGATTAGGGTATCATTTTTGCTGGTGGCCATTGTTAAGCCTCCAGAACCTACACCTTTAAAATGGTTAACAGATAAGCCAATTTGGATAGAACAATGGCCACTAAGTATAGAGAAACTGGAGGCTTCAGAGAAATTAGTTACTGAACAATTAGAAAATGGGCACATAGCTCCAAAATTTTCCCCTTGGAATTCTCCAGTTTTTGTAAGTAAGAAAAAATTAGGTAAATGGAGAATGTTAACTGACTTAACAGCCATAAATTCAGTTCTTTACTATCCCTTTAGCTGAGCAAGACTGTAAATGGTTTGCATTTATAATTCCTGCAGTAAACAACCTGCAGCCTGCTAAGTGTTTTCATTGTTTCACAGTTGGGTCTAGTAATGGTAAAGCTTCTTATTCTGGCTCGAAAAGTAAAGTTATTCAGATGCTCTATAAAAAGCAAAGCTTGTAGCTGTAATTG
Organism: Symphalangus syndactylus; assembly: GCF_028878055.3. NCBI lineage: Eukaryota > Metazoa > Chordata > Mammalia > Primates > Hylobatidae > Symphalangus > Symphalangus syndactylus. The sequence goes on from NC_072426.2 coordinate 79,301,741, forward strand.
AGGTATTGACTGCTTTTCATATGCCTATTATTGTGATTTCTGATTCTTTATATGTGGTTCATTCCACACAGTTAATTGAAAATGCTCAGTTATGATATCATACAGATAAACAACTGATGACAAAAACAAAAAAGGGGGAGAAATAGGGACTACAGGACAGTCCATACACAATTGAATCTAGCATTATTAATTTTAAATTTGTTGAGCCTGCCCAGAGGCCAGATGTTATCAGCAGCTGAACAGCATCTACAGAAACCAGCTGCAAAGACAGTAGCAGAACAAGATTTGGTGGAGAGATCCAATAACAAAAAGTTGGGAAACAGGTAAAATAATAACTTGGTGTTGAGGTTATGCTTGTGTTTCTCCAGGACAAAATCAACAGCTGATTTGGGTACCATCAAAATACCTGAAACCTTATCATGAGCCAGATGCCAAGGAAGATATTCCAGGAGGATATCGAGGACCCCCGGCCATTGCAGCTATGTTGAGGCTGATGCTGAGGAGGACCCCAACTGTCATGAGCAACACCCATCGAACACAGCCACCCACCTGGGGACAGATCAAGAAGCTGTCACAGATGATAGAAGCAAACCTGAGAAAAGTGGAACAAGCAGTCACAATGAGTAATTTAATGGTAGCTATGATAGTGATGATCACCATTGCCATGAGTATTCCTTCAATAAGGGCTGACACAGGAAACAATCATACTTATTGGCATATTTATCAATCTTGTCTGGCAATAATGCCTGGATATAATCACTCTATGACACAGTTACACGTGCTTTCTGATATCTGTATTTACCATAATAAATCTGCTCCTATAATTGAGGCATACTGCCCTAAAAAACCTATTTGTAAACAAAATTGAACCTGGCCAGAAAAAATGAATGTACTTGTTTAGGAAGATTGCATTTGCAGAACAGGCAGAGGTGCTGCACAACGAAGCCTATGGAATCATTGATTGGTCCCCTAAGGGGATGTTTAGCTTACATTTCACATCTCAGTCTGTGTGACACAGCCACACTATGTTCAGCTGATCTGAACAAAATGGACAGATGGTGGATATAATAAGAAGTACAGCAAGATTTCTTATTATCTGGAACCATGGCAGTATAGTGGTACCTCAGCCTCAAATGGTATGGCCTGCTGTAGGAGCTAAACATTAAGGATTTGTGGAAACTATTAATAGCTCTTAATAAGATCAAAATTTGGGAAAGAATAAAAAAGCATCTAAAAGGACACTCTACAAACTTGTTTTTGGATATTGCAAAATTAAAAGAACAAGTATTTAAAGCATCCCAAGCACACCTGACCTTAATGCCAAGAACTGGAGTGCTGAAAGGGGCTGTAGACAGATTAGCAACTAGTAACCCATTAAAATGGATAAAAACACTTGGAAGCTCTGTAATTTATGATGATTGTGCTTTTAATCTGTGTCATTTGCTTTGTATAGTCTGCAGATGTAGATCCTGACTCCTGCGAGAAGTAGCTCACTATAACAAAGCTGCCTTTGCTTTTATCGATTTGCAAATCAAAGAAGGGGGACATTATGGGAACAGGCCCTCCCCAAAATCTCACCATAAACTGGCCCCAAAACTGGCCATAAACAAAATCTCTGCAGCACTGTGACATGTTCATGATGGCCATAATTCCCACGTTGGAAGGTTGTGGGTTTACCGGAATGAGGTCAAGGAACACCTGGCACTCCCAGGGCAGAAAACTACTTAAAGGCATTCTTAAGTCACAAACAATAGCATGAGTGATCTGTGCCTTAAGGACATGCTCCTGCTGCAATTAACTAGCTCAACATATTCCTTTAATTTGGCCCATCCCTTCATTTCCCATAAGGGATACTTTTAGTTAATTTAATATCTATAGAAACAATGCTAATAACTGGCTTGCTGTTAATAAATACATGAGTAAATCTATGTTTGGGGCTCTCAGCTCTGAAGGCTGTGAGACCCCTGATTTCCCACTTGGCACCTCTATATTTCTGTGTGTGTGTCTTTAATTCCTCTAGTGCCTCTGGGTTAGGGTCTCCCCAACCGCTGGTCTCGGCAAGGTAATATTTTTTTAAATTCCAGTTTGGTTTATCTATACTGTTTTAGAATGTATGGGTTTCTCTAGGCCCTCCGTTACTTCAGGTGTGACATTTTATGCACGTCACTTGTTGCAGCCCACTGGTGTCCACATTCTGCCATGTGATGTGCAGGATCCTCACCTCCATGTAGGCCCATTTCTCCTTCTCACTTTTACAACATAATTTACATGCATGAAGAACTATATCAGACCATGGGGTAATTTTTACTTCAATCATCAAACACAGTTTAGAAAAACTCAAGAAGGCTAGCCTATCATGTTTATCCATGCTTTTATTATTTCTATTTTTCTTCATCGCTGATGTTTCCTTCTTTTATCATTTTGTTTCTGAATCAGGAATTTCCTTTAGCCACATCTTTAAAAAGTTTGCTGTGTCCTTCCTTGAGTCCCAGGGTCCCCCTGGCAGCCCACATTGTGGATCTAGGATACACAGGGTGGGCACGGGCTGTAGGAGGTCTTGAAATTGTGGCAGGGGGTCTGCCACAAGTGCAGGGGGTCTGCACTTGACCTAAAAATAAGGCACCAGTACTTCTGAAACCAGACAGAATTGGATGGAAGCCATTATTTCAAGGTGATTGTCTGTATTTATGAGGATTAATTTTTTGGATAATCTGGAAGACATGGAGGACTCACTGGAAAGATATAGTAATAATTTCTTTTATTATTATTATTATTATACTTTAAGTTTTACAGTACATGTGCACAATGTGCAGGTTTGTTACATATGTATCCACGTGCCATGTTGGTGTGCTGCACCCATTAACTCGTCATTTAGCAGTATATCTTCCTAAAGCTGTCCCTCCCCCCTCCCCCTACCCCACAACACTCCCCGGAGTGTGATGCTCCCCTTCCTGTGTCCATGTGTTCTCATTGTTCAATTCCCACCTATGAGTGAGAATGTGCGGTGTTTCTTTTTTTGTCCTTGCGATAGTTTACTAAAAATGATGGTTTCCAGTTCATCCATGTCCCTACAAAGGACATGAACTCGTCATTTTTTATGGCTCCATAGTATTCCATGGTGTATGTGTGCCACATTTTCTTAATCCGGTCTATTGTTGTTGGACATTTGGGTTGGCTCCAAGTCTTTGCTATTGTGAATACTGCCGCAAAAAACATATGTGTGCATGTGTCTTTATAGCAGAATGATTTATAGTCCTTTGGGTATATACCCATTAATGGGATGGCTGGGTCAAATGGTATTTCTAGTTCTAGATCCCTGAGGAATCACCACACTGACTTCCACAATGGTTGAACTAGTTTACAGTCCTATCAACAGTGTAAAAGTGTTCCTATTTCTCCAGCACCTGTTGTTTCCTGACTTTTTAATGATCGCTATTCTAACTGGTGTGAGATGATATCTCATTGTGGTTTTGATTTGCGTTTCTCTGATGGTCAGTGATGATGAGCATTTTATCATGTGTTTTTTGGCTGCATAAATATCTTCTTTTGAGAAGTGTCTGTTCATGTCCTTCACCCACTTTAATGGGGTTGTTTGTTTTTTTCTTGTAAATTTGTTTGAGTTCATTGTAGATTCTGGATATTAGCCCTTTGTCAGATGAGTAAGTTGAGAAAATTTTCTCCCATTTGGTAGGTTGCCTGTTCACTCTGATGGTAGTTTCTTTTGCTGTGCAGAAGCTTGTTAGTTTAATTAGATCCCATTTGTCAATTTTGGCTTTTGTTGCCATTGCTTTTGGTGTTTTAGACATGAAGTCCTTGCCCATACCTATGTCCTGAATGGTAATGCCTAGGTTTTCTTCTAGGGTTTTTGTGGTTTTAGTTCTAACATGTAAGTCTTTATCCATCTTGAATTAATTTTCTTATAAAGTGTAAGGAAGGAATCCAGTTTCAACTTTCTACATATGGCTAACCAGTTTTCCCAGCACCGTTTATTAAATAGGGAATCCTTATCCCATTTCTTGTTTTTGTCAGGTTTGTCAAAGATCAGATAGTTGTAGATATATGGCATTATTTCTGAGGGCTCTGTTCTGTTCCATTGATCTATGTCTCTGTTGTGGTACGAGTACCATGCTGTTTTGGTTACTGTAGCCTTGTAGTATAGTTTGAAGTCAGGTAGCATGATGCCTCCAGCTTTGTTCTTTTGGCTTAGGATTCACTTGGCGATGCGGGCTCTTTTTTGGTTCCATATGAACTTTAAAGTAGTTTTTTCCAATTCTGTGAAGAAAGTCATTGGTAGCTTGATGGGGATGGCATTGAATCTGTCAATTACCTTGGGTACTATGGCCATTTTCACGATATTGATTCTTCCAACCCATGAGCATGGAATGTTCTTCCATTTATTTGTATCCTCTTTTATTTCATTGAGCAGTGGTTTGTAGTTCTCCTTGAAGAGGTCCTTCACATCCCTTGTAAGTTGGATTCCTAGGTATTTTATTCTCTTTGAAGCAATTGTGAATGGGAGTTCACTCATGATTTGGCTCTCTGTTTGTCTGTGATTGGTGTACAAGAATGCTTGTGATTTTTGTACATTGATTTTGTATCATGAGACTTTCCTGAAGTTGCTTATCAGCTTAAGGAGATTTTGGGCTGAGACAATGGGGTTTTCTAGATATAAAATCATGTCATCTGCAAACAGGGACAATTTCATTTCCTCTTTTCCTAATTGAATACCCTTTATTTCCTTCTCCTGCCTGATTGCCCTGGCCAGAACTTCCAACACTATGTTGAATAGGAGTGGTGAGAGAGGGCATCCCTGTCCGGTGCCAGTTTTCAAAGGGATTGCTTCCAGTTTTTGCCCATTCAGTATGATATTGGCTGTGGGTTTGTCATAGACAGCTCTTATTATTTTGAGATACATCCCATCAATACCTAATTTATTGAGAGTTTTTAGCATGAAGCGTTGTTGAATTTTGTCAAAGGCCTTTCCTGCGTCTGTTGAGATAATCATGAAGTTTTTGCCTTTGGTTCTGTTTATATGCTTGATTACATTTATTGATTTGTGTATGTTGAACCAGCCTTGCATCCCAGGGATGAAGCCCACTTGATCATGGTGGATAAGCTTTTTGATGTGCCGCTGGATTCGGTTTGCCAGTATTTTATTGAGGATTTTTGCATCAATGTTCATCAAGGATATTGGTCTGAAATTCTCTTTTTTGATTGTGTCTCTGCCAGGCTTTGGTATCAGGATGATGCTGGCCTCATAAAATGAGATACGGAGGATTCCCTCTTTTTCTATTGATTGGAATAGTTTCAGAAGGAATGGTACCAGTTCCTCCTTGTACCTCTGGTAGAATTCGGCTGTGAATCCATCAGGTCCTGGACTCTTTTTGTCGGTAAGCTATTGATTATTGCCACAATTTCAGAGCCTGTTATTGGTCTATTCAGAAATTCAACTTCTTCCTGGTTTAGTCTTGGTAGGGTGTATTTGTCGAGAAATTTATCCGTTTCTTCTAGATTTTCTAGTTTATTTGGGTAGAGGTGTTTGTAGTATTCTCTGATGGTAGATTGTATTTCTGTGGGATCGGTGGTGATATCCCCTTTATCACTTTCTATTGCATCTATTTGATTCTTCTCTCTTTTCTTCTTTATTAGTCTTGCTAGCAGTCTATCAATTTTGTTGATCTTTTCAAAAAACCAGCTCCTGGATTCATTGATTTTTTGAAGGGTTTTTTTGTGTGTCTATTTCCTTCAGTTCTGCTCTGATTTTAGTTATTTCTTGCCTTCTGCTAGCTTTTGAATGTGTTTGCTCTTGCTTTTCCAGTTCTTTTAGTTGTGATGTTAGGGTGTCAATTTTGGATCTTTCCTGCTTTCTCTTGTGGGCATTTAGTGCAATAAATTTCCCTCTACACACTGCTTTGAATGTGTCCCAGAGATTCTGGTACGTTGTGTCTTTGTTCTCACTGGTTTCAAAGAACATCTTTATTTCTGTCTTCATTTCGTTATGTACCCAGTAGTCATTCAGGGGCAGGTTGTTCAGTTTCCATGTAGTTGAGCATTTTTGAGTGAGTTTCTTAATCCTGTGTTCTAGTTTGATTGCACTGTGGTCTGAGAGGCATTTTGTTATAATTCCTGTTCTTTGACATTTGCTGAGGAGAGCTTTACTTCCAACTATGTGGTCAGTTTTGGAATAGGTGTGGTGTGGTGCTGAGAAAAATGTATATTCTGCTGTTTTGTGGTGGAGAGTTCTGTAGATGTCTATTAGGTCCACTTGGTGCAGAGCTGAGTTCAATTCCTGGGTATCCTTGTTAACTTTCTGTCTCGTTGATCTGTTTAATGTTGACAATGGGGTGTTAAAATCTCCCATTAGTATTGTGTGGGAGTCTAAGTCTCTTTGTAGGTCATTCAGGACTTGCTTTTTGAATCTGGGTGCTCCCATATTGGGTGCATATATATTTAGGATACTTAGCTCTTCTTGTTGAATTGATCCCTTTACCATTATGTAATGGCCTTCTTTGTCTCTTTTGATATTTGTTGGTTTAAAGTCTATTTTATCAGAGACTAGGATTGCAACCCCTGCCTTTTTTTGTTTTCCATTTGCTTGGTAGATCTTCCTCCATCCCTTTATTTTGAGCCTATGTGTGTCTCTCCATGTGAGATGGGTTTCCTGAATACAGCACACTGATGGGTCTTGACTCCTTATCCAATTTGCCAGTCTGTGCCTTTTAATTGGAGCATTTAGCCCATTTACATTTAAAGTTAATATTGCTATGTGTGAATTTGATCCTGTCATTATGATGTTAGCTGGTTATTTTGCTCGTTAGTTGATGCAGTTTCTTCCTAGCCTCGATGGTCTTTACAATTTGGCATGTTTTTGCAGTGGCTGGTAACGGTTGTTCCTTTCCATTTTTAGTGCTTCCTTCTGCAGCTCTCTTAGGGCAGGCCTGGTGGTCACAAAATCTCTCAGCATTTGCTTGTCTTTAAAGTATTTTTTTTCTCCTTCACTTATGAAGCTTAGTTTGGCTGGATGTAAAATTCTGAGTTGAAAATTATTTTCTTTCAGAATGTTGAATATTGGCCCTGACTCTCTTCTGGCTTGTAGAGTTTCTGCCGAGAGATCCGCTGTTAGTCTGATGGGCTTCCGTTTGTGGATAACCCGACCTTTCTCTCTGGCCATCCTTAACATTTTTTCCTTCATTTCAACTTTGGTGAATCTGACAATTATGTGTCTTGGGGTTGCTATTCTCGAGGAGTATCTTTGTGGCATTCTCTGTATTTCCTGAATCTGAATGTTGGCCTGCCTCGCTAGATTGGGGAACTTCTCCTGGATAATATCTTGCAGACTGTTTTCCAACTTGGTTCCATTCTCTCCGTTACTTTCAGGTACACGAATCAGATGTAGGTTTGGTCTTTTCACATAGTCCCATATTTCTTGGAGGCTTTGTTCATTTCTTTTTATTCTTTTTTCTCTAAACTTCCCTTCTCGCTTCATTTCATTCATTTCATCTTCCATCACTGTTACCCTTTCTTCCAGTTGTTCATATTGGCTACTGAGGCTTCTGTATTCTTCACGTAGTTCTCGAAACTTGGCTTTCAGCTCCAACAGCTCCTTTAAGCACTTCTCTGCATTGGTCATTTTAGTTATACACTCGTCTAATTTTTTTTCAAAGTTTTTAACTTCTTTGCCATTGGTTTGAATTTCCACCTGTAGCTCAGAGTAGTTTGATCATCTGAAGCCTTCTTCTCTCAACTCATCAAAGTCATTCTCCATCCAGCTTTGTTCCATTGCTGGTGAGGAACTGCGTTCCTTTGGAAGAGGAGAGGTGCTCTGCTTTTTAGAGTTTCAAGTTTTTCTGCTCTGTTTTCTCCTCATCTTTGTAGTTTTTGCTACTTTTGGTCTTTGATGATGGTGATGTACAGATCGGTTTTTGGTGTGGGTGTCCTTTCTCTTTGTTAGTTTTTTTTCTAACAGACAGGACCCTCAGCTGCAGTTCTGTTGGAGTTTACTAGAGGTCCACTCCAGACCATGTTTGCCTGGATGTCAGCTGCGGTGGCTGCAGAACAGTGGATTTTCGTGAACCACAAATTCAGCTGTCTGATTGTTCCTCTGGAAGTTTTGTCTCAGAGGAGTACCCAGCCGAGTGAGGTGTCAGTCTGTCCCTGCTGGGGGGTGCCTCCCAGTTAGGCTGCTCAGGGGTGAGGGACCCACTTGAGGAGGCAGTCTGCCCATTCTCAGATCTCCAGCTGTGTGCTGGGAGAACCACTACTCTCTTCAAAGCTGTCAGACAGGGACATTTAAGTCTGCAGAGGTTACTGCTGACTTTTTATTTGTCTGTGCCCTGCCCCCAGAGGTGGAGCCTACAGAGGCAGGCAGGCCTCCTTGAGCTGTGGTGGGCTCCACCCAGTTCGAGCTTCCTGGCTGCTTTGTTTACATAAGCAAGCCTGGGCAATGGCGGGTGCCCCTCCTCCAACCTCACTGCTGCCTTGAAGTTTGATCTCAGACTGCTGTGCTAGCAATCGGCGAGACTCCGTGGGTGTAGGACCCTCCAAGCCAGGTGCTGGACACAATCTCCTGGTGTGTCATTTTCCAAGCCCGTTGGAAAAGTGCAGTATTAGGGTGGGAGTGACCTGATTTTCCAGGTGCTGTCTGTTACCCCTTTCTTTGACTAGGAAAGGGAACTCCCTGACCCCTTGCGCTTCCCGAGTGAGACAATGCCTCGCCCTACTTCAGCTCAGCTTGCGCATGGTGCACTGAACCGACTGTCCTGCACCCACTGCTTGGCACTCCCTAGTGAGATGAACCCGGTACCTCATGTGGAAATGCAGAAATCAACCATCTTCTGTGTCACTCACACTGGGAGCTGTAGACCGGAGCTTTTCCTATTCATCCATCTTCGCTCCACCACCCCCCCCCCAGTAATAATTTCAATAAATATTTAAAGGCTAAACCAAGATGAGGCTGGTAGGACCAGGGAGAAACAGCTCCATGCTACATATTGAGATCATCTAAAGACAGGAAATTGATGTTTTATATGAGTTTGATTTCAAAGAGTAAAGGGGAATATCTGGTCCCCAGTTTCGTCTCTGGAAAGAACTGCACCTGACCCAACCCACCCTAATTACCTGTTATCTCCTGATTGTGAAGTCTATGAAAACAAACACACAGGTCATTTTCAGAAAATGAAGACATGGTGTTAGTGGCAAAATCTCACTGTGGTTTGAATGAGCATTGATGAACTGTCTGGAAGGAGTCCTTCATTGCTCTGTTGTCCAGTCAAGAATGGGAGACACTAAGAGCTTGGCCAGGGCTTCAACTTAAGTTCCATGTGAATAACCTTGGCCTATGCTCCCTGGACATGCAGTTTACCATCTGTAGAGTGTGGCCAGTTTGCCTGATGGGAGGAATCACATGCACTGCAAGCCACCCCTTGCAGCAAGAAGTCCACAAACAGGACCTTTCCCTGGCAACAGTAAGTGAGGTCAGCTGGGGTCTGGAGCTGCCCAAGACTGGCCACATGCTCCAGGGATGGGAATTGTAGTGCCCTAGAGGTAGCCTCTACCTGTGACTGCCTTAGGGCTGCCGTGAGAGCCATGGTCCACATGGCGCCTGTGAGCAGAGATGGGGGAAAGAGGAGACACAGAGGTCAACAGGGATATGGAAGTGTCTTTTATTGCAATTAAGTTTTCTAGTCATCAAACCTCTTCAAGGTGTAGAATCAGCTCTGAAATTGTCGAAGTGTTTTGATCATAGCATTCAGGGATTTATTTTTTAACTGAGATTTACATTACTATGTATTTGCAGTAATGTTTTTGTTAAAAGTTGTATCATAATGTATTTAGCCAGAACTCAGTGTCTGTGAGAAACAAAACATACTTACTACCTTCTGTGATATAAAGTTTAAAATTATATAATGTAACCAGTGACTTTCCTGTTTTAAAATATCACATAATCAAAAAAATAAACTTATAGTCTGTTTCTTTTTGTTTTAATCAGTATGTACCCATCCATGTGTACATTAATTTCTCTCACAGTCAAATACAATTATAAAATATATATTTTGAAATAATGTGACCCACGGATTCATGACAATATACTATGCATTAATTCTTTTTTATTATGGTTGTCTAATGCTATTTCACCTTCTCAACAAGGGGTAAAGCCCCAAAGGACCTAATGAATACACATGGCTTGAGTGTCCAGCACAGCCCACATGGGTGGCACCCCTGGACAACTGAATGCTGACCTAATTTCTGAAATGTTTCTGCACATCAATTACCTATGTTTGCTTGGATGAAGTTGAAAAAATTCAATAATCTCATAATAGAATCTTAAATTCTTCAATGTTTCCAGCAGTGGACCCAATGACATGGTGTGGTTTAAAGCACCCCCCATGGTTTAAACCAAGTCTTGTATGCAGCACCACTCAGCTGCATACAAGACCCAAGAATCAGAGATAAGAAGGTAAGAAGGTGGCTGGAAGTTGTCCAGATTCTACAACATATGTAGTGCTGGATCAGTTCAGTTCTAAAACAATGCATTTAATAAAATGATGGATTTATACAGGAATTTTCCAAATGGGAGGTGTGGGAAATAGCATATGGAGATTTGACAGCAGATACATGGGAAGTTAAAAAGAGAGGCAGAAATGCAAATCCCTTCTCACTCCTTCACACCTGGGGCCGTTTTGAGCGGCTTGGATGCTAAACATACAGGAGACAAATTCAACAGCTTTATTGACTTTCACACACTGCCCATTTTCCAAAACAAAAAGAACAACAATAAAAGCAGATCCAGGGGAAAAATGGATCAGAATGCCACAAATTTTACAGAAGGTATGGAAATAGTTCTGGCTCACACTGCCTGTGACTATTATAACAAAATCAGTCACTAATAAAATTTGAAATTTAGGAAGGAAACAAATTGTCTTGTTAGGGTATCTAGCTCACCGTACCTACTAAGAGAGGCTGTAAGTGCTCCAAGAGTAATTTGAATTCCACATGTGTCATTTCCCTTTAAATGTTTTCTTGCCAGGCATTTTATACTTTAAAATTTGTGTGGGAAATTTTTAACAATGGACCTGTTATTATTTTTTAACATTATCTCTACATTTTTCATATTATCTCTACATTCTCACTAGGGATCTTTTCTATCACATGAATGGAGTATAAAGAAACTTCTGGAGTACTAGATTAGGCTTTCAAATTTGTCAGAAACAATTTTCACCCTTTGGTTCATGGGTCACTGCACAGTGGAAAACAATGGATGTGCCTATGCAGTTCATATTGGCTGGGGGCTCAGTCACTGTGGCAGATTTACTGTGGTAAAAACTAACACCAGCAATGTTCCTCAAGAAAAGAGAAAGGATCAGCTGAGTGAGAATATATCTGTAAAACTGTTTTTCTCAAGGGGAGACTAAAGACTGTGAGCTGGGAGCATGGTGGCTCATGCCTGTAATCTCAGCCATTTGGGAGGCTGAGGCGGGCAGATCTCCTTAATTCACGAGCTCAAGACCAGCCTGGCCAACTATGATGAAAGCTTGTCTCTACTAAAAGTACAAAAATTAGCCAGGCATGGTGGCGGGCACCTGTGATCCCAGCTACTCAGGAGGCTGAGGCAGGAGAATCACTTGAACCTGGGAAGCAGAGGTTGCAGTGAGCCAAGATCATACCATTGCACTCCAGCGTGGGTGACAGAGTGAGATTCTGTCTCAAAAACAAAAATGAAGAAACAAAATAGACTGTGAGATACTTTTCTTTCATTGAAATCACTGCTTCTTATCTTGGCATAATTTGAACAACCCAAGCAGGGAGAAGCCAGAGCCAGGCACATTTCCCTAAGACTTCACAACAGATGTTTATTTATTTATTTGAGACAGAGTTCACTCTTGTTGCCCAGGCTGGAGTGCAATGGCACAATCTCAACTAACCATCTCAGCCTCCCAAAGTGCTGGGATTACAGGCATGACCACCATGCGCAGCCCACAACAGGTGTTTCAGTAGTTTATGAGGATATAGATAAACAGCTAGATTGGACTTAGGGATAAATTAAGCCCTTGCCAAGACCAGCTCAGTCAGGCGGGGAGACCCTAACCCAGTGGCACTAGAGGAATTAAAGACACACACACAGAAATATAGAGGTGCCAAGTGGGAAATCAGGGGTCTCACAGCCTTCAGAGCTGAGAACCCCAAACAGAGATTTACCCACATATTTATTAACAGCAAACCAGTCATTAGCATTGTTTCTATAGATATTAAATTAACTAAAAGTATCCCTTATGGGAAATGAAGAGATGCGCCAAATTAAAGGAATATATTGGGCTAGTTAACTGCAGCAGGAGCATGTCCTTAAGGCACAGATCGCTCATGCTACTGTTAGTGGCTTAAGAATGCCTTTAAGCAGTTTTCTGCCCTGGGAGGGCCAGGTGTTCCTTGCCCTCATTCCGGTAAACCCATAACCTTCCAACGTGGGAATTATGGCCATCATGAACATGTTACAATGCTGCAGAGATTTTGTTTAGGGCCAGTTTTGAGGCCAGTTTATGGCCAGATTTTGGGGGGCCTACTCCCAACATGTCCCCCTTCTCTGATGTGCAAATCGATAAAAGCAAGGGTAGCTTTGTCACAGTGAGCTACTTCTAGCAGGAGTCAGGATCCACATCTGCAGACTATACAAAGACCAACAACACAGATTAAAGGCACAATCATCATTGAAATCACAGCACTTCTAAGTGTTTTTATCCATTCTAATGGGTTACTAGCTGCCAATTTGTCTGTAACTCCTTCAAGCACTCCAGTTCCTGTCATTAAGGTCAAGTGTGCCTGGGATGCTTTAAATATTTGTCTTTAATTTTGCAATATCCAAAGACAAGTTTGTGGAGTGTCTTTCTAGATGCTTTTTTATTCTTTCCCAAATTTTGATCTTATTAAGAGCTATTAATAGTTTCCACAATTCCTTATGTTTAGCTCCTAGAGTGGGCCATATCATTTGAGGTTGAGATGCCACTATCCCACCATGGTTCCAGATAATAGGAACTTTTGCCATACTTCTTATCATTTCTACCATCTGACAGTTTTTCCCAATCATCTGAGCATAGTGTGGCAGTGGCACGCAGACTCAGATGTGCAATTCAAGCTAAACATCCCCTTAGGGGACCAATCAATAATGATTCCATAGGAATCATTGTGCAGCACCTCTGCCTGTTCTGCAATGCTATCTTCCTTAACAAGTACGTTCATTATTTCTAGTGAGGTTCAATTTTGTTTACCAATAGGTTTTTGAAGGTGGTATGCCTCATTTATAGGAGCATATTTATTATGGTAAATACTGAGATCAGAAAGCATGTGTAACTGTGTCAGAGTGATTGCATCCAGGCATTATTGACAGCCAAGATTGATAAATATGCCCAATAAGTATAACCGTTCTCTTTGTCAGCCCTTATTGAAGGAATACTTATGGCAGTGGTGATCATCACTATCATATCTACCATTAAATTACTCATTGTGACTGGTGTTCCACTTTCCTCAGGTTTCCTTCTGCCATCTGTGACAGCTGCTTCATCTGTCCCCAGGTGGGTGGCTTTCTTCAACAGATGTTGCTTGTGACAGTTGGGGTCCTCCTTAGCATCAGCCTTGACATGGCTGCAATGGGGGGGTCCTCGGGATCCTCCTGGAATCTCTTCCTTGGCATCTGGCTCATGACAAGGTTTCAGGTATTTTGATGGTATGCAAATCGGCTGTTGATTTTGGCCTGGAGAAATACAAGCGTAATCTCTACCCCAAGTTATTATTTTACCTATTTCCCAACTTTTTATTATTGGATCTCTCCACCAAATCAGTTGTTCTGTTTCTGTGTTTGCAGCTAGTTTCTGTAGATGCTGTTCAGCTGCTCATAACATCTGGCCTCTGGGCAGGCTCAACAAATTTAAAGTTAATAATGCTAGGTTCAGTTGCATCTGTGGGGTTCTATGTTGTCTGTCTCCCCCTTTCTGCTTTTGCAACTGCTGTTTTAGGGAGAGATTCATTATTTCCACTATGGCTTGTCCTTGAGAATTGTATGGGATACCAGTAATATTTTTAATATTCCACATAGAGAAAAATGTAACTAGAATTTGGCTAGTACAGCCTGGGGCATTATCGGTTTTTTTTTTTTTTTTTTTTTTTTTTTTTTTTTTTTTGAGACGGAGTCTCGCTCTATCGCCCAGGCTAGAGTGCAGTGGCGCGATCTCGGCTCACTGCAAGCTCCGCCTCCCGGGTTCACGCCATTCTCCTGCCTCAGCCTCTCCGAGTAGCTGGGACTACAGGCGCCCGCCACCGCGCCCGGCTAATTTTTTGTATTTTTAGTAGAGACGGGATTTCACCGTGGTCTCGATCTCCTGACCTCGTGATCCGCCCGCCTCGGCCTCCCAAAGTGCTGGGATTACAAGCGTGAGCCACCGCGCCCGGCCTATCGGTTTTAATAGAATCTGGAATGTCCATCACCCCAAAAGATGATGTTTAACACAGGTAGAAGACTCTCCTCTTTGGCATGTAGCCCAGAAAAAGTGAGAAAAGGTGTCCACACATACATGTACATAAGCTAGTCTCCCAAACGAGGGAACATATGTGACATTCATTTGCCAAAAGAGTTAGGTTCCAGTCCTCAAGGATTACCTCCTCCTGTAAAAGATGAGGAATGTACCATTTGGCAAGTTGGCCATCGCTGGATAATAGCTTTAGCTTCTTTCCAGGTAATGCTGTATCTGCATTTGAGACCAGAGGCATTAACATGGGTTAAATTGTGAAAGTGTCTAGCTTTAGGTATTGCAGTAGCAACTAGGCGATCAGCCATTTGATTCCCTTCAGTCAAAGGTCCTGGAAGATGTGTATGAGCCCTTATGTGAGTGATATAAATAGGGTGCATTCTACTTCTAACTGCTGTTTCCAATTGGGTAAATAAAGTCATCAGTTGTTCATCTGTATGAAATCGTAACTGAGCATTTTCAATTAACTGTATGGAACGAACCACGTATGAAGAATCAGAAATCACAATAATAGGCATATCAAAAGCAGTCAATACCTCAATTACAGCTACAAGCTCCGCTTTTTGAGATGAAGTATAGGGCGTCTGAAAAACTTTATATTTTGATCCAAAATAAGAAACTTTACCATTATTAGACCCATCTGTAAAAACATTCTCAGCACCTTTAATTGGTTTAAATTTAGTTATTTTGGGGAGAATCCAATTAGTTAATTTCAAAAACTGAAACAGCTTCATTTTAGGAAAATGATTATTGAGAATACCCACAAAGTCAGCTAAATGAGTTTGCCAAGTAAGACTATTTACAAAAGCTTGCTGTATTTGTACCTTTGTGAGAGGGACAATAATTTTTCCAGGATCATATCCACGTAATTTAACAATCTGAGTTCTCCCAATCCCTATCATAGTAGTGATTTGATCTAAATAAGGAGTCAGAGTCCATGAATTAGTATGTGGAAGAAAAAGCCACTCTACTAAGTCCTTTTCTTGGACAATAACACCAGTAGTTGAATGCAGAGTTGAAAAAATTAGCAAATCTAGAGTCTTCTCTGGATCTATTCTATTTATTTGAGCTTTATGGACTTGCTTCTCAATCAGTTGTTAACTCTGCCTTAGCCGCCTTCGTTAATTGCCGAGGGCTAGTGAGACTAGGATTTCCTTTAAGGATAGAAAACAGATTATTCATGGCATAGGCAGGAATTCTTAGAGCAGGTCGTATCAAATTAATGTCCCCTAGTAATTTTTGAAAGTCATTTAATGTTTTTAGTTGATCCCTATGAATGGTTACTTTCTGTGGCACAGTGATAGTGTCATTTACTAAGGTCCCCAAGTAGGAGTAAGGAGTAGTAGTCTGAATTTTGTCAGGAGCTATAATTAAACCAGTGCAATAAATTGAATTTTGCAAGTGATCATAACATTGGAGTAATATTTCTCCAGGTGGGGGCAGCACAAAATATACCATCCATATAGTGAATAATGTAACACTGTGAAAATTTTTTATGAGTAGGTTCAATTGCTTGCCCCACGTACGTCAGGCAAATTGTGGGACTGTTTAACATGCCCTGTGGCAACACTTTGCAATGGTCACACTTAGCAGGCTGCAGGTTGTTTACTGCAGGAATTGTAAATGCAAAGCATTCACAGTCTTGCTCAGCTAAAGGGATAGTAAAGAAACAGTCTTTTAAATCTGTGACTATTAAAGGCCAATTTTTTGGAATTATAGCAGAAGAAGGCAATCCTGGCTGTAATGCTCCCATAGGTTGTATAACTGAAATGATGGCTCTTAAGTCAATTAATATTCTCCATTTACCTGATTTTTTCTTAATTACGAAAACTGGTGAATTCCAATGGGAAAATGCTGGAGCTATGTGCCCATTTTCTAATTGTTCAGTAACTAATTTCTCTAAAGCCTCTAGTTTCTCTTTACTTAGCAGCCATTGTTCTATCCAAATTGGCTTATCTGTTAACCATTTTAAAGGTATAGGTTCTGGAGGCTTAACAATGGCCACCAGCAAAAATGATACCCTAATCTTTGGTGGGAACTTTTCAAACCTTGCAAATTTTTTCCTAGTCCCGTACCAGGGACATACCCCATTTCATGCATCATATGTTGACTTTGAAGGCTATATAACTGTTCTGGAAGTAGAACTTGTGCTCCCCACTGTTGTAATAAACCTCTTCCCCATAAATTTATAGGTACAGAAGTTATAATTGGTTGAATAGTCCCAGGTTGTCCATCAGGCCCTTCACAATGCAAAATATAACTACTTTGATATACTTCAGGGGCTTTACCAACTCCAACTATGTTAAATTTAGTGGGTTGAATTGGCCACATGGATGGCCAGTGCTGTAGAGAAATGATTGAAATATCTGCTCCTGTATCTGCCAAGCCTTTAAATTTCTTTCCCTGAATAGTTATGTCACAGGTAGGACGTTTATCAGTAATTTGATTTACCCAATAAGCTGCTTTGCCTTGTTTATTTGTGCTTCCAAATCCTCCTGTTCATTTAATTTCACTTTTTCCCATTCCCACATACAGCACAATCAGGAGCTGTGCTATGCACTCTCCTGGCTCTGCTTTCCAGGGAACAAAAGTAGATATAACAATGTGAATTTCCCCATTGTAATCTGAATCAATGACTCCTGTATGTATTTGTGCCCATTTTAAACTTAAACTAGACTTTCCTAAAAGTAATCCTATTGTCCCCGCTGGCAAGGGTCCACAGACTCCTGTTGGGATCTTTTGCGGGGGTTCCCCAGGCAGAAGGCTCACAGTTTTGTGCAATATAAATCTATTGCGGCACTACCAGGTGTGGTGGGTGACAGACATTGTACAGGGGTGAGGGAATGGCCTGAGCTGGAAATACCCCGGTTTAGAATGAGGCCTGGAATGGGCCCCTCATGGCGTTTCCCGAAATCGGGTTCCCTACTTTATCAAACTTAGAGTGACACTGATTAACCCAATGTTTTCCTTTTTTACATTTTGGACATATTTCAGACTCAGCAGTTTTCTTTTTTCCCCTATCTGGCAGCCTGACTTGCTGATTTTTTCTACATTCTTTTTTAGTATGCCCATGCTTCCCGTAGTTAAAACAAGATCCAGGAAATGGAGTACTTCCTTTATTCACTCTCAGTCCTGCCATTGCCTTGCCAACAAAGCAGCTTTATGCAGATTACTTCCGATACGATCACAGGCCTTGATACAATCAACTAAAGGTGCTTTCCCTCTGATAGGTGGCAGAGCAGCCTGGCAATTGGGATTAGCATTGTTGAAAGCTAATAACTGCAACACTATATCATGAGCAGCTGAATCTGCAATCATCTTTTTAAGAGACTCCTGTAACCGAGTTATAAAATCAAGGTATGGTTCTCTTGGTCCCTGTTTTATAGCACTAAAGGAAGGGAATTGTTCTTCACCTGTGGTGATTTTTTCCCAAGCTTTAATGCACGCTCTGCTAAGCTGTTCTGTGGCATCATCCTGCATGACCACTTATGCATCTAAACTAGCCCATTTGCCAACCCCCAAAAGTTGGTCTGCAGTTATACTAATTTGAGGTTGGGCCTGGGCATTGTGAGCAGACTGAATGGAAGCTTCATCTGCCCACCAAGTTTTAAATTGTAAGAACTGAGCAGGAGTTGGACAAGCTCAAGTAAAAGCATCCCAGTCAGTAGGAATCATCCGACTGGAAACAGCAACATTCCTTAACAGTCCCATTACGAAAGGAGATACTGCCATACTGATTTATAGCTTGTTTAAATTCTTTGAGTAATTTAAAAGTAAAAGGCTCAAATGTAGCTATAATATTTCCCTGTTGATCTGGGGGGGGGTGTATTCTAACAGGGAACTGCCAAGCCTCTAAATCACCCTCTCATCTAGCTTGCTGAATTCCTGCCTGAATAGAACTAAGAGCAGTCGCTTGAGGCACTGCTCAAACAGTCACTGGGGCAACTACTTTTTGCCCAGTGTCCTCCAGAAAAGAAAGATCTTGAGAGTCATTTTCTTCAAAATAATAATGAGGGGGTGCAGAAGGGTAGGGATGAACCTCTCCCTCCTTTGCCACTTTAGCTTTAGCTGGTAAACATGCTCTGTAACCTCTTCTGTTACTTCGTTATATCCTCCTTCCTCCTCATCATCTGTGTGAAAAAGTTCCAAGGTGAAACGAACCAGACCCCAAACTTGTCCCATTGTTACCCTGATGCTTCTGAGCTCCCCTTCTTACTCACCATGGAGATTGCTTTAAGAGTACTCGTGTGTCCTCCACTAGTTTTCCTTTCCAAATGTCACTCCGGTGACCCTTCAACCTGGATTCGAGCCCCCACGATGGACTCCACTTGCTGAGACCAGCTCGGTCAGGGAGACCCTAACCCAGCAGCGCTAGAGGAATTAAAGACACACACACAGAAATATAGAGGTGTCAAGTGGGAAATCAAGGGTCTCACAGCCTTCAGAGCTGAGAGCCCCGAACAGAGATTTACCCACTTATTTATTAACAGCAAACCAGTCATTAGCATTGTTTCTATAGATATTAACTAAAAGTATCCCTTATGGGAAATGAAAGGATGGGCTGAATTAAAGGAATAGGTTGGGCTAGTTAACTGCAGCAAGAGCATGTCCTTAAGGCACAGATCGGGCATGCTATTGTTTGTGGCTTAAGAATGCCTTTAAGCAGTTTTCCACCCTGGGCAGGCCAGGTGTTCCTTGCCCTCATTCCGGTAAACCCACAACCTTCCAGCTTGGGCGTTAGGGCCATCATGAACATGTTACAGTGCTACAGAGATTTTGTTTATGGCCAGTTTTGGGGCCAGTTTATGGCCAGATTTGTGGGGGCCTGCTCCCAACAGCCCTCATATTTTATTGGTGAAAAGACGGATCCCAAGAGACAATAAAAAAGATACTTGATTTCTACTGTAGGGTTGATCCTGGAACAATCTGGGTCTCAACTCTGCAAGTCCACTTACAGAGGATTTTTAAAAACAAATGCAGTAGGTCGGTATGGTCAGTTTCCACATTTGAAACCAAATGTGGCAGGAAAATACAGTATTGGCCAGGTTCCAGGCCTACATGCACAGAGGGTCTACTTTTCCTACCCACAGGCTCAACAAGGCTGATTTCAGGACCTGGGCATGCATAGATATGTGCCGAGACCAGCTTGGTCATGGAGACCCCAACCCAGTGGTGCTAGAGGAATGAAGACAAACACACAGAAATAAAGTGCAAAGTGGGAATCAGGGGGATAACAGCCTTCAGAACTGAAAGCCACAAACAGAGTTTGACCCACATGTTTGACAGCAAGCCAGTGATAAGTATCGTTTCTATAGATTATAGATTAGCTGAAAGCATTCCTTATGAAAAACAAAGCATTCTTAGAGAGGAGTAGAGAAACAGTCTCTGGCTGATTATCTGCAGCAAAAACATGTTGTTAAGGTACAGGCCGCTCATGCTATTGTTTGTGGTTTGAGCAATTTTCCGCTCCAGGCGGGCCAGGTGTTCCCTACCCTGCTCCAGTAAACTAACAACTTCTAGCAGTGTGCATCATAGCCATCACAAGCATGTCACATTGGTGCAGAAATCCTGTTCATGGCCAGTTTAAGGCCTGTTTATGAGAGGCTTAGGGTCTGTTCCCAGCATGTCTCCCTTTCTGTTTTTGCAAAGCGATAAAAGCAAAGGCAGCTTTGTCATGGTGGGCTACTTCTCGCAGGATTCGGGATCCACATCTGCAGACTACACAAAGACAAAAAATATAGATTAAAGGCACAGTCATCATTGAAATCACAGAGCCTCAAAATGTCTTGATCCATTTTAATGGGTTAATAGCTGCTAATCTATCTGCAGCTCCTTCAAGCACTTCAGTTCCTGGCATTAACATCAGATGTGCCTGAGAGGCTTGAAATACGTGTTCTTTCAGTTTTGCAATATCCAAAGATAAATTTCCAGTATGACCCTTTAAGTGTCTCTTAACTGTTTCCCACTCATGCTCTGTTTCATTATAGAGGTGAGGAGTAATGCAAAAATCAGAAGTATTCCAATCACATTGTAACTGCATTCTATATTTTAAACTAACTACACAATCTCCTAACCATGTGATAGTTTGTTGGAGATCATTAATCTGGTTAGCTAATTTCTGGTATTTATTAGTTTGGGAATTCCACAGCAAAATAGATTTTTTCTGCCAATTATTTACATAGTCTGCTGTTTGTACTGTGTTGATAAAGCAACTCCAGCTACCATGGCAGTAGCTGTGACAGCAATCAATCCCATAATGATTAAAATTAAAGTAGCAATGAAACCCCGAGAGTGCCTCAAAATCTTTTGAAGAATTTCAGTAATAATATGCACAGAAGGAGAGGCTTCTCAAGGATGGGAAAAGTTTACAGGTATCCATACTCCTTCTCAGGCTCTTACCACTAAGACAGAATGATCAGTATTATACAAGGAAGAATTCACACAAGAAAACAATCACATTCTTGACAGTCACATGATGACTAGGGAGATCAAGTTTTAAATCACTCACTACAAGCAGAAAGGGAGGACAGACACAACTCTGTATCCAGACTGAATCATTGTGAACCAATTCTAACATGTAATTAGGATTATATTGGGTTGGCTTAGTGTATTTCCCTTCCCAAATCTTTATCTTTTTCAGTGCCATTAATATTATCCACAACTCCTTATGTTTAGCTCCTACAGCAGGTCATATCATTTGGGGTTGAGGTTCCATCATACCACCATATGTCCAAATAATAGGAACTTTTGCTGTACTTTTTATAGTGTCTACCATCTGATCATTTTCTTTAGATGCATGGTGACCATTACCTACAGATTGAGAGGTGAGCCTTATAAATGCCCCTTTAGGGGACCAATCAATAATGACTCCATATGAATCATTACACAACACCTTTGCTTGTCCTGCAATACAATCTTCCCAAGCAAACACCTTCATTTTTTCTGACCATGTCCAATCCACTATACAGATAGGATTTTGAGGGTTGTAAACTTTGGTTACAGGAGCATAATCATTGTAATAAATACTCAGATCAGAAAGCATATGTAATTGTGCCACAGAGATGTTACATTCAGGCACTATTGCCAGCCAAGATTGATGACTGGCAGGTAAACACCCATTGGCTTTTCCCAAGCAAATAGTTAAATGCTCAAATCCCAACGAAATATTCATAATTGTTCCCTCCTCTTGGGGATGAGACGGGCCTCTATCATCTGTAGAACCAAGTATCCAAAAGCTGTCATTAGTGTATACCTCCACTGGGGGGTCTAACCAGGTTACTGGCCATGGAAGTGGTGGAAAAGGAATATATGCCCAACAAGTATAACTGATTCTGTTTCAGCAGGTACTGGGGGAAAACTCACGGCAATGGTGAGCACAGCCATCATAGCTGCCATTAGATTACTCATTGTAACTGGTCGTCCCGCTTCCTTCAGATTTTCTTCTGCCATCTGTGTCAACTTCTTGATCTGGCTCCACATGGGTGGCTGTGCCCAGTGAGTGTTGCTTGCCGGAACTGGTGTCTTCCTTATTGTCAGTCTTGACATGGCTGCAACTGGGGGGTCCTTGGGTTCCTCCCAAAATCTCTTCCTCAGCATCTGGCTCATGACAAGGTTTCAGGTGTCTTGATGGTATCCAAATCAGCTGCTGGTTTTGGCCTGGAGAAACACAAGGATAACCTCTACCCATGTTATTTTTACCTATTTCCCAACTTCCTGTTATCGGATCTCTCCACCAAACCAGTTGTTCTGCTTCTGTCTTTGCAGCTGGTTTCTGTAGATGCTGTTTAGCTGCTGATAGCATCTGGCCTTTAGGGAGGCTCAAAAAATTTAAAGACAATAATGCTAGATTCAATTGCATATGTGGAGTCCCGTAGTCATTGTCTCCCTCTTTCTGTTTATTCAATTGTCATTTTAGGGAGCTATTCATTCATTCCACAATGGCTTGTCCTTGTGAATTATATGGGATGCCAGTGATATGTTTAATATTCCATTGAGAGAAAAATGTAACCATAGTTTGACTAGTATATCCTGGGTCATTGTCCATTTTAACCAAAGCCGGAATGCCTATGACTGTGAAGCATTGCAGAAGATGCCATTTAACATGGGCAGAAGATTCCCATTTGACAGGTAGGCCAAACAAAGTGAGAAAATGTTATCTACATGCACATAGGCCAATTTACTAAAAGAAGGAACACGAGTGACATCCATTTGTCAAAGACAGTTTGGTTTCAATCCACAGGGGTTAACACCCCCAGTAAAGGACGGAGAATGAATCATTTGACAGGTTGGGCATTGTTGAATAATGGCTTTAGCCTCTTTCCAAGTAATATTATGTCTTTGTGAAGGACCAGAGGCATTTACATGAGTCAAAGTGTGAAAGTGTTTAGCATTAGATAATGCCGTGGCAACTAAGTGGTCAGCCACTGAATTCCCTGTAGTTAAAGGCCCTGGAAGGGGTGTATGAGCTCTAATATGAGTAATGTAAAAAGGGTGCATTCTATTCCTAACTCCAGTTTGTAACTGGGTACATAAAGTCATCAGTTGTTCATCTGTATGAAACCATAACTGAGCATTTTCAATCAATTGTGTAGAATGAACCACGTATGCTGAATCAGAAATTACATTGACAGGCATCTCAAAAGCAGTCAGTACCTCAATTACAGCTACAAGCTCTGCTTTTTGAGCTCAACTATAGGACGTCTGGAAAACTTTATTTTTTGATCCGGAATAAGAAGCTTAACCATTACTAGACCTATCTGTGAAAACATTTTCAGCACTTTCAATTGGTTTAAATTTAGTTATTCTAGGGAGAATCCAATTAGTTAATTTCAAAAATTGAAATAACTTTGTTTTTGGAAAGTGATTATCAAGAACACCCATGAAATCAGCTAAATGGGTTTGCCAAGTAAGAGTATTTATAAAGGCCTGTTGTATTTGTGGCTTTGTAAGAGGGACAATAATTTTTCCAGGGTCATATCCATGCAATTTAACAATTCAAGTTCTCCCATTTCCTATCAGAGTAGCAATTTGACCTAAATAAGGAGTTAGAGTCCATTAATTAGTATGTGGAAGAAAAAGCCATTCTACCAGGTCCTGCTTTTGGACAACACCACCAGTAGGTGAATGCTGAGTTGGAAAAATCAATAAGTCTAAAGTCTTTTCAGGATCTATTCTATTTATTTGAGCCTTATGCACTTGCTTCTCAATCAGCTGTATCTCTGCCTCAGTCTCTGTTGTTAATTGCCGAGGGCTAGTGAGACTATGATCTCCTATAAGGATAGAAAATAGATTACTCACGGCATAGATAGGAATGCCTAGAGCAGGTCATGTCCAATTAATGTCCCCTAGTAACTTTTGAAAGTCACTCAATGTTTTCAATTGATGCCTACATATGGTTACTTTCTGTGGCACAATGGTAGTGTCATTTACTAAGGTCCCTAAGTAGAAGTAAGGAGTAGTAGTCTGAATTTTGTCAGGAGCTAAAATTAAACTGGCATGAGAAATCGGGTTTTGCAAGTGATCATAACATTGGAGTAATATTTCCCGAGTGGGGGCTGTGCAAAGAATATCATCCATATAATGAATAATTTAACACTGTGACAAATTTTTTATGAGTAGGTTCAATTGCTTGTCCTACATAAGTCTGATAAATTGTTGGACTGTTTAACATGACTTGTAGCAACACTTTCCAGTGAAAATGCTTAGCAGGCTGCATGTTGTTTACTGCAGGAATTGTAAATGCAAACCATTCACACTCTTGCTCAGCTAAGGAGATAGTAATGAAACAGTCTTTTAAATCTATGACTATTAAAGGCCAATTTTTTGGAATCATAGCAGGAGAAGGCAACCCTGGCTGCAATGCCCCAGTAGGCTTTATAACTGAATTAATGGCTCTAAGATCTGTCAACATTCTCCATTTACGTGTTTTCTTAATAACAAAGACTGGAGAATTCCAGGGGGAAAATGTTGGAACTATGTGTGCTTTTTCTAACTGTTCAGTAGCTAAGTCCTCTAAAGCCTCCAGTTTCTCTTTACTCAGCATCCATTTTTCTAACCAAATTGGCTTATCTGTTAACCATTTTAAAGGTATAGGTTCTGGAAGCTTAAGAATGGCCACCATCAAAAATGATATCCTAACCCTGATAAGAATTCTGTCCTTTCACTTGAAGTGGTTTCTTTAACCCTTGTAAATTTTTTCTTAATCCCATGCCAGGCACATACACCATCTCTTGCATCATATGCTGACTCTGAGGGCTATATAATTGTTCTGGAATTAACACTTGTGCTCCCCATTGCTGTAATAAATCTCTTCCCCATAAATTTACAGGTACAGAAGTTACAATTGGTTAAATAGTCCCAGATTGTCCATCGAGTCCTTCACAATGCAAAATATAACTGCTTCGATATACTTCAGAGGCTTTACCGACTCCAACTGTGTTAAATTGAGTGGGTTGAATTGGCCATGTAGACGGCCAGTGCTGTAGAGAAATGATTGAAATGTCTGCTCCTGTATCTAACAATCCTTTAAATTTTTTCCCCTGAATAGTTATTTCACAGGTAGGATGTTTATCAGTAATTTGATTCACCCAATAAGCTGCTTTGCTTTATTTATTTGTGCTTCAAAATCCTCCTGTACATTTAGTTTCACTTTTCCCCATTTCCACATACAGCACAATCAGGAGCTGTGCTATATGCTCTGCTGGCTCTGCTTTCCAGAGAACAGAAGTAGATATAACAATTTGTATTTCCCCATTGTAATCTGAATCAATGGCTCCTGTATGTACTTGCAATCCTTTTAAATCTAAACTAGAACTACCTAGAAGTAATCCTACCGTCCCTGCTGGCAAGGGTCCACAGACTCCTGTTGGCACTTTTTGTGGGGGTTCCCCAGGCAGAAGGCTCACAGCTTTTGTGCAGCATAAATCTACTGTGGCACTACTGGCTGTGGCAGGGGACAGGCATTGTACAGCGGTGAGGGAGTGGCCTGAGCCAGAAATTCCCTGGTTTGGAATGGGGCCCGGGACAGGCCCCTCATGGCATTTCCCAAAATCAGGTTCCCATCTTTCTCAAACTTAGACTGACACTGATTAGCCCAGTGTTTTCCTTTCTTGCATTTTGGACATATTTCAGGCTCAGCATTTTTCTATTTTCCCCCAACTGGCAGTCTGACTCACAGATTTTTTTCTACATTCTTTCTTAGTATGACCATGCTTCCCACAACAAGCTCCAGGAAATGGAGTATTTCCTTTACCCACTCTCATTCCTGCCATTGCCTGGGCCAGCAGGGTAGCTCTATGCAGATTACCTCTGATACCATCACAAGCTTTAATATAGTCAACCAAATGTGCTTTTCCTCTAATAGGTCACAGAGCGGCTTGGCACTCAGGATTGGCATTGTTGAAAGCTAATAACCACAACACTATATCCTTAGCAGGCGAATCTGCAATTACCTTTTTAAGAGACTCCTGTAACCTGGCTATAAAATCTGCATAAGGTTCTTTGGGCCCCTGCTTGACAGCACTAAAGGAAGGGTATTGTTCTCCTCCTGAAGTGATGTTTTTTCCCAAACTCTTATGCACACTCCTCTAAGCTGCTCTATGGCATCATCCTGCATGACCACTTGTGCATCTATCTAAACCAGCCCATCTGCAAACCCCCAAAAGTTGGTCTGCAGTTACATTAATTTGAGGTTGGGCCTTGGCGTTGCAAGCAGCCTGAATGGAAGCTTCATCTGCCCACTGAGTTTTAAATTGTAAGACCTGAGCAGGAGTCAGACTAGCTCCAGTAAAAGCATCCCACTCAGTAGGAATCATCTGACTAGAGACAGCAACATTCCTTAACAGTCCCATTACAAAAGGAGAACCTGGTTCATATTGATTAATAGCATGTTTAAATTCCTTAAGTATTTTAAAAGGAAAAGCCTCAAACATAGCTATAATATTCCCCTGTTGATCAAGTGGGTGTATTCTAACAAGGAACTGCCAAGCATCCATATCACCCTTTCATCTAGCTTGCTGGATCCATGCCTGAATAGAACTAGAGCGGTCACTTGAGGTGCTGCTCGAACAGTCACTGAGGCAACTACTTTTTGCCCAGTGTCCTCCAGAAAAGAAAGATTTGGAGGGTCAGGCCACTCTTTTACTTCAAAATGATGAGGGGGTACAGAGGGGGAGGGACAAACCTCTCCCTTCTTTGCCGCTTTAGCTGGCAAGCAATACTGCTCTGTCACCTCTTCTGTTACTTCATTATACTCTCCTTCTTCCTCTGATTCCTCCTCCTCATCTGTGTGGAAAGGCTCCAAGGTGGGACGAACCAGAGCCCACACTGACCAGATAGTTATAGGAATATCCTCAGCACCTTCCTTATATGCCTTTTTCAGTGCACTGGCTACCTTTTCCCAGACCTCTATATTCATAGTTCCTTGGTCCAGAAACCAGGGGCAGTATTTCTCTACTGCACTACAAAGCTGCACAAGTTGGCTAGGGCTAACCATTCCCCCTTTTCTGAGGAGCTGCCAAAGCAGACTCAAATAAGCCTTATGCCTGCTCGACCCTTGTCCCGTTGTTACCCTGATGCTTCCAAGCTCCCCCTCTTACTTACCACGGGATTGCTTAAGAGTACTCTGGTGTCCTCCAGCATAGTTCCACATTCTCCGTCGCTCCAGCGACCCCTCAACCCAGGTTTGAGCCCTATGTTGGGCACCACTTGCCGAGACCAGCTTGGTCATGGAGACCCCAACCCAGTGGTGATGGAGGAATGAAGACAAACACACAGAAATAAAGTGCAAAGTGGGAATCGGGGGATAACAGCCTTCAGAGCTGAGAGCCATGAAGAGAGTTTGACCCACATATTTATTGACAACGAGCCAGTGATAAGCATTGTTTCTATAGGTTATACATTAGCTAAAAGCATTCCTTATGGGAAACAAAGCATTCTTATGAGGGGCAGAGAAACAGTCTCTGGCTGATTATCTGCAGCAAAAACATGTTGTTATGGCACAGGCCGCTCATGCTGTTGTTTGTGGTTTGAGCAGTTTTCCACTCTGGGTGGGCCAGGTGTTCCTTGCCCTGCTCCAGTAAACCAACAACTTCTAGCAGTGTGCGTCATAGCCATCATGAGCACGTGACATTACTGCAGAAATCCTGTTTATGGCCAGTTTCTTTAAGGCCTGTTTATGACAGGCTTAGGGCCTGTTCCCAGCAGATTTGGGTGTCCAAAGTGGGTCCTTGAACCAATCCTCTGGACACCAAGGGACAACTGTGTTCAAACCATGGTTTGAGTTTGGAGAGATTAATGACAACAGTGGCTAAGCATGGGAAGGATTTCTATGGTGGGACTGCACTGGACCACCTCTGAATGTGTGTATTATGATTCACTGGAGCCTGTTGTGTTAGCCCATAAGGAGGGTAATTATTGGTTGACACTTGCTCATCCTCTACAGTTCAGTCAATTGAATGTGCAGTTTAGTAAATTAAACAAATCTAAATTATTATTTGATTGGCGTTAGCGGGATGCATATAGTAAGATTTACTCAGAGTATCCTAAAAATTCCCCCAGTTTTATTTAGTTTTGTGGAATTATGTCCTCTTTCCAATTTTGCAACATTTCCTTGCATGTTAAAACATTCTTCCCTGAACCCACAATGACTCTTTTACAACCCATCTCTGATACAAGAGAAAAGATATTTCAATGAAAAACAGAGATCAATTTTGTACATAAGCTAAAAACAAACAAAACAAACCCAGAAGCGTACCTGCTGTGCTCATTCCCTTGTGCCCAAGAGAAAAAAAGAAAGACACCATCATGGAAACTGATGCCTTAGGAAATATTTTATTCATCATTTGGAAATTTATCACCAGCACACTGAGGGCAGTAGCCATTTCTCTCAGCTGCTTGTAGATAATTCACATCTTTGTCAAAAGACTCTCCTTCAAAAAATGTGGAAAATTGATTTCAATGAGTTAAGGAAATACAAGTCATGAGGAATGAAAACAAAAATAACACATAGATAATCTGTCTTGTCACATTTTATGTCTAGATATTGAGGGTATCAAGGAGATGCGTGCCTGGTGATGAATAAAGACAAATAGTTGATCTTGGAAGCATGGAATTGGGACTTGGAGCTGCAACCCCCAGCTCAGATTCTCTTCTGTTATTGACCTTCTGGAGAGACAGGCATATTGGCATCCTTGGTTTACCTACACTAAACTTCTTGCATACAGATAGGCAAACTGAGAGCTAGAAAAATGAACTGGCCCAAATTTACAGAATTAAATGACTTTGTCACATGAGTCAGTGAAGAGCCTTAAAGATTAGTGAAGTCTATAAAATTGTGGGAGAGTCATCAACTAAGTTATGCAAGCTGTCCAATCCCCTCTCAGATTTCACATGGAATATTTCAGCGGGAACAGAGGCAAATGAAGGGAGTTGGGTACACACACAAGGGCTGGTGTGGCCATTGAGATGCCTGAGCATTTACCAGGGGAGTTTTCTTTAGAAGGAAATATCTGCAGCATCTTACCAAACCCTTTGCCAGGGATCTCAGAGGCTCTGAGAACACTAAGCTCTGTCTGTATTCCTACATTACAAAAAACCAAGAGGGATGTAGCCCTTGTTCTTGTGTTTTACTGAAAGGGAGGCTCATGGCCCCATCCAGACAGCCTCCACACTCTGCCTTTGATCCCAGAGGCTGAAGGAGAACGTCTTAGACAGCTGCAGCCCTAGGTATGGTTCTAACACATGGAGGCTCCTCTGAGAAATCTATAGGGCTTCGTTAGGGCCATCAATAGGGTTGCTTGTCGTGCCACATTTCTGGGACTTTGGAATTTTTTTAATGGTTTGCTTTAATATTCTTTTTTTTTTTTTTATGGAGTCTTGCTGTGTCACCCAGGCTGGAGTGTAATGGCACAATCCTGGCTCACTGCAGCCTCTGCCTCCTGGGTTCAAGCAATTCTCTTGCCTTAGCCTCCTCAGTAGCTTGGATTACAGGCACTCACCAACACAAATGGCTAATTTTTGTACTTTTAGTAGAGACAGGATTCCACCATGTTGGCCAGGCTGATCTCGAACTCCTGACCTCAAGTGATCCACCTTCCTTGGCCTCCCAAAGTGCTGGGATTACAGGTGTGAGCCACCACACCAAGCCATATTTGCTTCAATATTCTAACACAAAATGATACTTTATCATCCAATGTTCCCACTTCTCAATAGGATGCAACTGCTGTGCTTTTTTTGAAATAATTAGTTTTGAAAATAATTATTTCAAAATGTAGTCCTCCCACACAGCCCTATTTCCATTGGGATTTTAAAGGATTACACAAAATAGCCATCACATTGCACTTAATGTGCCCTATGTAATGCAGCACCCAGCCTGCCACAGCCACTTGGGCGGCTCCTGCCCACTCTCTCCTCCAGGCTCTCTCACATGCATCAAGGCTGTGATCAAATGGGACATTCTCCAGCCCCTCCTAACCCCTAATTCAGATTGTAGCCCACCCTTCAGCAGTCCCTATCCCTTGTCCTTCATTTTGTTCCATAACTTTTGACACCTTCCAACATTCTATGGTTGTGCTTTCCTTTTTTTTTTTTTTTTTTGGACAAAGTCTTGCTCTGTTGCCCAGGCTGGAGTGCAGTGTCGTGATCTTGGCTCACTGCAAGCTCTGCCTCCCAGGTTCACGCCATTCTCCTGCCTCAGCCTCCTGAGTAGCTGGGACTACATGTGCCCACCACCACGCCCAGCTAATTTTTTTGTATTTTTTAGTAGTGACGGGGTTTCACCATGTTAGCCAGGATGGTCTTGATCTCCTGACCTCATGATCCACCCACCTCGGCCTCCCAAAGTGCTGGGATTACAGGTATGAGCCACCATGCATGGCTGGTTGTGCTTATTTCTTTAGTGAACTATTTGCTCTTCCGCATGAAATTGCAAGTTCCACAGGGACATAATTTTTTTTATGGCTTTATTATTTGCGGTATGTCCAGTGCCTAGAAAAGTACCTGGCAAGTGTTGTGAAGTATTTCCTGAATAGAGGCTGAATGTTGTGGTAAGTTTCACTGTGATTCCTCATCTTGTGCCTGCACTTGCAAGTTTCTTCTTGTCTGCCTGGGGAGGTGCATTCAGCACCCTCAGCCTCCCACCACTCAAGGTCCCTGTCTGCATGAGTGTAATTGCTATCAAGTGTCAACAGCACAATCCCTTCCCCCACTCTCATTCAGAAGCTCCTCATCTGCTCTGGGATGGGACAAACTCACTCTTGTGTCATCATTCTTCCAAGTTTATTAAAATTCAAAATGTGAGTGTCTACCCTTTTCTTTCTTTGCCCTTTGTTAACTTCCCTTTTGAAAGAGGAGATGCCAAGGTTTAGACTAAATGGGAGAGAAATAGTGGGAAACTGGAGAACAAGGGAGGAAAACCACATTGGTTAATCTATCAAATCATTACATTTCTATATGATTAAGCATAAAATAAAATGTCTTTGAATAAGTTATGCAGTCCAAGGGGTCTCTAACTAATGAGCAGGTCCTGAAGGACATGGTAAAGCCCATATCAAAGCCAAGTTAATTAGCATTTTATCCTGATGAATCCATGGGGACAAGCACTTCAGCTAAATTTTCATGAAACAAAGACAGCATTTGTGGGGTCTGTGTCTGACCTTGTCATAGGTGGGACATCCTTTGAGGGGGATCCGTGAGTCTTAGCTAAGTCAATGGGGAAGGGGAATTCTTTGCAGTAAGGCAGGAACACAAGGTGGGGATTTCTTTAACTATCACAGTTTCCCAGTGCCTCAGGGCTCGAGTAGAATTCAACAGTGTCACCATCAGTACCTGAGCATATATCATGAAAGAAATAGCTTAAGACTCCAAATACTTATTTACTGTGGAACTGCCAAACAACCGTGTTCATGGATTTTGAAAATATCATGGCATGCTGCATCTTGCCATCTGGGACATGTTCCAGACTCAAATGAATCCCATAGACATAAGATTAGCCACAGACAGAATTATGAAGAACAACAAAACACCTTAAACTACATGGGTAATTCAGAACCTAAGTGAAAAAAAGAAAACTGGAATGCATGGGGCCACTCTGTGAGTTATGAAGTGCATGATTCAGCCCATTCCTTTCAACCACAACCACAGATGCAAAAG
This sequence comes from Symphalangus syndactylus, assembly GCF_028878055.3. Taxonomy (NCBI): domain Eukaryota; kingdom Metazoa; phylum Chordata; class Mammalia; order Primates; family Hylobatidae; genus Symphalangus; species Symphalangus syndactylus. The sequence continues at coordinate 79,333,402 of NC_072426.2, forward strand.
ACAGTGGAACTGAGTAACTTGCAGGCTTGTCATGAGCACCAGAATCAAGAAGATTGATAAATACCTGTTACTCTATGGAATCAATCTTTCTTTTCTTTTTTCTTTTTCTTTCTTTCTTTCTTTCTTCTTTCTTTCTTTCTTTCTTTCTTTCTTTCTTTCTTTCTTTCTTTCTTTTTCTTTCTTTCCTTTCTTTCTTTCTTTCTTCTTCTTTCTTTCTTTCTTTCTTTCTTTCCTCTTTCTTCTTTTTTTTCTTTCTCTTTCTTTCTTCTTTTTCTTTTTCTCTCTCTTTCTCTTTCTCTCTCTCTTTCTTTTTAATTTTGAGATAGAGTTTAGCTCTTGTCACCCAGGCTGGAGTTCAGTGGCACAATCTCTGCTGTGTGCAACCTCTGCCTCCTGGGTTCAAGTGATTCTCCTGCCTCAGCCTCCTGAGTAGCTGGGATTACAGGCACCCACCACCACATCTGGCTAATTTTTTGTATTTTTGATAGAGACGGGGCTTCACCATGTTGGCCAGGCTGATCTCTAACGCCTGACCTTGGGTGATCACCCACCCTGGCCTCCCAAAGTGCTGGGAATACAGGTGTGAGCCACCATGCCCAGCTCTCTATGTAATTTTCTAATCTTCAATTTTGTAATATTTAATTTTCTTCTATAGAAGACTGAAGATTCTCTATAGAAATTAAAGATTTTCTGTAGAAAACTTTTTTTTTTTTAGATGGCATCTCACTCTGTTGCCCAGGCAGGAGTGTAGTGGCACAATCTCAGCTCACTGCTACCTCTGCTCTTGGGTTCAAGAGATTCTCCCACCTCAGCCTCCTGAATAGCTGGGATTACAGGTGTGCACCATGACACTCAGCTAATTTTTGTATTTTTCGTAGAGATGGGTTTCGCCATGTTGCCCAGGATGGTGTTGAGCTCCTCAGCTCAAGTGATCTGTCCCTGTTGACCTCCCAAAGTGTTGGGATTACAAGTGTGAGCCACCATGCCCCGCCTTATGTTGTTAGTTTTTAATCTAAAAGAATGCCTCTGTCTTCATAGAGTTTTGCCCAGTGTTAATGACAAAATTCTTGCCAAAGTCCCACCAAGTGCCCCATGTGCCGTGGCAATGCCCTGAGCTCCTAAATGTTGCAGGCTGCTCCACTGGATGCTGAGACTTCGTTATTGCAGAAATGCTGAGACTGCTTATTAAGGAAGGAGGAGATTATAAGTAAATAATCTTCCTGAGGATTTTTTTTTTTTTTCGAGATGGAGTTTCACTTTTGTTGCCCATGCCGGAGTGCGGTAACACGATCTTGGCTCACTGCAACCTCTGCCTCCTGGATTCAAGTGATTCTCCTGCCTCAGCCTCCTGAGTAGCTGGGATTACAGGCATGTGCCACCACACCCAGCTAATTGTTTGCATTTTTAGTAGAGATGGGGTTTCTCCACGTTGATCAGGCTGGTCTTGAACTCCCAACCTCAGGTGATCCGCCCACCTCGGCCTCCCAAAGTGCTGGGATTACAGGCATGAGTCATCATGCCTAGACTTTTTTGTTTTTTTTTTTTTAAGATAGAGTTTTGCTCTTGTTGCCCAGGTTTGTGTGCAATGGTGTGATCTCAGTTCACTGCAACCTCTGCCTCCCAGGTTCAAGCAATTCTCCTGCCTCTGCCTCCCGGGTAGCTGGGATTCCAGGCATGCACCACCATGCCTGGTTAATTTTTGTATTTTTAGTAGAGATGGGGTTTCTCCATGTTGGCCAAGCTGGTCTTGAACTCCCAACCTCAGGTGATCTGCCTGCCTCAGCCTCCCAAAGTGCTGGGATTACAGGCATGAGCCACTGTGCCCAGCCTTCATAAGGATTTTTAAAGCTATTCACAAACTTCGATCACCAATCTACCCATGGAAGTTGTTTTCTCTGGGAAACTACATTCCCATTTGTGTGTAACACAGTTTGGACATGGTGGCTGCAGCTCTCCTAGGGCCTACTGTGGAAGCTTCTTCCTCAATAGAACCTCAGGATTTATCAAAGTAAAAAAATAATAAAAAATTCATATGCTATCTGACTGCTGCCACTGCTGAAGGAATGTGTTATTTCTCAACCACTAATAAAACACAGAAACAGTTTCATTAAAGTTGGGTTGTTGCTTTTCTTTTGAGTGAGAATATCATTGTTCTAAGACTTCCATAGTTGTTGATCTGATCAAGTAAATCTAGTGAAACTTTTTTTGTTTCAGGTTATGAAGCAAAGCATTTTATTAGATGCACCACAAAGGGCATATTAATAGTAAATGGCAACACAATTTTAGATTATTAGCACTAAACTATGTTTTAAAATAATGTATAATACTTCTATACAAGGCCTGGCACGGTGGCTCAAGCCTGGAATTCTAGCACTTTGGGAGGCCGACGTAGGAGGATTGCTTGAGCCCAGGAGGTGGAGGCTGCAATGAGCCGAGTTTGCACTACTGCACTCTAGCCTGGGCCACAAAGTGAGACCTTGTCTCAGACAAACAACAAAAACCAAAAACAAAAACTTGCCATGGTCCACAGGGAAAGTGGCCATGGCCATGTCAATAAGGACACTTCAAGCCCATGGTGTTTGGAGGTTTGAGGCAGCCACAACATCAGATGTGTTTTCTGGGCTCTGCTGCAGGAATGGAGGAGCTGTGCTGGGCTCCTCGCCCCACTCTGAAGTTTGACCATGGGCTGGATGTGCTTTTTCTTAGGGAAGATGCCACAGGCTCCTTCCTCCTTCCCAGAGACAGACACAGGTCCCCAAAGCCTCCCATACCTGGCTGAGGAAGCCAGGCAGACACGTTCCCTTTCCAGAAGGAAGGCCCCAGAGCTCCTCAGGATCTGGAAGCTAAGGACGAATGCAGGGCGGTGTCCCTGGTCACCCCCACTGACCTTGGGGTCATCTGATTTGCAGAGCTGACACCCTGGCTTGCGGGGGAGAAAAGTTATGTGTATTTTGAAATTTGTGTTCGTTAACATGTATTATTATCAAAGCCAAGGAAGTCTACTGAGAAGGAAGAAGGAGGACACTGAATGCCAGCCCAGGCTGCAGTGAGGCCTCCAGCAGCCTGCTGTATGACTTAACAAATGCTGAGTCAATGCAGAGATGTGCTTGAAATCATCTCCCAAATCATTCCATTTAAATGGATCTTCCTGAGTCTGAGCTTTCTGCTTTTGGGAGGGTTGTTAATAATTTGCCCATATATATTCATAATGAATTTCTCTACACATGAATTCCAGAGTAATTATTCAAAGTCTAGAGTTAACATTTTTTCCATTGTTACTTACATACATGTGGTGTGTTACTCCTCTTCATGCCAAATATTTTCTTATGCCACATACCAACCGCAGAGCTATCAGATTAATTTTGAAGACTTCAATATGTTTCAAAGACAAGGTATCTGACCAATTCTTATGCAATTGTTTTTTTGTTTTTAGATCTCAAGTTATAGTGTTAAAGGCATAGCATTTTTTCACTACATTCAAATTATACAAAGCTTTTGGCTCAGAAAATGCTTAATCACCATTTGATTACAGAAAGTTAATAAGCTAATATACAGAAAGTTAATAAGGTAACATACAGAAAGCTCAGTTGCTAACTTATCCCATTGCCAGGTCTTTAATTTGGATGGCCACAGTTGACACTCATGAAACTCACCACTGACCTGGTGCTGGCTGTGTCCTTCCTGCTGATGTTTTGTGGGTATCATCCACGCGGAGACCTCGATCTTCGGTGGAGTGGCTCCTGGCTTTCTCCCCACTGAACATATCCAGCTCTCCTCCCTTCATCTCCTCTTCCAAGATAACAAGTGTGTTGTTTCACCTCTTTCTCCCTACAAAGCCAGACAGCTTACAAAGCAGGGACTGTTCCATGTACATCTGACTTTCTTACCCAGGTCTGTGTGTGAGCATCTGCATGTGCCTGTGAATATGTGTGTGCATGTGTGCATTCATGTGTATATGTGTGCCTGTATGTGTGTGCATGTGTGCCTGTGTACCAAGAACCCTGAGGTCAGTGGCTGAGTGTAAGGAACTTGAAGCTCTTACAAGTACTTTGAATACGGAAAGACACATTTGTGTCACATAGGTGCATTAGTCCTTTGCAGTTGCCTAACAGTCCATTTTATTTTAATGCTAATGTTTGTAATTGTGCAGTGGATTCACAGAATGACACAGTCGGTGCCTCCCCAGCATCATTGCCCTACATGCATGACATTATCCAGTGTGCACACATGTAGGTTGCTAGAGTATTTAGAGTAAACTGGGAGTTCATGGAAACCTGGCTGCTCCCAGAAGCACTCAGCACAGCCTAACATGACATAAAGTGTTACAATTAATAAATAAATTAAGCAAAGCTACTGCATACAAGATCATTATCAACCAGATTACTATATACAACTATGAACACAAAGAAATGAAACAACAAAAATCAAACTAGAGAACAAGAACCTATGACAAAAATAAGCCAATAAGGGGCTAACTTACAGATTTTAACAATAAGCCCTTCAATTTAATATAAGGAAAAAAAGCCCTAAAGAAAAATTAACAAAATAAGAAGAGTACATGAAGAAAAGTAAGGCACAGAGGCCAATAAACATTTTCTAAACTCTACCTCACATGAAACAGGTTACAGCAAGAGGATCTCTGCAGGGCAGGAGTCCAGAAACACTGAAATTCAATCACCTCAACTTCTTTCTTCTTTTTTTTTTGAGAAGAAGTTTCGTTCTGGTTGCCCAGGTTGGAGTACAATGGGGCGATCTGCAACCTCACTGCAACCTCCACCTCCTGGGTTCAAGCGATTCTCATGCCTCAGCCTCCTGAGTAGCTGGGATTACAGGTGTCTGCCCCACGCCCAGCTGATTTTTGTATTTTTAGTATAGATGGGGGTTTCACTACGTTGGCCAGGCTGGTCTGAACTCCTGACCTTCAGGTGATCCACCCGCCTTGGCATCCCAAAGTGCTGGGATTACAGGCATAAGCCAATGTGCCCGGCACCTCAACTTCTTTCTCAAGAATCAAGAAAGAAAAATCAAGTGCAAAGAATACAGGATGAAGGCAATAATAAAGATAACAAACATCAGTGAAATGGAAAAAAAATACAACAGAAATAAACCAAGGCTAAAAGTTGTTTTTATAAACAACATAGTTAATAAACCACTAGCAAAACTGATTAAGGAAAAAAGATTACAGAACACAAGTGACCAGTATCAGAATCAAAACAACAGCATACATAACAGTATTATAACAAGATAATCAGAGAATTTTGTGAAATTCTCCCGGGGAGGCCGAGACTCCTGCCTGTCCTTCCTCCGCCGCCAGCACCCCAGACTCCCGGACTCACCCTCGGCTGGGTTGCCCTCTCCTCCTTTCAGAGCTGGACCCCACAGGTTCCGGGCTTCTTGGGCTCTGGGAGGACGCGCAGCGGAAGGCGAAGTCGCTATATGAGGCCGCTCCATCAAGTCTCCTTGCGCTGTTGCTGCCTCACTGCCTCCAGCCTCCAGCATCCAGGGAGAGTGCAGGCAAAACTGATTAAGGAAAAAAGATTAAAGAACACAAGTGACCAGTATCAGAATCAAAAAAACAACTCTACATAACAGTATTATAACAAGATAATCAGAGAAATTTGTGAAATACATATGATCAAAAGTCTGACAACAGAGATCGCAATAGATGCTGAAAACCCAACTTACTAAAACTGGCACAAAAATAGCATAAAATAAGAACACTCCTATGTATATTAAACAAAATTAATTAACTATTTTAAAAAACCCAACAAATCAACAATAATGCTCCACAAGGAAAACACCAGGATCAGACTTTGAAAATGTTCCAAATATTTAAGGAAGAAAAAAATATTGACACTGCTCACTCTCTCTCAGAAAGAAAGAAGAAAGGGATGATTTTTCAATTTGTTTCGTGAAGCCAGCATTACATTAATACACAATTTGATCAGACAATAAAAAACCCAGAAATAATAGATGTTCTGTTTCACAAACACAGATACAAATATTCTAAGAAAAACATTGTTACATGAACTAAACCAAGCAAAAAATTAAAAATGAAATTAAACAACAAAGACCAGAGTAGGAAACAACAACCTACAATAGAAATGAACCAATAAAGGACTGATCTCTAAAGTGTCTTTAAAAATGCTTCACATCAATATAGGAAAAACACAAATGATCCAAGACAAAAAGAACACTATGTAGGAAAAAAAAGGGGGGTGCATGGGCGAATAAATATTTGCTAAGCCGTACTTTGAAGAGGGTTATTTCCAGTTCCAGATGAGAGATACCCACAGGCAGCCCGGAGGGTGGGACCCCAGGGGACAGGACCCCAGGGAGGTGACAGAGGCCCTGGCAGTGGGGGATCTGGGGCCGAAGGGGACCCCATCCTCTTCCCGGGCTGCCGCTCAAGGCTCCTGCCACTCCCGGGCTCCAGCGCCCTCTCACCGGGTCCTGATCAGGGCTCCCTTTCTCACCCCGGGTCAGGCAGAAGACCCCGGATCCCAGTCCCAAAGGAAACGGAGGCTTCAGGGCTTCCACGGAGGAGAGAAGGGGAGGTCTCCTCTACGACCCGGGCTCCTCTCCGACCCGGGCTCCTCCAGCGCCCACTCCAACGGGCTCTGAGAGGGCGAGGAGGAGGTCGGGGGCTAGGTTCAAGCCGCACTAGGCCCAGGATTCAAGAAGGAAACGGGCTCCTGAGACGCCTGTGCATCAGAGGGGTCCTGGCTCGGCTTGGGATGGGGCTCGGGAAGGGTCAGACGGTCTGCCAGGCTCCCAGCCTAAGGCCGCCCTCCCCGGCGCGCAACTCCCGCCCCCGCCGCTGGGGCCCTCCTGCCTTTCCCTGCACGTTGCTCCCCGGGAGGCGGAGACTCCTGCCTGTCCTTCCTCTGCCGCCGGTATCCCAGACTCCCGGACTCACGAGCGGCTGGGTTGCCGTCTCCTCCTTTCAGCGCTGGACGCCACAGGTTCCAGGCTTCTTGGGCTCTGGGAGGAGAGAAAGCGGAAGGCGAGGTCGCTATATGAGGCAGCTCCAAAGTCGCCTCGCGCTGTTGCTGCCTCACTGCCTCCAGCCTCCAGCATGCGGGGAGAGTGCAGGCAGGCTGCGCCCTGTTCTCTTCCTTCTCCTCCTGCCCACGGTGGAGCAGCCTCCAGCATCCAGGGAGAGTGGGGCATGTGGTGCCTGGCCCTCTTCCTTCTCCTCCTGCCCAGGGCGGAGCAGTACAGACCACGCTGCCTAGAACAGGGTGAAATGACGAAAGCCCACGGAGCAACTATTTATAATGACTCTTATTTAACTAGATATCCTGTAAGGCATGTTCGGATGGGATGAGAGCCACTGTGCAAAACAACTCTGATTGGATAATATGACCCAATCAGGGCTGGCTGAAAGGTTCCTTCTCGTCCTATCAGAACCAGGGTATAGATGCTGGGGTAGGGGCAGGAGCCAGCGCCCCCACCGGAATCGGAAGCTGTGGGTGCACACGAGAGATGGCGTTGTGGCCGCTTCGCCTTCGTTTGCCTCCTGCCATGCACTGCAGGCCCGGAGAATGTGGCCCCAGACTAAAATGAGGAGAAGATGGCCCTGCCGAGGGTGAGTCTGGGGAGGCTGGAGTGGGGGCTGTGAGGGGCGCCTGGGCAGGAGTCTCGGCCTCCACTGGGAGCAGCATATTCAGTGTGTAATGTGAATAACAGGCAAAATAGGTCTTAATTTTTTGTGTTATTAGTGACAAAGACTTCCAGTCAACTGCCGGCCGCTAGGAGTTATGTTTTGGGGGAGTTGAGAGTTAAACTTGGATTTTTGACTGTGGGGGGTTAGCATCCATATCCCCCGCATTGTTCAAGGGTCAGGTGTATTTTAGAGCACTGGAGTGAATCAGCTTGGGTCCCACTTGTTGAAAATAGGCATTGACATTTGGAGGCGCCTCCTTGTAGTGAGCAGGTACTACTAATCTCTCTCTTCCACGTACTGACCTTTCCCCAGCCTCTGTGGAACACCGTTTCCTGGAGTTTACTTACATTCTTTAGTCAATTCTTCTCAAATTCTTCTGAAAGTGGATTTGGAGGAAGCGAATAGAAACCTGCAGTCTTGGCTTTGTCCAGGTTTTGGTTCTGATTCCTGTGTGTGGTCCACATTCAGATTGGGGTCCTTAATGAAATCCATGGCTTCAACTCTCCTTGCATGCCAGCATCACCCAATCATGTATAGTTAATCTCGAACTCCCTTTGCACCACAGCCTCCCATCTCCAGGTGTTTAACAGGAATTAAATACTGAGGATGTGATATTTTTCCCTAAGCCTGAATACATCTTCTTTTTTCCTTGTTTCCCTGTGTGCTTGTCCCCTGCCCAACCACCAGCACCACAAACCTAGACGCCTAAAATTAATCCACCTCCTTTGTAATGGTACCCAACCACCACATACAGTTCTTTTAAATGTCTCAGTTCTGTATTTGGAAAATTACACATTTTAACTGTCCTTTCACTTCACTGCCTTTCCGTTACTCTAGGCCCTCATGATTTTTTCATTGTTGGACTAATGAGCTGTGAGTGTTTACCCGCCTAGTCCTGCATACTCCTTAAAACCTCAGGCAGAATAAATGGAAATTAAACTCGTGGACATTCAAGGACACCCCACGATTTTCAAGATAAAGTTTGTATGGCTTAGCTTAATGCCTAACGACTTTCACATTCCTCTGTTGTTAATTTCAATCTCTTGAAATTCTCTCAAACAAAAATAACTAACACTTGTTAACAACTTGGTGTTTCCAGGAAATACTTTAAGCAATTAAAGTCATAATTAAAGTAACATATGCAAAAACCCTATCAGTACTGCTTTTATACTTAAAGTTTTGTTTAAACATAACCCTGTTTACTTGTCTATGTGTTGTCTATGGCTGCTGTCATGCTGCAGAGGTCGAGTAGAGTATGGAACAGATGATGTGGACCACAGCTGCAAACATGTTTACTATTTTGCCATTTTCAGGAAAAGTTTGCTGGATGACTCCTAATCTAGTTGAATGTCTGTATTGCTAGTACAGGGAGATGCTTGCCAGCCAATGTCAGATAAGTTGATTTTATGGACAATTTGTCATATACATACAAGCACATTTCCAGTTTTCGTAACTATTAACGATTTATTTTCCCACTTAGTTTGCTCCCTGTAACTTTGAGTGGCTCAACTATTCATCCTGTTTCGGTTTTTTCATACCATTTACCCTCCTTCCAGATTATTTAATCAGGTGATTTTATATTATTCCTCAGCAGGGTTCTGAGCTTCTTGTTTGTTTACATGTCTCTATGACCCTCTCTGTTGTTTCATAAATGGATTGATAATATGTAAAATGTACATATTCATGGAAATAGCATTTGTTCCAAGTGACAAAACTATTTATAAAATGAGGATTGTAATTATGTGTGCTATTTGAATTCTGTACATGTATATTTCTGTCCTTGGATTGGAGGCAGAAAAGGGGTGGATTTTGGCTTCAGGCATGGTTCTTTCCTGAATCCTAAGGTTAGTTGCTCTAGGCATGGGGCTGCAGGATGAATATCCCAAGGTGACAGTCATTGTTGATCCTTAGACCTTATTCTCATTGGGATTTTTAATAAGTGTATTAATATTTTAAGAGCTGTATTAGTTATAAGAAGAAATAGAATGAATTTTTATTTTAAAATGTTTCAATTTGAAATAATTATATACTTGAGAAAAATTGAAATAATATTAACAGTGTTTCTGCATACCCTTCATCTATCCCTAATGTTAATGTTTAGCATAATTGTAGAACAATTATTAAAGGTGAAAAACTCATACTGAGTCAGTACAGTCAACTAATCTTCAGAGTGCATCTGAATTCTCCCTCCAGTACCCATTTTCTGTCCTCATTGCGTGTAGTTGTCATTTTTCGTCAGCCTCCTCCAGTTTGCATAATTTTCTCATCATTTCTTTTGCATTCATGGCCTTGATACTTTTTAAGAATTATATTTATTTTGTAAATATTTTGTAGACTGCACCTCCATTTGGGTTTGTGGAATGTTTCATGATGAAGTAACCTTCCATCTAATCATGAGGAAACATCAGACAAACCCAAATGGAGATACAGTCTATGAAATAAATACCATTCATGTGGCAGGAATGTCACAGAAGTAATGTTACATACTTCTCAGTGCATTTTATCGGATGGTATGTGATGTTGCCATTACTGGTGATGTTAATCTTGGTACAGTGGTGGCTGCCAAGTATTTTTCCCTTTTTAGCTGAAATGTATCTTATGGGGAGACATTTAGAGATATACAAATATCCTGTTTGATATCATATTCTCCTCCATTAATCCTAGGACCCATGAGTAGATTTTTACCCACAGCAGTTATTACAGTGGAGGTTGCCTAATGATTTCTTTCCATCATTCCTTCTGCACTTATTTGGAATGTTCTAGTAGGAAACAGCTGTTGCTTCTACACCACTTATTTATTCAATTATTTATATTATTATGGACTCATGGCTGTTTAGTGTATTCTTTGGATTATGATCCAATGCTAATATTATTTATTTTGTTTTCAGGTTGTCTCAACTGTTGGGGTGATCAGACCCAACACCAGGCCACGGGGGCTACTAAGTCTGGCGGAGTCAAAGGAATGAGAAAAGACAAGTTAAGAGAGAAAGTGGGACCATGAGGCCAATGTCAGTGTGGAGGCTGCGAAGACCCTAAGCTCTGGGAGCCCACGCTATTTATTGATGATCAAACAAAGAAACAGGTAGTGAGGATGTGGGGGTTGAAAGGAAGCAGTGTATCAAATGAATGAGCTACAGCTGTGATGGTTTAGCATTTTCTTTGAAACGTGGCTACTTGAGATAAAGGGAGTGCTAGAAGCAAGGAGCCAGCAAGTCTAGACACATTTCAAAACCCCTAGACACATTCCAGGGGTTTTAATCCTGGACCCTAGACAGGTTCCAAGCCCTGCCTCAGCTTCTCTCCCAACACTCAGCTTTTCTCTCAACACTCAACATTGGCCATTGAAAGCCCCTTCAGGTTGGCACCTGTTTCCTTTTGATGTGCCTTCATCATTTTTGAGTTCTTCTTTATTTTTGGCATCACAAAGTGTTCCAGGCTTATCATGTGTCTTCCCTGACCTCAGCCCTGAAATTAACCCTATTTCTAGGGAGCCATGGTTCATCATTAACTGGAGAATGGTACTAGAAACCATAATCTGAGTACTAGGTGTGCTCATTAGCACTGGAATGTCATTTACTCTAGGATCTCTCCATTGACGGAGCTAGGAACTCTATGTTGGTGTACTCACACATGCATTAACATTTTTCTATACCTATCTGACTGTGTACCTACCTGCCTACTTATAAAAACCGTGATTTCTTACTGTTGCCTTTGATTCCACTCTAACACTACTGAGTTTATTCTAGCTTTTCCTTCATTGTAACTTCTAACAGTGAGAAAATTGGCTTTTATTTTCCAAAATATGTTCACTTGTTTGTTTGTTTGTTCCTGGTGTGTGTGTGTGTGTGTATGTGTGTGTATAGTAGATTGAGAATTCTGAAACCGTATGCTTGTAGAGAAATAACTTTACTAATTAGAAAATAGTATTTGTGGGACTTTTTTTTGTCTTTAGCTTTCAACAATGAAAATAGAGTTTTCCAAAGTTACTTTGGCAGTTATGTTCTTCCCCACCTCTTACTGCGTGCTCATATTATTAGATTTCCTTTTATTAGATTCCCATTTCATTAGATTCCTTTTTATCCTTTCTAGATATCTTATGCACAGATGAGCAGATAACATGTATAATTTTTAATATCCCCTTCTCATTATATGAAGTGTAGCTTATACCACGTGTGTGTGTGTGTATATATATATACATTCTCACTCTGTGTTTTGCATTTTTTCTTTCCACTTAACAATGTAGCCTATATTTTAGAACATATTTAAACTTACTTTCATCTTAGCATGCTGTGATAGCAAACAATTTCATTATTTTTCAGCCATAGAATTTTGTCTATAAAATATTCACTTCAGAAATGTGAAAGTAAAGCATCAACATTAACGGAAACGTTGTCTTTTTAAGGTTTTTCTGTTCTTTTTTTCCTATTTTTTTTTTTTTTTTGAGACAGAGTCTCACGCTGTCGCCCAGACTGGAGTGCATTGGCACGATCTCCACTCTCCCTCCTGGGTTCAAGCAATTCTCCTGCTTCAGCTTCCCCGAGTAGCTGGGACTACAGGCACCAGACTAATTTTTGTATTTTTAGTAGAGACAATTTCACCATGTTGGCCAGGCTGGTCTCGAACTTCTGACCTCAGGTGATCTGCCCACCTTGCCCTCCCAAAGTGCTGGGATTACAAGCATGAGCCACCACGCCCGGCTGAGGTTTTGCTTCTTAAAACTTAACATTCTGGGGTCAGTCAGGTATTTTCCCACTGTAGACTTAGGTCAAAGTAGTATAAATTTTTGGTAGCGATTTAAATGTCTTTATACATGCACATTTATGTTTCATTTCTAGCTGGTTGCAGTGTTTGATGAGCAAGATCTACATCATGGAGGTGATGACACCAGTGCCAGCTCCATGCATACCCAGAGCCCAGAGAGATTTACTAGTGCTAGTGAGCTTGGCACCAACAATGTCTCAGCCTTTCAGTCTGATCAAGCAGCAAGTGAAATTGAGGTTACATCTTCAGTACATGCAAATAAGTGAAAGCTCTTTCTTCTCTGCATACTTCATCTTTTTTTTTTTTTTTTTTTGAGACTGAGTCTTGCTCTATTGCCCAGACTGGAGTGTAGTGGCGCGACCTCGGCTCACTGCCACCTCTGCCTCCTAGGTTCAAGCAATTCTCCCTGCTACAGCCTCCTGAGTTGCTGGGCAGCTGCCGCCATGCCCAGCTATTTTTTGGGTATTTTTAGTAGAGACAGGGTTTCGCCGTGTTGGGCAGGCTGGTCTCAAACTCCTGACCTCAGATGATCTGCCCGCCTCGGCCTCCCAAGGTGTTGAGATTACAGGTGTGAGCCACCACACCTGGCCACTTCATCTTCATTTGAAGGATACTAAGTTTTGTCATCCATTCTTGCTTCTGTAAATGCAAGGAATTCATTTCTTGAACAGATAATAGAATTCATTATCTGTTTATATCCAGAATTCAGTTTAGAACCTTGGCAAATGTCTTGCAAGAGAAGTAGGCACATTAAAATCACATTTTAATGAATTAAACTTACTTTAGTCAACTTTTCATGGCAGGGCAGGGTCCATCAAGGCAGGCGGATAGAGAAATATTTAAACAATGGTATGGCCCAAGTCCCAACCAGTTTTAGTATATGTGCTGCTGAAGTGGGCACCCAAGTCCCAACCAATCTGAATGAACCGTTCTACCATACCTAGCCAATATTAATATTATTCATAATAAAATCTTAATAAATGAAAGTTCAGTAAATAAAAAATGAATATAAAATACCTAAACATAAATGTGTCTTAAAACACTAGTTGAGGGTTCTAAACATACCAAGAGTAACTGTTTCAAGTTGCTTTAAAGCATTGCAATTTGTACAACCAAAAGGAAATACATCCTAAGGGAAAAAATGAATTGCCAAACAAGGACCCTAAAACTGTTTGTTGTTGGCATTGTTCATCTTCAATTTGTAGATCAGTATTATAGGATGAAGGAGATGAAGAGGAATAATACTTTAATTCTTCCATTCCTGGTGTCATTGAGGACCTAGGATTCTTAGTATAGGAGAAAGGGGATACAGATACAAGTTACAAAGTAATAAACAACTACTTTATAGTCTTTAATTTGGATAGGACAAGTCATTTTTTTTCTTTACAACCTACACTTTATTGATTTTATAGCAGGAAATTAGAATGGAGAAGATTAAAAACTTAAAGACATTGAACTGTCCCAGAATGATAACTTTAGAACTTGAATGAATTCTGAAATCTGAAAATTTAATGAATTTAAGTTATATTGTGGAAATTTCAAATTGCTTTAGAACCGGATTTAGTCCATGTCTTTCAATATATCAGTGTGTTGTGGTTTCACAGACCTACAACAATACACAGAAATATTTGATACTTACAGGTTGCTATTTATAGATTTTCTTCTTGTTATTTGGTTTGAAAGTACATATGTTATTGCACTTTCATGCAACTAATATGATGGTTATTGGTCATGAGTAATAATTTCTTGAGCTCATGATTGATGCAAAGCATTGTGCTAGGAGTTATGGTGGATACACAGAGGTTTAGAACTATGATCCTGGCTTTAAGGAGCTTGCTATCCAGTTAGGTAGGACTGATGGGAGTTCCCCCCTTCACCCTTTGCACATTTTGCACTGAGAATTAACTGATCACCTAAAGTATATTGCAAAAACCTCTATACATTTTCTGTGTACTAACTCATGTAATCATCAAAATAAATAGTCTGAAAAGGAAACTGAAACTCAGAGGCATAATTTAACTTGATTCGTGTCATGATATGTTTTAACTCTCAAAAAAAAGAGAACCCAGAAGGAAGGAGAACTCCTGTATGTATTCACAGAAAAAGGCACGAATCAAGGACCAACTTAGTAAGGCAGCATTTCTCATATCCAGGCTATATTCTGGAAATAACAATTTTTTATAAAAAGAGATCAGAGTTCCTTGGAGAAATGCCTGAATTTAGATCTGGACAGAAGATGTATGAGATGATTCTGGATCACCCTGACATATCATAAAATAAGGATGCTATGAAACATAACTAGGGTATATCAGAGGGCCTAGGAGATGACACGATGCTCCTACTGTCCAAAAACAGGACAATTGGAGCTTCAATTAGTATAGTAACAGCAATAAATGCATGGATTTGTAATTATAATAAATAAGTTTACGAGCAAGAAAAAGGCTGCCAGTGATCCAATTTATTATTTGGAAAGCTGATAAGGGAATAATTCATCTACTCTGCATTTCCTATGTGGGTGGTGTCACTGGATAACTAACAGATCAAGGGGAAGTTACTTTTTATGTAAGTATTTCAGCTAATAAATGAAGGTGTAATGATAGCATTAGAATATTACTATTTTGCAACTCCTGGTGAAATAATAGATCTAGGGATTGATCATTGTATGAAAGGACAATAAAAATTGGGGACCCAATTTACTATGCCAAAAGAAAAAAAGTTAACCTGAAAGCTGAGTCATGCAAGAAGCCGCCTTTCCTTGGCTTTGTAAGCAGTTACAGATAAAAGTCTAAACATTTCCACAGGTAGCTACCCTGTTCATCTTATCTAATCAAGCGCTGATTTATTGAGCATAAGATCAGTACATAATTGACTATTTCCCTACCTGCTCCTTTTCTCTTGCAACATGAGGATCACCACACACTTCGTGTTTCCTCTCTAGGTCACTTTTCCTTTTTAAATATTGAAGCCCTCAAAATCATCTTTGGAGAAAATCACAGACCACAGACTGTGTCTGTGATTCTGTGTTTATTTCTTCTGGGCATGTTCTTAACCTTGGCAAAATAAACTCCTACATTGATTGAGACCTGGCTCAGATACTCTTTGGTTTTACAATTGCTGTGGTCTTAATGTATCCCTCAAAATGTATCTGTTAGAAGTCTAATCCCTAAGACAGCAGTGTTGGGAGCTGCAGCCTAATGGAGGTGTTTAGGTAAAAAAGCTACGTATTATTTGGAAAACTGATAAAGGAGAGAATAAATTATTTATCTATTCTGTATTTCCCATATGTGGGTGGTATCTACTACCCTGTAGTAGATGAGGGGGATGTTACTTTTTATATACATACAAAATAGTTACGTCTTATATAAGTATAAAAAGAGCTTGAAGGATTCAGTTTACTTTTTGTCACTCTTCTGTCATGTGAACACATCACATCTCTCCTCTCTCCCTTTCACCTGCCTCCATGTGAGGATGTAGTAGGAATGCCCTCTCCAGAGGCCTCTTGATTTTGGACTTCCCAGCCTGCAAAACTGTGAGAGAATAAATTTCTGTTCTTTATGAGTTACCTAGGTTCAGGAACTCAGTTAGAGCAACAGAACACTCCCAACTGGAGTTCTTCAGCACACCCCAGTCCATCCCCTCACTAACATCCCCCCTGTCCAGTCTTATCTGCCTTTATATCAAAAGCCCACAGCTAACCCAGAGGGCTTCAGCCCTGCCCTGCCTGACTTCCTAGGAATCCCCCCTCTCCACCCACCCTGATCAGAACACTGTCTGAAGGTTCTCTCTCACCATTTTAAAAAGAAGAGAAATTTGTCTGACAGAGAAGTTCTGGTGAGGAGGCCAGCTCCCACATCAGAGGGTGATGGCACTTTGGGCTGGACCAGGATAAAACAGTGCTGTCCCGGGGCTGGCCATCTGATAAGGGGCTCCAGAAAGTGCAGTGATGGACCCCTGGGAGGCTTTCTGCTCTCCTGTCTGCCGGTTCCTGGTAAAAGAACCTATTGGCCACTAGGGTGTCTGCATATGTGTTTGCATGTGTGTGTGTGTGTCTTTGTATGGGTGTGTCAGAGTGATGTGTGTGTTCTTGGCTTGATTTCTTTAAGCATGAGGCCCACTGTTTTGCTGAATGTATCTCATTGTTTCCTGAAACTCAGTGCATTCAGCTGGCTCAAGTGTCCCGGGGCCTTGCTGTGTCATATTTGCACAAGCCTAGTGTCTGTGCAGACTGTACACTGGAGTTCAGTTGTAAGACCCTTTTGATCCCTTATCCTGACCCTGTAATAGAAAAGCCATTTCATTTGATGGAATAGAAACCCAGATCTAATGGAGAGATGATCTAATCTGCCATACACTGGAGCACTATCCAGTGATTTGGACTTTGTGGCATTGATGGAAATTTCCAGGTTCTCTAGGTGGTGGGCAGAGACCTCACTTTTTAAGAAACTCCCACACTCCACCCCTGCCAATGAGGACACTGCTTGAGGAAATTCCTGTTAATGTTAAGTAGAAGAGATGGTTTCTTTTCTTTTCTTTTTTTTTTTTTTGAGAACGTATTTTGCTCTTGTTGCCTAGGCTAGAGAGCAATGGCCTGGTCTCGGCTCACTGCAACCTCCGCCTCCCAGTTTCAAGCGATTCTCCTGCCTCAGCCTCCCAAGCAGCTGGGATTACAGGGGCACACCCCCACACCTGGCTAGTTTTTTTATTTTTAGTAGAGACAAGGTTTCACCATGTCAGTCAGGCTGGTCTCAAACTCCTGACCTCAGGCAATCCACCTGCCTCAGCCTCCCAAAGTGCTGGGATTATAGGCATGAGCCACCACACCTGGCCAAGAGATAGTTTCTTGATGTTGAATTTCAGGTAAGCAAGCCAGCTCCTGCATATCAGGGTGGCAGTGCTTGGGCTGAGACAGGTCTAGACAGCACTGTCTGAAAACGGGCTCAAGGAAGTAGCTGTGAAAGGCCGCTGGGATGTTTTCTGCTCCCCTCTCTGCAAATGTCCTGGAGGGACTTCCTGTTAGTCACTTTGGTGTGTGTGTGTGTGTGTGTGTGTGTTCATCACTTGGTTTTGTTTATGTTTTTGTTTTTCTTCATGAAGTCTGCAGGCTTGCCAAAAGTACCTTGAAGTTTTCTGAAAGCAGAGCCAATGACCACACTCCAGGGACTGAGTCCTCAAATCTATGGTATTTGCTAAGGACGGGTGTATACCTGCAGACAGAGTGATGGGGTTCAGGGCCAAAGAACACTAGTTTCTGTGCCCTGTTTCTATGTTAAAAAGACATTTCATTCAACTGGATAACAGGGCAATCTGGTGGAGAAAAGGTCTACTCTGCCATAGGATGGGGCAGCAGCCTGCAGTCCAGAACACTGGTATGTGTCTGGAAATTTCCAGAGCCTCCAGTTGCTGATAGAGGCCTAGAAGGTAGGGGGCATTTGTCTGCAGATCAAAGGTGAGGGTTCTGCTCACCCCATTATCTTGGCCATGTGTGCACCCTTGAGTTTGCAGGGTTGGATATCCTGACTGACTGTGCCATAGGAGGGTATGAGACTGAGGGTGACAAAGCTATAGGCTGTGGGGATGATGTACATAGGGAGCCTCCCTGCTGCCTGTGGCAAGAGTAAAGTGAAATGCTTAGGGCTGGGAAGAGGCAACAAAAGTCTACAGAAGCTATTGTCCCCAGATCATCTCCCATCCTAGTCCAATCATGGCCTAGCATCCTTAGCTACCAATCGCAGAGGAGACTGTGCATTTGTGTTCATGTGACCTTGTATGTTGGCAAATTGAGATTGGTGCCCCAGGCATCTGTGCCTGTAACTGCAGTTTCAACAGGCTCAGGACCAGGCTAAAGGGTCTCCAAGCTTCCCCCAGTTTCCTGGTGCATGCATGTGCAATATACTCCCCTGGCCTGGGTCTTTTCTGCCTCTTCTTGCCAGTTGGGTCAGAGCTAGCTTATTAACCAGTGTTTTCTGAGATTTAATAGAACTGGCTCAGAACAGTTGGAGACTTGAAAAGGGCTACGTGATAGTGATAGATTTTTAAAGATACATTATTATTTTAGAGTAGATTTGAGTGTACAGAAAAATGGAGTGCAGAATCCAGAGTTCCCATATGCCCTCAATTCCTGTACACTCTTGGGTCACTCCACCAACAACCTCCTATACCAGAATAGAATATTTATTACAGTCAGTGAACTTACATTGACACATCATCATCACCCAGAGCGATACTCTTCATGGCACACATTCTAAGGGTTTGGAGAAATGTATAATGAGAATGAAATGTATAATGAATGTATCATTATAGCTGTTATGATATCCTGCAGTGTATTTTCATTACTGTAATAATCTTGTGCTCTATTTATTTATCCTTTCTTTTCCTAACCACCAATCTTTTCACTCTCCATAGTTTTGCATTTTTCTGAATGTTATATACTTGGAATCATAGAGTAGATAACTTTCCAGGTTGACTTCTTTCGGTAAGTAATATGCATTTAGTGTGTAATACACAGTTAGTAATAGCTCATTTCTTTTCAGAGGTGATTAATATTTCATTTTCTAAATATATCACATTTGTATTTATCATTAAGCTACTTAAAGACATCTTGGTTCCTCCTAACTTTTGGCAGCTATTTTAATAGCTGCTATAAACATCTGTGTGCAGGTTTTTGTGTGGGCATAAGCTTTCTGGTCATTTGGATAAAGACCTAGGGAGTGCAACTGCTGGATCACATAGTAAGAGTGTGTATAGTTTTGTAAGAAACTGCCCATATTAGGAGAGTCTTTACGATGGTAGAAGAGAACGTGTTCACATGCTGAGAATCAATCCCATGAAGGAAGTAGAACTTGAAAATCCAGAAACAATGACATAACCATGAGAGCTGTTAAAAGATACAACTAGGTTCTTTGAAACATTATGAAGTATATTTGAGCATTCAGAAATGTATAAACCAGGCAGCCCAAGACAGCAAGCATCCCAGAGCTCCAACAGAGAGGCTTAGGGAGGGTGGGGGAAGACTTTTATATGGCAAATATGGAAGAAAAAGAAAATACTTGATTGGGTAAAGTGGAGCAGTGGCCTCATTTGGAACATCACAGTGGAAAGTCTCTGGTCAGATGGTAGTTGGTGGTTTCTGATTGGTTAAGCTTAAGTTTCCTTTTATTATTTATATTGAGTCAAGTTTTGGCTTGTCGAAGGAGGAACTGAGCGTACTGGAGCCACCTCAACCTCATAGCCATCGTTTATTTGATCATTTTTAACAGAGAAGATCCTTTTAAAAATATCTGTTGCCCCACCTGGAGTGCAGTGGTGTGATCACAGCTCACTACAGCCTCAACCTTCCAGGCTCAGGTGATCCTCCCACCTCAGTGCTCCCCACACTGAGTGGCTGGGACTACAGGCATGTGCCACCACACCACCATGTTCAGCTACTTGTTTGTTTGTATTTGTTTTAGAGATGGGTTTCCCTAAGTTGCTTAGGCTTGTTTCAAAATCCTGGGCTGAAGTAGTCTGCCTGCATTGGTCTCCCCAGGTGCTGGAATTACAGGCCATGTAAATCTTTTATCTCAGATTTGCCTTGTGAGAAAAGGAGAGGTACTTTTTCTGACATGATAAGGCAGAGAAAGAGGAGGTGGATGCATCCTGTGCATATAATTTTCTTAGGTGATGGGAAGATGATTGGCTCTTGCCTAATGGGATATATTTTCTCCTTGAGTGATATGGCAAGATATTCAGGTGAAAGAAGTTGAATAAAAGTTAGAGGAACATAGAAAAGATTGGTTATACATGTTGGGTTTCTGAAGAAATGATGTCATTGGAGAAACAAAACTTTTATTGATTTTTGGAAATATTTAGGGCCAATTTGTTGTGTAAGTAATTTGAATTTATGATGACACCTCTGACCACTTTTTGATATTTTTCTGGTTCAGCTGAGTGGTGTCATTGAGCCAACACAAAGTGGTGCTCATCCAGGGATGAGACTTAGCCAGAGAAAAGACAAGTATTGAGTCAGGGAGCTTAAAGTAATTATGAGAAAGTGACTATCTAAAATTGCTTAGCCGGAGAGAGATTGGATTTTTGTGTATTTGGTACTTGGGAGAAGAGGGGTGTGGGTATGTACATGAGATGTGTTGTTTATTCTCTTAAGAGAGAAAATGAGAGGATTAATGGACTGTAGTTCTGGACAAGGTGGAAAACTCTTAAAATGGAAGTATTGGTGCAAGTGCTGTGACAGGCTGGAATGGTGCAGTCAGTCCCTTCATCCATAAATCAGTAGAATATTAGCAGTTCAGACTCAAACCTTGTAAAAAATAGGTGGGAAAAATGAAGTCCCTCACGGTAACTGGCACCATAATCATGACAGAATGTTTCCAGAATAAATGGAGTTATCTGCTTTCAGCCCCAGGTTGTAGCTATTGTCTGCCCTGATGATATGTGATAATAATTTGTGACCCCAATATCTTAAAATGAGGTCACTCATCTCCAGTAGAATTAAGTCCACAATGAAGTTGTCCCCTCATCCCCAAAGGGATAAACATGTATGAATGGACTGAGATGATAACAAATACTGCTGCCTGGGATCATGAGAGACCTGAAATGAACTGATAGGAAGTGAAAGGTGGCTGAGAAAATGAGAATGGACCCATCTGCAGAGGATCATAAAACCAGCAAAGACAAGGTCTTGTCCAAGATGCCTTCAGAAGCTTTGTCCATGAGAACTCTAAGGACTTCTCCATACGTGGTGGCTGCTGCTGTGATCTCTGCCCAAAAGGAGCCTCTGACCAGTATCCAAAGGGCTTCTGGACCCACTGGACTCTTCTAGAGGTACATTGGTCTCCTGAGTCATTGTTGTGGTTTTTTACTCCCTTTATTACTGCCTGTGTGTAGAATGATATTGCCTAATTGATTATGTGAATAACTCTTGATACATGGTAAATCTGAGCATATGTAATTGGCTGCCATGTCATTGTGAAACCTCACAGCTTCAGTCAGTGTCAGCACAGCTAGGCAGCTTGCACCTAATGCAAATATCAGTGGGCATAGTCTACAGGCATCTAATGACTCAGGTACTTTAACAAGTCACTAAGAGTGTATCTCCAAGGAATAGTCCAACAACACATGGCTGGCCTGACCCAAGGTAACTATATGTCCAATCCAGGGTCATACTGAGTGGACATCTGCCAACCACAGGTCATTCCCCCTGCCTGCCATTGAGTGTTCAAAAGTGACTGGTGTAAGCAGACATGAGTGAGCTTGTTCAGTGCAGTATTTGCTTCTTCCGACGGGCTCATACTCAGGATCTAGGTCATTGTGCCTTATTGGAGTCCTACACATTTCACTTGTAAATTATATTTGAAAATTAAATTACCATGTTGCTAGTCATTCACAAAACATTTTAAAAAATAGCATTTGAGAACCCGTATTAACATCCTGTGACCTATAGAAAACAATAGAGAAATGTATTAGGCAAAAAGTTCTGGCAAAGACCAGTCTGATACTGGCCTGATTACTCAACCTCAGGCATTGGTCACATTAACTCACAGAGCTAACAAAAATGAAAAGTACTAGTCTTGTTACTCAAGACATTATGAACTATTGACTTAGATAGATAAAAGATTTTACCTAACAAAATATTACAACGTCATCCTGAAGAATATGTCCCTCTTCCAGAGAACCTAGGAGGTTATCATCACATCTGCAAAGCCTGACTAGCAATAACAGTGAAAGTTACATAGCTGCCTGAGTGCAGAAATATAATCTCTACTGAAAATAAAGTTTTATACTAGGCACAAATTTCAAGACATCCATAGAATTTTTGCTCACAAAGTCAAATCACATGTACAAATTCCATATGGTTTAGAAGTTAATGGTGGCAAATTCATTATGCTTAAGGGAAGTGAAGTAGGACAAATGACTGGAATAGCAAATAACTCCAGGATTCATGAGGAATTAATTGCTAGAGCACAAAATATCCAAGACCTTCATGACTTATGATGGGGATGGGTAACAGAAGTTGGATGAGACAATGCCCAAAAGTGATTCCCAGGTTTACCTAAACTAAACAATGGATGACTGTAGAAGATGCCATTAAGATATCTCATGAATATGGAAGATTACTATTCACTTCTGATGGGACAGGACTTTATAGGGCACCTGAAAAAATTCTCATGAAAAATGACTTTTACAAAATGTCAAGTTATTATATCCAAGATGAAACCAATGAGTCACAACATTCACATAATATACCATACAACCCTGATCTCTTGACTGTCATAAAATGTTTCTTACCTCTAAACCAAAGTGTCATTTTATAATTTAATTTTTCTCATTTTTTATGTCCTCTCAGCTTAAGAAAAGATCATTACAACCTTTTTTGTATGTTTTCATGTATGCTTGCAAAGAGTTGTAAAATTTTATTGTGATTATTCTTGCTTTAACCCAAAACTTCCCTAATCTTTCTTTAGAGAAAGTGGAATAGCATGCTAGTTTCCTTTCCATATCCAATTGTTTCTTCTGTATTCATTACCCTAGCTGTATGATTATGTCTTTTGAACCTCCCTTGCAGCTAGGTATGGTCTTGTGACTAAGTTTTAAGCCAATAATTTGTAAGCACTGTGCTATGAGTACCTTCTAAAAAACCTTCCTTCTTTACTCCCTCTACCCTATTGTCTGGAATGAAGATCCGATAGCTGAAGTTCAGTAGTCATCCTAGGTAAAGCAGGCAACACGGTCTGTTAACTCCCTTACTGGAAGATAAGTTTTACAAGAATAAGAACCTTGTTTATGTTGGTCCAAGCAATATCCCCAGAACTTACATACAGTGTGCGGCATGTTTGCTAAGGGCTCAGGTACTAAATAGGTATTGAATGAATGGATGAATTAATTAGTTTACTTTGTAGCCATAAAGAAACAAGGTCTCAGCTCATTTCACAGAATCAAGCTCCTGATTAATTCAAAGCACAGTACTCTAACTTATTTCTCTTTGCTCTCTCAGACTTGCCAATGTCATGGTAGTATAGGATTTTTCTTAATGTACTTCAATATTGTCTTCAACCAAGATGTTTTAAAATCTGTTTTCATAACCATGCTTCCCAATATTTTCCTGTTTAGAGAGTTTAAAATTCTTCCATTTTTAAAGTCACGGATATCTGTGGGCCAGGTGCGGTGGCTCACACCTGAAATCCCAGCACTTTGGGAGGTCGAGGAGGGCAGATCACGAGGTCAGGAGTTCAAGACCAGCCTGACCAACATGGTGAAACCCCATCTCTACTAAAAATACAAAGATTAGCTGGACATGGTGATATGCTCCTGTAATCCCAGCTACTCAGGAGGCTGAGGGCAGGAGAATCGCTTGAACCCAGGAGGCAGAGGTTACAGTGAGCCGAGATTGTGCCACTGCACTCCAGCCTAGGGGACAGAGTGAGACTGTCTCAAAAAAATAAAACGTAAAAGTAAAGTCATGGATACCTGTTTTTGAGTGTGTCTGTTGTTAAGTGCAGGCACTATTTTGTAACTTTAAATAGATATCATCTCAAGTCTACAAAAATTATCCAAAATGGTATCTAATGATATTTCTAGGTCTTCAGATGCTATTAATGCAGATTGTAGCCACTAGGTCCTGAGGGTTTTACTAGATATTGGTTACTGAAACTGAACTTTCTTGAATTCTTTTTTTTTTTCCACTGTGGTTTCCCACATTTCAACTTATCACCTATTTTTGTCCTCAAACTTAAATATTTTCAACAAAATTGAATTACATATGAATCATCCCTTCTTCCCTGATTTTTGAAATTACCCATTGCTTCCTACGATGATGATTCTTCTGGCCCTTTTTGTAGTGAACTTATGTTAGAGTTTGTAAATATTCACACATTTTGGAATTGCACATAATTTTCTTCTTCTTTTTTCCTCTTCCCCGAAAGTTGTTGTTTCTTCTTCTAACTCCTTGTGGGAAAAATTAAACCCATGTTTCACTTTTTTGATATACTTATTGGTAATTGAACTCCTTGGTTTATGCTCAAATTTCTTTTCCAGTTATCCACTTTTAGGGAAGATATTATTTGGGTTTTGTTTAGTGTATCAAGCTTTTTTGTTGTTGTTAGATGTATCAAGAACTGTAGACTTTTCTATACGTGGTATCCTTTTTCCCACAGCAGTTTTTTGAAAAGTCTATTAAAATAAAGGTCATCAAAAGATCTCTTCCTAAACCTTTCCTCTACCAGAAATATCTCTGGAATGACATGGTCCTTTCTCCCATCTTGCTTTTGTAGAAGTCCAAAGCTAATCTGCCCTGATCCGGATTGCATGCACTTGTGCCTTTTGGGGGCCCTTGTGCATTCGTTCTCCCTTCTCTTTTAAACTCAAAAATGTATTTTCTCTTTTGGCTTTTTCCCTTTAACATAGAAGTATACTCATTCTTTTTGTTGAATCTTGGAATAAAAGGCTTTCTTTACCATATTTACCCTTTAACTACTACCTACATCTCTCTTCTCAGCCAAACACTTGGAAAGAGAAGCCCTCAGTTTGTGTCATTGTTTTCTCACCTCCAGTTCAATACTTTACCCATTACCTGACATCCAGCTCACTCACACACACACAGAAGCCCAATCACTAAGTTATCATAGCCAGTTTGTAGCTTTCCTGCCCTCCTGGCAACATTTGACTCTGTGCATTGAGATAATACATGTTGAGTACCTATTGACCAGGCACTGTGTTAGGTGCTGCTGTTATAGAAATGAAAAGCAGACATCATCTCCTTTCTAATGACTTACAGAGGCAGCCATTCCTGATTTATATGCAGGTCTCTTGACTCCCAGTGCTCACTTTGGCAAGCTTCACTTAATGCCGTGGAAATCACCCTATTCTCCAGGTTTTTTTTTTCTTCCCAGTTCTTCTTACTATACACAACTTCTCAAGGTAATCACTTCCATGCCCATAGCTTCAGTTGCATTCTCTATTCTCTGAGGACAATAGAATTTTAAATGTTTTGTTTCATGTAGTAGCTTTATTTTATACAAGATGCCTCATTTGCTATAACCATAGATTCAGAATTGCCCCATGAAAGTAATAAATGAAAAATGGTGATATTATTAGTATGCAAATTTTAGAAAGTTTCCCCAGTTACTCTTAATGGTTTGATTTAGTATGTGTGTTATTTTTGAAATCATATGTTGGGATGTCACAAATGGACTTAGCCTACAGAGATTTATATTCAACTTTTGACCATAGAATTCCATTTTATGTGACACTGAGAGTAAAAAACTATTTTTTCCTCCTTACCTATTTCACTTCCTACATTCTCTGCCAGGAGGAAGGCACCGCTACATACCCAGTCTTCCCCAGCAGAGCCTGAGCAGCTCTGCTTTCTCTCTACTTCCCCTCTTCTTTCACATCTCTTGACCATGCACTTCCTATTCCATCTCTGAAATGATCAGAAAACTTTTTCCTCGACTTTTGTCACTGCCACTTCTTTTAGATAAAGTCTCTTAATTGGTCTTGTTACTTCTTTCAGTCCTTCCTTATTATACAGACCACTATACACACATCTGACAGAGACTCTTCACCTTTGTATGGCTCAATGACTCAAATTTTCAGAATAAAATTAAAACCATCCCAGCATCAAATTTGGGGTCAAACAGAGGTGGGCCTGTATCCCAGGTTTGTACCCTGTCCAGAAGTGTGGTCTCAGGAAACTGACTCCTTAAGCCTTTGGTTTTGTATCTGCCTATGAGCATTAAAAGTTAGGACTGTTTTGACCTGATGCAGTGGCTCATGCCTGTAATCCCAGCACTTTGGGAGGCTGAGGCAAGTGGATCACGAGGTCAGAAGATCGAGACCATCCTGGCTAACACGGTGAAACCCCGTCTCTACTAAAAATAGAAAGCCCGGTGTGGTGGTGGGTGCCTGTAGTCCCAGCTACTTGGGAGGCTGAGAAAGGAGAATGGCGTGAACCTGGGAGGCAGAGCTTGCAGTGAGCCTAGATCATGCCACTGCGCTGCACTCCAGCCTGGGAAACAGAGCAAGACTCCGTCTAAAAAAAAAAAAAAAGATATGAAAGGACTGTTTCACACATACAGTGCCTGGCATGTAGAAGGGACTTAATCAATGTTGAATGAGGGGGAGGCATTTTAAAATCCACATCAAAAAAAATGTTTTTCTTTTAAAAATGTACTAATCTACTATGTCACTTTCCCTCCAAGCTTGACTTCTACCTTTACTTTCTGATATGGTTTGGGTATGTCCCCACCCAAATCTCATCTTGTTGTTGAGGAAGGGACCCAGTGGGAGATAACTGGATCATGGGGACAGTTTTCTCCACGCTGTTCTCATGATAATGAGTGAGTTCTCATGAGATCTGATGGTTTTACATGTTTGACCGTTGCTCCTTCACATGCTCACATTCTCTGGCTTGCCACCAAGAAGTGCCTGCTTCCTTTTCCACTGTGATTGTAAGTTTCCTGAGGCCTCCCCAGCCATGTAGAACATAAGTCAATTAAGCCTCTTTCCTTTATAAATTACTCAACCTCAGGTATTTCTTTATAGCAGTGTGAAAATGGACCAATACACTTTCTGATAATCACGCTTGAGTAACTGGGGAATTCATACTACCTGGGATCAAATCGTGGCCCCAGCCTGAGCAGTCGTGTGACCCTGGGGAGATAACTTACCTCTCCATTTCAATGTCTTCTGTAAAACCTGTAAAATGAGATTGTTCTGAGGGTTAAATGAGCATAGCGTAGTTAGAACACTGTCAGGCACATACTGATTGCCAGATGTTGAATATTCATCTTTATTGAATTAGGACTGTGGTACCCCACTTTATGGCTATTTTGTATGACAAAATCATGCTTAATGCTTTGTCAGTAAAAGAGAGAAAATCTGAAAGTCCTTGCCATGGAAGGAAGAAACAGAGGGGAGAAAAAGAATTGGTAAGTTTCAGCATTTCAGAACTTGGAGGGAGAAGTTAGGTTTCTATTCTATGGAGAAAGAGGTGGAGGCAGGATGGGTCCTAAGGTGTGATTCAAGACACACAGCCATAATTCTTTATTGAGAGTAGAGCTAGGGCCCCAGGGACTGCTATGGTCAAGTTGCAGACAAAAATTAGCACTCATTGGAAGACAGGAGAGGAGTATTTCATTACAAAAGCAGTCAACAATTGAGGCATATCTACATTCAGTCAGCAAATAAAAGTTGCTCAAGTTGATTGCTAATGGGACCCACTCTACTAACTGAGGGTTTGTATAGAACTCATAGAGGAAGATGGCTTCAAGTAAGGAAACACCTTATGCTTTTCTTAGGACTAGAAAGATCAGGAAGGTGGTGATGAATGAAAATCTTAGTTCCACTGGCATTGCAGGAGGGGCCAGGAGAGCAGCAGCAGCATAAGTCACAGGGTGGGGCAGCCCAGGCAGGGACATTCTGAGCTGTGGGGGAGGGGTGGCAGCCAGGGTGGGGCATTGTGAGCTGTCAGGGAGGGCATTGTGAAGTGTGGGGTGGGGCATTGTGAGCCACAAGCCTGGGCTCCCACCTGGGCCAGTGGGCTTCAGTCTGTAAGTGACTGCAGAAGGAGGAGGACCTCCATCTGTTCTCTCTTCAGGCAATTGTTGTGTCTTTCAGCGATTGTTGGGTTCACAACCTATTAAATAAGCCGGCTGGTCTTCACCCTCCCAGACAAGTCAACTCAGGGGAGGTGGCAGGGGAGGTGGCAGGGGACAGGCCTTGGCCCACAGCCCCAGCAGGGGCCGGGGCCAGGCTGTGAGGTGGGCAGGTGAGCAGTGGGCAAGACCATCTCTGCAAGTGCAGCATAGCCTCGGCCTAGGGCAGCGGGAGTGTGTGGCCAAAGCTGTGAGCAGAGGCACAGGTGGTGACAGGAGTAGAGGCGCCCCATGGGGAACATACTGACCTGTTGTGTGTACCCCAGGGCCAGCCGCGAGTTGCACAAGCACCAGGGGTCGGTGTATCACTGTGAGTCTGAGATCTATGAGGCAGCAGCTGGGGACCTGATAGCAGGAGTGCCTGTGGCTGCTGCTGTAGAGCCTGGTGAGGTGACTTTTGAAGCTGGTGAGGGCCTCCACATGCACCACATCTGTGAACGGGAGATGCCTGAAGGTAAGGAGGTGACAGGTGCCGTCTGCCCTCGGCACATTTCTGGCTGCTGCTGTCCCCAGGTTCCTCTCGGAGGCATCCTCCACCTCAGGCTCCTTTCTGCCTGTAGCCAGCTATCCTAGGGCTGTCCAGGAACAAAACGTGGATTTGCCTTGCGTTCCCACCCCTTAGTCTTTTCCCACAGAGTCCAGTTAATTTTTTCCTTCCCTCCAAAACTCCCAGTTCTTGCTCCCTCATCTCATTCTCCCCTTCTGGCATGGGACCATTTATTTATGGCTGTTCTTGTCTGTAGCTCTATTTAGTATCCTGTGGGACTTTGTTGAGGTCTTCTTTGGAATATTCTCTTCCTTTTCTCAATAAAAACTCAAATATCCCAACTTTCCAGTACCCATCCCATTCTCTTTATACCTATCCAGATGGTACCTAAGTGAAGGAAACAGGTAAGTGCCTAATTGTTTCCTTTGTTAAAGTAGCCAAGTCTCAGGACTATTCATACTGAAATATTTGGGGATTTCTTATTTAAAATCAGAATGCAGGTTGCCATAGGAGAGACTATATGGGTTGCTTTAAGTCACCTTGATAGAAGCTGCTTAGTTTCTTCTAATTTGAACACAGAAGGAAAGTAAATGCAGGGTGCTTAAAGTAATTGGGAAAGGTGTGAAATGTCATGGCCAGGGCTGCAGAAAAATGGGTGTGGGGGCTTCCCCCAAAGGAGTTGACTTATGAGGCTCTGATTACTTTAAATTTCTTACTTTAACACAAAATGTGTCTCCAGATTTATTCTGGCAACTTAACAGACATTATTTACCTCCTCGTTCTAAAAGAGAGGTGGGGATGATTCGTGGTCAAAACTTTCAAAAGACATAAAACGTAAATGTAGACTTTGAATGTGTAATATAAAGATTGAAGGTTAAAATGTCAGACCTTGCCTGTGTAAGAGTGTTTGTTGCCATGGCTTCCCCTTTGTCCTTCCCCCTCCTGACACTAGCATCTTGTTCAAAGATAAGAAAGTTAGAGTTTTTCAGTCTCTACACTGCTGGGAGAGGCGGGGGATGGGAGGGGGTAGAAAAGAGAAAACACTTAGTTGGTTTGCCTCTACAATTTTGCAAAGTGGTGAATCTAAGTAAAAAGAATTCTGGGTAACAATATGGTTCTTGAATAAAAACTAAATTTTTCCAAATAGAAAACATTGTATCATAAAGATATTAATTCCACTGGCTCTTTGGTTTCATTTAAAGCCAGAGATTTATCACTGTAGAGGAAATGTCTTATAGCTCTTCTATTTAAACTTTCATTGGTCTTCGTATAGCCAAGACAATCCTAAGCAAAAAGAACAATGAAAACACATGGACACAGGGAAAGGAACATCACACAATGGGGCCCATCAGGGGGTGGGGGGCAAAGGGAGGGAGAGCATTAGGACAAATACCTCATGCGTGTGAGGCTTAAAACCTCGATTATGGGTTAATAGATGCAGCAAACCACCATGGGACATGTATACTTATGTAACAAACCCGCATGTTCTGCACATGTATCCCAGAACTTAAAGTGAAAAAAAAAAAAAAAACTTTGGTTGGGCTTTTATTTTTTTCAGAGGTAGAATAATTAAGACTCATGATGAGTGTGACTTTGTAACTTGGAGTACTATACTCACTTTTCAAGATATTTAAGAATTTAGAATAAACAAATACGTGAATTAATTCATTATATCTTTATACACAAAGCATGTAAGTACTTGTGTAAACATACTCCACTTGGTGATGTAAGGAAAGCCTGAGTGATTTTACACACCAGTTAATAGATGGGTAGTGTTGGATGAGAGCCCAAAAAAGGCTCTTTATTGTCATTCTTTAGGATTACTGCACAGTTTATGTATGTCTCATTTGGCTCTTTGCAATAACAAATAAGGCCTATATATGTTCTCCCTACATTTTGCTAATGAAGAAGACTTAGAGATCTCATGTGACTATGGAAGGCAGCTACTCAACAGAACTAAGGTTCCATGTCCTCAGAATGACATGGAAAAGACAGATATGCTGAATTTACTTTTTAAAAATTTTTAAGACTCCAGAATACATCTTATATTTTGCCTATAAAATAGACCTGTCTTTTAAAACATACTGCCATCTTGTTTTATTCTATGCAGTTGATTTTACACACCTTAAAGGCAAATTTACCTTTTTAAAAAAAATAAATAAATAAAGGAAGGTCTCACCATGTTACTCATGCTGGCCTCAAATTCCTGACCTGGGCTCAAGTGATTTTCCCATCTCAGCCTCCTGAGTAGCTGGGACTACAAGCATGCGCCATCTTGCCTGGCTCTATCTTATGTCTATACATTCATTTCAATGGATAAGAATAAAAGTAGAGGTACTGAAATAGCCTAAATGCAGCAGTCAAATAAATGAGTTGATAAATTTTTATAAATGATCACATCTTTTTTTCTTCTCTCCCTCTATAGATACACCTTTGGAGCCCAACCCTTCTGACCATCCAGAGGCAAGCACAATATTCCTGAGAAAATCTCAAACAGATGGTGAGACAACATTGTTTTTTCTGCCAAGAAAAAGATTGAAAACTCTTGTTCTTTGATCAGGTGTATTATACAAAGTATTTAGAAAAACTCATATTGGTTTAATTTTTTCAACTTTTCACATATTCACTTGTCTTATTTTAATACATGATAGACTTTTTTTAGTTGTTACTGTGTTAGTGAAATCATGTAAACTTTTTATTTATACATTTTGCCATCTTTTTATCAACAGAATTTGTCATGTGACGGAGGAGTCATAGATTTATCTTTATTTATAATTCTTTGCCCCTTTTCCCTTGCTCCTAAGAGTACATTTTAAAGATAGAACTTAGGCTTCAGCTTGGTTTCCATTTAAACAAATTAAAAAAAACATAGTTGTTCATCAACAGAGATTGAATCTGTGATTTTGGCCTCCTCTTGCACAGTCCTCTGATCACATGCATTTATCACATCCAAGTTTATGCTTCTCGAAGCTTTTAAGTTATTAACCTTTTCATCTGATGTAAATTTAAACATTCCCTACTTCTGCTTATTTTCCTTAATGTTATGTTAAATCCTCATTTGTTTGCTAAAAAGCCATACACAGCCAAGTTTTCCAGTTGACTTAAGCAGCAAGAATACAAGTGAGGATCTATAATAATATGAGAAGTAATGCAGCACAGTAAAATATGGGAGTTTGTAACCTTTCTTTTTGCAGTTTTGAGTAGACTTTGCCTGTCTTGAGTAAGTTGTTTCTGTTTAGAATTTGTTTTTGTTTTTGCATTACTATAAAGAGGTACCTAAGGCTGGGCAATTTATAACAAAAAGAGGTTTAATTGGCTCATAGATCTTCAGGCTGTACAAGCATGGCTTCAACATCTGCTTCTGGTGACAGCCTCAGCAAGCTTACAATCATGATGGAAGGCAAAGCGGAAGCAGGTGGTTCCACACAGTGAGAAGAGAGAGGCAGGTAGAGGGAAGGTGTCACACTCTTTTAAACTACCAGAATGAGAATTTGCTTTCTACCATGGGGATGGCACCAAGCCATTCATAAGGAATTCACCATTACCCAAACACCTCCCACTAGGCCCTGTCTCCAACATTAAGGGTCATATTTTAACATGAGATTTGGAAGGGGGAAAATACCCAAACCATGTCAGAGTTGTTTTTCCCAGTTCCTTCCAGAGCTATGGGCTATGGGCTTCTCACACATAGAGAGCATGGAAGAGGTAAAACAAAAGCTATTCCATGTCCCTCACTCTTCAGTGGTAGGAATGTTTGCCTGCAAGGCCCTTCCAGCATCAAAGGTGGAGGTGGTATAGGAAACAAAGCATGGCCCAAGTCCCCTTGGAGCTTTTATTATGCTGGCCTTTTTTTTTTTTTTTTTTTTTTTAAGAAAAAAATGATTTTTTGTGCTGCAGACACCATGTCCAATCAGGTTTGTATAGTCATTTTAAAATTTAAATTTAAGATAAGTTACTTCCCAGTTGTTTTGTTTTTAGTGACGTATTAGTAGATGATCACTAAGTGTGGTTCAAGATGCTTACAGCTATTCTGGTGCATCCAGAGATAGGTGCCTGGCTAGAAAGTAGTTCTTAGAGCTGTTAACGCTTTGATTCTGGCAAATAAAGTAAGCTATGTGTAAATGCAGAATGAGAAAATACTCATGGCTCATATATGCAACAGTTAAACTTTTTTATTAGCTAACTTTTTCATCTGGCCTCATTTTTTTTTTTTTGCCCTTTTGTGCACAAGGATTCTTTCATTTGTATGTAACAGAAACAAAAAGTAAACTAGGTCAAAAAGTAAAACTAAGTTATTAGATTTTACTTTATGAGATTTATCATGCCAGATAATTTAAATATAAATTGTTGAAAGTAATTTTTTAAATGGAATTTTTCCTCATTTAGGAGTAATTAGTAAGACATTAACTACTACTCTTATTTTATGGTATTTGTATCAGAAGTGACCATTTTCTTTTTCATTCTTAGTACAAGAAAAAAGAAAAAGCAACTATACAAAGCATGTACGTAAACAGTCAAAAAGTTAAGAAATTGATAGTTTGATATAAAAATATGTCTCTCTTGATTCCTTTAAATTATAATGGGGACACAGTGGTGATAGCATGGACCTCTTTTTGTATTTTCCTAAGTATCAAATTTATCCAGAGAAGTCTTCAGCTTAGTGTGTCCACCTTTTAAGAATTTCTGACATTTAAGTTAAATTGCAATAGTCTGGTTGTGGTATAAAGATCTGCCTTAAATATTTAATCATATTCTTAATCAAATAACAAAAATAGAATAGCTAAGAATTAACAAATAACAAAAAAACAAATACAGAATAACAAATAACAAAAATAGAATAACTATCAACACTGTCTATTGACTTTGTCGTAGCAGGTGAAAGCATTCCTTCCTCACTATACCATGACCTTATTTTTCTCCCTCTGTTTCTTCCAATTGTAGCATACTTTTTAATTAAATCAGTAATATTTACATGATTATGACTATGCAAATTCTATTCACTGCTAAGTCATATGATGTTTTCACTGTGCCTCTGCATTATATGTCCTTCATTCTTTCTCTGAAACAGTTCCGAAATCTGAGCATTTCGGCACTTTTTCTGGATCATCTCTTTTTCCCTAGCCTATGTTACTTTACCCAGCCAAATGCAATAAGTAGCCCCTGGCTGGTCTGTTTGCTTTCACATCAATTTTTTTTTTTAGCCTGAAGCTAATTTTCTGACTATATTCATTTGCCTGTTTTCTAACAGCTGTTTTCCCCCCAAGTGTTACATGCCTTTCAAAGATACTTTCCATCTGCTAAAACACAAATGTTCCTTTTTTTTTTTTTTTGCCGGGGGTTGGGGGTAACTTTCTTTGGCATTTAGTCATCCGAGTTCAATATAGAGTGGCTTTCCCTAGATATGCTTGAGGTCTGCTTTTCTGTGCTAGCGCCTTAAAGTCTTTTGGGATCTCACATAACTGCCATCTTGTGTGGGATCACCTGAGTCCTAGATTCTGTTTCCTTCTGTCCTGTTATGCTCACTAGTTGTACCTGAGCACATTTTCCCGGGCAGAGATGTTTAGGGATCTGGCCAGTCTTAAAATCCCTCCATTTTGATACAGAGTAAACTTCTAGGTTGAATCTAAACTTTATGGTTCTGAAGATATTTCACAATTGTGCTCTCATTACAGTGTTGTTCTTGACTCTATTGCCGTTGAGATACATTATTTATAACCAGGTTTTACGTCTCTGTGGAAGCTTTTTAGAAGATTCTCTCTCACTGAGATTCTGAAATTTCATAACAGCTTGGTGGGAATCTTTTCATTTTATTGAGGCTACTAAGTCTGAAGACTATCTCTTCTTGAGAATTTTTTTATTTTCTCTGCTCCTTTTTTTCTGATAGTCTTGTTATTTAGACACTTGGCTGCTTAGGCCAGTATACCTGCATTGGCTTTTAATTTTTCCCCTTCGATTTTTCAGTTTCTGTGACTTTTTACTCTAATATTTCTGTTGAATTTTATATCTTTTTCAGAGTGTTTTCAGATTTTTTTTGTAGTTTTTTTATTTTTTATTTTTTTATTATTATACTTTAGGTTTTAGGGTACATGTGCACAACGTGCAGGTTTGTTACATATGTATCCATGTGCCGTGTTGGTTTGCTGCACCCATTAACTCGTCATTTAGCATTAGGTATGTCTCCTAATGCTGTCCCTCCCCCCTCCCCCCACCCCACAACAGTCCCCGGAGTGTGATGTTGCCCTTCCTGTGTCCGTGAGTTCTCATTGTTCAATTCCCACCTATGAGTGAGAACATGCGGTGTTTGGTTTTATGTCCTTGTGATAGTTTACTGAGAATGATGTTTTCCAGTTTCATCCAAGTTTTGCTCCCGATTTTGACTGGTCCATGAATCCCTTTATTCTGTTGTTTTGATGTCTCTTGTTGAAGGCTTCCCTTCAATGTGTGATGGTCCCTGGCTTTATTTGGAAGCAGGACTTCTGTTAACTGGTGGCACTCAGTGTGAGGTTTTGGAAGCCAAACTAGCTTTTCATTTTTGGGACTTCAGTGTATTATCTGGGGATCTTTATTTGAGCCAGTTCAGTTTGTTCTGAGAAAGAATCTCCCAATTTTCTGCCTGAGAAGTAAAAGAATGGCTACTTGCTTTCCAAAAGCAGAGTTGGGGAAGCAGGTTGGAGTTCTATTTTTGGTGTACAGTTTTCTTTATATCTCAGGTTTAAGCCGTGGTATTTCTGAACCTAGAAATTCTCAGATTTGGTATATCCAGAGAACACACAACTGAGTTTCTTATCGGATGGGTGGACAGGTGGACTTGGGGCTCTAACCACAGATTTTCTGACCTCGCTGGCTTTTGTTTTACATTTTACCCTATTTTCCAAAGTTCAATTTGCCTGTAAGTTCACAGCCTGCCTTTAGTTCTGCAAGACAAACTGGCTTGCTTCTCTTCCAGTCACTTTCTATAGGGACCAAAGTTGTGCTTCTGTGTTATTTACCACTCCTTTATGTACTTTTTACGTCCCAGCATTTATTAAAAATCATCTCTGTCAACCTTCTCTCTTGATCCTGTGTGTAACCTGTATTTTATGTATGACTAACGAGACTTCCAGAGGCGGAGGAAATAAATTTGTGGTCAATCTATTATATTTAATCCAAATTTAGGACCTATATTTACATGTGAATCAAAGTTTAGTTTCAATATAACTAATGGTATTAACCCAGACAACTTTTTAGTGATGTATCTGTAATAAGCATATTATACTTTTCTCCTAAGGCCTTGTTTAATATTTTTATTCAAACTTTCACTGCCATATTATCCCATTACCTCACAACATAGACGAAGCTGTTTTCATGAATGCCCAAAGTGTTAGAAATATTTAAGTTAATTAAAATTTGTTTGTTTTTAGCCTGGTCAACATAGCAAGAGCTCATCTCTACAAAAACATTAAATAACAAATTAGCCAGGCTTGGTAGTATGTGCCTTTAGTTTTACCTACTCATGAGGCTGAGGCAGAGGATCGCTTGAGCTCAGGAGTTTGAGGCTGTAGTTAACTGTAACTGCACCACTTCACTCCAGCCTAGGCAACAAGGGGAGACCCTGTCTCAGAAAAAGAAAAAAGTTATTATTTAAAAACATATCTAAAATTTGTCCTGCCAAAAAGGAGAGAGGAAAATATAAACTTGAGTTTTCATGTTATTTTATATTTGCTGGGAAGAATGCTGTAGTTTATTTATTTATATATTTTTATTTCCATAGGTTTTGGGGGAAACAGGTGGTATTTGGTTATATGAGTAAATTCTTTAGTGGTGATTTGTGAGATTTTGGTGTACCTGTCACTTGAGCAGTATCCAGTGAACCCAATTTGTAGTTTTTTATCCCTCACCCCCATCCCACCCTTTTCCTTGTGTCCCCAAAGTCCATTGTATCATTCTATGCGTTTGCATCCTCATAGCTTAGCTCCCACATATGAATGAAAACATATGATCTTTAGTTTTCCATTCCTGAGATACTTCACTTAGAATAATAGTCTCCAATTCCATCTAGTTTGCTGGGGATGCCATTAATTTATTCCTTATTATGGCTGAATGGTATTTCTTAATCCACTTGTTGATTGATGGGCATTTGGGCTGATTCCATATTTTTATAATTGCAAATTGTGCTGCTGCAAACATACATGTACAAGTATCTTTTTTGTATAATGATTTCTTTTCCTCCGGGTAGATACCCAGTAGTGGGATTGCTGGATTGAATGATAGGTCTACTTTTAGTTTTGTTGTTTTTTTTTTTTTTTTTTTTTTTGAGACGGAGTCTTGCTCTTTCACCCAGGCCAGAGTGCAGTGGCGCGATCTCGGCTCACTGCAAGCTCCGCCTCCCGGGTTCATGCCATTCTCCTGCCTCAGCCTCCCGAGTAGCTGGGACTACAGGTGCCCACCACAGCGCCCGGCTAATTTTTTGTATTTTTAGTAGAGACGGGGTTTTACCGTGTTAGCCAGGATGGTCTCGATCTCCTGACCTCGTGATCCGCCCGCCTCGGCCTCCCAAAGTGCTGGGATTACAGGCGTGAGCCACAGCGCCCGGCCCCTTTTAGTTTTTTAAGGAATCTCCACTCTGCTTTCCATAGTGGTTGTACTAGTTTCAATTTTTACCAGCATTGTAGAGAAGTGTTTTCACCACATCCACACCAACATCTATTATTTTTTGATTTTTTGATTATGGCCATTCTTGCAGGAGTAAGGTGGTATGGCATTGTGGTTTTGATTTTCATTTTCCTGATCATTAGTGATGTTGAGCATTTTTTTCATATGTTTGTTGCCCAGTGGTATACCTTCTTTTGAGAATTGTGTATTTATCTCCTTAGCCCACTTTTTGATGGGATTGTTTGTTTTTTCTCTTGCCCATTTGTTTGAGTTCCTTGTAGATTCTGTATATTAGTCCTTTGTCAGATGTATAGATTGTGAAGATTTTCTCCCATTCTGTGGGTTGTCTGTTTACTCTGCTGATTGTTCCTTTTCCTGTGCAGAAGCTCTTTAGTTAAGTCTCACCCTGTTTATCTTTGTTTTTGTTGCATTTGCTTTTGGGTTCTTGGTTATGAAGTCTTTGCCTAAGCCAATGTCTAGAAGGTTTTTCTGATATTATCTTCTATAGTTTTTGTGGTTTTAGGCCATAGATTTATGTCCTTGATCCATCTTGAGTTGATTTTTGTGTAAGGTGAGAGTTGAGGATCCAGTTTCATTCTCCTGCACGTGGCTTTGCCTATTATCCTGGCACCATTTGCTGAATAGGGTTTACCTTCTTCACTTTATGTTTTAGTTGGCTTTGTTGAAGATAAGTTGGCTGTAGGTATTTGAGTTTATTTCTGGGTTTTCTATTCTGTTCCATTGGTGTATGTGACTATTTTTACACCAGTACCATGCTGTTTTGGTGACAATGGTCTTATTTTATAGTTCAAAGTCAGATAATGTGATGGCTCCAGTTTTGTTTCTTTGCTTAGTTTCATTTTGGCTATATGGGGTCTTGTTTGGTACCATATTTTAGGATTGTTTTTTCTAGTTCTGTGAAAAATGATGATGGTATTTTGATAGGAATTGCATTGAATTTGTAGACTGCTTTTGGCAGCATGGTCATTTTCACAATATTGATTCTACCCATTCATGAGCATGGGATATTTTTCCATTTGTTTGTGTCATCCATAATTTCATTCAGCAATGTTTTGTAGTTCCCAATGGCATATCAAAAAGATAATCTGCCATGATCAAGTGGGTTTCATACAAGGGATACAGGGATTGTTTAACATATGCAAGTCAATAAATGTGATACATCACAGAAACAAAATTCAAAACAAAAATCACATGATCATCTCAATAGACGCAGAAAAAGCATTTGACAAAATCCAGCATGCTTTTATTATTAAAACCCTCAGCAAAATTGGCATACAAGGGACATACCTCAATGTAATAAAAGCCATCCATTTCAAACCCACAGCCAACATAATATTGAATGGCAAAAGTTGAAAGCATTCCCCCTGAGAACTGGAACAAGGCAAGGATGCCCACTCTCACCACTCCTATTCAATATAGTACTGGAAGACCTACCCAGAGCAATCACACAAGAGAAAGAAATAAAGGGCATCCAGATCAGTAAATAGGAAGTTAAACTGTCACTGTTTGCTTTTGCTGATGATATGATCGTATACCTAGAAAACCCCAAAGACTCCTCCAAAAAACTCCTAGAACTGATAAATGACTTCAGAAAAGTTTCAGGATGTAAAATTAATGTACACAAATCAGTAGCTCTCTTATACCCCAACAGCGACCAAGCTGAGAATCAAACCAAGAACTCAACCCCTTTACAACAGCTGCAAAATAAATAAATAAATAAACCAGCTTAGGAATATAACTAAGCAAGGAGGTGAAGGACCTCTACAAGGAAAACAGCTTCAGTGTTTTTAATGGGTTAAAATGAGAGGCAGCAGGTACAGCAGGAGAAGTCAGTGGTTGGGCATTGGCGTCCAAAGGGTACTGGACCTTTGATGGTAAGGCTTTGGTTTTGACTTACTAAAATATGAGGTATGATTATTTTCTAGCTTTTGTCATTAAACCTTAAAACCACTAAGTAAATCCTTCCATTTCTTGTTAAAGATTGTAAAATTTCATACTCTGTGATTTATGCTGACTGAAGTTAGATTTGTTTCTATTTTGTGACTACCTTAAATAATACCTATAAACAGTAAACCGTTAGTAGTGTTCTTGCTGTGATTAAATGTAGTAAGACTTACCTTCCAAATTATAACTGAATTAACTTGTCAAACACTCGAACTTTTTGATTTATTCAAAATTTTATGCTGAGCAGCTGGAGGTAGGAACAGTTAGGACTCTCCCTTACTCTTATGGAGAGGCATACTTTCTCATGAGGAGAATACTCTGCTAGAATTAGTATCTTGTAATCAGTGTACACAAAAGCATGTTTTGGTGAGGCTACTGGCAAAGAGATCCAAGAGGGTAGATGGAGTCAAGCTTGTTGAAACAAGGAAGGAGAAAAGCATTATTCCCGACAGAGAACAGGGGTAGAGCAGGAAAATGCCTAGGTGCAGGTCAAATGATATATAGAATAAAATTAATCAAGTTTTGAAATGAATGGAAAGTATTCTCTGAGAGTCTTATTTGAGTCATGTCATGGCAGTCTTATTTAAACATGAAGTGAAAGTTAAATTTTTTAAGTCGTCATTTGTTTTCAGGGTGTGAGAGAATATTTAAGTGATACTCTTTTTATCCTCCACATAAGAAAACAGGACTAGAGAAACCTATGTCTTCCCCACTTGTTGGTGGCCTAGCAGCCCTGGTACACGAGCCTCTGAATCTGAAACACTTGTTTTGTCACAATATCGCCTGAAATAATACATTTAGGATTAGTAACTTAGTAAACACATTAGTCTTAGTCTTGTATTCATTGCAGTAAAATGGTCTAATACCAATATTACTCAATAAATTACATTTTACTGTAGTAAATAATTTACAGAAATAGAAATTCTCAGCAGTTTTATGTCACTATAAAAAAAGAAATCTTATTTTAAACTTTTCTCATCATTTATAAAGGGAATTCATAAAATCCTTGTTAGATTTGATGATAGGTACCATATTAAGGGTAGTATTTTATAATCCATATCTCAAACATCCTCTGTGGAAGTTAAGAGCCTCCAATGGGTTTTCTATAGAGTGCACATGATACCACACTCAGGCAATTCATGGAGTGTAAGAAATATCCTAGTGCTTTGAAAAATTTGACATTTTAACCAATGAAAAAATATACTTTGATAAGTTTATCTTATACTTCCCTTCCCCTTCAGGTATCTACTGAGCATTTTACTCAACAATACAGTTCATGTTCAACAATATTCCTTGATGACAGCACAGCCAGCCAGCCTCATCTTACAATTACACTAAAATCGTGAGTACGACTATAATGCCAAGGGATAGACTCCTTTATTCAAAAATTATTTCAGCCATTTGGCTGTCCTCTTCAGCAATCATTTTAAGAAATTGGAGTCAACTATATGTTAGATTCTAAATATTAAGTATCAATTTCTCTTTTAATCTTAGACATCATGGTGGAAGGAAAAAATCAGCAAATAAGCAATCCCCGAAAAAGTGTAGCTATTTATTTGATGCCTTTATGCCTTAAGACAATGTTGAACACAACGAGAAGGATAGGTTCACTTTATTGAATGATTTTTGTGAAATATTAGTTTTTCAGTGCATTGCAGGACTAAATTAATGTGTACTACTTTGGACATTAGTCTTGGAAGAAGGAACAGCTTTTTCTCTTCTGGCACCACAGTGTATCTGCATTTGATTTTCTCCCATTGTGCGTGAGAACCTCATGGGCCACAAAGATGCGCTTTGAGAGCACCCTGAGATGAAGTTTATTTTAAAAGGAACAACAACCAACACCACCACAAGCTCCATTGGGTTTGTCCAGTGTACATCATCATCACCTCCTTGGATTATGAGTATTGATTTTTAGAACACAGTTTGGAAAGTGCTAATTTAGAATATTAATGTCTTCTGACAAAGGCCTAGTATCCAGTCTGCAAGGAACTTAAACCAATTTACAAGAAAAAAACAAACCCATCAAAAAGTGGGTGAAGGATATGAACGGACACTTCTCAAAAGAAGGCATTTATGTGGCCAACAAACTTATGAAAAAAAGCTCATTATCACTGGTCATTAGAGAAATGCAAATCAAAACCACGATGACATACCATCTCATGCCAGTTAGAATGGCGAGCATTAAAAAGTCAGGAAACAACAGATGCTGGAGAGGATGTGGAGAAATAGAAATGCTTTTACACTGCTGGTGAGAGTGTAAATTAGTTCAACCATTGTGGAGACAGTGTGGTGATTCCTCAAGGATCTAGAACCAGAAATACCATTTGACCCAGCAATCCCATTACTGAGTATATAACCAAAGGATTATAAGGCATTCTACTATAAAGACGCATGCACATGTATGTTTTTTGCTGCACTATTTACAATAGCAAAAACTTGGAACCAACCCAAATGCCCATCAATGATAGGCTGGATAAAGAAAATGTGCCACATATACACAATAGAATACTATGCAGCCATAAGAAAGAATAAGTTCATGTCCTTTGTAGGGACATGGATGAAGCTGGAAACTGTCATTCTCAGCAAACTAACACAGGAACAGAAAACCAAACACCGCCATGTTCTCGCTCATAAGTGGTTGTTGAACAATGAGAGCACATGGACACAGGAAGGGGAATATCAAACACCAGGGCCTGTCGGGGAGTTGGAGGCAAGGGGAGGGATAACATTAGGAGAAATACCGGGTTGATGGGTGCAGCAAACCACCATGGCACATGTATACATATGTAACAAACCTTCACGTTCTGCACATGTATCCCAGAACTTAAAGTATAATTTAAAAAAACATGGCGGCCAGGCATGGTGGCTCACGCCTATAACCCCAGCACTTCGGGAGGCCAAGGCAGGCCAATCACCTGAGATCAGGAGTTTGAGACCAGCCTGGCTAACATGGCAAAACCCTGTCTCTACTAAGAATACAAAAATTAGCTGGGCATGATGGCAGGCACCTGTAATTCCAGCTATTTGGGAGGCTGAGGCAGGAGAATCGCTTGAACCCAGGAGGCAGAGGTTGCAGTGAGCCTAGATCGCACCATTGCACTCCAGCCTGGGCAACAAGAGTGAAACTCCGTTTCTAAAACCAATAACTACAACAACAAAGAGGCAAGTTTACGCTCATAATAATGTCACTTCCCTCTCTCCCTTATCACAGTAGTAGAGATGAAATTGTGTTTCAGTGAAAACTGGATTCAAACCCTGTCTCAAGTCCTGAGCTTTGGGACCTATTGAGTAATCACTAAATGTCTGCATTCAGCCAAACCTCTAAATCCTTGACCAAAAAAAAAAAAAAAAAAAAAAAATCACTCTGGTTTGTATCCCTGGCTGCTTTTGAATTCAAAGTTTTGATGTGTTAGCACACAATTTAAAAGTAGTTTTAAACATTATTCTTGCTCAAACAAATTTCATGCTTTTTTCCTCATTATTCTAATTTTTAGAAGTCTACTTTTGAAAGTAAAGTAAGTTTTAATTTCCCATCAACAAGTTTGAGAAATTATCATTTGGTATATTCACTATTAGTGAAATAAAGGTTTATTGAGCAAATTAATAGGGCAAATTGGCTTCAAGAAAAGATTTTGAAAAATGCTTATTACAGGTTAGTAGTGCACTGTTGTCAGTGGGGTAGATGGAACTCACTACAATCACTTTTGCAAGGTTTTTTTTCAAAATACATGTCTGCAAACATTTGTATCTTCCCACCTCAACCTTCCCTCCATCTCTAGGCACTGAGAAGCCCTTTAGGAAAATAGGAATGGATGTGAGGCATCTTCTTGTGAAGAAAAGCATCCCAGAAGATTCTGATTTTCATGCCAACTCAATCACTCCAAACTTTGCTGCACTTTGAAGTCACCAGGGAAATTTTTAACAACAACCCTAATGCCCAAAGTCCTACCCAATGCTAATTAATTAAATTAAAAAGTCTCATGTTGAAAATGAAGCAGTTATTAAAGCTCCTCAGTTGATTTTAATGTGCAGCAAAGTTTGAGAGACACTGCTTAATTTTAGTTTAGGACAAGAAACTGCTCCTATTTGGTGGGACCTTGGGCAAGTCAGTTTTAAGGTTTGTTTCCCTGATCTGTAAAATGAATGTTGGATTAAATGTCATGTAAGGTCACTGGTCCTCTCCAGCATGTAACTTCAAATTCTGTGATTTTAAAATGATTTTAGAGATGAAAACTACTCGAAGCACTGTAGACATATCCATCTTAAACGCTAATGTTACAGGCTTTTTAAAAAGTGTAATATTGTATAGACCTATTATTAAAATTCAGATTTTCTTTCCCTCAGTTATTTTGAGTCTCATTCTAGATGCTGAGGGCAAATGGAAGTACATAACTTATGTAAGAGAACCTCTTGTTTTGTGATACACAGCATCTGTGAGTAACTTAGGAATACAGTTACATGTATCTGAAGAGGTGTATCTGTTGATAAATATTTCAGTTAAACTAATTGAAGGTAGCTGCCATTCATACTACACCGTGTTGTGGTATACTGCCTTGTCAGCACTGCATATTTTAGGATCACTGCACCTATCATTGATTTCCTGTGTGCCTTATGTTTACTAATATATTTTTTAATAATTATGCAAAAGTGATTTCAAATAATTTTGTTATAAAGCACTTTCATTATGTATTTTTAGGGAAATAATTAAAAATGGGTGGTAGGAGATAGTGAACTACACTAAAATGCAGGGCCTAACATCTTAACAAGAAAACACTACTGTATGGCTTAAACATATGCACA
This sequence comes from Symphalangus syndactylus, assembly GCF_028878055.3. NCBI lineage: Eukaryota > Metazoa > Chordata > Mammalia > Primates > Hylobatidae > Symphalangus > Symphalangus syndactylus. The sequence goes on from NC_072426.2 coordinate 79,377,365, forward strand.
CATAGATGTAAACTGCATGAAGCTGTGTGCGGTGACTCATGCCAGTAATCCCAGCACTTTTGGAGTTCCAAGGCAGGCAGATCACTTGAGGCCAGGAGTTTGAGACCAACCTGGCCATCATGGCAAGACCTTGTCCCTACTAAAAATAGAAAAATTAGATGGGCATAATGGTGCAAACCTGTAGTTCCAGCTACTTGGGAGGGTGAGGCATGGGAATCCCTTGTACCTGGGAAGTGGAAGTTTTGGTGAGCCAAGATTGCACCACTGCACTCCGGTCTGGGTGACAGAGTGAGACTCTGGGTCAAAAAATAGATAAATGCATAAAACAAATTGCATGGTATGAAAGATTTTGTGGGTAGAAGAGCATATAACAGGGAAATATGTTGTGATTTATATATTATAATCATCAACAGAAACATGTCTTCTAAAAGCATACTGCCTTGCATTTTGGTTCTCATATTTTTGCTGAAAGCCAAGAAACAAAAATAAGAAAGTGCCCTTATGACACTGTTCTGAACTATAAGATTTGAATTTCAGAGCTGGTAGGAGAGTTTTCTCTGCCCACCTCTTAAAAAATGTCTTCAAGCCTAACAAATGATAACATTTATTGTTATGAATATTTTTTTCCTTCCACAGTGTGACCTTGGCAATATATTATCATATCAAGCAAAGATGAGCTTTTTTAAACCTGTCTTGTTATTCTAGTAATTACTTGCATGATATAAGCTCAGTGTTAGGTTACAGCTCTAGACATCATAAGCTGTATTGTGCCTACTAAAATATCAAAGCAAATTATTTGTGTTTTCTTTGGTCTTTGAGACTTTTTTAATTCTTTTTTTTATTGTTATTATACTTTAGGTTTTAGGGTACATGTGCACAATGTGCAGGTTTGTTACATATGTATCCATGTGCCGTGTTGTTTTGCTGCACCCATTAACTCGTCATTTAGCATTAGGTATATCTCCTAATGCTGTCCCTCCCCCCTCTCCCGACCCCACAACAGTCCTCGGAGTGTGATGTTCCCCTTCCTGTGTCCATGAGTTCTCATTGTTCAGTTCCCACCTGTGAGTGAGAACGTGCGGTGTCTGGTTTATTGTCCCTGTGATAGTTTACTGAGAATGATGTTTCCCAGTTTCGTCCATGTCCCTACAAAGGACATGAACTCATCATTTTTTATGGCTGCATAGTATTTCATGGTGTATATGTGCCACATTTTCTTAATCCAGTCTATCGTTGTTGGACATTTGGGTTGGTTCCAACTCTTTGCTATTGTGAATAGTGCCGCAATAAACATACATGTGCATGTGTCTTTATAGCAGCATGATTTATAGTCCTTTGGGTATATACCCAGTAATGGGATGGCTGGGTCAAATGGTATTTCTAGTTCTAGATCCCTGAGGAATCGCCACACTGACTTCCACAATGGTTGAACTAGTTTACAGTCCCACCAACAGTGTCAAAGTGTTCCTATTTCTCCACATCCTCTCCAGCACCTGTTGTTTCCTGATTTTTTAATGATGGCCATTCTAACTGGTGTGAGATGGTATCTCACTGTGGCTTTGATTTGCATTTCTCTGATGGCCAGTGATGATGAGCATTTTTTCGTGTGTTTTTTGGCTGCATAAATGTCTTCTTCTGAGAAGTGTCTGTTCATGTCCTTTGCCCACTTTTTGATGGGGTTGTTTGTTTTTTTCTTGTAAATTTGTTTGAGTTCATTGTAGATTCTGGATATTAGCCCTTTGTCAGATGAGTAGGTTGCAAAAATTTTCTCCCATTCTGTATGTTGCCTGTTCACTCGGATGGTAGTTTCTTTTGCTGTGCAGAAGCTCTTTAGTTTAATTAGATACCATTTGTCAATTTTGGCTTTTGTTGCCATTGCTTTTGGTGTTTTAGACATGAAGTCCTTGCCCACACCTATGTCCTGAATGGTATTGCCTAGGTTTTCTTGTAGGATTTTAATGGTTTTAGGTCTAACATTTAAGTCTTTAATCCATCTTGAATTAATTTTTGTATAAGGTGTAAGGAAGGGATCCAGTTTCAGCTTTCTCCATATGGCTAGCCAGTTTTCCCAGCACCATTTATTAAATAGGGAATCCTTTCCCCATTTCTTGTTTTTGTCAGGTTTGTCAAAGATCAGATAGTTGTAGATATGCGGCATCATTTCTGAGGGCTCTGTTCTGTTCCATTGATCTATGTCTCTGTTGTGGTACGAGTACCATGCTGTTTTGGTTACTGTAGCCTTGTAGTATAGTTTGAAGTCAGGTAGCGTGATGCCTCCAGCTTTGTTCTTTTCACTTAGGATTGACTTGGCAATGCGGGCTCTTTTTTGGTTCCATATGAACTTTAAAGTAGTTTTTTCCAATTCTGTGAAGAAAGTCATTGGTAGCTTGATGGGGATGGCATTGAATCTATAAATTACCTTGGGCAGTATGGCCATTTTCACGATATTGATTCTTCCGACCCATGAGCATGGAATGTTCTTCCATTTGTTTGTATCCTCTTTTATTTCATTGAGCAGTGGTTTGTAGTTCTCCTTGAAGAGGTCCTTCACATCCCTTCTAAGTTGGATTCCTAGGTATTTTATTCTCTTTGAAGCAATTGTGAATGGGAGTTCACTCATGATTTGTCTCTCTGTTTGTCTGTGATTAGTGTACAAGAATGCTTGTGATTTTTGTACCTTGATTTTGTATCCTGAGACTTTGCTGAAGTTGCTAATCAGCTTAAGGAGATTTTGGGATGAGACAATGGGGTTTTCTAGATATACAATCATGTCATCTGCAAACAGGGACAATTTGACTTCCTCTTTTCCTAATTCAATACCCTTTATTTCCTTCTCCTGCCTGATTGCCCTGGCCAGAACTTCCTGCACTATGTTGAATAGGAGTGGTTAGAGAGGGCATCCCTGTCTTGTGCCAGTTTTCAAAGGGAGTGCTTCCAGTTTTTGCCCATTCAGTATGATACTGGCTATGGGCTTGTCATAGATAGCTCTTATTATTTTGAGATACATCCCATCAATACCTAATTTATTGAGAGTTTTTAGCATGAAGCGTTGTTGAATTTTGTCAAAGGCCTTTTCTGCATCTATTGAGATAATCATGTGGTTTTTGTCTTTGGTTCTGTTTATATGCTGGATTACATTCATTGATTTGCGTATGTTGAACCAGCCTTGCATCCCAGGGATGAAGCCCACTTGATCATGGTGTATAAGCTTTTTGATGTGCTGCTGGATTCGGTTTGCCAGTATTTTATTGAGGATTTTTGCATCAATGTTCATCAAGGATATTGGTCTGAAATTCACTTTTTTGGTTATGTCTCTGCCAGGCTTTGGTATCAGGATGATGCTGGCCTCACAAAATGTGTTAGGGAGGATTCCTTCTTTTTCTATCGATGGGAATAGTTTCAGAAGGAATGGTACCAGTTCCTCCCTGTACCTCTGGTAGAATTCGGCTGTGAATCCATCAGGTCCTGGACTCTTTTTGGTTGGTAAGCTATTGATTATTGCCACAATTTCAGAGCCTTTTATTGGTCTATTCAGAGATTCAACTTCTTCCTGGTTTAGTCTTGGGAGGGTGTATTTGTCGAGGAATTTATCCATTTCTTCTAGATTTTCTAGTTTATTTGCATAGAGGTGTTTGTAGTATTCTCTGATGGTAGATTGTATTTCTGTGGGATCGGTGGTGATATCCCCTTTTTCATTTTTTATTGCATCTATTTGATTCTTCTCTCTTTTCCTTTTTATTAGTCTTGCTAGTGGTCTATCAATTTTGTTGATCTTTTCAAAAAACCAGCTCCTGGATTCATTAATTTTTTGAAGTGTTTTTTGTGTCTCTATTTCCTTCAGTTCTGCTCTGATTTTAGTTATTTCTAGCCTTCTGCTAGCTTTTGAATGTGTTTGCTCTTGCTTTTCTAGTTCTTTTAATTGTGATGTTAGGGTGTCAATTTTTTATCTTTCCTGCTTTCTCTTGTGGGAATTTAGTGCTATAAATTTCCCTCTACACACTGCTTTGAATGTGTCCCAGAGATTCTGGTATGTTGTGTCTTTGTTCTCATTGGTTTCAAAGAACATCTTTATTTCTGTCTTCATTTCATTATGTACCCAGTAGTCATTTAGCAGCAGGTTGTTCAGTTTCCATGTAGTTGAGCAGTTTTTAGTGAGTTTATTAATCCTGAGTTCTAGTTTGATTGCACTGTGGTCTGAGAGACAGTTTGTTATAATTTCTGTTCTTTGACATTTGCTGAGGAGAGCTTTACTTCCAACTATGTGGTCAGTTTTGGAATAGGTGTGGTGTGGTGCTGAAAAAAATGTATATTCTATTGATTTGGGGTGGAGCGTTCTGTAGATGTCTATTAGGTCCACTTTGTGCAGAGCTGAGTTCAATTCCTGGATATCCTTGTTAACTTTCTGTCTCGTTGATCTGTCTAATGTTGACAGTGGGGTGTTAAAATCTCCCATTATTATTGTGTGGGAGTTTAAGTCCCTTTGTAGGTCACTCAGGACTTGCTTTATGAATCTGGGTGCTCCTGTGTTGGGTGCATATATATTTAGGATAGTTAGCTCTTCTTGTCGAATTGATCCCTTTACCATTATGTAATGGCATTCTTTGTCTCTTTTGATCTTTGATGGTTTAAAGTTTCTTTTATCAGAGACTAGGATTGCAACCCCTGCCTTTTTTTGTTTTCCATTTGCTTGATGGATCTTCCTCCATCCCTTTATTTTGAGCCTATGTGTGTCTCTGCACGTGATATGGGTTTCCTGAATACAGCACACTGATGGGTCTTGACTCCTTATCCAACTTGCCAGTTTGTGTCTTTTAATTGGAGCATTTAGCCCATTTACATTTAAAGTTAATACTGTTATGTGTGAATTTGATCCTGTCATTATGATGTTAGTTGGTTATTTTGCTCGTTAGTTGATGCAGTTTCTTCCTACCCTCGATGGGCTTTACAATTTGACGTGTTTTTGTATGGGCTGGTACTGGTTGTTCCTTTCCATGTTTAGTGCTTCCTTCAGGAGCTCTTTTAGGGCAGGCCTGGTGGTGACAAAATCACTCAGCATTTGCTTGTCTGTAAAGTATTTTATTTCTCCTTCACTTGTGAAGCTTAGTTTGGCTGGATATGAAATTCTGGGTTGAAAATTCTTTTCTTTAAGAATGTTGAATATCGGCCCCCACTCTCTTCTGGCTTGTAGAGTTTCTGCCAAGAGGTCAGCTGTTAGTCTGATGGGCTTCCCTTTGTGGGTAACCCGACCTTTCTCTCTGGCCACCCTTAAAATTTTTTCCTTCATTTCAACTTTGGTGAATCTGACAATTATGTGTCTTGGAGTTGCTCTTCTCAAGGAGTATCTTTTTGGTGTTCTTTGTATTTCCTGAATCTGAATGTTGGCCTACCTTGCTAGATTGGGGAAGTTCTCCTGGATAATATCTTGCAGAGTGTTTTCCAACTTGGTTCCATTCTCCCCGTCATTTTCAGGTACGTCAATCAGATGTAGGTTGGGTCTTTTCACATAGTCCCAAATTTCTTGGAGGCTTTGTTCATTTCTTTTTATTCTTTTTTCTCTAAACTTCCCTTCTCGCTTCATTTCATTCATTTCATCTTCCATCACTGATACCCTTTCTTCCAGTTGATCGCGTTGGCTACCGAGACTTCTGCAATCTTCGTGTAGTTCTCGATACTTGGCTTTCAGCTCCATGAGCTCCTTTAAGCCCTTCTCTCCATTGGTTATTCTAGTTATCCATTCTTCTAATTTTTTTTCAAAGTTTTTAACTTCTTTGCTATTGTTTTGAATTTCCTCCCGTAGCTCGGAGTAGTTTGATCTTCTGAAGGCCTTCTTCTCTCAACCCGTGAAAGTCATTCTCCATCCAGCTTTGTTCCATTGCTGGTGAGGAACTGCGTTCCTTTGGAGGAGGAGAGGTGCTCTGCTTTTTAGAGTTTCCAGTTTTTCTGCTCTGTTTTTTCCCCACCTTTGTGGTTTTATCTACTTTTGGTCTTTGATGATGGTGATGTACGGATGGGTTTTTGGTGTGGATGTCCTTTCTGTTTGTTAGTTTTCCTTCTACCAGACAGGACCCTCAGCTGCAGGTCTGTTGGAGTTTGCTAGAGGTCCACTCCAGACCCTGTTTGGCTGGGTGTCAGCAGCAGAGGCTGCAGAACAGCGGATTTTCGTGAACCGCGAATGCTGCTGTCTGATCATTCCTCCCGAAGTTTTGTCTCAGAGGATTACCCGGCCGTGTGAGGTGTCAGTCTGCCCCTACTGGGGGGTGCCTCCCAGTTAGGCTGCTCGGGGGTGAGGGACCCACTTTAGGAGGCAGTCTGTCTGTTCTCAGATATCCAGCTGCGTGCTGGGAGAACCACTACTCTCTTCAAAGCTGTCAGTCAGACAGGGACATTTAAGTCTGCAGAGGTTCCTGCTGAATTTTTGTTTTTCTGTGCTCTGCCCCCAAAGGTGGAGCCTATAGAGGCAGGCAGGCTTCCTTGAGCTGTGGTGGGCTCCACCTAGTTCGAGCTTCCTGGCTGCTTTCTTTACCTAAGTAAGCCTGGGCAATGGCGGGCGCCCCACCCCCAGCCTTGCTGCCACCTTGCAGTTTGATCTCAGACTGCTGTGCTAGCAATCAGCAAGACTCTGTGGGCATAGTACACTCCGAGCCAGGTGCAGGACACAATCTCCTGGTGTGCCGTTTTCCAGGCCCATTGGAAAAGCGCAGTATTAGGGTGGGACTGACCCAATTTTCCAGATGCTGTCTGTTACCCCTTTCTTTGACTAGGAAAGGGAACTCCCTGACCCCTTGCGCTTCCCAAGTGAGGCAATGCCTTGTCCTGCTTCGGCTCACGCACAGTGCGCTGTACCGACTGTCCTGCACCCACTGTTTGGCACTCTCTAATGAGATGAACCTGGTACCTCAAACGGAAATGCAGAAATCACCCATCTTCTGTGTCGCTCAGGCTGGGAGCTGTAGACCAGAGCTGTTCCTATTCAGCCATCTTGGCTCCACCTGCAACTTTTTAAATTCTTAAATGATTGAGTATCCCAATGAGTATGATTTTATGTTGATTATATTGATATTTACTCTGATAGAAATATAAACTTGAGATTTTTTTCAAAATCTATTTTTAGTTTAGATTTCACAGTCTTAGCGCTATTGGTATTATGAGCTAGATAATGCTTTGTTGTGAAGACTGTCCTGTGCATTACAGAAAATTTAGCCACATTGATGGCCTTTACCAACTAGATGTCAGTAGTAACCCATGACCCATGTTGTGACAATAGAAAATATTCCTTAAGAACAATGTTGTTAACATAAAATTTTAGGTGAAAATATAACTTTTCTATGATAAAAAGTTGAGTAAAAAGTGTGTCGTGCCTTTATATTATTGAAAATCTGTAGTGTTGAGCTTAATAGAAGACAGCTGGATTCTCTAGCTCTTTCTTTGCAATTTGCTTTAAAGAAGCAATAAGATGACCTAGCCTCATGCAAATATGTAGTTGGTAAAAGGTGTATTTTTAAAGCTGTAAGACAGTTGTGGGTATTCTTTAATACTAAATCAAAACTTCACAAGTGCTAGTTTCTTAGTTACAGTGGCATTTTACATATTAGCAAATGTATTTTCAGTACTCACCGATCTTTCTTGCACAATAAATGGTTCTTTCCCCACATACTTGCATTTATAATATTATGCATTAGTTATTTGGAAAATATTGGTTTATGTTTTATTGTATCAAAAATCATTTTTTTAATTTAACCACCAATCTTATTTTAAAACGTCTTTAAGTATTGCGAAGCTGTCAAGCTTACAGTAGAAGGAACAAGTTTTTCAAAGTCCTCAGGAAAGCTTAAATTTTATCATTGGAAACAAATACTTATTTTCCTTGTGACATGAGTGACACATTTCCTTGTGAATGAGTAACTGCTTCATTTATTTTTGAGAATGATAGTTGTACCTTTTTTTTAGACCGAGTTTCACTCTGTCACTTGGCTAGAGTCCACTGGCATGATCTCAGCTCAAGCAGTCCTCTCACCTCAGTCTGCTGAGTAGCTGGGACCACAGATGTGTGTCAGCATGCCTGGATAATTTTTTTGTATTTTTGGTAGAGACAGGGTTTTGTCATGTTGCCCAGGCTGGTCTTGAACTCCTAAAGGAGCTCAAGTGATCTGCCTGTTTTGGCCTCTCAAAGTGCTGGGATTTTACAGGTGTGAGCCACTGCGCTGGCCCAGTTGTATTTTTAAATGAAACTGATGTTTCTCTTTAGTTCTCTGTAGTATATTCTCATGATGTATTTATTATTGTCAGTAGTTTAAATTAAAGGAAGCTAGCAAAAGTGAATCACATTTACATTTATTAAAGTTCTAAAGAGATTATTGCTCACCACTACTGCTTTGTAAAACACTCTTGTGTTTCAGTGTGTGGTTAGAGGAGTGAAAGTGTGTTTGGTTTATTGCCATTGCCTGTTAGGGAGGGTCAATACTTACAGGCAGTTCTGACTGGTTATGGTATAAAAGACTTTACAGTACAGGGCATGCTGTGCTGAGGAAGAAGAGGTCAGGAAACCCTCTGCAAGTAAGTATCATGGAGAATTTGTAAAAGCTGTTTGCTTTGGTGAAGTAAACACCAAAGCACATAGGCACATAGGAGGCATTATTTTACTAAACAGATATTATACTAAGATATTAACAGTTTTTGAAGTAATACACATTGTTATTTTATAGAGATGCAGATAGATCTTTGGGCATATTTGATGAATGGTTACACCCACTTACAGTAAGTGTCACTTTTTTTTTTTTTTTTGGAGGTGCAGTTTCACTCTTGTTGCCCAGGTTGGAGTGCAATGGTGCCATCTTGGCTCACTGGAACCTTTGCTTCCCAGGTTGAAGCGATTCTCCTGCCTCAGCCTCCCAAGTAGCTGGGATTACAGGTGCCCACCACCACACCCGGCTAATTTTGTATTTTTAGTAGAGATGGGGTTTCACCATGTTAGCCAGGCTGGTTTTGAATTCCTGACCTCAGCCTCCCAAAGTGCTGGGATTACAGGCGTGAGCCACCGCACCCGGCCCAGTAAGTGTCACTTTTATTGAGTTTGTATTTTCTTTCATTTTTGTTTTTGAGACGGAGTCTCACTTTGTTGCCCAGGCTGGAGTGCAGTGGTGCGATCTCGGCTCACTGCAAGCTCTGCCTCCCGGGTTCATGCCATTCTCCTGCCTCAGCCTCCTGAGTAGCTGGGACTACAGGTGCCTGCCACAACACCCGGCAAATTTTTTGTATTTTTAGTAGAGACAGCATTTCACCGTGTTAGCCAGGATGATCTCAATCTCCTGACCTCATGATCTGCCCGCCTTGGCCTCCCAAAATGCTGAGATTACAGGGGTGAGCCACCATGCCCGGCCTGAGTCTGTATTTTCATCATAGATTTGTATCTGTTTCATACCCGCAGTCAAAGGCGTCTTTCTTTAAGTCTTGTTCCCCATTTCATGTGGCATCTAGTCATCTTATTTTAAAAGTGTTGTAAAAAGAACGTGCTGGAATAAGAACTGATCTGCAGGTATGTTTGATTAGTGAGCTAATGTGAGTAAATATACTATCCAAGTAACAGAAAACATATCTTTTTAAAAGATAATTGTTAATAGTATCAAGCAATATAAGTATATGTAAATACTTTTAACAAACTTCATGATTTTTATGAAGACGGTTAAAAATAATTTAAGTTCACTGGTTGCGGTGGCTCACAACTTTGTAATCACAGCACTTTGGGAGGCTGAGGTGGGCGGATCACCGGAGGTCAGGAGTTTGAGACCAGCCTGGCCAATATGATGAAACCCTGTCTCTACTAAAAATATAAAAATTAGCCGGGCATGGTGGTATGTGCCTGTAATCCCAGCTACTCAGGAGGCTGAGATAGAAGAATCACCTGAACCCAGGAGGCGGAGTTTGCAGTGTGCCAAGATCACATCATTGCATTCCAGCCTGGGCAACAAGAGCGAAAATCTGTCTCAAAAAATCAAACAAACAAACAAAAAATAAATAATTTGTTTATATCAACTTACATGGTGTAAAAATTTAAAAATGTACTTCCTTAGGTACATAATAGACACATGTGGCTAGTGACTATTGTGTTTATCAGCACAGGCTTAGAGCCTCCTGGTTACAGGAAACTATATTTTTTCAAAGTTTATTGCAGAGAACAATGACATACAGTCAGTAAGACATTAAAGCCTACTAGTAGCTTACATTTGGATGGAATTATGTGAGGGAAAGGGTAAAAAAGAATATAAACATTTTCTGAGCTTAAGCTCAGAAATACCATAAATAGGTATTTTAAGTGAATGTTGATGAGTATTAAATCATTATGGTATTTCAAGATCCTACTGTTCATATTGTAAAAAACTAAAAGACATCTCACCAATCAAAATTATCATAAGTGACACATGGGCACAAATGTGAACACTGCTGTCTTAAGAGCACCTCAGGTTTTTCCTTCAATGGATACTTACATTGCATCCTTTCTTCTTTCAGTGAAAAGAGGTTTTGGAGGAATATTTTAAGTATGGTCCTGAACACAAATTGATTTTCAGATTTGTTCATACTCTGTTTAAAGCCATGAGGCTAACAGCTGAATTTGCAATCGTAAGTTTGGTAAGATATTTTTTATTTATAAAGCAGCTTTAGAAATTCTTCTTATAAACAGGGTGGTATGGTCCTGTTTTCTAATACAGTAGGTTTCTGAAATTATCTCAGAATTTTAAGAGAAACTTTTGAAAGCAAATACACACATTTTAGTTGAATCATCATTATGGCTTAAAATGTCACAATTGCTTTTCTCATCACAGAACAATTGCTATTAAAGGCAGCAGGAGGGATTTCTGATTTCTCCCCCAACACATCCATAAATACATGCACACACAGTGCACACACATCCAGGGTATGTGGAGGGCTTGGAATGGGGAGCAGTAACAAAACCATCTGGCCGATGGGCAGGAAGGGATGCCAGTGTAGGTCTAAGCTGAGTCCCAGGGTATATCTCCAGGCAATTCTGATGCATGTTGTCATTGACAGCTGCTGCCCTCAATTCTTTGTTCCTTGGATGATGTGTGTTTATCCCTGCTGGTCATCTGTGCCTGCTCATGAAGTTGCCCAGGAATGTGGTTCCAGTTGGTCTACCAAACCATAGCCGTGTCATTACATTTACATTATCCCTACAAATTCCTTTTGTAAACCTATCATTTTAAATAATAAATTCTGTTCAAATTGTTAAAAATAGTCTTACTCCTCCCCACAGCAAACCTATAGAGGAAACTCAACTGCATGACCAGGAATGAAAAAATACTTAGGTCAATACTTCTTTAACATCCAGTTAGAGTCTAGGGGAGAAGACTCCTGCTGTGCACTTGAATCAAAGCCCTCAAAGGGCACTGGACCAGATACAGGCCTTCTCGAGGAGCTGCAAGTCATTTGGAACTCTTAGCACATGCTACAGGGAAGCAGGAGTGGTGCTTCCAGATGTAGAGAGATAGGTGATGCAGGAGGGAAAGCTGGATTGGAAAAGGGAGAGTTTTGTACGTGGGCTAAGCTTGATGTGCCTTTGAGAGAGCAGAGTAGCAGAGTCTAGTCATCATTTTGATATACAGGACTAGAGCATGAATCTGATGTAGAGCTACAGAATGAAGAGCAACAGCAGCTGTTTAAATACCAAGAAAGTGTGTAGAATGAAATTGGACAAGCCGGGCATGGTGGTTTCATGCCTTTAGTCCTAGCTACTTGGGAGGCTGAGGTGGGGGAATTACTTGAGCCCAGCAGTTTGAGTCCAGCCTGGGCCAGATGATGAGACCCTGTATTTTTTTTTTTTTTTTTTTTTTTTTTTTGAGAGGGAGCCGCGCTCTGTCGCCCAGGCTGGAGTGCAGTGGCGCGATCTTGGCTCACTACAAGCTCTGCCTCCCAGGTTTACGCCATTCTCCTGCCTCAGCCTCCCGAGTAGCTGCGACTACAGGCACCCGCCACAACGCCCGGCTAATTTTTTGTATTCTTAGTAGAGACGGGGTTTCACTGTGTTAGCCAGGATGATCTCAATCTCCTAACCTCGTGATCCGCCCGCCTCAGCCTCCCAAAGTGCTGGCATTACAAGTGTAAGCCACTGCGCCCAGCCGAGACCCTGTATCTTGAGAAAACAAAAAGTAAAGCCAGGTATGGTATCTCATGCCTGTAATGCCAGCACTTTGGGAGGCCAAGTTGAAAGGATTGCTCAAGTTTAGGAGTTCAAGACCAGACTGGACAATAAAGTGAGACCCATTTCTACAAAAAAAAAAAAAAATTAAGAAATTAGCTGGACATGATGGCACATGTCTGTGGCACCAGGCACATGGCAGGCTGAGGCAGGAAGATCACTTGAGCCCAGGAAGTGGAGGCTGCACTCTAGCCTGAGCAACTGAGTGAGATCGTGTCCCAAAAACAGATAAAATGGACAGAAATTAGGTCGGTAAAGACTGTTATCATTTAAGGGACAAGACCCCAGAGGAGTGGCTACTAGAGTGGGAAGAGGAAAAGCAGAAGAGGATAATAAAAGGAGAAAGCGTTCCAGATAGGAGAAGCTGTAGTCACAGTGCTGAATGCTGCCAAGCAGTGACTGATTCGTGAACACTCACTGGATGCTGACCCTGTGCCGCTCTTCTAAGTGCTGGGGTAGAGGAGAGGACAGGTGGAACACAGTTCTTGCTTTTATGAGCTTATATTCTAGGAAGATGGAACTTAAGTATTTTCTCAGGTAGTATGAAACAGCAGGAAGAGGAAGCAGGATAAAGGGATACAGAGTGATTGGGGGCTATTTTAGGTAGATAAGGAAGAGCCCCTGTAGAGAGCTGACATTTGAACCGTGACCTGACTGAAGGAATGACGGGAAAGAGTGCTGACATTACAGGCAGCAGGATGACTGCCAAGACAGACAGAAATGCGTTTCGTGTGTTTGAGGAACAAACAGCAAGGTGACCAGCATAGTCAGAGTGAAGAACGAGGGAAACACTGGAGATGAGGCCCCTCAGGCAGTACCATAGCTCACAGGGCCTTTTGGCTTGTAGGCCGTAGGAAGAAGTTAAGGTTTTACTCCAGTTTGATGGGAAGCTCGTGGTAGATCTTGAGCAGGGGAGTGCCATGCTCTAAATGAAGAGGTTATGCTGGCTGCTTTGGGGACAGTAAGCCATAGTTGGGAGGCAGAGTGGAGGCAGCGAAGAGGGTTAAGAAACAACTAGGGTAATACAGGTGAGCAGTGACGGACTGTGGGTCACCATCAAACCATGCAGACCACCAGTGAAAGTTGACGTAAGAGGCATTGCACACAGATTGGAGCAGGGGAACTGAAATGCAGGTATTTGGCCCCAACACCTAGGTAAATGGCAATGTATGCAGAGCTTTAGTTTGTCAGCGTGAAGACACAAGAGACAAGTGCCTGTTGGCAAGAGGAGGCTTGGGAGAGTCGTGTCAGCAGGGGCAGGCAGTGTAGCTGAAGGAGAGATGGAAGATGAGGAGATGGTATGAGGGGATGGTGCTGTGAGCACCAGTGAGAGGACACAGTTGGAGAGGAGTGGGGAGTGGGATGGGGACAAAGGAAACACAATTTGAAGGAAATTTCTGGTAGAGAGGAAGAAAATCTTCAGAAAGAGGTGATTGTGGGAACAGTGTGCTGCAAAAGTGACATGGGATCAATTGCACTGAGGGAGGAGTTGGCATCAGTGGGAATAAAGAATTCTCAAACTCACCCAGGAGGGCATGTGGCATAGATGAGTGTCAGCAGGTCAGCAGCTTAGCAGGAAAGGGGACAGGAAGTAGAGGACTTGCCATGTTGTTTCAGAGGTCTCTGATTCCTACGCAGTTGAACCCTGGGAGGAAGGTTCACTCTTGAAATACTTGAGAGCGCAGAGTTTGGGAGAAAGGAAGCAGAATCTGTAAAACATCATGTTCAATAGCCATTTGTTTTTGAAAACATACTTGAGTTTGGCAGTGTTCAGATCAGTATCAGATCTGGCAGTGTTCTGCAATCCGATACCCTTCAGACAAGAATAAACTTGCTTATTTATATAAAGTTGTTTCCTTTTGTTTCGATGTAAAGAGTTCAAGTAGCTCACAGACATACTGTTCTGCAGAGCACCCTCTGAGGTAACAACACCTCACAGCTCACCTTTAATCTTTACTCAGCTATTCACTTTGCCCAATTCTTTGTAGGACAGATGTTTGATAGATGTAAAGTAATTCATGGGATTGTCTCACCAACTGTCTGGCAGGTGTAGAGGAATCCCAGGGATACAGAGACTGGCAGCTGTTTCCACCTTAAAACCAGCAGAATTGTCTAAGTTGCAGATGATGTAAGACAATAAATTTTTATGAAGTGATCATGAAGATGTGCAAAATAGGGGCTGTGAGAAGGATCAACCTTTATACACATGTGTTTCTTACCAAGTGAGCAACTGAATATGGGGAATGTTTTACAACCCCACAGACCTGCTCCTGCCATGCTGCTCTACACAGCAGCTGCCGGGAGGCTCTCTTGACCAGCAGTTTTTAAAGCTAGTGCCACAGAAGGGTGAGTTTTTGTGAAAAGGAGGTTCACATTTGCTCACTATTACATGGGCTTTACATATTCAAGCTTGACGTACTTGTAAAATTCCCATCTACCTACCAGCTCCATGTGAGACATTACATATGTAGGCATTTAAGGATTTATTGAATGACTTTAATCTACACTGGGCCTGTATGTCTGCTGTCTTTTATGAGTGTGAAGGTGACAACACTGCCTGTCTTCATGATGCCCTTGGCTGAGATATACGGTCATTCTTGTGACCAAAATTGGGCTGTGAATTTCTATGGGCAGAGTAGGTAGCAGAAGTATCTGACCTACGATTGTGATATGGCCCCTTGTTTGGCCTGATCAAGCAAATCTCTGTAGAACATAAGCACTTACTTTCTGGTCAAAACCAGAAGAAATCTGTCATTCATAAGAATTCTTATCACAGCACTTAAACTGAGCTAAATCAAAGTCCAGTGCTCTGTTTTGCAGATGTACATAGACTTGTAAGTTATGCTGATATCGACATTTGTCCAACTAACTGGAAGAGGATTGTCTTGGGAGCCATTCTTCTCGCCTCCAAAGTTTGGAGTGATATGACTGTGTGGAATGAGGACTACTGCAAGCTCTTTGAGAACATTACAGTTGAAGAAATGTGAGCTTGTATGGTTTTTGTGAACTTTCTAACCATTTGTCAGTACTTTATGTGCTCCCATAAACTTAAACAGTTTAAGAAATATTTTTAAAGTTTACGTTGTGCAAATAATGAAAATGGGCGTAAACACCACATACTTTTTCCATCCAGCTTTAGAACAATAGTTCATATTTTTCATTGTCTGCTGGTAGGTCTTGGTAAATTGATGTTTTAATAATCTGCTCATAAATTGAAAAGTATTTTTCTGGTGAATATTTTTGGCATTATCTTACCAGTGTACTACCAGAACATAATAGTACAGTAAATATCTTTATGGCTTTTTCAAAGCTGTGTGCAAGTTCCAGTCTCTTTGTAAGGAGCACATATGTGGCCTTTGAAATAATTATTTGGTCAGTGACAGATCTAGGGCCTCTGGACTGTGAAAACTGTGTAGTTTCACCCTGAGTTACACATTGTGAGTTTGCCTTTTCTGGTGTTCCCCCTGCTTTTATCTGAAGTTCTGTTTTATAGAAACCTTGAGATACAGAATAGCCACAGATCCCTGTGCCCCCGTCCCATCCCAGTAGGAGTGTTGCATGTGTTTAGAAATTGGGCTGATGAGTTAGAAGTTCCAGTGTTCCCCTCAGGCAGTCTGAGAAACATTGCTGGAGCAGCACCCAGTGCTCACCACACTCAAGAGGTTCCTGGGGCACTCATACAATCACAGCAGCACTTTAGGGGCCCTGAGTTACCTGTGAGAGTGCAAGAAATCTTGCTGAGTCATGGGGTTGCTCACAGATGGCACCAACATGACGCTGAAGCAGAAGCTTCATGGGGTCTTTCTTCCAGTGTAGCCTCATGACTGCTGTAAAGGGAAGGGCCTTGGAGCTGGTAGGTAGAGAGAGCCAGGGAGGCATTTCCAGCAGAGGCTCTCACAGTGTCCACTAGACAGTGAGAATGGCTTTGTGGGTGACACTTAGGGAAACCTGAAGGAATACCTCTTGATGACATTGAGCACCATATGAAGATCAAGATCATGACAGGCAGTGGTAAGAGGTTTTGGGTTTTTGTTTTTCTTTTTTTTTTTTTTTTACATTTGCCTGTTACTCCAGTTAAGACTGTCTTTCAGAATGTATGCAGTCACAAAGGTGGAGCCTCATGGCTGAATAGCAGTCTCTGCCAATTGTGCTCCCCACAGGAATAGCAAATATAGCAACTATCTAAATAAAAAAAGCACCTGCATAGGAACTAAACATCAGGTAAGCATTCATAGTACCTGGTTTTAACTTCATATCACTGAAAGAAGCACTGAATAGTGTAGAAAAGACAGTCTTGAATTGCTGATGCCACTCCTCCCCTATGTCCCAGCAGTGGACCTGTGGTGAGGAGAGGGGCTACATGCTTGGGGGAGGGAGAGCACAGCAACTGTGGGACTTTGCACTAAATTCAGCGCTGCCTTGTCATAGCAGAAAGCAAAACAAGACTGCACTTATCCAATGCCCACCCATGGAGGAAACATTTGGACTAGCCCTAGCCAGGGAGGAATTGTTTATCCCAGTGGTTGGAACTTGAGTTGTGAAAGGCTACTGGGTACTGTGGGATAAAATACTCTGGGGTCCTTAATAAACCTGAAAGTCTGTCTAGGCCACAAGGACTGCTGTGCTGCCCTTGAAGCCAGTGTATTTAGGGGCATGTGACCTACAGAGACAGCAGCTGGCTCAGCTAGGGAGTGCTTGCCCACCCCACCTCCAACCCTAGACAGTGCAGCTCACAGGTCTGACAGAGACCTCTTTATTCCGCTTGAGGGGAGGAAAGGGGACTTTGTCTTGCAACTTGGATACTAGCTCAGCCACAGTAGGACAGGGCACTGGTCAGAGTCATGGGACCCCCATTTCAGGTCCCAGCTTCAGGATAACATCTCTAGACAAACCTTGGGCCAGAAGGGAACTTGCTGCCTTAAAGGGACTGCCATTAAAGTAATGGCAGAATTCATCACTTTCTGATGAAAGAGCCCTTGGGCCCTGAAGAATCATCAGTGGTGACCAGGTAGTACATGGCATGGGCCTCGAGTGAGACTCAGAGATGTGCTGGCTGCAGGTATGACCCAGCACATTCCCAGCTATGGTGGCTATGAGGAGAGACTCCCTCTGCTTAAGAAAAGCTGAAGGAAGAGTTAAGAGGATTTTTCTTGAGCTTAGATACCAGCTAAGCTACAGTGGAGAAAAGCACCAAGTGGACTGTTGGAGTCCCCGATTCAGGTCTTGGCTCTTGGATGGCATCTCTGGACCGACCCTGGGCCAGAGGGGAGCCCACTGCCCTGAAGTGTGAGTTCCAGGCCAGGCAGCATTCACCACAAGAGAGAGCACTTGGGTATTGAGTGAGAATCAGTGGTGACCTGACAGTAATCCCCATGGGACTGTGTTGATGATATACATGGGGACAGACTACTCTGCCTAGGGAAAGGGGAGGGAAGTGTGGGAATGGATTTGCCTGGTGGATTCAGTGCCAGCTTAGCCATGGTAGAGCAGAACACCTGGTAGATGTCTAAGGTTTATGACTCCAGCCCTGGCTCCCAGACAGCACCTCTGAACCCATCCAGGGACCAGGGAAACTTACTGCACTTAAGGGAAGGACAGAAGCCTGGCTGGCTTCACTGCCTGCTAACTGTAGAGCCCCAGGGCCTTGAGTGAAATAGGTGGCAGCGGGTAGGTGTTACAGTGGGCCTTGGCCCGCCACAGTGCTGTGCCAGCTTCAGACCTAGTGCTATCCCAGAGGTGGTGGCCACAGGGGTGCTTGTATTGCTCCTCTCTGAGCCCCAGGCAGCCTAGCACAGAGAGACAGACTTCATTTGTGGGAAAGTCAGAGAAGAAGTGAGTCCCTGTCTGCTAATCCAGAGAATTCCTTCAGGTCTGATCTCAGACCACCAATGTGGTACCTCCACAAGTCTGCAAAAAAAAAAATGACATTCTTTATGGAAATAGAAATAAAAAATGAATTCTAAAATTTATATGTAACTACAAAAGACTCAGAATATCCAAAGCTATCCTAAGCAAAAAACAAACAAAACTGGAGGAATCACATTATCTGATTTCAAATTATACTCTATAGCTATAATAAACAGAACAGCATGGCGCTGGCATAAAAACACGCACATAAACCAATGGAACAGAATAGAAAACCCAGAAACCAGTTTATACATCTACAGTGAACTCATTGTCAGCGAAGGTGCCGAGCACATACAACGGGGAAATGATAGTCTCGTCAATAAGTCGTTCTGGGAAAACTGGATATTCATATGCAGAGGA
The DNA here is from genome assembly GCF_028878055.3 of Symphalangus syndactylus. Classification (NCBI taxonomy): domain Eukaryota; kingdom Metazoa; phylum Chordata; class Mammalia; order Primates; family Hylobatidae; genus Symphalangus; species Symphalangus syndactylus. Next base: position 79,395,840 of record NC_072426.2, read on the forward strand.
ATGAAACTAGACCTCTATTTCTCACCTTATACAAAAATCAAATCAAAATGGATTAAAGATTTAAATCTCAGCTGGGTGCCTTGGCTCATACCTGTAATCCCAGCACTTTGGTAGGCCAAGATAGAAGAATTGCTTGAGCCCAGTAGTTCAATACCAGCCTGGAGAAACCAGTGAGATTCTGTCTCTATTTTTTAAAACATTAAAAATTAAAAAAAAATTTAAATCTAAGACCTGAAATATGAAACAAATAAAACATTGGGAAAACTCTCTGGGATACTGGACTCAGCAAATATTTCTTGAATATTTCATAAGCACAGGCAGCCAAAGCAAAAATGGGCAAATTAGGTCACTTCAAGTTAAAAAGCTTCTGCACAGCAAATGAAACAATCAACTAAGTGAAGAGACAACACACAGAATGGGGGAAGATATTTGAAAACTATCTGACAAGGGATTAATTACCAGAATATTTAAGAAGCTCAAAGAACTCCACAGAAAAAAATCTAATCTGATTTTTTAAATGGGCAAAATATCTGAATAGGCATTTCTCAAAAGAGGACACATTAGCCAGGCATGATGACACGTGACTGTGGTTTCAGCTGTTGGGGAGGCTTAGGTGCAAAAATTACCTGAGCCTGGGAGGTTGAGGCTGCAGTGAGCTGTGACTGTGCCACTGCCCTCCAACCTGAGTGACAAAGTGAGATCCTGTTTCAAAACTAAGAAAGGCGTACAAATAGCAGATAGGTATATGAAAAGATACTCAACATCAATATCATTGATCTTCAGAAAAATGCAAATCAAAATTACAATGAGAGATCATCTCACCCCACTTAAAATGGCTTTTATTCTAAAGACAGCCAATAACAAATGCTAGTGAGGATACAGAGAAAAGGTAGCCCTCATACACGGTTAGTGGGAATGTAATTTAAGTATAGCCACTATGGAAAAATGTTTGGAGTTCCTCAAAACTAAAAATAGAGCTACCATATGATCCAGCAGTCCTACTGCTGGGTACATACCCAAAAGAAAGGAAATCAGTATATCAGAGAGATACCTGCACTCTCATGTATACTGCAGCACTATTCACAAAGGCCAAGATTTGGAAGCATTCCGAGTGTCCATCAACAGATGAGTGGCTAAAGAAAATGTGGTACATATACACAATGGAGTACTATTCAACCATAAAAGAGAATGAGATCCTATTATTTGCAAGAACATGGATGGAAATGTTGAATGAAATAAGCCAGGCACGGAAAAACAAATTTCACATGTTCTCACTTATTTGTGGGGGCTAAAAATTAAGACAGTTTTTTTTGTTTGTTTGTTTTTTGAGATGGAGTCTTGCTCTGTCACCCAGGCTGGAGTGCAGTGGTTCTATGTCGGCTCACTGCAACCTCCACCTCCTGGGGTCAAGTGATTCTTCTACCTCTGCCCCCCGAGTAACTGGGATTACAGGCTCGTGCCACCACGCCTGGATAATTTTTGTATTTTTAGTAGTGATGGGGTTTCACCATGCTGGCCAGGCTGGTCTCGAACTCCTGACCTCATGATCCACCTGCCTCGGCCTCCCAAAGTGCTGGGATTACAGGCGTAAGCCATGGCGCCCAGCCTCAAACAATTTAACTCATGAAGATATAGAGTAGGAGAACTGTTAGCAGAGGCTGGTAAAAGTAGTATGGGGGATGAGGAGTATGGGGTAATGGTTAATAGGTACACACATATAGTTAGAATAAACAAGATCTAGTATTTGATAGCACAACAGGGTGACAACACTCAAGAATTATTTAATTGTACATTTTGCAGTAACTAAAACAGTGTAATTGAATTATTTGTAAAACAAAGGTATGCTTGAGGCATGATGGATACTTCATTTACCCTCATGTGATTATTACATGTTGTAGTCATCAAAATATTTTATATACCACATAAATATATATACCTATAATATACCCCAAAAACATTTTTAAAGACTTTCATTCAGAATTACTACACTGTATATTTACAAGTGAATTGAGGATTCTTGTGACTAAGAAGAGACTCACTAGTGATGGTCGGTTGGTTTTGAAATGGCTGCTAAATTACTGCTTTGCTAATAGTAGAAACTGAGTTGTCACGGTAATATTGCTAGTAGCCATTTTAGCAAAGGATGTAACAGAAAATGAATTTGAAACAAACAGAAGTACTTTGGAAGCTGCAGAAGCTGAAGTGCTCTTAATCACTACTATCATCAGTCTGTAAACTGGTTTCTTGAAGGGAGCAAAATTTGTAATTATGAACACTTAGCTCCACTATAATGGCAGCTAAATTGTTCTCAAAACCTGCAGCTAATCCAGTGAGGCTCTAGTTCTAATTACAAGGTCAGAGAATACACAGAGATATGTGCAGGTTTCCACAGATGTGAGCTCCAGAAGCAGTGGTGGCAGAAGCCAGCTCCAGTTCTACACAAAGCTGTTTGTGAACGCAGAAGCACCCTGATCTATGCTCTGAACAGGAGCTATGCCCACGATTTTTAGAAAATGTAAAACATTGCAACAAAGTGTGTAATGTACATTTATCTTGTCCCTCTGCTGTTGATTGTAAAGAACTCTTTTGGACTGTAAATTGAACCATTTAAAAATTAGTGTTTATCAGATTTTTCTTAAAACTTTTCAACACCTGTTTGTCTTGTTAGAATATATTTTCCTTCAGAAACATCACTAATTATCGGGGAAATGCAAATGAAAACCACAGTGTGATACCACCTTACTCCTGCAAGAATGGCCATAATTTAAAAATTAAAAAATAGGCAGGGCGCGGTGGCTCACGCTTGTAATCCCAGCACTTTGGGAGGCCGAGGCGGGCGGATCATGAGGTCAGGGGATCGAGACAACGGTGAAACCCTGTCTCTACTAAAAATACAAAAAAATTAGCCGGGCGTGGTGGCGGGCGCCTGTAGTCCCAGCTACTCGGAGAGGCTGAGGCAGGAGAATGGCGTGAACCCGGGAGGCGGAGCTTGCAGTGAGCCGAGATCGCGCCACTGCACTCCAGCCTGGGCGACAGAGCAAGACTCTGTCTCAAAAAATAAAAATAAAAAAATCGTACATGTTGGTATGGATTTGGTGAAAAAGGTACACTTATGCTGCTGATAGGAATGTAAACTAGTACAACCACTATGGAAAACAGTACTGCCATTCAATCCAGCAATCTCACCCAAAGCAAAAGAAGTCATATGAAAAAGACACATGCACATGCACGTTGATAGCAGCTCAATTTACAATTGCAAAAATATGGAATGCCCATCAATGAATGGGCAGACAAAGAAAGTGTCCACACTATACACCATGGAATACTGCTGAGCCATAAAACAGAATGAAATAATGGCCTTTGTAGCACCTTGGTTGGAGCTGGATGCCATTATTCTAAGTGAAGTAACACAAGAATGGAAAATCAAATATCGTATGTTCTCACTTATATGTGGCAGCTAAGCTATGAGGATTTTATATATATATATATATACACACACATATACACACACACACACACACACATACATACATATAAGTTAAACTGAGCAGCTCCTATTCAGAAAATTTGCTGTGCCTGTAAAGGGTATGCTATTAGCCATTTAAAAAACAACAAAAAACTAAGAAGATACATATCCTGCAGGCATAATGATTTTCTTCAATAACTAAGCCTCTATTAATAAACATGTTAATTATATAAAATACTGTATTTTACACATTTAAAATATGTTTGTGGAAAAACATAAGAGATTATGAAGTGCATATATTCCTATAGTAAATTAACTCCTGATTAGCTGATTATTAAAGCATTATCTGATTTACATTCCTATAGTCTTATGGTTATATGAATAGGAAACTAATGTTAGAAGTAATTTCAGTGGGGTTTTCAGTTAAACAAATGAGAAAACCACGTATCTACTTATATCCTAACTGCTTTCCATACCAGAGACCATCAAGCATTTGTTGACTTAGCCAATGGATAAAACTTTAAAACCAAGAAACCAAATATGTTGTTGAGGTATTAATTGTTTTTATACAGTTAAGTCTTTACAGGGATTACTATGGAAGTGGTAATATTTCTCTAGTTTTATATTTATTTAAACATTTGACAAAGTGCTGGATACAGTGGCTCATGTCTGTAATATCAGCCTTTGGGAGGCCAAGGTGGGAGTATCACTTAATCACAGGAGTTTAACACCAGCTTGGGCAACAAGTGAGACCCTGTCTATACAAAAAGAATTTAAAAAAAAGTAGCCCAGCTAAGTGGCATGAACCTGTAGTCCCAGCTACTTGAAAGGCTGGGATCATGCCACTGAAATTTAGCCTGAGCGACAGAGCAAGACCCTGTCTCAAAACAAACAAACAAACAAAAATCTTTGGCCGGGACAGCTGAATAATCACTTGGCAGAGGGCTGCTCCCAGCCTGTTCCCCTCTCACTGCATTCAACTCATCCCCACATTCTGTTCTGGCCAGGGGTGACAGGTGCTGAGCACCTTGGGGTTTCATTTCCAACTTAGGAGAAACACTGTGTAAGCCCAGCGCCCTACCAAAAGGCTTGTCATAAAATGGGTTTAGTCTAGCCAAGGTGTTTCTCTGATCTTTCTACCATCTGAAGTGTAAAGAGTATTCCTGCCCCATAATAGTGACAGCTAATAAATGGCATCCATCATTTCTGTCATCTGATCACTATTGCGGTGCCTTGGGAGTGAGCATGGAGTCTGAGTTGTGCAATGGAACCCTCAAGAATGAGCCCTGAGTCAGCTGCATGAGTGCAGAGAAGGCTGTCCCCTTTCTCCTCATCCCAAACTTAGGGTGCTGGATGCAGAATGGACTCCAAACAGCTGTGCCCTGTTTGGACATTAGTGTAGGAATCCACCTGCATAGCCTGTATTTGTTTCAAAAAAAGAATTTGGAGCTATTCTAGTAGCTCAGTGTGATATTTTTAAATAAACAGAGAAAAATTGTATTAACTGACTTAACAAAAAACACTGCCTATTAAATTCATTTAATATTGTTTAAGGAATATCTACAAAATTCTGACCTCAGTGTTTTCTTGCAAAAGAAGTGGAAGTAAGGACAGAGACCCTTTCAAATGAAGAATCGCTGAGAAACAAAATATTTATAAGTAGTATAACATTTACGTATGCACGTTTTTAAAGATTATGCCACAATCAGTTTGCATCAGGCTCTCCAATTTCGGAACACTGAGAGGATTTCCCTGTAGGGGAAATTCTCATATAAGTGTTGAAGAAATTGTTAAAACTGAAAACTTTTCTGTGTTTGGTAATCTACTAGGGTTCCAATCCAGTGTGCTTTCTTATATTTGTAAGGTCTATCTACAGTGTGTGTTATCGGGATCTTGGAGCAAATATCACGTAAATGAAGGCATTTCCACATTCTATACATTCACAGTTTTTATTTCAGAAATGAGTTATGTTCTTCATGTGGAACTGGAACAACTGAAGGCCTTACCACGGATGTTTGTATTTATAAGGGTTTTGAATCCTTTCATGTTTTCAAAGAAATGAAAAAGCTGAAGGCTTTACCATGTTTATTAAGATTATGTCGTTTTTCTCCATATTAAATTCGAATATGTCTTTGAAAGCATGTGGGAAAATCAAGTTATTAACCCAATTTTTACATTCATGTTGTTTTTGTTTTTCTAAGTTTTCAAAGAGAACTGGGAAAGTTGCATGCTTTCTTGTATTTCTTAGATCGATAGGGTTCTGTGCAGTGTGAGTTCTTTCATGTGTTCCAATAAACTAGAGCACATGATGGCTTTACCACATTTCTTACACTAGAATAATGTTTTTGAACTAACATTATCCTGTGTTGGTTTTGTTGTGTTTCTCCTTCCCCGGGAATGAGTTGGAAAGGCAATTCTTGAAGCTAATTAATTATAATATCAGCATTACTAGCAGTGTTTATAGCAGATTCTACTTCGATCTTCGCACCTTGGCACACAACAGCCTGTACTCGCCAGTTTATCTTCTTGACAGAGAAAGAGCATGGAATCTGGAGGTAAGGCTACGAAGTTACTAAGGTGGGTTTTCAGTCAAACACCAATGCCAACATCTGTGACTAGGTCATATTAAGTAGTGATTAGAAAAATGGAAAGCTTCAAAATTAACTAACATACTGAAGAGCTTATTACCTTTTTGGCATTCTATTTCCTGTGTCTTTTATGGTTTTTACAAGGATCCACATTATTTGAAAATTATAGATATTATCTTCTCCTTTGTGAGCATAATTCAGAATATTTTAATCAAATTTAATTCATTTGTAATCTTTCCCTTTTGAACTTTTACCCTTTCAAATAATCATATATAAATGATTTCTTGTTATTGTATTCTGAGCAATGTCTACATACATAATGCACTTACCACTCGACTATTTTTTATTACTCAGTTTGCAAATTTATGTCATTTTCTACTGTATATACCACAGTGCAGTCAGTCCCATGGGTTCGTTAGACAAAGCATTAGTGCCTAAGCCAAGAGACCTGCACTTAGACTGTATAAGGTGTGTGTGTCTCAAATACTGGATGCAGGAAGTACATGGAATTTTACTGGAAATGATAACTTTTATGAGACAGAGTAATATTTATGGTTTGTGACTTTTGGTAAGTACATAGCAGAGTTACAGCAGACAAGGATGAACATTTAAAATAGGCACATTCTGTGGTACCTGAGAAGTATTTTAAAATAACACGTTATCTATCATAATTAATGTGCAAGTGAAGTAGTGCCTTTTGATGCTTGAGTCATTAGACTTCTTTGATATTCCAGTACAATCTAGCACATGCCTGCATCGTTAAAATTTGCTTTGAGTATGTAATAACTACTGTACATTGAGTAGGGTTTGAATAGATTAATAAACTAACTTTTTGCAAAAGTGTACATTCATTATGTTTAAGGAACAAGTGCACAGGTAACATGATACTGCTCTTAGAAGCCTGTCACAATACTGTGGCATCTTTGGGAGCCCAATTTTTAAGTAACTTAATAAAATAAGTTCCCCTTTGCTCCAGCAATCTAATTCTAGCCCTGAGATTACCCTAATGAGTTGACAGAACTTGGCAGTGTAAACCTCAGCCAAAGTAGCTATAACTGGGCTGGGCGCGGTGGCTTATGCCTGTAATTCCAGCACTTTGGGAGGCCGAGGTGGGTGGATCACGCGGTCAGGAGTTCAAGATCAGCCTGGCCAAGATGATGAAACCCCGTCACTACTAAAAATATGAAAATTAGCTGGGCGTGTTAGCAGGCGCCTGTAATCCCAGCTACTTGGGATGCTGAGGCAGAGAATTGCTTGAACCTGAGAGGTGGAGGTTGCAGTGAGCTGAGATTGTGCCATTGCACTCCAGCCTGGGACTCCTTCTCAAAAATAAATAAATAAATAAATAAATAAATAAATAAAGTAGCTGTAACTGATCTATCTAAAGGAGTTTGCATGTGTGGCTTATCATCAGTGGTGATTGTTAAAAGGTTGGAAACTTTTTTAAAATTGTACCTCTTTTCTATTTGACATTCTTAGGCTTTTTCAAGGATGGAACAAGACAAAGTTTTCTATAGTGCTGCCAAGAACGGGTCTTCGAGTGCTGATGATTTAATTCATCTTCAGCATGCTAATGCCATCCTCTTCTGAAGGAAGAAATGAGGAGTAATGTAACATCTGAACCCCTCATCAGAAAAGACAGGAAAATATCACCTCTCCTGCTAAAGAACTAGAAAAGTTAGTATTTTCAAAAGAAGAAACACCTCAATTCAAGTTAACTCAAGGACAACTAAGATTGCACTTCGTAGTAAAGAATGGGACCTCGTCAGGGCAACAACACACTCTTACACTCTTCTGTCCTATTTAATGTAAACAGAGTTATAAAAACCACTCCAAAGTGAAGACTCCTGCCCACGCACAGATATTTGCTTAGTGTGTGGGCTGATAGCTGTGAACTATGTAAGGCTTTTAAAACAATAGTTTAACTTTTTAGATTTTAAAGATAACTTTTCTGTTTCTTTTATGTTTTTTTCTTTTCCCCAATATTCCTGCATATGCATTTGGAATCAGTGCAGTATCACTGTTAAAACATGGGAGTCTAACAACTCCTAAAGCCACTAGGAGCAGTCCCAGCATTGTCAGGTATGGAAGGGCTCTTCCTTCCTACTTTTACCATGGAAGCTACAGTTACTGGCGATCATCAAGCAAAAGCTGCCAAGTAACATTTGCCATTCATATCCTTTGTAAGCCCTTCTTATTAGCAGTTTAGCATGTTTGGGGTCATAAAAAGAAAGTATTGGTTATTGATTATCTACTTTTATGAAGCTCTATAGTATATTTCTTATGAACTATAATGGTTCTCATTTGCTGATAAATTTTCTTATTGTTAAGTAAGTAAATGTATTCAAAGATGTTTCCATAATGCCAAGCAACATGGTGATCCAGTGATTATACAAAAATAATAAAATACTACGAGGTGTCCTGAAAGTTCCAGGGCAGCTTTTAGCTGTAATATAGTGTGCCTAGGCCCTCCAGAGGACTGCAGCATATGTATACATACTGTAAATCTTTACAAAATATCATTTGAAAGTGTAATTGTATTTCTTCTTTTTATTTTTAATAGATGATGCCTCACTATATTGCCCAAGCTACAGTGCAAAGATTAATCAGAGACACAATCATAAGGCACCACAGCCTGAAAATCCTGGCCTCAAGCAATGTTCCCATGTCAGCCTACCAAGTAGCTGGGACCATAGGTGTGTACCACCGCCTCTGGCTTTATTTTGCAGAATTTGAATGTTAAACTTTTAACCTTTTGTTTCAGTCAATATCTGCTATCTTCAAGAAGGACTGAAACAATAAATTAAAAGCTTAATACTCAGGAGCTAGGCATGCTTGTAGTCCCAGCTACTCATGAGGCTTAAATGGAGGATCACTTGAGGCCTAGCCTTGGAGGCTGCAGCGCACTGTGATTGTGCCTGTAAATAGCTATTGCACTCCAGCCTTGGCAACATAATGAGGCACTGTCACTTTAAAAAATGGCAAAACTAAATAAACGTGAAAGAAATACAACAAGCTTTTCAATGATGTTTTGTAAATGTTTGTAGCATTGTTACTTCTACAAGTATCAAAGCTTAAAATTACACTAAGACTTTTGGAATTCTTGTGTTTTTATAAAGTGCTCTTTTCTCTTGTAAAGTAGCTCTTTGCAAGGCTTTTATCTGCATTGATCACCTCAAATTATTTTCCCTAGATGTGATAAAGAGGAGGATCTGTGTTAATTCACGTGTAACAAATTAGAAGGAATTTGACCCTAATAGTAGTAGGTGATGTAATACATTTTATTATCCCACATGTTAGCCTGGGTGCAGGTATCATATTTCATGTCCTGCTATTTAGAAAGAACTTCCATAAACCTTAGGAATCCTACCTCCTGAAAAAGTATCATTTATGGAATGCAGAGCTTAGAGATTGGAGTATTGATTGCAGTTTTATTTTCAAAATAAATGCTACAATTGATGTGGTTTTCATTTCTCATGTTTGTATTAAAAGAAAACCTAGTAAACTAATTAAAATGTAGCGAGTGTGTTTATAACACTTCTATTCACATAGTGTTGCATCTCTGCCTAACTTAAGTGGTTTATATCAGTCTTGATATGTCTTAAAGCATTTTTGTAAGTTGCCTTGACCATACACAAGTTGGTTTAATCCATGCCTGTATTTAAGATGTAATATTTGTTTTCTCTCTTTTTTTTTTTTTTTTTTTTGAGATGGAGTCTAGCTCTGTCGCCCAGGCTGGAGTGCAGTGGCGTGATCTCGGCTCACTGTAACTTCTGCCTGTCAGATTCAAGCAATTCTCCTGTCTCAGCCTCCCGAGTGGCTGGGACTACAGGCGCACGCCGCCACGGCCGGCTGATTTTTTGTATTTTAGTAGAGACCAGGTTTCACTGTGTGGCCCAGGCTGGTCTCGAACTCCTGACCTCAGGCAATTCACCCACCTCGGCCTGCCAAAGTGCTAGGAATACAGGCATGAGCCACCATGCCCAGCCCTCAATTTTAAGATAATTTATTACACTTAAAATAACTCTGGCCACAACACTTAGTGGCATAGTGCATTAGATAGCATCTTCGAATAGTTGATTATTGTGTCTGAGAGGAAAAACACATTAGAATATGAAATTAGATAAATATACCAAAGAGAAAGGATTTCCAGGAGTAGTGTAGAATTAGAACGAGAGTGTTTGAAGTTTTCAGTTACACAGAAACAAAATGGAAGTACAGAAAGTAGAATTAAAGTTGCTGTACAGAGGGTGACTTAAACCACATAATTTGACTTTAGCACACTGTTCTCAAGCTTACATTTTAGTTAAAAATAAATCACTGTTGGTTTTTTTTTAGAATTAAAATTCTAGCCACTCAGCTTCAGTGATCCTCACTAAATCCTGATAATATTGGTGTATTTTTATCCATTTTAATTATTTAGTACCTAAGGTAAAATCTTCAACTTATCATGTTATCTTGATAAATTGCAAACTAGAATCAATGATCTGTATTACACTTAGAAGAAAAAGTGTATGATGAATCCTTGTTTATAAGATGGTTTGCACCTTATAATATGCCATTAACTAAGTAGAAGTCCTGACATATATGAGTGGTCAAAGATTTAAAAACCAATTTGGCAGAGGGACACTGGACATAAATTCATGACTTCAAGAGTAAGTCAGGGCTGGGCGTGCTGGCTTACGCCTGTAATCCCAGCAGTTTAGGAGGCTGAGGCAGGCAGATCACTTGAACCTAGCAGTTCAAGACCAGCCTGGCCAACATGGCAAAACCCCTTCTCTACTAAAAATACAAAAGTTAGCCAAGAATGGTGGCACCTGCTTATGGTCCTAGCTCTTCGGCAGACTGAGGCACAAGAATTGCTTGAACCTGGGAGGCAGGGGTTGCAGTGAGCCATGATCATGCCTGCACTCCAGCCTGGGGCAACAGAGCAAGACTTTGTCTCAAAAAAAAGAGTAAATCAATAGAATAAGGAACACTAACATTGTTCTCTCCTTTGGCTTGAATTCTAGAAGGGAATACAATCATTTAGATAAATGAAAAATTGGGTCAACTTAGAATAAGAATATAAATGTCACTGAAAGTGGGCAGCTTCTCTGACAAATGTTATGGGGCATGGAAACTAAGTTGCTAGAAGGTGGTAACTATGGCAGTTTTCTTAGAGTTTGATACCTGGGAAAGATAAGTTCTTTAACATAAGACTATGAAAAGGATTATCTGAGTACCAAAGCTCAAATTTACTTTGACTTTTTGGGTTATTTTAACCTTTGTAATACAGACCCCAGTGAAATTTTACTCTGGTAGAGTGTGAACTAAAACTTTTACATCTTCATTACAAGGAAAAGACAAAGATCTGAAATATGTATTTGAGCCAAGTGAAATGGCCATTTTTGTAGCACAAAAGCAGTTGCCTATTGGCAGTTTTATATAGTTTATTCTGAGATGAACTATCTAATCTTAGGGCTCAATATTTCTAGAGAAATTTTATCCTGGTCTTTTATTCACATTTCTTTTTATGTAACCTAGATGCCCATACATTACTGAAATCAAGCAACACTAAATCCTGATTTTATTACAACTCAAGGTTCAGGTTTTTTTTTATGTAGTTTTCCCACATTTCCAAATACACTATTCCTTGATTTAAGAAAAACATGCCAGCTGGGTGCGGTGGCTCACGTCTGTAATTCCAGCACTTTGGGAGGCCAAGGCAGGCGGATCATCTGAAGTCAGGAGTTTGAGACCAGCCTCAACATGAAGAAAACCCATCTCTACTAAAAATTTAAAATTAGCTGGGCGTGGTGGTGCATGCCTGTAATCCCAGCTATGGAGGCTGAGGCAGGAGAATTGCTTGAACCTGGGAGGCGGAAGTTGTGGTAAGCCAAGATCATGCCGTTGCACTCCAGCCTGGGCAACAAGAGAGAAACTCCATCTCGAAAAAAAAAAATGCCAAAGCCAATCTTAACCAAAAGCCAAATTACTCTTGATTCTGTATTCAAGTTATGCAGTGTTTCTGGAAACTAATTTTGCAGCAGTGTGCTGGTTAGCTAGAGTCTTTCATCACCAGCCCTTTCCCTAACCACATGTAAGATTTCTGTGGCTTCATTATTTCCTCACACAGCACCCGTGAATATGGAACTACATCTTTGACAGCTGGCAGAGAAATTTCCCAGTTAAGTGCTAGTTTCTATGCAAATTTGTAGAGAACACCCAGAATCTATCAAGTTAAGGATTAGATGACCTTAAGTCTAACGGCCGGACACTTATTACCCAGTTGGGCCCAACATTGTGCCAGCAAGCAATGCAAAAGATGATCTAGGAGCCCTTCACTGAAGCCTGCCCCCTAGGACACAGGTTTCTAAGGCAATTTCTACTGAAGTTTATCTTTTTTTTTTGAGACAGAGTCTAGCTCTGTCGCCCAGGCTGGAGTGCAGTGGTGCAATCTCAGCTCACCACGACAACCTCTGCCTCCTGGGTTCAAGCGATTCTCCTGTCTCAGCCTCCCGAGTAGCTGGGACTACAGGTGCCCACTTCAGGCTGGTCTCGAACTCCTGACCCTGTGATCCGCCCACCTCGGCCTCCCAAAGTGCTGGAATTACAGGCATGAGCCACTGCGCCTTGCGTCTACTGAGCTCTTTTAAATGCATTTGGCAAGTGACAGAACATGTACTTAATGTGAAATGTAAAGAATATCAGCTTGTGGTTTAGGATTTTTAGGGTACAGAAAGAACGACTAACTGGAAAAGAAAAATGGTATAGACATTATAAGAATCTTGAGTCCATTGGAAAATGGTTAACATTCTTTAAAAAGGAACAGGTTAGGTGACTCTTATGACTGGTGTTAGGAAGCTGAGCAATTGGACTGTGATTAGGAAATCTCAGTGGTAGTCCCAGAACCTAAGGTCTTTAGTAAAATTTGAGTAGTATCTACTTCAAAAGACCTCCATGGATTCCCAAAATAGGCTGCTTGCTTCTTTAAAAAATATATTGCTTCATCTTCACCTTCTCAATTCTATAAACCTTTACCTGTCACTTTAAGCTGGTGATTCCTGTGTCTCCTCAGTGTGACAACTGACTCACAAGCAGAGCTTCAAGTGTTTTATCCACCTCTCCTTCCAGCCCGTTTCACCCAAGACCCTTAGAACCCTCCTTAAACAAAATTGATTATCCCAGCCTCACCCTTACTTTTTCTGCTACTTTCCAATGTGTCAGTGCTTGATGTTTGTCATTGTGACCCACTGCCAAAACATTAGCACCAGGTTCTGGAACATGCAGGTTGTATGTAGCTTGCAAGCTAATTGACCCCTTGTAATTCCCTTATATGAGCCCTCTGTGTGCATCTCTGAAACACCTGTTCCCAATTTGCTGCACTTGCTGATTCTGACTTACTCACAACCCTACTCGTGTCTTCTCAATCTAGCCTGAGTATGAGGTTGTACCCCTTCCTTCCAAAACCTATTTTCTCTGGGATTAATGCCTTGTTCTGAAGGTAACCCCCTCTCATCTAATGGAGAAGATTCCGTCTCTACCTCTAAAATCAGCCTTCTATATTCATCTCCTCCACCAATTCTCCTCTTCAAAATTGCATTTCACCTCCCCAACTTGGGGATGCAGCAATTTTGGTTCATTCCTCTAAAGGTCCCAGTGTCTTTCAAGATATGATCCCCACCCACCTCCCTCTTATCAGCTGAAAGAGCTTGTGAAAAATGCAGCCTCTCTAAATGCAGTATGGTATCCTGTATTTGATCCTGGGACAGGTAAAGAACATGAGTGGAAAACCTGATGAAGTCTGGAGTTAGTAGTAATGTGTCAACATTGACTTTTTAGTTTTGACAAATGTACCATGTCAACATGAGATGTTCACATTAGTGGGGAACTGGTAAGGGCATACAGAAACTGAGTTATTTTGGTGACTTTTTGTAAGTTTCTTTTTATAAAATAGCCTTTTGGGCCCCAGAACTAATGAATCTCAATTCCTGGGGCTGAGGCCTGGGAATCTAAAATTGTAACAGATACCCTAAATGATTCTTAGATTCAAATTGAAATCCTTGTCTTGTCAATTTCCTTTTATTTATTGTCTGAACAGTTGCTTCTCCCTTGTTTCACTATCTTAACCTGAGTTAATCCTTGAACTCTTCTGAATTCTAGGATTTAAGTACTGTTATCTGTTTTTCCCAGAGGAGAAAACGGAATAGTAAGAGGTGGAGTGTCCAGGATCATAGAGCTCATAAAAGGTGAAGCTGGGACTTATATTCCCAATCAGCCTGGCTCCCAAGTCTATGCTTATAGCCACTCTGCATCAACCCTATTTCTATTCATGATGAGCTCAAGAGCTCTGTAACTAAATCAACAAAAAGCAGCATTCTCACCAATATTATCCTGGGCCCACCTATTTCTCCACCTTTCTAAGTCCAGCAGTCCCTTTTGCTTTAGCATGTGAACTTTGCCCTTTCCTTTCTTTCTTTATTTTTTTGTTTGTTTGTTTTGTTTTTTTGTTTTTGCTTTTTTTGAGATGGAGTCTCACTCTGTTGGCCAGGCCGGAGTGAAGTGGTGCAATCTGGGCTCACTGCAAGCTCTGCCTCCCAGGTTCACACCATTCTTCCGCCTCAGCTTCCCGAGTAGCTGGGACTACAGGCACACGCCACCATGCCCAGCTAATTTTTTTTTTTTTTTTTGCATTTTTAGTAGAGACGGGGTTTCACCATATTAGCCAGGATGGTCTCGATCTCCTGACCTCATGATCTGCCCGCCTCAGCCTCCCAAAGTGCTGGGATTATAGGCGTGAGCCACCATGCTGGGATTACAGGCATAAGCCACCGTGCCTGGCCCCCTTCTTTTCCACTGGAGGAATATGAGCAATGGGAAAGCATGGGGAAGATGTGCTGATGAGTGCTGCATGTGGGAAGTGGAAGGTGCAGTTGCCCTTCTCTCAGGACTCAGCTCAACAACTATATTTTCTGGTCTGCCTCTCCCAGCTGCTTTAACTTACATACTAATATAATCAAGTTCACAGCACCAGCCTTGGCATGAAATTACATGCTCTCATATATTGCTAATTCACTTCTCACTAGATTATGTGGTCTTTCTGAAACACTTTAAGCTCCTAATTACAAAGTCATGTCTCCCACATACTATGTCTCAGAGTATGATGGAGAATGCTGACATACCAGGCCTTAAAGTGAGGTGGTGTTGGTAGATTCATGGCCAATCTTTATTTTGCTAAAGCAGCAGTCAGCAGAAGGTGGTGGGAAAATAGCATTTCAGGCTCAGTAAGCATCTGTTTAGATTACCAGGGAGAAGCCAACTCTCAGTTTTTACCTGGGCTTCCTGATGTGGATTTACAGCTCAACAGCAAGTTGTGGATCCAACAGCTGAATAGAAAAGTTTTGGGAGTTTCTGTCCTCCAACCAGATGCATAAAAAGCACCGTGTCTATTAAGATTGTTTCAGCATAAATGGAGCATTTATAAAATGGAGGGCAATCTCGGGCAATGACTGTTTTTCCACATATCTTTATTTCTTCAAGTGGATCATGAAACAATAACAGGATTGCTAGGAGAAACCTGGGAAGTATATTCAATTAAAACATGTTTTAATTAGTTCTGCTTCTGTGATTGGAATTTGCTTGAGTTTAAGATTAATAAAATTTTTGCTGCTTATATTTTAAGTACATTTGAAAAATCTGATTCAAAAATTAAAATCCACATCTCTCCTTACATATCCTTAGGAAGCAGTGTATCTCTGCATGCAAACATGAAGAGAAAGAGACTTCTATGGCATCTCTTTATTTCCTTTGTTATTGCTTTAATGCATTTTAAAATTAATGTACATTAATTGGCAACAAATAAACAAAAGCACATTTCTTTTTATCATACATAACTCATCTCCATATTTAACAAAAATCTTAAATCATTATTTTACCTTTCTACAAATACAAGCAAAACTTTTTTGCAAATAATAAAGTTAACAGAAATATATGGGACTAACATAACAAAATACAGCTGCCATTCTACTGACTCTCAGGAAGAAAATAAAAACAAGACTTACCAAGATGCTCTGGGTTTTCTTTTGTTAGTGTTAAAACTTCAGATTTATAATCTCATCTATATTATATAGATTTTAGACATGATAATGTCCATCTGTGGTACCTTGTCAAAAACAATGGGACTTCATGTTGATTCAAACTGTTTGTATAGTATGTACATTTTGTAGTTGTGTATCTACAGAATATATATAATGTAGATGAGAAATTTAGTGACTTTTGATATGAGTTTGGTGCAGGTGGATTGCTGAGCCAAGTGAGGTACATACTAATTCAGTAGTTTAAATGCAGGCGTTCAATACTCTTTATGGTGTCCAGATATGTATAGTACCTGTCCCATGCAGTATATGCACTGTCATGTTAAATCCAGAACTTACACATCAGAGCCAGTGATATTTTATTTGTAGACAATCAACTTGAATCTTTAAATTATTACTGGTAGGTGATTATAAATCTGCTTTACCCTTTATTTAAAAAGGTAAATCATTGTGGCATAAAAATTTTCTTTTTCCAACCCCAGTTTCCATTACTTGGAGACACATTGCTGGTCAGCCAATTGAATGGTGATATTTAGGGGAAAGACAGAAATGATTCCTACCATGTGGATTTTTTTCAGAATTGGAAAGGGAGAAAAACTGTCCCCAAAGATAATGAAAATCCATTCTAGCAAGATGATGCAATGACCTGCAAAGAAAAATGCACTCCAGGCACACCCAGGGGCACAGTGAAGAGGCTCTCCAGAGAGTGGTCACTGAGTACTTCAGTGAGGAGAATAGGGGTGGGAGGATCCATATGATAGGATATCATGACCTGACACTAGAGTCAGGCATATTAACATTCCATCCAGTACTGCCACACTCTGAGTGTGTCATCTTGACAAGATTTGTTTTCTTATTTCAACTTGCATTTTTATTAAGTATTCAATGCATTTTATTGACAGATCTTGAAAGATAGGAAAATATTCTCAAAAAAATAAAAAATGTGACTATCAGAAAAAAATCTAATGATATATTTAATTTGTTAAAAATTCTTATTTTTATTTGTTCTTCTCCTGAGAATGTGTAAAAAGTATCTGAGGTCTGTACCTTCCAGGGGTAGTTTCAAGCAGAATCTCAGGGCTTTGTTTTAGGGATATTACTGGGTGAGAAGGAAAAATTCTTTTCCTTGATACCTGCAGAGAAATTAATACAGTCCCACAAGAAATTGTGGTAGGTCAATTGGTGATTTACAAAAAAAAAAAAAAAAAAAACAGTTTCTCTTTTTGTACGGTGGAGTATTTGTGATAGTGGATAAATCTATTCTGTAGGGGGGTGTGGTGGTTCACGCCTGTAATCTCAGCACTTTGGGAAGCTGAGGCGGGTGGATCACCTGGAGTTGGGAGTTCGAGACTAGCCTGACCAACATGGAGAAACCCCGTCTCTACTAAAAATACAATATTAGCCAGGCGTGATGGCACACACCTTAATCTCAGCTACTTGGGAGGCTGAGGCAGGAGAATAGCTTGAACCCGGGAGGTGGAGGGTGTGGTGAGCTGAGATCACACCATTGCACTCCAGCCTGGGCAACAAGAGTGAAACTCTGTCTCAAAAAACAAAACAAACAAAGAAAAACTAAATGAATAACCTTGACTGGAAATCAGAGACCTGAGTCTGTTGACTGCAGGCTAAGGCCAATCTTGACCTGTCAAAGGAGTTCATGAATAGCATAGTCATTTCTTCCTGGGGAGCTTCCCCTGGAGCTTTCCCAGCATGCTCAGAGCAGCCATTGAAGGAGGCTTTATATTGAGTGAAGCTACAGAGCCCTGGAAAGCTGGGAATGCACAGGCAGACATGGTGAGAGTTGAGATGGGAGGCGGGTTGTGATGTCCTCTGTGAGGGTGTAATTGTTATTATCCCGAGGCTGTTTCTTGATACTGTCAAATAAATTCAGATGTAGGTAAGAAGTGACTTTATTCAAAAAGAGTATTGCAATGGGGAAAGCATCAAGCATCAGATCTACAATCATCTCAAGAGAGAAAAGGGCTGTGTTTCATATAGAGGAGCAAACAAGATTGAAGGAAGGTGGGAGAAAGAGAGGAGAATGGAAAATGGCAAAATCAGATTGAAGGGTACAGAATGTTTCACCCTAAAGTCAGCCTTTTCTTAGGAGGGGCATAAAGGCGGGGTATATGTTAGCTCAGACTGAAGGTGGACCAGAGTCTGGGCGCCTGAGGAAAGGAGAGAAACTTAAGCAAAGTTTGTTTAACAAGTATTTTGTTCTGAACACTAAAGACAAAATTACTTGTTTATGAGGGAAAAATGAGAATTTAGAGAGTCTGTGAATTTGTGATATCTAAAACAGGAAGCATCATCTAAGTCATAATGAAAAGGGTATTTATTTGCAGTAAGCTGTTCCTACAGAACACAAAGGATGGAGGATTCTTAATCATGGCTGTTTATCAAGATTTACTACCCACCCCATTTTTTCCCTGCCTTACTTTGTCCTATACATTTTTTTTTCCATTTGGTTTTCCTGAGTTGTATCCTATATAATAACCTGATAAACATAGGGAAAGTTTCTCTGCTAAGTTCTGTGAGTAGTTTTATCGAATTATTAAACTTGAGCAAGGGGGTTATGGAAGTCCATGATTTATGGACAGCTCAGAAATATAGATGGAATTGCTGGAACCCAGGAGGCAAAGGTTGCAGTGAGCTGAGATCGCACCATTGCACTCCAGGGTGACAGAGTGAGACTCTGTCTCATAAATAAATAAATAAATATTTTAAATAAAATCTTGTTTTAACCAATTATTTTTTGTATTCATGTAATTTTGTTAATATCAAAGACCCACCTCTAGAAAGACCATTATAATTCTTAATCATACCCAACTAAAGTATACAACCTCATTTTCTAAAAAAAACACAAAGTTTCTGTTAACTAACCTTACTACAACCTATGTAGATGACGCACAACATGCTTAAACTTTCTGTTTTGCCTAAATATTCTCTTTCTTGAACAACCTAGTCATTTTAGGACAAAAAATTTACCACACAAAATGCCTTCTTATGTAAAATTGTTTCCTTTTCACCTTTACCAAAAATACCTCTTTATATCTTTAACTTTCTTATGTCTCTTATTTCCTGGTTTCTTTTACCTTATTTTATACATAACTTTTAAAGAAGCTTTGAATTAAACAGAGATATTTACCTTTTAATAAGAACATTTAAAAAATGTTTTCCTGTATTTTTAAGTTGGAAATTACCTACTTAATATCTATTAATAATCTTAGATCCCCAATCATATGGCAAGTCTCTTTACAAGCATTTACTCCATTACACTTACCAGATTAATTTATTTAATATTTTACCTAGGTTTTTTTTTTTTTTTTTTTTTTTTTTGAGATAGTTTCACTCTTGATGCCCAGGCCAGAGTGCAATAGCGTGATCTCGGCTCACTGCAACCTCTGTCACCCCAGTTCAAGCGATTCTCCTGCTTCAGCCTCCTGAGTAGCTGGGATTACAGGTGCCTGCCACTGTGCCCAGCTAATTTTGGTATTTTTAGTAGAGATGGGGTTTCACTATGTTGGCCAGCCTGGTCTCGAACTCCTGACCTCAGGTCATCCACCTGCCTCAGCCTCCCATAGTGCTGGGATTACAGACGTTAGCCACCTTGCCCCCCTTTTACCTAGATTATTTATGAAAACTTTGATAGTCATTATTTAAATTGAATTCCCTGTTAATCATTTTTATAGCTGTGAATTTCAGATGTTTATTTAAATGAGATTCTTAAGGTTAAATATAAGGGTATTTTTACCAATAACTCAGAATTTAGCTGTTTTCATTAAACCAAGATATTCCATGTCCTGTTTATCAAAAATTACACAAGCAAAGATCATTCTGTCTTGGGCTGGGTTTTATACTTTTATAACCCTTATGGTAAATCTTCCAATATTCTGCAGGAATAATCATGAAATCACTTGATCAACAAATGCAAACAAAAGTGCTAATAATTCTTACAACATTTCTAATATTATTTTGCCAATAACTTGAAAGCCAGCTTATTTATAAAAAAATTTACTTAAGTCACATGAACTTGAAAAACCATTTGACTAGTCTTTTTTATTGATAAAATGGTTGATTTATGCACTTGTATTTTTCTTTAAGACAACGAATTTATATTTATAGTAGAGAAACTTTGTGTACACAATACAGAAATACGTAAACCTATTAGGCACGCTGACAGAAGTATGTCTTATAGATTCATAAGACTCTTTTTTTTCCTATCCTAGACTTTTAAATTTTTTTGTCTTTTTATTTTTGTTTTTTATTTAAATGGGTTTTTGGGGAACAGGTGGTGTTTGGTTACATGGATAAGTTCTTTAGTAGTGATTTCTGAGATTTTGGTGTACCCATAATCTGAGCACTGTGCATTGACCAATGTGTTGTATTTTGTCTTTCACCCACTTCCTACCCTTTCCCCCAAGTCCCCCAAGTCCATTGTATCATTCTTACGCCTTTGCATCCTCATAGCTTACCTCCCACTTATCAGTGAGAACATACGATGTTTGATTTTCTGTTCCTCAGTTACTTCACTTAGAATAATGGTCTTCAGTTTCATCCACGTTGCTATGAATGCCATTATTTTGTTCCTTTTTATGGGTGAGTAGTATCCATGGCATAAATGAGGTCTAGGGAACTCCAAGGCTACTGAGAGTAGGTGGGTTAGAGACATGGGTGACAGTAGATAATTTTTATTCTCTAGGTCCTCCCTGCTTCATGGGTGCAAGCTGCTTTGGCACTTATGGGTGGCACCTGTCAAGGTTGCCAGGACTCAGGGATCCAAGGATGGAAGTGGGAAAGAGGACACTCTTCCTTCTCTCTCTCACATACCATGGGTATATCTGCTAGGAGGAGAAGGGAGCCAGGCACACCTGCCTCCTTCTTTCTAAATGAGTAGCCATTCATCTTCAGTATATGACCCTTTCGAATGCATCCTGAAACACTGGGACTCCTTTGATAAAAACATCTTTTCCTTTCTCCTCCTCTGTCCTCTCTTCACAGATAGGTAATTGTGTCTCCATACTATGGAACACTTTCCTCAGATGCATTCTCCAAACTGGAGAAAGTTAATTTCCCAAACCTTAAACTTGTTGGCTTCGCACTGGGCTCAGGGTAAGGGAACCCAGAAGCCCAATATGCTGGCAAAAAGTTCAAGTTTGTTGTTGTTGTTGTTGTTTTACCAGTTGGGCTTTTGGCTTCCCTCTCCCTGTGCAAACTGGTGAAAGGCCTTGGGACTTTTGAGCTGTCCTTACCCCTCCTATTTCATTTTGATACATGTTTTCTAATAACCTGCTGGGTCTCTTCTCACCTTCAGCCATCAAACTTTGAATGGTCAGGTAGCTGCAGCCTCGGACATTGGCCCCTTCTGCGAGGGACCCTTAGATAGGGCTCTGAGGGGACAGCTGAGTCCCCAAACTGCTCCTGATAGCAGGAAGCAGTATCCTTATTCTAACAGTAGTTAGATGTACTTCTTTAGAGGGAGGAATGAGGCAGCTGAGTAAAAAGGGGCCATCAGAGAACCTCCCACCGGCCTGCACACTGGGAGGAGTGTGCACTGGGGTGGAGCCTTGGGAAGTTCGTGGTGGGGGGAGCCTGGCCCCTTCCCTTCCTGGGTGGAACCTGGAATTCAATCTGTGAAGCAGGAAGCCTGTGCTAGCAGGACTCTCGTACTGCTGAGGGGCCCTGGTTCCCCCTTATCCTTAATACATTCCATTATTCTCACCCTTCAAATTGTCTGTGAGCCTAATATTTCATGACCGTGTGACAAGGACCCCGCCTTTAGCTGAACTAAGGAAAAGTCCTACAACATCTTTAAAAGGAAAAAAATGTTTCCCTTAACTGATTTTTTCCAGTCTGGAATGTTTTACGTTGGTCATTTATGCCTCATCATACATTGCCTGATAAAGAATCACCACAGCAAAAAAGATAGTTTTGTTTGTTTGTTGTTTGTTTGTTTGTTTGTTTTGAGATGGAGTCTTGCTCTGTCGCCCAGGCTGGAGTGCAGTGGTGAGATCTCAGCTCACTACAACCTCAACCTTCCAGTTTCAAGTTATTCTCCTGCCTCAGCCTCCCAAGCACCTGGGGTTACAGGCATGTGCCACCACGCCCAGCTAATTTTAGTATTTTTAGTAGAAACAGGGTTTCACCTTGTTGGCCAGGCTGGTCTCAAACTCCTGACCTCAGGTGATCTGCCTGCCTCAGCCTCCCAAAAGTGCTGGGATTACAGCCATGAGCTACCGCGCACAGCCAAAAAAGATAGTTCTTTAAATTTTATTTCAAGATGATTCATTGAAATAATTTTAATGTTGTTTTTAGTTCTAACACTTGATACTAATGCTGGTTTTTTATTGAAGAAATATTGATTGAGCATTTAATAGCACTTATTATTTGGAACAAATGTAGAAAACGGTTCCTGCTTTCTTGTTATTTATAGTCTAAGAAAACCTGTGTAACCCCTTTTATGAAAACAAATATTTTATTTGTTTATATCTACCTTATAAAAATAATTTCAAAAATATCTGACATTCTTGAATAATTTCTATATTTATTTTTGGTTTGATTCTCCATGATTGTGAGGGAATAAAAATCAAAAAAACCATTTTATATTCTGGTCTGAAAAAAGTTGTCTTGACAGTTTTTTTAACTTAGAAGTTTCAAGTTTTATGTCTTCGTTGTATTTTTAAAGATACTATTTTTTTGAACTTACAATTTTTACTGAAATTGCCCCTTTAGAAGTCACCACTAGCTAGGGATAAAATTTTTGTAATTTACTCATTCGTTATTAGGCTTATTACAGAGTCAATTATTCAATACTTTGTGTTGGTATATTTTGTGAAACATATTTTGATTTTAAATAATTTTGATGTCTTTCTAAGGGAAGGATTTTGAAACATGAGATACACTTAATAAATTGCAATTGTGTTGAGACATTTTGTAAACCAATTTAATAACTTAATAGTTTTAAAAGTTAAATAGGCTGGGCTCAGTGGCTCATGCTTGTAATCCCAGCACTTTGGGAGGCCAAGGCAGGCAGATCACGAGGTCAGGAGTTCAAGACCAGCCTGCCCAACATGGCGAAACCCTGTCTCTACTAAAAATACAAAAAATTAGCCAGGAGTGGTGGCGGGCACCTAGTAATCCCATCTACTTGGGAGGCTGAGGCAGGAGAATCACTTGAACCCAGGAGGTGGACATTGCAGTGAGCCAAGACCATGCCACTGCATTCCAGCCTGGGCGACAAGAGGGAAACTCTGTCTCAAAACAAAAAAAGTTTTAAATAAAATTTAAGAAAATGAGTATGACACAGAGTATCAAACATTATCCGATGTTCAAATATAATGGAGCAAATAGGAAAATAGTGAGAATTAGTATTCCTTTTATAGTTATGTTGACAAAGGTAAATAATTATTCATCTCCTGACATCTGTTTTATTTGATTAAAACTATGGGTGACTAAAATTAAAATGAAATATATTAGAATTTGTACAAATATATTTTATTATATGTCTTGTATTTCTTACAGGAATACATCTCCACTGACAGTGCTGCGTTCCCATATCTGTAATGAAAGAGTAAAATCTTGATCTCATAAATGGTTACTTAGTGAATGCAACATTGCTACATTATTATGATTGTTTCATGGAGTTATTAGTCTATTTGTATTTTCTTATAATTTAGACCCTTAGAATATTTGTAGTGTTCTCCATATTTGGAAAGATGATGCCCATGATTCATACTACATTTGATGACAAAACTTACTAACAGTAACTAGCCATGTCCTTTTTTTCTAGAGAAGAGCAATCTAATCAGAATTATCTTTCATTATGCATGAATGACCAACAAAGTTAGGGGCTTAAATCTCTTTCAGTTTTGTGGAACTTATTTGTGCTTTCTCTATCATTGTCAAATTTTTATTGTAATGCCATTATTTCATGATAGCATTATATTTCATTTTTAATATGGTGTCTCTTTGTCAGCCTTTTATCCAAACTCAGATCATTATGTTCCTTTGGAAGATTTTTTAGGAGAGCGGTTGTCATCTGGAAAATCACCAGACAATATTAGCTATGTCAGTGTGATAGTTGACAGAGCAGAAGCATCACCATCTTGGACAAGTCCCTCATTCTAAAGTTCACCTTGATCAAAAACCCCCTGAATCCAAGGGGCATCAGCCTAATGCCTAAGGTCGGCATTACCATAAACCACAAATACCATCCCTGACCAGAAACATTCCAAACCACTCCCCAACCAGAGACATGCCAGCTCTGAGATAAGCCCCGAGATAACCCCCTTCTGGCTGGAAGATGTCAGCCTCAAGATAACTTCCTTTCCACCCAGAGACATTCCAACCCTGCCATAAAACTTATCCCACACACAGAAACATTAAGCTTGTGATAAGCCCCCTTACCCTAAAACCAATATATACTCTTAGTCTGTAAAAGAGAATGCTTCTGACTGAAATTAGCCAGAAGCCCCTCTCAGGTTTATTTCTCTAAAATAAATCTGTCTTTAACTGTTGAGCCACATTTCGTGTTTCTTTCCTCTTTCTTTAACTCTTACATTTGGTGCAGAAACCCAGGATGGGTTCTGGGGACAGAGAGTCTCTTGCAACCCAGGAAGCAGTGCGCAGTGGCAGCTCATCATGAGTTAATTCCTGGATCCTGAGGGTTTCTGGCCACACACCCCATCTTTTCTCTCATTTCACTTTTTGACCTATTTGCGAGAGGAGGACAACTAACCTGAAGGGGACTGCAAGACTCTGGCTGGGGCTATTCCCCGGGAAGTTCTCTAAACCCTCAGGTCTCCGGAATCCACCTCTGACTGCCCACAATGGGTATTTTGCTCTCTTCACTCCTCTTCCTCCCTCATCCTCCCTTCTCTCTCTCCGTCTGTCTTCCTTGTGCAGCTCCAGTCAAAGAGGCCCTTTGCCTATTCCAACCAGAACATCCAACATCAGATAGTCATCCAGCTGATGGGTAAGATCTGTCCTCCCCTGGCTTTCTTGCAGTACCTGGGAAAGTCAGATCTAATTTTGTTTTTGTATTTTTGGTAGAGACAACAGGATCATGGCCATTCCACAGACAACTATGCAAAAACACCTACAGACGGCACTGCTCCTATAGTCAACCTGAGACCAGAAAACTCTCTGTCCCTTCATCAGCAAGAAGTAGCCAGAAGGAACATGCTACCCCTCATCTTTGTTGTAACTATGGTGTCTGGATTGACAGAGTAGGAGCATCGCCATCTTGGACAAGCCCCTCATTCTAAAGTTCACCTTGATCAAAAACTGCCTAAGTCCAAAGGGCATCAGCCTAATGGCTAAGGTCAGCACAACCATAAACCACAAATAATATCTCCAAACAGAAACATTCCAAACTCCTCAATGACCAGAGACATGCTAGCCCCAAGATAACCTCCCTCCGGCCAGGAAGATGCCAGCCTTGTGATAACCCCTTTCCAGTCAGAAAGATGTTATCCCCAAGATAACCTCCTCTCCACCCAGAGACATTTCAATCCCTCCATAAAACTTCTCCCTCACACAGAAACATTCCAAGCTTGTGATAAGCACCCTCAGCCTAAAACCAATATATACTCTTAGTCTGTAAGAGAAAGTGCTCCTGACCAAAATTGGCCAGAAGCCCCTCAGGTGTATTTTCTCAAAAATAAATCTGTCTTTAACTTTAATGTTGAGCCGCATTTTGTGTTTCTTTTCTCTTTCTTTAACTCTTACACAAAGCATTATGGATTTGTGTTTTGAGCTCTCCAAGTTTGTTTGAGCAAATTTCTAATCCAAACTTGGTTAGAAATTTATGACAGAAATATGACTGGGTTCAGGATCCCACTGGATCTGATAATTAACTGGATGGAATCCAGTTAGAGGTCCCTCTTGTCTGACTAGGTCAGACATCAACCAGTAGTAAATGGCAATATTACAGGGGGTGTAAACTTTGGCTTTTGGAAATTCACAGAGTTTTTGTGTTCTAGTGCTGTTGTTTCTTTTTCTTATGACCTTAGGCAGGGAAAAATTGTTGGCTAAATTGATCAAGAAGAACAGTGCCAAAGCCAAGATTCAATGTAAAAATGGGATTCTTCATTTCTTAAGAACTGAATAATCCACCTCCTAGCTATGTCTACATTTACATGTATAAGTATTATTAGACCCCAGAAGCAGCAAATTCTTAAAGAAATGGCAAAAACGTACTAAAGGTAATTTGAAATTACAATGGAATGTTCCAAATAAAGAACACTGCATTTTAAGAGGTGTATTTGAAAATGAGGTTTTTTTAATTAGTCTTATCTAGGAATGACTGTTGATGTGCACAAGCTTATAAAAAGATTTTGATATTTTATTGTTTTTTAAAAAGACAGTAAGAGGCAAAGGAAAAGCTTAAGTGAATCACTGGTAAGATAATTAACTGTGCTAAACTTTTAAACTATGCCCTTCCTGAAGGTGAGAAAAAAGTTATCCTAGATAAAGTGTTTATAAAAAGTAGGCCCGGCTGGGCATGGTGGCTCACGCCTGTAATCCCTGCACTTTAGGGGGCCGAGGTGGGTGGATCACGAGGTCAAAAGATCGAGACCATCCTGGCCAACATGGTGAAACCCCATCTCTACTAAAAATACGGACATTAGCTGGGTGTGGTGGTGCACGTCAGTAGTCACAGCTACTTAGGAGGCTGAGGAAAGAGAATCACTTGAACCTGGGTAGTGGAAGTTGCAGTGAACCGAGATCGTGCCACAGCACTCCAGCTGCCCTCTGTCTCAAAAAAAAAAAAAAAGGTAGACTCTCAGCTAAAATAGGCTCACATCTTTTTCAGATATATCCTTCCTGACTCCAGCCATAAGAGAATGCTTTCTTATCGCTTCTCGGCCTTTTGGCTAAGATCAAGTGTGAGAATGCTTTCTTTGCCCTATTCTTTAATGGGCTCCACCCTGAACTCGGTGATTTTAGTTAAGAAAGAGGAGCTAAGTTAAAAAGACCACATATTAAACTAAAACATCTCTTCTTGGAATTTAACTGGGTGTTTTGAAAACATTTTGTAAAATAAATTTACATCTGTTAAGAAAATCTCCATTTGTAAGGTGTCTGCCCGTGTACATTAGAAACTCTTACTGTTTTAAAACTCACACATTATACCTTTGTTTAAGGTGCTTTCTGTTTTTTCTTAACTAAACTTTTACTTACACCATACTTTTCTTGGTTTGAGTTAATGATACAATATTTTTGCCTTTCACAGATTGTAAGGATTGGGAAAAAAAGCAAATACAAAACCAATATTTTTCCCTAAAGTGTTAGCTTTGTGCTTTAAAAGTATAAATGTTCTTGTTTCACCTAAGAGTTGTCCCTTTAGACATGCAAATTGCCTAGCTAACAATCATTTAGGGCAAAGAAGCAGGAAATTGGAAGATTGATAGGTTGAATAGGGAAATTAAAAGTATTTAAAAGTCAGCAAATGAGAATTTTTAAATGAAAGCTGTAAAATCTGCTTCTGTCTGTGTGTCTTTATTACCATGTGTCCATATGTGCTATGTGTATGTGACAATATTTTGTAAATAAAACACGTTTTAAAATTCCTGGTAAATAGAACTGGCTTCAAAATTATCAGTTAGGTATAATTTGATACTTGCTCGATGTGACTGTTGTCTTACAATTTTGGTTTTGAGTCTGTGGATTCAGGGGTCTGGATAGGTGGACATGGTGAGGCCTGGAGACAAGCACTTATTGCCCAGACCAGCAGCTGAAGGCAGCATCAAGTGCAATATGACCCCTTTTCTGGCTTAGCTTTGCCTCCCGACAGTTCTGGAAAATGTGGGATCCCTCTCCTGTGCTGAACTTCATACCTGTTATTTCAATTTGGGACTCAATCAGGCCCTGTCCTTCATAGCCATTTTGTGTGCCAATGGCTATTTGAGACCCAGTGAAATGGCCTCATTGTCTGAGGTATCACCGGAAGTTCTTTGTCTCATGACTAGGAAAATTAAGAAGCACAGACACCGAGGGTGAGGTAGGAGTAAAAGTTTAATAAGCAAAAGAAGAAAGCTCTCTGCCATGGAGAGGGGGCCCGAAAGAGGGTTGCCATTTCACAGTTGAATACAAAGACTTTTTTGTGTATGTGTGTGTGTGTGTGTGTGTGTGATGGAGTCTTGATCTGTTGCCCAGGCTAGAGTGCAGTGGTGCAATCTCAGCTCACCACAACCTCCATCTCCTGGGTTCAAGGGATTCTTCTACCTCAGCCTGCCAAGCAGCTGGGACTACAGGCACGCGCCACCATGCCTGGCTAATTTTTGTATTTTTAGTAGAGACGGGGTTTCACTATGTTGGCCAGGCTGGTCTTGAACTCCTGACCTTGTGATCCGCCCACCTTGGCCTCCCAAAGTGCTGAGATTACAGGTGTGAACCACTGCACCCAGCCGAATACAAACACTTTTATGGACAAGATAGTGGGGCAGGATGTTTTACTTACATAAGGTGCAAAAAAATGGTTAGAAGTATGTATTTCATTTGCATAAGGCATGAATTCCTGACAGCTTCACCCTGTCCTTCTAGTGTGCACGTGAGCTCTTAGTCTAAGTTACTCCATGTTGTTTAACTTTCCTTAACTGTGGATATGTTAGGGGACAGAATTTTCCATTGTGGATGTGCCTGGTTCCTCTTATCTGTGCAACTACAGGCATGTTCCAAGCAAGCCCCCTGTCTGTGCAAGTTCCCTTATCTGAGTATGTCCTCAAAAGTAAAGGAACATGTTCACTGAGGCCCACCATATATATGTGAAACTTGCTGATTACACAGAAGGCATTTTTTTTTTATGTTGGACCTTACTTACTTATCTATTTTGCAGCTTGATCTTTCAGGCAGCTCTCTTGTTATAAAAGGAATTTTTCTGAGGACTTTGTTCTAAATATCTGCCTAATTGGTTCCTTTCTCTTCTTTTTTTTTTTTTTTTTTTGAGACGGAGTCTGGCTCTGTCGCCCAGGCTGGAGTGCAGTGGTGCAATCTCGGCTCACTGCAAGCTCCGCCTTCTAGGTTCACGCCATTCTCCTGCCTCAGCCTCCCGAGTAGCTGGGACCACAGGAACCTGCCACCACGCCTGGCTAATTTTTTTATTTTAGTAGAGACGGGATTTCGCCATGTTAGCCAGGATGGTCTTGATCTCTTGACCTCATGATCCACCTGCCTTGGCCTCCCGAAGTGCTGGGATTATAGGCGTGAGCCACTGCACCCGGCACTTTTTTTTTTTTTCTTTGAGACACAGTCTCGTACTGTCGCCCAGGCTGGAGTGCAGTGGTGCGATCTCGGCTCACTCAACCTCCATCTCCCAGGTTCAAGCAGTTCTCCTGCCTCAGCCTCCCAAGTAGCTGGGACTACAGGCACACACTGCCACACCCAGCTAATTTTTTGTTTTAATAGAGATGGGGTTTCACAATGTTGCCCAGGCTGGTCACGAACTCCTGAGCTCAGGCAATCCACCTGCCTCAGCCTCCCAAAGTGCTGGGATTACAGGTGTTGAGTCACCGCGCCCTGGCCTTTCTCCTTTCACCAGGATAACTGAGAAAGACATTAGGGAATGTACCCAGGTCATAGTTTCAAAATCCTTTTCAATAATTTAAGATCTTAAAGACATGTTATGTTAATTTAATAATGTTTATAAAATCGGAGTCATTTGTACATTAAAATACTAAGACATTAATTATTAAATATCACCTTAAGTTTATATGCTTTGGCATCTTATTTTTATGTGATATAGAAAAGCTGAGTATATTTAGATCTGTTAGTAAAAGGAACATTTGAGGACACATCTCTCTAAACAATTATAAAATAATTTTTATATACAAATATGGATACAAAACTATTCAAAATTACTTTCTAGGGATTTCACTAAAAATGAGAATTACTAAGAGTTAATGGAGTTAATTATAAATATAAGTACATCTGTAATCTGTAAGACAAACAATTCTGCATAGTTTGCAAACAAGCAAGATATGCTTTTGATGAGGAAAGTTATAAAGGCATTAAAATGTGTGTTTGTTTAAAAAAAATTTTCAGTTTTGTCAGATGTGTTTGAACCAGAACAACTTTATCTCATATAAAGGCTGGGTAAAATAAGGCTGAGACCTTCCGGGCTACGTTCCAAGGGTGGTTAGGCATTTTAAGTCACAGGATGAGACAGGTCTGCACGAGATGCAGGTAATAAAAACCTTGCTGATAAAACTGCATATGGTAAAGAAGCTGGTCGAATCCCACCAAAACCAAGGTGGCAATGAGAGTGACCTCTGGTCCTCCTCACTGCTCATATGCTAATTATAATATATTAGCAGGCTAAGAGACACGTCCACCAGCACCATGATAGTTTACAAATGCCATGGCAATATCAGTGAGTTACCATATATGGTCTAAAAAGGGGAAGACTCCTTAGCTCCAGGAGCTAAGGTGGGCAATTGCCCACCCCTTTCCTGGGAAAATTTCCACCCCGTTTAGCACGTAATGAAGAAATAACCATAAAAATGGGCTACCAGTGGCCCATGGTGCTGCTCTGCCTATGGAGTAGCCATTTTTTATTCCTTTACTTTCCTGATAAACTTGCTTTTATTTTACTCTATGGATTTACCTTAAATTCTTTCTTGTGCGAGATGCAAGAACCCTCTTTTAGGGTCTAGATTAGGACCCATTTCTGGTAACATTTTTCTGGTGAACCACAAAGGGATGATACTGAGGAGACCCCTGACCCAAAGAAAGTAGACTGTACCACTGATTGGCTGACTTTGTAAATGAGGTGCATTTACCCAGGTAAAGGATGGGATTGGGTTAGAAGGCCAACTTAGGGGTGTTAGAATCTCTCCTAAGACACAGAGTGTTAAAGGCCTCTCTTAAAAAAAGGCAAGGATGCTTGACAAACCTTGGGTTTGAGGCCCAACATAGGAAGGTTAAAGTCCTTCCTACGATTTAGGGGGTTAGAGGCCACCCTTTCAGTAAAGTCCCTCTTGGCTAAGAATGGGTTTGACACTATGGGATGTTAACTGCTATTTTCTTTAATCTGCCTTGCACTCTCTGCTGATGGCTGTGGGTGACAGAATTAGGCATGTATAGGATTGTGGAACATGGTGAGCTTTTACCTCCCCAAAAGGGAGAAACTTGAGAGCTGATGGAACTGCTGGAAATGATCTTTTCAACACTGACAAGTGTCTGCCTGAACTTTTGATTCAGTGTTGGCTGCAGTGAGTGAGTCTTTCTCTGGCCCCCCTGAGCTTCTTGCCTTCCCCACCCTACCATAGGCAATGCTTTTCTCCCTTCCCTTTCCTTTATCTCTCTGTGCAAACCAGTTGAATGAATGGTAAGCATCACTGTTTATCTCCTCTGTAAAGTTTTGATTAATCAGAAGAAGGATTTGTGAGGCTAGTTAAGCTGTAGCCGATCTGTTGTACTTTGTGCTTTGATTATGTCTTTCTGTATCTTTCTGTCAGAAAGATGGGTACCTTAGGATAGAACATGAGCTTGGGGCCCCATAAGCCTGCTGTTCAAGACAGTCCAGCAAACTGGTCAGTTATGTCCTTGGGAACTTGACCTTGTAACCACATGGCAGTACTTTCTCTTGGTCTCCTCCTTCCAGGGAAGAGGAATTCAGGGGTTCATGTCATAGTTAAGTCTACAAATTATCTTGAGCAGTGAAAAGGCTTTAAAAGCTCAAAATTTGCTGCTCTAGACTCCTTCTGGGAAGAGCAATAGAAACCACCTAGTGCTGTAGCTAGCAGTGAAGGCTTTGCTGTTTTACAATGGTGGGCCCGGGTTTGATTCCCAGGTTAGGGAATGACTGCTTTCTGGTTTGAGTGACCTCTTCCTAGTTTGACATCTGCATGACCTTTATCATTTGTTGATTCTCTTCCCCTCCACCAATGATCTTGAATTTTCCTTTCACTGAGCACAGAAATATTGGCCATTTGGCCTGACTAAAGTCGGATGATAAAAGATTTTAAATGGGCTGGGAGTGAGAGGAGAGAAAGACCCTCTCGCATTGTTTTATATTGTTTCATATTCAGTAAAAAGAACAAGGAAGTAAAACCAAAGACAGGCAGCCGAGCGCCAGGCCCGAAACCAGGCCTGGGCCTGTATGGCCTAAACCTAGTAGTTAAAAATCATCTTATGATTTAGAAGCCGATGTTATTTTAGATTCCTTACATTGTATAGAAGAACATTGTGAAACTCCCTGCCCTGTTCTGTTCCTCCCTGACCACCGGTGCATGCAGCCCCTGTCGCGTACCCCTTGCTTGCTCAAATCAATCACGACACTTTCGTGTGAAATATTTAGTGTTGTGAGTCGTTAAAAGGGACAGAAATTGTGCACTCGGGGAGCTCAGATTTTAAGGCAGTAGCTTGCCAATGCTTCCAACTGAATAAAGCCCTTCCTTCTATAACTCGGTGTCTGAGAGGTTTTGTCTGCGGCTCATCCTGCTACAGGCGTGGTGGCTCTTTCCTATCCAAGCACTTTGGGAGCACTTTGCCAGCACTTTGGGAGGCCGAGGCAGGCAGATCACCTGAGGCTGGGAGTTTGAGACCAGCCTGACCAACATGGAGAAACCCCATCTCTAATAAAAATACAAAATTAGCTGGGCGTGGTCGCATATGCCTGTGATCCCAGCTACTTGGGAGGCTGAGGCAGGAGAATTGCTTGAACCTGGGAGACAGAGGTTGCGGTGAGCCTAGATCATACCATTGGACTCCAGCCTGGGCAATAAGAAACTCCGTCTCAAAAAAAAAACATTTAAAATGATTTTTAAAGAGCACTATGGTTAAAAGCTTAATTAAAAGTGGCTATTTAAGCTCTAACAGCCTGGAACTCCATGGGAAAAACAAAGGAGGCACCACAGACTCGGTTTTTAAGGCCAAGACCTATTCGGCTGGATTCTAAGGAGGTTAGGCATTGGAAGTCACAGCATGAGACAGGAGGTCTGCATGACACAGAGGTCACAAAGACCTTGCTGATAAAATAGGATGTGTTAAAGAAGCTGACCAAATCCCACCAAAACCAAGATGGTGATAAGAGTAACCCCTGGTCATCCTCACTGCTCATTATATGCTAATTATAATGCATTAGCATGCTACATGCTAAGAGACACTGGCACCAGCACCATGACAGTTTACAAATGCCATGGCAACATCAGGAAGTTACCCTATATGGTCTAAAAACAGGAGGAACCTTCAGCTCCAGGAATTGCCCACTCCTTTCCCAGGAAACTCATGAATAATCCACCCCTTGTTTCGCATATAATTAAGAAATTATCATAAAATGGGCAACCAGAGGCCCATGCCACTGCTCTGCCTATGGAATAGCCATTCTTTATTCCTTACTTTCCTATTAAACTTCCTTTCACTTTAGTCTATGGATTTGCCTCTAATTCTTTCTTGCATGAGATCCAAGAACCCTCTTTTGGGGTCTGGATCATCTGGTAACAGTTTAAAGTTACTAAAAGATTGTTTCAAATTAAAAGCACAAAAAGGATGCAGATAAAACTAAAATATAAAAAGTTTAAGGCATTTAATAATAAGAAATTATAAAAATGTATGGAAATCTAGTGTGGTCAAAAGATGACAGATTTGATAGATTTATAAGTTCTTACTTAAAAATAGCTTTAGTATTGATAAACTAATACAAAAGTAAAATTTGATTTTTGGACAAAATTGTATTGATATGTATTATTAATAAGAGAAAGGAAATATTTTTGTACACCTTTTGAGTAAACGAAAAAGAGAGTAGAGAAAAGACAGATTTTATTTCATGCTGTTTTTCTCAAGTCTGTTTATTGGAAAACTGAGTCTCCTCTACCAAAGGGTAAAGTCTCTTGTTTTTTGAAAACATTTTTTGAGACAGGATCTTGCTCTGTCACCCCAGGCTGGAGTGCAGTGGCACAATCATGACTCACTGCAGCCTTGACCTCCCAGGCTCAAACAATTCTCTCGCCTCAGCCTCCTCTGTAACTGGGACCACAGACACACACTGCCGTGCTCAGCTAATTTATATATATATATAAATACACACACATACACATATATATACACACCCATATATATATATATTTATATATAGTAATATATATTTTTATATATATTGTGTTCATATATATTATATAATATTATATATATTTATATATGTAGTAAAATATATATATATATTTTACTGGTGGGGTTTTGTCAGGCTGGTCTTGAACTCCTGGGCTCAAACCAGGACAGCCAGATTTCCTTATTCAGCCTCCCAAAATGCTGGGATTATAGTCATAAGTTACCA
Source organism: Symphalangus syndactylus (assembly GCF_028878055.3). Taxonomy (NCBI): domain Eukaryota; kingdom Metazoa; phylum Chordata; class Mammalia; order Primates; family Hylobatidae; genus Symphalangus; species Symphalangus syndactylus. The sequence goes on from NC_072426.2 coordinate 79,430,244, forward strand.
TGCTCAGCCCTAAATTGTTTTAATTATTCCTTCGGCTACATGAATGACTATTATTTTATGATGACCTTTGATCCTATCTTAGTCAAATGTTTTAAACCTTTGACATATTTGACATGCTTCCCAACATCAAATTTGAGCTCCAAAATTGTCTTTTTTTTGACTCAACTTTGGGATGTTACAGAGGGACTCCGCAGTATTCAAAAAAGAGGTAAATGGGATTATAGAATATGTTAAACCACATGGAAATTATTGTCAAATGAATAATGATGTTCAACTTTCTTCAAGTTATATATATATATACACATATATGTATATGTGTATATATGTATATACAGGTATATATGTATATGTGTATACATGTATATACAGGTATATATGTATATGTGTATATATGTATATAGAGAGAAATATGTATATGTGTATACAAATATATATATTTGTTTGTTTGTTTGTTTGTTTTTGTTTTGAGATGGAGTTTTGCTCTATTGCCCAGGCTGGAGTGCAGTGGCCCTATCTCAGCTCACTGTAACCTCCGCCTCCTCAGTTCAAACGATTCTTCTGCCTCAGCCTCCCGAGTAGCTGGGACTGCAGGTGCGTGCCACCACGCCTGGCTAATTTTTGTATTTTTAATAGAGATGGGATTTCACCATGTTGGCCATGCTGGTGTCAAACCCCTGACTTCGTGATCCACCCGCCTCAGCCTCCCAAAGTGCTGGGATTACAGGCGTGAGCCACCATGCCAGGCCTCAAGTTATATTTTAATAAATATGTTATTAATGTTTGTTCCAAATTATGTGGAATTTCTAAAGTTCTAATATATCTGAGTGTACACCATCAGTTATAATTATGGTTATTCTGATAAATTACTGTAGGCCACAGATATAACCAAATTTCCCTGACAACTGTATCTTTTTATTTATCTGTTTGCTTTGAGTCTCTCTGTGTCTCCCAGGCTGGAGTACAGTGGTGCAATCTCGGCTCACTGCAGCCTCTGCTTCCTGAGCTCAAGTGATTCTCCTGCCTCACCCTCCCAAGTAGCTGGGACTACAGGTGCCTATCACCATGCCCGGCTAATTTTTGTACTTTTAGTAGAGACGGGGTTTCACCATGTTGGCCAGGCTGGTTTTGAGCTCCCAACCTCAAATGATCCACCCACCTCAGCCTCCCAAAGTGCTGGGATTACAGGCATGAGCCACTGCACTCGGCCACCAACTGTATATTGAAGTGTGACCATTTTAAGTCATATCTATAGCTACTGACTTAATTCTGATGCAGTTTCTAAAAACTTCACAAGCACACAAAATATTAGAGTGTTATGTCTTTAAGGAGGTCGTGAAAAGAGTGGTAAGAACCCAGATATGTTGCATACAGGTTTCAGATAACTTTAGGATTGTATCATTTGGACTGGGTAACAACCCTCAGAACTCTAATGAAGGGAACGACTTATAAAACTCTTAATCAAAGCGAGACAAAAATTAATTGAATATCAAGAAAATGCTTTGCCAGATTTTCATACTAAACTAGCCAGTACTGAGATTGTTTAGATATTCAATTTGAATGAGCTCTGTGGTTCAAGTCAAATTCCCTATGATAAGCCATCAGTTATTAGTGCTATGCATCTAAATTGGAGAAACAAACCTGGTATTTAAAAGGACATGAATTCACTGTTAAACATGAACTTGTGGAGAAGCTAGACAGCTACCTGGTTTTTCCTGAGTCTTTAAGGCTTTTATTATTAAAAGCTCTGCAGTTCATGACTCATGGAATAGAAAAAATAATCCAAATTAAATAAATTAAATGTGTGTGTGTGTGTGTCATGTATGTATGGTGATTGTTTTAAATTGCTAACATAGTTTATAACAATTATTTGGTTTATCAAACCTATAATTCTGGGAAGACAATTAAAACTTCATGTATATTTTTGAAATCTGATGGGTCATTTAAACATTTGTACACAGGTTTTATTCAATTGTCATTTTCAATGCATGTTTTCTGGTTGTATAAAAACTTTCCCATGCAAGAAGGCTGATGTTACAACAGTAACTAAAATGTTATTAGAAAATATGTTTTTTCATTGGACATTTCTGATAAAACCTTCAGTGATAGAGGTACTTATTTCACTGGAAAAGTGTAAAACTGTAAAATGAATTATTACAGATGCTACAGCATTAAGCAAGGATAACTGAATTGACTGGATTACCTTGGTCGAATGTATCGCAGATTGGTGACAATCAGATCCACTTAGTGTGGACAACATCAGTTGACCCTTAAATACTCATTGGAAGGTCTATTCACTTAATAATAGAACTGCATGTATTTTCTGTTACTAAATTCTGATGTGGCTCAATGCAGCAAGGCTTTAACGCATTATGCCAAGGCATATTTTTGCCAGGTAAAGAAAGCTTTTAATGGTCCACCAACTGAAGGACAATAATCCCATTATAATCTATAACCAAGATACTGAATAACTCCTTTTTATCCACACTGCAGCAGAACTTTGGGACCTTGAGCCCCTGGCTTTATAATCTTACATTTCAGAAGGTCCTCTCCAGATTCTTGGAATTTTATTTAACTTAATCAATTAATTTATTTATTTTTGAGACAGAGTCTCGCTTTGTCGCCAGGCTGGAGTGCAATGGCATGATCTCCCTGGTTCAAGTGATTCTCCTGACTCAGCCTCCTGAGTAGCTGGGATTACAGGCACGCGCCACCATGCCCAGCTAATTTTTGTATTTTTAGTAGAGAGGGGTTTCACTATGTTGGCCAGGATGGTCTCGATCTTCTGACCTCATGTTCCGCCCACCTCGGCTTCCCAAAGTGCTGGGATTACAGGCGTAAGCCACTGAGCCCTGCCAGAATTTTATATACATCAGAGACCTTTAGGTAAAGCTAACCAGATAAATTTGTCCTCAGAAGCAGATGACATTCTTAACATAGCATTTTCTCAACATTATGAATCAAAACTTCTCTGCTGTCATGAGACTCTTAGCTCTGTTTTTTCCTGCTTATGGCCCTACAAACAATAGAAATAAAAAAGCAGTCTTTTGTCCCCTCATGGAGTATACTACATCTGCAGAGGATTTTGCAGCCAACTTTATACATGGACAAACTTATGCCTTGATAGATGAAAGATGAAGGGCCAATGTGGGTGAGAAATATTAATGGGACATTTTTTTCCTTATAATATCAGAAAAGGAACATTGGCCCACTGCTCTTAACCTACTTACTTCATAGGTTACATAGAAATTTTTCAGTATAAAGGGCATTGCCAGAAGGCCTTCACTCTTCTGGATGGGTATCAATTGCTAGATTTCTTTTTTCATGGTTTAGAGTAAATACCTCAATGATTAGTAATTTAACCCCCATAATAGGCTCTGTAGCAGATTCTACTGTAAAGGCTACACAACAGACTTTAAATTCTGTTGTGAACATTGTGCTAAGTATAGAATTACTCTAGTTTACTTACTGGACAAACAGAGAAGTATCTGTGCAGTTGCTGATACTTGTAGTTGCACATAAAGGAATACTTTGGATATTACAGAGATTCGGTTGTCTGGAATTAATAAACAGACTACTTGATCAAAATCAGTAGTAAACCCTTTATTTAGCTCATTCTTTGATCTATTTAATTTTAGTTGGTTTGTTTCATGTGATCCCTAGCTAAAATGCATACTCCAAACTCTTGGTATTTTTCACTTGGTGAAAAATTTCACTCCCTCGTGCACTATATTCTCTCAAAAGCTATAAATGTTTGCATGCAGCCATCTCTCGAATGTCAAATGGTTCCTTTTTAACCGGAATCACAAATTCAAAGAAATATGTGACCATGAGGACACAGTAACCTGTGAATGATGTGATGAGACTGGAAACCCAAAATCATGGTAGCTGAGAGTGGCACTAAGGCCCTGAGTTTTGGTCACACTCTCACTGAAGTAAAAACCTGATTTTAAAAAACATGGGTTTTGGCTGGGCGCGGTGGCTCACACCTGTAATCCCAGCACTTTGGGAGGCCATGGCGGGCAGATCACGAGGTCAGATCAAGACCATGGTAAAACCCTGTCTCTACTAAAAACATAAAAAAATTGCGAGACTCTGTCTCAAAAAAAAAAAAAAAAAATAGAAAAAAATTAGCTGGGCACGGTGGCAGGCGCCTGTAGTCCCAGCCACACGGGAGGCTGAGGCAGGAGAATCACTTGAACCCGGGAGGCAGAGCTTGCAGTGAGCCGAGATCGTGCCAATGCACTCCAGCCTGGGTGACAGAGCGAGACTCCGTCTCAAAAATAAAATAAAATAAAATTTTAAAAAAGGTGTTTTTTTCCTTCTTCTTTTTTTTTTTTTTTTTTTTGAGAAGGATTCTCGCTTTGCTCTGTCACCGGGTGCAATCTTGGTTCACCGCAACCTCTGACTCCCTGGTTCAAGCAATTGTCCTGCCTCAGCCTCCTGAGTAGCTGGGATTACAGGCATGTGCCACCATGCCCAGCTAATTTTTGTATTTTTAGTGAAGAAGGGATTTCACCACATTGGCCAGGATGGTCTCGATCTCCTGACCTCGTGATCTGCCCACCACGGCCTCCCAAAGTGCTGGGATTACAGGTGTGCACCACAGCACCCGGCCAAAATGGGGGGTTTTTAAACAGACTTGGTGGAGACCATTGTTTTGAACTAAGCTCATGCACTGAACCCCAACATACCAAGCCAAGCTGAAATGGAGTCACTCATGCTAAATGCAACATAATTGAACTGAAACTTAAAAAAAGGATTAATTCTAAAACATACCAGGTTTCGTTTTTCTTCTGTAAACAGAAGGTTTCCACGCAAGGAGGTCCCATCTACTCCAACTCTTAACAAATAATAACCCAAAGTCATTGTTTCCACTTTACAAAACCCACAGTTCTGCTATTTCACAGTAGGATTTGAGACCAAAGAAGTACATTTATCACTGGGGCAGGGTAATACTAATATCTAAAATTTTGCTCTATCTTTCAAATTTGAGAGAATGACCAAAAGGGAGGAATTGTTAAATTGAGTTTAGCCTAAATCTGCCTTCCTACATATTTAATTTTGGTCAAAAGTTTTCTTTGTACATAGTAAACTAAAACCTAATTGAATGTGTAAACAGACTGTAACCCACTCTTGGGCCAGTCACTGTTTTGGCCAATCAAAGGGGGTCAACTATTCAAACCATGTTCAAATAAGGCAAATCCCAAGCTGTAATAATCTGGTTGTTTCTGTACTTCACTTCTGTTTTCTGTATGTCACTTTGTCTTTCTGACCATTAATCTTCTTCCATTATGTGGCTGTGCCGGAGTCTCTCTGAGCCTACTCTGTATCTGGAGGCTGCCAAATTTACAAAGTATTCTTTGCTCAATTACATTCTACTAAATTTAATTTGTCTAAGGTTTTTTCTTTTAACAGTTTTCAAATTTCTCCTATGATGAAAAATAAGTAAAAGGTTGTTGGGCTTTGATTTCCTTAACTTCTCCCTCAGCCATTTCCCCAGACTAGTTCATGCCCTTCTAAAATACTTCTGCAGTTTTTTGAGGGGATTATTCCCAGTGGTAAACAGTACTACCTGGCATGAATATAAAAGGAATCTGACTTCTATTACAGAAGTGTCACACTTCAGTATTTCGAAGGTCGAGGAAAGCTAGTTGAGTGGTGCAGTCTGTGGAGGCGCATGGGCTTTGGAGTCAGGTAGAGTTTATCCAGAGTCTCAGTCCAGCCACTTAGTAGCTGTGGGTCTTCGGACAAGTTTTTTGATGTAAAAGAATTGTATAAACCTAATATGCAAGGAAAGGCAGGATGATACTGACAGCAAAAACGGCAGCAATTCTTCATCCCTTCTGTATTTATGCCCATTGCAAGGTGCTTTTACAGCTATTAGCATCAAGTGACAGGATCTGTTTTCCAAACTTTGCATGTGGCTGGACTTATCTGCTTAGGGCAATAGAAACCTGTGAACATGACAGTGTGCTAGTTTTGAGCCTAGGCTCAAACGATCTTGAATCCTTCTGTTTTTGCTTTGGAATGCTGCCATCTCCATGAGAGTAAGCCCCTGTTATCCAGCTGAAGGCTGAGATATTATGGGGAGGAGAAGCAAGGTGCCCCTGTTGACAGTCAGCATACCCCTGGAAGCAAGCTGCCTAGTCAACCAGCAGCTTACCATACATGCCTGAAGGAGCTCAGCTCAGACCAGAAGAATGGCTCAGTGAGCCAAGCCTAAATGGCTGAGCATGTCAATCATGAGCTACTAAGTTTTTTGTGGTTTTTATGCATCAATAACTAACTAATCCATGCACCCAGTGTAGATAGCCTGGTAGGATTCAAAAACAGATTGATTACTACTATTTGAAAACAGTGAGCATCTCATAGGTATCGCTTTTCTTGTTCCTTATTTAAATTTGGATATCTTATAAGATAATGTTGAGTAATGCAAAAATGCACGGTAGACATGTACACATGTGATTGGTGCTTATACTTACACGATCCCCACACTACAAGAGAAAAGAGAAAACCACAGCTTGATTATTTGGGCCATGGCCAAATAGCAAATTACGTTTGCCATTAATTCATTTTCTCCATATCTAAACATTGGAGGTCAAGTCTGTGAGCCAGATCTAAAAACATGGGGTTCCCCTCTCCTGTGGCCCTATCATCCTTTGTTTACTGTCTGATTTCTGGAAAGAAGGCAGGTAGGCAACAGGTTGGCAGCAATGGTCTACCTGTGAACATTTTATTTTTTCTACCCTCTTCTCTCTGTATGGGCACTGTCTCCTATACCCTTGGATCTGAGGAGAGAAGTTGGTGAGGACAGGCTGTTTTTTCACCTCTGGCAGAAAAGGGATGTTTTACTGGCCCTTTACCCCACTGAAGTCAGAGCTGCACTCCTATGTGGCAGCTGCTTGCCGTTTGTGGGTACTTAGTGCCTGGAAACTCACTGGTCTAAACTGAGAGTGCTAGAAAGGTAAAATATGGAGTGAGTTTCAAATATTTTGTACCAAATATATATATATTCTTCATTAATACTTATTGATTACATATTAAAATGATAATATTTTGAATATATTGGGTTAAATAGTTACAGTCAATTTTACCTATTTCTTTCTACTTTTTAAAAATATGGCTATTAGAAAATTTAAAATTCACACATGGCTCACATTTTATTTCAGAGGATTACCTCCTCCTTGTAATCTCAGGCTGCTTGCTCAAAAGACTAGGGCCAGGAAGATCATGAAATCCAAAATTCTAAAATAATTCTCATTATATTCTTTCCATTTGTGAATAACATAAAACATATTATTTATAAATGGATATGACCGTATACACAAGGTTAAATGCAAATACCCTGTGGGGTAGGCCCTGCTCAGAGCAGGGATAAAGCCCTGCCAGGAAAGGCTGCAGCCTAGTTGTCACCCCGTCCTCATTGAGTCCAGTGTTTGGTCACATCTTCTGTCACTCACGGACTGGGGACGGGGCCTGAAGCTTTATCCAATAAGGGGCACGGGGCCGAAAACCGGGCAATCAGGCTGCAGCTGGAGAGGACAAGGGCGGCTTCCGGGTGTTGGCGGGGCATTTGTCTCCTGACGCAGTTGGAGCTGCAGATCTAGTCTTCAGTTCACAGAGAACTGCCCCCCAACTGCTCCTCCGTACTCTGCTCCTACAGGCCCAGCTGCTCGGCTGTGCGACCTGCAGTGACTGGCAGACCCGTAGCTAAGACGCCAGGATTTCCTGGAAGCAGAGAAATGGTGAGTGCTGGTTCGACATCCCAAGAGATGGGGAGCAGGCTAGTCTCCGCTGCCGAAGCGGCGGTAGCGTGACTCGGCCTCCCTGCAGTCGTCTTCTAGGTTTGTGGACCCGAGTCCCTCCTGGCCCAGCTGGGCCACAGATGGCGGCTGGACTGGAAGCTGGGACCCCGGGCTCCAGTCTCCTGCCTGTGTGGCGACACCAGCTCCCCAGCCTGGAGCCCTCCCTGTGCCGCTCCGCTCCCACAGCCACGCGTCTTCCCCAGCGTGTGCGGGGATGATTGGAGCGTCATCACAGGAGAATCTCGACTCGGTGAGCGGGATTTGTGGATGCAAAGAGCTGTATTTGTGGGGTCCCCGGTCCCTCTTTTCTCCTGTTAAAAATGTAACGGGGGGGGTGGAGGCCGGGCGCGGTGGCCCATGCCTGTAATCCCAGCACTTTGGGAGGCCGAGGCGGGCGGATCTCGAGGTCAAGAGCTCGAGACCATCCTGGCTAACACGGTGAAACCCCGTCTCTACTAAAAATACAAACAAAAAACGAGCGTGGTGGCGGGCGCCTGCAGTTCCAGCTACTCGGGAGGCTGAGGCAGGAGAATGGCGTGAACCCAGGAGACGGAGCTTGCAGTGAGCCTAGATCGCGCCGCTGCACTCCAGCCTGGGAGACAGAGCGAGACTCCCTCTCAAAAAAAAAAAAAAAAAAAAAAAAAAAAAAAGTAAGGGGGTCACTGCAAAAATATTAAAAAATTTAGGCAAAGAGCGATTCAAGAATCGTAGAGCACCAAACTATTGTTTGTAGTTGTTCATTGTGAGGGGCTTGAAGGAAACGCGTTTTTTTTTTTTTTGGAGACAGAGTCTGCCTCTGTCGCCCAGGCTGGAGTGCAATGGCAATCTCGGCTCACTGCAACCTCCGCTTCCCGGGTTCATGTGATTCTCCTGCCTCAGCCTCCCGAGTAGCTGGGATTACAGGTGCCCGCCACCATTACCGGCTAATGTTTTTGTATTTTTAATGGAGGGTTTCACCAGGTTAGCCAGGCTGGTCTCGAACTCCTGACCTCAGGTGACCCACCTGCCTCGGCCTCCCAAAGTGCTGGGACTGCAGGAGTGAGCCACTGCGCCCGACCCAAGGAAACGCTTTTACAAGATGCAGTGAGGAAGCAAATCGAATTCAATAATTGGTTGGATACAGTAATGTAGCCGCCTTATTTGTACGATGCAGGTGGGAAAGTTTTGGTTATGTAATCAGAGGTGTATTGGAGATTTGTGATTGCTTAAGCCTGAATTTTGTTTACCCCAAGGCAGAAATTTACTAGAAGTGCCTTTGAGTTAAATTTTTTTAAACTTAGGAACTCAGGGCACCAGAGCCACCTCGGTCTAATTGCCTGCTATCTAATTATCTTCACACTCCACTGGGGACTAGTTTTCTCCTGCATTTTCCAAATGTGTCTCAAGCAGGGTCTCAAGTCTACCTCCCCGTCACCGTTCCCCCAACCTAATCTCTCTTGTAGTAAAATACTAACTTTCCAGTTCTTTCTGACATTCCCAAATGCTAACTTCCCCTCCATGGTTCACAACATTACCATTATTTCTTCTTTACTGCACATTTCAGACACAGTATTTTAATTAATCATTTTTTCACAAAGCATTGGATAACACTTTTAGAAAGATTTGTTTTCTGTTCGTAACCATTTCACATGAGAAAAAAGCACAATCGTCTTCTGATAATTGTAAAAAACCTTTGTGCCTCTTATGTTCTCTACTCATAGATGAGAATTGAACAATGAGAACACTTGGACACAGGATGGGGAACATCACACACGGGGCCTGTCGTGGGTTGGGGGGAGGGGGGAGGAATAGCATTAGGAGGTATACCTAATGTAAATGACGAGTTAATGGGTGCAGCACACCAACATGGCACATGTATACATATGTAACGAACCTGCACATTGTGCACATGTACCCTAGAACTTAAAGTATTAACAACAACAACAACAAAAAACCTTTGTGCCTCCTTTTATCTTCCCTAGGCACAGATATCTTATCAGAATGTCTTTTTTTTTTCTTTTGAGACAGAGTCTCACTCTGTCACCCAGGCTGGAGTGCAGTGGTGTGATCTCGGCCCACTGCATCCTTACCTCCCAGGTTCAAGTGATTTTCTTGCCTCAGCCTCCTGAGCAGCTGGGATTACAGGCCTGTGCTACCATGCCCGGCTAATTTTTGTATTTTTAGTAGAGACCAGGTTTCGCCATATTGGTCAGGCTGGTCTCGAACTCCTTACCTTAAGTGATCCACCCACCTCGGCCTCCCAAAGTGCTGGAATTATAGGCGTGAGCCACCGCGCCTGGCCCAAAATGTCTTTGAGTTGGGGTTGCCTTTGGAAGCTTTACAAGGTGATGTGTCCTCAGATATGTTCCAGTTTTATCCTGGTCCTGGGTTTCATACTGTCTAGGGATAACCCAAAATACCCACCATGGCCATGTCTGCTAGAGTGTCTAGTGAATATCAGCTTCTAAGTCATTTTCCTTCCAGAAGACAACCTGAGTTAAAGAGTGTAGCCTCTCAAGGGAGCAGGTGGATGCCCTGGGTCAGAGAGAAATCTCCTGGTGTACCCTTCCTCTAAAAAGCTAACCCCTTGAGACGTTAAGTTTGCCTTCATCCAACCCAGCTTCCATTTCTTGGAGACATATTGCTGGTCAGCTAATCAGATGGTGGTATTGAGGTTAAAAGAGAGAAATAATTTTTGCCCTTGATTTTTTCAGATTTGTGAAGGAAAGAAAATAGTCCAAAAAACAAAAACTACCCAACCCAGTGAGATGGTGCAAGAACCTGCAAAGTAAAAATGCACTTGAGGCCCTCACTGGGGCATAGCATAGTTTCTCCCGGAGCATGGTCACTGAGCACTTAAGTGATCAGGATGAGGGTGGGAGGATCTCTCATTTGTTGGATGGCCTGACTTGACACATGAATCAAACACATCTGTATTCCAATGAGCATTTTAACTTCTGGGTTTTTCACCTCGAAGATATTTGTTCACTTATTAGTTTTTTAACTGTAAATTGCATTTTATCAGTAGAGCTTGAAAGGTTAAGAAAATATACAAAGGACATGAAAAAGGTAGGTTTCAGGAAAAAATTAAATATTTAGTCATACATTCCATTTGTTAAAAATTCTTATTTACCTTTTTGTTCCCCAGAGTGAGTGTAGAAAGATTGTCAAGTGTTTTTTTGTTTTTTTTTTTCAGAGGGGCACGATTCAAACAGAATCCCAGGGCTTAGCTTTGGGAATGCTACTGGGAAAAAGAACAGGAAAAAATGTTTATTTCATTATGGCTGTAATGAATATATTTCTACAAGAAAATATGGTAGGTCAGTTGGTGAAATGTGTAGAGTCATCAAAACATTAGTTCCGATTTTTGCAAAGTGAATTGTGACCGTAGCTATCTCTGCTCTATATCCTGTTATCTTGAATTTTGAGTTTAAATGCTAAATTTTATGAGATGGGACTTGCCACCTCCTAGCAGTGTTCCCATGTGACTAATTGTTTACTAAACGATCTGTTATAAAATAATTTAATGACATGTTTATTGTCTGAAAGGGATAGTTTTGCTTTTTTTGTTAAGTCATGGAATGTAAGTAAGCACTTTAAAAATTTTCTTCCTTTTTTTTTTTTTTTTTGAGACGGTGTCTTGCTCTGTCTTCCAGGCTGGAGTGCAGTGGCATGATCTCAGCTCACTGCAACCTCTGCCTCCTGGGCTCAAGCAATTCTCCTGCCTCAGCCTCCTGAGTAGCTGGGATTACAGGCGCGCACCACCATGTCTGGTTAATTTTTGTATTTTTATTAGAGACGGGGTTTCACCATGTTGGTCAGGCTAGTCTGGAACTCCTGACCTCATGATCCACCCGCCTTGGCCACCCAAAGTGCTGGGATTACAGGCATGAGCCACTGTGCCCGGCCTAAAATTTTCTTCCCTTATGTAAACTCTGTGTTTGAGCAATTTTGCTGAATTTTTCGAACACTTAGTTTTAAAAAACCAAGTGAATAACTGACTGGGAATTGAAGCCTGAGCCCAGTGACTCCAAGCTAAGGCCAATATTGACACTGCAAAAAAAGGTTATTGAAGGTCCAGTTATTTCTTCCTGAGGAGCCTTTCCTGCAGGTGTCCCAGCCTGCTCACCCCAGCCATGGAAGAAGCCTTTCTACTGAGAGAAGCTACAGAGTCCAGGCAAGCTGGGGATCCATAGGCAGATGCAGCTGGGGTTGGGATGGAAGGGCATTGGGAAGGTCTTTCTGAGGATGGAATTGTTATTGTCCTGGGGTTTTTTCTAGACTCTGTCAAATAAAAAAGGTCAGATTTAAGTACAAAGTTTTGAATTTCCAAAGGAGTATTGCAACACAGGGTAGTACAGACTATAAGATCTTTGAGGACCTCAAAGGTTAGGCATCCAAGGGCTTTCTTTCCTAGGGAGAAGCAAACAAGATTAGAAAGGAGGTGGGAGGGGAGGGCAGGATGAAGGGTGGCAAAATCAGACTCTAGATCAGAGAATATTTTACCCTGAAGTCAGTATCTTTTTAGCAGGGACATAACATGAGGTTGTATGTTTGCTCAGACTGAGATTGGGTCAAAGTTCAGGAGTCTGGGGAAGGAGAGAAACTTAAGCAAAGTTGGATTAAAAAGTATGTTGTTATGATCACTAAAGACAATTGTTCAGTTGATTCTTTATGGGAAAAAGATGAAAATTTGTAGAGTCTGTGCCTGGCTATGTGATAGGTGAAAAAAGCAAGCATCATCTAAGTCACAATGGGAAAGTTGTTTATTTTCATTAAGCTGCTCCTGGAGAACACAATAGATGAGAGATTTTTCTTAATCACAGTTATTTACCAAAATTGTCTCTGTGCCCCCATCTTTTCACATTACTTTCCTTTTTTCTATACACCTCTTCCATTTGACTGTCCCTGCATTGTATCTTATAGAACAAACGGGTAAACACAAGTATAGTGTTTTGCCGAGTTCTGTGAGTAGTTTAATCACATTATTCAACTCCAGGAGGGGTTCAATAATTTGAACCATTTAAAGTAGCTGCTCTAGACAGTCACTCAGAAGTACAGATGAGCACCTGGGACTTGTGACGGGCATCTGCAGTAAGGACAGTATTGTGGGACTAAACTTTGGACTTGTGGGATCTGTACTGATTTTGAGTAGTGTGAGATAAAATGTTAAACAACTGGTTGGTGTTGGAGAATTGCTTGATATTCAGGAAATTCTACAAATTAGGTGTCAGAAGAAAGACATCACAGGGGCTAGGGACCGGACCCTGTGTGTTCTCCTGCACACAAGCCGTCACACTGCACATTCTCCTGTGATTCCAGTTCTCCGAGGGTGAGAGGGGAATGGAAACTTAGAGAAAAGGAGTTCTCAGAACAAACCTTCTTCCCCTACAGCTGCCATCACTTGGTTTTTACCTACTCATGAACCTACGCACTAGGAGGTATTGATGTGGCCATGCGCCTCCCAGGACTAGGCACCACCCTCAGGAATTCCATCACAGTGCCTTTGCTGCTAAAGTTTCTTGCCAGAAACCTATACAAGTACCTATAGGACTCCTAGCTTATTTCTGCCCTCAGACACTGAATCTGCATCAGCAACGCATTCTCTCCATCAACCTAGGGTTCTGGACTCCCTGTTCATAATCTCGCCTGCCTGCATAAACACAAAAAATTCATAGTACAGTCCCTCCTGGGCCACATCTTTAACTCAAACCAGTCCTTCCAGCTACCTTTTATTCTTTCCCCACTCATAAATTTTTGGAGGCTCCTTTCTCTCTTCTACTTTTTCTTTTTTTCTAGAAGGAATTTCGCTCTTGTTGCCCAGGCTGGAGTGCAATGGCGCAATCTCAGCTCACTGCAACCTCCGCCTCCCAGGTTCAAGCGATTCTCCTGCCTCAGTAATGTGTAATGAGGCTAATTTTGTATTTTTAGTAGAGACGGGGTTTCTCCACGTTGGTCAGGCTGGTCTCCAACTCCCCATGTCAGGTGATGTGCCCGACTCAACCTCCCAAAGTGCTGTGATTACAGGTGTGAGCCACCACTCCCGGCCTCTCTCTTCTACTTTTTGCCCCACAGTCTTTCTTTCACGTGCACACAGTGTGTTCAGAACCACCCCTTAGGTGCCTAAATCCAGTGCATACTAAAATTCAGATGTCCAAAAGTTCAAAACCATGTCTATAGTTCTGGCTGTTGTACAAGAAAATACAATTTAGGAATAAGAGGCTTAATTCTTTTACATAGAAATAAATGCTTTTTCTGTCTCATTCCCTACCAGATTGTCTTTGTCTAGGACCTGAGAACCATTATTTTGCTTTTGCTTTCGATTTGGCAAAGGTTTTCTTTATCTTTTTTATTTTTACTTTTTATTTTCTGTCTTTTAAAGTAGACACGGATTAGAACAAGCTCATTTTAAGAGCACAAAAGTTGAATGGAAAGAATAAAATTCAATTCAGCTATAAGTAATAATGAAGAGTAAAAGATACTAAGTGATTATTTAATGTTTGGAGGTTGGAGTAGTTACACTGCAAAAGCAAGAACAGTTTAGTGTAAGAACTGAGCAGTGGAATTTTTAGCTAGTTTCTATTTATTACTTAAGAAAAATTAACATAGTTTTATGTAGTCTTTAGTAGACAACATGCATCCATGTAAATTAAACAGTATTTTCTACAATTGTGTGAATATAAGGCCACAATATTTACTATGAATAAATCCCTTAAATAGTAATTTTAATATCATTATTTATTCTTTTGAAATATAAAGTATTATAACTGAGTTAAGGTTACAGATAATTTAAAAAATATATGTCATGACTAGTATATTAAAATTATTTATACTTAGATATTTATATCTAATATCCAAAGAAAATACACTATCCAATTGTTACAGTAGATATTAATCTGACATGCTTATTAATTGATCCCATAGACATAATAATAGGTCAGCTGAGTGTGGTGGCTCACGCCTATAATCACAGCACTTTGGGAGGCCGAGGCGGGCACATCACCTGAGGTCAGGAGTTTGAGACCACCCTGACCAACATGGAGAAACCCCGTCTCTACTAAAAAAAATACACAATTAGCCGGAGATGGTGGTGCATGCCTGTAATCCTAGCTACTCGGGAGGCTGAGGCAGGAGAATCACTTGAATCCAGGAGGTGGAGGCTGCAGTGAGCTGAGATTGCGCCATTGCACTCCAGCCTGGGCAACAAGAGCAAAACTCCGTCTCAAAAAAAAAAAAAAAAGATATAGTAATAGGTTAGCAAAATTTTACATTCTATTTTTTTGTTGTTGTTGTTTTTGAGATGGAGTCTGGCTCTGTCACCCAGGCTGGAGTGCAGTGGCGTGATCTCAGCTCACTGCAACCTCTGCCTCCTGGGTTCAAGCAATTCTCCTGCCTCAGCCCCTAAGTAGCTGGGATTACAGGTGTCCGCCACCACGCCTGGCTAGTTTTTGTATTTTAGTAGAGACGGAGTTTCACCATGTTGGCCAGGCTGGTCTTCAACTCCTGACCCAGGTGATCTCCCTGCTTCAGCCTCCCAAAGTGCTGGAATTACAGGCATGAGCCACCGCGCCCTGCCTTACAGTCTATTCTTATGGTTTACTAAATTAGGAATGCCACTCTTACAGAACAAATCAATGCAAGTGATGTGACTACCCAAAAATCATGAATCATAATAGTCTTCAGTTAGATATGTTGCAATCTCAGATATGGTTCTGCTATGTAAACAGGGTCGAATTCCAATTCTTTATCAAAAAGTGCTGGCGAAGGTTGCCTGATGTGTTCCAATGCAGATTCTCAATCCAATGGCCAGCAGATGAGAGAGCAGCAGAGATGGAAGAAAAGTCTTAAGAAATTCTGCTGAGAATATGCCCCCTTTCTTCATAACACTGTGTTTCTCATGTTGAGAGCGGCTGTGCATTTTGGGTGTTTAGAGAGAAACTTTCTCAGGGGAATATTTTCTGGTTGACTTGGCTAATATTATATGTAATCTGAATTTTTCTTTCAGATGCTTTTAACCTCTTAATACAATTTTATTCAGACTGAGAGCTGTTTTTCTCTTCAATGCTTTCGGTGTCTGTCTTCAGAAGGGACACCCAAAAGTGTCTCATGGTGTTTCTGAGTGAGCTGGGCTGTCACAATGAGAACTCCTTGGCACTCTATCAAGACCCATGCTGGGAATCCAGCAGTATTTTTTTGTCACCATTATAAATAAAAACGTAGGCTGAAACATTGCTCCCATTTCCATTATTGCAAAAGTGCAATCCTACCCAGGAGTCCTGCAGGTTCTCATCCTGCAGTTCAGGGACCCTGCTCCTTAATGTGACACTGGACTGCACTGTGGCAGTTGGAGTCCACGTGGAATGTGGGCTGCCAGCTGTGTGCTGTGAGCTGTGCCTCGGTGGTAGATGGTAGGGGAAGAGACGGGACACAGGCCACCAGGACAGGGCAAGCAGGATTGCTGCAGCCCGTGGCCTAGGGAGTAGGGACCCTTTGCTTTGAAATGTAAATAGCCAAAAGAATAGTATCCTATCTCACAGTGTCTGTAAAAGAACTAGAGCCTACCTTCAGCAGGCACTTGGCTGTAAGTTGCAAAACTACCTCCTTCATGAAGATGTCAGAAGTTTATTTTTCCTTTGAATATAACCAATTAACATACACAGATGGCCTCCCCCATTACCAGGCGAATTTAGGATAAACTGTGCATGACAAATGGTGCTGTCAAATCTTCTAATTGAGGACTAATTATAGAGATCTTTCTGTCTTTGCAATCTCTTGAGCAGATTGTCTGTAATTCATGTCACATCACATTCTGGTTTTATTGTGCAATAAAACACTTTTCTTTCTGTTCTGTTATTGTGGGGTTTTTCTAGGATTGGAGACAATTTTCCTTTTAATTATATTTCTCACTGTCCACAATTACCAAACATTGTATATACGTATAAGGTGCCCACCAAGCTTCACTTTAGAGAAGGCTTTCCCCCTCAGGCTTCCAGTCAACCCAGTCAGTTGTGCTTCAGAGTGCACACTGCCCCCAGAGTATGCAGGCAGAATTGTGTCTCTGCCTATTTCACATCTATAGTCCTCTACAACCACTTGTAGAGAGGTTAAGCCTTTCTACAAGTGGTTGAAAAAATTCACAGGACAGTAATCAGCCATTTCACCTCTTTCAGTGACCATAGTGTCTTCAGACCTGAAACTGAGTTGGAGACTATTAGGCCCAGAAGAACAATTAGGGTGACATGTGTGCATTGAGTAAATGTGAGTATCTCAACGTTCCTCTTTCTCCTCCTCCCGAAATTCCCATAAATGTGCAGTTAACACCTGCCATTTCTCCACCCATCCAGGACCTAAATCTACAGTACCAAATCCTGAATCTCAGTCTTGAGATTAGAGGAAAAAGAATAACTTTGATCTGAGGAGTGCAAGTCCTTTTAGTTTTATCAGGCCCGGAGAGACATAAAAATGAGAACATAATTATGTTCTACTGCCTCCTTTGAGCTACGTTTTTACCTCTTGAAACTGTTTGCTATTGCTACAAGTAGATATAAATTAACCTAATAATGCCACACTAGAATAAGCAATACCTTATAGCTTAAAAATATATAGCCAATTAGTCATCAATGTTATTTCTGTAGATCAAGAAGAATTTCTGACAAACGACTTTGTTTCAGTCCACTCCCTGTCCCTCTCTTTTGCCTTTGTAAATCCACTTGTAACTGCTGCTAATTAAAGTGTACATTCAAGGCAACTTGAATCTATGCTCCCAGGTTTCAATCCTCAGGCTTGGCCCAAATAAACTCTCTACTTAAATGAGTGTTGCCTTAGCCTTTTCTTTTTAGGCTGACATATCATGTGCTAGAGCAGACTTTATGATGGAAACGGTTTTTTTTTTTTTACTCTCCTTGCTGTAACACCAAAGAATGAAGAGTCAGGTTGATCTTACCTGTAATCTGCACATAAGAGGTGAGCTCTCCCTGGGATTCACAGGAGAGAGCCAGATTTTGGATTGAGAATATACAGAAAACCCATAGGAGACATTTTCTGATCTGTGAGATGTCAGTATAGAAATCTTAAAGCCCTCCTTTCAGAGTGTATCCCTTTGAGTTTTCCACATCTTTTCCAGTGACCTGCTATGGTTATGTGAGAGGCTGCTGGTACAAGTAGAATCTGGTTGCACAATCTGTAAGTATAAACATGCATGTCAGCAGGGAGAGATCAAAGCCACAAAATACCCAGAGCAATGACATAAGTTTACCAATTTGTAAAATGTGATACTGGAGTAGAGTATTCTTGTCCTTTCTCTTACCTAAGAGCTAGCTAATCAGAACAGGTGATATCACACATAGATCCAGGTTCTGGAGCTCTACCAGGGCAGTTCCATTTTCTACTTAGAATCAGCTTGAGTCTTTCCTGCCTGGATCAACATAGGGTCATCAGTCCATGGTCACTAGGAATCCTCTCACAATCACCCGGGAATCTTTAAGACATTTCAGGATGTCTTGTACAGACTTGGGTCAGGCTGGCAGGAGTGTCTAATTCTGCTTCCATGTTAGAGGAAGGGAAACGAGTCATTCAGTGTCTGTTCCTTCTTTTGTAGAAAGAATCTCCCTGGTTGGTACCCGGACGAGACTTTCTCCAGTTTCCTTGGCAAAAAATTCAGGAGTTCTGGAGACTCAGACTGATAAATTGCCTCCATTTCATATGGCCTTTATAAAAATAGATGAAGCAGTCATGGTGCCTGTCATTCAAAAACTTTCATTCTAGAGCAACTGGATAAATGGTTTAATTAAGCATCATATAGTCAGTACAATAAAGTGGGGTGTTAAGGGGACTTGAGCGATGGCTCTTATGTTGTTGTGACTTCTGATGTCACCACCTGAAGAGCTATTCTCAAACAGGAGAGTTATTTGTATTTTGATTGCTTTTACCATGCTGAGAATACATATTTTCTAATAAAATTATCCTAGAAAACCCTAAAAATTTTGGTTAAATTGTTTGTTATTATATGTTATAAAATAAGTAGTGGCTAAATGTATTAAAATTATACAAACTCTTAAGTTTCTCTTGGACAGGCTTAGGAAAGACAGAACAAGAAGTACTCCAGCAGCATAGAGATTATAATTCAACATAGGACCGTTTCTCCACCCCAGCTCTGTCCAGATTCACCCTTTTCTGAGCCTCATTCAGGTCTGGTCCCACCCTGGAGTCTCTCCTCACAGAACTCATTAGAGGAGACCAGAGATTTGGGAGGTGGCTCCTGATGCCTCTCCAGAGTTTATGCTCACAATATTCTGAAACTCAAAAGCAGATAAATTAGGGCAATAAACTATATGTTTTGAGGTCTTAACTTCTTTTTAATTAAAACCAGTGCTTATAGAGATATTCCATCCTGGTAGTTACTCCACAAGTCACAAGAAAGTAAATGGAAATGCAATAAAAAATCTCTCTGAACTACACTTAAGCCTTTCCTTTCTGTATCCCTCCCATCTGTCTATATTTATTTCTTATGCTATACATTTAAAAAAAAATCAGTGAGAGACCGGGCTCTGTGGCTCATGCCTGTAATCCTAGCACTTTGGGAGGCTGAGGTGGGCAGATCACTTGAGGTTGGGAGTTCGAGACCAGCCTGACCAACATGAAGAAACCCCGTCTCTACTAAAAATACAAACTTAGCTCAGTGTCATAGTGCATGCCTGTAATCCCAACTACTCGGGAGACTGAGGCAGGAGAATCGCTTGAACCCAGGAGGCGGAGGTTGCGGTGAGCTGAGATCGTGCCATTACACTTCCAGCCTGGGCAACAAGAGCGAAATTCCGTCTCAAAAAAAAAAAAAAAAATCAATAAGAGATAAACAGGAAAAGAAAACAATGCTGGCCCCTTCATCTGAATTCTGAGAATTATTGAACACTTAGTACCCAACTCTCAAGTTGTTACGAAGATTAAATCACATAATGTGATGTTCCCAGCACACTGCTCTGTAACACACTCTTGAGCACGTAGTACCTGCTTAATAAGCATTGCATAAGTATATGTGTACATGTTGTTTTTCAGTGCAGACTTACTCAGACATTGCTGCCTTCTTCTGTCTCTGTAAACTTTAAAGAGCTAGCAAAGAATGTGGTCTTTCAGGATAGAGATTGTTTATTTGATCAGAAGTATTTGTGTTGTGATGAGTGATGAGTGTAAGAGTCTGTTCCATGCCTGCTTTTTCTAACTAAATGCTACTAATGATGGGTCTGGGGAAGCTACATCAGCATTGACAGGAGATGTGTTTAAAATGCACTTTCATGGACCCTTTTAAAACCTGCAGAATCACATTACATAGTGTGGGGCCAGGGTTACCAAATGATTTATATGCACATTGAAGCTTGAGAGGCAGTGCTTAGCTAAGTGGTTCTTGGCCCAGGCTTCTAATTAAGATTCCATGGCCAGGTTGCAGAAATCTTTTCACTTGTGCCCTTGCCGCAGGCTCTGTATATTGTTCTGGGTGGAAGCATCCTTGTTGATATAATTAAGTGCCTCAGGTGACTCCAGGTTGAGGCCAGGGTCAAACATGAGGAATTCAAAATACATTCATGAGAGTTGAGTTCAAACTTTATTCCAAAGGGAGGTCACAGGGCCTGCTATGGTTGGATTTGGTAGGGACAAGTTAGTGTGGCCCATATTCCCATTGCTGTAGCAGAAATTGTGGCGTCTGTGGCAGGGGAGAGCACCTGAGGGCAGGAAAAAGAAAGATAAATTTTGATCTTCATGGAGGAGCTCACTGTCCTTGAATCTCACCTGTTATAAACAACATATATGGGTGGACATTTTCTGCATGCCTGGATCTTTCTACCTGTGTTTGTGGTGGTAGCAGGTGAAGGGATTGTGCTGATTCCTTTAAAGGCATATTACCAAGATGCAAGTGTGACTTGTCCAGAGAATATCAACTGAGAAGAAATCCTAGAGAAGGATGATGAAGAGAAAAATGGCTTTTTCTCAGGTGACTGTGTCTCAGATCAGGAGCTGTGTTCACTCTGCCTCCTGGAATGCCATATGTTTAGAACTTACAAACCTGTACTTCTTGACTTTATGCTCTTTCTCCCTATAAGTTCGTTTAAACATTTTTTCTTCTCATGATAGTCAAGGAACTCTGAAAAAATATTTTTTTTCTATATACTAGAGCCTTCTCGACATTCTCTTCATCTTGGCTTCTTCTCTGCCATGCAGAATTCTCATCATTAATTTATGACTCGTAATATTAAAAATATTCCCTCTGGCTGGGCGCGGTGGCTCATGCCTATTATCCCAGCACTTTGGGAGGCCAATGTGGGCGGATGACCTGAGGTCAAGAGTTCGAGACCAGCCTGGCCAACATGGTGAAACCCCGTCACTACTAAAAATACAAAAAATAGCTGGGCGTGGTGGCAGGTGCCTGTAATCCCAGCTACTCGGGAGGCTGAGGCAAGAGAATCACTTGAACCCAGGAGATGGAGGTTGCGGAGGTTGCAGTGAGCCTACATCGTGCCACTGCACTCCAGCCTGGGCAACAGAGAGAGACTCCATCTCCAAAGAAAAAAAAAAAAGAAAAATACCCTTTGTTGCTGGTGCTGGTGCACATGGAAAGGTATGGATACCCAAGATTCCTACTGGGGAGAGGTGGGGTTCTTAGATATTCATGAAAAAGGGGAATATGTAATGTTGAAGTTCTGTCTGTGTGCTCCATCAACTCCATGCAGAACAGGATTAAAATATGCACATTTGAACAGGATGGCATTTATTACCCAGAATAATTCAGAAAGTTTTGAAAAAAATAATTAGGAGATACTAGCTTTCTAGAATGCTAAAGAAAGTCTGCGTAAATACTCTATTAGAGATTACACAACATCGCTTCTCGGCCTTTTGGCTAAGATCAAGTGTAGAGATTACACAACATGAGCAATTACTGTAGCTTGCATTTTGCATAAAACTTGTTTATGATTAGATTTGAATTATAATTTGCTTCTTTGGCAGGGGCCAGTATCCCAGCAGTGATATTGTGTCCTTCTGTGAGCATCAGCGCATGATGAAAATTTGTTCTGTTACAATTGGTGTTAATTTGATTCGCTTAGTTAAATAGTTCTCTGAGAATTTTTTTCCACTGTAGAGTTATTTTTCTCTTTATTATTGAGTGCCTTGGGGACATTTACCAGCTGATGTGCATAAAGCATCACATGTAATCTGGAAGTTCTCTTTTCTTCTTAGATTCTCTTTGCATATATCTTTCTTTAAAAAGTGAAGTCTCTCATCTTTGTTTACTGGTCATAAAAACCCAGGCTCTGCCACTTAATGAATGTTTGACAAAATATTTATCTTGGGCCAGAAAGATTGGTGTCACTTGTGAGCTTGTTAGAAATTCAGAAACTCAGGTTTTACCTCAGGTTTCTTGAAACAAAATCTGCGTAAAAAGATCTCCAGTTTATTGTTGTACACAGTTTATTGTAAAGTATCTCTTAAAATTTGAGAGGTACTTTATAACTAAGCCTGACTTTTTAATCTGAGAAATATACAGAACTTATACTGTATGATTAAATCGAGCACTCAAAAATGTACATGTCTATGTTCTTGTTGTTAATTTTGTACTTTATCATTCAAAAAATATCATCTATACACTACACTGGTGTTGCGAATCTTATGCTGTCTTTTCTCAGAGATAGAGAATACAACAGAGAATATTTCTTAGTTGGGAATTATTTTATAGGACAATTTCAGTCGTATAAGTCAGAATCAGTTGTCTTCACTCATTTTATCTTAAGTCAATTTAAGAATTCTGCCCACGGCCACTTGAAGTGTGTGTGTGTGTTTTCAGGGACTGTTGACATTCAGGGATGTAGCCATAGAATTCTGTCCGGAGGAGTGTCAATACCTAGATGCTGCTCAGCAGAATTTGTATAAGGATGTGATTGATGTTAGAGAACTACAGAAACCCGGTCTTCTTGGTTGAGGATAACTTCAATATAGAATTCCTAATTTACCTAAAGTTTTCATTTTCTTCCTTTGTAGGATGTGTTTTGGTAATTTCTGCTTTGCATGAGTGAATTTCAGATCCCTGTTTTCAAGACAATCTTGAGGATTTTTTGGTGTGGGAAATAAATTCTTCAGGTTGTTTCATTTTGACCTGAATTTTCCCCTTTCCTGAGCTTATCTATATTATTCACTCTAGATAAGTGGTAATTTCAGAAATTTAGTGGCATAAAATAATGTTGTCCACACCTTAAAATTCAATTGCCACCACCAATTTTTGATTCAGTAATACTGGGGAGTGAAACTGAGGACCCACATATTTAATGTACTTTCTGAATATGCTAAAGGTTCTGTCAGTAAAAAGTATTTTGGAATTAATTTTCTAGAATCTTCTATTATGTCCTCTTTTCTCTACTTAGCACAGTATTAGGTTGGTAAATGGAGAATCCCAGGAAAAGTCATGCTCATGCTGCTTTTTAAAATAAAACAGGTATTGTCTTCTCTAAGCCAGACCTGGTCACCTGTCTGGAGCAAAGGGAAAAGCCATGGAGTATGAAGCACCCAGGTAGGTGAAAGCGAATGAAGAAGAGGATGACATAGATGAGACATCCAAAGGCCGAGGAGGAACCCAGACTTTTACATGTGATTTGGGAAGCTGTGCTCCAGTGGAAATCTTTTCTGAGAAGCCTGGGTTTTTTCACTTGTTCTCACATAGGGGCATCCTCTGTCCCATGCTCTCTAATGACTCTACTTTTTCTTCAATAATTTTTCTTCAGATTTGCAGTGAGAGCCAAAGTTCTCTTTATGGCTTATAAAGGAGTACACAATCTGACTACTTTTATTGCTTTTGGGGATATACAAATAGCTGCATATTTTTTAGAAACTCTGTGTTTAACCATTTTTAAGTTCTCTTTCTGCATTGTGTCTGAAATATGTAAAAGTAGTGATTTGAGATTTGGTTCAGAAATCCCAGAAATACAACAAACATATGTTGTATGTTTTCTGCTTTATAGTTTTTTATCTTATGGAGGTTTCAAATGTGTTTCTACAGAAATTCATACTCGGTAATTTAATCAGAATATTAAGTATCTCTTTAAGAATATCTAATGTTATTTGAATTGAAATTTTTATTCTTTTAGTACTAACTGAGGTTGTAATTTCAACTCTGTCTTAATTTCTCAACTGTAATATAATGTATATATTTCCTACATTTCTTCAATTCACTATGTCAGGGAACTTAGAACATTACTGAGCATATGTTAAGCTCCCACTTCTTTCCTTGTTTTTTAAATTACTATTTTGTAATTTTATCTTGTTTAGGATAAAGTTTACCAGAACTGTAATTTATATGTGTGTATATATATGTAGGAGTGTATTGTGGATTTTTTTACAAGTGAAAATTGTATAATTATATATTTATTGTGTACAATGTAATGACTTACTGCATGTGTAGATTGTAAAATGATTAGCACAATTATGTTTGTGACCATTTCTATCACCTTTCCTCACATAGGTACCTTTTTTGTAATGAAAACATCTAAGATCTGCTGACACCAAATTTTAAGCATACAAAAAATTAGTGTTAACTGTATCATGAAGCTATACATTACATTCGAAAAACTTACTCATAACAGAAAATTTGTGTCTTTTCAACATCTTTTCATTTTCTCCCATATCTAGTCCCTGACAACTACCATTGCAGTCTCTGCTTCTGTGAGTTCAGCTTTCTTAGATTCCCCATATAAGTGAGAATGAGCAGTATTTCTCTTTCTGTGTCTGGCTTATTTCCCTTGGCATAATGTCTTCCAGTTCTACCCATGTTGTTGAAATGGCAAGATTTTGTTATTTTTCAGACTAAATAATATTCTATTGTTTATTTATACCAGGTTTTCTTTATTCAGCATCCACAAACATTTAGGTTTTTTATATCTTGGCAATTGTGAATAATGCTGCAACAAATATGGTGGTACAGATATGTCTTCAAGTTACTTATTTCATTTCCTTTTGTTATATACACAGAACTGGGATTGCTAGATTGTGTAGTAGTTCTGTATTTCAAATAGCCTCTATTGGTTTTTGTAATGACTCCATCAATTTATAACTCTCCAAGAATGTACAGAATTTTTTTTCTTCAAAGTGTTGCCAACACTTGTTATGTTTCTTCTTTTTACATTATCCATTCTAACATGTTTGAAATGATACTCATCATGGTTTTGATTTGCAATTGCCTGATATTTGGTGACATTGAGTACTTTATGGTTTATCTGTTGGCCATTTGTATGTCTTCATTGGACAAATATCAGTTTAGTTTTTTGCCTATTTTGAACTGGGTTACTGTGGTTTTTGCTTTTAATCTGCTTGCATTTCTTATATATTTTGTATATCAATCTTTTATCAGATGTATGGTTTGCAAATATTTTTTCCCATTCTACAGATTTTTTTATTTTATTGTTCCCTTTTCTGTGCAGAAGGTTTTTAGTTTGATGCAGTCCAGCTTGTTTATATTTGCTTTTGTTGCTGTACTTTTGTTATTATGTCTAACAAATTATTGTTAAGACCATATCATGCGGGTTTTCCATGTATTTGTTTTTCAGATTTTTTAAGGATTCATATTTAAGTCTGTAATTTAACTTTTAGCATGGTGTAAGAAAAATAAGCTAATTTTATTCCTTTGCCTGGAGGTTACCAGTTTTTTCAGAACCAAATATTAAAAAGACTATACTTTGTTCATTGTGTATTTTTGGTGCACTTGTCAAAGATTAGTAAACTTTATATGCCTGGGTTTATTTCTGGGCTCTATTCTGTTCCATTGGTTTCTTGTGTCCATATTTTGCATGTATCATCTTGTTTTTTTTTACTACAATCTTAAAGTATAGTTTGAAATCGTAAAGTATGAAGTTCGGTTGCTTTGTCCTTTTTCCTCTATATTGCTTTGGCTTTTCAAAGCCTATTGTAGTTTCATGTAAATTTTAGAATTGTAATTTCCATTACCGTGAAAAATGTCACTGGATTTTTAATAGGGAGTTCATTGAAACTGTAGATCACTTTGAATCATATGGCACTTTATAATATTTATTCTTCCAGTTCATCAACATGAAATCTTTTGGCATTTATTTGTGACTTCTTCAATTTCTTTCATCAATATATGTTTCAGTAAAGATCTTTTGCCTTCTTTGTTAAATTTATTTTTCAGAAATTTATTATTTTAATTCTATTGGAAATGAGATTGTTTTCTTCCTTTTTTATCAGATGGTTTGTTGTTAGCATATGGAATCATAACTGATAATTATTTGTTAATGTTATATATTGCTAATTTTCTGAGGGCATTTGTTAGTTTTTGATGTACTGTTTATGGTTTTCTATATATAAGATCATGTCACCTACAAACAGCAACATTTTAATTTTTTTTTCCTCAGTTTGAAAGTCATTTTTAGGGTCATTTTCTTGATTAATTCTTCTGCAAAGTACTTCCGCTGCTATGTTAAAATAGAAACATTGACAATGGAACCATGTAGCCTTACCCTGGTGTCTATAAATTTGAAGAAGCAAACAGCTCTTTAATTTTTTATAAACCGATTTCAGGAGGTACAGATCTTCTTTTGTTGGGTCCTCAGGGTAATAGGATGCCCTATGAGCTTGTAGTAGGGAAGAGTTTGTAACTGTGTCACAAGGCTGCTGGGTATGCAGTGGATTCTATCTTCAAGTGGCTTTTTACCAGGGGCTTTGGTTGTTGTGATTCCCATCTAATGTCTGGGCGGGCTGGATTTCCTTCAGGACTTTTATTTATAGGGCAGAAACTAGGACAGATTTCTGCAGTTGGGTCTGCATATGGTGGACCTTATATCGGGATGTGGTAAGTGTGGCTACCACTGAGTATTTGGAAGTTTTTTTCCACATCACTGTGTGGGTTCCTGTGTTGGCAGGAATTGCTGTGAACTGTGACAAAGACAGCTGAAACTGAGTCACTGAACTCCTTCAGGGACCACAGTAGAGGCCAAGGTCTGCAGGCCACAGTAGAGGCCCAGCTGGAGTGCAGTGGCACAATCTTTGCTCACTGCAACCTCCACCTCCCAGGTTCAAGCAATTCTCCTGCCTCAGCCTCCCGAGTAGCTGGGATTATAGGTGCCTGCCACTATGCCCGGCTAATTTTTTTGTATTTTTAGTAGAGACGAGGTTTCACCATATTGGCCAGGCTGATCTCTAACTCCTGACCTCAGGTAATCCGCCTGCCTCGGCCTCCCAAAGTTCTGGGATTACAGGAGTGAGCCACCATGCCCAGCCTTCTTGGCTGATTTTCAATAGTTGTCTTATTATGTGAAGGTGAGTAGTCATAGAAATAATGATAAATATATATATTTTCTTTGAGAGAAACACTTTTGTGATTTGAAGTTGATTTATATTTATATATTTATATATTTTGTGATTTATAGAAAGATGTATATCACTTTTAGTTGTTTTCAAAAAAAATTGTGAAAACACATAACATAAAATTTACCATCTTAAAGCTTTTTAAGTCTATATTTCAGTGCTGAGTGTGGTGGAGGCTCATGCCTATAATGCCAGCACGTTGGGAAACTGAGGCAGAAGTGTTGCTTAAGCCCAGGAACTTGAGACCAGCCTGGGCAGCATATAGAGAGCCCATCCTCACAAAAATTTTAAAATTAGCCAGGTGTTGGGTTGTCCACCTGTGGTCCTAGCTCCTTGTGAGGCCGTGGCAGGAGAATCACTTGTGCATGGGAGGTTGAGGCTGCAGTGAGCTGTGATTATGTGACTTCATTCCAGCCTGCAGGACAGAGTGAGAACCTACCTCAAAAAAGGTGTACATTTTAGTCCTTAAGAGTATTTACATTATTATGTAAAGACCTCTAGAACTTTTACGTCTTCTAAAATTAAAACTTAATACCCATTAAGTAACAACTGCCCATTTTACCCTCTCTTTAGACCTTGAGTAACACCATTCTCCTTTCTGTTTCTATTTGACTACTTACGATGACTCATATCATGGAATCATATAGTATCTGTCACTTTGTTACTATCTTATTTCAGTTGACATAATATTCTCAACGTTTATGTAAGAATGTGACAAGATTTACTATTTTAAGG
Source organism: Symphalangus syndactylus (assembly GCF_028878055.3). NCBI lineage: Eukaryota > Metazoa > Chordata > Mammalia > Primates > Hylobatidae > Symphalangus > Symphalangus syndactylus. Next base: position 79,458,113 of record NC_072426.2, read on the forward strand.
CTGAATAATATTCCACTGTATATGTTACATTTTTAATTTGTTTATCAGTCAAGGGATATCTGGGTTACTTCTGCCTTTTGGCTTTTGTAAATATTGGTGTAATATATTTATATATATATATAGTATATATAAATATAAATGTATATATTTTTATATAATGGTATAATAAATACATTATACCAATATTTATATATTTAATATATAAATGTTATATATTAAATATATATAAATATATGTTATATACATTAAATATGTAAATATTGGTATAATGTATTTATTATACCAATATTTCAAATATATATTCCAGGTTCTTTGTTTGAATGTAGATTTATATTTGGTATATACCTTTATATTTATGTTTGAATATAGATTTGTAAGTGGAATTCTAGGATTCCATTTATAAATATATTAATATATAAAAATATATTTTATATTCCAGTCAAATAATATGATTTATATTTGAATATAGGTTTATAAGTGGAATTCCTTAATTATGTAATTTAATTTTTAAGAAACATTCATAATATGATGGTTGCATCCTTTTTTCCTCACCAATAATTCACATGAGTTTTAATTTCTTTACATACTCAACAGATTTGGCATTGTAAAAATTTATCATGGCCATTCTAATGGGTATGAGGTGGTTTTGTTTTGGATTGTAATTTTGTTTTGTATTTATCTACAACTGGTACTTTTTTGCATTAAGTGCTTTTTTCTACTTATATATATTTTTGATTAAACATCAGTTCAATTCTTTGTCCATTTCTAAATCAATTTATTCAATGTTTGTTGTTCAGTTTTAGTTGTTTATAATTCTGAATATTAACTCATCACATGTAATTTGCGAATATTTTCACCCATTTCTTCGGTGGCATTGTCATTCTACTAAATATTTTCTTTGGTGTGCAGAAAATTTGAAGTTTAGTGTAGTTAAATTTGGGGGTTTTTTATGTTTTTCATAAGTATGATGTCATATCTACAAAAAAGTGTGAAAACCAGTGTTCTGTATTTTACCTATTTTTTTCTTCTAAGAGTTGTATTATATGTTTTTTAGTTTCATTATTTTATTTAAAATGTGCAAGAAAATAATACAACTTTTTTTTTTTAAGTGTAGACAGTTTTCAACATCATTTGTTGAAGAGATTTTCTTTTCTCTATTGTGTAGTCATGGCAACTTTGTGGAAGATTACTTGATTATATAAAGAAGGGTTCATTTCTGGGCTATTTTGTTCCATCGTCTGTTTATTTGTCTCTGTTAGTACCACATTGCTTTTGTTTATTGTGGCTTTTTAATATATTTTGAAATCAGGGAATATAATGCCTCTTTGTTCTTTCTCATGGGTGTTTGACTAGTTTTAGCTCATAATCAATTTAAAAAATTTTAAACAATATTTCTGGTCAACAATGTGCCATTGGAATTTCTTCACCACTGTGAGTTGTTTTCACATTTTGATTAAATTATCTGGACCTTGAGCAAGAATATATTAAAGAGTGTGTTTTATTTCCATATATTTTTGAATTTGCCAGTTTATCTCTTGATTTTGATGTCTAGTTTAATTTTATTTTAGTCAGAAAACATAACTGTATAATTTTGGTCATCTTAAATTTATTTATTTATTTTTGTTGTTGTTGAGAGACAGATTCTCACTGCGCCACTCAGGCTGGAGCACAGTGGTACAATCTTGGCTCACTGCAGCCTCAACCTTCGAAGCTCAAATAATCCTCCCACCTCAGCATCCCAAGTAGTTGGGACTACATACGTGTGCTGTGACACCTGGCTAGTTTTTTTATTTTTTGTAGAAATGCGGATTCTCACTATATTGCCCAGGCTGGTTTTGAAATCCTGGTCTCAAGCGGTCTTCCTGCCTTGGCCTCCCAAAGTGCTGGGGGCTACAGGCATGAGCCACCACACCTGGCCAGTCTTCTTAAACTTAATAAGACTTGTTATGTGTCCTAACAGAATGCACCAAGTTCAAACAAGAATATTGTGCAATCTGTTCCTTTTTACTGGAGAGTCCTGTACATATTTTTAATGTGTAGTCGGTCTATGATATGATTTGGATGTTTGTACCCTTCAAATCTCATGTTGAAATGGGATTCCCAATGTAGGATGTGGATCCTTGTGTGATGTGTTTGGGTCATGGGGGCAAATCTCTTGTAAATGACTTCGCACCATCCCCTTGGTGATCAATGAGTTCTCACTCTATTAATTCACATGAGAGCTGCGTGTTTAAAGAACCTGGCACTTTCTTTTCACGCTTGCTCCCTCTCTCCCCATGCAATATGTCTGGTTTCTCTTTGCCTTCACCATGATTGTAAGCTTACTTAGACCCTCACCAGACGAGATGCTGGCACCACACTTATTGTACATTGTGCATAACTATGAGGAAAATAAATCTTTTTTCTTTATAAATTACACAGTCTTAGGTATTTATTGCAATACAAAATGAATTAATACAATTTATAATGTCATCCAAGTTTTGTTCTCTTATTGATGTTTTATCTAAACTTTCACTCATTATTAAAGTGGGGTCTTGATGTCTGTAATTATTATGTTGCTATGTATTTTTTGCTTCACTTCTGTCAATATTAGCTTTATATATTTTGGAACCCTGATCTTTTAAATAGGTATAATAGTTATAGATTCTTGGTAAATGACCAATGTTATCATTATATAGTAACAATCTTTACCTCATGCTAGTTTTTGATTTACAGCATATTTTGTCTAATATAATTATGACCACCTCACTTAATTGTGGATACTGTTTGCATGGAATATGTTTTTTCATTCTGTTTCTTTCAACCTATTTGACTCAAAGTTAAAGTGAGTCTCTTGAAATCCTGGTCTTAAGCAGTCTTCCAGTCCTGGCCTCCCAAAGTGCTGGGGCTACAGGCGTGAGTCACCACACCTGATTAGTCTTCTTAAACTTAATAAGGCTTGTTGTGTGTCCTAACAGAGTACACCAAGTTCAAACAAGAATATTGTGTAATTTGTTGCATATTGTGTGATTTTGTTTGTTCTTATTCCATTCAGCCATTTAATTTCTTATTATTAGTTTAATCAATTTATATTTAAAATGATTCCTTAGAGAAATAAAGTTACTATTACCATTTTGATTGTTATTATTTTCTGTGTTTCTTGTAGAGATGTTTTCCATCATTTCCTATTTTACTGTCTTAATTTTTGTTTTTTTTTTTGATTTTGTAGTGTTATGCTTTGCTTCCTTTCTCATTTTGTATTGCATACTTTCTATAAACTTGTAATTATTTTGGTAATTGGAGATTATGTAAAACATTTTAAAGTTATAACAATATTAATATGTCATAACTTCAGTTGAATACAAAAACTATGCCTCTTTACATCCTGTAGTGGTTTTTTTGTTTGTTTGTTCTGTTTTGTTTTTGAGACGGAGTCTCGCTCTGTCACCCAGGCTGGAGTGCAGTGGTGTGATCTCGGCTCACTGCAACCTCCACCTCCCAGTTTCAAGCAATGCTCTGCCTCAGCCTCCCGAGTAGCTGAGATTACAGGCACCCACCACCACGACCGGCTAATTTTTCATATTTTTAGTAGAGACAGGATTTCACCATTTTAGCCAAGCTGGTCTTGAACTCCTGACTTCGTGATCCACCCATCTCGGCCTCCCAAAGTGCTGGGATTACAGGCATGAGCCATTGCACTTGGGCTTACATCCGGTAGTTTTTTATTATTACAAATATTATTTTATATTGTGTATCTGTTAACAGATTTATGCAGATTTTTTTGTTCAAATTCTATAGCAGAATTTTAAGAGATTTTCCTTCATGCTTATGGTAGTAAACAATAGTATATGTGTTTATATATTTACATTTAACACAAAGCTTTATAGTTTCATGTAGTTTTTTAAGGCTATTCAGCATCATTATATTTTTCAACATATGGACTCTTTTTGGCATTAAAAAAATAAACAGCATCTCACTATGTTACTCAGGCTCATCTTGAACTCTTAGCCTCAACTAATCTGCCTGCCTTGGCCTCCCAAGACTCTGGGATTACAGACATGAGCCACTGGTGCCTGGTCACCATGCAGCATTTCTTGTGGGACCATGCTAGTGGTGATAAATAGCTTCACCTTTTGTTTATTTTGTAAGTTCTTTATTGTTTCCTTATTTTTAATTCCAGAATAATTCCAAATAATTTCAAAGCAAACAGTATTGATTGGTATTAGTTTTTCTTTTATCACATAAAAATGTGGACAGTTCTCATCCTTTTATCTTCAAATAACCCCTCTACTACTTTTTCCCTACATTTGTCTTCTAAGATTTATTTTCCAAATGTAGTAATCTACTTAATGGTGTTCAGTAAGTTTAACATTCCATGTTTTCATTTTGTTTTGCAATTTTATTTTATTTCATTTTACTTTATTTATTTATTTATTTTTTTGAGACGGAGTCTCGCTCTGTCGCCCAGGCTGGAGTGCAGTGGCGTGATCTTGGCTCACTGCAAGCTCCACCTCCCAGGTTCACGCCATTCTCCTGCCTCAGCCTCCCGAGTAGCTGGGACTACAGGCACCTGCCACCACGCCCAGCTAATTTTTTGTATTTTTTAGTAGAGACAGGGTTTCACCGTGTTAGGATGGTCTTGATCTCCTGACCTCGTGATCCGCCCGCCTCAGCCTCCCAAAGTGCTGGGATTACAGGCATAAGCCACCATGCCCAGCCAATTTTATTTTTTTTTTGTTTCATATTTTAGAGTATGCCACCTCACATCAGTTAATTGTGTTTTTAGTTTTTATTTTGTATGATAATTGTGAATGACGATATTCAACTCTGTACACTTTAAGACAGCATGGAGCCAAAGTTAAATATGAATCAGTCATATGTCTATTCCCAATATAATAATTTCTGTGTTGTGTATACACATATTATTTCTGTATTGTTTATGACTTGTATGTTTGTGAGTGATCAATGGTCATTTTTTCTGAGTGGTCATAAAAATTCTACTACTTCTAAAATCTGTTTGGGAATCTATTTTTATGTGGGAGAAACACTTTTTTCATTTGAAGGTAATTTTAAAAACTGTCAATTTTGTCCCTTTTTTAGGTATTATTACTGTTTATTTTTAATTATCAAGAACATAAAATTTAGAACCTTAATTTAAAAATATGTAGTTTATATTAATCATATTGACATTATTATACAACATATCTCTAGAATGTTTTTGTCTTGCGAAACTAAAACTGAATACACATTAAACAACTACTTATTTCTCCCATTTTCTGGCCCTTTACAAACAATTCTGTTTTCCCGTTTTTGAGTCTAACTGCTTTAAATATCTCATGTAAGTGGATTCATACAGTATTTTTTGTGGCTGACATACGTTATTTTGCATAATTTCATGAAAGTTTATTATGGTTGTTAGAATATTTCCTTTTTTTTTAGACGGAGTTTCGCCCTTGTTGCCCAGGCTGGAGTGCAGTGCAGCGATCTCAGCTCACTGCAATCTCCGCCTCCCAAGTTCAAGCCATTCTCCTTCCTCAGCCTCCTGAGAGGAGGCTGGGGTTACAGGCATGCACCACCATGCCTGGCTAATTTTTGTATTTTAGTAGAGGCGGGGTTTTTCCATGTTGGTCAGGCTGGTCTTGAACTCCCAAACTCAGGTGATTCACCCACCTCGGCCTCCCAAAGTGCTGGGATTACAGGTGTGAGCCAGTGTGCCCGGCCTGTATTTCCTGTTTTTAAACACTGAGTAATATTCCATTGTTTTTATGTTTCAAATTATATTTATCCAGTAATCTGGGGAGAAAAATTTGCATTGCTTTCACCTATTGCCTGTCAATAACAATGCTATAAAAATTGTGGATGTGCAGCCGGGTGCGATGGCTCATGCCTGTAATACCAGCACTTTGGGAGGCCAAGGTGGGTGGATCATGAAGTCAGGAGATTGAGACCATCCTGGCTAACACGGTGAAACCCCGTCTCCACTAAAAATACCAAAAAATTAGCTGGGCGTGGTGGCGGGCACCTACAGTCCCAGCTACTTGGGAGGCTGAGGCAGGAGAATGGCATGAACCTGGGAGGCGGAGGTTGCAGTGAGCCTAGATTGTGCCACTGCACTCCAGCCTGGGCAACAGAGTGAGACTCCATCTGAAAAAAAAAAAAATTATGGATGGGCAAATAACTCTTCCTGTGATTATATGTGTGAGAGTTTATATTTATACTACATTCTGTTTATTTGGTCTAGTTCACTTTTTATAACCAAATCAAATTGTTTTAAGTCTATATAATGTGTTTTGAAATCAGGGAGTTGTGATGCCTCCAAAGTTGTTGCTCTCTTTGAAGATTATTGGGTGTTTCATTGTTTCTTAAAATTTCATATAATTTTGGGGTTGCTTTTTCTATTTCTGCTAAAATAAAATTAGATATTTGAAACGGATTGCATTAAATCTGTAGATTACACTGAGCAGTATTGGCATCTTCACAATATTAATTATTTTACCCTTCAATCATGCTGAATATTAATTATTTTACCCTTTGAGCATGCTGAAGAGTGTGTTGTTTAATTTTCATGTATTTGTAAATTTTTTAGTTTTGTTTTTGTTGATTTCTACTCTCATTCCATTTTGGTCATAAAGAGTAATCTATCAATTTCAATTTTTAAAGATTTAGTAAGTTTTTTTTTTATCATGGCCTAACAGGCAGTTTATCAAAGAGAATGTATGTGAGCTATTGAGGATGGTTGTACCCTGCTATTGTTAAGGAGTGTTCTTTTTAGGCATAATATTGTTTTATACTGCTTTCTTTGTATATTTTTTTATTTTTGAGATGGAGTCTTGCTCTGTCGCTGAGGCTGGATTGCAGTGCCGCAATCTCGACTCACTGCAAACCCCGCCTCCCTGGTTCAAGCAATTCTCCTGCCTTAGCCTCCTGAGTAGCTGAGATTACAGACGCCTGCTACCGCACCTGGCTATTTTTAGTAGAGATGGGGTTTTAGTAGAGATGGGGTTTCGCCATGTTGGCTAGGCTGGTCTCAAACTCCTTACCTCAGGTGATCTGTCCTTGGCCTCCCAAAGTGCTGGAATTACAAGCATGAGCCACTTGTCCCCATCTGTACTGCTTCCAGTTTCTCTTTTCCTTTTCCTTTTTTTTTTTTTTTTGAGACAGAGTCTTGCTCTCGCCCAGGCTGGGGTACAGTGGTGCGATCTCGTCTCACTGCAAGCTCCGCCTCCTGGGTTCATGCCATTCTTCTGCCTCAGCCTCCTGAGTACCTGGTATTACAGGCACCTGCCACCACGCCCTGCTAATTTTTTGTATTTTTGGTAGAGACCGGGTTTCATTGTGTTAGCCAAGATGGTCTCCATCTCTTGACCCCGTGATCGCCTGCCTCGGCCTCCCAAAGTGCTGGGATTACAGGCATGAGCCACTGTACCCGGCCCTCTTTTCCATTATTAATATTGTTATGTTTTATTGTTCATTGCAGAAATTGAAGTATTAAAATATCTTATTTTAATTATATTGCTCTCTATTTGTTGCTTTAATTCTGTTAATTTTTGCTTTGTATTTTTGGAAACTTAATGTGAGAAATACACATACACACACAAACATATAAATATATGCATGCACATATTTGTCATCATATGTTTTCGATAAATATCTTTATTATTGTTTAATGACCTTTTTCCTCTTGTGAATTTTGACATAAAGTATATTTTATAAAATGAGAGTTGTTGACTTACGATGTATTTTGTATAATACAATTTGGTCTCTTCTGCTCTCATTTGGTTAATGTTTGCCTGAAATGTCTTCTTCCACTTGCCACTTTCAGTTTGATTTCACTACTAGATCTCAAGTGACTCTTGAAGAAAGGCAAGTTGGATCTTGGTATATAAAATTTTATATAATCCCTCTATTCAATGTATGTGTATTGATTGGAAAGGCTATTTTTAAAATGTTTATTTTCTGAAGACAAAGATTATTGTTATTTTATTGTTTAATGATTCTTGTATGTCTGTTCCTCATTCTGTCTTCCTTTGTGTCTTTTTTATTTTTGTATGAATAGGCTGTCACTTCTTTCTTATTTCCTTTTTTGTATCTATACAGACATTTTCTTTGTGGGTGCCTTCAGGATTATATAAAAACCTCTTAAAATTTCAACAATATATTTTGAAGTGGTGAAATTTAAATTCGGGTTCATGCACAAATTATTTCTTATTACATCTGTCCTCAACTTAGTTATTGATGTCACTAAACATATCTATTTATGTTATATATTTATTAACAGATGTTCATTATTATTTTTAGCTTTTATCTTTAAATTTTAGAGAATAATTAAATAAAACATTTTTTGGTTATTATGATAATGCTACAGGATTTTTTTGTATAAATATTTGCATATCTTTATACTTTTCCCAGAAAGCTACCTATTTTTGTATGATAATTTTGTTTTTTAGCATCATATAGCTTTAGTAGGAGGACTCTTCTCAGCATTTTTTGTAGGGCACATGTAGTGTTGATGTAATTTTTCCACATTTGGTTATCTTTAGAGGTCTTTCCTTTTTCTTCATTTTGTAGCACAGTTTTGCTGGTTATATTATTCTTACATAGAAGTTATTTTTCGCTTGGCACGTCAACTATTGCACACAATTTCCTTCTGGTCTGCAAGGTTTCTGTTGAAAGAGTCACTGGTTATATCATAGAACCGTAATTATGTGTTTTCCAGCATTTGAGATTCTCTTCTTGTCTGTGACTTTGGGAACTTTGCTTTGCATGTCTTGTTATGGATCTGTGTGTTTCCTAGTTTTAGTATGTTGAGCTTCTTCATTTTTACAACCTTGTTTTCTTACTTTTGAGAATTTCTCAGGTATTCTTAATTTTTTGAGACAGTGTCTTGCTCTGTCAGCCAGGTTTGAGTACAGTGGCATGATTGCAGCTTACTGCAGCCTTGGATTCCCTAGGCTTACATGATCCTCCTACCTCAGCCTCCTGTTTACTGGGACCACAGGTGTGTGCCAATACACCTGACTAATTTAAATTTTTATAGAGGGAAGTATCGCCATATTTCCCAATTTAAACTTGAACTCCCTAGGTTCAAGTGATCTACCTGCCTCAAACTCCCAAAGTGCTGGGACTACAGACATGAACCACTACACCTGGCCTCAGTCATTATTTCTATTTGTATTTTCTACTTCCATAATTTCTATTATATTTTTCATCTTTTCCTTGATATTCGATTTTTTTTTTATTTTAGTTACCTGTGTTCCCATTTAGGTTAAATTTTTAAAATTAATATGTACATCTTTATTTTCATGGTTGTTTTCTGACAGTTTTAAGTTGTTTTTTTTTACTTAGGCCATGTCACTGTAATATTTTGTATGTATTGTACTTTTTGGTTGAGATTTGGACATTAACAAACAGCTACCTGTCACAATCTTTATAATGCGGTGTTGTCCTAACATAGTCTGAAACCAATTGCTTCAACTAGAGATTCTGGGAGCCTATCAAATATGTTATGATGTGTCTCGTGTGGAATTTTGTGTTGATTATTCATTTAAAGGGGTTTGCCTGTGTTTCTCAACAGTCTGTAATTACTTCCTATACATATTGCATGTCTGTGGTACTGTAGTTTGTTGCTGTAACATTTACCTTTGGTCTCAGCAGACTCAAGCTGTTATTTGAAAGTATACTATCATTTCTTTCAGCACATTTTGTCATTGGAGACAGAAACAAGTCTCTGTAAAAGTGCCCAGAAGCCAGAAGTAAAAATACATGAGCCAGTTTTTTTTTTTTTCTATATTGAGGAAGATGCCAGGCATTGCAATTTACTTCTAAAAGTGCCATGCTGCATTATGGAGGAGGAAAGGTGTTGGGCAAATGTAACAAACTTTTCTATCCATTCAGTATGGCTTGTGGCATTTCGCTCACCTGGTACACTGAACACACTTAACTCATTTCTAGATTTTCCATAAAGACATTTTGGTCAGTACAGTTTTGTTATAAGTCTATAAAACAATTAGGACCTGTGGTATTTTTGTTATGCCATGTTGCTAATGTACTTTGTATAATTTTATGTATTAGATTTGTAAACAATAGATTTGTATATTCACATGGGCCTAGTGAGATAATTTGTTATTTTTATTTCTTTCAGCTGTGTTCTCATTTCACCCAAGACCTTTGGCTAGATCAGAACATAAAAAATTCATTTCAAAAAGTGATGCTCAGAAGATATGGGAAATGTAGACATGAGAATTTACAAATAAGAAAACCCTGTAAAAGTTTGAATGCATCTAAGGTGCAGGAAGGAGGTTATAATGGACTTAACCAATGTTTGTCGATTACTCAGAGCACAATACTTCAATGTAATACATGTGTGAAAGTCTTTAGGAAATTTTCAAATTCAAATAGACTTAGGAGAAGACATACTGGAAAGAAACCTTTCAAGTGTAAAGAATGTGGCCAGTTCTTTCACAGGTTCTCACACCTAAGACAACATGAGATAATTCATACTGAAGAGAAACCCTACCAAAGTGAAGAATGTGGCAAAGATTTTAAGCAGTCTTCAGGTCTTACTATACATGAGAGAATTCATACTAAAGAGAGACCCTACAAGAGTGAAGAATGTGACAAAACCTTTAAACAATCTTCAAAACTGAATAAACATAAGAAAATTTATCCTGGAGATACAACCTACAAATGTGAAGAATGTGGCAAAGTCTTTTCCTTTTCCTCAACCCTTACTCAACATAACATAGTTCATACTGAAGACAAACCCTACAAATGTGAAGAATGTGGCAAAGCCTTTAAACAATCCTCAAAACTGAATGAACTTAAGAGAAATCATACTGGAGAGAAACCCTACAAATGTGAAGCATGTAGCAAAGCTTTTTAAGCAGTCTTCAGGCCTTACTATACATAAGAGAATTCATACTGGAGAGGAATCCAGAAATGTGAAGAATGTTGCAAAGCCTTTTACTGGTCCTTAAGCTTTACTAAACATAAGAGAGTTCATACTGGAGAGATACCCTACAAATGTCAAGAATGTGGCAAAACTTATTCTTGTTCCTCAAGTTTACTCAACATAAGAGAGGTCATACTGAAGGGAAATCCCACAAATGTAAAGAACGTGGGAAAGCCTTTAACCAGTCCTTTAGCCTTACTAAACTTATGAGAATTCATACTGGAAAAAACTCATACAAGTCAGAAGACTGTGGCAAAATCTTTTAAGTATTGCTCAAATATATCCAGCCATAATTCATACTAAAGATTATGCCTATGAACCTAAAAAAAGTTTGGCAAAGCTTATGAATACACCTCAAACTTTCCTAGGCATTGGAGAAATATCAGTGAGAAACCTCAGAAAACTGAACAATGTGGCAAGGCCTTTAAATGGTTGTCACATCTTACTGTAGGTAAAATAATTGATAGTGGAGAAAATCTCTACAAATAAAGAATGTGTCAAAACTTCTAACATGCTCATACCTTATGGCACATAAAAGTGTTTATACTTGAAAAATTATAAAAGCCATTTCTATCTGCTCACATCATAGTCAACATCAGGAAGTTCATACTTAATAAAATTATTATAAATGTAATTACTGTTGAAAGACCTTGGAAAATATAAACTCTTAAAATAAAAAAGAGTATTCTGGAGACAAACATTACAAATATAAAGAGGGTTGTAATACCTTTACTTGCCCTGTATAATGTACAGATTTTATGCTAGAAGAAAAGTCTAAAGGAATTACTCAAACTTGTTCAGCATCAGAGAATTTATGTTGAAGGAAACCATACAAATGTAATAAATGTGGAAAAACATTTGTTCAGAAACTACAGCTTACAAAACACCATGCAGTTTATAATGAAAATATTTTTGCAGATGGAATACATGTGTAAAAATATTTAGTAAAAATTAAGTCTTTGTAAACTTTAGAAAATTCACAGTAGGAAGAACTAAGGCATTGGCGCTTAAGACATTACACTAAATCAGAATGTTCTGTATAGAAAGTAATCCAAAGCTAAAACTTTTGGATAATTTATTTGTATATAAGTTTAAGAGGAGTGGAAGATTATTTTTTGGTGAGTTATAATTACATTCAAGGTATACGTTTTTCCTTGAAAAAAAAAAATGTAGATTTTTTGAAAAGCAAATAGTGAGGTAATTCAACTGTAAAATTGCTTCATGCTGTTCCTTTTTTCTTGTTGTTTGTGTAAAAGCATGTCATCAATTTCTGTTGCATCAGAAATCTGAGAGATTCCTTTCTTATTAGGTAGGCATCATTCAGTAACTTTTCCATGGAAGAGTAAGGATATTAAAATGTAAGTGCATATTGAAAATCTAATTGGAGAGGCTCTTTATGGCTGACTTTTAACATTGTTCATGTGATGCATGAGTTATGTGTTTAGAGTAATATTCTGCATTATAGTGAGAGGAAAACTTTGAGTTTTAGTAGTAAATTGACCAATTGTACTTTTATGTAATAAAATGTAGGGAATTTTAAAATTCTTTTATAAGACTGTGATAACTTAGCTTTTAAATTAAACGAAATAGTTTTAAACTTTTTAAGACGTGCATTTAGTAAAGTGTTATGTCACCAACTTTAACGTATCCCACCTTATTCAAGATGTAGATAAAAGATGGTAACATAGTAGAATGACCTCTCTAGCAATCTCTTTTGCCTGTGGCATTAAACTGAAAAGTTTGAGTATTGTTTCAATGGGTAAAATGTACATTTGTTTAACGTTTTAAATTTTTGTAGGAACATAGTATTGTTTACCTATTTATGGCATATATAGAATATTTTCATACAGGCATACAACTTGTAATCACATCAGAGTAAATGAGGTATTCATTACGTAGTGCATTTTTTTTTGTATTACAGACAATCCAATTAAACATTTTTAGTTATTTAAAAATGTACAAGTAAATTATTACTTGCTACAGAGGTTTTTTATGGTCACAATAATAATTACATAGTAGTATAATAAGAAACCTCACATTTCTAAGTCCTGAATGAATATTTTTAAAAATTTGTCATATATATTTTGAACAAGTGGCCTCTCTGCCTGTAAACTCATACAGACTGTTAGTTTTTACTTATATTACTCTTAAGATAAACATTAGGTGTAAGAAAATTGTGGGGCAAGTGTGTGAGTGTGAGTGTACCTATTTTCAGAAGACAAGCAATATTGGAACAAAATATCACTTTAATAAAGTGGACAAATCATTTACTAGAAAACCAGAAACCTCAGTGATTTTGAATAATGTCTGTATTCTCTGCATTTTATTTAATTAATTACTGTGAAGTCTTATGGACTGCGTTTCCGAATCTTTCCATGCAAATTCTTTCTTTCATGTGCCTGGTACTCATGGTAGACTGATATTTTTTTCATATTTTTTGTGTTTATGATTTATTAAGTATTCATTATGTAAGTTGCTCAGGTATTCTAAGAATTTTCATAAAATTTAGTAATGCACACAAAATAATTTTTCAATGTTATTTCACAATGAGTGTATTAACTTATATTTCTTTTGTTGCTTTCTTTTTTCTTTTTTTTTTTTTTGAGATGGTGTCTTGCTCTGTTGCCCAGGCTAGAGTGCAGTGGTGGGATCTCATCTCACTACAACCTCCGCCTGCTGGGCTCAAGCAATTCTCTTGCCTCAGCCTCCTATGTAGCTGGGACTACAGGCATGTGCCACCATGCCCAGCTAATGTTTTTGTATTTTCAGTAGAGACTGTGTTTCACTATACTGGCCAGAGTGGCTTCGAACTCCTGACCTCGTGGTTCACCCACCTTGGCCTCCCAAGGTGCTGGGATTACAGGCATGAGCCACTGCATCCGACCAGCTTATATTTCATTTAGTTAGAACATCCCATTTTGTTATTTTAATTGGAGAAACCTGTCTAAGCTAAGTTTCCTTATTGTTCCTTTTACCCTTTATAATTGACATAGGTGAATTTATTCATTCAGCCAATTTGTTTAGGTAAATACTGGGGAGGCTTCATAAGTCATAAAGATATTTTGATATGTAAATGTAGCAAACACAATGCTTGCTGTGTAATAGATGCACCATTATTGGCCATAAATATTTCTGCTGGAGTTAGTTTGTAGCTCCAAGTAAAGAAATATGCATAGTGAAGAAATAAAATCGATTCTGTATATGGAGAGGACATTGTTCTTATGCTGCAAAATTGACTCTTTCTGAATTTAAAGAGACATTCTGCTTATTTTCTGATTATCTTTAGTTTTGTTTGTGTCTGCTTGTGTTTATCCCAACTGTGTATGCATCACAGCCCTTCTTTTTCTTCTTTGTGTTATGGCTACATTTTTATTGCTGTTTGTTTTGTGCCATGTCATTTCACACAGTACTTTGTAGGTTCTGATGAAAGTTTGTCAATGTAACTTTCAGATCCATTAATTGAGATAAAAAGCATGCAGTGTTCGCAAGTGACAGGAATAAATCAGTCAGAATTTCTTGTCTTTGTAAAACCAAACTTTTATTAAATTTTAACACTGTCTGTGTGTGGTGGCTCACACCTGTAATCCCAGCACTTTGGGAGGCTGAGGTGGGAGAATCACTAGGTCAAGAGATTAAGACCTTTCTGGCCAATATGGTGAAACCCCATCTCTACTAAAAATACAAAAATTACCTGGGCATGGTGCCATGCACCTGTTGACCTAGCCATTCAGGAGGCTGAGGCATGAGAATTGCTTGAACCCAGGAGGCAAAAGTTGCAGTGAGCTGAGATTGCACCACTGCATTCCAGCCTGATGACAGAGCAAGACTTCATCTCAAAAAAAAAAAAAAAAATTTTAACACAATGTGTGGAAAATATAAAATTAGTTAGAAGATATGTCTTAGAAAAGTTGATGGTAAGTGGAGAATGTTAAATTTAATTTTTTATTACATACTTACAGCTCAACTTAAGTTTTCATTCAGAATCTTTTATTTTGGTGTGAATGTTAAATATTCAAAAATAATAGAATGACACCTGTGGATTTCACATGTGAAATAATCTTTTTCATATTAATGTTAAAATCTTGAGGAATTTCTCACACTTGTATAACTTTTTCATTGGGTGCAGTTTACAATTTAGAGGTTTCATTCTTTGTCACCCAACTAGCCAACTCCTTGGTCATTTTATCTGGAAAAATTTTAAAGATCATGGCATCTTTTGAGTTAAAAAATTTCTTCAGTGATCTGGGATGCAAACTTATTTACTCTCTTCAGAGTGGTTTAATCAAGTGAAACACAGTAACACCTGCCCTTTTTGTGTCTTCCCTGTCATTACCACTGGCACCAGAAACTCCTGGTGTCCCAAGCTCAAAGTAAAAGCCCTAAGGTACATTGGCTTCTCCCATGCTCTGTGCTGGGTCCCGAACATGGTGGTAAATGAGTTCATATGGTCATGACTGACTAGGTGACAATACAGCATAAGAACTATGTATCTTTCATACTATTCAGACAGGTTTATGACAAAAACACAGGGTCAGAATTTGAAACATTGTCATTTTTAATAGTTTTTATAAATTTATTTTTAAATTAACTGATAAAATATGTATTTATTTTGTAAAATAGTATTTTGAAGTAAATATACATTGTCAATGCCTAATTTTAGGTAATTGTCAACTGCTTTGCCTCACATAGTTATTATTTTTGTGGTGAGAAGACAACATTTACTGTCAGCATTTTTTCAGAAATACCATACATGCATTATAATCTCTTGAACTTATTTTTCTTATCCAACTGTAATTATGTAATCAAGATACGTTTTGTAGAATCCACATATGAGTGAAATCATGAGGTATTAACCTTTCTGTGCCTTATTTCAACAACTATAGTGTCCTTTAGGTTTATCTTTGTGATTAAAAATAAGATTTTCTGTTTAAAATACAGTATTCCATATATATATATATGTGTATATATATATGTGTATATATATATATATACATATGTATATATATATATATATATATACCATAGTGTCTGTATTTCCTCATTGGACAATGGACACATATGTTGATTCTATATTTTGGCTTCTGTAAAGTGTGCTGCAACAAACAGAATTGCAGATGTCGGTTCATCAATCTAGTTTCATTTGTTTTGTGATAGATATCCAGTAGCTCAATTACATGTTAGATTTTAATTGTTTTGCAAAATTTCTATTTTTCATAATGGCTGTTTTTATTTACATTGACACAAACAGTGGGAAAGCTTTCCTCTTTCTCTTTCTTCAAATTTACCAACAATTTTTTTAAACATTCTAACAGGAATGAGTTTATATCTTAGAGTTGTTTTGGTTTGCCTTTCCTTGATGATAATTGACTTTGAGCCATATTCATCTATCTGCCAAGCTATATGTATGTCTTTCTTTGAAAATTATTTATATAGATCTTTTGCTTATTTTTAATGGTTATTTGTTTTTTGTTGTATAGTCCTTTGAGTTTCTTATATATTTTTGATATTAACTGCTTTTCACATGTATAATTTGCAAACATTTTCTTCCATTTTTCATTTATGTTATTCTGCTGATCGTATCTGTTGGTGTGCAGCAGCTTCTTAATTTTAAGGAATCTGATTTGTCTATTTCCCCCTAAAATTTTGAGGTTAAACCCAAGAGTCACTGCCCAGACCAATGTTATGGAGCATTCATTCTATATTTCCTCATCTTAGTTTTAGATTTTCAGGTCTCACATTTAAGTATCTAATTTGAGTTAATTTTTATATATGGTGTGAGATGGAGGTCTGATTTTATTATTTTGCATGTGGATATATATTTTCTCAACATCGTTTATAAAAGAGACTGTTCTTTTTTTAAAAAAATTGTCATCTTTATTTACAATCAGTTGTCTGTAAATACATGAATTTATTTCTGGTCTTTCTGTTTTGCTCTATTGGCCTATGTGTCCATTTTGTTACACTTTCATTATGCATCTATTTGAATGTTACAGTTGTGACAACCAATCCCACAAAAATACAAAAGATACTTGCAGACTACTATAAATATCTCTGTGCACACCAACTAGAAAATCTAGAGGAAATGAATAAACTCTTAGAAGTATACAACCTCCCAAGACTGAATCAGGAATAAATAGAAGTCTTGAAGAAACCAAAAATGTGAAAGTAAATTGAATTGGTGATAAAAAAAAAATCTACCAATTATAAAAAGTGCTAAACCAGATGCATTCACAGCATGATTTTATCATGTATACAAAAATGAGTTGGCTGTAATTCTACAGAAAGTATTCCAAAAAACCAAAGTGGGACTCCTTCCTAATTAATTCTATCATATAATATCAGTCTCATCTTGATATATTAATCTGGTAAAGACACAACAAAAAAAATTACAGGCCAATATCCCTGATGAATACAGACACAAAAATTATTCATGAAATGCTTGCAAACTGAGTCAGGAAATCAAAGTTATTTCACTGCAACTATGTGGACATTATTCTGTGAATGCAGGAATGTTTTAACATGTGCAATCTATAAATGTGACTCAACATATAAAAATAATTAAAAAACAAAACCACATTACCTCAATAGATGTGGAAATAGCAATTAATAAAATGTAATATCTATTTATGAAAAACATTCTCAAAAAACTAGGCATTGAAGGAACATACCTCAAAATAATAACAGCCATATAAGACAAATCCTCAGCCAACATCGCACTGAACAGGTGAAAGATTAATGCATCCTTCCTAAAAATTGAAATAAGAAAAGAATGTGCACTTTCACTACTCCTATTCAACATAGTTTTGAAAGTTTTAGCCAGAACAATCAGGCAAGATAAAGAAAGAAAAGCACTCAAATAAGAAAAGAGGAAGTCAACTTATCTATCTTTACTGATGATATAATTTTCCACCTACTTCAAAGACTCCTCCAAAAGACTCTTAAGCCTAATAAATGACTTCAGGAAAATCTCTGCAACAACAACAAAAAGCAAAACAACTTTCAGAAATGAGGAACATTTCTATACACCAGTAACACTTAAGCAGAGCAAAATTAAGAACACAATCCAGTTTACAATAGCCAGAAACAAAAAATAAAATAGTGATCCATTAAACAAAGGAGGTTAAATAACTCTACTAGAAGAACTACAAACCACTACTGAAAGAAATCAGACATAGTGCAAATAAATGGGATAGTATTTCATGCTAATGGATTAGAATTATTAAAAAGTTCATACTGCCCAAAGCAATCGACTGTTTATTTCTATTTCTATCACTCTACCAATGACATTTTTTATAAAATTAGACAAAAAACTATTCTAAAATTTATATGAAAACAAAAAAGCTCAAATAGCCAAGGCTATACTAAACAAAAAGAATAAACCTGTAGATATTATGTTACCAAACTTCAAATTTACCACAAGCTATGGTAACCAATATAACATGGATGCAGATACACACACACACACCCCTATTGAACAGAAGAGAGAGCCCTGAAATGAAGCTGAACTCTTACAATTAATTGATTTTTGACAGCATCAACAGAAACAAATGGAAATAACTCCCTACCCAAAAAAAGTTGCTGGAAAAACTGGTTAGTCATATGCAGAAGAGGAAAACTCGACCCCTAATTCTCATGATATAGAAAATTAACTCAAGATATATTAAAGACTTATCTGTAAGAGTTCAACCTATAAAAACCCCAGAAGAACACCTAGAAAATTCTCTCCTTGGCATTGGTCTCTGTAAAGAATTAATGACTACATCCTCAAAAGTGAAAGCAACAAAAATAAAAATTAAAAATTGTGACCTGCACAGCAGGAGAAACTATTAACAAAATAAACAGGCAACCTACAGTATGGGCTAAAATATGTGTAAACTGCATACAACAAATAACTAATATATACGTTTTATAAGGAATTTAAGAAAAAATGTTGACAAAAAATGTGAACATATACTTTTAAAAGAAAGACAAAAAAAGCAGCCAACAAATATGAAAAATTGATCAACATTTTTAATGATTAGAGAGATGTAAATCCAAACCACAATGTGATACCATCTCACCCCAGTCTAAATGGCTATTATTAAAAAGTAAAAACAAAAAACAAAAAAAACCATGTTAAAATTGTGTAGAAAAGAGAACCCTGATATACTCTTAGTGGGAATGCAAATTAGTTCAGCTCCTGTAGAATGTATTTTGGGGATTCCTCAAAGGACTAAAACTAAAGTTACCATTTGACCCAGCAGCCTCACTACTGGGCATATACCCTAATACAAATAAATTATTCTACCAAAAATACACCTGCACTCGTATGTTTATTGCAGCACTAGTCACAATAGCAAAGACATGGAATGAAACCATGTGCCCATAAATCTTAAGATGGATTTTAAAAATTAGGTAATTACACACCATCTAATACTATGCAGCCACTGAAGAAGAATCATGTAATACTCTTTGCAGCAATATGGATGCAGCTCAAGGTCATGATTCTAAGCAAATTAACACAGAACAGAAAACCAAATACTACATTTTCTCACTTATAAGTGGAAGCTAAACATTGGGTACACATAGAAGCAAAGATGAGAAAAATAAACACTAAGGATTCCAAAATGGAGGGAGAAGGGGAACAAAGGTTAAAAAGTACTTGTCATGTATAATGTACACTACTTGGGCAATGGGATTATTAATTGCCCAAACCTCAACGTCATGCAGTATACCTATGTTACAAATCTGCACGTGTATCCTTGAATCCAAAATAAAAATAATAAAATACTTTGTGATATAATGCCATGTTAGATTTCTCCAGTTTTGGTTAATGGTCGGAATTAAGGGTGGAAGACATAGAATTTTGTCCCCTTTAGACATAGGGGTGAAGGTTTCTATAACAGGTCTCCTGACATCCTATAAGCTGTTTTCTCTGAAAGCTCTTGTCCTTAGTCTTGAGTGTGCAGCTAAAATAAATGACTGTACATCAAGCTTGTCCAACTCATGGCCTACAGGCTGCATGTGGCCCAACATGGTTTTCACTGCAGCCCTAAACAAATCCATAAACTTTCTAAAAGCATTATGAGTTTTTTGGGATTTTTTTTAATCATCATTTGTGTATTTTATGTATGGCTCAAGACAATTCTTCTAGTGTGTCCCAGGGAAGCCAAAAGATTGGACACCCCTGCTCTACATCTTTATTTTTCATCTATTTACAGTACGCTAGATGATAGTGTTAATTTATTACACTACTCCTTTGGGAAACAAAGATGGTCAGTGGTTTAAGTTTTTTTAGAACCATTTTTGAAAATATGAAGCTATGGTAATCATACCTAAGTGACATAATTAGGAAATAAAATTTCTAGAAAAAGCATGAAAGCATTATGGTTAAAGTTCAAGAACAATGAAACGGGAGTGTTGGTTATTTAAGGCAACAGTCCTGCAAAGGCAATCATTTCATCACAACCATTTTGGTGAAAAAGAATAATGTGTCAGAAGGAATTTTTAGAATAATTTTCTGATTATATGCCAGTGTTAAATTTTTATTTGTATTATTTGTCATATATAAGTCTAAATCAAAAAGAAGATGGCATGACTTTCAGATGAATCTTTTCACACATATATTCTCCCTAGAAGGGCACTGGTGTGTTTTTCAAAAGGGGTAGCATTGCTGGCTTTCATTGTGCTGCTATGTTTGTGTGCTAAATGAAGGCAGAAAGTGAAGCAGAGTCAACCAGGATATTTCTAGTTTCTACATTCACATCATCTGAAATCTAGTGTTACATCAACTAGAAATAATCCTGGGGCTAAGTATTTTAAAACTGAAAAAAAAATGCATTGATAAATATATTTTTAGTTTATTTTTATAGTTTATAAAAATGTATAGTTTCTGACTTATTATAAGTTAAAACAATTTGAACATGCAGATAACTAAAAGTTCCATCTAGATGATGGTATTAATATTTAATAACTTATGATTGTGAGCCACAATTGCCCCATTTGGCTTACTGGAAAGCAGTATTTTAAATGGAGAATAGGATTTCCATAATTCCAAGCATACAGATCTTTTAAGATAAGCACTATGCTTAGATTTGAATAGATTGTGTTTGTAGTAACAGGAACTTTAATATTTTTTCTAATAGGAGCAAAAAAAGCAATAAAAATAGGTAGGTAAAATTAGTTCAAAAGAAACTTCACATGTGGTCATTAAATGAGTAGCTGGGATTACAGGCATGTGCCACCACGCCCAGCTAATTTTGTATTTTTAGTAGAAATGGGGTTTCACCAGGTTCATTAGGCTGGTCTCGAATGCCTGACTTCAGGTGATCCCCCCACCTTGGCCTCCCAAAGTGCTGGGATTACAGGCGTGAGCCACTGTGTGTGGCTGGAAAAAGTATTCTTATGTTACTGTTTCTGAAACTTTCAGAAACTTTAGTAGACTCAATGGATGATGATGTACATGCAGACCACAAATTATAAATAAAATAATAGGCTCCTTTTAGCTTTTAGCATTAAAACTAAATATATGTCAAAAGTAAAATTAGTGGCTCCTTTAAGTCATGAGAAGAATGTCAGTGTTAGAAAGCCTTTACCAAAATATTTGTGTTAGGCTTAGTAATGAGTGCTTTGCACCAAAAATTAAGTTCATTTGTTTTTATATCTGTCTTTTTTCTTTTTTTGTTATTTCTAGAAGTATTTTAATTTTAAAATGTAAACTATGACTGTGTTAAATGCCTTCATTTCTATGCCTATTTGTTAATATTTTACCTGACTGAGAAGATGAGTTTTTAAAATTTTCTTGAATCAAGACCATTAATTAACATAGACACAAAATAGTAATGAAAATCGAACTTGATTAGTAAAACAATTATCTAGCTCCTAGTAATCCTTACCTCTCTCACTCAACATAAAGTCTACATCTTTGCATTTCTCTTAGTTATAAGGAAGTGGCGTTTGATCAAATTGGTCAGCATGACATTGGGTAAAATGTAACTATGTTTTGGTCTGACAGTTGAACTGATTTATTACCAAAGAAGTTGATTTTTTTAGTATGTGATATCTTACTATTTTCTATTTATTTAGGGAAACTAAACTGACAAAACATGAAATTAAAATTTTATTTCAAATGGAAAATGCTTAAACATTTTTTATAGTAACTAAAGCTAAAAATATTTTTGGATTTTTAAATTAAAGAACATCTCAAGTACTTCAAGTTACCTTCCCCTGACAGTAGATTATATTTTACTTTATTGCTAAAATGGAATTTGGCTGTCTTTTTTGGCTGTATTCATCACTTTCATTCTATTTTTTTGTGCAATATTTGCATCAGGCATTTCACATTTTAATCATGTGCAACACTTTTTTTAAAGGCATGCTTCAATAAAGAAACACTTCCATTTAGTCAGGAGACTATCTCTTTGAGTCTAACATAGATTACAGCCTTGACATGAATAAGATTCTTCTTTTATGTACTCAATAAATGTTTACTTACAGCCTATTTTATACTGGGTAGTATTATGGGAACTGGAGAGAGAAGGTCTGTCTTTATGGAGCTTGCAGTATAGTGACAGAGATAGAATATAAATGCATAAACAGTTGCACACTAAAGTGATGGATGTACTAAGTGCTATGAAGAAATATATTAGCCAAGTGTGGTGGTGCTCACCTGTGGTCCCAGCTACTTGGGAGGCTGAAACAGGAGGTCTGCTTGAGCCCCAGAGTTTGAGGCTGCAGTGATCCATGATTGTGCCACTGCACCCCAGCCTTGGTGACAGATAAAAATCTGTCCAAATAAAAAGTATAATAATACAAAGAAAATAAGGTACAGTAATCACATTCAGGCTGTCAGGGACTGCTACTTTAGATAGGGAGCTCTGGAACAATCTTTTTGAGGAGGTGACACTTGAGCAGGTCAGAATGGTATGATGGAGTGAGTTAAGCGAATGTCTAGAGGGCAGAGAGAAGAGACACTGTGCAGAGTCTGAATACAGACAGCACTTGATGAGCTCAAAGATCACTACAAAGACCAGTCAGGCTGCAGGCACTGGGAGCAGGAAAGGAGAATGCACAGTCTGAGGAGCAGATAAACACAGACCATAGTAAAGAGCTTGGATTTCTTTGTTAATTGTGATAGGTAACCACTGGAGGATTCAGAGCTGGGAATGAAATGGTATAAGATATGTTCTTACAGGAATAGTCCAGCTTTGTGGGAGAATAGATTACAGATTACCATAATAGAATAATAATAAATGCAAAGGCAGCTTAGAAATGATTATATCTGTCCGGGGGTTGATACTGGTGGTGTTAGAACTGTGAGGTCCGGTATGATAGCCACCAGCTGCATTTAGTTTTTTACATTTAAATTAATTGAAATACCATAAAATTTATTCCTACCAGGGACTTGGGAGAAAAGGGAGAATGAGGAGTTATTGCTTAATGAGTACAGAGTTTCAGTTTGGGGTGAAAAAAATTTTTGGAAATACATAGTTTTGATGATTGCACAACATTCTGAATGTAATTAATGCCTCTGAATTCTATGTTTAAAATGGCAAAGCTTATTACATATGCTTTACCACAATAAAACATTATAAAGTTAATCACAGAACCAAAACTCTAAAACCATTTTTTAAAATTGTATAAATTTAAGGAGTCCAAGTGCAATTTTGTTAGGAGTGAAGTCTGAGCTTTATCACTGGAACAATGTACACTGTATCCACTAAGTAATTTCTCATCACCTTTCCCCCTCCCACCCTCTCACCCTTCTGAGTCTACAGTCTTATCATTTTACACTCTTTGTTCATGTGTACACATTATTTATTTCCCATTTTTAAGTAAGAACATGCAGTATTTGATTTTATGTTTCTGAATTGCAAAACTATAAAACTCTTAGAATAAAAAATAACAAATCTTTATGGCCTTGGATTTGGCAATAGTTTCTTAGATATGGCATCGAAAGCTCAGTGATAAAAGAAAATGTACTGGTCTTCATCAAAATTAGAAACATTGTGTTTCAAAGGATGTAACAAAGAAAATAAAACGACAACCAGAAAAGTGGAGAAAATGTTTGCAACTTATATATTTGATTAGAAATCTATATCCAAAATGCACAAATAACTTTTACAACTCAACAGTAAAAAGAAAAAATACATAAAAATAGGCAAAATATTTAGACATTTTTGTGAAGAAGATATAAGAGTGTCCAATAAGTGCATGAAGAAAAGCCTAACATCACAAGCCATCAAGAAAATGCAAAATCAAAACCACAAAGAGATACCACGTAACACCCACTAGTGTACCTACAATAAAAAATGACAAATGGTTGGGCGCGGTGGCTCACGCCTGTAATCCCAGCACTTTGGCAGGCCGAGGAGGGCAGATCACGAGGTCAGGAGATCCAGACCATCCTGGCTAACATGGTGAAACCCCGTATCTACTAAAAAATACAAAAAATTAGCCGGGCGTGGTGGCAGGCGCCTGTAGTCCCAGCTACTCGGGAGGCTGAGGCAGGAAGATAGTGTGAACCCAGGTGGCGGGGCTTGCAGTGAGCTGAGAGTGTGCCACTGCACTCCAGCCTGGTGAGGCTGTAGAGAAATTAGGTCTTTCATACATTGCCGGTGGGAAAGTAAAATAGTACACACTTTGGAAAACTGTGAGGTGATTACTGAAAAGGTTATGCATAGGTACCTTATGACCCAGCAATTCCATTCCTAGGTACATACCCAATAGAAATGAAAACTTATGAATGAAATATACAAAAGTTCGTACCTAAATATTATAGCAGCATTATCATAATTCTGAATAATACATACTAAATCGAAGGGATATTAAAAGTAATATTGATGAAATAAAGTTAGAAATATAAAATTTTTACCAGCGATTGACCTGATTCAGTAAGACTACTTCTTAGTCTTCAATTCCATATTTTGTATATTCGGAGAGCCAGTTCAAGTTGCTTCACTTCTAACTTTTTCTTTTGTTGCTCTTCGATTTTTCCTAATTCTTCCCTAATTTTTTCATTTAATAGATTGGCATTTCTTCTCTTCTCTTCTTCTTGGTTTAAAGTCAATCTGCAATTAAATATACTTATCTTAAAATTCATTTTGTTAGAAAATAGAATTCACTTTGAGATCTACTTCTTCCTATATTGGTTTATTATTCCAATAAAATTCTTATATTTTTGAATATGTTTTTCCTTTCTAGTTCTGAGGTATTTAATTTATTACAGAACTCTCTCCCAAATGACACACATACTTGAAAAATAGTGAGAAAAGAACATCTCCTAGTTAGAAAGTTTCTGTTACTAGTAACTTCAACAACTGTTATGGAAAAGAATACTGGAAGCTATCAAGTAAAGTTATAAGTTGAAAATTATCATTTTAAAAATGTAACAGTCAAAATTACTCCTCAATGAGGACAGATCATTTACAGTTAACTAATTAAAATGACATTACTTTTTATAAACAAGCTTACATATCCATTAGACATAAATATTCATCTTTATAAAATAAGGCAAGTATCCCTAAAAATAATTATAATATTAAAATCTGAGACTAGGCTGAAGAAATCTAAAACTATTATCCCATATATCTTTTGTTTCTTTTTTTAGTAATACTTTAAATGTATCTTGTTGATTATTATATATTTTATCAACAAATTTTAAATCTCTTTTAGAATGACAGAATATAATATTTAATTAAAAAATAAAAATAAGTATTTTTAACATAGAACTCTGAATTAATTTTATTTATGTAGGAGAGAGAGATATTGAATATACTAGTCATAAATGACTCTATATTTTTCTTTATACTCCATGCATATTAAGATTACAAGTGTATAATTAAAGGAAAATGATTATTGGGGGTAGAGGAATGGCCGTTTCACACTCTCCTTGTTGAACTATAAATGAATATAAATTTTCTTGAGAACAATTTAGAAGTAATGAACAAAGAACTTCTTAAAAACTTCCTATAATTTAACCAAATATTTTTATATTGAATAATTTATTCCAAGTCAATAATTAGAATGGTAGAAAAAGATTTACTTGCAGTTATGCCTTGCAGCACTTATTATAATACAAAAAAGATAAAAAAATTAATTTGTTAAGTAAACAATGGGGTTTCCAAATAATGGCCTTCTATATAGCCATTAAAATTGTGATTTAAATAAATATGCATTTAATTATCAGGAGATGTATTCACAGTTAAGAACTTGTATTATTTAAATGAATTTGACACTCTACAAGACAGAGATTTCTTTCTCCAGTTAAACTTCAGAAGGTAAGTCAGCCAGTACAAAAAGTATCCTATATACTAGTATGTCATACCTCACACTTCAGAGCTCTTGTTCTTTTTTAACTTTTTGATTCTCTATGATTTTATTTCTTTTGCTTCTGATAGTTCCTTTTGTAGTACACGAAGCTTATTTTTCATTTGTTTCATTTTTGCTGTATTGTTCACAGGGATTTTTTTTTCTTTTCTTTTTTTTTTTTTTTTTTTAGTCTCACTCTGTTGCCTAGGCTGGAGTGCAGTGGTGCAATCTCCACTCACTGCAAGCTCCACCTCCCGGGTTCATGCCATTCTCCTGCCTCAGCCTCCCGAGTAGCTGGGACTACAGGAACCCGCCACCACGCCCGGCTAATTTTTTTTGTATTTTTGGTAGAGACGGGGTTTCACTGTGTTAGCCAGGATGGTCTTGATCTCCTGACCTCATGATCTGCCTGCCTTGACCTCCCAAAGTGATGGGATCACAGGCATGAGCCACGGGGCCTGGCCCACAGGGATATTTTTAAGTTCCCTTGCTCTTTCACAAGAAAGAACTGCATCCAAGATTTTTGATAGGCTAGTTGAATCTGTCTCAAGGAGGAGATAGAAGTAAAATATATTAGTACTTTTGGGATATAAAGAACTGCATATTTTAACAATCACTAATTCATACACTGAACAAATACATATTGATTGCCTACCACGTGGAAGGCATTATACTAAGCTCTACAAATTAAACAGAAAAAACAAAAACTTCTGCCCTTGTTTAACTTAAAATGTGCTAAAAGACAAAGCCCCAGAAAAGTGACAGTTATAAATTCAGATAGATTCTGTAAGAAAACAGATTGCTAAGAATTAGATCTATACTAGGCTCATGGAAAACTCCCCCCAGGAATGTATAGCTACACTGAGGAATGAAGAATGAAAAGGAAGCAGTTGAGCAAACAGGGAAGGAAAGCATTTTAGCCAGTCTGTGGCACGTGCTGAAACTCTAGTGTAGTCTGCCTCTAGCCAAGAGACAGCAACAGGTATGATTTTTCTTCTTAGGTAAAATAACTAAAATCAAAACACACAAAATACATTAAACAATTTTTCAGACACTGGACATCAGGCAAAGAAGATAATAATCCCTGAAAAACAGAAAAAATAAAAAAACAAAAGAAAGCAAACCTTATGAATGTTTCAGCTTCCTGCCTTGACAGAGATTCTGAGATATGACATAGGAAGAAAAAACTGAGGTGGGATCTACCAGACTCTCTTGGTTACATTGATGAAGCTTAGAGTCTGGTAAAACCAAAGCAGACAGATATTACAGAACAAACACTGAGGAGAAGAGAGAGATACAGAAGCAACAGCAAGAAACCCCCTGTCAGTATTTAGCAAAATTTTGAAAATTGCATGTGAGCTACAAAACTACCTAAGAACAAACCGGGTGGGGGTGAGGGGAGGCTTATAAAATTAGAGGAAATCACACCTGGTGCTCACACAGTGCCGAGAAGAGTATCTATTTTTATAGATTTTCCTGGGAAAACTCAGACTTCACAGGAAAATGAATACTCAGCAGGCCTTGCCTCAGGTATGGGGAGTTAGCTCATACCACAAAAAGCAAAAATGAAAAGGATCAAGCTGTTTATAAGTAACTCAACTCTATTCTACTATAAAAATCAAGAAGATAAGTAAAGCAATAGAAGATACTTTTAAAAACCAAATTGCACTTGTAGAGATACAAGTTACAATGCTGGAGATGAAAGCTGCACTGAGTAGATATGAGCATAGATTAATTAGCCATCATGAAAGAAAAGATTCACAAATTTGAGACACTAGTGAACTATGAGCAAACTCCCAGCAGGTAATATATAAGTCCCCAAAGAGGTACGAGGAGAGGCAGAATAAAAAATTTGAGGAAAAATTGGCTAAATATGTTCTAAACTTAACGAAAGCCATAATCCCACAGATCTAGGCTGGGATCTGGCTGATAGAAAAGAAATGAAAATATGATTGTAATTTCTTACACCATCTATGATATGATATAATATTACTTGAAGGTGGGTTGTGATGAGGTAAATTCATACACTATAAATCCCAAAGCAACTACTAAGACAGCAAAGAGTTATACCTAATACCAAATAAATTTATACCAAAAAAGATATGAGTAAATCATAAATAAATGTAAAAGTAGATTAACAACTAAAATGTTATGCATATACAGATATATAACTAAATTACAAAAATTACTAAACTAGTCTGAAGGAAGCAGAAAAAGGAAAAAAGCAAAGCAAAGAAGATCTGGGACTAATAGAAATCAACCAGTGTGATGACAGACAACTCTAATCGTATCAATAATTACATTATAAATTAAACTGGTCTAAAAACCTCTGCTCAAAGGCAGATTGTCAGAATGGATAAAAAAGCAAGTCTTACTTGTATAATGCATATAAGAAATAAACTTTAAATATAAAGACAAAAATTGGTTAAAAGATGAAACAAGATATAACACACTAACACTTGACAAAAGAAGGCTGAGGAAGAGTGGTTGTATTAATACCAAAGTACATTTCATAGCAAAAATATTACCAGCAATAAACAAGGTCATTTTATAGTGACAAGTGGTTCAATTAATCAAGAAAACATAACAGTCCTAAATATTTATGTACATAATAACATAAATGCTTCAAAATACATGATACAAAAATTGATAGAACTGCAAAAGAAATAGACAAATTCCCAAGTACAGTCTAAAATTTCTAAACTCCTACTCAAGTGGTATAATAAGGAGGCAGAAAATTCTGGAAAAATGTTGGCATGTGTACTCACCAGTCTAGACATTTTCCCACTCCCTGTGTATGTATGCTGCTTTAGTTACAAAAAGTTAGGTAAGATCTTGAGAGATTTCTTCTTGGATACCAGAAATATCAAACACATCAACAGTATACCTAACAACTCTAAAATAATTCTTTTGAACAGATTACCACTGAAGAACTTGTAAGTTAAATCCAGTAGACTTTTCAGTAATTTTACTGCTTGAAATTCTCACATTTAAAAGAAATTTGCAACATCACTTTCTCAGACTCCTCTCCTACGTTTCTTTAACCACTGCTCAGTCTCCTTTACCAAGTCCTTTGACTCTTGTGAAATGTTGATATTCCCAGGGTTTTGTCAATGGCTTTATTCTACATCTTCTGCATCATGGATAAGCTCATTGAGATCTATGGCTTTGCCTAATAATTATAATAAAATTATTCTAAGCCTGCATCTTCAACCAGAGTTCTGTCTCCAGCTAGAAATGCATATAATCCAATTACCTACTGAAAGTATCCCACATGAATGTTTCATTGAACTCAATATGTAAAGAAAACTGTTGGTCTGTCCCATGACTGTTTGCACTTCTCTGTTAACCTGACAAATTCCTACTCCTTCCTCATGAGCATTGTAAATGTTTGTGCACAATCTGAAAACTTATGAATGACCTGAGACTGTATCTGTCCCCTAGCTTTTTAAACTCAATTATCACCAAGACATATTAACTGCACCTCTTCTCTGCCTTTGCTTTATCTTTCCAGTGCCACTGGAAATACAAACTTATTTATTTTATATTTATATTTCCTGGTTAAACGTGGCCCCTTAACTGATGGCTTTCACAGGGAAAAAGAAACCCTACAAATTACTGTTCTTATTTTTTAAGTTAAAAAAATTAATCAAAATAAAATAATGCCAAAGAAGGACCTACATGTTTAATTGTAGCTTCTGAACTTGATTCATTTTACCCTTGATGGGTCAAACTTTCATAATAGATTGATACGAGGCCACAGATTGGTTACAAAAAAAAAAAAAAAAGACTATCGCATGAACTACTACAAAAGCTTCATCTTTAAATCTTTTTATGTGATTATCCTCCATCTATCTTCTATATGAAGGGTCAGAAACTATAGGCCACAGGCCAAATTCAGCTTACTAAATGGTTTTTTATACAAACTTTTATTGGAGTACAATCATGCCTCTTTGCCCATACATTATCTATGACTCCTTTCACCCTACAATGGCAGAGTTGAATAGCTGTAATAGAGACCACATGGACCAACATATTCGCTATCTGGCACTTTACAGGAAAAGTTTGCCAATCTCTGCTTTATACCATGACCAGAATGCCCTGATACTCAAATCTAATCTTGTGACTCACCTGCTCAAACTTTTCCACTGAATTCCTGCAGAAAACATTGCTGGCTTCCTATGCATAGTCATTATTTATTCTTTATTGCTGCAGAAACACAAGTTCATTTAGATATTTATTATTCCATTACCCCCATCCAATCTTAAAAGAAAAATCATTATTCTAAGCTAATCACAGTAATTACATTTGTTTTCCTAGTGATTGGTATAAAAATAAGCATGTGGTATAATCCAGCCAATAAAATGTTACAGGAAGATTACTGCAAGCTTCCAAGTTTTCTTCCTATTTAAAAAAAACGTGAACAAAAGCAGCCCTCCTAGCCTTCAGATATTGTCTTGAGATAACATGATGATTGGAGCTGTTGCTAATTAGCCAACCAAGAAAGGAGATATGAACAAAACACTGCTGATAGTACAACTAATAATGGGGGGGGCAGTGAGATCCTATATCCCTTTACCACCAAAACAACTTTGGTTTCTATGGTTTTAGCAATTGTTAGTTAGTTCATCTAATATTTACAGCTAGACGTATTCTGAGAATTTTTCCAGGGCCTACAGAATAAAATCTACTCATTTCTACACTATTAAAATGTGTTGCCTAAGCTTGCCTTATCTAGACATTCAAGTCATTCCCAACTACTCCCATACCACACTATTTCCCCTAGGGAACCCAAAGTGCCAATAAACTCTACAAAGTTCACTCAAGCATCTTACCATTTGTACTTGCTTTTGTAGCTGTTTTTTTGTAGGACATGTAATCATCTTAGATGTTCCTTCTTCCTAAACTTCAATTTTATTAGATGTTACTCCTGCCACGCATTCAGTCTTTATAGATGTTTCTTTTTCCTCCCATGTGGTCTTCGTAGGTCTTTCTTGTGGCCATGCAAATTTCTCAGATGTTTTTTTCACAGGCCTTGTAATTTTCCTAGGTATTCCTCCTGCTGACTGTTCAATCTTTCCAGATATTGCTTTCCCCAAACATTGAACTTCGTCAGATGTTCCCTCCACCAAGGGTGCAGCTTTGTGTTGGAAACAACTTTCTGGTGCCACAAAGAAGAGTTAGCACTCCAGTAACAAGTTAACACTCCAGCAAGGCAAATTTACTTCTATAGAAGTGTGAGTCTTGCGGATGGAGCAATGGCAAGAGCACACTGGATAAGGGAGGGGAAAGGGTTCTTATTCCTAACGCAGCTAGTCCCTACTGCTGTGTCTTTCCCCTATTGGCTAGGGTTGAACGGCACACTCTAAGCTAATTTTGACTGGCTACTTCAAAGAGGACAGGGGTGCAAGCCAGAGCAGCTGGGTGGGTAGTTTCCACAGGAAGGACGGTTATAGAGCAGGTGACTAAGGATGACTAAGGACAGAGCAGGTGACTAAGAATGACTAAGGACAGAGTAGGTGATAGGGACTAGGAGGGGGTCGTTTACTGAAACTAGCGGCAAGGAGGCATAAAGAATGAGGAAGTTAAACTTTAAAATGGAGAACAAAGAACAGAGAAGCTGAACATACTGACATATTGGTTCTTTGAAGAGGAACTCAGAACTCACTGTACTTAACAATGTTCCCTCTCTTGAATTTTAAAGGACGTTAACAGGCTAAAACCTTTGAAGAGGAATTCACTGTATTCTACAATTCCCTTTTTCAATTTTTATAGCCCTTCCTCTTCAAACCTTTTTAACAAGTCTTGGCTTTTTTTTTCAACTTGATCCTCTAAAAGGAAAAGCCTATCTGAATAAGATGGAGGACAGCTAAGGGAGGTTTTAGAAAGTGTTGTTTCTCTAAGCCTTTGCACCAGCCCATGGATGCATGCTATGACACAACACCCAACAAGAATGAGTACACCTGTTACTGCTGTAAGAGAAGTAAGAATTGAGGCTATGATTTCTTTCCATTTACTGAACCACCTTTCTAGCCATCTTGAGAAAGGGTTATTGACTCCAGAATTTTTAACTAGTTCATTGGATAAAGTGGTAAATCCTTGTAGGGCCCTTGTTATGCTCCCACTGGGGGCACTGTTGTTTGCCCCCAATGGATAAAGGTACAACACTGAGTTTTAATCATAACACAAACACCACCTTTTTCAGCTAATATCATATCTAGGGCCATTCTGTTTTCCCAGGCCATCCGGCTAGTGGGCCTCAATTGTTCTGCTATTCCTTTGACAACATCCCTGGTGTAATTAATAAACCACTGTTGATTATTATAGATGTAATTTATCCAATCTACATTTTTATTGTAACCCACCAAAATATCGATTTAAATCCTGTAGCTATTTGATCTTGGGCTTAAATGTATCTGGTACTCGTTGTGGGATTCCAATAGCATCTAAATAAATGTGGGAGTCAAAAGACCCATAATGGACTTCCCTTGCTTTACAATGTTGTGTTTTCCCTTTTTCTGGTTGACGAAATGGCAGAGTGAAAAGTATAGCCAAATAGACTAGAGCATGAGGGCTGCTCCAGTTACTTGGCAAAGTGTCCAGTAAAGGTCCACCACAATACCACCACACATCTGCTCAGTGGTGTATAAGGGCTGACTGATTGGTAAGCTCTTGGAAAGTCTTAAGTTTACTGCATCCTTTTAGGTCTCCAAGCAATACTAAGTTTCCTCCTTGTTGTGAGAGACATGAACTGAACTTAGTTTAGGGAAATGGAAGCTGGATGGCCCTTGGGGGCTGACATGCAGGGTGTTGAACTTTGGGATATAGCAGAGAGAGAGATTGACAAGACTTGTTACCCCAGGCTGTGGTACCCTGCAAAATAGCTACCATACAGCCCATTCCTGGTCGACTGAAGGACCATCCTAGTGGAAAGGGGACAATCTGGGCCTCTGGTCTGCCATGTGCACAAGCATAACAATTGCTTTTGTTTAAAGTGCGAATGGAGTATTTGATCTATTCCAACCAGGCATTCGCATCTTGATATCCTGTCTCAGTAGCCAAAGTTTGTTTTAGGTCTTTAACTTCTACAATAGCTACCTTGGTCTTGTCATTAGATGGAGGAGGAACAACAGTTTCATTGCAAGAGTTTTTGGAAGAAGGCTTAGGGGAAGCTGTAGGCAGTAGGGGAGCAATGAAGCATATTTCAAAAGATCCAATAGGGTCTGTTTCTGAAAACTCAGCCCCCATATCATAAAACCAGCTTAAAGGAGGGAATTGGCTTAGGGAAGGGGAAGAACTTTGAGGGTTTGAAATAATAACCTGTATTGGGTTGCACTCATTTACCTGAAAATTAGGGGGAGCTATATCTTTAGTAAAATGAATGTATGGTTTTAGGAATTACAACTACTGGTTGGGGCAGTCCATCCTTGCTCTCACTTGCACGTAGCTGGACCAACTACGTCATAAAAGCTCTGTGTCAAGGGGGCAAGACTCCCAGTTGACACTGAGGTCTTCACTGAAACTTTCCTAGACTAAATGATCCAAATTCACTAATGTCCAGTCTGAGGAGAGCCAGGAAGTACAGAGGTACTTTTCTGAAGTGGAGAGCTGTCTTTGACTTGACAAGTCTCCACAAGGTATAACAAGGCAAGCATCAAATGTAATAGTTTGAGGCAAAATGGGTTCCATTGCCTGAGTCAATATTTTCTATTAGACTAAACCTGGGCACTATACTTTCAATTAAGGCCTTAACTACATTACTGGCCATCACATTTGAAAAGGGAATAGCTTTGACCCAGTGAGTAAGGTGATCTACTATCACTAGTAAATATTTTAGATGACCTATTGGAGGCATCTCTGTGTAATCAATCTGGATACTTTGAAATGGCCTTAAGTCTGGACTCCTTCTCCCAAGGGGTAATCTTTTTATAGTTTGTTTATTAGTTTTCTTACATACTAAGCAACTGTCTGTAACCTGTTTGGCCAGAGTATAAATTCCTATACACCCAAAAACTTCCAGAACTGTGTCACACGTGGCTTAGGACCCCCAGTGGGTCCCTTGATGCAGTTGGGACAAGTTTTCCCTCATAAGGGGTTTGAACAACATTTCCCTCTGGTCTGGCAATATCCATTTTTCTTCTGAATTCTCTTTAGCACCTATTTTTATTAGTTTCTCTTTTCAGTGGAAGAGAAAATGGAGATTATGGTAGGAGGAGGAAGGTAAAGAGTTCAGTGAAAAATAGATGTTTTAAAAGAAATGGCAGCTTGTTTGCCTGTGTAATCTGCTAGGTTATTTCCTATACTGTCAAAAGAAAGACTTTTCTGGTGTCTGGGGACATGGACAATCACTATTTCTTCTGGCAACTGAAGGTTATTCAATACTTGGGTGATTAGCTCCTTATGAACAAGATCTTGATGTTTACTATTAATGAGACCTTGTTCAGTCCAAATTTTTCCAAATGTATGAGCCACTCCAAAGGCGTTCTTAGAATTGGTATAGATGGCTCCTTCCTGGTTCTGCAAGTACTTTAAGGCTCGGCTGAATGCAAACAGCTCACAAGTTTGGGCAGACCAATTCTTAGGCAATTTTCCTGCCTCTATTTCTTCAAGAGTTTCTCCATCAATTACTGAATACCCATTGCATCTTTTTGCCTCAATCACCTGGGAGGAACCACCTATAAATAAGTGTCATCCCATCCTGAAGGGAGTTTCTCCTAGGTCTGGTCAGACCTTTGTATGGTAATCAGTTAAATGTAAACATGTGTGCTATCTCTTTAGATTTGGATCCCCTATTAGGAAACCTGCTGAGTTCAGGGAATTATCAGTGGTTAATGTTAAATCACCTTTTTCTAACAGAATAGTCTCATACTTTAAGATTCTTGAGTCAGTAAGCCACCTCCCTGCTTTCTGGTTTAAGATAGTTCTAACTTGGTGGGGCGTTCTTATTGTCAATTTTCCTCCAAAGGTTAACTTCCTGCTTTCTTTGACCATTAGTGCTGCAACCACAATGGATTGGATGCATTGAGGCCACCCACAAGTAACTGGATCTAAGACTTTTGACAGGAAGGCCACCATGGGCTGCCGATGGCCTCCGTGTTCTTAAGTGAGCACTTCTAAAGCTACCCCATTATCCATGTTGACAAAAAGGTGGAATGGCTTTTCTAGGGAAGGTAAGGCTAAGACAGCGGCAGTTATAAGTCTTTTTTCAGCTCTTCAACCTGATCAACTTCCTCAGAAGTCCACAGGAGATGGTCATTCTTCCCCTGGGCAAGTTTTGGATATAGAAGTTTACTGTTTAGTGCATGTGAGTTAATCCATAAGCAGCAGTATCCAACTAACCCTAAAAACTTCCTGAGTTCCTGTTTAAGTTTGAGACAAGGGTAGGGACATGATTCCCTCAACTCGTTCAGGCCCTGTTCTTCACTTCTCTGCACTTATCAAGTGGTCTAAATATTTAATTTCAGGTTCTACATACTGAAGCTTTCCCTTTGAGACTCATAACCCCTCGAACAGCAGATGGTTGAGAACATGTGTAGAGAAGCCAGCTACCTTCTCTGTATCTTCACCAGATATAAGAATATCATCAACATATTGGAGCAGGCATATTTGTTTGGGGTGACAACTTTTTCTAATACTTGTTCTAAAATTTGACTGAAAAGGTTAGGGGAGTCTGTGAACCCTTGGGATTCATTGATATTGTTGTTTCCACCCTGAATGGGGATCCTCCCACTCAAAAGCAAATATATCTTGCCTATCGTCAGCCAGGAGACATGCCCAAAAAGCATCCTTCAAATCTATTACAGTAAACCATTGATTATTTTATGGAATCTTGCTGAGAATGGTGTAAGGATCGAGGACAATGGGGTGAGTAGTTTGTACTATTTGGTTAATAGCCCTAAGGTCCTGTACCAGCCGGTATGACCCATCTGATTTCTTGACTGGGAATATTGGGGTGTTATAAGGGGACATACAGGGCTCAAGAAGCCCATCTTTAATAAGACCTTCAATTGTAGGTTTCAACCCTATCCTGCCCTCTAGGGGAATGGGGTATTGTTTCCTCCTTACTACTTCCCTGGGGATTTTTAGCTTGATGTGATTGGAGGGACTCAGAGTTTCCCTCAGTTTCCTTCTTTGGATCAGACATTAGGATTAATATATTTTTCATCTGCAGAGGTGAGTAGCTTTAATGAGGTGAGGAATCCTCTTGGGCTGAGTTACAGGCCTAAGCCTAACTTCAACATTAAATCCCTCCCTAGTAAATTAGTCCTTGCTTTAGGGATTAATAAAAACTGAATATGAGCTGATTGAGCCTGGTATATGACTTCTGTGTTTTCTAAAATTTTTGCTTTAAATCCTTCTCCCTTTACCCCAGAAACCAAAAGTTCCTCTGAAGAGCAGGCAATATTACATGGGGGGAAAACAAACAGAGGATCGAGTCACTCCTGAATTGACTAAAATTCCCCACTCTCAGTTCTGGGATTCTTTGATTTTACTCCCCCATGCTATTTAGAGGGCCTGGTAGATGAGAGCCTTGATCCTCCCAATGGAGGCTTGGGTCCTTTAAAGGAGGGTTTGGGACCTTTATAGTTTCTGGCCTACTGGAAGCTCTGTTTAGGGGTACATGGGTTTGGAGCCATCTGTTGGAAGGTGAATAACATAAGTTTTGTCTTTTGTTTTTGCTTTTCTTCATCTCTCTTCACAGATACTTTTTGAGTATCTCTGAGAAGTTCACTTGAGGTCAGTTTTCCCAATCTTCTAATTTTTGTAACTTTTTTGAAATATCTGGACAATGTTGGCCAGGCTCAGTGGCTCATGCCTGTAATCCCAGCACTTTGGGAGGCTGAGGTGGGTGGATCACAAGGTCAGGAGATTGAGACCATCCTGGTTAACATGGAGAAACCCTGTCTCTACTAAAAATACAAAAAATTTGCTGGGCGTGGTGGTGGGCACCTGTAGTCCCAGCTACACAGGAGGCTAAGGCAGGAGAATGGAGCGAACCCAGGAGGCACAGCTTGCAGTGAATCAAGATCGCACCATTGCACTCCAGCCTGGGTGACTGAGGGAGACTCCATCTCAAAAAAATAAAAAGAAATATCTGGACATTAGTGCCCTTTACAGGGGGGAGGAGCCTGGCCTCTCCAGTTCCTGTGTGGTAACCTGGGATCCAATCTGTGAGGCAGGAAACCTGCTAGCAGGACTCTGTCACTTTTCTGTGGGTTGTTTCCCTTTATTATTTTTTTCAATTTCACCCAATAAATTCCATTCCCCCTCACTCATCAAAGTGTCTGTGTGCCTAACTTTTGCTGGTTGTACGACAAGAACCCAGATTTTTTCTACAACATTTTTGGCGTCCAGATGTGGGGCTTGAAGAAGGTTCAGTCAACCTAAATCTTCAAAGAACTTGAGAAAACTGAAGACCTGGGAACGGATCAGGCCTTGAGACTCTGAAGGAATTCACAAGCATTCAAAAAAGGGTGGAGCCAAGATGGCTGAAGAGGAACAGCTCAGGTCTACAGCTCCCAGTGTGAGCGACGCAGAATACAGATGATTTCTGCATTTCCATCTGAGGTACCCAGTTCATCTCACTAGGGAGTGCCAGACAGTGGGTGCAGGACAGTGGGTGCAGCACACCATGCACGAGCTGAAGAAGGGCAAGGCGTTGCCTCACTCGAGAAGTGCAAGGGGTCAGGGAGTTCCCTTTCCTAGTCAAAATAAGGGGCGACAGACGGCACCTGGAAAATCGGGTCACTCTCACCCTAATACTGCACTTTTCCAACAGGCTTAAAAAACGGCACACCAGGAGATTATATTCCGCACCTGGCTCAGAGGGTCCTACGCCCACAGAGTCTCACTAATTGCTAGCACAGCAGTCTGAGATCAAACTGCAAGGCGGCAGCTAGGCTGGGGGAGGGGTGCCTGCCATTGTCCAGGCTTGATTAGGTAAACAAAGCAGCCAAGAAGCTCAAACTGGGTGGAGCCCACCACAGCTCAAGGAGTCCTGCCTGCCTCTGTAGTCTCAACCTCTGGGGGCCGGGCACAGACAAACAAAAAGACAGCAGTAACCTCTGCAGATTGAAATGTCCCTGTCTGACAGCTTTGAAGAGAGTAGTGGTCCTCCCAGCATGCAGAGGGAGATCTGAGAATGGGCAGAATGCCTTCTCAAGTGGGTACCTGACCCCGAGCAGCCTAACTGGGAGGCACCCCCCAGTAGGGGCAGACTGACACCTCACATGGCCGGGTACTCCTCTGAGACAAAACTTACAAAGAAACGATCAGGCAGCAGCCTTTGTGGGTAAGCAATATCTGCTGTTCTACAGCCACCACTGCTGATACCCAGGCAAACAGGGTCTGGAGTGGACCTCTAGCAAACTCCAACAGACCTGCAGCTGAGGGTCCTGTCTGGTAGAAGGAAAACTAACAAACAGAAAGGACATCCACACCAAAAACCCATCTGTACATCACCATCATCAAAGACCAAAAGTAGATAAAACCACAAAGATGGGGAAAAAACAGAGCAGAAAAACTGGAAACTCTAAAAAGCAGAGCACCTCTCCTCCTCCAAAGGAATGCAGCTCCTCACCAGCAATGGAACAAAGCCGGATGGAGAATGACTTTGACGAGCTGAGAGTAGAAAGCCTCCGACGATCAAACTACGCTGAGCTACAGGAGGAAATTCAAACCAATGGCAAAGAAGTTAAAAACTTTGAAAAAAAAATTAGATGAATGGATAACTAGAATAACCAATGCAGAGAAGTCCTTAAAGGAGCTGATGGAGCTGAAAGCCAAGGCTCGAGAACTACGTGAAGAACGCAGAAGCCTCAGAAGCTGATGAGATCAACTGGAAGAAAGGGTATCTGTGATGGAAGACAAAATGAATGAAATGAAGTGAGAAGGGAAGTTTAGAGAAAAAAGAATAAAAAGAAATGAACAAAGCCTTCAAGAAATATGGGACTATGTGAAAAAACCAAATCTACGTTGATTGCTGTACCTGAAAGTGACAGGGAGAATGGAACCAAGTTGGAAAACACTCTGCAGGATATTTTCCAGGAGAACTACCACAATCTAGCAAGGCAGGCCAACATTCAGATTCAGAAAATACAGAGAACACCACAAAGATACTCCTCGAGAAGAGCAACTCCAAGACACATAATTGTCAGATTCACCAAAGTTGAAATGAAGGAAAAAATGTTAAGGGCGGCCAGAGAGAAAGGTTGGGTTACCCACAAAGGGAAGCCCATCAGACTAACAGCGGATCTCTCAGCAGAAACTCTACAAGCCAGAAAAGAGTGGGGGCTACTATTCAACATTCTTAAAGAAAAGAATTTTCAACCCAGAATTTCATATCCAGCTTCATAAGTGAAGGAGAAATAAAATGCTTTGCAGACAAGCAAATGCTGAGAGATTTTGTCACCACTAGGCCTGCCCTAAAAGAGCTCCTGAAGGAAGCACTAAACATGGAAAGGAACAACCGGTACCAGCCACTGCAAAAACATGCCAAAATGTAAAGACCGTCAAGGCTAGGAAGAAACTGCATCAACTAACGATCAAAATAACCAACTAATATCATAATGACAGGATCAAATTCACACATAACAATATTAACTTTAAATGTAACTGGGATAAATGCTCCAATTAAAAGGCACAGACTGGCAAATTGGAGAAAGAGTCAAGACCCATCCGTGTTCTATATTCAGGAAACCCATCTCACAAGCAGAGACACACATAGGCTCAAAATAAAGGGATGGAGGAAGACCTACCAAGCAAATGGAAAACAAAAAAAGGCAGGGGTTGCAATCCTAGTCTCTGATAAAACAGACTTTAAACCAACAAAGATCAAAAGAGACAAAGAAGGCCATTACATAATGGTAAAGGGATCAATTCAACAAGAAGAGCTAACTATCCTAAATATATATGCACCCAATACAGGAGCACCCAGATTCATAAAGCCAGTGCTGAGTGACCTACAAAGAGACTTAGACTCCCACACAATAATAATGGGAGATTTTAACACCCCACTGTCAACATTAGACAGATCAACGAGACAGAAAGTTAACAAGGATACCCAGGAATTGAACTCAGCTCTGCACCAAGCAGACCTAATAGACATCTACAGAACTCTCCACCCCAAATCAACAGAATATACATTTTTGTCAGCACCACACCACACCTGTTCCAAAATTGACCACATAGTTAGAAGTAAAGCTCTCCTCAGCAAATGTAAAAGAACAGAAATTATAACAAACTGTCTCTCAGACCACAGTGCAATCAAACTAGAACTCAGGATTAAGAAACTCACTCAAAACCGCTCAACTACATGGAAACTGAACAATCTGCTCCTGAATGACTACTGGGTACATAACGAAATGAAGGCAGAAATAAAGATGTTCTTTGAAACCAATGAGAACAAAGACACAATATACCAGAATCTCTGGGACACATTGAAGGCAGTGTGTAGAGGGAAATTTATAGCACTAAATTCCCACAAGAGAAAGCAGGAAAGATCCAAAATTGACACCCTAACATCACAATTAAAAGAACTAGAAAAGCAAGAGCAAACACATGCAAAAGCTAGCAGGCAAGAAATAACTAAAATCAGAGCAGAACTGAAGGAAAGAGAGACACCAAACACCCTTCAAAAACTTAATGAATCCAGGAGCTGGTTTTTTGAAAAGATCAACAAAATTGATAGACTGCTAGCAAGACTAATAAAGAAGAAAAGAGAGAAGAATCAAATACACGCAATAAAAAATGATAAAGGGGATATCACCACCAATCCCACAGAAATAAAAACTACCATCAGAGAATACTACAAACACCTCTGTGCAAATAAACTAGGAAAACTAGAAGAGATGGATAAATTCCTCAACACATACACCCTCCCAAGACTAAACCAGGAAGAAGTTGAATCTCTGAATAGACCAATAACAGGCTCTGAAATTGTGGCAATAATCAATAGCTTACCAAACAAAAAAAGTCCAGGACCAGATGGATTCACAGCCAAATTCTACCAGAGGTACAAGGAGGACCTGGTACCATTCCTTCGAAACTATTCCAATCAATAGAAAAAGAGGTAATCCTCCCTAACTTATTTTATGAGGCCAGCATCATCCTGACATCAAAGCCTCGCAGAGACACAACCAAAAAGGAGAATTTCAGACCAATATCCTTGATGAACATTGATGCAAAAATCCTCAATAAAATACTGGCAAACCGAATCCAGCAGCACATCAAAAAGCTTATACACCATGATCAAGTGGGCTTCATCCCTGGAATGCAAGGCTGGTTCAACATACACAAATCAATAAATGTAATCCAGCATATAAACAGAACCAAAGACAAAAACCACATGATTATCTTAATAGATGCAGAAAAGGCCTTTGACAAAATTCAATAACTCTTCATGCTAAAAACTCTCAATAAATTAGGTATTGATAGGACGTACCTCAAAATAATAAGAGCTGTCTGTGACAAACCCACAGCCAATATCATACTGAATGGGCAAGAACTGGAAGCATTCCCTTTGAAAACTGACACAAGACAGGGATGCCCTCTCTCACCACTCCTATTCAACATAGTGTTGGAAGTTCTGGCCAGGGCAATCAGGCAGGAGAAGGAAATAAAGGGTATTCAATTAGGAAAAGAGGAAGTCAAATTGTCCCTGTTTGCAGATGACATGATTGTATATCTAGAAAACCCCATTGTCTCAGCCCCAAATCTCCTTAAGCTGATAAGCAACTTCAGCAAAGTCTTAGGATACAAAATCAATGTACAAAAATCACAAGCATTCTTATACACCAATAACACACAAACAGAGAGCCAAATCATGAGTGAACTCCCATCCACAATTGCTTCAAAGAGAATAAAATACCTAGGAATCCAACTTACAAGGGACATGAAGGACCTCTTCAAGGAGAACTAAAAACCACTGCTCAATGAAATAAAAGAGGATACAAACAAATGGAAGAACATTCCATGCTCTTGGGTAGGAAGAATCAATATCTTGAAAATGGCCATACTGCCCAAGGTAATTGATAGATTCAGTGCCATCCCCATCAAGCTACCAATGACTTTCATCACAGAATTGGAAAAAACTACTTTAAAGTTCATATGGAACCAAAAAAGAGCCCCCATCGCCAAGTCAATCCTAAGCCAAAAGAACAAAGCTGGAGGCATCACGCTACCTGACTTCAAACTATACTACAAGGCTACAGTAACCAAAACAGCATGGTACTGGTACCAAAACAGAGATACAGACCAATGGAACAGAACAAAGCCCTCAGAAATAATCCCGCATACCTACAACCATCTGATCTTTGACAAACCTGACCACAACAAGCAATGGGATAAGGATTCCCTATCTAATAAATGGTGCTGGGAAAACTGGCTAGCCATATGGAGAAAGCTGAAACTGGATCCCTTCCTTACACCTTATACAAAAATTAATCCAAGATGGATTAAACACTTACCTGTTAGACTTAAAAGCATAAAAACCCTAGAAGAAATCCTAGGCAATACCATTCAGGACATAGGCATGGGCAAGGACTTCATGTCTAAAACACCAAAAGCAATGGCAACAAAAGCCAAAATTGACAAATGGGATCTAATTAAACTAAAGAGCTTCTGCACAGCAAAAGAAACTACCATCAGAGTGAACAGGTAACCTACAGAATGGGAGAAAATTTTGGCAGCTTACTCATCTGACAAAGGGCTAATATCCAGAATCTACAATGAATTCAAACAAATTTACAAGAAAAAAAACAAACAACCCCATCACAAAGTGGGAGAAGGATATGAACAGATACTTCTCAAAAGAAGACATTCATGCAGCCAAAAAACACATGAAAAAATGCTCATCATCACTGGCCATCAGAGAAATGCAAATCAAAACGACAGTGAGATACCATCTCACACCAGTTAGAATGGTGATCATTAAAAAGTCAGGAAACAACAGGTGCTGGAGAGGATGTGGAGAAATAGGAACAATTTTACACTGTTGGTGGGACTGTAAACTAGTTCAACCATTGTGGAAGACAGTATGGCAATTCCTCAAGGATCTAGAACTAGAAATACCATTTGACCCAGCCATCCCATTACTGGGTATTTACCCAAAGGACTGTAAATCATCCTGCTATAAAGAAACATGCACACATGTTTATTGTGACACTATTCACAATATCAAAGACTTGGAACCAACCCAAATGTCCAACAGCGATAGACTGGATTAAGAAAATGTGGCACATATACACCATGGATACTATGCAGCCATAAAACATGATGAGTTCATGTCCTTCATAGGGACATGGATGAAACTGGAAACCATCATTCTCAGCAAACTTTCACAGGGACAAAAAACCAAACACCGCATGTTCTCACTCATAGGTGGGAATTGAACAATGAGAACACATGGATACAGGAAGGGGAACATCACACTCTGGGGCCTGTTTTGGGGTGGGGGGAGGGGGGGAGGGATAGCATTAGGAGATATACCTAATGCTAAATGACGAGTTAATGGGTGCAGCACACCAACATGGCACATGTATACATATGTAACAAACCTGCACATTGTGCACACGTACCCTAAAACTTAAAGTATGATAATAATAAAATTAAAAAATATATATCTGGACAACTTTTAGTGACAAAATGGAGCTTTAACATTCCCTGTCCCAGGGGATTTTCCAAATTTAGGCCTGCATATTGTCTCATTTGCTCCTTTAGTCTAAGAATTTCATAGTCCACTCATCTCTCTCCTGTTGTATATCAAATGCTTTAGAGAGATTTTGAGTTAGGGGT
Organism: Symphalangus syndactylus; assembly: GCF_028878055.3. NCBI lineage: Eukaryota > Metazoa > Chordata > Mammalia > Primates > Hylobatidae > Symphalangus > Symphalangus syndactylus. The sequence goes on from NC_072426.2 coordinate 79,502,124, forward strand.
ACTGATTCCCTAGTTTCTTTCATTATCATTTCCCTTATGTCTTGCATGTTTTCTTGGTGGTCTGCGTTATTATCCCACCGGGGATCTTGGGCAGGGAATTTTTGGTCCGTGGTAGGAACGTTTTGACAAGGAGGGTGTTCATATTCCCAAATTGCCATAGCAGCCCTATGGATCAGATCATGCTTCTTTCCTCCTCCGAAAAGAGGATGCCTAGGATGGACATAAACTCGATCCAAGTGTATAACTGAGGTCCCAATAATTGATCAACCTGATCAGCCACCTCATAAGAGTCGTCTAACAATGGCTGAATTTCCTTTTTCAAACTTCAGACTTCTGAACTGGTCAAGGGAGCGTTCACAAATACAATGGCTCCTCCTCCTTGTGGCATGTCCTTTAAGGGGAAGAGAGTTGGGGCTGACTCCTTAGGTGTGCAGGGAAAAGGGAAGTTCTGAATGTCCTTTTTACATTGCTGTACCTCATGCTGGAGTCCCTTTAGGGAGAGGTATTTAGGCTGGCAGGGGACAGGCTCATGGGATGATAACTCCCAAGAATTAGAGTTGTAAGGAGGAGCAACAGCGTGAGCAGGAGAAGGATCTGGGGTGGGATCTGGGGTGGCAGCAGCTGCCCGAGGGGAAGGGTCAGAGGCACTGAGCGGGGCAAAATGGTATAGGGGTTCCCACGTGCTGGCTTTAGGTGTGGGAGTCAGCTCCTCTAACTTTTCAATTTGAGATGCTGGATTGGGTTCTTCCCTAGTTGTCTTTAAGGGAATAAGGACAGGTCCCTGTCTGCAACAAAGAGCATAGTCCAGTTCTTCTTGAGAAACCAGATTTTTATCATTAACATATTGAATTAGAAGTTGACACATTATATCCTCATTCGACCCAAACTTTGGCCAGAAGATTGAGGGTTTGAAAATGGGAACTTGGGTCCAAATGAAACAGCAGTATTTTATCCTCTAATGCTTTTTCTTATGTTTAGTCCTCTCATTATCCTTCCAATATCTTAACATGAGACCCAGGGGACTATCAGGGGCCATGTATTTGTTACTATCCTCTTCTTTTTTGCTCCTGTCTTACTTGGGGCTTTTCCCATGTTAGGTCCTGGTTAGGTTCAATCCCGCATGCTAGAGATTTCTTCCCTATCCTTTAGCCCCACCTGCTGGAGGCTCCTTGCACCCTTCTTTCGCTTCATCCACTCTGGCTGCTTCCCAACCAGGAATTTTAGGTCCCTCTTAGCATTGGCATCATGGTATAAACCCCACAGCAGGATCTGCCCTGAGCCCTATGAGGATACAGTGAATTCCTCTTCAAAGGTTTTTTATTTAGATAAAAAATCGCAAATAGGACCCACTCACTCCTCACAGCAATAATGCTTAGTATCATCCACACAAACAGCACCACGAGCAGTAGTGCTTGTGATCATTCACACACACTTTCAACCTCCAGAATATCCCGACCACCAAGGAAATACTTGGTCACCCCTGCAACATTTCTTACCTCGGTCTGTGCACAGTTACCTGGTCGCCACGGTATGTGAAGATCCTTTCCCCAAAGTTGCTGGCCTGTTTCTTTCCACGTTGCTGAGAGCCCGGGTTTATTAATCGCACCAGTTGAGTCTTGATTCCTTATCTTTATGGCCACTGCAACGAGGCAGCGGGGTGCGCCTCCTCACGGGAGAGGACTGGACCCTCCCCCAGAGGAGAATGGGAATGCTGGGTGGGCCCCCAAATTTGTGGAAAATAAATTTTCGGTGCCGCAAAGAACAGTCAGCACTCCAGCAACAAGTTTTTTCAGCAAGGCAAATTTACTTCTATAGAAGAGTGGTCTTGCAGATGGAGCAATGGCAAGATCACACCGGACAAGGGAGGGGAAAGGGTTCTTATTCCTAATGCATCTAGTCCCTACTGTTGTGTCTTTTCCCTATTGGATAGGGTTGGACTGCACACTCTAAGCTAATTCAGATTGGCTATTTCAAAGAGGGCAGGCGTATGAGCTGGAGTAGCAGGGTGAGTAGTTTCAGCGGGAAAGACAGTTACAGAGCAGGTGTTTAAGGATGACTAAGGACAAGAGCAGGTGACTAAGAATGACTAAAGACAAAGCAGGTGTTAGAGGCTAGAAGGGGGTTGTTTAATGAAACTAGGGGCAAAGAGGCATAAAGAACGAGGAAGTTAAACTTTAAAACGGAGAACAAAGAACAGAGAAGCTGAACATACTGACATATTTGTTCTTTGATGAGGAACTCAGAACTCATTGTACTTAATCTTCCCCCTCTTGAATTTTAAAGGATGTTTACAGGCTAAAATCTTTGAAGAGAAATTCACTGTATCCTATTCGTCAGGTGTTCTTTCCACCAAGCTTTCAGCTATGTCAGGTGTTCTTTCTGCCAAGGGTGCAGCCTCGTCAGGTGTTCCTTCAGATGTTCCTTCTGCCAAACACACAGTCTGGTTAAATTTTCCTTCTGCTAAATATCATCCTTCTGACTCTTTACCTGGAAAACTTCTACTCATTCAGCTTGCTTCCCTTAAATACTACCAAACTTTTGTTTTCTTCTTTTTTTTTTTTTTTTTTTTTTGAGACAAGAGCCTCACTCTGTCGCCCAGGCTGGAGTGCAGTGGCACGATCTCAGCAGATCACTGCAACCTCCGCCTCCTGGGTTCAGGAAATTCTCCTACCTCAGCCTCCCATGTAGCTGAGATTACATATGCAGGCCACCCAGGCCCAGCTAAATTTTTATATTTGGTAGAGACGGGTTTCACCATGTTAGTCAGGGTGGTCCCAAACTCCTGAGCTCAAGCAATCCGCCCACCTTGGCCTTCCAAAGTGCTAGGATTACAGGAGTGAGCCACCGCTCCTGGACACTACCAAACTTTTTAAAGCTTTAATTCTTCACGTTGGATATAAAATGTCTGACACATACTGAATATGGTAACAACATAATAAGTGATAATTTTAAGCTCCCAAAGGGGTTCTGGCACAGAGTAAGCACTAAATAAAGTAGTAAATAATAAAAAAGATGATAATAACAAGAAAAATGCTTAGTACCTTAATAAAGTAGTAAATAATAAAAAATGACAATGATAATAAGAAAGATGCTTAGTACCTTAAAGATACCTGACAGTTATTTGTTAAGTGGACAAGTGGATAAATGAATAAAAAACATAGTTAGGGAATTCAGTTGGAAAAATGCAGAAATTCAATAGAGACAGCTCTAATGTATTATGAGCACCTTAAAGACCCAGACTATGTGTATTCCATCTTGGTCTCCTGCAACTTGCAAACTCTAACCTATAGAAGTCCTTTGATAAATGTATAATAAATTAAAGATGTGCTCATACAGTTCATATTGTACAATGTATTGTGTCATATTTAGGCATCACAGTGGCACTTCTGTTATTGTGAAAATTTTTTCCACTTTTATTATAATTTGTTGAGCCTAGAGTTGAGCTAGTTGAATATATATAATGATAATATTTTGGCTAGTAGGAACAGAGTATCTTGTTGTAGCAAAATTACTATTAACACACTAATTATCCAGCAGATAGAACAACACATCTTGTTCTAATGAAGTAAATATATCTTATTTGGTTTCAACTTAGAGGGAATGAAGTTGATAATCTTGAGAACTTGTTGGTACAAGACTATGTAACATAACCTGCGCTTCTCAACAAAGAATTGCTTTTCTGACTTCTGCACTCAGTAGGTATCTTTGAAAAATAATCTCCTATTGGTACTGATGCACCCTCGCTAAGTTATGTTAATTCTTATTGACATTCATTTATGGTGCAAGAAAAGTATTATTGAGTTCCAAATTCTAAAGATAGTTACTTTTTTAGTGGCACAAGTCACTATGTCACACAGTTGATCTTTGAATAAGGGTTTTCTCTCTAGGAGCCCGCTAATAGGCAGATTTTTCTTTTCCTTTGCCACTGCAAGATAGCAAGACAAATCTCTCCTCTGCCTCCTCCTTATCAGCCTACTCCTTTATGTATAATAATTTACTTTCATCTAATAAATAGTGAATATATTTCTTCCTCTTTATAACAGTTTTTCTCCAGCTCACTTTATTCTAAGAATACAGGATATAGTACATATAAAATAGAAACTATGGGTTAATTGACTGCTTATGGTTTCACCTTTTTTCAGGCTCCAAGTCAACAGTAGAATATTAGTAGAGTTTTGGAGGAGTCAAAAGAAACAGATTTTCATATAAAGCAGATTTTCAGCAGCTTGGGGGGGATCAGCACCCTAACTCTCATGTTGCTCAAGACCCAACTGCAATTAATTCTAATTTTCTAAATGCAAATCATTTATTGCAAAAATTAAATAAAGCCCAGAAGTTCAAGACCAGCCTGGGCAACAAAGGAGACCATGTCTCTACAATAAAGAAACAAACAAACAAATAAATTATTCATTTGTTTATTTAACAAACATTTTATATGTTTGTTTATGTTTAATAAACAAACATAAATATTTGTTTATTTAACAGTTTATTTAACTGTGTTCCTTTACAGGTTATAATATTCAAATGTTGCAGTTTTCTGTTATTAATTCCTACTTTTCATTATTAGATGTTCTATTATTTGTGGCTTGTAATTCAAGGCATCTATGCTATTTTATAATTTGTAATAAAATTTATTTATAAATATATTAATTCATTAAATTGGATAAACTGATAATCCCCTATTACTGAGCTCATCAATTACACCAAGGATTATACATTTTATATCAAGCATAAATTGTTATGACAGTTGAGGAAACATACAATATATAAACTTAAAAATTGTTTTACTTATTTATACAAAAGTATTATATAGGATATTAGGGACCACAATTAAATATTTTTTCAGATAATATTTTTGAGATTATAAACCACCTACAACTAAATTCTTAATGAATTCTGAATTATAAACTAAAAAATTAAATCAAAGCTATGTATATATATATATATATACAAACACATATAGGTATATATGTAAACACATGCTACTTACACATTGCTTTTTTAATAGCTCTTTTGTGATTAACACTCCTATAATCTTATGGTAGCACCACCAAGAGTAGTTTATTATCAGAGGTATTACCTGGATTGCTATTTTGAGAATTTTTAGTTATCTTTTGTTTATATTCCAAAAGTTGTTGATGAATGCTATGTATAAAAATGAAATAAATAAAATTATTATTTTAACATTGATATAAAAAACATTTACCAAATTTATTAAGTTCTTAGAGTATTTCAGACAATATTAGAGCTAACATCAGAACATTACTTTTTCCATAGACTTTAAGTTTGTAAGCTCTATGAACTTATTAAGCTTCTAATTAAAGAAGAAAGAAAGATAAAACACTCATGAATTGAGGGCAGTATAACTCACTAAATTAACTAGAGTTAGCTTGACATATCGAAAATGTTCTTAACTCAGAATCAGTCCTAGCATGGCTACAAACGGGTATTTTTTCTTGAACAAGTTGCTTCTCTTAGACTCAATGTCTTCTAAAAATGAGGATTTTAGGGCCTTATTTCACTAGGTTATTATAAAGATTTAACAAGATAACATTTTAAAAATGCTTAAAGAAATAGTGAAGCAAAAAAATAATTTGTTCTTGAACCTTATTGCTGAAACTATTTTAAAAGTCTCAATATATTGGCCTGGTGCAGTGGCTCATGCTTGTGACGCAAGCACTTTGGGATGCTGAGACAGGAGGATTGCTTGAGTCCAGAAGTTCAAGACCAGCCTGGGCAACATAGGGAGACCATGTCTCTACAAAAATTAAATTACAAAAAAAAAAACAATAAAAAAATGTGTTTCTTCATAGGTTATAATATTCATATATTGCAATTTTCTGTTATTAATTCCTACTTTTGGATATCAGATGTTCTATTCTTTGTGGCTTGTAATTCAGAGCATCTAAGCTATTTTATATTTTGTAATGAAATTTATTTATAAATATATTAAATCATTAAAGCAGATAACCTAATTATACTCTATTACTGAGCTCATCAGTCACACCAAGGGCAGAAAACTAATAGATGTCAGCATCTGGCTTGGACTACTACTACTCTTTATCTACCTCCTTAAACTCTGAACCAACAAATCTTTGTTAGAATGATGCTTAGTCACTACGTTAATTTCCAGCTGCTGTGGAAGACAAAACCCTACCTTTATTTTTTGTAAGTTCCACAAAGAAGATGCAAGTTGGTATTTTCTCATTTCTGAGATCCCTACTAACAAAATATTGCACACAAGATCCTATGTGTTACCACGTCTTATTTCATAGATCACGGTATGTAAATAATTTTTTGTATGAAAATCACAATTGCAATACTGGGTGTCACGCATTTTGCTTTGACTCACACCATTTCCTTGGAGCTAGTTAGAAAGTAGTAAAATGTCCTTTTGGGGACTGCAAGAAATATGCAACACTTTACATATTTGTATGTCATCCTTGTGCAGGGACCATGCTGATCTTCTCAACGTTGTTTCAATTTTACTATATGTACCACTGAAGCCACACAAATCCTTACTTTTATATGTGAAGACTGATCAGTGATGGATGAGGCTTAGCTCTGTTAAATCTAACCAACTTACTTGAGATTTAGTGAAGTCTACTGAATGGCTTCATGGTGATGCAGCATTTGAAAATATTTTAAAAACTCGAGGTAGAGATGTAAGTAGCATGGGAGATTTTTACTTTTAGGAAAAAAGAATCACTTGAGGTGACAACCACAAGTTGGAACCCACTACAAGTTGGGAAAGATGACATGGGATTTTACAGAATAAGATGAGACCTTCCACTACCTACAAAATGGTGCTACACAGGATATAAAGGGCCAGGGATATAGATCTGGTAACAAAGACAAAATGGATTTCTAATTTCTTCCTGTAACATTATTTCAACCTGACTTACAGTTTCAAACTATCACAACTAATGTTGGCTACAGAAAATAGAAAAAAGCCACTCAAAGGATAACTTACCATGAAGGTCTAGGCCATGTCCAGGCTAAGATGTGGGTTTCACATCAGGTTTTGAGTGTGAGGAGAAGGGTCAATTTGCTCACTATGTGTGTGGCTAAAGCTAAAAGTTCTAGCTGCCAGAGTAGGGTGCTGGTACTTTGGAAACAATGGCTGAGAATATGTATGTGAACTTTAAAAACATGTAATAACTTCGAAGTCTACACTATGAAGACTGAGGGATCTGTGTTGGTAAGGGCATCCTGGTCACAAAGGTCAATCATTACCAGACTGCAGGAGCAGTTTCAATGGCAACGATGCAGCAACAGAATCAGTGGAAACAACAAAATGAAGAGAATGGCGATTTCCTCCCCAGTCCTTCTGACTTGTATAAAAGGAATGTCTTTCTTGGGCTTAGGTTCAGATTCTTTTAAAAAATTCAAGAATGAAGGTATGGAAGACAGCCCCCAGGGGACGCTATCAGGTTTTCTGCTTAAAGTGGACATTTCGAGACCCAAATAACTAATTAGAAAAACCAAAACTGTGACATTATGTTTATCCCATGCATAGGGGTTATACTTCAAATCAAGTAGACAACATTAGCGTCCCTAAAGCCCTAAAATAAAGAATCCTGGAGCCATTACTCCTTCTAACTAGTCTAGCTTTTTGCCTAGTTTCTGGCCGATGAAGTGAACTAACTCACTGTCATCCAAAAATTACCTGAAACAAACTATAAAATCTCACCTAGCCTTTAAATGTAACACTTACAGATTAAATCCACAAGCAACAGCATAATGTTCTGCAGTCATTCCACACGTATCTTCAGCACAGATGTTAACATTTTGCTGAAGAACCATGCCAACTATCTCTGATGATCCATGACATATGGCAAGCATGAGAGCTGTGCTAAAATAACAAAGAGATAACTTCACTATTAGGAACAGAACCAATTTAATATGTGCCTGTCAGTGTAGAATTAACTATTTACATGTATTAACAAACGTTAAGTATCTTGAGTGCTCAAGTGTTTATCCTTGTAAATCGCGACCAAAGCTAAAAGGAAGGGGCAAAAAGACTCATGTCTCACTGGGGTATGGCATAGTAGAATTGGCTAACATAAAGTCCACTGAGGGGCAAGAAACTATGTTCTGTTCACTAATCTAAAAGAGGCAAAGTTTTAAGTGAAGAATTATCTATTTCCTCCTTAGTCTGATATAATATTTTGTACTTCAAAATTAGCTAGAAGTCGGACAAGTGAGAGCAATCTGAAGGCTTAAAACAATATTAGGAATAATATTGTCCTGAGTAGCTGGGACTACAGGCATGTGCCACCATGCTTGGCTAATTTTTATATTTTTCATAGAGATGGGGTTTTACCATGTTGGCTAGGCTGGTCTCGAACTCCTGGCCTCAAGTGATCTACCCACCTTGGCCTCCCAAAGTACTGGGATAACAGATGACAGCTACCATGCCCAGCAAATATTGCATTTTTCAAAAGTGTATGAAAAACAGAAGTTAGAAAAATACTATAAAGGTGTTAATCATTCAATATTGAATTATAAAGTAAACTAAAAATTCATACTTCTTAAAACTAATACAGAACCACTTTAGCCAATAGAAGATAATGCAACCAAAAACATCAGATTACAAATAAGAATCAGTCAATATAATAAAAGAAGAAAATCCTACTATATACTGTTCTTTATGTTGACCAGTCCAAATGATTGCTTTTCTTCCTAACTGATAATTTGTGTTGGTATTTTTCTGTATAATCTAATAATTTTAAGTAAATGTTATTAATTTAATATCTCTGACTTGAATGTTATTACTCTAGCACACTACTCAAGTGTTTTTTAATTAAAAAACTACTATACCATTTAAACTTATCAACTGCATTTGCATTTGCATTTTTTGTCAGTAAAAATTCCACAATTTGCTCACTCCTTTTCCTTATGGCCAGTAAAAGTGGTGTGTGGCCAGCCTGTAAAACAGCAAAAACAATTTATAATTCATGAAATTACATATTTCTCAGCTGAACTGAATACCTTATATAATATCCTATGAACTTAAACAATAGAAAGTAAATCAGTAGCAATCCCTTCTTTCTCACTTTTCTGTGCTTTCCCATGCACTGCACCTTCTCTTGTAAACATTCAGCCTCTGCATCACCACATTAACTCTGGTTATCTCCAGAAATCATTATATTGTAATGACTTTATTGTTTCCCATGTAAACCAAGAGCTTCTTGAGGGCAGGGGCTGTATCTTTTACCTCTATATCCTTAAACCCTAAGACATAGTAGTAAATACTTTGTTTTTTACTAAATTAGTAATCTAAATTATTACCTCTAGAACAGTGTTTCAACTATATTCCAAAGAATAATTACCTTATTAGAAACACTGTACCCCAACAGATTCCACCATTATCTATGTTCAAGAAATGTTATAAAACTGTGAATTAAATGTTCATTATTCAAGAAATGAATTGAACTTTACCTAATCCTTATTTAACAGTATATTTTTGTGGCAAACATTAACATTTGACAAATTAGGATTTCAGGGATGCAGTTTTGAAAGCTTCCCCCCAAAAATGGAGGCTTCCTCTGGGTGATACAAACTCACTTGATTCTCTTCTATCAATGATCCCAAGATTCCAGATGCCAATGTCAGGCACTCCTGCTCTAAATGGGTCACTAAGGAAGTGGCTCTAAATTAAAAGAGATTGGCTTCAAATAAACTTTGATTGCTTATTATTAAATGGTCCATGGGGTTTATCCTATTACCAGACAATAGGATTTTATCTCAGCTATTAGAAATTCAGTATAAAAGGCCAGGCAAGGTGGTTCATACCTGTAATCCCAGCACTTTGAGAGGCCAAGGTGGGCAGATCACAAGGTCAGGAGATCGAGACCATCCTGGTCAACATGGTGAAACCCCATCTCTGCTAAAAATACAAAAAATTTAGCTGGGCATGATGGCACATGCTTGCGTCCCAGCTACTCAGGAGGCTGAGGCAGGAGAATCGCTTGAACCTGGGAGGCAGAGGTTGCAGTGAGCCAAGATCATGCCACTGCACTCCAGCCTGGTGACAGAGCAAGGCTCCGCCTCAAAAAAAAAGAAAAAAGAAAAGAAATTCAGTATAAAATTTTATTCTCAATTATAATGATACTCCTAGGATCCTAATGCATATCTACTTCTTAAAATGCAATAATCCATTTTTATTCTGGTTTCTATTGTAATTGATACTATTTTTTGGCAAAATATCGGAAGTATGAATAAAAAGGCTTATTAATGAAAGTTCTAACTCATGTATATGGATTAGCAAAATAGAAGCCACTAAATCACTTGAATTTCAAGGGACAATTCTGTGGAGAAAGATATAATATTTTCTGCAATATACATAACCTATTCAAATATAACCATGATTAATCTAAAAAGGCTTAAAGGCCTTCTAATAGAAGATGATTATTTATGGTTTATATGAAGAAAAATCATCATTTAAAAAATATTCTAAATTCTAGAAGATAACCCTATTATTAATGAATTAATGTAAAATATAAACTATATATTAAAAACACCTATAAACTGTCTTCAATAACTTGAAATCTTTACCAAAATATACTATGAGAGAGGAATTGGTAACTGAAATATTTACAGAGGCAAGAGAGGTAAGTTGAGTAAGTGATGTAACTAGGTGGGCACAGTAGCAAACTGGAAACATATGCTTTGTGTAAAGCTAGACTGTCTTCATAGCATACCAAACAGTCATATGGGCTCAAGAGACACCAGATTCAATCCTTTAAGAGGAAATCCAGATTTCTGCATGTCTCCTAAATTTTACATGTTGACTCAATTTATGCAGGCAAATTTTACTTTCTTGTGGTTTTACACTAACTGGAAAGAAAAAAAAAACTTGGGTGGGAGAGAATATTTGAAAAAGTTTTACCTTTAACAAATTCAAATATTTATCATAATGCACAGAAAAGCCATACTAATAGTTCTTGTAAAAATATTAATATTTAAAGCAAAATCCTAGACAATTAAGCTTTGTCAAACTATTTTCATAGAAAAATAGGAATGTTTGAGCTTCCAAATATAAAACAATTTACATATGTTAATGTTAAAACAAATGGATTTCAAATATTTTGAAAATGACATTGGTTAATGTCTACCTTGTTCTTCATTTCTATGTCTGCACCACAGGACAGCAATTTTGCCACCACTGACAAATTCTCACTATAAACAGCATAATGGACAGCTGTGTTGCCATACACATCTATAATATTTGGATCAGCACCAGAATCTATGAGAATATTTGCACAAGCCTCCCTCTGGCATTGCAGAGCCTGTCAATATTAAAGCAAGAAGTAAATTATAAATTATAGGAAATATAAATAAATATTCCACAGGTTTCACAAACTAGTTACATTTCAATGAGATAAATTCATTTTTATTCTATGTATTTAAACCAAATCCATCTCCTGCTGAAAGAACTGGCTACCATTTACCTTCATCAGAGGTGTCCTGTTTTCACCATCAAGGACGTCAAGCTGGCACTTTCTATCTACCAGAAGTGTTACTACTTCTGCATGGCCATTGGCACAGGCCCAGTGTAGAGCAGTCCTACGAGAGTGAGAGGACTTTTTAGGAAAGTTTAGTCCACTGTCTCAAAACATATAATGATTTATGTAATTGTCAACATTAAATACCATGCTCTTTCTCTGCCTTCAAAACAAATATTTAATATTCTCCTGAAGAAAGTACAACATTCATTCGCCCTCATTACTCACTACATTAATGAAAGAGTGGCCTATTTGAATAGAAAGAGCTTGGCCTTTGGATTCAGTTCAACTTGGGCTTGAATATTACTTTAAAGTCTTTCACCTTTTAGCTATCACTTAACCTTTCTGTGCCTCAATTTTCTCATCAATAAAGTGAAGATGAATACAGCAGTTATCTCACAGGACATCACTGTGATGCCTCATGAGAATCTGTGCAAAGTATTTCAAAGAATTCCTAGCACATGTAACAGCTCGGCAATTGTTAGATATTGTAATTATTTCTACTACTTAACAAACAAAGCATTTTAAGTAAAATGGTACAATTATGCCTACTTTGTGGTATGTTTTAAAGGTTAGAGATAAAACTGTATTTTAATAATTCTAAGATACTCTATTTCTCATATTTTAACATCTCTGACATTGAAATGCCACTTATAAGTCATTATTTATTACAAGTATATTTTGCAGAAATTTAAACAATCTTTTATTGGTACATAACTAAGGAGGCATCACACAATTCACGGTGCCTTCCATGAAGTAGAATATGGTATATACAACAGGATGATGGCAGTCCTAGTCACAGGATTAACACTTAAAGCAATTTTAGCTTTTAAGAGTGCTACACAAAAGGAGAGTTGAAATAAAAACAAACTGTTAATACAAAGTACTTCTTTAATATTTTTAAAACTTCAAGCCAAAGAAAACTTGGGATTCAAGTAGGTATGGCTCATTTTATTCCATAGATTTACAGAATGTATGTAAATTCATATTTAAATTTATAGAATGCATGTAAATTAGGTATTTCCAATGATTAATATTACTATTTAAAGCTGTTATAAATTTCCGAAATCGTGGTTGGTAGTTATCTTTTACTAGTTTCTCACTTCAGAAGTGTTTTTATTTTAAAGATGAGAGGAAAAGCTTCAGTTGAGATTCAGTCCTAGTACTCCAACTTTAAATCTCTCACTTTGCTAAGGCTGAGCAGGTAAATGTGAAATTTTTAAGGATGAAAGGATCTTGAGAGTTAATGTATCTTCTACATAATAGGCATTCAGCTTACATGTGATAAATTGATTAAAAGGATAAATACAGTTGAGAAGTTCAATACCTTAAAAAAATTGCTATAAAGCACTTATATTTTCTATTTTATTTTCTTAATAATAAAACTATACTAATTAATCTATAATTATTGACATATATGTAATAAATCTATATATACTAAAAATATGTGCCTAATAATATATATATGTAAATCAACAAGCACAGGTAAAAAGATTGTCTTTTGAAGATGGTAAAAGTTCACAGAATATACTAATCCACAAAAAATAATAATTAAAATATGGAAAGTGAGAAATTATTTTTATCATTGCAAAATTATATTCCTGCTCTTCCCAAAAACTATTTCATTAATAATAATCTTTTTCTAATAGCATTGTACATGCTCAATGTGGAAATCAAAGATAATAAAAAGGAAAAACATTTTATATTAAAACCAATGCCCTCAAATAACAAATTTTATCATATTTCATACACAATTTCAGATAGCACAAGACTGTAGTCTGTGTGTATGTATAATCAAACTGAACTTTACTCTCACTTGATACACCAAAATACATTTTCAAATGTCACCTACTTCTCTATATATTTCTACCTTCAGTGGTCACATATTATCCCATGCTGTAAATTCACTGAAATGTATTTATAAAAGCCATTATATGGATTCTTCTTAATAATATGGTACTTACCACCAAATTGTCTATTTGAAAAGTTATCTGCAACTTAAATTTTAAACAGCAGTATAAATGTCACTGCTCTTTATCCTCACAAACTTTGTAGATAGAAAACAGTATTTGATTCCTCTTTTAACTTAAAATGCCTTCTCTAACCAGGAACACTAAATATTGTTCTCTGTGTGCATAGGTCACTTACAGATCTTAAGAAAATACTTTGAGGGTGGAGCCAAGATGGCCGAATAGGAACAGCTCCGGTCTCCGGCTCCCAGCCCCAGCGACACAGAAGACGGGTGATTTCTGCATTTCTGCTTGAGGTACCGGTTTCATCGCACTAGGGAGTGCCTAACAGTGGGTTCAGGACAGTCGGTGAAGCGCACTGTGCGCGAGCCGAAGCAGGGCGAGGCATTGCCTCACTCGGGAAGCTCAAGGGGTCAGGGAGTTCCCTTTCCTAGTCAAAGAAAGGGGAAACAGACGGCACCTGGAATATCGAGTCAGTCCCATTCTAATACTGCGCTTTTCCAACGGGCCTGGAAAACGGCACACTAGGAGATTGTGTCCCGCACCTGGCTCGGAGGGTCCTATGCCCACAGAGTCTTGCTGATTGCTAGCACAGCAGTCTGAGATCATGCTGCAAGGCGGCAACGAGGCTGGGGGAGGGGCGCCCGCCATTGCCCAGGCTTGCTTAGGTAAACAAAGCAGCCAGGAGGCTCGAACTGGGTGGAGCCCACCACAGCTCAAGGAGGCCTGCCTGCCTCTGTAGGCTCCACCTCTGGGGGCAGGGCACAGACAACCAAAAACTCAGCGAGAACCTCCACAGCCTTAAATGTCCCTGTCTGACTGACAGCTTTGAAGAGAGTAGTGGTTCTCCCAGCACGCAGCTGGAGACCTGAGAACGGACAGACTGCCTCCTAAAGTGGGTCCCTCACCCCTGAGCAGCCTAACTGGGAGGCATCCCCCCAGTAGGGACAGACTGACACCTCATTCAACCGGGTACTCCTCTGAGACAAAACTTTCAGAGGAACTATCAGACAGCTGAATTTGTGGTCTCACGAAAATCCGCTGTTCTGCAGCCACCAGTGCTGACACCCAGCCAAACAGGGTCTGGAGTGGACCTCTAGTAAACTCCAACAGACCTGCAGCTGAGGGTCTTGTCTGGTAGAAGGAAAATTAACAAACAGAAAGGACATCCACACAAAAAACCCATCTGTACATCACCATCATCGAAGACAAAAAGTAGACAAAACCACAAAGATGGGGAAAAAACAGACCAAAAAAACTGGAAACTCTAAAAAACAGAGCACATCTCCTCCTCCAAAGGAATGCAGTTCCTCACCAGCAACGGAACAAAGCTGGATGGAGGATGACTTTGATGAGTTGAGAGAAGAAGGCTTCAGACGATCAAACTACTCTGAGCTACAAGAGGAAATTCAAAACAATAGCAAAGAAGTTAAAAACTTTGAAAAAAAATTAGAAGAATGGATAACTAGAATAACCAATGGAGAGAAGGGCTTAAAGGAGATGATGGAGCTGAAAGCCAAGTTTCAAGAACTACGCGAAGATTGCAGAAGCCTCAGTAGCAGATGCGATCAACTGGAAGAAAGGATATCGCTGATAGAAGATGAAATGAATGAAATGAAGAGAGAAGGGAAGTTTAGAGAAAAAAGAATAAAAAGAAATGAACAAAGCCTCCAAGAAATTTGGGACTATGTGAAAAGACCAAACCTACGTCTGATTGGTGTACCTGAAAATGATGGGGAGAATGGAACCAAGTTGGAAAACACTCTGCAAGATATTATCCAGGAGAACTTCCCCAATCTAGCAAGGCAGGCCAGCATTCAGATTCAGGAAATACAGAGAACGCCACAAAGATACTCCTCGAGAAGGGCAACTCCAAGACACATAATTGTCAGATTCACCAAAGTTGAAATGAAGGAAAAAATGTTAAGGGCAGCCAGAGAGAAAGGTCGGGTTACCCACAAAGGGAAGCCCATCAGACTAACAGCTGATCTCTCAGCAGAAACTCTACAAGCCAGAAGAGAGTGGGGGCCGATATTCAACATTCTTAAAGAAAAGAATTTTCAACCCAGAATTTCCTATCCCGCCAAACTAAGCTTCATAAGTGAAGGAGAAATAAAATACTTTACAGACAAGCAAACGCTGAGTGATTTTGTCACCACCAGGCCTGCCCTAAAAGAGCTCCTGAAGGAAGCACTAAACATGGAAAGGAACAACCAGTACCAGCCCCTGCAAAAACATGCCAAATTGTAAAGACCATTGAGGCTAGGAAGAAACTATAGCAACTAATGAGCAAAATAACCAACTAACATCATAATGACAGGATCAGATTCACACATAACAATATTCACGTTAAATGTAAATGGGCTAAATGCTCCAATCAAAAGACACAGACTGGCAAACTGGATAAGGAGTCAGGACCCATCAGTGTGCTGTATTCAGGAAACCCATCTCATGTGCAGAGACACACATAGACTCAAAATAAAGGGATGGAGGAAGATCTATCAAGCAACTGGAAAACAAAAAAAGGCAGGGGTTGCAATCCTAGTCTCTGATAAAATAGACTTTAAACCAACAAAGATCAAAAGAGACAAAGAAGGCCATTACATAATGGTAAAGGGATCAATTCAACAAGAAGAGCTAACTATCCTAAATATATATGCACCCAACACAGGAGCACCCAGATTCATAAAGCAAGTCCTCAGTGACCTACAAAGGGACTTAAACTCCCACACAATAATAATGGGAGATTTTAACACCCCACTGTCAGCATTAGACAGATCAACGAGACAGAAAGTTAACAAGGATATCCAGGAATTGAACTCAGCTCTACATAAAGTGGACCTAATAGACATCTACAGAACTCTCCACCCCAAATCAACAGAACATACATTTTTTTCAGCACCACACCACACCTATGCCAAAATTGACCACATAGTTGGAAGTAAAGCTCTTCTCAGCAAATGTAAAAGAACAGAGATTATAACAAACTGTCTCTCAGACCACAGTGCAATCAAACTAGAACTCAGGATTAAGAAACTCAGTCAAAACCGCTCAACTACATGGAAACTGAACAACCTGCTCCTGAATGACTATTGGGTACATAATGAAATGAAGGCAGAAATAAAGATGTTCTTTGAAACCAACGAGAACAAAGACACAATATACCAGAATCTCTGGGACACATTCAAAGCAGTGTGTAGAGGGAAATTTATAGCACTAAATGCCCACAAGAGAAAGCAGGAAAGATCCAAAATTGACACCCTAACATCACAATTAAAAGAACTAGAAAAGCAAGAGCAAACACATTCAAAAGCTAGCAGAAGGCTAGAAATAACTAAAATCAGAGCAGAACTGAAGGAAATAGAGACACAAAAAACCCTTCAAAAAATTAATGAATCCAGGAGCTGGTTTTTTGAAAAGATCAACAAAATTGATGGACCGCTAGCAAGATTAATAAAGAAGAAAAGAGAGAAGAATCAAATAGATGCAATAAAAAACGAAAAAGGGGATATCACCACCGATCCCACAGAAATACAATCTACCATCAGAGAATACTACAAACACCTCTATGCAAATAAACTAGAAAATCTAGAAGAAATGGATAAATTCCTCGACAAATACACCCTCCCAAGACTAAACCAGGAAGAAGTTGAATCTCTGAATAGACCAATAACAGGTTCTGAAATTGTGGCAATAATCAATAGCTTACCAACCAAAAAGAGTCCAGGACCTGATGGATTCACAGCTGAATTCTACCAGAGGTACAAGGAGGAACTGGTACCATTCCTTCTGAAACTATTCCAATCGATAGAAAAAGAGGGAATCCTCCCTAACACATTTTACGAAGCCAGCATCGTCCTGATACCAAAACCTGGCAGAGACATAACCAAAAAAGAGAATTTCAGACCAATATCCTTGATGAACATTGATGCAAAAATCCTCAATAAAATACTGGCAAACCGAATCCAGCAGCACATCAAAAAGCTTATCCACCATGATCAAGTGGGCTTCATCCCTGGGATGCAAGGCTGGTTCAACATACGCAAATCAATAAATGTAATCCAGCATATAAACAGAACCAAAGACAAAAACCACATGATTATCTCAATAGATGCAGAAAAGGCCTTTGACAAAATTCAACAACCCTTCATGCTAAAAACTCTCAATAAATTAGGTATTGATGGGATGTATCTCAAAATAATAAGAGCTATCTACAACAAACACACAGCCAATATCATACTGAATGGGCAAAAACTGGAAGCATTCCCTCTGAAAACTGGCACAAGACAGGGATGCCTTCTCTCACAACTCCTATTCAACATAGTGCTGGAAGTTCTGGCCAGAGCAATCAGGCAGGAGAAGGAAATAAAGGGTATTCAATTAGGAAAAGAGGAAGTCAAATTGTCCCTGTTTGCAGATGACATAATTGTATATCTAGAAAACCCCATTGTCTCAGCCCAAAATCTCCTTAAGCTGATTAGGAACTTCAGCAAAGTCTCAGGATACAAAATTAATGTACAAAAATCACAAGCATTCTTGTACACCAATAACAGACAAACAGAGAGCCAAATCATGAGTGAACTCCCATTCACAATTGCTTCAAAGAGAATAAAATACCTAGGAATCCAACTTACAAGGGATGTGAAGGACCTCTTCAAGGAGAACTACAAACCACTGCTCAATGAAATAAAAGAGGATACAAACAAATGGAAGAACATTCCATGCTCATGGGTTGGAAGAATCAATATCGTGAAAATGGCCATACTGCCCAAGGTAATTTATAGATTCAATGCCATCCCCATCAAGCTACCAATGACTTTCTTCACAGAATTGGAAAAAACTACTTTAAAGTTCATATGGAACCAAAAAAGAGCCCGCATCACCAAGTCAATCCTAAGCCAAAAGAACAAAGCTGGAGGCATCACGCTACCTGACTTTAAACTATACTACAAGGCTACAGTAACCAAAACAGCATGGTACTGGTACCACAACAGAGACATAGATCAATGGAACAGAACAGAGCCCTCAGAAGTGATGCCGCATAGCTACAACTATCTGATCTTTGACAAACCTGACAAAAACAAGAAATGGGGAAAGAATTCCCTATTTAATAAATGGTGCTGGGAAAACTGGCTAGCCATATGTAGAAAGCTGCAACTGGATCCCTTCCTTACACCTTATACAAAAATTAATTCAAGATGGATTAAAGACTTATATGTTAGACCTAAAACCATTAAAATCCTACAAGAAAACCTAGGCAATACCATTCAGGACATAGGCGTGGGCAAGGACTTCATGTCTAAAACACGAAAAGCAATGGCAACAAAAGCCAAAATCGACAAATGGGATCTCATTAAACTAAAGAGCTTCTGCACAGCAAAAGAAACTATCATCAGAGTGAACAGGCAACCTACACAATGGGAGAAAATTTTTGCAACCTACTCATCTGACAAAGGGCTAATATCCAGAATCTACAATGAACTCAAACAAATTTACAAGAAAAAAACAAACAACTCGGCCGGGCGCGGTGGCTCACGCTTGTAATCCCAGCACTTTGGGAGGCCGAGGCGGGTGGATCACGAGGTCAGGAGATCGAGACCACGGTGAAACCCCATCTCTACTAAAAATACAAAAAAAAAATTAGCCAGGCGTGGTGGCGGGCGCCTGTAGTCCCAGCTACTCGGAGAGGCTGAGGCAGGAGAATGGCGTGAACCTGGGAGGCGGAGCTTGCAGTGAGCCGAGATTGCGCCACTGCACTCCATCCTGGGTGCCCGGGTGACACAGCAAGACTCCGTCTCAAAAAAAAAAAAAAAAAAAAACAAACAACTCCATCAAAAAGTGGGCAGAGGACATGAACAGACACTTCTCAAAAGAAGACATTTATGCAGCCAAAAAACACATGAAGAAATGCTCCTCATCACTGGCCATCAGAGAAATGCAAATCAAAACCACAGTGAGATACCATCTCACACCAGTTAGAATGGCCATCATTAAAAAATCAGGAAACAACAGGTGCTGGAGAGGATGTGGAGAAATAGGAACACTTTTACACTGTTGGTGGGACTGTAAACTAGTTCAACCATTGTGGAAGTCAGTGTGGCGATTCCTCAGGGATCTAGAACTAGAAATACCATTTGACCCAGCCATCCCATTACTGGGTATATACCCAAAGGACTATAAATCATGCTGCTATAAAGACACATGCACACGTATGTTTATTGCGGCACTATTCACAATAGCAAAGAGTTGGAACCAACCCAAATGTCCAACAACGATAGACTGGATTAAGAAAATGTGGCACATATACACCATGGAATACTATGCAGCCATAAAAAATGATGAGTTCGTGTCCTTTGTAGGGACATGGATGAAACTGGAAAACATCATTCTCAGTAAACTATCGCAAGGACAAAAAACCAAACACCGCATGTTCTCACTCATAGGTGGGAATTGAACAATGAGAACTCATGGACACAGGAAGGGGAACATCACGCTCCGGGGACTGTTGTGGGGTGGGGGGAGGGGGGAGGGACAGCATTAGGAGATACACCTAATGCTAAATGACGAGTTAATGGGTGCAGGAAATCAACATGGCACATGGATACATATGTAACAAACCTGCACATTGTGCACATGTACCCTAAAACCCTAAAGTATAATAAAAAATAAAAAAATAAAAAAAAATAAAAAAAAAAAACAAGAAAATACTTTGCCCAGTTTTAAATTAGAGGCAAAGTACTATTTTTAGATCTGCAATTTAGATCTCTAATTTAAATTGCTCAATTTTAAATTAGAGGGTTTTTTGTTGATTTAAGTGAATTATCTATAAAATGATGATTTTTAAATCTAATATGTATACACACACGCACATACATGAGTAGTAAATATTTTACAAGTATGCTGCCTTTTATTTTTTCTCATTGCAGGTTAATTTAATTTTGTTTTGCTTAATTATCCTTCAGACTGCTTGCTTCTGAGCTTCTTAGAAAGGTGTTGTCAACATAAAAATGTACCTGTGTAAATAGGCACTTATGTTTTCTTCTGGTGCTTTTATCATTTTGTATATTAAAAAAATTTAATCTGTATTCCATCAGAAATTTACTTTATGGCATAAAAATCTAGTTTTCTCCGAAAAGCAGGCATTTCACTTATGAAACTGATTCTTTCCCTGCTAGTATAAAGTGTGAGAATTATCAAGTTCTAAATTCTTAGATATTTGGGTGTTTCTGGATTTTGTATTTTGTTGTATTCATTTACCTGTCTTTTCAGCTGTTATCAAAGAATTTGTGATTTATTTATTTATTTTTGAGACAGAGTCTCACTCTGTCGCCCAGGCTGGAGTGCAGTGATGGGATCTCAGCTCACTGCAACCTCCACCTCCCAGTTTCAAGCAATTCTCCCTCCTCAGCCTCCTGAGTAGATGGGATTACAGGTCCCGACATCGTGCCTGGCTAATTTTTGTATTTTTGTAGAGTCAGGGTTTCACTGTATTGGCCAGGCTAGTCTTGAAATCCTGACCTCAGGTAATCCACCTGCCTTGGCCGCCGGAAGTGCTGGGACTACAGGTGTGAGCCACCACGCCTGGCCCTTTTTTTTTTTCAAATTTTATTTATTTATTTATTTATTTATTTATTTATTTATTTATTTATTTATTATTTTGAGACTGAGTCTCGCTCTGTCACCCAGGCTGGAGTGCAGTGGTGCGATCTCAGCTCACTCCAAGCTTCGCCTCCCGGGTTCACACCATTCTCCTGCCTCAGCCTCCCGAGTAGCTGGGACTACAGGCACCCACCACCACGCCCTGCTAATTTTTTGTATTTTTAGTAGAGATCGTGTTAGCCAGGATGGTCTCGATCTCCTGACCTCGTGATCCACCCACCTCGGCCTCCCAAAGTGCTGGGATTACAGGCATGATCCACCGCGCCTGGCTGTGGCCCATTTTGTGAAAATTAATAGCACATTTTGAAATCTAGAAGGGCAAGACTTTTCTACTCCGTTACAAAATGTTTTAAATGTCATCACAATAGTAAAGGACAGCGTGTGTAATTTTAAAAATGTTAAAACGTTGATAACTTCATTTGGTTTATGTAAAACTGATAAAGAACTTGCATCTTGAGAAAAATGAGTCTTCTTAAATTCAAAAACATAAACCATCTTCCCACCTCAAAGTTACCTTCTAAGGTCCCTCAGCAAGGAATATATTTACATAGACATTCATTGATATTGAAATGGATACTAGACTTCATCCAAAAAATTTTTAGCCAAAAAGTTAATATATTATGGGAATTATTTCATTATGCACCATTTCATAATGTATCTAACATCTTTTAAAACCTGTACATTAAAAGTAAAACCCTGTATGTACTTAATTTTGTAAGTTAAATCACTTTAAAATTCTCTACACAGTGCTCTGTGAGAGGAAGTGGGAGTGAAGGAGAAAGCAGCTGAAGTCTGGGGTTGATTTTAAGGTGGCCTGGGCCCTCTGCCCTGCAGGGCGCCCGCATCCAAGGCCTGGGGGAACTGCCGGGAAGAAGGCCTAGACCCCGGGACCCAGGACAGCCACCCCGCTGCCCGCCACTCCTCCACCTGCTCCCCTCCTCCCCAGAACCCCCAGCCCCTACTCTGATGGGGCGATCCTCCCACAGCCGCCTCCTCCTCCTGCAGCCCCGGCTGAGGCAGGGCCTGGTTTACCTCTTCTTCGCATCTCTTATGTTCAGGTCCATTGTCGTCTTCTTCATCATCCTCTCCAGCTTCCAGGCTTGGCCCCAGGAGGCAGCTTTGTGGATCTTCCTGAGATCCCCATGGTGAATCACGTAAGAGTCGTTGTTGGTGTAGACCAGCTGACTGAAGGGGCTCAGGCGCTCCGGGTCCGTCTCGCCCTTGACAGCGGCGGCAGAGAGCCTCTCCATGGCTGCAGCCACCAGCAAGAGAGAGCCCGCGCCTCTCGCTGCTAGCCCTTCCCAGTCCCCGCCGCTCGCCCTCGCCCTTCTTCAGTCCCCGCACCCGCCCTGACACCAGTAGAAATCGCAGTCGGGCCAAGCTTTTGGACACTCCAGCCTGTCCTGGGAGAAACTGGCTGCGCAAAACTGTTAGGCAGCTGAGCAGAACCGTTAGGCAGCTGAGCAGAGCCGTTAGGCAACAGCGCATGCGCAACTCAGCAGACCGGGGAGACATGCGAGGCGGGAAACTGCCCTGGCTGCGCTTCGCCCAGCACCGCGTGCCGGTGGCACCTGCCACTGAGGCGCTGTCGGGCTGGCAGGGCTCCCTGGAGTGGAACGTGGGGGGCTCCCTGCCACACGGCCTGCTTGACAGAGGCAGGGACCCAACCCCTGACTTAGGCGCCCTGGAGGCTTCTGGCCCAAGTATCCGCGCTACTGGTGGCGCTGGCAGGGTGGGGGTTGCAGCCTCTGCTGCCACGTGCCATGTTCAGGTGGCAGCTGCAGCTGAGCCCATGGTAGAGGCTACAGGGCTGGGCCCAGACCGCCGAGCATCGCCGCGTACACGGCCCTCCACCCTGGGCTCTGCTCTTCCTCGGCTTGCGCTGGCAGCGCAGGCTCGCGACCACTGGGCCCTGTACAGCTGCGGCGATAAGGCTTTGCGGTAGGTTCCCACCCTCCTGCAACTGAGGTCTCACTGCCTGACTTAGGCGCAGTGGCGGTGTCCGACCCTGGGGTTCGCCTGCTGGTGGCGTGGACAGGCATGATCCACCGCGCCTGGCCGTGGCCCATTTTGTGAAAATTAATAGCACATTTTGAAATCTAGAAGGGCAAGACTTTTCTACTCCGTTACAAAATGTTTTAAATGTCATCACAATAGTAAAGGACAGCGTGTGTAATTTTAAAAATGTTAAAACGTTGATAACTTCATTTGGTTTATGTAAAACTGATAAAGAACTTGCATCTTGAGAAAAATGAGTCTTCTTAAATTCAAAAACATAAACCATCTTCCCACCTCAAAGTTACCTTCTAAGGTCCCTCAGCAAGGAATATATTTACATAGACATTCATTGATATTGAAATGGATACTGGACTTCATCCAAAAAATTTTTAGCCAAAAAGTTAATATATTATGGGAATTATTTCATTATGCACCATTTCATAATGTATCTCACATTATCTTTTAAAACCTGTACATTAAAAGTAAAACCCTGTATGTACTTAATTTTGTAAGTTAAATCACTTTAAAATTCTCTACACAGTGCTCTGTGAGAGGAAGTGGGAGTGAAGGAGAAAGCCTTGGCTCGCGCCCTGAGCGCTGGTTTGCAGGCTCTGGACACTGTGCAGTCGCCAGTATGGGAGTGAGCGGCAGGTTCAGCACTGCCTGGGCCCAGAGGGGAAGAGGGGAGTTTGGGGTTGCTTGGCCATATTTGCCTGTGAGCCAAGTGCAGGTAGCGGCTACAGTTCTGACAGACAGGGATGGCGGGTCCCGTTTAGAGGGCCTCAAGGTTGCTGAGAGCACCCGCTGCCAGGCCTCAGGATCCCTTCCTCGTTGACCAGCATCTGGAGTATGGCGGTAGCGCTGGGTAATCTGCAGCCATCCTGGATGGGGCTGAGCTGCACTTCTCTGCCTTGGACTGAGAGGGAAACTTGGCTGAGTAGAGCAGATGGAGAAACAGTTAAATTGAACTCATCTGTAAAGACTTCCAGGCTGGGTGCAGGACCTCATGCCTGTACTTACAGTACTTTGGGAAACCGAGATAGGAGGATCACTTGATCCCAGGAGTTTGAGACCAGCTTAGACAACACAGGGAAACTTCATCTCTATGGAAATAAAACCAATCAGCCAAGCATGGTGGTGCATACCTGTGGCCCCAGCTACTTGGAAGATTGATTGTGGGAGGATCACTTGGGCCCGGGAGTTCGTGGGTACAGTAAACTGATTGTGCCACAAACAAGGAATGAGAAGTCCTGTTGCTCCACATCCTTGACAACATTTGACTTTTTCAGTCTTCTGGATTTTGGTTATTGTTTGATTGTTTGTGCCACTGCACTCCAAGCCTAGGCAACAGAGACTCTCTCTCAAAATAAATAAATAAAAGACTTCCAGTCACTATATCATATCTATGTCAAATTCTTTACACATCAACCTTGAAGAGTTAAAACCCACAGCGCCCTCTGATTATGTGATAGGGACCATGTGATTAAAGTGGGTGACCATGTTCTTGCCTCCAGGGGGCCCAAGTCAAGGGATGGGTCCCCAGCTGCAGGAGGGTGGGAATGGATGCTCAGCACCACCCCGGAGGCTACACAATGCCCAGCCCCAGGGACCAACTCCTGGATCCCAGGTCATGAACAAAAACCCAAGAATTGAAGACTTGAGTGTTAGATATGTTCATTTCTGCTGGGATATCATTAGTTCTAGACCGTCTTAGCTTACAGAGCAAAGAAATAAATGTGTGTATACAAAGCTGTGTATACACATAACTATAAATATTTCTAAATGTAATGTGTGTAAGTTAGTTCATACTGATGTCTACAACTCAATTCTTTTATCACATGATCATTCCGGCCTTCTCCCCTTGCTTCCATGTAACCTCCCACTTTAATAGTGAGAAACCAGGTTCCTGTCATTTGTCATCCGTTTGCTTAACTGTCTAGTTCCAATATACATTTATTCTCTATCAATATCAGAATCACTATCCCATTTCCTGTAGGAAACAGCTATACCAACCGGATCACATGAGTTGTTTGCAGTTTCTCTTCCTTTCAGTCTTCATGCATTTTCTTTGTTTCTTCTTCTTTTTTTTTTTTTTTTTTTTTTTTGAGATGGAGTTTTGCTCTTCTTGCCCAGGCTGAGGCTGGAGTGCAGTGGCGTGATCTCAGCTCACTGCAACCTCTACCTCCCAGGTTCAAGTGATTCTCCTGCCTCAGCCTCCTGAGTAGCTGGGATTACAGGCACCCGCCACCATGCCCAGCTAATTTTTGTCTTTTTAGTAGAGATGGGGTTTCACCATTTTGGCCAGGCTGGTCTCAACTCCCAGCCTCAGGTGATCCGCCCACCTTGGCCTCCCAAAGTGCTGGGATTACAGGTGTGAGCCACCACAGAAGGCCCATCCATTTTCTAAGATGCTTATGTCAGCACGTTTTTCCCACTCCCTAGAGTGAAGTGGCTTTATACATTTGCAGTACTTTAGATTTTTTATCACATTCTGCATTCCATCCCAGGATCCCCAGAACACCTACTTTTGTTGTCGTTGTTGTTGTTGTTTTAAAATTTGCATATATTAAGTGACACTCTTTGTGCTGTGAGATTCTTTGTTTTTTAACAAATGCAGGCCAGGTGCGGTGGCTCACGCATGTAATCCCAGCACTTTGGGAGGCCGAGGTGGGCAGATCACGAGGTCAGGAGATGGAGACCATCCTGGCTACACGGTGAAACCCCATCTCTACTAAAAATACAAAAACAAAATTAGCCGGGCGTGGTGGCAGACACCTGTAGTCCCAGCTACTCGGGAGGCTGAGGCGGGAGAATGGTATGAACCCGGGTTGCGGAGCTTGCAGTGAGCCGAGATCGTGCCACTGCACTCCAGCCTGGGCGACAGAGCAGACTCCGTCTCAAAAAAAAAAAAAAGAAACAAACGCAAATGCATGGTATCACGTTTCCACAGTTGTGGTATCATACAGAATACTTTGACTGGTCCAAATAATGCCCACATGCTTCACCTATTAAACCGCCTCACTGAATCTTTTGCCAGATCATTTACTTTTTTAGGAAGTAATATTCTCTTATATGACGTATCAGTGGTTTTTTTTTCCCATTCATTAATTATGAGACCTCTTGGTTTCTTCCAGTTTCGGGAATTATAAACAAAGCTGCTATATATATATTCATGTGCCAGTTTTGGTGTGGACATAGTTTTCAAATAAGGTGGATAAACACCTAAAAACATATTTGCAGCCAGGCGCGGTGGCTCACGCTTATAATCCTAGCACTTTGGGAGGCCGAGGCGGTCGCATTGCCTGAGCTCAGGAGTTGGACACCAGCCTGGGCCACATGGTAAAATTTCCCAAATCAACAGGTTATACTGTCTCTAGTAAAATACAAAAAAAAAAAAAAATTAGCCGGGCATGGTGGTAGGTGCCTGTAGTCCCAGCTACTCTGGAGGCTGAGGCAGGAGAATTGTTTGAACCCAGGAGGTGGAGGTTGCAGTATCCTTCTATAGCACCACTGCACTCCAGCCTGGGTGACAGAGCAAGACTCCATCTCAAAACAAACAAAAAAAACCACAATTGCTCTAGTATATGTAAGACTTTTTTTTTTACATACAGTATAGCAACTATGGACATAAGAAATTGCCCATCTGTCTTTCAAAGTGGTGGTTTCATTTTGCAAGTGGTGAAAGAAAAAAAACAAAAAACAAAATTCTTCTTGCTCCTGGTTTTTGGGAAAAAGCATCCCATTTCTCATCATTAAGTATGATA
Organism: Symphalangus syndactylus; assembly: GCF_028878055.3. Classification (NCBI taxonomy): domain Eukaryota; kingdom Metazoa; phylum Chordata; class Mammalia; order Primates; family Hylobatidae; genus Symphalangus; species Symphalangus syndactylus. Next base: position 79,529,025 of record NC_072426.2, read on the forward strand.
GTTTTAGGGGTTTTGTAGATGTTCTTTGTCAAGTTAAGAAAATTCACCTCAATTCCTAGTTTTCTGAGAGTTTCTCAAATTATGGATGGGTGATAGATTTTGCCATAAGGTTTTTCTACATCAATTGATACAGTCACATGATTTTTCTTCCTTAACCTGTTGATTTAGGAAATTCTGCAGATAATTTTCTAATATTGAATCAGTCTTGCCCACTGTCTTACCTAGAATAAATACATAGTTAGATTCAATTGTCTAGTATTTTGTGAAGGATCATTGAATCTTTGTTCATGAGAGATATTGACATATTGATTTTATTTCAGGTTATGTCTATTGGATTTGGTAAGAGGGTAATATTTACCTCATAGAATGAATTAGGAAGTGTTCTCTCTAATTCCATTTTCTTGAAAAGTCTGTGGAAAATTGGTATAATTCCTCCTTTAAATGCTTGATAGAATTCACCACTAAAGCCATTTGGGCCTTGAACCATTGAGGGGAGGGCGGGTTATTAACTATTTATTCAATTCCTTTTATAGATATAAGAGTACTAATGTTATCTATTTTTTCTTTTGTGATTTTGGCATATTGTGTCTTTCAAGGTATTTGTCCATTTTATATAGGTTATTGAACTTGTGAGTATAGAGTTTTTAATACAGTAAATATATTATCCTTTTAATGTCCACAGAATCAGTAGTCATAACCTATACCCCTCTTTCACTTCCAATATTTGTAAGTTGTGCATTCTCCCTTTTTTTCTTTATTAGTTTGTCTAAATGTTAACAAGTTTATGGATCTTTTCAAAGAAACAGCTTTCTGTTTCATTGATTTTCTCTATTGTTTTCCTGTTTTCTATTTTACTGATATCTGCTATACTTTATATATTTTTTACCTTGTTACTTACTTTGGATTTTCTTTTTCTAGTTTCTTAAGGCAGAAGCTTAAGTTATTGATTTTATATATTTTTTCATAATAATATGCATTTAATGCTATAAATTTAGGTACTAGTTCTACTGTATCTCATATATTTTAATAAGATGTGATTCCATTTTCATTTAATTCCAAATATTTTAATTACTCTTTAGTCTTCTTTTGGGATGCATCTAGATGTTTTGTTAAGTCTTCAAATATTTGAAAACTTTTTCAGTTATTCCTGTTATTTATTTCTACTTTAATTTTTATTGTGGTCTGAGTATGTACTTCATATGAACTTTATTCTTTGAAAAATTTTAAGACATTTATGGCCCATAATGCAGTGTGTCTTGTACAAACTAGAGAAGAAAGTGTATTCTACTTTTGTTGAAGTAGAATATAAACATTAATTATATTCATTTATTTTTATTTTATTTTATTTTATTTTGAGATAGAGCCTCACTCTGTCACCCAGGCTGGAGTGCAGTCGTGGTCTTGGCACTCTGCAACCTCCACATCCCGGGTTAAAGTGATCCTCCCATCTCAGCCCAGAGTAGCTGGGATTACAAGTGTGTGCCACAACACCCGGCTAACTTTTGTATTTTTAATAGAGATGGTGTTTCATCATGTTGGTCAGGCTGGCCTCAGGTGGTCCACCTACCTTGGCATCCCAAAGTGCTGGGATTACTGGCATGAGCCACCGTGCCTGGCCTGCCTTCTCTTATTTTAATTGAGCATCTTCTATGATTGCATTTTTGTCTCAGCTCTTGGTGTATCTCATCACCTCATGAGATGTGATCTCATCGCTTCTTTTAAAAACTTGTGGTGGTTTTCTTAGAATTGATTATATGCATTTTAAGTCTATATTTAAATTTATTAGAATTGATTATATACATTTTAGGTCTATCTTCAAATAAAATTGTTGCTTCACATGTAGTGTAGGTATCTCATAAAAATACTACCAGATTGTACCTCCTGTACCTTATGACATTGCTATTGTTCATTTCATCTGTCCACATTCTATAATTACCCATTTTTTGTTACTAAACAGTTATCTTATAGATCAATAAGAATAAAAAAAGTTTTTAACTTTAATTTATTCTTTTTCATTTATTGCTTCTTTATTGTGTATCTGAATTTCTCACTTGCATTATTTTCTCTCCCCTTGAAGAACTTCCTTTACTATTTCTTGCAAGACAGGTCAGCTGACAATATATCTCTTAAATTTTGTTTTTCTGAGAAAGTTTTCTATTTGCTTTCTTTGTTAAAGGAAATTTCAATATATAGAATTGCTTTATCCCCCTAAAGTCATATGTTGTTGAATATATTTTCAAATACTTATTTGCCATTTTTATATTTCCTTTGGTGACTTATCCATTTATATTGTTTCCCCATTTTAACTGAATTGTTTGCTTTCTTGTGAAATTTGAAGGGTTTCTTGTGTATTTTGGATAATAGCCTTTATTGCAGATTAGTGGATAAAGAACATGTGGCATATACATACAATGGAATATTATTCATCCTTAGAAAAGAAGGAAATACTAAAATTTGTGATAGCATTGATGGACTGAGAGAACATAATGCTAAGTAAAATAAGCCAGACACAGAAAGACAAATAAACTGCATAATCTCACTTATCTGTGAAATCTAAAAAATTTAAACTCATTAGATGCTAGGGATTAGAAGGTAGGAAAAATGACGAGATGCTTTTAGTTAAAAGATGAATAAATTCTGGATACCTAACATATATAGCATAGTAGCTACAGCTGATAAGAATGTATTGTATACTTGAATTTTGCTAACAGGGTAGGTCTTACGTATTTCCATACAAGCACACATAGACACACACAGAGAAAGTGTAACTTTGTAAGTTGATGAAAATGTTAATTGACTGTGGCTATTACTTCACAATGTATACATATATCAAATCACATTATATAACTTAAATATGTACAATTTTTATTTATCAATCATACTTCAATGAACTAGAAAGAAAAATAAGAAAAAAACATTTGTACAGCATAATTAATTATGAAAGGGATACATTTTCTAACAATTACGAATCTTTTTCTATGCTTATTTTAGAATATTGTATTGTCATTGGGATTATTGCCACCATTTTCTTCTCTGCACCTGTATTCCTATCTTTATCACAGTGATCAAATCTCCTCTGATAAGACTTGATTTTTGCCCATCTGAAATTCTATCTTAAATTCCAAAAAGTAAATATTTTCTGATTTTTAGGGAAAAATAAGTATTTTTTAGATTACCTAGGTGACCTCTAGAAAAACTGTGACAATTTTTGCCTTATAAAATGAGTGAGGCTAAAATAAATCGGGCTTCTTTGGTGTGCCCCGTATTTCTTCATTAGTTCCACACATCTGTGTGAGTTGAATGAGGTCAATTCTAAAGGGCTCAGCCTTCTCAGTTCATTTTACATAGTCTTACATATTAAGATGAATGGTGGCAGGGTGCGGTGGCCCATGCCTGTAATCCCAGCACTTTGGGAGGCTGAGGTGGGCAGATCAGGAGGTCAAGAGATCGAGAGCATCATGGCCAACATGGTAAAACCCCATCTCTACTAAAAATACAAAAACTAGCTGGGCATCGTGATGCATGCCTGTAGTCTCATCTATTCAGGAGGCTGAGGCAGGAGAATCACTTGAACCCAGGAGGCAGAAGTTGCAGTGAGCCAAGATCGCACCACTGCACTCCAGCCTGGTGACACAGGGATACTCTGTCTAAAAAAAAAAAAAAAAAAAAAAAAAAAAAAAAAAAAAAAAAAAAAAAAAAGAGGTGGAAGGTTTAGGACCTGTAGACATTTAACTCACAGATTAGAGACTGTAATAGGAAATTGGAGAGGTATATGCCCCCAGGTGAAACATTGGTCAAGTCTTTATGAGATAGTTTTGAACCTAATGCAGAATTTTGTTCTTCTCCATTTTTATATTATTGTTTACTATATAAATTAAACACAGCCATTTAGTTGCATCTCTAGGTGGTTTTTGTTTTCCTCTGACACTTACTTGAATGTTCTCCTATAAAGTACTGAACATAACAACTTACTTTTAAATCTCATTGTTTTAAGGATTTATCTTTTTGCCTCATTGGTAGATAATTTTATCAAAGCAAAAGACTGACTCAACATCCAGTAGAAGGAGTATTAATTACACGGTTTCTTTTTCTATCTCTGATCCTCAATTTCATATACTACACCTTGTAAGTGAAATACATCATTCAAACACTGTCTAATTTCTATTTTTCTCTGAGAATTCAGAACAATATATTTGTACTGACTCTCCATGCTTGTAGGACAACATATTATTATTGTAGGACTTTCTCCTTAGTTCAGCTAAAAGCTGCGTTCTTGTCATACAGCCATGAAATATTAGGCTCACAGACGCTTTGAAGGGTGAGAAAAATGGAATTTATTGGGCAAAAGGGAAAAAAGAGGAAACAGACTGTCAGTAAAGTGAGTCCTGCTACCCAGCTTCCTGCCTCTTAGATTGAATCCAGCCTCCGCCCTGGAACATAAGAGGCCAGGCTCCTCCCCGCTGCAAACTTCCCGAGGCTCCACCTCAGTGTGCACTCCTGCCAGTGTGCAAGCTGGTCGGAGGTTCTGCCAGGGAGCCCTTTTTACTTGCTGTCTCACTATTTGCATAGTTTCATCAAGAATCTGCCCTTTTTTCTTGGGATTTAATTGGACATCCAAGGCCATACATGTGTTTATAAGGTATGAAAATACCTATTAAGGAACAAGATTGTACTTTAAATGTTGAGCCAATACCTACTAAGTCCTCCACCTATTCTGTGGTTCCAGCCTCACATTGGTAAGGGAGTCTTTTCAGAAGGCCATGAATCTTACATTTTAGAACCTGGTAGAGGGAAGACTTCACCTATGTGTTTAACTCCTCTTTCTGAAGCTACGTAAATAATCAGGGTCAAATGTAGTCAGATAAACTTTTTCTTTTTTTGATTAAGAATAACACTTGGAGGCCGAGCTGGTGGCTCACGCCTGTAATCCCAGCACTTTGGGAGGCTGAGGCGGGCAGATCACGCAGTCAGGAGATCGAGAACATCCTGGCTAACACGGTGAAACCCCGTCTCTACTAAAAATACAAAAAATTAGCCGGGTGTGGTGGCGGGTGCCTGTAGTCCCAGCTATTCCCGAGGCTGAGGCAGGAGAATGGCGTGAACCCGGAGGCGGAGCCTGCAGTGAGCCGAGATCGTACCACTGTACTCCAGACTGGGAGACAGAGCCAGACTCTGTCTCAAAAAAAAAAAAAAAAAAAAAGAATAACACTTGGAGATTATTGACATGAAAATAAGGAACTGAGTTAGTTATGGATTAGCACTAACAGAGGACATATTTGTGATAGGGGACTGCTAAGGAAAAGTAAAACTCTGACATAAGACATGTATTTTTAGTGTAATATTACATTATTAAAAGCTATCATCTAAAAGGCCAACCCAAAGATTACTTCATTTTCTTTTGACTTGGCTATGTATTAGTTGATTTGATCCTAGATGCTATGCGATTATGTGATAACTTGTAGGTTTCTCTCTAGTAGAAAAAGACAATGCCAGACCTTATGGATCTGTTTCCATGAAGGATATTAATCAGTTTTAATTCACAAGTGATAGGAGTTCATCAAGCATCAGAAAAACTGCTCTTGAGTGCATTTACTGTACACATTTTTGTGAATTACTGCATTATATCACGTTTCCAATTCCCTTTTTCTAATAAGTTTAATAAAGTTTAAATTTTATGCTTAATAACCAAAAATACAGTGCAATTGGGCATACATACTTTTTTCTTTTAATTTTCTTTTTTAAATTGAGGTAAAATATACATACTGTAAAATTTATCACTTTAATAAATTTTAAATGAACAGTGCAGAGGTCATTACATTCACCAAATTGCACAACCTTTACCACCGTCCATTTCCAGAACTGTTTAATCATCCCATATAGAAACTCTGTACCCATTAAACAATAATTTTCGCCCACACTAGTCCCTGGTAATGATTATTCTTTCTGTCTCAATAATTTGCTTATTCTAAGTACTTCAAGCAATATTTATCCTTTTGCATCTGGCTTATTTCACTAAGCATAATGTTTTCAAAGTTTACGTATGTTGTAGTCATTGAAATCCTGTAGTGTATATTAGAATTTCATTCCTTAATAAGGCTGAATAAGTTTTCATTATGTGAATATGGTGTATTTTGTTTATTCATTCATTTATTGATGAACATTTGAGTTTCTTCCTGCTTTTGGTTACTGTAAATCATGGTACTGTGAACATTGGTGGTCAATATCTGTTGGAGTCTCTATTTGCAATTACTTTGGGCATGTATATAGGCATAGAATTGCTGGATCACATAGTAGTTCTATGTTTAACCTTCGAGGAGCCACCTAACTGTTGTCCACAGAAGCTACACCATTTTACATTCCCACCAGCAATGCACAAGGGTTCCCATTGACTCTAAATCCTCACTAACACTTGTTATTTTCTGAGGTTTCTTTTTTGTAATCATCCTAATGGGTGTGAAATGATAGCTCATCGTTATTTTTATTTGTGTTTTTCTAATGCTAGTGATATTAAGCCTCTTTTCCCACCTACTGATTGGGAACCAGCTTTCCCACCTACTGATTTCCTCAGGAATACGTGAAATAAATTTTGACAGAGGTTTGTTTTGTATTTGTATGCGAGTTTTATTATTAAGTTCATTATTAAGTTTTATTATTAACTTGTGCTTGTTGGCCACTTGTATATCTTCTTTAGATAATTATCTATTCAAGTCCTTTGCCTGTTTAAAAAATTGAACCATTTATTATTTGTTGTTGAGTTGCTAGAGTTCTTTATTCTATTATACATATTATATCCACATACATTGATGTCATATCACATATGTGATTTGCAGATATCTTCTCCCATTCTTTGAGTTGTTGTTCCACTGTCTTGAGGGTGACTTTTTTTTTTTTTTGAGATGGAGTCTCGCTCTGTCTCCCAGGCTGAAGTGCAGTGGCACAATCTCAGCTCACTGCAACCTCCACCTCCCAGGTCCAAGTGATTCTTTTACCTCAGCCTCCCAAGTAGCTGGGATTACAGGTGCACACCGCCATGCCCAGCTAATTTTTATATTTTTAGTAGAAATGGGGTTTCACCATATCACAAGGCTGGTCTCAAACTCCTGACCTTGTGATCCACCCGCCTCAGCCTCCCAAAGTGCTGGGATTACAGGCGTGAGCCACCACACCTGGCCAATGGTGACTTTTAGTGCACAGAAATTTTACTTTTGATGAAACTAATTTCTTTGTTATTTTTTTCATTCCCTGTACCTTTGATGTCATATCTAAGAAATCATTGCTAAATCTAACATAAAGAATATTTTCTCCTATGTTTTTTTTTTCTAAGAGTTTAAGGGTTGTAGGTGTTACTTTTAAGTCTTTGATCTATTTTCATTTATTTTTTGTATATTATGTAAGTTAAGGGCCCAAACTTTATATTTTGCCTGTGGATATCCAGTTTTCCCAGTACTATTTGTTGTTATTAATAAATTTTGCTTCTGTTTTTTTTTTTTTTTTTGAGATGGAGTTTCACTCTGTCGCCCAGGCCTGAGTGCAGTGTCACTATCTTGGATCACTGCAAGCTCTGCCTCCTGGGTTCACGCCATTCTCCTACCTCAGCGTCCTGAGTAGCTGGGACTACAGGCCACCATGCCCGGTTAATTTTGGTTTTGTATTTTTAGTAGAGACCGGGTTTCACCGTGTTAGTCAGAATGGTCTCGATTTCCTGACCTCGTGATCCACCCGCCTCGGCCTCCCAAAGTGCTGGGATTACAGGTGTGAGCCATTGCTCCCGGCCCAGTTTTGCTTCTAACATAGTTATCTTATTCTAACATTTCTTGTTTTGGGGGAAAAATATCTGTAATTTTTTTTTGTTTTACTTGTTCTTGGAACCAGCTTTCCCACCTACTGATTTCCTCAGGAATATGTGAAATAAATTTTGACAGAGGTTTATTTTGTATTTGTATGCGAGTTTTATTATTAAGCTCATTATTAAGTTTTATTATTAAGCAGAGAAAATTATACTCAGGCCATGTAAATATCCACAGTGTATTACTTTCAGAATGTCCTGATTTTTTGTCTTGCTATAAAGAAGACTCAGGGAATTTACAATAACACACCTGAGTGTTAGAGTCAGGCAGCCATTATCAATTGGTGGGTCAGAACTGTACATAGATTTTGAAACAAACAACAGCTACAATGACAATTTCTTATAGACAGAGAATGTAAACCCATGCTTTATTTACTCCTCTCCCAAGGAACATAACTAGGCCTATTTTTTATTCTGAGACTTCTCTAAAGGGGCCTTTCATTTGTTTTATGACAGATAACTTGATGGATCAAGTGGGTTAAAACTAAAATAATAGTGTGAAACACCCAGTTATGTCCTTGTAAGCATTGTATGTTGACATTTGCAGTAGGCTTTCATGAAATGATTTAAGGCTTTGAGACCCTGGAACAAACTTAGAACCACTATATTAATAGTGGCTACAAACTAGTATTACCCAGAAGGGTTTTGAAAGATTATGTTGATTTCTTAGATATATTTGTGTCAGAGAGGCAACTGCAAGTTAATCTCTACTCTCAGTGAAAGGCTTAATGTGGACACCTATAAAATCCCCAGTGGTCATAACTTGCAGGAATCTCTCCAGAGAGACAGCATCATACCCAGTAGGGCAACATTAATTTCCTCAGGACAGATCAGCAATTAAAAAAAAATACAGAACTAGGCATGAGTCAACTTCTCGCTTAAAATTGTATTTCTCATCTAAATGAAAGCACATTTTTAAGAAAGAAAGATGTGTAACATATTGAAATATTAAAGTAAGGGCTACAGTACATATAATACAAAGCAAATGAAGAGAGGAGGCTAAATATCAAAGTTGTGGGTGGTGAGTTATACTCAGCTACTTCATTTGACAGTTTAAGAAGTCAGATCTAAGTCAAAAGGAGTAATTTCTATCTCTTTGGAAAAGTGAATTGATAATATGCCATTGTCAATAAGTGAAGATGGTATCAGTGTTCTCTAGATGTTTAAAATATTGTAAGACATTTGTTTATATAAAATTGTTAATCATCTTGCTTGCTATGGGCTTTTTAAAAAGAATTAAGGGCTACTCCTTTTAGTAAACATGTAACTCTCTACATTGAAACAATCCAGTTGTAAATTGACTTGCTATCCTTTCCTTCAATACAAATTAGCCTCAAATGCAAAAGTGGCATGGATTCAGAATAAATTAAGTGAAAATATGAAGGGGTGGCCAGCTCCTCCACACCTGTGGGTATTTCTAGTCGGGTGGGATGAGAGACTGAGAAAAGAAATAAGACACGGAATCAAAGTATAGAGAAAGAAAAGTGGGTCCAGGGGACCGGTGCTCAGCATACCAAGGACCTGCACTGGCACTGGCCTCTGAGTTCCCTCAGTTTTTATTGATTATTATTTTCATTATCTCAGCAAGAGGAATGCAGTAGGAGAGCAGGGTGATAATAGGGAGAAGGTCAGCAGAAAAACATGTGAACAAAAGAATCTGTGTCATAATTAAGTTCAAGGGGAGGTACTATGCCTGGATGTGCACGTAGGCCAGATTTATGTTTCTCTCTGCCCAAATATCTCAGTGGAGTAAAGAATAATAAAGCAGCATTGCTGCCAACATGTCTTGCCTCCCACCATAGGGTGGTTTTTCTCCTATCTCAGAATCGAACAAATGTAAAATCGGGTTTTATACCGAGACATTCGGTTCCCAGGGGCAGGCAGGAGACAGTGGCCTTCCTCTATCTCAACTGCAAGAGGATTTTCTGTTTTACTAATCCACCTTAGCACAGACCCTTTACGGATGTTGGGCTGGGGGATGGTCAGGTCTTTCTCATCCCATGAGGCCATATTTCAGACTATCACAAGGGGAGAAACCTTGGGCAATACACGCCTTTCCAAGGCAGAGGTCCCTGCAGCTTTCCGCAGTGCACTGTGCCCCTGGTTTATCAAGACTAGAGAATGGCGATGACTTTTACCAAGCATATTGCTTGTAAACATTTTGTTAACAAGGCACATCCTGCACAGCCCTAGATCCCTTAAACCTTGATTCCATACAACACATGTTTTTGTGAGCTCAAGGTTGGGGCAAAGAGGTTGGGGCAAAGTGGTTGTGGCAAAGTTACAGATTAACAGCATCTCAGGGCAAAGCAATTGTTCAAGATACAGGTCAAAATGGAATTTCTTATGTCTTCCCTTTCTACATAGACACAGTAATAGTCTGATCCCTCTTCCTTTTCCCTACAGAATAGAAATGATTGTTAGCAACAGAAGAAAACTAAAACAAATAACTTATTTTTTAAAAGTAACATATTGGCTAGGCATAGTGGCTCATGTCTGTAATCCCAGCATTTTGGCAGGTGGAGGCGGGCAGATCACTTGAGGTCAGGAGTTTGAGATCAGCCTGGCCAACATGGTGAAACCTCATCTCTATTAAAAATACAAACAACGGGCTGGGCATGGTGGCTCATGCCTGTAATTCCAGCACTTTGGGAGGCTGAGGCGGGTGGATCAGGAGGTCAGGAGCTCGAGACCAGCCTGAACAACATGGTGAAACCGTGTCTCTACTAAAAATACAAAAATTAGCCAGGCATGGTGGCACATGCCTGTAATCCCAGCTACTCAAGAGGCTGAGGCAGAAGAATCACTTGAAACTGGGAGGCAGATAGCCGGGCATGGTGGCGTGTGCCTGTAATCCCAACTACTCAGGAGGCTGAGGCAGGAGAATCACTTGAACCTGGGAAGCGGAGGTTGCAGTGAGCCAAGTTTGTGCCATTGTACTCCAGCCTGGGTGACAGAGCAAGACTCTGTCTCCAAAAAAAGAAAAAAGACAAAAACAAGAAACAAGCCGGGCGTGGCTGGTGCCTGCCTGTGATCCCAGATACTCGGGAGGCTGAGGCAGGAGAACAGCTTGAATCTAGGAGACTGGGGTTGCAGTGAGTCAAGATGGCACCACTGCACTTCAGCCTGGGGGACAGAGTTAGGCTCTGTCAAAAAGAAAAAAAAAAATGCAGCAGCGTATTATGCTTAGGATTTAGGCTGAACTACTATTTAAAATGTCTTTATTATATCCTTTCACTCTTCCTCTCCTAAGATTCCACATAGATATTGTAGAGAAGTCCAAACTCAACACCATTTGTTTACATTACTAAGGTCTTTAAAATTTTAAATAGATTTAAGTATTTACCTTAACCAAAACTAAATGCCTAGAGACTTGTCTCCACAAAAAATGAGTTTAATTCATATTTTTCTCAAACACTTGCCAAAACCTTAAACCCATTTTCAATGCAAGTAGTGGCTAACTTTTTTTGTGCATATCTTTTTGCCTTTTTTGCCATTTCCTTAGCCAGATGTGCCTTTTTTTTTTTTTATTTTTGAGGTGGAGTTTCGCTTGGTCACCCAGGCTGGAGTGCAATGGCACATTCTCGTCTCACTGCAGCCTCAGCCTCCCGGGTTCAAGCGATTCTCCTGCCTCAGCCTCCTGAGTAGCTGGGACTACAAGTGTGCACCACCACACCCAGCTAATTTTTGTATTTTTAGTAGAGACAGAGTTTCACCATGTTGGCCAGGATGGTCTCGATATCTAGACCTCGTTATCTGCCTGCCTCGGCCTCCCAAACTGCTGAGATTACAGGCCTGAGCCACTGTGCCCAGCTGTGCCGATATTTTTAAAAGTTCAAAGGTTTGTCTGAAATAAAGAGAAACTACAGGATTTTGTTCTGAGATTCAGTCAAGACCTGGTAAAACAGATACTTTAGAGCAAGCTTTGATCTTATCAATGTTTATAACAGCTGAAAGAAACACTTGCACACTGAGAGTCTTTCCCAGTGATTAAAGAATGTAATTTTCATTCACAATTCACAGTAACGAATTGTTGTAAGAAAATACTGGATTTCAATATAGCATTTTCTCCTTTTTTTTTGTTGTTTTAATGGCATAATATGCTATGTGTGAGGTCAACATGAGGAGAGACAAAAAGAACAAGTTTATAAATGTGGTTATATTGTCCCCTAACCTAGGAAAAAATGACAATATTGACATTAAAATTGTGCGTTGTTTGCCTCTGGCTTTCATGGGAATTGTTTTTTTCGTTTGTTTGTTTTTTTGTTTTTGTTTTTTACAATTGATATGACATTTTTAATGTTACCTATAACTAGCATTATAATTGTATGGGAGTTTTTGTTTCTTTTGTTTTGGAGGATGTGATTCTTAAAATGAAATTAATTTTTTTAGAACGTAAAATATATCAAGGCAAGGACATTTCTAAGAGTAATACTGGAAAAGAACAGTTAATCGGTGAGTTCACCAGTAAGTTTAAGTCAATTTAAGATTATCTTAGCAAATTATATGTTCATAGCACTCTGTGGACCAGTAGGGAATACAAAAATGAAAAAATCCTGACACTGTTTTATCAGTGAAAAGAGACAGGTCATTAACTTACTAAAATGTACGGCAGAGTAATGTATGTGCTAAATTACGACATATACAATAAAGGCTGCGGGAACCAAAGGATATGTCAATGAGTTTCAATAAAGGTTCAGGGACATCTTCAGAGAGGACAGAACAGTGGAATTTTTTAATTTAAATTTTATGGGGGATGGTAGGAAATTCCAGGTGGCCAGATGGTTTGACTAAATGCATGGTAGTTAGAATGTGTTGGCTCTATTCATGAAACAATGAATTCCATATGTCTGGGACACTGGGTACTGGTGTGAACATGGAAGAAAAGTGTGGGGGCAAAGGAGAAAAAGGATAAATGGGAATTTCTGTTTACATCATGCCAACCATTATAATTTTAGTTTCTAGACCAAGAAGATATTTTATGTTTTTTTTGAGCAGACAAGTGACAAAGTGAGATATTTATGCTTTAGAAAGGTTAGCTGTATCAAAATGTAGAAGATATTTTAAGAAATAAGAAATAAAGACTGTATGGTAAACTTTGAGATATTTTAAAAATAGGCTAAATTAAGAGCCTAAACTAGAAAAATATTTTTTCTAAGAGAAATAATGTGTTGGTACTATTAAACATGATAGGGGAAAATTGATGGGAATCAGTGACTAATTAAACATGAGATATAAGGAAATAAAATAATTTGATAGAATTCTGAGGTTTTAAGCCTGGGTAACTGGGAGAATGGTGATGCATTTTGCAGAGGTAGGAAAAGTTGAAGATACAACTGATTTTTGATGACTAGTAATTTTACAGTCATGCACCATGTAAATACATTTCAGTAAATGGTGGACCACATATTGGTCTTGTAGGATTGTAATGGAGCTGAAAAATTCCTGTTTCCTAGTGATGTCATTGTCAATGTAATATCATTGCACAATTCATTACTCACATGTCTGTGCTGATGCTGGTGTAAACAGACCTATTGTGCTGCCAGGCCTCTAGTACATACAACTACTTACAGAACATAATACCTGATAATGATAATAAGTGACAATATTACTGGTTTATATATTTACTACCCTATTCTTTTTATCTTTTATTTATTTTTTTTTTTTGAGATGGAGTCTTGCTCTGTTGCCCAGGCTGGAGTTGCAATGGTGCAATTTTGGCTCACTGCAACCTCCACCTCCCGATTTCAAGCAATTTTTCTGCCTCAGCCTCCCAAGTAGCTGGGACTGCAGGTGCCCACCACCGCACCTGCCTAATTTTCGTATTTTTAGTAGAAACAGGGTTTCACCATGTTGGCCAGGCTGCTCTCGAACTCCTGCCCTCAAGTGATCCTCCCGCCTCAGCCTCCCAAATTGCTGGGATTACAGGTGTGAGCCACCACGACTGGCCCTTTTTATCACGTTCTGAGAGGGTACTACTTATTAAAAAAGAAAAAGAAAACTGAACAGTAGAGCAATTTCAGGCAGGTCCTTCAGGAGGTATCCAGAACGAGGGATTGTTATCATAGGAGCTAACAGCTTCATGCATGTTATTACCCCAAGGAACTTCCATTGAGACAGGATATGAAGGTGGAAGACAATGATGTTGATGATCCTGACCCTGTATAGGCCTAAACTAATGTGTGTGTTTGTGTTTGTTTTTATAAAAGAGTTAAAAAGTAACACAAAAATTGAAAATAGGAAAAAGCTTATAGACTTAGATATAAAGAAAATAATATTTTTTAGAGCTGTACAATATGTTTATCTTTTAAGCTAAGAGTTGTGACAAAAGAGCCAAAAAGGTTAAAAAAAGTATATTAAATAAAAAATTACAGTAAGCTAAAGCTAATTTATTATTGATAAAAGAAAACAATTTAAAAAATAAATTTGGCATAGCTTAAGTGTACACCCAGTATTGCTAAAGTCTGCAACAGTGCCCGTAATGTCCTAGGCCTTCATATTCACTCACCACTCACTCACTTACCCAGAGCAACTTCCAGCTGTGCAAGCTCCATTCATGGTAGGTGACCTCTACAAGTGTACCTTTTTTTTTTTTTTTACTGCACCTTTTCTATGATAAGATGCAAAAATACCTACCACTGTGTTACAGTTGCCTGCAGTATTTAGTACAGTAACATGCTGTACAGATTTGTAGCCTAGGAGCAACAGGCTATACCATATGCTCTAACAGTGTAGTAGGCTATCCCATCTATGTTTGTGTAAGTACACTCTGAGATATTTGCACAATAACAAAACTGCCTGACACGTTTCTCCAAATTTATTCCATCATTAAGTGATTCATGCTTGTATGCACACATATGCAGGGGCATGCAGAGAGGGCAATTCCTGTGTCCCAGGCACTGCTTTATGCTTGATAAACCTGTTATTCACCCTCACTACAATCTTACCCAGAGACAGGCACCATTATTTTCCCCATTTCACAAATAAATAAACTGAGCACAGGTAATTTATGTAACTTGCCTAAGATCACATAACTAGAAAAGAGAGAAAAGAAATTTAAGCTGATTATAGAGCTCTTTCTATTAATGATTATGATACAGTTTGTAATGTTATTTCTAGCTTTGATCATTTTATGAAGGAAAATAAAATAGATTAACAAAATTCAAAGATCTTTAACATAAAATTTAAAAAGAACTTGATTCACGTTATAAAGTGAGGGATAGTCCAGGTGAGGTGGCTCATGCCTGTAATCCCAGCACTTTGGGAGGCTGAGGCAGGCGGATCACGAGGTCAGGAGATCGAGACCATCCTGGCTAACATGGTGAAACTCCATCTCTACTAAACATACAAAAAATTAGCCAGGTGTGGTGGTGGGCACTTGTAGTCCCAGCTACTTGAGAGGCTGAGGCAGGAGAATTGCTTGAACCTGAGAGGCCGAAGTTGCAGTGAGCCAAGATCCTGCCACTGCACTCCAGCCTGGGCAACAGAGCAAGACTCCATCTCAAAAAAAGAAAAAAAATTAAATTTAAAAAAATATTAAAGTGAGGGATAAATGGGGCTGGGCATGGTGGCTCATGCCTGTAATCTCAGCACTTTGGGAGGCTGACGTGGGCAGATTGCCTGAGCTCAGGAGTTTGAGACCAGCCTGGGCAACATGGCGAAACCCCGTCTCTATTAAAAATACAAAAAAATTAGCTGAGTGTGGTGGTGGGTGCCTGTAATCCCAGCTACTTGGGAGGCTGAGGCACGAGAATCACTTGAACCCAGGAGGCAGAGGTCGTGGTGAGCCGAGATCACACCACTGCACTGACAAAAGGAGACTCCGTTTCAAAAAAAAAGAAAAGAAAAGAAAGAAAGAAAGTGAGGGATAAATGGAGAGAAAGAAACAATCATAGAGATTCCCCTTAACTTCTACCACTAAAAGCAGACACACACACACACTCACTTACTATAAGAGACAACGTCAAAACGAAAATATCTTTACATATGAAGCCTTCCATTTACAGCTTAATTATCCCTGGAGGCCACATCTAAGGACAACCCTTTTAAAAAGCCATGGTGTGTAAATGAATATGTATTTTGTGTATATTCAGTATATTCAAGGTAAATAGTTGTTTTTATTAAAATAACAAGAGAAAAATAGTGGATCTTCATCTCTCATGAAGGACATGACAAGATGAACTGTTTAGGTCAAATTTTAAAAGACCAGGCTGGGTGCGGTGGCTCACACCTGTAATTCCAGCACTTTGGGAGGCCAAGGCGGGCAGACCACCTGAGGTTGGGAGTTTGAGACCAGCCTGACCCACATGGAGAAACCCCATCTCTACCAAAACACAAAATTAGCCGGGCATGGTGGTGCATGCCTGTAATCCCAGCTACTCCGGAGGCTGAGGCAGGAGAATGGCTTGAACCCGGGAGGCGGAGGAGGTTGCTGTGAGCCAAGATTGCACCACTGCACTCTAGCCTGGGCAACAGAGCGAGACTCCATCTCAAAAAAAAAAATAAAAATAATAATAAAAAATAAAAAAATAAAAATTAGGAAGACCAATTTAACAATAAGGTAAGTTACAAAGAAAATTTGTAGGCCAGGCATGGTGGCTCAAGCCTGTATCCCAGGACTTTCGGAGGCCAAGGTGGGCGGATCACGAGGTCAGGAGATCCATACCATCCTGGCTAACATGGTGAAACCCCGTCTCTACTAAAAACACAAAAAATTAGCCGGGTGTGGTGACAGGCACCAGTAGTCCCAGCTAATCAGGAGACTGAGGCAGGAGAATGGCGTGAACCCTGGAGGCAGAGCTTGCAGTGAGCTGAGGCAACAGAGCAAGATTCCATCTCAAAAAAAAAAAAAAGAAAATTTGTGAATTTGTATGCAGTTGACTTGCCTGACCCATAAATAAACATGAATGGGTAAAATTGAAGCTCAGCTTAATAATGAGTTATTGCACAACAGGAAGAAATAAGTTAGGGATGGATACAAATTGAAAGAAGGATAAATGCATGCTAACTTCTTATCTTGAACTATAAGTCTAAAAACATCTTAAAAGACCAGATGATTAAAAAAATAGTAACTTTAATTGTTAAAAATGATCATTTATTTTTCCTCAGGTGGTGGCTCAGTGTTTACTCTGAAAAATGAAAAATTGCCCATTTTTGTGAAAAAGTTCTACTGATATGTGAAGCTACCACATTTATTCATTGAATTCTCTTCCTGACTGAATGACATAGAACTCCTGATAGATAAATTAATATGTTAAAATTAAAAGATTATCTAATAAACAACTTTTCTGTTTTAATAAAATTATATTTTGATATGTTTGAAAGATTTTTATTGTAGTGAAAAATATATATAAAGTAAAAAATAACAATGTTGGATAATATCATAAATGATTTCTAAGGTAGAAGGTTCTATTGTTTAGAAAAACAACTTTGAGAGCATTTTTTCATGAGGCACTAAATTCCTTGGTATAATAGGGTACCCTAGACAAAGTAGTTCGTTTGTTTTTTCTTTTCTTTTTTTTTTTTTTTTTTGAGACAGAGTCTTACTCTGTCACCCAGGCTGGAGTGCAGTGGCACAAATCTCGGCTCGTTATGACCTCCGCCTCCCAGGTTCAAGTGATTATCTTGCCTCAGCCTCTTGAGTAGCTGGTATTACAGACACGCGCCATCATGCCCAGCTAATTTTTGTATTTGCAGTACAGACAGGGTTTCACCATGTTGGTCAGGAGGTTTTGAACTCCTGACCTCGTGATCCACCCGCTTTGGCCTCCCAAAGTACTGAAATTACAGACGTGAATCACTGAGCCCGGCAACTTTTAGAATATTTAAGGCTTCATAAATATGACGTAAAAAAGGGTGAGCTGTAATGTTAAATAGTAACTAAGAGGAGTGCCAAGTTACCACTAGGCAGTTAGCAAGAGAAGGCAAGGCAGCCCCAGGTGTAGAGTGAATAATGTGAGAGACTAGAAGTTCTAAGAAAATGGTAGGGCGGGGTGGAGAAATTCCTTCTGATGGGAATAAATGAGGAGATTCAGGATAGTGGTGGCAATATATGCATGTATATATGTGTGTGTGTGTATATATGTGTATATAAGTGTGTATGTATATATGCATATATATGTATATGTGCATATACATGCATATATGTGTATATATATGCATGTTTATGCGTTTTGCTGCTCTTCGTAGGATGTAATTCTCCCTTATCTCCTCCACATAGTGATCTTGAATTAATTGTGCTTGGTGCTAAGGTGGGGGTGAAAGTGGGATGAGTCTCCTCACTAGAGGGAACTGAGTAGAGAAAACATGATATGCTATGGAGCACAGAGAAGAGGGCAGGCACCAACAGTAAGTGAGGAGAGGCCAAGCCCAACTAACCAGGAAACTCCCAGAAAATATGGAAGACTCTGAATGCTATGAAGCACAGGGGATAAAGGAATCAAGATTTTTTTTTTTTTTTTGAGATGAAGTCTCTGTTGCCCAAGATGAGTGCAGTGATGTGATCTTGGCTCACTGCGATCTCCGCCTCCCGGGTTCAAGCAATTCTTCTGCCTCAGCCTCCCCAGTACCTTGGATTACAGGCACCTGCCACCATGCCTGGCTAATTTTTTGTATTTTTAGTAGAGACAGGGTTTCACCGTGTTGGCCAGGATGGACTCGATCTCCTGACCTCATGATCCACGTGCCTCAGCCTCCCAAAGTGCTGGGATTACAGGTGTGAGCCATGCACCTGGGCCAAAACTCTTTAAAGTACTCAACCTATCATAAGACTAGTAGATGTTTCTCAACTCTCCTTCTCAAAACATGAGATCATGTGGTCTTAATGCTGAAGATGATTGATTATTTTATGTAGAGAACATGGAAGAAAGCTGGACTGTGCTCTGGCTCCATCAGCTTCACTTCTATACCTCTCAGCAATTCTCAATTCTCACCAGCAGAGAGAAGAAAGCAGTCCCTACCTGACCATCACCTGGCCTGGCTACCTTAGCTGTCTAAACAGTGCATTGCAGGAGCCCCTTTCCTTTCTCTGCTGTTTTATTTTTTCTCCCCCAGCACCATTTTTCTAATTAGAATAATTGAGGAGAAATACAAGATTTTCATGGAATGAAAGCAAAAGTCTTCCAAGTATGAGAAAAATAGAACAAAGGCTGTTTATATCCATATTGATTATAGTGGGAAGGTATTATTGTAATAAATGTGATGGTTATTAAAGCAAGTCTTGATTTTAAGGGAATGTTTTATCTTGGGACTGTGATAGGAGATTATGTGATGTTCATGAGATGATCATACTGTCTCTGTCCAGGTCTCTGTAACATGTAGAACACAACCAAGGTAGAGGTTCAGTCCCATTTCATTTACAGAAACAGCTTGTTCCTCAGTAGTATTCTATATATAAAAAGTAAACACACACACTATATAGAGAATACATTCACATTGATTACTAGGAAAACTAAAGTATCCTTTAAAAATAATAAAAAAAAGAGCCAGGTGCAGTAGCTCATGTCTGTAATCCCAGTACTTTAGGAGGCTGAGGAGGATGGATCACTTGAGGTCAGGAGTTCAAGACCAGCCTAGCCAACATGTTAAAACCCTATGTCTACTAAAAATACAAAAATTAGCCAGGCGTGGTGGCATGCTACTCTAATCCCACCTGCTTGGGAGGCTGAAGCAGGAGAATCACCTGAACCTGGGAGGCAGAGGTTGCAGTGAGCCAACATCACGCCACTGCACTCCAGCCTGGGTGACAGAGCAAGACGTTGTCTCAAAAAAAAAATAAAGAAATAAAAATAAAAATAATAAAAAAGGCATTCTTCTCAAAAAACTACCTTTCTATTAGATATTTTTTCATCTCAAAACATAAAAGGTAAGTTTTGAAATAACTAATAGTTAATAAGAAAAACATGTAAATAGTACATAACTAGAATCGTTAATTTCTTGAAACTTAAGGTTTGTTTTTATGTTATGTTAGCAGGATATGTAAATCTAATGACATTTAAAAACATAAAGTGAAAAAAAAGAGGCTGGTATTGAACATGTATATATTTACTATATTCTAATAATGGTGAAGTTGTTTAATTTCTGCATGAATGTCTAGGCTTCATTATAAGTCTTCAGCTAAAATTCTGCCCATTTTGGTGAAGGAACTGTGTGTGGCACATAAGGAGAGCTTAATGTTAGTATTTATCATAGCCTTACTAATATAATCATATAATGTTGTTCTCCATGTTCCCAAAATTAAAAAGTAGTCTAATTCTACATATGAACTCAAAATAAGTGTATACTGTTATGTGTTATGTGGCACAACTCAAAATAATTAGAACTAAACACAGCTCTTATTTTCTCACACATACTGAGTATGGAATTACTATTATTTTTGTTTCCTTGATCAGAGGTAGGTGAAACTTGATAATATAGTCACTGACTGAAGGGCATTGTTTTGCCAAAGTTCGTTAAGTTAAAAAATATTTTGGATCAATAAATGTCTTTCATTAAAATATTCATCCACCTAAAATAAGTATTCAGAATTGCATAGGACATATGAATGTCATCTTTCTTTTGCTGTTCATTTACCCAACATTTTTCTTCTCTTTATATGTGCCGGGTTGAAAATTGTCATCCCATACTCTTTTCAGCTAAGAATATTTCTGTGTTGGGAATATCTTGAATTTCCCTCAAGGGTTGATGATATTGCCCACAAAGACTTTAGGTAATTTTGATTGCCAGAATGAAAACAGGCAGCTAAGATATTTATTTTAAAAAGAAAAGAATAGAAAACTTTGTAATCTGATCACGCATCGTAGGAAGTATTTTTTTTTTTTTTTTTGAGAGACGGAGTCTTGTTCTGTAGAGCAGGCTGGAGTGGAGTGGCGTGATCCCGGCTTGCTGTAACTTCTGCCTCCCGGGATCAAGCGATTCTCTTGTCTCAGCCTCTGGGAGTAGCTAGGATTACAGATGTGTGCCACCATGCCCAGCTAATTTTTTTAGTTTTAGTAGAGATGGGGTTTAGCCATCTTGGCCAGCCTTCCTCAAGCGATTCTCTTGCCTCAGCCTCCTAAGTAGCTGGGACCACAGGTGCCCGCCACCATGCCCGGCTAATTTTTTGTATTTTTAGTAGAGGCAGGTTTTCACCGTGTTAGCCAGGATGGTCTCGATCTCTTAACCTCGTGATGAGCCCACCTGGGCCTCCCAAAGTGCCGGGATTACAGATGTGAGCCACGCCCTGCTCTAGAAGTAATTATTAATAATGTTATTTCTCCTTCCAGTTCTTCAGTTTGTTAAGTGCAACTGTTGAAAATATTTATTTGTCCCAGGAGATTATAGGAAAAAATTAAGTGAATCTACTTAAACATAAAATTCCCAGTTTTAGAATAGATTCTTTTTTTTTTTTTTTTGAGACAGAATTTTGCTCTTGTCGCACAGGCTGGAGTGCAATGGCACAATCTCAGCTCATTGCAACCTCCGCCTCCCGGGTTCAAGTGATTCTCCTGCCTCAGCCTCCCAAGTAGCCGGGATTACAGGCGCCTGCCACCATGCCCAGCTAATTTCTGTATTTTTTTTTTAGTAGACCATGTTGGCCTGGCTGGTCTCGAACTCCTAACCTTAGGTGATCCACCTGCCTAGGCCTCCCAAAGTGCTGGAATCACAGGCATGAGCCACCGCGCCAGGCCTTTTTTTTGAGACAGTTTTTGCTTTGTTGCCCCAGGCTGGAGTCCAGCAGTGAGATCTAGGCTCACCTCAACCTCCGCCTCCAGGTTCAAGCGATTTTCCTGTCTCAGCCTCCCTAGTAGCTGGGATTACAGGCGCCCGCCACCATGCCCAGCTAATTTTTGTATTTTTAGTAGAGACGACGTTTCGCCATGTTGGCTAGGCTGGTCTCGAAATCCTGACTTCAGGTGATCCACCCACCTCGGCCTCCCAAAGTACTAGAATTACAGGCGCGAGCCACCGTGCCCGGCCCAGTCCTTGTATTTTTAATGTTTCATTTGTGTATTTTCTTTAGGAGAATATTTCAATAATTTATCACTGCAATTAGCTGAAGTTATAAAATTACTTCTGGATTTGAGAACATTATACCTGAGCATGGCAAAGGATTAGAAATAATAGCTAGCGGCCAGGCACAGTGGCTCAGCCTGTAATCCCAGCACCTTGGGAGGCCGAGGCGGGCAGATCACAAGGTCAAGAGACATAGATCATTTTGGCCAACATGGTGAAACCCCGTCTCTACAACAGGTGCTGGAGAGGATGTGGAGAAATAGGAACACTTTTACACTGTTGGTGGGACTGTAAACTAGTTCAACCATTGTGGAAGTCAGTGTGGCGATTCCTCAGGGATCTAGAACTAGAAATACCATTTGACCCAGCCATCCCATTACTGGGTATATACCCAAAGGACTATAAATCATGCTGCTATAAAGACGCATGCACACGTATGTTTATTGTGGCACTATTCACAATAGCAAAGAGTTGGAACCAACCCAAATGTCCAACAACGATAGACTGGATTAAGAAAATGTGGCACATATACACCATGGAATACTACGCAGCCATAAAAAATGATGAGTTCGTGTCCTTTGTAGGGACATGGATGAAACTGGAAAACATCATTCTCAGTAAACTATTGCAAGGACAAAAAACCAAACACCGCATGTTCTCACTCATAGGTGGGAATTGAACAATGAGAACTCATGGACACAGGAAGGGGAACATCACGCTCCGGGGACTGTTGTGGGGTGGGGGGAGGGGGGAGGGACAGCATTAGGAGATACACCTAATGCTAAATGACGAGTTAATGGGTGCAGGAAATCAACATGGCACATGGATACATATGTAACAAACCTGCACATTGTGCACATGTACCCTAAAACCCTAAAGTATAATAAAAAAAAAAAATAAAAAATAAAAAAATAAAATAAAATTTAAAAAAAAATTTGCTTGGCGTGGTGGTGCATGCCTGTAATCCCAGCTACTCAGGAGGCTGAGGCAAGAGAATCGCTTGAACTCGAGAGGCAGAGGTTGCAGTGAGCGGAGACTACACCACTGCACTGCAGCCTGGAGACACAGCAAGACTCCATCTCAAATAAATAAATAATAATAGTTAAACTTTTCTATCTGCCAGGCACTGTGCTAAATACTTTGCATGAAGATGATAATTTCAAAACTAAACACAGAAAAGCAAGTGTAAAACAAGTAATTTCTTTCTTTATTTCTTTTTCTTTCTTTTTTTTTTTTTTTTTTGTTGTTTGAGACAGTCTCGCTCTGTGGTCCAGGCTGGAGTGCAGTGGCGCGATCTCGGCTTACTGCAACCTCCGCCTCCCGAGTTCAAGCAATTCTCCTGCCTCAGCCTCATGAGTAGCTGGGATTACAGGCATCCACCACCACAGCCGGCTAATTTTTATTTTGGTATACTTTTATTTAATTTGGCTTAGGCTATTTGTTTATTAGTAGTAGTTTTGCATCTATGGGATTGTTGTATAAAATAAATGGTTTAAATATGTAGGATATTTAAAAGTCATTCTTTCTGCATTTGAGATTTTGAGCCTTTAAAGAAGGCATTATAAAATGCCTCATGGAAAAAATATTATTTTAACAATTATTAAAGTAAAATAAAAATCTGTGACTCATAAAGACACACTTCATTTTTATCCTCTATGATTTTTTTATAAATGGGACTTGAATATTTTAAGATAGCAGTTTTAAAAATCAAGTAATTTTAATCGGAAATTTCAAAAAAATAAAACCCTAAATCCAATTCAAATTTTTCTTACTTGAAAATTCACAATGATATAAATTGATTTATATAAATGTGATATTTATAACCAATAAAGATATACAATAGAGTCATTGTTAATTTGAGTAGAAAAATTTTTAAAAACAATGCAAACTTGTATTGCCTCTATATGTATGTATGTACACATGTACACATATATGAATATTTGTATATATATTTGCATACACACACCATATACATACCTGTGTATAAATGAATAACAACGGAATATCAGTTGGCCTCTACTACATCATTTGAAGGCCCATTGCACAATGGCCAGAACAGAGACGACACCAGAATGCAACTTAAAATTTCCAAGAAGACTTGAATTGTATCTGAATTTCTAACAGGATATAGAGAAATTAAAATCTTGTTTAATTATGCTTCTTTGTTTATTACTGGGACAGCCTCACATGCAAAGCAGATCAGGATATTCTCTTACCAAATGTGATAATTAACAGTCCATTCATAAGGTAAGGATGACTCAAATAGCAGATTCAATATCAAACAGGAGGGGCTTTTGTAGCCCGTTCTATTTTCAGTCAACCACAAACCACCCACACCTGCTGAAATAAAAACTTAAAAGGCAGGTGGAGGAAAAGATGTTCTAGACCAAGGGGTAGGTACTAGGTCTGCAAAAGACATAGCGTGCCACCCACAAACACACAAGTTCAATGAGCATGGCTTAATCCTTCAGAAAATTGGTTCTAACTTTCAAATCATTAGGGATCCTCTTTATAAAAGATACAGCAAACATAAACACAAAATATACCCCTCTAAGATTATTAGGAAGTTAAAAAAAAAGGGACTTGTAACTTTTAATAAATAACTAGGGAGGTAAGTTTGTTCATTTCTGAGATTCACAACTTTTATAAAGGGGCTGTATTAATACTTGAACTGTGCTGTGTTCAATAGAAGCAATGAGACATAAGCCATACTGAGAGAAGAGAAGGAAGAGAAAAATTTAACAACAAGAAAATCTAATGCTATTTAATTTCTTTAAATATTTATTAATTTCTGAATGCTATATGATTACTTTCATATTAATTTTTCTGTAGAGAAATTGAATACAATTGAATACAATTTCTCAGTTGAGAAATTAAATACAATGGATTTTAGTTTGATGAGATACTTGATACGATAATTTTAAAATCATTATTTTAATTAGATATAATACTTTTAGGTAGAATAATAAAAATAAAGGAAAACTGATTTTCTTTAAATTCCATCAATTATTTCTTTCTCACAATAATTAATATGTAATTTACCAATGATGTAGTAAATACCAAATTCTCTTACTTTTGGTTTCATCAAAGAATGATGAGCATTTTTCTCTGATAGATGTTTAATTACTTTCAGATGGCTTGTAATCTTGTACTTTCAACACTGAAGATTTTTTTTCACATATTGATACCTATCATTTTATGATATATCTGATTTTATAATTGTGTATTCATTGTTTTCAAATGAGAGTTATGGTTGTTTACCGTAAGAACTATAATAGAGGAAGTTGTCTGGTGCTCCAGGAATTTAAATAAGAGAAGATACAATGATCTCAGCCTTTGTATCAATATTTTAATTGGATCCTGAAGAATGAATGAAGATAGACAGAAAACAAGTAAAAAATGGTCTAAGCAGATGGAACAGAAGGAGTAAAAGGAGAGTAATAGAAAAGTGTGTGTCTTTGAAGGAACATAACCTGTTCTGGGTGTGGCTACAGCACAGGTTTGTGAAGGAAATTGTTAGATAATTGAGGAGAATGTCTCTCAATATCAGTGATTTTGTATTTTACCCTTCAATGATGGTACATAAGTAAACAATTTTTAAAAGCGTAGTGTGTGTGTGTGTATATATATAGCATATATATATAGTATATAGCATGTCTGTATATATATACTATATACATACATACAGTGTATATGTATATATGTATATATATATATAGTATATATATATATACACACATTTTCATTCTAGATAGAAGTTTTTGAGATGCAGTTAGAAGAAAAAGTCAGAAGGAATAGTCAAGATTATTCCAGCAGTACAGGCATGATGTGATGAATGACCAAATTAAAACATTAGCAGCAACACAGAAGAGAAATGGCAGAATAGAAAGATAATTCAAGGTAGAAACAGCTGAACTTAATTCATTTAGAAGGAAGAGTCAAGGTATACATGCTCTAAGTTTTCTTGGCGACTGGCTTGATGTTGTCATCATTAGCTGAGATGGGCAATGCCTTAAAAGAAATAGATTTATTTGCCAAAATATAAAATGTGTTTATGGCTATGTCAAATTTGAGACGCAGGTGGTGAAGACAGAGGGGGAGAATCAGCTGACATTTTAAAATATAGGTTTGGAACCTACAGGAAAAAATTGGAGTAAAAAAAGGAAGAAAGAAAGAAAATCAAAGGTCAAAGGAAATGCTGGAAATGTGGGAATGGATAAAAGGAGCACAGGAAAAGTGTGCAGAGCATTGTTACCCAAAATGCTGTGGGAATTTTATACACATATGAATACAACTCGCAAAACACACAAATATTTTTGCTTCCCTGGAGCATTTACTGGAGTCTTTTACATACACATTGTGAAGTATAAGGTATGCAGAATTTTCTAAGTGTATCATAGAATTCCATTCCAAGAATACATTTCAGGAAAACTGTTGTCAATTAGGGAAACATTGGTGCAGAATAGTAAGATAAGAAATACCCATTAAGACTAGTACTTACACAGTGGACATGAGAAAACTAGGCAGCAAGGAGTTGTTAAAGAGAAAGCATGGGCTGGGCATAGTGGCTCATGCCTGTAATCCCAGCACTTTGGGAGGCCGAGGCAGGCAGATCACCTGAGGTTGGGAGTTTCAGACCAGCCTGACCAACATAAAGAAACCCCATCTCTACTAAAAATACAAAATTAGCCAGGCATGGTGGCACATGCCTGTAATCACAGCTACTCCAGAGGCTGAGGCAGGAGAGTCTCTTGAACCTGGGAGGCGGAGTTGCAGTGAGCTGAGATCACAGCGTTGCACTCCAGCCTAGGCAACAAGAGGGAAACTTCGTCTCAAAAAAAAAAAGAAAGAAAAGAAAAAGAAAAAAATGAAAGCATAGGGCCAACATTGAGTGGTCTTAAGGAAGTCAAGGTAGAAGGAAATTTAAAGAAGGAAATGAGAAGCAAGGCAGAATGTTTAGAAAGGTCAATTAGGAAGCTCCCATAAATGTTCTCACTATGT
Organism: Symphalangus syndactylus; assembly: GCF_028878055.3. Lineage (NCBI taxonomy): Eukaryota > Metazoa > Chordata > Mammalia > Primates > Hylobatidae > Symphalangus > Symphalangus syndactylus. The sequence goes on from NC_072426.2 coordinate 79,555,864, forward strand.
ATCATAGGGAATTCATTGATAACTTCAAAAACACCACTCAAGAAAGATGGTCATTGTTGAAATGAGATTTCAGTGGGTTAAAGAGGCTGGGCATAGTGGCTCATGCCTTTAATCCCAGCACTTTGGGAGGCCGAGGTGGATGGATCATGATGTCAGCAGTTCAAGACCAGCCTGGCCAAGATGTGAAACCCCATCTCTACTAAAAATACAAAAATTAAACGGGCATGGTGTTGGGCACCTATAATCCTAACTACTTGGGAGGCTGAGACAGGAGAATCGCTTGAACCCAGGAGGTGGAGGTTGCAGTGAGCCAAGATCACACCACTGCACTCCAGCCTGGGTGACAGAGAAAGAGAAAGAGAAAAGAGAGAGAAAGAAGAGAAGAGAAGAGAAGAGAAGAAAAAAAAGAAAAGAAAGAAAAGAAGGATGGAAGGGATTTTAAAAAGAAATGACAAGTAAGTATACTGTTTTGGAGGAAGCGTAATTTATGATTGTGGCTATAATTTGCTATGAATGGAAACAGCAACATACCACTGGATTTCAACTTTTGAGTGCTTAAGAAGGTGTAGAAGGTGATTAAAATAACAATAATAATAATAATAATAACAATAAGATAGTTGCTAAGTGTGTGGTGTCTGAACTCAGGATACCAGGATGTCTAGAACTGGGACTGAATCCCAGCTCTTCCACTTTCTGGCTATGTGAGTGACGGTAGGCAAATTACTTAATCTTTTAATGCTCCAGTTTCCCATATGTAAAATGAGAATTATAATAGTAAATTACTTCATGGCTTGTGAGGATGAAGTTCATGTAGAGTACTTAGCGAGTTCTCTTTGTGTATTATGTATTAGTTTCAAAATGCAGATTCTAGAGCCCTTAGGTTCTCATTCAATAGGTATGAGGCAAGCACGGGCCAGGAATCTGCATTCTTTAAGGAGGTGCAATTTCCTACATCTGCTGTGACAAAGTGGATCACGTTAGGTCGCTTAAAATGAGATAAATTTATTCTTTTATGGTTCAGGAAGCTAGAAATCTTAAATGAGGGTGTTGCCAGTGCTGCATTTTTCTCTGAAGGATCTGGGAAAAAATCCTTCCTTGCTTCTTCTAGCACCGGGTGATCACTGAGCTTCATTGTCATTGCTTGGCTGGAGGATACCTCACTTTACTCTCTGCCTCCATCCTCACATAGCCATCTCCTCCCTGCGTCTCTGTTTCCTCTTCCCGTCTTATAAGGATATCAACCATATTGAATTATGGCCCACTCTAATGCATTATGAACTCATCTAGCATATCATAATTATAGAGTATCTGCAAATAATTTGATTTCAAATTAAGTCATACAGAGATCAGGGGCTAGAACTCTAATATATCTATTCTCTTTTTGAAGACACAATCTAACCCACAAAAGGAGGGGAGGCCCTTAAGATCATAAATAACTCAAGTAACAAGACTATGTGTTTAAAATAGCATCTAAATTTCTCCAAAGGGCAGACAGCTTAATTCAGATCAATATGAATCAGGAGATAAACAAGTGTTTGTCTCCTGATTGGCATTTACCTGAGATTAAACCATTATGGTAAAATACATTATCTTCAGTGATCTTTGGCTTTAGGTGAGGATTTACAAGGCACACAGATATTATCACTTCAGCCATCTCTCTCTAATAACTCTTTTCTAATCTGCTGGCCAACAATATCACGTTCTTTCAAATCTCTGACTACTGGACCACCAAACTATAAGGTCCTCCACGTGAATTGGTAGAAATATTTTTTTACTAAAGGTAAATGAAATTTTATTTACCTGATGGATTTCTCTTCTCTTCTGTACAAAGAGGTGACCCTTTGACAGCACAGGGAAAGAACATGATAGAAATAGACTTTCAGAAGGAAGGGCCTTCCATAACAAGGAATGCCATCTGTAATCCAGACGTTTTTCTCCTCAGGAATCCAGTCATAGGCAAATCTCCATGAATCACAGATAAATAGAAAGAAGGGTGGGAATGTGTCAGGAGTAGGATGCTGAAAATGTAAGTAGCCTGCTCATTAATTGGTCCCTTGAAAACTGAGAAGGCAACGTGCCATACATGCAATTTCCATGGAATGATGGAAGACTGGTTGTAGTTAGTATGATCCTATAATGCTCAGATCACAATGGGGTCACCCTTATTCATGATTGAGCATTCCTTCTTATCAGTATCCCAGTGTGAAACTGTTTCTCAAAAAAGGAGGGGGCAGGTAATTTTTGTACAAAAGGCTTTTACTCCAAAATAAAGTGGCTTGTACTGTATTTCTCCTCTAGAGCCTTGCCGCTGGCTCCATAGGAAAATTCTGCCTCTCATAGATACCTGAGGCACTGGATTCCCTAAACAAAATTGTAGATCCACTTGTACTGCAGGCCTCTGTAGTCCAAAACCTTTCTCTTTCTCTGAGTCCCACTCATAGCTGACATCTTTCTTGACACTTGCATTTTATTTAGAATACACATCCAAATATGTTTTATGTTGCCTCTAACATTCAAAAGAGCCTCTAACAGTCTTCCTTTCCCTATCCGTTCCTTCCATTTGGAAGATGTTTGCCCCACATCACTTTCTATTGCATTCTTAGACTCTCTGAAGGTAGAAAACCCTCATTTTTGTCATTTGCTCAATGTGTCTTTCCATGATGTCTATGGTAGCTGCTGATTTTCTCTAGAGCTTATCAACCTGATGCTGTCCATGTAATCCATCAGTTATGTCCTTTTGGCTAGTGACATGGCCAGGGTTCCTGAGGACAAAATTGTGACACAGACAAACATAGTTATACCTCTACAGCTAAATAGTGAAGATACTCTGCCTGGTAAAAGTAAGTAATTTCAGGTATTCATCATTTATTTAAGATAGAGAAAAATAATTTTCCTAGATGTATAACAGGTACAGGAGCTAAGTGTATTCACTACAGCAAGGAGACTACATCTGGATTTTAAATGTTTTACTAAGCTTACTTAAGAGTTGTAATATCCAACTCTTGTCCACATTAGCCAAACTGGAAGCTTAAATGGGAACACCTGCATTTTAAAATAGTCAATGGTGACACTCTTCTCCGTAAGTCCCTCAGATATGATAGTAATACTTACAGTGCTGATGATAACAACAATAGCAACACATAACATTTGCTGCTTATGTGACAGCCATTGATTTAAGCCCATTCTATGTACTAACTCCAATGGTGTTGCTTTTAACCCAGTGAAATGATAGGGGATATCCAGGAAATATTATTGAGCCCTTTGTACAATAATATTTTCTACATGGGCTGCTTTCATTGTGGAGAATCTACCAGTTCCTGAGAAAATCTCATCGATCTGTATAGTCTAACACTAGAGAAATAATCACTGTGTGGGAAAAACATTCACTTAAATCCATTATGAGACAAACTGGTTGATGGTAGTTAACTCTTGATACTTGCTAGTGGTAATTCCTGGGTTGACTCACATGTTTGGAGTTTTAGAAATTACATCGCTTATATAACCAATCCCCTGCACTAAAATATTTCTATTGTAAATATACATTATAAATATCCCCAATGATTTCTGGGTTCCTAGTTAGTCCACAACTGATACTGGACCAAATGATCAATCAAGTCTTTCCCATGTAGATGAGACAATTTGTATTGTAATGCCGGGCCTTAAGCCTGGCATGTTAACCACACTCAGCATGCTTCTGTTAGTTTCTGCCACCCACTCTCCATGGTCACCAGAATCAGGTGGGCACATTTCCTCATCAGCAATTTCAGAAAACAGCCATTAAAGCACTTTTGAAAGGTACTGAGCATTTCCTTACTGACCTGTTTCTTAAGGAATTCTATTCCCAAACCACGTTGTCAATATGAATAATGTGTCAATGAGAAGATCACATATGATAAATCCATTTTAATATTTCTATCTCCCCACTATTTTGGTGCTCTTCTTTACATTACACCAAGGAAAACCGAACATCTCAATTTCATTTAGAATGAACCACTGAAATATGTTTAAATTTTGACTAACCAACCAGGCAAATAATGAAAATTTCTCACAGTTGCCTAAGTACCACTTGAACCTGGAATCTCTTGCAGTTGGATTATATCAATTAATTGAAGCAAATCTAAAAGTATGTTCCTCTCTCCTTGGTCTACCACCCATAGCATCCATTCTCACACAGTTTTCAGATTTTTGTCAATATAAATTACCAAAATCTTGCAATTCTTTTGGGGGAAAAACTGTTGATTCCAAGCTTTGCACAGAGCTGTCAGTGGTTATAAATCTGAGAATCATAAGTGGTAGGAGAAAATTGCCTTCCCATTGTAAGGTAATTCCCTAAGGTAATGTTACTACAGAGCCTTCAAGCAAGGCAGGATCAGTATCAAACAACACGCTGATTGTCTGCTTCAGCTGGTGAGGCAATCTCAATGGGCTCCGAAGTCAGTGTACCCCAAGTCACCCAAATCTTCCTCCATAACCACTTCCCTCAAATTCCTCATTTGCCCAGTTGTGCCAAAACATTCACATAAATGATTTGAAAATGTTTTAAATTCAAGTAAATTGAGATTTCAACAATGAACAGGGTTGATAATTTTATCCGGCTTTTGGAAAGCCCACTCTTTATTTGCAAGAGACAAAATATGTTTAATACAGTCATCCAACATTTCTTATTTTCAGTCCACATTTGGAACTGAGAATTGTGGAATTTGAGCCAGTCCTTTTGATTTGTTTTGTTTTGTTTTGTTTTGTTTTGTAGTGCTACAAAGAATTAGGTTTCAGGCAGCAGACCCTTCGGGAAATGAAGGAATATAGAATCAGTTACTTGGCCAAGTTGGGGCTAATAGAAGTGAAGATATTTACTTGGAGAAGGGATTCTGCCAGCTCACAGCACGTGGTCATTAATGTAGGTCACAATATCATCTATTAACATTGGTTATGAAGTGTCCATTGAAGGCAAGGCTAGGGGACCAAGGGGCAAGAGGAGGTCATGGACAGTTTAAAATAAAGGACTACCTTAAGTTCTAAGAGGATTTCAGAGTCCCAGACAAGGAAAAACAACGTGCAATATTGTCTAGACCAGGCTGCCACAGTGAGATCATGAATATCAAGAGGAACAGTTGTATCAGGGAGCAAGATTGATTCAGAATGGGAAGCTTTTTCCTGATCTTGGAGAGATTAAACTTTCAGAATTCAGTTATATGCTTAAAATGGACTAGTACTGAATTTATCTTTGCCCCTGACAAGTGATGTGGTTCCAGTACGTATGACTGGAAATAGATTAAGTCAAGAAATATGTTAATCCTTCCCTCCAGTGTCATGGAGATAATCAGAAAATGATTTAGAGCAAAGGAATTTATTTTTCTTTCTTGTTGTTATTTATTGGACTTGGAGACATACAACAAATAGCTCAATCTGCTTTTGAAATTTTGTTTTTGTTTCCCTGACCCCTCCCCACAAAGTATTTCAGAGTACCAGGGAGTCAAGCATAGCCTATCTGACTGTGAATAAAATGTTTCAGGCTGCTTTTGCATTTAATACATACACTCTTGCCTTTACCAGTCACATCCACACCTTATTTCTGGTTTTGTAAAGCACTGGGTAAAGAAGAAAACAATGCTTTCTGAGTTCTGTATTATCAGCCCAGTAGAGAACTCCTCCTTCCCCTGAACTAAGGGCCACGTCTAAGGGGTTGAAACAGGGCGAGTTACATTCTATGTTCTCAACATAATTGTCCGTGCACAGATCCAATCAAGTTAAATGAGCAATAGGATACTTATTCTTAAAACAAGTTATTGCTACAATAATAATAATAAAGTAATATTCTAATAATGATATTAGAATAATAACTGGTTATTAGAATACTAAATAGTTGAAAATAATCTAAATGCCTCACAAGGTAACATGTCAACTACAGCAAGTATATAAGATTTAGTATTATTCACACATTGAAATTATATTCAGAAAAGTAATGACATAGGAAAATAGTTTATTTATACAGAGATGATGTAACAGAAAAATAACGAAACCATGCTAAAATGCATTTTAAAATAAAATATGCCAAAATATTATGGATGATGATTTTGGATGATGGGATTACTACTAAGGTTTCAAATTTTCTTTGCTTCTTACTCTTGTAGTACTTTTCTAAATTTTTAAATAACACAATTACATGTTAAAAATATCAAGTAAAGTCTAGAAATCAGAAAAAGGCATATTACCAAAGGAGGACTGAGTTAGTGGATTTGGGGCTCCATTAAGTTTGGTTTATGATCAAAAAAACAAACAAAAACAGGCAACAGCAGCAAAAAATATCTCACTCTCTTCCTGGAAAAGTAAATGAAACTACAAAGGATTTCCAAACTTAAAAACTATACATTTCAAGTCCGTTCATAACTAACGAAGTCAGTTTCTAAAAACAATGCTAAAGTTTTAATCAATATTTAATTCACATTTTTTATTTAAAAAACTATCAATATTGAAAGACAAATTTCATGGGAACAGCATTGAATCATTAAGTTTTGCAGTCACAAAAGTAGATTTGCTTAATGTTGCCCTCAGTTTACAGTGAGTCTTTAGTATTTTTTTTTTTTTGAGATGGAGTCTTGCCCTGTCACCCAGGCTGGAGTGCAGTGGCGCAATCTTGGCTCACTGCAAGCTCCACCTCCCAGGTTCATGCCATTCTGCCTCAGCCTCCCAAGTAGCTGGGACTACAGGTGCGTGCCACAATGCTCGGCTAATTTTTTTGTATTTTTAGTAGAGACAGAGTTTCACTTTGTTAGCCAGGATGGTCTTGATCCCCTGAACTCGTGATCCGCCTACCTTGGCCTCCCAGAGTGCTGGGATTACAGGCTTGAGCCACGGCGTCTGGCCCCAAGTCTTTAGTATCTTCTAAGCTATAACATGAGTTTGCCAAAATATAGCATTAGTTTGCTACACAGAATTTGCTCAGTGATAAAACACAAAGGAGTTACTTATGTGAAGATGTAAATGATAAATTTATGCAAAATTTATGAAAGCATAAATTATAAAGACAGTAAATCTTTCCATTAAATTAGTGGGAAAGGAGCTCAAAACCCAGCTGGGTGATTCATTACTTTAATGACTTCCTGCTTTACTGCAAAACCTCTCTCTTCCTTTGGTGTTGGCAGTTTGAGCCCCTGTTAAGGATTTAGGCTCACAATAAAGCTTCTATAAATTTCGGATCTCTGTCATGCTGGCATGTAGGTCATTCTCCTTTAGGAATGATGAGGAGGCTGGAAAGCAGTTGCCCTGAGGGAAGGGGGAGTTTTTCAAACCTGAGCTGTACAAGCTCAGCATGAAATGGAGTGGGCTGCTGACTCAGGGGCTGGCAGAGGCAGCCAGGAAACAACAAAATCTGCAAGCCCTTCTGCCAGGCCTGCCCCAGCAGGTGTCACTAAAAGGCAGCCCTGTGTGCTTCTGTCACTGTGACAGCTGTAAGAAGGAAAGTGGAAGGGAAAAGAGACCCAGTGCTGAACTCCAAGCAGAGATGAGACTTTTCTCTCTGCATCTTTTCTTTCCCCTCCCAGCCTGCATTTACAATAACATATTGATTTGTACTTCTATTATGAGACAAAAATGGTTGTCAGCAGCTTTTCTTTCCTTTTACACCAACGTAAGCTCATATTTACATTCCTAGCTGAACAATGTCTAAAAAGGTACTTAAACTGACATAAAATGCAGATGATCTTAGTCTGACCAAATGCTTAGTGCAAGAAAACAACTTTAAATTGGAAGAGGAGTCCCTCCAAATATAGAAACAACCAGTATTTTAAGAGGTATGTTAGCTAAAATGTGGCAATGTAAAGAGCAGAGCAGGAAGAACCTTGAAGTACAAAACTTACAATAAATTTCATAGTGTTTCTGTGGTCCTTCCACAACAACCTCTGGTATCTGTTTTCTCTACAACAGAGGAAGCAATAGTAGCTATTTCAGAGCATGAAAAGGCTTAGGAACAGTGCTAGAATATGGTTGTGGCTATATAAAATTTAGCTATTTGCATATTGTAACAAACCTACAATATATTTTTTAGTGGTAGTCAATAATAGACTTCCTTTGGAAAAGCATCAGCCTGCTGTCCGTGGAACACCTGCACACCTGCACACCTGCACACCTGCAGTTCCCACTAAGTGAACATTGGTGTCTGCTAAATGCTGCCTCTATTTCTCTCAATAATATAGTGTCAAGCTGTTGCTTGATTTAGCTTTTTTTTTTTTTTTTGAAAGAGTCTTGCTCTGTCGCCCAGGCTGGAGTGCAGTGGCACCATCTCAGCTCACTGCAACCTCCACCTCCCAGGTCCCAGGTTCAAGCAATTCTCTGCCTCAGCCTCCCAAGTAGCTGGGATTACTGGTGCCCACCACCACACCTGGTTTATTTTTTGTATTTTTAGTAGAGATGGGGTTTCACCATCTTGGCCAGGCTGGTCTTGAACACCTGACCTCATGATTCACCCGCCGCAGCCTCCCAAAGTGCTGGGATTACAGGAGTGAGCCACCGCACCTGGCCAATTTAGTAATTTTATTTACTTTATTTTTCTTTATTTTGTTGAGACAGAGTCTCACTCTGTCACCAGGCTGCAGTGCAGCAGTGCCATCATCGCTCACTGCAACCTCAACCTCCTGGGCTCAAGGAATCCTCTTATCTCAGCCTTCAGAGTAGCTGGGACTACCTGCACTGCCCACCACACCAGGCTAATTTTTGTGGTTTTTGTTTTGTTTTTCTGTTAAGAGACCAGGTTTCACCATGTTGCCCAGGCCGGTCTGGAACTCCTAGGCTCAAGCGATCTGCCCCTCTTGGCATTCCAAAGTCCTAGGATTACAAGCGTGAGCCACCACACGAGGCCAATTTATTCCTTTCTGATTAATAAATTGATGGGTGCCAATTTATCGTCAGAAGATACGGATTACCTCACTAAACCACCTCTCAAACCTCTACTCTTGGTTTCCTGCATTGGTTACTTTGTAATTTTTTTTTTTTTTTTGAGACCATCTGGCTCAGTCGCCCAGGCTGGAGTGTAGTGGCACAATCTCAGCTTACTGCAAGCTCCGCCTCCTGGGTCCAAGCCATTCCCCTGCCTCAGCCTCCCCAGTAGCTGGGATTACAGGTCCCCACCAGCATGCCTGGCTAACTTTTGTAATTTTTTTTTTTTTTTGAGATGGAGTCTCACAATGTCAATCAGGCTGGAGTGCAGTGGCACGATCTCCACTCACTGCAACTTCCCTCTCCTGGGTTCAAGCGATTCTCTTGCCTCAGCCTCCTAAGTAGCTAGGATTACAGGTGCCTGCCACCACACCTGGCTATTTTTTTGTTGTTGTATTTTTAGTAGAGATGGGGTTTCACTATGTTGGTCAGTCTGGTCTTGCACTCCTGACCTCATGATCCACCCACCTCAGCCTCCCAAAGTGCAGGGACTACAGGCGTGGGCCACTGCACCCGGCAGTAATTTTTTTTTTTTTCTTGAGACAGAGTTTTGCTCTTCTCGCCCAGGCTGGAGTGCCATGGTGTGATCTCGGCTCCCTGCAACCTCCGCCTGCCAGGTTCAAGAAATTCTCCTTCCTCAGCCTCCTGAGTAGCTGGGATTACAGGCAAGTGCCACCGTGCCTGGCTAATTTTGTATTTTTTTAAGTAGAGACGGGGTTTCTCCATGTTGGTCAGGATGGTCTCCACTCCTGACCTCAGGTGATCCACCCGCTTTGGCCTCCCAAAGTGCTGGTGTGTCCGGAATTGGTGGGTCCTTGGTCTTGCTGACTTCAAGAACGAAGCCTTGCACCCTCGCCATGAGTGTTACAGTTCTTAAAGATGGCATGTCCAGAGTTTGTTCCTTCAGATGTTCAGATGTGTCCAGAGTTTCTTCCTTCTGGTGGGTTCGTGGTCTCCCTGACTTGGGGAGTGAAGCCGCAGACCCTCATGGTGAGTGTTACAGCTCTTAAAGGCGGTGCATCTGGAGTTGTTCATTCCTTCCAGTGGGTTTGTGGTCTTGCTGGCTTCAGGAGTGAAGTTGTAGTATCCTCATTTGTGGTGAGTGTTACAGCTCGTAAAGGTGGCACACCTGGAGTTGTTTGTTCCTTCCAGTAGGCAGTGGGTTTGTGGTCTCGCTGGCCTAAGGAGTGAAGCTGCAGACCTTCGCAGTGAGTGTTATGGCTCTTAAAGGCAGCAGGGACCCAAAGAGTGAGCAGCAGCAACATTTGTTGCAAAGAGTGAAAGAACAAAGCTTCCACAGCATGGAAGGGGACCCAAGCAGGTTGCTGCTGCTGACTTAGGTGGCCTGCTTTTATTCCCTTATCTGGCCCCAGCCACATCCTGCTAATTGGTCCATTTTACAGAGAGCTGATTGGTCCGTTTTACAGAGAGCTGATTGGTCCGTTTTGATAGAGTGCTGATTGGTGCATTTACAAAACTTTAGCTAGACACAGAGTGCTGATTGGTGCATTTACAATCCTTTAGCTAGACAGAAATGGTCTCCAAGTCCCCACCCATCCCAGAAGCCCAGCCGGCTTCACCTCTCACTGGCACTCACCGCAGGCACTCCAGTAGCCCAGAGGGAGCTCATCCCCCAATCAAGCCTAGCAGGCACCCAGCAGGCACCGAGCCCACACCTACCTGGAACCCACACCAGCCCATGAGCACTGCACACAGCCCCAGCTCCCATCTACGCCTCTCCCTCCACACCTCCGTGCAAGCAGAGGAAGCCAGCTTCAGCCTCAGCTCGCCCAGAGTGGGGCTTCCACAGTGCAACGGCAGGCTGAAGGCCTCCTCAAGCATGGCCAGAGCAGACGCCAATGCCAAGGAGGCACCAAGATTGAGCAAGGGCTGCTAGCATGTTGTCACCTCTCAATCCCCCCTCTAAACTGGACACCCCAACTGCTGTTGGGAATTTGGCCAATGACCACTCTAGCTACTTCCTGCTGGATAGGGGCAAAGAAGGGGCCCTGCAATTGTAGTATCCTCCAGAGGGGAACTGTTTAGGCCAGTGGAAGGGCCAGGAGGTTGGTCCAGGGGTCCTCAGTAGAAGTTGTTAGTTGAGCTCATTTGGGGTTCCATTTGTAAGACCATCTGTAGCTTGATGGCCTCCATTCTAGGGGAAACAAATTTGACAAGCAGTTTAAAAATACAAGGTCCAAAGGGGAATAACAGCAAGATGGCTGCCACAGGACCTAGAAAGGGGAGAAGCCATGTTGCCCAACTCCAGAGGTTTGTATAAGAGTTTAAAAGGCATCGTCTGATTTCAGAAGCCTTTTCCTGCAAACACCAGGTAGCATCTTGTACTATCCCTGACTGGTTAGTGTAAAAACAACACTCTTCCCCTAAGAAGGTACAAAGTCCTCCTTTCTCAGCAGTGAGGAGATCTAGGCTTCAGAGGTTTTGGAGAGTCAGTGCTGCTAAGGTGTCTATTTGGGATTGTAGAGTGAGGATAGATTTCGTTATTTCTTGCAAACTGTCTGAGAAATCCTTTGAGAGTGTGTGGTACTAAGATAATGAAGTAGATAAACTGGCTTTTCTGGTTCCTGTAGCAGTAGCCATTCCTAACCCTATAAGTAGGGGTATTAGTTGTATGGCTCTGCGCTGACAGACTTGAGCTTTGTTGGGTACTGAAAAGGTCTTGTTTCCACAAGATTAGAAGTTAGGATAATATATGTTTATACTGTTAACTTTTAGCAAACTTTACTTTTGTTGAAAACCTTGTAAGTTTGGGATTTCAATTATTCTTTGCTATTAATAAGACCTCGTTCCATCCATATTAACTTAGAATTAGTATTAGATGTCTCCTTCCTGACTCTGTAAGTACTTTAAGATTTGGCTGAGTGCAAACAACTCACATGTTTGAGCAGACCAATTATTAGGCAATTTTCCTAACTCTGCTTCTCTAAGAGTTTCCTTATCACTTACCGAATACCCATTGTGTCTTTTTCCTTAATCGCCTGGGAGGAACCATCTGTCATACTGTCCTGAAGGGAATTCCTCCTGTGTCTGGTCGGACCTTCAGATTTAGATCCCCTGTTAGGAAACCTGCTGGGTTAAGGATTTTTGATAGGAAGGCTATGAGTTGTCAGTGGCCTCAGTGCTTTCAGGCTATGCCCTGGTTTGCACTGACAACAAGGTGGTATTGGAGTGTTAATAGGGTCATGGAGAAGACCTTCAATTATTAATGATAGGTTTTAAATTTACCCTGCATTTTAAAGGAATAGGGTACACTGTTTTTTCTTTACTACTTCCATCTCTCTTTCTTTCTCTTCAACTTCTCCTTTATCTTCTCTTTCTCTCTTTCTGACCCCCTCTTTGACTTTGTCTCTCTGTTTCTGTCTCTCTGTCTCTTCCTCCCTGTCCTCCTTTGACTTTTCATCTGTCTCTTTCTCTCTCTCTGACTCCCTTTTTGTCTCTGTCTCTTCCTCCCTCTCTCTCTGACTTTCTGTCTCTTTCTCTATTTCCTTTCTGCTGGTCTTTCTCTGCCTCTGCCAGCTTCTTATGCTGCTGTTCTCCCCTCTCCTTCCCTTTTTGATGGCTTCGGTAGTGTATGACTGCCACCTCCTTGGGTTTTTGCACTGCATGCAATAACTCCATAATTTCCTTGTGTTATTTAATGGGGGGTTCCCACAGAGGTTAGGAACTCCCTTTCTTTCTATATTGCCACGTGGGCATGTAGGATTAGATAAGCATGCTTGCTATCTGTATTCTTCTTCCCTTTCCCAGTTCTAAGGCTCGTGTAAGTGCCACTAGTTCTGCTAACTGGGAACTGGTCCCTGGAGGAAGAGGCTTACTTTCAAGTATGGTTACATAACTAACTATGGCATAACCTGCCCTTTGTATCTCATTCTCCACAAACAAACTTCTATCAGTATATAGGTTAAGGTCGGGATTAGCTGAGGGGATTTCTAAGAGATCATCTCGGGCAGCATAAGTCTGGACTATAATTTGTTGGCAGTCATGCTTGATTGGTTCCCCATCCTCTGGGAGAAAAGTGGCAGGGTTGAGGGCCATGCACATACATATTTGAAGCACTGGTCCCTCAAGGGGTAGTGCCTGGTATTTAAGTAGGCAGTTTTCTGATAGCCATAAACTTCCTTTGGCTCTTAGTATGCCATTTACATCATGAGTAATCCAGACAGTGAGATACTTTCCTTGTATTATTTTGATAGCTTCTGACACTAAGACAGCCACCGCCACAACTACCCATAAACAATGAGGCCAGCCTTTTGCCACTACATCAATTTCCTTACTTAGTTATGCCACTGGTTGTGGGGTTGTCCCATGAGTCTGAGTAAGGACTCCAAGAGCTATCCCTGCTCTCTCTGTGACATATAAAGAGAAGTTTTGTCCTGTCGGAAGGCTTAAAGCTGGAACTTGTACTAGGGCCTGCTTTAAGGTTTTGAAGGCTGTTTCTGCCCCTGGTTCCCATTCTACTAGATGAGTATTTGCCCTCTGGGTCTCCTTGATTAGACTATAGAGCAGCCTGGCTATCTCGCTGTATCTGGGGATCCATAGTGGCAAAAGCCAGTGATTCCAAGGAATGCTTGCAACTGTTTTAATGTCTTACAGTGAGGATAAGCCAGTATAGGTTGTATTCATTCCTTGCTGAGGACCTCGGTCCCTCTGGCTAAGATTATGCCTAGATATTTGACCTGCTGTAGGCAAAGCTCAGCCTTCAACCTAGACACCGTGTACTCTTGATTAGCTAGAAAGTTCAAGAAATCTAGAGTAGCCTGTTGGCACGAGGCTTCTGAACTGGTAGCCAAAAGTAAATCATCCACATACTGAAGGACCAGAGTATCTGGACTTGATAAGTGGCCTAAATCTTGGATCAGTGCCTGACCAAACAGGTGAGGGCTATCTCTAAACACTTGGGGCAAGACCATCCACGTAAGTTGGGACATGTGGTCTGTGGGATCCTCAAAGGCAAAGAGAAACTGGGAGTCAGAGTGCAGGAGAATACAGAAGAAGGCATCCTTGAGGTCCAGAACAGTGAACCATTCTGCTTCCTCTGGTATTTGAGAGAGCAAGGTATAGGGGTTGGGTACAACTGGATATAGAGGAATTACTGCCTCATTGATGAGTCTAAGATCTTGCACTAGTCTCCACTGACCATTCAGTTTTTGTACTCCTAGAATCAGGGTGTTGCAGGGACTGATGTGTTTCCTCAGTAAGCCTTGAGCTTTTAAGTGTTTAACAATATCCTGTAATCCTTTATGTGCTTCAGGCCTTAAGGGATATTGCCTTTGATAAGGAAAAGTGGTGGGGTCTTTTAGCCTGATTTGGACTGGGTGGGCATTTTTTGCCCTTCCAAATTGTCCTTCCAATGCCCAGACTTCAGGGTTGATGCCTTCAAGTAGGGGACAACAGATGGATAATTTTTTCCCCATATTCATGTAGATAATAGCTCCAGCTTTGGCTAACATGTTCCTCCCTAATAAGGGTGTGGGACTTTCAGGCATAACAAGAAAGGCATGTGAAAAGAGCAAAGTCTCCCAATTACAACTGAGGAGGTGGGAGAAATACCTGGTTACAGGCTGTCCCAGGATTCCTCAGATGGTAATGGACCTTGAGGACAGTCATCCAGGACAGAAGATTAACACTGAGAAGGCTGCGTCAGTGTCCAGGAGGAAGTCAATTTCCTGGCCCTCAATGGTTAAATGTACCCAGGGCTCAGTGAGGGTGATGACGAGCTGGCTCTTGCCCTGGGCACCCTCAATCCTGTTGTTGGATCATCTGGTTGGGGGCTTCTGACTCAGAGAACCTTTGTTCTCTGGGGCATTGCAGCTTCCACTGATTGCCTTGGCATAGCGGACATGGACAAGGGGGCAGCTTGTTTCTCATCGGACAATCTTTTTTAAAGTGTCCTTGTAAACCACACTGATAACAAGCCCTACTGGGTGACTGGCCTGCTCCATTTTCTGTACTCTCTGAACCACCAAGGTTTGTCTGAGGGCCCTGACTAAGCCTGAGGCCTTTCTGTGATTTCGATTTTCCTTTTGGGCCTGTTCCTCTTGGTCCCTATTATGGAACACCAAAGTTGCCAGGTTTAATAATGCCTCCAAATTTTGTTCAAAGCTTTAATAATGCCCTGGGTTTGTTTTTGGAGCTTTCTGCTGGTATCTGTGGCTGATTGGGTAATAAACTTATCTTTTAGAATCAATTGACCCTCAAGTGATTCAGGTGACAGGGGAGTATATTTTCTTAAGGCCTCCCATAGCAGCTCAAGGAATGCAGGAGGATTTTCTTCCTTTCCCTGAGTTATGGTGGATATCATTGCATAAGTCATGGGCTTTTTCCTAATTCTCCTTAGTCCTTCTAGAACACAGGTCAACAGATGTTTATGACTCCAGTCCCCATGATCTGAGTCAAGGTCCCAGTGGGGATCCATACTGGGGATGGCTTGCTGACTGGTAAGGAATTTGTCCCTTTCTTCAGCTGTCATTCTATCATTTACTTGACTAAGATACCAGGTATCTCCAAACTCTCGGGCTGCACCTGAAGCTGCATTATTTTCATTAAAGGCAAGTGTTTGATCTAACAATAGCATGACATCTCTCCAAGTGAGATCAAAGGTTTGCCCTAGACCCTGTAGGACATCTATTTACCTATCAGGATCATCTGAAACCTTCCCCAGGTCTGCCTTGATCTGCTTTAAATCAGAGAGGGAGAAGAGGACACATATCCAGGTTAAGTCAAATTCCCCTCTCCCTACAGCTTGAAGGGGACATAACTGATGGCCTGGGGGGTCTTGTGGTCCTATGGAGATTTCTTTGCTTATTTCCTTCTGGGCAGGGGAGATTAGAGGAGGATTATCATTAATAGGAAGGGGAGCTATAGGAAAGCTAGGACATGGGAGTAAGCTGAAAGGTCCTCCTGTGGGATGTAAATTGCAAGCTTTGCACAGTTATGTATTACACCTCAGTGAAAAGAAAGCTTGGACATAAGGTATTTACTCCATTTGCCTTCCCTCTTACAGAAAAGGTTGAGCTGCAGGATAGTATTGCAATTTGTACTTCCCTCAGGTGGCCATTTTTCCCTATCAGAGAGAGAATATCGGGGCCAGGCCATAATGCAGAAAAAAAATGAGCCACCTCTTTTTCAGGGTTTGTGGGTCAAATTGGTCCCAATGGCTTAGGATGCATTTCAAGGGTGAGCCTGTTGATGCCTGAGTGTTTCCCATCTGAAAGACAAAACCACCCACAGTTTTGGTTTGTTTTGTTTCTACCCCTGCCCAAGAACCCACAACGGTCCCTGGACCCTGCTGATCGGAATAGTTGCACTCACCAATGCAGCAGCAGAAACAACCCCTGCCCAAGAACCCACAACGGTCCCTGGACCCTGCTGATTGGAATAGTTGTGCTCACCAACACAGCAGCAGAAACACTAGATTTCCTCCCAGACCACAAGGAGGACCAAGGAAAGTCAGATTTAGTGGCCCTTACTGATGCATTCTCGAAAACCTGTTAGAGTCCTAAGCATTCTCCTGTTAGTATTGGGATTTTGCCCATGTCCTATAAAGATGTTATGCCCCAAAAATGAAGTGGAGGGCCATACCTTGAGGGAGGGAAGGGATCTCCAGGGATGGAAGGGTGACACCTTTTGTCCTCACTTACATGAACAGGAAGGATACAATTTCTGAGGCTCCCCATATCCTAGCTTCAGGAATAGCTTTTGTTAGGCCTGCTAGTCTGAGGAAGGATCCTAAAATTCCAGAGAGTCCCCACTATGATGTGGCTTTGGAGAAAAAATATGTCTTTCTGATTGGTGAGTCTGGGTACCTAAAGAAGGGAATAGAGTCCTGGAGTTTATACTAGAAATCATTCTTATGGGAGAAAGTAGAAAAGCACCAGAGACAGGGAGTGGTTTTTAGAAGCAGGGCTAGCCTCAGAGAAGGGAGGCAAGAAGAAGCTTGTCTGGCAGGTGTTAGGACCCGGGGCAAGGGTCAGGATAGATAGGATAGATGGCCAAGTCTCGCTTGGGCGACATGCCTTTGAGAGTTCCACTCATGGCTGCAGGGTCAACCAACTTCTTGTCGGGACCCTGGAGCTGAATGGCTTTCCTCTCTGTCAATCCTTGGCTCAGTCCAGAAGTACAAGAAAAGTGGAAGCTGGTTCCAGGCAAACCAACGCTCCCAACTCTGAAGAGTCGGGGGTTGTTAGCCATTTCCCAGAACACCTGACACCCGTGTCTTGAGTCCAATGGCCGTGCTAGTCACTTTTAACTGGCTGACAGGTGCCTGGTATTTAGCCCCTGAATTCTAAGGAAAAATAGGACAGAATAGCAAGCAAAAGGGGTCCGATGGTACTCACTGCCTGGCAATAGGTGATAGTCTCAACGTTTGGCGATAGGTGATAGTCCCTTTGTGGTTGCCAAAATGTGTCCGGAATTGGTGGGTTCTTGGTCTTGCTGACTTCAAGAATGAAGTTGCAGACACTTGCAGTGAGTGTTACAGTTCTTAAAGATGGTGTGTCCGGAGTTTGTCCCTTCAGATATTCAGATGTGTCTGGAGTTTCTTTGTTCTGGGTGGGTTCGTGGTCTCACTGACTTCAGGAGTGAAGTCATGGACCCTCGCGGTGAGTGTTACAGCTCTTAAAGGCGGTGCATCTGGAGATGATCATTCCTTCTGGCGGG
Organism: Symphalangus syndactylus; assembly: GCF_028878055.3. Lineage (NCBI taxonomy): Eukaryota > Metazoa > Chordata > Mammalia > Primates > Hylobatidae > Symphalangus > Symphalangus syndactylus. The sequence goes on from NC_072426.2 coordinate 79,573,474, forward strand.
TTCGTGGTCTTGCTGGCCTCAGGAGTGAAGCTGCACATCTTCGCAGTGAGTGTTACAGCTCTTAAAGGTGGTGTGGACCCAAAGAGTGAGCAGCAGCAAGATTTATTGCAAAGAGTGAAAGAACAAAGCTTCCACAGCATGGAAGGGGACCTGAGCGGGTTGCTGCTGCTGGCTTAGGTGGCATGCTTTTATTCCCTTATCTGGTCCCACTCACATCCTGCTGATTGGTCCATTTTATAGAGAGCTGATTGGTCCGTTTTACAGAGAGCTGATTGGTCCATTTTGACAGAGTGCTGATTGGTGCATTTACAAATCTTTAGCTAGACACGGAGTGCTGATTGGTGTGTTTACAATACTTCAGCTAGATAGAAAAGTTCTCCAAGTCCCCACCCATCCCAGAAGCCCAGCCAGCTTCACCTCTCACTGGCACTCCAGCAGCCCAGAGGGAGCTCATCCCCTGATCAAGCCTAGGAGGCACCCAGCAGGTGCCAAGCCCATGCCCACCAGAACCTGCGCTGGACCACAAGCGCTGCATGCAGCCCCAGCTCCTGCATGTGCCTCTCCCTCCGCACCTCCCCATGAGCAGAGGGAGCCAGCTCCAGCCTTGGACAGCCCCAGAGAGGGGCTCCCACAGTGCAGAGGTGGACTGAAGGGCTCCTCAAGCATGGCCAGAGCAGACACCAAAGCCTAGGAGGCGCCGAGAGTGAGTGAGGGCTGCTAGCACATTTTCATCTCTCACTGCGAGTACAGGCTTGAGCCACTGCACCCAGCCAGTTGTTTTGTAATTTTAAGTAACATAAATGCAGGCTGGGCATGGTGGCCCATGCCTGTAATCCCAGCACTCTGGGAGATCAAGGCGGGCAGATCACAAGGTCAGGATATGGAGATCATATGGAGATCAATGGTGAAACCCTGTCTCTTCTAAAATACAAAAATTAGCTGGGCGTTGTGGCAGGCACCTGTAATCCCAGCTACTCGGGAGGCTGAGGCAGAAGAATCACTTGAACCCAGGAGGTGGAGGTTGCAGTGAGCCAAGATCGCACCATCGAACTCCAGCCTGGGGGACTAGAGCAAGACTTCATCTCCAAAAAAAAAAAAAAAAAAAAATTAGCTGGGCATGGTGACATGTGCCTGTAATCCCAGCTACTCAGGAGGCTGAGGCAGAAGAATCACTCAAACCAGGGAGTCAAAGGTTGCAGTGAGCCAAGATCTGGCCACCGCACTCCAGCCTGGCTAGAATCCATCTAAAAAAAAAAATTAACTTGCAATGGGGTTATTACCAATATTCACTTTCACATAAAACAGTTTTTTTCTTTTCTTTTTTTTTTTTTTTGAAGTGGAGTCTCATTCTGTCACCAGGCTGGATTGCAGTGGTGATCTTGGCTCACTACAACCTCTGACTCCTGGGTTCAAGCAATTCTCCTGCCTCAGCCTCCCGAGTAGCTGAGATTACAGGCATGTGCCACCATGCCCTGCTAATTTTTGTATTTTTATTTATTTATTTATTTATTTATTTATTTATTTATTTATTTTAGTAGAGATGGGGTTTCACCATGTTGGCCAGGATGGTCTTGATCTGACCTCATGATCCACCTGACTCAGCCTCCCAAAGTGCTGGGATTACAGGTGTGAGCCGCCGCACCTGGCCAAAACTGTTTTCTTTATACATTTTAATCCTTTGATTTTTAGTACATATAGATTTATGACTATTATGTTATTTTTAGATTTTGCATTCCCCCATATGAAATTATCCTTTTAGCCCAATTTACTGTGCTTTTGTCTCTTTAATTTCATTTGGTTTATTACAAATGTTGCCATCTTGTCATCTTTTTCAAGTAACATTTTTAGACCTCTTGTTTTTGTGAATCTACCTGTGTTATTTTACTTTTGGCTTCATTTGTAAAACACATGTTTTCTAACGCCTAATCTGAGAGACTTTTTCATTTAATTGATGGATTTAAATATATTTATATTTATTTACACGTCATAAGTCAAAAAAATTGGTATCATATTTATCTTAATGTATATGTTTTTAAAATTCCTTCTTCTTCTTTGCTATCTCTTCTTCTTGTAATATTGCATATATTTTGTGGGTTTTCATGTTCTCCAGATGTTTTAAAGGTATATATATGTTCAGCCTTACTATACTGGTGATTATTTTAACTTTTCAAATCTTAAATTTCATTTTTCCAGTTCCTTAAATCCATCATTTTTACCTACTTGTCCTTTATCTTCACAGTCTGGGACGTCTTCTCAAAGTTACCCTCTTTATGTTTTTTTTGTTTTTGTTTTTGTTTGTTTTTGGGATTTTTTTGCTTTTTTTGTTTGTTTGTTTGGTTGGTTGGTTGTTTTTTTTGAGACCGAGTTGCACTATTGTTGCCTGGGCTGGAGTGCAGTGGTGTGATCTTGGCTCACTGCAACCTCCACCTCCTGGGTTCAAGTGATTCTCTTGCCTTAGCCTACTGAGTACCTGGGATTACAGGGACCCACCACCATGCCTGGTTAATTTTTTGTATTTTTAGTAGTGATAGGGTTTCATCATGTTGGCCAGGCAAACTCCTGACCTCAGGTGATGCACCCGCCTCAGCCTCCCAAAGTGCTGAGAATACAGGCATGAGCAACTGCACCTAGCTCCCTCTTTACTTCTAATTTGAAATTTCTCATGGCTAATTACTTCTTTTTAGGGTCATCAGTATGGATTCTTATCATACTGTCTTTTTGGTTTATCTACTCTGTCTCTTAAACCTCCATTTTTATCTAGCCTTCTGGATTGGCATTTCAACTTCACATTTTTCCATAAGTTCAGGTTTGTTGTTTCTTCTGGTAGAAAGTTAAACTTTTGTGTTATATATAATATTATTGGGAGCATGGAGCCAATTTTTATAATGTTTTTCTCTTATCCTCTCTATAAATATCCCTAAAGAAATGCTGCTTTTAGTGGGCCCTCTTCTTCAGCTGACAAAGAATGTAGGCTTATGGATCTTACCTGTTACTTAAGATTGAATACCAAGAATCCTCCAGATTATGGTATTTACCACACACAGGGTTTATGTCTTGTCTTTGCATTCAACATTGATCCTGAAAAAATCTCATTTTCAGTCTCAAGCATAGTGAGACTGTAGAATTGCTCTGCTCCCGGCCCATTTCCCCATTCGGGAGCGATTAATCCGGTGTGCCTCTAAGGGACTAGCCGAGGTTTTCTAAAGGTCCCATTTCTTGGCTCCCTGACATTGGATGAGACCAATTATATAAACATTGTAGTTACCAGTTGGAATCTCTCTACAGGGTTTTATGTTACTCAGCCCTTTATTTATGCCTCTATCCATAAGCTTGTACATTCCAGGGTACAAGGTCCTTTTCTATGTCCTCTGATGGTAATATGAGGCACCACAGAAATAGAAGTATTAATGTAATGGAAGTGCAAAGGGATATTTAGTGAGTGTTTATTCTATACCTGGAACTGGCATTATCTATTTTAAAGCCCATAGTTATTCTATATGGTGGATATTATTACATCCTTGTATTGCAAGTGAGAAACCAAGCTGGGAGAGGTAAAGCGGTTTGCTCAAAGACACACTGCTGCTAAGACACAGAAAAATGAAACCAAGTCAGGTCTGTTTGATTCCCAGAGCAATTTTCTTTTTCTTTCTTTCTTTCTTTCTTTCTTTCTTTCTTTCTTTCTTTCTTTCTTTCTTTCTTTCTTCTTTCTTCTTTCTTTCTTTCTTTCTTCTTTCTTTCTTCTTTCTTTCTTTCTTTCTTTCGTTCTTTCTTTCTTTTTTTCTTTTCTTTCTTCCTTTCTTTCATCTTTTTCTTTCTTCTTTCTTTTTCTTCCTTCCTTTCTTCCTTCTTTCTTCTTTCTTTCTTTTTCTTTCCTTCTTTCCTTCTTTCTTTCGGAGTCTCACTCTGTCACCCAGGCTGGAGTGCAGTGGTGCAATCTTGGCTCACTGCAACCTCTGCCTCCAGGGTTCAAGTGATTCTCCCTGTCAGCTTTATGAGTAGCTGAGATTACAAGTGCCTGCCCCCATGCCCGGCTAATTTTTTGTATTTTTAGTAGAGATGGGGTTTTGCCACATTGGCCAGGCTGGTCTCAAACTCCTGATCTCAGGTGATCTGCCTGCTTCGGCCTCCCAAAGTGTTGGGATTACAGGCGTCAGCCACCACGCCTGGCCGCAATGTTCTTAATTGTTATATTTCTCTACATCTCTGGCAGATGGTTTGCCCAGTTTCTTTCTGTTAGAATGTGTACCTCACAGCAGGAGTATAAAGTGAGCTCAAAGGTATCTCCTCCCACTTAAGGGATGGCAGTTGGCAAATCATGCGTAGTTTATAATAACAGTGCAGAACAGTTCAGATCTATCAGCCATGAAGATAGTGAAACATACTCCTGGCTCTAAAAATACTCTGACATGTATCCTCGGTTTTCAATGCTATTTGGGGTTTTATCTCTTTTAAGTCATCTTCCGCATTTTAGCAGAGTGTTGCATTTGGGTAAAGTAGGAACATGTAAAGTGATGATATTTTAACCTGGAAATTAACACTAGGTTGATGCATATTTTACAAAAAGGAGAAAATGCTATTATTTGGGCTGCTGGCAAAATAATTCTCCTTTGAGACCTGATTTTGTTTGGAAAAAGCTTTGATGAGACAGTTTGGGTTAGAAGCTGAGCCTCTAGGAGTTGGGTGTAGACAGGTGGTAGTCTACAAAGAGTGAGAAGGTTCTCTTAATAATAGAAGAAGGGGAATAGTTGTACAGAGAGATGTGTGCAGAGGATCCTGAATGTGGACAAAGTAAAAGAAAAAAGACAGAAAGACAGTGCTGGTGAAATTATATGCAGCATCTCTCTATTAATGCTCAAGTCATCTTGTGTTTTTAAAAATCACAAGTTATTTATCATCATTGCATTATTGAAAAAAAAATGGTGAAGGAACTACGTTTTGCAACTCAGGGACTGGTTAAAACAGAAGGAAAATGAGGTGGAACAAAGCTAGCATGCTCTTCTTCAAGTGTTTCAGGACAGCCACCACAGTGGATCTAGAGGGCTGTGGCAGCCGATCTGGAGTATGGTCATCATTTTTTAAATCTCTTTGTCAAAGGCGGTACACTTGATTTCATGGAAATAGAGACAACTGACATGTTGTGTGGCAACATCACTTTTATTAGGTTACCAGTTAAGCACCAAGTCAAATACCCTCTCCAGACTGCTCAAAGGACAGGGCAGTGACAAACACGTGCTATGATCCTCCAGAGCTCATGCATGGGACTGAGAGTCCATTATAATGGAAAGAAGAGCTTGCCTTTCTTACAAAGCCAACCCCTATAGCTACACTCCACTGCTCTCACAGCTGAACTTCACACTTGCTACGGTTATTTTTTCTACTTACTTAGTGCACACTCACCAAGCAACACAGGACCAAGTAATGGAAGACTTTGTAAATGTGGAGACATATTTTTATTACACTCCATAAAATACACTGTTTTCATTTTATAGGACACCAAAATATACCATTTACTTTTTTTCTGGAGAGTGATACTACACTGTCTTTTATCCCACCCACTCTGCTTTAAAAACTGATGAGAGAGAACATAAGCAAATTTTTTATGATTACATAAAAACTTTTTGTTGAAGTATATCATATTTATAAGTATAGAAGGAAGGTCATGTCTTGATAAATTATCAAAAATGGATCACATACATTTAATCAGCACCAAGATCAGAAACATCAGACTCCAAAAGTTGCCCACATAGGTACATTTGTCTTTCTCACAGGTAACTACAGTCCTCACTTCTATCAGCTTACATTTGTTTTGCCTGTCGTTGAATTGTATACAATTGAAATCACAGCTAAATCACTGTTTTCTGTCTGGCATCTTTCAGTCAAAATTGCTTGTGAGATAAATGCCTCGTGTGTATAGCAATCATTTGTTGACTTCTTTACATAGAATTCCATTGTGTAAATACACTCCAATATTTTAATGTTGATAAATGTTGGATAGTTTCCAGTTTGGCAGTGTGGCCTCTATAAACATTCTTGCATGTGTCTTTCAAAAACTATATGTATGTATTCATGAGTATATGCCTAAGAGAGGAACTTCTGGATCATAGGGGATGCATATGTTTTACATCTCTCTGAGGACTATTAAACATGAACATTTTTCATATGTTTATAAAATAGTTGATGTCATATTTTTTGAAATATCTGTTCAAGTTGTTTGGCTATTTTCAAAATTACATTGTCTTTATCTTATTAATTTTTAGGTATTCCTTATTTTGGATACAAGTTTTTAGTTTGTATACAACACATTGTGGCCTATCTTTTCACTTTCTCAATGGAATCTTTTGATAAAAGTTCTTAATCCTACTGTAGTTTGAGTTATCATTTATTCTATGGCTAACACTTTATAGGTTCAGTTTATGAACCCATATCCTATTCTAAAGTTATAAAATTGTTTTAATATTTTCTTTTAAATATTTATTGCTTTTTATTTCACACTAAGATCTGAAATTACTTCACTTAATTTTTTGTTTTTTTCAGTTTGCTTTAAGTTAGGAGTGAAGATATTTTATTTTTCCATGTGGATTTCCAACTGGTTCTAAATCATTTATTGAAAATGGCATGCTTTTCCTATCACAGTACAGTCACCTTTGCCATAAACCATGGTCATGTGTATGTGGATTTGTTTTTGGATTATTATTTTTTGTTGGCTTATATCTTTCTCTTTTTTCCTCCCTCTTTTCCTCCCTCCCTCCCTCCCTGCCTCTCTTCCTCCCTCCCTCCCTTCCTTCTTTTACTCCTTCCTTACTTCTTCCCTCCCACCCTCTTTCCATCTCTCCCTCCCTTTCTTTCTTTCTTTCTCTTTCTTTTGCTTTTTTTCCCTCTTGCCAGTATTAGTCCATCTTAACTACTTTAGCTTACTATATACCCTCATATCAGGTAATATAACTCCTCCATTCTTGTCTTTTTTCCCCCAGTATTGCCTTAGCTATACTTGAATAGTTGAGTTTCTTTTATATTGTAGAATAGGCTCTTCAATTTCCACTATGGAATCTCCTGTGATCCTGTTTGCAATCATACTAAATTTACAGATTACATTGGAACTGTAAAACTTTATAATATTGAATATTCTGTTACATGAACAGTTTTACTTCATTCAATACCATGTGCATTTCTTTTTTTATTATTATTATACTTTAGGTTTTAGGGTACATGTGCACAATGTGCAGGTTTGTTACATATGTATCCATGTGCCACATTGATTTCCTGCACCCATTAACTCGTCATTTAGCATTAGGTATATCTCCTAATGCTGTCCCTCCCCCCTCCCCCCACCCCACAACAGTCCCCGGAGCGTGATGTTCCCCTTCCTGTGTCCATGAGTTCTCATTGTTCAATTCCCACCTATGAGTGAGAACATACGGTGTTTGGTTTTTTTGTCCTTGCGATAGTTTACTGAGAATGATGTTTTCCAGTTTCATCCATGTCCCTATAAAGGATATTAACTCATCCTTTTTTATGGCTGCATAGTATTCCGTGGTGTATATGTGCCACATTTTCTTAATCCAGTCTATCGTTGTTGGACATTTGGGTTGGTTCCAACTCTTTGCTATTGTGAATAGTGCCGCAATAAACATACGTGTGCATGTGTCTTTATAGCAGCATGATTTATAGTCCTTTGGGTATATACCCAGTAATGGGATGGCTGGGTCAAATGGTATTTCTAGTTCTAGATCCCTGAGGAATTGCCACACTGACTTCGACAATGGTTGAACTAGTTTACAGTCCCACCAACAGTGTAAAAGTGTTCCTATTTCTCCACATCCTCTCCAGCACCTGTTGTTTCCTGCTTTTTTAATGATGGCCATTCTAACTGGTGTGAGATGGTATCTCACTGTGGTTTTGATTTGCATTTCTCTGATGGCCAGTGATGATGAGCATTTCTTCATGTGTTTTTTGGCTGCATAAATGTCTTCTTTTGAGAAGTGTCTGTTCATGTCCTTTGCCCACTTTTTGATGAGGTTGTTTGTTTTTTTCTTGTAAATATGTTTGAGTTCATTGTAGATTCTGGATATTAGCCCTTTGTCAGATGAGTAGGTTGCAAAAATTTTCTCCCATTCTGTAGGTTGCCTGTTCACTCTGATGGTAGTTTCTTTTGCTGTGCAGAAGCTCTTTAGTTTAATTAGATCCCATTTGTCAATTTTGGCTTTTGTTGCCATTGCTTTTGGTGTTTTAGACATGAAGTCCTTGCCCATGCCTATGTCCTGAATGGTACTGCCTAGGTTTTCTTGTAGGATTTTAATGGTTTTGGGTCTAACATTTAAGTCTTTAATCCATCTTGAATTAATTTTTGTATAAGGTGTAAGGAAGGGATCCAGTTTCAGCTTTCTACATATGGCTAGCCAGTTTTCCCAGCACCATTTATTAAATCAGAGCAGAACTGAAGGAAATAGAGGCACAAAAAACCCTTCAAAAAATTAATGAATCCAGGAGCTGGTTTTTTGAAAAGATCAACAAAATTGATAGACCGCTAGCAAGACTAATAAAGAAGAAAAGAGAGAAGAATCAAATAGATGCAATAAAAAATGAAAAAGGGGATATCACCACCGATCCCACAGAAATACAATCTACCATCAGAGAATACTACAAACACCTCTATGCAAATAAACTAGAAAATCTAGAAGAAATGGATAAATTCCTCAACAAATACACCCTCCCAAGACTAAATCAGGAAGAAGTTGACTCTCTGAATAGACCAATAACAGGTTCTGAAATTGTGGCAATAATCAATAGCTTACCAACCAAAAAGAGTCCAGGACCTGATAGATTCACAGCCGAATTCTACCAGAGGTACAAGGAGGAACTGGTACCATTCCTTCTGAAACTATTCCAATAGATAGAAAAAGAGAGAATCCTCCCTAACACATTTTATGAAGCCAGCATCATCCTGATACCAAAGCCTGGCAGAGACATAACCAAAAAAGAGAATTTCAGACCAATATCCTTGATGAACATTGATGCAAAAATCCTCAATAAAATACTGGCAAACCGAATCCAGCAGCACATCAAAAAGCTTATCCACCATGATCAAGTGGGCTTCATCCCTGGGATGCAAGGCTGGTTCAACATACGCAAATCAATAAATGTAATCCAGCATATAAACAGAACCAAAGACAAAAACCACATGATTATCTCAATAGATTCAGAAAAGGCCATGTGCATTTCTTTAGGGTAGATGGCAAGCCCATTTGCCTTTGTTAATTTTCATTCTTGGTGATTGTTCAGCTCTGTGGTCTAAGTGTGTCCCTTCTGGTCTCTCTACTAGTGCTCCAGGTTTAACGAGTCTTGTTAAGGGTTTATCTTTTATTTTTCTTAAAAGAAACAACTTCTGGTTTTGTTGATTTTCTCTAATATGTTTGTTCACTAGATCGTTGATTTCTGCTTTTTATTTTATCACCTTGAGTCTTTGAATGAGGCTATCTTCTATGGGAAGCAGGGGCCATCTTTTCCTCTCCTAGGCCAACAGAGTGTAGGGCTCGTTCCTTCACCCGGTCAGGAATAGGCTAGCAGAGCATGAGTTTTCTGAGACTCAACCTGTCAGTGATTTTTTCCTGTTGCTAAGACGTAGTCCTTCAGACTTTCTTCTGAGAACCCTGCTCTGTTGCCCAGGCTGGAGTGCAGTGGCACCATCAGGGCTCACTGTAGCCTCAAACTCCTGGCCTCAAGGGATCCTCCCAGTTCAGCCTCCTGAGTAGCTGGGACTATGGGGGTGCACCACCATGCCTGGCTGAATTTTAAAGCTTTTTGTGGAGATGGGGTATGGCTCTGTTGCCTGGGCTCATCTAGAGCTCCTTGCTTCAAATTATGCTCCTGCCTTAGCCTCTCATAGTGTTGGTACTTGCAGGTGTGAGCTACTGCATCCAGCCCCAGGCCATTTCTCTTGATCATCAAGATGTTGTGGGAAACTCTACTGTGCTTCTCAGAGTGTGTTATGACGCTTGCACTATAGAGCTTCAGAATTAGACAAGTATATTTTTATATGACTGACACATAGTAATCGTACATATTTTGGGTAAAATGTTATGTTTTGATACATGTATACATTGTGTAATGATCAAATCAGGGTAATTAGAATATCCATCATCTTAAACATTTATTTCTTTGTGATGAGAACATTCAGAAATCTCTCTGCTAGCTGCTTTGAAATATACATTGGTATTAACTCATCATCCTGCTCTACAATAGAACAGCACAATTTATTCCTTCTATTTTAACTGTAACTTTGTACCTGTTGATCAATCTCTCCCCATTTCCCTCTCCCACCTACCCTTTCCATCCTCTAGTAACCTCTATTCAACTGTCTACTTCCATGAGAACAACATTTTAGATACCAGCATATGAGGGAGACCTTGCAGTATGAGTCTTCCTGTGGCTGCCTTATTTCACTTAATGTGACCCTCCTCCAAGAGGGCCATTATTCACAATAGCCAGGATATGGAAACAAGTGTCTATCAATGGTTAAAAACCAGGGAAAATGTGGTATATATTCACCATGGAATACTATGCAGTTATAAAAAAACAATGAATTTGATAAACATCTTGAAAGAGAAACCATCATTAGATTGAGGTCCCTTAAGTCTCCAACTTGTACACTGTGTGACTATTGCAATTGTTGGTGTTTTTTCCTTTCCAGATAAGTCCCATCCTCTGGTGGCTAATCTGGGATTCTGAGTCTCTAGATATTTAAAATTTAAAATCAGGACATGCCCCCACAGGACACAACTTCAGATGACCACACAGTTCCACAGCTCCTCTCTAGCCCTTTCGACTGTGGGCTGGTGCATCCTTAGCTGGCCGTCCACTGGGTGAATTTTTGTTTCTCCCTCATCCTTGGGCTCTAAGAAGTTATCTACTAATTTACAGAGGTTTGGGCTTAGTTCTTTATCTTCCAGCCCCTCATAGCTTCAGGCTACTGTAAGTGCTGAAAAGGAAAAGTCGGACATATGTTGAGGACCTTGAGTCTCCAATTTTTTAATCACAATCCCCCACAACAACCCCCAGCTCTGCAGCTGCCTCAGCAGCACTCTCTGCCTGGACCAAAGCCCAAAATCTCAGCCCAGAATTACAAGTGGGCCTATAGGAAAAGCAACAAATGACATCCAACTCACTTCTGAGGGGCTTTCCACCATCTGGAATTCACCTCCTCTAGTCTCTGTGGACTCTGCACTTTTCTAAGGCGTCTCAAAGTTCAACTTTGCATGCTGTCTGACTTTTCGAGTCATTAGTGGGGCTTTGGCCTGCTTAAATACAAGCCATCCTCCCCAGTTAGTCAAATTTTTTTCAGATAGATTGATAGCCAAACATTCTTCTACTGATTGCCTTAGGGATTCAAATATAAATAAATGACTGACTACAATGGAATATAAATCAGAAACCTTGCCATTTCACACACTGTGCTGGAAATGTAAAATGCTAGATCAGTGCATTCTTACCCCAACTTTGTATAATCTTGATGTTGTCTCGTTCTGCATGTATTTTAACTTTCACAAGGCATTGTCATGATTGTTGTACAGTCAATATTTATTTAGTTTTGACCACACATTTATGAGTCCCGGTATTTTTCATTCTTTCCTGAATTTTCAGTTTTTTTCTGTGTTAATTTTTCTTCTGCTTAGGGAATCTTTCTATTTTTCTTTTACATAGGCCCACCAGTGAAAATCCTCTTAGTCATTTTCTTTGTCTTTATCATGTTTGTGTTTATTGCACTTTTTGGATTTGTGGCTTGAGTTCTTTTTTAGTTTTGCAAAAATATGGGACATTAACTCTTCCAATACTGCTACTAAAGAATTCTCTCTTTCTCTCTCTCCTGTCTTTATGAGACTTTGATTACAATGTCACCATCTCTTGGATATCTCATATGCTCTTTTCTGTGTGTGCATGTGCACAGGCACATCTGCTTTTAAGGCTTTCTCAGCTATCAGCTTCTGCCTGTATATCTTCTTTATTATATGTATTGATTTTGAGATGGAGTTTTGCTCTTGCCACCCAGGCTGGAGTACAATGGCACAATCTCGGCTCACTGCAACCTCCACCTCCTGGGTTCAAGTGATTCTCCTGATTCAGCCTCCTGAGTAGGTAGGATTACAGGCACCTGCCACCATGCCCGGCTAATTTTTGGTAGAGACAGGGTTTCACCATGTTGCCCAGGTTGGTCTCGAACTCCTGACCTCAAGTTATCCACCTGCCTTGACCTCCCAAAGTGCTGGGATTACAGGCGTAAACCACCGTCCCAGGACCATATATTTTCTATTAATTTTTTTTTTTTTTTGAGACGGAGTCTCACTCTGTTGCCCAGGCTGGAGTGCAGTGGCATGATCTCGGCTCACTGCAACCTCAGCCTCCCAGATTCAAGCAATCCTCCTGCCTCACCCTCCCAAGTAGCTGGGATTACAGGCACATGCTACCACACCCAACTAATTTTTGCATTTTTAATAGAGAAGGGGTTTCACTATGTTATCCAGGATGGTCTCGATCTCCTTACCTCGTGATCAGTCCACCTCAGCTTCCCAAAGTACTGGGATTACAGGTGTAAGCCACCGTGCCTGGCCCTACTGATCTATTTTTTCTACTGACCAGTAATTCTGTCTTCAGTTTGCCCAATTTCCTGTATAACTCCTTCATTAAGTTTCCATTTTAAAATATATACATTTTTAGTTCTTACTTTTCACTTTATTTTTTAAAGATGGCTGTTCATTGGTATAATTACACCTTTTGTCATCTTTTCTTTTCCTCTTAAAATTATTTTTATAGATTTAGAGGGTACAAGTGCAATTTTGTTACCTGGATACATCGTCTGGTGGTGGTCTGGGCTTTTCATGCAGCCATCACTGAAAATAGTGAACACTGTAGCCAGGAGGTAATTTTTCAACTCTTGTCCTTTCCCACCCTCCCACCTTGTATTGTCTCCAGTGTCTATTATTCCCACTCTGTGTGTCCATGTGTACCCATGGTTTATCTCCCACTGATAAATGAGAACATGTGGTGTTTGACTTTTTGTTTCTGAATTATTTCACTTAAGATAATGGCCTCTGGGTGCAGTGGCTCACATCTGTAATCCCAGCACTTTGGGAGGCTGAGGCAGGTGGATCACGAAGTCAGGAGATTGAGACCAGCCTGGCCAACATGGTGAAACCCCACCTCTACTAAAATACAAAAGATTATCCGGCCATGGTGGTGGACACCTGTAGTCCCAGCTACTCGGGAGGCTGAGGCGGGGAATCGCTTGGACCCAGGAGGCAGGGATTGCAGTGAGCCAACATCACACCACTGTACTCCAGCTTGGAGACAGAGCGAGAATCCACCTCCAAAAAAAAAAAGGTAATGGCCTCAAGTTCCATCCCTGTTGCTGCAAAAGGCATGATTTCATTCCTTTTTATGGCTGAGTAGTCTTCCTTGGTGTGTATATATATACACATTATATATATATATATTTAATTATATATAATTATATTATATCTTTAATTATATATAATTATATATATGAATTTATTTAATTATCTGATTATATGTTATATAAAGTATCTATATATAAAATATCATCATAAATATGAATATAAATAGATATATCATCTTTTCCTTATCTAGTCCACCTTGATGGGTGTTTAGGTTTATTCTATATCTTTGTTATTGTGAATAGTGCAGCAATAAACATACAAGTGCAGATGTCTTTTGATGTAATTTTTTCTTTTCTTTTGGGTAGATAGGCAGTAATGGGATTGCTATATCTAATGGTAGATTTGTTTTTAGTTCTTTGAAAAATATCCACACTGTTTCTGTAGAGGTTGTACTCATTTACATCCCTGCAAACAGTATGTAAGTGTTCCTTCTTCTCTGCATCCTCACCAGCATCTGTTTTTTTTTTTTTTGACTTTTTAATGATAGCCATTCTTTCTTGTGTAAGATAGTATCTCATTTTGGTTTTAATTTGCATTTCTCTGATGATCAGTGATGCTGAGCATGTTTCCATGTGCCTGTTGGCTCCTTGTATGTCTTCTTTTGAAAAAATGTCTGTTCATTTTCTGTGCTCACTTTTCAATCTACAGATTCAATGCAATCCCCATCAAAATACAAACATCATTTTTCAAAGACTTAGAAAAGACAATCCTAAACAAAAAGAATAAAGCTAGGGCAGCACATTACCTGGCTTCAAATTGTATTACAAAGCTGTAGTAACCCAAATAGACTGGTACTGGCATATAAATAAGACACATGGATCAATAGAACAGAGAGAATTCAGAAGTAAAGCTACGTGCCTACAGCAAACTGATCTTTGACAAAGTAGACTAAAACATACCCTGGGAAGGAACACCCTATCAGTACATTATTATTATTATTATTATTATTATTATTATTATTATTATTGAGATGGAGTCTCACTCTGTCACCCAGGCTGGAACACAATGGCACAATCTCAGCTCACTGCAACCTCTGCCTCCCAGTTTCAAGTGATTCTCCTGCCTCAGCCTCCTGAGTAGCTGGGATTAAAGGCACGTTCCACCACGCCCGGCTAATTTTTTTGTATTTTTAGGAGAGACAGGGTTTCACCATGTTGGTCAGGCTGGTCTCGAACTCCTGACCTGATGATCCTCCTGCCTTTGCCTCCCAAAGTGCTGGGATTACAGGCATAAGCCACTGCACCCAGCCCCTGATCAGTACATTATACTGGGAAAGCTGGCTAGCCACATGCAGAAGAATGAAACTGGACCCATATCCCTCACCATATACAAAAATTCACTCAAGATGGATTGAAGACTTAAATGTAAGATGTGAAAATGTAAAAGTCCTAGAAGAAACCTGGGAAAAGCTTTTTGGATACTAGCCTAGGCAAAATAATTCATGACTATTACCTCAAAAGCAAATGCAGCAGTACCAAAAATAGACAAATTCATGGGACTTAATTACACTAAAAAACTTCTGAACAGAAAAAGATGTAATCAACAGAGTGAACAAACATCAGAATGGGACAGGATATTTGTGACTTATGCATCCAACAAAGGTCTAACATCCAGAATCTACAAAGAACTCAAACAACTCTACAAGAAGCAAATAACCCATTTTGTCATCTTTCTAACTGAACACATTTAATGGTGTTTTTAAAATCTACATCTCATAACTTCAATATTTCATTCACTTGTGTTCCTATTTTTTTACCTTTATCTCTAATTATTTATTAAATTCTAGAAATTGCTATGAAGACTTGTAGCCCCTCTGAATAATGCCAGTCAAAGATGGAGCTCTCTCAAGCCTGGTTTCCAGCTTTGTAAGGTTTCATTTTCCTCTTTCCATTCCTTTTCCTGTTACTGGTGTCCTAAGTTAGAGATTTGGGTATTACCTATGGTCTTTAAGCCCTTGCTTATTCTCAAACTCCACTTTGTTTTTTCCACATCAGGACTGTGGACAGCTGTATACTCTGATTTTCACTGACTCATTGCTTGTCTTCTTAGTTTTTTGCTCTACAGAGCTTAAAAATGCAGCAAATGCTTTAATATCAGACAGGACTGCCTTATTTCACTCTTCTTGTCTCCAGGATCTTAACTTCACAAATTCTGAATTCCTTGACAGTCCTGCCATGCTATTTTTATTTCTTCAAAATGGTCAGATTGATGAATCTCTGATCATCATTTTCCTCTTAGCAGTAGCCCTCTATAACAATTCTCAGCTGTTTTGCCTTATACACAAATTTGGCAAGTGTTCTCAAAATTTTAAAAAAGAAAGAAAAGCCATATTGAATATTAATTTATTTCTCTGCAGTTCTTTCCCTGTTTTTAGCTCCTCGTTGCCTCAGTAGCTCTCAGATGTCTTCAAACATCTGTATGTTTAAATTTATTCTGCTTTTCCAGCTGTTCTTGGTAGTGACGCTGCTTGCTACAAAATACTTCACTGTAGCCCAAGTAGAAAACTCCCATTTAATACTTTTAAAAACAAGTTATGTTTAGAAATGCCAGATTGGTGGCAGAGTTTACATTCTCTGACTGGCTCACTTGTTTATAAATGGTCTAAAGGCCAAAATTTTTTAAAAGGCATATATAGATATTACTTCCTCACACTGCTTTCTCCTATGTTGCAGGGCATTACAGTGCTCATTGGGTGATATGCTTTGAGAGTGAATATAGACTTCCATAGGGCCCATAGTACTCTGAGCTTCACTTGGAGAACCAGTTGTGTGTTTGCAGGGTCCCCCGGAAAACGAAAATGCAAGTCCCTTGTTCAAAATTTATTAAGTATTTCTAGACACTCCCAGAAAGCTTATTCCAAATGCAAAGGCCTTCTAAGTATGGAGTTCTTTGCAACTGCAGAGGCCACACATCCTTGTCCCTGGACCACTAGACTCAGGAAACGTTGAGAAGCAGAAAAACTCACTCCAGCTCTTCTTTCTTTAACTTTTTAAAAATTATAACTCATTGATGAGGTCCAGGGTATCACAGATGGTTGTAAAGACATAATCACGTATTTCTTTCTCCTTGGTGAATACACACACTTGTAGTTGAACCTCACCTTTTGCAAGAATGGAGCTATGGATAAAATGAGCAAGGATAAGTTTTTAATGTGATATTTTTAATAATTTATGTCTGGGACTCCCATCTCTAGCTGTTGTTGACTGGAGGAATGTTAAAAGTGTTATTCCCCAAAAGAATGAGAATAAAATCTTCAAAATATCATAAGGAACAGCCATAAAATTATACACATAAGTGAAGACATTAGACATCTGTGTCCCATCAAATCTTTGTCTTTCTCTGTAAGGCTCTGCTTAGTAATTTCTCTAACTTATGGTTACAGTTGTCCACATTTTATGGGCTGCTAATGTCAGCATTCTGCCTACAGATGCTTCATGCTTTTAACAACTCTGACAGAGGTTTTCCCTGCTCATGTACTAAATGGTACTAACGTGTGAAATAAGAAAATGTACTAAAAGGGACACAGCATGATTCATTTGCATAATTATTTGAAATCCTTCATGTCTCCTTTTTATGTCCCCCTAGCAGGGTTTTCTCCACGTTTGCACTAAGCATGGGAACTGTAGCTTCCTTAGGATTTGCAGGAATTGAGTGCCACTGAAGAAAACAAAAGTCTTCACAAGCTTCTTAAACTAAGAATAGAGAGGACCCATCTGTAATCCTTCTCCTATGATTGCAACTATGATGTTCAGTAGTTCCTCAATGTTTGACACTAAAATAGACATAATTGAGGTTTTACATCTCCGATGCCTAAAAGCCACTACTTGTTTATTATCACAGTATAAAATTTCATGATTAATTATTTTAAACACTCCAGGCTTCTCATGAAAAAAATTTTTTTTTTTTGAGATGGAGTCTCGCTCTGTCGCCCAGGCTAGAGTGCAGTGGCGCAGTCTCGGCTCACTGCAAGCTCTGCCTCCCGAGTTCACGCCATTCTCCTGCCTCAGCCTCCCGAGTAGCTGGGACTACAGGCACCCGCCATGACATCCGATGAATTTTTTGTATTATTAGTTGAGATGGGGTTTCACCATGTTAGCCAGGATGGTCTAGATCTCCTGACCTCGTGATCCACGCGCCTCGGCCTCCCAAAGTGCTGGGATTACAGGCGTGAGCCACCGAATCTGGCCTCTCATGAAAATTCTAATTGAGTTGAGCTTGAAGAAATCAGGAACCACCTCCTCTGTGGATCCTGGGATGATGGTTGTTTCTCTGAAGTGCTGTTGAAATGAGAGAGTTCCCTGGATCCCCCTGGCTCAACAGAGAGGCACACCCCTGTTGCATGATGTGCAAACAGCAGGTGCAGGAGCCAAGGTAAGAGCTCTGGCCCCACAGTAGCATCTAGGGGTGTGTGTCTGTGACTCCATAAGTGCAAGTGGGCATGTGTTACAGTGGTCTTTTCACTCTGCTGTCTGCAGACAGCTTAAGTGTTTACCAGCTCAGTGTCCTCTTAGCACCCAGGTTCTTGTCTGGAGTCCACAAAGAATCAGGTCACACACGGACTTGAAGAGTGAATGTGGGGTTTTACTGAGTGGTGGAGATGGCTGTCAGTGGGATGGATGGAGAGCTAGAAGGGGGATGGAGTGGGAAGATGATCTTCCCCTGGAGTTTGTCTGTCCAGTGGCAGATCTACTTTCTGATTGTCCCAAGCCAAATTCCTCTTTGCATTCAGATGCTCCTTCTCTTCTCCCCTTGGCTGTGCCATTCTGCTGTTGGTCTGCTCATCTCCTTCTGGAGCCTAAGGTTCAAGGTTTATATGGTTACAGAATAGGGCGGTGTGGGGGTCAAAAGGCAACTTTTTGGGTGTGAAAACAGGAATGCCTGTTCTCATTTATGGCTGCTGGTGTCCAGACTTGAGGGTGGGACCTTTGCCAGGGAACCGTCCTCTTCTACCCAGTATTTCAGTCTCCCGTCCCTATCATTGTGAATTGTCAGGACAGACAAGAGAACTGCTGTAATTCAGCTTCTCTCTCTCTCTCTCTCTCTTTTTTTTAGACCGAGTTTCGCTCTTGTTGCCCAGGCTGGAGTGCAGTGGCATGATCTCAACTCACGGCAACCTCTGCCCTGGGTTCAAGCAATTCTCCTGCCTCAGCCTTCCTGAGTAGCTGGGATTACAAGCATAAGCCACCACACCGGGCTAATTTTTTGTAGTTTTAGTAGAGATGGGGTTTCTCCATGTTGGTCAGGCTGGTCTCAAACTCCTGACCTCAGATGATCCACCTGCCTCGGCTTCCCAAAGTGCTGGGATTACAGGCGTGAGCCACCGCACCAGGCCAAGCTTCTCTTTCAAGGCAGTTTTCTATCACCAAAAATCATAATATCACCCTACATGAAAATCTCCAATTGACCAAAACCCAATCATCTTAGCACATGAGATAGAAAAATGTTGCTGGAAAATAGAATAACATCTGCTATGCACTCCTATGGAATTGAACAAAGATTATTAATTTTCTAATGCTTTTTTTTTAGTTTCACTCAGTATTTTAATATGTCTGTGGTGGGAGAATGAGGATATATATCTCTCCAGATATTGATGTTGATACACACAAAATGCATTTTATAAACTAAAGCACAATTATTATTTTTTTCTTTTTCTTTTCGTTTTTGTTTTTTTTTTTGAGATGGAGTCTCGTTCTGTCACACAGGCTGGAGTGCAGTGGTGTGATCTCGGCTCATTGCAAGCTCCACCTCCCAGGTTCACACCATTCTCCTGCCTCAGCCTCCTGAGTAGCTAGGACTACAGGCGCCCACCACCACGCTTGGCTAATTTTTTGCATTTTTAGTAGAGTTGGGGTTTCACCGTGTTAGCCAGGATGGTCTCGATCTCCTGACCTCATGATCCGTGCTCCTTGGCCTCCCAAAGTGCTGGGGTTACAGGTGTGAGCCACTGCACCCAGCCAAGCACAATTATTTTTATGAAACCTGTGGCATTCTTCCTATATTGATTTTAGATAGTTAGAGATGCACTATATATAATTAATTAAATAACAAATCATTTCTATCCTTTAGATAGTAAGTTTAACAACAGCAGATGTAACAGTAGCAGCTATTTTGCCTCATGAGAAATAATTTTTCATTGTTGTCTCTAACCTATCATCAATTTTTTTAAATAAAAGGCATAAAATCTTTCCTTAGCCTCCTCCAGCCCCACAGATCTGCTCTGGGCATTACTTGTTGACTTAGTTAAAACTGTCAGGTTAAAAGGCCATTCAATGTTCTGAGTGCTTAAATATAAATAGCATAAAACACTGAAGCAGAGACAAATTATCAGTGCTAATACATGGAGGGTCTGCTATTGGTGAATACAGTTGCATTTTTTTTAATATTTATCTAATTCCTGATGATGAAATTTTAAATACTTGCTTTCTTTCTGAAAGACATTTGTATGTTTACTTCATGATCGGGTTTTTTAGTTTGGTATATTTATGTGTTTTAATTTAGTTTTTTGGTTTGTGAGTAGCTTATTTTATTTATTTATTTATTTATTTATTTATTTATTTATTTTTTTAATTTTGTGAGATGAAATCTTGCTCTGTCGCCCAGGCTGGAGTGTAGTGGTGTGATCTTTGCTCACTGCACCCTCTGCCTCCCAGGTTCAAGCTATTCTCCTGCCTCAGCCTCGTGAGTAGCTGGGATTACAGACACGTGCCACCAAGACTGGCTAATTTTTGTATTCTTAGTAGAGACGGGGTTTCTCCATGTTGGTTAGGCTGGTCTCAAACTCCTGACCTCGTGATCCACCTGCCTCAGCCTCCCCAAGTGCTGAGATTACAGGCGTGAGCCACCATGTCCAGCTGAGTAGCTTAATTGCTAAAACAGTGCAAAGACTGTCAAAACAAAAACAGTAATTTGTTTGAACTTTGTACAGTGTTTGACTTTATTGACTAGCAAATAAGTTATCATGTTTCAAATATAAAAGACTCAGTCCCTCTAAATATTTATATATTACTAAAAAATCATAAATCTGAATACATTTAAGAGGTTAAACATTTTGTTAACACATATATGTAATTACTAAGAGTATAATTAAACACATTTAAATTTTTAATTAAAATCACAATTCCAACAGAACCTATTCTTCAAAATGCTTTAACATCTTAAAAGCAGACAAATCATAAATATACTATGATTACAAAACTGATTGGAATGTGTCATATCACAATCTAAAAATACTATTTATAAATACTTTTATAAGTACCATTGACTTAAACTGTTTCTTTTAGTTATTGTTCTTATTTATTTCCAAGTTTATCTTTCTGTGATAAATATACCAGGTTATAATGAAAAATAAATGTTCTCTTAGACAAGTCAAGATCTTATCTGGAATCAATGATTCCTATCAAGGCACAGGTCTAACTTATTGTTGAGCCTAAATTGTGCCAAATCAATAATGTTTAATATCCACACCTTCACAGGAGCTGTTGTTTTATGCAACTCACAGTTCACCCTGAAATAATGTACCATACTGTTATCATGACCCATATTCTTGTAAGTATATTGATCTGCTCTGTTGTCACTATTAAAATTGTATTTTTTTATCTCATTATAATTTTTAGATGTAGCTAGAGAATTTTTCTCCTAGGAATGAAGTCTACTCTGCATCAAAGACATTTGACTAATTTGTTTCCTTGGAGTGTTATTAAATGCTTTTTCTACTTATTTTTTTCTGTGTGATGACCAGTGTCAATTAACACTGCGGCTCTCTTTCTCACAAGTTGATATGTGTGTCAACCATTGTAAATGTTGTCCTTCATTTAGGATAGGCATTGGTAAACTATCCTGGGCTTGTCACTGGTTTTTTATAAATAAAGTTTTATTTAGACACAGCCATATGTATTCATTTAGCTATTGATTATGGCTGTTTTGTAAGACAATAGCCGAATTGAGTAGTTGTAACAGATACATATGGTCTGCGAAGCCTAAAATGTTTTACTATCTCATCCCTTACTGAAAAATTTTGCCAAACCCTGCTTTGGGATACAGTACTTATTTTTTTCTATGTTGACTTTGGTTACTCAGAAGTCCTTGGTTTATTTTTTCCTTGCATACAGAGATAGGGTTTGACTAGTTATTAACAGGCGATTTCAATTTCCTTCTAAGACACAAAGACATATTTCTCATCTTTGTTAAAGTTAGTTGTGGTCACGTGACTGAATTCCAGGAAATGGCGTATGAGTGGAACTAAGATTTGAACTGTGTCATGAAGAATAAAGCATAATCCTTTATTAAATTTCTGAGTTCCGGGAGTTGTTTCATGTGTTCATACTGTTAGAAATTAACTGGTAGAATAGTCTTTAAGTTGAAACTTTCTATACTTCCCCTTAAATTTGGAAAGTATCTTTGATCCTTTGTAACAAAATGTTTCAGATTCATTGTAATTTTTTTTTCCACTTCAAGACATGGAACCAACTAGCCTGAGGAGCCTGGGTTCCTTTACCAAAGGACAGCACTAGTATTGATATATGGGTGTTAGGATTACACTAAGAAGTAGCTTTGGTTAAAAGTTCTGCTGCTGCTACTGACAGACACGGAAAATACATTTTGATTTCACATTTATTTTTCCAATTTATTACATAATCTTGCTTCTAGTGTATAGAGATGCGCTGGTGTTCTATTATAATGACCCTGCTGTTTAGTAATCAATGCTACAGTGCCATTTAAGATACAATCAAATAACTTGTTAAATTTAGTTTTTTTTCCTTCTTCTTACTGGCTAATAATGGCATCAGTACTTTGCAAATAAATGTTGCAACAACATCCAGTGACTTAATTTTTTGTCAATGATAGACGTGACTTTTTGATTTTGAAAGTTGTACAGTAATCCCCGCACTTTGAGAGGCCGAGGCAGGCGGATCACGAGGTCAGGAGATCAAGACCATCCTGGCTAAAACGGTGAAAACCTATCTCTACTAAAAATACAGAAAATTAGCCAGGCGCGGTGGCGGGCACCTCTAGTCCCAGCTACTCGGTAGGCTGAGGCAGGAGAATGGCGTGAATCCGGGAGGCGGAGCTTGCAGTGAGCCGAGACTGCACCACTGCACTCCAGCCTGGGGGACAGAGGGAGACTCCATCTCAAAAAAAAAAAAAAAAAAAAAAAGAAAGAAAGTTGTAAAAATAGGTACAAAGCAACATAATGTTTAAACAGTATCCAATATGAGCCCTGTACTCACTGACACAATAGCTGGTTGTGTACATGACATGAGGGGTGCTGGGAGTCCATGCTCAAATGTGCAGAAATGTGCAGTGCTCTATTTTCATTCCTCCTATGGGCTGTCTTTCTTTCTGATCACATGACTTTTGAGGATAACAGATATCAAGCACACAGAACTACTATTTGTGATCTCTGACTACCAACGCAAATACAAACCTCCCACCACCAGATTGTACAGCAAGGATATGGTCAACATCTGGATGTGCGGGTGACCTTTTGCAATTTGAGCCAAACCAGTCACAAAATAAACTTCCTCATTTAGTAAACAAAGGGAACACTGAAGGTTGTTTTTTTTCAACTGAAAATTTGTAACCATGAATGTGTCTGTTCATCACAATTTTGGAATGCCTTGAAATGCCAGGGTAAATAAGGAATATAAATGTCTGCTTTCAGTAATTACAGTTCTACAACTCAAGAAGGAAAAACAATACCAATGTTTTTCATAAGTCCTGAATGCATGCAGCACAGATACAGAAATTAAGAATAATAAACTGTGTAGGGTGCAGAAATTGCACTGTGTAGTGAGAAACTGTCTTTACAAAAATTGTGATGATCCAGTTGCACAAGATGGCTCAAAATGGTGGGAAGCTTCTCAACCATTTGAAATCTGGAATGGTGCTGAATCATTACTTCTGTTTCACACACATCCATTTTTAATCTCTTAATTTAGACTACAAGTAGTGCCTCTAGATGATTATCCTTAACACTTAATATACATATTGAACATAATTTCAAATTATGTTCAGATCATTACATTCTAGAGTTTCAAAAAGTAAAACAAAATGTCTTCATTTGAATTGAGATTGTCATAATCTAAATTGTATCCCTTTATTTTCCTCTTAATTGAAAATAAGAATAGGCTGGGCGCGGTGGCTCACGCTTGTAATCCCAGCACTTTGGGAGTCCAAGGCGGGCGGATCACGAGGTCAGGAGATCAAGACCACGGTGAAACCCCGTCTCTACTAAAAACACAAAAAATTAGCCAGACGTGGTGGCAAGCGCCTGTAGTCCCAGCTACTCGGAGAGGCTGAGGCAGGAGAATGGCGTGAATCCGGGAGGCAGAGCTTGCAGTGAGCCGAGATCGTGCCACTGCACTCCAGCTTGGGTGACAGAGCGAGACTCCGTCTCAAAAAAAAAAAAAAAAGAAAGAAAGAAAGAAAATAAGAATAATTTGAAAATCAACTTCCTGGAAGAAATTTGAAAAACACGAGGCTTTTTAAATATTTATGAACCTGAATGGGAATATAGTTTTATTAACTTCCGAAATAGTGTTCTTCATCTTATTTTTTTTCCTCTTTTCAATTTTTATTTTCTACCTAAATTTACCGTTTGTTTCCTTTTATTTACATAGATTATCTTTCAGTTAACAGACCCTTAACAGGTGATCAAACAAAATGTTATTTTTTGGAAAGTTTAAGGAAGATGTTTAGAACAAGAGCTCTATTCTAGAGCATATCATATATTGAGAAAAACAGACAACTCTTGGACAAATTCTAAAATAAAAAATAAGATACAATTTCTAAGACTTCATTCCGATAAACAACTGAAATAATGTTTTTAAAAACAGAAAATGTACAGAGGTAAGCAATATGGAAAATTGCTTTCATGTCTTCTAACCACCTTTTCACTTACACTCACACACGTGCAAACACACACACACACAACCTGAAGACTATAATTTTGTAAAAGCACTGCAAAAAAAAGTAATGTAGGTGGAAAATGGAAATGAGACCCTGGCAAGTAATTGCATTTCTGTTTTATCAGTGATAAAATGTAGGGTCTTTCCAAAAGTCTTTCAGATGTTTCTCTCGTGAGCATTTGATTATAACTCCAATGTGTGAAACAAAACATCCACCTACTTTGATTAAAGTTCATCCTGTAGAAAGACCTAAGGTCACAACTGCAGAAGTGCCTTTGCAGCATACACACTTCAGAGGTCTTAGTGTTGTAGAAACTAGAAGTCAGTAAAGAGAGTTACTTTTGGCATCAAAATTCTCAACCAAAATAAAATTCCAAAAAGAGACTAGAAAATACTCCACCCGTAATTTAAATATAAGCTGTCCGTGTTTTCATTTTACACCCAACCACTTCACAGTAAAAAGACATTTTTTATTGCACAAGCAAGAATAGTACATTTTGAAAGCCAAAATCCTATGTGTCCAGAATTGGTGGGTTCTTGGTCTCGCTGACTTCAAGAATGAAGCCGCAGACCCTCACAGTGAGTGTTACAGTTCTTAAAGATGGTGTCTCCGGAGTTTCTTCCTTTGGAAGTTCAGATTTGTCCAGAGTTTCTTCCTTCTGGTGGGTTCATGGTCTAGCTGACTTCAAGAATGAAGCCGCAGACCCTCACAGTGAGTGTTACAGTTCTTAAAGATGGTGTGTCTGGAGTTTCTTCCTTCAGATGTTCAGATTTGTCCAGAGTTTCTTCCTTCTGGTGGGTTCGTGGTCTCGCTGACTTCAGGAGTGAAGCTGCAGACCTTTGTGGTGAGTGTTACAGCTCTTAAAGGCGGCACGTCTGGAGTTGTTCATTCCTCCTGTCCCGATCTCGTCCCTCCCGGTGGGTTCATGGTCTCGCTGGCTTCAGGAGTGAAGCTGCAGACCTTCACGGTGAGTGTTACAGCTCATAAAGGTGGCGCAGACCCAAAGAGTGAGCAACAGCAACATTTAGTGCAAAGAGCCAAAGAACAAAGCTTCCACAGTGTGGAAAGGGAGCCAGCAGACTGCTGGCTTGGCAGCCTGCTTTTATTCACTTATGTGGCCCCACTCACATCCTGCTGATTGGTCCATTTTACAGAGAGCTGATTGGTCCGTTTTACAGAGAGCTGATTGGTCCGTTTTGACAGAGTGCTGATTGGTGGATTTACAATCCCTGAGCTAGACACAGAGTGCCGATTGATGCATTTACAATCCTCTAGCTAAACATAAAAGTTCTCCAAGTCCCCACCAGATTAGCTAGATACAGAGCGCTAATTGGTGCATCCACAAACCCTGAGCTAGACACAGAGTGCTGATTGGTGCATTTACAATCCTCTAGTTAGACATAAAAGTTCTCCAAGTCCCCACTAGATTAGCTAGATACAGAGTGCTGATTGGTGCATCCACAAACCCTGAGCTAGACACAGAGTGCTGATTGGTGCATTTACAATCCTCTAGCTAGACATAACAGTTCTCCAAGACCCCATCCAACTCAGGAGCCCACCTGGCTTTGCCTAGTGGATCCCATGCCAGGGCTGCGGGCAGAGCTGCCCACCAGTTCCATGTGGTGCACCTGCACTCCTCAGCCCTTGAGAGGTTGATGGGACTGGGCACCAGGGAGCAAGGGGTGGTGCCCATCGGGGAGGCTCAGGCCATGTGGGAGCCTACAGTGGGGGAGTTGGAGGGTGGGAGTGGGGGAGTTGGGGGGTGGGAGTGGGGGAGTTGGGGGGTGGGGGTGGGGGGATGGGAGGGTGTGGTGGGGGTGAGGGGGGTGTGGCAGGGGTGGGGGGTGTGGCGGGGATCGGGGGGTGGGGCTCAGGCATGGCGGGCTGCAGGTTCTGAGCCCTGACTGTGGGGAGGCGGCTGAGGCCAGGCAAGAATTCAAGCACAGTGCAGGCAGGCCAGCAGTGCTGGGGGACCCAGAGCACCCTCCACAGCAGCTGGCCTGGGTGCTAAGCCTCTCATTGCCTGGGCCGGCAGTGCTGGCCAGCCACTGTGAGTGTGGGGCCCACCAAGCCCGTGCCCACCCAGAACTCGCTCTGGCCTGCACAGCCCCAGTTCCCACCCGCACTTCTCCATCCACACCTCCCCACAAGCAGAGGGAGTTGGCTCCAGCCTCAGCCATCCCAGAGAGGGGCTCCCACAGTGCAGCGGTGGGCTGAAGTTTAAGGCTTATAAAATACATTTATAAGATATTGCTTATGACAAAATTTTACTTACATATGCCTATCTTTAAATCTTTCCTCATAATAACTGACTCTTGTCTATATCAACATTCATTCTTTCCCATTCTAAAATTAGCAAAAGTCTATCTTTGCCAAGAAATGTTATATTTAAAAAGCAAACAATGTTTGAGCCTGCAACTCCAGGAAAGCCTTTATCTAAAACCAATGAACTTCTCAGAGCTATTGAAAAATGACCAGAGGGGACGCTGAGCTGTTGCACAATTGGAATCTTCCTGATGCTTTGTCAATAATTTATAAAATGGAGAGGGCAAAAGGGTCACTGTCACTGAGGGGAAGTTAAAACTAAAATGTTCCTCTTACATATTGTGCTCTACAAAGCAAGAGGATAATTTTTTCTCCAGGAGAAATTCATTTTGATGTAAAACAGACAATAAATTGTACTTTATCAAAAGCTAACAATTGTGCAGTAGTTATAATCTGTTTTTATATACTCTCTTTCTTACATGCCTTAGATTTCAAATTGTTGGCTGATGCAAATAGATTGTTTTAATTTTTCCCCTATTGCTATTTCTATCCATTCCTATAATTCTACTTATTCCCATTGCTTCATTTCCTTAAAGAGAATAATCAATCTTTACTTTTTTTTTCTTTTTTCAATCAGTAAATGAAGAAGCTCAGTAGACAAAAATATTTCTCTTTTACCTTTTGGCCTTAGGCATCAAGTTTTATATAATTCACAAAGAAATGAATGTGAATTTCTCATTCTATTTACTTTTTAGCATACTCTGAAACTAAGAGTCCTAACACAAAAGTCCAACAGTTAATTTAATTCTTAAATTTCTTGACAAATAGGAGAAAAATTATGTAAAGCTTTTGTCATTTGGTAAGCTCATAAGAAGGCAGGATCAATTGAAAATGGCTGTATTTAAAGAACATGAGCTGTGAGGGAATGCATGATAACCAGGTACATTAGCTTTGTGAAGGTCTGCATTTAGGGACTTTTGATAGATAGTATTTCATGGTCATGAGAACCCTGAGTTAACTAAAGACAGACCTTGATGAAAAGGTATTAATAGAATGAAGTGAAAACAGATGAAGCTGAAAATGATCAGGTCAAACTGATGTGTCCATTTACTTAATTTTTTTTTTTTTTTGAGATGAAGTTTCCCTCTTGTTGCTCAGGCTGGAGTGCAGTGGTGCAATCTCGGCTCACTGC
Organism: Symphalangus syndactylus; assembly: GCF_028878055.3. Classification (NCBI taxonomy): domain Eukaryota; kingdom Metazoa; phylum Chordata; class Mammalia; order Primates; family Hylobatidae; genus Symphalangus; species Symphalangus syndactylus. Next base: position 79,601,287 of record NC_072426.2, read on the forward strand.
AACCTCTGCCTCCCAAGTTCAAGTGATTCTCCTACCTCAGCCTCCTGAGTAGCTGGGATTGCTGGCACCTGCCACCATGCCCAGCTAATTTTTGTATTTTTAGTAGAGATGGAGTTTCACCATGTTGGCCAGGCTGGTCTTGAACTCCTGACCTCAGGTCATCCACCTGCCTTGCCCTCCCAAAGTGCTGGGATTACAGGCATGAGCCACTGCCTCCAACCTGAACATAAAATTCTTTTTTTTTTCTTTTTTTTTTTTGAGATGGAGTCTTGTTCTTGTCGCCCAGGCTCTTGTTGCGCAGGCAGTGGCGAGTTCTTGGCTCACTACAAGCTCTGTCTCCCAGGTTCATGCCATTCTCCTGCCTCAGCCTCCTGAGTAGCTGGGACTACAGGCGCTCACCACCATGCTGGGCTAATTTTTTGTATTTTTAGTAGAGACGGGGTTTCACTGTGTTAGCCAGGATGGTCCCGATCTCCTGACCTCGTGATCCGCCCACCTCAGCCTCCCAAAGTGCTGGGATTACTTACAGGCGTGAGTCACCATGCCTGGACCATAAAATTCTTTAGGTGAAAATAAATTTACTGCATTAGCATCTATCTTCTAGTCTTTTAAAACCTGGTTTTCTTTTAGCTTTTGAACAGAATTAACATGAATGATTTCTTTCCAGCCTCTGTCTTAAGTTTAATTAAAATCATTTCCCTATGCCATGGCATGAAAGATAGGCCAAATTCTGATGGAGGAAAGGGGAGATAAAAAATAGTAGCTCATATTAAGTAATAAAAATTTATTCAGGGACAATTAAAGGATGCAGATCAACATATGTAGCCACTCAGAAAAGTAATTTAACCCACAAACTTTCCCAAGTAGATTCATCTTAAGTGCCCCTGACTGTTCCAGAGTCATCTCAGCATCCAATATTCTTGGCACTAAGGCATGTGCTCCTGGTTCTTTTATGTGTCGGGAAGGTAGCCCCTCCATTCAGTCCATGATGCTACCACCTTTCCTTTGAACTATGTAACCATGGTTCCACCTCCTAACTTTTTTGCATTTATCCTCTAATTTGGGCAGTCCCATGCAACTTCCTTGCCTTCAGTTACAACTTAACATAGAGGACTCTGAAACCTTGATTTGATCTCAATTCAGACCCATCAAGACTGACTCACTTGGTCAACTCTTTCTGTATCAGACTGTGTTTGAGTACATCCTTCTCAGCCATGTCCAAATCACTCAGACCTCTGTGAAATACTTCTGTAGATACTGCTTCAGTGATTCTTATATTCCTCCTTGTTCCTTTTTTACCCTCAGCATAGACCTCTCTCATGGTTATCCACTAAATTCTTCCCTGAATGCTCACCTTAGGAGTAGCAAACTCTTTTGCAACATAGAGGACTCTGAAACCTTGATCTGATCTCAATTCAGACCCATCAAGACTGACTCACTTAGTTAACTCTTTCTGTATCAAAGAGTGTTTGAGTACATCCTTCTCACCCATGTCCAAATCACTTGGACCTCTGTGAAATATTTCTGCAGACACTGCTTCAGTAATTCCTATATTCCTCCTTTTTCCTTTTTTACCCTCAGCATAGACCTCTTTCATGGTTATCCACTAACTTCTTCCCTGAATGCTCAGCTTCAGAGTAACAAACTCTTTTGCAGGTCTACCTGGCCAGGTGCAGTGGCTCATGCCTGTAATCTCAGCTTTTTTTTTTTTTTTGAGGCAGAGTCTCGCACTGGAGTGCAGTGGCATGATCTCGGCTCACTGCAACCTCTGCCTCCCAGGTTCAAGCAATTCTCCTGCCTTAGCCTCCCAAGTAGCTGGGATAACATTCACCTGCCACCATGCCAAGCTATTTTTTTTGTATTTTTAGTAGTATATATATATATATATGTATATATACATTTAGTATATATACACTACTGTATTTTGTATTTAGTACATATATACATATATATTCACATACCTATAAACACACACACATATATATATATCATCAGGGGTCTGATATATATATATGTGTGTGCATATATGTATAAAATCAGACTCTATTTTACATAGGAACACATAGGAACATTTTACATAGGAACATATATTTATATATATGTAAAATCAAACTCCATTTTACATAGGAACACAATCTTGTTATTTTTAACAGAAATCATTTCTGTTTATTCTATATTACAATTATTCAGAAAGTTTTCCACTATATATTTTTATGAGCTCCTTTAATACTGATATTTTATTCCACTTGAGAATAAAATAATATATCTTATTGTTCTGAAAAAAGGCTTTGAAAAAAAGAGAATTCATACATATGCAAATTCAGATCATTCAAAAATTGAAAATAACTAGAAATTAATAAGACAAAAATGTGTTAAAATATTGGAAGCTCAAAGCAAATATAAATTTTAGTTTTTCTTTTCGGTGGATCTGAACTACTAGTCTTGTAAAAACATTCTAAGTTTGGAGAAATACTTAAAAATTAAGAAAGAAGTAATGCAAATAAAAATATCAGTTAAAGCAAATTTCAAAGAAAAGCAAGGGAAAGATTTCAAGAGCATAAAACATTTGGAAAGAACCCAAAGTTCTCATATAAATACAGAAACAGCATGTGAATGTGCTAATGCATCATGAAGAGAAGTTCTCTAAAGAGGAATCTGGAGGAAAGAGACGTTATTCCAGCGAACAGTTTGCAAACTGAGGAGACATAGCCTTCTGTGTAAAAATGAAGGTATGTTCCCGAGAACAAATGAGGAGTCAAGCTTTTATAGAGAATGTTCTTGCCCAGGTTCCCAGTCAGGTCCTCCTATGTAAAGAAAGGATTCACATTTGCTTAGTTCTGATAGGTGGATGCAAGCCACAGCCTATCGGTTAGTTCAGATGTTATGAACATCCACAGTGAGCTATGAAATTCTTGAAGTTAAGCAGATATGTGTATTTTCCAGAAACTCAGAGGAAGATGTGACCTTTAATCAGCAAATGGTCATTTTAGCTCCTTTTTAAATTTAGACCCAGTTAGCCACTTAAGCTTTATCTTGAGGGACTGGCTCTTTCAGGTTCATAACATTCAGGGACTCTCCATGCCTTACACATGATTTTCTTTTCTTTGTTTCTTCTGTGCTCAGAAACCTTCCACTGATGGCAACGCTTCATCCCTTAGGGAGAATGCTACATCATCTCGCACAGAAATTGCAGGCAAGAAGTAACCTGAGACTTTAAGCCATCAACAAGATGACTCACACAACAGGAGAATGAAATAATTAATAAGAGTCTAGCACTACAGGGGCTTCTGTTTTTACAATTGATAAAAATGGTCACACCTTCCTATTACAGTTTTTTCTTTTTCCTTTTTTTTTTTTTTTTTTTTGAGATGGAGTCTTGCTCTTTTGCCAGGCTAGAGTGCAGGGGCATGATCTCCGCTCACTGCAAATTCCATCTCCCAGGTTCAAGTGATTCTCCTGCCTCAGCCACCTGAGTAGCTGGGACTAGAGTTGCGCGCCACCATGAACAGCTAATTTTTGTATTTTTAGTAGAGACGGGGTTTCACCATGTTGATGGTCTTGATCTCTTGACCTCATGATCCGCCCACCTCGGCCTCCCAAAGTGCTGGGATTACAGGCGTGAGCCACCGCACCTGGCCCACACCTCTCTATTTCTTATTTTGACCTAGAAATGCTAAAAGAAACTAAAGAAAAACTACTTTGCTTATGAAGTTAATCTAACTGAAAGTAATACATCTCTTTTATGGATTCTGAAAAATTTTTCTTTCTAGGTGATATAATTTTATGCTGGATAAATAAAACACATCCAATGTCATACACAACACACAAGTGGCTTGTACTGGTCTGGGGCAGAGACACACTACTGCACTTGACTAGTTTTAAAACAATACTTAAGGAGGATGTCTGGCATTTAATATGAAGAAAGAGAGGACACCATCAAATTTTTTGAATTGATCAATAACCATAAGAAATAAAAGACATACATATGACATCTTAGAATATCTGAAAAACCAACCATCTCTTTTCCTACAAGATTACATTACTATTACCCAGGTATAGCATAGTATATTAAAATATATTAGGTCATAAATTTCCATTAGTGCATAAATACTCCATAGCACATTATCGAAGAGTAGATTAGTGACCAAAGCCTAAATATATCTTGTTGACTTCATCCAGTGAATTAAAAAACTACAAAAGATAAATTTTCTGTTTCAAGACAACCTTGGTACTGACAAAGGATGAGATGTAGAAAACACAAGGCAAGATAATACTGAGATTTCAGTCAAATAAATAGAGAAACTCAAATTAACTTGTTAACAACTCCCTTCCTGACTTAGGTATTACACCCCCAATGCATATGCACACAAACACACACACACACACCCACGCACACACCAGGCACGGTGAAGATGACTGATGGGATGGGCAAGGGGCATGACTAGGGGAAGAACTAGGATAATTAGATTAGTTATCCAAGGAATCATTGCAGTGTGAAGTAAGTAGTAAGTAGATTTTCATTTCCCCTTACTAATGGAGTTACATTGGGTGTGTTAAGGGTTGTTAACTAGCCTTTTAGCTGTAAGTTGCTAGACCATGAGAAACCGCATCCAGACATGTCTCAAAAGATGATTATTACCCAATACCTTGGCTTGGAAAGAATGCAAGATAGAGATTTGTTTTGGGTTATATTCCTTTGGTCAGAGAAAGATTGCATTTCTTATTGTACATAGAATAATTTCTGGTATTAGATAGGAATACTTTTGGAAAGGTGTATATATAGAAATAATAATGCAGCCAGGTGCAGTGGCACATACCTGTAGTTCCAGCTACTTGAGAAGCTGAGACAGGAATATGGCTTGAGCCCAGGAGTTCCAGGCTGCAGTGAGCTATGGGCAACAGAGCAAGATCTTTTCTCTAAAAAATAAAAATAAAAATAAAATGCAAAGTAAAAGAAGGAGACACAATTGAAAAAAAGAAATAATAGTGCATGCCAAAGTATCTTTCTTCAAAAGAAAGACCTACAATTACCTTTCCAAAATCCTTAGTGGCCATAGGGCCAGACACATAATCTATGCTGGATCATTCAGAGAATCTTGTTATTCTATCAACAACTGGTTCAGAAAAGATTCCATAATATAAGTACATATAAACTGATTTTTTTTCTGGAACTCTATACTAGGATCAAGAGGAAGAAAAAGAGATTGGGAAGACAAACAGCAAGAGAAAGAAAGAGATACAGAGCGAGAGAAAGAGATCTCACATTTATGTGTCAAACTTCGTAACTAGAAGTATGTCAGTCAGAGGCTGCCAACAGCTATTATATGCATATAAAAGTAAGCCCTAGAGAAAAAGTAAAGTAGAGAGATTGGGGGAAAGGGACACAGAGTCCTGGCTCACAATATTGAGTTTTTGTTTGTTTTTGTTTTTGTTTTGTTTTGTTTTGTTTTTGAGATGGAGTCTCTCTCTGACACCCAGGCTGGAGTGCAATGGCAAGATCCCGGCTCACTGCAAGCTCCGCCTGCTGGGTTCACGCCATTCTCCTGCCTCAGCCTCTGGAGTAGCTGGGACTACAGGCGCTTGCCACCATGCCTGGCTAATTTTTTTTTTTCATATTTTTAGTAGAGACGGGGTTTCACCGTGTTAGCCAGGATGGTCTCGATCTCCTGACCTCGTGATCTGCCTGCCTTGGCCTTCCAAAGTGCTGGGATTACCAGTGTGAGCCTCTGGGCCTGGCCTGGCAACATTGTTTTAGTACCTGGATTTCACTGGGCCCGATGATTCTCCTCGTGAACTCCCAGTAGGGTAAACCAGTACATTCTTAAGCTAGTTTGAATTGACTTTCTGATACTTGAATGTAGGAATTTTTAATATGATCATGTAAATCAAATAAAACACAAATAACAAGCACCAGAAAATACAACATAGTCCTACAGAAAATTTGGGAATTTAGAAGTCAATATTAGGAAGTGTTGGGTAAATTATTTCTGCCCTAATACATGAGCAAAAACTTGCAATTATGCCCCAGGGTCTTAGCTACATATGACGGAGGGAAAGGAACATTCATTTAAAATTCAGAATTTACATATTAAGCAATTGAAGAGTAAAATCATCTGCTATAAGTCAGCGCAGTAATTATAATTTGTGATATCCTGTCATAAAGACAAAATAACAGAAAATGGCAAAACTCACTCATTCAAAGTTTGACCTATAAACACATGAGTCCATGAGCTGTATATACATATACAACAAACACAGGAGAAAGATTAAAAAACATATACATATTTATTTAAAAAATAAATCTTCTTTGTATTTGCCAGAAGAGCTTAATCCAAAATTAAATATGATTATTAGAATCTGTATTATAACTCTTAAGAATTTTCTAAGCCAGCCAGGTGCAGTGGCTCACACCTATAATCCCAGCACTTTGGGAGGCTGAGGAGGGCAGATCAGGAGGTGAAGAGATCAAAACCATCCTGGCAATCACCGGGGACTTTCAGAGCATGCCTAAGCTTTTCAAGCTAGACCTGAACAAGCAAAGATTGTTATTTTTGAAGTCCTGAACTCTTCAGTGATATCAATTCTAGTTTCTTGAGGCTTAAGAGATCTTTTTCAATGTTTTGATTGCTCCAAAGATAAAATCTGACACGACCTGTATGGGTAGGAAGTGACCTGTGAGTCTACACCACTGCTAGAATGTAATCCAGTGGTAGGCAAGAACTTTACCCCAATGTCTCTGCCTCTCCTATGCAAGTGCTAATAGCTCCATAAATATCCCTCAATAAATTCTGGTATTATTGAACAAAATAAATAACTGGATGAATTAATGAAATATATAGCTAAGTTCCACCTAGCAATTAGAAACTTATGGCCCAACTTGTCATTCTAATCTTTACCCATGACTTTACCTTAACTTTTTTTCTGTCTTGTTTATTTGGAAATTTTAACTTCCTCGAGTATTTCCAAATTATTTTTGTCAGCCATTTATAATTCTTGTTTCACAAAGAAAGATATGAATTAACAAACAAGCAGAGAGATTGTGGCACATCTTGAGCACTTAGCATTTAATATGCAGTGAGAGAAAGAGGGAAAGGAGAGTCATATAGCAATACTTATCATGGAGTTTTCCTTCTCATGCACTTCACACGGGAGTCACTACATCAGAGATAGTTATACATATTCTCATAGTGGAAATGTCCAAGTTCAACTTGGGAATCCATAAGCTGAGCTCTGTGGGGAAAAGAAAGAGAGATCAGCCTGTTACTGTGTCTATATAGAAGGAAGTAGACATAAGAGACTCCATTTAGTTCTGTATTTGAGATGCTGTTAATCTGTGACCCTACCCCCAACCTTGTCCTTGCAAGAGACATGTGCTGTGATGACTTAAGGTTAAAAGGATTTTGGGCGGTGCAGAATGTGCTTTGTTAAACAAGTGCCTAAAGGCTGCTTATGGTTAAAGGTCATCACCATTCTCTTTAATCTAGAGAAAAAGAAAAACATTTGTCTTCTGCCGGTCCCTGGGTGATGAGCACAGCACCGGTGATGGTAAAGATAATTGTGAAAACCGCCTTTAGGAATAAGGTGGGGCTTGCTGGAGCAATACTGCTAAAAGGTTTATGGAGAGGTTCGCATATACATCTCAAAGCACAGCACCGGTGATGGTAAAGATAATTGTGAATAAATACTAAGGGAACTCAGAGGCCGGTGCCGGTGTGGGTCCTCTGTAAGCACAGCACCGGTCCCCTGGGCCCCGCTTTTCCTTCTCTACACTTTGTCTCTGTGTCTTATTCCTTTTCTCAAGTCTTTCGTCCCACCTAACGAGAAGCACCCACAGGTGTGGAGGGGCAGGCCACCCCTTCAAGCTCATATAGCAACAGCAACCATCTCTGGCCTGACATACCTCTTGTTTCCTGTTTCAGATATTGTGATACCCAATAACACTAAGAAGGCAGCCCAAGTAAATAACACCCAGGCGTTCTGGTGGAGTTTAAAATCATTATATTATGTAGATTGGGTTGCAGATAGATTGCAGATATCAACTGAAATTTCTATCAGTAATCAGGTCAAGACTTTGGGACTGACTGGCTCACTGGGATAGACATTGTCAAGTTTAAACAATGTTTGCTATAGTGCAGATAATAATGAAAATAATTTTTTTAAGCCTGCCAAATATTCTTACTTCACCTGATATAAGATCCAAAAATAGGAAGCACAGCAATTTCTCTTTCTGAAACCTCTTATTCTTCACTGAAAATAACCACATTTTCCTAGCCCTGCAGATATTTAGATAATCCTTCTCAACATCATCTCTAAATAAAAGCTAAAACATGACATTACCTGTTTATTAAAAAGAAAAGTGCCAGAATTGTATATGCCTGATCCCAGCAGCAGGCTCATGAGATGAGAAATTCTAGGGAAAGCAGTGGTGGCAAGTACATGTCTGTGTTTGGAGACCTTAAATTGTAAAAGAACATTCCACATTGTGTACTGGTTGATCAAACATAAGAATTTAAAGTGAAAGTGAGGCTGCTTTAGTTTTTGTTGTTTGTTCACTTGACTGAGTACTTTCCTTGTCAAAATAGTCTGGCACTCCCAGTGAGTTGTTTTTGTTTTTGTTTTTGTTTGTTTGTTTGTTTGGTGGTGGTGATGAGTTTGGAACAGTAGAGGTTTCTGCTGAGTGTCTGGGCAGAAATCCCTTAAGTGGAGAATATGTGCCATTGTCTGATAGAAATGGTACATAAATTGAATCCTGGGGAGCTATTTCCCTATTACTTGAAGAATAAAGATGATTTCTGTGGCTAGTCACGCAGGGCTGTGATTGCAAATTTTGTTTTCTATAGTTTTTTGTTGTAGCTGTTTGGTTTTCTAGCTTTTATGATTTGAAAAAGATGCTGAGAGACTAAGCAGGAATACCCCAAGGCAGAAAAAAATCTTGTAGGCCTTTAAAAAATTCCATGGATATATTAATCTGCCATTGTTTTGCTTGGGGTTCTAGAGAACTTTATTCTTTTCTCTTTCTTTCCTTCTTTCTTTCTTTCTTTCTTTCTTTTTTTCTTTCTTTCTTTCTCTTTCTTTCTTTCTCTCTTTCTTTCTTTCCTCTTTCTTTCTCTTTCTTTCTTCTTTCTTTTTTTTTTAGACAGAATCTCTGTCACCCAGGCTGGAGTGCAATGGCATGATCTCGGCTCACTGCAACCTCCACCTCCTGGGTTCAAGCCATTCTCCTGCCTGAGTCTACCTAGTAGCTGGGATTATAGGCAACCGCCACCATGCCTGGTTAATTTTTTGTATTTTTAGTAGAGATGGGGTTTCACTATGTTGGCCAGGCTTGTCTTGAACTCCTGATCTTTTGATCCCCCTATCTTGGCCTCCCAAAGTGCTGGGATTACAGGCGTAAGCCACCACACCCAGCCGAGAACCTCATTCTTTTCTACTGTATTTGCCCTCACTTCTGTAGAACATCTAATTAAAAAAAAAAAATTGATTCATTCAGAAGTTGGTAAGTAACGAAGAGGATTTCAGTGTATTAGACAAATAGCATTTATAGATAGAATTGTTCTTTCTCTCCCTTAATACTGAATCACAGAATTGCTACCCACTGAAATTTTCAACTTTCAACAACAAATGATCAAAACACATGGATCACTCACTCAAGGAGGTCTTAGAGGGGGAAAAACAAAGGTGGAAGGAGTGGGGAGAGGCTAAAATTGCCATGGCATCAAAAGACCAGACTTTCCTGCAAACTCTGATTTTACACTCAGCTTTCAATTCTTTTCAAATGTTGATATTTCTTGGATGATGATTATTTGGTAAGATGAAACAGATAAAATAACATTTCTCATTTTTCAAGCATGATTCAATTCAACAAAAGCAATATTCAAAACAGAGAAGATTAATACACAATGGATAATTATGCACTGAATTCTGTCTCCCAGCATAAAGAACCTAATGAAACCTTAAGGAATGGTGCATCTCTGCTGACTATTTGTGCCAGTTACAGCCCATGTGCCCTGATGAACTTCTAGCACTATGTAGGCTGCTGAATATTATTCAGCTATTTCCTTCATTATAATTTTTCCATACTTATATTTTCACTTGAAATATTCACTCATATTAATAAGATAACAGCAGCATTTAGTTTTGTTAAATGCAAATTATTTTAATTATTCTTCTAGAATAATATACACACATACACAGTGAAACCTGAGTGGGAAGTTTAAATTGTTTGCCATTAGAATGAAACAAAGGTTGTTTCAACATGATTCGACCATGAATTTTATTAGTTCATTATCAACATACACTCAATTTACTGGAATTAACTTACTATTTGTTCAAATTAAAGGTTTTATTTTGTCCATAACTGAAAAGTCGTTGGCTTTATTTTTTAGAGGGCATTTCAATTAACAGAATAAAATGTGTTCAAAGGTGACGAACTGCAAGTACTACCTTTTGCAGTTGAAATTAACTCTACTTCACTCATAATTTCTTTTTTCTTCTGTATTTATTAAAATTGTAAAATGAAGATTGTTTTACCTGTTTCAAATATGTTCTTCTTCAGGCAATCTTTTTTTGCTTTGAGGGGATTTAAATGAGTCCCTAAAACTAGATTTGTAAAATAAAATATACTTAAATAAAAAACAGCTAGATGATCAAAACCCATAGTAGATGGGTCTAAAATAGAGAATTCAATGAATTTATTATCAGAATGAAAACTGCTGCCTACACAAAGAGATAGAACTTTGGAGGTAGAAAATCTCCTTCATACACATATTGATTACACTTACATTATTGCACAAATACTGGAATCAAAAAGTCATTCAAGTTCATTTATTTAGTACAGAGGTCCTCACCCACCAGGTATTTATCAAATCATTTGTAAAGCTTTGTTTGCTTGTTTATTTTCTTTTTCTTTTCTCTCTCTCTTTTTTTTTTTTTTTTTTTTTTTGAGACAGAGTCTCCCTCTGTTGTCCAGGCTGGAGTGCAGTGGCAAGATCCCGGCTCACTGCAGGCTCCACCTGCTGGGTTGAAGCCATTCTCCTGCCTCAGTCTCCAGAGTAGCTGGAACTACAGGTGTCTGCCACCATGCCTGGCTAATATTTTTGTGTGTGTGTATTTTTAGTAGAGACAGGGTTTCACCGTGTTAGCCAGGATGGTCTCGATCTCTTGACCTTGTGATCCACCTGCCTCGGCCTCCATGTTTACAATGAAAAGACATAATGGAAGAGTCTGATAATATTAGAAACTGCAGAATACCAAGGAAAAATAAAGTTTGAAAGCAACCAGAAAGAAAATGAATTATCGACTGTCTACAATGATGTTGGTAGCTGACATCTCAACAACTACAATAGAAGTCGGCAGAAAGGGGGAAATATCATTGAAGAGCTAAACAAATTACTGTCAACCTTGAATTTTAAACTCCATTAAATATTATTTGAGAATGAGGAAATATAGAGATAGTTTTAGAACCAAAGAGTGATTGAATTTCAACAACAAGTCTCTAATTAAGGGAACTAATATAAAAAGATATTTTAGAAAGAGCAATCATTGGCCAGATGGAAGGATTGAGACTTAAAGAAGGGTTGAGACTTAAAGAGGAATGTGAGCAAAGAAATTCAGAAATATGTGGGCAAATCAAAAGAAGCATAAAAAATAATCATACTTATGACAAATATTGGAGATAGGGTATAAAAATATTGTAGGTTTAAAATCTTGGAAAACATTAGTAAATTATGTTGTTTTGGTGGGGAAGGCATTAAAGTTTTAACATCTTACTATTGTTAATGAGGAGAATAGACATACTGATTAGTTTTAGATAAAAGTCTGTATTACAAACTTACAGCAAATGTACTTTTTGTTAGAGTGTGCAAGTTTGAAAGAGACTGTCAATTTCACCCCAGCAGTAAGAACAAGCATAAGAAACTATAAAATTATTTCTCTATACATCAAAGAGCTAACAGAGAAATCTAAATTAACTAAATACTGGTAACTGGCAAGGCATGTCAAAGAGAGGGAGGTCACAAAGCTGCTTCCATCCCTGGAGGACTAATGGGGAGGATGACTCCACCATGGACATGAGTATGTAGAAATGAGCCCATCTTTGGAAACACATCACAGCTGTGTGTTGGTTTTTTTGGCTCATGAACATCCTGAAGAGCTTCACCTGCAGACCAAGTTAACAGCCTCCTGCCAAAACTTCCTTGTGAACCTTCACTGAGTACAAATATGTTGCCTGATACGTGTCACAGGCAAGGCAGGAAACCTGAGAGTGATTCAGTGACATGGGGGGTCTTCCTCAGTTGTAAGGCAGTGGCCCACAGAACGGTGGGAGGAGAGCACAGATGAAAGGAATCCCTGAAAAGGTACTCTGCACCTTGACATAGGCACTGTGGAGGTCCTCTGGGAGCTGCAGGCAAGAGAGCAGGTGGGAGAGAGAGGTGTGCAGGGAATGGAAACCTAGGGCAGGACTGAAGAGAAAACTTGTGGGCAGCAAGCCACTCAGGCGCCAAGGCAAGAGACTGAGGGCACAAGCTATTCCAGTATAATAAAGAAAATATATAGAATAAGAATAGTTATACTAGAAATATATTATAGATATGATTATATATCAATATCATTAATCATTAGTTTGTAGCATTACTCTTTATTCCAACATTATAATAATCTTTGCTCCACAATTATAATCTAGGAAAAACCAGGCCACACAGAGATAGGAGCTGAAGAGGCATGGTGAGAAGTGACCAGAAGCCAGGAGTGTGAGCCCTCTGTTATGCCCAGACAGGGCCACTAGAGAGCTCCCTGGTCTAGTGGTAATGCCAGCGCCTGGGAAGGCACCAGTTACCTAGCTGACCTTGGTCTAGCAGTGGCGTCAGTGCCTAGGGAAGGCACCCATTACTTAGCAGACTGAGAAAGGGAGTCTCCCTTTCCCTGGGGGAGTTAGAGAAGACTCTGCTCCACCACCTCTTGTGGAAGTCCTGGTGATTTCCTACTCTGCCTTCAGCTGTTTTCTGAATCTCCATAAACCACAGCCACAGCCATCCAGAGGCCTAACCGTTTCCCTCTGATGCTGGGCTTCAGCGATCACGCTCCTGTTTCACTTTCATGTTCCACCCTGTACACCTGGCTCTGCCTTCTAGATAGCAGTAGCAGAATTAGTGAAAGTACTAAAAGTCTTTGAAATGCACAGAAAAAATAATGGCATAAGCCGTCCTCCCTCTCTCTCTCTCCACCTTGGCTGCCAAACAGAGAAGGGCCCCCTGTCCAGTGGACATGTGACTCACGTGATCTTATCAATCATTGGAGATGACTCACACTCCTTACCCTGCCCCTTTTGGCTTGTATCCAATAAATAACAGTGCAGCCAGGCATTCGGGGCCACTACTGGTCTCTGCATCTTGGTGGTAGTGGTTCCCCGGGCCCAGCAGTCTTTTCCTCTGTCTCTTTGTCTTGCATCTTTATTTCTATGATCTCTCATCTCCACACACGAGGAGAAAAACCCACAGACCCTGAAGGGCTGAGCCCTACAAAACTGAAATCACAGAGGCCCCAAAACACTAAATCAGTAATAAAGCATAAACTTCCCATGGCTTGGAAACGTGATGAATGGGCTGGAAAGCATAAAGTAATCACTGGAAACTTGTGGGTGCTCAGACCACATTCCCTACTCAAGAGATACCTAAAAACACTATACATGACCAGTGAATAAAATATAAATAAAACTGCAACACATCCTAGGCCCAGATCAAAGATAAGTTGGATTGCTTCAACTCACTGACATTAGCTAGTTGATCAAAAAGGAGACTAGTTACTGACTGTAAATATTATTTACTTCAGTCTCCATTTTTCATTTACAAACAATGCACAGCAGAAAATGAAGGGAGACACTCATAAAACAAAAAAAAATGAAGCTTGTGTTCAAGAAGAAAAATAAATAGAAGCAGACCTATAGATTACTCAGATGTTGGGATCATGACAGGAATTTTTTTAAAAATGAAAAATGTGTTAATGAATAAAGCAGAAAGGCTCACGTATTAACAGAGAAACTATTTTAGCAGAGAAACAGATGAAAGAGATAATTCTAGAAAAAACATAACTTATCAAAACAGACTCAAATGTAATAAAAAATAAATGGAAGACAAACTGTATATATTGGAAAGGTTTATATTGAGCATGCTTTATTGAACTGTTGACATTCCTGGAAACTCATTTCTGTATGGAGGTTTCTTAGCTTCTATGTTTTTATTGCACTGAATTGAGAATGATTGATTTAGAATATAGACAAAGTGAAATGTCAGCATTGTAGGCCAAATAAAATATCAAGAGCTATGCTGTCTGCCTAAATGAAGCAGGATTCATAATTTGTTATCAGAGCATATTTCTAGGATTGTTGTTGTCATCTGTCTACATTTTCTGGCCTTTATTAAGCTCATATTGCATCATTACCATAAGTCATAAATGGGATGAATGTAGAAGATCATCATGGAATAAGAAAAAGGATGGTTATGGCGATTCAGAAAACAGCTGAAGGCAGAGAACAAATCACCATTTTCCTTGCTCTAGAAGTGAAAGTCAGGAAAACTACACTAACATCCTAGCTCTATTTTTTAGAAGTTGCTCTTGAATACTCCACTGAATGTTTATGCACCTCAGTTTTCCTATGAAAAATAAACTGAGTCTATAAGGTTAGAATAAAACAAGTTTCTTTTTGTTTTAAATTCTGTGATCACAGGGATTTAAATAAGAAAAATGAACATCACGACAACAGACATCAAGAGGGTATAGAGTAAGAAAGAAACTTTTCAAAACTCTTGAGATGGTCACTAGAAAAATTAACAGAGGTGATGGCAAGTTGAAATTATGATGATATTGATAAAATTTACAAATGCAAAATGTTCCCATGGTAAACCATCTCTCTATTAGTTTGAGTTGCTTCTCTATGGAGGGAATAATATAAAAAAGAAAAGAAAAGTGTGTATTACGGTGGAGCCAAGATGGCCGAATAGGAACAGTTCTGGTCTACAGCTCCCAGCGTGAGCAACAGAGAAGACGGGTGATTTCTGCATTTCCATTTGAGGTACCAGGTTCATCTCACTAGGGAGTGCCAAACAGTGGGTGCAGGACAGTTAGTCGGTGCAGTGCACTGTGTGCGAGCCGAAGCAGGGCAAGGCATTGCCTCACTCGGGAAGTGCAAGGGGTCAGGGAGTTCCCTTTCCTAGTCAAAGAAAGGGGTAACAGACGGCACCTGTAAATCGGGTCAGTCCCACCCTAATACTGCGCTTTTCCAATGGGCTTGGAAAACGGCACACCAGGAGATTGTGTCCCGCACCTGGCTCAGAGGGTCCTATGCTCATGGAGTCTTGCTGATTGCTAGCACAGCAGTCTGAGATCAAACTGCAAGGCCACAGTGAGGCTGGGGGAGGGGCGCCCGCCATTGCCCAGGCTTACTTAGGTAAACAAAGCATCCAGCAAGCTCGAACTGAGTGGAGCCCACCACAGCTCAAGGAGACCTGCCTGCCTCTGTAGGCTCCACATCTGGGGGCAGGGCACAGACAAACAAAAATTCAGCAGGAAATTCTGCAGACTTAAATGTCCCTGTCTGACAGCTTTGAAGAGAGTAATGGTTCTCCCAGCATGCAGCTGGAGATCTGAGAACAGGCAGACTGCTTCCTCAAGTGGGTCCCTGACCCCCAAGCAGCCTAACTGGGAGGCACCCCCTAGTAGGGACAGACTGACACCTCTCTCGGCCAGGTACTCCTCTGAGACAAAACTTCCAGAGGAACTATCAGACAGCTGAATTTGTGATCTCATGAAAATCCACTGTTCTGCAGCCACCGCTGCTGACACCCAGCCAAACAGCGTATGGAGTGGACCTCTAGAAAACTCCAACAGACCTGCAGCTGAGGGTCCTGTCTGGTAGAAGGAAAACTAACAAACAGAAAGGACATCCACACCAAAAACCCATCTGTACATCACCATCATCAAAGACCAAAAGTAGATAAAACCACAAAGATGGGGAAAAAACAGAGCAGAAAAACTGGAAACTCTAAAAAGCAGAGCACCTCTCCTCCTCCAAAGGAACGCAGTTCCTCACCAGCAACGGAACAAAGCTGGACACAGAATGACTTTGACAAGTTGAGGGAAGAAGGCTTCAGACAATCAAACTACTCCAAGCTACGGGAGGAAATTCAAGACAATGGCAAAGAAGTTAAAAGCTTTGAAAAAACATTAGACGAATGGATAACTAGAATAACCAATGCAGAGAAGGGCTTAAAGGAGCTGATGGAGCTGAAAGCCAAGTTTTGAGAACTACGCAAAGATTGCACAAGCCTCAGTAGCCGATGCGATCCACTGGAAGAAAGGGTATCAGTGATGGAAGATGAAATGAATGAAATGAAGTGAGAAGGGAAGTTTAGAGAAAAAAAATAAAAAGAAATTAACAAAGCCTCCAAGAAATTTGGGACTATATGAAAAGACCAAACCTACATCTGATTGGTGTACCTGAAAGTGATGGGGAGAATGGAACCAAGTTGGAAAACACTCTGCAAGATATTATCCAGGAGAAATTCCCCAATCTAGCAAGGCAGGCCAACATTCAGATTCAGGAAATACAGAGAAGGCCACAAAGATACTCCTCGAGAAGAGCAACTCCAAGACACACAATTGTCAGATTTACCAAAGTTGAAATGAAGGAAAAAATGTTAAGGGTGGCCAGAGAGAAAAGTCGAGTTACCAACAAAGGGAAGCCCATCAGACTAACAGCTGACCTCTCGGCAGAAACTCTACAAGCCAGAAAAGAGTGGGGGCCGATATTCAACATTCTTAAAGAAAAGAATTTTCAACCCAGAATTTCATATCCAGCCAAACTAAGCTTCATAAGTGAAGGAGAAATAAAATACTTTACAGACAAGCAAATGCTGAAAGATTTTGTCACCACCAAGCCTGCCCTAAAAGAGCTCCTGAAGGAAGCACTAAACATGGAAAGGAACAACCAGTACCAGCCACTGCAAAAACATGCCAAATTGTAAAGACCATTGAGGCTAGGAAGAAACTGCATCAACTAATGGGCAAAATAACCAACTAACATCATAATGACAGGATCAAATTCACACATAACAATATCAACTTTAAATGTAAATGGGCTAAATGCTCCAATTAAAAGACAAAGACTGGCAAACTGGATAAGGAGTCAAGACCCATCAGTGTGCTGTATTCAGGAAACCCATCTCATGTGCAGAGACACACATAGACTCAAAATAAAGGGATGGAGGAAGATCTATCAAGCAAATGGAAAACAAAAAATGGCAGGGGTTGCAATCCTAGTCTCTGATAAAATAGACTTTAAACCAACAAAGATCAAAAGAGACAAAGAAGGCCATTACATAACGGTCAAGGGATCAATTCAACAAGAAGAGCTAACTATCCTAAATATATACGCACCCAACACAGGAGCACCCAGATTCATAAAGCAAGTCTTGAGTGACCTACAAAGGGACTTAAACTCCCACACAATAATAATGGGAGATTTTAACACCCCAATGTCAACATTAGACAGATCAATGAGACAGAAAGTTAACAAGGATACCCAGGAATTGAACTCAGGTCTGCACCAAGCGGACCTAATAGACATCTACAGAACTCTCCACCCCAAATCAACAGAATATACATTTTTTTCAGCACCACACCACACTATTCCAAAATTGACCACATAGTTGGAAGTAAAGCTCTCCTCAGAAAATGTCAAAGAACAGAAATTATAACAAACTGTCTCAGACCACAGTGCAATCAAACTAGAACTCAGGATTAAGAAACTCACTCAAAACCACTCAACTACATGGAAACTGAACAACCTGCTCCTGAATGACTACTGGGTACATAGCGAAATGAAGGCAGAAATAAAGATGTTCTGTGAAACCAACGAGAACAAAGACACAACATACCAGAATCTCTGGGACACATTCAAAGCAGTGTGTAGAGGGAAATTTATAGCACTAAATGCCCACAAGAGAAAGCAGGAAAGATCCAAAATTGACACCCTAACATCACAATTAAAAGAACTAGAAAAGCAAGAGCAAAAACATTCAAAAGCTAGCAGAAGGCAAGAAATAACTAAAATCAGAGCAGAACTGAAGGAAATAGAGACACAAAAAACCCTTCAAAAAATTAATGAATCCAGGAGCTGGTTTTTTTGAAAGGATCAACAAAATTGATAGACCGCTAGCAAGATTAATAAAGAAGAAAAGAGAGAAGAATCAAATAGATGCAATAAAAAATGATAAAGGGGATATCACCACCGATCCCACAGAAATACAAACTACCATCAGAGAATACTACAAACACCTCTACACAAATAAACTAGAAAATCTAGAAGAAATGGATAAATTCCTCAACACATACACCCTCCCAAGACTAAACCAGGAAGAAGTTGAATCTCTGAATAGACCAATAACAGGCTCTGAAATTGAGGCATTAATCAATAGCTTACCAACCAAAAAGAGTCCAGGACCAGAGAGATTCACAGCCAAATTCTGTCAGAGGTACAAAGAGGAACTGGTACCATTCCTTCTGAAACTATTCCAATCAATAGAAAAAGAGAGAATCCTCTCTAACTCATTTTATAAGGCCAGCATCATCCTGATACCAAAGCCTGACAGAGACACAACAAAAAAAGAGAATTTTAGACCAATATCCTTGATGAACATTGATGCAAAATCCTCAATAAAATACTGGCAAACAGAATCCAGCAGCACATCAGAAAGCTTATCCACCATGATCAAGTGGGCTTCATCCCTGGGATGCAAGGCTGGTTCAAAATATGCAAATCAATAAATGTAATCCAGCATATAAATAGAACCAAAGACAAAAACCACATGATTATCTCAATAGATGCAGAAAAGGCCTTTGACAAAATTCAACAATGCTTCATGCTAAAAACTCTCAGTAAATTAGGTATTGATGGGACGTATCTCAAAATAATAAGAGCTATCTACCACAAACCCACAGCCAATATCATACTGAATGGGCAAAAACTGGAAGGATTCCCTTTGAAAACTGGCACAAGACAGGGATGCCCTCTCTCACCACTCCTATTCAACATAGTATTGGAAATTCTGGCCAGGGCTATTAGGCAGGAGAAGGAAATAAAGGGTATTCAATTAAGAAAAGAGGAAGTCAAATTGTCCCTGTTTGCAAATGACATGATTGTATATCTAGAAAACCCCATTGTCTCAGCCCAAAATCTCCTTAAGCTGATAAGCAACTTCAGCAAAGTCTCAGGATACAAAATCAATGTACAAAAATCACAAGCATTCTTATACAACAATAACAGACAGAGAGCCAAATCATGAGTGAACTCCCATTCACAATTGCTTCAAAGAGAATAAAATACCTAAGAATCCAACTTACAAGGGATGTGAAGGACCTCTTCAAGGAGAACTACAAACCACTGCTCAATGAAATAAAAGAGGATACAAACAAATGGAAGAACATTCCATGCTCATGGGTTGGAAGAATCAATATCGTGAAAATGGCCATACTGCCCAAGGTAATTGATAGACTCAATGCCATCCCCATCAAGCTACCAATGACTTTCTTCACAGAATTGGAAAAAACTACTTTAAAGTTCATATGGAACCAAAAAAAAGCCCACATCACCAAGTCAATCATAAGCCAAAAGAACAAAGCTGGAAGCATCACGCTACCTGACTTCAAACTATACTACAAGTCTACAGTAACCAAAACAGCATGGTACCAGTACCAAAACAGAGATACAGATCACTGGAACAGAACAGAGCCCTCAGAAATAACACTGCATATCTACAGCCATCTGATCTTTGACAAACCTGACAAAAACAAGCAATGGGGAAAGGATTCCCTATTTAATAAATGGTGCTGGGAAAACTGGCTAGCCATATGGAGAAAGCTGAAACTGGATCCCTTTCTTACACCTTATATAAAAATTAATTCAAGATGGATTAAAGACTTACATGTTAGACCTAAAACCATAAAAACCCTATAAGAAAACCTAGGCATTACCATTCAGGACATAGGCGTGGGCAAGGACTTCATGTCTAAAACACGAAAAGCAATGGCAACAAAAGCCAAAATTGACAAATGGGATCTAAGTAAACTAAAGAGCTTCTGCACAGAAACTACCATCAGAGTGAACAGGCAACCTACAAAATGGGAGAAAATTTTCACAACCTACTCATCTGACAAAGGGCTAATATCCAGAATCTATAATGAACTCAAACAAATTTATAAGAAAAAAACAAACAACCCCATCAAAAAGTGGGCAAAGGACATGAACAGACACTTATCAAAAGAAGACATTCATGCAGCCAAAAAAACACATGAAAAAATGCTCATCATCACTGGCCATCAGAGAAATAAAAATCAAAACCACAATGAGATACCATCTCACACCAGTTAGAATGGCCATCATTAAAAAGTCAGGAAACAACAGGTGCTGGAGAGGATGCAGAGAAATAGGAACACTTTTACAGTGTTGGTGGGACTGTAAACTAATTCAACCATTGTGGAAGTCACTGTGGCGATTCCTCAGGGATCTAGAACTAGAAATACCATTTGACCCAGCAATCCCATTACTGGGTATATACCCAAAGGACTATAAATCATGCTGCTATAAAGACACATGTACACGTATGTTTATTGCGGCACTATTCACAATAGCAAAGACTTGGAGCCAACCCAAATGTCCAACAATGATAGATTGGGTTAAGAAAATGTGGCACATATACACCATGGAATACCATGCAGCCATAAAAAATGATGAGTTCATGTCCTTTGTAAGGACACGGATGAAACGAAATCATCATTCTCAGTAAACTGTCACAAGGACAAAAAACCAAACACCGCATGTCGTCACTCATAGGTGGGAACTGAACAATGAGAACACATGGACACAGGAAGGGGAACATCACACTCTGGGGCCTGTAGTGGGGTGGGGGGAGGGGGGAGGGATAGCATTAGGTGATATACCTAAAGCTAAATGACGAGTTAATGGGTGCAGCACACCAACATGGTACATGTATACATATGTAACAAACCTGCACATTGTGCACATGTACCCTAAAACTTAAAGTATAATAATAATAAAATAAAATAAAACTATTGTATGATATTACTTTCATATATGTAGAAAATAATTTTTAGTCAACATAAACATACTCTTTGTATCTAAACTTGTATTAATTCATTTAAGAGTTAATATAGTATTGTAAAGTCGTCAAATATTTAAAAACAAAATGTATTCTGACTCTTAATATTCATAAAATTAACTATTTTCAGCTGAGTCCAGTGGCTCACACTTGTAATTCCAGCACTTTGGGAAGCCGAGGCAGGCCGATTGCATGAGGTCAGGAGTTTGAGACCAGTCTGGCCAACATGGTGAAACCCCATCTCTACTAAAAATGCAAAAGTTAGCCAGGCTTGGTGGAGCGTGCCTGTTATCCCAACTATTCCAGAGGCTAAGGCGGGAGAATCACTTGAACCCCAGAGGCAGAGGTTGCAGTGAGCCAAGATCATGCATGCCACTGCACTCCAGCCTGGTTCACAGTGAGACTCCGTATAAAAGTAATAATAATAACAATAGTAACTATTTTCTGTGAGTCCCAAGATAAAATAGCATTACAGAACACTGAATAATCCTGAGTTTGGTTTTCTTGGTTGCATTTTGTTTTATATTTAGTTTTGTTCACCTTGACCAGTGGGCTTGTGGTTCTTAGGTGCACCAGGGTTTTCATTTTTAGGTTCAAGATTTTAAAGCTTTAATGTGGTAATTTCTCTAATTTTTTTGACAGTTATTTCTCAGGTTACAAGTTAAAATAAAATTTCCATTTCACTAAAGTCTTTGGTTTATTAATGATTTCATGACTTAATATATAATGAGTAATAAGGGGTGCTACAAATTTTCAGAAATCAGCACTAAATAACTTATTCGTGGAAGCAAACACCACCTGTTTCCCAAACACCTATTAAAATATAAAAATTTATCAATAGTTTTTAAAAATAACTAAAAATGAAAATGAAAAAACATATATCCAGGTTAAAAAAAAACTGTATTTCAATTAAACGACAAATAATTTTGGGGGGGTGTCTCAACTCTACTACGAAATTATTTGCTGTTTATTATAACTAATAAGACAGATACAAAATAATTTTTTTAAATGAAGAAATAGTAAGTAAAAAAAAGATATTAACAAATATTGGTATATTGGTGAAGGCCGGGCTCAGTGGCTGTTTTCCAAAGTGGTTACACCAGTTGGGTGTGGTGGCACACACCTATAATCCCAGCACTTCTGGAGGCAGAAGTGGGCAATCACTTGAGCTCAGAAGTTTGACCTAGGCTACATGGCAAAACCCTATCTCTACCAAAAAAAATGTAAAAATCAGCCACACATGATGGCAAGCACCTGTAAGTCCCAGCAACTTGGAGGCTGAGGTGAGAGGATCACTTGTGCCTGGGAAGTCATGGCTACACTGGCCATGTTCATGCCACTGTAGTCCACCCTGGGCAACAGAGCAAGATTTTGTCTCAAAAAAAAAAAAAAAAAAATTTGGTGACAACGTGGAAGAATTGGAACCCACATACATTACTGGTGGGAACATAAAATGGTGTCATCAGTTTGGGTGTTTCTTTTCTGGTCAATTGATTTTTTTAAAAATCAAGATATTGTCTCCCTATGTTGCCCAGGCTGGTCCTGAACTCCTGGGCTAAAGCAATCCTCCAAACTCAGCCTCTCAAATAACTGAGATTAAAGGTGTGAGCCACCATGCCTGACTGGTGTAACCACTTTGAAAAAAAACGTGGCAGTTTCTCAAAGGCTAAATGTATAGTTATCACATAATGCAGCAATTTCATTTCAGGGTGTAAATCCAAGAGAAATAGAAATACATGTTCACACAAAAACTTGCATGTGAGTGTTCATAGCAGTATTACTCGTGACAGCTTATAAGCAGAAACAGCACAAATGTCCATCAACTGATGAATGGCTAAACATAAACTATTATTCAGCAACAAAAGGTAAGAAATACTGATACACACTATAACATGAAAGAAATTTGAAAACATTGTGCTAAGAGAAAAAAAAAGCAAACTACAAAGGATCACATACTGTACAATTCTATTTCTATTAAAGGTCCGGATTAGGCAAAACTACAATGAAAGAAAATAAATCAGTGGTTGCCTATGAAGACACAGGAACGTAGGGGAAGTAGGAGGTAGCAGCTAAGAGATGAGGGTTTCTCACTCATAAGTGGGTAACTCATAAATGGGTAATCACTTCTAAAAGTGACTGTGGTGATGGATGCACAGCTTCATGAATATTCTAAAAACTACTGAATTTCTCTCTTTCTTTCCTTTCTCTCTCTCTCCCTCTCTCTTTACTTCTTTCCTCTCTCTCTCTCTCTCTCGACATGGTCTCCTTCTGTCACCCACACTACTGCAGTACCGCCATCTGGTCTCACTGCAACCTATGCCTTCTGGGCTTAAGTGTTCTTCCAGCATCATGTCCCCAAGTAGCTAAGACTACAGGCATGAGCCACCACACCCAGCTAATTTTTGTATTTTTTCTAGAGATGCTGTTTTGCCATGTTGCCCAGGCTAGTCTAGAACTCCTGAACTCAAGCAATCCACCTACCTCAGCCTCCCAAAATCTTAGCATTATAGGAATTAGGCCACTACACCTGGCCTAATTGCATACTTTGATAAATGAATTGTATGATATGTTAATCATATTTCAATAGAATTATTATTATAAAAAGGGCCTGATGCAGTGGCTC
This sequence comes from Symphalangus syndactylus, assembly GCF_028878055.3. Classification (NCBI taxonomy): domain Eukaryota; kingdom Metazoa; phylum Chordata; class Mammalia; order Primates; family Hylobatidae; genus Symphalangus; species Symphalangus syndactylus. The sequence goes on from NC_072426.2 coordinate 79,625,080, forward strand.
ACACCTGTAATCCCAGCACTTTGGGAGGCCAAGGTGGGCCAATTGCCTGAGGTCAGGAGTTCAAGACCAGTCTGGCCAACATGGTGAAACCACATCTCTACTAAAAATGGAACAAAAATTAGCCAGGTATGGTGGCATGTGCCTGTAATACCAGCTACTCAGGAGGCTGAGGCAGGGGAATTGCTTCAAACAGGGAGGTGGAGGTTGCAGTGAGCCGAGATGGCACCACTGCACTCCAGCCTGGACAACTGAGCTAGACTCCATCTCAAAAGAAAAAAAAAAAAAGAGAGAGAAAGAAAATGGGGGTTGAGCACAGGTGGCTCAGGCCTGTGTATAATTCCAGCACTTTGGGAAGCTGAGGCAGAGAGATCACTTGAGGCCAGGAGTTTGACACCATCCGGGGCAACATAGCAAGATCCCATCTCAACAATTAAAAAATAAAGAAGTTAGCTGTGCACAGGGGCAAACGTCTGTAGTCCCAGCTACTTGGGAGGCTGAGGTTGGAGGATTGTTTCAGCCCAGCGGTTTCAGGCTGCAGTGAGGCATAATCAAGCCACTGCACTGCAGCCTGGTGACAGAGCAAGAGCTTGTCTCTAGGAAGAAAAACAAAAGTAATGCAAGTTTTCACCTTCTGAGAGTAATCGACTTTCAGCAGGACTAGAGAAAAAATGTAAAGGACCACTGAATGGTTGAGGGTGGGTTCCTGGTTAGGCTCAGTTGCTGGCTGAGTAGTATCTGAAAAATTAATTAGTAAAATTACAGCTCTAGGGATCAGTCATGCAGTCAAATGATGAATGCTAAATTCATTACAAATGCCCAGGGTCTCAGGGGATCCTCCTGCCTCAGCCTCACCATAGCCAAGACTACAAGTGAGCATCACAACTCCCAGCTACTTTTTTTTTTTTTTTGTGGAGAGAGAAGCCTTGCTATGTGCCCAAACTGGCCTCAAAACTCCCACCCTCAAGAGATCTGCCCACCTCAACAACCAGAGTAACTGATTCTACAGACACATGCCACCATGTCTGGATAATTTTATTTTATTATTATTTGTGTAGAGAGGAGACCTTGCTATGTTGCTGAGGGTGGTCTCAAACTCCTGGACTTAAAATGATTCCCCCATCTCTGCCTCCCAAAGTGCTGACACTACAGGCATAAGCCACTGCACCAGCCTGACTTAAGGTTTCCTTAATCTAGCATCCTATACTTCATATAATTGGGAAAGGCAGTACTGTTGTTTTTTTTTTTTTTTTAATTACTTAGTATTTCAACAAGAATCAACCATCTCTCAGGGCCAGGCACGGTGGCTCACGCCTGTAATCCCAGCACTTTGGGAGGCCGAGGTGGGCGGATCACAAGGTCAGGAGTTCGAGAACAACCTGGTCAATATGGTGAAACCCCGTCTCTACAAAAAAATGCAAAAATTAGCCAGGCGTGGTAGCAGGCGCCTGTAGTCCCAGCTACTCAGGAGGCTGAGGCGGCAGAATCACTTGAACCTGGGAGGCATAGGTTGCAGTGAGCTGAGATCTCGCTACTGCACTCCAGCCTGGGTGACAGAGCGAGACTCCGTCTCAAAAAAAAATTAAAAAAAAAGAAAAAAAAAAAAAAAAAAAAGGAATCAGCCATCTCTCACCATTGCCATGACCCTGGTCACAAACACTGATCTCCCGCCTGGATGTTGCCACAGCTTGGCCTCCCTGCTTCTACCCAAATCTTCCCACAATCTTTCTCAACTCAGCAGCCAAGGGATGCTTTTAAATCGGGAGACAGATCATGTTGCCTCTCTGCTCAGAACCCTCCCGCAGTTCCCATCTCAGTCAGAGTAAAAGCCAAAGCCCCAGCAATAGCCTCCCAGAGCTTACACAATCTTTACTGATCAGACACACCATGGAGTTCCCTCCTAGCATCTTTATCCTGTTGTTTCTGCCTACAATGCTCTTACCTCAGCACCCTGACCATTTGCTTCCACCCCTTCAAGTCTTTGATAAATTTTCACTTAGGGCAACCCTGGGCACTCTATTTAATATTACCATCTGTCCCCATTCCTGCTATGCTCACTTTTTTTTCCACAAAATCTCACTGTGTCACTCAGGCTGGGGTGCCATGGAACAATCGCAACTGAGACCTCGAACTCACTGGTGAAGCAATCGTCCTGCCTCAGACTCTCTAGTAGCTAAAGACTACAGGTGCATGCCACCACACCTGCTAATTTTTAAAAAAATATATAGAGCATCACTATGCTCCCCAGGCTTGTCTTGAACTCCTGGGCCAAAGCGATCCTCCTGCCTCGGCCTCCTAAATACCTGGAATTATAGGTGTGGGCCACCAGCCCTTGGTTCATGTTCATTTCTTCTTGCTGCTGTTACAAACTGCCCTACATTGAGTGCCTTAATACGTGACAAATCTACTACCTAACAGTTCTGGGAGCCAGAGTCCAAAATAGGTCAATTAAGGCTAAAGTCAAGGTGTCAGCAGGACTGCATTCCTTCTGGAGGCTCCAGAGAGGATGGGTTCCCTTGCCTTTCCCAGCTTCTAAAAGTCACCCCCATTTCTTGGCTCATGGCGCCTAACTGCATCTTCAAAGCCAGAAGGAAAGCATATTCAAATCTCCATCTCTGGCCTCTGCTTCCATCATCACATCTCCTCCACTTCTGAGTCTCTTGCCTCCCTCCTTCTCTTATAAAAACCCTTGTGACTGCTGGACACAGTGGTCCTGGCTCACACCTGTAATCCCAACTGTTTAGGAGGTCAAAGCGGGGAAACACTTGGGGCCAGGAGTTCGAGACCAACCTGGAAAACATAGTGAGATCCCCAACTAAACAACAAAAACCAAAAGAAATAAGAAAAGAAAAAAATTGGCTGGGCATAGTGGTATGCATCTGTAGTTTCAGCTACTTGAGAGGCTGAGGTGAAAGGGTCGCTGTAGCCCAGGAGTTCAAGACCAGCCTCGGCAACATAACAAGATCCCATCTCTACAAAAAAAATACAAAAATTAGCTCAGCATGGATGGTGTGCACCTGTAGTCCCACATTCTTCAAAGGCTGAGGCAGGAGAACTGTTTGAGCCCAGGTGGTTGAGGCTGCAGATAGCTATGACTGCATCACTGCACTCCAGTATGGGTGAAAGAGAGAGACTCTGTGTCCAAAAGAAAAAGAAAAGAAATACACATCTGGTTTCTGCCCCTGGTCCTGGCACAAAGCTTCTAAAGTTCTCATAAAGTTCTCAGTGATAAAGGTGATAGGAGCATCTTTTGTTTCAATATTTGGTCTTAGTCCCACGTTTCTAACACAAGACACTCTCAGACCTTTGGGATCTCCACCATAGTAAGAATGCATTTGATGATGTTACTGAGATGACTGGGTGACTGAAAGCTCCCAGACAGCTTCAGGAGGAGGGCTGCTTGCCGGAACAAACCATGTGATTAGAGGCTTAAAACTTTCAGCCTCACCCACTGAGCTCCAGGAAGAAATAGTGGCTGAAGATTGACTTAATCACCAATGGTCAACGATTTCATCAATCATACCTGCATAATGAAGCCTTCACAAACACCCTAAACACCAGGGATTGGAGAGTGTCTGGGTTCCTGAACACAAGGGGGATACTGGGAGGGTAACATGCCCAATAGAGGGCATGGAAGCTCTGTGCCCCTCCCCACATACCTTGCCCTGTGCATCTTTTTTCTTTTTCTTTTTCTTTTTTTTTTTTTTTTTTGAGACAGGGTCTGGCTCTGTCTCCCAGGCTACAGTGGCACAATCATGGATCACTGCAACCTATGCCTCCCTAGCTCAAGCCATCCTTTCACCTCAACCTCCTGAGTAACTAGAATTGTAGGCACATGTTACTGCACCAGGCTAATTTTTATAAATTTTTTTTTTGTAGAGATGAGGTTTCACCATGTTGCCCAGGCTGGTCTTAAACTCTTGAGCTTAAGCGATGCTCCCGCCTCAGTCTCCCAAAGTGCTGAGATTACAGGCATGAGCCCAGCATGTACATCTCCTTCACTGGCTGTTTCTGAGATATATCCTTTACAATGAACCAGTAATAGAAAGTAAATTGGTGAGACCCAGTGGCTCACGCCCATAATCCCAGCACTTTGGGAGGTTGAGATGGGAGGATAATGTGAGCCCAGAAATTTGAAACCAGCCTGGGCAACATAACAAGACCCCATCTCTACAAAAAATAAAAGAATATAGCCAGATATGGTGGTGCAGGCCTGTAGTCTCATTGGGAGGCTGAGGCAGGAGGATCACTTGAGCCCAGGAGTTCGAGGCTACAGTGAGCTTTGATCACATTGCTGAATTCCAGCCTGGCAACAGAGTGAGACTATGTAACTCAGAAAAAAAAAGAAAATAATCTGTTTTTCTGAGTTCTGCAAACTGTTTTAGCAAACGATTCAACCAAAGAAGGGGATCATGAGACCCCGGTTTCTAACTGGTTGGTCAAAAGTACACGTAACAACCTAGGGTTTGCAATTGGCATGTGAAGTGAGGGTAGTCTTGTGGGACTCAGCCCTATCCTGAGGGGTCTGTACTAACTCCAGGTAGTGTCAGAATGGAACTGTGAGATACCCAGTTGGTATCCAGATTGTCCAAAAACTGGTGTAGAATCTCTGCATTTGGTTGGACGTATTTGACCACTGCTACTATTCAAGAAAAAGAACTACTCATTATAAAGAAAAAAACCATAAAATTATATGTTCTACAAAAAACAAATCAATCTTATCTACAGCCCAGTCCTACTCAAATATAGACTATTAGAACAAAAGGTCTCACCATGGACTCGAGAGCTGACATGAGGAATGTCACAACCATCACGCTCTCTGAGAACTCCTCATCTTCAACGAGCGGGGGGACACTGCAACTTTGGCCATGATCCCTGTGCAAGAAAAGTAGTAAGAAAGTGAGTGGTAGAAATCCAGTGTCCTAAACCCATATCCAGAGCTGTGAGAATTTTTTTACCAGCTGGCTAATTTACAGTTGTCTTGCATCAGAGGAAAAATAAGGCTCAGAAACTAGGTATTCGATTTGTCCAAAACTCTCATCAGATACAGAATCCATCCGCTAACTTTCTATCTAGTATTATTTCCATAAAATTAGAACAATATCACTCCCAAAATAAATCCATACGGCACCCAGCATCAGTGCATTTCTCCCAAGTAAAAGAGGAGGCAAGGAGCTTTACAACCCAGTGATGGGCTACCACAACAACACAGGAAAGAGGTGCCAAACTCCCTTTCTCCCCTGCACAACCCGACACAAAAAAGAGTGGGTGCAGTGGAATGAGGCTGGGTGAAGAGAAGTTCCTCTTCTTACTGAGAAAATAGATCACAGGGCATCAAGTAACATGTAAAAGTCTTTATAATAAGGCATTTTTTTGAAAATGTTTTCTAATATTTTGGTATCAGGAAAACCCTCAGATGATTTTCAAACACTATAAAAATACAATACATAAACATAAAATATTAACTGTCAACAATGATATAGATAAATCATAACCTTTATAGATTGCTTTTTGGAATGTAAAATGGTACAGCCCACTGTAGAAAATGGTTTGGCAGTTCCTTAAAATATTAAGCATAGTATTACATGATCCAACAACACCCTTTAAGCGCTATACCCAAAAGAACTAAGAGCAGGGACTCAAACAGGTATTTGGGCACCCGTTTAACAGCAGCATTATTCACAGTGGCCAAAAGGTAGAACCAGCCCTATGCCCATCAGTAGGTGAATGGATAAAGAAAATGTAATATACATATACACAGAATATTATTCAGCCATAAAAAAAATCTCACCAGGTTCAGCAGTTTACACCTGTAATCCCAGCACTTTGGGAGGTCAAGGCGGGCAGGTCACTTAAGCACAGAATTTTGAGACCAGGCTGGGCAACATGGCAAGACCTTGCTTCTACAAATAAAAATTTTTTTAAAAAAGGAAATTCTGATAGTGTTATCAATGAGCCTTGATAGCATTATGCTAAGTGAAATAAACCAGACAGAAAAGGACAAATATTGTGCAAGTCCACTTATATAAGGTATCTAGAATAAACAAATTCATAGAAAATAGAATAGTAATTGCCAGGGGCCAGGAGGAGGGTTCAATGGGGAGCTATTTTTTATGGAGTACAGAGCTGCAGTTTACAATGATGACAAAGCTCTGGAGATGGAGAGTGGTGATGGCTAACAATGCGGATGTGCTTAACACCAGGAACCTCTGTGCACTTAAAAATGGTTAAAAGTGTTATTTTATATTATGTATATTTTTACCAAAAATAAAAATAAAAAAATAAAACAATACACCACATAAGGACATACTAAGATGGCAAAATCTAAAGCAGCTTTTTAAAACCCAGATAGTTTTTCTGTAAATAGCATATGAATTAAATGCCTATTAAAAATTAGCCCCTTTAATTTAGTTGAATTAATTCTACATTTAGAGAGGCATTAAATAATTAAATGAACTTAATTGGAAGCATAACTGAAAAATTCAACACTGGATGCAGGAAGAGGAACTGTAAAAACATATCTATGTACATAAACCAATTCACTGACAACACTCGAGTATCCCTTAACTAAAGCCCCAGTATTTCAGAGAAGATGGACAAGCACTTGAAGAGCTGTCAGCAGGAAACTGTTGTACCTAAAAATGTCAGTAAATCTTCATTAAAGAGATTGTTCTATCTTCCTATTATTAAAGGTTGTCACCTAGCTTTACCATCTGTTACCATGTGTATTGACTACTAGGCCAGATTTAGACATCAACAAGTAATGAAGCATACATACTTAGGAAGTTACAATTTATAATACGAACCACGATTAGAAAAACAGTATTTTGCATCATGAAGACCTTCAGCTACTACTTAGTTTTCATCCTCATGGGCTTTATTGATCAATATGGTAAAGAGGTATATTACCTCTTATAACTTAAAACAACTTGTTGCCTAGGAAAGCATACCAAAAGGATCATCTTTTATTTCCAAGTGAGGTGTTTTAAGAATAATGTAATCTATAAAACAGAATAAACATACAACAGACCAGGCATGGTGGCTTCACGCCTGTAATCCCAGCACTCTGGGAGGCCAAGGTGGGAGAAATCACGAGGTCAGGAGATCAAGACCATCCTGGCCAACATGGTGAAACCCTGTCTCTACTAAAAATACAAAAATTAGCTGGGTGTGGTGGCACGTGCCTGTAATCCCAGCTACTCGGGAGGCTGAGGCAGAAGAATTGCTTGAACCAGGGAGTCGGAGGTTGCAGTGAGCTGAAACCATGCCACTGCACTCCAGCCTGGCGACACAGCCAGACTCCCTCTCAAGGATAAAAAATATATGTATACAACAAATATTAAGATATAATAAACATAAAAAAAGATTCTTTTAACTCAATGGAAACAATACTTTCTAATTCCGAAAAAAATATAACACTTCTATTAGGAAGCTAAAAATTATTATTTTAAAATACAAATACAGAGTAGACCAAAGTAGGCTTGTGGATTTAATACTAGTTACTGTAACTGTATGGTAAAATTACTGGATATTGGAACCTGAAGAAGCAAAATTATGTTTCAAGTACCATGCTCATCTGTCACTGACACACACACAGACACACACACACACACACACACCAGCCTGAATGCTTACTTTGCTCAGATACGTAATTAACTTCCTATAAATAAGTTCAGGGTTTGCTGTGGAATGCTCCCTGCTTTCCATTTTCACTACGCTGAAAGCTACAGAAACTCGATCCCCATAATTTAATCAAAGTTGTACTTAATGTAACTCATAAGTAAAAATTTATTACCTTTAGTATCAAAAAACATTTTAATCCAGGTAACATAATCTGCTTGCTTCTAAAAACTGGGACATAAAGCAACAGATCAGTTAGGCAGTCACATGGTAAACAGGCTTATCCTACTGGAGCAGAAGTTTATTCACAAATAGGAAAGAAAGAATCTAAGATATCATAGCTCCAGTAAGGATTAAGAACACAAGCTGCCCCCTATATACATCTTCTTTCCTTAAAGATCTGAGCTACTAACATGGAAAAGACTGAAAAACACTGCCTTCAAGTATAAATAAAAATGTATTACATTTCGGTAAGAATACATTGCTTAGGGGGAAGGGAAGCAGATGCTCATCTATTTTGTCCTGTTTATTGATAAATAAATTCAGAAGCTGTACTAAAAGTTAAATAAAAGTTATAAATAAACTTTCTCTTAATTTTTAAAGAGTAATGATTACAGTCTGAAAAATTCATTTGGTGGCTACTGTTCTTGAATTAAAAGTGCCATACTGAGGTGAAATCTTTTTGGTTTCCAGTATCTAGCTTTATTATGTCATAATTATCTTGGGATTTTTTTCAACTTACTGCATATTGTGAAAACTCACCTGAACTCAAAATTCTAGGTAAATCTATAAACCTCTATGAATCCATCTTTAATTCACTTGTAAAACTTACTTTCTCTGCAAACATTTCCTTTCTTTTTTTAAACTTAATATTTGGATTTAGGGAGCATTAAGTTATTTGACTGTAAAGTCAAAGAAAAAAGAGATGTGAGGTCAAAGGAATGGCAGATAATAAAGAAGAGGCCAATCAGAGAAATGCAAATCAAAACCACAGTGAGATACCATCTCACACCAGTTAGAATGGCCATCATTAAAAAGTCAGGAAACAACAGGTGCTGGAGAGGATGTGGAGAAATAGGAACACTTTTACACTGTTGGTGGGACTGTAAACTAGTTCAACCATTGTGGAAGTCAGTGTGGCGATTCCTCAGGGATCTAGAACTAGAAATACCATTTGACCCAGCCATCCCATTACTGGGTATATACCCAAAGGACTATAAATCATGCTGCTATAAAGACGCATGCACACGTATGTTTATTGTGGAACTATTCACAATAGCAAAGACTTGGAACCAACCCAAATGTCCAACAACGATAGACTGGATTAAGAAAATGTGGCACATATACACCATGGAATACTATGCAGCCCTAAAAAATGATGAGTTCGTGTCCTTTGTAGGGACATGGATGAAACTGGAAAACATCATTCTCAGTAAACTATCGCAAGGACAAAAAACCAAACACTGCGTGTTCTCACTCATAGGTGGGAATTGAACAGTGAGAACTCATGGACACAGGAAGGGGAACATCACACTCCGGGGACTGTTGTGGGGTTGGGGGAGGCGGGAGGGACAGCATTAGGAGATATACCTAATGCTAAATGACGAGTTAATGGGTGCAGGAAATCAACATGGCACATGGATACATATGTAACAAACCTGCACATTGTGCACATGTACCCTAAAACCTAAAGTATAAAAAAAAAAAAAAAGAAATAATGATTCAGACTATGGCACTAAAAGTTACGCAGTAGGAGAACGCACTCCACAACAAAACATGTCAGCTTTTAAAATTTACTATAATTAATTAAATTTAGCTCTCTGGGGGCTTCTGGTCTAAAGTGTCTTCTGGCTCACGTGACTGGAAAAAGAGTTGGCTATCGTTTACTGAGCAGACAAAAATGCCAATCTTGCTCATCATCTACTTAGTCTGTCTTATCCAATCAGCACAACACCCTCCCAAGCAGATGATAGTATCCCTGTTTTCCAGATTAAGATACCAGAATTCAGAACGATGATGTAATTTGCTGAAGTTCAAATAATTAGTAATAATAGAACTGGGATTCAAACCATCCCTCTGATTCCAAACCATGAAGTAGTGCATAAAGAAATAGATGAGGACAAATATTTCTATAATGCTGAAAACAGGAATGGGCATCACATTGCCAAAATCAAAAGGGATTAGAACCAACTATAAGGTTAACGGAACATGTTGGAAACCATGATCAATGGCGGTTATCCTGCCTCTGAGTCTGCCTTTGGCGTAGAATCACAATGACTGAACATGTTATAGTCATCCATTTATCACATGGACTACTGCTGTTAGAAGCAACCAGAATGCAATTCCCGTCATTGTCCTCTAATCCCTTTTGTACTCAGAAACTACAACTCTCAGAATACAAATGGATAGGAAGTAGGCACGTGGGATTTAGGACAGGCTATAAAATTTGCTATGAACAGGGAAAAAATCAGATACACATCATATTGTAGGACACACTGGGTGGCATAGCTTTTCATTTTCTCTGTCTGTACAGCGAGTCAGATAGGCAGGTGGGTTTGGAGAAATTTTAGGCTCAGATCAGCTGGATAAGACATTAGCCACGAAGCAGTGCAATGAAAGTTAAAGCTGCTTCTGAACTGGCAGATCTTCTTTCTTCCTTACTCTTTTGTTTCTTCTCCTTCTTCTTTTCTCTTTCTCCCTCTCCTTCTCAATCTCCTCCTCCTTCTCTTTCTCCTTCTTCTTCTGCTTTTCCTCTTTTCTCCTTCTCCTTCTTCTTTTTTCTCCTTCCCTTCTCCCTCTGTCTCTTTCTCCCTCTCCTTCTCCCTCTTGTTCTTCTCCCCCTTCTCCTCCTCCTTCTCATCCTCCTCCTTCTCCCTCTTTCATCTTTCTTCTTCCTCTTTTTGGCAAGTTCTCATTCAAGTAGAGTGGCGGCAAAGGCCAACCCACATGCCCTTGTTTGGAGCAGAGTAGAGAGGATCCAAAATAAACATTGAACATATAAAAATATATTTCAGAAAAAGGAATGTGGACATTATACTAAAGATTCAGAAAAAAAATTAATTCCAAAAGTGATTCCTTGCTGGAGTTCTAACCTCCCCAAGAGAAAAGACCTGTGGATATGACATTTGTAGATTTGTAGGTTTCCTTATTTAAAGAGTCAGGGCACCCTCATGCATACAGAGATGCCAGTCATCCTTTCAGCAATTCATTCTTAAATATGAATGAACAGCCAAGGATCAGCAGACATTTAGGGAATTGACTAATGTAAAAGGCAGAGACCAATATGAGTAAACAGGAGATAGGAACATGAAGAAAACTGACCCCAAATAAGCAACACAAAACTTCAAAATTCCTATTCGTATATTCATGTATATATTAATATAGTAAACATATAAAATATTTAAATATATATTTTTCAAAGAACGATGATAAAATAAAGATAATTTCAGGTATATCATTTCTTTAAAAATGTATTGCTCTTGCCCATTTCCTTGGGGAGCTACAAGAGGGTATGCCTCACCAAAAGAGGAAATTAACCAAGAAAGGGACTTGCATAGCATCACAAAGCCAGCTTTCTAGCCCAGGAGCAGAATGAAGGAAATTGCAAATCTGCTGGCAAAGGGAAATTCTGAAATGACAGCTAGCATCAGGCTTGCAGCTGATGGACAAAGGCTCAAGGAAGGATAATAGTGAGGAAAAGAAATGGAACTGATATGTTTTACTACAGAAGGTGAAGATGCACACCCAGGGTGGAAAGGGTGTGGAAGAATTAGTGATCAGTGCGTAAAACCCAAGAAAATGTAAAGAGGACACAATTATTATTATTCCTTGGGAAAACAAAAGCAAATGTTGCCATAGTACACTACTTGGCTCAGTTGTGAATGGTGTTTATGTAATCATGGTAATGTCAACTAAATGACAATTTAAGCAAAAGCTGTGACATATGTATTTTGGGAGACATTTGGGAAAGTATATAAACTGTGCATATCCCATGTGCATTTGTGGTGGCAGAGGGCTAATTCTCATCTTCCAGAGTAGGATGTGGATAGATAATGTCCAAAAAAAGCAATGAGTAGTAGAATGGGAATATTATATAGAAATAATGACATAAAACCCACCAGCAGTAGCTGCAAGAGTTATAAGTTGATAATTAAGGGATAGGGAGATGACAAGTAAGATCTGCTTTGGAATTTGTGGTTGTGGCTATAACTTTTATCTTTATTTGAGTTCTAAAACTATGACTGTTCATATTCTCTTTCCTAAAGGACATGTGAATACTCTGCTTGTGAAATTCCTAATAATCATTATATTCAATATGATTTAAACTATGAAAATAATTTCAAAGGTAAAGAGCAACTGTTCACGTATACATCAAAATTTTAGTAATAGATGAGTAGAATTAAAAATATCTTTATATTTTTTATTTTCTGAACTCTCCAAATATTGCTCAATAAGCATCCATTGTATTTATAACCAGAAAAATAGACTAAAATTAGAATTCAAGTGGATTTATATCACATGATTACAAGTACATAAAATATGCTTTGCCAAGAAGAGATGAGAAAATGCATCAAAATATGGTATAGTGGGAGTGGTTACTATTTTTTCTACTTCATCTTTGTTTATATATATTCAATCAATAATAGGAAACAAAGTTTCTTTATAATAAACAACCTCAGTCCAATATTTCCTGGCTCTGAAATAAAAGAAAACACACTTGGTTTCTTATTTTCAAGATCTGAAAGACAACAGTTCAGTCCTTCAGATATTAGAACTTGGAAATAAAATCTGAAGGTTGAAGGAGATCATTTTAGGGCAATACAAAGTGGTCATAATACAAATATATTTCATATTTTTGAAATTGATTACCCAACAGAAGACAATTAAAACAAAAGTGACTTCTTATTAAAGGGATAATGATAGTACCTCTACTATCCATTCATTCAACAATTATTTATCTCTATTATATACAGGCATTGGGGATTCAGTGAGTCCCCAGAAGTGAATGAAACTATGGCTTGACCTCAAGGAGCTTACATTCTAGTGGGGGAAGCAGACAATAAACTGATGAACAAATCAAAATGATGTATGGCAGCAGGTGTAAAGTGCTGTAAAACAACATGACAGAGAAGTGTCAGGCCAGGGTGGGGTCTGTAATATAAGGTACTTACACCATATGGATTAAAAGGCATTCAAGCAGAGACCTGAATGAAGTGAGGGTGTGGAGCAGGCTGCCATCTGAGCAGGGGCATTCCAGATGAAGGCAACAGCTGGACAGGGAGCATCTCAGCACATTCAAGGAATGGAACGGAGGCCAGGTGGCTGGACCCCAGCGAGCAGAGAAGAGGGGAGTTTGAGATAAGGCAGATAGGTAGAAGAGGGAGGAGCGGCAGATAATGTTGGCCAGGTGGGCCACAGGTGCAATTTGGGATTTTCCTCTGAGTGAGATGAGAAGCCATTAGAGGATTTTCAAAGGGACCAACATGATCTGCTTGAGGTTTAAAACCTCATCACATGCTGCTGTGTTGAGAATGTAGGGAGATGAGAATGGCGGTAGGGGCACCAGGTGGAACTTACTAAAATAATCCAAGTGAATGGTGGGGGTGGTAGTAGTAGATATAATAAGTAGTTTGATTGTGGATATTTTTAAAGAGACACCCAACGGAACTTGCTTATAGGTGCCATATAGGGTGTGAGAGGAAGTATTCCAAAATAGACATCAAGATTTTTGACCTTAGCAACCAGAAGTTTGGAATTATTTACTGAGATGGCATATACTGCAGAAGAGGCAAGTTGGCTGGAGAAACATACTAATATTAATCCAATCTACCTATCTACACACACATATGTATGTATAGCACTTCACAGTTAACAATCTATTTGTTATTTACACTCAGGGATCTCATTTGCTTTCTTTCACTGCTGGAAGCTGAGAGTGCTGAGGGCACATCTGAAACCACTGGAGGTTGGCGACATAGAGGTCAGGTAGTAGTGCTCTCCCACCAGGAGTCCCTCTGCACCCCTGGAGAGAGCAGTCATTATGAAGGACAACCCGTCTGCTCAGAACTTTCGGTGATGGCTTGTGCTGTGACTCTGGTCCCATTCATTTATGTGCTGCTGTAGGCTTAGCTTCCCACAGCCTCCCCAGCTTTGCCATTTGTCATTATCATTCACTCTTAATATTTATTCTATCTATGACCCTAATGCACGGAGTGATGGCTGATAGTCTCTTAAAACAACTTTTACAATTATTTTGACAGTTTACCGTGTTTTGTTCTCTCAACAATACTTAGAATTTGTCTGAGTTATAGTTGCATAGACAGCAATTTTCCTGACCTAGTTTTCTGACTATGATTTATGGGTCAGCAAACTCCTTAAATGATGGAATATAACATCTCAGGCCACAGGGAACACTTACTATCCACATGCTCACTGTTGGAGGACGGATGCGTGGCCAGCCTCAGGTTGCTAAATGTTAGGGTGATCTGCCTTCCTTCTGGGGCGGTGATTCTCCACTCGTAGATCCGGCCATGAGGATTTAGGTTCGGGTAGTTGGGAGAAGTAGATGTTCCAGCAGAGCCCTGAAGATCCCCACCACACTCTAATGTGGGGGAAAAAAGCCAAGAAAACTTCCAATCCAATCAAAGTATCTCCTTCCATCAGGAAAGCTCTCAAAATTTAGGTATTTAAAAATTATGCTTCTAGACAAAATTATTCTATGTATTTATGTGCGTGAGGATTTCAGTGAACATATACATTCATTTCCTATCTCTATTAATATTTAACCCTGGCTTCCATGGATGATAGTCCACAGACAGCAATTTAATTATCATCATGGCCCAAGAAATATGAGAGACCAATGAATATAATGAACTTAAAAATCAGGAAAATCGGGTTGGGTGTGGTGGCTCACGCCTGTAATCCCAGCACTTTGGGAGCCCAAGGTGGGCAGATCACAAGTTCAGGAGTTCAAGACCAGCCTGACCAACATGGTAAAACCCTGACTCTACTAAAAATACAAAAATTAGCCGGGCGCGGTGTCGGGCACCTGTAATCCCAGCTACTCAGGAAGCTGAGGCAGGAGAATCGCTTGAACCCAGGAGGCGGAGGTTGCAGTGAGCCAACATCGCTCCATTGCACTCCAGCCTGGGTGACAGAGCGAGATTCCATCTCAAAAAAAAAAAAAAAAAAGAATCAGGGAAATCAGCCAGGAGTGGTGGCTCACGCCTGTAACCCCAACACTTTGGGAGGCCAAGGCAAGACCCCATCTTTACAAAAAAAAAAAATCAGGAAAATCAGAAGGTTAATGTAGGTATCCAGTTTTTCCAAATAAGATCTTTATTTCATCTGAGTTTGTTGGATTTGCAGTAAGGCAAATTCTGAGTAACTACAGGACTTTCTTAAGGCAGGCATTGCAGTATAACTCTCATCCTCTTATTATATCTCTCGTGATACCAGTTATTTTCCCTTATAGCATTGATCACAGCTGTAACTTATTGTTTATCAGTGTGATTTTTGATTAAGGTCCAAGAAGATAGAGGTCACGTTCTGTTTTGTTTTTCAAACTATTGTAACACCAGTGCCTAGCATAGTGTCTGTCCAATGCAGGTGCTCAATATTGTTTTGAATGAATCAATGAAATCACCTTCTATGCTGGATTCAAATCGCAGTCTGAATCCTGAGGCAGTCGGAGAGCCATCTATGACAAACCTGACCATGGCAGTATTGCTAGAAGTGTCTATGCTGTCAGGAATGGTGTTTGCACAGTATCTGCCCAAGATGTTTCCTGTGAGAGACAAATAATTAAATATATATGTCCAGGTGATTGATTTCTTTTAACCTCTGTTCGAGGTGTCCTGCGTGTACAAAGAAAATAATAAAAAACAAGACCTTGCCCATGAAGAAACGTTAATCTCAGTCAAGAAAACAGGAAAACATGAATGAAAATTAACATATTCAAATATACGAAGAAGTGAAAAAAATGTAACCAGTTAGGGGAAGGATATCTCAGGATAATGAAGAAGGCTAGATTTTTGGTTGAAAAAGTGGTCTGAGACAACAAAGTGACAAATATCTGCCTTATGCTACTGCCAAGAGACATGCATGACCCTCTGTCTGCCTTAAGCTATAGAACACCCCTCAAATAACGGCATGTGGCAATGGGATGTCTCAGCAGCAACAGGTTGCCTTCCCACTACAGTTGCTTTCCCCAAGTGGCCTCCAGGGTAGGCTATATGACACCTGGGCTCTGGACATTCATTGTTAATGGTAGAATTGAGGCAGAGAATTGCTGGTACTGCCCAAAGCCCATAAATCTGCACTTCTTTGTAGAGTATAGACATGTTTGCCTTTCTTGGAAGTGAAGAAACTTCAGAGGCTGAATAAGTACATGCGAAAATAAACACCCCAAAGAGCAGATATATTTCACTAACCAGAAGTATGATAGTCCCAGATCTCCACAAAGTATTTTTCACAGCCAGAGGAATTCTGAAGTTTAAAATCTTCAAAAGAGATGGTGAGATAGTGTCTGGAGAGCCCCTGGAGATGCCACTCACAGAATAAGTTGTCTCTGTATGGAAGCGTTAGATGGCCAGTGCTTTCAACTTCAGGCCTGAGTTATTAAGCATTTCCCTTTCTCCCTAGATTTGCTTGCAGTATGTGCTACTGAAAGAAATGAGTTGTTCTGAGACATGACAGTTAAAAAATACCAACTTCGGGTAGGAAAAAAATGAAAATGGAAGTGACATACTTGAGTGTTACTTCAATATCGAATTGATCTTCAAATTGCAGCCATATGCCTGCTTCTGTTGGAGCCGCTAAGACCCAAATGCAATCAGTGTGCAGGGGATAATTATCAGGGTGGTTGGGGGAGGTCACATACCCAGCAGAATCAGCTTCTTGGATGTAGATGTTGCCCCCACAGGCTGTCAGCAAACACAGTTAAATCAATCTATGATCTGGTGAAGGAGATGCATTCAATGGACACAAATCATCTTTTAAAGTCAACTTCTCTGTAATTTGTCTCCATTTCCTTTCATCTGTTATGATCCTCATTTTCTTTTCCAGTAAACGAATTCTCAATTTGCTATCGAGGGAGCCACCAGGTGTGACACTTTTTAATTTGCCAGACCATCTATCTATTCTCATTGGAAATTTCATTCTTTCTTAAAGCCAACCAAATGATTATGGCACATTGTGCATGGGGCAGAACGTCACAGAAGCATGAATAAATATCCAGCACTTCGATAAGCTTTAAGAATGCTAGCAGTTACAGCTTCCACTGAGCATTCAGTGCAGCAGAATGATGCAGAGCTATGATCTTGGTATATTTAAGACTAAGCAGATATATCATTGCACAACTCTGGGAGCATTCATTCATCACATTTCTTCAGGATTTAGATGCATTTGAGAAACAAGATCAATGGCATGAGACAATTTATGAGCCATGTTTTGCTAGAAGATAACGGAACTTTTTAATACTTCTTTTCTAAAAAAAAAAGTATCGAAAAATACTTTTCTATTATCAATAAATATTCTTTGGCATTTTCAACAAACAAACCAAACAGGAATATATGTACTTACAATGCCAATGCCAATGAAATTAACCTGTCCAATCACTTAGCCACACAGATGCTTGATCTGCTCAACTCTAGCAACATTTATGTCCATTGTCTCTCATCCACTTACAGTCACATCCTGAATTCTGTCAATACCTCCAACTCCCCCATCTCTGAAACTCTAAATTGCAAATCCCTTTGATGACCTCTAACTCCCTTGCTTCATGTCTTTCCTTCAATGTCGAAAGATGTTCACAAAAGGACCTATGTTAAAGGCTGAGAAATAGGAGTGGCATGGAAGTAGATATGGTGGGAAGATAGCCAGATAGATATGGGAAGTAGAAGGCTGGCTATAGTTATGGAACATGGTTGAGTTGGTAAGTAGAGAGAAATAAGAGTGATGCTATTGTTTCAGGTTGCCAACAATAGGTTGTGAAATCAAAAGACTTTTGTTTGAGTCTTTGTTAACGGCAGTCATAACAAGCTTCAAGAAAGACAGGGAGAAAGCACTGGCCATAAACATACTTGCATGAACAGGGAGTCCACAAAGAAATAGAAGAGGTGCAATGTCAAATATACCCTTAGTGTGTCTCTTAGTGTATCTGAATTACCATTAAGTGTTGACTTTAAAAACTTAAATCAAGACTGAGTCTACTGGCTGGGCACAGTGGCTCACTCCAGTAACACCAGCACTTTGGGAGGCTAAAGCAGGTGGCTCCTCTGAACTCAGGAGTTCAAGACTAGCCTGGGCAACATGGTGAAATCCCATCTCTACCAAAAATACAAAAATTAGCTGGGCGTGATGATACATACCTGTAATCCCAACTTCTAGGGAGGTTGAGTAAGGAGAATCACTTGAACCTGGGAGGTGGAGGTTGCAGTAAGCTGAGATCACGCCACTGCACTCCAGCCTGGGTGACAGAGCAAGACCCTGTCACAAGAAAGAAAAAAAGACTGAGTTTATCATAAATAAAAATAGAAAAGTAGAGTTCTGTAGGATGGGCTGACGTCTACTCACTAGACTCAAGACACTGTTACTCTCAAAATGCTTTGGTACCAGGTGAAAACCTGTCCATTCATGACTCAGCTGCAAAGCTCAGCATGGAGAGAGGGAGGGATGAGAAGGTCCCAGCCTAGAAAGCCATAGTGCAGGTGCCCACAGAGCTGCATTAAAGCTCCCTCCTTGTGCCAGAGCTCTGTGCACTGGGAAGTGACCAAAGCCCCTTCCCTGGTGTTTTGGACCTTACTCCAGCTATTCGATTATTTTTGTGTGTCAGTTGGTAAACACTCTTACTCATTTCTTTTACCAAAATGAAGAAATGATGTTGACTTTAAATCTCATACAATGTGCAATAAAACATATGATTTCATTGATATTTATATATATGTACATACATTTAGGAATCTGGGATACAAGTCATAGGATCATTTTGAAATCTATATTATCTAACTTCTGGTGTGACAAAGCAAAAATTTATTATTATATTACTTTCTACTGACATTACTCCGTTTTTTGGAAGTGATGCCTATTTATTTATTTAATTTATTTATCCAATTAAACATTACTAAAAAGTAAATGTCACCAAAATCAAATCATTACAGTAGAGTTAAATGCAATTATAACCAAGTGCAAATAAGTACAAGCAATTAAGTAAAGATCTTAGGTGATATATAATTAAATCAGTAATAATAGAATCAAAAGATTATGTGTTCTTTTAAAAACGGCATACACATTATTACAAAATAAGGCAAATGTAATTCTTATAATGTTTCTATAACTAGATTTAACTTACAATTAGACATCTTATAATGGAAAGGTCTAAGGAATTTCAGGGATCAAGAAGAACAGTGTATCTTATACTCATGGAAAATTTCACTTTGGTCACTAATTAGATATGTGGCCTTGGAAAAGTCCAAGCCTCATTTTACTTATCTTTAAAATTGAAATAATGGTACTTTACTTGAAAAGTAGTCATGATGAGATATTGAATGTATCAAACATAGTAAGTACTTGAGAGTAAGCATTCTTATTAATTCTATTACTGTTAGTTCAGAAAAGAAAACTTTATATGTTTTTTCTCAAGTCTATTTAATCAAAGAAGAGCAAGCAATTGCAAGAAAAGTAGATATAATCCTCAGTGAAAATACTTACCTAACTCTTTGCCTCATATTTGATCTTAAATCCTTGCCCTTCATTACTATAATCAGAAATACACTGAACAAAACATTTGATTATCCAAGGTGAACAGAGTCAATGAAGCACGATTGCCACAAAAATGACCATTTCCTCCACAGGGTCTGAAGGGTGGAGAATAGGTATCAGAACCATTTCCTAGCTGGAAAGACAAATTAAAATTGCATCAACTCCTTTACATTGCAAAAGAAGGAGTATGTAATTCTTATCCATTTATGTCCCAGGAAAGAAAAATTATCATTTTGTTTTCTGAATGTACTCTGTGGAAAACATAATTAGAAAGGGTGGCAAGCAAGACCTACCACCAAGTAATCCCCCTGGTTGCAAGAAGAATCTCCATTTGGAATCTGGAAAGCCTGTTCAAAATGGACAGCAATGGTCAGGCCACTTTGGACCAGGACATGCCAAGAACAGTTGAGGGTGGATGGGTAGGTCTCTGGATACCTGGGGGACGTGATGATCCCTTGTCTGCCTGAAAATATCCACCGCAGCCTTCCCACAAAGAAACAAAGGCAGGTTATTTCAGTAGGATTGGCAACTGGATTTTTATGCTTTCTTAGTTTTCTTGGGGGATTTTCAAAGTGTAGGCAATAAAAATGCTTGAAAATAAAGCCAGAGTGTAGGAAATGATTAGCATAACAAGCATGTGTTGAGCACATGCTATTGGCTACTCAGTTGTGGTGGTTGTTAAGATATGGGATATAGAGGTAGGTAATGAAGACAAATTACCCACTTTCATAAAGATTTCTTTATAGATGGGGAAAACATACAATAAACAAATACATAATATGTGAGATGGTGATAAATTCTATAAAGAAAAATGGATGGGAGGAGGGAGAAGGGTACTTTATTGTCAGAGTTAAGTTGGAAATGCCATGTCATTGGAGTAACATCTTAGCAGAGACATTAATGAAATAAAGAATCAAGCCAGATGGTTATGTGGGAGAAAACATTCCAGTTCAGAAAACAGTTAGTGTAAAGGCTTGATATGGTAGAGCTACATCATGGAAGTCAGAATGGATGAGGCAGAATGAGAGATTCCAAAGGTAGCAGCATGTCTAGGTCATGCAGGAAACTGAAAAGACTTATTCTGAGTAAGAACAGGAAGACGAAGGGTTTTGGGCATCAGAATGATATGATCTCACTTACATTTGAAAATATCACTCTATGTGCAGTCCTTAGACTGTAAGGAGTGGAGGGCAGGGAAGGGCAGGAGCAGAGTGTCCAACAAAAAGGTGACTGCCTAAGGCCAAAGAGAGATGATAGGCGCATGGGCTAGGCTGGTAGCAACAGAAACGGAGAGGCGTGGTTGCAATCTAGTTACCTTGTGAGGGTAGAGCCAGTGTGATTTGTTGATGGTTAAGTGTGAGACGCACAGAAAAGTCAAAAATAACATCAAGATTTTTGGCTTAAATAATGAAAAGAATGTGCTTTCCATTTGCTAACATTGTGAGGAGTGTAGAATTGGGGGCAGTGGTGGCATGGAAAAGGGTGGGAATAAAGTGTTCAGTTTTCAAAGGTTAAATTTTTTTGTTGTCGGCTATCTATCTATCTATCTATCTAATTGGGGTACAAGTGGTTTTTGGTTACATGGATGAATTGCGTACTGGTGAAGTCTGAGATTTTAGTGCACTGGTTACCTGACTAGTATACATTACACCCAATATGTAGTTTTTTATCCCTTATACCCCACCCATCCTCCCTGCTTATGAGTCTCCAAAGTCCATTGTATCACAGGTTAAATTTGAAATACATTCTAGACCAGGAGCTGCCAAGTATATATATATGCACACACACATATAAATATACACACAAACACACTTATAGATACACATATTTATATATATTATATACATATATACACACACATATAAATCAATTACAGTGGTTCTACCCTCACTGTATACATACATATGTATACATGTACGTATGTATAATGAGCTTCCATACATATTAATATATACATGAGAGTGAGAGGGCAGGAGATGAAGGAAGAGGATGAAAGGAGCAGGCATTAATTCTCCAGTGGTCAGGGACTAGAAGCTCATCAGCAAGGAAGAGTAGACAGCTCACACAGCTAGTTAAATTGCAGAGGTGAAAATTTATCCCTTGTAAGTTGGATTCCTAGGTATTTTATTCTCTTTGAAGCAATTGTGAATGGGAGTTCACTCATGATTTGGCTCTCTGCTTGTCTATTATTGGTGTATAGGAATGCTTGTGATTTTTGCACATTGATTTTGTATCCTGAGACTTTGCTGAAGTTGCTTATCAGCTTAAGGAGATTTTGGGCTGAGACGATGGGGTTTTCTAAATATACAATCATGTCATCTGCAAACAGGGACAGTTTGACTTCCTCTTTTCCTAATTGAATACCCTTTATTTCTTTCTCCTGCCTGATTGCCCTGGCCAGAACTTCCAATACTATGTTTAATAGGAGTGGTGAGAGAGGGCATCCCTGTCTTGTGCCAGTTTTCAAAGGGAATGCTTCCAGTTTTTGCCCATTCAGTATGATATTGGCTGTGGGTTTGTCATAAATAGCAAACACCACATGTTCTCACTCATAGGTGGGAATTGAACAATGAGAACACTTGGACACAGGAAGGGGACCATCATACACTGGGGCCTGTCGTGGGGTGGGGTGGGGGAAGGGAGGAGGGATAGCATTAGGAGATATACCTAATGTAAATGATGAGTTAATGGGCGCAGCACACCAACATGGCACATGTATACATATGTAACAAACCTGCACATTGTGCACATGTATGCTAGAACTTAGAGTATAATTTAAAAAGAAAATTTATCTTAGGTCTAATTCCAAAGCCCATGCTCCTAAGCCACTGTGCAGCCTGCCTTTCTTGAGTATGAGGAACACAATTTATCATCACTTGCTCCCTACTTTATACAAGGTATATATAAGCATGGAAGAAATATTAGATTAATTTTTAATGTGAGATTGAGAATCTACTTTAAAATTATGTTTTTTCAGTTAAAAACATGGGAGGCTTTCACTATTCCATGGACTACTTTATTACCTTTCATTTAGTTTGGATTTAAGACTGTTACTGGACTTCACATGTCAAGTTTGAAAAGTCTCAATCATACTGTCCATGATGGCATCCCAGATATGGTGCCTATTTTTGACTCATCAAGTTCATATTTCGAGAGCAACAAACTCTTCCTGACAACCCTCAAATGGATGACTTGAACCAAGTAATTTACAAGGATAAATAATGACATTTTGCTCCCTCGATGAGTTATGGATATGAGCTGTGCTCTAGTTCTAGCCCTCAGCTAGGCTGAAAAATTGCTTTAAAGCTCTCTCTCATGCATTTCATGGATACACCTCCTCTGGAGTGAGGATGCCCCACCCAGAGGCCTGAAGCAGGATGCTTTTGTACAACTTGGCCACAGTGCTTTGGATCAGTAATCAGCATTGACATAAGGGGAGCCAGCCATCCAGAGCCTGGGCAGAGACCCATGTCCTCTGACGTGCCTTGTGTCCTGGTGCCCAGAGAACTATATTAGGAAGAGAGAAAGAGAGGAAAGGAGAGGAGATGGGATAACATGTGATTAAAAAAATATTTAAACTCATTACTCTTGTGAAAGGATGCATTGAAGCCTGCCCTGGTTACACTGGAGTGCAAGGTGAAGCGGACGAACATGTACTCTCAGTAGACCGGATGGGCCCAGGGATCTCTCTGCCACAGAGAACTGCTAGCTTCTGGGCCAAGTCATTGTCTCCTACATTGAAAGAAAGGAAACAGCGTGAAAATACAGTCTTGAGAATCTGCTCTACCATCATTTGCAACTTAGCCAAAGCATCTTACACATTTTTTTCAGAACATCAGGATTCACAGGAGATAATGGGATTCTCAAAAAGAAGGACCCCTCAGGGGTGAAATCATTCTGGCTTCAGCTTGCAATGGTGCTGCCTGCCCTTTTCTTTACTACCCTGCCTTGAGATGGAGTCTCCCTCTGTTACCCAGCTTGCCCAGGCTGGTCTCGAACTCCAGAGCACCCAGCTCGGCCTCCCAAAGTGCTAGGATTCCAGACATGAGCCACTGTGCCTGCCCCGAGACCTCAGTATTTTTTAAGGAGCACATCTGAGTTCTTCCACACTGGCCACTGACATATTACACACAGTTAGAATCTGGGTTTTAACATTCAGTGCATTGAATAGCATTGAATCTGTAAATCTGGGGGAGAAGTACAGCCATTTTAATAATATTGATTCTTCCTATCTATGAGCATGGAATGTTCTTTTCATTTGACAGGGTAGAGGATGGCAGAAGGGAGAGGAGGAGAAATCAGTGGCCATTGGGCATGTGTTGCTCTTTTTGGCTTTAGTGAGTGAGATTCTGAGATCGTCCCACGGGAGGATCTGTTGACCCAGGGACCCAGAACTAGGGCAACCCAAGGCCAGCGGGTGAAGTCGAAGAAGTGTCTGCCCGATGGCATCTTATCTATCCTGAGCTTGTAGACTGTGGCCACCCCTCTGCCCCCATTCTCTTTGTTGTCAGCCCCACCAACCAAAATGTACCTGTTCCAGAATCCTTTTCTTGAGCTAACATGCTAATTCCTCCACAGTATATTTTTAAATGGAACCACCCCAATCGTGAGAACTTCAGAATGGTGGCAGGCTGTGGAGAAAGTAAGACGGGGGAGTGTAAATCTGTCACTTTCCAACTCATAATTAGCCCATGTACGCGGCTGATCCTGAAAAAGGTTTCTTCTGCTATTGATGATAGAATGTCTATCAAACAGAATTGATATAATAGCAAAATATTATACATAGATTTTCAGTTGATGGACTTTTTCCTAAATAACTTGGTGTGTGTGTACACGTGAGTATATGTGCAGGATATTAGAGGAGATACACTAAGAAGTGCGATACTTAGGTACATACATTCTTCTAGAGCATCTCTTCTCTTTTTTTGTATTTTTATTTTTCATAGACAGTGTCTTTATCACCCAGGCTGGAGTACAGTGGCATGATCCTAGCTCACTGTAACCTGAAACTCCTGGGCTCAAACAAGCCTCCCAGATGGATGTGCACCACCACACCTGGCTAATTTGCCCAGGCTGGACTCGATCCCCTCAGCTCAAGCAATCCTCCTTCCTTGGCCTCCCAAAGTACTGGAATTACAGGCCACTGTGAGCCACTGTGCCTGGCCTTCTTAACTTTTCTTAAGTCACTGACTTTTTTAAATAGTAGAGTGAAAACTACAACCCTGATCCGTAGAGAAATGCACGTGATGGTTCTAATTTCAGCAGGCTTATGGATCCCATTGTGTTCATCCATGAATTCTTCAGAGGTCCACATAGCTCAGATTTAGAAACTCCAGAGTTGGGTGAAGATAACACTAGTATGTTTGCATGTAGTGTGGACATAGTGATGCTATTTTTTTCTTTTTGAGACAGGGTCTTACTCCGTCACCCAGGTTGGAATGCAGTGACAAGATTTCGGCTCACTGCAACCTCCCTCTCCCAGGTTCAAGTGATTCTTCTGCCTCAGCCTCCCTAGTAGCTGGGACTATAGGTGTGCATCACCATGCCCAGCTAGTTTTTGTTTTTAGTAGAGATGGCTTTCACCATGTTGGCCAGGCTGGTCTTGAACTCCTGGCCTCAAGTGATCTATCTGCCTTGGCCTACTGATGCTATTTCTTAAAGGAGATGCTTCTTGGAAATTTGTATAAAACTTTAGATGATTTTTAATGCATCACAGAACTCATTCTTGATGCTTTTTTAAAAATGTTGATAAGTGCCACCTTATTTATCTGCTTAAATTTACATTTGGTTAAATAAGAATTTGTAATCCTGTAGTTCCCAGGCTTGAATGGAACATGCATGTGGGCACATGCAGATTTTTTTTAATGGAATACCTTTCCCATTTCCATTTTTCATTTTCTTCGTCAGTCAGCCTCATAGGCCAAAACCACTCAAACACAACTGATAACCAGTTAACAAACTCATTGACCTTGCATTTTGCTGTTTTCAGTCTGAACCCTCTTTTGTCTAATTTTTTGCTATTTCTTTAGCTTTTTTTCCCCTGCCTATATATTCTTTGTTCTAGTTGCCTGATTTTTTTCTAAAATCTGAAGTTCCTACCCCTCTCTCTGGATTTTGCTCACCCTTCAGAAAGTTGAGATGAATGCTCATCTTTCCCTGTGAAGCCCTCCTTTTCATCCAACTGAACCAGCAATGTGTGGAAAGAAATACAAGACACCCCACAGCCTGCAGGACCATCAAGAACAACACCTATGTAATAACTTCAGCAGGAGGTGAAAGTGAAAAGAGCAAATTTGTTGAACCCCCACTTTATATCACGTGGAGGAAACAGGTGTAAAGTAGTTAAGTGACCAGAATGAGGGAACGACAGAGCTTTCTGCACAGCTTCCAAGTGGCTGCTCCACCATGTCCCCTGCTGTCTCTGCAAGTGATGTGTGTGTGCACTTGAGATGTCCCATCAGGTCAATCTAGGATGGCCATGGATGAAGTGTTCCTGTGGCTCTGAATCCTTACTTGTTCCAACAGAAAAACAGGGACAATTCCTAAGGTTAAAAGAAATAGTTGTGTTAGTTCAAAGGGAAAGATCAAAGCTCCCATGTGGATTTGGTGGATTTTCCCAGCCCTGGGCCTCTTCCTTTCCCTCCCCTTCCTGCCTTCCTCATGCAGTGACCCTAACAATAAGGTCCCGTAGGAAGAGAAACAGTCCAGTTTTGGCTTCTTGCTGGATTAATTCCTTTTTTTTTTTTTTTTTGAGACAGGGTCTTACTTTGTTGCCCAGGCTGGAGTGCAGTGGTGCAATCTCGGCTCACTGCAGCCTTAACCTCCAGGTTCAAGTGATCTTTCCACCTTAGGCTCCTGAGTAGCTGGGACTACAGGCATTCACCACCATGCTAGCTAATTTTTTGTAGAGGTGGGGTTTTGCCCTGTCGCCCAGGCTGGTCTGAAACTCCTGGGCTTAAGCAACCCACCCACCTCAGCTTCCCAAAGTGCTGGGATTACAAGCGTGAGCCACTGCACCCAGCCTAGATTAATTCTTAATTGTAAAAGAAGACAGAAACTAATGGCAAAACATGCTTTTTATGTGTACGCATAAGAGAGTGCAAGATAGAATGTGACTTGCTTACTGTCTACCTCATAATGTTAATAATTGAGGTTTACATGTAGATATACATTCATATATATTATACATAATAAAGACATGTACTCACATAAAAGAGCCTAGATCACTCCTTTTATAACACTGAGCTTGTTATTCTCCACTGACGGGTTGAAGTTTTTTTTCATATTCTCTTTCTCTCTCTTTCCAGTGTTTTGAAATTTCCTGGGCATTTTTCCTACCCTTCCTTTTCTTACCCTTCGCTGGATGTCACCCCCTCCCCCGGCCACTGAATGCCATTTCCTTTCCTCTCAAGGCTGCTTCTCCCTCCCAGCTCCCCAGTTAAAGCTCTTTATTGATGTACGGCTTTGCTGGAGGGTTAGCGCATCAGAACTGGTGTGCAATTTAGAAGTGGTGTTCCTGCAAGAATTCAGAGTTCATATGTCCTCCTGAAGATGCTTTGGAAGTTAACACAAGATTCAGAAATTAACTAATTTTTATATCCTCAGAGGAGAAGAAATCTATGCTTGTCAGTTTTTTAGGAGATTTGTTTGGTTATGCATACACACTTTTTATAGCTCAGGAACATATCTTTTTGCATGTTTGGCTTTATACTCTAAAATCTACCTTATTACTTGCTTATACCTTTTTTCCTCTAATTCTCATGTAACTGATTTTCACATTGCAGCTGAAAGAGTGGGACCATTGTGCTGCAGTGAGTTAAGCCAGGGATATTTTTGTTTACTAAAATGACTTAGGCTATAGAATCCTGAGGCGGCTCATAATAGGATAGAGTGAGCATGTGCTTTCGGGGCACAGGTTCTCAGCAAATACTTGTTGTTTATTAACTGAAAGTACCATTACCTTTGTTATTTATAAAACTAATAATATTTGGAGAACTTTGTTATTTATAAAGCTAATAATATTTGTTGGCCTTTCTTGGGGTAGATCCTTAGATATTTTGCTATTTTATGTTTACCTTGAGGAACATGTAGAACCTTTTAAATGATAATTTGTTTCACTGTTTCATAAACTTTATGTTTTTAAACAACCCTGAACCTGTAGTTCACTGCTTTAATAGCTGCTTTGGGTGAAATCCCATAAAATCTGTGAAGCCAGTTATCAGCAGTACACTTTTGAACTTCAAACTCTTATGGTAATATGTAATAAGTTAATTATCCACCTTGTGGTTTTGGCCAGAAAACAAAGGTTTTCTGGCCAAAACTATGACTACAAAAGACCTTTTTTTGGCATATAAAGTGCTTAGGAGGACTTGAAGGTAATTAATCACTATAACTACAAATTACCTTTTTTGCATATAAAGTACTAAATAGTTTATTCCTACGTGAGAGTGAGAAGATTCTTCTTTATGTAAAATCATTAAAATGGCATCGAGAACTATGATTTGCTGAAAGAATTGGCAAGTCTATAATTAGTCTAAACACCACCTTTGTGCTGTGAATGGACTAATGTTCTCCAGTTATTATGGCTAGAGATTAAAAAGGCTGTGCTTTTACTTTGACCACAGATGCCCCAAGTCATATTTCATCTTGTTTCTGCTAATTTGGTTTTTTTCTCCCTTGCTTTATTCAGGCCAAAGAGGGGCACTTGTTTTTCAGTATCATATTCACCAAATGCTGGGGCAAGGAAATGTTTACTTTCACCATTTTCTCATAAACGGTCC
The DNA here is from genome assembly GCF_028878055.3 of Symphalangus syndactylus. Classification (NCBI taxonomy): domain Eukaryota; kingdom Metazoa; phylum Chordata; class Mammalia; order Primates; family Hylobatidae; genus Symphalangus; species Symphalangus syndactylus. The sequence goes on from NC_072426.2 coordinate 79,653,237, forward strand.
TTCCCTCTCCCATATATATAATGAATAATCTCACTCATTTTCATCTATTCTCAGGTTTTTAGTAATTTTTCTAGTAACTTAGTTGTAGTAATGTAATATTCTAAGTTATCTAAGTGACAAGCTAATTTTAATATCCTCTACCATCCTCTATCCTTCTATGCTTTATTTTAAAAAGCTGTAGAATATATGACATTGTGAACATCTGACCAGGTGTTTTCATTTGTTATGGCAACAGACAAAAACCTCCTTTTTAAAAAAATGGCAATATGTCAGGTTTTTAGAAGCAATGCTACTCAGCTTCATTTTGCTGTGACTCATTCCATCTGGTTTCTTTGGGGACTCTTTGGCCTGAGGGTTGGTGGCATTTTTGCATCCTGGAAGTGGGCACAATACAGTAGTGTTGCCACCATTGCAGCACAAGGGCGGGCATGCCCCTGTGCCACCTGCTGTCCTAGCCCTGGCTGTAAGCAGTTGCCTGCCCTAAGTCCTCCTCTTCATTCCCTTGCTGTAATTCACCTTCCATCACTGGAAACAGAGATTCAGCCATAAGTTCACTTTTTTCAAAGAGGCTTAGTCCCCTGGCTTTCATGCCCTGGGCCAGCCCTAGCTCAGGAATCACTAGTTCTAAAAACATCCCTTGGTGCTTCTGTAAAAACAGTTGGGTGTAGTGCAGCCCCCAACTCCCCAGAAGTTTGGTGGAGATGGTGGGTGGAGGTCACCTCCAGATTTCATGCCTGTGCTGTGGATGGAAAGTGCCATGTGTTCAGAGCAGCTTCTGGCTTCCTGACAGCCGTGGGTGTGCGTTAGCATGGTGCAGGGTCTAGTGCTGCCCTTCTGGAGCTGAAGAGAACCTGGCTGTTGCTGGTAACCATATGACTCTAAAGACCAAAGTGTGACCCCCTGACCCTCCCGTGGGCTGCACCCAAGCAGAGCTCCTGTCCTTATATTTTCACGTGGTGCCTGCTGCTCCCAGAGTCTGTCCCTCCTTACAGCTTTGTTTCTTTGCCTCAAGGGCCACAAGATGCTTTTGCTCAAAAAGCCCCCAAATCAGCTGCACCCAAGCCGGTCTGTCTGTGGTGTCACTACCACCCAGCATCCTGCCGTTAAGTCTCAGTGTTTTGAAGCCGAGCAGTATAGCAGGTGACATCTCTTTGTATGACCACCCTTGGTCATGATGAATTTGCCACTGAGTGACTTAATTCAGTGTGCTAGGGATTTCAAGGATTTTCTCCTCTGGAAAGTTGTCCATCTTAAGCAATACTGATCTCGCCATAAAATCCTGTGTGGGGAAGCAAAAGTTGACTAGAAAGGGTTTGATTGTGGCACACACGTTGAACGCGTTAGCTATCTAGAGTACCATTTGTTTCACTTTTCCTCAATCCCCAGGCTCAATAAGCGTCTTGATTTAGATAAGATTGATTATTATACTCATCGCATTATTGCATGGGGTAAGGGACATATGTGTTGGATCGATAATCGTGATGCTGCCAATGAATTCAAAGTTTTCTGAGCCAAAGTATGGTTCCCAGAGCAGCAACATCAGCATCCCCTGAGAAGTTGCTGGAAATTCAGATTCTCAGGCTTTACCCCAAACCTACTAAATCAGAAACTCCAGGATACTCCTCCATCTGTGTTTTAGCAAGCCTTCTGGTGATTCTCATGTCTCCGTGGTTTGAGACTCACTGCCATAGAGCAGGGCTGTCTAATAGAACGTTCTGTGGTGATGGAAACGGTCAGTATCCCTGCCATGCAGTAGTGGAACCACTAGACGTCACATGTGGCTGTCGAGCTCTTAAAATGTGGCTGCTGTGACCAACAATAGCATTTATCATTTTATTTAACTTTGATTAATCTAGGTTTAAATTCAAATAGCTGCATATAGCTAGTGGCTGTCCATCAGATAGCCCAGCCCCAGAACACACCCTGCTAATTATTATTGGTAAACTCCTAAAATGCTTTAAGTTGTTGGTTGGGGAATTATTAATTTTAGATCATAGAACAGAATCTTCCTTACTCAATTCAACAGAGTTGAAACTGCAATTGTTATAACAGTAGTTGATTTTGATTCTTCGTGTGGAGGGGAGATAGTTTGCAGGCTGCTGGCCAGTTAGGGAAAGTCTATTCTTGAGCGGGTTGATTGTTGATTTTGTGAATGTGCATCAACTGTGCAGTGCCGGGTGGCTCATCCTGCTGCAGATATAGCCAATGGCCGTAGATATATGTCCTTTTAGGAGTAAAGCTGTTTTGCTCAGGAAGGGGCTGTGTCAGTGTTTCGCACAGGTGGACTCTGGTTTCTCCAGCTTGTCCAGCAAAGTGGAGGTGCTTCCGGCCAAAGAGAAGTTAATGAGCCCTTCAGGCACTTTGGGCTGCTTGTGGAACCTTCCAGAAACTGTGCTGTGGGAGACGGGGGTGCTGAATTGCCAAGTCTAGGGCTGGCCCATCAGATGGACAAAACTCTTGAATCACATTCAGTTTTTTCAGTTTAAGAGAACTTGAAGGAAAAAAGGTCATGCCAGGTGTGTTAGATGGAACTGCTGCGAAGCCCAGAAGAAACTTTGAGATTTGTCTCTGGGTTGATGTGACCACATCCTTGTCACCTTTCCAAAACACCAGCAGGTGCTCTGGGACGAGAGCATCCCCAGCAGTCCTGTGATCCTGCAGCTAGAGCAAAATGTGACATTGAGGAGCCAGGGAATGTCTGAGTCCTTTGAGACTGTTCCCCCAAACCTAGCAACTGAAGTCTCAAACTTGAAGCAACCATCTTTGGCTACGCAGAAAATGATACTCAATTCTTTGTCAGAAGCAAAGTTCTACATGACTAAGCTTCCTAACTGAGGGCCCCATTTGTTGAATTATTTAAAGCCCTATCATTGATTTTCATAATCCATCTCCTCTTAGAATCCTAGAATGTTAAAACGAGGTGGAAGAGACCTTGGAAATGGTCATAATCTAGCCTTCTTATTTTACAGAGGCCCAGAGAGGTTATGAGTTGAGTAAGGGTACACACAGCACTGTAGGGTCAAGGACCACATTGCTCTTCAGTTTCTTTGGTGTCATAGGTCAGCTGGGGTCATAGGTCAGAAGCTGGACAGATTGATGAAAAAGGAACATTTCAAAGACATGATACGAAATATACTGATGTGCACTATTAGGTTTTAAAATGCTTCTTGCTCATGCATCCTATAGATATCTGGAAAATTCCAATAAAATATTTTGACTGGTAAGATATTGCAGTGGCCTTTTTGAAATAGCTAAAATTGTTCCTGCCATGTATGTATATGATTTAGTCATGACACAATTCATATTGCTAACTGGTTATTTTTTCTGGACAACTAGTTTGGCTGAGAGTAGTTTATTTTCCAAGCACTAGGCCTGTTTCAGTTTATTGACTTTGATACCCTGTCTTTTGTAACTTACTTTCCTTAAATAACATGCCCATCCTACTTTACCCCCAAAGTATTGAGATGCTGTATGTGAAAAGTATGGCACTGTGCACCTAATCAGCATTCTCTAATATTGTTTCAAAGATACCAAAATACCATCCCATCCAGACAGGTCTGCATGTTAATTTCTTTAGATTTTCACTATGGCTGGGGATTAAAAAAAATCTGTATATTTAGGGAGAATGTTAGCTGTGTAATTTTTTTTCTCAACTAGCTTGAATGGAGTCTTAAACAAAAAATTCACATGCTCACCAAAAGGCTGGGAGAGGTTTTGTAAATTGAATATGAGGTTATTGTTTGAGTCCACAAGACAAAGCCCTAAATCACATTTAGCATAATTTGTGGTTTTAAATTGGACTGATTTAGCAAGGAGAGTGAAATAATCTCTCATCCTGTCAAAAAGGTGATACCTTTAGACGAGCATTTAATTCCACTGGCAGAGTAACTTCGGGAAGACAGCAGTAATTCTGCCTGCATTATTCTTGGTTTGTGGCTAAATTGAGATCATAAATTTCTCCTGATTTCACTAACTTTTGTTATTGCTCTTCAAACTCATCAGATGAATGTGCTCTTCAAACTAATCAGATGAAGGCTTAGTGGTAGCTGGAGGGTGGACAGGGGAGGGATGAGGTCTGTGGGCAGCTGCACTGTATATACTTTATGATCTGGGGGGAGAAGATGACATCCAGTGACTTAGAAGACACAGCTTGGTGATTTCCTTTTCCTTTGAGATAGAGTTTCACTCTTGTCACCCAGGCTGGAGTGCAATGGCGTGATCTTGGCTCACTGCAACCTCCACCTCCTGGGTTCAAGCAATTCTCCTGCCTCAGCCTCCCAAGTAGCTGGGATTACTGGCACCTGCCACCATGCCCAGCTAATTTTTGTATTTTGAGTAGAGTCAGGGTTTCACCATGTTGGTCAGGCTAGTCTCGAACTCCTGACCTCAGGTAATCCACCTGCCTCGGCCTCCCAAAGTGCTGGGATTACAGGCGTGAGGCACCACTCCTGGCCCTGGTGGTTTTCTTGATAATCACTTACACAAGGTGAATACCATTCATTTCTACGGAAGTGTTCCATGGACTGTGCACCTAAGAAAGTGCATTTCCATCCATATTGTACAGGTAGGGTTCCTTTGAATTCCTGCAGGTATCCAAAAGGGAGGGTTCTGGAGGAACTTCCAGCTGTCTAGATTACCCCATGAAAACCTGTTCTTTTATTAACAGCCACTTCAGGAGCTCACCCAGGGGCTGCTCACTAGACCACTGCTCCCTGCCCATGTGCCCTAGTTCAGAGTAATCTGTATTCTTCACAGTCCCTTCTTCCAGTGAAAGCGTTTCTTTTACCTTTCACCAAGCCTTTCCTCTAAAAGAAATCAGGTCAGCGATACTGTAGACATTTCAGAAACCTGAAAATGATGACTCAAAACTATAATTAGCAACGTGCCTGTCCCTTTAATTTTGTTCCCCTGGGAGTTATCAATTGGTCTCCTTGAAATGGCTAACTGCTTAAATATTTTAGATGTATGTTTGGCATTTTACACACACCTTTGTACTGGTTCTAATCACAGGTGCTCTTGGGTCTGAGTTTAGGTCTCACTGCAGGCAAGCAGGTTGGTTTTCTGGCCTCCTGGGGCACCCCTGGAGGAAGCAGATGGGATGGGAAGTAAACCTGACTGATATGAGACATCACACTTTTTCGGGCTAGGCTCCAGGCACCTGTTCTTGTTTTTAGTTACCTGGATAGTCTTGGTATCAGAGTTTACATGAACCATGGCCAAGCTTATCATCCATACAAATGTTTGTAGAATGATTGAATAGCAAATGGGATAGATGAATTACAGCCTATGGAAAGTCCTTCTGCTGCCAATTTATAGTTTGTGCTTTTGAGATAAAGATGCCTTTGGCTTTTACATTTGTATTTTCAAGTATATATATACTAGGTAAGGAGGAACCTTTCAGGTCCCCAGTGGTTGATTTTCACCTTTGATCTGCATACTAGTGTTCATAGCATGTTACTGAGTTGACTTTTTTATTTCTATATAATAACAGTATATCGATCTGCTGCTAATCTGATGTAACCTTTGTGTGTGTGTGTATGTGTGTGTGTCTGTATGTATGTGTGGTATTGATCAAGATACATTACTCTAGAGGCCAAAATCAGAAACTAGGGAGATTGAATATTTCATTATTTAAAATTGAGCTAATATAATGCAATGTTAAGAAGACAGCTCTTCAGATACTGGGTTAAACAGCTTCAATGTACATCACCCAGGAAGGGATTTGGAGATTGCTGTCTTTCTTCTGGTGGCAATGCAAGAAAACCGAAAGAAAAAAACAATTGCACTTAAAAGATCGTATATGACAGCTATAAGTATACATGCTTTGTAATATTCACTTTTATAGGCTGCTATGGTACAGAAATTCTCTTTTGTGCATTTTTGCTCTGTTTCCCTCTTCGTTGTCCATTTGAAACAAACTATGCCAAGCACTTAGCTAATGATATACGAAGAGGCATTTCAGTGGCCGCTCAGAAGTGAGAGACTGCTTATGAAAAACCCGTAAAAAGTAAGACCAATAGGTGAATTCGATGGTCCTTTTGGAGTTATATGTTTCTTAGCTTTGAAGAAAAACAAAATGTGCTGCTGCCATCCCTTGCTAGGAGTTCTGTTCCCAGATTCACACTCAGCATTTATGTTTCCATGGCGGTGCCACCAAACACAGCAGAACCGAAGAATTGAAAGTGCTCAACTTTTTAAATAACCAGATCAAGGAGCTGCCAACACAGATCAGCAGGCTCCAAAAACTCAAACACCTGAACCTTGGGTGAGTATCAGTGGAGGGGAAAGGATGGAGAGGAAGAGAGTGGAAGGGGCGTGCTGGGTAGGGCCAGGGGAGGGATTCCATTTACATCATTGCACAGAAGTGGATTTCTAATTTCTTTTTGTGTTTTGTGTTTTTGAAAAAGTTTTATTGTTTTAATATATCCTTTTGGTGGCCTACATTAGTGAATATTTGAGAGCTAATTGAGAAGCTAATAGTTGGCACAATAAGGAAGTTAAATTTTTACTGTATTTTTTGTCCAGTAAAATTTTATCTCAGTTCTGTTGACCAAGAAGGGACTTATTTGCATAGCATGAACTGGCAGACAAATTGTAATATGGTTGATTTTTTTTCTCTCTGTGTTAAATAAGAATAGTTTATAGGCCGGGCGCGGTGGCTCACGCTTGTAATCCCAGCACTTTGGGCGGCCGAGGTGGGCGGATCACGACGTCAGGAGATCGAGACCATGGTGAAACCCCGTCTCTACTAAAAAAAAAAAAAAAAAAAAAAAGAATAGTCTATAAAGCAACTTTGTGCCATGGAGGGAAGAATATATTCCCTAATGCTGCTTCATTCATTTTTGCAATTCTCTGTAGTTGAGAGGTGACAATTCTCTGTCTTTCTTTATGCAAAGGTGAAGAGAGGAGTTTTGATTCAACTGAGGTTGCAGAACCGAGGAGCAGTAAATAATAATAATGATAACCCGTCTTTGTGTATTGCTTTGCAGCACTTGATCCTCTCAACATTTGTGAGGTAGGGAAGGCAGGTTTTAGTGCTTTCATTTTATACAGAGGAAGCCAAGCCTTTTCAAAGGGGCAAAGGGACTGGGTCCTGGTCACCCCTGAGGTTAGTGGCCAAGCTGGGAAGAGAACCCCATGGTTCTGGGTCTAAAGGCTCCATCAGACTCCATTGATATGGTCTGGATCTGTGTCCCCACCAAATCTCATGTGGAATTGTAATCCCCATTGTTGGAGGTGGGGCCTGGTGGGAGGTGATTAGATCATGGGGACCAAATTCTCACATATGGTTTATCACCAACCTCTCTTGGTACTGTCCTTATGATAGTGAGCGAGTTATTGCAAGACCCCTCGTGCTGTCCTTCTCCTGCCATGTAATACACATGCTCCTGCATTGCCTTCCACCAGGAGTAAAAGCTCCCTGAGGCTTCCCCACAAGCAGCAGCTGCCATGCTTCTTATACAGCCGGTAGAATCATGAGTCAGTAAAACCTCTTTTCTTGTAAGTTGCCCAGACTCAGGCATTCTTTTATAGCAATGGGAGAACAGACGAATACATCCATAGACCCTAACCAGAACTGCAGCATCAGAATTCCATCTTCATTGGCACAGCTATTAGGTGAAACTGCCCACTCATGCTTCAGTCTCTGTGCAAAGTCGTGTATATTCATGAAATTGTAGCCACTAAATACTTTGGTTAAGTTAGTGATTGACGTGGAGTAGCAATGGATGCTGGCCAGATATTTGCCAATTTTTTTTAATTTTTATTTTTGAGATGGAGTCTTGCTTTGTCACCAGACTGGAGTGCAGTGATGCGATCTCAGCTCACTGCAACCTCTGCCTCCCAGGTTCAAGAGATTGTCCTGTCTCAGCCTCCCGAGTAGCTGGGACTACAGGCTCACACCACCACGCCCAGCTAATTTTTGTATTTTTAGTATAGACAGGGTTTTACCATGTTGGCCAGGATGATCTCGATCGATCTCTTGACCTCATGATCCACCCGCCTCGGCCTCCCAAAGTGCTGGGATTGTAGGCGTGAGCCACCGCACCCAGCCACAAATGACATATTTAAACACTCACAGCACTGCCTGCCTGGGGCCTGGGAGTTGTCAGTTCTTTGGCATTGTTGAGTATAAAGTGTGAGGCAAGGGGCTGTAAGGTCAGAGGTCAGGCTAGACAGGGAATTCTGGATATCTGCTGTTCAGTGAATGAGGATTTACCAAGTTCCCAATCGTGTACTAAGCATTGTTATAGCTGGTGGCCATCCAGCCCTGAGGGAGCTTCCATCACAGTTGAGGAAACCAACTATAAACAAATAAATGTTTATAATAAGGGCAGGGAGTCAAAAGTGCTAATGAAAGGCCTCTGTGCTAAATAAACAAGCTCCTCCTGGGCATGGTGGCTCATGCCTGTAGTCTCAGTGTGTGCGGAATTGGTGGGTTCTCAGTCTCACTGACTTCAAGAATGAAGCCGCAGACCCTCTCGGTGAGTGTTACAGTTCTAAAGGTGGCGTGTCCGGAGTTTGTTCCTTCTGATGTTCAGATGTGTTTGGAGTTTCTTCCTTCTGGTGGGTTCGTGGTCTCGCTGGCTCAGGAGTGAAGCTGCAGACCTTGGCACTGAGTGTTACAGCTCTTAAGGCGGCACGTCTGGAGTTGTTCATTCCTCCCGGTGGGCTCGTGGTCTCGCTGGCTTCAGGAGGGAAGCTGCAGACCTTCGCGGTGAGTATTATAGCTCATAAAAGCAGTGTGGACCCAAAGAGTGAGCAGTAGCAAGATTTATTGCAAAGAGCGAAAGAACAAACCTTCCACGCCGTGGAAGGAGACCCGAGCGGGTTGCCACTGCTGGGTCGGTCAGCCTGCTTTTATTCTCTTATTTGGCCCCACCCACGTCCTGCTGATTGGTAGAGCCAAGTGGTCTGTTTTGACAGGGCACTGATTGGTGCGTTTACCATCCCTGAGCTAGACATAAAAGTCCTCCACGTCCCCATCAGATCAGTTAGATACAGAGTGTCAACACAAAGGTTCTCCAAGGCCCCACCACAGCAGCCAGACATGGAGTGTTGATTGGTGCATCCACAAACTTCGAGCTAGACACAGGGTGCTGATTGATGTATTCACAATCCCTGAGCTAGACACAAGGGTTCTCCACATCTCCACCAGACTCAGGAGCCCAGCTGGCTTCACCCAGAGGATCCTGCACTGGGGCTGCAGGTGGAGCTGCCCGCCAGTCCCGCGCCGTGCGCTCGCACTCCTCAGCCCTTGGGTGGTCAATGGGACCGGGCGCCTTGGAGCAAGGGGTGGCGCCCGTCGGGGAGGCTCGGGCGCACAGGAGCCCAAGAGGGGGTGGGAGGTCCAGGCATGGCGGGCTGCAGGTCCCGAGCCCTGCCCCGCCGGAAGGCAGCCAAGGTCCAGCGAGAAATCGAGCGCAGCGCCAGTGGGCTGGCACTGCTGGGGGACCCAGCATACCCTCCGCATCCGCTGGCCCGGGTGCTAAGCCCCTCAATGCCCGGGGCCAGCAGGGCCGGCCGGCTGCTCCGAGTGAGGGGCCCGCCAAGCCCATCCCCACCCGGAACTCCAGCGGGCCCGCAAGCGCGGCGCGCAGCCCCGGTTCCCGCTCGCGCCTCTCCCCGCACACTCCCTGCAAGCCGAGGGAGCCGGCTCCCGCCTTGGCCAGCCCAGAAAGGGGCTCCCACAGTGCAGCGGTGGGCCGAAGGGCTCCTCAAGTGCCACCAAAGTGGGAGCCCAGGCAGAGGAGGCGCCGAGAGCGAGCGAGAGCTGTGAGGACTGCCAGCATGCTGTCACCTCTCATCAGCACTTTGGGAGGCTGAGGCTAGAGGGTCAGCTGAGGCCAGGAGTTCAAGAACAGCCTTGTCCAGATGGTGAAACCTCGTCTCTACTAAAAATACAAAAATTAGCTAAGTGTGGTGGCACTCACCTATAATCCCAGCTATTCTGCGCAGGAGGCTAAGGCAGGAGAGACATCTGAACCCAGGAGGCAGAGGTTTCAGTGAGCTGAGATCGTACCACTGCACTCCAGCTATGTGACAGAGTGATACTCCATCTCAAAAATAAATACATGCATACATAAATAAATAAATGAACTCCAATTTTATCATGCTGACCATCCAGAAATTTGCATAGCTGAGTAGTGGATATGAGATATGAAAGATCAGTGTGGAGAAGAGGGTGGACGGAGGGAAACTAGAGGTTAGGAGACCAGTAAGAACATGAGCTTCATGTCCCATGTAACTAGGACAGTGACAGTGGAGGCAGGGAGGGATTTTATATGAAAAATACACAGGTGGTAACATTGACAGACAGTAACTGAGAGGGATGGAATGATACCTACATTTCTGTGTTGGACAGCTGAAAAACAGAACTGATGGAGACAGGTTTGGGAAGAAAATAATAAGCTCAGGTTTTGTTCTGTTTTGTTTGAGGTACCATAGGACAGAGCCGTAAACTTTTCTTTTTTTTTTTTTTAGACAGAGTTTTGCTCTTGTTGCCCAGGCTCCAGTGCAATGGCACAATCTCGGCTCACTGCAAACTCCATCTCCCGGGTTCAAGCAATTCTTCTGCCTCAGCCTCCCGAGTAACTGGGATTACAGGCGTGCACCACCACGTCCAGCTACTTTTGTATTTTTAGTAGAGATGCCGTTTTACCATGTTGGTCAGGCTGATCTCGAACTCCTGACCTCAGGTGATCCACCTGCCTCAGCCTCCCAAAGTGCTGGGATTACAGGCGTGAGCCACCGCACTCAGCCCTAAACTTTTCTTTTTCAATGAATGCATCTTAGTTGCCTTCTTGTTCTCTTTGGAGTTGTTTGCATTTTGGGCTGTTGGTGCTTTATTGATTGTGTAAAGCTTTTTGTATTTAATTACATACCTACATAGAAGGAGTTGTCAAAGTTTGAAGAAAACCTCCCAGTTCTTTGGGAAAGGAGCTAAGATGGGTTTCACTAAAGGATACCTCTGTCCTCAAATGGCGTAAAGAATTATACTCACACAGTAAGGCAAGTTATAGGGAGGACTCCTTATTCTAAGGAGCCAGGGTGAAAGCATACACGTGGGAGATCACAAAACGGAGCAGGGAAGCCACTTGTATGCATGATCCAAAAGGCACCCTCAATAAGAATTTGCTTTCAAAGTTTTATATAGTACTTGCAGTTTATTCTGTTGATTGTAAGACATGAGAGAATTTTAGGCCACCTGAACAAATAAAAGAAAGTTTAGTTCTGTTCTTAATTCCTTAAATGCAGTTTATTTCATAGAGTTATTTTCCAAAAAATATGAAGCCACATAGGTTCCCATGTTGATGATTATTTCTAGGATAACTTCACTGCAGGACCACTGTGCCCAACTATTCGGGAATAACGTTTGACCTCGTTTGTTGCTAGAGCTTGTCTCATGAACACATAGAAGTTTTTATTAAGTACCATATTGGGTATTTACGGATTTGGATTATTTATTTATTTATCTATTGAGACAGGGTCTCGCTCTGTCTCCCAGGCTGGAGTGCAGTGGTGTGATCTCCGCTCACTACAACCTATGCCTCCTGGGCTCAAGTGATCCTCCCACCTCAGCCTCCTGAGTAGCTGGGACCACAGGTACGTGCCACCACACGTGGCTAATTTTTGTAGTTTTTTTGTAGAGACAGGATTTTGCCATGTTGCCCAGGCTGGTCTTGGGCTCCTGAGCTCAAGCAATCTGCCTGTGTTGGCCTCCCAAAGTGCTGGGATTACAGACGTGAGCCACCGGGCTCGGCCTGGATTTTTTTTTTTTTAATTTTTATTTTTGATAACTGTGTGAGTAGGTCACTGTGGAGGTGAGAAAAATTAGTGCCTTTAGCCAAGAAGGTTTTATTGAAGCTGGAGGTGCTCACGACAACCTGCAGAGAAGAAACTGCTCTGAAAAGGAGTCATTAGTACAGACCTTTCTGGGGCTTTAGAAGAGAAGGAAAAAAGATGCTGAATAGCCTTAGACCCCCTGGTTTTAAAAATTTCTCCATCATATGCAGACATTTGCCCACTTCCAACATGCATTTGAAAAATCTTCTCATGCAAACAAAGAATTGATACCACCTGGCATAGCTGAGACCTGCAAAGCTTTATGTTTCAACACCTGAAGTCACCTGAGATTAAGCAAGTGTGGCACAAATAGTAAAACCACACTTGATAGTTTGGACTATCCAAAGTGGCTTGTCAAGAGGTGAGCTTGCTCACTTAGGGCTGATTCAGAATTTTCTCTCAAACTTTTTGAAAAATAATTCTAGCAACAGCTCTCATTTCCTGAGAAGCCATGTGTGAGCCATGGATCGGGTGTTGGGTGCTTCACATATTTTCTCTCTCATCCTCCCAGTGATCCTGCCCTGAAGATGTTGTCAGCCTTATTTTATAGTTGAGGAAATTCAGTCTCAGAGAAGCTGAGTAACTTGGTCAAGGTCACACAGCTAGCAAGTGCTGGAGCCAGACTCCTCACCTAGCTGTCTCCTACCTTACAGCTCCATTCTTTTCCTACTCCCACTGTAACCTCTCATGGAAACCTTGATTGCCAGCAGTGTCAGAGTGGGGCCCTGAGCATGGAATTCCTACATGTGGAAATGTAGATGGATGGAGATGGATGTTAGCGCCTGCTGGGGGGAAAGGGGACAGCCAGCATGTTCCAGCCTTCATTCTGCAGAGAGAGATGCCACCAGGTCACCATGCACATGGTCTGGCCTCCGAAGAGGCGGCCAGAAGTCTCTGCCGTTCCTTGCCCACTTTGTAGCTGGGGCCGTTGCTAGGAGTCTTCTGAAGTTTCAGCATTTGTTTAAGGGCTTTCTTTCTGCCCCCCATGGTGGTGTGCCTACTACTGTTACATACTGCTGTCAGCTGCACATGGGACTCTGCTGTGTTCCTTACACGTTGTAGGTATTGGTTTGTCACTCAAAGGAAAAAGGAACCTTCAATTAAGTAGATTCTTGCCACCAAGAGGTGGAGGGCCTCCAGGCTTTCTCTGGGCTGGAGATTGAATGGGAGTTCTCTCTCAGGTGAGATGCCTCTTCCCTCTAAGCCTGTCTAACTGTGGATTTCCTATACCTAATATTTGCAAAAGTGTATTTCTTTATTTGCAGAGAAAAATGTTAAGGAATCAACAGTTTTCAAAAATGGATAATTTAAAGCAGTGTTTAAAGACAGAAGCACCTAGTGTATGCTTCTCTACCTTCCTTTCTGTCTCTGACTTGCAATTCTTCTCAGAATCCTTGCATAGGAGCCCAAGGGTCTGGAGCGGCTTTGGCCTCTGTGAGGTACAGGGTGCTTCCAGACACATGTCACCTTCATCAGTCACTTCTGAAGTCTTTGCTCCTTACTCTCTCTTAGGCTGTTTTTTCATCTCAAGATAGCACTAATTACAAGCTCCATCTTGCCTGTATTACAAGGTAATACATCAAGCAAAGTACTTACCATAATATGCTTCACAAATCGTGACTTCATGTAGAATATTCATTGTTGCTGTCATGGCAGTAGATAGTTGTGGAGGTAGTTTTGCTGCGTGTAGTCTGTCTGGGTCGTTTTCCGGCTGAGAGGGGGAACTCACGTTTCCATTTTGGTTTCCCCCTCTGCTCTCTGCTGTTTCTGGTGAGGCCCGCTTGGTAGGACTGGACCGAGCTGGATCTGTTATGAGAAGCATCGATGACTAGAATGATTTTTATTGTCACAGTTCCTTCCATCTTTCAATATCTGTCAACTTATATTTTTTTTTAATTGGCTTTTAAGTATGCTCAAAGGGAACTGCATTAAGAAAAATAAGGGGCTTAAAGAAAAGGATAAAAGATAGTGTAGAAAAAAATTCCCTTAACATCACACACTGGGGCCTGTCAGGAGGTGAGGGGCTGAGGGAGGGATAGCATTAGGAGAAATACCTAATGTAAATGACGAGTTGATGGTTGCAGCAAACCAGCATGGCACATGTATACTTATGTAACAAACCTGCATGTTGTGCATATGTACCTTAGAACTTAAAGTATAATTTAAAAAAAGAAAAAAATTCCCTTAGACTTCATTGGAGACACACACACACACACACACAAACACGCACACACACCCACACACACACCACAAACACATACTGTGTAAACACACACACCACCACACCCCCACACACACCGCATACACATACCACACCATACCACATCCATACCCCCCCACACACACCACACACATACAACACACACCACCACACCCTCCACACACACCACACCACACACACACCCCACACCCACCCACACACCACACACACACCACACCCCCTCCACACACCACACACACAGCACACCCCCCACACCACCATACCACACACACACCACACCCCCCCACACCACACAGAACACCCCCATACACACACACACACATAACACTACACACAACACCACATACACACCCACACACACTACATACCCCTGCATACGCCCACACACAATTCATCCTTCAGCAACACATGGGTGGAGGGAGCACCACACTGCCCCATGCAGTTGAAAATCCACACATAACTTTTGACTCTGAATAAACTTAAGTACTAATAGCCTACAGTTGTCCGGAAGCCTTACCAAAACATAAATGCCGATTAACACGTATTTTGTGTGTTATATGTATTCTATTCTGCATTCTTACAATAAAGTAAGCTAAGGAATAGAAAATGTTATTAGGAAAGTCATAAGGAAAACAAAGTGCATTTACTGTTCTTCAAGCGGAAGTGGATCATCTTAAAGGTCTTCATCCTCTTCTTCATGTTGAGTGGGCTGAGGAGCAAGAGGAGGGTTGGTCTTCTTGTCTCAGGGGTAGCAGAGGCAGAAGAAAAATGTCCATGTGTCATTGGACCCAGGCAGTTCAAACCCATGTTGCTCAAGAGTCAATTGCACGGTTTAAAAATTTTTTAAGTTGTGATAAAATACATATAAAATGTACTGTCTGGCTGGGTGCAGTAGCTCACGCCTATAATCCCAGCACTTTGGGAGGCTGAGGCAGGTGGATCACGAGGTCAAGAGATCGAGACCATCCTGGCCAACATGGTGAAACCTTTCTCTTACTAAAAATGCAAAAATTAGCCGGGCATGGTGGCACATGCCTACAGTCCCAATTACTCAGGAGGCTGAGGCAAGAGAATCGCTTGAACCAGGGGCTGGAGGTTGCAATGAGCTGAGATCTCACCACTGCACTCCAGCCTGGGCAACAGAGCAAGACTCCATCTCAAGAAAAAAAAAATTACTGTCTTTGTAGTATACAGTTCAATGGTGTTAAGCGTATTCACATTGTTGTTTAGACAACCTGCAGAATTTTTCTCATCTTGCAAACCTGAATCCTACACCCACTGAAAAACATCTCTCCATTGTCCCTCCCTCCAGCCGCTAGCCATCACCATTCTTATTGAAGATAACTTTGAATTTTAACAGTTGTAGAAAAAAAAAACCATGATTTTCCCTCCTAAAAGGAATAAAGGAAATGAAATAAAGCAAAAGTCTGAAAACTACAAAGCTTCATGTGTATAGTTTGAGATATTATCACTACATTCATAAGGAAGTTTTTCTTTACAAGGACAGATATTTTGTGATGGTTTGAATTTTTGTGTAAAACAGTGGTTCAATTTCACCATTGGAGAAAAATGACAATGAAGAAATTTCCAAATGTTTCAGGAACATATAAGCTCTCTAAAATTATTAGTTTAAATAGGACAACATACCACATCATCTCACTTATATGTGGAATGTAAAAAAGTAAACCTCATCGAAACAGGGAATAAAATGGTTACCAGACGCTGGAAGGAGAGGGAAATTACAGAGATGTTAGCCAAAGGACGTGAAATTTTAGTTAGACAGGAGAAGTAAGTTCAAGAGATGGATTGTACATCATGGTGACTGCAGTCAATAACAATATGTAGCATATTTGAAAATTGCTAAGAGAGTGAATTTTAAGTGTTCTCACCACAAAAGACAAAAAAATGACCAGCATATGATACGAGGCAATGCGTATATTAAATAGTGTGATTTAAGCCATCCCACGATGGATTATACATATATCAGAAGTATCACGTTGTACACCGTAGGTATGTACAATCTTCATTTGTCAATGTAAATATTAAATAAATGCTTTCTATAATTAAAAAAATAGGATGGGTGTGGTGGCTCACGTCTATGATCCCAGCATTCTAGGAGGCCAAGGTGGGAGGATGGCTTGAGCTCAGGAGTTTGAGACCAGCCTGGGCAACATGGCAAAAACCAATCTCTGCAAAAAACACAAACATTAGTGAGGTCTGATGGTGTGCACCTGTGGTCCCAGCTACTTGGGAGGCTGAAGTGGAAGGATTGCTTGAGCCAATGGAGGTCAAGGCTGCAGTGAGCCAAGACTGTGCCACTGCCCTCCAGTCTGGGCAACAGAGCAAGGCCCTATCTCAAAAAAAAAAATAAAAATAAAGTATAAAGTGACTCTAGGATCGTGGCACTCTCTTACACTTTCAGCCTATGAAACAAAGGTGCCTTTGATAATCTATATAAATGTGTCTTTGGTGTCCTGATGTAGATTTTTGTCCCCCTGCAACAGCATGAACAGGCTGAACACTTCACCACAAGGCTTTGGCTCCCTGCCAGCTCTTGAGGTTCTGGACTTGACTTACAACAACTTGAATGAAAATTCTCTTCCTTGAAACTTCTTCTACCTGAGTAAGAAACTTTCAGTTCCATAAATCTCCTCAACACTATACTTTGCATTCTAAGAGTAAAATTTACTTGCCAGGACCTAAACTCCAAGAGCAATTATTGGACAGAGATAATTTTTTCTTTAGAGACTCCTTTTGAATATTCCTTCGTAGCTCAGCAGTATGTGCATTTGATATATCGTTATGTGACACCATTGGGCTGAAGTGGACTTAGTAATGTCATATTAACATTCTGAGAGAGATTATATACCTAAATGAGATCAAGCCTCACATTTAGCTAAGAGACTTGACTTTCTTTTTAAATAGCATGCCAAAAAAAAATCCTCCCATGGTGGTATTAATTCTTTGTACGATATTTGCCCAGGATGTCCCAATCAATTATTTATAAACAATATTTATTAATAAACCACTAAGGGAATTTTTAAATTTTCCAGCCAGGATTCTTATTTTCAGCCTTTTAAAAAG
The DNA here is from genome assembly GCF_028878055.3 of Symphalangus syndactylus. NCBI lineage: Eukaryota > Metazoa > Chordata > Mammalia > Primates > Hylobatidae > Symphalangus > Symphalangus syndactylus. The sequence continues at coordinate 79,670,386 of NC_072426.2, forward strand.
TACTCCTATTGACCTATTTATCCAGTACACAGGCATTAAGAAATTATTGGCCACAGGTGAACACACCTTATTCTTTTATATGCCAACAAATTTCTTGCTGAAGATGCTTTTGAAAATTAAAAACTGATTTCTTCTGGGAACTCATGCACTATTTCAGACAAGGTTTGCTTCTCTTAAATGAGTGTTCTATTTCTTCAGTTAGTAACTTATATGGCATTCAGAAAATCTGAATTTTCTGAACTGGTCTCTAAAATTTCACTTTTTACCTTATATACATTCTCTCTCTATGACTTTCTTAAGCACATGAAACCAACTGTAAAATATTTTCTTGGGTGGTGGAGCACCTGTTTTTATTATGTTATATTAACATACAGTTCTGGAGTCTGAGCTCCAAAGATCACTTGAGGCTAGGAGTTTAAGACCAGCCTGGGTGACATAGAGAGACCCTGTCTCTAGAAACAAAAATTAAAAAATTAACCAGACATAGTAGCATGTGCCTGTAATCTTAGCTAATTGGGAGGCCAAGGTAGGAAGATTGCTTGAGGCCAGGAATTTGAGGCTGCAGTGACCACTGCACTCCAGTCTGGGTGACAGAACGAGACTCTGTCTCTAAAAAATAAATACTGATAAACAAAACATACATCTAATTATAGTCAGCTTTTTTGGTTGAGGATAAACAGATGCTTTAGAATTTTAGCCTTCAATAGTTTGGAATCGTATTATCATTGTGTAGTAATTGTGAACAAATTTCTGACTACTGATATTCTGCTTAAGTTAGGATTTACTCTGTTAACTTCACGCCATTATTTTAGCCCCTTTGTCTTCATTTACTTTTGTCCTTAAGGCTGTAGAAACAAGTAGTAATAATTAGTCAGATTATGGAACTGATGAGCTGTGGTTATAGCCTCCATCACCAGAAAGCCTTTCGTTAATTTTTAACACAGTGCTATTTACATAGGAAAAGGTCTATTTTAACAGTTGTATTCCCTTGAAAGAACCTTTTTGCCCTAGGTATCCATAAAAGTGGCACAGTAGTTTTCTTTGTTTTACTTTGGATGCAAATGGAGAAATAAATGTGAATCAAAAGTAATCTGTGAGAAAAATAGCAATCTTTCTTGAAAATGTGTTGAAACTCTGTGCCCCAAAATGCTAGTGCCTACGTTGTTAATTGTATCAGTCCTCTTGGATATAGATGTTTTCCTGGACACACCAGCTACACAATAAGCCAGTAAATCTAAGTTTGACCTGCTTGTTATTATTGGGAGCCCTAAGTATGTCAAAGGCTTTTCACCAAGCCAGGATTATTAATCAAAGCTGACTCCCTTGTATTGATCAGACCTCAAATGTTTGGGTTCCATGCCATCCTGTTTATGTATTGCTGTTTAATTTGCAGCCACCCTGTGTGCACTCTGTCTAAGTGACAACGATTTTGAAATCCTGCCACCAGGTATTGGGAAGCTCACAAAGTTGCACATAGTAAGTTATCTAAATTCTATCTAATTCACTGCTGCAGCCTTGTAGGGGTAGAATCAAGTCAATCTGAGCAGGAGTCAGGTTTGTTTTGCAGGAATAAACCACTACTTCTGATAGTGTTTCTTGATTATCCACCGGCGCTTGTAAATAAATGGAAAGGACTGAGCTGTAGTAGAAGAGAGGACATGGAGGAGGATGAGAGTTTCTGTGGAGCACCTTTTAATGTGAAAATGTGTTGACAACTCCTTGTTTTCTTTTGTTTAGCTCAGCAATAGGGATAACAACCTGATCTCACTGCCTAAGGAAATCGGGGCGCTTACCCAGCTTAAAGAGTTCCACATTCAGGGGAACCACCTCACTGTTCTACCCCCAGAATTAGATAAGGTTTCTGATGAATGAACGTAGTTCTGGGTTTCATGAATAACAGTTATCCTAATGTAGCAATCCTGAACAACCTCTCTCCTCTTCTTGGCAACTACTCTCCACCTAGACACCCGGTTCTGATCATTTGAGAACCATGTGTCATTGACCAGAGTTCAGCTGTTATAGGTTTGACCTTCCCCAATGCTGTGTTCTGCAGCTGTAGTGTCCAGTGTCTTAGAAACTGCTGATGAAAGATGACCCTGCTCAGCTCCCTGCATGATGTAGTGGAAAAAGCATGGGGTTAGTAGTAAGAGCCTTATGCATGGCTCCTCATTGACTAGCTGGGTAAGCTTTCTGGGTCTTGGTTGTTATTAATAACTTTATCTAAGTATCACTCTTATTTTTTAACCCCTTACTTTTTTATTGACCTAGAAAAACTTTTAGCAAAGAATTAAATTAGTTGTTATGGCTACTTGAAGATGTTGATACCTCTCCTGGTCGTGAATTTGCCTCTCTCCTGATCCCATTTCTAGTAGGAATTGTTAAATATGTTCTTGCTGGGAATGGGTCCTACTTCTGGCCACTGAATCCTAATCCTCTAACAAGTCATTCCTATTTCCAGAGTAGGTTTATGTCCCCCACCAGAAATAACCTCCAAGCCAGTCATTCTGTTACTGCTTCATTCCACTGCAAAAGGTTCACAAGTTCCCTTATCTTTTCTTGTGCAGACCTTCGATAGCCTCTAATTTATTTAATCCTTTGAACCACATTGTTTTCTCAAACTGCAATTATTTGCTTTTCTGCCCCAAAATACCATCATTTTTAAGAAACACATTAAGGAAGCAGTTCTTTAAACAAGTCTGGCAGTTTGAAGAGGCCATTTGTTAGAAATTAGAATGCAAGCACCAGGAGGGCAGGGGCATTTTCACATTTGTTCCCTGGGGTGCAGTACTTGCTCAGAAAACATTGACTGAATGAATGAAAGAAGCAAGGACCTTGGATGGCAGGAGGTTAGGAAGGTTATGAGCAGGCTGATGGGGCTAATGGTTATACATAGGAAGACTGAGACACAGAGCACACCCATCAGCACAGAGAGTTCTGTTGGCAGCCTTATTAGTCTAAAGGGAAGGCAGTCATGTGATTTCGTGGAACAGATGGAAAGTCCCGCCTCCTCCCTTCCCATTTCCCTTAACTCTCTTGTTAGTGTTAAAAGACCAGAGGTTTATTTAATTATTTTTAAGGGCTGAGGAGCAACTCAACATTTCTCTTTACTGAGTTGCAAGCAGTCAAGTTTTGTTTTGGGAGCAGGGTTACAGAATCAAGAAACGCTTTTTGCAAACAATTTCAAGGCAAAAAACTTCTTGTCAAAGGAGACATCTTGGGCTGGACATGGTGGCTCCCACTTGTAATCTCAGCACTTTGGGAGGCCGAAGTGGGTGGGTTGCTTGAGCCCAGGAGTTTGAGACCAGCCTGGGCAACATGGTGAAACCCCATCTCTATAAAAAGTACAAAAAATTAGCTGGGCATTGTGGTGCATGCCTGTAGTCCCAGCTACTCAGGAGGCTGAGGTGAGAGGATCACCTAAGCCTGGGAGGTCAAAGCTGCAGTGAGCCACGATTGTGCCACTGCATTCCAGCCTGGGTGACAGAACAAGACCCTGTTGAAAGGGGAAAAAAAAGAGAGAGAGATCTTGCACAGTGGTTAATAACCACAGATGTTATTATTAGTAACAGCTGGGGAGCTTCTACAGAACTCAAATACTTGCTTCTTCCCCAGCCTACTAAATCAGGATCTCCATGTGTGAGGTGAATTCTTGTGTAACTTGGTGTAAAGCTTACTTAATGCCTCTGACATGTGTCCTTGGTTAGCACGGTTAGTAGAAACAGAAAAATAAATGTATATTTTGATGTCATTTGATCTTATTTCATTTTTCAAGCAGTGAAGCAACATAAGATATTAGATTAAACAATTATTTTATCAGACAGTAATTTGCCACAAAAATGTCTAGTTGAACCTACACATGCCTATTTATGTATTTTAAAATGTTACTCATTTTGCTTATCTTATTTATGTACTATATGAGGTCATCTTTGTTCAACATTTCTGTTAAGCTTTCCATTAACAAATCATGTATATTTTTATTCAGGTGTAGAATTGAGGGCGAAGGCTTTAAATGACTTCATTTTTGCCAGCCATATGTAGAAAAGCTTAATCTTAACATTTGCCTGATAGCAGGTTTTCCCGATTATAGGCAAACACTTAGTTGTAAGTAAATGATAAACCTTTAGAAGTCACTGTCACAAGCTAAACTCAAGATGAAGACAAATGTACTATTTATTTTTGAATGGTGTTTTTTTAAAAAGTCAACGTTAATATAATACTAATATAGAACAGCTATTATAATAATAGGTAGTATGTATTAAGGCCTGGAATTGCAAGGCACAAAGATAAGTGTTTTTCCTGCAATATCACCTACAATTATCATAAGAATTATAAGCAGACTTTTAAGAGGTGAGTACATTGAGGTGTAGAGAGGGTTGGTGACATGTCTGTGGGGGACACAGCTAGTCACAGAGGTGAGATTTGAACCTGGCAGTCCCTCCTCTGGGTCCAGCTTCCTGATCATGGTGAGGTCCTCTTTCCCACCCATATGCTGGTAAAAGGATTCCTAGAAATGCAGTTTTCAAGTTTGAACAAAACACAACCCCGGCACACCCCCACGAAACAGCAGGCAGAGAGATGTTGCTGGATGGTGAGTTGGCATGGGCTTTACCAATGTGTGAGCAAGGCTAGCATAACACTTTGCAAAATGCAGCTGAGATGGCCTCTGGAAGACAAATTGCTGTCCCATTCCAAGTCAGTTGCATTGTCCCCATGTCTCTTTCCCCTCAACAAACATGACCCCTGATAGGAACATCTTTTGTTTCTTTGTGTCCCCAGCACCTGAAGTGACCATCTGGATGCTGCTCTGGGCTGGCTGATGGGCAGTACCAGGCGCTGATGATGCGCATGAAGCTTATGCTGCAGGTTTGCTTCTGGGGGTGTTTTAAAGCATGGGTGATGCTATCTCCCTGTATATTTTTTACATATCTGAATATACAAGATAAATGCTTTTGAGATTTCTGTGAAATTTCCTTTCATAATAAATCCAGACTTTATTAACTTGTAACCTTTTTGGTACTCGTATTTCACCCAAGCAACAGAATCCAGATGAGTTCTGATTTGTCAGATCTGAGAACATGCAGGGACACAGCAAAATAAAGTCAGGGGCTTAGCTGGAGTTTTAATATGTGACTGTATTACTTTCCCTTTATTGTATGCCTTTGAATAAGCTACTTAAACCGTTATGTCTGATTTCTAGGAGTAAAGCACTTGCTTTCATATTAGTCTATATACTTATCAAAAATGAGATGTAAGTTGAGTCTCTCACGTACCCATTCATTCATTTATTTTTTCAGGTTAAGTTCCTACTTTAGGGCAGATCTTTGAGTCCAAGGAACTTGCTTTTCCGGTAAAGTAAGATTCACTTATTCAACAACTGTTTGTTGAGCCCCTGGTATTTGCTAAGGATTATGACAAGAGACAGAACACCCATTATTGATGATGTTATAGTGGGAGAGGACAGAAGAGAGAAAGAGAAAGAGAGAATATGAATGACAGACACGTGATATTAAGAGCTCTGGGAAAAAATTGAGCATGGAAGGGAGTGTCCAGCTGAGGAAGGGTAATCAGAGAAACCCTCACTCATAGGGTGGTGCCCTCTATGCAGAGACTTAAAGGAAGGAGGGAGGTCTCCTGATAGAGAGAACAGTAAGTGCAAACGTCCTGGGTGGGCTTGTGTTGAGGAAGAGCAAGGCCGGTGTAGCTGGAATAGAGTGAGTGAAGGGGAGAGAGTTGCAACCAATGAGCTTATACAGGAAGTGGGGTCTGGTTCACATGAGAACTAGTAGGACATTGTCAGAACTTGGGCTTTTACTCTGTGTGAAATGGACACCCCCACAAATGCTCCCATCCTAATCACCAGAATATGAAAATCTGTATTGGTGGAACCCACCCCCAATATTTCAACATAGGTTCTTTCTATTTTCCATAAGTGTCGGCTGGCTGAGAAATAAAGAGAGACAGTATAAAGAGAGGAATTTTACAGCTGGGCCGCCAGGGGTGACATCACATATCGATAGGACCGTGATGCCCACCTAAGTCTCAGACCAGCAAGTTTTTATTAAGGGTTTCAAAAGGGGAGGGGGTGTAAGAACAGGGAGTAGGTATAAAGATCACATGCTTCAGAGGGCAAAAAGCAGAACTACTAATAAGGGTCTAACAAAGATCACATGCCTTTGAGGGAACAGGACAAAAGGCAAAAGCAGAACCACCGATAATGGTCTATGTTCAGCGGTGCATGTATTGTCTTGATAAACATCTTAAACAACAGAAAACAGGGTTTTTTGAGCAAAGAACTGGTCTGACCTCAAATTTACCAGGCGGAGTTTTTCCCCACCCTAGCAAGCCTGAGGGTACTGCAGGAGACCAGGGCGTATCTCAGTCCTTATCTCAACAGCATAAGACAGACATTCCCAGAGCAGCCATTTATAGACCTCCCCCCAGGAATGCATTCCGTTCCCAGAGTATTAATAATAACATTCCTTGCTAGGAAAAGAATTTAGCGATATCTTCCCTACTTGCACATCCATTTATAGGCTCTCTGCAAGAAGAAAAATATGGCTCTTTTTGCCCAACCCCACAGGCACTCAGACCTTATGGTTGTCTTCCCTTGTTCCCTAAAAATTGCTATTATTCTGTTCTTTTTCAAGGTGCACTGATTTCATATTGTCAGACACACATGTGTTACAATCAATTTGTACAGTTAACACAATTATCGCAGTGGTCCTGAGATGACCTACATCCTCAGCTTACGAAGATAACAGGATTAAGAGATTAAAGACAGGCATAAGAAATTATAAAAGTATTATATGGGAACTGATAAATGTCCATATTAAAATGAAATCTTCACAATTTATGTTCCTCTGCCACAGCTCCAGCTGGTCCCTCTGTTTGGGGTCTAGGATGTCTTACGTTAACACTTATAACTAAGTGTTTTTTACAAAAAAATGAAAGTTTAAGGAACTGTTTAGATTTTTTTCAAGAATATTTCATACATGATGTTATGTTTTTTCTACCCAAACATTATTTCTAGTTGTCTTTCTTTTTGTGATATTAGCAGCTGTTTTGAATTATTTTCCCAACTTGGCCAGCAACCACTACAGTTTTCTAAAACTAAGAAGTCTATATTCTAGAACTCTCTTCCCTAAATGAATCCTCATAAAATTTGCAAATAGAGAAAACTCACACACAATTCCAAAGTTAAAAGTAAAGCCAAAGTCACTGTCAGCAATTTTTGGCAGCCAGCCATGGAGACTTTCAGAGCTTTTAACAAGGTTCTTCTCAGCAATTCTAGCATCCAGATATAGCCCCATCATAGATCTCGCACGAGCGTGTACGTCATAATCCTGGTGAATACAGAAGTTCGCTGGACTCTTCATGAGCTGCTGCTTTCCCTGCTATATCAGTGTTTTCAGCTGATGCCATTTGTGATTGTGTTTCTGACTTTCTGTAGGCAACCTGCCAAACCTTCATTTTTTTTTTTTTTTTTTTTTGCTTAGATGCACAAGAATGTAGGCACTAATTCTTATATTAAACTGTTTATTTCTATAATACTTAATTGGCTGTTTTCCTGGCTGAACCAACCAAGAGCAGCAGGGATGATAAATTGCAAAATTCATTAAAATAGAGGTCAAGAAATTGAGCCATTTTAATTCTATTATTCTTCTTTCATATATTAAATAGAAAACTTTTGTAGATAGTTTTTCTTCATTATCTCTTTGGTTACCCTGAGGTACTGCTTGTAGAGAAAAGGTAGAATAAATATGGGATTCTTTCCTTTTATTTACCATTTTCTATTTATCAGTTACTTTTTTATTTACCAGTTTTCTAAGTAGTATTCTGGTTTCCTAAAATCCTAGAAAGCACTTGAAGAAATTAAAAATGGGTTGGTTCTTTTTTTGTTTTTTTTTTTTTTTGAGAGAGAGTCTTGCTCTGTCGCCCAGGCTGGAGTGCATTGGCATGATCTCAGCTCATTGCAAGCTCCACCTCCCAGGTTCACACCATTATCCTGCCTCAGCCTCCCGAGTAGCTGGGACTACAGGCACCTGCCACCACGCTTACCTAATTTTTTTGTATTTTTAGTAGATACGGGGTTTCATCGTGTTAGGCAGGATGGTCTCGATCTCCTGACCTCATGATCTGCCTGCCTTTGCCTCCCAAAGTGCTGGGATTATAGGTGTGAGCCACCGTGCCCAGCCAAAAATGGGTTGATTTTTTAAAAATTAATGTTGGGAATTATTCTCCTGCCTCTTCTCAGTCTAATTAAATTTTTCTGTAAGACATTGTATTTTTAAGTACTAGAATTTTTATTTTTTTAAGTTTTTATCTCTGCTGAGATTTCACATTTACTCAATATTATTATTATCTCAGTCCTTGAGCATATCTATAATATAGTAGTATCCCCTTGTATGTGACTTTACTTTCCTCACTTTCAGTCACCCACAGTCAAAAAATATTAAATATAAAACTCCAGAAGTAAACAGTTTATAAGTTTTAAGTCATGCACTGTTCTAAGGAATGTGATGCAACCTCCCGCCATTCTGCTGTATCCGGTTCAGGATGCGACATATCCCTTTGCTCGGCAGATCCACACTTCCTGCTTCCTGCTCATTAGACATTTGCAGCCATCTAAGTTATCAGATGGACCTAGCTTAGTATAGCAGTGTTTGTGTTCAAGTAACCCTTATTTTATTTAGTAATGGTCCCCATATGCAAGAGTAGTGATGCTGGCAATTCAGATATGCAAAAGAGAAACCTGAAAATGCTTTCAGTAACTGAAAAGCAGAAAGTTTTCTACTTAATGAGGAAAAGAAATATGCTGAGGTTGCTAACATCTAGGGCAAGAATTAATCTTTTATTTGTAAAATTGTGGAAATGGAAAAATAAATTCTTGCTAGTTTTGTTTTTGTACCTCAAACTGCAAAAGTTATAGCCACAGTGCTAATGTAGGGTTCGGTATTATCCATGGCTTAAGAGATCCACGGAGGTCTTCCAAAGTATGCCCCACAGATAAAGGGGGAATACTGTAGTCTTTTAATGCTAATTCCAATATCTGGATGATGTATTTATTCTATTGACTGCATGCTTTAATATCATTATAAGCTTGATGATTTAAACATCAGGTGTGCACCTGCTCATTGCAGTCCTCATCATCATCATCATCATCATCATTTTTGTTTGTTTGGGTTTTTTTTAGATGAATCTTGCTTTATGGCCCAGGCTGGACTGCAGTGGCATAATCAAAGCTCACTGCAGCCTCAGACTCCTGGGCTTAGGTGACCCTGCCACCTCAGCCTCTCAAGTAGCTGGGACTACAGGCACATGCTACCATGCCTGCCTAATTTTTTTGTTTTATATTTTTGGCAGACAGAGGGTTTTACCATGTTGTCCAGGCTTGTCTTGAACACCTGGGCTAAAGCAATCCATCTGCTTTAGCTTCCCAAAGTGTTGGGCTTACAGGTGTGAACCACCATGCCTGGCTTGTGGTCATCGTTATTATTGATGCTTATATTAGTTCATGTTTGGATAGTGGGACCTCCTTCAAGTTGCCTCTTGGATCCTATGGACATGACCCTGAGGGGCATAAAAGTGTCCTTGCTTTCCAGTATGACAAGATGCTCTAGACTGATTTTGCACATTGCCTGCCTGCAGCCAGAAAGCAGCCATTTCTCCAAGAAGCTTTGGTTCCTTTTAGTGAGTGATGATATGGAGAATCCAAAGTTATGACACCAAGGAGCTTTCTGCTTCTGTTTTGTTTAATGCTTCTAGGACTTTTCAGTGGATTAGTCTAAAAGATAAGTGTATTTTTTAATTAAAAAAATGTAACTTTTAAGTAAACCTTTCTGTTAACAGTCTTCATTAGAGGATTTTAATTATGCTCAGAGATAATACATCTGTATCTTCTTCTATTTCATTTGAAAAGTACCAGTTTTCAATGTCACAGCCATAAGGAGGCAGAGTCTAGCTCTGTCGCCCAGGCTGGAGTGCAGTGGCACAGTCTCCACTCACTGCAACCTCCAACTCCCAGGTTCAAGCAATTCCCTACCTCAGCCTCTGGAGTAGCTGGGATTACAGGCACATGACACCACACCTGGCTATTTTTTGTATTTTTAGTAGAGATGGAGTTTCACCATCTTGGCCAGGCTGGTCTTGAACTCCTGACCTCGTGATCCACCTGCCTTGGTCTCCCAAAGTGCTGGGATTACAGGCATGAGCCACTGCACCCGGCCTTTTTTTTCTTTTTTTCTTTTTTTTTTTTTTTTTAGACCCAGTCTCGCTCTGTCACCCAGGCTGGAGTGCAGTGGCATGATCTCGGCTCACTGCAACCTCCGCCTCCAGGGTTCAAGCAGTTCTCTGCCTCAGCCTCCATAGTAACTGGAATTACAGGCGCTTACCACCATGCCTGGCTAATTTTTTTCTTTTTTTTTTTTTTTTCTGAGACTGAATCTCACTCTGTCGCCCAGGCTGAAGGGCAGTCGCACGATCTTGGCTCACTGCAACCTCCACCTCAAGTGATCCTCCTGCCTCCATCTCCTAAAGTACTGGGATTATAGGCATGAGCCATCACACCCAGTCAATATAACTATATTCACAAGGAAACAAAACAATTTGTGTGACTCGACTTAACAGCAATATTTGCTGTATTGTGGTGGTCTGGAACCAAATCCACAATTTCTTTGAGGTATGGCTTCACTTTCTAAGCATTTCCTGAGTCAGCCTACTTTTTCTCCATTTTTATTGTCATTATTCTATCCATTTTTTTGTTTTCTTGTTGTTGTTTGGAAACAGAAAAGTGCTGTGTCACCCAGGCTGGAGTGCAGTAGCACTACCATAGCTCACTGCAGCGTCGATCTCCTGTGTTCAAACTATCCTCCTGCCTCAGGCTCCTGAGTAGCTGAGACTACAGATGCACGCTACCACACCTGTTTGTTTTGCTTTGTTTTGTTTTGTTTTGTTTTGGAGACAGTGTCTCGCTCTGTCTCCCAGGCTGGAGTGCAGTGGCGCGATCTCGGCTCACAGCAAGCTCCGCCTCCCGGGTTCACGCCATTCTCCTGCCTCAGCCTCCGGAGTAGCTGCGACTACAGGCACCCACCACCACGCCAGGCTAATTTTTTGTATTTTTAGTAGACATGGGGTTTCACCGTGTTAACCAGGACGGTCTTGAACTCCTGACCTCGTAATCCGCCCACCTCGGCCTCCCAAAGTGCTGGGATTACAGGCATGAGCCACCGCTCCCGGCCCAGCTCATTTTTAAAAAGACCTTTGTAGAGATGGGGTCTCATCATGTTGCCCAAGCTGATCTGGAACTCCTGGCCTCAAACTATCCTCCCGCCTCAGATTCCTGAGTAGCTAGGATCAATCCATTGCTGAAGAGTACATGGATGTTACTTTGCAGACTGTCAACCTGAATTGGTGTTTGCTTGACATTGCCTAATTATTAGTTTCAGTTTCAGCTTACCCACTTTTTGTCAGCAACATGCAGAAGAGACTGTGCCCTTTTTAGTGTATTGTATCAGGAAGCATCTCACATTGGTTTGTGCCATTACTGGTGCAGTGACTTCCAGCCACTTGGTTAAGGTGGAGTTGGCCATATTTCTCCACTGCAGAATTACTGATTTTCCTTTTGTAATTAATAAGTGTGTGTGAGAAGGTTCTTTGAGATGAGGTATATATCTCATTCTTGGTCAAACTATAAGGTTTTTTTTTAAGTGAAAGAAAATTTATTAAGAAACTAAAGGAATAAAAGAAAGGCTACTCCATAGGCAGAGCAGCGTCACTTTAAGGTTTTGAGGTTAACTGATTTTTGTCCAAATCAATAATTACTGCTATGATTGAAAAATGATTATTACTAAGTTTATTTTCATTGTCTCAAGTTCTGCCGAACTCTGGATCCAGGCTGTGTCAATAGGGTGGTATGGTGCCTCCTGTACCTGTCTCGGCCTCCCACAGTCCTTTTTATTTATTTTGCTTTTATAATAGAGACAGGGTCTTACTATGCTGCCCAGACTGGTTTCGAACTCCTGGGCTCAAGCAATCTTCCTGCCTCAGCCTCCCAAAGTGCTGAGATTACAAGCGTGAGCCACCACACCCGGCCAAGTCCTTTACCATCTTCAGAAAGCTTAACTTGCACTTTCAGCAAAAGGATAGATTCCCAGGAAGACTGTGAGAGAGAGTTGGGGCCTAAGTTGATAATATCCAATACACTGAACTTGACTGTGTTCACCATGTTCTGGCTCTAGAGAGATGAGAGTGCTAGTGAGGTTGGTGCCATTTTGTGTATCTTCTGTACCTTGAAGTCCCTCAGAAATCTTGCCCCTGGTCTTCTTGTTCTGAGAACACAACAGGTTCTCTTTTTCTGTGGAGATGAAATCTAGATCTTTGATTTTGAAACCAAATTTGGACTCAACTCTGGAGCACCAATTTCTTCAGCAAGTTGTTCTCTGGAATCAGTCCCAGGGTATGGATTTTTCATAAATGCCTTGATGAGAGTGTGTAATTGAAAGGCGCTATAGGTGGTATGACACCGTCTGGCTTCTCTACTTTGAAATTCCACACCAGGTTGATCTTGCCCTTGGCTGTGGCTTGAATCTAAAGTCAGGTTCTGGTCTTTTCTGGAATCTGTGCCTAGCTCTTCGATTCTGGGCGACAGAGTGAGACTCCGTTTCAAAAAAAAAAAAAAAAAAAAAAGGCCTGGCGTGGTGCCTCATGCCTGTAATCCCAGCACTTTGGGAGATGGAGATGGAGGTGGGTGGATCACGAGGTCAGGAGTTCAAGACCAGCCTGGCCAAGATGGTGAAACGCCATCTCTACTAAAAATACAAAAAATAGCCAGGTGTGGCGGCATGTGCCTGTAATCCCAGCTACTCCGCAGGCTGAGGTAGGGAATTGCTTGAACCTGGGAGTTGGAGGTTGCAGTGAGCCGAGATTGTGCCACTGCACTCCAGCCTGGGCGACAGAGCTAGACTCTGCCTCATTATGGGTGTGACATTGAAAACTGGAACTTTTCAAATGAAATAGAAGAAGATACGGATGTACTATCCCTGAGCATAGTTAAAATCCTCTAATCAAGACTGTTAACAGAAAGGTTTACTTAAAAATTATAAATTTTTATTAAAAAATTTAAAAATACACATCTTTTAGACTAATCCACTGAAAAGTCCTAGAAGCATTAAACAAGCAATCTGGGCTCTTCTGTATCAATTTCTAAAGCAAGTTTTTGTTTGGTAGTGTAACCTGGGTAAGATTTTTGATTGAAGTTATTGATGAGGATTTTCAATTGATCTTTTGTGAATTTGGTGTGATTGCACCTATGATTTGTTGCTACCATCTTGTGTGAAGAGGTGTCTTTGGCCATGCTGGAAGACAGTCCTGGAGGCTGAGCTACTGTCTGGGAGACCACTTACAGCTCATTTTTAAAAAGAAAGTTTGCATATAATACAACATAATTCACAAATCTAAAGCTCATGGTTTTCTGGGCTTTGACAAATGAAAACACCTGTGCAACTTCAACCCTTACTAGGATATGGATGAGAGTTTCTACCCGAAAGCACCAATATTCTAACAAACAGCTTTGCATTTTTTGAATTGTTCACTGCCTGTGAGGATTCCTTACTCCAAGTTTATGACAAATATATTCAGAAGGCATAGTCTACAATTAGTGTTTGGGTAAGTATTTTCATTGATTGTCTGATTATTTGCTGTGAATTTAAGTATGCTGATTTTTATGTAGTTGTCTTCTGCGAAACCTTGTGCCATTTTTTGTGTGGAAACCACTTGTAGAATAAACAGAGATTATGAACGCACAGAGTTGGTTGTGAGGGGCACATCTACCTGTGGCTGCCATTTAAGTGGAAGATGGAATCCGACTCTGGAGCATCGGCAGCCTGAGCTGGTGCTGGGCTCACACTGACTCTGGGAGTGCTCTATGTGTGCTTCACCTTATGAGGGGTGCGGCAGGAACAAAAATAGAAAAGTGTGCTCTACTTTCACATGTTACCAAAGGACAGAGGATACCACCAAGGAATTAGAAAACTATTAAGTGAGGATTTATTCTTCTTAATAGCCTTTCAAACAAGGAATTTGAAAACAAGATTCTAATCATCCCACACCAAAATGCAAATATTATTTTTTATATTCCCAGGATAATTTCAGTTTTACTTAAGCAACACTATTGCCCTGAAATGTCAAGTGGAAAAATAAATGTGAATAATCCCACCACTAGCCTCCAGACTTGATGTTTATGTTATTTCCTTTTTAAAATGACCTTTAAGAAGTTATAAATTAGAAACGTGGCAAGTAGAATGGTTTCATGCAAGAAATACTGGAATAAAGTCCCTGTTCTGGCCCCAGAGTCTTAGACAAGTCATTCAGCCTAAGAGTCAGTTCTCCCATCTGGAAAACATGGGCATTCATCTCTATGGGAGCTTCTAGCTCTAACTGTCAGTGAGTTTCTGAAACTTGCCCAGGAAGGAGCAGCCCTAGTCCAAGTGCATGCCGCCCCTGTGCTTGCCTTTTGCCTGCTTCTTATCCTTGAGGTAGCCTGCAGACTCCTCCTCATTCATCTCCTAAGCCAGTGCTACCTGACTTAGGAGGTAGGGAATATGTTTGGGAGGGAATATGTTTGGGAATATGTTTCCAATTCTGGTCACATCTGAAAGAAATTTTTCCTGGAAGAAAGATTACATCTATGACCTGCAAAGCATTATGCTTCGCTCTGTATTTCAGATCTTGTGGGTTTTTTTATATGGGAAAAGTTACCTTTTTTTTTTTTTTTGAGATAGAGTTTCGCTCTTGTCACCCAACTAGAGTCCAATGGCATGATCTCAGCTCACTGCAACCTCTGCCTCCTGGGTTCAAGCGATTCTCCTGCCTCAGCCTCCCAAGTAGCTGGGATTACAGGCACCTGCCACCATGCCCAGCTATTTTTTGTATTTTTAGTAGACACGAGGTTTCATCATTTTGGCCGGGCTGGTCTCAAACTGCTGACCTCAGGTGATCCACCCACCTCAGCCTCCCAAAGTGCTGGGATTACAAGCCACACCTGGCACGATTATGTCTTTTTACATGAGAAAAATTTCTTGAGATCGTAAGGAAAAAAAAATCCCTGAGCCAAAATAAGTCAACCAAGAAGAAAAAGAAAATGAAAAGTAAGAAAAATATGTATTTTAAAGAAAGTAAAGTGGACATAGCAATCACATTGAAATCTGAGTATAGAACAACCTTCATCTCTAAAATTTATATTTAGCCAACCACTATTCTAAGCAAGGTTGTGGTAGGAATACCTACCAACTATTCTAGGCCACATGTCACTTAAATTGGCAAAAAGTAAAGCAAAGCCATAATTGTGGTTTGATATTTTGGATATTCAATCTCATTTCAGTATCTGCATAGTCTCACATTTTGGAAAACAAAATTGTGGTGATTTCACTTGTCTCTTCATATCACGATTATACTAAAAACTGAGAAACAAATGTAGACTAAAGAAGTAAACACTAAAGGGTGAGATCATGCAAGTTAAACAGATACGCTTTCTCAGGGAAAAGTCACTTAACCATCATGCACTGATACATTTTTGTGAGCTTATATGGTTCCAGTGAATTTACAACTTGACTAACTTCACATGATTCACTGTGTACTGTAGAATATAATTAAATTGACATTTCCTGGTACAGAATAAATTTGCATATGAGTGAAACAAATGATGAAAATAAATAAAGTCTGAGGCCATATAATTCCACTGGTTACCAATTTATGTCTTCAGCTCTACACCAAAGCAAATATTACAACTCTGAACAAGCAAGCAGGTGAAGAATAGACTTGCTGTAACCTCAGATGTCAAAGAATGTATTTATCTCTGAAAACGTCTGTATTTTTTTTTGTCACATTGTACTTTATTTAAAGGTGGCCACAGCATTAAAATGTCAGTTCGATTTCTACAACCAGAAATGGAAAATGAGTCAGTCAAGCTGAAGCAGACGTTTCTAACAAAGTCTAAGGCATAGTTCTGTATAACTAATAATAAGGATACAATATTTGACTTACCTAATTCCCAAACTGAGATCACTAAAATTTAAGAATATCTACCAAAACTTAAGGGAAATCTCAGAGAAACTTTAAAAATAACATTTTATTTTTTATCATTCAAAATGTTTCAATCAATATTCTGAGCCTAAATGTGTAGGTGAGTGCTTTCTCCATCTTTGCACACGTGAAGTGCGCCTGAACCATAGCCCATATTTCTCAAACACCATCACACCCATAGAACAGAAAGGAAAGGCGCAGTTTCACCAGCTAGCCCCCACAAGCCACTCCCTGGGGTCCTCCCCAGCACCTGCTAAATTTGGGAGGCCTGATTTCAGAGGGCTGGATAATGAACTGGCAAAATAAACCCAGAAGAATCGTAATTACAGACAAAGGCAAAATAAACCCAGAAGAATCGTAATTACAGACAAAGACCAACTCAGGTTCCAGCGCAGATACACAGCCCATATCAGTGCTTTTGATGTTAGCTGCGGTTAAGGGGGCAGGAAAGGCTCCACTCTATGGTCAGTGGCGTGGTCAGCTCAGCGCCGCCACCCCGGCGGACTCCATCTCACCATGACCCTCCCAATCAGGCTGATGGTGTCTCCTTATGCCAAGTGGAAGGAACTGCAATCAAATTCTGACACGACCTGCAATAACTGGCAGCACAGCACGGCCTCCTTCTCAACAAATTACGATGCTGATCCCGGAATCAGCCATCCATGCCCATGGTCTTTTGTCCTTATGCTTTCAAAACGCCCCCTGCTTCATGCTTTCTAGGCTTGAGGACTTGGCTTAAGCATGCTTCTGAATTGCCGCTCCCTCTAGTTGACAAATCTTTTTTTTTTTTTTTTTTTTTTTTTTGAGACGCAGTCTCATTCTTGTTGCCCAGGCTGGAGTGCGGTGGCGCCATCTCAGCTCACTACAACCTCCGCCTCCCGGATTCAAGCAATTCTCCTGCCTCAGCCTCCTGAGTAGCTGGGATTACAGGCGCCCGCCACCACACCCGGCTAATTTTTGTAGTTGTAGTAGAGACGGGGTTTCACCATGGTTAGCCAGGTTGGTGTCGACCTCCTGACCTCAAGCGATTTGCCCGCCTCAGCCACCCAAAGTGCTGAGATTACAGGCATGAGCTACCGCGCCCCGTGGACAATTCTTTACACTGTTTCCAGTTGGGGCGGAGCGGGAGACAGCATGGAGCCCACCTCTGCAGGAGGCAGGGCTTGGCTGAAGGCAGAGACCCCAACCAGGGGAAGGTGGACTTTGGGCACCGAACTTTAGGGAAAGCGCTCTGGGTCAGGCGTCTCCTCCAGAGTGGGCAGTTGAAAGTTAAAAAGGCCGCCTTCAAAATAGTTTTAAAATCTATACATTTACCCAGACATACACATTTTTCGAGACAGGGTCTTGCTCTGTAGCCCAGGCTGGAGTGCAGTGGTGCGGTCGCAAGCCATCTTCCCGCCTCAGCCTCCCGAGGAGCTGGGACCACAGGCCCGCGCCACCACGCCCGGCTAATTTAGTTTTGTGTTTGTTTTATTTTCGTTTGTTTGTTTTGTAGAGACGGAGTCTGACTGTGTTGTCCAGGCTAGTCTTGAACCTCTGGGCTCATGGGATCCTCCCTCCTCGGCCTCGCCAGTTGCTGGAGATTAAGGCTT
Organism: Symphalangus syndactylus; assembly: GCF_028878055.3. Classification (NCBI taxonomy): domain Eukaryota; kingdom Metazoa; phylum Chordata; class Mammalia; order Primates; family Hylobatidae; genus Symphalangus; species Symphalangus syndactylus. The sequence goes on from NC_072426.2 coordinate 79,688,055, forward strand.
GAGCCTCCACTCCCGGCCCTATTAATTATTCTTAATTAAAACATTTCAAGGACGCAGTGTTTGGGGCCAGCGCGGCGTTTGCAGTGGCTGCTCCAGCCTCGGGGCCGCAGGTCACCGCGCGGGCCCCATGCCTACTGGCCCGGCCGTCCTGCAGGTTAGCTCAGGGGAGTGCTCTGGAGAACCCTGAGCCCACCTCCTGCGCCCAGCCCAACCTCGGGTCCCCAGGCCCAGCCTCTGACACACCGCTCCCAGCGCGGCCACGCCACAGCTTCGGGCTGCGCTCCCCCAGGCAAAGGCGCCGCCGGCGTGTCCAGAGCGGCCTCCTCTTCCAGGCGGCGCTTGTGAGTCAATGGAAAAGACCGTGGCGGACTCAGCAACCGCCTAGGATATCGCGGAAGCCTCCTGCGGGGACTTCACGGCTTGTCCCAGGAGCTTCTACAACAGCCTGGCATTGTGAGTAGAGTTATAATATTTTCCGCCAGTTTTTCCCAGCCCGGCCCCCAAGCGTCTGATCTTAAAGTCCCCATATCAGACTCCGGGGTCGTCCCTGCAAGGGCGCCAGGTCCCCGACACCCGCCAGGGAATCAATCTCAGTCCCAGGAGAAGGGCGTGGCGAGCGGGGAAGTAACAACTACAGGACCCGTGACAGTGGTCAAGCCTTAGAGGCCCCGCGTGCCTGCCAGGCGCCCGAGCCCACGCCGTCCAGGTTTCCCCACCCCCGCGGGAACCAGCTGTTCCCCCTGCACGGGCGAGGGCGCTGGGGTCACCCCCGCCGACGCCAGGCGTAAGCTCCGGAACCCCCTCCCATCCGCCCGGACCCGGGAGCGCGGGGAGCCTGGCTCTCGCCTGACAATAAAGAAATCATCACCGACAGAAGGAAAGGGGAGAGAGGCTGCGAAGGGAGCGGCTTTAATCCGGGATCCGCCTCCTTCAATTCTCCAGCGCAGCGGCCCCGAAAGTGAGGTGGGAACGGGGATTGAGGCTGAGCTCGCTTCTTCCTTGTTTTCCGGGTCTCGCGCCTCTGAAGCGAATGGGGCCTGGAGGGGTGCTGGGGATCGAGGGAATGGCGTTGGTGGGTGACCGAGGGAAAGGTGGGGCCAGCCCCTGGGCCCCGGTCGGAGGAGGATTACGAGGCGGAGCCGCTGCCTGCCAGCGCCTCACCCGCTTGGTCCACCCAACAGCTCCGCGCTAGACTCGCGGCTGCGGAAGCGGCGGGCCAGGTGGTGATTACAACCCGGGGCGCTATCCCTTTGGAACCTGACCCCTAACTCCGTTCAGTAACCGGATTTCCGGAAGCCGCGACCTCGAAGCCCCCAGCGTTTCTCCACCGATGGCGGAGCCGGGGCTCCTGAAAGCCTCGGAGCCGCAGCTCCAGCCTGCAGCGCACGCCTCGGCCCCCAGGGAGCAGCGCAGCGAGTCAGAGTACACCCCTGCATCCGGAGCATAGCAGGCAGGCCCCAGGCTGAGGACTTGCGACTTCGTGGGACTTCGGCGCCCGCCCCTCCGCCCCTCCAGGGAACAGAGGCGGCTCTGGAAGTTGGTTTAGCGCGGAGACCGCGACCGGAGGGGCGCAGAACGCTCCTCCCAGCGTCCTGGGCTCCGCAGGCACAATTTTAAAACCAGCGGCGAAATCCGAGTCCCACCGCCCCCCGGGGGTGGAGCGTGGCCGACTAGCCAAGCCCAGTCTCAAGCTCCGCCCGCTTTTGCGCCGCGAGGTCGCCTGGTGAGTTCCAGGACCTGTGGTCCCCCGGCCGCCGGCGCTCTCGGATGTCTCCTGGCCGCGGCGGGAACGGATTTGGGCGCTCAGACGGCGCCGGGGTCGTTTCTGTGCCCCCGCCCGGTGGCCGGAGCCGCAGCCTTGCCCCTTCCCCACTGGGGCAGTGCCTTCCTTTCTCGAGGCCGGACCGCGCCGGAGCCCCAGGCCCCAGGCAGCCCGGGCCGCAGCTGTCATGGAGAGGCCCGACCGACGCTCACGTGGGGTGCCCGGCAGGAGCCCCGGCCGCCTCGCGCCCTTCTTCTCGCCCACGACTGTGGCCGGCGGCGGCCTCTGCTTCCCGGACAAAGCCGGAGATGCTGCTGCGGAGTCGGCCTTGGGACCTGCTTCTTCTCTCGGCTCCGGGGCCCGCAGCCATCTGGGCCCGGAACGGCTGCCCGGGGCGTTCCCTCTGGAGCGGTGGCCAGGGCTGATGGGGCGTGTGCGACGCGGGACCCCGAGCCCGGCAGCAGCCGCCGCCAAGCATGGCAAGGACCAGCGCGAGCCTCTTCCCACTGCGGCCTGGGACGGCGTGGGGTGGGAGCCAGCCCGGGACATCCAGGTGGGATCGGCCACCGCTCAGGCGCTGTCCCAGGCGAACGCCGCCAGGGGCAGGCTCAGCACCGCGCAGGCCGCCGGCTCAGCGCAGAGAGGGGCCCCCGGTTTATGCCAAAAGCGTGTCTTCTCCAACCTCCTCCTTAAGCCCCTGCCTCATATGCTGGTTCCTGTCTCTCTCCAGTAGTTCCTGGGTGCCTGGGAGCAGAGACGGCCCCTTCTCCCCAAGCTCAGCTGCAAGCTTCAGTGACCTGGGCAAAGTCCCGTTAACCCTGCCCACCTTTTGGGGAGGAAGGCCGGTTGCTCCTCTAGCCTCCACTGTGGCACTAAGAGGCAAAGGTAGCCAAGCTGATCGCTGGTTTCATCTGCACCCACCCCCACCCTCACAGGTGATGAGATGGGCAGTGACAGGTGGGTTGGCAGCCGGACTGGAGTGGCATGGCTAGCTGCCCTGGGCACCATATTCCCTGCCTGTCACCACAACTGGCTGCCCAAGTAGCAAAGCAAAGTTACAATGACAAGATCCAGAGAGGGGAGGCTCCAGCTGGAGATGGCGCTGCTGTCACAGGCCACCTGAGCAACAATGTGACAGCTTCTCATGGGGGCAGGCTCTGTCCCCAGTCCCTACCCCGCCCTGGCTTGATCCTTGTCGGTGTCTATTTCTTTGCCTTGCTCTTATCTCAGCCTGGCTTCCCTTCCAGGATGTCGGCTCTGAGTGTCTCTTGGTCCACGCTTGTCTCCATCTCTCCTTTCTCTTCCCCACTCCCTAAACTCAGGACCCAGTCACTCCTGCTCCTTACACACGTACACACCCACACTAACATACACGCACTCTCACACTCACTCTCGTTCCCCCCACACACACACACTCCCACCCTGCCTTAGACAGGAAACAAGTTTCCCTCCCAGAACCCTTATTAAGACCTGTGGGGAATGACCGGGATCTGGGCCCCCCGTAGGTCTGTGAGTGAGCCTGTGTGTGTGCAAAGGTGTGAGCCTGTGAGCATCCATGTGGCTGTGGAATTTAGAAAGCATGTGTGTACACACGTGAGTGTGACAGTGAAGTGTTGAGAGTTGAAACAGTGTGCATTTGGGGTCAGTGTGGTCTTGGTCGTGTGGGCACACAGGTGAGCTCCGGCTAGGGTAGAGGGATGTGAGTGACTCAGAGTGTGGAAGCTGAGCCCAGGGCAGATGGACAAATACATCCTTTGAGCTCCTATGGAGGCTGCCACCCCATACCTTGCTCACCTACTCCCTCTTTGTCATCCTGGGTTCCATCAAATCAGGATGGGGTGCAGGAAGGGAGAGTGAAGCTGCAGACCTCTGGGAAGGGGCCTGCACACTCCCTGGGCCTGTCAGCCACTGATCTGTTCCATGTTCCTATAAATACTTAAAAATCCTAACTGCTGAGGAGCAAGACATCCTCCGCCAGCCAGCTGGGGCTCCTGGCCTGGAAGCTGGTGGGGAGGGAGCTAGGGAGCAAGACACATGGGGGAGGGGAGGGGAGGGGGGGTCGCATCAGCGAGGCTGGCATCAGGGACTCCTGAGTTCAGCTCCTAGTTTTGCCAAAGGTTAGCCTGGGTGCCCCAGTATGTCTTCATCAGGAACTGCAGAGCTAGAAATACCATCTATGCCGCTGTCCAAGGAAGCAGCCCTACCTCTGCCTGAAGAGAGAGACTCCCCCACCGACATCCAGCTTTCTGCCCCTCTAGTCACGTCTCTCAAGTAGGGGTAAAGAGAGGGGTCTTCTTGCCTTTTTTGTAGTGGGGAGCGTCTCACTGTATTGCCCAGACTGTTAGCTCTAACTCCTGGCCTCAAGTGATCCTCATGCCTGTAGCTCCCAAAGCATAACAATTACAGGTGTGAGCTGCCACACCCAGCAGCTTCTTACTCTTTAAACGCCAGACAAAATTCTTCTGGAGTTCCTGGAGCGGATTGTCTCTTTGAACTCAAAATCTTTCCCAGGACACCTTTATCAATCCATCAGGCTCTTTCTGGATTGGAGACAGAAGAAACTGCAGCTCAATGACCCCCTTTGCAAGAGCCCCCTCTGCAGCCCTTGAGGGGAGCGAAAACATTTTCATCTGGCCTCACCCCCATCTGCAGCCAGCTCTTTCACTTCTAGAGCTGGGCTGGTTGTGATAACCTGGAGAAGGGGAAATTAGTTGGGATGACTCACTTGCCGGAGCCCATCAACACTGGCCCAGGCTTGTGGCCAGATGCCTGGTTAACCAGCCCAAGAGAGCTTCCTTTCTCAGGAAGAGAATGATTATTGATCCTCTGTACCCACTGCCCAGGACAGTGTCAGGCACACCACAGGCCCTTGGGCATTTGTGTGGCATCATCAGCCTTATGCTTGTATCACCAAGTCAAGCTTTCCCAATAGCAGTTGGTGGCAAACTCCAACTCCTAGTGTCAGAAGGCATCACAAAGCCCAGATGTCCTGGCCTCCCAGCTCAGGCAAGCCCAGCATGGACACAGAAACCCTTGACACTGAGCCAATATCTCTTCCCCCTGTATGGCTTGAATTTCAGATATATTGATGTTGAGCCCTTCTGGCCCGCAGTGGGACTCCCCTTGGCCTTACACAGGTAATGCCTATATCCTGGCCTAGGCTTTTCCAAGAAGCCAGACTCTGGGAAGGACCTGGAGTGGAGGAAAAAACAGGCAGAGGGAACCCCATGAGGGGCTCTGGCTGTGGAAACTTGCCCCTAATGGGGCATCAAAGCCAGGCACGCAGGGGCTCCTGCTCTGCCAGAGGTTTGAAGTCAGGACTACAGCTTCCCATCTTACTCTTGGGATGCAGGTCAGCTGTTTTCAGATGAGAGAGTCTGAGGTTCCAATTTTATAAGATGAGAAGAAGGGCTGAGGTGATGCCCATTCTGCCACTTGGCTGAGTCCAGAGCTGTGATGAAGAGGGAAAAGTCACAGGGCAGGACAAAGAAGGGGGCTCAGGGACCCGGGAGTTTTCCTTGGCAGAAGTCAACTTGCCCCACCCCTGAGAAAACTCTGACCTTCTCAGCTGCCAGGGAGGAAAGCAGGGACTGGGGAGGAGGGGACAGGGAGAGGGAACAGTCTGGTGCTCTGTGCCCTGGGAGAGAAGTCTGATGACACCAGTGACTCAGGAAGGGTTAAGAATATTTCTAAAATAGCCAAGCCACAGCCTAAACCAGTCCATGAATGCCTCTTCCAGAGAGCAGATCTGTAGCAGGAAAAGTCAGCCTGATCTTTGCCCCACTGCCTGCTGCCTGGTCCTGGCTGCTAATTAAGCCTCCCACCCTGTCCCTTTCACCAACTCCTGTCCTAATGGGGATGGCGAAGGAGTAGTCAGAGGAGCCAAATCTCCCAGATCAACAGGGAACTCCAGCTGGGACCAGGAGCACCGGGCCCAATGCCTCCCCTCCCCAGTCCACACTCCTGGTCTGAGTCAGGTAGAGGACGTAGGGGGACAGACAGGCAAAGTGCAGGCCTTGTGCATGGGATGGAGGCTGCCAGGAGAGAGCAAGCGAATTCTCCCACCCACACATACACATGGCCAGCCATGATCAGGTGGGACCTCCAAGATCATCATCAACTACTACCTTCTCCTAGCTCTTTGTGTCCCTTTACTTAAGGCATCTTGGAGTGAGATGGGCAGGGAAGGGTCGAGGGAGCCCCTTCATGAACAAACAATATCTTTGTTTCAGGGGCAGGACTGGGTACATAATTTGCAGGACCCAGTGTGAACTGAAAATGGAGTCATTTGTTCAAAAATTGTTAAGAATTTGAAGGCAGTGAAAACATAGCATTAAACCAAGTTCAGGTCCCCTCTGAGTGTGGGACTTTTGCCATTGCACAGGTGGCACCTCTATGAAACCAGCCTTGTGCAGGGGTTTGGTTTAATGAACATTTACTAAGCGCCCACTGCTCAGCTCTTCTGGCTCTGTAATATGGTCTGGCTCTGTGTCTGCACCCAAATGTCATTTTTAATTGTAATCCCCTCATTTTGGGGGAGGGACCTCGTGGGAGGTGATTACATCATGGGAGTGGTTCCCACATGCTGTTCTCATGAAACTGAATGAGTTCTCACGAGATCTGATGGTTTTGTAAGTGGCCTTTCCCCTCTTCATTTTGCACTTCTCTCTCCTGCTGCCATGTGAAGAAGGACGTGTTTGCTTCCCCTTCCACCATGACTGTAAGTTTCCTGAGGCCTCCCCAGCCATGTGGAACTGTGAATCAAGTAAACTTCTTTCCTTTGTAAATCACCCAGTCTCGGGTATTTCTTCATGGCAGTGTGAAAATGAACTAATGCACTCTGTGACCTCAGAGACTCCCTCTCAGTGACCCTGTTCTCAATTGTATGAAGATGGGTGCTCAAAGATCTCTTTCTAAACATGGAACGGGGGCTATCTGAAGATATAGGTGATTAATTTCTAATCATAACTAAGGTCTGAGTCCTGAAGACCTTCCTCTGGAGCCTCAGTAAATTTAGTTACTCTAGATGGGTCCAGGTGCTGCAGGTGATTAGCCTTATCTTGTCTCCTGCAAAATCATGGGGGTTTAGAGAGTTCTTTTAGACCCCCTCTCGTATGGAGGTTTGTTTTCTTCTTTTTTCTTTCCTGCAAGGACAAAGTGAATTCTGTGATGGTTTGTGTAGCATTTTTTAGTTTATTGCCAAAAATTGAGGCTCAGGTTAGTAGACTACATTTTTAAATAAAACTTTCTAGACAAAGAAATGCAGCTGAAACTGCTTCTTTGATACCAGTTTCCAAATCTACACAGAGTTGATAGCAAATTTTTCTCTTTATCTTTCCCTGAATTGTATATATTCATATAAATGCTCTTAAATTATTAGTGCAACATGGTGGAGTGTCATTACAGAGAACATCCTTAGTATAGAGCATAAATCTTCCCACTGCCAACTGGGCTCTGGTCACAAAGCGCCCAGAGCTGGTCTTCAACTTCCACTTCTCGGTTCTTTTGCTTACCTTTTCTATTTCTAGAATGGCTTTGTCATTTCACTTGTCTGTCTGGTAATATAATACTCCTGTAAGAATCAGTGAGTTCGTGGTACATATTGGTCTAAATTTGCCTCCTGTTTGAACCTGTTTCCAGTTTTCCAGGCAAGGTTGATTTATCTGTCTTCTGTGTCTCCATAACAATCTTTCCAAGCATAATACAGTAAAAAGAGAGCTGATTCATCATGTCCTGTCCGTTTCCCTCTGGAGACTTGGGAGCTGATGTGAGGGTACAGGTATGCCCCTGTATAAGCTCTTTGGTCGCCTTTGTCAGTTTAGCACAGTTTTCAGTATATAATTGTTCTCAGGTGCCATTAAACTGGACCTGAATAACTGAAGGATCGAAAGTGTTCAGGAATCACCAGGATGCTTCAATAATTCATCCTAATTAGGGATATGGGGAAACTTTGCATGAGAAAGAAATTTTTTTTTTTGGAACTTTGAGGATAAATTAAAATTCAGTAGGCAGAATGATAATATATGTTGATAATTTTTATTTTAAAATGTTCATTTTTACCATTTTGATATAATAATTTATTTTTTAAGAAAAAGGCAGAAACTGCTGCTTATTAGAAGACAGATTTTATTGACTTTTATACCCCTAGACTTGTTGCATATCAAACCTATATAAAAACATCTATAAATCAAATCGTTAATTGCTCCTAGTATACTAATTCTATATATGGATGTAATGTTTGATTCTTCAGGAGCTTTAATAACTTGAAGGCACTTTGCTTTAAAATTATTTCTCTTGTATTTGTTTGTATTGTATCATTAAGCAAAAGTACAGAGTAAGCAATTAGTGTGATTAATTCCTCTTCTATAATACAGTAAAGCATTGCCTCCCTAGACCAATTCTCTAGGATCCCTGGAAGACATCTGGCATCCAGCAAGTCTTCACCCCTCTTTAGAAAGCCGTGGAGAAACTGGAGGCAATTCTGTTAATTATTTGCCCTTTAGAGGCAATTCCATTAATTACCCTCCCGCACCTAGCCATGACACAATTTCTTCAGTTACATGTAGAATGCTGTTATGTGTCTCCTGGCCAGACCCTTTATTTCACAGATGTGGAAATTGAGGCCATGAAGGATGAGGTAATTGTTCAGAGTCCACATGACTAGTTACTGCCCAGAGCCTGGCCTGGACTTCTCTCTTGTTCTGGGGCCTTGAGTTCTCTCCCTCTTCTTTAGTACATATGACCAGAGGTAACATAATCTGATTACCAGATGGTTATTTTCCATCTTTTTTGTTTGCATTATAATAGCCATTTTAATGGGTATGGAGTTGTACCTCACTGTGGTCTTGCTTTCCATTTCCCGTATGACTTGTGATATTGTCTGCACATATTTTAATGTTTATACACTAACAGAGCTGATTACTAGGGGTGTGTGTGTAAGTGGAACTGTGCGGCTGCTGAGTGGCTTCCCTATGGGATGATCAGCCAGAACCTGCTATTGTATTAGGGGAATCCCCAGATGTCACTGTCTATGGGTCTTTTTCAGTTTTTATGGGTACATAGTAGGCATATATATTTATGGGGTACGTGAGATATTTTGATACAAACATATAATGCATAATAATCACATCAGGGTAAATGGGATATCCATTATCTCAAACATTTATTATTTCTTTGTATTATAAACAGTTATACTCAGTTATTTTAAAATGTACAAAAAAACTATTGCTGACTGTAGTTACCCTGTTGTGCTATCAAACAATAGACCTTATTCATTGTAACTGTGTTTTGTACCTATTAACTATCCCCACTTCCTCCCACCAACTGCACTTCCCAGCCTCAAGTAACAACCATTCTACTCTATCTTCATGAGTTTAATTGTTTTAATGTTTAGCTCCCCAAAATGAGTGTGAATGTGCAAAGTTTATCTTTCTGTGGCTGGCTTATTTCACTAAAAATAATGTCATCCAGCACCATTCCGTGTTGTCACTAATGACAGAATCTCATTCTTTGTTATGGCTGAATAGTACTCCATTGTATATATGCACATTTTCTTTATGCATTCATCTGTTGATGGACACTTAGGTTGCTTCCACACCTTGGATATTGTGAATAGTAATGCAATAAACATAGGAGTGCAGCTATCTCTTTGATATACTTATTTTCTTTTGTGTGTATATATCTAGCAATGAGATAGCTGGATCATATGGTAGCTCTATTTTTAGTTTTTTGAGGAACCTCCAAATTGTTCTCCATAGTGGTTGCACTAATTTACATTCCCACCAACAGTATGCAAGGGTTCGCTTTTTTCCATATCCTCACCAGCATTTGTTATCACCTGTCTTTTGAATAAAACCCATTTTAACTGGGGTGAGATGATATCTCCTCATAGATCTGATTTGCATTTCTCTGATAATCAGTGATGTTGGTCACCTTTTCCTAAGTCTATTAGCTTTTTGTATTTCTTCTTTGAAAATGTCTATTAAGATCTTTTGCCCATTTTAAAATCAGATTATTAGATTTTTCTCTGTACAGTTGTTTGAACTTTTTATATATTCTGGTTATTAATGCCTTGTCAAATGGATAGTTTGCAAATATGTTTCCCCATTTTGTGGATTTTCTCTTTGTTGATTGTCTCTTTTGCTGTGCAGAAGCTTTTTAACTTAATGAGATCCCATTTGTCCTCTTTTGCTTTGTGCCTGTGCTTGTGGGGTATTGCTTAAGAAATCTTTCCCGAGTCTAATGTCCTGGAGAATTTCCCCAATGTTTTCTTGTAGTAGTTCAACCTACCAAGATTGAACCATGAAGAAATTCAAAACCTGAACCGACTAATAACAAATGATGAGCTCAAAGCCTTAATAAAAAGTACCAACAAAGAAAATCCTGGAAGCAATAGCTTCACTGCTGTATTTTACCAAATATTTACAGAAGAACTAATATCAATCCTATTCAAACTATTCCAAAAAATAGAGGAGGGAGGAATATTTCAATGCCTGATACTTAAACCAAAGACACATTAAAAAAGAAAACTACAGGCCAGTATCCCTAAGGAAAATTGATGCAAAAATCCTCAAGAAAATTTATAGGCAAAACAAAGTCCACAACATATTGAAAATTATTCGTAATGACCAAGTGGAATTTATGCCAAGAATGGAAGGATGGTTCAACATAATGCAAATCAATGTGATCATCATATCAACAAATGAAGGACAAAATTCATAATAATGTGAATTGATGCTGTAATGCATTTGATAAAATTCAACATTTTATTGTAAAAACCCTTAAAAAAACAGGGTATAGAAAAAACATACCTCAACACAATAAAAGCCATGTAAGACACACCCACAAGTAGTATCTTACTGAATGGGAAAAAAACTGAAAGCCTTTCCTCTAAGATCTGGAACAAGAGATGCTCACTTTCACCACTCTGCCTCCTGAGCTCAAGTGATTCTCCTGCCTCAGCCCCTCCCAAGTAGCTGGAACTACAGGAGCATGCCACCACACCTGGCTAATGTGTGTGTGTGTGTGTGTGTGTATGTGTGTGTGTGTGTGTGTGTGTGTGTGTGTTTAGTAGAGATGGGGTTTCACCATGTTAGCCAGAATGGTCTCAATCTCCTAACCTTGTGATCCGCCTGCCTCAGCCTCCCAAAGTGCTGGGATTACAGGCGTGAGCCACCACACCCGGCCCTTCCTGTCTTCTTCTAAGCTCTCCAAACTGTTCCAACCTCTGCCCATTACCCACTTCCAAAGCTGCTTCCACATTTTCAGGTATCTTTATAGCAATGCTCTACTTCCCAGTACCAATTTTCTGTATTAGTCTGTTCTTGCACTGCTATAAAGAACTACCTGAGACTGGGTAATTTATAAAGAAAAGAGGTTTAATTGGCTCACAATTCTGCAGGCTGCACAGGAAGCACAGCTGAGGAAGCCTCAGGAAACTTACAATCATGGCAGAAGGTGAAGAGAGAGGTGGCACGTCTTATATGGCTGGAGCAGGAGGAAGAGAGAGCAAAAGGGGGAGGTGCTACATACTTTTAAACAATCAGATCTGGTAAGAACTCACTATCACAAGAATGGCAAGGGAGAAATCCTCCACCATGATCCAATCACCTACCCCAAGACCCTCCTCCTACACTGGGGATTACAATTAAACATGAGATTTGAGTGGGGACACAAATCAACACCATTTTCATAAGGTTAATATTAAAAATTATTTCCTTTCCTGTATACTAGCAATGAAAAAATTGGAATTTGAAATTTCAAACGCAATGCTATTTACATGAGTACCCCCAAAATGAAATATGTAGGAATAAAGTAAACAAAATATGTACAGGATCTATATGAGGAAAACTTCAAAACTTTGATGAAAGACATCAAAGAAAACCTAAATAAATCGATAGATATTTCATGTGCAAGGATAGCAAGACTCAGTATTGTTAAGATGTTAATACTCCCCTTCTTGATCTATAGATTCAACACAATTCCAATCAAAATTCTAGCAGGTTATTTTGTGGATATCAACACATTTATTCTAAAGCTTATATGAAGAGGCAAAAGACTCAGAGTAGTCAAAATGCTGAAGAATGACAACTCAGAGGACTGACACTACCCAACTTTAAGACTTACTATCCAGCTAAATAATTGAGATAGCATGGCATCAGTGAAAGAACAGGCAGATTGATCAATGGTTCCAAAGAGTGAGCCCAGAAATTGACCTATGCAAATATAGTCAGCCGAGCTTTGACAAAGAAGCAAAGGCAAGTAAATGAAGGACTATAGTCTCTTCAACAAGTGGTGCTTAAAAACTGGACATCCATGTACAGAAAAAAAAAGAATCTAAGCTCAGACTTTATATCCTTCTCGAAAATTAAAACTCAAAATGGATCAAAGATCTAAATGTAGAATGCAGAATCACAAAGGACAGAAAACCAAACACTGCATGTTCTCACTCATAGGTGGGAATTGAACAATGAGAACACTTGGACACCAGGGGCTGGGAACATCACACACTGGGGCCTGTTGTGGGGTGGGGGGATGGGGGAGGGATAGCATTAGGAGAGATGCCTAATGTAAATGACGAGTTAATGGGTGCAGCAAACCAACATGGCACATGTATACATATGTAACAAACCTGCACATTGTGCACATGTACCCTAGAAATTAAAGTATAATAATAATTTTAAAAAAATTTAGAAGATCAAAGGAGAAAATCCAGGTGGCCTGGGTTTGGTGATGTGTTTTTAGATACAGCTAAGGGCCGGTGCAGTGACTTACACCTGTAATCCCAGCACTTTGGGAAGCCAAGGCAGGCAGATAGCTAGAACTCAGGAGTTTGAGGCCAGCCTGGGCAACATGGCGAAACCTCATCTCTACCAAAAATACAAAAAATTAGCAGGTGTGGTGGTACGCATCTGTGGTGCCCTACTCGGGAGGCTAATGCAGGAGGATTTCTTGAGCCTGGGAGGCAGAGATTGCAGTGAGCTGAGATTGTGCCACGGCACTCTAGCCTGGGTGATAGTATCTTAACTCTTACAGTTAAGATACAACCAAAAGCACAATGCATGAAAGAAAAAAATTGGTCAGTTGGACTTTATTAAAGTTAAAAACTGTTATGAGAATGAAGATGGGAGCAAGAGATGGGGAAAATATTTCCAAAATACATATTTAATAAAGGACTTGTATCCAAAATATACTAAAGTCTTTTAAAACTCAACAGTAAGAAAATGAGCAACATGATTAAAAAATACCAAAAAAGCCTGGGCACAGTGGATCACGCCTGTAATCCCAGCACTGTGGGAGGCTGAGGTGGGCAGATCACAAGGTCAGGAGTTCGAGACCAGCCTGGCCAATATGGTGAAACCCCATCTCTACTAAAAATACAAAAATTAGCCGGGCGTGGTGGGGCATGCCTGTCATCCCAGCTACTCAGGAGGCTGAGGCAGAAGAATTGCTTGAACCCAGGAAGCAGAGGTTGCAGATCATACCACTGCAGTCCAGCCTGGTCAACAGAGTGAGACTCCATAAAAAAAAAAAAAAAAAAAAAAGAGAGAGAGAAAGAGAGAAAGAAAAGAAAGAAAGAGAAAGAAAAAGAAAGAAAGAAAGAAAGAAAGAAAGAAAGAAAGAAAGAAAGAAAGAAAGAGAAGGGCAGAGCAGGGTAGGGCAGGGCAGGGCAGGGCAGGGCTACTTGGGCTGAACTCGGAGGGTCACTTGAGCCTGGGAGTTTGAGGCTGCAAGGGAGCAGTGATTGTGCCGTGGGTGACAGAACGAGACCCGCTCTAAAAAAAAAAAAAAAAAAAAATAGAAAAGAAAGAGAAATAAGCCATCAAACAATGAAAAGACATAGAGGATACGCAAATGCATATTGCTAGGGGAAAGAAGCCAGTCTGAAAAGGTTATATATAGTATGGATCCAACTATATAACATTCTGGAAAAGTCAAAACTATACAGATGGTAAAAAGATCAGGGGTTGCCAGAAATTTCGGGGGAAGGGGATAGATGAGTGAAGTACAGGGGATTTTTAGGGTGGCAAGATTATTCTATATGAAATTGTAAAGGTAGATACCTTTATGCATTTGTCAAAACTCAGAGAATTGTACAACAGAGTGAACCTTAATGTAAAGTATAGACGGTAGTTATTTATAATGTGTCAATAATGGTTCATTCATTTTAACAAATGTACCACCACAATCCAAGATGTTAACAATAGAGGAAACAGGCACGGAAGTGGAGTGAGCAGACGGAATTCTGTACCACCTGCTGGACTGGTCTGTAAATCTAAAACTGGACTAAAATATAAAGCTTTTCACTGCTTAAAATACTCAGCTGATGAGCTCAACAATAGAATGGAGGTAACAAGAAAAGAATTGGTAAACTTGAAGATAGAGCAATATGAACAATGGAGAGAAAACAGGGTGTAAAAACAAACTTCAGGGACCTGTGGGATCCACATGGAATACCTGACATTCCCGCCATTGCAATCACAGAAGGAGAGTAGAAAGAGGTGGTCCTCGAAACGTATTTGAAGAAATCATGACCAAAAACTTACCAACTCTGGCAAAGGACAAAGCTACGGACTCAAGAAACTTAGCTTAGCAACCACCAAACAGGATGAACACAAAGACACTCCAAGGGACATCATAGTTGAACTTCTGTAAACTTAAAGGCAAATAAAAAGTCTTGAAAGCTGTGAGAAAGAAATGACACCTCATCTATAAGGGGAAAACATCACAAGTGGCAATAGATTTCTCATATGCAACTCTGAAGGCCAGAAGGAAGTGGCACATTTTTCCCCTTATTGAAAGAAAAAAAAAACCATCAAACAAACAAACAAAAATGCCCTGCAAGAATGGACAAATAAGCATTCTCAGATGAAGGAAAACTAAGAGAATTTGTTGCTAACAAACGCTCTCTTCAGAGTGGCTAAGGGGGCCGGGTGGTGGCTCACACTGGTAATCCCAGCACTTTGGGAGGGCGAGGAGAGAGGATTGCTGGAGCCCAGGAGTTCAAGACAAGTCTGGGCAATGTAGCAAGACCCCATCTCTACTATTAAGAAAAAAGAAAATTAGCTGAGCAGTGGTGGAGCGCACCTGTGGTCCAAACTACTCAGGAGGCTGAAGTGGGAGAATCACTTGAGCCCAGGAGTTTGAAGCTGCAGTGAGCCGAGATCTCATTACTGCACTCCAGCCTGGGCAGCAGAGTGAGATCCTATCTCAAAGGAAAAAAAAAAAAAAGAAAAAAACAACAGGCAAGAATGACTGAGCACAGTCGGCCGGAATCAGAGAATCTGGCTTCCTAAACCAAGAAGTCAGGCCAGCCCAGGTGGGGAAGAGGCGCTGCCCAGGCAGACCTCTCCCAGCAGGGCCGCCTGCGGGCGTCCATCCTCTGCGAGGCCCTTTGCTGGCCAATCGCGTGCTGTGGGGACCACAGAAGTCCCTCTCTGCTTCTGTGCGTGAACTCTACCAGCAACTGGTCTCTGTCCTCCAAAGCTGAGATGAGAGCCTCACAGCAAAAGCAGCAGCGTTAGCCTGCATATTTATTTAACAGAAGAGTTACTTATAATAACGCGCCAAAAATGAGCAGGTTGGTACTTTTTTTTTTTTTAGGTGGAGTCTCATTCTGTCGCCAGGCTGGAGTGCAGTGGCGCGATCTCAGCTCACTGCAACCTCCACCTCCTGGGTTCAAGCGATTCTCCTGCCTCAGCCTCCCAAGTAGCTGGGACTACAGGCGCCCGCCACCGTGCAGGGCTAATTTTTTGTATTTTCAGTAGAGATGCGATTTCACCATGTTGGCCAAGATGGTCTCGATCTGTTGACCTCATGATCCACCCACCTCCGCCTCCCAAAGTGCTGGGATTACAGGACACTGCAGGTTCAAGGCCAAGGCACTGGCCAGCCTTACGCCCGCAAGCTGGACCCGGCCAAGTTCTTGTTCATCCTCAGCTCCTCCTCCGCCTCAGGGAAGTTGCGTCCTGGTCAGGAGGACCTGCCAACAGGTCTGCACCCAGCTGCAGGTTGGTCCTTTCTGCTGCTGTTGTTGCTGGGGTCTCACCCAGAGTTGCCTCTCCTTGCCCCTGACAGAGCAGGAGCATTTCCATCTTGGACAAGCACTGCCATCTTAAAGTTCCCCTTGATCAAAAACTGCCTAAATCTAAAGGTCATCAGCCTAAGGGCTACGGTCAGCATGACCATAAACCACAAATGACATCTCCGACCAGAAACATTGCAACCCTAAGATAAACCCCTCTCCGACCAGAGACTTGCCAGCCCTGAGATAACTTCCCCTCCCTCAGGAGACATTCCAATCCTGCCACAAACTTCTCCCCCACACAGAAACACTCCAAACCTGTGATAAGCTCTCTCACCCTAAAACCAATATACCCTCTTAGTCTGTAAGACAGAATGCTCCTGACGGAAATAGGCTAGAAGCCCCTCAGGTTTATCCTCCAAAATAAACCTGTCTTTGACTGTCGAGCCACTTTTCATGTCTCTTTCCTCTTTCTTTAACTCTTACAGCCCCCTCACCCTAAGGACACAGTGTAGGCTATTGGCAGGTCCTCCTGACCAGGACGTGACTTCCCTGAGGTGGGGGAGGAGCTGAGGATGAACAAGGACTGGGCCAGCTCCAGCTGGCGGGCGTAGGGCTCGCCAGTGCCTTGGCCTTGAACCTGCAGTGTCCTGGGTCTCTTTGGCCCAGCCAATCGTGAGGACTGTGGCCCCACATGCTGCCGAACGTGAGGGTGCCCATTGTGGTCTGGAATCCAGCTAGCTATTTCTCATTTGAGACCCCATAGAACCCCACAAACATGACTGGGGTTGACATGGATTTTGAACATTAAAGTTACATGAGATTTCTGAACTTGAGTGTCATGGAGCAAATTTCAAACGTGGTGCGTGTGTGTGTTTGCGTCACACTTAAGAGACAAATTACAGGACAGGACACCGAGTCCTTCACCTACCTGCAGTCCAGCCTTGCAAGCCGTTGGGGGCATGGCCTTCCACTGGGGGCGTCGCCTCCTGGCATGGGCGTGGCAGGGCAGCACAGCCTGGCTGAGGAAAGTGCAAATCCTGTTTGCAACTGCTGGCTCCGTGGTCTTGGGAAGTCAGCACCAACTCCCCAGGGTTTTTGAGGATGTGCTGTGACTTAGTGACTGCAAATGCAAGGCGTGCCTTGCCTTCCACTGAACATGCACAGTGTTGGCGCTGTTTTACTGTTTTCTTCGTTGCTTGCACTTTTGACTTTCACTGTCTGCTATATCCATTCCTAGACCCAGGATTGGGTTCCTCCCCACCCCCTTCGTTACTCCCTGAGGAACCAGCTCTGAACTGTGGATCCCTGGGGTCCCACACGGAGCCCCTCCTCAAGTGTACCATGATGGCCCCACCTCAGGACATGCACACCCAGGTGGCTGAGAAACAGGGCAACATGCAGAGGGAAAACCAGGCACCACGTTCCAGGATTCAAAGGCAAATTTGACGCAAGCAGTTCTTCATCCAGCAAGGCATTAGGCTGAAACCCTTGTCTGCTCCTCCTCAGCTAATCTTTCCGGGCTTCCCTGCTGATTTCCGGATCCAAACCTCCTCTCTTAAGGGCTCTCACCACTCCTTCAGGGACAGTGCCCTCTGCCACAGCAGGTACCCTCTCCTGGCCTGTCTTCCTGACATGGCCTTTCCCCTCTCCCAGGCAGCCCCTCATGCTCACCTGATGTGATTCACTGAATCACCCCAGGGCCTCACACACTGCCCACTCCATAAACATGTGACCTGAAGTGGGTTTATTACTTACAGATTGGCTGTGAGGGACAATAGAAGCCTAGGTTTCAGGATAAGCCAGTCCTCCAAGCCTCAGGAAAGCTGTCCAGAGTGGATGGACTCTCATCTGTTTGCTCCACTTGTACCACAACTAAGAGACACTGCAGAGCAGCTGTCGCTGGGTGTTATACTCCGGGGTAGTGGGAATTGCTGGGCTAAAGCATTGGAGAACACTCTATTTCTAGAGGGAACAAGAATAGAGCCTGGGCTGTTTTGGTCAGTTCCTCCTTATCTCGGGATGTTGCATTTTCAGCACATTCTATAGTTATTCTCGAGAACTGTAAGTAAAAAAGTGGGGGCCGAGTGTGGTGGCTCACACCTATAATCCCAGCATTTTGGGAGGCCAAGGCAGGTGGATCACATGAGGTCAGGAGTTTGAGACCAACCTGGCCAACGTGGCTAAACCCCATCTCTACTACAAATACAAAAAAATTAGCTGGGCGTGGTGGCAGGTGCCTGTAATCCCAGCTACTGCAGAGGCTGAGGTAGGAGAATTGCTAGAACCCTGGGGGCGGAGGTTGCAGTGAGCCGAGATCACACCACTGCACTCCAGTGCGGGCAACAGAGTGAGATTCCATTCAAAATGCAAAAAAAAAAGGTGGGAAGAACTGCGTTTGTCCAAGCCACCCAGAGAACTGTCCTGCAAGCAGCATTAAGCTGGTTTCTGTTACATCCAAGGAGTGGCTCTTACTGGCTCTTGGTCATGGTCTGTGTCATACAGCAGGATTTGGCGAGCCACAGTTATAGGCAAAAGCCATGTCTCCAGGATGAACCACACGGGTACCATGTTCATAGCAGCCAGGACCCTGGAAACCAGGAACAGGAACCTGTAGACCTCTTATTGATGGCAGTGGTGGCCTGTCTGAAGTGGCTGCTGCCATCACACTGGCTGTGGCAAGGAGGTGCAGCCAGGGCTGCACATTCTGTGGGACCAGTAGGAGCTGGGGACAAGTGAGAGCCCTGCTCATTCAGAGTTGGTGGGGTGGGAGCTCCCTGGATGCAGCCGCAGCCACTCAACTCTTGGCTATGGACCCAGGCCTCCCGCTCCATGGAGCAAGAAGGAGCCACACCCGCTCTGGGCACAGCTGTAGCTGCCCAAGCTGTGGCTGCAGACGCAGGCATCCTTGCACCCTTGGGGGCCAGGGAAGGCCCCCCCTCGCAGGCTTGAAAATGCCTGCTCCCATTGCCTGGCTTCCCCTTGCTATTGGCACCCCCTCCAATCTCAGAGCAAAGTCCAGGTAAGCCTGTGTGCTGTCACAGCCCAGCCGGGTGTGCACCTTCTTGGGGCAGTACTGACACACCAGCCCCCTGCCACCTCAGCACCCTGCAGACTTTGGGCCCTGATGAGCATAGGAGGGAAGCTGATGGGGGACTGAGGGCAGCTTGGCATTGGCCTGCAGGCACCCCTTGGCACCTACATCCTTGGTGCCATGAGAAACAGCAGGAGGCAGACAGGTTATGGGGTAGAAGGGGGCTGGTCCTTGGTGAGGCCCCACCTTCAGGCCAGGGATGTCCTGAAGGCTGGTGGCCAGGACGGCAGTCCCATGGACCATAGTGGGAACTTGTGTTGCCTTTTCCAGCCCACCTGCGGCCATCCATGGACCCATCAGGGTGGCACTTCCTCTACTCTGAGGCCCATAAAAGCCCCGGGCTCAGCCAGAGCTGAGTAGACATCAGGACAACCAGCTACAGAGAGGAGCCACCCACTTCAGGGCCTCCTGTCTGCTGAACACTCAACATGATGACCAGCTGCAGGGAGGAGCTACCCATTCCGGGGCTTCCTCTGAGCTATTCTGTCACTCAATAAAGCTCCTCTTCACCTTGCTCATTCTTCACTTGTCTGTGTACCTCATTCTTCTTAGATGCGGGACAAGAACTCAGGACTTGCTGAATGGCAAGGCTGAAAGAGTTATAACACAAAAAGTGCTGATACATGTCCCTTGCTCCCCATGTTGCAGATGAAGAGAAGGAGAGAAGAGCTGCAGCCCTTCAGGGAGCCCAGACCTGGGAGCTCCCCAGGCCAGGGCTTTCACTCCCTCTTTGGGGCCTTGTGGTTCCTGGAGTCTTCAAGCTTCTGGGCAGCACTGTGTTCCCTGGTGGCAGCTGTGGAAGCTGCTTGCAGTGTCCCTGGTTCAGCTACAGCTTCACAGAGAGCTGGTGCCCATGTCGGCACTTGGAACTGCCCATCCCACCGCAGCAGCCGGCATGCCTGACTGTGCAGTGGCCAGACCCCATGCTCACTTGCTCACACACCTCTCACTACTCCATGCCTGGCTCACCCTTGGCAGGCCTGGGATCCAGGCTGGTGGCGTGAGCTGAGTGCAGCCTGCCAGGCCAAGTGAGTTGAATGAGCTGAGTGAGTGGAACAAGCCCAGTGATCCTAAACAAATATTGGGCAATGGCTCCGCCCTCCACAGAGGTTTCCGGCCAGAAAAGTGACACCCCAAGGATCCTGCAACATTATTGGTTCTCAGTGAGGGGTCCCAGGACCCAGAGCAACAGCCTCACTGGGAACTTGCTGAAATACAAATTCCCAGGACCAAGCCAAGCACTCTGAATCAGAAACCTGAGTGGAGCTGGCAATCTATGTTTTAACGAGCCTTCCAGAATTGATGCATACCAGCATTTGAGACCTAAAGGGGTGCCTAGACACCCTGGGCAGCTTTCCTGAGCCTTGGGAGTGCCATCCACTGATTGACTGGGGCCATTAGCCCCTCTACTCCCACCTCCTCATATCCACCTCCAGCCTGTTTTTGAAACTGTTTCCAAGAGGCTTGTCCTGACTTTACAGCAAGGCTTGTCCTTCCGTCTTCTCCCATCCCTGGAACTGCTCCTCATCAGTTCTTTTCCTGCCATGGAAGCCCTGGGATATGGAGACACTCCTGCCCTTCATGCAGAGCATCTAGATGCCACTGCAGGGAGTGAGACTACACAGACTGCTGCACTCTGTTCTGCCTGCCCCTGACCAACTGCAGCTTCATCATCATAAGCTCAGGACAAGGCGGTCACACTGACCAGACCTGGCCCAGCACTCATCCTAGTGAGCCACTTCCCACCCTGGTGGCGTCTCTGGTGGGCGAATGGCCTGCAGGTGACCTGACTGCATCCCATTTCCCAGTGGCTGCCCCCCTGAGCCTGGAAAACAGGGAATGTGGAGGAAACTGCCCATCCCACCCACAGGCCCTCTGGCTTGGACAGCAGCTCCTTTCTCCACAGGAGCCGCCTGAAGACTTCAGAAGCAGACTCTGGAAAAGGATATGTAATCTTGCCCTTAGTGGGGTTTGCTGGGTCCAAAAGTATGTGAAATTGGATCTGATATGGTTTGGCTATGTCCCTACCCAAAACTCATCTTGAATTGTAGCTCCAATAATTCCCATGTGTTGTGGGAGGGCTCTGGTGGGAGATAATTGAATCATGGGGGTGGTTTCCCCCCATACAGTTCTCATGGTAGTGAATAAGTTTCACAAGATCTGATGGTTTTATAAGGGGAAACCTCTTTTGCTTGGCTCTCATTCTCTCTTCCCTACCATCATGTAAGATGTGACTTGCTCCTCCTTGCCTTCTGCCATGATTATGAGGCTTCCGCAGCCATGTGGAACTGTGAGTCAATTAAGCCTCTTTCCTTTATAATTACCCAGTCTCAGGTATGTCTTCCTTCGCAGTGTGAGAATAGACTAATACTAATGTGTGTGAAGGCAAAAAAAAAATTCATTTTTCTGAACATGCATCAAATTATCCAAGAAATCTACAAGTTCAGATAGGCTACAAACTCTTTCTTGAAGGAGACCCTCAGCAACCTCTTGAAGTTTCCTGGATGTAAATGGGAGATCACAATCCATAATTATTAAAGGGAAGGAGATGTGGGCAAAGAGTGTAAAATGACAACTCACTGACTACAAAATGCATAACTTAAAAACATGAAAACAATTCAACTTCATGAGGAAAGAAGTGCAAACTAAGGAAGGGCTGGGCCATCCTGGGTCAGAGCCAGCAGGTGGTAAATTGCAGAATCTTTTCACTTAAAATACAGTCTGTAAGTGACTTCATTTTGACCAAATATATACGTACATTTAGATACACATCCAGAGGCCAGATAAATAGCTTCTCAGCTCTCAGAGATGTTTAGACTCTGAGCCCCCTTTCATCTGTGAAGTTCACTTCCACCCCCTCAGCCTTCAGAGAAAAGCTGCCTCTCCCTCCTCTGAATGATTTCACTCTGTCTCCCACCTGTCACTCTTAGTCCTCCTTCTCCTAAGCCTGTCCCCATCGGAACTTAAGTTTCCAGCATCAGTGCCACTTCCTCCTCAAAGCTGCCTCGCTCCTCAGTGCCTGGTCTGGCTCCGAGAACCACTCGTGAAGTTTAACGAAATCCTTGTGTGCACACCTGAAATTTAGCCAGTGGCTGCACTGATGGCAGGTGTTTTGACTTTGACAAAGTCACAACACACTGTGTTCCTCTCAGACCTCATTGTCAAATGGGCTACACAAAACTGACCTCACAGGTGGTTGTGAGAAATGGAAGAATGCATGTAGTAGTGGTCACTTGTATCATTATAGTCATTGCAAGGTGCTTTCAAAGTTTCTATTTCCTGCCGCAGAGATATAGGCTGGCCCCTTTACCACTGGGTTGCTGTATGGCCTTGGGCCATTCTCCCTGCTCTCTTGGCATCAGGCTTTCTATCTGTAATATGGGTGTTTGACTAATGTGCAGTATCCCTTGAAACAGACTCTGATTTCCCTTTATATTCCCTGCTTCACTTTCCAAGAGGAAGAGGGAAGGGGCCCTCTCACCCTGACTCTGGCCTTCAGGATATCACAAGGTACTCTGGACTGTTTGTAAACCACCCCTAACCTATTCATATGCTAAAACTTAATGAGATGGTATTAGGAGGTGGGGCCTGTGGGGGGTGATTAGGTCATAAGGGTAGAGCCTTCATGAATGGGATTACTACCCTCATAATGGGCTGAAGAGAAAAGGGCTTCCCCATCTACCATGGGAGGAAAAAGCTAGAAGCTGCCATCTATAAGGAAGCAGCCCTCAGGAGATGTGGAATCTGCCAGTGCCTTGATCTTGGACTTCCAGCCTCCAGAAATGTGAGAAATAAATGTCTGTTGTTTATAAGCCACAGAAATTTATGGTATTTTGTTAGAGCAGCCCCAATGGAATAAGAGACAAGGTGGGTGCAGTTTGGGTTCACCTACCTCCAGACACTGCCTTTGGATGAGGGCTCCTGCCCCTCCCATTTGAATCAATCCCTCCTCAAAGAGGGCATTTTACCTGACACCTCCAATCAGCCCCCAAGTGAGGCTCCCTCCCTGCAGAAATCCCTGACCTGGCTCTGATGAACCCTTTCCTTTCAAAACCAAACAGCAGGAGAGCAGGGCCTTTGACGGGTCTCAACAGAGCCCCCTGAGCACTGTGCCAGTGCCACCGGTGCTATGCAGAGCTCCCGCCTATGGTCAAAGGGCCCCACATTCACTCACTAACCAAAGTTCCCTTTTCTAAGATCCCTTGGTCCTTTCTAACTCCCAGAGACCATGGGAACCCCTACACTTTGCCCAGCAATCTCCTTTCTTGATCTCTCACAAACCCCACCTGCTATGAAACTCCCCTTCTGGGACCATTGCTGGGCCCTGGTTTCCATGGGCTACTTCTCCCTGATGCTCTGCCCCCTACAACCTGCTGTCAGAAAACCTCTCATCCTCTGCCTCCATTTCTGCCACCTCTGATTAATACCCTTGCCCTGTCATTCTTTTTCTCAACACGAATGTCCACCCAATGCATGCTTCTCCTAAACATTCTGCCAATTTCTTGTTTCTGCCAGCCTCATTCCCATTCCAAGGATTTCCCTGGTTAGTTACATGATGCCCTCAGCTCCCACCAGCCCTCTCACCCAGACCCTGCCTCCCACCAGCTCACCCTGCTCCAGCTCAGCCACTGGGAGCTCATTAAGTTGGCTTCTGGCCTTTCTGACACACCAATATCCTTCAGTTTGTAACAATTCCTTACTTTCTGGCACTACAAGATGCTTCAGGCTCCTCTTACATATTTCCTACCCTAGCCCTAGACTCAGCCATTTCTCCAAGGAGCTTGGTTCCTTTTATTGGAGAATGGTTTTAGAAACCAAGATCTGGGAGCTCAGTGTGCACACTAATGCTGGGATGTCATTGCTTTTGGGCATACTAGGCAAATACAGCTAAGACACACACACACACACACACACACACACACACTGACCCTAATCCACTACCACAGTGTTCATTCTAGCTTCTCTGCCTTGCTCACTGTGACTTCTTTCTCCAACAATGAGAAATCTGGCTCTCACTATTCATGACTCATTTATTCAACCTTAATATGCAGGTAAAGCCATCTCTGACTTGTTAGTGCATACCCCTTGGAAAAACAAATTTACCAACTAGAGTACAATGTTTATGGACAATTCCTTTTATCCTTAATCTTTCAGTTTCTAGTCATAATATCACTTTCCAAAGTTACTTAGGCCAATTTCTTTTCTCTCCACCTGCTCCAGTGATGTTATGTCATACATTTATAGTTCAGTTAGGTCATTTGTTACAAGCTGCATTCCATTCTGGGATTCTCCAGACATCTTGGTTAATTTTTAAATTTCACATACATTAAAGTTCCCCCTTCATCATGTATGGTTCTATGGGTTTGATCAAGATAAAGTCATGTAAGCACTTCCTCAGTATGATACAGAACAGTTCCATCTCCTTAAAATTCTCCTGTGCATCCTCTATGTAGTTAATCTTTCCTTTTCCTCAGCCCCTGGCAACTGCCAATCTGTTTTCTATCCCTACAGTTTTTCCTTTTCTGGGATGTAATATAAACAGAATCTTTTGGGGATGGCTTTTCACTTAACAAAATGCATTTAAAATCCATCCATGTTATAGTGTGGGTCAATAGCTCACTTCCTTTTATCGCCAACTGATTTTCATTGTATGGATACCACAGTGTGTTCATCCATTCATCTTTTGAAAGACATCTTGGTGACTTCACTTTGGGGTAGTTATGAATAAAGCTGCTATACATATTTTTGTATGGACATAAGTTTCAAATCAGTTGACTAAATAGCTAGGAGCAGTTTGCCATATTAAAGCTCACTAAATTGTTACAAAGTAAACACACTCATCAGCTAGCACCAGCAACAGAACAGCCCTCACCCAGTTATACATTCCTTCCTCCACAAAAGTCACAATTATCTTCACTTCTGTTGCCACACGTTAATTTTGCCTGGGTTCAAGCTTTGAATGGATCATCTGATATGTTCTTCTTTGTGTCTGGCTTCTTTTGCCAAGTATCCTCTGTGTTGGTGCATGTGGTGGTTATTTTCATTGTTCCGTATCCTTCCATTGCAAATATATATTATGGTTTTGTCTTTAGGTTTTTGCTGGTGGATGTCTGGGTTTTTCCCAGTTTGGATAATGCTATGAACATTCCTTTTTTTTTTTTAGACAGAGTCTCATTCTGTTGCCAGGCTGGAGTGCAGTGGCACAATCTTGGCTCACTGCAACCTCTGCCTCCCAGGTTCAAGCAATCCTCCTGCCTTGGCCTCCCAAGTAGCTGGGACTACAGGCGTGTGCCACCAAGCCCAGCTAATTTTTTGTATTTTTAGTAGAGATGGGGTTTCATCATGTTGGCTGGGATGGTCTCGATCTCTTGACCTCCTGATCCGCCCTCCTTGGCCGCCCAAAGTGCTGGGATTACAGGCATGAGCCACCAAGCTCAGCCAAACATTCCTATGTGCCTTTCTGTATCTACTTCTGTTGCTGGCTCATAGGGTAAGTGCATGCTCAGTAATAATAGACACGCTGAACCATTTCCAAAGCATTTATACCAATTTAAATTACCAATAGCACCTTATGTTTTAACAGGAGCCCTCTGGCTGCTTCATTGAAAACTGACTGTTCAAGGGCAAAGGTGGGAGCAGGGAGGCCAAGGGAAAGGTTTTGCAGTCATCCATGTGTGATTGCATGGGGCACAGCCCAAAGGGGTAGCAGTGGAAGTAGTGACAAGTGGTTGAATTCTGGTTGTACTTCAAAGGCAGAGTCAACAGGAATTTTCTGATGGATTGGAAATGGAGGATAGAAAAAGCAAATAGACAAAGGTGTGTGGGAGGCATTTTGACTAATCATCTTTATGGATGGAATTGCCATCAACTGAGATCATAAGACTGCTGAGAAGTTGGTTTGAGAGGGAAGATCCTGAGTTCTGTTTGGCATATCACTTTGGAAATGTCTATTAAATATCCAAATAGATATGTCATGGAGGCAGCTGGAGTTCAGGTTAGAGGTCTGAGTCGTTGATAAAGCTTTGGGAGTTGTTGGCAAATGATAGTGTATTGGTCAGAGTCTAATTAGGAAAGAGAAGCTACACAGTCATTTGAACAGGAAACATGTATATAAAGAAGTGTTAATTGCAACAGGGAAGTGGAGTAACCAGGCACAGACTAGTAAGAAGTATAGGAGGAGCAACCACTAGTCTAGGGCTGAGGTAGAGAGCCCAGGAGGGTCCTCTCCTCTTAGTGCACTGCCCCTGCACCTCATCAGAGGAATCCAGCTATGGCCCTCTGCATGTCAGGAGAGTCACTGGTGCTATACCACTGGAACTTACTAGAAATACTTCTTTAGGTGCTGGGGAAAGGAGCGGTGTCTCAGAAGAGTTACTCTATAACAAAACTGCCTGGAGCTAGTGGGAGGCGTGGGACCTGCTGGGCACTGGTCACTGTGTTTCTGGAGAAGTCACCCACCTGCAGAAGCCAGGCCAGGGAGCATA
This sequence comes from Symphalangus syndactylus, assembly GCF_028878055.3. NCBI lineage: Eukaryota > Metazoa > Chordata > Mammalia > Primates > Hylobatidae > Symphalangus > Symphalangus syndactylus. The sequence goes on from NC_072426.2 coordinate 79,714,418, forward strand.
GGAGAACCAGGAACAAAGACTGCTTTCGCCCGCAAAGTCTCTCCATTGCTCTCTACTGACAAAACCTAACATCATGTCAGAGGAAAATATTTAAACAGCCCAGTTCCATTTTTGCAGAGCAGGCAATGAAGAATGAATTTGTAGCAGAGATGCAATAAATTGACAACTGTATTAGTCTATTCTCTCACTGCTATGAAGAAGTAATTGATACTAGACAATTTATAAGAAAAGAGGTTTAATTGGCTCATGATTCTGCAGGCTGTACAGGAAGCATGACAGCTTCTGCAGAGGCCTCAGGAAACTTACAATCATGGTGGAAGGTGAAGAAGACGCAGGCATGTCTTACATGGCTGGAGCAGGAGGAAGTGGTGGGGGGAGGTGCTACACACTTTTTAACAACTAGATCTTGTGAAAACTCTATCATGATAACAGCACTAGATGAATGGTGCTAAACCATTCATGAAGACTCTGCTCCCATGATCCAATCACCTCCCACCAGGCCCCACCTCCAACATTGGGGATTACAATTCCACAAGAAATTTGGGCAGAGACAGACCCAAAACATATCAAAACCTATGGCCTCGCTCTAATTTAAACAGGTGAGAGCAGGGGGACCAGCAAAGGCAGCTGAGAAAGAGCATCCAGGGTTGCAGGTGGAGTCCTGTGAGACAAGTGAATCAAAGAGAATAGGAGAGGGGCCAGAGTATGTATTGACCATTCTTTTGTGAAGCTTTGCTGCAAAGGGGAATGTAGAAAAGGTTCAGGTCCTGGTATAGGAAATAGGGTCGAGTAATTTCTTTGTTTTGAAGATGAGAGAATTAGCTGCATGTTGTGTGATGATGAGAAGAGTCCAGTAGAAAGGGAAATACTGCTGATGTTGGAGAGAGGACAGGCTGGCTAGAGTGACACCCTGGAGCAGTAACAGATGAGGGGATCCTGCAGTCCAGTGCAGGATTCTTTGGGTGGAACTAGCAGTTGTTCATCCACAGTCACAGGCAGGCCATAGGAGGCAGATGGGTGGAGGTGGAGGTGGGAGCCTGTGGAAGACGTTTACCACTTCTATTCTCTTAGCAAAGCAGGAGGCAAGGAAGGGAGAGGCAGTGGGAAGGATTGAACAGAAAGGAGGAAGTGCAAAATACTCACTTGGAACAATGGGAGATTGAATAGACCAGGCAAAGAATGATTAAAATGAGGACTGCTGGCATGGTCCTGTTCTCCTCTAGCCATGTTTAGTTGCATCGTCGTGGCATGGAATAGATGGAGAGCTGGGTTTATCCAGGTTTCCCATCTTACCAAGCAGATAGGAGATGACAGGGAGGTGCATGAGTTGAGGAGGTGTGCAAGGGATCAATGAGAATGGTTGGCCATGGAGTTTAAGCTGGCTCACTAGAGAGGGTCATAAAGGAAGGAAGAAACAGTGAACAGGTAGTAAGATCTGGACTGGAGGTGCTGGTAAGGTTGCAGGAGTTTTGTTTCAGGGCAGTATAGGGAGTGACCTGGATAGACAGGAGGATAGATAGACCTGGTCAGAATGGGATACTGTGGGGGCTGCAGTCCTTGGACCTGACAAGGTCTAAGGTCTGATCATGGAGGGAGGGGGAAGCTGAGGTAGGGCAGAGGACAGGAGTGGGCTTCATGAGACCAAAAGGATGTTGGAAGGATTATCTACCTGGATACTGAAATCTTCAAGAAGTAAGAGGTGTAGTGTGAAGAAGTTACAACATTCTAAGCTCTTCACGGATAAGGGAAGTATGTGCCACGTGAGTAGCCTCCCTAGTCCAGCACCCAGTACATAGAATATGCAGAGTGAATACTTGGGGGCTGCTGAGGGCAAGAACAAGGTGCCTGTGAGAGGACCTGATGCCTGGGGTTCTCGTGACAGGAGTGGGCCTAGTTTTTGGTGTAGAATTGAGCCTTGAATGCACTGGCGGGATCATATTGAAAAGAAACCCTCCAAGGCTAGAGGAAGATGCATCCTCTGGCAATGTACGCTCTGTAGGCGTCCCAAGTAGCTGGGCTGGGGATTAGATGGACTCCAAGGCATTTCCTCAGGTGGCAATGGGCGGATCCCTAGGAAGGCAAAGCTGTGCAGGAAGAAAATGGCAAGATGCTACGTTCACTCAGGGAAAGCCCCTTTCCCAGGAGCAGGGAGGGCGAGGCAGTTTAGGCTGGGTCAGTTTGTCCCTGCCCTCAGGGTTTGTTGGTCCTGGCAAAAGAGGGCCTTATTTTATTTATTTTTCTTAGAGACAGTGTCTTGCTCTGTCGCCCAGGCTGGAGTGCAGTGGCTCATCTCAGCTCACTGCAAACTCCTCCTCCTGGGATCAAGGGATCCTCCCACCTCAGCCTCCAGAGTAGCTGGGACCACAAGGACCATGGGCACTCGGCACGATGCTGGCTAATTTTTTTTTTTTTTTTTAAGAGAGAGAGGTAGTCTCCCTATGTTGCCCAGGCTTGTCTTGAATTCCTGGGCTCAAGCGATCCTCCCGCCTTGGCCTCCCAAAGTGTAGGGATTACAGGCGTGAGCCACCGCGCCCTGCCAAAAGAGGGCTTTAGGGCACCCCAGAACGCGAGATCCCCCTCATCTGTTATCTTTAAAATGGAGGAAGTGGACTCCAAATCAAGCGATAGTCCATTAGTCCCTGACACGGTGACCGCCGGGCGGCCAGGACCAAATGTGTCTCCTTCCGGCTTTTGCACCACACTAACTAACCGGCGCCAGGCCGCAGAGCCGCCCTGGCCTTCGGCTAGGACTCGGGCGAGCGCGGTGCACGCTGCTCCGAAGTCCCACCGCGGAAGCTGAGGCCGCGGATTCCGAGAGCGGGGTGGAGCGGTATCCGGTGGGACCCGGACCCGGCGGAACACACTGCACGGACCGCGCCTGCGTCCGCACTCAGCTGCTCAGCAGTCTTTCTTCAGGCTCTCCCCTGAAAGCCGTCCCCGCGCCGGTCTCTTTTTTCTGCCTTCTTGTTTCCCTCCGGCGAGTCAGCGCGACTGTGAATTTCCGTTTCCGGCGGTGTCCATGCTGACCTGAGGAGTCGCAATTGGGAGCAGGTTTAGTGCCGGCGGGTTGGGGTAGGCGGCGGTGGGGTCCCTGGTTTTGGGGCACTGGGAAGATCGCGAGTCGTGCGTGTGGGTAGGTCCTCCCCCAGTCCTCCGGGGCATCTTTGCTCCCGAGGAGCGGCATATTTCTCATCTGCCCGAGGTGTCCTGGGGTAGTTGGGAGAGTGACGTGATGAATCCCTGCAGAGAGCCCAGACTGGGAGGGAAGGTGGCTGGGAGACGTCGTTTCCTGGCGACGTGGTCCCGGCAGGCGACTTAGACCTGAGCTGGATCTGTTGACCCCAAATTGTGCTTTTCCCACCAAGAAGAAAGACAGGGAGAGAAACATTAGTACAAGTTCCGAACTAAAATATAGCAGAGAAGAAACAAAATCTCTGAAATCACACAGCTATTCAGTTTCAAAGCGTTCCTAGCGCCCAGCTCTCCTAACTCCTGGCCAGTGTTATGACATTGTGGTGATACATGAAGACTTTCTGTTTCCGCTGGTGTGTGTGTCTGTGGGAAGCCTCTGACTCACCTCCGTGCTCCAGTAGCACCCTGTGCAGCCTTCCAATGTCGCCCTTATTGCATGGCGCGGAAGATACTAGTTTGGATTTCCTCTGCAAGTCAGATAATAGCTGTATCCATTTACTGGCACAGTGCCTAGCGCATCGTAGACAGACACGAATATTTATTAGACGGAATGAATACAGTACCTTAATTGAATGAAATGGCATCCTGCTCCGCTTTTTTTTTTTAATCAAGCTGTCAGATTTTATGCAGCCCGATTTCCTAAAAAAAACTCACTAATTCAGTGATTACTAATTTATTAGGCACAGATTCCCAGGTAACTCAGAAATCACTGGGTCTCTGTAAGTTCATGGGGTCTCCAGGTATCATCTAGAACCAGTCCTATCTCACACATACAGATACTGCTATTTTTCAAATGTATGTAGGTAAGTTGTAATTTAGGAGTTTTACAGAGTCAACAGTTAGTAAAAGTAATACTGCGATCATATTGGAGGTTCATAAAAACGTTTTACATTTTTTATTAAAATTTAAGTTTTAGTTTAAGTTAGGAAACCACTTCATTAGTCCAGTTGATACCTAGGTCTGAGCTGTCCAGTATGGTAGCCACATGTGACTATTTAGAGTTAGAATGAAATTAATTAAAAATTCATTTTTTCGGCCGGGCGCGGTGGCTCAAGCCTGTAATCCCAGCACTTTGGGAGGCCGAGGCGGGCGGATCACAAGGTCAGGAGATCGAGACCATCCTGGCTAACACGGTGAAACCCCGTCTCTACTAAAAATACAAAAAAATTAGCCGGGCGTGTTGGCGGGCGCCTGTAGTCCCAGCTACTCGGGAGGCTGAGGCAGGAGAATGGCATGAACCCGGGAGGCGGAGCTTACAGTGAGCCGAGATCGCGCCACTGCACTCCAGCCTGGGCAACAGAGCGAGACTCTGTCTCAAAAAAAAAAAAAAAAAAAAAAAAAAATTCATTTTTTCAGTTTCCCTAAGTATATTGTAAGTAACCATATGTGGCTAATGGCTAAATGGCTGAAAAGTACAGATATAGCATATTTCTATCCTTGCAGAAATAGATATTGCTGATGTTGACACTTAAGATGAATAAAAAGTAACTTAACCATAAAATGTAATCTTAGGAGAGGTAACTCATCTAATTTATAGCATAACAGAGAGAAATGAAATTGGTGATGGCTAAGCAATTTCTACCCTTGTTCAGTAAACAAATACATCATCTCTTCATAAAGAAATAAATTTACTGTTTTTCCCTGGGTATTGCCTGGATTGTAAAATGCTTCTCCCATCTCCTTACCCCAACCTTCTTCCTTGTAGGTTAGAGTTACTTGTTATTGGTAAATAGCCACTATGGAGACTAAGGACCAGAAGAAACACAGAAAGAAAAACAGTGGGCCCAAAGCTGAAAAGAAAAAGAAGCGGCATCTGCAGGATCTCCAGCTGGGGGACGAAGAAGATGCCCGGAAGAGAAATCCCAAAGCTTTTGCTGTTCAGTCTGCTGTGCGGATGGCTCGATCCTTTCACAGGTATGTTAGGCTACAGTCTGGTCATTCTTCCATTGATTCTTTTTAAATAGTAGGAGCCTCTCACAGATGACATTTGGATTCACGAGTCTAGTCCAGCTCCAAAGGATGTGGAGATGCATGGTGTGTGGCTTTCACTAAAACGTGAGAAGCCTTTCCCATAGAAGCTGCCTTGCCTCCAGCATCTGCACACTGGTTGGTGTTTATTGCCCAAGATACAAGAATTTATAGAATTTGTTTGTTCCTAAATTTTAAACTGTTTCTCTGATGATAAGTGTGCTTTTTTTCCCCCCAGGTATGTTTTACATAGTTGTAATATAAAATACAAAAATTACAATATTTAATACTAACATAGCTTTATTTAGTGAGTCCTTGTGATATGCCTAGCAGTGTACTTTAAACATTATTCAACTAAATGCTTCCAGCAGCCTTACCAGAGTAGGAATCATTCTTGCCCTCATTTTATGGGTAAGAAAACTGAGATCAAGAAAACAGGTTACCTCTAATCATATAACCAGTAAGTAAGAGAGCTAAATTTAACTCCAGAGCCTCTGCTCTTATCTGTTATGATGTACTGCCTCGCTATTTACCTTTTGGTTTTTTAAAAAACTATTAAAATCACTCTTAAAACAGTCAGATTTAAGGAGTGTTTAATTTTCAGCTCTCTGTAATATTGAAGTCATCTTGTTACATCTTTATTGAACAGCAATTATTTGGATGGGTCCAGAAGTTAACAAGTTAATAATTGACAAGTTAATTATATTTATATATTGTCTGTTGTACTCTCTATAAAATGTGCTAAAGTACTCATATCTATAAGTGTACCAAAAAAAGTCTATATATAAGGTTGATACCTTTTACTCTATTTTGAAAGTGAGTTTACTATTTATTTTTTAATGAATAGGACTCAGGATTTGAAGACAAAAAAGCATCATATTCCAGTGGTTGATCGAACTCCACTAGAGCCCCCACCAATAGTGGTAGTGGTGATGGGGCCTCCAAAAGTTGGAAAGAGCACTTTGATACAATGCCTCATTCGGAACTTTACCCGGCAGAAGTTGACCGAGATCAGAGGCCCTGTGACAATCGTGTCAGGTAGGAGATGTCACCACAGACACAGAGTTGGTGTGGCTGTTGTCATCTGAGGGACATGCATGCGTTTGTTGTTTTCTTGAGTGGAACATGTTAAATATTGTCATATCATGTTACCTGTCTTATACTTTTACCAAGTTGGCTATAGCTTCAGAAAAGGGTAAGTTCCCAGAGATAAGGATGTGATAATGTTCAAATTTCCTCTCAGCACTCTGGGAGGTTCCAAGGCAGGAAGATCACTCGAACCCAGCACTCAGGCTGGAAAATCAAGCTTTGCTGCTCGGTTGCGACACCAGCCACAGTCCCCTTCCTCCCTGTAGAAGGAGGTGTTGTCCAGACTCTTAAGGTGATGCTTTCCTTTTCTTCCTGGTTTCCTCCTCCCTTTTTTGTATGAGAAATGATAATGTTCACTATATCTTATCGTAACTGCTCTGTGGCTTTGCCAAACATGTTCCTTGGAAGGGCCTAGCAGGCCCAGTCTCCGTGAACACATCATTTAACAGATAGCACGCACCTCCTATGTGCCAGGTGCACATGCTTGCCTTATGAAGCCACGTTCTGGTGGAAGTGCAAGTTTTCTCTTTTTCCTGTGAGTATTGTCTGCTTTGGGAGATGGTGACCTTTCCAAGTTTGAGGGAAAATGAAACAAACTTCCAGTGGTAGAATGGGAATTTACAATCTGAAATCTCTTGTTATTGCAATAATATAGTTGGATTGAGGCTTTTCTTTATCTTTGGAGCATCCATATTTTCTTTTCCCTTTTTTGAGACAGTCTTACTCTGTGGCACAGGCTGGAGTGCAGTGGTGTGATTACAGCTCACTGCAGCCTCTACCTCCCAAGTTCAAGCATTCCTCCTACTTTAGCCTCCTGAGTAGTGTATGCCACCACGCCTGGCTAATTTTTCTTTTTTTTTCCCTTTTTTTTTTCTATAGAGATGGGGTTTCCCCATATGGCCCAGGCTGGTCTCAAAACTCCTGGGCTCAAGGGATCCGCCTGCTTTGGCCTCCCAAGTTGCTGGGACTACAGGCGAGAGCCACTGCGCCCAGCCCATATTTTCTTGACTGTTTTATTTTTACCTTAATTTAGAAATAATTATTGTTATGAATATTCTATTGCATTATGTTTGAGGATGTTTGTAGCTATAGTGGGAATACAGGAAGTTTTGATAGCGGCAAAGACATTGGCCTGCAGCTGAACAGCAGGATCATGGTTATCATGGAGCCTGTGCAGTCAGAATTTTCCCTTTTTGAGCACTTTTATTCATCTGGGTAGACTTTTGATATTACTTAAACTTAGAACACAACAAGAAAAACAGAATGGAATTTATTTTATTTTACTAGTTTTTGCCTATAAAAATGAACTTCTCGTACACTCCTGTAAACGTATATGATTTACTGGATGCAGTTAAAAAATGAAAATTAGAGTTGATGGTTAGAGTTTTTTCAGGGTCTTTTTAAAGTAAAATTTTCGTCGTTTCACTTACAGGTAAAAAGCGCAGACTCACCATTATTGAATGTGGGTGTGACATTAACATGATGATTGATCTGGCTAAAGTAGCAGATCTGGTAAGTCAGCAGGGGCAGCCTTATCCCGTGATGAAGGGAAGAGAGTCTTATGATTATTAAAAGAATCATGGTCATCATCAGTGATACAGTAGATATGATTGAATTGATGATAATTATGGTAATAAATGTTGTTATATTAATAATAAAAATGGAATGTGCACAATGAAATGTATTCCAAAATCTAAAAGCAAATCACAGGATGGAGAAAACCTTTAATGAACACAGCTAGTAAGAGCTTATTAACATGCATACATATATACGTACAAATATATCATAGTAAGTACCATTTCTTCTTGGACTCTTCCTGGCACCATGCTAACTGCTATCTACAAATTTAGCTTACATAAACCCTTGATACACCCTTGAGGTAAGTAGGTATTATCTGTAGTTTACATAAGATGAAATAGAGCCTCCTAGCAGTTAAGTAACTTGTGTGAAGATGGGACCCTTGTTCCTGATGGTTCTAGAACCTTCATCCTTAATGATAATGCTAAAGTAAGTACATGAATTGCCTGAAGAAGTGGTCAGAGTTTATCAATAAAAAATCTAGACAGTACTCAGTGTATGGAAAATGTACATGCTCTTGCATTTATGGAAATGATAATGTTCACTATTCTGATATTCTATTAACTATCTTTTAAATTAGCAAAAATAAAATACAAATTAGCAAAAAAAAAAAAAAAAGCCATATTGATTAGGAAGTGTGGGGTGACAAATGGTTTTTTCATTTTTATTTAGTTTTTTCTAGACAGCTGTTTGGTGACAAAGAGCTACAGATTTTATACTTTGGCCCAGGAAGACTCCTAAAATATAAAGTAAAAAGTAATGCAGATTTTAAAGTTGTGCCATTGTAATGTCAGAAAACTAAATAACATTCAAATTTTGAACATGTAATGTTACTATTAGAAAAAATAAGTGTTATTATTAACATACTGTAAGCTTACTAAATCTTGTGTACTTGAAATGATTGAAATAGTTCGTAGAAGTCATTTGTTTCTCTTTTATTTAAAATGTAGCAAGTTTCTAATTTTAAAGACATACATATTAAGAGATGCCTTTACTTTTTTTATTTTTAATTATTATGGATGCATAATAGTTATACATATTTATGGGGTACATGTGGTATTTTGATAGAAGCATACAATGTGTGATGATCAAATCAGGGTAATTAGGATATCCATCACCTCAAACATTTATCATTTTTTTGTGTTAGGAACATTTCAATTTCATTCTTATAGTTATTCTGAATTATATAATAAATTATAGTCACCCTATTGTGCTGTTGGACACCAGAATTTATTCTGTCTAACTGTATTTTTGTACCTGTTAACCTTTCCCTCTTTGTCCCTCCCTCCCTGCTCCCTTTCCCAGCCTCTTAACCATCATTGAGAAAGATGCCTATTATGTAAATATTTTAAAGATTTTTCAAAATGAACACACACATTTGGTAAAGTACTCTAACTGTAATGCAGGGAGCACGCAATGTGCATTTTCTTTTTCCTTAGTATAACCGCTGGTCTCTCAGATCCCTGCAGAGCAGTATCCTTTTAGATACATATAAATACACATGCCACCCTTTAAAAACACAGATGATAGCTTATTTTACACACTGTTCTTTGCTTTGCTTTTTTCATATAATGTATTTTGGAGGTATATAATCAGTAAGCACTGTAGCTCTGCCTTCTTTTTAATATAATATTCCATTCTATGGATGCACCATAATTTATTTAGCCTAGCTTATGTTGACTGCTCTGCTGTGGGTTGCCAATGCCTCCTGCATATGGCAGAGGCACACACAATACATGGATTTGGGTGTGTACGTGCATGTGTGGATTAGGGGAGTAACACTGGCTTAGATGACAAAGACTGGCAACTGAGGGACTGTTTGCTCCCTGTTCTTCCTGGCCCTACAACCAGCTGCTTGCCCCCTGGCACTCTGTGGCATCAAATGTAGTGTGAGGATATTCCACCTGTCCTTTGAGGTGGTCCAGTGTTGCTGGAAAGCCGTGCTTGCTGCCTCAGTCCACAGTGGCAGCTGTGCTTTCTCACAAGCCCACCTTCATATATTCTGTGGTTTTGGATTTTGAACATTTCCTAGTTTAATCAAAGATGGGCATTTCTGTTTCCATTTTTTTTGTTAAAAATAACAAAAATAGTTATCTATGCAAAGATAAGAACAGAAATGTTTTTAATACTTAAACTAGAAGTTTCCAGGAATCAATTCTGAAATTATTTTGCATCTTTGAAGCATCTTAAATTTTAAAAATTGGTCTCATCTGCTTATATTTTCTTATAGACTACCATTCATTATAATCTTACTGTTTTTTTGACCTAATTCTAAACTGGTAGCTATTTAAAAAAAATTTCTGAGCAATTGAGTTATCCGAATTAACATATAAGATAGAGGTTTCCACTGCATACTTCTCAACAAAAAAAATATTGTTTTTTTTTTCTATGAGGTGATTGAAAGAAGAGGTTGGTTTTCTGTACAAATTTAATATATTTCATTGATTATCACTTTCTTCCCATTCTTTGGATGCCAGAGACCTGGTGTTTGGCTTAAAAATACCTTACAGAAAACTTGGTTTCTTTAAATTAGGATTTCTTAGGTAAGGGCCAGGTTAGACCCAGCCTTTTCTGAGTTACTTCTCATACCTTAAAATTCTTATAATGGAAGTTTATATCCTAGTGGACATTGTCTTATGGTTGGCTTTTAGAGCAAGTTAGAGGGTGGTGGTTTCTCTGTCTGGGTGATGCCTGTGTAGTCATTTGATTTAGTCTGGAGTGTGACTTTTCTGTCCAGGGCCAGATAATAAATATTTTTGGCTTTGTGGATCACATCTCTTGCAGCTACTTAGCTCTGCAGTTGTAGTGCACAGGCAGCCATAGACAATATGTAAATGAATTAATGTGGCTGTATTCCAATAAAACTTTAGTTACAAACACAGGTGATGGGCTGGATTTTGCCCGTGGCCAGTTGCCAGCCCTTAATGTAGGTGGTCTGTTTTGGTAGTTTCTTTGAGAAATGATGTGTTCTGCTTTTAGGTACTGATGCTTATAGATGCCAGCTTTGGGTTTGAAATGGAAACGTTTGAGTTTCTAAACATCTGTCAAGTACATGGCTTTCCTAAAATTATGGGAGTTCTCACCCACCTCGACTCCTTCAAGCATAATAAGCAACTGAAGAAGACAAAGAAGCGATTAAAACACAGGTTCTGGACAGAAGTTTACCCGGTACGAAGAGAAGTAATTGTTGGATACTAACAGTATAATCCTTTTAAAATAGACTGAAGAGGCCAGGTGCAGTGGCTAACACCTGTAATCCCAGCACTTTGCGAGGCAAGGTGGTCGGATCACTTGAGCCTAGAGTTTTGAGCTCAGGGCAACATGACCAAACCCCATCTGTACTAAAAATGCAAAAATTAGCCAGGTGTGGTGGCACACGCCTGTAATCCCAGCTGCTCAGGAGGCTGAGAAGTGACAGTTGCTTGAACCTAGGAGGCAGAGGGTGCAGTGAGCTGAGATCACGCCACTGCACTCCAGCCTGGGTGACAGAGTGAGACGCTTGTCTCAAAAAAAAAAAAAAAAAAAAATACTAAAGAGACATTACTAAACGTCTCTCTAGGATTCGCCTCCTGAATTCCCTTTGTGTGTATGTTCACAGTCTATGGCCTGCTGAATTCCTTTGTGTATGTGTTCAGCCTCTGGCCTGCTGAATTCTTTTGTGTGTGTGTTCACAGTCTATGGCCTGCCGAATTCCTTTGTGTATGTGTTCAGCCTCTGGCCTGCTGAATTCTTTTGTGTGTGTGTTCACAGTCTATGGCCTGCCGAATTCCCTTTGTGTATGTGTTCAGTCTCTGGCCTGCTGAATTCCTTTGTGTGTGTGTTCAGCCTCTGGCCTGCTGAATTCTTTTGTGTGTGTGTTCACAGTCTCTGGCCTGCTGAATTCCTTTGTGTGTGTGTTCAGTCTTCTGGAAGGTTTCCCTCAAAAGAGTGCTTGTTCTGGGCCTCTTGGTGTATCTCATTTGTCTCTCTCTGTACTTGCTGCACCAAGCAGTGTGGCTGTTTTGGGGTCGGGACTTAATAGAGTACATTGGAAGTTTCTCCCAGTTACAGGACCAGACACTGCCCCTTCCTTTCTATACTGCTCTGGTCCATCGGCCACAGAACCGTTTCTGTGCTCAGACGCCTCACCTCCCTCTCCTCACCATACTTAGATGGATGCCCCGGCTCGGCTGCAGAGCAGTCCTCCTCTCTGGGGTTCTAATAAGTCCTGAAGGAATCCAGCAAGGCTCTGGAAGTCTCAGGACAGTGGCTTTGCTGGAAGTCTCCCTTCTTAGGATTGCTTCTTGTTTAGAGCTTTTATTTTGTTGCAGTATTGATGATAATTTAATTGAAATTTAATTTTTAATTTTCCTCTAATGTTTAGGGTGCCAAGCTGTTCTACCTTTCTGGAATGGTGCATGGAGAATATCAAAACCAAGAAATCCACAATCTGGGCCGTTTTATTACAGTTATGAAGTTTAGGCCTCTCACATGGCAAACTTCTCACCCCTATATCCTGGCAGACAGGTAAAATATGATTGTAAGCTTTTTCTTCCTGGGCCATATATTTCAAAGCTAAAAAGGCTAGAAGAAGAACAGTGATAGGATTTGTTTTGTGCCGATTTGAATAGTGGGGGTAGAAGCGTAGTTGATGGAAAATGTCTATTTATATCATTGCTCAAAGATGCCGTGCCTTTGGGAGTAAATTAATTATGAGATGTTTAGGAAAATGGGAGGACTTGAAAGTATTTAAGGCTACAGGATGTGGCCTCATCCTACGTTCAGCCTCAGTTTTCAGTGATGCTGCCTTTGTGCCCGGGTGCTTGAGTCCTTCGTGTGTGCCTTCAGTTTCCTTCCTTTGTGCTGTGGTTTTCTCAGTCTGGAATTCCCTTTTCCACCTGCCAGAATCCAAGCCACAGTAACAATCCCAGAGCACAGGCTCTCCCTCTTCCAGAAAGGGATTTTCTGAATATGTTCTTCACTCTTCACCGACCCCAGGTGGTCGTCATCTCCCTGTCTGATGTCTTACGGAATGAATATCACTTTCAGCCTAGAGACACAGTTGTGTGTCTGCCCCTTTTCCTCTGGTGGATGGTGAATGGTGCTTCCTTATTTCTGCATTTTCTAGTTCCCTAGATGACGTGCTTAGTGGACAAGAGTGTGATGAATCATTGACACATGAAAGGGGGTATAGGAACTTTTGGCATTCATTTCTGCTGTGATTGAATTTATTTTTCTAGGATGGAAGATTTGACAAACCCAGAGGATATCCGAACAAACATCAAATGTGACCGGAAGGTGTCACTTTATGGTTATTTAAGAGGAGCACACTTGAAAAATAAAAGCCAAATTCATATGCCAGGTATTCTCTTGTTGTAGAACATACTAGAATTACACATAGGATTCTTAGGATGGCTTCATTTCTCAGGAACACTGAAAAATGACCAAACAAGGGAAGATGGCCTTGCTGGAGGTTTTAAAAGTAACCCAGCTGTGTGTAGGCCTGCAAAGGTGTTATCGAATCCCCTCTTCTCTGACCTCTTGTCTTGTAGCTAGTGGGGCACTATTCCAGTGTGGCACAGTGCCCTTCTTTAGTGTCATGGGTTAAGCCCTTGGACTGTGGATCATTTTTAACCCCCTAGTCAATGGTAGATACTTCTGACTTCTTGTCAGCTGAAGCTGGCTTTTGGGTTCTGTCTTCCAGGGGTAGGAGATTTTGTCGTGAGTGATATCAGTTTCCTCCCAGACCCTTGTGCTCTTCCTGAACAACAAAAGAAGCGCTGTTTAAATGAGAAGGAGAAGCTGGTTTATGCGCCTCTTTCTGGAGTTGGAGGTGTGCTGTATGACAAAGACGCTGTCTATGTTGACCTTGGTGGCAGCCACGGTTTTCAGGTATCGGTGAAGATGGGAGTCATTTCTCTGAACTCTCATTATTCTTTCTGAATCTATTTTTTAATCACAAAAAGTAATGTACTCAGCTTTTATTTATTGAAGATTTTTCTCTTGTACTTATAATAAAGGCCCAAATGCATATTGTAAATATATAGGATAAAAAGAGTACTTTTTTTCATTGTACCAAGCAAAAGAGTCCTCTCCTTCATTCCTCCTTGATCCGCGGCCTCAGCGCAGGCATCGCTGCCATGTGGCGCCTGCATGGCCCATCCCTGTTTCTACAAAATCAGTGTGCTTTCCAGCTCTCATTGGTCTTTTTCCAGCTCTCATTGGTCTTTTTCTCATTCACAATGGTCTCCTCATCCTGTATTTTAAAGTGGATTTCAAACATTTATTTCTTTGTTCTGAAGTGGAATTTTATTGGGTTAAAATCTGTTATTTTAAAATGTTAGAAAAGCTAGCATTGTTGTAGCATTGGAGCTGAGGTTTTTCTAGCTAGGTGTTTAGGTTATCAGGTTATATACTCCCTGAACTTCGGAAAAGTTTAATGGAGATGGGGATCCATTTCAAGCTTTGTTGTAAGGATTTTCTTCTCTGCTTTTTGAGGCATTAAGAAAGGTTCTTAGGAAATGTGTCTAAGATGATTTTGAGAGACTGAGTGAAACCAGTGTCTCTCCAGGATCTTTGTGCTTTCCTCACATGCCTTTTCTTGGTGTTCTTGACAGGATGAGGTGGGGCCCACCCATGAGCTGGTCCAGAGTCTCATCTCTACCCACTCCACCATTGATGCCAAGATGGCTTCAAGTCAAGTGACGCTGTTTTCTGATTCCAAGCCACTTGGGTCAGAGGATATAGATAATCAAGGGTAAGTCTGCTTTTTTTCTATTTTTAATAAAAAGATGTATTACAGAAGATCATATCACCCATAATTCAGCCATCATAACACATTTTGGTGGGATTCATTCTATATTGTTTTGTTTTCTTTGTATGTGCATGTGTCTCTGAGGGCTCTTCACTTACCTGACATTACAAGGGAGTCTTTTCTTGAAATAAATTACAGGATGCATTTTTCAACAGACCCCAAATATTCCTCAAATACCACGCCATCTTCCATAGGTTGCCTTTTGTTTTTTAAGAGACCTGAGGCCACTTGGCTTTCTTTTGGTGGCCAAAACACTAGAGCAGAGTCAAGGAGTTTGTGGCTGTCCAGAAGCCACATGCCTTGTCTCTGAAAGTTTTATTTAGATTATGTTGTATTATCTCCCGTGGGTAGGTTTCCATGGATGTATGGCTTATGTGAATTATTTTTCAGTCTGGGTTGGGAATTTGTATACCTTTATACATAGTGGATGTTTGCAAAACATTGGTTTTGTTGTATTGATTTATGACTCCCAGTAAAATTTATCTGAAAATTTTGAGATTATCTAGTATGTAATTTGTTACAATGTGCATAAACTACCTAGCAGAATGCCTGACAGGTACGAAGTGTTTGCCGAAAGATCACTTTTTTATAATGAGATTACTAGCTATTTTCACTTTTGCATATCCTTCTAGTCATCCTTGTCTACAAGAATACTCTCTTCTAATATAGTTACAGTTAAAATACATAATTTTATTTCTGATCATTTCCTTTTTCTAAACAGTCTTTATATAGTCATCATTTTGTTATTATTGGTGTATTTTTTTTTTTTTTTTTGTGACAAGGTCTTGCTTTGTCTCCCAGGCTGGAGTACAGTGGTATGATCTTGGCTCACTTCAGCCTTGAACTCCCAGGCTCAAGTGGTCCTCCTGCTTCAGCCTCCCAAGTAGCTGGGACTACAGGAGTGCGCCACCACTCCCAGCTAATTTTTTTTTTTTTCTAGAGATTAGGTCTCACTATGTTGCCCAGGCTGGTCTCGAACTCCTGGGCTCAAGCAATCCTTGTGCCTTGGCCTCCCAAAGTTCTGGGATTACAGATGTGAGCCACTACGCCTGGCCTATTATTGCTGTATTCTAACTTATCTATCTCTTATGGTATGGTTTTCAGTTTTTTCAAATTTATGTTTTCATAATTTTATATATCTTGCTACATTAAATAGCTTCATACGGTTTTCTTTTATCCTGTGATTTTAGCCTCTTGATGATTCTTCTCTATCAGTTATGGCACTGGTGACTTAAAATGGATGTTCTTCCTCTGTCATTCCTCCTATGTTTGTTAGCTGGCATTTTTAACAAAGAGCTTTCTCTTCTCCCCTTTATTTCGGTATCACTGCTGACTAATACACTTGTGTTTTGTTCCATGGGTTATTTTCCATCGCTATCATTATTCTTCCTGATGCCTATGCTGCCCCAGGTTTGGCCGCAGGAGCCTTCAGCCTGTCTCCTGTGTCCTTTCAACTGTCTCTGTTAGTGTTTGAGCATTTCTCGCTTTCTGACAGAACAAGAGGATCTAGGCTCATTTTGCCTTCTTTCTGCCTTGGGCCTGGACTTAGCCATTTCTCTTAAGGATCATGTGTTTTTAGCTTAGAAATTAATCAGCTTTCCAAAAGATCTACAAAACAGTAACTTCCCTTTTGAGCAATTTTTTTCTAAAATTAGATTTTTTTTTTTTAAGGGTTATTCCTTTATTCTCTCTATAAGTTCTTTTGAAGTGTGGTGTTAGGGAACCATGCCTGGGTTTGCTCATTAACTCTTCCAATGTTTATCAGGTCATATTTTCCCTATGCTATGTCATCTTAAACAATTTGTTGACATTTTCTATTTCTTTGTATTTTCATTGACTATATTGCCATTTCTAGATTAGCTGATTAATGTACAAGTTGAATTATTTTGTATTTCCTTGGTAATACAGGCTATTGTTGCCAAAGGAGAAAAAACAAATGGACTTGAAAACTGGTCGAATGCGTCGGAAAGCCATTTTTGGAGATGAAGATGAATCTGGAGATAGTGATGATGAAGAAGATGATGAAATGTCTGAAGATGACGGGTTGGAAAATGGCTCTAGTGATGAAGCAGAAGAGGAGGAAAATGCTGAGATGACTGATCAGTGTACGGCTGTTAAGGGCATCAAACGACGGAAACTTGAGGAGTTGGAAGAAGACAGTGAAATGGATTTGCCGGCATTTGCTGACAGTGACGATGACCTTGAGAGGAGCTCAGCGGAAGAAGGGGAAGCAGAGGAAGCTGATGAAAGCAGTGAAGAAGAGGACTGCACTGCAGGAGAGAAGGGCATTTCAGGAACAAAGGCTGTTGGAGAAGGTAGTAAAGCAGGGCTGTCGCCAGCTAATTGCCAGAGTGACCGTGTGAATCTGGAGAAGTCTTTGCTGATGAAGAAAGCAGCTCTCCCCACTTCCGATTCTGGACATTGCACAGCTGAAGAGGTGTTTGCATCTGAAGATGAATCTGAAGAAAACTCCTCACTCAGTGCAGAGGAAGAAGACTCAGAAAATGAAGAGGCTATTAGAAAAAAGCTTTCAAAGCCTTCTCAAGTGAGCAGTGGTCAGAAACTGGGGCCAAGGAACTTAATTGATGAGACCAGTGATATAGAAGATTTACTCAAAGAGGAAGAAGATTACCAGGAAGAAAATAATTATTCCAAAGAAACCTCAGGTAAGCTTAATTGTAGTTGGTTGCTGCTATGAACTTGGCTCTCAAAATGGTACCCAGTGGAATGTCTACATTTGGGGGTCTGTTGATTCTGTGATTTTGTTAACTGTTGAAAAGCTGCATTGTGGATGGCTCTCAAGGGAGGGGAGACACGTGAACAAGCCTAACTGGAAGTTGGCATGGTCATTTCAGGTGCCCTCAAGTGGAAGGAAGACCTTTCCAGAAAGGCAGCTGAGGCCTTTCTGAGGCAGCAGCAAGCAGCTCCAAACCTCCGAAAGCTTATTTATGGGACAGGTAAAGAATTCTGGTTCAGAACTGGAAATGTTTTAGTTTCTCTGATTATTTAGGTGAGGGAATTGGTTGGAGGATTGGGCTGGTATTGTTGACATCCATAATTGCTGTCCATCACATTTCATATTTGACATATCTCTCTAATCATCAGCTTATGAGGACCACACATTGGTCTTATAAAGTAGACTTATGGGTTTGCTGTAAAACTTGATGCAAATACCGTCCATTGCATCATGTTATGTCCCCTATTTAAAAGTCCTTCATGAGAATTTTTTTGTAGATTAGTGCCAGAAAAATATTTCTGCCCATAAAAATATTTATTTTTTTCCTTTTTGAGAATGAGAACCCTGTATAACACATTTTGTTCTCCCTTTTGTCCTTGTCCTCTGATTTTATGCTTTACTAAACTTACCAATATGTTCTTTCTGCTAGAATTAATGCAAAAATAAATATATAGTGGTGAACTTTACATTGTGCTCCCTGGTTACTGCATGGTGAGATCAAGGCCACATGGTGAGACATTTGGGCTCAGCCCACTGAACTGGGAAGGTTGTTGTATACTGATTTTCATTCAGGTTTTGTCTAGGTACTCTTAGTGATGAGAGGCTCAACACTCTTTAGAGCTCTTTAATAATCTAAAGCTCTGCCTTTAAATGTCCCTTCCCTCCCTCCACCGCTAATATTCTCACTCCTTTTCGGCCTCTTAGCTGCTCCCATACAGGAGCACAGGAGCCCCACACATGTAGAGCAATAGCTTCCTGGCTCTCTTCACCTGTGGCTGCCCTGCGCTCAAAATGCCTAACTCTTATGTGGCCATTGCCATACCCACCACAGACAGAGGCCCTCAGTTCCTGAGTTCAAAGACTCATGTCCTAACTGGTTGAAAACGATGAGTCCTCTAGGGCTGTAATTTTTGTTCTCACTTTTCTGCCATGGTGTGCTCTTTAGTGACAGAAGATAATGAAGAAGAAGATGATGATACCCGAGAAGAGCTTGGAGGGTTGTTTCGTGTCAACCAGCCTGACAGAGAGTGTAAGCACAAGGCTGACTCTTTGGACTGCTCCAGATTTCTTGTGGAGGCCCCCCATGACTGGGATTTAGAGGAGGTAAGGCTGGGTAGTACATTTGATTTATTAGAGAATTAGAGAATGTTCTAGAATAAGATTATCTGATGTCAATATTGCTTACCTGTTGTTGGCTTCTTATTTTTACAGGATTACAGGTCATTCTCCCAGATAATGTAGTGGACACTTCATGCATCCTAAGCAGTAACATGTTCTGAGTTTAGTTAGACCATGTACATGGCCCACGGAGAACAGGTTCAGCTTCTAGTGTGGACAGTAGTATGCATCTTTATTTTGAAACATCACACATAAGTTTTTATACATCAGATGTATTTTGTGTCTTATCACTAGGATATATGTAGCATCCCTGAGTTAACATTTATAGTTTCTGCTATTTGTAAGCATAAAGAAATCTGTGATACCTGTAAATGTTCTTCCTGCAGCTTACTATTTTGTAGTCACACTGGAATTCATTCAGTACTCAAACTCACCACAGCTTACCCTCCTCTTAGATCTCTTCTCTTTCTCTCTCTCTCTCTCTTTGAGATATGGTCTTGCTCTGCAGCCCAGGCTGGAGTGTAGTGGCACAAGTGTATGGCTCAATGCAGCCACGACCTCCTGGGCTCAAGGGGTCCTCCCACCTCAGCCTCCAGAGTAGCTGGGACTATAGGCACGAGCCACCAGGCCTGGCTAATTTTTGCATTTTTTGTAGAGATAATGTTTCACCATGTTGAGCTAGTTTCGAACTCTGGGTTCGAGTGATCTTCCTGCCTTGGAACCTCCCAAAGTGCTGGAGGTGAGGAGGAACCTCCCAAAGTACAGGAGTGAGCCATCGCGCCAGCCCCTTTATATTCTCTTCTGGAATGTTCTGATCTTCCAAAGGCTGCCTTCTTTTTTGTCAATTCAGTTTGGCTTAGATGTCACTTCTCACAGAGGCCCAATTGCTATCATACTGCCTATTGTAATTCGCCAGATAACACTGAATGCACTTTATGAGATTTTATTTAACCATTTTTTATGGTGAAATTTAATACAGATATAGAAAACCACGTAAAAACAATTGTTTAGCTTAATGGGTTGCCAGAAGATGAATATCCCTGTACTCAGGACTGAGGCTGGGAAATCAAGCTTTGCTGCTCGATTGCGACACCAGTCACAGTCCCCTTCCTCCCTGTAGAAGGAGGTGTGGTCCAGCCTCTTAAGGTGATGGTTTCCTTTTCTTCCTGGTTTCCTCCTCCATGCTTCCATAAGCATCATAGTTTACTTTTACCTGATTTTCATTACTGTTTTTCAGTCTATCTTTTAACATTTTTAGTCAACAATCTTTCCTTCCCATTTCTTTTTTTGGTTACATTTTATTTAATAAACCAACTCTTTGGTCTGTAGAGTTTCTTATATTCTGGATTTTGTGGATTGCTTTGCATCCCTCTGGAGTTTCCCAGGCCCTCCTGTATTTCCTGTGAATGGGTATGGAGCAATACCAATAGAACTTCTGTGATGAGAGCAATGTATATCTGAGCTGTGGGTTGTGGCTACTTGTGGCTACTGAGCTCTTTAAATGTGGCTAATGAGACTGGAGAACTAAATTTTAAATTTTATTTAATCTTAATTAAGATTAATTTAAATAACCATGTATTTCTAGTTACCCTGTAGACAAAACATCTAGCAGTTGGACAGGATTTAAATTTGATTTTTATTTTTCAGTGAAACTGCTTCCCAGGTGATGGTGTTTTCTCATTAGGAAGCGCATAAAGACTGGTTGTGTCCTCTTAATGCTGTTAGATGTTATCAGTTGTTGGTGCTTAATGCCTAGAACCATACCAATTTCTTAAGAATGTAGAGTGGTGATGTTCCATTCAATCATTTCTCTTTATGTATTAGCTGTAATACTTCTTTAAAGAGAAACTTTTCCTCTTCTACTATTTGGTTATCCACTTCCATATATATAGGGTAAATGCTTGATTTTTTTTTTCTTTTTTTTTTTTTTTTTTGAGATGGAGTTTCGTTCTGTCGCCCAGGCTGGAGTGCGGTGGCACGATCTTGGCTCACTGCAAGCTCTGCCTCCCGGGTTCATGCCATTCTCCTGCCTCAGCCTCCCGAGTAGCTGGTGCTACAGGCGCCCGCCACTACACCCGGCTAATTTTTTTGTATTTTTAGTAGAGACGGGGTTTCACCATGTTGGTCAGGCTGGTCTCGAATTGCTGACCTTGTGATCCACCTGCCTCAGCCTCCCAAAGTGCTGGGATTACAGGTGTGAGCCACTGTACCCGGCCCATGCTTGATTCTTTAATCAGTTTTTGGAGTGATTCTCCAAAGGATACTTGTCTGTAAGTTTCACTGTGATGTCATAGATATAAATGTAGTTGATGTGCCTTGTGCTCCTGCACCTGTTATCCCTTATTGAAGCTCCTCTTTATCCCACCTGTGGCCTGTGAGGGTCTGTGCACACCAGCTCCTGAGTCCTTATGTTACAGTCGTAGTCATTCTTTATCAATTCTTGCTCTGTGATATGAGAGAGTGCTTGGAATCACCCATAAGAAGTCCTGATTTCTTTTAGTAGAAAATGGTATTTCAACATGACAGCCTAGGCATAGGAATGCTTACTGCCATGAGTTGGTCATTACTTCTAGGCAGCTGAACCAGGAGAGTTCATATAGATATTTCCAGTTCACATACAGGACTACATCTTACTTATTCTTCCACTGGAGAATTATTCCTAGGTTGAATCAGAAGATGATGAAATTAGAGAATCGCATAGTTACTCATTTGCTTTATCCCATATTACACACAAAATAGTGTCAGAATAATATGACAACTGAAAACAGTTAAAGATTTTTTTCCCTCATATACTGTCTCATTTCTCTTTTCAAAAGTGACTGTGCCATTTTACTTACCCACTGGCACTGTATGTGGGTTCCATTTTCACCACTTCTTCACCAGCACTTGCTATTATCTTTTTGATTATAGCCATCCTAGAGGGGGTGAAGTTGTATCTCATTGTAGTATTGACTTGCATTTCCCTGATAGATAATGACGTTGAACATCTTTTCATGTGCTTATTGGCTTTTTGTACATATTCTTCATATTGTTTGCCCATTTCAAAAATTGGATTACTTAGTTGTATGTGTTGTTTATATATTCTGGATATAAGTCCCTTATCAGATACATAATTTGCAAATATCTTCTCCCATTTTATAGGAATTAAGTTTTCACACAGGTTTAGATTAACGAATAGCAAGACCAACTTTGTAAACTACTGTCTCATTGCATCGCCTTAGAAACCTTAATAAAATTGAAAATTAGTTGAATTAGTAATTATCTGTTTGTTTACTTATGAGGTCAGTAGACTAGTAGTATTTAATACTTTCCATGTCTGCTGCTTAATGTGTTTCATCTCTGTGGTTATACTGTCTCCATCAAAGGTAAAGTTATTTCCTGGGCTCATTTGAAATGAGAATATCCATGAAAGTGGGAAATATTTAAAGGCAAGTTGTCGCCTACTGCCATTTCTTAGAGTTGTTTTGCTGAGTGATTGGAACACCTCACCTAAGTGCTGACTTTTCTGCATAAGGTTATGAACAGTATCAGAGATTGCTTCGTGACTGGAAAGTGGGAAGATGATAAAGATGCAGCCAAGGTCTTAGCAGAAGATGGTAAGTAAAGAGCTGGGTTCTTCGGGAAGACTGGCTTCTCAAAACTTTACAGTATCTTAGACAATAGTCAAATTGAAAATAATAGTCACTTGTGAAATGCTTTGGGGAATTCAGACAGGAGTAATGAACCAGGTAATATTCTGGGTTTTCCTTTTATGATGATCTTATTTTCTCAGTTGGCTGATTTACTACATATGGACTTTAAATTTTAATCAAGTGTTTGTTAAAAATAGATTTTGTGTGATATGAAAAATATATACAAATAACATTTATATTTTTCTTTTCATAATAAAAGTAGTATGCATTGTGGAAAATTTAGAATGAAAAGTACATAACATACCAGAATTCTACCAACCCATAAAAAAACCTTTGTTAGCTTCTTCAACTATTTCCTTCTAGTCATTTAAAAATCATGTGTTTAAACCTTTTTAGTTGTACTTTGTATAATTTTTGGCAGGAGGATTGCTTAAGTGATATACTTTATATAAATTTTGTCATTAAATTTTTTCAAATATTTCATTTTTATTATTTAAATATCATACCATTATTGAAGTCACAATTTTTTCAATATCTAAGAAGTTTTGTACTTTGTTCATTTTATAAAGAACTCCATACTGAACAACTTTGAAATAATTCTTGGCTCACACTTTTTATTTTCATAAGATAGATTCATAAGTGTTAGAATTGAGTCATTTTTATGGATTGCAACTGCCAAATGGTTTTTTGGAAGGTCATTCTTTTTGTTTTGTCTTGAGACTGGATGTCGCTCTGTTACCCAGGCTGGAGTGCTATGGTGTGGTCACGGCCCACTGCAGCCTCAGCCTCACAGACCCAAGCCTCCCGAGTAGCTAGGACCACAGGCTTGCATCACTACACCCAGCTAATTTTTAAATTTTTTTGTACAGACAGTCTTTTTATGTTGCCCAGGCTGGTCTTCAAACTCCTAGGCTTAAGAGATCCTCCTGCGTCAGCCTCCTGAGTAGCTTGAACCACAAATATATACCACCATGTACGGATGGGGGTCTTGCCATGTTGCCTAGGCTGGCCTTGAATTCCTGGGCTTAAGCAATCCTCCCGCCTTAGCCTTCCAAAGTGCTGGGATTACAGGCATGAGCTACTGTGCCTAGTCTGTAGTATGTGAATGTATTCTTTATATATATATAATTTTTTTTCTGGGCTTTCTAGTTAATATCATTGATCTCTGTTGGTTCATTTATTATTACTATAATTTAGTACTCTATGTAGCTTTATCACGTTATTAAGACACCAGTTATAAAAACTGTGTCTCAACAGTTTCTTTCCCTTTTTGTTCTGCTGGGGGGCTTCTTTTAGGATTCTCCTGACTATTCTCACTTGCTTATTGTTTTTTCCATAGGAACTTAAGAATCGTCTTTTCTGTTTTCAAAAGAAAGTGTGGTGGGTTTCTTTTTTAATCACTTTAGTGAGGTACAATTGATGGTAAACTACAGTGTTTAAAGTGTACAATTTGATAAGCTTTGATATGTGAATATACCATCACCACAATCAAAATAATGAACATATTTGTCGCCCCCACAGTTTTCTTACAGCACTTTGTAACCTTCCATCCTGTCCTCTTCCATCGCCAGGTACATTCAGCTGCCTTGTGTCGCTATTCAGTAGGTTGTGCCCTTTAGATTTAATCGAAATGGGATCCTACAATATTTACTCTTTTCTGTCTAACTTCTTTTACTCAGCATGATTATTTCAAGATTCATCCATGCTGTTGCATCTTCATTTCTTTTTGTTGGCTAGTGGATAGTCCATTGTATGATGTATAGCAATTTATTTATCTGTTAACCTGTTGATAAACAATTATTTCCAGGTTTTGGATATTATGAGTAAAGCTGCTGTGAACATTTTTGTAGAAGTCTGTATGTGAACCACCGCTTTTATTTCTTTTGGGTAAATAAGTAGTTCAGAATGGACTAAATGGATCATATGATAGGTACACATTTAATTTTTTAAGAAATTACCCAACTGTTTTCCAAAGTGTTTATACCATTTTCCATTGCCACCATAACTTTATGCGACTTCCGGTTGCTTCACTCTACATCTTTCCCAGTACCTGGTAGTATCAGTCTTTTTAAATTGTAGGCCTTCTTTTAGGCATAGAGTGGTATCTTGTAGTTTTAGTGACTAATGGTATCAAGCATTTTTTCATGTGCTTATTTGCCATCTGTGTCTTCTTTGATGAAATATCTGTCCAAATCTTTTACACATTATTTTAATTTGGTTGAATTCTAAGAAATTTTATGTATTTTTGATACAAATTCTGTATCACATGTGTTATGCAATTATTTTTGCCTAGTGTGTGCCTTGTCTTTTCTATTTTTAATAGTGTTTTTCACAGAGCAAAGTATTTAATTTTGGTGTAGGTCAATTTATCAAAAAAAAATTTTTTTTTTTTTGGGATGGCATCTTGCTCTGTCTCCCAGAGTGCGATATGATCTCGGCTCACTGCAACCTCTGCCCCCTGGGTTCAAGCCATTCTCCTGCCTCAGCCTCCCAAGTAACTGGGATTACCGGTGCCCGCCACCATGCCTGCCTAATTTTTGTATTTTTAGTAGAGATGGGGTTTTGCCATGTTGGTCAGGCTGGTCTCGAACCCTGACCTCACGATCCACCCGCCTCAGCCTCCCAAAGTGCTGGGATTACAGGCATGAGCCACTGTGCCCTGCCCAAAATTTCCTCTTATGGACTGTGCTTTTGATTGTGTATGTAAGAAATCTTTGCCTCACCCAGCATCACAAATTGTCTCATGTATTCTACAAGTCTTACAGTTTCAGGTTTTACATTTAGGTCTATAATTCTTTTTGAGTTAATTTTTTATAGGGTGTTGGGTATGGATTTAGGTTCCTTTTGACATATTGATATCTACTTTTCCCAGCACCGTCTGCTGAAAAACTATTTTTTTTCCCCCGTTGAATTGCCCTGTATTGGTTGGCCATATATGGGTGAATATTTCTGGGCTGTCTGTTCTGTTCCATTGATATATTTGTTTATTTTTATACCAATACCAACACTGTCTCTGTTACTTACAGCTTTATAATTAGTATTGGAATTAGGTAGTTTTTAACTTTAGGCAGTTTTTCAAACTTTAGTCTCCTTTTCAAAGTTGTTTTGGTTAATCTAGGTTCTTTGCATTTTCATATAAATTTTAAGATGAGCATGTCAATTGCTATAAAAAAGCCCACTGCAATTTTGATTGGGATTTCATGGAACTTGTAAACAATTTGGGAAAATTGCCATCTTAACCACATTGAGTTTTAGTTTTCTGATCTATGAACATAGTAACTCTCCATTTGTCCTGGTCTTTAATTTCTCTCAGCAAGGTTTTCAGGATACAGGTCTTATACAATTCTCAACAATTTATTTTCATATCAACTTTATTTATGTATGGCTAATATATAAGAAATGTGTTGATTTTTTTTTTTTTTTATTGATCTTGTATCCTGCAATCTTGCTAAATTACTAGTTAGTTCTTTTTTTTTTTGAGACAGAGTCTCGCTCTGTCACCCAGCCTGGAGTGCAGTGCCATGATCTCAGCTCACCACAGCCTCTGCCTTCCAGGTTCAAGTAGTTCTTGTGCCCCAGCCTCGGGAGTAGCTGAGATTACAGGCAGTCACTATCACGCCCGGCTAGTTTTTTTATTTTTAGTAGAGATGAGGTTTCACCAGGTTGGCCAGGCTAGTCTCAAACTCCTGATCTCAAGTGTGTGTTTAGAGGGGAGGGATAAACTTTGACTAAACAGTATTCATGGTTTTCTAAGTAAATATTTCTTACTATCCCAAGGATTCTTCTTCTTTTATGCTGCTTTTTCTCCTGTTCTGCACAATAAAGCCTGGGCTTCCAATTTCTGCTTTGACCTTTCACCCTGGTCCAATCTCATATGGTTCCCCCAGTTTCTGTGCAGGATGGTTCTGGTAGCCAAGCAGGAAACTCTTTATCTACAGAAAGGCTGAAATAGATCCCAGTGGTTTTACTTTCTTTCTTTCCTACCTGGATGACTTAATTTTTCTTGCCTTACTGCCCTGGCTTAAACTTCCAGGACAGTGTGGATTAGAAGTCAAAGTAAACATCCTTGCTTTGTCCTGATTTTGCTTATTTTCCAAGTGAACTTAGGAATCTCCTTTTCTGGCCGGGTGCAGTGGCTCACGCCTATAATTCTGGCACTTTGGAAGGCTGAGGCGGGCAGATCACAAGGTCAGGGGTTTGAGACTAGCCTGGCCAACATGGTGAAACCCCGTCTCTACTAAAAATACAAAAATTAGCCAAGCATGGTGGCACACGCCCGTAATCCTAGCTACTCAGGAGGCTGAGGCAGGAGAATTGCTTGAACCCAGAAGGCAGAGGTTGCGGTAAGCTGAGATCGTGCCACTGCACTCCAGCCTGGGCGACAGTGCGGGACTCTGTCTCAGAAAAAAAAAAAAGAATCACCTTTTCTATTTCCAAAAGAAAAGTTTGTGGTGTGTTTTTTTCCTAATTAAACTTTTAAGTTTGAGGTAATTGTAGATTGACATGCACTTGTAAGAACAAATACAGAGAAAAAAAAAAGAACGAATACAGAGAGATCTCCTGTATCTTTGCTATAGCACTATCTGTGTATATATGTACTATGTATACTATGTGTACTGTAATACAAGGTCACAGCCTGGATGCCAACATTGATACAATCTGCTGATCCTATGTAGATTTCTCTAGTTTCACTTGTGTGTGTGTGTTTTATGTGTATGTGTGTGTGTATACTTCTGTGCTCTTTTATCATATGTGTAGGTTTGTGTGTCTACCAACAGTTAAGATACAGAGCAGTTCCATCACAAGAATTGCTTGTATTGCTGTTTTATAAACACACCCACGCCCCTGCTGTTCTCCAGCCCCCAGTTCCTTCCCTTGTGAACCATAATGTGTTTTCTGTTTCTACAGTTTTGTCATCTTCAAGAATGTTAAATAAACAGAATCATACAATCTATAACCTTTTGTGAAGGGCTTTTTTTCACTCAGCATAATTTCCTGGAGATCCATTCAAGTTGGTGCATGTACCATAGGTCATTCCTTTTTATTGCTGAGTAGTGCTCCATTGTCTGGATGTACCAGTTTGTTTAACCATTCATCCAAGATCGAGCTGGGTTGTTTTCAGGTTGTTTTGTTTTGTTTTGTTTTCAGACAGGGTCTTGCTCTGATGCCCAGTCTGGGGTGCAGTGGTGCGATACTGGCTCACTGCAGCCTTGACCTCCTAGGCTCAAGTGATCTTCCCACATCAGCACCCCCAAGGAGCTGGGACTACAGGCATGCACCACCGTGCCTGGCTAATTTTTTTTTATTTGTTTGTTTGTTTGTTTGTTTTGTAGAGACAGGATCTTGCTGTGTTGCTCAGGCTGGTCTTGAACTCCTGGCCTGTTTTCAATTTTTGACTATTAGAATTGAGCTACTATGAACATTTGTATACAAGTTTTTGTGTAAATATGCACTTCCCATTTTTCTGGGAAATAAATGCCCAATAATGCAGTTGCTGGGTCATCTGGTAATTGCACAGTTTCATAGGAGACTGCCAGAGAAGTTGGGCCATTTGATGTTTCTACTAGCAATTATGTGAGTGATCAAATTTCTTTACATCCTTGCCAATGTGTGGTGTTCTCACTGTTGTTTATTCTAGCTATTCTAATAGGTATGTGATATTTCATTGTGGTTTTAAGTTATACTTCCCCACTGGCTAATAATGGTGAGCATTTTTTCATGTGTTTATTTGCATTTTTATATCTTCTATACAGATAAAAAATGTCTGGGGATGTCTTTTTTTTTGCACTTTTAAAAATTGGGTTGGGTTTGGTACTGTGAGTTCATTATATGTTTGACTCCATCGTCGGATGTGTGATTTGCAGATACTTTCTCCTAGTCTGTAGTTTTCATTTTCTTAATGGGGCCTTTCACAGAGCAAAAGTTTTTATTTTTTATTTTTTTATTTTTTGTTATTATTATTATTTTTGAGATGGAGTCTCGCTCTGTTGCCCAGGCTGGAGTGCAGTGGTGCGATCTCCACTCATTGCAAGCTCCGCCTCCCGGGCTCACGCCATTCTCCTGCCTCAGCCTCCCTAGTAGCTGGGACTACAGGCGCCCACCACCATGCCCAGCTAATTTTTTTGTATTTTTAGTAGAGACGGGGTTTCACAGTGTTTGCCAGGATGGTCTCCATCTCCTGACCTCGTGATCTGCCTGCCTCGGCCTCCCAAAGTGCTAGGATTACAGGGGTGAGCCACCGCATCAAGCCAAAAGTTTTTATTCTTGGTGAAATCCAATTTACCGGTTTTTTATAGTATTTTTTGTTTTCTCTTTACACCCATGATCTATTTTGATTTTTTCATTTTATGAGATATGAGGCTTAGGTCAAGGTTTATGTTTTCGCCTGCGGTTGTATAATTTTTCTAGCACCATGTATTTTATTGAATTGCTTTTGACTTTGGTAAAAAATTAGTTGAGCATCTTTCTGTGAATCTGTTTCTGGGTTCTCTTGTGTTCCATTGACTTCAAGTGTCAGTCCCTTAACCAGTACCACCCTTGCTGTCTAGGTTCCTGTAGCTTTATAGTGAGTGTTAATGTTGAGTAGAGTGACTCCTCTTACTTTATTCTTGTTTTTCAAGATTGGTTAAGCTAGGCCGGGCGCGGTGGCTCACGCTTGTAATCCCAGCACTTTGGGAGGCGGAGGCGGGCGGATCACGAGGTCAGGAGATCGAGACCACGGTCAAACCCCGTCTCTACTAAAAATACAAAAAATTAGCCGGGCGTGGTGGTGGGCGCCTGTAGTCCCAGCTACTCGGAGAGGCTGAGGCAGGAGAATGGCGTGAACCCGGGAGGCGGAGCTTACAGTGAGCCAAGATTGCGCCACTGCACTCCAGCCTGGGCGACAGAGCGAGACTCCATCTCAAAAAAAAAAAAAAAAAAGATTGGTTAAGCTATCCCAAAGCTTGTGACTTTCCCTATAAATCTTAGAATAAACTTGTTTATGTCTGCAACAACTTAGCTGGGATTTTGATAGGGATTGCATTAAACCTATAGATCAGTTTGGGGGGATAATCTTTTTCTATTTTGAGTATTAAAGTAGGTGAACACGGTATATTTATTTATTTTAGTTTTTATTTCTTTCATCAGTATTATGATTTTCAGCATACCAGTTGGGAATATGTTTTGATAAGTTTAGACCTAAGTATTTGATTTTGATTGATTTTCATTTCTTTATCTTTTGTCCTGCTAAACTCACTTATTAGTTGTAGGAGGGTTTTGTTTTGTTTTGTCTTTGTAGATTGCCTGGGATTGTCTACACAGACAGTTGTGTAGAAGACATAGGGACAGTGTTATTTCTTTCTTTTCAACCTGTATGGCTTTTCCTTCTTTTTTTTTTAATTAAATTTTTTGGGAGTAGAGATGGGGTCCACTATGTTGCTCAGGCTGGTCTCAAACTCCTGAACTCCAGTGATCTGCTTGCCTCAGCCTCCCAGAGTGCTGGGATTATAGGCGTGAGCGACCATGCCTGGCCTTCTTTCTGTTTTAAAATTTTCTGCCTTAATTCAGTGATTGGACTTTTAGTACAATGTGGAGTAAGTGCTGAGAGTGGACTTCCTTTGTTGTTCCCAATCTTGTCACTGTTATTTATTTACTATCATGACTGGATGTTGAATTTTGTCTAATGCCTTTTGGTGTCAGTTGATATGATCATCTGGATATGGGTTTCATTCTTTACTCTTTTGATATAGATTACACTGATCCTTTTATTTTTTGAGACACGGTCTTCCTCTGTCACCCAGGCTGGAGTGCAGTGGTGCCATCACGGCTCACTGCAGCGTCCACCTCCTATGCTCCAGTGATCCTCCTGCCTCCGCCTCTCAAGTAGCTGGGACTGCAAGTGTGTGCTGTCATGCCTGGCTAATATTTTTTTTTTTTTTTTTTTTTTTTTGTAGAGCCAGATCTTACTGTGTTGCCCAGGCTGGTCTTGCTTCAAGGGAACTCTTGGCTTCAAGGGATCCTCCCACTTCAGCCTCCCAAGCGTTAGGTTTACAGGCAGGAGCCACCGCACCTGGCCTGATTCATTTTTTGAATGTTGAAGCAGACTTGCATACCTGGGATAACTCTCACTTGATCATGAATGAAAATGAAAATACAACATATGGAAATGTGTGTGTTTTTTTGTTTTGTTTTTTCTTTTCATGTCAGATGGTTAACGTGCTAATGTTGTAACAAGGGTCAAGGGTGGCATATCCCACATACGTGCATGAATACCCAGTCATCACACTTATGAACTACGAAAAGATCACCATGTGAAAATTTTTATACAAATCTTTTTATGTGTTGTTGAATTCCATTTGATAATACTTTGTTGAGGATTTTTTGCATTCATGAGAGATACTGGTCTGTGGGTTTTATTGTTTTGTTTTCTTCTTTTTGTGGGGGTACTGTCTTCATCTGGTTTTGGCATTGGGATAATACTAGCCTCATAAAATGAGTTGCAAAGTGTTCCCTATTCTGTTTTCTGGAAGAGTTTGCATAGAATTGGGATGAATTCTTTAAATATTTGGTGTAATTCTCCAGTGAAACCATCTGGGCCTGGAGATTTCTTTTTCCAGAAGCTCTTAATTACAAATTTTATTTCTTTAATGGTTATAGGACGATTCAGATTATCTATTTCATCTTGCCTGAATTTTGGTAGTTTATGATTTTCAGGGTATTTCAAGTCCTGTTAGGGAAGAGGAAGTTGCACTGAGTGCCTTCTTGAAGAGACCAGCTTGGGTAGTCTGAGGGTGATGTTTAGAGTATTTGCTTAATACTCTTTAACGGCTGCGGGAGCCTTTTTGATAAGCCCTGTTTTATTTGTGATGTTGTTGGTTTGTGTCTTCTCTATTTTTATCTTTGTCATAAAATTTATTAGTTTTGTTGATTCTATTCAAGTAACCAGCTTTTTGTTTCATTGACTTTCTCTGTTTTTCTGTTTTCAATGTTATTGATTTCTGCCCTTTATTTATTTTTTTTTTTTTGAGACTGATTTCACTCTTGTTGCCCAGGCTGGAGTGCAATGGCACGATCTTGGCTCCCCTCAACCTCCACCTCCGGGTTCAAGTTATTCTCCTGCCTCAGCTTCCCGAGTAGCTGGGATTACAGGCATGCACCCCGACGCACAGCTAATTTTTTTTATTTTTAGTAGGGACAGGGTTTCTCTGTGTTGGTCAGGCTGTTCTCAAGCTCCCGACCTCAGGTGATCCACCTGCCTTGGCCTCCCAAAGTGCTGGGAATACAGGCGTGAGACACCGCACCCGGCCGATTTCTGCCCCTTATTATTTCTATTCTTCTGCTTGTTTGGGGTTTATTTTGTTCTTTTTGAAATTTCTTAGGTTATTGGTTTATCTTTTCTCATTTCTAATGTGAGCATTTAGTGTTTAAATTTCCTTCTCAGTACTGCTGAGCTGTACCCCACAAATGTTCATGTGTTGTATTTTCATTCATATTTCCTTTGGGACTTCTTTTTGACCCATGCATTATTTATAAATATGTTGTTTTAATTATCAAGTATTTAGAGAGTTTCCTGTTTTTCTATTATAGATTTCTAGCTTGATTACATTATGTTCTGAGAACATATTCTTATGATTTGAATTCTTTTAGATTTGCTGTGATTTCTTTTATTGCCCCAAATGTACTTCATCTTGGCAGATTTCTATTGGCTTTAAAAATGTGTGTATTTTGCTGTTGGGGAATGGGGTGTTATACAGATGTCAGATTTTGCTGGTTGACTGTTCAGATCTTTTGTAAATCCTTGCTCCTTTTCTGCCTAGTTTCACTCTGTCACTTAAGCTAGAGTGTGGTGGCACGAACATGACTCACTGCAGCCTTGACCTCCTAGGCTCAAGTAGTTCCCCTGGCTTAACCTCCTGAGTAGCTGGTACTATAGGTGTGTGCTGCCACACCTAGCTAAATTTAAAATTTTTTGGAGAGACGAGGCCTTGCTATGTCGCTCAGGTTCGAACTCCTGGCCTCAAGCTATCCTTTGTCTTTGCCTCCCAGAGTGCCGGGATTACAGGCATGAGCCACTGTGCCCGGCCTCTGCCTAGTTTTAACAGTTGCTAAGAGGAGGATGTTGAAGTAGATGTCTTCTTGGTGGGTTAATCCTTTTGTCATTCAGCAGTTGTTATGGTCGCTTCCTTTTCACCCCACTGGTGAAGGAGGGGTCCCTGCCCTAAAGTGTAGGAAATGGCTGAACATGACACCTGGCATGGATGGATGAGATTGACAGCAGTGTTTTAGTCACATATACCCACAGCTCAGAGGAGGACACTGCCTGCCACACAGGGTCAGATGGGCACCGCACTCTGTAGCGGAGTGAGGGCTGGGGGCTGAGGAATCAGGCAGGCTTGGTAGTAACAAGAGCACACAGTGACCAATGGCTCCTGAGGGGGAATGCAATTGGCTTGTTTGAATAAATTCATGGGCTGGCAGACAGGTGAAGTGAAACTTCTTAGGCTGAAGTGCAACTGTTCTGGCTGATAAAAGAACTAGCCAGGTGGGGAGCCTTTCCTGCTGGGTGGCGGGGTAGGGGGTGTCTGGTAGAAACAGGAAAACCCATGGCTAGGCCTTTGGGGCCCTGTGAGGCTCAAAGATGTCAAGGCTGCATAGGAAATTTTAGATCTTAAAATTCAGTGAAGACCCTCTCTAGCTCTGGTAAATTATTTTGCTTGAAGTCTACTTCATGAGATATTAATATATTCACTCCTACTTCCTTAAAAAATTAATGATTACATAGGATATCTTTCTCCATTCTTTTACTTTCAACCTACTTAGGTCCTTAAGTGAGTTTGAAGTTTCTTATGAACAGTATTTAGTTGGGCCATGTGTTTATTATAGGCTCTCCATCAATCTGTCTTTTGGTTTACTTAGACCATTTACATTTAAGGTGCTTATTGTTACATAATTGCTTATGTCTGATGTTTTTATTATTTGCTTTTTTGTTTCCTTTTTCTTTCCCTCCATCTTGATCTATTTCTGTATAATGTTGTTGCGTGTATCTCTTTGTATATTCTTAAAGTGTTTGCTCTGGATGTTACAATATGTGTATTGTAATATAATAGTCTACTGGTACCAGTATTTCCCACTTCAAAGTGTGGAAACCTGCCTTACATTTATGTCTCTTTACCTTTTCCACTTGTATAAATCACTGGCTTGAGTATTAGGTGGTGGTGTAGTTTTTGTTTCAGTTGTCAAATGTGATTTTAGAAACTGCGGATTGTCTCGTGTATGTATCCACATTTCTGGTCTTTCCTTTATCCCTCCTCCCGTAGTCCCATATTCATCCCTTCTGCATAAGAACTTTCTGTAGCCATTTTTTTATTTTGATTTTTTTGTTTTAATTTTTTGTATTGTGGAAATGACAGAACATATTTCTGTAGCCACTTTTTAGCATTTCTAAATTTACCAGTGACAAATTCCTATATTCTTTTCCTCTGAGAATGTCTTTATTTCTCTCTTCATTTCTGAAGGGTAGTTTCATGGGATATAGAGTTTGTAGCCAACAGTTTTTTTGTTTGTTTGTTTGTTTTAAGCACTTGAAAATGTTGTGCCACTTCCTTCTGGCCTCTATGGCATTTGAGTTGGTGTGTCCCTACAGGCATTCTGCCATTTTTGGTCTTTGTTTTTAGTTTTGAAAGTTTAATCAGTGTTGCTTTCTTTTGGTATACTTTGAGGTTTGCTCAGCTTCTTGAATCTGTAAGTTTGTATCTTTCACCAAATGTGGGAAGCGTCAGGAATTAGTTATTTGCATGCTTTCGCAGCTCTGGTCTCCTGTGAGACTCAGATAACGTAAATGCGGGATCTTTTGTTATCATCCCACAGGTCCGTGCAGCTCTGTTCATTTGTTTTCAGGTTATTTTCTCTTTATTCTTTAGACTAGGTGAATTCTGTTGATCAGATTTCAGCTTCTCTGATTCTCTCCTCTGTTGTCTCCACTTTTACTCAATAGAGCCCATCCAGATAGATTTTTTTTTAATTTCTGTTACTGTATTTTGTATTTCTGTAATTTCCATTTGATTCTTCTTCAGTTTCTTTGCTGACGTTTTCAGTTCTTTGTTGCCATAGGATTTGTAGTTGCTTGTTGAAGCATTTTTATACTGACTGTTATAAGTGATGAGTCAGATGGTTCCAACATCTGCCTATGTAATTTTTTTATTTTTGCAGGAAGTCCTCCTGTTCAGATTTAGTCTGTAGGTCCTGGTCTACTTTGTGGGCTGTGACTCCAATGGCAATTTAATTTCAGAGCCTTCATGGTGTTATTTTGGTCTGTTTGGCTTATATGTATCACTAGGATTCTCCCACCAGTCCCTGCTGTTGCCCACCTGAGGGAACAGGGGAGCTGCCCCAGGCTGGGCCACCTGCTGCAGCTAGGTGGGTGGGGAATGGTGGTTGTCTTGGTGTGTGGAGCTGGTTTTCTTGTTGTAGAGAAGATCTCCTTTGATCTGGGGGGACTGAGTCTGCCTGGGTTGCCTTCTATTGCTACGTTGGGACTTGGGAAACTCTGGGCCTGGGTCACCTTCCTATTGGATGGGCCCCGGGAGACACCTGGCCACTATGCATTCCCTAGTCCTAGAGTCCCTCAGCAGCCTTTTTTTTTTCCACCTTTCAGAATTCTCCATTGATCATCTCCTGTCTATTATTTCTAGAGTTTAGGTTACATTTCTTAGGAGAGTATAATGTGTTATCTTCTGTAGACCAGAAATCCTTAGTGGTGGTTTCGGGTTGTAACTGTGCTAAAGGGAGAACTGGCGTATTTGTGATGTCGAGTCTTTCTTTTCAAATGAGGACATATCATTATTCAGTAGACAATATTTATAACACCTACTTGCTTGGGTTGAAGAATGTGGTTAAGGCAAGGAAAGTACTTAACACAGTGCCTGGTGTGGAGAGCACTTACGAGTGTTGGTAGTGATGCTATTCCTTTTGTCCTTTGGTAGCATATTAAAGCTTTTCTTCTTTTTTAAAAAAATAAAGTTCCAGTGCATTTCTTGTTAGGTTTATTCCTATTTTATCCTTTTATGCTTTTATTACAAATAGGAGCTTCCTATCTTTTGTAACTTCTACCTGGTTCTTTGGCCCTTATGTGAAAATGTTTTAACAGCCTTCTAAACTTTGCTTTCCCAAATGAGTTTTAACTTGCCTATTTCTTTTTCTTTTTTTGAGACAGGGTCTCACTCTGTCACCCAGGCTGGAGTTCAGTGACACAATTATGGCTCACTGCAACCTCTGCCTCCCAGGCCCCTAAAGTGCTGGGTTTACAGGCATGAGCCACTGCACCCAGCCTTACTTGTCTATTTCTTTTAAGAGTGGGAACTATAATTGGGCCCAGAGCTCCAAAAACAAATGAAGGAATGAATGAGTGAAGAAGCTCTTCCCATGGGTTTGGTGTGGTTTGGGTCTCTACTCTTACTCTAAATGCTATGTTTTATAAAATCTAAAATTTCCTCTAGGTGTGTTACACGATTGTGTTGTGTTGAACTTACATTGAGACTCCTTTTCACATGTGCTGGTATCAGTGTGGGGCTTTTCTATTCACTCTTTGAATTATTCGTTTGAGGGACACAGATAGACCTCTGTGTCTTTCATAAAGAGTGTCCATTGGCCGGGTGCAGTGGCTCATGCCTGTAATCCCAGCACTTTGGGAGGCTGAGGAGGGCAGATCACGAGGTCAGGAGTTCGAGACCAGCCTGGCCAATGTGGTCAAATCCCATCTCTACTAAAAATACAAAAATTAGCCAGGCCTAGTGGCGGGTACCTATAATCCCAGCTACTCGGGAGACTGAGACAGTAGAATTGCTTGAACCCGGGAGGCGGAGGTTGCGGTGAGCTGAGATTGTGCCACTGCACTCCAGCTTGAGTGACAGAGTGAGACTCCATCTCCAAAAAAAAAAAACAAAAACAAAAGAGTGTCCATTATCTATACTGGAAAAATTGAGATTGGGATTTTGACGTGAAGTACGGAAATGTGGATTGGGTCCATTTAGTTTACCTAAACAGATGATGAAATACTAACTGTTTTACGAAGCATTCCCTAGTGCAAAGTTTTGCCTGTGTGTGTAGTGACGGGAACAGTGAGAATGAGGCTTGGAAGGCGGAGCGCATTGTGGGCCTGTGGTGGGTGGGGCCAGCAGCACATGCATGCCTGGCTCACAGAGCAGCCTTTGGGTGTTCTTTTCCCAGAGGAGCTCTACGGTGACTTTGAAGACTTGGAAACAGGGGACGTGCACAAGGGAAAATCAGGCCCCGATACTCAGGTATGACTTTGTCGTAGCTGGCTGTTCTTGGTCATTGTGTTCTGAGAGAGGCCAACATTGAGAAATGCAAATCTTACTTGTGATGTGTGAAGACTGCAGACTGGATGGATAGATTCCTTCCTAAAGGGTGGGGATGTGGGGACCAAAGAGAAGCTTTCTTGTTTACTTGTTAAGTTTTGGATGACAGTTACTACCGTTTCTTGCCATAGTCGTTTGCCAAGTCCACTGTGATTTTTCACTCACAGAAGTCTTAGCTTCTCAGACTTACTTTCAACCATTGCCATCATTCTCCTCTTTTTAAATTTAAGTGTCATTTAAAAGAATGAAGTCCCTGTTCTCCCTAATATTTCTTTAGAACAGGGTCTGGGAGCATCTGGATGAGGGACACGTCTGTTATTTTTATTCTAGTTTGTGTTCCCAGCCAGCTTAAGGAATAGCAGCTAATTGTAATGCAGATGTAACCATTTCCTGTAGCAGTACCATGTTATTCAGAGACAAAGGTTGTGTTTTGTTTTGTTTTATTGATAATGATAACATTTTTGCTAAGATTTTTGTTTAAATAGAACTTTAAAAAATCTAATGTTTAAAGAAAAGACCTTCATAAACATACACAAAATTTTTTCTTCTGGAAATTTAAGAATGAAGATATAGAGAAAGAAGTTAAGGAAGAAATTGACCCTGACGAAGAAGAAAGTGCCAAGAAAAAGCATTTGGATAAGAAGAGAAAATTGAAAGAGATGTTTGATGCAGAATATGATGAAGGAGAAAGCACATATTTTGATGATCTTAAAGGAGAAATGCAGAAACAAGCACAGGTGAGAAACCTCAGTTCCTCTCAGCCCCTTGTCAAGACTATCATATAGCGCAGGAATCCCTGACTTTCTTTGGGTCCCTGCTTCCTATCCTGCTTCTGTGCCTTTCATTTGGACTCCTGGGTAGAGATGCATGTGAGTGTGTTTATTCATGCAGTGAGCTTATTGTTTCTGCTGTCAGAAGGTCACCAGAAAATGATCCATACCTATTTTGTAACAAGAATTAGGAAACAGAAATGACTGAGACATGGTCTCTACTTTTGAGACTTTTACAATGTAGTGATCTGAGACAGTGTGTTCATTTCAGTGCAAGCATTGGCTGCCTATTCCGATCACTGCTCCCTGATTTGATTGGCAGGTGATCAGTGGCCCGTGTGGCTTATGGACACACCAGAGCTCCCAGGGGAAGTGCTCTGAAAACTCATCCTGGTCAGAGTTCAGAAGGACATGTGGAGTATAAGGTCAGATGCGGAGATAAAGGGAGATGGTGTAGCCCTCCTGCCTGGGGGTGCTGAGCAGGTTGCTGGAGGCAGTGATCTCACTCTGAAGGAGACAGACACAGAAACGTGTGTACAGTTGATGGTGAGCATCTGAGTTGCGTCTTGGTAGTGAGGCCAGGAGTGCCTGTGTAAGCTGGAACAGATTAGGTATATGATTTGTGAAACGGAGTTTCATCCTAGGTCTTCATCTAGTCAAAGGACTATTTCCTGATTAGGCATTAGCTTAGTGGTTGCTAGTCTGTGTTGACCTTTGAAAGGCATGACAAGGCTGACTCTGAAGTTTTTGCTTCACACCATTTACAATTTAAAATTACCTAGAGCCTTGTGGGCCATTGGAAAAGACTGAATGTTGCACTCTGAAATGGGAGTCCTTGGAGGGTTTTGAGCAGAGGAGAGACATTCAGGTAATCAGATCACTCTGCCAAGAGATCAGTCGGGTGGCACAAACCAGAGGGCTGACAGTGGAGATGAGACAAAGAGTCAAACCCAGATAGACTTTATTTGGAAGCTAGGTCAGTAGGATTTCCTGGTGGACTGAATGTGGGGTGAGAGGAAATAAGGATGGCGACTGGAAGTTCCTGGAAGGATGGGTTGTTGTTAAGTTAGATAGGAAACCCTCTGCAGATGCAGTTTGGGGAAGATGATGTTTGGTTCGGCTGAGTATCATGCAGACAAGCGGAGTGTCAGGTCTGGAGAGAGATGTCTGGCCAGGGACTTAGATGTACACCCCTCAGCATGTAGATGCCACTTAACACTGTGAGGTGGCCAGGGAGTGACTGCAGAGCGAGTGGGAGGAGCAAGACTGGCATGGGCAAGATGGGGCGATTGCGGCCGTGAGGCCTGAGCAGTGCCCAGGAGGGAGAGGGAGAAGCAGTGTGAGCATGCAGGTACGCAGGAGGCCAGCTGTACACGGAGGCAAAGCATTATTCAGATCCCATTGCCATGTTGTCTACGGTGAAGGCAGAGTTGACCACTGGAGGAGGCTTTCAGCGTGGAGGCCTCCAGCGATCTTGGCAAGCACCAATTTTCGTGGATGTAGGAGAATGGGAGCAGAGGAACTGGAGGCTGCAACTGCAGAAAACTTTTGTGGGGTTTTGCTGCAGAGAGAAGCAGAGAAATGAAGCAGTTGTTGGTGAAAGAAGTGGAATCAAAAGGTTTTGAGATAAGAGAGAGAACAGAGGGAAGAGCTGTTGGAGTAAAGTCCAGGAATAGTGGATGGTGTCTAGTGAGCAAGTGATGTGTGGCCCTGAGTAGAGGCATGAACAAATCATCTGTGCCTGAGCTGCCCGTAGAACTTTCTGTGATCATGGAGATGCACGTCTGTGCTTCCCAATATTGTAACACTGGCCGCAGGTTGATATGGACCACTTCCAGTGTGACTAGTGTGATTGAGGAACTGCATTTTAAATATTATGTAATTGTAATTAATTTTGATTTAAATAGCCACACATAGCTCCTCTATGGGCCAGGTCAGAGCTCTGATAAGGCTGGATATGGGAGGAAACCCTGGTAGAGGGTTGACCGTGGAGGTTCTTTTGGTTTTGGAGTGAATCAGGAAACAGCCATCAGCTGAGTGAAGGTGAGGGTAGTGGTGGGTGTTTGAAGACAGGAAAAGTGTGAAAGAATTGTTTGGAGAGGAAGGAAAGAAGGTGTGGACTGGGGACATTTCCAGTGTTTGGGCACGCAGGGCTCCATAGTTATCTACATTTGCTGTCCCTTGGAGCAGGAGAGAAGAAAACGGTTGGGACATATTCTGAGCAGACTGTAGAGGTAAAATGTGTAGGGTTTTTTTGTTTTTTTGTTTTTTGAGATGGAATCTCACTCTATTGCCCAGGCTGGAGTGCAGTGGCACGATCTCGACTCACTGCAACCTCCGTCTCCCAGGTTCAAGCGATTCTCTCACCTCTGCCTCCTGAGTAGCTGAGACTACAGGCACGCACCACCATGCCCAGCTGATTTTGGTATTTTTAGTAGAGACGGGGTTTCACCATGTTGGCGAGGCTGGTTTCAAACTCCTGACCTCATGTGATCTGCCCGCCTCAGCCTCCCAAAGTGCTGGGATTACAGGCATGAGCCACTGTACCTGGCCAAATGTGTAGTATTTTTAATAGGATAAAGCCTACATAATTCTGTCCACAGTTCCTTTACTTAGAAATTGCTCATTTGTTCATGTTAATCTTATGTTTATTACAGATAACAGCATACAGGTTTTTTTCCCCCCTGTCATGTACAGCTGAATCGCGCAGAATTTGAAGATCAAGATGATGAAGCCAGAGTTCAGTACGAGGGTTTTCGACCTGGGATGTACGTCCGCGTTGAGATTGAAAATGTGCCCTGTGAATTTGTGCACAACTTTGACCCCCATTACCCCATTATCCTGGGTGGCTTGGGCAACAGTGAGGGAAATGTCGGATACGTGCAGGTGGGTCCCTTTGCTGCATATTTGGTGTCTGAGGCTCTGTGGATTTCCCCTCCATCAATCATCTTACCCTCTCGTCCTCCTCAGATGCGTCTGAAGAAACATCGCTGGTATAAGAAAATCCTCAAGTCCCGAGATCCAATCATATTTTCTGTAGGGTGGAGGAGGTTTCAGACCATCCCGCTCTATTATATCGAAGACCACAATGGAAGACAAAGGCTTCTAAAGTATACCCCACAGCACATGCATTGCGGAGCAGCCTTTTGGGGTAAAATATGATTACGATAACTTGCCTATTGCCGAGATTAAACCTTACAGACTGCGTTATTATAGCTTTGTGCTTTTCCTTTCATAAAATTCCACTCCTAAGATTTTTCTCTTTTCTGGGAGCGGGGAGATGGTTTGGAGTATATATGTAAATCTATATCCAAATCTAAATGTCCATATCCAGTATGTTAAACTAGAATCTAAAATTTGTGGTTTGCTATATTTCTTTTTTTCCTTTTCCTTTAAGGCCCTATCACTCCACAGGGAACTGGTTTCTTGGCAATACAGTCTGTCAGTGGCATAATGGTAACTATCTTGGATGATTTCTTTTACAGATTGGTTTGAGAAATACATCCTGAATGTGGGTTATTATGTACATGAGACTTTAAGTTGAAAATTACTCATTTTTATTAATATAAAGTAAATTTCCCTTTGCTTTTAATCTTCCTACATCCTTTTCAGTGGGGGATTAGAGGAGGGGGGGTGGAAGAATTATAATGGTACATTTCCTATTTTTGTGCATCTTTTGCATTTATTTATCTAAGCAAGTACTTAAGCAGTGTTCACCATGCGCTAAGCACTATATGAGGTTGTGAGGAACCATCAGAGACCAGCCAGACACGAGACTCCCTGCAGCCGTGCTGGGGTAGCAGTCTGTTCACTCCATTTTCATTTGACCAGTCAGGCAGGGCAGGGTTTACTGGTCCCATTTAACAGAGAAGAAAGCAGAATAATGAGCAGATGGAATCTGCCCTGGAGGTCCAAATTTTAATTTCCTAAACATTACAACTGTATTTTTCTTTTCCATTTTGTTCCAAATAAATCATTATAGTAAAATTACAATCCTCTGAAATCACTCTCAGGAAAGTACTCAAGTAGCCCTTTTTTTGGGTGGGGGGACAGAGTCTCACTCTGTCATCCAGGCTGGAGTGTAGTGGCACGGTCTTGGCTCACTGCAACCTCTGCCTCCTGGGTTTAAGCGGTTCCCCTGCCTCAGCCTCCCGAGTAGCTGAGATTACAGGTGTGCACGATCATGCTGAGCTAATTTTTGTATTTTTAGTAGAGACGGGATTTCGCCATGTTGGCCAGACTGGTTTCTAACTTCTGACCTCATGTGATCCACCCACCTTAGCCTCCCAAAGTGCTGGGATTACAGGTATGAGCCACTGTGCCCGGCCTCAAGTCACCGTTGTTAGTTTGGCTTACCAACTTTAAAGTTTTGGATTGCTTTTGTCAAACCACAGGGTTGCAAGTTCAGATGGTCTCTCTTGTTTTTCTTAGCTAATTGTAAGTAAAATTCACTTTGGTAATTTCTTGTGTCACATAGAATTGAAGTTTTTCTCTTGCTGATATTATTCCTATTTTCAAATTTTGGGGTTCCTGTTAGCCTGATTTTCGGATAGCTGCCACAGGAGTTGTCCTTGATCTGGATAAATCCATAAAAATTGTGAAGAAATTAAAGCTAACTGGTTTTCCATATAAAATTTTCAAGAACACTTCATTTATTAAGGTCTGTATATCTATATATTCTCATATTTATAAATGTCCATATTGTTTGAGAAAAGGAATGAAATACCTCTAAAATATGGGCCTCATATTTTTAGAAAAGTGTTTGAAATATTTTATAAACTTCATATTTTGTTTGCTCCTTTATATTCTGTATTACTTAAATATGCTCAAAAAAGCAGTGGTAAAACAGCTATTTAGGAATTGAGGCTGTTACTCATGACTTCCATGTGAGACTGCCACAGAACTCATATTGAAAATATGTCATTTTATCCACTAGGTTTTGTTTCCTACTTTTTTTATTTGTGTTAAGAAAGGGAAAAAAATCACAAGTTTGTCTAACCATTCAGTAGAAAAATCGACAAAGCATTTGGAGACAACTTGGCAAGGGTACAGAGACGGATGTATTGTTTTTCAGTATTTGGGGAGGGTGGTTTGAGCAGCATTTATTGACAATTTCATTAGTGGGGATGTTTCTATTGAAAACACAGAGTTAGGAAGTCATAAAATGTTCTTGCAATATAAGGTAATAATACCACCGGCGTTTATCTTACTGTTTTC
Source organism: Symphalangus syndactylus (assembly GCF_028878055.3). Taxonomy (NCBI): domain Eukaryota; kingdom Metazoa; phylum Chordata; class Mammalia; order Primates; family Hylobatidae; genus Symphalangus; species Symphalangus syndactylus. The sequence goes on from NC_072426.2 coordinate 79,757,089, forward strand.
ATGTTCTAAGTGCATGCACCTGAGTAAAAGGATCTGGGCTGCAGTCCAGTCTGAGAGATGCCAGCAAAGGCTGCCTAAGCCAGTTCAGTCCAGTAAATCCCTTTTCAATCTTCTCTTCCACACAGACAGCAGTGATGAGCATGCCCATGAACTCACACGATTATTTTGGGGAAAATGAAAGAGTTGTATTCTTTTTGAGGTAGTAATTCCACTTTCAGGGGCAAATACATTTTGATTATTTTATCACCCTTCAATGAGTTGTTTTTGTTCTTTAATCAAGGATGTATGTTTGAAATAAGAAGTAAAGCATAAAGTATATGATTTTGTGTGTGTGTGTGTGTGTTTTTATCTTGCTATACCTGTAGGGAATGTTTAATTCTGCCCTGGAAGTGGCCAAATTTGAAGGTGCTGTAATTCGAACTGTCAGTGGGATAAGGGGGCAGATCAAGAAAGCACTCCGAGCTCCAGAAGGAGCTTTCCGGGCCAGCTTTGAGGATAAGCTGCTGATGAGCGGTGAGTGTCTTGAGTAGTGTTCACAGCAGGGTGTTACCATTCATGCTTGACTTCTAGCCAGTATGACAAGAGGCTGGAGTCAGGTCTCTAGAGAGTTGAGCAGCTTCAGCCTTAGATCTCCCCGTCTTATGCGGTATGCCCATTTGCTTTGTGTCTGCAGTGCCCTGGCCACCCACACCCAGTAACAGTTCTGTGATCTATGAGAATAGTTTCCTTAGCAAGCTTTCCCTTCAAATACTTTGCAGCCAGGTAGAGAAGTTTGGAGTGAAGGTTTTGTTTTTTGTTTCTTCACAATATGGATATGAATCTTCTTTTGAAAATGTTAAAGTAAATTACCTCTTTTCAGATATTGTCTTCATGCGAACTTGGTATCCTGTTTCCATCCCAGCCTTCTATAACCCAGTAACATCTTTGTTGAAACCAGTGGGTGAGAAAGACACCTGGTCAGGAATGCGGACCACGGGCCAACTCAGGCTCGCCCACGGTGTCAGACTAAAGGCGAACAAGGACTCTCTGTATAAGGTACTGGTCATGTATGTGTTAGTGGAGATGAAGCCTGTGCTCTACAGACAGGGAGTCACACAGACACTTTTCTATAATTTCTTACGTGCTTTGAATGTTCAAGTATAAAGTCTAATGTTAAATTTGATTGAACAATTGTATATTTGTGGGATATTTTGGAATGGAACACCAAAAATGGTAATAGTGGTTCTTTCTGGATTGAAGACAAACTTTTCTTTTTTAAAATAAATTTTATTTTATATATTTGAGGTTGACCACATGATCTTAAAGGATACATATAGATAGTAAACTGGTTACTGTAGTGAAGCAAGTTAACATAGCTACCATCTCACATAGTTAGATTTTTGTGTGTGTGACAAGAACAGCTAAAATCTACTTATTTAACAAAAATCCCAAAGACAATACATTTTTATTAACTATAGCCCTCATGATGTACACTAGATCTCTAACTTGTTCATCCTACATGTCTGCTACTTTGTATTATTTTAACGTACATCTCCCCATTTCCTATTGGTCATTTCCTATTTGGCCCATTTTTCAACTGGGTTGTTTTTCTGCTATTAAGTTGTAAGAGTTCTTTACTGATTTTTGGATATTAACACTTTATCAGATATGTGGTTTGCAAATATTTCTTCCAGTCTGTTGGTTCCCTTTTCATTTTGTTGGTTGTTCCTTTGCTGTGCAGAAGCTTTTTAGTTTGATGCAGTCCTCCTTGTTTATGTTTACATTTGTAGCCTGGCTTGTGGTACGATATCCAAAAAATTATTGCTAAGGCCAATGTCAAGAGACTTTCCCCCTATGTTTTCTTCTAGGAGTTTTATGGTTTCAGGTCTTATTTGGGTCTTTGGTCTTGTATCTGTTTTGAGTTAATTTTTGTGTATGGTGTATGATCAGGGTCCAATTTTATTCTTTTGCATGTGAAAATCCTATTATTGAAGAGACTATCTTTTTTACCATTGTGTTGTCTTGTTTGCCCTTGTCAAAAATTAGTTGACAGTATATGTTTGGATTTATTTCAAAGGTCTCTGTTCTGTTCCATTTGTCTATTTTTTTGTTTTTATGCCAGCACCATACTGTTTTGATTACTATAGCTTTGTAATACAATTTTAAATCAAGAGGTGTGATGCCTCCAACTTTTTCTTTCACAGTAATCTCTTGGCTGTTTGGGGTTTTTTGTGGTTCCATATGAGTTTCAGGATTGTTTTTTCTTTTCTTTTCTTTCTTTCTTTATTTATTTATTTATTTATTTTTTTGAGGCGAAGTCTCACTCTGTCGCCCAAGCTGGAGTGCAGTGGCATAATCTCGGCTCACTGAAACCTCTGCCTCCTGGATTCAAGCAATTCTCCTGCCTCAGCCTCCCAAGTAGCTGGGAGTACAGGCACGTGCCACTATGCCCGGCCAATTTTTGTAGTTTTAGTAGAGACAGGGTTTCATTATGTTGGCTGGGCTGGTCTCCAACTCCTGACCTCGGGATCCACCCGCTGCGGTCTCCCAGAGTGCTGGAATTACAGGCATGAGCCGCTGCTCCTGGCCAGGATTGTTTTATTCTGTTCTGTGAAGAATGCCATCAGAACTTTGATGAGGATTGTGTTAAATCTGTATATCTGCTTTGGGTAGTGTGAACATTTTAACAATATTAATTCTTTTGATCCATAAACATGGGATGTCTTTCCATTTGTTCATGTCTAAATTTCTTTCATCAATGTTTTATGGTTTTCAAGTGTACACATCTCTCACCTTCTTGGTTAAATTTATTCCTAAGTTTTTGTTTTTCTTTGATGCTATTGTAAATGAGATTATTTTCTTGATTTCTTTGTCAGCTAGGTTATTTGTATATAGAAATGCAACTGATTTTTATATGTTGAGTTTATACCTTGCAGCTTAACTGAATTGATTTAGTAGTTCTCACAGTTTTTTGTGGAATCTTTGGAGTTTTTTACATAAAGGATCTTGTCATCTGCAAATAGAGATAATTTTACTTCTTTAATTTAGTTGCCTTTTTTTTCTCATCTGATTGCTCTTGCAAGTACTCTATTGAATAAAAGTGATGAGGCTGGCCATCCCTATCTTATACTCAATCTTAGTGGAAAAGCTTTAGTTGTCCCCCACTAACTATGATGTAGACTGTGGGTTTTTCATAAATGGTCTTTATTATGTTGAGGAACTTTCCTTCTATACATAAACTATTAAGAGGTTTTATCAAGAAAGGTTGCTAAACTTTGTTAAATGCTTTTTATGCATCAATTGAGGTGACCATGTCGTTTTATCTTTCATTTTGTTAATGTGATATATCCCATTGATTGATTTACATATGTTAAACCAGCCTTGCATGCCAGGGATAAATCCCACTTAAACACGACGTATAATGTTTTTGATGTGTTGTTGAATTCCATTTGCTAAAATTTTTTTAGGATGTTTGCATCAGTGTTTAATTTATTGGAGAAGTTGACCTGTAGTTTTTGTTTGTTTTGTGTGTGTGTGTGTGTGTGTGTGTGTGTGTTTTGGTTTGGCTTAGGTATTAAGTTGATACTGGCCTGGTAAAATGTGTTTGGAATTATTTCCTCTCGCTCTATTTTTGCAAAGAGTTTAAGAAGTAAACTCCCAGGGGATGGGAGTGACCCTGGACATGGGAGTGACATGATAGTGACTCTGGACCCTGCAGTGGTGGGACACAGCAGCATCTCAGTCTCTGTGAGGTCAGGCACAGCATCAGCAAGGGCCCCAGAATGGTGGAGCACTACTGTGGCTTGGGCCCTCGGGGGCAGGGACCAGTGCAGCAACTACTTCTCTCCCTGGGGAGGCAGGTGCCTGGGCGACTCAGATTCTCCAGGGCTAGTCCAGTTCCAAGGAAGCAGGGTTCTACAGTTGTTTGTCCTGAAGGGCAAGGTATCCCAGTTCAGCCAATGCCATTTTCCTGGGATATGGGGGTGCCATGTTGGCTCATCCCTGGCAGGTGTGGCTGCTCAGCCCAGCCAAGACACTGATTCCCTGTGAAGCAGGGCAGTGCTTCAGCTCTCGTGCAGTGGAGGTCTGACTGCTCAGACTGGCCAAGGCACTGATTCCCTGGAAAGCAGGGCACCAAGTGAGCTCAGTCTCCAAGGGGCAGGGCGCAATGGCAGCTGGGAGGGGAGGGGCACAGCAGCGTGGCCCCGCAGGATGGAGTGTATGCTGTGATGTGGACATCGTTTGTTCCCACCAGCCATTTGAAATTTCATCCATTTGAAATTTGATTCCAAATGTGGTGGTGTGGGAGGTGAGGCCTAGTGGGAGGTATTTGGGTCACAGGGCAGATCCTTTATGAATAGATTAATGCCTTTTCATGGGACTGGATTAATTACCAGGAGTGGATTGTTATCAGAGTCAGTTCAGCTTCCTAGACTCTCGTGTTTCCTCTCTTGCCATGTGAGCCCCTTGCATACACCTGTTTCCCCTTCCACTTTCCCCATGAGATGAAGCAGCACAAGACCCTCGCCAGATGTGCTGCCCGATCTCGGACTTTTCAGACACAAGCAGGGTGAGCCAAATAAACCTTTTTTATAAAATAAGTTACCCCAAGTCTCAAGTATCTGTTACAGCCACACTAAATGGCCTAAGACAGTGTAACAGCAGCTCGGGGGTGGTGGGCCACTAGGTGGGGGTGATACAGAGCAACAAAGCCTGAGGATGGAAGAAGGGTGTGGTGGCTGCTCACCCTGGGCAGGACATGCTCCTGAAGTGGTCCAGGTCCAAGAGGGCACATTGCAGCAGCAGCTGGTCCATGGGGGTGGGGCACAATGTCAGTTCCTTCTCTGAGGGGAGTGCTGGGGCTACTGGGCCCCTCTTGCTTCCTTATCCCTGCAGGGAGACATCCGCTCTGCTTCAGGCTGATCCCTCTGGGGGAATGGGTTGTGGGGGCCAGATGTTTCCTTCCCTCCTTTATGTGACCATCCTGGTGTTCTGTGCTCTACTGGATTTCTGCTACTCCTTGATGCACTCTGGGGCTCTCCTTTAGTGACTTTCATCAAAATATAGCTGTTTGCTGCTTTGGCTGTCTTTGTCAGGGGATGAGTGCAAGGGGCTATTGATCGGCCCCTTGCTGGCATCACTCCCTCTTACACTTTCCACTGGGTACTCTTTTGAACTATTTTTTCCCCCACCGTATACATGTATTTTTTAAACATTAATGTGCTAATTTCTATTGAAGCAATGTGGATTTTTCTGAAAGTTTTAATGTTTTAATAAGCTTTTTATTGAAATGTTAATGTACATACAGAAGAGTGCCCAAATCATAAGTGTGCCCAAATCATAAGTGTGCAGCTAGATGAACTAGCACACCAGGCTGCCACGCCCTAGACCAAGCAGTAGCCTCACCCTGTGGCCTCTCCCAGGCACTGCCGTCCCAACCCACAAAATAGCTGCCTTCCCAGTTCCTGATGTAGATTTGTTCTGCCTGGTTTTGACTTTTATAAAATACAGCACATTCTATTTAGCCTGGCTTCTTTGGTTCAGTATTACAGAACACATCCATGTTCTTGTCTATGGCAGACATTGATTTATTGTCATTGTTGAGTTCCATTATATGACTGTGTCACCCTTTATCCATTGATGAGTAAAATGATTTCCTAGTTTTGGCCGTTATCCCACGGTCCTGAACACTAGGTCTGGATACGGGACTTGCAGGTATGCAGGGGCACACACACTTCTGCTGGAGGATCCCTGGGTGGGGTGGAGACTCCAGGGCACCTGTGCTCTGCTTCAGTGTGGAGGCTTCTGTGTCGTGTTCTGGGAGCACAGCGGCTTGGCCTCCACCACCAGCAGCAGCTTAAAGAGTTCCTGCTGTTCCACATGCTTGCCAACAATTGGCCTCTTCAGTTTTTTTTTTTGTTTTTTTTTAGGTTTTCAGTGCCTGCTTGGACTTGTGTTTTCATTTAGATTTTGGTTTCTTAGAACTTTCGTTATTCTCTTCACAGCTTAACAATGCATTTGAAAAGATTTGTTTTCATGTGGAGTATTCAGTTTTGTAATAAGAGGGTTGTTCAAGGCATCAGTCTGCCACTCTGCTGGAAACAGAAGTCTCCCAGACATTTCTTTGTATATAAAGTAGTTAATGAAATTTTGAACCATCTTACATGAATTTTTATTAAAATACACTTCAGGATGTGGTGCCCATTATCGATTCTACTCTTTTGTAACAAGTAGATTTCTCTGAATTCTTGAATTCGAAAACAATTGGGGTTCCTAAACACAGAATATGGAATATTATTGGGGATGACGTCTTTAATAATACATTAATACATTTCAAGATAGGAAAAACTTGTTCTATATAGTTGACTTTAATAAAAGCCTAGGGCAAAACTTTCAATTTATTAACAGTATTTATGAGGCAGTTAAGAATTTGGGTCATCTCTGTCTCCACTAAAAATACAAAAAATTAGCCAGGTGTAGTGGCAGGCGCCTGTAGTCCCAGCTACTTGGGAGGCTGAGGCAAGAGAATGGCGTGAACCTGGGAGGCAGAGGTTGCAGTAAGCCGAGATCATGCCACTGCACTTTAGCCTGGGCGACAGAGCAAGACTCCATCTCAAAAAAAAAAAAAAGAATTTGGGTCATCTCAATTAAACATAGAATTTAAGATTACGTTGAAAATTCAGTACAGAATATTTTGCCTTCATCTGTTGTTTGAGTCTCCCTTCTTTTAGCCATCCTTCCATCAGAAATAGAATACCAAGTTAAACTTCTTAATTACACTCAGGAATCAGGACTCTTTGGCTGCTGATTGAAGGAAGAACTGTCCTTAAATCCAGAGTGGGCCGGGCATGGTGGCTCATGCCTGTAATCCTAGCACTTTGGGAGGCCAAGGCAGGTGGATCACCTGAGGTCAGGAGTTCAAGACCAGCATGACCAACATGGTGAAACCCCATCTCTACTGAAAATACAAAAATTAGCTGGGTGTGGTGGTATGCGCCTATAGTCCCAGATACTTGGGAGGCTGAGACAGGAGAATTGCTTGAACCTGGGAGGTGGAGGTTGTGTGAGCCGAGATCACGCCACTGCACTCTAGCCTGGGCGACAGGGCGAGACTCCATCTCAAAGAAAAAAACAAAAAAACAAAAAAAAAAACACACCCAGAGTGGTTGATAGTCAAGACAAAAAGCTAGATTATTTTTGTTAGTCTGAGAAATAAGCACCTCAGTGGCCCAAAGATAAGGCCTGAAATTTCCATGAAGAGAAACTGGGATCTATTCGTCTGTTTTGTTGAGACCTCATACCATACCATAGAAATAGGCACAGTGGGTTTCGGGGGGAGAGTTGTAAGTATAAGCTCTCTGTTCCTCTCTTTACTGTTTACTGAGAATTGTGGGTGTCCACCGAGGCAGTTCATACTTGGCGGATGATTGAGTCCTGATTTCTCAGGGCCAGCAAACTCTGGTGTTATTGATCTTGTGGAAAAGTCAACCCAGTGAGAAGATTTTATGCAGACGTTTTAAATGCACATTGATCATAATTTGAATATGTCACAGTCTTTATTTTTCTTTTCAGCCAATCCTGAGGCAAAAGAAACATTTTAATTCACTGCACATTCCAAAAGCCTTGCAGAAGGCCCTGCCATTTAAGAACAAGCCCAAGACCCAAGCAAAGGCAGGCAAGGTGCCAAAGGACAGGCGGAGACCGGCTGTCATACGTGAGCCTCATGAAAGAAAGGTACTGTTGCCCATGCTGTACTGCACGCTGCATTTAGATAGGAAAAGAACACTCTCAGTAGCACACTTCCTGTTTCTACTGCAGTCTCAGTTATTCAGGGCACTGGAACTAAAGTCAGAGGAAGAGCCAGAGTCCATTTCCCTTCCTTTGCCTGGTCCTGCTCTGCCCTGTTCTTTTGATGGGGGATAACAGGCACATGGCTGGGGAACCCTTCTGTCTTGGTTAGCTGCGCACAGTGTCCACAGAATGATGAACAGAGGTGGTAAAGGTAAAATGCGATCACACCTGTGTCTCCATGCCAACAATGACTTCCTAGTGCACGATGCATTTTCTTGCAGTTAATATTCATTTGGATCGTGGGTTGCCTCTAGTCTTAGTGCTTAGGATGCGAGTGTGTGGTGGCTGAGAGCATTCTGATACTCACCGGCTTTTGTCCTTGTCAGATCCTCGCGCTGCTGGATGCTCTGAGTACGGTGCACAGTCAGAAGATGAAGAAGGCCAAGGAGCAGCGGCACCTGCACAATAAAGAGCACTTCAGAGCCAAGCAGAAGGAGGAGGAAGAGAAGCTGAAGCGGCAGAAGGACCTCAGGAAGAAGCTCTTCCGAATTCAGGGGCAGAAGGAAAGAAGAAACCAGAAGTCCAGTTTGAAGGGGGCTGAGGGCCAGTTGCAGTGAGCCTTTGGACTGGAGGGACTGTCCCTGGATCTGCAGAGGTGGACAGTTTCAAACATCACAGTTTGAATGCCTGTGAATGATAAGTCAGTGGGCAAGAGCTCAAGAGATGTCTCTACGCAAACTGTGCCTGCAAGAGGAGGAACAGAGAAGCCTGGGCTTCTGGGACCAGGTTCATTCTCATCACTTGGGGCTGTCGAGATTTAAAGTGATGTAAGCTATGGTTGTGTGGATTCTCTTACTTTCCTCTGCCTGCCTCAGTTTAATTATTTTGTCCTACAAAAATATCATTAAAATATTTTTTGTTAGTTTTGGCTTAGTAGTTTTCATTAGGGATGAATGCCTGACAATTCTTTGTGGATAATTATTTATGCTACCACCTTCATGAGGAGTCTTCCAGAAGAGAAAGAAATATTCACTTGAACCCTCGGCTCTCATGGAAAATTTTAGAAAAGAGTGTGTAGTGTTTTTGTTGTGTTTTTTGTTTGAGTGACACGGAAACCTAGATGGTACAGCCTGCTGTGCACCTGGGATCTATGGGCTCCTTTGATCACTGGCCCTCGTGGACATTTTCTATCTTATTTCATATGTTCTGCACATTAGTATAGTGACAAGGTAACAGTAAGTACTTTTTTAAAGCTTTAGACTTAGGAGATTGTTGTCTCAGGTGCAGAGACCAAGGAAATCGTATGTATCAGTGAGATAGGCTTCCCGTATTATGCTCATGCGTTATACCTGCCTAGCTACATTGCCTTTTTTTAAATTAAACATTATATTGATGTAATCATACTATTACATAGGCGATGTATGTATTTTATGATTGTATGTTGATATAGTTATGGGGAATCTAATCCTATACAATGTAATCATAGATTCACATATAGTTGTATATTTTGCCCAATTTCTCTCAGTGGTAACGTTTCACACATAGCACAATCAGGATGTTGACATCAATACAGCCCACTGATTTTATTCACCTTTCCCCAGCTTTACTTTCCCCAACGTATACTCCTCCATGTATGCATGGGTGTGTAGAAATATGGAACGCAGCTGGGCACAGTGACTCACACCTGTAATCCCAGCACTTTGGGATGCTAAGGCAGGAGGATCACTTGAGCCCAGGAATTTGAGACCAACTTGGGCAACATGGCAAAACCTTATCTCTACAAAAACTAAAAAATTTGCCTGGTATGGTGGTGCATACCTGTAGTTCCAGCTGCTTGGGAGGCTGAGGTAGGAGGATCACTTGAGCTCGGGAGGTTGAGGCTGCAGTGAGCCATGGTAGCACCACTGCACTCCAGCCTGGGCGACAGGGCAAGACCCTGTTTCAAAGAAACAAAATTTTATATATATATATATATGTGTGTGTGTGTATGTAGAACACTTGATGAATTTATGTGTCATCTGTGCATGGGGCCCATGCTGACCTCTGTGTTGTGCCAGTTACAGTATGTGTGCTGCTGATATGAGTACCACATTGTCTTTACAACATCATAGGGGCCAAAGAGGGTCGGCAGGATTATGAGCAGTTGGCCTAGTCTGAGAGGCTCTCTAAAAGCCTAAAGTTGTCAGCAGACAGGTGCTCAGCTTTGTGTCTCCATAAGAAGGGAAGAGGATGTGAGGATCCTGTCAGGGCTGGGTCCACCTGGGAAGTGACAATTGGAACACGCCCAGACCTCTCTGAGCAACTCTGGGTGTACATTTTCCTCTATTCCTCAAGAGCTTTTGTGAATTTCATCATCCAGTATGCTGATAGGCCTGGGGACTGACACATAGTAAGCCCATAACAATTATAATTTAAAACTAATTTGTTATATAGCATAATTGGTATATTTTAAAATGCAAAACTGTAATTCAACTAAAATATACAAGGCACTCTAAGTCATACCATGTTTTTAAGTAGCTTACAAGGTGATCAGCAAGTCTTATACAACAAGCAAATTTGTTCAAAGAGAAGCATTGCAAATAAGTATTTATAATTGTATGGTTTTATATTTTAGCCAGAAGAGTGAAATCCTTTAGCAATGGGGGAAATAAAAGAATGTTTAATTACAGTTGCAGATAATTGCCTTTTCCAAAGACAATGTATGTAGGCAGAAGTCATACCTGTTAATATTAAAAATCTTGGTTTATCATATTTGGAGAACAAGGGAAATAAAAAGTTTGTATATCAAGATTATTTAAAACTAAAGGAATCTCTAATGTCTGAAAGAAACAATAAATAGCATTTTCCATGTAGAATTTTTATTGGTGAAGGTTCCACCTGGCCAGGTTAGTAAAATACAGTCACGCATCAGTTAAGGATGGGGATATATTCTGAGAAATGTATCATTAGGCAATTTTGTCATTGTGTAAACAAAACCTAGATGGTACAGCCTACCGTGCACCTGGGCTCTATGGTATGGCCTATTGCTCCTAGGCTACAAACCTGGGCAGCATGTGACTGTAGTGACTACTGTAAGCAGTTGTAACACAGTGGTAAACATTTGTGTATCGAAACATAGAAAAGGCGTAGCAAAAATACAATGTTGTGGAACCACTGCCATATATGTGGTCCGTCCTTGACTGAACGTCATGCGGCATGTGGCTGTATGTATACACATAGTTTTTGCTGTGAGTTTGCATCCATCTCATAGGAAGACATACATCAAAATAAGGACCAGACTGGAGAGTGTGTAAATTACTTTTCAATACTAATGGCTTATTAATTTGATATTGTCAGCAAGTATGTTGCAAAAATAAATTCCACTAGAATGTGAGTTCCATGAGAGCAGGAACTGGGTTGTTCACCTTGTTGGCACTTGGAGTAGAGCCACTGAGCTTCGTGCTGCATAAAATTGCTTGGAAGAAAGAAGGGAGGGCATTCCAGGTAACTGAAGCATTGCTATGCAAAGTAAGCACTTGCCCTCTAAAATATTTTAACAATTTTTATAGAAACCTTTCTCAATTGCATTAAACTTTGTAAATTGTAAAAATTATTCTGTTATACCTTTCTATCTTTTTACTATGCACAGGCAGCCATAGGTGCTGGGTATGTTTTGAAAACATATTGAACCTATAGCGTACATATCATTCCATGCCATTAAATATTCTTATTTAATCATAGATGTGTTCAAGTGTGTTTGGTTTCCTATTTGTGGATGTACTAGATTGTTTTCTTTTTTTAACAAAACCTGTGAACTTGCTTTAAGTATTATCATTGGGTGACATGCCCGCCATTTCAGAAATAAATGTTTGAGCAAAGAGGAAAGCCACCAGGTCTGATTCAGCTCTCTGGAGGCTTCAGAGCTTATCCTGCTGACGGGAAAAGAGCATCAATTTAATTGCCCTTGGTACTGACTTCTAGTATCTAGTATTTTGCCAGACTCAGGTATTTCTTAAAGCCATTATTCAGAGTCTTCAGCAAGGACATTGTATTTTATTTGTGTCTCCTTAGTTTTACCTAGTTTATTTCATGGTTTTAAAGTATTGTACATTTTTATCATCCTTTAACAAGACAAAAGGTTGAGATGCTGGACATTTAAATGCCAAAGGTGTTTTATTATGAGACTTAGCATTTCATATTTGGGGATGGTACCTTATTATTGAAAATCAGATAAACTTTGGTTGGGTGTGTATTTGGAGGAATCTTTTAAGTCTTTTCTTAAGCAAAGTTTGGACATTCTAAAATAAGGTTGCCAACTGGCATGTAGAGAGAGAAGGATGTGTCATAGATTTAGACCAGGTGGCCTGTCCTGTAACTTTTTGGGGGGGGGCAGGAGTGGGATTTTGTGTGTGTGTGTTTTGGTTTTTTCCAATTTTTGTTTTGTGATAAAATGTGCATAATAAAACTTATTTTACCAATTTTTAATTGTATGAGTCAGTGGCATTAATTACCTTCACAGTGCTGTTGCAGCCATCTTCAGAGCCTTTCCATCATCCCAAACTGAAACTTTGTACCCATTAAACAACATGTCCTCATTCCCTCCTTCCCCCAGCCCCTGCAACCACCATTCTGTTTTCTGTCTCTGAATGACTACTCTAGATACTTTTGCAAATGGAATCATACAATATTTGTCTTTTTGTGTCTTGTTTATTTCACTTAGCATGCTGTCTTCAAGGTGTGTCCAGTTGCAGCATATGTCAGAATTTCCTTCCCTTTTAAAGCTGAATAATATTCCCAGTGAATGTCTTTACCACACGTTGCTTATCCATTCATCTGCTGATGGACGTATGGGCGGTTGGGAATAATGTTGCTTGAACATTGGTGTGTAAATATCTGTGTGAGTCTCTGCTTTCAGTTCTGTGTGTAAAAGTGGAATTGCTGGGTCAAATGTCATTCTGTGTTTAATTGTGTGAGGAACTGCCACACTGTATCCACAGCTGCTGTGGATTCCTTACATTCCTTCTAGCAATATGTACAAGGGTTTCATTTCTCCACAGCCTAGACCACCCTCATTACTGTTTTTTTGTTGGTTGGTTGATTGGTTTCTTAAAAAATAGGCATCCTAGTGTGAAGTTGCATCTTGTTGTGATCTGCATGTCGGTAATGACTAGTGATGTTGGGCATCTTTCTGTGTGCTTATTGGCCATCTGTAGACCTTCTTTGGAGAATCGTCTATTCAAGTCCTTTGAATCAGATTTTTTGTTGTTGTTGAATTGTAGAAGTTCTTTTTATATTCTGGATATTAAACCCTTATCAGATAAACCATTCACAAATATTTTCTCTCATTCTTTGGGGTGTCTTTTCACTCTGATAATGTCCTTTGATGCGCAAAGGTTTTTTATTTTTGAAGTCCAATTTATTTTTTCTTTTGTTGCCTGTGCTTTTAGTGTCAGCCAAGAAATTACCAAATTATTGTTTAGTTTTTTAAAAGTATTTATGTGATTATTTGGCTGATACCTGTCTCTAATGATTGACGGCACTTCTTGAGGGTGGCTTTTAAACATGCAAATTTGATGTCGCTTTCCGAGGCTCCTTCCATGGCTTCCCTTTGCTTCTAGGCCGCAGCCCTTGTCTGGCCTTGCTGCTGCTCTGGCCCCTGCCCTCCTCTAGGGCCTCTCTTCTGCTGCCTCCAGCTCTGGCCACAGTGGCCTTTCATTCCTCGGTGCACTTGCCTGGAGTCTTCAACACACGCAGTTCCCTCTGCCTGGAATGCAGCAGCTCCTATGTCCCCCTGCCGGCCTCCACCTCCTCGCTGCTCCTTCTGACGCTGGCCCTGAGACCACTGGTTGGTGCGGCCTTCCCTGGACCCTCGCCGTACTCCCCAGTACTCCTCCACACTTTTCTCCAATAAACCAGTGGCACTCAATTGTGCCGTCCAGGGACCCCTGGGATTTTCACGACCCTGTCAGCGGCTGGGTGAGGTCGAGTCAAGAATGTTTCGTGACAATAGGAGACGTTATTAACCTCTTTTCACTGCAAGTGGGAGCGTCTTGCGGGGGGGGCAGCGGGCTGAGGATGCGGCTGTGTTAGGACGCGACAGCTCGCACAACTGAAGCACCGCCACTTTCCCACAATTTTTTTTTTTTTTTGCTTTGGAAAACATTTCTCACAAAAATATGCGACTTATGTTACCATGTAATGGGCTTGCTTCTGTTATTTTAAAACAAACTAATAAATCCCTTAAATGTTTCTCGGCTTTATTTTTTGTTGTTATGGTTCCTTTTCTTCTGTTTCCCCCAGCTTTATGAAGGTGTAATTGACAGACTTGCATATCTTTACTGCTCACAGCGTGCTGTTTTGCTGTATGTGTGCCCTGTGGAAGGCTTCGTGGCGCTGCTGCACACCTCCATCACCTAGTGCGGTGAGGGCCCCTGGGATCCGCGCTCCCGGCGCTGCGTCCTCGACCCCCGGCTGTGCCTGAGCCCCCCCCGCCCCCACCTCCCGGGACCCGCGCCCGCCGCCGGAACCGCACCAATGGCCGGCGCCCCGTCCCCGACCCGGCTTTAGTTTCCACTCACGCGAAGAAATTCATCCTTGGTCCTGTTTAGGCACAGAAAGGGCTGGAGAACCGCGTCCTTCCCAGGTGCCCCCAGCGCGGCTCCCCACGGCGTGCAGGACCCGGGACTGTCGCGCCGTGCCGGGGGACGCACAGGAGGTGGGACCCAGGAGCGAAGCCCCTGCAGCGTCCCGGACTGGACGTGGCCCTGCACCCCCGGCTGCTGGGCGGGCCGGGGCATGCTCGAGATCGCGCGCTTTACAAACTATCGCTGGGAAAGTTAAAGAACGCGCTGCAGCTACTTCACCTGCTGCTGAAAGGAGGCCAGGCAGGGCTGGTCACTCCGCGCCACGCCCCGCGCGCCAACACCGGAAGGTGAATGTTCAGAACATTTTTATCATTTAAAGCCAGTATACCGGCTGGGCGCGGTGGCTCACACCTGTAATCCCATCTACTTGGGAGGCCGAGGCAAGAAGATCCGATTGAGCCCAGGAGTTCCAGAGCACCCTGGGCAACATGGCAAGACCCTATCTCTAAAAAAAAAAAAAAAAAGAGCCAGGAGTGGTGGCGCGCACCTGTGGTCCCAGCAACTCGGGAGACTGAGGCGGGAGGATGACCTGAGTTCAATAGGTCTCCAGCCTGGGCGACAGAGTGAGACCCTGTTTATTAATAAATAAACCCAGTGTTCCTAAAATACCATCACAACATGGAATCAGTATAAAAATGATTATTGAACTACTTGACATTCCTGTTTTGTGCTAAGTCTTTGAAATTTGGTGTTTTGTTTTGTTTTGTTTTGTGTTTTGAGACAGTTTAGCTCTTGTTGCCCAGGCTGGAGTGCAATGGCACGATCTCAGCTCACTGAAACCTCAGCCACCCAGGTTCAAGCGATTCTCCTGCCTCAGCCTCCGGAGTAGCTGGAATTACAGGCACCTGCCACCACGCCCGGCTAATTTTTTTGTATTTTTAGTAGAGACAAGGTTTCGTCATGTTGGCCAGGCTGGTCTCGAACCCCTGAGCTCAGGTGATCCGCCCACCTCGACCTCCCAAAGTGCTAGGACCACACGCATGAGCCACCATGCCCGGCCCAGTGTGTTGTACTCTTATAGCACCTCTCAATTCAGATCTAAATTTTGTGGGAAATAATCTATATTTAGATTTCACAGTATTCACAGTTGAAAAAATAGATGTATATCCCCTTGTTTCAAATGGAACTGAACCTAGTCACTTTGAAATTCAAATTAATTAAAATTAAAAATGTCCAGTTCTCGGCAGCAGTTGCATATTTCAAGGGCTCAATCGCCCCACATGGCAGTGGTCCCACAGAGGAAGGCACAGCTCTAGACATGGTGTAGGAAGTTGGAGAAGGGTTCCTTAGAGAAGCAAGTGAGGTTGAGCCATGACCAGAAGTTGGTTAACTTGGCAAAGGCTGGGAGTTGGGGAAGCAGAAGAGTGTGTCAAGCACAGGAATGTTATGTGGAAAGGCCTGTGACACAGGGCAGCATGACGCCTGCAAGCCAGCGTAGTTGGAGCCAGGACAGCAGCAGAGAGTCCTAAGAGCTGGGAAGAAAAATAGAGAGGCAGGGGATGAGGCCACATTAAGATGCTATCTTCATCCCAAGGCACCAGGAAGCCCTGGGAGAACATTTAGCTGGGACTGCATGGTCAGATTCCCATTTTTCAAAAAGCCCCTTTGCTACTGGGTGGAGATAGTTTGCAGGGAGTTCAGGGGAAGGAGGCACAGAGAGGGAGAAGTGGTGGGTGCTAGAGCTCTGAGAGGTAACATTGGAGGGGTAGTGGGTCTGGGGGTTGTGAGGAACAACGGGTTTTCGGGCAGTACCGCAGGGCCCCCAGGTGTCTGGCTGAGATGCCAGGTGGAGTAAATGGGCACCTGTGGGACAGTCCAAGTAGAGACATCTGAGGCGGCAGCTGGAGAACTGTCTGGAACGCTGGTTGATGTGCTACCTGGGCTTAAGATGTACTCCCAAGAGTTACCAACACCTACACTTGGGAGTGGGTGCATTATCCAGGGAGGAGCCAAGATTGAACACAGGTGGGTTTTTGTTCAGCATTTTAAAAAATTTTAATTTTTTTTTGTAGAGACAAGGTCTCACTATGTTGCCCAGGCTGGCCTCAAGAGATCCTCCTGCCTTGGCCTCCCAAAGGGCTGGGATTACAGGTGTGAGCCACTGGTCCCAGTCTGTTCAGCACTTTTTCCACTAGCTTAGTATCTCCACACACCTCAAAGAGATCACCAACTCCAACTCAGAATGCAAACCAGTGCTCGGGAAGTCCACATGATCCTGCTGTGGTTCATTTGACGAAAACTGAGCGGTGGAGCTAAGCAAGGCTGTTTCACAGAAGCCAGATATATAAGTGGCCTCAATACGGAGGGCAGTCGCCATCTCCCAGTGTCTCTGACTGCTGCATGCACACTTGGCAACCTGTGCTCAGGTTGGGGTGGTGAGTTGTGGTCTGGGTGGGGGCTCCAGGTGGACCAAGTGGTCTGGGTGCGGGCTCCAGTTTCTGCCACTCACCAATGATATGACTCTGGGCAATGTACAAAATCTCTTGGATTTTAAGTTTTTTATCTGTAAGATGGGGATAATAAACCAATCTTGAAGCATGTGAGGATTTAATGAGACCACAGTTCCCATGAAGGGGATGGGGTGCCGACCTTTCCACACAGTCAAAAATCCGCATATAGGCCAGGTGTGGTGGCTCACGCCTGTACTCCCAGCACTTTGAGGGGCTAAGGCAGGCAGATCATGAGGTGAGGAATTTGAGACCAGCCTGATCAACATGGTGAAACCCCGTCTCTACTAAAAATATAAAAATTAGTCAGGCGTGGTGGTGCACACCTGTAATCCCATCTACTCAGGAGGCTGAAGCAGGAGAATTGCTTGGACCCAGGAGGTGGAGGTTGCAGTGAGCCGAGATCTTACTACCGCACTCCAGCCTGGGGGACAGAGCGAGACTCTGTCTCAAAAAAAAAAAAAAAATCCACATATAACTTTCAACTCACCACAACTTTTGTTAATAGCCTACTATTGGCCAGAAGCCTTACCAACAACAGAAACACTCAACACATATTTTGTATGTGATTTGTATTGTATACTGTATTCTTACAATGAAGTAAGCTACAGAAAAGAAAAAGTACTAATAAAATCATAAGGAAGAGAATGTATTCACTATCACTAAATGGAAGTGGATCATCATAAAGGTTTTCATCCATATCATCTTCACATTGAGTAGGCTGAAGAAGAGAAGAGGTTGGTCCTGCCATCTCAGGGATGGCAGAGGCAGAAAAGGTGGGGGAGATGGGAAGGAAGGCAGGAGACGCACACACGCTGAGAAATTCATCATTATTTCTGTCTGACATTTTTGATTTTTCATTTCTCTAAATATGTTTCTTTATGATACCAATCCTTCTTCCACCATTTGCTTTAGTTTTGGTACCCATACCAGAGAAAGGTCCATGTGGTAAAAGAAGTCACAAGTAGTCTTGAATAATCGGAACCCCTCTGCCAGATTGTCGAATGTCAACTTATTTTCTGGCACTGCGTCTACATCCTCTTCCTCATCATCTGGCACTGATTCGAAAGCACTCATCTCCATCAAGAGGTCTTCTGTTAATTCCTCTGGTGTGATGTCTATTCACTCTTGAATTTCTCCAAGATCCATATCCTGAAAGCCTACATTCCCTACCTTTTTTGCCACAGGCACACTCTCTTTCATGATTTCCTTGATTGGCCCTGTTGTAAATCTGGACACAGTTTTCTCCAGCAGGAAGGCTGGGCACTGAGAGCCTTCGAACCTTCTGCTTCACCTTTTGACATATAGGGCCCAATTTTAATGCATTTAAATGTTGCCTCCACTCCAAAATGAACATGGGACGTATGTAATGTGTGAAATAGGTGTGTCTCATCCCCTTCATGAATATTCATAGAGCCTTCTATAACCTGTTGAATATGTACATTTAGCCAACCCTTTCAGCATAACTTTCTGTCTCACCTTTCTGTCCCTGGAAGTGCCTGCTTTTGGTCTTTGCTGGAGGCTACACTTCCCAGCCTGTCAAGACGGCCAGCGTGCAGGCTACAACCTTTCTAAGAAATAAGGCTTTTGGGCTGGCCCAGTGGCTTAAGCCTGTAATCCCAGCACTTTGGGAGGCTGAGTTGGGTGGATCACTTGAGACCAGGAGTTTGAGCCCAACCTGGCCAACATGGCGAAACCCCATCTCTACCTAGAAAAAAATACAAAAATTAGCCAAGTGTAGTGGCATGTGCCTGTCTTCCCAGCTAATCGGGTGGCTGAGGCAGGAGAATTGCTTGAACCGGGGAGGCAGAGGTTGCAGTGAACTGAGATTACACCACTGCACTCCAGCCCGGATGATAGAGCTAGACTCTGTCAGACCAAAAAGAAAGAGAGAGAGAGAGAGAGAGAAAGAAAGAAAATAAGGCTCTTGGCTTGGCACAGCGGCCCATGACTGTATCTCAGCACTTTAGAAGGTCAAGGTGGGAGGATTGCTTGAGCTCAAGAGTTTGAGACCAGCTGGGCAAGATAGTGGGACCCCTGTCTCTATAAAAACAAGTTTGAAAATTAGCCAGGCATGGTGGCACACACCTGTAGTTCCAGCTACTTGGGAGGCTGAGGTGGGGGATTGCTTGAGCCCGGGAGGTTGAGGCTGCAGTTAGTCATGATTGTGCCCCTGTACTTTAGCCTCTCCGAATTTGTAGATCTCATAATTTTAAGTCACCATCCTCCACCAGTCTTTCATTTTAAGTTGTCATATAATGACATCAGTTTTTCCTGAATCATATTAGAGTCTATAGATATGCTTTTCTTACAGATATCCTGCACCCACATAAAAGGTGCATTTTCTCTATTTCTCTGTCCTTCCTTCCTTCTTTCTTCTTCTTCTTTTTTTTTTTTTTTTTTTTTTTTCCCAACAGAGCCTCGCTTCCAGGCTGGAGTGCAGTTGTGTGATCTTGGCTTACTGCAGCCTCCACCTCCTGGGCTCAAGTGATCCTCCTGCCTCAGTCTCCCAAAATGCTGCGATTAAAGGCATGAGCTACTACATCCAGCCAAAAGCTACATTTGCAAGACTAGATAAAAAGGTATTTGGCAAAAAGAGCAAAGTTTCATGTTTGCTAGCACGGCTGCAGTGATGACACTGCAAATTTCCTTTTCTTTTTTTACAATGGTTCTTAGGCTGGATTAATTTATCTTGAAATGGTGGGCAACCGCAGCTGCAGACCTCAGTATACAGTACATATCAATCAATCCGCCTTTTTCTTGTACTGTCAAGACTTTTCTCTGCTTCTTGGCAGCACTTCCAGCATCACTAGTGACACTTCGTACGCATCTCGTTGTCTTCTTCAGGTTTATGGTATTGCACTAAACATGAAAAATACATGAGAACCACGAGAGATTACTTTTCACTGTGATACACAATCTACAGGACAGACAAGTGCTCACGTGGAGATGGCTAGTGTCACATGGCATTTTAAGTGGACACTCGATGCCTGAGCTCACTGCAATAGTAGCGGGAGGGGCGACAGAATTACTACAGTAGTACAGTGGGCTCCCATTAATTTATGCAATTATGACTTAATACTGCATCTTTACATTTGTTTACATTTCTCTTGACTGGATGCCACCATGTACTGTGTTTGTTTGCATAACTTTTGATAAATTTTAACTGTTTATAATCGATTTATGTATGTTTTATGGGGGTAAATGATAAAAATGTGCTCGTATTTTATGCATTCATGACATACCTTTTTCTTAACTTTTTCAATATTTCTAGGCTACAAGGTTCATCTGCAAGTTTCTTCAAATGGTTGCAATGCTTACTGCAACCTCCATCTCCTAGGCTCAAGTGATCCTCCTGCCTCAGCCTCCCAAAGTCCTGGGATTACAAGCATGAGCTACTATATCTGTCCAAAAGCTGCATTTCCAAGACCAGGTAAAAAGGTATTTGGCCAAAAGAGCAAGGTTTCACGTCTGCTGACATGGCTGATGTGAAATTTTCCAATACATTTTTCCAATATATTTATTGAAAAGAAAACTGAGCCAGGTGTGGTGGTTCATGCCTGTGATCCCAGCAATTTGGGAGGCCAAGGTTGGGAGGGTTACTTGAGTCCTGGAGCTTGAGACCAGCCTGAGCAACATAGCGAGACCCGTGTCTTTTTTTTTTTTTTTTTTTTGAGACAGAGTTTCGCTCTTGTTGCTCAGACTGGAGTGCAGTGGCATGATCTCGGCTCACTGCAACCTCCACCTCCCGGGTTCAAGTGATTCTCCTGCCTCAGCCTTCTGAGTAGCTGGGACCACAGGTGCGTGCCACCACGCCCAGCTTTTTTTTGTGTGTGTGTGTGTTGTGTTTTTAGTAGAGATGAGGTTTCACCATGTTGGCCAAGATGTTCTCAATCTCCTGACCTTGTGATCTGCCCATCTCGGCCTCCCAAAGTGCTGGGATTACAGGCGTGAGCCATCGCGCCTGGCCGACCCCGTGTCTATTTAAGAAGATTTAACTTAAAAAAATTTTTTTAAGAAAAAATCTGTATGTAGGTGGACCCATGTAGTTCAGACTTGTGTTGTTCAAGGGTCACAACTATACCTGTGGAGACTGATATGAAACAGATGACCAAAAAATGATAGTTTTATTTCCCCATCTGGTCCCATTTAAAAGAGGTGTTTAGGTCTGAGAATTTTTACACGTACAAGGTTCCACAGTCAGGATGCCAAGGAGCTGCACCCCTCTTGCTGGAGTCCAGTCCTCCCCACCCAACTCTGCTGACTGCTGATGCACCTTCCATCCCTGTCACACCGTTGTCTCGGGAAGGTCGCGTGAGTGGAGACACGCAGCACGGGATCTTTGTAACTGGCTGCTTTCACTAAGCATCACGTTTTTGAGACCCACCCCAATGCTCTATGTGTCAGTGGCGTGTTCCTTTCTATTGTGGAATGGTGTTTGCCTGCACAGGGAGACACAGGTAGTTACCTCTTCATCCATGGGAGGACGTGTGGTTGTGTCCAGATTTAGGCGATTATGGATAGAGTTGCTATAAACATTTGTGCAGAGGTTTTCATGTGAACACAATTTTCCCTTACTCCAGGGAAAATCGTTACGGGACTGCTGGGCCATGTGGTTTAACAGAACTGTCAAAGTGCTTTCCAGTGGCACCTCACTATGGTTTTGATTTGCATTTCCCTAATGACTAGTGTTGATGGTCTCTCATAGGCTTGCAGTCTTCCACATAGAGCGTCCTCTTTGGTGAGGGTCCAAGTCTTTTACCCAGTTTTGTTTGGATGGTTTTCTAACTGTTGATTTTGAGAGTTCTTTATATATGTCGGACGACTTTCTTTGTTGGATATGTGGTTTGTAGATATTCTCTCCCAGCCTGTAGCTGTCTTTTCAGTGTCTTTTAATAGTGTCTTTTGCAAAGCTATATTTTTTATTTTGATCAAGTCTAATTGACGGATTTCTGCTTTTACATGCATTTGGCATCATGTCTAAGAACAATTTCCCTAACCTCAAGTAATGAAGATTTCTTCCTATGTTTTCTTCCAAAACTTTAAACACACTCTCTCTCTCTCTCTCAGCAAATAAGGAGGAAACATTCATGACAATTGCAGTCCTGGTTTCTGTAGCTGGTCACATGGTCCTATAACTACCTTCTTCCACTCCCCAGTCTGTATTCCCTTTGCCTTCAGGAAGCCTCCACTGGTTGTGGCTTTTAACCTGGTGGGGAACCTTCATTCCCCAAGGTTCTGGACCATTATTAATCCTGCCTAGATTGGGCTGTTGTGCTTTTCCATTGGTCTTAATCACAGCACATGCCACGAGGGCCCTCCTGTAACCCAGACATGCTCTTCCCCAGTCCATTGTGAAGCAGCAGGGCAGTTTCTCCTTGGTGGTCTGGACCAGCCACCCCGACCAGCATAGTTAACTTCTTTACCTGTTGATCCAGCGGCATGAGGAGCTTGGCGCCACCAGGTGGCAGCCTAAACTTCCAGCACAATGGATCATCCCTGTGTCTCTTGGCGGCAGCATTCCTCCCTCTGGAACTAGGCCAGCAGAGCATAAGGTGGTGGGGACAAGGAGCAAAACTTTTGCTAGTGGGTCACTAGGGGTGATGACGAGTAGTGCTATGCTCGTAGTCCTGGCTATGGGAGGAATAGCATCATGTATTGGACACCGATTCTGAGCATATCCAGCCTTCTGAGAGCCTTGCCCCAGCCTTGAAAGGCACTACCACCAAGCTGCATTGTCACTGAGTCCTCCAAAGGCCATTATTCCACCATCTGTCAAGCCAGCTGCCTCAGGACAGTGGGAGCCTGGAAGGCCAGTGAATTCCATGAACATTGGACCATCGCAGCATTTCTTTTGCTGTGATGTGAGTTCCTTAACCAGAAGAAATGCTGTGTGGATACCATGACAGTGGAGAAGGCGTCCTGTAAACCCACAGGTGGTAATTTCAGCAGAAGCACTGTTCTCAGGGAGGGCAAATCCATATGCAAAGTGTGTATTCCACTTAGAACAAATACTGCCCGTTCCATGGTGGAAAAGGTCGTAGGTAATCAACCTGTCACTAAGTGGCTGGCTGATCACTCTGGGGGATGGTGTCATACTGGGGACTCAGTGTTGGTCTCTGCTGCTGGTAGACTGGACACAGTGGTGGCTGTAGAGAGGTCAGCCTTGGTGAGTGTGAGTCCATGATCCTGAGTGCATGCATAACCTCATCCCTGCCACCATGGCCACTTTGTTTCTGAGACCCTGGGGTGATGACAGCGGTGGCTGGGGAAAGAGACTGACATCTACAGAATGGGTCATCTTATTTACCTGTTATTAATGTCTGGTTCTGCTGAGGTCACCCTTCAGTGAGCATTTACATAGGACACACATATCATCACATTTTCTGCCCCTTCAGTGAGGTCTATCCACATACCTCTTCCCCAGGCTTCTCTGTCACACATCTACCTATCATGCTCCCTGCAAGTCCCTAACCAGCCAGCCAAATTATTGGCCACAGCCCATGAATTGGTATATAATCTCATGTCTGGCCATTTCTCCTTCCAAGCAAACTGCACAATTAGGTACACTGCCCCAAGCTCTGCCCATGGGGAGGGTTACCCTTCACCTTTGTCCTTTAGGGATGTCCTAGAAGGGGGCTGTCATGCTGCAGCTGTATACTTTCAGGTGGTACCTGGCTATCACACAGAACCATCTGTAAGGGCCAAGAGAAGGCCTGAGCCTTCTCTTCCTCTGTCATCTGATCCTAGGGAACTCCCCACGAGGCCATTGGTGCAGGCTGGGAGAGAGAAGGCAGTGTACTAGGGGTGGGGACCATGGGCATTTGGGCCACTTATGTAGCTGACTTATGCCTTCAGGGCCTGCTGGGGCCTGCTCACACACAGACCCCTTTCCTCTGATGATGGAGCACTGCCATGCATGCCCACCTCACGCTTAGTGGGTCAGATAAAACTCAGTTCACACTGGTCAGCTCAGGTCACATGGGAACTTGGTGATCCCCAGTTAAGTATTCAGCCCAGTGGCAGATGAACAGATGTTTCTCAAAAGGAAAATAGTTATCTGCAGAGGATAGCAGGGCTGTGCACCAAAATCTTAAGGGCCTGTGCTGCAACTCACCTATAGGGGCCTGCCAAAGGCTCCAAACTTATCTGCCACTGATGCTTCGAGCACCATTGGATCTGCTGGGTCACATGGTCCCTGTGGCAGAACAGTATGCACGGACACCTGGACCTGCTGCACCGCCTTCTCTTGTTCTCAACACCAGCAGCCTTTCAGGTCACTTGTTACATAAGCTGGAGCAACACGCCCAAATGAGGAATATGCTTCCTCAAAACTCTAAATAGTTCAACTTGCATTATAATTCAGCTAGCCACAGGATGAGATTCTGAGTTTGATTTTCAGCGATCTCAGCTGAGGGACTACCTGGGCTAAGGGTCTACTTGAGGGCACACATAGGAGTTTTCAGGTCATTTATGTGATACTTGAGTTGGGAATTGGAATCCCTGAGCTCATTCTTTTATTTCCCCTTTGTCTAGTGACAATAGAAGCAACCATCTAGTATTCATTAGTTTGCTGAAAATGTTTGAAATGTCCTATACACAGTCACCCAGATCCTTGCTTCTTATAAAGTGGTTGATAGGAGTCTCCAATGGTGATATTTGTGTATCTCTATTGCCAGATTATGCCATGAACTATCAGTGCTCTATTATTGGAAATAGAGTTATTAACAACTTTAAATGAAATCTGTTTGGAGAACCAATTCCAGAAACCCCAGACAAACCCAGAAAACTCATTCTCAAAATTCTCTTCTCCTAGAACCATTATCTGTACCAAAATCTGTATTAGTCAGGGTTTTTGAGAGAAACAGAACCAATATGATATATAATAGGCTCACACAATTATGGAGGCTGAGAAGTCCAGTTGGCAGCCTGGAGCTTGGGAGAACCAATGATGTAGTTCTAGTCTATGTTGGAAGGCCTGAGAACCAGGAGAACTGATGGTTGAGTTCCAGTCCAAAAGTCAGTAGGCTCAAGATCCAAGAAAAGCCTATGTTTCAGTTCAAGTCCAAAGGCAGGAAAAGACCAATGTCCCCTCTCAAGCAGTCAGACAAGAGGAGTCCCCTCTTGCTCAGGCTTTTTGTTGTATTCAGGTCTTCAGTTGGTTGAATTATCCTGCCCACATTGGACAGGGCAATCTACTTTACTCAGCTCGCCAATCCAAATACTCATCTCAAGGACAAACACCCCACAGACAAACCCAGAATAATGTTTGGCCAAATGTCTGGGCACCCTGTAGCCCAGTCAAGTTGACACATAAAATTAACAATCACAGCTATTGTGGAATTAACCTAAATGTCTATAACAAATGAATGAATAAAGTGTGTGTGTGTGTATAAAATATACACAATGTAATCTTATTTAGCCATAAAAATGACATGCTGTCATTTAGGCAACATGGATGAACCTGGAAGACCTTATGTTAAGCAAAATAAGTCAGACACAGAAAGATGTTCTCATTCATATGTGGGAACTAGAAAAATTTTGAACTCATGAAAGTAGAGAGTAGAATTGTGGGTATTAGAGACTAGAAAGGGTAGAGAGGAGAGAAGGCTGGGGGAGGCTGGGTACCATACCAAATTACAGTTAGATAGGAGGAATGAGTTCTGTTCTGCAACACTGTAGGGTGAATGTGGTTAACAGTAATTTATTGCATATTTTCAAAAAGCTAGGAGAGAGGATTTTGAATGTTCACAAAACAAAGAAATGAAAATGTCTGAGGTGATGGATATGTTAATTATCCTGATTTGATCATTTACACATTGTATACACATATGGAAATATCACTCTGTATCCCATAAATATATACAATTATTACATGTCAACTAAAACTAAAAGGAAAAAATTAACTATCACAGAGATGAGCCCAGAAGCTCATAAACAACTTTTTGAAGTCACCATCCTGAACTCCTCACATGCTGTGATTTCCCTGGTACTTTCCAGCTCCTAGGAGCTCTCCTTTTCAGCACTCCAGCCGAGCAAGGGTATTATTTACTTCACTCTGCACCTTGCTTGTCACGACCATGCCCACATCCAGCGTCAAGCAATAAAAGGAAAGAAAGAGTAAAAAAGCAATGGAGTGCACCCACCTGCTTAGACCACCTCTCTAGTTATCAGGAAGTGAGGTGCCAGTGGGCTGCAGGGGACTGGGGCATAAGAAAATGGAGTAAAGAGAAAAGAGTTTCTTGCACTCTCTCTGCGTGTTAGGAGACTGTTTCCTGCTCCTCAGCCAGATCAGGAAGGCTTCTCCTGAGCCCTCTCTGTTTGCACCCAAGTCCGCTTCCAAGTTCAGGCCTCCCTGAAGACAGACTAAGAGACACCAGAGAAGGGAAATGCTAAAGCTCAATGCCAGATCAGTGTTACTTTGAATTATGGTGCTTTTTTTTTTCCAATTCTCCTTGGGTTATTTGGTGTTAAAAGTCTTCAAATAGCTTCTTTATGTACTCTCTCTGATTTAGCGGGAGGGACACAGTGAAACGTGCTTACTCCATTTTCCCCAAAACTGAAATTTCCTTAATTTTTTAGAAACTAAAAATGAATTCCTACAAACATATGAATTTTTTTAATGCTCATTGTTTTGAAATAATTATAGATTCACAGGCAGTTGTGCAAGAGTGTATAGGAAGGTTCCTTGTGCCCTTTACCCAGCTGCCCCAGGGCTAGCATCTGACAGAACTACAATATCAAAACAGGGAACCGACATTGGTACGATCCACAGAGCTTACTAATATTCAACGAGGTAGTAATGTGCTTACTTGTGTATGCATGCATATAGCTGTCTGTAGTGTTATCAAGTATGTACTTGTACCTATCATCACAATCGGGATGCATACCTCTGCACCACAGGCTTCCTCATGGTACCACTTTAGAGGCACACGTCCACACATCCTTCACCCCATCCCTAACTCCTGACAACTATTAATCTTCTCTTCATCTCAGTAATTATGTTATTTCACAAATGCTATATACACGGAATCATATAGTATGTACCTTTTTAAAATTGACTTACTTTTTAAGATTGATAATTTATTTGAAGTTCATTCAAGTTTTTACATGTATCAGTAATTTGTTCTTTGTAATGCTGGGTAATATTCCATAATATGGATGTACCACAATGTATCCAACCATTCACCATTAAAGGACATCTGGATAGTTTTCAGTTTGGGGTTATTACAAATAAAGCTGCTATGAACATTTGAATATAAAATTCTGTCTAAAAACAAGTTTTTATTTCTGTACTAGAAATGCCCATGGTTGCATTTTCTTGGTCCTAAGGTAAGTACATTTTCAGTTTTATAAGGAACTGCCAAACTTTTTCCAGAGTGGCTGTACCATTTTACATTTTCACCAGCAAGTGTGGATGCTCTGGTTTCTCTGTATGTTCGCCAGGATTTGCCGTTATTCTGTTCTTCTTGTTGTTGTTGTCATCGTTGTTGTTGTTGTTGGAGTCTCCATCACCCAGGCTGAAGTGCAGTGGTGTGATCTCAGTTCACTGCAACCTCCACCTCCTGGGTTCAAGCAATTGTCTTGCCTCAGCCTCCCAAGTAGTTGGTTACAGGCTCATATCACCACGGCCGGCTAATTTTTGTATTTTTAGTAGAGATGGGGTTTCACCCTGTTGGCCATGCTGGTCTTGAACTCCTGATCTCAAATGATCCACTCTCTGCAGCCTCCCAAAATTCTGGGATTACGAGCGTGAGCTACTGCACCCAGCCTAGTGCTAATCACTTTTTGAAAAGCCATTCTAATATGTAGTGATGTCTCATTGTGGTTTTAATTTGAACTTTCCTAATGGCTAATGTTGCTGACCATCCTTTCATGTACAAAGAATATTTTCTTTGGTCAAATATCTGTTCATGTCATTTGCACATTTTTAATTTGATTATTTATTTATTTTATGTTGAGTTCTGACAGTTCTTTATTCTTGACACAAGTTCTTTGTCAGATATGTGATTTGCAAATATTTTCTCTCATTCTGTAACTTATCTTTCCATCATCCCAACAGGGTCTTTTGCAGAGCAAAAAAAATTTAATTTTGATGAGGTCCAATTTATCAATTTTTTCTTTTATGAATTGTATTTTGATATCAAGTCTAAGAGCTCTGCCTAGTCCCTGGTCCTGAAGATTTTCTTCTATTTTTTTCCTGAAAATACTACAGTTTGACATTTAAGCCCATGATCCTTGTGTTATGTTTTGTATAAAATGTGAAGGTCGGGCCAAGCCTCATCTCTTTGCCTGTGGATGTCTGATTGTTCCTGCAGCACTTGTTGAAAGGGCTATCACTCCTCTACTAAAGTGCTGTTGCATCTTTCTCAAAAATTAATTAAGCATATTTCTGGGGGGGATCTCTGTTCTGCACCAGTAATTAATGTGTCTATCCCTCCACCAGCACCAGACTGACTTGATTACTGTAGTTGTAGAGTAAGCTTTAATACTTGGTACAGTGATTTCTTCCATTTAATTATTCTTTTTCAGAATTGTTTTGGCTAACCTAGGGCCACTCCCTTTTAATATAAAGTTTACAATAAGTTTGCATATGTATACAAAAAACAATGCCAAGATTTAGAATTGTATTAAACCTAAAATTTGGGGGAAGCTGACATCTATGATGAGACTTCCCATCCCTGAATATGGCATGACTCTCCATTTATGTAGATATTTGATTTCTTTCAGCAGAATTTTGTAATTTGCACTATATTCTCCTGTATATGTTTTATTAGATTTATACCTACATATTAATACTTCATGTATTTCGAGCAGTTGTAAATGGTATTGCAGTTTTTATTTTGGTTTCCACTTGTTTATTATTACCATAGAGAGATGCAATTTGTGTATGTGTGTTATTGTTGTGTATTGCAGCCTTGATATTCTCACTCTTTATATCAAGGATTTTTTTTTATTCCGTGGGACTGTTTATGTAGATGATTATGCCATGTGCAAGTAGTGATAGTTTTCTTTCTTTCTTTTCAATCTGTGTACTTTTTATTTCTTTTTCTGGTCTTATTACACTGGCTAGAACTTCTAATACTATCTTGAATTAAAATGGTGAAAGGGAACATTCTTGCCTTGTTCCTGCACTTAAGGGGAAAGCATTCATTCTTTCACCATTAAGTGTGATGTTAACTGTAGATTTTTGTAAATGCTCTTTATGAAGTTGGAGGAAATTACCCTCTATTCCAAGTTTGCTAAGAGTTTATACCATGAATGGATTTTGAATTTTGTCAAAACCTTTTCCTATGTCAATTGATAAGATCATATGATTTTTCTTCTTCAGTTTACAAGGCAGAATATGTTGATTGGTTTTTCAAATATTAAAACAGTCTTGCATAACTTGAGTGAAATTCCTCTTGATTGTGGTCTACTACTCTTTTTATGCATTACTAAATTTGATTTGCTAACATTGTCTTGAAGATTTTTCCATCTAAGCTTATGAGCAAAATCAGACTGCAGTGTTCTTTCCTCTGTCCTTGCCTCCTTCCTCCCTCCCTTCCTTCCTTCCTTTGTGCTGTCTTTGTTTTGTTTTGATATCAAAATAATGATATAGTCCTTTCTTTTCTATTTTCTGGAAGAGATTGTGTAAAACTGGTGTTGATTCTTCTTTAAATATTTGGGAAATTCTCCAGTGAAACCATTGGGTCTGGATATATTGTGTTCAGGAGCTTTTTGGTTACAAATCCAATTTATATAATGGTTATAGGACTATTCAGGCTTTTATATATTTCATCTTTTCTGTGTTGCGGTAATTTGTGATTTTCAAGGAATTGTTCCATTTTTTCCTAGGCTGTCAAATGTATGAGCATAAAATTTTTATAGCATTTTTCATAGACGCAGCCTCTTTTCTGATATTTCTTGTTTCATTCCTGATATTGGTGATTTGTGTGTTATCTCCTTTTATCTTTGTTGATCATGCTAGAGGATTCTCAGTTTTATTAATTTTTTGAAGAACCTGTTTTTTATTTCCTTAATGTTCTGCATTGCTTTCCTGTTTTTAATTTCATCAATTTCTGCTCTTCACTTTCCGCCCTATTTGCCTTAACTTTGTTTTACTATTCCTCTTTTAGTTTTTTGACTACTGGTTTGAGAACTTTACATATTACTAATAGAAGGATTTAGTGCTATAAATTTCTCTCTCAGCTCTGCTATAGCTGAATCCCTCAATTTTTTTTTAAGACAGGGTCTCATTCTGTCACCGAAGCTGGAGTGCAGTAGCACAATCTCCACTCACTGAAGCCTCAACCTTCTGGGCTCAAGCAATCCTCCCTATCTCAGCCTCCCAAGTAACTGGGACTACAGGTGCATGCCACCACACCTATCTAATTTTTTGCAGAGATAGGGATTTCACCATGTTGCCCAGGCTAGTCTTGAACTCCTGGGCTCAAAAAGCGATCCACCCACCACAGCCTCCCAAAGTGCTGGGTTTACAGGAGTAAGCCATTGCACCCAGCCGCATCCACAAATTTTGATATGCCATATTTTCATTGTGTTACTTGCTTTTTAAAAATTCCCTTTGAGACTTCTTCTTGTCCACATTGTATATAAATATTTACTGCTTAATTTCCAAGTGTTTGCAGATTTTTCTCTTGTCTTTCTGCAATTTATTTCTAGTTTGATTCCATTGTAGTCAGAGGACACTTTTTGTATGATTTCAGTTTTTAAAAATTTGTTAAAGTTTGTTTTAAGATCTAGAGTCTGTTCTATAAGAGCTTGAAAATAATACGTATTTTGCTGTTGATGGATAGAGTTTTCCATAAATGTTAATTATACCCTACTGGCTAATAATGTTGTTTAGTTATCCTATATTCTTGCTGATTTTTTTTGTCTAGTAATTTTACAAATTCTGAAAGTGAGATGTTGACATGTCCGAACTATAATTATGGATTTTTCTATTTCTTTTTTAAGCTCTATCAGGTTTTGCTTCATGTGTTTTGAAGCTGTGTTGTTTGGTGCACATATATTTAGGATCAAGATATACTCTTGCTCTTTTGTTATTATGTAATATTCCTCTTTTGTCCTAGAAATTCTTTTTGCCATGACCTCTGTCTGATATTATTATAGCAACTCCTGCTTTTTTAAAAGTTCCTGTTTGTTTGCATTAAATATTTTTTTTCTGTTCTTTCACTTCCAATCTATTAAATACCTATGCCATGGTATTAGAACTGAATATCTTATGGATATCATATAATGGGTCATGTTTTTGCATTTACTCTGCTATTTCTGTGTTTTTCCCAGATTTAACCAAACTGCAAAGTCTGAGGGCACGGTTCCTAAAATTTCCCTCATTCCTGACACCAACAGCAAGTTTTAGAGGTTTCCAAAGCACCCTAAGTTTCAATCATTTGCTGGAAGAACTCACAGAACTCATTGAAAACTGCTATACACATGGTTACTGTTTACTGCAGGGAAAGGATACAAATCAGAACCAGCACAGAGGGCACGGCTAGGAGGGTCTGTGAAGCCTCTATTGTCCTCAGGTGCATTACTCTCCCAGCATCCACGTGTGACAAAGCATGACGCACTGCCAACCTAGGAACCTCACCCAAGCCTTGGTCTCTAGAGTGTTTCCTGGAACTGCATTGTGCAGCCATAATTGACTGATCTGTTGGAGACTGCTTGGAACTCTGTCTTCACCTCTCCCTTTCCCGGAATCTGGGGCTGACAGCACATTCCTGGGAGGGCCCACCATGAGCCAGCTGGTAGCATAAACTTCAGGTATGGTCTGAGGGGCCCA
Organism: Symphalangus syndactylus; assembly: GCF_028878055.3. Classification (NCBI taxonomy): domain Eukaryota; kingdom Metazoa; phylum Chordata; class Mammalia; order Primates; family Hylobatidae; genus Symphalangus; species Symphalangus syndactylus. The sequence goes on from NC_072426.2 coordinate 79,788,714, forward strand.
CCATGAATAGCAAAGACCCTCCTGTCACGTGGTCTTCAGGACTACTTACCAGGAGCCAGGACAAAGGCTAGACCTCTCTTTGGGCTAGGCCAAATTCTTTACCACACAGAAATCATATTTAGGACTAAATGTGCCATTTTTATTTGCTTTCTGTGTGTTTCTTATGTTTCCTTTATCCTGTTTCATTTCACTTGTCATGGATTAGTTGAACAGTTTTTAGAATTTCATTTTGAATTATTTATACTTTTGGGTGCATTGCTTTGTATCGTTTTCTAAGTGGCTGCTGTAGGATTGATTATAATATACACATGTAACTTATCACAGCCTGCTGGCATCAATGTTTCACCACTTCATGAGAAATATCAAAAGCTTACTTTTATTTACTTCCCCTTTTCCTCCCCTACTTAAACATGTAATTATCATAAATATTTCCTCTTCAGATGTAGAGCACCGCAGCAGATGATGTTATTATTTTTTGCTTCAACCATAAAATACAATTTAAGAAACTCATCATGGTCTATTATACTCTCCATATGATTACCCCTTCTGTTGTTGCTATTTCTGATTTCCTTATTTCCTTTTTGTTAGGAGAGCTTCCTTCAGCCATTTATTAAGGGTAGGTTTTCTGGTAACAAATTATCCTAGTTGTCCTTCCTCTTAGAATATCTTTATTTCCCCCTCATCCCTGAAGGATACGTTCACTGAATAGGGTTCTGGGCAGACAGTTTTTCTCAGCACCTGGCGATGGTGTGTCGCCCCCTCTGCCTCGTGGTTTTAGAGAAGCCCACCATCCTCAGAACCAGTGTCCCTTAATGCATCGTTTTTCTCTGGTGGTTTAAAAGATTTTTTCTTCGTCTTTCCTTTCCTGAAGTTCCATTATGATGTGTTTATCCTATTTGGGGTTTGCTCAGATTCTTGAATCTGCAGGTTTATTTCTTTCACCAAAGTTGGGAAGTCTTCAACAACTGTGCCTTTGAATACTTTTTCACCACACATTCCTTCCTCTCCTCCTGGGACTCTGGTGACAGGAATGCTGGGCCTTTTGTCACTGTCCCACCCATCCCCAAGGAGGCGTTCATTTCTCAGTCTCCTATCTCTCCATCGTTCCTATGGGCCAGCTCTATTAATTGTCCTTAAATCAACAGACTCTATTCTCTGTCGTCTCCACTCTGCTATTGAACCCAACTGCACATCTTTTCATTTAGTTATTGTATTTTTCAGTTGTATGATTTTCATTTTGTTCTTGTTTCAAGAAAATTCGCCATTGTTTTCTGAAGCATTTTTATGATGGCTGCTTTGAAGTTCTAACATCTGATTTATCTTGGTTAATCTCATTTTTCTATTTAAGTTGTTTTTTGTTTTGTTCTGTTATGTTTTTGAGACAGAGTCTTACTCTGATGCTCAGACTGGCGTGCAGTAGCATGATCTCAGCTCACTGCAGCCTCAAACTGCCGGGCTCAAGCAGTCCTTCTGCTTCAGCCTCCTAAGTAGCTGGCACCACAGGTGTATGCCACCACAGCTGGCTAATTTTTAAATTGTTTGTAGAGACAGGGTCATGCTGTGTTGCCCAGGCTGATCTCAAACTCCTGGGCTCGAGCCATCCTCCTGATTGACCTTCCAAAGTGCTGGGATTACAGGTGGGAGCCCCCTCACCAGGCTTCAAGTTGCTTTTTATGTTTCCTGATATGACAAATAATTTCAAATATATTCTGGAGATTTCAGTTATTATGTAAGGAAACTTTTTATCCTATTTGAACATTCCAGTTCAGTCCATGGTACCCTTATTTGGTTTACCATATAGGCCCCAGCCTGCTTTAGGGGAAATGTAGAGTCAATGACAATTTAGTTTTCAAAGCCCTCCCAGTGCTATTCTGTTCTGGTTTGTTCTTCTGGATCTGCTGGGGCTCTGGTTCAATCCCTGCGCATGTTGCCGGGGTTGCCTTGTGCGGTGGGGGTAGGTTACGGAAACGTCGGGTTCTGGGTGTGGTCTCTGAACCGCGGTTAGCAGAGCCTGTTGTGGCCTGAGTGTGATGCTAAGGGCCAGGCCTGAGCAGAGCTGCTGTGACATGGATCAGTAGGAATCTCCTAGCTGGGTCTCCAGTGAGATGCCCTTCTCAGTCCTTTCACCAGAGAGAACAGGCTCTTTTTCTTTTCTCTTTTCCTCCTGCAGGTTTTGGCAGTTACAGGTTGCAGGGTTCTCTGGGCCCATCCAGGAGATGAGAGGGAAAAAGAAAACTCAGGGCCTGGTACAGCATCACCCCCAAAGTCCCAAGGTTCCTGGACAACCTTTCTTCCTCTCCACTTCCTAGAGTCCTCTTATGTCTGTTAAATTATTTCCAGGGTGTCTAGTTGTATTTAGAGGGCAGATGCCACCTCGTCATAGAACGCCGGGATCCACTCTCCAGGCATTTGGAACGAGTTGCCACGAGGTCCTCGGGAGGGTGTGACAGTTCACATGTCCACCAGCAGCGTTTCCACATCTCCATTTCCTCTGCCCCTGACAGCATCTAATGTTATGATTTTTGTTTGTAAATTTGGCTTTCGGTCCCTTTATGAGGGGATTAATTAGTACAGACTGCTGGCTCCTTCCCATGAATCCAAACCTTGGAGATGCCATCAAAGGGATGACAGTTGATGGAGCCCAGAACCTAAGAGGACCCCTGAGAGCCTTGCGGAGGCTGAGCAAACGTGGTGGAGTCTGGGGCGGGAGGGGAACCACGGTCTGAGTGGAGGAGGCCACACAGCACAGCCCGGGCCAGACTGCAGCTCTCTGCCCCGGGGCCCACCTGGGGCTGTCATCTGCCAGCCCTGCTTTCCTGTAGAAGATCCCACCCGTACCAGCCCCAGGAATCTAGGCAAGGCCAGAGCACCTCAGGAGCCTCCTGGAGTGAGGGCCATGATGCCTGGGCAGGCTGGCTGGTGGCGCCTGGGCAGGCTGGCTGGTGGCCCCTGGGCAGCCTTCCTTCCCAACCCAAGAACAGCCAATTACAGCACAGGGCAGCCCTGGACAGACAGCACCAGCTAGAAGGACATGAGCGTTCCCTGCAGACCAGAGCAGCCCCCGGGGATGAGCAAAGAGGGCCCCAGTTATCCTGCCAGAGGCTCTGCCCCGAGGAGCCCCTGCCTGCCTCCCTGAAACCCACCAGGAAGGTGTCAACTGGGGCCTAAGACGAAGGCAGCTGACCGTACCCAGGGAACAGAGAGCAGCCTGAGGAAACAAGACAGCGAGGGGAGTGAACTCCGGGAGGGAAAAACCCCAAGGTTTTTCCTTGGAGGAGGGAGCAGATGAGCGGATAAGACCGGCAAATCTGTCATACCCTCAGGACGCAGGGAGAGCGCGGCTGGAATCGGCAGTTATGCAGAAGACGCAGCCAGAGATACTGGATTGGAACACGTGGGCCCTTAAGTGATGAACTAGGGAAGGTTGGAGACCAAAAAATGAATAAGACAGGTCAGGCTCTGAGCTCTTCTAGAAGGATCTGAAGGGGTGAGGAGGCAGAGGTGAGGGAGGAGAAATATTCAGTGCTTAGAAGAGGAAAAATGAATAGATAAGAGGAGATACCTGAAAAATGACTAAGAACTTTCCCCAATTAAGAAAAGACGCACATCCTCAAACTGAAGGGCCTGCAGAGCGTTAATTACATTTTAAAGTTAAAATGTTATGTGTAATTTCAAAGAAAAACATCTACATTTTGAGTCAAAATTGCTAAAAACTTCCAAAGAGAAAAAGCAGGTAACCCACACAGGAACGGGAGTGGTGCTGACATTAGAATCGCGGCACAGACAACGGATGCAAGAAGAAAGGGAGTGACAGCTGCAGACGCGAGAGGAAAGGACCCTGGAACCCAGGGCTGCGTCCTGCTCACCGCCATGAAATATGGGCATGCAGGAAGCCATCCTCAGTCCTATCAGCCCCCTTGAGAGTCAACCCCAAAAACACTCTTGGAGAAATATTTCAGCAAGAAAAAGGAACCGGGGAGGATGCTGCCAAGTCTGGGGAGGAGTGGTGCTTCCCCAGCGTGGATGGTTCACTGCCATCTAAGTAAGCAATGACCTACGCGTGTGCCGCACAGTCCAGCTTCCTCAGAGGCTGTGGTGGCCTGGTGGAGGAATGTGGGCTGGCTGGGTGGCCACAGAGAATTACTGTTTCCATTAAAAGGAAATGTGTTCTGGCCGGGAGCCGTGGCTCACACTGTAATCCCAGCACTTTGAGAGGCTCAGGCAGGTGGATCACTTGAGGTCAGGAGTTCGAGACCAGCCTGGCCAACCTGGTAAAACCCCATCTCTACTAAAAATACAAAACTTAGCTGGGCGTGGTGGCGGGCGCCTGTAATCCCAGCCTGGGCAACAGAGCAAGACCCTGCCTCAAAAAAAAAAAAAAAAGTGTCACATGGAGACGTGTGTCCCTCTGGGACTGTTTTCCAACCTTTCCACACTCTCCCCCTCCCCATCTGTCCCTCCATCTCCACCAAGCTGTGTTTCGATGTTGTGTTTGCATGACTTGGTGTATCTGGCATTTTAACATTTGTAGGGCAAATTTCTCTTTATTTTGGGTTTTTCTCTGCCTGTTCTTTTGTGTTTATTCTTTCAGATAAACTTAATTCTTTTTCCTTTAATGTCCTCTGATAAAAATATGCTTCAGAGACCACTGCATGTCACTGTGTTATCAGTTTTAATAGCTGCAAAAATTCCACGGAGTGCTTAGACCATCATTTATTTAAGGAGTCTATTTTGGTGGTTTTCACTTTTCCCCCATGCCCAGTGACGATGGCTTTTGTGCAGTGTAGAGGTTGAAAGCAAGGGAGTTCCACTGCTTAAACTCAAAATGTGTTTCTACTACAGTGGGCCTTCCCTACCTATGGGTTCCAATCCATGGATTCAACCAACCATGGGTTGAAAATATTCAGAAAAAGAAGTGGATGGTTCTGTCTGTACTGAACATGTACAGACTTTTTTCCTTGCTGTTAGTCCCTAACAGTATAACACCTGTTTCCATAGCATTTACAGTATATGAGGTATTACAGGTAACTTAGAGATGGCTTCAGCTCTACAGGAGGATGTGCACAGGTTACATACAGATACTATGTCATGCACAAGGACTTGAGCTTCTGGGGATTTTCATATCTTCAGGGGTCCTGGAACCAATCCTCTACAGAATCCTAGGGACGACTGTATTTGCCAGTCCTGTGACTTGGACCAGGCATTTAATCTTTCCCAGCCTCCATTTGCTAATCTTTATAATGGTGATAAGTCTTAAACCCTTCACTGTTTCGGTGGGGCACATCCCAGCACATGCTGGTGACCACTTTTCTGGAGTAGATTATTTGAAGCAGGATTGGAATCATTGGTCAGGGAGTAGGTACATTTCCCCTCCACATTTGTGAGTCACTTTGTGTTCCTAAATGGTTGTGCCAGATCCCATGTCCTCCCGCAGGGCAGGAAGTGCCCATCTCCCGACTCCAATGGTGGTGAAGGGGCTCAGGGCTTTTCATCTTGCCAGTCTGGTGAGGACAAGGCGCATTTCATTATTGTTTACATTTGCATATTTATTAGACAGCAGGAGGGTTTTAGCATCTCTTCAAGTGTTTATTGGCCATTCTCCTGTCTCCTGTGATTTGTGCTAATCCTCTGCCCATTTTTCTGTTGGGTTGATTGCCTTTCACATATTGATTTTGTGAAAGCTCTTTATATATTCTGCATATAAATCCCGTGGCTGCTTATAAATGTTATAAAAGACTTTTCCTTGGTATGATGCTTACCTTTTGATCTGTCCATGAGGCCTTTCTGTATTCAGAGGTTTTCAATATTTGTATAATCAAACCTGGTAATTTTCCTTTTGGTTTTGAGGTTGTGTCTTGTTTGGGTGAGTCTTTCCTACCCCCTTGACTACAGAAATGCCCTTTCATTTATAATATCCTCCTATTATGAAACATATTTCCACATTTTCTAAATTTTTAATTTTTAGCTGAGAAATAAATTAGTAATTATTAAAGTATTAATTACTTTTATATTGTTATTAATTATTGGTTTTATTTATTTACATGTAGTTGGCTTACATTTAGTTTAGTTTAACTTAATTACTTTAAAGTAATGTATAAATATCTTCAGTTTGTACCACATGTTCTCACTCATAAGTGGGAGTTGAACAATGAGAACATGTAGACACAGGGAGGGGAACATCACACACCAGGGTCTATCCGGGGGTTGGGGGCAAGGGAAAGGAGAGCATTAGGACAAATACCTAATGCATGCAGGGCTTAAAACCTAGATGACAAGTTGATAGGTGCAGCAAACCACCATAGCACATGTGTACCTATGTAATAAACCTACATGTTCTGCACATGTATCCCAGAACTTAAAGTAAAATTTTCAAAAAATTAATTAATTAAAAATATATATCTTCAGTTTGTAAACGTCCTGGCAACACGGGAACAGAGTTAAAAGAGTGTGTGGTGTCCTTAGCTGCTCCCACCCCATCGTCTCCTCCCTAGCTAACCCAGCCGCCAGTCTGGCGTGCGCCTTCAAGGTTTCTTCCTAGGCACTGGCATACGTAGATCACTATTTTCTGCCACATGATATCTTTTAAACACACACGATTGTTTTGTGCAGAACTTCCTATTTTTACCTCCCATAAGTGTCCTGTGGGTTCTTTCCATGTCACTGTGGTGTGTGTGCGTGTGTGAGATTCAAGTTCAGCTTGCTAATCTTGTAGAAAGAATTACACTCCACTTCCCCTGTGCTCTGGCCCTCCCTAACACAGCAGCCCATCCCTGGAGGCTGATGGAGCCCCTTGAGCACCTCTGCTTACCATTTCTGTTTGTTCTGTTTATTCAGGTTTTCTGCCTCCTGCTAAGCCAATTTATACATTCCAAGAAAATCTTCCATTTCATCCAGGTGAAACAGAACCTACTGGAATGAAGCTGGCCTCCCATGGAATGAAGCTGGCCTCCCATGGAATGAAGCTGGCCTCCCATGGAATGAAGCTGGCCTCCCATGGAATGAAGCTGGCCTCCCGTCTCCTTGATTTGAAGCAGCTTCTCCACGTTGGTTATTATGCCATTTTTCTAAATCTAACATTTTAAAATTTGTGCCTTTTCTTTCTCTTTTGCTCAATTCCCAGAGGTTTTTTCAATGGTCTTTTCAAAGAAGTGGTTTTGGGTTTTATTTATCAAGTCTACTTTTATTATGGCTGTTTTAAAATTAAATACATTTATTTCCTGTTTCCCTTAAAAAAGCTTCTTGTATGTTTACTTAGTTTATATAATTTTATATGTCTTTTGTTAAAGCATATTAACAAACACTTGCAGCTATAACTTTTCCCCTGAGAACTGCTTGGGACATATCCACAGATTTTGATAGGTCACACACTTATTGTTGTTTGTTTCTGAAAAGTTTTTCATTTTAGTTTTTATTTTCTCTTTTACTCAAATTATCATCAGCTTTCTCCTTTTATCCTGTTTCTGACAAACTAATTTGAGGATATAAATCTCTCCCTATTTTGTTGAGTTTCATAATTTTGTTGAGTTTCATAATTTTAATATGTAATACCCTATTGCTATTGAGTTCCCGGCATTTTATAATTTTCATTGTGAAAACTAACTTTGTTTCCAAAACACACTTTTTCTTTTTTTTGAGACAGAGTCTCACTCTGTCGCTCAGGCTGGAGTGCAGTAGCACAATCTCAGCTCACTGCAACCTCTGCCTCCTAAGTTTAGGTGATTTTATTGCCTCAGTCTCCCTAGTAGCTGAGTTTACAGGCTCTTGCCACTATGCCTGGCTAATTTTTTGTATTTTTAGTAGAGACAGGGTTTCGTCATGTTGCCCAGGCTGGTCTCAATCTCCTGACCTTGGGTGATCCACCCGCTTCAGCCTCTCAAAGTGCTGGGATTACAGGCATAAGCCACCATGCCCTGCCCCAAAATCCACTTTTAACATGGTCTTTGTTATTGCATATTTCTAATTTTGTTGCACCCTGCTGAGAGAATGTGATTTGTGTAACAGCAATTCTTGGGAAAGGGGCAGAGGCTTCCTGCTCCTTTAGCACAGCTAATTTTCCCGAATGCCGTCCATGAGCTTGGAAAGAGCATTGTACTCTGTTGGGATGGGCTCAAATCTCTCTGTAAAAATGAGTGTTCTTCTGTTGTTGTTGTTCTGGTTTTTGTTTGTTTTGTTTTGTTTGTTTTTTGTCTCACTTGTTTTGTTTGCTCAGATCTTTTGATGATCGGGATAATCTTTTAATTTATGCAGGATATTTCTCTGCTTGTGCAGGCTGGTGGGATGGGGGAGTGGAGAGAGGATAGGTGTCTGCTTGCCCAGGACTGGCAAACTGTCACTTGCCCTGGTTGTGCCTTGCCAGGAGGTCCCGTGCCTGTCTCTGAGAGTGTCATGAGCACAGTGGTGGTAGTTGTGTGGTGGATGCATTTCCCCTGGATTGAGGGGTGGGTGGCTGGTCCTAACTGTTTGTTGTTGCAGATGAGACACAGCGCACTTCTGCTTCCTGTTGGATCTTGTCGGTCATTTGACTTCTTCCTGGTCTGGGCTCCTGAGCTGGCCCTCCGCAGGCCAAGCAGGAATGGATCTGGCTGCTACAAGAGTTCCTTCACTAGAGGGCATCTCTCCTCTCTCCTCCCACACATGGGAACACACGGGTGGGCTTTCCTCTGCCCACTGTGGTCCACAGCCCGGCTTTCCCCTCCTCACCCTCTGCTCTCAGAGAGACCTGCTTTTCCCTGGTGTCTGTGAGAAGTGATTCTTCATGGTGCCAGGAATGTGGATTTTTTTGAGAGCAGGGACTCTCACAGATATTTGCACACCTATGTTCAAAGCAGCATGATTCACAAGAGTCAAGAGGTAGAAGCATTCTGAGGGTCTATGGGTGAGTGGATGGGCAAGCAAAATGTGGTTATGCGTACAATAGACTGTTAACTGAACCTTTACCAGGAAGGAGATTCTTTTTTTTCTTTCTTTTTGTGGAAAATGAGGTCTCGCTATACTGCCCAGGCAGGTCTCGAACTCCTGGGTTCAAGCTGTCTTCCTACCTCTGCCTCCCTAACAGCTGCGATAATAGGCGTGAGCCTAAAATATCACCTGGCCAGAAGGGAAATTCTGAGAGGAGTGCCAACACGCATGAACCTTGAGGACATTGTGCTACATGGAATAAGCCAGCCACAAAAGGACAAATACATTGCGATTTCACTTACATGAGGGGCCCAGAATGGGCAAATTCAGAGACAGAAAGAGCAACGGTTAACAAAAGGAGGGAGTTGGTGTTCAACGGGTTCAATGTTCAATGGTGTTCAATGGGTATGGTTTCCTTTTGGGAAGATGAAAAAATTCTGGAGATGGACGGTGGTAGGGGATATGCGACAATGTGAGTGCACTTAATGCCAGTTAACCCCAGACTAAAAGATGGTACAACTGTGCATTTTATGTTAGGTATATTTTCACCACAATTAAAAAATTTGAAAAGAGCATGGATTTTGGAGCTGATCTGTCTGTTTCAGATCCTGCCAAGAAGTTCTACGAGCTTGAGTCAGTTCCTGGGCCTCCTGGTGCCTCAGTCCTACATATAACACGGGGAGCGCGTGTGCACACGGCTCTGAGAGCTCTCATGCAGCACTCAGAGCTCAGCGTGCGCGAGGGCGTCACCCCTCTGGGGGCGTCCATGGGGCCTTGGAGAAAGGAGGCTCCGGGGCGCCAGAGCAGTCTACCGGGAGAGGCCGGGCGGAGCGCTTGTTCACCCCCAGCCCTCTTAGGGAACTTTCACATGCTTCTCCCACTAGGCCTAGGCACCCCTCCTCACCCTCCCTGCCCTCCTGGTTCCCTGATCCTCAGTGACCTTGTCCTTCAAGACTGAACTCCAGAGTCCCCACCCGAGGACCCGCAGTGCCCGGCCCCCGCGAGCTCGCGGGGTGTATGCCCGCCCCGACGCTCCACCGCGCCTGTGTGCTGGGAAGCTTGGCTCCACGGGACCCTCGGGCGCTGGGCGCGCCGTCGCTGCAGCTGCCAGGAGCTCCTGAGGAAGTGGCTCCAGGCCCCGGGGCGGGCCAGGCGTGCGGTGGGCCCGCTGCCCTCACACCCGCCCCGGCCGCACACAGGAGGCGCGATCAGCAGAGACGTTGGACAGGGTTGGACACTGGCTGTCTCTTTCGGGCCTCGGTTTTCGCGTCTGAAATAAAAGCGCGCATCCTGGCCCTGGCGCCGTGTCTCTGCCGCGGTAGAGGTTTCCACCCGTATGAGCCCAGTGCGCCTTCCAGGCTCGAGGGAGAGGGAGTGTGCGTGCGTGTGAACGCGTCACACTCTTGTGTGAACGCGTCATACGCTTGTGAAAGACGGTGCGTGTGTACACGCGTGTGCGTGCATGTGAACGCGTAAGGGTGCCCGAGGATGTACACATGCACGTGTGAGTGTGGCGAGTGCGTGCTCAGAGGACAGCTCTCAGCAGGCTGGGGACCTCCTTCCTCTCACCCCTGAGGGTTTCAGGGGACCAGCCCCCATCTCCGGGTGCTGTGGGATGCTCTGGGACGAGCGTGCACCGCTGTGCTCGGGCTCCGGCTTTGTGAGGACCCGGCCTTCCCGGCCCGCACCACGGGGAGTTCCACGCAGCAGCCACGAGGTGGCGCCGCAGACTCGCTACAGCGGAGCGCGGCGGCACCCGGCTCCCAGCAGCCTCGCCTAGGGCTGTGGCCAGGGCGATCCGTCTCAGGCCCAGGCCACTGCTGCCAGGAAGAGCAGGAACAATCACCAGTCACGCCTGCTGATGCCCCTGCAGTGCTTATGCTCCCAGGCATGGGCTGACCGCAACGTGCATTCTCTCCTTTTATGTCACTACTATTTGGAACCGTGTACTTTTTTTTTTTTTTTTTTTGTAAATCTGCCACTTAAAAATACCCAGGGTGGAGCTAAAAGTACAGAAACTGCTCAACTTACCCCTGGCTGCGGCCCGATAAGGCCGCTGCGAGTGGAAAATGACTGGGTCCACCTGACTACCGAATAGCACAGCGTGGGGGCCCACCTTGGCCTGCTGAGAACACTGCCCTGAGCCTGCGGTGGGCAGAAGCATCAACACGAAGCCTGTTTTGTAATCAAGTGTCGGATACCTCATGTAATCATTGACTACTGTACTGAAAGTGAAAAACCAAGTGACTGTGTGGGACTCAGACAAGGGTTTCTGCTGACTGTGGATGGCTTTTGCATCACTATAAAGTTGAAAACTGTTAAGTGGAACTGCGGTAAGTCGGGGCCGTGTGCACTAGAGACCTGAGTTCTGCCGCTCCATAGCTGTGCGACTTTGGACACATATTTGAGCCTGAGTGTCTTCTACACAAAACGGATTTCTTAGCATAACATACAGATGTGTACGTGCCCGTGAGCGTGCACATGTGTGTTTGCATGAACATATCTGTGTATGCACGAGTGTGTGCACATCTGTATGTGTCTGTGTAAGTCCGTATGTACATTTGTGTGCATGTCTGTGTGTGCATATGTTTGTACGTGTGTGTGCTATGCATGTGTGTGTTAAGGCCCTGAGGTGGAGCTGAGGAGTTCAGGGGAGATGCTGGGAGGGCAGCCAGCACCAGGCGTTTGTTGGCCAGGAGAGAAGCTGCCATCCAGGCGCACTCTGGGGCTCCTGCTTCAGTGGCACAAGGTTTCGGGAGTGAGGAAGCTGGAGGCTGGAGCAGGGCAGTCCTGCACCTCAGGGGAGGTGCAGAGTGAGGCCAGGAGGATGGAAAGAGGGCCAGAGAATGGGGGGAATCTGAGGCATCAGGAAAGGAAGACACAGGCCACAGAGAGGGCAGCTAGGCCCTGGGTGAGGCCGGCCCTCGGGAAGGAGGTGCCACAGGCAGGGGAGTGCCCAGATGGAGAGCCCAGGGGTATAGACCCACGGGTATATGACAGTGGGGGTACTCCTGAAACAGAGCAGTGTTATCCGACAAGCAGGGTTGGGACAACTAGTTATTTCATTTAAAAAAACAGGTCAATGTCAGTCCTCATACTATGCTTTAAAATAAGCTCCAGATGGACTCATGCTTTACATGTAAAGAAAAAAAGGCAAAAAGAAAATAAAGAAAAGGCTTGTAAGCAGGTAGTTAATTGGAGGCAATCCCAGGATGCAGGAGAGAGGGGATGGAGCCGCAGCAGGTCTGGAGAAGGGAGAGAAGCCGGCCCCGAGACCACGGCCCGAGGACCCATTCAGGCCAGCAGTGCCTTCTGTGCACTTCCGCAAGGTTGCACGTTCTTCCAAAGTTGTCATCATGGAGAGGTAGGCTTCCACGTAGTCTTGACTCGACTCGATTTCAGTCCTTGGGTGGCTTTTCCTGTGATCACACTCAGCCCTGATACAGCCATTGCTGGGGCCTCCCTTGGCTGCACATTCCACTTTTGGTCCACATTCTTTACTCCTGCCCGGAGACTGGCAATGGGCCTCCCGAAGGCTAGCTGGGAGGACCTCCCTTCCATGGCTGTGCTCTTGCTCTGCCCATGCTGTCGCCTCCATCTCAGCTCACTGCAATCTCTGCCTTCCGAGTTCAAGTGATTCTCCTGCCTCAGCCTCCCAAGTAGCTGGGACTACAGGCACCCACCACCACACCAGGCTAATTTTTTTTTTTTTTTTGTATTTTTAGTAGAGACAGGGTTTCACTATGTTGGCCAGGCTGGTCTTGAACTCCTGACCTCGTGATCCCCCTGCTGCAGCCTCCCAAAGTGCTGGGATTATAGGCGTGAGCCACCACATCTGGCCCCCTTCAAATCTTAACAGAGAAGCCACCAAAGTCTCCTTGGATCCATCACATGGATGGGCCTCCTGGGCCTCTCAGCCCCTGGGCTTCCCTTGAGGTCCTGGAGCTATGTGGGCTCCAGCTCTGGGAAGGTGGACCCCCATGCGTGTGTCCTGCCGTCACTGTCTCTATGGAGTCTGGCTCACACTAAGTGAGCCATAAGGCCTTGTTCAAGGTCATCTGTCCCACTGATTTCAGACTCAGGGCGGAGTCTGAAATCATCTGTCCCCCACAGTGCACTCAGAGCCCTGTCTGGACTAGAGCACACACACATGCATGCTCATATGGACACACATATGCATATGCACACGCACATGCAAGGCTACAAGTCTCATGCACACACACACACACGCACATGCACACACATGCACATGCACACACGCACATGCACATGCACACACGCACATGCACACACATGCACATGCACACATGCACATGCACACACGCACATGCACACACATGCACATGCACACATGCACAGGCACTCATGCACCTAGAGCCTTCTCATCCTTTGAGTTCCCCCTCCCCTTGCCCATCCTTGCCCATCCTTCAAGGCCTCAGTCAAGAGCCATCTTTTACAAATTGTCTCTGGTTGACTTTCCTTTTTTTCCCCTCTTAGAAGAAGCGATGCTGTCCTCAGTCATCGAGCGTTCACTGGGCGCTTGGTGTGTGCCAGGCCCCGACGTGGGTCTTGGGCATGTTCCAGTTCTCATGTCCTCAGGACTCCTTGGTGAGTCGAGGGTGAGGAGGACACAGAGGCACAGGAGGCCATGGGGCAGGTCTGGGTCCACTCAGGCTCCAGAGCTCAGCCCTCGCTGCTGAGTCGGGGTGGGCAGAACAGACGCCTGCTCCTGGAGCCCGGTGGGCGAGGTGGACACGCATGCACAGAGGCGCCAGGCTCAGGGGCTGTGGAACAGAGAAAGGAAGCTTCCAGAACATTAAACAATTCCTGGAGTGCCAGGGCAAGAGAGGAATCTGGGTGGAGGAAAGCGTGAACAGGGCACAGGTTGGAAGTGGATGTGGCCCCCAAGCACGTCGGAGGCGACAGAGCTGCTCTTTGACCTTGGGCATCTTTGTTCATCCCTGCATTTGCACATTTGTTGAACAAACCTACTGAGACACTTGTTTTCTTTCCATGGTCCATACATTAGGAATATAGAGTTAGCTTCCTGGGGAACTTTTTAAGACGTATTCTTAGAGAAGAAACCAGGAGGCATCATTGTGGGACTTTGGTCCAGGATCTTGGGTGTGCCCTTTGGTCTTTTGTGGGTCAGTTTAGCAGGAATTGTGTCCTGAGGTGTTGGGACTGCAAAGTGCAAGTGCCCTCCTGCCCGCACTGATGCCTTCAGGGGATGGCCTGTCCGCTTTTCTAAGAAGAACACTTAACTCAGCCTTGGCTGACTTCAGCTACCTGTGCTTTCTCCAGCCAGGCTCTGTGTTTTGTGCTTTTACTCTCAAAACAACCCTATTATTATCCCTGTACCACAGATGAGGATGCTGAGCCCCTGAGAGGCTCAGTAGGCGCCTGAAGGTCTTCCAGCCAGGAGGTGGCAGAGCCAGGGCCGGCCTGCTCCCACGGGCACAGCTCCTTCATGCCAGCTCTGTGTCGGGATTTTCTGTGGTCGTCACAGCCAACTTCCTGGTCGGCCAAGTTACAGACAGGGTGGAACTAAGATGGCCAAGCTGGAACCAAAGCTCATTCCTGAGCAGGGCACCCGGGCCCTGCCTACGGTGCTGGGCAGGCTCCTGGTGTGGAGGGCGGGCTCAGATCCTGCTGTCCCTGTGGCCGTGGGGCTTTCTAGGCACGCTCCTGACTGCTAACACCAGGAGGGCCTATGATATGGGACCGCTGCCCCATGACGTGTGCCAGGTTTCTGCACGTGACTGCTGGGAAAGGCTGGCCCTGGGCTGGGTGGACCCGCACTGCCCGCTGGCCCCTGCACCCAGATGGTGCAGCCCACACCCCTCTGATGCCCACCCATGCTGGGCTCTGGGACTTCCCTCCTTCCGCCGTGTCTGACCCTGGTTGCCCTTGTTCTGCCACTGGCTTGTAGCAGCCCTTCCGGAAGCCACGTCCTCCAGGGAGATTTGATTATGTCCTGGTGGTGCGACCTCGCTAATGCAATCAGGAAGTTTTCTCAAGACTTCAGCTGCTTTGTTGGCAGCCAGGCCTGGCTCTCAGCAGCTCTGCAGGCTGGAAGGGCCCAAGAGACCCTTCACCCACCCGGTGTCTCCAGCAGCGGGGAGGGCTCCGGGGCACAGCCCATTGCTGCTCTTCTCTCCTCCCTTCTTGGGGTAAGCTCCTTTGTTCTGATTTTATTTGGAATCATCGAGAGCCTCTATCTGTCTAGAAAAAGCACTTAACAATGAGGAATCAGCACTGCGGAGAATACTCCAGAAAGCAGCCATTTTCCATCAAGATTAGGCTCTTAATTGAAAATTTTAAGAGGATAGGAAATTAGGGGAGAATACAGATATTCTCCCCATTATGGTAATCAGCTGTAATCAGAGACTGAGAGCTGTGCTCAATCCCGGGGGTTCTTCCAGGATTACCAGAGCTGTCACAGTCACCTTCACTGACCTGCACTGGAGTCAGTGGGAGGGGCTGGTGGGGTCCGGGGCTGCTGTGGCAAGTGGATCTAGGAGGGCTGAGCTGGATCCAGGGGGCCGAGTTCAGAGGGGACTCTGCTTAGCAAGTGTGAAACACAGGACAGGGCCTTCCAGGCAGAGGGAAGATTGAGAACTGCGGCCGAGCGAGTGCGTCCGGGGACCCGAGTTTAGTTGAGGGTCTAAGTTTTCCCAGCAGGGCAAGGTTGAGGGTGAGGATGCTGCAGGCCAGTTTTCTCTGGCCTCAGAGTGAGGACAAGAAGGGGGAGATGGGCCACAGGGATGAGGGTGCCTGCTCCCGGCAGCAGGGTGCACACCACGGCTGTGCAGAGGCAGCAGGCAGCAGGCATTGGGAAGTCCTAGGGGCTGGGCACAGTCTGATGGGCCCCCTTTGCTCACGGTTGCAGAAGCCCATCCATGTGGGGTCCTACTGAACTGGCTTCCATGGGGATGGGAAGGACTGGCCTGGCCTCTTTGCTCACTTCACCTTATGGGTAGTGTCCTGCAGGTTTCTGTGAGCAAAGCAGACAGAAATGCGATGCCCAGTGACGTCAGCTGTCCCCCGCAGAGCTTCCCGGAGCCTGGGCTCCAGGCTGAGGGTCCTTGGACAGATATCATCTCCCTGGCTTCAGCAGAATCGCCCACAAACCCACCCTGTGCCCACCCTCCCATCGCAGAGAGCAGCTGCTGGAGAACGCGGCATGAGACTTTGGAGACCTCGAGGAGCAGGAGACACAGGAGACAATGGCCAGGATGGTCACGGTGGCACGGCTATGCCATCACTGATTTCTGCCCACCTGCCCCCTAAGTCTCACTTGCTGCTACTCTCAATTTCCTACTGAATGCTTTGGAGAGCACCCGTCCTGAGATGAGAGGTGGGATGGAACCCAGGCAGTTAGAAAAAAGTGCCACCGCCTCGTGCCGGGCCTACTACTTGCCAGGAGCTTAGTGAGTCATCCAATTCCTAAAACAACTGTGCTGCATATGCTCCACCACGCCTGGACGACTCAGGGAAACAGGGCTGCGGGAGGCTCAGTGACCTGCCCTGGGTGAAACGGATGGCGTGGATGCCCTGTCCGTGCACGGGGCTGTGCTAGGAGAGGACAGGATCATCCCCGGAAGCTGGTCCTGCGTCCACTGCTCACGGTGGCGGCTGCTTGGGCTGACAACGCCCCCCCCCCACCCTGCTGGTGAGTCCGTGGATGCATTCAGGCACATGGCAGCAAGGTCTCCTGTGTCCCAGAGGTGACCAGGACCCACAAGCGAGCAGCAGGCACCCCCCTCCCTCATGCTAATGCTCATCATGGGACGAAACCCAAGGTGGTATCAGAGCCAGGGGCTGTGGCCATGACAGCCACCCACTCCAGACGATATCCACATTCGGAATAGTTCAGAGTGGCCTGCCTTGATGACATCACAAAGTTTTCCATGGAAATGTGTCACAGAACCAGAACTTAAGGGCATTTGGATGAGGTTGAGGTGAGATCAGGTCACAGAAGAACGTTCTCAAGTTAGGTGGTAAACAGCTGGAGACTCCAGGATGTCCTCAGGACCTTTATCTAAGCAAACACATGATAAGGTCTTTCCCAAGAAATAAGCGTGGCTTTTTGTCCTGGTTGAGGAGGGTTGTCGTAGATCTTTTCCCCTTTTTACCTTGGCTTCCAGGAAGCTCAGTGCCAAGTTTTGTGCTCCACCTTAGACCTACTTTCCTTGGATTGGCCCTCAGGTGGAGCCCTTGGTCTCTGCTTTCTTTATCGCATGAGCCTGCTTGGTTTCTGTACATTTTGTCCACTGGTGCTGACGGCTGGACGCCCTTTCCTGAAGGAGATGGGGCATAGCGTGAGTGGACGATGACGGGCTATGACAGGGCCCTCTGCCAAGGATGTGGGCTACGAGGTGTGGGCTGGGAAGGAAGAGGAGGACCCTGCACCTCAGGGGGCAACCAGGAGCACATTCCGGGGAGCACACACCTGCAGTGTTATCACAGCCCCTGCCCATGACCTGGACACTGGAATAAACAGGATGTGGTGAAGCCTTCTGCGTATGGGGGAAGACCTCCTTACTCGCCACTGCTGTCATGCTCTTTGGCCATCCTGACCCATCACACAGGCAACGTCAGACGTGTCTGTCTGTTCAAGGGCTTTGCCCCTAACCTTGTGCCAGAAAGAGGCTTGACAGTTTGTCCTGTCTCGAGGTTTCCTCCATATCTCTTGCTGGGACTCATGTCGACTGTTCTGATTTTTACTGATGAAGACAGTGCCATGGTGAGCCTAGCAGTGCACACAGCTCTTGTCTTTCCCAATCATTTCCATGGGTGAACCCCTGAGTGTGGAATGACCACTGCAGTCAGATTGCGAATGCAGTGAACTGTGGGCCATGGGCTCCCAGGACACTGCCCCGGCCTGGCTCCTGCACCCTGACTTGTTGCTGTTGGCTTTGCCATGATAACATTTGGTATAAAACTGCACCGTCTCCTTCCGTCTGAGTTTCCTTGACTGCTGTGGTGGCTGAGCAGTTCGCCCTACTTTGGATTTTGGTCTTGGTTTCGTTGCTTTTTGTATTTCACCCATGAAAGATATCTATTCATACCCATCACGCCTCTATCTATCCAGAATTTGAATTCATTAAAATGCAAGGGAATTTTTAATATATAACAATGTTGGCAATTGGTCTGTCATATTTGATACAAGCATCTTTCTGGCCTGTTTCCATCTTATTTTTGTTTCTTTTTCATCCACTCATAAGTTCAGACTGTTTTCTAGTCAGTCACGGCCCTGGTTCCACTAAGGAGAAGAATGTCCCTTGAGTCCCAGGCTGGCCTTCCTGGGAGAGTGCCACACCTCCTCCCCAAGTCCAGAGGCCCAGGAGCTGCTCTGGCTGCACATGTTCCCCGGGACAGGTCTTGGGCATTGGGGGGCTGTGCCTGGACGCTGGCATTTTGCTTCATTCCCACTCAGGGCCCCTCCCCAGCAGGCTTGGTAGCTGGGGGTGGCCAGACACCTGGAGAAGGGCTGGGGGCACTGCACCAGTCTCCCAGGCTGGAGGGGCCACAGTAGGGAGTTCCCAGCTCAGCCCCAGGGGGTGGCCACCCCTGAATCCTCACCGAAGGCATCCAGGCTGTCCCAGATCCTGCCCACACCTGAGACCTCGGCTCCCGCTTCTCTCTGCAGGCAGGCAGAGCAGGCGGCCAGATGTGTGGGTTGAACTCTGACGGCAATGGGAAGAGTCTTTGTGACACAGCTTCCCAGGGCCCAGGCAGAGACAGGAGGCCGGGGCTGCTAACCCAACTGGTGGCTGTGCTCACCCAGTCCCCTCCCTGTGCCTCTGGGGTCTCCAGACCACCCCACAGGGTACCCAGATCAGTGTGGGCTTGGCCCCCTGCCCACTGCACCCTTCCTCAGGGTGCCTTCCTCGCCTGTCATGGTGTTCCTGATCCTGCACCCCTCCCCTCCTCCTCCAGCCTTCCCTGGCTGGCTGCTGTAGTCAGTCTCTAGGGCTCTGCACAGCACTTCCTGGTGGTGCATCCTGGAGGACTTCCCGGTAGAGGTGTCTGGCAGGCACAAGCTTGCTGTGTGCCTGGCCTGCAGAAATGCACGGTAGGCATGCATTTGTTGGATGGTTGTAACGCTGACTCTGGGAGGTGGACTGAGGTTCCTTATGGGTCCTTCTAGCATCCCCTCCCCCCTTCAGAGATGAGTGTTGAAATTTGGGGTTCTCTGGATGAGGCAGGAGGCTGGGAGATGCTCCGCTCATGGCCACTTCATGGCGGGCTTGGGCACAGTTCGGAAGGCAGCCAGCTGTGCATCCCCTGTCTCCGGCCTTCTTGTGCATGAGTCACTATCGGGAAGTCGCCGGCATTTGTTTTAATTTAACAGGACTTGGCTCATCCCCGGGGCTCTGCCACTGGCTCGTCCTTCCTTCCACTGTGGAGAGGAAGGGGGCGGGGTGCAGAGTGCTTGCAATAAAGCACTTTCCCCTCATCATCTCAAAAAAAATTTCTTAGCAGAAGCAATGAGAGAAATTTACTGGCCTGTCAGAAGAGCCACTGCTCATGAGACGAGAGAAAAGAAAAGCAGAGGTCATCAATTCATGGGCAGTGTCTCGGGAAGGGATTAAATCATTTAGAGACATGTCCTTAAGAAATCATTGAAGGCTCACGCTGCTGTTTTCTTTCCTGGCCTTCCCATCACATGCAGGTGGCCCTTGTCCAGCTGTTCAGATGCTGCACCAGCACCATTCTTTTTGGAAATTTGGGCAGACCTCGTGTGTGTGTGTGTGTATGTGCGTGTGTGTGTAATACACGCTCATGTGCCTACAAATTATCTGTGTGATATGGTTACATAAACACACCCAACTGTTGTCTAGCCATGATGGTTTCAGTTTTTTTGTATTTGTGTTATGTTGCGAGCTGCTACCAATTCATTCAGATAAGTAAGGGCAGAAATAAATATAACCCGCCATCTACAGGATGCCGGAAAGCTGGTTAGAGTCCTTGGGGGGTGGGGTATGCAGGGTGGGGGGTGGTCTCTGTCACCGCAGTGCCATGCAGCACCTGGCACGGTGGTGTCCTCGCTCCTGTCATCAGACAGTGGGAAGCCATAAGGCGCCTGGGGCTGGCGCATCCCTTGGGTCACTGCACAGTGGTGGGGAGCTTTAGCTGGGATGCCAGCTGGGCCTGGGTTCAGGTCCCAGCTCCCCACTAGTGACCTGTGTGGCCAGCTGTCCTCAACCTTCAGGGCCGTGTGAGCCTGAAACATGTGGTGCTGCATCTGGTATTTAGATTGATGTGTGAGGGTCCCTTTGGTTATTCGTGTGCCTGCTGCTCAGGTGCCTGTCTCAGCAGGACAGCCCACACGTCCCAGCATGACAGCAGGCATGGAGCATGAGGTGGGCATAACTAAGATGTTATGCTGGTTAATTTATGTGTCAACCTGATGGGTCCCTGGGGTGCCCAGGTCAGATATGATTCCGGGTGTCTGTGGGGACATTTCTGGGTGAGATCAGTGTCGGAATCAGCCGTCTGAGTAAAGCAGACCCTTCCCATGTGGTTGGGGAGCATCCACTCTGCTCACAGCCTGGAGAGAACAGAAAGGCCAAGGAAGAAGGACGCCTGCCCTTTGAGCTGGGGCATGGGTCCTCTCCTACCCCTGAACTGGGGTTCACACCATGGGCTCCCCTGGTTCTCAGGCCCTCGGACTCAGACTGAAGCCAAACAATGGCTCCCCAGGCTCCAGCCTGCAGACAGCAGGTCCTGGGACTTCTTGGCCTCCACAGTTCTGTGAGACAGTTCCCATGACAAATCTGTGCCATGGACCTGGGTGTCTCCTACAGGCTCTGTTCCTCTGGAAGACCCCAACACACACATGAAGGTGGTGGACACAGCCTAGCCAGCTGTGAAAAACAAACAAGACAGATAGATAAGAGGTCTCTCTTGGAATTAAATAGAAGACTTTCCAAGCACTAATCTCCTCCTTTTGCTCATCCTGGAAACTCTAACTTAGCACCCCCTTGCACCAGCCCTGTGTCCAAGGATCACTGGTGGATCCGCTGCCCTGCCCAGCTCAGTCCAGGGGCGGTGCTTGCGTTCTTGGGGGATGAATAGAGATGCTCAGAGGCCAACTGCAGGGCCATGCCTGGGAACTGGATGGCCCTCCCCTGTCTAGGGCACTCAGCTGCATAGGGTGCTCCTCTGCATAGGGTGCTCTCTGCATGGGGTGCTCAGCTGCATAGGATGCTTGGCTGCATATGGCTCTCAGCTGCATAGGGTGCTCCCCTGCATAGGGTGCCCCCCAGCATGGGCACCTGGGTGGGTCCAGAGCCATGTGGCTGCCACCCTCTCCCGGTGGAAGGGACCCAGTGAGGAGAGCTCAGCAAGACCACAGAACAGAAGGGGGTTGGAGAGGTGCCAGCCTCCGCCAGGAGGCCTCAGTGCACAGGGCAGCCACAGCTGGGCTGACAGACTCATCTTCAGTCTTACTGCCTTCTTATGGGAGACACAGAGGCAGAGACCATGCAGGGAAGGGTGAGCAGGGCCCAAGCTTTTCTCAGGGCCCAGGGCCCGGAGCATGGCCCTCCTGCCCGCCCACACCGGAGTGCCCTCCTGTCTCTTCTCCACATGATATTAGCCTCCCTCACCATCTTCTGGTCCCCCAGCAGTGTCACCTGAGGCCTGCCTGGAGCTGTGTCAGGAGTGTCAACCGCACTGAGAGCTTGGTGAGCAATTCATAGCCTTGCCCAGTGGGAGTCTGAGCATCCCTTCTGGCCACCTGAGTGGATGTCAAGTGGGGCTGCCCCGCCCCCAGCCCATGCTTGACCCCGGGATCCTGGGCAGATTCCTGGGGCAGGTTCTGCCTCCCCTCCCTGGGGCTGTGTCTGTGTCACTGCTTAGGGGTGACAGTGCCTGGACATGCCCCTTGGGCTTCTGGGGTGGTGGTGGGTGGTCCAATGGCAGGGACGGAGGAGCAGTGTCCTTGGGATGGCCAGAGGCATCCTCCTATGGATGAAGTCGGTGGCCAATGGCTGGAGGGCTGACTGCGGGCCTGCTGGGGCCCTGCTCACTCATTGCAGGGGAACAGGAGCCCCCGATGCAGCCCCATCCTCAGCCCAACCAGGGGTGGGAGGGAGAGGACAGGGCCCCTTCGATGCACACCCTTTTCCTGTCCCGGGGAGAGGGGAGGCCACTGCATCATGGCGCACCCTCCTGGGGCTTGGGTGAATGAGTGCTTACTGCTCTCTGGAGAGGCAGGTGACCCATCTGCTTTCTGCATTGGTTACCCAGCCCCACACCATGCCTGGGGACTCAGGGCAGGTCCTGAAGGTATTGGGCTTTTCTTCTGTCCTTCTCACTCCGCCAGAGAGACTAGGGTTTGAGTGTAGCCATAGCCAACCCCCCTTTCATGATAATCAGACGGGCTGTGAGTGGAGACCACTGGGGCTGCAGGCACTTATGAGAGGAGGATGCAGAGATAAAGCCCATGGTCCCGTCTCTGCAGGGGCCAGAGCCCACAGTTGTGGAGAGAAGGGATAAAGCCAGGGGAGCACACCAGCCCCTGGCCCACCTGGGAGGGCCCAGCAGGCTCCCCGAGTGAGCCCTGGGGTAGGATGGGCAGCCTGGAGGGGAAGAGGCTGAAGGGGCCGTAGACTGGCCCAGGGGGCATAGAGCAGGCTCCAGGTGACCAGCTCATCCCTCTGCCTGGCACCTCCCTGGGAAAGTGCCCATCCCAGCCCAGATGGGATGGCTATTCCCCTGGTGGGAGGCAGGGTGTGGGAGTAAGGGGAGATGCTCAGATGGCGACAAGCCACCTGGAGCTTAGACTTGGACCTAGGGAGTGTGGACCAAGAGAAGGTTGGGGGCTGCAGGCCTGGGCTATGCCTGGAAGGACAATGGGCAGGGGAGATGGGGTCCATCAGGGGCTTCTGTGATGCAGGCACAGAGTTGGAGCCGGGCTTCCAGGGAGTACACACTCTGAAAGGTGTGGAGGGGGCGGGATCAGGGACTCGGGGCGGGATGGTGTTGGGGTCAGGCAAGGCCTGGCCCAGGTCCCAACTCTGCATCTGGGTAGGTGGCTGTAGGTGGGCAACTGCTCCTCATGGGAAGCTGACCATCTCTGTGCCAGGCCGGCGACAGGAGGTGTCCAGAACAGGGCAGGGCTGAAGTGCAGGGGGCTCAGGCTGGAGGCTCCAGCATTGGAGGGCCCTCAGTGAGGGGTCATCAAAAGCAAAGAGTCCCCCTCACTGCTCAGGGCTAAAAGGGCCAGGTGCAGAACTGCTGGAGGAGGGCCCAAGAAGTGGGCTAGGGCACAGACACCAAGAAGGGAGAGGGGCACAGGGCAGGGCGCCATCAGGGCCAGGAAGGGACAAGGGGGCGCCAGCGTCCTTCAGATTTGCCAGTCAGCGTTCCATGAGGAGACAAGCTTGAGCCAGCAAGACGGTCGGCATGGCCGGTGGTTCTCCAAGGCTTCCTCAGGGCACGCGGTGGGCTGTGTGGGGTGTCATGTGAGAAACGGCACTGAGATTAGTAGGCGTGAGAAAGCTGAATTCCTCACAACGGCTCCCCTCAGGGCCCACCACGGGCTCCTGCAAGGGTGGGGAACGCAGGTGCTGGACCCTGTGGGAGGA
Organism: Symphalangus syndactylus; assembly: GCF_028878055.3. Lineage (NCBI taxonomy): Eukaryota > Metazoa > Chordata > Mammalia > Primates > Hylobatidae > Symphalangus > Symphalangus syndactylus. Next base: position 79,812,215 of record NC_072426.2, read on the forward strand.
GCAGCCACAGCCGGGGAGATAGGGAGGCCAGAGCCGAGTGGAGAGGAGTGCAGGACTGAGGAGGTTTTTATCCCCCGACCTTTTCTGAAGAGAGAAGAGATAGAAGCAGAGTCATGAGTGCTAGAGAAGGGCAGGGAAGGAAACGGGTGAAAGGAGCTGGAGGAGAGGGTCCCGGAGTGTACAGAGGAGTGAGACCCTGGCCCTGCCGCCTCCCTGGGTGTGCGAGTGGGAGTGTCCAGGCATGCATGTGCGTGTAGGTGTGTGAGGGTGAGTGTGCGATGGTGGGTACACGCATGTGTGGTAGGGAGCACAGGTGGGGGCTGGCGCAGTGAGAGGCGGGGGCTAGATGAGACTAGGGTGAGGGCCCCTTGGTCAGGGCCGCCCACTGCCCGCAGAAGCACAGGGCAGTGAAGGTGCCCAGGAGCAGGTGGTTGGGTTGACTTAGGTTGGAGGCCCTGCTGGGGGTCAGCAGAAGAATGAGGGGTGGTGAGGGGCGCTCCAGGCACGGTGGTGAGGTAGAGAGAAGAGAGGCCTTTGTATTTTGCATATTCTGTTGGTGGAGGAAATAGTGAGCCATCAAGGGCTGCTGGCAACCTCCCCCTAAACCAGCCTAGGAAATGCCGGAGGAGAGAGACTCAGAGCAAATATAGACCCACAGGGATGCCTGGGGCACAGACAGTGTCAGGTTCAGGTTGCTGGGGATGCCATGGCACAGGTGGAGGACAGCTGGAAGCCTCCACGTGGTGCTGGCCCCCTACTGCTCCCTGGGCTGAGCCAGCCCAAGGGGCACGCAACCTCTGAGCTGGCAGTGGCCACTCTGCCCCTGGGTACAGCAGGTATCAGAGCAGGCAGTTCAGACCCAACACAAAACCCAAACATGTCTGCAGGAGCAGCTCCCAGCTGCGCCCAGCTCCTAAAGAACACACGTGTGCCATAGAAGACAGACAGAGCAGGACTTAGAACAAGTGACCAAAGTCCTCAGAGGACTTCGTCATTAGGGAGCATGCAATGAACATGAGCTCAAAAGAAGTGGCTGTCATGACAAACCAGTCGGAGATGTTGGGTGTACAAAATATAATTTATAGATAGAATAGAATTCATTGATATAATGTATGAAACTGTAATATAATTCTAAATAAATATAATTGTTGAAAGGGGCTGGAAGATTTCACCAAGGGACTCTCCAGAAAGCATCAGGAGGGTATAACGAGGTGGGAGGCAGGTTGAGAGGTGAGGAAGGTGGAACAAGATGGCCCTTGCCCGTCTCCGAGGAGTCCTGGGAAGGAAGGAAGAACACGGGGTAGGAGAATATATTTGAAGAAGGGTTGGCAGAGAATTTCCAAGAACTAAACACAGACACAAGACTTTAGATGGAAGTGTTCACAGAGTGGCAAGCACACACACCAGAAAAATTAGAATCACAGTGGGAAAAACAGTTACAGAGAAACAAGAGTGAGTCTGACCTCAGAGTTCTCAAGGCCCCACAGAAGGCAGGAGACCAAGTCACCAGGTCAGTGGGGAGCATGGACAGGAGGTGTGAAGTGGGCGTAGCTAAATAACGAGAAGGATCGAATTGGAATTTCAGCCCAATATATCATTAGTGTACACCACTAACACCCACATAAATGATGCTTTGTATTTTTCTTATCTACAAATGCATGGAAATACAGCTGACCCTTAAACAATGTGGGGGCTAGGGGCACTGAACTCCCTCACAGTTGAAAATTTGCATATAACTTTTGACCTCCTCAAAACATAACGATTAATAGCCTACTGTTCACTGAAACCTTACCAATAACACATACAGCCAATGAACACGTTTTGTAGGTTATATGTATTATATTCTGTATTCTTTTTTATTTTATTTTTTTTTGTTTACCCACACTACACAGATGTATCACATGCTATATTCTTCAATGAAGTAGGCTAGAGAAAAGAAAGTGGTATTGAGAAAAGAATAAGCAAGAGAAATTTATTTACTCATTAAGTGGAAGTGGAGCATTGTAAAGGTCTTCATCCTCGTCTTAAGCAGGCTGAGGAGGAGGAGGAAGAGAGGGGGTTGGTCTTGCTTTCTCAGGGGTGTCAGAGGCAGAAGAAAATCTGTGTGTAAGTGGATGTGTGTGGTTCAAACCCATGTTGTTCAAGGGTCATGATTTTTATTCTGTTTGATGCAAATTTTAGAGTGAGGTATGTTCAAAGTTCCCACCATGCCTGGGGACATGCTAGGTTTGCTGTTGTCTCACTGAGCTGGTGGCTGCATCTTCCAGGTGCGTGACCTCCTTAAGTGGCACGTGGCCTGGAGAGGTACCACATATATGGGGTGGCTGCTGATGTTAAGTGTGTGAGGAAGGAGATGGGGACACGGGAGAAGGGGTTTGACCAACACAACAGTATCAGGGGCTGAATTGGGGCCCTCACAGACAGATGAAAAGGAGGGGGAAGGGAGGCACCCTGCCAACTGGGGACCACATAGCTTTGTGCATCTGAAAGCCACTTAAAACAGGGAAATTTTATCACCTCTAGACCTGTAGGGAGGGAAAGGGAATAAGGAAACACAGACCACTGGGAACCAAGAAAAAAGTGGTGGAAAGAAAATAAGATGGTAAAACTCATTCAAAATATCCTTAAGACAGTAAAATGTAATGATGTTACAGGACCACTGGGTTCCTACACCTGCTGTACAGTTACAGACCAATGCACAAAGACAGAAGGCTTTGCAGCAGAGAAAGAGCTGAGTGAGGAGGCAGGAGGGACCCTCACTTCATCTCTGTGAGGAGTTTTGGGCTGGAGTTTTTAAAGGATTGTGGAGGGCGAGGAGTGGAAAATTGGGGCTACTGATTGGTGGGGCTAAAGAGGATGCAATCATCGGGGTGTAGACACTGCATGCTCTGGTGAGTCAACTGCTTGTGGGGTCCCTCAGACCAGATGGAATCAGCTGTTTGATTGGTATGCAGGACCTAGAAGGATATCTCAAGTGGACAACATAACACTTCACAATGTTCAAGTTGCTATCTATAGAGGATAGTTGTTATCTATCTGAACGTAGGGGAACTGGGCCTTGTAACTGATTACAGGGTGATTCTGAGGCAGTATGCGTGGAACGGCAGTGAGGGAGGGTCAGAGAGCAAGCTGGCCTAGAAGCCAACGCTCAGGACACTGCAAGCTTGGTTTATTTTCCTTTCTCTCCCTCACTTCTTTCCTAATTAATTTTATAAAACGTATAGGGATGGATTCAATAAGATTAAACTCATCTATTTGAAACATGGATTCTCAGGCTATGTTTTTTTTGTTTTTGTTTTGTTTTGTTTTGTTTTTAAAGCAAGCTATCTGCTATGAAATGTTAACAGAAAGGAAGTGGGTGTGGGAAGCCACCAGTAAGGCAGGGAGAGGTGCATGGGGTGGGGTGGAGGGCGGTACCAGGTAACTTGGAAGGAGGTCACGCACCTGGAAGATGCAGCCACCAGCTCAGTGAGACAACAGCAAACCTAGCATGTCCCCAGGCATGGTGGGAACTTTGAACATACCTCACTCTAAAATTTGCATCAAACAGAATAAAAATCATGAAAATAAATAGATCTGAAATATAGACTTTAAGTTTGGGCTGCTGGGCAGATACAGAATCCTGCACCCCATGTGCAGGGCATTCACATTTTTTCCAGCACAGATGGAACATTTATAATACTGACCATGAAGGTGGCCACAAAGGAGGCTTCAACATATAGCAGAGATGATAAGCAGGACATGCTCTCTAATCACAGTGCAATAATGTTAGAAGTCAATCACAGGAAGATGGCCTCGAGCCCAGCTACATCTGGAAAACACAATAACTCATGGGCCTGAGGAAAAACGATAATGGAAAATACAAAAGATATAAACCAAGCAATGATAGAAGCAGCATATATTGACTCTCATGGGATGCAGGTAAAATGGCACTAGAGGGAAATTTATAACCTTAAGTGCTGTGTTAGAGAACAAGATAGAAGGCAAATTAATGAGCTCTGTGTTCAACAGCAGATGTTAGGAAAAGAGGCACAAAAGAGGCTCAGGGAAGAGGCTGAAGGCAGAGCCGGGCTGGAGAAGGAGAGCTCAGGGAGGCTGAGGGCAGTGGCCTGGGGAAGGGGCCTGGGGCCGTGGGTCAAGGACGGAGTCCTGCTGGAAGTGTGGGGAGTGGGTCAGGGGTGCTGGATTCAGCATTTGAGGATGGGCTGTGCTGTGTGGATGAACCATCAAGATAGACATCAGGCCCCCCAGGATTTGGCAAGACAGGAGGTAGAGCCCAGAGAATCCACGCCAGAGTCCTGGATTACTGTGAGCCATGGCGGTGGTGTGGAGAGACCACTCAGACCTAATGAGCCTGAAAGACTGTGGGTTCCAAATGCTTACACGGGAGAGCTGGGATTTAAGGGAACAAAAGTCTTGGGGAAAGGGAGCGGGCTGCTCAGGGGAAGCGGATGTCAGTGAAAGCCAGGTTTTGTTTAAGGTGAGATGTCTGTGCGAGCTGAGTGGAGGGGTCATGGGGCACCTGTTTCTCTGAGTCCCCAGGGGGCAGGGAGAGGGATGGGTTAGGGCTGGGTGGGGACCAGAGTGGCTGGTGGTGGTCGTTGTACCCAAGCACAGCAGGGTTGAGACTGACAAGCTTATCCAGCTTCTGAATCCTGATGGAGGCCCCAGAGCCTGGTGCCCTGGGGACTCTGTGGAGGGTTGTGCAGGAGCATGGCCCTCAGGTGCTGGGAGTGAGGTGACCAGGGTCACCGCACACCTGGCCTGCCCCCTCCTCCCTTGAAACCAGCGGTATGTCTGAGCACTGGGCCTGAAAGCACGGCATCTGGAGGCCCAAGGCTGAGGCCCATTGCCTCCTCTGCCTGCCCTGCTTGTCCAGGGGCTGAGCTGTCCTGGCCTCTCCCTCTGCTCCTTCATGCAGAGGTCTTCAGAGCACCCTAATGTGTCCAATCAAGGCCAGGCTTGTTGGTGAGACACTCTCGGTCCCCAGCTCCATGCCAGATGTCTCCACCCTCAAAGGACCCAGCATCTCATGACTTCATGTCCCACTAGCAGTCCGTGTGCCCAGTTCACCCATCCCCAGTGACCACCAATGTTTGATTTTTCCTTCAGAAGCATGTGAGGAAATGGATTGTTGATTAGCCTGATTCAATCATTCTACATTGTAAACATATCAAAGCATCATCTTGTATCCCATAAATGTATACAATTATTATTTGTCAATAAAAAATAAAATTTAAAAAAGATTCAGCTCCCGGCTGCCTCCTCCAGGAAGCCTGCAGCACTCTCCCTTGCTGAGGACCAACTTTACACCAGTTCTTACCCTGGACCCTGCAGAGGGCAGAGGGCACTTGGGCTGCCCATCAGGGACACATCCATGCCTCTCTAGCTTTCTAGGAAGCTTCCTGTCTCTCAGCCCAGGACTTTGGGAAGGTGAAGGTAGTCACCTCCTAGAGTCAGGATAGCTGCAGTTCAGAGGAAAGAGGCACAAAGTCCTCAGGTTGAAGTTACCCAGCTGGAAATGTCCTTTCTCCCACTGAAAGGGGATGGTGATATTTGGGACTCAGGGTTGATGTCACCATGGCGCTGGATGGGAGGTCTACTGGGACAGATGCTGGGATGTTGAGCCCATGCCTGTAGCTGTACACAGTGGGCAGCATGGCTGTGGCTCTGGGCACCTCTTTCCTTGGTGCCAGATGTGCTGCCTGGCCCTGTATGCGGGAGGCTGGACCCGCTGGGCCTCGTGGCAGGGCCTCAGGGCCCTTCTGGTCACCTCTTCCTCCCTGCAGGTGCCTCTGCTTTTGAGAAACTCAGAGCCAAGGACAGGTCACTGGATGTGCTGGGGGCACCAGGGCTGGTGGGGTAGGGGGTTCCTTGGTGCCAGGTTCACCCCAACCTCAGCAGGGAGAAAGGGCTTTGGAAAGGCCCTGGCCCAGGGAGGGGGTGGCCAGGCAGGCCTGGCGGGGGAGGCCCAGGCATTGCGGTTGGGCCAGGAGCCAGTGTGAGGGAGGCAGCCTCCCCTTCTCTAGGATGGGGCCAGTGCCCAGCTCTGCGAGACCCGTGTCCTGCACCCCACACCCCAGTGGAGCACAGCATGAGGCCCTCGGGCCTGATCCCGTGGTTGCTGGTTCTGGGAGGAGATTTTGAATCCCCACTAGATTGTCTTAAGGTTCATAGGCATATTTGGGTTTTCTATGCCTTTTTCAGACACATTCCAAGTTTGGTCTCTTCAGGTTACTGTCTGTTTTGTCAGTTATTAGCAGAATAATGTTCCATAGTAATTTGTAAAATGTCTGTTATATTTAAAGTTATGTCTCTATTTGATTTCTTGTATTATATGCTGTGCCATCCCTCTTTTCATTTTCTTGGTCAATTATTCTAGAGGTTGGTTTATTTTTATCAATATTTTCAAAGAATCACCATTTTAATTTTGTTGACCCTTTCTTGTTTTAATTTTTAATTTTCGTGGGTACATTTTAGTAGGTGTATATATTTATGGGGTACATGAGATATTTTGATACAGGCATGCAATACACAATAATCACATCGGCTGGGTGTGGTGGTTCATGCTTATAATCCCAGCCCTTTAGGAGGTCGAGGCAGGTGGATCACGAAGTCAGGAGTTTGAGACCAGCCTGGTCAACATGGTGAAACACCGTCTCTACTGAAAATACAAAAAATTAGCTGGGCGTGGTGGTGGGCACCTGTAATCCCAGCTACTCGGGAGGCTGAGGCAGGAGAATCACTTGAACCCAGGAGGCAGAGGTTGCAGTGAGCCGAGATCGTGCCATTGCACTCCAACCTGGGCGACAGTGTGAAACTCCATCTAAAAAGTAAAAATAAAATCACATCAGGGTGAGTGGGTTATTCATCCCCTCAAGCATTTATCCTTTGTGTTATAAACAATCCAATTATACTCTTAGTTATTTTTAAATATACAATTGAATTACTATTGACTGCAGTCACCCTGTTGTACTAAATAGTAGGTCTTATTCATGCTTTCTAACTATTTTGTTTGTACCTATTAATCTTCATCATTTCTCTTACTCCCCCACTACCTTTCCCAGACTCTAGTGACCATCTTTCTACTCTCTACCTCCTTGAGTTCAAGTGTTTTAATTTTTAGCTTCCACAAATAAGTGAGAACATGTGAAGTTTGTCTTTCTGTGCCTGGCTTACTTCACTTAACATAATGACCTCCAGTTCTGTCCATGTCGTTGCAAATGACAGGCTCTCATTCTTTTTTATGGCTGAACAGTATTCCATTGTGTATATGTACTACATTTGCTTTATCCATTCATCTGTTAATGGACACTTAGGTTGTTTCCAAATATTGGCTATTGTGAACAGTGCTGAAAACACAGGAATGCGGCTATCTCTTTCGATATACTAATTTTCTTTCTTTTGGGTATATACCTAGCAGTGGGATTCCTGGATTATATGGTAACTCTATTTTTATTTTTTGAGGAACCTCCAAACTGTTCTCTATAGTGATTGTACTAATTTATATTCCCATCAAGAGTGGACAAGCGTTCTCTTTTCTTCACATTCTTGCCAGCATTGGTTATTGCCTGTCTTTTGGATAAAAGCTATTTTAACTGGGCTGAGATGATATCTCATTGTAGCTTTGATTTGAATTTCTCTGAGATCAATGATGTTGACTCCTTTACATATGCTGCTTTGCCATTTGTATGTCTTCTTTTGAGAAATGCCTATTCAAATCTATGCTGAGACACCTGGAGCTGGAGGTGGGGTGACCCAAGCACCCCTGTGGCTGCCACCACTGGGATTGTGCTGGGCCAAACCTGAAACCAGCACAGCACTGGGTCTCACTCAGGGCCCACTGTAACCACTACCTGGCTATTACCTATGTTTGCTTAAGGCCCTGGAGCTCTACAATCAGTAGGGGTGAAGTCAGCCAGGCTTGTGTCCTTCCCTTCAGGACGGCAAGTTCCCCTAAGCCCTGGGCAGGTCTAGATATACCATCTGGGAGCCAGTGACTGGAGTCAAGATCCTTAAAATCTGCTTGATGCTTTATTCTACTGCAGGTAAGCCGGCACTCACATCACAAGACAAAGTCCTCACTTTTCTCTCTGCTTTCCATGGGAAGAGGAGCCTCTCCCATGGTCATGGGCACCACAGGCCTACATGGGATACTGCCAGGCTACCACCAATGTTCACTTTAAGCCCAAGCGCCCTTCAGTCAGATTATGGTCAATGCTGCAAGGCCTGGGACTCACCCAGGGCTCCCCTCTGGCCCAGGGCGGGTCCAGAAATGTCATCCAAGAGCCAAGGCCTTTAGAATCAGGGATCCCAGGAGCCTGCTTGGTGCTCTGCCCCACTGAACTGAGCTGGTACATAAGGTGCAAGATTAAGTCCCCTTTACTTTTCCCTCTGCTTTTCTCAAGCAGAAGCAGTCTCTTACCATAACCACCATAGCTGGGAATGTGCTGGTTCTCCCCTGAAGCCAGCATGTCTCAGAGTCTCACCAAAGGCCCACGGCACACTACCTGGATATCACTGCTGGTTCTTCAGGACCCAAGGGCTCTTTAGTCAGCAGGTGATGAATCCTGCCAGGACTTGGTCCTTCCCTTCAAGGCAGTGGGTTCCCTTCTGGCCCAGAGTGTGTCTAGAAATGTCATCCAAGAGCTAGGGCTCAAAAGTAAGGGCCTTATGACCCTGAACAGTGCCCTATTCTACTGTGGCTGAGCTGGTATCCAAGACACAAGACAAAGTTCTGTTTAGTTCCCTCTCCCCTCCTTAAGTGGAGGGAAGAAGTCGCTTTCGTTGCTGTGAGCTGTGCTGCCTAGGATTGAGGGAAAGATAGCACAAGCATGCCCTCAGCCAGCCCAGCTGGTGCCTCACTAGGTCACATGCCTCCCACATCCACTGGCTTTGAGCCCAGCACAGCACTAGGACTTGCCTAGGAATTGCAGTCCTTGTGGCCTAGATTGACTTTCAAGTCTATTTAGGACCCCAGAGCCTTTGAGCCCACAGTGGTGGGACTTGCAAAAACTTATGTTCCAACCACTGGGATGGATGATGCCCCTCTGCCTAGGGCTGGTCTAAATGCTTCCTCTGTGGTTGGGGGTCAAGCAAGTTTAGCCTGGTTTTTCTTTCTGCTCTGACAGGGCAGCACAGAGTTCAATGCAGGGTCCCATAATCACTGCACTCTCCTTCCCCCAGTGCACAGATTTTCCATGCCACAGGACCACTACTGGGGAGTGGAGGAGGGTTGGATTCAGGGATTCAAGACTGTGTTTTCTACCTTCCTCGGTGCCTCTTTCAGCGATAGAAAGTTAAAACCAGGTACTGTGGTTGCTCACCTGATTGTTGGCTCTTATGAAGGCATTTTTTTTTGTGAATGTGGATAGTAGTTAAATTTGGTGTTCCTGCAGTGGGGGCGACTGTTGAAATTTCTATTCAGCCACCTTGCTCTGCTCTCCCTTGACTCTTTCTGTTTTATTTTTCCATTTCATTAATTTTTGCTGTAATCTCGTGCATTTCTTTCTATCTACAAGTTTATTTCTAAACTTTTATTAATGTCTTCATCTGGGCTCCGAATAGCCTTTCTTAATAGGTAAAGATTATAAATTCCTGTAGTGTGTTCTAGTGGCAGCCCTCAATTTTTGACACGTATTATTTTATCAATGTTTGAGTTATAAGCAGTTGCACAGTATGAAGTCTTATGTGTCTCACTTTTTGCTCTCAACATTTTGTTTGTGAGATGTTACATGGAGCCATAATTTATTTATTCTCAGATACTATACATAATCTTTCATAAATGAATATGTCACCATTTTTCCATCTCTCTGTTTGTGGATATCTGGCTTGTTTCCAGTCTTTGGATATTATGAATAATGCTGCTGTGACCATCCTTATACACAACTCTTGAGGTACATGTCCATAAATTTATGTTGATTATGTATCTAGGAATGAAATCTCTGGGGCATAGGATATGCTTATATTAAATTCTATTCCACGATGCCAACTGTTTTCCAAATTATTTGTACAATATGCACTTTCTCCAGCAGTGTGTGAGTACCTACCTCTGCTCCACAGTCTTGCCAATGCTCACTATTGTCAGTTTTTAAAATTTTAGCCATTTGGCAGATGTATAATGGCGGCTCAGAGGTGTGAATTTACATTTTCCTGACTACTAATGTGGTTAAACAATTTTGTATGTGTGTATGAATTCCCTGCTGCTATGGTTTGAATGTCCCCTCTAAAACTCATGTGGAAACGTAATTCCCAATGTGGCAGTATTGAGAGGTGGGGGCCTTTAAGAGGTGATTGCATCGTGAAGGCTCTGCTCCTAATTCATTCATGGATTAATGTGTTAATGAATTAATACATTATCATGAGAGGCAAACAGGTGGCTTTATAAGAAGAGGAAGAGAGATCTGAGCTAGCACATTAGCATGCTCAGCTCCCTTGCCATGTGACACCTTGAGCCACCTTGGGACTCTGCACAGAGTCCCCACCAGCAGGAAAGCTCTCATCAGATGTGACCCCTTGACTTTGGACTTCTCAGACTCCATAACTGTAATAATTAAATTCCTTTTCTTTATACATTGCCCTTCTTTGGGTAAGTCCTAGTTCAGGTCCTCCATATTCTTGATTATTTTCTGTCTACTAGTTCTAACAGTTGCTGAGAGGGAGATGTTGAAGTCTCCAACTATAATTATGAATTTATCTCTCCTTTCAGCTCTGTCAATGTTTGTTTCATGTATTTTGAGGCACTGTTTTTGGTGCATATGCCTTTAGAATTATTATGACTTCCTGGTGGATTTAATTATGGGTACCTTAGAGCTTAAGACTACCATTTTGTTCTTTGTTTTCTGTTTGTTTCCTCTGGTTATCTTTCCTTTTTCTCTTTTATTGTTACTTGAATACTTTTTAGTATTTCATTTTGACTTATTTATAGTGTTTTTGAGTGTATTTCTTCATAGAGTTTTTATTTTGGTTATTTCAAGACATATGTGACTTATCACAGTCTGCTGGTATCAATATTTTGCCACCTTGAGGGACATGCGGAAACCTTTCTTCCATTTAGGTCCCACTTATCTTTCTTTTTTTTTTTTTTTTTTTTGAGACTGAGTCTCACTCTGTTGCCCAGGCTGAAGTGTAATGAAGCGAACTTCCGCCTCCTAGGTTCAAACAATTCTCCTGCCTCAGCCTCCCGAGTAGCTGGAATTACAGGCGTTTGCTACTATGCCCAGCTAACTTTTTGTATTTTTAGTAGAGACGGTATTTCACTATGTTGGCCAGCCTGGTCTTGAACTCCTGACCTTAAGTGATCCACCTGCCTCGCCCTCCCAAAGTGCTGGGATTACAGGCATGAGCCACCGTGCCTGGCCCCTTTCACAATTTTATATATTGTTATCTTGAGCATCAGATAATGCTATAATTTTCGTTTTGATCTTCAGATTCTTAAAATAAAACTCATGTGAGAAATGATGGTCTATGGTTTGTACTCGTATGCATCATTTTTATGTTGTTCTTTCTTATGCTCCATGGCTCCTTCTTTTATAATTTCCTTCCTGCTGAAGGTCTCCCTTTAGCCAATTTTTAAGGATAGGTCTGGAATTGACAAATTCTTCTAGCTTCCCTTCATCTAAGAATCTTTAGTGCCCCCTCATTTTGGTAAAATAGTCTTGCCAGATATTTGTGGTTGACAGTTCTTTTCTTTCAGCACCTGAAAAATGTACCAATTCCTTCTGGCCCTAAATATAAAAAAGATTTATTATGACAATATATCTTTTATAAGAGGTTATATCACCCATGGTTTCAAATAAGAAATCCGCTGTCATTCAAATGGCACTTGTAGGTAAAATGTCATTTTTTTCTCTGGTTGTTTTCAATATTATTGTCTTTAGTTTTAATAAGCTCGATTATGATGTGTCTTCATTATTACATATGTATAGATGACCTGTTAGCCCTGTTTCTCTGGAGAACCCTGACTCTTACATGGTCTATGAGCCTAGAATATTTTATTGTGCCAGAAAGTACAGAAGTCCTAGAAAACTGATCAGGGCAAAACAAAGGACCCAGGATCCAGCTTGATGAGGCTCCCACTGGCCAGATCTGAGATAATCTGAGCATAAAAATGAATAATGACAGGATTGTAACCCAGTGACTAAGAACAGGATACATGCTATCATTTTAAGTTATAAAATGAATGAATGAACATTCTTTTTTACAAGGAATGGTGTGGAATTAGAAAACCACCATTTTGTAGCCACCATTGGAATAATTGATTCAGGCAGAAAACATCAATGGATGTTCAAATCTTTAGATGGAATTTAAATGAGAAATAGATTTATTTATATGAATTACTTTTTAATTTTAAAGGGGAAAAAAGATACCTTTACAATGGGAAAATCTGGCAGACACTACCATGATACTGAATGAAGGTTAGTAACATGAGCAACAAGACAAACCAGCATCATGTTGATGTCCTGAGAAGAATACAGCACCATTCCTGCCAGAAATGCATGACCCAAATCTAATCACAAAGGAACATCAAACTCAAGTAAAACACATTGTATGGAACAGTGGCCTGCACTCTTCAACGATGTCAAAAAATCAATGTTAAATTAGATAATTATATTATGGTTATGTAAGAGAATGTCCTTGTTTTGAGACACAGGCTGAAATGTTTGGAAATGGTTGTGATATCTGCAAGGTATTCTTAAATGTTACAGAGACAGAGAGCGCACACGCGCACAACAGAGCATAGGCAGGACAAAAATGTTACCTGATGACTCCAGGTAAAGGGTTTTTGGAGGTGGACTGTGTTACTCCTAAAACCAAGTGTGTTCTGCCAGCTCAGGGCTTTTGGGCTGCTTGGATTTTTGAAACAAACACACACTCATCAGAGGGCTATAAACAGTGCAGGTGATGCCTGAACACAGCTGACTGCTGTCTTGGTTTAAAAATGCAGGCTCTGGAGCTGGATGGTTGAATCTCTACTACACCCCCAATTTGTGTGATCCTGGTCAAGTTCATTAACTTCTTTAGGCTTCAGTTCCCTCATCGGTAAAACAGTATGAGAATAGTCGCTGTGTTCTAAGATTGCTTTGAAGATTAACATGAGTCGGTAATATCTATAATGCTTATAAGGGTGCCTGGCACACAGTAACGATGAATAAAGGCTAATTATTATATTCACTAGTAGTAGTAATTGGACAGGCAGCAAAGAAGATCCTTCAACTTTCTATCTCTTAGTGATCTGAAACTTCCCTCTGTTACTATTTAAAAGAATTTGGGTAAGTCCTCGTACAGAAAATGAGTCTTTCTTAATTTTGGAATGTTTGTAAAACATTAGGTTTTAGTCCCACCAGTATCTTTTACCTGGAAAGGAACTGAGCCAGGTGGGTGGGCAGTACAGAAATGGAAGGAGGGAGTAGGGAACTGATCCTGCCTGCAAAGACAAGAGAACAAGGAGACCCTGGGGAATGCAGAACCTGGCACAGTCTGGCTACACTGCCTGATATGGTTTGGCTGTATCCCCACCCAAATCTCAACTTGAATTGTGTCTCCCAGAATTCCCACTTGTTGTAGGGGGTACCCAGGGGGAGGTAATTGAATCATGGGGGCCAGTCTTTCCCATGATAGTGAATAAGTCTCATGAGATCTGATGGGTTTATCAGGGGTTTTCACTTTTGCTTCTTCCTCATTTTCTCTTGCCACCACCATGTAAGAAGTACCTTTCACCTCCCACCATGATTCTGAGGACTCCCCAGCCATGTTGAAGTGCAAGTCCAATTAAACCTCTTTTTCTTCCCAGTCTCAGGTATGTCTTTATCAGCAGTGTGAAAACAGACTAATACACTGCCTGACACTCTTTGATGAATAGTTTTTGCATCAAAGAGTAAATTGGGAGTAAAATAACAGAAGATAAAAACAAAATATTTTGGAACCAAAAGAAGAATGCCTAAGCTATACTCAGTAGTACATTCATAGTTTTAAATGGCCTTAAAATTTAAAAGAGAGAGTTTCATGAACCATTATGGTTATATCTTCGTTCTTCCAAAGTGCTGCTAAAGTCTTAGCCTGCTGCAATGACAGAGTACCTGGGCAGGTATGTGAAATACTCCACCTTGGTAGAGATAACAGAAACATAACCTTGACCTTCCCATTAAAACTAAAGGGAAAATTTGACTGAAGTTTTCAAGTAATACCCTTAAGGAATCACACATAAAAGGTACTCAATAAATATTATAGCTTGAATAAATAAAACAATGCCACTGAGAGCCTCAAGTGTCTGGAGTACTCTCAGATAACTGGCGTATTAGTTAGATGTTGCTCTTTAACAAACCACTTCCAAACTTAGGGGCCTAAAATAGTAACCTTTTATTATTTCTCATGAGCCTACAGGTCAGTGGGGCACTTCTACTCTGGGCTGGAAGTGGCTGATCTTAACTGGCTCATCAGTGATCAGCCAGTGGATTGGCTGGGCCGGGCTCATCTCAGATGACTTCAGCCCTTCTTCCCGTGTCCTGCACATCCCTTCAGCAGGCTAAGCTGGGCTTGTTCTCATGTCAGTGCCAGAGGTCCAAGAAATGAGCGAAAATGCACATGTGCTTTTCCAAGCCTCTGATCCCATCCTGTTGGCCAAAGCATGTCACAGCATCAAGCCCAACATCATTTTGGGAGGGCCCTACTTAAACAAATGGCAAGAGTGATGCATGAAAAATTGGGCCGATTTCTGCATGAATCTTCTATGATTGGGAATCCCGTAGATAAGCGTTTTGGGACAGTTCATCCAAATGACAGACATAAAATAATGAAATGTCAAATGACAGACATAAAATAATGAAATGTGTGGCCATCTCCTTACCACAGTTGATTCTAACCCAGTTGTTGAATTATTTGCCATATCTCACTCAGTTCAGCACGGCTAATCACTATGATGCACCCTTCTATGTCTCTGAGGATTTATAAGAGATCTAAATTTTTTACAAAGAAAGAAACTGGACTGCTATCCAACAGCTCGCAAAAATCAATTTCAGATATATCAAAGACCCAGGGGTAAAAGGCAAAATTTCAAAGCTTTCAAAATTAAATGGGGGTGGGGGAATCTCTTAATATCCTTAGAGTAGAAAAAGTTCTTTAAAAAGACACAAAATGCACTATCTACATAGGACACATTTTCAAATCTAGGCATATTGAAATTGATAATTTTTGTTAATCAAAAGTTACCTCAAAGGGAATGTTTTTAAAAGTCATGATATGAGATAAAATATTTGTAGCACATGTAACCAACAAGTAACTAGAACCTGGGTACATAAAGAACTCCTGTAATCAGTGTTGTGCTGAAAGATGTTTAACAACTGACTCTCAGGCCCTAAAAGTCCTTATTTTTAGCACTTGCTTGTTTCCAGGACATAAACACTTCCATGTGGCCAATTTCAAGCCACTAATGTAAGGTCACCAAGTAGGACCTTGGGGATAGATGGTCGCAGTTGGCTCTAACCAGGCAGGTATAAAGCCATGCCCATGCACCCCGCAGGACACACAGGGTTCGTGGGAGGATCATTAGCAATGGGAAAAAATGAAAACAACCCATGTGCCCATCAGCAACACAATAAACTATAATCTCTATATATGATGGAATACAATTTCACAGCAGTAAAAACTAATGAATTATGGCTACACGTATCAATATGGACAAATCCCAAGAACTTCATGGAGAGAGAGAGCATCACAAAAGAATACACGTAACATAACTGCAATACTATAAAGTTCCTCATCTATACTAACAAAGACAGGGGTGTTTATCAGCAAAGTCAGTTTGGTGGTTGGAGAGAGAGGCAGGAGAGCAAGAGGGATATGATCTGAGCGTGGGTCAGGAGGACAGAGGGGCTATTCCACGCGACTGGAAATAGTTCGTTCTCAAACTGGGTGTGCGTGTGGAGGTGCTCACTGCATTGTTGCTGCTGAGACATACGCTTGCATTGGATAGATTCTTCCACTTGTGTATTTCAAATTTGGCTTCATCACAAGGCTTGTGGGGGAATGACAGAGCAGTGTATTATGACAGCTGAGGAAAGCCCCAGCAGCAGAGGACAGAGAGAGGGGCGCATGTTGTCAACTGGAGGTGGGGTGGTTGCGGGAGAAACGTCCAGGCTACAAACTAAGTTGCGAATCACGGAGGGACTTAGGCCGCGAAGGGGCAGCATGGAGCCCTCCAGGCAGAGAAGCAGCCCCGCGGCCACCCTGATGCAGCGCGGACTCCTCCTGTCCAGTTCTCTGTCACACCTGCTGCTTTCCCCCAACTCCCTCCCCACCCCTGCATACATGGCCCGCATATCAGAGGCAGACGAAGAAGCAGCCAGAACTTAGCCAGTCTTCCTTCTTCATCTTCCTTCCTCCTAGTAAAACACACACACACACACACACACACACACACACATACACACACACACACAAATGGGCATCAGCCTTTCCTCTGGTCGTGCCTCTATTTCAGCTTGAGATTTTCACCTTTCATCACAAGGGTCTTCGCGGCAGAACGTGGCCGTCCCCACAACTGTCGGGGGTTTCGGGTTGGATCCCGCATTCGCTCCGCTGCTTGGCCTGCGCTTCAGCCTCTAGCGACCCAGCGGGACCGCGACTTTCGAGCCGCCTCGGCCTCCCGCCTCTACCGCGGGGCCGGGGCGACCCCAGGTCTGCACAGCTGACAGCTGCGTCCAGGGAGATGGGGCCGAGCCTCCTTGCGGAGCCCGTGCAGAACCTTGGGACGGAGGGCGGTGGGCTCCGCAGGAAAGGGGCGCAGTCCGGGACAGACCCCAGCACAGGCTCCTTCCGCCCTCCCGGGACAGCTCCGAAATCCCCGCCCTACGCCGGAGCTGCGGCTTGCAAAGCGCGGCTGGGCCTCCGGTCTTGCCCCCAGTCTCCTATGCCCTAGGATGTCCCCTTGGGGGCCAGAGCCACTCCCAGCCCGCGGAGGGAAGAGGGGCCCTTCCTTCGCAGACCGAGGGCGGCAGCCTATATGGGGGTACCTGCGCAGGTGTAGCCCTGGGGAGAGCTCCTTTCCAAGAAAGAGGGACATTCATTTCCCTCTCCAAGGTAGCAGCGTTGAAAGGCTTCTCCACAGCATTACTCAGTCCAACTAATGACGGGAAAAGGAAGGAAAAACCAGGGCGCCGAGGCGCAGCCGCTTGCCCACCTCCACCTAAAACGCAACCACAGCCCGAGCCGCCGGCGACCCTGACTCAGGCGGCCCCGGGCGCTCCCCACCCGCGGACCTGGAGCCATACCAGGGCCCTCGGGGCTCTATGGCAGCCCGGCGGCGCCTCCTTCGCGGAGAAGCCCCACTGCCAGGAGAACCACGGCCGTCGGGAGACGACGTCTGTATTTGTAGGGAGTGAAAGGAGGCGCCGAGTCCCCCATGTTTCATCACAGGATCTTCAGGGCAGAATTCGGAGGCACCTGTCACGATGGGAGCAGTCAGGGCTTTCCTGGTTTGGGGGCCTCTGGCTTAGGTGGGCTGGCAATGCCTCTCCTTTCATTCCTGGTAAACACGCTTGGCTGGAGCACTGCGGCCATGGGGCTGTTTCCTGTGAGCCACGGCTAGTTCTAAACTGTACTGATCGGGACACCTGCCACCAGATGAGAAATTAATAAAATATGGTTACCATGGGATTGCTTCTCTGCTCTAGCTGTGAACGGGGTCCTTAGCGGCCTGCACGTCCGCGCCTCTCCAGACTGAGACCAAAGACTCCCCCGCCACCGTCGGCAGCTCGCGAACTTAGACTTCAGACCCTCTGCCGCACTGCAATAGATAAAGAGACCATGGTGGGGATACCTTTTAAATGATTTAAATGTGTCCTTCCTTCTCCTGCACACACACGTCCTCCTGAACTGGACACCTGGCCAGGCCAAGGAAAAAGGAGAAGCTCTTTTGTAAGGTGGCAGGGACGCACTCCCTTAGCTAGAGACAGGCTTCTAGGTGGCTCCCCTGCTACTAGTAGAACACGTAGGGTTATCTGCTAAAGGATGGGACCTGCTACATTGAAGCCAATCTTCTCTGAGCAAGACTCAATTTATTTTTTTCTTAATTACAACACATGAAAATTTTAGGTCACCAAGAAACACCAGTCAAAGGGTTTCATTTTCTCTTTATGGCCTATTTATTACAATTCAGAAGAAAAATGGCCAACTAGAAAAAAAATATGTAACACGTATCACAGACTGTCAAATATCTTTTTTTTTTTTTAGACAAGGTCTCACTCTGTGACCAGGCTGGAGTGCAGTGGTGTGATCTTGGCTCACTGCAGCCTTGAACTCCCAGGTTTAAGCGATTCTCCCACCTCAGCCTCCTGAGTAGCTGGGACTATGGCATGCACCACCACACCTGAGTAATTTTTATATTTTTTTGTAGAGACCGGGGTTTCACCATGGGCCCAGGCTGGATTTTTTTCTTTCTATATAAGAAAACTTGGCAAAGGATATGGACAGGCAGGAAATCCAGCCGGATCTTGAGCATAAAAAAGATGCTCCACCACACTGGTAATAAGAAAACTATACTTTAAAACTACAAGATACTATTTTCCAGTCTCAGATTGGCCAAGTTCAAAAATAGGAGAGTGGCTTGTGTCTGGGAGGCTGTGGGTTCTGCACTCTCACTCATTACTGTCCATATGCCCCCTGGGGAGATGGCATGGCAGGCAGTTTACCTTCCAAAGATAACAGTGCACACACTCTTTAACAAAGCAATTCTGCTCCTTTGTCCTACAGACTTGCCTGCATATGAAATGGCCTGCCAGTGAGGATGTGCACTGCAACATGGTTTCCAGTAGCGAATATGCAACCAACCTACATCTCCATAAATAAGAGATGGGTGAGATAGTGATGCATCCACAGAACCATAAGTAGCCATGAAAATAATGAGTGTCTTTATATGATCTAATATGCAGAGATCTCTAAGAAATATTATTAAAGGAAATGCAAGGTGCAGAACTGTGAGTACACCTACCACTAATGTAAAACACTAAAAAGCATTGTGTAAGGATATAAAAGAGCTTGCTCATAGTGTTCTTTCCAGGGAAAGAAAATGGGGTGACTGTGGGAGAAGGCTTGGAGGAGACTTAACTTTCACTTTCAAATTTTTTGCTGTGTTCATACTTTGTCTATTCAAAAAAATTAACAAATAAAAATGCATTTAAAAATTACAGGCCAGTATTACCTACAGTTTCCAGCCTTCTGTGTAAAAGCAGATGTATTCACATTCTCCAGAGAAACAGAACCACTAAGGTATCAATATTTCCATATCTCTATATCTGTCTATATATAGAGATTTATTATAAGGAATTGGAGGCTGAGAAATCCAGACCCCAGGCAGCAAATAGTGGTATGTGACTTGCCTTCATCAACAGAAAATGCTGGAAGTGATGTTTTGGGGTTTACAATTCCAGTCTTTAGAGAATTGTTAGCCTCTGCTTCTCCTCTTCTAGAGTCTAGACAAGGTAAGGTGTTAAACTGTACTGAGACAGCCATGCTATGAGGAAGCCCAAGTTATCCATATGGAGAGGGAGACCACATAAGGGAGCACTGAGGTGCTAGACTTATGAGTGGAGACTTATTGGACCCTCTAGCCTAGCTCAGCTCCATATTTGCAGTCCATGCCACGAGGTGGAGCAGAAGAGCTGCCCAGCCAAGCCCTGCCCAAACTCTCAACCCACAGAATTGTGAGAAACAATAAATTGTTGTCTTAAACCACTAAATTTTGGAATGTTTTGTTGCATAGCAATAGGTTTGTCCCTAACATACTGGATGTCACAAGGTGACAGTTCCTTTACAAGGACAGCCGAGTGACCATCCCATGGGAAACAAATACTTGCATTCCTTTATCATGTTACTGAGGCGACATCTAATTGTATTCTTCTTTTTACCTTATGTGAGACGCTAATGGGTGGTTTACTCCTTGATCTTTTATGGAAGCAAGCACAGCATCAAACAGCAAGGGGCTTCTAATAGGGGATTTGCAGATGGCCAGCCTATCTCAGAATAGGACACAAAGATCTTGGGGGTACCTTGTTTAGGATTCAGCCAGTAGTCCTTGTGAATCCTATATACTTGCTATGAAAAGGAAAAATTGGCATGTCAATTTGAGGTCAAAATGGTGGATAGGAAGCAGGACTAACTTGCAGCTCCCACTGAGACAGACAGAGCAGCATGTAGAGATTCACATCATGAACTACCTCAGGAACATACCAAAGCCGAGAGACTCCACAGACCCCTTGAAAGAGGTGGATTGCCACTGCAGGCTCCATGGGACAGCTGAGGAAACTGCCAGTCTGTTTGCTTTCTCAGCTGGAAGGCTTGTAGCCTGGGGCAAGTTCTCAGCCCTGCTCACTGGCTGCCTGGAAATAAACTCAGTGCTGTTGGGGGACCATGGTGGGAGTGAGATCAGCCTTTTGGGCTGTGGGCTGTGGGCTGCATGGCAGCTCGGTGACACCTGTGGCTACCAGCTTTCCCCCACTTCCCTGGCAACCTGTGTGATGCAACAGAAGCAGCCATAATCCCCTTGGTAACATAACTCCATTGGCCTGGGAACCACACCTCTACCCCCCAAAGCAGCAGCAGCAGGCCCCGCACAAGGAGAGTCTGAGCTCAGACATGCCTAACCCTGACCAGACCTGATGGTCTTTCTCTACCTGCCCTGGTAACGGAAGACAAAGGACATAATCTCTTGGGAACTCTATGGCCCTGCCTACCACCTGACCTTAGGGCAAGCTGATATCCTCCCTATACTACTGCAGCTGATGTGCTCTTAAAAGCATCACCTCCTGGCTGGAGGACAAGCAAAACAAAACTAGCACCTTTTGTTCTTGTTGCTGTTGTTGTTGTCATTGTTGTTGAGACAGAGCTTCACTCTTGTTGCCCAGACTGGAGTGCAATGGCATGATCTCAGCTCACTGCAACCTCCGCCTCTCAGGTTCAAGCTATTCTCCTGCCTCAGCCTCCCAAAGTAGCTGGGATTACAGGTGCCCACCACCATGCCAAGCTAATTTTTTTGTATTTTTAGTTGAGACAGGGTTTCACCATGTTGGCCAGGCTGGTCTTGAACTCCTGACCTCAGGTGATCCACCCCTCTCGGCCTCCTGAAGTCCTGGGATTACAGGTGTGAGCCACCACACCCAACCAAACCTAGCACACTCAATAAAAATACAACCAAGGACCCTCACAGAGTTCAAACTCACAGAGTCCAGGTGCTGGTATCCACAGCTGAGAGACCTAAAGACGGATCACATCACAGGACTCTTTGCAGACACTCCTCAGTACTAGCCCAGAGGCTGGTAGCTCTTCTGGGTGGCTAGATCTAGAAGAGAAATACCAATCACTGCAATTTGGCTCTCAGGAAGTCCTATTCCAAGGGTAAGGGGGAGAGCACCACATCAAGGTAGCACCCTGTGGGACAAAGGAATCTAAACAGCAGCCCTTGAGTCCCAGATCTTCCCTCTGACATAGCCCACACAAATGAGAAGGAACTGGAAAAACAATTCTGGTAATACAACAAAACAACATTCTTTAACACCCCCAAAAGATCACACTAACTTACCAGCAATGGATCCAAACCAAAATGAAATCCCTGAACTGCCAGAAAAAAGAATTCAGAAGGTCAGTCATTAAGCTAATCAAGGAGGCACCAGACAAAGGTCAAGTCCAACTTAAAGAAATTTTAAAAAATGATATAGGATATATGATAAATATCATAAAAATGATACAGGATATATCTTTTTTTATATCATATAAACCTGTCACATATAGGATATGTGACAGGTTTTCTTTCATATGTTACCTGATACTTTTGCCTCATAACTCTTTTTTTTTTAATTATTGTTATACTTTAAGTTTTAGGGTACATGTGCACAATGTGCAGGTTTGTCACATATGTATCCATGTGCCATGTTGGTGTGCTGCACCCATTAACTCGTCATTTAGCATTAGGTGTATCACCTAATGCTATCCCTCCCTGCTCCCCCCGCCCCAAAACAGTCCCCAGAGTGTGATGTTCCCCTTCCTGTGTCCATGTGTTCTCATTGTTCAATTCCCACCTATGAGTGAGAACATGCAGTGTTTGGTTTTTTGTCCTTGCGATAGTTTACTGAGAATGATGATTTCCAGTTTCATCCATGTCCCTACAAAGGATATGAACTCATCATTTTTTATGGCTGCATAGTATTCCATGGTGTATATGTGCCACATTTTCTTAATCCAGTCTATCACTGTTGGACATTTGGGTTGGTTCCAAGTCTTTGCTATTGTGAATAGTGCCGCAATAAACATATGTGTGCATGTGTCTTTATAGCAGCATGATTTATAGTCCTCTGGGTAAATACCCAGTAATGGGATGGCTGGGTCAAATGGTATTTCTAGTTCTAGATCCCTGAGGAATCGCCACACTGACTTCCACAATGGTGGAACTAGTTTACAGTCCCACCAACAGTGTAAAAGTGTTCCTACTTCTCCGCATCCTCTCCAGCACCTGTTGTTTCCTGACTTTTTAATGATCGCCATTCTAACTGGTGTGAGATGGTATTTCATTGTGGTTTTGATTTGCATTTCTCTGATGGCCAGTGATGATGAGCATTTCTTCATGTGTTTTTTGGCTGCATAAATGTCTTCTTTTGAGAAGTGTCTGTTCATATCCTTTGCCCACTTTTTGATGGGGTTGTTTTTTTTTTCTTGTAAATTTGTTTGAGTTCATTGTAGATTCTGGATATTAGCCCTCTGTCAGATGAGTAGGTTGAGAAAATTTTCTCCCACTTCGTAGGTTGCCTGTTCACTCTGATTGTAGTTTTTTTTTGCTGTGCAGAAGCTCTTTAGTTTAATTAGATCCCATTTGTCAATTTTGGCTTTTGTTGCCATTGCTTTTTGTGTTTTAGACATGAAGTCCTTGCCCTTGCCTATGTCCTGAATGGTAATGCCTAGGTTTTCTTCTAAGGTTTTTATGGTTTTAGGTCTAACATGTAAGTCTTTAATCCATCTTGAATTAATTTTTGTATAAGGTGTAAGGAAGGTATCCAGTTTCAGCTTTCTACGTATGGCTAGCCAGTTTTCCCAGCACCATTTATTAAATAGGGAATCCTTTCCCCATTGCTTGTTTTTGTCAGGTTTGTCAAAGATCAGATAGTTTTAGATATGTGGTGTTATTTCTGAGGGCTCTGTTCTGTTCCATTGATCTATATATCTGTTTTGGTACCAGTACCATGCTGTTTTGGTTACTGTAGCCTTGTAGTATAGTTTGAAGTCAGGTAGCGTGATGCCTCCAGCTTTGTTCTTTTGGCTTAGGATTGACTTGGCGATGCGGGCTCTTTTTTGGTTCCATATGAACTTTAAAGTAGTTTTTCCCAATTCTGTGAAGAAAGTCATTGGTAGCTTGATGGGGATGGCATTGAATCTATAAATTACCTTGGGCAGTATGGCCATTTTCACGATATTGATTCTTCCAACCCATGAGCATGGAACGTTCTTCCATTTGTTTGTATCCTCTTTTATTTCATTGAGCAGTGGTTTGTAGTTCTCCTTGAAGAGGTCCTTCATGTCCCTTGTAAGTTGGATTGTCTCATAACTCTTAAGATTCTTTCCTTCACCTTGACTAGATAATCTGATGAATGTGTGCCAAGGTAATGATCTTTTTGTGATGAATTTCCAAGGTTTTCTTTGAGCTTCTTGTATTTGGATGTCTAGGTCTCTAGAAAGGCCAGGGAAGTTTTCCTTGATTGTTCCCTCAAATATGTTTTTTAAACTTTTAGATTTCTTTTCTTCCTCGGGAACATCAATTATTCTTATATTTTGTCAATAAACAAAGCAAGCATGAGTAGCTATTCTTACATCAGACAAAACAAACTTTAAAGCAGCAGCAGTTAAAAAAGACAAAGAGAGACATTATATAATGATGAACAGACTAGCCCAACAGGAAAATATCACAATACTAAATATATATGCACCTAACACTGGAGCTCCCAGATTTATAAAACAATTACTACTAGACCTAAGAAATGAGATAGACAGCAACACAATAATAGTGGGGGACTTCAATACTCCACAGACAGCACTAGTCAGGTCATCAAGACATCAGGTCAACAAAGAAACAATAGACTTAAACTATACCCTAGAACAAATGGACTTAACAGATATTTACAGAAGATTCTACCCAACAAGTGCAGAATATACATTCTATGCATCAGCACATGGAATACTCTAAGATAGACCATATGATAGGCCACAAAACAAGTCTCAATAAATTTAAGAAAATAGAGATTATATCAAGTACTCTCTCAGACCACAGTGGAATAAAATTGGAAATCAACTCCAAAAGGAACCCTCAAAACCATGCAAATACACAGAAATTAACCTGCTCCTGAATGATCTTTGGGTCAACAATGAACTCAAGATGAAAATAACAAATTCATTGAACTCAGCAATAATAGTGACACAACCTATCAAAACCTCTGGGATACAGCAAACGCAGTGCTAAGAGGAAAGGTCAGAAGTTCAGAGTGTTAAATGCCCACATCAAAAATTCCGAAAGGGCACAAATAGATAATCTAAGGTCACACCTCGAGGAACTAGAGAAATAAGAACAAACCAAACCCCAACCCAGCAGAAGAAAAGAAATAACCAAGATAAGAGCAGTACTAAATGAAATTGAAACAACAACAACAAAAAATACAAAAGATAAATGGAACAAAAAGCTGGTTCAAAAGATAAATAAAATTGATAGATCATTAGTGAGATTAACCAACAAAAGAAGAGAGAAGATCTAAATAAGCTCAATCAGAAATGAAACAAGAGATATTACCACAGATACCACAAAAATACAAAAGATCCTTCAAGGGTACTATCAACACCTTTACACGCATAAACTAGAAAACCTAGATGAGATGAATACATTCCTGGAAATATACAACCCTCCTTGATTAAACCAGGAAGAAACAGAAACTCTGAACAGATCCATAACAAGGAGCGAGATTGAAATGGTATCTAAAAAGTTACCAACAAAAAAAAAAGGTCTGGGACCAGACGAATTCACAGCTAAATTATATCAGACATTCCAACAAGAATTGGTACCAATCCTATTTACACTATTCCAAAAGACAGAGAAAGAAGGAATCCTCCCTAAATCATTCTGTGAATCCAGTATCACCCTCATACCAAAACCAGGAAAGGAAATAACAAATAGAGAAAACTACAGATCAATATCCCTGATGAACATAGATGCGAAAATCCTCAACAAAATACTAGCTAACTGAATCCAACAGCATATCAAAAAGATAATCCACCATGATCAAGTGGGTTTCATACTAGGGATGCAGGGAAAGTTTAATATATGCAAGTCAATAAATGTGATACACCACATAAACAGAATTAAAAACAAAAACCACATGATCATCTCAATACACACAGAAAAAGCATTTGACAAAATCCAGCATCTGATTAAACGATCAAATGATTAAAACCCTCAGCAAAATTCACATACAAAGGACATACTTCACTGTAATAAAATAAAATATTATCACTGTAATAAAAGCCATCTATGACAAATCCACAGCAAACATAATACTGAATGGGAAAAAGTTGAAAGCATTCCCTCTGAGAACTGGAACAAAACAAGGATGCCCACTCTTACCAATCTATTCAACATAGTACTGGAAGTTCTACCCAGAACATTCAGACAAAAGAAAAGAATAAAGGGCATCCAAATCGGTAAAGAGGACGTCAAACTGTCACTGTATGCTGATGACATGATCATATACCTAGAAAACTCTAAGGCTCATCCAAAATGCTCCTAGAACTGGCAAATGAATTCAGCAAAGTTTCAGAATACAAAATTAATGTACCCAAATGAATAGCTCTGCTATACACCAACAGCGACCAAGCTGAAAATCAAATCAAGAACTCAATCCTTTTTACAATAGGTGCAAAAAAACAAAAATAAAATACCTAGGGCTATACCTAACCAAGGAGGTGAAAGACATCTACAAGGAAAACTACAACACACTGCTGAAAGAAATCATAGATGACACACAAATGGAAACACATCCCATACTTATGAGTGAGTAGAATCAATATTGTGGAAATGACCATGCTGTCAAAAGCAATCTGTAGATTCAATGCAATTCCCCTCAGAATATCATCATCATTCTTCACAGAACTAGGAAAAAATCCTAAAATTCAAATGAAACGGAAAAAGACCACAGAGAGCCAAAGCAAGACTAACTAACAACAACAACAAAATCTAGAGGAATCACATTACCCAACTTCAAACTATACTACAAAACTATAGTTACCAAAACAATATGGTACTGGTATAAAAATGGGCACATAGACCAATGGAACAGAATAGAGAACCCAGAAATACAGCCAAATAATTACAGTCAACTGATCTTTGACAAAGCAAACAAAAACATAAAGTGGGGAAAGGACACCCTATTCAACAAATGCTGCTGAGATAATTGGCAAGCCACATGAAGCTGAATGAAACTGGATCCTCATCTCTCACCTTACACAAAAATCAACTCAAGATGGATCAAAGACTTAAATCTAAGACCTGAAACCATAAAAATTCTAGAAGATAACATTGGGAAAACCTTTGTAGACATTGGCTTGGATATAGACTTCATGACCAAGAACCCAAAAGCAAATGCAACAAAACCAAAGATAAATAGATGAAACTGAATTAAACTAAAAAGCTTCTGCACAGCAGAAGAAATAGCCAGCAAAATAAACAGACAACACACAGAGTGGGAGGAAATCGTCACAACTATACTTCTGACAAAGGACTGATAACTAGAATCTGCAAGGAACTCAAACAAATCAGCAGGAAAAAACAAACAAACAAACACCCCAAAATTGGGCAAAGGACATGAATAGACAATTCTCAAAAGAAGATATACAAATGGCCAAAAAACATTTGAAAAATGCTCAATATCACTAATTATCAGGGAAGTGTGAATAAAAACCACAATGCAATACCACCTTACTCCTGCAAGAATGGCCATAATCAAAAAATCAAAAAATAGATGCTGGCATGGATGTGGTGAAAAGGGAACACTTTTACACTGTTGGTGGGAATGTAAACTAGTACAATCACTATGGAAAACAGTGTGGAGATTCCTTAAAGAACTGAAAGTAGATCTACCGTTTGATCCAGCAATCCCACTCCTGGGTGTCCATCCAGAGGAAAGTAAGTCATTATATGAAAAAGATACTTGCACACGAGTGTTTATAGCAGTACAATTTGCAATTACAAAACGTGGAACCAGCTCAAATGTCCATCAATCAATGAGTGGATAAAGAAAATGTGATATATATGTATATATACCATGGAATATGACTCAGCCATAAAAAGGAACAAAATAATGGCATTCGCAACAAACTGGATGGAGTTGGAGACCATTATCATAAGTGAAGTAACTCAGGAATGGAAAACCAAATATCATATGTTCTCGCTCATAAGTGGGAGCTAAGCTATGAGGATGCAAAGGCATAAGAATGATACAATGGACTTTGGAGACAAGGAAAAGGGTGGTGGGGATGGGGGATAAAACTCAACACACTGGGTACAGTGTACACTGCTCGGGTGATGGGTGCACCAAAATCTTAGAAATCACCACTAAAGAACTTATTCATGTACAATAAATAAATAAATAAAAATTAACAGGGGGAAAATTGGTATATCGAATGTCAGGGGGCCTCAGGCAACGCTGCTTTGGGGCAGAACCCCCTGCTCCCCGACCAAGACACAGTGCCCTCCCCAACCCTATCAAGCAGCTGGCCCTGAAGGAATAGAGTACACCTGAGGGGCCCAGGCAGGAGGCTGGAGCTTAGGGTGTAGGAGAGGAGCCAAGAGGTTGTGAAGACGGAGTAGCTGCAGGGGAGGTGCAGACTCCACCACCTGAAGGGTGCCTGCAGGGGCCTGAGAGCCAAGACCAAGGCTCTGCACCATGGGGTGGCCTCCTGCATCTCCCACCATGTGGACTCTGCACAGGTTGGATTATATCCCTTCAACCTGAAGAGCTGCCTTAACATTTTTTGGGATTCCATGTTTGTGCTGACAACACCACCCCTTCCTTCCACAACACTGGGCATGGTGCCCAGCTTGGACCATGGGTTGTCAATCAATGAGTGGATGATCAGCCCTCAGGCCAAGTCCTCCCACACCCTGTGTTTGTGAATACAATGTTATTGATCAAGGCAGTGCACATTGATGAAACTGTTGTCCACACCTGCCTTCACGCTGTAACGGCAGGGTTGAGTTGTTGTGACAGAGACCGTGTGGTAGCAAAGCCTGAAATATTTACCTTCTAGCTCTTTATAGAAAGGATTGTCATTCCTGAGGAAATCAATAGGAAGGAAACTATTCCAGTTTCTAAAAATGTGAGTGTTTTGTGTGGTGAAAGAGACCATACGTTTATTAGAGAAATGATAGAGATAGACTGGAGAAAATACTTGCAACATATGCATTTACAAAATTTAATAACTCCTGGCTGGGTGTGGTGGCTCACGCCTATAATCCCAGCACTTTGGGAGGCCGAGGCAGCTGAATCACTTGGACCCGGGAGGTGGAGGTTGTGGAGAGCCGAGATTGTGCCACTACACTCCAGCCTGGGCAACAGAGCAAGACTCCGTCTCAAAAAAAAAATTTAATAACTCTAATATTCCAAGGCTTCTACAAATTAATAAGAAAAAGGCAAACACAACAGAATAGAAAAATAGAAAAATGGGCACAGGAGTTGAACAGAAAAAGCACACCAAATACAAATGATTTACGAATTCATGAGAGACAAATGTCATAAGTTATTAAGAAAACAGAAATGTCACAGTGTTTTTCACTCACATTGATAGTATTGAGTCTTGATAAGGATGAAGGGAACGCTGTGCCTTTGGGAGAAGCATCAATGAGCACACTTGTTTTGGAGAGGGTAATCTATCTAAACTAACATTAAATTTTTAAAAAATGCATATCTTTTGCTAGATAGTATCATTTCTTGATGTCTAATCTATAGAAATAGTCATACAAGTTCAAAAATAAATGCAGAATGATTGTCGTCCTATCATTACATGAGATAACATTTTTTTAGAGAAAACCTGAACACCAATTAATGGAAAATGTTACATAAATTATAATGCATACATTTTGTAAAATAGGCAGTTATTAAAAGGAATGAAATGCATCAATATTTTCTAAATGGAATAACTACTAAGATATATTGTTGAGCCAAAAAGCAAGTTGAAAAACATTATGAATTGCATGATTGCATTCTAAAACATAAAATCTGTGTATGTGTGTGCACATACGTATGTGTTCTAGGGAAAGGAGCGATGGCCACCTAACTCCTTCACTGGTGTATGGTGGGCAGGGTTGCTGCTCTATAAGGTAAGATATTGGTTTGGCTGCTTTAGCAAAGATCAAAATAACAGTGACTTAAACAATAAAGAAATTTGGTTCTCCCTCTCGTTAAAGTCTGGATTGGTAGAAGGGCCAGAGGTCAAAGTTTCCAGAGTCCTACCTGTTTCATCACTGTGCCATTCTGTCAGTGCATCTCCGCTCCACACAGTTGCAGCTGGAGGACCATGACCTGGGCAGCAGGAAGGGGGAATGTGGAGGAAAGGACAGATAGGCCCTGTGGAAGGCATGACCAAGAGTTGTACACCTGATTTAAATCATCTTCTTTTGGCCAAAACATAGTCACGTGGCCACACCATGTAGGCTGGGAAAAAAAGCAGTCCTTGGCTAGGCAGCCCTATGACCAGCTAAAATACAGAGGGATCTGTTATTAAAAGGAAAACAGGAGAAGTCAATATTGGGGGATAATGAGTAGTCTCTTCCCGTGGATGTCCTGCTGTCTTCCTTGCCAACAGAAAATCATAAAATCGACGATGGAGAAACAGCAGACCGTGTATGACAGAATGTGATTTGTCTACAATACACTTATCCACAACAGTAACAGGCAACAGAAGATGGAAAATTATATTTGCAAAGTAGTGAGAGAAACCAGTGTGAGCATAGCATTCTACATTATGCAAATGATCATTTAAGAAGAAGGGAAAGATAAAAACATTTCAGAGCAAGACAGTGAGAATTGGCCAGGCACGGTGGCTCATGCCTTTAATCCCAGCATTTTGGGAGGCCAAAGCAGGAGGATTGCTTGAGCCCAGGAGTTCGAGACCAGCCTAGGCAACTTGGTGAAATCCTGTCTGTATTCAAAACAAAACAAAACAGAAAAAAAAAGGTAGTGAGAATGTACCATGAATAGACATGTGCTGAAAGAACTGCTAACAGATGTACTATATTTCAGGCAGAAGGAAATTGAACACAGAAGGAACTGAGGTGCAAGAAGCAATGGTATAGAAGAACACTGGAAATATATGGTATTTCTAGAACACTTTAGCTGAATCCATCAGTAATAATAAACGTAATAGTTCTGAATGTATAAAAGTAAGTTGGAAAGTTCCAGCCGGAAAAAGATGGCTTAGACTAGTTTTCCTTGCACCTTCCCTCTACACACAGCTATAAACCCTAGAATAATGCAAGAGGCAACCAAAGGAGAACTCTTATAGGTGTTAACAGGAAAGTGAACTGGTTTGGGCCTCAGGGATGGATGAAGTGCAGCTGCAGGGAATCTTATTTCCCCTTACCAGATGGAGGACAGTGACCCAGGTCCAGTGTTTCCCATCCCCAATACAGTGACAGAAGGCAGCCGAGGAAGCCTCATTCCTGTCCTGGAACTACAGGAGTCCCTTCTACAGCACCAGGTGTATTCATCTTCTGTTGTTGCTATAACAAAATTACCACAACTTAGTGGCTTAAGTAACTACACATTTATTATTTTCCAGTTGTGGAGGTCAGAGGTCTCAAACTGGTCTCGCTGGGCAAAACTCAAGGTCTGCAGGGCTGTATTCCCTTTGGAGCTCTATGGGGGAATCCATTCCCTTGTCATTTCCAGCTTTAGAGGCTGCCCACACCCCTTGGCTAGTGGCCCCTTCTTCCATCTCCAAGCCAGCCAGATCAGATTGAGTCCTGCTCATTCTTCCATCTCTTATTTTCTCTCTACTGCCTTCACCTTCCATTAACAAGAACCCTTGTGATTACATTGGATGCTTGTGATTACACAACAGAATCCAAGATTACCACCCCATCTCAAGGTCAACTAATTAACACCTTAATTCTGTTTGCAATCTTTGTCATTACCATAACATATTCATGGGTTCTGGAGTAAGGGGTAGACATTTTTATGAAGGCATTAGTCTGCTTACCACAGACTGCCCTCTGGCCCCCAAAGACACACATCTATCCCATAAGCAAAATGCATTCCACTCCAAGATTCCCAGCCTTATCAACCCATTAAAGTAACAACTCAAAGTCCAAAATCTCATCTAACTTTTAGATTAGCTCAAAAGTGCCAAAATGCATCATCCAAGGCTCTGGGAGTGATCCATCCTGGGGCACAATTCTTCTTCATCTGTGAACCTGGGAAATTCAAGAAACAAGTTATCTACTCCCAAAATACAAAGGTGAGACAGGCATGGGATAACAGTGATAGATATTTCCATTCAAAAAGAGAAGAGGAAGAAAAACGAGTCGCCGGTCCCAATCAATTTCAAAATCAAGCCAGGCACATTCCATTTTGTTTCAAGGCTTGAGAATAATTCTCTGTGGCTCAAAACTCAGACCCCCCTGAGCTAGTAGCTCTGCCGTTGGAGTCATCCTTCCTTTTTCTTGAAGGGTATCACATGCTTACAGCTGAGTAGTTTTATCATCACATTTCTTGCCTGTAGAATTTGAGGGTGGGGGGTGGTCTAACAGCCCTTTTTCATTTTGCATTCTCTCTGCACTTTTCTCTCCAAGCTGGCAGTGTTTCTGTTGGTATAATATCCTCAAGAGCCTTGTGAGTCTCCCATGTTTGTCACAGGGATTCACACCATTGGATAAGAGACTCATCTAAGGATCTTTCATAGAGTTCAGTACCATCTGCAAGGGAGATATACTAGGATCCCACCATCAATAAGTGGGCAAGAGAAGTGCTCACCTCCTCCGCAGCCTGAAACTCCCCTCTCCCATCAAGAAACAGCAGGCCAGGTGGAGAAGGCATTGGCAGAGGGCATCCTGTCATAAGTACTTCCTCTGGGAAGACTCTCTGTGCCCTATAAGCAGAAGAGATCCTGCCACAAGGGCCCAGCTTGGAAAGCCTCTGTTTTTGTGTGTGGGCCTGGGTCTTCCCACCCCACTGAGTGACACCAGGCCAACAAACCTATGGAAATACCTTCAGCCCTCTGGGCAGCAACAGCAGGGACCAGTGAAGAGCCTAGCAGCACCAGCTAAACCAAACAGGTGAAAATGACACCACAAAGTTTCTGAAAATTAAACTGTTAATGGAACCATGGCCCACAAAAGTAGGTCATTACTCACATACTAAGCCTTAACAGAGTGATTGCCTTGCTACAATAGAAAATTTAAATAGAAATCAGTCTCTTAACAGAAGAAACAAAATGTCCAGAATACAATAACATACCAAGAACCAGGAAAGCAACAACTTGAATGAGAAAAGACAATCAAATAACATCAACATGGAGATGAATTAGATATTGAAATATTCTGGGAAGGACTTTACAGGAGCCATCATAAAAATGCTTCAAAAATTAATTACAGGGGCCGGGCACGGTGGTTCACACCTGTAATACCAGAACTTTGGGAGGCCGAGGCGGGCAGATCACCTGAGTTCAGGAGTTCGAGACCAGCCTGGCCAATGTGGTGAAACCCCGTCTCTACTGAAAATACAAATATTAGCCTGGCGTAGTGGCAGGTGCCTGTAATCTCAACTACTCTGGAGGGTGAGGTGGGAGAATCTCTTGAACCCAGGAGGTGGAGGTTGCAGTGAGCAGAGATTGCGCCACTGCACTCCAGCCTGAATGACAAGAGGGAAACTTCATCTCAAAAAAAAAAAATTAATTACAAATGAAAAAATAGAAAGTATCAGCAAAAAGTAGAAGTTACAAATTTGTTGGGTTAAATTACATTAATAGATTTTATGATGTAGAACCATCATTTATTGTATTGTAAAAATACAATAAAATAAATTAAAAACTTGCTGAATGAGCTCAATAGTAGAATGGAGATGACAAAGCATAAAATCTGTGAATATGAGAACAGATCAGTAGCACTTGCTCATCATGTGAATAACATCATTAAGAATAACAGAAAAAAAATAGTCTGAAAAAAATGAACAGAGCCTCAGGGACCTTGTTACATTAAAAAAGAAAATCTGACTTCCATACTATCAGAGCCTATTGGAGAGAAAAATAAGTTGGAAGAATATTTGAAGAAATAATTCCCATTCTGATTAAAGATATAAATCTACAGATTCAAGAAACTGTGATAATCACAAACAAGATAAACCCAAAGAAATCCATACCAAGACACATCATCATTAAACTTAATAAAACTAAAGACAAAAAAAAAATTGAAAACAACCAGAAGAAATGATATCTTAACCTACAAGTGTCGTTTGAATAAGAGTGGATTTCTTATTTGAAACCATGGATGATGAATATCTTATAAAACATAAAGTAGAACATATTTTACATAGAATATAGTCTCATAAAAATAAAATGTAAAAGAAAAATCTCTTTGTAGGAGATTTGTATGGGAA
The DNA here is from genome assembly GCF_028878055.3 of Symphalangus syndactylus. NCBI lineage: Eukaryota > Metazoa > Chordata > Mammalia > Primates > Hylobatidae > Symphalangus > Symphalangus syndactylus. The sequence continues at coordinate 79,845,883 of NC_072426.2, forward strand.
TTGGTGATTATGGAGGCCTAGAAGTTCCACAATCTCCCATATGCAAGCTGGAGCACCAGGAAAGCTGGTGGTGTCATTTAGTCTCAGGCCCAAGGCCTGAGAACCAGGCACTCCCGTGTTCAAGGGAGGGAGAAGAGGGTTGTCCCAGGGGAGGGAAGGAGGAAGAAAATTTGCCCTTTTCCCACCTTTTTGTTCTATCAGGTCCTCAACAGAGATGGGAAGATGCCCACCCACATTGGTGAGGGTAGATCTCTACTCAGTCCACCACTTCAAACGCTAATCTCTTCTGGAAGAACTCTCACAGACACACTCAGAAATAATGTGTTACCAGCCATCAGGGCATCCTTTAGGCCAGTCAAGTTGACACATAAACTTAGCCACCACGGTGTACTTTTCCTGCCCTGGTCTTTGATTTGGCCTAGTGGTGATAGGGAATTTAGAACCCCAGATCCAATCTCTAGCTGAACCCCAGATCCAGTCTCTAGCTGTGCTCATTGCTCCTGGAGCACCATGCTTCTGGCTCTTTCAGAACAGAAGTAGGAAATATATGAGTTTTTCATTTGTTTGCTGTTTTTTGTTTTTGTTTTTGTTTTTGTTTTATTTTTTGAGACGGAGTCTCGCTCTGTCACCCAGGCCGGAGTGCAGTGGCTCAATCTCGGCTCACTGCAAGCTCCGCCTCCCGGGTTCACGCCATTCTCCTGCCTCAGCCTCTCCGGCTTTTTAAATCTATCCTGTTCCCTCAAATTCTAACCAACACCACAGTACTCTTCTGGTCTTAGAGCTTCAAACGTATATTTGTTTTATCTGAATTCCTTCTTCAGGAAAGGACCCTCAGGCCTGTCAACAAAAGTATCAAAGAACAAAATCACCACATCCTGATAATGAGATACCAGACCCCTCATTCATCATGATTGCTTCCTTAACCTCTCTAATTCCTGTTTTCTTATACATTGTTACATTTCTTCCCAGGTATATAAACCTTTAATTTTGGTGGGTCAGGCAGAAGGATTTGAGACTGAACTCCCATTTCCTTGGCTATCTCAGTGATTGGCTATGGAGCAAGCAGCAGGACCTCAGTGAACCTCTGGTGTTTCGGTAACGTAATCACATCATATTTCTCCTTCAGTTTATTGGGTGAAATTACATTAATAGATTTTATGATGTAGAACCATCCTTACCTCCTTGCAATAAACTGTATTAGTTGTGAATTGGTGGATTTGACTAATATTTCATTCAGGTTTATAAATAAAATGTCTGCAATTATCACTTCTGATGTTGTTCTTAACTGGTTTTGGAATAAAAATGATGTTCACCGTATAGAATGAACTTGAAGACTTTATCTCTTTTGATATATTTTGGAACAACTTGCTTAACTTGAACATTTGTATATAATTTGAAAATTCTGTAAAATTTACCTTCAAAACCATTTTGGCCTGGGGTTGTTTGTTTGAGGGGTTGATGGAAGGCAGAGCTTGGACTATTAGAATTGTATTAATGTTTCCTGGTTTACCTGTTCCGATTTTTTTCTTCTTATGCAGTTTTGGTTTTCTATATTTTTATAAGATTTTATTCATTGAATTGAGGGCTTCAATTTTTTCATTTACAATAAAATACTCCTTTATGATTTTTAAAAAACTCCATTGTGTTTGCAGTTATTACCTCTTTTTGTTCTGTATTTCCTCTCATAGTTTACTTTTATGCTTATCTTTTTTCCTTGGTGAGTCTTGTGAGATGTGTCTATCTTGTTAATTTTTTCAATGACTTTATTTCTGCCTTTGTTAATCTTCTCCATTGTTTTATTTGATTGATCTCTGCCCTGATGGTTGTTATCTCCTTTTGTGTTTTGTTTTTTTTTTTTGGTTTTACTTTGTTGCTGTTATTCCAACTCTTAAGTTGAATGCTAGTTTGTTTTTAAAAATTGTATTTTCTGAAAAATGGTCTTAAAGCTATAATTCTCCTTCTAACAATTGCTTTATTGGCAGTCTGTGTTTTTATTATCATTTAGTTTTAAATATTCCACAACTTCCTTTTAAATCCAAGAGTGATTTTGTAAAATGCTATTTATTTCCAAAAAAAAAAAAAAAATTGGATTAAAAATCTCTTTTGGGCCAGGTGCAGTGGCAACACTTTGAGAGGCCAAAGCAGGTGGATCATGAGATCAAGAGCTCGAGCCCATCCTGGACAACATGGTGAAAGCCCATCTCTACTAAAAATATAAAAATTAGCTGGGCATGGTGGCACACGCTTGTAGTCCCAGCTACTCAGGAGGCTAGGCAGGAGAATTGCTTGAACCCGGGAGGCAGAGGTTGCAGTGAGCCGAGATCACGCCACTGTACTCCAGCCTGGTGACAGAGTGAGACTCCATCTCAAAAACAAAACAAAACAAAAAAACTCTTTTGTTGTTTTAGTTGTATTATATTTAGGAAACATGCTTTGTGTGAAATTCATCCTTTGGAATTTAGGAGAGCTGTGCCTATATTCTAATGCATGGTCAATTTTTGTACATGTTCCTTGATTGCCCTAATTTAATGTGTATTACCTATTTGGGGGGGTTTAGAGTTCTTTATACATCTATTAATTATAGTGATCAGACCTTGATATGCATGCTAATGTTTTGGTCTGTTTTATCCATAAGTTTCTAAAGCAGTATGTTAAAATATCCTACCATAATTATTGATTCTTCTATTTATATCTACAATTTTTAAAGTTGTCACCTTATATATTTTGTTGCTATAATGGTGGGGACACAATTTCATGATGTTGATGTGTATATTTTGTATTTCTTTTAAGTAGTTTAAATATCATTATTCTGGAAATTTTATCCTAAATTTTATTAGAAACATATTTCATTGTTTCTAAATCAAGATTTTTACAAATTTTGGCATCTCTAAAACTGAGTTGCTGAGTTGCTAATTAATGAGGATAAAGTTCTAGTTAAACAAAATGAATAAGTTCTAGAGATCTGCTGTACAACATTGTAACCTATCCTTAACTATATCCTATTGAGCCATAATCCCGCCACTGTACTCCAGCCTGGCCCCCAGAGCAAGACCCTGTCTCTAAAAACCAACAATAACTACAACAACAACATTGTATTGTACACTTTAAAATGTGTTAAGATGGTATATTTCATGTTAAGTGTTCTTATCATAATAAAATAAAATTTTAAAGTAAAATTGAGTTGCTTCTTTTACCTGCTGTCTGGGAGGCAGTAGATGTGACCTAGTTGTTATTGCCTGTGTTTATGTGAACATAATGATAACTGTTCTTTTTGTCATTACTTCAATTGAGTTCTGTGCATTTTTGGCACTAGATGTGTTGAATTTAATTGCTGTTTATAATTTATTTAAAAGCTTACATGATGATTTGGCATTGAAGTGAAAAGTTATATTGTAAGCAGAAAATTAACTATAAGAGGCTAGCGTGACCTATTTATATGTCATGCAGGACTATAGTCAAGGTATCAAATATCAATTTGTCAGAAACTTGCTGCTGACTTTTGACCTGAAGCTATTTAACTTCTAATAACATATGATTCCACTGAGGAAAAAAAATGAAGCTATGAATGAAATAAAAAATGAAATACTAATAAAACTCTGAGTTTTTACAGAACCATTGCTAAAGGTGCTTATTATGAACACAGGTTAGAAAAATATTACATCACTCTGATGCTATGCAGAATCACCAAAGGTCAAATGTTGTTACAATATTTAATCTTAAACCACAAACAACAACAAAACGTAAGCTATTTCCCCAAATATCTTATTGTGCTTGCACTAAAAAGAAAAATAAGGCATTAGATAAACTGATGACAGAATAACTAAAAGAGGCTGGGTGCGGTGGCTCAAGCCTGTAATCCCAGCACTTTGGGAGGCCGAGGCAGGTAGATCACCTGAGGTCATGAGTTAGAGACCAGCCTGGCCAACATGGTGAAACCCTGCCTCTATGAAAAATACAAAAAATAGCTGGGCATGGTGGCGGGTGCCTATAATCCCAGCTACTCAGGAGGCTGAGGCAGGAGAATCACTTGAACCCAGGAAGCAGAGGTTGCAGTGAGCCAAGATCGCACCATTGCTTTCAAGCCTGGGCAACACAGTGAGACTCTGTCTCCAAAAAAAAAAAAAGAATAACTCAAAGAATCTGGAATGGATGTCTAGGAGACTAAGTAACTAAGCATATTTGTTTTGATGCATCTGATCAGCTAAAGAATAAGTTCACTAAGAGGTGAATTAAGTTGGTGGTTGTTCCATAACGTATGACTCCTTGCAGATTCCATCAGCAAACCATTTAACACTTATTTGAAGAAGGAACATGATTTCTGTTTGTTGTCTGAAAACCTTGCACTGATTGCAAGTTCTGGTAAGATCACTAAAGCACTGGCATCAACTTAAAAATGGCATCCATGTCTTGAAAGAAAAAAATCCCAGACAACATTGAAGCATTCTTAAACAGTGCTTCATCACAAATTCTATCATTATCACAGAGGATATTTGAGTATGCTCAAAAGCTTGGGTAACTGTGAGTGAAAAAGTAATTCGGAAGAATTATATTCTGATTTGGAAAAGTTTGTTTTCCTTTTATATATTAGGGCTATTTCCAGAATTTTTAATTTAATTTTACTTTAATTTTTTGAGACAAAGTCTCACTCTGTCACCCAGGCTAGAGTGCAGTGACACAATCTCGGCTCACTGCAACCTCTGTCTCCCAGGTTCAAATGATTCTCTTGCCTCAGCCTCCTGAGTAGCTGGGACTACAGGTACCCACCATCATGTCCAGCTAATTTTTGTATTTTTAATAGAGACAGGGTTTCACCATGTTTGCTAGTCTGGTCTCAAGCGATCCACCCACCTTCACCTCCCAAAGTGCTGGGATTACAGGCTAGAGTTTTATTTTTAATTCTACTGTCTCTTTAAGTTTCTTCTGGAGACCACATACTGTTGGATATGTTTTTGTTTCAAATTCTGAGAGTCTCAGCCTTTTAATTGTTGGATTTAACCCATTTATATTTTGTAATTACTGTTATATTAGTGATTATTCCTGCCAATTTCATATTTACATTTACTTTTTCCCATTAAATATATTCTCTTGTGTTGATTTAAAAGTTATAACTATAATTTATGTTCTATGACAGTTGCCTTAATTTAATATCCAAATATATGTTTATTTGCCTCTTTTATTTTCTTAAGCATATTAATATATACATTTTTCCCTTAACAATAAAAGTACTTTTGATGCTCATTATACCTTTGGCCTCTCTTTCTTGCTCTCTCAATCCCTGTCATATTGATATTATTTAAAATTTTAGTTCTTGGTTGCCATATATTTTTTTTCTTTTCTTTGGTCTTAGAATGAGTGTGTTTGTACTTTTCTTCTTTCCTAAGGCAAGGATAACACTTGCTGATTCATTTGGGAATGCTTATTGCCCATATCTCCTGTATTATCCTTCTGAATCTGTAGCTCCACTTTTTTATGTACATTCCTTGAAAGTATTTTAAATGTGAATCTTTGTTGATCTTTGTGTGGCAAGCCTGATACTCTAAATGCCTGAGCACATTTTAAATATATACTTAGGTTTTAATGAAAAATTGGAGATAAAAATTTCAGTTTCAAAATTTTTATTTTCAATACTTTAAAATATTTCTCAGTTGTTCTATTGCTTCCAATGTTGTGTTTGAGAAGTTTGATGCCAATTTGATTCTTATTCCTGTGTAAGTGCTCTCTGCAAGCATTTAGAATTTTCTCTGTCTCCTAAATATTTTAAATTCACGGTAATGAATCTGAGTGTGTCTTTTTCTGTATGTTTTCTGTTTGGCACTTCATGAGCCCTATTTGTCTTTATTTCTGGGACATTCATCTTTGCTTTTATTCAAATATTTCTTTTTCTCCCTCTTTTTCTTTTGAGACTCCATTTACCCATACCCTTTGGATATTGGCACTTCCATATCTATCTTCCATATCTTTTATTTTATTTCACAGTTTTAATCTCTTTATTCTTTCCTGCCCTCTGAAGTGTTCTCAGCCTTCACTCTTAATTCCCTAACCTGCTTCTCAACTCTGGCTCACTCTAGAAGGCCCATGCCAATAGACCTGTCAGTGGTCTTCTAACTTTTACCGTCACACATAGCACTGCAGTGAATAACTTGCACATGTGAAAGGATCTCTATAGGATAAATGCCCAAAATTTGAATTGTGAGTCAAAGGACATCTGAATTTCTAATTTCTGATAGTTAAATTTTTCTCCATAGTGGTGGACCGAATTACACTCCACCGAGCAATGTGTAAGAGTGTGGTTTCTTTTACGTTTCCCTAATGACGAATTGTGTTGAACATTTTTTCATGTGTTTATTGACCATCTGCATATCTTCTTTGGTGATATCTATTTAAGTCCTTTGCCCATTAAAAAAATTGAGTTGTCATTTTGTTATTGGGTTGTTAATTCATATTTTCTACTTGATTGTTGCTTTTATACATGAAAAGCTGTGGGTCTCAGTATTAATTTTGTTCACGACTACTTTAGTAAATTTTCTTATTATTTGTTGTACTTTTTCACTATGTTGGATTTTTCAAGCATGCAATCATGTTATCTGCAAATAGGCTAGTTCCTCTTCACTGCTGTTTCTCTTGTCTATAATACTCATGTTGGCTGGTACCTCTAATGCAATGTTAAATAACAATGGTTACAGGAGACATTCTTGCTTTGTTTCTGACTCTCAGGAATCCTTCTAATGACGTGAATTAGTGGACTGGAATAGATTTATATTGATAAAGTTATGAAGTATTAGTCTATATTGGTTTATTTAAGATATTAAAATCAGACTAGATTTAAGTTTTCTATGGTCTATGGGACTGATCATATGATTTATCTCTTTAGAGCCAATGATTTTGTGAATTATATTAATTTCCTGACATTCGGTCATCCTCTTATTCCTGGAATAAATTCTGCATAGTCATAAGGAATACATTCTTATTCTAAGGCATTGTTATATTCTGTTTCCTAATATTTTATTTAAGATTTTTAAATTGGAATTAATAAGCAAAATTGGTGTGTAGCTTCCTTTTCTGTGGCTATATTCCCTGCCAAATTTCAATGTTACTTTTACGTCATAGAAAACATTTAGAAGTTTTTCTCATTTTTCAATGTTTTGTAGCAGTTTAAAAAATACTGAAAATGCCTGTTATTTATTAAGGACTATGTAAATTCCCTTATAACATTATCAAAGGCTATTCTGGAGAATAGCTAATTGACAACTATATTAGTCTGCTGGGGTTGTTATAACAAAGTATCAAACTAGGAGGCTTAAACAACAGAAATTTATTGTCTCACAGTTCTGGAGGCCGGAAGTTGAGATCAAGGTGTCAGCAGGGCTGTGCTCTGCGGAGAATGCTGGGGAAGGATCTGTCCAGGACTCTCTCCACTTCTGATGGTTCCTTGGCATGTGGCAGCATCACTCCAATCAGCACGTGGCATCCTCCCTGTGTGCCTGGGTCTGTGTCCAGACTTCCCCTTTTCAGAAGGACACCAGCTGTGTTGAATGAATGTCACACTCTGGCTCCAGTGTGACCTCATTCTAAACTAACATCTGCAATGACCCTGTTTCCAAATGAGGTCACAATCTGAGGGACTGGGGCTTAGGACTTCAACGCAGGAATTCGGGGGCATACAATTCAACCCAGAACAACAACCTTATCCATTTCTTCACTCCATTTAAACTTCCTAACTCTTTTGGAGTTCGTTGTGATAAGTTATATTTTTCTAAGAAACTATCCATTTCTTAAATGTTTTCAAATATAGCTGAATAAAATGGATCAAGTTAATCTTTATGATTTTACTAATTTTCTGTTGCTTTTTCCTCCATAAAAATAAATAATTAATTTTTAATTTTTGTTTCTGGTTATTTCTTCCTGATTGTTTTTTCTTTGTGGTGTTTAGAAAGCTATTTTACTTATATTATTTAGTGGTTTACACATTCCACCCCACCCCATCCCCCAACCATGAACTTTTGTATTTATTTCTCAATTGTACTGTTTTTTCCCCAATCACTGATTTATATTTTTCTTTGTTAATGTTTCCTTTATGCTTTCTTTCAGTTTATTTTTCTTTAAATGACTAAATGCACTTATTTTAAAATAATTATACAGTAAAATTGACATTTTTTACTCTTTGAGGATAAAGTCCATGAATTATAACATATATACATTCATGTGACTACTGCCATCACCACGGTACACAGCTGTTCTATGACCTAAAAAGAAAACCCCCAAACAAGAAAACCTCGTGTGCCGTTGACATGCTTGCCCCGTCCCGGCCCCATCCCCCACTGATCTTCTTTGCTGTCATTCTGTTCTCCCCCACTGTAGTTTTGTCTTTTGGGCAATCTCATGTTAATAGAATCATCCCGCATATAAACTTTGGAGACCACTACTCTCACAAGCACAGTGCCTTTGAGATTCATTCAGATTGTTCTGTGTGTCCACACAGGCCAGTCTCTGTGGGGCTGCTGCACACCACACCCCCTCCCCACCAGCCCACCTCTGAGTGGGCCAAGGGCCCAGGGTCTGTTTCCTGATAGAAACCTCAAGCAACAAGAGTAATTCCTGACAAGTGCCCATTTCCTTCCCTCATGACAAGATGCACAATTTATCTTCCGGGAAGGAACGCCCAGCCTTTGGCATAACTTTCTTAAGACTCCCAATTTGCTAATTCATTTCAAGAGAAAGGAAAAATCCTTTGTTTCCAAGTGAATGCTGGGAGTGTGGTGTGATGGGGATTCTTCAGACCCAGGAAGTGACCTGGCCAAGGGTCCCCTAGTCTTCTCCATCCTTCCTTCCCCAGGTTGCCCCCCTGCTCTCTGACCCCCTTCGCCTGACTCCAGCTGTGTTTTTAGTGCTCCCTGATGTTCCTGCACCCTGAGACCCTCAACCACCCCACAGTCCAACAGCTCATGACACACCCCGCAGGGCTTTTCCATTTTTAGGTGGTTCAACTCTGCTGCACCTTTTCACTCTGCTGGCCAGCTTTTTTTTTTTTTTTTTTTTTTTTTGAGATGGAGTCTTGCTCTGTTGCCTGGAGTGCAGTGGCACGATCTTGGCTCATTGCAAGCTCTGCCACCTGGGTTCACGCCATTCTCCTGCCTCAGCCTCCTGTGTAGCTGGGACTACAGGCGCCTGCCACCCCGCCCGGCTAATTTTTTGTATTTTTAGTAGAGACAGGGTTTCACCGTGTTAGCCAGGATGGTCTCGATCTCCTGATCTCATGATATGCCCCCGTCGGCCTCCCAAAGTGCTGAGATTACAGGTGTGAGCCACCGCACCTGGATTTTTTTTTCTTTTTTTTTTTTTTTTTACCACAAATGTCATACAGGCTGGTTGCAAGAAAATGCAAGTAACACATAAATATATTAAGTAAAATATAAATTGTGCTTTCACTGCCTGCCTTCAACACCAAGGTCCATTTCAGAGGTGACCACTCTTTATGGACAGCTTGAGATATGTGCTTCCAGATTGTTTTGTGTGCATCTGCAAAGACACACACACACACACACCACACACACACATCCCTCACATACGTGTTCACACATACCCTTGTACTTCTGTAGTAGACTCTTGGTGCTGTGTAGATTTTCTTCATCTGGCTGGTGCATCCTTCCCAGCTGCACCCTACTCTGGAGACTCACCCAGGGCAGAAGCGATCTCTCTTATCCAGATATGTCTGGAAGTGGTGCCCAGCCCGTAGTGCAGCTCCCAGTCGGCTACTGAGTAACACAGGCACAAAATCCCCTCCCCCTTGCTTGGAGGCGGGGCCGCTCTGTGGTAGCTTTCACATTCCAGAGCTCCCCTGTGACCAGGCTGAGGCTTCCCTTGCCCGGCTTCTCCCCTGCCCTTCCAAGCTTCCCCTGAGAGCACTTTCTCAGCAAATCTCTTGCACATAGGCCTGTGTAATAGGTATGCATAGGCACACATAGCTGTTCTCAGAGAGGAGCTCCTGCTCACTGAAGCAGAGGGTGGTGTCTTTGTTCACATGACAGTACCCCATGGCCACCTCTGAATGTGAGTCTACTTCACTTATGGCAGCAGAGCTCCCCCTGGAATTGATTAATAGCCCTATTAGTAAGATTGAGCTCATTCATTCATTAGACACATGGTTTATGAAGTGCTACTGTATGCCAAGTGCTGCTTTAAGCACTGGGGCTGTCTCCAACTTTTCTCTCTTACAGAAGATCGGAATATTTTTAAAGCATATTCAAGCATTTGTGTAAATGGTTCTGAAGCACAGATTCCTGGAGATGGAATTGTGGGTCAGAGGGAAACTGTGTTTGCAGCCGGGATGGGTGTCTCTTGGGGAAGTGTTCCTCCTTCCGCTCCAGCGACAGCTCCTTGCTTTGTGTCTACTTTTCTCCCCCATCTCTGCCTTGGCAACCTCTGCTCCCTAGCCCTTCCCACCTACCCAGGGAACACCTGAAACCCTCGCAGAGCTGCTGCTGAGCCCTCCTCCATACTGCTGCTCTGGGCATTTGCCCTCCCTGCTGCCTCAGGCCCTCAGAAACCAAGGCCTCCCAACCCGTCTCCTCTCTGGTCCCTGGTTTACGGAAGAGGATGTTGGGACTCAGAGAGGTTAAGTGACCTACTTTTCTAGACCAGTTTGTTCAAGTTCCTCCCAAACATCTCCACCAGCCTGTCCCAGAGGCACTTCAAATTCAGCATCCTGGATTATTCTCTTCATGTCTGCCCTAAAACTTGCCTTTTCTGTTCCCTATAATAAATGCCCAAGAGAAAATGTCCTGTGACAGCTGGCTCTCCCACTCCTTGTCAGGCACAGGTCTCCTGAGCTCTCCTGAGCCTGTCTCCTGGGTCTGCGGTTGTGACTGTCCCCTGCAGCCCTGGTCTGGATTTGTGGCCACCAGCTCCCTTACTGCTTCCACTGGCTGGACATCCCTGGTCCTCACAGGCCCTGGAGAGTCCATCTTCCAGGGCAGCTGTCAGCATCCCCCCTTGGCTCAAACAGCCCGCCAGTGACTCAGGAGGGTCGGTGGCACCAAAGGCCAGGGCAGTCCGACTCAGGTCATTCCATGCAGGCGCCTTTCAGGTCCTCAGGACCTGGGGACCAGCACCACACACAGCTGTGGGTCCTTTCGAGCCAATGCCATGGCTCAGCCCCTGTAGTCCACCCCGTGCTGCCCCCCTCTTACCTCACAGGGCCTCCTCTCTTGGCCCCCTAGACAGCTGCCTCTCCCTTTCCAGGACAGCCTGGGACTCTGGGACTTGCCAATATATGTGTGGGGCATCAGAGGAGCTGAGTGCTGCCTGTGAAGGGCACTGACCATGTGTCGGGAAATGGGAGAAGACGGGAGAGTAGACATCTGGGCTGGTGTCCTAGAGCTCCAAGACCTGCAGCTCACCATGCTGCTTGCCTTCAGGTGCCTCATTGGTAAGTCAAAGGCAACAGATAGAGGCTCCCAGAAGGCCCTTCCCAGAGAGCAACTCTTTAGAGATCTAAGCATCTTCGGAGAAAGTTTGGGAGCTTGGATGGTTTGTATCAGGCCTCTGTTCTTTCTTGGACTCTTTTGGGTATCTTCATGCCCCTCGAGTGCTTATCAGGATGCCACACGGCACAGCAGGTGGTGAATATATGTGTCATAAGTGAGCGAAAAGCAAGGCTTTTCATCAGGGAAAGTATGACTTCTCTGATGGAACAATGTCACTCCATTTTACTTACCTGCAGGAATGTTTAACACAAGAGTGACCAGGACACTGCAGGTGGCTGTGTTAGTTGGTAAATCTTTTCAGAGAACAGTTTAGTAATCCATCTGGAAAGTTCTAAAATTATACAATGCCTTTAATTTTACCTACTGAAATTCTAAAGAAATAATTAAGGATATATGTAAAATGTAGTGGAAGGTTGATCTTTGCAAGGGCTATTTATAATAGAAAAAAGTTGAAAACAACCTGTGTCCAATATTAGGAGATTGGTTAACTAAGTTCTGGAACTTAGATACAATGGAATTCTGAGTAGCCACTAAAAATTATATTACTGAAGTATTTCGGGTGTGGGAAAAGAGTCGTAATAAGTTACTGAATTGAGTCATGTTATAAAATAGTATGTACTTAATGGAAACATTTTGGGACAAAAATGTATATGCTATACATTTTTAAACATCTGTTTGGGTCTTGCTACTCAAAGTGTGGTCCCCGGACCAGCTATTTCTGCATCATTGGGAGCTTGTCAGAAACACAGAACTGCAGCCCAGCACAACCTTAGGTGATTCCCATACAGTGAGGTCCCAACGCTGGGTTGCAGCACCCACACAAACATCACATCTGTGTGTGGGGCTACTAGGAGTCTATTATTTCTCCTTTTTGCTTACTCATTTGTGGCAACTGTATGTTACTGACATAATAAAGGAAAAAGAAAGATGGACACTCTCTGAAAAATACACAGTGGGCTTCATTGTCATGGAAGCTTTCCTGGCTCTTTCCTGTCTGGGACCCCCTCGCTGAGTTCGCTTTAAGTCTTGCTCCTTCTTGGGTGCATTTGACTCTGGCATGGGGAGGCTCTTGGCTTGAAGAGTGGCACTTTCAGAATCACTGCTGCTTTCAAAGGGGCTCTGCTCCTGCCAGACAGGGTGGAGACTGAAGGCCCAAGGGCCTTCAGTCCCCCAGACCCCACCCAGGGCATGAGCCAGGCCCCTTGCTTGCCCTCCCACTCTGCCGCATGGTCTGCCCATTAGGATGCAGGCCGCTTGGCAAATGAGGTCATTTCTTTTCCAGTAAGTGAATTGGCTACTTATGCATTCTCCTGCAGCACCAACGCCAGACACATTTCTCAATCCTCCTCCCCTGGTAGGACAAGGCCAGGACAGACTGTTTCCACCTTCCTTACATCAATCTGTCAGGCTGCGGCAGATGACTCTGCTGGAAGGCCACTGCCCTCGTCCCCGCTGTCCAGGAAAGTGTCTTTCCCCAGCTCCAGTGACGTCAAGTGGATGCTGCACCTGCAGAGGAGAGCAGCTGTCTCTGAAGCTGGCCCTCAGGTCACATCCCCACAGGCGATGGTGAGAGCGAATGACACTTGTGGCTCTCAGAGTGTGGATTACATGTGGCAGGCCATGGTCTCCAAAGCCTCTGAAACAAGCGAGATCTTCTCCCCCCAGGCAAAGCATAGACTAAGCCCTGCTGTTTCTTCTAGTCGAGCAAGGAGGATCTAGAGGCTGGGGATGGGTTCCCATCTGACTTGGTTCTGAAGCCTATATCCTGGGAGTAGAGTTGCCAGCATGTTGCCTGAATATGGTGTATGGTTTCCCATGATCGAGGGTGACCAAAGTTTTAAAGACCCAAGAAAGTACTGAGTCCAGTGGCCTGATTTCACTTGCTTTATTTTTTGCTGAGTACTGACTTTCCATCAGGGTTTAGGGCCAACTTGTGTGGGTAGGGTGTGGGGAGGTCTGCACCTCAAGGAGCCCAAGATGGGTGTGGGGGGCTCATGCTGTCTGGTTGCATCCATGCCCGAGCTTAGCCTTCTTACACCTTTGCCCATGAATACCACCCCCTGCCCCCACACCCTCATTTTCAGAAGGTTCCACCCAGGAAAGGGGAGGCGCCACCAGCTATGGTTTGGGACAAGCTGGGCCCTGCAACCAGTGCTTATAGTGGGGAGGGGGTGGGGAGCGCAGGGGAAGGCATGGGTCAGAGTGTACCCCACACCTACTCTGCCCTCTGCCTCCTTCACCTTTGTCACCCCACTGTGTAGTTGTCACCTGTTCCCACCGCGTCTCCCACATGGCCTCTGTCAGCCTAGGGATCAGCCTGCTATCAGCACCTGCTGCCTTGTCCTAGCCACCCACTCCAGGGGCCTCCCACTGCACTTGCCCTTCTCAGAGCAGCCACTACCCTGCAGACCTGGCCAGGGTGGGGCATGTAGAGCCTGCACCATTGAGAAGACCTGGTGAGGCTCAAGCTGAATTATTCTACATGCTTTCCTGTGAGTTCCAAAAATGTCTGAAAAAACTGAAGAACACATTGAGAGTCCTCAGCCACTCCTCTCTCCTCCGTGGGTGCATTTATTTCACTGTCTTTTCTTTCCTTCCTGTCTCTGCTTCTCATGGAGGATGCTGTGCTGGCCCTCAATACTGGGGGCTCTGCTGACCTTCCTCCAGCCTCATTCATTCCTCAGATCAGCAGTCCTGTCTCAGGGCTGAACTCCCCACTCTGTTAAATTCCTGTTTCTAAGGAGCCCCCAGACTAGATCAGGGGCTACCACATTCACCTACCTCTGGCAGCCTGTGCACATGGATGCAATAATCCTGGGAGTTCCCAAGAAGGAAACTCCCACTGGTGCTTCCCAGAGCAGGTGGGAGGAGCAGGAAAAGTGGCTTCACCAGCATCTCTTGATGGCTGTTGATAGAAATGCTGTGCGGATGGGTGGGAGTGGGGACAGATACAGAGCCAACGAGGCCCAGCACTCTCCTGAGGGCCAATCTTTGGAGTCCCTGGCAGGAGGCAGGGAGCGAGTAATGAAGGAGCAATGCCCAGCAGGAGGGAGTCATCGGACTGGAGACCAAGAAAGGCCCAAGGAGGCACTCAAGTGCTGAAGGAATAAATGGTGGGCTCTGGACTTTAGTTAGCATTCCTTACAATGTGTTAGACGAGAAAGGGTCTGGGTTCAAATAGGCTAGGAAGTGCTGCTCGCCCCCAGTTAAATGTGTTCATCTGTTGCAGAGCCTCTCAGAGCCTCTCTGTTCATCTTCATCAGAATTGCGAGGAAAAGTTGGCAGTAAGTAAAGGGAGCTGGGAGGCCACACGAGGAAAGGACTTTGTGGGTCATTGATCCATTGACCCCTCCTCCTGTAAACTCTGCCCCCAGGGACATCACTCAAGGACAGCTGAAGGGTGGCCTGGAAGGGCCTGGAGGAAAGGTGGTCATTGGGGTGGAACCCAGGACCGTGGCTGTGAAGATGTGGGAGGCAGGTGGCCAGTGGTCAGGACAGTGTTCTCCCTTGGATAAGGCCTGGGCCCTGCGTGGTCACCGTGATCAGGGCGGGCCAGGGCACCTTGAAGTAAGGCAGGACAAAGAGGCCCGGAGGCCATGAGCTGTGGGTGGGACCTGCGCTCCCCCAGGGCTTGCAGGGCACTGGCTGGGCAAACCTGGCCGAGGCCTCACTGTGGCCCTGTCCTTTCGTTCTGGGCATCCCTGTCCTTTCCGGGGAGGGAGAAGAAGCAGCAGATTGTCCTACCTCGAACATAGCGGGCTCCTTCCTTCCAGGGGCCTGACTGACCTGGCAGCACTCGGGGTAGCCTGCTGGGCGTTGACTCTTGTCGGCCCCTAGCCCTGGTCTCCTGGGCAAACCCCTGCACCAAAAGAAGAAAGGCCCCCCCCAGCTCCATCCTAATCTCGACCCGCGTCTCTCCAAGAGGCTAAAGGAGCCTACTCGGCTCTCATTCTCTGTCCTCCCCTAAAACCTCAGGCTCATCCCTGGCCCCAAGCCCTTCATCTTCTGCTCTTATTGCCTCCCGGCGCCCGGGATATTCGGCTTTGTAACGCCCTCCGCAGCCTGACAATTCTCTATCACCTAAGGCTGAAGAACTGCGTTTGTGAAGAGGGAGTGCATGGGGCCGGGGCGGGGCTCCCGTGGGGAGGGCGGGGCCTCCTGCGGAGGGCGTGGTCTGAGTGCAGGGTCGGGGGCTGTGGGCTGGGCTGGGCGGGGCGGGGTCTGAGGGCCCCGCGAGGAAAGCCGGTGCCTCCTGCTCCCCAGCCCTGTGCTCCCGCGCCCCAGTCTCAGCGGGTTCCGGCTTAGTCCAGCACCCTGGGGGAATTCTGCGCTCTGGCTGGCAGCACGCCCTGCCTGCGCTCGTCCCGTCTTTGCTCCTGGTCACCATGCGTCCTGCAGAGTTACCATCCGTGCCCACATGCTGCCCCGGGGCCGCCGTGTCCCCATGTGGCTGGGTCTTGGTGTCCCCGCTGCGCTCGTCCCGCCTGCCACCACCGTTTGCATATGGGCCTTTCCATTAAGAATCTGGCGCTCCGGGCAGGACCAGCGCGCTGCGGGCAGCTCCCTAAGACCCCGACGCGCGTGAGCCTCTCTGCCTCTCTGTCCAGTCTGGCCTGGGACAGACACCTGTGGACACCTGAGGCAAAGGGAAGTCGGGGCCCAGGGACATCTCAGGGGAATAGAGTCTCAGGAAAAAGGGGGAGGCTGGGCTACCAGGGGGAGCTGGGGTAGGCAGGGGAGCCCAGCCCTGCAGGAGGGCAGGATGCCCGCCCGGGGCGTAAGAGCGGAGGGCAGGCCCTGGGGCGCGGCGCGCTGGGCTATGGAGACCACGCTCCTCCGCCCAGTCCTGTCTGGCCCAAGGGACGCGGCAGGGCACAGGCGCCTGCAGAACCCGCCATGCGCGGGACGGGCCTCTGCTCCTGGCTCCGCCGGCCTTCCCAGGCCCCGGGAGCCAGGAAGGTCTGAATGGAGTGATGCGCCTGGACTTTTGTTCGGAAATCCCCGCGTGGAGTGCGGCCTAGCGGGGAGAGGCTGGAAACAGGCGAGGAGGAGCAGGGCCCCGGGTGGACGGGACAACGGGAACCGGGTCTTCCCTCGTTAAGAAAGGGAAGGGTCTCAGCCTTACTGAGAGGAGCCCCTGTGGAGGAAGCAGGCCTGCACCTGCGGCTTCCCTGCACCCCGCACGCCGGGCCCAGGCACCTCCTCCCCAACACAAGCAAAGGTAGCCCAGCTGCAGCCGGATCCTCCCTGAGCGCAGCGCAGGAGTCACAGCCCCCGACAGCTGGGCAAGTCTCGTCCTCCCCCGGCCTTTTCAGCGGCCATCCAGAGTTCAGCATCAGCGCTCCTGGCACAGACCCCACTGCTGACTCCATTCACTCCCCGACCCCCCTTAAGCTATTTGAACTTCTCACGCCCTCCACCTGCAGGGCCCGGTTATGTCACCGGCTGACGTCACCAGCTGTAGAGGAACAGGAGCAGGTTTCCGTTTTCCCCTCCCAGCACCTGGCCAAATTGCCCAGCTATGCACCCACCCCCCACTGCTGCCTCCTTGTGGCTGCCCACCAGCCCCACTGAGATCGAATGGGGAGCCTGTAAATCCTGATGTCACCCAGTCTCGGGGCCGGGAGAAGCTCTGAGCCAGGCCTCCAAACCTGGCAGGGTCCAGGGCTGGGGGCAGGTCAGGCGCCCAGCCTGCTCTTCTGCTGCCTGCCATGGCTGGCTTCAAGGAGGGTGGAGGCCACACTCCACACACCTCTGTCACCCAGCAGGCTCTCTGGCTTCAGCTCCCACTGGGCTCGGACAGTGGGAGCACCAGCAGGGTTCGGAGCCACTTGGAAGCAGCTCTCTCTCCAGGTCCCACCCCACCTAGGAGCAGCTCTCTCCCCAGGTCCTGCCGGAGCAGCCGTGAGGGTGGCCTGCTCTACCAAAGCCTGCTCCTTGCTCCTGCCAGGGCCATCTCTAAGGCGACAGCCACACCTGCTGTTGTCCCATCAGGCCTCAAAGAGGTCATGGTTCCCTGTCCTTTCCAGTCTCCTCAGCCCCACTTATGCCTCTAAACAGACTCTACCGATGCCCCCAGGGCAGTGTTGGGTTCCTGGCTGGTGCAGCTGGTGGGTGTTTGCTCTCCTTGAATTCATTCGTCTTTGACAAGCATGCATTGAGCACCTGTTGTGTACACTAGGCCTGTTTAGGTGCCGGGACAGGAGGAGTATGACTTGGGTCTTGGCCTGTGAGAGGCCAGGGCAAAAGCAGCAGGGAGGAGAAGTGGTGGGGAGATTTAGGGCCCCGTGTGATCCCCAGTACCCCAATTCATGTCCCAAAAGGAAAAAAAATGGTAACTCTTGGCCATGTTGTGCAATAGTCCCTGATCAGCCATGTCAGCTGAGAACACATTCAGTCCACATTATATTTAATGATGGTCTAGCACTGTCATTACCCATTTTTTAACAAGATGGCCAAGAAAGCCACCCATGAGGGCATCAGATTGTCTTCCTGCTGTTTCTGTCATGCTCTGCTTCTGCACACAGGAGACACACTCGCAGGCAGCATGCAGAAACACATACATCGGAGACATGCAGACACACACACACACACACACACACACACACACACACACACAGGAGCAAAGCAGGAACTAGAGGCTGGCCAGCTCTACCTAATCTCCACCAACATGTTTTGAGTCCCCTTGGACAAATCAGGCCCCATCAGGTATGGGGTCCCCCCTCCCTGGTGGAGGTCACCCAGGTGGTTCAGTCAAAGCCCTCAGTGGTGGACAGGCCGAAAGCAGAGAGGCTTCTCTTGGTCCCTGTCCCTCTTCCCTCCTACACTCTCCTTTCCCCCTTGGCCCCAAAGACCAAACCATCTCTTGGACTCAGAGGCCCATGAGGTCTCCTGGGGGTCTCCGGGCCTGGATGCACCCAGCTGCTTCTCCTGGGCACCAAGGCTCCCGGCACGCCCCCTGTGACTGGGCTCTCATCTCATCTTCACCTCCGTGCCGTTCAGCTTGCCCTCCACCCATGCTGGTCCTACTGGCCATGGAAAGCCGCTGCTGCAAGACATCCTTCAGTGACTGTCCTGGCTTTGCGTCCATGCCCAGACTTAGGGGGAAGGGGAGAAGCAGCAAGCCTTCAGCACAGAGTCAGTGAGGGGAGAGGAGGTGCTTCCAGTGATTGGAAACCTTCGATTTCTTTTTAAGAGTAAGTTTCAGCTGATAAATTCCACTCCCATCGATATCTTTTTCCAGAGAGGACCTACGGAGATATGGAGGTGTGCCCCAACCTGAGGGGCTTGGGGAGAGAGAGAACAAGCAGGAGGCTCAGCTTCCCCATCCCCATGTCAACAGCCCCTTCAGCTCTGCCATCCTTTGTCTAAACTCACTCTCCCTCACTAGAGCACACTGTCCTAGGGGGTGCTGTGTCTGCTCCCCCAACCTAGGTCCCCTGCACCCCACCCCACACCCCCACCTGCTGAATGAATGAATTCAGCAAGTGAATGAACAAGTAAATACTCAATATTTCCTTGCATACCTTGCACTTTGCAGAAAAGAGTTGGGTTGGGGGAGTTTTAATTCTTCTGTGCTCTCTCTTTCCATCTATAAATCCCTACCCTTGACCACCTGGGCCATCCTCACACAGCCCAGGGACACACACAGGGCTGGCTGTCATTCTTGATACCCTTCCTGTTGTATCCTTCCTGTCCGGTGGACCCCCTCAAAAGACAGGAAAATGACTGCGACCACTATGTAAATAGGGAGAGATGCCTTCAGGAGTCACTGCTGCCTTCAGGAGAGACCAGAACCCATGGAAAGGAGCCCTAAGGTCTCCACGGGTCTCTGTTTTCATTTGGACAAGTAGCTTGATGAGTGTGGACATGCAGTGGTAGGTTGGAAGCAGAGGCAAGAGTGGGGCTGAAAAGAGTGGACCTGTCAGGAAAGAAGTATGGGAACATCAGGCATCTCTTGGAACACTGCAGGAAGGAACAGCACAGAGCGGCAGCCTCAGCAGGGGCAGGAGGCCACTGTCCACTGAGCACCTTCAGATGTTTGCCAACGTGCAACATGAACCCCTCCCCGAAGGCTGCCTCACACTCGGCCTTGGAGCTCCACGGTGGGATTTGGGGAACACAGAGACGCCCATGGTGAAACGACTCCATGAACTCAGCTGGTGGCAATAGGAGCTTCAGATCGCTGGTGGCAATATGAGCTTCAGATCACAGGTGACCAGGAGAATATGTGCCCCTCAAGGACTACAGAAACCTGGGGGAGGTGCTGGGTTTTCCACAATTCCGCCCGACCTGCACCCTGGGACACCTGGGAGACCATAGGGAAGCGGGTGCTAGTGAGGCTGCCGTTGCTGCCCCCCAGGCCTGTGGTGGGGGCAGGGTGCACCGCCACAGCCATTGGCCCCATTGGCAGAGCACACTCATATCACCCCCTGCTGCTCACACCAGCCTTGTCTGTACTCAGGAATAGGGACAGCAATCGTTCCCATTTTATAGATGGAAATCTGTGTCCTGCAGAGAGGACATAATTGACCGTACCTAGTAAGTGGTGCTATTAGGGCTATTACTCGGGCCCCTGTCCCGAGCCTGGACTTCCTCCTGCTGGGCTTGGAGAGCCCCATCAACCCACCCCTGCAGGAACCACCAGCTCCACACTGGCTTCCTAACCCACAAGCATCGCCAGCTGTCCATCCCCCCAGAAAACATTCAGTTGCATCTCTATCTTATACTCTTCACAAAATACATTTTGAGTGGACTAATTCTTACATGCAAAATCCACAATTGCCTTTATCTAAGTCTTAGAGTCAAAAACAAGAGGATAAGTTTATAAACTTAGGTTAAAAATCTTCTTAATTAGCACACAAAAAGCAATAAATGAAAATAGTGATAAACTTGACTTCACCAAAATGAAAATTTTCCGTATGACAAAAGATTCCACAAACAAGCTTGAAAGTCTTTCTACCAAATGGAGAAAGAATTTGCCATGCGTACAAGTGGCCAGAAAATACAAACAAGTCCTACCAACCAATAGGAAAAGGCTAACAATGCAGCGTGAGGCACAGGCCAAGAAGAACAAGGGCAAGTGCGAACGCAAGGTGGGAGGTGGGCAAGCCCACCACAGCCATGGCCATGGCCACTGAGGGAGCCTGAGCTACGCCCAGGTCAGCACTAAGTTTCCGTCAGCTGGCAAATGTTTTGAGTTCATAACACCCAGAAAGGGTGCGGGAGTGGGGAGCAGGTGTCTTCTGCATTGCCAGGGATTGTAAACGGGTGGAGCTGCCCTGGGGCTTCCAGGCAGTGCTTACTGATGTGCCACCCATGCACCCAGGAGTTGGCACTTCCATCCTCAGACTCCCCCAAGACTCCCCCAGTGTACATGAGAGCAGGTACACAGATGCCCAGCAGCACTGCCTGGGACCCTGCCTGAAAACTGAAAGGTCTGGAAGCAAATGAAAACACCATTTATAAGAAAATGGTAAAAGGAAACTATGTGCCTGTGTGTGTGCACGTGCATGTGTGCGTTTGTATGTATGCATCCATGTGTGTACGCCCATGCCATAGAATACAATGCTGCAATGAGGTGGACACGTCTACAATGAGGTAGACACAGGGTGATCTCCAAGGTCAGTGAAAATGTTCCGGGCACACCAGACCCACTGCTCTTGGAATCAAGACAAACCCACTCCCTGCCTTCCAGGCCCTCACTGGCCCCTCCTTCACTGCCTGCCCTTTCCCCTAGCCCAGCTCCCGGCCCCTCTGCTCTCCTATGGCCTTTCTCTGACCTCTCATCCACCTCAAGGCTGGCACGCATCCTTCACTCTGTTCTCCCCACTAGAGCTGGCCCTGAGGCCGCTTCCCAAAGCAGCCTTTGCTAACCACTGCCCCTCAATGTGCACCATGCTCCTTGCTGAGGTGAGACAGGTGCCCAGGGGCCCTGTCTGACCACATGCTGCTCCCACAGAATGCTCTACTAGCTGGCACCTGGGGGGTGGTGAACCTGCATGAACATCAGCTAGACGGCTAAGTGGTGGCACATAGATTCGGTGTCGTGTAAATGAGAGGCACAGAAAGCAGCGCTCTGGGCCAGGGGCAGGGGGTGGCTCACACCTGTAATCCCAGCACTTTGGGAGGCCGAGGCAGGCAGATCACGAAGTCAAGAGATCAAGCCCATCCTGGCCAACATGGTGAAACCCTGTCTCCACTAAAAATACAAAAATTAGCTGGGCACGGTGGCACGTGCCTGTAATCCCAGCCACTCGGGAGGCTGAGGCAGGAGAATCACCTGAACCTGGGAGGTTGCAGTGAGCCGAGATTGCGCCACTGCACTCCAGCCTGGTGACAGAGCGAGACTCCTTCTCAAAAAAAGAAAATAAAAGGAAAAGAAAGCAGCGCTCTGTGTTTCTGTGGTCATGACCTGTGGACTCATGCACTCAGGAGGCTCTGAGGCACTGACACTCATCTCTACCCATGCCTCCTCTGGCCTCATGGACGGTGGCAAAGTGGAAACAATTTTAATCAAGGTCTGTATTTTTAACAAAAAATATATTCATGACTTCGGATTCTTAGGACTTGTGATTTTTCACCTTTACACTGGTGTGACCGCAATATGCACTCGGTAGAACATGAACTTCAGATTTGGTGATATACAATACAATGCTCCCTTCAGATGCTGGGCAGTGGCACGAGCACAGCTCTCAGCCACCATACGACCACAGGCCAAACAGCTGCTACTCCAGGACGCTGTGGCACTGGCTGATTCTGCCCAACTGTAGGTGAAAGTGAGTGCTCCGAGCGCGCTTAAGTGGGCTGGGCTCAGCTGTGATGCTTGCTAGGTTAGGTGGATTAAATGCACTCTCAATTTACCTTATTTTCAACATACGATGAGTTTATCAGGATGTAACCCCCTCAAAGTTGAGGAGCACCTGTACAGTAAATGAAAAGAAAATATAATGAGGAAAAGATTCTCTTGCTCAGTCTCTGTTTACTGAGGTGTGGTCTGAGGCGGGAAACTGGGCTCCACGGCCACCCAGAGGGCCCTCCATGAGCACAGAGAGGGGCTTCCCATCGGAAAAGGCAGGGGAGACTTTCCGGGTGACTCTGAGCAGAAACCAGTAGGCAGGCAAGACACAGGCAGGGATGGCACAGGAAGGAGAGAGGTGGTCCCAGCCGAGGGTGGGGCGCAGGAAAACCCCAGAGATGGAGGAAACCAATGTGACCTGCCTCCTGCCCTGGATGGAGAGGCCCAGGCCCCGACCACCAAGGCAACCAAGGCCTGACCCAGCGGGTGCAGCCAGAACTTCCACCCCTGTGCATCTGTGAGGGATGGGATCTGGAGCAGGACCTTTACAGAAACCCCTGTTCCTCTCAGGAAGGGACTTGGGGCTTCCTAGGTTGTCTACAATCCCCAGAGCATCCGTTTCTCATGACTGCCATGGCCCCAGTTGGCACAGGCCTCAGCCTCCTTCCCAGTGCTCTGTGGCCTTTCAGCCCCCTCTCCCCTTCTGGGCCCCCTCCAGACTTCAGTGGGTCTGGAGACAATAAGAATTTCCTAATTCCAGGCTGTGGGTGATGGATGCAGCCCACCAGGCCCCTGCCATGGGGTCTTCAGGAAGCCATCTCCCTTCTCCCTGGACTCTGTAATTACAGCTGGGGATAACCTGCTGTATTTCCTAATTAGCAGCCTTAATCCCTCATGCACACCATTAACAGGCTGGCGCATCTTCAGATGTGATTGATTATGTCGTTAGCCTAATCCATAATCAATACTTGGATAATTGCTTCCTTGGGTTTATATTTAGTCCTTGGGGTCTTGGGCTGGGAGGAACATCCATCTGCAGATGCACTAATGGCTGTGTGGAGGTCGCCCATGGACCGCTCACCCGGGACCCCCAGGACCTGTGGCCTGTGGTCAGAGCAGGTGCTGCCGCGGCACTGGAGACCCAGGCCCTGGTGCATCCGGGGATCTCTGCATGCTGCGGTTGCGAAGACTCCTGGTCCATCAAGGCCTTGGGCTCTGGCTCCAGAACACTAGGGGTTATTTCAGAAACAAGGTCAGGAGACCTCAGACCTCAGACCACGGCAGTGTCCGCAAGTCCCCACCCCACACATCTTCACCCTTTCAGAAGAGTCTGAGGCGGGTACAGAGGATGGTCCCAGACTAGAGCTGCAGGACTGTCACGGCTTGCACATTCCTGCTCCACGCAGGCCCCAGAGCCCCTCAGCTCCAGGTGCAGCCCCTGTCCTCACCTCCCCCGCTTGCCAGGAAATCATGGCCCAGCCCGATGTGGTTTCCTTTCTCTCAGAGGCTGGCGGCAGCATTGGCAGCTCAAGGCCAGGCCAGGGCAGCAGAAGAGCAACCTGTCGAAGGCAGCCCTTATGAATGGGCTCTCATCTGACTGTAACTGGAATTCATATGGAGGCTCTGCTTCCAGGAACTTCCCCAGCAGACGAATCTGGGGCACAGAGTTCTGGGCTGGAATGCCCCAGGAGCCAGCCATAAATCTTCCCAAAATGAGGGTGCACAGTCTCATTGCTCTGGAGGTGCACTGCTCGCCCCTGGAGCCAACCTGTCATTCTGCGTCCTCCAGGCTCTGCAGGGAGCTGGGAGTCGGGCCAGGGAGAGGTGGACGGGAGTTGGCAAAGTCACCGTGAAGGAAAACATTTTTATCATTTAATTAGCAGCCTCTCAGAAAAGCAAGCTCTGTTTCGTCTTGAGCTGGTCAAAGGAAATGAGAAGTGACATTTTCCCACCCCCACGTTTCCCTTGGCCAGGGAAGCTCCAAGCTGGAGGCGCGGGGTGTGGGCAGCCTCAGGCTGTGCGCATCCAGGGCCGGGCCCAGGGGCAGTGGCGGCGCGTGCAGCCTTTGCTGTGCTCTGGCCGTGCCCGGCACTCTCGCTCCCTCATTTGCTCTCATAAACGCCGTCTGCATTATCGATCACCCTCTGGGTCCCTCCACAATGCAGGGGCTTCAGGCTGCACCCACTCCTTGAGGGTGCTGCACTCCTGTACTCTCTGCATCTCCCAAGCATATGTGTGACAGCAAGATGGCTGCAGATATGCAACTTCCAATAATCAATCAACTCTTAAATGATCATCAATAAACCCTTAAGTAATGACCAGGAGCCCCTCACCAGCATATCTGTACCCATTTGTTGCTATATCCACCCCGATGCGTGACTGACAAGTGTTCACACACGCGCCACCCACAGGCTCCACTCCAGCTTTGGAGGATACAGGCGGGACATCACTCTGGGGCTCCTGTCTCCTGGGGAGATGACAGTGGGGGAGGGACACTCATGAAAAACCTCCCTAGCCAGTTCCTGACTCTGCGATTGCCCAGACTCTGAGGATATTGACCAACAGAGCTCACTCAGCTCCACAGAGACGAACCTGGAGGCCCAGAAGAGGCTGGCCTGGCCTGGGTGCAAAGGCCCCAGGCAGAAGAGCCCAGATGTCCTCACTTCTTTCGCACTATGGGGCACCCAAAACATGCAGCTCCATTTTAATGAGCAGCTGCTGTCCTTTTTCAGCTGCTATGGGCCCACTCTGTCCAGGCTGCAGCCTCTGGGCAGCCTGAATCCAGCCGCCAGGTGAGGCACATGTGTGGAGAACTGTAAGAACATTGAGACTTCGTGCCTCACTTTACAGGGCAGCAAATGGAGGCCAGAGAGGGCAAGATATATGGCCAGTTGCACAGGAGCAGGATGAGGAACTGGGCCTTGCTCCCGCCCTGCACTCGGAGGCCCAGGTCCACCTATTCCAGACAAGGAGTCCGTGGGCCAGGGGTGGGACTCATCTGTGCATGGAGGGCCCAGGCTGTTTCTTCCCAGGAGGGACAAGGACCCTCTCGTCAACACTGCATCAGGGAGGGACACATGTTGTCTACTTAGCAGGGGGTTTTAGCAGCTTCCTTAGTTCTTGGGCTTCACTGGGTCCTCCTGCCAACAAGCATGGCCCCTGGCCCCATGTGGACACTCTTCCAGGGCAGAGGCCATGGCTAACCAGCCTGAGCTGCTCCAGACAGGCCAGCAGAGGTATCCAAGCAGCTGGAGCCAGCCAGCCCTCAGCACACATCCATTTATTCTTGCAGCAGCTACTTACTGGGCCTGGGCAGAGACAAGATGATCCATTCTGGATGCATATATATGAAGAATATAAAGCAGGGCTGGTGGGATGGGGACATCATGCAAATGTAGTGGGGTGCTGGAGAAGTCTGTCTGCCAAAGTAGCCAACAAGGAGAAGCCAGATGTGCTGACAGCTGTCTAGGGTGGAGAGCAGCAGAGCAAAGGCCCTGTGGCAGAAATGGATTTGCAGTGTTCCAGGCAGGAGAAAGACCAGCATGATGGAGCCAAGTGAGCCAGCAAAGTGAAAAGGCCAGAGAAGCCTGCAGCCTGGGGCATGGGTTCCATTCCCAGTGCAGGAAACTGGGATTTGAAACAAGGGTTGGCATGGTTGATACTTTCAGAAGTCAGTCTGACAGGGGTCCCGGATGCCAGGCTGAGGAGGTGGGACTTCCTTCTGGAGGAGGACCAAAGAGGCTTTTCAGCAGGGAGCTGGCAGGTCACTCTCCAGCTGTGGGAGCCAGCCCCTTCTCCGGGAGCTGTGCGGGTGCTAGGCGCCATCAAGACAGCTCTGCTCCTCCCAGCCGTGAGACTTGGGACAGGGTCACCCTCTCAAATTCTGTTTTGTTCTCTGCAAAATAGACATGAAATTTTAGACAATAACCAGCTACTCCAGCCAAACACCACACAAAAAGTGGTGGCTTGTTCCCCCTCACACCATCAAAGGCCAAGTGGGGAGCCTGGACTTCCACCCTGGCCAGGCTGTAATGAGTTGCCCAATCTCCTTGTCTCCCTGTTGAGTGGTATCAGAGAGGGCTCAGTGAGGGGCCAGAACCTTCATCCCTACCAGGTAGTAACCAGCCCCTTCCACCCCGTGGTGTCAGTGGAGGCTGCACAGGGAGCCGGAGCCCTCGGGGGAACCTGGACTCCTACGCCCACCTTCCACACTGTGCCTGCCAGAGTGGTGTCAGAAGCTGCCAGCTAAACCAGAAGGTTTCAACTCACATTCAGAATTTCATAACATACTGCACAAATAACATGATACAGGAGCTCAGCAGCAGCATGGGGGGACAAAGGAACACATCCATGAACTCGGAGAGAAACTATAGAAATTATTTAATCTGAACAACAAAGCTACAATAGATTGAAAATGAAAACAAAAAGAACAATCCCTCGGGAACCTGTGAGACTGTAACAAAAGATCTAATTCATGTTATTGAGTCTCAGAAGGAGAGGAGAAAGAGGTGGGCCTTAAAAAGGACTCAAAGATACAATGTTGAAACTCCCTAAATCTGGCAAAAAACATACACTTACGAATTCAAGAAGCTGAGTTACTCAAATAGGATAAACCAAAAAAATCCACACCACGACACATCACGATTCAACTCCTGAAAAATAAAAACAAAGAAAAAATCTTAAAAGTACTTGGGAGAGAAAAGACCCCTTCCTACCTATAGGGGAAAAAAATAAGAATGACAACAGATTTCTCATTAGAAAGCACAGGGGTCAAAAGTGGCACATTTTTCAAGTGCTGAAAGAAAATAACTATCAACTCAGAATTCTATTTCCAGTAAAATATTCTTTAGGAACAAATGAAATTAAGATATTCTCAAACGAAAGAAAAGTAACAGAATTTGACAATAGCTGACCTACCCTAGAATAATTAAAGGAAGTTCTCTAAACAGAAAGAAAATATTAAAAATAAGGAATCTTGAAGCATCAGAAAGGAAGAGAAAAACAGTAAGAGTAAAAAATGTTGGTAAACATTTCCTTCTCATTTTCAGTTTTCTAAATTATATTTGACAGTTGTCACAAAAATTATATTGTCTGATGTATTTCTGAATGCATGTCGAGAAAATATTTAAGACAATTGTATTACAAATATAGAAGGGTAAAGTAGGTTGAAGGGGCATGAGTTTTCTATACTTTACTTAAACTGGTAAAATATTAACATCAGTACACTAAATTGTGTATATATAATGTAATACATCAGATAGCCATTTAAAAAGCTATACAAAAAGACACAGTCAAAACACACTACAGGCTGGGCACGGTGGCTCATGCCTGTAATCCCAGCACTTTGGGAGGCTGAGGCAGGTGGATCACGAGGTCAGGAGATCGAGACCATCTTGGCTAACATGGTGAAACCCCGTCTCTACTAAAAATACAAAAAAAATTAGCCGGGCGTGGTGGCAGGCGCCTGTAGTCCCATCTACTTGGGAGGCTGAGGCAGGAGAATAGCATGAACCCGGGAGGCAGAGCTTGCAGTGAGTGGAGATTGCACCACTGCACTCCAGCCTGGGCGACAGAGCGAGACTCCATCTCAAAAACAAAACAAAAAAAACACTATAGACAAATCAAGATGGAATTCTAAAAAACTTTAAATAACCCACAGGAAGCGGAAAAAAGCTCAGATATACTAAAAATAGTGAGAACAAACAGAAAACCAAAACAAAAAATAAAATGGACAACTTAAGCCCTAACATGTCAATAATTACGTAAAAATGCAAATGGTCTAAATATACCAATTAAAAGACAGAGATTGACAGAATACACTAAAAATATGACCCACCTATATGCTGTCTATAAGAAACTCACTTCAAATATAATGATATGCATAGGCTGGAAGTAAAATGATGGGAAAAGATACCTTAGACAAACATCAATCAAAAAAAAGAAAGCAGGAATAAGTATATTAATACCAGATAAAGTATATTTTAGAGCAAAGAAAATTGCTGGAGACAGAAAGGGACATTATATAAGTATGAATGGGTCACCCACCAAGAAGTCATAGCAATTCTAAACATGTATGCACCAAACAAAAGAGCCGAAAAATATGTGAAGCAAAATCTGATCAAACTAAAATGAGAAATATATAAATCTACACCTCTTTCAATAATTCATAGAACTACTATTTCAACATAGATCTACTTTCAATAATTCATAGAACTACTAACAGAAAATTAGCAAGTATATAGAAGAACTCAACAACACCATCGAAGAACATTATCTGTTCAACAGATGGAGAAAACTCCATGCAGCAACAGAAGAATACATATTCTTTTCTTTTCTTTTCTTTTCTTTTTTTCTTTTTTTTTGAGATGGAGTCTTGCTCTGTCACTCAGGCTGGAGTGCAGTGGCATGATCTTGGCTCACTGCAAGCTCTGCCTCCCGAGTTCATGCTATTCTCCTGCCTCAGCCTCCCCGGCAGCTGGGACTACAGGATCATGCCACCATGTCCGGCTAATTTTTTTGTATTTTTAGTAGAGATGGGGTTTCACCGTGTTAGCCAGGATGGTCTTGATCTCCTGACCTCGTGATCCACCCACCTCGGCCTCCCAAAGTGCTGGGATTACAGGCGTGAGCCACTGTGCCTGGCCAAATACACATTCTTTTCAAATGCCCGTGGAACATATTCCAAAATAGAATGTATGTAGGCTTTAAAATAAACCTCAAAATTTTTAAAATAATTGAAATTTTGTAGAGCATGTTCTCTGACTGTAATGGAATTCAACTAGAAACCAACAGTGGAAGGATAATAAGAAAATCTCTAAACAATTGAAAACAAAACAACACATTTCTAAATAATCCATGACTCATAGGAAATCTCAAGGGATATATAAACAACGTTAGACTAAATGAAAAGGAAAATGAAAATGCAATATACCAAAATTAGTAGTATACAGCTAAAATAGTGCTGAGAGGATGGTGGATAGCACTAAATGCCTACATCACAGAAGAGGGAACATCTTAAGTCATTAATCTATGTTTACACCTCAAGAATCTAGAAAAGAAGAGCAAAATAAACCTAAAGCAAGCAGGAGGGAATAATAAAAATAAAGGCAGAATGAAATTTATGAAATTTAAAACAGAGAAACTATAGATAAAATAAATGAAACAAAAAGCAGATTCTTTTAAAAGATCGATAAAATTGGTAAACCTTTAGCAAGACTGACAAATAAAAAAGAGAAAACACAAATCATTAATATCGTGAATGAAACAGGACATGACTGCAGACCCTGAAGATTGAAGGAAATCAAGGGAATACTATGAACAACTCCGCACACATAAATTTGACAACTTACATAAAATGGATGAGTCCCTCCAAAACCAACTACAATTCACTGAATGTGAAATAAATATGTCGAATAGCCTATAGCCATTAGTAAAATCGAATTCATAATTTAAAACCTCCTCAAAAAGAAATCTTCAGGTCGAGATAGTATCACTGGAAAATTGTACCAAATGTTTAAAGAAGAATTAACACCAATACTACACAGTCTTTTCCAGAAAATAGAACAGGAGCAAATGCTTCCCAGTACTATTGGTAGTATTACCCTGACACAAAACTAATTCTGTCTTAGTCTGTAACCGACTAAGAAATAAAAGAATTTCAGACTGGGAAGGAAGTAATAAAGCTGCCCCTGTTTGCTAATGACATGATTCATCTGTAACAGACTAAGAGAGTGTTAGAAAACCATAGGCCAATATTCCTCATAAATATAGATATAAATATTCCTAACAACATATTGGCAAATAAAACTCAGCAATATATAAAAATAATTATACGCCATGATCAAGTGAGGTTTATTCCAGGGATGCAGAAGCAGTTCCAATATGTGAAAATCAATAAGTGTAATCCACTTGATAAACAGGCTAAAGAAGAAAAATCACATAATCATATTAATTGAGGAAGAAAATGTATTTGACAAAATTCAGCACCCTTGAGGGATGGGGGTATGGGGAATGACTGGCTGTTTAACAGGCTGGGCTTTCCTCTGGGGTGGCGAAAATATTCTGGAGCTAGACAGCGGTGATAGTTGCACAACATTGTAACTGTCCTAAATGTCACTGAATGTACAGTTTATACTGCTTTAGAATGGTAAATTTTAAGTTATTTGTATTTTATGAAAATAAAAAATTAAATTCAATGCCTATTCATAAAGAAACTCAGAAAAATAAGAGCAGAGGGGAATGTCCTCAACTCAATAAAGAACATTGACAAAAACCTAACATTTAACATTATACCTACTGGTGAAAGACTGGATAATTTCCCCAAAGATCAGGAGAAAGGCAAGGGTACTTCTCTTGCCACTTCTGTTCAGCAGCATCCTAGACTTTCTAGACAGTGCAATAAAGCAAGAAAAAGAAATAAAAGGCATTCAGGCTGGGGAGGAAGAAATAAAACTTCCCCTGTTTGCTAATGACATGATTGTCTATATAGGAAATTCTAAGAAATTTACCAAAAAAAAAAAAAAAGCCAAAAAAGCAAAAACCCAAAACCAAAACAAAACCATCACTAATAAATAAGTTCAGCAAAGTCTTGGGATATGATGTAAACATACAAAGAAACCAGCGAATTTCTATACACTAGTGTGAACACAGGGACACTGGAATTAAAAATTACAAGAACTAAAATTGATGAAATACTTAGGTATAATTCTAACAAAACATGTTCAAGACGTACATGCCAAAACTACAAAATGCTGATGAAAGAAATTTAAAGAAATTTTTAAAAAATCTAGGTAGATGGAGAGACATACTGTGTTCATGGATTGAAAATCTCAACATGGTAAGATATCAATTCTCTTTAAGTTTGGTTTTCAGGTTTAACAAAATTTCTATCAAAATCTCAGCAAGATTTTTTGAAGATATAGACGTCATTCTAAAGTTTACATGGAAATGCAAAGGAACTGGAATAGCTAAAACAATTTTGAAAAAGGATAAAGTGGGAGGAATCAATCTATGTGATTTTAAGATATTATTTAGCTACAGTTATCAAGACTGTGTAGCATTGGTGGAGAGTTAGTTACATAGATTAATGGAACAGAGTAGAGAACCCAGAAATAAACCCACAGCAATAGGTCCAGCTGATTTTAGACAAAGGTGCAAAAATAATTCAATGGAGCAAAGATGGTGCTGGAGAAATCAGACATTCGTAGGCCAAAACCAACCAAACAGAAACCTGAACCTTGACCCAAATCTCACATCTAATTTTTTAAAATTAACTTAAAAAGGATAATGGATTTAAATGTAAAATGTAAAACTATAAAACTTT
Source organism: Symphalangus syndactylus (assembly GCF_028878055.3). Taxonomy (NCBI): domain Eukaryota; kingdom Metazoa; phylum Chordata; class Mammalia; order Primates; family Hylobatidae; genus Symphalangus; species Symphalangus syndactylus. The sequence goes on from NC_072426.2 coordinate 79,877,486, forward strand.
TATCAAAAAATAATAGAAAATTTTCAGGATTTAGAACTAGGCAGTGTTCTTAGATTTGATGCCAGAAGCAAAATCCATAAAAAGAAAAATTGATAAGTTGGATTCATCAGAATGAAAAACTTTTGCTCTGCAAAAGATCCTATTAAGAGGATGAAAAGACAATCTACAGACTGGGAGAAAATATTTGCAAACCACATATCCGACAAAGAAAGAGTCTAAAATAGGCAAAGAATTCTCAGAACAAAACAACAAAAAATCCAATTAGCAAACAGGCAGACGTAAAGCGATCTTTTACCAAAGAGATGGCAAATAAGCATATAAAACTGACTGTCAGCAATGTGTAAACTAAAACCACTACACACTTATCAGAATGGCTAAAAGAAAAATAAAAAAATAGTGACACCAGCAAATGATGGCAAGGATACAGAGAAACTGGATCACTCATGCATTGCTGGTGAGAATGTAAAATGATAAAGGCACTCCAGAAAACAGTTTGTCAGTTTCTTTAAAAACTAAAGAACTATGCCACTACCATATGACCCAGTAACTGCATTCCTGGCAATTTATATCAGAGAAATGAAGACTTATGCTTGCTCAAAAATCTGTACATGAAAGTTCACAGACTTTTTTGGATAGTAGTTGAAAACTGGGAACACGCCAGATGTCCTTTATTGGGTGAATGGTTTAAACACACTGTGGTACATCATCCATACCATGGAATACTGCTCAGTGGGAAAAAGGACCAAACTCTTGTTACATGCATCGACCTGGGTGAGCCTGCAGAGAATCATGCTCTGTGAAATCACCAGTGCCAAAATGTTACACACTGTATGATTCCAATTATATAACATTCTTGAAATGACAACATTACATTAAAATGGTGCCAAAGTAACTAAGGTTTAATAGAAATGCAGACTAGGCTAGCTTAGTGGCTCCCAGGGGTTAAGCGCAGGATGGGGTTAGGGGCAGAGAATTCCTCTCCTTGAGGGAGCTAGGAGGGAAGTAGGTGTGGCTATAAAAGAGAAACATGAGGGATCCTGGTGGGGAGGGGACGTTCTGTCTCTCCACGGTATCAATGTTAGCATCCTGGTTGTGACATTGTAGTATAGTTTGTGTGTGTGTGTGTGTGTGTGTGCGTGTGTGTGTGTTTGTTTTGTTTTGTTTTTGAGATGGAGTCTCACTCTTGTTGCCCAGGCTGGAGTGCAGTGGCACGACCTCGGCTCACTACAACCTCTGCCTCTCAGGTTCAAGCGATTCTCCTGCCTCAACCTCCCAAGTAGCTGGGATTACAGGCGCGCACCACCACGCTCAGCTAATTTTGTATTTTTAGTAGAGAGAGCATTTCTCCATGTTGGTCAGGCTGGTCTCGAACTCCCTACCTCAGGTGATCCACCCGCCTTGGCCTCCCAAAGTGCTGGGATTACAGGCATGAGCCACCGTGCCTGGCCAACATTGTAGTATAGTTTTATAAGATGTTACCTTTGGAGGAAATTAGGTAAAAAGTACACAAGATCTCTGTTTTATTTCTTAGAACTGTATGTGAATTTACAATTATTCAAAATAAAAAGTTTAATTAAATAAAAAAGAAATCACTAAAAAAGTTGCCTAGAAGATTTAACAAAATTAAACCAATCTGTGAATTTAATGACATAAAGCATCCAACCTTATTGCTTAATTGTTAAACTTCATCCAAGCAATATGTAGACATTGCCTAAAACATTTCAACATATTACAAGGTTTATAAAGAAAAATGGCAGTCCCCTGCCCTAATCCCCAACCCTAGAAGCATTCCATGTGAGTCTGTTGGCTGTTCCTTCTCACGTTTACTTTTATGATTCTAAGTAAAATGCTTAGGCTGCCGGTTCTTGGTTTTTCCATTTTAGTATTAACCGAATGATGGACTTCTTCCCAGGGTAAATGACAGTCCTGTTCCCTTACACATCCCCTCCCACCGCCCCCACCCCCCACACACATCCTTCCCTCTCCACTTACTTCCAATGGAGTTAGATCATGATATTGGGTCAAATTAATGTTTTATTTTTAACACATGGCTAAGTAAATACCCTTCACAGCTGAATCCGACCGTTTTCTAGCCATCTGTATCGTATATTCATGCAATAAATGGTTATTGGCACCCAATGTGTGCCGGGCACTGTTGCAGGTGCCGGGGACACAGCACTGGAAAAGCAAACGGGGCCCTGTCCTGGAGAAGCTTCCATTTTTGAGGATTGGGAGACCACTAAGAAACAAGTTCAAGCATATTTTTTCTGGAGATAAGCACCAAGGAGGAGCCCCGGACGGGGTGCCATGAGCAGGGGTGCCGTAGGGAGGCCTGAGGAGAAGACCCTGCCAGGGCCTGAGGAGAGAAGAGGGGCCTTGCGGGCTCCTAGAGGAAGAGCTCATCCAAGCAGGACGGCAGAAGCCCAAAGTCCTGGGAGTGCGCTCGCTGTCCCGAGGCCCACGTGAAGGGACTGACATGGGTCGGGGGAGGCCAGCTAAGTCCCTTCTTGCCACCCGGGGCCCCATTGCCACGGGGCGTCACTCGCTTCTCTTAATAATGCCGTCACCACCCCTTGGCCGCAGCTAAGTTTCAGTTTTTTCCACTCTGAAGCCAGCACCTCTCATCTGTTCCGTTCTACGCGCAGCATTGCCCTCGTCCTCCCCCCACCCAACGCCTCACGGGCGCAAACACTCGGGAGCCCACGTGGAGGGTAGAGGCAACACAGAGACCTCCCCAGGGAAATGAGGCTCCAGCTGGATTTGAACACGCGAGGAGGAGGTGAGGATGCTGCTTTCCCAACAGCTGGGCCGCCTCGTCCTTGTCACCACTTTGGTTTCTCAGCCCAGGCTATTTTGGGTCAGGCTGCGAGGACCGCTGCGTCAACGAGTGGGCGTGAGTGATGGCGCCTACCTCCCCAAGTTGGGCCGGGCACAGCGCCAGGCCAGGCCCACTCAGGCTGCGCCAGGGTCCGCCAGCCTCTGGGCGGCAGGGGGAACCCTGGAACCAGGGAGAGGGGCCTGAGCAGGAAATCAGGTCCCAGGTAACACGGGCTTCAGCGGGCTCAGGCTGAGGAGGGGACAGGTGTCTCGGACTGCGGACTGCGGGCCGGAGGAGCCGCGCACATCAGAAGGCAGAGTCTCAGGGCGGGCTGGGATCTGGGGAGGGATTCACCAGGAGGAGTCAGTGGCCCGGGCCTTCCAGGCTGAGTGGCGCTGGGCAGAGGCACGACCAAAGGTGCTCTGGGACTATTTGGGGAGGAGGGAGGCTCACCGAGGACACAGGCCAAGCTGGGAAGGTGGCCACCAGCCAGGCGCGGGGCAGCAGGTCAGGGAATTTGGATTTCCCCGGTTCCCACTGGCCCGCGCCTTGCAAGCCGGAGATTTCCCCTGCTCCATGGAACCCTAACAGCTACTCTGGGGCCTTGCGCCCCATCCCGGGAGGCCGACCCCCTCTCCAGGCCAGTTCTACCCTCTCTGTCTCAGCAACCCCCACCCTTGCGGCTGAATGAAGCACTCGGAACAGAGACCTTTTGAAAAAAGTCTAAATGCCCCCTTCTTAGGTGAGGGAAGCAAAAGGGAAAAATAGAATCGACACCAATGTCCCATTCCAGTCTCCCGGCCCGACTGCAGAAACCAGCAGAGCCACGTGGGCCCACAGGCGGGGCAGGCCCAGCTGCAGGCACCACCCTCCTCCCTGTCCTGAGCCGGGCCTGCTCTCAGAGGCTGCTGCTGTTCCCAGGATAGGGATGCGCCTCCCAGCGGGAACCCCGGTGGAGGGAAGGCCTAGCCTGGCCCCGAAGCTCAGTCGCGAGGAACTGCCGTCTGTTGAGCACTGCCAGGTACTTTTTGACTCATGGGTCGTTTTGCTCTAACACGTGTATCCCTTAAAACTCAGAAGAGAGTCTGGTCTTGTTTACTCGCGGTGTTGTTGTTGGTGTTGTTGCTGTTGTTTGTTTTTCTTTTGAACAGGGAAGAAGAATATCTATAGGCAGGAAGTCCCCAACTGTCCTAGTCCCCAGGCTGCTATTAAAAAGTACCATAGACTGGGGGCTTAAACAACAAACACGTCTAACAGTTCTGAAAGCTGGAGAGCCAGGCAAGGTGCTGGCAGATCCACTGGGCGGCGAGGCCTCTCCTTCTGGCTCATCCCTGGTGCCTTCTCCTGTGTCCTCACGTGGTGGGCAAAGCAGCTCTCTGAGGTCCTTGTGTAAGGGCACCAATCCCATTCACCAGGGCACCGCCCTTGTGGCCTCGTCACCTCCCAAATGCCCCATGTCTTAATGCCATCACCATGTGGGGGAGGGCTTCAACCTGTGGATTTCAGATACACACTAGGCCCACAGCACACACTCACGCTGAGGCCTGCTCTACCATTTCCACAGACCCCTCTGGACCCGTCGAGGTGCTAGTCTGCAGCTCTGCTCAGCACCTGCTGTGCTCGGCCAGGCTGAGCGCAGAGGGTGGGCGAATACTCCTTTTCCCTCCCCTAAAGCTCAAGCACCCCTTCCAGCAAGGCTCTGCTGTCCCTCTGTCACAATCAAGGGAAAACGAGGTACTGAGGGTCCCATGGCACGGCCCCGCAGCCAATCACCAGGACTAGGCCTGGGAGTCAGCCCCCAGCTGTCATGCCTGGAAACCCTGACCTCGCTTACTGCCAGGCCCAGGGAGGGCTGTCACTTCCCTGGGAAGGGCCATCCATGCTGGGGACATACTGAAAGTGCCAACTGATTCAAAAGACTGGAGGAGGGAGCCAAGGCAGGAGGCCTCCTGAGGGCCTGAATGACCGCAGACTGTAGGCACAGGGATGGAGAGAGGGTGCTGTGTGTGGGCAGGTCAGCGAGGAAGGTTGGTGGGACCCATGCGCCTAAGGATGAGGAAGAGTCAAAGATGACTTGAGGCTTTCCAGGGGCACAAAATGGAGGATGGTGAGGCCATCAGGGATGGGGCAAGCTGTAGAGGGTGCCGTGAGGGGCCCTGGTGGCGGAGACTTGAGCTTTCTGAGTCTAATGAAAGAAAGAGAAACTGGAGAGGAGGGCCCCAAGGGGTACTGACCTGGGCCGGGCTCCAGCAGCCAATTCCTAAAGGGGCTGTGAAGGCCTGAGATTAGGGTCTGTCTCAATTTCAGGGAGATTTCTCTGCTGTGGCCGAAGCAACCTGAAGCTAGGCCAGGAGCTTTGTCTCCTCACTGCCTTCTCTGAAGTGCCTTGTAGGGATTAATGCAGGCGGGAAACCCGGTTGATTTCAGGTGTGGGGGGGTCCTGGGGGAGAATTCTGGGTCAGGAGCCTGCACCATTTGTCCCAGGTGCAGCTTCACCCAACACGCACAGGCTCAGCAGGGCTGGTCAGGAACCATCCTGAACTGTCAGCACCCTCAATGAGCCTTTGTATGAATTGGAAACAGACAGTGACACTGAATCAGGGTACACCGGGGTCCGGGGCTGGGGGTGGTCCCTGGAGGGATCACAGCCCCCCTCTCACAGGGCATGACCCACATACCTGCGTGCTGTGCCCCTGAACCTTTGGGTCCCATGGGGTTACCAAGCAAGCACTGGCTCCCAGCCTTGTGACTTCAACATGGCCAGGAGCACAGTGCAGGTGGCCTCAGAGAAAAGGGGCGGGAGGGTCCAGACTTTTGCTGGGCACCCTGCCTCCCAGGAGAGGGCACCTTTCTTTTTCTGTGGGAGGATCTGCAGCTGTGGGGAAGACCCCCAGCCCTCGCTAGACTGCTCGGGTTTCCTGCAGGCTCCGGGCCAAGCTAGTCTGAGCAGGGAAGGTGGCACCTGCCCCAGATGCAGTGTGCTCTGTGCTCTCGGTGGCTGTGGCCTTCCTGCGTGTGTCCCCATCAGTGGAGTGGCATTGGTACGCTCCTCACCTGCTCGCCCACACCATCCCAGCCCTGATGATTAATTGTATAATTAGCTAGAAGCCACATGTTGTTGCTCAGGATGAATTTGGTCTAAAAATATTTTCTTATGAAAAACACAGCAGAACCTAAAAGTATCTCCTCCACTGTTGCCGAGGGAAGCCTCCTGCTTGGGCCACCCCCAGCCATCCCTAGCTGCAACTCAGTTTCTTGGAGAATCTGGAATGCAGAGGCAGAGGGCTGGCTAGGCACTGCTTCCTGCCAGGGCAAGGTGAGCTGGGGTATCAAGACTGTCCCTGGCATTGCCAGTTCCCACAGGCTCCCAATGCCCACAGTAGGTCAGAGGCTGCTGGGGCTGCCTGGGAGGCTCCTGTGTGCACACAGGATGCACGCCAGCCTGACTTCAGGGGGGCTGGGGCAGTGCCACAGGGGAGGCACAGACCTCGTGGGGTGAGGTCCTGGAAAGGGCTTCCTCACACTGGTGAGCCATCAGGGAAGGCCTGCAAAAGACCAGTGCTGACCTGGGTGGGACCCTGCACAGGCAGAACTCCCTGCTGACCTGTGCAGGGGAGTGAGGGAGGCTGGAAGAAGACACTGGCCCTGCCCTAGAGCCCCTAAGCTGAGCATTGCTGCGGCTGAGGCCCGTGCACCTGGTCCCATCCCTGTGTAGGGCTTGGCTGACTGGCTACATGTCCTGTGGCTGGTGGGGACAGACATGAGCAGGGACATGGAGCACCTGTATCTTCCAGGCTTTAGCACACAGAAGCAACCACCCTGCTCTGGCACACAGTTCTCCCTGGGTGGGTTAGTCACAGGGGTCAAGAACTTACCATCTTGCCCTTCTCCTCTTCCCTTTTGGTGTCCTTAAATGGGGGCCACCATCTCCTGCTTTGGAGGCTCTGCCTTGGTCTCAGGAGAAGACCCTGTCCACCTGGCCTGTCTGTGCACCTTCTATCCCATCTCTGGGGTAGATGATGAACCCTTGGTGCCTCCACTCCCTCCTGGCCCAGTGGAGCCCCGGAGCACATTTCCGGGCCCTTCTCTCTGGTCCCAGGTGCGTGGCTCAGGCCCAGAGAGCTTGGCCTCTCTGGATGACACAGAAAGGTGGGGGTGCAGCCAGGATGGGCACTGCCTTCTCCTAAGCAAGCCCAACTGCATGGATGGAGCAGGTGGGGGCTCCCTGCAGCCCCACCCAGCCCTGAGTCTCAGGCCCGGGATGGTGTGGTAGGGATTTGGACTGAGTGTGGCTTGCAGAGGGCACACCTGCCTGGGGACAAAATTTGTTAACCCCAGGCTTAAACAATAAAGGCACTAACAATCTAACCTCCAGAGAATGAGGAGGTGGGAGGCTCCAGGTGCCCGTTGCAGTTAAAACCCATGAGGCCTGGCTCCTGTCTCTACAGTCCCCTCACCTTCTTCATGCTTCAAAGATGGCTGCTGCAGCCCCAGGCATCACACGTATCGCAAAGGGAAGAGATGGCACCAGCAAAATGTCTTCTTCCTCCTCCCTCATTTTTCAGAAAGCCAAAGCCCTCTTGCCAATAGCTTCTCCTTATCTTGACTGAACTGTGCCCACTGTGGTCGCATAGCCACTACTAACTGCTAGAGTGTCCAGTGAAGCCAGTGTCTGACAAAGGAGAGCCCAGCTGCTATAACTGGACTGGAACAAACAGAATTGCAGCTTCTGAAGCTGAGCACATTGCAACTCCAAACTAAAGCAGGTGCTGAGGGCAAGAAGAGGTTGGGAGAATGTTTTCCACAGGAGGAAACTTCATCCTTGTGATCTGGGGAGGGGCAAAGTCTGAGGGGAGAGGCTCTGCCTTCCCCCCAACCAGGGGCCCACATTTCCATCTCTGATGAATAATTTGTAGGTGTCATTCCCTGGAGCAGATCTATAACTCACTGAGGGGACCTTCCAAGCTGGTTCTGTGTTAAGAACACAAATCTTACCACAGCCTTTCTGACAATCAGGCACCCAGGCTCTGCTAGATCCCTGTTGAAAGGGAACTCATCACATGTCAGGCAGCCCATTCCTTCTGGAGGCTTCTCTGACAGGAACCACATCCTTATTTTGAGCTAAAATGGGCTTCCCTTGGCTTCTAGTCATTAACCCTAGTTCTGCTTTCCCAAATTTTTTTTCATCAACTTTCTGTGAATCTATTATTTCAAAACACAAAATTAAAAATAAGGAGAGACACAAAAAGTCTAAGAAGTGCCTGAATTGTACTTCTAGAGATGAACATTACAATGTCTGAGATAAATAGTACACTCGATGGCATGAGCGGCAGATTAGACATTACAAAGGAGCTTAGTGGACTGGAGACATTGCCATAAAGACTACCCAAAATGAGCCACACAAAGAATTAAGAATACAAATGAATGAAAAGGGCATCAGCAAACTAGGGAGAAATCTGCAAGTAGCCTAATATATGTTGGAATTGTAGTGATCAAAGAAGTGTGGGAACAGAAAAAAATATTTGAAGAAATAGTGGTTGAAGAGTGTCCAAACTGGATGAACACTTTAAACTCTAGTGCAAGCACAGCCAACCACAAGCACAAGAACAAGAAGCAAGGAGAAAACTAACCAAGGTGCAATCATGATCAAATTGCTTAAAACCAGTAACAAAGACAACATCATCAAAGCAGCCAGGAAAACAAGGACACGTTTCATCAAGAGGACCAAAGAGCATGAAGATAAGAGATTTTTCACCAGAAACAATGCAGGCGAGAAGTCAGTGGAGAGACATCATTAAAGCACTGTCTGTACAAAACTGTCATTGGAGCATTGCATACTCAGCAAAAATGCCCTTCAAACATGAAGGTGAAGTTGAGGCTTCTTCAGACATACAGAAGCTGAAATAATCAGCAGATCTTGTCTGCAAGAAATGTTAAAAGAAGTCCATCAGGCAAAGTGATACTGGATGAAGATCTGCACTTACAAACAGGAATGAAAATCACTACATGTGAGAACTACATAGGTAAATTTATTATTTAGGTCTCTTTAAAAGAAAATTGATTCTTTAAAAAAATAATATACAGTGGGTTCTGTGATAGGTAAAAGTGAAGTGGGACACCAATAGCATTGACAACAATAGAATAAAGGTGGGGAGAAGAGAGGGAGAAGTATCTCACTATAAAAATGTCAGACTATGCTAAAGTCCTGTGAAGACAAGATCACTTGAAGGGATTGTGATCAGTTAAAGACCCACACTATACAGCTTAAAGCAAACACTAAAATAACAAACAAACAAAGGGTTATAGCTAATAAGTCAAAAAAAGAGAGCTAAAATGTAATCATGAATATTTGATTAATGCAAAAGGAAGACAGAAAAAGGAAAAAGAACACGAAAACCAGACGTTATTCTGCACTGAGAACAGCCCCTGGAGGAGCTCTATTGATTCACTCCCAGCAAAATAAACATGACAGATAAAAATCACTTTTTAAAACCCAAACATTTAAAGCCCAAAGCCTCTTAAAATTATCCTGAGGCATATAGCAGATGAAGAAACACTTATTCAAGAAAATATACTGAAACTTGGCAAGAACCATGAGTCTGTAGCATTTGAGCCACATCCTGCTCCCTCCCTCCGTACCCTGTCCCCAGCTCCATTTGCTGGAAACATCCCTCTTGGTAGTGGCCAAGAAGATGAGGCTCCCTTACCCTTCAATTCCTAGTCAAGGGATATGGTACGTGGCAGACAGAATAATGGTCCCCCAAAGATATCAGGTCCTAATCCCTGGAACCTGTAAACATTACTTTGTTAGGAAAAAGGGTGTTTGCAGGTGTGGTTAAGTCAAGAACCTTGAGATGAAGAGCTCATCTTGGATTATCTGAGTGGGCCTTAAATGCCATCACAGATGCCCTTATGAGAGAGAGGCAGAGGGAGATTTAAAACACGACAGAAGAAGAGCAGTCAGTGTGACCATGGGGGCAGAGATCGGGTGCAGCTGCCACAAGCAGAGGAAGGTGGGCAGCCACTAGAAGGCAGAAAAGGAAAGGAATGGATCCTGCCCCAGAGCACCCAGGGCGACTGTGGCCCTGCCAGCACCCCAATTTCAGCCCCATGATGCTGATTGCAGACTTCTGGCCCCCAGAACTATGGCAAGATAAATTTCTGTTGTTTTAAGACACCAAGTGTGTGATTTTTCTTACGCTAGCCATGGAAATGAATGCATTGGAACACCCTGGGAGGGGCAGGCCACCAAGTCTCATCGTCCCTTCCAACTCTGTGTCATAAAGTCCAGACAGTGCTGCTGAGAAGTTAGGGCTCCTTTCTTCTGCCTCCTGAATCATGGGTGGAGGCTCTACTCCAGGTTCAGGGGGCTGAGAATATGGAGGCGCTGACTACTCTCGCCCAGCTCACTCACAGGGTATAGGTTCCACAGCAATCAAGTCAAGTGAAAAAGATCAGAGGCTTCCACCCCCACCCAGTGACAAGAGGAGTGTTGTAGACATTTTTCTCAGGGGTAGAGGCTACTCAGGAGAACACAAAGCTCCAAACTCCAAAGGTCTCCCTTGAAGACTGAGGTTATTTGAAATAGTGTGGGCAAATTCAAGTCTAAGGGCTATCTCAAAAACAATGGAGATTTTATTAGCAGGCAAAGAGCAGGCTGATCACTCCGTGGGCAACAAGCCAACTGCAGGCCAGCGAGTTTACCAGGAAGAACTAAGAAAAGAGTCCTGCTGGGGCCAGAAAAGAATCCAAATATTATCTCTGTCTAAAATTAATTTTATCAGACTAGAAAAATGCATGCCCCAGGACATTATCAAAATGGTTTATGGTTTTGTTTCTGAGGCACTTGTAGGTCCTGAAGATAATTGTACATATTCTCTTCTAAAACTTTATATTTCTTTTACATGTAGATATTTCATCCTTGGAATTGATTTTTGTAAATGGTAATGAAGTAGGGATATAGTTTTAGTTTTTTCCACATGGATTTGCAGTCTCCTAAGGACTATTGATTGAAAATCAGCCTGTTCCTCACTGATCACGCACACATGAAGTATACAGATTGTGGGGTTTGTTTCTGGGCTCTGAATTCTATTCCTTGGTTTACATGTGTAGTTAGTTATTTTTGTCTGCAAGCGTTTCATTTTACCTTGGAGTATTATTTGTGGGTTCCTCCAGGGATGATTTGTCTTCCATCTTTCCAGTACCTGGGACACCACCAGTCTGTCTCATTGAAAATTGAACTGCCAGCTTGAGGTTTTCAGACCACCTAAATCTTATGAATTCAGGCTGAAAAATCTACGTGAAGACCACTGGCTTCTGTTGATAAATTCTCAGCAGGGATTTTCACCTCTTTCCTCTCGGCACTGAGGTTCAAAATGGCTGGTTTTCTTTGTTACACCCTTGAGAAAGGCAGATTTATTTCCAGTTGACCCTCACTTTGAGCAGACAGCTGATTGGGGTCTCAGCTCTGTGGGGATTTTCCATAGAAATCTGGGCCTGCCATGGGCTTTGACTTCTGCCCTCTGCCCACCAGGAAGTCACAAAACTGGAAGTTCAACTTCCCCATTGCTGGCAAATTCCCTCAGGAATTTGGCTTGCCTTTTGGGTGTCTGTATTCTACAAATATTTTGACTTGAGAAGTTCTTGCTTTTTGGCTAAATTTTTAATACATTTTTGAAAGATTATTTATAAAAGTTTGTCCAGGTTTTCAGTGCAAGAGCTGATCCAGGTACCTAGCTCACCATGTTATCCAAAAGTGTCCAGTACAACCCAATTTTTAAGTTTTTAAATTGTATAATTTTAAAATTATGAAGTGTGTTTTGTCTTTAGGATTTTGAAAGATCTGACAGATCTGTCTTATCCTGAGAGGTAACTAATGTCCCTTCCTTCCAATTCTTGACCCTGTTACCTGAGTCCACCTGTAGCAGGTACTTTAACATACATAACATGTGACCTCCTGGTGCTGGAGTGGGGTTCACTTCACTTCCACAGTGGCCTGTGCAGGGGCAGGGAGTCCTGGAGCCCTCTGTGTCCCAGACCCCAGTTCTGACTTTATTTGAATTAAGAGCCTCTTTAAGAATCTGATGAGGCCGGCTGCAGTGGCTCACACCTATAACTCCAGCACTTTGGGAGGCTGAGGTGGAAGGATCACTTGAGCCCAGGAGTTCGAGACCAGCCTGGGCAACATAGGGAGACCCTGTCTCTAAAAAACTTTTTTTTTTTTTAATTAGCCAGGTATGGTGGCATGAGCCTATGATCCCCGCTACTCAGGATGCTGAGGTAGGAGCATCACTTGAGCCCAGGAGGTTGAGGCTGCAATGAGCCATGACTGCACCAGTGCATTCCAGCCTAGGCTACAGAGTGAGATTCTGTCTCCAAAACAAAACAAAAAAGTTCTGATGAAAGCTAGACAAGGGTGTACAGAACACACACAGCAGACACAGTTTCTGTTGGATACACCTTCAGGGGGCCTGTGGATCCCTTGCAGTGGGATCCCCTAATTCTAAGACCCCCCACCCCACCCCTCTCTATAGCACTTCCCTGTGTTTGCTGCTGGCAGGACAGGAGGCAGCAGGGGCTAGCACAGGCCAGCCTGCTCAGCTGTGGGTGTTCTGCAACAAACCTGCTGTGCCTGTGTCACATACCAAGGATATGACTAAGGGCTACTGATGCAGAGTCAGAAGTGGCCCAGCCCTGGCCCCCACCTCCTCCCAGGCTCCTCTGAGCCTCAGCAGAGACTGTGGTCAAGTAGTGAAGTCTGTGGCGGACATCTGGACCTGCAAGCCATCCAGAGCATTGTCCTTGGCAGTGGCGAGATGGTCAGGTCAGCACCTGGGTCCTTCCCAGCTCAGGCACACTTTTTGCCAGGATGGGAGCTTCTCAGGCCAGGGCCTCTCTTGCCAGTGCAGGCAGTCATGCCTGGCACCAAGTCCAGCAGGCATGGAGGGGACTGCAGGCCACAGCTGTTCAAGTGGGGGCCTCCTCTCTGCCCTGCGAGGCCCTCTCAGCCTTGATGAGATCACTTGGGGGCCTTCTATCTCTGGGACTCCAGAGATAGAGACAGGGAACTGGGAGTGAAAGCAGCCACATGTGCTTGGGCACCGTGAGTGCTCACAGGTGCCAGAGGAGCAGACGGGACCAGGTCAGGGACTGCAGCCCAGGACCAGCCAGTGGGGCTTCTGCAGTGCCTCATCCTGTCCCTGCCATGCCTCACTGCTGGGAAAACAGCCACCCTTGACCACCTGCCCACCGGCCCCTCCCAAAGAAGACACTCCGAGAAGCAATGGCTAGAATTTTCTCAGGACTAATAGCAGTTGCTGGCTGTCTCCAAAGCACACTCAGCTGTCCTTGGGGCTCAGCCAGCACCACACATAGGAAGGAACAAGGCCCACAGCGCATAGGCTCAGCTCCACAGCACAGGGCTTCTGTCCTGAGGCCCCCTAAGCCTCCTTCCAGCATGCCTTTCTGTTCATGGAGTATTCACTTTGTGACTGTGTAATCAAAAATCATCTTGACGATACAGCATTCTCCCATACTAGACTTACTCACAGATGGTCTGTGCTCTGAGGGTGATGCTAGCATTACTGCTGCCTGGGCACCTCAGAGCAGTCCTGACACAGCCCCCATGGAGCCCCACCTCGAGGAGAACGGGACAGCCTGGGGATCCTGGGCCCGGAGTGAGCCCCATGTGAGTCCAGCTTGCTCCAGCTGACTCTCTGTGGGCCTCCATTTTCTTGTCTGGGATGGGAGGAAATGATCCCTCCAGCTCATAATAATGATCATGTTTATGCCAGATCATCGTTCCTAGGATTTCCCCAAACCTCCACGTGCCTGGGAGAGGAGTGAGTTCTCCAGCTCCCTGGGACCCTCAGGGGTTACACACACCACCACCGGCCCTCCCATAAAGGCTGCACCTTGGCTCGGTCTCCACTGTGGGCCTGGCTGCAGGCTCTCACCCCAGCTGGTAGGAGCTGGGGTGAAGGAGGCCAGTTCAGGCGAGTCCTCTGCACCATCCTCCGCTGGCCCGATTTCCCGATCAGCACTGGATCAGCCTGAGTGCCTGAATCCAGAGCCCACTCTCCACTTGGGTGGGAGCATGGCTGCTTCCTGTCAGCCCCAGCGGTATGACTGGGACCAGAGTCTCCTGCAACCTGAAGAATTGTCCCAGCCTGCCCACCCCCCGCCTCCTGTGCTCCAGGCAGGCGTGGCTCTCCGTGTGGCAGATCCCACTCTTTGTCAGGGCCTCTGCGTCCTTCCTCCTGGGACAGGCTTGGCCTCAGAGGGTGGGAGGGAAGGGAGGGGCACTGCAGCCGCAGCTGCTGCATCAGGAGGCGCCAGGAGTCCCCGAGGTCGAGTCCAGGGCGCAGCAGGGAGTCCCAGTGCTGATGCTGAGCACATGCGGTGTCCTTGTCTTGCCCCAGCTACAGGCTCCATGTCCAAAAGCACGTGGAGGGAGAGCAGAGGTTTCCTGGGGACAGCAGCTGAGGCCGGGGGCTGGTGTGCTGGCTCACAGGCTCTGAGGCTGGGGATCAGTGACATTGTACTGCTGCGGCCTCCTGCCCAGGGAGCCTACTGGCAAGGGGCCCACTGCGACCCGGGCTGCATCCCTGGCCAGCCCTCTCTCACTGGAGGCCTGGACTTACCCCTGCCAGGAGGGGAGCTCTGTGCCCCCTCTCTGCTCTGTGCTCCCTTCCTGCCTGTCTGGCAGCACAGTGACCACCTCCCCAAAACACGTCCTGGCACAGAGGTGGGGCCTCAGAGCAAGCAGAGGAAGAACCAGGGGCCCTTGGTGATACAGCCTGGAAGGGGCCTTGGCTGGCACTTGCCACTGGTGTCGGGCAGACACCGGCCCCTCCACTCACCAGAATATCTCAGGCACACCTGCCCGCCCCGAAAGCAAGCAGGCAGGGAGTGGCCCCCAGAGCTGACCAGAGGGAGAGAAGACAGGAGCTGTAGAGACAAGAGGAGTCCACCGCCCAGCCTGGGACAGCACCTTGGAAGTTGGGGTTGGGCCATCCAACTAGAAGGGACAGAAGCCAGCTGTGGGGTTGGTGGTGGGCTGGAAAGGGGCAGAGGGACTCAGGACGTGCCTTCTGATGGGATCATAGGGTCTCCATGATGCATTGGCCACAGGTGGATGAGGAAGAAGTTGCCTCAGGGTTGTTGTGGAACTCCCAGGAGGGCTACGCCACCCCCGTGGGTGTCTCCAAGCCCCACGCCACCTGGTTTGCAGACCATGGGCCCCTAGTCATGTCACCTATCTGGGCCTTTTAAAAAAAAAATTATTTTGAGAGAATTGTAGAATGAGCATATAATTCATGCATGCACTTATAAGAAATGATACAGAGAGGTCTCAAGTACCTTTTACCCAGTTTCCCTCAGTGATAACATCTTGCAAAACTACAGTACAGTATCACAGCCAGGATACTGACATCCCTAGAGTCAAGTTACAGAGTATTCCCTTGCCACCAGGAGCCATCCGCAGCCACACCCACTTCCCTCCCTCCCCAGCCCCTCCATAACCCCTGGCAGCCACTCACCACTTCTCCATTTCTACAGTTTTGTCATTTCAAGATTGTTATATAAATGGAATCATTGCATTATGTAACCTCCCGGCATTGGCTTTTTTTTTTCACTCGGCCCAGATCCCTGTAGATCCATCCAAGTTGTCCCATGTACCAGCAGTTGATTGCTTTCTAATGTTGCGTAGGATTCCGTGGAGTGGATGCAGTATGGCTTGACTATTCACCCATTGAAGGCTCTCTGTAGAGCTCCCAGTTTTGGGCTACTGTGAACAAAGCTACCATGAGCTTTTGTGTACAGGTTTTTGTATGACTACAAGTCTTCATTTCTCTGAGATAAATACCTGGGAGTGCAATTGCTGGCTCACATGTCAGTTGCATGTTTAGTTTTATAAGAAACTAAGAAACTGTTTTCTGGAGTAGCTTTAACATTTTACATTCCCACCAGCATCATATATAGGTGATGCAGTTTCTCCACATCCTTATCAGCATGTGGGGTTGTCACTGTTTTTTATTTTAGCTATGTTGATGTGTATATAATGGTATCTCCATGCAATTTTAACTTGTATTTCCCTAATGAGTAATGATGACGAACGTGTTTTCATGGGTTTATTTGCCATCTGGGTATGCTCTTATATGAAATAACTCTTCATATATTTTGCCTGTTTCCTAATTCGCTTGTTTGTTTACTACTGCATTTTGAGAGTTCTTTATTCTAGACGTTAAAAGCCTTCATCGGATACATAGTTTGCAAATATTTTCTCCCAGTCTGTAGCTTGTCTTTTAATTCCCTTAACAGGCTCTTTCACAGAACAAAAGCTTCTAATTTTAAGAAAGTCCAATTGTTTTTTACGTCAATTCTAACAATGTGGCTAGTTCTAGATCCCGAAAATTTTCTGCTATTAAAAAAAAAGTTTTATAGCTTTACATTTACATCCTAATCCATTTTGAGTTAGTTTTTGTATAAAGTGTGAATTCATTATTTTTGCTATGATGTCCAGTTGTTCCCGCATCATTTGTTGGAAAGCCTGTCCCTCCTCTGATGAATGGCTTCGGTACCTTTGCAAAAGATTAGCTGGGCATATTTGTGTGAGTCTATTCCTGGGGTCTGTTGATCTATGTGTGTCTGTCCATCTGCCAATACCCTACTGTCTTGATTAGTAAGCTTTAATTTCAAATAGTGATTCCTTCCATTTATTCTTCCTTCTCAAGATGGGTTTTGCTGTTCTAGGTCCTGTGTGTTTCCACATAAATTGTGTGGAAAAATAAGCTTCTCTATATCCACAAAAATACTTGCTAAAATTTTGACAGTAACTACATTAAACCTGTAGAATTTTGGAAGAATTGACATCCTTATATGTTGAGTCCTGTACATGTTTTTTTAAGTTTATAATGAAGTATTTCTTTATTTTTGAAGTGATTGTAAATGATATTGTATGTTTAATTTGTTTTCACACCTTCTTTTTTAATGTGTAGAAATGAGATTGATTTTCATGTGTTGATCTTACATACTGCAACTTGCTAAACTCACTTATTAGTTCTTTTGCAGATTCCTTGGGATTTTCTACAGAGACTGTCATGTCATCTGCAAATACAGACAGTTAACTTCTTTCATTCCAATCTGCATGTCTTTTATTTCTTTTTCTTGACATATTGTAGTTGGTAGAGCTTGCAGTAGTCTACTGCATAAGAGAGGTGAGAATGGACACTTTTCCTTGTACTAAATCGTAGAAGGAAAATATTCAGTCTTTTACCATTAAGTATGTTAGCTATAGGTTTTTACAGATGCTCTTTATGAAGTTAAGAAAATTCTCCTTTACTCCAAGTTTGCTGAGAGTGTGTATCATGACTAGGTGTTGGATTCTGTCAAATGCTTTTCCTGCATCAACTGAGAGAATCACATGACTTTTCCTCTTTAGCCTGTTGGTAGGTGTATTACATTGGTTGATCTTGTAATTCTGAACCAACTCTGCATTCCTGGGATAAATCCCAACTGCTCATGGTGTATAATTCCTTTTAAATGTTGCTGAATTTGATTTGCTGATATTTTGTCAACAATCCTTGTGCTGAAGTTCATGAGAAATGTTGGTTTGTACTTTTATTATCATGTGTTGTCTTTGTCTGGTTTTGGTATCAGGCCTAGCCTAATAAAAGTGTTCTTTCCTCTTCTATTTTTTTAAGACAGATTTTCTAAAATAGGTGTCAATGCTTCATAAATGTGTGGTAGAATTATCCAATGAAGCCATCTGGGCCTAAAGATTTCTTTTAAATTTCACATTCAGTGTGTTTAATTGTTATAAGACTATTCAAGTTGCATGTTTCATATTGGTTGAGTTTTGGCCATTTGTGGTTTTTGAGGAATTGGTTCATTTCTTCCACACTGTTGAATTTATGAGGGTAAAACTGTAGCATTCCTTTGTTGTCTTTAAAATGACTGAAAGATCTGTAATATCTCTGTTTTATTCCTGATATTGGTGATTTGAGTCTTCTCTTGTTTTATCTTTGTGAATCATGCCAGAGGTTTATTTTTTGAAGAACTACATTTTTGTTTCCTTGTTTTTCTCTATTGTTTTCCTGTTGTCAGTTTCATCAACTGCTGCTCTTTATTATTTCCTTTGCTCTGCCTTGCTCTGGGTTTATTTTGCTTTTCTTTCTCATGTTTCTTGGGTTAGTAATTTCAATGACTGATCTGAGACTTTTCCTCTTCTAATGTAAGCTTTCAGTGCTGTACATTTCTGTTTCAGGCTTTTTTCATTTGAAAGTGGAAGGTTTGCATTGGCATGCGGAATAGAGAAGACAGGCATGCTTGAAAACGGGCTCTGCTGCCTCTCAAGCCTGCTCCCTGGGTTGGTTATTTCAACTCCCAGGGGTTCCTAATCCAGAACCTGGCTGCCCTGCACAAGGCTATGGGTTTCTGGGAAGACTAAGGCCCCTGCTCAGAGCCGACCCTCAGCAAACAGCCTTTCCTCTCGCTCCTTTCCTTCCTGCTCCAGCAGTTTGATTCTGTGATTAACTTTAAAATAACATTTATTTTACACGATTACAAAATAAATATATTTTCATTGGAGAAAATTTGGAAAACGCAAAAAGCTATCGAGAAAATAATCTATCTGCAAACCTTGCCACTCCACCCCGCCTGGACCTCTGCTCACTTTGACAGGCACCCTCCTGACTTCCTTGAAGTGAATTTGTTTTTCCATAAGTTATTGGGGTGCAGGTGGTATTTTGTTACATGAGTAAGTTCTTTAGTGGTGATTAGTGAGATTTTGGTGCACCCATCACCTGAGCAGTATACACTGCACCATATTTCCAATCTTTTATCCCTCGTCCCCTCCCACTCTTCCTCTCAAGCCCTCAAAGTCCATTGTATCATTCTTATGCCTTTGCATTCTCATAGCTTAGCTCTCACATATCAGTGAGAACATACAATGTTTGGTTTTCCATTCCTGAGTTACTTCACTTAGAATAATAGTCTCCAATCTCATCCAGGTGAGTGCAAATGCTGTTAATTCATTTCTCTGTATGGCTGAGTAGTATTCCATCATATATATATATCATCATATATATATGGAATACTACTCAGTAGTGTGCGTGTATATATATATAGTATTCCATATAATAGTATTCTATATATATATATATTTGGAATATATATATGGAATATATACATTTGGAATATATACATATGGAATACATAGATATGGAACGTATGTATGGAATACATACATATGGAGTGTATATATATGGAATATATATACGTATGGAAAATATACGGAATATATACGTATGGAAAATATATGTATGGAATATATACGTATGGAATATATATGTACGGAAAATATATACGTACGGGGAATATATACGTACGGAAAATATACGTACGGAAAATATATACGTACGGAATATATACGTACAGAAAATATATACGTACGGAATATATACGTACGGAAAATATATACGTACGGAATATATACGTACGGAAAATATATACGTACGGAATATATACGTACGGAAAATATATACGTACGGAATATATACGTACGGAAAATATATACGTACGGAATATATACGTACGGAAAATATATACGTACGGAAAATATATACGTACGGAATATATACGTACGGAAAATATATACGTACGGAATATATACGTACGGAATATATATACGTACGGAATATATACGTACGGAATATATATACGTACGGAATATATACGTACGGAATATATATACGTACGGAATATATACGTACGGAATATATATACGTACGGAATATATACGTACGGAATATATATACGTACGGAATATATACGTACGGAATATATATACGTATGGAATATATACGTATGGAATATATATACGTATGGAATATACACGTATGGAATATATATACATACGGAATATACACACGTATGGAATATATATACATACGGAATATACACACGTATGGAATATATACATATGGAATATATACACGGAATATATACATATGGAATATATACACGGAATATATACATATGGAATATACACGGAATATATACATATGGAATATACACATGGAATATATACATATGGAATATACACATATGGAATATATACAAATGGAATATACATATATGGAATATATACATACGGAATATATATACATATATGGGATACTTACATATGGAATATATACATATATGGGTTATATACATGGAATATATACATATGGGATATATATACATGGAATATATATCCGGAATATACATGGAATATATATATCCGGAATATATACACATACGGAATATATATATCCGGAATATATACACCTACGGAATATATATATATCCGGAACATATACACCTACGGAATATATATATATCCGGAACATATACACCTACGGAATATATATATATCCGGAATATATACACCTACGGAATATATATCCGGAATATATACACCTACGGAATATATATATATCCGGAATATATACACATACGGAATATATATATATCCGGAATATATACATAAGGAATATATATGGAATACATACGGAATATATATATGGAATACATATATGGAATATATATATGGAATACATATATGGAATATATACATATGGAACATATATATGAATATATATATGGAACATATATATGGAACATATATATGGAACATATATATGAATATATATATGGAACATATATATGGAACATATATATGGAACATATATATGGAGTATATATGGAGTATATATGGAATATATATATGGAGTATATATATATGGAGTATATATGGAATATATATATGGAGTATATATATATGGAATATATATGGAGTATATATATATGGAGTGTATATATATGGAGTATGTATGGAATATATATATATATATGTATATATGGAATACTACTCAGTCATACAAAGGAATGAATTAACAGCATTTGCAGTGACCTGGATGAAATTGCAGACTGTTATTATAAGTGAAGTAACTCAGGAATGGAAAACCCAACATCATATATTCTAACTGATAAGTGAGAGCTAAGCTATGAGAATGCAAAGGCATAAGAATGATACAAATATATATATATTTTATATATATTTATTTATATATAAATATATATGAAATATATAAATATTTATATATAAATATACATAAATAGTTATATATTAATATCTATATATCAGAGTTTGCTTATCCACTCATTGATTGATGGGCATTTGGGTTGATTCCACGATTTTACTCTTGTGAACTGTGCTGCTATAAACGTGTGTGAAAGTATCTTTTTTGAATAATGACTTCTTTTCCTCTGGTAGTTACCCAACAGTGGGATTGCTGGATCAAATGGTAGCTCTACTTTTAGTTCTTAAAGAAATATCCACAGTGTTTTCCATAGTGGCTGCACTAGTTTACGTTCCCACCAGCAGTGTAGGAGCGTTCCCTGATCACCGCATCCATGCCAACATCTACTGTTTTTTTGATTTTTTGGTTATGGCCATTCTTTCAGGAGTAAGGTGGTGTCGCATTGTGGTTTTGATTTGCATTTCCCTAATCACTAGTGGTGTTGAGCATTTTTTCATATGTTTGTTGGCCATTTGTGTATCTTCTTTTGAGAACTGTCTATTCATGTCCTTAGCCCACTTTTTGATGGGATTGTTTGTTTATTTCTTACTATTTGTTTGAGTTCACCGTAGATTCTGGATATTAGTCCTCTGTCAGATGTATAGATTGTGAAGATTTTCTCCTACTCTGTGGGTTGTCTGTTTCTCTGCTGACTGTTCCTTTTGCCATGCAAAAGCTCTTTAGGTTAATTAAGTCCCAGCTATTTATCTTTGTTTTTATTGCATTTGCTTTTGGGTTCTTTGTCATGAAATCCTTGCCTAAGCCAGTGTCTAGAAGGGTTTTTCCAATGTTATCTTCTAGAATTTTCATAGTTTCAGGTCTTAGGTTTAAGTCCTTAATTTTTGTTTTTATGAAGTGAATGTGTATTTGAAGTGTTCAAACACTTAACGGTATCTCACTTCACTTAACAGTATCTCAATCATATCTTTGTGTTATCAAATATTTTTCTAAAATATGATTTTAACACGTGGATATACCATAATTCCACAGCTGATATATATTTAAGCTTTAATTTCTGTCATTATGAGTTGAATTTTGTGAACAAATTCATACATCTTTGGGCATGTCTCTGATTGTTTTCCTTAAGACAGATTCCTAGAAGGGGAATTTTTGTGTCAAAGACTATGATCATTTTTAAGATTACTGTCTAGAAAATATGTCCCCAAATCTACTCCACCTGGAAGTATGCCCAACCTTCCTCTATGTGGAGTATTCAGTTATTTTTTAAATATTGTATTTGCCTTTATTGTGAATGAAATATTATATTTTATTGTTTTAACTTGCATTCCATGCTAGTAAAGCAAGCGTGACTCTCAATGTCCAATCACAGATGTAAAGAACAATCTTATTTCTCTCTTTCTGGACAATTCCAAGCCCCCATCCTTTCCTTGGACCTTTTCTGTGGTCTTTTTTCTGGGATCTTTTATGGAGACTTTCTAGGCTCAGTTACCACTGGCCCTGGCTACTGCTGAGACCCTGTGGCTCTGGTCTGCAGACCAGAAACTATAAAAATGGGCCCTTCAGGTTTGCAGTCTTTGATGTTCCCATTCCCTCCTTGGCCATAAGGCCCTCTCACCCCTAACTGCAGCACCCACCGCCCGGAGTCACAGGTGCAGCCCCAACCCCTGGCAGCCCTCCCGGGCTCTGCAAGGCCCCAGCCCCATCTGAATCTCAGGTGTTCTCCCTGGCCACCCCAGGACACCAGCATCCTCCATTCAGGACACTGGGCTTTTAAGGGAGGGCCTGCCTCTGGGCTCTTCCCACTTCCAGAGAGGGCAAAACAGAAAACAACATACATTCAGCAACTCAGAAATCACCTTGCTGCACAGCCAGTCTCCTGGGTTCACAGGTTTTTCCTCCCGTGTGTCTCCCTGTTCTCCTGCTCTTTCGTGATTGATAAGAGCGCTTTGTACAGGAAGGACAGTGGTCCTCCAGTTGTAGTGTGTGTGGCAGTGGTTCCCCGAGGGAGGCGTTATTTGCTCTTGAACTTTGCCTGCATGCTGTGCCTGTGCATTGCTTTGCTTTTTAATTTTAAAGCGAGTTGAAGCCTCCTGTGTTTGTTTGCTTTCACTGTGCTTTCCTGATTGGAAAGTCTTTTCCACCCTCCCATTCAGCATCTTATGGTTTCTTTGCTAACACTGGAACTCAATTGCTCTGGAAGGCACTTGGGGGTTAGGGGTGGGGGGTCCCATTTTCTCACCAGGTAGGGTGTGCCCCTGGCACCCTAGGAAAGTCCCTCCAGCCCTCTGCATTTGCTGGATTGCACAGGAGGCCCAGGGTCTTCTGAGGGGGAGGAGATGAGGAGGATGCGGAGAGTTACCGAGGCGTCCCCCACCCAGCGCCCTGCAGAGTCCTCCTTTCTCCCTGTAGAGGGGAAGATAAGCCTCACCTAGGCACTGACCATGGGTGACCCCTCACTCTGCAGGTGGGTGAGACCCTTGGAGTGGCTTCCTCCTAGTGCTCAGCAGGGTTCCCAGACAAAAGGAATTGTCACCCTTTGGGTGGTGGCTCCATGGCACTGCAGGACCCTGGAGAGCCCCTCGGCTCCGGCCCAGGGGCAGGGAGCTCCATCCAGCCTCTGTTTCCCACCTGGGCCTTCACCTCAACTGTGCTCGAGGCAGGCAGGGTGGGGGCTGGGTGGGAAAGAGGCAGAGAGAGACTCTGGAGCTGGGTGCCTGTGAGGAGGGAGGCCATCCTTCTGAAGATGTCATCGGGGTCTGAAGGCACATTGGAAGGTGCACTCAGTCACCGAAACTAAATGAGGGACAATTGCGCAGACAAGGAGCCTTCACCCCTGTTAGCCGGGGACACAGCTCGGCCCACGCCCCACCTCCACATCTCCTCCCCATCCTGCTGTGGCAGAGCCTGCCCTCCAGCCCTCTGCAGCCCCGACCCCAGTCCGGCCCCCAGCTCCCAGCCCCGCAGCTGCAGAGGCTTCCTGGGGAGGGGCAGCTCCCGGTCCACCCCAAAGCAGAGGTCGGGCAGCTATCTTGCGTCTGGCATCTGCATAGGACTAAGAGATCCATCAAGTCCAATTAGGGGAACAGCTCCTTCCTGCTCTGCTTAGCTGACTAATTCAATAGCAGCCACCCAGGCCTGGGCCGGCAGAGGCGCTCCCAAATCCAATGAAGGCCTTGCTCTGCAGCCCGGCTGCCAGCATCACCCAGGCATTTTGCTCGCTCAGCACAGACCCGAGTCAGGCCCCAGCCACCCCTACCACCAGGAGCTCCCAGGGCCGTGCTGCTGGCACCAGGCCTCCCCCAGCAAGTGCCCTTCCTCAGGGCTTCTGCCCTAGAGGGAAGGAAACTTGTGGCCATTGAGGGGTAGGGGAAGTGCCACAGCCCGTCCAGGCCTGTCATCCCAAAGGAAGGCCCACGGCTGCTTTCCAGGTCTTGTAGAAGCTTGTTCCTTCCCCGGGGTGCTCTAGCTCTGAACAATGTCCCAGGGCAGGTGGAGGGGCAGATGGAAGTCAGCTGCGGGGCTTTTGCAGGCAAGAGTGCAGGAGGGACTCTGCATGCCTGGGCTCAGGCCTTAGCAGAGCCTGCTGAGGGAAGGGATGGAAAAGAGTACCTATATGGCCTCCCTCATGGGGTCCCAGCCCACAGCTGTGTCCCAAACATCCTGTGTGTCCCTCAACACCCAGCCTGGACGGGTTCCTTAACTGAGCTCAAGTCTTAGACCCATAGAGGCTTGGCACCTCCAGGTTCACTCAAAGGGATTACAGAGACCACCAAGCCCAAACCTACCCATCCAATGCTGGGATGTGAGGCCCTGCCAAGGGGCTTAAGTCCAGCTGCGACGGGATGCTCAGAGACATGAGCCAATTATGACTTATTAAGGATAAGGCATTGTAATTTTTTTTAACTGCTTAACTGCTTGATACACATGATCAAGGCTCACTTCAGCCTCTATCTCCTGGGCTCAAGTGATCCTCATCCTCCAACATCAATCTCCCCAGTAGCTGGGACCACAGGCATGCACCACCATACCTGGCTAATTTTTTTTATTTTTTGTAGAGACAGGGTTTCACTATGTTGCTGAAGCTGGTCTCGAACTCCTGGCCTCAAGCAGTCCTTCTGTCTCAGCCTCACAAAGTGCTGGGATTATAGACATGAGACACCAGGCCTGGCCAATACCCATTTTATAGATCATTTGAGTCAGGGTATTTTCCCTGTAACTCACTCAGTCCCACTGAATTTCCGAGGCACATTCTGGAGAGAAGGCGTGGCATCACTGGTAGGGGTCTGCCCCAGCGCACTAGGACACCACTGGGCCATGGTCTCGCTGCTCTTAGCTCACTCACTCCATCACTCTCAAAA
The DNA here is from genome assembly GCF_028878055.3 of Symphalangus syndactylus. Taxonomy (NCBI): domain Eukaryota; kingdom Metazoa; phylum Chordata; class Mammalia; order Primates; family Hylobatidae; genus Symphalangus; species Symphalangus syndactylus. The sequence continues at coordinate 79,902,748 of NC_072426.2, forward strand.
TGATGTAATATGTACAGACATCTCAGGATAAATAGGTCCATACCTTTGGCACCTTCTGTTAAAGCAGTGAGCTGGGTTGTTTATTTATTTTTGCTTTGCCTGCGTGTTGTTTTGTTGCTGTTGTTGATTTGGTTTTTATTAAAAGTAATACCTGCACACCATACATCTCAAACAGTATTAAATTACGTGAAATGTGCACAATGAAATGTAAAAGCCCACTCCCAATATTTCCTCTCTCCCGGATGACTGCTCGTGACCATTTCTTGTGCATACTCTCAGAAAAACACTTATGCAAATTCAGCATGTGCGCAAACAGCATGATGCTGTCCACGCTTCTGAGGCATGCTGCCTCTGTGACGCCTTTTTTTAGGTGTAGTGGGATGGATGCCCACGTGTGGATGTGTGTGTGGGCCATGGCTGACCAGTGCCCTGCTGTTGGCCCCTGCAGACAATGCTCCAGGAAATTTTACTCGTTCAAATTTTACTTGGAAAACTCTGCAAGTGTGTTCTTAGGATAAATTTCTGGTAGTACAACCCAAAACAATGAGCTAAAAACAACCTGGGCCAAAACATCTGTGCAGGGAAATTTTTAAACGGATCTTGCCAAATTGTTTTCAAAAAGATTTCCACATCTTTCAACAGGGTATGATGTTATCACCACTTTCCAATGAAAACAGAATGTCATTCTATTTTGTGTTTATTTAGTTATGAGTGAAGTCAAGTACTCTTTTTTTTACATTTTTGTCCATTTCTCCCTTAGGGTACCTTTTCTTATTGGTGCCTGAGAGCACTTAGTCCATTTAGGAAATAGGGCCCTTAGCTGTCATATGTGCTGCAAATATTTCCCCCCAATTTATTTGTTTGTTTATTTTATCATACCAAATTCTTATAGTGTGTAAACAAACATATTGATCATTTTAAAATTCATTTGGTTTGGGTTGCACAGAAAGGTCTTTAATTTTTTTAAAAAATCATGTTTACTTCCAGTAATTTTATGGCTTCATACTTTATGTCTGGAATTGATTTAGCGTCAAATAACTTTATCAAAAGTAGCCTTATTTTTTCCTTGTGGGGGGTCTCGAGTCACGTCATTATTTATCGAATGGTCCCTCATTGTCCCCACTAGTCTAAGGCCACCCTATTGCCTGTGAAATTTCCATTGTGACATCTATGTTTGGACTCTGCCTTGTAAATTTCTTATGCAATATCGAACCATCTTAACTGTGGTTGTATAACAGAGTCCATTTCACTATCGCTGTGCCAGCCTTTTAATGTCCTCTTGTAGCAGCTCCAAGTTTCCTTCACGTAGGTTCCACACACTTGTTAAGATAAGTTCTATATATTTTTATTTTATGTATTGCTTTTGTGAATGTAATCTTTTATTCCATTACCTCTTTATTTAGTCATGGTTTATGCATGGGAAAGCCCTCGATCTTTGCATGTTATTTTTGTTAGTAGCAACTCTGCAGAATGCTCTTATTTTCAGCCAAGTCTTTGGGTTTCCTTGGCCAGCCCTGTACCTACGTGTGACCCCATCTTCCCTTCCTCTCTTCTCCTGTGTCCCTGTCTCCAAGACATCAGCAGTTCATGATCAGAGTCCTGCCATACTCTCTGGCCGTGGGGGCTGCAGCCTTTGGGCTGATGTCCCCTTGTACGCACCCCCCTCTTCTCTGTATCATCAGGGTTAATGGCTACTGAACTGCCAAAGACCTTTGCAACGTTTGTTAAACTTTATGTTTTTTATTCTTCAGGGGTTAATTTTAATCATTTATATAGCTCTAGAAAATCATCATTTTTACCTAAGTATCCAAATTTTCTGTCCAGAAGTTTGCAAAGCAGGCCCTGATGCATCTTTTCCATTTCTTTGCCTCTGTGGTTCTTTCTCCTTACTCATTTCTGCTTTTCTCTCATGCCCCACTGCCACTCCGCTCTTCTTCCTCCGTGGTAGGAGGGCCCATCTCTTTGTTGGAAGGCAACAGTCACTCTCCTGTCTGCCTCTGTCCCCCAGGAGGGCTGCTGGGGGTCTGTGCCTGTCTGGTGTTGTCAGACTCCAGCCTGGTGCCATCCAGGCTTGGGAGCCCAGTGGTTTCTCTGCTGATGAAGGGGCCCGTGGCCATGGTGGGTGCTGGCTCATTCTCCATCCCCAGGAGCAGGGATGCTAGAATGGCCTCAGTCTGGGGAAGGAGCTGGGGGTTCTCCCAGCAGGGGATGTGCTGAGGAACATCCTACCGTCCACTTGGATCCTGGGGACAAGAGTTGGGTGGCAGTTGGAGACCCCTGGGCCCATGAGGGTGGGGATGACCAGCTGACTCTGGCAGGCAGTGTGTGGGCCCTCTGAAGCAGCTGCCCCAAAAACCTAGTGGCATATGGCCCTGTTACAGCCCTGAGGATAAGGTGGGGAGGCTGGCTGGGGACATGGGAGTTGTTGCTGACTAACGAGAGGCCAGTCCTTGGCCCTGTGGCCTGAACTCTAGGTGTCTGTGGGGCTCTGTTGGCACAGACACACCACACGTCTATGTTCATGGAGACTTTGTCACCGGCAAAGGCAGGGGCTTCTCAGCGGGGAGGGGGTAGAGCCAGGCAGGGCAGCAGTGGGAGGGCTAAGGTCCCCCTGGGTCCCTGGGGAAGGGGCTGGAGGCAGCAGCAGGGAGACTGGGCTGTTCAGAGGGAACTGGAAGGAGCCCAGGGGTCTGGCAGAGCAACTTTGGAGTCCACAAGTGATGTGGAGTTGGGGAGGCCCTCACCCCACCCCAGGCCTGGACGCCTGAGCTGTCCAAAGCAGCTCCTGATAGGCTGCGGCTGAGATGGAGGGCCTGAGGTGAGCGAGAGGAGCAGAGGGGCTCCAGCTTGGGGCCAGTCCACTGGGGCTCCAAGAATGACCTGGGAGAGGCTCAGAGCTCGTGAAGGGGCCAGAGTGTCAGGACTGTTCACCCAGAGGCACCCCTGTTCTCATCCAGGTTACAAAAGAGCCTCAGGTCCAGTGGGAGAGGGGAGAACGCCCTGCACACAGTGCCAGCCCCTCCTTGCTGGGCTCTGCATGCCTGGGTAAGGGGCTGATGCTGCACCCCCGCTGGGGCTGCCTGCCAGGGCTCTGGACCCTCCCATAGGAGGCCAGGCCTGTGCCCAGTGGCAGGGGAGGGTGTCCTCTCCAGCCAGGGCTCCAGCCTCCCTCCAGGCTGCTCTAGCTGGCCCCAGGCAATTTGAAAAGCCCCCTGGGATTTCCTGACAGTGCAGGTCCAGAGCTGAACTGAGCACAGCCCTCGGCCACCAAATGGGCCATCAGTCACCCAACCCTGAGAGCCTGCCCCCTCCAGCCTCCTCTGCAGGCGGCATCACCCTGGGAGCCCTGCACTCCAGAGCCGCTTCCTCTCTGAGGCCCTGAACCTCTGAGAGCCACCACACCACGCCTGTGCCGGCTCAGCCTGAATGAGGTGCTGTCTTCTCCAGGCCTCCCAGGCCCCATGCTGCAGCCACACAACCTACCGCTCCATCACAGTTACCCTAGGAGGGGCCTGGAAACACCAAGGCTGGCATGTGACAGACTGGCTAGCCCCTAGGTCCTTTTGAGGTCCAGAGAAGAGACTACAGGGTCAGGAGCAGGAGAGACTCACACCTAGGGTGAGGGGGTGCTCTACATCATTTTCCTGATGCAGAAACAGTTTGGAGCATTGCTGATGACCCTGAGCAGGATTTGAGCCAGGGTGCACCCGCAGGGCAGGACAGAAGATGCCACATGGCTCACCCACCCCTGGGGCTACATGCAGAGTTACTGTCAAGCCACGTCAGCATCCGCAGGGCCCAATGTGAGCACAGCAGCGACTCCAAGTGGGTGGGAGCTGGCAAGCCACCTGCTGGCCAGGGACGCCTGTTCGCCTGTTAGAGGTAGCGATTCTCGTTCAGAGTGGACCACAGCCTGATGACCCCTGCTTTCAAGAAGGGCCATCCCATCTTAAACAGCAGCTGTGTGAATACAACCCTCCCTGGGAGTGCAGTGAGGCCATTTTTACCAGGCTGCCTGTAAGGATGGGGTGGAGGATTGGATCTATGGATTAACATTCCCTTTGGGGACGCATCGCGGGCAGACGAGAAATTCCCGATGGCTTGATGGTCAGGGTCTCCATTACCCATATATCAAGGAGAGGAAGACGGATTCCCCACACCGACTGCCCGCCCAGCCTTCCTGCTGACAGCCACCGCTGAAGGGCAGTTGATGGAGGTTGTGACTGTCCCTGTGACCACCCTCCTGAGGCCCTAAAGCACAGGAGAACTCCAGGCAGAAACAGATCCGGGGTAATGCAGCCCTCCTTAGCCCCAGCTCCTCTGGGAGGGGCTGTTTTGTAAATCACTGCCAGCCCCGCTCCTGCTGGCAGGTAAGATTGAGGCAGCAGGGATGTGCCCCGAGAAACAGAGCTGGTGGAGAGGTTTGAGGGGGCACGTGGGTGACTGCCTGTCCCCACCAAGGGGCAGGGGCTGCCTTTCTATCTGGGTTGGGAGACAGCCAGGCTGCCCCCGGGGAAGGCAGGGGTGGTGCCTGGGGTGGATGCTGGCATTAGAATGCCCAGGTCAGGCCGGGCGTGGTGGCTCACGCTTGTAATCCCAGCACTTTGGGAGGCCGAGGCGGGTGGATCACGAGGTCAGGAGATCGAGACCACGGTGAAACCCCGTCTCTGCTAAAAATACAAAAAAAATTAGCCGGGCGTGGTGGTGGGCGCCTGTAGTCCCAGCTACTCGGAGAGGCTGAGGCAGGAGAATGGCGTAAACCTGGGAGGCGGAGCTTGCAGTGAGCCGAGATTGCGCCACTGCACTCCAGCCTGGGCGACAGAGCGAGACGCCGTCTCAAAAAAAAAAAAAGAATGCCCAGGTCAAACCCTGACTCCCTCCATGTTATGTTATTTATCCTCTCTGAGTCTTCACTCTGTCGTCCATGAGACAGGGGTGATTGTGTGTGAGGAGGAAACCCATGCGCCTGAGAACAGCGTGGTGAGGAGCTTGCACATGTGGCACAGAGATGGTGCACTTGTGATTAGGTGGCCTGAGGGAAGGAGTACTGTGGCCGTAGGTATTGGGCTCTGCTCCTCAGAAGACCCCAGAGGGCAGGTGGCTGAGCAGATCTCCAGAATTGGAGTGCCCAAGTGGATTCTGGGGTCAGGAAAGGAAGTGGTATGATTGGGGGCCACAGTGGGACACTTGAGCCATGTGTCCAAAGAGCCTCTGCACTCACAGAGCCCTTTATCTTGTGGGGCAGAATACTCCCCCACCATGAGGACTCTTCTGCACATTTCAGAGGACAAGACTGCAAAACCCAGGTTCCACCTCCCTCTTCCATTTTCTGGCACAGCATGTGGTAGGTGCTCATTCATGCTGAATGAATAGAGAGCTGGACAAATGCTCACTGGCACTAAGCTTCACTGAACTTCTCACATGCCACTGTGTATTGAATCTTGTACATCTTGCAGAGCTTCGTGGTTGACCAAGCGCTTGTCATCCTTCATTCTCCTTGCTTGTCCCTTATAGCTGAGGAATGCTGGGCACAGGCAGGCAGGATTGCTGTCGCCGTTGTACAAAGCACAGGCTGCCCAACTGCAAGGGCCGTAGAGAGCATCCAGGTGCCATGAGCACCAGAGGGGAGTACCTGGCCTCATGGTCAGAGACCAGGTCTAGTAGAGGAAGGGAGACGGGGATGCTTACATTCTCAGAGCAGAATCCTTTCTTCACTTAACCTATTTTGTTAGCATTAAAAAAAGAGAAATAGGCTTGGGCCTTATTTATGCTCCTGGTTTTTTAAAATTGCTTTATTAACGTCTACTCTTTAGAACTTCTTTACCTGCTTTTTGCTTTTCAATTTAAATACACTTAAGTCTTTCTTGCTGTTTAATTAATGTATACATTGAAAGGTGATACGTTTTCCTGTAAATACTGCTTTAGCTACATTCCACAGGTTGCTGTAATTTCCTATCCTACAATGCTGAATGATTTGAAATTTCCATCTTGATTTCAGTCATTTAGGAGGATATTTGTAAATTTCCAAGCATATTTTTATGTATTTCTTAATTGTTGATTTTCAATTTATTACATGGTCAGAGAGTGTGTACTATATATATCATTTTTTTAAATTTCATGAGACTTCCTTTCCTTTTACTTCCTGATTTTCCTAATTTTTTATCTCATTGAACCATCCATTACTTTTTTTTTTTTTTTTTTTTTGACGGCATTTCACTCTGGTCGCCCAGGCTGGAGTGCAGTGGGTGCGATCTTGGCTCACTGCAACCTCTATCTCCCAGGTTCAAGCAATTCTCCTGCCTCAGCCTCCTGAGTAGCTGGGATTACAGGCGTGTGCCACCACGCCTAGCTAATTTTGTATTTTTAGTAGAGATGGCGTTTCACCATGGGGTCAGGCTGGTCTCGAACTCCTGACTTCAAGTGATCCACCTGCCTCGGCTTCCCAAAGTGCTGGGATTACAGGTGTGAGCTACCGCGCCCAGCCCTGAGCTATCCATTTCTGATAAGAAAATGTTTGAAAGCTTACACTGAGGTGGCAAATTTGTCAGTTTCTCTTTGCAGCAAGATTGTTATTAAGTGCGCACAAGTTCATGGTTAGTGAGTCCTACTGGTAAATGCATTGTAGTGTCCCTCTTCATCCTCATGAGTGCTTCCTGCCTTCATTCTGTTGTGTCCGTCGTTAGTAATCCCATGACAGCTTTTCTAAAGTTTTGGTCTCGTATTTTCTGGGTATGTCTTTTATCCCTTTGCCTTTTGCTATAATTTGGTTTAGGTGCTTCTGTAATGTCAATTTCATTCATGAGGAATCAAATTCTGCTCTGTTACAGGGACCCTAGCTGGTCCCCAACCCTTAGGAACAAGGAGCCTAGAAGTATCTACGCTCATGTCCATGTAATATACATACATGCCCACACACACCTCACAGTTCTTACACTCACACATATACACACTCACATATACACTTACACACTCACACATGTACACATGACATACATTCATACTCACGCATACACACCCACAAACACATATATACTCACACATATACACTTATACCACAACACACACAAAAACACATATACACATGACATGCACTCACACACTCACACACATACATATTTATGCACATAACACACATTCATATACACTTGCATTGCACACTCATGCACACATACACACTTATACACTCATGCATATACACATACAATATACACACATATGAACACATATACACACGACATACATCACACACATGCACACTTACACATACAACATACATTCACACATATACACTCACAAATACACTTATACACACAACACACTCAACTACACATACACTCACATCCATGTATTCACACATACTCAAAGCAATTTTAATTTGTAGAAAATCTCAGTTTAAAAATAGCTGCAGTTCCTACCTGGGCATCAGGTAACCTGGAAGAGAGGAAGGAGAGGACTGTAATTAGCGAAATTCATGATTTGCAAAGAAGCCTTGGCAAGGGCTGGATTCTAGTCCCTTTGTGACCCTCAGGGCGAGACTCATCTCTTAGGAGCCTTTGTTTTCCTCCCAAAATTGGGCTCACCTGAGGGCGCCTCCTGCTGTGAAGCTACCAGACACCCTGAGGGGAAGGGATCCCTGGGCTCCTGTCAGGAGGATGTGAACTGCCTGGGTGGGGGCAGCATTCCCTCCCCTCCTCCCCTCCTGGGTAAGAGGCTGGATCTCTGGGGCAAGTGGGGTCCTGGCTTATCAGTCAGCCACACCATGAACACCCGGTTCTGCCTCCAGGTGTCAAATAGGCAATTTAATTAAACTGAAATTCAGCAGCCAGCAACATGACGTCATAGTTCCTGGAAGCAGAACTGTAGCCACAATTCTAGTAGCTCGTTCTGTCCTTCAAGAGTTTAACATTTTTTAATGCCGGAGCTCCATTTGATCACCTTCACACGGCCCTAGTGGGTCAGGCCCACCTGCTCGCTGGCAGCCCCTCCCTGCCTCTCTGTGGTCCCACCAGTAATTAAGCCTTTTAAGAGCTGGGGGAGCTTCAATATCGGTAATTCAATCTCCCCCTGTTTACTGATCTCTGCCATTAGCTGAGTTGAAAGCAAAATGTTTTAATTAAAAAGATTGGCAATAAGTTGGTGTAATGCCATAATTTGCACAGGGCCCCTTCTAGAGGATAACTTTGCCCTGCCTCAGTTGCTATGACAACTAATGGACAAGATTGTTCCAGTGTGAGAAGCAGCATGAGGAGGGGACAGGAGTAGGAAGAGGGGCCTCTGCAGGAGGGCAGAGCTGTGAGGTGGAAAGACCAGGCCCCTCCGTGAGCTCCAGGGAGGTCTTGCCTCTTTGTTGCCATCCCTGTGGCTGGAAGAGTCGTGTCTCTAAGTGCCTGGGCCAAGGCTGTCATAGCCAGTGCCATCTGGGCTCAATGGTCCAGTACAGAGCAGAGGGCGAGACTCAGCAGCCACTCACCCTGGAGTGTACTGGGGCCCCGCCTCTGAGCAGGGCAGCTATGCGGGGGCCAAGGCAGGCCTCGGGTAAACGTCAAATAAATGCCCCACACCTCCCCTCCCACATAGGGGCCAGGTAAAGGGACGCCCGCATGTCACCTGCCTTTGTGTGCTGAATGTCTGTTGGGACACCCGGGGGCCAAGGTGCTGGCCTGGAGGGGAGCTGGCTCGGGAGGCACTCAGGCTGCAGGGGCTCCCAGGCTAGACAGAGCAGAAGATGGCAACTGCTCTGGGTGCCCCACAGCTGATATTCACTCACTTATCTGACTATGAGGCCAGGTCCTCCTGAAGAGGTAAGCCCTTTGTGGGAGCGGATAAGGCCAGGCCTTGTGGAAACGGACCAGGACATTCCGAGTCTTGATTTCCTCATCTGTGAAATGGGAATGAAAGCATCCTTCTCTCAGAGTCACTCTGAGGACTGACAGAAACTGCATGGTGGGTCCAACGTCCTCTGCGGCCCTGCTAGTGGTGTGGGTGTGCCTTGAGGAGCCATGGGGGGCGGGGACCCTCGCCAGTCAGCTGCTGTCTGCACCCAGGGCCACAGGGCAAGGGCGGGCTCTGAAAGAGCAGGACAAACAGCCAGAGGGCTTGGCTCCCCGCTCCTGGAGGAGGGCAGGTCTGACCAGCCAGGAGCAGGTTGGGGTGGGGGTGAAGCAGAAAACCAAACTCAAATGAAATAGAAAACGTGGAACAGTTGTGTGTCCTTGCACTACAACACTAGTACATCTTCACACTACAGCACTTGTACATCTTCACACTACAGCACTTGTGGGCTGCGGGGCCCTGCAACTGCCAGTGCTGGGGCCGGGTCGTCTGAGCCACAGCGCCACGTGCAGCAGGGACGTGATGGCTCACCCCGCTCTCCCCTCCACCGTGAGCGCACCCACCTTTCCTCACCCTGCCAGGGCAGGACACACCTTTGGGGGCGCCCCAGGACATCCAGGTTTTGACCCCACAATGCTCAGGAAGGATGACCTGTGAGTGGAGGCTGGGCCATTCTGGGGGGTGTGCTGAGGTGTGAGCCCAAAGGTGACAAGTGACACATGAGAGCAAGTGGCACCAGGTGCCATTCACTCAGCTCTGCTTGGGAAGCCCCCCGGGGGTGGTAGACAGTGTCATGCTCTGGTATTCTGTGCTGTGACCAGGGCCACCTCATTCCCATACAGGCCCCCAGATCAGTGTCTCCACCAGCCATACCCACCATGGGTGCAGGAACATCAGCTCCTCTCCTCCTGAGAGTCACTGGGCAGCGTGGGGGCGGGCGAGCTGGAGGAGGTGCAGCTTCTGGAGCTGGGAGGCCGGGTACTCCTGCCCGGGAGCCCAAGGGCCCGTCTGACCTCAGAGAGCCTCCTTATCAGCTGCGGGGAGGGCGATCGATCACGTGGCCCATGCTGGTGTGGAAGGACAATAAAGCAGATATTGACCATGATTCTAATCGGGTGAGCTGGGCCTCTCAGCCCCACAGAACACAGCGCGCTGACTTATGGGTTCAGACGCGAGAGGAGCCAAGCCTGAGCAGGAACGAGATAAGAACATGCCCTGGGTGATTCAATTTAATGCAACCGTCGCTCCCAGCGACCTTGATTTGCTAAGTGCTGGGGGGCCCAGAGACAAGGAGACAGAGGCCAGCATGTTCTGGTCTGACAGCAGGCACAGGGCCTCGCCCTGGTGGGGTCAGAAGGCTAAGGGGATGTATGTCCTTGAATCCCCTGGGCAGGGAAGGGCAGGGGGGTATGTGCAGCTGCCTGGAGGAAACCCCAGGCCCGGCCGAGCCATGGGGAGCAAGGCCTTGACCAGCACTTGCTGCAGATGGCCCCTGCCTGGAGCCTTCCCACCCGCTCGTCTGCAGATGCCTCCCCTCTCCCTCACCAGGAAAGTCAGGGCATCCCGACTCTGTCCCGTGACAATTATGTGCTGTCATCCGGCCCCTGCATGGCCAGTGCCACCATGGGCCAGTGACTGCAACACCCTCCACCCACGTGCCAACCACACACTCCAAGCCTGCTTGAGGCCTGTGGCACCTGGTACCCTGGGGGCCAGAACTGTTCCAAAACCCAATCCTGATCTCCTCCCTGTTTAAACTGGCTTATTCCTGTTACTTGGGTCTAAAACCCTTTGAGAGCTGGGCATGGTGGCACACGCCTGTAATCCCAGCACTTTGGAAGACCGAAGTGGGCAGATCTCTTGAGCCCAGGAATTGGAGACTACTCTGGAGAACATGGCTAGACGTCATCTCTATCAAAAAAAAAAAAAAAAAAAAAAAAAACTAAAAAATGAGCCAGGCATGATGGCTCATGCCTGTAATCCCAGCTACTCAGGAGGCTGAGGTGGGAGGATCACTTGAGCTCAGGAGTTTGAGGCCAGCCTGGGCAACAAAGTGAGACCTCATCTCCATAAAAACTAAAAAATTTAGACAGGCATAGTGGTGTGCACTGGTAGTCCTAGCTATTTGGGAGACTGGGGCAGGAAGATTGCCTGAGCCCAGGAGGTCAAGGCTGCAGTGAGCCAAGGTCGTGCCGCTGCATTCCAGCCTGGGCAACAGAGCAAGACCTTATCTCTAAATAAATAAATAAAACCCTTTGAAACCCCCCCACCATCATTCCCTCATCCCCCACTTAACCCAAGGATCCCCTATTGCCCATCTTCAGAATGCAGGCAACCCTCACCTGCATTCCTTCCTCAACTGCATGCACCCCCACCTGACCCTTCCTCACCTAGACACGTTCTCACCTAGCTTTCTCCCTGGCACCATCCCCTCAGCTGTCATCCTCCACAGCTCTCTGGAGATGACTTCCCCCGAGTCTCCTAGCCCTGCCCTGCCCCTTCCCACAGCAACAGAAGTTTCTAGAGTGTGCACTGGGTCCCGCTGCTTGCCAGCTTGGTCTTGCTGGCATCCACCACAACAGCCAGGCCAAACCCACCCCCCTCCCTCCTCTAAACACCCCTGGCCGGCCCCTGCTTACCCTACAATCTCATCTCCTCTCTCACCTGTCACAAGCTCCCCGCATGCAGCTCTTGCCGCCTCACCAGGTTCCTTACATTCACCCTATCTCCAGGCCTCTGCACGCACTGTGCCTTCTGTTTGGAAGCATTTATCCTGCATTCCTTTTGGTCACCTTCCTCCCTCCATGCAGACCTTGCCCCTGGGGCCTCCCTCTGGGCCGGCTGCAGCAACTCCTGCCTAGAGCTCCTCTCTGTAACGCGCTTACCCTGAGCCAATTCCTGTGCTTGTGTACATGCCCCTTGCCCCACACCAGCTGCTCCACTCGGTCTCATCCACCATTACACACGCCACACCCACAGCAGGGCCTCTGAGCCACCCAGTGCCCCAGCCACACCAGCTGGATAGCTCTCTGTGCCTCAGCCTGCTCATCTGTAAGATGGGGGATCATTGTGCCCACTCCCAGGGCTCAGTGAGGGATGCACCCAGGTCTTTAGGACATGCTGGGTGTGTTGGTTCTTCACTCCCTTCGTGGTGAGCTGTGTAACCTGCTTGGGATGATGCCATCAGGGAGGGCAGATGGCTCAAGGCCATAAGGCCACGGACACCCAGCTCTGCTTGGAGCAAAATCTCTCCAGGGCACTGAGACAGAGGCCCCCCAAATAGCCTGCCTGCCGTCTTCCCTCACACATGGTCTCTGTGCTCTGCCTGGCCCATGCCTTTCTTGGCTGGGGCTCGGGCTCTCTGTGGAGTGGGGGCTGGGGGAGCAACAGAAGAGGCCTTGTTGAGGGTCCCAAGGGTCCCCACTTACACGCCACACGGACCCCAGTGCAGACCCATCTCCCAAGAGCCAGGTCCCTGATTGGATTTGGCTCTGGCCTCCCAGCACCTCACGCCCATATCCTCCAGCCTGTCTCTTTAGAGGATAATCGAGGAAGTAATTCTATTTGAGAAACAATCGCTCCTGCGGTATGACGGTGCACTCGATGTTAATGGACCCAGCATCCTTGCATACTAAGGACTCATTTCAGCCAAGCACAGGGTGTTTTTCAAGAAAGATCTTGTTCCCCATCAAGGCTCTGCCCTCACTGAGCTATTAGCAGCCAGGCTGAGGACATGAGCTTGAGGGGAGGTGCAGACTCAGAGGTGCTCTGTGCACTGGGCTCCTTTGGGCACTGGCAGACGGGGCAGAGGGTCTGCCTGGGGAACTCGGGCTCCGGCAGGTGCTCTGTACACCCACCTGGTCTAACATCAGCCTGCCCTGGTGCCATTCCCATTATCAGTCCATCTTACAGGTGAAGACACTGAGAATAAGAGAAAAAAGGAGGATGTCCGTACCCACACAGCTGGTGAGGGGGAGCTGGAAACCCTCCAGAACATTGCTCGCATGCTCCCCCACTTCTGCTCACCCTCTGCTGACTCGGTTTCCCACTTTCTGCCTGCTCATGGTGCTGCACCCACTGCCAACATAACTCTAAATGCAAAAATGATGATGCCACACCTTCCCACAAAATTCTTCACTGTCTTTCCAAGGCCTTCAGAAGACGCTGGAGCTCTGGGATGCCAGCACATGTGCATGCGCCACCAAGACAAGCCCCCTCTACCTCAGACCCATCTCCTGGCCAATCATACCTGGCAGGCAGCCCTGGCCCAGCCATACTGCACCCCCTGCAGCGTCCTGTACTGCCCTGGGGGCTTCACACTTGGCCTTGGCAAGAGCCACCTTGGTGAGGGAAAGGCTCCCCCCACCCCTCGTGTCCTATCCAGGTGACAGCCACTCACCCATTCAGGAGGATTCTGCCTGAGCACCTCTTCCCTGTCAATGTCATTCCCTGAGCCTGGACCTGCCACAGTACCTGCCACGTCCATGCAAGGGCCTGCTCCTGGGTCTGCTCCTCATCTGAGCGGAGGGGAGAGGCTTCTCCAATGCTGGAGAGAGTGCAGCCTCCGGCAGCCTGTGGGGCCACAAGGCCTGGCCTGCCCAGCCTTCTCCTTCATTCATTCAGCACATACCAGTTGAGGTCCCACTGCCTGTCAGGCCCTGTTGTGGGTTGCTATAACAAGATAGGTTACACCAGCTTGAGCAAACAGTCATTTCTAACCGTTCTGGAGGCCGGCCCCTGGACTGGATTCCAGCAGGGTCAGTGGTGGTGAGGCCTCTCTTCCTGGTTTGCGGCCGGCTGTCCTCTCATGACATCTTCCCATGGTGGAGTGAGATCATCTCCCTCGGGTGCCTCCTTATAGATGCACTAATCCCATTCATGAAGTCTCCACGCCCATGACCTAATTCCCTCCCACAGCCCTCACAACCACTGCCATCATGCTGGGCTTTGGGCTTTCACATATGAATGGGGGGCACAGATAATCAGCCTAGAGTGGGCACTGGGACACAGCAGTGACAAAAAGACCAAACCCATGTCCCCGAGGGCCCACATATCCACTGAGGACAGAACTTGCCGAGGTGATGCTGAGCCATGTGGACACCTGGGGGAGATCATGCCAGGCATGGGGGGTGCAAGTATCGAGGCCCTGGCTAGGGGTCCCTGGTGGATCAGTGAGATGCCCAAGAGAGCAGCACATGGCCAGAGCAGCGGCACAGTGGGTTCTGACTTAAATCTCAGGAGAATCCTGTTGTTTCGGGCAGAGAACAGGAGGACAGGCTGCAGTGCTGGTGGACATGAAAGTGCAGAATGGGCCACTGCAGAGATGCAGCAGGTGGGCAGGAGGTGAGGGGTCAGATTCTGGGACCACAGGACCTGCTGGTGCATGGGGTGCAGGAAATGAGAGAAGCCAGCACCCAGGGAGACGCCAGGACCTGTGGCCTGAGAAACTGGGAGTGCAGAGCTGTCATCAGCTCGAGTGGAGTGAGGGTAGGCATATGGGGAAGGAAATGGGGTGCCTTTTGAATACCTACTGGATGTCCAGGTGGACTTGTTTGTAACTGGACATTGTGAGCCTGACCTGAGGTTCCTGCCCTGAGCCCCCATCCCCGGCCCCCTTGCAGGGTCAGTGAGGCACAAGCACAGGTGTCAGTCCTAGGGACCCAGGCCTGGCCCTCAGGGGTACCTGGTGCCCATGTTGCCCTCAAGGGCTGTCCCCTGGTCTAGGAGAACATTCCTTGAGAGCTGTCCCCTGGCCAAGGGGAAGTGAGGGACACATTAGTGCCTCTCATGATACCTTGGCTGGAGCAGGGGCTTGGAGGGGCAGCCTGGGGCCCTCAGGTTCCTGCCCCCTACCCCACGCATCCCAGCCCTTCACTCCCAGGGAAGCTGCTGTACGCCTTCCCTAGAATCCGTCCCACCGGGGGTGAACTCCCTGCCTGTCACCACTGTTGAAGGATGACTTTTCTTCTCTCCACAAGCCAGGGAATTAATTCATGCCATCTATTTCACTGACTCAGATCAAAGGTTGTCAAATTCCTTCACCCACTTAATGATCTGTAATATACCCTTCCATTTCCTGACCAGGCTATTAGATAAAATAGAATTCATAATGGCCTCCTGGCAGCATCTGTGCACCTGTGTACATGTGCAGGGTCAGGCAAGAGACCCTAGGATCTGCTCAGCCAGGATGTATCTTTTTATTCCAAGAGATTCTGCAAATCTCAATCCATATGGGGCTTTTAGTGCCAAACATACTCTATGGTCTGTGTGAGGCTGAATATATATGACTCATGAGCCACCACTGCCCTTGCCCTGTTCGTGGTAGACATTATTAATCAATTACAGGCACTCTTCACCACTGAGCTCAGATGTAGCTCCCTCCACAGCCATCACACATGATACATGTCCTGGCCGGGGCAAGGAAACCTCCTGACCATCCAGATGAGAGACAATTAATTGATGCTGCTCGCCACACTGTTGTTTCTTCTTTTTTTTATGTGTACGGTGGCCTCTGAGCAGGGGTAATATGAGGTGACCAGGATCCCCCCGCTGAGCCTCCTGCAGGCTGCTTCAGTGGGCACAGCCCATGATCCTACTCCAGAGTCAGGAATGACCACCCCAAACCTGCCAAGCTCCCACCTCACGGGAGATCTATTGTGTCAGCCTCCTGAGCTCCTAGGCATGAAAGCACCTTGCTGGACAAAGGCAGGGATTGCTAGCAGGCAGCAGCACACAGGCGATCATGGGAAGACCCGGGGCCTTGCCCGATCCGCCACACACCCACACACCAGTCATGCTCCACCCTGTCACAATATCAAAGAGGAAGCATCAAGGCTGACAGCCATAGCTGAAAAGAGCTGTGAACAACCACCACCTTGGTCCCTGCGAGGGTTCTGGTCACTGGCCTGACGGTGACACCTTCTCGGGGTACAGAGTCCCAGACTCCCTGTTGTTCCTGCCTTGAGAGCAGTATTGGTGCTGGCCTTGGGCCACCTGGGCCTCTCCACTCCCTTCTTCCCTAGCAGGTCTCTTGCTCAGAGCTCCTACGAGGTCTCCTCTCCCAGCTCCTCTGAGCTGGGCTGCAGGCTGGGTGTGTAGAGAAGAGCAGAGAAGGCTGGGAGAGCTCCCTGAGATCACGTTACTGTCTGCTCAGCTCAGAGAGAAGAGCTTCAGAGACAGTGAGGACTGAGTTCAAAGGGAAGCCCTGGGGCTGGAGGTGACCCTACCTGGCTGCAGCAGAGGACCAGCCACACACCTGCCACATGCCAACCTTTGTCCCCTGTCACTGCAGCCTCTGTCATGTCAGCCTTCAGCTCCCTGGAGCAGTGAGGCGGGCTGCCCTCACCCCTGCCTCGACCTAAGCCTTTTAAGCAAATCAGCAATGTAATTATTGATCTGTAAAAGAAAAGGAATTAATACGGCCACCCACATCCTTTGTACATAAGAGTATTTAACAATGAACTCTGCTTAAACTTCATAAAAGCCTCTTCAGCAAATCAGCACAGAAGTATCGATCTGAAAGCCGGTCTGTGAATTCCAGCTGACTGCCTCTCCCACTGAAGGACCATTACTTGGTCTTACCGAATCTCCCCTCTCCGTTTATGGCTGGGCGCTTCCTCCTGGGACGCTTCTGCTGCCTCTCCACAGGGGCCGAGCTGCCCAGTTTTGCTGATCCTCCCTTTTCCTGGAGACTAGGGTATCGACTCGAGAGAGTACTGGGGAGGTGCTCTTGGTTGGGGCTCTGCAGCCACCCTGGGCCTAACATCCCAGGCTCAGGCCCACCCTAGAGACCCTTGGTCACCCGGCTTTTTATGGAGCAGGAGCTGGGGCACTCGGTGCATACCCTCTTGTTCACCCTCCCAAAGACCCTACTGAATGGGCATTCTTGCTCCACCTTGCAGAGTCACCCAGATGCTGGGGGCTGGGGCCAGCCTTCCAGCCGATGGCTGAGTGCTTTCCTTCTCGGATATGTGAGTCGGGGCTGGCATCACCCACCATGTAACAAGCTGGACCCACTGCCACCGATGCCGTGGGCTCTCCCTAACGGGGTCTTGTCCAGGTACCCAAGGAGGCCAGGGAGTCAGCAGGCTCTGCCGGAGCACCCACCAGCCCTGGCATCCAGCAAGATGGCTTTGCCCTTGGAGCCTTCCTGTCCACCCTGGGCCCAGCCTGCCAGTTACTGTGAGCCTGTGGCTGTGCATCTGGCCTGGGACCCTGTCCTGTCTGCTGGGTAGTGGCAGGGTCCCA
Organism: Symphalangus syndactylus; assembly: GCF_028878055.3. Lineage (NCBI taxonomy): Eukaryota > Metazoa > Chordata > Mammalia > Primates > Hylobatidae > Symphalangus > Symphalangus syndactylus. The sequence goes on from NC_072426.2 coordinate 79,919,827, forward strand.
TGGGAGAGTCAGTCCTATCTTGAAGCAGGACTCTGAGCTCACTGCCAGCTGCTCAGGGTTCTCCTCGGCTGCCCAGCTCTAGGAGCAGAGGCCTGAACCCTGTGACCTCTGTGGGGCCACTTGCAGATGGGGCAGGGATGGGCTGGTGGATGAGATGGGGTGGCTCTGCAGATGGGGTGGGAGATGCCGACAACTGAGGAAGTGAGTGCAGTGGCAGGAGTTGGGGTCTCTGGGTTGGACCTCGTCCAGGGCTAGCGTCTAGGGGGTCCAGAACCCCCTTCCTCTTTGGCCACCATGGCTGCCTTTGTGAAATGAGCTCTGGCCTTGGCCTCTAAGGCCCCTACAGCCCTGACTTTACGCATAGCAGCAGAACAGGGTCAGAGAGTCCAAACCACAGACCCCACGTCACATGCCAGCCCCTCAGAAATGCTCAGTGCCTAACAGAAACAGAGCCTCCGACACGCTGGGAAGTGGCTGTGGTGGCGTCCACCCCCACTGATCCATGTCGTCTGCCCTGCACCCTCCCACACCTCTGCACTGGATGCAAGCTCACTCCACATGCCTCTCTCTGCCGTGGCTCCTGCCTTGTACCTCCTCCTCTCTGTCTCGTTCCTCTTGTCTTTGCCTCCTTCTCTGTCAGTTTCTTTGTTTCTATTTTCTTCTCTGCTGGCCTCTGTTTTCCCTTTCTCTTTGTCTCTTTCTGATCTTTCTCTGCTAATCCTGATATTCTGGTTGTCTGGCCACCCCCATGACCACTCATGTCCAGCATTCCCTGGATCAGGGTGGGTGAGGCTCATGCCCAGGTCTCAAGAGGAGGTCCAGGTGCTGGGCCCTGCCTGGCAACTTAGGGAAGGCTCCCCTTGAGAACACTCACTCCCCCAGGGGGATGGAGGCTGTGGGGGCAAGCTCTTCTCAGAGCAGGTGCACAGCAGTCCCACCTGGCCCTGCAGGTCTTGCCGGTTGCCCTACCATGAGCCACATCTTGGGGCCAGCAGTGGGGAGGAGGAGACCTCTGTGCTGGCCATGATTTCAAGGACACCAGAGGACTCCAAGGGTGCCCCACCTCACAGCATCCCTTCCCCAACTTGCTCCAACCCTCTCCTGGCTGCGGATGGCCAGGACAGGTCAGGTCAGGTGAGGGGTGATGGGGACCATCAGAGGGCTGCAGGCCGCCACCCCCTCCATCCAGCTGCCGACCAGCTGGGAGAGGTGCTGTCCTCACACTCACACAAAGCCTTGGTGAGAGAACAGAGAGGGATGCTTGCACGTGGCATTGCACCCCTGGGAAGAGGAGCACCCCAGGATCTTGGGGTCCATGCAGTCCATGCCTTGGGGCCCTACAGCCTGGAGTCTAGGTCCCCAAGCTCCTCCAGCCCACCTTGAGGGCCTCTGCCAACACGCACTGCCTCAGGAGGGCATGCAGGCCTCAGGCAAGGGGCAGGGCCTCGGCTTTCACTAGAAAGAAGCTGAGGAGGGGGCCTCTGAGGAACTGGCGGGGGTCCCACAGGCAGGGCAACCCAAGGTCATGGCCTCTAACTCAGAGGGGGCCTCTGGAGGCGCCACGTTCACTAGGCACGGGCTGGAGGCAGCCGGTTCACGAGGGCGGTCTCCCGAAGACATATCTGTTGCAGGGACAGCGAGAATTCCAGGGGGAACTCTGGAAAATGAGTGGCACCTGCCCTCCTTGTGACTGCCCAAGGAATATTGGGGCCTACTGAGCATGCTTGGGGCACCCTCCTCTGCAGATAGCCCATGCAGGTCCAGGGGCCTGATCCCACCTGCCACCCCCAGGCTGGGAGACTCAGAGCCCGTCAGTGCTGGTGTCAGAAGAGGCCACCCCTTTCCTGACCCCTCTGCTTCCTGCTGCCCTGAGATCAAAAGGTGTCTCCTCGGGGTTCCTGTCACCAGCCTTAATGCACGCTCTTCCCATTAGCACGGGGCTGGGAGGGGAGCCAGCCAGGGGAAGATAGGAGCCTCAGATCTGAGCCCAGAGGAAGGAGACAGGGGTGGGAGGTCTAGAGAAGATTCAGCGATAGGCCTGCCCTCCTGCAGCCCTCCAGACACCAGTCTTACAGCCCTCCTGCATGGGGCGACATGGGGCATACTGGGGAAGGGTGAGGTCCTCTCTGAGCCCCACCAGCCCTGACTTGACTGCCGCTCTGTGCTGAGTGCTCCCCGCACACGGCTCTTGGTGATGGCACCCGTGTGCTAGTACTGAGCCACAGGGTGGTCACAGATGTTGTCTGTGTGGTCTCCGGCCCATGTCAGTTGGGAAGGGCCCGCAGTGCTTTTCTGAGGCCAGAGCACTGACATTGCCCCTCAAAGAACCAGCTAATGGCAGTTTCCAGACTAGAACCTGGTCTTCTCATGGCCTGTGCTGGGCTGGGGTGCTCATCGCAGCCTCAGGGGGCCAGCTACACCCCACCCCCAACTGCCCTTAGGCCCAGGGAGCTGGAGAGCTTCCCTGCCTGCTTGCAGGCACTCACAGCCCTGTGACACACACACACTCATCCCCGATGAAGGTGCACCCCTGACCAGGTGTGGACCCCAGGCCAGGCAGCAAAGAGACGGCTGGCCTGACTCGGGTCCTCAGCCTGGCCCAGCCCCTGCCGCCGGCTTGAGCAAGCCCTTCCCAAGAGGTCAACCTCCCGGCCAGGGCGTGAGGGTTGCAGCCTGATCCCACTCTGCTGCATCTGCCCTGTGGAGCCTTCGTCCTTTGTCCCTGGGGTCTCCCTCCCTGCCAGGCCAGGCTCTACCCTCAGGGCCGGGGGCCTCGTGGGGGAGGTTCATGTCTCACTTTGCAGCCTCCAGCCAGATGGCCTCCATAATTCATTTTAGTGAAATATGGCAACACTTTTATTGGCGATGATCCTATCTGGAGCCTGGGGAAAGTGATGGCCAGACCAGGGCTGGTATCTGCTTTCATAGAGCTCCGAGAAAAGCCTGCATGGTTATGTCCGCAGATGTGCACTCATTTCACGTTGCTGGGAGGGAGGGGTGGGGCAGGGCAGAGGCTGCCTCTGGGTCTCCTGATTCCAGGCAGTCTGGGGCTGGAGGCTCACAGGCCCCTGCACTGGCCTGACAGAAGGCTTGGGCCCCGGGCAGAGAGGTGGGCTGCACCCTGCACTGAGGCTCAGACCAAGCCGAGAGGTGGAGAAGTCAGGGGATATGCAAGGTGATGGGGAGCAGCTACCCAGAGCTGTGGAGCGAGGCCATGGGTGCCACTCAGCCCTTGGAGGAGCTGCCTCCCACCACCTGCAGCACCAGAGTGGCCCTGCTGAGCTGCAGGCTTTCTCCCTGCATCTCCAGCTCACACCGTTGTGTGCTCTGTGCCCCAGGGCCAGCCCCATAGGATTCAGAGGCCAACCTCACTTCCTCTGCACTAGCAGCCCAGAGACCCCTGCCTGATAGATGAACCCCAAAACTGCAGTCTCAGTAGGACCTGAGTTGCAGTCACAAGTCCAAGAGGAAGAAGGAGACCCCATTCCTGGGGTTTCCATGCTGTCTGCCAGGCTCCAGCCCATCACCCCTTACCGTAGCTAGCCCAGACCTGGTGCATGGTGGAGCATCTACAAGCAGAAGGTGATGCGTCCCCGCCATGGGTCTGCTCTGCAGCCCTGCGGATGTCTCACCAGCCTGTATGGGGACACTACCTGCTCCTGGGGACACCACCTTGGGGCTCACCAGCCTGTATGGGGACACTCACCTGCTCCTGGGGACACCACCTTGGGGCTGCTCCAGGGAGCTGAAAGAGGGCAGGCCTGGGGGACACGAGATGGACAGAGACCTGAGAACTGCCTATGGCACCACCCAATAAGCCTGCACCTATCCCTTCATCCAAACAGGTCCAGGAAAAAGGCAATTACACCCCCGAGAAATGTGGCCAGTCAGGGAGCATGAGAGCCACAGGGACCCACCTGGCTGGTTCTGGATGAGACAAAGGCTGCAGGCTGACACACCTATGCAACTCTCCTCCTGCCCGGGTGAGATCAGTCCCAAGTGTCAGCATGTCAGCCACCCCCAGGAGAGTCCTGGGCATGTTATCTGACCTCGCTCAGGCAGAGGTGAGGCTCAGCGGGTGATTGGGGCAACCAGACCCAGACTAGTGGGAGTCACCAGAAGGGATGCAGGCCTGGACAGGGTGGGAGCTGTGAGGCCCCAAGTGTGCCCGGCCAAGACACAGCTGTGCTTTACGTCCCAGAACGGATGGCCAACGTGGTCTCAGACAAGGCTGTGCCTCTGAGCTACACTCCCACAAAGACTTCAGGGTGGCAATGCAGCCTCAGCCTGCGCCAGCACCCCCAGGCCTTCCCGAGGTGCCTATCGACCTGCTGAGCCCAGCTAATGGGCTCCTCTGGGCATTGAGTTCAGAGGCGAGGTTGCCTGTAAGCAAGATTCGCCAGTGTGCTTCATCAGCAGGCGGCCTCATGCAATATGTAACACCACATTAACCTGCGCTCTCAGGGTGGACAGAGCCCCCGCCCCGGAATCCGGAATCTGCGGCTACGTAGAAGTGGCCTGGGACAGGAGGCAGAGCCTGCAGGCCCTGTCCTTCTCCCTGCACCTCCATCTCCCCACTCTGTGTACATGGGGTGGGTAGCACAGCTGGCGCTTACACCACGGCACCCTCCTCTCCACCTGTGGCAGGCCTTGGAAGTCACCGGCAACCCCATGTCCCTCCAAACTTAGATATGTCCTCAGGATCTCTCTCAACACAGTACTGCAGGCAACCACAACTGGGCAGCCCAAGTGGGTGAGCAAGATCAATGTGGAATTGCAAGGGGCCTCAAGTAGCAAAAACAACCTTCAAAAAGAAGAACAAAGTCAGAGGAGTCACACTTTCTGATTTCAAATTTACTACAAAGCTACAGCTGTTAAAACACTGTAGAACTGGCATAGGGATAGACATATAAATCAATGGAATAAAATTCAGAGTCATTTAAGGTCAGTTAATTTTTGTCGTGGATGCCAAGTTCATTCAATGGGGAAAGAACAGTCTTTTCTACAAATGTTACTGGGACAACTTGATTTCTGCATGCAAAAGATGAAGTTGGACCCCTACCTCACACTATAGGCAAAAATTAACTCAAAATGGATCAATACCCTAAATATAAGAGCAAAATCTGTAAAACTCTTAGAAGAAAGCATAGTGGTAGATCTTCATGACCTTGGATATGGCAATGGATTCTTAGATATGATATCAAAATCTCAAGTAAGAATAACAATAACAACAAAAAAAAGATAAATTATACTTCATCAAATTTAAAACTTTTGTGCATCAAACAACATTATCAAGAAAGTGAAAAGACAACCACAGAATGGGAGAAAATACCTGCAAACCATATATCTAATAATGGTTTAATATCCAGAATATATAAAGAACTTCTAAAACTCGACAACAAAAAGACAAAACAACCAAATTTAAAAATGGGCAGGCTGGGCATGTAGCTCATGCTTGTAATCCCAGCACTTTAGGAGGCCAAGGCAGGCGGGTCCATTTGAGCTCAGGAGTTTGAGACCAGCCTGGGCAACATAGTAATAACCCATCTCTACAAAAAATACAAAAATTAGCCAGGCATGGTGGCTTATGCCTGTAATCCCAGCTACTCTGGAGGCTAAGGCTGGAGGATCACTTGAGGCTAGGAAGCAGAGGTTGCAGTGAGATCATGCCACTGCCCTCCAGCCTAGGAGACAGAGTGAGACCCTGTCTCAAAAAATAAATAAAAATAAAGATAAAATAAAAATGGGCAAAGGATTTGAATAGATGTTTCTCTGAAGAAGATACACAAATGCCAACAAGCACATGAAAAGATGCTCAACATCACTACTCTTTAGAGAAATGTAAATTAAAGCCAACATCACTTCACCTATTGGCATGGCTATAATCAGAAAAGCTAAAAGTAGCAACTCCTGGTGAGGATGTGGAGAAGCTGGAACTCTTGTGCATTGCTGATGGAAATGGAAAGTGGTATAACTGTTGTGTAAAATAGTGTGGTCATTCCTCAAAAAGCTAAATGTAGAGTTACCATGGAATTGTAACCCAATAATTCCATTCCTAGGTATATACTCAAAAGAATTGAAAACAGGAAATCAAAAAATGCTTGTGTCCCGAAGTTTATAGCAGCATCATCCACAAAAGCCAAAAGATGGAAACAAGGCAAAAGTCCACCCACAGATGAATGGATAAATACAGTGTGCTCCACCACCCAGAATATGATTCATCCGTACAAAGGAACAAAGTTCTGACACACATGACAACAGAGATGAACCTTGAAAACATTATGCTGAGTAGAATGAGCCAGACACGAAAGGACAAATATTGTAGGATTCCAGATCTAAACTAGGCAAATTTATCGAGACAAAGCAGATTAGAGGTTACCAAGGGCTACGGGTGGGGGATGGGGGGTTATCGCTTAATGGGTTCAGATTGTTTGTTTGGGATCGTGAAAAAGTTTGCAGTGCACAAGAGTCCCAGTTTTGGAAGTAGATATCAGTGATGGTTGCACAACATCGTGAATGTAATTAATGTGAATTATACACTTAAAATGGTTAAAATGGCATTTTTGTGATGTATATCTTTTGCTACAAAAAGAACCATTTTTTAAAGAAGCAATGGTGAGCAAAGTTGGTAAACCTGTAGGTAGATCCAATAAAGCCTTGACAATTCAAAGAAAAGTAATAATTAATTCATGGCCATACAAACAGGGTGAGGCTAGTACTCCAAACAGCGAAGCCTAGCATGCCCAGTACCAGGCAAAGAGCAGGGGGAGACACTGGCTGTGTCTACACAAGGAGCATGCCTTTCTAGCACAGGTGTTAAAACTTTAGGACAATTTCTTAAAAGTAAAAAATAGAAAATATGATCTCTGTGTTAGTTTCCTGTGTTTGCTATAAGAAGTTACCACAAGTCTGGTAGTTTATAACAACAAAAATGTATTCTCTTGCAATCCTGGAGTCCAGAAGACAGAAATCAAGGTGTGGAGGAGGCAGGGCCATGCTCCCTCTGAGGCTCAGGGGAGGAGCCTTCCTGGCCTCTTCCAGCTTCCAACAGCTGCCATCATTCCTGGGCTGGGCCGTGTCTCTCCAAGGCCTGCTCTGTCTTTACAGGGCATTGTCCCCTGTGCAGGTCTGGGCCAAAACTCCCTCTGCTTCTCTTTTATAGGATACGTGGTATTTAGGGCCCTGGATGACCCAGGACATGTTCCTCCTCTCAAAGTCCCTCACTTGATCACGTCTTTTGCCATACAGGTGATATTCACAGGTTCCAGATTAGACGTGGGTGTATCTGTGGGAGTCATGATCAGCCTACCATAACTTCCAAGCAATTGGGAAGAAGAAAAAGGATACAGAAAATTGAGTATTTCTAATAGAAGTTAGGAAAGGAGAGAGAAAATGGAAGTCTAGAAGCCAGGACAAAAAAATCAGTGGTGGAAATAAATTCTCCTAGATCCAGTAAAAACAGTAACCATCAATGTACTGAACAGAGACTGTCAGATTGGACACAAAAACAAAGTCTTGTGTCAGACGTTGCTTACAGAGGTCACAGTGAAGTATAGAAAGGTAGAAGGCAAGACGGTGTGGAAAGTCATGGAGTGCAAATATGGATGGGAAGAAAGTTGGTGTGGCGGGGCCAATCCCCAACTTAGACTTAAAGACACAGAGAATCCCTGGGAATGCAGACAGCAACTCCCAGATGATGAAGCAGCAGAGACAGCCTCCGAGGGTGAGTGACCTAGAGCACTTTACCAGCTTTGTAAAGGAAAAGGCATTTGCCTGGAGGCTGCAGGGCCCAATCCAGCCTAGCTCCAGGAGGACAGCTCCAATCCACCCTCCCCTGGGTGGGGTGTCGCTGGTCCAGGCTAGGGACAGTCCAGGGTGGGTTGGCAGGACCTGCTGTGATCGTGAAATTGGGAACTGCCTAAACCATCTTCTCAGAGCCTGTGTGTCCAGAGGGAAAACCCAAGCACGTGGTATATGGTTTACAGGCCGTGGTTGCTGAGGACAAGGTTGGTAATGAAGGCGCAGGGAAGCCTGGGAGGGCAGAAATACACAAGGAGGGGCGGGGCTGGAGCCTGGCTGGTCCTGGTGTCCTGGGCTTGGGGGGACCCTGGTCCTTTCCCTGGGAGCCCTGAGGCCTCAACTGGATGACAGGAAGTGGATATGCTGGTCCCTGAGGCACAGGGGGTATGAACCTCAGCGTAGAGCTGGGTCTCAGCAGAAGCCCACCCAAGCCTGGAGTTTCCCAGCCAGGGATGCACCTTTTTCATCCCAGCAGCCTCTGTCCCTCAGTCCTGAGCCCTCAGGGGCCCTCAGAGGTCCTCAGGGCATGAGAGTAGGAATCTCAAATCCACCCTCCAGAATTACACAGGCTGTTCTTGGTGGTCAGGTGGCCTCTCGGGGCCAGGGTCCTTTTTAAGACTGGAACCTCTCCAAGCTCACCAGCACTCTCAGCGTACACACACACACACACACACCAGGATTTTAAACTCAGTCCAACAAATCTCAGCATGCACCAGAACTATTTCAGCATTTTAAGAGCCTGTATTGATTTTGGAAGGAGCCAGGCAGCATGTGAAGGCCATTCTGTCTGGGATCTTACGCTGAGTCTGGGGTCTCTGTATGAGGGATTATCCATGTGTGGGGAGCCTTCCCCCTTCAGAGCTTTCCAGCTTCCCTCTGATCACATGTCCTGAGCACACTATCCCAAACCTAACCCCAGCTGGGATCTAGTGAGAGACGAGGTCCTGTCTTGCTGGGAAAGGGTCGTCCTTCCCACCCGGAGGCCCCTGCCCTGCCCCAGCTTCCTGCCACAAAGCCCAAACGGTCCTGGGGACCTGGGCTGGTGGGTCCCTCCATCATCTTCAGAAACAGCCATGAGGAGCTGGCAGTGGGATGGCCTGGGGGTAGGAGCGTGGCCTCTGGAGCTAGACCACATGGGTTCAAATCCCAGCGGTGCCTCTGACTGGCCACAGGACCTTGGGCAGTCAGCTGACCCTACCCAGTCCCAGCATCCTCATCTGGTCATAGCTAACAGGGACACACCTGGGGGGGTGGTCTTCATGTCACTTCCACTGGGACCAGTTTTCAGAGCAGCTGCAGGGGTCATCAATTAAGGCAGTACAGCCCACTTACAGAGGAGGAGGGTGGCTTGGGGTGTGAAGGACGTGCCCAGGTGACACGCTGCTGAGTGGCCCCAACCCCATCCAGGCACCAAGCCATAGCCTGTCCCCAGGGACCCCAGGGCACATCAGCAGAAGCTGAAGGATGTGGGCCTCCTGGGCCTGGAATCTCAGAGTCCACATTGGTTAATTTCACATGTCCGCTTGACTGGCACACAGGGGGCCTGGACGTTTGGCCAGACATTATGCTGGGTGTGTGTGAGGGGGGCTCTGGGTGAGATTAACACCTGAATCCACGGACTGCAAAGCAGACAGCCTCCCCAGTGTGGGTAGACCCATCCAATCCATCGCAGACCTGAGCTGAACACAAAGGCCAAGTAGGAGAGAATTCATTCTGCCTGGCTGCCTTGAGCTGGGAGCTTGGTCTTTTCCAGGCTTTAGACCTGAACCGAAGTACAAGCTCTTCGTAGGTGTCGAGCCCCTGGCCTTCAGACTGGGACAAACTCCATCAGCTCTCCTGGGGCTCCAGCTGGCCAGCAGCAGATCTGGGGACTTCTCAGCCTCCACTATCTCATGAAGCAATTCCTTACCATCCATCTCCTTTAATAAACACACACGCATCCTATCACTTCTGTTTCTCGGGAAAACCTTAACTAAGGCAGAGCCCGAGAGTGGGGCATGGCTCAGGGCTGCTGCACCCAGGAAGCATCTGTGCTCCCTGTGCTTCCAAGCAAGGACCCTCATGGAGAGGTGGGATGGTCATACTTCCTCAGCCAGCACTTAGGGGCCGTGAGGTCTATAGCCATCAGCTGAGGGAGTGACCCCACAGTTTGTGTCACTGTGGAGAAAGGCTCCCTGAGCTGTGGATCCAGCCAGTGGGTTGTAAACCTAAGACACTCAAGCTGCTGTGGCCTGGGGCATACCACAAACCCCCAGTGAGCCTCAGTTTCCCCCTGTAGAACAGGGGTGTGAAAGCAGTCTCCCCAGGGTGTAAAGAGCCCAGCAAATGCCGGACACAGCTCATACCAGATAAGCATTAGCTGGTGGCAGAAAAGCTGGAAGACAGACTGCTGACCTCCACAAAAGGATCAGATTTGTGCCAGTCGTGGCCGTGGACAACAGGTCCCAGGCTTGGCCTGTAGGTGAAGAGCCCAGAGCCCAGGACCACATGCCAAGTGGGAGGCTCCTGGCCCAGAACACCACACCTGGCTAGCAGATGTGTCTCCTGGAAGTGAGAAAGCAGTGTTCTCCAGGGAGCCCTGGGGATACAGAGGATGCAGCCCACGAGGCCCTGGCCTTGAAGCCTTAGTGCCTCTGCAGGCCCCACCTGTGCTCGGCCCCTCCAGGGTCACCCAGGAGGATAAGATGCCCAGGGCCTGCATCTGTGCTGTGGGACACAGCCTGGCTTGTGGGCCCATGGGAACCTTTCTCGGGAGGTTCTCAGGACCCCAGCCAGGACTTCTGTGCCTGTCCGTGACAGCTGCCCTAGAACTGGCCACAGGCCTATGGCTGCCTTGCACTGTCAGCCCCCAACACCCATCGTGTCATCAGCATGTCTCAGATGCCTTCAAGGGCTGCCCATTCCATTATCCTTGTCCACAGCCCCAGCATGTCCCCTAGCATCAGAGGGGTCCCCAGATCCTGCAAGCCAAACCACATAGGATGTCCACTTCCAAGTCCCTCTGTTCTCCTGCCCTCCTGCTGATCGCAGCCCTGCTGCCCGGCCTCATGGTCCAGTGCATCTTTCTCCCTGGAGCTGCCACAGTGCGCCACTTGCCTGGCTGTGCACTGGCGACCCCTAGGAGCTCCAGGGGGACCTTCACACAGACCCCAGACAACCTGGAGGTCCTGCCTGCCCTCCTTTGAGTCCAGAAGCCCTGAGCCAGGCTCTCTTCAGAGGGGTGGAGGTCAGCAGGCACCAAGGCCTGCAGTCCCCAGTTATCTCCCAGCTGACCTCTCTTGCCACACCCTGTGCTGGCCCATGCCCATGAGTCCGCCTGGCCACGCAGACAGGAGCTGGTGTCTCCGTGAGACATACGGGACTTGCCATAGCCCAGGCCAGGGCAGTCCCTGGGAGACACAGGGCCTGGAAGGCTGCTTCACCTGCGGGGCTCCTGGGCAGGTGCAGTGCTCCCTGGAATCCATCCCAGGACCTGTGGCCCAGCCCACCTCAGACTGGCCACAGGCCCTCTCCTGAGAAACCCTGCCTAGGCTCTGTAGCCCCAGAGCCTCACCTAGAAGCTCCCCAGGCCCCTCCACTGGGCAGTGCTCAGTGCCCACCCCTCTCTAGTCTAGATTTTAGGGGGAGCCTGGGTCCATGCTGCCCAGCCCAGCACATCCCCAATACATACCCAAGCCAGTCATGATTGCACCATGGGGCCAGGGGCAGTGGGGGTGGTTTGGGGTTGGTGGAAGCATCAGGGCCTGGGTCCCACAGCCAGCCTAGGCCTCCCAGGCCATCGAGCCCTCATCCTTCCAGTGCTCTGTGAGCAGGGGTCCCTTTGTGTGAGGATGCCTGTGGTGCACCCCTTCAGTCAGGCATCCCTGCAACTCACTTGGGGGTGCAGACGTGAAGGAGCCCGTGGGAGGCAGCACGATGGCCCTCTGCATCCCCAGGCTCCTGCACTCCTTCCTTTCAGACGGCGTTCATTGAAGGGGCAGGTGGAAGAAGGACGGGTTTCCCAGCAGACGTTGCAATTCAGCCCCTGGCTTGGGATTTGTGTCATTGATATTATTGATAAACAGAGAACACAGGTTGACAAAAGACGAGGGAGGCCACCAAAAATCCATGAAGACAGAGCCTCTTCTGGAGGGAGCTGGCTGTTGGCCACCCTGAGACCCCCTCCCCAACTTGCGCCTGGCCTGGATTTCGCAGGGGACGGGGCTGGGGAGCTGGTGCTGGTGTAGCCACCGGCCCTGACACCCGGTCACGTGACCTTCTCTCGTGGCCTCACAGTCCTCCTTCAAGGGCCCCAGGCCTGCCCCTCGGGGCCCTCTGCCCTCCAGGAGTGCCCCCATGTCCTTCCCAGTATGGAAAGTGCCTTACAGACACAGGAAGGCTGATGTCAATGGAGGAACACAGCGACAAGAGGAGGAATGTGCAGTGCCCTTCAGGAGTGCGGTGGGGCCCCAGCAGGGGAGGAAGGCTCCAAGGGGGATGACAGCAAGGCTGTGGCAATGACAGTTCCATGACGGCAGTGGGGGTGGGGGCGGCTGACCTAACACAGGGGAGGTAACTGTCCAACAGGAGCCAGGCTCAGCCAAGGAGTACAGCCAGGAAACCTCCCTTCCCCTCCCCCTGTACACCACCCTGGATGAACTGAGGGGCCACCCGGGCACTGGAGCCTCTGCTGCTGTCACAGAGTCAGGCTTTGGGCATGGAGCAGCTGGCAGAGGGGGGGGTGCTGAAGGGCAAGTGGACTCCATGGAGAAGGCCCCGACGGGGGGAGGCTCTGCTGGTCTCTCGGGAGCAGGTCAGGACCTGAGCAGACTCCCTGGCTCCTCAAGAGACCACCCAAGGCACACCCAGCCCTGCAAGGGTCTCTACGTGGTGCTGTCAGTGCCCTGCACCCCCTGGTAGGCTGCCCACACCTGCACCTGCTGCTCCACCCAGCAAGGCTGCAGAGCTGCGTGGTTCATGCCCACCTCCCAGGACCCCATGGGGCTGAAGGAGACAGCGGAGCTGCCCAGCTGCAAGGTTGTCAGAGGACCCTTGTTTTTCTGTATTTCTGGCAGTAGGAGATGGTGCCATTGCTGGAAGATGGGCCTTTCAGGCTGGCACCCAGCCCCGCCCCAGGGAGCCACGCTGCCTCCCACAGGCTCCTGCATGGTGGGCGTGTCCCAAGCCAGCCTCATCTGGCCAGGTTGTCACTCTGGGTAAAGTGAGGTGGCAGTCCTGACCTGCCAGCAGCAGATAGCAGAATTCTACAGAGCATCCTTCAGGCTCCAGGGAAGGACACAGCCCTGAGCAGCAAAGACTCCAGGAGGCATTATGGCTTTGGAAGCTTTTCTTCAAAGCTTCCAAGCCCATGTTCAGGCCACTTTGCACCTGAGTGACAGCATTTAGCTTTCTTTGTGCTAGGAGAAAGCCATGGGATTGACTTTCTTTTCCTATTTCCTCCGGGGTTGAAGTATCATAAGCCAGGACAAAGTGAGTCAGGGACTGTCTGGGTGACCCTGGCGAGCCTCCCCGGGAGCTCCAGGGGTCCATCAGGGGCAATGGGAGCAGGAGGGGTGGTGGCCACTTCTTGATGGTGAAGGGGGTGATAAGGTTCCCTTAGGCCCTGAAAAGGTCAGACATAGGGGGTAGAGAGCCACCTCCTGCCTGGAGCAGTTGATGCTCAGAGCTGCTCCCATGTGTCCTCATCCCTCCTTCCAGGTAATGGGGCCATGGGTTTCCAGGGGAATCTAGGGCTCTGGGGAGACTGGGATTCTGACTTTGATCTTTGACTGACTTTTATCAGTTCTTGTGTTTTTCCTGCACATTTTCTGATGAGTTTATGTCTGTCAGGAGCCTCAGGACCGTGCTAAGCCCCCAGGATCTTAGGGTAGGAAAAACCATGCCTCGGATTTCCTGCAGACATTTGAGCATGGTGGAAGGCTCAGTGAAACTTCCACCTAAACTTGGCAGATTGAACCCTTCATTGATTTTCACTCTCTCCCAGAATCCTATCAAATGATCATTAGTAAATAGAGAATTCCAAACCCTACAGAGAAAAATACAAGCAAATGAACAATGAATCAGTCAAAGCCTAGGAGGCTGAAGCACATCCTGTGGGCCTGGAGGGCAGATGGTTTCGAGGAAACAGCCCTCAATGCCACAGAGGGAACTGGAGGAGCAAAGTGACTGAACCCCCAGAGCTGGAACGCAGGCCCCCAGCCCAGCCTGTGGGAGGTGCAGCCTCATTCCCAGGAGAGGGTGAGCCAGAGAGGCCCTGCTTCTGGGCATATCAGGTACATCCCAAGAAGAGGGAAGCACCAGGTTGGGGACAGGGGAGTGAACGTTTGTCTGGGAAGCAAAGACACAGCACAGCCCCTCCCGTTCTCCAGGAGGCAGCAGCCCAGATACCAGCGGCCAGTCATGGGCTCCTCAGATCAGAAGTGGGAGGACTTTTCTCGAGGGAAACTGAACAAGCCCAAAGAAGAGACAGTGAAGGGGAACCTTTAATTAAAATGCTGGCTCATCCATCACATCTCCCTAAAGGAAGCTTCCAATCCATTTTTTAAAAATGAATTTTTTGTTTTAGAAGAGCTTTAGATTTACAGAACTATTGTGAAGATGGCACAGAGAGTTCTGACACACACCACCCCAGTTCCTCTGTTACTAACATCTTACATTAGTAAGGTGCATTTGTCACAACTAATGAACCATGTTGATGTGTTGGTATTAACAAAATAGCATCTTTTATTCTGATGTTTTTAGTTTTGACCTAGTCTCCTTTTCCAGTTCCAAGACATCACATGACATTTGCTCGTCATGTCTCTTGGGCTCCTGATGGCTGTGGCTGTTTCTCGAATGTTCCTTGTTTTCGGTGACCTTGTGAGTTCTGAAGAGTGCTGGCCAGGTGCTTTGTAGAATGCCCTTTAACTGGGATTTGGCTGATGTCTGATAAGATGAAGATAGTGTGTCTTGGGGAGGAAGACCACAGCCAAAGTGTCACTCTCATCATGTCACACCAAGGATATTTGCTACTTTAACATAATTTATCACTGTTTTTTTACATTTTAGATCCAGGGGGTACATGTGCAGGTTTGTTACGTGGATATACTGCATAATGCTGAGGTTTGGGCTTCTACTGAACCCATCACCCAAATAGTGAACACAGTACACAACCCGGAGTTTTTCAACTCTTGTCCCCCACCCCTCCCCTTTTGGAGTCCCCAGTGTCTATTGTTTCCATCTTTATATCTGTGTATACCCATTGCTTAACTCCCACATATAAGTGAGAACATGTGGTATTTGGCTTTCTGTTCCTGTATTAATTCACTCAAGATAATGACCTGCATCCTAGCTCTATCCATGTTGCTGCAAAGGACATGATTTTACTCTTTTTTATGGCTGCATAGTATTCCATGGTGCATATGAACCACATTTTCTTTATCCAATCCACTGTTAATGGGCACATAGATTGATTCCATGTTTGCTACTGGGAATGGTGCTGTGGCTTATCACTGTGGATGCTGACCTTGACCCCCTGGCTGGGGTGGTACTTGTCAGGTGTCTCTGCTACAGTTACTCTTCCACACTGCACCCTTTGGAAGGAAGTCATTAAGCACAACTCCCACTTCGGGAGTGGGGAGTTTCGCTACCTGACCTTAAGGGTGGGGTATCTACATAATTTGTTTGGAATTCTCCTGCACAGAATATTTGTCTTTCCTCCCCCACATTGATTTATTTATTCAGTAATTTATTGATGTCAATATTGACTCATGGATGTTTATTGTATAACTTGGGTTATAATCTGATACTACTTTATTTTGTTGCTCAAACTATTCCAGTTTTGGCTGTTGGGAGCTCTTTCAGTTGACTCCTGTGTCTCTTTTGCATAGTCCTATCATTGTGGGTTGGTTTTTTGTTTGTTTATTTGTTTTATCATGTTCTTACCTTCTGGTGCTACAACGTGCCCTAGGCTCAACTTCAATATTTCTTGCCACCTTCCTAGAAACAACCATTCTCCAAGGATCTCTGGTTTCTTTCACTAGACAATGGTATTAAAAACCAAGATATGGGTGCTGGGGATGCTCATTTCTACTGGGGGCATTGTTGCTTCTAGGCCCTCTCAGTGGACAGAGCAAGGAAATCTGTATGGATGCTCACCCATGTGAGCATACACGTGTGTATCCATGTGATGGTTAATTTTGTATGTCAGCTTGACTAGGCTATGGTGCCAAGTTTTTTGGCCAAACATTAGTCTAGCTGTTACTGCGATAGTATTGTTTATACATAATTAACATTTTAATCAGTAGACTTGGAGTAAGGAACTACCCTTTACAACACAGGTAAGTCTCATCTCATCCAATCATTTGAAGGCCCTAAGAGTAAAGACTGAAGCTTCCTGAAGAAGCAATTTTGCCTCCAGACTGCAGCCTAGAAACCCTGAGTTTCCAGCCTGCAAATTTCAGACTCAAGACTGAAACATCCATTCTTCCCTTAACTTCCAGCCTGCAGGCTTGCTCTATGTATTTCAGATTTACCAGGTCCCACAATCACATGATAGGAGTCAGATCCTTAAAAATTTCTGTGTGTATACACGCACGCACACACAAAATTAGTGTTGTTTCTCTGGAGAACTCTAGTATAACACATATCTATGTCTCTATCCATATCTCCATATCTGTATTAAGCTAAATGTTAGTCCACATGATGTCTCCCCCTCTAATCCACTATCGCATGGATCATTCTCCCCTTCCAGCACCCTTGCTTCTTCTGTAACCTCCCACTCAAATAGCGAGACACTGGTTCCCACCATCCACCAGACACTTATCAAATTGTCTGATCCACATGTATAGTGGTTTCAGAATTGTTAACCCATACTTCTGTGGAGAACAACTTTACCAAAAATAATACAGTGCTTACGTGCCATTCTGTTTGTCTTTAGTCTTAGAAAAATCCGCTAATTCTCAAAATTACTTAGGTCAGCACCGTTTCTCCCACCCTCTTCATATGAGATTATTTCATACATTTGTAATGCAGTTACATTATTTTGTCACATTCTGCATACCATCCTGGGATCTCCAACATCCTACATTTTAAAAATATATATGCATTTGTGTCAAGTTCTGTGTATTTTGACACACGTTTAATATCTTGTATTCACCTTCACAAAATCATACAGAATAGTTTCACTACCTTAAGCTATTTCCTGTGCTTCACTTGTTCATTGCCCCACTCCCAATCCCCTGGCACCCGCCAATCTGTTTACCATCTCTACAGTTTTGCCTTTTTCAGAATATATCATTGGAATCACATGGTATGCAATTTTTTCAAACTAACAATATACATTTGTTAAAGATTTATTCATGTCTTTTCATGGCTTAATGGTTCTTTTTTTATTGCTGATTAACATTTTATTGCATGGATATAACATAGTTGGTTTATCCATTCTCTAGTGAAAGACATTTTGGTTGCTTTCAGTTTTTGACAATGTGAATAAAACCACTATAAACATTCATATAGATTTTTTTGTGGACCTAAGTTTTCAATCAGTTGGTAAATACCTAGGAGTGTGGTTGCTGGATTATATGGTAATCCTGTGTTTAACTTTGTAATAAGCTGCCAAACTATCTTCCAAAGCGACTGGCCCACTTTGCATTCTCAGCATCAATGAACGCGAGCTCTTGTTGCTCTCTATTCTCACCAGCATTAGGATTGTTCATTTTTAGATTTTAGGTATTCTAATTGGTGTGTATTAGTATCTCTTCATTGTTTTAATTTGCAATTTCCTAATGCAAATTAGGAAAATGATGATGAATATCCTTTTATATGTTATTTTATGATCTGTATGTCTTCTTTAGTGAGGTGTCTGTTCATATCATTTGACCATTTTTAACTGGGTTTTTTTAATTGTTAAGTTTTAAGAGTTGTTTTGTATATTTTGTATATAGGCAATTTATCTGATAGATGTTCTGCGGAAGTTTTCTTCTAGTCTGTGGCTTGTTGTTTTATTCTCTTAAGTGTCTTTTTAGGAAAGCAGAATTGCTTAATTAATAAAAGTCCAATTTACCAATTTTTTTCTTTTTTTTTCCAACAACCCCTTGTCCAACAGAACCATTTTTTTTGTCTTTTTTTTTTTCCATTTTGTGGAGAATAGGATCTCACTATGTTGCCCAGGCAGGTCTCAAACTCCTGGGCTCAAGCTATCCTCCTGCCTCTGCCTCCCTAAGTGTTGAGATTACAGGCATGAGCCACCATGCCCGGCCAGAACCTATTTTTAATGGATATATTTGCCAATATTTGGATGAGTATTTTTGAATCTATATTCATGAGAATTTCTGATCTGTGGTTTTTTTTTCCTGTAATGTTTTTGCCTGTTTTTTTTGAATTAGGGTAATCATGGCCTCATAGAAAAAATTAGCCGGGCGCGGTGGCGGGCGCCTGTAGTCCCAGCTACTAGGAGAGGCTGAGGCAGGAGAATGGCGTGAACCCGGGAGGCGGAGCTTGCAGTGAGCCGAGATCGCGCCACTGCACTCTAGCCTGGGTGACAGAGCGAGACTCCGTCTCAAAAAAAAAAAAAAAAAAAAAAAAAAAAAAGAAAATAGTCCCTCTTCCATTTTATATCTTAAATGTTTGGTAGAATTCACTGGTTCTTGTATTTGTGGAATGTTATTAATTATTGATTCAATTTCTTTAATAGGTATAGGCCTATTCCAATGATCTATTTCTGCTTCTGTAAATCTTAGCAGCTTGTGTCTTTCAAAGCATTGGTTCATTTAATAATGTTATCAAATTTGTGGTCATAGAATTGTTTATAGTATTCCTTTATTATCATTTAAATGTCTGTGGAATCACCAGAGATAACTCCTCTTTCATTTCTGATATTGGTAGTTTGTGTCTTTTCTCTAACCTGGCTAGTGTCCTATGAATTTGATTGGTCTTTTCTATAAAAGATAGTTTTGTTGTTTTCATCTTTTCAATTTCATTGATTTATGTTTTATGTTTTATTATTTCATTTTTCCCTCTTGATTCACGCTTAAATTGTTCCTCTTTATCTAGTTTCCTAAGGTGAAAGCTTAAGTTATTAATTTTACATATTTATTATTACTTTTTTTTTTTTTCGAGACAGAGTCTCACTCTGTCACCCAGGCTGGAGTGCAGTGGCACGATCTCAGCTCACTGCAATCTCCGCTTCCTGGGTTTAAGCAATTCTTGTGCCCTAGCCTCCTAAATAGCTGTGACTACAGGCATGCGTCACCATGCCCAGGTAATTTCTTTTGTATTTTTAGCAGAGACAGGGTTTTGCCATATTGGCCAGGCTGGTCTCAAACTTCTGACCTCAAATGATCTGCCTGCTTTGGCCTCCCAAAGTGCTGAGATCACATATGTGAGCCACCGTGCCTGGCTTTAAATTTCTAATATATGCATTTAATGCCATAAATTTCCCCTTTACCACTCCTTTCACTGTATCCCACAAATTTTGATAAATTATAGTTTATTTTCCTTTAGTTCAAAATTTCAAAATATTTTTAAATTTCTTTTTATTTTATTTATTTATTTTTTTAGACAGGGTCTTGCTCTGACACTCCATAGGCTGGAGTACAGTGGTGCGATCATAGCTCACTGCAACCTTGACCTCCTGGGCTCAAGCAATCCTCCTGCCTCAGCCTCCCAAAGTGCTGGGACTACAGGTGCATGCCACCACACCTGGCTTAAATTTCTTTTGAAAATTCTTCTTTGACTGGGATGGGTGCAGTGGCTCATGCCTGTAATCCCAGCACTTTGGGAGGCTGAGGTGGGTGGATCACGAGGTCAGGAGATCAAGACCATCTTGGCCAACATGGTGAAACCCCGCCTCTACTAATAATACAAAAATTAGCTGGATGTGGTGGCACGTGCCTGTAATCCCAGCTACTTGGGAGGCTGAAGCAGGAGAATCGATTGAACCAAGGAGTTGGAGGATGCAGTGAGCCAAGATTACGCCACTGCACTCCAGACTGGCAACAGAGCAAGACTCTGTCTCAAAAAAAAATAAGAAAAAAGAAAATTCTTCTTTGGCTTATGTGTTATTTAGAAGTGTCTTGTTTAATTTCCATATTAAATACTTGGGGGATTTCCCAGCTATCTTTCCATTATTGATTTCTACTTTATTTCAACTGTGGTCTGAGAACACACTTTATACAATATCTATTCTTTTAAATTTGTTAAGGTGTGTTTTATGGCCCCAGAATTTGATGTATCTTGTTGAATACTCCACACAAGCTTGAGAAGAACCTGTATTTTGCTGTTGTTGCACAGAGTCTTCTATAAATGTCCATTAGATCAAGCTCATTGAAATTGCTATTCAGGTTAACTTTAGCCTTTATTTTACACCTGCTTTATCAATCAGCTACTGATAGACAGCTGCTGAAGTCTCCAGCTATAATAGTGGATGTGCCTATTTTTAAGTTCTATTAATTTTTGCATATATATTTATTTAGGTGCATATAAGTTTAATATTGTTATGTCTTCTTAGAGAATTGAGCCAATTATTTTTACATAGTGCTCTTATTTATCCCTCATGTTTCCTTGTTCTGAAATCTGCTTTGTCTGAAATTAATATAACTGCACCAGTTTTCTTTCAATTAGTGTTAGCATGGCATATTTTCTCTATTCCTTTGCTTTTAACCTATCAGAGTCTTAATATTTAAAGGGGGCCAGGCACAGTGGCTCACACCTGTAACCCTAGCACTTTGGGAGGCCAAGGCAGGCAGATCATGAGGTCAGGAGATTGAGACCATCCTGGCTAACACAGTGAAACCCCGTCTCTACTAAAAATACAAAAAGTTAGCCAGGTGTGGTGGCAGGCGCCTGTAGTCCCAGCTACTCAGGAGGCTGAGGCAGGAGAATGGTGTGAACCTGGGAGGAGGAGTTTGCAGTGAGCCAAGATCACGCCACTGCACTCCAGCCTGGGCAACAGAGTGAGACTGTGTCTTAAAAATATATATATATATTTATTTAAAGGGTTTCTTGTAGAAAACAAAAAGCTAGGTGTTCATTCTACTTCTTTAATCCACTCTGAAAATCTCTGTCTTTTAATTGTGTGTTTAGATCAGCAGTACCCAACCTTTTTGGCACCAGGAACTGGTTTTGTGGAAGATAATTTTTCCACAGACCAAGGGTTGAGGGAGATGGTTTGGGGATGAAGCTGTTCCACCTTAGATCACCAGGCATTAGTTAGATTCTCCTAAGGAGTGCACAACCTAGATCCCTTGCATGTGTAGTTCACAATAGGCTTCAAACTCCTATAAGAATCTAATGCCACCACTGACCTGATAGAAGGTGGAGTTCAGGCAGTAATGCTTGCTCACCCACTGCTCACCTCCTGCTGTGCAGCCCAGTTCCTAACAGGCCTTGGCCCAGTCCACAGCCCAGTTCCTATCAGGCTGTGGACTGGTTCACAGCCCAGGGGATGGGGACCTCTGGTTTAGATCATTTACATTTAAAATGATTATTGATGTATTTGAATTATTATTATTCATAGCTGCAACTATTTTCTGTTCATTGCCAGTGGCTTCTTTTTCTGCCTGGTCTGGCTTTCATTGATCATTTTTATGTGATTCTATCTTATCTCCTTAGGGTGTCAATTAAACTTCTTTTCAAAATTTGCTTAGTGATTTCCCTAGAATTGACAGTAATCATTTTTAACTAATCGAAGTCCATCTTCAAATAACACTATCCTGTTTCACAGGTAGTGTGTGTATTTTATGATAGAATATTCCCATTCCTCCCCTCTGTCCCTATGATATTGTTGTCTTTCATTTCACTTATCTGAAAGCTGTAATCACCAATACAGTGTTACCACTATTACTTTAAAAGTTATCTTTTAGATCTACTAAGAATTAAAAAAAGATCTTATATTGCTTTTTCTTTATTTTTGTGGATCCAAGTTTATGACCTAATGTTCTCCTGCTTAAAGAAAATTTTTAAACATTTCTGGCAGGGAAGACACTATAATATAAATGCTTATGTCCCCTCAAAATTCATATGTTGAAATTCTAACCTCAAAGCTGATGATATTAGGAGGTGAGGCCTTTGGGAGGTGATTAGGTCACGAAGGTAGGACTTGGTACTGAGAAGTGGAGGGGGCTGCCATAATAAATACCTAAAATGTGGATGCAGCTTTGGATCTGGGTAATAAGTAGAGGCTGGAAGAATTTTAAGGTACGTGCTAGAAAAAGCCTACATTGCTGTGAGTGGTTCATAAGAGGAAATTCTGAGGAGGAATCTCAGGAGAAGAGGAGTGCTACAGAAGAAGACTCAATCTTCTGAGAATATCTAAGTGGTTGTGAGCTGAATGTTGGTAGAAATACAGACAATAAAAGCCATTCTGATGAGTCTCAGACAGAAATGAGGAACATGTTTTTGTTGGTCAATGGAGGAGAGGCCATTTTATCATAAAGTAGCAAAGAATCTGGTTGAGTTGTGCTCATGTCCTAGTGTTTTGTGGAAAGTCAAACTTGCAAGCAATGAAACTGGATATTTGGCTGAGGAAATCACTAAGCAAAGTAGTGAAAAGGTAGGCTGGTTCCTCTCAATTGCTCAAAGTAAAATGCAAAAAGAAGAAATAATTTAAAAGATGAAATTGTTTGTCAAAAGGGGAAGCAGAACTTAAAGATTTGGAAAATTATCAGCCAATCCATATTGGAAATAATGAAAAAGCCTGTTCAGGACACCTTATGGTAAAGAGATTACTATGGATCAGCCATCTCACCAGAAGCCTCATGCTATACATCAAAATAATGGGGAGATTCACCAGTCATCTAAACAGAAAACAGGACCTAAAATCTAAGACAATGGATGAATACCCGCAAAGACATTTCAGAGATCATCAGGGCTGCCCCTCCCATCACAGGGCTTCAAAGGAGGGACCACCACTACCCAGCAGCCTCACACTGCAGGCTGTGCTCTTTGCTCTCCATCACCACACTCTCCAGTCATCCCATGTGTGCTTTGGTGGGCCCCATTGCAGCATGCACTGCACCAAGCAAAGCTATGGGGGGCAGAGCTGGATTTCAAAGGATGCCCTAGAGAGCACTGGGGCCCAGGCAGAGAACCACCACAGGGGCAGGGCCACTGCAGAGAGCTCCCAACTAGGAAAATATCCAGAGAGCAATGAGGGCTTGACCTCAGACTGCTGGAGCCACTACCATGCAATTCCAGGCCCAGGAGAGCAACAGGTCCACAACTCCAACCCATAAGAGCTGTGGCATGGGCTGTACACAGCAAAGCCATGGGGGTGGGGCTGTCCAAAGCCATGAGGGCAGGCAAAGCTGAGGAGGAGAGATCACCTTCCCAGTAGGTCCAGAAGGCTGTCTTCCACCCCAGTGGGTGACATCAGGTCAAGGAATATTTATCTTGAGCCTTAAGGGTTTGGACTTGTTGAGACCTCTCACACCTTTCTTTATTCCTATTTCTCCCTTTTGGGATGGGAATGGGACTGTCTGTCCTGTAACTGTCCCACCATTGTACTTTGGAAGCAAGTAGCATGTTTGATTTTAAATATTCAATTTGGAGAGCTGGAGAACAATGCCTTAAAATGAATCATACCTTGAATCTCATCCACATCCTATTTAGATGACATTTAGATAAAACTTTGGTCTTGAGACTTTCGAGTTAATGCTAGAATGAGTTAAGACTTCCAGGTCTGTTGGGATGAGATTAATGTATTTTACACCTAAGAAGGACATGAATTTTGGAAGTCCAGGGTGGAATGCTGTGGTTTGCATATACATTTCGTATATAGACAATTTATCAGATAGACGTTTTGAAAATATTTTATTTCAGTCTGTTTCTCCCCCAAATTCATATGTTGAAATCCTAACCCCTGAAATGATGGTATCTGGGGGTGGGGTCTTTTGGGGTGATTAGGTCATGAAAATGGAGCCCTCATACATGGGATTAATGCCCCTATAAAAGAGGCCTGAGAGAGACCCCCTGTCCCTTCCACCATGTGATGACATCACAAGAAGGCACCATCTATGAACCAGAAAAGGGCTCTTCACCTGACACCAACTCTGCTGGCAACTTGATTTTGGACTTCACAGCCTCCAGAACTGGGAGAAAGAAGTTTATGTTGTTTGTAAACTACATAATCTATGGTATTTTGTCAGCAGCCGAAATGGACTAAGAAAGCAGGTCTGCTGGTGATAATGCCCCCTAGTTTTTACTTTTCTGAGAGAGTCTTTGTCTTTCACTTGAACAATAAGTTCACTGGATATAGAAATCTAGGTTGTTGGACATTTTTTCTGTCAACACCTTAAATATTTCACTCTACTACTAACTGGGTGGGTAGAGTGGGTTTTAATCTCTGCAAAATGCCCCATCCCAGAGTAATTATCACTATTTGTGTTGTCTGGTAGTTCCCTAAAAAGCTGCATGCTCAAGGCTTGCCTTTATTTGACCTGACTCAGAGCTCACTGTGTATAAATAGCTCTATACCTAAGGTGTTTATTGAAAAAATGACCAATTCTTCTACACTGTAGCTGCCTAAGATAACAATAAGAGCTGTGGCTGACAAAGGCTAACTAAAAACCTTTAAAGTATAAACCAAAGATAAAATCCTAAGCCCCCAACTGACTGAATGAACCCCATCTTGGCCAAAGGGAACCCAGAGAAACCTGGAAAACTAAATTCCAGGCCATGATGGAAAGGGAGGTTGGATTTGCCTTGTTATACTCCTGCCTTTTTGGAGTTTAGGCACAGGTGACCAACATTAACATTAAAACTGAGATCATAAGACTGACCAAACAGACTCTTTGTGGCAATAAGATACCAAATTGCAACCCGACTTTGGTGTAGTATCACATGACGGATAGCAGACCCTGAAGGAAATAAAAATATTGTATCCCAAAATGTATTTCTTTGACGTATTTTGAAATGCTGCCACAAGCCAGCAGATTGATGTGGAGGAAATTTGCATCTGAAGAGAATCTCCATTAATGCAGCCAGGCCTTCCCTTTCTAGGCCTTTCCTGGATCTAGGAGAGAATGAGAGTCTGACAACTTTAAAAGTTTAAAAAGACACATTTACTATCTATTCTCTCTGAGGGCTGCCACTTAAAAGCCTTCATCTACATAATAAAAACCTTGTTGTTCACAACCACCTTATCTTAACTCAGGCATTTCTTTCTGATTTCAAGCCTTTAGACAATAGCTTAACTCTCTCAACCAACTGTCAACTAAAGAATCCTTAAAACCCACCTAGGACTTGTAAGCCCTCACTTTGAAATGTCCTGCCTT
The DNA here is from genome assembly GCF_028878055.3 of Symphalangus syndactylus. Classification (NCBI taxonomy): domain Eukaryota; kingdom Metazoa; phylum Chordata; class Mammalia; order Primates; family Hylobatidae; genus Symphalangus; species Symphalangus syndactylus. The sequence continues at coordinate 79,944,879 of NC_072426.2, forward strand.
TCCGGGCTGAACCAATGGGTACCTTACATGTATTTATGTATGTCTTTACTGTAAGTTCTGCATCCCTAAAATGCATAAAACCAAAATGAAACCTGATTGCCTCAGGCACACTTCTCAGAACCTCTTGAGACTGTTCCCTGGGCCAGGGTCACTCATATTAGCCCAGAATAAACCTCTTTAAATATTTTACAGAGGTTGGTTTATGTTCATCAACAAAAGGAAAAACTGAAAAATGAGATATCCATAATGGGCTTAGAAAAGTGATGACATATTCCTACAAATCTAAACACCATATGCAAGTGCAGGGCTGTGTACATGCTCAGGAAAAAACCTGATAAAGATCTACTCTCTCACTTATAGCTTAACTTGAGTTTCTGCATATGCAGGAAGTGAAAGTTAAGGCAGATGTATAAACTGCAGACCTGAGCGTTGATAGTGTGCTCCAACATATACACAGAGTTCCCAGCAAAGACTGGGAGACTCATTGGTCCAAGACATTCAAGAGATGTCTGTCCAATCATTAACTGACCACTATACCAACTAAGAAGAGACTTCAGTGGCTGCACATAAGCAAGAATACAGACTTTACAGAATTAACCCAGGAAATCCACCAAACAAACAAGCAGAAGCAACAATAACAACAACAATAAACAAACAAAAAAGCTTGGCTGGGAAGGGGAATCTTATTTTCCATGTCGCCACATTATATTATTTAACATATTCAGTTTTCAACAAGAAAACATAGGAGATAGGCAAAGAAACAGGAAAGTATGGGCCATACACAGGAAAAAAGTCAGTCAACAGAACTGTTCCAAAGAAGAGCAGATGTTGGACTTACTAGACAAAGACTTTACATCAGCTATTGTAAATATGTGCAAAGAACTAATGAAAATCGTGTATAATAATTAAAAGAAAGTATGATAATGATGTCTCACCAAGTAGATATATAAATAAAAACATAGAAACTACAATAAAATTCTAGAATTGAAAAGTACATAATTGAAATTAAAAATCACTGGAGGGGCTCAACACAAGATTTTCACTTACAGAAAACAGAATCAGTGAACCAGAAAATAGATGAAATAAAATGATACATTTGTAGAATAGGACGAAAAATTAATGAAATAAGTGAACAGAAGCCTCAGAAATCTGTGGAACAACATCAAGTGTGCCAACATACAGACAATGTGAGGTAAGGAGGATAGGAGGGAGAAGGGATCAGAGAGAGTATTTGGAGAAATAATGGCTGAAAATGTGCCAAATTTTATGAAAACATTAATCCATGTATCTAAGAAGCTTAATGAACTCCTAGTAGGATAAACTGAAAGTGATCCACAGCTAGATCCATCATAATCAAATTGTCAAAGTGACAAAGACAAGAAGAGTCTTGAAAGTAGCAAGAGAGGCTAGACACAGTGGCTCATGCCTGTAATCTCAGCACTCTGGGAGGCTGAGGCAGGAGGATTACTTGAGCCCAGAAGTTGGAGACCAGCCTAGGCAACATAATGAGTCTCCGTCTCAACCAAAATTAGCCAGGCGTGGTGGTGCATGCCTGTGAGCCCTGCTATCAGGAGGCTGATATGGGAGAATCGCTTAAGCCCAGGAGATTGAGGCTGCAGTGAGCCATTATCAAGCCACTGCATTCCAGCCTGGGCAACAGAGCAAGACCCTGTCTCAGAAAAAAGAAGAAAGTAGCAAGAGACAAGCAACTCATCACGTGCAAGGGATTCTCAACAGGATTAATAGCTAAGTTCTCATCAAATATCATGGGAGCCAGAAAGCAGTGGAATGACATATTCAAAGTGCTAATAAAATTACTTTTAACTAAGAATTCTATATTTGGCCAAACTGTTTTTCAAAAAAGAGCAAGAAACTAAGACATTCCTGGATAAACAAAAATTGGCAGAATTCATTATTAGCAGACTTTCACACAACGGCTCAAACAAATACTAACGGGAGTGCTTTAGCTGAAATGAAAGGGACATTGGACAATAACTAGATTCACATAAGGAAATAAAAGTCACCAATTAAGGTATCTACAATGTAAATAAAAGTGACAATTTGTTTTGTGACACTTCTCCTATCTGATTTAAAAGACAACTACACAAAGCAATAATTGTGTTGATGAGTTTAAAATGTATAAAGATGTAATGTCATGACAATGGCAAAAAGAAGAGATAAGGAATAGATTTATATTGAAGCAAAGTTCTTTGCATAGTATTGAAATAAAATTCATATTAATATCAACTATACTGTTTTAATTAATATGTTATTGTAGTCCTCAGAGGCCCACTAAGAAAATAACCATATATATATATGACAGACATAAATTCATTTTTCTCAGGAATTACATTAAATGAATTAAACACTCCAACCAAAAGTCAGAGATTGGCAGAATGGATTTAAAAAGTGTGATTCAACTATACTTCAACAAGACACATACTTTAGATTCAAATACACAAATAGGTTGAAATGAAAGGATGGAAAAGGATATGCCATGCATACAGTAAACAAAACAGAGCTGGTGTGGCTACACCAATATACAAGATAGGCCTTAAGGCAAAAATTGTTACTAGAGACAAAGAAATACTTGTATAATGATAAAAGAGTCTACCTATTAGAAAGACATAACCAAAGTGGTTATGTCTTGCCATCTAACAACAGAGCTACTAGATATATGAAGATAAAAGTGAAAGAAAGGAGGAAGAAATAGACAGTTCAACATAATAGCAGGAGATCTAAATACTCAACTTTCAATAATGGATAGAACAACTAGACAGAAGACCAACAGGGGACCTAAAGACTTGAACAACACTCTAAACCATTAGACCTAACAAACGTCTATAGCACACTCCACCGTACCACAGCAGAATACATATTCTTCTCAAGCATACACAGGACATTCTCCAGGATAGACCATATATTAGATAACAAAACAAATCTCAATAAAATTTTAAAGATTAAACTCATATAAAGTATCTTCTCGGACCACAATAAAATTAAACTAGAAATTAATAACAGAAGGAAAACTGGAAAATTCACAAATATGTGGAAAATAAACAATGCACTTCTAAAAACAACCAAGGGGTCAAAGAACAAATCAAGAGAAAAATTAGCAAATACTTTGCAATGAATGAAAATGAGAAAGTACGTGATATGGTTTGGCTGTGTCTCAATTCAAATCTCAACTTCAATTGTATCTCCCAGAACTCCCACGTGTTGTGGGAGGGACCCAGGGGGAGGTAATTGAATAACGGGGACTGGCCTTTCCTGTGCTATTCTTGTGATGGTGAATAAGTCTCACGAGATCTGATGGTTTTATCAGGGTTTTCCCTTTTGCTTCCTCCCCATTCTCTTTCTTGCTGCCTCCATGTAAGAAGTGCCTTTTGCCGTCTGCCATGATTATGAGACCTCCCCAGCCATACGGAACTGTAACTCAAATTAAACTTCCTTTTTTTCTCAGTCTTGGGTATGTCTTTATCAGCAGCATGAAAACAGACTAATACAGTACAAAAACAAAAAATTGTTTCATTTAAAAGATAATCAGAATTGCAAACCTTTAGCTAGACTGACCAAGAAAAAAGAAGATTCAAATTACTAAAATCAGAAATGAAAGAAGAGACATACACATGCATATATCTTTATATTATAAAGAATTATTTATATATTATTATAAATTATTACTTATATTCCTTTAGGTATATACCCAGTAATAGGATTGCTGGGTCAAATGGTATTTCTGGTTCTAGGTCATTGAGGAATCTTCCACAATGGTTGAACTAATTTACATTCCCACCAGCAGTGTGAAAGCATTCCTATTTCTCCACAGCCTTGCCAGCATCTGTTGTGTCTTGACTTTTTAATAATCACCATTCTGACTGGTGTGAGATGGTATCCCACTGTGGCTTTGATTTGCATTTCTGTAATGATCAGTGATGTTGAGCTTTTTTTCATATGTTTGTTGGCCGAATAAATGTCTTCTTTTGAGAAGTGTCTGTTCATGTCCTTCACCCAATTTTTAATGAGATTGTTTGTTTTTTCTTGTAAATTTGTTTAAGTTCCTTGTAGATTCTGGATAGTAGACCTTTGTCAGATAGATAGATTGCAAAAATTTTCTCCCATTCTGTAGGGTGTCTGTTCATTCTGATCATAGTTTCTTTTGCTGTTAGTTCCTTTTTCTTCTAGATCCCATTTGTCAATTTTTGCTTTTGTTGCAATTGCTTTTGACATTTTCTTCATGAAATCTTTGCTCATACCTATGTCTTGAATAGGCCTAGATTTTCTTCTAGGGTTTTTATAGTTTTGAGTTTTACACTTAAGTCTTTAGGCCATCTGGAGTTAATTTTTGTGTAAGGTGTAAAGAAGGGGTCCAGTCTCAATTTTCTGCATATGGCCAGCCAGTTTTCCCAGAACCATTTATTAAATAGGGAATCATTTTCCCATTGCTTGTTTTTGTCAGGTTTATCAAAGATCAGATGGTTGTAGATGTGCAGTCTTATTTCTGAGGTCTCTATTCTGTTCCACTGGGCTATGTGTCTGTTTTTGTACCAGTACCATGCTGTTTTGGTTACTGTAGCCTTATAGTATAGTTTCAAGTTGGGTAGTGTAATGCCTCCATGTTCATTCTTTTTGCTTGGGATTGTCTTGGCTATACGGGCTCTTTTTTGGTCCCATATTAATTTTAAAGTAGTTTTTTTCTAATTCTATGGAGAATGTCAATGGTAGTTTAATGGGAATAGCATTGAACCTATAAATTACTTTGGGCAGTATGGCCATTTTAACAATATTGATTCTTCCTATCTAATAGCATGGAATGCTTTTCCATTTGTGTCCTCTCTGATTTCCTTAAGGGGTGGTTTGTAGTTTTCCTTGAAGAGGTCCTTCTCTTCGCTTGTTAGCTGTATTCCTAGGTATTTTATCCTCTTTGTAGCAATTGTGAATGGGAGTTCATTCATTATTTGGCTCTCTGCTTGTCTATTGTTGGTGTATAGGAATGCTTGTTATTTTTGCATGTTTATTTTGCTGAGGGTACTTTTTGTTGCTGAAGCTACTTATCAGCTTAAGAAGCTTTGGGCTGAGACAATGGGATTTTCTAGATGTGGGATCATGTCAGCTGCAAACAGACCCAGTTTGACTTCCTCTCTTCCTACTTGAATACCTTTATTTCTTTATCTTGCCTGATTACCCTGGCCAGGACTTCCAATACTATGTTGAATGGAAATGGTGAGAGAGGGCATCCTTGACTTGTGCCAGTTTTCAAGGGAATGCTTCCAGCTTTTGCCCATTCAGTATGATATTGGCTATGGGTTTGTCATAAATGGCTCTTATTATTTTGAGGTATGTCCCATCAATGCCTAGTTTATTGAGAGTTTTTAACATGAAGCAATGTTGAATTTTATCGAAGGCCTTTCCTGAATCTAATGAGATAATCATGTGGTTTTTATCTTTACTGCTGTTTATGTGATGAATTATGTTTATTGATTTGCATATATTGAACTAGCCTTGAATCCCAGGGATGAAGCTGACTTGATTGTTGTTGATAAGATTTTTGATGTGCTGCTGGATTCAGTTTGCCAGTATTTTATTGAGGATTTTTCCTTCGATGTTCATTGGAGACAATATGTTTTATAAAATAGACATAAAAATACTAGCAAACCAAATCAAGCAACGTATAAAAAGATTATATATCATAAGCAAGTGGATTTATCCAGGAATACAAGGTTGGCATAAAATCCAAATATAAATCAGTGTGAAACAATAACTTTTGGAATAGACAAAAAAAGCATCTGATAAAATGCAACACCTTTTTCTGTTAAAAAAAAAAACAAAACTCAACAAACAAAATAGAAGAAAATTCTCTTAACCTTCTACAGGGCATCCATGAAAAACCCAAAGCTAACACCATAACTTAGTAAAAGACTGAATACTTTCCCACTAAGATATGGAACAAGACAAAGATGTCTGCTTTCACCACTTCTATTTAACACTATACTGGAGATTCTAGCCAGGGAACTATTAAAAGGCATGCAGACTGGAAAGGCGGAAGTAAAACTATCTCTACAGATGATATAATCTTGTATACAGAAGATCCTAAGGAATCCACAGGAAAATTATTGGAGCTAATACATGCATTCAACAAGGTTGTGGGATACAAAATCATCAGAGAAAAATTCATAGTATTTCAATACTTTGAATGAACAATTTGAAAATGAAATTAAAGGCCAGCCACAGTGGCTTGTACCTGCAATCCTAGCACTTTGAGAGGCCAAAGCAGGAGGATCACTTGAGCCCACGAGTTCAAGACCAGCCTGGGTAACATAGGGAGACCCCATCTTCTCTACAAAAAAAAAAAAAACAAAAAAAAGCCGGGCATGGTGATACGTCTGTGGTCCCATCTATTCGGGAGGCTGATGTGGGAGGATCGCTTAAGCCCAGGAGATCAAGACTACAGTGAGCTGTGATCACACCACTGCACTGCAGCCTGGGCAACAGAGTGAAACTCTGTCAAAATAAAGGAAAGAGAAAGGGAAAGGGAAAGGGAGGAAAGGAAGGAAGGAAGGAAGGAAGGAAGGAAGGAAGGAAGGAAGGAAGGAAGGAAGGAAGGAAGGAAGGAAAGAAGGAAGGAAGGAAGGAAAAAGAAAAGAAAAAGAAAAAATTCCATTTACAATAGTATTAAAAATTCAACAAATAATTTGCAAGACTTTTTCACTGAAAAGTACAGCATTTCTGGAAGGAATTAGAGAGCATCCAAATAAACTAAGGCATCCCATATTTATGACTTGGAAGATTTAATGTTTCTAAGATGACAATACCCTCTAAATTGATCTACAGATTTGATGTCCTAAAAAATAAAACCAGATTTTTGTTTTTCATTTTTATAATTTGTTTGTTTTTACTTTTTTGCTGATCTGATGTTAAAATTCATATGAAAATACAAGATACTCAGAATAGCTAAAACAATCTTGAACAAAAAGAACAAACTTAGAGAACTCGTATTTCTTGATTTCAAAACTTACTACATTTAGTTATATTTGGTACAATAATCAAACCACTGTGGTACTGGCATGAGGATAAGTCAATATTTCAATAGAATAGAATTGAGAGCACAGAAATAAGTGCTTACATTTATAGTCAATAAGTTTTCTACAGGGGTGCCAAGATGATTCAATGAGGAAAAAAAAGTAACATTTTATATCTTTCCCTCACATCAACCATATACAAAAATTAACTCAAAATGGATCACAAACTTAAATGTAAGTGTTACAACTATAAAACTTTTTTTTTTTTTTTTTTTTCTGAGATGGAGTTTCATTCTTATTGCCCAGCTGGAGTGCAATGACATGATCTCGCCTCACCACAACCTCCACCTCCCAGGTTCAAGTGATTCTCCAGCCTCAGCTTCCTGAGTAGCTGGGATTACAGACATGTGCCACTAGGCTCTGCTAATCTTTTTTGTATTTTTAGTAGAGACAGGGTTTCTCCATGTTGGTCAGGCTGGTCTTGAACTCCCGACCTCAGGTGATCTGCCTGCCTCAGCTTCCCAAAGTGCTGGGATTATAGGCGTGAGCCACTGCACCTGGCCTATAAAACTCTTTTTTAAAAAACATGAGAGTAAATCTTCATAATCTTGAATTAGGCGATGGTGGTTTTTTGTTGTTGTTTTGTTTTTTGTTTTTTGTTTTTTGATAAAGTCTTTCTCTATTGCCCAGGCTGGAGTGTAGTGGCGCAATCTCGGCTCACTGCAAACTCCACCTACCGTCCCAAGTAGCTGAGATTACAGGCCCACGCCACCAAGCTCAGGTAATTTTTGTATTTTTAGTAGAGATGGGGTTTCACCATTTTGGCCAGGCTGGTCTCAAACTCCTGACCTCAAGCCATCCACCAGCTTCAGCCTCCCAAAGTGCTGGGATCACAGGCATGAGTTGCTGCACCCAGCCTTGAATTAGGCAATGGTTTTTTAAATATGACATCTAAGGCAAAAGTGACAAAAGAAAAAAAATTGATAATTGGATTTTCTCATTTCCTCAAAATTAAATTTTCAGGGGGTTCAAAGGACACCATCAAAAAAGTGAAAAGACAACCCCACAGGATGGGGACAATATTTGTAAATCATATATCTGATAAAGAACTCTCAAAACTCAATAGTAAAAAGATAATCCAATTTAAAAATGGGCAAAGGACTCATTTTTTCAAAGAAATTTTTCCAAAATTTTTCCAAAGAAGATATACATGATAAACATGTGAAAAGATGCTCGCCATCATTTGTCACCAGGGAAATGCAAAGCTAAAGCATAGGAAATACTGCTGCCCATTCATGAAGATGGCTAGAATCAAAAGCAGCCAACAACAAGTCTTGGCAAAGGTGTGGAGGGATCCGAACCCTCTCACTGCTGGTGGGAATGGATGATGGGGCCATTGCTTTGGAGAAGAGCCTGGCAGTTCCTCAGAAGGTTAGCCTAGGTGCCACGTGATCCACCAATTCCAATCCTAGGTATCGTTTTTGTTTGTTTTTTTGGGATGGAGTCTCACTCTGTCACCCAGGCTGAAGTGCTGGAGTGCTGGAGTGCAGTAGAATGATCTCAGCTCACTGCAACTGCAACCTCCGCCTCCCAGGTTCAAGCGATTCTTCTGCCTCAGCCTCCCAAATAGCTGGGACTACAGGCATACACCACCACGCCCAGCTACTTTTTGTATTTTTAGTAAAGACTTTTGTATTTTAGAAAAGGGTGAAACCCTTTTCACCATGTTGGTCAGGCTGGTCTCGAACCCCTGACCTCAGATAATCCGCTTGCCTCAGCCTTCCTAAGTGCTGGGATTACAGGTGTGAGCCACCAAGCCCCACCCTAGGTATCTATTAATACCTAAGAGAGCTGAAATATATTTTTACATAAAAACTTGTCCATGGATGTTCATCAGCAGCACTGCTCACAATCACCCAAAAGTGGAAACTGCCCAGTGTCCATCAGCTGAGGGGAGTTTTTGGGAGGCGGGAGGTGAGACAGGAAGGGAGGAAAGCTCAGGGCCTGGAGTGCATTCAGCAGTGTCTGGGAAGACTGCCTCAGGGCCCGTGTGCTCCCCGCTGCACTCACACCCCTTGCTCCATGGAGAATTGAGATGAAACCTTGAAGATCCCAAATGCAGTTGATGGAAATGGCAGTTGCTGTGGTTATTATCTAGGGAGTGCCTGTGAGAATCTAACAAGATAACACACTTAGAGAGCCCCACCAGCAGCGCCGAACAGGAAGCCTGGGTTCTGTGTTTCCAGTTCCCTCATTGCCCTGCCCTCCCCTGCCCTCTTTCCCACTCACTGGCTACACAGAGTCACCATTGGTATCACAGGAGGTCTTGGAGCTGCGTGTGTGTGTGAGAGAGAGACACAGACACAGACAGACAGACAGAGTCAGTGGGAGCCAGAGAGAGAGAGCATGCGAGCTAATTTCTCCCTGGCTCCCAATGAGGAATGAGGACAGGAAAAGTCATGCAGCATCCAGGCTCCTTGGCACAACTGGGTCCCAATTCCCATCCTCCTGCCATCAGCCTCGGTCTGTCCCCACCTTGCCACTGCCCCCGAATTCAATGCTTCTGAGCATTTTCTGGAACTGTTTTTCTCACATCGCCCACCCATTCTTATTCCCTTAGTCAAGGCTCTGTCCACCCTCAGCCCACTGGACAGTCAATTTTCCCAGCCACTGGTGAGTTTCTGGTTTGTCAAGACCCAGAGGCTGGGGGAAGCTAGACAGCAGGTGGCGGCTCTCCTGGCTGAGGAGAGGAGAGGGACAGGGCTGGCTCCTCTAGATGAAGAGGTGAGGGAGCTGTGCTAGGATCAGGCAGACAGTGTTCCTGGCAGAAGCAGCAGCAGGGGCACAGGCCCTGAGGTGGGGCTGAGCTGACCTATCCCAAGAGTGAATGGCAACCCCAGCCGGTCACCACCGGCTTAGCCTTTAATCATCCTCACTTTCAAGTGGAAGGCAGAGCTCCCCAGACACTGGATGGGTCAGGGCCATCATCTTCCAACTAGAGGTGCACAGCAGGGCTAATGAGTGAAAGGAGGCCACCTCAGGGCTTGGGGAGGGGATTGGAGCCAACAGCTGGAAATCAAATCATCTCCCAGAATCACAGCTCAGCAGACCCTGGGGGAGGGGCACCTCCACTCTCTGCATAGCTCTTGGGTGCAGGCTGGCAAGGCTAGGGGACGGCCCTACCCGCTCTCACCTTAGAGAGTGAGAAGGGGTAGAGAGAAGTGGAGGAGGGTCGCCAGGGGCCAGGTCACACCAGGCCTCATGGGGTCTGGTGGCAGCTTCCAGTTCTATTTTGGTTGCAGGTTTTAATCCCAAAAGTGGTGTTCCCTGGTCACACTTGAGAAATGTGGGCAGCTGCTATGTTGAATGGAGGTTGAAGAGAAGGGGCATTAGGGGGGTTTACTGTGGTTGAAGTGGGCATGACCACATGGGCTAGGCGTTGGGGGTGGGGGCAGGCTGGAGAGACGTGGGAAGACTGGGTGCATGAAATGATGTCCCCTGCCCAGGACTCACTGAGGCCACGGCAAGTGCATGAGGAAGCACAGAGTCCAGGGACTCTTGGTCTCCAGCCTGAGCAGCGGGTAGACAGGATGTGAATCCCAGTGTGGGGACGGATGGGGCTCAGTGGAACCCTTGCCAGGTGGGCCCCGAAGCTCAGGGCCCTCCCGGGCATCATTTTATGTACATCATGGTGCAGGCAGGGTAGTGCTGTCCTGGGGCAATGTGAATCCATTATTTATTATGGCACAGCAGTGTTGTCATTTTCTTGTTTATTTGCTTAGTTATTGTTTATCCTTCAAATAGAATTAATGGCTTGCTGAAGTATCCTTTGTGCCTAGAACAATACTGGCACAGGGCAGGGGCTCAACTGATATTTATTGCATGGGTGGATAAATGGATGAATGGATGGATGATGGATTATTGGTGGATAGATGCTGTATTAGTCAGGATTCTCTAGAGGGACAGAACTAATATATATAAAGGGGAGTTTATTAAGTATTAACTCACATGATCACAAGGTCCCACAATAGGCTGTCTGCAAGCTAAGGAGTAAGGAGAGCCAGTCCAAGTCCCAAAACTGCAAAAAACTGGAGTCTGATGTTCGAGGGCAAGAAGCATCCAGCACGGGAGAAAGATGTAGGCTGGGAGACTAGACCTTTCTCCTCTTTTCACACTTTTCTGGCGGTTTTTCATATTCTAGCCATGCTGGCAACTGATCAGATGGTACTCAACCAGATTAAGGGTGGGTCTGCCTTTCCCAGCCCACTGACCCAAATATTAATCTCCTTTGGCAACACCCTCACAGACACACCCAGGATCAATACTTTGGATCCTTCAATCCAATCAAGTTGACACTCAGTATTAACCATCACGGATGGACTGATGGATGAATGGATAAATGGATGGATGATGGAGGGGTGGATGGATGGATGGATGGACAGACAGATGGATGGATGGATGAATAGACATATGGAAGAAAAGGCAAATAGATGCACAGATGGGCAGATGGATAAATAGATGGACAGATGGATGATGGATGGATGATGGATGGAGGGTTGGTATTAAGGACTTAATTGTGTCCCCCCAAATTCATACTGAAGCACTAATACCTAATGTGGCTGTATTTGGAGATAGCTTTTAGGAAGGCAATTAAGGTTAAAGGAGGTCCTAAGGGTAGGGCCCTGATTCAATGGGACTGGTGTCCTTATAAGAAGAGGAAGAGACACCAGAGAGCTCTCTCTCCATGTGTGCACAGAGGAAAGGCCCCATGAGGACACAAGGAGAGGAGCCTCCTACAAACTGGCAAAAGAGGCCTCACCAGAAACCAGCCCTGCTGGCACCTTGTCCTTGGATTTCCAGTCTCCAGAAGTGTGAGAAACTCAATGTATATTGTTTAAGCCACCCAGTCTGTGGTATTTTGTGATGATGGCCTGACATGGATGATATGGATGGATGGAGGGACGGACAGCTCCCCCAGCCCCTCTGAGTCTTCCCTCTCGGTGCAGGCAACTGTCTTCAGGGACAATGTGAGTGCATGGCTGCTGCTGGAAAGACCAGTCTTGGGAACTGTGGTTATGTTTGACTTCCTGGCTCTTCAGCGTGATGCTCTCTAGTCCCAACCTGGGACAGGGCTCCTTTCCCACAAGGTTCAAGTTTGCAGAGGGACCCTGGAAACTCTGAAGGCAATGCCTCGGGGCCCTCACACCTGGACCCGCTCACACATTTCCAGGTATTGGTGCCTCCCCTGGGAGCCTGCCTGGAGCCCTTGCGGAGGACCTGGGGCAAGGGAACAGGGCGGGAAGCTGAGAGCCATTTTCCTCGGAGCTAATGGAACCTCTTCCATCACCACCGGCTTAGCCTTTAATCATCCTCACTTTTAAGTGGAAGGCAGAGCTCCCCAGACACTGGATGGGTCAGGGCCATCATCTTCCAACTACAGGTGCACAGCAGGGCTAATGAGTGAAAGGAGGCCACCTCAGGGCTTGGGGAGGGGATTGGGGCCAACAGCTGGAAATCAAATCATCTCCCAGAATCACAGCTCAGCAGACCCTGGGGGAGGGGCACCTCCACTCTCTGCATAGCTCTTGGGTGCAGGCTGGCAAGGCTGGGGGACGGTCCTGAACTGCTCCACCCAGGCGTTGCCCCCTGCACACTTCTTGGCCTCAAAACTTTCGTTATATGGAAGCTTGATGAGTAAAAACTGGTCTGGTTGACAGCAGGTAACGGCTTTCTCCCTTCCTGCCAGGCTGACCCTGGGAGGACATCAAATGGCACATTGGAATGCTCCACTTCCACCCTCCCAACCTGCCTACAGTGACCATAGCTGTGGGCGGCCACCATCCTGCCCAGACCACACCGACGACCCTTCTCACAGCCTCCCCTTTGACCCCTCCTCTTCCACCTGCCCCTGGCACCTGCTGTGGCCCTGCCACCACTCCCACTGCAGTCCCAGCAGAATGAAGAGCCTCGTTCAATGTGTGGTTACAAGGAGTGAAATGCAAAGCTTCCCCTTTCCTTTGCAGTCTCTCTTGATGTGTTGTGGTGGTGATGTTTGCTATTTAATGGCATTCTAGTCAAGAAAAGTTGAAATTTTAAATTATACAAAAAAATTAAAATTTTAATCTTAATGGTAAAATAAACTTTACCATTCATCTTTATATCATTCAATGCCAATTTTAAACATAAATTGCTGTGTAAGAGCATTTAACTCATGCAGAAACACCAAAATTTCTGTAATTCGTACATGCATATATATATTGTCCTTTTCAGAAAAGCGCAAACACTTCACTGAACTAACTCACCTGATTGAATTTCACTTCCTGGTGCAGGCGCATTGTACCAATCCTCTCTACTTCAGCCTACTGGGAGGGAGGAAGGCCACCGTCTTTCCTTCTCCTTCCATGTCATCCTCAGCGTCTGTGCTTGTGCAGTACAGGTAGGTGACAGAGCCGGCAAGGATGCCCAGGGCTGCTCCTCTGTGTTTCTTAGGAGCCGCTGCCCCACAGTGCTCAGGCAGGGCAGCACGTGTTGGCCACGCTCACCAGCTGGCTGAGCTCCACCTGGAACCCCGTGCTGGGGCCTTGGGAGGCCTGACGGGGATGGGCTCACACTCATCCACACATCCCTTCTACTCAGAGGGCCCAGGGCTTCACTTAGCACAAGTTCAGACATGAAATCATTAAGAATTCCAGCGTAGCCGCAGCCCAGCACTGAACCCAATGCCTGCTCCTCTGCCTGTCTACCTTGGCTGATTCCTGTGTCACTGGAAGGAGGAAGGAATCCCTCCCCCGTCACCGCGGTTGTTCTGTTTTGGGGCCTGGCACCATCACCCAACAACTATTTGCTGAATAAACTCATCGATCACCCACTGAGTATTTGCTGAGCACCTACTGGCAGGGCGCCCTGAGGGCGCAGAGATACAGCCGAGGACAGTGCAGCTTCTAACCTTGCCATTCCCGAGGTGCGCGTAGCCCTTAGGGTGACCAGCTTGCTGACGAGCAAGCGGAGGCCGAGCAGGTGAGACCGGCTGAGGCAGACCTGTTGCCGGGGCAGACGCAGGACAAGGCTGCTTTTTTGCCCCTGGACCTCAGGATCCAGGTCCGGGACGCCGCGGGCAGGGGCTGCGGACCGCGCTGCTCGGCCCCTCCCCCACCTCCTGGGGCTGCCGGTCAGGAGGGAGCCGCTGCAGCCAACCTGCTCCTCCCGCACTATCGATTTTCAATTGACCTCCGCCTCCCACTTTACACTTCAGAGCGCTCAGTGGCCTCCACACTTCCGGAGCAAGGGGGAAAGCCAGCTGGGCGCGGGGCCCCTCCTCCCTCCCGGAGGGAGTCCTCTGCCAGGCCACCACCACCAATCTCGCTCCTCTCCCTTTCCTCTCTGTAAATGACACGAATGGCATTGTAAGGACTATAACAGGCACTTGGCCTTTCTAACTTTTTATGTGAAAATAACATCACACCTACAGAGGAGTTGCAAGAACAGGACAATGGATTCCCGTGGGCCCTGTACTTAGATTCACCCATTGTTAACAAGACAAGGACTTTCTCTTTCGGGACACAGCATCATAATCAAAATCAGGAAATTTAACCATGATGCAATACTCTTTTCTAATATTCAGTCCATATTCAAATTTCATCATTGTCCCAACCCCGTGTGTCCTTCAGAGCTCTTATTTTTCCCTAACGCAGGATCCGACTCCAGATCACACATCTCATTTCCTTATCCTGTCTCTTCATTAAGAACAATTCAGAGAGTCATAGCATATGATTCTGACAGGCGCAGTGCCCTGCTCTCATGCTCCCCACACGCGTGCCTGTTCATGCACGTACACACACACACACGCGCGTGCATGTGCACACATACATATGCATACATATGTGCACACACATGTCCATACACATACCAGCCTACAGCGGGCACTCGAGGTCCCCTGCCATCCTCCAGTACCTCCCCAGCCATGTGGCCGTCACCTTCTCTGCACACAGCACCCCACCAAGCGGCCACAACGTCTAACATCCCCTCTGGCGGCTGCATGATGATGCCCATGGTAAACATACTGTGTTTTATTTGTGGATTTTTGCCAGAGAATGGGGTGTACGCTGGCTTCTTGTGATTCCTTGAAATCATAAGGCCTGCTAGTCTGTGTTGGGCTGTCTCTGAGTGGCCTCCCTCTGGGTCAGGGCCCAGTCCTCCGGGCCAAATGATGCCCATCCAGGCTGGCCTTGTGCCCAGCTGGCTTGTCCTGGCCGACCCTGCTCCAGGGGCACCTCTAGAGCTGAGGCCCGGGCCTGAGGGCTGTCCCCCAGACCTATCGGGAGGCACGTGAAGCTGCCAGAACAGCAGGAAAGTGGCTGAGTTCAGTGACTCTGGGACTCTTCACGTGACCTCAGGCAGTTTCCCTGCTCTGTAAGCCACAACTCTCTCTATCTGGAAAATGGGAAGAACACTATCTATTATATGCACGCTAAATGCTCAGAAAGCCCTTCCTTCCTGGAATGGGTTAGTGGCAAAGCACTGCCCTATCCCTTCTTCCCTTTTGAGAAGCACAGAACCCTATGGGTGCTGTCCCCAGGGCACTCAGGCACCCACTGCTCCTTGGTGTCATCAGCTCAGGCTCTGGCAAAAGGATTCTTGTTTTTCGTTCAAGTGCCACCTCTTCCTCTGCAGACACTCCTCTGCAGTCCTACATGTACTGCACACATGCACACATGCACATGCAGTGGTCCCAGAAGGCAGCCCCAAATCTATAGGCTCCACAACCCCAGGGCTCAGAGCCTGGCCTAGCACAGAGCGACTCACAGGCCACCTGGGGCTGTGGAAGGCCAGGACCTGGCACCCTCCTTGGCAGCAGAAAGGACAGAGAAGGTGCCAGTTGGAGGCATGGCCCAACACAGTGACACTGCCTAGTTCAAGTCACAGGCCCTGCAGGAAGAGTGCAGGGCTTGGATCCACTCACAGTGTTGTTCCAATGACCTGTGGGGTCTGAGTGCCCCAGAAGCCTCAGACACCAATGCTTGGGTCTATACATTGAGACAAGCCAGACTTCATGGGTCTGACCCCAAGGCAGCCTCCCGTGCCACCTTCCCCTGGATCAGGAGCACCATCCACACCTTGTCTGGCTTCACTCAGGCCTTTCTCAGTGCTAACCCACATGGCTGTTGGTTTGCTGCTTAGGTGTGTGAGACAGTAACATGCATCTTCTCCCAGAGCTCACAGCCTGCTGGCTTTATCTGGTAGCACACCTGCTAGTGCTCCACTGACCTGTCTGTTTTTCCTACCTCATTAGGGCAACTTTGTTTTTCTGAAGGTGATTATGACTACTTACTGAACTTGAATATACTAACAGATACTTCTCAAGTATACGTCTGAAGACGCTGCTCTGAGATGCATGGGAGTGTAGATGAGGCGCTGTCTGAGATCAGAGTTTACTTCTTGCAAGGCCATCAGAGGAGACGACGTCATAGAGGATGTGGTCATGGGTAGTGCCTCTGGCTCCAGACAGGCACAGTGTGCAGAGGACCTTGCAGGAGCATAGGTATGAAGGGAATAATGAGTGAGGGTGAGCCAAGAAATGTTCTAGGGGGCAGAGCCAGCCAGGGGCCAAGCCAGGACAGTTGCATGCAGCTAGACCCAGGAGGGCCTCCGCCCAGGTGGGACTCCGGTAGCATCCACTGCAGTCTCCATCCAGCCACGTGCTGGGGTCACAAGGCATGAACATGATCTCATGATGAAAGCTGTCTGTCTATGGCTGTGGGAGTGATTGCATTCCCATCCTTTCAAGCTTCCCCCAGCAGGAGTGGCAACTCTGAGCCTCGCTCCCTGGGGCCTACTGTGACAGACGCCATGGCCAGCTTCTCGGGGTAGAGGTGAGGGTGAGGGATGCAGACCCCACAAAGTTCAGCCCAGCCTACTCTTCACTGCAGCTCTGACTTACAGATGTCAATGGGCTCCTTGGAATTCTTCAAATTCAGAGTCACAGCCCATTGAGGGGGCAGCCTGAAGCTGGTTCCCTGGAACCTTTTTCTGTCCACGTTGAGTGCTTGCTAGAAGCTTCAAGAGCAGCTCCTTCACACTGTTGTGGTGGCACAAACCACAGCCTTAACTCCTGAGTCTGCCTGGGCTGGAGTCAGCCTCCTTGACCCCTCCCTCTCCCTCACACTCCATACAAAGAAGCCCCATTCACTTTACTTCCATAATCCCTCTAAGGAGCAGGCTCTTCACCCAACTCCTGCCCCCTTACTGTGCTACTCAGTTTAGGCCCTCATGAGCCCTCACATTGATTCCCTGCCTCCAGTCTCACCCTCTGCAATTTCCTCCCAACCTAAGTGCAAAACACAAGTGGCATCATGGCAATCTTCAGTCTGAAATATCTAATGGGCATTCAGGTAAGAGAACACTTGAGCATGGGCATCCAAATGCCTCTCCCAAATGCTGGCCCAAATGACTTCAGAAATAGAAAAGGAAGGAGAAACCTGTATCCATTTTGGAAATCCATCAGGGCACCATTTACATGCCACATGCAGAGTCATTTCCATAAGTTACAGTACAGGCAAAAAACAGCCTGAAGGAAACTTGCAACCCTCCTTGCTGAGCAAGTACAGGCATGGGGAAGGGAAGAAACTGCAGGGGCCTGAGAAAGGCCCCAGGAATAACGCAGCTATAGAGGATGGTGCAGATGATGAGGGCATGACACATGGAACCTCTTAGTACTGAGGGTCAGCATGTCTCAAAAGCAGAACAGGGCAGGGGGGCCAGGGCAATACTTTTCCTGAGGGGTGCGCAGTAGTCCAGGAAACAGGCTAGACAGACAAGGGATGGACCAGTCCAAGTAGAAAATTAATAAGAAAAATAGGTTCAAGGAAGAAATTCCCCTGTACGGAGACAAAACACCCTGTTGGAACTGACCAGAACCATCTCCTCCATCTTGGGCTCTGAGTTGATTGTGAGGCCCTTAGGCCATGTAACACTCTAAGCAGAGGATTCTGTTGTTATTTGGGTGGACAGCAAGGAGAAGCAATGATGTAAAGAAATGCCATACTTGTTTGAGGCAAATGCCAGTCTTTCATAGAGCCCTTGCAATTCAATGCTATATCAATAGAAACAGCAGATATGAGAAAGAGAAAGGCTTTGCAAAGAAAAATAAAAACACACGCTTCTCAAAAGATAGATGAAGAGTGATGAAAATGATTTACCAAAGGAAACAGAAATTGTCTTAGTCCATTTGTGCTGTTATAACAACATCATGGCCTGGGTAATTTATAAAGAACAGAATTTTTTCACAGTTCTGGAGGCTGAGAAGTCCAAGCTCAAGACATCAGCAGGTTTGGCTGTCTGGTAAGGTCTGTTCTCTGCTTCTAAGATGGCTTCTTGAGTGCTGTGTCCTCACATGGCAGAAGGCCAAAGAGCAAAAAGGGTGAAATCCTTCCATCAAGCTCTTTTTTTTATTTTTAAGTTTTATGGGTACATAATAGGTGTATACACATAGTAGGTATATATATTTATGGGTTCAATGAGATATTTTGATATAGGCATGCAATATGTAATAATCATATCGGGGGTAAATAGGGTATCCATCACCTCAAGCATTTATCCTTTGTGTTTTAAACAATCCAATTATACTATTTTAGTCTGTCAAGCCCTCCTATAAGAGCACCTAATCCCACTCATGAGGGCAGAGCCCTTATGACTGAATCACCTCCAAATACTATGGCATTGGGGATTAAATTTTAATATGAATTGTGGAGAGAACACAATCATTTAAACCACAGCAGAAATAAATCTCAGAAACCATCCATTTGATGCTCCCAATAAAACATAAATTTAAATATAGCTCTTAGGAGTAGTGACACTGTCAAAGTGGCAGAGTAGGAAGCTCCAAGCCTTCATTCCCCCATAGAAACACCAAAAAACAGCCAGAAACTGGCTATTTAAAACTTTATAGGCACTTTGGAGAGCAGCAAAAGGTCCACAATAGCCATATTCAAAAGAGTAGGAAGTTTTCTGGCATTTTTACACACTCTCACCTCACTCCCTTCTTGGCACAGCACAGTCTTGGTCTGGAGGAGGCTGCAGCCCAATTCTCAGTTTCCTCCCTCAAACTGGAGGGAGCAGAACAGATCTTAGTTGCAATGTTCTTTTTTTTTTTTTTTTGAAACAGAGTCTCGCTCTGTAGCCCAGGCTGGAGTGCAGTGGTGCCATCTCGGCTCACTGCAAGCTCCGCCTCCCTGGTTCACGCCATTCTCCTGTCTCAGCCTCCTGAGTAGCTGGGACTACAGGCGCCCGCCACCTCCCCCAGTTAATTTTTTTTTTTTTGTATTTTTAGTAGAGATGGGCTTTCACTGTGTTAGCCAGGATGGTCTCAATCTCCTGGCCTTGTGATCTGCCTGCCTCGGCCTCCCAAAGTGCTGGGATTACAGAAATGAGCCACCCTGCCCGGCCTAGTTGCAATATACTAACCTGTGTAGGGGCTGCCTGAAGAACTGCTCTCTTCCATGCCTAAGTCACATCTCAGGCAGGGAAAAGTGGCAAAACTCAGGACTTAAGCAGGGAAAAAACAATGTGCATTGCCCATAAAGGTTTCAGGGAGACTACAAATCCATAGACACCTGGGGTAAAAGATTACTGGTGGAGACATACAATAGAACATCTAAGGTCCCAAGGAAAACTAGGGTGAGACTCTTTGGAAAATTAAGACATTCAAAAGCCACTGTGCATATAGAGAAAATTAGGGGTGGGGGTGCAGAAGCACACACACAGGCACAGGCAAGATGCATGCTCAAAAAATACCTGAGAAACTTTCACATCTGGCTGATCTTAAGTCTCAGAGCACACCCAGCCAAGCAGGAAATGACTGCCCTGGTAAAGAGTCAGTTTGAAAAGACAGAAAGAGGTGACTGCTTTCCAAATGCCCAATTTTCAACAATAAACAATTACAAGGCATACAAAGAAACAAGAAAACATAGCTCATTCAAAGGAACAAAATAAAATGGCAGAAGCTGTCTCTGAAGAAACATGGGCATTGGACATAGTAGACAAATAATTCAAAACAATTCTATAAAATCCTCAAAGAGCTAAAGAAAACACAGATAAAGAACTGAAAAGAATCCAGAAATTTATATAGAATCAAAATGATAATATTAACAAAAAGATAGAAATTATAAAGAACCAAACAGAAATTCTAGAGCTGAAAAATGCAATAATGAATTGAAAAAATTCACTAGAGGGGTTCAACAGCAAACTTAAACAGATGGGAACTTGAAAACAGGTCACTTAACAAGAGCAAAAAGAAAAAAGAATGAAGAAAAGTAAACAGAGCCTAAGAGATTTATGGCACATCATAAAGTTGACCAATATATGCATAATAGGAGTCTCAGAATGAGAAGAGAGGGAAAAGGGTAAAAGAGTTTACTTGAAAAAGTAACAGCCAAAAACTTAACAAACTTTTATATCCAAAGAAATAGATAAAAAAATACAAGAAGTTCAACAAATTCCATTAGGATAAGCCCAAACAAGCCCACAGAAAGACACACTATAATCAAGCCACACTATAATCAAATCTTTGAAAGACAATGTCAAAGGGATAATCTTGAAAGCATCAAGAGAAAAGTGACCCACCAAATACAAGAGAGCCACAGTAAGATTAGCAATGAATTTCCTAGTAGAAGCCCTGCAGACCAGAAAGCAATGCAGTGATATATTTAAAGTGCTGAAAGAAAGAAAAAGCTGTCAACTGAATGTTCTATACCTAGCACAACTGTCCTTTTAAAATGAGGAAGAAATTAAGATATTCTCAGATAAACAAAAGCTGAGGGAGCTTGTTACCACTAGACTTACCCTACCAAAAATATTAAAAGGAATTATTTAAGTTGAAATTAAAGGATGCTAAATAGTAACTCAAAGCCATACAAAAATATAAAGTTATGCAATAAAGGTAAATACATAGACAAATACAAAAACAAGTATTATTATAATTTTGGTTTGTAATGCCACATTTTATTATTTTATAGAGTTTATAAGACAAAAGTATATAAAATAATTATGAATCTATGTTAATGGGAACATATATGAAGATGTAATTTGCGACATACATCAATAACATAAAATGGGAAGAGCCATAAGGTTGTAGAGTTTTTATATTCAATTGAAGTTAATTTGTTTTCAGTTTAAAGTTAATTGTAATAACTTTAGGAGTTTTATGTAATTCACATAGTAATAGTAAAGAAAATATCTATGGAATACATACAAAAAAAAAATGAGAAGGCAGCCCTGATGTATGGCACACATATTTATAATTGTTATACCTTTTTGTTGAATTGACCCTTCTATCATTACATAATGTCCATCTTTGTCTCTTGTAACAGTTATAAGCTTAAAGTATACCTTATCTGACATTGATATAACCACGCTTACTCCTTTTGGTTAATATTTGCATGAAATTTTTTCCCATTCTTTTACTGTCAACCTGTACACATGTCCTGTGCCCTTAAATCTAGAGTATTGTAGGCAGCATACAGTTGGATCACAGTTTTTCTTTTAATCCATTCTGCCACTCTAGGTCTTTTGATGGGGGAAGTTAATCCATTTACATTTAATTAATGTAATTAATAATAAAGAAGGACTTACTATTGCTGTTTTGTAGTTTGTTTTCTGTATGTCTTATAGCTTTTTTGTCCTTCATTTCCTCCCTTCCTTCCTTCCTTTGTGTTTAGTTGACTTTTTGTATTGATATCTTTTGAATACCTTCTTATTTCCTTCTATATGCATTCTATAGATATTTTATTTGTGGTTACTATGTCCAACACGACTAATCATTAGGGAAATGCAAATCAATAACCACAGTGAGATACTATCTCATACCCATTAGGTTGGCTACTATTTAAAAAGCAAAAATGAAAATAACAAATGCTGTCAAGAATTTGGATAAATTGAAACCCATACGAACTGTTAGCTGGGATGTAAAATGGTACAGCTGCTGTGGAAAACAGTATAGCAATTCCCCCCACCTTCTCCAAGAATTACCATATGATCCAGCAATTCCACCTCTGCGTATATACTCAAAAGAATTAAAAGCAAGGACTTCATCAGGTTTTTATACACCTATACTCATATTAGTGTTATTCCCAATAATCAAAAGGTGAAAGCAACCCTAGGGTTCACTAATAGATGAATGGATACACAAAATGTGGTATATCTGTATGATGGAATATTATTCAGCCTTAAAAAAGAAGTAAATTGTGATACATGCCACAACATGGATAAACCTTGAAGACATTATGCTAAGTGAAATAAGCAAGACACAAAAAGACAAATATCACACAATTCCACTTACATGAGGTGCCTAGGGTAGTCAAATTCACAGAGAGAAAATAGAATGGTGGTCGCCAGGGGCTGGCAGAAAGGAGAATGAGAAGTTGTTGTTTAATGAGTATAGAGTATCAGTTTGGGAAGATGAAAAAGTTCAGAGCTGAATGATGGTGATGGTTGTACAACAATATGAATAATGTACTTAATGCCATTGAACTGTATACTTACAAATAGTCAAAATGGTTATTTTATGTTATGTGTATTTACCACAATTTTTTGAACGGCTTTTGAAGTAAAAGATAAAAATGAATTAGATGACTGACTTGGATGAGGAAACCAGCTGAGCTAAGGAAAAGATGAAACAACTCTAATGAAACAAAAAGAAGACTTTTCTCTGCTCAATACCAAGGGGCTTAGGGCAGGCACAGCTCCTCCTTCAGTGAGGAGTAGAATGAGCAAGGAGCAGAGACATACCACTGGGGATCTGCACCCAAGGAGGCAGGTCACACAGTTGAGGTTCACACTTTGGAAAGGATGCAACCCCTGAGGTTACATGGAGAGAAAGAAGAGACAAAAGGGTTAAATTAAACCTGGAACAAAAGTAGCAAAATGAAGCTCAAAATAATGAGTTATTGGAGGAAATGGAAACTAAAACCACAAGGAGATGCCGCTACTAACCACTACTAGCCATTTAGCCATACAATAGCTAAAACTAAAAACGTTGACAATGCCAAGTGTTAACAGGGACGTGGAGCAGCTGGAACTCTCAGACAGTGCCAGTGGAAGTATAAGTTGGTACAACTATAACAGAAACCCAGTTGGCAGGATCTACTAAAGCTGAATATATTCACCCCTATAATCCAGCAATTTCACTTCCAAGTATTTACACAAGAAAAGAGAAAATTTATGATCAAACAGACTTGTACGTGAATATTCATAGCAGCTTTAGTCATAACAGCAAAAAAACTGAAATGAATCCAGAAGTATCACAACAGCAGAATGGAGAAACAAACTGTGATATGCCCACCCAACAGAATACTGCTTAGCAATAGAAAGAACCAACGTGCTAACTCACACAAGAAGGACGAAGCTGAGAAACATGATGTTGGGCAAACGAAGCCAGCCAATTATCTGACATTCTAGAAGAGTCAAAACTACAGTAACAGGAAGCAGATCAGTGGTTGCCTAGGGATGGGGCGGGAGGCTTGACTGCAAAGGAGTACAAAGCAACTTTCTCGGGTGCCGGAAATATTCCAGATCTTGATGGCAGTGGTTACACGGGTATAGACATTTGCCAAAATGCATCAAACTGTCCACTTAAAAAGGGTGCATTTTATTATACAAATTATATAATACAGTTGTTGTTTTAAGTGAAGGATTTGAACTTTATATCCAGGACAGATGAGAGTGGGAATGAGACATGGATTGGGGACAGAGAGAAGTATAAGAAAGCAAGGAACTCACAGGAACTATAGAGGGCTCTGGGTTGGGATCTGGGTCCAGCTTATCAGCTCTCTAGATGCAAGGAGGTCCAGTCAAGACATGGGATATGTCAGGAAGGCTATATCAGAGTTCAATACTAAGCTGCAAGCAGTAATGTGCAGAATCAGTACTTAAGAAAAAGAATGTGGGATGTGGAACATTTGCACAGGAAAAGGTTTCAAGACATAAAAGCCATGCAAGAGAAAAGGAGAGCTGTGCAAGAGCAAGAAGAGAGGCCCTTGTGTGGGCCACTGATGTCCCCGGGGTTGAGGCCAGAGGTGGAGCAGCGTGATCTGGAAGGAAAGCAGAGGCGTCAGGTTGCAAGAGAGGCTCTCATCTTGAGACAGCAAGCTGAGCTTTAGGGACCAGGGAGACCATGGCTGGTGGTCGCCACCTGGAAGCTGAGGACAGAGTTGTTTATGATGAGCACCCTTCTAGAACATCCACCAGCATTTGCAGCCCACTCTGGGACAGCTGGAGAAAATGGCCTGGAGGCTGGTCCAGGGTGAGCAGAGGTCCCTGGCACATGTGGTCTCCTACCAGGAGGGCTGCCTCCTATGGACACCTGGCCTGAGTCACTGGAATGGCTCCTGAGCCCCCCAACCCTAGGCCCTGTGCTCCTGCCTGATGTTGCCATGTTTGCGTGAGCCTGGCTGGCACCAAGAGCCAAAGTGCTCAGGTGATCGAGTGCTCATGGAGGACCACTGGGCCCTTGGCCAGGAGCAGGGGGCCCTCAAAGGCACCTCCACCCTTGACCGCCCCTCACTGACCAACTCCTAGCTCTGCACATATGTGCTGATAGCCTGAAGCCATGTACCTCCTGGTCCCCATCTCTAGGCACCCACAGGAGCTGGAGGTGTGGCCCCCCAGAAGGTGTGGCCTTGGGAAGGGGGTTTCATGGAGGCTGCAGTTGCCTGGGGTCTGGATGCAAATTACTTTTTGGGGTGGGATGAGCTGGGGTCTGGGATGCATGCCCTGCCTGGTCTGTGGTCCTGCTGCACTCTCACAGCAGTGGGAAGGAAAGCCAGGTGGGAGCTGCGGCTGTCCCCGGCCCCTCTGCAGGTCTTCTGCTGTCCGCTGTCACAGAGGGTGGTGGGAACGGTAAAGAGAAGATGACGGAGAATGGCCAAGTGAATTCGAAGCCTGTGATATCTGTGTGCTGTTATTTTTATAGCTCTGATGTAAACCTGACTTCTCATCCAACCTAGACATGGGGTGTGGAGAATGGCATAGGGCTCAGAACTGGCCTGGGTGCTGGAGTGGGGCATGGGTGGGAGTGGACCAGGCTGACCTCTGGCTGGGCCCAGAGCTGCAAGGTCCCCAAGCAGTTTCCTGGACCAGGGTGAGCTGGAGACCAGTGGGGTTCCCAGAGGCCAGAGGGAAACCTGAGGCAAGGGCCTGTGGGGCCCGAGCAAGTGGGCTCTGGGAAGAGACCAAAGCTAGAATCCAGGACTCCCCACTGGGCTGTCCTCTAAGGGATGGGGTGAGTTTGTGAATCTGAACTCCAACCTCGTGCCTGGCAGGGGCCCACAGAAGGCACGACCCACAGAGGCCCACACTGTCCTAATACAGAAAAGACTGCCACTCTCTCCAACTCCACTCACCTTTTTTGTTAAATATTTTCCCCCCAGCTAATTCCCTTGGTTTTCCTTTGTGAGTTTTGTTTTTGTTTTTGTTTTTTATGCGTGAAGTTTTAAAACTATAGAAAAGTACAGGGAACAGACACCAGCATATCCACCACCAGCGCCTCATTTCAAAGAAAGGGAAACTGAGGCAGCAGCCCACAGCCAGAGGCCTAGGAGCGTCCATGGGCATGGACTGTGGAGCCGCTGCTCACCAGGGAGCAAATTGTTTTGCTGCCTCCTTACTCGGAGACACTGAGCCCAGCCCCAGCTGCAGGGTGACAGGACGTGGAGGTCAAAATAACCTCCCAAGCACACTGTGTTTATTGTGTTTAAGGCTTTATCGCTTCAGTCCTTCCATACAGCACTGCCACTGGGACTTGGGTGGCCCCCTGGGCAGGCAGGGCTGAAGCTGCTCCAATGAAACAGCTGTGGCCAGGAGGCTGGGAGGGTGGAGGGAGGCGGGGTCCTCATCCAAGGGTCCACACTCTGAGGAGGGCAGAGGCCACTCCCACCCAAGGACCTGCACTCCCCAAGGTGGGAGAGCCTTTCTGGCCACCAATGCTTCCCAAAGGCCCAAGCCCACTCCAGGGGCACCTGGAGAGGCTTCAGGTCCTGAGCCCCCTCAGCATTGCACGGCACAGCCTCCTGGAGGAGGCAGCAAGTGAACTGCAGCCTGCCTGTGAGCACAAAAGGACCATGTGTGACCCCAGCTATGCCCCTGGCCAGTCCTCCACGGCCCCACAATGCCCTTCTGCCCTGGATGCAGTGGGATGCAGAGGGCGGGTCCCATGGAGGCTGGTGCGCACTCTCTGCAGCCGTGGGCAGGGCTCTGAAGCCCCTGCTCCTCTCCAGCTTCCAAAGAGCCTGCAGCATCCCTGGAGGCTGTGCTGTCACTCAGGGCCAGAAAAGCTCCAGGGTGAAAAGGCAGGTCCCTCAGAGAGGCCCACACCCAGTCACTCGCTCAGGCCTGAAGAGAGCTCAAACTCAGTCATGGGAGCCACAGTCCCTCTAACTCCTGCCACGGAACAGGCTTCTCGGACCCAAGTCACATCACAGGAACTGAGGGAGCTGGGAAGGAGTAGGTCAGCTAGGGGAGGTTAGCAGCTTGCCCAAGGTCCCCGGCTGAGTGCATCTCCAGGGCTGGGGGTATTTTGCACTTGGCTGCAGGGAGCTCTCTACCCAGGAGGAAAGCTTTCTCACCACTGCTCTTGCTGGCTTCTCCCTGAGCTCCTCCAGGCTCCCTACCCAAGCTGGTGTCCAGCAGCTGGACTCCAGGGTCCCCTGCCACCCACCTAGTGCCTTGTAGAATGCATGCCTCACCCCCACTCTCTCCGGGTGGGGCTGCCCTGAGCGTTCACTGTGCATTCTAATTTTCAGAGGGACCCTGAGAACATGGAATGGTTTCTGTCCCTGTTTTATCGATGAATGTACTGAGACTGCTGAGATCGAGCCACAGGGTAGGGTCATGGAGTTGGGCCTCTGAGTTTCCAAAGTGCTTAGGCAGCCCCTGATGCTGTCTTTTTAAAAAGGCAGAGCAAAGCCTGCCTCCTCTCTCTGAACAGACCTCTAGGTCCCAGAGGAGCTGCCGCACAGCCACATACACACACGCCCACTCACACATACACAAACATATGCACACACACATGCACACACACACGCACACACATGTATACACACACACACACACACCTGCAGGAGCCCCCCCACCGCCAGCAGGCCAGCCATTCCCCTGGCTCCGGGGAGCTAATTACATCACAGGAAACTGCGGTGTGAGTCTCATATCATCATGGTCTCCAGTGGAACGCCGAGACAGAACACATGTGGTGGAGCTCCGGGCCAGGCCCAGCTGCCTCAGGTGTCCCCGCAGCTGGAGCGCAGCCAGGCGCTCTGTGCAGCTCAGCCAGGGAAGGGCCTCCTTGCTAGGCCAAGGGTGGTTAGAGTGGTTCTGAGAGAGGCCTAGGGCCCGAGCAGCCTCCTCTGCTTCTCCTCTTGGGTGTCCTGGCCTGGGGCATGTTGGCCTTACAACAGGACAACGTTAGTCCTGTCACCCTCAGGGAGGGTAAGTGAGACCCTGCATAGAAAGGTGGCACACAACACCTGGTGCAGAGGCACAAGGACAGTGTCTGTGACAACAGAAACACTGTCTCTGCCCACAAGGGTCACATTCAGGGATACGAGACCCACGTGCCTGAGGCTCCATCCTCACTCAGGGCCTGGGACACATGGGTGCCACTCTCTTAAGTGACACTGCCAGTGAGCCCATGGCCCATGGGACCAGAATTCTGCTGGGGACTCCAAAATTCCTACAGAGGGTTGGAGGGCTCAGGCAGGGCACTCCAAAGAGACATGTGAGCTGAGGCTGAGGGGAGAGAGCAGGTCAGATCGGAGGGAGAAAGGGCATGGGGCCGAGAAAACAACGGCAAGGGCCCCTGGCTGCAAGCTCCGGCCAGAGAGGTGGGCAGTGTGGCCCAGGAGGAAACATGGCCGGAGAAGGAGGGGACAAGTCTCAAAGGGCTGGGCCTTCAGAAAGAAAGCGGGCTGTATCCCACTCGCAGCAGGAAGCTACCAAAAGGTGTGCATGACAGTGACATGCACACACGTCCTTTTGGAAAGTTCATGCTGGCTAGTGTTGGGGAGGGCACAGAATGGTGATGGCTCCAGGGGGTGATGGTAAAGATGGAGGTGTGAGGGGTCCAAAGGACAGAGGACCTGCCATGCTGTGGGGGTGGGGTGCTGACAGGACCTGCCTTGCTGTGGGGTGTTGTGGGGTGGGGCTGACAGGACCTACTATGCTGTGGGGGCAGAGGCTGACAGGTCCTGCCATGCTGTTGTGGGGGGGATGCCGACTGGACCTGCCATGCTGTTGGGGGGTGGAGCTGATAGTACCTACCATGCTGTTGGGCGGTGGGGTGCTGACAGGACCTGCCATGCTGTGGGGTGGGGCTGACAGGACCTGCCATGCTCTTGGGGGCGGTTGACAGGACCTGCCATGTTGTCAGTGGGGGTTAACAGGATCTGCCATGCTGTGGGGGGTTGGGCTGACAGGACCTGCCATGCTGTGAGGGGTTGGGCTGACAGGACCTGCCATGCTGTGAGGGAGCGCTGACAGGACCTGCCACGCTGGGGGAGCTGAGAGGACCTGCTCTGCTCAGGAAGGGGAAGGGGGAGAAGACAGAGAGAGGAGGGTGGAGAAGACAGAGAGAGGAGGGTGGAGGTAGTGGTGGTGGGGGATGAAGTCCAGGCATGAGTGAGGAGGAGGCTGGGTTAGTGCAGGAAGCTGTAAGTAGACATGGAAGAGAAGAGAGTTCTGGGGTAGAATCAGAATCAAAGAATCTCAGAAAGTCCAGCGGAGAAGGATCCTGTGGTTTTCTATCTCCTGAAGTAAAATGAGAGGCCAGAATTTACCTCTAACCGCCATTCACTATAACCCACCCCTCTATAACCCCTGAAGCACTCCCTGGGGACCCCGTGGGCTCATGGAACACACATTGAAAACCCTGGAGTGGGCCAGTGGGTGGCCTAGAGCCATGTCATGGGTTAGTGCTGGAGCAGGGCAGTTCCAGGACATCAGAGGCCGGCCCTGGGCCAGCTCCCCGTCAGGGGCTGAGTCCCACCAGCAGCGTCCCTCACCTGAGAGTTGGCCTGAAGTCCTTTCTTCCTTTCCCCTGTCCCTGTTTCAGTGACCAGCTGCTCCTCCCTCCTCCTGGGCATGCTCCACTAAGGCGGGGATGCAAAGGCCAGTAGGGAGGCGGCCCCTGGACTTTCCCAGGCAGACAGCAGTCCCGGAAGAGCGTGCTGAAGGAGAGACAGACTGACTGCTGTGTCCTGGGTCACCTCCACCCAACTCAGCCCACCTCCCAAAGCTGGAGCCCTCCTCAATGTCTCAGCCATCAGGGCCCAAGAGCTGGGGCAGCTTCTCGAAGCTTAAAGCTGGCAGGGGCAATGCCAGGCTTTGCTGTCACCAGAGGGACCCTGTGGGTGTAGCACTGACTTCCCCTGAAGCCAGCTGCTGTGTCCACGCAGCCTGAGGACCCAAGGGGACCTTCTGGCTGTCCCAGCAGGAATCCCCACATAAGCACTCTTGAGCCAGGTGCCCAGCCAGCCTGGAGATCACCCAAGATCCTCAAAGGTTACAGAGGGAGTTCTGCCTCCTCACTTCCTGGTCCTGCACCCTCCCTGGAGCACCCCAGGAGACTGCCCCCATACCAGCCTTGGGAACATGGGCAGGTTGGAGACCAGCCAGAATGAGCTCCTCCCCTCTGGGGGATGCCTCCCCATGGCAGGCCCTTCCCCATGAGGGAGAGATGGGGGTCTTCCAGTTTTCTGGCTCTGTGTGGCTATCCAAGACCACAGTCCTGGGGGGTCTGGGAAGCCCAGGGTCCTTCAACCTTGGGCCAGGCCATGGGACCATTCCCCAGGGCAGAGCCAGAGTAAGTGCAGGCAGGAAAGTAGGGGTCACTTTTAGAAATGGGACCAATCTGCAGGTGTGGCTCCCTGTCCTGGGAGGAGAGGACAGTTACATTTTTTTCTTCCGTCTATGCAATACTTAAAGGCCAAGAGGGCATTTGAAGCAGACCTCCCATGTTCACTCCAAGTCACACAGATGGCCTACACTCCCTCATTCATGTCTCTGCTCCCCACTTAGGAGGGGTTGCAGCCAGGGTAGGGGACCCTCACCCATCTCCCAGTGGGCTCTGGGCACGCACCTTTGAGGTCAGGCCCAGCCACCCCTCCCTCTGGGCTTCAGGGAAGTTTGGGCCGGGTAGTCATAGGGTGCCTCCTGCTGGCACTCAGGGCCAAGGCACGGAGTCCCCTCTTGGGACTGGGGCCACGCTGAGGGGACTGTCATGCCATGAGTCAGCCAGCTGTCAGGGACCTGGCCCCCAATTCTTCCCTCCTGCCCTCCCCACAGCCTGCTTCACACTGGACGGGTGCCCCGAATGGCTGGCCTGGGTGTCTTCAGGGGCCACAGCACGTACCAGTGGCTGCAGCCCCTGGAGGGATGTCATTAAGGCCAGATCAGCCACAATCCCTGGCTCTCACAATCCCAGCCTTGCCGCTGACAACCTTGACGATAAGTGCACCCCAAAGAGGAAATGGGGCCCAGAAGCAAAGCTCTGTGCCATCAGCTCAGCTCTCAGACCTCTATGGGCCCTGCCACGACCTGACGGGCTCCATTCCCGATCAGGAGCCGCAGTGGGCATCAGTCGCATGCCCACAGGGTGGGCAGGGGTGCTCAGCACCTCCAGGGAAACCTGACTATGCAAGGCCTCCCCGCATCAGACGTGCTTTGCCCCTCTGCTTGGAGTCCTAGTTCTGCCCCACGTGCGCCCAGAACAATCAGTGTCTCTGCCCTCAGGCCAAGAGCCTGTGACCTTGGGTTGGAGCCTGGGCCTGGTGCAGGCCTGCGGATCTCCTTCCACCTGGCTGTCAGCCTCCAGCTACAGGGAGTCCCCAGATCTGACCCAAGGGGCAGAGACCCCAAGGAAGAGGCCTCTGTGTCCCAACCTTGCTGTGAGGCATGGTCCACTGTTGGAGGGGCTGCAGCCCCTGGATGGCTTCTTATCGCGAGCCCTCCCCCGAGGGCATCCCTGCTCCAGAGACTCCCATGGTCCCCCAGTCCCTGTGGAAAGAGCCCCAGAGGGAAAGGTGGGGTGGAACTGGGCTGCCACCTCCCCCACCTGCCAGGGACATGACCGAGGCCCCTTGGCACCCCACTTTCACCTTGGGAAGGAGGTGGCATGGCCTCTGCAGTTGCCCCTCCTAATCCACAAATGTGTGGCCTTTCCTGCTGAGTATGATGGTGATTGTCAGCAGTCGGTCTCAACAGGATCATCGTGCCAATTAAGATGGAAATGCCACTCTGTGGGGGCTCCCCCCTCTGCCAGGGAGCTGAAGTGGAGAGAGTATGTTTATACCCAAATGCAAAGATACTGCCCAGCACCGACTTCTTTCTCAGGGGGCTGGGGAGGGATGTCATTAAGGCCAGATCAGCCACCATCCCTGGCTCTCCCTGCTGGGAATTCCCTGGACAGCAGGACTAAGCGGCCCTTCCTTCCTCCTCTACAAAAGCCCCAAGGTCACAGGCACATCTGAAACATGCCCCACACTCCCCCTGCTTACCAGGCCTCATTTCAGGACCTCCTACCCGGACTACACTCCAGGCCCAGTGGCAAGACACCTGCAGGGCTAGACACCTGCAGGGCTCCATTATAGGGGGCGGTGAAAACCTGCACGGTGCACGCCCCAGCAGACCATAGTCCTCATGCCGGCTGGCCAGCAGCTGCACAGAGGCTGGTGGGAGGCAATTCCCTGACACAGTCACCCCTCCCAAGAAGTGCCCTGTGAGGCCAGGGAGGTGAGGACAGGCAACCCCTCCTCAGAAGTGCTCTGTGAGGGCTGAGGGAGAAGCACAGTCTCAGCTGGGCCTGGCCATGGAGACGGATCCCAGTGAACAACATTGATTGTTAGTGCAAAATGGCACTCCAGCCGCTCAGCCTGCTTGCTGCCAGGGGCCCTGGCGGAAGCTGACACGACACAAAGGAGAGGAAGGGGCACAGTGCAGCAAAGCCAGAGGCAGAGCAGTGAGGCACAGCTGGGGGCCCCCGGGCCAGCACAGGCATCTAGGGCCCAGCCACAAGAACTGCAGTCCCACAGAGGAAGGGGTGGGCGTCGCCTCACTCCCAATCTGTGCAGCCCCTCAGAGCCCTGCACAGGGCCAGACAGAGACCAGGAGGGTCCCTGTGCCTGCAAGGGCTGCTGCCTAGGCCTCTGCAGAACAGGGGGAGGGGAGCGGCCACACCCCTGTCTGGACGGCTCCTGCTGAGTACCAGCTCCTCACCTACCCGCCCTGGGTGCCGCGGGCCCCAAGGCAGAGGGCATAAGCTCTGTGCAAACATCCTGCCTTCTCCCCAGGATATTTCCTTTAATAAAACACCATGGAAATGTCAGCTAGTCTAAACAAATAGCCAAGGTTTTCAGAGGATGAGCAGCCTGCATAGGAGAGCCTCCAGGGCCCGCTTTTCAGGATGGCTTTGGGAAATTGTGTGCCAGAAAGGCAGTGGGAGCCCTTCCTGGTAGGGCGAGCACTGAGGGTTGTGGTGACTGAGCCCAAAGAGGCAGGGCCTGCGAGGTCCCCTGGGTGGAAGGGGCAGGCCCTGAGCCGGGTGCAGGGTGGCTGTCCACTTCCGCTGCAGGAGCCACTTCTGGAGCCCCATCCTCCTCCTTGCCCATAAGCTCCATGTTAGGGGAGGCCCCGGCTTGGGGAGGCCCCAGGTCGGCCAGGGGGAGGTGAGAAGTCCAATAATGGGGTGAAACTTGCAACCCGTGCCTGACAAAATGTGATCTAGGCCCAGCGGTGGCAGGGTTGGGGTAGGGGTGAGATACGTGTCACAGCCCCCGGCAGCATCCAGGGCCTGCATCTGTGTGGGGGTCAAGTGTTCCCATGATCCTACTGCCTGAGCAGCAGGCCATGGCATCCCTGCTCTTCCTTGGCAGGGCAGACAGACCCATGTCTGTCTTCCATGTGCAGGGCAACGTGGGCAGGGCCCAGACTGCCTCCCCAGCCAAGAAAGATTTTCAGGGTGTGGATCTCCATGTGGGTTCAGCGTCTGTGAATGTTGTGTCCAGGCAGGGGACACATGTGCAAGAATTGCTGACCCTGCCTGGGCCAGTGCAGGAGAGTGAGGCTGGGCTTCCAGGCACTGGGCTCTGGCTGTGCCAGGTAGGCCGACGCTCCTCAGGAGGCCAGCAGATGCCTGCACGGTGGCGGTGAGGGTGGTCCCAGCCCTTGGGGCCTCCATGCAGCCACCTGCATCTGTGGCCACGGGTGGAAAAGGTGAGCCCACAGCAGGTGGGATGGCCAAGGCTGAGCAGGTCCACAAGGAGCAGAGATGGAAGCCAGCAGTCAGCTCCGCACCAAGGCAGGGCCTCTGGGTACCGCCTGGGAAGAAGGGCGTGGGCTCTGGAGTCCTGTATGCTGTGCTGGAATCCCAGCTCCATTTCCTCGCCTGTGAGCACGGAAGTGGTTTCTAGCCAATGCGGTGCAGAAGGAGAGAACAGGATGAGGTGCCTGGGCACGGCTCAGCACTGAGCACTCGGTCCCTCCCCAGTCCCTCTGACGAGGCACCCAAGCAGGCCCTCCCCTAGCAGAGGACGCCATCCTTGGGCCTCTGGGTGGCAGATGGCATTTTCTCAAAATGGCCACAAGAGTATCTCCAATCCCATGCCTTCTCAGAACCTTGCTACTCTCCAGGAGCACACCTGTTTCCCCTTCCCTGGACCTGGGTGCAGGGCAGAGGTGGCGGGTAGGGCCCGCAGAGGCCATGCAGAGTGAAATCAGAGACTGGGGCAGATAGGGCAACTCATTTCTGCCTGATTCCCTCTCTAGGGAGGTTCCCCTTGGAGCCCAGTCCCATGCTGTGAGGAAGCCCAGGGCCCTGGAAAGGCCACATGCAGGTGTCCCACCTGAGGGCCCAGCAGCAGCCTCCGCTGCCAGACCCGAGCACCAGGAGCCCTCAGATGCCTCCAGCCAACCCAGTTGACACAAGTGGAGCAGAGACACACTGACCCACAGCACCAGGCCCAATGTGCAGTTTGGGGAGCAGAATTAATATCGTCACCGAAGCCACTGTGCTGCGGGGTGGTTTGTTAAGCAGCAGCATGATGGAGCATTGGTGCACTGGCTGAGTGACAACATGACTGCGGCGCCCCCATCTCTGTCAGACTCTAGCCAGGGGACGGGGCCCACTCAGAAAAGCCTGTTTCAGGAGACAGGGCCTGGTGACCATTCTGTGCCTCCCATCCCGAGGCCCCAGACAAGGCTAGGCTTGGAATCCAGAATGCCTGGGCCCTCGGGACACAGCGCCCTGCCCCCCAGGAGCCAAGTGCTGAGACACGCACTGTTCAACGGCCTCATTCAGAGGATCATGCACCCGGGAACCCCACGCAGTCAGGACTGGTGTTTTTCATAGGAGGAATCTGAAGCTCCAGGATGGGCTGAGTCCCTTGTCTAATGCGCCCTGCTTGACCTTGGAAGACACATGCTGGGGACTGATTTAAAGCCCCCACTCCATACATTCTCCCTGCAGCTCCCATGCCAGCCACTGCCATCCCTGCTGTAGGAGCACAGCTCTCAGCCACAGACACCCCCATCAATCAATATTTTTAATTACTTACATGATTGACTAATAAAATTCTCCACCAACTAATTGATTTTTTTGATCAGAGAGAGCCTTTGTTTTTATTAAAAGGCTACTTAGATGAATTTTTTTTTTTTCACTTAAGTGGAAAGTTGTATTTCTTTTGGTCATTTTGCAAAAAGAAAAATAGGAGGGGGCTAGGACAAGGGAAGACCCCGAGGCCAAGAAGATTACAGGCCCAAACTGAGAGACCCGTGATAATCATCAGAACCCCCTCACCATGTGCCCACCAAACACTCAGTGGCTCAGGCTCTGGCCAAAGGGGCCCCGTGGCATGGGTGGGCAGACTGGGGGCACATACCACCCAACTGCCAGCAGCTTCCATCATTTTTAAAGGTGAACTGTAAACTTTTCTCTGCATTTTAATAAGAGAATCGGGCTTGAAATTATAAAAGCAACTCATTCATTGTGTACAGTTTGGAAAAGACAGGCAAATCTCACAAAACAATGAAAGTGGGCTTCCTGGCACGGGGCCCATGGTGCCTGGGGCAGGTGACCTGAAGCTGTGAGAAGAAGCTGCAGGGTTGACTTCGGTTTCCCAGGGGCCCAAGGCCCCAAAGAGCCGTGACCATAAAAACAATCTGGACAGCCACCCACCACCCAGAAAACTGCTCATGGGCTCACAGATCAGTGGGCTTTTTTTTGTTTTCCTTTTTCTTTTCCTTTTTATTTATTTATTTATTTTTTAGAGACGGGGCCTCACGCTGTTGCCCAGGCGGCAGGCAGTGGTGCAATCATGGCTCACTGCAGCTTTGAACTCCTGGGCTTAAGCAATCCTCCCACCTCAGCCTCCTGAGTGGGTGGTACTAAAGGTGTGTGCCACCACTCCCAACTAACTTTTAAATATTTTTGGAGAGACAAGGTCTCACTATGTGGCCCAGACTGGTCTCCAACTCCTGGCCTCAAACTGACCCTCCTGCCTCAGACTCCCAAAGCACTGGCCTCCCATTTTCATTTTTCTTTTACCAGATTGGCATCTTACTGTAGATCAGGTGTGGCCATGTTCCTACACTTGCAGTGACCTTTAAAGATGTGTTTCTAAGTGGCTCCACGGCAGCCCATCCTGGGACCTTTTCATGTGGCACACACTGAGGTGGCCTTCCCTGGGCAGCTGCTGGGCACAGGATGATGCTGGGCAGCTGGTAGGGCCAGGGAGCTTAGCAGTGACGATTAGGGTAAGGGATGGTGGGCATGTTTGGTGAAGGAAGGGCAGGGTACAGGGTCCCCGCCACAGCCATGGGATGCTCCTTCTCTCCTGGCTGGAGGGTCTCAGCCTGGGGACACAGTGGACAGGGGGTGTTGCCCCCAGCTCCACACTGGGCCTGCCACTGCCTCTGCCTGTTACTTCCACAGTCATGGTCACCCACTGATTTCACTGTGACCTCATCTCTTGTTGGCTGCTCCATGCCCTACAAGCAGAGCAGTACCCAGGACATAGTGGGTGCTCTGAGACCAAGTTACAAATGCTTGCTGAGTAGCCCTACAGAAATGATGAACGTTCTTACCATGGCCTCCACATGGCCCTTCTGAGTGGGGCCCTGGGACTGTGGGGAGGATGAGCCTGCTCCCTTAGGAGGGTCACTGCAGATGTGCAGAATGACAATGGAGTGCAGAGGTGACAGGGGCAGAGCTGTCCCTGTGTCACAGCTCATCCACACAGACTGGGTGAGGGCTCTGTGCCTCATGCCAGCCCCATGTACAGAACTGAGTCCTCGAAGACAGAGGGGCTGAGTGACTCCCCAGGCCACACAGCCTGTCTGGTTCTCCCCATGGGACGCTTCTTAGGCTCACCCGGAGCTTTCAAAACAGACTCCTTTGCCCATGACCTGCTCTCAGCCTCATGTGAGGCCTCAGACCAGCAGGGTTGGAACAGAGCTAATGACATGGTAGGGAAACATGTGGATGCTTAGCAACATGAAGGCCCACCCAGCTGGCCCTAGAGTGTCTTGCCTGCCTGACCGGCAGCTCCAGTCTGTCACCCTGACTGGACATGTCCAGAAGCCTGGCCCTCCATCCTTGGTGATCTCATGCTGCGTGGCTTGCACCCGCTGGGAGCCAATGCCACCACGCCGATTACTGCAAGCCTCTGAAAGGCACCTTGAGGTGTCCTGATCTGTCCCCAACATGCACCCTGCCCCTAGATGCCCTCCCAACCACAGCAGGAGGCAGTTTTATCCTGCTCAATTGGAAACCCTGGGAGCTGAGTGACCCTGCCGTTTCCTCCGCCCACTGCCAGCAACGTCCCTGCTGAGAAGACCAAGTAGGGAGTTGGGGCTTTGATCCTCACTAGCTGGTACTGATTCCCCCACCCGCAGCAGTGTCAGAGAAGACCACACAGAAAGCCAGAACTCCCATTCCCACCCAGCTGTAATGAGGAGTCCCCACCTGCACCTCAGGTGTCAGCAGAGGCTGAGTGAGAAACCCGAGCTTCTACTTGTACCTGGCAGTGAGAAAGTGCTGCCTCCCTTTCCCTGACAGAGGCTGACAGAAAGTACCAGCTGAAACAGAGGCTTAAATAAGACCCAGAAGCCGGGCGCGGTGGCTCATGCCTGTAATCCCAGCAATTTAGGAGGCCAAGGTGAACGGATCACAAGGTCAGGAGTTTGAGACCAGCCTGGCCAATATGGTGAAACCCCATCTCTACTAAAAATACAAAAATTAGCCAGGCGTGGTGGCGCACACCTGTAGTCCCAGCTACTCGGGAGGCTGAGGCAGAAGAACTGCTTGAACCTGGGAGACGGAGGTTGCAGTGAGCTGAGATCACATCACTGCACTCCAGCCTGGGCAACAGAGTGAGACTCTGTCTCAAAAGAAAAAAAAAAAAGACCCAGGGTCTCGTAACAAAATATGAGAATATCTAGGTTTCTAAAGAGAATTTCTAGTCATACCAAAACCCAGGGAATCTCAAACTAAATAAAACAATCAATAAATGCTGACATCTAGATGAAAGAGATGTTAGAATTACCTGACAAAGATCTTAAAGCAGTCATCAAAAAAGTGACTCAACAAGCAAATATGAACATGCTTGAAACAAAGTGAAAAACAGAAAGTCTACGCAAAGAAAGAGAAGATACAGTATAAAGAAGAACCAAAGGGAAATTTTAGAGTTGAAAATTACAGTAACAAAAATCAGTGGGTGGGCTTAACAGAATGGGGACAAAGGGAAGAATCAGTGAATAGGAAAATGCATAGAAATCACCTGGTCAAATAACAGAGAGAAAAATAGACTGAAAAAAATAAAAGAGGAATCCAGGAGAGTATAATACAAGACCTAACTTTCATGTCATTCAAGTCCCAGAGAAAAGGAGAAAGAGGATCGGCTGAAAAAAATACTCGAAGACTGGAAACTCCTTGAATTTGGCAAGAGATGTAAGCCTGCAGGTTCAAGAAGCTTCATAAACCCCAAGCAGAATAAAACCAGACAAACCCATGCCAAAACACATCATAATTAAATTTCTGAAACATAAAAAAAATCTTGAAAACAGCAAGAGACAACTGTCTTGGAAGACAGTTCAGATGACAGTGGATTTGTCACCAGAATCACAGAGGTTAGCAGGCAGTGGTATAATATTTTTCAAGAGCTGAAAGAAAAGAACTGTCAATCCAGACTCTTTTACCTAGTTTAGTCATCCTTCTCATTCTCATTCTCAGATGAAGGGAAACTAACAAAATTTGTCACCAGCAGGCCTATGCTAAAAGAATGCATGAAGAATCTGTCCAAACGGAAAGCAATAAATGAAAGAACCTTGGAACATCAGTAAGGAAGAAAAAATGCAGCAAGCAAAAGTATAGATAAATAAAAATAGGGTTTTGTTATCCCAGAAAAATGAAGACATGTTCACACAAAAACCTGTGCGCAAAAATTTATAGCAGATTTATTTGTAATATCCAAAATCTGGAGAGAACCAGCTGTTCTTTATGAAATGAATGGTGAAACACACTTTGGAATATCCACACCATGAAATACTGCTCAGCAGCAAGTAGGAACAAGCTTCTTTTGGTTTGGTTTGGTTTGGTTTGGTTTGGTTTGGTTTGGTTCGGTTCGGTTCGGTTCGGTTTGGTTTGGTTTGGTTTGAGACAGGGTCTCACTCTGTCCAATAAGTTGGAATACAGTGACACGATCATGGCTCACTGTAGCCTCAACCTCCCAGGCTCAGATGATCCTTTCACCTCAGCCTCCCAAGTCACTGGGACCACAGGCAGGCACCACCACACCCGGCTAATTTTTAAAAATTTTTATGTAGAGACAAGGTGTCACTATGTTGCCTAGGCTGGTCTCCTGGGCGCAAATGATCATTCCTCCTCAGCCTCCCAAAGTGCTGGGACTACAGTCATGAGCCACTGTGCCCAGCTGGAACAAACTATTGATGCAATCAGCAACCTGCATGAATCCCCAGAATTACGCTGAATGATAAAAGCCAGACCCAAAAGGCTGCATATTATATAATTCTAATTGAAATGCCAAAATTATAGAAATGGATAACTGATTGGTGGTTGCTAGGGATTAAGGGGTGGGAGGGAAATGGATGT
This sequence comes from Symphalangus syndactylus, assembly GCF_028878055.3. NCBI lineage: Eukaryota > Metazoa > Chordata > Mammalia > Primates > Hylobatidae > Symphalangus > Symphalangus syndactylus. Next base: position 79,984,041 of record NC_072426.2, read on the forward strand.
GGCTATAAAAGGGCAACTAGTGATTCTTGTGGTGATGGGATATTCCGCATCTCCACTGTATCAATCTCAAATCCTGGTTGTGATACTGTATCCCAGTTTTGTAAGATGTTACCACTGGGGGAAACTAGGCAAAAAGTTCGGGGATCTTCTGTATTATTTATTACAACTGCATATCAAACTACAATTATCTCAAAATAGAATTTTTCATTTTAAAAATATGATGATAAAATTAGAAACAGACTTGTGTCCTGACTATATTGTTTAATTACTAGAGATTTTGCTATATAAAAATATTAAGTACTAGAGATTTTGCTATATAAAAATAATCTTGCAGTGGTGGGGGATGGGGAGTTACTCCTCAGGAAAATAAGACACTGAGATGCCTAGAGAAAAAGACGATGGATTTGACTAGATGAAAATGCAAAACGTTTGCATAACTAAAGGCCCTATAGACTTCAAAAGACAAACCACAGAATGGGTTATTATTATTTGGGTTTGTCCGCTGTCTCCTTGGGATTAGATTCAGGTCACGCATTTTTGGCAGGAATGCTGCAGACCTACTTCCGTGCCCTCCTTGACAAACCACACCAGGATGAATGTGGAAGTTTATTCCATCACTGATGAAGATATCAGCTTTCACTATATGGTAAAGTCAATATTCATGTGTAGTGAAAATTCACTACAAGACACACAAAATAGAAAAGAAATTTAATACAAATTCAAAAAGCATTTCATTTAGTAAAAACAAAAATGATCTAATAGAAAAATGAGCAAAGATTACAGATCATTTAAAAAATAACTGGAAGCCGCGAATACATGAAAATAAGCTCAACATCACTAGTGATGAGACCAATGCAAATTCGAGTACCTGTGAGATGCCTTTTTTGCTCCTAACACATTGGCAAAATTATTTTTCTCCTTAAACCTTGTGTTTGAAACAATTCCAAACTTAGAGAAAAGTTAAAGAATAGTGCAAAGAACTCCTATACCTCATCTCCCCAGATTCACCACTGTTCACATTTTTCTTCCCGTGTTCTCTTTTCTTTCCCTGTCCCTCCCCCACTCTCTCCACATGTATATGCTATTTCTGTTTTGAACCATTTGGCAACAAGTTACTTCCATTCACCATGCCTCCTTGCTCCCAAATATTAAACCTTTATCTTCCGCAGACAAGGACATGTTCCTACTTAGCCATGGTACATCTGTTCAGTACTGAACAGGAAAGTTAGCATTGATACAATACTATTGTACCTTGTACATTGATACAAATACTATTATCTAACCTAAAGTCATATTCCAGTTTTGTCAGCTGTCCCAATGTTGTCTTTGACAATAATTTTTTTCCCTCCAGGATCACGCTTTGCATCCGATCATCCTGTCCCAGTGGTCTCTTTAAACTGGGACACCCTCCACCTTCCTCTCCTCTAACATTCACATTTTGGAAGGGAGATTTCCACTTAGGCTGTAGACCGTGCCTCCATTTGGGTTTGTCCACTGTCTCCTCAGGATTAGATTTGGGTCATGCATTTTTGGCAGGAATGCTGCAGACCTACTTCCGTGCCCTCCTTGATGCACCACACCAGGATGAATGTGGAAGTTTATTCCATCACTGATGATGATATCAACTTTCAGTATTTGGTGAAGTCAGTATTCACTGGGCTTCTCAATTATAAGGCTATTATTTTTCCTTTTGTAATAAACCAGGACTTTTATGGGCAGATACTTTGAGTCTATGTGATTCTGTGTTCCTGCACAAACTTTCACCCTCAAATTTAGCATCTGCTGATGGTTGTTGTCTGAATCAGTTATTCTAATTGTTGCCAAATGATTATTTTTCTAAATTCCACCTACTTTTACTAGCTGATGCTTTATTATACTATAAGGACAAGCTTTTCCTTATCTTTTTATTTCATATCATTATTGGATGATGAGCTCATGGAGTTTTATTTTATTCAGGGGCCATAATTCATTCCTATCATTCACTCTGATGCTCAGAATGTCCCAGCGGGGCCAATGGGAGCCCCTTTGCTTGGTTCCTGTGCCCTGTAATATGCCTTCTTTGTTCTCCGAGTCCTTCCTTACTTTCAGTGAGATGTTCTAACCTCATTTTTTTTCTGTTCCAGCCCTAGGCACCTTTCTCAAGGGAGCCCTGGTTCCTTTTAGTGGAGACAGAATTTAGAAACCAAGATGTGAGTGCTGGGTCTGCTCATCATTACTCTAGAATTCCTGAAGGCCTGGGGATGGAGCACTCTCATTCTCTGAGCTGGTGCAACAGTTTAAGGGGCATTTGGCCATCCCTGTCAAACGTGGCCATGTGCCCAACTGCACACAGACACGCCATTTGCAGGAATCTGTTCGACAAAGAGTAGCACACAAGTGCATAACAGCAACCCACAGAAGCAACCAGAGTGTCCATCAAGGTCAGCTAAACAAAACAAAACAAAACAAAAAAACCCTGAGCTCCCTTTCTAAAAGACATTCAGTGTACATTGAAAATAATGAGCCTGATTTGTTCAAGTTCAAGAATTACTAAAGGAGAAGAAGCAACTTATAGAGTGGCACATGTAATCCGATTTTTAAATACATTTAAAATAAAATGTGTGTGTGTGTGCAAGCACGTATCTTACATACATGAGTGTGTTTGTATAAGAAATACTCCGGAAGGACGAAGTCCAAGCTCCCAAGTAATGTTATCGCTCAGAGAGGGTAGTGAGCAGAGGTATGGAGGCTGGTAATACAAGCAGAAAATTATAGTTTTTATTTCATAAACTTCTGAACTATTTGAAGATTTTATAGCAGCCATATAGTTCCTCTATCTGTAATTTTTTTTTTAAGTGTTAGAAGATAATAGGTCAAAAACGACAGCTGGCTCTCCAGCCTACAAAACTGGCCAGCAGTGTTGAAATATACTAAAGTAGTTTTAAAAATAAAGAGAAAGGTACTCACCAGAAGTGGGATCAATCGGCCTTGGAAGCAGAGGAAGAAGAGAAGGAAGAGGAAACCTTGGCAGCGTTTATTGTACCTGCCCTGGAGCAGAGGTGGGGCCCTGGCCCATCTTGGCTCTCTGTGAAGTGGCCCTGAAGGCTCTTGGGGACATCCCAGGTGTCAGCTCCCCAGCTCTGATCCTACCCACCACTGGCTTCCCCTGAGTGGTCCACAGTGGGAGAGGATGTAGTGGCACCGGCCATAGGACCAGAGGTCCTTGACCTGGGCTGTACTGCTCCTCCTCATCTTCTGATCATATAGATGGATCCGCACGTGGTCAGGAGGATGGATTCTGGAGTCAGACGTTCTGAATTCACACCCTGGCTCACCGCTCACTGACTTGGAACTTGGAACATGGCAATTTCCCCCCTACCCAACCTCTCTGTGCCTCTCTGTGCCTCAGTTTCAACATCTGTAAAATGTCCCCATATAGTTGTTGGAAAGATCAAATTAGTAAATATGCCAAGTGCCTAGGACAGCAGCTAGCATGTAGTAGACACTCCAAAATGATTGTTTGTGATATTAGTCCTAGAAGTCACGGTGGGCACACCCTTCTCTTATTTCAGAATGTAACAGGAATGAGGCCAGGGTTTTACTCTTAGGTGTGATATTCCTGATCGTTTGCCATAGTGGTGTGTATTCGCTAGGAATGCTTTCAACTGCAAGAGTTCCAAACATAGCAGCTTAAACAAATAATGTTTTGTTTTGCCTCCATTTACAAGAGGCCTGCCAGTAGGCAGCTGCTGGCCTGGGTTCAGCAGTTCAACCCCGTGACAGCTTTGTCTATCTTTCATGCATTCTGCCTCAGGGTTGCAATATGGCTGCCCCAGTGCCTGGCATCACATCTATCTTCAATGTAGGAAGAAAGGAAATGGAAAGAAAAGAGCTGCATTTGGCCCTTTTGACAAGAAAACAAGCCTTCTCAAAATATCCCAGCTGACTGCTGCTTAGGTCTCGTTTACCAGAACTGTGTCACTTGACCACACTTAGTTCAAGAGAGGCTGGGAATATATTTAGACTTTTAGCCTCAATTGTGCAGATCTCAAGGGAAAGGCTGTTGGAAACAGCCTCATTGAGGCAAATAGAGCCTGCCATTATTTTCTTTATCCCATTAAGAAGATCCGTATGGCCCATGTTTGAGTGACATGTGTTTGAGTGAGGAGTGGTTGGTGGCATACACCAGATGTTTTCTCAGCAGAGGGACCATCCCAGTGTCTCCACCCCCCTCCTACTCTAGGGGTCCCATTAAACAGAGTCCCACCTATTATGAAGCAGCAGCAGGGGAAATTCATCTGTGGGGACAGCTGGGAGCTCCAGGACTTAGCAAACCTGAGAGCCTGTGCAGGCCAGGATGCAGGGCTTCCAACCCCAGCCACCTCCCTGCCGAAACGGCCACCACTGCCAGCTCCAGGTTGCTGGAGGAAGCTGGAGGCTGCCAGTTTGCTAGCTCCAGCCTTTGGCAGCAAGGGCATCTCTGGTCAGTGCCTCCTTGATTGTTCAACCTGTTTCCATCTTCCAGGCTCTCAGGAGCACTGGGCAGTGCAGTGGGGTGGGGGCTTGGGAGCTCCCATGTGTGACAGACACAGCTCCCAGCTTCCCTTCACATCCGCAATGCAGGACTGGCTGATGGTATCTAGTTCCTGAGACCCTGCAGTGAACTCAGACCCCAGATACTTTCCCTTGATAACAGCTTCACCTTTTTCATCTCTTTTAACAAATACCAACTCCTGGCTGAAACCCAGACTCCTGGCTGGATACCAAGTCCTGGCTGAAAACCCCTTGCTGCTTCCCAGAAACAGCCTGGTCTGAAATGGTCGGTGGATAAGAGAGTGGGCCTGGTGCCCACGGCCACTTACTGCCTTCTCTGGGCCCCAGTTCCTCCTGGTGAAATCAAGAGGGTGGGTAGGATGCTTCCTGGCTGCCCACTCTGTGCACAACTGGTGGCTGTGGGTCCTGGTTGCCCCTCTGTGCACACTCTGTGGTTGTGGGTCCTGGCTGCCCCCTCTGTGCAAGCCCAGTGGGTGTGGGTCCTAGTCACCCCCTCTGTGCACACCCGGTAGCTGTGGGTCCTGGTTGCCCTCTCTGCGCACACCCCCTGATGTGGGTCCTCATTGCCCCTCTGTGCACACCAGGTGACTGTGGGTCCTGGTTCCTCCCTCCGTGCACACCTGATGGCCATGGGTCCTGGTTGCCCCACTCTGTGCACACCCAGTGGCTGTGGGTCCTGGTTGCCATCTCTGTGTACAACCTGTGATTGTGAGTCCCGGTTGCCCCGCTGTGCACACCCATCTTGCTCCTCATCTGGATAAAGTCACTGCCCATGGTGGCCTCATGCAGCCTGTGATGCTGGGCTCTCACTTGCTCCACTTTCCTCAGAAAAGCTGTCCCTTGCCTGGATCTGAGCCTGGTCTTGCAGCCCAGAGCTCTTTACACCTGGCTGCACGGCTGGCAGTGACCAAAATTTTTGGTCCCGACCCAGACTTCAAGAGGGTCAATGAAGAGTGTGCTGGATTGGCCTCTCCTCCCCTCTGCAAACCCTCTCAGCCCACATTCTTTCAGCTTCTCACAGACGGCATGAAACAATGCGATAGATGCAATATGAGATTAGGAGCTGAACCTCATCCAGGTCAGGAAATTCCAAGTGCAGTCTCCCAGCTTGGCTCTGGCTCCCGTAGGCTGACCCCCAGGTCGCAGTGGGGTGTGCAGGGGACCCTTGCAGGCTGCAGGGGCACCTGCATCCTCTAGAACTTCCTGAAGACCAGACGCTCTGATTTTCCAACCAGCACCGGCCCGGTCATTTCCCTCTGCCTCCCTGGGGACTATCCCAGCCACCATCCCTTGCTCCTGCCTCGTGCAGGTTTCCTCTAAAGCCAGATCCTCCCCATCTGTATCCGAAAATATTGTTACGTCCCTGTCTTTAAGACAGTCCTCTGTTTGACTGCTTTGCTTGTTTGTTTGCTCCTCTTGATGGTAAAACTGCTCCAGAGATGTGGCCCCATCTGGGGTTGCCCCACTGAAGCTCTCCACAGAGACTTTGTGACACCTGACCACTAACCTCACCTCACTAAACTGAGGCAGAGCTTGGCAACAGTGGTGACTCAGTGGCTCAGCCCTCCTCTTGAAACACCATCCTCCCCAAGTTCCAGGACCCCTCTGCCGGGCCCCTCCCTCCTTCTCCATCCCCCACACCTCCTCCCCATCTTCCTGTGGAGGGACCCAGTGCTCGTCTCTATTCACACTAGGCCCCACCTCTGCACCCTCCACCTCAAGGATGGATAGGCCTTCTGGGCTGCACCCGTGAACCCCAGGCTCCAGGTCTCCCTAAAACCTGCTCACCATCACCTTCTCAGGTACGAAAACAGCCCTCTTCCCTCACACCCCCACCGCCCAACCTGTGGTCTACCTTGGAAATAAACCTCACACCTCTGGTTGTCTCTACTGCCACCCCACTCCCCACCCAAACCACTCAACAGCCACCTGGACCTGGGAGCATGGCAGCTGCTGGAGGTCTTAAAGGTGCCCTTTCCCTAAGGTGAGCTGAAGCCCAGATGCCAGCACAGCCCCTTCTCCTCTCTGCCCTGGTCCCCACCTCCTCTCCCCCCTCACTCTACTCCAGCGCCCTGGTCTCCTGAGCACCCTCAAGTACATGTCCCCAAATCCAACTCCACCCCCAGGTCCCATGATTCCCTCTCTTCCTTCTACAACTCATTTCTCAAATAACTCCTGCCCTGCTATCCCATCTTAAACTGCACCCACCCTGGGGTTGGTTAGCCAGTGCTGAGGAACAAATCAGCCCAAACCTTAGGGGCTTCAGAGAACATTGCAGTCTCAGCTTCTGTGGGTCGGGAGCCTGGACATGGCTCAGTGCCACGTCCCCCACCCCCAGCCCAGGGTCTCCCATAGGCTGCTCTCAGGCTCGGCTGGATCAGGTCATCTCAGGGCCGGGTCCACCTCAGGCTCCCTTACAAGGCAGGAACGGGCTCCTTCTCAAACTGTAGCAGGGGCTGCCCCAAGTCCCTGGCACACCGTCCCCCAGAGCGCTGCTGAGGACATAGAAGCAAGCAAGGCAAGAGAGGGAGCCGGCACCAGTGAGACAACCCACAGGCCTCTGTCAGACGGGGGCCTTGGGGGTGGCAGCCATCCCTTCTGCCTTTTCCGTCCATTAGAAGCAAGTCCTGGCCCAGGCAGCCTCTGGGGAAGGGTAGCTCAAGAGTGTGGCCCCAGCAGTGGTCGTGGAGCTCTCCTCCCCACTGCGAGCTTCTCACTCCCCATGTAGGTGACTCCAGTGCCCAGCTCTTTGTCTGTCTCCTTCAAGGAGAATGCAGGCTCTTGAGGGCAGGGCATTCCCTGTCGTCACAGGCTTCATCCCCACCACCTGCCGGGTCACAGCATCAGCACAGCTCACAGCAGGTGCTGAATAAACACTCGTGAACTTCAGAAAGCCCCTCACAGCGCAGGAGGAGAAATGGCCATCCTCCCCCAGAGACTTCACTGGCATTTTCCTGTGTTACAGCCTGAGCCTGGGACCCACCGAAGGCTGGTTTCTGCAGGAGTGAGGAAGCCTGGGTGCGAGCCCCTGAAGCTGGGGCCGTACTGGTTATCTCGGCCCAGCGGCCTGGAAATCACACCCTCCCCAGACTTGGCCCCACGTCTGAGAGAAGAGACACATCGCAGAGCCTGGCCTCGAGATCTCAGGGGTCCCATAAGGGGGTGGGGCTAGGTTCATTCTTTTACATATGTTTTCAAATATTACTAAAAGTCATTAATTGGGCCAGGCATAGTGGTTCAGGCTTATGGTCCCAGCACTCTGGGAGTCTCAGGTGAGAGGATCTCGAGTCCAGGAGTTCGAGGCTGCAGTGAGCTATGATTGCACCACTGCACTCCAGCTTAGGTGACAAAGACCCTGTCTCTTTAAAAAATCATAAATTGTTAGACATACTTTTGGGGAAGTCGTTTGGTACACACTCCTTGACCAGTATGTCCAGATCCTGGAATTACTGATTTTTTTCTATAGTCACACATGAATGCAGAGATGTGCAGTGCAGCTTTGTCTATAGGAGCAAACAAATAGAAAAGCTAGATGTCCTCGAGTAGGAGTGGATGAATTATTACAGCACAGCCCCACGGTGGAACACTGCACAGCCACTGGAGTCCCAGGCAGAGCCGCATCTGGGTGCATCACCATCTCCCTCTTTGTGTAACCAGCGGACAGCTATAGGGCCTGCACCTCCCGAGCACTGGAGGCAGGGAACCGCATCACTGTCTTCAGGAGCTTTATCTCAGGGTTAATGCCAACATGCAAATAAGAATGCAAACACACAGACAAATGCAGCTATCACAGGGGTGTAAGGAAGGCAGAGCAGGACAGGGAGAGCGGGAACATGCTTCACACAGCAGTCCGGGTGGCTGTACAGATGCCAGGGCACAGCGAGGGAGAGGCCGCAGCAAGCTGGGGCCAGCCCCTCCCAGGCAGGAGGGATGGCCAGGCAGGGCAGGTGGGGGTGAGCCAGGGTGAGAAGGATCCTGCGGCACCTGGCAGCCACATTGGCATTCCATACTGATCTGTGTTACAACACAGGCACTCACCTATAAGAGCAGCCTGGGCTACTCGCTGCCAGCTGCAGACAAGGGTCAGGCTAACTGTGCTGTTAAGACACCAGCCCCCATGCACCTGGTGTGATAGGGCCTTGCTGCCTGCCAGTGTCACTCTGGAGCAGATCAGCAGGGGTGAGGGCAAGGGCAGGGGCCGGGAGGAGGCTGCATGACCCAGGGTGGGGAGACCGACCTAGAGAAGCAGAGTGGGGCAGGTTGGGGAGACACATACTCTGAGGGGCCCAGGACCTCCATGTTCTGAGACGCTCCGCACACAGCTTCCAGAAATATTATGTGGAATGAACCATCTGGTCTTTCCCTTCCTTTTTTTTTTTTTTTTTTTTTGAGTTGGAGCCTCGCTCTTTCGCCCAGGCTAGAGTGTAGTGGCATGATCTTGGCTCACTGGAACCTCCACCTCCCAGGTTCAAGCAATTCTCCTGCCTCAGCATCCTGAGTAGCTAGGATTACAGGTGTGTGCCACCACACCCAGCTAATTTTTGTATTTTTAGTAGAGACAGGGTTTCACCATGTTGGTCAGGCTGGTCTGGAACTCCTGACCTCAGGTGATCCACCAGCCTCGGCCTCCCAGAGTGCTGGGATTACAGGAGTGAGCCATTGTGCCTGGCCTTTTTCTTTCATAGACCTTTGAGATTGCCGAAGTCCATTCCAAGACTCAAATCTACAGGCTCTGATACAGGACATGGGCATTTGGAGTAGACCTCCACCCAGACACAGGCAAGTAGCCCCCCATCTCCGTCCTCACTGGGGTCCACTTGGCAACCCAGCCCAGCGCTTGGACCCGGATGGCCTACTCTGCCCCAGTGCAGACAGCTCCAGGTGCCAGGTGCTCCTGAGCCCTGGCCACAGGTCAGACCCCATTCTGAGAATGGTCAGAAGCCAGAGAAAGGCCTCAGTTCCTGTGAGCCCGAGGTGCTGACCAAGGACCTCGCATGTGTCTGGCAGCATGCTGGGCCTCACAGGAGGAAAGGGGGCCCTGGGCCCTTCATGCACATTGCTGCAAGGTGGGCGCTGTCATGTGACGGGGAGTGTGGAGGCCTCGGGTGGCCCACACTAGGCAGCAGGAGGACAAGGCCAGGGCCCAGGCCCTGCAATTCTCCATCACACCCTGTGTGCTGAGCAGCCATCCTTCACCCTCAGGCTCCTCCTCGTGGGGGCACAGGGGACCCTGGCTCGGGGAGTCCATCACTTGCACAGGTGTCACAGGCATCACAGGCATAGAAGTCCAAGCTCAATGGACGCCCTTGCCTCCAGCTCCCAGCTGAACATCCTGGCTGAAAGGGGCTGACCGCCCTGACTTTCCTCTGAGGTAGGTGAGCTCTGGGGGCTCCATGAGGGAGGTGGTTGTGTCCAGGCCACACATCCCTCTCCATCAAAGTGTCTGCCCTGATGACATCACCTCACAACGCCAAGCCGTTACTCACAGAATTACGGCTTGTCTGGAAGTTGCATGAGATGTATACAATGTGCCAGGATGACAAATCCTCCCTTTGAGTGGGTCATTTCCTGAAGGAGATTCCAAGGATTCACAGATCAGCATATCCTGGCATTGCAGGCAGTGGGAGCCAAGGCCCCTGAGATGTGTCTGGGTCTGGTCTCCTGTGCTAATGAGGCCCCAGGGCCAGAGTGGACACTGACGTCCCTGTGGGGCAGGGCCACATGATCACATCCATGTAGTGAAGAGGCATTCTGGACTTTGTCCCTAACTCCTGGTGGTGAACCATCTTTGGAACCTGACCCCTGGGCCCAGACTCCCTGGTGGGTCTGACCTCTAGCCCACAGCATAGCAGGCTGCAGATCTCATTGTCCAGAAACAGCCACAGCAGTATTTCTGTGCCCTCCGGAATTTGGCCACTACTCATTGAGAGGCAGAGTCTATTTCCCCTCTCCTTGAAACCGGGGGTGCCTTCACGACTGCTGAGATGAAGAGGAGAGAGGGTTTTAGGTGACTTCCGACGATGGGTCACAGACAGTAACGTGACTCTGGCCACCACTTTGTAAGGAAGCCCAGCAGTCCCGGCCCACGGCTCCAGCAAGGGAGCTGTTAGTCAACCAACAGTCAACAACAGTTACCAGCCACCAGCTACATGAGGCAGCTCAGTGTTGCCAGCCCCAACCTACAAGCTGCCTGCCCTAAATGAGACAGAGCTGAGCAGAGACAAGCTACTGCACAGAGCGCTACCCGGATCGCAGACTCAGGAGCAAGGCAAATGATGGTGTTGCTTTAGGACACTCAGCTTGGGGGTGGCTTCTCATTCAGTGCTAGACAGGGAGAACACGCCCTAGGTGATTCCCCGGCCTTCCCTGGGACTTCTGTGTCTGCAGATCACTGGTGCAGATCCTAGGCAGGCAGAGGGCCAGAGCCCATCTGCAGTGATGGTTCTGCATCCTGGACGGGCTCCGATGGGTCGAGAGCAGCTCCTTGGGCCTGGGGGCAGGACTCAGAGCCGCATTCACGGCTGCAGAAGTCATGGATCTGTGGCCACCAGGGTCTGTGAGAGGGAAAGCGCTGCAGGCTGGAAGCCCTGTCTGGGGTTTTCTATTTAATGGGAGATGTTTTCATAGTACCAAAAAGTATGAGTCTTCAGAATTAGATATTTGGTCATTTTTCCAGAGGCTGTGAGGTCTCTGAATCTCTCCTGCAGATCTGTGGCTAGCTGTGCACTGTCCTGTAAAGAAATGGCCCTTTCTAGATCTCCACTCTAAAAGCAGCAATAACAGGACAGCGCAAGAGCAGAGCCTGGCCCCAAGCAGCGTGGGTCCCCAGGCATTAAGGATCCTCTGCGATGGGTTTCATTCGATGAGTCGTCTTTGGTTTTATTTAAAATACATATGCCCTTTTTATTAAGGCAATATTGACCTGTGACCATGTGGGAGGACAAGCCCGTACCCTAGTCTCTGGCTGGAGGGTGTTGCCCCCTGGGCCTCCACGGGCTTCCTGATCAACCACCCTGCCATCCATGGGCACAGAAAACATCGCCAGGACAGCAACAGGGGGAGGGCAGAGTGCAGTTCCCACCACGCTGTGGTCCTTGGGGTCCTCAGTTGGAGATGAGGGCTGCAGCTCCCCACCTAGGTCACAGCCCACGACCCTCTATCCCAGCAACCACTGGACCAGCTTCTACCAAGGCCACCACCAAGACAGCACCAGGCCACCTTCCCACCAGTCAGCAGCTTCCTCTCAACCTCTGTTCATTAGTAGATAAATTCTGACTCATGAAGCCATAACAAAACAAACTAAACAACAAAAAAAAAACTATCTAAGACAGCAACTTCCCCAAAAAACAAACAAACAAACAAAAAACAAATGGTACTCTGCATTCCCTAGAGTGAATTCCTTTGCAATGTACATGAGTTGCTGGGGCTGCTGTAAGGAAGGGCCACAGACCAGGTGGCTAAGTTTACTGCCCCCCAGTTCCAGGGCTGGAAGTCTGGGATCAAGTCTTCCAAGGGCCACCCGCCCCCTGAGGGTGCTAGGGAAGGGTCTATTCCAGCCTCTCCTTACTCGTAGACAGCTGTGTCTTCCCATGTCTCTCCTCATGGTCTCCCCTCTGTGTGTCTATTGGTGTCCAAATTTCCCTTTTATAAGGACACCAGTCACACTGGATCAGGGCCCACCCTAACGACCTCATCTGACCTTGATTACCTCTTTAATAACCTTAGCTCCCAATACAGTCGCATTCTAAGGTCCTGGGGCTTAGCACTCCAGCATGGGAAGTGGGGCCTGTCCTGGGTCAGCCCAGGGTGGGCGGTGGGTATGGGAGTTGCCCAGGCTGCTCAGAGCAGGGCACACAAGGGAGGCAGCAGCAGAGAAGCACTGGGAAGGGCTGGTTCTACCATCATCAGGGACAAAGGACTGAACCCCCCAACACCAGCTAGCCCTGCGGGGGTTTTGCTGGGAGCTGTAAGACCAGGGTCCAGCAGAAGCAGAGGGCACACGAAGGGGGCAGGGACTGGGGTTTCCTGTAGGGGCAGAGGTGTGGGCAGTATGGGGAACCCGCAGGCCTGGAGAAAGGCTGACCCAGCAGGAGCTCAGGGGATGGTGCTGGACCTCCAAACCTGGCTGAGAAAGAGGGACTTAGGTGTGGGGGTGGGGGGCACTGGGACCTTGCCAGGAGGGGGTAGGGAATAAACACACTGTCCTCCCCTCGCTGGTCTCCCCCAGGGCCTCCAGGTGGAGGGACGGGTGGCACAGCTCAACTGCCCCCACCCCTCCGCTGTCCCCCTTCTGCCCCATGTGGTGTGTGTACAGGATGGGGCAGAGCTGAGCAAGCACAGCTCCTAAAGAGGAGGGCAGGAAACTTGCTCTTACAGCCCTGCAGCCGCGGGGAGGCTTGACGCTCCCAGCAGGGGAAAACAGAGAGGCAGCTCAGGCATGGCCAGCAAGGGCTTGGACTTACAACTCCTTAAAGGCATCGGCAGCACCTAGACTGGGGATGGCAGAGTGAACAGTGGCTCAGGCGAGCTTCACCGAAGTGGGGAGTGCGGGCCCATCATTCTCACGGAGCCGCAATGGTGGTGGGTCACACAAAGGGGAGACCACGAGGAGAGACATGGGGAGGGGACAGCTGTCTACAAGCAAAGAGAGGCTGGAACACACTCTTCCCTAGCATCTTCAGTGGGTGGGTGGCCCTCAGAGGCCTTGATCCCAGACTACCAATGCCGTGAGCATCTCCAAGCCCAAGCCCCGGGAGGGGGCCCCACTGCATGGGCCTCAGGCAGCTGCTGACCAGCCAGCCCCCACCCTGCCCCACCCTTACCTGCCCTCTCCTTCCTTGGAGAAGCTTGAGGATAGGTGCCCTGGGCCAGGCCTCTGGGATTTTAAATCCTTCTGCTGCAGGCCTGGAGCTCACCAGGGTGGAAGAGAGAGGGGATGGGATAGCCCAGATAGGCCCCTGCTCCCAGCAGCCTCCCCACCCCCTGAACACTCCCTTCCACCCCGCCCAGCCGGGCAGGCCCAGCTGGCCCCATTTCTCATTCCTATTGATTATGGTGGCAGAGATCTGCAGCACAGAATGTAAATCAGCATCCCCGGAGTATTTAACCCAGGAAGGGTTAGGTGGAGGTGGCATCCCTTATAAGTCCTGCATCTGATGTTTTTATATTAATTCCTATAGTGGCCAGATTAATTTTTATTCCACTGACTATTATCTCTGCTTCATTGACTAGGAGACATTTCTGAGAAGTGCGTATCTGTTGAGTATCAGTCATTTAGTGGGGGGCTTCCCTGGCTGCAAGGTTTTCATTAAAGAAGGAAAATTCCTTTGCTCCAAAGACTCGGTCTGGAAATAACAACGCGCAGGCCGGCTGGAGTCACTGCCAGCGCCGCTGTCACCTGGGAGTGGGGTCTGCAGCTGCCTGGGAGCCTCAACTAAAGGGGCAGGGCCCCCTAGCCGTCCCTCATCCTCTCTCTCCTCCCAGCCTCCCAGGCCCAGCTTTGGCCTCACACAGGCTCTGAGTGAGCCTTCAGCAAGTGACCACCCCCAGCTCATCAGCCCTTGCTCTGTGCTGGGGCCTCCCCTCCCACATCTCACAGAATCTGTGCCCCAACTCAGAGTGAGGTGGGACTGTCGCTGCAGCCATTTTGTAGGTGAAGGCAATGCATTTGCTATAGATTCCCTGACACTCAGTACTGTACAGGGTCATGGATATCTTGGGGGGGATCCAGGCCTAGATCACAGAAATGACCACCCTTTTTGCTGGGGTGGCTGAGGCACTGGATGGGTGGCTTCCAAGGGCTCTGGGCCTTACTTGAGGAGTCCAGCTGAAAAAATGGGTGTCAGAAGGCCAAGAGCTGTCTGCAAACCCAAGTCTCTGCAGAGTGTGGTGTGGTGTGTTCTAGGAGCGTCCTTCCCCGCTGACCAGTGAGGCCAGGGCCAGGGGCGTAAGTCCAGGGCACTGAGGCTGGGAACAGAGAGGAGCATGGGGAGGAGAATGGGAGGGGGGCTCAGCAGCTCCGGGGATGCCTGGCCAAGCTGGACATGCTGCCAGTAGGTGGGGGAATGCCTCTACTCTGAGACCTTCACCTGTCCCTCTCCCACTCTACAGGGTTGAGAGCAGTGGATCCCAAGTGTGGGCCCAAATGTGGAGCCAGCAGCACCCCAGCCACTGGGAGCTCATGGCAAGTGTACATCGCGGCCCACACCCCACATCCCACCCTGGGGCCTGGTGACCAGCCTCCACTGGCACTTGGGAACCATGAGCAGGGTGGCTCGAGGGCCCCAGAGAAGAAATACCTGAGCTGGAGCCTCAGTTAGCTCACCTGTAAGATAGGGATGTTGCTGCCACCTGGGGATGCTGTGATCCTGAGTGAATTAGAGGGGCCAGTCCTGGGCTGCCCACTTGCCCACATGGTAGGGAGGATCTCCACCAGCTGTTCTCACCCCCCAAAAAAGAGGCCTGCCTCTTTGCTAGAAGAGATGATTCAGGGACCAAAGCTTTAACTCCCTGAGGGATCTCATTTAGCCTTTCTTCCAGGGGCCAGACGTGCATAACTAAAACCCAAACCTTTATGATTTGGAGAACGCTGACAAATTACAAATGCAAATGGGTAACCAGGCAACAGCCCCCCGCCCATGCCAGGCTGGGTATCAGGGCTGGGAAATAGAGCAGAGGTCACTTCCTCCCACCTGGCACAGGTCATGAGAGCCTCAATGACGTGTCCTTTATGGAGCTGCTTTTATTTACTTGGAAGCTGCTTCAGAGACAACCGTGAAGACAAAAAAGGTTGCTGTGTGTGGCAAAGACATCAACTGCATCTGAGGGGCTGGATTCTGCAAGGAAATAAACTATGAGGCAAGAGAAAGGCTTTAGAAGATCCTCCAACTGTTCTCATCCTTCCATTGGCTGGTCTCCTGATGAGGTTCTGGGTGAGTCTCAGGGGCTGAGGTGGTGAATTCGGGCCCCTAGGAGAAGAAGGAGGGGGGAAACATTTCCCTTCCCGATGAGGGCCTCTCTACACCTACCCCTCACTTACAGCCTAGGAGGAATCGACCAGGGCGGCTGTTCACACACAACCCTGCCCTGACCCCGTCCCAACCCCATGCGCACCACCTCCCACCCAGGAGGGTGCCTAGGTCCCCATGAGTGCAGGGCTGGGTGGGTGAGGGTTTGAGGCAGGCCCTGAGGGCCAGGCCCAGGGAGGCAGGATACCCACAGAGGTGGAAACCTTAGGCCGACTTTCTCTTGGCTCCAGCGCTGCAGCTGTTGAAAACGTGGCCCCAAATGTGCATAGAAGTCAGCAGGGCAGAGGGTGAGCTGCCTTGCCCCCTCTGCCATCAACATGGAGGCCTGGAAGCTTTCTGCAGCCCTCAGAAGGGGTCTTGGAAAACAGTGCAGACACCCGTCCCGCCGGGCCTGGAAAACAAGCCTGCAGTCAGCCCAGCCTGGCCCTAGAACCACCCACCCAAACTGGCCCCAAGCCACAGCACGGACGATCTGGTGTGTCGTGCTTAGATGCCAGCCTCACTCGAAGATGAGTTGCAATTGGGGCTGCAGTTCCAGGAGGGCACCCACACCTTCACAGCTCAGCCCCATCCTGGGGCTGGGAGGCTGAGAGTAGAGCAGCTCAGGCAGGATGGAGCCAGCCCCACCAGCGGCCGCTTGGTATCCAGGCCTAACCTGGGCAAAGGGCGGCTGCAGGACCCTGGGCAGGGCCCAGGACGGATGGGTGGGCAGGAGGGTGGGGGCCCATCTCTAAGCTGGAAGGAGAAGCTTGCAGACATGATTGCATCTGACCTTCTCCTAGCGTCTCCTCTCTCTGGCTCAGGGCCCACGGTGAGCTCAGCTCCGTACTCCTGGGCTTCATCCTGGGGAACTTTGTAAAGTATCCAATCTACAGAAAATTGCCAACCTCTGGAAGCCTCGGCAGGACCAATGTCCTCCACGCAGAGCCTTTCTTATCCCCTAGGACCGCAGGCCCAGGCTCCTCTGGGGGTGGGGGTGGGGCACAGCTGGGAGGGAAGGGGAGTTGCTCTGGGTAAGCAAGATGCTTCTAAACTTCTAAATCAGGTTCTAGAGAGACCCCCACCCCGATCCCCCACCCCCTGCTAGCCTGGAGCACTGAGGTCTTCCAAACCTTCCAGAACATTCTCAGCTGAGCAATCCCAGCCCTGGGCAAATCCCAAGGGAACCTGGAAAAGGAAGCCCCTCCCCTTGCTGGGCTCATCATATCCTTATGTTTAAAGGGCCAGAGGGAGAAGAATGTTTCTGTGCGTTTTAGAGAAACTCTCTCCACAAAACACTTCCTGATGCTTGTCTGACACCAAAAACCTATTAAAGTCATAAAGTTCTCCTGCGGAACGCTTCTCAAAAATGTATTTATCTAAAGGGCATCTGTGTTTGGTCTCCAACGCAAACGCTCCAAATGTCGGGCCCCGGGTGATTTATTTGGGCTCCTTGTTCTCTCCCTGCGAGTTGTTTTCAGCTCAAGCCCCTGGTCGCGTCGCTCCTTCCCCTGATGTTTATAGATGGCTTCCATCCGCGCAGAGCCAGGCCGGCCAGGAAGAAGGGGCTCGGAGGAGCGGGTGAGCGTGCATCAAGGGGCTGCAGAGAGTGGGGCAGTGGACAGATGCTCCCAGCAGACCCCTGCACTCCCCACCTGCTGGCTGAGCACACTCCTGGCTGGACCCAGGCTGTCCTTCCTGCCCAGAGGCCATTCTCCTGGCAGACATTTGAACAGCAGCTAGGAATCCTCACCAGGTCCCCAGCTGCCCTGGATACTGGGAGTTCAGCAGCCAACGCACCTGAACCCACGCAGACAGACCGGGCACATGAGACAGACCAGGGAACAGACAACATTGAAGAGTGATGTAGGGAGCCTGGGGCCAGACACTGCAAGGCCTCCCTCAGGCCACAGGGAAACGCAGCACAGCTAGGGCGCACTAGGCTTCACGCAGCGCCAGTGCCGAGCATCTAAGCAAGGTGGGAAGAGATGACTTCTGAGTGATGAGTAGGAGTTGGACAACAGAGGGGCTGGGAGGAGCCAGGAAGATCCGCCCGGGCAGGTGGGGGTCCAGGACAGGGAACACCTGGGGAGTCTGAGGGATGGGGAGTCTGGGGCAGAGGAGAGAGGGCTGGATGCTGAGGTCCCAGCATTCGTGATCACGCCTGGGCCTCTGGCTGCATGCAGAGTCCCCTGACAGCTCTTCATCAGCCTTTTAATATGCAGTAGCTCATCAGCCCCTTTCCAAAGAGGCCCCTGAGGGCAGGGCTCTGCCAAGGCTGAGCTGTGTCTGTGCTCCTAGGCCTGCCTGCTGTAGGAAGGAAGTCCTGGGGCTGGGCCTGGAGGGAAGCAGAAGACTCTCCAGATAGGGGGTGCCCAGGGTGTACCCCTGCAGTGCCACCCATCTCCTCAGGGCTGTGCATTTTCAAGCTGCCCGGAGGCCGAGGCACAGAGGGAATGCTGCAAGAGCAGAGTTCCCTGGAACAATCCAGCTGGCTGCTTCTCTGCTCTTCTTCCAGCAGGGAGGTGGGTGGCAGGAGCCCATCTTCCCCAGGCACCCCAAGGAGAGGCTACGGAGATGTTTTGTAGAGCTGCATTGCTCAATAAGTATCCTGGCCACATGTGGCTATTTAATTTTACATTATTTTAAATTCAATAAAATTAAATATTCAGTTCCTCAGTCGCACTAGCCACATTTTAAGTGCTCGGGCAGCACAAGGTTCAACATGGTCATCGTCGCAGAACCTTCCCCTGGACAGACAGAGCAAGCAGGGAGGGGCCTCTCTGGTCTGTATGAGGGGTCCAGGCATGGCGGGAAGCCCTGGGCAGGCCTCAGCTCAGGTAGCAGCACAGGGTGGTGCAGGGGCCGGAGGGGAATTCCTGAGGCCTCTGCCTGCAACCAGCCCCAGGGCTTCCAAAGCAACAAAGGCCTGCGGGAGAGCCGGAAGGGGTACCAAGTGACTGGGCCCACTGCAGTACCTGAGCAAGTACCAAGTGCCTGGACCCTCTGCAGACACAGGGGCTGGAAACCACGCACAACCTGCACCCTGCACCCCACACCCAAGGGCAAGCAGGAGGGAGGAAAGGAGGGTGGCCTGCAGGCAGCTTACAGTTCCCTCCTGTCCCTGCAGCTCACAGCAGCTCCCGAATGTGGAGCAAGGCAGGTTCCCCTGAGCACCCACAAGCCTGGAGGGCCCTGGCAGATAAACACTTCGCCAGAGCCACAGCCACCTCCATCCTGGGCCCATGGCAGCCTGCAGACACCACTGGGGCATTCAGTCACTGGCTTCCTGTTTGTCAGCATCCCAAAGCACCACAGGGTTTTTTGGCTCCAAAAGACCTCCTGGGCCAAAGTGAGCCTCTGCAGGTCCTGAGGGTAGGACCTCTCTCAGAGGATGGAGGGTGCACTGCAACTTCCAGGGAGGCCAGCCAGAGGGTGCTGAGAGGATGCTGTCCTGGGAGGGTGAACACCTGCCTGTTCCTGCTGGGGCACTGTGGGGAAGCCAAGGCTGGCTGGCCTCCCACCGCCTCCCGGTGTCTCCAGGGCAGCACTGTCCCCCAGCACCATCCTTTTTGCCCAAGGTCAGCTCCTGGGGCCACCCAGGCCTGACAACCATCACCTACATCTCTTCTGCCTTGGACCCCTGCATACGTGCCTTGAGTTTGGGAGATTGTCCCCTAGATGTACAGGGAATGGAAGGACTTGGTTTTCTTCACTGTAATATCTCTGTTTCCAAAAATGGTGCCTGGAATATAGCAAGGGCTCAGGAGATGTCTGTCAAATAAATAAGTGGGCTTTTCAAGAAGGACGAAGGGCAATTGTGCAGACTGGGGGAAAGAGAGATTCTTCTACCAGTGTTGGAGCAAAAAGCAAATCCTCAGTGGTCATTTTGGGTTTGGCAACTGAAGAGGAGAAAAGCTGAGGACACTGGGAGCCGGCGGGGGCACACTTCCTCCCTGGAACCCCGCTGAATGGCAGCTCATGGTGGCCTTGGATGGTAGGGTTCCTCCTTTGAAGTGGCTCCTCTGTGGCCCCTCCAGCTCAGACCAGGTTGTAGTTGAGAAGCCAAGTAGAAGTTGTAAATAGGTTTTGCAATGGCAAAGGTGAGCTTAATTTTTCATTGAGCTTACCTCCAGCTAATAACGAATCGGGGGCGCTCTTTCACTCACAGAAGCAAAAAGGAAAAGAAAGGGCTCCCTAGAGACAAGAAAATTTGTCAGAAAGTTATGAGTGGGCACGGCAGGGCTGTATAGGAAGTGTGTATTGAACAATATGACACACTGGCTTCTAATTGCTGCTGCCTTTCTGATCAATAATACATGTTTTCAAAAAGCCTTCTGCTTGCATTTACACAATGGACTGTAACTACTGCAAAGATCCATTAAGGCCTATTTTAAAAAGTGCATTCGTAAAAAGTTGTCTAAATCTGCATTACAAGGCAGATTATGAAACTGCCTTGGGAGATGCTTTGTCTAAAAAGCATTCAGCCCATATCTGCTGGACGGCTGACTCGAGCTCCCACTCTTCATGTTGCTTGGAGCCAGGATGCCTTCTCCAGAGGATGCACCAAGCAAGGCACCAGCAGGCCTGAGGTCCTGTCCACAAACCAGCCGGCCTCTGAGCCCCTCGGGCTGGGGCCGCCTTATGTGAGCCAATCCCCCAGGAGCCTGGGTGGGCACAGACATTAATCAACCCACCACTCCCGAATGTGTAATTCAAGGTCAGATAAGTGGTCCTCTGCTGCAAATAGGACTCTGGTGTCCCGGGTCCCTCCAGTGCTGAGAAGGCTTCCGGTTGCATGGGGAGGGCTCAAAGCCTGTGGCCATACCAGGATGCAGAAGACAGGTTTGTGCTCTGGCAGGCCAGTCTCGTTGACCACCAGCCCCACACAGCACACAGGTG
The DNA here is from genome assembly GCF_028878055.3 of Symphalangus syndactylus. Taxonomy (NCBI): domain Eukaryota; kingdom Metazoa; phylum Chordata; class Mammalia; order Primates; family Hylobatidae; genus Symphalangus; species Symphalangus syndactylus. The sequence continues at coordinate 80,004,482 of NC_072426.2, forward strand.
CGTGCTGTCACATGTGCAGGTGGAAAGCCCGGACTGTTTGGGTCCAGGGCCCCCTGGCTTTCTATGCCACCCTAGCACCGTCCAGTGGCTGCTTGGGCCTCATGGTCTCAGCCCCTACAGCTGACAGGATAGAGGCTGATGACAGCAGCAGCTCCTGCTGATGGCCAGCGTCCCTGGGCTGAGGGCTCTGTGCAGACTGACTGTCTGCATCCCCGGGGAACTTGGGGAGAAGGAGCTCTGCTTTTCCACTGAGGCATGGAGACTCTGGGTAACCCGCCAAGGACATGGGGACAAGAGACAGAGCGCAGACACACTCAGAGCCCCCTGCAGCCTTCCCACCATGCTACTGCCCCAGGCCACACCTAGACAGCCTCCTGTAGGAGAGAAAACCCTGGCAGAGGGGCAGGAAACACTGCCACTGTCTGCTGAGCCCACTGATGCATCATTGGGCTTTACCCTCAAGGCAGTGCCCATGTTATTGCTCTCATGTCACAGAGGATGACACAAGGCCCAGAGAGGACCACAGAAGCTGCTGAGTGGTGTGGCTAGCCTGGCTCCGGTGCTGAGCGAAAAGGATGGAGATTCCTCCAAGGGAAGGGGAGGAGAAGAGGGGCAGAGAAGGAAGAAGAAAGGAGGGCGAGGGAAGGAAATTCAGAAGAGAATGAAGTGTGGGGGCATGGAAAACTGAGGTGGGCAAAGTGATAATGATAGGTTAGTGGGAGTAGGTGCGCAGGCTGGTGGGAGGAGGTGGGCTTTCTCTGAACCCCCCAGGGTCTCTGATGGATATATAGGCCCCTGTTGCTTTTGTTCAGGCACCCGGCTCCTAATCAGGCCCCAGGGAGGATGCAAAAGGGGTCTTCTCCCAGGCCAGGCTGAGGGCTCTTCTGCAAACACCCCTAAGGGCACCTGAGGCCCACAGGCAGGCAGGACCTGCACAGTTAGGTAAAGCCTGTCCTGCACAGCCACACCCTGCAGGCCCAGGCCAGGTGTTCCGTGAGCATGCTCATGGAAACAGCATATTTGGCATGGGGTGGGCTGGCTGAGCAGCCCCTCTGAGTGCCCTGAGAGCCAGCTGGTGGTCACTGGCTTCCTCCTCGCAGCTGCCCTGGAGGGCACCAACAGCAAGGCCAGGGAGGCAAACCGTGGGGAGGAGTAGACCTGCCCCTCACCTCAATAGCCCGATAGGGGAGCAGAGGGCAGTGGCAGGCAGATGGGAAACTGAGGCACCGACCACTTTGCTAACAGTGCACACAGCCAGCCTCAAGTCTGTGCTTCCAACCACCATGTCACACTGCCCATGGGAGGGACCTGGACCCCTGCCCACGCCCACTCTGAGGCGCCTCGGTCAGCAGTTCCAGGAATTCCACCCAGGCTTCCAGTGTCACCAGGACCGAGCTGTGCTCTTCAATGTGTTTCCCCCTACCTGCAAGTGACAAGACACCCCCAGAGCCAGAGTTTCCTGTCACTGCACTCAGCTTCACTCCCACCATGCTTCTCAGTGCAGGCAGAGACCCCCATGTCACCTGGGTCAGAAGACACAGCCCATCCCGCCCACCTCCTGCCAGGCAAACCTGCATAGGCATGGCCCAGATCTCTGTCCGTGATGGGCTTGCCCTCCTCCCTCCCTTCCCTGTGCTGCGTTTTGGTGCTTTGGGGTCAGACCTGAGGGACTCCAGTTAATCTTCACCTGCTCAGAAGCAATGAATGACCTCCAAGTTCTCACATGCTACAGGGAGATGGTGTGAGCCACCCGCCCACTGAGCATCTTACCCTGCACTGGGGCAGAGCCTTGAAAATACCATCTCCTCACAGTCACCAGGGAAGGACACTGTTTCAGTCCCCATTTGAGAGATGACAAAACTGAAGCTGAGGAGTAATGTATGCAATGTCACACAACTATGAATGGCAAAATTCAAACTCAGGTCTAATCACTCCAAGCAGATGCCTGCACCAGAACCTCTTGGGGAATTTTTTTTCTTAGAGTTTCACTGTGCTGCCCAGGCTGGTCTCAAACTCCTGGCCTCAAATGGTCTTCTCACCTTGACCTCCCAAAGTACTGGGATTACAGGTGTGAGCCCTTAGCCTGGCCCCTGAACTTTTTTTTAACATGGATTTTTAGGGAGCGGGGGGCCCAGGATGTGTGTCTTCATAAAAGCTGCCCTGAAGGTTCTCCAAGGGGACCTGCGGGCAGGGGCAGGAAGCACTGACCACACTGTGATGTGCCCTCCTCCAGCTCCCAGAGAGCCCACGACCCTCAGCAGGGCGGTGTGGCCAGGATGCCCAAGCCCAGGCCCAGGGAGGCCCAATGGCTACAATTTATTAAGGGCTTCCTGTTTGTTGGGCACTGGGCTCTACCCTCACATGCACCCTCTTTCTAGCTTCACCCCTTCTTCTGAAAGGGAGATGTTTATAGCTGGGGAAACTGAGGCTCAGAGAGATGACTAAGGGGAGTCAAGAGAGGCAGAGCCCCCTGCAGGCCCTCCCCACCCCATAGAGTGAGAGAAGCCAGGGCCAGGACTCCTGGGCAGCCAAAGACCGGCACCTCTGCCTTGCACTTCACCCGGCCTCCACCTCCCCTTGTGAGATCTCAGGGGGTGGCCTCGCTTCCCCTCTGCTGGGCGAGGAGCTCCTTCCTGCTGCCTGATGTTCTGGATACTGAGCCTACACCCAGCAGGGCTGAATCTCCTCTCCGCGCAGTCCCTGAGGCCAGCAGGCTCTGGGCCTCACATCTGTCCTCTGCTGAGCGACCCTTTGGTCAGATCCCTGGGCGTACACATGGCAGGGAGGTATGCATCTGTGTGCGTGTGTGTCCACGTATGGGAACACAGGTGTCTGCATGTATGCATGTGTATGGGGTACACCCATGCGAGGGCCCCCCAGACCTTTTTCCAAGGAGTAAATGACACCCTCTCATGGTGTCAGGTGTTCACTCAGGACCCCCAAGGGTGAGGGTGGAGCAAGAGGGTGGAAAGGCCTAAGGTAGGCTAGGCATGAGCACAGCCCCAGATGGCCCCTTAAGATGGCCACACAGAGCCCAGCCAGACATCAATGTCGGCCAAGGGCTGGCCAGGGTGGTCCCCGGGAGGTGCGGGGGTGGGGCTGTTTAAGCCTACCCACTTCTGTCTTCATTCACCTCGGAGGCAATCACAGGAGCTTGTTTGTAGCCAAAAGATGCCCCCAGCCCCTCCCTACCTATCAGGTCCCTTCCCTGGGCACAAGCCTGAGTGTGTAGCCTAGGTAGCCACTGGCACCAGAGATGGAACCTGTCTGCACCCAAGGGAGCCCCTTGTGGCCAACTCCAGCTCCATAAACTGGAAGGGTGTGGCAGGCAGCCGGAGTCCAGTGGCCCAGAGTGGCTCTCCTGGGCTGGCAGGCCTGTGCCCCAGCCACCTACCCCTCAGCAAGCCAGGTCTGGACATCACGGTTGGCTGAGTGCAAGCCAGCCTCTGTCTTGGCAGCTCCCCTTCCTGCCTGTGAGGGTGACTTCACTTTGACTTCATATCTGCAGTGATGTGCAGATCACTTACTCAGCCCTGAGCTCAGCCAGGCAAGAGGGCGGGGTTCTGCACACAGCAAGCAAGGGAGCGGCTGGCTCAAGTGTGCCCTGGGCCCAGGTTCCCAGGCTCTTCCTCCTCAAGGGCCCATGGGCTTCCCTTCTTCCATCCCTCTGCGCCTAGGTGCAGGCCAGACCTCAAAAAGCAGCGGGGGATGGGGCGAGAACAGAGAACTTCCCCACTGAGCCCACATCCAACCTCACCCAGAACCCCTTCTCAGATCCAGTTGCTGCTCCCTATTAGGGGTAAATGTGTTTATGCGCATCATTTCCATCATTTCTTTGGGGGAAAATTGGATTATTTCCTCCTCCTCGCTACTCGCTCTCCGACTCTGCCAGCCCACCTCCTGAGAGTTCTCCTGTGTAAGGGATGCAAGGGCCACCAGCACCAAGTCTCTGAAAGGCGGCCGGAGCCAGTTTCCGGTTTCCAACGGTTGGACCAGTACCGTTGGGGGGAATCACAAACTGCCCTTCCAGGACCTTACCCTCTCTACCACCCCAGGATGTTGAAAAAGGCTATTCTGCCTCTCTTCCCCTGCTCAGCTCTTCCCCGCCTCCTGCCTCGGGCCCCAGCAGAGGCCGCGCTCCCACGGCGCCTCCCGCCTCTGAGAAATGGCGCAGCAAGCGCTCCGCGGAGAGCCTGGAGGCGGGGCGCCCTTCTCTGAGTCCGCGGGGTCGCACCCCGAGCCAGTCGGCCAGACCTGCATCCTGCGTAAAATCCCTGCCCTCTCTGTGCAGCTGAAAGGGCAAAACGGAGGGACTGCAAGCGGGCGCGCACCGGGTAGGAAGAGCGGCTCTGCGTAGGTGCGCGGACCCCGGCTCCTGGCTTCCATCCGCACCGCGTACCTCGGGGTCCGCACCCGGCTCCTGCCGGGCCTTTTTCGGCCGCACCCCGCTCCCGCACCCCGCTCCTCCTCAAGCCCCACCCGGCCCGCGCCGCGCGTCCCGCACTGAGCTCCTACACGCGCCGCGCCCCGGCCGCACCCCGCGCAGCCAGAGCTAAGCACTGGAGCCCCGCCCCTGCCCGCACCCCGCCCGCCTCCGGCCCCGCCTGGCCCACCCCTGGACCGCCCCCGCCCCGCCCCGCCCCGCCCCGCCCCGCCCCTACCCGCTCCTCCGGCGCAGCCGGCGCTTGCCTCGCTTCAGTCCCGCGACCGAAGCAGGGCGCGCAGCAGGGCTGAGTGCCCCGGACGTGCGCCGCGCCCTCAGTGTCAGTCGTGTCCGCCGCGCCCCGGGCGGGGATGGGGCGGCCAGACTGACCGCCGCACCCGCCACCCAGACCCGCTGGCCCCAGCCGCCGTCCCTCCAGCCGCGGCCCCAGCGCGCACGGGCGATGGCGAAGGCGACGTCCGGTGCCGCGGGGCTGCGGTTGCTGTTGCTGCTGCTGCTGCCGCTGCTAGGCAAAGGTGAGTCCTGCTGGCCGCCGGCTCCCGCAGCGGCCAGGGCGAAGTTGGCGCCGAGCAGCGGAGCGGGCGCGTTCAGAAGCGCCTTTCTGTTTGCCGTGGGCAGCGGGCTGTGCGGTCGCCGGCCACCCGGCCTCGGCTGGGAGCGCAGTGGCTGCGGCGGGCGGCGGGCAGGGCGCCTTGGGCTGGGGCTGGGCGGATCTCGGGCGGGAGCGGAGCGCGGGCCGGGCGGCGGGGGTCAGTGCTCAGAACCCTAGTCATCGCTGCAGGTCTCAATCTGGCCGCGCCCTGCGCCAAAGCCGCGTCTTGGAGCAAATGGCACAGCCGTTTCGGGGCCGGCGTGGCAGACGGGTCAGGGAGCTCCGAAAGCCCGCGATTCGTGCGGAGAGTTCTGTTTCGGCAGGAGACGGCTCGGTCCTGGTTTCCTTTTCCCGCTCAGCGTCCGTGCGTTCCTCCCCCAGCTCTGCCGTCCTGGCCAGCCGAGGGATTCGGAGGCTCTTTTGAAAAGATCGCTTTTCCCTCGTGCGTTTTTGCCGCCCTGGTTTTTAAACACCTAAAAACCGTGATTTCTGGGGTGGCTCCCCCCGAGGGGACGCCGTGATTGGCGTCCCACCGGCAGCCCTGGAGTCGTGTGGCGCTGGCTGGCAGAGATGCTGAAGATGCGGCCATAGGAGGCCCACGGCTTGGGGTGGGGAAGGGGTTTGCGCCGCCAGCCAGCGTCGGTGCTGGGCCTGGTGAAACCGCAGGTGCCTTAGGATCCCAGCATTAGGTGTGGCCTTGCAAAGATGGTCATCGACCCCACCCAAACTCTGGCAGAGTGAGCCGCAAGGCTGTAGAATCTTTGACCCCTTGGCGCGCGTTTTGGTGTCCCTCAAACTGGCCCTGACTTGATCCCCTCCAAGTGCTTGTGTATGAACCAAGTTTCCCTCTAAGAGGGAAGGAGCCCTGGCCATCCTCCCTCACTCCTTACAAAGGGCTTTCTCCATAGCCTTTGGGAACAGAAGAAGCCATGGCCCCAGGCCCTGTACAGACTGAGTTTCCAGGCCTGCCTGAGACTTCATGTGTGTGACCTGCGCCTCAGCTCAGCATATGCTGAGGCCAGAGTGGGTCCCCAGTCCACCTAGCGAGGGACAGGGGAGAAGCCCTTGTCCTCCTATCTATTCTGCGTATTAGGACTTTGGGGTCCCAGTGCTGCAGGGGGAAGACACGGGGCAGAAGCAAACAAGGCGCTCTGACGCTGTCTTGGGATTCTGGGCTGTGGCTTTGGCTTTGAGGTTGTGGGCAGGGGGTCAGGTGTGAACAGCTGCTGGTGTGCTGGGCAGGGGACTTCCCCACACCCTTCCACCGCCTTGCGTTTAGTTGGGGTGGCCAGTGAGGCTCTGGGGGCCGGCTTTTGGCACTCAGCAGGCATGCAGGTAGCTTTCCGTGCCCAGACCCCTGGCCCACAGACAACTTCCCCAATCCAGAGATCGTGAGCCCCTAGCCGCTGGGATAACCCGGACACCACAGTTGGTGGCACTGGGAGTGGAGAGGCAGCCCCACTCCCTGGAGTAGACAGCTGGGGCCTTTGAAGAGGCCTGCGGGGCTCCTTCCCAGGAGCCACAGCTCTGGAGGTTCTAGCCGCACTCTTGGAGCTACCAAGGACCGCCCCAGTGAGCCCTGCCGTGCTCCCCAACCACCCCACGGGGACAGCTCGGCCTCAAGCGCCCTCTTGCGGACGCTGCACTTTAGTGGCTGGGCCTGATGACAGGCACAGACCGGGTCTCTAGAGGATGAGAGTCCTTCCCCAGCTCACACACTCACACTCACACTGGATCACCATCAAGACACACTGCTGCCCCTTCTCACAGCACTTGCCCCCAAGGCTGTGAACATGCACAGCGTGGTTCGTTCACACCCTGCCTCACCCAGGTCCACACAGGGACCCCAGCCCCTCTCATCACTCATACACACAGGGACCCCACGTGTGTATATAGGGGCACACACCTCATACCTGCAGGGCATAGCCTGTCAGCCCCAGCTACGCTGGAACCAGAGTGAGAGAACCTCCATCTAAAAGTTACATTCATTTAAAAGTTGCTCTTAAAGGTTTCTGGCATTTCACTGCTCAACACAGATATGGCTGTCCCCGTTGCTTGGATGAGGAAACTGAGTCTCAGCTTCTGGGGTTCCCCCCAGGTCCCAGGCTGACCCTGCACCTCGACCTCCCACAGCTCCTAAGCAAGCCTCTTGTCTCTCATCTTCCTGGCCTGGCCTCTTGGGTCCTGTTTTGCAGCAAGGAAGGACATTTCCTCTCTGCCCCTGGGCCCCGGGGCCTTCTGCTCCCAGCATGGAAGAGCTGGGCACTGTGACTTGGCAGGGCCCCGATCCAAGCTGCCAGACCACCCTCTACAGAGGGCCTAGGCAGCCCACCTCTGCCTGAACCACCAGGTATCAGCGTGGGCAGCTCAGGCCAGGGGTACAGCTCCCCCTGCTTCATCCTTTTCCTCCTCCCCTTTCTCTGGCCAGAGGCTTCACCAGGTTCACCTGGGCCTGGCCTGCTTTCTCCTCCACTCCAGCTCACTGACCCTGTCTGACCTCCAGGAGCTGCCTGCAGCCCTCACTGGTGGGCTGGGCCTGCTGGGGGCCTGCAAGCAGAGAGCAAATGGGGAAGTGCATTGAGCTGATTCACTAAATTGCCTTTATTCTGCAGAATCACTTTAGGGACAGGCTGAGGAAATCACTGTTTCCTTGGTGGTGTGAAGAAAATGGGATGCGTTCACCTAGTGGGGAGCTAATAGCCTTTTAGCCAGGGGAGGAGAAAACCAATTAAAAATTGCGATATCTGTTAAAATGGAACCTGGGGTGCTAAGGGGAAGGGAAGGCCCTGAAGCTGCCATCTCCCCTGAGACCTTCCCCCTCTGCAGCCTGGCCAAGGACCCTCTAGGTCCCCTCCTCTTAACTGGATAAGGCTAATACCAGCAGTAGCACCCCATGGGGGCTCACAGTGCACTGCCCCTGTGCTGTGCCTACTCACTTCATCTTTTCCAACAAGTCTGCAAGGGTCATGGCCTTGGCCCATTTCACAGGTGAGGAAACTGAGGTTCTCATAGCCTATGGACTCGAACCAGTAGAGAGGATGCAGGAGCTCCCCAGCCCTGGCCCTCTGGCTTGCTCCAGCCCGTTCTCTGGGCCAGTGGTGTGGGTCCAGGGTGGGGCTAAGGAGGGCTTCCAGGGAGGTTGCCCTGAGCCTGTCCACCCACTGGTGAGGCCCCCCACCTCGGGCTCCAGGTGCCCTCAGGACATCCCAGCCCAGATCCCAGAGTAATGTGTGGCACCATGCACAGACGCTGAGACACTCTCTGGGTCTCGTCACCTTTAGTTGATGTCTGGGAGTCCTATGGGTCTGGGGACAAGCACCAGGCATGGCTGTGCCAGCAGAAGGGTCGACTGTGTGTGCTCCGTGGATGGCAGGAAGGCATCTTGCTGCCAGTGGCGGTGCAGATGTTCAGCTGGGACACCAGGCTGTGGCCCTTGCAACCAACATATGCCTGAGGCCCTGGCATCGGATGGAAGCTACTGCGCTGAAGACAAGGGTGCAGGGATGGGGGTTGGGCATCGGGGGGGGTACAGCTGTGTTTCCTCATGCAGGACAGGGCCTTCCTCCTCATCTTTCCCATCCTCCACGACAGCCTGGGAGAAGAAAGCCAGGGAATAGGGGCAAAGCGGGGCGCAGCCCCCCCGGCTCCCTGCTCCCCTCCTCCCCTCCTACAGAGGCACTTCCTTTCCACTTCGGGAGCCCCTCCCTGAGAAGTGGGCCCCCTGCCCCCCTCCCTGCTTCAGAGGCTGCTTCCTGGTGCCAGGTTATGCTCCCTCCCCGTTCTCTGCTGTGCCCTCTATCTCTCCACTCCTCTGCAATTATTTTTCAGCAGAGCGACTTAATAGTAACAATAATAGTAACGGTAACAGTAACAATAATAGTAACAACAGCAGCCTGGGAGCACTCCTGAGGGAGCCTGGGCTCCTGCCCTGCTGCTCTAGGGCTGGGGACTCTCCGGAGCTGTCTCATGGCAGGGAGAGACCGTAGTCAAGGAGACCCTGTGTAGTGACTTCCACATGCGTGTGTGGCAGGGGGCGGGGACTGGGCAGTGACCACCAGGCAGGGAGCACACCTCAGTCATGGTCACAGAGAAGGTGATGGCACCGGGGCCGTCTCTCCCTGCCCGTCTGCACCTGGGCCTGCCAGAGCTGTCTTCTGTGCTCCATGGGGTAAGGGAGCACCCCATGGCTCCTGGGAGGCTGCCAGTCAGTAGGACTATGGGGTCAAGTGGGGAGGTCTCTTGGGGTCCATGACCCAGGCACTGCACCCCTCAGGGCTGGAAGGGGAGAAGGCCCCAGGTCCACTAGAGCCCCTCTGGCTCCCCCACTAGAACAGCAGCCAGGGCTGGCTCAGGGATGGAGGCAAAGCCTTGGGGATTGATTCTTTGCCCCTGTGAGGCAGGCTCTACCTCTCATAGGAGAACTTTGGTGGACGGGCCCTCTCCTGACCAAGGCTCTGGGACACTTGGCGGCCCCTGAGGTCCTGCCTTACCTCTCTGCCTCGTCCCCCCTTCCCTGAGCTCTGGGGCCAGGCCTGGGCACATGGATGGGCGCTGAAACAATGAGGCCTGGACCTCCATGGAGCTCTGGTCCCACAGCTGTGTGATTATGGGGGCCTCAGGGACCCCGCTCCCCACCATTCCCCAAGCCTAGAGGCCATGAAGCCCGTGGGTCCCTGAACTGTCCACCCTGAGACCCCAGGCAGGGCAAGGCTGGGCAAGAGCAGGCAGCGAGGCGTCCTTGTTCCCACAGCTCCTCTTGGCTTGGCTCCTGGCCCCTGAAAAGCCTGGGGCAGGGAGACGGTGCCAGCAGGACCTTAAGGACAGCAGTTCAGGTAGCACCTGGCCCTGGAGGGAGCAGGTGGCCAGCTCCGAGCAAACACCTCTGTTTGCTTTTGCCTCAAGGGTGGCTCCACAAAGTACAGCAGCCCAGGCACCACCACAGAAAGGTCACCGCTGCACCTGGAGAGGTGTGCGCCCACCTGGTGGACCAGCGGGCGTAGGCTTTCCTCCCTGATACCAGGGAGGGCCTGGTGCTGGGGCTCTGTGCTCAGGGGAGAGCCTGTGGCCCTACAGCCCCAGGTCCTAGACCCCCTCCCAGATTCGGGTGCCGCAGCTGCGCTTCCACTCCTGGCCCTTGCTCCTCTGTGCTGCTGCTCTCTGTGCCCTGCAGGAGCCAGGGTTCCAGGGAAGCACCTGAGGGGCAGTGTGGCCCTGGGGCAGGAGCAGGACAGTGGCCACCAAGCTGTTTCCAGTTCCTTTGTGTGCCTGTGACTCCAAAGGATTCTTGCCCTTGTGTTCCTGAGAGGGAAAAAGGAAACATGTAATTTCCTAGAATTTAAGTAATGATGGGGGAGATGTGTGCTCTGGGTGCCAGGACGAGGGTGGGTGAGCTGGGGGTGCAGCATGAGTTGGTGCAGCTCCGGAGGGAGGGAGAGGGCTCACTGGGTTTCTTCCTCATACTACTTGCCAGTGCAACCGGCACAGACCCGGCAGCTGTTGCTGGGCTAGGGGCCAGGGGCTTCCTCCTGCTCTGTTCCCCTTCCTGCTCAACCACTATTGCCTGTAGGGCATCTGTCACCCCCGGGAAGCCTAACATTTAGCCCAAGTGGGGCCTGGCCTGGCCCTCTTCACCCAGGGAAACAACGGGGCTCATAGGCACTTGGTGACATGGGCACATTGCTCTGCCATCGTGAGGGGCCAGCCTGGCTATGGGACCCAGCACCAGTGGGCAGCCCACAGGTTGTCTCTGCAGGAGACTCCTCTGGCAGGTCACATACAGGACGTCCCACAGCACCTTGAAAACTTGTGACCCAGGAAAGCCTCAAATTGTCTTTGCTCCCCTAGCCTCCCCACCACCTATATCTGCAGGGGCAGGTGCGACTGTACTTGGTGACAGGAACACCCCCAGTCTCAGGGGCTTAACACCATCTACGTGTTCTGCTTGTGGCATAGCCTGGCATGGCCCTTACCCACTGGGTGGCCACACCTCCCAGCCCGTGTGCCTGGCTGTGTGCACAGGAGGGCACAGAGCTTCGAGAAGCCTGAGGCTTAAGGAGCTTTGAGGCCTGGGAGGGGGCCACCGTCACTTTCCCTGTGTTCCCTGGGATCCTGTCACATGGCCCTTCTCACCCCAGGAGGCTTCAAGTACAGAGGACATGGGGATGGGGGCACTCAGGGGTGTACCTGCACACACTTCTGCCTACTGGCTCTCCAGCCCTTGTTCTCGTCCACATAGCAGGGGCTGGTGGAGGGCCCAGCAGCTGAGGGGGACAGAGGGGGAAACAGGGTAGCGAATAGTTATGGGTTACTCTTTTTTAATTGTGAAATTTATATAACATAAATTTAACCATTTATAAGTGAACCAGTTGGTGGCATTTAGCACATTCACAGCATTGAACAGGCATTGCCTTAGATCCAAAAAATTTGCATCACCCCAAAAGGAAACCCCATACCCATTAAACAGCTGCTTCCTGTCCCCGGGCAACCCCCCGCCTGGGTTCTGTCTCTGTGGCTTGGCCTGTCCTGGAACATTTCATCTGCATGGACTGTTGTCTGGCTTCACTCAGCATAAGGTCTTTAGGGTTCCTCTAGGCTGTGGCATGCGTCAGCCCCTTCCTGTGAGGGGTAAATAGTGTGCCGTCACCCATTCATCTGGGGATGGACACGTGGGTGCTTTCCCCCTTTTGGCCGTTATGAAAAATGCTGCCAGGGACATTCCTGTTATAAATACCTGAGTTCCTGCTTTCAGTTCTTTTGGGTACATACCCGGACATGAAATCGCTAGGTAATTCTGTTTTATTTTTTGTGGAGCTGCCAAACTGTTTTCCACAGTGGTTGAATTGTGTTGCATTCCCAAGGGTTACAGTCTATCCACATCTCACCACCACGCGTTATTCTCTGTTAATCTCTGGTTCATGTCTCACTCTGGCCGTGCAGCCAGTGCACAGTGCTAGCTCGTTGTGGCTTTGGTTTGCCTTTGCCCGCTGATGGTGTGCTGGGCATCTTTTCCTGTGCATGCTGGCCAGTTGCATGTCTCTTTGGAGAAGCGTCTCTTCGAGCCCTCTGCCTGTTGTCTAACTGGGTGGCTGTCTTGCCGTACAGCTGACTTTGCTGTTGCATCTGCATCAAGAGGTGCAGAGAAGCAGCTTCATCCAGGGCTGTCACTGTCAGTGATTGAGCCCCAGGTCCCTTGTGAGGAGAGTGTGGATTTGTCTGATTCCTCACATGGGCATTGAATCACCACTGCCCTCGGGGACCTTGAGGACATTCTCAGAAGACCTGGACTCTGAGGCCTCATTGAGCACAAACATCTGGAAGCCATGGTGTCACTGCTTGTGCATAAGAAGGGGCCTCCCAGGAACCGCCCTGTGAAGGATGGAGGAAGGGGAAGGTGCAAGGAGCCAGCAGACCCCCACCCCACTGACGAGACGAGACTCAGCAGCATGGGAACCCAGGGCCTCCCTCTCTCGCTCACCCTGAACCCTGACTAAAAATAACCAGGCTGATAATCGGATCTGCTGTAAGTTGATTATCATCATTGCCGTGGTGTGATGTCATGCTGCCGGGCCCTGGGGCAGTTTTCTCAGGACAGCGGTGGATGCACCTAGGCAGCTCTGGAGGCCAGCACAGAGCTGGGGGGCTCTGAACCAAGGGTGGCAGGCAGCCTCTGTGAGCTCCTGCGAATCTGCTTGGTGGGGGTGGAACACTGGCATCCATAGGCAGGCACTCTGTGCTCCCAAGGAGGAGTTCCTGTCCCCATTCGCAGCTAGGGACAGAGCCAGGGAAGCCAAGCGCCCAGCCCTGGCACACAGCAGGGAAGCACAGGGGCATGGGCTGGGCCGCTCTGCCCTGCCTTTCTGCTCCCTCCTGCTGCTGAACTCTTTCCTTTGGACTAGGCCTTTGTCTTCTTGCCTCATCGTCGGGGCCTGGGAGGACACTTGCAGTCTTAATCCTGTTTTGGCCCCATGTCCCTCACCCCCCAGGGGCCACCTAGGCCAGAGCCTGTCCCGATTTCCATCTCGGCCACCATCTGCTCCTCGGTCCCTGGTCAGGAGCTCATTCTGTGAATACTCCTGCACAGACATCACATGGACTCAAAGGGCATGAGGACCTCGGCTGAGAGGAGCTTACACATCAGTGCAAACCTCTCATTTTACACATGGAGAAATCGAAGCCCTGAGGGAGGTGTGAGTTGTCACACATGGGGACAGTGTCAAGTGAAGACTTGATACCACTCCCCTGGGCATCCCCTTCCCTGCATGGCATCCCCAGCCTTGGGTTTGGATTCCTCTTCACCCTTGATGTTGAGGTCTTTGCTCCCAGGACCTGGATAACAGCATCCAGATGCACATGGTGCCCCCACATTGGGCTGCCTGGCTGTGACCTGGGGCATCGGGATTGGCGGCTTGTCTGGCCCCAGGTCTGTGCTAGGCTGAAACCTACTGTCTCGGGGGCTCCTGACTCTCTCCGGTGCTCCTGACTCTCTCCCTCCACTCTCCACTGCTCTTGAGAGCAGACCCTCAAGCCTTTTTTGTGTCCTCTCTCCAGGGAGAGCCCAGCTTCTGCTCTGCAGCCCAATGCAGAAGGAGTGGTAACTCACGGTGCCTCGGCTTCTCTGCATGCCTGTCACTGAACAAAGAAGCTCAGGCCAGACTGCAGCTTAATTCCTAGCCTCTGTGTGGCCTCCAGCAGAGTACCTGAGCTAGTGCTGCCTCATTTTCCTCCTGTGTGAGCTGGGAATCCTCATGGTCCCTACCTCTGACAGTTGTTTTGATGCAGTGGGTGATGCAGATGAAGCGCCTGGAGCAGACCTGCTCATGAGGAGCACACCGTGGATTCCCACTGGTTAATGTTGAACAGGAATGAGAAGGGGCTGGGGTAGGGCGAAAATGGGCAAGACCGTCTCAACTTGAGGAACATAAGCTGACAGATTGACTTAAATTAGCACATGGACATGCTCTGAGTCACTGCCTTGCTGAGTGCATGGGGACAGTTGCCCAGGCCAGAGGCACCAGGGTCAAAGCCAGTGGTGATGCCCTGGCCCCGTTGTCCCAGGCCAGGGCCAATGAACAATGTAATCAGCTGGGGCAGACTCTACAGCCCTGCAGCCAAGGGGGCCAGTGACGCTTACACGGTCATCCACAGGCCACTTGGGTGGCCAGTCCTGTTACAGCCAGGCCTTGCCCTAGGAAAGAAATTAATTATAACCTAATTGGCAGTTTCCTTTGCATAGAAGCCGGAAGCAACTGCCAGTGAGGCTGGTGATTAACTCTGCAGCAGCTGGGAAATCGCATTTGGGCAGGAGCGCCCATCATCTTGGCCAGGCCGCTGCAGCTGGTCTGGGTGTGGAAGTGTGGGTGGTGGCCATCGTGCAGCTTAGGGCCTGGGCCCCTCAGAGCAGAAGGCTGGGTCTGTGTGCAGGAGGTAGCCCTGGGCTGCCAGGTCCCCCAGTGCCCAGTTGCGGACCTCCTCCTCCCAAACCTCAGCCATGCCTGGACCCGTTCCCCACTCACGGCAGAAGGCTGCATGGCTTTTAGGGGTGTCAGGAGGCTCATGTCCTGGTTGCAGTTCTACCATGGGTGTGCAGCGGGAATTCTGGGCCTCTGTTTTCTAGCATGGGATGGGATGAGTGATTATCTCTGTTCAACAGCAGGGGCTCAGACCGGGTATGTGAGAAGAGCCTCAGTTAAGGAGGGCCATGCTCATGCATGCAGGGATCGTGGTGCCTTCCAGGCCAGGGCCTGGCCCCATCTCTCCTCCTCAGCTGCTCTTCCAGCTACTGGCCACCCTGCCTGGCTGGAGGTCCAAGAGGAGAGGTATCTCAGGAGATCCTGCACTCCACACCTGGTCTCCTGCCCAGCATTTTGGAAGAACGAATTTTTAAGTCTGGTACTGAGGCTGCACTGCCATGATGATGACTGGTGTCACCAGGACACCAGGGAAGTAGCTGCCCTTGGTGTTTATTGAGCGCCCGGTATATGCCCTGAGCTGTCCATCCATCTGCAGAGGCCAGTGTTTTCTTGATGGTTTTACAGAGAGATGCTTAAACCCGGTGAACTAAGAATGGGACAGGCTGTCAGATTTTTCTCGACAGAGGTATTGGCTTGTTAGTGGGTACAATTCAGCTAAGGAACCAGGGGCTGATGCAGTGTGCTCCCGAAGAGGGGCTTCTATGGACTCCAGTTACCAGAGCCTGCCCCAGGCTTTTCCTTCACACCCGCTCTGTGCCGGGGATCAAGCAGGGTTATAAATACAACAGCGGGCAGGATGAGCCAGTGGTGGCCCTGTGGGTCTTCACAGCCCAAGTTTCCTTCCATGGTTAGTGTAGGTTAAACCTGGCAAAGCTGCTTTCATTTGGAAGTCTCAGGATGCCAGCAAAGTGATGAGAGTGGTGGGGATACAGGTGAGATGGGGGTGGTGCTGGTGATAGTGGTGGTCATGGTGTTGGTGTTGGTAGTGGTGGTATTGGTGATGGTGATAGTGGAGGTAGTGATGATGGTTGTGGTGGAGGTGATGGTAATGTTGATGGTGGAAGTCATGATGGTGAGTGGTGGTGGTGATGGTGATGGTGATGGTGAAGACGGTGGTGGTGGACGTGATGAGGATATTGATGGTGGAGGTCATAATGGTGATGGTGGAGGCGATTGTGGTGGTGAAAGTGCTGGTGGAGGCAATGGTGATGGTGGTAGTGGAGGTCATGATGGTGAAGGTAGGGATGGTGGTGGTAGAGGCAATGGTTGTGATGGTGGTGATGGAGGCGATGGTATTAGTGGAGGTGATGGTGATGGTGATAGTGGTGGTGGAGGTCATGATGGTGAAGATGGGAATGGTGGTGGTGGAAGCAATGGTGGTGGTGATGGTGGTGGTGGAGGCCATGGTATTAGTGAAGGTGATAGTGAAGGTGGTGGTGGAGGTCACGATGGTGAAGGTGGGGATGGTGGTGGTAGAGGCAATGGTTGTGATGGTGGTGATGGAGGCGATGGTATTAGTGGAGGTGATGGTGATGGTGGTGGTGGAGGTCATGATGGTGAAGGTGAGGATGGTGGTGGAGGCAATGGTAGGAGTGGAGGTGATGGTGCTGGTGGTAGTGGTGGAGGCAGTGGTGGGGAAGGTGGAGGTAATGGTGGTGGTAGAGGTGACGGTGATGTTGATGGTCGTGATGCAGCCATCTTCTTGGTGCTTGGTGCCAGCCACTGTTCTGTGAACTTCATGTGCATTAATTCCTTCTAGCTCCCAACACTCCTGTGTGGTGGGAATTCTGAGTCTCGGTGGGTACAGAGGAGAAACTGAGACACAAATGTATGTCCCTTGCCCCAGGCTCATTACCACTGCAACACACACTTTCTCTCCATCACCCAGATGGAGTCCACAGCCTTGCCTGGAATCCACAAGCTTGCCCAACCTTCCTCTTCTTCCTAAGTTCATGCCCTCACGGCCCGAGGAGCTGGCCTCCTGTCTCCAACCAGCATTCGCCTCCGGCCCTGTGCTGTTGCTGCTCATCTGAACTGTCTCTATCTCCTGCTGCTTTTCCCCTCCCTTCACTCTGGCTCGGCCCCCAGCCCTCCTGTCCTGCTGGGCACTGGCTCCTGCTTGTGGCTGCAGCCCAGAGCAGTCCCTTCCCCTTAGCCTCCACTTGCCTGTCTTTGGCTGTCTCTTGGTCAGGCATTTTTTCAGAACAGGCAGCGTGGGGTAGCCCCCTTGGCCGCTCAACCTGGGCTAGGCACTCTCCTCCACCCAGGGCTGGGCCCTTTAAGCAGGTCGGGCAGTGTCAGCTCAGCATAAGGGTGTGGTGACTTCCCCAGCCAGCTGACCTCAGGGAGGGTGCACATGGGTGCCCCAGTCAGCTCTCCTGATGTCCCTGCCGGGGTCAGGTGTCCCAGGGTCTCCAGCCTTAGGGTCTAACACATTTATCTCTCCAAAGGTAAGGATTCCTTGCCAGGGAAAGGGCTGACAAGCTGCCTGTTTTCTTGGCCAGCAAGCATCCTCCCCATGAGCCCAGGGCTATGTGTGACCAGCAAGCCATTAGCATGTGCGTGTCCATCTGTCCTGCCTGGCTTGTGGGCTGCCAGGATAGCCGCTCCTTTTGCTGTCCAAGGAAGTACTCAGGACCCAGTTGCTGTCACCTCTCCCAAGGCGTGCAGGTGGCATGGGGAGTGCGTGTCCGTTCTTTCTGTAGGACACACCTCAGGACCCCAGGGGACATTGTCAAGAGGCAGAACCAGGGTGCTCCTGCTGTGTACCAGGGCCGACAGCATTGTGTCGGGGAGCCCTCCCCCATGTGCAAGGACACGCCACACACTTGGAGTAATGGAGCACGTGTGGCCTGTCCCACCTGCTAACAGGCTGGCCAGCGGGGCCCTCCTCTGGTTCATAGGCAGGGCGTTTGGAGGAAGCCGTCCCTGCCAAGAGCAGGTTGAGTGTGTGGGCACTGTCAGCCTCATACTCTTGTTATCATCAGACAAGAACCGTGAGAGTTAAGGGAGGCAAAGGCCAGCAAGGTCAGGACTTGGGGCAGAGATGGGGGCTGGGACAGGAGCTTGTTCAGGACAGTGGGCAGGACTCCCACAGGTGGAGAGGACAGGCATGGCCATGCACCTGGGAGCCCTGGGCCAGGCTGAGTGAGCGAGCACCAGGGCCCAGAGTGAGGGGCTGATGGCAGGGGCATGCAGGCAGCTGCACATACCAGGCTTTATGTATGAAGGGGAAACTGGACATGTGTGAGTAGGTCCAGGCCTGGCAAATGGCTCAGAGAGACACCTGTGAACAGCTGTGTGTGGTGGCTGCCCTGGGCAGGGGTGAGGCTGAGAGGCCACTGAACCTCCTGAGTCAGAGGTGATGAGAGCCACCCCCAGATGCAGGGAAGACACAGGGAATTGAGGAAGAGAGCAGGACACCAGGCAGGGTGCACTTAATCATCACTTGGAAACCAGTGTCCGGTAGTGGCTGCCCGGGAGGCTCTTGGGTTGGCACTTGGGCTCGGGTGGGGGGGAGGCGTGGCAAAGGGAAGGGCTCTGTGACAGAAGGCAGCTGAGACTGGGCCGCCTCTGGGCGCTGCCTCCTCTGCTGAGGCCTCGGATGGGTCCCTGCCTTGCTCAGGGCTGTGTGCTCCATGCTAAGCCTTGTCCTCCTGGGGGCTCAGGCACAACCAGGTGACTCTCAAGCCAGGACCACATGCGTGCACCATGGGCCCCTCCCACATCCAAAAGCAAAATTGTATTCTGCAACTGTGTTGGTATAAGACAAACACAATCCAGGCCACTTTATTATTATTTATTCCTTATTATATTTATTTCATCCTTTTGATTTTAAAATTAATTAAAACAAAAATATTTTTTGCGCACCCAGGCGCATGCAGCAGTGGTGCCAGTGAGGAGCAGAGGTTCCTGCTCTGCAGGCTCCTGGCCCCCTGGGACCCTGGCACCGAGGGCTGGCCCTCGTGGCCCAGCCCTTGTGAGCCCTCACACCTGCCTAGAGATGGCACACTCCCTAGCCAGTGAGGGCGCTCTCGTGCCTGGCTGCCGTGGTCTTATGAGTGGACAGCAGCTGAAGTGGGAACTGCAGCAGAAACTGGCCGTGCGCAGGTGTGTACCTGCCCCAGTCAGGAGGTGGCCAGGGCAGCAGGGCGATGCCAGATGGAGCCAAAAATTTCATGCTTCTGTTTGACTTTGGTTCTAGCTGAAGATTTAGCTGCGTACACATCTTTAAAACTGGGATCCCCCTATAAAAACCAGATGCACAGGCAGCTGAAGAAAGAATGGATGAATTGGGATACATCAAAATGTAAAACTTTCTGTGAACCAAGGCCTCAATCAGTAGAGTGAAAACACAGCCCATGGAATGGAAGAAAAACTTGTAATTCATAGATCTGATCAGTGTTAATCCAGAATCTGTAGAGAACTCCTCACACTCAACAACAGCAACAAAAAAACCTGATTCCAAAATGAGCACAGGGGGCCGGGCATGGTGGCTCACTCCTGTAATCCTAGCACTTTGGGAGGCTCACGCAGGCAGATCACTTGGGGTCAGGAGTTCGAAAGCAGCCTGGCCAACATGGTGAAACGTTGTCTGTACTGAAAATACAAAAAAATTACCCAGGTGTGGTGGCAGGTGGCTGTAATCCCAGCTACTTGTGAGGCTGAGGCAGGAGAATCGCTTGAACTCAGGAGACGGAGGTTGCAGTTAGCCGAGATCGTGCCACTGCACTCCAGCCTGGGTGACAGAGTGAGACTCCATACAAAAAAAATAAATAAATAAATAAATAACCAACAACAACAACAAAAATGAGCACAGGGCTTGGATGGACATTTCTCCGAATAAGATTTACAGATGGCCAAGAAGCACATGAAAAGATTCTCAGCATTGCCACTCATTAGAGAAATACAAATCAAAATCACAGTGTGATACCACCTCACACCCATTTGGATGTCTACTATCAAAAAAAAAAAAAAAAAGAACCAGTGTTGGTGAGGATGTGAAGAAATTGAACCCTTGCGCACCACTGGAAGGTAAATAGTGTAGCTGCTGTGGAGAACAGCAGGAAGGCTCCTCAAAGGTGAAACCTAGAGCTGACTTCGGCTCCAGCACCTCCACTCTGGATACATACAAGAAAGGAAGCAGGAAGCAGTCAGGATACATTTGTATGTCCCTGTTTTCAGCAGCATTATTCATAGTAACCACAAAGAGGAAGTTACCCAAGTGTCCATTGACCAATGAATGGATAAGCAAAATATAATACAGACATACAATGGAATATTACTTGGCTTTAAAAAGGAAAAAAATTTTGCTGCATCCTACGCCGTGGATGAACCTCGAGGACGTTATGTCACAGAAAGACAAGCACTGTATGATTCTACTTATATGAGGTCCCTGCAGTCGTCAAATTCGTAGAGACAGTAGAATGGAGGATTCCACGAACTGGGAGAGGAGAGGAGGGGGAGTAATTGTCTCATGGGTACAGAATTTCAGTTTTACAGGATAAAAAGAGTGCTGTGGAAGGATGGTTTGCACGGCAGTGTGAACACAATGCCACTGAATTGTACACTTAAAAATTTTAAGATGATAAAGTTCATGTGTATTTTACCACAATTTAAAATAACTTTTTAAAACTAGAATCTCTCTTTATATATACCTCCAAATTTGTTATTTACGGTAGAGCCTCCCTTGATCTGTGTTTTTTTCCTAAAAGCAAAGTTAGATTATAGTCCCAGGCAAAAGCAGCCTCCAGCTGGGACAGAGCCCAGGACCCAGGTCTGTGCAGCATGCTGCAGGTGGTCCTACCCGAGCGAGTCTGGCTGGCAGCTCTGGTGCCCAGGGCTCCTCAGGCACCGACAGATCATTTCCTGAGCTGAAAAGGAGTGGTTTTGTCCACAGCCTCAGGCTTGTTTGCTCAGCACAGTGGATGGCCCCACAAGGCTGCTGGTGTACTAGTGGGCACTGCACGTGTGCACAGGGCGCATCAACACAGCTCTGTCCTGCCACTGACAGCCTGCCCGTGGCTCCAGTGCCCGTGAGACCATGTCACAGTATCTCCCCGTCCCCTTACCCCCTTTCCCTTCCCAAATTCTGACCATTTCCCAAATGTGCTCAGCCCTTTCACACTCCTGTTTATGAAACCATTGTACTGGCTCGTTGATTCATTGATTCATTCATTGGTTCATGAATTTATTCATTCAGCTCACAGAAAGTGAGTTGGCAGATGTGGCAGGAAGGTGGGCACCCTGTAAGAGTGAGGAGGAAGTGATTTGGAGGGCAGAGGGGGCCCTGGGAGCCCTGATGAGAAGCTATGTTTTATTCTGCAAGCAGCGGACAGTTAACACAGGGCTCCACAGAGGGTGCCATGATTCAGTGGACCCTGGCTCCTCTGTGCGAGATTGCCTGTCCTGCCCAGCGTGTGGTCCAGGGTTGGACGGGGGTGGCAGTGGGGACTCGGGAGGTGGGGTGAGGAGTGAAAGAGAAAGGGATCTGGGGACTGAGGTGTGTGACCTGAGCAGTGAGGTGGGGCCATGCCATGACGAGATGGGGAAGAGTTGGGGACAGTTTGGGGTGAGGAGGGGCCAAACTGAGACAAAAGAGTGGAGGGAGCAAGGCATGGAGATGCCCAGGCTGCTGATCAGCATGCTGCACACCAGCATAGAGATGGGATTAACAGCCCAGGGCCTGGATATGGCTGGCGAGTGAGCCGCTGCCACCATCTGGAGGACAGGGTGCAGAGGAGGAAACCAGCCGAGGGGGTGAGCAGCCTCGGTAGCATCCCAGCGATGCTGGACAGCACCAAAGACAGAGGAGGTCCTGGGAGCAGCTGAGAGAAAGTGGGTTACCCAGGAGGGGCCAGCTTGAGCATGGGCCCTCAGCAGCAGCACTGAGGCTGAAAGAAGGGAGCCAGACCTTATGTAGAGTGGAGGAAAATAGCTGTCCACATGGAATTCTCCACCCAGCAAAAATGGGCCTTCCATGAATGACGTCAAAAAATGAGGCAAGAAGAAGGCCAGGCGCAGGCTCCTCCTGTGGGGGGTGGGACACAGTGGCAGGTGGGGAGGCGGGAGGAGCAGCAGTGTGGCCAAGCATCCAGTTCAGCAGGGCCACGGGCTCCTGGGTGTTTGTTCAGCATAAATGTTCTGTGAAATGTATTCGTTGTACATGTCAAATATTTGACTATAGTAAGAGAAAACATGAGTGGGAAGTGGGAGGGAAGTGGTGGGGGGTGGGGGTGGGGTAACAGGTCACATCCTGAGAGGATAACAGTGTTCAGCATGGGGCTGGAGGGACCACCATAGGGACAGCTGGCCTGGGGAGGCGGGGACCGCCTCTTTCCACCCCCAGCCCCCAGGGAGGAGCCCTGGGGCCTGTTTCCCATTCCCAGGAAGATGATTGCATTAGGAAATCGTCTCTTAAGGAGATTCTGCTGGGCCATAATAAAGCTGTCATCTGCATCGTCTGCCACCCATCAAGGGCAGGCGTGGGGCTGGTGTTGCATAAGGGGTTCTGCAGGAAGGGCCTGCTCTACATACATGCCCTGTGCTGCTTCTAATTCATGCAGTTTTTGGATCATATCGTTGTTATTGTTTTCTTTTTTGGAAGTCCCAAATTAAATTTCGGCTCTTGTGCTGCCATCCTAGGGAAGTTTTTCATCGTCTGGAGCTCCATTTGTGTTTCTGTGGCAGGGTCACCATGCCATGGCAAGGGTGACCTCACAGTGCCCCATCAGAGCTGCCGGGTGGTTAGCAGTGGGGGGGTGGGAGACCAAGGGCCATAGCCAGGAGCCTGTGGAGAGCTGGTGAGCCCCCGCCTCCACAGACAGGGCCAGGCCATGCTTAGTATGTGTGCACCGAGGGCACGGGAAAATGTGTGTGCTTGTGTGTGAAAGCGGGTGTATACCAATATGAGCGAATACATGTGCTTGTTAGAGCCATATTGGCAGTGTGATAATGTGTGAGCATATGGGAGAACAAGTGTGTAACAGTGTATGCCCCCATGGTGTGTAATGGTACGCATCTGAGAGAATGAGTTTGTGTGAGAGAAGAAATGCATGTGTGCAATGTGTCCGCCTGAGTCTGACCAGGAGACAGCCCCACATGGTCCCTGAGACAGGAGCAGTAACATCAGAGGCACTAAGCTGTGATGAAAGAGGGATGAATGGGGGTGGGGAGAGCTCTGTGGGGCACCCTCGGCTGCAGGTGGGCTCCAGGGAAGGAACCCCTTCCCAGCTGGGGTCAGAGCCTGAGGGAGGAGCTGGATGCTAGGCTGGGGCCGCTGCGAAGGCTCAGGTCTGGCAGGAACTATCCTCAGGGCACGGGAGCTGAGGCTGGGGGCTGCAGGAAGCTGATGGCTAGGCTCAGGAATGGGCTGCATCAGTGCTGAGGGATTGCATGCTTTGGGTATGCGCTAGGGTGGAGCACATAGCACACCCTATCTCGTGGACTGCCCGGGCAGCAGGACCCAGAAAAGGCAGGTGTAACAACCGGAGACAGGAGCAAGCCCTGGCCTGTCCCAGCATCCCTCCAAAGCCCTCCACCAATGAAGCTTGGCCTTGTGCTGCCTGCAAAGTAGCCTGCTCCAGGCCCGCCTGGGCATGAGAACGTGCACACCTGGATGGAGTGTGTGGACTGACAAGGTGTGTGCGTGCGCACATGTGGGACGAGGGGCCTCAGGACTGGTCCCCTCTGCATCCAAAGATGAATAAATTAAACAGCCCAGCCAAGTGTGGAGCATTGGAAACAGTCTTCACTCTGTCAAACACTAGGGCCGACTCTTTCCTGCTGAGGTGGACAGGGTGGGAGCAGATGGGGTCTTGGGTGGGCGTGCTTCCATCTATTTTTCTGTCTCCTGCATGCCCTGTGCATGCACACATATACACACACTCATGACACACACTACACAGGCCTTGAAGGTTCCTGAGGTCTCTCTGAATGTGAGCAGCAACTTGGGTCTTTGGCAAGTGTGCTGTGAGCAAGCAGGACCTTCCCCCACCCCATCCTGCATGGTGCCAGGGCACAGCCAGCCTGAGGAACCAGAACCATGGTGGGGGGGTCATTGAGGGTTGGTGTGGGAATCCTCTTAGTGTCTCAGACAAGTGACACTGCCATTTGCACTGTCGGTGGGTGTGGTGTGTGCCAGGCCACCACCGTGCTGCAGAAGTACAGGGTGGGCTATGCCCTGGCAATGAAAGCTGTTGAAGCAGACACCTGTGTGCTAGGTGTGGGGGAGGATTCTGTCACCATGTGGCATTTGGGCCTTGAAAGCATGGGGTGGGAAAAGCTTCTTAAGTCCTGCTGGTGACCTTCCCATGGTGCCAGGAGTGGCTCTCACCGGAGGTGGGTCTCGACCCACGGGCCTGGCCTTGGTCCACAGGCCAGGCGGCCCTTCTAGGCAGAAAGGCGGCAGCAGGATGGGAAGCCAACCAGCAGGGCCCTGGGCCTCCTGGCAGGCTCAGCCCCTGCTGGCGCCTGACTTCCACCATCACTTTCTTAGCTGTTATTCTAACCCCCAAGACACAAAGCCTCACAGCGTGTCCAGCTGTTTCACTTGGTCGGGCTTCTCGCCACCCAGCCCCACTGTTCTTATCTGTGAAATGGGCAGTGAAGGGATCTGCACCCAATGGCTGAGTCTGCAGTGAGAGCCTCATGATGATACACCCCTGTGCAGAGGTGTATGCCTGGCTGCACCTGCACTAGCCGTTCCTCCTCTCCTTAGCATGCCTCCCCCACTTCAAAGCTGGGGAAACTGAGGCCCAGAGGAGGCCAGTGTTCTGCAGAGTCTGCACAGCCCGGTGGTGCCTGATGCCAGCAGCTCTTTCCCAGCTCTCCCCCGTGGCTGACCCACCACGATTGGCTGCATCATTTGTGGGCCCCTTGTTCTAGAATTATGAAGAATTTCAAGACTGTAGCAAAGAGCATTAAACCAAGCGTGAAACCTCTGAGCAGGGCCCACTGGGACTGCCCAGGCTGCACTCCGCTGAGGCCAGCCCTGCACCCACCTCCTTCGTTCTCCCACCTTGGACCATGTGTTTTTCCATCTAGAAGTGTCTGTGACAAGCGGGAACCTTAAGACAGCTGTGCCCAGCTGCAGAGACCACCTGGGAGGCATTTTAAGTGCATTTAAGTCTGTTTCTGCTCGCAATCATTGCCTGATCCACAAATCCCTTTTGGCAGCAGGAAGACCAATTGGGATTGGGCCCCCCATGATCCTGTAGGGGTGGGCTCTGCCAGATGGGAGCAGGAAGGCCCGTTCTCCCCTGCACATGTGGGCTTTGTGGTGGGGGCTTTGGGAAGCCCAGGCCTGTCCTACCTCTGGTCCCTGGACCACTAAAGGTGCTTGCACATCATGGAGGCCCCAGAGGAGCACCTGTGGGATTCCCAGACTGGATCTGCTCCTGCGACAGATGGGGTGCCAGGGCCCCACCCACTCTTCTGCAGCCTGGGCATCACCAGAGCCACCCCATGGCCACCCAAGGGCAAATGGTTCTTATTGGGAAGACCAGGGCCAGAGGTGTGGGTCCCAGAGAAAACTAGACCCAGCTGAGCTGCATTGCCTTTCCCTGTCTGAGCTCAGTCAACCCCTAACATCACCTCCGGGGTAAGAACATGGACCCCGCCGCCTGTGTGGATAGCCCAGACATAGGACGCCACATGGGATCGGGAGGGGGTTCATCAGGGCCAGGGCATCTGGACCCTCCTCGCCCTGTGAGGCCGCTGTGAGTTACAATCTCTCACCTTCTTTGTCGCCAGAAATGCAGCACCCCCCTCCCACCCTGAGGGCAGTGTCATGGGAGCAGTGTTCCTGATGTGCAGTGAGCACTTCAAGAGAAGCCTTCTGTTCTATTTTCCCACTGTGGGTCTCCAGACGTCTCACCTGTTCTCTTCCAGGCTCCACTTGGCACTTGATTGTTTCCCCCAGATGTGTCCTGGAGGAGCCCAGCGGCCCTGGGGGCATTCTCAACTGCTGCTGCAGGCCCCGCCCTCCGGACCCCTCTGCGACCTCAAGCAGCAACCGTCTGGGTGGGAGCAAACTGATCAAAAAGAGAGATCGATTACATACAAGTGCAGTATTCCTAATGCCTGCTTTGGATGTTGGTATTGTTTGGGCATTCTGGAGTCTATTTGCAGGTTCTTAATGGATTTTAAGCATTTTTTGCCTATTTATCCATCTTTTTAAAACTTC
Organism: Symphalangus syndactylus; assembly: GCF_028878055.3. Taxonomy (NCBI): domain Eukaryota; kingdom Metazoa; phylum Chordata; class Mammalia; order Primates; family Hylobatidae; genus Symphalangus; species Symphalangus syndactylus. Next base: position 80,030,173 of record NC_072426.2, read on the forward strand.
ATACTATTTTTTATTGTGGAAAAATATACACAAAAATGATTTACAATGTAACTATTTTTAAGTATACATTTCAGGGACATGCAGTACATTCACATTGTTGTACAGCCATCACCACCACTGTCCCTGAACTTTTCATCTTCCCAAACTTAAACTCTGTCCCTATCAAACACTAACTCCCCATCCTGTCTCCCCCAAGCCCTAGCAATCACCATCCTATGTTCTGTGTCTGTGAATTTGACTACTCTAGGGATCTCACATAAGTGGAATCATGCAGTGTTCATCCTTTTGCAATGGGCTTATTTCACTTAGCATAATGTGCTCAAGGGTTATCAGTGTTATAGCCTGTGTCAGGATTTCCCACACCCCCGCCCGCCACAGGCAGCCAGTCTGATCCATTTTTATTTTTTATTTTTTGAGACAGGTCTTGCTCTGTTGTCCAGGCTGGAGTGCAATGGCACAATCTCAGCTCACTACAACTTCCGCCTCGCGGGTTCAAGCCATTCTCCTGGCTTAGCCTCTCAAGTAGCTGAGATTATAGGCGCCCGCCACCACGCCCAGCTAATTTTTGTATTTTTAGTAGAGACGGGGTTTCACCATGTTGGCTAGGCTGGTCTTTAACTCCCGACCTCAAGTGATCCGCCCACCTAGGCCTCCGAAAGTATTAGGATTACAGGCGTGAGCTACTGTGCCCAGCCAGATTCCCCTCCTTGCTAAGACTGAATATTCCATTGTATGTATAGACCACGTTTTGTTCATCCATTCATCCATTGATGGCCACTGGGGTTGCTTCCACCTTTTGTCTATCGTGAATAGTGCTGTTGTGAACATGGGTGTGTAAATATCTATTTGAGACCTGGCTTTCAATTCTTTTGCGTATGTACCCAGAAGTGGGATTGCTGGATCATGTGGTAATTCAATTTTTAAGTTTTTGGGAACTACCTTCTTGTTTTTCATGATAACTGTATATTATTTTCCATTCTCACCGACAACGTACATGAGTTCCAAAAACTATTTTAAAAGCTTTCCACTGTGGGAAATGTTGGCCACACACAGTCAGCAGCACAGTGCACTGCTCCCCTGCTTGGGCTCACTCGGCCACAGCCGATGCCAGCATCCTGCCTTCTTCGAGGAAGCTACGCCTCTGTCCGCAGCGCCCTCAGTGATTCGTTTTTCAGTTATTTAGGTAAAAATCACATAGATAGGCCGGGCACGGTGGCTCATACCTGTAATCCCAGCACTTTGGGAGGCCGAGGCGGGCGGGTCACCTGAGGTCAAGAGTTCGAGACTGCCCTGGCTAACATGGAGAAACCCCATCTCTACTAAGAAAATACAAAATTATCTGGGCATGGTGGTGCATGCCTGTAATCCTATCTACTGGGGAGGCTGAGGCAGGAGAATCACTTGAACCCAGGAGGTGGAGGTTGTGGTGAGCCAAGATTGCACCATTGCATTCCAGCCTGGGCAACAAGAGCAAAACTCCATCTCAAAAATAAATAAATAAATAAATAAATAAATAAATAAATAAAAATTACATAGATAAGATGCATGGACCTTAGCTGTACAATACTGACAAATGAATATGCCCACGTGATCTGCGCGCCTCTCAGGATATGGGACCTTCACATTCCCCAGAACGTGCCCTGTGACCCTTCCCAATCTGTCCACCTCCCCCACACCCCCTCCCGCCACAGGCAGCCAGTCTGATCCATTGCCTAATATCCGTCCAGAATCGTGCCATGTGCACTCTCCTCTGCCTGGCCTCCTCACCTTGGCATGGTTTGTGTGTGTGACCTATCCAGGTGTTTGCATGTATCCATAGTTCATCCTTTTTCATTGCTTGGCAGCATTCTGTGGCGTGGCTGGACCACGGTCTGCCCATCCATCCACCTGCTGAAGGGCCTCTAGGCTCTTGGCTTCTGTGAATCATCCTTCCAATTTCAACTATGGCATTTGATAGACATATGTTTTCATTTTTCTTGGATGAATGGAGTGGAATTCCAGGGTCATATGGTAGGCGTATGTTTAGATAAAGATTTATGACTTTCCTATAAAGTGCTTTCTTCATTTTTTGGCAACTGTTGCCTGCCCCGCGTGGCTGGCAGTGTCTCCTGCCCTTGAACACTCTGGCTCTGGGTGACTGTTGAGAAATCTGTATGATTCAGGTGCCCTTCCAGCTTGGATGATTGAGAATAGGCCTGTCACTGAGGATACTGCTTCCCCTGTTTCCTTTTCTTTTTCTATTTTAAAGCAGTTCTTTTCTAGCCCATGTGTAACTATACAAATAATTGAGTGTTCATGTTCTCAGGAACAGAGATGAAAAACTCCTGCCAAGATCGGAATTTTAAATTAATGATTTTTTTTTTTGTCCTTGAAGAAGCCTTATCCTCACCATCTCTCACTCACTTCCCTACTTCCCACAGTGGCATTGGGCCTCTACTTCTCAAGGGATGCTTACTGGGAGAAGCTGTATGTGGACCAGCCGGCTGGCACGCCCTTGCTGTACGTCCATGCCCTGCGGGACGCCCCTGAGGAGGTGCCCAGCTTCCGCCTGGGCCAGCATCTCTACGGCACGTACCGCACACGGCTGCATGAGAACAACTGGATCTGCATCCAGGAGGACACCGGCCTCCTCTACCTTAACCAGAGCCTGGACCACAGCTCCTGGGAGAAGCTCAGTGTCCGCAGTAAGGGAGCCGCCCCAACACCCGCCCCGTGTCCCACCCCACCCCTTCCTCAAGCCGCCCTCATCACAGCCGCTGACACTGAGGCTCAGGGTGGCTTCCCCACCACCCCTGGTGTGGAAGGCGTCAGGGGTTAGGTGAGGCTGGCCTGCCTCTGTGTCCAGCCTGGAGAGAAGCCAGGACAAGCTTCAGGGCTGCGTGAGGCTGTAGGAGTTTGGAGACACACAGGAATCATCCGGGTACACTCTTCTGCCGGACTCCAATCCCTCTTCCAGTGGGGCTAAAAAGGATTAGGAGGTTTCAAGAGAGGGAGTAAGCGGGGCTGGAAAAATCCCAAGGTTTTGATTTAGCAAATGACCTGCAACTCTCTGGAGAAGGGGCAGTTCCCAAGGAAAGCCTGACTTCTTATCGGCAGCTGGCTGCCCTTGTACCCGGCAGGGACTTGGGCCTGTCCCATGTGTCCAGGGAGGAAAGAGGAGCAGTCAGAGCCGGAGTCACAGCCACATGTGACATTGGTAATGGGAGGGGTGGGGGGGAAGCAGAGGCCCTGTGACAGGAAACGGTGATGCTGCACCTGGTAGCTCCCGTCCCTAGCACCCCTCCAGGGCCACGGCTCGTGCAGCCCTCACAACCACCGTGAGCCCTGTCTGCTGGTGAGAGGCAAGCCTCAGACTGTGAATGCAAAGCAGGCATCCCGGCCCTACCCAGGCAGAGTGACTGGCCTATCTGCCAGGGACAGCCAGGGTGCAGGGGAGGGAGGGGGCTTGGGTGGGCAGCTCCCTCCGGCGCAGCCCAGGCAGTTCCTGGAGGAGGCAGCATCTGAGGTGGGTCGTGGTTCTACGCAGTTAGTTGCTGCCCTCTTCATCCTGAGCCTCCAGGGTGGAGCTTGAGGAATGGGAGTCCCTGGGTGGGGGCCAGCGTGGAATTTGCCCTGGGCCTGCATTTCTTAGGAGGCCTAAGCCCTCCAAGGTGGGGAGAGGCTTCATGCACAGCCAGTTCCTGTCGAGGAAGAAACCACAGGGTAATTTAACAGGGAAAGTTTGTGTAAAGAATTAATTACAACAGGGGATTGGAGCAATGAGGGACAGGCTAGTAAAAAGCAAAGAGAATGCCAGAGAATATGGGAAGAGCAGCTCTGAGGAGCAGCTGCCCACCTAGGGCTGAGATGGAGGCTGGGAAAGCCCTTGCAGCCCAGCTGAAATGGCTATGGCACATTGGTGATGGAACTTGCCGGAAATGCCCCCTCTAGGCATTGGGGAAGTATGTCTGCGGCCATTCCAAACCTCCTGAGGAGGGTGTGGCAGGCAGGGGTGCTGGTCACCCCTTACTGGAGAAGTTGCCACCATCAGAGTTGGGGAGCCTTAGACCCAGTGCTCAGCACACCTCCCTGAGGAAGGGGCCTCTAAGCCAAGAACTGAATGATGAGAGCTAGGCCTGTGAGACACTGGTGCTCTGGGCCGCAGGGCTGTGCAGCAGAGGTAAGGAGGTGGCAGGCGGAGCTGGAACACCAGTCTGAGCTTTGTGGACCTTGGTGGGGACCAGGGTTTACACCAGCCCTGGAGCTCCTGCCTCCTCCCCATTCCCAACTGCCTGGCAGGTGTGGCTGATGCCCCCCACAGACCTGACTTCTCTCTGCAGACCGCGGCTTTCCCCTGCTCACCGTCTACCTCAAGGTCTTCCTGTCACCCACATCCCTTGGTGAGGGCGAGTGCCAGTGGCCAGGCTGTGCCCGCGTGTACTTCTCCTTCTTCAACACCTCCTTTCCAGCCTGCAGCTCCCTCAAGCCCCGGGAGCTCTGCTTCCCAGAGACAAGGCCCTCCTTCCGCATTCGAGAGAACAGACCCCCAGGCATCTTCCACCAGTTCCGCCTGCTGCCTGTGCAGTTCTTGTGCCCCAACATCAGCGTGGCCTACAGGCTCCTGGAGGGTGAGTGCCGACCTTGTGGGGCCGCCCCGCAGTGCCTGCTACTGCTGGGCTTGCTCTGCGAGCCCTTGACACAAACCATCTGGTTTATTCTTCACCTCCGTGCCATCAGTTCATTCAATATTCCAGAAGTACCTCTTGCACACCTGCCAGGGGCCAGGTACAGTTCTAGGAGCTAAGGATATAACAATGAACACAACAGGTTGGAATCTTGCCTGCCTGCAGCTTTCATTCTGGTGGGGCAGACAGAGCGTCTGAGCATGCCAAGGAAATTGTGTGGCTTCTGGAAGGAGCTAGCTGGGGAGGAAACTGGGAAGAGGGAAATGCTGAGGAGGAAGGGAACAGACGAGGAGACCTCCATTCCTCCATCATAAATTGGGTGATCAGGGTGGGGGCTAGCAGAGCAAAGGTGGGAGGGTGCCGGGTAGGCAGGCCTAGCCCCTTGGAGGGCACCACAGTGTGACCCTCGTGTGCCTGGAGTGCACTGAGCGACAGGGAAGAGCTGAGGCTGATGGGGCAGAATAGTTCCTGGGGCAGGGGGCAGGTCTGGGAGCGGCTTGCAGGGCTTTCTCCAGAGGAACATGGGGAGCTACGGAAGACTTTGGAGGGAGGGAGTGCTGGCAGGACCTGACTTAGTTTTAAAAGGATTAGTCAGACTACTGTGTTAGGAATGGTTTGGGGTGGGAAGGTTCAGGGGTGAAGCTGGGAGACAATCAGAAGGCTACAGGAGAAACCTCTGAACAGGAGGATGTGGGCCGTGATGCCGGGATACAGGTGGAAGCCGAGGCATGGCGAGAAGCAGACAGCTGCAGCCAGTCGGGGCGGGATGAGCTGGATCCCAGTGGAGAGGAGAGAAGGCAGCTGACCAGGTGCAGGGAGGCCCCATTTGATCATCTGAAAGTCAGGAAGTGGGGCTCAACCAGGTCACAGAGGCTGCACCGCTGGCAAGTGTGTCCTAAATTCACACTAACTTTATCACAAACATGGCAAGAATATTAAAATCTCAGTAAAGGAAGAAAAGCCATCACTCATGCTTCCCCAGATTCCTTTCATTCTCTGGGGCAGGGATAGATGTCTTTGAACCAGATGGTTGATGGAGCACTTGGTTTTTTGCATGCTGCCCTTTTTCACTAAAAATTACGTAATTAAATTTAGTTTAGTGGGAGGTTTTTTGTAATCACACTCAACAGAGGAAAGCATTATATGATAAGCATTTCCCACATACGTAATTCATGCGCAAGGCATGGTTCTGCCTGGGAGGCTTGTGGAGTTGCCCCTGCCTCCTTGGGGTGGGTTGTGGGGTCTTCAGCGGTGACCTTCCGCCTTCAGCATGCCCCCTTTTCTGGATTATTTCTGGAGGACGGATCCGAGGTCAGGCTCGTTGAAGAGTGTGTTGAGGTTCCTGGCCCTGCTTCAGGGGCGATGTAGTCTAGCGCGAGCTGCCGTGCAGGGCACGGAGCATGCGCTTTTGTCTCGACATCCGCCCTTCAGAGGATGACCAGCCTGGCGACGCACTGGACAAGGAGGTGTAGAGTGGAGATGCACACTAGGCGGTCGGAAATCATTATGCGTTAATGTCACATCATACCCCAGATGTCCACTGTGTTTGTTTTCAAGTGGTAGAATCGTGGCTTTATTTCTCACGTTCTCTAAAATGAACACATATTGCTTCCATAATTGAAAAAAAAAACAAACATTTTTTAAAAAGCAGCCAAGGTCACCAATATGGTGAAACCCGTCCCTACTAAAAATACAAAAATTAGCCAGGCATGGTGGCGGACGCCTCTAGTCCCAGCTGCTCTGGAGGCTGAGGCAGGAGAATCGCCTGAACCCGGGAGTTGGAGGTTGCAGTGAGCCAAGATCGCGCCGCTGCACTCCAGCCTGGGCAACACAGCAAGACTCCATCAAAAAAAAAAAAAAAAAAAAGCAGCCAAGGCCAGTAGCTGGCTCTCTAGGGCTGCAGTGCAGCTTGGGCTGAGCCAAAGCTACCCTTCCCCACACAAGGCCACTCCTGATCAAGGCCAGGTGGGCGGAGGGGTGTCCCAGTCCCTACTGGTTGATCAGGGTGCCTGGTCCCGGCTCTTCCCCACCAGCAGGAGTGAGGACGCAGCTGCAGCAGGACGTAAGCACAGTCATCGCTGGAGCGGAGGAAGGGAGGCCTGGGGCCACAGCGGTGTGCGCCCCGCTCTGACCGCAGAGCCCCCTTCCCGAGGAAGGCGGCTGGCCCAGTCCTGGCTGGCGATCACGCGGGGCCCCTGTCTGTTTGGTGCGCAGGTGAGGGTCTGCCCTTCCGCTGCGCCCCGGACAGCTTGGAGGTGAGCACGCGCTGGGCCCTGGACCGCGAGCAGCGGGAGAAGTACGAGCTGGTGGCCGTGTGCACCGTGCACGCCGGCGCGCGCGAGGAGGTGGTGATGGTGCCCTTCCCGGTGACCGTGTATGACGAGGACGACTCGGCGCCCACCTTCCCAGCGGGCGTCGACACCGCCAGCGCCGTGGTGGAGTTCAAGCGGAAGGAGGTGCTTGTCCGCGCGTGCTGTGGTCTACCCAGTGTCTGTCTCCGGCCGCAGTTCGTTTCTCGGTCGGTTTAGTGTCCGTGTAGCCACCCAACCGTGTGGCCGACCATTCACGCTTTCATTTGTCCTTCGTCTCCGTCGGCTCCGTCTGTCCTAGGGAGAGGGGAAGGGGGAGTCCTGCCAGCACCCAGCGGGGCCTTGCCTCGGGAGGCTGAGACCTCTGGGTGCCCAGTCTGGGACTGACCAGGACGAGGCCCGAGGGCTCGCGTCTGGGGCACACTTGTGCCGCTGCAAGCGGGCGCGTCGCGCTGCCCGGGCGGGGAGCATCTGCCGGGAGGGCACTCCCTCCCACCAGCAGTTGGCCCCCAGCGGGAGGGTCCTTGAGTGACCAGGAGCAGTGCCGGGGATTGGAGAGGGCTGGGAAGGCGGATCACCGCCCGCCCCGACCTTCTCCGGCTCGCGCTGGTGGAACGCGACTGCCACCTGCTGGGCCTCAGGCCTTCCTGCAGCCGGCCCACCCCGCAGGGGCCGTGGGAGAGCAGGCGTGGGGACTGAGGTAGTGCGTTGCCTTGTCCTGCTTCTCTGGGCACACCACGTGCAGATTTGGCAGGGAAAGGAGGTCTGGCCGAAAGCACACCTTGTGAGTGAAGGCTGTGTGGGCCTCCCTGGGCCGTCTTGGGGTGACAGCAGAGGCCTGGTGGGCAGAGCCATCCCAGGTGCCCAGCGGCTTTCCTCACAACCCCCTCCAGCCTGGGGTAGGAGGATGCTTGGAGCAGAGCGCTCTGATGTACACCTGGACTCGGATCTCGGCTCTGCAGTCTGTTCCTGTGTGACCTTGACCTGACCTTCACTCTGTGGGGCCCAGCTTCCTCAGGGGAGAGTGGAGGTGCTCATCCTGCTCTCTGGGGACCTGGATGGGACCTGCCAGCAGGGTGCCTGGGCATCGGCTGTGATTCTCCTTATAAGAGGTCTGCATTGCACCTGTTACACAGGCGAGGCTCAGTGGCTCAGGAAAGGTGACTGGGCCAGGCTGGCCAGTGACCCCGTGGGAACTTGAACCCAGGTCAGACTGTCCCCAGACCTGGCTCTGACAACACACACCTGGTCCACCTATGGGCTGTGCGGGATGTGCAGCATCCTGAGGTCTCTGGTTTTGGGGGGTCTGAGGGGCCCCTCTCGCCTGCACTGACCAACGCCTTCTGCATCCTGCAGGACACCGTGGTGGCCACGCTGCGTGTCTTCGATGCAGACGTGGTACCTGCATCAGGGGAGCTGGTGAGACGGTACACAAGCACGCTGCTCCCTGGGGACACCTGGGCCCAGCAGACCTTCCGGGTGGAGCACTGGCCCAACGAGACCTCGGTCCAGGCCAACGGCAGCTTCGTGCGGGCGACCGTACATGACTATAGTAAGAGGGGCTGGTGGCATGGCCTGGCTAGGCCCCCAGGAAATGAGGTGCTCGCTCTTCATGGGCAAGCAGCACCCTACACACATGCACACCTGGCATGGCCCTCTGTGGCCCAAGCCACTTCCCCTCCACCCTCTGCCCAGCACTTCCTGTGTCTCTGCCAGGCCTGCCCTCCAGCCACCAGCAGGGCTTTCACCATGGGTCCTCTCTCCCTGAGCTGCTCCACGGCCGACCCTGGCAGGGCCCCACCACACCCCCTTCCTGACCTCACCAGGGCTCACCACCGACTGCAAACACACATGTCACCTGTGGCTTTCCTCCAGCCCCTGGCACTCCATCATTGCCCCTGAGGCATCCCAAATGCTTATGGATTGTTGCTCCAGCCTCAGCAGCTCTCTGCTAAACAGGCTGGTGTACAGAAGCAGCCCCGAGCCAGGTCAGGGCTTCTGAGCCCATTGTCCTGCCTGACTGCTGACATGCCACCATGCTCACCTGCTTTCAGGGGACCTTTCAGCAGCTGCCTTGCTTCCTGCCTCCCTCTCCCACCTCCTGCTGATTTCTCCTGGGATCGCCTTCCAAATAAACCACCTGCATTTGGGGTCTGTGTCTGGTGGAACCCCAGGCCATGGGTCCTTCGCCCCTTTCTGCCTGGCCTGGTCCTATTCATTCCTCAGTCCTCCCCACCTCACCAAGCCTATGGAGGCCCCACCTGTCAGAGGGGAGACAGCCTTCTTGCCCTGGCACTGAATACCCTGTGTGCCAGAGTGCCCCTCCCATCATTGTTTCCACCACATGAGAACCACAGCGGCAGCACGCGGCAGGTACAGGGACGGCATGACTTCCAGGGCTTGGCCTGCGGGGTCATTGGGTCTGCTGAAGGTTCCTGCAGTGGAGGGGAGTTCTGCCATGCTCTGGGGGAGCTGTCTGGAGGGCTCTAGTGTGTTCTTCCCAGGGCCTTGGTAATGTAGACCTTTAACCCCCCATGTCTCACACACACACACACACACACACACACACACACCTGTTACCCAAAAAACGAAACTCTGTAAAACATTTTAAAGAGGTTTATTTTGAGCCAAGATGAGTGACCACAGCCTGGAGAAAACACAAACCCAAGAAGCCTTGAGTAAGTGGTCCCCAGGTCCAAGGTGGTGGAGTTACAGTTTGCTTTTATACATTTTAGGGAGACAGGAGTTACAAGCAAGGACATAAATCAACACATGGAAGGTATACATTGGTTTGGCCCCAAAATGCAGGGTATCTTAAAGCAGGGGCTTACAGGTTAGAGGTAGATGCAGAGATTCTTTAATTTACAGTTGGTTGAAAGAGTTAAGCTTTGCCTAAAGACTTCAGGTCAGTACAAAGGAATGTTAAGGAAGCCTGCTATGTGTCCCTGATGCTATACAAGGTCAGGATGGAAAGTAAACCGCGTTATACCTGCGTAATTAAAAAAAAAAAAAAGGTTTTTAACAAGATTTTATGGGCCAGGCATAGTGACTCACGCCTGTAATCTCAGCACTTTAGGGAGACCGAGGCAGGTGGATTGTTTGAGTCCAGGAGTTCGAGACCAGCCTGGGCAACGTGGTGAAACCCTGTCTCTACAAAAAAAATATGAAAAATTAGCCTGGCGTGGTGGCACACACCTGGATTCCAGGAACCTGGGAGGCTGAGGTGGGAGGATGGCTGGAGCCTGGGAGGTCAGGGCTGCAATGAGATGCAACAGAGCAAGACTCTGTCTCAAAAAAGAAAACCAATGTTATGGTTTGTAGGGTGTTACTTAACCCTTGCCTGGCATGGCCTTAGGTCCTGTTTATAATTTGGTATCTTACTGCCACAAAGAGTCTGTTCTGCCAGTCTTATGATCTCTGTTTTAATGTTAATGCCTGTCAGTTGTGTCCAAAGTCCAGAAGGAAGAGGGCCTAATAAGGCAAGTCCACCCTGCCTTCCTGTCATGGCCCAGAATTCCGTTTTTAAGGTTTTTCTGGTGTCTCCTTGGCCAAGAGGGGATCTATTCAGTTGGTCTGGGGACTTAAGATTTTAGTTTTAGTTTACAACTCTATACACAAACACCCCATACACACAGGCACAAATACCCTATGCACAGACACCACACACATGCATACTACACACTTACACATACCACACACACGCATACCACAAAAGCATATCATACACACAGACACCCCATACAATGCGTGCACATGCATACACACACAGGCTGCCTCAAATTGAGAAGGGTTCCCTGGACTTTCAGTTCAGCAAATCCCAACATTTGAACATTGGTGCCAACTTAGGACCAGCCCCAGGCCTGTCGCATGGCACTGTACATGTGAAAGTATGTGTTTGCACCAGTGTGTGTGCAGGGCTGTCTGGGAAGACGTGTGCTACACATGAGGAAACAGCCAGAGCAGCTCAGTGGTCATTGTTGTGCCCCTACCTGTAGGGCTGGTTCTCAACCGGAACCTCTCCATCTCGGAGAACCGCACCATGCAGCTGGCCGTGCTAGTCAATGACTCGGACTTCCAGGGCCCAGGAGCGGGCGTCCTCTTGCTCCACTTCAACGTGTCGGTGCTGCCGGTCAGCCTGCACCTGCCCAGTACCTACTCCCTCTCCGTGAGCAGGAGGGCTCGCCGATTTGCCCAGGTGAGCCCATACCTATTGCCTGTCTGGGGAAGATTGAAGGGCCAAGGGACATGGGGGCACAGGGAGGCAGGTGACACTGCCTCTTGGCCCAACCAGCACAGAGTAGACTGGGTGGAGTCCTGAGCCCAGGGCCAGGAGGTATAGCTGGGTGCGCAGAAGAGGCCTGGGAGAGCTCACAGTGAGCAGGGCTGGGGGCTCCTTGGGCCTCTCTTTTTTTCCCCTTTCCATTCTTGGTATCTTTAAAATGTATTTTCAAAAATGCAAGAGCAATGCTGGGTAAATCTACATATGGTGACTTGGAAGAATCTTCCTGGTGGATTGGTGAGAGTGGCTTGCAGAGATGTTGGTCCCACGCGACTCCCTTTGTGCAAAAGCAGATCTTCCCTGACAGGGATCTGCAAGTGTGCAGAGATCACAGTGCTGTCCACAGTGGTGCCCTCAGGGGGAGGCTGGAAACGCTTCCACTTTTTACTTTTTGTAACTAGGTTTGCTAGAAAGCATATATTTATATTTGTCTTTGGAAAATAATGATTAGAAATAGAAGAAATAAAAGTAATAAATATTCATGAAAGAAGATGAGGCATGGGGTGTGATCCCTTCTGCCCATAGGCGGCAGTGTTGCACATCATGGCGTTCTTTCCGGGATGTTTCTCGTAAGCACTTATTAAGTTGACTTGAAACTGCAGCATGCATGTTTTCACATGCCGCTCTCCCTCGCAGAGCAGCCCGTGGCGCCTCCTCTTCAGGGGCCATCTGCCAGTTCTTTCGGGTGGTTCTGTGCCCCCATCAGCTCCTGGCAGCCACCCGTGTCCAGCCCACGAAGGAGCTCACCCTTGGACATATCCAAGCTCCCCGACCACCCCCTTGGCCTTTAATGGGAGAGGGATCAGAGACGGAGGGGCGACAAGGCAGAGGGCCCTGAGGGGTCTCACAGGCGGTGGGGCAAGAGCAGGCATTGCTGAAGTTGGGTCACCTGCCCTCTGTCAGGCTCAGGAGCAACGGGGCCTGAATCCCAGTCCAGCCTCAGCCTCACTGTGGTCTCACCCTTCTCCCCAGTTTATGAAGCTGTGAATTAGGGACAGGAACCCTGGACTATTTTGAGAGTCACGTGAGAATTTGGAAGTGGGCTTTGTAGGGGAAAGTGAGGAGACCCAGGAGGCTGGTTTTTGCTGTGGTCACGTGTGGGCCTGGGAGAGCCCAGCCCTGCTCTGGCCCTCCCCCATCTCACCATCTGTGGAACTTTTGGTTTCAAGCAACTGCAAGAGTTGCCAAGAGGTTGAAAGAATTCAGCTGCCTGACTCCAGGACCTGGCATCCCCAGGAGAGGCCCCTCTTTCCCAGGGGCTCTAGTCAAAGTCCCAGAGCCTGGCATCCCCAGGAGAAGAGGCTCCTCTTTCCCAGAGGCTCCGGTCAAAGTCCCAGGGAGGCCCCCTTGGTCCTGCATGGGCTGGGGCAACCATGCTCCCGAGTCTTGCGGCTGGGGTTCAGTGCTCTGACCAGGGGACACCAGGGCAGGGTGGACCTCTAAACCCTGTGCACTGAGGGAGGAGCGAGGGGTCCCCAGAGCACTGCTGGGGCAGCTGGGAGCAGCCAGGGAGGAGCCTGGGAGACATTCCGGCGGCCTTGGTGTCTGAGTGAGGGAGTAAAGGAGAGTAAAGGGTTGAGTCAGGGCCTGTCTGGGGATTTTCCTGCCACCAAACTGAACCTTCTTGAGGCCCTGGGTTGCCTTGACCTCCGGCTCCCAGGAATAGGGGCAACTCGTAACATGTGGCCTGAGTGGAGCTGGGCAGGGCAGGGCCGGGGCAAGTGGGTGGGTATGCAGGCTCTGAGGGGATGGAGGACAGGATGCTCATGGGGGGCTGCTGTCTCCAGGCCCAGTTGGGGGCGTTCCCGGACTTAGGCTATGTGGGAACCTCTACCCTCAGGCTATTGCAGGCCGGTCCAGCTGCCTGGCTAAGGTGTTCCCCTGTGCCCCCCTAGATCGGGAAAGTCTGTGTGGAAAACTGCCAGGCGTTCAGTGGCATCAATGTCCAGTATGAGCTGCATTCCTCCGGCGCCAACTGCAGCATGCTAGGGGTGGTCACCTCAGCTGAGGACACCTCGGGGATGCTGTTTGTGAATGACACCAAGGCCCTGCGGCGGCCCAAGTGTGCCGAACTTCACTACATGGTGGTGGCCACCGACCAGCAGACCTCCAGGCAGGCCCAGGCCCAGCTGCTTGTAATGGTGGAGGGGTCATGTGAGTGCCTGCTCCAGGGAGGGATGGGTTGGGGGCCTGGGGGCTTCCGGAGCCTGGGCCTCCTACCCTTTGAGAAAAACAGCTGCAAGGCTTAGCTGGGGAGTGGGGAAGGCATGGACCAGCTTCACCCTGAGTGACCCAGCAGTAAATGGTTGCCCCTTCCAGATAACATACAGGACTTTCGTTAAATTTGAATTTGGGGTAAACAACAAGCAATTTTTTGGTATAGGTGTGTTCCATGCAACCTTTGCAGCTTCTCGAAAGACACACCTCCAGGTCCATCCATGCCCTCTTAGGAACATGCTGACACAGCTGCCATTCATGCCATTCATTGTGTATCTGAAATGCAGGTCCCACAGGGCATCCTGGGCGTCGTTGGCCAAATCTGGCTGCCCTCACATCCTTCCTCCCGTACTTACCCCAGCCCAGGTGACCCCTGCTTTGTGACCATGATGTCCTGTACCCTGCCCTGCGCTCTGTGCTCCTGGCACTGTCCATGATGTCCTGTACCCTGCCCTGCGCTCTGTGCTCCTGGCACTGTCTTTGCTGCCCTGGGTCTGTCACTCCGGTCCTCTTGGGCTCCATCCGTGGGGCAACTCAGCTGGTGCTGTTCCCTGTCCTTGGGCACTAGCTGGATGCTGGGCCCAGGCCAGCCCCCTGTGACCCTGCTTGTCTGCCACCTGCAGATGTGGCCGAGGAGGCGGGCTGCCCCCTGTCCTGTGCAGTCAGCAAGAGACGGCCGGAGTGTGAGGAGTGTGGCGGCCTGGGCTCCCCAACAGGCAGGTGTGAGTGGAGGCAAGGAGATGGCAAAGGTAGGCCCTGGAAACGCCTGAGGGAGGCCTGCGGGGGCGACGGCACCGGTGGAAACGGGGTCCTGGGGCCCTGGCAGCCTGGGGTAGCTCTCCCTGCTCCAGGTCTGCTTCTGGCACCTCATCCCCCATGTGGCTCTCGATGCCAGCATAGCGGGCAGCAGTGCAGGGCTGGGGAAGGGGCTTGTGAGTACAGTGAATGGTCCCTAGGCCGGATTCACTCTGGACTTGGGAAGGTCTGAACAAAAGTTGGGATGTGCTGGGGACAGAATGGCCTTTTCTGGGAGGTCCTCGTCCAGGGGATGTGGTGTGGGCAGGGGACTCATTGTCTGCATCAGCCAGAGGCCAGCCTGGGTATGCCCACCACCATGAGGGGCCCTCACCATGCAGCCCTGAAAGGGTCCCGGCCTCTTTGCTGTAAGGGCCACCTGTGTGAGGAACCCCCCATACCTCCTCTCCCATAAGCCATGGCTCCCCAGGATGCTTCCACTGGCAAGGCTCTGTATGTGGTGTTTCCCTACTCAGGCCTCCGATTGCTCCTCCCTAGAGGGGCAGGATCTGCTTAGGAGGTGGTGGGGGTGTGTAGCGGGGCCCCCACATGGGTGACAGCCTGCTGTGTGTCCTGTGCAGGGATCACCAGGAACTTCTCCACCTGCTCTCCCAGCACCAAGACCTGCCCCGATGGCCACTGCGATGTTGTGGAGACCCAAGACATCAACATTTGCCCTCAGGACTGCCTCCGTAAGCAGGGTTTAATCAGGGCATGGGAACAGGTAGGAGACAGTAGGGGAAACCTGGATCCCACAGGCACTTCAGCCAGAGTTGCCAGGGCTGTCAGTTTTATGCATCAAGCTGAGCCTCCTGTGCATTTCAGCGTCCCCTAGCCATGGGGAGGGAGGGAGCAGGTGCGGTCAGGGACAGGGGGAAGGCAGGGACCCACAGACTGTCCAGGCCCCTGCTGAGGTCCCAGAAGTCGGCACACACAGATTTCAGAAGCGGAGAATGGTCAGTAGGGACACTGACAGGGAAAGTGCGGCCCTGAGCCAGACGAGGGACACTGCAATGTGCGGGTCAGGCCACCAGGCTCCAGTTTTGGAGGTAGAGTCCTTTGTTCAGATGAAATGTTAGGAGGGGGCCTGGCTTCACCCATGGCTTCAGAAAGGCACTGTGACCGAGCCCTGCCCAGCTGAGCCAAGCTGCTGGGCCCCTGGCCTCCCTGGGCCTGTGCTTGTGACACCAGTTGGGGAGGGGGCTCTTTGGGACACTGCCCTCGAAATATGGGGGCCTGGGGTGGTCAGGTGCCCCAGGAGGCTGAGTGGGCTACGTCTGCCCTCAGGGGGCAGCATTGTCGGGGGGCACGAGCCCGGGGAGCCCCGGGGAATTAAAGCTGGCTATGGCACCTGCAACTGCTTCCCTGAGGAGGAGAAGTGCTTCTGCGAGCCCGAAGACATCCAGGGTGAGTGGGCGGCGGCTGGGACCACCACCACCTCCCAGCCCCATGGAGGTCTCAACAGCACATCTGAGGTCCCAACAAGGGAGGAAATTGCTGGGAGGCAAGTGGGCCCCATGAAACTTCCCTCCCTCCCTCTGGGCCTCTGTTACTCCACCCAGGAGAGGGGCCAGGGCTCCTATAAAGTGTCTTCTGGCCATAAGTTCTATGATGGACAGGCCAGAAAGGCAGTTCTTCCACCAAACAACTTGTCAGCCTGACAAGTCACTGTCCCTGTGACCATGCAGCTGGGACCCACCCAGGAACACATTTCAAGGTCAGCAGGTATGGTGGGTGGCACAGCCACACCGACTACACTCAGGGGTGCTGTTCTGCCTGAGCACAGGGACACGTTTCTGTCATTGAGTTTTCCGGTGTTATATAGCCCTACGTCCCCAGCCGCTTAGCATTTTCATAAAGAAAATGCCAAAGACATTTGGAACAGAGGAAAATTTTGACCTCCCCTGCCAGCCCTCCAGTGCCAGCTGGTGTGGTGAGCATAGCCTCTGCTGTGTGACCTTGGCAGGCTGCTCAGCTTCTCTGAGCCTCTGTCTCCATCTGTAAGAGGGCAATAGTGTTCTAGTAGGGGGCAGTAAATGGCAGTACCCATGCCCGATGGGGTGTTCTCAGGCCTTCCCACACCTCCACGGCCACTTCCCCGCTGGCGCGGACACGGGGGGCTAGAGAGCCATGAGGCAGAGCATGCGCGGCCTATACCCAGTGGTGCCAAGCCTCTGGCGGTGCCGAGCCTCACATCGCCCCCACCCACAGATCCACTGTGCGACGAGCTGTGCCGCACGGTGATTGCGGCCGCCGTCCTCTTCTCCTTCATCGTCTCAGTGCTGCTATCTGCCTTCTGCATCCACCGCTACCACAAGTTTGCCCACAAGCCACCCATCCCCTCAGCTGAGATGACCTTCCGGAGGCCCGCCCAGGCCTTCCCAGTCAGCTACTCCTCTTCCGGCGCCCGCCGGCCCTCGCTCGACTCCATGGAGAACCAGGTCTCCGTGGATGCCTTCAAGATCCCGGTGAGGGTCCCCGCGGGGCAGGGAAGATCCCCTGCCCTCCCCAGCTGCCTTCCAGGGAGGGAGGCCAGCAGGGGAGATGGAGGCCATCCCGTGAGGAGCTGCCAACGCTGGGCAGACGAGGCCCGTGTTCTGCCCCCATTTCCGTAGGGCGCTGTGTGGGGACAGTCTGTGGGGTGGGACTATGATGAGGTGCTGTTCCCATCCAGGTGAGAGGCAGTGGTCAGGGTCGCAGCATCAGGCAGGGGAGCAGCAGTGTGGATGGAGGGGCACTGAAGTCAGAGGGGGGTGCCTCTCTGGGGAGCCTGACCTGCAGGTCTGCATGTGCTACTCAGAGCCTCCAGGCTGTACCGAGTATCCTGGAGCCTCCTTGTCCCGGCCAGGCCTGCTGTGTGGTGCCTCTGCCCTCTTCTGGTGGTGGCCTGCCCCTTCAGTGTCCCTACTAGCACTGTCCAGGGCACTGGAAGCTAAGCCCAGTTCTGGGAGGCACAGAGGCTCAGAGCCAAGGGTGTGAGTGAACGGTGAGCCACGCAGCTTATGGTGGCGTGAATAGCTCCTCGGCAGGAGCCTCCAGGGAGGAAGCTAAGCACCCAGTGGCCACAGGGCCCTGGCACTTCCCATCTCAGGCTGGGAGGTGGCCTGGGATTCCTGGGAGGGGCCACATCCCACAGTGCAGCTCAGCCTGAGGCCTCGTCTCTGGAGCCTCCATTCAGGCAACACCCAGCCCTCGGTAAGGGTGTGGGCCAAGGAAGCCTTCCCAGATGTGGCCACTGCTGCTTCCCCACCAGCTTTCCTAGTTGGTGGTCCCCATCCTGGCCTGGCTGCAGCTTAGCCTCATGGCAGGGCTCTAGGATGAGCCACGAGAGTCCTTCATAAACCCAGCAGGTTTGTGTGAGGCTGCCCAGGGAGGCCACACTGGCCTGGGCTGCTGCTGGCAGAGACTACCACCCTAACCCCAGTCAGCTCCAGAGTCACACTCATCAGCACCAGGTCTTGGACCCATGACTCAACCTCAATATTTGAGAGGATCAGGTTGATGTCGCCCTCATGTGCTTACTGCAGTCTCTGGAGTTTCCAGTGCCAGCTGTGGGGGTGACAGCGCAGGGAAGCCATGGCAATGTCAACACTGACCTTGACTGTGGGTTCCCAGGGAACGTGGGGCCAGACCAGGACAGCCCAGGAGCAGGAGACCTGGGGTGATGGATGCCCAGAGCTGGCACATCAGGGGAGGGTTCCTGGATCGTGGCAGGCTTTGGCCTCCCTGGTCAGAGTTCAAGTACTGGGGGCCAGGGTAGGGGTCTGGGAAGGCATCCAGAGCAGTCCCAAGTGGGCCCAATGTGTGGATAGAACTTTGGTGGGAGGGCAGGGTGGTGGTGCCAGCAGGCAGGGTGAGCGGGTGCGTGAGGGCCCGTGGCAGCCCTGGAGGAGCAGTGCTTCCACACTTTGAGGCGGAACATGGTGGCGCCTTTCTTTGCAGGGGTGGCTATGTAGAGAAGTTCCCCTGGACACTTCCACTGTAGCCGGAGGTCCTAGTCTGGGCCTGGTGCTCATTTAGTCCTGGGGCAGGGGTCAGGGGAGACAGTAGAGCAGGAACCAGAGAGGGTCGGATTACTGAGTCCAAGCCGTGCTGTGACCACACCTGTCATGTAGCAGCTCTCAGGGGCCTGGCTGTGGGGTCCTGCCCTGGGCAGAGACAGGCAGCATTGCCACTGGCTCAGATGACAGCTGGTTCTCTGCACATTGGAACTTGTCCATGGGGCCTCCTTTAAGGGTCTTGCCTTCTTCCTCCCCTGTCATCCTCTCACTTTTCTCCCCTCTTCTCCCCCTTCCCTCATTTCCAACATAGGAGGATCCAAAGTGGGAATTCCCTCGGAAGAACTTGGTTCTTGGAAAAACTCTAGGAGAAGGCGAATTTGGAAAAGTGGTCAAGGCAACGGCCTTCCGTCTCAAAGGCAGAGCAGGGTACACCACGGTGGCCGTGAAGATGCTGAAAGGTACCTGCCGGGCACAGGCACAGTGCCCCTGAGGGAGTCTCCAGGGCGGGGGGTGGGTGAGGCCCCTCCTGACCAGCATGGGACCCTGAAGAGCCCCCATTGCTGATCTAGAGTGGCTGCAGTTGGGGGAACCCTACCATGGGCCACTTGGGCCTAGAGAAGCAGAAAGAGGACTTTGCTCTCCCTGGAAGGCTCTAGAGGTGCTGCTGTGCCAGTGCCACTGAAGATCTAAGCTTTAAACATTTAAAAAGCCCTTTGATTTTGAGCTGACAGCTGTCTTCACTCCAGTCTGCCCCATTTATTCCTCTCAGCCCAGTGTCTCCTGGGGTCCTGGTGAAGAGACCACCAGTAAGGACTGGCCCTCAATCTCAAGAGACCCCCATGGGCCTGTCTCACCTGCATGCCCAGTCATGCCACAAGTTTGGCACATGCACGTACCCACACAGGCATGCGACTGCACTGAGTGGCCCCCTCTTCTGTGGCCAGGCCCCAGGTCTGTGGACAGCCAGGCTGAATGGTGGTGAGGGAGAGTGGTTGGTGTACACAACAGTTATTTGTAGTAGTCGGGGGCTGCACAGCACAGGGTGCTTCCAGATGCCTACCCAGCCCCTCAGACTGGGTTCACCTCCAAGCCAGTAAAACCCCAGACTCTCCAGGGGCACAGGGAGACCCTTGGATTTCCATTGCAGCCATGCACAGCCCCAGGCTGCCCACACCTGGTCCAAGGGGTCCTGGGGCCCCAACTCCCAACTGTCCTCTCCCTTCCAGACAACCCTTCAGGGCAGAGGAGGTGGCACGGCATAGCTGGGCAGTGGGACAGCTGACCTGGGAGGGATGGCTTAGCCACGTGTTCTGACTCTTGGAATACCTTCAGGCCCAGGCACCTGCTGGGCATTCCAGCACAGCTCTGGCCACCATCGGGACATGTGTGCTGGGCAGGTGATCCCTGTGGTGCCTCGTTCTCTTTCCATCATGCCTCTACAGTTAGACTCTCTGGGGAGTCATTCTGTTCATTAAGAATAAGCCAGAATGTCAGGTGTGCAGTGCACTGGTAACACTGCTTTATCTCAGGTGCTAATGGGGGTCTTCTTGGTAACTAACGGAGTGTGAGCTGCTGACGTGTGTGTGATGGATAGATCAGCAGCACGGGAGATGCCTGGGCTCCAGGCTGGCCATCTCAGACGGGAGCAGGAAATGGGGAGCCTGGTCGCGGTGTGTGGACCTCTTTCATAGCTCTCCACCTTCTCCAGGGCCTCTCCCCACAAGTGGGTGTGTGGGTACCCCTCACCTTTCCAGAAGGATTAATGCGGGGAATTTCTGTGGACCACTGTCTTCTAAAGACAACGACTACAGGAACATAATGCCACATACACAGGCCAAGCCCTGGGACACTCTGAGGAAAGATCCGGCATGTGTGGATGCTGGCTCCTCAGGGCGCTTCTTCCTCAGGGCAGATGAGGCCCCTGTCCACTGACCCCAAAGGCTGGGAGAAGCCTTAAGCAGCATCGTCTTTGCAGGCCTCTCTGTCTGAACTTGGGCAAGGTGATGCGGGTCCATCCTGACCCGGTATGGTCATGGAAGGGGCTTCCAGGAGGGATCATTTGCAACCTGCTCTGTGCTGCATTTCAGAGAACGCCTCCCCGAGTGAGCTGCGAGACCTGCTGTCAGAGTTCAACCTCCTGAAGCAGGTCAACCACCCACATGTCATCAAATTGTATGGGGCCTGCAGCCAGGATGGTAAGGCCAGCTGCAGGGTGAGGTGGGCAACCACTGCACCCAGGCTGGGGGCTCCATACAGCCCTGTTCTCCCTCTTTCTCCCTTTCCCGACTGCTCCTGCCCTGTTTCCTGTTCTCCCTCTTTCTGGAAGCCTGGCTCAGGCCCCAGCCTGGAGCTTGTGTCTAGCTGAGTCCATGGGCTTGAGTGGTCACTTTCCATCAGAGGGGCCCCATGCTAGCGGCACTCCCTGGGCCCACAGGGCTACTCAGAGGTCTCTGGTGTGACATTGCCATGTGTCCTCACCCAGTTTGTGGCTGGGCCCACGGGGCAGGGAGCTCTAGGGATGGACAGTGCATCCCGGGTACTAGGGTACCCTGGGTACCACAGGGCACTAGGTGTGCTGTGACCTCAGGTGACCCCAGCCCCGCCCTGCATGGCAGGAGCATTGTCACCATTTCTCAGATAAAGACCCAGGAGACCAGCCTGGTTTGTTAGTTTTACAAACCACCGTGCTGCTCAGGGGCTTCCCAGCATGCGTGTGCGGGTGTGTGCGAGAGGAATAGGGAAACACCGGGAGCACGCAGCAGGCACTCTGGTCGGCACCAGTAGAGTTGGAGGCTGGGCTTGGGGCCGGACAGGCGGGAACAGGGAGCAGGCTGCATGCAGAGCCTAGCGCCAGGCAGGAACCCTTGCATCTGCGCAGGCCTCTGCCTCCATCAGCACCCCCAGCCTGCACTGGGGCAGGACCCAGGAGGCAAAAAGGCATGGAGTCCTAGCATCAGGGAGGGGTGCCTCCCAGGGCAGTGTCGCCTGCCTCAGGCACCTCGAGAAGGAGGCGCCCACACGAGCAGCAGGAGGCAGAGAGCAAGTGGTTCAAGAGAGAGCTGAGACTTCGAGGTCTCCACTCTCCACAGAGCTGCAGCGGTGCTGCCTGAGGCAGGGCTGTGTCTGCCCCCTTACTCATTGGGTGGCCGGGCCTGGGGGCCCTGCGGCCTCCCACCCTGGTTCCTGGAAGACCGGAGCTGCCTGACCCGCGCGCCCAGGGCCCCTTCTCTCTGCCCCCAGGCCCGCTCCTCCTCATCGTGGAGTACGCCAAATACGGCTCCCTGCGGGGCTTCCTACGCGAAAGCCGCAAAGTGGGGCCTGGCTACCTGGGCAGCGGAGGCAGCCGCAACTCCAGCTCCCTGGACCACCCAGATGAGCGGGCCCTCACCATGGGCGACCTCATCTCATTTGCCTGGCAGATCTCACGGGGGATGCAGTATCTGGCCGAGATGAAGGTGCGTGCATATGGCTCTGCACCCAGCTAGCCCCGGCCAGGCCACAACCTGACCCACCACGCCCCTGCCACCCACATGCTGGCCTGCCACGCCCCCACCATGCCACGCTCTAGCCCACCACACCCCTGCCATGGCTTGCCACACCATGGCTCACCATGCCCCTGCCATGCCACACCTTGACTCCACCACGCCCCTGCCATGCCACACCCCCAGCCCAGGTCTCACCAGGCCGCTATCCGGGCCACACACCACCCCTCCGCTGGTCACACCAGGCTGAGCCAGTGACCGCTGCTGCCTGGCCATGGCCTGAGGGCTCGTGCTATTTTTCCTCGCAGCTCGTTCATCGGGACTTGGCAGCCAGAAACATCCTGGTAGCTGAGGGGCGGAAAATGAAGATTTCGGATTTCGGCTTGTCCCGAGATGTTTATGAAGAGGATTCCTACGTGAAGAGGAGCAAGGTGCCCAGTCCTGGGGATGAGACGGGGCTCCCAGGGATCCCAGGTGCACCACAGGGCAGGCAGTGCCCTTGGGATGCCTAGGAAAGATACCGAACATTAGTGGAGCTCTAAGCTTTTTATAGCCCTCACCCCAAATCTTTCTGACCCTGGGTCCCCAAGGACCCAATTAGAACTCCACTGAGCCTCTGCCATGTCCTTCTCCTCCAGGGCCTCCAGGGCACCCCTCCCCTGCAGCACACTGACCCGAGGCCCTTGCCGCACTTTTCAGAGGCCACCTCATGCTGTGGAACTAACAGTCCTCTTCTGCAGAATAAAGATCACCGTTCTGATGTGACCTTAGCTCTTTTCTCAGAGAAGGGTGGGATGAAATTAGCAGGATCGTCCTTCTTTGCAAAAAGGAATGAACTGCTTTACAAGTGAGGCTTCTCCTGCACAGGGGCCTTGGACGCTGGGCTGGGTGAGTTTAGAGGCATAGGAATCCCCTGGACAGGATCCAGCAACGCAGCCCAGCTTTGTCCAAGTCTATGAAACAGGTAGTGGGCACCCTTGGGGACACCTGGTTCCCTACCATGGTCCTAGTCCCAGGACAACTGCCTTGGCCCTCTTAGTTTTTCTGCCCATGTCAGCCCCTCTCCTGCAGCCTCCCAGTGGCAGCCCAGGCAGGGCAAGTTCAGGGGGCGCTGCTCAAAGGCCATGCCGCCCAGACGTTCAGAGCAGACTCTGCTCAAAAAAGAAGAAGAAGAAGAAGAAGAAGAAGAGGAAGAAGAAAAAAAAAACACAAAAGGCAACTTCTATGATTCAGCTTTGCTCTGAGGGGTCTGGAGAAGCCATTTGTGTTGCCAGGGGTTGTGAGCTGTTCTGTTTCTTGTGGGGTTTCCCTTGTGACAGCAGATCTCAGAACTGCTGTGGGGGAAGTGGTAGGGGCTGGCCCCTGCCCTGTGGAGGGTGTGGACAGAGCCTTCCTGTTGATGCACTGGTCCTCCAGGGAGAGAAGCTGAAGGCATTCCTATACAAGGCGTGCAGGCTGCACTGTCACACACTGCTGCCAAGACAGCCACACTGCACTAAGGACATAAATCCCTAATGTGTTTAAGTAAAAGAAGTGACAGTAATGTTGTGTTACAACCCAAGGCACACATTTTAAAAATGGACTTGCACCTTCAGGCTTGTCTGTGGAGAAGCTGTTTCTCAAGTCACCCTGGAAAGGATTTGTTAGGTCAGACCCCAGCACTGATGAGGGATGTAGGGGGCTGGGGGCACTCATTCAGAGATACTAAAAGCACCCTGCAATACAATAAGAGAGAAAAAACAGCCTCCCCCAAGGCACACAGACAAATCCCTTCCCTCAAGGCTCCTTCAGTGTGGTAGCTGCTGGCAAAGTGCCCAACATGAAAACGCTAGATGTTGGTTTCCCAAACACATTGGCCCTCAGAACCCCAGGAGAGATCTTGCTGGGGGAGTTCCAGGCCCATGCATAGGGAAGCACTGCTCTGCACCACCAGCAGGCCTGTGGCACGTGACAAGCTGGCCCTGTGTGGCTGTGGGCGGGCAACTGACTCTCGCCAGCATCTCAGCAATCCCCAGGAGGTTCAGGCTGGAGCTCCAGCCCCTTCAAAGCTGTGTGTGGCCAGCTCTGTGCCCAGGAGTGTCTACAGCACTCCTCTGGTTACTGAAAGCTCAGGGATAGGGCCTGGCCTTCTCCTTCACCCCTCCTTCTTAGAGAGTTAGAATAACTTCAATGTCTTTCTTCCATCCCCTCTTTAGGGTCGGATTCCAGTTAAATGGATGGCAATTGAGTCCCTTTTTGATCATATCTACACCACCCAAAGTGATGTGTAAGTGTGGGTGTTGCTCTCTTGGGGTGGGGGTTACAGAAACACCCTTATACGTGTAGTGGGGCCACGACGCCCATCCATGCAGCTTGGCCAGGGAATTGCACTGGCCCTGAGCACCTGTCTGCAGTGCCAGCCCTCCGCAATGACCCCCTCACTGAGGGGCCTTCATGATGTATTCATGAGGAAAATGGCTGGGCCAGGCCGGGCTGCAGTTCTGAAAGCTCCAGTGGAGCATGAGAGCAGAGCAGGTGGCCAGTAACCCAGCCTCCCCCGCCCTTGCCAGCCCCATGCTTCCCTCTGGGTCCCTTGGTGACTCACAGGCCCAGCCCAGCAGTTACCCTCCTGTGGTCCTGAGTAGGGCTTTGGGCTCAGGCAGAGCACCCAGTGACTTGCCCCCACCCGCAAATGGAGCTTGGGGACTCCACCTGAAGATGGCCTTGTGTGAGTTTATAGATTTGTGTGCCCCAAACTGCTCAAAGGTGGAAGCCAAAATCTCATTCGTCCAGGTCCAATGACGAGAGCTGATCACTTTTAAAACACAGGATTCTTGCTTCTAAAGTGTTCTACAGTCAGCAGAGGTGTGATGTGCATCTCTTTTTTTGAGGGGGGAGGGGATAGGGTCTCACTCTGTCACCCAGGTTGGAGTGCAGTGGCGCAATCCTTGCTCACTGCAACCTCCACCTCCTGGGTTCAAGCGATTCCTGTGCCTCAGCCTCCTGAGTAGCTGGGATTACAGGCACGCGCCACCTCGCCTGGCTCATTTTTTTGTGTTTTTTAGTAGGGACAGGGTTTCACCATGTTGGTCACACTGGTCTTGAATCCTGACCTCAAATGATCCGCCTACCTCAGCCTCCCAAAGTGCTGGGATTACAGGCGTGAGCCACCACACCTGGCCAACATGTGCATCTTAAATACTGTGGGCTGTGAATAAGCAATTGGACAACAGCTTTCCGATTACATAAGCTGACTGTAGGCTAGTTGGAAAAGGCAGAGAAAAGCATAAAGAAGAGACTGAATGTCACTGGACCACACTGCCCAGTGACCTCTGGCTGCCCTCTGGTGTGCTCTGTGATGTGCACATGTATACTTTTTATTGCCCTAACTGGGCTCATGCGATGCTGTTTTGTGATATGATTTTGTTCCCATTGCAAAGCAAGTTTCCTTCACAGTTAAAATGTTTTCCTATAGCTTTTTTTCCTTCTAAGATTTTATGAAACTTTCCAAGCACATAGAAATGGTAAAAGAACTATACAAGGCACTCTGAGTCTGG
The DNA here is from genome assembly GCF_028878055.3 of Symphalangus syndactylus. Classification (NCBI taxonomy): domain Eukaryota; kingdom Metazoa; phylum Chordata; class Mammalia; order Primates; family Hylobatidae; genus Symphalangus; species Symphalangus syndactylus. Next base: position 80,055,456 of record NC_072426.2, read on the forward strand.
TGGTCTGCATTCTCACCCCTTTAAGTGTGAGAATCTTAAGAATGATTAAGATTAATTCATGAAATTAATTAATGTCTCATTAATTCATGACATTAATTAATGTCTCATTAATTCATGACATTAATTAATTAATGTCTCATTAATTCATTAGTCATGAATTCATCTTAAGCTTCATGTGTCCCTCGTGGGTGTGGCTGCTCTGATGGGAGTGGCTTGGGCAGGGACTTCAGCTTCATGGAGTAGGGGCCAGGCAGGCAGGCAGCCCTTCCCCACCTTCATGCTACGTCTATCTGAGCAGCCAGACCCAGGCTGACATCTGTGAGCATCTGTGCTTGGAGCCGACAGGGTCAGCAGGTGCTTGGTGGTGGCGGTGGATATCTGGGCCCCCCGGAGGGCGCTGTGAGGGCCAGATGGAGCCACTCGCTGGTCCTCTCACTCTCTGCAGATGGTCTTTTGGTGTCCTGCTGTGGGAGATCGTGACCCTAGGGGGAAACCCCTATCCTGGGATTCCTCCTGAGCGGCTCTTCAACCTTCTGAAGACCGGCCACCGGATGGAGAGGCCAGACAACTGCAGCGAGGAGATGTGAGCAGGGACCGGCTTTGGCCCAGCCTCACTTGGGAAGGGAGGGGACACCTGTGTGCATTCCCTCCCCATCCAGAGCAGCCCCAGGAGAAACCAGGAGAAGTAGGGGGTGGGGAGTGGGCAGGGCAGAGGTTAGAGAGCCATCCTTGGGTGTGGCAGTAGATGCTGGGGGTCCTACCCCACTGAGGGCTGGTGGGCTTCCTAGAGGGTCTTATAAAAATGAGCGAGAGCAGAGACTGGTGCAATACAAGCTCGAGGGCTAAGAGCTGTCCCAGCAGGACACTTGGGGAGGAGCTGGTAATTCCAGATGGCCCAGGGGCACATGTTAAGGGGTGTCTGAGTGGAGGTGCAGAGCCAGGCAGGGGTAGTCTGGGCTGCAACATGAGAGGTTGAAGCCTTTACACTCTCGGGGGAGATGGTCTTAGAAACTAGGCTGAGAACAGATGAGAAAGGGCTGCCCAGAGGCAGAGATGCATGGTACATGCATTCCACAGAGTGTGCACACTGCTGGGGCGTGGAGGGGTCATGCTGGGCCAAGAAGCCAGGTACCGCCTCCCTGGGCCCCCAGCTGGTGGCCAGCTGGAGCGCTGTGGTCTGCCTGGGCACCCAGGCAAGCAAGGACGGTGCAGGACAGACGTGTGATTGCCAAAGGTTCTTGTTTGTCTGTCTCCACACCTAAAAGCCCTCAATCAATTCATCCTTCTTGAGAGTTTTAAGGACTGGCACTTCTCACTTAGCTGCCAGAGCAGGCATAGTATCCAGTGAGCTGTTTACCAGTGTCTTTGCAAGGGAAGTAAAAATGAATCTCCCTTGGAGGGAAGGGAAGCCTGTAGGATTCTGGACCACAGCTCTGGGAGACCTGAGCACAGTGGCCCACGGGCTGGGATCCTGCAGACAGGCCCTGCCCCAGTCCCACGAGGCTCAGAGATGTCAGCAATGAAGAAATAGCTTTGGGGTTGGAGACAGAGCACACTGGGCCCAGGATACAGGGCAGGGTGCGGTGGCTGTGGTGGGCTGTCCTTCTGAGACCTGGCCCTGCTTGGATCATATTGGCCTGTCTGCTCTTCCCACCAGGTACCGCCTGATGCTGCAATGCTGGAAGCAGGAGCCAGACAAAAGGCCGGTGTTTGCGGACATCAGCAAAGACCTGGAGAAGATGATGGTTAAGAGCAGAGTGAGTGCCTGGGGTCAATTCCCACAAGCTGAAAGTGGCATGGGGAGACTCCAGTCTCACCCCAGGGCAGTAGTTTTAGCCCTCAGAGTTCCCAGTGCAGGGCCACAGTGGAATTGTGCAGAGAGAGACAGTCATGCTCTCCCCTGTGTGCAGACAGCAGATTGAACCCTTCTCAGGCCAGGCCGCTTGGGCTTCTTTTCAAGTCATGAAGAAACCAAGATTCTTGACATTTAGGAAGAGCTCTCTACAGGCAGGCATGGGAGGAAAATATTCCAAAGCCAAAAAAATAGTTTTCCATAATGGAAAATGAGAAAGTTGAGTTAAAGCAAGTGCCCAAAATTCAGATGCCCAGAAGGGAGTCCGGCTCGGGGAGGGCAGTGAGTAAGGAGCAGTGGAGACTGTGGCAAACAGCCAGCCCCCTCCAAAGGGTTCCTTGCTGGAGTACCTGTGGCCTGCAGAAAAAGGAGCCAGGAATGGGCCAGGTCTTCTGAATTTTACGAGGTTTATGTTGTCTCCCAGTTTTTATTGTTAACAATTCATTTAAATTTCCCAGAGCCGAACGTAGGCCAAACAAACCATATTGGGGGGTGGCCAGAGTCAGCCTGTGTGCCTGGAAGTACAGTTTGTGAGGTCTAAACATTTTCAGCCAGTATTCATCAGGCAGCTGATAGGACCCATACTGTGTCTCAGAGGCCAGGAATGCAAAGAAATAAGACCAGCACAGCCCTGCCCTCACGGGGTTTACACACAGGCCTTGTCTTAACATTGGCACATTTACTGAGTTGTCACTTCTTCAGACTTGGATAGTGGGATGCAGGACCTAGGACCCCGTAGGAGAACTTCACATCACTGTCTCGCTTGGATGAAAACTCCAAGTCCTGAGAATGCAGGGTTGTTCAAAACAGAAGTGATCACTGGTGCTGGCCTTCCTAGAACAGTGCTGAGAAACAGCCAGGAAAACCCTGGGCCCCTCTGCACATTCAAGCTAGGCATTGAAAGGAGCAGATGCCAGTGGCCCCTCGTGCTGGGGAGCCCGTGCCTGTAGCAGGGTCCTGTGCACCCTGACAGTGCTGTCAGATTTCAGAACTCAGCCCTGACATGACATTCTAGATGGCAGGGGTCCTTGGGGAAAGCTGGAAAACATCCTGCAGGCTGGGGCTGCGTCCTGGCATGTGGCTGCAGTGGGCTCCCCCAGAGCCCAAGGGTTTGTCAGCGGGCTGGTTTCCTGCTGCCCGTCTCCAGGTTGGGCCAGGGGCAGCTGGATGAGGTGTCCCCCAGGGCTGCCCTCCAGGCCCTGGAGATAAGACGCTGAGGGAGCACATTTCTGTCCCCAGGGAGGTGACTTTCCAGGGGAAGAGACAGAATAGACAACACCCAGGGGAGCGATGGGGACCTCAGAGCAGGACCAGGCAAGCCAGGAGTCCTGGGAATCAGCGCAGCCTGGCCCTGGTCTCTTGGAGAGGCCAGGAGATTGGTGCCAGGTGGAGACACAGCCAGAGCCTCTGCCCTGGGGGTGGCGGGGGGCCTGAGTTGTGTCTAGTCGTGGCGCATGGCTTGGAGTGACCGGCCATCTCTTTCTTCCAGGACTACTTGGACCTTGCGGCGTCCACGCCGTCTGACTCCCTGCTTTATGATGACGGCCTCTCAGAGGAGGAGACACCGCTGGTGGACTGTAATAATGCCCCCCTCCCTCGAGCCCTCCCTTCCACATGGATTGAAAACAAACTCTATGGTAGAATTTCCCATGCATTTACTAGATTCTAGCACCGCTGTCCCCTCTGCACTATCCTTCCTCTCTGTGATGCTTTTTAAAAATGTTTCTGGTCTGAACAAAACCAAAGTCTGCTCTGAACCTTTTTATTTGTAAATGTCTGACTTTGCATCCAGTTTACATTTAGGCATTTTTGCAACTATGTTTTTCTAAAAGGATGTGAAAATAAGTGTAATTACCACACTGCCCAGCGACTTAGGATGGTAGAGGAAAAAACAGATCAGGGCGGAACTCTCAGGTGAGACCAAGAACAGGCTGAATAAGGCATTTCTGGGGTGGGAATCAAGTCATAGTACTTCTACTTTAACTAAGTGGATAAATTTACAAATCTGGGGAGGTATTCAGTTGAGAAAGGAGCCACCAGCACCACTCAGCCTGCACTGGGAGCACAGCCAGGTTCCCCCAGACCCCTCCTGGGCGGGCGAGTGCCTCTCAGAGGCCACCTGGGACTGGCGAGCAGCCACTGGCCAAGCCTCAGCCCCATTCCCAGCCGCATGTCCTCCATCAGGGGCAGCAAGGTTGCAGGAGCTGGCCGGCCCTGGGAGGACGCACCCCCACTGCTGTTTTCACATCCTTTGCCTTACCCACCTTCAGGACGGTTGTCACTTATGAAGTCAGTGCTAAAGCTGGAACAGTTGCTTTTTGAAAGAACATAGTCTGTGGTGCTGTGGTCTTGCAATGGACAGTAAATATGGTTCTTGCCAAAACTCCTTCTTTTGTCTTCGATTAAATACTTGAAATTTTTTTCTGTTTCCTAACTTCATCATTGATTGTTTGAAATCTTGGAGTTTCAAGCATTTTTTCAAGCTGAGACGGTTCCTTTTGCATGCCTCCTGACTCACTGACTCCTCACTGGCTTTGTGTCTAGTGCCACACTCCATTTGTGCTGACGACGCTATGAGGCTGGCCCGCGTGCGCCCTCGATTTGGAAGGTCCTCTTCTCCGTTGTAGGCTCAGACAACAGACGAGTGCCTCCTTTATGTTAGAGAATGTTTTGTAGAACGTTCCCGCTGCAGTAAGCCATTGAGTGCAGCAGTTTGACAAATATACATCAGATTTGAGAGTCTCAAGCTCATAAAAGTCAAAATTGGCAGTGTCTGTTAAGTTACATTTACCAAGAGAGCACATGATATTTCCCCTAACTATAACAGTGTTTTTGGAAACCTGGAGCACAAAACCATTAATATAATTGGCATAGAAACTACGAGTTTGGTTTGAACATCAAAGGGAGTTTTGCCAAGGCCTTACTGTCTGCACTTGAAGTTTTGGTTCTTCAGTGCAGAACAAATGATCTGTTTTCATTTTTAGGCATGTCAGACCCGAACTGGCCTGGAGAGAGTCCTGTACCACTCACGAGAGCTGATGGCACTAACACTGGGTTTCCAAGATATGCAAATGATAGTGTATATGCTAACTGGATGCTTTCACCCTCAGCGGCAAAATTAATGGACACGTTTGATAGTTAACATTTCTTTGTAAAAGGTAATGGACTCACAAGGGGAAGAAACATGCTGAGAATGGAAAGTCTACCGGCCCTTTCTTTGTGAACGTCACATTGGCCGAGCCATGTTCAGTTCCCAGGTGGCAGACTTGTTTTTGGTAGTTTGTTTTAACTTCCAAGGTGGTTTTACTTCTGATAGCCGGTGATTTTCCCTCCTAGCAGACATGCCACACCGGGTAAGAGCTCTGAGTCTTAGTGGTTAAGCATTCCTTTCTCTTCAGTGCCCAGCAGCACCCAGTGTTGGTCTGTGTCCATCAGTGACCGCCAACATTCTGTGTTCACACATGTGGATCCACCACTTACTACCTGGTGTATGAAACTGGACCTGAACTGTTGGATTTTTCTAGTTGCGGCCAAACAAGGCAAAAAAATTTAAACATGAAGCACACACACAAAAAAGGCAGTAGGAAAAACACTGGCCCAGATGACCTGTCCTTATTCAGAATGAGAGCCTGGGGGGATCCTGGGGATAGTGTCAATGCCCCTCCAGGGCTGGAGGGGAAGAGGGGACTCGAGGATGGGCCTGGGCTCAGTATTCGAGATCTTGAGAATGATTTTTTTAAATCATGCAACCTTTCCTTAGGAAGACATTTGGTTTTCATCATGATTAAGATGATTCCTAGATTTAGCACAATGGAGAGATTCGATGCCATCTTTACTATGTGGATGGTGGTATCAGGGAAGAGGGCTCACAAGACACATTTGTCCCCCGGGCCCACCACATCTTCCTCATGTGTTCGGTACTGAGCAACCACTACCCCTGATGAGAACAGTATGAAGAAAGGGGGCTGTTGGAGTCCCAGAAATGCTGACAGCAGAGGCTTTGCTGCTGTGAATCCCACCTGCCACCAGCCTGCAGCACACCCCACAGCCAAGTAGAGGCGAAAGCAGTGGCTCATCTTACCTGTTAGGAGCAGGTACGGCTTGTACTCACTTTAATTTGAATCTTATCAAATTTGATTAATTTGAATCTTATCAAAGGGACAGGCTAGCTAGCTGTGTTAGAAGTAGCAATGACAATGACCAAGGACTGCTACACCTCTGATTACAATTCTGATATGAAAAAGATAGTGTTTGGCTCTTATAGAGCCTGTGTGAAAGGCCCATGGATCAGCTCTTCCTGTATTTGTAATTTAACGCTGCTACAAGACGTTTCTGTTTCTTAGATTCTGACCATGACTCATAAGCTTCTTGTCATTCTTCATTGCTTGTTTGTGGTCACAGATGCACAACGCTCCTCCAGTCTTGTGGGGGCAGCTTTTGGGAAGTCTCAGCAGCTCTTCTGGCTGTGTTGTCAGCACTGTAACTTCGCAGAAAAGAGTCGGATTACCAAAACACTGCCTGCTCTTCAGACTTAAAGCACTGATAGGACTTAAAATAGTCTCATTCAAATACTGTATTTTATATAGGCATTTCACAAAAACAGCAAAATTATGGCATTTTGTGAGGCCAAGGCTTGGATGCGTGTGCAATAGAGCCTTATGGTGTGTGTGCACACACCCAGAGGGAGAGTTTGAAAAATGCTTATTGGACACGTAACCTGGCTCTAATTTGAGCTGTTTTTCAGATACACTGTGATAAGTTCTTTTACAAATATTTATAGACATGGTAAACTTTTGGTTTTCAGATATGCTTAATGATAGTCTCACTAAATGCAGAAATAAGAATAAACTCTCTCAAATTATTAAAAATGCCTACACAGTAAGTGTGAATTGCTGCAACAGGTTTGTTCTCAGGAGGGTAAGAATTCCAGGTCTAAACAGCTGACCCAGTGATGGGGAATTTATCCTTGACCAATTTATCCTTGACCAATAACCTAATTGTCTATTCCTGAGTTATAAAAGTCCCCATCCTTATTAGCTCTATTGGAATTTTCATACACGTATATGCAGAAGTTACTAAGTATTAAGTATTACTGAGTATTAAGTAGTAATCTGTCAGTTATTAAAATTTGTAAAATCTATTTATGAAAGGTCATTAAACCAGACCGTGTTCCTTTTTTTGTAATCAAGGTGACTAAGAAAATCAGTTGTGTAAATAAAATCATGTATCATAAAATGTGTAAACTTTTTTTTCTTTTTAACATTCTAGTTGGAAACAACAGATTTCTGATTTTGTAGTTTCCAAACAATATTTAAAACATCACAAAGAATTCTATCACGATAACCACTGAGGCATCAATAGTGGTCGAGGACTAGGGGCTACGGTGACATCGCTGGTTTATCTGGTACATTTGCATGTGAATAGACACATTGATAGAAACTGAAAAACTCAGCTAACTCCACTGTTCAAGGAATCCCTTCCTTAAAGGTGTCCATCTCTAGAACAAAGCAGCAGCCAGTGTCAAGTTTAGGTCTTCACAGTTCTCTAGTAATTTGCTTGTTGCTGATCTTTTGAAGTTGGCCTTAGAGCTGTGGGAGACAGAATATAAAATGCCGAGTCCTGAGGAAAGCCATTAGAAGTGTGAGGGAAAATGCTGTCCTGAACCACCATGAAGCCTGACATACTCACTGCTTCTGTTTATGTACCCCGAGGAATTCTCTGGGCTTCTCATGCCGGGCTTGGAGCTGGTGGGTCAGTGGGCAAACGGGAGTTGTTGTCAACATCAGTCTCATCTGCGATTGCATTGTGTCAGATGCCAGGGGCCTGTGTCACACGCATACAAGTGTGTACACGTGGGCCTTTGCATGCCTCATCAGGTGGTGTACACGCAGGCCTTTGCACGCCTCGCCCAGTGCCCGCCCCAGGCCCACGAGGCCCCACCTCCCAGCCGTGGGTGCCTGTGTCTGCTCACGGCTTCCTCCTTCAACCTGGACGACAGGGGCTGGAAGTGAACATAATCTCCAGAGCCAGCTGTTTGCTGTAGCCTTTACCTCTGAAAGTAGAAATCTACGCCAAGAAAAGTTAATACTAAAAGCCACCCCTAATGTAGACTCTACATTAGGACTATTTGTGTGTGTATGTTTGCTGTTTTATTTTCCCCTAAAAACACATTTTCTGCCAACCTTCACGAAGGATTTCTTCCCACCACAAGGCCAGCTTATGTGGGCAGAAATCTAGTTGAATGTGCCTGAGAACAGGGCTTGAACAAATACTTCATATACAAAAGAAATTTTGAAGGGAAAGCATAGTTTCTAACATAAAGAAAGCCTCTCCCACAGGCAGGCGGAGCAGTTAGCGGTGCCTCTCCCTGCCTGGGGTGCGTTCACGCATAGTGTCTGGCACACCTTGTTTTACTGCTCTTTGCTTTATTGCGTTTTTCACAAATTGAAGTTTTGTGGCAATGCTGAGTCATCAAGAAAGTCTATCAGGGCCATTCTTCCAACAGCCCACACTCACTTTATGTCTCTCTATCAGTACTGTTAAGCAATAAAGTATCTTTAAACCAAGGTACGTACGTTGTTTATTAGACATAGTGCTGTCACACACTTAACAGACTCCAGTACAGTGTGAGTGTAACTTTTATATGCACTAGGAAACCAAGAGACTTGTGTGGCTCACTTATTTGGGATCTTCAATCTTTGCTTTACTGGGGTGGTCTGGAACAGTATCTCTGAGGTTCACCTGTGTTTAGTGGTCCTCACAACTGGGGGGTGGTTCTAGGAAGTCCTAGGGAATCCTAACCTCTGTGGCCCTGAAAAAGGTGGAAACGTGGGTCTGCAGGGTGCATGCAGCAGTGTGCGTGGCCCCTCGCGTCTTCCAAGTGAAGATGCTCCAGGTGCATGTCCTAGGCTTGTGCACCTGCAGGGAAAGCACCCGCTCTGCCAGGGCTGCCGGCTGTGGCCCTGTCCCTTCTCCATGGCAGCAGCCTTGACCAAAACTGTGTAGAGTCTCCCACCTCTTCAGGGAGCTGGGACTCAGGAAGGATCGTCTTAGCTGAGGTCATAAGAACCTGCATGTAGAGAACTTTTCTGCGTGGGGCCACTACCGTGTCCTGCTGCTGAGGCCAGGTAGTGGCCGTCTGAGGTCTGCAAGGGCAGGCTGCTCCCAGGAGTTAAGGAGGCAAACACTCTGAACACCCTGGAGAAATCACAGTTTATCTTTGCAACTACAAATTTGAGTGCTGTGTCAAGTGACCAGGTATTTTTGCAGATGTCTCTGAGGTGTTAAATCACAGGACCTGGCCAAGCGAGATCTCTCAGCTGGACCCTGGGCAGGGGATCCTTTATGGAGGCACATCTCACTGTGGGGGCTGCAGAAATGTGAAGGTCAGCATGGAGGGAGCTTGTGGTCTGAAACTACCCCAGCCACTGTGACTACCACACTAGGAGAGATCATAAACCTGCATCCTCTCAGATGACAGTGAGCAGTTCAAGCTAAAAATGTGCTGGTAAGCAAGGTAAGTGAATTCTAAAGCTAAAAAAAATCATTTTTCATTTTTTGAGAAGGAAACAAGTTTGATATTTCATACACAGACAATATTTACCATGCAGACTGTCGATTTCTTGAATAAAAATATGAAATTCATTTAAAACATTGAAGTTTTTGTGTATTTTTGTCAATGTAAACAGAAAAGCAACCTATTTCTTTGCTGCTCGATTTTCTCACCTGCACATCAATCCTTTTCTGCACTCTCCCATGGAAGAAGGGGTCTCTGGGGGCAAGAGACTTTGGTCAGAGGACTGCAGGGAGCCAGGCAGCACCCATGTCTTGGAGCCTCCACTCTCCCTAGGGCATGTGCCTTGTTCCATATTTTGTGTCTTTCATCTGGGAGTTTTCAAGAGCTTGAGAATTTTCCTGGAGACTCTGGCCACAGGGCCTGAAGCTCTTAGATTGCTCAGAACCCCATGGTAAAGGAGCACACTGAGGGTTTGGGGGACTTCAGTGTCTGGGAAGAAAAGTAAGATCATAGCAAATGATTTCTAAAAATAAGAATGACACCAAGGATGGAAGAGCTCTAGTGTTTCACAAGACAGTCACTGGAAAAAGTACAGGAAGTGTGGTTGGACACTATTTTTAAAGAGATATTCACACAATTACCTATAATCTTTAACTTTGTAGAAATAAGCAAAGGCTACCCATATAAGAACCCATAGGAGCCATTGGTTCTGAACTTGCTATAGCAAGAGAGTCAACCAGCATCACTTACTTTTGGCAGACACTCAAAGGCAGGCAGAGGAGTGGTAAAGCCGTATAGTAAAAAATAAAAGGTGGGGAGGGTGAGGAGAAGCCTTCAGGGATGCTGCGATTGGGGCCTGTTGGCCTGGGGAAGCTGGAGGCAGCTAACCAGGAGGAGGGCCTCTTATGTGATTGGTTTGGGGGACACAGGTGGCTTTCTCTGGTTAGTTCAGCAGGCAAAAAATAGGGAAGCTTGCAGTTCCTGACCAAGTCCTAACCATTCTGGGATAATTGTTGCAGAGGCTGTGGTTTGGCTTTCTGGCTAGTTCTGCAGAGAATCTGATTCAAATCTTCTGGCCATATGTGGTCTGGCCATTGTCTGTTTGCATGTTCAGTCTCTTAGTCCCCCTTGTGGGTCATTTTCTTGTTTGTAAAAGGTTGGCCAACTCAAGGAAGTCTAGAGATCCAGCTCTTCACTGCTCAGAGATTATTCAGTTGTCTCTCTGGTCAACTGTATTGTGAGATCTTGATCCTTCTGTTGTTGTAGCATCATAGTGCTCATTTGACAAGAATGGGATGCAGTGGAACATCAGGACCACTATGACAGAAACAAGAGCAACTGTCCCTTTGAGACGCTTTGAACGCAAACCTCAACTGACCAATGCAGGCCAAGAGCAAATCCCATACAGGCCATGAGGATCAACCTTAGAAAGCCAAATAGCTTTTGCCTCAAGTTGATGTGTGACCTGTTCTACCTTCTCTGTTTCACTGATCCAGGTGCAGTATTAGCAGTGGCAGAGGCCATCACCAACCAACAAGAAATCTACAGCAATGAGACTGTCCATCACTACTCATGCCAATGAGTTGAGACTGATAGGTGCCCCATCTAGGGAAGAAGTGGCATTGCTAATGACTTCTGCCAGGGTTAATGATAAGTTTATGACACCAGGATTCCCACAGATGAGAACATTGCTCTGATTGTTTGCATAAACAATGAGTAACTCTCCAGTTAGAGTGCTGAATAACCAAGGGTGATGTTACGGTTTTTGTAGTTTTACACCAACCGGTTTGTGGTAAATCGTTACAGCAACCCTAGGAAAACCAACGCACCATTTGTATGTATGGTTAATGCATGGCAGATGTTTAAAGGTATTGCAGGATATTGGTGCTTTTCCTTTCCCCAGTGCACCTCATTGATCTGAAGTGAGGGATTTTTCTTTTTGTCTTGATTTTTGTTTTCTAAGATTGAACAATCTTTTTTTCCCAGTGTCCCTTCTGTTTACAGTATCTATAAGTGCCCTTGTCAGTAGCTGACTGGTTGGGGAGGGGCCACCCAGCTGTTTGATCAGCAGGGCCACAAGTTAATTTTGGGTCCTGTCTTATTTTTGTTCTAAAGCACTTTTAAAATGTCTGGCAGGTGTTGTAGTTCAGGTTAAGGGGCTATTTCCCATTCTCATTTCTGTTTTTGATTAGGTCTCCGATTTCAGATTTAGCTCCTTGACAACAAGCAATGAAAAGGCCACTTTCTAGACTCCCAAATGGTACAATGTATTTTCTAGCCTATCCCAAAAAAACCTCCTGCAGGTTTTTTTTTTTTTATTATACTTTAGGGTTTTAGGGTACATGTGCACAATGTGCAGGTTTGTTACATATGTATCCATGTGCCATGTTGATTTCCTGCACCCATTAACTCGTCATTTAGCATTAGGTATATCTCCTAATGCTGTCCCTCCCCCCTCCCCCCACCCCACAACAGTCCCCGGAGTGTGATGTTCCCCTTCCTGTGTCCATGAGTTCTCATTGTTCAATTCCCACCTATGAGTGAGAACATGCGGTGTTTGGTTTTTTGTCCTTGCGATAGTTTACTGAGAATGATGTTTTCCAGTTTCATCCGTGTCCCTACAAAGGACACGAACTCATCATTTTTTATGGCTGCATAGTTTTTTTTTGTTTTTTTGTTTTTTTTGTTTTTTTGGCATGACACTGGATTATGGTCTAATCTTTTTTTGGGGGGGAATGTTTGCGGTATGGCTTTTAGAAGACTTTGCCCTATGTTTTGAGCCTCTTTGTTAACTCTTCAATTTTATTGTGGACAGTAGGATCCTAGGATCCCTTTTGGGGGAGTCTAGTCAACTTTTGCCATTCAGGATTTAGCATGCAAGGTTCTGGTCAATGTGTACAAGTTGATATGGGTTAGGTAACACTGGGTCACATGCTTCTCCCCGCCGCTTTGCGATAGGGTCTTGCTCTGCCACCAAGGCTACAGTGCAGTGGTGCAATCATGGCTCACTGCAGCCTCGACCTCCTGGGCTCAAGTGATCCTCCCATCTGAGCCTCTTGAGTAGCTAGGACTACAGGCACGCACCACCATGCCTGGGTTTTTTTTTTCCATAGAGATGGAGATCTCACTATGTTGCTCAGGCTGGTCTCAAACTTGTAGGCTCAGGCAGTCCTCACTGATTCACCTTCCAAAATGATGGGATTACAGGTGTGAGCCATAGTGCCTGGCCAAAGTATTCTTATTTTATGAATAGTTGCTGATCTTGCCTGGGTTTGGGGAAATCCTTAATTATGGTTATTAATTTAGCTTGGGTCTAAGGTTTAAATTCCACAGTTGTCTGTATATGGGGCTCATGGAGGAACAGGCCTTCAGAGAGGCAGCTGGCATCCTGGGGTCATAGGAGGGTTGTTGTTGTGAAAGGGCAGGGATCTGGACAAGAGGAAGAGAAGGGAAGTGTGGACAGATGTGTGGAAGGGAAGAGATCAGGATAAGGGGGAGAAGAGGGAGAGCTGTATTAGGGAAGCAAATGGATGATAAGCAGGAGAAGGATTTACTAGGAAAATGAGTCTAGGTTGTTGCTGCTTAAATTTGCCTAATCGCTCATTAGCTTTAGCCAAAGAGTCTTTCAGGGAAGCACTTTTTGAATCAGAATATCATTTGGAGACCTCTGACTACCAATCAAAAAAGGCTGCTCATTGGGCCTGAGAAATCTTATTCTCTTTCATTTCTAAGGCGTCTCTCAAATGAGCAATTTTGTTCAAGTTAGATGTTCTCCAAACAAGATCTTCACCAAATCAACCTTGGTGAAGTTAATGCTTTTCAGAGATGGGCCTAAGAATTAGAATTATTAAGAGAGTATATGTAAGAAGCAGGAGTTTTTCCTGGAGGAGGAGAAGATTTAAACTTAGACAACACCATGAATGCTAGCTGGTGAGGCTGGCGAGAAATGGAATGTTTGTGTCTCTCAGGACATGAAAGCGAGATGGAAGCAGAACCTCATTCAGTTTTACTGGAAACCCACAGCAAAGTTTGTCCAAGTAGAGGCCAGTGTGATGAGAACTGCTAACTCAAGGGCTGCGAGGCTGGCTCAAATAAGAGGCTTATGAGCCCCATGCCTGTGTCCTTTCCTATGGTTTTCCTTCTTATGATAAGCAGCACTTTTTGACAGCACAACACTAAACACTAACACAAAATACAGTGAAAAGGGATAAAAAGAAGGGCCTGATTCCACTAGAGATGCCAGACAAATGAGAATCAATAACAAAACCAGAGTACCAAACTGAGAATAAATAGCCAGAGACCTCCACGCAGAGTGAGGTGAGCCCTAGTGCTGACCATATCGGCGCACCTGATAGGCCAAGAACATGGAGGCATGAGGGGCCTCTGGGTGGCACAATGGGTGGAAGCCTGGGGACCTCAGGGACAGGCAGTACAGACTTACCATGGGATCACCAGGAAAACTGTGGAAACCAGCAAAGGCTATTTATTCACAACTTGCTATAGCAGGGGAATCAGCCAGCGTCCCTTGCTTTTGGTAGAAATTTAAAACGCCCGAAAGAGATGGGAAACTTTTATAGTTTTGTTTTGTTTTGTTTTAAGTATCAGATTGGAAGTTGTTGGCGGGAAATGTTTTTAATTACATTTTTCTGATATTAAACCCAACACAGTTGTACTTTAATATTTTCCCTAGGAGAACTACTTATTTTACAACTATATCCCAGTGTATCACCCATGATCAGCCACATAATTTGAATCATGCATTATCTTCTCTCCACATTCAAATTACATACATTTAGTATTTGGCTACTTAAAAAAAATCATTAAAAAGTAACAATTTAAATCCATTGATGGGAGAACCACAGTTAGTTTAAAACCAACAATTCTTGCCAGGCGGGGTGACTCATGCCTGTAATGCCAGCACTTTGGCAGGCCAAAGCTGGAAGATCGCTTGAGCCCAGGAGTTCAAGGCCAGCCTAGGCAACACAGGGAGGCGCCATCTCTACCAAAAATAATATTAACAATTAGCCGGGCGTGGTGGCATGCACCTGTGGTCCCAGCTACTCGGGAGGCTGAGGCGAGAGGATCGCTGGAGTCGGAGGTGGGGAGGCTGCAGTGAGCCATGATCGCTCCACTGCACTCCGGCCTGGGCGACAGAGAGGGACCCTGTCTCAAAAAATAGATGAATAAATAAATAAAAACAATTCTAATGGAAGATTTGAATAGCAATTTAAAACATGTGGCAACTAACCCTGACCCTGCCGCTTCAGTCTCCCCGCCGCTAGCTGAGGGCCATGGCCGCTGCACAGGGGCTCGTGAGGATTCGGGGATTCAGGCAGCGCCCGCCGCGCGTGTGCCAGACGTGCGGCCACAGGGTAGGAGCAGTAAGAAGGATCCAGGGAGAAAAGTCCACGAATGAGAAAGGAAACCCAGCGTTTGTAGGGCTAGGAGGACAAAGAAAATGCTGGCTGCGGAGGGCGAGCCTCCGCGGTGCGTGGCAGATGGGAATTTGCTCGCTGGCCGCTCCTCTTTCTGGAGGGCTTCCCAGCGTCCCCTCCCCCGCCAGGACGCGGTGACGCGCCCGGCGCCTACCAGAGCCGGCTCTCGGCGCCGCCGTGCCTTCGCTCGCCGGCTCAGGCCGTGCTCGGGGTGGCGTGGGAGACAGAGAGCCCGGGGAGGACCCTGAAACACGCAGTGGCATGGAAGACGCCTAGGAAAGGGCTTCTCTTTCCACTCACGAAAATCAGTGTGTGAGCTCGAAGCCATTCCCCAGCGTGTCCGCCTCAACTCCCTCATTCAACAGATGAGGGAACTCCTCCAGGGAAATGCAGTGATGCGCTCACGGCTGCCGGCGGCCCAGCGCAAAAGGGCGCTCCACAGCTCCGCGGCCCGAAGCCCTCGGGTCGGCTGCCACGCAGGCCCCGCGGCCCCGCTCGGACTCCCAGGATCGGTTCCCGGGCGGGACAGCGCTGCAGTCCACGAGTCCGGGCAGGGGCGCCTCTAGGCCGGAGCGGTTTCCTGCCTTGGGCACTCTGCTGCCTCCACAAACGGTTTTCGGAGGCACACACACGGATACTTTAACACGTCTGTGATGAATCAGTACCCAGCTGCCAGTGGCGGAGCTTCCTGGGCGGGGCCGCGGGCGCGCGGCGGCCTCATTTCCTCGCGCGCGCCGGAAGTGGCCGCTCAGGCGCGGCGGCGCGCCCGGGGGGGTGGGTGGCTGAGGCGGCGGCTGCGGCCGCAAGGCGTGAGGCGCCGCCTGGGTGTGCCCGCGGCGCTGGAGGCGGCGGAGCGCATAGCGGGCGAACGCGGTGAGTACCTGGCCCGGCCTCGCCCGCCGGTCCGCGACTCCCGCCGGCTCCGGCCCGGGCGGTGCGGACGCCGGGGCTGCGGGCTCCTGTCTGGGCGAGTGGGGTAGCCTCGCGGACGGGTCCTGCGGGGAGCCCTGTCTCTCAGGAATGAGCCTGCCGGAGTCGGCTCCGGTTTTAGGGAAAGCGCGGCCAGAGACGGTTGGTTCGCTTGTCAGTGTTGGGTTTTTTTTTTGTTGTTTTTTTTTTTTTTTTTTTTTTTTTAACCTATTCATCGCCATCTCTGCTCCTCTCAGTGGATAAACTTTTTTAGTCAGCGGTGACCTCGTCATCGCGTTAAAATAGTTCTGTCCGCAGCCCCTCTTTATTTGTAGATGGCAGAGCGAACGCCGGTAAAGATGCTCTGTCGCGGAGGGCTCAGTGGGGCGGAGGAGACGGGGAGCCTCTGGCGTTGTCGGAGAATGCACCTTAAAAATGACTCTACCCTTGAGCAACGCAGGAAGCACGACAGTGATACTTCTGTTTGTGATGATGGTATTGGCGGTATGATAGTTTGATTATACATCTGAAGCTTTTCTTCCTCAGTCCTTGGCTTGTTAAACTTGAAGGCATTTTCTAGCGTGCTTTTGAGATAGATGTGGGATGTCGTGACGTTTCACCGTCATTCAAGGCTCGCAGGAGCAGGGCCTTCACGTCTGGTAATTAATGTTGTTTTTTGAATGTTGTATTAAAATAGTAGCTTCGATCTTGGAAGTAAGAAGCCAAGTATTTTAGGACTGTTAGCGTTCATTTTGTATTATTATTCTTGTACCATTTGTTTAAAGTTGTCATGTAACTAAAAGAATGAAAAAAGATGTTGGATTTCCAATATTTGTGGCTGAGAGGATTTTGGCCTAAATAAGCACAGTTCCAACCAGTTTAGAAGCTGCATTTTTCTCTTTGTTTTTGTGGAGGCATAAAATACATATGAAATCAATAAGAGCACGAATCTTAATTGTACAGCTCAATGAATTTTTACATACTTATTACCCTGTGGAACCACCAGATATATCAAATTATAACCGTAGAACATTTCCATCATCCTGTTTTCCTGTGCTTCTTCCGAGTCAGTTATATCCTTGTTTTCCCATCTGTATTCTAACTTCTCTTATCAGCTTTTAGTTTTCTCTGTTTTGAGCTTCATGTTAATGGAATCGCATAGTATTCTCAGCATATTGTTTGTGGGACACACCCATGCTATTTCATGGTATTGTATTATTACTGTGTAATAGTCTGTTGAATAATATGTGACTACGCTTCAGTTGATGGCCATTTATGTTCCCAATTTTTGTATATGATGTATTTTGGATATTAAGAATACTGTGGGCCCGGCGTGGTGGCTCAGGCCTGTTATCCCAGCGCTTGGGGAGGCCAAGGCGGGTGGATCGCTTGGTTAGGAGTTAGAGACCAGCCTGGCAAACATGGTGAAACCCCATCTCTACTAAAAATACAAAAATTAGCCAGGCGAGCTGGCGGGCATCTGTAAGCCCAGCTACTCGGGAGGCTGAGGCAGGAGGTGGAGGTTGCAGTGAGCCGAGATCATGCCACTGCACTCCAGCCTGGGCGACAGAGCCTGACTCGGTCTCAAAAAGAAAAAAAAAAAAGAGTACTGAGGACATTCTTGTAAACTAAATGTCTTGGTGAGCATCTGTATACATTTCTGTCAGCTATAGAATGACTGAGTCATGGCATAAGCAGAAAATTACCAACATGGAGTCATTACCAACCATACCATTACCAACCAAAGGCAGAAAATTTAACCAACATGGAGTCATTTTTTTTTAATGTAATAGAATTTGTTATTTTAACTAATATAACATTCAAGTTTGGTTTAAAAAAAAGCATAACTATTATGAGTTCAAGACGTAAGTGATTGATTCATTAACATGTTATTTACCCGTTGAATTGCACATTTCTGACCGTCTTCTGTCGGACTGTCATTGTTTGTTTAACTGTTAAGACAAGTCTGTTAGAGCTGGTGAGGATCTGACTCTGAAGTTGAGCATAACATTTACTTAAGAACTGTGTTACTCAAGTTAGTGGTTTTTTAGAGGAAATGAAATACCAAAAGGATATGACTGAAAGTGGATTGAAGAATCATGGGACTGCAAGTCAAAGAACTTACATTGTTATTGTCATGCTACAAAGCACTAGGTATAAGTGTAAAATTGAATTATAGGGCTAGTTACAAATGTGAATTCACAGCAGGAGTACAGTGATTTTCATATGGACTGAGATACTACTAGCACATTTATAATGTGAACAAAAATCACTAAATATTTGTGGGAAATCGGTAGCATCTAAGAGAAGCTTCAGACCAAACAAATAAAAAAGCTAGGCACTGAAGCAGTGGAGCTAATGTAAGACAAAAGAAAACTTTAAAGTAAGTATTAGTATCTTCAAATTTGTTAAGGTATTATGCCTACCGAACACATACAGGCTGCCATGAAAAAAAGCAATTGATTCTTGAATATTTAAACATGGAAAGTAGGAAAGGGCCAGGTGTGGTGGCTCATGCCTGTAATTCCAACACTTTGGAAGGCCGAGGCAGGAGGATTGCTGGATTCCAGGAGTTTGAGAGCAGCCTAGGCAACATAATGAGACCCTGTCTCTACAAATAATTTTTTTTTTTGAGAAGGAGTCTGGCTCTGTTGTCCAGGCTGGAGTGCAGTGTTGCGATCTCAGCTTACTGCGAGCTCCGCCTCCCAGGTTCATGCCATTCTCCTGCCTCAGCCTCCCGAGTATCTGAGACTACAGGCGCCCGCCACCATGCCCGGCTAATTTTTGTATTTTTAGTAGAGACGGGGTTTCACCGTGTTAGCCAGGATGGTCTCGATCTCCTGACCTTATGATCCACCTGCCTCGGCCTCCCAAAGTGCTGGGATTACAGGCGTGAGCCACCGCACCCTGCCACAAATAATTTTTAAAATTAGCAGTATGGTAGTGCACACCTGTCGTCCCAGCTGTTCAGGCAGTGGAGGCTGCCACTGCACTTCAGCCTGGCTGACAGTGAAACTGTCTCAAAAAAGAAAAAAAAGAAAGAAAGAAAGAAAAAGAAAGTGGGAAAGACTAGCCATGACATGCAAAGTGGATCTAGAAAAGTCAATATACATCTAATAGGAGTTCCAGGAGGCATTAGAAATAGGAAAAGAAGAAATAACCACAGAGATAACAGAGATCCTGAAGGTAGGAATGTCCAGGCAGAGTCTTGGGCAGCCTGAGCCAGGGAGAAATAAGTATCAGAGGACAAAGGACAGGCAAATATAGATCAACCCTTCCCTCTCTGGTCTGTTTCTTTGTCTGTACAGTGCGGATGAACAAGAAGTATGCCTTTTCTGAGAGCTTATGGAAAGATGTGTTAGGTTTGCTGACTGTTCCCCACTCTTCTTCCCTACCAGCTCACAGCAGGGATTGGGGTTGTGTGCCCTTATATGATGTTTAACCTTTTTATCACATGTATTTATTTTGTGAAATTTTTAAAGTGTAAAAATTTTTTAGAAGTTAAAGCAGGGGTTGCCAGTATGGCTGGCTGCCTATTTTAGTATTTTAGTATAAGACTGGCTTTTACACTTTTTATTTTTTTATTTTGTATTTATTTATTTGTTTATTTATTTATTTATTTTTGAGACAGAGTCTCACTCTGTCGCCCAGGCTGGAGTGCAGTGGCGCGATCTTGGCTCACTGCAACCCCCGTTTCCTGGGTTCAAGTGATTCTCCTGCCTCAGCCTCCTGAGTAGCTGGGATTACAGGTACATGCCACCATGCCCGGCTAATTTTTGTATTTTTAGTAGAGACGGGGGTTTCACCATGTTCCTCAGGCTGGTCTCAAACTCCTGACCTCGTAATCCGCCTGCCTCAGCCTCCCAAAGTGCTGGGATTACACGCGTGAGCCACCGTGCCCAGCCCTACACTTTTTAATGCTTTGGGGAGAAAAAGAAAATAATGCTTCATGACCCATGAAAATTATATGAAGTTCAAATTTCAATGTCTCTTGGAACACAACTATACTCATTCACTTACATATCATCTGTGACTGCTTTTGTGCCACAAAGGCAGAATCAACTGGTTGTGACATTTACTCTCTGACCTAAAATATTTGCTGATTCCTGGTTTAGAGGTCAGAAATGGACTTATGCATATATAGGAATTTTGCTAATGATAAAGGTGGCATTTCAAACTAGTGACAAGAGCATGGATTGCATGATAAATGGCAAGAATTAGCTATCTATTTGAGGGAAAAATTACTTTTATTAGGATTAGTTCAGGTAGGGAAGCTAAAATCAAGAAGTAGGAAAAGATTGATAAAGTCTATTACCACCACCACCAACAACAACAAAACTTTGCTTAATAGGAAATAATATCTAACACTTACTGAGCACTTATGCTTGTCATGTTTTACTTGAATAAGTGTTATAATTATACTCTAAGGTAGTTTCTGTAATTATTCCCACTTAACAGAGGAGGAAACTGAAGTTTGCATATATTACGGAATTTGTCTGTAATGAAGAGTAGGAAACCATGATGCAGATCTTTGAATTCAGGCCATCTGGCTCCCAAGCCTATTGTGGACAAGACAAACTGAGAAAAAATATTTGCAACATGGTAACACCATTTTGTAGGTATTATCTACATCAGCACATAAAGATGTACCTAATTCCTTTAAAATATTCTGTTGTATAAATGTCTTCAGTTAATTTAACCTTTCCTCTACTGATGAACATTAAGTTGCTTATACTTTTATTTTGCTGTTACGTATAACACTGATAAACATCCTATGTATGTGACTTTATATAGTAGAATGGATACTTCTGTAGTATAGAATCAGGAAAGTGGAATTGTGAATTGTTGGATTAAATGGCCTGTGCATTTAAATCAAGTTTGCTCTCCAAAAATGTGTGTGTGTGTGTGTGTGTGTGTGTGTGTGTGTGTGTGTGTGTGTGTGTCTGGTTTAACTAAAGGAATCATAGTATCTTGGAAGGAACATTGACCGTCAGGCAAAACTGCCTCATTTTTTAGAGGAAGCCCTGGGAGGTGAAGTGTTACGCCCAAGATTACATAGCTATTAAGTAGCTGTTACATTTGACTCTTTAACTTGTTTTCTCCTTTGTCTTGCTGAAATCCAGGTACCATGATTATAGTTTTCTCCAGAAACACCCTGTCAAAAGGATCCATTTGATATTACTTGTCCTTGGTACTCAGCACAGTGCCTGACACACAGTAGGTAATCAAGTATTTGTTGAAAAAGTGCTGCTTTCAGATGATCAGTACTTACAGACCACTTATTCAATAGCATGTTGACAACCCATGCATCACTGCAATACTCATCAAGTAATCAAGAACTTATCAAGAAATAAAACGTTCTGATCTCCTCCTTCCTAGATATTTACACTTCATAATGGTTTAGTTTTCTGACTGGTTATGTTTTCCAAATAATTGCATGGCTTTGTTTTTGCTTTGTAAAAAATGAACTCAAAATTATAAATTTAGTTTTTGAAAACTTTAATGAGAAATTGTTCTGTGCAGAAAATTTAGGGAGATTATACGGAATATGTTTTATAATAGACTCAAATGGATTATATCTTTCAGAGGGCAGTAGATTAGTCTTGCAGGTTAGCTTGACATACTGCATGCAATGTACATGTCCTGGAAATGATGCATAACATTTGTGTTCGTAGTACCAAAAATTGTGTATAATCAAGATTGAGTAGAAACTCTTTAAGGGTCATATTATTATGTAAGGGACCAGTGCTGTAGAATTAACTATCTTTAACACTTCTGTTGTCTCCAAGTCACAAGGCAAAGAGAAAAGATATGGTAAGACCTTTAGAGGGATATGTAAATATGTAGTACTCTATTTTTGGGGAGATGAGGGGCTTAGTTTTGTTTTTTAAATGCAAACTCGTAATCAACAAATCTTTATACTTCACTAAACAAACTGGAGGGTTTGTTTGTTTGTTTGTTTGTTTGTTTACAAATGCCTTTTTGGCACCACTACTGAATCTGACTTGGCTTTATTTTTTAAACAGCTTCATTGAGGTATAATTGACATAAAATAAACTACACATATTTAAAGTGTGCAATTTGATAAGTTTTAACATATGTGTACACCTGGTGAAATCATCACTACAACCAAAGTAATGAGCAAATCAATTACTCCCAAAAGTTTTTTCATCCCTTTTTATAATTCCTTCCTGGTACCACCTCCCACAGGCAATCATTGACTGATTTACTTTCAGTTAACTACAAATTACCTTACATTTTCTAAAATTTTATATAAATAGAATCATATAGTAAGTACTTCTGTTGCCTGGCTCCTATTACTCAGAGTAATTGTTGATATTTATCCATGGTGAAGCATGTGTCAGAGTTTATTCCTTTTTATTGCTAAGCAGTGTTCCATTGTGTGTCTGTTTTACAGTTTGTCCATTCACCTGTTGGTGGACACTGGGTTGTTCCTGGTTTTGGGCTCTACATATATAAGCTGCTATGAACATTTGTGTACAGGTTTTGGTATTGTTAAAGTATAAACTGAGGTAGAATAAAATTTTAAAGAGTTTGTCTGAGCAAACAGCAATTCATGAATCAGACAGCAACAAATCAAAAGTGATTTGGGACTCCACCAAAGGAATGCAAGTGGAAGACTTCTATAGGATGAACAAGGAAGCAAGGCAAAAAAAAATTTGATTAATTGTATTTATATAGTTGCCTTGTTTAGTCCATCCTATTGGAAAGTCCCTAGTTATATAAGTTAGTTGATGGCTTCTAATTGGCATAGCCTTTGTTTGTTTGTTTGTTTGTTTTTTAAGAGACCGGGCTAGAGTGCTTTGGTGCAATCGTAGCTCACTGCAGCTTTTAACTCCTGGGCTCAAGTGATCCTCCCACCTCGGCCTCTCAAGTAACCAGGACAACATGAACTACAGACATGCACCGCCATGCCTGGCTAATTTTTTAATTTCTTATAGAGGCAAGGTCTCGCTAGCTATATTGCCCAGGCTGATCTCAAATTCTGGCCTCAAGTGATCCTCCTGCTTCAGCCTCCCAAGGTGCTTACAGGCATGAGCCACCATGCCCAAGCCTAATTTTTCTTTAATATAGGCATAGACAAAAAATAACCAAAGTTTACATTTGCAAACAGCCCAAATTAAGTTTTGCTTCTATTGCTTATATTTGCAAGGTCAAGGTTGTTTTAATGGCTTAACTGGCTTTGTCTGTTCAGGGGATTTACAGACCTGGTCTCCATCTTATTTTAATAGTATGAATATGTGCTTTCATTTCTTTTAGGTAAATATCTAGGAATGGAATGGCTGGATCATATGAGTAGGCTTACTAACTTATTAAGAAACTTGGCCTGGACTACATAGCAAGACTCTCTCTAAAAAAAAAAATCTTTTTTTTTAATTAGCCAAGTGTCTTAGGGTTCTCTAGAGGAACAGAACTAAGAGGATATATGTATATATGAAAGGGAGTTTATTAAGGAGAATTGACTCACACCATCACAAGGTGAAGTCCCATGATAAGTCATCAGCAAGTTGAGGAGCAAGGAAGCCAGTGGTGGATCAGTCCGAGTCTCAAAAGTAGGGAAGCTAACAATGCAGCCTTCAGTCTGTGCAGCCAAAGGCCCAAGAGCCCCTGGAAAACCACTGGTGTAAGTCCAAGAGTCCAAAAGCTAAAGAACTTGGAGTCTGGTGTTCCAGGGCAGGAAGCATCCAGCACGGGAGAAAGATGAAGTCCGTAAGAACCAGCAAGTCAGCTCTTCCATCTTCTCCTGCTGCTTTATTCTGCCCTCGCTGGCAGCTGATTAGATGGTGCCCACCCAGATTGAGGGTGGGTCTACCCCTCCCAGTCCACTGACTCAAATGTTAATTTCCTTTGGCAACACCCTCACAGACACACCCATGAACAATACTTTGTATCCTTCAGTTCAGTCAAGTTGACACTCAATATTAGCCATCCCACCAGGTGTAGTGGCTCCCACCTGTAGCCCCAGGTACTCTCGGAAGGCTGAGGCAAGAGGATCACTTGAGCCCAGGAGTTAGGCTGCATTGAGCTATAATATGATAGAGGCACTGCGCTACAGCTCTGGTAACAGAGCAAGATCCTGTCTTTTTTTTTTTTTAATAAGAAAATAATCTAACTTGTTAAGCTCGTAACTTATTAACAAAACTACTTTATATTCCCATCAGCAGTGTATGAAAGTTCTACTCCTTCCACGTTAACAACACTTGTTGTCATTCTTTTTAATGTTAGCCATTCTATTTTTAGCCCTTCTGTGTAGTAGTGTCTCATTATGGTTTGATTTGCATTTCCCTAATGACTAACAATGTTGAGCATCTTTTTCAAGTGTTTATTTGAAGGGTTCAGGCCTTTTCCCACATTTTAATTGAGTTGTGTTTGTTATTATTTCATTTTGATCATTTTAAAATATATTCTTGGTACAAGTCATTTATAAGATGCATGCTTTGCCCATATTTTCTCCAGGTCCATCACTTGTCCTCTCATTCTCTTAACAATGTCTTTGAAAGAGCACAGATTACTAATTTTGATGAAATTCAGTTTATCATTTATGCTATTAAATATCATATCTAAGAAATCTTTGCCTAATTCAGAGTGACAAAGATTTTATCCTATGCTTGCTTTTAGTTTTATAGTTTTAGGTTTTCCATTTAGGTCTGTGATTCACTTTGAATTACATGCTAGTGGATGTGGAGTGGTGTCTAATTGTGCTTTTGATTTTCATTTCCTTTTTGGCTAATGGTGTTGAGCATCTTTTCATGTACTTATATAGGCCATTTATATATCTTCTTTAGAGAAGTGTCTATTCAGATCTTTTGCTTGTCGAGTTATCTTTTTTTTTTTTTTTTTGCTTTTTAAAGTAAGACAAATGATTTACAAATGTTCTCTAATTGTGTGGGTTATTTCTTCACTTTGTTGATGATGTCCTTTGCAACACAAGTTTTTTTATTTTGATGAAGTCCAAGTAATATTTGTTTTGTCTTTGGTGTCATATCTAAGAAGCTGTTGCCTGATCCAAGGTCACAAATATTTACACATAGGTTTTGTTCTAAGAGTTTTCTAGTTTTGACTCTTACATTCAGATATTTGACCCATTTTGAGATAATTTTTGAATGTGGTGTGAAGTAGGAGTCTAGTTTCATTCTTTTGCCTGTGAATATCCAGTTGTCCCAGTACTATTTATTGAAAAAAACTATTCTTTCTCCCATTGAACTGCCTTGCTACTCTTGTTGAAAATCAACTAACCATAAATGTGACGATTTATTTTTGGGCTTTAAGTTCCATTCCATTGACTGTATGTCTATTTTTATGCCATACCACATTGTCTTAATTACCTGTGGCTCTGTAGTAATTTTTGGAATTGGGAAGTGTTTTCCTCCAATTTCATTTTTCTTGTTCAATATTATTTGGGTTATTCTGGGTTTCTTGAATTTGTATAAATTTTAAGATCAGCTTGCCAATTTCTGCAAGAAGTCCACTGGGATTCTTGAAGAGGATTGTGTTTAATCTGTGCATTAATTGGGGAATATTACCATTTTAGCAATATTAAGCCTTCCAATCATGAGTGTGGTGTCTTTCTGTTTATTTAAATCTTAAATTTCTTCCAACAATGTTTTGTAGTTTCTATGAATACAAGTCTTGCAGTTCTTTTGTTAACATTATTCCTATTTTATTCTTTTTGATGCCATATTGTATACAGGATTTTTTTAAATTTCATTTTCAGATTGCTTGTTGCTAATATATAGAAATACAATTGATTTTTGTATATTGATATTGTATTCTACAACTGGCTGAACTCATTTATTAGTTATAATAGATTTTTAGTGAATTCCTTAGGATTTTCTGCATACAGATCATATCATCTGCAAATAAGGATAGTTTTACTTCTTCCTTTCCAATCTGGATGCCTTTTATTTCATTTTCTTGCCTAATTGCCTTGGCTAGAACCTCCTCTAGTACAATATAAATAGAAGTGACAAGAACAGACATCCTTGTCTTATTCCTGATCTTGGGGGAAGGCATGCAGTCTTTCATCATTAAATACAACATCAGCTATGGGTTTTTTGTGGGTCCCTTTTCTTAGATTAAGAAGGTCTCTTCTAGTTTATTGAATGATGTGTGGTTTGGTTTGGTTTGGTTTTTTGAGATGGAGTCTCGCTCTGTTGCCCAGGCTGCAGTGCAGTGGCGCAGTCTCGGCTCACTGCAACCTCCGCCTCCCAGGTTCATGTGATTCTCCTGACTCAGCCTCCTGAGTAGCTGGGACTGCAGGTGCATGCCACCACCACACCCGGCTAATTTTTGGTATTTTTAGTAGAGGTGGGGTTTCATTGTGCTAGCCAGGATGGTCTCTATCTCCTGACCTTGTGATCTGCCCACCTCGGCCTTCCAAAGTGCTGGAATTACGGGTGTGAGCCACCGTGCCCAGCCCCTATTGAATGATTTTTATTAGGAAATGGTGTTGGATTTTGTCAAATGCTTTTTCCATGTCTGTTGAGACGATCAAGTGAATTTTGTCTTCTATTGATACAGTATATTGCATTAGTTGATTTTCAGATGTTAAACCAACCTTGCAGTCCTGGGATAAATCTTATTTGGCCATGATGTATGATTCCTTTTATATATTGCTGGGTTCATTTTGCTAGTATTTTGTTGAGGATTTTTGTATTTATATTCATATAGGATATTGGCCTATGGTTTTCTTTTAATGTCTTTGGATTTGGTAGCAGGATGATACTGACCTTATAGAATGCTTCCTCTTCTATTTTTTGGAAGAGTCTGTGAAGATAATTCTTATTTAATAATAATAATTCTTATTTAAATGTTTGCTAGGCTGGGTGTGGTGGCTCACGCCTGTGATCCCAGCACTTTTCGAGGCTGAGGCAGGTGGATCACCTGAGGTCGGGAGTTCAAGACCAACCTGACCAACATGGAGAAACCCCATCTCTACTAAGAATACAGAATTAGCCAGGCGTGGTGGTGCATGCCTGTAATCCCAGCTACTCGGGAGGCTGAGGCAGGAGAATCCCTTGAACGTGGGAGGCGGAGGTTGCGGTGAGCTGAGATCGCGCCATTGCACTCCAGCCTGGGCAACAAGAGCGAGACTCCATCTCAAAAAAATAATAGTAATAATAAATAAATGTTTGGTAGATTCCACCAGTGAAGCCTCTGGGCCTGGACTTTTCATTGTGAGTAGTTTTTTTGTTATTATTAATTCAATCTTTTGTCATATAAGTCTATTCATATCTGATATTCCTTCTTAAATCAGTTTTGTTAGTTTCTATCTTTCTAGGATTTTGTCCCTTTTATTCAGTTATCTTTTGAAGAGATTTAGATAATAATGAGCAAAAATCTTATGTTACCAATGTAGTTAACATTAATGATGTTTTTCATTGCTTTGTATAAATCCATATTCCTTTCTGGTATTATGTTCCTCTGCCTAAAAGACTAGTACAGGTATGATGGTGATGAATTCCTTTAGCTTTTTATGTAGAGAAAGTATTTTGCCTTTTTCAAAGATAATTTTTCTGGGTATAGAATTGTAGGCTGGCATATTTTTCTTTTTAGTTCTTTAAAGATAATTGTTCCACTGTCTAATTACTTGCAGTTTTTAAAGAGTAATCTGTCATTATTATCTTTTGTTCCTTGTATGTGATGTGCATTTTTCATGTGGCCAGTTTAAAGATTTTCTCTTTACATTGGATTTGAGCAATTTGATTATCATGTACCTTGCTATAATTTTCTTTATGGCTATTTGGGATTGGTTGAGCTTCTTATGTGTGTTTATAGTTTCCATCAAATTTGGGAAATTTTCAGCCTTATTTATTTAAGTATTTCTCCTGACTCCTTCCCCCTTCTTTGGGGACTCCAATTACATGTATATTAGGCTGTTTGAAGTTGTCCCAGAGCTTATCAATGCTTTGTTTATATTTTTCTTTTTTTTTTCTTTCTGTATGTTGCATAGTTTCTGTTGCTACATCTTTAGTTTACTAATATTTTCTTCTAAAATATCTAATCTGCCATTAATCCCATTCAGTGTATTTTTCATCTCAGACACTGAAATTTTCATCTCCTGAAGTTTAACTTGGATCTCTTTTATGTCATTCATATCTCTACTTAAATTTTTGAACATAAACATCATTTTTAAAATACAGTTATGATAGCTGTTTTGGTGTCCTTTTTCTGCAGATTCCCATATCTGTCAGTTCTAATCATTGGTCAGTTTTAGTTGTTGATTTTTTTCATTATGGATCATATTTTTTTATGCCTGGTAATTTTTGTTGAGATGCCAGATATTGTGAATTTTATTTTGTTGAGTACAGGATATTTCTATATTCTTATAAATATTCTTAAGGCTTGTTGCGCTATTACTTGGAAATAATGTGATCCTTTCAAGTCTTGCTTTTAAGATGTATTGGCAGGATTAGTGCCATGTTTAGTCTAGAGCTAATTATTTCCCACTACTGAGACAAGACTTTTTTGAGTGCTCTACCCAGTGCCCTGGGAATTTTGAGGTTTTCCAGTCTGTCTGTTGGGAACATGCACTAATCCTGGCCCTGTATGAATGCTGGGTTCTGTGTCCTCTACTTTTGTGTGTGGTCCTTTCCTTAGCCCGTTAGTTGCCTCATAAGCCTTCACTGATCAGTGCTCTGCCAAATACCCATGGGATATCCTATTCAGATTTCTGGAGTTCTCTCTGTGTGCAGCTGTATCCACTCTGGTACTATATGCTTTAATCCTAGATACCTTGGTCTCCTCAGACCGTGAGCTGCATCCCATCAACTCAGGGAATCTGCTGGGCTCTGCTTAGGTTCCCCTCCTTGTGTGGCTCAGAAACTAAGGCAGTAAGCTGGCAACCACTTGTTTCTCTGGGGATCACTGTCCTTTGTTACCTGATGTTAAATATCTTGAAAATCATTGTTTCATATTTTGGGTTTGTTGGCAGGAAAAGTTGTTTGTTTGTTTTTGGTTGTTTCAAGACAACCAAAGAGAGCAAATCTGAGAGTAAATCTGACCCGTTACTTCATCTTGGTTGTAAAAGAAGTCAGTTTTTTAATCAGTTTTAGAGAGTTAGAATTGATGGCTTGTAAGGTTTCTTTCAATCCTGATATCTTTGGCTTCATGTTACATACCTTTAACAGCTTATTTTCCCATCTTCACATTATCCTTTTCTCTCCTCAAAACACTTAACTATCTGCATTTGTGCTTAGAAGGCTTGTTGGGATTAACTCTGGGCTGTGAATGAACCGTACTCATGATACAAACACATTTCATAGAATGATGACAATCAAGATGTAACAACAGAAAAATGTTTTCTATAATATTCTTAATATATTTATATGATAGAACAGTTATAATGTAATCTTCTAGGTTATGGCCTAAGAGTTTCTTTCGGGAACTAGGCAAACAAGATTTTTATTGAAATCTTTCGTTTTTAATAACCACAGAATTATGCAACTAACATTTACATTCTGAAGTAATTACACTATCCTTTCTTTCATTTTATCAGAAAATATTCAACTGTAATATTAAGTAGGATATCTCAAAACCTGTATTTCCCTTAAAGGGAAGAGGAAGAAAGATGACCTTAGCTTTAACACTGCCACTGATATTTTCCATTCTATTTTATTGAAAAGTAAAACTTCAGTAGTGACCTATTGTCTGAGTTATAGCTCATAGTCTAAAATACATTGTGTATATAAAGAAAACATATGAGGTACCATATTAATAAAAGATAGTGGTAGTTCTGTTACCCAGTTTCACTTCAGTTTTGAGTATAATATGCTTAAGTATGTGTAGCTTTATTAAAGTATGTATGTATATCTTTATTATACAAGATTATGTCTCCACATTTTCAGTTCTTTTTCCTAATAAATGGGCTAGTAATAGTTAAAACAGATACCGCTAGGTTTATCTTTTAAATAATGAAATTCAAGTGTTTTCTTATGTTAGGGATTATGGTTTTGAGGTATGGTTAAGTCCTGGAAATAATACTAGTTTTGTATTCTTATTTTTTAATTAGATGGTATTTCTTAAAGCCAACTGTTTTTTTGTTTTTTTCTACATCACTCAAACAAGATTTATAATCAGTAAGAGAGATGCTGTAATAGTAAAAGACTCCCTTGGCCAGGCGCGGTGGCTAATCCCAGCACTTTGGGAGGCCGAGGCGGGCGGATCATGAGGTCAGGAGATGAGGCGGGCGGATCATGAGGTCAGGAGATGAGACCACGGTGAAACCCTGTCTCTACTAAAAATACAAAAATTAGCCGGGCGTGGTGGCCGGCGCCTGTAGTCCCAGCTACCCGGGAGGCTGAGGCAGGAGAATGGCACGAACCCGGGAGGCAGAGCTTGCAGTGAGCCAAGATCGCGCCACTGCATTGCAGCCTGGGTGACAGAGCGAGACTGCGTCTCAAACAAACAAACAAAAAAGACTCCCTTGTAGTGAATTAAATTTTTCAAGATACTTGGTTATCATTTCGTTTACTAAAATAATAAATAAGGAGAGTTAAGACCATTAATTGTGGTATATTGGCCATAAGAAGTTTTCATTTGTCCTATGTTTTATACAGACATGTTACAAAAAAAAAAAAATACGCATTGCAGCATTTGCCACAGAAAGCATCCAGGTTTTTGTACTCATTAAAAAAGTGGCTAGGACTGATAACCTGTAGTGATCTTCCAGGTTTTGCTGCAGTGAGAAAACCATTACTGTTAAAAGCCTGCTGTTGTATCACATTATCCTTCTCAACAAGCACTTTGTTACAACGGAAGTTCTCTTTGCAGTGGAGGTCTCCTTGCCTCCCTTGTCCTGAGTTAAACCTCTATTTTTAGAGTTAAGAATCATTAAAGACATGGAAGAGTTCGCACAACTGGTTGTGGCATGAACGATAGCATGTAATTTTATAAATGTATAAATGGTTTTTGAATTTTTTTCTCTGCTGATAAGGATGATTAAATTCTTCATGTTTTTTCTTTATATAGACTCCAAACCTTTGTAGACTTGTAGGAAATCTGTTGATGCGTAATACAGTGGAAAGAATTATGTGATCTAATGTGCAAATAATCTACTGGAGGACATTGGATATAAAAATGTTTTCCTAATGTGTTTTTCAGATGTCTGTGAGCTTTTGAAGTTGTTCTTTCCCCCACAATTTTAAGGCTCCTAGATTGGCTGAGCTGAGCAGTAGAAATTAATGAGGTAGAATGCTTGAGTTGAATAAACTGGAAGAAAATCTCTCTCTCCAGTAAACCTTTATTGCTATAACAGAAACAATTTCTATAAACTCAGTTCCCAAATGGTCATAAGCTTTAGTTGGGAAATGGTGCGGTAATTGAAATACTATGTTAATAAAGAGTTATAGGCAATATAATTTTCAAATAATTAGAGAACAGTAGAATATATGTAATACAGACTATGCTGAATGTAATTTTAATGTTTCTTTGATTCAAGTTATAGCCGTGTAGACATTAGTTAAAAGTATTATACATAATTTATTGTTTTGTAAGCTATTTTTAAAAATTCTCCCAGGCCAGGCTCAGTGGCCCACACCTGTAATCCCAGCACTTTGGGAGGCCAAGACGGGCAGATCACCTGAGGTCAGGACCAGCCTGGTTAACATGGTGAAACCTTGTCTCTACTAAAAATACAAAAATTAACTGGGCGTGGTAGGCAGGTGCCTGTAGTCCCAGCTACTCAGGAAGCTGAGATGGAAGGAACACTTGAACCCAGGAGGCAGAGGTTGCAGTAAGCCAAGATTGTGCCACAGCGCTCCAGCCTGGGTGATAGAGTGAGACTCCATCTCAAAAAAGAAAAAATTCTCCAAGTATTTACTGAATATTCTAAATTATATTAGTACCTCTCATAGTTCTCTGCATATAGTAGTCACGTAGCTAAGTTTACTCAAGCCACAAACAAATTTGATATCCTTAAGGGAACAAAATTCTGATTGATTCTGATCTGTGTCTTTCAGA
Source organism: Symphalangus syndactylus (assembly GCF_028878055.3). Taxonomy (NCBI): domain Eukaryota; kingdom Metazoa; phylum Chordata; class Mammalia; order Primates; family Hylobatidae; genus Symphalangus; species Symphalangus syndactylus. Next base: position 80,087,149 of record NC_072426.2, read on the forward strand.
AAAATCACTACCAATATAATGGATTTTATATATCAGATTGCTTTATTCTGGATATCATGGTAACAATACAGAAAGTATACATAATTTCCCATTTCTGCAAGTAGTCATGACTGCTGAAGAAAGAAAAACTTAAAGCTACGGCAGAATTATTTGGGTAACTTTTATGGAAATTCTGATTTTGTTTTTAATTTTTGATAACTTTTTACTAAAGGTATGAACACACAAAGAGCTTATTTTGTTAGGCAAATACACATTAATAAGAATGCCTAGAAGAGGACTGATTCTTCACACCCGGACCCACTGGTTGCTGTTGGGCCTCGCTTTGCTCTGCAGTTTGGTATTATTTATGTACCTCCTGGAATGTGCCCCCCAGACTGATGGAAATGCATCTCTTCCTGGTGTTGTTGGGGAAAATTATGGTAAAGAGTATTATCAAGCCCTCCTACAGGAACAAGAAGAACATTATCAAACCAGGGCAACCAGTCTGAAACGCCAAATTGCCCAACTAAAACAAGAATTACAAGAAATGAGTGAGAAGATGAAGTCATTGCAAGAAAGAAAGAATGTAGGGGCTAATGGCATAGGCTATCAGAGCAACAAAGAGCAAGCACCTAGTGATCTTTTAGAGTTTCTTCATTCCCAAATTGACAAAGCTGAAGTTAGCATAGGGGCCAAACTACCGAGTGAGTATGGGGTCATTCCCTTTGAAAGTTTTACCTTAATGAAAGTATTTCAATTGGAAATGGGTCTCACTCGCCATCCTGAAGAAAAGCCAGTTAGAAAAGACAAACGAGATGAATTGGTGGAAGTTATTGAAGCGGGCTTGGAGGTCATTAATAATCCTGATGAAGATGATGAACAAGAAGATGAGGAGGGTCCCCTTGGAGAGAAACTGATATTTAATGAAAATGACTTCGTAGAAGGTAATGTGAAAAATATGTTGGTCAATATTATGTTAGTAAGACAAATGCTAGTATTGTATGCTGGTAATATAAGTCAGTCATTATCTACAGTATTAAAACACTTAAGGTTTTCGCACTTCATTGCACCAAGAATTTTAAGTGGCCTTCTGGAAAAAGGTATGAGATCATAATAAAAATGGAGAATAAGGACTGGGGAAATAGAATAAAACAGCTCTTGTTGCATGTGTATGTTTATATTCCTCACTTATCTGATCTTGGTGTTCTTTTTTATGTTTTTAAAAATGTGTAAACTAAAACTCAAAACTTGAAAACCATTTGATAAAGGAAAGAAAAAATTAGTAGACTCTTAGCTATTTTTCGTATTGGAGGAAGGAGAAGCGCATGTCTGAACAAGGGGTTATACATAGTTTAAAAAGTATATTTGGCATTTGGAAAAGTAAGGAAATACCTGTTTTCCTAATACATATTTCAGAAAGGGTATGGAATTTTTATGTATCAAGATGGGATATGACTCAGAGGTTGAAGAACACTGCTATAAAATTTAAGATACTTATTGATTGATCTTAACAGTAATAATTCTAGATCCCTACCCATCTCCTTTACATTCACTGCTAAACATTTAATTGCTGACTTAAACCATTATAAAAATAAATGTTTCTTGAAAGTTCTCTTTGCTTGATTCTATAAACTGTATCACAGTGGTCCCCAGCCTTTTTGGCACCAGGGACTGGTTTCATGGGTGACAATTTTTCCATGGGATGGTGAGGATGGTTTTGGGATGAAACTGTTCCACCTCAGATCATCTGGCATTAGTTAGATTCTCATAAAGAGCGTGCAGTGTAGATTCCTCGCATGCGCAGTTCACAACAGAGTTTGCTGTACTTTGAGAATCCAGTGCAGCCGCTGATCTGACAGGAGGCGGAGCTCAGGCAGTAATGCTTGCCAGGCTCCTATCACTCACCTTTTGCTGTGCCGCCTAGTCCCAACAGGCCACGGACCAGTAGCGGTCTGTGGCCTGGAGGTTAGGGACCCCTGGTATAGCACATGTAGACTTTTTGACTGCAAATCATCATGGCCATCACTTGCTGCACTGTAGCATTATTATAATACACTGAGGCCTTTGGAGGCCATCAGGGAGGGCATTAATGCTTTGCAGTGGCATTGCAGCCGCCTTTCCTTGTGGCCTCCTCTTTTTTCTGCTGTCACTTCCTGCCATTTTTGATGGATTATTTTTCTCAAAACTCTTCTGATTTTTCTGCAAGCTCAGCTTTTTTGTCTTCTAACTGTATGTTTGTAGCTTATGGCAGAATTGGAAGCTGCAGAGGAAATAAGATAACTAAGTAACGTGTGTAAAATGTCCTCACATCAGCTCTACCTAAAAAGAAAGGGACCTGTGCCAGTTTTATATTCTGCAGCTCCTGCTTTTGTCTTATAACTCTCCTTGGATTCTGATACTTCAGGATTTTTCTCTAAATGGAACATATTCTGTTCCTCACTTTTCCTCTACTATGCCACTGTCTGCCCACTGCAGGGAGAATAATTACTAATAATTAGTAATGACAACTAATTCCTATCCCTCTTCTAAACTTTAGCTAAACTTCAGCTCTTCTGAGAAGGCATCTACAACCTCAAGTCTAAGACAGCATACTTCTGTGTGCTCTTGTCACCTGTACATTCATACTGCTTGTCACAGTATGTGGCGTTGCCCATTTCCTGGCTTGTGCTTCCTACTAAACTGTAAGCCTTAGGAGAGTCGGAACCAAGTCTATTTTATTCACCATTTTATACCCAGATATTGACTGAGTGACTCACACATCTGTAGGTCTAACCTTCTCTCTCCTGAGCGCCATACTTAAAAATCAGATTGCTGCTGGGCGCAGTGGCTCACTCCCGTGATCCCAGCACTTTGGGAGGCCAAGGTGGGCAGATTATGAGGTCAAGAGATCAAGACCATCCTGGCCAACATGGTGAAACCCCGTCTCTACTAAAAATACAAAAATTAGCTGGGCGTGGTGGCACATGCCTGTAGTCCCAGCTACTCAGGAGGCTGAGGCAGAAGAATTGCTTGAACCCGGGAGGCGGAGGTTGCAGTGAGCCAAGATTGCACCACCGCACTCCAGCCTGGTGACAGAGTGAGAGACTGTCTAAAAAAAAAAAAATCAGATTGCCTCGTAGATGCTCATGCTTTTCTCTCAAAGGCATCTCAAATCACTGTGTTTAAATCTGTACCAATTTTTCTTTGTCTGACTTCACTCTAGTCAGTGATTTTATATGTATGTATGTATATACACATATATACACATATATATATATATCACATAGCACTATATTGTTATTATTTGTCTATTTTTCTGTCTCCTTCACTAGACTGGCCCTATCCTCAAAATTGAGACCACGTGGCACTCTTTGTATCACATAACTGACATGAAGGCACTCGATTTCTTTTAGTTGACCTAAACCAATAGAAATTTTGGCTCTTGGGTCTAGATTTTAATATTGCTAGAAGTAATTTCTTTATTTATCATGGTTACCATATTGATAGGCTCTAGTATTTTTAAAAAGTCATATGTAAAAAGGAATAATTGTCATTTGTAGTATATTTTATAGATTGAATAAAAGAACAGTGAACATTTTTTTTTAACCTTTTCTTTTAAGTGAGTAATTGTTACTGTGCAGTGGGGATAAATATTTTTACAAATAGGTAAAAATCCTGCAGGTCTGGTTTAATACCCTTTACATTTAAGTGAGTAAAATCTGTCTTCTCATTGAATTTGTAAACTTTGACATGGAGATGTCTTTGTTCCTAACTCTTTCCTTTAGGTTATTATCGCACTGAGAGAGATAAGGGCACGCAATATGAACTGTTTTTTAAGAAAGCAGACCTTATGGAATATAGACATGTGACCCTCTTCCGCCCTTTTGGACCTCTCATGAAAGTGAAGAGTGAGATGATTGACATCACTAGATCAATTATTAATATCATTGTGCCACTTGCTGAAAGAACTGAAGCATTTGTACAGTTTATGCAGAACTTCAGGTAACTGTCAGGGCTTAATGATTAAGCTACATTCTCCTAAAAAAAAATCACGTTTTACTCAGATTTCCTTAATTTATCTTCCCTGATTATAATTCCTTAGAATAATTTTATAGGCTTTAGGGGAACTTTTTTTTTATATTCTCTCTTTTTTTAAAGCATGTGTAGTATATTGTGTTATAGACAATTTGAACTATGAAATAAATTGAGAGTGACACCTATTAGAAACTAAATTTGATGGCCTTGATAATTGTTTGTAAATTCATTTTAAGACAAGTTGAATTTTTAAAAAATCAACTTTACTAAGGAATAATTTACATGCAGTAAAATCCACATATTTTAAGGATGTAGGTATCATGACTGGTTGTTTTTTGTTTTTTGTTTTTTTTTTTGGAGACAGGGTCTCACTCTGTCACCCAGGCTAGAATGCAGTGGAGTGAGCACAGTTCACTGCAGCCTCAACCTCCTGGGCTCAAGTGATCCTCCTGCCTCAGACTCCCAAGTAGCTGGGACCACAGGTGCATGCCATCTTTTTTATTCTTTGTAGAGAGGGGGTCTTGCCATGTTGTCCAGGCTAGGATTTAATGTCTTTTGACAAATGTATACACTCACAAACCACAACCCCAATCAAGATACAGAATACTTGTGTCTCACAAGAAAATCCCCTTGAGAGAATGATTTGAGTTTTTTAATTGAAATACATTTAGACATACAAACATTAAACTAAAAATTGGAGAAAGTTATTTCATCTTGCAAAGCAGAGAATTTGTAAAGTTTTTTTATGTTGTCAAATTTGGTTATTTTAAAATGCTGAAGTGTTAAATAATTATCTACACATTATGAAAACTATTTGTGGAAAATGATGCTTTTTGATTTAACAGTTTCCATGTTTTTAATACTTTTAATATTTTTAATGTTTTAGATACTTTGATATACTAGTTTAATGCTTTGTGATCCTAGTCTTTATTCTCATATTGAAATTGTTGGATTTAAAAAGTTAATTAAAACTGTCCTGCAGCTGAATGTCTGGCAGTCATACTTCCAAGTGAGATTTACTGTTCCAAATAGCTCACTTGAGATCTGATTTCCTAAAGCATTTTTTTATTGCCTTTCTTGGAATTACTTTCAAAGGCCACATTACTATTTACAGTAAGTAATCTCAGTCATGGCAAATATTTATTCCTTAATGATAGTTACAATTTTTGGAATTAGCCAGTCTGAAGACAAAATAACTCTTAATCCAAAAGGTCAGTATTTATTTATTTGGTTCTGAACCAATTGAGTTTATTTCCTTGAATAGCTTGTGATTTGCTTCTGAAAGCAATCCAAAAGCAAAAGTTCAAAAAATGTTTTGAAATATGGCAACGATGTCAGACTGCTTCCATGGCCCTCCAAGGGGTGCACTCATTCAGGCATAGACCTTGTGCCTTCCATAATTCATCAGTATTGCCACTTTTATGTTTACTGCTGTGTCAGTAATGCCTCATTTTCTTGTTAAAGCTTCCTGTGGTTGCTTTCTGAATGAATAGTGCCTCATGTTTTCTTGAATAAATTTTTATTTTTCATTTTTGTTAGGGATGTTTGTATTCATCAAGACAAGAAGATTCATCTCACAGTGGTATATTTTGGTAAAGAAGGACTGTCTAAAGTCAAGTCTATCCTAGAATCTGTCACAAGGTTGGTGAACCACATCTACAGCGAAGTCCTTGATATATAACATTGCTAACAGAGAATTTCAGATATGTAATGAGTTAATAATTTTTAGTAACTATAATTTTAAAATTGGCTGAGCATGTGGGTGGTGGTGGTGATGATAAGTTCCTCATTTCACATGCAACCCTACATGACTCAACTTCCCTTCACTGCTTAGCAGGCAGCCTGGCATGATGCTCTCTCTGTGGCCCACTCACCCTCTGTGTATTTGCTGCTCTTTCCTTTTTTTAAAATCTAATTCCTTCACTTTGACATAATCATCTTCTGAACTTGTCTCTTTTTTGTCACCTTTCTTTCCTTCCATTTCCTCAGGCTCCTTCTTCTCCCCTTGCTAACAATGCTGAGGTCTCCCATATGCTTAAGAAACTCCCACTCAACTCTGAAGTGCCCAGCCGCTAATGTTATGTTTCTGTCCTTTCACAGCTCAATATCACGAGACAGTAGTTCATAACTAAGCAAGTCATATAGTACCTGGCACATAGTAGATGCTCAGAGGTTTGAATGGATGAATTAGTAATCCCTTAGTACTTAATTATTAATTCTTTAGCTTCTCAGCCTTTTTCTTTCTAAATCATGGGCCCAAAGATATGACTTAACCACCAAATTCTTTTCTGTTATTCTTTTTCATTGCTTTTTTACCTTGGACAACCTAACCAGTATTTCTGTCTCAAAATGTTCTTCTTGTGTTTGTAAAATGTAACTATTTTGTAAATGTAAGTATGATGTAATGTAAACTATTAGGTTGATTATCATCTCTAACCACACCAGCTCTATATCCTTTACTTGCTTCTTTACCTTTCTGCCAGTTGCGGCCATTTGCCAAGAGCCTACATTTGATCAGCCATTCTTCTCAAATCATTCAACTAACATTCATTGAGTCCTACCTACTGTGTTCCAGGTACACTGCTTGGGAGTCTGACTGGGGTAGTTGGAAGAAGAGTGGGCATAGATGAGTGAATCTGAGTCCCTGACCTGCAGGGATTCTCAAGAGTCTTGATGTATATAGACACGACTCACTGTCTTCCCCTTCCCTACACCAGCTCCTCCTCCTGATAGCCCTCTTTCAGTTCAGAGTAAAACCATTTTCACCATCTGGGCATGACTTCTGAGAGCCACAGTCTTTTACTTATTCTTTGCCTCCAGTTACCTCTAATTAGTTAGTTCCTACTTAATTCACAGGACCTCTTCTCTATCTCTTCCTTGCTACTGCCACCACCCTAACCCTGGTTCCCCCTCCCTCCATTTCTTCCCTTCCTGTCCCTCCTTAGTGTTTTTAGATCACCTACTAAGTGCCACGAGCTCACACTGGTAATACTGAAGTATTGTCAAGACACTTCTGTGGCAAATGGTGTAAACCTACCTTGAGCTTGCTTGAGGAAAATAGGAGCAGTATTGAAGAATCTTGGATACCTCCCAGAAATAAAGGGATTGTTACAACCAAATTTGGAGAAGAAAATCAAAACAACTCTGGTTTCTCAGGGATTGGAACCAGAGACTTAAATACCATCAAAATTCTCGTCTCCTTGTCTGTTTTTCTCTGCATGTTGACTTCATTCTCCTGTTGCAGATTGGCTTCTTCCACATGGTGAGGGATATGACTGTTGGCGGCTCTGGGCTCACATCTTCTCAGCTTTGCCATCAGAGAGGAAAGAGCTTTCTCCCAGCTCCAGTTGAGAAAATCCCAGGGAAGGACATGTTGCCCACTCTTGAGCCAATCACTATGGCCAGGTGGGGTGGGGGTATTGGGACTGGCCCAGCTTAAGCCTGGTCTCCACCCGTAAGAAATTACTGTGGTTGGGGTGGGCAGAGAGTGAGGGGTATTCTGTGATCAGTGCCTCCACTTGATGCTGAGTATGTGGGGTGGCAATGGGCAGTTTTCCCCCAACAGAGGAGAGATTTATATTCCTTAAGACGGGGAGAAGAGTCCTAAGCACTCGGAGCACTTGGAGTCCACTCCATGCACTATTTGAGCCTTTGTTCCATCTCTCCATTACCCATTCTGTACTGCTGTAAGCATAATCCTCCTAAAATGTTACTTTTTAAATTAGGCTGCACCCTAGTGCAGTGAGTGATTCTCCAACTTCAGTGCCAGAATCACCAGGAGGACTTGTGAAAATGTAGAGGCTTGGCTCCAGCCCTAGCATCTGATTCAGTGGGTCTGGGTGTAGTCTGAGAGTTTGCTTCTCTGACACGTTAACACAGGAAGCTGATGCTGTGGGTTTGGGGGCCTCACTGTGAGAAACACTGCCCTAGCAGAAAAGCCCTGCTGATTCTCTTTGCCTTTAGGATACTGACCGATTTCTTTAACCTTGCATGGGAGGTACTCTTCAGTCTGACCCTTCTCTCATTGTTCCCATTTTAGGATTCCTTTGACTCTTATCTCACTGTTCCCATTTTAGGATTCCTTTGACTCTTATCTCACTGTTCCCATTTTAGGGTCCTTTTCTACCAATCTGATTTGTCTGATCCCTTTTCTCTAAAATGCTTTCTACATTCTTACCTCTTTGCCTTTGAGAATAATTATTTTGAATGACCTTTACACTCACCACTGAATTCAACATTTTAACCAAGGCATAACTCACGTTCCACTTCTAACATCTTCTCTAACTACTCCAGACATGAGCGATGTATTTTTCAGAACTGCTGTTCATTCATTCATTCAGCAAATATTTATTGAACTCCTACTCCATCAGGGGACACTGTGTCCATAGTAATGAACAAAACGAAATCCCTGCTCCCACAGAGTGGGAGAGACACTGGAACAAACATGTCTGGCAATATAAAGGAAAACAGCCTGAGGAAGAGGATGGAGACGAAGGAGTGGGAGGTCGCAGCTGCTTCTCAAGTAGTATCAGGGAGGATCCCTCTGATAAGGGGACATGTGTGCAAAGACCTAATGGATGCAAGAGGAGAGTGATCTTTGTGTGTGTTATCCATTTAGAATGCATTATTTATTAACAGACATTACAGCTATTTTTCCATTTGTGTATTTTTCATCACCCCAAAAGGTGTTTAAGATTCCAAAGGTCAGTGGCCACTTTAACACTTTTGGAGCCTCATACCACCAACATGTGCCTCAAATGTGGGCATTTGGTGAATATCTCTCCCTGATGATAATCATACACGTGAAGCTGTGATTTTTCTTTCCCTGTGTGAATGTAGAACCAATATAATCAAATATTTGAAGTGTAAAACATATTTTGTAAGCTGTGTCGAAGGAAGATAACTTTAAGTGGGACTTACCATTTGTTGTGTGTGCTTTCCTCATAGTGAGTCTAATTTTCACAATTACACCTTGGTCTCATTGAATGAAGAATTTAATCGTGGACGAGGACTAAATGTGGGTGCCCGAGCTTGGGACAAGGGAGAGGTCTTGATGTTTTTCTGTGATGTTGATATCTATTTCTCAGCCGAATTCCTTAACAGCTGCCGGTTAAATGCTGAGCCAGGTGCGTAAAATGTTGGTAGATGAGCTGACTATAGAATTTAGAACGTTGTCAGCATGTCCTATAGTTTGAATCAAGTGATTTTGAGGGAGAAGTTTTAGTTAAACCCCAGTATTTTTTTTTAAGTTATATTAGGCATAATTTAACTGGAATACTAAATAGGAAATTGAAAATTTGACCCTTTGAAATTCATATCCCTTGTTCTCTTGGGTCCAACTTCCGTGACTACATTTGAAGCCAAATATAGAAATGCAGAGGAACAGGATATCTACAAATTGATGAGGCGGGAGCAGTGCAGATCAGAAAAAGAGCCAAGCAGATGGTATGGAGATGTGTGTGAGAGTCTGAAGCACTCAGCTTTGGGCATATAGCGTCCACATCTGCAAACATACCCCCATGCATGTGTGCACACACACTCACATGGAAGTCTAGATGCAGATAGTGCTTGATCTCCAGACTGTGCATTTTGGGGTGATTTACTATACTTTGCTTTAAGTTGTAGATATTTTTTGAAAATTAATGAGATAGCCAGGTGCAGGGGCTCACGCCTATAATCCCAGTACTTCGGGAGGCTGAGGCGGGCAGATCATGAGGTCAAGAGATTGAGACCATCCTGGCCAACATGGCGAAACCCCATCTCTACTAAAAATACAAAAATTAGCTGGGCATGGTGGCGCACGCCTGTAGTCCCAGCTACTCAGGAGGCTGAGGCAGAAGAACTGCTTGAACCTGGGAGGCAGAGGTTGCAGTAAGCCAAGATCGTGCCACTGCACTCCAGCCTGGTGACAGAGTGAGACTCCGTCTCAAAAAAAAAAAAAAAAAAATTAATGAAAAGATGACATTTTTTGAAATCAAATTTTAAATGCTTTTTAGTTCATTTAAAAGAATTAAAAGTGTTAAAGAGGCCAGGGGTGGTGGCTCACGCCTGTAATCCCAGCACTTTGGGAGGCCGAGGTGGGCGGATCATGAGGTCAGGAGATGGAGACCATCCTGGCTAACACGGTGAAACCCTGTCTCTACTAAAAATACAAAAAAAATTATCCGGTCATGGTGGTGGGCGCCTGTAGTCCCAGCTCCTCAGGAGACTGAGGCAGGAGAATGGCGTGAGCCCAGGAGGCGGAGCTTGCAGTGAGCCAAGATCGCGCCACTGCATTCCAGCCTGGGCGACAGGGCGACACTCCGTCTCAAAAAAAAGTATTAAAGAATCTCAACAGGATGAGTAAGTTCAGGAAATCTGTTATACAAACATGGTGACTATAGTTAATAACAATATATTGTATACTTACAAATTGCTAAGCCAATAGTAGCATTAAAAAATGTTCTTACCATCAAAAAAAAATGTTAATTATGTGAGGTGGTGGATATGGTTATTAGCTTGATTTAGTCATTTCATAGTGTATGAATGTAGCAAAACATCATGTTGTACACCATTTTTATTAGTCAATTAGAAAAACACTGGGGGGCGCTGCTGAGCACAGTAGCTCACACCTTAATCCCAGCACCTTGGGAGTCTGAGACAGGAGGAGCACTTGAGCATAGGAGTTCAAGACCAGCCTGGGCAACATAGTGAGACCTAGTCTTTAAAAATGAAATTTTTGGCCGGGCATGGTGGCTGAATGCTTTTTAGCTCATTTAAAAGAATTAAAAGTATTAAAGAGGCCGGGCATGGTGGCTCATGCCTGTAATCCCAGCACTTTGGGAGGCCGAGGCGGGTGGATCACCTCACGTCAGGAGTTCGATACCAGCCTGGCCAACATGTTGAAACCCCATCTCTACTAAAAATTAGCCGGGCGTGGTAGCTTGTTCCTGTAATCCCAGCTACTTTTGAGGCTGAGGCAGAAGAATTGCTTGAACCTGGGAGGCGGAGGTTGCAATGAGCTGAGATCGCCAGCCTGGGCAACAGAGCAAGACTCTGTCTCAAAAAATAAAAATAAAAATTTTTTAAAGAATCTAATAGCAAATGGTTTTTTTTTTTTATGTAGAACTATTCATATGCAAATGATTGTCTTCTTATTAATTAGGTTAGAGATAGTTTTCAGGAACTCTTTGAAAACCTAATGAATAAATGAAGGTTAGGTTTATTTTACAGCATGAAATGCAAAATGTGAAAGTTGATGGAGACATATTTGCTTAATTTAAAAGAAATATTTTATATCCAGAAATAGATTTGCCTCTGGAAAAATTGAGCTCCCCATCCCTAAATGTATTTGAACAAAGGTAGAATGAGCATCTGCTAGGGATCTTGTAATAAAAAGGTTGCCATGTTACTCCTACACTTCTTGACAATCACTGAACACTTCATGTGATCATATCTGATTGAAGCCAGCTATAGCAAGGGTTCCCTCTCCTGAGGGGAGATGGGCTAGTTAGCCTTTATGGTCCTTTTAGATCAGTCAGTTTGAATGCTGATGACAAGGTCTTCTCCAAGGGCTATTATATCGGGTAATTTTAACCCTTATCTTCCTGACTTTTCCAGATTTTGGTTCAGATTTATTCTATATTTTCATTATTCTCTGCATATCTATTCATTGTACAGTATTCTTTGAATTTACTCTTTCTAATGATTCATTTTTGATGGGTGGATTTAACAGATGTTTCTAAGTTTCATAGTGATTATCAGAGGTTAATCTACATTTATTACTACTGATTAAATGAAATAATGAGTAATAAATGACTCATGTAATGAATACATATCTCCCCAAAGTCAAAGGGAATAAACGTGAAGCACCCTTTAGTTTGTTTTTTCCTCTCTTCTTTTGCAAGGTTATAGTTAACCTACTGATATGTTACAAAATCATCATATTCATCAAATTAACATGATGTTCTGTAGCCTGAATATTAAAAAATATAGATAAAATCATGTATAATAAGAAAGACTTTGATAAAACTTAATAGATACTGCAATAAAGAACAGTTCTTCATAACTTCTTTGTATGTTACAAACCTATATTTTAATTTGTAGGTAAGAAGGTGTTTTACCCTGTGGTGTTCAGTCTTTACAATCCTGCCATTGTTTATGCCAACCAGGAAGTGCCACCACCTGTGGAGCAGCAGCTGGTGAGACTTTCACATTTTCAGTTATGAAAGACTCTAAAGATCTTTTCTAGATGTTTGTTGTGTAAGTGGAAAACAAAGTTTCAATAAAAAACTGTTATTTCCAGAGCAAAGTGTTAAACTATAGTTGTTGTAAACACATTTCCATAGTTCCTCTTTATACCCCCAATAAAATGCTTTTCACATTTATTGCTTCAGAATTAAATGTAGGGGGAGCAGAGTTTAGGTCATAAAGGAAAACCTCATGTCCCAGAATGTGGAAATTGTACAGTCATTTCTACCGGCTTATTTTTACTAATACTAAAAATTTGATTTTAAAAACCCTACTAACTAGAAATTAAATCTACTCTGCTAAATAAGAGGGAATAGTATACTCTGGTAAATTACCTGGAAAGTCATGGAATATAAATGCCATATATCAAAACCTACAGTTATTGCCAAAGCTAATTTTATGTAAGCTTTTTAAAATTTTTAAATAAACATTATTTTATAATAATTTAGATTTAGAGAAGTTGCAAAGACAGTACAGAGAGTTCCATACTTCACCCAGTTTCCTCTAATGCTAACATCTTATGTAACCATGGTACATTTGTCAAAGTGAAGAAATTCATATTGGTAAGTTACTGCTAAGTACACTACAGATTTATTAGGATTACACCAGTTTTTCTACTAATGTCCTGTTTCAGAATTGAGTTCAGAATACCAAATTGCTTTTAACATAATCTTTTATTGTTAATTTAATTGTTTATTGTTAATACTAAGAAAAAGAAATGATTAAGAAGTCACTTTAAGATGTTTAAAAAAATAAAAAATAACTTCAAAGAAAGTAATAAAGGCAGAAGTTAATAAAACAATAGATTGAGAAATATAGAAGCTTATGTTTATGTACAAAAAATTTAATCATAAAGTAGACACATTTCTGGTAAAAAGGAAAACATTGGAAATTAGAATATGAAAACATTGAGATAGATCAATTTTATAGGGTAAGTTTTCTAAATTATAAATAAAATGAAAGATTTGAGAATTTATAAAATATGAACACAGGCCAAGTTCACGTTAGTATTTTATGAATAAAAGAGGTGCAAGTGGACCAGGCATGGTGGCTCATGCCTATAATCCCAGCACTTTGGGAGGCCAAGGCGGGTGGATCACAAGGTCAGGAGTTCGAGACCAGCGTGGCCAATATGGTAAAACCCCATCTCTATTAAAAATACAAAAATTAGCCAGGCATGGTGGCACGAGCCTGTAGTCCCACCTACTCGGGAGGCTGAGGCAATAGAATCACTTGAACCTGGGAGGCGGAGATTGCATTGAGCCAAGATCATGCCACTGCACTCCAGCCTGGGTGACAGAGCGAGACTCCGTCTCAAAAAAACAAAAAAAAAAAGGTGGAAGCTCTGAAGAAATTAAGAGCCATTTAAAAAAGTTATCAAAAAGTTACCCTGTAGGTACATAAATACAATGTTTTAATTTATGAGCTTTTCCAAACTCTCAAAGAGCAGGTAATATTAGCACCATATGATGTACTTAACGTATTTTATGAGGCCACCATTATCTTGATATCAACACTTGGCATAGTACACACACACACACACACACACACACGCCTCTACCTTATCTGTAGGCCAGTATTATGAATATAAATACAACTAGGTTCAAAATGGCAAACTGAGCACCCACATCTGCCATATCTGACAGTGAATTATTCTAAAGAAAAGGGTACATTAGTACTGGAAAATGAGAGAAGGTGTTAGCAGCCATAAGTTTTGAGAACATTCTATAAGACGATAGCAGTTAGCATAAGATTTCTGAAGGAGAGAACAGACTAGAACGTGTTCAAGAGAACAGTGAGTGAAGATGGGGCTGCTTTGCATCCTCTGAGCTCATAGCAGACAGAATGGAGGGAGCCTGGAATAAACATGCTTCTATAGGTGTGCTGAGAAGCAGTCATCACAGGGATTGACCCTCAGTCTAAGGCAGTGTGTGTGGTCCCTGGAGCTGGAGAGGCTGGTCGGGGTGGCTAGGGAGCCCCTAGACTACAGAAGTGAGCTACTGTTAGCAATTTCCCCCTGAGACCCTGTTCTAACCTCCTTGACTGTGACTGGAGATAGGCCATTGTAATCTTAGCTAACAGCCATGGACTTCTGAACAATACTTGAAACAAAAATGAGTAGCAATTAACCAAGACTAACCAAACATTTGAGGAAAAACAGTACTATGAAAGAGGCACCAAGTGTTAATACACAGAAAAATTAACACATGAGTATATGAATACAGATAGAAAGTAATTTTAAAATATATCTTTGGGGAGATTAGAGAAAATGTTAAATTCATAAAACAGGATTTGTTGCTTTAAAAAATAAGAACTTGGGAATTGTGAAAATATTTTTAAAATCAGTAAATGGTCTGAATAGCAGAATGGTTACAGTTGAATCAGATTTTTAAGCTGGAAGACAAGCCAGCTGGACACGTGAAGTTCACGAGATAACATGAGAGAAAGATTGAGACAAGGAAAATCAAGCCAGAAGCTCCCAAATTATTAATAGGAGTTCAGAAAAGAGAGAATATTGAGTGGAGGAAATGGAAGAAAAGTTTCCAGAGCTAAGCAGAAACCAATCTTCTGTTGTTTGGAGAACAACAGTAAAGGCACAATTCTAATAGCTTCCAGAGACACTAAAAATAGCAAAACCCAGCTTGTTCACAAAGGAGTGACAATCAGATTGGCATTCGCCTTCTTTTTGAAAACACTGGTGTTAGAAAACAATAAAGTAATACTATGAAAATTCTGAAGAAAAGTAACTTTGATTTCATATTCAACCTACTATTTTAGGACAAAATAGACATTTTTGAGCTTTCAAGGACTCAGAATTTATTTCTCACAGACCTTTGTAATCAAGTCCAGCAAAATGATAAATGTATACATTGAGAGAGGAGGACCTGAGAGTAAATAGTGGTGAACAACCAAAAAAATTAAGTCTAGGCTGGGCGCGGTGGCTCACGCTTGTAATCCCAGCACTTTGGGAGGCCGAGGCAGGCGGATCACGAGGTCAGGAGATCGAGACCACGGTGAAACCCCGTCTCTACTAAAAATACAAAAAATTAGCCGGGCGTGGTGGCGGGCACCTGTAGTCCCAGCTACTCGGAGAGGCTGAGGCAGGAGAATGGCGTGAACCCGGGAGGCGGAGCTTGCAGTGAGCCGAGATTGCGCCACTGCACTCCAGCCTGGGCGGCAGAGCAGGACTCCGCCTCAAAAAAAAAAAAAAAATTAAGTCTAAACATTTGTTGATGTACTAGTGTAAATAGTTATGTTGACATAATAAAAACCAATTAATACCAATTTGAGATTAAGATGTCAGAGGGTTATGTACATGGTATACTTATGTGTATTACCTAGCTGTCAACTGAGAGGGCCTAGAACCAGTAACACCCTAACAGTAACAAGTACACTCAGCTTCCAAATCTTAGTTTCTAATACTATTCTCCAATCAAAGGAGCCAGAGGTCCACGGAGAAATGGTTGATTCCAGGGCAGGGGCAAAAAGTATACAAGAAGACCCTGGAGCATCTTACAGTGCCAGAAAGTAAGAAAGCACTCAACGAAAAGATAGGGGGAATGTGTCAAAGGGGCACAGGAGCCAACAGAAAGAGCTCCCAGTGCCCAAGCTGGAACAACCTGAGCAATGAAATAAATAACTTAAACCTGGATTATAACCCAAAGCATCAAATAAATAGCCATGAGTCTATACTGATATAAATGAGTGAGTGAATGAGCAGATAAATACCGAGTGACTAGATAGGAAAGAAAAGACAAATCTTCCTTACAGAATTCCAGATAACTTATGTAGATACTCCCTCTTCCAGTAGGTGGAACTAGGGGACTCACTTTCAAAGAACATAGTATGGAAAGAAAAACCAAACTTTTCACAGGAGAAACCCAGCAGACACCTTAACCAAAGGATACCATGTACCCCTGACATGACATAATGAGAAGGACACTTTAGCTCACAGTCCTCTTCCAAAAACATAGAACCCCAGTCCAGTCACAGGGAAAGCTGCAGCAAGCCCACATTGAGGAGCATTGTACAAAATACCTGACCATTCTTCCTCAAAACTGTCAGGCTCATCAAAAACAAGGAAGACTGAGAAACCATCATAGCCAAGAGGAGACTAAGGAGACATGACAACTAAATGCAATGTGGTGCCCTGGACTAGGTCATGGAATAGAAAAAAAAAAGACAGTAAAGGGAAAGCTGGTGAAATCCAAATAAAGTCTGGAGTTGAGTTAAATAGTAATATAGCAATGATGGTTCCTTAGTTTTGACAAACGTACCACAACAATGTAAGATGATAACATTAGGGGAAGCTAAAACTGGATGAGGGGTATACAGGAACTCTCTTTACTGTTTTGCAACTTCTCTGTAAATCGAAAATTATTCCAAAATAAAAGGTTGTATATTAAAATTAATTCAAAGCAAACAAAAAGAAGAGGTAAATAAAGTCAACATATAAGCGTGAAGGGAAGGTAAAAGCATGCTAATATTCTTTTTTTTTTTTTTTTTTTTTTTTGAGACGGAGTTTTGCTCTTGTTGCCCAGCCTGGAGTGCAGTGGCATGATCTCGGCTCACTGCAAACTCCACCTTCCGGTTTCAAGCGATTCTCCTGCCTCAGCCTCCCAAGTAGCTGGGATTACAGGCACACACCACCACGCCCAGCTAATTTTTGTATTTTTAGTAGAGACGGAGTTTCACCATGTTGGCCAGACTCGTCTCGAACTCCTGACCTTGTGATCCGCTGGCCTCAGCCTCCCAAAGCGTTGGGATTATAGGCATGAGCCACCGCACCCGGCCAAAGCATGCTAATATTCTTGCCTGGTTTGGAGGGTTATAGGGGAAGAACGATTTGAATGCTGATTCATTCTAGGTGTTGCATAGCAACTTAAGTTTAAGCACTTCAAGTTCTAGTTTCACCACTTGTAACCTTTGCAAGTTGCTTAACTTTTCTAAGCTTCAGTCTCCTCACTTAAAAGACAAAATCTTGTTTTCCTTGATGTTTAAAGCTATATTAGAAGTAAATGAGAAGGAAAAAATGGGTAAGACAGTTGATAATTCACATATTTAAATAGCCTTACTAGAAATAAAACAGCAGTATAATGCTTTGTTTCTGCTGTTAGGTCACTGCTTTTAAAAAGCAAAGCCATGTGAGCAAGACTGGGGGATGGGAGCTCCTCTGTCGCTCCTGTTGGGGATTCAGGCCCGTTCTCTGGGTCGAGTTCTAAACAGATTCACCCCTCCAATCCAGTAATTTCCACCCCCAGCAGTCTTTCCTGGGGAAGTAATCGAGCACATGATGGTAATATGCATAAATTGATAACATTAAAAGCAAGCAAAACTCTAATAATAAAAGGATAAATTGAATTATGGTACATTCTGTGGTGAATATTGCATATCAAGGAAAGTGTGAAATGTAAATACAGCAGTGTAAATGAAGAGGAAAATGTAAAGCTAAAAAGCGGGAAATAGCGTATCTATATTTTAGGTAACATTTGAATGATGATAATAACTAATATTTTTATGAACCCCTTACTATGTGCAGGGTACTTGTTCTGTTTTGCTGACACATTAATTCATTTAATCCTCCTAACAACCTCTGAGGTATATACTGTTACTGCTCCATTTTTCACAGCTGTGCTGCAGTTGAGTGCCTGTCCAAGTACACACTGGCCTGAGTAGGCCCAGGAGGCCAGGTGATGTGGCTCCACAGCCTCCACCCCTGTCCACTGCACACACTGCCTCTGTTATATTCATCAAATATTGAGAGTCCCTTTGATGCCAGGCACTATCCACCACTGGCACCCTGACATTTAGACCCTAACAGATATGGCTATTGCTCGTGAGGATCTTTATTTATTAGGAGGTGACAGAAAGTAAAATCAGATAATACATGCCACGTGGATTATTAAAACAGACTGAGTTGCAAAGAGTGACTACGTGGTTTCTGTGGCTTGTTTGGTCAGAAAGGTGTTTCTGAGATGAAGTTGAGCAGAGCTGTCTAAAGAACAGGAAAGAACCAGCTAGGCCATGATTGGGGGATAGTGGTTTAGGCAGAAAGAACAGCTACTGGGTTTCCTAGGGTGTTTGGAGCACAGCCGGTGAGGGGCACATAGCTGGGCCAGGGCATGTAGAGCTTTTTAAGCCTCTGGAAGGCATTGGGATTTTATGCTAAGTGTGTTGGAAAGCCTTTGGAGGGAGAATGGATTGTGTGTGGCTCTAGCTGGCAGCAGCCAGTTAGGCTTTCACAGTAGACAAGGGGAGATGATTGTGGCTTGGGTGACAGTGTATTATAATTACGGAGAAAAGTATGGATATGATTCAGAGATAGGGCTGACAGAGCTTGCTGTTGGATTAGATATAGGAAATTAGCAAAGGAAAGGAATGGGAGAGGAGAGATCGGGATTCAGCTGGAGCCATAGTAGGCATGTGTTGTTTATCAGACATCCAAGGGGAGGTGCCAAGTTGCTAGTTGGCTACAGGGATCTGGCATTCTGTGAGAGGCCAAGGCTTGGGTATATAAGTTATGTGTGGATAACTGCATCTCCCACATGCTTAGGAGGCCAGATAAAACAGTGCAAGAAAATATTAACAATGAGGATTATGGACAATTTGATTTTCCTTCTACTTTCCTCTGTGAAAATGTGTTGCTTTAAAAATCAAACAAAACCAATGATTCCTTTCTCCAAGTCTGATAATATTTGAAGAATTTTTAGAGAAACTAAGTTACAAAGTTATAGTACTTATGTAATCAGAATTGGCATGGTGTAGAGATGTCAGAGTGGGTGTTTTGCTTTTTAATACTTTGTATCAGGGTTATATTTTAACAAAGAGATAAGAATATTAGAGACAGGAGTGGTGGCTCACACCTGTAATCCCAGCACTTTGGGAAGCTGAGGTGGGTGGATCACCAGAGGTCAAGAGTTCAATACCAGCCTGGCCAACATGGTGAAACCCCGTCGCTACTATAAATACCAAAATTAGCCGGGTGTGGTGGTGCACACCTGTAATCCAAGCTGTTCAGCAGACTGAGGCACGGAAGTTGCTTGAACCCGGGAGGTGGAGGTTGCAGTGAGCCAAGATTGTGCCACTGCAGTCCAGTCTGTGCAACAGAGTGAGACTCTGTCTCAAAATAATAAGGATAATAGAGTCTAGTATTCATTTTGCCACTAAAATTATGTCTCTATATATATTTCTTTATTCAACACGTATTTATTGAAGGCTTGCCATGTGCCTGGCATTGTTCTAGGTGCTAGGAATATAGCAGTGAACAGAATCCACAAGTCCTCCCCTCAGGGAGCTTTACATTCTAGAAGGGGAAGAAGTTCTCCCCCTCAGCTCAAAAAAAAAAAAAAAATGGAAAAGAAAAATGCTAACCTCATCCATCAGCTCCAATCTGAGCTGAGCCCTCAGGGCTGCCTGGTTCATTATGTGTTTTCCTGTTGATTCTCCTATTCTGTACAGCAGCAATTTCAGACTGTGCCCACTCTTCTCAAAATTTGTCCCCTCTGCAGACCTTGATATTCCTGCTATCTGCAGGAATTTCTGTGTAGGTGCCTTACAGATCACTCAGATTCATTATGGCCAGAACCAACTCCATGTTGTTCCTCTCTGGGCTGGCCCTTCCTCTGGGCTTCATCTTGGGGATGGCACAATTACATACCCACTGTTTAGGACAGAAGCCTGCTGTCATCTTGGTTGATCCTTCTCCTTCACTCCCCACTCCTGCCCATTCAATCACTTGCTGACTTCTGTGAAGTCTCTGACCTAAATCTTTTCCACATTCCACATCCATACACTCTTGCTTTCTGTACATACCACAGTAGCACACACTAGCAGCTTCCCATCCCTAGTTATAGCTGTTGCCTCTTTTCTTTGTAGCATGTATCACCACCTAAAATGTGTATTTATTTATTTACTATTTTCCCACCCAAACAAAGGCGCTTTGATGGCAGGGACTTTGTCACCTCTGTTTACTGCTAAGCCCCAGTTACTAGAACCATATCCAAAAGATTAAACACTTGTTGAAAGTATGAATAAAATGAAAGAGGTTTATCAGGCTTCAACTTGTAAGCAGAAGTGATTCCAAGGACTCAGTGTCATCAATGCCCTGGTTTTATATTTCTTTCTCTACTTAGACTTCAGTGGTGACAGCCTCATATTAAAGCTTGGTTTCTCACATGGTAGAAAAGGACTTTGGCAGTTCCAAGCTTTCATAGCTGCATCCTGCACTAGAGGTCAACAAATGTTTTCTGTAGAGAGCCAGATAAGAAATATTTTAATCTTTATAGGCCATACAGTTCTGCTGCAACTACTCAGCTCTGCCACTGCACTGTGAAAGCACCCATAGACAATTTGTAAACAGATCAACACAACTACGTTCCACTAAAATTATTTACAAAAGCAGGCAGCAGGCCAGATTTAGCCAGAGGCCATCGTTTGCTCACCCTCCCCTACGACCAAGTGTCCTTTCTAGTGAGTCTCTTAGAAGAACGAGGGAGCTTTGTTTTCCAAAGTTCCCAACAACCTCCCTGGTTTACCTACTTGGCCTGATTTTTTTCAAATACCTATTAGTGAGCCAGTTCCTATGGTAAGTGGGGTGAGACTGTCTCACTAGTATAGAGACTCATGGTCCACTCTGAATCTGCTGGTGACAGCAGCTTCCCAGAATTCATGGGCTGCCCAGGGCCAGGTAATTACCAGAACAAAACTGTACCAATCAGGAAGGGGGTTGGGGGAATGGATGCTGAGTAGGCACCAGATAAAGTCTACTGTGTAAGGTTGATCCTGTGTGTTACAGTTTGTTTATGCAACTGTTGTCCTAGAATGTAAGCCCCTTGAAGTCAGGCACCACAATGATTATTAGTAACCTCAGCTTGCACCTTGTACAGGCTTTGAGTTCTATTTTTATTTGTTTTGTAAGGATTTAATAACATAAATGCATGTGATCCTTAATCAGTCACATAAATGACAGGAAAAAAGTATACATTAGAAAATAATTTGTTTCATCGTTGATTAAAACTTCTGCTTCTTATGGAATTAAATTTTTTTTTTTAACTAAGGTTCACAAAAAGGATTCTGGCTTTTGGCGAGATTTTGGCTTTGGAATGACTTGTCAGTATCGTTCAGATTTCCTGACCATTGGTAAGTATACTTTACATTTAAGGATAGGACTTTATTTACTCCAGACTTAATGGTATTTTGCTAAAAGGTCTCAGATTTGAGTGTTTTCCTACTAAATTATGAGTGTCTAAGGTTAGCTAAAAAGAGAAACTGGATATACAAAAGGCAAAGTAAGTTTATAATTAATGTTTTGAATAGGAAAAAAGAGGTCATAAAGTATAATATTTACTTGTTCCTTTAAAATCAAAACACCTGTTCTTAAAAATACCTGTTTAACTTGTTACCCATATTTGCAGGTGTTTAGAGTACTCTTACAAAAGCTTTCTCTATAACTTTACTGTTCTGCCCATGGGTTTTTACAGCTGGGAGTAATCTTGGTTATCTAGACCAAGGACTTTCACATTTTTTTGAGATGAAACCTCCTTTACTTGTCTGGTGAACTGTTACACAAAATCCCAGTATTTAATACAAATGAAAGAAGATCTGCCCTTTCTAGCACATCTTGGAATCACACCTTAGTCATGCATTCCCCTAAGCCTAAAGAGGGCCCATGAATAATTTGTTCTAACTATCCTTCTCCACGCCAGCTTCAGTCTTTTTTTTTTCTTCTTGAGACAGGGTGCTGCTCTGATGTCCAGGCTGAAATGCAGTGGCACGATCTTGGCTCACTGCAGCCTCTGCCTCCCAGGCTCAAGCGATCCTCCTACCTCAATCCCCAAGTAGCTGTGACCACAGGCATGCACCACCACACCCAGTTAATTTTTGTATTTGTTTTGTAGAGGCAGAGCTTCATTATATTGCCTAGGCTGGTCTTGAACTCCTGGGCTCAAGCGATCTGCCCACCTCGGCCTCCCAAAGTGCTGGGATTACAGGCGTGAGCCACCATGCCCAGCCCCCAGCTTCAGTCTTACCCAGCAAAATATAAAGCAAAGAATAGTTTAATAAAGCAGGCTAAAACCTAATTCCATGTCTTCTGATTCATTTAGGGCTAGCTACCTTTCTACAGCATAGAAGTCATAGAATATATTTTATATACATTCTAGGTCCATATCACATTCATTTTTATAATCAGCCTTTTGTTTTGGAAATCCCGCCACCTTGTCTCCTTATCATTGTAACACTTGAATAATGGAAAATCAGGAAATAACAATAAAAGGAGCGTTAAATTAAACCGATGCTCTTTTCCTTGATTTCTTGCTTAGTTAAGCAAGAAGCATTTCACTATTCCTCAAAAATAGATTTGTGTACATTTTTTTCAGTGTCTTGAGTGCTTTGAGTTCCTTATCTCTTTTTTATGACAATTTTATTGAGAGATGATTTATATATCATAAAATTTATTAATTTAAAGTGTATGGTTAACCAAGTCATGTAGCTATCACCATCATCAAATTTAGAGCATTATCACCCCAAAAAGAAACCCCATACCCATTAACAATCACTCCTCACATCCTACCAACCCTCTTTCCACCCAAACCTAGGCATCTACTAGTCTACTTCCTATAGATTTGCCTCTTCTGGGAATTTAATAGAAAGCAAATTGTACAATATGTGGCCTTTTATGACTGGCTTCTTTCACTCACATAATGTTTTCAAAGTTCATCCATGTTGTGACATGTGTTAGGTACTTCGTTCCTTTTTATAGCCAAAAAATGTTCTATTGTGTGGTTATACCACATTTTGTTTCTCCATTTGTCAGTTTATATGCATTTGAGTTGTTTCTACTTTTTGGCTATTATAAATACTGCTGCTGTGAACATTTGTGTTTAACTTTTTGGGTGAACATAGATTTTCAGTTCTCTTGGACATATGCCCAGGAGTAGAGTTGCTGGGTCATATGGTAACCCTGTGTTTGACCTTTTGAGAAATTGCCACACCGTTTTCCAAATGGCTGCATCATTTTACATTCCCACCAGCAGTGTTTAAGAGTTCCAGTTTCCCCACATCCTCATTAATACATGTTATTATCTGTCTTTTTTGTTTCTAGTATCACCCATGATAGTGGATGTGGTATTGATTGTGACTGATTATAATTTTTCTTATGATTAATGTTGTTGAGCATCTCTTAATGTGTTTATTGGCCATTTGTATATCTTTAGTGAAATGTCTGTTCAGATCCTTTGCCCATTTTAATTGGGTTATGGAGTTTCTTGGGCTTCTTGAATATGTACATTAACGTTTTTCATCAAATTTAGGAAGTTTCAGCCATTATAGTCATCTCTCAGTACCTGCATGGGATTGGATCCAGGATACCATGTGGAACCAAAATCCATGGTCGATCAAGTCCCTTATGTAAATATACATATTTGAATATTACCTGTGCACATCTGCCCATATACTTTAAACCGCCTCTAGATTGCTTAT
Source organism: Symphalangus syndactylus (assembly GCF_028878055.3). NCBI lineage: Eukaryota > Metazoa > Chordata > Mammalia > Primates > Hylobatidae > Symphalangus > Symphalangus syndactylus. Next base: position 80,110,849 of record NC_072426.2, read on the forward strand.
AATACCTAATACAGGCCGGGCACGGTGGCTCATGCCTGTAATCCCAGCACTTTGGGAGGCTGAGGCGGGCAGATCATGAGGTCAGGAGATCAAGACCATCCTGGCTAACAAGGTGAAACCCCGTCTGTACTAAAAATACAAAAATTAGCCAGGTGTGGTGGCGGGCGCCTGTAGTCCCAGCTACTCAGGAGGCTGAGGCAGGAGAATGGCATGAACCTGGGAGGCGGAGTTTGCAGTGAGCCAAGATTGCGCCACTGCACTCCAGCCTGGGCAACAGAGCGAGACTCGTCTCAAAAAAAAGAAAAAAAAAAAAAACACCTAATACAATGTAAATACTATGTAAATAGTTGTTATACTGTATTTAAAATTTTATATTTATTGTTATTTTTTACTTTTTTTTCCCTGATATTTTTGAACCATGTTGGTTGATTCTATGGGATGTGGAACTCATGCATATGGAGGGCTGACTGTATTTCTTTGAATACTTTTTCTGCTCCATTCTTACAGTTTTCTCCTTTGACACTCACTGTATGTATGTTGGTACATTTAATGGTATCCCACATTTTTCTTAGGCTCTGTTCATTTCTCTTCATTCTTTTTTCCCTCTGTTCTTCGGATTGCATAATTTCTATTGATCTATCCAAGTTCCCTAATTCTTTTTTCTGTTAGATCTACTGTTGAGCTACTCTAATGAATTTTTATTTCAGTTACTATAGTTTTTAACTTCAGAATTTCTGTGTGGTTCTTTTGATATATATAATTTCTTTATTAATACTCTCTATGTGATGAAACATTGTCATCTTCTGTTACTTCTTTAAGTGTGACTTCTTTTAATTCTTTGAACATACTTATAATGGCTGCTTTGGAATTTTTGTGTGTTAAAACTAACGTCTGGGCCCTAACACAGGCAGTTTCTGTTGCTTGCTGGGTTTTTTTTTTTTTAAGCGTATGTCACATCTTGTTTCTTTGCATTCCTCATTATTTCTTTTTTGAAAACTAGACATTTTAGGTAATATACTGTGGCAACTCTGGATACTGATTTCCCTCCACCACCACAGCTTGATTTTTTTTTCCTTGTTTATTTATTTATTGACATGGCTGGACTATTTTAACAAATTATTTCATCCTCCTCCCCCAACCTTTTGGCAATATGAAGCCTCTGCTGTTGTTCCTCAGGGCCTGTGCAGTTATCCTAGGATGGCATTGGATTTAGCAGGGCTGTCTTTATCTCTTTCCGTGCCTCCATTGGTATCACTCCTATTAGACTCCACTGACTGTTCACTAATCGCTGTCTTGTTTTTGACAATGCTCTGGGACATAAATTGCTCCATAATCTGTCCCTACTAAATTGGGCCCTTTTGCAGGGATAGTTTTTGCAGCAAGTCTTTGAAATTTGTTCAGACCCCAGGAGGTATATTCTTACTATCTCTCTCTGTGGTTCTCTCTAGTAAATTAGCTGGCCTACAGTTTAGCTGTTGCCCTCCTGGAGTTACCAGCCTCCTCTTAATTGCTTACTACCAAAATATCCATTATTTTCAAGAGGCTGGAATTTCTCTAAACTCTGAACTTCTCTACATTCTATTTTAAATAAAGTCAGTTCCTTAGGGAAGAACTTTGGAGCACTTTGTTCTTATGGACTGCCTCTCCCCCTGGGAAAAAATCCATGAGGTTTTGCCCTGAGGATGGGGACAGTGACACACTTATCATTAAGCAGAGTGACCACCTCTGCCCTATGAGCAGGACACTGGGTAGGGGCAGGAGGACCCCCAGTATTCTCAGCTGGCCACACCTGGAAGTGGAGCCTCCACCCTGTTGCTGTAGGCTGGGTGAAAAAGAGCTGCACCTGTTTGGAACTTAGACTCTTTATTTGGAGCTTCTGTTCCTTTCTCTGTTTCCTTTCCTCCTGGTATTCCCATTATACATATGTTACATCTTTTGTAGTTGTCCCACAGTTCTTGGATATTTTGTTCATTTTATTTTCAGTCATTTTTTTTCTTTGATTTTCTGTTTTGGAAATTTTTATTGTCATATCCTTAAGCTCAGAGATTGTTTCTTAAGCTAAGTCCGGTCTACTAATGAACCCATCTAAGGCATTCATTTATTTCGCAGTGTTTTTGATCTCTAGCATTTTTTTAAATTCCTTAGAATTTCCATCTCACTGCTTATATTACACATCTTATGTGTTATCTGCTCTTTCCATTAGAGCCCTTAGCGTATTAATCATAGTTGTTTTAAATTCCCAGCCTGATAATTCCAACATCCCTGCTGTATCTGAATCTGGATCTGGTACATGCTCTGTCTGTTCATACTGTGTTTTTCTTATCTCTTAGTATACTTTATCATGTTTTCTGTTGAAAGTTGGACTTGATATACTGGGTAAAAGGAACTGCAATAAATAGGCCTTTGATGATGTGGTGGTGAAGTGTGGAGGGAGCGGAAGTCTTCTGTAGTCCCATAAGTAAGTCTCAGTCTCTTAGTGATCCTGTATCCCAGACTCTGAATTTCACACATGCTTCTCAATCTCCCCTCCTCTCCTGGACAGGATGACTAGAAGGGGCTGGAGTTGGGTAGATTTCTTCCTCCAAGTCAGTTAGGCACTGATAAAACCCCAGCAGGTTAGGCTCCGGTTAAATAAGTTCTCCTAAGGACAGGCTTTGTTAATAATGACAACATGCTGTAGCATACTTTAAAATGATTACCTTTTCCCCTTCCCCACTGCTGGACCCATTAAGAGATTTTTTCTCTGATCTTCACCACCAAGGACCTGATAGAGCTCCTAGAGGTAAAACTCACATGAGTATGGGGGTCCCAATATGACCGGGTCCCCCTGGAATTTTTAACGCTCAGACTTGCCTCCCCTGAGCCTCCAGCAATTTGTCAATTACAGTTCAGGTTTTCCTACCTGGGTACTGGTTCCCACAGAGATTTCTGCTCCAGTAAGTTGGAATTCTTTGTATCTGCCTATCTGTCTCACCAGTTTTGAGGGCGGTGGTTTACCCTGTGACCTCACTTCTCTGTGAGAGACCTAAGAGGACTTGTTGCTTTTTCAGTGTTCAGCTTTTGACTTGTTAGGATGGAGTGATGACTTCCTAGCTCCAGACATGCCAGACCAGAAACTGGGAATGCCCCATTTGTTTTAAGTATATGTACCATCTCTAATATTCTAAGAGCTTATATCTACAAGGAAGAAAAGCTGATATGTATCAGACATAGCATTTAGTAAAGCTCTGATTGTTTAATACTTTTCAGAGATCTTCAGTTTATTGTCCATCCTGTTAATGTGAAATTAAGTGGGATAGAATTATTTGACAGGAGCCGGGCATGGTGGCTCAAACTTGTGGTTCCACTTACTAAAGAGGCTAAGGCAGAAGGATCACTTGAGCCCAGGAGATGGAGGCTGCAGTGAGCTATGATTGTACCTCTGCACTCCAGCCTGCGCAACAGAGTGAGACCACATCTCTGAAAAATAAAAATTATTTGGCGGGCCAGGCACGGTGGCTCACACCTGTAATCCCAGCACTTTGGGAGGCCGAAGTGAGTGGATCATCTGAGGTCAGGAGTTCAAGACCAGCCTGACCAACATAGTGAAACCCCATCTCTGCTAAAAATACCAAAAATTGGCTGAGCATGGTGGTGCATGCCTGTAATCCCAGCTACTTGGGAGGCTCAAAAAAAAAAAAAAAAAAAAAAGAAAATTGTTTAACAGATGGTTGGGCACAGTGACTAACACTTGTAGTCTCAATGCTTTCAGAGGCCAAGACAGAAGGGCTTAAGGCCAGGAGTTTGAGACTAGCCTGGGCAACATAGTGCAACCCTGTCTCTACAAAAATTTTTTTTAATTGGCCAGGTGTGGTGGCATACACCTGTAGTTCTAGCTACTGAGGAGGCTGAGGCAGGAGGATTGCTTAAGCCCAGGAGTTTGAGGTTGCAGTGAGCTATGATCATCCTACTTCACTCCAGCTTGGGTGACAGAGAGCTTGTCTCTAAAAAAATAGAATTAATTTGGAAGCCTCACTCTTAATTAAAGAATTTTTTTCTAGGTTTTTAAGAATCAGTTTTCTAGCTCTTCAAAAATATCTGGTTTGCATTCTCCCTGCGTCTTTAAAATGTTAGTTGTTTAGCTTGAACCTGGCTTGAAAATAGTCTTGACTTTATCTCCCGTTTTATGGGTCTGCCTACTATTGGGGGAAATTCACCCCCGATATTTCACATAGGTTCTTTTCTATTTTCCCTAAGTGTCGACTGGTCTGAGAAATAAAGGGACAGAGTACAAAAGAGAGAAATTTTAAAGCTGGGTGTCTAGGGGAGACATCATATGTTGGCAGGTTCCGTGATGCCCCCCAAGCCACAAAACCAGCAAGTTTTTATTAGTGATTTTCAAAAGGGGAGGGAGTGTACGAATAGAGTGTGGGTCACAGAGATCACATGCTTCACAAGGTAATAAAATATTACAAGGCAAATAGAGGGAGGGCGAGATCACAGGACCACAGGACTGGGGCGAAATTAGAATTGCTAATGAAGTTTCGGGCACGCATTGTCATTGATAACATCTTATTAGGAGACAGGGTTTGAGAGCAGACAACTGGTCTGACCAAAATTTATTAGCCGGGAATTTCCTCGTCCTAATAAGCCTAGGAGTGCTACGGGAGACCGTGGCTTATTTCATCCCCTATTTATGACCATAAAAGACAGCCGTCCCCAAAGCGGCCATTTCAGAGGCCTCCCCTTAGGGACACATTCTCTTTCTCAGGGATGTTCCTTGCTGAGAAAAAGAATTCAGCGATATTTCTCCTATTTGCTTTTCAAAGAAGAGAAATATGGCTCTGTTCTGCCCGGCTCACAGGCAGCCAGAGTTTAAGGTTATCTCCCTCGTTCCCTGAACATTGCTGTTATCCTGTTCTTGAGGTGCCCAGGTTTGATGTTGTTCAAACACACATGCTCTACAAACAGTTTGTGCAGTTAATGCAATCATCACAGCGTCCTGAGGCAACATATGTCCTCCTCAACTTACGAAGATGACGGGATTAAGAGACTAAAGTAAAGACAGGCAATCACCAGGGTATTGATTGGGGAAGTGATAAATGTCCATGAAATCTTCACAATTTATGTTCAGAGATTGCAGTAAAGACAGGAGTAAGAAGTTATAAAAGTATTAATTTGGGGAACTAATAAATGTCCATGAAATCTTCACAATTTATGTTCTTCTGCCATGGCTTCAGCCGGTCCCTCTATTCGGGGTCCCTGACTTCCCGCAACAGCCCACTCCAGTTAGCCTTCTGCCTCATCACTCTATCAGAATTGTTCTGGGTAAGTTTATAAGTAACATTTATGCTGCCAGGTCCAGTCTGTTCTTTTTAAATTCTTCACTGAATAGCACATACTTGACAACTTCTTCCTCAAGACACTTCCTTCACATGGCTACTACGATGGCACCTTTTCCAGAATTTTCTCCCTCACCTAGGGCCACTTCTCAATCTCATTTCCTGACTTAACTTTCTCTACCTCTATTTAACCTCTAGAAATTGGCATTTCTTAGTGTTTAGACCTAGGCCCTGTTTTCCTTCCAAATTCCTTCAGTAATTTCATTCATTCCTGTAGCTTTAAATAATCTATGGACCCATTCTCAAATTTATATCTCCAGCTTGGCCCTTTCTTCTTTTTCCCCTCTGGGGAGTTTTTCTATAGCCCAGAAAAGCATGTGTCTCAAAGGATAGAAAATGTGGCTGGTCGCAGTGGCTAATGCCTGTGATCCAGCACTTTGGGAGGCCAAGTGGGTGGATCATTTGAACCCAAAGTTCAAGACCAGCCTGAGCAACATGGTGATACCCCATCTCCACCAAAAAAAAAAAAAAAAGCCGAGTATGGTGACATGCGCCTGTGGTCCCAGCTACTCAGGGGGCTGAGATGGGAGGATCACCTGAGCCACGGAGGTCGATGCTGCAGTGAGCCATGATCACACCACTGCATTCCAGCCTGGGTGACAGAGTGAGACCCTGTCTCCAAAAAAAAAAAAAGAAAGAAAGAAAACATAAAAAGTTAATGGTGGTGAGATTATAGGTGACTTGTATTTTCTTCTCCTTTATTTGACTTTCTGTAGATTTTCTACAGGACCTTGAAATTTACAAAGTGTTCTTAAATATTTAACCCCATTTTGATACTGTCAACAACCAACCTTGAGCTCCTTGAATCCAAGTGTCAGCTCAAAACTGGACTTCCAGTGACTGGAAGTCACTCCTCCATGCCACGTGTCTCGTGCTATCTTTGTGCTGAACCATCCCATCCCTTTTGAAGCAGAACATTTAAACCTTTATATATTCCCTGTGCTCTGGCTAATAATAGGCAGTTATTTATAGTGTGAATTTTGATCTTACAGGTGGATTTGACATGGAAGTGAAAGGTTGGGGTGGAGAAGATGTTCATCTTTATCGAAAATACTTACATGGTGACCTTATTGTGATTCGGACTCCGGTTCCTGGTCTTTTCCACCTCTGGCATGAAAAGCGCTGTGCTGATGAGCTGACCCCCGAGCAGTACCGCATGTGCATCCAGTCTAAAGCCATGAATGAGGCCTCTCACTCCCACCTGGGAATGCTGGTCTTCAGGGAGGAAATAGAGACGCATCTTCATAAACAGGCATACAGGACAAACAGCGAAGCTGTTGGTTGAAATCATAATTAATGCGTTACTGTGTGAATCACAAACCAGCACTATTTATTTAGCCTTACTTCTACTTCCAGATGCAGTGCCTCTTTTGGAGAAGACATGTTTATTTTTCATGTTCTTTCTGACATTACTTTAGCAATTCAACTTGATGTGAGAAGAAAAAACAAATGTTTCAACACGAAGTCTCTGTTTTGTGAGAATACTGCACTATGGAATAATTGACAAGTTGAAATCTTGTGTTTGTCCCAAAAGTTGTTTTGAGTTAGTTCTACCTGGTGCCCATGTTCTGATTGTGTGTGGGATTGCATGGTGTCCTGATTGCATCTAGGTGGAGCAGATGGAATGTGCTGGGCCACTGTTGGGTGGAGAGCAGCATATTCTTACAGAGGCGATGGAGTGTTATGAGCATAGTGTGTGGACGGGTATCTTCACCTGCCTGCCCCTGAGTCAGCCTCCTTGATTTGATAGCCTGAAGAATCTTTTTCCACTGAAGTAGAGGATAATTAATTGACACATCTGAAATCCCCAATCAAGCAAGAGAAAGGTAGAAATAAAAACTCCTTAACTTACTGTTGCTTACACCCCTGAAAGTCTGTTTTTAAGCAAATGGGTAATAGTAGAAAATAGGTTAGAATCTATGGCTTGATTTAAAATATAATGTTATTACATTATCATGTTCAGGATTAGGATTAGTAGTCAGTTGCTGTAAACTATTTTGAACAAACAGAAAAGAACACAGAAACATTTTTAACAGAACATTTAATTATGTTGGAGTACAGGATCCTAGCTCTGTCTGGGAACATTAGTTTATGTGAGCCAGCTCTATCAGGGTCTTCCCATGGTGGTTCAGAATAGATGAGCATAGCATGGTTTTGTTTGTTTTTGCTTTCAGTTTTCTCATTTGGCATGGATCCATATGTATTTACTATCCTTTTTTCTAATATATTAATATATGCTACATTCGTATTTGCATTACTATAATACTTTGAGTTGAAAAAGAGTTTCATTATGGAGAGAAAAAGCAAATGGTATGCCACAAGATCACTCTGATTTGAGAAAAGGGAGGAGGGGAAGATAGTCTGAATGGAAATCTGAAATACGGAATGTTTTAGAGAAATGTATCATTTGCATATAGAATGTTTTAATTGAGGTATAAATTAATGAGACAAAGTGAAGAAGAAATTATATTCAGATAGGACTGCACTACATTATTTGTCATACATGGATCTGTTACCATCAGGTCAATTCCTAGTATGCATAAATTTTTTAACCCTTTTCAAAGAGACCTATGTTGAAAATCCCTGAAAATTCACTGAAGAAAAATCATTACTCTTTTTCTCAGTAAATCATATCATCTGAAATATTACAAATTTCAAATTTCTAGGTGCTATATTCAATATTACAATAACTCTTACCTAATTATTCTTACAAGTTTTAAGTTGTGGTATTTTAGTGATTTTTTTAAAAGATGTGTGAAATGTTCTCTGCAAAATAATTCAGGCCACTGTCTCCTTTTATATATTATTATAATTATTTATTATGAAGACCAGTGAATTATGATATTTAAAGTGAGAGAACTTAATTATTTGCAGAGGTAAGTTACAGGTTGTTTTTTGAGAGAATCAAATGAGTTTACTTTTGTTCCTGTTGTTGTTTTTAAACTAGCTTTAAGTTTAGAGATGGAAGCTAAGCAATGGAAATGTTATACGTTTTTGACATTTATTAAATGGTACCAATAAAGTATTTTATTACCAAAAGTTAAGTGAAAATGTGATAAATTTATTTCTGTTGTAAAGTATCATAAAGACAGAACATTACGTATAACATGTAATTGTGTACTTTAAAAATGACCAGTGCCGCAGCTGTTCAGGTTAAAATATGGGGCATTACCAGGGGACAGGCCCTTTGTGCCCCTTCTTGATCACCTGTGCTCACCCTCTCCATAACAGTCACGCTCTGATTTTTATGATCGTTTTTACTTGTTTTTCTTCTTAGTTTTCCCAGCTACATATCTCCCAATAGACTGTTTTGCCTGGCTTTGAATTTATATACGTTATTATTTCATTATATATTCTCTTTCATTCAGTGTTTTTGAGGTTCACTCATATTATTCTCAAAGTTAGTTCATTTTTATTATTGAATAGTATTTCATTGTACTGTAGGGAGGGGAAAAACTCCCTCCCATCTTCTCAGGGTCCCAGCTGGGCTTGAAGATTAAATTGGCATAGAATAGATTAACAAGAGAGAAGCATATAAATTTATGTAATACAAATTTTATGTGGCGCAGGAGCCCTTATAAAGAAATAAAACCAAAAGAAGTAGAGTCAGTTACTTACATACTGGATTGGACAAAGACTAGTAAACTGTGAAAATGTGACTATATTTTGTGGGAGGCTTAAAAAATAGTTATTCTAACAAGGTCTGTACAATATTCTCCTGGTCTCAAACTTCTTGTCATTGAAGATAAAGATGTTTGTTGCCTTTCCTTCTAGTACAGAGAGTGTCTTTCACACTGAAATCCATCTCCTGCTCTTAAGAAACAGCACAAAGGTCAATCACCTTTTTGCACCTGCTGTTTTTCATGTGTCTTTAATTTAAATAGTATGCCGGAATGGCATATTTTAACCCCTTCAGTATGAATGTACTACTATACTTATGCTACTGTTAGTAGATACTTCGGTTGTTTCCAAGTTGTTTTTATATTCTCTTGTTGGTAACTGTTTGGGTTGTGTGTAGATTTTTGTGGTTTGCTTTTGCTGTTACATGCGTGTTGTTGTGAACATCTCTTGTAAGTATTCCAGAATTCCTCCAGGAGTAAAAATGCTGAGCCATCGGTTGTGCACATGTTTAACTTTCCAAAGTGGACCACCTTCCACCACTGGGTGAGTTCATTTTGCATCCTTGACAGTACTTAATTTTGTCGGGCTTATTAATTCTTGCCAATTTAGTGGGCTTTAGACATGAACTGTAGTTATGATTTATCTCCAGTCTTTTTGTTCATTTTTACCAGTTCATAGGGATTCTTCACATATTCCGGATACCAGTTCTTATTGGTTTAATGTTTGCAGTATCTTCTCCCATCAAGACCAGTGTGGTTTGTCTTTTCCCATTTTTGATGGTACTTTTTGATGAATAAAAAACTAACTTTATTGTGACTATCTTTTTTCTTTATGATTTCTACTTTTTTCAATAGAATTTATTTTTTAGAGCAATTTTAGGTTCACAGAAAAATTGAACAGAAGGTACGTGGAGTTTCCTTAGATCCCCCTGTCCACACACACGCACAGTTTTTTCTATTATCTACATCCGTCACCACAGTGGTACATTTGTTACAACCAGTGAACCCACATTGACACAAAATAGTCACCTAAAGTCCATAGTTTATGTTAGGGTTCATTCTTGTTGTACATTCTATGGATTTAGACAAATGTATAATGACATCCAGTGTTACAGTATGATACAGAACAGTCTCACTGCCCCAAAAATCCTCTTGGCTCACTATTCATCTCTCCCTACCGTCTAACCTCTAGCAACCACTGATGTTTTCACTGTCTCCATAGTTTTGCTTTTTCCAGAATGTCATATAGTTGGAATCATACAGTATGTAGCCTTTTCAGATTGCCTTCTTTGACTTAGTAGTATGCATTTAAGTTTCTTCCATGCCTTTTTATGGCTTGAGAGCTCATTTCTTTTTAGTAATGAATAATATTTCATTGTCTGGATGTAACCACAGTTTACCCATTCACCTACTGAAGGGCATCTTGGTTGCTGCCAAATGTTGGCAATTATTAATAAAACTGCAATAAACATCTACATGCAGGTTTTTGTGTGGACATGTTTTCAACCTTTGAACAAATAACAAGGAACACAGTTGCTGGATCATATGGTAAGGGTATGTTTAGCTTATTAGCTTTGTAGGAACCTGCCAAACTGTCTTCCAATGTGGCTGTACCATTTTGCATTCCCACCAGCAGTGAATGAGAGTTCCTGTTGTTCCACATCCTTGCCACCATTTGGTGTTGTCAGTGTTTCAATTTCGGCCATTCTAATAGGTGCATAGTAGTATCTCATTGTTTTACTTTACATTTACCTGATGACATATGATGTGGAGCATCTCTTCATGTGCTTATTTTCCATCTGTATATCTTCTTTTTCTTTTTGAGACAAGGTCTCACACTGTTGCCCAGGAGGCTAGAGGCTGGAATGCAGTGGCACTATCATGGCTCACTGCAGCCTTGACCTCCTGGGCTCAGGCGATCCTCCTGCCTCACCTCCTGAGTAGCTGAGACCACAGGCATGCACCACCTCCCCTAGCTAGTTTTTTATTTTTTTTTTTTTTATAGAAACAGAAGTCTCCCTATTTACCTAGGCTGAACTCAAACTCCTAGGCTCAAGCGATGTGTATCTTCTTCTCAAGTGATGTGTATTTTCTTTAGTGAGGAATTGGTTTCTACTTTTTATTGACTTATGACCTCATAATAGGGAAGGATTTCTTTAAAAATACTGTTGTATATTCTCAATATCTCCCATGTAATTTCACTTTTATCAGGTCTTTAACCTAAGTGGAAGAGATTTTTGTGTATGATGTAGGTAAGGATTGCATTTCACTTATTTCCAGCACTACATCCATACTTTACCTAGTGATATGCAAAACCATTCTTATATCCATCAGATGTCCCTGTGTGCATGAGTCTGATTCTATGCTCTCTTCTGTTCCGTTAGGCTACCACTCTATCACTGCACCATTAGCATTGCATGGTATAAGTTACTGAAATTTTGTGCTAGTGAATATCTGGGACATGTTGTCCACTCATCTTGTTCTTAAAGATCGTCATGGCTATCAAAGGCTTTGTACTTTCATATAAATTTTAGAATACACTTACTAGGTTTCATAAAAATGTATGAATTTGATTAGAATATCATTGAATCTATAAGATCACTTTGGGGAGTCTTTATGATATGAAGTCTCCCAATCTATTCTATTTGGCTTTATTGTCTTTCAATTACGTTTTGTAATTTTGCACACTGTGGACTTACACGTGCTGTTTTTCAGATTCTTCCTAGTTACTCTGCATTTTCGATACCATTGTACCTTTTATTGTGTTACTGGTGGTTAGAAATCATTGATTTTGCATGTTAATTTTTGTGTTCAGAAACTTTGCCAAAAACTGTTAATTCTAGTAATTAGAATTCTTTTGCATTTTTCGTGTTTTACATCATATCATACATATGAATAGTGAGTTTTGTTTCCTTTCCATTTTAGGTCTTTAGTACTTTTTCTTGTCCTCCTATGCTTGGTAGGATTTGTCGTGCAATGCCGATGGAAGTGGTAATAGTGGGCTCCCTGCCCTGTTTCTGATTTCAAGGGCAGTGCTTTCAGGGTTTCATCAGTAAGTGTGATGTTTGCTGGAGGTGTTTTCGTAGATAACCCCCTCAACTTAAGAAACTTCCCTTCTGTTATTACTTAGTGAGTTTTTATCCTACCTAAGAGCAATTATCAGATACTTTTACTACATCTGTTGAGATGTTCATATAATTTTTCCCCTCTTTTAAAGTATTAAGTTGATGAATTAATAGATTTTCTCAAGTACCTTTGTATTCTTGGGACAAATGCTAGTCAGTCATGATGTGTTATTTTTATTTTACATTGTTTGATTTGGTATGCTTACATATACACACATGTAAGTATTCACATTTACACATCTCATGGATTCATGTCGGGGGTGTGGGTATGTATATACTTCAGGTGTTTTTAATCTATGTTCATGGATGAGATTGCCTGTGACTTCCTGTTCTCTTCCTTGTTGGGCGTTTTTGTTTATTTATTTGTTATTTTAATTGACAGGATCTTGCTCTGTCTCCAAGGCTGGAGTGCAGTGGGGGCAATCATGGCTCACTGCAGCCTCAACCTCCTGGGCTTAAGTGATCCCCCTACCTCAGCCTCCCAAGTAGCTGGAACCACAGGCACGCACCCCTGCACCTGACTCATTTTTGTTGTTGTTGTTTTTGTTTGTTTGTGTGTAGAGACAGGGTCTTGGTTTGTTGTCCAGGCTGGTCTCGAGCTCCTGGTTTCAAGTGATCTTCCCGCCTTGGCCTCCCAAAGTGCAGAGATTACAGGTGTGAGCCACCATGCCTGGCCCTCATTAGGCTTTTCTGTTGAGGTTATACTAGCTTATAAACTAAGTTACAAGTGTTCCTTCTTACTCTGTTTCTAGAAAAGTTCTGTAAAATTAGAATTAATTTCTTCCTTGAATATTTGGAACTGCCTGGAAGAACTGCCTGAAAGCCACTTGGGCATGAACTTTTCTATCCAGGAAGATTTTTGATCAGTTGTTCAATTTATTTAATAATTATAGAACTATTCACACTTTCTATTTTTTGTGGAATAAGCTTTCATTGAGTTATTTTGGGTAAATCATAATTTTCTAGGAATTTATACTGATAAATTTGAAAATTCAGATGAAATCAATATCCTTCTATTATCTGTGTGATATGTATAAGATTTATAGGCCGGGCGCGGTGGCTCACGCTTGTAATCCCAGCACTTTGGGAGGCCGAGGCGGGCGGATCACGAGGTCAGGAGATCCAGACCACGGTGAAACCCCGTCTCTACTAAAAAATACAAAAAAAATTAGCAGGGCATGGTGGTGGACGCCTGTAGTCCCAGCTACTCGGAGAGGCTGAGGCAGGAGAATGGCGTGAACCCGGGAGGCGGAGCTTGCAGTGAGCTGAGATCGCACCACTGCACTCCAGCCTGGGCAACAGAGCGAGACTCCGTCTCAAAAAAAAAAAAAAAAAAAAAAAAAAAGATTTATAGTAATATCCTTTTTTTCTCATTCCTGATATACTTATGCCTTCTATTTTTTCTTGATCAGCTTTGCCAGGAACAGGCAGATTTTTTTCAATCCTTTTAAATAACCCTTACCAGCCATGTGTGAGAGATCAGTTGCTTTACATCCTGCCCAACACAGTATTTCCAGTGTTTTTAAACTCTTTAATTGTAATTTCTAATGGGTGTGTACAGTTCTTATTTTCATCTTAGTTTATAATCAGGGAATGATGTCAAGTACCTTATCATATGCTTATTGGCCATTTAGATATCTTCTTTTGTGAAATGCCTGTTGAAGTTTTTCTGCCTTTTTAAAAAAAAATTAGTTTGATTTTTTTTTAGTTGATTTGTGGGGGTTACTTCTGTATTCTGAATTTGAGTCCTTTGTCAGATTTACATATTACACGTACCTTCTCCTAGCAACAGCCTCTCTTTCACTATGTTAATGTTATATGTCAGTAAACAAAAGTTCTTAATTTCAATAAAAACCAATTTTCTTTTATGGCTAGTCATTTTGGTGTCCAATTTAAGAAACCTTTCCTACCCCAGAATTTTTTTTAATTCCTTTTTTGATACTTCATTGCATTGCCTTTCATATTTAGGTCTGTGATCCATCTGGAAATCGTTTTGTATATGGGTTACAGTAAGAGTCAAGATCCATCCTTTAGTTTTTCTTTTAGGGAAGGTCTGTAGATAGCAAACACCATTTAGTTTGTCTATAAATATCTTTATTATCTCTCACTTAATAGTTTTAAAAAGTAGAGAATTCTAAATTGGCCATTATTATTCTTTTTAGCACATTGAAGTTACTATTCCACTGTCTCTTGGCTTCAGTTATTTCTGCTTGAATCATCAGTGTAACAGCCATCATCCATTGAAAGTAGTCCACTCTCTTCTTTTCTGTTCCGTGTCACTGTGATACATCTGTGTGTGGGTTTGTTTTTTTCTGGTCCTGCTTGAGATTCTTTGGGTTCCTTGGATTGTTACTCTGAAAAATTCTCAGCTGTTTTATTTTCAAAAATGATTTCTGCCTCATTCTCTCTTTGCTTCTCTAACTCTGATAACATGTTAAAACTGTTGTGTCCTCCATGTCTCAACTTGTTTCTTGTTTTCCAATGCTTTATTGTGTTTTAGATTCTGGTAATTTCTTCAGAATTATGATCAGATTTGGAAAAGAACCAAATAGAGCATCTAGAAATGAAAACTACAATAACAGAATTTTTTAAATCCAACAGATGGGTTGAACAAAATTAGACACAGCTAAGGAGGTGTTTTTATTTTTTTTGAGGCAGAGTCTCGCTCTGTCACCCAAGCTGGAGTGCAGTGGCGCCATCTCTGCTCACTGCAAGCTCTGCCTCCCGGGTTCACGCCATTCTCCTGCCTCAGCCTCCCGAGTAGCTGGGACTACAGGCGCCTGCCACCACGTCCGGCTAATTTTTTGTATTTTTAGTAGAGACGGGGTTTCACCATGTTAGCCAAGATGGTCTCGATCTCCTGACCTCATGATCTGCCCACCTCAGCCTCCCAAAGTGCTGGGATTACAGGCGTGAGCCGCTGCGCCCAGCCCTAAGGAAGTATTTTTTTTAAAACTGGAATATAGGTCAGAATGTTTGTTTCTACTGGATGTTTAGGGGCAGTACCAGTTCAGGGCCAGTTCAAAGAATTCTTAGCTTGAAGTTCTTTGGACCAGTGTTGATTTGTGCTGCAAAATTTTGTGAAGCTCATTGACTCATCAATTATCAAGGTAAAATTTCCCTGCCTCCATTCAGTGCTGAGATTCAAATCAGGGAGCTTTTCCTAGCTCCCTCAGTGGGGTTTGGGTGGAGCGCCTTATTTCAAGCTCACTGCTGCACCAAGGGGTGGCTCTTTGGGATGCCAGCTTTATGGGCTGGAGTCTCCTATTTGATTCTTCATCTTGAGGTGGGCCCTGGACTTTTTTCTCTACCCCTGTGGACTTGAAAACAGCAGCTCATGGTCCTTACCCTCAGGGCAAAGCAGGCTCCAGAGCTTCCCTGACTTCTCTGGCTCCCTGCCTTCACTTGGATTTTTAAATTCTGTACAACTTTATCTGTTGTTTTCAGTGGGCACGCACTTCATCTCTCACACTGCCAGAAATGCACAAGTGGCGCAGTTTACTTTCTTACACTCTTCCCTGCACTATTGCTGAACCACTCGGCCCTGCTGAGCACACCTGAGCGTCTGCACCTGAGCTTCCTGGTGCTGTGGGTAGATACTTGTGGGGTGTTCAGCAGCCCCTCACCTTCCTTACAGTATCCTGACTTCCTTGTTGGGAATAAAGATTGAAATTGTGTTAACATGATCTAAACTGGCCTGCAGATGAATTGTAAGTTTTGCCTCTTGAAGTTTTGAATGCAAATTTGTGGGAATTCTTTCCCATTTATATTTTTATGCTGGTTGGATTGAACAGTGACTGTGGTGAATGCTAACATGCTTTGTACTGACCAGGACCCCAGGTGTTCCTTTGAGAAGAGGGCCTTTGCTTCACTTTTCCCAAAAAGTGCTGTGGCCTTTTGCAGAAGTGCTTCTTGGCGTCCCCAGCACCAGGGCCAGTCCACAGCAAGCACCGACTGTGCTGACAATGAACCAGGTGCCTGCTGTCTGCTACCACAGCCCTGCAAGTGAGGCGTGATCAGATGAGAACATGGAGGCTATAAGGTAAACAGCTTGTCCAAGCTTCTCCAGCTGGGGGCTGAAACCAGCTCTCACTCCAGTTTCCCCAGCTCCTTGCTCCCTCCCTGCTGCCTTGTGCCTCCCTGAGGAGCAGGGCCTATGTTCTCGTATGGGCGTGGTCGGTGTGTGTCACAGAAGTCTCCATGGCTTACTACAGATCCTTAGCTTATCATTCTGCTACATCTGACACTCTGACATCCATTTGTTCCTGAAACGTGTGTGAAGGGTGACATTCAGCCATCACACACAGCGATGTGCTGGTCACAAGGCACACAGACTATCACCCACCAAGTGCTTCTCGCACATACTGTGCAGCCCAGGGATTGGACTAGGCCCCCACCGTGTTGCCAATTCAGGAGGTGTGTGGAGGGGCCTAAGAATGGACATTCAAACAGGTTCCCAGGGACCCACACTTGAAAGCCACTGCCCTGGAGGAACTGCCCATGGCAGAGGATGGCCCGCCCAGCTCGAGGTTGTATCCAAGGCCAGAGCAAATCATGCACTCCCCCTTCTTCAGCTGAGGCAGATAAACACTTCCAAAAATAACTTCACCAGGAAATTAGGGATGCCATTGGATTTAAAGACCTAAAAAATGCCATTCACTAAAAGCTCAAGCATCATCTCCATGTCCCCATTTGCTCCACAGACACCCGAGCACCTGTCCTGCACTGCCCACTGCATGGGGTGGCAAGGCTCCGAGGCCCAGCTTCTGTCCAACACAGGGGCCCCTGGCTGTCCAAATTCACATCCCAAATTCAGCCCCTGGGTCACACTAGCCACATCCCAGTGGACAGGACCCACATGTGGTTGGCAGCTGCTGTACTGGACAGCACAGATACAGGACATTCCCTTACCCCAGAAAGGTTTCTGTTGGGTGGCGCTCACCTCGTGGGAATGATGACACTGAGCGCATAGTGAAAGACGAGCTGAGTTATCCCTGGGGTGCAGTCCCCACCGTCCAGGCCTGAGAACCACGGGAATGGGCAGGTTGGAGGAGCAGAGGGGAGTACCATGTCCTGTTCTGGAGCCTTAGTTCTTTTCCTTCAATTCCCGAGCTCTCATGTGCTCCCTCAGTGAACCCCTCTTCTCTGTTGCGCTTGAGTATAACTCATGACACCAGAAGCGGCCCCTCCAGACATGAATTCTGCAGGCTGCCCTGCAGGATCACGTCCGGGGGCTCTCCAACCTCCCCTGCCCCAGAGAGGCCATCTGACTCTTCTGCAGTAACAGTCCATACAGCCTGGCTTAACTAGGTATCCTGAACTTACGTGACCGTGCAATACAGCAGCCAGTGACATCTTTTTGGAGCTCACAATGAGGACAGCAGGACTGAACATGCCTCCTATAGCTTCTTTTGAGTCTCGCCTTATTCAGCGGAAAGCCCTTTGTCACAGAAAGCGTTGCCAGCTGGAGACAAAAGTCCCTTGCCCAGTCCCTCCTGGGAAGGCCACAGCAGGCCTGGCAGCCTCACCCTCCTCCCTGCCCCAGGGGACCCATGTCTCCAGCCAGCAGCAGGGCCACCCCCTCACCGTACATACACAGCAGGCAAGAGAGGGGAGTGATGTGTTCTTTTATTGAAGCAAGTATGTCCAGTCACACCAAAACTGACGTCCTGCATTATGGTACAGCTTCATACTCAGAGTTCATCTCAAATACCAAAACATCAAATCGGTATGTATCAAATTGGGAAAATAAAGTAGCAGACAGACACTGTTTCAAGTAGGTACTAGAACTGATCACCCGTGAAGTGCACGTGGATGTGTACAGAAACCGTTCTAAGGCTGTATTCCAAATATATATTCTCAAGTTTTAAGCCTTTCTCATCTCAAAGACATAAAGCAATATGTACTATCAATCAATATACAATCTGTACTAGCTAGAACCTCGGAAAGTGCAAACACACTGTGACAATACAGTGGAACTATTCCTGCTCCACCCAGGACCAGAGGCATGGGCAGCGGGCCCAGGGCCGCCTCCTCCCCAGGCCCAGCCTCTCCCAATGTCTTCAGGCTCTTCCAGGAGCTTTGAGAATTGGGACCTGGCCCATCCTCACCCAGGCTTCCCCATTGATCAAGGCTCCTGCGGAAACTGGAAATGCAGAGGGACGAGGATGCAGAGTTCCTGTGAGGAAGACGGTCCGCGTGGATGGACCGCACGCTTTCTGAAGGACAGCTGTCCTGCGCCATGGTCAGTAGGGCCCAGGGCTCACACCAGGAAGTCAGACGTGGGAAAATGGAGTGTGCTCCTCTAGCTGGGTGTAGAAAACACCTCTCAGTATTGGGCAGTTTTATCTGAATGGGCTCCAGCAGTATGGCCTGGCGGATTTTCTGTTTCCAATTCCAATTAGGGCGCTGCCTACCCAGGTGGGAAGAGGACTGTTGGCTGCCCTCCGCTCTGTAGGTAGGTTTCAAGACTAGCTCTAAATGTCACCACCCTGGAGTCGGCTGTGTATTTTTCTTCATCACAGCTCAGTGTGTCTTTCAGTCACAGCCCAGAAAACTGACAACTCCATGCTTCTTTCCCTTACCTTATTTTAGATTTTCTCCTTTCTAAAATGTAGTTGAAGAATGATTTGCTGGACACATTGTCACAGAAAATATGCTGCCAGGTGCCCCCTGCCCCTCCCTGACCCCACAAATCCCTGAAAGGAAAATGGAAATGTAAACTTTGGACAGCCCGTACTCAAAGGCTCACTTCCAGAAGTGTGCGGACGCGACCTCCCAGCCACCAGCCCTCCTGTGGAGCCTCGCAGCCCAGGCTCCTGAGGGCAGGCGCCTAGGTGGAGTGGGACTCACCGCAGCCCGAACCACAGAGCAGGAAGACCAGACCCCAGTACCCTCTAAGGCACTAACCCCGACGTCAGAGACACTGGCTGGAAAGGCGTCCGAGCAGGCAGGGCTCACGTTGGTTTTGGTTGGGTTTTTTAAAATATTTTTTTCATAAGATGTTAATAATCAAAAGTAGAAAATAAAAATCTACATTTCATTAGAATAAGATGTTATCATGGATACCATCTCCCATGATACTCTCCCCTCCCCCTCCCCAAAGCAGGGCCCTGCCCTGTTATTTAAAATAAACAAAAAAAACTTTGTAAGTGCCAAAGGTTGATGCGTGAAATAATTACCATTTTTTTTCTCATAAAAGTTATATACAAAATGGACCCCAACCAGTGAGGCCTCCTCATCTCAACCCACATCAGTCAAAATTTAAACCCAGTTAGTGCGCGTGCTTCCTCTGGCGTCGCGGGCTGCATCCGCCTCAGGCTCTGTTCAGGAGGGTGGTCCTAGAGGGGGACAGGGGACAGGCAGTGCTCAGGCCTGAGCAGGGTAGCTTGGGTCCAGGCCATCCTCAGTCTCCCACCAAATATGCCTGGCAGCCCTGCACCAGGGACGCGGCAGTGCCCAGGCTCTCTTTCCAGGAGGGTGACCCTCGTGCCCACCCTGAGTCCTCCCTCTTCCTCACAGGTTCCCGTGTCCCTGATGCCCCCCTACCTGAGGGTCTTCCAGCTGTCTTTTTCCATGTGGTTCTCGGGACCCTCACTTTCAAAGGAGGCGACGAAGAGAGCTGAGAGACGGGAAAGTCCCTCAGAGCCCGTGTCCCCATGCAGTGTCTGCCCGAACCCAGCTGTCCCTTCAGGGGTGCAGCCCAGCACAAGTGGACAGTGACCTCTGGCTGGGCTGAACACAGTTCTTTGCTGTGCGGGGCTCTCAGGCTGCCTGTTGGGGACTCTGGGAAGGTTCCTCGTGTTGCAGCACCTGCCCTAACCCCATGTGACCCTCTCCAGTGGCCGCTGGAAACTGAGTCTCTTGTCCTTCTCTTCCATCCATCCCATGACCCACCCTCATGCACACTCGCCCCTGCAAGCAGAGCCAGCCCTGTGTGGCATGGAGCAGCCAGCAGGCCACCTCCCAGGGCAACCCCAAAGGGCACCGGGCCTGGACAAGGAGTCAGGTGGGGAGGGAGGCATGCTGCATTGGGAGGTAGCCCTCACCTTCCTCGCTGTAGATGGGCGCTGTGAGCAGGTAACTCTGAATCTTCTTGTCCTTCTCGAAGGGACACTCTACCTGTGTCCATGTCATGAACTCATGGATCTGTCTCGAGATCTCCCAAAATTTCTGAAGGGAGCAAAACCAACTGATGTTCATCCATCACCTTAAGCACTGAACCCTCAGTCAGGGCAGGGGATGCAGGTTTTGGCCTCAGTCTCCTGCTCACTTCACTGGTCCCAGCAAGATGAGACAGTGGCCCTGCACACTGACCCCGTGGCCATGGTGGCACGCCATGCAGCCTCAGAGCCAGCAGGTGTCCCCGAAGGCCACTCTGTCTGGCCCTCCACCTGGGCCATCAGGCCGGCAGCAGGGTCTCTGCCTCTCTGTGCAGGGACCCAAAGAAGGCCCCACTGATGATTCCAGCCTGAGGCAGGCACCCCATCCAAACCTAGCCCAGCGGCGCCAACCAGAATGTGTCATGATGTCCCTTCTCTGGGACCTTCGGAGGGATCCCAGCTCCTGCCCACCCCTCACCTGTGTGAGATAGGCATCCAGCAGCCCAGAGCCATCTACACCTGCCCTGCCACCTATGTCCCACCCTCCCATCCTCACCAGGTGCCCTCAGGCCCACGAGGCAGGCTCTTCACTTCCATCTGGAATTCTCTGCCTGCCGCCTCCTCCCTGCTCAAGTCCCTTCCTACCCAAACCCCTCCTGACCTCCAATCCCACAGGGGTGGACAGGGCTCTCTCCCTGGTGGGGCCAGGCTGGAACCACGGTCCTGGATAAATACAATTCCCTGTGACTCCAAGCTCTGCAACTAGGCCATCCACCCAGAAGTACAGGCAGGCGCACCTCACACCTTGCAGTCAAACAGCACCCCTGACCCACCATGAGGCTTTCAGTCTTGAAGGCCCTTGTGAACCTCAGGCAGGGCTCAGGAAACCCACAGACCCCGACCCAGGGCTACTGCCTGGCGGCTCCAGTAGCTCAGTTTCTGCCTGGCCTGACCTGTGCTGGGATGAGCTCACCTTGAAGTTAATGTGCCCGTTGGGCAGGTGGTTGGTATGGATTTTGTGCAGGAAGTAGATGTCCTTAACGAAGAGGTTGAACACAGGGATGACGATCTTCTCACGGCTGCTGTTGGCCATCTGGGACCTCTGTGTGGCCCCCTGCAGGGCTGTGCGGTAGTTGCAGAAGTTGCTGGATGGGTCCATGTGATGCTGTGGGCACAGGGAGGACCTGGTGAGCATCACAGCCCCATGCCCCTCCGATCTGCTCCAGACGCCCCTCTGCAGAGCAGGAGGCAGCAGACAGAGAAGGCACCTGGCCCCTGGGCAGCCTGGGAGTTAGCACAGGGGAGGGGACGCCCAAGGGTGCCTGGCTGAGCCCTGGGGCCAGGGCTTCTGAGTTCAGGTCCTGGCGTCCTCTGGAAAGCCATAAAGAAGTGTCACTGCCCTGCCTGCCAGGCCTGACCCTCGCCCTCCTTCCTTCAAGACTTCCCTTTGCTCCTCTACTTAAATCAACACCTCCCAGACCTGACCAGCTCCACAAGACATATGCTTTGCAAAAATGGACTCTGTGATCACACACATCTGAGGAAGGCTGCAGGTGACCCTGTCTGCCGGCCTCTGGGCCATCTAGACCAGCCAGGACCTGGAGACACTGACCAAGGAAAAGGCAGTGTCTTCCAACACAACCCCACTCTTGTCAAACTCTTGCTTAACCGCATTCCACTCTGGAACTCGCCTTAGGCGATGCCAGGTCTGCCTGAAGTAACCAAGGACAACTTAAGTCCCCACTGCTGGAGGACGAACACGCCAGGCCAGCTCAGCCAGCACTGTAGGTGCTGACCCCAGGGAGAGGAGGGCAGCCCCCCACCCCCACTGTCAGGGCCCCCTTCTGGCCATTGCAGGACGAACTGGGTGCGGCTCGCAGCTGTGACAGGCGCTCAGGTGCCTACCTCCAAGACATCAAACTTGGCTGTCTTGACCTTGGACCAAGTTTTCTTCAGCCTTGCCACAGGACTGAGGTTCATGCCAGCTGCAGAGGACAGCAGGTAGGGTCAGGGCCGGGGGGTGGGCCACGCAGCAGCCCCACCTTGGGTGCCCAGTCACTCACAGATGATGGCCATCATGGAGTTGAAGTTCCCGATGTTGAAGCACTCCCGGGCCACATCAATGAAGAACTCCAACATGCGGGTCCGGTGTTTCTTCTTCACCACCTGGAAGGTGGCAGGTGACCTCAGCACAGTGCTGCCGGGGGACAGCAGGAGCTGGGGCCGCCGGGCAGAGGAACAGAGGGGCAGGGAGGACCTCGGGACTTAGCTTCTGGCCACAGCGGGCTGGTCCAGGTCCATGGCTGCATCTGGGAGGCCCAGACATGCGCACGGCCTATGCTCAGGCTCCTCAGTCATCAAAGGGAAGGCACCATGTGCCCCAGACGGGTATGAGGGCCGGCAAAGCCTCACACAGGTGAGAAAAATGGTGCCGGGCACAGGGGGAGCATTCCACGGATGGGGTGTCTGTTGTCATTGAAGCAATCACTGTATGTTGGGGTTGGGAGACCACCAAGGCCCTGACAATGCAACAGGGACTTCATGCATTCATTCTTAAAGTTCCATCATCTAACTTCTGGGGCAGGATCAGGGTCTTGCTGGGTGTGGGCATGGCAGCCACCCCACCATGTCTGCTGTGGGCACTTACCCGGCACACCTCAGTGGCCACCAGCATGCTCAGGCAGTTGAACCAGTTGTCGTAGGCCTCCAAGCTGTAGGTTTTGGTCAGGTCCCCTCGGCACTGGAAAGGACACAGCAGGTCATAGGGGGCCTGGAGGACTGTGGCTGGACAACTCAGTCCCCACAGCTGGCACTGGTCCCCAGCCATGGCTTAGCCTGCACCGCAGCAGCCTCGATCATGCCTGCCTGCTCCTTGATGCCCAGTGCAGGGCTGGCAGGCCAGGCTGGCTCCCCGGCCCAAGTCTGTGACCTCTCCCAGCATTCATCATCCATGACCAGCACAGCCATCTTGGAGCAGGTGCTGCCTCTTGGAGCAGGTGCTAGGAGGGCCAGTGCCACATCCATCGGGGCTCATGGCCCAG
The DNA here is from genome assembly GCF_028878055.3 of Symphalangus syndactylus. Taxonomy (NCBI): domain Eukaryota; kingdom Metazoa; phylum Chordata; class Mammalia; order Primates; family Hylobatidae; genus Symphalangus; species Symphalangus syndactylus. The sequence goes on from NC_072426.2 coordinate 80,134,118, forward strand.
CACTCTAGAGATGCTCAGGGCCTGCTGAGTGAGGCCCACACCCACCCCGCATGGAGTGCAAGTGCCGGGCAGACAGAGCTGGCAGGAGTGCCGCGGGCCTTGGCCCACTTACCCTGTGGTTGTCCAAGGAGTCCATGTGGCTGACGATCTGCATCAAGTCCTCCGGGTAAATGCTGCTGACCCTGTCCTGGGGTGGAAGATAGCAAAGGGAAGGTGACAAGCCTCTCCTGGAGGAGAAGGGACAGCACTGCATAGGCATGAGGACAGGGAGAGGAGGAGCTGCCCAGGGCACAGGACCTTCACCTCCTCCCAGGCCAGTCCTCCATCCTAGGGCTACTGCAGTCCCCACTGCAGGACGACGCTGCTCCAGCTCCTCCCACTGACAGAGCACTGCTGTGTTCCTGAGGACATGAGTGCCAGGCACAGAGGTGCCTGCCACTCAGACGGACACACATCTGGCACGAAGTGTAGCAGTCGGGGCTGGCAAGCGGGCTTCCCTGATGGCTCAGTGTGACTAGCAGGGGCCTGAAGTGCTGTGCTGAAAGAGGCACTGTGGTCCCACAGCCCTCACCCCCCAGTCAGGGCACGAGGCAGCACTGACCAGCTCAATGTGAGTCAGCTGCTGGGCCAGCACCAGGGGGTCGCAGCACACGCCCAGGATGTCCTTCTGGGCGGCCGGTGGCTTGGTCTTGAGGATGGGCCCCTTGTCTACAGCCGGTGGCCGGAGCTTCTCTCGCAGTTCCTGGAGCTGGCTCCGGGCAGCCAGGGACAGCAACAGGCTCTGCGTCATCTGGGCAATGGCCTTCTTCACTGTGCCATTCTCCTGTGGGGTCAAGGGCAATAAGGGTGCCAGCATGGGCTGGCAGCAAGGCCACCACCACTGTGGGTAGGATCCATATCACCTCCAGGGATGTGCCTGACCAACGTGAGCCCACAGCCCCTATCTAAACCTCAGCCTTCAGGCCTTCAAGGACAAAGTGGGGCACAGTATGGGCTCCTCTGAGGACTGCTGGGGAGGGGTCTCAGTGGGCTGTCCTGCTGCAGGACGAGGCTAAGGGCAGAGACAGGCTCAAGGCTGAGCTTCTGGGTCTGAAAAGCATGGCTTTTTCAGAGGTGGCCCACTGAGCTGCTTCCTGCAGCAGGAGCAGCCCATAAAACAGTTCAAGGCATGGGAAAGGCTTCTGCCAAAGCCAGGAGTCTCTGCTCCCTAGGTGGAGGCAGCCTGGGGTCCCTGGCTCCTCCTGGAGTACTCTGGGTGAACAGGAGCTGCTAAGCACAGGGAATGCTTCCACTGTGGAGGCCCAGTTGGCCCAGGCACCTCCACCAAAGGCAAGGGTGAAGACATTTGAAAAATGGGAGGCCTATTTAAAGCCTTACCCCCACCTCCTTTCACTAATCCAAGACAGGCAGAGCCTTACAAACTCTCAATAGGCTCCCACTCCAGCGACAAGGACAGCAAGGGCCAGGAGAGGGTCGAGACAATGATCGCCAGGCCCACAACCGGGCTGCAAGGTCCCTGCGTGCAGTATCATAGGTGACCCTGGCCCACTGCTGGCCAGCTGAGCTGTCATCTGGGGGAACGGAGGTTGAATGGGGCCACCCAGCAAACCCCCTGGGGGAGTAACATGGAAGGGGACCACACACAGAGTTGTCCCCAAAGCCCCCACTCTCCCGAGGGCAGACCCTGGCACACACCCAAGGACCCTGGCCAGAGCCCAGGGAGCACTCACCTCGTCACACTGGGTGACACGGTGTGTGATGGCTTTCAGCTCGGCCATGGCCTTCTCGTCCTGGAAGTCATAGGGGAAGGCCTCCGTCCACTCCTTCAGGAGCTGCACGATCTTGGCTGAGAAGGACTTCAGCTTGGCCTGGGGCAGCAGGGGATACAGAGTGAGGCCCCACAGGGCAGAGTAGGGGACTAGATGACAAATGGTGCAAGTTTCCCACATCCCCAAGCCACACCCCAGGGCCTGTGCTGGGCACAGCCCCCAACTGCGTGCCACCTGCGGTTTGGCCAAACCTGAACCGCCACACGACTCCTGTTTGGTTCCTTCTTCCTTCCCCTTAAGTTGGCTTTCTTTTTCACTTAAACAAACTTACATTTAAAAAACCTACCCCATCTCTAAGGTGACAAAAAACTAATTCCATTTGCTATAATTAGAAGTTACCCATAAAAACAATACAGTAAAATAACCCAAGCCAAGCCATCCAGTTAGAGGAGAGCTCCCGTCTGCCCCCTGCGGTCGAAAGCAGGGCGACAGCGCTGAAAGGGGTGTGATCCCGAGGGGAGGCGACGCGCCCCCGCGCCCTAGTCCACAGGCATGCACGACCCCACCCAGCACAGGGCCTAGGGCATGGGGACTGGCCCTCTTGGCTGAAACGACTCCGACCCTCTCGGAAGATGCCCGCGTGTCCTCTGCCCCCGGGGAGGGGGGACTGTGCCTGATGCTCAGGCGCCGCGCCCCCATCCTCCAATCCCCCAGAACGCACCACAGGCCAAGCCCCTCCTGCGCCAGCCAAGACTCCGCGCCAGCCCACTCAGACCGCTGGACCCCGCCCCCGGCCCCCGCACCACCCAGCCCGCAGCCCTGCAGCTTTCTTCGCCCACGCCGCACAGCCTTCAAACCACCGGATTCCACCCACGTTGCCAGCCCAGGCCGCCCCCCACACCCTCCCACCACGCCCCTAACCCGGACCCAACCCACTGCTCCATCCCAGACCTCACCCCAGCCTGGCGTGGCGCCACGCCCCAACTCAGACCAGCCCCACAGCCCCAGCGAGGCCACGCCCCAACCCTAGCCCTGACCCCGCCCCCAGGCCCCACCAGCCCAGCCAGACCAGGCCTAACCCAAGCCCTGACCCTGCCCCTACCCGGAGACCCCACCGCCCCAGCCAGGCCACGCCCCAACCCTAGCCATGACCCCGCCCCCTGGTTCCACCCTGGACCCCACTCTGCAGCCCCAGCTAGGCCACGCCCAACCCTAGCCCCGACCCCGACCCTGCCCCAGCCAGGCCACGCCGCAACCCTAGCCCTGGCCCCACCCTGGACCCCATCCCACGGTCCCAGCTAGGCCAAGCCCCAACTCTAGACCTGACCCCGCCCCCCGGCTCCACCCTGAACCCCGCCCCATGCCTCCAGCCCCCAGCCTTGACCTCGCCTCCCGCCTCCTGCCCACGCCCGTGCCCCAGCCAGGCCCCGCCTCACCTTTTCAGGCCCGGCCTCCAGCTGCTGCTTCTGCTCCACGCAGATCTGCCCCACGCGGGCCAGCAGGTCATGAGGGGGCATAAAGACCCGGGAGCTCAGGAGAAAGGTGAAGATGTACGTCCTCTGAAGGCAGGAGACGGAGAGAGGGCGGAGGGAAGGTGAGGCAGGCCCCCGGGAGCTCACCGCGCTGCTTCACCTGGCCCGGCTGCCTCCCAGGCCCAACACCGCCCGTCCGGAGGCCATGCCTTCGCCTGCCCGGTTCCCTTCGCCTTGCAGGCCCTTCCTCCTTTTACTGCTACCCCGGCCCTGCCTACCTAGGAGGCACAGCTTGAGCCCCGCCTCCCAGCAGCTCCCCCAGGCCTCCTAGCAGTCTTCCTCCGTTGGGATTCTCCCCCTCTCTGCCCCACGCCACCATAGGGCTAACCCCAGCCTGGGACGTTGGTGGGGCTCCATGGTGCTCGCTGCGCCAGGCTGCAAGCCAGCTGCTGTTTCAGATCCTCGTGGGCCGGGCTGGGGGTCAGCGGTGGGGAGGGTGGGGGATGCAGGGAGGTTGGCACAGGAGCGGAGCCTGTCGGGAGCAGGGCTGATCCATGGGGCGGGGCCTCATCAGCAGGAGCGGGGCTCCATCAGCAGGGCGGGGGGGGGGCCATCAGCAGGGGCGGGGCCTGAGGGGCAATGCTGGTGGGGGCCCCTGCACTCTCTGACCAGCTCTGGGCCTAGACCCTGACTGCCAGAGCAGGGCCCCTCCATACCACATCCACGTGCCCTCCATCGAGATCCTCGTGGGCTGGGTTCTTGGGCCTTTTGTCTAATGAGGGTCAATGTCTGTGGGAACTTCACTCTAGCTCCTGCTTGTGGACAGGGTAGACTTGCAGGTTAAGGAGACTGCCTGGGGCTCCCTAGAGGGACTCCGCCCCACGTGGCTGCTGCAGGCTGGGCTACCCAGAAGCCTCTGCCTCTACTCCCAGCCCAAATAACCCGGTTTTTCTTGCCCCAGCCAGAAGCAAGCCAGGTTGTGTTTGCTGGGAGTACAGGCCTCCTGGAGCAGGACTCAGGGACCTGGGCTGACACTGCCCACTGCAGCCCTCCCTGGAGCATCAGGGACTCCTCTAACATCCTGCAAACTTCCTACGCCCTGCCCCAGGCTATGCAGCATGGGGAATTGGGGGGTCAAAGCCAGCACATCTGCCAGGGTCCCCCTTCTAAGGAGATAACTAAGACGTGGAGGAAAGGGCCCACCATGGAGCTCTTGGCCAAGGGCAGGGCACCCAAGGGGAGAGACTGTGCATCTCCAAGGAGGAGCATGGAGACCCTGTGTGAATGTTTGTGTGCATGTGTGAGTGTGTTCAGCTACCCTCGCACATGGGGAAGGGTGGGGTGGCGGGGGAGGGGTAGGTGCTCGGCAGAGGAGCCAATGCCCAACTGGACTCTCGTGGGAAGCTGGTCAGATCCCAGGGCACAGGGACCACAGTGGGTGACCGCCAAGTGACTCCTCTGGGGTAGGCCTCTGAGAGGGGCGGCTTCTCCAGCTGTGGCATGAGGCCTCTGCCCCACAGACGGCCCTGCCCTGGACTACTTCAGGGCCTTGAGCCCCTCCCCTGGCTCTGCCCTATGGGCACTCACCAGCCTGTCTGCACTGCCATCTCCAGCCCCAGCCAAACACTGACAGGGCTTACAGGACAGACAGAAGGACAGATGGAGGAGGAGGAGGAGGAGGAGGAGTGGGCAACAGAAAGGCAAGGCCCCCTCACCCAAAGCCCAGGAAGGCGGAGGAGGCCTGGCAGGTGGTGAAGCCAGGCTGACTGCAGGCCCATTCAGTGGAAGCTAGAGGGCAGCATCCCTCCCGCCCACCTCCCTGCAAGCTGTCTGACTCCCAGGCTGACAAGCAGGGCAGGGAGGGAGAGGGGATAGCATGACGCGGGCAGGACTGGCCCTCCCAGAGGGTAGATGCTCAGCTCACAAGAGGGAGCTGGCAGGCCCAGTGCCACTGCTGCTAAGAGACATCACCCTCCAGGGGAAGGGAAGCCACACTTAACAAGGGAACGCTTTCTCTGTTCCAAGACTGTATCATGCCACCTTGAGGTGAAAAGGGAGGATTAGGGTTGTTGCCTAAGAACAGTCCCGGAGTCAGCCTGAACAGCGCTCTGCTGACAGGGCAGGGCAGGCCGGGCCATCTCCTCTTCATTCTGGACCACCAGGGTTTATGTACAAACCAGCTTCCCAGCTCAGCTCTGGGCTCCAGGACCTGGGCTGGGTGTGCCCTCACCAGGACCCCAAGTGCTGGCTTTGCCCTTTAAAACTCCTCTTCCTCCTTGGAGGCCCTGCTCGGCCCTTGCGTGTTTCTGCTTCCCGTGTCCCCAGGATCATCTCCTCCTACCTGGGGCAGCAGCAGGGAAGTCACAGCAGGTTCCCCCAGGCCCCCTGCTAGCTGGGGGTGTATGCAGAGCAGAAAGCAGAGAAGGCCCTAGAGGTGGGCCTGGGCCCCCCACTGCCCTGCCCCTCCTGCAGCCCTGTCCAGCTCTACCACTCTGTGGGGGCCTCCCTCCCATACCCGACATCTCCTGGAGTAGTCTCACTCCACATTAGTGAGTAAGTCTCAATCCACAAGGCCCCACGTACTCACATCGGGGTAATAGTCCACCGTGGGAACAAGGTGCTCCATCAGGGCCTCCAGGGACCCAGAGATGAGGCGTCCATCTTGGAAGATGAGGTCCCCAGAGCCGCCACCGGCCCCACCTCCACGCTCCCCCATGCCAGGCTGCACGTGTCCGCTACAGCTGGGCCCGAGGATGCTGGAGAAGACAACGGACGTCTGGGGCATAGTTTCCTGGGAGAAAAGAGCAAGGACATGAAGCATCAAAGGCGCCTCCACAGCTCCACAGACCCTCCTCCCAGGCAGCCTGCATGCATGTGTGCAGGGGTGCGTGGCAGGGGCGCAGCAGCACTGGCAGAGGGCATCCCCATCCCAGGGCAGGGGCAGGCGGGCTCCTCGGTGGTCCCCCAGTCGCTGCACATCTGATCACTGTGTCTTCAGCTCCCTGCAGGCCAGGCCTCATTCCAGGGCCCTGGACACTCAGAGCCAGCAGAGAAGAGAAACTCTGGGAAAAATGTCCAAGAAGGGACAGGGAGCCCGCGGTGGGCAGTCAGGGCCGCCTGGGGTGAGAGGGCTGTGAACAACTGATGGGGCTGGCCGCGCAGCTCCCAGGATAAGAAAGGAACACCCTAGGCATGAGGGACAGTGAGTGCCGAGGTCCTGACCCAGAGATGTGTGTGGTGGGGAGCTGGGAGGACAGTCTGAGGACTCAGGGCTGGACATACAGACTGCATGTGCTGCTTCTCTGAGGTGGGAGCCTGGGGCTCTGAGCACAGTGGTCTGACTTATGGTGGATGCCGCGTGGATGGTGGGTCTTGCCACAGCCCAAGGAGAGCTTGCTCAGGCAGGTGGTAGCAGGAGTGGCGAGCAGGGCCACTCCACATGGTGAAGGTCTTGGGCTGAGTGGCTGACCAGTATGAGGCAGGGCTGTGGGCAGGGCTGGAGAGAGATCTGGAACTGGCTTTGGGGCCTGTGAGTCTGAGTGCCCCTGAGATGCAGATGTCTGAGCAGCTGGGCCTCCTGGCGGCCTCGGTGCCCACACTGGGACTGTCCTTCATGGCATGGCCCACTGTGATGGGGCTCAGGGTCTCACCACACCCTGCAGCTGGGAGTTCTTGTGAAGCCTAGGGGAGTCTGAAGCCCTCTGGGCCTGTTTCCCCAGTGGCCCAGACAGCCAACCATGCCTGGGAGGAGCCAAGTGGGGACTGGGTGATGCAGCATTTGCCAGCCTGAGAGCCAGGGGTGGCCTGCCTGTGGCCTTGCCTGCACACAGAGCCAGCCTCAACCTCCTGGCCCTCAAGGGAAGGCAGCACAGGTGCCAGCGGCTGAGGTCAGGTGGAGGAGCGAGACCCTCCTGCCATTTTGGCCTTAGTTTCCCCATTGCGCAGAGCAAACTGTTGCCATGATTACTTCAGTGCCATGACAGGACCATGGGCCCTTGCCCTGTAGGGGCCTTACAAGCAGAGAGCGGACCACCTGCCTGCACCCCCCCCCCCCGCAACACACACACACACAGCACATCCCTGTCCATCCCACCAGGGAAAAAAGGGCATCTGGCCCAGATGACACTGGTTTTCCCACCAAACGCCTAAAGGTTTTTCCTTAGAATTCTTAGAAAATCTTTGGCAAGGAGAGCAACAACACAACCAAAGGCCCCACAATGAGGCTGGGTGGAATGTCCAAGCCTCCAGGGTCAGTGCTGCCCCCACTCCAGGGCAGGGAGGTCATGGCTCAGACTCACACAATGCTCCCCTCAAACTCAGGCCAGCAGCGGTGGCTCACACAAGTTAGAATGCACATTCTCAGGCCTAGCCCCAGACCTGCTGGTCATAAACTCGGAGGTGGGCTGCTTCTGTACTCCAACATGCCCTCCCCTCCAGCTCAGGAACCACTGATGTGAGCCAATCCTTCATTTTTCAGATGGTGAAACTGAGGCCCGGTAGGAAGGAACTCAACTAAGGAAACCCCAGAGTTCCAAGTCCAGCCTAGGTGTCACCACCTCCAGGAAGCCTCCCTGGGTTTAACCTAGACTGTTGACCCACAAAGCCAGAAGTGGCTGTATCATTCACCTGTGTATCCTATTGCTGGCCCAGGGTGGCACTCAGTGACCATTTGTGCAATGAAGTCACGAAGGCAGGCTCACAGACCTCTTGTTGCCCACAGCTGCTCAGCACTGTCTCAGGCATCTTACCTGAGGCCACTGCGGGACAACTTCCCCAAGATCATACAGTTCTGGGTTCAAAAGGCAACCAGCAGGTGGTAACCTTGGTCAGTTGGGCCTCCTCACCCCAAGCTCTTGGGGTCATCAGAGAGGGCATTTGCCAAGCCACTGGCCTCTCTCACTGCAGGCTGCTCTGGTCAGGAGGTAGTATGTGGGGGATGCACTCTGACACCCCACAAACTCAGCCCCAGCCGATCCCCCACAGGGCAAGGCCACTCCATGTCCAGCCTGCAGAGAGACCTGCCTCAGTGCCGGTAGGCCTGCCTAGGAGCTGAGGAGCCATCCTGGGGACCCAGCCCACTGGTCAGCAGCCAGAGAGGGGCTGGGAAGGCCACGCCTTCGAGGGTGGGGGCCTGGAGGAGGAGCATGCAGGGGTGTCCCAGGCAAGCAGAGGTTCTGCACATGCTCAGAATCCCTTCGGGGAGTCAGCAGAGCTTGAGGGGGGCCGTGTGGAGCCACACTGACCTAAGATGTGGGGTGCTCTGGGTTTCTTCTGTCCTGCCTACCTGGAGACCCACCTGGGGACACGGCCCAGGGCTAGGTCTCCTGCATCAAACAAACCAAGACCCTGCAGGCCTGGGGGATGCCCCATGAGCCCCTACCCCCAAAAGCTCAAACCTAGCAGGGCCCACCCTGCCCAGCCACGGAGCACTTCGAGGAGGGTCTCCAGGGCTCAGTGCCAAGTGGAGAGGCAGGTTCCCTACATGGCTTTTCCCAGGCAGGAATCCTGGCCCTGCAGCAGGCCCACTCCTTGTTCCTGGGTGCATCTGGCCAGCCCTCCACCTTCCCAGCTGTGAAATGGCGATGATGACAGCACTTCCCCTGCGGGGTCCCCTGCCGGCCACCCCCACCCAGCCCTGAGGTCCCTTGTTCTTGCACCTGCTTCCTCCTCGCCCCAACAGCAGGGGCAGGCACTTCGGCATGCAGCTGCAAACCTGTGTATCCAAACGGCTGTGTCCACCACCAGGTGGCCCCTTCCCAGGGAAGAATTGCACACTGGGCTCTTGGCTCCAGTCACAGCAATAGCGATCATGATACAGCGATGGCCAGGGTGCTAAATACTGAAAACCTCAATGCTAGAGTTGAAGAATCGCAGTTACTCCTCCCAGTCACCCCCTATGATCCCAGAGAACCCGTTATTCCCTTACGCAGACGAGGGCTGAGTAACTGCCCCAGTTCACAGCCAGAGGGCAGCAGTGCCAGGATTCACGCCGAGCAAGCAACAGGGGCAGGCAGGGAGCCCAAGTCCGAGCCTGGCTCCACCACCTGTCTTGGCTATGTCAAGATCTTCAAACCCTTGGAGCCTTAATTTCTTTGTCTGTAAAATGGGCACAGGGAGCACTACTTCAGAGGTTTGCAGGGAAGATCAGAGGAGCCCCTGTGTAAGGTGCTGGGCACCAGGTGCCTCCTCACCCCCAGGAGCTGATTCCCACCAGCATGATTGCTCAGCACCCCTACAGACCACACAGGAGGCACCGCTTATTCTAGACACACTGGCCCTTTGTGTCTGGGCACTGTGGAGAGTTCAGGAAGCCCCCCCAGGGCTAGGCAGAGATAGGGCTGTGGCGGGTTAGCTTGTTCAACCAGCAGTTGTGGGAACCATCACCTCCACCCCAAGTCCAGCTGGGGCTGGCCTGGACAGAGCAGGCCACTCTGACCCCAGAGAGCCAGACCCTGCATGGATGCTCTAAGGCCAGGTGTGGTCCCCAGAGCAGGAGCAGTACCTTCTCCTGAGCCGGAAACTGGTGGGAGTGGGCCCAGCGCTCCCCTTTCAGGTAGCTCAGCTGCACACTGGAGTTCCAGACCCTTCCCCTACAGCCTCTCAGTTCCAAGTGTGGCCGCTGGACCTGCAGCTACAGCATGACCTGTCGATTGTCAAAGTGCAGATCTCAAGTTCCAGGCCAGGCCTGCTGGGTCAAATCTGCTGCTGAGCAAGACACCAGGTGAATCATGTGCAGGTGAATGGAAGGCCTGGGAAGCCCACCTGTGTGAGAGCCTCAGCCTCCAGGTAAGCTGCACTGGCTAACTCAGAGCAGGGTACGGAGGCTCATGCCTGTAATCCCAGCACTTTGGGAGGCCGAGGTGGATGGATCGCTTGAACGCAGGAGTTGGAGACAAGCCTGGGTAACATAGAGACCCCTGTCTCTACTAACATTCAAAAAAAATTAGCCAGGTGTGGTGGCACATGCCTGTGGTTCCAGCTACTTGGGGAGCTGAGGCAGGAGGATCACTTGAGCCCAGGAGGTTGAGGCTGCAGTGAGCCATGATCACGCCACTGCACTCCAGCCTGGGCAATGGAGCCAGACCCTGCCTCAATCAATCAATAAACAAACCAGGGCAGGCCCTCAGCTGTAGTACATGCACACCAGCACCACGTGGGGATTTTTCTAAGACACCGTGCCTGACCCCCGCCCCAACAACTCTGATTTAGATGTGTGTGGCACAGAACCACATATCTGGTTCCGCTCCAGGCACACAACCGCACTAGCTTCCGTCTCTCCCTTCAACCTCACTGCAACCCTTCAGGGAGGCGGGACAAGACATTCCACACCCAGTGTCCAGAAGAGGAAGCAGGCTCAGGGCCACCCAGAGGCTTCCCATGGTTGTGGGGACACAGCCTGTTCTCTGGCATGCAGTCCTAGGCCCAGGATCTGCAACTGCAGGAAAGGACTCAGGTGTGTGGGGGTGCGGACAAGGGCATGAGGGCATCAGGGGCAGGAGAGGCACTGGCATCTTCCACAGACTTCCAGGAAGCACAGGGAGCCTCTCTCCTGCCTCAGCTGCTCCTGGCTGCACCAGACCCATCTCAAGGCAGCAGACACTGTGAAGGGCTCAGGAAGCACCCTCCTCCCGCCTGGGATGTAGACACAGACAGGGCTGGGGCCAGCCAGTGTGCCAGACCAGTGTCTGTGGGAACCCTCACCTCCACCCCAGGTCCAGCTGGGACTGGCCTGGAAGAGCAGCAGCCCCTTGCAGAGAGTGGGGGACAGGCTTGCACCCAGCAGCCCCTCTGGCTCCTTGCAGCCCCTCCTCTGTTCAGGCAAGAAGGAAAGCGCCTCCTAATTATAGAGCTAATCAATGCAGAAGAAACGTGCTTACACAGAGGCGGAGAAGAGTGACTCACTGTCTCCTGGGGGACGCACCTCACTCCCTTCTCACCTCCCACACAGGGCCGGTGGACACAAGGGCAGTCCCAGGGGCCCAGCCTGCTGGTGAGAGGGGTGCCCTCTTCCATCTCAGGAGAGAGCCGGTTTCCATACCTGGCTTTACTTGGCCCTCTGGGGGCACCATTCGAGAAGGGGGTCCTCCCTGTATCTGAGCCCAAGTATTCCTGGCTGGGCCTTGAGGGTCACACCCCTGCCCTGCACAGCCTCAGCAGCACTGTAGGAGGTCTGGAGTGGAGGCTGCCTAGGAGAGGCTGAACCTAGAGGCCCCTTGCCACCTGCCTGCCAGGATGCGCTGCAGCAGGCCAGAGGGGAGGCGGCAGACAACGAGGCACGGGGCTCTCCCCAGGCCTCCACTACTCTGCCTCACTGTGGCTGTCCCAGCCTTTTCAGGCTTGGCCCAAGGTGCCCCACGTGGCACATGTGCTGCCGTCCCCCAGAGGATGAAGTGACTCGTGGGGTCCTGCTGCTGTCACTCCTTGGTCTGCCGCAGGTGATGCCATCCTGAGAGGCCCCCCACAGCTATACCCCCAGTCTTTCATGCCCTTGTCTGCACCCCCGCACACCTGAGTCCTTTCCTGCAGTTGCAGATCCTGTGCCTGGGACCGCATGCCAGAGAACAGGCTCTGTCCCCACACCCACGGGAAGCCTCTGGGTGGCCCTGAGCCTGCTTCCTCGGCTGGATACTGGGTGTGGAATGTCTTGTCCCACCTCCCTGAAGGGTTGCAGTGAGGTTAAAGGGAGAGACGGAAGCTAGTGCTGTTGTGTGCCTGGAGCGGAACCAGATATGTGGTTCTGTGCCACACACATCTAGGCCTTGCCTCAATGGTACCCAGTGGCTCGGTGCTGGGTGCCACTGCTTCAGACCTGTGGCCTCTGACCTAGGCCCTTAGGGCCATGGGCACACACCACACTGCCAGCCCTGGGAGAGGTTGGGGCTGGGGCAGGTTAACACCCTGTAGGAATCCTCACCCCAGAGGCACTGTTTTGAGACGCACAGGTTTCACAGAGCCTCCCCAGAGATGCCTGGGATGCCAGCTGTTGTTGCAACACATCCCGGCATCTCTCCACTCGCTCCCAGCCTCCCGCTGCCCGGGACTGTGCTTCCCAATAAAGCGAGCACAGCCAACATTTCTGTGAGCTCTGATCTCAGGTGTAAGATGGGCTCTGAGACCTTCACCCCGCCCCACAGAGTGAGTAGGGTAGAGGAGGGGCTGTCATCTGGTTTCTCAACCCCCTCTGACTCTAGAACAGCCACATGCTGATGGCGCCAAAGTGCCAGGAGGGGAGAGGCCAGGAGCCTGCATCCACATGTGGGCCAGGCCTCCCATCAGTGGTTGGCCTGGGGCAGTTCCTCCGTCTGTGTGAGCCTTAGTGGCACTGGCACCTGAACCTCATGGTGGCTGTGGGGAGTGCGGGGGTGGCAGGGAGACACATGGAGTGTGGCTTCCAGCCCAGCACGAGCGCTCACACGCAGGGCGTGCTTCAGTGCAAGTGAACGCTGCTCTTGGGGCTCTGCTCAGCCTGGGTGAGGGACTGTGGGAACACAGCCCTGGATCTCCGGGATCTTTTCCAGTGGGTACGTTCTGGAGCTCGGCCTCAATACAACTCAGGGGAGAGGCACTTTTAGGGGACACAGCCTAAAACTTTAGCTTCTGAATATTCACAGCTCCCCCCACAACACTCACACAGGTTCACATAGGTGCACACATGCACACACAGGTGCACACACCCCTTCGCACCAAGGAATACACTGTGCCAATCACGCAGCACTGAGAGTGGAGGTCACTATGTTAAGTGGAGCAAGCCAGGCACAGAAAGACCAACGCTGCATGTTCCCACTCAGGTGGGAGCTGAAAACCTTGCTCTCATGGAGGTAGACAGTAGAATAATGGCTACCAGAGGGCAGGAGCGGGAAACAAAGATAGCTTGGGCAACCAGTACAGACTCACATTTAGATAGAAGAAATAACTTCTAATGTTCCATAACAGACTCAGGTGGCTATAGTTTGCAGCAATGTATTGTATACTTCAAAAGAGATAGAAGACTTGAAATGTTCCCAACACATAGAAATGATAAATGCTCAAGATGATGGATACCCCAAATACCCTGCCTTGATCATCACATACCCTATGCATGTAAAAAATACATGTACCCCATAAATATGTAAAATACTACATATGAATAAAAGAAAAGAATAGCTTGAGGAGAGGAAAAAAGCATAGAGAGCAAGAATGGAAGCAGCTAGACTGAGGGTCCAGAGTGAGAAGAGGGGAGAGGGCAGCCAGGATCTGAGAAACTTTCCAGCCTTTTAAGAAAGTAAGAGGAGGGACCCTATGCAGCCCCAGTGCTGTGAGAGATCCTGGGAGACAGAGGAAAAGAGGGATGTTTTTGCGAAAGAGTATGAATGGCATTCCTTTTTGCAGCCTCTTCAAGGACGTTGGAGAGTTTTTTGTTGTTTTTTGCTCTGTGGCCCAGGTTGGAGTGCAGTGGCACGATCTTGGCTCACTGCAACCCCTGCCTCACAGGTTTAAGTGATTCTCCTGCCTCAGCCTCCCAAGTAGCTGGGATTACAGGTGTATACCACCATGCCCAGCTAATGTTTGTATTTTTAGTAGAGACGGAGTTTCACGATGTTGGCCAGGCTGGTCTCGAACTCTTGGCCAGCCTCAAGTGATCTGCCCGCCTCAACCTCTCAAAGTGCTGGGATTACAGGGTTTAGCCACTGCACCCAGCCTGCTACCCAGCTTTCTAATGTGACCCATGCCCATCCCCCAGGCAGCACACAGAGAGAGGCCATCTGCCTCTGGCCTCATGTGTGCAAAAGCTGGATGCGCTCCTCTGGAGGGGCAGCCACACAGTGTGTACACCTTTCCTGAGCTGGTGCACAGTCTTTCCCTCCACTCAAACTCCAGCCATGGACTCTGAGACCTTGCACTCTGCCCAGGAGTCCCTAAGAGCTGCAGCTACAATGGAGGCCCAGCGGCTCCGAGCCCAAGCCTGTGGCCTCACAGCAGCCAGGGCCTGCTGTGCGTGTCATCTTCCAGTGCACCCACTCATGTGTCCAGGCCGGGGCAGCAGCTGGGTCCCTTTCCACTCCCGAGTGTTCTTCCTGTGTCCTGCACTGAGGATGCCCAGCGATGAGGAGACCCAACAGAGCCACAGGAGGCCTGACACCACTGTGGCCTCATAAAAGATCCCCAGGGAAGGGGGACGCAGGGGTCAATGAGCATTCACCCACCCCGCCCCCCTTCGTAAGTGTGTGCACAGAGCACATCTGTCCAGCTCCCCAAAAGGGGCTATGGGAGGAGCATCAGAAGGTGGCCCCATGGGGTAACTGGCCATCCTCCAACACCGCCAGCCCCACCACAGCAGAGAGTGGGGACAACAGGCCAGGAGGGGACAGAGTCTCCTGCACAGCCGGACAGGAACAGGGTCAGGCCTCCGTTCAACTCCAAAGGGAGAAGCAGTATACGGCAGGCTCCTAGCACACTGTCGGAATTCTAGGACCCCTTCTGGATCCTGCAGTCTGCAGTTCTGGAAACTTCCAAAGCAGGGATTAGCCTTCACTTGACTAACCTTGCTTTGCTTTAAGTGTGCATCATTAGGAGTTAGAGTGAGCTGTGTGCTGGCCATTCCATGACTCATCTCAATGCAATTCTCCCTCACCCAGGGAGACAGCCCGGAGAGGCCCGTTTCTCAGATGAGGACTCTGAGGCTCAGCTCACAGGACACAAGAGGCCGTAATGTGCAGGTCTGCCCAGGTCTGCCCTGCTGTTCCTCGGACCTCAGCATTGCCCCTGAGAGCACCTGGCAGGGGCATGGCCCCCTGAGCATCAAGTGCAGGCTGAAGCCCTGGCCTGGATATGTGGACAAGCACACAATTCCCACGACCTTCTGCAGATGATTCTGGGGACCGATGAGCTCCCAGAAGCTCATCTGTGGACCTCAAATTAAGAAACCCAGCTTCCTGGAAAACTGGGACAAAAATAGCTCTCAGGGCCCATCATGCATGAGTCCCAGGGATCTGCCAGGAGGTGGAGGAGGGGCTCGAGCCAACCCCCTACCTCTGCCAGCCTTGGCAGGGGGGCTTCTTTCTGAGGCAGCACGTGGGCTTCTATTTTTTAACCTACTCAACAAAAACGGAGACTATTTTTAGCTCAGCAAGCTGCAGGGCATCACAATTAGCAACTGAAAATTACACATCTCGCCTGTCTCCCCTCTCTTGGCTGGCGGGGAGAGCGTGCTCCTGGAGGGAGCTGGGGGCAACCCTATGCCATGACCCTGGTGGGCCTCAGGAGGGGAGAGACCTGCGCATCTACCTGGGCTGGGCTGGATGCATGCCACGGACCCGACAGAATGGGCCCTTCGCCCTTCAAGGGATAACCGGCCGGTTCTCTGAAATTACCGGCACTGGGGTGGGAAAGGAGGTGGGTGTTCCCGGAGCCCTATTCTTTGCCCATTCATTCATTCACAAGTGGTAATGATCCCTGCCTAGATACTGGAGATACACCAGGGGAAAAAAACAGGGCTCTCTGGCCCCAGAGAGCACCCCACAGAGCCTGTGTGGTGCCACGCACAATGGCCACAGATGGCAACATGATATTATGGGTTAGGAGAGAATCAGTGCTCCGACAGAGGAGACAGAAGGTCATGAATGTGAGTGGGAAAGCAGTAACCTCTGCCTGGGCGGTGAGGTTGGCCTCTCTGCGGAGGTGAGGCCTCAGCTGACGGGAAGGAGCTTCTGGGAAAGGACGAGTGGAGTGGACAGAAGGGCTGGCGCCAAAGCCTGGGAGCTTTTGGCCCATTAGTTCTTGGCAAACCCTCCCTGGGGCACCTCCTGGCTGCCTCACTTACTCCAAAACATGCACTGACTGATGATGTGTGTGTCGGCCCTGCTAAACCTGGACCTGTGATGTGCCAGAGTCAGGGTCCCCAGCAGTGCCAGGATGCCCCCCAACCTGGCCCAGTCCCCACCCTGCCAGGAGCGGGGGCGCTGGAGCCACCAGCACCCCGGGCACATCCCACCACCACCGCCATTGCCATCGGTACTCAGGGTCTATGCCTACAGTGGGTGGGCCGCCTGCCCCACTCTTCGAGGGTGTGGGCTCCTCCCACCAGGACATCGGGAATGAGGCTCCCCTCCCCAGGAGGCTCCCCCAGGATGCAGCAGGTGATTCCTGGTTCCCTTGGGGGACCATCTTGTGGGGGTCCTCACCTTACCCAGCAGGGAGTCAGGTGCAATTTGTAAGTGAAGTGCTTGTTTGAGTGTATGGGAGGCAGGCACCACGGTTACAAGATTCCCCATGCAAATGCACATCTTTTGCTAAACCTTCAGTGGGCCCTTTGCCTTAGTGAGGATTTTGACCTCCTCCTTGATAGTAGACAGTGCTAGGTAGCCTGCCCAGGGGCTGCCCCACCCAGAGAAGGCCGTCGGGATGTGGCAGTGGGCCACGTCACAGGGAAGAAACTGCCCGCCTCAGGGAGGGTAGAGGGCTGAGTGTGCCCACTTAGCTTGAAGACTCAGCCACCCTCGGGGAGGAAAGGAGGGGCACTGCTCCTGATGGGATAAGAAACTGCATGAGGTGGCAGAGGAGGGGGAAGGAGGTTAGGGGCCTCCTCCCTTCCACCCAGCATGCAGCAAGGACAGACTTCACTCCATCTCTCTCCCGAGCTCCATCAGGACCGGTCAGATGGTGGAGGCAGCTGCGCCTCCTTTGCCACTCACCCTTCCCATCTTACACACCCTTCCCCATCCTCTGACCCTGCCAGTCCAGAGCTTCGTTCTCAGACCAGTAAAAAGAGGCCTCTGGGATCCCACCTGCACTGAGAGGCATCGTGGAGGGGGAGAAATGAGGTAGGGGCCACTCTCACCTCCTGGATGTCACTCACTGGCAGGGGAGCACAAGCGAGGGGAGCCAATGGCCCGCAGAGACAATGGGGCCACTGCACCCTCAGCTGGCGGAGCCTGCTGGGACCCGACCCTGAGGGCACCACCCCAGCATGGGGCTGGGAGACCTGTATGGAGCTGAGAAGAGGGGTGCCTGCCCCAGGCAGTCCCCAGTCCTTCCATCCCCCTTTGACTCCCACTTCTCTAACACCCCTGTCCTGGTGACATGTGTCCCTCGCTCATGCTCCCTCTTCCCAAGCCAGGGCTACAGTGTTGTCTCCAAGCTGGTGCTATAGTCCCAGGCACTGGACGACCCGCCTCAGCGCCTCCATCCCCAATGCACCTAGGCCCTCCCAGCTCTGTGGAAGAAGGCTGGGTGACCAGCCACTGCCCAGCCCCTCCACCACACCTACGTCCTCCCAGCTCTGTGGAAGAAGGCCGGGTGACCAGCCATTGGCCAACCCCTCTGGACATCATCTATCCACAATGCGCAGGCGAGTGACACCTGCCTGGGAGAGTCTGGGGCTTAGTCTCCACCATTTCTGAGATTCTAGTGCCTGCTAGAGGGACTAGAGCCAGGACTCTAGAAGCCAAACCCTGACTCTGCCCAGGTTGGCCCCAGGCCTGCCCTCAACAGCAGGTGGGCCACATCAGAGCCCCTTCCCACAACCGGGCTGCATCCACCTCCTACTCCCTGACCCAGGGCAGGAAGGGTTCTCCCCCAGCCACCCAGCCAACACTCAGATGTCCTCCGCATCCCCAAATCCCAGCTCTCAGACTGTCCTGACTGAGCTGAAACGTGTCTCCCTTAACTCCAGGGAGCCCTTGTCCCATCTGCTGAGGCCATGCACAGCAGATGGGCAGGGGCAGACTGCAGGCCCAGGCTGGATCTAGGCATGCGCTGGGCATCCAGTGGGAAGGGAGTGGGCCCCACCTCAGCTGAGAGCTGGCACCCTCCTCTGTGAGATGCCACCTCCAGCACCTGCTTCCCAGGCGACCGTGAGCACTAAGTGAAGCCACAAAGCTCAGGACAGGCTCAATGCCTGGTGGGTTCTGATGGCATCAGCACTGCAGAGCACTAGCGGTCCTATAGGTTTCCCAGCTGCCTCCCTAGACACACAGCTCTTGGGAGCTGGTGCTGCCCCCTCCCTCATCCCACTTCTGGGTCCTTCTCACCTCCCATGCAAGGGACAGCCAGTGCACCTGCTGCAGACAGCAACAAGTGAGAAGCTGCCTCCTGCTTCTAGGTAGGTGGACCCGTTGACCTGGTTGCACTGTCCTGTCCCAGGCATGGGGGACTCGGAGATGGCTCTGGTCTAGGGATGGGGGGCGTTGGGGGTGACACTCCCCTGCAGGTCAGCCTCTCCAGTCCTCACCCTCCTCTCTCTCAACCCTTGTGGCCTCTGCAGCAGCATAGTCCTTGGGAGCACATGCTGGCCCCATTCCTGCAGCAGGGCAGGGAGCTCCCTGCAGCCCCTGCCTCTCCATCCTCCGGGCCAAGCAGGCATCAGAGGGCAGGGGCCACGCTGTTTCACATAAGCCAAACTTCAGGTGCTGCGAAGAAGGGCCGGATTTACCTTTGTGAACCTTCCAGGCTGGCCAGGGCAGTCTCAGGGCCTGGCCAAGGGCCTCAGGCCGGACTCCAACAAGGAGGCGGCTGCCATGGGAACCAGCGCAACAGCGCCTCGCAGGGCGCCCGCTCCAGAGGCCTGGCCACAGGCGCGACGCGGATAATTAAAGCTTTGTTACAGACACATGATTCATTTTTTCCTTCTGAATTCCCTTCTATTACCCAATACAATTTGAATTGACTGAAGGAATCTGGTCGTCTCCTCTTCACGCTCCTCAGATTCTGCCTAGTCTGGGTTTCTGCCTCTCCCTTTTCCCTTTCTGTCCAGTCAGCTTCTTCTGGGCCTGCTCAGGGCACAGAACGTCATTGTCCACCAAGAACCATTCCATTCTTGAGACTCAAGAGGCCCATGGATGCAGCAGGTGGGACTTCAGAGAATCCCTGCCCTTTCCCGGCAGGCGCTGGCAGCCTGGCCTCCCACTCCAGCTGCCTGGGGGGCCCTGCTCCCCACTCCCCTTGGCCTCGCTCCCTCTTCGGCCAACACCGTCAGATTCTGCAGGGTTAACAAGAGCCTCCTGTAGATGGGTGGGCAGCTCTGGGCCTCCCAGGGACAGAGCTGGGCACAGGCTTGGATGGGGTCATGTGCAAACTCAGGCAACCTTGGTGGCCAGTTCTGTCTTTTCCAGGGAGACCCTCAGGGTGCCACGGAGGAGGGGGCTGGGAAGCAGGGTGCAGATTCCACCCCAAGTGAAATCACCCCTCTGGTGTCCCTGTCCTAGATGGGTTGTCCACTGATGATGGCAGGGCAGAGCAGGGTGTCCTGCTGCTCATCAGTTCTGGGCAGTGGCCAGGCCGCTGCTGGCTCCAGTAGGAAAGCACCAGCAACCTGTCCTGCCCGGGCCCACCCGGGCACACTGCCCACATCCAGCCAGCCCTGGAGTCAGCCCTGAAGCAGCAGCCCATGACCAAGAGAGAGGGACAGTGAGCGGGCAGGGTCAGGGCTGAGGGCCTCCAGAGGCGGGAAGGGATGGCCAGTCGCGCAGGCCACACACAGACCTGTCCCAGGTGAGCCGCAGCCTCCACAGCCACCTAAGGTGCTAGGATATGGAATAAAAGCCACATGGTTCTTTTACGTTTAAATAACTAATTAGGCTGAGCAAAGATTTTTCCTTTGTGTTTCAAAACAAATAAAAATCCATTTCCCTCACTTGAATTGTCGTCCTCCTGGCAGATGGCTGTGGGAGCAGGGAGCTCTCTCTGGGCCAGTCATGGGGGTAGGGGAAGGGGGCACCCAGCTCCCTGCTGGGTCACAGAACCATGGGCATGCTCAGTCTGGCAGCCTCTGGGAAACAGCACCCAGACACACGTCCTGACTGCCACCCCCATGCCGTGGACACAGGCAGCTCTTCTGTCACATGCTGTGCGTCTGTCCCCTGGCCCTGGGGGCTGGTAACGGGTGGTTAGACACTGGCCAGCCCCAAGAGTACCAGTGCACAGGAATGTGTAATAATGTGTTGTGGTCCTTAGGGTCTCAAAATAAATGGCCAGGCACAGTGGCTTACACCTGTAATCCTGGCACTTTAGGAAGCCGAGGTGGGAGGATCGCTTGAGCCCAGGAGTTCAAGACCAGCCTGGGCAACATAGGGAGATCCCTGTCTCTACAAAAAAATTAGCCAGGGGCAGCGGCATGCACCTGTAGTCCCAGCTACTCAGGAGGCTGAGGTAGGGGGATTGCTTGATACCAGGAGGTAAAGGATGCAGTGTGCCAAGATCATACCACTGCACCCCTGGGTGACAGAGCCTGGGCAACAGAGCAAGACCCTATCTCACCGGGTGTGGTGGCTCACTCCTGTAATTTCAACATGATGGGAGGCCGAGGCAGGCAGATCACTTGAGGTCAGGAGTTCAAGACCAGCCTGACCAACATGGTGAAACCCCATTTCTATTAAAAGTACAAAAAATTAGCCAGGCATGGTGGTGCACACCTGTAATCTCAGCCATTCCAGAGGCTGAGGCATGAGAATTGCTTGAACCTGGGAGGTGGAGGTTGCAGTGAGCTGAGATCATGCCACTGCACTCCAGCCTGGGCGACAGAACAAGACTCTGTCTTAAAAAAAAAAAAAAAAAAAAGGGAGTACTTATGACAAGTAACTCAGCTTAGAGTGAAGTTGCTGAGCCCTCAGAGTGATAAGCATAGGTGTGGTGGACTGCAATGATCAGATGATATCTGCTGTGGCCAGGCATCCCTGAGATCCAACAAGAAAGTGATGCCAAAAGGCAGCTGAAGATGATGGCCAGGGACACTCCTGTGGAGGGCCATAAATACAAAGAAGCTGCTCACGACCCAGACACCTGCAGAAGCACTGCCCTCGAGAACTCCAAGGCCTCTTTTCCATTGGAGGCCACCAGACGCCCTGCTGAGAGAAGAGGAGTGATCCCATCCCTCCACTTGGGAGTACGGGCCCATCCCTCCACCCGGGGGTCTGCTCTCCCTCTGCTCTGAAGGAACTCTGACCTTGCGCAGTCAGCAGCTGGTCTCCCCGTCCCCCGACACTGTGGTTCGCTCCCGCCTCCTTATGACTGCCTGGGTGTGTGAAATATATTTGCATGATTGTTGGTGTGTGAAAACGTCCCAATAAGCCGTGAATTTGTAAGCATTTAATTGGCTGCTGAGTCATCCTGAAACCTCGCCACATCAGTTAGCGCCACTACGCTGATTCGAACCTAAGCCAGACACAGCCGCCTCCACACCTCCCCCGGGTGGCTCTCCTGCTGCTCCCCCTTCTCCAGATGAAGGAACAGAGGCCCAAAGGGCCTCAGTCACCAGCGCCAGTCTGGGAAACTGGTGGAGCTGGGATTGGAACCCTGTCTGATGTGCCACCCAGGGCAACCAGCACAGGGCTCCGGGGAGGGAGAATGGTGTGAGGTGACAGCAGGGGAAGCCAGCCAGGCCTGTGGGATGGACAGGGCCTGACCCAGGAGGAGCTGCCCCTGCTGCATTTGCAGGCTAGGCTGCAAGCGCAGGGCAGCGAGGTGGGGTGGGGGAAATCAGGCTGGGGTCCAAGGGGCCCGTGCTGGATTCCAGCCCCCGCAAAACTGCCCACAAGCCTCACCACCAATGAGTGGCGAGGGCAGAGGGCCTCCCACCTGCTGGGCCCTGTGACACCTTCTGGGGGCCTCTGAGGCCCTGCTCTCCACTTCCCAGATGAGATACAGGTGTGGGGCTGAGGACAGGGCACAGCTGGAAGCAGCCCAGGCCTCCTGCCTGCAAGTTGGCCCTTCCTGTCCATGTGGCCCAGGCACATACAGTCATGCATCCATTTGCGATGGGGATACCTCCTGAGAAATGCATCTTAGGCGATTTTGTCGTTGTGCAAACCCCACAGAGTGACTTACACAGACCAGGATGGCACAGCCCACTACACACCCAGGCTCCGTGGTACAGCCTATTGCTCCCGGGCTCCCAACCTGCACAGTATGTGACCGCACTGAATATACTGGAGGTAACTGTAACACAACGGTAAGGATTTCTACAGCTAAACATAGAAAAAGCACAGTGACAATATCATATTATGAATCTCAGGGGACCACTATGTGGTGCATGACACTGTCTTTTTTCCCAGCACACCCTCCTAACACTCTCAGAATCTCCAAAGTGGTAAGTGTCTTCTGTGTGCTGATGGACTCCTGGACAGCCTGGCTGGGGGCTGGTTGTCAGGGTAACCAACCATGTGATGACAGGGTGGGGACTTTCACTCCCACCCCCAGCTCTAGGGACGAGAGAGAGGCTGAAGGTTGGGTCCATCACCAGTGGCCAATGATTCAGTCAGTCACGCCCATGTAATGAGGCCTCCACAAAATCCCAAAAGGAGCGGCTTCAGAGCTTCTGGGTAGGCAAGCAGGTGGAGGGCCCTGGAGTGCAGTGTCTGGGAGGACAGGGAAGCTCCATGCCCCTTCCCACATGCCTTGCCCTGAGCATCCCTTCCTCTGACTGTTCATCTGTGACCACTGTAAAAACCTGTATAGTAAGTGGGTAAATGGAAGCAAGTGCTTCCCTGAATTATGGGAGCTGCTCTAGCAAATTAACTGAATCTGAGAAGGGAGTCCCAGAAGTGCTGATTTGCTGGGTGGGTCAGAAGCACAGGCCACAACCTGAGACTTGCAAATGGCATCTGAAGTCGAGGGAGGGGGACAGCCTTGTGGGACCAAGCTTTCAACCTGTGAGATCTGACTCTGCCTCCAATATTGTCCAAATTGAATTACAGGGCACCCAGCTGCTGTCTTAATGTTAGAGAATCTGGTGTCAGAATGTTGTGCTGAATGGCTGAGAGTGGAGAGTAAGAAAAACACTTTATGGTTTTCTTTTCTAACCCTATTAGAGGTAAACTCCCAAGAACACAAAGCTATGCCCAGGAAATACAGTGAGCACCTCTTCATGCTGGATTCACAACCAGAAATTGCCCAGCAAGTGGTAGATGCCCAAGGGATGAAAATATTGCAGTGCATGCTCTCTGGACGGGGGATCAAGATATGTGAAAAACTGTGTCTAGAAACAGAAAGGCATATTCTACTGTCCAGAGTCTCCGCCACATGGTCATATGTTATACCACCAATGAAAGCCAATAAAGTCCCCAAACGGAAGTGTGCGGGTGAGAGAATGACAGAAGCACAATGTACTATAGTTGGATATTAATATATAACTGATAAAAAAAAACCCACTTCATTAAAAAGTTCCCTAAATCACGCCTGTGTTAAAGATTCAAACTCCAATTACAGATGTCATAAAAATAACTTTTATAGGAAAACTCTGTATCGAATTTGATATGGCCAAAGCTGTACTCACAGAAAAGTTCATAGACTTCAATAACGTATTGAAGTAAACACTAAGCACTTGATTCAAAAAGCTTAAAAAAGAGCTTCTCAACAAAACAGTGAAACAAACTGGAAGAAGAAATTGCTAAAAGGCAAATTAGATGACTCAATCAAAGAATAGAGTAGAACTCCTTATAAACTTTAAGAGCTGATTATTTGAAAACACAGATTTCAGGGATAACCCTCTTGCAGTTCTAATCAACAAAAGGAAAGAAGAAAGGGAGGGAGGGCCAGGCACCCTGGATCATGCCTGTAATCCCAGCACTTTGAGGGGCTCTCGTGAGAACCTGTCTCTATTTCTTTAAAAAAATTATAAAAATGTGTTTAAAAAAAGAAAGGGAGGGAGAGAAGAAGGAAGAAAGGAAGGACATGAAAAATACATTGGGCATGAAAAAAGGGAATCTAACTCCAGAAATGTAGAAGAAAGTTTAAAACAAACAACTACCTAAATCTGTGGTAAATGATCTGCAAGAACTTTGAATGGTTACTTATATTATCTAGAAAATACAAGTAACCAAAAATAGACTAAAAATATTTAGAACCCAAAAAGACCAATAACCATAGTACAAATTACGTTGACAGCCAACTAAGCCTCTGGAAAAAATAAAAGCAAGCCCTGGCTGAAATAGTGTCTAAAATGAATTATTTCAAGCCTTTGAGGATAAGATAATTTTATATGATATATAAACTATTTCAACTACACAATTCATATTGAAAAGCCTTCCTATTCATTTTATAAAGCTAAAATAACATGATTTATAAATGTGACAAATATGTCTCCTAGTAGAAAAGTATGCATAAATTCTTACCTCTGAAAATAGTGAAAAATACCCTCAGCAACATAGCAACACATCAGTAAAATGAACTCAGCAGCATTTTTAAGCACAATAGAGCCTGACCCAGTGGGCTTTATTCCAGGAACAAGAGGATGATTTAGCTCAGAAGAGTTAATAAGTCAACACATTAATAGGTCCAAGGAGGAAAGGCATTTGATGATTTTGCTAGATATAGGAAAGCCTTTGATGAAACTGAATATCCATTCCTGGTGTGCACTCTTGGCAATTAATGTAGGATTCCAGCATACTGTCCTTGATGACGAATACCTATTGGAAATATAGGGCCGATTTCAGACTTAGTAAAACATGAGAAGCCTCCTCATTAAAATGAAGATCAAGCCAAGGACAACTGCTATTATTTAATGTTACTTTGCACCTTTTAGAAAACATAATAAGATAAGAAAACTAAAGATACATTAGAAATAAAGAAGTTGGCTGTTCCTTATGTGTAAGTAATATAATTAATTTCTTGGATTTTCCAGGAAGCCAAACTAAAAATCTGTTCAAACTAGTAAGGTATCAATAACCAATTACCTAACATAAACTTTTAAAAAATCAATAGCTTACCTATCTACCTCCCCTGGGTATATGTGTCTGCACATAAGTCTGTGTGGAGCTGGTATGGAGATGCTCACACCAGTGGCAGTAGGGGGAGGTGTGTCTGTGTGTCTGTGTTTCTCTGTGTTAGTGTGTCTCTGTTTCTGTGTGTGTGCCTGCGTGTGTCTATGTGTGTCTGTGTCTCTGTATGTGTGTGTGTGTCTTTGTGTCTCTGTGTCTGTGTGTGTCTCTGTGTCTGTGTGTGTGCGTGTGCCTGCATGTGTCTCTGTGTGTGTGCATGTCTGTGTGGGGGGGGTTTCTGTGTCTGTGTGTTTCTGTGTGTCTGTGTTTTTGTGTGTGTCTGTGTGTCTGTGTCTCTGCATGTGTCTGTGTGTCTCTCTCTACGTCTGTGTCTCTGCATGTGTCTGTGTGTCTGTGTCTCTGCATGTGTCTGTGTGTCTGTCTCTGCATGTGTCTGTGTGTCTGTGTCTGTGTGTGTGCCTGCATGTGTCTCTGTGTCTCTCTGTATGTGTCTGTGTGTTTGTGTGTCTCTGTGTCTGTGTGCCTGCGTGTGTCTCTGTGTCTGTGTCTCTGCATGTCTCTGTGTGTCTGTGTGTCTGTGTCTGTGTGTGTGGACCTACGTGTGTCTCTGTGTGTGGGTATCTGTGTGTGGGTGTGTGTGTCCACGGATCTCTCAGCTCTCTAAGCTCCACCACCAACCCCCAGGAACATGATGTCCACAGTGGGCCTGCTCTGCCAACCAGCTCAGCTACCCTGAAGCCACTTTTCCTGGTCACCCACCCAAAACACCACACCACTGCCCCCTCAGGCTGGGCACTCTAGGAACATGCCAGTCCCTGTTTTAAGGACATCTGTTGTATGTGGCCCCAGGGAGGCCCCCAGGGAAGTCATACTCAGGTTGGGGCCAGAGTTGAAGGCTGAGCCTCCTCACCCACGGGGAGCGAGAGGGAGAGGTGGGCGGCGCTCTGACGCACACTTACCGGCCCAAGGCCGAGCAGGGGCAGCTAGTGGCAGTCACAGTGACATTTGGGAAATGCCAGGGACTGGGTCCCGGCCCGGAAGGTGGGTGTGGGCGGTGATGGGGCAGGGGCGGGGTTATTCCCCAAGGCTGAGACCGCAAGACACCAGCTTTGCCAACAAAACTCCACTTGGCCAGTGGTGCCAGGGGCCGCAGGGCCAGGGCCCAGCCAGCAGCAGGGGCCAGAAGAAGGAACAGGGGGCCAGGTTCAGTGTCTCATGCCTGTAATCCCAGCCCTTTGGGAGGCCAAAGCGGGCAGATCATCTGAGGTCAGGAGTTCGAGACCAGCCTGACCAACATAGAGAAACCCCATCTCTACTAAAAATACAAAATTAGCCAGGTGTGGTGGCACATGCCTGTAATCCCAGCTACTCAGGAGGCTGAGGCAGGAGAATTGCTTGAACCCGAGAGGTGGAGGTTGCGGTGAGATCGTGCCATTGCACTCCAGCCTGGGCAACAGGAGCGAAACTCTATCTCAAAAAAAGAAAAGAAAAGAAAAAAAGAAACAGAGAAGCTGGGGGGGTCTTGGCTGCCATCCTCCTCCGAGATCCACGCCATTCATAGGCTCCCACCTGACTGTCCCCAGGTTCCCTCAGGAGCCCCCACTCCTCGTCTCCTCGTGTCCCAGCTGCCTCTGAACTCCCCTTGTCCTGGGACCCACAGGGACCCAGGCAGCCCAGAACCCACATAGTGGAGCCCTCATGACCCAGGAGCCAGCTCTGACCCCTGACCTCCTGGCTGACCTCAGGCAAGACAGCCCCTCTGGACCTCAGTTTCCTCAGATGTAAAACAAGAAGTAGAGAGCCTGTACAGGCCACTTCCCGCCCTCATCTTTGTTCCTTCCTTTCTTCCTTCCTCCTTCCTTCCAGAACTTGTTCAGTCAAGACAGCATCCCTTGAGGCCCTTGTGGCCTATGCCACACACTCAGAACAGAACAGCCCATGGACCTTAGTGTCTGTGGGAAGACAGACGCAACTCCATGGCATGGCATGATCTCTTCGGGATTCGGGGCCTGTGCTGGGTGTCGTGGAGGCACAGAGGTGGGGAACTAACTCTGTAGGGAGTAGTCAGGGAGGGCTTCGTGGAGGAGGTGATTCTGAGATCAGCTTCCAAGGATAACCAGGGGTTTTCCAGTGGGCTAAGGGGGAAAAGGGAGGTTGACATGACAGTTTGGTCTCCTTCCTCTGGTCACTCACCAGCAGTTCCCTGGAGGGCAAGGCCCAAGAGCCCAAAGGTGTGGGGGATGCAGACAGCTTCCCCTGCACTAAGTCAATCCTCATGCATCCCACCAAAGCCAGTGTGAGACTCTCTCCCCCAGGCAGCCCTTCCTGACTGCCTGCCCCCCACAGACGGCACTGCTGCGGCCCATGTGTCTGTGAGTATGTGACCGTGGGTTGTGCTGTCCCCAGTGCCCCCTGCATCCTGGCCAGGCCTGGACCCCCAACGCACAGAGGTGGTGGGCTAACATGAGAGGCCATGGCTCTGCTGTCCTTCCCCTGGCCTGTGCCCCGCTGAGGGCTAGAGTCCTCATCCCACCTCTCCTGGGGAAGCTGAAAGAAGGTGGCTCAAGCTAGCAGGCCCAGCAAGATGGGCTTTGGGCCTGGGAAGGCTGGGGCCCAGGGCTGTACTGTCCTAAGCCAGCAGGTGCAGGTGTGGGCAGTGTGGCCAGGAGGCAGGGCAGCAAGGAGCCTGCAGAGTGGAGCAAGCCAGGCTCTGCATGAGCACATGCAGCCTAGACCTCTCCCTGGACTCTAGACTGCCCACGCCCCTGCCAGGCAACACCTCTGGGGTGGGAGGTGTTGAATTGTCCCTGCTCCCACCTGCTGCACCTGCCATCTTGCCCCCCTCTAAGGGCAACACCCTCCTTCCTGCGCCAGCCTGACCCTTTCCCATCTCAATGAAAACAGCCTACCCACCAGCATGGCCTCCAGGTGTTGCTTTCAGAATACCCCGAGAATCAGTCCTTCCCTCCTCTTCCTCCTCTGCCATCTCCCAAGGCTGGGATTCTCATCTGTCCCCAGACCACTGAGGTGGCACTCTGCTAGCTTCACCCCTCCCAGCAGCAGCCAGCGGTGCCATGGCAGCCCCACGGGGAGCACACCCTGCTCCACCACCTCCCACTGCAGCCCAGTCACCCCCGCTGGCTCCCCTAGCCACACCACCTCGCTGGCCTCACTGTCC
Organism: Symphalangus syndactylus; assembly: GCF_028878055.3. Classification (NCBI taxonomy): domain Eukaryota; kingdom Metazoa; phylum Chordata; class Mammalia; order Primates; family Hylobatidae; genus Symphalangus; species Symphalangus syndactylus. Next base: position 80,162,226 of record NC_072426.2, read on the forward strand.
CACCTCCTCATGGGCTCTGCTCCTGATGCCCCAGTCTCCAATCTGGCCCCAACATGCAGGCAGCTTCCACTTCAAAGCTCTGCCCTGGCCTTTTCCTGCTATGCCCCCCACATAGCTCCCTCCCTCCCCTCCTTCAGCAGGTCCTGTGCACACGTCTCCTCTGGCCAGCGTACCTAAGGCACAGACAGCCCCCCTCTTCACTGGTGGTCAGCACGCTGGGCACCAAGTGTGTCAGACCCCTGGTTGCTGGGGGTGCAGGACTGTCATTGGAGGTCCGAATGAAACTGGGTGGAGCCGTGGGGTCCACCTGTCTCACAGCAGTGACTGGAGTACTGGGCTGGGGCATTTAAATGCCAGTGCAGGGCCCTCCCCACTTCCCTACCATGTGACCCCGCCAGCCTGGGTCCCTGAATGAGGCTGGCCTGGACCAGGGCTGACACCAGTGAGTGGAAACTGCACCGTGTTGTGAGCAGAGGGACTTCGGGGCTGCTCTGTCACTGCAGAATGACCTGAACTACCTTCACCGATGAACTCACAGGCCCTGCTAGCTCTCCTACATTGCTTTTTCTCTAGCCCTCAGCACCAGGGGGCACTCCACCCATTTTACCTACCCATTGTGCTTGTTTCTCTGCTGTGTGGGCACCGTGAGGACAACACCCTCCTTGCTGTGGTGTTTGGTTCCCTACCGAACCGCAGTGCCTGCACACAGCAGGGGCCCAATAAACGCATGCTGAGTAAGTGAAGGAAGGAAGGGACAGATGAGTCCTGCATCTTTCACGTGGCCAGGGCTGGCCAAGGCTCAGCTCTACGCTGTGGGCGCTCAGAACCCGGGGGTCTGCTGCAGCCGAATCACACCGCCTTGCGCCTCTGGGGGTGGGTCTCCATAAACAGTGCGGGAAATGCCAGTGCTCCACGCTCAGGTCCTCTCCAGGACCAGTTCTCCGCCTGCACCCTACAGCGCCCTCGCCCTGGAGCGCACACTCCTCGAAGCCCCACGCTGGGCTCCACTCTCCCTAAACGCACAGGAGCGCGTGGGGCTCACAAGGCACAGGCACGGCCGCGCTCCCTCCCATGTACCGTGAATAAGCATGCCCGCGCTTCCGCAGCCCTCCCCCGCCGGCACCTCACACAGACCATACAACGCGGACCACCCCTCGCCCGGCACATCCTCCTCAGAGCAACAGGTGGTTCTGCGCCCCTCAAGTCGTCCGGGCTCCTACACGCCCGTCCCCACCCCTTCCAGGCTCGCAGGAGTCGCTGTGCTCTCGGCGTCCGCGGGCCGCACCGCGAAGGGCAGGGCAGGGCAGGGCAGGGCAGGAGCAGAGGCAGGCTGGGCGCCGCCCACGGGGCAGTAGGTGCTCCAGCGGGGACGCACAGAGGGCGGCGCGCGGGTCCTCAGGGCGGGCACCCTCCCGCGCGGGTCGGGATGCAGGGGACCGTCGCACCCCTCCCGAGCCTGACAGCGCAAGAAACCCTGCCCCGAGGCCCCGCGCCTGTGCCCGCCGCAGCCCTACCTGGAGCTCCAGGAACATTCTGGCCACTGGCTCCCCGCGCCGTCCTGCCTGGTCCGGCGTCCAGCGAGCGGCGGCTCCTCTGCCCGCGAGCCGAGCAAGCGCCCACTCCAGCGCCGGTCCCTGCCGCTGGACGCCTCCGCTGGAGGGGTGAGACCCAGGAAGCAGGGAACCGAGGGGCTGGGCTGGGGACCGTGGGGTCCGGGCGGGGCCGAGGGACCGCTAGGCCGGCCAGGAACGCGGGGCGGGGCCGAGGCTAGGAGCATGGCGCGGAGGTGGGGCAGGGACCCGGAGCGGCCTAGAGCGCTGTCAGGAGGCGCTGCCTGGGCCGGGCGCGCGCCTGGCGCTAGGTGTGGGGACGCCGTAGGTGCCGTGGTGTGAGGCTGGACGGGGCGTCTGGGATCGGCCGTGCCGGGGGTCGGTGATGGCGCGCAGGGCCAGCGAGGGGGCGCAGCGTGGGTTGGGGCTCGGCACGGGGAGGGGACGCCTCTTACCCCGCCCCGGCCTCACCTGATCGTAGACATCCACTACGGAACTACAGCAGGTGCTCCGCCAGCGTTCGGCTTGAATGCCTCCGCTGACGGGGTGCTCACTCCACACAGCTCTGGCCTGAGACGGGAGTCGCACAGAACTCCCTGTCCTTCCATTTCCTTGGAACGCGGGGGACACGGCAGCTGCTTTTGTGGGAGGACTGATCTGAGCCGCAGCAAGGGGTGGGCCGGGCACATGGCACAGTGACGCTCCTCCCGCCCCTAGAGCCCCAGCCTCAGAATGAATCTGTCAGGTGATGGGGCTACCCCTCCGCGCATTCCTGTGGTGGACCCCACTCCCTCAGAGGATGTGGACGGGAAAGATGCGCGGAGCCGAAGAGCGCCCTCTCCGGAGGTCTGGATTGGAGCACCCAGCACCTGAGCTGGGTGAGAGACCCCTTGGCTCTGGGGGAGTCCCAGCTGGACGGCAGGGCGGCCGCTAGGGAGAAGCAGGGTATGCTCAGCTTGAACCTCACAGAGAGGCTCTGACAACCCCGGAGAGCTCACAAGCCACGGGCTGATGGACAATCGTGACCCTGACAACATCTGGCCGCCCCAGGACGCCCATATCCTCACCCCACCTCCACCCCCATGGCTCTTGCCCAGGCCTTGCCAGAGGCCCTCTGCCTCCCAGCTTATTTGCCTGCTCACTTACTAGCAGCAAGAGTACCTACTAGGCTGGCTCGATGGGCAGTTGTCTCTGTCTTGGGAAAGTAGGGGCTGTGCTGGGTTCATTCACTGGCCTCCCTCAAGCCAGCTCAAGGGCCTGGAGACAGGAGTCCTTCTCCTGGAGTGCTGCCCTCTCACCCGCTCTTCTCTACCAGTGAGTGTTGGCCTGGCCTGGAACCGCTTCCCACTGCTCAGAGCATGTACTATACATTACTGCGTGGTACGCAGCGCCTGTGGGTGGGCAGTGCAGGGAGTATGAGGTAAACAGGCAGAAATGGCACAGTGGCCCTCCAGCTTTCACAATGTCCTCCCCAACTTTTGCTCTGCATCTTGTTTCAGGCCAGCCAGAAGATGCGAAGCTCATGGTAACCTTGGCAGGCGGACAGGTGGCATCAGGATGGTCTGGGCCTGCAGGGCCACCCTGTCCCTTCAGGTGGCTTCATGGAGAGCACCAAGAAGGTGAAACCTGGTGTCTTGCCTCTGGGGAAGCCTTCCAGGCACCTGCCCCTGCCTTCCTCAGCCCTGTACCGTGGCCCTGCAGAACATCTGGGCCCCGGGGTGGCCCCAGTGTTGTCTCAGGAAGTCCATGTGAGCAGTTGGCCCTGCTGCCTCCTGAACCCAGAGCCAGCATCCCCTCTGCCTCCCTGAATGTGACACTCTAGAAGAGGTGGTGGATGGGTGGGCAGCCCTACAAGCCTTCTTATGCAGTCACAGGGTCACTTCCTATCACGCTCATCCCAGATTGCACCAGTGTTACCCAAGGACCTTGATAAGGCAGACGCTTCCCCATGCTGACACAGATGGTGCTGTCTCCTTTACCCACCAGTGTGGCCTCAGCATTCATGTGTGACCTGACCCACATCCTTCCTGGTGCCTGAGGACGTGAGGAGGTTGCTATGCTGGGGCTGAGCCCTGCCAGGCGTCTTGCTTGCATCCCTGCAGCTGGGGCTGAGGCTGTCCTGCAGGGAGGGCCGGCAGGCTCCAAGGCAGAATCCCACTGCCACTTCAGAAAGTAGAGAAGAAGCCAGGTGTGGTGGGGCCAGTGGCCATCTGCCGGGACTTTGGGGAGACCAGACACACAGGAAGAGGCACTTTCTCCAGACGCCTCCTCTAGGGGCAGGGCACAAGGCCTGGAACAAGGCTGCCTCTGACCAGAGCAACAGAGGCTGCTCTGAGGATGGTGGAGCCTAGAGCAGGCAAGCTGTCAAGGTTCTGGGTTGAGGGTCACAGGAAAAGAGGCTGGACTCCCACTGATATGATTTGGGTTTGTGTCCCCACCCAAATCTCATGTTCAGTTGTAATCCCCAGTGTTGGAGGTGGGGCCTGATGGGAGGCGATTGGATCATGGGGGTGGAGTTCTCATGAATGGGTTAGCACCATCCCCTCAGTGCTGTTCTGTTAGTGAGTGAGTGAGTTCTGGAGGGATCTGACTGTTTCAAAGTGTGGGGCACCTCCCCCTTCTCTCTCTTGCTCCTGCCATGTGAGACACCTGCTCCAACTCTGCCTTCCACTATGAGTGAAAGCTCCCTGAGGCCTTCCCAGAAGCAAATGCTGCCACAATTCCTGTACAGCTTGCAGAGCCATGATCCAATTAAACCTCTTTTCTTTATAAATTACCCAGTCTCCGGCTTTTTTTTTTTTTTTTTTTTTTTGGAGATGGAGTCTCCCTCTATCACCCAGGCTGGAGTGCAGTGACATGATCTCAGCTCACTGCAACCTCCACCTTCTGGGTTTAAGCGATTCTCTTGCCTCGGCCTCCCAAGCAGCTGGGATTACAGGCGCACGCCACCATGCCCAGCTAATTTTTGTATTTTTAGTAGAGACGGGGTTTCACCATGTTGGCCAGGCTGGTCTCAAACTCCTGACCCAAGTGATCTGCCCACCTCGGCTTCCCAAAGTGCTGGGATTACAGGCATGAGCCACCATGCCCGGCCAAGGCCTTTCTTTATAGCAGTGTGAGAACAGACTACTACACTCGCAAAGGCTCCCTCTCAGGGTCCACCCTTGCTGTCGCCACACAGCAGCCGGAGGGGATCTCTTAGAACCTGAGTCAGAAGCTCCGTGACTCCCACCTCAATCTCAATGAAGGCAGAGTCCTAACGAATAGCCCCATCAGGGACCTCAGTGCTCCCTGCTCAGCCTCGACAGGCCCTGCCCACCCTCCCCCTGCGTGGAATGTGCTCTGCAGTGTCTGTGGCCCCCCACCCCAACAGGCCACCTTCTCACTAACACAGCTGCAATGCCACCCTCTGCCCCAGCATTTTCCTGCCATGGAACGGTTTTCCTCAATGTTACTGGGTCCAGCAGAGCCTTTCCACTTCCTGGTTCATTCGTCTGCTCTCCTGAGAATGTGAGCTCCATGAGGGCAGGATCTTTGTTTTGCTGACTGCTACATCCCAGTGACTGTAACAGGTCTGTGCACAGAGGCACTCAGAACCTATGTGTGTGCACGTGTGTGTGTGTGTGTCTGTGTAGGCAGATACAGAGACACAAGTGTGGATAAGGATATGGTTGTATATATCCAGCGCAGGACTCATATCCAAAATATATAAAGAACTCATGTAAATCAAAAAAGTCAGAAGACTCAATTTTTTACAAATAGGCAAAAGACTTGAAGACATATTTCACTGAAAGAAGGCTATCCAAGGGGTGATAGGCCTAAGAGAGCACCCAGCTCCATGACTCATCTGGAGAAGGCACTAAACTGTGGTGTGGCACCCTGCACATCCGGCAGCAAGGCTACCATCAAAAGGCAGAAAATGCCACGTGCTGACAAGATGGCACAACCCAAATTCTCAGCTGCTGGTGGCGAGGCAGGGTCAGCTGGTGCAGCCAGGCAGGAAAACAGCCCGATTATGCCTATGAACACCGACCACACCAGGCCCAGAAATTCCATCCTAGATGGAGGCCGGACAGAAACACTAGAGACTCACACCAAAGGACACACGCAGGAGTGTCTGCGGCAGCCCTACTCACAAGGGCTTCAAACTGAAAATGATCCAAGCATCCCCCACAGGGGACTGGGTTTCCACCGAGCTGCGGCATGTGTCACTCAATGGAATGCTCCAGGCCAAGGATAACGCACCCAGACAACCACAGGCAAGGGCAGGGAGTCAAGGACACCAGGCACAAAGAGCATCTAAGGCTGGCCCCATGCAGAGCCAGCTCAGGGCCGGGGAGGGCACCCTCACCCCCAGAGGTCCAGGGTGCTGCCCTGAGGCAGGGGCTGGAATGGGCTGGAATGGGCTGGATCTGGGTGTCCCCGCGGAGTCACCCCATGAAAAATCAAGTGTACACTGTGGCTCTGGCTCAGGCATGTTTCTGTGTGTGTTACACTTCAATCACATGAAGAAAACTGAAGGAGAGAAAAATAAGAGAGAACATCTGGGCCAGGACAGGCAGAAGCTGTCGGCACCTCAGGGCCTATCTAGGTCTGCTGTGGCCACACCTGAGGGAAGAAGGGACGTGGAGGAAAGGGCCTGAGCCTCCCTCCGCTCATCCCCCCAAGAACAAAGGCAGAGTTGGGGCAAACCCTGCTCCCTCTTCTAAAAGGCACAGCCTACAGGGTCAAGCAATGGCGAGTGAGACGCATCCACTGGTTTTGGAGGATGGAAGGTGGCCTGAGGCAGGTGACAGACCTTGCAGAACAGAGAAGCAGGAGCCCAGTGCCCCACAGGAGGCTGATGAGGACCACGCCAGTGCTACAGAGGCCCTCATGAGGCTCAGCCCACAGGGCCTTGGGTTCCAGGAGGAGGGTCAAGGGACAGAAAGGCCCTGGCCCCCCACCCTGCCCTGCCGGTGCCACCTCATTACCGGGCCACACCACACAGTCCAAGAGTTTCGGGTCCAAACCCTGAAGGTGATGGTGCACACCTCTCTATCTCCTTCAGGGCATGAAGTGGGGCCTGAGATGCCAATTCACAAGGGTGCTGGCAAAACACGAAGCAAAATGAACCAAGCCCTCAGTGAGCTCCAGAGGCTCCTCAGACAGCCCCTGCCTCCACAGGGGTCTGAGGGCTCACGCTGTCTGCCAGACTCAAGCCTCCTGCACACACAGCCATGGTCTGCAGAGGCCCCTCCAGGCTCCTCCGAGGCTGGTCAGCACCCCTGGGCAGAGGCCACTGATGGCCCCAATAAACCCACACCCAAGCACACCCACAGGCTCCAGGGAAGGTTGTCTGGCAGCCAACCCTGTCCCTTGGGTCAGTGGGGAACCCCTAAGCCTTCCAGAATTTCCCTCAGGCCATACCATTAGTGCTCCCTTTTGGAGAATAATGTTCCATGCACTGAATCACTCATGGCTTTAGGCAGAAGGCGTGAAGGAGGGGGTGAATGGGAGTCAGCTGAGCTTTCTGATGCGCAAGGCGGCATGCTTCCAGGCACCGGCATACCTGGGCAAGAGCCCACCGGCCACAGCGTCAGGCATACCTCTCCCCAGTCGTCTGAGTCAGAGCCTCCACCCTCACAAATGGGCACCTTTGAGAAGCACATCAAGGTACCATGGTGGATTTAGCCCTTACACATCCTCTTCTGCCTCCTGGGGTCCATGAGTCTTTCCTGAGGCTCTTCCTGGGGTCCTGTGTCCATGCGCCTTTGCCACCTCTCCTCAGCCACACTCAGAGCATCCAGAGTTTCAGCAACGCAGCAGTGTGGGAAAGGCAGGAATGCCAGGTTGGGAGGCTTCCTCCAAATGGGGCTTTCAAACCTGACCACACTGCCCAGGAGCTTGCTAAAAAGGCAGTGCCCAGGTGCCGTCCTCAGAGATCCTTCCTGCCCCCATGGGTGTGTGGGACTCAGTGCTCAGGGAGGCGGCACCAGTTAGAACTCGGCTTGGGATGCAGGGCCTCTGGTCCAGGGGAAGGGAGCCCACCACACTGAGTGCCAGCCTGCCACATGCACAGGGGACAGTGGAGAATGCATCCAGGGATGGGGGGGACACAAGGCATGGGGTGGGGACACAGCATCATGCCCAGCACAATGGGACCCAACAAGGGAGGAGGCTGCAGCCACACAGGCAGGATGGGTGAGGGCGAAGACAGGGCCCGGGAAGTCACTTCCCCGAGATGAAGCAGGTGATGACCAACAGGGACCCCTCCCGTCACAAGGCTCTGGATACCCACCCCATCACCTGAGCAGAGACCTGCACAAAGTGAGACACAGATAATACCCCTGACACCCCAATGAGAAAGAGAGAAGAGGGACAGCACATGGAAATAGGGCAGGCCCAGCCAGGAGCAAACTACTTCATGGTGACAAAAAGCTTGCAAGTTAAAGCCTTGAGTCATCACTTGGCACCTGTGAAATCTGCAAAAATAATGTTAAAGGTAATAAAGAGTGTGAGCTTAAGCGTCAGGGAGAAGCCAGGGTCACTGGCAGGGAAAGGAGAGAAGTGGACAGCAGGTATCCCCAAGCACCTCCCTGGAGCAAGGACAGCAGTGGCCCACTCAGGGCTCGCCCCTCCCTCGGAGCCCTTCACAGCCTCCTGAAGAAGGGAGACTCAGAAGAGACCCTGCCTGAGAGCTCACAGCTGAGACGCCCTGGTGTGTGGGGGACGGGGGGTATGCTTAGGACCATAGCGGGGTCTCAGGGCCAGCCGGGCCTTGTGGGAGGGTCTCAGGGCCAGCCTAACCTTGTGAAGGTCTTAAGACCAGGCTGGCCTTGTAGGGTGTCTTAGGACCAGCCTGGCCTTGTGGGGAGTCTCAGGACCAGTCTAACACTGTAGGGTATCTCAGGACCAGCCTGGCCTTATAGAGGGTCTTGGGACCAGGCTAACCTTGCAGGGAATCTTGTGACCAGCCTGGACTTGTTGGGGGTCTCATAACCAGCCTAGCCTTATAGAGGATCTCAGGGCAAGTGTGGCCTTGAGAGGGGGTCTCGGGGCCAGCCTGCTCTATGAGAATTTGGAGGCACCAGTCAAGGAGAGAGGCTTCTGTCTCCCTGGGCCCTTGGTTTCCACCCATCCTTGGCCAGCACCCTCACTCCTCCCCGACCCCGGAGGCTCCTAGTCTGTTCTCCTGCTTCACCTGCCCTCCAATAGAGCCCCTGGCCATCATGGGCCTAGGCCCCGGAGCTGATCCCTGACCCCACTGTTGTGCCCCTAACTCCCACTCTCCCCCTCCTCCCCTCCCCTCCCCCTCACCTCCATTTCCCCTCAGCCTCTGCCCTCTCCAGACCACAAATACAGTCTTCCTGACCCCGGCCCCTCCTGAGCTGCTTCCCAACCTCTCTTTTCTTCTCACCTACATTTCTAGAAAGAGCAGCTGCAACTGCTATTTTGCAGCCAATTCTGCCTCCTCCCTCCAGTCCCTGCTGTGCTCATCAGAGGCACCAGGCTAATGCAGGGCATGGGTTCCAACCAAGCCCAGGCCTGAATGCACTCATGCTAAGATGCCTAGCTGGCTCCGCTCTCCCCAAACTCAGCTGCTACTCCTCAGGGATCCCACGACACCCAGCCCCATAGAAGTCCCAGGGACCATCTCAGCATGGCCCCAGCACATAGACCACAGAGCTTCTCTGCCCTAATGTCCCAGGACCGCCATGGGATGCCTCCTCTCCCACAGGGATAGAGCCCTGTCCTGCAGACACTCAGGCACAGGCACACAGAGACCCAGCCATTGTACCTGTGGGCAGGGTTCTAGGCTCAGCACAGCCCACCTGCCCATCAGAGGAGTGGGCCGCACAGGCCAAGACGGACGGGCCTGACGCAGGTGTGCCTGAGACCCGCCTTGAGGAGGATTAGCCATCGTAGATTGAGACCCGCCTTCCGGGGGTGAGGAGGCGGGTGCTGCAGATTGAGACCTGCCTTCAGGAGGGTTAGCCACCACGGACTGACACCCGCCCTCAGGAGGGTTAGCCGTTCCGATTGAAAGTGTCTTCAGGGGGTTAGCCGTGGCTGGTTTGTGCGTGCCTACAGAAGGGTTAGCCGCCGCAGATTGAGACCTGCCTTCAGGGGTGTTGTATCGCAGATTGAGACCTGTCTACAGGAGGGTTAGCCATCGCAGAGTCAGACCTGCCTTCAGCAGGGTTAGCCATCGCAGATTGTGTGGTTTCCTACCCTTGAGCTGCTCAGTGTACTTCACCGAACTGCAGTACTTTGGATAGCTCTACTATTAGCGTTTTTGACAGTTTACTTATATTTTATTTAAGTTTAGTGGGGAAAGCCTGGGTTCCCCAACCTCCTCGTTCACTGCGCCAGCCCCATGTCCACATACACTCCTGCAACTCTGCAAAGACACCAGGGTGCTGTGAGGGTCCCGTGGGTTTCCCCAGCTCCTCTTTTGGCAGGTCCCTATAACACGCTGCAGGGCAGGGGAGAGGCTGTCTGTGATGGGCAGGGCCCCGACTGCCATTCGGGCAAGTGGGGATACTGGGGGACCCTGAAAGATATCAGGGTCAGGATGGTAGGACATGTGGACAGCAATGCATCTCAGGGAGTCCTACCCCCTCCTCCATGGGGAGGGCCCACAGCTGCCATCCCCACAAGCCAGAGAGGATGACACTCTAGGCTGGTGGAAAGGGACCTGATATCAAATGGAAATGAGGCAACCCACGAATACACAAGTCTGCAAGTGCTTCTGTGCATGTGTCTGTTCCTAGAGCAGACACAAATGTTCCAGAAGTTTCTTTCTTAGTCATTCACAGCATCACAGGCTCTCGAAGAAGGGGTATTATTCATTCTAATCAGCGGTGCTTGGAATGATGCCCCTGTAGTTTCTTCCCTTGCCCCAGACACCTGCAGCTCCCTGGAGAGAGCCCCTCAGCTCCTGGCAACTCCACGTGTTCCATAGCAGCTGCAGGGTATTCCACTGGGTAGGTGGGCTGCCACACATGTAAGAGGTCCTCTAGCAAAAGACACCGAGGTGCTTTGCAGTCTTTGGCAACTAAAAACACTCCTGCAATGGGCATTCTTGATGAAAAGTTTTTATTCAAATGTGTGACCATATATAAAAGATGAACTCCTAATACTTGATGTGCTGGGTCAAAGGTTATGACCATTGTAAGTTTAAAGAGACATCACAGAAGTGCTTTCAATAGAGTATAGCCAGGTAGTGAAAATGGTGGAGTAAGGACCTCTAAAAACCCTCTCTTCCATAAAAGCAACAAGAAAACCAGCAAAAAACAAAAAGGTCAGAATCCACTTTTTTAGAACTTCCAAAATTAACCAAAAGCTTGCAGAAATCTTAGGAGGATTTATTCAAAAAACATAACTGAATCTCAGTAAGAACTGCAAATTTTATAGCACTTGAACTTGCCTTAGTCCCATCCCTGACTCTCTATCCCAAGTGCCTTGAAAAGACCCCACATTCATCATGAAAACCACTAGCGTAGCAGCCCCTGGAGGGAAAACAGCAACGGAACTCTTTCAAAGCTTCATTCTCAGGAAACTGTCATTATTTGACCTGTCCAGTAGTTCCCATGGAGACCCCACTTACAAGGATGTCTGTATTTGACCTGACTCAGAGGTCTCAAGTACAAAAATCATATTCCCCAAGGTTCATTGTCAAAATAATTACTGGTATTTAATTTCACAAATGCCTGAAGCAGTAGATAACAGTGAAGCAAGCAATAGACTAACCAGAAAGCTTAAAAGGAAAGTTTCAGTAATGACATGATCATAGGGGTTTTGAAAAACTGCAGTGCATTCCTGAGAATCTAGAAGGTCAAGTGCATGCTCAGGGCTGTGCACATGCTCAGAAAAGTACTTGGGAAACCCTAAGCACTCACTTCTGGCTGACTTTGAGTCTCTGTGCAAGCAGGAAGAGAAGACTAAGGCAGAGTTATCAACTGCTTAGCTGAGAGCTGAAAGCATACCCAAAGGCACATCGCCCCTTAGCGAAGACTGAGAACTTTGTTGGCTCCAGGCACTTATGAAAATTTCTTTCCAATCATTATTTGACCACTAAGATAACTGAGCAGAGATTTCAGTGCCACACACAAAAGAATGCAGACTTTGCAGAGGTAATCCAGAAATGTCACAAAACAAACAACCGTTACCACAATAAACAGCAGCAGCAACAAACCCCAAAGAGTGGGGAGAATCTGATTTCCAGAATTGACTTACTAAACAAAAATTTTCAATTAGCTACTTTAAGTATATTTTTTAAAGACTGAAGGAAATGATGTTTAAAGAACTAAAGGAAAGTATGGAAACAATATATCAAACAGAGAATATCAATAAAGGAATACAAATTATAAAAAAGAACCAAGCAGAAATTCTGGTGTTGAAAACTAAGTAAATGAAATGAAACATAGCAAGAGGGGCTCAACAACAGGTTTGAACAGAGAGAAGAAAGAATCAGTGACCTGAAAAAACGTCCATTGAGATTATCCAGTCTGAGGCACAGAAAGAAAAAAGAAAGCAACAAATAAATAGAGCCACAGACACTGTAATGGACACTATCATATGTATAAGAAGAGTCTCAGAAAAAGTGGAGAGTGAGAAATAAGGCAGAAAAAAATATTAGAAGCAATAATGGCTAAAACTTTCTAAATTAGATGAAAATATTCATCTCCATATCCTAAAAGTTCAACAAACTCCAGGTAGATTTCTTATCAGAAACCATGAAGGGCAGAAAGCAGTTGAGCTGACATGTTCAAAATACTGAAAGAAAAGAGGTGTCAACCATGAATTCTTTATGCAGCAAAACTGTCATTCAAATATGAAAGGGGAAATTATCTGACAAATAAAATAGAGAACTCATCAGTAGAATACCTGCCTTATAAGAACTATTAAAGAGAGTCCTTCAGGCTGAAATAATAGGACAATAAACAGCAACTTGAAATCATGTGAAAAAATAAAGAGGGCCATTAAAGGTAACTTTACAAGTTTTATATTTATTGCTATATATTAGTAAATAAAAAAAAAGTATAAACACATTTTATGCACTTAACTCTATTTTTCTCCTATTTGAATTAAAAGACAACTGGTCTATGACCATACTACCCTGAATGTGCCTGAATTAAAAGACAACTGCATGAAACAATAATTATAAGTATAGATTGATGAGCACACAAGGTATAAAAATGTAAATTTAATGACAATAACAGCACAAAGGAGAGGAGAGGCAACAGAGCTACAGAGGAGCAAAGTTTTTCAATACTGTTGCAATTGAGTTTGTATTAATCTGAACATTGACATGTACATATTACATATACATAGTTATATGTTAAGATGTTAATTATAACCCTACGGACAACAGGTAAGAAAATAACTCAAAAATATACAATAAAGGAAAAGACAGAAATTAAAATGGTACACTAGATAATATCTAAATATCTAACACAAAAGAAGAAAATAATGAAGGACTAGAGGAACAAAAATGGCATAAGACATAAAAAACAAATAGCAGGCCGGGCGCGGTGGCTCACGCCTGTAATCCCAGCACTTTGGGAGGCCGAGGCGGGCGGATTACAAGGTCAGGAGATCGAGACCATCCTGGCTAATGCAGTGAAACCCCGTCTCTACTAAAAAATACAAAAAAATTAGCCGGGCGTGGTGGCGGGCACCTGTAGTCCCAGCTACTCGGGAGGCTGAGGCAGGAGAATGGCGTGAACCCAAGAGATGGAGCTTGCAGTGAGCAGAGATCGTGCCACTGCACTCCAGCCTGGGAGACAAAGCAAGACTCCGTCTCAAAAAAAAAAAAAAAAAAAAAAAAACAACAAATAGCAAATCCTACCTTATCAGTATTTACATTAAATGTAAATGAATTAAACACTCCAGTTAAGAGTCAGAGATTATCAGAGTTAAAAAAAAACATGATCCAACTACATGGCTTTCTAAAATAGACCCACTTTAGAGAGAAAAACACAAATAAGTTGAAAATGAAAATATGGCCGGGCACGGTGGCTCACGCCTGTAATCCCAGCACTTTGGGAGGCCGAGGCGGGTGGATCACGAGGTCAGGAGATTGAGACCATCCTGGCTAACACAGTGAAACCCCGTCTCTACTAAAAATGCAACAAAATTAGCCAGGCATGGTGGCGGGTGCCTGTAGTCCCAGCTACTCGGGAGGCTGAGGCAGGAGAATGGCGTGAGCCCAGGAGGCGGAGCTTGCAGTGAACCGAAACTGTGCCACTGCACTCCAGCCTGGGTGACAGAGCAAGACTCCATCTCAAATAAATAAATAAATAAATAAGAAAGTGAAAATATGAAAAAAGACATTCCATGCAAAAAGTAATCAGAAGAGAGCCAGAATGGCTATATTAATATAAGAGAAAATAGACTTTAGGACAAAAATTGTTACTAGAGACAAAGAAGGATATTTATAATGATTAAAGGGCTAATCAACAAGATATAACAATTACAAACAAATATATACCTAACAGCAGAGCCCCAAAATTCAAGAAGCAAAAACTGATAGAATTGAAGGAAGAAATAAGACAATTCAACAAAAATATTTGGGGAATTCAATAGCCCCACCTTCAATAATGAACAAAAACACTAGACAGTAGATCAGTTTAAAAAAAAAAAATCAGAAGACTTGAACAACAATATAAGCCAACTAGACCTAATAGACATCGACAGAACACTCCACTTAACAACAACAGAACACATACTCTTCTCAAGTGCACAGGAAATATTCTCCAGAATAGATCTTATGTTAGGCCATAAAGCAAATCTCAATAAATTTAAAAGGACTGAAATTATACAAAGTATGTTCTGTGACCACAATAAAATAACAGAAGTCAATAGCAGAAAGAATCTGGGAAATTTACAAATATGTGGAAATTACACAACATATTCTTAAATAACCAATGGAAAAAGAAGAAACCACAAGGGAATTCTCAAATTTACTTAAGTAAAAATACTATGAAATAAATGGACATGAAAACATAACATGCCAAAACTTATGGAATGCAGCAAAAGCAGTGCTGAGATTAAATATATATATAACTATAAATGTCCGTATTAAAAAACAGTTCTCAAATCAATAACCTAACATTCCACCTTGAGAAACTAGGAAAAGAGAAGCAAATTAAATTAACAAATAACAGAAGAAGAAAATACTATAGAGTGAAAGTAAATGAAATAGTAAAAAAAAATTTGAGAAAGTTAATGAAAAACCAAAAATTGGTTCTTTGAAAAATAAAACTGACAAACTTCTAACTACACTGAACAAGAAAAAAATAGAAAAGACTCAAATTAGTAAAATCAGAGAGGATATTACCACCACCTTTACAGAAATAAAAAGCACTATAAGGGAATACTATGAACAGCTGTTTGCCAAGAAATTAGATAAACTAGATGAAATGGGAAAATTCCTAGAGAAACACAAACTCTCAGACTGAAACTTAGGTCAGAATAAACCTATAACAAGATGTTGAATTAGTAATCAAAAAACTTCTCGCCCACAAAGAAAAGCCCAGGGCCAAAGTCACTGGTGAATTCTGCCAAACATTTGAAGAATTAACACCAATCTCTTACAATTTCCTTCAAAAAATAGAATACAAAGCACTAACCAATTCATTCCATGAGGTCACTATTGCCTTAATACTCAAACCAGGTAACAAAATCACAAGGAAAAAAAACTACCATAAATGTAGATGCAAAACTCCTCAACAAAATATTAGCAAATCGGATCCAACAGCATATTTTGTAAGTATTCATCACGACTAAGCTGTAAGTATTCAAGGAATGTAAGGTTAGATCAACATACAAAGATCAATGTAATATACCATATCAATAGACCACATAATCATCACAATAAATGCAGAAAGATCATTTAATAAAATCCAACATCCTTTGAAGATTTAAAAAAATGCTCAACAAACTAGCAACTGAGGGGAACTTCATCAATCCAATAAAGGATATCTGTGAAAAATCCAAAACATCATAGTTAATTGTAGAAGACCAAAAGCTTTCCTCCTAAGGTCAAAAACAAAACAAATATGTCTACTCTTGCCTCTTCTATTTAACATTGCTCTGGAGGTTCTGGCTTAGGCAACTGGATAAGAAAAAGATATAAAAGACACCCATATTGAAAAGAAGAAGTAAAACTATCTCTATTTGCAGATGATCTCGTATATAGGAAGTCCTAAGGAATACACATACACACACAGACACACACACTATTAGAACTAATAAATAAATTCAGCAAGGCTACAGGATACAAGATCAATATATGAAAATCAATTGTAATTCTATATGGTAGTAATGAACAATCTGAAAATAAAATTAAGAAAACAATTCAATTTGTAATAGCATCAAAGAGAATAAAATAATTATAAATTTAACAAAAGTATAAGACTTGTACACTAAAAACTACAAAACATAGTTGGGAGAAATTAATGTAGACTTAAATAAGTGGAAGGACATCCCATGTTCATGGATTGTAAGACAATATTCTTCAGATGGCAATACTCTCCAAATTGACCTACAGATTCAACGCAATCCCTATCAAAATTCTAGCTGGCTTTTTTTGTTGTTGTTGCACAAATTGACAAGCTGTTCCTAAAATTCCTATGAAAATGAAAGGGACCTGGAACAACCAAAACAGTCTTGAAAAAGAAGTACAAAGTTGGAGGACTCACATTTCCTGACTTCAAAACTTACTACAAAGCTACAGTAACTAAGACTGTGTGGTAATGGCATAAAAATAGACCTATAAATCAACAGAATAAAGGTGAGAGTCCAGAAATAAACCTACACCTCCATGGTCACTCAGTTTTTGTCTAGAGGGTCATAATAATCTAATAGGGAAAGAATACTCTCTTCAACAAATAGTGCTGGGACAAGCAGATAGCCTCAAACAAAGGAACTCATTTGGACTTGTACCTCGTACCATATACAAAAATGAATTCCAATGGATCAAAGACATAAATGCAAGACCTAAAACTATAAAACTCTTAGAAGAAAACAGGTGTAAATCTTTGTGACCTTGCATTAGGTAATAGCTTCTTAAATATGACACCAAAAGCACATGCAGTCAAATTTAAAACAGATAAATTGGACTTGATCCCATAAAAAACTTGTGCTTCAAAGGACACTATCAAGAAGAAATGGAAAACACTACCCTCAGAATGGGAGAAGATATTTGCATACCATATATGTTATAGGGTCTAGTATCCAGAATATATGAAGAACTCTTACAATTCAATGATAAAAAGATAGCCCAATTAAAAATGGGCAAAGGCCCTCACAGACATTTCTCTGAAGAAGATGTACAAATGAACAATAGGCACATTAAAATTGCACAAAATTATTAGTTATTAGGGAAATGCAAATCAAAACCACAGTGAGACACTACCTAACAGCTACTGGGGTGGATATAATAGAAAAGACAGTAATAACAAGTGTTACTGAGGATGCTGAGAAACTGAAACTCTCATACTTTGCTGGTAAGGATGTAAAATTGTGCAATCTATTCAAAAAATGATCTGGTATAGTTCCTTAAATTGTTAAACAGAGTTATGATAGGACCCAGCAATTCCGCTCCTTGTATTCCACAAAATATTTAAAAACCTCTGTCCACACAAAAACTTGTGCACAAATGTTCACAGCAGCATTCTTCATATTAGCCACAAAGTGGAAACAACCCAAATATCCATTAACTAATGAGTGTGGTTTATCCATACACAGCAGTAAGAAGGAATGAAATACCAACATGCTACAACACTGAAGAACTTGAGAACACTATGCTAAGAGAAGGAAATGTGACAAAAAAGGCCATGTTGCATGATTCCACTTATTCAGATATCCAGAATAGGCAAATTCGTAGAGTCATAAAATAAATTAGTGGTTACCAGAGGCTGGTGGGTTGGGGAAGGGGCAGTTTGGGGGATAATTAAGAAGTTCTGGGCTGGGCATGCTGGCTCAGGCCTGTAATCCCAGAACTTTGGGAGGCCTGGGCAGGCAGATCACCTGAGGTCAGGAGTTCAAGATCAGTCTGGCCAACATGGTGAAACTCCATCTCTACTAAAACTACAAAAAAATTAGCCAGCCATGGTGGCACACGCCTGTAATCCCAGCACTTTGGGAGGCCGAGGTGGGAGGATCACTTGAGCTCAAGAGTTTGAGACTAGCCTGAGCAATATAGTAAGACCCCCATTTCTATTTATAAAAAATAAGATAATTGAAAAAAAAAAAAAAAGTGGCCGATTATGGTAGCTCATGCCTGTAATCCCAGCACTTTGGGAGGCTGAGGTGCATGGATCACTTGAGGTGAGGAGTTCGAGACCAGCCTGACCAACATGGTGAAACCCCGTCTCTACTAAAAATACAAAAATTAGCTGGGCATGGTGGCGCATGCCTGTGATCCCAGCTACTCGGTAGGCTGAGCCCAGAGACTCAGTTGAACCTGGGTGACAGAGGTTGCAGTGAGCCGAGATGGCACTACTGCACTCCAGCCTGGGCAACAGAGACTCGGTCTTAAAAAAAAAAAAAAAAAAAAAAGAGGTTCTGGAATCAAAGATGATGGTTCCATTTGTGAATACACTAAAACCCACTAAATTGTGCACTTTAAAAGGGTAAAATTTAAGTTATGTGAATTACATATTTCAATTTCTTAGAAGAAAAGATGACAATGGCCAAAATCCCACTACCAGGACAGCACTCAATGACCTTCACAGGCACCACAATCTAACAGGTGAGAATGATCTCACTGCAGGCTTAATTTGTATGTTGTTAATTATGAGTGCGAGTGAGCAATAAGGCATTTTTTTTCTTGAATGGTGTGTTTGGGGTTTCCCCTTTATTCAACTAGTCTGTAGATTTTTTTCTGATTCATTTTTCTTTGGCCTGAGTTTAAGGCTAGGTAATGGTATTCATTCATCCAATAACTGTATCTTGAGGGCTTAGGGTTGCCTCGCCCTGTTCTAGGCAGTGGGATATGGTCATAAACATGACCCACAGAGTCCTGGGCCTCATGAGGCATAAACGGTCAAGGGGAGACACAAATACTAAACAGGGAAACACATACCAGCCGGCAATAAGAGCTGTGGAAAAAACTAGAGCAGGTGGGGAGAGCCAGGAGTGGATGGGGGCAGGGCTCCATTGGTGATAATATGGGCCAGCTGGAGAAGGCTCCTCAGATGAGGTGACTTCTCACCCGCAGAAGCAATCCACATAGGGAAGAACTGACCTCAGAGGAAACAGACACTCCAGGCAACAGAGGAAAGCATAAAAAGCAATTGTGAGGGAGAGAGACCTGGTCACCTGTGTCCATCTGAGGAGCAGGACACCACGGCTGAGAATCAACCAGACTCTAAGAACAGTAGCCAAGACCTGCAGCCATCCCCTCACTGCCCCACACCCACACCACTGCCAGCTCCCACCTGCTGTTGTGCTACCCACTTCCCACATCTGACCATCTGTCTGTCCATCCTCCCTGGTAAGCCCTCATCCAAGCGGCCATCCACTCTCCAATGCGGGGTTGCAGGACCCCCACTCCACCCCAGCTAACCATGCTCTTCTGAGTCAGGGTCCTGGGGGAAGGGGGTTCTGTTGGCCTCAGCTTCTGAAAGCACTTTCGTGGCTCCAAGAAGGAAGACAGTGCTGGTGATTTGGCCAGCAAGGCCCAGCCTCACCCTCTCTCCCCATTGCTGTCGGCTGGCTCTGCTCCCCCAGGCACACAGCGGTGCAGGGTCCTGCCCAGGCCAGCTGACATCACTGCCAAGATGGGACTGAAATATCAGTGTCTGCACACAGCTCGGGCCAGCAGGGCATCCTGGTCCCTGGCTGGCCCTGGGGCTTCCTGTTCCCCTTGCCTGCCAAGCAGGGCCAGCTCTGTGTCCCTCAGAAGGAGCCAGCTGGGAAGGCCCGTGGTCAGGAGGGGATGGGCCCCAGAGTGTCCCCCAATCCTCACAGTCCAAAACAGAGGATGTTCCTGCCCCCACCACTGGCCCCCACGCCAGGAAGCTGCTGCAGCCACCAGGGTCTGATGCTGCCTAATCAGGGAAGGTGCTCCTGCAGGGACTTTCATGTGTGTTTAATGTATATTTAAAAGCAAGATTATTCAGTGCCCTCCCTCGGGGAAAGTCCCCTGGGGAGAAGGCACAGTGCTCACAGCAGGGTCCAGCGGCCAGGGCAAGCACACCACCTCTGTGTCTCCCACCAAGGGAGCTGGCAAAAGCCCTTCACCTTTCTGAACTTCAGTTTCCTCTTCTAGAAAATGTGGTGAATGACATGTGCCTGAGGGACCGGTGCAGCTCCCTGCGAGGCACCTTCTCTGGCACTGTGTACCCTTGGCCAATGCGCAGTCTCGGAGCTATGGAGGAATGCAGCCTGGGAGCCAGCTGCCTGGACACTGGTTTCACTACAGCTGGGGAGAGGGGGGCCAGCTGGAATGGAGGAATGGGGACAGCCCCTGTGGTGGACACACCTGAGCAGCTATGATGGTTTCCCTGTTGAAGGATGCAGAGACCACCTCCCAGGTCCACGTGCCATCACCAGCCATAGGACACAGTCGTCCCAGCTGACCCATGACAGTGCCAATTCTGCCTGCTGCTTGACATAAGTCACTCTCAGAAAGTGCCCTACCCCACTCGAGAAGACTGCTAGAAACAGATTCCTGGGCTCCACCCCCAGGCCGAGTAAATCAGAGTCTGGGGGTGTGGCTCTGAGGTTGGAATCTTCTGCCAGCTCAGTGGGGACCCCAGCACACAGCCAGACTTGAGAAGCCCCAAGTGTGGGGTGTGCCGAAGGGGGAGGCGGTGGGGGGGGGGGGTCAGGCACCCTAGGGGGTCCCTTCCATGATCCATTCCACAGAGGCTCCTTGCTTACATCTGCCCCTCACCTAGCCCCAAGGTCAGGTCAAATGTCAAAAGCACATGAGGGGCATTGTTGCTCCGCTGTTTTCCCACCTGTGACCTGGTCAATGGCGGCTTCCCAGCTGGAAGGGGCAGAGAGGGCTGGAGGTTTGGGAGTGGTGGTCCTGGGGAACAAGGCTCAATGGACCCAGGCACTGACAGGCAGCCCTGCTGAAGCCAGAGACACCTGGGTCGAGGTGGGGACGTGCAGGCAGGAGCTGCCCAGGGCCAGGCAGAGGCTCCAGCAGCGAGCCTCACAGCTGAAGGAAATGTGTGAGGAGGGGCCTGGGCCTTGCTCTAGGGAGTGCCTCTGAGGCTGCAGGGCATGGAAGGAAGTGCCTATCCCCTGATGGAGGCCGGGAAGGTGCCAGAAACCCAGAAATCCAACAGGAAGGGCTGCAGGAAGAGGCCTGCTCTGCTGGCTGGGCCCTGATGGCACTCTTCTGCAACCCAACTTCTGAGACTCAGTTTTCCTTCCTGCCGCAGTCCCAGCATGCAGCACTGATCAGCCAGCGGCAGCCGCCTGGGGCCCTCATGAGAAGCACCCTGTCGGTTCGGCACCAGGTCCCTAATATCCCCCCAATATGAGGATTGTGTGCTTCCCATCTGCACACCGCTGCTGCCTGAAGCGTCTTGTGGGGCCCCTCACCGTCCTAGGATTTGCACCTCAGCTGGAGTCCCCTAGGAGGCACAAAGGCTGGACCAGGAACAGCGTGGCTTCCAGAACACACCCACGCATGCCCAGGAAAGAAAAAGCCACACAGATTGATTTACTGCTTCTGCTTTGCCACTGAGCACAAGGTGTCAGTGTGTGTGATGGACGCGGGACGCTGTGAAAATTGAGATGTCAGCCCAGAGCCCACAGCCCACACCACCTCACCTCCAGACGCAGTCAGGGGCGGCACAGTCCTGTTAATTGCGAGCCCTGAGCAGACTGTGAAACTTGCTTGTTGAGCGCTACCTGGGGAGCTCACCCTGTCCGGATGGTCGGGAATCCGCACTCTCTGGCTCATGGGACACCTCTGCTTCTGCCTCCCTGTGCACAGCCACTCCTCCAGGACTGTGAGGGGGACCAGGCCTTCGTCTGGCCCAGCACTGGTGTGGACCAGACCCCCGATCCTCACAAGTACCAGTTCTCTCCTTGCTGTTGTCAGGTTCGGAGGGGACAGGTGAAGGTGCTGTGCCACAGGGAGTCTCCCCAACAAGACAGACCCCTGGAGATGCAGGAGCAGGCAGACAGGGAGGCCCTGCTGGATGGTAGCGGAACCCTGAGGACACACAGGGTGGTGTCGAGCTCTCACCTGGCCCTGGCCATGAGGAGTGTTATCAGAGGGTGAGGACGCAGAGGGCACCTGTCGCCATTGATGCTGGGATGACCAAGGACAGTGCCTGGGTCAGGCCCCCAGACGCAGAGGTGGCTTGGGGAAATAGAGGGCTGACCCAGGCACTCCTGTGTGTGCACGGTACTGCCACTCACCCACACGGGTGTGCATACACAGGCACACTCCACATCGTTGACATATCTTTAGTTTCAAGGGTGTCAGCAGGTGGGACACAGAGCAGTGCACCCCAGAAGGAGCAGACAGACCAGCAGACCCACCTCTCCACAGCCAGGCCTAGGTGGGCAGGGGAACCAGGCCAGGAGTCAAGGGCCTGGCCAGGCACTTGGAGTTGGAAGGCAGGGAGGAAGGGGTGGGCTACAGGGCTGCGGGGCAGGCTGGGGCTCGGCATCCAGCAGCTCTTTCTAGTAGGCAGGCCTGCCTGGGAAGGGAGGGCAGGGCATTAAGCCACGGTCAGAAGGCTACCAGGCAGGCCACTGGGCAGGCTGACCCTCCAGTGGGGCACAGCTGCCCAGGCACACAGCCAGAGGCAGACAGGGTGGATGGGAGGCCTCGGTCTGCCACCAGGCAGGGCTCAGATCCCACATCTGCTACCTGCTGTGAGTCCTGGGTAGTCAGTGACTCTGTCTTCCAAACCCAAGTGCCTGACCAGGCCCTTGACTCCTGCTCAGCCGCGGACTCCCAGGAAGGGAGGGGACCTGACTGTGAGGCAGACATGGTGCACTTTCTTTTCTGAAGGTCTGATTTCCCCTCACGTGTCCCAAGCTCAGGGGCTTTTAGCAGAGGCAGAGGACCCTGTTTCAGGGCTCGGCTGCCAAACTCACCTGACTCTCACTGGCAACAGAGCCCCTCCACAGAGGCTTGCAGGCTCCCTCTGCTGCACACCCAGTGATTGGCTGGCAGGGGGAGGCAGCACCCGAGAGAGACCCCTGTGCCTCCTGCTCACCCTCAACACAGACCCACTGGGACTAACCGCTCCCCTGCACCCTGGCACTCATCGTCTGCACCCCACTGGAACCCACAACCTGCTGCCAACAACCCCAGCTCTCCTCACAGAGCACCGCACCCCACGCCTTCAGGATTAGCGAGTTCAAAGGAGCCCATCATGGGCAGACCCCCATGGTCTCCTCTGTCCATGCCCCAGACAGAGGGGCTGTGCACACCCAGCCCGGGGAAGGCCCACAAGCGGGGGTGCCCCCACATATTCCCACGCCCACCGTAGCAAAGCCACCTGCAGGAGGGGCCCGGCCAAGTCCAGCCTTCCTGACACCCACCCCCACACCGCCCACCACCTCATTCTGATGTGTTCAGCGGGTGCCGCAACCTCCAAACTGCCCCGTGTGTGGATTTGGGGTCCTTGTAGCTCCCCAGACTGTAAACTCCCAAATCCCCGGGGAGGGCTGTTTTGCTCACCTCATGTGAGGGATTAGGCTCTCAAGAGTGGGTATGGCCCCCAAATATGCCCACAGCCTGATCTCCGGAACCTGGGAATGTTCCCTTATTCGGCAAAAGGGACTCTGTAGGTGTAATTAGGCAGAGGCTCTTGAGGCTGCTGGGAGATTCTCCTGGGTGGGCCCATTGTATTCACAAGTCCTTAAAGTTGAAGAATCTTTCCCGGCTGCAGTCAGAGAAAGTGTGAGGACAAGGCAGGGTCAGGCAGATGGTGGCGTGAGGGGACCCAACACCTGTGGCTGGCTCGGAGATGTGGAGAGCCTCACACAAGGCCCAGAGGGAGGCTCTAGGGGCCCTCAGGGGCCAACATCCCACAGGGGAGGGGGACCTCACGGAACAAGATTCTACCAACAGACACATGCGTGACCACCATTCTGCCTGGAGCCTCCGAAGAGGCAGGCCGGCCAGCGCCTTGACCTCAGCCCCTAAGACCCGACCCAGCCTCAGACTTACTGGCCGAGATAAGCAGCATGTGGTGCTGAAGCAGCTCCATCTGTGGGACTTTTTTGCAGCAGCAATAAGAGGCAGGGGCAGCCCACCCTGCTCTGAGCACCAGCCAGCTGGCCACAGGCACAGACCACAAGGGCAGGACCCCTCTAGGGCTCACCCGGCAGTGCCCCTAAGCTGGGCCTGGGGCAGGCCTGCCTCGCCATGGGGTCTGGCACCATCCTCCCCACCCTCAGGCCCATAGAGGGCAGACAGAGACCCACATGCCAGGCCCAGTGCTCGGTGGATGGCCTCCCACCAGGGCTGTGCTCTGTGACCCCAGCTGTGCAAGGAAGAAGTGGGCTGCAGGAAAATACCCCCTGCAAGAGACCCTGGAGCCAGGACACTTCAGGGAGGGCGGGAGACAAACAGAGAGGGCCTTCAGGGGCCTCTTGGGAACTGCAGTGTGCCAGTGGCACCAGGACAGCTGTGGGGCCATGGAGGGCTGCAAGGGGCCATGTAGGTAGACCCCCCAGTGCTGGCGGCCTCCACTTGTTGCCGCCTTAGATCTGTGTGGTGGGGCACTAGCCCTCCTGCTGAGGGCACGGGTTTCCTAACAGGCACCTATCCTTCAAGCTCCTTGGGCCTGGCCCAGACCTTTCCGCCCTGTGGGCTGTGCTCTTCCTGCTGGTCCTGCCTGCCCTCTCCACCTTGGGCCTCACGGCAGCACCGCTAACCCCTGCCCTAGGGCCTGGTATACTATTGCAGGGCCTGGAACTGACACCTTCACACCCAGGTCACAGTGCAGTGACACCCGGCCTCTGGGCCTCAGCTGCAGGCAGAAGGCTGGGTGGGGGCTAGGTGGGGGCTGGGAGTCCTATAAGGCTGTGTTCCCTGAGCAAGTGGCTGTGGTCACAGGCAAGGATGGAAACCGCTGCTGTAGCTCAGAGGTAAAACGGGTCTCTGTGGGATGAGCTCCAAGCAGGGGTCCAAGCAGAGGCTCCTCTTAGGGTCCCCAGAATAATACCTGACTAAAGGGAGGGATGAAAGGAGACAGTCCCTTTATGGCACATAAGCAATGACACCAGTGCCTCCATTGGGTCTGACATTGGGACCTCCTTGTGTAGCTGGTGGCCCCAGGGCTCCTGACACACTCGGCTGGGAATGCTGGGGACTTTCCTCCCGGACAGAGGCTCCCCATTCCCAGGCATCTGGAGAGGAAACCAGGAAGTGTGGGGTTTCCAGCATCTCCGGGAAGCCCCAGCCACTGCCTGGTCACTGCCTGGCAGAGTCCAGCCCCACCAGCCCAGCCCCTCCAGCCGGTGTCGGGCTTGGCTGCAGTGGGAATGCACAGCAGGAAGGACAGCAGGATCCAGGAAATCTCCCAAAGTCACTATGCTGCACGGCCCCACCCAGGCCCCAGCGCCCTCCAGGCCCCTCACACCACCTAGGCCAAGCTGCCCGGCCCTGCCTGCCTAGGCTGCCCACTCAGCATCGCTCCTTCCTGCCCCACCCACTGCCATCTGGGCCTGGACGGCTCCAGGATATCCTGGACAGTGGGGCAGGCTGAGGTGAGAGAGCTGACCACCGTCCTGACCCAGCCCCAGGGCTGCACCCTCATGCAAAGGCTGGGAACAGCTGCCCCCACCTCCTCTTAGGCTGCAAGCTCTGGGGGCAGGCACACTCCTCACTCCTTGTCTCACAGCCCTGCCCAGAGCCTGCACCTGGAGCAGGACAGGAACATCACAGCTCTGCCATGTACCCTCTGCAGCCACCGCTCTGAGGAGGTGAGGAGTGTCACTGGCATTTCATAGCAGCACAGACTGAGGCCAGAGACCGGAAGTGTCTGTCCAAGGACACAGGACACTGGTCAGGGCCAGAGTTAAAACCAAAACCCAGACTCCCATGTCAGGGGAACCCTGGAGCCAGGGCTAGGGGTGCTGGGGTGGGAGTAGGCACGAGTGTTGGCTCAGGACCACCAGGTGGTGGGTGTGTGGCCGTTCCTGGGCACCCGTCACCCTTGGCTTCTCTGGGCTGGCTCCTGGCCCTGTCTGCCCACTGGCACCCCACTCCCCCAGAGGAGGACCAGTCTAGAGTTGGGGCGCAGTGTGGTCTGGGCTTCTCCGATGCCCTCCTTGCTCCCCTGGTTGCCAGCAATGCTAAAACTGCACGCCTGTGATCAGGGAGGCCCTCTCAGCTTGACTGCTCTCTCCTGCCCCCTAGAGCTACCACAGTGTTTACACAGAGGCTGTCCCCAGCCTAGGGGGAGCACTGTGCAGGAGGAGGCCCCCAGGGGACCCGGAGTGAACTGACTTCAGGGAGCCCATGCTAATGACTGTCCTGGCCACACTGTGCCCCACAAGCCACAGGTGGAGTGAGGATGCTGAGGGGGCCTGGAGCCAAGACAAGGCAGGCCAGGCAGGGGCAGGTGCGGCAGGTGCTGCTGGAGTCCCCCCCAGCCCTACCCAGAACACACAGCAGCCTGCATCCAGGCAGCCAGTGGGGAGCTTGGTTCTTGATCCAGCTGTGACTGGCTGTGTCCTCCCTGGACCATGTTCTCAGAGATGGGACAAGGGCTGAGGGGCTTGTCACAGGCAGAAAGAAGAACGGGAACAGGAACCTCAAGGAAAGAAAGGGCTGGTGGGGGGTTGGGGGGGTGAATCAACAGCCAAGGGAGGTGGGTGAAGAAAGTGAGGTGCAGCAGGTCAAAGTCACAGACCAGAGTGGCCTCTCCGGGGTCCCTGCCCACATTGTAACGCATGGGCTACCTCTCTCGGCTTCCAGGGCACTGCACACTCAGTGTGACTCTGGACCTCAGCCCCTTCCCCCACCTAGTCTCCCATCCCTGGTTCTCTCCACGTTGGGGCTAAGGCTGTGTCTGGTGTGGACCAGCACACACCACAGCCACGCAGCAGTGCCCCCACTCACGCCATCTGCACACAGACACAGATGAGCCATGAAGGTGGCATGAAACCCCACGCCTGTGTCCCCCGGCTTTCTTGCCATTCCCTGGTTGCCGGCATGAGTCCATCTTGCGGCCCAGCTGTTTCCTCTATGACCGGAAATCTCCTTCCTCCCTTCAGAGTTTTGCTCGAACCTGGCTTTCCCAGGGTGGCTGCCTTCATCACTCCCTCCTGGCACCTCTCCCTCCTTCCAGAGTCATTAGGCTCATTGCTGTCTATTTTCAGGTTGTGTCTGCACTCCCAGAGTCTGGGCCATGCCTGGCGTGCATGGCAGTGGGTGAGATTCTGATCTGACATCTCTCCCCAGGTCAACTTTCCACTTTCCAATGGTTCTGCCTGAGTCCATCTCTCAGGTGGGGGTGAGGGTGAGCAGCACCTTGCAGAGTCCCTCACATGGCTCCAGAGGTCACAGCAAGGGGGAGGAGCCATGAGGCCTGGGTCCACACCCTGGACTGGCCACCTCTTGGTTATCAGCACCAGCAGGACTCTTGACCCCTCCAAGCCTCGCTGACACACTGGTGATGATTTGCATGCCTGCCCTGGGCCCACTTGTGTCTAGACACCCCTCACCAGGTGAGCAGCTCATCACCCACACGGGGCCTTGCCCCAGAGTACCACCCATGCAGTGTTTGGTGGGGAAGGAGGAGCACAGGTCCCGCCCAGGAGGCAGGATTCTGGGACTGAGCCTGCCTCTGCCGCCCAGGGGCCTCTCCTCCACACCTCGGTCCCATCTGGCCTGCAGGCGGGTTCCACCAAGCGACATTCTCCCTCCTAGGAGGGTGGGGATGTTCTCGGACTCCGTAGTCCCCTGCAATTCCTCCGGGCCTCCCCAGGGGGTAGTGACTGCACACAGCGATGGGCAATGACAGGGTCCAGGGTCCCGTCAGCAGTGCCCTCCCCATTCGAAAGCAGGCCTGGGACTCACATTCTCCAGAGCCAGCCCTGGCCCTGCATTAGACTGCGCTGACCATTTTCACATGTGCTGTATAATGTCTGGTTGAGGCCAAGGGTTCTCCCCTGGGCTCCCACAGGGGTGCATGGCTGTCCCCACTAGCCGGGGAAAGGTGTGCCCCCTAGGACTGACAGACACTCCTCACACCATCCAGGCAGCCAGTGCTCTGGCCGAGGCACACAGCTGCAGCCTGGAGAGGGCAGACAGGGTGAGGCAGGGGAGGGCAGCTGCCTGGGCCAGGACATGAGGGCCTCCAGTATTACAGTTATGGAGGCCCAGAAAACAACTAGGTTGGGCAGGTTTCCAGTGGGCATCTGGGGTGAACTCCTTCCCTACTCAGGATCTCAGGCGAAAGCTCTCTATACTAGGTGGCTCATAGCTATGGGGAGGGGTACCCTCATGGAGGTCTGCCTGCTGGAGCCCCCAGAACCCCGCGCCAGTCAACTCTTCATTGAAAGATAGGGAGGCACAGTTTCGTTGAAGTCAATTTTGCAGCCTGCATCATCTGAGTGGGTGGGTATGGAGTGTCTCATCTTGAGGTGAGGGATTCTGTGAGCAGGAGGATCCCATGGCTGGCCTGGCCCGTCAGGAGGCTGAGGTGAGGGGGCTGTGGAGGGTGAAGTCGCCCCTCCTAACATGGCAGCAAGAGGGTGATGTCCAGCCTCGGTCACCACTTCCCCTGCCCCATGCCACCTGCCCTCCTCTTTCATGGCCAACCCAGTGCCCCGCCTCCCTCAGGGCCATCTGCCACTCTGCGCTTGATGCCAGAGGACAAGTGCATTTCCTTGGGGCAAAGCTGCAGGCCACACCAGGAGGCTGGCCCCGTGGGAGAAGGAGAGCAGCTCAGTTTTGGTGGGCTGAGGGGCACCACCAGCAGGGAGACTCAGAGACCCTAGCAGGCTTAGGTGAGCTGCTGAGCTGCAGGCTTGCTGGATGGATGCCCCACAGGCCAGCCCCCAGGAACGGGACTGCCTCTGTCTTCTCTTTGTGCCACCCACACCCACCATCCACCCACTCAGCACAGCCTCTCCATGCCTGGTGGGCTCTCCTGGCAGCTCATGTGCTGCCACCTGGACTGGCCCTCCTGGCAAGCTGGAAGAGCTCACTGGGCACATGGGCCTCCTGACCACCAAGCCCGGGAAGGACAGCTGGGGGCCAGAGTGGAGAGAAGGCTGCAGCAGGGGCTGATGTGCAGGCCCCAGACTCCCCGGCCAGTGCTCCCCACCCTACACTGCCTTCACTGGCCTGGGGCTGGCCCTGGTCTCTGGTTCCCCCATTTCTGGCCCATCCAGCCTGAGCCCAGGGTTGACAACATGACCATCAGTCAGTCCTTCCCTGGACAAACAGACAAAGCTCCTCTGTGTGACATGCCAGCACAACACTTGGTCCCAAGGCTGGCAGCCAGGAGCACAGAGAAGAACCCGCAGACACTCACAGTGACCCCAGGAAGACAGACATCCATGCAAGGTGATGGTGCTGTGGGATGCAGGAGCAGGCTGGACCTGAGGTTGCATTCTGAGCCCCCCAGGGACCGGCTGAGGGCCTGCAGGCACAGTGGGTAGCCTCTTGCCTGGGGGTAGTAGCAGCACCCCCTGGGACTTGCAGCTGGGCCCTGCCCAGACTCCCCCAGGGCTGTGCAGCAGCCATCCACACTTGCAGCCTTCTGCAGAAGACTGGAGTGCCAGCATCCAAGGGCTGAGCAGTGCAGGGGCCTGACTCCAACTCCTCTGCCTCAGAGGGAGGCTAGCTGTGGGGTCAGTTGACACTCTGGAGTCCCCATGGAATCAGGCTAGACTTCCGCTGCAACTGCACCTCTGTCCAGCCTCCTCCCCTCCCTGCATGGTGCTTGTCATTCCCACACAGCTGTCTCCTGACAGCATACCCTCTCTAAACCCCTTCTATCAGAATCCCCAGCCCAGGCACTAAGTCATAGCCCTCACAGGCAGGAACGAGATGAGAGGACACAGAACAAGCACTCAGAAGCCAGGTGCAACCGCTGCACGTTCAGGGGCTCAATAGGCCAGAGGAAGGGGGCATCCTCACCTCCAGGGGGTGGAGGTGCTCCCCACTGGGGCCATCCAGCTTAGCCCCAAGGTGGGAGTGTGCATTCAGGAGGCACACAGGCAGGGGAAACCACTCACAAAGGCAGGAAGGGGGATGGCCAGCTCAGGAGCTGGATGGAGGGGCAGGGCGGGGACAGCAGGAAGGCTCAGGGAGATGAAGGGAGGCACCAGAGAAACACACCACCTGCTTTCTAACATGCTCCCTAGAGCACGGGAGTGACCTGGCCTCAACCTCTGCCTCCGCCCCTCTCTGCAGACCCCAGAGGCTCATTGGCAAAATCGGTGTAATGATGCTGGCATCGAAAAGAGGCACATTAAGTCACATGTCAGTGAAACGCCCAGCAGAGCCCTTGGACAGTAGGCTGGTCAGGGGCCCTCCCAGGACCTGGGTGTGAATGCACACACCCAGAATGAATGTGTACACCCAGAGCCCCCAGGCACATGACTGTACACCACACCCAGGCCTGGGCACCAGCAGGGTGGGCCAAGGGCACCGGCCTCCCCACACCTGCTGCTCCTTCCTCTCCACTCTGCAACCTGGGCCCTGCCTGGCACTGGTGCTGTCCTGGAGATCCCCTCCTGTGTCTTCCCCTGACAGCGTCCCCAGTCACCTCACATAAGACAGCTCTGCACTCGGTGCACCTCCAGATGCATCTGGCGTCCTGCCCAGGGCTGAGAACACCGTGCTGCCCTGGAGTCCAACCCTGGGTGCTATGGCAGGCCAGAGAGCCACTGTGGAACCCCGGTCCCCACAGGCAGGGCCAGGTGGCTCCCCAGACCCAGACCCCACAGAGAAGCTAGGGTCCGCCCCCCTCTCAGGACCCCAGCAAGCAGTCTCCCGTGCCCATAGGAGGCCTGGCCATTGTCCCGCCCCCTCCCACCTTTCCCACTGCAGGAGTCAAGGAAGGCACCTGGGCATGGACTTCTCCTGTACAACTGGGCTCTCCAGACGTCAGCAAGCAGCAGGGCATGTAGCCCTCCACGGCCATGATCCACAGCGCACAGCATTCTATTTTTATCATTTAACCCCAAACTTTCTATTCCATTGTTTCTTTGACCCATCATTCAAACATGCATTTCAATTTTCTGTTTTCTAAATATACGACTCTTGTAGAGTTATCTATTTTGTTATCACTTTCTCTCTTAATTGCACTGTAGTTGGAACACTTGGCCCAAATGGCAGCTTCTTTGACATTTGTGCGGGCATCTGCAAGCCAGCACTGACTGCGCAGCCTGTGTGCACCCACCAGGCTTGGTGGGTGCCTGGTGACCGCAGCTGTGGGTCTCCCCTCCAGGCCCCACCCATGTGGGAGCACCCTCCCCCTCGGCCCCACCCCCTCTTGGAAGTGGTTCTGGCTGCCATGGCCTTTCCATGAAGAACAGCTGGGACCTCTGGCCACACCTGCCAGCACAGTTTACTATCAGCCCTCTCCACCACCACCACTCCCCACAGGGCAGTTGATCTGGCCCAGCTACCTGCAGGCCACCTCACAGCAGGTCCAACTCACTCCAGCTTGGTCAAGGTGAGCCCGGCTCCCAGAGACACCCAGGCCAGAGGAGGGAGGGGCAAGGGGCATAGAAGGCCCTGTCTCCGTAGCAGGGCCGAGCAGGAAGGGCCCTGCCTGCAATGGACAGTGTGGGCAGGACTTGGGCTCTCCCAGGTGCCACCAATGCTCACCTGGCCTGGCCTGGCCTGTGGGGGACCCCACTCCTCATCCAGCCACCCACTGCTAACAGCAATAATAAAATGAATAATTGATGCAGCCCCCTGCCTGCTCTGAGTAATTAACTCATGAAAGCATCAGGGCATCCCCAGAACTCCCAACCTCATCCAAGCCCCATCCTCCCTGCTGGTCCACTCACCCTGCCTCCGGCCCACCCTTCCTCCCCCAGCTCTGAGGGCAGAGGCTTGGGTCCTAGCAACTGGAGCCAACCCTCCTCTCCTCAGCCAGCAAAGCCGGGGCTGCCCAGCTCTCACCCAGAGCCTGGCTCGGGGCTGCACATTACCTTCATCCAGACCACAGCCCTGGGAGAAGCAGGACCCAGAGGGCATGCTCAGACCACCGGCCAGAAAAAGCTGGGCACAGAACTAGCCTGCAGAGAAGTCCAGGCAGGAGAAATCTGGACCTTGGAGTTTGCGTCTGTACAGAGACAAAATGCAAATCCTCACCGTGGGAAGTACCTGGTGCTGTGGCTGGGCATGTCTCCCCAGGCCCCAAGGAGGAGGCCTGCCCCAATGCCCCAGCTGTGGCTGGGGTCCAGGACACACCCGGATACACTCAAGGCTGCCTGACATTCACATTCGGCGGGTCTGGGTACCAGAGACCTGGAGACCACCATGGGCAGAGAGAGTGGGGGAGGGTCCACCAGATTTGGGCAGCCTTGGTGGGGGTGGGGAAACAAGCTCTGCTGATAAACCATCAGAACGCGCCCCCTCTCCTCTCCCAGCTCCCGCCAGCCTCCTCCACTGAAGCTACTCTTTGTTAACAGCGTTGCCATGGCAACCAGATCCAGGGAGAACTCTCTCTTCAAGGTAGAGTCTGAGGGTGACACTTGGAGAAACAGAAGTGGTGATGACAACAAACAGGGTGCTGGCCTCCCAGCCCCATCCCCCAGGATTCCTTCCTGGTCCAGGACCCCAGACACCATCCCCCCAGACTGTCCCAGAGCTCTCAGGTCTGCTTCCCTCTCCTCTCCTCTCCCTGGCGTGGGCGCAGCAACGTGGCCCAGGCCAGGCACCTCTGCCCCACCATGCACGGTGGCTCAGGCACTTCCATGCACCTCCCATGGATGTTCGCTGAATCTGCCAGCATAGCCACTGTCTTGTGGCTGGGCTCCAACAGGCCTGGTGCAGACTGAACCCCAGGGGATCATAGACAAGTACCCCCAGGGCGGCTGCTGCAGAGCAGCCCCGGGCCCCCTGCACAGCAGGAAAGTTCAGGAAGGCACCCGAGGAAGGCTGGGAGCCTCCTGGGAGGAGGGAGTCCCAGCAAAGGCCATGCCCTGAGTAGGGGAAGAGACTGCTGGGTAAGGAGGCCACTGCAAATGTCCTGGCCAGGGGATGGCGGCCTGGCCCACAGAGGTGGCAGTGAGCAGGGAGAGGCAGAAGGGGCAGAAGAGAGGTCTGGAGTGGGGTGTGCCAGACTGGCTGACAACTCCAGGCAAAGGGAAGCTGGCAGAGGGTGTGAGGGAGAGCCAGCTGCCTACCTGCTCAGATGGGGAACCTGGGGCAGGCAAGGTTCAGGGGCATGATGATGTGCATCATCATCTGGGAGGTGTCCAGCAGGCTCATACGCTGACAGAACCCAGAGGACAGGTGGGGGCTGATGGGAGCTGGAACCGGATCAGCACAGAGGAGGGAACAGATGCTGTGGCTGGGTAGAGGGTTTGAGCCCAGGTCCTGAGGAACAGGGAATTTGAGTGTCCCAGGACAGAAGGAGGAGAACCAGGGGCCGGCCGAGCCCAGGAAATGGGTGTCTGGGAACAAGGCAGTAGACGTCCACGGCCTCTCAAGAAGACATCCCTGGACTGAAGGAGGTGTGTGCAGATTGGCGTGGGTGGGAGTGAGTGGGAAGTGAGGATTCAGAGTGAGCAGAGAACATGTCTTCAAAGTCAGCCCGCACAGGCGACCAGGGTGGGGACGGCTGAGCAAGTTTCATTGTTTTTAAAAAAGGAAAAGCACCTGTCAACCGGACAGCCACATCTTTGCATCCCACATATGAAGTGCCCGCCCTGAGCTGTTCTGTCCAGAGTCCCAGCCCAGGCCTCTCTTCTTCGAGCTGGTGCTGGCCTCTGCTCCCTGAATTCACAAAGAACCCCACAGCCAGCTCACAAGAGACAAGCAGGTCTTGGAGCCCCTGCTGGCTGCCCTGGGCAGCACAGGCCCGCAGCTCAGCCCCTACCCCAGCCCGGGCAGTGCCCAGGGCAGGGCGGGCAACCACAGGTGGGGAGAAGCTTCCCAGAACAGGATCACTGGGTGTCGTCCTGAGCCGTGCCCAAAAGCACCCATGTGCTTCCTGGGAGGCGCTGCAGCACAGCCAGGACAACCTGACTACTCTCCCTGCCTGGCTTCCCTCTCCATGGTCCACCGGGCAGGGGCGGGCACAGCAGCAGTCACACCCCCACCCTGTCCATCACAGCACAGGCCCCACTTGAGTCCTCACACCTGTCCACTCCTGGCCGGTCACCCCTCACAGCCCTCTGTCATGATGCCTGGAGCAGCCTCTACCAGCCTGTCCCAGTTGGTGAGCCCTGAGGCCAGAGCCCCTCTCCCACTCTGAGCAGGCCAGGACCCCAAGGGGCTTTTGGGCTTCCCTTCACACAGTGCCCGCCAAGCCACTGCTGGCCATACCAGCTGACCTTCCCAAATCCTGCTCCCAGGCTGCTAGCTGGGGAATTCCTGGTGTCCCAGCGCGCAGGGACATTCTGCATGGGTTCCTGGCAGCTCGCCACTCTGGGCCAGCCCAGAGCCCACTCACACACCCACAGCCCCAGGCTCTGTGCCCAGAAAGTGGCGACAGGGACACACCCAAAAAGTGGGCAATGAGCCCTCTCTGGACCCCTGCAGGTCAGGCTGAGAGCCATAGGGGAGGGCCTCTGACACCCCCAGCAGTCCACCAGTGGGTATCAGAGGCCCTCCTCTATGGCTGTCAGCCCACCAGTGCCACTTCAGTTCCCTCCCTCCGCACATCACACCCTTGCTAGGTAAACATTCATCCTCCCCAGCAGGGAGTGGGCAGGGGAGGGCAGAGGAGCTGGGAGGCAGGCTAGAGTGGGTGGGAGTTACAGGAGGCAGATTGCAAGCTCCAAGAGAAAAACAGCCAGAGTGCCGGGCCCAAACAGATGGCCTCAGGAGAAAAAGGGGGAAGGGGAGGGAGGGTCCGTCAAGGGGCAGCAGGGAGGGGTGGGGGAGATGCCTTGAGTCTCCTCCCCATCTGCTATCTGCTGTGCCCCCGGGACCTACCCCCAGCAGCCCAGCACCCCTCCCCTGGGGTGGGCCATGCAGAGAAGAGCATTCCTCCACCAGTGCCTCTCCTGAGGACAGTGGGGAGCCAAACCCCCTGCCCCCATCCCTGCCTTGGCACAGCACCTTCCTTCACTTGACCTATTTGACAAATATGGCTTCTGTGAAACCCACGGTTCTGTTGCCAAAAACCAAAGGCCAACCAAAGCTGTCCCATCCTGCCCCTGGCATCATTCTACAGGTGGGGACTGGCGTGCTCAGGGGCTCCTGGCCACACTGTGTCCCAGCGTCCACTCGCTCTCCTCCCTGGCTGGCCCCTCCCACTGCCGGGGGCCACTGTGTGCGTGGCTCTCCCCACCACAGCCACTGTCCAGCACAAATGCCATTTATCCCTCCTCCTCCTCCTCCCCTGCCTGCAGTTGCTAAGTTACACCAAAAAACCCCTCTGCTCTGTGTGAACTGTTCCATTTCCACGATTCGCCAGGTGGAAGGGAGCCATCCGGCTGGCAGCTCGAAGATGCCTCCCAGAGAAAAACAAACTCGCTGGCTGGCCTTTGGGCCAAGGCACACCTGGGATACCTGCTTGGTTCACAAACCCAGGGGCATGTGCAGGAGGATACAGCTTCTCCACTTCACCAGAGAGCCTGGGGGATCCACACAGCTCATGCCCTTCTCAGGAGCAGGGCCTGTGGGCCTGCTGCACTCGCCTTGCTGGGTCACTACCACCCACAGCCCTAAGGACACACACTGGCTGGAGGGGCAGAGAACCCACTCACGTGTCCCTGGCCACCCAGCCAAGGTCCTCCATGTCCCCCTGCTCCGGATCTCCCCTTCCTGGGCTGGGGTCCTGAGGTTCCAAAGCAAAGTGTCACTGGACATCAGGGTGGAAATGTCCTTAGAGGTCATCAAAACCGTGTCAGTCTACAGATGGGGAAACTGAGTCTCAGAGGCCTGCAGCCTGCCCGTGGTTCACGAATCAAGACCTGTAGCCTCTCGGCTGGAGGCCCTCTAGAGCCCCTTAGAGTCCAGGGCACCGAGGTGGACAGGCTGGGCTGGCAAGACTGCATCCGGAGGGGGCAGGAGAACCCTGGGGGGGCAGAGGGAACCAAGGCCTCTGGGAGGCTCCCCTGCACCCAGCCTGACTCCTGTGTTTCAGGATCCTGCGGCCGACGGCCATCGGGGCCCTTCCTGCGCAGGACAGTGGGAGAAGAGTGGTAATAGTGAGGAGGGTGAACCAGGGAGAAGCTCACTGCTCTGAGCAGGGAGGGAGGGAGCCCCGGCCACCACCAGGTCTCTGCCCCCAGGTGGCTCCCAAGAGGCAGCCGCCTCTCTGTAAATATCCACCAGGTCCAGCACCCAGAGGCAGCCAGAAATGCAGGGCACAGGAACCTGCCAGCGCGTCCCTCCACACACAGCAGGGGACTCCCGCCCCCACCTCTCACTCACCGACCCTCAGACCAGAACCAGCTGCACCTGCCCCGTCCCTGGGGCCGGCAAGGCCTGGGGCAAAGAGAGCGTGGTCCTTCAAATGACCCTTGCCCAGCAGGGAGAGGGAGACACCTGGCATGTCCCTGGCCTTCTCCCCCAAATGCAGAGCTCAAGCCCCAATTCCTCGCCAAACAGCAAGGGCGTGAGATACCACGGCGGGGCCCAGAATGCAGAAGAGCAAATGGAAACTTCCAACTGCGCAGCCCTGAGCTCCTCCGATTCCCCAGCCCCCACACCCACGCCAGGCCCCGGGCAGCGAACCTGCCCGCAGTGCCCACGCCCGCCCGCCGCGTGCGCTCCTGCCACGCCCGGTCCGGCCCGCCCGGTGCCCTGCAGGGGCGGAGGGTGCAGGGGGTCCTGGCGCCGTCCAGCTCGGGGCGGAGTTCTCAGCAACTCCGCAAGCCGGGATCCCGGCCGCCCTCCCCGCGCGCGTCCCCCGCCCCGCGCCTGGAACCCGCGCCCCGGCCCCACGACGGCCGCGCCAGGCGGGACCCCGGGCCCGCGCACGCCCCGCCCTGCCCGCTCCGGCGACCGGAGGGCACGGCCCCAGGCGCGGGCGGGGGCCCCGAGGGACTGAGGGTCTGCGGCCGCTGCCTACCTCGGTCCGGGCCAGCGTCGCTCCCGCGCCGCCCTCGCGCCACAGTCGGGCCCCGAGCAGCGCGCGGCCGGCGCCGGCGGCGGCTCATGCTCGGCGCCCGGGCCCGCGGCACCCGCCCACCCGCGGCCGCCCCCGCGCTGCGCCAGCTGCGGGCAGAGCAGCTCCCTCCGCAGCCGGCGCCGGGGAGCGCGAGCGAGCGAGCGAGCGCGGAGCGAGCGCCGAGCGGGCACGGAGCGGGCGCGAGAGCGCGAGGAGCGGGGAGCGGGCGGGCGGGCGCGGGAAGCGGAGGGAGGAGGGTGCGGGGCAAAGGTGCAGGGGGAGGTAGGGCGCGGGACGGGGCTCGGGCAGAGGGCACTTGGACAGGGCGGGCGCCGGGAGAGGGCGGCCAGGCTTTCATTTAAAAAGGATAAGGCATCACGCCTGTAATCCCAGCACGTTGGGAGGCCGAGGCGGGCGGATCACGAGGTCAGGAGATCGAGACCATCCTGGCTAACACGGTGAAACCCCGTCTCTACTAAAAATACCAAAAAAAAAATTAGCCGGGCGTGGTGGCGGGCGCCTGTAGTCCCAGCTACTCGAGAGGCTGAGGGAGGAGAATGGCGTGAACTCGGGAGGCGGAGCTTGCAGTAAGCCGAGATCGCGCCACTGCACTCCAGCCTGAGCGACAGAGTGAGACTCCGTCGCAAAAAAAAAAAAAAAAAAAAAAAAAAAAAAAAAAAAAAAAAAAAAAAAAAGAATAAAAGGATAAGGCAACAGACAAGCTAGGAGGCGATAAGGCCACCGCATTTAAAAGGCCCTCTGGGGACTCCCGCAGAGCTGGCAAAATTTTTGTCAGTGGAATCAGACGGTGAAAGCCCTTCTGTGGGCAAGTCCTGGCCCCTTGGGTTATTCCCCTTAACCATTG
The DNA here is from genome assembly GCF_028878055.3 of Symphalangus syndactylus. Taxonomy (NCBI): domain Eukaryota; kingdom Metazoa; phylum Chordata; class Mammalia; order Primates; family Hylobatidae; genus Symphalangus; species Symphalangus syndactylus. The sequence continues at coordinate 80,199,830 of NC_072426.2, forward strand.
CAATCGCTCTGTAAGGTCGGTGGTGGATTTGTTCCCGTTGGACAGGTTAGTAAACTGATGCACAGGGGGTGTGGTTACCCTGCAGGGTCTCAGAGCCGGTAAGTGACAGAGCAAGGCTCCAAAGCCACCTTGAGAGATTTCAGAACCACTAAAGCAGGACACAGGTCTTCTGGCGTCCACTGGAACTTCCTGTCGCTCTGAAGGGTCACCTTCTCTTGAACGGACACCCTGTGGCCTGACCCCAGGGTGGCCTGGAGTGACTCTTGCAGGCAGTTAGACGAGGGCCAGTGAGAAACAGGTCTGGGGCCACGAAGCCCCCAGGTGGGTCTGTGTGAAAAAATGGGGAGGAGCCCTACAGCACCCCTTGAAGAGGCGAGGACCTTGCTTACTCACTTAGTCCTTGTGTCTTGAACACCTGTATGCCAGGTGTAAGATGGGGCACTGGGATTCGGCTGTGAATGTCCCTGTCTGGTTGGAGTTTGCATTCTTGTGGGAAGTAGGCAGTGAATAAAAACACACATAAATAGTTCATGTTTCAGATGCTGCAGATCCCAGAGAGAGGCCCAGCGGGGAGAGGGAGCCAGCGAAGAGAGGGGGAGGGGAGCTTGTAGGGTGGGGGATTCTTTTTTTTTTTTAAGGGGAGGTGTCACTGTGTGGCCCAGGCTGGAGTGCAGTGGCTATTCACAGGTGCAATCACTATGCTCTACAGCCTGGAACTTCCTGACTCTAGTGAGCCTCCTGCCTCAGCCTCCCAAGTAGCTAGAACTGTAGTTTCTCACCACCACCCTTCCCTGCTGGGTTGGGGATTTTATTTTGGGTGATCAGGGAAATCTTGGCTGAAAGGATCATATTTGAGCTAAGACCTAACTGAGGCAAGCTATGCTGAATCCGAGGAATGAACATTTTCAGCAAAGAGAACAGTACATGCAAAGGCCCTGAGGTGGAGGATGCCTTAGAAGGAGGCCAAGTGGAGATGAGTGAGTGTGGTAGAGAGGAACCTGCAGGAGCCGCCAGGTGGACCATATCGCGAAGAGCCTGGCCAGCCATCAGCCCTCTGTGGCTTTGACTCAGAGGGAGGTGGAGGATTTTGCACAAAGTAATATGATCTTACTATTTTTTACAAAAAATATTTTATTATGGAAGATTTTAAACACTTATAATAGTAACGACTAAAAAGGTATATACAATAAACTCAATGGCCCAACTTCAACAATTGTCAATACATGGCCAATTCTGTTTCATCTGTATGCCCACCTACCACTCCCCATATTATTTATTTGTTTACTCATTTTAAGTAAACTTTTACAGCTTTTTTATTTTTTTGAGACAGGGTCTCACTCTGTCCCCCAGCCTAGAGTGCAGTGTCACAATCATAGCTCATTGTAGCCTCGAACTCCTGGGTTCAAGCAATCCTCCTGCCTCAGCCTCCCAAGAATAATTTTTTGTAAGTATAACATACATAGACAAAAGTCATAAAGTTGTGCTCCATGAATTTTCAATAAGAATACACCCATTCAGTGAGAATATTAATAGCTCTCTGCACCTGGATTTTCACTGTAGAAAGGTTTTTAATGACAGATTCATTTTCTTTAATATATATAGGACCATGTAGATTATTTGCTTCTTCCTATGTAACTTTTGCAAATTGGGTTTTTTATGGATTTTGCCCATTTTCTCTAAATTTTCAGATTTTCTGACATCCTCATATTGTTGTTTATAACATCTTTTATATTATCCCGCAGATGTTTGTAGAATCTGTAGCTATGTCCCACTTGCATTCTGATATTGGGGACCTCTGTGTTTTTCACTCTCTTTTTTGGATCAGTCTTGTTAGGGTTTTGTCAATTTTATAATTTTTTTTAAAGAAACAACTTTTGACTTTGTTCAGCTTTCTCTGTTGTACTTTCTATTTCATGAATCTCTGCTCTTAGTTTCATTGTGTTTATAGCTCTCCTTTGGGGGAGTGTTAACTATCTTTCTATCCTTCCTTCCTTCTTCCTTTTTAGTTTCTGAAGTTGGGGAGTAGGTTCATTGGTTTTCAGCTTTCTTTCCTACTCTATGGACTTAAAGCTATATATCTGCTTGTTAAGCACTGCTTTACTCTGTCTCACAATTGGTGTTTTTTTCTCACTATCATTTTGCTCAAGAGACTTTTAAATTTCCATTTTGACTTCTCTTTTGGCCCATGACTTATTTGGGAGAACATTGCTTAGTTCCAAATATTAGGGGATTTTCTAGCTACCCTCCTGCTACTGGATTCCAATTTAATCACACATCAGGCAGAGATTTTCTGAAATCTGTTGATACATTCTTTATGGCCCAAAATGTGTTCTGTTTTGATAAATGCCCCATATGCCCTTGAAAAACAGTGAATATTCTGTATATTTCAGTTAAGTCAGATTGGTTAATCAAAGCCAAATCTTCTATATTGTTAATGAATTGGATCTCATATTCTATGAGTTCCTGAGAGAGGTGTCTGAAAATCTCCAGTATGGTCCCAAACTGGAAACAACCCAAAAGTGGCTGAATGCATAAACTAACTGTGGTATATCCATACAATGGATGACTACTCAGCAGTAAAAAGGAGCAAGCCATTATTCAATGCAGCAACTTCAATGACTCTCAGATGCGATGTGTTAAGTGAAATAAGTCAGACTTCAAATGATCCGTTGGACTTTTTTTTTCGAGACAGTCTCACACTATCTCCCAGGCTGGAGGGCAGTGGCACAATCTTGGCTCACTGCAACCTCTGCCTCCCTGGTTTAAGCGATTCTCCTGCCTCAGCCTCCCAAGTAGCTGGGATTACAGGCTCCCGCCACCACACCCGGCTAATTTTTTGTATATCTAGTAGAGACAGGGTTTCACTATCTTGACCAAGCTGGTCTTGAACTCCTGACCTCGTGATCCACCCGCCTCAGCCTCCCAAAGTGCTGGGATTACAAGCATGAGCCACCGCCCCCGGCCCATTGAACTTTTATATGACATTCTAGAAAAGGCAAAACTGTGGAGATTAGAGAACAGCTCAGTGGCTGCGAGGAACAAGTAGTAGGGGAAAGTGTTGGCTAGAGCATTGGGAAATGTTTAGGCACCATGAAGAGTGTCCTTGTATCTTGATTTGTAGTGGCGGTCACATGACTATGCATTTGTGAAGACTTAAAGTAGCTGCACAGCAACAAGAGTGAATTTTACTGTATGTAAATTGACAACTAATTTTTTTTTTGAGGTGGAGTCTTGCTCTATTGCCCAGGCTGGAGTGCAGTGGCGCAATCTTGGCTCACTGCAACCTCCGCCTCCTGGGTTCAAGCGATTCTCATGCCTCAACCTCCCTAGTAGCTGGGATTACAGGTGCGAGCCACCACACCCAGCTAATTTTTTGTATTTTTAGTAGAGATGGGGTTTCACCGTGTTGCCCAGGCTGGTCTCAAACTCCTGACCTCAAGTGATCCACCCACCTTGGCCTCCCAAAGTGCTGGGATTACAGGCGTGAGCCACCATGCCCAGCCAAAAAATAATTTTTAACCTCCAATATAATTAGGGGGCTTTTGTGAATACTTTCTCATCACTTTTCATTCAGGTGTTGCCTATGTGTTTTTGGTTTTCAACCTCCTTTTACCGCCTCTGTTTTTACCGGGCAGGCACTCTTCTGCAGGAGAGTGTTCTGGACACCGGATCCAGGGAAAGGGGGAGCTGGGAGGTGCATCTCCAAGGATGTCTGCACAGCAGGACGCAGCAGTACGTGGAGTGTTGCTTCCTTTGGGGCTTTGAGGTAGAGGAACTTCTGCAGGCTATGGAAGCTAAAACCTGTACATCAATGACACTTCAGACACCCACTGTTTACTGTGACACAGACATTGTCCTGCCCAAAATGTGCTTCCCCTTCAAGATCTCTCCAAGGTAGACCCATCACCACCATGTCACTGGTTGGCAGCATGGATCATTGACTGTACCAGGTCCTCTAGATCGCTGAGCCCCCACAAACCAGCTCTTCCCAGCATTTCAGCTTTCCCCCTCCTGATTTCACATGCCAGTTCATTCAGCTTTGTTTCCACAGAATGGATTTTCAGTTATTCCATACCAATACACTACATTTCCCTGTTCCTTTTACCTTCATGTCTCCCACCTGGCAGAATTCCTGTGACAGAGGAATCCAACTCTGCCTTCTGCAGGTCTCCCATTAGGTTTTCAGCACTGTAGAGCAGTGGTCCCCAACCTTTTTGGCACCAAGGACCAGTTTCATGGAAGGCAATTTTTCCAGACAGGGTAGTGTGTGGCAGGGGAGTTGGTTTGGGGGGTAGTTTCAAGATGAAACCTTTCCAACTCAGATCTTCAGGCATGAGATTCTCATAAGGAGCACACAACCTTGATCACTTACATGCGAAAGTCACAATAGGGCTCACACTCCTATGAGAATCTATGTCCCCACTGATCTGCCAGGGGGCAGAGCTCAGGCGGGAACGTTCCCTTGCCTGCCCGCTCACCTCCCACTGTGCGGCACCATTCCTAATAGGCCACAGACCAGTACCAGTCTGTGGCCTTGGGGTGGGTGGGGACTCCTGCTGTAGAGGATATCATAGGGTCCTGCTATTATGCCAAATTCACGATAAATTCTTCAGTGGAACAGAGAACTCAACACTACTCTGTCATCCTGCTGTGTTCCTGTCTCTCTCTCTTTTTTTTTTTAATTGTGAAATATGTCCTACATACTGAAGAACTGTAAAATGTAGATGTGCAGTCTCAGGAACAAACCCACAACAGGGGTGAAGTAGTGGGGCACAAGCCCTCCCCACCACCTCCTCCCAGAGGTAACCACTATCCCAATGTTTATTTCCCTAACCTCTTAAACTTCCACCCCTAGATAAGTATGCCGGATTTTGAACTTTTGGGAATGGTATCAAACTCTTTCTACTGTCACTTGTTTGTGTCATCAATATTACATTTGTGAAATCCACCCATTTTGATGGGTGTAGCTCTTGTTCATTCATGCCAACTATTGTTTGGTACTCGATGGAAATACAGCACCTCCCCCCGCCCCCACATCCAGGGTTTCACTTTTCTTGTTTTAGTCACTGGCAGTCAACTGGAGCCTAAAGATAGGTGAGTATAATACAGTTAAGATATTTTGAGAGAGGGAGACCACATTCACTTAATTTCTGTTATGGTATATTGTTATAATTGTTCTGTTTATTGTTGTGATTGTTTTTAATCTCTTACTATGTCTCATTTATAAATTAAAATTTATCATAGATATGTATGTATAGGAAAAATAGTATATATACGCTTTGGTACTATTTGCAGTTTCATGCATCTGCTGGGGGTCTTAGAGGGGACAGCTAAGGGGACACTACTGTATTCTGTAGTATCCCACCAACAAAAAAGTTGTATATGAGGTAATGCATATGTTAACCAGCTTGATTTCACCATTTCACAATGTATACATATTTTAATACAACACATTGTACACTATAAATACATACAATGCCTATTTGTCCATTTAAGCAACTAATTAACTTTTAAAGGCACACTGTAATAGATTTATCCAATCTACTGCTAATAGACATTTGGGGCATTGACATATCTTTGCTATTATGAACAAAGCTGCTATGAATATTCATCCATCCACTGAACAAATGTTTCTTGAGTACCTACTGTGAACTGGCCACTATTTTAGGCATGGGGATACAGCAGTGATCAAGACAGATGAAAATTCCTTCCCACAGGGGTATTCTAGAGGTGGCTGACTATAATGAGCAGGAAAAAACAGGGAAATTGTGTTTTATGTTAGAGGGCGGTAAGCGCTCACTGGGAATGAAAAGCAGAGAAGGTGAAAAGTACCAGGGTAGAGGCTACACAGCCCTGAGTTGATATGTAGGCGGAGACTTGGGGTGAGGACAGTGCTGTGCAGCTGTCCAGTGATAGCTCCAGCAGAGGGAGGGGCCTGTGCAAGGGGGCGGTGGGTGGGTCCACACTGAAACCAGTGGAGAAGGGCCTGGGCAACACAGCGCAGCCTGACTCCCCAGGCCGAGGCCAGACCTCACAGGTTAAGAGTGCCCTCACTGAGATACACACCACAAATTTGGAGGCCCCAGGCCACCTGCGCTTCTGACCAACTGGGTACAAATTTAGCGGTTCCCCCTTGAGTGGAATTCACTGGAACACGCTTGGAACTCAGGCAGCACTCTGCTCGTGACGACAGCTTCACCATAGCAGAAAGGGCCAAGTCAGGACCAGCCACAAGAAGAGTCTCAAAAAAAAATGAAGAGGTCTCGAAGGACGAGGTCTGGGAGGGTTCCAGACGCAAAGCTTCCATTGCCTCTCCCAGGGAGTCAAGAACATCACCGTCCTGACACATCCATGGGTAACAATATGCAAAAGGCATTGCCCATGAGAGAGGTTCACCTGAGCTTGTGTGTCTAGAGTTGGGTTTCTGCATCCAGGACTTCGTTGCACAGGCATGAGTGAGCCATCAGCACCACCTGCTTTGTGCTGCAGCTCCTCTTCCCAGAAATTGGGATGATAGCATGTGGCTCCAAGGCCCACCCTCTAATCACGGGGTTGGTCTTTCGGGCCTGACCGGCCCCACTCTGAGCCATCTTGGCATAAATTCAGATGTGGTCCATGGTGCCCACCAGGAATAACAAAGACATTCCTGTCACTGGGGAAATTCCAAGGATTCAGAGGCTCCCTTCCAGAAACCAGGACAAAAGCTGGCCTAATTCCTCATTCCACAGCAGCCTGTGTGGCTGGAGAAGAGTAAGTGTGGCCAAGAATAAAAGGAGGCAAGATCAGAGGGTTATGAGGACTAGACCCAGGGAGTGCTGGGTACCTGTCTCCTGGTGCCCAGGTGCAAGATTTCTCCAAACGTAGGCTGGAATTTGCAACTCCTGGGTTGTAGGCAATACACATGTTCAACTCTTGGGAAATGTCCCATTGTTTTCTATAGAATAACCACCCCCCAAATGTCTGTGTCCGAATCCCTGGAATCTGTATGTTTCCTTATATGATAGCAGGGACATTACAGATGTGATTAGTGGAGGACCTTGTGATTATTCAGATAGGTCATCTCATCTCAAGGGTCCTTACAAGAGGGATACAAAGGGGTTTGAGTCATGGAAGGAGACGTGATGACAGAAGCAGAGGCCAGAAAGAGTGAGACCGGGCACAGTGGCTCACACCTGTAATCCCAGCAATTTGGGAGGCCACGGTGGGTATATCGTTTGTGGCCTGGAGTTCAAGACCAGCCTGGGCAACATAGTGAGACCCTGTCTCTATAAAAAAATACAAAACTTAGCTGGGCATGCTGGTGTGTACCAGTGGTCCCAGCTACTTCAGAGGCTGAGGTGGGAGGATCACTAGAGCTCGGGAGGTTGAGGCTTTAGTGAGCCATGATTGCATCACTGTACTCCAGCCTGGGGTGACAGAGCAAGACCCTGTCTCAAAAAAAAAAAAGAAGAAAGAGAGAAAAAGTTTGAAGATGCTCCACTGCTGGCTTTGAGGATGGAAGAAAGGACTAAAGCCAAGGAATGCCTGCAGCCTGTGGAAGGTGGAAGAGGCACGGAGACAGCTTCCCCTCCAGCTCCAGAAGCAACCAGCCCTGCTGACACCTTGGTTTTGTCCCAGTGAGACTGATTTTGGACTTCTGACCTCTAGAACCATAAGACTGTGGGTTTTTGTTGTTTAAGCCACAAGATCGCGGTAATTTGTTACAGCGGTAGGAAACGAATACACAATCTTTGCCCACCCCTCTAAGTGATGACTTCCCTACTTTGGCCAGTCTTTGGTTGAATTGTGTTGTCTCATTGTGGATTTCATTTTTACTTTCCTGATGATGAATGATGTTAAGCATCTTCGTAGGTATCTATTAGTCATTTGGGTTTATCCATTAGCAAAGTGCCTGCTCAAGATTTTTGTTCAGGTTTTTTCCCCCATGGTTTTTAGCATGTATACAGAGTTGTGTAGCCATTACAACCGTCAATTTTAGAACAATTCTATCACCCCAAGAGGAAACCCCAAACCATCCAGCTGCTCTTCCCACCCTTCCACCCCCTCCCAGTCCTTTGCAACCATTGATCTACTTTGTCTTTATAGATTTGCCTATTCTAGACAGCTCATGTAAACAAGAACCACGTAACATGTGGCCTTTTGTGTCTGGCTTCTTTCACCTTGCATAATGATGATTTTCACTTTTTTTAAACTGACAAATTTAAATTGTATACATGTATCGTGTACAACATATTGTTTTGCAGTATATGTATATTGTGGAATGGCTAAATCAAGCTAATTGACATAGGCACTACCTCACATACATGTCATTTATGTGTAATGAGAACACTTAAAATCTACTGTCTTAGCAATTTTCTTTTTTTGTTTCTTTAATATTTATTTTTTATTTTTATTTTTATTTTTGAGACGGAGTCTCGCTCTGTCACCCCGGCTGGAGTGCAGTGGCGCAATCTCGGCTCACTGCGCACACGGCCTGCTGGGTTCATGCCATTCTCCTGCCTCAGCCTCCTAAGTAGCTGGGATTACAGGTGCCTGCCACCAAGCCTGGCTAATTTTTTGTATTTTTAGTAGAGACGGGGTTTCACTGTGTTAGCCAGGATGGTCTCAATCTCCTGACCTTATGATCCACCCACCTTGGCCTCCCAAAGTGCTGGGATTACAGGCATGAGCCACTGCGCCTGGCCTATTTATTTATTTTTAAAGACACCTTCTTATTACATTGCCCCAGGCTGGTATCTAATGACTGAGTTCAAGTGATCCTCCTCCCTCAGCCTCCTCCCTCAGCCTCTCTTAGCAACTTTCAAGAATCAATACATGGCTATCAACTATAGTCACCATGTTATACGATAGATCTCCTGAACTTATTCCTCCTGTCGGACTGAAATTTTGCATCCTTTGACCAATATCTCCCCAGCCCCACCTGCCCCCAGCGCCTGGCGACCACTGTTCTACTCCCTGCTCCTATGAGATCAACCTTTTTAGATTCCACATATGAGTAAGATCATGCAGCTTCATCCGCCTGTCACTGGCTTAGTTTACTTACTATAAGTCTTCCAGTTTCATCCATGTTGTCCAAATGAAGGATTTCCTTCTTTTCTAAGGCTGAATAGTATTCTGTTGTGTATAGGTGCCACATTTTCTTTATCCATTCATCTGTTAATGGACACTTAGTTTGCTTCCACGTCTTGGCTTTGTGAATAGTCCTGAAAATAACATGGGTGCAGACACCTCCTCAGCACACGGATTTCATTCCCTTTGGATATATACAAGGTAGTGGGATTGCTGGATCTTTGCTCAGTTTTCTATTGTTTATTCTTCTCATTGATTTGAAAGATTTCTACATATTCTAGGTGCTAGTACAATGAGAGTTAAATGTGTTAAAAATATCTTCTCCCCCTTTGTGGCTTATATTTTACTCTCTTTGTGCTGTCTTTCAATGCAAGAATGTCTTAACTTGTATAATAAAGTCCCCCGTGCAAATCTCTTCCTTTACGGCATGAGCTTTTCAGCCTCCTCTTCTCTAAATTCTCCAAACATTCCCAGCAATTTCAAATCCTCCAGCCTTCCCCCAGCCTTCTCTCTATTCCCCTGCCTGTCAAAGAATGACTCTCCCTCTTTTACATCCTAAGGAAATTTGAAACCACTGTTAGGAAGTGTCTCAACTCTTACCCCCAAGTTTATACACTTACCTGCATACCTCCCTTCTTCCTTCCCATCATAAAGGAGCACATGGTCTCTTTTTTCTCATAGGTCACCCTCTCTCCCTCTGCCCTGGATACCATCCCCACCACCCCATCCTCTTTAATATTGTGCCATTAAATATACCTTTCTAGGAGAGGGAAAAATATTTTTCCTCTACCCTTTTAGGTTCTCAGCTGGGGCCCCTATTACAAAGGCAGACTGACAAGAGAAAAACAGACAGAGGCTGATTAACATGTACATCTCATATATACATTGGAGATATATATATACATATATGCATTGTATAGATATATACACTTATTGTGTGTGTGTATATATATATACACACACACTTACATACATTGGAGAAACTCAGGGATGAGTAAACTCACAGAGGTGGCTAGAACTTGGGCTTAAATACCATCTTCAGCTAAAACAAAGGAAGAAGAGTGTCAGGGACGCTAGTTGTAGGGATGTGACCAGTAAAAGCACAGTCACAAACGTAAGGTTTGGTATGCAGATTTAATTCAGTGCCTCCTCCATTGATAAGAGTCTCTTATGATTTAGAGCCATCCTTTTCTTACTGGTATAGAGAGAGACACCCTTACAAATTGACACTTTTTAAAAATAAATTTCCCTTATAAAGGGGTAATTATTTTATTATTTATTTATTTATTGAGATATGGTCTTGCTCTATTGCCCAGGCTGGAGTTCAGTGGCATGATCTCAGCTCACTGCAGCCTCCACCTCCCCTGTTCAAGCGATTCTCCCATCTCAGCCTCCCGAGTAGCTCAGATTACAGGAGTAATCCACCACACCTGGCCAGGATTGTGACGTTTTCCATAAAGGCCAATATATACGTACAGCAATTTGACTGGTTACAGCTTGCTGCATGCCAAGGAAGATTGCTTGAATATTCGGCCGGGCGCGGTGGCTCACACTTATAATGCCAGCACTTTGGGAGGCCGAGGCAGGCGGATCACGAGGTCAGGAGATCGAGACCACGGTGAAACCCCGTCTCTACTAAAAATACAAAAAAAAAAAAAATTAGCCAGGCGTGGTGGCAGGCGCCTGTAGTCCCAGCTACTCGAGAGGCTGAGGCAGGAGAATGGCGTGAACCTGGGAGGCAGAGCTTGGAGTGAGCCGAGATTGCGCCACTGCACTCCAGCCTGGGCGACAGAGCGAGACTCCGTCTCAAAAAAAAAAAAAAAAAAAAGAATATTCTGTGAGGAGGGGTGATGATCTGCGGGGGTCTCATCTCTGGCGCAGCAAAGCCTTTCCTAATCACTTATGAGAAGAAGCAGAAGTTGCAGCTGCAGGCTATGTGACTCAGGCTGCATAGCCACATTCCTCTCAAGGCTCAAAATAATTTAAAGTTCCAACAGCTTTAAGTTTGAATTATTTTACTTCACACACCCCAAAATATGCTTCTTTGGCATGAGGATATCTTTGAGCTCATTACCTTGAGAAACAGCAAGCTCAAGAGAATCTCTAAAAGCAGAATATAAAGTATCCCTTTAGAGTCAGGCACAGTGGCTCATGCCTGTAATCCCAGCACTTTGGGAGGCTGAAGCAGGTGGATCACCTGAGGTCAGGAGTTCGAGACCAGCCTGCCAACATGGTGAAACCCCCATCTCTACTAAAAATACAAAAATTAGCCAGCTGTGGTGACATGTGACTGTAATCCCAGCTACTTGGAAGGCTGAGGCATGACAGTCACTTGAACCCAAGAGGTGGAGGCTGCAGTGAGCTGAGATCATACCACTGCACTCCAGCCTGGGCAACAGAGTGAGACCTTGTCTCGAAAAAAAAAAAAAAAAAAGAAAAGAAGAGCATCAGAAAATGAATAAATGAAGGTAAAATAAAAACTGAAGGTAAATGAAGGTAAAATAAACAGTGAAACGAACGACAGCAATGATACAAGGGATGGGGGGTGGAAATTAGGACTGTTTTATTTTATTTTATTTATTTTGAGATGGAGTCTCGCTCTGTCGCCCAGGCTGGAGTGCAGTGGCGTGATCTCGGCTCACTGCAAGCTCCACCTCCCAGGTTCAAGCAATTCTCCTCCATCAGCCTCCCAAGTAGCTGGGACTACAGGTGCATGCCACCACATCTGCTAATTTTTGTATTTTTAGTAGAGATGGGGTTTCACTAGTTGGCCATGATGGTCTCGATCTCTTGACCTTGTGATCCACCTGCCTCAGCCTCCCAAAGTGCTGGGATTACAGGTGCAAGCCACCTTGCCCGGCCAAAATGGACCAATTTCTTGAAAGACACAATTTAACAAAAACCACACAAGAAGAAATAAACAATCTGAATAGGCCTATATTTATTATAGAAATTGAATCTGTAATTAAAGACCTTCAAATCAGAAAGTACCAGGTTTAGATGGGTTTCCTGGTGAAGTCTACCAAACATTTAAGCAAGAAATTATATAGTCTCTTTCACAAGATAGAAGCAGAAGGAACATTTCCTAGCTCATTCTATGAGGCCAGAGTTACCCTAATACCAAAATCAGACAAAGACATTACAAAAAAAAGATTCAACTATTTCAGAAAATATAATCTATACATACCCTTAGCTGGGTTCATGGAAACTATAATAAGTGCAAAATTCTGAAAGCAAGAAACATGTGGGGGACCACTGTTCTCTCTCTGCAGTGGGGTCTCCTGCTCTGACCCAGTGGGTGGCCTTTACCAGAAAAAAACAGAATCCACCTGACATTGGATCAAGGCAGGTGCCAGGGTCAGTCTGCAAATTAGTTATTAGTAAAGCTGAATTTCTGTACTTTAATTAATAGATATAAATGGATCATCCTGCTTACCCAGCATTGGAAACCGCTGCTATATTTAGGAACAAATAGTCACCAAATACCAGCCCAGTGCTGAGTCTGTAACATGAATTACTTTATTTAATTATCACAACTGTATGAAGTGGATTCTAATATATCACTCATTTATGAATGAAACTGGTGGCTGGGTGCAGTGGCTCACACCTGTAATCCCAGCACTTTGGGAGGCCGAGGCCAGCGGATCACTGAGGTCAGGAGTTCAAGACCAACATGGCCAACATGGTGAAACCCTCTCTCTACTAAAAATACAAGACAGGCATGGTAGCAGGAGCCTGTAATCACAGCTACTCGGGAGGCTGAGGCAAGAAATCACTTGAACCAAGGAGGTGGATGTTGCAGTGAGCAGAGATTGCACCACTGCACTCTAGCCTAGGTAACAAAGCAAGACTCCATCTCAAAAAATATATAGAGAGAGATAGATATATAGATATATAGATATAGATATATATAGACATATATATCATGGCAGCCATAGCTGGGGCAGCATCCCTGTTCTTTGCTTAGTACAGTCACTCTTCTTATTGGACACAAATCAAGTGCGACCTTATGCCCCACCTTCTCAGTGACCCAAGGCTCCAGTCCCTTCTCAGAGAGAGGATAGAATCCAGAGATGCCCCAGCCATCTTGCCTCTAGTTCTTGGATCTTCACAATAAGCGATGATCATGGGGCTCTGCCAGTGGTTGGGTCAGGATTTCTTTCTATTTGGTGTTGTCCCATCCTTTTCTGGAAGAATATCTTGAATATCCAAGTTTCTGATTTGTCAATGTCACACCTCTCCAATTTCTGGCATCGATGCATGCTTTTTCTATTTCTGTGTTCTGTTCTTGGCCATTTCAATGGAAATTTAGAAATAACTCAGAGGTGCATGCAAATGTAGCCATTTTATCTGGAAGTGTCTTGCATCAAGTACAAAAGCTAAATGTTCTTCTTGCCTCTAGAATGTGATCATGGGCAAATTTTCTGAACTGAGGCATTATTTGTCTCATCTGGGCTAATGGCTTGTACCTGAAACTATTGTCTAGAGTGTATTTCTGTCAAATTAGTGGAGGCAGGAGGAGCTGGAAGGTAGAGGAAGGTAGGATCTTCAAAATGTTCCCAGGATGCACTTTTCAGTTCACCCCACAGTTCAAAGGCTGCTGTTTACAAGGCTCTTTCTAGGGTTAAGGTTTTCAGTGTGAGCTCCGTGAGCCCCTGAGGAGTGGGAAGAGACTGAGTATGAGACTCCAGCGTCCCCCATTTTTTCCACTTCACCCAAGCAGCTTTGTGAGAAGATCTATGCTAGGAACATGGTCCAAATCCTGGTTGGACATTTACAGATGATGTAAGCAGGACTGAGCCAGGGGCACCATTCCAGAGTGGGAAGGGTGCAGGGGCTCCTGGGTTTCAGTCCTCGCCCCAAGTCAGGAATTCCTGAGCCAGGAGCCAAGAAGTCCTGTCAGACCTGGAAGGACCCTGTCACAAGAGGTGGTGGGGAGTCCTGTCCCCTCTGTACCTGAGGGTAAGGTACACTTTGTCTCCTTAAGGAGATCCAATGTCTCTCATTTCACAGAAGAACTGGGGATGTTTCTATTACATGTAAAGTGAAAGACAGCAACATCAAAGCAACACTTATTTAGGGCTATGGGCAAGACTGATGTCCCTCCACCCTGGAGAGCTTCCGCCTCTGAAGTGCGGAATGCGCCCCAGCAGCAGCTCTGCAAGGGACGAGTCCACGTAGGGCTCTCAGCACCCGCTTCTGAGGCTGAGGACAGCCAGGCAGTGTCAGACATCTGCTGTTGTGAAGGCTTAGGGTCCTGCAACTCTGCAGCCTAATCCAGCTTTCTACGAAAGTTGGAACCTCACTCTGTCTGAGGGTCCTTGGCTGCTGGCCACAAAGACGTGCGCTGTTGATCAGCACCGAAGACAGCGCTTGGGGGCGGTGCTCCGGGGAATTCCTGGATGATAAATACCAGGACAGAAGGACCTCCTTCCCAACAGCAGGAAGGATCAGGCTGAGGGTAGTAGTGTGCCCAGGTACCCTGCAAATGCCACAGGCAGCTGACGAGCCCCTTTTCGTCATCATCCAGGATTAGGATTATCTAACTGCACCCTAGGGGCTAGAAGGCCAAAGACGTGAGTGGAAGCCAAGGGAGGGTTGGGGGCCAGATGACCTCCCTGGACAGAGAGATGCGATGTGTTCCCCAGAATGGCAAGCCCTGCCCAACCAGCACAGACCAGCTCTGTGGCTGTACCTCCCAGCCCAGGACACACCCTCTCTCTCTGGCCTGCCTGCTCACACTCTTGACCTTGGGGTTCTGTGCTTTCCAAGGGCCCTTGGTGTGGAATGGAAATGCCTTTACTCATCCACCTTTATGTGGAGAAATCATGAGAGCAGCAGGGGCCAGTGCAAGAGAGAGAAGGCCCCACTGGGATGAGGCTGCCCAGTCCTGCCACAGGTGCCAGCACGGCTGCTGTGCTGAGGCAGAGCTCCATTCAAAGCGAAGCTCTCTGTTCCCAGCGTTATCGAGTGGTGGGACACTGTTCCCTCTTTGCCCTTCGAGGGGCTGCCCTCTACCGACCACTTCCTGTCCCCCACCCACTAATCGTTTCCCTGCATCCTCTCTGATCCTCACAGCACCCTGTTGGGTGGGTGCTACTGTTGTTCCCATTTTGCAGGCAGGAAAGACAGAGAGGATAAGCGACAGCCGGTGAGTGGTGGAGCTGGGACTCTAACCCAGCTCTGTTTGCTGCCAGCATCCTTGTGTTGTGCTGCATGGCCCCAAGGGTTCTGTGGTAAAGTTCACACTGCAGCTGAGCTCCAGGGCCTTCCTTTCTAAGTAGCCAGAGGCCATTTAGATTTGGGGCTGGGCACAGTGGCTCACGCCTGTAATCCCAGCACTTTGGGAGGCCGAGGCGGGTGGGTTACCTGAGGTCAGGAGTTTGAGACCAGCCTGGCCAATATGGTGAAACCCCGTCTCTACAGAAAATACAAAAATTAGGCGTGGTGGCGCGCGACTGTAGTCCCAGCTACTTGGGAGGCTGAGGCAGGACAATCACTTGAACCCAGGAGGTGAAGGTTGCAGTGAGCCGAGATCACGCCACTGCACTCCAGCCTGGGTGACAGAGTGAGACTCCATCTCAAAAGCAAAACAAAACAAAAAGTGGATTTGGAGGTCATACCCAAATGACCATGCTCGGTGCCAGGCTTACAAAGTTCCTGTGCCCTGAAGCTGAGAGTCCCTGGAGGAAGGCCCATGTTAATGCACACATACTCGCACAAAGCCAGCCCCTCCCAGCCTCCAGTGTCTCACCTGGTCTGTGAAGGGCATGACAGTCGTGCCTCTCCCATAGCCCTGTCCAGGGTACTGAGCAAGGATCCCACTGAGAAGTATCTGGTCCAAGGTACATACTTCAGAAACATGACCTCCTTTCTAGCTACATGTTGGAGACCCGAGAACTCAGCCTGGTTTTTTGGAGACTGGGTCACCAGCAGGTCTCCAGCCAGGGGATGTGAAGGTTGAGCATGGGGGCCTCCCTGGCCACATGGGGCTGGCATCCCAAACTAAAAGGTGAGGGGGTCCAGGGGCACATGAACCAGAGGCAGAAAGAGATGGGGGTGCTGTGAGCTAACTCCAGTCCCAGCACTGCCACTTAACTGTCTGTGTGAACTGGGCCAAGTCCCTTGTGCGCCTGAGAAGCAGTTTCCACGTCAGTAACAGGGGAGTAAACTGAGGGCACCTCTTTGGATAAAGGAGGAGGGAACACCAGGAAAGTGCCTGGCAATGCCAACAGAGCACACGAACACATGCACACACATGCATGCACACACCCCCCCGCCAAAAAAAATACTCTTAATTAGCCCAGCAGAGCGAGCCCTCACAGACTGGGTTTTGAATGGTAAAAATAGTGGTCTGAGAGTGGTGAGCCCCCGGAGGCTAACAGCATTCCTCAGGAGGTACAGTCTGTGTCCCTCTTGTATGGGGCACATTGAGCCTCCTTAAGACAGTGGGAATGGTGGGTCCTTGAAGAGGAACATGGGGCCCTGTGGACCCTGCCATCTGCTTCCCTCATCTCCTGGGCCCAAGCTGGCCCTGGTCAGGAGAGTCTATGGGGACTCCCTTCCCATCTCCCCTCTTTGCCTCCTCCTCTCTCTTCTAGAAAGAAGACAGAGGGAAGAGGATGCACTGCCTTCCTGCTAATGGAGGGGGAGGCTTGGGCACTCTCTTCTTTCTAGAGTTTGATGCGTTTGTCAGAATCCAACTTCTGTCCCTGCTAGCAGATTAAATCACTCATTTCTAATTGGGATGGAAAGCTCCTGCGTGGGTGCCACTGTGAATGGCATTGTTTTTCAACTAAACGGATCATAACTGATCAGGAAGGGTTCTCCACACTTCCAATGCTTCCCAGAAGCAGCCAGTGGATACTGGGTTGCAGGGGAGGCTTAAAGCAAAGGCCCCTAGAGAAGTGGCAAGAGGGTTTCCAGGGCCGGGTCAGACCGTGCTACCATACCCCATGCACGTGCAGTGTGCAGTACAGGGCAGGCTCTCAGCTCACACTTGCTGAACAAATGAGGGGGGTGAATTAATGAATGGAGGGAGGACGCAGGAGCGGACATGGGAAATGCAGAGAAGACTCACATTAGTTTAGCCTGGCAAGATAACCCTCAGGTCCCGGAACACCCTCCTCGTTGGGGAGGACAGGCAGCCATTTCACAGAGGAGACAGCCTGAGGGGTTGGGAGGCTGGCTGCAGCCAATGGCAGGGGCAGGCCAGAGCCCAGCCTTCTGCCTGGGCTTGGACGGGTCATTGTCAGGCCCCCAGCCATTCTGCCAAGAGAACTGGGGTTGGGGGCGGCTTCCTATGGTGACCCTAGGAAAGGAACCACAGCTGGCCCTGGGGGTGGCCCCTAAACCGCTGCCTGGGCTAAGGGATGGGAAAGTAAGCTTCTGCCTCATCCCAGGGCAGAGGGTGGCTTTGCTCGGGGAGCTCCATGCAACTGGGCCACTGCTCCTAATTTTCACGTCTTATGTGACCCCACCCTCGCCAGCCCTCCTTGAGGGCAGTGGGGCAGCTGAGCCTCTCCCCCATGCTCTGGGGCTGACTTGGTGGAGGGGACCGCACCAAGGGGCCGTGGATGCTGAAGCGACCTCCCAACTCTACTTGCAGCACAGCTGACACCACGTGATGAAGCCAAGAGCACAAACAGGCCCGGTCAAGCTGGGGAGAGGGCACAGGAGACAGAAAAGGATTCTTTGAGAGGGAATGGGAGCGGGACAGGGAAAGAGGAAACAGAAGCAGATGTGGAGAAAGAATAATTCCGCCCCACTGAGGACTGTGGGGTGCTGTGGGCTGCTCCACAGGGTGCATGTGTGTGCACATGTTTGCAAGGGCACCTGTTGGTGTCTGGCGTGTGTACCCAGAGTGCAAAGGTGGCATATTCAGGCACACTTGGGCACCCCCCGCAAGACAGCAGAGCTTGTTGGAATCTCTGGAACCCAGAGTGGGGAGGCGCTTGGCCTTCTCTGCTCCAGTGAGTCCCCACAGACCCTACAGGCCTGTGGCGCAGGCACTTCCCAACTAGCCCACAGGGAGTTGGTGAGACCCCGTGACACCTGAATGCACCTCAGTGCACAGATGCCTCCGAAGCATGCCCTGTGTTCATTCCCATGTTGGCCTTTCAGAGAGGAATGTTCTACCCATTTTACAGAGGACAGGGGGAAGCCAGTGAGGTCAGTTTTCTAGTCCCATATTGCCACAAATGGGAGGCTGAGCCAGGAGGATCCCTTGAGCCCAGAGGTTCGAAACCAGCCTGGGCAACATAGGGAGGCTCCGTCTCTACAAAAAATTAAAAAGTAGCCTGGCCTGGTGGTGCATACCTGTAGTCCCAGCTACACAGGAAATTGAGACAGGAGGATCACTTGAGCTCAGGGAGTCGAGGCTGTAGTGAGCTGTGTTCACACCACTGCACTTCAGCCTGGGTGACAGAGCGAGATCCTGTCTCCAAACAAAAACAACAACGAAAAGAGACACCTGGGCTGTGCTGCAGGCTCTGGGAGGAAGCAGCAGAGGGTCCTAGGCTCTGAGGGCTTTGAGACCCTGGACAGGAGGTGGGAGTCAACCCCTGTCCTCCTCCTTCACTTGCTCCAGGACAGGGTGGAAGTGTAGGCATTTGGGCTTCAGAGGCCAGGCAGAGTCTGGAGCAACCCCAGGCAGCGGAGTGGCCCCACTCCAGGAAACTCCTCCAGGTGAGCCCACAACTGACCACAAGGCTTGCCCTGCCCCCATGTGCCTTGGGCAGAAGAAACAGAACAGTCACACTGGTAAACAGGAAGTGGAAGGGCGAGGAGGAGCCCAGTCGTGAGTCACTGCGATTTAAACACCCGAGGCAGACAAGTAGCACAAAAGAGGAAACCAACACATCTCATGGAAAACACATTCGGGGACCCAGAGCTAATGCAACAAACAGAATAAGACTTTAGAATAAGTATAATTAATATCCACAGAGAGATGTGCGTAAATAGGAAGCCAGAACATATTCCACTGCAAATCTTGACAGCATCCGGATTGGAAAGGAAGAGGTACAACTCCCTCTGTTTGCAGATGATGAAATCTTGAATATAAAAAGTACTAAGGAACACACACACACACACACACACAAACAGCTAATAGCAAGTTCAGCAAGGCTGTAAGGTGCAAGGTGAATATGCAAAAATCAGTCATATTCTATACACTAGCAATGAACAAACTGAAAATCAAATTAAGAAAACTATTAATTTGGAGGGACACCGTAACAAAGTGCTACCAATTGGGTAGCTTACGGGTAGCTTACAAATATATTGTCTCATAGCTCTGGAGGCCAGAGGTCCAAAACCAAGGTGATGTAGGGTTGCTCCCTCACAGAAGGCCGTGGGGGAAAGCTCTGTCCCAGGCCTCTATCCTTATTTCTGATAGCTCCTTGGCTTGCGACAGCAAAACCCCAGTCTCCACGTGCAGTTCTCCCTGTGTGCCTGCGCCTGTGTCTGTGTCCAAATTTCCCTTTTAATAAGGACACCAGTTGCATTGGATTAGGGCCCACCTTGTTCCAGTGTGACCTCATTCTAAGTCAATTATTTGTATCTGTAGTTACCCTATTTCCAAATAGGGTCACATTGTAAAGTACTAGGAGGTAAGACTTCAACATATGAATTTTGGGGAGATATAGTTCAACCCATAACAAATTCTGTTTACAAGGGCATCAAAAAGAATAAAATATTGACCGGGCACTGTGACTCCCAGCACTTTGGGAGGCCAAGGCAGGAGGATGGCTGGAGGCCAGGAGTTTGAGACCAGCCTAGGCAACATAGCAAGACTCCATCTGTACAAAAAATATATACATAATTAGCTTCTCAGGAGGCTGAAGTAGGAGGATCGCTTAAGCCCGCGAGGTTAAGGCTGCAGTGATCCGTGTTGGCACCACTGCACTCCAGTCTGGGCAACACAGAAAGACCCTGTCTCAAAAAAATTAAAAGAATGAAACATTTATGAATAAATTTAACAAAAGAAATGCAAAACTTGTACACTGAAAACTATAAACACAGTTGGAAGAAATTAAAGAACAAATAAATGGAAAGACAACCACATTCATGGATTGGGAGACTTAATATTGTTAAGATGGCAATACTTCTTAAAGATCTCTGGGTTCACAGAATCCATATAAGAATCCCAGGTGAATTCTCTGCAGAAAGTGACAAGCTGTTCTGAAAATTCATATGAAAATTCAAGGAACCCAGGATAGTTAAAACAATCTTCAAAAAGAAGAACAAAGTTGGATGACTCACAATTCCTGATTTGAAAACTTACTACAAAGCTACAGTAATCACCAGGTGCGGTGGCTCACAGCTATAATCCCAGCATTTTGGGAGGCCGAGGCAGGAGGATCACTTGAGTCCAGGAGTTCAAGACCAGCCTGGTCAACATAGGGAGACCCTGTCACTAAAACTAATTTAAAAAGTAGCCAAGTGTGGTGGTGTGCACCTGTGGTCCCACTACTTGGTAGGCTGAAGAAGGAGGATCGCCTCAGCCAGGGAGGTTGAAGCTGCAGTGAGCTGTAATCCATTGCCACTGCACTCAGCCTGAGTGACAGAGCAAGACCCTGTCTCAAAAAAATAAATTAAATTAAATTAAATTAAATAACTTTTAAAAGAACACCAAAACAAGCCAGGCTTGGTAGTACATGACCATAGTCCCAGCTACACAGCAGGCTGAGGCAGGAAGATCACTTGAGCCCAGGAGTTGGAGGAGTTGTATGCAATGATCATATGTGTGACAATAGCCACTGCACTCCAGCCTAGGCAACACAGAGAGACCTTGTCTAAAACAAACAAACAAATAAAACCCAAACAGAAATTACCAACCACTTAGAAATGGGTGACAGAACAGAATATTCCACTTTTTAAACTTGTGAAATGTTTCAAAGCAATATCCACAGAAAATGTAGAAGCCTTAATACATTTATTAGAGAAAAGGAAGATTAAAAATAAAAGAACTAGTATCTTAGTTCAAAAACAGGAACACCAACATCAAAATAAGCCAAATAAAGTTGAATAAACTGATTGATAGAGAAAAAAGCAAGGCTGAGTGCTGTGGCTCATGCCTGGAATCCCCCTACCCCTCACCTGTGAGAGGCAGAGGTGGATGGATCACTTGAGCCCAGGAGTTTGAGACCAACCTGGACAACATGGTGAAGCCCTGTCTCTATAAAATACAAAAATTAGCCAGGCATGGTGGCGGGCACCTCTAATACCCGCTACCTGGGATGCTGAGGTGGGAGAATGGCTTGAACCTAGGAAGCAGAAGCTGCAGTGAGCCAAGATCGTGCCACCGCACTCCAGCTTGGGCAACAGACCAAGACCCTACCTCAAAAAACAAACAAAAAAAAAAAACAAAAACAAAAACAAAAAACAGAAAAAAGTAGAAAGTCATGAAATAGAAATAAATGGGAAAATAGAAATTCAATAGGAAAAAAACTCACCCTCAGAATGGAGTGATGCTGTGAGTTTGGATGGAAGCAGGTGAGGCTCAGGGCTTTGCATGAGCGTTCCCAACCTGGGTAGTGCAACCTGGGCAGACGGTCAGGAGAAGAGAGAAAACACAGACAGATGATGTGGGGAAAGATGAAGTGGGTGAAGGAAATTAGTCATCATGGCCCAATATGTATGAGGAAAGCTTCGAAATCATAGGCATCATGGAGAAGTGTATGGAAAAATACAATTTATCAAAATGAGTGAGAAAACCCCAGTAGACTTAAGAACTACAGGGAAGGAAATGGACAAGAGAATACAAGGTTTATCGTAAAATGCAGTGTCATTTTTTCAGACAATGTGACTTTCTACACTGTCTAGAAAATTGAACTAACAAACTATAAGAAAATTAGGACAAATTCAACTATGTGGCAAGACCTATCTACACAAAACCCTCCTAGCTATTAGCAATGATGAATTATAACATAGAAAAGAAAAATGTCATTCATAATAGCAACACTGTTACAGCACATAGAGGGGAAACCCAACAAAAAATGAGTAGTACCAACGTGGAGAAGACTATAAAGTATAGCATGGTATTGCACAAATACAGATATACTGTGTTCCTCAATGGAAGACTGAACATGGTACGAATGTCAGTTTTCCCCTAAATTAGTGTAGAATTTAAATTTGGCATCAATTACAATCTAACAGGATTTCTCCTATAAAACTGACAAGCCAATTAGAAACAGAAAATGTACAAAAAAAAGACAAGTGTGAAAAAAAGAATGCAGTAGAGATTCTCTGTGATACACAAAATATGCAATAAATGATTTTAATTGAAACAATATATAAAAGTAAACATATAGCCAGCCTGGACAACATTGGAAGACCCTGTCTCGGCCTAAAATAATAATAATAATAGAAATCATCTAGGTGTGGCAATGTGCACACCTGTAGTCCCAGCTACTCAGGAGGCTGAGACAGGTGGATCGTTTGAGCCCAGGAGTTTGAGGCTACAGTAAGCTATGATTGTGCCACCACACTCCAGCCTGGGCAGCAGAGTGAGACCACCTCTAAAAAAATAAAAAATAATAATAAATAAAATTTTTAAAAAGAATAAATATATAAAATACTCACTTTAAAAAAGAACAGTGTCCTGAAATAGGCCCAGGCATTTAGTAACTTCCTATAAACTAAAAGAATGTGAAAATATAAGCTATTCAAAAAATGGTTCTGGTTTGACTCACTATATTTGCAACATAAGATAGAGAGCTATCTCACAACACTCGAACAATCCAGATGATGTATTAATCTAAACCATTGTAAGAAAATTATAAAACCTGGCCGGGCGCGGTGGCTCAAGCCTGTAATCCCAGCACTTTGGGAGGCCGAGGCGGGCAGATCACAAGGTCAGGAGATCAAGACCATCCTGGCTAACACAGTGAAACCCCATCTCTACTAAAAATACAAAAAATTAGCCGGACGTGTTGGCGGGCGCCTGTAGTCCCAGCTACTCGGGAGGCTGAGGCAGGAGAATGGCATGAACCCGGGAGGCGGAGCTTGCAGTGAGCTGAGATCGCGCCATTGCACTCCCGCCTGGGAGACAGAGCAAGACTCCGTCTCAAAAAAAAAAAAAAAAAAAAAAAGAAAATTATAAAACCTTCAACTCATTTGATAATGAATGAAAGTTAAAAAAAAGAAAATTATAAAACTTAAAGAAAATATGCAAAAATATAAGTGAAGAAAATATAAAAGGATGTATATTGAGGTAGAAAAGTCATTCCTTTTTTGAGATGGAGTCTTGCTCTGTTGCCCAAGCTGGAGTCCAGTGGCTCAATCTCGGTTCACTGAAACCTCCCCCTCCCAGGTGCAAGTGATTCTCCTGCCTCAGCCTTTCGAGTAGCTGGGACTACAGGTGTATGCCACCACACCCGGCTAATTTTTGCATTTTTAGTAGAGACGGGGTTTCACTACATTGGCCAGGCTGGTCTCGAACTCCTGACCTCAAGTGATCCACCCACCTTTGTCTCCCAAACTGCTGGAATTACAGGTGTGAACCACCACACCCAGCCGGTAGAAAAGTCATTATTAAGACATGAATTACAAAAGCTAAAAATGAAAGATTAATACATTTGACCACATCAAATTTAAAACAAAAATGTTCTATAGAATAAAAGAAAAAGGCAAAGCAGGGTAGCTCACACCTGTAATCCCAGCATTTAGGGAGGTTGAGGCAGGCAGATTGTTTGAGTCCAGGAGTTCAAGATCAGCCTGGGCAATATACCATCTCTACAAAAACTAGCAAAAAATAGCTGGGCATAGTGGCATGTGACTATATTCCCAGCTACTCAGGAGGCTAAGGTGAGAAGATAGATTGAGCCCAGGAGGTTGAAGCAGCAGTGAACTATGATGGCACCACTGTACTCCAGCCTGGACGACAGAGAGAGTCCCTGTCTCAAAAACAAACAGACAATCAAAGACACTAATTGCAAACCTAAAAGGCAAGTTACAGTGTAGAGGAAACATTGGCCACAGCTATACCAGGAAAAACAATCCCTGATACACGATTAAGGAAAATTCAACAACTAAGTAGGGAGAGGACATAAACAAGCAAATCAAAGAAGAGGAAGCATAGGCAACTGGGATCCACGAAAACACGCGTAATCTCAAGACACAAGACACATTTTTCACTTGCCAGTTTGGCAAAAACTGTGAATTATGAAAATGTTTAGGATCGGTGGGGTGTAAATAGGTGCAGCATTTCTGGAGGGCAATTCATCCATAGCTATTAATGTCCCCAGTGTCTAGCAACATGGAAAAGTGTAAATAAATGATCCCTATTCAGCAATTTAGAAATGAGGTCGTCCTATATGCATTAATATGGATTACATTGCTAAGCGGAAAAAGCATGTCAGAGAAGCTTGAATCCATGGGACACTTTTCATGTTATCCATTTGTGTTAACTCACAGATGAAGCTCAAATTACACAAAAGTGAATTAAGCAGAAGCCCTCAGGAGGGATGTACACTGGAGGGTTGCCCTGTCATCTCCAGGGAGGGCCCCAGGCTTGGTATTAGAGAGCAGGTGGCCTCACGAGGACTGCTACTGCATTTGAATGATCTCCCTGCTTTAATTGACAGAACAGGTTTGTGTATTGTGCATACAATGGATTCCTGGGCTGTCTTCTCAGGTCACAGAATCCCAGGGAGACATAAGGAAGAGGCGAGAACTCAAATGCTCTGCCAATCATTGGGGGTAACTTGTCCCTAGGGCAGAAGAAAGAGCTGCCTCTTCTGTCCCTAAAAACATGTTTCTCCTCCTTACTAATATCATGGGGTGGTGGGGGAGCAGGGAGAGAAAGACTGAGCAAGAGGGAGGCGCTGGAGTCCCTTTCTGATTCTGAGACAGTAATGCCCAGGTTTTGCACACCATGCCATCCACTTTGCCAGCAGGACTGGGTGGCGTGGCACTTCTGACAGAACGTCTGCTGTCTTTCTCCAGATTCCATTCTGTGCCCTTCTGTGAGGTCGAGGCTGGTTCTTCATTGATCATACCAGCAGGTGTCAGCAGAATGTTCTGGACACCATCCCAGACACTGGCTTCTTCCTCGTGGTCCTTCAGTGGTTTGTTGGAAATGCTGAGGGCTGGGGTCGTCCAGTCAGCTCCCAGGTGAAAGTGTGCAGAATCACCTGCCACCTGCCCAGCTCCTGACTCTGAAATGCTGAGAGTGAACACAGCTTCAGAACAGATGAAAGGCACTGCTTCTCTCCCATCAACTCCACACACCCAGTGATGACAGAAAAGGGCAGTGCAGTCTTCCAGTCACCCTTCGATGGATGGGGCAGCTGCAACCCAATTTTAGATGCTCCGAGAGGTTAAATCAATTCCCCAGGGCACACAGCCATAAACGGCAAAGACGGGACTTAAACTCGAGACTGTGGTTCTGAATAGTGCCCTGTCTACACTACATGACCAAGAGGGCATTTCTGGAGGGCTTGAGGCTGCGTGTGTCAACCCCTGTGAATCGCAGGGTGACCAGGAGCAAAAGGCCTGCCACAGCTGAGACCCCCCAGGGTCTTGCTCTGGGCCTTCCCCTCCCTGGACCAGAGCAGCCCCATCTATGAAAAGATCATGCTATACTCTAGGGTCTCTGAGAGTCCCCGAGCACCACAGCTGCATGACTAAGAAACTCCAGAAAGAAAACTGTGAAATGCGGCTTCACTTCTCTGCATCTGGACTCAGGATGGGCCTCGTCCAGCCTGAGGACCCTGGACTTCATGCCTGGCAAAAGGCTGTGCCACTGAAGTTTTCTGAAATAACACTGCCCGATTCGGGGACATGCCCTACAGTCCTCTGGATCCAGGGAACACCTGTGAGCAACAGCCTCTGGGCTTGGACAACTGATCCTGCCCCTCATGTTGACAGCTGGCCCACTCCCACAAAGTCCCCGATCCTAGAGGGAGAGACAGAAATGGGGAGGTCTGGGTCTGTCCGGCAACCAGGACAGGCACCTCCTTCTTGATCCTGGAGACAGGCTTGGGGGGTGAGCACAGAGGGGACTTCCCAGGGTCGAGAAACTGCTTCCGGTGGGGCGAGAATGGATAGATCACCTGAGGTCCTGTGCTTACCCCACCCACCCCACTTGTGGTCCCCCGACCTCCTGTGGTGACTCCACCCCTTCCTGCATCCGCCCAGCTCCTCCTGTGGACACCCCACATCCTCCTGGGGACATCTCAGCCACTCCTGGGGACATCTCACCCCCTCCTGGGATCCTCTCACCCCCTCCTGGGGTCATCTCACCCCCTCCTGGGGACATCTCACCCACCTGTGGTCACCCGCCCCCTCCTGGGGTCACGGTCTCCCCACCCCCTCCTAGGGTCATCTCACCCCCTCCTGGGAACATCTCACCCCGTTGTGGTCACCCAACCCCTCCTGGGGACATCTCATCCCCTCTGAACACCTCACCCCCTCCTTTGGCCCTCCTTGCCACTTTCACTGACTTCTCTTAGCCCGCAGCCGCTGTGTGGTCCCCTGAGCACCCCGAGTCCCTGTACCTATAGCTAGAGCTGGACTCCAGGGCACTCTGGCTTCATCCCCTGCTGGACTCAGCCCTGAGATCCCCCCGGAGGACTGCAGCACCACTGAGTCGCTGCTCACCTGGCCCCAGAGCTCTGTGGAGCCGCTCCTCTCCTCCTCACAGGGCTCTGAGGAGGGGCCTAAAAGGCGAGTGGACAGCCAGCCGTGGAGGGTGCCATTTGCTAGGAGTCCCTGCCATCCCTCCCAGCTGTTGGGGGCCTGCCTCCCCTGTTGACAGCAGGCTGGGGATAGGATGGGCTTCGGCAAGGAGGTCTGAGCGGCCATGGCCTGGGCACCCCCAGGTAGAGCTGAGGGGCCGGATTTTGGGCTCCCTTCGCTCCTCGCCTCCCACAAGCCTGCAGGTCCTATTTGTGGCCTCTGCATCCTAAGGCCCCGGCTGAGGGGACTCGCAGTAGATAGTCCACGTGGGTAAGAAATAGTCCTCTGGGTCACCAGTCTCTGAGATCTGGGCCCCTTCATCACAGCAACACGTCTTAGCCTGAGTGGGCTGGTGTCAGACACAGCGAGTGGCGGTAAGTGTGGGCCCCTCACCATTTCCCCTTCAGGGATGGAGAGGGCCTTGTGCCAGCAAAGTGAATAAGAAAGAGCAGTCCCTCAAGAGGAGAGCAGGGAAGGGCAAGGGATGGCCGGGCCGAGGGCAGTGGCTGGGAGCCACCGAATGGAAAGGGGGGGCAGTGGAAGGGGCGGTCACGAGGCTGGGAGCTGTGCCAGTGTCCAGCAGGCCGCACCCCTCCGCCTCCTCTCACCCCTCACAGGAGGGTGTTAATGCATACATCTGGAGACCCAGAGAGACCAAGTGACGTTGCATTCCTGGCTGTGTTTCTATTTTCTGTTTTGGGGATTTGTTTTTTGAGTTTTTTTAAGACAGGATCTCGCTCTGTTACCCAGGCTGGAGTGCAGTGACATGAACATGGCTCACTGCAGCCTTGAACCCTGGCCTCAAGCAATCCTCTTGCCCTCAGCCTCTCAAACAGCTAGGACTACAGGAGCACATCAATACACCCAGCTAACTTGTATTTTGTGTAGAGCCGGGTCTCACTCTGTTGCCCAGGCTGGTCTAGAACTCCTGGCATCAAACAATCCTCCCACCTCAGCCTCCCGAAGTGCTAAGATTATAGGTGTGAGCCACCATGCCAGGCCTGTGTTTCAATGCAAAATAATATCATTACATATCTTTCAAATCTCTCGAGAATGATGAAATTTTGCAGGTGCCTCATTTGATGAGGTCAAGGATCCCATCTTAGATGTGCAGGCAGAGGCCATGCCAGCTAGTACAGGCCTAAGGCGTGTAGAGGTGGATGGCATGGCCGAGGGATCATAGGCTGGGTGCACTGGTCAGGAGTGGGTGAAGTAGGTGGAGCCTACTGGGGGGAGGGCGCAGCCACATAGAGAAGTCCTGTGTCCCCACTCCTGCCCCAGGCTCCTCCACATGTGTCCCAGCAATGGGCAGGTTGGGAAGAGGCAGGCTGGGCTTTGTATGAGGAGAGGTAGAGACACCTTTGTGGTCTTACCCTGGAGGAGGGAGACCACCACCTGGTGAGAGACTGTCGGGCTGGGACTGCTGGGGAAGCCTGCACTCTATCTAGCGTTAATGAGAATAGTGTCTCCTTGGAGGCACAGGGTAATCTCATTGGGGACATTTATCTCAGCAAACATGAAGCCCAGCCACAGAGATTTGAGTGGAAGGAACACAGATTTCTGCTCCCGTTAATTTCATGCTTGACTTAACCGTCCTTACGTGATTGTGGCACTGGTGACAGTGCACTGGAAACACTCCTTACTCTTCTTCCCCAGCCAAACCTTCTCTTTCTTTGTCCCAAAGATTTGAATTCTTGCTTTCAACTCAAGTTCCCTGTCTTAGGGATTCATGGGCATCATTGTGGGAACATGTTTATTTTGCCTCTCCTGGCTGGGTGCGGTGGCTCACACCTGTAATTCCAGCACTTTGGGAGGCTGAGGTGGGTAGATGGCTTGAGCCCAGGAGAAGACCAGCCTGGGCAACATGGTGAAACCCTATTTCTACAAAAAATACAAAAAATTAGTCGAGTGGGCTGGCACGCACCTGTAATCCCAGCCACTTGGGAGGCTGAGGCAGGAGGATTACTTGAGCCAAGGAGGTTGAGGCTACATACAGTGAGCTGTGATCACGCCACTGCACTCCAGCCTGGGCGACAGAATGCAATCCTGTCTCAAAAACAAACAAACAAAAACAAACAAACAAAAAACCTATAATAGTAGGTGCTCAATAAATGTTTATGTTTTAAAAAGGAGTATCATGATCATCCACACTTTGAGAATGATGAAATTGAGGCTTGGGAGAGTGGGACATTTGCCCAAGGCCATTCAGCGCATAGGTGGCAGAACAGGAGTGGGAATTCAGATCCCTCAGACCCCAAAGGTTGAAACCTGCCTTTGCGGGTGGGAATAATTCCCCCCTCCTCAACAGCCACATTGGACTGAAGATGGGAGTTAGGGAAAGAGGCATTTGGGGAGGACGTAAGTAAGAATTTGTCAGCAGGATGGGCTACATGGTTTTGAATAGACTGTGATTTAGGCTGCACATTGATCTAGGAGCTCTTGATTGCATTTCTAAAGGTGGTCACACATGCTCTTTCCATGGTATGACCTGGACACACCTCCATCGAGAGGTGCAGTCCAAGTCCCCACCCCTTGACCTGGGTGGCCCTCAATAACTGCCTTAACTCATAGCGTGTGGCTTCTGAGACACAAGGCCACACAGCTTTGTCCTGGGCCTCTCTTGGGGCAGGCGCCTTGGGATCAACTGCAGGTGTGAAGCCTGGCTGCCTTGAGGCCACCATGCTGGGGAGGCCACATGGAGACTCTGCCAGAGATAGTGATGCACACACCCTTTGAGAAAGGAGGATCACTTAAGCCCAGAAGTTCAAGACCAGCCTGGGTAACATAGAGAAACCTCATCTCTGCTAATAATAAATTAGTTGGACATGGTGGTGTGCACCTGTAGTCCCAGCTACTGGGGAGGCTGAGGTGGGAGGATCGCTTGAGCCCGAGAGATGGAGGCTGCAGTGTGCCGTGATCAAGACCCTGTCTCTAAAAACAAACAAACAAAGAAATATCCTTTAAATACTCTCTCGACTCTTTTTCTTGTGCCTCTTTTTGCTCCCATTTCCAGCAAAATATGCTCAAAAATTCATCTACTTTCATGGTCTATACTCACTCCCATCCCATCACTCTTGAATCGATTTCAAATCATTTCCTCAACCAAAACTTGTCTTGTAAGGCTTCAGTGGCCCCCACAGCAGCCAATTCATTTTTTTTTTTTTTTTTTGAGACGGAGTTCTGCTGTTTTCACCTAGGCTGGAGTGCAGTGCTGCAATCTTGCCTCACTGAAACCTCTGCCTCCCATATTCGAGTGATTCTCTTGCCTCAGCCTCCCGAGTAGCTGGGGCTACAGGCATGCGCCACTACACCCAGCTAATTTTTGTATTTTTAGTAGAGACGGGGTTTCACCATGTTGGCTGGGCTGGTCTCGAACTTCTGACCTCAGGTAATCCACCCACCTTGGCCTCCCAAAATGCTGGGATTACAGGCGTGAGCCACCACACCCGGCCCACAGCAGCCAATTCTAGAAACTAATCCTTAGTTCCCTGTGATGACATAGCCTATCATGACCTATCTGTATGGGCTCACCCCTGCCTTCCTAAGCCCCTCCTTCCCCTATGTCCTCCTCCTCCACAGCCCCTCCTCCTCGGCCTCCTAACCTGTCCCAGGACACCCCTGCCCTGTTCCCTCCCTCAACCCCCTTTCCTGGTTCCTCCACCTCCCACCTCACACTGGCATGCCCGAGGCTCAGTCCTCGGCTCCGTGCCTCCCTCTGCATCCACCTGCTCTTCGATCTGTCCCTCTCTGCACTGCAGACACAGTGCGGGTGCTATCAGGTCCAGACTCACACGTCCAACCTGGGCCTCGCTGGCTGGAACCAGCCACCTTTGGGTGATGATCTGTGGCCGACTGCCACTGCTACTACTTGAGACTGTCATTACAGCAGTTACTACTGTTACTGCTTGAGACTGTCATTACAAGACGAACATAGAAATGATAAAAGACAAAAGTAACTATTTTAAGGAAAGGCTAGCATGGGGAAGAAGAAGAGAGAAGAGAAGAAAAGGGCTCTCTGCTTGTAGTAAGCAAAGGCAGCCGCCTGAGCTTATACAGCCCTTTGTATTTATTGGGTAACAACAGCAAGGAGGAGGAGGTAACGACTGGTCAGATGCTTAATTGATCACAGGTTCATATTGTTACTAACAGGCTTCAATTATGTCTAATCATCAGAAACATTTGTGCGGCCTCCAACATCTCTTCCTTTTTGTTTTTAAATTAATTGAGCAAGGCAATTGCAGGCTGTACAGCCCTTAATTGCAAGTTGGTGATCCAGCTTCATTTTTCTTAGCCCTTATTCAAAATGGAGTTGCTCTGGTTTGAATGCTTCTTACATATCTCCCCCTTCCCTTTTACAAGAGGACCCTTAATCCTAAGGGTTGCAGAAAGATGAAGGTCTGTCTTCTGCAACTTCTTCATGCTGAACAGGGGCGAAGATATTCTTGCCTATTAGGTTCTCTTGTATTCAGGGTAGAGAGGAGCTCAGTCAGAAAGCATTGGTCCATTAAGCATCGATTGTACCTCTGAGTTCCAGCACAAGGTAAAACCCTGGCACTCCAGCAGTTTCTCAGCTTCCTGTGTGGTTTTCTTGATCTGTCCCCATGTCACGGGGGTTGGTGTCAGCATGACTCTGGTCGGTCCTCGTTCTGTTTTTGCATTCAGATTCAACTGGCTCATTGCTCATACTGGGGGAACCAGGCCTGTAGTTGGAATCCATGGGCCCCTCCCGTCTCCCTTTCCATGGTCACACACATCTTGAGGGCACCCACATGGTTTGTTCATCTCCTGCAAAAACACAAGCATACCCTTGACCCCCCATTAGTAAATCTATAAAAGCAAAGGTTTTTATGGCTATAGCCAGGAGGCATGCCATTGCTGAAACAACTGTAACTCAACTTCTGCCTCTTTAGTCAACTGCCATGGGGTAAAACTTTCTACTGATAATGAAAGACAGGCTCTTTCTGATTAACAGAAGACACAGAAAAAGCAAATCGAGGCTTATCCTTCTGATAAACAATCCTCAAGATCTATTACCACAAGAGACCAGTCTCTTGCTCCTGTATCCATAAGCCCACAAAACTTATTTTCTTCAATGTACACTGCACAATTGGGTCTATGAGATGCTATGGGTTGTGATAGATAAATTTATCTCCTAATTATACCTCCTCAATCCCTGACCTCCTCACTTCTTAGAGAAGGGTACAATTTACAGGAAATAAGCAACAACTGAGCAATACACTCTCCTGGTTCAAAAACCCAAAGATCTTGTGACATTACCACTACCTGAATTTCTCCTTCACAATCAAAATCAACAACTCCTGGACCTGTAAGTTAAGACAGCTTTTACCAAAATCAGTCCCATGTATATTGTTGGCAAAGGTCCCCAAATACCAACAGGAATCTTAGCGAGTTTGTTTCTTTCAATTAACATAATTTTTTTCTCTAGGAGAGCTAATCCTGCATTTCCAGGTGTTCCTGAGGAGAGGGAATCAATGTGCCTCTGGAAACCCACCCCTGAAACGGAGTTGTGGGCTGGACGGGGAATGCCCTCATAGTTTGAAGTGCCTGGGTCCAGGTCCCCTTTTCGCTTCCCGTGCCATTTTGATGAAATTTTGAGTGGCATTGATTAGCCCAATGATTTCCTTTACTGCAACGAGGACAAAGTCCTGGTGTTTTTTCTGTTGAGAGGGGAACCATGTTATAAGATCCCTTCCGCCCAGAAGTCTGGTGGTGTTCTTTTTTGAAACATCCAATTTTTCTACACTTGACATTGTGTAATTGACATTGCGGACCTCCCAAGTAGAAAGCAATTAAGCACCAGCGGTAGAACAAAGGTTAGTCTTAAGACCACGTGATTAAGCAAGTTAGTTGGATAAACTCCCTACACTCCTTTGTTTCTACTCTAATTTATTTAACTAAAGGTAAGGGGACTAGGCTGCCTTCAGCCAGAATTATTGCCGAAGTTATGCAAACTCTCAGGCCTTCCAAGAGGGTTTGTGGCTATTATAACTAAAATTTTTCCCACCAGCCTGACTGAACCCCCACATCTCCCCCCTTTATGTTTTCTGCATCAGGTCTTTTGCACTGGAGAACGCAGATGTGTGCAGCAACAGGTTTGTCAGGCATGGCAGTCATTGCTCTTATTCCAGCTTTACATCCTAGAATTAACAAATAACATAAAACAATCATGAGTACAATTTGCAACATTCAGTTCCAGTCAGAGTGACCTCCAGGAGTGGGGGTCTAACCAGGAGAGATGATTTTGCACACCTTTCCATATGGCTGTTTGTTGAGTGTGTAGATCGATGGTGTGAAGGGATTCTAAAATTTCTGTTTTAAGTTGCTTTCCGTCTGCTGTTAAATTGTCATGAAAGGTTCCCCAGAGATGTTGTTTCACCTCATCTCAACTATGTATAGATTGATTCCATGGTAGAGAAGTGACACGGATATGTTTATGCTCCCAGTCAAAGTTTAGTTTAACGGAATGCCAGTGCATCTTGTTGCTCCCCCACATATTCTAAAGCAGCCTCGTGGGCTTTCAGACGTGCAAGAATTTTTTGATCTATACCTTGCTGTAAGAGAAGTTCATTAGACACATTTTTGGCCAGATTATCTACAAAGGCAGCTGTTTGTACTGACTCAGTAATAGATGCAAGAGCAACGCGAGCAGTTGCCAGGATGACTATGGGTTAGACTAAAAAAGCCATAAGTGTAACTATGAATCTTTTGTGTCTGACTTGGGATACGGTATGTTCTACGTTCTAAGGTGGCAAGGACAGAGGAAACTTGCCAATCGTGCGTCAGATTGACTGATAGGAATGCCTCAGATTGTCTCCTTAATATCATGACACTAGTAATTTTTAAATTAGATATATTGTGGTGATACATGAGGCAAACCAAGCCTGTCCCTGAACCCGGGTCACAAACGTGGAGTTTTGAGGTGTAATGGAAATGTTAGTTCCCATAAGGAAAACATGGATGGGTAGAGCAAATCAGGCACTGATCAGTGTGATTATGAATAAAGGTTATGGTATAGTTGTGACTGGATTTATGACATGTCCCATGCCAGGTGTTAAGGGAGGTGCTAAGATGGCCCAGGTGCCATAAGTTTCACTGGGTTGGCATGGACTTTGCTTAGGGCCTGGGATATCCCATCCCCCCATCGGCCCAAATTATAGGGGAACGAGGTGTGGCTATGAAACTGTGATTGACGCTGTGATGGATGAAGACATTAGTAAGGCTGCCCTACAATTGGCCATGGGGGCACCAGTCTAAGATGTTATAATTGCCTAACTGGAGGCTATGGGCTTGTCTCCTGTGACGGACCTCCCAGCTAAAGTGGAATCCATTACTTTCCTGACTTTGTTCTTTAGCACAGGAAGGAATGTTTGGGAAAGCGGTGTTGATTGCATTGCCTAGTTTGAGGCTTCCTGCAGCTAAGAATGCTAAGGCATTTCCTTTACTGTGATGTAGCCATACTTGTTTTGGGGCAGGTACACAGTAAGAGTTAGAGCCTTTATAACTTACACGCAGTGGGAGGATAGCGGAGTGATATGTAGTTTTATCTGGCATCTTAGTCCAATGTGTGCCATTATTGCGGGACCTCACTGGGGGTAAATCTATTCCTCCTAACCAAGCAGTCACGTTATTATAGGCTGGGAAGGGAGTGTCTGCCCAGGTGACAGGGCAAAAGAAAGGTGGGTCTAAGATATGAGCCCAATACAGTGTAGTAGCAGGTACAGGTTGCAGACAAAGCGAGAGCATAAAAAGGATTAATACCCTATATGAGATGCAATGTACAACAGAAAGTATAGCAAGAAACAAATTATCTGGAGTAAATGGTGTTTGTGTCTGGAGCAGGATTCATTCAGCCTCCTGAGTTGTCCTCTTCAGCATCCCCCAGGTAACATCCGGGACTCACGTCATCCACGGAAGCCACATTGTCCAGGGCTGTGGGTCTTGCAAGGTTAACTCCTTTATTTCTGGTACCAGATTCGGTCGTAGTTACACCATGGTATGGTTTGATGCGTCATGCTGGAATCCAAAGAGGACCTGAGGGGGTGTGGACACAAGCATACCCTCTTCCCCACGTTAATAATTCATTTGGACCACACCATTCATTACTGTTCACATCTTTCCATAAAACCGCAGGTTTTATGCCTTGAGAGGTTTTATCAAAGTGCTTTCATACAGCTGATTGAAATTTGTGATCTAAACTTTTAAAATTAAGGGTAAATAAGGCTTGTGCCAATAGTGTTCCAGGGTCTTTACCCATACTCCCCCTTTTTTGTTTTTTGAGCATATTTTTAACAGTGGAGTGGGCACATTCTACTATTGCTTGTCTTTGGGGGTTATATGGGATGCCTGTGGAATGTTGGATGTTCCACGTGTGACAAAATTGTTGAAATTGTGAGTTGGCATAAGCCGGACCATTATCAGTCTTAATTTTTGCGGGTTGACTTATAAATGTAACAGTTAAAAGATGTTTAATGACATATTGAGTGGAGTCTCTAAGCAGAGCATGTGCGCGAATTAAATGAGTGTTGGTATCAATGGATACATGCACATATCTTAGTTTTTTTAATTTAGGGATGTATGTAACGTCTGTTTTCTATAACTGATTAGGTTGTAGTTCTCTAGGGTTAACACCTGTTGAAGGAGGGGACGTGCCTGTGAGCTGGCCATCTGGGCATTGTAGGATAATTTGTTTAGCCAGTCTCTGTGTAAGTTGAAATTGTTTAGATAAGTTTGTCCAATTTTGGTGGAAAAATTGATGTGATTGGGTGACTTGGTCAAGCAGTGATGTCATAACCTGAAGGTCTGCTTGTTCATTGCCATAACCCAACGGGCCAGGCAGTGAGCTGTGAGCTTGAATGTGTGTAATAAAAATAGTATGTATACGTTGATCTAGCAATTGCTGAAGTCAAAGAAAAAGAGCACACAGGGCTGGCTCCAGAGTAGACTTAATTAGTGCTGTCTCAAGGTTCTGTAGTAAATACACAGAGTAGGCAGAATTACTAACTATATTGATGCGCTAAGTTGAAAAAGTTTCTGAAGCCGGTATCAGAGCCCTAATCTCAGCTCTCTGCTAGTAAACAGATTGAGTCATTGAATTTGGTCTCTACTAGACTGCCACTTTTCTCTGTTTACTAGACCCATCACTAAACAGTGTTAAAGCATCAGGTAGGGGGGAATGAACTATTTTTGTAGGTAAAATATTTACTAGACTTTTTGGGAATGACGAAAATGGGTGAATTTTAAGGGCTGTTAGAATATTATCCATAAAGCCGGGCGCGGTGGCTGACGCCTATAATCCTAGCACTTTGGGAGGCTGAGGCGGGCGGATCACGAGGTCAGGAGATCGAGACCATCCTGGCTAACACGGCGAAACACCGGCGAAACCCCGGCGAAACCCCCTCTCTACTAAAAATACAAAAAAATTAGCCGGGCGTGATGGCGGGCGCCTGTAGTCCCAGCTACTTGGGAGGCTGAGGCAGGTGAACGGCGTGAATCCGGGAGGCGGAGCTTGCAGTGAGCGGAGATCATGCCACTGCACTCCAACCTGGCGACAGAGACTCTGTCTCCAAAAAAAAAAAATTATCCATAAAATGAATAATCTTGCAATCAGGAAAATTTTTTTTCACTAGGGAGCAGAGCTTGATTTTAATTGTTCCTTAACTAACTCATGGGACTTTTGTAATTTCTCTCCCTTTAGAGGTTACTGTTTTGCTTAAATTGGATTTGGAGAGTCACGCTAGGGGTAAGAGAAAGAGAACAGTAGCCATTATCAGAAAGAGGTTTTTCAAATTCTTAAATTTTACTTAAATCTTAGCATAGAATTATACTTTGGTATGTCGCTCCTCTACAAGGAGCGCTCGAAATTTTGCCCTGGGCCGCCTGCGGAGCTGGAGAGTTGAGCAGGAGGGTCCTGGGGCAGCGGCAGCATTGCGCTTGCAAAGACGCCCCTTTTTCTCTGTGCTGATTTTCGCCTGTGAGACTTCCTCCCCCGGCCGCAGCTGGCTAGGCGGACTTTCCCGCGTGCCTCCTGCCCCGCCCTAACAGGCTAACTCTTGCGCGTTGGGCCTGGCTCTTTGTTGCAGTTGCAGCTCTCGGTGCAGAGTTCCCCGGAGCACTTGCTGGCTTCGGTTTCGCGAACTTCCTGGCCGCAGAGCTTTCCCTTCTACTTAATGCTTGCTTGCTCGGCCGACCCCCCGCCCGCTCGGGCCTCTAATGCCTTTTCTTAACCCCTTATGTACCTGATTGCCTTGCCGATCTTGCATTACGGGCAGGCTAAGGGCTCCCCTGCTAATGCCGCTTGCCTAAGACAAGGTCCCATAGCTGGAGCATGTTTCTCGTCTTTTTTCCTACTTATTGGAGGAGGGGGCTCAGGTGAAAACCTCCCTTTCCTCTTTGTTATTTTACCCCGGTGATACTGGGGCTGAGGGAACAAGAGGCGATAAGGCTGGTGACGGTTCCTCCTCCTTCCTCTTTTTAGGCTCTTGCATGTATAATGGAACCAGGGCTGCTCTAATTAAAGCCCATAGTATTAAAACTGTTACTGGGACCTGTTGCCCTTGTGCATAATGTTGTTTAAGATTTCTCCCCACAGGCCAGGAGCGGTGGCTCACGCGTATAATCCCAGCACCTTTGGAGGCTGAGGTGGGCGGATCACCTGAGGTTGGGAGTTCGAGACCAGCCTGACCAATATGGAGAAACCCTGTCTCTACTAAAAATACAAAATTAGCCGGGCGTGGTGGCATATGCCTGTAATCTCAGCTACTCCAGAGGCTGAGGCAGGAGAATCGCTTGAACCTGGGAGGCGGAGGTTGTGGTGAGCCAAGATTGTGCCATTGCACTCCAGCCTGGGCAACAAGAGTGAAACTCCATCTCAAATAAATAAATAAATAAATAAATAAATAAATAAATAAATATTTCTCCCCATTTGTTCCCAGAGCTTCATGTTTAGTGTGCCTTTTTCAGGGAACCATGGGCTTTGAGATTCAACAGTTTGCATTAAGTCCCTTAATTGAGCCTGTGAAACTGATGGTCTGCTAGCCTTTAGCAACTGTTGCAACAGTTTTATATACTGTTTCTGTTGAGCTGATAACTGTTGTCCCATGATGAAATCTCAGCATGAACAATCTCCCCCGAACTTAGAAATCCCAAGTGGGCACCAATGACTTACTGATTACTTACTGACCACGTGGTTCCTTTTTCACCTTCCTTTCTCCGAGTCCATTCCGCTTCCTTCCCAGTGTTCACATGGGGGCACAGGCTGCTGGGGTCTGTCCCGCAGTCCCTGACCCAAGGAGGATGAATAAAGTACACTGATACACAGATATTCTGTTTTGCCAGTCTAGCTGAGCGTCTGGGCAGCTTACAGACTCCATGCAGAGTGCTGTAAACAGTTGCCGCTGCAGCCAGAACAGCTAGTGAGACTCGCATTTATTCAGTAAAGATTAATTGACAAAGGCTTGAGTCAATACCACTAGAGGGTAATTGACATTGCCGACCTCCCAAGTAGAAAGCAATTAAGCACCCTCAGCATAACAAACTTTAGTCTTAAGACAACCTGATTAAACAAGTTAGTCAGATAAACTCCCTACACTCCTTTGTTTCTACGCTATTTAAAGGTAAGGGGACTAGGCTGCCTTCAGTCAGATTTATTACTGAAGTTATGCAAACTCTCAGGCCTCGCAAGAGGGTTTGTAGCTATTATAACTAAAATTTTTCCCACCAGCCTGACTGAACCACCACAACTGTCCACTACCATGACCAGGAGCCACAGGCAGCTGATGGACATTTGGAACGTGGCTGGCCCAAATGGAAATGTGCTGTGAGGGTAAAATACACACTGCATTTTGAATGCTTTGTAAGAAAAAAAAGGATGTGAAATGTCTGGTTAATAACTGTTATATGGCTGGGCACAGTGGCTTACACCTGTAATCTCAGCACTTTGGGAGGCTGAGGTGGGAGGATCACTTGAGACCAGGGGTTTGAGACCAGTCTGGGCAACAAAAGGAGAGTCCATTTCTACAACAGCAACAAAAATATTAGCCAGGTGTGGTGGCACATGCCTGTGATCCCAGCTACTCTGGAGGCTGAGGCAGAGGGTGGAGAGGGGTGGCCAGCTTTTATTCCCTTATTTGTCCCTGCCCGCATCCTGCTGATGGTCCATTTTACAGAGTGCCGATTGGTGCATTTACAGTCCTTTAGCTAGACACAGAGCACTGATTGGTGCGTTTTTACAGAGCGCTGATTGGTGCATTTGCAATCCTCTAGCTAGACAGAAAAGTTATCCAAGTACCTGCTGGACCCAAAAAGTCCAGCTGGCTTCACCTGTCACTAGGAAAGCTGAGTGTGCATATGGGCTCCACACGCTGCTGGACTCTGTGGCCCCTGGGCACTCTGGGGCCACACTAGGAGCCCCCAGACAGGGCCCTCTGCTCCTGGTTGAGGGCGGGGTGTCACCCCATTTCCCACCTGGAGAGCTGCATCTCTAGTGTAGCCTGCCAGCCTGCAGTGCCATCACCCTAGCTTATGGTGATGACGAGGCTGAGGCTCCTGAAAGGTCTGTCAAGGGGCAGCAGAACCCTGTGCAGACCCAGCTGCTGGGCCACGGAGCCTCCCCACTGGCCCTGCCAGCCACGCTGGGACCTCTCACCTGCACCTGACCTGCTCGTGGGAAGGGGCTTCTTCACCTCTCTCCCGCATAAAATTCCTCCATTTTTGGCCAGGCATGGTGGCTCACGCCTGTAATCCCAGTACTTTGGGAGGCCAAGGCAGGTGGATTACCTGAGGTTAGGAGTTTGAGACTAGCGTGACCAACATGGTGAAACCCCATCTCTACTAAAAATACTAAAATTAACCCCATCTCTACTATAAATACCAAAATTTACCCCATCTCTACTAAAAATTAGCTGGGTGTGGTGGCACATGCCTGTAATCCCAGCCACTTGGGAGGCTGAGGCAGGAGGATTGCTTGAACCTGGGAGGTGGAGGTTGCAGTGGGCAAATAATCGTGCCATTGCACTCCAGCCTGGGCAATGAGAGTGAAACTCCTTCTCAAAAAAAAAAAAAAGAAAAGAAAAGAAACTGGGCCGGGCACGGTGGCTCATGCCTGTAATCCCAGCACTTTGGGAAGCCAAGGCAGGTGGATCACCTGAGGTTGGGAGTTTGAGACCAGCCTGACCAACATGGAGAAACCTCATTTCTACTAAAAATACAAAATTAGCCGGGCGTGGTGGCACATGCCTGTAATCCCAGCTACTTGGGAGGATGAGGCAGGAGAATCGCTTGAACCCGGAAGGCGGAGGTTGCAGTGAGCTGAGATAGCGCCATTGCACTCCAGCCTGGGCAACAAGAGTGAAACTCTGTCTCAAAAAACAAAAATTCATCCATTTTAGGTGTAAATCAATAATTTTTAGCTAATGTATGCAGTTGAGCAACGCTCACCACAGTCCAGTTTTCAGGCACTTCCATCAGCCCCCGACCCCATCGTGACACCACTTTCCGTCACTGTGGATGTCCTTCTCTCAGCACTTGAGGCAAATGGAATCAGATCATATGTGGCCTTTTGCGTTTGGCTTCTCTCACTTAGCATGATCTTTTAAAGGGGTGTCCATGCTGTGACATATTTTTTTAATTGCAACTGATTTCTTCCTCTCAGAGAAGGCAGCTGCACCCATTCCTGAACTTACAAGAGAGGTGTTTTAATTTGGGGGGCAGGATGCCCCTCTTCCTGCAGCCCATTCTGAACCTGCCCTCCCCTGGTCAGCACACCTCCCCTTGTGCATGTGGAGATCGTCACACTCTTCAGATCTGATTCTGGAGAGGAAAGGAAATGTCAGCTTTGTGTCACTATTTTCAATGGAAAGACTGTGAGACATCTGCTCCCCAGCCCAGTCCGTTGTCCTGCACTGACATCTCCAGGTGTGGCCCTGGGCATCTGCTTGTTTGCTCATGGTGGACAGAGTCGACAATGGAAACTCTGCTTTCTGCTTAACTCTTACATTCCCTCTTATTTCTTCAATTGAGAACTAATCTTTGAGTTAGAAATTATGACATTCCCAAGTTCTACTCCAATCCTTTTTTCGTGTTTATGTGTCACGTGGCTTATTTAATAATTCTTTAGCAATTGTACACCTCAGTCTCACAATTGGCCTGATGGATTAACATTTTGTTTACTCAAATAATTGTGCTTGGATGATAAATTAGCCTGTTAACACTTCTTTCTTAGCAATATGCTCACTGACAATAGGCCTCTTTCTCATGGCTGTGTGCTCACTGCATGGATGGGGTGGAATCCAAAGGTCCCGTCCTCCCGACCCAAGCAGCGCATGTGGTTTCCCAGTAATCTCTGTGACGCAAAACCTGAGAGAAGGAAAGGCCCACAACATGCAGTGTCCTGAGTGGACACTTTTCCAGTTCCGTTTTGCACTTTTTTGGTCAAGGAGTGTGTTTGCACATGCATAGAGAGAGGGAGAATGTGTGATACACACACGTATGCTATTTATGTACTGACCCCAAGGGTATTTTTTTTTTTTTTTTTTTGAGACAGAGTCTTGCTCTGTCGCCCAGGCTGGAGTGCAGTGGCGCAGTCTCGGCTCACTGCAAGCTCCTCCTCTCGGGTTCAGGCCAGTCGCCTGCCTCAGCCTCTCAAGTAGCTGGGACTATAGGCGCCCGCCACCACACCCGGCTAATTTTTTGTATTTTTAGTAGAGATGGGGTTTCACCATGTTAGCCAAGATGGTCTCGATCTCCTGACCTCGTGATCCGCCCCCCTCGGCCTCCCAAAGTGCTGGGATTACAAGCGTGAGCCACCGTGCCCGGCCGACCCCAAGGGTATTAAACACATATTAACTATAGAAAAGCTGATGTTTGGAGCTCATCTTTCTGCCTCCCGTGCTGCCTCTAGGATTCCCCTAGGGTGCGGAGGTGGAAACAAACACTTTCTTGCTGTGGGAACAACCACGGTGTTGAGTGTGTCCCACCTCCTTTCCTAAAGCCAGCTTGGGCATGCCCACAGGGGCAGGGGGCCCCGATGAAGGGGGAGCCTCATGGTATGCCAGAGCAAAACGCAGGAGACAGCTGTTTCATTTGGTAGGTGTTCTCCATACATGATTACAACCCCTGCAAACTGCAGCTAACTATGGCACAATGATGTGCACATCTGATCCCGTGCTTGATTTTAAAGGGGATGCTCCTAAAGTCTTAAATGTGGCAGTTGCAGGTCTTGGTAGATAACCTTTAACAAGAAAAGGAAGTTCCCTTATAAATGTAGTTTGCAAAGAGGTTTTGTCTCTTTGTTTTTCTTTCATGCATCCGCCAGATAGATCATGCTTTGAGGGCTTTTTTGTGGTGCTTTAAAAGCACTGTACTCTGGTTTTTTGGTTTTTTTAGGTTTTTTCGAGACAGAGCCTTGCTCTGTCACCCAGGCTGGAGTGCAGTGGCACGATCTTGTCTCACTGCCACCTCCACCTCCTGGGTTCAAGCGATTCTCATGCCTCGGCCTCCTGAGTAGCTGGGATTACAGGCATGCGCCATCATACCCCACTAATTTTTATATTTTCAGTAGAGACAGAGTTTTGCCATGTTGGCCGGGCTGGTCTCGAACTCTTGACCTCAAGTGATCTGCCTGCGTCAGCCTCCCAAAGTGCTGGGATTACAGGCATGAGCCATTGCGCCCAGCAGCAATGCACTCTTTATTTTTATGGTGGTTGTCCTTAAGATCCACACTTACATTTATTTACTTGTATTTGTTTCATAAATTTAACAGTTGTCTATTTCTTTTCTGCCACAAAAAGAATTTTACAAATTCTCAAGCCCCTCCCTTTGTCTCTCACCCCTGTATGTGCTCTGCCTCACTGGGAAGGTTTCATGTATACTTATGATGAGCAGGCTTACAGCGCTGTCTCTTAGCCTGGGTATTATGTAAAGAGACACCCATTTCTCTGAGAATGAAAAAGAATTTCAGTATTTTGGTTTTCTTTTTTTTTTTTTTTTTTGAGACAGAGTCTTGCTCTGTCACCCATGCTGGAGTGCAGTGGTGTGATCTTGGCTCACTGCAACCTCCATCTCCCAAGTTCAAGCAATTCTCCTGCCTCAGCCTACTGAGTAGCTGGAATTATAGGCACCTGCCACCGCGCCTGGCCTTTTTTTTTTTTTTTGAGAATGGGTCTTGCTCTGATGCCCAGGCTGGAGTCCAGTGGTGTGATCTCAACTCACTGTAACTGGGACCAGAGGCATGCACCACCATGCTTGGCTAATTTTTCAATATTTTTGTAGAGATGGAGTCTCACTGTATTGCCCAGGCTGGTCTTGAACTCCTGGACTCAAGCAATCCTCTCGCCTCAGCCTCCCAAGGTGCTGGAATCACAGGCTGAGCC
The DNA here is from genome assembly GCF_028878055.3 of Symphalangus syndactylus. Taxonomy (NCBI): domain Eukaryota; kingdom Metazoa; phylum Chordata; class Mammalia; order Primates; family Hylobatidae; genus Symphalangus; species Symphalangus syndactylus. The sequence goes on from NC_072426.2 coordinate 80,242,966, forward strand.
CTCGCCAGGCCTAAATGCACATTTCTAGCTCTGAGCTGTCTGTTGATGGCCTTTGCCATTTCCTTCTCATTTTCCTTTTTAGTGTCTGCTACGTAATACTTGTTGATTGTAGAAATTAGAAAAAACAGGCCGGGCGCGGTGGCTCACGCTTGTAATCCCAGCACTTTGGGAGGCCGAGGCGGGCGGATCACGAGGTCAGGAGATCGAGACCACGGTGAAACCCCGTCTCTACTAAAAAAAAATACAAAAAATTAGCCGGGCGTGGTGGCGGGCGCCTGTAGTCCCAGCTACTCGGAGAGGCTGAGGCAGGAGAATGGCGTGAACCCGGGAGGCAGCGCTTGCAGTGAGCCGAGATCGCGCCACTGCACTCCAGCCTGGGTGAAAAAGCGAGACTCCGTCTCAAAAAAAAAAAAAAAAAAAAAAAGAAATTAGAAAAAACAAAGAAACTAGAAGGTAGAAAAAAGTGGCAGTCGCCTAAATTCCCAACATAGAGCCACATTACATGTTTCACTCTGTGGCCTTTCAGGTTTCTCTCAGATGTTCACCACATAGACCTGATGTGAAAATTGCCACACTGTAAATGGTGATGCTACATGTTCAGACATTGAGATGACCTCGTAAATTTCCTTCAGGTATTAACTTTAGGAAATACTCCTTACATAAACCCCAATGCTCCAGTGTTGACATGGAAAGGAGACATTCAGAGTAGAGGAACAGCTTTCATTGAAATATTGATTTTGTTCTCAAATTAACCTTAGGGATGACATGATCCCTTCCAAACCAGCACAGACACGACTACAGTCCATTCTCCTCTGCTGGATGTAGCTTCAGGATTTTCCCATCTTTATTTCTTTTTAAAGTTTGAGAAACATAAAGATTTGCTTATGAGCTCTTAGATTATTTAAAATTATTTGTTGTGTTAACAGACACTTGAAAGGATAAGAAAAAATAAATTTTAATTCCTCCAAATGGTTTTATATTAGGTGATTATTTTTTACTTCTTTAATTTGCTTACATCATACATAGAAAAACAATCATAGAACTCATCTGAAATACCTACTGTCGACGGGGCATGGTGGCTTATACCTGTAATCCCAGCACTTTGGGAGGCAGAGATGGGAGGATCACTTGAAGCCAGGAATTTGAGACCAGCCTGGGCAACATAGTGAGACCTGGTCTCTACAAATAATACAAAAATTTGCCAGGTGTGGTGGCTTGCACCTGTGGTCCTGGCTACTCCTGCTCGGGAGCTGAGGTGGGAGAATCACTTGAGTTCGAGGCTGCAGTGAGCTATGATCCCGCCACTGCACTTCTGCCTGAGTGACAGAGCAAGATTCTGTCTCTAAAAAGGAAAAAGAAATATCGCTATTGGCTGGGCGCGGTGGCTCAAGCCTGTAATCCCAGTACTTTGGGAGGCCGAGGTGGGTGAATCACCTGAGTTCAGGAGTTCAAGACCAGCCTGGCCAACATGGTGAAACCAAGTTTCTAATAAAAATACAAAAATTATCTGGGCATGGGCCCGGAGCAGTGGCTTACACCTGTAATCCCAGCACTCTGGGAGGCCAAGGCGGGCGGATCAGGAGGTCAGGAGATTGAGACCATCCTGGCTAACACAGTGAAACCCTGTCTCTACTAAAAATACAAAAAAAAAAAAAAAAAAAAATTAGCCGGGCGTGGTGGTGGGCGCCTATAGTCCCAGCTACTCAGGAGAATGGCGTGAACCCGGGAGGCGGAGCTTGCAGTGAGCCGAGATCGCGCCACTGCACTCCAGCCTGGGAGACAAAGCAAGACTCCGCCTCAAAAAAAAAAAAAAAAATTAGCTGGGCATGGTGGTGGGCACCTGTAATCCTAGCTACTGGGGAGGCTGAGGCAGAAGAATTGCTTGAACCTGAGAGGCGGAGGTTCCAGGGAGCCGAGATTGCACCACTGCACTCCAGCCTGGATGATAGAGCGAGATTCTGTCTCAAAAAGAAAGAAAGAAAGAAATATCTACTGCTGTTCATTTTTGTTTCCTTCTTTCTCTTCCTTTTATTCCCTTTTTCTTCTTTCTTTCTCCTTGCCCCTCCCTCTCTCCCCTGCTCTCCTTCATTTCTCTGTAGGATGGACCTGAGAAGGCAGACGCTGCTCCACCGCATGGTGGCAGAAGGGCAGGGCCGAGATGTCTGGGAGACTATGAAGTCTGGTTTAGGGTCTTTCAATGTGGGGCTGGTTAGCATTAGGGTAAGGGTCACAACACAGCAATTTAGAAGTGGCAAACACAGCAAGGCAAGGGTTCAGAGAGCCCTAGGGGTAAACTTGTTTCTGCTTTCTACCGGAGAGTTGATGGGCCTTTCTGGAAGTTGCTGGAATGAACAATGAAGTTGTCTCCTAGAAAGCAGGGCTGTGCTGGGAAGGCGGCCCTAAAGCTATGGCCACTGGTGCGGACGCTGATCCGTGGGCTCCGCCTTGGCGCCCCCTGTGGTCAGAGGACAGCGCCAGTGAGGGAATGATCCATGCAGTTCCCCACAGCTGAGTGCCATCCAGGGTGGGCGTTTCAGCCCCCATGCAGTTCCCCTGCTTCGCTTGCTGGATGATCATTTTGGGATCATTTGCAGGGCAGCACCTGCACAACAGCATTTTAAATCAAACACTGGGCCAGGTGCGGTGGCTCACGCCTGTAATGCCAGAACTTTGGGAGGACGAGGCAGGCAGATCACTTGAGGTCAGGAGTTCGAGACCAGCCTGGCCAACATGGTGAAAGTCCACCTCTACTAAAATACAAACATTAGCCATGCGTGGTGACGCGCACCTATACTCCCAGCTAGTTGGGAGGCTGAGGCACGAGACGAAAATCACTTGAACCTGGGAGGTGGAGGTTGCAGTGAGCCGACATTGAGTCACGGCACTCCAGCCTGGATGACACAGCGAGACTCTGTCTCAAAAAAAAAAAATCAAACACTGGGCTGGGCATGGTGGCTCACGCCTATAATCCCAGTGCTTTGGGAGGCTGAGCTTGAGGCCAGAAGTTCCAGATCAGCCTGGGCAACACAGCAAGAACCTGTCTCTACAAAAAACTTACGCACAACTCTAGCTCACTGCAACCTCAAATTCCTGGATTCAAGTGACCCTCCCACCTCAGCCTCCTGAGTAGGTCGGACTACAGGGGTGCCACCACCCCAGCTCATCTGCAGCATCCCAGTCATCTGGTAGGTCTAAAGCAAAAGAAAGCGGTAGGGTCCTGTAAGGCCTGTGAGAGTGAGGCTGCCTCCACCTGGTCTCCACCGGCTCCCTGCCACCTTCCAGGCTCTAGCTCAGTGACGGCCCAGTGCAAAGAGCAGCTCCTGCCAGAGCCCCGGCACTGCTTAGGAACATCAAGACAGAGAGGCTTCCATTTCAGATGCCTGGCCTGTTGTGGTTTCTGCTCTAAAAAAATCACCTAATGGTTGAGTCCAGTTGAGTCCATTTGCCCAGACACACAAACCAAGAGATTGCAACCCAGATGGCAACCAAGCGAACTTGGGTGAGTTCCAAAGAAAACTGAGCAAGGGACAGGCGCTCTGGCCAGCATGCTTCCCTGCTTCAGCCACTTTGAGGGTAAATCACACGCAGGACCAGCCCCAGACCACGCTGTCTTAGCTATCCCAGGACCACAGTGGGCACAGACCTGGCCCTTCACTGACAGCGCCCCCACCCCGACCCACAGCAATGCCCCTCACGGAGCCCTGAAGCTATGGTAGGGGGCATTCAGTGATTCATGCAGGTCCCTAAGTGAGCCCCAGAAGACCATGGGGCCCTGGCCTGCCTCCCACACCCTCATCCCCAGCCCAGGCCTGAGGCTCCCCACAGACGCTGCCCCTTTGGGAATGGGAGCAAAATGGGACCCAGAAAGAGTCTGTCTCAGGCCTTCCAGAGCAGGATGGGTCTCCTCCGATAGGTGCCTCTTAACCCCCCAGGAGTCATGGACCCTTGGAGAGCTGAACAAATTGGCTGTCTCAGAAAATGCACTTTGTCACCTACACACACAATTCTGAATACACCTACGCTGCACACCAGCATGAACGCGATTTCACAAACCAGGCTCCATGGGCCTCAAGTACAGACTGGTCCTCGAGGTAGACTTGCTTCTGAGGACTGTTAATGGGCCCCTCAGACCCTAGAGGAGGCAGCACAGATCAGACCTGGTGCCTCCCACGATCAGACCGGTGGCCGGCGGCCTGGCAACTGGTGGGGAGGAGGTTTTTACTCAGCCACGAGCTGCTGGCCAGGTCCAATGGGGAGACAGTCAGGGGCTTGGACACGGAATCAATTCACTGCCAGACAGCCCAGGTCCCGGCCATGAAGATGTCTCCTCATCATGATGACAACACTCAGGGCAGCTGGGCCACGTGCTGGACAGCTCAGCGTTCAGCAGGGGTTAAGCCGATGGTGCACAGGACAGGCTCAGCCTGGGGAAAGGATGTCCCTGCCATTTTGCTAGCCTGGAAGTGCTCTGGAAGGAGGACAGAAAACCTGCCTTAGCCAGGGCATCCCAGGGCATTGAGACAACACGAGGACAGGAGTGCAGACCTCCGGGAGCAGGCAGGAGGGAGCTGAGGAGGGGCTGGGGGATCTCGGCCAGGGAGGCAGGGGATGACCTGGGGCTGGAGGTATCTCAGGACAGAAGAAGCTGGGCTTCACTGGCAGCTGCACTGGCCCTGAGCACTCCCCACCTCCTGCCCTGCCGATCGTCAGCCAAGTGTTCTGGAAAGAACAGAGTGAAAGCAGAGCCAGCCGGAGAAAGCCGAGGAGAGTTCATGGAAACAGCAAGAACGGCACGGTGTCAGAAGGCAGGACCACCTCTGTGACCTTGGGGGCAGGGCTGCCTTCTGCGAGGCAGATAGGGATGAGCCTGCGTCTGCTGCCCACCCAGCAGCGCCTGAGCTGAACCCCCTGCGCCACCATGAACAAACATCTGGCATCAACTTGCTCGCTGCCCCCACCCGCCCTCAATCTGCTTTGGTAGAGAAGAGCCTGGGTTCAGGCGGAGCACGGGCTACGCTGACCCTGCCCGTCACCTGGGGAGACCAGCAGAGGTGGCAGCATGAGGAAGTGGACCCCAGAGAGCACAAGTGACAGAAGTCCCGGGAGCCAGAGGATGGAGCTGGACTTTGACTCACAGCGCCTGATTTCAGACGCTGGATTGGTCACGCGCTAGCTGTGCAATCTTGGACAAGTGACTGCACGTCCCTGGGCTTTCTCTCACTTTTTCAAAACTGGTGGTTGTAGGCATTGAATGAGTTAAAGTACCAAATGCTCAGAAATAGGACAAGCACAAGGAGTTATTCAGGGCTGGTTCTCCTGATAATGTCCTCACTGCAGAGGTTGTGAGAGAACTTCATTAACCTTTGGGGATCCCGCGTCCTCATAGCTCCATCCTGAGGCCGCCTGGGATGCCAGTGCTGCACCTTTGTCAGGCCCCAGCAGGAGCGCCATAATGAACTAGAGTCCTCAGACCCGGATCCCTTTGGTAGAACTGCTAGGATGAGTGCTGCCCACACTGGAGTGTGCAGCAGATTGCCCTGGGGAGTGTTAAAATAACATAAAACAAAACTATTCTTGAAAAAATTACATTTACACTAAAGTGCTCCATCCACTGGAGGCCAAGGGAGGCCCTTTTTCAGGCCCAGATTCTATTCTAGGACCATGATATTTCCACGAAAAGGAGACGAAGTGCTGCCTCAGCGACCCAACCCCCGCCAGGGGAAGCCTGGGCCTGGGACCCCTTCACTAGGGATCTGAAGCCCAGGTCTTCCTGGAGGTGCTTTTACACTGCTTGATCTTCGAAGTATTTCCATTTTGAGATGTTCTTCTCTGAAAACTCCTCCTCATTCAGAGCCTGCCTACAGCCGGCCCTGGAGCATGGAGGTCACAGTCTGTCTTGGTACAGGGACACCACCTGGGTTTCAGATGAGTGGACAGTTTTCTGTCATTTTTCCCTGCACTTCTTGTCTACTCTTCTTGTTTAGATGATTTTTTGCTTATTCCTTTCTATTTCTACATGTTCTCATTTTCTCTTTTCTTTTCTTTTTTTTTTTTTTTCTGAGATAGGGTTTTGCTCTGTCACCCAGGCTGGAGTGCAGTGAAGCAATCAGCTCAGTGCAGCCTCCACCTCCCTGGCTCAAGCGATCCTCCCACCTCAGCCTCCTGCGTAGCTGGGACCACAGGTGCACACCACCACACCTGTCTAATTTTTGTTTGTTTGAGTTGTTTTGGTAGAGATGGGGTCTCACCGTGTTGCCCAGGTTGGTCTGGAACTGCTGGGCTCAAGGGATCCTCCAGCCTCAACCTCCCAAAGTGCTGGGATTACAGGCGTGAGCCACTGTGCCTGGCCTGGCTAATCCTTTTCTTTTCTTTCTTCCTTTCTGTGGATCAAAGGCCTTCTCTGCCACTCACCACAGCACTGTGCTTCCTGCCTTCCCTGCCCTGGGAGCCTCTGCAGGCCAGAGCCCCAGTGAGTGCGCCTTGTGGCTGTACACCTGAACTGCCTTCCTTCCCTGTGGCTGGAACTTCCTCCCAGATTGTCGCTGTGCACCTGGCCTGGCTTCCAGAGGCCTTGGGTGATTGCCTGGGTGAGGCCCATTCCTAGCCTTGCAGGTTTTCAGAAGGTAACTTTGCGGCTTTGGCCGTAATGTGGCAGTATTCAGCAATGTGGCATTTCTGTGCAGATAGTTTTAAACTTTGGTTCAGTTCGTTGCTGATTCATTTGATGTCTTAAGGAGCACAGAGCTCCAAGAATAAAATGTTAATAAGTGAGGACTTCCGGTTCTGGTTCTGCATGTACAGAGCTTGGAAGATATCTTTCAGTAGGTATCTGGCACTAGGTTCCCTGCAGCCTACTCCCAAGGAAATCATTTCCGAGCTGGGCTTTTCCAACCTCGAGCTTGGCCAGGCCGCATCCCCTCTCCCCAGAGGCCCTGCCACCTCCCTACACTCTCATGCATGCCTCTCGTTTGCAGTGGTGGCTGCTCCCTCCGCCAATATCACCTGCTGTTCATGCAGCACGTGGCTGAACCTTCTGGTCAGTGCTCTGACTCACCTGCCTGTCAGTCATTCTTCTGTGGGCCAGGTCTTCAGGATGATCCTTTGCTGGTTCCTTGTCCCTAAGTTATCTCCAAAGGTGAGTTTTTCCCAAACCAGGTTTTTGGTTTTTGCAGGACATTTGTGCTGGGGGGATCAAGGGCTGTGTTCTAGGCTTGTGCAGGGTTTGTTACAATTCCGGTTTGGTGTGTGGTCATTTTCCTCATTTTAAAGGAATAAATGAGGCTGGGTGTAGTGGCTCAAGCCTATAATCCCAGCACTTTTGGAGGCTGAGGTGAGAGGATCACTTGGGCTCAAGAAGTCAAGGCTGCAGAGAGTTGCACTCCAGCCTGGACAACAGAGTGAGACCCTGTCTCAAAAAGGAAAAGACAAAAAAAAGAATAAACAAGATATCGTGTGTGAGAGAGGTTATAAAGGTAAGGTATAAATAATAAATAGAAAGACTCCGCATAGAAAGCAGGACATGCCATGTCCTCAGGTGGCCTCTGTGTGCCTGAGCCTGAGTCAGCCTCTCAAGGGTACGACCGCTGGCCTTGGAGGTGAGCGCATCCCCTGACCCACCCCTAGGCTCCACTCTCGTCCTTGGTGTGAATTGTTTCCTTGCTGCTTGTTGTGGTTTTATTTTGTGTTGTGCCCTGAAAGAACACACCAGAGGGTTTCATGTGCCCTCCCCTTCCTCTGTGCCCGGTCTTGTCCCTGCCTCACCCTCGGCCAAGGGGCCAGCCTCTGCAGACCTACCTTTGTGATGTCCTCTTCCCTATGATCAGACACTAAACTCAGGAAGACACCAAGACTGGTGGCATGGCTTTACACCCAAACCATCTTGGTGCTTCATGGACAGCCAGATCCCTCACCTCACTGCCCGAGGTGGCAACCACATGAGACAGGCCCTGGAAATAACAGGTACCGTGGTGTCCTTGACCTTGAATTAGCTCCACATTTTCTATTTGCTACTCACTGAAGAGCTGACCTGCTGACCTGTTTATGCAGCCCACAGGGTGGAAAAAGTTCTAAAATCTAAAAGTGAAGCTCAGAGGCTAATTTTATATATGCAAAATGTACAAGATATGAATAAAGTGTTATATTAATAAAATGCCCTAGAATTGGTACTCTTTCCAGAGGGAATGGGAAGGCCTGGGGCCGCGTCCATGTCCTGGCTGTGCTGTGCTGCGTGCCCCTGGGGAAATCCCTACCAAATCACTCTGGGTCATACCTCATGAGGGGTTACTCCTCCTCTCGACTCTTCCGTTGCCAGCTACTGTAACCATTTAACCAGGCTGTCAGGTCACCTCGGGATAGATGGTTTCTGCTTTTCTGCCATGCTTGCCTGGAGACTCAGTTTAAGCTAAAAGCTAGAAACTGTATCTCCAACAGAGGACTGTCTCAAAGCCAGGGTGGAAAGAGCCGGATTGGACACTCAGCAAATGACACCATGAGGACATGGCTGGTGGTGCAGGCATCTTCGCACCAGACAAGATTACCTGTGAGACTGCGCCCAGGAGCTGAGTGAGGGTTTCTAGGACCCTTCGGAGGGAGCAGAAGGAAGCAACTCCCCATGACTCCATGGCTGGCTGGGGCACAAGCTCACATTCGGGAAGCTACAGAGGGGAGCGTCTTGTCACTTTGTGCCTTAGCACTGCGGTGCCCTCAGTGTGGGGTGAGCAAAATCACACCTTTTCTAGCAATAGGCCCTTACACTGACTGACAAACTCCACAGATAAACAGTGGTGGGGCTTCCCCCGCTCGTGGTAAGTGCATGGTGCAGAAGAGAATGCAATGAGTGGGTAATGTCCGAGCGTGCCTGCTGCCCCAGCCTCCTACCCCACAGGGGAGAGGCCTGGGGTCCGGCTCAGGACACACCGCAGTCCAGCTTCCCTAGGGACACCCCTGCGTGCTCATCCTCTGCTTCAGGCCTGATCATCATCGCCAAGGAGAAACTTCATGTTTTTAAGAAGTCCCTGCGGTGGTCAGCCAAGACAAGCCTGCTTCTTTGCCCACCGCAAGGCAGGATGCTGAGGAGGAGTTTGAGAGCCAGGCTGAAAACAGTGAGGTGGATGCAGGAGCCAGCTGGGATCTTGGCCAAGGGCGTGGACACAGAGTCGCAAGCTGGCTGTGGCTTCTATGCATTTCCAGTTTGCCTTTTTATAGAATAATGATAAGAGAGCCTCCCCACTGGTGGGTCGTGTATTTTCAATGAGTTAATATGTGCAAAGGGACAGGCGCGGAGGTCAGGACTTCAAGACCAGCCTGACCAACATGGTCTTGAAGTCAACATGGTGAAAACCCGTCTCTACTGAAAATACAAAAATTAGCTGGGTATGGTGGCACGCGCCTGTAATCCCAGCTACTCAGGAGGCTGAGGCAGGAGAATCACTTGAACCGGGGAGACGGAGGTTGCAGTAAGCCGAGATCACGCCACTGCACTCCAGCCTGGGCGACAGAGCGAGACTCCGTCTCAAAAAAAAAAAATTGCAAAGAGCATCAAACAGTGCAGCGTCATGAGTGAGCTCATGCTCTGGCCCCTCATTTTCATTTAGTGCCACTAGAGACCTTGAGGAAGAGGGTCCCTTTGAAATTTGGTGACCAACATCCATCCATCTCAGCTCTGTCCTGGAGGTCAGCCAAGATCATGGGTAAGTGCTTTGCCAAGACCACTCGCTACAATGTGTCTCTGGAACAACATACTTTTACTGCCGCAGTGCAGTTCCAAGCTCCTGTTGGAGCCGGTGCCTGTCTGGACACCTCCCCGCCACCCCCACTGGAGAACCTAACATTCCTGCCTCCGTTTTTGCCTCCAGTTCTTCAACATAGAATCTCTGCTCCCAGGAGCAGGGTGGTTTTTTTGTTTTTTTTTTTTTTTTTTTTTTTTTGCAGGGGGGTTGGGTGCGTATCAGTTGTCAGGCCTCTGAGCCCAAGCTAGGCCATCATATCCCCTGTGACCTGCACGTATACATCCAGATGGCCTGAAGCAACTGAAGATCCACAAAAGAAGTGAAAATAGCCTTAACTGATGACATTCCACCATTGTGATTTGTTTCTGCCCCACTCTAACTGATCAATGTACTTTGTAATCTCCCCCACCCTTAAGAAGGTTCTTTATAATCTCCCCCACCCTTAAGAAGTTTCTTTGTAATTCTCCCCACCCTTGAGAATGTACTTTGTGAGATCCACCCCCTTCCCACAAAACATTGCTTCTAGCTCCACTGCCTATCCCCAAACCTATAAAAACTAATGATAATCCCACCACCCTTTGCTGACACTTTTCGGACTCAGCCCACCTGCACCCACGTGAAATAAACAGCCTTGTTGCTCACACAAAGCCTGTTTGGTGGTCTCTTCACACGGACGCATGAGACATCAGTAATTCTATTTCGAACATGCTCAATTTGAAATGGGCATTAGACATCTGATATGGTTTGGATCTGTGTCCCCACCCAAATCTCCTGTTCAATTGTAATCCCCAGTGTTGGAGGAGGGGCCTGGCGGGAGGTGATTTGATCATGGGGGTGGAGTTCTCATGAATGGGTTAGCACCATCCCCTCGGCGCTGTTTTCCTGTTAGTGAGTGAATTCTGGAGGGATCTGACTGTTTGAAAGTGTGGGGCACCTCCCCATTCCCTGTCTTGCTCCTGGTCCTGCCATGTGAGACGCCTGCTCCCACTCTGCCTTCTGCCATGAGTGAAAGCTCCCTGAGGCCTCCCCAGAGGCAGATGCTGCCAGGCTTCCTGTGCAGCCTGCAGAACTGTGAGCCAATTAAAACCTCTTTTGCTTATAAATTACCCAGTCTCAGACCTTTCTTCAGCAGTGTAAGAACAGACTAATACAGCATCCAAGCATGATGTGTGTGAGGCAGTTGGCTGCTTGAGCCTGTGTCTACAAAAACAGGCTGGAGACAGTGGCTTGGGGAGTCAGTATGCAGATGGAACTTAAAAATCACGGCTCGATACCTTCATTTAAGGAGGGTGAAGAGATCAAAAGAAGGGTCCAAGGCTGGATAGAGCCTGCACCACTGCCACCACAAAGGTGAGAAAGTGAGACCCAGGGAGGCCCCCTGAGAAAGGCTGAAGACCAGGGAATGCTGTCTCAAGCCAAGTGAGGAAAGGGCTTCAAAGAGATGGTGAGGTCCACCGGAAAGCTAGGCAGGGTATGGGAGGGAGATGGCTGACCTGGAGACGGTGCAGTGACTGGTAATACTGAGGTCTAGAGTCTCGTGGGTGTTCACAGTGGGACAGAGGTGTTATCATAAGGATGGCATATTATAAATGATGCTTCCAGGTTCAAGTACAGGAAATCCTGGCCAAAGTGGCTTAAACAACAGGGTGTTGGCCAGGCATGGTGGCTCATGCCTGTAATTCCAGCACTTTGGGAGGCCAAGGTGGGCAGATCACCTGAGGTCAGGAGTTCAAGACCAGTCTGGCCAACATGGCAAAACCCCATCTCTACTAAAAAAATACAAAAATTAGCTGGGCATGGTGGCATGCACCTATAATCCCAGCTACTTAGGAGGCTGAGAAGGGGGAATAATTTGAACCCAGGAGGCAAAGGTTGCTGTGAGCCGAGATCGCACCATTGCACTCCAGCCTGGGCGACAGAGCAAAACTCCATATCAAAAAAAAAAAAAAAGAAAGAAAGAAATGAAGAAAAGAAAGAAAGAAAGAGAGAGAGAGGAAGGAAGGGAGGGAGGGAGGGAGGAAAGGAAGGAGAGGAAAGGAAGAAAAGAAAGGAAGAAAGTCATGGATGGCTCCGCAGCTCCACAAGTCATTTACCAAGGCCACTTTCCCATAGTACACACAGAGAGTCCTTGGTTTCTGGTCCTGCCAGTCAGAATTGGGCGGAACTGCCAAGTTGGCCCAACTCTACTCCAATCCCTGACAAAGGCAACGGCCTTCGGGAGGCTCCGCTCTCTGTGCGCTTTGCTCAAGATGCCTGATGAATGATTACTTTGAGGAAGAAAGGAAGACTTTTAGGGAAGAAGCGACTTTGTTTTCGCGGTCAAGGAGAGAAGGCCCCAAGAGACCAAGGTAGACGCTGAAGGAATCCAGGAAGATGACAGAAGCGGTGAAGAGACGCGAGGTGGGGCCAAAATCTTCACTAACCAACAAGGAGGGCTGCGGGGGCTTTGGAGGGCCTCTTTTGTCGCAACCGTGGCCCCTCCGCCCCTCACCTGCCCCTTGAGTGCCTGTGCAGGGGTCTCACACGCGAGCTCTGCTACTCAGACCGAGCCAGTGTACCGTCACCATGGCAACAGCGCGTCCTGGGCTGGGGCGGGGCCGGACTGCCAGCGCCTTCGTGGTGCATTCGGAGCTAAGCCAGTGATTGGCCATCTGGGCGCGGGGCGGGCTGAGTCAGTCGGAGGGGGCGGGGCTGAGGCTCCGGTGAAGGCCCTAGGCCTGGGCTGGGCCGAGGGAGATGATGGATGCCGCTTCTTGCCACTCCCCGGGGGCACCACAGAGAGCGGGGAGCCTGCAGAGAGCAGGGACAGAGGCTTCAAACGCACTGTTTCCGGGCAATGTCACTAATGCCAAAGTCATGCCTCCCACTGGACACTCCTGGGCTCCCATCCTTCCTACCAAGAAACTTTCTCTGTGAAACCCACGAAACAGCTAGAAATGGAGCCCAAAAGACAGCCAGGATAACAGACGACAGAGAGGATCAAGGCCCAGCAGGACCTGACGACTATAACACTCTGGCACCAGGGTGTCTAGAATGGGAAGCCCCCAAGGGGCTGGAGTGGGATGGGGGCGTGGTGCAGGCCGCCCACCAGGTTCCCTCCGGGCAGAGCGGCAGGGCCCCCGAGCTTCCTGAGCCTTCACGGAGGTCTAGTGGTCCCTCTGCCTGAAAACCTGTCTGTTTGTCAGGAGAAGTTCGGAGCATATAATTTTGGGAAGCAATTTTCTTCTAGAGAGTTCACTTTCCTGTGCGGGGCGGGGGAGGAAGACAACACATAACTGAACGACAGATGAAGATAAATTGTAAAAGAAAATTGTTTAAGTGTTTAATCAGACAATGAAGAGAAACCCAAAACAATAAAACCTTTTCAAGGAAGTAAGGTACACAATAAAAAATCTCTTGGAGGAAGCATCAGGGCTTAAAGATGAGTGGAAAATCGGCTTGCTTTTTGGGGACCAGAAGAGAACAGATTTTTTTTTTTTTTTTTTTTTTTTGAGATGGAGTCTCACTCTGTCTCCCAGGCTGGAGTGCAGTGGCGCAATCTCGGCTCACTGCAAGCTCTGCCTCCCGAGTTCAAGCCATTGTCCTGCCTCAGCCTCCCGAGTAGCTGGAACTACAGGTGCTCGCCACCACGCCCAGCTAATTTTTTGTATTTTTAGTAGAGACGGGGTTTCCCCATGTTAGCCAGGATGGTCTTGATCTCCTGACTTCGTGATCCACCCGCCTCGGCCACCCAAAGTGCTGGGATTACAGGTGTGAGCCACTGCACCCGGACTTTTTTTCTTAATACAGAGTCTTGCTCTATCGCCCAGGCTGGAGTGTAGTGGCTCGATTCTGGCTCACTGCAATCTCCAGCTCCGAGGTTCAAGTAATTCTAGTGCCTCAGCCTCCCAAGTAGATGGGATTACAGGCATGTGCCACTGTGCCCAGCTAATTTTTGTATTTTTAGTAGAGACGAGGTTTCTCCATGTTGACCAAGTTGGTCTTGAACTCCTGGCCTCAAGTGATCCATCTGCCTCAGCCTCCCAAAGTGATGGGATTACAGGCGTGAGCCACTGCGCCCGGCCGAATTTTTAAAATATACTTGAAAGCTGGTTATCTATGAGCTGATGGCAAGATTTTTTTTTTAAAGGCAGAGTGTCACTCTGTCGCCCAGGATGGAGTGCAGTGGTACAATCATAGCTCACTGAAGTCTCAACCTCCCAGGCTTAAGCAATCCTTTCACCTTAGCCTCCTGAGTAGCTGGGACCACAGGCGCACACCACCACACCTGGCTGATTTTATTTTTTATTTTTATTTTTGTAGAAATGGGGGTCTCACTACGTTGACCAGGCTGGTCTGGTGCTCCTGGGTTCAAGCGATCCTCCCATCTTGGCCTCCCAAAGTGCTGGGATTACAGGTATGAGCCACCATGCCTGGCCCCAGTTGCAAGATTTTATTAAAATTTTTATAGGTCAAAAATGTAGAGGTTAAAAGACCCTCCTAAGGAAGCTAAACAAAGTGCAGACAGGTACAAAGCTGAACTCTATCAGCTCAAAGAAAACAGTGCCCGGCAGAAGATGCCAGAGCAGTTACAACAGGAAGCTCCATGCCAGTGGGAGCAGCCCCCTGAGTGAGAACTCCCTGGAGCGTCTGTTCTAGAAGCCCTGCCTTACAGAGTGGATGATGTGAAATTGTGAGCAGTTTCAGCTGTAGGCAGCAGAAACTTGGCCCAACACCAGAGAGAGAAGATAAAACATCAGAAGAGAGAGAGGACAGATGTCACCCAGACAAATTCTTTCTTAACAAGGGTTGAAAAAGGAGGCGGTTAGTTCCCATGCAGTGTGAGCCATGGGTGGTGGGCAAGATCACAGCACACTGCACAAGGCAGAGGCGAGATGTGAGAATGAATGCAAGTCCTTGCCGGGAGCCTCCGTGACCCCATCAGCCACAGGCCGGGGCACTACAGCAGAGGCAGACTGCACATGGACGTGTGGTGTCTGCATGGGCTGCATGGACCCTCACATGCCCACTCCACAGCTCCATTACAGGCCTCTGCAAAGACCTCCTCTTGCCCCACCTTCTCTTATTAGTCTCCTGGGCTGCTGTAACAAATTACCACGAACTTAGTGACTTAAAAGAACAGCCTAGTTTTTTCTCACAGGTCCTGGAGTCCAGAACTCTGAAATTAAGGTGTCAGCAAAGCTGCACTTTCTCCAGAGCCTCTAGGGTAGAACCCATGCCTTGCCTATGGTGGCTGCTGGTGTTCCTGGGCTTGTGGCTGTACACCCCAATGTCTGCTTCCACCATCGCATGGCCTTCCAACTGTGTGTGTCTAATCTCACACTACCTCTCTCTCACAAGGACACTTATGATGGCATTCAGGGCCCACCCAGATAATCCAGGATGACCCTCACCTGAGGATGCTTAAATGAATCACACGTGCAAAGACCCTTTTTCCAAATAAGGTCACATTCACAGATTTCAGGAAGAGAATATGGAAACACTTTGCTGGGGGGGCATTTTTCAGCCCACCACACCTCCCAGTCTTTCTCCTTCTAGGCCCCTGATCACCAGCCCAGCCATCAGCCACTGCCCATCAGTTTCATGTTTACTCTAACCTCAGTCCGCTTCTTTCCACATAGTGAATGATGGTTGCTCTGTCAGAATTTCTGCCCATTGGGAGGACTTTCCCCCACCACTGTTTTTCAGGGCTTTCCCATGGCAGGCTATAGCACAGCAGCATTTGGGGCTTACATCCACCTATCAAGCCATGACCCAAGTCTGGCCACTTTACTCCCACCTCTACCCCAGTTCTGAGCTGAGTGAGGCAGGGGCCTGATGCAACCTTTGCAGACAATATGGGGCCTGGGCCACCTGCTTGGGCAGCTCCTGGCTGCCACGTGGCCCTGCTCTGGCCCAGAACAGAATGCACCATCACCATCGTACTGTGTATGGGGCTGTTGGGCCCATCACTGACTATAACTTGGGTTCTAGCCGAACCCAGCTCAGGATGGGCAGTTCTGGCTGCAGAGTCGCTTGATGTCTCTTGCTGGGTGCTCTGTCTCCATCAGGGCCCGGTGGCATGCTGGGAGCTATTCTGGTTGGGTTTGTTTTTTGGGGTGGTAGATGTATAATTATCAGTTACAGATGGTGTGGTCTTGATCCAGAACCCTAAGTGTCTGTATTGTGATTCTCCCATGGGAACCTGTGGTAAACTCCAAATGCCCTCTTTTTCTACCATAGATACCTCATATACAATAAGGTCTGCTGGATCTTATGATGCAAGGAGCAGGGCTGCTGACCCACATCCGGCACTTGCTACAGAGCCCTTTCCAGCTCTGGGCCCAAAGCCTTCATACAGCTCAATAAGGGGGCCAGAGCAGCATGCCCACCCATGGGGTTTGCTACCTTTAAACCCAAGGGAGCCTACTAAGCATTGTGCTTTATTCTTGTTGGTGCGAGGTATGAGATGCAATCATTTGTCTTTTACTTTGGAAGGAATGTCCAAGCATGTCCCAAACCACTGGATCCCTGAAGTCTCCACAAATGTGTTTAGCAGGTTGGCAGATACAAGGTCAATATATATATCAATTAGTTAGGTATACAAAAATAAACTCAAATTGCATTCAGAGGCCAAGCAAGGAGAATTTCTTGAGACCAAGGGTTCAAGACCAGCTTGGGCAACATAGTGAGATCCCATCTCTACAAAAAGTTTTAAAATTAGCCATGTGTGGTGGCTCCTCCCACCTCAACCTCCTGAGAAACCTGTAGTTTTAGCTACTTGACAGGTTGAGGCAGGAAAATCCCTTGAGCCCAGGAGTTGAAGGTTACAGTGAGCTATGATCATGCCACTGCACTCCAACCTGGGTGACAGAGAAAGACCCTATCTCTTAAAAAAAAAAATTAACTCAAAATGGATCATACACCTAAACATAGTTTTAGTGTTAGCTAAAACTATAAGACTTATATAGCATGGGTTAATCTCAGCTGATCTGGATTAACCACATTGTGACGGTTAATTTTAGGTGTTGACGTGACTGGATTAAGAAATACCTACAAAACTGGCAAAACAGTACTTCTGGATGTGTCTGTGAGGGTGTTTCAAGGAGACTGATGTGTGAGTTGCTGCACTGAGTCAGGAAGATGTTCCTCAATGTGGGCAGCCACCATTCAATTGGCTGGGGGTCCAGAGAGAACAAAAAAAGAAGGAAAAGGATTTCCCCTCTCTCTCCTGGAGCTGGGACACTCTCCTTTTCCTGCCCCCCGGTTCTCAGGACTTCAGCCTCAGACAGACTTACATAATTGGCTTCCCTGGTTCTAAGGCCTTTGGACTTGGACTGGGCCATGCTACCGGCATCTCAGAGTCTTCAGCTTGTAGACAGCCTGTCGTGGGACTTCTCAACCTCTGTAATCAAGTGAGCTAATTCCCCTAATAAACCCCCTCTCATATGTCTATATATATCGATAGCTCCTATTGAGCTGTCTCTCTGTAGAACCCTGACCAATACACGCATGCTTATTACAAGGTATTGACCCTTGGCCAATGCTGTGCAATGGATTAACTAAAGATAAAGATGTTCTATAGCTATGAGTCTGTGAGTTGTTTCAGGGCAGGACTACCAGCCTGTCAGCATTGTTCAATAATAATTGAACTCATTATTTGTACCTGGTTTTAGAGGGGTCTGGAAAATTTTGAAAGCTAAAGCTGGTCACAAAGTCGGAACATACCTATGTGATCAGCTCACTCTAAGACCCTCCACTCCCACCAAGAGCAGACTTCAGGCTTCTTGGGACCAAGGTGCTTCCACACACAGTGTTCAAGGGCAAGATCTGAAATCAAAGTGCATCCTATGTGTCCCAGTGTTAAAAATACCTAGATCTCAAGGTACCTTTAGTGCATAGCCTTCTGCTTTTGCTACTGTGCCTATAAAAAAGCACAAGTATAAACTGAGTCCTGCAGGTCCTTTCAGCAGCTGAACACTTAGGGTGATTAATGTGTAATTAACACAAATTCCTTAAAGAAGGCATAGGAGAACATCTTAACAACCTTTGGTTGGCAAAGATTACTTAGATAAGACACAAACAGCATAATCCATGAAGGCAACAAATCAATAAATTGAACTTTCTCAAAATTAAAACTTTGGCTCTACAAAAGACTCTGTTAGAAAGAAAAGGGGAGCTATATACTGTGAAAAATATTTGCAAAATAAATATCCAACAAAAAACATGAATCTGGAATACATAAAGAACTCCTATAACTCAATAATAAGAAGACAAACAACCCAATTTTTAAAAATCCAATTCGTATGTGAGCAAAAGACTTAAATATATATTTCACCAAAAAGGGTAAACATTGGCAAATAAGCTCATTAAATGATGCTCAACATGATTAGCTATTAGAGAAGCTCAAATAAACCCACAATCACCATACACCTATCACAGTGACTAAAATAAAGAACAGTTGCTTGGTGTAGTGTCCCACACCTGCAGTTTCAGCACTTTGGAAGGCTGAGGGGGAAAGACTGCCTGAGCCCAGGAGATCAAGACCAGCCTGGGCAACATAGTGAGACTCAATCTCTACGAAAAATAATAATTAGCTGGGCATGATGGCTCACACCTGTAGTCCCAGCTATCTGCGAGACTGAGGTGGGAGGATCGCTGGAGCCCAGGAGATTGAGGCTACATTGAGCCGAGATGGTGCCACTGCACTCCAGCTTGGGTGACACAGCAAAACCCTGCCTCAAAAAAAAAAAAAAAGAAAAAGAAAAGAAAATAGTGATAACACCAAATGATAGTGAGGATGCAGAAAAACTAGACCACACATTACTGTTAGGAATGTGGCCAGGCACGGTGGCTCACGCCTGTAATCCTAGCATTTTGGGAGACAGAGGCAGGTGGATTACTTGAGGTCAGGAGTTTGAGACCAGCCTGGCCAACATGATGAAACCCTATCTCTACTAAAAATATTTAAAAATTGGCCAGGAGTGGTGGCAGGCACCTGTGATCCCAGCTACTCAGGAGTCTGAGGCAGGAGAATGGCTTGAACCTGGGAGGTGGCGGTTGCAGTGAGCCGAGATCAGGCCACTGCACTCCATCCTGGGCAACAGAGCAAGACTCCATCTCACAAAAAAAGTAATGTAAAATGATACAGCCACCCTGGAAAATAGCTTGGTAGTTTCTTTCTTTTCTTCTTTCTTTTTTTTTTTTTTAAGATGGAGTTTTGCTCTTGTTGCCCAGGCTGGAGTGCAATGGCGAGATCTCGGCTCACTGCAACCTCCGCTTCCTGGGTTCAAGCAATTCTTCTGCCTCAGCCTCCTGAGTAGCTGGGATTACAGGTGCGCGCAATCATGCCTAGCTAATTTTTCATATTTTTAGTAGAAACGGGGTTTTACCATGTTAGCCAGGCTGGTCTTGAACTCCTGAACTCAGGTGATCCTCCCGCTTCGGCCTCCCAAAGTGCTGGGATTACAGGTGTGAGCCATCATGCCCGGCCGGTAGTCTCTTATAAAACTAAATATATACTGGCCATAAAACCCAGAAACCACACTCACATTTATCACAGAGAAATGAAAACTGTTCACACCAACACCTGGCCACAAATGTCCACGGCAGCATTATTCATAATTGCCAAAAACTGGAAAAAACACAAATGCTCTTCAGTGGGTGAATGGTTAAAGAAACTTTGATACCCCCATACCATGGAATACTACTCAGCAATAAAAAGGAACCGACAATTGATACATTCAACAACTTGGATGGATCTCAAGCAAATTATGCTTAGTGAAAAAGAACCAGTTCAAAAGGCCATATACTGTGTGATTCCATTTATATAACATTTTTGAAATGACAAAATAGACAGATGAAAATCAGATTAGCAGTTGCCAGGGTTTCGGGGCAGAGGAGGAGGGAGCGGACATACGTAAAGGGTTAGCATGAGGGACTTCGATGGTGCTAATTGTTCTGTATCTTGATTGTGGTGCTGGTTACACGAAACTACACATGTGATAAAATTGCATTGAACTATTCACACGCATACATACAACACATACAAGTGAGTGCATGTGACACTGATGAAGTACAAACAAGCTCTGAGGACTGTATCAACATCAACGTCCTGGCTTTGATGTTAAACCATAGTTAGAGAAGAGGTTATCATTGAGGGAAACTGGGTGAAAGGTACACGAAACTTTCTTGAACTTTTTTTTTTTTTGCAACTTCCTGTGGGTCTATAATCATTTCAAAATTTAACCTTTTTTTTTTGAGACAGAGTCTCACTCTATCGCCCAGGTTGGAGTGCGATAGCCTGATCTCGGCTTACTGCACCCTCTCCCTCCCAGGTTCAAGCAATTCTTCTGTCTCAGCCTCCCACGTAACTGGGATTACAGGCACACACCACCACACCCGGCTAATTTTTGTATTTTTAGTAGAGATGGGGTTTCACCATGTTGGCCAGGCTGGTCTTGAACTCCTGACCTCAAGTGATCCGCCAGCCTTGGCCTACCAAAGTGCTGGGATTACAGGCATGAGCCACTACACCTGGCCAAAATTTTAAAATTCTTAACATATATTATTTTTAAAATGCTTCTCCACCAACTCCTATCCACCGCTGCACTTCTGTTGCTATCTCAGGCAGTGGTCCATGAAGGCCAGCACCATGAATAAAGCTACAACTGCTCAGTGTTTATGTAACACCCAGAAAAAACCACCCCCACCCTTCTCCATGTCATCTCAGTGTAGTGACATAGCCAAAAGTAACGCAGGTCCAAAACCCTGAGCAGTCATGGAGAGCTTTGCTTCAGGTTTTCTTGGGAGGACTGTGGAGAGGAGGCTCCCATCTCATGATGCAAAGCAAAACTTCCTGATGTCGTCCTTCCCACCCCCGACCAAAGCTGCGCCTTGAAGCAGATCCTCCAGTATCTCCTCCCCTCTCCCCATCTGCTTCTCTCCCCAAAGCTTCCCAGCCTTCTCTTCCTCTCCCCTCCCATCCCCTCCAACAGGACTGCTGGATTTCCCGCAAAAACTCCCAGGTCTGTTCTAACGTGGATCAGCCTAGGCTCTTCCCGTCTCTGCCCACTCCCACAGCAAAGGCCCCATAAGGAGCAGCCAAACACTCGTACCTCCTCAGGACACAAAGGAAAGGGAAGGCTGTGAACAGCCACTTGCGCTGTAGTATTTTTGTTTCTTTTTTTTTTTTTTAAATGGGTAGGCCGGGCACAGTGGCTCACGCCTGTAATCCCAGCACTTTGGGAGGCCAAGGCAGGCCTATCACAAGGTCAGGAGTTCGAGACCAGCCTGACCAACATGGTGAAACCCCATGTCTACTAAAAATACAAAAATTAGCCGGGTGTGGTGGCACACACATGTGATCCCAGCTACTTGGGAAGCTGAGGCAGGAGAATTGCTTAAACCCGGGAGGCAGAGGTTGCAGTGAGCTGAGATCGTGACAATGCACTCCAGCCTGGGCAACAAAGCAAGACTCCGTCTCAAAAATAAATACATAAATAAATAAAATGAGTAAAAGATTTGTAGAATCACCTCAGCAAAGAAGATAAGCTGATGGCAAAGAAGCACAGGAAAAGATGCTCAACATCATTAGTCATTAGGGAAACACTCATTGAAACCACGAAGAGACACCGTGACACACCCACTAGGATGGCTACAACCAAAGAGACTCACCATGGCAAGTGATAGTGAGGGTGTGAAGAAACTGGGACATTCATGCATTGCTGGTGGGAATGTGAAATGGCACAACCACTTCGGAAGACAGTTTGGCAGGTTCTTATGAAGTTAAGCATACAGCCAGGGATGGTGGCTCACACCTGTAATCCTAATACTTTGGGAGGTGGAGGCGAGTGGATGGCTTGAGCCCAGGAGTTAGAGACCAGCATGGGCAACATGGTGAGACTCTGTTTTTTTTTTTTTTTTTTCTTTTGGAGCCAGAGTCTACCTAGCTCTGTCACCCAGGCTAGAGTACAGTGGCACAATCTCCACTCACTGCAACCTCCGCCTTCCAGGTTCAAGCGATTCTCCTGCCTCAGCCACCCAAGTAACTAGGATTACAGGCACATGCCACCACGACGTGCTAATTTTTGTATTTTAGTAGAGATGGGGTTTCACCATGTTGGCAGGCTAGTCTTGAACTCCTGACCTCAGGTGATCCACCCGCCTCAGCCTCCCAAAGTGCTGGGATTACAGGCGTGAGCCATGCGCTGGGCCAGCGAGACCCTGTTTCTAAAAAGAAAAAAGTTAAACCTGCCATATGACTCAGTCACTTCACTCGTAGGGATTTACTCAGGTTTCATGAAAACATAGTCCACACAAGACCTGCACAGTAATATGTATAGACACTTTATTGGCAATAGTTAGAAACTGGAAACAACCCAAGTGTCCATCAACAGAAGAATGCAGCCAGGCACGGTGGCTCACGCCTGTAATCCCAGCACTTTGGGAGGCCGAGGTGGGCAGATCATGAGGTCAGGAGTTCAAGACCAGACTAGTCAACATGGTGAAACTCCACCTCTACTAAAAATACAAAAATTAGCTGCACGTGGTGGCATGCGCCAGTAATCCCAGCTACTCGGGAGGCTGAGGCAGGAGTATCGATTAAACCCGGGAGGCAGAGGTTGCAGTGAGCTGACATAGAGCCACTACACTCCAGCCTGGGCAACAGAGCAAGACTCCATCTCGGGGGCAAAAAAAAAACCAAAAAAACAGAAGAATGCACAAATGATGGCACATCCATACTATGGAATACTGTTTAGCAATTTTAAAAGAATGAACTGCACTCCAACCTGGGTGACAGAGCAAGACCCTGTCTAAAAAAAGAAAAAATAATAATAATAATAAACTATTGATAGTCACATCACTACAGATAAATCTCAAAATAGTTATGCTAATGGAAAGAAGCCAGACAAAAGAATACACATTGTATGATTCCATCTATATAAAATTCTAGAAATCGCAAATGAAAGCTGATCGGTGCTTGCCTGTGGCATTGCCTTGCCTCTCCAAGGGGGCCTTGGGGGAGGGAGAAAAGGATCACAGAAGGGCATAAGGAAAGTTTTCAGTGATGGATGTAGTCATTTTTTTTATTGTGGTGATTATTTCATGGGTGTATATATATATGTATATATATGTGTGTATATATATGTGTATATATGTGTGTATATATATATATGTGTGTGTATATATATGTGTGTGTATATATATGTGTGTGTGTATATATATATATATATATATATTCTTCCAATTTTGGCCGAGTGCGGTGGCTGTCACCTATAATCCAGCATTTTGGTAGCCTGAGGCAAGAGGACCCAGGAATTCGAGACCAGCCTGGGCAATACAGTAAGACTGGGCAATACAGTAAGACCCCCATCTGTGGAAAAAATTGTTTAAAGTAGCCAGGTGTGGTGGTGCACACCTGTAGTCCCAGCTACTCTGGAGGCTGACATGGGAGCATTTCTTGAGCCCAGGAGGTGGAGGTTGCAGTACGCTATGATCATGCCACTGCGCTCTAGCCTGGGTGACAGAGCTCACTTGAATCTGGGAGGCAGAGTTTGCAGTGACCCAAGATTGTGCCATTGCACTCCAGCCTGGGCAACAAGTATAAAACTCCGTCTAAAAAAAAAAAAAAGAAAAAAAAGAAATCAATGTGGGTGCTCTCAAAACACCAGATATGTCTATTGAATCATGCATAGAACTTGGGAAAAGGACCTCTGGGTGGATTCCTGAATGCAGTGGACCTACAGTGAGTTGGGCCTGGGTCAAAACTCTATTACCTAGCTCTCATATAGCCCCAACTCAAGCAGGGGACCACAATAAGGCTTTGTGTCCCTGGGTATCAATGCCAAGATGGATTCTGTGTCTACCAGCACTTGAAATGTTTAAATTCCTCTTTACCTAGTATGTGGCAACTCTAGTAAATAGCCATAAGTGCCATGGGGGAAGAATTGAGGAATCACGACTACTCACTCACTGCTGTGAAGGTGTTGTTCCTCCTGGAAACCCAGCCTCTCCTTCAGGCACTGGGGTCTGGTCTGAAGCTTTTCACTGGGGTAGCTGCCCTCAGCCTCCATCTCCCATCTTGGATTTCTTTTGGTTGTGTAGATTAAGCAGTGACTTTGTGGGCTGTTCTCCTCCTCGGCCACAGGAATAACCTGCTCAATTTGCCACCTCCACAGCTCTGGGAAGGTCGGATGTCCCTGGCTGCCACAGCAATGTTGGCACCTCTGCTTAGAGAGGGCCATGCTTTCTCCAAGCTTCCAGGGGCTACACAGGCAGCATGTTGGCCCCAACTCCTGGGCTCTTTCTAGGATGTTATATCCTGTATCTTAGAAGAGTGTCCTCACACCAGCCTGGGCAACATAGTGAGACCCCCATCTCTACAAAAAATAGAAAAAGTTAGCCCGTGATGCTGGCACATGCCTGTAGCCCCAGCAACTCAGGAGGCTGAGGTGGAAGGACTGCTTTGAAGTCAAGACTGCAGTGAGCCATGATCGCACCACTGCACTTCAGCCTGGGCAACAGAGCAAGACCCTGTCTCAAATAAATAAGTAAATAAATAAATAAAAATAAACTCTACCTTATCCAGCTTTATATTCTACCCCCTCCCTACCTTGTCCCAGGACCCTCGGGCCTGCCACACACACATGCACATGCACACCTCTCTCTCTGACTCAGTCACCTTGGCCAAGTCCTGCAGCTTCTTTAGAATTTGGTCCCTGCCCTTTCTTACTAAGCCCAATGCCTCCCCAGCCAAGTGTAGTCTCAAGTTCGGGTGTGACCAGGAGCAGGTGGCTGGCCCTGAGGGTGGCCATTGCCTTGCAAGTCAGGGGTGGCTGGGCACCTGGGTGCTTCCCTTCAGATGACCCCATTCCAAGCTTCAGGGAGCCTCTGTCCCCACAGAGGGAGCTGAACTGACCAGGACTAAGAGTTCATACTTTTCTCTAATTATGCCCTGGGCTCAATTCTCAGCATTTTTAGCCTTCCAGCAGCAGGAAATAGTCTCTTTAGCTGCAGCCTCAAGGCCCTGTGACCAACACTGTGCTATGGTGTGGTTGATGGTGAATCATGTTTAGCCTTTCACTGTCTTTCTCTAACCGATGGTCTCAGCAGCACCCATCCAACTCCAGGCTTTATTGACGTCCATCCCCAGGACCTCTCAGAAAACTGAGCTACGGCATCCCCAGTGCATGTTCTCCCATTCTAATTCACCAACTGTGGAGGTTCTAAGTTCTAACAATTTCGCCTACTTCAGCGTGCCAGGGGCATCAACCTGCCACCCACCACCAGGGTTGGCGCCAGCAGTGATGTGAAGCAGCTCGCACATCCCACGTGGAGCCTGCTTCCTCCACCTGCCCTGGAACCAAGCCCCCAGGTCAGGTTCTCTGGAAAACTCGAGCTGGTCCTGTGCAGGCAGGAGCCACCCCCATGGTAGAGTGAAGGAGACAGGATGCCGCAACGGAGGCCTCGACGATCCTTGGGGGAGCTCTGGTGCTGGGATGGCTGGTCAGGGACATCGTGCCTTGAGGCAAGGAAACTCTGCCCTTCCAGGCTACTGGAGGTGCCAAGATACCAAAAGGAGGGGCATGACCATGGGCCGCGGGTAATTCCTGCAGGGGACTCAGCTGAGAGCCACCAGTAGCCACTCTTCCCAGTGGCTGCGGGACCAAGTGCCTCAGTCCTGAAAGGATCTTGCCCGTGGGCACAGAGCACCAGAGACCTTGGAAAGTCCCTCTGAGCACGACTCCCCTGTGCCTAACCCTGAGCAGCTCCAGGGCTCCACCCTAAACTGTGTATTGCTTTGGACGTGCTAGCAGTTCCAAATCCCGCGGGGCCAGCCGGGCAGACAGCACCTGCTGTGGAGAGAACAAAGGGTGAAGCCGACTGAGCACACGGTGGGTTTGAACTGTTGCATGGGCAGGAGGTGGGGTGGATGAGACAGGGAGGGGTCAGGGGGATGCTGTGGCTGGAGCTGAGGTGCTGGACATCATGAGGGGAAGAGGAGGCCATGGGGGAAGTTTTCTGGTGGGGACCAGACATGGCTAGAGCAGTGCTTGAGAAAATTCCATCCAACATAATGGATGTTAAGAGGGGATAACTCTGCATTCCTTGAGCTTTGGCTGTACCAGTGGGGGCAAAAAACAGCTCCAACCTCCAGGAGTGTCAGGAGAGCGACACAGGCACACAAGAGGCAGAAAGGACTGTGCAAGGCCAAGTGCCAGCTAGCTGAGGTCCAAGGCAGGGCCACGTGGAGGGGACCCGCAGGGCTTCCTGGCTAGTATATCCAGGGGGCCCTGCCCGAGGGCTGTCCAGTGGGGAGCTGCTGGCCTCATCTCCAACTGTCAGGAAGGGAATGTGACTCTCCAGGAGGAGGAGACTGGCCCAAAGCCACGCAGCCACGCAGCGGCGGGGTCAGGACCTGCACCTGAGTCGGCACTAGAACCACCTCCTCAACCACCAGTCCATACTGCCCAAGTTGAGGTGGCCAGGAGGTCAGGAACGAGGAGCACCAAGGAGTGGCCTTGACAAAATGGCCCACAGATGCCAGGGCTGGGAACCACGCTGCTGCGAGAGGACAGAAGGGGAGATGCACGCTGGGAACAGACACTCAGGACGGAAATGTGTCAAGAAGGAAAGAAAAATGCACGCGGCAGCCTGAGAGGCTGGCAGTGTCCGACAGGGCTTGTTACAGAAGTGGGGAGAGAGTCCACGCCAGAGGGGCTGGTGGAGCAGGGGAGGACAATGGGCTCCAGAGGGGCCGTGTGTGTATGGAGGGGAGTCATAAAGACAGGAAGAAAGTGAAGGGGAGGCGCCCCACGGATAAATAAGACGGGAAATTCGGTCGGGGTGGGGTAGGGGAGGGTCAGGGAGAGAGGGAGGACTCCTTTCTGCTTTGGGGTAGAAACGATTAGAGTGGTTTTGTTGTTGTTGTTGTTGTTGTCGTTTTTCTGAGACAGAGTCTTGCTCTGTCGCTCAGGCTGGAGTGCAGTGGCATGATCTCGTCTCACTGCAACCTCTGCCTCCCAGGTTCAAGCGATTCTCCTGCCTCAGCCTCCTGAGTAGCTGGGATTTATAGGCACCCACTACCATGCCCAGCTAATTTGTTGTATTTTTAGTAGAGATGGGGTTTCGCCATGTTGCCCAGGCTGGTCTCAAACTCCTGACCTCAGGCAATCTGCCTGCCTCTGTCCCGCAAAGTACTAGGATTACAGGCGTAAGCCACCACGCCCAGCCTATGATTAGAGTTTTTTTAAGTGCTAGGGTAGGAAGCAGTAGACAGGAGCCCTGGCCATGGGAGAGGCTGGCCTGGGGCATTGTGTGGGGCAGTGAAAATGCTACGGGTAGAATTAGGTGGGAAGGAAGAGGAGTGTGGCAGAATTCCATTCTATAAAACAGGATGGTTAGGGAAGGTCTCACAGGCGATATTAGAGGAAGATGTGAAGGTGCTGAGCTATCAAGGGTGGCAACCAGTGTCGACACGCTACAGGCAGGAGAGGTCTGGTGCTCCTGGTGCCTGGTGCTACGGCTGGAAAAGCAAGTGCAGCTGGAACAGAGTGGACAAGGGCAAGAGGAAGAGGAAGCGAAGGCAGAGAGGTGACAACGAACTTCACACAGGGTCGTGGGAAATACTGTGCAGACTCCAGGTTGGATTCTGAGGCAAGTTGGCGCCCTCAGAAGGTTTGCAGCTGAGGAGGGACATGGCTGGGGATGACTGAGCTGCTGCTGACTTAGCTGACAACTGAATGAGGAGAGCAAGTGGGCATGCAGGGAGTCCGGTCAGGAGGCTACGGCGGGAACAGGTGGGAATGCAGGAAGCACGGACTGCAACTCATATTTCTGGAAGTACTTGCAGCTTTGACAAGAAGGATTTGCTTATGGGTGGTGTGCTGGGTGTGAGAGATGAGGCGCTTGCAAGAATCCTGGCTAGGTGATTGGGATGACTAGTTTGAAGGAGATCAGTGGCTGCACATTCAGCTCAAGGTGTCTAGGAGATGTCCAGGTGGAGATGTTGGGGGAACAAATGCATTAGAGTCTGGGGTTGAGGAGAAAGGCCCAGAATATGAGGAGCATTTGGGAACCGTGTGCCTTCAGGAAGAAGGGATGAGGTCACCAATGGCAGTGGATGTTTTAGAGAAAAGTTCCAACCCTGACAATCCCGGGGGGCATTTCAACATTAAAAGATTGGGACAGTGATGAGGAACTAGTGAGGAGACCAAGGGCTGGTCAGCGAGGTAAGAGAACCATGAGACAGAGGTGCTGGGGGCCAAGAAAAAAAGTATTTCAGGCCGACGGCAGTGGCTCATGCCTGTAATTCCAGCACTTTGGGAGGCCAAGGTGGGCGAATCTCTTGAGGTCAGGAGTTCGAGACCAGCCTGGCCAACATGGTGAAACCCCGTCTCTACTAAAAATACAAAAAATTAGCTGGGTGTGGTGGCACACGCCTATAATCCCAGATACTCAGGAGGTTGAGGCAGGAGAATCGCTTGAACCCGGGAGGCAGAGGTTGCAATGAGCCAAGATCACGCCACTGCACCCCAGCCTGGATGACAGAGCAAGACTCCATCTCAAAAAACAATTTCAGAAACAAATGATCAACCATGATATGGTTGGGCGGAAAAGGCAGGTGGAGTTGGAGGGGAAGGAGGGAGAGTGCCTTGGGGTGGGAGGAGAGAAAGTGGAAACAATGAAGGTGGATAACTCGGCGTGACTTTGCTGTTAAGGGGCACAAAGCAGTGAGGAGGTCGTAGCAAATGGAAGTGGGGTCAAGAGAGGGTTTTAGGAGAGAACCGTGCTGTATGAAGGGAAAGAAGGTTGGCATTCCCCTTGACAGGGATGGAAGAGGCCCTCAGGCCTGACAACACACACAGGGTTAAGGCGCTCCCACCTACTTCTGGCGTCTAACCCTTGTTTTTTAAATTTTTTTTTTTTTTTTTTTTTTTTTATATGAGGAGCATTTGGGAACCGTGTGCCTTCAGGAAGAAGGGATAAGGTCACCAATGGGAGTGGATGTTTTAGAGACAATTTCCAACCCTGACAATCTCAGTCCAGTGGCCCAATCTCAGCTCACTGCAACCTCCGCCTCCCAGGTTCAAGCAATTCTCCTGCCTCGGCCTCCTGAGTAGCTGGGATTGCAGGCGTCCACCACCAAGTCTGGCTAATTTTTGTATTTTTAGTAGAGACGAGGTTTCATCATTTTGGCCAGGCCGATCTCGAACTGCTGACCTGAAGTGATCCGTCCGCCTTGGTCTCCCAAAGTGCTGGGATTACAGGTGTGAGCCACAGCGCCCAGCCTTTAAATCTTTTTCCACGCGGAGGGTACCGTCTCCGTGGAGAAGGCCGAAGGCAGAAGCGCAGGAAGGACGTCCTGGAGTGAGGAGACTGGGAAAACCTGAAGGAGTGGAGGGCAGGGAGGGAGGGAGGCTGCGCGGAAGCCGGCGCGAGAAGCTCACCGCGTGGTGCACGGGACGCCGGGCTGGGCCGGAGCCAGAGGCAGGAAGGTGGGCAGAGGCTGCAGCAGGCGAGTAGGAGCGCTCCTGATGGCTGCTCTTAGGAGAAACCAAGGCCGAGTGTGCAGAGAGTCGGGCAGGAAGACGCCTTGGGAGAGTGGCTGACGCAAGCCAGCAGAGGGTGTCGCGGACAGCATGTGCGGGCTGACATGCGCTGGGGTGCTGCGCAGGGTGGAGTCCTGGGGCTCGGCCCGCGGAGTGCTGTCGCGCCCAGGGTTAAGGGGGTGCAGGCGGTGAAAGCAACGGAGCCCAGGCTGGTCCGGCCCTGCCACCTGCCTCCATTCGCCTGGCTAAGCTCGGGGACTCCCGCCCTCTCCCCCCAGTGCCTGCTGCGCTGGGCCCAGGCCGCCTGTGCCCTGCCGGGCCCTCTGCCCCACCCCCCTCCCCGCACTCCAGGGCCTGCTCCTCACCCCAGGGTTCCATCTCCCTGGTTTCCACCAGAGACTGGGTACGTGGGGGCGCTGGCAAAGCGAAGGACGAGGCTTGTTTACCGTCACCATGGAGACGGTGGCGGGGTGGGTCACCAGGCTTGGTGGGCCCGGGGTGAGGCCAGGGAGAGGCTGCTTTGCCCCCAGCCCTCCCTTCTCCTACCCCTACCCCTTGTCCTGGGCCCGCCAGGCCCGTGAGCCCGCTTCAGGAGGAGCGCACACCCGGCTCCGACCTGCAGAACTGCCAGCGGATAGAGTGCGGTCTGTGATAATTAACCCAGAAAATTAACACATCTCATTCTAGTTTATTTCTGTGCTCGTGTAAGTAGTGAATGATTTAGAATCCTACCACAGTGTGACAGTGTCCGCTTTCACACCCTCGGCTGGTTCTGACGCACTCCCGGCGTAGGAAGCTCTGGTGGGTGCCAGATGGTGCTGAGTTCACCTTTTCCAGTTGGTAGCACTTTGTCCCCGATCTCATTTCACCTTCAGGACATGCTGTGGAGGGGTCGCTAAGAGTCCGAATTAGCAGGTGGGCACTGGTAATAATACCAGTAATAAGAACCAACACAGGACAGCAGGTCTGTCCAGCTCCACCCTCTGCTACTTTTTTTTTTTTTTTTTTTTTTTTTTTTTTTTTTTTTGAGACACGGTCTGGCTCTGTCCCCCAGGCTGGAGTGCAGTGGTGGGATCTCAGTTCACTGCAACCTCCACCTGCCAGGCTCAAGCGATCCTCCCGCCTCAGCCTTCTAAGTAGCTGGGACCACAGGCAGGCATCGCCGTCTAACTAATTTTTGTATTCTTTCTGGAGACAAGGTTCCGAGATATTGCCCAGGCTGGTCTTAAACCCTGGGCTCAAGCAATGCGCCCTTCTCGGCCTCCAAAGCACTGGGATTACAGGGGTGAGCCATCACATCTGGCCTATTATGTCATTTTTCCAGTTGCCATTTTCCCCCAAATGTATAGAAAACAATGTGCCTCATATTTCACAAATGTTGGTATCTTCCCAGTACCTGTCCACAGTGGGTCAGGCCGAGTTGGTCCTGGCAGCACTGATTCTGCTGACCCTAATGGCAGCAAGCAGAGGCAGTTTATTGGTGTTTGGCCCTCTGTGTCCCTAATAGAAGCCCCTGCAAGCTGCAGCCTTCCAGCCCAAGGCTCTGGGCCTCTGGAGGTGGAGTTCTCTCACCTGGCCCCGAGAGACAGCGCAGTGGCCCGAGCTCTGGCTCGTGAGGTCAGGGAAAGAAAATCAGCCTCAGAATCTCTCATCCGTGGCCAGCGTTCTCCCTGGTGACTGAGTCACAACTGTCCTGTTCCCAATGGGTGTGGTCATAGCACAGTGCCTATGGGTGGTTTTCCCTCTGGAGTCTCCCCAGGACTCTTGTGACCCTGAAGTGCACATCACACGCGTGCTGTGCACAGGCCCGTCATCCTCAGTGGCACCCCGATATCAGGCAATGGGCAGGCGTTTATAAATGTGCAGCTGCTCCAACCCAGCACCAGAATGGCTGTGGTGTGTGTGAGGCACTGCTCCTTCCAAGAGCTTTCAGATTTGGGGTGAGGTGTACAGAGGAAGCAGCCACCTGTCACAGAAGACAGAGTAGTAAAGTTAAGAGAAAAGTGTGTCCAGGCACAGTGGCTCATGCCTATAATCCCAGCACTTTGGGAGGCTAAGGCAGGAAGATCACCTGAAGCCAGGAATTCAAGACCAGCCTGGGCAACATAGTGAGACCCTGTCACTGCAAAAAAAATTTTTTTTTTTACCTTAGCCAGGCATGGTGGTGCATGCCTATTGTGCAGCAACTGGGCAGGCTGAAGCAGTTGAGCCCAGGAGTTTTAGGCTCCAGTGAGCTGTGATCACACCACTGCACTCCAGCCTGGGTGACAGAACAAAGACCCTGTGTCAAAAAAAATTAGAGAAAGGTACAGACAAACAGCTGAGGAGTGTGAGATCCCAGCAGTCAGGAGGCTTTCCTGAGAAGGGAAAATTGGCCCTGGGCTCTGGAGAAGACACGGAATTTCTGATGTGGGATGGTGAAGGGTATGGGCACTGCCAAAATCCCCCCTGGGCTCCCCCAGCATCCCCTCTGTCCCTGCCTCCTCGCTCCTCCTGCTCTGAAGCTGGGCTGGCATTTGTTTCTCTGTCTCATCACTCTCTTTTCTTTATTCAAGAAAAGCTGGCCGGGCGCGGTGGCTCACGCCTGTAATCCCAGCACTTTGGGAGGCCGAGGCAGGCGGATCACGAGGTCAGGAGATCGAGACCATCCTGGCCAACACGGTGAAACCCTGTCTCTAATAAAAATACAAAAAAATTAGCCAGGCGTGGTGGCAGGCACCTGTAGTCCCAGCTACTCAGGAGGCTGAGGCAGAAGAATGGCGTGAACCCGGGAGGCGGAGCTTGCAGTGAGCCGAGATCGTGCCACTGCACTCCAGCCTGGGTGACAGTCTCAAAAAAAGAAAAGAAAAAAAGAGTGTCGGCCAGGCGTGGTGGCTCACACCTGTAATCCCAGCACTTTGCGAGGCCAAGGCAGGCGGATAATGAAGTCAGGAGTACGAGACCAGCCGGATCAACATGGTGAAACCCTGTCACTACTAAAAATACAAAAATTAGCCAGGGGTGGTGGCACACACCTGTAATCCCAGCTACTCAGGACGCTGAGGCAGGAAAATCACTTGAACCTGGGAGGCTGAGGTTGCAGTGAGGTGAGATCATGCCAATGCACTCCAGCCTGTGGGACAGAGCAAGGCTCCGTCTCAAAAAAAAAAAAAAAAAAATCCAGAAATAAACAAGAAAACATTAACAGTAGCATTAAGAAGAATAATAGTCTCAGCCAGGCACGGCAGCTCAAGCCTGTAATCCCAGCATTTTGGGAGGCTGAGGCAGGCGGATCACCTGAGGTCAGGAGTTCGAGACCAACCTGGCCAACATAGTGAAACTTTGTCTCTACTAAAAATACAAATATTAGCCGGGCATGGTGGTGGATGTCTGTAGTCCCAGCTACTCAGGAGGCTGAGGCAGGAGAATCACTTGAACGCAGGAAGCAGAGGTTGCAGTGAGCGAAGATCACGCCATTGCACTCCAGCCTGGGTGATAAGAGTAAAACTCCATCTCAAAAAAAAAAAAAAGGAAGAGTCTTAGGAGTAAATTTAACAAAATAATTGCAAAATATGTACTCTGAAAAATACAAAACATTGTTGAAAGAAATTAAAGTGCTAAATAAATAAATAAGGTTGGGTGTGGTGGCTCACACCTATGGTGCCAGCTATTCAAGAGGCTGAGGTGGCAGGATCACTTGAGCCTGGGAGGTTGAAGCTGCAGTAAGCCATGATCACACTACTGCACTCCAGCCTGAGTGACAGAATGAGACCTTGTCTCAAAATAAAAAAGTTAAATGCCGGGCACAGTGGCTCACTCCTATAATCCTAGCACTTCAGGAAGCCGTAGGCAGGCAGATCACCTGAGGTCAGGAGTTCGAGACCAGACTGGCTAACATGGTGAAACCCCATCTCTACTAAAAATACAAAAATTAGCCAGGTATGGTGGCAGTTGCCTGTAATCTCAGTTACTCAGGAAGCTGAGGCAGGAGAATTGCTTGAACCTGGGAGGCGGAGGTTGCAGTGAGCCAAGAGTGCGCCATTGCACTCCAGCCTGGGTGACAGAGCAAGACTTTGGCTGGGTGCAGTGGCTCATGCCTGTAATCCCAGCATTTTGGGAGGGCGAGGTGGGTGGATCACCTAAGGTCAGGAGTTCGAGACCAGCCTGGCCAACATGATGAAACCCCGTCTCTACTAAAAATACAAAAAAAATTAGCTGGGCATAGTGGTAGGCACCTGTAATCCCAGCTACTCAGGAGGCTGAAGCAGGAGAATCGCTTGAACCCAGGAGGTAGAGGTTGCAGTGAGCCGAGATCGCACCATTGCACTCCAGCCTGGGCAACAAGAGCAGAACTCTGTCTCAAAATAATAATAATAAAATAAAAATAAAAGTTAAAAGTATGTGTGTGTGTGTATATATATATACACACACACTCATACACACACACACACATATGTATATATACACACATATATGGTATCAGCCATGAGGTCCTGCCAGAAGATGACGGCTCCTAATGCCACTTCCCAGCACAAGAGTTCAGTGCCCACATATGCAAGGCTGAGAGCCTCACAAAGAGCAGGGCAAGGTACACACATCAGTGATATAAAGCACATAGGATATAATATATTTATACAACATGGAGGGAATTTACATGCTATCTATGCAAGAAAAGTATTACACATCTATCTTCCTACACGTAGAAATGTAGAGTAGTTTAGTAATCACCATGCATGAATACATAGAATGGATAACTATAGTGGTTACATAAATATTGAAAGAATGATGAAAAAATGTAGAATAGTGCTAAAATTAATTCTAAGTGGAGAAATGATATAGATATAGATATGCAAATATACACACATATGTATCTCTGTAAATTGGTAAAGTTATACATTTGCATATATATATATATATATATAGCAGTTGGATAAATATAATGTTTAAAGGGACACTATTTATAGAAATACTATAAAGCATGGGGCACAGTGGCCTGCACTGTAGCCCCAGACTTGGGAAGCCAACGTGGGAGGATCGCTTGAGCCTAGTAGTTTGAGACCAGCCTGGGCAACATAACAAGAACTTGTCTCAAGAAAAAAAAGAAAAAGGTAAAAAATACTATATATTCCCTTTTTTTTTTTTTTTTTTTTGAGACAGAGTCTCACTCTGTCACCCAGGCTGGAGTGCAGTGGCATGATCTTGGCTCACTGCAACCTCCGCCTCCCGAGTTCAAGCGATTCCCCTGCCTCAGCCTCCCAAGTAGCTGGGATTACAGGTGCCCACCACCAAGCCCAGCTAATTTCTGTATTTTTAGTAGAGACGGGGTTTCACCATGTTGGCCAGGCTGGTCTCGAACTCCTGACCTCAGGTGATCCACCCGCCTCAGCCTCCCAAAGTGCTGGGATTACAGGCGTGAGCAACCGTACGCAGCCACACATTTCTTGATAGATAACATACATAAAGTTTTTCAATAAATGTATATCCAGATACTTAATGGTTAGGGAAGCTTAGTTAAGGCACCTGGACACCAGGAAAACATGCTTTTCCCACCAAAAGCTCCAGACGGTCCTGTCCTGTATCAAGATGCCAGTGGGGAAACTGAGTGCCTGTTGAGGCAGGCACCCAGGAGGCAGCACAGCCAGTGGGGAGAAGGGAAGGGATATACAGGAATGTGATGTTTATGGTATTCGAGTTGCACTGAGCACGCTGTGTATGAAGCACACACACAGGGCCGTTCCTGAGGACTGGCCTCTGCCTCTAGCCAAGAGAGGGCGGTTTTTGTTCATGGAGACAGCCGAGCCCACCTCCTCTGGCCAGAAGGGGGCAGTCTAGGACAGTTCGGCATCAGTTCCACCCTCCCCACTGCTCTT
This sequence comes from Symphalangus syndactylus, assembly GCF_028878055.3. Lineage (NCBI taxonomy): Eukaryota > Metazoa > Chordata > Mammalia > Primates > Hylobatidae > Symphalangus > Symphalangus syndactylus. The sequence continues at coordinate 80,278,075 of NC_072426.2, forward strand.
CCTGGTGCAGACTCCCAGGATACAGGAAGCAGATTTTGGGTGTCTGCAAGTTTGCTCAAGCCTGAAGTTTTCTTTAAAAATCCGGACTAGTCCACTAATTCCCATGACATTTTACTTTTTATTATTTTTTTTTATTTTTGCAGAGACACTCCCAGGTTAGGGAGAGTAGATTTTGAGTGCCCCCTGCAGGGGCATTATTCATCTCATCTTCTCTACCCTGAGGTGGATGATACCATCATCCCCAAGTTATAGTAGAGGAAACCAGGGCCCAACAAAGAAAAGCTGCCACACTCGCAACTTTATAAACCTTTACAATGTCATGAGAATTTGTGGGCTAGTCCAGATTTTTAAAGAAAACTTCAAGTTTGAGCAAATTTGCAGACACTCAAAATCTACTCTCCCTAACCTGGGAGTGTCTCTGCAAAAATAAAAAAAATAATAAAAAGTAAAATGTCATGGGAATTAGTGGATTAGTCCGGATTTTTAAAGAAAACTTCAGGCTTGAGCAAACTTGCAGACACCCAAAATCTGCTTCCTGTATCCTGGGAGTCTGCACCAGGGAGAGCAGTGGGGAGGGTGGAACTGATGCCGAACTGTCCTAGACTGCCCCCTTCTGGCCAGAGGAGGTGGGCTCAGCTGTCTCCATGAACAAAAACCGCCCTCTCTTGGCTAGAGGCAGAGGCCAGTCCTCAGGAACGGCCCTGTGTGTGTGTGACAAGATGCACTAACCACTCGCTTCGTGCCTAGTGGGGCTGTGGCCAGGGTGGGGCGTTGCTGGCTTGGCCTGGAGAGGGGACACAAAGGGACACATCTGAAGCCACAGAAATTTCAGAAACAAGCAAATGCAGGGTCACTGGGAGACACCTGGACACTGCAAAGATGCAGAGATAAAGAAGGAAACAACAGTTCAGCAGAGGGAGAGAGAGACGGAGCAAGGACACGGAGAGAGACACCCAGAGAGGGACAGAGAGACTCTCCCAGACAGATACCAACCAAGCCAGAGAGATGCGGAAGGACTGAGACACACAGAAGCCGCCCCCACCCCGGCCCTGCACCCCAAGACATGGTGGAAAAGGAAGCATCTTCTCTAACCTGAGCCGAGACAGGCAGGGAGCCCCCAGCAGGAAGACCTCTTCCCCTCCCCATCCTGTGGCATCTAGACAGTCCTCCCACTCCAGCCCAACACCCGATTTCAGAAGTTCCCAGGAGCTCTGCATCCTAGTCCTCTGGGATTTGTTGGTACAAATGGGTTTGCTGTGGGACTTTCCCTAGGATGGGCTAGCACTCTATCTGTGGCAGCAGGCCCAGTTTCCCAGCTTCCTAAATTCCACTGCCGTGTCTCTTTGCCTGTCTCATTCTCCTGGTCGGTATGCTTGCCTTTTCATACAAAAAATGGAAGTTTCCTCCCAACCAGCTCTGTCCCACTGAGGCTGATAAAGAACTGTGAACCTGGCTGGGCGCGGTGGCTCACGCCTGTAATTCCAGCACTTTGGGAGGCTGAGGTGGGTGGATCACTTGAGATCAGGAGTTCGAGACCAGCCTGGCCAACATGGTGAAACCCCGTTTCTACTAAAATACAAAAAATAGCCGGGTGTGGTGGCTCGCACCTGTAGTCCCAGCTACTCGGGAGGCTGAGGCAGGAGAATCGCTTGAAACCCGGAGGCAGAGGTTGCAGTGAGCTGAGATGGCACCACTGCACTCCAGCCTGGGTGACAGAGCGAGACCCTGTCTCAAACAAAAACAAAAACAAAAAACTGTGAACTTTGCTGGGCATGATGGCTCACGCCCCTAATCCCAACACTGAGAGGCTGAGACAGGGGGATCACTTGAGGCCAAAAGTTTGAGGCCAGGTTGGGCAACAAAGCGAGACCTTGTCTCTATAAAAATACAAATTAAAGAACTGTGACTTGGAGATGCCAGTGACTCTTCCTGGGCTTTGATGAAGATCCCTTCCTGGCTGAGGAACAGAACCTGTCCCAACCTGCCTGGACAGCCCTGGGGCCTCATCTGGCCCCCACCCAGTGGCCAAGTCTTTATTATCAGAACCAGGACTGCCTCCTCATGAGTGCAGCCTCCTGAAGATGGCTGGGAAGTCCATCAGTCGAAGGCCTGGGGAAGGAGAAGATGTGAACTCCTCCTCAGTCAGGAGATGACATTTTCCTGCAATCTTCCTCTTATCTTCCCCCACCCGTAGGCCACATGCAGCATTCTTCAACAAACACTCTGTTGCCTGTGCCCAGAGACCCAGATGCTGGAACCTGACCGCCCGGATCTGATTCTAGTCCCACCACTTACCAGCTGGCTGACTTGGCAGGCAACTTCACCTGTTGTGCTTCCGTTTTCCATAGATAAGATGGAATCTTGCTAGCATCAACGTCACTGAGCAGGCTGGGTGCAGCAACTCACGCCTGTAATTCCAGCACTTTGGGAGGCTGAGGAGGTGGGAGGATCACTTGAGCCAAGGAATTTGAGTCCAGCCTGGGCAACATAGCAAGACACCCCCCAATAAAGAATCGAGCCTGCCCAGCCTATGGGTACTGATTGTTCCAAACAATCCCTGCATTCCCCCATAAAGTCCAGGCTGCCCGAACCATGGCCAGTAATACTGGAGAACAACCCCTCCAAACGAGCTGCCCAAACTGGCTGCCAATCCGCAAGAAAGGCCCCTTATCCAGCCTGCACCCTCACCCCCTCCATGGCTGCTAATCCTGGAAACAATCCCTCTATTCCCACTTCAGAAGCTGGCTGCGCCTCCCCCATGAGACACCTCCGCGCCCTCCCCAATGAGCCGCACGTCTGCTCCTCCAAACGGCCGCTGCGCCCGGTGCTCAGCGCATCTCAACTCGCGGCAGGCCGCCCCGCGCGCCGCCTCTCCCTTTCCTGCGGCTCGAAGGGACCCCAGCGTGAACTGTGCGCTTGTTTTTCATCGTCTCCATCTCGGGGCTTCCTTGTAGAGTTTGGTGCTCCGCGTGAACGGCGCTCTACGCGATAGTTCCATCAGCTCCTCGGTGCCCGCACGCAGCCGCGCGTGCCAGTCAGTGCCTGGGTCACCGCGAATTCCATCCCAACCCGCTCCGGCGCCGCGACGGTCTCTCCTGTCACTGGAGACGTTTCTTCTGTCAGTGCAAATATATGTCGTTCCTTGTTTTTTTCTATTAAAGACAGTGCTTGGTGGGAACATTTCTGCACTACTGGAGTTTCTGAAGCTTCAACCCCACGCACCAGGCCCACCCACACCCAGGCCCCCGTTCCCCTGCCCGACCCACCCACAGCCAGCCACCCAGCTCAGATCCCGGCCCACGATCTGCACCCCATGCCCGCCCCACACTCAAAACCTCTCCCCAAGGCCGCCCAAGCCCGCTCCCCATGGTCTGAGTCTCCTCCCACACCCGGGCTTTCCCTGTGCCCAGCAACTTCTCCAATGCCCGATCCCCCAGTATCCCGACCCCGTGCATTCCAGACCCCCACACCCCCTAGCCATCGTCCCCCACGTCCCGGCCCCACCCCATGTCTGACTCTTCCACGCCCAGGGCCTCCCTCACAGCTGTCCCTGTCACACCTTGGTCACCTTCCCACGCCCAGACCCCTGCCCGGCACTGGGCCCGCCCTAGGTTCCAGGACCCCTCCACACCCCCCAAACCTCCCCTACCCACACACACCCGGGGCCCTGTCAAGGCTCTTGGGGGTTTGGTGGCAGCAATGTAGTTAATGAGCATCCTCAATTCAAAGAATGTTCAAGACTGCACTGCACTGGAGAATGTGAGAGCCCTGAAATCTTGCTCCTTCTATATGAAAAACACTTGAAAGAGGTTTTCCCAAATTTGACAATGTCCAAAACTTTCACATTAGCAATGGGGAGCATATAGTCAGGGCAACTGGTATGGGGGGAAATGTTAGCAATAATAAGTGGTGAACTGGAATGCACATTTTCTAAGCTATTAGTAAAAAAAATTTAAGAGAGGGGGTCGACTGGGCATGGTGGCTCATGCCTGAAATCCCAGCACTTTGGGAGGCCAAGGCGGGTGGATCACCTGAGGTCTGGAGTTCCGGACCAGCCTGGCCAACATAGTGAAACCCTGTCTCTACTAAAAATACAAAAAAAAAAAAAAAAAATCAGCTGGACGTGGTGGCGGGCGTCTGTAATCCCAGCTACTCGGGAGGCTGAGGTAGGAGAACTGCTTGAACCCAGGAGGCAGAGTCTGCAGTGAGCCGACATTGCGCCATTGCACTCTACCCCGGGCAACAAAAGCGAAACTCCACTTCAGAAAAAAAAAAGAGAGAGGGGGTCAATCACAACAGAAGACCCGTTTATCCTTCATTCTTTCTCAAAGAAATTGTTCTAATATTCTAAATCATTATCATATGAAGCAGTGATCATGATTATGCAGTTACTGGTAGCAGTAAAATGTAATTATGAGGGAATTAATTTTAAAATTTATCTTTTGGAATTTTGTTATGCTATGCTTTTGAAATTTTTTTTTTTTTTTTTTTTTGAGACAGAGTCTCGCCCAGGCTGGAGTGCAGTGGCGCAATCTCGGCTCACTGCAAGCTCTGCCTCCCGGGTTCATGCCATTCTCCTGCCTCAGCCTCTCCGAGTAGTTGGGACTACAGGCGCCCGCCACCATGCCCAGCTAATTTTTTTGTATTTTTAGTAGAGACGGGGTTTCACCGTGGTCTCGATCTCCAGACCTCGTGATCCGCCTACCTCGGCCTCCCAAAGTGCTGGGATTACAAGCGTGAGCCACCGCGCCCGGCTGCTTTTGAAAATTTGCAGTTGTTTTGCTTTTGTCATTCTAAAACCATTCTTTTATCATTATAAATAAATACAAACTTTGAGACAAACTGATTATATTCAGAATTTTGTGCTCTTTTCTTTTTTCTTTTGAGATAGAGTCTCACTCTGTAGCCCAAGCTGGAGTGCAGTGGCGCCATCTCGGCTCGCTGCAACCTCCACCTCCTGGGTTCAAGCGATTCTTGTGCCTCAGCCTCCTGCTTACGGGTGTGCACCACCATGCCCGGTTAATTTTTTTTTTTTTTTTTGAGATGGAGTCTCTGTCTATCTTTTGAGCTGAGATTGCAGTGGTACAATCTTGGCTCACTGCAATCTCTGCCTCCCGGGTTCAAGCAGTTCTCCTGCCTCAGCCTCTCGAGTAACTGGGATTACAGCCGCGTGCCACCCAGCTAATTTTTGTATTTTTAGTACAGACGGGGTTTCACCATGTTGGCCAGGCTGGTCTCGAACTCCTGACCTCAGGTGATCGGCCCTCCTATGGCCTCCCAAAGTGCTGGGATTACAGGCATGAGCCACTGTGCTCGCCCGGCCTAATCTTGTGTTCTTTTCTTAGAGATAACTCTCCCTATGGTGCCAATTTCAGCTCCCACTTTCAGATCTGCCCTCCTCCTCTAGGGGCAAGTGTGTCTGGTCCTCTGAGGGACACACCTGGGGCATCCCTGCTGAGCACCACGTGTGCACAACTTCAGCTTTCAGAGACAATGTTGATTGTTTTCTAAGGAAGGTGTGTCAATTTAGGACTGGAAATAAGTCCCATGCACCCCCAGTCTGCCCAAACCCAGGAACCTAGAGGGGTCCTAATCACCTGTGTCAGTGAAAAGGTGGAAAATAGCAAACTCTACCCATCCCTCAGAGCCAAACGGGTTCTCCAGTTCCTCTGTGGTGCATGCTATATATTCAGACCCTCAGTGTGGAAAATCCCAATGTTGATCATTAGAAGTTAATATATTAAAATATTTTACCAGTTTATTAAGAACTTAGAGGCAAATAATAGCTCTCAAGAATTTATACATCAAACCATAAGACATTTTAATTTTACATTATAGAAAAAAACCTGGTGCTGTATTTTTAAAAACATGATTGGATTTTTTTCCCCCTTGTTTACTAAATTTCAACTTCTTCAATAGTTCTTTCTGGTTTGGTAAACATTGGTCTGAGTCACTTGTCCTTCTCTTTTGTAGTCTGATCAGAGGAGAGCACACTACCAGCTCCCTTTGTTTACTGGGGAGGCCGAATAACAAATGGTTGGTATTTTATATTAGCTACTGCTGTGGAGACAACAAATACATGTGGAGCTCTGATTGCATTTGAATCTAGGTTTCAGGTGGCCACAAATTCAATAATTTCTTTAACTTATTTAACAGACAAGCCTCTACAAACTACTGACATTCATGGTCACATTCTATGCCAACAAACACAGAACCAAGACCTTTCCAAATCGTAGTGTCGTGGGATTCTTTCAACTTTAACATTCAGTGCCAGTAAACACATTCTTTTATTCTACTCCTACCAAGTAAATAAGTGATTCCCCTTATCAGATGCTTAATCTAGTTATAACTAACTTATTTTTATAAAGATTTAGATAAAGGAGTTCAATGGAGAGACATTTATTGGAATGAACCACTGGTTTGAGATAAGAAACCCTTCTCATAAATTATGCCTTAATCTAAAATCTGGGTAAGTATTTTACTTCATTGGCTCAGTTTAACTGGAGGAAATGGCAAAGAGAAATTTATGACTGTGGTTTATAAATATTTAAAACCTGTTTCTTCAGAAACAGTGACCAAGGATCACTGAGAAAAAAAAGAAAACCTGTTTCTCTCACTGACTGACTCTGACCTCCGAGAAAGCTGTCTCTCTGCCCCAGCACTCTGCCTCACAGCCTGCTTTATGAATCTTCACTACACCCGTCAGTCAACAGTGGGAAGATAACACATGTATTTCTTCCTCCCACTCGAAGCCCACTGTGATGTCATCCATTGGAGGCAGGAGCTCTGCCCTGTCCCTTTGCAGCCCCTGGAACTGCAGTGAGATGTGTGTATTGAGTCAATCCATAAACACCAAGTAATTCTATAAATAAAAATTATAGGAGACCCTTGTTTTGGACTAAGCTCCTGCCTAGGATCAGCTTAGTCCTAAACAAGGGTCTCCTGGGTGGATCACCTGAGTTCGAGACCAGCCTGACCAACATGGAGAAACCCCGTCTCTACTAAAAATACAAAAAGAATCAGCCAGGCATGGTGACACATGCCTGTAATCCCAGCTACTCAGGTGGCTGAGGCAGGAGAATCGCTTGAACCCGGGAGGCAAAGGTTGCACTCCAGCCTGGGCAACAAAAGCAAAACTTGAAACTCTGCCTCAAAAAAAAAAAAAAAACACACACACAGGGGTCTCCTATAATTTTTATCTAACATAACTTTCAAAGCACTTCCATTCTAATACAACTACTCCAAAACAGAGTCATCTCTGGCCTTCCAGCGGGAGAGAGATAACAGTCCAACTTCCCAAACAGGCCAGCTTCAGTGGCATGATAATGAAGTTCCCTCTGCCTTTAATCCTTACAACAAAAAGGGACCCGAGGTTAGTCAATCAGTTCTTTTTTCTATTGTTCTGTCTCCTTATTCTTGCCTTAGGAGGAAAGCAACCTTAAAATGACCAATTCACTTTTTCTTTGTTTCTGCTTTCTTTAGCCTTTTTGGTCTATAAAACCAAACTCCTCTGCTCAGTTCCCTGGAACATTTATTCAATTTTATGAAAGGAAGTGTTGCCTTATTTGAGAATCACAAAGCCAATTAAGAATTTTTACATGGGTCAGGCACAGTGGCTCACTTTGGGAGGCCAGGGCGGGTGGATCACCTGAGGTTGGGAGTTCAAGACCAGCCTGACCAATATGCATAAATCCCATCTCTATTAAAAATACAAAATTAGTCAGGCGTGGTGGCACATGCCTGCTGAGGCAGTAGAATAGCTTAAACCCAGGAGGCGGAGGTTGCAGTGAGCTGAGATCACAACACTGCACTCCAGCCTAAGCAACAAGAGCGAAACTCAGTCTCAAAAAAAAAAAAAAAAAGGAGCGAGGCACAGTGGCTGATGCCTGTAATCCCAGCACTTTGGGAGGCTGAGGCAGGTGGCCCAGTCTCCATTAAAAATACCAAAATTAACCGGGCATGGTCACACACACACCCTGTTGGCCAGACTGGTCTTGCACTCCTGACCTCAAGTAATCTGGGCCAACACTGTAACTGCCCACGGGGTTCACTTTGCCCGCTGCGTAGACAGGGCCAATTCATCAAGACAGGGAACTGCAATAGAGAAAGAGTAATTCATGCAAAGCCAGCTGTGTGGGAGGCTGGAGTTTTATCATTACTCAAATCAGTCTCCCTGAGCATTTGGGGATCAGAGTTTTTAAGGATAACTTGGTGCATAGAGGGGGAGCCAGTGAGCCAGGAGTGCTGATTGGTCAGAGATGAAATCATAGGGAGTAGAAGCTGTCTCCTAGCTCTGAGTCAGTTCCTGCGTGCGGAACACAATGTCAGACAAGCCAGTTTATTGATCTGGGTGGTGCCAGCTGATCCACAAGTGCAGGTCTGTAAAATATCTCAAGCACTGATCTTAGGAGCAGTTTAAGGAGGGTCAGAATCTTGTAGCCTCCAGCTGCATGACTCCTAAACCATGATTTCTAATTCTGTGGCTAATGTTAGCCTAGTCCCCAGGCAAGAAGGAGGTCTGCTTTGAGAAAGCCCTGTTACCATCTTTGTTTAAACTATAAACTGCAAACAGGCCTGGTGAGGTGGCTCACCTCCCAGCACTTTAGGAGGCAGGTGGATTACCTGAGGTCATGAGTTCTAGACCAGCCTGACCAACATGGTGAAACCCCATCTCTACTAAAAATATAAAAAAAATAGCTGGGTGTGGTGGTGGGCACCTGTAATCCCATCTACTCCGGAAGCTAACGCAGGAGAATCCTTTGAGCCCAGGAGGCAGAGGTTGTGGTGAGCCAAGATCTCACCTAGGTCCCGCCACTGAACTCCAGCCTGGGCAAAAGAGCGAAACTTCATCTCAGTAAATAAATAAATAAATAAATAAACAAACAAACTACAAACTAAGTTTTTCCCAAAGTTAGTTCAGCCCACATCCAGGAATGAACAAAGGCAGCTTGGCAGTTAGAAGCAAGAAGGAGTCGGTTAAGTTAGATCTCTTTCACTGTCTCAGTCATGATTTTGCCTAGGCAGTTTCAACATGGTGAAACCCCATCTCTACTAAAAATGCAAAAATTAGGCTGGGCACAGTGGCTCACGCCTGTAATCCCAGCACTTTGGGAGGCCGAGGACCAAAGTCAGGAGTTCAACACCAGCCTGGCCAACATGGTGAAACCCCCCCACCACTAAAAATACAAAAAATTAGCCTGGCATGATGGCAGGCGCCTGTAATCCCAGCTACTTGGGAAGCTGAGGTGGGAGAACTGATTGAATCCAGGAGGTGGAGGTTGCAGTGAGTCGAGATCACACCATTGCACTGCAGCCTGGGCGACTGAGCAAAACTCCATCTCAAAAAAAAAAAAAAAAAAATTAGCTAGCTGGGTGCAGTGGCTCACACCTGTAATCCCAGCACTTTAGGAGGCCGAGGCGGGCAGATCACAAGATCAGGACATCAAGACCATCCTGGCTAACATGGTGAAACCCAATACAGAAACAAAATTAGCCGGGCGTGGTGGCAGGTGCCTGTAGTCCCAGCTACTCAGGAGGCTGAGGCAGGAGAATGGCATGAACCTGGGAGGCGGAGGTTGCAGTGAGCCGAGATTGTGCCACTGCACTCCAGCCTGGGCAACAGAGCGAGACTCCATCATAAAAAAAAAAAAAAAATTAGCTGGGCGTGGTGGTACATACCTGTAGTCCCAGCTACTCAGGAGACTAAGGTGGGAGGATGAGTTCCGAAGGCAGAAGTTGCAGTGAGCTGAGATTGCACCACTGTACTCCAGCCTGGGTGACAGAGTGAGATTCTGTATTAAAAAAAGAAAATGGGGCCGGGCACAGTGGCTCATGCCTGTAATTCCAGCATTTTGGGAGGCCGAGGCAGGAGATCCACCTGAGGTCAGGAGTTCGAGACCAGCCTGACCAACGTGGAGAAACCCCATCTCTACTAAAAATACACAATTAGCCGGGCATGGTGGCTCACGCCTGTAATCCCAGCATTTTGGGAGGCCGAGGCGGGTGGATCACGAGGTCAAGAGATCGAGACCACGGTGAAACCCCGTCTCTCCTAAAAATACAAAAACTTAGCTGGGCGTGGTGGCGGGCGCCTGTAGTTCCAGCTACTTGGGAGGCTGAGGCAGGAGAATCACTTGAACCCAGGAAGCGGAGGTTGCGGTGAGCCGAGATAGCGCCATTGCACTCCAGCCTGGGCAACTGAGCAAAACTCCGTCTCAAAAAAAAAGAAAAAAGAAAGAAAATGGGCCCACTGCAGTGGTTCATGCCTGTAATCCCAGCACTTTGGGAGGCTAAGGCGGGCCGAGCACTTGAGGTCAGGAGTTCAAGACCAGCAGCCTGGCCAACATAGTGAAATCCCATCTCTATTAAAAATATAAAAATTAGCCAGGCGTGGTGGTGGACTCCTGTAATTCCAAGATAAGGGAGGCTGAGGCAGGAGAATCGCTTGAACCTAGGAGGCAGAGGTTGCACTGAACTGAGATCACACCACTGTACTCCAGCCTGGGCAACACAGCAAGACTCTGTCTCAAAAAAAAAAAAAAAATGCTTGGGACCAGAGATATTTCTGATTGTGAAATTTTTTGGATTTTGGAATATGTGCATATACATAATGAGATATCTTGGGAATGGGACCCACGTCTAAATAATTTATGTTTCATATACACCTTATACACATAGCCTGAAGATGATTTTATATATTTCTCTTTTTTTTTTTTTTTGAGACGGAGACTCGCTCTGCTGCCCAGGAGGAGTGCAGTGGCGCAATCTCAGCTTACTGCAAGCTCCACTTCCCGGGTTCACGCTGATCTCCTGCCTCAGCCTCCCGAGTAGCTGGGACTACAGGCGCCCGCCACCATGCCCAGCTAATTTTGTTTCTGTATTTTTAGTAGAGACGGGGTTTCACCGTGTTAGCTAGGATGGTCTCGATCTCCTGACCTCGTGATCTGCCCTCCTTGGCCTCTCAAAGTGCTGGGATTATAGGCGTGAGCCACCGCACCCAGCGGATCTTATATATTTCAAATAATTTTGTGTATGAAACAAAGTTTTGACTTTTTAATATGGCCTGTCACATGAGGCCAGGTGTGGAATTTTCTACCTGTGGTGTCATGCTGGTGCTCAAAAAGTTTTGGATTTTGGAGCATCTTTGGATTTCAGTTTGTTTTTTGTTTTTTTTTTTTTTGAGACAAGGTCTCACTCTGTTACCCAGGCTGGAGTGCAGTGGCACAATTACAGCTCAATGAAGCCTTATCTGCTGGGCTCAAGGGATCCTCTCACCTCAGCCTTTCGACTAGCTGGGACCACAGGTGTGCACCACCACACCTGGCTAATTTTTATATTTCTTGTAGAGATGGGGTTTCACCACGTTGCCCAGGCTGGTCTCAAACTCCTGAGCTGAAGGGATCCACCCACCTTGACCTCCCAAAATGCTGGGATTACAGGTGTGAGCCACCACACCCAGACAAATTTTGGATTTTTGGATTAGGGATGCTCAACCTGTATGTGGAAAACAACGTGCCAGGGAACAGGCTCTCAATGACTGCGGGCGTCAGGTGATGTGCCAGGGAGACACAGAAAGGAAGAGGAGTGTTTCAACATGTGGCCCATAAAAGACTTCCAAGAATGGCCGGGTGCGGTGGCTCACGCCTGTAATCCCAGCACTTTGGGAGGCCGAGATGGGCAGATTGGCTGAAGTCAGGAGTTTGAGACCAGTCTGGCCAACATGGTGAAACCCCGTCTCTACTAAAAATACAAAAAAATTAGCCGGACGTGGTGATGTTCACCTATAATTTCGGCTATTCGGGAGGCTGAAGCAGGGCAGGGGAATTGCTTGAGCCAGGGAGGTGGGGGTTGTAGTCAGCCGAGATCGCACCACTGTACTCCAGCCTAGGCGACAGAGCAAGACTCAGTCTCAAAAAAAGACTTCCAAGAATAAAAATATATTACTTAAGGTTAAGTTTGGTAAGTGACAGAGGAAGGAAACAGACTCAACTCAGCCCAAAAAAAAAAAAAGGAGGGGGGCAGTATGGAGTAACTAATATTAAACAAGAGTTAAGTAAATCTTCAAATGGAGATTTGGAATAAAAATAGTATGGTGCAACAAGAGCGAAACTCCATCTCAAAAAAAAAATAGTATGTATGGTGTTCAGATTCCACTAGATATATTAAGACTCATGTAGCCATTTTACTTTAAAATATAAATATTAAAACATACCAGAAATTTTATCTTTTGCGACTATTTACGCTTATGATGAGAAATTTAGCAACATAAAACTGTGGAATGGATATATAGTTTTTCAGAAATGAGAGCAAACATTCAAAGACTACTTCATTACATAAATACGGGAATAGGAGAGTGGCCCAGAAACAAAATAGCAGGAGCTTGGACTTTTGAAAGGTCTTGAGGAACCTAAAAGATTCTAGGGTTCAGCACGAGAGGGCTGAGGGAGACTGCCCAAGAAGGGATTCAAACGGGGCCTAGAATGCCAAACCTTGTACTGCACTTTATGTGTGTCACAGGAGGACAGAAAGGTGTGAGTCACCGAGCTGTTTAGGAGGCAGAATGGACAAAGAATCGTTTGATTGGTTATAGGGATTTGGAGGCAAATAAAGTCTAAGATGATGCTCAGGCCTTTGGCTTTACCACTTGGATGGAGCACAGAGAGTAGGCGGGGTGGTTTAAAGAGGAAACCAAGTATTTATTTCAGGAAATGTCAAGTTTCAGCAAACTATGAAACACGCATGTGGAGACAGGAGGCAGGCAGTGGGCCTGGTGGTCTTCAGCTGAGGAGAGAGGTCAGAGAGGTGAGTTTCCAGGAGGGAGCAGCCAAATCTCAGAGCCTGCTGAGGGGGTTAAGACCTAATTATCCATCCAGAAGTGTATCCATCCACCCAAATATTACTCAGTTATTTTATTTATTTATTTATTTATTTTTGAGACAGAGTCTCGCTCTGTCACCAGGCTGGAGTGCAGTGGTGCAATCTCAGCTAACTGCAACCTCCGCCTCCCGGGTTCAAGCAATTCTCTTGTCTCAGCCTCCCGAGGAGCTGGGACTACAGGCGCGCCACCACGCCCAGCTAATTTTTGTATTTTTACTAGAAACGGGGTTTCACCATGTTGGCCAGATGGTCTCAGTCTCTTGACCTCATGATCCACCCGCCTCGGCCTCCCAAAGTGCTGGGATTACAGGCGTAAGCCACCGCGCCCGGCCAATTTATTTATTTTTATTGAGACGGGGTCTCACCATTTTGCCCAGGCTGGTCTCGAAGTCCTGGGTTCAAGGGATCCACCTGCCTAGGCCTCCCAGTGTTGGGATTACAGGCGTGAGCCATGGCGCCCTTTCTACTCAGTGATTTATCAATCATTTTACTCAACAGTTAATTCACACATCCATCCAGTTCCCACAATGAATTCCATCCATGTGCCAAGGTCTCTGGGAACAGGAAGCTGAGTAACCTGAAATCACAGCCCTGGAGAAAAGGGAGGTGAGTGGTCAAGACAGATACACCCACACCTGTGATGTAGGGTTTGGGAAAGGTGGCCCTCCCGGAGGGGAGGCAGGTGAATAGGGAAAGTGGCTTCCCAGGTGAGGCAATTGTTGAATTGGACAGAGTGGAAATGGCTCACAGTGGTCCTTGGGAGAGGATGAGAATTAGGATGGAGAGAAAAGATTGAATACGTGAGATATGGAAGAACTAGAAGGATGGGCTCTGACTGGGGGTGGGGGCGGGGAGGACAGGGAACCGAGTTGCCTAACTTCCCTTTGGTGGAGTCAGACTGTATGCTGAGCGCTGTGACTTTGGACCACTGTCCATGTCCTTGATGGGGTCATATCCTGAGGATCTGGCACACATTTCAGCAGATATCTCCATATGACTGTGCTTAGTGGTGGCCTGTGGGACCACGTGGGAAAGAGACCGACCTGAGATGGGAAATTCTGAAAGGTCAGATGGTGGGGGAACGGAAAAGTTTATTTTAAAAGTTGTTGACTGTGAAGTGCCTGCAGGAAATGAAAGGGAGGTGCCCAAGAGCTAAGAAGTCTGGTACAGGAGAAGCATGAGTAGGAGCTGCACCAGGAGGCCAAGAGGTGACCTGTGCAGTAGGAGGAAAGCACTCGCGTTCTCCCAGGTGCGGAACGAGCAAAGGTTGATGACAAATGACTTTGCCTACCATCTTGAACCCTTTCGGCTTCTCCTCTTGCACAGGTCTTCATTCTCACCCTGCTACACAGCCCCCTACCAGAACGTTCTGAAATGCAAACCTAACAACTGTCTCACCCCAGCAGGAAACTCCCCGGGGTCCCGCGCCCCCTGCGGGGTTGCAGGCCTCACTCTTCGCGCCCATCCCTCCGCCCTGCCCGCCCTGAACTCGCCCCCAGTGCCGGCCCTTCACATCTAATTATCCCTCCCAGCCTCCAAGGTCCCCGTTACTGAAGACCGCCACCATCACGACATGGCGCAGCACATATTGGCAAACAAATGGACTGAGACTCAAGCAAAGAAGTAACCCCAGCCGCGCGTTACATGGGAAACGGTGCGCAAGCGCGGTAGAGCAGGGGCTTGCAGGTGAGGCGGTGCAGCCAATCTACGCGAAGAGGATCGGGACCACTTCCGCGGAGGAAAGTCCCGCCCACACCTCCTGGGCCCTGGCGTCACTGGCGGTTTCTCCCGCGAGCTCGCCTCATCGACATTCCTTGGTGCTGACTGACTGGCGGCCAGCGCAGTTCTCCTTCTTCTGGCTCTCTCGCGGCCCCTTGCGGGAGGGCCTCCTAGAGGCCGTGGGGTCGTTTCTGGCGGCCTAAGTGGGCCTAACTTCTAGAGTCCCGAGGGTCGTCGCTACCGGGGAGATCTCCGCCCCTTTTCCGTGCCGCCTTGTCCTTAGGGCTCAGAGCCTCCTGCGCTAAGGGCCCCGTCCCATCTCTGCCCTACACGCGGGAGTCAGCCTAAGGCTGAGCCCTAGGACAGCAGCCGCGCCTGACGCTGCTCGCCTGCCTAGCACAGGCAGGAGGTGAGCGGAGTCGGCTGCCTCCCTCCCCAGGGCCCTCCAAGGGAGTGGGCTCCACATCCGTGGGCCCGAGGAATCTGCGGAGAGACGGGAAGAGCAGGGGACACTCACAGGTCGGGGGTCCAGGCGGGAGTCCAGTAGTCCTCGTGGAGACAGCTGGGAAAGGCCTTGGGGCAAGGGACCTCGGATTTCCTCCTCTGCCTCAAAACAGTCTAAGCTGGGTGCGGTGGCTTGCGCCTGTAATCCCAGCACTTTGGGAGGACGAGGCGGGTGGACTACGAAGTCAAGAGATCGAGAACCATCCTGCCCAACATGGTGAAACCCCGTCTCTACTAAAAATTAGCCGGGTGTGGTGGTGCGCGCCTGTAGCCCCAGCTGCTTGGGAGGCTGAGGCAGGAGAACCGCTTGAACCTGGGAGGCGGAAGTTGCAGTGAGCCGAGATCGTGCCTCTGCACTCCAGCCTGACAACAACAGAGCAAGACTCCGTCTCAAAAAAAAAAAAAAAAAAGATGACCACGCACAGGCAGCAAGGGGCAGGGGGTGGTCCACGCTCAGCCTTCAGTATACATTTGTGGAATGAATCCCTCCCAGGACAGGTTGTGAAGAAAGCTCGTTAACCTCAAGATTCAGAAGCACCATTCACAGCACAAGTTTGGAGTCAAATCCAGGCTGTTAACTTGCTGTGTGTGCCCCCGACTTACCTCTTTCTCCCTGTTTGCTCATCCGTAAAGTTTCAGGAACCGTGACTGAGTCTACTTTTAATCTGATTATGCTGCATATACTCAGAAGAGAGGGCTCAATTGAGTGACTGCTCAGTTTACAAGAGCTGTTACTGTAGTTGGGAAGTGCCCTGAGACACACATGGTAAGATCGGTAGCCTAGGAGAAAGGGGGCCACCATGAGAGAGACCCCAGAGGGAAACTGTTCCAGAGAAGAGAAATGGCTTGCTAAGGTCACACTGTGCCCTGGTAGCGAGCACAGGGCAGCGCGCTCCGCCCAAGTTTCCAGCCTTCTCAGCTGAGTTCTGGCCCATCAGGCTACAGCGGGGGACTAAGCCTCAAGAAAGCAGGCATTCATAGGAAAGGGGTCCTGTAAGTCCCAAAAGCCACCTTTGCTTTGGAGGGTCTCCAAAAGGAACCTCAGATGCACTTCTCCAGAAGGCCCTAGCATTTTTGCCTGCCCCCATCCCCACCCCACAACAACTTCTGCCCTCTTCAGGGATCCACCATTCCTATTCCTGTTGCTGTGAGGTATTATAACCTTTAACAGGTGGAAAGAAAACTTCACCTCAGCCAGGTGGTATTGATACCCATCCAAGGCAGGGGACAGGTTGAGGCTTGGACAGATCCAGAGATTGGGAATATAGGTCTTTGAGTGTACCTTCTGCAAGCACAACAGTACATCACCTCATCCACGGTGTGTACCATGCCTTAGCACTGTGTGCCCTCTGAGAGGCCCCCAATTTCTGGCCACACACTCAATCTGCAGCAACACCTTTTACACTGGAAGTGATGCAAAGTCAGTCCCTGGGTTAATGAACGTATCTTCTTAGGTATTAAACCCAGTACTTATAAATAAATGACCACAAAATGGTGTAGAAAGCTTTAAAAGTTTTGGATATTAAGAAGTGTTGGCTGGGCCAGGCGCGGTGGCTTACGCCTGTAATCCCAGCACTTTGGGAGGCCAAGGCGGGCGGATCACTTGAGGTCAGGAGTTCGAGACCAGCCTGGCCAACATGATGAAACCCTGTTGTCTCTACTAAAAATACAAACATTAGTCAGGCGTGCTGGCACGTGCCTGTAATCCCAGCTACTTGGGAGACTGAGGTAGGAGAATTGCTTGAACTCTGGAGGCAATGGTTGCAGTGGGCCAAGATCGCACCCATTGCACTCCAGCCTGGGCAAAGAAGAGAAACTCCGTCTCAAAAAAAAAAAAAAAAGAAGTGTTGGCTGGGGGTGGTGACTCACACCTGTAATCCCAACACTTTAGGAGGCCAAGGCAAGAGAATCACTTGAGCCTGGAAGGTGAAGGCTGCAGTGAGCCGTGATTGTGCCACTGCACACCAGCTTGGGTGACAGAGTGAAACCCTGTCTCAAAAAAAAAGTGTTTTTTCATCCATTAGGAGTGTTTGGATGAACTCTCTCATGGTGTAATTCCTGAGGGTTGGACTGGCAATGAAGGCTGTGTTCAGGAAGTTTCTTGCCCTGCTTCCTGGACATGCGTTTCTTACCAAAACTCCTGGAGCAATGCATTGGAATCGGACTTCTTATGTAGTACAAATATGGGAAAGCTGGGTAAGAGGCACTGAACCCTACAAGAAATCAAACCTTGGGTGATGAGACTGGAAGGGTAAAGGAAAAACAACACCACTTTGCCTGAGCCTCAGCTGGGTGGTTGCAGGTCAGAGTTCGGAGGTATCAAGACGTTTCAAAGAGAGAAAATTACAGGATCCAGCTTCAACTTATCTTCTCTCTCTGGCTTCAGCACTGCAAAGGATACAAAGGACCTGGTGCGGAGGAAGGGAAGTCTGTGGCCCAGAGTGGCACCTGAAGATGAGCATTTAGCAACTGGGACTCCTCCCTGACACCTGGCCTCCCCCACTCAATGAGCTTTTCCCTGTTGCTCTATGAAGAACATAGATGTGTCCATGAAGGTATTAATTTCCCCGAGGAAAGGTAATAAAGACTGGAATGTACCCAGATATAAAATAAAAGGGAAGGGAAGTGGCAAGTATCTTACCTGGCACACAGTGGGAACATAACCTGAGATTTCTATTTCCCAAGATGGACTGAACATCACAGGCATCAGTAGAAGGCTGAGATGGTCTATTTTGAGGAGTGCTGTATGCGTTCACGTGTGTGTGCGCACGTGCACACCCATACACACACACACACACAGAGATTTTAAAAGACCCAGTAAAGCCGCACCCAGTGGCTCACGCCTGTCATCCTAGCACTTTGGGAGGCTGAGTTGGGAGGATCACTTAAGACCAGGAGTTCAAGACCAGCCTGGGCAACATAGGGAGGCCCTGATTCTACAAAAATTTAAAATATTGATTGGGTATGTTGGCGCATGCCTGTAGTCCCAGCTACTTGGGAGGCTGAGGTGAGACAATCACTTGAGCCTGGCACGTCAAAGTTACAGTGAGCCATGATAGCATCACTACACACCAGCCTAGGTGACAGCAAGACCCTGTCTCAAAAAAAAAAAAAAAAAAAAAAAAAAAAGGCCGGGTGCAGTGGCTCACACCTGTAATCCCAGCACTCTGGGAGGCCAAGGCGGGCGGATCACAAGATCAGGAGTTTGAGACCAGCCTTGCCAATATGGTGAAACCCCATCTCTACTAAACATACAAAAATTAGCCAGGCGTGGTGGTGGGCCTCTGTAGTCCCAGCTACTCGGGAGGCTGAGGCAGGAGAATCGCTTGAACCCAAGACGAGGAGGTTGCAGTGAGCCGAGATCACGCCATTGCACTCTAGCCTGGGTGACAGAGTGAGATTCCGTCTCAAAAATAAAAAATAAAATAAAAAGACCTGGGAGACCCAGACAGAAAGTGGGAGAAAATATACCCTGCTTCAGTGACACCACCCTCAGAGAAACCACCATGGCAAGAGAGCTGGCTCAGGACATCGAGTCCTCAAAACAATGCTTTCACTAGTCTCCTTTAATAAATGAAGAAACCGAGACTCAAGGAGGTAGAAACCTTCTCCAATGTCACCTGGCTTGGGAGACGGGCCCCAAGTTTAAACTCTGCTCAGTTACTGCAGAGCCACTACATTCTACTTCCTGCATTGAGAATGGCTGGGGGACACATGCCCAGAGACCAGCAGAGAGAGAGTGGGAGGCAGAGGCCAGGAAACACAAGGTCAGGCAGGCCAAGATCTGCCCTCCAGGAGATAGTGGCACCCAGAGAGACCACACCATAAAAAGCACAGCAAGGCTGGGTGCAGTGGCTCATGCCTGTAATCCCAGCACTTTCGGGTGGATCACCTGAGGTCGGGAGTTTGAGACCAGCCTGAGCAATATGGTGAAATCCAGTCTCTACTAAAATTACAAAAATTAACCCGGCGTGGTGGCGTGCACCTGTAGTCCCAGCTACTCTGGAGGCTGAGGCAGGAGAATCGCTTGAACCCGGGAGGCGGAGGTTTCAGTGAGTCAAGATCATGCCACTGCACTCTAGCCTGGGCAACGGAGCAAGACTCCATCTAAAAAAAAAACGCACAGTGAGGCGGCTGCCCTAGGCAGTGAGAGTGTCGCCATCCAGCCACCAGGCTGGGGTCCTGACCTCACCATCCACCCTACATGTGACATAGGGCAAGTCACTCAACCTTTCTCTTCCTCAGTTTTCTCACCCTTAAAGTGGGGATTGTGAAAATAAAGTTTACAACACCTAAAACACTTTAAGCTTTAAGACAGATGTGACTATGATCTGAATCACATAACATTTCACAAGTCTACTTCTATTTTTTTGAGACAGAGTCTCGCTCTGTCACCCAGGCTGGAGTGCAGTGGCGCGATCTCAGCTCACTGCAAGCTCCGCCTCCTGGGTTCACGCTGTTCTCCTGCCTCAGCCTCCCGAGTAGCTGGGACTACAGGAGCCTGCCACCACGCCTGGCTAATTTTTTGTGTTTTTAGTAGAGACTGGGTTTCACCGTGTTAGCCAGGATAGTCTCGATCTCCTGACCTCCTGATCCGCCTGCCTCGGCCTCCCAAAGTGCTGGGATTACAGGTGTGAGCCACTGCACCCGGCCTCACAAGTCTATTTCTTAAATTACAGCTTAACTCTGTTTCTCAGTGTGCTTCTTTAATAAATGACAAAAAAGACAAGAGACCATACATCCCCCTTCCAATCACTAATATTTGTTATAAATTGACTGCTTTGGCTGGGTGCAGTGGCTCATACCTGTAATCCCAGCATTTTGGGAGTCTGAGGCAGGAGGATCACTTGGGCCCAGAAGTTTGAGAGCAGCCTGGGCAACATAGTGACACCCTGTCTCTACAAAAAAATAATTAGCCAGGTGCAGTGACTCATGCCTGTAATCCCAGCACCTTGGGAGGTTGAGGCAGGTGGATCACCTGAGGTCAAGAGTTCCAGACCAGCCTGACCAACATGATGAAACCCCATCTCTACTAAAAATACAAAATTACCTAGGCATGGTGGTGCATGCCTGTAATCCCAGCTACTTGGGAGTCTGAGGCAGGAGAATCACTTGAACCCAGGAGGCAGAGGTTGCAGTGAGCTGACATCACTGCCCTCCACACCAGCCTGGGCAACAAGAGTGAAACTCCGTCTCAATAATAATAATAATAATTAATGAATTGCTTCCTTTATTATGCTGTACCTAACTCAGACTGGATGACACTCGAACAGGGACCTTATGACAATTACATCTTCAGCGTAAAATGTTAAACAGTGCTTGTTTCTCCAGCACATATACTAAAATTGGAACAATTCAGAGATTAGCATGGCCCCTGCACAAGGATGACATGCAAATGTTTGAAGCATCCCATATACACACACACACACACACACACACACACGCACACACACACACAGGGTTTCACCCTGTCACTCAGGCTGGAGTGCAGTGGCGAAATCTCAGCTCACTGCAGCCTCTGCCTCCCAGGCTCAAGCTATCCTCCTGCCTCAGCCTCCCAAGTAGCTGGGACCACAGGTGTGCGCCACCACGCCTGGCTAATTTTTTCTATTTTTGGTAGAGATAGGATTTCAACATGTTGTCCAGGCTGATTCCATATGTTTTAATTTAAAAAATGAATAAATTGGCTGAGAGGAGTGGCTCACCACTATAATTCCAGCACTTTGGGAGGCCAAGGCAAGAGGATCACTTGAGACCAAGAGTTCAAGATCAGCCTGGGCAACGTAGTGAGACCTAGCCTTCATTTTTTTTTTTTTTTTTTTTTTTGAGACGGAGTCTCACATGTTCCCCGGACTGGAGTGCAATGGCGTGATCTTGGCTCACTGCAACCTCCATCCACCAGCTTTAAGTGATTCTTCTGCCTCAGCCTTCCGAATAGCTGGGATTACAGGCTCCCGCAACCACGCCCAGCTAATTTTTTGTATTTTTTAGTAGAGACGGGGTTTCACTATGTTGGCTAGGCTGGTCTCAAACTCCTGACCTCGTGATCCTCCCACCTCGGCCTCCCAATGTGCTGGGATTACAGGTGTGAGCCACCACCCCCAGCCTGACTCAGCCTTCATTTTATATACAAATATTTAAATTTCCTTCCTTCCTTCCTTCCTTCCTTCCTTCCTTCCTTCCTTCCTTCCTTCCTTCCTTCCTTCCTTCCTTTCTTCTCTTTCCCTCTCTGGCCCAGGCTACAATCTACTCGGTTTGCTGCCGCCCGCGCCGCGGACTGCCTGGGACTGCCGGCGGGCGCGACTACTCCCTGCCTTTTCTCCTTTCGCTGCACGCACGCGTTCGCCATCTTGGCCACGCTGGTCGCCAGCTCCTGACGCCGAGTGCTCTGCCCGCCTCAGCCTCCCGAGGTACTGGGACTACAGACGGAGTCTCGCTCACCCAGTGCTCGGTGTTGCCCGGGCTGGAGTGCGGTGGCATGGTCTGGCCTCGCGGCAGCCTCTGCCCCCCAGCCGCCTGCCTTGGCCTACCAGGGTGCTGGGATTGCAGCCCCTGCCCGGCCGCCGCCCCATCTGGGAGGTGGGGAGCGCCTCTGCCCGGCCGCCCCGTCTGGGAAGTGAGGAGCGCCTCTGCCCGGGCGCCCCATCCGGGAAGAAGTGAGGAGTGCCTCTACCCGGCCGCCCCATCCGGGAAGAAGTGAGGAGCGCCTCTGCCCGGCCACCCATCGTCTGGGAAGTGAGGAGCGCCTCTGCCCGGCCACCCACCGTCTGGGAAGTGAGGAGCGCCTCTGCCCAGCCGCCCCGTCTGGGAAGTAAGGAGCGCCTCTGCCCGGCCGCCCCGTCCGGGAAGCGAGGAGTGCCTCTGCCCGGCCGCCCCGTCTGGGAAGTGAGCAGCGCCTCTGCCCCCGTCCGGGAAGAAGTGAGGAGCGCCTCTGCCCGGGCGCCCCGTCCGGGAAGAAGTGAGGAGCGCCTCTGCCCGGCCGCCCCGCCCGGGAAGAAGTGAGGAGCGCCTCTGCCCGGCCGCCCCGCCCGGGAAGAAGTGAGGAGCGCCTCTGCCCGGCCGCCCCGCCCGGGAAGAAGTGAGGAGCGCCTCTGCCCGGCCGCCCCGCCCGGGAAGAAGTGAGGAGCGCCTCTGCCCGGCCGCCCCGCCCGGGAAGAAGTGAGGAGCGCCTCTGCCCGGCCGCCCCGCCCGGGAAGAAGTGAGGAGCGCCTCTGCCCGGGCGCCCCGCCCGGGAAGAAGTGAGGAGCGCCTCTGCCCGGGCGCCCCGCCCGGGAAGAAGTGAGGAGCGCCTCTGCCCGGCCGCCCCGTCCGGGAAGAAGTGAGGAGCGCCTCTGCCCGGCCGCCCCGTCTGGGAAGAAGTGAGGAGCGCCTCTGCCCGGCCGCCCCGTCGGGAAGAAGTGAGGAGCGCCTATGCCCGGCCGCCCCGTCCGGGAAGAAGTGAGGAGCGCCTATGCCCGGCCGCCCCGTCCGGGAAGAAGTGAGGAGCGCCTCTGCCCGGCCACCCCGTCTGGGAAGTGAGGAGCGCCTCTGCCCCGCCTCCCCGTCCGGGAGGTGAGGAGCGCCTCTGCCCGGCCGCCCCGTCTGGGAGAAAGTGAGGAGCGCCTCTGCCCGGCCGCCCCGTCCGGGAAGAAGTGAGGAGCGCCTCTGCCCGGCCGCCCCGTCTCGGAAGAAATGAGGAGCGCCTCTGCCCGGCCGCCCCGTCTCGGAAGAAATGAGGAGCGCCTCTGCCCGGCCGCCTCGTCTGGGAAGAAGTGAGGAGCGCCTCTGCCCGGCCGCCCCGTCCGGGAAGAAGTGAGTAGCGCCTCTGCCCGGCCGCCCCGTCTGGGAAGTGAGGAGCGCCTCTGCCCGGCCACCCCGTCCGGGAAGAAATGAGGAGCGCCTCTGCCCGGGCGCCCCATCCGGGAAGAAGTGAGGAGCGCCTCTACCCGGCCGCCCCATCCGGGAAGAAGTGAGGAGCGCCTCTGCCCGGCCACCCATCGTCTGGGAAGTGAGGAGCGCCTCTGCCCGGCCACCCACCGTCTGGGAAGTGAGGAGCGCCTCTGCCCGGCCGCCCCGTCTGGGAAGTAAGGAGCGGCTCTGCCCGGCCGCCCCGTCCGGGAAGTGAGGAGTGCCTCTGCCCGGCCGCCCCGTCTGGGAAGTGAGCAGCGCCTCTGCCCCCGTCCGGGAAGAAGTGAGGAGCGCCTCTGCCCGGGCGCCCCGTCCGGGAAGAAGTGAGGAGCGCCTCTGCCCGGCCGCCCTGTCCGGGAAGAAGTGAGGAGCGCCTCTGCCCGGCCGCCCCGTCGGGAAGAAGTGAGGAGCGCCTCTGCCCGGCCGCCCCGTCCGGGAAGAAGTGAGGAGCGCCTCTGCCCGGCCGCCCCGTCCGGGAAGAAGTGAGGAGCGCCTCTGCCCGGCCGCCCCGTTCGGGAAGAAGTGAGGAGCGCCTCTGCCCGGCCGCCCCGTCGGGAAGAAGTGAGGAGCGCCTATGCCCGGCCGCCCCGTCCGGGAAGAAGTGAGGAGCGCCTCTGCCCAGCCGCCCCGTCTGGGAGGTGAGGAGCGCCTCTGCCCGGCTACCCATCGTCTGGGAGGTGAGGAGCGCCTCTGCCCGGCCGCCCATCGTCTGGGAGGTGAGGAGCGCCTCTGCCCGGCCACCCATCGTCTGGGAGCTGAGGAGCGCCTCTGCCCGGCCACCCATCGTCTGGAAAGTGAGGAGCGCCTCTGCCCGGCTGCCCCATCTGGGAAGTGAGGAGCGCCTCTGCCCGGCCACCCATTGTCTGGGAAGTGAGGAGTGCCTCTGCCCGGCCGCCCCGTCCGGGAAGAAGTGAGGAGCGCCTCTGCCCGGCCACCCATCGTCTGGGAAGTGAGGAGCGCCTCTGCCCGGCCACCTATCGTCTGG
The DNA here is from genome assembly GCF_028878055.3 of Symphalangus syndactylus. Lineage (NCBI taxonomy): Eukaryota > Metazoa > Chordata > Mammalia > Primates > Hylobatidae > Symphalangus > Symphalangus syndactylus. The sequence goes on from NC_072426.2 coordinate 80,302,046, forward strand.
GAAGAAGTGAGGAGCGTCTCTGCCTTCCCGCCCCGTCTGGGAAGTGAGGAGCTCCTCTGCCCGGCCGCCCCGTGTCTGGGTAGAAGTGAGGAGCTCCTCTGCCTGGCCGCTCCGTCTGGGAGGTCTGCCACGGAGGCCAGAAGCAATGTGGGGGCTGGACGTGGTGGTTCACGCCTGTGGTCCCGGCACTCTGGGGGGCGAGGCGGGTTGATCACTTCGGGCTAGGAGTTCAAGACCAGTCTGGCCAACTTGGCGAAACATGAAGAATACAACAGACAGACCAACCAACCAACTCAGTGACAACAAAACAGGTCTACCCTGGAGTCATACTCTAATTTTTTCTATTTTCCTCCCTTTCTGATCCGTTATCCCACTTTCTTTTTCTTCCTCTTCCTTCTCCCTCTTCTTTGTCAAATAGAGGATTGAGTTATTATCACTGATCCATATAAAGTCCCTCTCTCATTTATTTTAACTCCCACCCCCCATTTCTATTCCCCGACTTTCCATGTGCAACCTTCCTAATATGTTTGATACGCATCTTTTTGTTTGTATGTATTTTTGGAAAATGTTTATTGTTTTTGTATGCAAAAAAAATTAATAAAAAAAAAGATATAACAATTGTAAATGCATATGTACCTAATAACAGAGCCTCAAAATACATGAAGCAAAACCTGACAGAATTGAGGAAGAAATAGACAATTCAGTAATAGTTGGAGAGAGCTTGTATATAGTTGAACAGGTGGAGATTCCCAGAGGATGGCATGCTCAGGGAGGGCATGGAAGCCCCACACCCCATGCCTATATCTCACTCTATGTATCTCTTCATCTGTATCCTTTACAATATCCTTTATAATAAACATAAGTAAATATTTCCCTGAAAAAAAAAAAAAAAAAAAAAACAAATATTTAAATTTTAAATAAATAAAGTGTTAAATAGACCTTCCTCCTAAAGAAAGACTACCTCAACTGATCAGATCTTTTTTTTTTTTTGAGATGGAGTTTCGCTTTTGTTGCCCAGGCTGGAGTGCAATGGCGTAATCTTGGTTCACTGCAACCTCTGCCTCCTAGGTTCAAGCAATTCTCCTGCTTCAGCCTCCCAAATAGCTGGGATTACAGGCATGCACCACCATGCCCAGCTAATTTTATATTTTTAGTAGAGACAGGGTTTCTCCATGTTGGTCAGGCTGGTCTCGAACTCCCGACCTCAGGTGATCCACCTGCCTCGGCCTCCTAAAGTGCTGGGATTACAGATGTGAGCCACCACACTCGGCCCAGATCATTATAACTATACATTAAACCTTACATTTTAAAAAGTTAAAATTCAGCCAGGGGCAGTGGGTTGCTCACATCTGTAATCCCAACACTTTAGGCAGCCAAGGTGAGTGAATCACTAGAGCCCAGAAGTTTGAGACCAGCCTGGGCAACATGGCAAAACTCTGTCTCTACCAAAAAAAATACAAAAATTAGCCTGGAGTGGTGGTGTGCACTTGTAGTCCCAGCTACTCAGGAGGGTGAGGCAGGAGAATTGTTTGTGCCCAGAAGGTCGAGGCTGCAGAGAGCCATGACTGTATCATTGTACTTCAGCCTGGGTGACAGAGGGAGACACTGTCTCAAAAAAGATTAAAAAAACAGTTAACATCCTATTAAATGTTCCTAAACTGTGTCTATATAAATGATCCCAGGCCGGTCACAGTGGCTCATGCCTGTAATCCCAGCACTTTCGGAGTCCGAGGCAGGTGGATTACTTGAGGTCAGGAGTTTGAGACCAGCCTGGCCAATGTAGTGAAACCCTGTCTCTACTAAAAATACAAAAAATTAGCTGGGCATGGAGGCTCGGGCCTGTAATCTCAGCTACTCAGGAGGCTGAGGCACAAGAATCATTTGAACCCAAAAGGCGGAGGTTATAGTGAGCAGAGATCGTGCCACTGCACTCTAGCTTGGGCAACAGAATGAGACTCTGTCTCAACAGAATGAGACTCTGTCTCAAAAAAATAAAAATAAAATAAATGATCCCAAACTTCTACGTTTTACTTATTTATTGTGAGACAGGGTCTCCCTCTGTCACCCAGGCTGGAGTGCAGTGGTGCTTTCTGGGCTCACTGCAGCCTTGACCTCCCATGCTGAAGCAATCCTCCCACCTCTGCTGGAGTGTAGGTGTGTGCCACCACGCCAGGCTGTTTGTTCTATTATTTTGTAGAGATGGGGTCTCACTATGTTGCCCGGACTGGTCTCAAACTCCTGGGCTCAAGTGATCTGCCCACCTTGGCCTCCCAGAGTGTCAGGATTTAACCCCCACACCCCACCGAGACTTTAAAACTCTGACTTCCATTCTTCTCTTTTTTTCTTTTTTAAGATGGAGTCTCACTCTGTCGCTGAGGCTGGAGTGCAGTGGCACGATCTCAGCTCACTGCAACCTCCACCTCCCAGGTTCAAGCGATTCTTGTGCCTCAGTTTCCCAAGTAGCTGGGACTACAGGAGTGCACCACCACGCCCGGCTAATTTTTGTATTTGTAGTAGAGACGGGGTTTCACCATGTTGGCCAGGCTGGTCTTGAACTCCTGATCTCATGTTCTGCCTGCCTCAGCCTCCCAAAGTGCTGGGATCACAGGCATGAGCCACCGCCCCCAGCCAAGACTTCCATTCTTTACAATCCATACTTCCTGAGCAGGCAATCCTTAACCTGTACACTTAAATAAACTCCTTTAAAACTAAAATCTAGGCCGGGCGTGGTGGCTCACGCCTGTAATCCCAGCACTTTGGGAGGCAGAGGCAGGCGGATCATGAGGTCAGGAGATCGAGACCATCCTGGCTAACGCGGTGAAACCCTGTCTCTACTAAAAATACAAAAAATTAGGCCGGGCGCGGTGGCTCACACTTGTAATCCCAGCACTTTGGGAGGCCGCGGCGGGCGGATCACGAGGTCAGGAGATCGAGACCACGGTGAAACCCCGTCTCTACTAAAAATACAAAAAAAAAAAAAAAAAAATTAGCCGGGCTTGGTGGCGGGCGCCTGTAGTCCCATCTACTTGGGAGGCTGAGGCAGGAGAATGGTGTGAATCCGGGAGGCGGAGCTTGCAGTGAGCCGAGATGGTGCCACTGCACTCCAGCCTGGGTGACAAAGCGAGACTCTGTCTCAAAAAAAAAAAAAAAACTAAAATCTGACCTGTTTGACTATTGTAGATTGGCAGGCTAATGAGAGTATGAACTTCCAAGGACTTCTGTGAGGGCTAAGTGCAGTCATATATGCAATGAGCTCAAGTAAACAGCTGCCCGAGGAAACACCTGGACACCTCCTCTGTGCTAAGCCCCATGCAGCGTGCACACAGACACAGGCCCGCCCCAGCCTCCCAAAGTGCTGGGATTACAGGCGCAAGCCGCCTTTCCCAGCCAATATTTTATATTTTTACACAAGTGACAGCATCCTATTCAGACTGCCCTATACTTTTTTTCCACTTAAAAGTATGTCTGGGCCAGACATAGTGTCTCATGCCTGTAATCCCAGCACTTTGGGAGGCCGAGGCGCGTGGATCGCCTGAGGTCAGGAGTTCGAGACCAGCCTGCTCAACATAGCGAAATCCCATCTCTACTAAAAATACAAAAATTAGCTGGGCACAGTGGTGTGTGCCCGTAATCCCAGCTACTCGAGAGGCTGAGACAGAATTGCTTGAACCTGGGAGGTGGAGGTTGTGGTGTGCCAAGATCGAGCCACTGCACTCCAGCTTGGGCGACAGAGCGAGATTCCGGCTCAAAAACAAACAAACAAACAAACAAACAAACAAACAAACTAAACCGTCATTGCCTTCCCCAGCCCTCCCAGCCCAGAGACCCCCGTCCCTTGTCAGCCATCCCCTCTTAGCTTCTGGACAGGGACAAGTGTCCCTTATTTGGAAAAGAATTAAGGAGGGGTAACAGCAGACTAGGGAGCCTGGGGTCTTCCGCACGCCTGTGTGGGGTGAGTTTGGCCCCCAGCAACAAGGCAGGCCTGAGGTCCGCAGAGGGAGGCAGCCCACTCCTCAGCCGGGGGCGGCTATCCTCCTCCTGGCCCCATCCCTCACCTGTGGGGGAGGCTAAGTGGGTGTCAGGGCCCTGTCAGAGGGTGAGCCACCCCTGGGGGTGCCCATCGGCCACCAGCCTCCCTTCATTAGACACCCAGCGCAAGTGACAGCAGTGGCATGGCACCACTGAGCACAGGGAGCCTCAAGGTCAGTGCCTGGCTCCTGGTATCCTCCGCGGTCCCCAGGACACCCTCACACAGAGGTCCCAGAACCCCGACAGCTGGCACAAGAGCCCAGAAACACCCTGCCCAGCACCCTCCGGGTCCCTCTTTTAGGATCTGGGTGAGCTAAAGAAGCCAAAAGAAAGGCTGGGCGCGGTGGCTCATGCCTGTAATCCTAGCACTTTGGGAGGCCGAGGTGGGCGGATTGCCTGAGCTCAGGAGTTGGAGACCAGCCTGGGCAACACGTTGAAACCCCATCTCTACTAAAATACAAAAGAAATTAGCCAGGCATGGTGGGGTGCACCTGTAGTCCCAGCTACTCGGGAGCCTGAGGCAGGAGAATTCCTTGAACCCGGGAGGCAGAGGTTGCAGTGAGCTGAGATTGCACCACTGCACTCCAGCCCGGGTGACAGATTGAGACTCCGTCTCAAAAAAAGAAAAAAAAAAAAAAGAAGCCAAAAGAGGGTCTTCGGCACAGCCCGCCCCTCCCCTACAGCCCTGGGTGTGGCAGGGAGCCCGACCAGTTCCCTCCAGCCTGCGTCATGGAGCCCTGGGCGTGGCTGCAGGGTTTAAAGAGCTGACCCACCTGCCCAGCAGCCTCCTCAGATCCGTTCTCTGCGTTGCCAGCTCAGGTGAGCCCTTGCCAAGGTGACCTCGCAGGTGAGCAGGCGTCCACTTTGGGGCTGCTGGGTGAAGGGGGTGGGTGCCCAAGAATTCTGAGTAATGAGGAGCCTGTTGAGGGGTCTGAGGACAGATATGGCTACAGCAGCCGCTTGAAGGCCTCCTGCTTTGCACCCACTGTCATATGGATGGTGAGTTGGGGGCTGGAGGAAACAGAAGCTAGCCCTTGGCTAAAGAATATAGGAGCTGGTGGGGTGCACCTCTGGTCCCAACTGCTTGAGATACTCAGGTGAGGAGATCACCTGAGCCAAGAGAGTTCAAGGCTGTGGTGAGCCGAGATCACGCCACTGCTCTCCATCCTGGGTAACAGAGCAAGACCCTGTCTCCAAAAAAAAAAAAAAAAAGTAATAATAATAATAATAATAAAATAAAAAATGTGGCCTAGAGTTGAGACCCTCATATTCCAGGAACTCCAGGTTGGTGAAGGTAGAGAGAGACCAGTGAAGGCTGGGGGAAGCCAGCTTTGGAGACTGCTCCTAGCCCAAGAACCGATGTTCAGAAGCAGTGCCTAGCAGTCTCTCCCTCCAGTGCCTCCCTCCTGCTGCAGAAGGACTGTGTGTTTATTTATGGATGTATTTATTTATTTATTTTGAGATGGAGTCTCACTCTGTTGCCCAGGCTGGAGTGTAGTGGCAAGATCTCGGCTCACTGCAACCTCCATCTTCCAGGTTCAAGCGATTCTCCTGCCTCAGCTTCCCAAGTAGCTGGGAATACAGGTGCCTGTCACCACACCCAGCTAATTTTTGTATTTTTAGTATAGATGGGGTTTTGCCATGTTGGCCAGGCTGATCTTGAACTCCTGACCTCAGGTGATCCACTTGCCTCAGCCTCCCAAAGTGCTGGGATTATAGGTGTGAGCCACTGCGCCCAGCCTATGGATGTATTTATTGTAACAGGTTTTTAGTGCTTACTGTGTGCTAGGCATGGTTCTTAGGCTTGACAAACAGTAGTTCACATAATTCCATCGCTATAACCTTATGAGGTTGCTACTATTCTGATGATCCTCCTTTTACAGGACACTGGTGAAGGAGCAGTGAGGAACCTGCAGAGTCACACAGCTGGTAAATTGCTGAGAAGGGACCCAGCCCAGACAGCTGGCCCTGGATCTATGATCTCATCAGGAGGCCAGAGCTGGGTACAGCAGATGATGACAATGGCTTCAGTATTGAAAACTTGACCACACTAGGCTAACAATATGCAGAGGGCTGGGAGGGGGCCTGCGCTCAAAGACTCAGCCTCCCCAAGCACAAGTAAATGGGGTCCTGGCTACTTCCAACCTGAGGGAGAAATGTCATACTACAGGATATCTATACTCTGAGAGCAGAATCTGGGTCTGCTGGAGCAGGGTCCCCTGCCAGGGCTGGCAGGGGAGGTCCTGGCTGCTGCAGTCGCCTCATCCCAGGACTCAGCGCTCCCTCCCTCCTCTGCACCCTTGCTTTTGTGGAGGCTCTCTGGGAATTCAGACTGAGGGTGCTGGACTCTGGCCACCCCAGGCCCAGACCTTTGGGTACAATAGCCTGGGGCCTGATAACAATGCCCTTTGTGTGGGGTTAGGAAGGCAGGCTCCAGACCCTGACTTAGAATAGCAGCCACCTGACCCTGGGCATCTGATTACACCTCTCTAAGCTCCATTTTTTTTTTTTCTTCTCTGAAATAAAGACAATAATAGTATCTTCCTCATGGGGAGGAGTAGGCGGTGGGTTTGTCGCATGGATTTTAACAACACCTTCTACAGCACTTACTCTGTGCAGGCACAGTTTTGAGCTCTTAGCTTGTGCTTACTCAATCCACACAACTCCCCTAGGCCATCACCATCTCTAGATGAGAAGACAGAAAGTAGTTACTTTCCCAAGATCGCCCCACAAGCAAGTGTATCCTTGGGGTTTGTACACCTACTTTCACCACGGGGCTCTGCCTGCCCCCACCCCCTCTAGCTGACCAAGTGAGCTGTGAGCCTGGAGCAGATCCGTGGGCTACAGACCCCAGCCCCAGTGCCTCTGCCCCTGCAGCCCTGCCCCTCGAACTGTGACATGGAGAGAGTGACCCTGGCCCTTCTCCTACTGGCAGGTGAGTCCTACCAGTCTCCTGGGACCCTCTTGCATTCACCCCACCCACAAAGGTAGCAAAAGCCAGACAACATCTCCCAAAGGGAGTCTGGTGTTCAATCAGCATGCTTTATTCAAACTGCCAATTTAGAGAGAAACATGAAGGAAAGGACAGTACAGGTAGGATGAGAATATTGCAAAAAGGTCCTAATAGCTCCAGAGGAATTCAACCTGGAAAACATTAACCACCTGTGGCTTGAAGACAAAAGCCGGGTGGCACAGTGGCTCAGGCCTGTAATCCCAGTGCTTTGGGAGGCCAAGGGGGGAGGATCACTTGAGCCTGGGAGGTTGAGGTTGCAGTGAGCTAGGATTGCACCATTGCACTCCAGCCTGGGTGACAGAGAGAGGTTCTGACTCAAAAAAAAGACAAGCACTCCCTGTTTCTTCAGGGGTCAGAGACGTAACAAACCATCCCAGTCAGCATGCACACAGGAGCATCAGGAAGCCTGGGACAGCAGGGCTTGGGTGGGTCCAAACCCTGAGGCTGTGTGGGGCTGGGGAGGGCATGAGGAAGGGAACTGGTGGCTCCAGGGTCACCCCACAACCTCCGGGCTGGGGTCCTGCTGCCTGGCTCACTTGGACACCAGTGTCATGAATTCCCACCCATTTTCTCTGCTCCTCCCACACAGGCCTGACTGCCTTGGAAGCCAATGACCCATTTGGTGAGTGAGGCCCCCCAAACAGCCTGCCCACTCTGCCCTCATCTCCCCTCTGACACCCACATCCTGTATCCTGGTTCTGGTTCTGAAGTCTTTTTCCCTCATTTTTTCTAGCCAATAAAGACGATCCCTTCTACTATGGTAAGACCTGATATTCCCACCCCCACCCTGCCCTTGCCTATCCTGGACCTCCTTGCCAGACAAGTTGGTGAGGAGTGGTGTGGACCCAGTGCAGACAAAGTGGGATGGGGGATTAAACCTGGTCTCTGTGAGAGTGTCGCTCCAACAAGGGGAGGGTGGCCACAGGATGCTTAGGAACCCTCCTGGAGAAGGGCTGGTGCCTGGGCGGTTAGGCCCCTGATACATCACCCCTGCCCTCTTGCCTTCACTCACCCTCACCCTCCCCTTCCCTAGTCCCCAGCCCTTAGGGGGTCCTCCTCTCCTCCTTTCCCCTGGGCCTCAGCTCCAGGACAGCTTTCCTTGATCATCCTTCAAAGCCCCTTCTTTGTGCACGTCCACTTCTTTTTTTTGAGACAGATTCTGACTGTCGCCCAGGCCGGAGTGCAGTGGCATGATCTCGGCTCACTGCAACCTCCACCTCCCAGGTTCACGCAATTCTCCTGTCTCAGCCTCCCGAGTAGCTGGGACTACAGGCGCCTGCCGCCACGCCTAGCTAATTTTTGTATTTTTAGTAGAGATGGGGTTTCACCATATTGGTCACGCTGGTCTCGAACTTCTGACCTCAGGTGATCTGCCCGCCTTGGCATCCCAAAGTGCTGAGATTACAGGTGTGAGCCATCGCACCCAGCCTCACTTTTTTTCTTCTTAGTGTTTCCCCACCAGACATAGAATGATGCCTCTGTTGCTGGCTTGTCTTTATGTATATGGCAGTGGCTGGCACAAGCAGGGGCTCACGAATGTCTTTTGAACGAATGAGTGAGGCCCCAGGCTGGTGCAAGCTCACTCTCTGTACCCACACCAGACTGGAAAAACCTGCAGCTGAGCGGACTGATCTGCGGAGGGCTTCTGGCCATTGCTGGGATCGTGGCAGTTCTGAGTGAGTGGCAGGACAGGTGGGGCTGGCAGACAGGGTGGGGCTGGTGGACAGGGTGGGGCAGAAAGAGAGAGTGCTCTCATTCCAGCACTGACCCTGGTGCTGACCCCTCTCTCCCTCCCAGGTGGCAAATGCAAATGCAAGAGCAGCCAGAAGCAGCACAGGTGAGCCCGACCCTATGGTGCTCTCCTCCTTCAGGGCAGAACTATGGGGCGACAGTCCTGACCTGGAGAGTGAACAGCGTCCTGGCCACTCGCTGGGCTTGCAGCCGGCTTTGTTATTCAGATAGTCAACCCTGAAGGGCCCCAGTCAGAGAAAACTCTGACCTCAGTATTGTGGGAAGTGACCAATGAAGGAGAGCAAGGAGGTGCACTCCTGGGGCCGGGCAGCAAGAGTCTTGGATGTAGGGGAGAAGGTCCTCCAGGCTAACCTGATACTACTACTCTGATGCTCTGATGCGGTCCTTTCTCTAGTCCTGTACCTGAGAAAGCCATCCCACTCATCACTCCAGGTGAGACGGGCTTTCAAGGGCTGAGGGGATATCTGTGTAAGGACTGTGTCTGATGGCCTGCTCGCCACTCTCTGCAGGCTCTGCCACTACTTGCTGAGCACAGGACCAGCCTCCAGGGATGGCCTGAAGCCTAACACTGACCCCCAGCACCTCCTCCCCTGGGAGGCCTTATCCTCAAGGAAGGACTTCTCTCCAAGGGCAGGCTGTTAGGCCCCCTCCCGATCAGGAGGCTTCTTTATGAATTAAACTCGCTCCACCAGCCCCTCCTCTGTAGTCTTGTCATCCATCGTCTTTGGGTCTGGGGGTGGGTAATCCCTTGGATTGCTGACTTTCCCTGGATGCCCACTCCCAGCAAGCTTCCCAATCCCTGAGTCCCTGCCACCCAACTGTCTCCTATGGCTCCCACTCCAGCAAGCCCCACAGAGAGACCCATGCACCATGAGACACCACAGTGTTATAACAGAAGACCTTTCCATTTCCGCCACTTGCACGGGTGCCCTAGAAGTCCTGATGCCTCAGGTACCCACGACTTCCTTTAACCTAGAGTGACCCCCAGGGCTCGCCCCCCATTGAGACCTCATCTCACCCACTGAGTGCTCTCTATGGTAGAAAATGTAGCAATTCCTTTGACCCATCCCAGTAAAATCCTCAGCTCACCCCATGGGCCCCCCTCCTCCCAGGAAATATCCTGTGAAATTCCATGAAGAAGTATGTCTCGAGAAGCCCTGCATAGTGCATGTGGGAGACAAACACCATGTGTGCAAATCCAAGTTCTTTGGCATGCCTGAACTCCCCTCCAGGAAGACCTCCCTGGCAATGTCCCTGTAGCACCTCAGGCAGGGGTGTGAAGTGCCACTTCTGCCTGGTGCCCATCCTGCAGTCCTGCCCCTTGACAGCCCAGGAGAAGGAACTGAGCCCACTTCTAGCCTCTGCCTCCAGCAAAGGCCAGAGTACAATGGAGTCCCTGCCAGGTAGCAGCTCCCAATCTGAGGCCAGGGCCTGGGCTGGGCAGCTGTCTCCAATGATGAACCCTCCCTCCACGTCTCAGGGTGGGCCACAACCTTGAGAAGTATGATGTATCCTAGACTTAAGGTCTCCTGACTTGTGAGCTGGGATCAGAGACTTGTGTAGGGCCCCAGAGGTGTAAAAATGAGGTCCGCACGTCTTCCAGGGCCTTTGCAACAGGACACATAGGGGCTGAGAGCAAGGTTCCAAGGTGGGGCTGAGTGGGACTAAGGATACCTGGCTGAGTCCAGCCACTATCAGGGAATCTTGGGCGGGTCACAGAAGGCCTGGCAAGCCCCAGTGCTTTGGGGAAGCCGCCCTTTACCGGCAGCCCCAGCTGGTATGGCCAGCCCAGAGGCGGCGCTGAGTCTGCACAGGTGGACCCAGGGAGGGGCCTGTGCGCAAACCACCCTGGTGGAGGGAATTAGCAGCACGACTGGAATGCAGGCGATAGGATCACTGAAGAGGCAAGGCCCAGCCCTGCAGGACACAGAGGCAGGGGTGGGAGCCACCCAGCAGGGCTGGTAGAGGGGGGCTCCTGAGCACGCCTCCTCATCCAGGGGGTGCAGTGCAGAGCTCTCTCCTCGTTGGCACGGGAAGACACTGGTGTGAGAGACTGCTTTTGAGAACACGAAAAGTGAGGTAAGAAAGCCGAGTCTGGAGTGGCAGACCCAGGGGAAGCCACACAAAGGTGACCAGAAGCAGTGCATGCTTTCTGACTGAGGAACCCAGGGCAGGGCTGCACAGTCACAACTATCAGGAGCTCTGCTGTTTGAAATCCTAGCAAACCCTGTCCTTGCATGGTGGCCCCATGACCCTGACAAGAGATGCAGCCTCAACCTCCAACCCCAGTGCCCCACTGGGGAGCAGAGGTTTCTGGACATGACATCCACCCACCTCCACCTTCACATGTATCCTGGGGCCACATCGTGGTGGAGACCTGCTGCTCTGCTTTCAAGCTCTCATGCTGCTTCATTTAAACTTCTCCTGGACAGGTGCCACAGTTCCCCCAAGTCCTGTAAGTGACCACTCATGTAGGAGGCCCTACCGCACATGAGTCCCTAGGTGTGACTGCCTAGTGACAGGCTTATCTCTCTGATGTGGAGGGTGACGGCTCTCGCTCATGGAGCCTGGGAAAATCATGGTGGGAGGAGTCAGAAATTGATGGGAGGCCAGGCCTTGGTGACAGTGGAGGATGGAGTCGGTGTTAGCCCCAGATGGACGAGGTCGGTCCCTGGAGTTGGGCTCCTGGTTCCCAGGGGGAAATGAGCTCTCCTCTCTCCCTTCTGGGAGTGAGGAATGTGCTGACTAGGACATGACAGAGGCTCTCCAGGCTTCCCTTTGTGGGATTACTGGCTGTGCCTCAGAAACCCCTTCCTGGGGCCTGTTTCGGAGGTGGGGGGTGATTTCCCCTTGTCATCCTCTCCTAGTTGAGGGGCTGCGGGGAGAGGTGGGGGGGACCAGGGAAAGCAAAGTGTCATTTCCACTCAACTGGGGATTTCCTGCGTGACAGACACCACTGTAAACACTTCACACATGTCAAATTTTCCTAGCAACCTATGAGATGCGGATGACATTAGGGTTAGGGTTAGGTTAGAGGAGAGAAGGCACCCAGAGGTTCTCATGGGCTAACGAATTTCACAGCCAGCCTCCAACCCTGGTGTCCTGCTCCTGAGCCCTGTTTCCAAAGGACTGGGGCCTGTTGCCTTCCCGCTGTTTATCATTGTCAAAGACAGAGCCCAGGGACTGTGCTGCTGGGTGACTATACATCTTTCCTCACTTTTTTATTTTAAAAATCTTTTTATTTTTCAGGGCTGGGTTCAGTGGCTCACGCCTGTAAGCCCAGCACTTTGGGAGGCCGAGATAGGAAGATCACTTTGAGGTCAGGAGTTCCGGACCAGCCTGGCCAACATGATGAAACCCTGTCACTACTAAAAATACAAAAATCGGCCAGGTGCAGTGGCTCATGCCTGTAATCCTAGCTACTCAGGAGCCTAAGGTGGGAGGATCACTTGAACCCAGGATGTGGAGGTTGCAGTGAGCCGAGATCGCACCACTGCACTCCAGCCTGGGTGACAGACCGAGACTCTGTCTCCCCCCCAAAAAAAAGAAAAAAGAAAGAAAAGAAAACATCACAGAGACATTTACTCACAAAGTAAACCAACTTCTAACCTAGCACCCCAAAATAATCAAGTTTAAAAGTTTGCAAAAGAAAAAAAAATGGCCAGGCGTGGTGGCTCGTGCTTGTAATCCCAGCACTTTGGGAGGCCGAGGCGGGCGGATCACAAGGTCAGGAGATCGAGACTACAGTGAAACCCCGTCTCTACTAAAAATACAAAAAATAAGCCGGGCGTGGTGGCGGGTGCCTGTAGTCCCAGCTACTCGGAGGCTGAGGCAGGAGAATGGCGTGAACCCGGGAGACGGAGCTTGCAGTGAGCCGAGATTGCGCCACTGCACTCCAACCTGGGCGACAGAGCAAGACTCCCTCTCAAAAAAAAAAAAAAAAATGTTCGCTAGTCTTTCAAATCATCTTTTCCCTCTTGTACTTGGGAGCTGGCCTTGTGAGTTTGGGATCAGAACTCAGGCTATTGCCAGGCACAGTGGCTCAAGCCTGTAATCCAAGCACTTTGGGAGGCTGAGGTGGGCAGATCACCTGAGGTCGGGACCAGCCTGACCAACATGGTGAAACCCTGTCTCTACTAAAAATACAAAATTAGCTGGGCGTGGTGGCACATGCCTGTAATCCCAGCTACTCAGGAGGCTGAGGCAGGAGAATTGCTTGAATCCGGGAGGCGCAGATTGCAGTGAGCTGAGATTGTGCCATTGCACTCCAGCCTGGCAACAGAGTGAGACTTGGTCTCAAAAAAAAAAAAAAAAGCTATTGTTTCAGAACCCAAAGGTGAGGACTACAGAAAGGACTTATTATTCTGATTTAAAATAATACTTTTTTTTTTTTTTTGAGATGAAGTCTGGCTCTGTCACCCAGGCTGGGGTGCAGTGGTGCAATCTCATCTCACTGCAACCTCTGCTTCAGCCTCCCAAGTAGCTGGAACTACAGGCACATGCCACCACACCCGGCTATATTTTTTGTAGAGATGAGGTCTCATCATGTTGCCCAGGCTAGTCTGAAACTCCTGAGCTCAAGCCATCGGCCCACCTCAGCCTCCCAAAGTGCTTGGAATACAGGCGTGAGCCATGGCACCCAGCTCTCTTTTTTTAATTTCTGTATTTTTTTATTTTCTTCTTCTTTTTTTTTATTTCTTAAAACTGGGTCTCACTCTCTCACCTAGGCTGGAGTGCAGTAGCATGATTACAGCTCACGGCAGCCTCAACCTCCTGGGCTAAAGCAATCTTCCCACTTCAGCCTCCAGATTAGCTAGGACCACAGGTGCATGTCACTATGCCCAGCTACTTTTTTTTTTTTGAGATGGAGTTTCGCTCTTGTTGCCCAGGCTGGAGTGCAATGGCACAATCTCAGCTTACCACAACCTCTGCCCCCCAGGTTCAAGTGATTCTTCTACCTCAGCCTCCTGATTAGCTGGGATTACAGGCATGTGCCACCATTCCCAGCGAATTTTTTTTTTTTTTTTAGTAGAGATGGGGTTTTTCCATGTTGGTCAGGCTGGTCTCGAACTCCCAGCCTCAGGTGATCCACCCACCTCAGCCTCCCAAAGTGCTGGGATTACAGGCATGAGCCACTGCACCCAGCCCAGCTAATTTTTTTTATGTAGAGATGGGCTCTCACTGTGTTGCCTAGGCTGGTCTGGAACTCCTGCGTTCAAGCAGTCCTCCCACCTCAGCCTCCCAAAGTGCTGGGACTACAGGCATGAGCCACAGCACCTGGCCTGCCTCTTTTTTCTCAACTAAAACAAAACAAAACAAAAAAACCCTTACATTTAAGATACTTGTAGATTCACATGAAATTGTAAAAAATAATGCAGAGAGATAAGCCAGTTTCCCCCAGTGGCAACTTCTTGCATAACTATAGTACACTATATCACAGCAGAATATTGAAACTGCTAGAAGCATTGGCCTTACTGAGATTTCACCAGTGTTACATCACTCATTTGTGTGTGTATGTATGTTTAGTTCTGTGCAACTTTATCACCTGTGATGCCTGTGACCACCGCAGTCAAGATCTGGAACAGTTCATTACCAGGATCCCTCATGCTCCTCTTTTATAGCCAAACCCATTTCCCTCCCTACTTAGGCCCCCCAGGCCTAACCACTAAACTGTCCTCTATCTCTATAATTTTGTTATTTCGAGAATGTTAGGACCGGGCATGGTGGCTCACACCTGTAATCCCAAAACTTTGGGAAGCTGAGCCAGGTGGATCATCTAAGGTTAGGAGTTCGAGACCAGCCTGACCAACATGGTGAAATCCTTGTCTCTACTAAAAATACAAAATTAGCCAGGCGTGGTGGCAGGCGCCTATAATCCCAGCTACTCGAGAGGCTGAAGCAGATGAATCGCTTAAAGCCGGGAGGAAGAGGTGCACTGCATTCCAACCTGGGCAATAGAGTGAGACTCCGTCTCAAAAAAAAAGAAAAAAAAAACGTGTTAGCTGGGTGTGGTGGCGCATGCCTGTAGTCCCAGCTACTTAGGATAAGGCAGTTGGATCACTTGAGAGTTTGAGGCTGCAGTGAGCCGTGATCGCGATCATGCCATTGCACTCAAGCCTGGGTGACAGAGCAAGGCCCGGTCTCAAAAAAAAAAAGAGAGCTATCATCTCACCACTGCTCTTTAGCATGGGCAACAGAGTACAGAGTAAGATTCTTTTTTTTTTTTTTTTGAGACGGAGTCTTGCTCTGTCACCAGGCTGGAGTGCAGTGGCGTGATCTCGGCTCACTGCACCCTCCGCCTCCTGGGTTCAAGAATTCTCCTGCCTCAGCCTCCCAAGTAGCTAGGACTACAGGCGTGTGCCACCACGCCCAGCTAATTTTTGTAATTTTAGTAGAGACGGGATTTCACCATGTTGGCCAGGATGGTCTGGAACTCCTGACCTCAGGTGATCCGCCCACCTCGTCCTCCCAAAGTGCTAGGATTATAGGCATGAGCCACCACGCCCAGCCCAATTCTGTCTTTAAAAAAAAACAAAAACTGATAATAAAACTGAGATGCCTTGAGACTTGATGCATCTGCCAGCACCCAAATCATGAGGGTAGTCTTAGTGCAGGTGACTTATCTCCCATACTGCTAAGTACTTGGGGGCTGCTTCTTGAACGGTAACTAGGCTGGGCGCAGTGGCTCACACCTGTAATCTCAGCACTTTGGGAGGTCGAGGTCGGCAGATCGCCTGAGGTCAGGAGTTTGAGACCAG
The DNA here is from genome assembly GCF_028878055.3 of Symphalangus syndactylus. Classification (NCBI taxonomy): domain Eukaryota; kingdom Metazoa; phylum Chordata; class Mammalia; order Primates; family Hylobatidae; genus Symphalangus; species Symphalangus syndactylus. The sequence continues at coordinate 80,317,598 of NC_072426.2, forward strand.
CCTGGCCAACATGGTGAAACCCTGTCTTTACTAAAAATACGAAAATTAGCCGGGTGTGGTGGCGGGTGCCTGTAATCCCAGCTACTCGGGAGGCAGAGACAGGAGAATCACTTGAACCTGGGAGACGGAGATTACAGTGAGCTGAGATGGCACCATTGCACTCCAGCCTGGGCAACAGAACGAGACTCCGTCTCAAAAAAAAAAAAAAAAAAGAAAGAAAAAGAAAAGAAAGGTAACTAGCCCTCTCCTGCAGAAAACGTGGCCTTGATTCAGAACACTCAGAGTTTCAGGATTTGGCCTGTGAGTGTTTACTGAGACTTATCAGAGGTACCACATGAAATCATTTAGGAACACAGGTACCTCTTTGATGGGGCCTATGCTGTCATTTGTAGCAGATGGCAGAGCAGCTGGTGGAGTCCTTGCATCCTTCTGGTCACCTAGTAATTAGCAGGAGTAGTATTTTCTTTTTTTTTTTTTTTGAGACAGGGTCTCACTGTCACCCAGGCTGAGGTGCAGTGGTGCGATCTTGGCTCACTGCAACATCTGCCTCCTGGGCTCAAGTGATCCTCCCACCTCAGCCTCCCAAGTAGCTGGCCTACAGGTGTGAGCCACCATGCCCGAGTAATTTTTGTATTTTTTGTAGAGTCCGGTGTCTTGCCATGTTGCCCAAGCTGCTCAAACCCCTAAGCTTGGCCAGGCACGCTGGCTCATGCCTGTAGTCCCAGCACATTGGGAGGCCGAGGTGGGTGGATCACCTGAGGTCCGGAGTTCAAGACCAGCCTGGCCAACATGGTAAAACCCCATCTCTACTAAAAATACAAAAATTAGCTGGGCATGGCAACACGCACCTGTAATCCCAGCTACTCAGGAAGCTGAGGCAGAATCGCTTGAACTGGGGAGGTGGAGGTTGCAATGAGCCGAGATCGCGCCACTGCACTCTAGCCTGAGTGAGTGAGACTCCATCTTAAAAAAAAACAAAAAACTCCTCAGCTCAAGCAATCCACCTGCCTCAGCCTCCCAAAGTGCTGGCATTAACAGGTGTGAGCCACTGCGCCACGCCTCAGGGTATTTTCAAGTGTTAAAGCAGCTTTCTCCAAAATCCAAAAACTACTACCCAAAATTATGCCTCTTTCAACACCCGGCATTTTTAGTGACTCAAGGAATGAAAATTCTTATCAGGCCCTTACTTGCTTACACATTAACCACTCACTTTTTGCCCAGTATTCCTTGTTCCCATAATGAAATTATAAACTACTGAAATACTGTTCCTTGTGAAGGAGGGGATAACTTCAGGGCCATAAAAAAATTTTGCAGAAGAAATGAATGTCTTTAAACACACTGCGACCAGCTGCAGACACCCAGAAGTCTGGTTATTCAAGACACTATGTGAGACTAATGAAACACAGACTTTTCCCCTCTCTGTTCTCTGCAACTGCCCCTCCCTTAGTCTCTAGCTGTGTAAAAACTCCCCATACCTGGCATGGTGGCTTATGCCTGTAATCCCAGCACTTTGGGAGGCCGAGGCTGTAGTGTACTATGTCGATTGGGTATCTGCAGCAAGTTCGGCCTCACTATGACCTCCCAGGAGTGGAGGACCACCATGTTGCCTAAGGAGGGGTGAATTGGCCCAGGTTGAAAACAGAGGTCAAAACTTCCATGCTGAGGCCGTGCGCGGTGGCTCACACTTGTAACCCCAGCACTTTGAGACTCTCTCAAAGTCACTGCACTCCAGCCTGGGCGATATAGGGAGACCACCCCCTCTCTAAAACAAACAAAAAACAGCAACAAAAACCTCCACGCTGCTTCTTTAAGGCAGATTTCTCACCTTGGCCAAATCAAACAAACCTTTATCTCCAAGCACCTGTGTCTCCATGTTTGGCATCAGCTACACATCAGGTACGCAAGCCTGAATTTGGGGTTCTACAACATAACAAGATGCAGTATCTTGACTTTCACCTTGCAGGGAATGCCCTAGTTATGCCTAAGGCCACAGGTTGAAAAACATTTCCTGTAGTGTCTGTAAATATTTTAGATTTTGTGGGCCATGTGGTCTCTGATACAACTACCCATCTCTCTGCCTGCTGTAGTACCTGGGCAGCCATAGACAGTATTAGCAAATGGGCATGGCTGGGTGCCATGGTGCATGCCTGAAATCCTAGAATTTTGGGAGGCCGAAGAATACAGATCACTTGAGCTGAGGAGTTCAAGACCAGTCTGGGCAACATAGTGAGACCCCATCTCCACAAAAAATACAGGTATCAGCTGGGCATAGTGGTGTGTGCCTCCAGTCCCAGCTACTTGGGAGGCTGAGGTGGGAGGATAACTTGAGCACGGGAGGCTGACACTGCAGCGAGCCAATATCACGCCACTAGACTCCAGCCTGGGCATCAGGGGGAGACTTGCCCCTCCCCAACAAAAGTTAACAATCCTAGAGCAAGGGGATGTGTTTTGCTGTCCATGTTGTTACCTTGGGATGTCAGGTCATCTAACACATTACCTTTCCCATCCCCTGGAGCCCTTTCCACCCATGCATCCTAAATCTAGCAGACTTCCAGGGGTGTGAAGGTAGTCTTTGAATCTCCACCACTCTACGAAATCTGAGGTCTCATCTTCATGGCATTCCAGCCCCATTTCCAGCTGAAACTCCACCTGTTTCTCTGGGTCTCCCTCACCTGCAGTCTTCTGCTTCCCCATGCAGTGCTGACACTTGAAGCATGGTAGGCCCATGGGTGGGCAGAGATCCTGGATCAGGATTACAGCAAGGACAGTTCTCCCTAGGTTTCCCCCATGCCAGTCTTACGAGTGCCTCTTTCTGCATCCCTGTACCCTGCCCTTCCTGGTGATGCTGCTGCCCACATCAGGCCATCCAAGCATGCTGAACACTGGAACGAAGAGCTGTACCTAAGCTGAGCCTCTAAAGCCCAATGAGGCTAGAAAAGGCTGAAGACTTCATAGACCTAATTTTTAATGCAACTCTCGGGGGTTTTACCAAGAGCATTTACTCTAAGATACTAATGAAGACCCTTAATATTGGTAAAATCATAACACATAGGTTACATTATACAGCTAGTGAAGTGGGAAAATAAAGTTGAAGAATTCCCAATGGTAGATAGCATTTTTGCATAGAATGGCTTTAAATAAACTCCACATTTTAAAGTCCTGATGGTTTGTATTTAGCATAAGGCTTAAAATGGTAGTAATACTGTATGCTATTATGTAGAGCTGCCTGAATTTCAACACTGCTGTTGCCAAGGTGGATAGCAATTTGAAAATGGTCTCAAGCTTGATAACGTGTATCCTGTCATAACCTAATTAACAAATGCGCCCTATAGAAATCAGGAGCGTGACCAAAAAAAAAAAAAAGTTTAAATCAGCGTTTTATAAAAACTACAAATAATGGCTTTCACAATGTAGCACTTTAAAGTTCTCCAGTGATCAACAGACGTGACTCCAGCATCAAGAGCCTAGCAGGAAACTCTGAATGGTTTAGAACGGTGCATGTGAAAGTTGCAGGTGGCTGGGGCCGTGTGTCTATTTGATGCTTCCCGGAATGTGTGCTGCTAGTCACCATTTCCACCATTCACATATTTAAGTTTTATTAGACTTTTATTTAGCCTCATCATAAGAATATAAGGGAGATCATAGATTTGATGTATGAAATTTTTAAATTCACACTAAAATACATTACGATTAAAATGAATTATCTTCAACCACCCATCTTGCTATCTTTTGCTGAGTAGATAATCTGTGCCAGTCATTGTGAAAAAGTCTTTATTTTAAGAAAAAAATTTAGTTAACAAAAAATTTAACAAGTTTCACTTAGCAAAATACACCCAAAAGGAAATCACAGTACAAAGAAAGTTTTAAGTCAAGGCCTCACCAATTCCTACAGTATTAGTATTGTGTCTCAATTCTCAAAACTAACTTTTAAAAAGCTTAAACTTAACCTAAAGGATCTTAAATGAAAATATAAACTAGAATGAACAAACATGAGAAATATTTCTTTGAATCAGGGAGCTAGCACCTTTGAGTTTTCCAAAAAAGCACGTCTCCCCAGTGTGTTCACTGTGATGTGGTGTAAAAGATCCACATTTAACATACTTAAACTACTTAAACTCAGATAACATCACTCTGAAGTATACTACCAAAATGTTAATTGAGAAAAGCTGAAAATAGTTTTAGTTTACTCATTATCACATGCTAGAAGAAAATTTTGCATGAGAAAACACTGAAGAGGTAATTTTTTAATCCAGATTTTTCACAAACTCACGGTGCAAAATGGGTCCCCCAGCTTCCTCTATTATAACTGCTCTTAATTGCTTGTTGGCTGCCTGTGAAAATTTGATTGAAATAACTCAAATGTTCCTAACAAAACTAGTCATAGCCACCCATGCTGTTCTGCCCACTGTAGCTGGCCCCGTAACAGCCACTCACTGACTGGCTCTCCAGGCCACTATAAGTGGCCTGGGCGGCAGACACCCCCATGCCTTGCATCACCTGGCTGCTATACGCCCCATTGCTGGCCCCTGTTGTTGAATTCAAGAAGAGTTCTATGTATCTGTGCTGCATATTGGCCCTGTCTTTGGACATAGCTGCCACAGCTTCTTCATGAGTAGCAAACTCAACATCTGCTTCACCCGTCACTCTTCCATCTGGGCCGATCTCAATATGGACTCTCACAGGGTTGAGAGGAGAGAAGAAGTTGTAAATGTCGTTCTCGGTCGCTTTGTATGGCAGGCCCCTCATGTGGACACAGTGGCCTGTGGTGCTCTGCACTGTGAACTCACTGTCGCCGTATCTGTGGTCATACATTCCGGAGAGACAGTAGCTGAGGTCTCTCCCGAAAAGGTCGGTGGTGAAGCCGTAGCCATCACTGAGGCCACTGTACTCCTCGTAGCCCCCATAGCCTGTGCTGTAGGCACCGGGCCTCATCCTCTCCAGGCCTGCCTGCTTCACGATGCCAATGTACCTCCTGGCAGTCCCGGGCCGGTCATAGGGCCCTGGTCGCTGCACGGACATGAACTTCAGAGGGGCATCTGAGTATGACCTAACTTCCTCTTGGCTGCTCTTAAACACCTCAATGTACCTGTGCCCTATCCTCTCCTTGTGCTTCCCTAGAGCCTTCTCAGCTAACTCCTGGGAGGCAAACTGCACGAATGCTTCCCCTGTAATCTTGCCTTCGGGGTCCACAGGCAATGTGATCCCGTTTGGCACAATTTCCAACCCTGAGAAGAACTGAACAATTTCTTCCTTTGTGCATCCAAATGGGAGTCCTCGAAGCCGCACGAAGCCATCGTTGGCGCTGTCGGCACTGTTGGGACCGCTGTGCTTCAACACCCAATCCATCTCGGTTCTGTGGGACTTGAACACCTCAATGTACCGGTGTCCCATGCTTTCCCTGTCTTTTTTCAGGGCCATTTTTACATCATCTTCTGATCCAAGTTCAACAAAAGCCTCACCACTCTGCCTGCCCTCTCTAGTGTAGATGAAATGGACACCTGCGGCCCCATCATGAATCGTGCAGTCAGAGAGGAAGTTCTGCACGTCCTCAATAGAGCAGGACCAGGGCAGGCCACGGAGCTTGACCACAAAGCCTTCACCTCCCTCAGGGCCCAGCATCATGGACACTTGACAGGGTAGGTGTCAGGTGATCTTGGGTGTGGCTTTTTTGTGGCTGGAAAAAAAAAAGAAAAGTTTATTTAATATGCACAACTAAAGTATGCAACAGAAATTGTCCCCATTTTACAGATGAGAGAGGTAGCAAGACATTTAGAAATATACCAAATACAATTGAGAGCTAAGATTTGACTCCAGGTCTCTCAAAAAACTACATGATCAGTCACAGGCAGTTTGAAAAACAAATCAGGAGTTTACAAGACAGGACGATGCATGTGAATGTGGTGCCTTGAATACAGAGAAATGTAAGTTTCACTCAGGTTAGAGCAAGCGCCATTTCCTTGTTATATTTATTCCACGTTTGTCATGATAATATGTGGCAGTTCACTTATAAGAGCTCCTGAGTTGTTCTTCCTAAACTATAGGCCTTACATTTGGTTAAACAGTAAATTTAGTAAATTTGCTTGTCTATGGTAGGATACTTTTACTTTCATGAGTAAAAAATAAGGGATGGGAACATAGCAGGCTGTTTTTAAACCACAACATAGGGTAAGATTTTCTAGCGGTCTCATCAGCAGTAATGTTGCCAGGATACAAGACACCAATGGCTTCCAGTGTCTATGGAAGTATGATTTTGCTCCTAAATTGTCAATTCAAACTAAATACCAGTCAAGTATGAGGCCAAACTGATGACATATACAGACAAGCAGACAAATTCACCAGCAGACTTAGTTATGTACACTGCAAATAAATGGAGAAACCAGCTCAGATGATTCACAGGTTCATATAAAATATAGCAGAATTGCTGCCTTTTGCTGAAGATCTGGAAGAGGGCATCAGGAAGAAAGGGCAATCACAAGAGGGCTGGGAAATGCCCTTCCCACCAGGGTGGTACATGGCACCTGGAAGTCCAAACTCAGAGTAAGGCCAACCACACACTGGAAGGCAGTCTTCTGAGAAAGAGGAGCAGCTGACCTAGACGGCAGGGTATATAACATAGCTACAAGCAAGAAAAATACTGCAGTATCATGGCGCCAAAGACGTATTTTTATATGAACATCGTCAAAGGTGACGCTCAAAATGAGCATAGGAGTATATGGAAATCTTTTTCGTTCTTTTTTTTTTTTTTTTGAGACAGAGTCTCGCTGTCGCCCAGGCTGGAGTGCGGTGGTGTGTCTCGGCTCACTGCAACCTCCGCCTCCCGGGTTCACGAAATTCTCCTGTCTCAGCCTCCTGAGTAGCTGGGATTACAGGCACCAGCCACCACGCCCAGCTAATTTTTTGTATTTCTAGGAGATACGGGATTTCACCATGTTGGCCAGGCTGGTCCTGAACTCCTGACCTCAGGTGATCCGCCCACCTCAGCTGCCCAAAGTGCTGGGATTACTGGCGTGAGCCACCATGCACAACTGGGAATCTAATGTTTCAAAGTGTCATTTTACATCAAGCATAATAGACATAGCTGGCGGCCTTTTCAAGAAATATGGGCTCATCATGTGGGGAAAAAAGCTCCATAAAAAAAACCCACAATTTAAAAAACAGACAAAAAGTATAGGTAAGTGTAATTTAAGAAAAGGAAAAGCAAATTCATAATAAATAAATGCTCAACTGCACTAGCTTCAGGGAAAATTAGTAATTTTAAAGTTTGATGTAGCCATTGCAGATAATGACATAGTATCATACAGTGCTTCATCATTTCAAATTGACAATGTGTAAAAGGATAATTGTGTAAATCTTTCAAATTTACCTGTGTCTACACCAGATTATAAAGATAGCAAGACATGTCTCCTCTCCCAATAACAAGCATAATGGCACAAATGAAACATAACGGTATGTGATATCCTGAACACATCACCAAGACCAAACACTCGGCATTTACTTACGAACTGTGATTTGGAATGCAAGGGCTTTGAAAGTATACAGCCTAAGTAAAAGATGTCACCCTTGCTAATGAGAGTGGAACATGGAAGCCTCTGGGAAGAGTCAACGGGAGCCTAACCTGGATTGCTCATTGCCCACCTCAAATGTATTGACTATGTACATAAACTCAATCAACTTTTATAAAATAATCCCGAAGGGCAAAGGATTGGGCATAAATAATCCTATCCCCAATTCTCAAACTGTGCTTTGGGTCTGCAACAAACCCTGGGGTTTAGCCTCCACCTTAGAAAGTAATGGTCCCCGCCTCCCCAGGGCCTTATCTAAATCCCCTGCAGCAGCATATGGCCACTGCAACATGCTGACCTGGCAGAGCAAGGTCACAGCAGATTCTTCCTCTCCTGCCCACGGAGGGAATTCTGTACTAACAGTTCAGAAGCTCCTCCTTGGAGAGTCAGGGCAAGTTTGTATTGTGTCTCTTGGGATAATGGGTCTGGGACCGCTCAATTACAGGTGGCGGCTTCTTATGCAATTCCATTCTCAACACCCGGTCACGCTAGGCACCGTCTTGCTCCTGACACATGAAAAGTATCTGAAGGCCTCCCTCGAGTTCTGTTCACAGCCTTAGGTCCAGCCATCATTCCGGGTGCGAGGAGATGAAGCCATAATCCACTAACCATTTTCTCCTGGACTCCTACCTCCAATGATTTCACCATTCCCTGCAGGAAACCCCACCCTAATCACATCCTACTCCCTCCACCACAACTGCTATCCCCTCTCCTTTGTAGAGACCTTGGATTCCTTATCCACACAGCCTCTTTCTCTCCTCATTCTTCATAATCCAGCTTAGAGCAAGTATCATTTTACATTCCTTCCTCACAATACATGGAATTCATTCAATGAACTTATTAACTGTACGCACCCAGTAAAACCAGAGCTCTGGAAGATTCCAAACAAATATCTGACTACTCCATGGATGTACTGAGTGGCTCAGCTGCACACCCCCAGGTGAAATGGTGCCTCTAGGCTACAATTTCTCAGCCTCAGGACTACTGACATTTTGGACCAGACAGTTCTGTGTTGTGGAGGCAGGCCCAGGCACTGTAGGATGTTTAGCTGCATCCCTGGTCTCTGCCCACTAGATGCCAGTAGCACCCTCCACCTCCAGTTCTGACAACCAAATGTCTCCAGACATTCCCAAATGTTCTGTGGTGGCTAATGCTGCCCCCAAGTTGTGAAATACTGTAGAAATCAGGGTGAGGCCAGGCACAGTGGCTCCCACCTATAATCCTAGCACTTTGGGAGGCCGAGGTGGGTGGGACCACTTGAGGTCATGAGTTCCAATAGACAAAACCTCTGTCTCAACTAAAAATACAAAAAATTAGCCGGGCGTGATGGCGGGCGCCTGTAGTCCCAACTACTTGGGAGGCTGAGGCAGGAGCATCGCTTGAACCTGGGAGGCAGAGGTTGCAGTGAGCCAAGATCGCACCACTGCACTCCAGCCTGGGCGACAGTGCGAGACTGTCTCAAAAAAAAAAAAAAAAAAATTACCTGGATGTGAGGGCGGGCGCCTGTAGTCCCAGCCACTAGGGAGGCTGAGGCAAGAGAATCACCTGAACCCAGGAAGTGGAGTTTTCAGTGAGTAGAGATCGCACCATTGTACTCCAGCCCAGGTGACAGAGCAAGACTAACTCCAAAAAAAAAAAAAATAAATAAAACACCACACGAGAAGAAGAAGAAAAAAAAAGAAAATCAGAGTGAACAGCCATAGAGTAAGCGGGCCCTCAATATCGCCCACTGTCCTACCCCAGCACCCTGCTTGTCCAAAGCCCTTCAGATGTCTGGAGCAGCCTTACAGATTCTCACCTCCTCTCCAGCTGGTCGACATTACTCTTGGAAGTGGACTTTGTGAAGTCAAGTCAGAGTCTAGGAGTTTGTAAGCACGTAGTGGGCCCCTTACAGCGGACATCATGAACAACAGCTCTGCTCTGGGTCCAACCTCACATACCCCGGGGCCATGCTTTATTCTTTCTTTCCCTTTTCTCCACTGAGCACTGTCTACTTGGTAATTAAACATGCTCAGTTCTACCCAATCATGTCATACCTCCCCTGTGCCAGCTTTGCCTCTAGCTACTTGTCGATTTGTTCAGCAAAATCTTGTCAAAAGGCCTCTACTGTCACTTCCACTCCCCTCCGTTAAAACTGCATGATCAAGGCCACGTGTGGTGGCTCACCGCCTGTAATCCCAGCACTTTAGGTGGTCAAGGAGGGTGGATCACCGAAGTCAGGAGTTCAAGACCAGCCAGACCAACATGGTGAAATCCTGCCTCTACCAAAAATACAAAAATTAGCCGAGCATAGTGGTGGACACCTAGGCTGAGCACAGTGGCTCATGCCTGTAATCCCAGCACTTTGGGTGGCCAAGGCAGGCAGATCATTTGAGGTCACGAGTTCCAGACCAGCCTAGCCAACATAGTGAAACCCCGTCTCTATTAAAAATACAGAAAAATTGGCCGGGCACAGTGGCTTACGCCTGTAATCCTAGCACTTTGGGAGGCCGAGGCAGGCAGATCATGAGGTCAGGAGATTCAGACCATCCTGGCTAACATGGTGAAACCCTATCTCTACTAAAAATACAAAAATGAGCCGGGCGTGGTGGCGGGCGCCTGTAGTCCCAGCTACTCGGGAGGCTGAGGCAGGAGAAGGCGTGAACCCAGGAGGCGGGGCTTGCAATGAGCCCAGATTGCACCACTGCACTCTAGCCTGGGCGACAAACTGAAGACTCCGTCTAAAAAAAAAAAAAAAAAAAAAAAAAAGCCGGGCATGGTGGCGGGCACCTGTAATCCTAGCTACTCCAGACATGGGGGCAGGAGAATCACTTGAACCTGGAAGGCAGAGGTTGCAGTGAGCTGAGATCGTGCCACTGCACTCCAGCCTAGGTGACAGAGCGAGACTCGTCTCAAAAACAAAATAAAAAAAAAAACTGCATGGCCCTACTATACAGATCTCCATGGCAAGAGAAAGAACAGATGTTTCCATCTTCATCTTACTTAACCATTCTTTCCTGGAAATCCTCTCCCTTTCACTCCTGTTGGCAATTACTCTTGGTTTTCCAGTTAATTCCTTAGACAGTCCTTCCTTAACCATTAACTGTAGGGAATCGGGCTTGGGCCCAGTCCTCTTCTCAGTGGACTCACCTGCTCCCAGGGTCTCCATAATCATCTCCAGGGTCAGGAGATACACAAACCCCCAGTCTTCGGCTCCCTGAAGCCCAGACAGGTAGATACAACTCCACTCCACAGGTTCTCCTCTGTGCCACAACTAAACCTCACATTCTCTCTTCTGTCCCATTCCAATAGCAGCATGACTGCCCCTACCTGCACCCAGAGGCTCTAGAAAGAAACTGGAGTAATCCTTGACCTTCTCCCAAGCCCTCAAATCCAATCAACTCAACTCCCTTGGGTGATCCCATTCTCCACAGTATCCTCATCCCTAAATCCTATTCAACTCTTCCATTTCCTCAGCAATAAAGGTGCCTCACAGCTCTACCCTGTTCCTAACACACTGAATTCTTTTCTTTGTAATGTGAGTTATCAAATTGTCATTTTCTTTCTGTATCTCATGTTGTTACTTCTCCTATTCTAATTCCCGTATGTACAAACAGCCAATTCCAGATTACCGATATATCTTTCAAATAATTCCAAGCATAGGCCGGGCGCAGTGGCTCATGCCTGTAATCCTAGCACTCTGGGAGGCTGAGGCAGGCGGGTCACCTGAAATCAGGACAAGACCAGCCTGACCAACATGGAGAAACCCCGTTTCTACTAAGAATACAAAATTAGCCAGGCGTGGTGGTGCATGCCTGCAATCCCAGCTACTCAGGAAGGCTGAGACAGGAGAATCGCTTGAGCCCGGGAGGCAGAGGTTGTGGTGAGCCAAAATCGCGTCACTGCACTCCAGCCTGGGCAACAGGAGCAAAACTCCATCTCAAAAAAAGTTTTCCAAGCATAGTGGCTAGGCCTTACTGCAATCCCATCTACGGCTCATGTGTACTTTTAAAACTCATTACTGTCCTGCTTCCAAGTCCTCACTGGTTTCCCACCGACCTCAGAACAAGGACCACAGGCCCAATGGGGTCTCTCAGGCCTTGCAACTCTTGCCTGCAACACTCTTCTACCTAAGCTCACATCACTTCCTTTTTTCTCCTGGAATGTGCCAAGCTCTCTGCCCCTTCAGGGATGTGACGCACATAGTTGACACTCATGGTTAATTCTCTCCCCAGATATACTCTGTTGAACCTTCTGTCTACCTAAATCCCACTAATCCTTAAGGTCTAAGCTCAAATATACCACCTTTCTCAAAGGTCTTCTCATTATCCAAATTAAGTCTCATGCTCTACACTACCACAGCACTCTTGCTGTGTTGTTAAGGGGTCTTAAACCCACAATAGGAGCCTACTGGGGAGACACTTGTGCCTGTTTTGTTGGCCACCATGACCCCATCCTCAGCACAGCCTTGACCCAGGTGGTCCAAGATTAGCCAGGATTAACTGTTGCCCATGTGTAGGGGGGTCAACACCTTCCTCAAGAAGGCAGTGGCCTGGCTAGGCTGAAAAAGACATATAAGAAGCATAAAAAATAAAAACATTTCATAGAATTACTTAAAATGCCTAATATCTTACATGTCATAAGTGTTCTGCATCAGGAAATGTTTCAGAAGCAAAATGACTTCCTCTCTGAAGGCAAGGTGAAGAGACCATTCCTTTCCAAAACACATGTGTACACTTAAAACACTTACTGCTTATTTTTACTCCAGAATTCATTTTCTGTTCCATTTCTCAGGTCCTAAGGCTTTTCATTAACTAAAACTCAAGCTGTAAAAAGCCCTGTGGTGTCCTGCTCAAGGTTAAAGTTAGGGACAAAACGTTTTTCACTCCAGGCTGCTAAGCAAATTTGAGTATAACAAATATAAATACTGCAGCTGAAAAAGGGCTCTTCTTAAAATAGCTTACCTTAAAAACAACTGTGGATGCCTTCAGTGGGAGACACTTCTGGACGGTAATGAACTGTCCTAAAAAAAAACAGAGCGATATTGGCTGTGTGGTCTCAGATCCTAGGCACTGGCTCTGGGATCAGAACTCCAGGTAAAGACAGGAGACAGCTGGGAAGCCCTTTATATAGCCCCTGGATTTAAATTAAATCTCACACCCCATCCGCCTTAACAGCATTTTGGAAGTATTATCTTTTCACAGGGCAATACAGAGAATGACAAAAGGGAAACGCCTTATTGATCTTGAGATTTACTCTTGATGAGATTCTCCCACCTCAGTACCTGGTATTACAGGCGTGTGCCACCACACCCAGCGAATTTTTGTATTTTTAGTAGAAATGGGATTTCACTATGTTGGCCAGGCCGGTCCCAAACTCCTGACCTCAGGTGATCCGCCCGCCTCTGCCCAATTCTAAGTTTGTACACCGAAGACCCTAAATGCTGGGAGGAAATTTAAATATCGGGGGCAGGGCACTTGGGAGGGAGGTGGGTGGGGGAGAAGTGACAACCACAGGGGACTTGACCTTAAGACCCCTCTTTCACTGGGATAGCACGGGCATGGGGCAAGGGTGCTTGCTAGAAATTGTTCAATCTGATTTATAGGAACCCCTTTGTAAGCAGTGTGGAGACACATCCAAAACACACTTCCAGTTTTATTGGGTAACTTCTTTGAAATATGCTTCACTAGAAAATACATCATAATCACTAGATGACCAACATCCCAGTAATAACGCTGCCCCAAAGGACTAGGACACGGGCTGAGGGCTATGGAATTCTGAGAACTAAGCTGCTTGAGTTTTGGAAATGTGAAATTAGTAAAATCAGCTAATTTTGCTGAACCTGTCATCTTAAAATGAATATAATCAAATCTGCCTTGTCTTGCAAACTTCCAGTGATGATTACTTAAGACACTCTTGCGGGGGGTGTACAAATGGAAAGCATTACATTTATTAGGAAACCTATTCAGGGGTGAAATAGTTTCAAGTACTCTGGAATCAGGTTTTCAAAAGGCTTCAACAATCCGACTTGTTGAAGGATCTAAAGGGTGGAACCCAGTCATCTTAATGATCTGATCCACTTATGCCCTCGTTTATCCCTGCGTGATCCACAGACCAACATCCTGAGGCCTCTCTGGGGACATGCACAAGCTGGCAGCCAGACCCACGTACACCTATTTACCCCAATGGACCTGCCGCTGTGAGCCTGTAGACCACGGCCACGGCGCACTGCCAACGCACGCAGAGGAAGAGTCTGGTCTCCCCGCCCGCAGCGCCAGGAAACCGCTGGGGGCGGGGAGGGCTGCTCAGCTCCCCCAGGTGACTGGACCGGGAGGTTTTCAGATCAAGCTTGCACGCGGGCCACCTAGATAATTAAAACACCAACCCTAAAACAGATCTGGGTGGGGGCTAAGAATCTGCATTTCCAAAAAGCGCTCTCGAACGAGCTCTTCGCTGTGATACAGGTTGGACGGGATTAACGCTTGCCTTCAGGCAGAGCCAATCAAGATAAATAGGGCGCGTCGGAGTCCTGCTAGTTCGGCTATCTACACAGTAAACAGGGCCGTTCAAGCACCACCCACCTCGTTTTCTTTTGTTCAGGACAGGACTCGAGGAGGGATCTTGGCCTCCCCTCCCAGACACACTCCCGTGCCCCCGGGGAACCGGGCAGCACTCTCGCCAGGCGGCTGGGAGCGCGTCCGGCCGCGCCGCCCCCATTACTCACTCTCAAACCAAAGTCCACCCGGCCGGGCCCACGGACTTTCATGCTCTAGACTTACCACGGAGGCGAGCGGGACTGGTTTCTGTTGCTACCAGGCAAGCGCGGCTGGCAGCCAAGAGCACCGAAATTCCACCGAAGCTCAACCACGCAGAGGGCTCCGGGGAAAGTCCAGGTGCATCTTTTTGTTCTCAACCTGCAACAGAAATCCAAGTGGTGGGGGGGCCCCTTCCGCGAGGTGGGAGGCCCGGGCGCTTGGTAAGCGTGTTTTGGCGGGAAGCAGCGCCGAGGCCCCGAGACAAGGTGACGGCGACGTTCCCGCGGCCTCCTCCCGGCGCTCCAGCAGCCTCGGACCGCCCGGCCCGGCAGGAAGGTCGGCCCCAGGGCCTGCGCGGGCTCGGGCGGGAGCTTCCGGGCGGGGGGCGGAGCGAGAGGCGCAGCGGGGGGAGGGAGGGCAGGGACGGGAGGGTTCCCGGAGGGAAGGGCGCGGGGGAGGAGGGGGCGCCTGGCGGGCTTCCGGGGCCCTGAGGGCGAGGGAGACGGCGACGGCGCGATGGGGTGGGGGTTGCTTCCCCGGCCCACCAGGCTAGCGCTGCCTGGGCGGGAGCTCCGGGACCCGCGGGCCGAGCGCGGCTAAGGAGAGGGAAGGGAAGAGGCGCTCCTAGGTCTGGGTCCGTCTCCGAGTGACCGGGGCGGCGGAAAGGGACCCGGGGGGGCGGAAAGGGACCCGGGGGGGCGGCCGGGGCTGGAGTGGCGGGGCCGGGGCGCCCGCGCGGCGGCTCACCACGCCAGGGACTGGCCGTCGGCCTCGAGGAGGCGCGGGGTCCGGAGTCCGGGAAGCGGAGGCCTCGTGATCCAAGACCGGCAGCCGGACGTGGGTCACGGGGTGCAGAGGAGGAAGTGTCACTGCCCGGCCCGCCAAGATGTCACCAATGGGAAACGCGTGCCTGCAGGTGCGGCCCCGTGGCCCGCGCGCTGGGCCCAGGCAGGAAGTGGGGGAAGGAGAGAGTCAGGGCGGCGGGAAGACAGTTCTCCGAGTTCTCCCGAAGGGAGCCGGGCGCGAGCGCGACCTGGGGAAAGTCCAGAGTGCCAGCCACGGGAAAGGGCGGGCACTGCAGAGTGGAAGAGAAGCCAGCAAGTTAGACACAGCCCCTCTCCGGGAGGCCGCCTCTAAAATGGAACTAGCGGACGTACCTTGGTTTGTACATTTGACCATGGACACACATAAAGAATTTGAAAAAAAAACTTGGAAAAAAATTTTTTTTAAACCAATTCCTAAAACTTTTAACTAACGCGCAATTTTGTGGACCTCTGAATCTTAATTAATGAACCGGAGAACAATTATAAAGCAATTTAGATAATATGATCAGTGATACTTTATATTACAGAATTGTAAATTTTGTTGTAATTATACTGTAATTTTATTTCTTTAAAAGACCCCTTTTAGAGCCACAAATATTTGCAGATGATACCTGATTTCTTGAATCTGTTTCAGATTACTTGGAAAGTGGAAATACACATGAAACAAGATGTGCTATGAGCTAGTAATTTTTTATTAAAGCTCCTGATGTACATATAGAGTTTCATTACACTTGTTTCTACTTTTGTGTATGTTTGACTTTTTTTTTTTTTTTTTTTTGAGACAGTCTTCACTGTCACCCAGGCTGGAGTGCAGTGGTGTGATCTCGGCTCACTGCAACCTCTGCCTCCTGGGTTAAGGCGATTCTCCTGCCTCAGCCTCCCGAGTAGCTGGGACTATAGGCCCATGCCACTATACCCAGCTAGTTTTTGTGTTTGTAATAGAGATGGCATTTCACCGTGTTGGCTAGGCTGGTCTCGATCTCTTGACCTCGTGATCCTCCCCCTGCCTTGGCCTCCCAAAATGCTGGGATTATAGGTGCGAGCCCCATGCCCGGGATGTTTGGAGTTTTTTTTTTTTTTTGAGACAGAGTCTTGCTCTGTCTCCCAGGCTGGAGTGCAATGGCGCAATCTCAGCTCACTGCAACCTCCCCTCCCAGGTTCAAGCAATTCTCCTGGCCTCAACCTCCTGAGTAGCTGGGATTACAGGCATGCGCTACCACACCCGGCTAATTTTTGTATTTTTAGTAGAGACAGGGTTTCACCATGTTGGTCAGGCTGGTCTCGAACTCCTGACCTTGTGATCCACCCACCTCAGCCTCTCAAAGTGCTGGGATTACAGGTGTGAGCCACTGCGCCCCGCCTGTTTTACGTTTTTAACAGAATTATTATTATTTTGAGACGGGATCTGGCTCAGTTGCCCAGGCTGGAATGCAGTGGGCATGATCTTGGCCCACTGCAGCCTCAACCTCCCAGGCTCAAGCAAGCCTCCAGCCTCAGCCTCCTGAGTAGCTGGGACCACTGGCATGCAACCACATCTGGCTAATAGAACTGTTTGTAAAAGTGAGAGAAAGCAAGTCTTTAGAACGCACTTACTAGATGATAACAGGAATTAGAGGGAACAGTAACATACTGCATATAGTGATGTAGACTGTGGGAAACTACAAGGACAAATGAGCCAGTCCTTAGAATAGTTCCAGGCAGATAAAAGAACCCACAGAATTATGGTTATGTTATAAAATAAAGCAATTAAGTTTTAGAAATCCATCTTGAAATATTTGTGATGGCTTGGATTTGTTTGAAGTTGTCCACAAAGTAGTAGGTGGGGAGATGGAGAATAACTGTCCATGATTAGTAACTGTTGAATCTGTGATAGGCACATTAGCCTCAACCTCCTGGGCTCAAACGATCCTCCCACCTTCGGCTTCCCCAAAGTAGCGGGTACCACAGGTGCATGCCACCAAGCCAGGCTAATTTTTTCTTTTCAATTTTTTAGTAGAGACAAGGTCTCTCTATGATGCCCAGACTGGTCTGCAACTCCTGGGCTCAACTGATCCACCTTGGCCTCCCAAAGTGCTAGGATTATAGGTATGAGCCACTGTGCCTGGCCCAAGGCCAAGTTTTAATTATTGATCAGTCACCATAGGGTTCCTGCCTGTGAGGGAACAACGTGTGCAGAAGACTTGAGCCAGGGGTCGTATTATGCAACTGCAGCTAGGTCTGAGATAAATGGTAGGAGACGACATAGCCTTAAAGGCCTGGTTTGGTGTCCAAAGGCCAGTGGGAAGGCATTTAATGGAATGTGGTGTGAAAGGAATTTTGCTTTTTAACACAACAGTCTAGATGCTATCTGGAAAATGAATGGTGGGAACAGATACATAGAGACAAGATGGGAAGGAATGAAACAAGTCTAGGAAGACTGGTGAGAACTGAAGAATGTGAAAGGATTTGAGTAATGTAGAGAAAAATGACTGAATCTGGAGATTGACTCACCAAGAAATATGGCACACCTAAAAGATACAGGAACTGTAGTGGTAAAGAGACACGGTTCCTGCCTTGGGTCCAGTAACAGTGGAGTGGGAACTCAAGAAATGTACAAATATATGATGACAAATTTTAGAATGAACGAAAAACAGAAAATAGGGATTAGCTCAGATTGGGGTTCTGAGGAAGTGACATTTAAACACAGGAGCATGGGTGAGTGGGAACACTGAGTGATGAATTTCATGTAGAAAGAAGGGAAATTCTTTTTTCCTTGATAAATAGCTGAGGTTTAAGGTAGAAGCTGGCCAGGAGCAGTGGCTCAAGCCTGTAACTCCAGCACTTTGGGAGGCCGAGGTGGGAGGATCACTTGAGCCCAAGAGAGTTCGAGACCAGCCTGCGCAATATAGTGAGACTCTCATCTCTACATAGGAAAAAGAAAAAAACAGAGAGAAAAAAAAAAGACAAGTTAAAAGCCCATTTTTCTTTTTTCCTTTTGTATGTTATCTCCCCTCTGGACACTTGTTCAAATTATTTATATTTTTTACCAAAGCCCTTTACTGGGATACATTTTGGTGCTGGATGCTTTGTATTCATATTCTTATTTCGTGGTGAATCCTTTAGATTGAGGAAATTTTAGGATACCGCTTCTGCTGCTCATGTCTGTTCACCATATGAGAAGCATAAGATGTGTCTTGGGGGCAAAAATTCCCCATCATGGTAAATAGTATGTGAGCAGATCATAGACCGTATTTGTTATGGATGTTTTCCTTTTCTGTTGGAAATACTGAAAATTGGACTTAATGGCCTCAAAAGTATCTTCCAACCCAGCAATTTTATAAAATTCCTATTCAGTCACTCTTAAGTACTTCCTGCTGTCATGAACTCAAGAATTATGATACAAGACATTAATTCCATTAAAAAAAAAATGCACCAACGCACACATTTGTACTTAACTTTTCAGGGGCACATGGATCTGAAGTGTGAGAATTCTAACCCAATTCACACAACATGCCAAATTCGATACACAGAGCTATCCTAAAAGCTATTAAGAACTGAGAAGTGGCCAGGCACGGTGGCTCATGCCTGTAATCCTAGCACTTTGGGAGGCCGAGGCGGGCAGATCACGAGGTCAGAAGGTCGAGACCATCCTAGCTAATACGGTGAAACCTCGTCTCTACTAAAAATACAAAAATTAGCCAGGCGTTGGTGGCAGGCGCCTGTAGTCCCAGCTACTCGGGAGGCTGAGGCAGGAGAATGGCGTGAACCCGGGAAGTAGAGCTTGCAGTAAGCCGAGATCGCGCCACTGCACTCCAGCCTGGGCGATAGAGCGAGACTCCGTCTCAAAGAAGAAAAAAAAAAAAAAACAAAAAAAACGAGAAGCTGCAGATGGAGCATATATTAACATTTTAAATGTTTACTCCATTATTACTACATTTATGTCCACCAAAGGGGATCTGTCCTGATCTGCATGCAACAGGAAAGCTGTTTTCCATTACCATCTATCAGGTCCTTTCACTTACTTGCTGTAGCTAAGTCTGGGTAATAACACACTGCTTCCCTCAGCGTTCATTTCTCAAAAGCTGTGTTACTAAAAAGCATCAAGAGTAGTATAATGTAATGTTAGATAAATTTTATCTATACTGTTTGTATTGAAATTAACATAAGGACAAATTTTGACCGATCATAAAACAAGCAACCATTGCTGTTTGATATTGATTGCATTTTGCAAATGCTCAAGAATCATGATATCTAAGGTAAATGTTCCTTAAAACGTTAATAAAAAGCAAAACTGCTACTGGACTTCTGTTCCTAAAAATAAAATCTGTTCTTAACTGAGGGAAAATATCATTATTTGGATTAGCTGGAGTAACTGGAAATAATATCCAAAGAAATGGGTGTGTATAGATTCTGCTAAACAAAAATACAATTAATAGGAAGATCAATTTTGTTTTACCCAGACCACCTCCTGTACCTCTCCTCCCTTGAGCAAGCAGCCCCTAAGTAGGTGCATAGTCAAACCCTGGAACTGGACAGACAGGAGGCCTGTGGGGTATCCTCAGCCCCCTGAGGAAGGTACATTCCTTGGGATGGGAATTCTTCCTGAAGCCTCCATGGAAACATGACACCTAAGTCAGGTTCCAAGCAGCAGGCCCTGAGCTGAGACTGCTGGCCCTGAGCTGTGCTGCCCAGGGGACCACTGCATTCTGCCTTGGGGGAATTGTGGAGAACAGAGAGATGGAAGGAGGAAAGGAACTTGACAATTTACAGAAGGGGGGCTCTGGCACCCAGAAATAACGCACCACACCTCAGACTTAGGCAGGTTTCAGGGAACAAGAAATGCTAGACAAAAACCATAATGATTTTAATAGGAAAAAAAAGAGCAACTTCAGATACCACTCCATTACAAAACTTAAAAAAAAAAACTTTCTGGAACTAAAACTGAGTTTTAAACTTAAAAGTTAGTAATGAATTCAAAGAAAGGAAAACCAAGTAGAATAAACATCAAAACAAACTGGAGAAGAGATGTGGAGGACATACTTTTTCCAAAGCAGTTTCCTCTATACTTTAAATTTAGGAGTTTTACCAACACACGCCTGGGCTGTGTCTTTTCTTTTTTTTTTTTTTGAGACGGAGTCTCGCTCTTTCACCCAGGATAGAGCGCTGTGGCGCAGTCTCGGCTCACTGCAAGCTCCGCCTCCCGGGTTCACGCCATTCTCCTGCCTCAGCCTCTCTTGAGTAGCTGGGACTACAGGTGCCCGCCACCATGCCCGGCTAATTTTTTTTTTGTGTGTGTGTTTTTAGTAGAAACGGGGTTTCACTGTGGTCTCGATCTCCTGACCTCGTGATCCGCCCACCTCGGCCTCCCAAAGTGCTGGGATTACAAGCGTGAGCCACCGTGCCCGGCCTGCTGTGTCTTTTCAAAATATCCTAATGGGAACTACAGGGATCTTAAGCCAGGAAAATTCACTTCTATTCTTTATCGCTTCTCTTGCTGCCTCCATCTGTGTCTTTTTCTCCTTCTGGAATTCCTACTATTCACATTATTTCTCCTAAGAAACCAACCCTATCAACACCCTTATCTTAAGACTTCTAGCCTCCATAACTGTGAGAAAATTTATTACTAGTCTGTATTACTTTGCATGGCAGCCCTAGCACACTAATACAACGTGTTACCAAACCAGACAAAAACATCACAAGAAAACTAACTTCTGAATTCTATGTACTTTAAGAGGGTCATATATGGTATCTAACACCACCTTAAATTAGAAAAGATATGTATTTGTCATAAACATCATAATTCTATTAGATGGCACTATTCTAATCAAATAATTTATGATGGGTTTATCGGGATATAACATAGTAAGAGTATCTGTATTTGTATTAGGTGAAGAGTTTTGTCTAACAGGAGGCATAACGTTAGGATACATCTAATAGGAGTCTTAATCTGTCATGCCTTTCCTTAATTATGATGGCTTTGTTTTTTGTTTTTTAAACGGGGTCTTGCTTTCTTGCTCAGGGTGGTATGCAGTAGTGCAATGACAACTCACTGCATCCTCTATCTCCTGGGCTCAAGGGATCCTCCCCACTTAGCCTGCCAAGTAGCTGGTATTACAAGTGTTCGCTATCACACGTGGCTAATTAAAAATTCTGTTTTTGAAAAGATAGGGTCTTGCCATCTTGCGCAGGCTGGTCTTGAACTCCTGAGCTCAAACCATTGTTCCACTCTCGGTTCACTGCAACCTCCACCTCCTGAGTTCAAGCCATTCTCCTGCCTCAGCCTGGGATTACAGAGGCACACCGCCACACCTGGCGAATTTTTGTATTTTTAGTAGAGATGGGGTTTCGCCACATTGGCCAGGCTGGTCTTGGACTCCTGGCCTCAAGCAATCCGCCTCCTTGGCCCTGCTGGGACTAAAGGTGTGAGCCACCCCGCCCAGCCTGTGTCATTTTGAAGAGATCTTTTTCCTAGCCCAAGCCCATATGGTTATCTGAACTTACAAAGCGCTGATGTTCTCTAAATTTTTACACTTAGATCTACAATGAACTTGGAATTGATTTTTTCATTTCCAAAAGAGTTTTACAATTAGTTAATCAAGTATCACAGGCTAATTTCACTCAAGAACTCAGATGCAAAAGTCCAAACCAAGTATCAGTCAACCTAATCCAGCAATATATAAAGCGATATTATGACCAAGTTGGATTTCAGGAATGCAAGTGTGGTTGATCATTTCAAACTCAATCACTGCAATTTCTCATACTGATGTATTAATGGAGACAAAGTATAGAGGTACTTTTTTAATGTTTTATGAGAAATGCTAAGCCGAATTTATGTCAAGGAAGAACTGAGGCCATATACAGTGGCTCACACCTGTAATCCCAGCACTTTGGGAGGCCGAGGTGGGCAGATCACTTGAGTTCAGGAGACCACCCTGGGCAACATGGCAGAACCCCTTCTCTACAAAAAATACAAAAAAAAAATAGCTGGGCATGTGGCACACACCTGTAATCCCAGCTACTTGGGGGGCTGAGGCAGGAGGATTGCCTGAGCCCAGGAGGTCAAGGCTGCAGTGAGCTCCGTCCCCACCACGGCACTCCAGCATGGGCATCAAAGTGAAACCCTTTCTCGAAAAAAAAAAAAAAAAAAAATGTGGAGGGCTGGGCGTGGTGGGTGACTCACGCCTGTAATCCCAGCACTTTGGGAGGCCAAGGCAGGCAGATCACTTGAGGTCAGGAGTTTGAGACCAGCCTGGCCAACATGGTGAAACCCCCACCCCCTGCCACCCCACCATCTCTTAGATGGGCGTGGTGGTGCTGCACGCCTGTAATCCCAGCTGCTTATGAGCCTGAGAATCGCCTGAACCCAGGAGGCTGAGGCTGCAGTGAGCCGGGATCCTGCCACTGCACTCCAGCCTGGGTGACAGAGTGAGAATCTCTCTTAAAAAAAAAAAAAAAAAAAAAAAAGGAAAACAAAAGTACATCTTAGAGCGATCACATGATTATTGAAAGCGTTATCCTCTTATTAAAAGTATTCCTGCTAATAAATGAAAAGGAATCGATTATTAAAATATCACTAATTTGGAAACCATTTAAGAAAATAATGGATCTAGGTAATGATCATTAATAGCTGCTGTAACATGACAAAAGAGAAAATACCAACCAATATGTGCCTCCGGCTGGAGCACAGCACCTCAAGTAAGTTTTCTTTCCAAAAACTCTCATCTGAATCAAAACTACCTCCAGGCTGGGAGCGGTGGCTCACACCTGTAATCCCAGCACTTTGGGAGGCTGAAGCGGGTGGATCACCTGAGGTCAGGAGGTTGAGACCAGCCTGACCAACAAGTTGATACTCCGTCTCTACTAAAAATACGCCTGTAATCCCAGTTACTCAGGAGGCTGAGGCAAGAGAACTGCTTGAACCCAGGAGGCAGTGAGTCAAGATCACACCATTGCACTCCAACCTGGGCAACAAAACCAAAACTCCGTCTCAAAAACAAAAATAAAACCAAACCCAAAACTACCTCTAGAGGTAACTATCACTTTACAGGAAATATAAAGAACAGACACTCAAAGACCACCATGGAAAAACAATCACAAAAATGCGAAGTGTGGGGAAGGAATGCTGCAACACAACCCGACAAATATAACGGGGAATGGAGCCTTTTAAGAAAGGGGAACCTCTACATGATCACTTATACAGCATCCATTCACCACACTTGAAATGTGTAAAACTCACACTGGATTTTGACAAGTTCACAGGATTTTGTTTTTAATTATTTTAGTCAAGATCATGGAGAAACGAAAAAGTGTTTTAAAATTACTTACATGCAAAATAGTAGTGGATATATATTAAATTACTAATACAATGAATCATGTTTCCTCTCACCACTAGCGAATATAATACATTTATAGCATACATTATATTTCTATTGGACAGTGCTGCTCTGAATTTAAAACGTTATCTACAAAATATAAGGTGTGACTTTGGATGCTGACTCAAACCAACCAGCTGTTTAAAATATTTAATACAGAAACATTTAAACCTTGGATACTTGGTATTTTGGAATGTATTTTTAGGTATGAGAGCAGTATCATGGTTAGGTTTTAAAAGTTCTTAGAAATACTGCGGATTTATTTATTAATAAAGACCTTATTGGTCTGGGATTTGCTGTAAAATAAGCCAGGGTGGTCTTGGCTGAGCTCAGTTCTCCCTCTGCCCACCCTGTTGCCCTCCACAAGAACCGTAGCTCAGGGCAACTAAGACAGGGCAAGGGCCCTGGCAGGGGAGGGGGTGTCCCGGTCCAACTTGGGACCCAGTCCCAATTGTGTCCCTGGACACATGACTTCTCCCAAACTCCATTTTCTCATCTGAAATATGGGGCTAATAGCAACCCCTTTTGGAGTAGCTCTGAGCATGTAATTAGAAAATGGAGTAAAACTTCTAGGACCTAGTAAGAGTCAACTAATGTGGTTCTCCCCAAGAGCAGAGAACCAGAGCTCAGTGGGGGAGAGGGAATTAGAGAAGTCACCTCCACGGAAAGGGCCTGTCACATTTCTGCAGCTCCTGCAGGCATCTACCCCCACCAGGCTCTCATTTGCCTCCAGGCTTTCCAAGGTTCTGGCCACGTGGGAGAAATAACTTTCTATTTACTCAGTCTTTTCCCTAAAATAAATTCCAAGTTTTACCTGAATAAAGCTTTGTAACGCTACCCTTAACAGAAAACTTGCCAGTTTACAAAAAAGTGGCCGGGCACAATGGCTCACGCCTGTAATCGCAGCACTTTGGGAGGCAGAGGCGTGAGACTCGCTTGAGCACAAAAGTTTGAAAATCAATCTGGGCAACATAAGGAGACCCCATCTCTACAAAAAATACAAAAATTTGCCGGGCTTGCTGGAGGATCCCAGCACCGAGCCAAGATCACACCATTGCACTCCAGCCTGGGCAACAAAGTGAGACCCTGTCTCAAAAAATGATATATGTATTTTTTTATAGAGACGGGGTCGGTCTCTGGGGCCCAAGCGATCCTCCCACACCTCGGCCTCCATAAATGCTGGGATTACAGGCGTGAGCCACCTCGCCAGGCCGATAATGACTCTAATTTACAGAATGCACACCGGAATGTAATACCTACAAGGCAAAAGATCTTCTTGCTTAGGAATAAAGCAATCTCTCTCTTAATATTCATTAAAGTAGTAATGTCTTATTTTATAGTTTATAAATTCTGTAAGAGCAACGAGTCACTTTGCAGGAATAGCACTTAAGGTATCTTTCACCTACCTGGAGAACCCAAGAAATTTTCATCTTACTAGGAATTCAGAGACAACCACGTATTTAACCTTTAAAAATATAACTTAGAAAGAATTATATGTGTATATTTTTGGAAGAATTAAGATGACTTTTTGAACGGAACAACTGAAGACTACGCTTTCAAAACTCCCTGTCGCCTGAGGCTGTGGCCCTGACCCCGGCGCAGCGCCCGCCCCGCGCGGTTCCGGGAAGCCGCCGCCGCCCGTTGCCCTTCGCGCGCAGCCGCCAGCGCGCGCCTCGTGTCCCACCACGCAGATGGCCGGCCCGAGCCCCCAACGCCCGCGAGCAGTTTCGAGCCCCCAGCGCCCGCGAGCGTTAGCTCGTCCCCGGGACGCTTGGAGACCGAAAAGCCGCAACGAAAGGCGCCCCGCGGGCAATGGCCGAGCTCGGCTCTCCTTCCACCCTCCCGCCGGGACACACGCGGAGCCGAGCGGGGGTCCCAGGCGCCTAGTGGGAGGGGTTCCCGCGCCCAGGGCGGCCTGGCGGGGAGGACGAGTCGGGTGCCCTGCGCCTCAAAACCCTGGTCCACGATTCTGCGGTTGGGGGAGCTGGGCAGCCGGCGCAGCAGAAGCCGGGCCCCGTCCACAAGTTTCCTACGAGCAGGGCGGAATCGACGAAAATACTTCATACAAACAAGCAACAGGAAAAAACAAAAAAGGAAAACTAACCTGAAGAGCACGCACGAGTCAGATTTTCACCCCAAATACAAACACGATACCTCTAGAAGCAGGAGACCAATACAGGGACCGCGCTCCGAGGACACGCGGCGCCGCGGAGGAAGAAAAAGGGCCCAGGGCCGAGAGCGAAGGCTCCGGGAACCGGGCGTGGGAGGAGGGCGGAGCCAACTCCCCACAAGGAAGTCTTGTGCAACTCTCAGGCGCCTGCAGCCACGTGAGCGCGCGGCTTTCATTTTACTCAGGTATTATTACTATTATTATTACTTCTTTTGAGACAAGGTCTCACTTCCGTCGCCCAGGCTGGAATGCAGTGGCACAATCACTGTCACTGCAGCCTCGACCTCAGAGCAAGCGACCCTCCCGCCTCAGCCTCCCGAGTAGCTGGGACAACAGGCGCGCGCCACCACACGTGGCTAATTTTTTTTTTTTTTTTTTTTTTACTTTTTAGTAGAGACAGTCTCACTATGTTGCCCAGGCTTGTCGGGAACTCCTGGGCTCAAGAGATCCTCCCAGCTGGGCCTCCCACTGCGCCAGGCCTGTTCTCACTTTCAGAGCCCTCCGGCAGGGCAGTCGCCAGCGCCCCGCTAGGAGGCCGGACTAACGCACCCGGCCGTCCGTGCCTTCCCCGCGCTTCCCTAACTCCAAAATCTCAGCCCGCGGTGCTCACCGCGTGGGAACACTGTCTGGGCATGCAGCTCTCGACCTCCGACGCTGCGTCTCCCGATCCCAGTGGGTCCAGTTCTCACCCGTCCCACGTACGGGCCCCTCGACCTCGAATCCCGTCACCCAAATCTCCCAGCGCCACGGCCCCTCATTATGTGCAGTCCTCGCTCGGTCCCAGGTGTGCGGCGCTTAAACTCAGATCTCTCTTCCCTGATCCCAAATCCCAGCTCCAGCCCAACGATCCCCACCCCAATAGGCCCAATGCCCAGGTAGTCCGGGTACGGGGCCCTGGACTTCGGATGGTCTCCCTAATCTTAAATCCCAGCCCCACGGTCCCCACCCCCAGGGGGACCCGGTCCCCGCTCGGTCCCGGGTGTGCGGCCTTCGACCTCGGAGACTTCGGCCGCCCCTCACCTCGGCCTCCGAGTCTCTACACTCCCGCTCTCACATCAGGCACCCCGGTGGTCCCTCGGAACACCTAGAGGAGGGTGGGACGCGGGGAACTTGGCAGTTGTAGCAGAGGCAGTTGAGGCTTGTTGACCATCACCATGGAAACCCCCGGCTGCGAGCACGGGGCGGGACCTACGAGGGGCGGGGTCAGGCGCGCTGCCGGCCCCAATCCTTAGCGCCTGCCCGTCGAGCGCACGCGGCTTTGCCGGAAGCCCTCCTGCTAGCGGCGTGCCAGGCCCCGACTAGGTCATACTCCCCGGCTCGGCCCTTTGCCCTGGGCACCAGGAAACAGAAGCCCAAGGAGCCCGCATCCCCACCCCGCTGCTACCTGCCGGCTGACAGCGATTCGGTGGCCCCCCGAACCCCACCTTAAGGAAGACGCGGCGCAGTCCTGCTTCCACGACGGAGCCGGAAGGACGCAAGGACCGCGGCAGGGCGGGGCTTCTGCGTCCGGCGTCCGGGGGCGGGGCCGACAGCGCTATTGTGACGCGCCCAGAGCTGAGCCGCCGGTTGGCCGACAGGGCGCGGAGCAGAGAGCCAACACGGCGGGTGGGGGAGGCGGACTAGCGAGGACGTTTCTGGAGAGGAGAAGGGAGGGGTGGGGAGGAGATGGGAGGAGGAGGAGGGAGTGGAGCGGCGGGAAAGATCTCTCTGACTGACCCTGAGGCCCTGGAGGAAGGACACTGGTGAGCCCCGCAGGACACTGAAATGTGCGCCGAAAGGATGCCTGATTGAAGACTAGGATGGGAAAAGGAAATGAGAACCGATGGCAGGGCGTGGCGGCGCAAGCCTGTGGTCCCACTAATTTGAGGAGGCTAAGACGGGAGAATCTCTTGAGCCCGCGAGGTCGAGGCTGTAGTGATCCGTGACTGCTCCATTGCGTCCAGCCTGGGCGACAGAGCGAGACGCTGTCTCAAAAAATAAAATAAGGAAAGTGGTACACTGAGGGCCGGGCGCGGTGGCTGACGCTTGTAATCCCACCACTTTGGGAGGCCGAGGCGGACGGATCAGGCGGTCAGGAGATCGAGACCATCCTGGCCAACATGGTGAAACCCCTACTAAAATACAAAAAAATTAGGCGGGCGTGCTGGCGCGCGCTTGTAGTCCCAGCCACTCGGGTGGCTGAGGCAGGGGAATCGCTTGAACCTGGGAGGCAGAGCTTGCGTGAGCCGAGATCGCGCCACTGCACTCCAGCCTAGCGACAGAGCGAGACTTCGTCTCAAAGAAAAAAAAAAAACGTACACTGCGTACTCCAGAGACCGCCTAAAGGCGTCTCAGAGCGGGGCGTTAGGAGGGATTTGTCAGGTTGAAGTTGCTCAGGTGATAATTCCGTGGTGTGAGAAACCCCCAAACCTCAGAGTGTAACTCAGGCCCAGGTCGAGGGCAAGATTTTCAGTCACAGAGCACCTGAACACACAGATTTGGTGGCTAATGGCTAAGCCAGGGACAGATTTTTTTTTTTTTGATGCTTTGTAGGGCTAATAATTGTAACCATTTTATTTTGGTGGACCTTCTTCATGAAGAGATGATGTCAAGGCACTCATCACAGGTTAAGCTGAACATTGTTACTATTGTTATTATTATTTCCAGACTGGGTATCGCCCTGTCATTCAGGCTGGAGTGCAGTGGTACAATCACGGCTCACTGCAGCCTCGACCTCCTGGGCTCAAGCTATCCTGCCTCAACCTCCTGAGTAGCACCACCACTCTGGGCTAAATTTTGTATTTTTTGTAGAGGCGGGGTTTCGCTATGTTGCCCAGGCTTGTCGGGAACTCATGGACTCAAGCCATCCGCCCACCTACGCCTCCCAGAGTGTTGGGATTACTGGACTGAGCCACGCACCTGGCTGAACGTTATTTTTTAAATCACCAGAGAAAGTAAAGGAGTGCTCAGAATAGTGTCAGATGATGAGTGGGATGACTGTGATGAAGGAAGGAGTTTGTCAAAAAAAAAAAGCTAGTTCCAAGAAAGAATGGAAAGAGTAAAGCAGGAGCTGTCAGAATAGGTAAAAATGTCCAAAGAGAAAACTGCGTAATTTGAAGCAAAATTACAGAAAATAGTTCCTGCAAAAATCAGATAGGTATTCAGCATCATAGGAAAGGGGTGAAAATCAGATAGGTAGGTATTCTTAATAAGTTGTGGCCGGCCGGGCGCGGTGGCTCACGCCTGTAATCCCGAGACTTTGGGAGGCCAAGGTGGGTGGATCGCCTGAAGTCAGGCGTTTGAGACCAGCCTGGGCAACATGGCGAAACCCTGTCTCTACTAAAAATACAAAAAAAATTAGCCGGGCGTGGTGGGGCGTGCCTGTAGTCCCAGCTACTCTGGAGGCTGAGGCAGGAGAATTGCTTGAATCCAGGAGGCGGAGGTTGCAGTGAGCCGAGATTGCACCATTGCACTCCAGCCTGGGCAACAAGAGCGAAACTGTCTCAAAAAAAAAAAAAAAAAAAAGTCATACAGTGACTGCATCACAGCTCATGCTGTAGAAAGATGTTTCTGGAGAGAAAAATTCAAGCAGCCAATTTAAATCGAATATTAGGAAAATTAAACCAAAAGCGCTCACGCCTGTAATCCTAGCACTTTGGGAAGCTGAGTCAGGTGGATTACCTGAGGTCAGGAGTTCAAGACCAGCCTGGCCGACATGGTGAAACCCTGTCTCTACTAAAAATACAAAAATTAGCCGGGCGTGGTGGCACATGCCTGTAATCCCAGCTACTCGGGAGGATGAGGCAGGAGAATTGCTTGAGCCCGGGAGATGGAGGTTGCAGTGAGCCAAGATTTTGCCACTGCACTCCAGCCTGGCCGACAGAGCAAGACTCTGTCTCAAAAAAAAAAAAGAAAAGAAAATTAAACCAAAAGACTAGTAATGTTTCAGAACTCAGGGACTGTTAAACCAGCTGCAAGAAGATATATTCATGCAATCCTTGTATTAAGAGAGTCTCTCTGGCTGGGCGCGGTGGCTCAGACCTGTAATCCCAGCACTTTAGGAGGCCAAGGCCAGTGGATTGCTTGAGCCCTGGAGTTCAAGACCAGCCTGGGGAACATAGTGAGACCCAGTCTGTATTTTAAAAGTTTAAAAAAAAAAAAGCCTCTGAGCTAAGTGGACCTTTGATCCCCTCACTCAAATTTGACAGTTCTCCATTATTCATAAATGAGGTAATAGTTGTTGAAGATGGTCTTCTCTGAATGCAAGACAAGTACTTTGGCCGGGCGCTGTGGCTCACGCCTGTAATCCCAGCACTTTGGGAGGTCAAGGCGGGCGGATCACGAGGTCAGGAGATCAAGACCATCCTGGCTAACACAGTGAAACTCCGTCTCTATTAAAAATACAAAAAAATTTAGCAGGGCGAGATGGCGGGTGCCTGTAGTCCCAGCTACTCGGGAGGCTGAGGCAGGAGAATGGCATGAACCCTGGGGGGCGGAGCCTGCAGTGAGCCGAGATCGCACCACTGCACTCCATCCTGGGCAACAGCGAGACTCTGTCTCAAAAAAAAAGACAAGTACTTTGGCCTGATTATGAACTTCCTGCTGTCCTAAGGAGTCATCCCAGGTGTCCACTATATCTTTTCAGCATTGAGTACCAGCACAGTCACATGTAGGCTTTCTTCCACAGTGAAGACGTGGCATCACTCAGAATGATGCCACAGGTCCTAGGCCTTTTCCACACTGGGCTCACTTCACCAACTGGCAAATGCTCATCCACACCTGGTCCACCTGGACTACCTCCTTATCTGTAGCCCTTTCACCTCTGTGTCCATAGAAATGTCTTACCTAAGCTCTGAAATCTAAACATTCAGAGAGCACCTTGATGCTTGAGAGCATCTTCACAGAGGTGAACCTTTAAGATCTATGTTTTAAAACAATTGAATTCCAAGATGTTGACCCTTACAGACTGACCTGCCTGATTATTTTCTGTTGTTTATGTACATTCATTATTATCAAAAATTTAATACTTTCTTTTTTTTGAGACGGAGTCTCGCTCTGTCGCCCAGGCTGGAGTGCAGTGGTGCGATCTCGGCTCACTGCAAGCTCTGCCTCCTGGGCTCACGCCATTCTCCTGCCTCAGCCTCCTGAGTAGCTGGGACTACAGGCGGCCGCCATGGCGCCTGGCTAATTTTTTTTATTTTTAGCAGAGACAGGGTTTCACCGTGTTAGCCAGGATGGTCTCGATCTCCTGACCTCGTGATCCGCCTGCCTTGGCCTCCCAAAGTGCTGGGATTACAGGCGTGAGCCACCGCGCCCAGCCAAAAACTTAATAGTTTTTAATAAATATTGTCAGGTTTTTTTTTTTTTTTTGAGACGGAGTTTTGCTTCTGTTGCCCAGGCTGGAATGCAATGGCACGATCTTGGCTCACCGTGCCCTCCACCTCCCAGGTTCAAGCGATTCTCCTGCCTCAGCCTCCCGAGTAGCTGGGATTAGAGGCGCCCACCACCAGGCCCGGCTAATTTTTGTGTTTTTAGTAGAGACGGGGTTTTGCCTTGTTGGCCAGGCTAGCCTCAAACTCCTGACCTCATGATCCACCTGCCTCGGCCTCTCAAAATGCTGGGATTACAGGTGTGAGCCACCGCGCCTGGCCAATATTGTCAGTTTTTAAAAATAAGTTCCCCTCTAGAAACTACTCATCCATACAATTGGTTACAGGTTTGGAGTGTTACAGAGGTTTTTAAATCTTCTCCTTAGTAGTTCTTGAAAAATCACCTTACCTATTAAGCTGAGATTCCCCCTTCCTCCAAGACAGTGCCATTAAGTAGGCAGGGATCACCAAGGTTCAGAGATGTCTCTTGCTCAAAAATCATAGTATCTGTTAAATAGCAATGACCGTAGCTAACACATACTGCATTCTCACTATGCTTTGCGCTATTCTACTTAATCCCATTGAAACCTCGTAACAACCCAGCAGTAGATACTACCACCATTTGGCGGAAAGAAACTGAGTCACCCAGCTTCTAGATGGCTGAGCTGGAAGTTATATGGAGGCTGGAGGCCCCATCTGATTCCAGGGTCCATTCTCATCTACTGCAGTCTAGATCCTAGTGAGAAACGGGGTTTTTCAAGCTGTCTCCTAAACCTCTCGTCGCCTCCCTTTCCCATCTGAGAGGAGAATGAAGGAAGTGAGAAAGCCAACTGACCTGTCTAGTCAGTATAGGCCCTGTCCAAATGTCACTTTTCTCCTTGAAGCGAGGTGCTCTAGGAGGCAGAGATAACCCAGGTGGGAAGAGGCACATTCGGCAGTCACAGCTTTGTCTGGTTAATTTTCATGACCAATATAGAAAAGTGCAACTTTGAGGCCGGGCGCGGTGGCTCACGCCTGTAATCCCAGCACTTTGGGAGGCCAAGGTGGGCGGATCACGAGGTCAGGAGATCAAGACCATCCTGGCTAACACGGTGAAACCCTGTCTCTACTAAAAATACAAAAAATTAGCCGGGCGAGGTGGCGGGCGCCTGTAGTCTCAGCTACGTGGGAGGCTGAGGCAGGAGCATGGCATGAACCTGGGAGGTGGAGCTTGCAGTGAGCTGAGATGGTGCCACTGCACTCCAGCCTGGGTGACAGCGAGACTCCGTCTCAAAAAAAAAAAGAAAAAAAAGAAAAGTGCAACTTTGAAGCTGCTCTGATGCTCACTGAAGTGAGCTACCACTAGGAAGGCTGGACCCCTAGGTTATTTGCAATTCTTCCAGAGAACTTGACAGTTCTTTCAAATAACACTTTTTACTATGTATTAAATAGTGAAAGAAGGATTATGGGATACCTGAGCTTGCTGGTTACTTGCTTGAATTGGTTTCTTTGCCCAATAAAAGACCACAGCTTGATTAGGTGGTAGTGGCCAGTGTTGGTGGAGTGGCTGCCCTTACTTTGCCCATTTCCCCAGCAGGCCAAGCAAGCAAATGAGGGACTCACTTGGATGTTAGTAAGCTAAGTTCTAGCTCTTTCTTCCCCCCCACCCCCCGCCTTTTTTTTTTTGAGGCGGAGTCTCACCCTGTCGCCCAGGCTAGAGTGCAGTGGCACGATCTGGGCTCACTGCAAACTCTGCCTGCCAGGTTCAAGCAATTTTCGGCTAATTTTTGTATTTTTATTTATTTACTTTTATTTTATTTATTTATTTTTGAGACAGAGTTTCCCTCTTGTCCCCCAGGCTGGGGTACAATGGTGTGATCTCAGCTCACTGCAACCTCCACCTCCTGGGTTCAAGTGATTCTTTTGCCTCAGCCTCCTGAGCAGCTGGGATCACAGGCACCCACCACCATGCCCAGCTAAAGTTTTTTTTGTTTTTGTTTTTGTTTTTTGGTATTTTTAATAGAGATGGGGTTTCGCCATGTTGGCCAGGGTTGTTTTGAACTCCTGACCTCAGGTGATCCGCCTGCTTCAGCCTCCAAAGTGCTGGGATTACAGGCGTGAGCTACTGCGCCCAGCCAATTTTTGTATTTTTAGTAGGGACAGGTTTTCACCATGTTGGCCATGCTGGTCTGGAACTCCTGACCTCAAGTGATCTGCCTGCCTTGGCCTCCCAAAGTGCTGAGATTATAGGCAGGCATGAGCCACCGCACCTGGCCAGCTCTTTCTTCATTCTAAGTCATCATCTTTTAGTCTGATCATGAGTTTTCCTACCAAAAACTGTGTACAGTTAGATGCCTTCACCTCTATGGAGCCTCAGGAGAGTCAGAAAACTTCATTTGGATCAAAATGTGCAAGGGACAGGATAGCATGCACCTTGTCTTTCTCTCTGCCTTTCTTTTTCTCTTATTAACGTACATTTTTTTAAAAAAAATTATGGAATATTTTAAACATACAGAAAATTATAGATATATAACAAATTTAACAGACATTTTGCTCTGATTGTTTTTGGACAAAAGATTACAGATAGGCCAGGTGCAGTGGCTCACGCCTGTAATCCCAGCACTTTGGGAGGCCGAGGCAGGCAGATCACAAGGTCAGGAGTTCGAGAACAGCCTGGCCAACATGGTGAAACCCCATCTCTACAAAAAATACAAAAATTAGCCAGGTGTGGTGGCATGTGCCTGTGCCTGTAATCCTAGCTTTCGGGAGGCTGAGGAAGAAGAATCACTTGAACCGGGGAGGTGGAGGTTGCAGTGAGATTGTACTCCAGCCTGGGCAACAGAGCAAGACTGTCTCAAAAAAAAAAAAAAAAAAAAGATACAGATAAACCAGTGCTCTGCGGTGCTTTCGACTCTTTAAAAAGCATTACTGGGCCAGGCGCGGTGGCTCACGCCTGTAATCTCAGCACTTTCGCAGGCTGAGGCGGGCGGATCACCTGAGGTCAGGAGTTCAAGATAAGCCTGACCAACACGGAGAAACCCTGTCTCTACTAAAAATACAGAATTAGGCGGGTGTGGTGGCACATGCCTGTAATCCCAGCTACTCGAGAGGTTGAGACAGGAGAATCACTTGAACCCGGGAGGTGGAGGTTGTGGTGAGTGGAGATCACGCCACTGCCCTCCAGCCTGGGAAACAACAGCGAAACTCCATCTCAAAAAAAAAGAAAAAAAGAAATTGCCAGGTGCGGTGGCTCACGCCTGTAATCCCAACACTTTGGGAGGCCAAGGCGGGCAGATCACCTGAGATCGGGAGTTCGAGACCAGCCTGACCAACATGGAGAAACCCCGTCTCTACTAAAAATACAAAATTAACCAGGCATGGTGGCGCATGCCTGTAATCCCAGCTACTAGGGAGGCTGAGGCAGGAGAATCGCTTGAACCCGGGAAGCGCAGGTTGCTGTGAGCCGAGATCATGCCATTACACTCCAGCCTGGGCAACAAGAGTGAAACTCTCAAACAAACAAAAAAGCATTACTGGCCAGGCGCCGCAGCGGCTAATGCCTGTAATCCCAGCACTTTGGGAAGCCGAGGCTGGCGGATCACAAGGTCAGGTGTTGGAGACCAGCTTGACCAACATGGTGAAACCCCGTCTCTACTAAAAATAGAAAAATTAGCTGGGCATGGCGGCCGGTGCTTGTAATCCCAGCTACTCGGGAGGCTGAGGCAGAAGAATAGCTTGAACCCGGGAGGCGGAGTTTGCAGTGAGCCGAGATTGAGCCACTGCACACTCCAGCCCGGGCAACAAGAGCGAGACTCAGTCTCAAAAAATAATAATAATAATAAAATAAAAAGCAGGCCGGGTGCGATGGCTCACACCTATAACACCAGCACTTTGGGAGGCCGAGGTGGGCGGATCACGAGGTCAGGAATTCGCGACCAGCCTGGCCAATATGGTGAAACCCCGTCTCTACTATAAATACAAAAATTAGTGGCCGAGCGCGGTGGCTCAGGCCTGTAATCCCAGCACTTTGGGAGGCTGAGGCAGGAGGATCACGAGATCAGGAGATCGAGACCATCCTGGCTAACACGGTGAAACCCTGTCTCTACTAAAAATACAAAAAAAAAAAAAAAAAAAAAAATCAGCCGGGCGCAGTGGTGGGCGCCTGTAGTCCCAGCTACTCGGGAGGCTGAGGCAGGATAATGGCGTGAACCCGGGAGGCAGAGCTTGCGGTGAGCCGAGATCGCACCACTGCACTCCAGTCTGGGCGACACAGCAAGATTCTGTCTCGGAATAATACATAAAAATTAAAAAGCATTACTGTAAATTTTTTTTTAGTTTGGTAACTCAAACCATTCAGCCTGTGTCCTCTCCCTCTCATTCCCCCACGGAGAAGAAACATCAATGGCGAAAGCAACACCAAGAGCTGGCTTCACACTCAGGAGAAAACTGCACCTCCTGTCATTTCCGGGGGCTCTACACTTTCACAGAAAGTTCTCTAGTAGCAAACTATAGAAATGATCCCTGAAAGCCGCCTAATTTTTGAATGATAAAATATTTCTTTTTTTTTTTTTTTTTTTTGAGACAGAGTCTCGCTCTGTCGCCCGGGCTGGAGTGCAGTGGCGCAATCTCGGCTCACTGCAAGCTCCGCCTCCGGGGTTCACGCCATTCTCCTGCCTCAGCCTCCGAGTAGCTGGGACTACAGGCGCCCGCCACCGCGCCCGGCTAATTTTTTGTATTTTTTAGTAGAGACGGGGTTTCACCGTGGTCTCGATCTCCTGACCTCGTGATCCGCCCGCCTTGGCCTCCCAAAGTGCTGGGATTACAAGCGTGAGCCACCGCGCCCGGCCGAATGATAAAATATTTCTAAATTGGTCAGGTGCAGTGGCTCACGCCTGTAATCCCAGCATTTTGGGAGGCTGAGGAGGGTGAATCACCCAAGGTCAGGAGTTCGAGACTAGCCTGGCCAACATGACGAAACCCCTTCTCTACTAAAAATACAGGCCAGGTGTGGTGGCTCACGCCTGTAATCCCAGCATTTTGGGAGGCTGAGGAGGGTGGATCACCCAAGGTCAGGAGATCAAGACCAGCCTGGCCAACATAGTGAAACCTCGTGTCTACTAAAAATAGAAAAATCAGCTGGGCGGGGTGGCACACATCTGTAATCCCACCTACTCGGGAGGCTGAGGCAGAAGAATTGCTTGAACCCAGAAGGTGGAGGTTGCAGTGAGCCGAGATCACTCTACAGAGCGAGACTCCTTCTCAAAAAAAAAAACAAAAACAAACAACAAAAAAAACTGAAGATAATTTTATACAGTCAGTGGGGAGTATTGAAGTTTCAAGATCAGAGATTTAATAAAATTTGTGGCCCTTTAGGTAAATATCTTTAAAGAATATTGTTTCAGGCAATGTAGTTTGTGTGTGGGTGTGTGCTGTCTTGACTTAGTTTTTAGGCTCTGGCTAAAGGCCAGTTAGTTCCTCTTCTTGAGCTGCCGATTATGTCTGCACCCCCAACCACCTCCGTTATCAGGCTCAAACACTTGGGACCATTATACACCCTAATCACTCCAGGGCCAGTTACCAGACAACTAGGGCCAGCCCCCATGCCCCTGAGCCCCCAGAAATTACTCAAATTAGCCAATCCCAAACCTGTTGGCCTTGCCTAACCCTTCTCTTCCTGCAAAAACCACAACAAAGGCTCTTCCGCAGTTCCTCCCTCACTCCCTTTGCCTAGCGACCCCTTCTGCTCCTGCTGAGTGGCCTTGTGTGAAGCCCCAGGGAAATGAGAGTACAAAACTAAAATTTGGGCCAACGTGGAGGCTCACGCTTGTAATCCCAGCACTTTGGGAGGCATAGGCAGGCAAATCACTTGAGGCCAAGAGTTCAAGACCAGTCTGGCCAACATGGCGAAACCCTGGCTCTACTAAAAATACAAAAATTAGCCGGGTGTAGTGGCACGAGCGCCTATAGTCCCAGGTACTCGGGAGGCTGAGCAGGGAGAATCGCTTGAAACTGGGAGGTGGAGGAGCAACCTCCTCCGGGAGACTGGAGCGCCACTACTCTCCAGCCTGGGTGACTGAGTGAAAGACTGTCTCAAACAAAAAACAAAAACACAAACTGTAAAACTTGTAAAACTGGTTTGTGACTCCTGTGCTGCATCTAACCTCACCATACCTCACCCAAGGTAACCTGTTTTGTTTGTGTTTTTGTTTTTGAGACGGGGTCTTGCTCTGTTACCCAGGCTGGAGTGCAGTGGCTGGATCTTGGCTCACTGCAGCCTCCACCTTCCAGATTCAAGCAATTATCCCACCTCAATCTCCCAAGTAGCTAGGATTACAGGCATGCGCCACCACACCTAACTAATCTTTGTATTTTTAGTAGAGATGGGGTTCCACCATTGGTTGGCCAGGCTGGTCTCAAACTCTTGACCTCAAGTGATCCACCTGCCTCGGACCCCCAAAGTGCTGGGATTATAGGCATGAGCCACCGTGCCTGGCCAAATCTGAGCTTTTTATAAAATCTTCATCATAATGGTTCTTAATAATGTTGACTTTGAAGTTTTCTTCCCTCCTACAACAGATGATGGGGAAAAAAGATAGTTCATAAAGATCAGTTGATCTTTTTAAAATAATTTTTTTTTTTTTTTTTTTTTTGAGATGGAGTCTGGCTCTGTCACCCAGGCTGGAGTGCAGTGGCTCGATGTCTGCTCACTGCAAGCTCTGCCTCCCAGGTTCATGCCATTCTCC
The DNA here is from genome assembly GCF_028878055.3 of Symphalangus syndactylus. Lineage (NCBI taxonomy): Eukaryota > Metazoa > Chordata > Mammalia > Primates > Hylobatidae > Symphalangus > Symphalangus syndactylus. The sequence goes on from NC_072426.2 coordinate 80,355,309, forward strand.
TGCCTCAGCCTCCCGAATAGCTGGGACTACAGGTGCCCGCCACCACGCCCGGCTAATTTTTTTGTATTTTTAGTAGAGACAGGGTTTCACTGTGTTAGCCAGGATGGTCTCGATCTCCTGACCTCGTGATCCGCCTGCCTCGGCCTCCCAAAGTGCTGGGATTACAGGCGTGAGCCACCGCGCCCGGCAAAATAATTTTTTTTTTTAAGATGGAGTCTTGCTCAGGCCGGGTGCGGTGGCTCACGCTTGTAATCCCAGCACTTTGGGAGGCCGAGGCGGGTGGATCACGAGGTCAGGAGATCGAGACCACAGTGAAACCCCGTCTCTACTAAAAATACAAAAAAAAATTAGCCGGGCGTGGTGGCGGGCGCCTGTAGTCCCAGCTACTCCGAGAGGCTGAGGCAGGAGAATGGCGTGAACCCGGGAGGCGGAGTTTGCAGTGAGCCGAGACTGCGCCACTGCACTCCAGCCTGGGTGACAGAGCAAGACTCCGACTCAAAAAAAAAAAAAAAAAAGAAAAAAAAGATGGAGTCTTGCTCTGTCACCTAGGCTGGAGTGCAGTGGCATGATCTCAGCTCACTGCAAGCTCCGCCTCCAGGGTTCACGCCATTCTCCTGCCTCAGCCTCCCTACTGGCTGGGATTACAGGCCCCCACCACCACGCTCGGCTAATTTTTTCCATTTTTAGTAGAGATGGGGTTTCACCGTGTTGGCCAGGATGGTCTCGATCTCCTGACCTCGTGATCCGCCCACCTCAGTCTCCCAAAGTGCTGGGATTACAGGCGTGAGCCACTGCACCTGGCCTAAAATAATTTTTAATTGACAAATAATTGTACATATTCATGGGGTACATAGTGATGTTCTGATACATATAACGTATAGTGATTAGGATAATTAACATGCATCATCTCAAATATTTATAATTTCTTCCTGTTGGGAACATTCAATATTTTTCTCCTAGCTATTTGAAACTATTATGGTTAACCACAGTCATTGTATGGCATAGAAAACCAGATACCTGTACTTATGTATATCGTTTAGCAAATCTCTCCTTATCCTTCCTTTCCCCCTACCATTCCCTTTTTAAATTTTTTTTAAAAATTTTTTTAAACTCTTTGGAGACAGGGTCTCACTTTTTCGCCCGGACTGGAGTGCAATGGCGCGCCGTCTGGGCTCACTGCAACCTCTGCCTCCTGAGCTCAAGCGATCCTCCCATCTCTGCCTCCAGAGCAGCTGGGACCACAGGCTCTCGCCAGCATGCCCCGCTAATATTTGTATTTTTCTTTTTATAGAGACGCGTCTCGCTATGTTGCCCACGCTGATCTTGAATTCCTGGGCTCAAGCAATCTGTCCGTCTCCGTTTTCCAAAGTGCTGGGATTACAGGCGTGTGCTACCGCGCCCAGCCTTGTTTTTTTAAATTATTTTTTGTTGAAGGGTCTTACTGTGTCGCCCAGGCTGGAGTGCAGTGGTGCGATCCCGGCTCACTGCAGCCTCGACCTCCCGGGCTCAAGCGATCTCTCCGTCCTCAGCCTCCCGAGTAGCTGGGACCACAGGCGCGTGCCACCACCGTGCCCAGCTCCTTCCCAGTTTAACTGTGGTTAAAACTGGTGTGTGATGGCAATGAGAGAGACCCGCGAAAAATGAGAAACAAGGGATAGGGCTGACCTCTTTTGCGGACAAAGAAAAATAAACCAAAGTTTCCTCAGAAAACTTAAGTTGCCTCACAGCCGCCTGGTATCAGGAAGCACTGAGCCCGCCTAACGCGGGATCCTCCCGGGGCAGGCCGCCTGAGCCCACCCGGAGCGGGCGGGGCGGCTGCAGGACCACGTGGCCCAGAGCTCCCTTCCAGCGCTGCCCGCGGCGGTGGGGCGGGGGGGGGAGGTGCGGGTGCGCTGCGCGGGGCGGGGGGGGCGGGTGCGCTGCGCGGGGGGGGGGGGCGGGTGCGCTGCGCGGGGGGGGGGGGGGGGGCGGGTGCGCTGCGCGGGGCGGGACGCGGACTCTCAGGCTCTGCGGAGAGCGGCTGCCACCGCCTCTGTTTTTTTCTTGAGACCTACTCTGGCCCTGTGGCTCAGGCTGGAGTGCAGTGGCGTGATCACCGCGCACTGCAGCCTCAGCCTCCTCTCGCCTCAGCCGCTCCTGTAGCTGGGACCACCAGCGGGCGCCACCACTCCCGGCTACATTTTTTTGTATTTTTAGTAGAGACGGCGGTCTCGCCATGTTGGCTAGGCTGTTCCCGAACTCCGGAGCTCAAGCGATCCGCCCGCCTGGGCTTCCCAAAGTGCTGAGACTGCAGGCATGAGCCACCGCGCCCGGCCGAGAGCCTCTTTTGGCTCCTCCTTTCGCCTTTCCGGGGCCAGGCGTGTGCAGCTCTATGGAGAAGGGTCCCCTCCCTCTACGGGACGTCCTCGCTGCCGAGGTCAGAGGCGCGGAGAACATGAGACCCGAGGTGCGTTCCAGCATGTTCCTGCAGCCCTCCACTCCCTCTCGCGGTTGCGTAACGTCAGATCCCTGAAACACATCGCACATACGCGTGACTGGTGGTGTTTCTCCTTTTGAACCCTCATATATACAAGAGGCCACTAACAGAGATAAGGAATTGTACTATGTACTCCATGCTTCAATAACTGGGTGCTTAGAGACAAGGCTGAGTTCTTTCTGCCATCCTAACACCCGCAGCAGAGGTTAACCTACTATCTGACAAGTGGTCAACTTTTCTGCCTTCGGGAAGACTTGGGGCTGGGCTGAGGGAGATAATCTAGAACTTTTATAGTGATCCTGTGTACATTTCCCTAGAATGATGGATTAGGGTATAGTGATTAAATATATAATGTATACTTTAATATACATTAAAAAGTTCTGGAAGGATGTACTTCAAAATGTTATTGGTGGTTTCTTCCATTCTTCCCCTGTTTGGAATATTGCAACAACCGACTATGTTATTTTAGCCCTTTCTCCTTCCTTCATTGCTTCTCCAAATTCAGGGGCCTCATTGGAGCAAACTTGTTTGCAGGTCATCTGGGCACCCTCTTGAAATAAATCGTCTCTCTTTGCTCTTACAGGTCTCAACTGCTTCTTACCAATGTTAATTCCACTGACTACTATCAGAATCTGATGAGCAATCCACTCATCAGAGAAGCTGTTTCTACACTCTCTGAATGACCATTTTATAGATGCTGGGAAAAAATTGTATTAAAGACTGTGAGTTAGCTGGGCTTGGTGGCTCATGCCTGTAATCCCAGCACTTTGTGAAGCCAAGGCGGGAGCATCGATTGAGCCTAGCAGTTCAAGACCAGCCTTGGCAGCATAGCGAGACCCTGTCTCTACAAAAAATTTTAAAATTAGCCAGGTGTGGTGGTGTGCACCTATAGTCTTAGCTACTTGGGAAGCTGAGGTGGAAGGATTACTTCAGCCTAGGAGGTTGAGGTTGCAGTGAGCTGGAATCAAACCACTGCCCTTCAGCCTGGGTGACAGAAGAGGACCCTGTCTCTTAAAAAAAAAAAAAAAGTCGTGGACTTTGTTATCCTTATGCATATGACTCATCAATATATCTGTACTTCCATATAGAAAGAACACTTAGACTGGGCGCAGTGACTGATGCCTGTAATCCCAGCATTTTGGGAGGCCAAGCCTGGCAGATCACTTGAGGCCAGGAGTTCAAGACCAGCCTGGCCAACATGGCGAAACCCTGTCTCTACTAAAAAATACAAAAATTAGCCTGGTATGGTGGCACACGCCTATAATCCCTGCTACTCCAGAGGCTGAGGAATGAGAATAGTTTGAACCTGGGAGGTGGAGGTGGCAGTGAATCAAGATCGCTTCACTGCACTCCAGCCTGGGCGACAGAGTGAGACTCCATTTCAAGAAAGAAAGAAATAAATAAAATAAGGCTGGGCGCGGTGGCTCACCCCTGTAATCTCAGCACTTTGGGGGGCCGAGGCGGGCGGATCATGAGGTCAGGAGATTGAGACCATCCTGGCTAACACGGTGAAACCCCGTCTTTACTAAAAATACAAAAAATTAGCCGGGCGAGGTGGCGGGCTCCTGTAGTCCTAGCTACTCGGGAGGCTGAGGCAGGAGAATGGCGTGAACCCCCGGGGGGCGGAGCCTGCAGTGAGCCGAGATCATGCCACTGCACTCCAGCCTGGGTGACAGCGAGACTCCATCTCAAAAAAAAATAAAAATAAAAAAATAAAAATAAAATAAAAGAGAACACTTAGGAACATGCTATAGAAAACTTAAATTATAGATGTCAAAAATTTAATCTGTTATTTGTTACTGGAATATGTTCATTCTTGCACTTGGGACTAGACTTAGAGTATTTTAGAAATTGCAAACCAAATAATGAAGCTCCCATGTAGATTTGACTCAGAAAAACACAGAACACTGTGCGGAACACCATCCCTTTTCTCACCTTATACCGCTATTCTGCCTCCTCCATCCCTGGAAACAAGGCAACAGTCCTCTTTTGTGGTTACACAGTACCCTGCTTTAGACATTCTAACTGCCTTCATCCTCTCAAAACTAGATAATTTAGGTAAGACTTAAGAAGTTTCAGACTGCTGGCCGGACACGGTGGCTCACGCCTGTAATCCCAGCACTTTGGGAGGCCAAGGTGGGTGGATCACCTGAGGTTGGGAGTTTAAGACCAGCCTGACCAACATGGAGAAACCCCGTCTCTACTGAAAATACAAAAATTAGCTGGGCGTAGGAAATATATGTATTTCCATAAAGTATTGAGTCTTCTGTTTAATCACATCAGTAGGAATCTAAAAGCGATTTTGGATTTTTTTTTTTTTTTTTTGAGATGGAGTCTTGTTCTGTCGCCCAGGCTGGTGTGCTGTGGTGCAATCTCGGCTCACTGCAACCTCCGCCTCCCGGGTTCAAGCGATTCTCCTGCCTCAGCCTCGTGAGTAGCTGGGACTACAGGTGTGTGCCATCACGCCCAGCTAATTTTTGTATTTTTAGGTTTCACCATGTTGGCCAGGATGGTCTTGATCTCTTGACCTCATGATCCGCCCGCCTTGGCCTCCCAAAGTGCTGGGATTACAGACATGAGCCACCGCACCTGGCTAATTTTGGAATTTTCTGTATTTTTAGTAGAGGCGGGGTTTCACTGTGTTAGCCAGGATGGTCTCGATCTCCTGACCTCGTGATCCACCCGCCTCGGCCTCCCAAAGTGCTGGGATTACAGGTGTGAGCCACCGCGCCTGTAATTTTGGAATTTTCTACAAAAAAATTAGATTTTGTTTCTGCTGCCACAAATATTAACTATTCCTACTCAAAAGCCTGGCAGCTGTTTGCCCACTGCTGTGTAGAACATATTTATGTGATCACTACTTCGCATGGTAACTCTGAGAGATGGGTGGTTTTATCTCTCGGAGGGACTTGTCCAATGTCATAGAAATACATTATACAGCCAGACTTCATTGTACAAGGTCCAGATATGCATGGATTTCGCTTACCATGGTTTTGTTAAGTAACATGTCTCCCAACAACAGGGTTCAAATATCAGTTACTACAATATATTAAGTATGAGCAATCACATAAAATATAAACTTCGTTGCCAGTTCCTCAGTGCACAAAGCACTGTGTGAATAACAAGTGTACATGATCAGTGACAAGTTGCATAATTTTTTGAAAGTCTGTTATTTCGTTCACTCATGCACAGAAAGGCATGTGGTTGTGTTGCTTCTTGTCTCCCACCATACTGGGCCTCTTGGTAGGTTTTTACAAAGAAAACTAATTCTCAGTATTTCTTTCTTTCTCTCTTTTTTTTTGCTGTTGTTGTTGGGGGACGGAGGCTCACTCTGTCACCCAGGCTGGAGTGCAATAGTGTAATCTCAGCTCAATGCAAACTCCGCTTCCCAGTTCCAAGTGATTCTCCTGTCTCAGACTCCCAAGTAGCTGAGACTACAGGCGCCCACCACCACACCTGGCTAATTTTTGTATTTTTAGTAGAGACAGGGTTTCACCATGTTGACCAGGCTGGTCTCAAACTCCTGACCTCAGGTGATTTGCCCAACTTGGCCTTCCAAAGTGCTGGGATTACAAGTGTGAGCCACTGCACCTGGCCTCAATATGTCTAATGTATTAAATTACATAGTACCAGACAAATATTAGTTTTACTATTTTCATTTCCCTGTACATTTAAAACTGAAAGAGTTTTTAATGTTTTGGCAAAAAATTTTGAAAGTCACAGAACAATCATAATTTTTCTCATTGATCATTAAGATTGCTTTGCATGGTATCAGCTTGTATGTTCATTTTTACCATCTTACACTACAGTACTTATAGTACTTTTTACTGGGCAAAGCAAGGAGACACATGCACACACGCATAGCAAATAAATCAGTCTGGCTTGAGAGGAAGATGGTTAGATATAGGACCCAGGCACAGTGGGTTTCTGTGCAGCTATTTACCATTTAGGCAACTTTTCCAAAGTTGCTTAGCTTAGCTTCCCCGGGATGAGTTTTCTGGACAGCAAAATAATGGGGTTTTTTTTTTTTTTTGAGACAGAGTCTCGCTCTGTCACCCAGGCTGGAATGCAGTGGCACCATCTCGGCTCACTGCAAGCTCTGCCTCCCGGGTTCACACCATTCTCCTGCCTCAGCCTCCCGAGTTGCTGGGACTACAGGCGCCCGCCACCACACCCAGCTAATTTTTTGTATTTTTAGTAGAGACGAGGTTTCACCCTGTTAGCCAGGATGGTCTCAATCTCCTGACCTCGTGATCTGCCCTCCTTGGCCTCCCAAAGTGCTGGGATTACAGGCGTGAGCCACCGCGCCCGGCTATAATGGGTCTGAACTGGGACTCTTTCTCTTCTATCCCAGCCAGTCTGACTTCTGCCAGCCAGGCCTAAATTTCATCCCCTAAGAGAAAGAGGGCCACTTGATTCAATATACAATGAAGTAATGAATACTGAATCTATAAGTAAGTCTACCGATAGCTATAAAAGTAGTGAAAAGCAATTTGGTTTCCTGAAAATGTTAACTATAAATATTATTTCCTATCAGTTTGCTGATTTCCTATAAGTTGGCTGACTTAGCCACAAAGTTAGTTTTCATTCGTCTTGACCACACCTGACAGGCCTGTTTCCATGGCTGGGATCCTCTCCCCATGGTTCTTTCTGGTGCTGAAATGCACTTGGGCAACCATGCCCCTTAAATGTGCCTTTATGGGTTAGATGTGATGGCTCATATCTGTAATTCCAGCACTTTGGGAGGCTAAAGCAGGAGAATTACTTGAGGCCAGTTTGAGACCAGCCTGGGCAACATAGTGAGACCCCACCCCCCCCAACAATCTCTTTAAAAAAATGTTTTTGGCCGGGCATGGTGACTCATGCCTGTAATCCCAGCACTTTGGGAGGCCGAGGCAGATGGACCACCTGAGGGTGGGAGTTTGAGACCAGCCTGGCCAACATGGAAAAACCCCCGACTCTACTAAAACTACAAGATTAGCCGGGCTTGGTGGCGCTTGCCTGTAATCCCAGCTACTCAGGAGGCTGAGGAAGGAGAATCGCTTGAACCTGGGAGGCAGAAAGTGCAATCAGCTGAGATCGTGCCATTGAGCTCCAGCATAGGCAACAAGAGCGAAACTCCGTCTCAAAAAAAAAAAAAGTATTTATGGTTATAAAATCTGAGAGGATAGCTGGGTGTGGTGGCACATACCTATAGTCTCAGCTACTCAGGAGGCTGAGGCAGGAGAATCACTTGAACCTGGGAGGCGGAGGTTGCAGTGAGTCAAGATCACGCCACTGGGCTACAGTCTGTGTGCACAGTAAGACTCTGACTCGAAAAAAACAAAAACAAAAACAGAGGATGTAAAAAATTTCACTTTTGCTCTATTTTTTAACATTTGAAATATTTATAAAATATGGAAGTTCTTTCTAAGGACTATTTCAACATTGCTTGTGTCCTTCCTTCAGGCAGGGGCCTTGCCAGCTGTACTGGATGCAGCAGTAACTAAGCTGAAATTGGTCGTTGCCCTTGATTACCGGTGAACAACAAAGCCATTTCCCCTTGTTAAATAAAACAGGATAGTTTAATTCGAAATACATGTGGGGCCGGGTGGGGTGGCTCACGCCACTTTGGAGGCCGAGGCAGGTAGATAATTTGAGGTCAGGAGTTCAAGACCAGCCTGGCCAACATGGTGAACCCCCATGCAGTAGTGGCATGTGCCTGTAATCCCAGCTACTCGGGAGACTGAAGCAGGAGAATCACTTGAACCTGGGAGGTGGAGTTTGCAGTGAGCCACGATTGCACCACTGCACTCCAGTCTGGGCGACAGAGTGAGACCCTGCCTCAAAAAAAAAAAAAAAAAAGCTGGGCACGGTGGCTCACGCCTGTAATCTCACCACTTTGGGAGGCCAAAGCGGGTGGATCACCTGAGGTCAGGAGTTCAAGACTAGCCTAACCAACATGGTGAAACTCTGTCTCTACTAAAAATACAAAAATTAGCCAGGTGTGGTGGTGGGCACCTGTAATCCCAGCTACTCGGGAGGCTGAGGCATGAGAATCGCTTGAACCCGGGAGGTGGAGGAGGCTGCAGTGAGCTGAGATCATGCCATTGCACTCCAGCCTGGATGGCAGCCTGAGACTATCTCAAAAAAAAAAAAAAAAAAAAAAAGAAAATACATGTAGGCCGGGCATGGTGGCTCATGCCTGTAATCCCAGCATTCTGGGAGGCCGAGGTGGGCCAATTACTTGAATTCAGTAGTTTGAAAGCAGCCTGGCCAACCAATAGTGAAACCCTGTCTCTAATAAAAATTTAAAAATAAGCCAGGCATGGTGGTGCGTGCCTGGAGTCCCAGTTACTTGGGAGGCTGAGGCAGGAGAATCACTAGAACCCAGCAGGGAGGCTGAGGCAGCAGAATCACTAGAATCCAGGAGGCAGAGGTTGCAGTGGGCCGAAATCACGCCACTGCACTCCAGCTTGGGTGACAGAGGAGACTCTGTCTCAAAAAAAAAAAAAAAAGAAATCAAAACCAAAAAAAACCACAAAATACATGTGAACATGTGCTCACTTCAGCAGCATATATAGTATGATTAAAATGCACATGAACTCTTACAGAAAAAACATTTCTAGTAGTCAGCAAATACTGAAAATTTATTGAGCTCTGTGCCTGATGATATAGAAGGTAAGAAGAATTACACTGTTCTGTCCTTGCTTTTATTTATTTTTTAATGTGTTGGATATCAGCATCCTTGATTTTTTTTTTTTTTTTTTTGAGACAGAGTCTCACTCTATCGCCTGGGCTGGAGTGCAGTGGCATGATGTTGGCTCACTGCAACCTCCACCTCCTGGGTTCACATGATTCTTCTGACTCAGCCTCCTGCGTAGCTGGGATTACAGGTGTGCACCACCATGACCAGCTAATTTTTTGCATTTTTAGTAGAGACAGGGTTTCACCATGCTGGCCAGGCTGGTCTCAAACTCCTGACCTCGTGATCTGCCCGCCTTGGCCTTCCAAAGTGCTGGGATTACAGGTGTGAGCCACCGTGCCTGGCCAGCATCCTTGCTTTTTAGAGCGCTTACTGCCAAGCTGAGGGATAAGTCAGATATTATACATTTTCAGAAAGAAGACATATGCAGGAGCTGCATGTAACTGGAAACAAACAGAATATTTGAGAATTGAAAAGTATGATTAAATGACACAGCAATGAAATATAAAGACTAATATAAAAATAGCACATTTCCAATCAATCCTTATCTGAAATAAATGTATATTGTGCACCTGTTAGGAACCCTATACTATACTAAAAACTAAATTAAAACCAACCACATTAAGCCCTTGAGGCAACGTCAGAGCAAACCCTCCTGATGCCTATGGGGCAGCGCTCTTTCACCTTCTGTTTCAGATATCAAGTCCCTGTGCTGTTCATAAATGAGACAACCTTACAATAAGCTGCTTTCTTTTTTTTTTTTTTTTTTTTTTTTGAGACGGAGTCTTGCTCTGTCTCCCAGGCGGGAGTGCAATGGCGCGATCTCGGCTCACTGCAAGCTCCGCCTCCCGGGTTCATGCCATTCTCCTGCCTCAGCCTCCCGAGTAGCTGGGACTACAGGCGCCCGCCAACACGTCCGGCTAACTTTTTGTATTTTTAGTAGAGATGGGGTTTCACTGTCTTAGCCAGGATGGTCTCGATCTCCTGACCTCGTGATCCGCCCGCCTCGGCCTCCCAAAGTGCTGGGATTACAGGCTTGAATAAGCTGCTTTCAATTCATAGACATTGGGTCAATGCCTTTAGTGTGAAGTCATCCATGTTAGGGTACAATTTCATGAGTTGACAAACGGAGTTAGAGTAAGCTCCCTATGCCTCCATTCTGAGAAATTTTGCATCCACAGAGTAAAAGTGGATGGATAGCATATTAGGAGGCTGCACTTTTCTTCTATACTTTTTTTTTTTTTTTTTTTTTTTTTTTTTTTTTTTTTAGACAGAGTCTCACTCCGTTGCTTAGCCTGGAGTGCAGTGACGCAATGTTGGATCACTGTAACCTCTGCCTCCTGGGTTCAAGTGATTCTACTGCCGCAGCCTCCCGAGTAGCTGGGATTACAGGCATGTGCCACCAGGCCTGGCTAATTTTTGTATTTTTAGTAAAGTTGGGGTTTCACCATGTTGGCCAGGCTGGTGTCGAACTCCTGACCTCAGGTGATCCACTCACCTCAGCCTCCCAGAATGTTGGGATTACAAGTGTGAGCCACTGCGCCTGGTCTCTTCTATACATATTAGTAAAACTCCCACAGCATACTGCAGCATGTTGTGAAATAACAGAATAATAAACAAGGCTTGTGAGATAAAGGGGTTCCAACCCTTCAGGGTAAGTCAAGAAAGGCAGTACCTTAGCACACAGACTGAGCAACAAACAGGTCAGGTTTAAGATAGGACTTCCATTGTTCTGTCTCAGACTAGAGCTCACTGTATGATACAGGGGCCATTTAGCCATGCAGAGTTGTTGAGCACCTGAAATGTGGTTAGTTTGGCCAGGCACGGTGGCTCACACCTATAATCCCAGCACTTTGGGAGGCCAAGGCTGGTGGACGACGTGATCAGGAGATCGAGACCATCCTGGCTAACATGGTGAAACCACGTCTCTACTAAAAATACAAAAAATTAGCCAGGTGTGGTGTCACGCACCTGTAGTCCCAGCTATTCAGGAGGCTGAGGCAGGAGAATCACTTGAACCCGGGAGACAGAGGTTGCAGTGAGCCGAGATCGCGCCACTGCACTCCAGCCTGGGTGACAGAGCGAGATTCTGTCTCGAAAAAAAAAAAGAAATGTGGTTAGTGCCACTGAGAGGCTATTTTATTGTATTGTATTATTTTTTGAGCCAGGGTTCTTGCTTTGTCTGTAATCCCAGCACTTTGGAAGGCTGGGGTGGGTGGATCACCTGAGGCTGGGAGTTCGAGACCAGCTTGGTCAACATGGTGAAACCCCGTCTCTACTACAAATACAAAAATGAGCCAGGTGTGGTGGTGTGCACCTGTAATTCCAGCTACTAGGGAGACTGAGGCAGGAGAATTGCTTGAACCCAGGAGGCAGAGGTTGTAGTGAGCCAAGATGGTGCCACTGCACTCCAGCCTGGGCAACACAGCAAGACTCTGTCTCAGAAAAAAAAACAATAAACTCCACTGTATGTATATACCATATTTTGTTCATCCATTCATCTAACCAGTGGACACTTGACTCACCTCTATCTTTTGACTATTGTGAATAATGCTGCTATGAACATGAACATACAATATCTGAGTTTCTGCTTTGAATTCTTTTGCATATAGACCCAAAAGTGGTATTGCTGGATCATATGTATGGTAATTCTATTTTGTTTCTTGAGGATCTGCCAGAACTGTTTTCCATAGTGGCTGCACCATTTTACATTTCTATCAACAGTACATAGAGCTGACATTTCTTCATGTCCTTGCCTTAAATTTAAAAACAAATACTCATTCAGTTATTAGAAGACTTTTTTTTTCTTTTGAGACAGAGTTTTGCTCTTGTTGCCCAGGCTGGAGTGCAATGGCATGATCTCGGCTCACTGCAATCTCTGCCTCAGGGGTTCAAGCGATTCTCCTGCCTCAGCTTCCTTAGTAGCTGGGATTACAGGCACCCACCACCACGCCCAGCTAATTTTTTGCATTTTTAGTAGAGACAGGGTTTCACTATGTTGGCCAGGCTGGTCTCGAACTCCTGACCTCAGGCGATCCACCCACTTTGGCCTCCCAAAGTGCTGGGATTACAGGCATGAGCCACTGCGCCCGGCCTAGAAGACTTTTAAGTATGTTTAGAACAACTTGGGTATGTGAATCCACTTTTTCAACTATTATTTTATTTTATTTTTGAGACGGAGTATTGCTTTGTCGCCAGGCTGGAGCGCAGTGGCCTGATCTCGGCTCACTGCAACCTCCGCCTCCAGGGTTCAAGCGATTATCCTGCCTCACCTTCCTGAGTAGCTGGGACTACAGGTACCTGCCACCATCCAGCTAATTTTTGTATTTTTAGTAGAGACGGGGTTTCACCATATTGGCCAGGATGGTCTCAATTTCTTGACCTCGTGATCTGCCCACTTCAGCCTCCCAAAGTGCTGGGATTACAGGCTTGAGCCACTGCACCCGGCATCAACTATTATTTTTATGGATTCTAAATAAAAATTAAGTATACCCAGGAAAATATAGCATATGCATTGAGATGTGCTGTAATACCAGGTTTCAAAGACAATATAGAAAAAGAGAATGTCAAATGTCTCATGGATAACTTTATTAATCACATGTGAAATATAATATTTTGGATATATTGAATCAAATAAAAACATTAACATTAATTTCACTCGTTTCTTTTTACTTTTATAAATGCAGCTAGTAGAAATTGTTTTTTTTTGTTTTTTTGAGACAGAGTCCTGCTCTGTCACCTAGGCTAGAGTGCAGTGGCACGATCTTGGCTCACCACAACCTCTGCCTCCTAGGTTCAAGCAATTCTCCTGCCCCAGCCTACGGAGTAGCTGGGATTACAGGCATGTGCCACCATGCCTGGCTAATTTTATATTTTTAGTAGAGACAGGATTTCTCCATGTCAGTCAGGCTAGTCTTGAACTCCCAACCTCAGAGGATCCACCCACCTCTGCCTCCTACAGTGCTAGGATTACAGGCGTGAACCACTGTGCCTGGCCGGCTTATGTATTTCTATGTTCTATTCTACAGCACTGCTACAGAGGTAGCCTCCACTCATACCACATAATTATGAAAGCCATCAGATTCTGGAAGACAGACTCCTTCTGTCCAAGTTGCAATTGTTGTAAGTCAAGTAATCCCTCTTCTCCCTCTTTTCTGCCCTTAACATGCACATTCATCTTCCTTTTATTACTGGATTCCCTGAATGGAAACATCTGTCCACTATTACTACAGAAGGCTGGGCTGTCCCATGGTGACTGTCTGGTGTCCAGGCATGAGTAACCTATTTTCTGTTTTGTTGGTTGTCCTGTACAGTGTTGATTAATTTCTGTGTCTGGGGAAGTCTAGGAGTAGGGGATGGGGTCGGCGGATGCTGACAACACCAAGAAAAGCTCAGGAGATGTGTCAATGTGTTTGCAGAATCTAAAGAGATACCTTCCTTCCTTCTCCTTTGATTTGACAATGCCGCCTTACCAAAACTTCCTGTTCCTCCTGCAGATTTGTGGTTTTTATTTTGTAGAGAGACAGGGTCCCACTATGTTGCCCAGGCTGGTCTCAAACTCCTGGGCTTAACTGATCCTCCTGCCTCAGCCTCCCAAAGTGCTAGGATTATAGGTGTAAGCCACCACACTCAGCCACATTTGGGGTTTTTAATTTAATTTTATATTTATTTTAATTAATTATTTTGAGATAGAGTCTTACTCTGTTGCCCAGGCTGTAGTGCAGTGGCATGATCATGGCTCACTGTAGCCTCAACGTCCTGGGCTCAGGTGATCCTTCCACCTCAGCCTCCTGAGTAGCTGGGACCACCAGCATTTGCTACCACCCCTAGCTAATTTTTTGTATGTTTTTTGTAGAGACGGGTTTTAGCCATGTTCCCAGCCTGTTTTAGCTTATTAAAAAAAATTTTTTTTTTTTGAGACGGAGTTTTGCTCTTGTTGCCCAGGCTGGAGTGCAGTGGCGTGATCTCAGCTCACCACAACCTCTGCCTCCCGGGTTCAAGCAATTCTCTGCCTCAGCTTCTCGAGTAGCTGGGATTACAGGCGCCCGTCACCACACCAGGATAATTTTTGTATTTTTTGTAGAGACAGGGTTTCACCATCTTGGCCAGGCTGGTCTTGAACTCCTGACCTCATGATCCACCTGCCTCAGCCTCCCAAAGTGCTGGGATTACAGGCATGAGCCACTGCACCTGGCCTAAAATTTTTTTTATTTTTATTTTTTAGAGACAGGGTCTCACTACGTTGCTTAGGCTGGTCTTAAACTTCCAGACTCATGTGATTCTCACACCACAGCCTCCTGAGTAGCTGCGATTACAGGCATGAGCCCCTGTGCCTGGCTACATCTGTGGTTCTTTTTTTTTTTTTTTTTGAGACGGAGCCTCCCTATGTTGCAATGGCACGATCTCAGCTCACTGCAACATCTGCCTCCCAAGTTCAAGCGATTCTCTCACCTCTGCCTCCCCAGTAGCTGGGACTACAGGCTCGTGCCACTACGCCCAGCTAATTTTTTTTTTTTTTTTTTTTTAGATGGAGTCTCTCACTGTCGCCTAGGCAGTGGCGTGATCTCAGCTCACTGCAACCTCTGCCTCCCAGGTTCAAGTGATTTTCCCGCCTCAGCCTGCCGAGTAGCTGGGATTACAGGCGCCTGCCACTATGCCTGGCTAATTTTTTTTTTTTTTGAGGTGGAGTCTTGCTGTATTGCCCAGGCTGGAGTGCAGTGGTGCAATCTCTCGGCTCACTGCAAGCTCCGCCTCCCGGGTTCACACCATTCTCCTGCCTCAGCCTTCCGAGTAGCACTTTGGGAGGCTGAGGTGGGCAGATCACTTGAGGTCAGGAGTTTGAGACTAACCTGGCAAACATGGCAAAACCCCGTCTCTACTAAAAATAAAAAAATTAGCCAGGTGCAGTGGCTCGCGTCTGTAATCACGGTACTTTGGGAGGCCAAAGCAGGCGGATCACTTAAGCTCAGGAGTTCGAGACCAGTCTATGCAACATGGTGAAACGTCTCTACTAAAAATGCAAAAATGAGCCGGGCGTGGTGGCGTGCACCTGTAGTCCCAGCTACTTGGGAGGATGAGGCAGGAGAATTGCTTGAACCTGGGAGGCAGAGGTTGCAGTGAGTCAAGATCAGGCCCCGGCACCCTAGCCTGGATGACAGAGCAAGACTCAGTGTCCAAAAAAAAAAAAAAAAAAAAAAAAAAGAAATGTTTGTTTTGGCCAGATACAGTGGCTCACAGCTGTAATCCCAGCAATTTGGGAGGCCGAGGCAGGAGGAGGATCACTTGAGCCCAGGAGTTAGAGACCAGCCTAGGTAACACAGCAAGTCTGTGTCTCTCCAAAAAAATTTAAAAATCAGCTGGGAGTGGCTGGGCACGGTGGCTCAATCCTGTAATCCCAGCACTTTGGGAGGCAAAAACAGGCAGATCACTTGAGGTCAGGAGTTCAAGACCAGCCTGGCCAATACAGTGAAACCCCGTCTCTACTAAAAATCCAAAAATTAGCCAGGCGTGGTGGCATGAGCCTGTAGTTTCAGCTACTTGGGAGGCTGAGGCAGGAGAATCGCTTGAACTTGGGAATTGGAGGTTGCAGTGAGCTGAGATTGTGTCACTGCACTCCAGCCTGGGCGTTGCAATGAGATTCCCATGTCAAAAAAAAAGAAAAAAAGGCCAGGCACGGTGGCTCACACCTGTAGTCTGAGCACTTCGGGAGGCCAAGGAGGACGGATCATGAGGTCAGAAGTTTGAGACCAGTCTGGCCAACATAGTGAAACCCCCTCTCTACTAAAAACACAAAAAATTAGCGGGGTGTAGTGGTGTGCGCCTGTAATCCCAACTACTCCGGAGGTTGAAGCAGGAGAATCGTGTGAACCTGGGAGGCGGAGGTTGCAGTGAGCCGAGATCACGCCATTGCACTCCAGCCCAGGAGACAGTGCGAGACACCATCTCAAATAAAAAAAAAAAAAGAAAAAAAAATCAGCTGGGTGTGGTGGTGACCCCCTGTAGTCCCAGTTACTGAGAGGCTGAGGTGGGAAGATTGCTTGAGCTGAGGTCAAGGCTGCGGCGAGCTGAGATCCTGCCACTGCACTCCTGCCTGGGGGATGGTGCAAGACCCTGTCTCAGAGCAAAAAAAAAAAAAGAAAAATTTATTTTGATTTCTCATTAGAGTATAGGCTCTGAAGTTTCATTTGTGCATATGAGTTATGTATCCTTCATATATAAATATAAGTGTATCTATATTGGCGATGTCTACCAGTCAGACTACCAAAGGCATACATATGGTGGAATGATGATTTGCTCTTTCAGTGAATGCATATATTCCTCACTGTGAAATAGTTATTATTCGGGGCTATTAGTTGCTGCAATGAGACATCACACCTCTGAAGCCACGGGGTGTCTTAGGAGACTTGTTAGAGGGCTTGTTATACCATTTGGACTTGTGGCTGGTGATTTTGGGGAGGGTCCAAGGACAGGGGTGTGTTTTGGATTGGGTGTTGTACTAACACAGGGGTAACTCAGAGATTATTTTAACAATTTTAGGTCGGGCGCGGTGGCTCACGCGTGTAATCCGAGCACTCTGGGAGGCCGAGGCAGGCGGATCACTTGAGGCCAGGAGTTTGAGACCAGCTTGGCCAACCTGGTGAAACCCCATCTCTACTAGGTGGCAGGTGCCTGTAATCCCAGCTACTTGGGAGGCTGAGGCAGGAGAATTGCTTGAACCTGGGAGGCAGAGGTTGCAGTGAGCCGAAATTGTGCCACTTCACTCCAGCTTGGGTGACAGAGCAAGACTCCTTCTCAAAAAAAAAAAAAAAACTTTTTTTTTTAATCCAGAAAGCAGGAGGAATAGAGAGGAGCTAAAGCTGTCATTGGAGAAAAAGCAGTAATTACTCATGCTAGCCGAAGAAGGGATGTTTATTCTTCTGTGTGTGTGGTTGCGCAGTGCCAGTTTTTATTTATGCAGGCAAGATCACTGATCAGAATTATTTTCTCCTTCTCTCAGTCACAGAGAGAACTCATCTGATATCAATTTTCTGTGAACCTGTTTATGTTCATCAAGTAATCCAGGCCAGCTACCGTGGGTCTCAGGGCTTTTTTTTTTTTTTTTTTTGGGACAGAGTCTTGCTCCTCGCTCTTGTTACCCAGGCTGGAGTGCAATGGCGAGATCTCGGCTTACAGCAACCTCTGCCTCCCGGGTTCAAGCTATTCTCCTGCCTCAGCCTCCCGAGCAGCTGGGATCACAGGCATGCGCCACCACACCCAGCTAATTTTGTATTTTTAGTAGAGATGGAGTTTCACCATGTAGGCCAGGCTGATCTTAAACTCCTGATCTCAGGTGATCCATCCGCCTTGGCCTCCCAATGTGTTAGGATTACAGGCGTAAGCCACTACGCCTGGGCTTTTTATTTTTTTTTCTTAATAATGCTGCACCTAACCACATTTAGGTGGCAGGCAAAAGGATATTGCTTAGCTGCTTTGCTAGAGAAATGATAACTCTTGGGCAGGGGCGCGGTGGCTCACACCTGTAATCCTACCACTTTGGGAGGCCGAGGCCAGTGGATCACCTGAGGTCAAGAGTTCAACACCAGCTTGGCCAAAATGGTGAAACCCCATCTCTACTAAAAACACAAAAAATTAACCGGGCGTGGTGGCGGACGCCTGTAATCCCAGCTACTCGGGAGCCTGAGGCAGGAGAATCATTTGAACCCGGGAGGCGGAGGTTGCAGTGAGCCAAAATCGCACCACTGCACTCCAGCCTGGGCAACAAGAGCCAAACTTCGTCTCGAAAAAAAAAAAAGGACAACTTTTGATCCCTGAGGCTGCTAATTCCAACTGTGTGCATGCGCTTAAATACCTCCGCACCCAGGCCTGGGAAGTTGGCTGCTTTGTGTACAGCAAATACAGCAGGACTGATGTAGCAGGAACTCCGACGATAACGAACTGGACGCGTATTTCTCCTGCAGCGAAGGTCATGCTGCTGACAGCCTCTGCCTTGCACTTTGTCCCTGGGAAGGAGGCCTGTGGCCAGTCCTGCCTCCTGGAAAGCCGGGGTGCGTCAGAGGACCTGATGCGGAGCGGGGACCCCATCCTCTCCGTGTCTCCCCAAGAGCCGGCGGCACAGGCTGCCTGCGCTCCTTAGGCTAGGTGAGTTCTCTGGCCCATAGTTCTCCTTCTCCGGTCCGCAGTTCTCGTTCTCCTAACATCCTCCACAGAAAACGACCTTCATTTTTTCCTCTTGCGCCGGTCTTGAAACGGGGCGTCCTTTGCGCTAACGTTGCGGCGCTCAGCGGCCTCAAGCGTTAGCTGCCTCCAGGGCCTCAGGAGCAGTGGCTGGGGCCTGCCCTCCAGCGCCCGGAGTTCTCAGCCCAGCCCTGCTCCGAGCGCGTCACAATGGCGTCGCGGCCCCGCCCCCGGACGCCCAACCGCGGTCCCAGCCTCCTTCGGTTTCGTGAGGAAGCCGGACTGCGCCGTGCCTTCCTGAAAGTTAGGGTAACAGTCCGGCCAGCGGACAAGAGGGCAGCTGGTAGCAGGGTGGGTTGCCCGTGGCATAGGGCCGAGCCCCCGCTAGGCACGCGGGAGCAGCAGGGCTTCCGGAAGCGCAGGGAGGGCTGGACTGGCGGGCGCCCGGGATTCGCGCAGGCCCCGCCCCTCGGAGGCCCGGCCCAGGGAGCGCTGCGGCAGTTTCCATGGTGAGATGGTCAACAAGCCTGTAAGTTCTTCAGCTACGACGACTAGGTATCTCGGCTTCCTCCCTCCTCCGAGAGACCGCCGAGGTGCGGGCTGTGAGAGCGGGAGCGTGGAGCCTCCGAGGCCGAGGTGAGGGGCGGCCGGCGGGCAGGGGCCGGGTCTGAGGTCGAGGGCCGCACACCCAGGATCGAGCGGGGACTGGGCCCGTTGGGGGTGGGGACCGTGGGACTGGGATTTGGGATCAGGGCGAGTCGTGGCAGAGAGAACCCAGATGATCCTTGACCCCAGTGCGGGAGCGGCCAGCCCACCCTAGAGAAGCGAGACAAGGGCAACCAGAAGGAACCGAGTCTGAGGCAGTGCTTCCTCTGGGCAGGGATATTGGGAGAGTCCTGGACGAGTGACCCTGGACCTAGGAGGCATGAGAGGTCTACACACACTTGGAAGGATACCTTCATGATTGTTGAGTTGTGGTGAGAAAAGAGGCTCTTTTTAGTTTATTTTTTAAGGCAGTACATTCACATACTTAAGAGTCAGAAACTTGCACAAGGCCTTATTACTCAAAACTCCCTTTTCCCAGTTCTTTCTGAGGAAATAGTTACAAATCTTTAAACTTTTTTCTCCGGAAATTTTCTTTCTTTCTCTTACATCGGCAGCTCTTCCCTGTGTTCTTCCTTCATTAGCTTTACTAAGTTTGTATTTTTTGGTTGGAAATATTTTTTTATTTATTTATAAATAGAAACAGGGGTATCACTATGTTGCTCAGGCTGGTCTTGAACTCCTGGGCTCAAGTGATTCTCCTGCTTTAGCTTCCCAAAGTGCGGGGATTACAGGCTGAACCACCGACTCCCACCGAAATATTTCCTCATTGATTTCCTTTGCCTCCTAGTGTTACTTTTCTGCTGTGTGTGTAATAGCCATTTGTTTTTTCTTTCTCCTTTCTAGTCATATCCTTAAATACATTTTGCACTAATTCCTTTTGAAACCTCATCATGGAGAGAACTTGAATTTAGCAGATTAGGGGTGAGTGCAGGCTTTTGTCTTAGGTTCCATATATATATGCAGCCTTCCCCTGCCTTTTCTTTTTTCTTTTCTTTTTTTTTTTTTTTTTTTTGAGACAGGGTCTCACTCTGTCACCCAGGCGGGAGTTGCAGTGGTGCGATGTCGGCTCACTGCAACCTCTGCCTCCTGGGTTCAAGTGATTCTCCTGCCTCAGCCTCCTGAGTACCTTGGATTATAGGTGCATGCCACTGTGCTTGGCTAATTTTTGTATTTCTAGTTGAGACAGGGTTTCACCATGTTGGCCAGGCATGTCTTTTTTTTTTTTTTTTTTTTTTCTTTTTTTTTTTTATTAATTTTTTTTTGCATACAAAAACAATAAACATTTTCTAAAAATACATACAAACAAAAAGATGCATATCAAACATATTAGGAAGGTTGCACATGGGAAGTCGGGGAATAGAAATGGGGGTGGGAGTTAAAATAAATGAGAGAGGGACTTTATATGGATCAGTGATAATAACTCAATCCTCTATTTGACAAAGAAGAGGGAGAAGGAAGAGGAAGAAAAAGAAAGTGGGATAAAGGATCAGAAAGGGAGGAAAATAGAAAAAATTAGAGTATGACTCCAGGGTGGACCTGTTTTGTTGTCATTGAGTTGGTTGGTTGGTTTGTCTGTTGTATTCTTCATGTTTCGCCAAGTTGGCCAGACTGGTCTCGAACTCCCAGCCCGAAGTGATCAACCCGCCTCGCCCCCCAGAGTGCCGGGACCACAGGCGTGAGCCACCACGTCCAGCCCCCACATTGCTTCTGGCCTCCGTGGTAGACCTCCCAGACGGAGCGGCCAGGCAGAGGAGCTCCTCACTTCTACCCAGACACGGGGCGGCCGGGCAGAGGGGCTCCTCACTTCCCAGACGGGGCGGTCAGGCAGAGACGCTCCTCACTTCTTCCCAGACGATAGGTGGCCGGGCAGAGGCGCTCCTCACTTCCCAGACGATGGGTGGTCGGGCAGAGGCACTCCCCACTTCCCAGACGATGGGTGGCCGGGCAGAGGCGCTCCTCACTTCCCAGACGATGGGCGGCCGGGCAGAGGCACTCCTCACTTCCCAGATGGGGCAGCTGGGCAGAGGCGCTCCTCACCTCCCAGACGATGGGTGGCCGGGCAGAGGCGCTCCTCACCTCCCAGACGGGGCGGCCGGGCAGAGGCGCTCCTCACTTCCCAGACAGGGTGGCCGGGCAGAGGCGCTCCTCACTTCCCAGACGATGGGTGTCGGGGCAGAGGCGCTCCTCACTTCCCAGACGGTGGGTGGCCGGGCAGAGGCGCTCCTCACTTCCCAGACGGTGGGTGGCCGGGCAGAGGCGCTCCTCACTTCCCAGACGGTGGGTGGCCGGGCAGAGGCGCTCCTCACTTCCCAGACGATGGGCGGCCGGGCAGAGGCACTCCTCACTTCCCAGATGGGGCAGCTGGGCAGAGGCGCTCCTCATCTCCCAGACGATGGGTGGCCGGGCAGAGGCGCTCCTCACCTCCCAGACGGGGCGGCCGGGCAGAGGCGCTCCTCACTTCCCAGACAGGGTGGCCGGGCAGAGGCGCTCCTCACTTCCCAGACGATGGGTGTCGGGGCAGAGGCGCTCCTCACTTCCCAGACGGTGGGTGGCCGGGCAGAGGCGCTCCTCACTTCCCAGACGGTGGGTGGCCGGGCAGAGGCGCTCCTCACTTCCCAGACGGTGGGTGGCCGGGCAGAGGCGCTCCTCACTTCCCAGACGGTGGGTGGCCGGGCAGAGGCGCTCCTCACTTCCCAGACGGTGGGTGGCCGGGCAGAGGCGCTCCTCACTTCCCAGACGGTGGGTGGCCGGGCAGAGGCGCTCCTCACTTCCCAGACGGTGGGTGGCCGGGCAGAGGCGCTCCTCACTTCCCAGACGGTGGGTGGCCGGGCAGAGGCGCTCCTCACTTCCCATACGGGGCGGCCGGGCAGAGGCGCTCCTCACGTCCCAGACGGTGGGTGGCCGGGCAGAGGCGCTCCCCACCTTCCAGATGGGGCGGCGGCCGGGCAGGGGCTGCAATCCCAGCACCCTGGCAGGCCAAGGCAGGCGGTCGGGGGGTAGAGGCTGCCGCGAGGCCAGACCAGGCCACCGCACTCCAGCCGGGGCAACACCGAGCACTGGGTGAGCGAGACTCCGTCTGTAGTCCCAGTACCTCGGGAGGCTGAGGCGGGCAGAGCACTCGGCGTCAGGAGCTGGCGACCAGCGTGGCCAAGATGGCGAACGCGTGCCTGCATCCAAAGGAGAAAAGGCAGGCAGCGCGCCGGCAGTCCCAGGCAGTCCGCGGCGCGGGCAGCAGCAAGCCGAGTAGATTGCAGCCTGGGCCAGAGAAGGAAAGAAAGAAAGAGAGAGAGAGAGAGAGAGAGAGAGGAAGGAAGGAAGGGGCCAGGCATGTCTTGAACTCCTTTCCTTAAGTGATCCACCTGTGTTGGCCTCCCAAAGTTCTGGGATTACAGGCGTGAGCCACCGTGCCCAGCCTTCCCCTGCCTTTACATATAAATTTTTTTTTTTTTTGAGACAGAGTCTGGCTCTGTCCCCCAGGCTGGAGTGCAGTGGCACCATCTCGGCTCACTGCAAGCTCCGCCTCCCGGGTTCACGCCATTCTCCTGCCTCAGCCTCCTGAGTAGCTGGGACTACAGGCGCCCACCACCACGCCCTGCTAATTTTTTTTTTTTTTTTTTGTATTCTTAGTACAGACAGGGTTTCACTATGTTGGCCAGGATGGTCTCGAACTCCTGACCTCGTGATCCGCCCACCTCGGCCTCCCAAAGTGCTAGGATTACAGGCTTGAGCCACCGCGCCCGGCCCACATATAAATTTTAGAATAAGGTTGTTTATAAAATATCTTACTGTGGTTGGCCATGTAGGCTTATGCCTGTAATCTGAGTGCTTTGGGAGGTAGAGGCGGGAAAATCAAAGTCAGGAGTTCAAGACCAGTCTGGGCAATGTAGCTAACCCTGTCTGTACGAAAAAAATTTTAAATTTAGCTGGATGTGGTGGCACATGCCTGTAGTCCTAGCTACTTGGGACACTGCGGTGTGAGGATTGCTTGAGCTCAGAAGTTTGAGGTTATAGTGAGCTATGGTAACACCACTACACTGTACCCTAGCCTGGGCTACAGAGGGAGACCCTGTCTCTACAAAAAAAAAACCAAAAAAGCAAAAAAACAAAAAACTCTTGCTGTGAATTTGATAGGAAAAATGTTTTTTTTTTTGAGACGGAGTCTCGCTCTTTCACCCAGGCTGGAGTGCAGTGGCGCAATCTCGGCTCACTGCAGGCTCCGCCCCCCGGGGTTCACGCCATTCTCCTGCCTCAGCCTCCCGCGTAGCTGGGACTACAGGCGCCTGCCACCTCGCCCAGCTAATTTTTTTTGTATTTTTAATAGAGACGGGGTTTCACAGTGTTAGCCAGGATGGTCTCGATCTCCTGACCTCGTGATCCGCCCGCCTCGGCCTCCCAAAGTGCTGGGATTACAGGCGTGAGCCACTGCACCCGGCCGAAAAATGTTAAATTTATATATTGTTTTGGAATTTTGGAGAGCATTGACATCTTTATTATATGGAGTCTTTTAATCCATTAACATAGTACGTCTCTTCATTTGCTTGGATTTTCCTGAATTTATTTCATAAGCATTTTGTAGCATTCAGGGTACAAGTTGTGTTCAGCATACAAGTCTGATATGTGTTGTTAGATTTATAGCTAAGTGTGCTTGCTTCAACAGCACATATACTAAAATTGGAATGATACAGAGATTAGCAATTTAAAGTATTTTTTAAATTTATAGCTTAGTAATTTTTTCAATTATTACAAATGGTATTTTATTTTTAATTTAGGTGTCCATGTTTTATTGCTAATATATAGAAATACAGTTGACTTTTTAGTTGAGCTTATGTTCTATGACCTTTCTAAACTTACTCGTTCTAGCTTTTTTTTTTTTTTTTTGAGACAGAGTTTTGCTCTTGTTGCTCAGGCTGGAGTGCAATGGCATGATCTCTGCTCACTGTAACCTCTGCCTCCCGGATTCAAGCAATTCTCCTGCCTCAGCCTCCTGAGTAGCTGGGATTACAGGCACCCGTCACCATGCCTGGCTAATTTTTATATTTTTAGGAGAGACGAGGTTTCACCATGTTAGCCAGGCTGGTCTCGAACTCCTGACCTCAGGTGATCCACCCACCTTGGCCTTCCAAAGTGCTGGGATGACAGGCCTGAGCTACCCTGCTGGGCCTAGTTTTTTTTGTTTTTGAGATGGAGTCTTGCTCTGTCGCCCAGGCTGGAGTGCAATGGAGCGATCACGGCTCACTGCAAACTCCCCCTACCAGGTTCAAGATATTCTCTTGCCTCAGCCTCCCAAGTAGCTGGGATTACAGGCACATGCCACTGCGCCCAGCTAATTTTTATATTTTTAGTAGAGATGAGGTGTCACCATGTTGGCCAGGCTGGTCTAGAACTCCTGACCTCAGGTAATCCACCTGCCTCAGCCTCCCAAAGTGCTAGGATTACAGGAGTGAGCCACCATGCCTGGTTTTTTTTTGTTTTGTTTTGTTTTAATCAATTTTTTTGTAGAGATGGAAGTCTCACTATGTTGCCTAGGCTGGTCTTAAACTCCTAGCCTCAAGCAATTCCCACCAACTCAGCCTCCCAAAGTGTTGGGAGTACAGACATGAACCACTGCACCTAGTGGAGGAGTTCTTTGTGTATATTGCTTGAAATTTTTGTTTGTTTGTTTGGAGACAGAGTCTTGCTCTGTCACCCAGGCTGCAGTGCAATGGCGTGATCTTGGCTCACTGCAACCTCTGCCTCCCGGGTTCAAGCAATTCCTCTGCCTCAGCCTCCTGAGTAGCTGGGATTGCAGGTGTGCACCACCACACCTGGCTAATTTTTTGTATTTTTAGTAGAGATGGGGTTTCACCATGTTAGCCAGGATGGTCTCCATCTCCTGACCTCGTGATCCGCCCGTCTTGGCCTCCCAAAGTGCTGAGATTACAGGCGTGAGTCACTGCGCCCGGCCCCTAAAAGTTTTCTAACAAAGCTCCTTCTCTCCTTGTCCTTTGGCTAGAAAGCGACGGATTTTCTTAGGCTTTTAAAATCTGTACCCATTGATGTTTTCAGATTGCTGGCTTCTGTAGCATCTAGTCTGGGATATATGAGGTGAAAAGAATACCCAGCGAACCCAGCACTGTGTCATTCTTTGAGTTCCAAGATCCTGTGCTGGTCTGCTATTTTCCACCTTTCAGTCCATATCATGTTTATTTATATATAATTTCAGGGTGTTGAACTTTACTTAATGGGAGGAGTGTGAAGCAGTACCCTGAACTGGAAGTGTTGCTTTCATTTTTGAAAGACATTTTTGTTGCCGGGCGTGGTGGCTTTCCTTTGTTTAGGTTTCATTGAGCTTCTTGGAATTATAGGTTTACAGGTTGTTAGTTTTTTGTTTGTTTGTTTTTGAGATTAGGTTTCACTCTGTCACCCAGGCTGGAGTGGCATGATCTTAGCTCACTGCAACCTCTGCCTCTGGGCTCAGGTCAGCCTCTCATCTCAGCATCCCAAGTGGCTGGGACCACAGGCGCACACCACCACTCCAGGCTAATTTTTTTATGTTTTTGGTAGAGATGGGGTTTCACCGTGTTGCCCAAGCTGGTCTTGAACTCCTGAGCTCAAGTGATCCTTCTGCCTCAGCCTCCCAGGCAGTGCTGGGATTACAGGTGTGAGCCACTGCACCTGGCCTTAGATTTATGGGTTTTTATTGTAAGGGTGGAAAGATTTAGGCCATCATCTCTTTGAATATTTTTTATGCCAACAACCCCCCATCCTCCTTCCAGTTATGTATATCTTAGGCTGCTTTAAATCATCACACAGCTCAGTGATATTGTTTTCATTGTTTTGGATTTTTTTTTCAGGAATGAACTTAGTTGCCTTCAAGTTCAGTAATTTTTTCTTCTGTAATGTCTAATCTGCTGTCCATTTCATTCAGTGTATTTTTCATCTCAAACATGGTTTTCATTTTCAGAATTTTTTTTTTTCTTTAGAGACGAGATCTTGCTGGCTGGTCTCGAATTCCTGGGCTCAAGCAATCTTCCCACCTCAGCCTTCCAAAGTGCTGGGATTATAGGTGTGAGTCACCACACCTGGCCCATTTTCAGAATTTTGACTGGATGTTTTTATATCTTTCCTATACTGTAATTCTCATTATAGGTCATGTTTTCTGGCCTGTTTGCATGCCTGGTATCTTATTGGATGTTAGGCATTGTGAATTTTACTTTTTGGATGCAGGATATTTTTGTATTCCTGTGACTCTTCTTGAGCTTTATTCTGGGATATAGTTAAGTTACCTGAAAACAGTTTGTTCTCTTTGGTTTTTGTCTTTTTAGGATTATTAGGCAGGTCCAGGGCATTGTTCATTGTGGGGCAAATTATTCTCCACTGCTAAGGCTAGATCTTCCTGAGTACTTTACCCAATGGGCCATGAATTATGACATTTTCTTTTCTTTTCTTTTGAGACAGAGTCTCGCTCTGTTGCCCAGGCTGGAGTGCAGTGGCACGATCTTAGTTCACTGCAACCTCCACCTCATGGGTTCAAGCGATTCTCCTGCCTCAGCCTCCTGAGAGCTGGGATTACAGGCATGTGCCACCATGCCCAGCTAATTTTTGTATTTTTAGTAGAGACGGGGTTTCACTATGTTGGCCAGGCTGGTCTTGAACTCCTGACCTCAAGTGATCTGCCCGCCTCGGCCTCCCAAAGTGCTGGGATTACAGGCGTGAGCCACCACGCACAGCCTGAATTATGACATTTCTAATCTGCCTGGTGTAGGAACAGGCACTATTCCATGCCCTGTGTGAGCACTGGGCACTGTTGCCTCTGATCTTTTTAGATGGTTCTTTTGCCAGATGTGGGTAATGCCTTATACTCATGTGCTGATCGATACACTGCTGAACTCTCAAGGGGGATGCTGCAGTTCTCTGGGGTTTTCTCTCCATGCAGCTCTTTCTTCTCTGGTGCTGTGTTCTGTGAATTCTAGCTGCCTGTGTCTCCCCAGACTATCAAATCTATCTTTTCAACACAAGGAATCTGCCAGGCTCTGCCTTAGTTATTTTTCCTTGCAGCACATTCTACAAACTACTCAAGTCAGTTAGTTGGGGCACTTGTAGGACTCATCTCATTTGTTTCCTATCTCTTAGGGATTACTCTTCGTTTTCTGATGTTCAGGGTCTTGGAAACCATTTATTTTTATTTTTTTGAGACAGAGTCTCACTCTGTCACCCAGGCTGGAGTGCAGTGGCGCGATCTCGGCTTACTGCAAGCTCCACTTCCCGGGTTCATGCCATTCTCCTGCCTCAGCCTCCCGAGTAGCTGGGACTACAGGCGCCTGCCACCATGCCCGGCTAATATTTTGTATTTTTAGTAGAGACGGGGTTTCACCGTGTTAGCCAGGATGGTCTCGATTTCCTGACCTCGTGATCCACCTGCCTCGGCCTCCCAAAGTGCTGGGATTACAGGCGTGAGCCACCACGCCTGGCCAATTGGAAACCATTTTTATCCTTATATTTTGTCAAAAAATGTTTTTTTTTTTCCAGTGTAACCTGGTCCCTGTTACTCAATTCGTCTTGTGCAGAAGTGGAGAATTGAAGATGGGGCATCAAGCGTTCATTTAATCTCTTATTGAATTCTAATAATAAAAGTACAGTTGACCCTTAAACAAAATGGGTTTGACCTGTGTGGGTCCATGTATATGTGGATTTTCTTCTTTTTTAAAGAGATGGGGTCGGCTGGGTGCAGTGGCTCCTGCCTGTAATCCCAGCACATTGGGAGGTCAAGGCGAGTGGATCACTTGAGGCCAGGAGTTTGAGACTGACCTGGCCAACATGGCGAAACCCCGTCTCTACTAAAAATATAAAAAATTAGCTGGGCGCAGTGGCGCACACCTGTAGTCCCAGCTATTGGGGAGGCTGAGGCAGGAGAATCGCTTGAACCTTGGAGGTGGAGGTTGCAGAGAGCCAAGATCTTGCCACTGTACTCCAGCCTAGGTGACAGATGAAGACTCCGTTTCAAAAAAATAAATATATAAAAATAAAAAAAATGAGCTGGGCATTGTGGCGGATGCCCATAGTCCCAGCTACTGGAAAGGATGAAGCAGGAGGATCACTTATGCAGGAGATAGAGGCTGTGGTGAGCTATGATTGCATCACTACACTCCAGGCTGGGTGACAGAGTAAGAACCTGTCTCCAAAAAAAAAAAAAACAAACAAAGCTGGGTGCAGTGGCTCAGGCCTGTAATCCCAGCACTTTGGGAGGGTGAGCCGGGCGCATTGCCTGAGCTCAGGAGTTCGAGACCAGCCTGGGCAACATGGTGAAACCCTGTCTCTACTGAAATACAAAAAATTAGGGCGTGGCAGCATGCGCCTGTAATCCCAGCTACTCTGGAGGCTGAGGCAGGAGAATCGCTTGAACCTGGGAGGTGGAGGTTGCAATGAGCCGAGATTGTGCCACTGCACTCCAGCCTCGGTGACAGAGTGAGACTCTGTCTCCAAAAACAAACAAAAAAATCAACTGTATATCTAATGGTACTGAAAAGAGAGAAACCACAAGACACTGGTATATATTGACATACACAAGTCACAGAGAATAGAAATGGACTGGATGTTGAAGCACAGTGATGCATATATTATTAGCCAGGTCAGCTCACTATTTAAAGCTAATTTCATAGGAAAATTCTACTTAATTCAGTCTAACATTATGTAAGTAACCAAGGAAGAGTTAACAGCTGTGTTACAGAAGTGAACTGTAAGCTTGTGAAATCAGTATTTTAAAAAAATTCCTTTTCAGTATTTTGTAATGCTTCAACATGCATTTTGAGCTTATTTCTGTTTATATTGTTGTAATGTTCCTCAGCAGTTAACAAGTATTGAAGCTTTTTTTTTTTTTTTTTTTTTTTAAAATGAGACTGAGTCTCACTGTCGCCCAGTCTGGAGTGCAGTGGCACGATTTCAGCTCACTGTAACCTCCGCCTCCTGTGTTCAAGTGATTTTCCTGCCTCAGCCTCCCAAGTAGCTCGGATTACAGGCACCCGCCACCACGCCTGGCTAATTTTTGTATTATTAGTAGAGTCAGGGTTTCTGCATGTTGGCCAGGCTGGTCTCGAACTCCTGACCTCAGGTGATCCACCTGCCTTGGCCTCTAAAGTGCTGTGATTACAGGTGTGAGCCACCATGCCAGGCCTGAATGTTTACTTTTAATTTTAATGTAAGTTTTAATTTAAATACTGATACTTGATTCAGTTATTGGAAAACTTTTTCTTTTTTTTTTCGAGACGAAGTTTTGCTCTTTTTGCCTGGGCTGGAGTGCAATGGCGTGATCTTGGCTCACTGCAACCTCTGCCTCTCGGGTTCAAGTGATTCTCCTGCATCAGCCTCCCGAGTAGCTGAGATTGTTGGCATGTGCCACCACGCCTGGCTAGGCTAATTTTGTATTTTTAGTAGATACGGGGTTTCTCCATGTTGGTCAGTTTGGTCTCGAACTCCCAACCTCAGGTGATCCATCCGACTTGGCCTCCCAAAATGCTGGGATTACAGGTGTGAGCCACCAAGCCCGGCCTCTTTTTTGTTTTTTGTGTTTTTTTTTTGAGGCGGGGTCTCACTCTGTTGCCCAGGCTGGGGTGCAATGGTGAGATCTTGGCTCACTGCAACCTCTGCCTCCTAGGTTCAAGTGATTCTCCTGCCTCAGCCTCCTCAGTATCTGGGATTACAGGAATGTGCCACCACACCTTGCTAATTTTTTGTATTTTGAGTAGAGACGGGGTTTCACTATGTTGGCCAGGAGTTCAACTCCTGACCTCAGGTGATCTGCCCACCTCGGCCTCCCAAAGTGCTGGGATTATAGGCGTGAGCCACCATGCCCAGCCGGAAAGCTTTTAAGTGCCCAGAATAATTTGGGTATGTGAATGCCTTTTTATCCATAGTAACTTTAATAAAATCTAATGATAGATCAAGTATTTCTGATGTAAATTTAGCATCCAAATTTAAGTGGCTGTTAAGTGTAAAATAACAGTAGATACCAACGATTTAGAAGAAGAAAAGCGCCTTGACATCTCTATTTCCTCATCTCTAAAGGTGATAACACTTGCACTATGGTGATCCTACTAGTAATACATTTGGAGCCACGTTGTAAACTTCAAAGTTTGCACTATTATTATTATTTTTTTTTAAATTATTATTATTTTTTGAGATGGAGTTTCGCTCTTGTTGCCCAGGCTGGAGTGCAATGGCGCGATCTTGGCTCACTGCAACCTCCATCTCCCAGGTTCAAGGATTCTCCTGCCCCAGCCTCCCTAATAGCTGGGATTACAGGCATGTGCCACCACGCCCAGCTAATTTTGTATTTTTAGTAGAGACGGGGTTTCTTCCTGTTGGTCAGACTGGTCTTGAACTCCCGACCTCAGGTGATACGCTTGCCTCGGCCTTCCAAAGTGCTGGGATTACAGGCGTGAGCCACCATGGATGGCCCATTATTATTATTATTATTATTATTATTAGAGATGGAGTTTTGCTCTTGTTGCCCAGGCTGGAGTGCAATGGTGCGATCTCAGCTCACTGCAACCTCCACCTCCCAGATTCAAGCGATTCTCCTGCCTCAGCCTCTTGAGTAGCTGGGATTACAGGCGTGTGCCACCAGGCCTGGCTAATTTTGTATTTTTAGTAGAGACGGGGTTTCACCATGTTGGTCAGGCTGGTCTCGAAGTCCTGATCTCAGGTGATCCACCTGCCTTGGCCTCCCAAAGTGCTGGGATTACAGACGTGAGCCACTGTGCCTGGCCAAAGTTTGCACCATTATTATTATTATTATCATTTTTCTTTTGAGATGGAGTTTTGCTCTTGTTGCCCAGGCTGGAGTGCACTGGCGTGATCTCGGCTCACTGCAGCCTCCACCTCCTGGGTTCAAGCAATTCTCCTGCCTCAGCCTCCTGAGTAGCTGAGATTACAGGCATGGGCCACCATGCCCAGCTAATTTTGTATTTTTAGTAGAGACGGGGTTTCTCCATGTTGGTCAGACTGGTCTTGAACTCTCGACCTCAGGTGATACGCTTGCCTCGGCCTCCCAAAGTGCTGGGATTACAGGCGTGAGCCACCATGGATGGCCTATTATTATTATTATTATTAGAGATGGAGTTTTGCTCTTGTTGCCCAGGCTGGAGTGCAATGGTGCAATCTCAGCTCACTGCAACCTCCACCTCCCAGATTCAAGCGATTCTCCTGCCTCAGCCTCCTGAGTAGCTGGGATTACAGGCATGAGCCACTGCACCCAGCCAGTTTGCACCATTATTATAGGAGCACTTGCAAAGCCTGCCAGTTGATGGTAGGGTGGAAAAGAAGAGGACAACTAGAAGAGAGTTCCTACACCGCAAAGTAAACTTTGCTGGCTCTGAGGAACAGGAAACCTGCATGATGAGAACAAGGACTGGGTGGCACTGCAGGAAATGCTCAATTCCAGTTTCACTTCCTATGTTATCACTTTTTCTTTGCTGCAATTTCATCTTTGTTGGTCTATTCTCTTTTAATTTTCTGTTTTTTTACATTCTATGTAAATGTAGTTTTTATGAACTAGAGAGTCTGACTCCATATTTTGTCTTTGACTACTGTTAGCTCTCAAGCCCCACCTCTTCCGTCCCCTTCTGTTCCACACCTGGATGGCTGATTCGAAAGCCCAGGTGCTTCCTCCTTTGGCTCTAAAGGCAAGTTCAAGCCACACAGGCCCCAGCATGTGCATTGGAGCCTTCACTTCCGCCCCACTCCTTAACCTTAATAACACCCAAAGCCAGTCTCTTTTCCCTGCTCTCAAGCCATTTTTTTTTCTTATTTTTCTTTTTCTGGAGACAGGGTCTTGTGTCGCCCAGGCTGGAGTGCAGGGCCATGATCACAGCTCACTGCAGCCTAGACCCCTGGGCTCAAGCGATCCTTCCAGCTCAGCTTGCCCAGTAGCTGGAACCACGGGGGTGTGCCACCACGCCCGGCTAATTTTTTAATTTTTTTTTGTAGAGTTGAGGAGTGCCACTGTGTTGCCCAGGCTGGTCTCACAACTCCTGGGCTCAAGTGATCCTCTCTTGGCTTGGCCTCCCAAAATGCTGGGGTTACAGGCATGAGCCGTTGCACCCAGCCTTAAGGTATTTTTGAACCCGTTTGGGATTCCTCCCTGTTCTCCCCAGAAAGCCTCATGTGAGTCATAAGCCTTTACATATTCTCTCTGTGCATGTGGGGCTGTCACCAGTTTTGAAAAACCAGGTTTTGGGTGGGGAATCTATCTCGTATCTTTGGGTAACATCAAAGATAAACACAGCAGATGTTAACATTTTATTCAGTAACCACTGACAGTAGGGGAAAGAGCTGAGCTCCATTCTGATTTGTGCAGTGATTGGGCTTTTTTTCTTTTTTTGGTGGTTGGATATTTTATACCTTTTTTTATTTTCTTCCTTTTTTTTTTTTTTCAAATACTCTCCACTGAATAGTCGATTGGTGATTTTAAAGGGGGAATGAGGGAGTATGGAGGGGTACAAGTTGGGGCTCAGTAGAGTTGGGGATGTGAAAAATTACAAGGGACCAGTGTAAATGTGATGAGGCCAGTGGTGTCTGCCTGCTGGCAGTGGTCAAAGTTAGGATTCCATACTCCCACAGAGACTGGGAGACAGAGGCCTTATCTTTCCCAATCACTACATTTCAAAGCAATGGCTCCTTGAGAAAGCAGTGTTCCTTGAGAAAGACACTTCTGAGCTGTAGGAGATACACACATGCATACACTTACACAACGTGTATCACATAAACATCTCAAAGGGACAGAGAACAGATTCATAATTGTAAGTCCTTTTTATTAAATGCTGTAAGAGAGGGCGGTCAGGGGCCTATGGTCAGGTATTGGCAAGAAGAGTAAGTTATCCTGGCAGCACTGAGATTTCTCAGGCAGGCATTTTAATGGTGGGGACTGGGGTCATCCTGGGAACACAGGCTATGCTACTAGAAGCCATGCCAATTTGTCTCAGTGAAGAGTTTCAGATGGAGTTATGTGGGGAGAGTACTGCAGTTCTCAGTAACCACAACAGTATATATCACTGGAAGATGAAGCCCACACAACTACAGATGTTACTGTTTCTGAGTGAGCTGAATAGCAAACTTACAGTGAGCAGTCACCAACAGACAGAAGTGATGTGACTGGTTACTGATCATGACATGCATTTGTTATTAATGCGATGATGTGTAGACTGAAGAGCTAGCAGCCCGCACTTTATGCAAAGACTCACAGTTAATATACTGTGTACCTGAAATTTGAGTTGTGTTGTTGGGGGACTGGTGTTATTAAATCATGGTGACTGAAATTCGTGCATATCAGAACTGTACCAAGCAAGGGCTGCCTGATGAGTATAATGCTCTCATGTTTTATGGGAATTTATACAAATTTAAAATAATATGAATAAATATTTGAAAGTTGTATGTCATGCACAAGGTTTGAAATAATGCAATTCTTTTAATATTTTAAAAAATCGTTAGGACTCAGATTTTCTTTTATCTTTTCTTTTTTTTAAGGGACGGAGTCTCGCTGTCGCCCAGGCTGAAGTGTAGAGTGCAGTGGCACGATCTCAGCTCACTGCAACTTCCACCTCCTGGGTTGAAGCAATTCTTCTGCCTCAGCCTCCCAAGTGGCTAGGAATACAGGTGCACGCCGCCACGCCCAGCTCATTTTTGTGTTTTAGTAGAGATAGGGTTTCACCATGTTGCCCAGGCTGGTCTCAAACTCCTGAGCTCAGGCAATCCTCCCGCCTTAGCCTCCCAAAGTGGTAGGATTACAGGCTTGAGCCACTATGCCTGACCCTCGACTCACAGATTTTCAAAATACTTTTGAACAGTAAGCTGAGGACAGTGTTTGTTATGACTATACTGGTCTCCTTTCACTAGCTCACAAAATTTAACTCCATCACTTGTCAGTCTCCTAAAAATGCTGTGTATGTGCTTTGAAACTTGTGAATGATCTTCTGATTTGTGCTATTTTAATATTCAATGTTGTTGAAAGAATAGTTTTTAAACCAAGTAACGCAAAAATTTACTTAGTGTAACATTAATGGTTGTGCTGTAAAACATGCTGGAAAATCGATAGCTCTGGAATAAACTTTGGATTTTTAATTAAAATTGATTTTGATGTACTTATGCAGTTAAATTGGTAGAGACTAGTCTGAAAAGCTGAGAAAAGATAAAGCAGAATTAAAACAAAATCTGTCTTATTCGGAGAGCCATGTCAAGAATGCATTCTCTCTACACCTATTCCAATGGGCACATTAGTACTTGATTATGCAGGGAGTGAATCATGCCAAGTCTTCACATACACATTGCTCCATCACTGCTGTGTAGTGAGCCGTGACTGCGCCACTGCACTCCAGCCTGGGCAACAGAGCCAGACCTCGTCTCAAAAAAAAAAAAAAAAGCCCTTTAAGGGATACGAGGCTGTGTGCGATAGTCGTTTTCTTTTAGTTAGTTTGCACTTTTTTAAATTTTTTTGAGACAGAGTCTCTGTTGCCCTGTCTGGAGTGCAGTGGCTCCATCTCGGCTCACTGCAAGCTCCGCCTCCCGGGTTCACGCCATTCTCCTGCCTCAGCCTCCCGAGTAGCTGGAACTATAGGCGCCCACCACCACGCCCGGCCACTTTTTTTGTATTTTTTTTTTTTTTTTTTTTTGAGACGAGTCTCGCTCTGTCACCCAGGCTGGAGTGCAGTGGGGCAATCTCGGCTCACTGCAAGCTCCGCCTCCCGGGTTCACGCCATTCTCCTGCCTCAGCCTCTCCGAGTAGCTGGGAATACAGGCGCCCGCTACCACGCCCGGCTAATTTTTTTTTTGTATTTTTAGTAGAGACGGGGTTTCACCGCGTTAGCCAGGATGGTCTCATCTCCTGACCTCATGATCTGCCCGCCTCGGCCTCCCAAAGTGCTGGGATTACAGGCGTGAGCCACGGCGCCCGGCCTAGTTTGCACTTTTATTCACCCCCAAATTCTGTGTATTGCAAGTAAGTCTCAAATTTTGAGAAGCGAGCACCATCCCACTGGCGTCCTGACTACCAGCGCATCACTCAGCTGCTTTGCTTTCCCGGAGAATCCCTGCGCCATGGATTCGCTCGCCTTTCCCTGCCTGCGGTGCAGGCGTCCTTTGCGGTCTTTTGTCCGCGTCCGGGTCAACGCCTGACGCGCCCCTTCCCGGCTGGGGGACGCAGCTCGGGGCGGGGCGAGGCGAGGGTGTGTCGCAGAACCTGACGGGAAACGGCCCCTCTAGGTCCGTGGCGCGCGGCGCGCTTGTGACAGCGACGGGCACTGCCGCACATGCGCGGCCCATTTCCGGGAGTGGCAGGGCTGGGCCGCGGTCGGGTCGCCTCTAGGGTGAAAGAGCACGCCGATCCCGCGGGAGGGCGGGGCCGCGGCCTTGGCCTTTTGGCGCGTAGGAGACAGCGCGCCAGTCCGGCAGCCGGCCTTGGCGGGCGTTTGCCGCTCTTGTGCGGACGCCACTGCGCGCCCTACGGTGTATACGGAGACGCATCGCGCTCCAGGAAGGAGGCGGGCACCGCCGGCTCTAGCACAGTCCGGTAGCTGGACCTCGGGACTCACCGCTCTGCCTGCCCACTGAAAGCCCATTCGGCGGAAGTCCAGCGTTGTGTGGTTACAGTACTGGGCCCCAGACATCGTTGCCAAGTATAATGCAGGCTCCGTTTTATCCTGGGGCACTTGTAGTCAGGGTTCGTGGGCCCGCACTTCATAATGGAGGGCCGCGGGCCTCGTCTGAACCGTCCAGCCAGTGTGTCCTCAGTCGTCTTGGTTGGGTATTTGAAGGACCAACCCGAGATTCTGGGGCACAGGGAGTTACAAGACTTGGGGCCCTGATGTAAGCCCCAAATAAAATGATTTTGGCCCCTAGGGCCAGATCCTAGTTTCTAAAAACAGAGCAGCACTTGTAAGGTAGAGGAAGCATGGCCCACCTGAATGGGGACCTCTTACCAGAGTTTCACAGCAGCGGAGGACAAGGCTGAGAAAGAGCACGGCCCAGATTTGCACGGAGAGGTAATATGTAATGCCTGTGCTCCACAAGCCACCCCAGCTGACTCAACGGGAGTTTTGCTCCAGCTGTCAGAGAGGTGAGCTGGGCCTAAGGCTAGGGTCAGGCTTGCCCAGGAAATGTCTCTCCTCTTCAGGGTTAAGAGAACCTGGTTGGGAGGGAAAGAAATGCTACTTTTCTCTAAGAAAATTATTTTTCTTTTTCTTTTGAGATGGAGTGTGTCGTTCTGTCGCCCAGGCTGGCGTGCAGTGGCGGGATCTCGGCTCACTGTAGCCTCTGCCTCCCGGGTTCAAGCGATTCTCCTGCCTCAGCCTCCCGAGTAGCTGAGATTACAGGCACGCGACACCACGCACGGCTAATTTTTGTATTTTTAGTAAAGATAGGTTTTCACCATGTTGGCCAGGCTGGTCTCAAACTCCTGACCTCAGGTGATCCACGCGCCTCTGCCTCCCAAAGTGTTGGGATTACAGGCGTGAGCCACTGCTCCTAGCCGAGAAAATTATGTCTTAAACACCCCAACAGCCTTTGAATTTTTCTGAATTTACTCGTTCCAGGTCCTGAGAGCTTCCCATACTATGCCCATTACCACAGGTGGCCTTGAGAGATGTGGGTGCTTCCACCATGCTTACTCAGCAAGTAGTTCAGGAAACAGTTTCCTGGATTACCAATTTCTGTCTGACATGAAAGATGAAAACCGCTGAACTCCAGAGGGGTGAATGTCCAGGTCATCCCATTCATTAGCTACTCCAGAGGCTGAGGCAGGAGAATCCCCTGAGCCCAGAAGGCGGAGCTTGTAGTGAGCCGAGATAGAGCCACTGCACTCCAGCCTATGAGGCAGAGTGAGACTCCATCTCCAGAAAACAAAACAAAACAAAACAAAACAAAAACCCTAGCGCGGTGGCTCACACCTGTAATCCCATCACTTTGGGGCGGCGGGGCGGGGGGGGGGGGGGCGGATCACGAGGTCAGGAGTTCGAGACCAGCCTGGCCAACATAGTGAAACCCTGTCTCTACTAAAAATACAAAAAATAGCTGGGCATGGTGGCACATGCCTGTAATCCCAGCTACTCCAGAGGCTGAGGCAGGAGAATCGCCTAAACCCTGGAGGTGGAGGTTGCAGTGAGCCGAGATTGCGTCACTGCACTCCAGCCTGGGCGACAGAGCAAGACTCCCTCTTGGGGAAAAAAAAAAAAAAAAATTCCTCATGAGATCGCTTGAATGCGTGAGTTGGAGGTTGCAGTGAGCCGAGATCACGCCACTGCACTCCAGCCTGGGCAACAGAGGGAGACTCTGCCTCAATTAAAAAAAAAAAGAATTCCTCATGAGACATTAAGAGTTACAGCTCTTTGCCGGGCGCGGTGGCTCACGCCTGTAATCCCAGCACTTTGGGAGGCAGAGGCGGGCGGATCACGAGGTCAGGAGATCGAGACCATCTTTTTTTTTTTTTTTTTTTTGAGACGGAGTCTCGCTCTGTCACCCAGGCTGGAGTGCAGTGGCGCGATCTCGGCTCACTGCAACCTCCGCCTCCCGGGTTCACGCCATTCTCCTGCCTCAGCCTCTCCGAGTAGCTGGGACTACAGGCGCCCGCCACCACGCCCGGCTAATTTTTTGTATTTTTAGTAGAGACGGGGTTTCACCGTGGTCTCGATCTCCTGACCTCGTGATCCGCCCGCCTTGGCCTCCCAAGGTGCTGGGATTACAAGCGTGAGCCACCGCGCCCGGCCTGATCGAGACCATCTTGGCTAACATGGTGAAACCCTGTCTCTACTAAAAACAAAAAAAATTAGCCGGGTGTGGTGGCGGGCGCCTATAGTCCCAGCTACTTGAGAGGCTGAGGCAGGCTACTGGCCTGAACCCGAGAGGTGGAGCTTGCAGTGAGCCGAGATTGTGCCACTGCATTCCAGCCTGGGTAACAGAGGGAGACTCAGTCTCAAAAACAAAAAACAAAAAACAAAAACAAAACAAAAAAAGAGTTACAGCTCTTTTAGAATTTGTCTAGCAGGCTTTCCAGTTTTTGCCAGTGTGAACCCAAAATATCTGAGATAGGCCTCAGTTAATTTAGAAAGTTTATTTTGCCAAAGTTGAGAACACGCGCCCATGACAGCCTCAGGAGGTGCTGATGACATGCGCCAATGTGGGTAGAGCACACTTTGGTTTTGTACATTTTAGGGAGACATGAGACATCAATCAATATATGTAAGATGAACATTGGTTCAGTCCGGAAAGGCAGGACAACTGGAAGCAAATGTGGGACAACTTGAAGGGCAGGTGGCTTCCGGGGTCTTAGGTACAGAAGAGACAAATAGTTGCATTCTTTTGAATTGCTAATTAGCGTCTTCAAAGGAGGCAGTCAACTTTGCATTTATCTTAGTGAGCAGAGGGGTGACTTTAAATAGAATGAGAGGCAGGTTTGCCCTTAGCAGTTCCCAGCTTGACTTTTCTCTTTAGCTTAGTGATTTTGGTGCCCCAAGATTTATTTTCCTTTCACACTGGAAAGCCCCTTAAAAAAAACCCAAAAAAACAGTTCTTGGCATTGAAGTCTAAAAAACATTCTTTTTCTGGTTTTCCTGTAGATGACTTAGTAGAGAGTCTTCAGTCTTTCAGTGAGAACCAGAAATCAGTGCAGTCTGCTGCCTGTAATTGACTACTTCGTGCGGGTGGAGTACTCAGTCAGTACATTTCTAGGGATGGAGGCACCTTGGTTCCATAGACCTCTTTCTGGTGGTCCTGCTTGATCCAGGCATAGAAGCTGGGATAGCTGCATGAAAGAATGGATTATATCACCTTCAGATAAACTCCTTAAATGTATGTATAGATTGTACAACAGCAAGGTTAAAGCTGTATTTTCTGGCAAGTATCTCCACGTTTCCCTTTCTCATTTTGAAGAACATGACTTGCTGGATGTGCCTGGTAGGGGTATCCAAATGTTATGGATACTTTAGTGCTTGCCTTAATTGAGCATTCTGTCCAGTTGATGCTCATGTTTAATCTCCCTAAAATGTCTTCTCAGTTGGTTTCTGATCTAGTCCTTCCTCTGTAATTATTTCTTTTCTGTCTTGTCCATGAAGTCTTCTTCCTCTTCCTGCCTCTCATTATTGCTGTTCCCAAGGTATCCAGTCTTTTTCTTTCTTTCTTTCTTTTTTTAGGCGTAGTCTCACTTTGTCTCCCAGGCTAGAGTGCAGTGGCATGGTCTTGGCTCACTTCATCCTCCGCCTCCCAGGTTAAAGTGATCCTCCTGCCTCAGCCTCCCAAGTAGCTGGGACTACAGGCATATGCTACCACACCCGGCTAATTTTTGTACTTTTAGTAGAGACGGGGTTTCGCCATGTTGGCCAGGCTGGTCTCGAGCCCCTGACCTCAGGTGATCCACCCACCTTGGCCTCCCAAAATGCTGGGATTACAGGTGTGAGCCATTGCACCTGGCCCTTGGTTTGCTGAGACTTTTTATCATCTAGTGGGTATTGAATTTGAACTTTTTAAAAAAATTTTTTGGGTCAGGTCTCACTCTGTTACCCAGTCTGGAGTGCAGTGTTGCGATCACAGCTCACTGCAGGTAATCCTCTGACTTCAGTCTCCCAGGTAGCTGGAACTGCAGGTGCACAGCACAATGCCTGGCTAATTTTTTTATTTTTTGTACAGACAGGGTTTTGCCGTGTTGCTCAGGCTGTGAGTTAATTATTATTATTATTATTATTTTCTGAGATGGAGTCTCGCTCTGTCATCCAGGCTGGAGTGAAGTGGCTCAATCTCGGCTCACTGCAAACTTTGCCTCCTGGGTTCACGCCATTCTCCTGCCTCAGCCTCCCGAGTAGCTGGGACTACAGGCGCCTGCCACCACGTCCAGCTAATTTTTTGTATTTTTAGTAGAGACAGGGTTTCACCGTGTTAGCCAGGATGGTCTCGATCTCCTGACCTCATGATCTGCCTGCCTCGGCCTCCCAAAGTACTGGGATTACAGGTGTGAGCCACCGCTCCCGGCCATTTAATTATTATTATCATTTTTTAGCTAATAGACCAGAAGGATGAATTTAATTATTATTGAGATGATTATATTGTTTTATTCTTTTTCAGTGG
Source organism: Symphalangus syndactylus (assembly GCF_028878055.3). NCBI lineage: Eukaryota > Metazoa > Chordata > Mammalia > Primates > Hylobatidae > Symphalangus > Symphalangus syndactylus. The sequence goes on from NC_072426.2 coordinate 80,395,328, forward strand.
ATTGATTGATATTAACCTATGGATCGAGTTAATTTTATTAATGTTTTGATTTTCAAATGTTAAACCAGCCTATTTTCCAGGAACAAAGTCATATTGTTGCTTTATCCTTTTAAAATATATTCTATGACAAATTGTTAGATATTTTTGTGTCTTTGTTCTTGAAAGAGTCTGTTGTTTTCTTTTTTTTTTTTTTCTGAGACCAAGTCTTGCTCTGTCGCCCAGGCTGGAGTGCAGTGGCACGATCTCAGTTCGTGGCAACCTCTGCCTCCCGGATTCAAGCGATTCTCATACCTCAGCCTCCTGAGTAGCTGAGATTACAGGTGTCTGCCACCATGCCCAGCTAATTTTTTGTATTTTTAGTAGACACAGGGTTTCGCCATCTTGACCAGGCTGGTCTTGAACTCCTGACCTCAGATACCACCCGCTTCGGCCTCCCACAGTGTTGAGACTACAAGTATGAGCCACCACGCCTGGCTGTTATTTTCCTTTCTTAAAAGTCTTTTTTTTTTTTTTTTTTTTTTTGAGAAAGAGTCTCACCCTATTGCCTAGTCTGGAGTGTGGTGGCCCTATCTCGGCTTACTGCAACCTTCGCCTCCTGGGTTCAAGCGATTCTTGTGCCTCTGCCTCCCAAGTAGCTGGGATTACAGGCAGGCACCACCAGGACTGGCTAATTTTTGTATTTTTAGAGAGATAGGGTTTCACCGTATTGGCCTGGCTGGTCTTAAACTCCTGGCCTCAAGTGATCTGCCCACCTTGGTCTCCCAAAGTGCTGGAATAACAGGCGTGAGCTATCACACCCGGCCTCTTCTAATATCTTAATTTTTTTTTTTTTTTTGAGACAGAGTTTCGCTCTTGTCGCCCAGGCTGGCGTGCAATGGCGCGATCTCGGCTCACTGCAACCTCCACCTCCCCAGTTCAAGCGATTCTCCTGCCTTAGCCTCCTGAGTAGCTGGGATTACAGGCATGCGCCACCATGCCCAACTAATTTTTCTATTTATAGTAGAGATGGGGTTTCACCATGTTTGTCAGGCTGGTCTCAAACTTCTGACCTCAGGTGATCTGCCTGCCTCGGCCTCCCAAAGTGTTGGGATTACAGGCGTGAGCCAACATGCCCGGCCCAGCCTTTTGTTTTTTTTTGAGACAAGGTCTCGTTCTGTCACCCAGGCTGGAGTGCAGTGGTGTGATGATCATAACTCACCTCACCCTTGAACTTCTGGGCTCAAGCAATCCTCTGATCTCAGCCTTCTGAGTAGCTGGGACTACAGACATGTACCATAATGCCTGGCTAATTTTTTTTATTTTTTTTAGAGATGGTGTTTTGCTATGTTGCCTGGGCTGGTCTTGAACTCCTGGGCTCAAGTGATCCTCCTGTCTTGGCCTCCCAAAACATTGGGATTACAGGTATGAGCCACTGCCCCTGGCCTTTGTTAGGTTTATATCAATTTTATGCCTGTTTCAGAAAACATGTTTAGTGTTTTCTCTTTATTTTCCATAAGTGCTTGTGTAGGTTTGGTGCTATTTATTCCTTAATTGCTTGTAAAATTACAGCAGTGAATTTTTCTAGGGTCTGGCTTTTCTTTATGAATAGTTTTAAAATTATAGATTTAATTTCTTTATATTAGGGAGATTATCCTTTAGAACTTGATACAAGTCCTAGTTGTTTGTTTCTACCTTGTCATTTGTCATCCCCAGGTGGGTGGCAGGTGTGTTTGTTCCAGGGCAAAGCTATGTCTCATACACACTAGTTCACATAACCCCATTCAGACCAAAAATTGTTGACAGTTTACTTTGCTTTTTGTCTCTTTATCTCCAAGGTTGGTCTGTAGTGAACTCAAAGCCTTAACTCTATCCCAGTCCTTTTAGTTAAGGTCAGCAGTGACCTCTAGTGGTGAAATCTTCAGTCTTCCTCTTAACACGACTTTCTTTTTTAAAAATTAATTATTCAGTGAATTACTCTTTCTGTTTGTTTGTTTGTTTGTTTTTGAGATGGAGTCTTGCTCTGTTGCCCAGGCTGGAGTGCAGTGGTGCAATCCCAGATCACTGCAACCTCTGCCTCCCAAAGTGCTGGGATTATAGGGTTGAGCTACTATGCCTGGCCCCTCTTACGTGGCTTTCTAGCCACATTTGATATCATTGATTACAGGCACCCCTCGTTTTATTGTCCCTTGCTTTAATGTACTTTGCAGATATTATGCTTTTTTTCTTTTAACAATTAAAAGTTTGTGGAAACCTGGCATCGAGCAAATCTGTAGACACCATTTTTTTTTTTTTTTTGAGACAGAGTCCCTGTCTGTCACCAGGCTGGAGTGCAGTGGCGTGATCTCAGCTCACTGCAGCCTTGGCCTCCTGGGTTCAAGCGACTCTCCTGCCTCAGCCTCCTGAGTAGCTGGGACTACAGGTGTGCACCACCATACCCAGCTAATTTTTGTATTTTTAGTAGAGGTGGGGTTTCACCATGTTGGCCAGGATGGTCATGATCTCTTGACCTCGTGATCCACCTGGCTCAGCCTCTTAAAGTGCTAGGATTACAGGCATGAGCCACCACATCCGGCCTTTTTTTTTTTTTTTATAGAGACAGGGGTCTCATATTGTCACCCAGGCTGGAGTGCAGTGGCATGATCTTAGCTCACTGTAACCTTGAACTCTTCGACTCAGGAGATTCTCCTGCCTCAGCCCCCTGAGTAGCTGGGACCACAGCCATGCCTGGCTATGCCTGGCTAATTAAAAAAAATTTTTTTGGCCAGGTGTGATGGCTCATGTCTGTAATCCCAGCACTTGGGGATGCTGAGGTGGATGGACCAACTGAGGCGGGAGTTCGAGACCAGCCTGACCAACATGGAGAAACCCCACCTCTACTAAAAATACAAAATTAGCTGGGTGTGGTGGCGCATGCCTGTAATCCCAGCTGCTTGGGAGGCTGTGGCAGGAGAATTGCTTGAACCCAGGAGGCGGAGGTTGCAGTGAGCTGAGTTCACGCCATTGCAATACAGCCTGGGCAACAAGAGCGAAACTCCACCTCAAAAAAAAAAAAAATTTTTTTTTTTGGGCCGGGTGGATGGCTCATGCCTGTAATCCCAGCACTTTGGGAAGCCGAAGCAGGTGGATCACCTGAGGTCAGTAGTTTGAGACCAGCCTGGCCAACATGGTGAAACCCCGTCTCTACTAAAAATATAAAAATTAGCCAGGCGTGGTGGTGCACACTTGTAGTCCCAGCTACTCGGGAGGCTGAGGCAGGACAATTGCTTGAACCCGGGAGGCTAAGGTTGTAGTGAGCCGAGATCATGCCACTGCATTGCAGTCTGGGTTTCAGAGCGAAACACTGTCTCAAAAAAAAAAAAAATTTTTTTTTTGTCTTTTTTGGTGGAAACGTGGTCTCACTATGTTGCCCAGGTTGGTCTTGAACTCCTGGCATCAAGTGATCTTCCCACCTTGGTCCCCCAGAGCCCTGGGACTGTAGGCATGAGCCACCTCACCTAGCCTCACAACTGTTTTTCTTTTTTCTTTTTTTTTTTAGCATGTGCTCATGTTGTGTCTCTGGGTCACATGGGTCACATTTTGGTAATTCTTGCACTATTTCAGACTTTTTTATTATTTATTATGGCGATCTGTGATCCGTGATTTCTGTTATTGTAATTGTTTTGACTGTATATAAGGTGGATAAAATTAACAAATGTTGCCTGTGTTCTGACTGCTTCACTGACTGGCTGTTCCCCTTTCTCTCTCCCTTTCCTCTGGCCTCCCTATTCCTTGAGACATAACAATATTGAAATTAGGGTAGTTAACTACCCTGCAGTGGCCTCTCAGTGTTCAAGTGAGAGGAAGAGTAGTACATCTCTCACTTTAAATCAGAAGCTAGAAATAATTAAGCTTAATGAGGAAGGCATATATCAAAAGCCAAGACAGGCCCAAATTAGGCCTCTTGTGCCAAACAGCCCAAATGTAAATGCAAAGGAACACTTTTTTTTCTTCTTTTCTTTTCTTTTTTTTTTTTTTTTGTTTTGAGACAAAGTCTCACTGTGTCACCCAGGCTGGAGTGCAGTGGCATGATCCTGGTTCAAGTGATTCTTCTATCTCAGCCTCCTGAGTAGCTGGGATTACAGGTGTGTGCCACCAGGCCTGGCTAATTTTTTGTATTTTTAGTAGAGACAGGGTTTCACCATGTTGGCCAGGCTGGTCTTGAACTCCTGATCTCAGATGATCTACCCGTCTCGGCCTCCCAAAGTATTAGGATTACAGGCGTGAGCCACTGTGCCTGGCTGGCATATTTGTTTATAGCATGGTTTACTGAATTTTTTTTTTCTTTTCTTTTTTTTTTTTTTTTTTTGAGATGGAGTCTTGCTTTGTCACCCAGGCTGGAGTACAGTGGCGTGATCTCGGCTCACTGCAGCCTCCACCTCCTGGATTCAAGTGATTCTCCTGCCTCAGCCTCCTGAGTAGCTGGGATTACAGGTGCGCACCACCACACTCGGCTAATTTTTGTATTATTAGTAGAGACGAGGTTTCACAATGTTTGTCAGGCTGGTCTCCAACTCCTGACCTCGTGATCCACCCGCCTCGGCATCCCATAGTGCTGGGATTACAGGCGTGAGCCACCACGCCCAGCTGGTTTACTGATTATTTTAAACAAATTATTGAGTCCTAATATTCAGAAAAAAAATTTCTTTCAAAATGTTCATGCTCATTGACAAGCTGGTCACACAAGAGCTATGAGGTATGAAATTAATGTTGTTTTCATGCTTATTAGCATGCATCCATTCTACAGCCCATGGATCTAGGAGTAATTTTTTTTTTTGAGACAAGAGTTTCGCTCTTGTCGTCCAGGCTGGATTGCAATGGCATGATCTCGGCTCACTGCAACCTCCGCCTCCTAGGTTTGGCGATTCTCCTGCCTCAGCCTCCTGAGTAGCTGAGATTACAGGTGCCTGCTGCCACACCCAGCTAATTGTTTTGTATTTTTTTTAGTAGAGATGGGGTTTCACCATGTTGGCCAGGCTGGTCTTGAACTCTTGTCCTCAAGTGATCTGTCTGCCTCAGCCTCCCAAAGTGCTAGGATTATAAGCATGAGCTGCTGCGCCCGGCCAAGGAGTAATTTTGGCTTTCAAGTTTTATTTTTCATTTTTCTTTTTTTGAGATGGAGTCTTGCTGTGTCACCCAGGCTGGAGTGCAGTGGCACGATCTCGGCTCACTGCAACCTCCGCCTCCCGGGTTCAAGTGATTCTTCTGCCTCAGCCTCCCGACTAGCTGGGACTACAGTCGCACGCCACCACGCCCGACTAATTTTTGTATTTTTAGTAGAGACAGCATTTCACCATATTGGCCAGGCTGGTCTCAAACTCCTGACCTCGTGATCTGCCTGCCTCAGCCTTCCAAAGTGCTGTTATTGCAGGTGTGAACCACTGTGCCCGACCTTCAACTTTTATTATTTAAGAAATAAATTTGTGGCCAAGCGTGGTGGCTCATGCCTGTAATCCCAGCACTTTGGGAGGCCGAGGCTGGTGGATCACCTCAGGTCAGGAGTTCGAGACCAGCCTGGCAAACATGGTGAAACCTTGTCTCTACTAAAAATACAAAAATTAGCTGGGTGTGGTGGTGCATACCTGTAATCCCAGCTACTTGGGAGGCTGGGGCAGGAGAATCGCTTGAACCTGGGAGGCAGAGGTTGCAGTGAGTCGAGATTGTGCCACTGCACTCCAGTGTGGGCAACACAATGAGACTCTATCTCAGAAAAAAAAAAAAAAAAAGAGAAAAAGAAATTTGTAAAGCTATAGCTGCCGTGGATAGTGATTCATCTGATGGATCTGGGCAAAGTAAACTGAAAACCTTCTGGAATGGATTCACTGCTCAGGATGCCACTAAGACTATTTACGATTCATGGGAGTAGGTCCAATTAACAACATTAATAGGAATTTGGAAGAACTTGAATCCAACCCTTATGGATGACTTTGAGGGGTTCAAGTCTTCAGTGGAGGAAGTCACTGCAGATGTGGAAATAGCATAACTAGAATTAGAAGTGGAGCCCGAAGATGTGACTGAATTTCTGCAATCTTTTTTTTTTTTTTTTTTTGAGACGGAGTCTTGCTCTGTCCCCCAGACTGGAGTGCAGTGGCGCAATCTCGGCTCACTGCAAGCTCCGCCTCCCGGATTCACGCCATTCTCCTGCCTCAGCCTCCCGAGTAGCTGGGACTACAGGCGTCCGCCACCACGCCCGGCTAATTTTTTTTTTTTTTGTATTTTTAGTAGAGACGGGGTTTCACCGTGTTAGCCAGGATGGTCTCGATCTTCTGACCTTGTGATCCGCCCGCCTCGGCCTCCCAAAGTGCTGGGATTACAAGCTTGAGCCACCGCGCCCAGCCTTCTGCAATCTTATGATAGAACTTGAACAGATGAGGAGTTGCTTCTTATGCATGAGATAAGAAAATTGTTTCTTGTGATGGAATCTATTCTGGGTGAAGATGCTGTGAACATTGTTAAGATGACAACAAAGGATTTAGACTTACATAAACTTAGTTAATAAGGCAGCAGCAGGGTTTGAGAGGATTGAATCCAATTTTGAAAGAAGTTCTACTATAGGTAAAATGAAACAGCATCTGATGCTACAGAGAAATCTTTCATGAAAGGAAGAGTCGGCTGGGTGCAGTGGCTCATTCCTGTAACCCCAGCACTTTCGGAGGCTGAGGCAGGTGGATCACCTGAGGTCGGGAGTTTGAGACCAGCCTCACCAACATGGAGAAACCCCATCTCTACTAAAAATACAAAATTAGCCAGGCATGGTGGTGCATGCCTGTGATCTCAACTACTCGGGAGGTTGAGGCAGGATAACTGTTTGAACTTGGGAGGCAGAGGTTGTGGTGGGCTGAGATTGTGCCATTGCACTCCAGCCTGGGCAACAAGAGTGAAACTCTGTCTCAGAAAAAAAAAAAAAGGCCGGGCTCAGTGGCTCACGCCTGTAATCCCAGCACTTTGGGAGGCCGAGGCGGGTGGATCATGAGGTCAGGAGATCGAGACCATCCTGGCTAACACGGTGAAACCCCGCCTCTACTAAGAATACAAAAAATTAGCTGGGTGTAGTGGTGGGCACCTGTAGTCCCAGCTACTCGGGAGGCTGAGGCAGGAGAATGGCATGAACCCGGGAGGCGGAGCTTGCAGTGAGCCGAGATTGTGCCACTGCATTCCAGCCTGGGCGACAGAGCGAGACTCTATCTCAAAAAAAAAAAAAAAGAAAGAAAGGAAGAGTCAATCAGTGTGGCAGACTTAATTGTCCTTTTATTTTAAAAAATTGCACAGCCATCCCAGCCTTCAGCAAACCACCACTAGCAATCATCAACATTGAGGCAAGACCATCTACCAGCAAAAAGATTATGATTCACTATAGGTCCAGATGATTGTTAGCATTTCTTTTATTTTACTTTAGTTTTTGAGACATAGTCTGGCTCTTTCACCCAGGCTGGAGTGCAGTGGTGCGACCTTGGCTCACTGTGACCTCTGCCTCCCGGGTTCAAGCGATTCTCCTGCCTCAGCCTCCCGAGCACCTGGGACTACAGCCGTGCACCACACCCGGCTAATTTTTGTATTTTTGTAGAGACGGGCTTTCAGCATGTCGGCCAGGCTGGTCTCGAACTCCTGACCTCAGGTGATCCACCAGCCTCGGCCTCCTAAAGTGCTGGGATTACAGGCATGAGCCACTGCGCCTGGCCATCATTTATTTATTTATTTTTTAAATAAATAAGAGACAGGGTCCCTTATGTTGCCCAGGCTGATCTTGGACTCCTTGGTCCTCCCACTTCAGCCTTCCAAAGTGCTGGGATTACAGGCATGAACCAATGTACTTGGCCTGCATTTTTAGGCCATGAAGTATTTTAAAATTAGGATATGTCTGTACACGGTGGCTCTTGCAATTTGGGAGGCCAAAGTGGGTGGATCACTTGAGGCCAAGGGTTTGAGACCAACCCGGCCAACATGGTGAAACCCTGTCTCTACCAAAAAATAGAAAAATTAGGTGGGCGTGGTGGTGTACTCCTGTAATCCTAGGTACTCGGGAGACTGAGGCATGAGAATTTCTTGAACCCAGGAGGCAGAGGTTGCAGTGAGCTGAGATCACACCACTGCACTCCAACCTGGGCAACAGAGCAAGACTGTGTCTTCCAAAAAAAAAAAAATTAGGATATGTACATTGGTTTCCTAGACATAATGCTATTGCACACTTAATAGACTATAGTATAGTGAAAACATAACTTTTACATACATGGGAAACCAACATACTCGTGTGACTCAAGTGACATTTGCTTTATTGCAGTGGTCTGGAACTGAATGCATATTATCTTTGAGGTATGCCTGTGTTTTTCCCTTCTGGTTGACTTTCTTCACTTGGCTTACAGGACACCACACTCTTTTAACTTTCCCTTTTAATTTTTTTTTGGTTGTGGGAACAGTGTTTTACTCTTTTGCCCAGGCTAGAGTGCAGTGGTGCCATCACGGCTCACTTTAGCCTTGAGCTCCCTGGGCTTTGGTGATACTCCCACCTTAGCCTCCTGAGTAGCTGGGACTACAGGTGCATGCCACTATGCCCAGCTAATTTTTCTATTTATTTATTTAGAGACAGAGTTTTGCTTTTGTTGCCCAGGCTGGAGTGCAATGGCGGGATCTCAGCTCACTGCAACCTCCACCTCCCAGGTTCAAGCGATTCTCCTGCCTCAGCCTCCCAAGTACCTGGGATTACAGGCATGCACCACCACACCTGGCTAATTTTTTTGTATTTTTAGTAGAGATGGGGTTTCTCCATGTTGGTCAAGCTGGTCTCGAACTCCCGACCTCAGGTGATCCACCTGCCTCGGCCTCCCAAAGTGCTGGGATTACAGGCGTGAGCCAGCACACCCGGGCAATTTTTCTATTTATTGTAGAGATGAGATTTGCCATGTTGCCCAGGCTCGTGTGGAAGTCCTGAGCTCAAGCAGTTTTCCTACCTTGACCTCCCAAAGTGTTGGGATTACAGGTGAGAGCCACTGCACTTTGCCTTAACTTTTTCCTTTCTTTTTTGAACAGTGTCTCATTGTCAACAGGCTAGAGTACAGCGGCACGATCATAGCTCACTGCAGCCTTAACATCCTGGGCTCAGGTGTTCAAGTGATCTCCCACCTCAGCCTCTCGAGTAGTTGGGACTACAGGCATGCACCACCACACTAATTTTTGTATTTTTTTGTAGAGACAGGGTTTCACCATGTTGCCAACCTTAACTTTTAACTTTCCTTCTCTCATCTTTTGCTGGTTCCTCCTTTTCTTCTTGTCTCTGAATGTTTATGTGTAGTCCTTGGTCATTGTGATGCAGGATTTTTCTTGGCCCCTTTGTTGGACTCGTGACAGGGCTGTCCTATTTACTCGGCCCACTGCGCTCAACCCCTTGCAGGATGGAGCACGTGAGTGAGTGCGGGATCTGGTTGGCTGCTCCAGGCACTGGCAGGAGCAAGCTCCATGTCCAGAATGGCCAGCCAGATCCCGCACTTGCTCGCACACTTGGATGGTGGTGCCAAGGTGAGGGTGCCCACTACCCCAAAAGGGTAGTGTTACAGTGGTCTCTTAGTTTTGCTGTCTGCAGACAGCTGTGTGTTTGCAGCTCTATTGGCCCCTTGCCTCATTGCATGGGGTGGCTGCCCTCCTCTGGTGAGGACAAACGGCCAGCATGACAGTCTTTCTAGGTACCCGCACTCAGTGGATCCTGAGCTCTTGTCTGGTGTCCAAGAAGAATGAGGTCACATGGGCAAATTGAAGGATGGTGAAGTCAGAGAATTTTATTGAGCAATGAAAATGGCTCTCAGCAGAGAGGGGAACTGGAAAGGGGACGGGAAGGGTTGCCTTCCCTGAAGTCAGGTTGCCCCTTCCCTGAAGTCAAGTCATCGCTGTGAAGTCAAGCTGTCTCTTTGAAGTCAAATTGTCTCTCTCTGAAGTCAAACTGTCTCCCCCTCTACTGACTGAGTCTGGGATCTTTCTTTATAGCACTCAGAATGGAGAGTGTGTGCTCAATGGTTTGTGAGTATGCAAAAAACGTTAAAATGAAGACACCACTCAATGGTGGACATGACAGTGTAGAAAACCAATTAGGAAAGGGTAGCTATATATAAAATAGGTGAAGAGTGGGGATTAGAGGAAAGCATGCCAAAGAGGAAGATAAGTTCTCAGTGTGGTCCGAAGATTTAACTTGTATCTTGGCTTTCAGGCTTTAAACTGTCTTTGGCTTGGAGGTTTCACTGGGGACCTGCCCCTATTTACCTTGGCATTTGGCTGCCTCTGTTTGTTATCACTTGTACTTTGTCTGGCCGAGGCCTCTCCCTTGGCAATGTTTTGTCAGCAGTACTCTCTGGGGCCTGATCCCTCCTGGTAATCTCTCCAGCTCAGATTTCTTCTTACACTTTGGATGCATATGTTAACTGTCCACTCTGCATCTCTGCTTGAGTATTTTATAGACCTAAGCTCAACATGATTAAAACTGGCCTCTTAGATTTTCTCTTCCAAACCCACAACCTCTGGAGCATTCCTTCCCCTTCTTGTTTGATAGCAGACCCCTTGGAATTATTTTTGACCTGTTTTTTTCTTGTCTTACACATCTTATTTGTCAGAAAAACCTCTGGGGCGTACATCCAGAATATATCCACAGAGTCTGACCTCTTGCAATCCTCTCTATGACATCTTTTGCCTGGATTACAGCAACCGTTGCAGAGCAGTCTTGCTGCTGCTCAGACCTTGGCCTCTGGCATAGCATTTAGAGCGCCTGTGTAGGAAGAGTCAGGTTGCTAAACGCCAATCCTCTGCCCAACATCTACATTTTTCACTGAGTAAAAGCCAAAGTTCCACCAGTGGGTTATGTGGTCCATTGCATCTCTGACTTCACTTCCTTCTTAGCCTCTTGATCACTATGCTCCAGCTCGACTTGCCTTCTTGCTGGATGTACCAGGCATAACACCACCTTTGTCTTTGTACCAAATGTGCCCTTTTCCTGGAGTATGTTTCCTAGGGAGCCTTCCAACTTATTCTGTTATAATTTATAAGGGATTTATAATTTATAAGCACTTATAATTATGTCAACCATATTTAATATGTTGATCATTGGCTGGGTGGGTGCAGTGGCTCATGCCTGTAATCCTAGCACTTTGGGAGGCTGAGGCGGGAGGATCACTTGAGCCTGGGAGGTAGAGGTTGCAGTGAGCCATGTTTGTGCCACTGCACTCCAGTCTGTGTAACAAAGGGAGACTCTGTCTCAAAAAAAAAAAAAAAAAAAGATTGATCATCCTTTATATATGGGGTGACTTTACCATATATTAGGACACTTTTTTTTTTTTGAGTAGAGTTTCCCTCTTGTGCCCCCAGACTGGAGTGCAATGGCGTGATCTCGGCTTACTGCAACCTCTGCCTCCTGGGTTCAAGCAATTCTCCTGCCTCAGCCTCCCGAGTAGCCATGCCTGTCTAATTTTTTTGTATTATTAGTAGATACGGGATTTCACTATGTTGGCCAGGGAACTCCTGACCTCAGGTGATCTACCCGTTTCGGCCTCCCAAATGCTGGGACTAGAGGTGTTGAGCCACCTTGCCTGGTATAGGACACTATTTAACTCGATTTTGGGACTTTTTCTTTTCACTGGGGTATTTTCTTTTTATTAGAGGAGTTCATAATAAACAGTAGTATCTAGCAAGGTAAGCCCATTTATAATTTTTGCTTTTGACGTACTTTTTTTCCCTTTTTTCTTTTTTTTTTGAGATGGAATCTTGCTCTGTCGCCCAGGCTGGAGTGCAGTGGCGCAATCTCAGCTCACTGCAAGCTCCGCCTCCTGGGTTCACGCCATTCTCCTGCCTCAGCCTCCTGAGTAGCTGGGACTACAGGTTCCCACCACCATGCCCGGCTAATTTTTTGTATTTTCAATAGAAACGGGGTTTCACCGTGTTAGACAGGATGGTCTCGATCTACTGACCTCGTGATCTGCCCACCTTGGCCTCCCAAAGTGCTGGGATTACAGGCATGAGCCACCGCATCTGCCCTCCCCCTCCACTTTGTTTTTTTTTTTTTTGAGATGGAGTCTCCCTCTGTAGCCCAGGCTGGAGTGCAGTGTCACAATGTCGGCTCACTGCAACCTCCACCTCCTGGGTCCTGGTTCAAGCAATTCTCCTGCCTCAGCCTCCCGAGTAGCTGGGATTACAGGCATGCGCCACCAATGCCCAGCTAATTTTTGTATTTTTAGTGGAGACGGGGTTTCACCATGTTGGCCAGGCTGGTCTTGAGCTCCTGACCTCATGATCCACCCGCCTCAGCCTCCCAAAGTGCTGAGATTACAAGCATGAGCCACTGTGACCGACCCCCTTTTTCCCTTTTAAATAGAAATTCAGTGGATCTCCTTCACCTTTTTTTTTTTTTTGAGACAGAGTCTTGCTCTGCCGCCCAGGGTGGAGTGCAATGGTGTGATCTTGGCTCACTGCAACTTCCGCCTCCCAGGTTCAAGCGATTCTCCTGCCTCAGCCTCTTGAGTAGCTGGGATTACAGGCCCTTTTTTTTTTTTTTTTTTTCCCAGACCCAAACGTCAACTTACCTTCTCCACCTTTTATAAAAGCAACTTGAGTACAACAGCCAGCCTGGGCAAGGTGGCTTATGCCTGTAATCACAACACTTTGGGAGGCTTGAGGTGGGAGGATCACTTGAGCCCAGGAGTTTGAGACCAACCTGGGTAACATAGTGAGACCCCATTTCTCCAAAAATTTAAAAATCAGCCCGATGCAGTGACTTACACCTGTAATCGCAGTACTTTGGGAGGCTGAGACAAGCAGATTACTAGAGCCCAGGAGTTAGAGACTAACCTGGGCAACATGGTGAAACCTTGTCTCTGTGAAAAGACAAAAAAATTAGCTGGGGATGGTGGTATGCATCTGTAGTCCTAGCTACTCAGGAGGCTGAGATGAGAAGATTGCTTGAGCCCAGGAGGTCAAAGCTGCAGTGAGCTGTGTTTGTGCCACTGCATTCCAGCCTGGGTGACAGAACAAGACCGTGTTTCCAAAAAAAAAAAAAAAAAAAAAAAAAGAGCAGGGGCTGGGTGCGGTGGCTCAAGCCTGTAATCCTAGCACTTTGGAAGGCTGAGGTGGGCTGAGGTCAGGAGTTTGAGATGAGCCTGACCAACATGATAAAACCCCGTCTCTACTAAAAATAGAAAAATGAGCCAGGCGTGGTGGCGTGCCCCTGTAACCCCAGCTACTCAGGAGGCTGAGGCAGGAGAATTGCTTGAACCTGGGAGGTGGAGGTTGCGATGAGCTGAGATCGTGCCATTGCACTACAGCCTGGGTGACATGCCTGGAGCCCTAGGTACTTGGGAGGCTGAGGCAGGAGTATTGCTTGAGCCCAGGAATTTGAGGCTGTAGTGTGCGATGATCATGCCTGTGAATGTACTCCAGCATGGGCAAAACAGCAAGACTTGACCTCTAAAAGGAAAAATGATTTATTATCTATTTTTTGAGACACAGTCTAGCTCTGTCACCCAGGCTGGAGTGCAGTGGCGTGATCTTGGCTCACTGCAACCTCCACCTCCCGGGTTGAAGTGATTCTCCTGTCTCAGCCTTCCCAGTAGCCGGAATTACAGGTATGCACCACCACGCTTGACTAATTTTTGTATTTTTAGTAGAGACAGGGTTTCACCACGTTGGCCAGGCTGGTCTTGAACTTCTGACCTCAAGTGATCTGCCTGCCTTGGCCACCCAAAGTGCTGGGATTACAGGCGTGAGCCACCACACTCAGCCTAGGTTTTTTTTTTCAATCAATTTTTTAAAAAAAATCAATTCTGTTGGAAGGCTGCCACCTCACAGACTGAATACCAGGCCACCACACAGTATCTTAAGAGGCTAGGCTCCTCCCCGCTGCACAAGGCGCAAACTTCCCCCGCCTCCATCTCATTCTCCCAGTGCACAGGTGGGTCCCCAGTCTGTTGCAGGCATGTGCAGACAAGACCCTGGGCAGTTCCCTTATCTGCAGAAAAGCATCTGATGTAAACACTTGTGGGGTTGATCAGAGATTCTCCGGGGACCCTCCCTTATCTGCCTCCTGCATCTATCATTAGTGGGACCTCATATAATTTTTGTATGAATTAAGAAAGTAGGCCGGGCCTAGTGGTTCACATCTATAATCCCAGCACTTTGAGAGGCCAGGGCAAGAGGATTGCTTGAGCCTGGAGTTCAAGACCAGCCTGGGCAACATGGTGAGACCTTGTCTCTACAAATAAACAATTAGCTGGATGTGGTGGTGCGTGCCTGTTGTCCCAGCTACTTGGGAGGCTGAGGTGGCAGAATCGCTTGTGCCCCAGTGGTCAAGGTTGCGGTGAGTTGGGATCATGCCACAGCACTCTAGCCTGAGTGACAGTGCAAAACCCTGTCTGAAAAAAAAAACCAATTAATATACCGGCAGAGTCCTTATACCAGGATTTCTCATTTTCCTACAATGTATAATATTAATAGTAGGCATCCTATATAGCATTTTCTCTTCAACTATCAACAGTGAACATGACAAGGTGTTAGATCTCACACATGTTATGTGCTCTCTACTTCTGATCACTGTAGAATGAAAATGTACTGTTCTAGGGATCAGTGTCCTTCAGTGATGTGGCTGTGGGCTTCACCCAGGAGGAGTGGCAGCATCTGGACCCTGCTCAGAGGACCCTGTACAGAGACGTGATGCTGGAGAACTACAGCCTTCTCCTCTCAGTGGGTAAGGATTGTGCAATTTGCAACTCCAAATAACATTTATTTCCTTTTTAGCTGATGATTACAGATGGTTTCTTTGTATGATTATGAGTTAAAGGCTTGAGACTCAGGAGTTGAAGCTTGATTGATCCCTTTTGGGCACTGTAAAGAATATCTGTGGTGTTTTCTGTAATGAAATGCTCAACTGGACCAATTTTTGTGCAGGCACACCTTTGTCCTCCGCAGGCTATCTGGCCCACGTCCTGTGTCATTTTCATTCACGGGGTATTGCATTACCAAACCAGAGGTGGTTTGCAAGTTGGAGCATGAAGAGGTGCTGTGGATATTAGAGGAAGAGTCCCCAAGTCAGAGCCACCTGGGTGAGTTAATAAGTATATAGGAAGCTATAATCCCAGGGAGAAATTGGATCCTAGGGAGATACTTCACTTATTGACATCTTTGAAACTTTTCAGAGATATGTTTTTAGAGTTACCAGAACTTTGGAAGTGACTAAGAAGAGCTGGCCTGCTTGCCTCAGATGTATATATTATTACACACTAGCAGATAACAGATAAATGGTCTTTGAATGTCATTTGACTCTTCCTTCTATATCAATTTCAGTTATCTTCTTTTCATCACATATTATGTATTTATTCAATATGTATTAATTTGGCAGCTATGATGTTGGCAATTCCATCTGTGTTAGAGATATAGCTCTAAAACCATGGCTGTGTTCTATTGGTAGAAGAGAATGAGATGTAGTGTGCGCTTTATGCAAGGGCCTTTTTGAAGTCAGTAGTTTAATAAACACAGATTTGAATTGTGTGTCAGTGGAATATTCTGGCCAGATGATATACCCTGTGCTGTGAACCTTAGGCCAGAGTGTCATGTGTGCAGGACAGCAGTGAGCCGGGCTGGGTGGAAGTCAGGGGATGATGGGGAGCATGTGAGAGACGCTGTCAGACAGACTGCTCGCTGAGGTGCCGATATATTAGGAAGTTGTAGCCAAAACAGAATTTGCTGCTAAATTGGATTATGGGTATAAGAAAACGATAATAAGCATGATCTCAAAGGTTTTATGCTGAGGCACTGGCTGTGTGATGATACCATTAACTGGATAGGAGAAAATGGGGAGAAACAGTTTTGGGAAGAAATAAGAGATAGACACATAAATTTAAACAAATATTCTTTGTATAAAATAGTAATGATGCCCAGTTGGATATAAAACAATAAAAATAAAATACTGAAAAATGACCCAACATGTGAATCAGTTACCAGTTGATCTGAATTATGTTCTAAAATCCTTTTTTCTTTCTTTCTTTCTTTCTTTCTTTCTTTCTTTCTTTCTTTCTTTCTTTCTTTCTTTCTTCTTTCTTTCTTTCTCTTTCTTTCTTTCTTTCTCTCTCTCTCTCTCTCTCTCTCTCTCTTTCTTTCTTTCTTTCTTTTCTTTCTTCTTTTTGAGACAGTCTCTCTCAGTCTCACAGGCTAGAGTGCAGTGGTGCAATCTTGGCTCAATGCAACCTCTGCCTCCCAGGCTCAGAGATTCTCATACCTCAGCCTCCCTAGTAGTTGGGACCACAGGTGTGTATCACCATGCCTGACTAATTTTTGTATTTTTAGTAGAGATGGGGTTTTGCCATGTTGGCCAAGCTGGTCTCAAACTCCTGGCCTCAAGTGATCTGCCCCCCTTGGCCTCCCAAAGTGCTGGGATTACAGGTGTGAGCCACTGCACCTGGCCTCTAAATTCCTTTCATTGTTAAGAAGAAATAATGTTGCATTAAATATAAATGGTAACATGTAATGAGTAAATGCTAAAAGAAAGTAATACGTGTAACTTCTAAACTTTTCAAAAGGAGAAAATGGAAAAGAAAAAAATTAAATGTATTGGATTAGACTAAAAAAAATGTCGGGCTTGGTGGCTCAGGCCTGTAATCCCAGCACTTTGGGAGGCTGAGGCGGGTTGGTGACCTGAGGTCAGGAGTTTGAGACCAGCCTGACCAACATGGCGAAACGCCGTCTCTACTAAAAGTACAAAAATCAGCCGGGTATGGTGGTGGATGCCTGTAATCCCAGCTATTCAGGAAGCTGAAGCAGGAGAAGCTTGAACCAGGACAGCAGATGTTGGAGTGAGCAGAGATTGCACTACTGTACTCCAGCCTGGGTGACAAGAGCGAGACTCCATCTCAAAAAAAAAAAAAAAAAAAAAAAAAAAATGAAAGAGTGGGGAAAGACAGGTAAAAATTAGAACAACTGGAAACTCTTACGTGAAAAAGAGAAAACCAATCCAGATATTTTAGAAATCATAATACAGTTAAAGGGGCTAAACCATCTTATTAAAAGACGGATATTGTCAAATTGGATTTTCAAAAACCAAGTTATATAGGCTCAGTGCAGTGGCTCACTCCTGTAATCCCAGCACTTTGGGAGACCAGCCCAAGAGGATTGCTTGAGGTCAAGAGTTTGAGATCAGCCTAGGCAGCATAATGAGGATCCATCTGTACAAAAAGTAAAAAATTAGGCCAGGCGCGGTGGCTCATGCCTAGAATCCCAGCACTTTGGGAGGCCAAGGCGTGCAGATCACCTGAGGTCGAGAGTTCGAGACCAGCCTGACCAACATGGAAGAACCCCATCTCTACTAAAAATACAAAATTAGCCGGGCGTGGTGGCACATGCCTATAATCCCAGCTACTCGGGAGGCTGAGGCAGGAGAATCACTTAAACCCGGGAGGCGGAGGTTGTGGTAAGCCGAGATTGTGCCATTGAACTCTAGCTTAGGCAACGAGAGCGAAACTCTGTCTCAAAAATAAATAAAAAAAAAAATTAGCCAGGCATGGTCGTATACCAGTAGTCTCAGTTTTGGGAGGCTGAAGTGGGAGGATTGCTTGAGCCCAGGAGTTTGAAGCTGTAGTGAGCTACGATCATGCCACTGCATTCCAGTCTGGATGACAGAGTAAGAGCCTGTCTATAAAAACAAAACAAAAATCAAGCTATATGGAGTTTGAGAATCATATATGAAATGTGAACATGAAACCTTAGAATATAAAAGGAATATAAATGATATATGGTCCAAATAATAAACAAAATAGAATTTACCTCTCAGTGGACCCAAATTTAGCTTTTGAGTTTATTTTTTTATTTATTTTTTTTTTTTTGAGACGGAGTCTCGCTCTGTTGCCCAGGCTGGAGTGCAGTGGCGCAATCTCGGCTCACTGCAAGCTCCGCCTCCCAGGTTCACGCCATTCTCCTGCCTCAGCCTCTCCGAGTAGCTGGGACTACAGGCGCCCGCCACCACGCCCGGCTAATTTTTTGAGTTTATTTTTGATGCAGTTCTTTTTTCTTTCTTTTTTTTTTTTTTTAATGAGATGGATTCTCGCTTTGTCTTCCAGGCTGGAGTGCAGTGGCCGATCTCTTTTGATCCTATCTCAAAAAAATTTTTTTTCTAACTTAGATAAACAAAGAGAAAATTTATATATATATATTTGTGTGTGTGTGAATATATGTATGTATGTATGTGTGTATACATATATACACACATATATACACATATATATGTGTGTGTGTGTGTATATATATATATATATATATATAAATTTGTACTGATGGGTTGTGTTGCCCAGACTGGTCTTGAACTCCTGACCTTAAGCAATTCTTCCACCTCTGCCTCCCAGAATGCTGGTTTAGAGGCTTGATCCACTGTGCCTGGCCTACTTATATTTTTTAATTGAATGAAACTCATTCTGTTTTTGCTGTTATCATTTGAGTGAATTGGTCTCATTTATAATCTAAGAAGCATGATACTATTTTAGTGATCTATTTTTCTTAAGTTTGAAACATTTTGCTATGTTATTTCCTTAGCAATTATTTCAACATTACTCATCAATTATGTCCAACTGTGGTAAAATAAACTAAAATAGAAAAGAATAGAATGATGGAATTGCTTATAAGGATAATAGAATAGTGAAGAACACTGTCACTATTACATCATCTTTCAGTTTTCTTATTGAGCTGCTTGAAGTATTGCATCACTTGTGACAAAAATATCTGGAGAAACCTTATTTGTAGTTTCTTTCTTTTTTTGTTGTTTTTATTTTATTTATTCATTTCTTTTTGAGATGGAGTCTCACTCTGTTGCTCAGGCTGGAGTGGAGCAGTGCGATCTCAGCTCACTGCAACCTCCGCCGCTTGGGTTCAAGTGATTCTACTGCCTCAGCCACCTGAGTAGCTGGGACTACAGGCACCCACCACTGTGTCCTGGCTATTTTTTTTTTTTTTTTTTTTTGTATTGTTACTAGAGACGGGGTTTGCCATGTTGGCAAGGCTGGTTTCAAACTCCTGACCTCAGGTGATCCTCCTGCCTCGGCCTCCCAAAGTGCTGGGATTACAGGTGTGAACCACTGCACCTGACTCTCTCTTTCTTTCTTTCTCTTTCTTTTCCTTTCTTTTGTTTTCTTTTCTCTTTTCTTTTCTTTTCTTTTCTTTTCTTTCTCTTTCTTCCTTCCTTCCTTTCTTTTCTTTTTTTTGAGACAGAGTCTCGCTCTCTTGACCAGGCTGGAGTGCAGCGGCACAATCTAGGCTCACTGCAAGCTCTGCCTCCCAGGTTCAAGCCATTCTCCAGCTGCAGCCTCCTGAGTAGCTGGGATTACAGGTGTGCACCACCACATCCAGCTCATTTTTGTATCTTGAGTAGAGACAGGGTTCCACCATGTTGGCCAGGCTGGCCTTGAACTCCTGACCTCGTGATCCACCCCTGTCGGCCTCCCAAAGTGCTGGGATTACAAGCGTGAGCCACTGCACCTGGCCACTTTTTATTATTATTTTATTATTTTTTGAAATGGAGTCTTACTCTGTCACCCAGGCTGGAATGCAGTGGCATGATCTTGTCTCACTGCAACCTCTGCTTCCCGGGTTCAAGCGGTTCTTCTGCCTCAGCCTCCCGAGTAGCTGGGATTACAGGTGCGCACCACCACAAGTGGCTAATTTTTGTATTTTTAGTAGAGATGGGGTTTTGCCATGTTGGCCAGGCTGGTCTGGAACACTTGACTTCAGGTGATCCACCCTCCTTGGCCTTACAAAGTGCTGGGATTACAGGCGTGAGCCACTGCGCCCACCTCTCTTTTTTTTTTTAAACAATGGGCACAGTTGAGAGTCCAGAACTTTTATTTTCTTCCGTTAATTGCAAAGAGTAGAAAATTGACAAGAGGAAGACTTCACAATTATTAGGCAAGTCAGAAGATGAAGCAGAAGCACTGTAGACTCTAATAATTACAGTGTAATTGATCATATAAGTGAAATCTCAGACTATGAGTTAGATAATGATATTCTAGATGAATAAAGGTATGCATATGATCCTGTTATAAGAACAGCCTAGGCCAGGTGCAGTGTCTCATGCCTGTAATCTCAGCACTTTGGGAGCCCAGGCAGGTGGATTTCTTGAGCCCAGGAGGTCAAGGCTGCAGTGAGCTGTGATGCTGCCACTGCATTACAGGTTGGGCAACAGGAGTTTGAGACCAGCCTGTGTAACATGGCAAAAAACTCCATCTCTACAAAAAATACAAAAAATTAGCCAGGCATGGTGGTACATACTTGTAATCCCATTTACTTGAGAAGCTGAGGTGGGAGCATCACCTGAGCCCAGGAGGTTGAGGCTGCAGTAAGCCATGATCGTACCACTGCACAATCCAGCCTGGGTGACAGAGCCAGACACTGTGCCAAAAAAAAAAAAAAAAAAAAAAAGCATGTGAATATGTCTCTTTTTCATGAGAAATATGTTAACATTTACAATCTGTGGTAACTTATTCTTTTCTAGACTGCTGCATAGATGATGAACTGACGGAGAAGAGACAGGAAAATCAAGACCAGCATTTGCAGAAAGTTGATTTTGTCAACAACAAAACACTGACTATGGACAGAAATGGTGTATTAGGAAAAACATTTTATCTTGACACAAACCCCATTCTATCAAGAAAAATACGTGGCAACTGTTACTCATCTGGAGTGAATTTGAATAATATTTTGGAATTAATTAATTATTAGTAATAGAAGCTCCTTTGTAAGGAACCCTGCTGAGTGTAATGTACATGGGAAATTTCTCCTCTGTATGAAGCGTGAGAATCCTTATGCCAGAGGGAAACCTTTGGAATATGATGGAAATGGGAAAGTCGTCTCTCAGAATGAGGACTTATTTAGGCATCAGTATATTCAAATTCTTTTTTTTTTTTTTTTTTTTTTTTTGAGACGGAGTCTCTCTCTGTCGCCCAGGCTGGAGTGCAGTGGCACCATCTCGGCTCACTGCAAGCTCCTCCTCCCAGGTTCACGCCATTCTCCTGCCTCAGCCTCCCAAGTAGCTGGGACTACAGGCGCCCGCCACTACGCCTGGCTAATTTTTCTGTATTTTTAGTAGAGACGGAGTTTCACCTGTTAGCCAGGATGGTCTCGATCTCCTGACCTCGTGATCCACCCGCCTCGGCCTCCCAAAGTGCTGGGATTACAGGCGTGAGCCACCGCGCCCGGCCGTATTCAAATTCTTAAGCAGTGTTTTGAATACAATCAGTGTGGGAAGGCTTTTCATGAAGAGGCAGCCTGCAGTTCCTATAAGAGAGTGTGCTCATGGGAGACCCTGTGAATATAATGAACATGTGAGAGCCTTTTCTGATAGACCAATATTCATTGTTCATCAGAGAACTCACATAAGGAAGAGTCACTATGAATTCAATGAATGTGAGA
The DNA here is from genome assembly GCF_028878055.3 of Symphalangus syndactylus. Classification (NCBI taxonomy): domain Eukaryota; kingdom Metazoa; phylum Chordata; class Mammalia; order Primates; family Hylobatidae; genus Symphalangus; species Symphalangus syndactylus. The sequence continues at coordinate 80,416,748 of NC_072426.2, forward strand.
GGAGGTCTGGTGAGAAGCCACCTGTAAATAAACACCACAGAGTTATGGAGATGAAACACTATGAGTGTAATGCGAGTGAGAATAGTTTTGGCAAGAAATCACTCCTCATTCTACGAAGTTACAGAGGAGAGAAAACTTTTGACTGTGATAGAGATTTGGAAGTACTCTGCAAGAAGCCAAATTTCACTCAGCATCAAGAAACACATATAGGAAAGAATGCCTATAAAATTAATCAGTATGCTAGTATATTTTGCCGTAAGCCAAAGCGTTCTGTATGTCAGATAACAGATACAGAAGAAGAACTATGAATGTAGTGAATGTGGGAAAACCTTCAGCCATAAATCCTCTTTTATCCTACATCAGAGGATACACAGAGGAGAGAAACCCTATGAATACACTGAATGTGGGAAAACTTTTGGATATAGGTCATGCCTTGCAGTACATCAAAGAACACACACGGGACAAAACCTATGAATGTAATGAATGTGGAAAAAACTTCTGTGAGAAGTCAAATCTTCATGTACATCAGAGAACACACACAGGAGAGAAACCCTGTGGATGTAATGAATGTCAGAAAGCCTTTGGTGATAGGTCAGCTCTAACAGTACATCAGAGAATACATACTGGCGAGAAACCCTGTGAGAGTAAGGAATGTGGGAAAACTTTCTCCCAGCAGCCAAACTTCATTAATCATCAGTGAACTCACACAGGAGAGAGACCCTTTGAATGCAATGAATGTCAAAAATCCTCTGTGAAGTCAAAACTTGGAGAACATCAGAGAATTCACACAGGGGAGAAACTCTATGAATGTAATGAATGTGAGAAAATGTTCTACCACAAGTCATCTCTCACAGTACATCAGAGAACCCACACAGGAGAGAAACCCTATGCATGTAGTGAATGTGGGAAAACCTTCTACTAGAAGTCATCCCTCACAACACATCAGAGAACACACACAGGGGAGCAACCCTATGAATATAGTGAAACCTTTTACCAGAATCCCGACTTCACTAAACATCAGAGAGACAGCATAGAGGAAACCCTTGTCAACATCCTGAAGGCTCAGAAACCTTCACCTTCTTGGACTCATTCCATAGCAGAAACAACCCAGGTTGGGGTGAGAACACCCAATAAAGATGAGAAATCTTTTGCCTGGAAGTGATATTCCATTGAACAGCAAATAATTGGTATTTTGTCTTCTTTTCTTTTCTTTTGTTGTTGTTATTTTTTGAGACAGAGTTTCACTCTTATCGCCCAGGCTGGAGTGCAATGGCGTGATCTCGGCTCACCACAACCTCTGTCTCCTGGGTTCAAGCAATTCTCCTGCCTCAGCCTCCCAAGTAGCTGGGATTACAGGCATGCGCCACCATGCCCAGCTAATTTTGTATTTTTAGTAGAGACGGGGTTTCACCATGTTGATCAGGCTGCTCTTGAACTCCCCACCTCAGGTGTCCACCCACCTTGGTCTGCCAAAGTTTTGGGATTACAGCCACCACGCCCAGCCCTTCTTTTTTTTTTTGAATCAGAATCTCACTCTGTTGCCCAGGCTGGAGTGCAGTGGCACAATCTCAATTCACTGCAACCTCCTCCTCCTGGGTTCAAGTGATTCTTGTGCCTCAGCCTCCCAAGTAGCTGGGACTACAGGCATGTGCCACCATGCTCAGCTAATTTTTGTATTTTTTGTAAAGACAGATTTTCACTATGTTGACCAGGGTGGTCTGGAACTCCTGACCTCAAGTGATCTGCCCACCTTGGCCTCCCAAAGTGCTGGGATTACAGGTGTGAGCCACTATGCCTGACCAATAATTGATATTTTATTTTATTTTTATTTATTATTTTTTTGAGATGGAGTCTCACTCTGTTGCCCAGGCTGGAGTGCAGTGGCACGATCTCAGCTCACTGCAACCTCCGCCTCCCTGCAACCTCCGCCTCCCGGCTTCAAGCGATTCTTCTGCCTCAGCCTCCTGAGTAGCTGGGATTACAGGTGTGTGTCACCAGGCCCAGCTAATTTTTGTATTTTTAGTAGAGACAGGGTTTCGCCATGTTGGCCAGGCTGCTTGAACTCCTGACCTCAAGTGATCCACCTGCTTCGGCCTCCCAAAGTGCTGGGATTACAGGCATGAGCCACCGCACCCGGCCTTTATTCTCACCTTAGAATCACAAGATGGTAGTGCAGGAAGAGTATACAGTATTTAACTATTTCTGCTTCATTTGAAAGATAAAATGTATGGAGCCTGAGAGAATCAATGAATTATTACAGCTCACTCCTTTGTTACTGATCAAGATAAGAATTTGGTCCAGGCGCGGTGGCTCACACCTGTAATCCCAGCACTCTGGGAGGCCGAGGCAGGTGGATCACCTGAGGTCAGGAGTTTGAGACCAGCCTGGCCAACATGGAGAAACCCTGTCTCTACTAAAAATACAAAAAATTAGCCAGGCGTGGTGGCGGGCACCTGTAATCTCAGCTACTCGAGAGGCTGAGGCAGCAGAATCGCTTGAACCTGGGAGGTGGAGGTTGCAGTGAGCCAAGATCATGCCACTGCATGCCAGCCTGGGTGACAGAGGGAGACTCTGTTTCAAAAAAAAAAAGTTCCATGATTTCTTTATTCCTTTGCACAGCTGAAACAAGTCTTATCAAAAGATTGTGAAACTGTAATCAAATTAGAACAAATATTAAAAGAAAATCTTGTACTGAAGCATTCATTCTCTTTTTTAGAGTTTCTGTGAATTGTTCAACAATATTCCCAGTATTATAATCATAGGAAAACAGATAAACAGTACAACATGAGTGTTTCCTACCACGTCAGTTTTAATAAAGACACTTTCTATATTAGGATCCTGTCATTTATAAATTGTTTGTATTTTAAATTTTTTTGTGTCTTAGCGACATAAATTGTTAATCATTGGGATACATGTGTTTACTTTTACCCAGTGAAAAATTGCATGTCTAAGCTCAACACAATCTGGTCATAGAGATGTCTCCACATTGTTCAAATGGTCTCTTCTGTGTAGCATTTTAGAAAGTTGGATCCAGGAGCAGCAAGGCGGGCCAGATTTCTCCTAACTTTATTCTTACCTCCTGTTTCCCAGCATTACCTTTACTCTTCGCATTTTTCTAAGACCAGTAGAAAATGAACAGATCCCAGGTGAGTTGTTTAGTTGTTATTATCAGCTTTATTTTTAATGCAATGTATGAGGCTTTTAAGGCTCATTAGAATGGAAATATAGAAATCAACAGGAAAATAGACAATAGCAGACTGATAGCATGATTTAATACATAGGTAAGTACAAGTTTTATGGTCTTTCATAGTTATCAAAATTGAGCTGTAAATTTGAATCTTTTTGATAGCCATTGCACAATGCAGACATCTGTCACATGATTTACATTTCTATAAAGAAAAACCGTATTGATTATGAATGGGGCATGAAAACTTCCTGGCAGTGAGTCTAAAATTGTTCTCTTTTTGCACTCTGTATGGGCGATGAAGTGTACAACCTTCCAATAACTTCAATAAAAGAAATTCAGCCTCTTTCAGTAGTTCTTCAGTAGGAACAAAGGACTCAAGAGCTATAAGAAAACTCAGTGAATATACGTTTTCAGAGAAGCAAAATATTGTAGTCTAGTATAGTATGTAGATTAGTAGAGTAACCACTAGCCATATGTGGATATTGAAATATAATTAAAATATATTTCAAAAGTCACATAGTAACATTTAAGTGATTAGTTGCCACATGTGGCTAGTGGCTACCAAATTGGACAGCACTGCTCTAGGCTGTTTTCTGGTGTTGCTGCTTGATACAGGGATAAAATGTAGAGTATCTGGAGGAAGAAATCAAGTGCATCTTTAGACTATTTCAGTAAATCATTTTTTTCCCCATTTAGGCTGTATTAATGGGGTAGTATAGACAGTTCGCAGTTACACTCTCTGGCATTTGTGCCTGTAATTCTATTTCACATTTCAGACCTTTCTTTTCTGAACAAACCAGAAGAGGTAAAGGAACTGAGAAAGTGTGATTAATGGTATAAATTGAAATGGATATGTTATGTTCAAACATTAATATAATAGTTGATAAACCAAGATTCAGAGCAAAACCAAAATATACACGTTACAAAAAATATGAATGGCTGAATTTCTTATCCAGGACAGACTATCATACTGGCTTAAAAAACCAAAATACAGCCGTATTGTTTCTTAAAAACATGCTTTTAAGAAATCTAAAAGGCTGGGCCGGGTGGCTCACACCTGTAATCCCAGAACTTTGGGAGGCTGAGGGGGGCGGATCACCTGAGGTTGGGAGTTCGAGACCAGCCTGACCAACATGGAAAAACTTCGTCTCCACTAAAAATACAAAATTAGCCTGGCTTGGTGGTGCATGCTTGTAATCCCAGCTACTTGGGAGGCTGAGGCAGGAGAATCGCTTGAACCTGGGAGGCGGAGGTTGCAGTGAGCCGAGATTGTGCCATTGCACTACAGCCTGGGCAACAAGAGTGAAACTCCTTCTCAAAAAAAAAAAAAAAAAAAATCTGAAAGAGGTGAAGGAAGGAAAGCAAAGAAATGGGCAAAATATTAAAATATTTTTGGCAAAAGCAATTAAAAGGCAAATAAGAGCACCTTTATTTATATCAAAGTAGAACTTGTACCCATAATGGTATGAAAATAGATTATCACACAATGGTAAATAGCAAAATTAGGCAAGAGGATAAAAGTCATCTTTTTATGTAGCCAAATACAAAAGCAGCTGCTACCTTGGTTATAGAAAACTATTAAGAGAGGCAAGAAACCTCTTTCAGCTTATGACAGATCAAAGAGATTAAAAATAAGGAAAGATAGCTAGCTATCCTGTATTCTACCCAATGGAATATTTTACTCTTCAAGGAAAAATTGCAAAGATTGAAGAGGTAATCATACCTAAAATTCAGTGGTATTTATTCTGTGTCAGATGGTTTTCTAAATATCTTAAACTTACATAATCTAATCTCAACAGCAAATATGTAACATAGATATCATTGTTTTCCCAAAATAAAACTGAAGTAAAAAGATTAAGTGCCATGCCTATTATGGGATATAGGTCAACAAATTTTTCATCACTCATTTTTCATCATTAGATCATATTCTGGTCACTAAGAATTTTTTTTTTTTTTGAGGCAGTGTCTTGCTCTATCACCCAGGCTGGAGTGCAGTGGCATGATCTCAGCTCACTGCAACCTCCGCCTTCCAGGATCAAGCGATTCTCCTGCCTCAGCCTCCAGATTAGCTGGGATTACAGGCTCGTGAGACCATGCCTGGCTAATTTTTTATGTTTTTAAATGAGATGGGGTTCCATCGTATTAGCCAGGATGGTCTCGATTTCCTGACCTTGTGATCTGCCTGCCTCGGCCTCCCAAAGTGCTGGGATTACAAGCGTGAGACACCGTGCCTGGCCCAGAAAAATTTTTTTCTTTTTTTTTTTTTTGAGATGGAGTTCTGCTCTTGTTGCCCAGGCTGGAGTGTAATGGCGCGATCTCTGCTCACTGCAGACTCCGCCTCCCGGATTCAGGAAATTCTCCTGCCTCAGCCTCCCAAGTAGCTGGAATTACAGGCATGTGCCACCACGCCTGGCTAATTTTTTGTATTTTTAGTAGAGATGGGGTTTCACTGTGTTAGCCAGGATGGTGTCCATCTTCCGACTTCAGGTAATCCCCCCGCCTGGGCCTCCCAAAGTACTGGGATTACAGGCGTGAGGCACTGTGCCCGGCCCAAACATTTTTAATACTAAAAAGTAGAAATTTGTTAGAAGTAGAATTTTGAGGCCGGGCGCAGTGGCCCACGCCTGTATTCCCAGCACTTTGGGAGGCCGAGGTGGGTGGATCACCTGAGAGCAAGAGTTCAAGACCAGCCTGGCCAACTTGGCAAAACCCCATCTCTACCAAAAATACAAATAAAACAAAAAAAGCCCAAAAAAAACAAAACAAAAAATGCCGGGCATGGTGGCAGGCGCCTGTAGTCCCAGCTACTCAGGCTGAGGCAGGAGAATTGCTTAAACCGGGAGGCGGAGTTTGGAGTGAGCCAAGATGGCTCCACTGCACTCCAGCCTGGGTGACAGAGCGAGACCCTGTCTCAAAAAAAAAAAAAGTAGAATTTCAAGATATTACATCCTTAATTGTGAGCTTTAAAACTGAAAAGAGTAGATAAATTGCTTATGATATGTAATCATAAAAGAAATCATCCCTTAAATAAAACTTTGGACTTAAGATAAAAATCAAAATCAAATGATTAATTATCTGGAATAAATTGTAAGGAGAATACATGACAACTTTAGGGCAACAAGTATGTTTATTGTAGAATACTGTAACTTATTTTTAAAACTAAACTGAAAATAATTATGAATTATATATTTGCTCAAAGAAACTGGAAAAAAAGCAAAGCAGGACAAGGTTAGGATAAAATCATGAATATAATTAAAACATAATAAAGAGCAAAGCTAAGTGTAAAACTAAAAGCAGTTTGTTGCAACTGGTCATAAAAGTGATTAAATCTAAAGCTGGCATTAATAAGGAAGCAAGGTAATAAAGCAAAAATATAAACAGCTTTGAGAAAGTACACCTAATAACAAAATCTTGTAACACAACAAATGAAAATCACAAAAAATATAGGGAGACTACATCGAGGATTATACCAAAGAATAAATACAGCATGTTCTATTAGAATATCCTCTCCATGAAAGTAGTAATTTTGTTCACAACAATCTTTCCAACACTGTAGCAGCAGATGCTCAATATGTATTCACTGAATAAATGACTGACCAAGTAGGGTTTATATCAAAGTATGGCTACTTCAACAATAAGAAACTTACTGGAGGCCGGGAGTGGTGGCTTACTCCTGTAATCCCAGCACTTTGGGAGGATGAGGTGAGAGGATTGCTTGAGGCCAGGAGTTTGAGACCAGCCTGGGCAATATGGCAAAATCCTATCTCTACAAAAAAAATATGAAAAAATTAGCTGGGTATGGTGGCCTATGCGTGTAGTCCTGGCTACTTGGAAGAATCACCTGAGCCCAGGAGGTCAACGGTGTGGTGAACAGTGATCACGCCAGCTCAGGCAACAGAGACAGACCCTGGCTCAAAAAGAAAAACCAAAACAAAAACACTCCCCAACTTCTTGGAGATACTACATCAACACATTTAACTTGAATACAGAATTATATAAAAGTCACTAGGCTGGGTGCAGTGGCTCATGCCAAGGAAGGAAGATTGCTTGAGGCCAGGAGTTCAAGACCAACCTGGCCAACATAGAAAGACTCCATTTCTAAAAAAGTGAAAAAAATTTAAAAAGTCACTAACTAACAGGTAATTAGATACACATTTATTTATTTATTTATTTATTTTTTGAGATGGAGTCTCACTCTGTCACCCTGGCTGGAGTGCAATGGTGTGATCTAGGCTCACTGCAACCTCCACCTCCTGGGTTCAAGCAATTCCCATGTCTCAGGCTCCTAAGTAGCTGAGTTTATAGGCGTCAGCCACCATGCCCGGCTAATTTTTGTATTTTTAGTAGAGACGGGGTTTTACCATGTTGGCCAGGCTGATCTCAAACTCTTGACCTCAGGTGATTTGCCCGCCTCCGCCTCTCAAAGTGTTGGGATTACAGGCATGAGCCACCACGCCTGGCCTAGATACAAATGTTAAACATGTTAGCCAATAACAAGTTCCAAATAGAAATGGAAGAAAAATGGGAATACTTGTAATGTCAAAAATGATAAATTAGGCATAAATTTAGTTTCATTGAGAAAGGTACATTGGAGCAAAGTCCTGAAGGAGGAATCATAAAAAATACTAAATCCAGTAGAAGGCTTAAAAAGAGAAAAAAGATCAAAGAACAGCTGGAACAAGAAGAAAAATAGAAACAAATAGGTTATAGACTTAAACAGTCACATCAGTATTCATGTTACATATAAATGCCCCAAATATCCAAAGGCAGATATTGCCAAATTGGATTTTAAAAAAAGCAATGCCCATTTATATACTATAGACAAGAAACTCATATTAATATAAAGACAGAAATAGCTTAAAAGTAGGATTGAGGCCGGCATGGTGGCTCATGCCTATAATCCCAGCACTTTGAGAGGCCAAAGGCAGGTGGATCGCCTGAGGTCAGGAGTTTGAGACCAGCCTGGGCAACATGGCGAAACCCCATCTCTACTAAAAATACAAAAATTAGCCAGTGTGGTGGCAGGTGCCTGTAATTCCAGCTACTCGGAAGGCTGAGGCAGGAGAATTGCTTGGCTTCGTGAGCTGGAGGTTGCAGTGAGCTGAGATCGTGCCACTGTACTCCAGCCTGGGCAACAGACCAAGACCCTGTCTCAAACAAAAGAAAACAAACAGAAAGAAAATAAATAAAACAAACAGTTTTTCTCCTATTTCTTCCTGTGATTTTCTCCCCATATTCAGTTGTTTTGCTTATCTTAGTTCTTAGTGTTATAGCCTGTTTTCCTAAAGTAGCTCTACTTCTTTTTTTTTTTTTTTTTTTTGAGATGGAGTTTCACTCTTGTTGCACGGGTTGGAGTGCAGTGGCACAATCTTGGCTCTCTTCAACCTCCACCTTCTGGGTTCAAGCAGTTCTCCTGCCTCAGCCTCCCAAGTAGCTGGGATTACAGGTGCCTGCCACCACGTCTGGCTAATTTTTTTTTTTTGTTTTTGAGATGGAATTTCACTCTCGTTGCCCAGGCTGAAGTGCAATGGCATGATCTCGGCTCACCACAACCTCTGCCTCCCGGGTTCAAGCTATTCCCCTGCCTCAGCCTCCTGAGTAGCTGGGATTACAGGTATCCACCTCCATGCTCAACTAATTTTGTATTTTTAGTAGAGATAGGGTTTCTCCATGTTTCTCCATGTTGGTCAGGCTGGTCTCAAACTCCCAACCTTAGGTGATCTGCCCACCTCGGACTCCCAAAGTGCTGGGATTATAGGCATGAGCCAGCATGACTGGCCTTTTTTTTTTTTTTTTTGGAGACAGAGTCTCACTCTGTCTCCCAGGGGCGTGATCTTGGCTCACTGCTACCTCCACCTCCCAGGTTCAAGCGATTCTCCTGCCTCAGCCTCCTGAGTAGCTGGGACTACAGACATGAATTTTGTATAATTTTTACATATGTGTCCCAAAATATTCTTTTTTTTTTTTTGAGACGGAGTCTCGCTCTGTGGCCCAGGCTGGAGTGCAGTGGCGCAATCTCGGCTCACTGCAAGCTCCACCTCCCGGGTTCACGCCATTCTCCTGCCTCAGCCTCCGAGTAGCTGGGACTACAGGCGCCCGCCACCACGCCTGGCTAATTTTCTTTGTATTTTTAGTAGAGACGGGGTTTCACCGTGGTCTCGATCTCCTGACCTCGTGATCCGCCCGCCTCGGCCTCCCAAAGTGCTGGGATTACAAGCGTGAGCCACCGCGCCCGGCCAATATTCTTTTGATTTTTTCCTAACGATTTGAAAATGTAAAAAATGTAACTAACAACCATTCCTGGTTCCTGTACAGAATGGGGCAGGCCAGATTTGGCTGTGAATTGCTTGCCAACTCCTGCCCGTTCTTACACCTGAATGTGGGTGGTCATCCTGCTCTCTGGTCTTTGCCCTGCATTTCCTCTTAAGCCCTTCTCCACTCTTCTTAAAATCACTGCCCCTAAGATGCAAACCTGGACATCTAACTCTAGTGCTTACTTCACCTCTTTATTGGCTCCCTGTTACCCACAGCTGTGATCTTGAAGTAGTGGGTTCGAGATATACCTTAAGGGAGTGCTTAAAAAAATCAGCATGCTTGAGGCTGGGCGTGGTGGCTCACGCCTGTAAGCCCAGCACTTGAGGTCAGGAGTTTGAGACCAGCCTGGCCAACGTGGTGAAACCCCGTCTCTACTAAAAATACAAAAAAAAAAAAAAAAAAAAAGAAAGAAAGAAAAAGCAAGCCGGGCATGGTGGTGCACGCCTGTAATCTCATCTACTCAGGAGGCTGAGGCAGGAGAATCACTTGGACCTGAGAGGCAGAGGTTGCCGAGATCACACCACTGCACTCCAGCCTGGGCAACAGAGTGAGACTCCATCTCAAAAAAAAAAAAAAAAAATCAGCACGCTGGAAGAAAATACCAGCATAGCTGTTTACATTATTCACACTCACAAAAAGAAACTTTATAGTACATATGTTTAACTTATGATAAAATATTTAGGGAAAGGAATTCATCCCAAATTACTTATAATCATCTAGCTCTTGATTTTGCTTCCGTATCTGTATCTTAATATATCTGTAACCTTTCACCAACAAACAGTACTATTTGTAGTTCTATTAACCTGACCTGTGTTTTCAGTGTCCCCAGGCTTTTTTTTTTTTCGCTTTGTCTTTGGCCCATAATAACCTTGTTATTATTATTATTAGAGATGGAGTCTTGCTCTGTCTCCCAGTCTGGAGTACAATGGCATGATCTCGGCTCACTGCAACCTCTGCCTCCCAGGTTCAAGCGATTCTCCCACCTCAGCCTCCTGAGTAGCTGGAATTACAGGCGTATGCCACCACACTCAGCTAATTTTTGTAGTTTTAGTAGAGATGGGATTTCACCATGTTGGCCAGGCTGGTCTTCAGCTCCTGACCTCAGGTGATCTGCCTGCCTCGGGCTCTCAATGTGCTGGGATTACAGGTGTGAGCCACCGCGCCCAGCCCCATGATACATTACTGATGTGTGAGGACTCAACGCGTTATTTTCTTAAGGTAGCAAAATAGAATTGAACACTTTCCCGGGTGTGGCCATTACCTTTTAGATTCTTCTTGCATTTCTTCTGCAAAACCTTATTGCAGGCATATATTTTTAACTATGTCTTTCAATGATATAATTAACCCTTTGAGAGCAGTGTTTTAAAGTATTAATTTTTATATCCCCAGAACGTGAGACAGTTCTAGCACATTGGGGAACCTTAGATTTTTTTTCCTACAAATCAATAAATTAATACACGGTTAGGGTACTTTTATGATTTGTTATCCCACAGGACATAATGCCAAATAAAGGACAGAGTAGGTATGCTGTGTGACATTTTTTCTTTGGGTATCAACAGTGAACATGACAAGATATTAGATCCCAAACATTGCATAGTGTCTGTTGTAGTCACTGTAAAATGAACACAGATGTACTTTTTCAGGGATCAGTGTCACTCAAGGATGTGACTGTGGGCTTCACCCAGGAGGAGTGGCAGCATCTGGGCCCTATTGAGAGGACCCTGTACACGAATGTAATGCTAGAGAACTACAGCCTCCTCGTCTCAGTGGGTAAGGATTGTGTTTTATATACTTCAAATAGCATTCATTTCTTTTTTAGCAGTTGATATACGTGATCCTTTATAGAGATGAATTATTTTTAGGGTTGAAATTTAGGGTTCAAAGGTGACCCTGGGCTGTAGGTATAAGGTGACCTTTTTTGGTCACTGGAAACTTTTTTCCCCTCTCCTAGTGAAAAGCTTAAGTGGGACTATTGACTACAGCTCCTAAAACTGCACCTCTTTCTTCAGAAGCCCTGAAGCTATAAGCCTGGCTGAGTCCTGAGTCATTTCTCATTCACAGAGTATTGCATTAGCAAGCCGAAGGTGCTCTTCAAGTTGGAGCAAGGAGAGGAGGCATGGATATTAGAGGAAGAGTCCTCAAGCCAAAGGCACTTTGGTGATTAGTGAGTACCTACCCACTGTAAGCCTAGTGAGGTTGGTCCCTGTCCATTCAGGTGTTTCTCTTTGCTGTTTTAAAGGAATTTTATATTTCATTTCATTTATTTATTTATTTTTTGGGTTACAAACAATTGAAATTCATTTCTCCCAGTTTTGGGGGCTAGAAGTCCAAGACCAGGGTGCTAGCATGGTCAGGTTCTGGTGAGAGCCCTCTTCCAGGTTTCAGACTGCCAACATCACGTTACATCCTCACATAGTGAAGAGAGAGAGCTACAGAGCTCTTTGGGGGTCTTTTTTAAGACTTTTATTTTAGGTTCAGTGGGGTACATGTGAAGGTTTGTTTACACAGGTAAACTCGTCTCATGGGGGAGTTTTATTTTTTAGAGACACCACTGTAAAAGTGGCCTAGAATAATTGGTCTGCTTTCCTTAGATACATATCCAAGTAATGACCTCATAGCTGAGTGTTCTTGGGTTTTCACTTGAAGTTTTTAGGCAGAGTTATTATTCTCAGCATTTACAAAAATCTAATTCTTGCCTATCTCATTTTAGATCTTTTTTTATTTATTCCCTTTCTATTGTCTTCTTTTAATTGTGTATCATTTATTCATTTAACAAGTATGATGTTTTTTATTAATTTACATGCCACTTAGGTTTACAGCTGGGGTAGACCTGTGGAAAATATAATGATCCTACTGTAAGGAAGTTTATACTTTTGTTTTGGAGGAGAGTAAAATGTGGTGTGATACTTTAGCAAATGTCTTTAAACCCCTTTGGGGTCAAAATCAGGACACAAATTTTAATGATGTGAGGGAGAGTGTGAGCCATGTAGTTTCTGAATATTCTAGGCATTGGAGGATTTAGAGCAAAGAAGTGACAGGATCTGACTCACCTCTCTCTGGCTTCCATGAAGAGAACATGCCAGCTGACGGGTGGCAGACTGGGGAGCAGGCAGCAATAAATCCTGCAGTGGCCCACAACAGTGATGGCGCCTGCAATAGCTCAGTAGAGTTAGGGAGGTCATGTGAAGGGTTTTGTTTCTGGATGTTTGTTGAAGGTGTTCCCCAAACAGGATTTGTTAGATTGGTTTTGGAGTATAAGAAAAAGTGGTGTTTCCGTCTGGGAAGTGAGGAGCGCCTCTGCCTGGCCGCCCCGTCTGGGATGTGGGGAGTGCCTCTGCCTGGCCGCCCCAGCTGGGAGGTCTACCACGGAGGCCAGATGCAGTGTGGGGCTGGACGTGGTGGCTCATGCCTGTAGTCCCAGCACTCTGGGAGGCCGAGGCGGGTTGATCACTTGAGGCTAGGAGTTTGAGACCAGCTTGGCCGACATGGCGAAACATGAAAAATACAACCAACCAACCAACCCACCAACCCAGCAACAACAAAACAGGTCTACCCTGGAGTCATACTCTAATTTTTTCTATTTTCTTCCCTTTCTGATCCTTTATCCCACTTTCTTTTTCTTCCTCTTCCTTCTCCTTCTTCTTTGTCAAAGACATAGAGGATTGAGTTATTATCATTGATCAATACAAAGTCCCTCTCTCATTTATTTTCTTTCATTCCCACCCCCCATTTCTATTCCCGGTCTTCCCATGTGCAACCTTCCTAATATGTTTGATATGCATCTTTTTGTTTGTATGTATTTTTAGAAAATGTTTATTGTTTTGTGTGCAAAAAAAGAAAAAAATTAATATTGGTTTGCAAATTGTAAAAAAAAAAAAAAGTATTGTTTGATACATAAGAGATATATAGGCTGGGCGCGGTGGCTCACGCCTGTAATCCCAGCACTTTGGGAGGCCGAGGCAGGCGGATCATGAGGTCAAGAGATCAAGACCATCCTGGCCAACACGGTGAAACCCCATCTCTACTAAAAATACAAAAAATTAGCTGGGTGTGGTGTCGGGCGCCTGTAGTCCCAGCTATCCTGGAGGCTGAGGCAGGAGAATAGCGTGAACCCGGGAGGCAGATTTTGCAGTGAGCCGAGATCACACCACTGCACTCCAGCCTGGGCGACAGAGTGAGACTCTGTCTCAAAATAAAAAAAGAGATATATCTATATGGAGAGAGAGAGAGAGAGAGAGACATCTCTTATGTCACACAGCATACTTATTCTGTCCTTTATTTGGTATCTATCTATTATCTATCTATCTATCTATCATCTATCATCTATTTTTTTGAGATGGAGTCTCACTCTGTTGCCCAGGCTGGAGTGCAGTGGCGTGATCTCGGCTCACTGCAAATTCTGCCTCCCGGGTTCAAGTTATCCTCCTGCCTCAGCCTCCCAAGTAGCTGGGATTATAGATGTGTTGCCACCATGCTGGCTAATTTTTGTATTTTTAGTAGAGACAGAGTTTCACCACAGTGGCCAGGCTGGTCATGAACTCCTGACTCAAGTGATCTGCCCACCTTGGCCTCCCAAAGTGCTGGGAATACAGGCATGAGCTGCCACGTCCAGTCCATAGAGATATAATTTATTGAGTTGGCGAAAAATGGGACGCAATAGTGCTGGGAGGAAATTGATAAGAATGTAGGTAAATCTAGGCTGGGCACGGTGGCTTACACCTGTAATCCCAGCACTTTGGGAGGCCTAGGAGGGTGGATCACGAGGTCAGGAGATTGAGACCATCCTGGCTAACATGGAGAAACCCTGTCTCTACTAAAAATACAAAAAATTAACTGGGCGTAGTGGTGGGCGCCTGTAGTCCCAGCTACTCGGGAGGTTGAGGCAGGAGAATGGCGTGAACCTGGGAGGTGGAGCTTGTAGAGAGCCATTGCACTCTAGCCTGGGCAACACAGCGAGACTCCATCTCAAAAAAAAAAAGACTGTAGGTAAATCTAAACAAACATTTTCTTTGGTGAGTAATACTTGTTGCGCGTAAAAAGGACAAAAACATAATACTGAAAAATAGCACATAGGTCAGTTAGCAGTTAGACTTCTGTTCTAAAATGTTTGTTTTTCTGAAGACACGTTAAGAAATATGCATGGTAAAATTTAATGAACAAATGCTAAAATAAGCAAAACACTATCACTTTCAAACCTGTAAATGAGAGAAAGTGGAAAATTAAAACCAACCATTGTAAACAAATTGAATTAGACCCAAAAAGAGTAATAAAGTACTGAAGAGTAAAGAGTGATAAGTGTGGAACACATAAAAGCTGCGCCCCTGACTGAAAAAATAAAGAAACGGCCAGATATTTTAATAATTACAAGAAGTGAAAATTGACTAAATTCTCCTGATAAAAGACAAAGATAAGTTGGGTTTTGAGAGCTTTTTTTGTTATTTTATTTTATTTGTTTGGAGACAGGGTCCTACTCTGATGCCCAGGCTGGAGTGCAGTGGTGTGATCACAGCTCACTGAAGCCATGACCTTCTAGGCTCAAGTGATCTGCCCACCTCAGCCTCCCAGAAATTTGAGACCAGCCTGGGCACACGGCAAAACCCCATTTCTATAAAAAATACAAAAATTAGCCAGGCAAAGTGGCATGCATCTGTAGCTCCATTTACTCATGAGGCTGAGGTGGAAGGATCTTGTGAGCCTGGGCAGTCAAGGCCGCAGTAAGCGGAGGTTGCGCTGTCACACTCCAACTTGGGTGATGGAGTGAGACCCTGTCTCAAAAAAAAAAAAGAAAGAAAAAGTTGTCTGCAGACAGATGATTAAAAATACTCTGAGTATATAGCAAGTTGGCAAATGTAAGATCAATGTATATAATCTGTTGTCTTTCTAAGCACCAGTCATCTATTTCATTTTATTTTTTTGTTGAGACAGTCTCACTCTGTCACCCATGCTGGAGTGCAATGGTGCGGTCTCGGTTCACTGCAACTTCTGCCTCCCAGGTTCAAGTGATTCTCCTGCCTCAGCCTCCTGAGTAGCTGGGATTACAGGCATGCACCACCACGCCTGGCTAATTTTTGTATTTTTAGTAAAGATGGGATTTCACCAGGCTGATCTCGAACTCCTGACCTCAGGTGATCTGACTGCCTCAGTCTCCCAAAGTGCTGGGATTACAGGCATAAGCCACCATGCCTGGCTTCATCTTTATATTTTTTTAGAGACAAGGTCTCACTATGTTGCCCAGGCTGGCCTTGAACTCCTGATCTCAAGTGATCCTTTCACCTCGCCCTTCCAAAGTGCTAGGATTACAGGCATGAGCCACCACGCCTGGCCACACCAGTCATCTTTAGAAAACATGATTCAGGTTTGAGTGCAGGAGATCAAAGCTGTAGTGAGCTATGATCATACCACTGCACTCCAGTCTGGGTGACACAGTGAGACCTTGTCTCAAAAAAACAAACAAAAAGCAACCCCCCCTCGCCCCAATTCAAAGAATTTAAACCGTTTGCAATAACAAGGCCTTTATTTTTAATTTTTTTGAGACAGGATCTTGCTCAGTCACCCAGGCTGGAGTGCAATGGTGCAATCTCACTCAGCTCACTGCAACCTCTGCCTCCCGGGATCAACTGATCCTCCCACCTCAGCCTCCTGAGTAGCTGGGACCACAGGCACACACCACCATGCCCAGCTAATTTTTTTTTTTTTTTGTATTTTTGTGGAGATGGGGTTTCATCTTGTTGCCAGGCTGGTCCTGAACTTCTGGACTCAAGTGATTCTCTCGCCTTCAAGGTGTTGGGAATACAGACATGAGCCACTGGGCCTGGCCAGCAAGGCCTTTAATGGAGAAAACAAGAAAAGTATATTGAAAAGAATCAAAGGAAACATAAATATGGAGATAGGGAACACCTAATAATATCTTGAATTTGTCACGCTCTCTAAATTTACCTGTAGATTCAGCATACAGTTATGCATTGCTTAGTGACAAGGATACACTCTGGGACATGTTAGGCAACTTCATTGTTGTGCAAACATCATAGAGTGTGTACTTACACAAACCTAGATGGTATAGCCTACCACACATCTAGACTATATGATATAGCCTGTTGCTCCTGTGCTATAACCTGTACAGCATGTTACTGTATGGAATACTGTAGACAATTGTAACACAATGGTAAGTATTTATGTATGTAAACATAGAAAAGGTACAGTAAAAGTATAGTATAAAAGATGAAAAAAAAAGGTATACCTGTATAGGCACTTACCATGCATGGATCTTGCAGGTCTGGAAGTTTCTCTGCATGAGTCAATGGGTGAGTGGTGAGTGAGTGTGAAGGCCTAGTACGTTATTGTACACTACTGTAGGCTTTATAAACACTGTACACTTAGGCTACACTGTTTATAAAAAATATTTTTCTTCAACAATATATTAATTTTAGTTTACTGTAACTTTTTTTCTTTACAAACATTTAACTTTTCTAGGCCAGGCACAGTGGCTCATGCCTGTAATCCTAGTACTTTGGGAGGCTGAAGTGGGCAGATCACCTGAGGTCAGGAATTCGAGACCAGCCTGGTCAACATGGCGAAACCCCATCTCTACTGAAAATACAAAAATTAGCCGGGCGTGGTGGCACGCGCCTGTAGTCCCAGCTACTTGGGAGGCTGAGGCAGGAGAATCTTTTGAACCCAGGAGGTGGAGAGGTTGCAGTGAGCTGAGATAGTGCCACTGCCCTCCAGCTTGGGCAACAGAGTGAGACTCTGTCTCAAAAAAAACAAAAAAACAAAAAAACAAAAAACAAAAAAACACCAAATCTTTTAACTTTCCGTTTTTTTTTCTTTCCAGACAGGGTCTTGCTCTGTTGCTCAGGCTGGAGTACAATGGTGCAGTCACCATTTACAATAGCATTAAAAAAATTAAGATACTTCAGAGTATATTTAACCAAATGAGACAAGACTTGTACACTGAAACTAAAAAACATTGTTGAAAGAAACTAAATACTACAATGTGTGGCAATTCCTCAAGGATCTAGAACTAGAAATACCATTTGATCCAGCCATCCCATTACTGGGTATATACCCAAAGGATTAGAAATCATGCTGCTATAAAGACACATGCACACGGATGTTTATTGCGACACTATTCACCATAGCAAAGACTTGGAACCAACCCAAATGTCCATCAATGATAGACTGGATTAAGAAAATGTGGCACATATGCACCATGGAAAACTATGCAGCCATAAAAAAGGATGAGTTCATGTCCTTTGTAGGGACATGGATGAATCTGGAAACCATCATTCTCAGCAAACTATCGCAAGAACAGAAAACCAAACACCGCATGTTCTCACTCATAGGTGGGAATTGAACAATGAGAACACTTGGACACAGGAAGGGGAACATCACACACCAGGGCCTGTCGTGGGGTGGGGGGAGGGTGGAGGGATAGCATCAGGAGATATACCTAATGTAAATGACGAGTTCATGGATGCAGCACACCAACATGGCACATGTATACATATGTAACAAACCTGCACATTGTGCACATGTACCCTAGACTTAAAGTATAATAAAAAAAAAGAAACTAAATACCTAAATAACTCATTATTCATGTTTGTGCTGGTGCTGTTCTAAATCTATTGCACTGACAGTCCTAAAAAGTATAACACATACAATGATGTATCATACGTAATACTTGATGATAATAAATGCCTATGTTACTGGTTTACGTATTTACTATACATTTTATCATTATTTCAGAGTGTACGTCTCCTACTTATTTAAAAAAGGGCAGGCCAGGTGCGGTGGCTTATGCCTGTAATACCAGCAATTTGCAGGGCTGAGCTGGGTGAATCACTTGAGCCCCGGTATTCAATACCAGCTTGGGCAACATAGTGAGACCGCATCTCTACAGGAAATATAAAAATCAGCCAGATGTGGTGGCACATGCCTGTAGTCTCAGCTACTCAAGAGGCTGAGATGGGAGGATCTCTTGAGCCTGGGAGTCAAGGCTGCATGAACTGTGATTGTACCACTGCACTCTAGCCTGGGAGACAGTGAGACCCTGTCTCAAAAAAAAAAAAAAAAAAAAAAAAAAAGGTGGCTGTAAAACAGCTGCAGACAGTCTCTTCAAGAGGCATTCCAGAGGCACTGTTATCATAGAGATGGCAGCTTTATGTGTGTGTTAATTGCCCTTGAAGACCCTCCAGTGGAACAAGATGTAGAGGTAGAAGACAGTGAGAATGATGATCCTGACCCTGTGTAGGCCTGGGCTAATGTGTGTGTGTGTGTGTCTTAGTTTTTAACAAAACATTTAAAAAGTAAAAATAAACAAATAGATATATAGATAGAAAAAAGCTTGGAGAATAAGGATATAAAGAAAATGTTTTTGTACAGCTGTACTATAATTACAAGAGTCAAAATATTAAAAAAATTAAAAAGTTTATAAAGGAAAAAGTGTTATGGTAAACTAAGATTATTGTTGAAGAAAGAAAAACTATTTTAAAAATAAACTTAGTGTAGCCCAAGAGTGCAATGTTTGTAAAGTCTAGAGTAATAGTACTGTTCTAGGCCTTCTCATTCAATCACCATTCACTGACTCACCCAGAGCAACTTCTAGTCCTGCAAGCTCCATTCATGGTAAGTGCCCTATACAAGTGTGCCACTTTTTAGTCTTTTTGTTTATTTATTTTGAGACAAGGTCTCTCTCTGTCATCCAGGGTGGAGTACAGTGGCATGATACTGGCTCACTGTAGCCTCGACTTCCCGGGCTCAATCGATCCTCCCACCTCAGCCTCCCAAGTAGCTGGGACTACAAGGCATGCACTACCATGCCCAGCTAATTTTTGTATTTTTCTGTAGAGACAGGGTTTCACTATGTTGCCCAGGGTGGTCTCTAACTCCTGGTCTCAAGCGATCCACCTGCCTCTGCCTCTCAAAGTGCTGGGATTACAGGTGTGAGCCACTGTGCTTCAGCCTTTTTATCTTTCATGCTGTATACCTACTATGCCTTTTCTATGTTTAGACACACAAATACTTACCATTGTGTTACACTTGCCTACAGTAGTCAGTGTAGTCACATGCTATACAGGTTGGTAGTGTAGGAGCAATAGGCCATATCATACAGCCTAGGTGTGTAGTAGCTATACCATTTAGGTTTTTGTAAACATACTTAATGACATATTTCTCAGAAATGTGTCACTGTCATTAAGTGACACATGATTGTACATTTAAATTGATTATTGATAACGAAGGATTTATGCCATTGTGGTTTTTGTTTTGTATATGTCTTATATATTTTTTGTTCCTAAATTCCTCCTTTACTGGCTTATGTGTTAGATACATGTTTTCTTTCTTTCTTTTTTTTTTTTTTTGAGGCTGAGTCTTGCACTGTTGCCTGAGCTGGAGTGCAATGACGCAATCTCGGCTCACTGCAACCTCCACCTCCCAGGTTCAAGCTATTCTCCTGCCTCAGCCTCCCGAGTAGCTGGGATTGCAGGTGTCCACCACCACGCCTGGCTAATTTTTTGTATTTTTTAGTAGAGATGGGGTTTCACTATGTTGGCCAGGCTGGTCGTGAACTCCTGACCTCGTGATCCACCTGCCTCAGCCTCCCAAAGTGCTGGGATTACAGGCATGAGCCACCGTGCCCGGCACATGTTTTCTTACATACCATTTTAAATTCTTTTTCATTTCTTTTATGAAATAACTTTTTTAGTGATTGCTATGGGGATTACAGTTAACATCTTAATTTATACCACTCTAGTTTGTGGTGGTGGTGTTGTTTTTGGAGACAGTGTTGCCCAGGCTGGAGTGCAGTGGCACCATCTTGGCTCCTTGCAACCTCTGCCTCCTGGATTCAACAATTCTCATGCCTCAGCCTGCTGAGTAGCTGGGACTACAGGCACCTGCCACCATTCCTGGCTAGTTTTTTGTATTTTAGTAGAGACCGGGTTTCACATGTTGCCAAAGGTGGTCTCAAACTCCTGAGCTCAGGCATTTCACCCACCTAAGCCTCCCAAAGTGCTGAGATTACAGGTGTGAGCCACTGTGCCCAGCCTCCTTGTTGCTGTTTTTTAAAGAGATGGAGTATTGCTGTGTTGCTCAAGCTGGAGTGCAGTGGCTATTCACAGGTACAGTCACAGTGCGCTGTGACCTCGAACTCCTGGGTTCAAGCATTCCTTCTGCCTCAGCCTCCCTAATAGCTGGGATTACAGGCATGCACCACCATGATTGGCTTTACCACTCTGGTTTGAATGAATACCAACTTAATATTTATAGCATACAAAAATTTTTCTCGTATATAGCTCTGTCCCCCTCAAGTTATTACGTCATATTTACATTTTTTTTTGTTTGAGACAGAGTCTTCCTCTGTCGCCTAGACTGGAGTGCAGTGGCGTGATCTTGGCTCACTGCAACCTCTGCCTCCCAGATTCAAGTGATTCTCCTGCCTCAGCCTCCTGAGTAGCTGGGATTACAGGTGTGTGCCACCACGCCCAGCTAATTTTTGTATTTTTAGTAGAGACGGGGTTTCACCGTGTTAGTCAGGCTGGTCTTAAACTCCTGACCTTGTGATCTGCCCGCTTCGGCCTCCCAAAGTGCTGAGATTACAGGTGTGAGCCACCACGCCTGGTCCATAATTACATTTTTATACAATGTTTGCTCATCAACATTGTCTTATAATTACTGTTTTATGTTTTATTCATTTTCTTTGAGATGGAGTTTTACTCTTGTCACGCAGGGTGAGTGCAATGGTGTGATCTCAGCTTACTGCAACCTTTGCCTCCTAGGTTCAAGCAATTCTCCTGCCTCAGCTTCTGAGTAGCTGGGATTACAGATGCCCACCACCATGCCCAGCTAATTTCTGTATTTTTAGCAGAGACAGGATTTCACCATGTTGGCCAGGCTGGTCTTGAACTTCTGATCGCAAGTGATCTGCCCGCATCAGCCTCCTAAAGTGCTGGGATACAGGCGTGAGCCATCACACCCAACCTGTTTTATGTTTTTTTTTTCTTTGATTTCTTTTTTTATTATTAATTTTTTTCTTGCACACAAAACAATAAACCTTTTCTAAAAATACATACAAACAAAAAGATGCATATCAAACATATTAGGAAGGTTGCACATGGAAAGATGGAGAATAGAAATGGGGGGTGGCAATTAAAGAAAAATGAGAGAGGGACTTTGTATGGATCAATGATAACAACTCAATCCTCTATTTGACAAAGAAGAAGGAGAAGGAAGAGGAAGAAAAAGAAAGTGGGATAAAGGATCAAAAAGGGAGGAAAATAGAAAAAATTAGAGTATGACTCCAGGGTAGAACTGTTTTGTTGTCGCTGGGTTGGTTGGTTGGTTTGTCTGTTGTATTTTTCATATGTTTTGCCATGTTGGCCAGGCTAGTCTCGAACTCCTAGCCTCGAGTGATCAACCCGTCTCGGACTCCCAGAGTGCTGGGACTACAGGCGTGAGCCACCACGTCCAGCCCCCACATTGCTTCTGGCCTCCGTGGTAGACCTCCCAGACGGGGCGGCCGGGCAGAGGCGCTCCCCACATCCCAGATGGGGCGGCCAGGCAGAGGCGCTCCTCACATCCCAGACGGGGAGGCCAGGCAGAGACGCTCCCCACCTCCCAGACGGGGCGGCGGCTGGGCAGAGGCTGCAATCCCAGCACCCTGGGAGGCCAAGGCAGGCGGCTGAGAGGCGGAGGCTGCAGCGAGCCAAGACCACGCCACTGCACTCCAGCCCGGGCAGCACCGAGCACGGAGTGAGCGAGACTCCGTCTGCAGTTCCAGCACCTCGGGAGGCTGAGGTGGGCAGACCACTCGAGGTCAGGAGCTGGAGACCAGCCCGGCCAAGATGGCGAAACCGCGCCTCCAGCCAAAGGAGAAAAACCAGGCAGGGGTGGTGGCGCGCGCCAGCAATCCCAGGCAGCCCGCAGGCCCGGGCAGGAGAACCACGGGAGCCGGAGGCAGGGAGTCTGCAGCGAGCCAACTACACTCCAGCCGGGGCCACTGAGGGAATAAGAAAGAAAAGAAAGGAAGGAAGGAAGGAAGGAGGGAGGGAGGGAAGGAAGGAAGGAAGGAGTTTTATGTTTTTTAAACCACATAGAAAAGAGGATTTCAGTTGTCAAAAATGCATGAATACCGACTTTTATGTTTGCCTGTGTGATAACCTTTACCAGTGTTCCTTTCGTCTTCATTTGGATTTGAGTTACTGCCTGGTGTACTTTGACTTTGCCGTGAAGGATTTTTAGCATTTCTTGTCAGGAACATTTACTCATGATGGAGTAGCCACGGTTCTACTCCCCACTTTGTTCCTGTGGATGAAGTCCCTGAGCTGAAAAACCTTCCTTATCAAAAGGACCAGGCCCAGCCCCAGCTCTGTGGCTCATGCGTATAATCCCAGCATTTTGGGAGGTCAAGGTGGGAGGATTGCTTGAGCCCAGGTGTTCAAGACCAGCTTGGGTAACATAGTGAGACTTTGAAAATTGAAAAATTAATAGGGCATGCACACCTGTAGTCCCAGCTACTTGGGAGGCTGAGGCAGGATGATCACTTGGGCCCAGGAGGTTGAGGCTACAGTGAGCTGTGATAATGCCACTGCACTCCAGCCTGGATGACAGATTGAGACCCCGTCTCTAAAATAAAATAAAATAAAATAAATAAAATAAAATCCAGGCACAGTTCCTGCTTATGCCTGAGTAGTACATTTCAGTTTCCTGCCAGCTCTCAGAATTAAACCAGACAATTGCATCCTCTTGCAGGAACTAGGGGCATAAAGCTCTCTTGATAGTGAAAAGCCTGCCTCCCAAAGCCCTTGGTTGTTCACTTACTCCCGAGTGAAATATCTCTGTGATCTTGCCTGTTGCAGTGCCCTCCTCTCCTGGGCTGTAAGTAAAAATGACTGATAAATGCTGTCAAAATCACCTATGAGGTGTTGAGTATGCTTCAGCCATCCCACGACCCAAGGGTAGGAATTCTTTCCTCACCCACAGGGTGAAGAGGAGGGGATGACAATTGGCATCATGAACAGGATGGTCCCAGGGCCCCTGGTGAGCTGTAATTAACTGTTCTTGGCGGATAACTGGCTCCATGACACAGCAAAGGCTGCCTGGGCCCAAACTGGCCGTTGCTGCTGGGCTTGTGCTTTGGCCTTCATTGTTTTCACTTCTTCCCACCCTAGGTGGCTCTTGTCTCCAACATTAGGATTGTTATTGACTGTACAGTGGCATATGGTGCTCTTGGGTTTGGTGTGTTCATAGGTGGTTTCTGAGGCTCCCTCCTGTAGAGATCAGCAACAACACAGCACCCTAAGCAGCTGGTGCTTGAGTTCAGCTTACCACGAGTCAGGCCAGATCTCTTTTGTTGCTGTGTGTACTCTGTGAACCATCACTGGCTACTTGGGGGAGCTATACAGATGTTATTTGTGATTGTGCACCCACCCCCTGGGACAGGTCCGCCCTTCCTGAGGTTAGTGGAAAGGAAGAAAGAAGACCACCACTCCAGGGAGAATTAAACTTGGCACCGTGGATGCCTAGTGAGTGTTTTTCAGGCAAGAGTAATGGCCTTGCCTGGCACTGGTGCTGTTGCTTCCCCTGCTTCTGTTCAGCGTGCTCTTCTGGTGTCCAAGAGCATGAAGGTATGAATCCGTTGTAGCCCACAACCCAGGGGCTGACGAAAAAATAGAAGGAGCATTTGGTACCAGCCTCTCTTGCTGGAGGATGTAGCTCACTGCTTTCCCCATGCAAAACCCCTAGCCAGTACACCTGGGCTTTGCTTAGTATGGCTGCTTACCAAGAAGCCGGAGGACTAAGCTTGTAATGGAACAGCTTGTAGGCTCCCACCTGGGCCATAAACAAAATGATCTTTCTGGATGTGGATCCTAACCCTGGAGATATTGATTGGCCCTCCTGTCAGAAGAGGCAGCTGCCTGCAAGGTGGGCCATTGGGCCTCTGAACCTTTCCCTCTTCTCACCCAGAAGGTCCACATGGTGATGGGACAGTGACTGAAATGGAAAGCTGCAACTTACTGTGGCTAGAAATCTAAAATATTGTTTGGCAATGTATATATAGACAGCAATAAAAACCCTGTGTCATGGAAAAGGCGGGACTGTTGCTAAGGATAGTTTCAGTCCACCCACCACTGGGCCATGGGCCTTGCAGGTTTCCACTGCAGTACTTTGCTGCCTAAGTCTCCATTGCAAGAAAAATCCTCCTCTGTAGGGTCATAGGGAAAAGCCACCCTATGTCACCCTGTGGCATTGTGAGGGAGTTAATTCAAACTCAGCTTAAGCCTGAGGTTCTTAAACTCTGTAAACTAACCATTGCCTTGCAGGGAAGGAGGAGGCCTCTCACCCTGATGATAATGATTTGAGGCTCTCTGGAGAACGAAATCTGTAAATATGAGCAGAATGAAAAGAACTTCCCCTCCTTGTCTGTATGTTTTTAGGAGAGTTTCTGAATATAAAATAGAGACTAAATAAGTATGCCTCACCTTAACTGTTGTCTCTCCTAGATACCCCATGGTCATAGCACTTATGACCTTAAAATGTACTGTGGTGGACGTAGAATCAGTGAGCAATAAATTAAAATGAAGTCATTGGCACTTAACAACTTGGCTTAATGAAAAGGGACCTTGTGAAAACCACAGTTAAAATAATATCGGGCTGGGCACGGTGGCTCATGCCTGTAATCCCAGCACTTTGGGAGGCCGAGGCGGGTGGATCACCTGAGGTCAGGAGTTTGAGACCAGCCTGGCCAACATGGCGAAATCTTGTCTCTACTAAAAATACAAAAACACAAAAAACAAAAACAAAAACAAACAAACAAAAAAACTAGCCAGGTGAGGTGGTGCATGCCTGTAATCCCAGCTACTCGGGAGGCTGAGGCAGGAGAATCATTTGAACCCGGGAGGCGGAGGTTGTAGTGAGCTAAGATTGCACCACTGTACTTCAGCCTGGGTGACAAGAGTGAAACTACATCTCAAAATAAATAAATAAAAATAAAAATAAATAAAATAGTTAATATGGCCAATGTAAACTAAAACAGGGCCTTCAAGAATTAAGGCTGGGCGCGGTGGCTCCCAGCATTTCAAGAGGCTGAGGCAAGCAGATTGCTTGAACTCAGGAGTTCAAGACCAGCTGGGGCACATGACAAAACCTCTCTGTACTAAAAATACAAAAATTAGCTGGGCATGGTGGTGCATACCTGTAATCCCAGCTACTCGGGTGGCTGAGGCACGAGAATCACTTGAACACAGGAGGTGGAGATTGCAGTGAGTCAAGATTGCACTACTGCACTCCAGCCTAGGTGACAGAGCAAGACTCTGTCCAAAAAAAAAAAAAAAAAAAAGAATTGAAACTTGTATGAAGGGGTGATTATCCCCACTGCACCTGCATTTAGCAGCCAAACTTGGCCTCTTTAACCTGGAAAGCATGAATGTGAATAGTGGCCTCATGGTGGACTACTGGAACCTTAAGGTCCTCAGACCTGATACCCAGTATTATTGAAGTTACTGACTCTATCTAATAAGCAACTGGTAAATATTTTGCTATTACAGATTTGGCTTGTATTAGGGTTCTCTAGAGGGACAGAACTAATGGAATATACGTATATATATATATATATGTATATATATATATAAAATATGGGAGTTTATTAAGGATCAACTCACACAAACACAAGGTCCCACAACACGCCATCTGCAAGCTGAGGAGCAAGGAGAGCCACTCCAAGTTCGAAAACTGAAGGATTGGAGTCCAATGTTCGAGGGCAGGAAGCATCCAGCATGGGAGAAAGATGTAGGTGGGGAGGCTAGGCCAGTCTCTCTTTTCACATTTTTCTGCCTATATATATTCTAGCCTCGCTGTCAGCTGATTAGATTGTGCCCACCCAGATTAAGGTGGGTCTGCCTTTCCCAGCCCACTGACTCAAATGTTAATCTTCTTTGGCAACACCCTCACAGACGTGCCCAGGATCAATACTTTGTATCTTTCAATCCAATTAAGTTGACACTCAGTATTAGCCATCACAAGTCCACCCACTGTCAACTTGAACCCATACACATCTCCTGAGATCATACATAATCTTCAAATAAAGACAATAATAAGGTCATAATTATGCCTAACATAATACAACTATCCTTCATACAATGGGAAACGTACCAATTCCCAACCCAAATACTATTACATAAAGTTAACAATACATAAATGCTGATGTGAAGTCAATAAATCTTATGCCACATGATCAAGGGAAAGAAAATAAAATGAAGATTTTTTTTAGTACAAGTATATATATGCACAAACATGTTCTTAAAAGAGGGAGGAAATACTCATGACAATTACAGTCCTCATTTCTGCAGCTGGTCACATGGTCATAGCTGATATTGATGACTACCTTCATCTACTACCCATTCTGTATTCCCTTTGCCTTCAGCAAGCACCTCAGCAGGTCATGGTTTTTTTTCCTGGTGGAGTGACCCAAACCTTCATTCCTGAAGGGTCTGAGTTATTTGTAGTCCTGGCTGGATTGGGCTGTTGTAGTTTCCCATTGACCTAATTACAGCGCATGGTAATATTAAGAGACACCCTAATGGATCTCCTGTATTTCATGCATACTCTTCCTTACCTCCATTGTGGAGTAGTAGACTGATTCCATCTTGATAGTCCGGGTCAACCACCCCAGGCAACACCGTAACTCCCTTTTATTTTTTATTTTATTTTATTTTTTTTGAGAAGGAGTCTCACTCTGTCACCCAGGCTGGAGTGCAATGGCATGATCTCAGTTCACTGCAACCTTTGCCTCCTGGGTTCAAGCAATTCTCCTGCCTCAGCCTCCTGAGTAGCTGGGATTACAGGCACATGCCACCATGCCTGGCTAATTTTTGTATTTTTAGTAGAGACAGGGTTTCACCATGTTGGTCAGGCTGGTCTCGAACTCCTGACCTCATGATCCACTGCCTTGGCCTCCCAAAGTGCTGGGATTATAGGCGTGAGCCACCACGCCCGGCCCTGTAACTCCCTTCTTAGCCTGTTCACTTAAAGGTAGAAGAAGCCCAAAGTGTCCAGGTGGCAATCTTCCAGTTTAATGGACTTGTTGTTGGGTCTCCTGGTGGCAGTGTTCCCCCCATGGAACTAAGACGTCTAGGCCAGCAGAACGTAATGATGCAGGAACAGGAAGCAAAAATTTTTTTTTTACCATCACTAGGGGTGATGGTAAGTGGTGCCACTTTCACTTCCACCCCTTGATTCCTGGACCCATGAATCCTGGCTATGGGAGAAACAGTACCATATATTGGACGCTGATTCAGAGCATACACAGCCTTCTGGAGAACTTTGCCCCAGCCTTGCAAAATATTGTCACCTAGTTGGTGTTATATTTGTGACTTCAAAAGGACATTCCACTGTTCTGTCAATCCAGCTGCTTCAGGATGATGGGGAACATGGTAAGACGAGTCAATTCCATGAGCATGAGCCCACTGCCGCACTTTTTTAGCCATAAAGTAAGCACCTTAGTTAGAGGCAATGCTGTGTGGAATACTGTGATGGTGGATAAGGCATTCTGTGAGTCCACAGATGGTAGTCTTGGCAGAATCATTGCATGCAGGATAGGCAAACCCATATCCAGAGTAAGTGTCTATTCTAATGAGGACAAACCTCTGCCCATTCCATGGTGGAAGAGGTCCAATATAATCAACCTGCCACCAGGTAGCTGGCTGATCACCTGAGGAATGGTACCATATCAAGGGCTCAGTGTTGGTCTCTGCTGCTGGCAAATAGGGCACTCATCAGTGGCCATAGCCAGGTCAGCCTTGGTGAGTGGAAGTCCATGTTGCTGAGCCCATACATAACCTCCATTCTTGCCACCATGGCCACTTTTTTCATGGGCCCATTAGGCGATGACAGGGGTGGCTGAGGAAGGAGACTGAGTGCTGTCCACAGAACGGGTCATCCTATCCACTTGATTATTAAAATCCTCCTCTGCTGAGGTCACCTGTTGGTGAGCACTCACATGGGATACAAATATCTTCACAGTTTTTGACCCTGATCCATCCACACACCTCTTCCCAAATTTGTCACCAATTTTCCAGTAATGCTTCTTCAAAGTCCCTGACCATCCAGCAAAACCACTGGCTACAGCCCATGAATCAATATATAATCGCACATCTGGCCATTTCCGCTTCCATGTAAAGTGCACAACCAGGTGCACTGCTCAAAGTTCTGCCCATGGAAAGATTTCCCTTCACCGCTGTCCTTCAAAGATGTCCTAGAAAGGGGCTGTAGTGCTGCAGCTGTCCACTTTCAGGTGGTGCCTGCATATTGTGCAGAACCATCTGTGAACCAGGCCCTAGTCCTCTTTTCCTCTGTCCACTGATCATAGGGAACTCCCCATGAGGCCATCGGTGCAGGCTGGGGGAGAGAAGGCAGGGTGGCAGGAGTGGAGACCATGGGCATTTGAGCCACTTCCTCATGTAACTCACTTGTGCCTTCAGGACCTGCTCGAGCCTGATCACGTATATACCACTTCCATTTGATGACGGAATGCTGCTGCGCATGACCCACTTTGTGGCTATATGTGTCAGAAAGCACCCAGTTCATAATAGGTGGTTCAGGTTGCCAGGTGACTTGATGACCCATAGTCAAACCTTCAGTTTCCACCAGAGCCCAGTAGTAGGCCAAGAACTGTCTCTCATAAGGAGAGTAGTTATCTGCAGAAGATGGCAGGGCCTTGCTCCAAAATCCTAGAAGCTTCCATTGTGATTCACCTATGGGGGCCTGCCAAAGGCTCCAAACAGCATCCCTGTCTGCCACTGACACCTCCAGCACCATTGGATCAGTTGGGTCATATGGTCCAAGTGGCAGAGCAGCTTGCACAGCAGCCTGGACCTATTGCAGAGCATTCTCCTGTTCTGGACCCCACTCAAAACTGACAGCCTTTTGGGTCACTTGATAAATGGGCTGGAGTAACACACCAAAATGAGGAATGCGTTGCCTCCAAAATCCAAATAGGCCCACTAGGCATTGTGCCTCTTTCTTGGTTGAAGGAGGGGCCAAATGCATCAACTTATTCTTCACCTTAGAAGGAATATCTCAACAGGCCCCACACCACTGGACCCCTGGATATTTTACTGAGGTAGAAGTTCCCTGAATTTAAGTCGGTTTTATTTCCCATCCTCTGGCACACAAATGTCTCACCAGTAAGTCCAGTGTGTTTGCTACTTCTTGCTCACTGGATCCAGTCAGCGTAATGTCATCAATGTAATGGACCAGTGTGATATCTTGCGGAAGCGAAAAGTGATCAAGGTGCCTCCAAATAAGAAAAAGCGATCAAGGTGTTTCCGAATAAGATTATGACACAAAGCCAGAGAATTGGTATACCCTGGAGGTAGGACAGTAAAGGTATATTGCTGGCCTTGCCAGCTGAAGGCAAATTGCTTCTGGTGGGCCTTATGGACAGGAATGGAGGAAAAGACATTTGCCAAGACAATGGCTGCATACCACCTACCAGGAAATGTGCTAATTTGCTCAAGCAGTGAAACCACATCTGGTACAGCAGCTGCAATTGGAATCACCACTTTGTTAGGCTTACAATAATCCATGGTCCTTCTCCAAGGTCTGTCTCCTGCACAAGCCAAATGGGAGAGCTGAATGAGGATGTGGTGGGAATCACCACCCCAGCGTCTTTCAAGTCCTTGATGGTAGCACTAATCTCCACAATCTCTCCAGGGATGTGATACTGTTTTTGATTTACTATTTTTCTAGGTAAAGGCAGCTCTAATGGCTTTCATTTGGCCTTTACCACCATAATAGCCCTTATCCTACCAGTCAGGGAGCCAATATGGGAGTTCTGCCAGCTGCTAAGCATGTCTATGCCAATTATGCATTCTGGCACTCAGGAAATGACCACAGGATAAGTCCGGGGACACACTGGACCCACTGTAAGTTGGGCCTGAGCTAAAATTTCATTAATTACCTGATCTCCATAAGCCCCTACTTTAACTGGAGGACCAGTGAAGTTTTGGGTCCCCTGGAATCAACTTTAGCTCAGAGCCAGTGTCCAGCAGTCCCTGAAATGTCTGATTATTTCACTTTCCCCAGTGCACAATTACCCTGGTAAAAGGTTGGAGGTCTCCTTGTGGAAGGATGGGAGAAAGAGTCATTACGTAAATTGTTGGTAATGTAGTAGGGTCCTTCCTCAAGGGGACCTGGTCTCCCCTTCATTCAAGGGGTTCTGGATCTGTAAACTGGCTCAAGTCTGGAAATTGATTGAAGGATTGTGATTCTCTATTTTGTTTTTTTGTTTGTTTTTGTTGTTTGTTTTTGAGACAGAGTCTCCCTCTGTCATTCAGGCTGGAATGCATTGGTGTGATCTCGGCCCACTGCAACCTCCACTTCCTGGGTTCAAGCAATTCTCCAGCCTCAGCCTCCTGAGTAGCTGGGATTACAGGTTTGCACCACCATGCCTGGCTAATTTTTGTATTTTTAGTAGAGATGGAGTTTCACCATGTTGGCCAGGCTGGTCTTGAACTCCTGACCTTAGGTGATCCACCTGCCTTGGCCTCCCAAAATGCTGGGATTATAGGCATGAGCCACTGTGTTGGCTGATTCTCTGTTTTTATAATTCAAATTAGACTTTTGTCCCTTCGACTTAGAAATTTTCTGCTTATATAAATTAAGTAGGAATGCAGTAGGCTTCCTATCACTTTCATTTGTAGGAACACCATGATTAGCCAATGCTAGAGCTCTACATCAGTCAGACTCTTCTGATTGCCACTTTGCCTCTGCTGTCCATTACAGTAGCCACGCCCACCTTGCCTTTGATGGTTGAGTGCTGCCACTTGGCCCCTGCCACCTCGGGATCCAATTATTCCCATTGTATTTAAATTTTGTAGTTGAGTGTCTGCAGTTCCTACTGTTAGATCTGACATACAGAGAAGAGCAATTAGAGGGCTCTTCAAAGATGCAGGTGTTGCCCTCACAAATCTGTTTCACAAGGTATTGGTCAAGGGCATATCTTCTGGACCCTCCCAGCTGGGATGAGTAGGTCTAAAGTGACTAATCCACTCCACCATCCCAATCTCCCTAAGCCTTTGTATCCCTTCCTCTACATTAAACCAAGGGAGATGAGGCATTTCCAGCTTGCTCACAGTGGATCATCTTCTAATCTGTATTTTAGTTAACCAAGCAAATAAACTATTAGAACCTTTTTTAACTACCCAAGTGGCAACATTAAATGCAGAGTCCCTACTTAGTGGACTCAAATCAATAAATTCAGCCTGATCCAACTCTATGTTCTTTCCACCATTATCCCACAACTTTAATATCCATTCCCATGCCTGTTCTGCAGATTTATTTATGTGAATTAAAAAACTCAAGCAGTTCTTTTTGGGTATAGTGCACACTCTCAACCTCACCTCCAGGGGCCCGTTGGGACTTTAGTTATAGGTCTAGAAGCAAATGGGTGTTGGGGGTGGCTCCTGAGGAAAATCAACATTATCTTGCCTGGCAACCATCACCATTGCCTCAGGCAGCACAGGGTTTATCTCCTCAGACGAAGGTGGAAAGGCTGATGGCAGCATGGGTCAGGGAGGGGATGTTGCCACTACTGGGGATGGGGAAGCTGTTTCTTCTGGCAAAAAAGATTCATCAGAGTTTACAAACTCAGTGTCCTCAGCTTCATCAGGGTCCTCCCACACATCACCATTCCAAGTTGCAAGTCCTATTCTTTTCCAATCAATGCCCTCACTTTTGCAATCGATACCTAGTGAGGCTGTGCATTCACCTTTTGTTGCAGGTCAGCCACTCGCATGGTAAGAGCTTGTGTCTGTTTTTCTGCAATTTTCGCTCTTTCTCTACAGGAGATAAGACTCACTCAGGGCAATCTTAGCAGATTTGAGTCTCAGTCTCTGCTTCTGAAGCAGGGAGAGAGAATCCCTGAGTTCATTTTCTTTTTTTATTTTGACGGAGTCTCACTCGGCTGCCAGGCTGGAGTGCAGCAGTGCAATCTCGGCTCGCTGCAACCTCCACCTCCCGGGTTCAAGTGATTCCCCTGCCTCAGCCTCTTGAGTAGCTGGGACTACAGGAGTGCGCCACCACGCCTGTCTAATTTTTTTTGTGTGTGTGTATTTTAGTAGACGGGATTTCACCATGTTGGCCAGGATGGTCTTGATCTCCTGACCTCGTGAACTGCCCACCTTGGCCTCTCAAAGTGCTGGGATTATAGGCGTTAGCCACCGCGCCCAGCCTAGTTCATCATTTTCTTTCACCACTTTGTCCACTGAATGTGGGAGCAACCAACCAGCTTCATTATGTTTTTTGGTTCTCCACATATGGTCAAAGGTATTATATATAGGGTTACTAAACTCCTTGCCTGTCACGAGCAATGAATCAGGAGTGTCAAATGCGTTTATTTTGCATAACTATCTAAACAGGACTATCAGTTTTTTTCATACTATTAGAAGTAGAGTCCTTGGCATTTTTGGGTCTAATCATAGCAAGCAGCCAACTCCAGAAACCCCAAAACCAATGAAAGAACTTCATACTTAATATTCTCTTCCTCAGAACCACTTCTGGTACCAAAATCTGTATTAGGGTTCTCTAGAGGGACAGAACTAATGGAATATGTGTATTTGTGTGTGTGTGTATATATATATATATATATATATATATATATATATATACACACACACACACACAAACATATATATGTATAGAGGGGTTTATCAAGTCTTTTTTTTTGAGACGGAGTCTCACTCTGTCGCCCAGGCTGGAGCGCAGTGGCACAATCTTGGCTCACTGCAAGCTCCACCTCCCGGGTTCATGCCATTCTCCTGCCTCAGCCTCTCCGAGTAGCTGGGACTACAGGTGCCCACCACCACGCCTGGCTAATTTTTTGTATTTTTAGTAGAGACGGGGTTTCACGGTGGTCTCGATCTCCTGCCCTCATGATCCGCCCACCTCGGCCTCCCAAAGTGCTGGGATTACAAGCGTGAGCCACCGCGCCCGGCTGGGTTTATTAAGTCTTAACTCACATCATCACAAGGTCCCATAATAGGCTGTCTTCATGCTGAGGGGCAAGGGGAGCCAGTTCAAGTTCCAAAACTGAGGAGTCTGCTATTTGAGGGCAGGAAGCATCCAGCATGGGAGAAAGATGTAGGCTGGGAGGCTAGGCCAGTCTTTTTCACATTTTTCTGCCTGCTTATATTCTAGTCATGCTGGCAGCTGATTAGATTGTGCCCCACCCAGATTAAAGGTATGTCTGCCTTTCCCAGCCCACTGACTCAAATGTTAATCTCCTTTGTCAACACACTCACTGATACACTCAGGATCAATACTTTGTATCCTTCAATCGTTGACACCTGGTATTAACCATCACATGGCTAATATGCTCTGTTCAGAGCCTATTTCAACAGCCTCTAGGCCATAGTTTTCCTTCATCTCTAAAGGGACACAGTATGCCTCTACCAGGTTATCCATGGGGTACCGTAGCAGCCTTGTCATCACACAGTCTTTGTAGGCAAGATCTCAACTGCATCCAAATTTCTCTAAGAGGACAACTATTATATCACATCGATGACATCTTCTGAGAAGATATTTTGACACACTAATTCAGGACATACAAGTACTGAAAAAGGAGCACACAAAAAGTGGTCTCCACATGTTGTGTAAGGGGTCTTGCCACCTGTGTTAAATTCCTGAAAGTTTGGTAATCTGAGGGCCATTTCATCCCTGACACCATCAAGAAGCAGCTATTGACTTTCTCAGTACACACAATGTTAATACAAATATCTTTTAGTCCTCTTTGAGATCTAGAGGTGACATATTCCTCATTTACAAGTTTTACTGAATTTCACTGATGCTGTTACTTGCAAGTTGGCTCACCTTAAATGGATTCCTTTCAACAAAAGGCTTTAGAATCTGTCCACATTGCAATACGACAAGAATCCCATGAGTCTCCTCAAAGACTCCTTTACCATAGGGGCTTTAGCAGCCTTCTCTCATAACTCATGGTGGCCACAAATTGCCCATGAGCCCCTGATGCAAGAAACTGCCCTCTTTGACATTGCACTGTACATCATTAGAGCAGCAACTGTTGGTCACATACTGGGGTCTCTTGGAAATAGAGGCTTTTACAGGTCCTGAGCTTGTGACCCCCCATACCAGCTGCCCATTGTTCTTTGGGTCACAGAAGCAGGGCCCTGCAAGTTTGGCACAGCTACCAAAACCTCCTTGATGTAGGATGGAGCCACACCCGAGCCCTCTGGCATACTCCATCTATGGGAGGGGTGGCTTTCTTTGTTCTCAGTCTCTTGGCAAATGCCATGGTACTGGAGGAAGTCCTTGGCTACCTGAGGATCCCTGTGAGATTAACTGAACAGAAATAGGAGTTTCTAGACTATACATGCTGGAGCTGGGTGGAATTTTGCTGCTTTCCATCCTTTATTCGGGATGCTCCTGACCAAGGGTCAGCACCAGTGGCCACTTTCAGGCCATCATCCTAGCACTGGATGTCCTAACCCTGGCCAAAAAAATGATGCTGTCAGTACATTTTTAGGCCATTGCCTAAGAGTTGCCCCCTTTGGGGTAAAGATCTCTGGGAATCTCTTGCTTCACAGATACCCAGAATATAAATCAAAGTAACTGGTGTCAAGGCCACAATACAGGACCTCACCTGAACACACCTTTCTGACCAGACATTACTGATAGTGACCAAGGCACCTCACAGAATACACAGTGGTGAGCTTTTGAAAAAGGCATTCAATGAAAGTTCTACCTCCCATCTAGGCCCCAAGCAGCTGGTTTAGTTAGGAGTTCTCTGATTTAAGTTACAAAGGAGCAAATGGATACCCTGCTGTGTATCACTATTGCTACAGACATTGATTGAATTTATGTCCCCTAGGTATAGCACTTCCTATGCCAGTGCCACACAGGTTCCTAGACTGTCTTCATTGGCCATAAAGGGGGACACTTCTAAAGTTTATGTTTTTGATGACCATCTTGCCATATTGCCCCTTTCTGTCAACTTAATCTTGAAGTGCTTATCCACCTCTTGTCTGCCCTGCTCAGACCATCATACTCCGTTCCTGGAATGAAGCCTGGCACACAATTGTCCCATAATAACATATCTATTAGATGGATGGATGGTGATTCCCAGGGCTCTTCTATGCATCTTCAAAATCTACCCTGTGGACCTTCTGTTCTCTCTTACAGCAATTCTCTCAAAACATTATTCACAACTCTCTTACACATTCTCAAGACTTAAAGCTTGTGATTCTCAAATTGTTATCACTCTCTCACTTGTCCCATTTGCTCTAGAGTCCTACAGTATTTTACCTACTTAACGTTAAATTCTTCTTGGGTTTTAATTCTAACTTTCTCAATACAGTAAAAACTAAAAAGTAAAATTATATCTCACAAATCTTAAATTTTCACTTCATATTTTTAATTCATCACTTCACATTTTTAATTCATTAGGTCTACTATAACTGACAAAAATGAAATCACTTTAAATCTTCTAGCTCTCTCAAAATTTTTTTTTGAGATGGGGTCTTGCTGTGCTGCCCAGGCTGGTCCTGGACTCCTGGGCTCAAATGTTTCTTCTGCCTCAGTCTCCTCAGTGACTGGGATTACAAGTGTGAGCCACCATACGTTATCCCACTCAATGTTGTTTTGCAGTTCTTGTTTCACTTTTATGAAGTGTCTTCAAAATATCTTCTTATTCTTACTTTCTACTGACATCACCCACAAGCAGATCCGTATATTTATTATGATCATGCTCTGATTAACCTAATTCATGGTAGAATTAGACCTAAAATGTAAAACTTCAAACTTCTGATTTACCTTGTTACTAGCCTGGCAGGATAAATCTATTTCTCTCCTCTTATCTAACACCTAAAATGTAGGTTTTTTTTTTTTTTGAGACAGACTCTTTCTCTGTTGCCCAGGCCAGAGTGCACTGGTGTGATCTTGGCTCACTAGAAGCTCCACTTCCCAGGTTCAGGCGTTTCTCCTGCCTCAGCCTCCTGAGCAGCTGGTACTACAGGCGCCTGCCACCACACCCGGCTAATTTTTGTATTTTTAGTAGAAATGGAGTTTTACCATATTGGCCAGGCTGGTCTCGAACACCTGACCTTGCAATCCGCCTGCCTTGGCCTCCCAAAGTGCTAGGATTACAGGCGTGAGCCACTGTGCCTGGCCTCAAATGTAAGTTCTTTAACAAGCCTCACATGTGGCCACATTTAGCCTGACCAAATTTATTTTTCTCTGTTGCCCCAAACCCTGCCTAACTCCATTTGGCAAAGTCACCTAGATGTCTTTCAAACACGTAGTGCTCCTTACCTCGTTTGTCCTTTTCATTCTAGCGTGTATCATTCCTGTCCAGATGGTTAAATGAATGAATAAGTGAAAAGTGATTAAAGCAGTGCCTTGCATATATAATAAAGTCTTATTGCTGTTGTTCTTGTTACATACATTTTAGGTTAGAGCTGAAGTTTTCTAATTTTTTTTTTTTTTGAGACAGAGTCTTGCTCTGTCGCCCAGGCTGGAG
The DNA here is from genome assembly GCF_028878055.3 of Symphalangus syndactylus. Lineage (NCBI taxonomy): Eukaryota > Metazoa > Chordata > Mammalia > Primates > Hylobatidae > Symphalangus > Symphalangus syndactylus. The sequence continues at coordinate 80,453,776 of NC_072426.2, forward strand.
TGCAGTGGCGCAATCTCGGCTCACTGCAAGCTCCGCCTCCCGGGTTCATGCCATTCTCCTGCCTCAGCCTCTCCACGTAGCTGGGACTACAGGCGCCCGCCACCACACCCGGCTAATTTTTTTGTATTTTTAGTAGAGATGGGGTTTCACCGTGGTCTCGATCTCCTGACCTCGTGATCCGCCTGCCTCGGCCTCCCAAAGTGCTGGGATTACAAGCGTGAGCCACTGCGCCCGGCTTCTAATTTTTTTTGTGTGAAATATCCATTAGCTGCATTATTCATGTACACAAAATGACTGTATGTTAATCTAATATTAGATTATCTAACACCTGATTATCTGATACCTGACCACATTAAGTTCTTGACTAGTTTTTTTTTCCCAATTAAGCTTTTCTACCCCCAGAGAGAAAGATCCCTCTTTTACTCTTCCTTCCTTTACTAGGTAATGTGCAGTAGATATTTCTTTGTTGATTGTATAGCCTGGGTTGTGAGTACTCTTTTATATTTATTCACACAGAAAACCAAGGAACTCTTTTTAAGTAGATATGCTAAGGTGAAAATATTCAGCTTGATTATTGGGTGTAAATTGACAAGAAGTTTAAGGTTTATGTTTTGAAATAGCTTTCCAAGAAATTGTGATGCATGCAACTTACTGGTATGTGTATGTGTCCACTGATTTACTACTCATTCAGATAATTTAAAAGAAATCAGAGATAGAGCAACACCTGCTAGGACCTTAGGGTGCATTTGTGGCAAAAGAACAAAACCAGCATGAAAATATTTTAAAGTTAAACAGTTAGAAGGAAATATTTGTTATAGAGCAATGCCATACAAAGTGATAAAGTTAATATCACCACCTTTTAACTGTAAAGATTTATGAAGATTTTTTTGGGATATTATGAGATAATAGCTATTTCTTGAAGGCATCCAGCTGCTGAGTAGGCTAAGACTGAAAGGCCCAGTAACCAAGTGGATGCTTATAATGCAGGTCTGTGGTTGGGGATGAGCAATTATGGAGGAAAGATTATTTGGATTGTGGACAGCAGAGGATAGTGATTGTGGTAATAAGGAGTGACAGTTGCCAATAGCAAATAGAATCCATTTGTCAGATCTGGTCTGTGAGTGTGGACTTTGTTTCTCAGTCCCTTGGGACACTAGGCTCAGGGATGTGGTAGGTTTTTGACCATAGTATTGTTAATATTGTGTTGAATCTGGGTAAGAACAGGGTGATAGTTGTCAGAGGAAACTTCATAATAAAAAGATATGGTTGATTTCATGATTCATGGTATTTATGTTCTGGAAAGTTACCATAAGCACTGAATTAATGAATATTGAATCATTGCTCCCAGAAGAAATACAGGGTTAGTTTCTGCCAGCCTCTGCCCACATTTTTGTTAGCTGATCCATACATAATCTTTTTTAATATGGGTTTATTTTTAAAAATATTTTATATATAGCTGATTTATTAATATTGAATTTATGGCCAATGGCACTAACATCTCATGCCTGAATAAAGCTAATTTAACACGCATATATTCTCCACAGGCACATCACAGCCTTCTTGCACTTAGGAACACGAGAGACAGTACTTCAGTCCTACACTACGGGACTATTTTAAACAGTGAAATCACCAGCAAAACCCACAAAACTGAAAAATGTGGCACTAACAGTACCAGGGAAGGGCACTTGTTTATAGTATGAGAACTGAAACAAGAAGCTAGAGCTTTGCCTTGCTTAGTTTCACCTGGGAATGTATGTATTGGGTGACTGAAATTTTTAAGTGCTCAGTGCATGTTCTTGACAATGAAAGCACCAAGAGTCTTGATTTTGGGTTTACAAATAAGTTTTAATGAGTAGATGAATTTGTTGTCACAAAATCCATGAATAATGAGGATTAGCTGTATGAAGATCAGTAAATATTCTAAGATTAGGTTGAAAACTGTGGTCTTTAAAGCTTACACTGGAAAGAGAAACCAGACATGCTGAAATAAATAAATGGTTAAAAATTATATATGTATATTCGTATATGTAATATATACACAGTTATATATATTATATGTATATGAAAAGTAAAGGATGACTTTATATATACAAAAATAGAGTCATGTGAGGTACAAGACTGTTTATGAAATAAATTGATAAATAGGGAAATTTTATGATTTGATGGCTATGACAGGTTCATTAATGACAACTGTGGTAGAAGAAAATGAAGATACAACAGCAGAATAAAACTACACACCTGATCTTGTTTCCGTAGCCTACATGTATGCTTTTTTTTTTTTTTTTGAGACAGAGTCTCACTCTGTCACCCAGGCTGGAGTGCAGTGGTGCAATCTTGGCTCACTGCAAGCTCCGCCTCCCGGGTTCACGCCATTCTCCTGCCTCAGCCTCTCCGAGTAGCTGGGACTACAGGCGCCCGCCACCACGCCCGGCTAATTTTTTTGTATTTTTAGTAGAGACGGGGTTTCACTGTGGTCTCGATCTCCTGACCTCGTGATCTGCCCGCCTCGGCCTCCCAAAGTGCTGGGATTACAAGCGTGAGCCACCGTGCCTGGGCACATGTATGCTTTTTCTGGACATTGGCTTTTTGTGTGAATCAGCTAGAGTAAGAATTACTGTCTGGGCAACAGGAGTTTTCTTTTGCACATGGAAAATTATTGCTGTCCGAAATTGTAATTTGGTGTTGATGAGTGGAAGAGAAAAGAAGGGACAGGCAAGGTGGTTCATGCCTGTAATCCCAGCACTTTGGAAGGCTGAGGTGGGCAGATCACTTGAGATCGGGAGTTTGAGACCAGCCTGGCCAATATGGTGAAACCCCATCTCTACTAAAAATACAAATACCACTTACTAGTATGTGTCCACTGATTTACTACTCATTCAGATCAGATAATTTAAAAGAAATCAGAGATAGAGCAACACCTGCTAAGACCTTAGGCTGTGGTGGCTCATGCCTGTAATCTCTGCACTTTGGGAGGCTGAGGCAGGCAGTTCGCCTGAGGTCAGGAGTTCGAGACCAGCCTGGCAAAGATGGTGAAACCCCGTGTATACTAAAAATACAAAAAGCAGCCGGGCACGGTGTGGGTGCCTGTAATCCCAGCTACTTGAGAGGATGAGGCAGGAGAATCACTTGAACCTGGGAGGTGGAGGTTGCAATGAGCCAAGATTGTGCCATTGCAATCCAGCCTTGGCAAAGAGCTAGATTCTGTCTCAAAAAACAAAAAATAAAAAAAATAAAAACAAAGAAAAAATTAGTGATGCATTGGAAACACATGTATAAGTGAGTATTTTACAGCAGGAGATAATTATCTACATTTGCCTCCTCCAGACTTAATTTTTCCTTTGCTGTTGCCCCTCAAACACTATCACCTAATTTTTTTTCTGGCAATTTTACCTACTATTCAATGCTTTCGATGATTCCCCTTCATGCCTCTACCATTCATCCTAAAGTACCATTTGTTGTGTTTGTTTATTCCACTTTATCCAGTTTTGAAGGTCACATTTCTAAAGTGCCAGATTACTGTGTTTTTATTTGAAGATTCCTCTCCTTTTTTCATATTCAGTTTGTCTAATCCTAAGGGAGTGAGCTATATGCCTTCAGGATTACTTTCAGACCAGATGCCTGGGCTATCCTAGAGCATTTGCATATTACATCCCCTTTCCACATGAAATGTGTTAATATTTATAAGATATGGTAAACTATTCTAATTTCTAGAATTCTGGAAAGTTGACCTGATGGAGAAGAACCAGGAAAACCAAGACTAGCATTTGAGGAAAGCTGGTTTTGCCACCAACAAAACACAGACAGAAATAGTGTTTTAGGAGAAACATTTAATGTAAATTCAAACCTTGTTCCAATGAGAAAAATACCTGATAAATATGACTTATGTATAATGAATGTGAATTATATTTCAGAATTAATTGTTAGTAATAGAAACTCCTTTGTAAGGAAGCTTGATGAGCTCAGTGCAGATGCGCAATTGCTCCTTCGTATGACATGAGCATCCTTATGCCAGAGAGAAACCTTTTGAATGTGACAGAAATGAGAAAGCCATCTGTCAGAATGAGGACTTATTTCAGCATCAGGATATTCAAACTCTGAAGCAAATTTTTGAATATCTTGAGTGTGGGAAAGCTTTTCATGAGGAGGCAGCCTTCAGTACCCATAAGAGAGTGTGCTTCTTGGAGAAACCCTGTGAATATAATGAACAACTAAGAGCCTTTTCTGACAATCCAAACCTCCTTGTTTATCAGAGTACTCACACAAGGGAAAATCACTATGAGTTTAATGACTGTGGGAGGAGGTCTGTTGGTGAGAAATCTCTAAATAAACACCATGGAGGAATCATGGGGAAAAAATACTATGAGTGTGAGAATAATTTTGGCAAAAGTCACTCTTCATTGACACTGAAAGAACTCAAAAAGGAAAAACAAGCTTTGAATGTAATGAAGGTAGGGAAATCTTTAAGAAACCAAGTCTCTCTCAACAGCATACATACACAGAAAAGAAAGTCTTTCAAAATAGTCATTATGGGAGTTCTTTTTGGCATGTGTCAGTTCTCCCTAAACATCAGCAAACACACGTAGGAGAAAAATTCTATGAATATAATGAGTGTGGGAAAGCTCTCAGCCACATTTTATCTCTCATGGTACATAATAGGATATACACAGGGGAGAAAACTTATGAATGTACTGAATGTGAGAAAACCTTCACAAATAGGTCAGGCCTTACAGTTCATCGGCAGATACACACAGGGCAAAAACCCTATGAATGTATTGAATATGTCATGCACATTCAATACATACAAATGCAAAGTGTCATTAGGTTATGTGACTTATATCTGAAGGGAAGCCTTCAGATATAAGTCAGGCCTTACAGTACATCGGAGAACACACACCGGTGATAAACCCTATTAGTGTAGTGAATGTGGAAAAAAATTCTGTGAGAAGTCAAATCTCCAAGTACATCAGAGAACTCACACAGGGGAGAAATCCTATGAGTGTAAAGAATGTGGAAAAACCTTTGTTTACAATTCATTCCTCATAGTTCATCAAAGGATACACATAGGTGTAAGACCCTATGAATGTAACGAATGTGGGAAAACATTTTCACAAAAGCCAGACTTCACTTATCATCAGAGAACTCATACTGGAGAAAGGCCCTGTGAATGTAATGAATGTGGGAAGTCTTTCTCAGTGAAGTCAAAACTTATTGTGCATCAGAGAACTCACACAGGGGAAAAACCCTATGAATGTAATGAATGTGGGAAAACCTTTTCCCAGAAGTCATCTCTTATAGTACATCAGAGAACACACACAGGGGAGAAACCATATAAATGTAATGCATGTGGGAAAAGTTTTTCCCAGAAGTTATCCCTTACTGTACATCAAAAAAGACATAAAAAGAGAAGCCATATAAATGTATTCAATGCAGCAAAACATTTAACCAGAATTCAGCTCTTATTAAACATCAAAGAACTCACTCAGGAGAGAAACTTCATAAATATAATGAAGGCAGCAGAACTTTTTACCACAAGTCATCCCTCACAGTACATCAGAGAACCCACACAGGAGAGAAACCCTGCAAATGTAATGAATGTGAGAAGACTTTCTACCAGAAGTCATCACTTATAGCACATCAGAAAACACGCAGAAGGCAGAAATCCTGTGAATCTACAAATGTGGAGAGCCTTTTGTCAGAATTCACTAATCTGAGAAAGTACAGAGAGAAGAAGTCCCTGTTAGCATCTTCTGAAAGTCCAGAAACCTTTTCTTACTTAACCTGCTCAGTTTACATTAAAAACAGTGAAGGGGAGAAACTTTGTAAGTATGAGAAATATTTTGCCCAGAAATAAAGGGCCATCTTAGTTAGCAGCAGATATTTGATATTTGAAACATCTTATGAATATTTTGAATAAGTTGTAGCTTTGAAAATGATTCATTTTTGGTTATACATCAGAGATTTTAGCTCACTGGAAATATACCAGTTTGGTAATTGAGACTAAAAACTTCCTCTAGAAATATTATACTAAAATTCTTGTTTCTGGTATACCAAAATTTTATTGAAAATATTCAGTTACAGACATACTGTGTACTAGGAATCTAACTTCAAAAAGCACAATTAGGTCGAATAGTCATAAATACACCAAACACAAATGCAGAGTGTCATTAGGTTATGTGAGCGTGCTTTATTTTTTTTTTTATTTTATTTATTTATTTTTTTTTTGAGATGGAGTCTTGCTCTATCACCCAGGCTGGAGTGCAGTGGCCCGATCTCGGCTCACTGCAAGCTCCACCTCCCGGGTTCACGCCATTCTCCTGCCTCAGCCTCTCCGAGTAGCTGGGACTACAGGCGCCCGCCACCACGCCCGGCTAATTTTTTTGTATTTTTTTTTTAGTAGAGACGGGGTTTCACTGTGGTCTCGATCTCCTGACCTCGTGATCCGCCCGCCTCGGCCTCCCAAAGTGCTGGGATTACAAGCGTGAGCCACCGCGCCCGGCCTGAGCGTGCTTTATTTTTATTTTTTATTTCATTTTATTTTATTTTTCTGTGTTCCTGTGAAACTTTACTTACTCAAGTCCAACAGAGCTTAAAGGTTAAAAAAAAAAAGTACTTACAAAGACAAGCAGTGGGCTGGACTTGGCCAACAGCCACTAATTTCCTGACCCCTGTGCTAAAATCAAGGTGCTGCTAATGCAATCAATACTCTTCTTAACAGCACCTTACATGCATGCCATTATCCTTCAAAGGCTCACACCTGTAATCCCAGCACTTTGAGAGGCTGAGGTGGGCAGATCACGAGGTCAGATCGAGACCATTCTGGTTAACACGGTGTAACTCCGTCTCTACTAGAAGTACAAAAAAAATTAGCCGGGCGTGGTGGCGGGTGCCTGTAGTCCCAGCTACTCAGGAGGCTGAGGCAGGAGAATGGCGTGAACCTGGGAGGCGGAGATTGCAGTGAGCCGAGATTGCGCTGCTGCACTCCAGCCTGGGCGACAGAGTGAGACTCTGTCTCAAAAAAAAAAAAAAAAAAAGGCAGACCTTTATGCTACATGCTTTCATTTTGATTTTCCAAACATTCAGTTTGCAAATTACAATACAAGTGCTGTAAGGGAATAATATCTTGTGGGACTCAATACAGAACTTCAATGTCAAAGCAATTTTTCATTGTATTAAAGCACAGAAGTGTGAATAAGGCCAGTCTAATGGGAAGAAATAATTCTACACAAATACATCCTATAGTAATAAATCTGCAATCAAGAAATCCACTTGGGTGCTGGAGTAAATGGCCTTGAACAGAAAGAACTAGTATCTAGGAAATGCATAATCACATAAATAAAAATTTCTAAAATAAAGCAAAAGGTTACATTTCTAAGCCTTAAAGTATTTTTCTTTCTTCACACTTGAATTTTTATTCTAAGTGACTGAACAAAAAATACACTATCAAGATGAAAAGGCAATTCAGAAAAGAAATACAAACACCTAGCAAATAAGTGTAAATATATGCAATCTCCAAAAAAAGTAAATTATAACCAGAAGAAAGAATTGGTTAAAAAAAATTAGGGTGCATAATTTGCATTTGAAGCTTTCCCTTACAAGCCTGAATCCTCAATACCAGATCTTCATCTTCTATATCTCAGCTCAGCCTCTCCAAATATAGCCGCCTCATCAGATATTTCAGTTTAGATCTGGCCAGATGTCAGGCTATTCCCCTATCTAGTGTGGGCCACAAAAGACTCAAGTGACATTGAGAAAAATCAAAGAAGATGAACCAGGCTTTGTAGTTCATACCTGTAATTATCTGGAGGCTGATTGGGGAGGATTGCTCGAGTCTGGAAGTTCAAAGCCATCCTGGGCTCACAAAAAAATGGCGGGGGGCAGGTGGGAATTTTGATGCTTAAATTCCTTGGTCCCTTCTGTAGTGGATTTCTTTCTTTTTTTTTTTTATTATACTTTAAGTTCTAGGGTACATGTGCACAATGTGCAGGTTTGATACATAGGTATACATGTGCCATGTTGGTTTGCTGCATCCGTCAACTCATCATTTACATTGGGTATTTCTCCTAATGCTATCCCTCCCCCAGCCCCCTACCCCCTGACATGCCCTGGTGTGTGATGTTCCTGGCCCTGTGTCCAAGTGATCTCATTGTTCAATTCCCACCTATGAGTGAGAATATGCGGTGTTTGGTTTTCTGTCCTTGTGATAGTTTTTCGAGAATGATGGCTTCCAGCTTCATCCATGTCCCTGCAAAGGACATGAACTCTTCCTTTTTTTTTTTTCTTTTTTTTTTTTTTTTATTATACTTTAGGGTTTTAGGGTACATGTGCACAATGTGCAGGTTTGTTACATATGTATCCATGTGCCATGTTGATTTCCTGCACCCATTAACTCGTCATTTAGCATTAGATGTATCTCCTAATGCTGTCCCTCCCCCCTCCCCCCACCCCACAACAGTCCCCGGAGCGTGATGTTCCCCTTCCTGTGTCCATGAGTTCTCATTGTTCAATTCCCACCTATGAGTGAGAACATGCGGTGTTTGGTTTTTTGTCCTTGCGATAGTTTACTGAGAATGATGTTTTCCAGTTTCATCCATGTCCCTACAAAGGACACGAACTCATCATTTTTTATGGCTGCATAGTATTCCATGGTGTATATGTGCCACATTTTCTTAATCCAGTCTATCGTTGTTGGACATTTGGGTTGGTTCCAAGTCGTTATTATTGTGAATAGTGCCACAATAAACATACGTGTGCATGTGTCTTTATAGTAGCATGATTTATAATCCGTTGGGTGTATATACCCAGTAATGGGATTGCTGAGTCATATGGTAATTCTAGTTCGAGATCCTTGAAGAATTGCAGCACTGCCTTCCACAATGGTTGAACCAATTTACACTCCACCAAGTGTAAAAGCATTCCTATTTCTCCACATCCTCTCCAGCATCTGTTTTTTCCTGACTTTTTAATGATTGCCATTCTAACTGGCATGAGATGGTATCTCATTGTGGTTTTGATTTGTATTTCTTTGATGACCAGTGGTGATGAGCATTTTTTCATGTGTCAGTTGGCTGCATAGATGTCTTCTTTTTTTTTTTTTTTGAGACGCAGTCTTGCTCTGTCGCCCAGGCTCGAGTGCAGTGGCACGATCTCAGCTCACTGCAAGCTCTGCCTCCCAGGTTCATGCCATTTTCCTGCCTCAGCCTCTGGTGCTTGCCACCATGTCCAGTTAATTTTTTTTTTGTATTTTTAGTAGACACAGTGTTTCACCATGTTAGCCAGGATGGTCTTGATCTCTTGACCTCTTGATCCACCCGCCTCGGCCTCCCAAAGTGCTGGGATTACAGGCATGAGCCATGGCGCCCAGCCAGATGTCTTCTTTTGAGAGGTGTCTGTTCATATCCTTTGCCCACTTTTTGATGGGATTGTTTGTTTTTTTCTTGTAAATTTGTTTGACTTCTTTGTAGATTCCAGATATTAGCTCTTTGTCAGATGGGTAGGTTGCAAAAGTTTTCTCCCATTCTGTAGGTTGGTTGTTCACTCTGATGGTAGTTTCTTTTGCTGTGCAGAAGCTCTTTAGTTTAATTAGATCCCATTTGTCAATTTTGGCTTTTGTTGCCATTGCTTTTGGTGTTTTAGACATGAAGTCCTTGCCCATGCCAATGTCCTGAATGGTATTGCCTGGGTTTTCTTCTAGGGCTTTTTATGGTTTTAGATCTAACATTTAAGTCTTTAATCCATCTTGAATTAATTTTTGTATAAGGTGTAAGGAAGGGATCTAATTTCAGCTTTCTACATATGGCTAGCCAGTTTTCCCAGCATCATTTATTAAATAGGGAATCTTTCCCCATTTCTTGTTTTTGTCAGGTTTGTCAAAGATCAGATGGTTGTAGATGTGTGGTGTTATTTCTGAGGGCTCTGTTCTGTTCCATTGGTCTATATATCTGTTTTGATACCAGTACCATGCTGTTTTGGTTACTGTAACCTTGTAGTATAGTTTGAAGTCAGGTAGCGTGATGCCTCCAGCTTTGTTCTTTTGGCTTAGGATTGTCTTGGCAATGTGGCTTTTTTTGGTTGTATATGAACTTTAAAGTAGATTTTTCTAATTCTGTGAAGAAAGTCATTGGTAGCTTGATGGAGATGGCATTGAATCTGTAAATTACTTTGGGCAGTATGGCCATTTTCACGATATTGAATCTTCCTATCCATGAGCATGGAATATTCTTCCATTTGTTTGTGTCCTCTTTTATTTCGTTGAGCAGTGGTTTGTAGTTCTCCTTGAAGAGGTCCTTCACATCCCTTGTAAGTTGGATTCCTAGGTATTTTATTGTCTTTGTAGCAATTGTGAATAGGAGTTCACTCATAATTTGGCTCTCTGTTTGTCTGTTATTTGTGTATAGGAATGCTTGTGATTTTTGCACATTGATTTTGTGTCCTGAGACTTTGCTGAAGTTGCTTATCAGCTTAAGGAGATTTTGGGCTGAGATGATGGGGTTTTCTAAATATACAATCATGTCATCTGCAAACAGGGACAATTTGACTTCCTCTTATCCTAATTGAATACCCTTTATTTCTTTCTGTTGCCTGATTGCCCTGGCCAGAACTTCCAACACTATGTTGAATAGGAGTGGTGAGAGACGGCATCCTTGTCTTGTGCTGGTTTTCAAAGGGAATGCTTCCAGTTTTTGCCCATTCAGTATGATATTGGCTGTGGGTTTCTCATAAATAGCTCTTATCATTTTGAGATATGTTCCATCAACACCTAGTTTATTGAGAGTTTTTAGCATGAAGTGCTGTTGAATTTTGTCAAAGGCCTTTTCTGCATCTATTGAGATGATCACGTGGTTTTTGTTGTTGGTTCTGTTTATGTGATGGATTATGTTTATTGATTTGCATATATTGAACCAGCCTTGCATCCCAGGGATGAAGCCCACTTGATTGTGGTGGATAAGCTTTTTGATGTACTGCTGGATTCAGTTTGCCAGTATTTTATTGAGGATATTCGCATTGATGTTCATCAGGGATATTGGTCTAAAATTCTCTTTTTTTGTTGTGTCTCTGCCTGGCTTTGGTATCAGGATGATGCTGTCCTCATAAAATGAGTTAGGGAGGATTCCCTCTTTTTCTATTGATTGGAATAGTTTCAGAAGGAATGGTATCAGCTCCTCTTTGTACCTCTGGTAGAATTCAGCTGTGAATCCGTCTGGTCCTGGACTTTTCTTGGTTGTAAGCTATTAATTATTGCCTCAATTTGAGAGCCTGTTACTGTTCTATTCAGAGATTCAACTTCTTCCTGGTTTAGTCTTGGGAGGGTGTATGTGTCCAGGAATTTATCCATTTCTTCTAGATTTTCTAGTTTATTTGCATAGAGGTGTTTATAGTATTCTGTGATGGTAGTTTGTATTTCTGTGAGATCAGTGGTGATATCCCCTTTATCATTTTTTATTGCATCTATTTGATTCTTTTCTCTTTTCTTCTTTATTAGTCTTGCTAGCGGTCTATGAATTTTGTTGCTCTTTTCAAAAAGCCAGCTCCTGGATTCATTGATTTTTTGAAGGGTACTTTTGTGTCTCTATTTCCTTCAGTTCTGCTCTGATCTTAGTTATTCCTTGCCTTCTGCTAGCTTTTGAATTTGTTTGCTCTTGCTTCTCTGGTTGTTTTAATTGTGATGTTAGGGTGCCGATTTTAGATCTTTCCTGCTTTCTCTTGTGGGCATTTAGCGCTATAAATTTCCCTCTACACACTGCTTTAAATATGTCCCAGAGATTCTGGTATGTTGTATCTTTGTTCTCAAAGATACATCTTTATTGGTTTCAAAGAACATCTTTATTTCTGCCTTAATTTCGTTATTTACCCAGTAGTCATTCTGGGGCAAGTTGTTTAGTTTCCATGTAGTTGTGTGGTTTTGAGTGAGTTTCTTAATCCTGAGTTCTAATTTGATTGCACTGTGATTGAGACACAGTTTGTTGTGATTTCTTTTACATTTGCTGAGGAGTGCTGTACTTCCAATTATGTGGTCAATTTTCGAATAAGTGCAATGTGCTGCTGAGAAGAATGTATGTTCTGTTGCTTTGGGCTGGAGAGTTCTGTAGATATCTATCAGGTCTGCTTGTTGCAGAGCTGAGTTCAGGTCCTGGATATCCTTGTTAACCTTTTGTCTTGTTGATCTGTCTAATATTGACAGTGGGGTGTTAAAGTCTCCCATTATTATTGTGTGGGAGTCAAAGTCTCTTTGTAGGTCTCTAAGGACTTGCTTTATGAATCTGGGTGCTCCTGGATTGGGTGTATATATATTTAGGATAGTTAACTCTTCTTGTTGAATTGATCCCTTTACCATTATGTAATGGCCTTCTTTGTCTCTTTTGATCTTTGTTGGTTTCAAGTCTGTTTTATCAGAGATTGCAACCCCTGCCTTTTTTTGTTTCCCATTTGCTTGGTAGATCTTCCTCCATCCCTTTATTTTGAGCTTATGTGTGTCTCTGCACATGAGATGGGTCTCCCGAATACAGCACACTGATGGGTCTTGACTCTTTATCCAATTTGCCAGTCTGTGTCTTTTAATTGGAGCATTTAGCCCATTTACATTTAAGGTTAATATTGTTATGTGTGAATTTGATCCTGTCATTATGATGTTAGCTGGTTATTTTGCCCATTAATTGATGTAGTTTTTTCATAGCATTGATGGTCTTTACAATTTGGCATGTTTTTGCAGTGGCTGGTACTGGTTGTTTCTTTCTATGTTTAGTGCTTCCTTCAGGAGCATTTGTAAGGCAGGCCTGGTGGTGACAAATGCTCTCAGCATTTGCTTGTCTGTAAAGGATTTTATTTCTCCTTCACTTATGAAGCTTAGATGGATATGTAATTCTGGGTTGAAATTTCTTTTCTTTAAGAATGTTGAATATTGGCCCCCACTCTCTTCTGGCTTGCAGGATTTCTGCTCTCTGATGGGCTTCCCTTTGTGGGTAACTCAACGTTTCTCTCTGGCTGCCTTAACATCTTTTCCTTCATTTCAACCTTGGTGAATCTGACAATTATGTGTCTTGGGGTTGCTCTTCTCGAGGAGTATCTTTGTGGTGTTCTCTGTATTTCCTGAATTTGAATGTAGGTCTGCCTTGCTAGGTTGGGGAAGTTCTCCTGGATAATATCCTGAATAGTGTTTTCCAACTTGGTTCCATTCTCCCCGTCACTTTCATGTACACCCATCAGGCGATGCTATTCCTTTCTCTTTGTTAGTTTTCCTTCTAACAGTCAGGTTCCTCAGCTGCAGGTCTGTTGGATTTTGCTGGAGTTCCACTCCAGACCCTGTTTGCCTGGGTATCACCAGTGGAGGCTGCAGAACAGCAAATATTGCAGAACGGAAAATATTGTTGCCTGATCCTTCCTCTGGAAGCTTTGTCCCAGAGCGGCAGCCGCCTATATGAGGTGTCTGTTGGCCTCTACTGCAAGGTGTCTCCCAGTTAGGCTACACGGGGGTGAGGGACCTACTTGAGGAGGCAGTCTGTCCATTCTCAGAGCTCAAACACTGTGCTGGGAGAACCACTGCTCTCTTCACAGCTGTCACACAAGGACGTTTAAGCCTGCAGAAGTTTCTGCTGCCTTTTGTTCAGCTATGCCTTGCCCACAGAGTTGAAGTCTAGAGGCAATAGACCTTGTTGAGCTGTGGTGGGCTTTGCCCAGTTTGAGCTTCTGGGCCACTTTGTTTACCTATTCAAGCCTCAGCAATGGCAGATGCCCCTCCCCCAGCCAGGCTGCTGCCTCACAGATCGATCTCAGACTTCTGCCTTAGCAGTGAGTAAGGCTCCATGGGTGTGGGACCTGCCGAGCCAGGCACGGGAGACAATCACCTTGTCTGCCAGTTGCTAAGACCTTGGGAAAAGTGCAGTATTTAGGTGGGAGTGCCCCATTTTTCCAGGTAGTCTGTCACAGCTTCACTTGGCTAGGAAAGGGAAATCCCCTGACCCCTTGTGCTTCCAGGGTGAGGCAACACCCTGCCCTGCTTTAGCTCACCCTCTGTGGGCTGCACCCACTGTCCAACCAGTCTCAGTGAGATGAACCATGTACCTCAGTTGGAAATGCAGAAATCACCCATCTTCTGCATTGATCATGCTCGGAGCTGCAGACCGGAGCTGTTCCTATTTGGCCATCTTGCAATGCCCGCTGTGAGTGTGCTTTATAAGAGAAATATTATATGTGTTGATTGTGTCACAGGAACTCATGATAATCTTATGTAAATATGCCCTTATTTAATAATTTTAATGATGTGTTTAAAATTTCCCACACTCAACGTTTTTCTTTTTTTAGCTATAAGAAAAAAAGAATATTTTAAATAAAATATTTGTAGAGAGTAAATTGATGTGTTGAAATCTTGTTACATTCTACTCACACATAAATAAGTGTTAGCATTTGATATGGTTTGGCTCTGTGTCCCCACACAAATCTCATGTTGAATTGTAATCCCCATGTGTCAGGGGAGGGGCCAGGTGGGAGGTGATTAGATCATGGGGGTGGAGTTCCTCCTTGCCGTTCTTGTGATAGTGAGTTCTCATGAGATCTGATAGTTTAAAAGTGTGGCACTTACCCCTTTTCTCTGTCTCTCCTGCTCTGCCATGGTAAGATGTGCCTTGCTTCCCCTTCACTTTCAGCCATGATTGTAAGTTTCCTTAGGCATCCTCAGCCCTGTGGGACAGGACTGTGAGTCAAGTAAACCTCTTTTCTTTATAAATTACCCAGTCTCATATAGTTCTTTATACCAGCGTGATAACGGATTAATACACCATTATTACTAAACTACTTACCCAGTAAGGAACCCAGAGAGGCCAGACATGGTGGCTCATGCCTGTAATCCCAGCACCTTGGGAGACCAAGGCACCAAGGCAGAAGGACTGCTTGAGCCCAGGATTTTGAGACCAGCCTAGGCAACAGATGAGACCCCGTCTCTATATTAAAAATGTATTATTAAACAAAAAAGAATCCACACAGTGTGACTGTAAACTCAGAGTCAGCCAAATGGAATAATAAACTATGCAACAGTTAAATACGAAATTATTTAAAGGATTTTTGCTTCCACCTATAAAAGGAATTTTTGTTTCCACCCGTTCTCCAGGATTTGTTGTCTTAAACAACTGGCAAACTGGCCAAGATATATGAAATAACTAGAAAACTGGAAAAATGTATGAAACAACTGTTTTAAGACTTGGATATTAGGAATTGCACAACCATGATTCTTGAAAGAAAGGAAGCAAATATGGCCAGTCTTATGATTGGCACAGCTTCTTGTCAGAAGGAAATTCCTAGACTATGGCATAGATAGAGATAACTCCAAACATATTCTTATTCTATGAAGCATAAATATTTCAGAGTTCAAGATTAAGGCAGCTGTAGTATGTGGACTAGCATACTGGAAAGGGAGCTAGCAGGGACAATTTGAGAAATCTGAGTACCAATCTGCATATGCAACGGGTCACGTTCTTTAAGGCTTGGCAAAGAATAGCTGCTGCCAAAGGAGCAATTATTGGGGAACTCAAAGACAAACACTTCCCAGAGCTCATACAGAGTTGGGAATAATTCAAGCTCCCACCAGCCAAGATTCTTCCTCCTTCAGTTCCTGAGATGACAGTCTCTTTCTCCATTAGTATGGATTTTTGAAGATCCCATGGATATATTTGGAGTGGGCAAGGATTGGGCATGTTTGAGATGCTGTATTGGTCTGTTTGGGCTGCTGTAACAAAATACCACAGACTTGGTGGCATAAACTACAGACATTTATTTTTGCATAATTCTGTAGGCTTAAAGTCCATCATCAAGGTGCTGGCAAATTCTCTTTCTGTTAAGTGCTTCCTGGCTTCTGGATCGCTGCCTTCTCACTGTATCCTCACATGGCACTTCCTCATGGCTTGCAGGGTGGGGGATAGGGGAGAGATAGCATGTGCTCTAGAAGCTCTCATTTGAAAGACATATTCTATTAGATCAGGGCCCACTCCTACTACCTTCTTTAACCTTCCCTGCTGCCAAAGAGGCCCTATCTCAAAATAAAGCCACACTGGGGCTTAGCGCTTCAAAATATAAATTTTGGGGGGACACAAACATTTCATTTATTATATTCTGCCCCTATCCCCTCAAAGTTCATGTCCTTGCATTTGAAATACATGCATTCCGTCCCAACAATCCCAAAAGTGTTACTCATTCCAGCATCAATTCTGTAGATCTAAAGTCCAAAGTGTCATCTAAATATTATCTAAATCATCAAAGGGTGACCATTGAGGTATGATTCATTCTGAGGCAAAGTTCCTTTCCAGGTATGAAACCAGTGAAACCAGACAAGGTATGGGCTTCCAAAATGTAGTGGTGGTATATGCATAGGATAGACATTCCTGTTCCACAAGGAAGAAATCCGAAAAAAAGGGGTGACGGTCCCAAGCCAGTCCCAAACTAGCAAAACAGATTCCATTAGATCTAAGGCTTGAGAATGACCTCTTTATTGGCCAAGTATGGTGGCTCATGCTTGTAATCCCAGAACTTTGGGAGGCCAAAGCGGGTGGATCACTTGAGGTCAGGAGTTCGAGACCAGCCAGAAACATGGTGAAACCCCTTCTCTACTAAGATTATAAGATTAGCTGGGCATGGTGGCACATGCCTGTAATCCCAGCTACTTGGGAGGCTGAGGTGGGAGAATTGCTTGAATCCGGGAGATGGAGGTTGCAGTGAGCCAAGATCGTGCCATTGCACTCTAGTCTGGGCAACAATAGCAAAACTCTGTCTCAAAGGAAAAAAAAAACACCTCTTTGGCTCAATGCCATTCCTACTGGGGTGATGGCCTCAACCCCTATGGCCCTAGGTGGTTGTCCCACCCCATACTCTGTCAGGTGGCCCTGCCCACAAGGCCCTAGGCAGGGTTAGCCTGGCCTGTTTAAATGGAAGAAGTGGTGGCTTTATTCTTTGAAACCAAGGAGGGAGCCTTTATGATCTTTGGGGTCATTCTTCCTTTTCAAAGAATAGTGCATCTCCCAACCAAATAGCTCTGTTGTCCCATCCTGCAAAATCCAAGAAGCCTAGCAGCCTTCCCTTTTCTATCACCTTCAGTTCAATTTGACAGTATTTCTGCTTGTATAATCCCTTAATCTCTCTGTTGAGTGGCAATCTAGCCACATCCTCAGTGTTTTCTTCAGAACATGCTTCTCTTTTGCAGTGTGGATAGGCTCAGAATTTTACAAATCTTTAAGTTCTTGTTCTCTTTTGCCAATCATTTCTTCAATTTTGTCTTCTCAGATTTTACTGTAAGCAATCAGAAAGACCCAGGCCACACCTTCCTTGTTTTGCTTAGAAATCTCAACTAAATATCTGGTTTTATCACTTGCAAATTCTACTTTCCACAAAACTAGAACACAACTCAGCCAGCTTTGCCACCTTATAACAAGGATTGTCTTTCCTCCAGTTTCCAATAACACGGTCCTCATTTCTGTTTAGGCCTCACCAGAATGGCCTTTAACATCCACATATCTATGAACATTGTGTTCATGATAACATATGTATTCTGGGACAATAGAGGCTCTCTCTGTTTCTCTTACTTTCTGAACTCTCACCAGAATTTCCTTTAATCTTAGTATTTTCACCAACAGTCCCTTAAGGCAAATTAGGCTTTTTCTAGCATGTACTTCAAAGCTCTTTTGGCCTCTTCCCATCACCTAGTCCCAAAGCCACTTCCACATTTTTAGGTATTATAGCAGCACCCCACTTTATGGTGCCAAAATCTGTATCAGTATGCTCGTGCTGCCTTAAAATACTACAGAAGGGGCCAGGCGCAGTGGCTCATGCCTGTAATCCTAGCACTTTGGGAGGCCAAAGCCAGTGGATCACTTGAGCTCAGGAGTTCCAGACCAGCCTGGGCAACATGGCGAAACTTGTCTCTACTAAAAACACAAAAATTAGCTGGGCATGGTGGTGGGCACCTGCAGTCCAAGCTACTCAGGAGGGTGAGGTGGGAGGATTACTTGAACCCAGGAGGCAGAGGTTGTAGTGAGCCAAGACAGCACCACTGCACTCCAGCCTGGGTGACAGAAAGAGACTATGTAAAATTAAAATAAAATAAAATAAAATAAAATAATAAAATAAAATAAATAAAATAAAATAAAATACTAAGGAAGAGATGGCTTAACTAACAGAAACTTATTCTGTCACAGTTCTGAAGGCTAGAAGTCCCAGACTGAGTTCCTGGAAGATTAAGTTTCTTGTGAGTGCTCTCTTTGTTCCTGGCTTACAGATGGCCACCTTCCTGCTATATCCTCACGTAGCCAGCCTGTCTTTCTTTCTTTCTTTCCTTCTTTCTTTCTTTCTTTCTTTCTTTCTTTCTTTCTTTCTTTCTTTCTTTCTTTCTTTCTTCTTTCTTTCTTTCTTTCTTTCTTTCTTTCTTTCTTTCTTTCTTTCTTTTCTTTCTTTCTTTCTTTTTCTTTCTTCTTTCTTTCTTTCTTTCTTTCTTTCTTTCTTTCTTTCTTTCTTTCTTTCTCCTTCCTTCCTTCCTTCCTTCCTTCCTTCCTTCCTTCCTTCCTTCCTTCCTCTTCCTTCCTCTTCTTTCCTTCTTCTTCTTTTCTTTTTCCTTCCTTCCTTCCTTCCTACCTTTGTTGTGGGAAGTCAGGGGCCCCGAATGGAGGGACCGGCTGGAGCTGTGGCAGAGGAACATAAATTGTGAAGATTTCATTTTAATATGGACATATATCAGTTCCCAAATAATACTTTTATAATTTCTTACACCTGTCTTTACTTCAGTCTCTGAACATAAACTGTGAAGATTTCATTTTAATATGGACATTTATCAATTCCCCAATAATACTTTTATAATTTCTTATGCCTGTCTTTAATCTCTTAATCCGGTTACCTTCGTAAGCTGTGAATGTACGTCACCTCAGGACCACTGTGATAATTGTGTTAACTATACAAATTAATTGTAAAATGTATGTTTGAACAATATGAAATCAGTGCACCTTGAAAAAAAACAGCGATTTTCAGGGAACAAGGGAAGACAACCATAAGGTCTGACTGCCTGTGGAGTCAGGCAAAATAGAGCCATAGTTTTCTTCTTGCAGAGAGCCTATAAAAGGATGTGCAAGTAGGGAAGATATCACTAAATTATTTTCCTAGCAAGGAATATTAATAACTAATACCCTGGGGAAGGAATGCATTCCTGGGGGGAGGTCTGCTGCTCTGGGAGTGTCTGTCTTAGGCAGTTGAGATAAGGACTGAAATACGCCCTGGTCTCCTGCGGTATCCTCAGGCTTACTAGGATTGGGAAACTCCACCCTGGTAAATTTGTGGTCAGACTGGTTCTCTGCTCTTGAACCCTGTTTTCTTTTGTTTAAGATGTTTATCAAGACAATACGTGCACAGCTGAACATAGATCCTTATCAGTAGTTCTGATTTTGCCCTTGTCCTTTTTCCTCAAAAGCATGTGGTCTTTGTTCTGCCTTTTGCCCTTTGAAGCATGTGATCTTTGTGACCCACTCCCTATTCGTACAGCCCGTCCCCTTTTGAAATCCTTAATAAAAACTTGCTGGTTTTGTGGCTCAGGTGGGCATCACAGTCCTATCGATATGTGATGTCACCCCCAGAGGCCCAGCTGTAAAATTCCTCTCTTTGTACTCTTTCTCTTTATTTCTCAGCCAGCCAACACTTATGGAAAATAGAAAGAATCTACATTGAAATATTGGGGCTGGTTCCCCCGATATTCTTCCTTCCTTCCTTCCTTCCTTCCTTCTTTCTTTTCTTTCTTTCTCTTTTTTCTCTCTCTTTCTTCTTTCTTTCTCTCTCTTTCCTTTCCTTCCCCTCCTTCTCTTCTCTTTCTTTTTTTCAGAGTCTTGCTCTGTCTCCCAGGCTGGAGTGTAGTGGTGCCATCTTGGCTCACCGCAACTTCCACCTCCCAGGTTCAAGCAATTCTCCTGCCTCAGCCTTCTGAGTAGCTGGTATTACAGGCATGCACCACCATGCCCAACTAATTTTTGTATTTTTAATATAGACAGGGTTTCACTATGTTGGCCAGGCTGGTCTGGAACTCCTGACCTCAGGTGATCCATCCGCCTCAGCCTCCCAAAGTACTGGGATTACAGGCACGAGCCACCTCTTTCTCTTTTTTCCTTCCTTCCTTTTTTCCTTCCTTCCTTCTTTCCTTCCTTCCTTCCTTCCTTCCTTCCTTCTCTCTCTTTCTTCTTTCTCTCTCTCTCTTTCTTGTTTTAAGACAGAATCTTGGCTGGGTGCGGTGGCTCATGCCTGTAATCCCAGCACTTTGGGAGGCTGAGGCAGGTGGATCACGATGTCAGGAGATCGAGACTATCCTGGCTAACATGGTGAAATCCCATCTCTACTAAAAATACAAAAAAAAATTAGCCAGGTGTGGTGGAGGATGCCTGTAATCCTAGCTACTCGGGAGGCTGAGGCAGGAGAATGGCGTGAACCTGGGAGGTGGAGCTTGCAGTGAGCCGAGATTGTGCCACTGCACTCCAGCCTGGGCGACAGAGTGAGACTCTGTCTCAAAAAAAAAGACAGACTCTTGCTCTATCACCCAGGCTGGAGTGCAGTGACACGATCTTGACTCACTGCAACTCTGCCTCCCAGGTTCAAGTGATGCTCTTGCCTCAGCCTCCTGAGTAGCTGGGATTATAGGCAAGTGCCACCACACCTAGCTAATTTTTGTATTTTTATTAGAGAGGGGGTTTCATCATGTTAGGCAGGCTAGTCTTGAACTCCTGGCCTCAAGCCATCCACCTGCCTCAGCCTTCCAAAGTGCTGGATTATGGGCATGAGCCACTGTGCCTGGCCTCACATAGCCTTTCTTTGGTGCTTCAGTGCAGAGAGAGAGACAGAGAGCTCCCTGATATCTCTCCCTATAAGGATACCAATCCTATTGGATGCGGATGCCACCCTTATGACCTCATTTTACCTTAGTTGCATCCTTAATTGAGGACGTAATTTGGAGCCAGAATCTCCAAATACATCTGTATTGGGGATTTTGACTTCAACATAAGAATTTTAGGGAGACGCAAACATTCAGTCCATAACAAATGCTTAAAATGAGCCTTTTGGGCCCCAATTACTCAGCCTTTTCTCCTCCCATCGGAGCCTCTATCTCTTCATCTATAAATGGGTAGAATTATCTATATCTGGAAGAGTGGAACTAAGCCTTGAACAAACCATTATTACTTGTCTAATGTGTGCCCCCTACCTCGTGCTCAGTGGGTCCAGGAGAGGGAGCTCAGATGTTAAGGCTGCACAAGTACAGCTTAGCGCCCGGGTGCCATCATGTTCTGTGGTCTCAGAGTAACATTCTATTAAAGAGAAAGGGAAATTGAGAGAGATTAGGAACCACATTCAGTCTCCATGGAGTGTTAGTGCCCTCATGTCTTCCTCAGCATTGATAGTTCCTGAGTTCATGGCTGATATGGTCAGGATGTGTGTCCCCTCCACATTTCATGTTGAAATATGACCTCCACTGTCAGAGGTGGGGCCTAGTGAGGTACTGGATCATGGGGGCGGATCCTTCATGAATGGCTTAGCACCATCCCCTTGGTGATGAGTGAGTTCTCGATCAGTTCTTTGGAGAGCTGAGTGCCGGTTGTTTAAAAGAGTTTGGCCCCTCCTTCCTCAGGTCTCTCTTCTTCCTCTCTTGCCATGTGATGTGCTGGCTCCCCTTTGCCTTCCAGCATCATTGGAAGCTTCCTGAAGCCCTCAGCAGAAGCTGAGCAGATGCTGGCACCATGCTTCCTGTAAAGCCTGCAGAACCATGAGCCAAGTAAGCCTCTTTTCATAAATTACCAGCCTCAGGTGTTCCTTTATGGCAATGCGAGAATGGGCTAACACAGTGGCCTTGGGCTCAGGATTAACAAGGCTGTGCTAGCACCAAGCGATCATACTGGAAGGCTGAGATGGGAGGATCACTTGAGCTGGGGAGATCAAGGCTGTGATGAGCTTCCTGGGTTCAAGTGATTCTCATGCCTCAGCCTCTTCAGTAGCTGGGATTACAGGTCTGCGCCACCACGCCCAGCTAATTTTTGTATTTTTAGTAGAGATGGGGTTTCACCATGTTGGCCAGGCTGGTCTTGAACTCCTGGCCTCAAGTGATCCTCCTGCTTCAGCCTCACAAAGTGCTGGGATTACTGGCATAAACCACTGTGCGTGGCCCAAGTAATTGTTTTGTATTGATTGAATTTTTCTTTGTTTCTTACACTTCAGTTTAGATTTTAGGGTATATGCATACTTATAAAAAAATGAGATCATGTCTTAAATATTCTTTTTTTTTGAGACAGAGTCTTGCTCTGTTGCTCAGTGCCCAGGCTGGAGTGCAGTGGTGTGGTCTCGGTTCACTGCAACCTCTGCCCTCTGGGTTCAAGCGATTCTCCTGCTTCAGCCTCCCAAGTAGCTGGGATTACAGGTGCTCACCACCATGCCCAGCTAATTTTTGTATTTTTAGTAGAGTTAGTAGAGACAGGGTTTCACCATGTTGGCCAGGCTGGTCTTGAACTCCTGACCTCAAGTGATCCACTTGCCTCGGCCTCCCAAAGTGCTAGGATTACAGGAGTGAGCCACTGTACCCAGCCAATATTCTTGTGTAACTTGCATTTAAAATTTTATGATATGCTGTGAACTCTTTCCATGCCCCATTCTATCTTGAAAATATGCTTAATGGCCAAATATTTTTCCACTTTTCAAAACTGCATTTGGTTTTAACCATATCCTATATTTTGACATTTAGACAACTTCTGTTTTTGCTCCTGTAGGGGATTATTCCATTAAAAGTAGACAAGATAATTTTGATCAACCTGTGAAATAAAGAAAATGGACAAAGCTGAAAAAAATATTTTAGGCTGGGTGCAGTGGCTCTTGCCTGTAATCTCAGCACTTTGGGAGGCTGAGGCAGGCGGATCACATGAGGTCAGGAGTTTGAGACCAGGTTGGCCAACAATGGTGAAACCCCATCTCTACTAAAAATACAAAAAATAGCCAGGCTTTGTGGCACATGCCTGTAATCCCAGCTACTGGGGAGGCTGAGGCATGAGAATCACTTGAACCCTGTAGGTGGAGGTTGCAGTGGGCCAAGATGAATCAATGCACTCCGGCCTGGGTGACAGAGTGAGACTCTGTCTCGAAAAAAAAATAAAAATACTTTCAACATTCTTTCTAAGCACATAACTAATAAGACAGTGATCACTGGGGTATGATGTAAAAAGAATGGGAATTCCATGCCAGTACAACGTATGAGGCTGCCTTTGCTCTGGAGACTCAGGCTGACCTGAGAGAGGCAATAGGCTGAGGTTTGCTTTTAAGGGTGTTGCAGGGATGATGGGGCAGAAAGAGACCTCTGTGGCCCATGGATGAGATGGACCAGGATACCTCTGCCTTGACCGGACCCTTGGAGGATTCTGTACAGGTAGCATTAACAAGAAGAAAATCAGCCTTCCCACAAATTGCAGTTGGACTTCAAGATGTTTGGGAAGCCCAGAACATTCTTAAGCCCTGAAATCTCTTTTTATTTTTTATTTTTTTGAGATATGGTCTTGCTCTGTTGCCCAGGCTAGAGTACAGTGGTGTGATCATGGCTCACTGCATTCTCAACTTCCTGGGCTCAAATGATCCTCCCAAATAGCTGGGACTACAGGCATGTGCCACCATGTCCAGGTAATTTTTTTTTTTTTTGTAGAGATAGGGTCTGTTGTCCAGTTGTCCAGGCTGGTCTCAAACTCTTGGACACAAGCAATCCTCCTGCCTTGGCCTCCCAAAGTGTTGGGATTATAGGCATGAGGCACTGCACCCAACATGAAATTCCTTTAAAGATATCAACGAGTGTGTCCCCTGTTAGCAGCTAGAAAAATTCCTCTGGAGAAGGAAACATCATCTCAGGTCTCTCTCTCTCTCTTTTTTTTTTTTTTTTTTTTTTAGACAGAGTCTTGCTATGTCGTCGTCCAGGCTGGAGAGCAGTGGTGCGATCTCGGCTCATTGCAACCTCCAGCTCCTGGGTTCAAGCAATTCTCTGCCTCAGCCTCCAGAGTAGTTGGGATTACAGGAGCCCACTACCACGCCTGGCTAATTTATTTTTATTTTTATTTATTTATTTATTTTTGAGACAGAGTCTTGCTCTATCACCCAGGCTGGAGTGCAGTGGCACGATCTCGGCTCACTGCAATCTCTGCCTCCTGGGTTCACGCCATTCTCCTGCCTCAGACTACCAAGTAGCTGGGATTACAGGTGCCTGCCACCATGCCCAGCTAATTTTTTGTATTTTTAGTAGAGATGGCGTTTCAGTGTGTTAGCCAGGATGGTCTCGATCTCCTGACCTCGTGATTCACGTGCCTCGGCCTCCCCAAGTGCTGGGATTACAGGAGTGAGCCACCACACCCTGCCTGTTTTTTTTTTTTTTTTTTAGAGCTAGAAGAGAACATCATACACACAAATTTATTGCATTATACAATAAACACCTGATTGACAGATCACATCATGTGAAATGTATATAGAAAATAATTGATACAGGTTATAATAATTTATGCAAAGATAATATTAGAATAATTGGAAAAGATTAAATTATGCAGAAATTGAAAATTCACTTAAGAATAAAAAAGGCAGCAGGGCACTGTGGCTCACTGTAATCCCAGAACTTTGGGAGGCTGAGGTGGGTGGATTGTCTGAGGTCAGGAGTTCAAGACCAGCCTGGCCAACATGGTGAAACCCCATCTCTACTAAAAATACAAAAATGAACTGGGCGTGGAGGCAGGCGCCTGTAATCCCAGCTACTTGGGAGGCTGAGGCAGGAGAATTGCTTGAACCCGGGAGGCAGAGGTTGTAGTGAGCTGAGATCATGCCACTTCACTCCAGCCTGGGTGAAAGAGCAAAACTCTGTCTCAAAAAATAAAATAAAATAAAACAATAAAATAAAATAAAATAAAATAAAATAGGTGTCACTGTTTTGCTGCAGAAAATCCTCTTTCAAAGCAAATTCACTGGTATTGGTATAATTCTGATAACAGTGTTTACATTTCTAAATGTTTTCAAACATTCTGGTATCCAAATCCTGCGTCAAAAGTTGCTAAAATGTCTTGTGCCACCCGCCTTCTTACTACAATCTTACATACTTTCATCGTGCCCCATAAGGATCTTCATGGATGCTATATCCATTTATAATTCCATGGGTGAGGCCAGGCACAGTGGCACTGTAATCCCAGTGCTTTGGGAGGCGGAGGTGGGAGGATCACTTGAGTCCAGGAGTTTCAGCTTGCAGTGAGTTATGATCACGGCACTGCACTGCAGCCTGGGTGACAGATCCAGACCTTGTCTCAAAAAAAAAAAAAATATCCACAGTTGCATTGTTCATTATTTAATCAATCTCTATTTTACTGTGAAGACAGGAGTGTTCACCATAGTTTCCACAGCACAAAGGACATGTTTTGCTACATGCCAAGTACTCTTTAAGTGTTGAGGTGAATCTGTGAAGTAGTTTAATGATTGCTGTCCCTTATTTTTATAAACATTTGCATAAACAGAGCTTCTAAAAATTGCAAGTAACTGAGGTTTGCTTTTGGAGTACAAAGAGTCATCAATGCGTGGGTGTTTGCAAAAATATCACCTAGGCAGGACATCCAGGTTCCATCTGACAGGGTAGACACTAATGGAAAGAGGGACTTGTAAATCACTTAATGAGATGGGATTTAATTAGAGTCACCAGGTGTTACATCTAGCAATCCCACCCACCCTCCCTTCCAAATCTAGCTATTTTTTCCTTTGAGAATTATCACTGCAGAACTTGTTCATCAACTAGTATATATCTGGTTCTTTCATATTTCCCGTTTTCCTTTCACGAGAAGATTCAATGACGATGTGAAAGTGTGTCTGAAGTGGGTTCCCTTGAAGTTTGTTTTTAATTTTAATTAATTAATTTTCTTTTTTGAGACAAGGTCTTGCTCTGTTGTCCTTGAACTCTTGGCTTCAAGTGATTACCGCTTTGGCCTCCCAAAGTGGTGGGATTACAAGGATGAACCATTATGCTCAGCCTAGAAGTTTTGTTTTTATTTATTCTGCAAAATTGTTGCGTACCTTCTCCAGTCTAGAAACTTCATTAGCCTCAAGGGAAACAACTGCACATGAGTTTCAATTCCTGCTGCAAAGACCTTTTGTATTCACTACCGGGTCCCTTGTGGATTTTTATTAGGTGCAGTCCCTAACTGATAATTTTGCCATAAGAAGGGAGGTCCTGGCTGGGCATGGTGGCTCACGCCTGTAATCCCAGCACTTTAGGAGGCCAAGGTGTGCAGATCACAAGGTCAGGAGATCGAGCCCATCCTGGCTAACATGGTGAAACTCTGTTTCTACTAAAAAATACAAAAAATTAGCTGGGCATGGTGGCAGGCGCCTGTAGTCCCAGCTACTCGGGAGGCTGAGGCAGGAGAATGGCGTGAACCCGGAAGGTGGAGCTTGCAGTGAGCAGAGATCACGACACTGCACTTCAGCCTGGGGGACAGAGTGAGACTCCTTCTCCAAAAAAAAAAAAAAAAAAAAAAAAAAAAAAAAAAAAAAAAAAAAAAAAAAAAACAGTGAGGTCCTCCAAATAATTGGCTTATTGTTGGAGTTAGGGCTTTGGAAGGAAGGATACAGATACTGAAATCTTGAAAACTTGGGCAAATACCACTGAGAAACGGTAGGAAAATTTGAATATTGACATGCACTGGTTTCTTTTTGCTGCATTCAGCAAAGTTCTGATAATAGATTTAAACTAATACTACATCTAGGCATATTGCATGCAGAGATGGAAGGAAATCATGCATTTCTTTTTTTTTTTTTTGTGAGACAGGGTCTTACTCTGTTGCCCGTGCTGGAGTGCAGTGGCGAAATCATAGCTCACTGTAGCCTCAACCTGCCAGGCCTGAGTGATCCTCCCACCTCAGCCTTCCGAGTAGCTGAGACTACAGGTGAGCACCACCACGCCTGGCTAATTTATTTTTATTTTTGTAGAGATAGGGTTTCACTTTGCTGTCCACTTTGAAGTTCCAGGCTCTAGTGATCCTCCTGCCTCAGCCTCCAAAAGTGCTGGAATTACAGGCAGAAGCCACTGAGCCTGGCCCCAAAGGGCTTTTTTTTTTTCTCTTGAGACAGAGTCTCACTCTGTTATCCAGGCTGGAGTGCAGTGGCACAGTCTTGGCTGACTGCAACCTCTGCCTCCAAGGCTCAAGCGATTCTCGTGCATCAGCCTCCTGAGGAGCTGGGATTACAGGCGTGCACCACCACACCCGGCTAATTTTTAAAATATTTTTGGCCGGGCGCAGTGGCTCACACCTGTAATCCCAGCACTTTGGGAGGCTGAGACAGGTGGATCACGAGGTCAAGAGATCAAGACCAGTTTGGCCAACATGGTGAAACCCCATGTCTACTAAAAAAAAAAAAAAATTATCTGGTTGTGGTGGCACGTGCCTGTAATCCCAGCTACTTGGGAGGCTGAGGCAGGAGAATTGCTTGAACTCAGGAGGTGGAGGCTGCAGTGAGCCGAGATCGCACCACTTCACTCCAGCCTGGCGACAGAGCAAGACTCTGTCTCACAAAAAAAAAAAAAAAATTTTTTTTTTTTTTTTTAAAGTAGAGACGGGGTTTCGTCATGTTGGCTAGGCTGGTCTCGAACTCCTTGCCTCAAGTGATCCATCTGCCTCAGCTTCCCAAAGTACTGGGATTACAGGTGTGAGCCACCGCACCTGGATCCAAAGGGCTTTTAAGAAGAAACTTTCCTATGCATTTATTTACTAGACAAATCCATTGAGCCTGTGGCACAGATGGGTTGAAGTGTGTTACCTCTTCAGCAGAACTGGTCCTTTTTTTCAGTTGTATTTTTATTTACTTAGGAATTAAAGTCATAGAGTATGAATAAAAATCTCATGCCTAAAAAAAGTTTGATTAAAAATGTCCAGTTTATGATACATATTTAAATGTTATGAATGTGGCAGTTAGACTGATTTTTTTCCTCTGCAAGTTTTTATACAGGCTAAATGGATTTAAAAAGTGTCATACAAGTACTAGGTATTAAAATCACCTTTATTGAATTAAAATTTATGAACAACAATATCTGCCAATGTCATTAAATGTACAATTTAAGGAATTTTTCACAAATATATACATCTGTGTTACCACCACTGCAAACATATATTGCAGCGGTTAGCAAACGTTTTCTGCAAAGGGCCAGATAGTAAATGTTTTAAGTTTTGCATGACATCCGGTCTCTGTCACAACTACTCACTCTGCAACTGTAGTGCAAAATACATATATGAACAAATCCTTATTCCAATAAAACTTTACAAAACCAGGTGGCAGGCTGAATTGGGCCTGTGCACTGTAGTTTGTTGACATGATATAGAATCTTTCCATCACTGCAAAAATGTCCTTATGCCACTTTGTAATTATTTCTTTTTCACACCCCCACCCACGGGCGACAACTGGTCTGCTGCTTATCACTAGTTTTGTGTTTTCTACAGTTTCATAAAAGTAGAATTGTAATCATGCAGTGTGTATTCTTTTTTGCCTGGCTTTTTTCACTTAGCATAACAGTTACAAGATTCATCTGTGGGTTCTATTTATGCATGTTACAAGATTCATCTGTGTGTTCTATTTATGCATGTTCTGCAATTTTTTAAACTCTGCAATGTAGGACATTTAGGTTATCTCCAGTTTTGGGCTATTATGAAGAAAGGTGTAATGAACATTTATGTGTAGGTTTTCTGTGAACATAAGTTTAATTTCTCTGGGAAAAAGGCACAAGGGTACAACTGCTGGGTCATATAGTGTTTGTTTACGTTTTAAAGAAACTGCCAAACTAATTTAGGGAGTGGGATGCCATTCTACCTTCCTACCATTAATTTCTCAAGATGCACTTTTTTCTTTTCTTCTTTTTTTTTTGAGACAGAGTCTTATTCTGTCACCCAGGCTGGAGTGCAGTGCACGATCTCGGCTGACTGTGGCCTCTGCCTTCTGGGTTCAAGTGATTCTCCTGCCTCAGCCTCCCGAGTAGCTGGGACTACAGGCATGCCCCACCACACCCGGCTAATTTTTGTATTTTTAGTAGAGATGGGGTTTCACTATGTTGGCTAGGCTGGACTCAAACTCCTGACCTCAGGTAATCTGCCTGCCTTGGCCTCCCAAAGTGCTGGGATTAGAGGCGTGAGCCACCACACCTGGCCGAGATCCACTTTTTCATATCCTTGCCTGCATTTGTTATATTTACTGTTTTATCTCTTCTAATATGTGTGTAGTGATAACTCATTCTGGTTTGAATTTATATTTCTCTAACGGCTAACAATGTTTGACATCTTTTTATGTGCTTATCTGCCATTTGTATCTTCACTTTAGTGAAATGTGTCTTTGTGTCTTTTGTTCATTCTCTAACTGGATTGTTTGTTTTCTTACTACTGAATTTTGCAAGTTCTTACTTGATACAGTCCTTTGTCAGATATGGTTTATAAACATTTTCTTCCAGTATGTAGCTTGAGACAGAGTCTCGCTCTGTCACCCAGGCTGGAGTATAGTGGCACAATCTCACTGCAACCTCTGCCTCCCTGAAACCTCCACCTCCCAGGTTCACGCTATTCTCCTGCCTCAGCCACCCAAGTAGCTGGGATTACAGGCACCCGCCACCATGTCCAGCTAATTTTTTTTTTTTTAGTAGAGACGGAGTTTTACCATGTTGGCCAGACTGGTCTCGAACTCCTGACCTCAGATGATCCGCCTGCCTCGGCCTTCTTTTCATCTTCTTAAGGGGTCTTTTACAGTGCAAACGTTTAAAATTTTGATAAAATTCTATTTTTTCCATTTATTGTTTTATGCGTTATGATTTTAATATGTCAAGAACTCTTTGCCTGGCTTATGTACTAAAGATTTTCTCCAGTGTTTTCTTCAGCAAGTGATGTAGTTTTAAATTTAAAACCAGGATCCATTTTGAATTAATTTTTGTATTAGGTGTGAGATTTAGGTTGAAGTTTTTTTTTTTTCTAACTTATGGCTATTTGCTCCAGCACTATTTGTTTAAAATATTGTCCTTTCTCCATTGAATTGCTTTTGCACTTTTATCAAAAACTAGTTTTCTTTACTTGTGTGGGTCTATTTCTGGATTCTCTCTTCTGTTCCATTGAACTGTTTTATCTCTGCCAATTCCAAACTCTTTGATTGTTTTTAACTATAAGGAAGTCTTAAAGTCGGGTAGAATGATTTCTTTCATTGCATTCTTTTTCAGAAAGATTTTCAGTGGTTGCAGTTCCTTTGCCCTGCCATATAAATTTCAGAGCAAGCCTTTATACATCGACAAAAAAATCTTGCTGAGATTTTGATAGGAATTATGTCAAAACTACAGATTAGTTTGAAGAGAATTGACATCTCAAATATCAATGAATATATGTGTCTCGACTTATTTAGATCTTCTTTGATTTCTTTTATTAGTGTTTTGTAATTTTCAGCATACAAGTCCTGTACGTTTTATTAGATTTATACCTAAGTAATTTTTTTTGTTGTTGAGTGATTGTAAATGGTATTCAGCCTTTAACTTCAGTTTTCACATAATCATTGCTAGTACACAGAAACGCAGTTGATATTGGCATGCTGATCTTGTATTCTGTGATCTTGATGAACTCATTTATTCTCGTAGTGTGTGTATGCATGTATCCCTTTGAATTTTCTGTGTAGATAATTGTGTCATTTGCAAACAGTGACAGTTTTTAAAAATCTGTATGTCTTTTTCCTTTTTGTTGCCTTATTGAACTGACCAGGACTTCCTGTACTATGATGAATAAGGGCTGTGGGAGTGGAATCCCTGCCTTGTTCCCAATCTTATGAAGAAATCACTGCTTATTTTACCATTAAGTATGATAGTAACTGTACATATTTTTAGGTGATCTGTGTAAAGCTGAGGAGGTTTCTCTCTTTTCCTAGCTTGGTGAGGTTACTATGAATGGGTGTTGAATTTTGTCACATTTTTTCCTACATTATTTGATATGTGATTTTGCTTCATTGGCCTATTAATATGGTGGATTAATATATTGAACTATTCTTGCATTTGTGGAATAAGCCTCACTTAGTCGTAGTGCATGATTCTGTTGATATATTTTTGGGTTCAATTTGCTAATTTTTTTTTTTTTTTTGAGATAGAGTTTCGTTCTCGTTGCCCAGGCTGGAGTGCAATGGTGCGATCTTGGCTCACTGCAACCTCCGCCTCCCACGTTCAAGCGATTCTCCTGCCTCAGCCTCCCGAGTAGCTGGAATTACAGGCATGTGCCACCATGCCTTGTTAATTCTGTATTTTTAAGAGATGGGGTTTCTCCATGTTGGCCAGGCTGGTCTCAAACTCCTGACCTCAGGTGATCCACCCATCTCGGTGCTGGGATTACAGGCATGAGCCACCATGCCCAGCCTCAATTTGCTAATGTTGAGGACTTTGTGTATGTACGATATGAAGGGTATTGATCTGTATCCTGTATCCTTCAATATTAAGGATATTGGGCTGGGTATGGTATGTAATGTAATGTAATGAAAACTGTAATCCCAGTTTTCTTAGTACTGTCTGACGACTTTGGTATTAGGAAAATATTGGCATCATAAAATGAATTTGTACTTCTCTGATGATTAATGATATGGACCATTCTTTCATGTGCTTACTGACCATTTGCATATGTTCCTTCATAAAAGCCCATTCTTTCGTCTAGTTTTTTTCTTTTTTCTTTTTTTTTTTTTTGAGGCAGAATTTCACTCTTGTTGCCCAGGCTGGAGTGCAGTGGTGCGATCTTGGCTCACTGCAACCTCTGCCTCCTGGGTTCAAGTGATTCTCCTGCCTCAGCCTCCTGAGTAGCTGAGATTGCAGGCGGACGCCACCACACCCAGCTATTTTTTTTTTTTTTTTGTATTTTTAGTAGAGATGGGGTTTCACCATGTTGATCAGGCTGGTCTCAAACTCTTGACCTCAGGTGATCCGCCCACCTCAGCCTCCCAAAGTGCTGGGATTACAGGCGTGAGATACCGTGCCTGGCCTTTTGTCCAGTTTTGAATGTTTTTCTGAATTACTGGGTTGTAACAGTCTTTAATATATTCTGTATATAAGTACCTCTTCATCACATATTTGTCCTATAAATATTCCCCCCACTCCATAACTTTCATTTTCTTGATATGAAGTTTCAAACAACATAAGTTTTAAAACTGATGAAACCCAACTTAATTTTTTCTTCTAAGATTTATGTTTTTCATGTCCTCTTTAATGAAGATTTTCTTCTAGGCACTTTATGGTTTTCATGCTTATATTACTCATTTTTCCCCTATACAAAGATTCAATTGTTACAGAACTGTGTTGAAAACTCTATCTTTTCCCTTTAGCTTTGCATCTTTGTTGAAAACCACTTGAAAATATATGGGTGAGTCCAATTCTGTTTACCTGTATGTGTAGCCTAGATTCAGTACCATACTATCTTGATCACTATAGCTTTAGTCTTGAAAAAAGTCTGTAATCCCAGCACTTTGGGAGGCTGAGGAGGGTGGATCACCTGAGGTCAGGAGTTTAAGATCAGCCTGGTCAACATGGTGAAACCTTGTCTCTACTAAAAATACAAAAAAAATTAGCCGGATGTGGTGGCACACACCTGTAATCCCAGCTACTTGGGAGGCTGAGGGAGGAGAATCACTTGAACCTGGGAGGCGGAGGTTGCAGTGAGCCGAGATCATGCCACTGCACTCCAGCCTGGGTGACAGAGGGAGACTCCATCTCAAAGAAAAAGAAGAAAAAAATCTTAAAAAAATTGTTTTGACTTTGTAGGTCCTTGAGGTTTATAACTCATGAATACAGTGTATCTATTTATTTTAGGACTTATTTACTTTCTTCTAGCATTAGTACGTTTTGCAGCTTTAGTACAGGTCTAGTAACTTTGTCCCTATATTTCATAGTTTTGATGCTGTTTTCGTAATTTCAACTTTTTAAAAATATTGAGCTTGCATCCTGTGACCTTGCTAAACACACTTACTAGTTTTAAAAACATTTTCTGACACTTTATGCTTTTCCATATAGACAATCATGTCACAGCAAACAGTCTCATGCCTTCTTTCACATTCTGTATCCCTTTTCTTTGAGACAAGGTCTCACTCTGTCACCCAGGCTGGAGTGCAGTGGTGCGATCACAGCTCCCTGCAGCCTTGACCTCCTGGGCCTCCAGTGATCCTCCTGTTCAGCCTCCTGAGTAGGTGGCACTACAGGCACATGCCACCATGCCTGGCTAATTTTTATTTAAGTTTTGGTAGAAATGAGGTCTCACTATGTTGTCCAGGTTAGTCTTGAACTCCTAAGCTCAAGCAATCTTCCCACCTTGGCCTCCCAAAATGCCAGGATTATAGGCATGAACTACCACACCCAGCCTCTTTTTTATTGGCATATTGTACTGGCTAGGACATCCACTACAAGGTTGACTGGAAGTGATGACTAGACATCTTTACTTTGTTTCCAATCTTAGGAGAAAAGTGCTTTTTATTTCACCAGTAAGTACGATATCAGATGTAGGTTCTCCCATAGATGCTCTTTCTTAGATTCTTGAAGCTCAATCCTAATCAACTGAGCGGTTTTATCATGAATGGGTGTTAAATTTTTTCAAATGTTTTCCCACATTAAAAAAATTGTGGTTTTTCTTTTTAATATTAATATGAAACATATTGCTTTTTGAATGTTAAAGCTTGCATTTCTAGGATAAACCCTACTTGGCCATATGTGTTTCCTTTTATAGATTGCTGTGTTCAACTTGGTATTTTAAAAAGGATTTTTACATCTTATTATTATTGAGATGTTGATCTATGAGTTTTCCTATGATGTCCTTTTTGGCTTTGGTATCTGGGTAATGTTGGTCTCATGACTTTTCTTTGGGGGAAGGTTATCAGCTACAAATTCAATTTAATAGGACTATTCAAATTCTCTCTCTCGAGTGGGCTTTGGTTCTATATTCCTTACAATAAAATTTTCCAATCCATTTAAGTTGCTGAATTTATTGGAATTAAGTTACTAATAAAATTCCTCTATTACCTTCTTGGTGTATAGGACCACAGTGATATTTACTCTTTCATTCCTGATACTAGGAATCCTTTCAACCCTTTCAAAGAGTTAGGTTTTGGTTCTGTTAAATTTTCTCTATTGTTTGTCCATTTGTGATTTTGTGACTTTTAGCTCTGTATCATCTCCTGTTCTACTTGCTTTGGATGATTTCTGTTCTTTTTCTCATTTCATAAGGTGGAAGTTTAGACTATCAAATTGAAATCTTTTTATCTAATGTAAGTATTTAATACTGATTTCACCTCTAAGCACTGCTTTAGCTACATTTCACAAATTCTGACATATTCATTCAGTTCAAAATATTTTCAAATTTTTCTTACTTTCTCTTTATTGCTCATTTAGGAGTATGATGTTTAATTTCCAAATATTAAGAGATTGTTCAGACATCTTTGTTATTGGTCTTCTGTCCTGGTGAGAGAATACACCTTGTATGGTTTTCATTCTTTAAAAATTTTTAAGACTGTTTTATTATAGTCCATAGTATATGGAAAACAATGTATACAGGTTGGGCATAGTGGCTCACATCTGTAATCCCAGCGCTTTGGGAGGTCCTGGAGGGAGGATTGCTTGAGCCTGTGAACTCGAGACCAGCCTGGGCAGCAGAGCTAGACCCCATCCCTACAAAAATAAAAAATAGCTGGGTGTGGTGGCACATGCCTATAGTCCTAGCTACTCTGGAGGCTGAGACAGGAGGATTGATTGAACCCAGGAATTCAAGGTTGCAGTTAACTGATTGCACCACTGCACTTCAGTCTGGGTGAAAGTGACACACTGTCCCTAAAAAATAAAAATATGTTAATGTATCACGCTAATGAGTGAAGTGTTCTACAAATGCCAATTAGTCAAGTTAGTTGATAGTGCTGTTCAAGGCTTGTATCTCCTAAGTGACTTGTGCTATCAATTACTTGATTATTTAACCATCTAATTATAATTGAAATTGTGCCTCTTTCAATTTTGCCAGTTTTTATTTCATGAATTTTGAAGCTCTGTTTTATGTGTACTTAATTAAGCTAGAAAGTAGCTCTGCTGTAGGATTCCCAAATTCCCATAATACAGAGGTCTTTCCCTTGGGGCCATTCAACTTCTGCAGAGAAGAAACTTCCTATTTCTTGCTGGACGTTAAACCTCTGGTCAGCCATGTACAGGAGTTGAGGAGCAGTGTGTGTTTATGTAATGAGGAGGTATGTTCCATATACAAATAGCCATTAGTTTCATTGCTTTCTCTTCACATCTCACTCCCATCCTCCAAGGTACTACGCATTTCTGAGCCTGGAGCCAAACTGGTTCCTTCTTTTCCTTATCCCCATATGCAAGCAGCGTAACTGTGCCTGCTTCTGCTCTGTTGGCTATCTTTCCATCTTTCAAATTTTCATTTGCTGATAGTCTTTCTCCTATTCTCCTTATTGCTGTAGTTTGATAAATTAAATTTTCCTCACATCTTAATGTTGTCCAATGTGATGAGACATGTTTAACAAAAGTGCATTCTCGAATACTTTCTCTGCTAGCCATTTTTAGCTTATCAAGCCCCAAGATGATTTCTGCAGCCTCTAAGCTGCCCCCTGCTCCTTATGTATTCATTTCTCCAGCTCTGCCTCTGGAACTTATTTGTTATTATCACCTGCTCTCAGGTACCCTCCTGAGTAGCTGGGTCTGCAGGTCTGTGCCAGTACACCAGCTAATTTTTGCACTTTTTTGTAGAGACAAGGTTGTGCCATGTTGCCCAGGCTGCTCACGAACTCCTAGGCTCAAGTGATGCACCCTCTTCAGCCTCCCAAAGTGCCAGGCATGTTACTTTGGACCGTCCTTCACATTCACTCTGGAAGTATCCCAATAAACTAGCTGTACTCACCAAAAAGGACTACTTATGTTCCTGAATAGTTGCCTGGGAGGGGCTGTTCAACTTCCTATCAAAATGGTATATGGGAATGTACTACATGAGTAACTCTCTTCCAGCTTTTTGTTGTGTGGCTACAAACTATTATATCTTTTTGCAATAAACACAAGAATTTCCATGTCCATTGTATTTCCAACTGCCCTCTTGGCCTAAAATGGATGCAGTGTACAATCATAGTTTAGAGGGGGCTAATCAGGACTGGAAAGAATATGAACAACACAAGGCACATAATTTGAAGAGAAACCAGTTTCAATTTCTCAGAGAATGTGAACAAAGGGAAACATGCCCTGCTTGAGAATAAATATAAAGTTCTTGCTGTTAAAATGCTGGGTAGAGTATGTAGTTAAATTGTAAAGTACAGACACTTTTACTCTACCCATCTGAGAAACAAGAACAATCCATTCATTGTACAGCATAACAAAGTGCTTGATACTTAAATACTTTGAATGAATGATTTTTCAGTGAGGGAACATATCTAAATAACCCTTACATCTCTCTCCTTTGTAGAATATAAAGGTAAGAGTGATACTAAATATTTCACAGTTTTTACAGTATGAGCGCTGTGAAGACCTGAATGGGCTAATGTCACTTAGCGAGGATCTTTCTTGTGAACCCGCTGGTGGATGTGAAGGTTGGAGCTCTGGCTGAAGCCCTTCCCACATTTGCTGCACTCATAGGGCTTCTCTCCAGTATGTACTCTCTGGTGGATGAGGAGTTTGGAACTCTGGCTAAATCCCTTCCCACACTTGCCACAGTGATAGGGCTTCTCTCCAGTGTGGACTCTGAGATGGATGCGAAGATCCGAGCTCTGGCTGAAACCCTTCCCACACTCATAGCATTGGTAAGGCTTCTCTCCCGTGTGGATGCACCGGTGAATGTGAAGGTTCGAGCTCTGACTGAAGCCCTTCCCACACTCACCACACTTGTAGGGCCTCTCTCCTGTGTGTACTCGCTGGTGGATGTGCAGGTTTGAGCGCTGACTGAAGCTCATACCGCACTCCCCACACTCATAAGGCTTCTCTCCAGTGTGGACTCGCTGGTGGATGTGCAGTTTGGAGCTCTGACTAAAGCCCTTCCCACACTTGTCACATTTATAAGGTTTCTCGCCTGTATGGACGGCATGATGGATGAGCAGACTTGAGCTCCTGGTGAAGCCCTTCCCACACTTGTCACACTTATAAGGCTTCTCATCTGTGTGGACTGCCTGATGGATAAGCAGACTCGAGCTCCTTGTGAAGCCCTTCCCACATTGCTCACATTTGTAGGGTTTTTCTTCTGTGTGGTCTCTCTGATGAAGTAGTAGCTCTGAGCTTTGACTGAAGTTCTTACCACACTGACTACATTCATATTGTTTCTCTGCAGTGTGGATTTTCTCATATGGATGACCATCTGGGCTGGTGTTAAGTATTTTCCCACAGTTATTATGGTCACAGGGTTTCTCCTCTGTATGAGCTCTCTGCTGACTACAACTGACCACCTGTGATTTCCATCCATGTATGTCTTTGCAATTACAGTCAATGGGATCCAAAGATTCTTTTAACTGGCCATTCTGGCAAGTTGCCTCACCATTTAACAATGGCGAGGCCAGTTCTTGTCCATCAGACACCAGTTTAACTTGAAGGTTCTCTGAAGAACTTTCCCCCTTTATCACTTTTCTCTCAGTGCTTTCTTCCATTACAAAGAGATGTTTGCTTTCCTGATGATCCTGAGGCTCATTCTTACAGAACTTCGCTGAAGAGTATTGTGTGTCTATTTGACTTGAGACTTTCAAAGGCAAATATGTTTCACTTTCAATGTTTTTGAAACAATCACTTTGAAGAGTCATCACACTGTCCCTCTTTCTGGAAATATGAGAAGATGCTTCTCCCCATTGTTGACAAGGGGAAATATCTAGTTCAGGCTCCCCATCCACTTCCCCTTGATGATTCACAATACAATCCTGACTTCCAGTAATTGTACTGGCCATGCCTTCCAAAACTAGCCAGGAGGAAAGCTCTTGTAACAGATCCTGAAGTGTTTTCTGCTGAAGATTCTGCACAGAATTTTCATTCAAGTCTCCTAGGGAACAAAGACAATTCAGTGGTAAGAACAAAGGGTAGACTTCAAGATTTCAGAGTGAGAGTGCCTAAGGCCTGAAGGCTTAGTAACTAGGAAAAAGTTCAGCTTGTCCTTATAGTCATGTCTTTTGGGTTAAGGTCAGGTACATTTGTATCTGGGTACAAGACAGAAATTTTCTCTTGGCTTTTAAGCATAGCCAAGGAAAGTCTTTCCTAACTAATCCTATAGAAGGCTGTAAGTCCTATACCCTTGCTAAGAATAACATTTCATCTCATCTCACTTCATTTTTTTTTTGAGACAGAGTTTCACTCTGCTGCCCAGGCTGGAGTGCAGTGGCGTGATCTGGTCTCACTGCAACCTCCACCTCCCAGGTTCAAGCAATTTTCCCACCTCAGCCTCACAAGTAGCTGGGATTATAGGCACACGCCACCATGCCCAGCTAATTTTTGTATTTTTAGTAGAGGTGTGGTTTTTCCATGTTGACCAGGCTGGCCTCGAACTCCTGGCCTCAAGTGATCCATCCGCGTCAGCCTCCCAAAGTGCTGGGATTACAGGCATGAGTCACCATACCTGGCCTACTTTCCTTTAAGTAAATTTGCATTTAATTGGTATTCTGCTTTCATAGGTGTGGGGGATACAAGGAAGAAAATATAAATCCTTTTGCTTAACAAGCTAAAGCTTCCTGGGAAGACAAATATACTCAATAATGATAATACTAAGTGAGTGGTGTAGATGAATGTATAGTACAATACAGTACAAGAGATGTATGCATAACCAGCCATGAAAGCACAGCAGAGGAACACTCAACTCAGACCCTGGTGTTTAGGAAGATTTCTGGGAGAAAATGACAGGAAAAAAAAAAAGAAGTGAAACGTGGAGAGAAAATATGACACGTTAAAGAAAACTACAAGCGGCTTCTTATGAAGGAGACAAAAACAGTAAGAGTGGTGAAGAATGTGCCACCGAGGGGAAGTAAGGAGCCAGAGCAAAGGGCTTAGTGTCTAATAATGACGACCCTGGGGCTAAACCCTGAAGGGATTGAAAACTATTAAAGAATTTAAGTTCAGAGTGAAATGACTGACTTTGTGACAATAAACACCACTGGAAAGAAAGACTTTAGGTAGCGAGAGGGCTGCCACAGCAAATCAGAAGAAAAACGGTAAGGATGATAGTTGTGGAGAGAATGGGAGAAATTTATTCTAGATCATATGATGACAAACTAAACCTAGAAGAGAAAGGAGGCACCAAGCCTGTTCTTTGGGATCCCTGCCTGAGTGACGGTATGGTGGTGCTATATAATCAGACAGGAAATGCAAGAGGAAGACGCTGAAGTAGGGAAGGCGGCAGAAACTCAAATCTGCCTTGTATAATCTGTGGTGTTGGTGGAACATTCTTGCAGTACTGGTCAGTAAGCTGTGAGATATATATAGGTCTGGAACTCCTGCGAGAGAACTGTGCTAGGAATACAGAGTTTAGACTTACTGGTATATTAAAAAACAAAAACAAAAACAAAACCCTCCCCAGACTTACTAAAGCAATTAGAGTGAATAGCCTAATATTACACTGAAATGACAAGAAATCCATAATACTCTTGGGAAAACAGAAAGGCTGACATCATCAGAATAAAAACATTGAGGAACTCCTAAATGATAAGGAGCAGATGGATTAGGAGTGATGGAGGAACTAGGGGAAAAAATGTACAGCTTAAATTATGTATAACAGAAGGCTTCTTCATGGGTAAAACATCTTAAGAAATCATAGAAATTCAATTACCAAACTCAGAATCAATAATTACAAAGTCAGGGAGCACTGACCCCATTTCTCTGGAGTCTATGTCTCAGAAAATAATAAACAATGATAAAGTAAGACATTTCTTAATTCAACTTAGGCATTCCTAACAGCTGTGCTAGTTTTTGCTGTTAGCAGCACTCTCCCAGCCCACCTTCTTCCTCTTAGAAATAGAAATATTGGATGGCTAGCAGCAGTGCCCTCATATAAAGCCTCAAGAATAAAATAAATGATCTGCCAAAGAAAGACTGCTAATAATATTAACTGGACTGAAGAGAGAAGCAGAGGTTGAGGTAATGTTGAACCTCCAAAATGCCCAATGGATTAAGGTACAAAAAAGAAGCAATTGACAACGTAAGTGCCCAGGATAAAACTTCAAGCTAAACTTTTTAATAGGAGTTCTGACAAGGAAGATAGCCCAGCGCTGGAAATGAAGAAGCAGGGCATGCCCCAAATAACTCAGTGGCAAAAGAGGTGGACTTAAAAAATGGCCTATACCACTGTGCAGGGGAGTACAGGGAATAGGAGGCCCACCTGAGGCTCAGCCCTAGCCCTTAGCCCACCTGTGGGGGGAGTTTACTGCCTGGGTAGCCCCCTTGCCCACGCATCCAGCTACAAAACAATTCAAATTTTTTCTTTTTCCCAAAATAAAACCTCAGCTAGCTCTGCCAACTGTCAAAAAAAAAGGCCTATAACATCCACCATCTGGATTCTTATTACCTCCTTCCCTAGCCCAGTCAGCAGAAGCGTCCCCTAAAGTAGAACACACATGCATGCCAAAGTGGGTCAAGCATGGGTTGTGTCCTACACGCCAATATCATGCTGAGAACACAAGAATTTTGAAAAAATATATAAGGAGACAAACAGAATTTAAAAGGTACAAAATTAAAATCCCAAAAAAACTAGAGTGGATATCACATTTAAACACAATCTAATAATAAAATATAAACATATTGTATGAAAAATAATTCTAAATAAAATGACTGAAGATGATGATAGGTTATGTAACTTGTTTCCTAGATATGTGTCAGGCTGTTTTAGTCAAATGCCTGCAATCTAGATGAGTTAAATAGTAAAATGAACACATGGCTAAGATGGAAGATTGAGGAATTCTCCAAGAATGCATATGAAAAGACAGACAAATAGA
Source organism: Symphalangus syndactylus (assembly GCF_028878055.3). Taxonomy (NCBI): domain Eukaryota; kingdom Metazoa; phylum Chordata; class Mammalia; order Primates; family Hylobatidae; genus Symphalangus; species Symphalangus syndactylus. The sequence continues at coordinate 80,494,723 of NC_072426.2, forward strand.
AAGATAGAAGTCCATCTCCAAGGAGCTGCATGAGGACAGTGAAGATGGAACGCAGGGAGAGAAAATGATAAAAGAAATAACAACAAAAAAATGTTTCCTAGAATTCAAGATTCAGGGCCCAATAAATGCTAAAAAATGGTATGTAAAAAGACCCAGAACTAAACATACTCTTTTAAAACCTCAGGACTTCAAGGAAAAAACAAACAAATAAACAAACAAACAAAAAAACAGAAAATACTAAAAGCTTCCAAACAGAAAAGCCAGGTTATGTGCAAATAAATGAGAATTATATTGACACTGAACAACTAATTGGCAATATTGCAAATCTTCAATATCTTCAAATTTTGGGTTAAAAGTCATTGTGAAATTATAATTTTTACCCAGCCAATTAACCATTTCAATGGGAGGAAAAAACAGACACTCTTTCGGACATGAAAAGATTCAATTATTAAAACAATCATTCAGAAATATACTATAGCAAAATTTTTTAAAATTTAAGAAAAAGGATACATGCTACAAGAAATAACAGTAAGCCAAGAAGTCAAGTCAATACATAATTAGGCCAGGCGTGGTGGTTCATGTCTGTAATCCCAGCATTTTGGGAGGTTGAGGCGAGGTGATTGCTTGAGCTCAGGAGTTCGAGACCAGTGTGTGCAACATGGCAAAACCCTCTCTCTACAAAATACAAAACAAAAACCCCCAAACCCCAAAACCATAGTTGAAAAATAAAAGAAAAAAATAAACAAAACTCTACAAAAACAGTATGGAGTCAAAATCCCCCAAATAAAATATATTTTTAAAAAGCAAGTATTAGCTTCAGAGGAAAAATAAAAAAGTAAAAAGGAACTATAATCATACTGTACTACTTGACTCTAGAGTGAACAACTAATTACAAAGTCAAAGCAATGTAAGCATTCATCACTGACATGACTCTAACATAAATTCTTGGGAGGCTAGGCATTTGGGGAGGTAATATAAAAAAGCTACATCCTCATCTATAATATGGGGAAGTCAATAGAAATTATAAAATATTGATAAACTGAGAAATAACAGTATACCACAATACACTAAATTTAAAGGATACTGAGGTACCATTTTCCACCTGTTAAACTAGCACAAACCCGAAGTCTGAAGACACACATTACTTGTGAATGTAAACTGATATGAAGGACAGATATTTTGACAATTATCAATCAATGTCATAAATATATGCACTCAGCATTCCAACTTAGAGCTTTACACTTCAGATTTTCAGGCATAATTTGTGAAATGACATTTACATAAGACAGCTCACTTTTTAAGGCCAATGACCAGAACCTGGATAGACAAGAGCTACAGACATGAAAGAAACTTTTCATTGTGTACGTTTTATATTTATTTTTTTAACCATGTGAATGCATTTATTGTTTACATGAGAGAGAAAAATAACAATATGTAAACATATTGTCTGGAGTAGGAAGACAAACCCAATATGGAACAGCTAGAAAGATGAAAACTGAGTGCCTTTGGAAGCTACACTGTGGCTGATGGAGCAGCAGAGTCAGGAAACAGGAACGTTTTTACTATGAGCTGTCCACACAACTTGTTTCACCCAGGTGAATATATCACTTTGTTTACAAATTTCAAAAGTAATGGCAAAAATGAAAAAGAAAAATGACAAAAGAAAAACAGGGCAGTTTGTAGCATTAAATCATGAAATGGGCTGAAATGATTAAATGGATTTTAAAGGATATTGCTTCAACAGCCATGTTGTACAATACTTGGAAATGGCTAGTGGTTATAGAAATTATAGGTATATGAAAATGAATGGGGGAGGAATTTTATGAAAGGTGCATTTTAATGAAAATGTGATGTTAGCTTTTAAAAAAATGTTTAAAATAATATGAAGAATGAGGCCGGGCACGGTGGCTCATGCCTGTAATCCCAGCACTTTGGGAGGCTGAGGTGGGTGGATTACTTGAGGTCAGGAGTTCGAGATCAGCCTGACCAACACGGTGAAACCCAGTCTCTTCTAAATATACAAAAAATAGCAGGGCGTGGTAGCGGGCACCTGTAGTCCCAGCTACTCCAGAGGCGGAGTCAGGACAAATCACTTGAACCCGGGAGGTGGAGCTTACAGTGGGCCGAGATTGTGCCACTGCACTCCAGCCTGGGCGACAGAGTGCGACTTCATCTAAAAGAAGAAGAAGAAGAAAAAAAAAATATGAAGAATGAGTGTATAACATTAGGAGAAAATACTGACATAAGAAAAGTGGTCCTTTTATAGGGAGTTAACATGGCAGAAAAAAGCTCTAACACATACTGCATAAAACAGTACATTAAAAATACGCACAGTGTAATCTCATAAAATTTTAATACATATACTTGTAATGTACATACATAAGTACAGAGTCCATAGAAAGTGATTTGATTTCATATTATACTGTGTTGAGTTTTTCAGACTTTTATGTCTTACATAAAAGAAAAATGTTGAACAAGTATGTTCCATTTTATGTTAATAACAATGAAAACCTAGAGCAGAGCTTGAAATTGGAAGCCCATCTCCTACTTCATTTTTGTCTACTTGTAAATCACTCTCTACAGAGCAGTCACAGTGATACTGGGTCAATCAGAGCACACCATTCCCTGATACAATGGCTGCCCACTGAAGATAAATCTACTTTTTTTTTTTTTTTTTTGAGATGGGGTCACACGGTGTCTCCTAGGCTGGAGTGCACTGGCGCTATCTCAGCTCACTGCAACCTCCACCTCCTGGGCTCAAGCGATTCTCCCACCTCAGCCTCCCAAGAAGCTGGGATTACACGCATGTGCCACCACACCTGGCTAATTTTTTGTCATAAATCCACTTTTTACCAGTGCCTTCAATGCCATAACTGAGCCAGGCCGTGTTCACCACCTCTTCTCAGTCCTTCTTAGATGCACCCTGTGGTCTACCACACTCCCCCTTCCAAGTCTTTGGGTTTCCTCTTGCGTGGTTCTCTTTGCCTGGAATGTTCTTTCCCTCCCTAGCCACCTGTTTAAACTATTGATCCCTTAGCTCCCAGTTTAATGTCACTTCAGAGGCTCTCCCTAAGACACATACACAACCCACATTCCATCACATGCCTTTGTTCTCTCAGAGCAGTGTTCCATTCTTCATAGGACTTACCGACTATATAGTAATACTCCAAAGAATGACATCATAAATGATGTTTAAAGGAGACAAGTGTACATGCAACGTCTAACTTGGGCTTGAAAAACGATGGCAACAATCTGACTAATTTTTACCCTATTTTAAGCGTTAAACAGACTCATTTTAGGGCAACGTCTGTGGGATCTAAGAGTGTTAATAAACTTAAAAGAAGTTAAAGTTAAAAAAGAATTGGTGGGAGATTTCAGATACTGAGGACGAGAAGAGAGAAACTTTTTTTTTTTTTTTTAAGACAGGGTCTCACTCTGTTGCCCAGGCTGCAGCCTGGAGATCTTTGCTTGCTGCAGCCTGGAGAATTTTGCTCTCTGAAGCCTCAACCTCTCTGGCTTAGGTGATCCTCCCACCTCAGCCTCCCAAGTAGCTGGGACTACAGGCGTATGCCACCAGGCCTGGCTAATTTTTTATATTTTTTGTAGAAGGGGTTTTGCCATGTTGCCCAGGCTGATCTCCAACTCCTGGGCTCAAGTGATCCTCCTGCTTCTGCCTCCCAAAGTGCTGGGATTACAGGCATAAGCCACCACGCCTGGCCCAAGAGAAATTGAATATAGTCATGGCCTATTTCTAAACTAGGAGACTGGAACAACTTTAATACTGACAAAAGTGGGAATATAAGAAGGGAACTTAACTGTGCACATGTACCCTAAAACCTAAAGTATAATAATAATAATAAAAAAAGAAGGGAACTTAAAAAGGAAAATAATTTTAGGCTTATCAAAATAGAAAGGAGAGTTGAACACCATTAAATGTGTTACAGCTCCTCCTATAAGTGGACATACCATGCATTCTCAGGGGCAATAATGTCCCCAAGGGGTGAGAATTGGTTCATAGGGGGCACAACAAATCTTTTTATTTTATTTTATTTTTTGGGATGGAGTCTCACTCTGTCACCCAGGCTGGAGTGCAGTGGCACGATCTCGGCTCACTGCAACCTCCACCTTCCAGGTTTAAGCAATTCTCCTGCCTCAGCCTCCTGAGTAGCTGGGATTACAGGCACCCGCCACCAGGCCCAGCTAATTTTTGTATTTTTAGAAGAGATGGGGTTTTGCCATGTTGGCCAGGCTGGTCTCGAACTCCTGACCTCAGGTGATCCACCCCCTCGGCCTCCCAAAGTGCTGGGATTATAGGCGTGAGCCACCACACCTGGCCAAACAAATCTTACATATTATGCTGGTTTGGGACTCACAAAAACAATCCTACCTGACAAAACCTTATTCCTTCATACTTAAATTCTCTAAAGGAGAAATTTAATTTGTCTCCTTTTGGCAGGGAGAGAGTAATGATAAAGAAAAAGGCCGAGAAACACTGATGATGTAACTTAAAACCAAAGAGCCCTTTGAGATTTCAAGTTAGAAAAAAGAAAGAAGCCAGGAGATCAAGACCAGCCTGGCTAACATGGTGAAACCCTGTCTCTACTAAAAATACAAAAAATTAGCCGGGCATGGTGGTATGCGCCTGGAGTCCCAGCTACTCAGGAGTCTGAGGCAGGAGAATTGCTTGAACCCGGGAGGCGGAGGTTGCAGTGAGCCCAGATCACGCCACTGCACTCCAGCCTGGGTGACAGAACAAGACTCCATCTCAAAAAATAAATAAATAAATAAATAAATAAATAAATAAAAAGAAGCCAGAGAATCTGCAGAAAAAAGGACTAAGAGAGAAGCTGGAGGAAACAGAAAAACTATGATTTCATGCATGACAAAGAATTTCAAGAGAAGGTCAACACTATAGAAACCATCAGTAAAACTGATAATGGTAAATATGCTGAAATAAAAATTTAAAAAGGAACAAACTCTGAAAGAGACAAAAGTTCAGTGGTGACTTCCAAGTGGGCAATTTTGGTACAAGAACAGAGCACAGGCACTGGGGTTTATATAAAGAATGTGGAAAGGCCTGGTTCACTACCTGGAGGTAACCACTTTGCCCTGTAGCATTCTCTTTACTCCCAAGGATGAGCTGAAAATAGAAACTGAAAGGCCACGGTTACTGAGGGAAGAGAACCAGGGCCCCACTGTGGACTGAGGGAGGCAAAAACCCTGAAAGCGAACGTGATGGCACATTTTTCAGTGTTTTTTTTTTTTTTTTTTAGACAGGGTCTCATGGTCACCAGGGCAGGCGTGCAGTAGTGTCATCTCGGCTCACTGCAACTCTGCCTTCCCGGCTCAAGGGGTCCTCCCACCTCAGCCTCCTGGGTAGCTGGGATTACAGGTAACTGCCACCATGTCCTGCTAATTTTTGTATATTTTGTAGAGACAGGGTTTCACTGTGTTGCCCAGGCTGGTCTCAAACTCATGAGCTCAAGCCATCTGCCTGCCTCAGCCTCCCAAAGTGCTGGGATTATAGGCATGAGCCACTGTGCCCGGCCACTTTTCAGTGTTTTTTGTAGAATGGCTGCTTTTGGCTATAAAATGGCAAGTTCACATGGTTCAACCTAGTAGGTATACATTCATCTCCCCATCTAATTAAAGTTCTTTATGAACATATTTTTTAATGGCTACATACTTTTCTGTGATCCATGATAATTTGCCTGACCAATCCCCTGTGATACATTTAGTGGGTAAATAATTTTTTCACTATTTTAAATAATTCTATAATGAATATCTTTGTTCACAATTTTCAGTTAAAATTACTAATTATTGCTTTAGACTAGAGATCTAAAAAATGAATTACTGCATTTGAAAATGTTTAAGTCTCCTTGATTCAGGCAGTCAAAAAGTGTTTTATCTGGCCGGGTGTGGTGGCTTATGCCTGTAATCCCAGCCACTCCAGAGGCTGAGGCAGGAGAATCACTTGAACCTGGGAGGTGGAGGTTGCAGTGAGCCGAGATCACGCCACTGCACTCCAGACTCCAGCCTGGGCGAAAGAGGGAGACTCCATCTCAAAAACAAAAACAAAAACAAAAACAAAAGACTCCGTCTCAAAACAACAACAACAACAGAAGTGTTTTATCTATCTGCAAGGTATGAGAGTGTCTCACCACAAGTTTTGATTATTTTTGGGAGGGGAGAGGGATGAATTCCTGAATGTGTAAGAAAAGAAATAATGGAAACGGGATATTGCCAGGGATGGGGAGGACATTCAATGAAAAATAAAGTCCAAGCAAAGATGGCACAAGACCAATGTGGGGGAAATGTGGGGAAAGACAAGAGTACAGAGAAGCAAGTGACCATTACTGGGAAAGACCACAACCTCTTGTAGAGGTAGAAGGGAAGTAAGTGAATAGATCAGGTAAAACAGTAGCACATAGGAAACATCCTAGAAGTCCCTGCTTTCGACACAGACTGCAAGATAACAGATAACTCCTGGAACATTGAAAAAGGGACTCCTCTGTTGTGGATTAGCCTGGCTTATAACTTGCCATGATGCCTGGTGCTCTTTGGGGTTCACTTGCTATTATATAATGATCTTTATTTTGCTCTGAGAGATCACATTTCAGAAACTCACAGGGATTGGGTGATTGTGCAGAAAGCAAAGTCAGTCCCACCTCTGGCTTATAAAGGATGGAAAAGGTATGGTTTTTGAGACAACCCAGTAAAACTACCATTCTCCAATTCTTACCAAGTTCTTTAGCTGCTTAGAACAGTCAGAAAACATCCTTTTGTGTCAAAAAGGAAGTTGGAAACAAAGAGGCCAATGGGCAGGTGTCCAAGTTCACATGTCCTTACCCACCAAGACCAAGTTTCTGTAGTTGCCCAGCATCACAGCTCTGCACAGCTTCCTGGGAGGAGTCCAGGTGGCCTCACTCCTCCTCGGTGAAGGCCACAGAGGCATCCTTGAATGTAACTGGTTCCTAAAACATTAAGCACATTCCTTCTCAACAAACAACCATCTGCATAAATGCCCTGGAAGTGGGGTGAAGTCAGCAGCGCTGGAAAAGTTAAGAAAGGTATAGAAGAAGTTTGCAGCTCAGGGGATCTGAGTGAGCTAAGCCAAGTTTTGTTGGGAAGTCTTTCCTTTCTCACTTACTTGGCTACTTCCATCCAAATCATTTCCCTCCTGCCCACAACATGTCTACGCTCAAGTTCTCAGTTACTGAATCTTTCTGTGTCACTCTCTTCTTGTGTCATTGCTGAGTTGTCATCTTCACCCCATTCCCACCATTATCCTGACAACCTTAACACTCGCAGGAACAATTTACCCAACACTCTGACCTCACATTTCTTAATGTCCACAGTGCCAATGATCTCAGCCACATTTCATCAAACTGTAATAACCATAATCGGGACTAGTCCACTACCTGGACCCCTCTACTCTTAAAATATTAATCTCTCTAATATCCTACAAGTTAAAAATCACTTCCTATGCTTTCTGTTCTTCCTCTTCTAAACTAAGTAGTTGAACATTACTGGGAAAATAAAATAGCACATATACACACAGCCATAAAACACTCTCCTGAGGGATCCCTTGACTTAAAATACCATTCACTGCCAAATATTTATTTCCAGCCCTAACCTCTTACCTCATCTCCAGACTCCAGCTTTCTACTTTTTAACATCTACACTGGGACGTCTAAAGGTGCTTAAAACTTAACAGGCCCTGGCTGGGCACGGTGGCTCACGGCTGTAATGGCAGCATTTGGGGAGGCCGAGGTGGGTGGATCACTTGAGGTCAAGAGTTCGAGATCAGCCTGGCCAACATGGTGAAACCTCGTCTCTACTGAAAATACAAAAATTAGCCAGGCGTGGTGGTGCATGCCTGTAGTCCCAGCTACTCAGGAGGCTGAAGTGGAAGGATCTCTTGAACCCGGGAGGTGGAGGTTGCAGTGAGTTGAACAAACAAACAAAAAACAAAACAAAAAACTTAACAGGCCCCAACAGAACTCCTGCTCCAGCAATATCCATCAGCATCTGCTCTTCCCTGGTCGTCCCCATTTTGGTAAACAGCCACACAAATCACTCAATTGTTCAAACCAAAATCCCCGAAGTCATTTCATTCTCATCCTCACATCTCACCCATCACCCATCTCCTTTACCGCTAAAGCATATTGGCATCCACCCAGCTCCCCTGCCCTGCACTGTCACCTCTCTAGGCCTAGGCAGCACTTGCTCTCACCCACACCAACCTCCTGGTTGGTCTGACTCTACTCTTGCTCCCCCAAACATGAGTTTTCCACATGACAGCCAAGGTGATCTTTTAAAACAAAAACAAGGCCAAGCATGAAACCCTCCAAAGGCTTTTCAGTGGCCATCGAGTAAAATCCAGACTCTTCATCCTGGCCCGTGAGGCTCTCCTGTCACCTTCCCAACCTAGGCCTCTCTTATGATCATATTCAGCACCAGTGACCCAGCAGGCCCTTGAACCGCATCAAACTCATTGTAGCTTCTGCGCTAGCTGCCCTCTCCATTCCTCATGATTCAGCTCTCAGTCCAACTGTTGCCTCTTCAGAAAGCGTGTCACTGACCATCTAATCCACTGGAGCATCCTGTATCTATCATTTTCCTGGTTTAATTTAATTAATTTCTTCTTATAACTTATGCCTTACCTTATTTTCTTATTCACTTGCTTTCTTATTTACTGTCTCTCCTTGCTGAGATTTAAATTCCTCAAGAACAGAGAGGCTGCCTCATTTGTTCATGACTGCATCCCCAAGACCTCAAGCAGGGCCTGACACATAAAGGGAATCCAAATATTTATTCAGTCAATGTCAGCAAATCTGGTTCCCTTCAGGGCTCTGTCTGATGAAGCAATGCTTCTTAAACTACCTGTGGTGAAGAACCAGTTTTTTGTTTTTGTTTTTCAAACTCTCAATTTCAGTACTTAAATCTGCACAGTGCATGGGCTGGCACCACTGTCTAAGGCACAGTTTCAAAAGTAAAGTGATAGAATATATAAACGGTCATAAAGGCTGTCTCATAAATTCGATCAGCTAAGCCAGCTTCAGCCTGAGGCTAAAGAGGCACCACTCCCTCCTTCCTTGGGCCTGCCCTGCAGGAGTGACATGACTTACCCAACTTGTCACCAGTGGGGAAGGATGAGGGTAAAGATGAAGGTAAGAATGGGTGATGTCTCCCAAACTTTCTGTTCAAGGTCACTGGTCTCCACTCTGAGGAAGAGGGCTGGAAAAGGAGGCTCAAGCCCCGGAGTAAAGGTGGGACAAACAAGCAGAAGCAAAGGTTGCTGCCTTCAAGCCCCATCACCACATCCTTTAGCAAGGCATGACTCATGGCATATTAAAAGCAAGTGGACTGGCTGCTCTTCCCAACCAGACTTTGTCTTCAGACCACAGAGAAAAAAAAAATTTCTTTCTGTTTAAGGCTAATCTCTTCCTGTGCATTATAGATCAAATCCCTTCTTCTGTCTTCAGAGATGCAAGCCCACCAATTATCTTTTCTCTCCCTTATTTTTTTTCCGTCTTCCATCCAGGCATCTGGATTGTCTAATCTTCCTTCTCTACCTCAACAATATTCACACCATTTCAGATCCTGTCAATTCTGCCTCCTAAATTTCCCTCCAATGTGTTACCTCTTTTCCATTTCCACTGCCAGTCTGAGTAAGACCCTTATTTTTTTCTTACCTAGGCTACAATAACTCCTTACCAATTCTTTGTAGTACAATTTTTGTCATCTTTCAGTCCCTAGGTTAGACAACCAGAATTATTAATTTTTTAAGGTCCTCAAGATAAAATGGCAGGTGGGATTTCATTCTGAGAAGGGAAAGGATATGTTGGTGGACTACTAACTTTGTGGTAGGTAAAAAAATGACAGGAGTAGACCAAATGAGAAGAATCATTGTGACAAGGGAAGGGAGAAAAGGAAAGGAAATAGTGCTCCTGTTAAAGCAAGACAAAGCTGGGACTGAAACACTGAATAATCAACAGTCTTCCCAGGTATCAGTGGCACTAAGGAGTCACTCCAAGGCTGTGCTCCTGCTTACAGTGGGGAGAGCAGACTCAATATTCTAAAGGCCAACCAAAGAGGAAGGTCACAAGATCAATCGTTTCCTGTTTCTATCAGACAAATGTCAACTTCCTCAGAACTACATACATGCCATCATGTGGCCTCCCACTTCTTTCCAGAGCCCATCTCTGCTGTATCTAACAATTTACTTTGAAGTGGAAAAGCAGGAAGAGGCACACTAGATTACCTGGAGTCATTCAACACATCACACTTGAGTCTAGCACAGTCCTTTCTATAATAGGCCCTAACTTACTGAGTTCTCCCATCCATTTTGGAGCTTTCAGTCTCAGGACAATAGCCTCTTTCTGCAGCATGAGGATGAGTTAGAATTCTCCTCCTCTGAGATCTCATAGCATCTTTCACATCCCTCTACTACAGCTATTAAATCTGTCTCCCAAGTTGGCTGGAAGATTCTGAAGGATAGAGGCTACACTCAACTCATCTTTGTTGTTTGAGACAGTCTCACCCTGTTGCCCAGGCTGGAGTGCAGTGGCATGGTCTCGGCTCACTACAACCCCGACCTCCCGGGTTCAAGAGATTCTCCTGCCTCAGCCTCCCGAGTAGCTGGGATTACAACAGGCACCAACATGACCAGCTAATTTTTGTATTTTTAGTAGAGATGAGGTTTCACTATGTTGGCCAGGCTGGTCTCAAACTCCTGACCGCAGGTGATCCTCCCCACTCAGCCCCACAAAGTACTGGGATTACAGGTGTGAGCCACCATGCCTGGCCTCAACTCATCTTTAAATCCCTGGCAACTACCACAATTGACTTGGAATCTGAAAGATAAATATAAATTCACATTCAATTTAAATGAATAATAATACAACTAAAGGAAAACTTACAGATAGTCAAGCCCAAGACCCTCAGTTTACAGATGAAAAAAACCAAAGTTCATAAGGGTGAAGTGACTTACCCAATGTCACAGAGGAAGGGCAGGGTTAACTAAGACTCCTGCCTTTTAGCAGACTTAAGGACAATGTGTGGTACATAGAAAACACACAGTGCTTGGAATGAAGTCCTTCCTTTAAATTAAAAAAGTTGTGTAACACACATCAGAATCTCAAAATTTACTAAACTAGCAATCCCTAGTTGCAGCGGCAGTGAATAATTAATCATTAGGGAGCAGGCAGAAGCGAAGGAAGGAAAATGTATTGATTCTACTAAGGTTAATCTCCCTTGAAGCCCTCAATTACTTTTCAGGGCACAGAGAAGCCATGCTGTCAGTACCTCAAGACAGCTTACTGTCCTCTAAACAGATTTTTTCTAAGAGCTCATGTGTGTGAGGGCTGTATCTGCCAAGCAAAAAGACGGCCTTTGCTGGTAGTGTTAAAAAACATTTTTTTTTCCTTAAAACGCAGTCTGATATTTTATTCAAACAACTTCTGATGTGATGACCTGTTTAGTTAATGGAGAAAGAACAGCCTGAAGTTAGAAAACACAGGGTTTATTTCTGGCCTTCTGCTCTCTGCAACAAAGGACAAGGCACTTTCCTTCGGCTCTCTCAGAGTTAGCCGAGTTAGAGCTCTCCACCATAAAACGCCAGGACAGGGCAAAGAGGGGGCCGACCATCTCAAACACCCTGGGATACTAAGTGGGGGCTGACCATCTCAAATACCCTGGGAGTCTAAGGGTTAATTTTGAGGTAACCTCCTATGATGGTTTTACGGAGACAAATGAGAACTCTCTTTAAAAAAGTACGACTTGGTAATTTAAAATTTACTGGAACAGTTAAATATGTAGACATGCTAGTGAAAGAGAACAAATCAACCTGATCATAAAGGATGAATAACTCATTTTACCTACCCTAGAGACACTTACATCAAGTGTATAGAGAGATATTTCACAATAAACCTTTGGATGTACAAAGATCAACAGAATAAAAAAGGAGTGAACTCTCCTTTCGCTATGTCTGGAAGAGAGAAGGAAGCTTAGTTCTTAAAAAAACACCACAGGGAGTTCTGATGCATAGCCTGGTTGAAAAGCATTTCTAGAGTGATTTTGTAACCACTGTGCTGCCATTTAACGAATTTCCTCCTTTTTGACTCTTTCATAGTTAATAAATTATCACGATTAATATGCATTTTTTTGTGTACAGGTAATATAATATGTTCATCAAAATGGTAAGCTCCTTGACGAAAAGCACCGTGGTTTATCATTCTATCTGTTTTGCTGAGACCACTTAGCACTGGGATGAGTATGGAATAGCTTGGAATGACTTTCAATGTGAGTGAAATGTCTGGCAGGAAAAGGCAGGCTTTGAGAGGCTCCCCAGGAGGGCACAGCCCACTGCTCTAAGGAGTGGAATAAATTCTTGGAGGCAGGATGGGCCAGTGAAAACTCTCTGTGCAGACCCTGGTGACATCATCTGCTAGCTGCGTGTCCTTAGTATCTTAATGTCCCTACATCCATAGCTATAAAATACCGTACTGGGGGCCTGACAATAAAGAAAACAACACATGGCACAGGGACATTTCAGGGAGACGGCATTTTAGGAGAAATGGAACGCCAACTCACCTGGACCTCGGTCATTTCTTACTCCCAGGGGGGATGGATTCCTGGAAAGTCAGAGTTAGGGAAAGAGAAAAAGCCATGAAAATCAAGTCCAGCAAGACTGCAGGGAAAAAGTTACTTCGCTCCTGCCTCTGACACTTCTTCAGTCAACCCTTCCACTCACACTCCCTCCATCAGGTGAGAGGTGACGCGTTTTCTGTCACCACCTTCATCTCTCTCCACAGGGCTTTCGATTAAACAAGCCAAGTCTTCCCCCCAAAACCAAGAGGCTAGGTAAATTCCGCAGCCGCCGGCAGCTCTAAGCTGTGCCCATTTCCTCTGACGTTTCCGATCTCTGTCCTAAAGTTCTAGTTAAGAGGTGGAGCTTCTCGGGATGGATTTCGGTTGCCCAAGACGCCTTCCCCGACCTCATTCTCTGAGGAGCCTGGCTCGTTCCTGCGGTGCGAAGGGGGCTCAGATGCAAGCTCTTTTCAGCGAAGGCAGTGCTGCGGACAGAAACCTCAGTCTCCTACAGGAGCCCCCCTCCGTCGCCTAACGTCCACCGAAAACCCCCCTGCAATAACGCCCGTCACAGGCGAGGAAAAGGCCAGCGTGGCCAACCACGAAGCCCCCAGCCGGTCCAGGCCAGAGTTCGGCCAGGAGGGAGGAAGGGCCATCGAAGGCGCGGCCGCTCAGCTGCAGGGCCCGACAGGCTTCTGTGTGGCCGCAGCCCGGCCCCGTGGGCGCAGCAGCTCGGAAATGCAGTGCCAGGATACACGTGCCGCCGCGGGCCGCGCCTCTGCTGGTCGCGTGCCCTACCATCGCCGCCCTCCAGGCTTCCGCAGCTCGGCGGCCCAGCGCCTTCACCGCGGCACACCCATTTCCTGACCCCTGAACGCCTCTGCAGCGGCTGGGGAAGCCCGGCCAGTCTCACCTCCCACGTGGAACCCCACGCCTGCAGGGGCCAGATTCCGGATGCTGACCGCTCGCGCGCCTAGGGCCCCGAAATACAAGTCCCAGCAAGCCGCGGGCGAGCCACGCCCACTTCCGGCGCGGGCCCCGGAGCTCTGCGCTGTGCGGAGCCGGATTCTTGGGCGGAGGGGACCATCTTTGAGTCAGCGACGCGTGTATTCAAGTCCTCCTCGTCGTTTTTTATTACAAACAAATAAGAATTATTTTAGGAATACCTGTTAAGGTGATTTTCATTTGTTAAAATACTATTGGGGGAAAAGGATGTAAATACCCATAATTTCATCTTTACCTTTAAAAACATTCTGAAGTGAATATTTGCCATTCAGCATCTTCCATCTCACCTCTGAAGTTCATCCATTTAACAGATATTAATTGAGAGCCAACTGTGTACCAAGAGCTGTTCAAGATGCTTGCACAAAAGTCACTGCCCTATTCTAGTGGGAGAAACAAGCAATCCATAAATATAGTAAATATATGGCGTCGTGTGTGTCATGAGGTGGTACAGAAAGCATAGAGCTGGGCGGGGTGTGGCGAGGTGCGTGTGTGGGTGTGTAGGGCTGGGGGTGTACTTTGCAATTTTAAATAGGGGATCTTGGAACAAACACAGGAGGTGAGGGAATTAAACAAGTGGCTCCCAGCAGTCAGAACTCTCCTAAACGCACACAAGGGTTGTTGATGCCAGGATTTTACATTTCTTTCACTTCTCACCGAGTGACACAGAGCTACCCATTTGGTCTTTTCCCAATTCCTTTCTTTCAGATTTATTTTGGAGAGGAAAGAGATGTTGCCTGGACCTCTCTTCTACATCCTCCCCCTTCCTTGGTGTATTAGTTTTCAATTGCTGTCACAATAAATTACCACAAACTTAGTAGTATAACAAACATGTTTTCTCTTAAACTTCTGGAGGTGCCAAGTCTGAAATCAGTTTTACTGGGCTTTATAAAGTCAGTGTTGGTGGGGCTAGTTCCTCCTGGAGGTCCTGGATGAGAATATTTCTTTGCCTTTTCCAGCTCCCAGTGACTGTTTGCATTCCTTGGCTTATGGCTCGCTCCTTTATCTTCAAAGTGCATGACTGCAATCTCTGCCTTCATCATCACATCACATGCTCAGGCACTGGCTCCTCGTAGGTCCTTCTAATAACGACTGTTGTGATTACATCAGGCCCAGCTGGCTAATCTGGGGTAATCTCTTGACGTCAAGATCCTTAATTTAATCACATTTCAAAAAAATCCCTCTCGCCATAGAAATTAACATCCACAGCTTCTCGGGGTTAGGACTTGGACATATTTGGGGGACTATTATTTTCAGCCTGCGATGCTTGAAGAGGCCCATGTCCCCTTCAGTCTCCTCCTCAGAGATGCTCTCTTACCTTTTTCCTGGGGAACACAAAATGTCTCCCTTGGACCTTACTCCTCTCCTCATTCTTCAATGGAAAACCACAGAGCTTTTCCCTATTTAGATTTACCACCCTTGCCCTGAAATTCACTTCCTCATGTGCTCACTTCCCTCCTCATGCAATTTAAGAGGCCATGGCCCATGGTTATGGCCAGTCCTGTGTATGTGCAGTTACCCTTAACTCTCTTGCCCCAGTCTTTCTTGGTTTTATTCTCTTGGTAGAAACCCAAATCTGCTTGAATCCAGTTCCTGGCCTGCGCCTGTATGGCAGAGGTTGTTTGAGAAAACCACATGGCTGGGATGATTGGTCTCATTTTCAGTTTATACCCATTAAGTTCAAGTGGGCCCTTCATGCTGCCTGGCTATCCTTCTACATGTCTTAGTCCATCCATTCTCCTAAATGACTATTTCACAGGTTCTACTCTCTTTTATTTATGTATTTATTTATTTATGTATTTATTTATTTATTTATTTTTTTGAGCCAGGCTGGAGTTCACTAGTGCGATCTTGGCTGACTGCAATCTCTGCTTCCTGGGCACAAGCGACTCTCCCACCTCAGCCTCCTAAGTAGCTGGGACTATAGGTTTGCACCACCATGCCATGCTAATTTTTGTATTTTTGTATTTTTTTTTTAAGAGATAAAGTTTCACCATGTTGTCCAGGCTGGTCTCCACCTCCTGGGATCAAGTGATCCTCCCACCTCAGCCTCCCAAAGTGCTGGGATTACAGGCTGAGCCACCATGCCTGGCCTTCTACTCTCTTTTTAAGCTGCCAACAGCTCCTCCCATCTCACTCAGTGCTGATGACTTTGCTTTCTCCTCTCTGCATTAGAACCTGTATGTTCTACTTTTCATTCTGAGTCACTGGCCCTAGTTCCTACATGAGAAAATTCTTTTGCACTCTGGTGTTAAATGCTTTTTCATGAATGAGGTCCTTCTCTCTCTTCTGTATTTCAAGATTTTCATTCTGTACTGAATTATCAACATACTAATGAATACACTATAATATTGTCCATAAAATAAATAAAACCCCTTACCTTGCACCCTATTTCTCTCCAGCCACTACCTCATTTGTCTGCTTTGCTTTACAGCAAAACTCCCAAAAAAATTGTCCCTAAGGGATGTTTCCAATTTCTTTTCTCCCATATTCTCTCTTTTTTCACATGCAAAATCCAAAATTTAATTTTTAAACTTAATTTTAAAAATTGATATATAATAGATGCACATATTTGGGGGGTACATGTGATAATTTGATTAATATTATGTGTAAAGATCAAAGCAGGAAAATTGGGATATCTATGGCTAAGTATTTGTCTTTTCTGTATGCCGGAAATATTCAAATGATTCTCTTCCGGCTATTTTGAAATGTACAGTAGGTTAATGTTAACTGTAGCTAACCTACTGGTTTATTGAACACCAGGTCTTATTTTTTCTATCTAACTGTGTATTACACCTTGATATGGTTTGGCTCTGTGTCCCTACCCAAATCTCATCTTGAATCGTGATTCCCACGTGTTGAGGGAGGGACCTGTAATTCCCACAAGTGGAGGGAGGGAGGTGATTGGATTACAAGGGGCAGTTTCCCCCATGGTGTTCTCATGATAGTGAGCGAGTTCTCACAAGATCTGATGGTTTGTGAGATGTGTTTGGAAGTTCCTCCTTTGTTCTTCTCTCTCCTGCCACCTTGTGAAGAAGGTGACTGCTGCTTCTTCCAACATGATTGTAAGTTTCCTGAGGCCTCCCCAGCCATGTGGAAGTGTGAGTCAATTAAACCTCTTTTCTTTATAAATTACCCAGTCTCAGGCATTTTTTTTATAGCAGTGTGAAAAAAGACTAATACATACCCCTTAACCAACCTCTATTCAGACCCCTATCTCTACTCTTTCTGAACTCTGGTTAGCACCAATCTACTCTCTATCTTCATGAAATCCACTAGTTTTTTTGTTTAGCTCCCACGTGTGAGTGAGAAGATGCAATAGTTGTCTTTTTGTGCTTGGCTTATTTACTTAACATCATGGCCTCTAGTTCCATCCATATTGCTGCGAATGACAGGATTTCATTCTTGTTTATGACTGAATAATATTCCGTTATGTACATACACCACATTTCTTTATCCATTCATCCATTGATGGCCACTTAGGTTGATTCCATATTTTGGATGTTGTGAATATTGTTGCAGTAAACGTGGGAATGCAGATAGCTCTTTAGTATATTGATTCCCTTTCTTTTGGATATATACCCAGTAGTGGAATTGCTGGATCATATGGTAGTTCTATTTTTGGTTTTCTGAGGAGCCTCCATACTGTTCTCCATAGTGATTGTACTAATTTACATTCCCATCAACAGTGTACAAGGATTCCCCTTTCTCCAAATCCTCGCCAGCATCTGTTATTCCCTGTTTTTCAGATAAAAGTCATTTTAACTGTGGTGAGAAGATAGCTCATTGTGCTTTTGATTTGCATTTTTCTCATGATTAGTGATGTTTAACATTCTTTTATATACCTGTTAGCAATTTTATGTCTTCTTTTGAGAAATGTCTATTTGGATCTCTTTTGCCCATTTTTAAACTGGATTATTTGTGTTTTTACTATAGAGTTCTTGGAGCTCCTTGTATATTCTGGTTATTAATCCCTTGTCAGGTGGATAGGTTGTAGTATTTTCTCCTATTCTGTGGGTTGTCTGTTCACTTTGTTGGTTGTTTCCTTTGCTATGCAGAAGCTTTTTAGTTTGATGTAATTCCATTTGTCTATTTTTGTCTTTGTTGCCTATGCTTTTGAGGTCTTACACAAAAAAATTTTTGCCCAGACCAATGTCCTCAAGTGTTTCCTCAATGTTTTCTTCTAGTAGAGTCATAGTTTCAGATTTAGATTTAAGTCTTTAATCCATTTTATTTGATTTTTGTTTATGGTGAGAGATAGGGGTCTAGTTTCATTCTTCTGCATATGGTTACCCAGTTTCCCAGCATCATTTATTGAAAAAACTGTCCCTTTCTCCAACGTATGTTATTGATTCCTTTGTTGAAAATGAGTTGGCTGTAAGTGCATGGATTTGTATCTGGGTTCTCTATTCTGTTCCGTTTGACTATTTGTCTGTTTTTATGCCAGTCCCATACTGATTTGGTTACTATAGCTTCATACTATATTTGGAAATCAAGTATTATGCTATCTTCAGCTTTGTTCATTTTGCTCAGGATTGCATTGGCTATTTGGGGTCTTTTGTGGTTCCATATAAATTTTAGGATTTTTTTCCTATTTCTGTGAAGAATGTTTTTTGTGAAGAATGTTACTGGTGTTTGATAGGAATTGCATTGAATGTATAAATTCCTTTGAGTAGTATTGTCTTTTTTTTTTTTTTTTTTGAGACAGAGTCTCTCTTTGTCACCCAAGCTGGAGTGCAGTGGTGTGATCTCAGCTCACTGCAACTTCTTCCTCCAGGTTCAAGTGATTCTCCTGCCTCAGCCTCCTGAGTAGCAGGGGCTACAGGCGCTTGCTGCCACACCTGGCTAATTTTTTGTATTTTAGTAGAGACAGGGTTTCACCGTGTTGCCTAGGCTGGTCTTGAACTCCTGAGCTCAGGCAATCCACCTGCCTTGGCCTCCCAAAGTACTAGGATTACAAGGGTGAGCAACCACACCCGGCCAGTAGTATTGTCTTTTTAACAATACCAGTTCTTCCAGTCCATGAGCATGGACTATCTTTCCATATTTTGATGTCCTCTTCAATTTTTTTCATCAGTGTTTTATAGTTTTCCTTGTATCGATCTTTTACTTCTTTGGTTAAATTGGTTCCTGTGTATTTTGTATTCTTTGTAGCTATTGTAAATGGGGACAAATTGTAAATCAAAAAATGCTTTTTGATTTCTTTTTCAAATTGTTTGCTGTTAATGTATATGAATGCTACTGATTTTTGTATGTTGATTTTGTATCCTGGAACTTTACTGAATTTGTCAGTTCGAAGAGTTTTTTTGGTAGAGTTTTTAGGATTTTCTAAATATAAGATCACATTGTCTGCCAACAAGTCTAACTTGACTTCTTCCTTTCTAGTTTGGATGCCCTTTATTCTTTTCTCTCACCTAATTGCTCTGGCCAGGACTTCCAGAATTATACTGAATAAAAGTGGTGAAAGTGGGGATCTTTGTCTGGCTCCAGATCTTAGGGAAAGGATTTTCAATTTTTCCCCATTAAGTATGATGTTGGCTTTGGGTTTGTCTAATATATGGCTTGTATTACTTTGAGGTATGGAATACACCCAGTTTGTTGAGTATTTTTATCATAAAGCGATGTTAAATTGTATTGAATGCTTTCTCAGCATCTATTGAAATTATATGGCGGCCAGGCGCGGTGGCTCACTCCTGTAATCCCAGCACTTTGGGAGGCTGAGGTGGGCGGATCACGAGGTCAGGAGATGGAGACCATCCTGGCTAACACGGTGAAACCCCGTCTCTACTAAAAATACAAAAAAAAAATTAGCTGAGCGCAGTGGCGGGCACCTGTAGTCCCAGCTACTCGGGAGGCTGAGGCAGGAGAATGGTGTGAACCTGGGAGGCAGAGTTTGCAGTGAGCCGAGATCGTGCCACTGCACTCTGGCCTGGGAGAAAGAGCAAGACTCCATCTCAAAAAAAAAAAAAAGAAATTATATGGCTTTTGTTCTTGGTTCTGTAAATGCAATGTATCACATTAATGTATCATGTAAATCAATAAATGTTTATTAAGTAATGTATAACATAAATCAATAAATGTTTAATATTTCTTGATTTATGTATGTTGAAACATCTTTGCATTTCTGGGATGAATCCCACTTGACCATGGTGAATGATCTTTTTAATCTGTTGTTGAATTCAGTTTGCTAGTATTTTGTTGAGGATTTTTGCATCTACATTCATCAGTGTTATTATCTTCTCATTTTCTTTTTTTTGTGTGTCTGGTTTGATATCAGGGTAATGCTGGCCTCATAGAATGAGTTTGGAAGTATTTCCTCCTTTTCATTTTTTTGAAGAGTTTGAGTAGAGTTAGTATTAGTTCTTTTTTTTTTTTTTGAGACGGAGTTGCCCAGGCTGGAAGCTCTGCCTCCTGGAGTCACGCCATTCTCCTGCCTCAGCCTCCCGAGTAGCTGGGACTACAGGCACCCGCCACCATGCCCGGCTAATTTTTTTTGTATTTTTAGTAGAGATGGGGTTTCACCATGTTAGCCAGGATGGTCTCGATCTCCTGACCTCGTGATCCGCCCGCCTCGGCCTCCCAAGGTGCTGGAATTACAGGCGTGAGCCACCGCGCCCAGCTGGTATTAGTTCTTTAAGTGTTTGGTAGAATTCAGCAGTGAAGCCACCTGGACTTTTCTTTGATGGGAGACTTTATTACAGCTTTGATCTCATTACTTGTTATTGGCTTGTTGATGTTTTCTTTCCTTCATGGTTCAAACTTGGCAGGTTCTATATGTCCAATTTATCCATTTCTTCTAGGTTTTCTAAGTTGTTGTTGTATAGTTGTTCATAGTTTCTAATGTTTCTTTGTATTTCTGTGGTCTCAGTTATTTTGTCTCCTTTTGTTGTTTCTGCTTTTATGTATTTGGGTCTTCTCTCTTTTTTCCTTAGACTTGCTAAAGGTTTGTCAATTTTATCTTTTCAAAAAGCTAATTGTTTTGTTGATATTCTGTATATATTTTTTACCTCAACTTCATTTATTTCTGCTCTGATATTTACTGTTTTTTCCCTTCTAATTTTGGATTAAGTGTGTTCTTGCTTTTCTAGTTCCTTGCAGCACATTGTTAAATTTTTTATTTGAAGTCTGTCTACTCTTTCTTTTTTTAAAAAAATTTTTTTTTATTATTGTACTTTAAGTTTTAGGGTACATGTGCACAATGTGCAGGTTTGTTACATATGTATCCATGTGCCATGTTGGTGTGCTGCACCCATTAACTCATCATTTAGAATTAGGTGTATCTCCTAGTGCTATCCCTCCCCCCTCCGCCCACCCCACAACAGTCCTCAGAGTGTGATGTTCCCCTTCGTGTGTCCATGTGTTCTCATTGTTCAATTCCCACCTATGAGTGAGAACATGCGGTGTCTGGTTTCTTGTCCTTGTGATAGTTTACTGAGAATGATGATTTCCAGTTTCATCCATGTCCCAACAAAGGACATGAACTCATCATTTTTATGGCTGCATAGTATTCCATGGTGTATATGTGCCACATTTTCTTAATACAGTCTATTGTTGTTGGACATTTGGGTTGGTTCCAAGTCTTTGCTGTTGTGAATAGTGCTGCAATAAACATATGTGTGCATGTGTCTTTATAGCAGCATGATTTATAGTCCTTTGGGTATATACTCAGTAATGGGATGGCTGGGTCAAATGGTATTTCTAGTTCTAGATCCCTGAGGAATCGCCACACTGACTTCCACAATGGTTGAACTAGTTTACAGTCCCACCAACAGGGTCAAAGTGTTCCTATTTCTCCACATCCTCTCCAGCACCTGTTGTTTCCTGACTTTTTATTGATGGCCATTCTAACTTGTGTGAGATGGTATCTCATTGTGGTTTTGATTTGCATTTCTCTGATGGCCAGTGATGATGAGCATTTTTCATGTGTTTTTTGGCTGCATAAATGTCTTCTTTTGGGAAGTGTCTGTTCATGTCCTTTGCCCACTTTTTGATGGGGTTGTTTGTTTTTTTCTTGCAAATTTGTTTGAATTGATTGTAGATTCTGGATATTAGCTCTTTGTCAGACGAATAGGTTGTGAAAATTTTCTCCCATTTTGTAGGTTGCCTGTTCACTCTGATGGTAGTTTCTTTTGCTGTGCAGAAGCTCTTTAGTTTAATTAAACCCCATTTGTCAATTTTGGCTTTTGTTGCCATTGCTTTTGGTGTTTTAGGCATGAAGTCCTTGCCCATGCCTATGTCCTGAATGGTATTGCCTAGGTTTTCTTCTAGGGCTTTTATGGTTTTAGGTCTAACATGTAAGTCTTTAATCCATCTTGAATTAATTTTTGTATAAGGCGTAAGGAAGGGATCCAGTTTCAGCTTTCTCCGTATGGCTAGCCAGTTTTCCCAGCACCATTTATTAAATAGGGAATCCTTTCCCCATTGCTTGTTTTTGTCAGGTTTGTCAAAGATCAGATAGTTGTAGATATGTGGCGTTATTTCTGATGGCTTTCTTCTGTTCCATTGATCTATATCTCTGTTTTGGTACCAGTATCATGTTGTTTTTGTTACTGTAGCCTTGTAATATAGTTTGAAGTCAGGTAGCATGATGCCTCCAGCTTTGTTCTTTTGGCTTAGGATTGACTTGGCAATGCGGGCTCTTTTTTGGTTCCATATGAACTTTAAAGTAGTTTTTTCCAATTCTGTGAAGAAAGTCATTGGTAGCTTGATGGGGATGGCATTGAATCTATAAATTACCTTGGGCAGTATGGCCATTTTCACGATATTGATTCTTCCAACCCATGAGCATGGAATGTTCTTCCATTTGTTTGTATCCTCTTTTATTTCATTGAACAGTGGTTTGTAGTTCTCCTTGAAGAGGTCCTTCACATCCCTTGTAAGTTGGATTCCTAGGTATTTTATTCTCTTTGAAGCAATTGTGAATGGGAGTTCACTCATGATTTGGCTGTCTGTTTGTCTGTTATTTGTGTATAAGAATGCTTGCAACTTTTGCACATTGCTTTTGTATCCTGAGACTTTGCTGAAGTTGCTTATCAGCTTAAGGAGATTTTGGGCTGAGACAGTGGGGTTTTCTAGATATATAATCATGTCATCTGCAAACAGGGACAATTTGACTTCCTCTTTTCCTAATTGAATACCCTTTATTTCCTTCTCCTGCCTGATTGCCCTGGCCAGAACTTCCAACACTATGTTGAATAGGAGTGGTGAGAGAGGGCATCCCTGTCTTGTGCCAGTTTTCAAAGGGAATGCTTCCAGTTTTTGCCCATTCAGTATGATATTGGCTGTGGGTTTGTCATAGATAGCTCTTATTATTTTGAGATACGTCCCATCAATACCTAATTTATTGAGAGTTTTTAGCAAGAAGGGTTGTTGAATTTTGTCAAAGGCCTTTTCTGCATCTATTGAGATGATCATGTGGTTTTTGTCTTTGGTTCTGTTTATATGCTGGATTACATTTATTGATTTGCATATGTTGAACCAGCCTTGCATCCCAGGGATGAAGCCCACTTGATCATGGTGGATAAGCTTTCTGATGTGCTGCTGGATTTGGTTTGCCAGTATTTTATTGAGGATTTTTGCATCAATGTACATCAAGGATATTGGTCTAAAATTCTCTTTTTTTGTTGTGTCTCTGCCTGGCTTTGGTATCAGGATGATGGTGGCCTCATAAAATGAGTTAGGGAGGATTCTCTCTTTTTCTATGGATTGGAATAGTTTCAGAAGGAATGGTACCAGTTCCTCCTTGTACCTCTGGTAGAATTCGGCTGTGAATCCATCTGGTCCTGGACTCTTTTTGATTGGTAAGCTATTGATTATTGCCACAATTTCAGAGCCTGTTATTGGTCTATTCAGAGATTCAACTTCTTCCTAGTTTAGTCTTGGGAGGATGTATGTGTTGAGGAATTTATCCATTTCTTCTAGATTTTCTAGTTTATTTGCATAGAGGTGTTTGTAGTATTCTCTGATGGTAGTTTGTATTTCTGTGGGATTGGTGGTGATATCCCCTTTATCATTTTTTATTGCATCTATTTGATTCTTCTCTCTTTTCTTCTTTATTAGTCTTGCTAGCGGTCTATCAATTTTGTTGATCTTTTCAAAAAACCAGCTCCTGGATTCATTAATTTTTTGAAGGGTTTTTTTGCGTCTCTATTTCCTTCAGTTCTGCTCTGATTTTAGTTATTTCTTGCCTTCTGCTAGCTTTCGAATGTGTTTGCTCTTTCTTTTCTAGTTATTTTAATTGTGATGTTAGGGTGTCAATTTTGGATCTTTCCTGCTTTCTCTTGTGGGCATTTAGTGCTATAAATTTCCCTCTACACACTGCTTTGAATGTGTCCCAGAGATTCTGGTATGTTCAAGCTTCCTGGCTGCTTTGTTTACCTAATCAAGCCTGTGCAATGGTGGGCACCCCTCCCCCAGCCTCGCTGTTGCCTTGCAGTTTGATCTCAGACTGCTGTGCTAGCAATCAGTGAGACTCCATGGGCGTAGGACCCTCCCAGCGAGATGCAGGATATAATCTCCTGGTGTGCCGTTTTTTAAGCCAGTTGGAAAAGCACAGTATTAGGGTGGGAGTGACCTGATTTTCCAGGTGCCGTCTGTCACCCCTTTGTTTGACTAGGAAAGGGAACTCCCTGACCCCTTGCACTTCCTGAGTGTTGCAATGCCTCACCCTGCTTCGGCTTGCACACGGTGCGCTGCACCCACTGTCCTGCACCCACTGTCTGGCACTCCCTAGTGAGATGAACCTGGAACCTCAGATGGAAATGCAGAAATCACCCGTCTTCTGCGTCGCTCATGGTGGGAGCTGTAGACCAGAGCTGTTCGTATTCGGCCATCTTGGCTCCACCCCTCTTTCTTTCTTTTTTCTTTTTTTTTTTGAGACAGAGTCTCACTCTCACCCAGGCTGGAGTGCAGTGGTGCAATTATGGCTGTCTGCAGCCTCGACTTCCCAGGCTCAAGCGATCCTCCCACCTCAGCCTCCCGAGTAGCTGGGACTACAGGTATGTGACACTACAACAGCTAATTTTAAAAATTTTTGTAGAGATGAGGTCTCACTGTGTTGTCCAGGCTGGTATCGAACTCTTGGCCTCAAGCAGACTTCCCACTTCAGCCTCCCAAAGTGCCAGGATTACAGGCATGAGTCACTGTGCCTGGCCTGTCTTTCTGCTTTTTTGGTGAAGGTGTTTATTGCTAAAAACTTCCCTCTTAGTACTGCTTTTTCTGTGTTCAATAGATTTTGGTATGTTGTATTTCCCTGTTCATTTGTCCAAGAAATTTTAAAATTTTCTTCCTAATTTCTTCATTGACCAAAGGGTCACTCAGGAGCATGTTGCATAGTTTCCATGTGTTTTTGAAGTTTTGATGTTTCTTTTCTTCTTGATTTCTAGTTTTATACCATTGTAGTTAGAAAAGATACTTGATATGATTTCTACTTCTTTTTTTTTTTTATTCTGAGTACGCAAACCTTTGTTCACTTGGCTGGTAACTGTTGGTAGGCCTGTGGCCCACAAATCCAATAGAGACCAGAGGGTGCTTGCGAGCTATTTGGAGCTTCATGCTGATACCAGGTGTGATTTACAGAAGAGAAAACAGGAGAATAGATTTGGATGAGGTGATTTGGAACTATTTTTACCTTGCCACAAAGTTTTTCTTAGTGTTTCATTATAATATTGCTGTCCTAAGCATGTTAATTCTCTTACTGGGTCTGTAAAAGCTTTTCCCCAGTGAGCAACACAGTATCTCCTGATAATAGAAGTGGTTTTTTTTTTTTTTTTGAGATAGAGTTTTACTCTTGTTGCCCAGGCTGGAGTGCAATGGTGCAATCTCAGCTCACTGCAACCTCAGCTTCCCAAGTTCAAGCGATTCTCCTGCCTCAGCCTCCTGAGTTGTTGGGATTACAGGCATGCGCCACCAGGCCCGGCTAATTTTGTGTTTTTAGTAGAGATGGCGTTTCTCCGTGTTGGTCAGGCTCGTCTTGAACTCCTAATCTCACATGATCTGCCCACCTTGGCCTCCCAAAGTGCTGGGATTATAAGTGTGAGCCACCGTGCTTGGCCTAATAGAAGTTTTTAAGAGCCAGATGCTCGAACTTGTGGGCGTCAGGTCAGGGGAAAAGTCAGTCAGAGTAAAATTATCTTGTGGCATTGACTCTTTTGCTTCCTAAGGCCACTGGTCTCCCATGTTAGTTCCTCCACAAACATAACATGAGGAAATGCCTAGGCTGCCAGCAATGTTTTCAGCCAACTGAGCAAACAGATTTTTGGCTAAAGGGGGAGGCTCTGGTAACTTTTGATCTACATGCTTATAGAATGACTTAAAAAGACTTGGAACTGTTGCTGGGCTGGATGGGTCTGGGTTCCTTTTTTGATAACATATAGGTAAGTTGCTGGGTACGTGTGTATGTAGACATGTATGGGGTAACCTGCAGTCCACATGGGTAGGTCTGGCTTTAGAATGGTGAAGTTTACAGGATTACAGCTTTTTGTTTCATAATCTGGTTTACTGGCATTTCAGTAAGCATAATTGGTCTTTGTTGTGTGCTAGGGTGCCATGATATGCATTACTGACAGTCTTTTTCTGGGGTCCCAGGGGAACAAGGTGGAGTTACTCTTGGCATGCATACATATTTGTAGTCATTTCTATAGTATCTTTCTAAAGGTAAGTTACCACAGACAAGTGAGTCTAGGTATGCTGCCTGACAGGCATCAAAGTACAGAGAAATAGGCCCTTGGTAAAACAGAGGGACCTTGGTCTGGATTTAAAAGGGGACCTTCCTTTGACTCTGCATGAATCTCAAACCATTCACCAGGTGAAAATTTAGGGTCATAGCATACATAAGGCTGGCCGTCCTCTGGGTCACAGACTGAATAGGTGGTCTGATTGTTAAGTACAAGTTCTTAAGTGAGTCCTTGTACACTCGTAAGTATGGTACAATAGAGTTATAGTTATACTGTTCCTTGACCAGGTAGTATGTGTACAGTGGGGACACCCTTCTATAGGTGCGTCTTCTAGCATGGTTAAGGGGGGTAACAATAGCAAAACAATGTATGGCACATTCATATCCAGCAAGAACAGAAGAGGCAGAGGAGGTTGAGCACAGCAACAGAACAATAGGAAAACAGTTAGTATTACAAGGAAAACGACTAGTCCTAAGATTTCTAACCACATTTACTTGCTTGATGAGTCCTCAAGCTTCAGCCGTGCATAGACTAGTCAGCTTCTGGTGTATGACTAGAGCAGGGCTTGTTGTCTCCTCAAGCTTCAGCTGTGCATAGACTGGTCAGCTTCCGGAGTGACCAGAGCAGGGTTGTTGTCTTTAACAGCAGCTTGGTCTCATCTTAGGATCAGCTGGGTTGGATGATCTGGGTCCTGCTGGCTGGTCCACTTGTCCTGAGCTGCCGGTTTCAGCAGACTGTGGTGGATCCAAGGCACAACACCTGCAACTTTAACAGCAGTGGGAGTGGACAAGATTATAGTATAGGGCCCATCCCATATGGGTCCTAGAGAAGTTTGGTTCTACTTCTTAACCTAAACAAAATCTCCAGGTTTAAAGGGGTGTACTGGGTCTGTCAGGCTTATAGGTATTCTTTCATGTACCTAACTATGGACACTTTGCAAGGCTGTCCTTAAAGCCTGCATTGGCTTTCTTAAGATTAATTCTCATAGTTCACAGAGATCACCTTTAATTTGACTTACGATTGGGGGAGGCTGACTGAACAAAATCTCATATGGTGAATTCTTAGTTTGTTTGGTGGGGGTGCATCTGACTCGGAGGAGGACCATAGGCTAGACCTGATCCTATCTCAGATGAGTTTTTTGGCAATATTTCTTCAGTAGCTGCTTGAGTGTCCAGTTCATGCGTTCCACTTTTCCTGAACTTTGCAGCCAACAGGCTGTGTGTAACTTCTATTTTATTTTTAATAGTCTTGTTAAATCTTGCACTATTTCAGCTACAAATGCCAGCCTATTGTCTGATCCTAAAGATAGAGGCAGTCCAAACTTGGGGATAATGTCTTTTAGCAGTACTTTGGTCACTACTTGTGCTTTTTCTGTTTGGTGGGGAAAGCCTCAACCTATCCTGAAAAGGTGCAAATAAGCACTAGCATATACCGACAGCCTCCATCATGGGGCAGTTCGGTAAAGTCTATAAGCAAGTTTTCACAAGGCATGGCTCCTACTTCCTGAATTCCTGGGGGCTGAATGGGCCCCTGTCATGGGTTGTTCTGAGCACAGGTTAAGCATTGTTCATTAATGGCTTGAGTGATAGCAGAGAGCTGTGGCACATAGAAATGGCATTTCAGTAACGTTTCTAATGCCATTTTTCCCATATGAGTTCCTTGATGAATTTGCTTCACAAACTTAGCAAACATCTCCAGAATGGCTAATCTCTTATCGAATAATTTCTACCACCTTCCTTTAATATATTTTCTAGCTTCCTGGGCAAACCAGGCTCTTTCATTTGGAGTATAACTTGGGTCCTCTTGGAGAGGAGGTTCTGGCAGGAGAGGCATAGCTAAGGCTTCCTCTTGAAAATGCAGTGTAATCATTGCTGCCTGCTTTGCCTTTCTGTCTGCCTTTCTGTTTCCTTTGGCTTCTGGTGTCCCTGCCTTTTGGTGCCCTCTGCATTGCATTACAGCTACTTTTTCTGGAGCCTATACAGCCTCTAAGAGCTGTAGAATTTCTTCCTTGTACTTTATTTCTTTGCCTCCAGCTGTTAAAAGTCCTCTCTCTTTGTATATAGTCTCATGTACATGCAGTGTAGTAAAAGCATACTTAGAATCAGTGTAAATATTAACCTTCTTGTCTCTTGCTAACACAGTGCTCTTGTCAGGGCTATTAATTCTGCCTTTTGAGCATGTTGGGAATAGGCCCCCAAATCTGGCCATAAACTGGCCATAAGCAAAATCTCTGCAGGCATGTGACATGTTCATGATGGCCATGACACCCACCCTGAAGGTTGGTTGTTTACTGGAATGAGGGCAAGGAACACCTGGCCCACCCAGGGTGGAAAGCCGCTTAAAGGCATTCCTAAACCACGAACAATAGCATGAGCAATCTGTGCCTTAAAGACATGTTTCTGCTGCAGATAACTAGCCAGAGCCCATCCCTTTGTTTCAGCCCATTGCTTTGTTTCCCATAAGGAATACTTTTAGTTAATCTATAGAAACAATGCTTATCACTGGCTTGCTGTCAATAAATATGTGGGTACATCTCTGTTCATGGCTCTCAGCTCTGAAGGCTGTCAGCCCGCTGATTTCCCACTCCACACTGTATATTTTTTGTGTGTGTGTCTTTAATTCCTCTAGCGCTGCTGGGTTAGGGTCTCCATGACCGAGTTGTTCTCGGCAAGTGGCACCCATACGTGGGGCTCGAACTCAGGTCAAAAGGTCGCCAGTGTGACGGTTGGAGAATGTGGAACTAAGCTGGAGGACACCCAAGTACTCTTAAGCAATCCTCATGATGAGTAAGAAGGGGAGCTTGGAAGCATCAGGGTAACAATGGGACAATTGTGGGCTCTTCTTTGTTCCACCTTGGAACCTTTTCACACTGATGATGAGGAGGAAGGAGAGTACAACAAAGTAACAGAAGAGGTGACAGAGCAGGTTTGTTTGCCAGCTAAAGCTAAAGTGGCAAAGGAGGAAGAGGTTCATCCCTACCCTTCTGCTCCCCATTATTATTTTGAAGAAAAAGAGTGGCCTGACCCCCCAGATCTTTCTTTTCTGGAGGACACTGGGTGAAAAGTAGTTGTCCCAGTGACTGTTCAAGCAGCGCCTTGAGTGACCACTCTCAGTTCTATTTATGCAAGAATTCAGAAAGCTAGACAAGAGGATGATTTAGAGGCTTGGCAGTTCCCTATTAGCATACACCCCCCAGACCAACAGGGGAATGTAGTGGCTACATTTGAGCCTTTTTCCTTTAAATTACTCAAAGAGTTTAAACAGGCTATCACAGTATGAACTAGGTCTATGCCCAAAGTGTAAAAAAGGAAAACATTGGGCTAATCATTGTCACTCTAAGTTTGATAAAAATAGGAACCTGATTTCGGGAAATGCCATGAGGGGCCCGTCTCAGGCCCCATTCCAAACTGGGGCATTTCCAGCTCAGGCCACTCCCTCATCCCTGTACAATATCTGTCCCTCAGCACCACTGGTAGTGCTGCAGTAGATTTATGCTGCACACAAGCTTCTGCCTGGGGAACCCCCGCAAAAAGTTCCAACAGGGGTCTGTGGACCCTTGCCAGCGGGGATGATAAGATTACTTCTAGGTAGATCTAGTTTAAATTTAAAAGGAGTGCAAGTACATACAGGAGTCATTGATTCAGATTACAATGGGGAAATTCAAATTGTTATATCTACTTCTGTTCCCTGGAAAGCAGAGCCAGGAAAGCATATAGCACAGCTCCTGATTGTGCTATATGTGGAAATGGGGAAAAGTGAAATTAGACAAACAGGAGGATTTGGAAGCACAAATAAACAAGGCAAAGCAGCTTATTGGGTGAATCAAATTACTGATAAACATCCTACCTGTGAAATAACTATTCAGGGAAAGAAATTTAAAGATTTGGTAGATACAGGAATGGACAATTCAATCATTTCTCTACAGCACTGGCCATCCATGTGGCCAATTCAACCCGCTCAATTTAACATGGTTGGAGTTGATAAAGCCCCTGAAAGATATCAAAGTAATTATATTTTGCATTATGAAGGGCCCGATGGACAACCTGGGGCTATTGAACCAATTATAACTTCTCTACCTATAAATTTATGGGGAAGAGACTTATTACAACAATGGGGAGCACAAGTTCTAATTCCAGAGCAATTATATAGCCCTCAAAGTCAACATATGATGCATGAAATGGGGTATGTCCTTGGTATGGGACTAGAAAAAAAATTGCAAGCTTTGAAGGAACCACTTCACGAGGAAAGACAAAGTTCCTGCCAAGGTTTAGGATATCATTTTTTATGGTGGCCATTGTTAAGCCTCCAGAACCTATACCTTTAAAATGGTTAACAGATAAGCCAATTTGGATAGAATAATGGCCCCCGAGTAAAGATAAACTGGAGTCTTTAGAGGACTTAGTTACTGAACAATTAGAAAAAGGACACATAGCTCCAACATTTTCCCTTGGAATTCTCCAGTTTTCATAATTAAGAAAAAAATCAGGTAAATGGAGATTGTTAACTGTCTTAAGAGCCATTAATTCAGTTATACAACCTATGGGGACATTACAGCCAGGACTGCCTTCTCCTGCTATGATTCCAAAAAATTGGCCTTTAATAGTCATAGACTTAAAAGACTGTTTCTTTACTATCCTCTTAGCTGAGCAAGTCTGTGAACGGTCTGCATTTACAATTCCTGCGGTGAACAACCTGCAGCCTGCTAGGCATTTTCATTGGAA
The DNA here is from genome assembly GCF_028878055.3 of Symphalangus syndactylus. Taxonomy (NCBI): domain Eukaryota; kingdom Metazoa; phylum Chordata; class Mammalia; order Primates; family Hylobatidae; genus Symphalangus; species Symphalangus syndactylus. The sequence goes on from NC_072426.2 coordinate 80,525,714, forward strand.
AGTGTTGCCACAAGGCATGTTAAACAGTCCAACAATTTGCCAGACTTATGTAAGGCAAGCAATTGAACCTACTGGCAAAACATTTTCACAGCATTACATTATTTATTATATGGGCAATATACTTTGTGCTGCCCCCATTCAAGAAATATTATTCCAATGCTATGAACACTTGCAAAACTGGATTTCTCACACTGGTTTAATTATAGCTCATGACAAAATTCAGACTACTACTCCCTACTCCTACTTGGGTACCTTAGTAAATGACACTACCATTGTGCCACGGAAAGTAACCATACATAGGGATCAACTGATAACATTAAGTTACTTCCAAAAATTACTAGGGGACAGTAATTGGATGCAACATGCTCTGGGCATTCCTACCTGTGCCATGAGTAATCTATTTTCTATCCTTAGAGGAGATTCTAGTCTCACTAGCCCTTGACAATTAACAAAGGAGGCTGAGGCAAAGTTACAGTGAATTGAAAAGCAAGTCCATAAAGCCCAAATAAATAGAATAGATCCAGAGAAGACTCTAGATTTGCTAATTTTTTCAACTCAGCATTCAACTACTGGTATTGTCCAGGAGCAGGACTTAATAGAATAGCTTTTTCTTCCACATACTAATTCACAGACTCTAACTCCTTATTTGGATCAAATCGCTACTATGATAGGAAATGGGAGAACTTGGATTGTTAAATTACATGAATATGATCCTGGAAAAATTATTGTCCCACTCATGAAGACATAAATACAGCAAGCTTTTATAAAATAGTCTTACTTGGCAAATCCATTTAGCTGACTTTGTGGGTATTCTCAATAATCATTTTCCTAAAATGAAACTCTTTCAATTTTTGAAATTAACTAATTGGGTTCTCCATAAAATAACTAAATTTAAACCAATTGAAAGTGATTAGAATGTTTTTTATGGAAGGGTCTAGTAATGGTAAAGCTTCTTATTCTGGCTTGAAAGGTAAAGTTTTCCAGACGCCCTATACTTCAGTTCAAAAAGCGAAGCTTGTAGCTATAATTGAGGTATTGACTACTTTTAATATGCCTGTTAATATGATTTCTGATTCTTCATACATGGTTCATTCCACATAGTTAATTGAAAATGCTCAGTTGCGATTTCATACAGATGAGCAACTGACGACTTTATTTACCCAATTACAAACAGCAGTTAGGAGTAGAATGCACGCTTTTTACATCACTCACATTAGGGCTCATACACCTCTTCCAGGACCTTTGACTGCAGGGAATCAAATGGCTGATCACCTAGTTGCTACCGCAATGTCTAATGCCAGGCACTTTCACAATTTAACCCATGTTAATGCCTTTGGTCTCAAATGCAGATACAGCATTACCTGGAAAGAAGATAAAGCTGTTATCCAGTGATGCCCAACTCACCAAATGGTGCATTCTTCATCTTTTATAGGAGGAGTTAATCCTCGAGGATTGGAACCTAATTCTCTTTGGCAAATGGACATCACACGTTTCCTTGTTTGGGAGACTAGCTTATGTACATGTATGTGTGGACACCTTTTCTTACTTTGTCTGGGCTATATGCCACTCAGGAGAGTCTTCTGCCTGGGTTAAATATCACCTTTTGCAGTATTTTGCAGTGATGGGCATTCCAGCTTCTATTAAAACAGATAATGCCTCAGGCTATACTAGCCAAGCTCTAGCTACATTTTTCTCAATGTGGAATATTAAACACATTACTGGCATCCCATATAATTCTCAAGGACAAGCCATAGTAGAAATAACAAATCTCTCCCTGAAACAGCAGTTGAAAAAGCAAAAGGGGAGAAACAGGGACTACAGGACACCACATATGCAGTTGAATCTAGCATTATTGACTTTAAATTTTTTGAGCCTGCCTAAAGGCCAGATGCTATAAGCAGCTGAACAGCATCTACAGAAACCAACTGCAAAGGCAGAAGCAGGACAACTGGTTTGGTGGAGAGATCCGATAACAAAAAAGTTGGGAAATAGGTAAAATAATAACTTGGGGTAGAGGTTATGCTTGTGTTTCTCCAGGACAGAACCAGCAGCCACTTTGGATATCATCAAGACACCTGAAACCTTATCATGAGCCAGATGCTGAGAAAGAGATTCTGGGAGGATCCCGAGGACCCGCCAGTTGCAGCCATGTCGAGACTGATGTGAGGAGGACCCCAACTGTCACAAGCAACACCTGTCGAACACAGCCACCTACCTGGGGACAGATCAAGAAGCTGTCACAGATGGTGGAAGAGAACCTGAGGAAAGTGTGACAACCAGTCATAATGAGTAATTTAATGATAGCTATGATAGCGGTGATCACCATTGCCATGAACATTCCTTTAGCAAGGGCTGACACAGAGAACAATTATACTTATTGGGCATATTTATCAATCTTGGCGGGCAATAATGCCTGGATGTAATCACTCTATGACACAGTTACACATGCTTTCTGATCTCAGTATTTACCATAATAAATCTGCTCCTATAATTGAGGCATACCACCCTCAAAAACCTATTTGTAAACAGAATTGGACCTGGTCAGAAATAATGAATGTACTTGTTTGGGAAGATTGCATTTGCAGAACAGGCAGAGGTGCTGCTGCACAATGATTCCTATGGAATCATTATTGATTGGTCCCCTAAGGGGATGTTTAGCTTGAATTGCACCTCTCAATCTGCATACCACAGCCACACTATGTTCAGCTGGTCTAAACGAAATGATCAGATGGTAGAAATGGTAAGAAGTACGGCAAGAGTTCCTATTATCTGGAAACATGGTGGTATAGTGGCACCTCAACCTCAAATGTTATGGCCCACTGTAGGAGCTAAACATAAGGATTTGTGGAAACTATTAATGGCTCTTAATAAGATAAAAATTTGGGAAAGAATTAAAAAAAAGACATCCAGAAGGACACTCTACAAACTTGTCTTTGGATGTTGCAAAATTAAAAGAACAAATATTTAAAGCATCCCAGGCACACCTGACCTTAATGCCAGGAAGTGGAATGCTTGAAGGAGCTGCAGACAGATTAGCAGCTAGTAACCCATTAAAATAGATAAAAACACTTGAAGGCTCTGTGATTTCAATGGTGATTGTGCTTTTAATCTGTGCTGTCTTTATATAGTCTGCAGATGTGGCTCCCAACTCCTGCAAGAAGTAGCTCGGCGTGATAAAGCCGCCTTTGCTTTTATCATTTTGCAAAAACAAAAAGGGGGAACATGTTGGGAACAGGCCCCCAAATCTGGTCATAAACTGGCCCCAAAACTGTCCATAAACAAAATTTCTGCAGGCCTGTGACATATTCGTGATGGTCATGATGCCCATACTGAAGGTCGCTGGTTTACTGGAATGAGGGCCCACCCAGGGTGGAAAACCACTTAAATCCATTCCTAAACCATAAACAATAGCATGAGCTTTCTATGCCTTAAGGACATATTCCTGCTGCAGATAACTAGCCAGTGCTTATCTCTTTGTTTTGGCTCATCTCTTTGTTTCTTATAAGAAATACTTTTAGTTAATCTATAATCTATAGAAACAATGCTTATCATTGGGTTGCTGTCAATAAATATGTGGGTAAATCCCTGTTCATGGCTCTCAGCTCTGAAGGCTGTCAGCCCCCTGATTTCCCACTCCACACTCTATATTTCTGTGGGTTTGTCTTTAATTCCTCTAGTGCCGCTGGGTTATGGTCTCCACGACCGAGTTGGTCTCAGCACGAGCAGATGTTCCAGTAGGCAGAGGCTGAGTCTCTAATACTGAGTTCAATGTTACCACTGCATACCTGGCATGTTGAACCCCTTCTAGCACAAAACTACTCCCATCTGTGAAGTACTTGACATCTGGGTCTCTGAGGGGTCTGTCCGTAAGATCTTTCCGACTGGAGAATACCTGCATCTACTGTTTTGACACAGTCATGGAGGGGAGCTCCTGGTTCAACTGAGAGCAGAGTAGCTGGGTTTAGGGTGTTCACTGTTTCTAAAATAATGTAAGCATTTTTACATAGAAGCCCGTGGTACTGAGTCATCCTCTGGTTTGATAACCAATGATGCCCTCTTTGATCCATCAAAGTTATAACTGAATGTGGCACCCAGATGGTTAGCTGCTGTCCTAAAATTTATTTGCTAGCTTCTTGTGTTAACAAGATGGTGGTGGCTAATGCCTTAAGGCAAGGAGGCAATCCCAGCACCATGGAGTCCAGTTGTTTGGATAAATATGCCACTGGATGATGCCATGACCCTATCACTTGAATCAGAACCCCTACAGCCATTTCTTTTCATTCACGAACATATAGAAAGAAAGGCTTAGTTATGTCTGGTAGTCCTAAGGCTGGGGCCTGAGTTAAAGCTTCCTTGATCTGTTTGACTGCTGTTTCCTGATTAGTTTCCAAAAGGAGGGGCTCCTTTTCTCTCCCCTTTGTGGCTTCATATAACGGCTTAGCCATCAGTGGGAAATTTGGAATCCAGATGCGGCAGAATCCTGCTGTCCCTAAAAATTCTTTCATTTGATGTTGGGTGGTTGGGGTTGGAAGCACACAAATGGCTTGCTTTCACTCATAGCCAAGCCGGCATTCCCTGTGGCTCACTATGAAACCTAGATATTTAAGCTCTTCATGGCAAATTTGGGCTTTCTTTTTAGATACTTTGTTACCTGCTTTCTACAGGAGATAGAGGAGGTCCTGGTTTCCCTAATAACAGTCCTCTCGGTTTGGGGCTGCCACAAGAAGGTCATCCAAGTACTGTAACATGGGGCAGTTATCATTTGGTGGGGTATAGGCCTTGAGGTCTGAGGCCAATGCTTCCCTAAAGACTGTGGGAGAGTTTTTAAACCCTTGTGGGAGCCTAGTCTGGGTGAACTGTGTAGCTTCTTTGTCCTATTGAAAGGCAAAGATAGGCTGACTAATTGGTGCCAAGTGGATACAAAAGAAAGTGTCCTTTAATTCTAAGACTGTAAACCAGGTAGCACTTGCTGGAATGAGTCCTATTAAAGTACACAGGTTAGGTATCACTGGATGGATGGTTACTGTGGCCCGGTTCACAACATGCAAGTCCTGCACTGGTCTGTACTCATCAGACCTTTGTCCTGGCAGCAGCTTTTGTACTGGTAAAAGTGGAGTATTTTAGGGCGACTGGCATTGGACTAAAATCCCATGTTTATAGAACCACTCTAAGTGTTTACAGATGCCCCATACAGCCTTTTGGGGAACTGGGTACTGATGAACCCAAACAGGAGTTTCTCCTGGTTTTAATTCTATTACTACTGGTGCCTGATTTACAGCTAACCCAGATGGATTGTCTTCAGCCCAACTCCAGAAATTTCTCCAACTAACTGAAACAATAATTTCTCTTCATCCTGTGTACAGGGCTGCATTGGTGCCTGTAGTTTCTTTCTATAAAGTCTCCACTCCTCAGCCTGTGGGATGGTAAAGATTAACACCATGGCCTTTGGGTGACTTAGATTTAAAGTCGTATCTCCCTGCAGGCCAAAAGTAACCTGTGCTTGCAGTTTTTGAAGTAAGACAGTTTAGGAGGTATAGGAATTCAAGCTGAACTTTTCATCCTCCTATAACATGCCTCCTTGACTGGCAGAATGGCCTCTTCTCTGAGACTCCAGTAGCCCCTGCAATAGTTGCATAGTTCTTGGATAGTGGCCCTATGGGTTGAGTTACTACAGAGTGTTCAGCCCCAGTATCTACCATAAAGTCCATCAATTGTCCTCCAACTTCTAATATGACCATAAGCTCCTGGAGGCCCAATGAGAAGGATCCTGGTCTGTCCTAGTCTTCATATCCTTCAGCCCCTGCCAGCCTGATTAGATCAGTGTCTGGTTCCTCTAGGGTGCAGCAGCCCCTGGCCGATGGCCTCTTTGTCTCACAGCCTTGGCCATTTCCCTCATTGCCTTCTAGACATTCATCCTTCTAGTGTTCCTTCTTTTTACATTGTGCACATTGATCCTTCTCTAGCCTTGGTTGGCTCTTGAATCCCTGTCTAACTAGACCTCTTCCACATCCACATCCGTGTCCATGACCTCTCACATTACTAGTCTCTCTTTCTGTAAGGGCTGCTGCCAACAAATTAGCCTTTTTCTTAAGCCTCTGATCTGCTTCCTTCTTTTCCTCCTGGTCACAGTTAACATACATCTTAGTGGCCACTTCTATAAGCTGGGTGGCATTCATGCCTGAGAAGCCTCCCAATTTCTGAAGCTTTCACTTTATATCACCCTGGGCCTGTCCTATAAATGATGTATTCACCATACACTGATGCTGAACAGCCTCAGGGTCAAATGGGGTGAAAAGCTGGTATACCCCACAGAGTCTTTCATAAAACTGGCTAGGGCTCTCATCACTTCCCTGAAGCACCTCTGAGATCTTTCCTATATTGATTGCCTCTTTTCCACCATCGCTTTGCCCTTGCAGAAGTGCCTTTTCATACCTCTGCAAATGCTGAAGCTGGGTCACGTCATCCAGGTTCCAGTTGGGATCTTGGTCTGGGAACTGGCCCTGAGTGTATGCCTGAGCATTCACTGTGTCTGCTGGTGCATGGGCTTCTAGCCAGTGGAGAGCTACCTGGGTTACTCTCCTGTGTTCCTCAGTGTTAAACAGTGTGAGAAGAAGCTGCCTGCAGTTTGGCCAGGTTAGATGGTCTGTCAGAAAGATGGACTGCATCGGATCTATAAGAGCTTGGGGATTCTCCATATAGGAGGGAGTATGGTGTTTCCAGTTTAAGAGATCAGTGGTTGAAAAGGGCTGACATATGCAAGTCCATTGCCCCGTACTGGACTTGGCCTTGGTCATCACAATAAATGGGTCCTCATGTCTCCCTGAGAGGCACTTGCATAGTTGGAGCATGGCCAGATCTGAGACGGCCTGCTTGACTCTCTTGACTTCCTTCCCTGGCCTCTTGAGGCTCCGATCCTTCCCTTTGGGGTGAAACCTGGGGAGTGCTAGCTCCTGAATTTCATTCTTGGGGGGCTGTTGGCTTCAGCAAAGGGTGGAACACATGGAGGAAGAATCTCTGCTCCTTCTAGCAGCTCCTGCAAGACTGGCTTCTTTTGCTTCCTCTGGGACTTTCCCTTTAACTCTGTGTCTGCCAGCAAAGCTGCTCTTACTTTCATTTTTGGCTCAGCTCAGGCCACAAGTGTTTTCCAATAAGCTGCTAAACAGGGCTGGATCCAGGCTGGTCTTCTTTGTACTATATTTAACCATGAGTCAATATAAGAAATTGATCTGGATGCCCAGGCTGTCCTCCAACACCTGTCATCACCTTAAATACATGGCCAATTATTTCCCTGTCTGTAGTTCCTTTGGTCAGCCATCCAATACCAAAAGGAGGCCATTCTAATTCACAGAGAGTTCTCAACCTTTGGGGGGTCAGCTTAACTCCATAATCCCCTGCAAAACCTTTCTTAAAGGTCTGTAACATGCACTCCAATGGAGTGGGTTTTGATGACTTTCCTTCCATTCCTCCCTTTGTGGTGCAGTACACTCACTCTTCCTTTTGTCTCAGGCTGACCAGACTGTCTCCTATTAAGGGAGTTTTCAGATGCCACTTGGCTTTGGAGGGGTTCTTATTCCCACCACAACCCTGAGCTGTGGGGCAGCTCCTATTAGTTGCATGCAGTTTGCCACTAGTCCAGGTCAGCCCCACACTTTGCTCAGAGCACACAGTGCACGCTAAGAGATTTGTGACTCCTCACATCACTCCCCACATTGGTTCCTTCTGGAACTGTCTCTTACACACACTTTCACACACCTCCCCACTCCCAGTTCCTGTGTTCCTATTTAGGGTAGTGAGCCACTCTCACCACCTCCTGTTTCGTTTTCCTAACCAACTTTGTGAGCCACTCTCATGTCCTGTGTTGGTTGGGGTGTGAGTTTAATCTAAATTGGTGAGACACTCTCACTGCCCCCTACCTCTCTGGGTCGGATTACGAGTTACACCCCAGGAGGTGATCAGGCTCCCCTTCTGTCCTTATGGGACAGGTCCTGCCTTGGGCCCCAATACCTTACTGTGGTTCCTGAAGCGTGCTGCTCCTGGTAATCATCCTGTAGCCCCTCTCAGCTTCCATTGCACTGCTGGGTAGGGGCGCTGGGTCACAGAAGAGCCTATCACCCCTTTGGGCTGAAGTTCTCCCGTCCATGCCTGGGGTCACAGTTTTCCCTTGACCCGGAGCTCCAGCCCCACAGGCAAAGGAGATAGTAAGCCTGTCCTCTCCACTCCTGGCTGGCTCGCCAAAATGTTGTGGTAAACTGAGGACCAGAGAGATCGAAATGGGGAATATAGGAGGATGTTTATTTAAGGCATGCACTGGCTCAGTGGATTCACATTCAAAAAGCTGAGCATTGAACAAAAACAGAGTTTAGCTTATATAGGCTAGCATTCAAAAGCAAAACAAAGGCAGTAAGTTTTACAGTGACTAGTCATGTAATCCATAACATAACTGCTGACCTTGGCAATAACTTGTGGCCTTGCATAGCTAGTGGCTAGCAGCTGCATCAAAAGAAAAACAGGAACTTTGCAAATCCTACTAAATACAAGCATTGGCAAACATAGTCATAACTAATAGTACAATACAGGAGGGACAGTAAAGGAATTTGTTTTTCTTCTTTTAACCTTGCTTGGGGGTGTCTGGAGTTCATTTCTGCAGGCTAGGTCACCACGACCTGTCTATAGCCTTGCCTGCAGCAGAGAAAAACTTGTGTTTCTTACTTCACCTTTAATTACTGCATTTATTCACTTTTCTTGGAGTGAATAAATGCAGCACTTATTATTATTATTATTTTTAAATTTCTGTCTCATGCCTATTGGGCTCCATACTAAAATTGTGAGTGGATTGTATGCCACAATTACAGTATTAGAGCATTCTGGGTTTTTCTATGTATTTAATTTTACTAGTGTGTTTTATACTTCCATTTTTTTCACATTAGCGATTTTTTTTTCAGACTGAAGAAGTCACTTGAGCATTTCTTGTAAGATGGGTCTGGTGGTAGTGAATTCTTTCAGGGCTTTTTTCTTTTGAGACAGGATCTCCTTTTCTTGCCTAGGTTGGAGTGCAGTGGTGCAATGTTGGCTCACTGCAGCCTCAGCCTCCTGGGCTCAAGCGACCCTCCCACCTCAGTCTCTCTAGTAGCTGAGACTACAGGCATGCACCACCACACCAGGCTAATTTTTTTTGTTTTTTTGTATTTTATTTTATTTTATTTATTTTATTTTTTTTGTAGAGATGAGGTCTCACTATGTTGCCTGGGCTGGTCTCCAACTCCTGGACTCAAGTGATCCTCCTACCTTGGCCTCCCAAAGTGTTGGGATTATAGGTGTGAGCCACTGTTCCTGGCCTGGTACGTTAGAATCATATAGGGAGCAATGACAAATAAGAAATGATGTTTAGAGCCTGGGCAACATAGTGAGACCCTTGTCTTTACAAAAAACTAAAAAATTAGCTGGGTATGGTGGCTGATGCCTGTTGTCCCAGCTACTTGGGAGGCTGATGTGGAAGGATGGTTTGAGCTTGGGAGGTGGAGGCTGCAGTGAGCAATGACTGCCACTACAGCATGGATGACAGAGAGAGACCCTGTCAAAAAAAAAAAAAAAAAAAAAAAGAAAAAGAAAAAGAAAGAAATGTTGTTTAACTTTCTTTGATTTGTATTTGCATGAATGTATGCTTTTTTTTTTTTGAGAGTCTCACTCTGTCACCCAGGCTGGAGTGCAGTGGCACAGTCACGGCTCACTGCAGCCTGGACTACTGGGCTCAAGCAATCCTCTCACATCAGCCTCCTGAGTAGCTGGGACTACAGGCTCATGCCACCACACCCAGCTAATTTTTTGTATTTGTTGTAGAGATGGGGTTTCACAGTGTTGCTCAGGCTGGTTTCAAACTCATGGCTCAAGAGATCCTCAGCTTTGAACTCCCAAAGTGCTAGGATTGCAGATGTGAGCCAGCATGCCTATATTAATTTTGTTTTGGGTGGGCAGTGGTGAGAAAATCACTTTATTCTAGTTAACTCTCAAACAATAAACTTACAACAGCTCATTTAAGGAAACCACAGAAATATTTGTCCAGCCCAAAATTCTATCCCATCTCGGTGAAATTCTACACAGTGAGAACACCCTCTTCCACTGTAATTCTGAAGCAGGAAAGATATGAATGACAGAGGAGAATTTTAACTGATGGTTTTATACTTTATACCTTTACTGTCAATTATATTTTATGCTAAATTAACTTGGTCTTGAGAGCCATTTTCATTTCTTCAGTTTGGGTTTCTTGATTAGGCTATTCCATTTGCAAATCTGCACTGTTTCAGCACCTCATTGAAACCTCACAGAGCTTTATGTCATCCTGGTTCTGGGCAGGATGATGTTTCATCTCAAAAGCAAGGCTGCTGCTGCTGTGCTGGCTGGGTTCCCTGAGGTTCTTGGTAAGTGAGGCCAGGCCTTGGAGGCTCAGCATTATTTCTTCCACTAAAGCCCCTAGTGTGTGCCCAACAGTAGAGCCTGCAGCAATGCCAGCTGCAATGGTTGCCATTTGGGCCATCAGAGCTAGCTACGAAGGTGCAGCAGCAGGAAAGCCAGTTGCAGAGGGTGGGGCTGCTGCTGGGGGCTGAGCTGTGGTGCTGGGTTGGGTGCAGTTCTCATCTCAGGTGCCCGGCTGGCTGGAGGGGCCGTGCAAGTGATGATGTGGCTTCCATGCAGCATTATGGCTGCACAGAGGCTCAGTCTGTGAAACCCTGCAAAGAGCCCAACACCATAAATATGTTACGAATATTGTTTCAAAATTGTATGAGATTTCTAAAAAGTTGATAGATCTTGGTACATGTAGTGAATTGCTTTAATCTGATGCTTTTCTGCATAGAGCTTTTAGCTCTGTGCAAATCCTAGAGTGTTATGTCTTCAAGGATATTCATGGAAAGGACCAGAAATTATACTCTTGAATAGAGGTTTCTGATAGCTTTGTAGATCATATCATTAGACTATGTAAAAACTTACAGAACACTAATAAAAAACTGGTGCGTTCATGAAGATCACTAATTGTGTTAGTCCATTCTTGCACTGCTATAAAGAATGCCTGAAAGAAAGTGTAATTTATAAAGAAAAGAGATTTAATTGGCTCAAGGGTTCTGCAGGCTGTACAGGAAGCATGGCTGGGGAGGCCTCAAGAAACTTTCAATCATGGTAGAGGGGAAGCAGGCACATCTTACATGGCCAGAGCAGGAGGAAGAGAGACAGAGGAGGTGTTACACACTTTTAAACAACCAGATCTCATGAGAACTCACTCACTCTCATGAGAATAGCACCAAAGGAGAAATCTGTCCCCACAACCCAATCACCTCCCACCAGGCCCCACCTCCGACATTCGGATTACAACTTGACATGCGATTTGGGACACAGATTCAAACCATATCACTAACTCAACACCAAGCAGAACAAGAATTAATTACATGGGACTGAACTGATGGAGGAGTGAAATGATTTTTATGTCTATTTGTTTGAAACATTGCTGATTCTTTTCATGTTTTGTTTTGTGGAATCAAGAAGACTTTGTTTCTTTTGAGCTACTTGTAAGTCACAGAAATTGGGTAAAATATACTGTGTTTTTTTTTTTTTTTTTTTTGAAACAGAGTTTTGCTCTTGTTGCCCAGGCTGGAGTACAGTGGTGTGATCTCGGCTCACTGCAACCACTGCCTCCCGGGTTCAAGTGATTCTCCTGCCTCAGCCTCCCAAGTAGCTGGCATTACAGGTGCCTGCCACCATGCCCAGCTAATTTTTGTATTTTTAGCAGAGGGGTTTCACCATGTTGGCCAGGCTGGTCTCGAAATTCTGACCTCAAGTGACCCGCCCTCCTTGGCTTCCCAGAGTGCTGGGATTATAGGCATGAGCCACTGCACCCAGCCTAAAATGTACTTTTGGGAGCAAATTGAGACATTTACCTTTCTCTCTACCTGATTTCCCCAGAATTCAGAAACTGTTTGTGTGTATTCTTACATTTTGGCAATATAGTTATTTGCATAAGCTCAGTAAGAATCCATTTTTTTTAAAAAGGACACAAGTGGAGACACTGTTTTCTTTTTTCAACCACCATTTAACTAGAATGACATATTTTCTGATATGATCAGACTGCTTTAAATAACTGAAGTTGACTTATAAAGCCAATAGACATGGGGAATGTCTGGCCTGGTACCTTGTCTACACAGTTCCCTTACAAAGTTCCTGACCTTGTGGTAAGAAAAGAATATCAGTTTCTGGCCTCATGTGGTGGCTCATGCCTGTAATCCCAGCACTTTCAGAGGCTGAGGCAGGTGGATCACAAGGTCAGCAGTTCAAGACCAGCCTGGCCAAGATGGTGAAACCCTGTCTCTACTAAAAATACAAAAAATTAGCCAAGCGTGGTGGTGGGAACCTGTAATCCCAGCTAATCTGGAGGCCCAGGCAGAGAATTGCTTGAACCTGGGAGGTGGAGGTTGCAGTGAGCTGAGATTGCACCACTGCACTCCAGGCTGGGTGACAGAGCGAGACTCCGATTTAAAAAAAAAAAAAAATGATATCAGTTTCTGACAGGCACAGGAACCTCAATATATTTTGAGACCTAGAGAAGAGAGGAATTTAATCTAGTTTGTACAGGTATGACAGGTACAGTCTGATGCCGAATCCTTGGCTTGGTAACTGCACTCCAGCCTGGGTAATGGAGTGAGACTTTGTCTCAAAAAAATAAAAAAATTAGCTGGGGGTGATGGCGCACAACTATAGTCCTTGTTAATCAGTGTTCTCACACACACACACCTTTGGACACTTGGCTGATTATCTCTTTAGGATGAGCCCGTGGAAGGGCACACACTGGGTCACTGGATGTGCTCATAATGTGCTCATACCTTTCTGGCTGTGAGTCCCTTCCCTTAAAGTTCTCACTACCCCAGGCCCCTCAGGGTGATCTTTTGAGAAAAAGGCCTGTTCCTGTCTTATCCTGTGTAAAACTTTCCAAGGCTTCCCATTGCCTGCAGGGAAAGGTCCAAACTTCATCCTGGCCCAGCCTCTTGCCAGCCTTGGTGCGGCCCACTGGCTAGAGCACCACATCTCCACTTGGCTTTGAGTTCATCTGAAAAATTGGGACAGATTACACCATCCCCTTCACATTGCCAACTGGCTAAAGAAGTGAGGAAGTTAAGCATTTAGCACAGAGCCTGTCTCTTTGTAAGTTTTAGCTGGTAGTGATTGAAACCGTGAACTCCCCATTGCCGAGACCAGCTCGGTTGGGGAGACCCTAACCCAGTGGCGCTAGAGGAATTAAAGACACACACACAGAAATATAGAAGTGTGAAGTGGGAAATCAGGGGTCTCACAGGCTTCAGAGCTGAGAGCCCCAAACAGAGATTTACCCACATATTTATTAACAGCAAACCGGTCATTAGCATTTTTTTTTTTTTTGCAGGAGCAAATGTTAGATTTATTATTTAGGGAATTTAAAATCATCATTAGTATAATCAAGAAAATTTTTTAAAAAGGTGGAGAGCTTTGCCAGAAAACTGGTAACTATAAAGAAGAGTAGAATTAAATGAAAATCCTAAAACTTAAAAATACAACATCAGATATTAATTCAGCAGATTAAAATGGAATAAGAATGGATCACTAAACTAAATATAGGTTAGTAGAAAATATTCATTTCTGATGATACAGAGAACAAAAGGATTGGAAATATAGAATGAATGTAAGTAATATATAGTAGATGGTAAAAAGTATTGTTTCTATAGATGTTAAATTAACTAAAAGTATCCCTTATGGGAAACGAAGGGATGGGCCGAATTAAAGGAACAGGTTGCCCTAGTTAACTGCAGCAGGAGCATGTCCTAAGGCACAGGTCACTCATGCTATTGTTTGTGGCTTAAGAATGCCTTTAAGCTGTTTTCTGCTCTGGGCAGGCCAGGTATTCCTTGTCCTCATTCCCGTAAACCCACAACCTTCCAGGATGGGCATTAAGGCCATTATGAACATGTTACAGTGCTGCAGAGATCTTGTTTATGGCCAGTTTTGGGGCCAGTTTATGGCCAGATTTTGGGGGGCTTGCTCCCAAAACCCCATTTTGAGTCCTTAATCTCTATTATCAGTAAATAACGTTCTTTTCAAATGATTGATGTAACTCCTGCAGGCTCTGCCTACATCTGTCCACTGGCAATTGACACTTTGTTCAAGCCCCACACAGGAGCACTTACAGTGGCGTGTACTAAAAGAGGATGTCTCTTAGTCTTGGGCCACAGAAGTGAAATTGATATTTTAGTTCAGATAGGAAGGATGGAGAGGAGTTGGCCAGGACAAGAGTGGGGGCCCAAGTTAGGCAAGCAGAAGGAAGAGCCCAGGGCAGCTCCTGCATGGGTCCAGCTCCCTAGGTGGTGTGAAGCTTGGTGAGCAAGGGGCTAAGGAAGCCGCTGGGGCAGAGCCACATAAGCAGGGTTGGCCAAGGGAGAAGTGAGGATGGCAAAGCAGGCAGGAAAGGGTGGAGGGCCCCACAGGTTAGGCAAGGAGTTCAGACAGTCAAGGAATGATGGAAAGCCAATGGGGGCAACTTTGCTTTGGGATCCAACAGTGACTGTTGGTACCCAGCTCTGCTATTTACTAGGTGAGGGACCAAAGAAAAGTTACGTTCTCTGAGCCAATTTCTTCATCTGCAAAATGAGAATAATAATTGTACCTTCTTTGGTGGTCAGGGCTCAGTGCAATGATATATGTAAAAGGCTCTGCATGTCCTCTGGACTCAGCAAATGTTAGCCATATACAAATAAATGCAGATTCTGGATCCAACCCCCAAAGTAAGGAAAGACTGGTCTCTAGGTGCCCTTGCTGGAAAAAGTGGGATGGAAAAAGTGGGATGGAAAAAGTGGGATTCTTTTATTTTTTGTAGAGTCTCACTCTGTCACCTAGGATGGAGTGCAGTGGTGCGATCTCAGCTCACTGCAACCTCCGCCTCGCAGGTTCAAGCAATTCTCCTGCCTCAGCCTCCCGAGTAGCTGGAACTACAGGCACACATTCCATGCCTAGCTAATTTCTTTTGTATTTTAGTAGAGAGGGGGTTTCACTGTGTTGCCCAGGCTGGTCTTGAACTCCTGAGCTCAGGCAATCCGCCTGCCTCAGCCTCCCAAAGTCCTAGGATTACAGGTGTGAACCACCATGCCTGGCCATGATTCTTGATAAAGTGGCTTTGTAGGATTCTTGGCTAAAACTCAGCTCACCAGGCCGAGATAAGGCATAGTTGAAAGGAGGATGCAAAGGAGCCTGACTCCACTTTAGTCTAGGAGGGACACTTGTCAGCTGTTCTATCCTTAGCATCCAGAAGTGAGTAGCACACAGTGGGTCTTTGGTCAATCATTGGTAAATTGGTAAATGAACGCACCATCCTGAGGAATTTTCTTAGGGCCCTAATTGAATGAGAGAGATACATTTTCCTCCCTTAGCTTTCAAATTCCTGGAGTTAATAAATAGAAACATATATTTTTCCTAGAAAATAATACATTTGTTAAAACAGATTCAACCTGCTTTCATTTTCTATGTCAGCAAATGGTGAGGAAATAATGTTTTTAGTGTTTTAGGTGATGTACTTTTCTAACATGCTTTTTATTTGTATGAAATAAAAACAGGATTATTTGGAAACAAATAGCTATCCAAAGTCGCAGAAAATATGTCTCTCATACTTTCCTTATCAGTTTCTGGTGGCAGGTGTCAACCTAAGCAGTACATTAGAACCACTTGGGGGCTTTAAAAAATCCCAATGCCAGGACCACACTTAGGGCAATTAATTCAGAATCTCTGACGCTGGGACCCAGGCACCTTCACTTTGCTTTTTTTTTTTTTGGTATTTATGTTATTCTATTTTCTGTATAACTTTAAGTACATAAAGATTTATTTCCACAGGCCTCAGGAAATGGGTAGAAATCACAGGACAATCTCTCTTCCCACCAAAAAAGTTGCATATTTTGGTAAGTTTTTGTCCTAGAGGGAAAAAACTGAAATTTACATTAGCAGTGCTGTGCAAGATTCTTACATAAATCAAGACCTAAAAGCAGCTTGCAGTGGAGGTTTTGGTCCCCCGTTCAGGTGCTTGGACAGAAGCCATAAGCTGGTGAGCATGACAGGGAAAAGGAGGCAGTGAAGACAGGTGACAGGCACCTAGCAGGGAAGGAGGATTCAGGAATCCCAGACTCCTTGGAATGGTGTGATTTTCCTTTTTTTTTTTTTTTTTTCATCTCTGTAGGAAGGTGCTGAGCAGGGATCCCAGAGAAAGAAAGCATCGAATACTCCTTTAACTGTCCTGGATGAGGGACACTGCTACAGTAGCTAGTACCGGAGACTCTCCTATCTCATGGTTGAGGCAGACCCAGGATAGAATAGTGAATAAAAGGAGTGCTTATAGGAAACAATTTTGCGTGGAATGCTAGATGGCCAAGCCTCAGCCTTTGGTCCAGTGCAATCCTTGCCTCACTTGTCAATAGTGAAAAATTAGTTTGGTTAGAAGAACCATCTGGAAACACACCAGCTTCTGCTACCTTCATGCTCATTGTTAGAAAAAGATTAACCAGTGTGAACAATCTGATCTGTTAATTCCTGGGACTGTTTTCTTTCCAATGGACTGTTTGTTGGTAGAATAACCCCCAAAAGCTCAAAGCTAAAATGCAGTTCCTTAAGAATGGACTGGTCAGCAGTTCCTTAAGAATGGACTGGTGGCATGATTGAGCTGATATGGAAAAGCTGCACCTTTCTGCAGAAGATCAACTGACCTGCTATCCCACCGCAAATCTCAGCCTGAGGTATATTTCAGTGAAGGCAGGTAGCTGTGCTTTTCAGAGCAGAGAAGCAGTTTTAAGAGCAGAAAGGTAGAGGAAATCTGGAAAAGAACCATTTTGATACAGATTTATCCCATGGTGTGAAGGGAGGGCAAAGAACCCAGTGGCACTTCGCTTATCCAGCAATTTCTGTCACTGTGGTGACCAACTTCTGCCCATTCCAGAGGGTCTTGAACTGCTCAGGAACTGTGAATTCATTAAAGTCACCGCCTTCTGTAGGAATGAGGACGTTCATCTCAGAAGATTTGGCACTGACTATTTCACAATCCAGGGAATTCTTGCTCAGGTAAGCATGGCAGCCATCTGTTTTGTTGATGGAAATGGTTGGCACTTTACTCATTACCTGAACTTTGACATCCCTACTGTTGATTATCTCCACAATGCCCACCATATCATCGAATACCAGACCAAGTTTCTTACAATTATCTACTGTAATGGAGTTAATTTTGCCCTTGATTTGCAACATCGTGTTGACACACTTGTATATGTAAGCCGCCTGTTTCAGCTCTGTGTCATCAATCACCAGGTTGGAAACATTTTCCTGATTTTCCACTCTCCACTTCCTGCCCTCCAGTTCAAGTACAGCTGGCTCCTTCTTTGTGGCTGGTTTGGGGTTTAGGTGCACAGAATGGCTTGGGGCCACTGAGTACTGGACCACTCTGAGCCTTCAGGGTAGGGTTCTTGTGAGTCTTCATGTCATCAGATACATGTTTCAGGGCATGTGATGCTCTCCCGCTGATTAACCTGCGCAAACAGTGCTGAGAGGGAAGCGGACTCATCTGAGCCTGAACTGACAGAGACTAGTGGAGGAGGGAGGCTTGATGGTGGGGGAGGAGTAGCTGATGCAGCAGAGGGTCCAGATGGCAGTCCACTCAGTTCTTTTGTCACAGGCCCCGTTTTGCTCCAGGCAGTCTGGTGGTATGGAACTCATTAATGTAAGCCTGCAGCTCTGTGCATATACTTAAACAAGCTTTGACTCAGTCTACATGCTTCTTATCCACATCTTTGTACTCTTTAAGGACTCAGTTTGTATAAAACACAGCAGCATGATTCATTTCTTTCTTTCTTTTTTTTTTTTTTTTTGAGACGGAGTCTCGCTCTGTCGCCCAGGCTGGAGTGCAGTGGCGCAATCTCGGCTCACTGCAAGCTCCGCCTCCCGGGGTTCACGCCATTCTCCTGCCTCAGCCTCTCCGAGTAGCTGGGACTACAGGCGCCCGCCACCACGCCTGGCTAATTTTTTTTTGTATTTTTAGTAGAGACGGGGTTTCACCGTGGTCTCGATCTCCTGACCTCATGATCCGCCCGCCTCGGCCTCCCAAAGTGCTGGGATTACAAGCGTGAGCCACCGCGCCCGGCCAGATTCATTTCTTTCACATAAGGGCCAGGATTGGGAGCCATAGCCACCCAGCCTAGGGCCTGGATACTTTCGCTGACAGCTGACAGCTGATTAATCAACTTGCTGCCTCGGTTCTTCTCCCAAAAGGTTATCACTTCTTTGATCTGCTCTGAGATAGGTGCCAACAAATCGGAAAGCTTATTACCTGCCGGCTGTTGACACTGAGAAGCTGTAACCAAGAGAGCTCACTCCAACTTCGAACCTGTGTGGACCATCTCCACATCTTTCTGCATGTCTCCCCCAATCTCTTTACTGATCTTCAAGTGCTCCGCCACAGGGCAGGCAAGCAGCGAGTCACATGCCTGTGCATATGGAGCTGCTCCTGCTTTTGAAGGACTATCTCCATATCCACAGTGCATGTCAGAGGTATGGGATACTGCCTCCAGGCGGCCCACTGCCCTGTCCAATTTTTCTACCAGATTTTGCATGTCAGTCATAATGTACCACCTCCCGACTGCGATCAGCCGCTCTCCACTTCCCGCACCTTCACTTTTCAAACATTCCCAGGTGATGCCAATCTGCTCTGCGGATGGAGCCCCTAAGACTCCCAAGCGGCCCAGACTACGTTTCCCAGAGGCCTCCGCGGCCGAGGCACTTCCGCTTCCAGTCCAGCCTGTCTCCGCGTGGTGCGAGCGCTGCACTAGCCCCTGGCTGGTCGCTACTGCTGAAGCAGCGTGGTGTGGTCGCTGTCTCTCTGGGCGTGCAGCTCCGCAGCCCTGCCGGCTCGGTTCGGTTCGTGAGCGGCCGCGGTCAGGCTGGGTCCCTGAAGCCTCGGGCCCCTGGCGGGTGCTCCCCGCCTTTCCCAGGGGCGGGTCGAGAAGCGAGCCGGGGTGGGAGGGGAAGGCGGCGGTGGGCAGTGCCCACCCGCAGTGGCTGCGCCGTGTGGAGCGACCGCTCGAGGCTGGTGCATCATAGAGCGCTCCAGCCTTGCGCCCCGGCCGACAGATTGGGCCACTGACAAGGCCGTCCCCCGGTGCTGCCAAAAGTGCTTGGCGTGGAGCTGGCTGCAGTCCAGGCCGGATCCCAGCAGCCGTTCCCTTTCTTTTCTTCCCGAGCGTACCCACCTGGACCTGTCTGCCCACCTGTGGAGGGAACGGGCGGGCGGGGTCCTGGTCCAGAGGGCAGATTCTAGCTAGGCTAGGGCACAGAGGGACTTCCTCGTATTTCCTCTCTTCTTTCCCAGATTGACTTACGCAGGATTCTCTGCCCTTGCCTGGAGAACAGTTCAGGAGACAGATGGCCCCAAGAGCCCAGATCCAGGCAAGTTTGATTTTTCCATTTCTTGAGAAACCACGTGTTTCAGCGAGGTGGGGTTTATGCCTCTTGCCCAGACAATGCCCTGCCCTGTGTGTGGACCAAGCTACCCGAACCAATCCTGGATGGGTCCCGCGATTTCCGTCCTCTCTACCCATTAGTCATTCACCAAGTAGATTATTGCTACCCATGTTTTCTAGAGTGCTAGAAACAGAAAAGTGCTTTGCAAACTGGCAGACAAAAAAAATACATGTTGGCATATAAAGACGTAGGCCATAAAGACATAGGGTGATAGCAGCGCTCTCTTGACCTTTAGTGTGTGGTAGGGTGGGAGGGGTGGAGTAGTGGGCGCCTTAGTTTTTCCTGAAGAATAAATGAGATTTGCATAATCGCAGAGGATACTAGGGGAAAGCGCTGCCTGAATGAAGTCATTATGGCGGGACCATGAACAAACTGGTCTGAGAAAGTTGGAAACATTCATGGTCTAGAATCCCAGACTGGAGTTTGCTTTTATCCTGGAGAAAACTAGATTTTGAAGGATTTTGAGAAGCTGATTAAATAGTTGATATTTTGGAAGGAAGTGATAAACATTTGAGTATCTATTATGCAAATAAAATTAAAAAAATTAAAGATAACCTACATTTCTACTGCTCTAACAAGTCAAGTAATTTCATTTGAAACACCTTTTTCATTTTTTTAAGGCTTACTCATTTTTTCTTTAAATATTTCATAGCCATTCCAATTTGTTTTTGTTTCATTACCACTTTTTATAGTTTCCTTTTATACTGTACCTTCAACCAGCCCTGGGACCTTGAGCAAGTTCTTCCAACTCTCTGAACCTTTGTGTCTTTAGCTACAAAATAGATTTTACTTTATATAGTTATGGCAGAAATTTAGAGAGATGATATGTATCTCAGGGTTTAGCACTGTGGCTGGTACATAGTAAGTTGTTACTGTTATGAAAAGCAATTTTTTTTCTTTTTTAAAAATATTCTGCCCCAGAGTCAGATCATACTCCCTGTAAGTTCTTGGATATAGCTAATCACTTTCCATGTCTTTTCAAAGTTTCTATTCATTTGTTGATTGAATAAAGCCTGAACACTTCTGTGTCAGGCAGTGTTTTTGGCTGGGAGGCAGCAGTGACCCACACTGTCCCCCTGGAGCTCACATTAGAGAGGATGCTGACAGTCAGTGCAAACCTCTCCTGCCAGGTGGTGAGAAATCCTGTGAAGAAAAGTGAAGTGGGTTTCAAGACAGAGTGGCAGAGGATGGGGTGGAGAAAGAGAAGACCTTTTTGATGAGGTGACATGAAGGGTGGGGTGAGCAGAGGCCAGGCCTGGAGGAGGGAGCAGGACAGGCATGCAGGAAGAACCCGCTCAAGGGAGGAGTCACACATCCCCTCAGTCCTTAGCTTTTACTTGTTGGTTTCCATGAGCACTGTTGGAACTGTCAGAAGCTGGCTTTGACCACCTTGCTTCCTTCTCTTGGGATGCCCCCCTCAGGGGTTCCTGAATGAGCAGAATTGGGTTTGGTTTTGCAGGGACCGCTGACATTTGGGGATGTGGCCGTGGCCTTTACCTGGATTGAGTGGAGACACCTGGATGCTGCTCAGCGGGCCCTGTACAGGGATGTGATGCTGGAAAACTATGGGAATCTGGTGTCCGTGGGTGAGGATGGCTTTCTCCTTGACTCAGGATTGGTCTACTGGGCAACTGTGTTTTCACAGGGTGAATGGTTTGGGGTACTGAAAACATCTTAAATGATGTGCTTTTTGTTTTGTTTTTCTCAAGTATGGGCTTAGAGGCTGGAGTTTATGCCCCTTACATCTCTCAAGAAAGGGCAGAGCCATACAGAGTTAAGATGGGTAGCTTTGTGGTGCCAACTAGCCCAGTTCTGGAACGTTTCTGTGTCATGATTCATCTGCCTCCCAAAATAGGAGTTTCTCGTCCTCCAGGAGGACATGGTTTTCTAGTTGACTTTGCCCCCTCCATTTGCTTTACTCCATGAGTTGGACATCCTGGGTGCCACCCTCTAGGCCTCTCTGACCTGTCCATGCTCGTTGCAGATGCTCAAGTTGACACTGAGGTCTGGGGTGACTGCTTGTGCTTGTAACTGCCATCGCATTCCTTTTCATTCATTTTTTTTTCTTCCTCTAATATCCTTTTTCTTTATGAACAGGGCTTCTCTCTTCCAAACCAAAACTAATTACTCAGTTGGAGCAAGGGGCAGAGCCCTGGACTGAGGTGCGAGAGGCTCCATCAGGCACACATGCAGGTGAGTGGGTGGGGAACATCCCAGCAGCAGCTGAGCACACAGAACAGTACGGGGGCTCCTGAGTGGAAAGCTCATCTTTGAGTGCCCTGTTGGTGCAGAAAGGCACTGGTTTCCCCTTTTGATGTCATCCTCCTGTCAAGTGGCTGGCCGCTTTTCTCCCCAGTCTTTCCGCACTTGGGAGGGCTGCTGCCTTCCTGAGGGCCTCAGGCCCATCTGTGCTATCTCCCAGCCTTCTGAAATCCTCAAGCTCTTTATGTGATTTTTCTCTCTCTCTTTCTAGGCTATCTTTTCACCAGGCTATCTTTTGTTTCTTTCTACTTCTGGTCCATTTTCTTTCTTTCTTTTATATTTTTTGAGACAGAGTCTCGCCCTGTCGCCCAGGCTGGAATGTAATCGTAGCTCACTGCAACCTCAAACTCTGGACTCAAGCCATCCTCCTGCCTCAGGCCCCTGAGTAGGAGTAGCTGGGACTATAGGCGTCCACCACAATGCTTGGCTAATTTTTAAATTTTTATTTTATATAGAGATGGAGTCTCGCTATATTAGTCACGGCTGGTCTCGAACTCCTGGCCTCAAGTGGTCCTTCCACCTTGGCCTCTCAAAAAGTGCTGGGATTACAGATGTGAGCCACCACGCCTGGCCCATGTTCATTTTCGATTCTTTACCCACTCTCTCTCATGGAAGCTTGCTAACTCACTATATACCACTTCCTGGTGGTAGTCACAGATTCCAAACATAAGCATGGTTTTTTAGCTCTCAGGTAATTGCGATTTTTGGCAAACATATTGTTGGGGAAGCATTTTCTTTCCTTTTCTTATGGATCTCCTTTTATTTCTCTTTTCTGCTGTCCTTTGCTCTTGGCTCTCATTTTTTTCTGTGTGTACTTTGTATACGTTTCTGTATGTCACTTTCTCTGTGCCATAGTTCATTTCTAAATCTCTAAGCCTGAATATTTCTCTCACCTAAAATATTTATCCTGCCAGTATTTCTTCTTCTAAAACTCTAATTGTCATTTTGCCTCCATCATCTTCAGGAGAATGTTTATAACTGTATTTCATGTAAAATACCAGTAATACATAGTCTTGCTTAACCTAGGTCTTTGCTGGTTGTGGGTGGGATGCTTTTGAAGTAATTCCTTTAATTCTTACTATGTTTAACATTTCCCCCCTAAATTCTTGTGTAGATTCTTTATATAGTAACAAAAGTCACTCAGTCTTCTTTATTCTTTGTTCTTTCTGTTTTAATTTTGGTTGTTATTTGAAATAGAATGTTTAAAACTTGGATGTAATGAAAACAAGCAATGTTTCCCCTAATATTTCTTTCATCTGCTTAGAGGACTAGTAAATCTTTCTACAAAGACTTCACAACCAGTCAGTATTTTATGTTTTTTTTTTGTGTGTGTGTGTATATTTCCCTTTCTGTTAGTTGTTAGACATGCTTGTGGTACCACATTCAGATAGTTCAAATGGTATGCAGTCTCCTTCACATACCTTTCTCATCACTCAGTTCCCCTCCCCAGAGGCATCCCTGTGTCAGTTTCTTGTGGAGATTTGCAGATGTGATGTATACTCTGTGAGAGTATCCATGAATTCTTTAAGCACATGGTAGCATGCTCTTTTGCCTGTTACTTTGGCATTTATGTCTTAGAAATCATTTGACGTAACTATATTGTTTAGAGCTTCTCTCTCTCTCTCCTCTCTCTCTTTCTTTCTTTCTTTTGGAGACAGAGTCTCACTGTTTCCTAGGCTGAAGTACAGTGGCATGATCATGCATCACTGCAACCTTGACCTCCTGGCTCAAGCGATCCTTCTGCCTCAGCCTCCTGAGTAGCTGGGACCACAGGAGCATGCTACCACACCTGACTAAATTTTTTTATTTTTAATTTTATTTATTTATTCTAAAATTTTTTTTGTAGAGATGAGATCTCGCTATTTTGCCCAGGCTGGTCTGGAACTCGTGACCTCAAGCAGTCCTCTTGCCTCAGTTTCCCGAAGTACTGGGATTACAGGCGTGCGTCAGTGTGCCAGCTTATCTTTCTTTTTGATGCCTGCATAGTGTTCCACTTTATGGATGTCCTATAATTTATGTAATCAGTTCTCTTTAGTGGACATAATGACTCTGAACAGTGTTGCAGTGATTATCCTCATACACATCAATTCTCTTGTGTACAAGTAAATCTATAGAATAAATTCCTATAAGAATTGTTAAAGGTTAAAATTTTTAAATCCACTAAATTTGGTGGGTATTTCCACTATTGATAATACATGTTTATACTCCTAATGACAACATATGAGTGCCACTCTTAATAGCTTGTCAACAGTGTCTTACATGCTTTGATCCTTGCCAATCTGAGAGGTGAAAGTATTTTATTACAATTTTAATTTGCCTTTCTCTTATCAGGAGTGTGATTTAGCATGTTTCAACATTTTCAGCAACCCTTGTATTTATCTTTCCTGAGAACTGCCTGTTCAGTCCTTTGCCCATTTTACTGTTAGATTGTTGGTCTTTTTATTGTCAGTGTGAAGGGTTCTTTATACATTCAGGAAATTAATTGTATATCATATATATCACAGATTTTTTTTTAAAAAAGTTTGTTTTATATCAACTTTATATTAACAAAGGTAATGATGGATATTCTTGTCTTTGCATCTTTGCATTGTGTCTGGCCTTCTCATTTGAGCTGCCTGTTGAGTTGGGATACACATACATTGTTATTTAAAGGAAGTATTTCATTCACATGTTTTTTTAAGAAATTTTAGTTTTTTAAATCAAGCATGATTGCTGAATTTTATTAAACGCCTTTTCAAGATCTATGGAAATATCTGACTTTTCCATTTTGATCTGTTTCTGTGGTAGATTTTATTCTCAATTATCTTGGCCATGACACATTATATCATTCTCTGAATATGACAGTGGATGATTCTGTTTGCTAATCTGTTATTTAAATTTTTCACTGATACTTAAATGTATTTACATTTTCTTTTTCATCTGCCCATTTTCATTGGGCTTTTATTTTAATTTTGTAATACTTTCATAAAACTTTTTTTGGTCTTTCATATTTTTATCCTTTAGTCTAGTTTAACTCACATGATAGCTGTTCCCTAAAGGTTTGGGTCCTTTGTCCCGTTTTTGCTTATTTATTGTGATGGGGAGCAGAGGGGAGGAATTGGGGGTACTCTTTTTGACAGTGTTGTCAATAGTGACTTGTCCAAATAGATTTTCTCTCTTTAGGAAACAGTTTTAATAATTTATAATTTCCTAAAAAGCATCCAGTAATTCAAGGTCAGAAGTTACTTGTGTTGAACAAAGTAGCTTTTTATAACCCTTTTAGTAATATTCTCCGCATCTTTGGTTACTTTTCCCTGATTTCTTACTTTGTCTTTTTCCTGTTTCCTATATTTTCCTATTTCCCCTTTGTTAGCTCTGTTTTATTTTTTTGAAGAAGAGTATTTGGATGTATTTATTAGTGTTACTGTTTTCTGTGTTTTGAATCTTAAGTTCCTTTTCCCTTTTGCTTTCCTTGGGTTTATTTACTTTCTCCTAAACATTTTAGTTATTCATTCATTGATTTTTCTTCTTTCTTATTGATGTAATATAAATATTTAAAGCCTTAAACTTTGTCTATGTAATGTTTTAGTTATATTCAGTAGGTAACAATATGTAGAGCTTTCATTATCATATTTTAGATATTTTGCAATTTGTGTTTTGATTTCTGTGATTGAAGTACTAAGAGATTGATAAGCTAGACTCTTCTTTCTTAAAGCCTTAAAAAAATTAACACACATATATAGAAAAGCTGATAAAATATGTATACAGCCTAAATTAGTATTTTAAAACTCTATACCCATGTAACCAAAACTTAGGTTAAAAAATAGAACTTTGGCAATACCCGAGTAAATCACATCATAATTCCTCCCAATTATTATCCATTCTCCTCCCCTTGAACTAATACTATAGTTTATTTTTGCCTATTTTTAACTTTATGTGAATGGTATCATATCGTACATATAATTTTTGGTCTGGCTTATGCGTAACATTTTTTCAAATTCATTTTTAGTTATTTCTTTGCTGTGGATCAATGCTTCTGAAAACTGTAGCATGCCTCAGAATGCATGCTGCAGTACAGTTGCAGGGCCCCCTGCAGAGTTCTTTATTCAGCAGATTCTCAGGCATGCTGATGCTGGTGCTGTGGGGCTGGAGCTCATGCTTGGAAAATCACTGTTCTGGAGTGACTCATTGTGTGACTCTACTGTAGTTTCTCTCTTATATTCAGATGCATATATGGCATTTTCCAGCTTTTGGCTATTACAAGTGCTGTAAACATTCTTATACTTTATTTTTTGGTTCCTATGTGGCTACATTTCTGTTGGGCATGTATTCAGCTTTAGAATATAATGTCAGATAATCTTCCAGAGTTTTGTACCCAGTTATACTCCTTTATCAGTGTGTGAGAGCACTCCTTGTTCCATGTCCTGGCTAGCACTTCCTGTGGTCAGTCCTGTGAAGTTAGTCATTCTGGTGGATGTTCTGTGTGACTCATTGTGGTTTTCATATCCATGTCTCTATATCTAATGAGGTTAAAGACATTTTAGGGCTGGGCACGGTGGCTCACGCCTGTAATCCCAGCACTTTGGGAGGCTGAGGTGGGCGGATCACCTGACGTCAGGAGTTCGAGACCAGCCTGGCCAACATGGTAAAGCCCTGTCTCTACTAAAAATACAAAAAATTAGCTGGATGTGGTGGCACACACTTGTAGTCCCAGCTACTCGGGGAGCTAAGACAGGACAATCGCTCGAACCTGGGAGGTGGAGGTTGCAGTGAGCTGAGATTGCGCCACTGCACTCAGCCTGGGTGACAGAGTGAGACTCCATATCAAAAAAAAAAAAAAAAAAGACCTTTTAGAATATTTATTGGTCCCTGTAGAACATCTCTGATTGGGTAACTATTTGAAGAGCCTGTTACTGATTACATGTATTGTACCATCCCTCTCTCTGTTGTTACTGACTGTTAATGGTCTTGATGAGTAGCAGTTCTTCCTTTTTCTGGGCTCACGCAGTCCTATCTCAGCTTCCTGAGTAGCTGGGACTCTAGACACATGCCACCATGCTCAGTTAATTAAAAACATGTTTTTTTTTGTAGAGATGGAGACTTGCTATGTTGCCCAGGTGGTGGGTCTGGACCTCCTGGCCTCAAGCCATCCTCCTGTCTCAGCCTCCCAAAGTGCTGGGATTACAGGCGTGAGCCACCGTGCCCAGCCCAGTTCTTCCAGTTAATCAATCCCTTTCTTTTTTGTCAGTGCTTTTTTGTGTCATGCTTTGTTTAAAATGTTTATTTTAAATTATATATTAACAATTATTATTTTTGTGATTTTAATATTTTTTCTTTTCCCGAGATCATGAAGATATTCTTCTGTGTTAATTTCTAGAAGCTTTATTATTTGGTTTTTATGTTTACATTTACCATCCTCTTAGAATGGATTTTTGTGCATCATATGAGGTAGGGTTTATATATTTTTTTCTCCTAAAATGTACTAATGCAGAGCCTCCTCTTCCTCACTGCTTTGTAAGACCACCTTTTTCATAGAACAAGTGCCCATATGTGTCTTCACGTTGCCAGCTTTACAATCAGTATCTTGAAATTTTCTCTAGTTTGATCATAATACATTAAACACATATCCCATCAAAGGCCATTGGAAGAATCTGGGCTGTTTCTGACTGGGCTTCACCTTCAACTTGCATTTCCTTGAAAAAATAAGTCTTAGCTCTAATATCCGTTATATGGAATTTCTCCCCAGACTACTAAGTATAAATACATATAAATATATGTATGTGTATCTATCTTTAGGTATAGATAGATGCAACTTATGTTTATAAGAAAAGTGCATTTAGTAAAATAATTGGTTGGTGATTGTTAATTTTACTACAAGTTTGGCTCTATTAGTTTTTCAGAACGTTTTTGTCTGAATCATTTTGCTCTGTCTGTCTTAGGTCTTGTGTCTGTACTTTGTAAAAAGCTAGAGAAAATTCACATAGTACACCCATTGATTGGTAATTTTTTTTTGTTTTTTGAGACAGAGTCTTGCTCTGTCACCTAGGCTGGAGTGCAGTGGCATGATCCCAGCTCACTGCAACTTCTGCCTCCCGGGTTCAAGCGATTCTCCTGCCTCAGCCTCCCGAGTAGCTGGGATTAAAGGCATGTGCCACCATGCCTGGCTAGTTTTTGCATTTTTAGTAGAGATAGGGTTTTGCCATGTTGGCCAGGCTGGTCTTGAACTCCTGACCTCAAGTAATCCACCCGTCTTGGCCTCCCAAAGTGCTGGGATTACAGGCATGAGCCACCGCGCCTAGCATAGGTATGTTGTTTTTTAGATATGTTAAAAATTTAGTTTATAGTAAAATCTTGCTGGCCTGAGAACTATTTTTGTTCCTTGAGTATTTTTTCTGTTTTCTTTTTTCCACTGAGCAATTAAATATTGGTTCACTCTTAACTCCTCATAGAGAAATATTTTTCTCAAGTTCTTGGTGACATCATAATGTTCTCAAATATACCACCTGCAGAAATCTGCCCTAGTAGTAATTATAGCTTGCTTTGTGACTCTGGGCTTTATCCTCAATTTTGTATTTATTCTCACATTGTCTTTTTTCTTTTTTAGCTGTTTCCTGTGTTGTCTTCCTAACTTAGCAACTTCTTAGGTGCTCACTGCATTCTTTAAATGCAATGTTTATAGTACAGATTCTTTTCTTTTCTTTAAAATCATACTTCCTTTTCCTGCCCTTAGTGTGGCCATCTTTTCTCAGCAAGAATCACAAGTGGGACACAGTAATAATTTTTCATAACCTTTAGTTATGTAGAATAGAACATTATTCAAGTCCTTGCACAACTCTCACTTTCAGCATTTCAACATAAAGAACATTTGAATTTTTAAAATTTTCTTTCAGTCCAGGATTACTGGTTTGAAACAAAGATGTCAGCCCTAAAGCAAAGCACTTCTGAAGGATCTGTTCTGGGAGAGCGAATGAAAAGTGTCATGATGGAAAAAGGCCTGGGCTGGGAGGGCAGAAGCTCTACAGAGAAGAACTATAAGTGCAAGGAATGTGGGAAAGTCTTCAAATACAATTCGTCCTTTATTAGCCACCAGAGAAATCACACCAGCGAGAAACCACATAAATGTAAAGAATGTGGGATCGCCTTTATGAACAGTTCATCCCTGTTAAATCACCATAAGGTTCATGCAGGCAAACAGCCTTATAGATGTATTGAATGTGGGAAGTTCCTGAAGAAGCACTCAACGTTTATCAACCATCAGAGAATTCATTCTAGGGAGAAACCCCACAAATGCATTGAATGTGGAAAAACTTTCAGAAAGAACTCAATCCTTTTAAGTCATCAGAGAATTCATACTGGCCAGAAACCCTACAAATGTAATGACTGTGGGAAAGCCTTCGCTCAGAATGCAGCCCTTACTCGTCATGAAAGAATACATAGTGGAGAGAAGCCTTTTAAGTGTAACAAGTGTGGGAGAGCTTTCAGGGATAACTCTACTGTGTTGGAACATCAGAAAATCCATACTGGTGAGAAGCCATATCAGTGTAATGAATGTGGAAAAGCCTTTAGGAAGAGCTCAACTCTTATTAGTCACCAAAGAATGCATACTGGGGAGAAACCCTATCACTGCAGTAAATGTGGAAAATCCTTCAGGTATAGCTCATCCTTTGCTGGTCATCAGAAAACTCACAGTGGAAATAAACCGTATCAGTGTCATGACTGTGGGAAGGCCTTTACAAAGAGCTCAACCCTTACCGGACATCAGAGAATTCATACTGGAGAAAAACCCTATCATTGTAAGAAATGTGGGAAAGCCTTTCGGCACAGCTCAGGCCTTGTTGAACATCAGAGACTCCATACTGGGGAAAAACCTTTTAAATGTAATGAATGTGGGAAAGCTTTTCCCCGAAGTTCAGCCCTTAAACAACATATGAAAATTCATAATAAAGAAAGAGCCATGAAATGTAGTTAGTGTGGCAAATTGTGCAGAGTAGTTTATTCCTTCTGACCATCATAGAGGAGACATTAAATAAATTACGCATTTAACAGAAATACTCTGTGTACTTCTGAGAGAACATATCACTTGTGAGGATATTCATTGTGGGGTTCTACTAGTGAAACATTTGAAGAAACTAAATGTATGTCAGTATGGAAGTAGTTATAGCATACTGTGTGCTAATTGAAAAGAATGAGGTGGAGCTGTAAATACTGTAGAAAGCCAGGCATGGTGGCATATGCCTGTAGTCCCAGTTACTTGGGAGGCTGAGACAGAAGGATTGCTTAAGCCCAGGAGTTTGACTCTAATGCACTATGATTGTGCATGTGAATAGCCACTGCACTCCAGCCTGGGCAACATAGCAAGACTCCATCTCTAAGTAAAAAAATGCAACAGTAGAAATATACCCATGATAATATACTCAATATACGCTTGTTAAAGAAGCAAGTTTCAGGAAATCTATATTATATGCATTCAGAAAGACCTGGAAAAATAAAGACCAATCTTAACAACAGTTATCTCTCTCTCTCTCTTTTTTTTTTTTTTTTTTTTAAAGAAACTAGCTCTTACTCTGTCACCCAGGCTGGAGTGCCATGTGATCATAGCTCACTGTAGTTTTGAACTTGGGCTTGAAAAACCTTCCCACTTCAGTCTCTGGAGTAGCTGGGGCTACAGGCACGTACCACCACACTCAGCTAACAGCAGTTATCTTTGATGAGGATGTAGTATAGGTTGAGCATCCATAATTGGAAAATCTGAAATCTGAAGCGCTCCAAAATCCAAAACTTTTCTGAGGACCAACAGGTGCAAAATTCTACACCAGACCTTATGTGATGGGTTGCAGTTAAAATGCATCCCCAAGATTCCTTATTATGTGCATGCAAATATTGCAAAGTCCAAAAAAGTCTGAAATCCTAAATACTTCTGGCCTCACGCATTTCAGACGAGGGATACTCGACCTATATTGGTATGATGAAGTGAAATTTTGACTTTGGCTGAGTTCTTTAAAATGAAATATTTAATCAAGCATCATTCATGTATCTTCTGTAACTTAGTATAGTTATCTTCCTATATAAGAAAACTCAGAAGTCATAAAAATAAGACAAATGCCACACAGAAAACTAAAAGCTTTTAGTTTCTGCAACTAGAGGCTTCGTAGTATTAAAATACAAAGGGCTGGACTTGGAGAAAATATTACCATCATCATATTTAACAGATAACACTTAGAATATTTAGAGAGTCCTTAAAATACATAAATATAAAAATTCCAGTGGATAAATGGTCTTGGATATGAATGTACAGTTGTCAGAAAAAGAAATATAAATGATTATGCCTACCAACTTTGACCCTTTGACCTAACATTTCTACTTAAAATCTAATTAAAAAGTAAAGGTGGTCTTTACAGCATTGTAGTAATGAAGAGGTGGAGTCACTGTGATATCTGTCATCAGAGGAATGTTTAAGATACATGCAATCTTTGGACTACCATGTAGTCACTCAACATTTAATTAAAAGACGGTCCTTTAATTAATTAACATTTGGTGAGTTAGACTTTTATGAGCTGACAGGCAAAGCTGTCTATGACATTAAGTTGAAAAAGACCCAAAGTAAAGAATAATGGTATAGTACTTCTTTTGTATAGTCAATGCATTGCCTGAATATTTTATGATAAAAATATATCACGGATATAGTTCAAAATGTAAAAGCAATAAAGCAAACTTAGGAATGTTATAAAATAGAAAAGAAAGGATCTAAGTATTCAACTCATGATTGAAAAGGGCCAGATTTAATCAAAAGAAGCACGGTTGCACACAAATAGATGATTGTTGGTAAGAACTGGTTAAGCTGCTTTGGATAACAGTTTGGCAACATGAATGTAAATCCAAATGTATGTTCTCATTGACCCAGAAATGCCACCCTCAAACATTTAAGGAAATAATTTGACTAACTTACAGAGCTTGCATTGCTCATCATCATTGGTTATACTAATATCCTGGAAAGAGGTGGGAGAAACATCTAAGTAGGGAAATGTTTAAATAAGTTATGAAACTTTCATAGGCTAGCATCCCAGTTACTACAGATGTATAATGAACCATCACACACTTAGTTGCCAGTATTTATGTTCACAGATTTTGTGAGTCAAGGATTCAGAAAGGGCACAGCAGGAACAGCTTTGTAACTCCATGATGTCTGGGGTTTCAGTTGGGAAAACTCAAGGTTGGAATCGACAGTTGGTCAGTGGGGTCATTTGAAGCGGCCACACTATGATAGCCACAAGTGGCTACTGAGCAGTTGAAGTGAGGCCAGTCTGAATGGAGACTAGTGTGTTGATTGAAAATAGGACTGTAAGTATAAAATGTGCATCAGATTTCGAAGACTTTGTATAAAAAAAGAAACTAAACTATCTTAATGGTTTTTATATTGATTATATTTTAGATAGGTTAAACTCAATGTATTAAAATTGAATTTTAATGTGACTACTAGAAAATTTAAATTTACATATGCGGCCTACATGTATGGTTCGCATGTTTCTATCAGACAACACAACTGAAGCCTCCATCACAAATTGGGTGGTTGATGCTGTTGGCTGGGACCTCAGCTAGGGCGGTTGCATATGAACACCTACATGTGATCTTTTTATGTGGCTGCATAGGCCTCCTCAGCTTGGTGCCTGGGTTCTGAAGAGTCAGGCAGAGAAACTATTATTGCCTGTTGTGATCTAGCATCAGAAATAACAGCATCTCGGCTGGGCGTGGTGGCTCATACCTGTAATCCCAGCACTTTGGAGTCTAAGGTGGGTGGATTGCTTGGGGCCAGGAGTTCAAGACCAGTTTGGGCAACTTGGTGAAACCATGTCTCTACAAAAAAATACAAAAAAATTAGCCAGGCCGGGCACGGTGGCTCACGCTTGTAATCCCAGCACTTTGGGAGGCCGAGGCGGGCGGATCACGAGGTCGGGAGATCGAGACCATGGTGAAACCCCATCTCTACTAAAAATACAAAAAAATTAGCCGGGCATGGTGGCGGGCGCCTGTAGTCCCAGCTACTCGGAGAGGCTGAGGCAGGAGAATAGCGTGAACCCGGGAGGCGGAGCTTGCGGTGAGCCGAGATCGTGCCACTGCACTCCAGCCTGGGTGACAGAGCGAGACTCCGTCTCAAAAAAAAAAAAAAAAAAAAATTAGCCAGGTCTGTGGCACATGCCTATAGTGCTGGGGAGGCTGAGGTGGGAGGATTGCTTGAGCCTGGGAGGCAGAGGTTACAGTGAACCAAGATTGCACCACTGCACTCCAGTCTGGGCAACTGGAGTGAGACCTTGTCTCAAACAAACAAACAATAACAACAACAAAAAATTCAGTGTCTCTTTCTCCATAGTCAAGCCTGTCCAAACTCAAAGGGGAGGGAACATAGACCGTACTTCTTCGAAGGAATATCAGAGTCACATTGCCAGAAAATTATATTTGATGGAATATATTATTGCAATAATTTTGGAAAATATGATCTATCATGGAATATGATACAACCATTAAAAAGGATAAAGTGGATATGTTGGATGAAGAAATAGGTTACAGGACAGTATCTGAAAGCTTATGGCAGCAACTTAGAAGTATAATCTTTGGAGTCAGGGTGCAAGATGCAGCTTACCTCTTTTTTTTTTTTTTTTTTTTTTTTTTTTGAGACGGAGTCTCGCTCTTTCACCCAGGCTGGAGTGCAGTGGCGCGATCTCGGCTCACTGCAGGCTCCGCCCCCCAGGGTTCACGCCATTCTCCTGCCTCAGCCTCCCTTGTAGCTGGGACTACAGGCGCCTGCCACCTCGCCCGGCTAATTTTTTGTATTTTTAGTAGAGACGGGGTTTCACCGTGTTAGCCAGGATGGTCTCGATCTCCTGACCTCGTGATCCGCCCGCCTCAGCCTCCCAAAGTGCTGGGATTACAGGCGTGAGCCACCGCGCCCGGCCCGCAGCTTACCTCTTAATATACTTTGTGAAACTACTGGCTAGTTATGTAGCCTGTTGAATTGTCTACCATGTTCAGATAAAAAAAAACTAGTTTTGTTAAAGGAGGTAATTTTATAAAGTGCTTAGCCGAATACCAAATGCAAAGTGCAAGGTAAATGTTAGCTGGTGCTGTGTTAGTGATATTCATTTCTGTTTTTTTTTTAAAAATGTATAGTATGTATATATGTACACGCACACATATATATGTACACATGTATATACATATATTTTTCATATATTTTTAAAAAATATAAAATTAAAATTTCTGCATAAAAATATAAAATAAAAAAATTTCTCTCATATATATATATATATATATATATATATGAGGTCTCTTACGGAATTGATTAAAGATCTCAAAAGAACATGCTCCACCATCATCTATATCGTGTGCACAAGGCTCAAGAGGGGACAATGATTTTACCCATTGTCAAACACCATGAACAAAGCCTGGGTACGGCTTGTCTTATTGAGGAAACCTACTTTAACATGTGAAAATGAATAAAATATTTCAAAATGGTAATGATAATTATGGGATTTTTGGTAATGTATTTCATTTAAGAAGTTTTCATTTAAAAGAATAGGGTGTTTATTCAAAATGGGACAAGACAGGACAATAAAAGAAAGCTGACCAATATTCCTTATGAGCATAGAAGCAAAAATCTTGAATAGAATATTAGCAAATAAAATCCAGCAATATATAGAATTAATAATATAGAATCATGATCAAATGGGGTTACAGCTAGTTCAGTGTTTGGAAATCAATCAATGTAATCTACATTAAAGAAGATTAAAGGCCAAAGAGGAAAAACCACCTGATCATACCAACTGATGCAGAAAAAGCATTTGACAATATACAATATCCATTCATGATACAAGCTCTCGGCAAGCTAGTAGAAGGGAAGTTCTTCAACTGCATAGAGGCCAACTATGAAAAACGTACAGTTAATCTCATACTTAATGGTGAAAGACTGAATATTTTCCCTATAAGGTGAAAACAAGGTTAGGATATCTGCTGTCACTACCCTTATTTAACATAGGACTGGCAATCCTGGCCAGTGCAATAAATCAAGAAAAGGAAATAAAAAGCATACAGATTGTAAAGAAAAGACTGTAACTGTCTGTTTACAAAGGACATGATTGAATATGTAGAACATACAAAGGAAGCTATAAAAAGCAAAAACCTGGCCAGGCATGGTGGCTCAACGCCTGCAATCCCAGCACTTTGGGCGAGGCAGGTGGATCACATGAGGCTGGGAATTCAGACTAGCCTGGGCAACATGGTGAAACCCCATCTGGATAAAATTACAAAAATTAGCCAGGCATTTAAGTGCATGCCTGTAATCCCAGCTACTTGGGAGGCTGAGGCAGGAGAATTGCTTGAACCCAGAAGGTGGAGGTTGCAGTGGGCTGAGATTACACCACTGCACTCCAGCTTGGGCCACAGAGCAAGACTCTGTTTCAAAAAGAAAAACAACAACAACAACAAAAAAAAATCCAATAACTAATAAGTGAGTTTAGCAAGATTATAGGATCCAAGGCCACATACAAAAATTGTTTCTACACACTAGCAATGTACAATTGAAAGCTGAGATTAAAAAGTGTCATTTGCAATAAATCATAAAATAATGAAATCGTTAGGAATAAATCAAAACATGCATAGGACCTGTACACTGAGAACTATAAAATGCTGATGAAAGTAATAAAAGACCTAAATAAATGGAGAGACATGTCATATTCATGGATGGGAAGATTCACCATAGCCAAGATGTCAGTTCTCCATAAATTGATCTTTAGATTTAACAAAATATCAGTCAAAATCCTGGAAGGATTGTTTTGTAGATGTAGATAAGTGGATTCTAAAGTGTTATCCAAGGCAAAGGAACTGGAATAGCTAAAACAAGTTTTCACAAAACGAGAAAAAACTTTGACTCACTTTACGCAATTTAAGACTCTAAAGATACAGTAATCAAGACTATGGTATTGGTGGAGGTATAGAAGTATACATCAGTGGAACAAAATAGTCAAGAATGGACCCACAGAAATATGACTAGTTAAAAAATTTTAAACGTGGGTGCAAAAACAATAGAGAAAGCATAGCCTTTTCAACAAATGGTATTGGAGCATTTAGACATGTATTAAAAATGATCTTTGACCTATACTTCACACTTTACACATAGATTAACTCAGAAAGGATTATAGACCTGAAAGTAGAGCACAAACCTGTAAAAATTTTAGAAGCAAACATAGGAGAAAATCTTCATGATCTGGGTTAGGTACAGAATTCTCCGACATAACACAAAAACCATAATCTATGCAGAAAAATATTGATAAACTGCAGCTCACAGTTCTGGAAGGTGGGAAGTCCAGTATTAAGTTTCTGGCATCTAGTGAGGAACTTCTCGCTATGTCATCCCATGGTGGAAGGTGAGAGGGTGAGAGAGAGAGAAAGTGAAAGTGAAAGTAAAAGGGGTTGAATTCCCTCCTTTGGTAACAAACCCACTCCCATGCTAACAGCATTAATCCATTCACTGTACCCACATGGCCTTATCATCTCTCATTAGGCCCCACCTCCCCAAACTTGCATTGGGAATAAGTTTCCAACACATGATTTTGGGGGAACAAATTCAAACCATAGCAACAATAAAATATTTGAGATAAATTTAACGAAATAAATGTGAGACTTGTACACTGAAAACTACAACCATTCCAGAAAGAAATTTTTAAAAATCTAAGTAAATGCAGGGACACTCTACATTAATGGAGTTGAAGCTCAATATTTTAAGATTGCAAAACTCTTCAAATTGATCTATAGGTTCAATGCAGCACCTATCACATTTGCAGCAGGGTTGTTCTGAACAATTGACAAACTGATTCTGCAATTTATACTAAAAGAAGAATTGAGAATGGTCAAAACAATCTTGAAAAATAACAAAGAACAAAATTCATCCCAGTTTCAGAGCTTACTATACAACTACTAAGGGGAAAAAACAAACTTTTCCATCTGCTCTCACACTATGACGACAATCAACACAGAAGACTTCTGTGACCAGATGTGTGGGGATTTTTCCTGTCTGACAGATAGTGTCAGATCCCACAGGTTGAGGGCTCAGCCCTATAAGACTGCCTATACCCTCTCAGATGCTAGGTGCATCTGGAGGCATTCTGGAGGTAAGCCCTGGCCACCAGAACTTCTGACCCACCAGCTTCAAGTTGGGGCCCCCACAATCACCTCTTTGGGTTCCATTTACATAACTGCTGTCACCACACAATGTGCTAGAATGGGTCACAGAACTCAGGGAAACACCTACTTACATTTACTGGTTTATTCTTAAGAATATTACAAAGGAAAGTGATGAGGAGGTGCCTAGGGTGAGGCATGTGGGAAGGGGTATGGAGCTTTCATACCCTTCTGGAGTGTGCCACCCTCCAGAACCTCCATAGGTTTTGCTATCTGGAAGCTCTCTGAACCCTGTCCTTTAGGCTATTATGGAGGCTTCATTACATAGGCATGATTGTTTAAACCATTGGCCATTGGTGACCAACATAACCTTCAGCCCCTCAACCCTCTCCAGAGGAGGTGGGCCTGAAAGTCCCAACCCTGTAATCCTCCCTTTGTCTTTATGGTGACAGCCCCATCCTGAAGCTACCTGGGGGGCTGTCAATGCATTAACATACAATAAGACATCACTTTGGTGTTTCTAAGGGTTTTAGGAGTTGTATGCTAGGAAATGATTTATATATTATGTATTTCTCAGTGTCACAGCTACTACATTAATCAAGACAGTGTGGTCATAGCATAAAAGTAGACATATAGACCCATCAAACAGAATAGAGATTCTAGAAATAAACCCTTATGTTTTTGGTCAGTGGATTTTTTTTTTCAGACAGGGTCTCACTCTTTTGCCCAGGCTGGAGTGCAGTGGTAAGATCATGGCTCACTGTAGCCCCAACCTCGCAGGCTCAAACAATCCTCCCACCTCAGCCTCCTGAGTAGGTGGGACTACAGATGTGCGACATAACACCGGCTAATTTTAAAATATTTTTGTAGAAATGGGGTCTCCCTATGTTGATCAGGCTAGTCTTGAACTCCTGGGCTCAAGCAATCCTCTTGCCTCAGCCTCTCAAAGTGCTGGGATTACAGGTGTGAGCCACTGCACCCACCATCATTGGATTTTGTTTTTTAATGGGCTCAAGTGATCTCTGTAGTCCCAGCTACTTGGGAGGCTGAGATGGGAGGATCACCTGAGCCCATTATCAATGGATTTTTGATAGATGTGCCAAGGCAATTCAATGTGGAGAAAGGATAGGTTTTTCAACAGATGGTGCTGGAATAATTAGATATCCTCATGTAAAAAATATAAATTTAGTCATTTCTCATCATATATAAAAATCAAGAAAGATCATTGACCTAAATATAAGAGGTATAACTATAAATTTGGTTTGGGATGTAGAGGTGAAGGGAAAACTTCCCCATTGCCCTCTGAAAGTTTGCTGAAAATCACTGACAAAAGGCAGGTTAATAGAAAAGGCATGCACATTTATTTGATCATAGTTTTACTTGAAATAGCCTTCAGAAGGAAGACTCAAAGATACAGGGGATAGGGCCCATTTTTATTCTCAGGTTCAATAAAATATATACAGCCATGTAGAAATCTGATGGGATGAGAAGGGTGTGATCCGATACTGATAGACTGAATGGGGAAAGGGGAAGCCCAGCAGGGCCTGTCTGTTTAGATTGTTCGTGGCCTCTCTAAACATGCATTCCTTCCTTCTGGCTCTGAGGCAGGGCCCTCTCTGGAATGGGGGTCTTAGGACATACAGTTAAACAAGGTAGGTCTGATAATTTTTTTATGGCCTGTTTTTACACAGAAAGATATGGGAAAGTTAGAGACATATTTTTAGGTTTCATTGCTGGCTTTGGAGAAAAGGGGTTCTGGTTTCTATGACTTGCTGGGGAAGAGGGATTCTAATTTCTATGGCTAGCCTAAGGGAAGAATGGGGGGCCAGAGGCAGAAAGGTTAAGAGAAAGTCAGAGCTGCTTCTGTGGCCTTCATTTTTGGGTATCATTTTCTGAGACCCTACAAGACAATCAATTCTTAGATATGGCATCAAAAGTAAAGGTGATAAAGAAAAAAAGAGATTGATAAATTAGACTTTATTCAAATTAAGATCACTTGCATTTCAAAAGACACCATTTAGAAAGTCACAGACCAGGAGAAAATATTTACAAATCATACATTTAATATGGGATTGTATCCAACAATATATAAATAACTCTAACAACCCTATTATTACTATTATTATATAGATATATATATATTTTTTGAGAGAGAGTCTTGCTGTGTCACCCAGGCTGGAGTGCAGTGGCGAAATCTCACCTCACTGCAACTTCCGTCTTACAGGTTCAAGCGATTCTCTTGCCTCAGGCTCCTGAGTAGCTGGGATTACAGGTGTGTGCCACCACGCTTGGCTAATTTTTGTATTTTTAGTAAAGACGGGGTTTCACCGTATTGGCCAGGCTGGTCTCAAACTCCTGACCTCAGGTGATCCACCCACCTCAGTCTCCCAAAGTGCTGGGATTACAGGTGTGAGCCACTGTGCCTGGCCCCAATTATTATTATTATTAAACTAGACAGATAATTTAAAAATAGTTAAAAGATTTGCATGATCAAGGAAGTGAAAAGATGGCCCATAGAATGTCAGAAAATACTTGCAAATCATTTATCTGATAAGGGACTTGTATCTTGAATATATAAAGAACTCTTACAACTCAGTAATAAAAAGACATTTTGCTGGGAGCGGTGGCTGATGCCTGTAATCCCAGCACTTTGGAAGGATGGCTTGAGTCCAGGAGTTTGAGACCAGACTAGGCAACATAATGAGACCCCCACCCCACCATCTCTACAAAAATAAATAAATAGAAATTAAAGAAAGAAAAAAAATTAGCCAGGTGTGGGGTGTGGTGGCAGGGACTTATAGTCCCAGCTACTCAGAAAGGTGAGGTGAGAGGATTGCTTGAGCCCAGGAGGTCAAGGTTTCAGTGAGCCATGTTCTCACCACTGTACTCCAGCCTGGGTGACAGAGCCAGACCCTGTCTTAAAATAATAATAAACCCCCAAAGACATTTTCTTTTTGAAACAGAGTCTCGCTCTGTCACCCACGCTGGAGTTCAGAGGCGCAATTTTGGCTCACTGCAACCTCTGCCTCCCAGGTTCAAGCAGTTCTCTGCCTCGGCCTCCTGAGTAGCTGGGATTACAGGCACCTGCCACTATGCCTGTCTAATTTTTGTATTTTTAGTAGAGATGGGGCTTCGCCGTCCTGGCCAGGCTGGTCTTGCAACCTCGTGATCCACCTGCCTCGGCCTCCCAAAGTGCTGGGATAACAGGTGTGAGCCACCGCACCTGGCCCACCCCAAAGACATTTTAAGAGTAGTTGTATTAGTAGTTGTATTAGTTGGTTAGGGCTGCATAACAACATGCCATAGACTGGCTTAAACAACAAAAATGTATTTTCTCATAATTCTGGAAGGTACAAGTCTGAGATCTACCTGTTGGCAGGATTGGTTTCTCCTGAGGCCCCTCTCCTTGGTTTGTGCATAGCATCTTCTCCCTGTGTCTTCACATGGCCTTCCCTCTGAGTGTGTCTGTGTCCTCGTCTCCTCTTCTTATATGGACACCAGTCGTTGGATTAGGGTCCACCTGAATGACCTCATTTTACTTAACCATCTCTTTAAAGATCCTGTCTCCATATAGAGTCACATTCTGAGATATTGGATATTGTGACTTCGTTATATGAATCTTAGGGGACACAATTCAGCCCATAACAATGAGCCAAAGATCTGAACAGGCATTTCTCCAAAGAAGATATGCAAATTGCTAATAAGCACATGACAAGATGCTCAGCATCAGTAGCTATCAGGGAAATGCCAGTCAAAAGCACAATGAGATGCACTTCACACCTACCAGGATGCTGTAACCATAAAGACAGATCATAGAAGTGTTGGTGAGGATGTAGAGGAATTGGAGCTCCCATACATTTAGTGAGAATGTAAAATGGTCCTTCCAGTTTGGAGAACAGCCTGGTAGTTTAAAAAGGTATAACGTACAGTTACCATATGACTCAGAATTTCCACTCCCAGGTATACATCAAAGAGAAATGAAAACTTTCCCCTGCCCCCAAACTTGTACACAGATGTTCATAGAGGCATTATTCTAATAGCTGAAAAGTAAAAACAATCCAAATGTCCACTAATTGGTGAATGGAGAAATAAAATATGGTCCATCCATAGCAATGGAATATTGTTCAGCAATAAAACAAAATAAAATACTTATACATGCTACAACATGAGTTTACTTTGAAAACATTATGCTAAATGAAAGAAGCCAGTCACAAAAGACCACATATTGTATAACTGAATTTACATGAAATACCCCCAAGAAGTAAATAGGTAGAGACAGCAGGTAGACTGGTGGTTGCCAAGAATTGGGGAATGGAGGATGGCAGGATGGGGAGTGATTGGTAGTGGGTACAGGTACTGGGTTTCTTTTTTGGGTGATGAAATGTTTTAAAATTGACTTAGTAGTGATGTGGTGTGGTGATTTACATTTCTGAATATACAAAAAGCCTTGTATTGTACACTTGAAATGGGTGAATCATATGGTATGTGAAATATATCTGAATAAATTTGTCTAAAAAATATATGCATTGACATTTAACCAACGAAAACACAGTCATTTGTCACTTAGTGATGAGGAGAGGTTCTGAGAAATGCATTATTAGGCAATTTCATGGTGTGAACATCACTGAGTGTACTTATACAAACCAAGATGGTATATCCTGCTACATACCTAGGCTATATGGTGGCCTATTACTCCTAGGCTACAGACCTATACAGCATGCTATTATAGTGAATACTGCAGGCAATTGTAACACAATGGTAAGTGTTTGTGTATCTAAACATAGAAAAAGTACAGTAAAGATACAGTATTATAATCTTTTTTTTTTTTTGAGATGGAGTCTCACTCTGTCACCCAGGTTGGAGTGCAGTGGCGCGATCTCAGCTCACTGCAACCTCTGCCTCCTGGGTTCAAGCAATTCTCCTGCCTTAGCCTCCCAAGTAGTTGGGACTACAGGTGCCTACCACCACACCCAGCTAATCTATCTATCTATCTATCTATCTATCTATCTATCTATCTATCTATCTATCTATCATCTATCTATCTATCTATCATCTATCTATCATCTATCTATCTATCAATCATCTATCTATCTATCTATCTAATTTGTATTTTTAGTAGAGATGGGGTTTCACTGTGTTGGCCAGGCTGGTCTTGAATGCCTGACGTTGTGATCTGCTCGCCTCGGCCTCCCAAAGTGCTGGGATTACAGGCATGAGCCACCATACCAGCCTTGCAGTGTTATAATCTTATGGGACCATTGTTGTATATGCAGTCTGTCATTGACTGAAATGTCATGGTGCATGACTGTATATGAAAGTTCAAATTAGCTGGGCATGGTCTCGAACTCCTGGGCTCAAGAAATCCTCTTGCCTCAACCTCTCAAAGTGCTGGGATTACAGATGTGAGCCACTGCACCCACCATCATTGGATTTTGTTTTTTAATGGGCTCAAGTGATCTCTGTAGTCTCAGCTACTTGGGAGGCTGAGATGGGAGGATCACCTGAGCCCATTATCAATGGATTTTTGACAGATGTGCCAAGGTAATTCAATGTGGAGAAAGGATAGGTTTTTCAACAAATGGTGCGGGAATAATTAGATATCCTCATGTAAAAAAAATAAGTTTAGTCATTTCTCATCATACATAAAAATCAAGAAAGATAATTGACCTAAATATAAGAGGTATAACTATAAATTTGGTTTGGTATGTAAAAGCAAAGGGAAAGCTTCCCCATTGCCCTCTGAAAATTTGCTGAAAATCACTGACAAAAGGCAGATTAATAGAAAAGGCATGCACATTTATTTGATCATAGTTTTACTTGAAATAGGCATGCACCTGTAATCCCAGTTCCTTGGGAGGCTGAGGCAGGAGAATTGCTTGAACCTGGGAGGTAGAGGTTGCAGTGAGCCGAGATGGCGCCATTGTACTCCAGCCTGGGCAACAGAGCAAGATTCCGTCTAAAAAAATAAATAAATAAAAAAAAAGAGGCCGGGCATGGTGGCTCACGCTTGTAATCCCAGCACTTTGGGAGGATGGGGCGGGCAGATCATGAGGTCAGGAGTTTGAGACCAGCCTGGCCAACATGGTGAAACCCCATCTCTACTAAAAATACAAAAATTAGCTAGGTGTGGTAGTCCCAGCTACTCGGGAGGCTGAGGCAGGAGAATCGCTTGAACCCAGGAGGTGGAGGTTGCAGTGAGCTGAGATCGCACCACAGCACTCCAGCCTGCTGACAGAGTGAGACTCTGTCTCAAAAAAAAAAGAAAGTTCAATAAGCACATGAAAACATCATTATATATTAGAGAAATGTAAATTAAAACACAATGAGATGCCACCGATGCTTTATGCCTCAGGGAGTGTTGTCTGTAATAAAAATCCACTAGCAAGTGTTGGGGGATGGTATAATTTGGATATTTGTTCCTTCCAATTATCATGTTGAAATGTGGTCTCCAGTGTTGGAGGTGGGGCCTGGTGGGAGGTATTTGGGTCATAGGAGTGGATCCCTCATGAATGGCTTGGTGCACTCCCTGTGGTAATGAGTTACCTTGAGATCTAATTGTTTAAAATAGTC
This sequence comes from Symphalangus syndactylus, assembly GCF_028878055.3. Classification (NCBI taxonomy): domain Eukaryota; kingdom Metazoa; phylum Chordata; class Mammalia; order Primates; family Hylobatidae; genus Symphalangus; species Symphalangus syndactylus. The sequence continues at coordinate 80,569,244 of NC_072426.2, forward strand.
TGGGACCTCCCCCACTGCCACCCCACTCTCTTTCTCACCATGTGGTGTGCTGGTGCCCTCTCACCTTCTGCCATGATTGTAAGCTTCTTAAGGCCTCACCAGAAGCTGAGCAGATGCTGGTACCATGCTTGTACAGCCTGCAGAATTGTGAGCCAAATAAACCTCTTTTCTTTACAGATTACCCAGCTTGGGTATTCCTTTTTAGCAGGGGTGTCCAATCATTTGGCTTCCCTGGGCCACATTGGAAGAATTGTCTTGGGCCCCACATAAAATACCCTAACGCTAATGATAGCTGATGAGCCAAAAAAAAAAAAAAAAATTGCAAAATTCTTATAATGTTTTAAGAAAGTTTATGAATTTGTGTTGGGCTGCGGGTTGGACAAGCTTGCTTTATAGCAACACAGGATGGACAAATACAGGGGAGAATGTGAAGAAACTGGAGCCCTCATACATTGTTGGTGGAAATGTAAAATGCCATTTTGACAACAGTTTTCCAGTTTCTTAAAATGCTAAATAGAGTTTTACCATATGACCCAGTGATTCCACTCTGAGATATACCCAAGAAAATTAAAATATATGTCCACATAAAAACTTACATGTAAATATTCATAGCATCATTTTTCTTTCTTTTTTTTTTTTTTTTTGAGGTGGAGTCTTGCTGTGTCACTCAGGCTGGAGTGCAGTGGCGCGATCTCGGCTCACTGCAACCTCTGCCCCCAGGTTCAAGTGATTCTCCTGCCTCAGCCTCCCGAGTAGCTGGGATTACAAGCATGCACTATCATGCCTGGCTAATTTTTGTATTTTTATTTGAGACAGGGTTTCAGCATGTTGGCCAGACTGGTCTTGAACTCCTGACCTCAGGTGATCGACCTGCCTCGGCCTCCCAAAGTGCTAGGATTACAGGCGTGACCCACCGCATCCAGCCGTCATTTTTCAAAATAGCCAAAAACTGGAAACAATCAAAATGTCCATCAACTTATGATTGGATAAATAATATCTGCTATATTCATACAATGAAATATTACTCAACAATAAAAGGAATAAAGTACCGATATGTGTTACTATATGGATGGACCTCAAAAACATTATACTAAATAAAATAAGCCATATATTGTAGAATTCCTTTTATATGAAATGTCCAGAAAAGGCAAGTCTGTAGAAACAGATACTAGATTTATGGTCCCGTGGAGCAGAGGGTAGCAATAAGGTATGATTGTAAATGGAAATGAAGTTTGTTAATGGTGTAGTGCAAATGTTCTAATGATAGATTGCAATGTTAGTTGCTCAGCTCTGCACATTTTCTAAAAATAATTGAATCGTACACCTAAAATAAGTGAGTGTTATTGTATGTGAATTATGCCTTGATAAAACTGTTTTTAAAAATAATAGCAAGGTATGGGAGTTGAGGGTGTTTGCAAGTAGGTGATTAAAAGAGGGACCATATAATGTAAGCTGGTAAGGAAGGATGAAGAGTAGTGGGAGAGTAGCAGGATCCATGAATTATTTGATGCAGCTGACAATTTATTGGCTTTAGTTCACTAGAGGAAGTGAGATGCAAAGACAGGAGTTGATAATCAGAAAATGAGATGATTAAAGTTGAGACCATTGTTAGATTGATAATGCAAAAGTTACAAATATGATCATGGATGGAGGTGAGTGGCTCTGGTCTTTTGGAGAGGAACTTCATTGGAAGTAAGGAGGAAAAGTGATGAGTCATTTATAAGCACTCCAAGTGTGATGATAGTAGAGCTGGAGTGAGTGATAATGATACAGGAACTAAAATCTTCAAGGAGCGGCCCAGGTGATAGATGACTGCTGCAAAGAGGAATAATGTGTACAATAGCTTTAAGGCAAGAGACTCAACGTTGGAGTTAAGAGGTAGGGAGAGAGTATTGCCTTGAAGCAAGCAGAGACAGGGTCACAACAGGCTATAGTCAGGATTATATGAGATGTTTATATAGGCAAAACCCCAAGAAACTTCCTGAAAGGTTATGGTAATAGTAAAACAAGTTTTTCCATCACATCTGTAGCTTGTGTTGAATGAGATGTGTTGATTACAGTCACCATCTCGTACTATGGCAAAGCTAGGGAGGTTAGTGGCCTGAAAACATAAAAGGAGTATAATCAGTAAAATCAGGAAAAACTAGGCAGGCTGGCCAGAATTACTGCGCAGAGATAGAAATTAGAAAGCAAGCAGAATTGTGGAGTGATTTGCATTCTTTAATCAAAGGAATGAGGCTCTCTAAGAGTAAGGTGAGATTCAGCACTGCAGAAACACAAGTCTTAGTCATGGCTGGATTGTACATTCTGTTGTCACTAAGTCCCTGACCCTATGGCAACGACATCATAATGACCCCAGATGCAAGTAAAGTAAACAGAATCAGGGCAGGGGTACAGGTGATCTGGTGAACTGGCCTTGGTGGATGGTGTGGAAGGGACTTTGGGAGAGACCTGTGCCCACGATAAAAGGGAAGATGGAAGTGTTCCTTTGAGTTTGCATGTGTGGGGCCTTTTGGCATGGTTGACTTGTCTGTGCTCCTTCCTGTAACTTGATGTCAAAATTAGGTAAGAAATCATGTATTTATTCATCCTTGTTGACTTTTCTAGTCTTCTGTGGCATTGATTCTTAAATGGAAGCCCTAGCAATGAGGAACTCGGCATGGAAAAGGAGGACAGATAGGCACTGTCTGAATGCCCTGTGTAAGGAGTAGGGTAATCCAGGCTACCTGCTGCTTGGAATTTTCTTCCTGCTCTTTTATTGCCCTGAAGGCAGTTTTGGGTCTGCCTAGAGAGTCTGGTAGGGTTGAGAGTCAAACTGTGCAGCTGGTAAGAAGAATGGGCTGCAGGCTTGTTAAAATACAGTGTGCTGTCTCTCCCTCCCTTCTCCGCTATCTCCGCAGTTTCTGGGTCAGTAGGTCTGGGATAGGGCCTGAGGATTTGCATTTCCTGTAAGTTCCCAGGTGATGCTCATGTCCTCAGGAATCACTAGGTTGGATTTATATGTATTTCTGCAGAAGAATGTTTTTGATACCGTGGAGGATACACCCCAAGTGTTACGGGTTCAATTCTGTCCTCCAAAAAGATATGTTGAAGTCCTAACTGCCAGTACCTCAGACCATGTCCTGTTTGGAAATAGGGTCTTTGCAGATGTAATTAGTTAGGATGACATCATAGTGGCATAGGGTGGGCCTTTAATCCAATGTGACTGGTGTCCATGTAAGAGGTGGAGAAATGTAGAGACACAGACACATGGGAGAAGGCCATGTGATGGCACAGGCGGAAAGTGAAGTCCTGCAGCTGCAAGCCAAGAGCGCCAAGGGTTGACAGCAAACCACCAGAGCTAGGGACAGGCAAGTAGGGGCTCTCCCTACAGTTTCAGAGGGAGCATGGCCTCGATTTTGGACTTCTAGCCTCCAGAACTGCCAGATAATAAATTTCTGTTATTTAAGCCACCTGGTTTGTTGTACTTTATTATAGAATCCTTAGAAAAGTAACACACTAAAGTTACCCTCAGTGAGTCACGCCCTTGTGTAACCTCTCCCTTTGTGGGAATAACCAGATTTGCCTTTGATAGAATATGGCAGAGGTGATGGGACGCCACTTGTATGGTTGTTATGTTATATAAGACTCTGGAGACTCTTAGCAGACTTGGAAGATAAGCAGACTCTTAGCAGACTTGGAAGATACATTCTCTTCTGTTGGACTTAAAGAGGCAAACTGCCATGTGGCGGCAGAGAAGTTTAAGTGGCCTGCAGGACCTCACGGCAAACTTCAGCTAATAGTAAGAAGCTGGGACCCTTAGTACTACAGCCATCGGGAAATGCATTGTGCCACCATCTGAATGGGCTGAGGAGGGATCTTCTCTAGTTGAGACCAGATGGACACGGCTTGGCTGGCACCCTGATTTCAGGCTGGTGAGACACTGAGCAGAGTTCCCAGCTTGGCCTCTCCTGAACTTCAGAACCACGCAAAATTGTGAGATAATATATGTGTGTTGTTCAACCTGCTAAGTTTGCAGTAATATGTCACTAGAATGTAAAGATAGATACGTTTATTAATGAAAAAAGAAAAACTAAACTTCCAAACAATGTGTATAGGGTGGTCCTTTTTTGTTTAAAAAGAATGAAATAAGAAAATATGTTCAAATTCCATGGTTTGTGTAAGTATATATATCAAATAGTATATAGAAATACAGATGACCAGTATACTGTGAGGTGTGTGTGTGTGTGTGTGTAACTTTGGAGTGATGTTATTTGGAGTGATGTAACACTTGGGTTTTTGGAGTAGGGAGATTATTGGCTTTTTTTAGTATAACTTTATCTTTGGAAGTGGTAAGGAGCATGTTTAGCTTTAATGAGAAAATCAGATAAAGTATATTAAAGAGAAAATTAATGTATGTTGTTGGTCATTTTTGGTTATAAAAATAATGTATGTTTATTGTAGAAAAACACAGAAACAAGAAAATAAAAATTTATTATGGCCCTTTTGGCCAGAAACACCGTCTTCCGGTAATTCGACAAAATGACAAACACAAAGGGAAAGAGGAGGGGCTCCTGGTAGATGTCTTCTAGGTCTTTTAGGAAGCATGGAGTTGTTCCTTTGGTCACGTATATGTGAATCTATAAGAAAGATGATATTGTAGACATTAAAGGAATGGGCACTGTTCAAGAAGGAATGCCCCACAAGTGTTATCATGGCAGAACTGGAAGAGTCTACAGTGTTACCCAGCAGGCTGTCGGCATTGTTGTAAACACACAAGTTAAGGGCAGATTCTTGCCAAGAGAATTCATGAGGGTATTGAGCACATTAAGTGCTCTGAGAGCTGAGCTAGCTTCCTGAAACTTGTGAAGGAAAATGATCAGAAAAAGAAGGAAGCCAAAGAGAAAGGTACCTGAGTTCAACGGAAGCGCCCGTCTGCTCTGCCCAGCGAAGCGCACTGTGTGAGAACAAATGGGAAGGGCCTTGAGCTGCTGGAACCTCTTCCCTATGGATTGATTCATGGCATAATTGGTGTTAAAAAAAATAAAGTAGAAGACCTCTGGACTATAAAAAAAGGAAAATTATGAGCACCCTTCCAGAAGATAAACACTATGTAATCCTTGCTTTTAACAGTTCACCTTTTAAACATTATATTTAATAATATATTTAATATTTTATATACACAAACATATATAATACAACACATGTAAACTACGGAACAGTGGAGTAAGTTGCGTGTTGATGTTTATGGACTTTAGCAAAAGCGTCGGCCCAGTTTGTGTTTGGTCTCAGAGCCTCTTTGGGGTTGATGGAAGTCATATTCACAGTGCTGAACGGTCGCAGCCGCTGCTTCTGAATTTTGTCCCACCTTGTGTTTATTTCCCTCCCTTTCTGAATTCTCTGTTTCTGTGACCCTAACCCCTAAGAACTCTCAGGAACAGTGCTCCCTGACTGTTTAAGCTAAAATTTCCACCCTGTGGCAGAGGAGATCCAGTGGTTCTCTTCTGGATTTTACTTGTCACCACCTTTTATTTCCTGGGAAAATTTGATTATGAGGTTGGATAGTTTGTTAAAAAAAAGTCTGTTAATGTTTAATCCACACTTTCAAGCCTAAGGAGCTCTGGAAATAATTTTTTAAATAGAAAAAATTTTAATATGAAACAATTAAAGGGCCAGCCATGGTGGCCCACACCTGCAATCTCAGCACTTTGGAAGGCCGAGGTGGGAGGATGGGTTAAGTCCAGGAGTTCGAGACCAGCTTGAGCAACATAGGGAGACCCTGTCTCTACAAAAAATACAAAAATAGCTGGGTGTGGTGGTGCATGCCTGGGGTCCCAGGTATTTGGAAGGCTGAGGTGAGAGGATCGCTTGAGCCTGGGAGGTTGAGGCTGCAGTGAGCTGTGATCGCACCACTACACTCCAGCCTGGGCGACAGAGTGAGACCCTGTCTCAAAACAACAACAACAAGAACCATTAAAGTGTATATAATTTAATCTAGCAATTCTACTTCTAGGAATCTATTTTATGTTTAACTGTTCACAGTTACATGAAAAGATATGCATAAAGATGTTCCCTGCAGCATCGTTTGTGATAGTAAACACTTAAAAGCTATTAAATCAACAGAGAAACTTGTAAATGAATTATAACCTGTGATATTGTGAAATATATATATTTAATCTTTGTCCTCATTTCCTGACATACAGCTCATAATTGTCAATTAACAATCCAGGCAGATCTAGATGAAGTAATGTAGAAAATCAGAATATTTTAAGGGGAAAAAGTAAATGTGTAGATCAAGCTTGTCAAACCCATGGCCCATGGCCCATGGCCGCATATGGCCCAGATAGCTTTGAATGCAGCGCAACACAAATTCGTAAACTTTCCTAAAACATTATGAGATTTTCTTTTTGGCGATTTTTTTTTAAAGCTCTTTAGCTATTGTTAATGTTAGTGTATTTTATGTGTGGCCCAAGACAATTCTTCTTCCAATCTGGCCCAGGAAAGCCAAAAGACTAGACCCGCTTGATGTAGATCATTATGTGTGGTTTGATCCTGTTGAGGAAATAAACCATATGTGTACCTCCAAGCTCCCTTCGTCACTATTTTATAGTGAAATTGCTCTGAATGTTTCCTCTGCACACATTGAGAACCACATCAGTGTTATAGTTATTGCTTCAGAAGCCTAACATAGTTTAGAAAACTTAAGAGAAGGATAATCTATTATATCTACCCATATTTCTACTCTTTCTGTTTTTTTTTAATTTGTTTTGTTTTTTGAGACAATCTCACTCTGTTGCCCAGGCTGGAGTACAGTGGCGCGATCTTGGCTCACTGCAACCTTTGCCTTCCAAGTTCAAGTGATTCTCCTGCCTCAGCCTCCCGAGTAGCCGGTATTACAGGCATCTGCCACCATGCCAGGCTAATTTTTTTTTTGAGATAGAGTCTTGCTTTGTTGCCCAGGCTGAAGTGCAGTGGCGTGATCTCAGCTCACTGTAGCCTCTGCCTCCTGGGTTCAAGCGATTCTCCTATCTCAGCCTCCCGAGTAGCTGGGATTACAGGCACACACCACCACACCTGGCTAATTTTTGTATTTTTAGTAGAGACGGGGTTTCACCATTTTGGCCAGGCTGGTCTCGAACTCCTGACCTCAGGTGATCCACCCAGCTCGGCCTCCCAAAGTGGTGGGATTACAGGCGTGAGCCACCGGACCTGGCCTCTTTCTGTTTTTAGTTCTTATTTTCTCATGCTTCAAGTTTCCTTGTTTTATCATTTTTTTCTGCTTGAAGAACTTTTTAGCCATTAATTTGTCTGCTGTTGACAAATTCCGTTGGTTTTCTTTCATCTGAAAGAAATGATTGATTTCTCCTTCATGTTCCTTTTCATACTTAAAAAAATTAACTTTTAAGTTTGGGGTACATGTGCAGGTTTGTTATAAAGGTAAAATAGTGTGATGGGGATTTGTTGTACAGATTATTTCATCACTCAAGTATTGAGCCTAGTACCCATTAGCTATTTTTCCTGAACCTCTCCCTGCTCCCAACCTCCAATAGGCCCCAGTGTGTGTCATTCTCCTCTATGTGTCCATGTGTTCTCATCATTTAGCTCCCACTTGTAAGTGACAACATGCAGCATTTGGTTTTCTGTTCCTGCATTAGTTTGCTAAGGATAACAGTCTCCAGCTCCATCCATGTTCCTGCAAAGGATGTGATCTCATTCTTTTTTATGGCTGCATAGTATTCCATGGTGTATATGTACCACATTTTCTTTATCCAGTCTATCACTGATGAACATTTAGGTTGAGTCTATGTCTTTACTGTTGTGAGTAGTGCTGCAGTGAACATATGTGTGCATGTGTCTTTATAATGGAATGACTTATATTCCTTTGGATGTATACCTAGTAATGGGATTGCTGGGTCAAATGGTATTTCCATTTATAGGTCTTTGAGGAATCACCATATTGCCTTCCACAATGTTTGAAATAATTTACACTCCCAACAACAGTGTAAAAGCATTCCTTTTTTCTATCTACACCTTCACCAGCATCTGTTACATTTTGACTTTTTAATAATAGCCATTCTGAGTGGCGTGAGATGGTATCTCATTGTGGTTTTGATTTGCATTTCTCTAATGATCAGTGATGTTGAGTTTTTAAAAAGTGTGATTGTTGGCCCCATGTATGTCTTCTTTTGAAAAGTGTCTGTCATGTCCATTGTCCACTTTTTCTTTTTCTTTTTTTTGAGACAGAGCCTCACTCTATTGCCCTGGCAGTGCAGTGGCATGAGCTTGGCTCACTGCAACCTCTGCTTCCCAGGTTCAAGTGATTCTCCTGCCTCAGCCTCCTGAGTAGCTGGGATTACAGGTGCATGCCACCATGCCCGGCTAATTTTTGTATTCTTAGGAGAGATGGCCAGGCTAGTCTTGAACTCCTGACCTCCAGTGATCCATCTGCCTCAGCCTCCCAAAGCGCTGGGATTACAGACATGAGCCACTGTGCCCCATCCGTTTGCCCACCTTTTAATGGGTTGTTTTTCTCTTGTAAATTTGTTTAAGTTCCTGATAGATGCTGGATATTAGATCTTTGTCAGGTGCATAGTTTGCAAAAATTTCTTCCCATTCTATAGGCTGTTTGTTCACTCTATTGATAGTTTCCTTTGCTGTACAGAAGCTCTTTAGTTTAATTAGATGCCATTTGTCAATTTTTGCTTTTTCTGCAATTGCTTTTGGTGTCTTTATCATGAAATCTTTGCTCGTTTCTATGTCCAGAATGGTATTGCCTAGGTTGTCTTCCAGGGTTATTATAGCTTTGGGTTTTACATTTAAGTCTTTAATCCATCTTGATTTAATTTTTGTATATAGTATAAGGAAGGGATTCAGATTCAATTTTCTGCATATGGCTAGCCAGTTATCCCAGCACCATTTATTGAATAGAGAATCCTTTCCTCATTGCTTGTTTTCATCAAGTTTGTTGAAGATTAGATAGTTGTAAGTGGGTGGCCTTATTTCTGGCTTCTCTATTCTGTTCTATTGGTCTGTCTGTTTTTGTACCAGTACCATGCTGTTTTGGTTATTGTAGCCTTGTAGTATAGTTAGAAGTTAGGTAGCATGATGCCTCCAGCTTTGTTCTTTTTGCTTAGGATTGCCTTGGCTCTTCAGGCTCTTTTTTGGTTCCATATGAATTTTAAAATAGTTTTTTCTAGTTCTGTGAAGAATGTCAGTGGTAGTTTAATAGGAATAGCATTGAATCTGTAAATTGCTGTGGGCAATATGGCCATTTTAATGATATTGAGTCTTCCTATTCATGAGCATGGAATATTTTTCCATTTGTTTGTGTCATCTCTGATTTCTTTGAACAGTGTTTTATAGCTCTTCTTGTAGAGAAAGATCTTTCACCTCCCTGGTTAGCTGTATTCCTAGGTATTTTATTTTATTTTGTGGCAATTGTGAATGGGACTGCATTCCTGATTTGGCCCTCAGCTTGACTGTTGTTGGTGTAAAGGAATGTTAGCGATTTTTGCATATTGATTTTGTATCCTGAGACTTTGCTGAAGTTGTTTATCAGCTTAAGGAGCTTTTAGGCTGAGACTATGGGGTTTTCTAGATATAGGTTCAATTGTCAGCAAACAGGGAGAGTTTGACTTCCTCTCTTCCTATTTGGATGCCTTTTATTTCTTTCTCTTGTCTGATTGCTCTGGCCAGGACTTTCAATATTATGTTGAATAGGAGTGGTGAGAGAGGGCATCCTTGTCTTGTGCTGTTTTTCAAGGGGAATGCCTCCAGCTTTTCCCCATTCAGGCTGTGGGCTTGTCATAGATGGCTCTTATTATTTTGAGGTATGTTCCTTCCATACCCAGGTTATTGAGAATTTTTAATATGAAGGGATGTTGCATTTTATCAAAAGCCTTTTCTGCATCTATAGATGATCATGTGGTTTTTGTCTTTAGTTCTGTTGATGTGATGAATTACATTTATTGATTTGCATATGTTGGATCAACCAACCTTGCATCCCAGAGATAAAGCCTATTTTGTTGAGGATTTTTGCATTGATGTTCATCAAGGATGTTGGCCTGACGTTTTCTTTTTTTGTTGTGTCTCTGCCAGGTTTTGGTATCAGGATGATGCTGGCCTCATAGAATGAGTTACGGAGGAGTCCCTCCTTCCCCTTTGTTCTTGAATGATATATTTTCACGGATATAAAATTTTGGGTTGCGAGTTCTTCTCTTTGAAAAATGTGTACCAATTCCTTCTGGACCCCGTAATTTCTAGTGACATATCCATTGTTACTCAAATCATTTGTCCGCTATAGATTGTTTTGTTTCTGTCTAGCTGCTTTCAAGATTTTTTCATCATGATTGATTTAACGAAGTTTGATTACGATGTGTCTTGCTGTGTGTTTCTTTGGGTTTATCATGTTTAAAGTTTGCTCTGCTTCTTGAATCTGGAAGTTTGTGGCTTTCACCAAATTTGGGCAATTTTCAGCTGTTATTTTTTTCAAATACTTTCTCAGCCTTACTTTATTTTCTCTTCTAAAACAACAGTGGTACCAATGTTATCTCTTTTGTTATTGTCTCACAGGTCCCTGATAATCTGTTCATTTCTTTTTAGTCTATTTTCTCTCTCATTCAGATTGGGTAATTTCTATTATTCTACTTTCAAATTTATTGATTCCTTGCTCCTATTGAGCCATCTAATGAGTTTTAAATTTATTTTCCAGTTCTAAAATTTCCATTTGATTCTTTTTTATTCACTACCTGCATGACCTTGTGTAAGTTTTTTAACCCCTCTAGACTTTAGTTTCCTGAATTATAGTTAGCACTTACCCAAGTTTGCTGTGAGAGCCAAGGATATAAAGCTTAGCTCAGCATCTAGCAAAGCCTAAACATTTCAAAAATGTTAGTTCTCATTTAAAAATCATTTTTCTACAAACTAATATCAAATATTTCTGGTTTTCTGGTGTATAATTTTTATTGTATGGGGGTCAGCCCCACCTTACAGACACATTAATATTTTACAATGAAAGTCAGTGGGAAGCTAGATTCTCATTTTACCAGAGCAAAATTCTGCACTTCAGTGGAATATGTTTACTCATTCTTAATGTACCCATACATTAGGAACTTTAGCCTAAAATTTTAATTTAACATTTTGATATTTTATGATTTGTTTTAAATATATTTTATGTGTTATACATATTATACAAATATATGAACATTTATACAGATATATGTATCTATATATACATATATAGATACATATATATATACAGATGTATGTATTATATATACATAGATAGTTGATTCTCATTATTCACAGTAGTTATGTTCTGTAAAGTCTCTGTGAACATTGATTAGCAAATATGGAACCATTGTTCCTAGGACAAATACAGGGTTAGGTTCCTACAAGCTTCTGGTCACAACATTTTAATAATCTGATCAACATATAACCTTGTTTTATGGATGTTTCTGTTTAAAGAAAACTAATTCAATATATATTGTTGATTCATTTACTTTAAACTCATTGCCAAGAGGAGTATAACTCATCCCTGAACAAAGTTTATGTAACACATGTGTTTTCTCCCTCCACAAGGCACATCACAGCTTAGGAACAGCAGAGAGCACTTCAGCACTACATTTGAAGTCATTTTAAACAGCAAAATCATCAACAAAAAGCACAAACCTGTGAAAAACATAGCACTAAATATACTGTGAAAAGGCCACTTGTTTATAATATGAGAATTGAAACAAGAAGACAGAATAATACTTTGTTTGACCTTAGCTGGGAATGTGCATGTTGCATGACTCAAATTTCTCACTGTCCTCTGCGTGTCTGTGAGTGACTGACCACAAAAGCACAGTGAATTGATTTGGGGGTTACAAATAAAACTTAGCAAGTAGGTATATTTGTAAGAATGGAATCTATAAATAATGAAGATCAGCTGTACAGACACACATACACACACCCCTACATATATACATTTTCTTAATTATCGAAATTCCAGGTAGATGAAACAGATTCGGGTATTTACTTGGACATATAATATGGTGCTGGGATGGGGAAAAATTTTAGACTTGCAAGGCATATTAATTTTACAAACTACACTTTATCATGATGTATTATGTATTTTATATATTGTTTGATTAGATTTGCTAAAATATTAAGTATTTTTGCGTCAATGTTCATGAGGGATGCTGATGTATAATTTTCTTTTCTTATGATATCTTTGGTTCTAGAGTCAAAGTAATACTGATTTTATACAATGACTTGTGGCATATTCTCTTTTATTTTCTGAAAAAATGTGTAGGAATACTTTTTTTTTATGTTTTACGTTTTATCAATGAAGTCATTTTGGCCTGCAGTTTTCTTTATGTGAAGGTATTTGAATTTCTTTATTAGATATAGGGATACTTGGATTTTCTATTTCTTTTCTTTTCTTTCTTTTTTTTTTTTTTTTTGGTGGAGACAGGGTCTCAGTATGTTGCCCAGGCTGATTTTAAATGCCTGGCCTCAGACGATCTTCCTGTCTTGGTCTCTCAAAGTGCTAGGATTACAGGTGTGACCCACTGCACCCAGCTGATTTTTTGTCTCTTCTTGTGTCATTTTGGCAACTTGTGTCTTTTAAAGACTTTGTAAACTTCATTTTTGTTGTTGAACTTATTGACATAACATTGTTCATAGTATGCTTTCATTATTCCTTTAATATCTTTGTAATTTGTTGTGATGTCCTTTCTTTTATTCCTGATATTTGTAATTTGTGTTTTTTTTTTTGATTAGCCTTGGTATGAGTTTATCAGTTTTATTAACCTTTTCAAAGAGCTAACTTCTGCTTTGCTGATATTCGGTTTCATTGATCTATTCTATTATGAACAAATATCCTCTTACTTTGGTTTTGATTAACTCTTTTTCTAGCTTCTCAAGTGGGTAACAGATCAGTGATTTTATGTTTTTTCTTTTCTAATCCAGGCATTTTAAAGCTACACAATTCCCCTAAAGAGCTGCTTTAACTGCCTACCTCAGATTTTGACATGTGTTATCATTCAGTTCCAAATATTTTCCAATTTTCTTTGTGACTTATTCTTTGAACTATAAGTGATTTAGGAGTGTACAGTTTAATTTCCAAACAATTGGGGGAATTTTCTAGATATTTTATTATTACTGATTACTAATTTAATGCTGTAGTGGCCAAAGAATATACTCTGTACAATTCAAATGTTTTAAATTTATTGAGACTTGTTTTGTGGCCCAGCATATGGTCTATTTTGGTGAAGGTTTCATGTGCACTTGAAAGGAATGTGTATGCTGCTTTTGATGTGTGTAATGTCCCACAAATACCAACGGCATCAAGTTGGTTGATAGTGCTATTAAAATCTTCCATATCCTTACTGTTTTTTTTCCCCTAATTTTACCAGCTGTTGAGAGGGGTGTCAACATCTCTAACTATGGGATTTTGGTGGTGTCTATATTTCCTTTGTTCTCTCAATTTTTGCTTTATGTATTTGGGACCTGTGATATTGCATTATATATATATTTTAATTTTAATTTTTATTTATTTTTTTGAGACAGAGTCTCGGTCTGTCACCCAGGCTGGAGTGCAGTGGCACAATCTTGGCTCACTGCAGCCTCCGTCTCCCAGATTCAAGTGGTTCTCCTGTCTCAGAGTCCCAAGTAGCTGAGATTACAGGCGTCCACCACCACTCCTGTCTAATTTTTGTATTTTTAGTAGAGATGGGGTTTCACCATGTTGGCTAGACTGGCCTCGAACTCCTGATCTCAAGTGATCCACCCACGTCAGTCTCCCAAAGTGCTGGGATTACAGACATAAACCACCGTACCCTGGCCTGTATATTTGGTTTTTGTCTCCATTTCCTGACATAATAGCTTCTAACTCTCTTGGAATCTCCTGAGTGATAAGAGTGTCTTTTTTATGCTAATGAGATGACTATGGCCAGGGGCCCCAAGGTAGCTTCAGGATGGGGCTGGTCACCATAAAGACCAAAGTAGGATTAGGGGATTGGAACTTTCAGCACCCCCCTACCACAGGGAGGGGAGGGGGTCTAAAGGTTTAGTTGATCACCAATGGCCAATGATATATTTTCTGACCTCTTTACTCTTTATTATTTACTGATTCCTTTTTGCAGAACTATGCTTTTAAGATTATATATATCTATATAGCTCTTTATATCTATCTATATATACACATATATATTTTTGAGGTTCTGAAAGTATAAGTATACATATAGGCATATATTTTTACATTTCTTATAGTGCAGTACTGCTGGAGTCCAGCATCTACTTCTTCATTTTATACCTTGGATTAGATCTCAGTTAACTAACCTATACCATGCCTCTTATTTTGTCAAAGAGAATGTTTATTTTTAAACCTTAAGCTTTCTGGTGAATCATAAACCATAATTTCCTGTTTTGATTTAGCCAGTGAGGTAATATCAAGTTGCTTCCCCAGCTTTTTCTTTTTCTTTTTTTTTTTTCTTTGAGAGAGTTTTTGTTCTTGTTGCCCAGGCTGGAGTGCGGTGGCGTAATCTCAGCTCACTGCAACCTCTGCCTCCTGGGTTCAAGTGACTCTCCTGCTTCAGCCTCCCAAGTAGCTGGGATTATTGGCATGCGCCACCATGCCTGGCTAATTTTATATTTTTAATAGAGACAGGGTTTCTCCATGTTGGTCAGGCTGGTCTTGAACTCCCAACCTCAGGTGATCCGCCCACCTTGGCCTCCCAAAGTGCTGGGATTACAGGCATGAGCCATCGTGCCTGGCCTCAGATTTTGCCTATATATAAATTTTACAATGGCTTATCCTTAAAAAGTACTTAAGTTATTCTATTATTGCTGCATAACAGATTACCTGAAAATTTAGTGGTATCCACCCATAATGTTTCATTTTTCTCATGATTTTGTTTGTCAGGAATTAGGTGAGGCAGTCTCATTTTGGAGTCTGTCATGCAGTTTTGGCCAGATGTCAGCTGGGGCTGCAGTCATGTGAAGGTTCTACTGGGCTGGAAACCTACAATGACCCTCACACATGGCTGGCGGGCTGTTGGGAGCTCAGCTGAAACTGTCGGCTGGAGCATTTATATGCATATGTCCATGATAGTGATTTCAGGATAACTGGACTTTTTACATGGGCTGGTTTCACCTGAGAGGAAGTGTCTCAGGAGAACAAGGCAGAAATTTTTCAGACTTTTTAAGGGCTTTTCAGAACTATACTTGGTGTAGTATCACTTCTGTTGTGTTCTATTGTTTGAAGCAGTCACAAGCCTGTCCAGATTCAAGTGGTGGTGACATAGCCCCCCATCTCTTCATGGGATGAGTGTCAAAGAGCTTGTGGGCAATACATTTATACTGCTTCATGGTTACTGAAGTGTATCTTACATATAATAAAATGCACGGATCTTAAGCATCGAGTTCAATGAATTTTGGTAATTGTTTAGATCCCTGCATCAACTGCCTGATGTCAGGTATAGAACATTGTTTTCACTCTGTAAACTTCCCTTGCGTGCCTTTCAAGTCAATCCTCACACATAGTTTTTCCTGTTCTGTGAAGGCACATAAGTGCAACTATACTGTTTGTGTATTTGGCTTCTTCAACTCAACGTGAAACTTTCAGATTCATCTGTATTGTTGATGTATCACTTGTATGTTCTTTTTTATTGCTGAGTTGTATTTCACTGTATGGATATACTACAGTTGCTTTATCTCTCACCCATTGTTGGACATTTTTAGTGTGTGGCTATTATAAATGAAGATGATATGAACATTCTTGTATACAGCTTCAAATGTTATCGTGGTATCTTTGGAATATTTTCATATTATTAAAATTCAGTGTTTCTAAATTATTTCAGTGCTCAAAGACCTTTGAAATTTACCTCTCTACATGGTAAAGATTTACTATTACAAGCTTTTTGGGATTAAGGAAGCAATAATTTATAGCAGGGGGTTCCCAACCCTGGGGCCATGGATCAGTACCAGTCCATGGCCTGTTAGGAACTGGGGCACACAGCAGGAGGTGAGTGGTGGGAGAGCAAGCGAAGCTTCATCTGTATTTACAGCTGCTGCCCACCGCTCACATTGCTACCTGAGCTCTGCCTCCTGTCAGATAGTGGCAGCATTTGATTCTTATAGGAGTGTGAACCCCATTGTGAACTGTGCATGCAACGGATCTAGATTGTGCACTCCTTATGAGAATCTAATGCCTTATGATCTGTCACTGTCTCCCATCACCTCTAGATGGGACTGTCTAGTAGCAGGAAAACAAGCTCAAGACTCCCACTGATTCTACCTTATGGTGAGTACCTTATAATTGTTTCATTATATACTACAGTGTAATAATAATAAAGTGCACAATAAATGTAATGTGCTTGGATCGTCCCAAAACCATCCCCCCACCTTCCCCCTCTGTCTGTGGGAAAATTGTCTTTATGAAACTGGTCCCTGGTGCCAAAAAGGTTGGGGACCACTGGTTTATAGGATCCACTAGAAAGGATGGAATGGTGTCTTACCAAGAAAACCAAAATCTCTATCATCCATCATTTCACTTACATAAATGCTCAGCACGAAAAATTATAGAGATGGCTAAGATTTTAAAAAATGGAAATGGAAACTTCCCCTCAAAACCAATTTCTCCTCTGCAGCCTTCTTCAAATCTCATCCCCTGGAGGTCAGAAAAAAGGATGGGTTAGAATTCCAAATTTCTTTGTGTGTGTGCAGGAGGAAGAGGATAGTATTGTTCGAAAGTGGAAGTTCATTATTGACTACAAACTACAAGTCTGGGTTTGGTAATAAGAACACTTATATCCTTTCTAGATAACCCAACCCCAAGATATTGCTCCTATTACCAAAGAGGGAGTGAAGGTCTCTGAAAATGTAGGAGTCCCTTTAGTAGATGCGGAGAAATGGGTTAAAGATTTTAAAAAATTGCACAGACAGTAGTTGTTTGCTCTTTGGTTATAGGTGAATTATCTCTATCCTAGTTAGAAGTCGAGGACTGAAGTATGTCTCAGTGCACAAACTAAAGCTCTGCAGGCTTGGAAAGAAATTTTCTTTTGTAATAAAAGGCTAGGCCCCTTGCTATAGACATGAGTGGTTAGTTACAATAGGTTATTGGGGGTATCATCCAGGTAATGAAATGTTCAACAAGAAGATTATAAAGGTAACTAGATTTGCCCCATGGATTTTGCCCAGTGGTTTTGAAGGCAAAACAAGATTAATTTGAATACGTAGGGAAGAAAAATAACTTGGGATTGATGAGGGGCTGATTTTTTTACATTTATAAAAGTCTGATGGTGTCAACTATAAATTTAAAATCTGTATCGGGTATACACAGAACAACCTCTAGTGTGGCACCAGATTAATGGGGGTACCTTTAAAAATCAGGTCAAAATAAAGTGACAGAAATTATAAAACATACATGATAATGATAATAAACAAGACATTTATTTTTCATATTCTTTTGGGGGAAAGGAGAAAAGTCAGTTTGCCCTACCCGATGATGGTCTTTCTGAAAGATTCTCCATGCATTCCATAGAACTGGATAGGTTGCTTCATCTCAGAGGATTTTGTACTCTTAATTCATAAAGAGAACTTCTCTTCAAGAGAGTGGTCAAAGGGTGAGCCTCTGTGAGCAGCTTCGCTGGTGCACGGCCAGACTCCCTCTCTGGGTGAAGCTTTTTCCACATTGGCCGCACAGATAGGGTGTCTCTCCTGTGTGGATTTTGCCATGCAGGATGCAATTCCCCCTGGTGTGGAAACTCTTCCTGCACTGGGTACAGGCATAGGGCTTCAGGCCCGTGTGGACTCTGATGTGAACAATTAAGCTTCCTTTCTGACTGAAGGCTTTTCCACACTGATCACATCTATAGGGCTTCTCACCACTGTGAACTCTCCTGTGAACAGCAAGGTTACTCTGATTCCTGAAGCTTCTCTGACAAATAGCACACTCATAGGGTTTCTGTCCAGTGTGGAGTCTCTCATGGACAGCGAGGCTACCTCGTTGACTGAAGCTTTTCCCACACTCCTTGCACTGATAAGGCTTCTCTCCCGTGTGTATCCGCTGATGTGTAACAAGATTGCCTTTGGCCCTGAAGCTTTTTCCACAGTGGGTGCACTCAAAAGGCTTTTGACCAGTGTGGATTCTCTCATGTAATGTTAGACTACCTTTTTGCCGGAAGGATTTTCCACACTCCTGGCACTCATAGACCCTTTGTCTCACTCCAGGTGAATCTTCCTGTAGTGTCTTCGAATCTGGGGATTTTTGTTCCAGCTTCTCTCTTCTGAAAGAATTTTGGATATCCCAGCTTGAGGATCCTGTAGCCTCAGAGTGGTCATATTTGTGGTGGGCTTCAGTCATCACATCTGATAAAATGAGAGGGAAGTCATGTAAGAAGCACCAATAATGCTGAGTTAGAAAAGGGAAAAAGAAACATAATACTTTGAGTGCTTATGATGTGCCAGGCCTTATTCTTTGCATAGACAATGCAATCCTGAAAACAATGCCATGAGATTGATACAGATAATGGGAGCAAAGGGAGACTGTCAAAGGTCACAGAGCTAGGTAAGTTAGAGCTGACTCAAATAGGCATTCTCCATAGCGGTGTAAGGCCTCTAAATTTAATTTAGGCCAACAAATAACCTTGTAAGATAGACATGGTTTTCTCTATTTTACAGGTCAGAAAACAGGCTCAGAAAATTTAGAAAACTATACAGAATCACATAGAGCCCCATACCCAACTTTTATCTGACTCCAAAACAGGTGTGGATCCAGGCTGTATAAGGCCTAAAACTTTCCCATTTTAGAGGCACCCTTTTAAGAAAATGTATAAAATTAAGCACAGGGTCTTGGAGAGACCAATGCAAGTGAGGGGTCCTAAAACTGAAGCTGCATTTGCTTCTTCAGAAATCCACCTCTCTCCAGTCTGTTCTGACAACAGAATAAGCACCATGACCTCAGAAAATATGTAGCACAATCCTGGGTACTTTACATCTATCATTGCTAATCCCTGTAACCCTACAAGATAGAACTTATTGTCCCATTTTACAGACGAACCTGGAGCTTAAGGAAGTTAAATAATCTGTCTGATACTGCAGATCTAGCCATGGCAATTATAGAATCTGATCCAAGGAATTTTTCCCATTAAAATCCTTGCTATTTTCAGTCTACTAAGCTATGGCAAAACTGAAATCAATTTTGGTTTGGAAGTTATTCTCTATGCAGATATTGACTTTTTTTTTTTCCTAATACTGCCCTGCATCTGAGCCTCCTGGTACACTTTAAATATGGGTCCATTCATCACCATTAACAGTTTTCTTGGTGTCACTCCAGAGTAATTTTCTCCTTGTTCCCTTGCCTTATTCAGAGACAGTGCTGAGATTTAAGCTGCTCATTCATTCTCAGAGACTACTTCAACACTACCTCCATATCAAGATGGTTCTCTTGCTCTGTTTCTACTATTACTTCTAACTCCAGCTCACAGGCTTTTCTTATAACCCTAGGAACAGTGAGCTCTACCAAAGCAAGGTCTCCTCTGCTTCCTCAGACTGCCGACCAGTGCTGAGAAGAGAGACACTGAATATCTGTGAGCTGAGTGCATCCAGCCATCAACTGACTCACTCACTGAAGAACGCTACATTCTGGGCATATCTTCCATGACAGTCCAGCAGGGTAGCTGTTGGAAATCCAAACATGTCCACTCCTGCTTATGACCTCAGTCACCACCTCTTCATATGATTCTTCCATGGGCTGTTCCTGAGCACCTGAGGGAGAAAAACAAACAGAAAACAAACAGGAAAGGGCAGAATAATTGATACGTGAGAAGGAAAAAGTCAACAGTTGTTGAGACATAAATGAATGTAAGAAATCTAGATTGCTTGACATAATGTCAGTTACTAAAATGTCACTGCAAAATGGGCCTAAAGGTACCAGGACCACACACGAATGAGTCTAGGAGGAAGCAGGATGTGGGAACGCAGAGAACACATAAACATGTATCTCCTCCTGCCAATCCCAAGTTAATAGTCACTCCTGTTTACACTTTGGTCTTGGTGTGTAACTGGGATCTTCCATTTTGGTTCCCCACCTAACCACCTACGACTTTCTTCCCTCCAAACCCCAGAGGAATTCAGAATTTAAAAAAACAACATTTCAGCCTTCACAATTGGTTGGAACCAATCGGCTCTCCAGTTATCTGTAGTTACAAAGACTTAACAAGAGAGTCCATTTGTTACCAATGAACAATTCTTAGGAGGCTCCTGACCCAGACTCACCTTTCTCTTGCTCTTGAAGATACAAGAATACCAGTTCTGACCAAGTGTAAACACTTGTCAATTCTTGGAAAAGAAAGACCTACTCTGGACTCCAAGCCCAAGGCACTCCAACTAGGTTAAGTAACTTGCCCAAAAACCCACAGAAAATAAGAAGTCAAGGTGGAGCAAAGGTTCAAATCCAAGACTTTCTGGATCCAAAGTGTATGCTCTTAACATTAGACAGTTGTCTAGTTCCTGATCACTAAAGAGCTGGTCAGAATGCTTATAAAATTGAACAGAAAGGAAGACAGTTTGACCAGACTGAATTACTCTTCCAGATCCTAGGAATCCTCTTGTATGTGCTCTAAATTATTTTTTAATTTTTTTTTAAATTCTGAGTCAAGGTTTTGCTCTGTTGCCCAGGCTGGAGTACAGTGGCTCAAGCATAGCTTGCTGTGACTTTGAACTCCTGGACTCAACGGATCCTCCCACTTCAGCCTCCCAAATAGCTAGGACTACAGGTAAGCACCACCAAGCTTGGCTAATTTTTAAAAATTATTAAAATTTTTTTTTTTTGTAGAGATCGGGTCTCATTATCCTGCCCAGGCTGGTCTCCAACTCTTGGCCTGAAGTGATCCTCCTGCCTCGGCCTCCTAAAATGCTGAGATTGTAGGCATGAGCCACTACACCTGGCCCACATGATCTATTTTTTTAAAAAAAATATTTCTTCTTACTTCAGGATCCTAATTACTGAATTCCTACTTTTAAGAAATGCAGTGGTTCAATGCATACTCCTTGTTCCCCTCCAATATGTCCTATCAAAATGCTGGCTTTCTGATTTAATGAAATAATAGTATGATGCTACCATTATTTGTTTTGTCAACCTAAGCACCTGGTTCTTCTTGACAACTGCACATTCTGCTACATGCTGTGATGACCAGGAAAGGCATTTACATTTTTATTTGGAGGACTCACTTCCAACTTGGAACACAAGCTACAAAGGAATTCCCTACCAGCGTGCCAGCACATCATTTGGAAGTTCAAGGTATTCTTGCTCAACAGCTGCACACACATTAAAAGTCCCTGGAGTACATGGTGCCTGCTGCCTGGGGTTGGACTCTGTCGCTGGGGATTCCAGAAATTAGAGTAGAATTCACAGCTCTGCCTCTCCACCTGCTGTGAGGTCTTCAAGTTACAACTCCGCCGCCTATCAGGGACCTCCGTGATTAGTAAGGGAGAACTTGTCCTATTTTTCTCCCTAGATCACAGGTCTGAGGAAGCAGTTTTCCCAAGATTTTGTAAAAGTGGCTTTATAATTAAAAACATTGATTTTCCTATTGGAAAGGCTATTATATTCTTTGGAAAAAGCTTAGAAGTAGTCCGTGAGAGTCTTGGCTTCTTGCTGTGGCTCCCCGAGGATATGACCTTGGGCAAGTAACCCAGCAGCCCTGACTCTGTTTCCCCACTTACTAAACAGATTACTAACACTGTCCTATCAGATAGGACAATGAGAAGGAAAGAACCAAACAGGAGGGGTATCTGACGAGACCAGCAGACTTAAGATCTAAAATCCGGCGTCCTCTGGAGGGCGGATGAGAAGAGGGGTACACTTGGCGGTCTGGAGAATGTCCTGGGGCCAGTTTCAGGTGTAGGAGCTTATGGGTAGCGTGATTTCCCACACACTGCCTGGCTTCCTACTCTCCCCCGCAGGAGTTGCCTCTCCTCCCACCCCAGAAGGCCGGCACCGGCTTCCCGCACTCGCTAAAGCCCGCACGGAGGCCCGGGGAGCCTGCCGCGGCCTCCCCCTCCCACGCCCCGACCCCGTGGTCCCTGCTCCTCTCCGCAGACGCTGCCCTCCCGCCTCGGGCCCCGGGCCCGCCCTGCGTCCTGAACTTCGGCACCCCGCTCTCCGGTCCACGGGACCCTGCTCTGCGGACCGCCGACCTCTCCGCTCGCGGCCGGCCTCCCTCGGGGCCCGGGCCGGCCAGGCCTGCTCATTTTCATGGCGGCCGCTGGCATAAGGCGGCCACACGGAGGGCCCGGGACAGCGATCTGATGGCGGAGCCCCGCCTTGCCCCGGCGCTCTGACCCGGCCGGCGGCCTCACTCACCGCAGCGGCGCGTGCCCGCAGACAAAGGCCGGCGCCGAGCCCGCAGCAGCGCCAGCGCCGGCGCCGGCGGAACGGACTACAACTCCCAGGAGTCTCCGCGCGAGCCCCCCCCCCCCCCGCCGGGCCGTGGGTCTCGGCGGCCCCGGCTCCCCAAGAGCACTGTGGGAAATGTAGTTCTCTGGCGCGCCCTGCTCTCGGGCTCCGCAGGCCCCGGGGGCGCGGAGATCTCAAGCCGTCCTGTTTGGACTGGTAATCCGGATACCCACAGCGCTGACCTGTCAGCGGATGCGGAGCCGGGACGGAGCCACGGCCGCTCAGATTAGCAGGATCTGATTGACAGCATCGGGGTAGCAGACGCTGAGCCAGGGACTCAGGAATCCAGGGTTCTTGCAGGGCGTCGCGGAAGGAAACGAAGTTTTGGGGAGAAATCTGTTGATAAAGCCTCGAGTTCATGTGTTGAGCCACTCGCTGCATGAACAAAGGCGAAGCCCGCTTTCATGGAGCTTCTGTGAAGAGCAACAGGAACAGAGGCAGTCCAGTCTTCCTGAGATACTGGGAGGAGCATGATTGCTTTTGAACACGTACGAGATAAAGCCTCTCTAATAATGCCTGTTTTTTTTTGTCTTCACTCTGTCTCCCAGGCTGGAGTGCAGTGGCACGATCTCACCTCACTGCAACCTCCGCCTTCTGGGCTCAAGTGATTCTCCTGCCCCAGCCCTCCCAAGTAGCTGGGACTACAGGTCTGTGCCACCATGCCCGGCTAATTTTTTTGTATTTTTAGTAGAGACGAGGGTTTTACCATGTTGGCCAGGCTGTCTGATATGCCTTAAGCCTCCTTTAAACGCACTTTTCCAGGATCAGGGCCACATCCCGGAGCTCTTCTGCGCCTGGCCGAGCGTCTCTCTGGGTCCCTGCCTCTGGAGCCCCTCTCCGTATATGTGTCTGTCCATCCTCTTTCGTGAAGGACTAATAAAGAATGCTTCCTCTTGCTATGTTCTTGTCCTCTACCCCAAAGCCACACATTTGTTAAACCAAACAACTTAATTTCACTCAATATGCAAAGGTGTCGTGTGAGTAATAAGTTGGTTCCTAAATGTCAGCTTTTACTATTGCACATCATTTCTGAATTTAATTCAACACTTATCCGTTGAACCCATTTTAAGTGCTGACGCTGGGGACATGAATGTGAGCAAGACACACTCCGTGCTCCTAGGGAGGGGCTGACAGTCTAGTGGTGAAAACAAACACCACCTTCCTCACATGGGGGTCAGGGGTGTTGCACAGCTAAGTCCTAGAGTGTGTGGTGCAAACTGTCCTGAAGCTCCCGACTCCTGAACTGCCCCAGGTGGCTCCTCCCCTCGCTCCTCCCAAGTCTGAGAGAGAAAGGGGTGGAGGGCGGCACACAGCAAAGGCCAAGGCTCAGAGGCCTAAGGCTGCGTCCTCTGCTTCACACAAGGGTACATAGGTTCTGTTGAGGTCAAGGCCGGCTGTGGACACTAGGACAAGTTTCAGATCCTGCCGTGAAGGTACATGACAAAGCATTGGTGGGAAAAGGTGGCTGTGAGGGGGGACCACTGTCACTTTTATAAATCTGCATAAACTCCCTTAAGGCGTCTCAGGAAAGTGGACATGAAGGGCCCAAAGGGGGGGAGAAAGCTGTTAGGATTGGGGTTGATGTGACCGCAGCCTCCATAGACAGACTGCCCAGCTGCAGAATGGGGCACATCCTCACCCACCACCTGCATCTTAAGGCAAATACTCAACAAAAGGGAGGGTATGGGGTGAGAGTGAAAGGGAAATCGTTGTCGGCAGTGTAGATTTGAAAAATTGCCGAAGAACAATTTCCTTACTTTGCAGGCATTTCGGAATATTAGGGGAAGGACAGAGAATTCAATAAATGGTGTTATGACAAGAGCTAGACATTGGTTGGGGGGGAGTTGAATGTTTACCTAACTCCCATGCCAAGAGAACCTCCAGATAGATTAATGTAAAATGGGAAACACAGAGCCACAAAGGCCCAGAAGAACACGTGGATTAATCTTCTTATAATCTTGGCATAGGGAAGGCTTTCTTTTTTTTTTTTTGAGATGGAGTCTCGCTCAGTCGCCCAGGCTGGAGTGCAGTGGCGCTATCTCGGCTCACTGCAAGCTCCGCCAGGGAAGGCTTTCTTAACCAATGTAACAAAGGCAGAAACAATAAAGAAGAAGATTAAAATCCAGCACTTCTGTGTGGCCAAAGCACCACTAAATGAAGTTAACATGTGACAAGCTGGGAAAATATTAGCAATTGTCATACTTAAAGACACCATACCAATCAATAAGAAAAAGACAGTTCACTAGAAATGTGGCAAAGGACAGCAACTCACACACACACAAATGAAAGGAAAATACATTCATTATTCATTTTATAAAATTTCCAATTGAAACAAATGAAAATTACCTCCCAAGTACTAAATGGCAAAGATTGCAAAGGAGACTGGGGAAGTGGACATGTCTGTCCGTGTATAAATTGAGATGACTGCTCTGATAGGACATTTGGCAGTGCATACCAAAAGTCCTAAAAATGCACATATTCCTTCTAGAATTTTTTCTTTGGGGAAAAATAATCAGATAATTGCATCCTAATTGTGGAATGAAAGCCTTAGGGTCCAGGTTGCTGAAGTGAATTATTGGCTTTGAAAGGACTTTACTTCCTTTGAAAGGATTGGCTGCCCTTGAAGTTTCCATGAGACTGTGAAGCTCTAGGGAAGCTGAAGCCTTCAGTTGCTGCCATAGTTCTGAACAAACACAGTCATTTGGTGCTTAGTGATGGGGACACCTTCTGAGAAACGCATCGTTAGGCGATTTCATCTTTGAACATCATAGAATGTACTTACACAAACCTAGATGGTACCTCCCATTACACACCAGGCTCAGTGGTTTAGACTGTATCCAGTACAGTCACATGCTAGTGACTGTGCTGAATACTGCATGCAGTTGTAACACAATGGCAAATATTTGTGTATCTAAACATAGAAATGGTATAGTAAAAATATGGTAGTATAATCTTCTGGGACCACCGTTATATATATAGCCAATCGTTGACTGAAAGGTTATAATGTGGCACATGACTGCACCTGGGTCTAGAGTGGTAGAATGAGAGCCCACCCTCTTGGGGTGGGGGGTTGATCAGAACACTTTCCATCGTGCTTACCATCTGTGTCTACTCCAGTCCCTGTCAGAAATGCAGGCCTCTTCAGTCCCCACTGGCTGTGTTCCTCCTTCCTCAGTGCTCTGCACACTCACTGCACTGTGCAAGCCTTCTGTCCACTCCACATTCTCCTCTTACTCTGTCCATTATGGAGCACTTGGGAGAAAGTCAGCTTTCTTGCAGACCCCACCGTCTTGGTGGCCAAGCTTGGGCAGCTGGACCCCCAGGATAAAGGGATCTGTGCTTTAGTGTGATTCTTTGGAAAGGTTGTTGAACCTGGGCCAGAGCTGTCCAAGCATTTCCTGATGTGCTAGCCATTTCTCAGGGCTGGAAGTGATCATGGATTCTCCTTGGACAAACCGTTCCTTTTCTCTGAAGCCGCCTTTGTCCTTTTGAGCAAATGTGTCTTGTGTTTGATTTCACTAGCACCTGATTTATAAACTCAGGATATGAAGACTTTGGCCATCATGAGCCTAGTGTGTGCATCATTACTCTTGTCCCTTCATAACTCCCACAACTATTCATATAAAAATCATACTGATGGAAGCTATCTCTGCAGACTTCGGGCAGATTTTGGGTCTTGCCTTTCATTTGTACCATTTAGCCAGCTATGCCCTTCTTTAACCTCTTGATGGAATTGCTTATAAGCCAGAAAGTGGGAGGGAAAGTGTGGGGTGGAGCAGATGACCCATACCTAATACAAATTTGCATTTGTTTTCAGCACTGTGGGCTAAGCCAACATTTCCTGCAGAGACTCTGATGCCCAGATCCGATTACCCTGTTTGGTGACACTTAGTGGGGCTGCAGTCAGGACCCCTTTAGGATGTATTCATGGTGCTCCTCAGCTCACAAAGACTATGTGCCCTGTATTGTGCGTGTGAGTGCTGTGCTTTCATAATGAACCTTTTGAGGAAATGTCATGGAGGAGCATGAAGTCCTGCATTCCTGTCTCCCATTTTGTAGGAAGGTCTCCCACATGGCCAGAGGCTGAAGACATGAATGTGGCTGTGTAGCAGGATGAGCTGCAGACAAAATCCCTTAGACACCGAGTTAAAGAAGGAAGGGCTTTATTCGGCAGGAAGCATCGGCAAGACTCACGTCGCAAAAACCGAGCTCCCCGAGTGAGCAATTCCTGTCCCTCTTAAGGGCTTACAACTCTAAGGGGGTCCGTGTGAGAGGGTCATGATTGATTGAGCAAGTAGGGGATACGTGACTGGGGGCTGCATGCACTGGTAATTAGAACGGAACAGAACAGGACAAGGATTTTCACAGTGCTTTTCTATACAATGTCTGTAATCTATAGATAACATAACCCGATCAGGTCAGCGGTGGATCTTTAACTACCAGGCCCAGGGTGTGGCGCCTGGCTGTCTGCCTGTGGATTTCATTTCTGCTTTTTAGTTTTCACTTCTTTTTTCTTTGGAGGCAGAAATTGGGCATAAGACAATATGAGGGGTGGTCTCCTCCCTTAGCTGAAGTGGGAGCTAGGTGTTCCTCATCAGATCAACTGTTGGATGCTACTTCCTCTCACACCTGAGTCCTGAGCTGTGGACCCTGGAGCTAGGGATCTTCACTGAGGCCCACAGATGGGCTCCATGTGGGTCTGTGAACTGATGAAATGGCAAAAGTGGATGTCTTAGTCCATTTAGTGTTGCTATAAAGGAATGCCTGAAGTTGAGTAGTTTATAAAGAAAAGAGGATTATTTGGCTCATGGTTCTGCAGGCTGTACAAGAAGACTGGTGCCAACATCTGCTTCTAGGGAGGCCTCAGGCTGCTTCTGCTCATGGCGGGAGGTGAAGGAGAGTGGTGTGTAGAGATCACACAGTGAGAGAGGAAGCGAGAGAGACAGAGGAGGTGCCAGGCTCTTTTAACAACCAGCTCATGGGGGAGCTCTCAAGGGAACTAAAAGAGTGAGAACTTGCTCAAAGCATGAATCTATTCATGAGGATCTGCCCTCATGACCCAGACACTTCCTGTTAGGCACCACTTCCAACACTGGGGATCAAATTTCAACATAAGGTTTGGGGTGCAAACATCCAAACTATGAAGTGGACTTGAGGCTCTTTAGGACAGATGGTACATACTTTTCATCAAAGAATTCGCTGAAGGTACCTACTTTTCATCAAAGAGTTGGTTGATCTCCAAAAAGATGAAAATGATTGAGAATCCTTGAATATGCAGAGAGAGATCATTTTAAACTTTTTTCTTTTAAGTTTTCATTTTGAAATGATTTTAGACTTACAGAAAAGTTGCAAAAACAATGCAGAGGGTTCACATATATTTTTCACTCACCTTCCCCTAATATTAACAACTCACAGAATTATAATAACACCAGAAAATTAGCATTGGTACCATGCATCATGGTAATTAATTTTTTTTTTTTTGAGACAGAGTCTTGCTTTGTCTCCCAGGCTGGAGTGCAGTGGTGTGATCTTGGCTCACTGCTACCTCTGCCTCCCAGGTCAAGTGATTCTCCTGCCTCAGCCTCTCAAGTAGCTAGGATTACAGGCACCCGCTGCCACGCTCAGCTAATTTTTGTATTTTTAGTAGAGGTGGGGTTTCACTATGTTGGCCAGGCTCGTCTTGAACTTCTGACCTCGTGATCCACCCATCTCAGCTTCCCAAAGGCATCATGGTAATAATTAATAGTAAGCTGCTGACCTTGTTTGCGTTTCACTAGTTTCCCCCCTCATGTTCATTTTCTTTCCAAGGATCCAATCCAGGATCCTACATTGCACCCAATTGTTGTGTCTCCATAATCTCTTTGAATCTGTGGCATTTTCTCATTTTAAAGAAGAAAATAATATCTGTTGGTAGTAATGATGGTAAACTGCAAGATAACTGTAGGGACACACAATCTGCCCTTCTTGCTTCCTGCCTTCTTATTCTTTTTCTGTCCCAAGCAAAACTTAAAATTAAGTTTATTTTCATTTGCTATCACCAAAGTAAAGTATGTCATAACTTTTAGTTTAAAATATGCAAAACATATAGTTGTTGGTTTTAAAGGTTTTCAACTCTATTTCACAATAGTCAAACACATTTATTGAAATATAAAATACATGACTGTAATAATCATACAATTGATTTGTGTAGTAAGGAGTTTAACCTTGCCCTAAAGAGCTCTGACGTTGTCCTCAGCTGCTGGCAGGTGATCTATCTCCAAGCCCTTGGAGTATAGTTCTTAATAGGATTGTCTTCATTTGCCAGTGGCCTGGGCTCACACTGGGTAGTCTAGATGTGATTTACGGTGGGGCTGCCCCACTGGGTAGTCTCAGGATGGGACTTAGGTGGTAACGACATGCTATGGGTGGGGGATTTGGGGGTCACGTGGAATCAGTCAACCTCAGGAGGGCAGGAGGCTGGAGGCTGAGATCTGCCAGGGGAACAATCAGTCACATGCATGTGAGGGAGCTCCAGCAGACACCCCAGACCCAATGCTTGAGTGGCTTTGCAGGGTGGCACTGCTGCATGCCTACTGTCACACAGCGATGCTGGGAAAGCCATGTCTTCCTCACTCCATGGGGAGGGGACAATGGGAACTGCATGCAGTACTTTCCCTGCACCCTGCCCTTGGCCAATTTTGATCTAGACTTTCACTGTAATAAACCCTACCTACAATGACAACAGCTCTCACTGAGTTCTGTGTCTTCCTAGCAAATGATTGAATCTGAGGGTGGTTTTGGGAACCTCCCCACCAAATTGACAGTTGGTGTTAGAAGTGAGGGCAGTCTTGGCTGGTGGTACATGCCTGTAATCTCAGTACTCTGACAGGCCAGGGCAGGAAGATTGCTTGAGCTTAGGAGTTTGAGACCAGCCTGGGCCACATAGTGGGACACTGTCTCTAAAAAAAAAAAAACAACAACAAAAAAACAAAAACCTGCGTGTGGTGGTGCGTGCCTGTAGTCCCAGCTACTCTGGAGGCTGAGGTGAGAGAATTGCCTGAGCCTGGGAGGTCGAGACTGCAGTAAGCTGTGATTGTGCCACTGCACTCCAGCCTGGGTAGACAGAGCTAGACCCTGTCTCAAAAAAAAAAAAAAAAAGTGAAGGCAGTCTTGTGGACTGTTTCTCTAACATTGCAGGTGGCCTTAACTTTTGCAATGACTTTAAAAGTTGAATCTGATGCTGGAGAGGATGTGGGGAAATAGGAACACTTTTACACTGTTGGTGGGAGTGTAAACTAGTTCAACCATTGTGGAAGACAGTGTGGCAATTCCTCAAGGATCTACAACTAGAAATACCATTTGACCCAGCAATCCCATTACTGGGTATATACCCAGAGGATTATAAATCATTCTACTATAAAGACACATGCACACGTATGTTTATTGTGGCACTATTCACAATAGCAAAGACTTGGAACCAACCCTATGTCCATCAATGATAGACTGGATTAAGAAAATGTGGCACATATACACCATGGAATACTACGCAGCCATAAAAAGGATGACTTTATATCCTTTGCAGGGACATGGATGAAGCTGGAAACCATCATTCTCAAAAAACTATCACAAGGACAGAAAACGAAACACTACATGTTCTCATTCATAGATGGGAACTCAACAATGAGAATACTTGGACACAGGGTGGGGAACATCACACACCGGGGCCTGTCGTGGGGTGGGGGGCTGGGGGAGGGATAGCATTAGGAGAACTACCTAATGTAAATGATGAGTTAATGGGTGCAGCAAACCAAAATGGCACATGTATACCTATGTAACAAACCTGTACGTTGTGCATATGTACCCTAGAACTTAAAGTATAATAGCAATAAAAAAAGTTGAATCTGAAACCATGTCTTTGCACTTGAAGATAAAAATAACCCTTCTCCCAAGACAAACAAGAGACTGTCACTAGTAAAGTGTCATTTTCAATTTAGCAAATGCACTTCAACATGTTTAATTTATAAGAACCCAATAGAAGCATGGTCAGTTTAAGACCTGAAGTTATCTCACTTGCATTAAGGGTTTATAACGAGCACTAGATTTCTTCTTTTCTTTTTTTCTAAATTTATTTCTTTTAAAATATATTTTTATTATACTTTAAGTTCTAGGGTATATGTGCACATATGGACACAGGAAGGGGAACATAACGAGCACTAGATTTCTTCTAAACAATAGAGATTAAACAACGTACATCCACTGTCTGTAAAGACCTTGATCTTGACCTGTCACTCATGAATCTGTCTTAAGTCCAGAGCTTTTAAAATGTCTCCAGTGTTCTGCCAAGACCTAAGTTCTTTAGGACTACAAAACAGCTTGATTGACTTGTTTTCTTTTAGAAAATTCCATATGAACACTAAACACATTTATGTAATTCCAGGGGAGGTGGTGGTGTATTTTGGCAACAGGGGTATCTTTCTGAAGGCACAGCTCTATGATAGGTTTGCTCTGAATTGATGCATCTTTTCATTATGGGAACCAGATGCATCAAGTGCAGAGTATTTTCCAGGCACTTGAACTTGCCTTGTGGTTATTAAGTTTCTGAAACAGAAGTCCCAATATGTACTTAAGAGAAAAGATAAATTATAGGGTGAAGGCTAAATTGATGTTTACATTGTCAAAGACTGCTGTTTTCAGAGCAAAAATGGATGTTAACTGTGAAAATGTTTTATGCTGTGGCATTTTTGGAACTTTTTTTTCATTTAAAAAGTTTAAATATATGGCAAATATGTAAATATGCACATGTGAACACGTCATTTTTCTGTGCTTTTGTCCTCTTTATTTCTGAAATCCTTCCAACTACCTAAAAGTTCCAACTATTAAAAAGTACTGCAGTCTGTTAGCATTTCAAATGTTTGTAAACTTTGATTTAGAACTGTTCCAGTATTTAATTCTGAACTTGCCAGTTTATTAATGCTTTAAAATAAAATTTATTGCACTAGGAGTTGAAATAAGTTGTTTTTAACTCATAAAAAGAGCTGCTGAAAAGTATTTTCCTACATTTTTCTGAATAACATTTTCAGAAATGCCTAGAGTGATACAAATTTCTTAATTGGAAACATTTTACATTTAGAAGTACTTCTAATAAAATTAGAGACAATATTTTTCTGCAATTTTTCTACAGCAGAAGGAGAAGTTGTTACTTCAGTTTTAGGTCCCTGGCATTGGTCCATACCTGGAGGTCCTCCTGGGAAGGCGTTCCCATGGCCTAGGTTCTGTGATGTTGGTGAAGGGCACCATAAGGCAGCTGTTCCCAGCCACGTTCGGTTGGCAGAGCCCCTCATGCTCTGACACTTCATAAAACACGGCACGCAGCAACTGCTGGTAGCGCCCCTCACATCTCTTGAGCTCACCTTGTGCTTTGGTGGCCAATGTCCCCGTATGTCGAGGGCTCCCCACCTCAAGAACTTGAGCTCCCTGCTTGAGGCCTTTCAGTGGCCACAGGAATTTGCCTGCCCTGTGGGTGTGCCCAGCTTCAGGTGCTGGAGATGTAATGATTCCAGGAGGCACTTTCCACTGATAAGGACTAGGAGTTCCTGGAGGACTATCCCAGCTCACCCCCTTTTCCGTGAGTCAGTCCTGCCATGTTTCATGTTCTCTTACAGTGCCTCAGTGGGATTGCACCCCGTTTGCCACAGTGGCACCCCACTCATTCTTGCACCTGTGTGTGGCACAGCTTCCGGTTCTGGCTCATTGCGCAGTGGCTTACAGTGCTTCCCAAATGACTAGCCCCGAGCCTGTCTCAGGGTCTCCTTTTTGGGGAGGCCAGCAGAAGACGCCATGTGGACCAGGTGACTCAACAGCACCCCCAGGCTCACGGAGGGTGTCGAAAGCTTGTGGTGGCCCTGAAGCTACTTGAAGGAATGGGGAATTCAGGAAAATCACTAAACTCCAACAGGAAGGGCCAAGGAAATGGATACAAAACACATACGCACGCACACACACGTAAGTAATGGAAGAGAAGATGGTATCATTTTAAACCGGCGTTTAAGATCATTAGCTAAATAATAAAGAATAGAAACAGGTGGGAAAGTGGACGGAGGGAAACCAAAAATCATTAAAGACTTACACTTCCATAAAGGGCAAACCAAGTTTTGTGTGTTAATTGCCAGTATATTTATTTATTATTATTTTTAGATGGAGTCTTGCTCTGTCACCCAGGCTGGAGTGCAATAGCGCGATCTTGGCTCACTGTAATCTCTGCCTCCCAGGTTCAAATGTTCCTCCTGCCTCAGCCTCCTAAGTAGCTGGGATTACAGGCACCCGCCACCACGCCCAACTAATTTTTGTATTTTTTTTTTTTTAAGTGGAGATGGGATTTCACCATGTTGGCCAGGCTGGTCTCTAACTCCTGACCTCAGGTGATCTGCCCACCTCAGCCTCCCAAAGTGCTTGGATTACAGGCATGAGCCCCTGAGCCCGGCCTAGATATATTTTAAATGAGACTGATACTGTTTTAGGATAACAACTCTAGGATCAAAACTGGGCTGATTTCTTGGCTGACCTTAGTAAAAGATGGAAGCAAACAAGAATGTGGCTCCTTTATCCAAAGACAGTAAATAGATAAGGAAGATGAAAAGCTGGGCCTGCTCTGCAGGTGTCCATGGTAGGCACTGCCAATGGGGCAGGGGCTCCCTCACCTCCCACAATTCCCCTACACGGGTCCTTCCAGCTTTCCTCTTAATCATTTAGTAGATCTGCTGCCTCCTTCTTCTCTCTCCATCACTCCACACCGTCTACGTGAACTTTTTCTGGATTTCTGGATGGGCTTCTAAATGTTGACTTGTCTAAAATATACAAGTATTGTGTATATTAGGCACCCAATAAATTCCAAACCATAGTGAATACACAAAAGCTTCCAAAGACCGGCTCATGTCTGGGCACGGTGGCTCACACCTATAATCCCAGCACTTTGGGAGGCCGATGTGGGCAGATCACTTGAGGTCAGGAGATCTAGACTAGCCTGGCCAACGTGGTGAAACCCCGTCTCTACTAAAAATACAAAACTTAGCTGGGCATGGTGGTGCACTCCTGTAATCCCAGCTACTCAGGAGGCTGAGGCACGATAATTGCTTGAACCCAGGAGGCGGAGCTACAGTGAGCTGAGATCGTGCCACTGCACTTCCCCTGGGCAACAGAGCAACAACCTGTCTCAAAAATACCAAACCATAGTGATGGTTTGGTATTATATTTATATTTGAGCACCACTATGCTCAAATATAAATATAATTTAAAAAATGGGCTTGGAAACAGTCCACGTCTGTCTCTCTTGGTCACAGATGTGTGTATGTAGCCATTGCTGCATAGAACCTATAATTTTATCCTTTGTAGTAGGCATTGTTCTTCCCTCCATGGCTTGGAAAGGTTACCACACATATCCAGGATCTCACAACCAGTGAGCAGTCGATGTGGGATTCTATCCAGGTCTGACTCAAGTACCTTGTTCCTTCCAACTCACCAGGCTTTCATGATGGGATATGCATTGGGCAGCAGCAGAATAACCAGAAAGCCTTTGCCAAATAGGATCACAGGCACTGACATCAATATTAATATTAAAAGGGCATGGTTTAGTCAACTGCAATTGGCAAAATATGTATAAACAGCATTTAACAAAAATTATTATCAATATTAAGGACAATGTTTTTGAAACTTTATGAATTTTGTTACTTTTTGACATGAAGACAAGATTTAGAGTTAGGAATAATTTGACAAAATATGTTAGACAATTTGACTCACCATTATTAAAGTCAAGCTGGCAAAGGTAGGTAGAAATTACAAAAATACAAAACAGAATTCGTTGAGAGATTCTGACTTTGGAGGCTTTCTTTGAGACAGGGTCTCACTCTGTTGCCCAGGCTGGAGTGCAGTGGAGATCATAGCTCACTGCAGTCTTGACTTCCTGGGCTCAAGCCACCCTCCCACCTCAGCTTCCTGAGTAGCTGGGACTATAGGCACGCACCACCACACCATCTAATTTGTAAATTTTTTTGTAGAGATAGGATCTCACTGTGTTGCTCAGGCTGATCTCAAACTCCTGGGCTCAAGAGATCCTCCCACTGCAGCCTTCCAAAGTATTGGGATTACAGGCGTGAGCCATCAGGTCCTGCCTGGGGACTTTCTGGTGTCTAAAATGTTTACAAAATATGGTAAATCATTATGACATAAAAAGGATCAAAGCATTAGAAAATACAAAGAAAATCAGCCAGACACAGTGGCTCATGCCTGTAATCCCAGCACTTTGGGAAGGTGAGGTGAGCAGATCTCTTGAGGTCAGGAGTTCAAGACCAGCCTGGCCAACATGGTGGAACCCCGTCTCTACTAAAAATATAAAAATTAACCTGGCATGATGGTGCTCAAATATAATTAATTATAACTCAAGTACTTTGGGAGAAATACTTTTATGAAGTCAAATTTATCATTTTTTAATGATTTAATGTTTCTGTGTCCTAAGAACCCTTTGCCTATTCTAATTTTTTTTTTTTTTAAGAACCTCCTATGTTATCCTCTAGATGCTTTATGGTTCTAGCTTTTATTTTTAGGTCTATAACCCATTTTAATTTTTGTGTATGTAGTGACGTAGAGGTCAAAGTTCACTTTTTCCATATGAATAATCAGTGCTTGAGCACCATTTGTTAAGGAAGACTTTTTTGGGAAAGAAAGCAAAGGCCCTCTCTCCTGAGGGCTTCTGGACTGAATGCTAACAGCAGTCTGGGCTAGCTAAAATTATAAAAGACAACACAACC
Organism: Symphalangus syndactylus; assembly: GCF_028878055.3. Taxonomy (NCBI): domain Eukaryota; kingdom Metazoa; phylum Chordata; class Mammalia; order Primates; family Hylobatidae; genus Symphalangus; species Symphalangus syndactylus. The sequence continues at coordinate 80,604,446 of NC_072426.2, forward strand.
AAATGTAGGCAAGAGTATATAGCACTGAACTCTCAAACATTGCTGAAAGGAGTATAAAATGGCTGGAGAACTTTAGAGACCTTTTGTTAGTTTCTTATAAATTTCAAGATAATCTACCCTATGGTCCAGAAATTTCACTCCTAGGTATTTGCCAACAGGAATAAAACATATGTCTACAAAAAGACTTGCACAAGAATGTAGCCTTATTCGAATAACCCAAAAGGGAAAACAACCAAATGTCCATCAATAGGAGAATGGATATACAAACTGTGGCATGTTAATACTATGGAATAGTAGTCAGCAAGCAACAAAAGGATGCTCACCTGACTCGCACAATATACATCAATCTCAAAAAAACATTATGTGGATTGAACAAAAGCAAGACAAATATACAGACAATATGATCCCATTTATATGAAGCTCAGGAAGAGAAAAATTAATCTATGATGACAGAAATCAGAGCATCAGAGCATAGTTTCTCTGGGATGGAAGAAGGTGGGAGGACTAGTTGGAAAGAGCTTGAAACACTTGGGGTAATGGATATGCACCATCTCTTGTTTACAGTGATTGCACAGGAGTAATATAATTACCAAAACATCGAAATGAACATTTTGCATTTTTTAGTGTGTCTAAATTACATCTCCACTAAAAATTACCACCAAAGAAGTTGTATCAGTGAAAGTAGATTAGGTAATGCTGCAGCAAAAACAGTAAAATCCTAGTGACAAGTCAAAAAGGTGTATTTCTTCTCTATTCCATTCTCATGCTATCCTATTGCAGGGACTTCTACTCATTGTAGACATTCAGCAACCCAAGCTGACAAAGCAGCCACTATCTTTACAGTGCCAGTTACTATGGCAGAGAGATAAGAAAGCTTTGGAACATCTTATACTGGCAATTAAGTGCACAGCCCAATATTGACATAAATCACATTTGCTCATATCTTAGTTTCTTTAGTGTTGCTATACAGGAATACCTGAGGCTGGGTAATTTATAAAAAAAAAGAGTTTTAAAAAATTATTTATTTCTTTGTTTGTTTATTGATTTATTTATGAATGACAGGGTCCTGCTGTGTCACCCAGCCTGGAATACAGTGATGCAATTATAGCTTACTATAACCTCAAACTTCTGGGCTCAAGTGATCCTCCTGTCTCAGCCTCCCAGAGTGCTGGGATTACAGGTGTGAGCCATTGCACCCAGCCTAAGGAAAGAGGTTTATTTGGCTCACAGTTCTGCAGGCTGTACCAAAAGCATGGCACCAACATTAGGTGAGAGCCTCAGGCTGCTTCCCCTTATGGCAGAAGGTGAAGGGGATCTCTGTGTGTAGAGATCACATGTTGAGAGAGGAGGCAAGGGGGAAATGGCAGGCTCTTTGTAGGAACTTACTCAGCCCCACCCCTGGACACTAATCATTTATGAGGGGTCCACCCTCATGACCCAAACACCTTCTATTAGGCTCTCACCTTCAACACTGGGGATCAAATTTCATCATGAGGTTTTCAGGGGTCAAATATTCAAATCATAGTAGCTCACAAATTGTTGTCCAGAACTAATCACACAATCTAATTCATCCCTAAGTGTGCCAAGAAGCACCATCTTACAATTGGCCAGAAAAATTGTGATATGGACTGAATTGTGTCCCCTCAAAATCCACATGTTGTTGAAGCTCTAATCCCCAATGTGACTGTATTTTGAGATGAGGACTTTGAACAGGTAATTAAGGTTAAATGAGGCCATGAGGACAGGGACCTAATGCCACAGCACTGATGTCCTGAGAAGAAGAGGAAGAGATAGCAGTTTTCTTAGTCCATTTGTGCTACTATAAAAAATACCACAAGCTGGATAATTTATAAATAATAGAGCCTATTTCTCACTGTTCTGGAGGCTGGGAAGTCCAAGAGCAAGGCCCAGGCAGGTTTAGTGTGTGGTGAGGGTCCAGTCTTTGCTTCCAAGATGGCACCGTCTAGGTGTCCTCACATGCTGGAAGGGACGGAAGGGCAAAAAAGGGCTGAACTAGTTTCTCTGAGCCCTTTTACAAGGTTTCTGATCCCATTTATGAGGGCAGAGACTTCATGGCCTAATCATCTCCTAGAAGATCCACCTCTTAATACTGTTGAAATTCAGTTTCAACATGAAACTGAATGTCGGCAGGGACACAAACACTCACACCATAGCACAAGGGATGCATGTTCATCAAAAGAAGGCCATGTGAGGATACAGCAAGAAGGTGTTTGTTTGTCTACAAGCCAGGAAGGGAGCCCTCACCAGGAACCAAATTGCCCAGCACTCTGATCTCAAACTTGCAGCCTCCAGAGCTGTCAGAAATAAATTTCTGTTTTTTAAGACACATTCAAAAAGTTTATGGTATTCTGTTATGGCAAACCGAGCAGACTAATAGAAGTTGAGAGTGGAAATGACTAAGTAAACAGAACTAATAAATTGGAAATACATAGGCGAATCATTGTGTTTTTAAAGAACAGACAATGCATATCCCATATACACTTTGCAAGACAGCCACATGCACACAAACATAAAAGCCTTCTTCCTTTACTGTAGCTAGCAGAACCATCATAGTAAAATCTGAAACATGCTTATATACAGTATTACACTTATGTAGATAGAAAGAAACTTGAAGTAAATAAAATGAATATACCAAAATACTCACATTTTATATTTGTTGGGTACCTACTCTGTACAATGAGTTTTATATTTTAGACAAATCAACGTTTAGGAGCCCACCCAGAAATCCAGAAAAAGTTCACACAGATGGTGTGGAGTGATGGAAAGGGAAGAAGGAGGTGACAGATCTACTAAATGATTAAGAGGAAGGCTGGGAGGACCCGTGTGGGGGGAGCATGGGAGGTGAGGGAGCCCCTGCCCCATTAGCAGTGCCTATTGTGGACACCCGCAGAGCAGGCCCAGCTTTCTGTCTTCTTTCTCTGTTTGCTGTCTTTGGATGAGTGAGCCACATTCCATTTGCTTCCATCTCTTACTAAGGGTCAGCCATGAAATCAGCCCAGTTTTGATCCTAGAGTTGTTATCCTAAAACAGTATCCGTCTCATTTAAAATATATCTACAATTGGCAAAAAACACACAAAACTTGGTCTGCCCTTTATGGAAGCGTAAGTCTTTAATGATTTTTGGTTTCCCTCTGTCCACTTTCCCACCTGTTTCTATTCTTTATTGTTTAGTTTGTGATCTTAAATGCTGGTTTAAAATGATGCTAACTTACTCTCTTTTCCTGATGAGTGTGTGTGTGTGTGTGTGTGTGTGTGTAGACAGAGAGAGAGCGAGAAAGAGAGAGAGGGGTTGCATCTAGTTCACTTGGTTTATCAGACTTGTTAGTAATATATCCTCTCTTACTGCAGTTTAGTGATTTTCTTTAATTCTTCATCCCTTCCAGTAAGTGGTTTTGGACTCATCTGGGGCTTTTTGTTTGTTTGTTTTAAATGGCAATGTTCTCATTCACTACTCAACAATTTGCATGAAACCACTGCATAATTTTGACACACACACATAATACACTTGGGATAATATTTTCAGAAATGGCTGATTTGGGTTTGCCTTTGCTCTTGAAGCTGGCTATTCTGAATGTAACACTTGCTGATCCTCCCAAAGATCTGGTGCTTATGATTGCAGAGGGGCAGCTTGATGCTACCTTGCTTCATGTTCATTTAATCTGACTTTTCCACCAATCTATCCCAAACTCCTTTGAACAGCAAAGACAGAATATGAATTGATGATATAATTAGCACTATGTCAAATTATGTCTGAATATGAGAAGGGATAGGAGATAAATATGAAAATGTAAAAGATAATTTGAGAGCAGTGAGATGAAGTGTGAATGTTTACACTTAAAAATTTTTATTCTTTGCTGTTAAAATAGTGTTTATGCAAAAATAATTCAGAAAACCATAAAAATCCCTGAAGAAAGTCTGAGAAAGAGGTGCAAGGAGAGAGGGAGAATTTCCAGCTTCATCAAAACCCTGTGCAGATGGAGCCTCTGCAGGTTTGTCATCCCAGCAGAGATGTGGACAACACGAACACAGCAGAGGCAGCCATGGGTCTTTAACGGCACCACCAGCCCATCCCGAAGTCCATCAGAGGCACCTGTGAATCCACAGGTTCAGCAGACACTTATTTCCTGGGTGCCTATGCCATGGAGGCCCTCTTCCTAGTGCTCTGTGGATGCTGGTGTGGGCCCTTCTCTACAGCTCTAGGAAGCAGGGGTCTTAGTGTGTTTTCTGTTGCTTATAACAGAATACCTGAAACTGGTAATTTATAAAGAAATGAAATGTATTTCTCACAGTTCGGGGGGCTGGGAAGTCCAAGGTCGAGTGGGTGCATCTGGGGAGGGTTTTTTTTTTTGCTGGCGGGGACTCTGCAGAGCCCAGAGGTGGTTCAGGGCATCATATGGCAGGGGGCTGAGCATGCCAGCTCAAGTCTCTTTTCCCTTTTTATAAGCCACCAGTCCTACTGCATAACCCATTAATTCATCAACACCTTCATTAATCCATTAATCCAGGAATGGACTAACCTATTCAAGAGGGCAGAACCTTCATCACCCAGTCACCTCTTAAAGGCCCCACGTCTCAATACTGCCATATTGAGGATTAGGTTTCAACATGAGTTTTGAGGGGAGGAGTATTCAAATCATAGCAGCAGGGACCATTACTACCCTCCTGAGAGAAGGGGAACTCATGGGGGCCATAGTCAAGGGCTCACCTCCTGCTGCCAAGCTGGGAGGCTGCATCACCAGCCCAAGTGGCCCGGGCCCCAGGGTTCACGCTTCTGATTCTGGACTCCCTGTCCCCTAACCATCCCCCATCCCGTCCCTCCTTCACTCCCTGGGCTCTACTTTCACGAATCTGCTGTCCTCTCCTCAGGCCACAGCTCTTTCTTCAGCAGACATCATTCTGCCTGTTACAGAGGAAGTGGGCACTGCGGAGCAGAGCCCCAGCTCTTCTGCACCACGTCCAAGAAGGCAGGCACCACACAGGCAACCTCACGCCTCCTTCAGAAGCAGATGGAGTTTTTTTTTTTTTTTTTTTTTTTTTTTTTTGCACAAGGTTACTCTAACCTGTTTGTTGTCTTCTTGGGGTAACATGTTCATTCATATATGAATTGTCACCCATTCTATCAAACAAATAAAATCACCATGAAAATTGCTATTTTTAGGCGCATTTTAAAGCTATAAATGAGATCATGTTAGTTAATAAAAATTATCTCCTCAGTTAAATGGGTATTAATTATAATTTCCAAAATTACAACAAACTCTGAACCCTCCTTTTAGACTGGCTGGTACCATCTGTTCTAGCTAGGTATTATACTTTACTTAACCATTCCCCTGCTGTTGGACATTTAGGACGTTTCTAATTTGAAATTTAACATTGGGTGGTTTTCCAAGTATTTATGTATGTGTGTATTGGTGCTGATTATGACGACGTCAAATTTCTCTCCGTCTCTGCTTGCCGGCTTCAGCTCCGGCCCCTCCTCTCGGAAGGTTCCTCAGGGGTTCTCCTGCCCAATTAGAGGTTTTGGGGTTTCCTCCTTACGCTGGTCCCAGCTACTTCCTGCGGCTCAGAAGCAGCACAGGCTGGACCCGACCCCTGCCTCAGAAAACCACTGTGCAGATGCGCCAGCAGAGGGCCAAAAGGACAGCCGCGGCGGACCCCAGGGGCGACAGATCCCTGGGGCCATGGGGAGCCATGTGGAGCCCGGCCCAGGCTCGGCGCCCAGGCTCGGCCGGCCGGGCTGCTGTGAGCGCGGGGAGTCCGGGTGTCCGCCCGCCCAAACCAGGGTCCCGCACTTAGCGATTTCCAAGCGCTACTTAGACGTCGCCTAGTGGGTGTTTTTCGCGGATGGAAACGCTGGCCGGGACTGCCCCGGGCCTCCGCGGAGCGTGGGAAGCTCCCAGCAGGGGCAGCTCCCAGCAGGGGCGCGGAAGGTGCGCTCCGGGGCCTTCCCCACTGCGGGGCTTCATCATACGAAAAACCTTTGAAAGGGCCTGGGGAGCTTTGACCTTTGTTTCGTGGGCCGTTTACTGACTTTCGAGCCAAGTGAAATCTTCCAACCCGAAGACATCCTTTTGAAGTCAGCAGCACAGATTACACCCAAGGGGAGGCGACTCGGCCTTCTTCCCTTCCCTTCCCGTCCTACGGCAGGTCCCGCTGGCTGGAGGACGCGCCGCGAGTGGGGTGGGCCGCGAGCAGGAGGAGCACGCACGTCCCGGGGCGGCCAGAGGGGCCCGGGTTGCGCAGGGGGGTGTCAGAGGACTCGCACGCGGCAGGAGGCCTGACTGTGGGTGCAGATTTCCCAGTTGGACGCCCACGAAAAAAACCTAACTCCCATTATGTTCTATCATTCTAGTCTAGCCCCTATTTCATGCTTGATAGAGAGCAATCGATTCCTTCTTGGTGAATTCTGCCAAGTTAGTCACTTCTCAGTCATGTTAATTAATTCTTTTAGAGACAGGGTTCTGCTCTGTCGACCAGGCTGGAGTGCAGTGGAGCCATCATGGCTCACTGCAGCCTCCCCACCTCCGACTCCAGCGATCAGATTCGCCTGGGTTGTCCAGCTTTCAAGTCCACCGGGGTCCCCATGGAACTTCTGGCTGCCCTCCCTCCTCAGCCTTTCAGGGAAGATGGGGCTGCTGTGGGTGCCAAATGCGCCCAGACCACCTGCACCCTTGAGGCGGTGACACAGCCTCTCTGAGAGTCTTGGTATTGTGCCAGCTAGGCTGTCCTTCAACCTCAGCCCTAGACCAAGGCCCTTGGACTTTGGGAAGGAGGCCACTGCACATCCACCCTCAAGCCCACTGCACTCAGCCCAAGGAGCCGAGGGGAGTGAGCAGGGCCTGGGGCCTGGGCCTGTCTCAGGCTTCCTCTCCCAACTCATCCTGCCCCTACCCAGCCTGGAGGGCACACACACACAGATACACATAGACACACACAGACATGCAGAGACACACACACACACACACAGAGACACAGACACGCATGGATGCACACAGAGACACACAGACACACACACAGACCCAGACACACATACATGGATGTACACAGAGAGACACAGACACTCATGGACACACATATACAATTCTAGATATAGAGAAGCCGTGCCTGTAGCTTGCAGTGCCATGTGTCTGCACGCGCTGCGGGTGAGGACTACACCAGCTCTGGGGTCGCTCTACTTCATTGCCTTTCCAATCTTTGGTCTCACAGCTGGATGGCACTCTCTAGATGAGAAGCTAGGGTTGTATCTTTATTTTCTGGTTCCACAGTGACCTCCCCTTTCCCCAGAGCATCCCTGAGTCAGGGTTTCAATGAGGAGGGGATGGTCCTTGGGCCAGAAGGAGCCATCAGAGGGCACAGACAGGCCAGTGTGGGTGGTCCTGGCCGCACCTGGGTCTGTGTGCTCTGGGCATGGTCAGGGCACATCTCCAAGGCCACACCTTGAGTAGATGGGGCTTCTCCTGAGGGGAATGGGCCTTTATTGTCACCATCCTGGGAAGTGGAGAATCTTAGGGAAGGGCATGGACTTGGGAGGGCCTGGGATATCTGGGCAAACCCATAAAGACAGCCCCTCATGTGTGGGTACTGGACAAATTGAGAGCTTTCCCCCAAGAGTGAAGCGTGGGGGCCAAGGCACAGCCTGATCCTGACTAGTGCTGGTGGGCAGGGTCACACCTCTTCCGTGCACAAGCCTCCTGGGCCAGGCAGGGGGTCAGTTCAGGGACTCTAAGACAGAGGCAAAGCCTGCTGCTAAGTTCTCTGTTACATTTCCCTTGGCTTCTTCCTGTGTCTTCAGGAAATTTCCACTGAAAGATACCATCTGGGCTCATCAGCGTGGCAGGTTGCTGGGGGGACTGGCAGGGTTTTGTGCATGTGGCTTGGTGAGCAGCACAGAGGGACAGAGCCTGCTCCCTAGGACAGCAAGGCTTACCACAGGGCTGTGCCCTGTGGACCTGACTCCCTGGGGCTGTGAGCAGGAGAAGTGTGGAGGGAGATGGGAGCTGGGAGAAGGGAAGGGAGGAAGAGAGCCCATGAGTCCTTGAGCCTCCTGGATAGTTCTAAACAGCGCTGGCCAGTGACCATGGGGACTCTGCCTTCCAGATCCAGGTAAGAGTGGAATCCCACCGTGGCCTGGGCTTGATTGGCCATGGTGTTGTGCCATTGCCCTCTGTGCACTAAGGAGGCAGTCTTAAAGCATGTCAACCATTGTCCTGCATGAAAGTGTTAGTGCTGAAGTTTAATCATGGTGTGTGGCTGAGGAGATTGAAACTAGTTTGTATTTTTAGTCTTTAGAGACAGAGCAAGACTCTGTCTCCCAGGCTGGAGTGCAGTGGTGTCATCATAGCGAGCTCACTGCAGCCTCGAACTCCTGGGCTGCAGAGATCGTTCTGCCTCAGCCTCCTGAATAGCTGGGACCACAAGCATGTGTCAGTATGCCTGGCTATATTTTTTAAATTTTTTTGTGGAGACAGAGTCTCCCTGTGTTACCCAGGCTGTTCTTGAACTCCTGGGCTCAAGCGATCCTTCCGCATTGGCCTCCCAAAGTGCTGAGACTACAGGCGGGATCCACTGTGCCCAGCCGTAAACTAGTTTTTAAAGCTGATTAAGGGCGTGGTCACTTCATGTTGGACAAGGGGTTGGGTGAGTCATGACACTCAGCCTTCCCATGCAGTGTCTCTTTCCCAAGGGTTCTAGAAGGAGCTGAAGGGGCCACCAGATCCCCATGCACTGCCCTCCCCCACAAAGACCTCTCTTGCACCCCCAGAGGACCCATGGTCCCCACGCAGGCGTCTTCGTCCTGAGCCTGAGCTGTCACAACACTGGAATCTGCTCGCTTTTCCCTGGGACAGCTTTGTGTTACCAGAGTTGGGTCTGAGGTTTGCACATCATGTCGCCCGCCCCAGGTTCCCCCAGGCCAGACAGAGGGCACTTTGAGTCCCGGCCCCCCTGAGTTCCAGCTGATGTGTACTGTGGGCTTCCTGAGTCTTTCCCGGTCCTGGGCACACCTGTTTTGCTGTGGGACTCTTGACTTGGCTTCTACCTTTGCCTAGAGTCCTGGAAATGTCCAGAAGCCTGGGGACGGGGCCAAACAGATCACCCTGTATCTTTCTTCCCTGATTGCTTAGAGCAAATGGCAAATGTTTTGGTTTTAAATCAGCGACAGTGGACCTCATAGTCTTTGAACGTATCCCTTGGTCTTGGTCTGTAGCTCTTTTCCTTTTTCATTTTGAAACCTGGGGATCTGTTGCCAGGCCTGGAAGCCTGGAGCCCCATCACAGGCAATCTCTTGCGTGCTGTGGCTTCTCGACTGCACCCCACAATTGTGGTCTAACTCGCCCTTTTCTTTCACCTCCTGTTCTCTCTCCAGCCTTGCAGCTTCAGGACTGCTGATCCTGATTATGCTGTGCAAAGGGTGTTCGTTCCACGGTCACACTGTCTCTATGAGGCAGCAACGTCTAGGAGTGTTATCCCCATTGAGGGGGCAGAGAAACCAAGGAAGGAGGAGGGCAGATGCTGGCCCAAGTCACACACAGATGAAGGCACACATGGTCACGCACACCTGGGAAAGCTTAGCAGCACTCCTGGCTCTTCTCAGGAGTTCATAGAACCCCGCGCTGTGTGATGCTAGAATCAGGAGGCTCTGATGGACTCTTCCCTTCTCTGTCTCTCCAGCGTCTGACTGAGGCAGGTTTATGGGACTCTGGTGAGGAAGACTCCGGCTTGCAGAACACCTCCAATGTAGGCAGAGCACCAATCTAAGCCTGCAGAGACTAGATAAGAACAGTTGGAAGATGTCTTTCTTCCCCACTTCCTTCCCCTTGCGCCCCCTCCCCAAACTAGAAAGTGATGGGATCTTTGTGTCATTTGCATGATGACTTCTGGGACTCCTGTGAATTAGTTGCTTCTTCCTTCTGTATTTCCCCAACCCAGAGCCACTGCTTAAATTGAACAAATGATGCATCACAAAACTACAAGGGGACTCTTCAAATTCACGGTGGGTGCAATCTGTATGTAATTGTATTGCAACAGTTGTCCAGCAGATGGCAGTAAAGTGTCATGAAACAGCGTTGCCTGGTGACCTGTGCCGCACCTTTGTGAGTTAGCGGCGACCAGGCTTCACACACTGGACTTACTGGAGTCACTACTAAGCTGAGGCCACAGCAGAAAGACCACTGAGTTTTGCATGAGCTGGGGGCTCCATGCCGGCCTGGCTGCACCAGAGCCTTTCAAAACATGCGGTTTAGTTCAGGGCTCACATTGGCCATTGCCTGGTTTTGTTTGGCCAACACGGTAAGAATGGTTTTAACATTTTTGAATGACTGAGAAAAAAAAATATTTTGTGAAAGGTAAAACTCACATAAAATTCAAATTTCAGGGTTTGTAAATGAAGTTTTGTTGGACACATGCGTGCTCATTTGTTCAATGTTGTCTCTGCTGCTTTGAGTTGAGGAGCTGCTGCAGGCATCGTGTGGCCGCAGAGCCTAGAATATTTACTGTCTGGCCCTTTACAGGAAAATGTGCAAAGCCCTGGATTGCTCCTTTGAGACTTCATCAGCTACAAACCCTCACAGTATTTTTGTGTGTTTGGAAGTAAGAAGAGAGCAAGCGAGGACCGAGACCTAATGGGAAGACCCGGCGGCTGTGAGAAGGTGGTTATGAGCTCTCTTATTCCAGGGCACAGCACCCTGTCTGGAAAGTGGGGGGGCAGGCCTTGGTAGAAGTGATCCCCCTCAGTCCCAGGACTAGCTGCAGTACCTGTGGCCCTGTCTTCAACATTACGTTCTTGCTTCAGCATCCCTGCTGGTCTAAGGGTACTAGTCTGTGAACCAACTTTGATTCCCGGACCTAGCAGAATAATGCTTCCAGATTTTAAAACTCCTTTGGTGACAATTTGAGCATCTGCTAATGTCTTAGCCCTGTCTGAAATCCCAGCTGATTTTCAACACTGTGTAAAGGAACTCCTTCATGAATCTTGGATGGGTAATGGATGATAAGGTCATGCTGACATTTGACAAGAACTTGCTAAACTCTGAAAACCTAAACTTGTAGTCCCTGCTCTAGCAGGCCTGGGTTCTCACCGAAACATCCTCAACAGACCAACTCAAGAAAGTAATTTCCACAGCAAATTGATTTCCCAGAATATGTTCTGTTAAAAGAAGATATGGTTATGATATCTGACCAAATATTCAGCATTTATCAGGAAATTCAGCTGTCTCTACCTTCAAAAAAGGTCCAGAATCCAACCACCTACCTCTTCCTCTGCTGTCACCTGGCCCAAGACTCTGCCACCTCATTCCTAAGGGTTATTGCAAAAATTTCTCAATGGCTCTCACTGCTTCAGTCCTTGGCCTGTTATAGGCTATTGTCAAGAGAGCGAGCACAGTGGCCATCAAACCAGCAGAGAGCTCCTCACCCTCCATTGCTCAAAATCCCGCAACGCCCCTCAGCTCACTGATGGCCAAGGCCCTCTGCCCTCTGGCCCTGTATGTCTCTGACCTTTTGTGTTTGTGGCTTTTCCAGTCTGTCCCCAGTGCTCTCCTTGCTATTCCTCTGGGGCACTGGGCACACACCTGCTGAGAGCATTCACACTGCTGGGTACTTCTGTCTGGAACACTCCTCCTCAGACACTCTCCTCAGCTTTTGCCCAGATGTCCTTTTCTCCCCGAGGTCTATCTCGACTGTCCTTCATGTCGCACCCTGTCTCCCCACCCCCTGGTGCTATGCTGTTACTTACACTGCAGCACTTATCCCCCAATATCCTATTGGATTTGCTTATTTATTATCTAGTGCTGACTGCTTTTCCTTCTAGAATGTGAGCTCCACAAGGCCAGGCATGCTTCGTTTATTGATGTGCCCCAAGTGCTTAGAGCAGTATCTGGCATGCAGCAGGTGCCTAGCACATATTTGTCGAATGAATAAATAACGAAATGAATTACTGAGAGGCAAGCCCGCCCAAGTACTGAAGACTGGGTTGGAACTGTAGGTACTTCCTCCATTAACAGATTATCTCAAAAAGTTTGTGTATTGTTTTAACAGGGCTCCTGGCCAGGATCCGTGAGTCGGCTTCTTGAAGTGACAGACAGAACTCTCTGCTCTTCAGGTTCTATCAGTGCAAAGAGGGCTCACTAAGACCCACTCTGCAGGGCTGTTAAGGAAAGCCCCATCTGACAGGCACCCAACAAAGCTCCTCACACTTCGTAAATGCCACCCATCATGAATGTCGCTATGATTAAATCTGATGAAGACTGTGACCCACAAGACTGGAAAACCACTTTGGCACCTTGATGCAGATGTTTTCAAGGACTGGGTTAGAGAACACATACCATCATTCTACTTTTAGCTGTTTTGTTTCATTAAAACCTTTTTGGTTTAGCATGACAACCATAACAAGTACAATATTTTGGCCAATTTCATTTAATTTGGCACATAGAATGGAAGAAATATTAAGATATTATTTTCTACATGACTATGTAGCTGGGATGATTGGAACTGAATCATTTATTGTGCATTTAAATGGTTAATTTTATTATGCTCACATTGTGTACATATTCTGTGGCTTATATATAATCAGTAAATATTCTATGACCTATTCCTCTTCAGAAACATGTGGAAAGATGAACAAAAAACAACCACAGCATGACAGGGTTAGGGAATTCTAGAAATGGAAAAGATGTTAAAAAGGGGTTTATAGTAAAATCCAACATCTAGAGGAAGGATTTAAAGTCTAAGCAGAAACCCTTTCTGGCGGTCTGCAGAAGTCTCCCATCTTGCTAAAGTGTCACATTTGGCACATATTCCTGGAAAACGTTTTAATCTTTTTCAATTAAATTCCTTACTGCTGTCCCTCTTGCCAACCTGCCGTTAACTTGCCTCCCGTTGCTGCACCTTCAGTGATTTTCCATTTCCTTTAGGACAGACTCCAGAGAAACTCATAATCTGGCACCAACATATTAAGACTGTTACTTCTTTCCACGTGTCCTTTGTCCCAGTCTTGGCCTCAGTGTGAGCTCAGATTTCTGTGATAGGGAGCCACCATGCTTTGGGGCTCTGAAGCCAAGGGGGCAGGCATGTAATGGAGGCGTTGCCTCATCACTGGGGCTCTGGGGTTCTCCTGTTACCTCTTTTCACACATCCGTGTGGTGGAGGTTGTGATGAGCCAAGAGGGAATGTCAATGTTAACAAGCAACCATGAGCCTATGAGAACCCAGTCGGGATTATGGCCACTTGCACTGCGGGTAGCAGGCATTTAGTACACAGCAAGGACCTGTGCATGGACAATCCTGTGTAGTGTACGAATCACCTTGTGTGTGCTTGTCTATTTCCTCCTATATAGCTAAAACACTGCTCACAATCCTTCCACAGTTACCTATTAAATAATAGTCACCATCTTTTAAGGAACTGATAACTTCTGTCATTTTAAACTGTTCCAGAACACAGCAAAGGATGAAACAGTCTTTGTCTTTTTTTTTTTTTTTTTTTTTTTGAGACAGAGTCTCTCTCTTGTTGCCCAGGCTGGAGTGCATTGGCTCACTGCAACCTCTGCCTCCCAGGTTCAAGCGATTCTCCTGCCTCAGCCTCCTGAGTAGTTGGGATTACAGGCACCTGCCACCATGCCTGGCTAACTTTTGTACCTTTAGTAGAGTTGGGGTTTCACCATGTTGGCCAGGCTGGTCTCCAACTCCTGACCTCAGGTGATCCGCCTGCCTTGGCCTCCCACAGTGCTGGGATTACAGGTGTGAGCCACCTTATCTTCCATTCTTTAAAGAAGGAAAAAAAGGTAACAAATCAAACAAGCAGTGCTCTCAAGGATAGTGCATCCTGACCAAGAAAGGTTTCTGAGCAATGCAAGGATAGTTCAACAAAAGGAAATCTGTGAACATTATTACCATGTTACTAGAGTGGAAACAGAGTAAACTTGTGATCTGCAGAGACGTCAGAAAACACATGTGAGAAGCTGTAAAACTCTTCCCCAAGCACCACTACTGAGTGCAGTGCTTGAAAAGGTAAGCAGATACGGCTATGACCTTTCGTTTTTTTCCAAGAGAGTAAATACTTTCAGAGTTAAAATAATATTTTCTCTAAGCCCTGATTCTCTGAGTGATTCTGCCTGTCAGTTAAGAACTGTCATCTCACTCTATCTTTGGCTCCTTGTTTATATCTTGTGGCTATTAACTTTTTTTGAATTTTAGAGATAAAAGTGCAGGCAGAGCCCATAGATATTTTCACTCCAGGCGAGAAGTGGAATTAAAGGTTCCTGAGATTCAGAGGGGCACATGCTCCTGTGCTGATGGCCAAGAGCCTCCAGGAAAGGCTAGGAGAGCCGCTCATTCCAAATGGAAGAGTGTGAGCAGGGCCACAACCATACAACCGGTCATGCTTTGACCTTTCTCATTATGTGAATTAACTGGAGGATTCGTACAAATGGTGTTTTAATCATAAGTTATTAATTTAAACCAGACAAAATGGTCTTGGGAATTCTTCATTCTGTGAAGGGGTTTTTATAAACTTCCATGATTTTTCACCTAATTCTCCTTTGTTTACTTTCATTGGGACATTGTAATATTTTATAATTTAGACTTTTCACCTTTGGAAATAAACCGGACTTGGAAAAAAAATTTTGTCAGAATTTTGGACGCATTTAGTAAGCTGTGTAATTTATGTAATCAGGACTGCTTATTTGAGGAAGTAGGATGGTTGGAGCCCAGCCCGGGCTGGGTCAGCACTGGGTCTCCTGACCCCATCTTAGTGAGTCTGTGGCTTCTGGGCCGCATCTGCGTCTTGAGCCCAGTGGAACCTGGGTTTTCATGGTACCCAGCACAGAAACGTGGCTGAAAGGGACTACATTAGAAGCTAGTTGTAGTCTTCAGACAATTAGATTAGCAGATGGTTTCTCACAGGATAACTCACTGACCACCCTTTGGGCAGAACTGGACCCACTTGAATGTGGCGAATTTGTCTCAAAGATGTGTGTAGTGGACACAATTAACCATCCAGTGTTCTTATTCTGAAAACCCCCCTGGGGGAGACAGCCCACCCCGTGATGCACTATTCAGCACTTATTCTCATCCACATTTTCTCTTGAATTTCTCCTGTGTTCTGTCTTCTCCTATCTGGGATGAAGCCGATGACCCATCCCGGTTCTTGCCATGGAGCTGGTTGGCTTCACTGGATTGGCAGACTCTTCCTCTAGCCATACTCTCTTGGGAGGGGTGCAGAGTGCTTGTTGGAACAGTGAGACCTCTTGCTAGGCAAGAATGAGGAAGCATGGAGTGTGATCTTTACACACCACTGAATTTCAGTCATGAGGGGATGGAGCTGACACTGTGGCAGAAAGAAGGAAATGTAGAACTCTGTGCTATTGGAGAGCCCCTGGGCTAACCAATTCTGAAGCCGTGTTAACTCTTAGACTTAGTGGTTATGTGTTTTAATTTTTTTTTTAAGCCAGGCTGCGTTGGGCCTCCTCTTACATATACTGGAAAGGTCCTGAGTAATACAGAGGTGAGAATGATTCTCCGTAATTTTGTGAGTGTAAGATTTCTTCACTTCCCTTTCTGTGATGCATCCTCACTCATGGCCTTGAAGTTACAAATATCCAAAACTAACCATTTCTTCCTTTGAATTGCTTCTTTTTAAATATTGTTTTGAAGCCCCAGGAGCAGGTAGTAGTAATAATAATAGCAGTAGCAGTATTATTACTGTTGGTAGTATTAATAATAACAACTCATATTGAGTACGTGTTTCCTATTTGTTGGGCACTCTCCTAAGCATTATATGTGTATATTTTGTAATCTCTACAGTAACACTTTGAAGCCAAGATTACCATTTCCATATTTTACAGAAGATGACAACTAAGGCAGGGAGAGGTGCCTAATGCCACACTGTTAGTGACCAGAACCGGATGCAGGCACAGTTGGTCAGGTCTCAGGGACCTGCATTTTACTGTCTCCAGAAGCGCATTTCAACTCTTTTTAAGCAGGGAAGCGAGTTTTATGGTGGATTTGGAGTTAACATTTCATTTTTTCTTTGTAATTGAAATCATGATTTATTATTATATGTGCCCCACAAGTACTATTCCAAAAGAGTCTGAACCAAGGACTCATTATATATTATTAGATTCCTTATATTTTCATTTTAATGTACTTAATCTGTCATAAATGTATATTAAAATAGGTACAATAAAACATCCCAGGACACTCGTTTATTCTACTTTGTCTTTATAATTCCTGCAGGAGTTACTTCATGTGTTGGCATAGGATGTTATTTGAGCCTCATGTGATGGTGAGGGCTGTGTGTTCTTTTTTGCTGGTGCCTCTGATCATCATAACATGATTCACTTTGTATCTCTGCATGTCTTTTCCTTCCTCTAGAATTCTAGTTCCTGTGTGTTGGGTAAACATTAAAAAAATCTATTGAGTCTAACTTGTACTCTTCCCATCAGACAGCTCTGCCCTAAGATGACTTGGGGACCATGAACAAAAGGCACAACTTGGCTTCTTTAAAGGATTATTTATTCCTCATTTATTCTTTATTTGCGAGCAATAAGCAAGCAAACAAAATGAAGACAGAGGGCAGAACCGGAGGTATATGGCAGATGCAATGATACTGCTGATGCTTAGGAACTCATAGGCAGAGAAGAAAGCAGGGGTGGCCCTCAGGGAAACCTAAGGGGCAGTGTTCCATTTTGGGCAGCTGGCATGAAATTTTCATCTTCTTATCTGGGTGTAGTGGAGGCAGGGAACGATGTCCAGAGACTGCACCATCAGTCAGAATCCAGGCAGGAGAAGGGTTGTCTGGGGACTGCATTGTTCTCTGCCCATCATATTCACCACTCACCATCTTCCCTGCCCACCAAGTTCTCCATCCTTGATGCCACGTTTTCCAAGCCCACCATGCCCCCTCCTGCCCACCATGTTCGCTGCTTGCTGCCATCTTCCCTGCCCACCCACCATGTTCTCTGCTTGCTGCCATCTTCCTCCATCTGCCATGTTCTCTGCTCACAGCCATGTTCCTCTGCCTACTCTGTGTCCCCATCTCCATGCTGCCCGCCACGTCTCTTCACAGGACCTGGCCCTCATAGAGGGTCTTCCTCAGCCTTGCACTTCGATTCCTGCTCCCTCCCAGCACCGTCTCAGGTCACCAGTTGTTAACATTTGGCAAACACCCTTTCATGTAAATTAAATCCCACTCACACATACATTTCGACTGATGGAAATATCTGTCTATGATCTGGATTTACGATAACCACTGGTTTTCACACTACTCCTAATTCAAGTGGATAAACCCTGCCAAATGTGGTGAACAGAAAGGGAGGTAAAAGGAGTTGAAGGTCTCCCAAGAAAACGCAGTTTCTTCCACAGTTTGGTGTAAATACCATGACCTCTGCTATCCTGTGTGTTGTATTTGTCCTTTGACTAATGAGGTTTCTGGGGCTTGGCTTTAAGGATCCTTTCTATAGTTGGAGTTATTTTTTTTATTTTTTATTTTTATTTTTTAAAAAGTATTGATGACTTTGTGGTTCCAAATGATTTTTTCCTGGTACATCAAAATATGATCTTTTTAGTTACTGTTTTTGTTTAAAGCCATAGTAACATAATTGAATTACAGTTGGGAGTAGCCATTTTGCAGAACTTTTAAAAATATCAAGCCAAATCTGTTTGCCATAGCACTTTATAACACTAGGATTAAATACTCTTTGACAAATGTTTTAATTGCTGACAAGTGCAACTTAGGGAGGCGGTTTTGAGGAGTTTTGGCTGTTGTCCCAGTGCCTGCTGTCAAGTGCTGGCATGGCCCAAGGAGCTCTGGTAACCAGGAGGCGGGGAAACCAGAGCATGCTGACTTGGCTCGGCATTCTCCTAGGTTCAGAGTCTTTCTGTGCCTTTCTCCTTATGCCTGTTGGGACATGACAGGACTCACCATGGCTCCACTCCCCAGAGTTCTGCTGGGATGAATGGAGTCAACCAGGTGAGCCCTGGATGAAGGGTGAGGCTCATGGTAGGGATTCCTCCCTCACTTCCACCTATGGTTTGAATGTCTCTCCAAAATGCATGCCGAAATTTAATTGCCATTTTAACAATATGAAGAGGTGGGACCTTTAGGAAGGTCTGCCCTCGTGAATGGATTGACGCTATTATCTTGGGAGTGGGTTAGTTATCACAGGCGTGGGTTCCTTACTAAAGGGTGTTTGCCCTGCTTTCTCTGCCTTCCCCTACCCTCTCTCATCCTCTCCTGCCCTCTTACCTTCCACCATGGGATGACCCAGCAAGAATGAGTCTGGAGGGAGCCAAGATGGACGAATAGGAACAGCTCTGGTCTACAGCTCCCAGTGTGAGCAATGCAGAAGACGGGTGATTTCTGCATTTCCATCTGAGGTACCGGGTTCATCTCACTAGGGAGTGCCAGACAGTGGGTGCAGGACAGTGGGTGCATCGCACTGTGCGCGAGCCGAAGCAGAGCAAGGCATTGCCTCACCCAGGAAGCACAAGGGGTCAGGGAGTTCCCTTTCCTAGTCAAAGAAAGGGGTGACAGACGGCACCTGGAAAATCAGGTCACTCCCACCCTAATACTGCGCTTTTCTGACAGGCTTAAAAAACGGCACACCAGGAGATTATATCCTGCGCCTGGCTTAGAGGGTCCTACGTCCACAGAGTCTCACTGATTGCTAGCACAGCAGTCTGAGATCAAACTGCAAGGTGGCAGCGAGGATGGGGGAGGGGCGCCCACCATTGCCCAGGCTTGCTTAGGTAAACAAAGCAGCTGGGAAGCTCGAACTGGGTGGAGCCCACCACAGCTCAAAGAGGCCTGCCTGCCCCTGTAGGCTCCACCTCTGGGGGCAGGGCACAGCCAAACAAAAAGACAGCAGTGACCTCTGCAGACTTAAATGTCCCTGTCTGATAGCTTTGAAGAGAGTAGTGGTTCTCCCAGCATGCAGCTGGAGATCTGAGAACGGGCAGACTGCCTCCTCAAGTGGGTCCCTGACTCCTGACCCCTGAGCAGCATAACTGGGAAGCACCCCCAAGTAGGGGCAGACTGACACCTCAAACGGCTGGGTACTCCTCTGAGACAAAACTTCTGGAGGAACAATCAGACAGCAGCATTTGCGGTTCACGAAAATCCGCTGTTCTGCAGCCTCCGCTGCTGATACCCAGGCAAACAGCATCTGGAGTGGACCTCTAGCAAACTCCAACAGACCTGCAGCTGAGGGTCCTGTCTATTAGAAGGAAAACTAACAAACAGAAAGGACATCCACACCAAAAACCCATCTGTACATCACCATCATCAAAGACCAAAAGTAGATAAAACCACAAAGATGGGGAGAAAACAGCAGAAAAACTGGAAACTCTAAAAAGCAGAGTGCCTCTCCTCCTCCAAAGGAATGCAGTTCCTCACCAGCAACGGAACAAAGCTGGACTGAGAATGACTTTGACGAGTTGAGAGAAGAAGGCTTCAGAAGATCAAACTACTCCGAGCTACAGGAGGAAATTCAAACCAAAGGCAAAGAAGTTAAAAACTTAGACAAAAATTTAGATGAATGTATAACTAGAATAACCACTACAGAGAAGTGCTTAAAAGAGCTGATGGAGCTGAAAGTCAAGGCTCGAGAACTACGTGAAGAATGCAGAAGCCTCAGGAACTGATGTGATCAACTGGAAGAAAGGGTATCAGTGATGGAAGATGAAATGAATGAAATGAAGCGAGAAGAGAAGTTTAGAGAAAAAAGAATAAAAAGAAACGAACAAAGCCTCCAAGAAATAAGGGACTATGTGAAAAGACCAAATCTACATCTGATTGGTGTACCTGAAAGTGACGGGGAGAATGGAACCAAGTTGGAAAACACTCTGCAGGATATTATCCAGGAGAACTTCCCCAATCTAGCAAGGCAGGCCAACATTCAGATTCAGGAAATACAGAGAATGCCACAAAGATATTCCTTGAGAAGAGCAACTCCAAGACACATAATTGTCAGATTCACCAAAGTTGAAATGAAGGAAAAAATGCTAAGAGCAGACAGAGAGAAAGGTCGGGTTACCTACAAAGGGAAGCCCATCAGACTAAGAGTGGATCTCTCGGCAGAAACTGTACAAGCCAGAAGAGAGTGGGGGCCAATATTCAACATTCTTAAAGAATTTTCAACCCAGGATTTCATATCCAGCCAAACTAAGCTTCATAAGTGAAGGAGAAATAAAAGACTTTACAGACAAGCAAGCGCTGAGAGATTTTGTCACCACCAGGCCTGCCCTACAAGAGCTCCTGAAGGAAGCACTAAACATGGCAAGGAAAACCCGTACCAGCCACTACAAAATCATGCCAAATTGTAAAGATCATTGAGGCTAGGAAGAAACTGCATCAACTAACGAGCAAAATAACCAGCTAACATCATAATGACAGGATCAAATTCACACATAACAATATTAACTTTAAATGTAAATGGACTAAATGCCCCAATTAAAAGACACAGACTAGCAAATTGGATAAAGAGTCAAGATCCATCAGTGTGCTGTATTCAGGAAACCCATCTCACCTGCAGAGACACACATAGGCTCAAAATAAATGGATGGAGGAAGATCTACCAAGCAAATGGAAAACAAAAAAAGGCAGGGGTTGCACTCCTACTCTCTGATAAAACAGACTTTAAACCAACAAAGATCAAAACAGACAAGGCCATTACATAATGGTCAAGGGATCAATTCAACAAGAAGAGCTAACTATCCTAAATATATATGCACCCAATACAGAAGCACCCAGATTCATAAAGCAAGTCCTTAGAGACCTACAAAGAGACTTAAACTCCCACACAATAATAATGGGAAACTTTAACACCCCACTGTCAACATTAGACAGATCAATGAGACAGAAAGTTAACAAGGATACCCAGGAATTGAACTCAGCTCTGCACAAAGTGGACCTAATAGACATCTACAGAACTCTCCATCCCAAATCAACAGAATATACATTTTTTTTTTAGCACCACACCACACCTATTCCAAAATTGACCACATAGTTGGAAGTAAAGCTCTCCTCAGCAAATGTAAAAGAACAGAAATTATAACAAACTGTCTCTCAGACCACAGTGCAATCAAACTAGAACTCAGGATTAAGAAACTCACTCAAAACCTCTCAACTACATAGAAACTGAACAACCTGCTCCTGAATGACTACTGGGTACATAATGAAATGAAGGCAGAAATAAAGATGTTCTTTGAAACCAATGAGAACAAAGACACGACATGCCAGAATCTCTGGGACACATCCAAAGCAGTGTGTAGAGGGAAATTTATAGCACTAACTGCCCAGAAGAGAAAGCAGGAAAGATCCAAAATTGACACCCTAACATCACAATTAAAAGAACTAGAAAAGCAAGAGCAAACACATTCAAAAGCTAGCAGAAGGCTAGAAATAACTAAAATCAGAGCAAAACTGAAGGAAATAGAGATGCAAAAAACCCTTCAAAAAATGAATGAATGCAGGAGCTGGTTTTTTGAAAAGATCAACAAAATTTACAGACTGCTAGCAAGACTAATAAAGAAGAAAAGAGAGAAGAATCAAATAGATGCAATAAAAAATAATAAAGGGGATATCACCACCGATCCCACAGAAATACAAACTACCATCAGAGAATACTACAAACACCTCTACGCAAATAAACTAGAAAATCTAGAAGAAATGGATAAATTCCTCAACACATACATCCTCCCAAGACTAAACCAGGAAGAAGTTGAATCTCTGAATTGACCAATAACAGGCTCTGAAATGGTGGCAATAATCAATAGCTTACCAACCAAAAAGAGTCCAGGACCAGATGGATTCACAGCTGAATTCCACCAGAGGTACAAGGAGGAACTGGTACCATTCCTTCTGAAACTATTCCAATCAATAGAAAAAGAGGGAATCCTCCCTAACTCATTTTATGAGGCCAGCATCATCCTGATACCAAAGCCGGGCAGAGACACAACCAAAAAAGAGAATTTTAGACCAATATCCTTGATGAACATTGATGCAAAAATCCTCAATAAAATACTGGCAAACCGAATCCAGCAGCATATCAAAAAGCTTATCCACGATGGTCAAGTGAGCTTCATCCCTGGGATGCAAGGCTGGTTAAACATATGCAAATCAATAAATGTAATCCAGCATGTAAACAGAATCAAAGATAAAAGCCACATGATTATCTCAATAGATGCAGAAAAGGCCTTTGACAAAATTCAACAACTCTTCATGCTAAAAACTCTCAATAAATTAGGTATTGATGGGACGTATCTCAAAATAATAAGAGCTATCTATGACAAACCCACAGCGAATATCATACTGAATGGGCAAAAACTGGAAGGATTCCCTTTGAAAACTGGCACAAGACAGGGATGTCCTCTCTCACCACTCCTATTCAACATAGTGTTGGAAGTTCTGGCCAGGGCAATCAGGCAGGAGAAGGAAATAAAGGGTATTCAATTAGGAAAAGAGGAAGTCAAATTGTCCCTGTTTGCAGATGACATGATTGTATATCTAGAAAACCCCATTGTCTCAGCCCAAAATCTCCTGAAGCTGATAAGCAACTTCAGCAAAGTCTCAGGATAAAAAATCAATGTACAAAAATCACAGGCATTCTTATACACCAATAACAGACAAACAGAGAGCCAAATCATGAGTGAACTCCCATTCACAATTGCTTCAAAGAGAATAAAATACCTAGGAATCCAACTTATAAGGGACGTGAAAGACCTCTTCAAGGAGAACTACAAACCACTGCTCAATGAAATAAAAGAGGATACAAACAAATGGAAGAACATTCCACGCTCATGGGTAGGAAGAATCAATATCGTGAAAATGGCCATACTGCCCAAGGTAATTTATAGATTCAATGCCATCCCCATCAAGCTACCAATGACTTTCTTCACAGAATTGGAAAAAACTATTTTAAAGTTCCTATGGAACCAAAAAATAGCCCGCATTGCCAAGTCAATCCTAAGCCAAAAGAACAAAGCTGGAGGCATCACGCTACCTGACTTCAAACTATACTACAAGGCTACAGTAACCAAAACAGCATGGTACTGGTATCAAAACAGAGACATAGATCAATGGAACAGAACAGAGCCCTCAGAAATAATACCACACATCTACAACCATCGGATCTTTGACAAACCTGACAAAAACAAGAAATGGGGAAACGATTCCCTATTTAATAAATGGTGCTGGGAAAACTGGCTAGCCATATGTAGAAAGCTGAAACTGGATCCCTTCCTTACATCTTATACAAAAATTAATTCAAGATGGATTAAAGACTTACATGTTAGACCTAAAACCATAAAAACCCTAGAAGAAAACCTAGGCATTACCATTCAGGACATAGGCGTGGGCAAGGACTTCATGTCTAAAACACCAAAAGCAATGGCAACAAAAGCCAAAATTGACAAATGGGATCTAATTAAACTAAAGAGCTTTTGCACAGCAAAAGAAACTACCATCAGAGTGAACAGGCAACCTACAAAATGGGAGAAAACTTTCACAACCTACTCATCTGACAAAGGGCTAATATCCAGAATCTACAATGAACTCAAATAAATTTACAAGAAAAAAACAAACAACCCCATTAAAAAGTGGGTGAAGGACATGAACAGACACTTCTCAAAAGAAGACATTTATGCAGCCAAAAAGCACATGAAAAAATGCTCATCATCACTGGCCATCAGAGAAATGCAAATCAAAACCACAATGAGATACCATCTCACACCAGTTAGAATGGCCATCATTAAAAAGTCAGGAAACAACAGGTGCTGGAGAGGATGTGGAGAAATAGGAACACTTTTACACTGTTGGTGGGACTGTAAACTAGTTCAACCATTGTGGAAGTCAGTGTGGCGATTCCTCAGAGATCTAGAACTAGAAATACCATTTGACCCAGCCATCCCATTACTGGATGTATACCCAAAGGACTATAAATCATGCTGCTATAAAGACACATGCACATGTATGTTTCGTGCGGCACTATTCACAATAGCAAAGACTTGGAACCAACCCAAATGTCCAACAACGATAGACTGGATTAAGAAAATATGGCACATATACACCATGGAATACTATGCAGCCATAAAAAATGATGAGTTCATGTCCTTTGTAGGGACATGGATGAAACTGGAAACCATCATTCTCAGCAAACTATCGCAAGGACAAAAAGCCAAACACCGCATGTTCTCACTCATAGGTGGGAACTGAACAATGAGAACTCATGGACACAGGAAGGGGAACATCACACTCCGGGGACTGTTGTGGGTTGGGAGGAGGGGGGAGGGACAGCATTAGGAGATAAACCTAATGCTAAATGACGAGTTAATGGGTGCAGCAAACCAACACGGCACATGGATACATATGTAACAAACCTGCACATTGTGCACATGTACCCTAAAACCTAAAGTATAATAATAATAATAATAAAAGAAAATTTCAAATTCCAAAAAAAAGAAGTACAATATAACTGAACAACTTACATTCTAATTAAAACTTTGTTGCAAAAAAAAAAAAGACACATGCACACGTATGTTTATTGTGGCACTATTCACAATAGCAAAGACTTGGAACCAACCCAAATGTCCAACAACAATATACTGGATTAAGAAAATGTGGCACATGTACACCATGGAATACTATGCAGCCATAAAAAATGATGAGCTCATGTCTTTTGTAGGGACATGGTTGAAACTGGAAATCATCATTCTCAGTAAACTATCACAAGGACAAAAACCAAACACCACATATTCTCACTCATAGGTGGGAATTGAACAATAAGAACACATGGACACAGGAAGGGGAACATCACACTCTGGGGCCTGTTGTGGGGTGGGGGGAGTGGGGAGGGATAGCATGAGGAGATATACCTAATGCTAAATGACGAGTTGATGGGTGCAGCACACCAACATGGCACATGTATACATATTCAACAAACCCACACATTGTGCACATGTAGCCTAAAACTTAAAGTATAATAAAATAAAACAAACAAAAAAGAGGAACAGAGGTTGGTGAGCATCTAGCCAAGTAACCATGGTAACGAATGTTGTTATGAATGAGAACCGCTGGGGAAGAGAAGATGGAGTTTGAAGATGAGGAGCTTATTAAGGACAGGCCCTTGAGTCGTCTGTACATATACAGACAGTTAGAAAAAGGTGGACTGGCAAAGAAAACTGAGGAGGAGTAGCCAGAGATAGAGGAGGACAACTAAGAGAATGTGGAGTTAGGGAAACCAGGATTAGTATGAGAAAGTCAGAAGGAGTCTGACAACCGTCCACTGAAACCAGTTACATGGAGAGCATTGATGACTAGAGGGAATATGCTCCTGGGGAGCTACTGAAGGCAGAAATCTGTGTGGACTGCATGGAGAGTCAGTGAGATGTGAGTCAACAAAAATGAATACAGACAGTTCTCTTGAGAAGCTTGATGTTAAGTGGGAGACAGGGGTATGGTGGCTAGAAGGAACATTGCAGTTGAGGCATTTTTGTGTTTGCTTTTTGCTTTTAAGATAGGAGAGATTTGAACTTGTTTAAATGTTAAAATTTCAGAGAGAGAGAGAGCGCAAGCAAAAAATGGGAGAAGAAATCTGTGATGATGAACAGTGCCTGGAAATGTGGAAGGGTTAAAACTGCAAGTACTGGGTTTATCCTTTGAGCCTCCCATAGGAGCTGCCTCCAGCTGCGTCTTCCCAGCCTCGTGCAGAGAAAGGAGAGGACCTGCCTGTCAGCCCTGTAATTTTGATTACCATTGAAATTTCTCCCATTAGACAACACACCTTGCTCAGTGCTGCAGAAATTCATCACTTAGACCAGAGCACCCCCAGCCCTCTAGCCCAGGGAATGGCGTGAAGAGGGTCGATGTGAAGCTCAGCGGCTCCCTCTAGAGTTCAGTGAGAGTTCTGCCTTGTGGTATTGCTTCTGCCCAAGTCTCCAGCCCATTTCTCATGATACCCTCCGCCACCCATCCACCGTATGAATCCAGCTTTTTAAAATAACTTACAGTTCTTCAGTTGAGTTTTGTTCTGTCATGCCTTTGACCTAACATGAAGTTAATTCCTCTTCCTGGACACAATTCCTTTGACTTTTTTCCCCCTGGTTATCTCTTATTCATCACCCAAGGACCTGTATCCCTCCTCATTCATTCCTGTCACCAAGAACCTGTGTCCTTCCTGTGTGGTTCTTCGTGCTAAGCACACTGAGATAGAACTTCCAGATTTCAAGCAAATTACTCAGTAGCAGGCAAGACATTCTGGACAAGTGTGAGACAGGCACAGAACCAAAACATATCTGGATAGAAAAACAAGAACATTTGAATAGGTTTTTGCAATGCATATTGTACACATTTCAGACAGTTCTAACTCCAAGGATGATGGGACACAGGACTGTTTTTTCAAGTTCATCTTTCTTGACGTCCAAGTTTGAGGACACTTTCTGCAATCCCTCAAGTCCAGTTCGCCCTGTATTCTGGACAATTTCTTTAAAAAATTACTTTATTAAAAATTGTTTTTTGTAAAGACTAGTCTCACTATGTTGTCCGGGCTGATCTCATATTCCTGGGCTCAAGTGATTCTCCTGCCTTGGCCTTCAAAGTGTTGGGATTACAGATGTGAGCCACCATACTCAGCCAATTTCTTATGAAATTTCATGTGAAAAAAAAAACCATTAATCCTCTAATCTTGGGTTTGAGATTTTTTTAAAGGTTTTACATATTTGGCTTATAGTAGAGGTTTTCAATTGTGCAGTTTTATTAACACATTGTGATATGGTTTGGTTGTGTCCCCACCCAAATCTTATTTTGAATTGTAACTCCCACAATTCCCCTGTGTTGTGGGGGGAACCCACTGGGAGGTGATTGAATTATGGGGGCGGGTCTTTCCTGCACTGTTCTTGTGATAGTGAAGGAGTCTCATGAGATCTGATGACTTTAATAATGGGAGTTTGCCTGCCCAAGCTCTCTTCTCTTGTCTGCCGCCATGTGAGACATGCCTTTCACCTTCTGCCATGATTGTGAGGCCTACAGGCCATGTGGAATTGTAAGTCCAATAAACCTCTTTCTTTTGTAAATTGCGAAGTCTTAGGTGTGTCTTTATCAGCAGCGTGAGAACAGACTAATACATATTGGGCTTTGTGAGAAATCTATATTGAATATTAAAGTGATGCTAATCAGTCATAGCCTTTACAGACTGGAATATGGAGTGCACTCTGTGGCTTTCCAAAGCTTCTCTATGCAGATTTGTAAAAGTGGGATGGGTGTTTCATGCACAACCAGTTCTTGTCGATTGGTGTGCAGCCTTGAACCCGAATTTGGTTGGTGCTGTGTTTGTGGACTTTCTGCAACATCCTTGTTAGAGTCTTTCCAAAATCAACGTCTCATTGTTTATTTTTAAGTTGGTGATTTTTTTAACTTTCTGAAGGATTTATTTTTAAGATCGTTTATGTTCTGACTCCATAAATGGTATACTTAGAAGACAGGGTTTTACAGAACTGAATTTTAACTACAGGTGTGGTATATGTAGTAGCCTGATCTTTTCAGGATTACTCTCTTATAATATGACATATTGTTGAGAAGGACTACTCTTCTCAATTCTGATTGATGCCAGTTATATTTCTTTTTCAAGACTGGAAAAAAAAAACTGGCTTCCTACTGGTTTGGGAATCCTTTACCAGGCAAATCATGTGTCCCTCAGTAGAGTTTGATTGTAAAAGGCTACTTCTGACAACACACACATGTTTATACTATATTGTACATACAGTATATGTAGGCATATGTATGTATATTACACACATACATGAAAACATGTATAATACATGTACCTAGAGATATACACTGTAACATGCATACATAAATACATGCACATACAGAATAAAAAAATCAAAAGGAGACTTCTGATGTTTCTAATGTCTTTATTCCAACAAATATTTATTAAGCAACCTACTATATGCACAAGCTAGACCCTCTGGTTATAAGGTCAATGAGAGCTTGGCTTTGCAGAGTCTGTTGCCTTTCTAGCCTTGGCATGTGAACAATTTATTGTTATGCAAGGTCTTGATAGGAATAGCAGGGCGACTGTGGCTGGTTGGGCTTTCATGTGAGGGCCCCAGGCCAGCTCACCAGGTGACTCCTGACTGCACACACACTCACGCACTCACAGACACTCCCAAAGGCCCAGCATGGCAGGTCTCAGATGTGCTCACCCTCTGTTTTTCTCGCTCCCCACTGGTGAGTGAGCTGTGGTCTCAGGGACGCCCCTTAGCAGCTGCTTGATCACAGGCAGGTCTTCACTTCTCTGTGGTTCAGTTCCCTCCTCTTCAAACTGGGAAAACAACAGTAACTACTTGATTGGGGTGATATGAGCTAACTAAATGAGTTAATTTCTATAAAGTTCTGACAACAATATTGGCATACAGCAAATGTCAGGATGATTTTAGCTCTTGTTGTTATTACAGATCTGACTGAATAAATCTAAAGTCCAGAGACTGGAGGAATGGGTGGGTCAGGAAGCAGTTATGGGAGAATAAAGGAAAAGCTTTCTGGAACTCTTTGACAGCACACACAGAACAGCAGGCCACAGCTTTTCCCGGGGCTCAGCTTGGCCACCTGTTAGCCGAGGCGGGTGCTCCCTGAGGACCCCATGTGGTCGATCACCTACTTCCCTTCTGAGAGGGCCTCGTTCTGCTGGTCAGCCTCTTACTTGAACACCCTGAAGGAAAGGTGTAAGGTATAAGTTTCACTCATCTCTCAGTGGGGAGGCCTTTCCTTCAACTCAAATAATTACATGTAGATGCCTCTAGGGGAGCCTCAACATCCCGTTGATGGAATCCCACCAGCTCCATGGCAGTTAATCAAGTTCACAAAGGTGGATGGGCCACAGAAGACGTCCAGGTAGGTCAGCAAGCCAGCAGTGCTTAGAACCACAAAATGCCCTGACCCAAATAGTTACTGTAGAAGGCAGAAACACGTTTAAACAATTTCAGCCTGCATCTCAGAGGGCGTTAAGGGGCCAGAGCTTTGATTAAACACAAGTGTAGGCAATTATGAAAAAGCAGCAGTGGGAGAACAAGGGAGTGTTCTTAGAAATAGAAATGGTCCACAGTGGCCTAAATTAAAGCAAAACCCACTAGAGGCGGTGAGTCCCAAAATGGACTCTAAAATCTGAGGCAGGAAAGACTCCACCTGGAGAAATCCTTACGGAGCAGAGCAACAGTAAAATGTGATGGAAATGGCAGGAAAGAGGGGAGAGAAGGCAGATATAGGATTCCTTCATGCATTTAGTGGGCAAAGATCCACTAGATGCTCCTCAATAGTCTTAGCAAGGGGCATCTAGCAGTGAAGAAAATCAGCCGGGCACGGTGGTGGCACGTGCCTGTCATCCCACCTACCGGGCAAGCTGAGGTGGGAGGATTGCTTGAATTCTGGAGGTTGAAGCTGCTGCAGGCTATGATCACACCTATGAAAAGCCACTGCACTTCAATCTGGGCAACAGAGTGGGGCCCTGTCTCTTAAAAAAAAATCCCTGCTTGCTTGAAGCACATGTTCAGTGAGGGATGAAAGACAGTAAGTAAGTCAGGACACATCAAATGAGAGAAAGCGGCCAGGGCTTTGGAAATGCAGAGTGAGGAAGAGGAAAAGAAGGGGTGGGGATGAGGGAGAGAGCTGCAGTCTTAAATAAGGTGGCCGGAAGGAGCCTGCTGTGCAGGAAGCTCTGAGCAGAGAGCTGAAGGCATCAGGGAGCAAGCAGGGAGACCTGGGGGCTGCATTCCAAGCAGGGGAATAGTGCTGTGGAGACCCTGAGATGGTGGTGGCATTGTGGGGAGGGCTTGAGTTGGGGAGTTTAGGGGGCCACTGTGGGTGGAGGAGGGGAAGTGCCCAGCAGAGGAGGCCCGTTTGGGACATCTTAGGACTCTAGGATGGAAAGGCATTGAGGGATTTTCAACAAAGAAGTGACATGACTTTTACTTAATGCTTTAACAAGACCATTCTGACTGCTGTGTTGTGACTAGATTCCTGGAGGGGTCGGTAAGGGCAGAAGTAAGAAGAAAAGGGAGGACGTGACATGATTCCAGGAGTGACGGTGGTGGCGTGTCCTGGGCTGAGCGTGAGGGAGGTGACGAGAAGTGGCTGCTCTCTGGGTTTTCCTTGTAGGCAAGTCCAGCAGGATTTGCTGACAGTGGGTTTGGATGGAGGAAAAGCAGGTAGTTGAAGACAAATGCGATTTGGATCTAAGCAACAGAAAGAAAGGCAAGTTCCCAGCGGACTGCTTTTGCTTGTTTTGTTTTGTTTTGTTTTTGAGAAGGAGTCTTGCTTTGTAGCCCAGAAGTCTTGCTTTGTGCAGTGGCACAATCTCGGCTCACTGCAACCTCCGCCTACTGGGTTCAAGCGATTCTCCTGCCTCATCCTCCCGAGTAGATGGGATTACAGGCACGTGCCACTAAGCCTAGCTAATTTTTGTATTTTTAGTAGAGATGGGGTTTCACCATGTTGGCG
This sequence comes from Symphalangus syndactylus, assembly GCF_028878055.3. Classification (NCBI taxonomy): domain Eukaryota; kingdom Metazoa; phylum Chordata; class Mammalia; order Primates; family Hylobatidae; genus Symphalangus; species Symphalangus syndactylus. The sequence goes on from NC_072426.2 coordinate 80,634,944, forward strand.
AGGATGGTCTCTATCTCTTGACCTTGTGATCTGCCTGCCTCGGCCTTCCAATGTGCTGGGATTACAGGCGTGAGCCCCCCGCACCCGGCCTGCGGACTATTTTTTATTGGGGGGCGGGGGGAATCAGGAGTTTGCCCTTTGTGTTTTCAGTTTAAGATTCGACATTTGGGAGGAGCTGTCTCGTGGACTACAGGAAAGGCGAGTGTGGAGCTGGTGTGAGAACCTGGCTGGGACAGGGCTGTTCCTTGGTGACTCACGGGCGGAAAGGTGGCCTTTAAACAGTGAGGATGTGTGAAGTCATCGGGGCAGGAGTGTGCCTCCAGAGGGCCAGGGACTGTGCCTGAAGCTGGGCTCTCCTGGGCTACAGGGGCTGCGAGGGAGGCTTGAGGGGCTGGGGAGCGAGGGGCAGGCTGACACCTTCCTGTGGGAAAGCATTGCAAGATGGGAATGTTTAGCGGTGGCCAGTACCTCAGAGTGTAGCAGGGCGAGGCGCAAAAGAGACTGACCGTGTCGGAGTGGTTTTGGTGGAGTGCTGGATAAAGGTGAATGTGTCAGGGTGTGAAGGAGAAATAGGAGCTGTGTGGAAACAGGAGCTGGGAAAGGGGGAGGTTGCTGGGGAAAGAGGTATGGGGTCCTGAGGGAGCCTTTATAAGGTAAGGTGGAGAAATCCTACTGGATTTGGCCTTCACTGGAATCACTTAGAGGAGGGAGAAGTTGGAGGTGAGGGCATGGCTGGTGGCTGAGTAGACGGCCTGGGGTGGCCTGGCCGAGACAGCTCTTGGGAAGGTCTTAGGGCAGGACCAGGGGCCGCGGGGGCAGCAGATGGCACACGGGGGCAGGGTGTCGGAGGCGGCCTGTGCAGATCCCCTGACCCCCTGCCTTCTCAGGGCGACAGAAGCAAGGCCGTCATACTTAGAGGTGCTGGGAGGCTGAGGAGTGGAGCGGGTGGGAGGTGCGGGGCTGCAGGGGGATTCGCTCCCAGCAGCTGTGGGTCCCCCTGAGGATGCCGGGGTCATAATGCACAAAGCCACCCTCTCCCAACACCTCCAGCCGCCCAGGCGAGGCGGCGCGCAGGCGGAGAGCAGGAGGGACGCAAGGGTGAGGGGCTGAGCCAGGGGCTTGGCAGCGCTTTAAGGAAAGGGCCATGGAGTTCCAGCTGGGGCAGGACAGGAGGAGCTGCGGACGGAGGTGAGATTAGTGGCCTGAAGCTCCCAGTGAGGCCAGGACTATAGGAGTGAGGGTACGGGGAGGGCATCAGGGTGCGGGGGTGGTTAGGGGATGAGGGCGTGCGAGACAGGGTCAGAAAGCGGACGGAAGCTGGGGGTGAGCAGGACTCGGGCGCCGCGAGCGTCTTGGTGACCACTGTGAGCCGGCGAGGTCCACTGGGCCAGACCTGGGAGGAAGAGGGAAGGGCGGAGTCTGGAGCCCTCTCGCCTTCCGCCTTGTGCGCGGTGCAGGCTGCAGAGAGGCCGGCCGGGCAAGCCTTTCCGCCGTGGTCAGTGACTCGTTTGCACAAGGACTTTTTAGGGAAGAGATAAGCCAGGCCTTCGCCGTAGGCCTAGCCCCTCAAACCTCAAGCTCTCCTCTTTGGGGCCCTCGTCGTGAACGCCCTTCTCGTCTCCCGCCGGGCTCACTCTTTCGCATTTTGTTGCGAAAGTTTACTGGAAATGGGTCCATTCACTGGTCGATACAGAGGAACACTAGAAACGCGATGCCCATATCTAATACATCCTGGCCTTTTGAAGAGGGATAAAAAATAATACCCGCCGGAGCCCCTCGCCTCCGGAGAGTGGGGCTTCGCATTTGCCGTCCCAGGCCCGGCAAGGAGAGCTTCTGGGCCCCGGGGGCGCGCACACCCGGCCCGCGCTGTGTGCTGGGGAGCGGCGCTCTGGGCTGGGCCGGCAGAGGGCGCTGCGGGGCGGCCGTGGAACAAGCAGAGGAGAGCTTCAGGGGACCCAGCACAGCCTGGCCGCTGCGCCCCGCTGCCGGCCGCGCCCTCCTCCGTGCTGCGTCCTCCTGCTGGACGCTGCGTCCCCATCCAACACCGGCACCGCGCGCTCTTTCCAGGGTCGGAGGCCCACAGGCCCCTCACGTTCGCTTCTGTCAGGAGTAGCGGCAGAATTTCGGTAATTTCTGTCTTTGATGGAGACTGGGAAGGTAGCCTGGCCTCTGCGCAGGAGAGCTGCGCGGGGTCCAGGAGGGAAGCGCGGAGTGGCAGCAGTCGACTCGGGCTGCGCAGTGCGTGTCGGCTGTCACGGGACACCGGTGAGGACCCTGCACCCAGAGTTGGGGATCCAGGCTGCTGCTGGAACAGGAGGCAGCTCGGTGTCCACGGTTCCGCAGGGGGCCCCTGTCTGCTTGGATCTCTCATCAGGTCCCAGGCAAAGGGTGCGCTCTCTACTCAGCTTCACTCCTTGGGACAGAAGTGTGGCTGCTGATCCTGGAGTAGGGAAGGAGAAGGAAGCATTTGCGTGATTAAAATATTTTTTTTATCGTGGTAAAATACACATAACACGAAATGTACCCTGTTAACCATTTTTAAGTGTACTATTCAGTGACATTAAGTTCATTGAACATTGGTGTGCAATCGTCACCGCCATCCATCTACAGAAGTCTTTTCATCTTGAAAATCTGAAACTTTGTACCTATTGAACAACAATTCCACATTTCCCCCTTCCCCCCAGGCCCTGGCAACCGCCATTCTACTTTGTCTTTAGGAATTGGATTACTCTAGGTATCCATAAAAGTGGAATGAAACAGCATCTGTCGTTTGTGACTGGCTTATTTCAGGTAGCATAATGACCTCAAGGTTCATCCATGTAGTAGCAAGTGTTAGAATGACCCTCCTTTTTAAGGCTGAATAATATTCCATTGCATGTCTATACCACAATTTGCTTATCTGTTCATCCATCGATGGACACTGGGTTTGGTTCTACCTCTTGGCTGTTGTGAACAATGCTACCATGAACACGGGCATACAAATATCTGTTTGAGATCCTGCTTTCAGTTCTTTTGTATATATGCCTAGAAATGGAGTTGAGTTGCTGGATCAGGTGGTAATTCTGTGTTTAATATTTTGAGGAATGCCATACTGTTTTCCATAGTGACAGTTGCATGATTTTTAAAACGTGGCTTACTTTCAACACATTTTTTAAGGTAATATTTTGGACCAAATGGTTAATAAGACTGTGGTGACGAGGTGCAAGACTCTGGGAAGATGGCCAAAAGGCACCGTTCTTTTTCATTCTTGTTTTCTGTCCCCAGCCCATGCCCCTGCTGGCAGTCCCGGGCTTGCCATCCATCTGGAAGCTAGGAAGGGCTGAGTTACCCAGCATTCTGGGGCTGGGTGTACCCTTTCTATAGTGTCTTAGGAGGATGCAGAAGTAATGGCTACAGAGCAGCTGCTGAAGGAGGAGAAGGGCTCACGAACTGCTAGAATTTTAAAGGGCTCCAGCCCCTCAAGTCCTGGGCCCTATTTTACAGATAAGGGAACAAAGACTGCTGCAAGGAGAAGAATGTGGAAGAATACAGCTCTGAGGATGCAGAGCCCCCAAAGACATGCTTGCCATTCCTGGAGAGGAATGGCGTCAGGGACCCAGGCCACATGCAGTGTGGCCGGGGACTGAGTACCACCTGTACGTGTGGACATTTCACATTTTTCCTCCATGGGTCTTAGATGACCCTACAGCTTGGGTTTCCTCTGTTACTGAGGCTAACTGGGACATTTGTCTATTTAGCACTTATCTACTATGTGTTGAAAGAGAGGCGGGTGGGGAAGAAGATTAGGAAACCTTTAAACAAAGCTCCAAGTAGAGCTATCTTGACATGATTCAAAACTGCATCCTTAGATGCTTGGTGGTATAAAGGTCTTGCCAATTCCCATTACAACACATATTGCAACATGCCTTTCTTCTTGTAAATGTCTTCTGAAGGTCACTGTAGCCCCTGCCAGTCCCTCTCCCCTTGACTTTCTGCCAGTGCCCAACTGTGAACCCGTAGAGCCGTCTGCTCTCCCGTCCTGCTTACCTGCAACTGATGGCTAGCCAAGAAGATATGAGAGTCATGCGATTGGTCAAGGACTGGTGTGAGGTCTCCTGCTGTGCTGCACATGGGGCTCGGCTGGGCATGCTCTCCGTCCTCAGGGAACGGCCGTTCCACTGTTACCATGCTCCTCCCTTCCCTCCCCCCACTGCCCCATCTCAGCCCCTGCTGGCATGCACATCTTTCCCTAGGCTAGAAGAGGATTCCTTCAGCTTCCTGGCCCCAAGCCCACAAATGCCCTTCCCTGCTGTTCTCAGGTCTCTGGATCAAAGGTGCTGCCCTCTCGTCCAGGGATAATTTTTCCTTCTCCATCTTGACACCTTCACCTTTTTCCTCTAGGATACTTTGTTCTTTCCTGTATTTGACTTCTTGCTTTCCCGAGTCCTCAATGTTTCCTTCTTTGACTCTTTCCCCTACAGATTATGAACATGCACAAGCTTAAAACACCAACAGCAACAAAAAAGAGAAAACAAAAATGCCCTCACTGCGAAGCCCGAGTGAGGCCTGTCTCATGCCACGGTCAAGCTTCTTTCTGGCAAGAGAAACTGGCCTACATCGCTCCCTGTCCAGCCCCTCCGTTAGTCTCTGCAATCTGGCTCCGACTTCCCAAACTCCACCAAAACTGCTCTCCTGCAGGCAGGTGACAGTCACGCCTCTCACCTGTTCTCTTTTTAGAATCTGAAGGTGTGACCTTCCTGTTCTTCTGTGACAAACCTGGTGCTGCCCAGCAGAGTGGAAAGAGCATTTTTTTTGTGGTAAGTTCCAATGGCAGCTCCACCAGGTAAGAGCTGTGTGATTTTGGACTCGTCACTTACCAGCTCTGAGACTTCTTTTTCTCATCTATAAAATGGGGAAGAGAGCAAGTAACTACACGGAGACTTTGGGAAGACTGAAGAGGCCTTGCCGACGAAGCACGTGGCACCCAGAAAGTGCTTTGATCCCCAGCTCACAGTGATAATGCTTGTGGGTCCGCATGTCCCTTGCTCTTACTTGCAATGTCTGTTCTTCATCAGTCTCTGCAACCACATCTCTCTCTGCACCCACCTCCTATGTGTTTTTACCCTACAAACTCTGTAGGAAATGTGTGCTCCACATGGCTCTGCTCTCTGCTAATTTAACAGATGCTCTTACTGAGTAACTCACACTCCAGGGTTTTTAATTAATTAATTAATTATTATTATTATTATTTTTACCACCAACCCTGCTCCTTGGTCTCCAGATGAACCTGCCTAACTCCTCACTGCCTAGCAGACAGAAGCTTTGGAATGTCCAGCAGACACAGTCAAGACTGAACTCACTTCCTTCCTGCAGCCTGCTCCTCCGGCCTCTTCCAAGTCTCCACTGGTGACACCACCTTCCGCTCCCTCACAGGGTGTCATGCTGAATGCCTCAGCTTCTTAACCCCCGTTATGGAAGGCCTTTGGAATTCACTCTCCTTTAATGGGTCTCATATTTCCCCGTTTCTTTATTTATATTGATACTTCCTTAGTTTAATTTGTCAAGATCTTGGTCTTTGAAGGAGTTATTTTCTTTCCGCACTGCCTTTCTCTTGTCTGCCCAGCAAATCCCACCTGGTCCTCTCCTCCCCCATCCCTGCTCAACATCCCTTCCTGGGTGAAGCCTTCTTCACCCAACACATAGCACTTGGGTTATGGCCGGTGAGTCTCGCAGCAGCAGGAGCCTTCATGTCTCCAATGGCCTCTGCTCCTAGCACGCCTGCTGGCACCCACAGGTGTTTATGGAATTGACTCAGTGTCTAGGAAAATATGCATTTATTTAAAAAATATGTAGTAAAATAAAAATTAGATTCAAGAAATCATCTCTATAAATTTTGGCCTGTGATGGTGCCATACACAGTAATGTTATCAGAACCTCTGTCATTGGTCAAGGCTGAGGAAGAAGCTCTGTTTTGATCAGCATCTCGGACCACCAGTGATAACGACTTTCACTCACTGAAGTCCACATTCTTTCTGCTGGGGGAGAATCCAGGTAGCTACAGGCCTCTGTCTGGCAGGGGTGTGCAACGGTGAGTGGTGAGGCAGCATCCTGACCCAGAGACCAGATGGTTGCCCTGCACTCTGACAGGGAGGTGGGACCCTGGCCACATGAATCGCCCACCATGACCCCAGGCCCCCCTCACTGTATCCCCCGCTGTGTGCTTCCCCTCTGTGTGCTCCCCTGTGCCAGCCCCACTTGGCTTGTGCTCCTGAGACCTCTTCTCTCCTTCATGCTTTCAACTTGCAGGAAGCTTCCTGCCTGCCCAGTGGTCACTGTAAGCTTGGTTCCCAGAGAGTCAGCCCTTTGGTGGCAAACAGAGGGGCTGGAGGAGGGAAGGGTCTGCTCCCTGCATTCGGGGCTGCCTCTGCCTGGGACCCACACTCCTGGGGTCCTGGACTTGCCCTTCACCTCTCCTCTCATTCTCGCCCCTGGTGGCCCCTCAGCTGCTCCCTGGGTTTTACCCTTGGTACCTGATATAGTTCGGCTATCTTCCCACCCAAATCTCATCTTGAATTCTGACATGTTGTAAGAGGGAACTGGTGGGAGGTAATTGAATTACGAGGGCAGGTCTTTCCCATGTTGTTCTCGTGATAGTGAATAAGTCTCATGAGATCTTACAGTACTGTAAGGGTGAATTTCCTTGCCCGATTTCTCCCTCTTTGCCTGCTGCCATCCATGGAAGATGTGACTTGCTCCACCTTGCCTTCCGCCACGACTGTGAGGCTTCCCTTGCCACGTGGAACTGTAAGTCCAATTAAAACTCTTCCTTTTGTAAACTGCCCAGTCTCTGGTATGTCTTTATCAGCAGCGTGAAAATGGACTAATACAGTACCTCTTCCTTGTTGATTTTAAACAGTGAGAAAGTGCTGGCAGGAGAATTACTGTGAAGAAGTTGTGTAATAAACACCCTGTCCGTGGTCTTCTTTAACTCCCTTACTCCCTGAGGGAAATGATTGGATCACAACATGAGGACTTGGTTATGGCCAAACACAAGGGCATCCCCGGGGGGCTTGGCAGGGCAGTGAACATGTGTGACAGGCTCCCAGGGGTGCAGGTCCGGGTGGGCGAGGGGGAGGTGGGCAAAGGCTGTGTGGGGAGTTGTAGGCATGGTCCTGCCAGGGCAGGGCACCTGCTTGGCTGCTTCCCAGAGGAGCTGAGCCCCAGTGGGTTTTGGTTTCCTGGAGCTGCATGCAGTCCCCACAGTTGCATGGCGTTCTGCCTCCATGGCATCCTCAGCCTCACTCTGGGCGCCACGGGTCTTTAGCTGAGAACGTGAAGGCACCAGGGGAGAATGCATCCTCTCATTTTGTTTTGTTTTGTTTTCTGCCGGGGGCACTTACCCTGTTGGGATAAGGGCCTGCTCATTTTCTCTCTCAACTGACTTCTTGTGCAACACGGGGCCCTTTTTTTTCCTGTTTCTGCTCAAGCAGTTGCTTCTGTCCCTCGGCAGGGCCGTGCTGCCCTTGCTTTTGCTCTGCCCGGCAGGAGCCCCTTGCGCAGCAGCTCCGCTTGGCAGCCCCCTGCCGCCATCCATGCCAAGCCCTGACCTGGGTGATGGCACCTGCTTGGGCCATCCCCTTTCCTCATGGCCCGCAGAGCTCTCTGCCACATCCACACTGCGGGCGCCCCTTGCCAGCTCCAGGCCCTGACCTTCCTTGTGAAAGAGCTCAGACTCCAGCGGAACCCGGCTGCCACCTTCTGGGCACCCGCCAGGCTCCCGTTCCCACTCCTGCCTTTGAGAACCTTCTGTGCTCTGTCCCTCACATGTAACCCTCCCATCTTCCATCCTTCCCTGAACTCGCTTCCTTTGCAAGATGACCCTGGCCTCCTGGGGCCGGCGCTCTATTTAATAGGAGTGACTCCTGCACTGGCTCCTCCCAGCCAGAGGGCCCCGGCGGTCCTGCAACATGGTGTCCGTTTCAGACTACCCCCGGCAGGCAGATGGAGCTCTTCGAGAGTGTGCGTGTGTTTGTGTGTGAGTGTGCCTGTGTGAGCAAGTGTGTATGAGAATGTGTGAGTGTGCCTGTGTGTGAAGGTGAGTGCCTGTGTGTGCACCTGTGTGTGAATGTGTGTGTGAATGTGTGACTGCACGTGTGTGAGTCCATGTGTATTTGAGTATGTGTATGTGAGTCCCTGTGTGTGAGTGCATGTGTGTGACTGTGTATGTGTATGAGTGTGTGTATGAGTGTGAATGTGTGTCTATGTTTGAGTGAATGTGTGTATGACTGTGTGTATGCAAGTGTGTGTGTGACTGTGTGAATGAGTGTGCAAGTGAGTGTGGGAGTGAATGTGTATTTGTATGAGTGCATGTGTATGTGTAAGCGTGAATGTATTTGAGAGTGCATGTGTGAGTGTGTCAATGTGTGTGTATTTGTGAGTGCATGTGTGTGAGTGAATGTGTATTTGTGAGTGCATGTGTGTGAGTGAATGTGTATTGTATGTGTGTATGTGAGTGAATGTGTGTATTTGTGAGTGCATGTGTGAGTGAATGTGTATTTGTATGTGAAAGCATGTGTGTGTATTTGTATGTGAATGCGTGTGTGAATATGTGTGTGTATTTGTGAGTGCGTGTGTGAATGTGTATTTGCACGTGAGTGCATGTGTGTGTATCTGTGAGTGCATGTGTGTGTGTGAATGTGTGTGTATTTGCATGTGAGTGCATGTGTGTGTGTATTTGTATGTGAGTGCACGTGTGAGTGTGTGTGAATGTGTGTGTATTTGCATGTGAGTGCATGTGTGAGTGTGTGTGTGAGTGAATGTGTGTGTGTGAGTGCACTTGCAGGACATTTGGGAAGTAGACGTAGGGATAAAATGCAGGAGTTACTGAATGCCATGGTCTCGATTATTGGAATTGTTTGCGGAATGGACTCAGAAGCGGGTGGCTATGGGAAGGGTGCTGGTATGAGCATGTGGACTTTTATTGCTGCATAACAAATTACCACACAATGGGGAACCGAGAGCTACTTATTGTCTTGCAGTTTCTTTAGGACAGAAGTTCAGGCCCAATGTGGCTGGCCTCTCCACGTAGGGTCTCAGGAAGCTGAAATCAAGGCGTTGCCTGGGCTGTTTCTTTAGACTCACGTGGCTGTTGGCAGGATTCAGTTCCTTAAATTGCAGGATGGGGATGCCCATTCTCATGCTGGCTGTCACCCGGGGGCGGTTGTTAGCTCCTAGCGGTCACCCCTAGCTCCTTGTGTCGGGGCTGCTGGCACGGCCCTTTCCCACTTCCAGTCTCTCCCTCCAGAAGGGCCCTTGTAAGGGCTCACCTGATCACATCAGGCTCACAACTGCGAGAATCTCCTTTTTGGTTAACTGAAAGTCAACTGACAAGAGACCTCAATTACCTCTGCAGAATCCCTGTTGCTGTAGAGGGAGCGGTCACTGGGGGAGAATAGCCCATACCTCACAGCCCTGGGGAGGGGATTCTATAGCAGGGACGGGGACCTTGGGGGCCATCCACTGCCTACCACTGCACGTGTGTGTGTGTGCTCATGTGTGTACATGTGTGCATGCATTGATTCTCTAGGCTCAATCTTGAAGTTTTGAGGAAATCTATTCTGCCTCATGAAGGTATTCTCCATAAGCGGGAAGGATCTCACACAATTTTCTACAATCAGCAAATATTTCCCAGAGGAAACAAATACCATTTACCCTTGTGCTTTCCGTGTATAATATAGAGGAGGCTTCCTGAAAGTTTACTGATAGCTGAGTTGAGAAAAAGAAACTATTGAATTAATAATATGGCATTAAGTGGAGAGAATATTTTGTGGTGATTTATTTGACATTTAAGCATCTAGGAATAAAGATGTACAGAAACCTTCGTGCTCATTCTGCATTATGGGGTGCACACAGTCCACAATTTTATTCTTCCATTGTTACTTAGTTTAAAAAAGTATCTTTTAGAATGTATTAGGTATCCAAAAAACCAAGAGATGTTTTTGCAGAAACCAATACACCACTAGGCTGTGTGGGCTCTGCCTCACCTGCCGGTGTCCTCTCAGATGTGCAGCCCTGGCCATCTCTGCAGGCTCCGTGGCCCAAGGGTGACCCTGCTGTGGGGGCCAGGGCTCACGGGCGTGACCAGGCCATCCTCTGAAGGGACTGAATGTCACTTAGCATGACAGCCGCATTGTATCCTGTCTCAGGACTCTCAGGAGAGGGCCCAGCTCGCTCATCTGCTGTTTTGCCTTCAGCACATAAGTTTCCCTGTCAAAATAATTTCTCCAGTGCCTGAAAAACCCCAGTGCACATAGCTGCCATTATCTGAGAGGTTTTAATGTCCATGTGAGATGTGATAATAAGATTTGAGTTTAATAGAGTTGGCCTTCTAGACTTGACCTTATCTGTATTAATCAACACTTGACTCACACTAGCTGCCCTCAAGGACTGCAGCAAAGTCACGGCCTCTTCTCGCCCTCCTCCTACCCACGTCTTGGCTTCTCTCTGTCCTGACTTAGCCTTGCCCCAAGTGGCCACAGGTGCCCCAGGCTCCTCTTCCTGCTAAGAAGAGAGTAGGGATGTGGGCAGAGAAGGACAGCAATTGCACGTGATAATGCCTACATCCCGCAAAATGTATTTCATTTCTCAAAGTCACGCTGTTCAATGATTTAAATGAAAAGTTTTGCAAAATTATTGACTTTAAAACAAGGGGATAGTGGAGGTTGCCAAATATCATCTCATTCTCAGCCTGGGCAGGGTTGGGCCACCACAGACTTCCTCTGGATGGTTTCCAGGGAAAGGACCCAGGTGGACTCTGGGATGGTATCTGCATCGCTTGACGCCAAGCATTCTTCAGAACTGGGTGTGGAGGGAGAGGGGGCCAAAAAGCCTCATCATCTGTGGGGCTCAAGAGTCTGGGGGCATCAGCGTTTCACCATTTCATGCCAGAGGATTAGGTAAAAGATGCGCTCTGCCCAGGAGGGTCTCTGTGGGACTCTGACTCCCTCTTCCCCCAGGCCACTTTCAGAAACCTGCAGGGGCCCAGCATCTGACATTGACACTTAAGCAATGGAAGTGCACTGTGTATTTTCTTCCTAATGTCTGTGCATATGTTGTGTCTGTGTGTTGAAACGTGTATTTTGCACGTGTGCCATGTCAAGATTGTACCCAAGTCTCTGCGTGTGTGTTTGTGGCTCTGCGTTTGTGTGTGTCTCTCTGGAGCCTGTGTGTATAAGAGTAAAGTTGTGAGCTGAATTCATGTTCGTGTTTAGACTGTGTTTGTGGGTGTCTCTGAAGACATGGAGGGATGACATTCCTTTGCTAATTGTGTCCTTAATGTGCTTAATTTATGAAGCTGCCAGCTGCCTTCCTTCCCACTCCCCCCACCCAGCAGAAGGCAATTTGGTCCAGCTGTCTTGCTGGAATGCACTCTGCTCTTCTTGAGCATGCCTTATTATTTTTAAAGCCTTTGGAAGGCCTTGTGAGAGAGGTGCCAGGAGTTCATTGCAGATTAATATTAATAACAGAATTCTAGAGGGAAATGGAGTGCTATGTTTTATTGGCAAACTGTCTTCTCCATCTTTAAAGTAAACAAGACTCCATTTTCTACATTATCTAGTATATAATCCTTCCACCCCCTTTAATCATCCTCCAGATGGACTCACGGGGTCCAATTGAACAGGCGTGGAGTCCTTTCTATGTATAGATGTACATAGGGGAGGGAGAGGGGGCACCTAGGGGAGGATCAGGATCCACTGAGATTCAGGCCCTCTGTGGGCCACTGGGGCCAGCACCCTGCTCCAAACTACTGCTTGCCATTTAAACTCAAGTCAACTTGATCCAGATAAACACTTGGAGCACCCGCTTGGTTTGCATGCTAGCTAAGCCTGTGTGTGAGTGTGTGTGTATTTGTGTGTACATGAATGAATGCAGAGACTCTCACTACCAATGGAGAACGTTGATATAATTTGCCCAAACCTGAGCTCTTCTGGCTGCGATGAGGCCCCTACCAGGTCGGTGAGTCCCTGCTGCTGTCTGCATCTCTGCCTGCTGAGGCCCCCTCAACACTAGCTTCCCGAAGTCCACATACAGCAGGCTCCTGCAGTTCTGTGTCCTTCTATGGAGGGTGGGATGCCGGGATGCCTGCCCCCTCACTCCTGCCCCTTCTCCTTACACCCAGCTCTGCTCAGCCACCTTTGTGTCCCGGCAGGAACATTCCTCCCTCCCTCAGGGCCCCCAAGACACTCAACTTTTACCCTTCATGGGCCTCAGAACAAGTTGTCTCTGAATAAGTAGAGAGAAATTTTGAGTAACACATTGTTCTGCCTAACTACATCTACAAAGCTCACAGCCACGTGGGAGGGGTTTGTTTCACACTATTTTGGTCCACTGTGCTACTCTTAAGAGAAGGAGCTCATCATCAAGTCTTCCACTAAACTGTCCCCTCAAGATTTCCAGGACTCCAGGGAGCCACAGTGAGTACAACTTCAATACTCTTAACTTCTCCAAAGCCTCTATTTCCATTCTTCTCCTTCCTGTCTTTTCTCTTGTTATCATGAAAACGCTCAGGCATGTTCCTTGAACTGTGACAAATTAGTGGGGGACAAACCGCACAGTCGCAGAGCCACGTATCACCCACACTTTCAGTCACCCTCCAAACTGCTGAGTGTCCTAGTGTTGGGAACGGTGTGAGGCGCTGAGAGGAGGAGACCCCCACTACCTCCAAGGGGCTCGGGTCTCAAAGGGAGGCTCGGTGAGTGCATGAATACCTACGAGGGGGAGTGCGGACCTTTGGAGGACAGTCCTGGCCGAGACTCAGGCTCCCTGAAGACGACAGAACTGAAGCAGCCCTTGAAGGCTGGGTGGGATTTTGACAGAAGCCCATGGAAAGAGAAGGGCGGCCCACAGTGGTGAACAGAAGCACAGGGCAGAATGTGTGCCCCAGTGGGTCCCGGCCAGGGGCTGGGACTGAAGGGACCCATAGGAGAGGAGGAGAAAATGGGCAGGACCAGATGCATGGGGGCCGGAGGAGAAGAAACCGATGTTTGGAGGTTGTCATTAAAATACCTGGAGCAGGCAGGGATGTAGGCTGACCTTTGTGTTAGTGGAATAAAGAAAGAACCACGGTATAGAGTACCTTGGGGGGCACAGAGGCTGGAAGGCAGCAAGGAGGGCAGGGCTTGGGAGCACACCCCCACCCCACACTCAGCTCCACCTTTACCTGCACTATCCCTGAACCCCTTGATGTGCAGTGGCTCCGCATCAGCTCCACAGGAGCGGGGCTCCTGCCCTCCACAGCTGAGGCCCTGCTGTCCAGCCCTTGTTCTTCCTGGGCAGCATGGTTTGCACGCTGGACTTGCCCCTTGCATCGGTTCAGGTGGTGTGTGTGCCTTCAAAGGCTTTTGACAACCCCTCCTCCTTTGTGACCTGTTACAGCCCAACCCCTGCCCTAGATCCATCCCAGCCTGCATTCCTGGGATTACGCCCCAGTGTATACTCAGCTTGGCCACTCACCTAACGTTAACTTAAATATTGTTAGAGATGTTAACATGAGGGACATTATCTAATGCTTTTTGTCTCTACTAATAAACATTTTTTTCTGTATTCTATTTATAATTCTTGCTTCTCCCCTCACCCCCCACCCCCCAATAAACTCCACAACAAAAATTGTTTTGATAGGTGCGACAGTTCCACAGTTTTTTGTTTTTTTCAAGATGGTCTCACTCTGTCGCCAGGCTGGAGTGCAGTGGCACGATCTCAGCTCACTGTAATCTCCGCTTCCTGGGTTCAAGCGATTCTCCTGCCTCTCCCAAGTAGCTGGGATTACAGGTATGCGCCACCATGCCTGGCAACTTTTTGTATTCTTTAGTGGAGACAGGGTTTCACCATGTTGGGCAGGCTGGTCTTGAACTCCTGACCTCAGGTGATCCATCTGCCTCGGCCTCCCAAAGTACTGGGATTACAGGCGTGAGCCACCGTGCCTGGCCCACAGTTTTACAAAAGCAAGATAAGAGGTGTTTTCTTTCTGTCCCTACCGGTGCCCTCTGTCTGGGGCTTCTTCAACAGGGTGCATGGCAGGCAGTGTTAGTGTTAAACTCATGGAGACGCCTGTGGCCAGCCCGCGGGGGCAGTTCCGAGGGGCAGGAGGCACTACACAGGTGGCTGGGTACAGGTGCGTTCCCCGAGCTGCCCCCTCACGCTGCCACCGGCGCTGCCACCTGCCCATATCCCCACCTTCTGCAGAGGCTTCAGCCTCCCCTGTGCAGAGGCGGGGCATGGAGCCGGCGGCTTTCAGAACTCCCAGGGTCTCTGCTGCTGTAGACTGGCTATTTAACCTCCCTTTAATGCCTGTGTGGAATGTGCTGGAGAACAACTAGCTACAGTGGGAAATGCCCCAGGAGAGAATTATTTCCTGGAAGCCTCGGACATCCTCGGCCCTGACTGTGGCAGGACGCAGGCAGGCAGTTTTGAGAGACCCCAGCTCTGATGGCCAAGGTGACAGTCGCACCGGGCGTGGCCCAAGGCCAGGATCCTGAGAGCTGGCTGCCTGCGGCCCGTGGCATATTTGCTAGTGCCTTCCAGGTATAGAACGGTGGCAGCTTTTTCTGCCAAAGACTCACTTTCTAGGGAAGAAGGAAGGTGGTGGGCAGGGCGAGGCCAGGGGGCTGGCGTGGGCTTGCCGGTAGGCGCTTCTGAGCTGGGTGGGCTCGCCTTCTTGCCCTTCCTCCTCTTTCCTTCCTTGTTTCCCCTAATGACCTGGGCACTTACTCTAGCCCAGCTCTGGCCCCGCGTCACTATGCTCTGCAATAGGAGGACAGTAGGGTCCTTGGCCATGCTGGCCCACCTGGTCACGGCGACTCCCACGCACGCCCGGACTCCTGGTGCTGGTGCTCGCTCAGCAGGCGCGGCTGGGGGCGGCTGACAGAGGGGCCTGGGCCCAAAAAGCTCTGCTTTATGAAGACACGGGGTGCAGGGAGGTCCTCCAGTTCCCCCATCCCACTGTGAATGTCCAGAGGTGGAAGAGAAAGGTGTTTAGGGCAAAATTTCATGCCTAGAACTAGGACAAGCCGTGGCAGCAACAGGCCTCGCAGAAGCAAGGCTTGTTGTCAGTGGGAGTCTGGGATCCCTGCACGCCAAGGACAGCATGCGAAGGCTGGAGGTTCACAGGTGGAGATGTTACCCAGGGGCCCTGGAGGCGTGGCCACGGCGTCTGGGTCTCTCTTGTGCCCTGAGGCCCAGGCAGCAGCTGGAGACACTCAGCTCCACCTTTACGTGCACTATCCCTGAACCCCCTGATGCGTGGTGGCTCGCATCAGCTCCACAGGGGCGGGGCTCCTGCCCCGGACAACTGAGGTCCTGCCGTCCAGCCCTGTACTTCCTGGGCAGCCTGGTTTGCACGCGGGACTTGCCTCTTGCCTCGGTTCAGGTGGTGTCTGTGCCTTCAGAGGCTTCTGACGTCCCCTCCTCCCTGTGACCTGTTACAGCCCAACCCCTGCCCTAGATCCATCCCAGCCTGGGTCTAGATCACTTTCCAGTCCCAAATATCGCAGCCAAAACTCACGACTCATTTGTCTATTTTTACTGAGAATCTGTTAGTGCCAGCTCCTGGGCTCCATGTTATGGGGATTCAAGGAGAAGGACACTAGCAGTGACCGGAGGCTATTGTAGCTCTGAGTAATCTCTCTTCCAACTTCTTCTTAAAATACACGTCAAAGTACAGAAAACAGCCAAAAAGCAACACAAAAACGGCACAGGAACAGTGTCAACAACTGTTAGCCTTGGGAAGGATTTCCATTATCTTCAAAAATAATGAGACAGCCTGGGGCACAATCGAGGACATTTTCATTGTTAGTGGCTCAGTTGGCCAGAGGTATGTAGGTGAGAAGGGGCCTGGTGGCCCAGTGGCCGTCACTGAACCAGGCAGAGCCCTGAGAGCACCTTACCTTCCCTTGGGGCAGGGACTGCTGCTCATCTGTCCTGAGCCTGGGCCTTGCCTCTCCTCCTCCCTGCCTGTTTGCAATGTTGGGGAGGTAAGGGGGCGGACATGTCCCACTGAGTCCTGAACCATGTGGTCCCCGAAGGTACAATGCTGCTGGCCAGGTGGAGGGAGGACTGGCACGGCTTTTTCTTCTGTTTAGCCTATTTGGTGGAACAAAATAAGCCCCTCCCTGTATTCACAAGGGCATACATTGACCCTAAGTGGGTCAGAGAACCTGCCTTCCTCAGCCTAGCCAACCACACCCAACGAGTGCCCGTCTCCAAAGCACTGACATGGGGACTGGGGGTGAACCCACTGTGCCTTCCAGCTTTAGCTCTTCAAGGGGCGTTCAGCCAGGGGACCCAGGGTGGCAAGAGAGTGAAAGTGTGCTGTGTGTCTCTGTAACAGGGTTTTTAAGGAGCACAGACCAATCGAACCAATGAACATCTTCTGAACCGAATACACTGACTATAGTTGAAAATACAATGTTTGAAAAAAAATATTTTTAGGAAGAAAAAAAGAATTTAAAGATCCATATTTCAAATTCTCAGTGAGCAATGGGGATATGAGATTATTAGAGGAGCTCAGATAATGCAGAGGCCGAGGCACAAGCCCCAGTGAAAAGCACCCCAGACAGGAGGAAAGGCTTCAAAGGCGCCCACCTGCAACAGCAGAGCCCAGCGCTCCACAGTGGCCATAAAGGAAAGAACTGAAGCCCTAGAAACACACTCCAGTCGGTAGAGCAAATTCGAGTTGCTCTCCTAGGATCCACAGGAAAAGGGCAAAGGGATGAAAGCAATGAAAAAAATACAGCCGTCAAGGAGGCTAGTAAAAGGAGAAGCAGTCTTCGAATAACATGGCCTATTGTGAGGAAGAACGAAAAATAACTACAAAGAAGCAATAATGAAGGATGGAACATTTGAAAACTTTCTTGAGCTGGGAGAAAAGAGTGCTTGGTCTAGAGACCGACTTACATAACGATGTATGAGGCAAATTTTCTAAAAAACAAAGCTATATCCATTAATTTATCAGTGATTAAAAATAGATAATTTAATTGACAAATTAAAAACAAGTATGCAAACATTCAATCTGAGAGCACATGCTGCTCAGAAACGAACAAACTGCTTGTCAGGAGGCTGTCAGACCCATTCCCAGCAGCAAGTTGCAGAAGACAGTAGGGCAATGTCTCAGTTTTCAGAGAAATCATTTTCTTATCCCCAATTTGACTTTATATGTTAAGACAGCAAATCCATTCTTACATGCAAGGGCTCTGGAATTATGCTAAGATTTATGGTGTTATAACTGAGAGAAGAATCAACCACAGGAACTCAGGAATGGAAAGGTCAGTTCACAAAAGTCTACCTTGTTGTCAGTTTGGGTGAAAGAGCCAGAAAGCAGCATAAAGACTGAAGATACATCATGAACAAAAACTGTAGCTTGACAACCACGACATGGCTCTTTAATTCCTGGTGAGTGAGAAATGTCTCTAAGCCAGGCAAGGTTCGGAAGCCAAGGATGAAGACAAAGAGAGCTCCTGGTTTTCTAGAGTTTCACATCCTAAATAATACACTAGAGAACAAGGATTTTTTATTTTTTATTTTTAGACAGAGTCTCACACTGTCTTTTAGGCTAGAGTGCAGTGGTGTGATCTCGGCTCCCCGCAACCTCTGCCTCCTAGGTTCAAACGATTCTCCTGCCTCAGTCTCCCAAGTAGCTGGGATTACAAGCATGTGCTACTATGCCTGGCTAATTTTCGTATTTTTAGTAGAGATGGGGGTTTCACCACATTGGCCAAGGTGGTCTCAGACTCCTGGCCTCAAGTGATCCACCTACCTTGGCCTCCCAAATTGCTGGGATTACAGGCATGAGCCACCGTGCCTGGCTGAAAACAAGGAAATTAGATGATTTCAGACAACAGTAAAATTACAAAGAAAATAGCACAAGGTGCTGATAGGGAGGATGGAGAGAGTGGAGGCTGCTCACAGCGGTCAGGGGATGCCCAGGAGGTGACAGCAGTCGCAGTGTGAGGCTGCCACTCACCCTCAGGGAGGTGTTTCCAGGCAGCAGGGGTGAGGGCAAAGGCCTTCATTGAAAGGAAGCTGATGTGGGGCCAGAAGGCATATATCTGGAAAGAGAGGCAGGCAAAGGCTGACCAGAGAGCCCTGGCCACCATAGTGGGCAAATGGATTTTATTCTTAGGGCCACAGGACACTGTTGAAGGGTATGAGTGGAAAAGTAACCCTCTGAGCCTGTGTGCGGGGCAGGCTGTAAGGGCTGGCATGTGCCGGGGCCCAGGGCAGGGGGCTGTGGGCTGATGTGGGCTGATGTGGGCTGTGCTCATGGCCTGAGGGAGGAATTCAGGAAGATTCTGAGCATTTTGGCCTAAACAACATGTTCTGAGATTGGCGAGTGGGAGAGAAAGAGGTTTGGGAGGAGTGAGGGCAATTAGCCATGGGATTTGAGGAGGGCCCAGGCCTGAGCCCTGTGTTGATCCAGCATTCAGAGAAGGGAGAGGAGTGGGGCCCAGCGAAGTAGGCGGGGAAGGGGCCAGCAGTTTGTAAGGAGAGATGGGGATGACATAGAATATATATATATATATATATATATATATATTTTTTTTTTTTTTGTTCTTTGAAATGAGACCTATTGCCCACGCTGGAGTGCAGTGGCGTGATCTTGGCCCACTGCAGCCTCCACCTCCTGGATTCAAACGATTCTCCTGCCTCAGCCTCCCAAGTAGCTGGGATTACAGGCATCTGCCACCACACCCAGGTAATTTTTATATTTTTAGTAAAGGCAGGGTTTCACAATGTTGGCCAGGCTGCTCTTGAACTCCCAACCTCAGGTGATCTGCTTGCCTCAGCCTCCCAAAGTGCTGGGATTATAGGCATGAGCTACTGCGCCCAGCCCAGAATATTTGTTTTTCAGTTAGAAATGTATTTGGCTTCTAGTAATGGAGACCAAACATACCAATGATTAGAATCAGATAGACATGTTCCCGCCTCTATTAGTGAAAAGTGGGATGTGTGCCTAGGGACAACAGAGTGGCCCCACAGATATGAGGGACACCGACACCACCTATCTTTATGTTTTTGTCAGCCTTAGAACACAATTTCTGTCCTCAAGGTCAACTCAGAGTCTGTGGTGGCTGCTGGACCTCCAGCCATCACATCTGTATTCTCACATGTGGGAGGACAGAAAAGCATGACGGCCTCCTGCCATTTAGTGTTCTCCCATTTAACCTGCTTTCCTGGTTAGGAAATTGTGAATTCCAGTCACAATTTTGATTATATTGCCTTTTCAGATTCTTGCTATCCTCGTCTGTAAGAATAGGGAACTCTTCACTCATTCGCGATTCATGCATGCATTCATGTGTATTCAGCAGTAGGCTCGGGGTTGAGCCTACCACTAAATGCATCTGGGTAAGGTGAGCAGCATGGCCCGGGATAAAAAGTGATCATCCCTATCTGTGAAATGATGAACACTGGCAGAATGACAGGCTGGGTGCAAAGTGCTCTGTCTTTGTTATTCCACTTCATGTTCTCAACAGCTCTGTGGGCTGCTGTGGTCTTATTTGCTGCATGAAGACAGCGGGCCTGCAGTAGGTGTGCCTCGTAGTGATCACTGCACTGGGTGGGGACTGGCGGTGTGGACCATGGTGTCAGCTGCACCTGTGCAGCCGGGTCACAGTGAGCCTCCCGTAGGCACTGCTGTGGGCCCAGCAGACTTGCTGACGACGGGGACAGCTCCATGCAGGAAGCCTCAGAACAATGCATCACTGCAGCCCAGAGGTCTGGGCACGCCCACAGAGATTTCCCCTGTGTGTTCTGGAATGTTTGGTGTGGTTGACCTTGCCAGTGATTTATGAAGTACCTTAAAAATAGTTTTTACCTAGAAATAAAATATGCCCCTGATTCTTGTGCTTACAATGACCATTGTACTTGTGATGACTTCAGCTACAGTTGTTTGAGATCAGTATTATATTCACCCAGAATACTTACTCAAATAGTTTCCCTAACAAGCACTTGGTTTCTGAGCAGAATTTCCTCTAGTGGTACAAGGAAACCATTCATGTCTTACCCTTAAGAGGTGATGGATAAAATTATCCTGATTATGAAGAAATTATTTGTCCATTGAATAAAGTCTGCTGACCCTATTGTATAGACATCCACATTTTTCTGAGTCTGACCTCACTCAGTTATGGCCACAGTGGGTGGTGGCTCTGCCTGTGTCAGGACACCTCTCTCCCCCCATGTGGTCACTGTCCCTGGTGTGAGAAGTGTCCCCCCCAGGTCAGGCCTCATCTGGCTCTGGCCTGGACCTTAATCCTCCTCACTGCACTCATCCACTTAGAGAGGGCACTTTGATTTATGGTGTTTACATTTGTGTTTCTCATTAGCCACCATTTCCTTTGTGCAGTCTGTGTCCCAAATGTCCTTAATTTTTAGGTTATCAGCAGGCAGAAGGGAAGCAGCCTGTAATGCCCCTTGTGGGGCCTGGGGAGTCCCTTCCTGCCTGGCAGAGGGATACACTGAGGGCTGCACCACTGAGTCATTCCCATACTCTCTCCACAGAATCAGTCCAGAGACTGGGAAAGAAAACTGGCTAACCTCTCCAAGGGCCACTTTTTCTAAAAAATAGATTTTTTTATTTTTAAAGAGCATTTTCAGGTTCGCAACATAATTGAGTGGAGAGTATTTTCAGCAATATTTTGCTGACATACATTATCTCATGTGATTCTCATTACAGTCTTGTGAATTAAGCATGGGAGGTATTGTCATCCTATTTGAAAAAATTAAGAAAGTGATGTTCCGAGCACTAAGTAAGTTCAAGGATATGGGACTAGCCTGGTAAGTACAAGGATGTGGGACTAGCCCGGTGAGTACAAGGATGTGGGACTAGCCCGGTTAAGTACAAGGATGTGGGACTAGCCCGGTTAAGTACAAGGATGTGGGACTAGCCTGGTGAGTACAAGGATGTGGGACTAGCCCGGTGAGTACAAGGATGTGGGACTAGCCCGGTAAGTACAAGGATGTGGGACTAGCCCGGTTAAGTACAAGGATGTGGGACTAGCCTGGTGAGTACAAGGATGTGGGACTAGCCCGGTGAGTACAAGGATGTGGGACTAGCCCGGTAAGTACAAGGATGTGGGACTAGCCCGGTTAAGTACAAGGATGTGGGACTAGCACCAAGTCTTTCTTCTGACTCTCGGCTGCGTGCTCAGTCTGTATCTGTTCACACAGGAGCGGGCAGGTGCATCATGATGTGGCACCAGAGGGGGTCTGCAGGGCATGAATAGCAGTACCTCTTCTACACGCAGCACTGCAGCAGGTGCAACCACAGATCCCATTACTCTGTATCTAGGGGACATAGTATATGGCAGAAGCTTCCTAAGACCATTTGTGAAGATAAAGGTCTACACGTTCAAGTTGTCATGGAAGCTTGAAAGTGCCACATCTACACAGAAGGACTGATTGGTCTATGGGGGAAATAGTTGTTATCAAACAGGGACAAGCCAGATAGAGCTGGATCTTGCATGGGGCTCACAGAATGCAGGTGTGTCTTGGAAGGGAGGGGTGCTTGGGAGGGGAGAGGGATGAGACTCTGAGCTGCCTTCCCATGAGCCCAGGGTGGACCAGGGGTAGGTGGCAGGACAGCCGTGCAGCCCTTTCTAAAGCATGCTGGCAGAGGCCTTACTAAACAACCCAAGGAGCAGGCAAACAGATCAACTGAATCGCAAAAAGGCCGCTCAGCAGTGCCTGAGCTGCCACCAAATGTGGTCTTCTTGCAAAACACATGGAAGGAAATGTGCAATCCCCTTTCCAAAATTTCCAAGATTAAAAGGGTAAACACCTCCGAAGTCAACAAACGATGCCATCAGGGCAGGAGAGCCAGGGGGAAACAGGGGAGAAGTGAAAGTGGGGACAAGAGCTAGGAATTCTGGAAAGAACAGTGCCTACCATCACAGAGAGGCTGCATAGTGGGTGGTGAAAAGAAAACAAAAATATTAAAACCAGCGAGAAGGGCTGCGGGGGAAAATGAGAAAATAAATGAAAGTGGAAGAGGATTTAATGAGTTCTGGGAAGAAAACACAGTTGGAGTGGGAGGCTAAAGGGATAGGAGGTGGAAAGAAACAAGCTCTTAGGAGTTGAGAGTGACTGAAATGGCTCCTGACTCAACAGTTTTGAATTACAGTTTTCTATGTAAAATTAAGTTATGTATAGCCATTGCGGACAGGATGTGCAGCCTCTCTGTTGGTAATGCTTTTTGGCTGCTCCATGGATTTACAAGCATCACTGGATCCAAAACAAGTTGTCCTTTATCCCCCAGCCTGGAAGTGATTAGGCAGGACTTCTTTTTGGGCACTCTCAGCTGTGGCTGAGAGAGAGGGAAAGAACTAGGGAAGCAGGTGCATCTTCCTGTGGGCAGGAATCTCAGTGGTTTAACCAGCTCACTACAGGCAGCGCTCAGGGGCGAAGGCGGCAAGAGCACTAGAGGAGGCTCAGCCAGGACGCAAGTGAGGGAGGGACGGGCCTGAGGTCTCTGGGCGATTGGGTCCACAGGTGACACAATGCCTGTTATCCGGCCAGGAGAATTACCGGCCCAGAGACACCAGGTCCAGGGCCAGGCTGGATGAGGATGTAGACATCATACCAGGCATTTGTGTGCTATGCCAAGAGGTGGGCAGGGTAGAGGCACCGGAACCAACAGAGGGCTCGGTCAGGTTGACCTTGGGGAAAGGTCACTCTGGCAATACCGATGCCTCTGTCCTCCTAGCCCTTTAAAAATCTAAGTGGATTCACATTTCCTCAGTATCCTCAGGAGCCTAGGTCATAAGATACATGGTTCCCACCCATGCCCATGCAGAGGAGGCTTGCTGGGGGGATGCGTGCAGGCAGCACTGAAGGGGGAAGCATGGGGTGGGATTTCAGCTGAAGTGGGGAGCAGACAGAGGAGCAGAGAGACCCAGGGAGCATCGGCTCATACACAGCCAAGCACATACCTTCCAAGTGACAAGGGTTGTGTGGAGGCCATTTTGCGCCCTGCAGACGAGCACTGTGGACCTCAGTGCAGACATTTGGCCTGATGGCTGGGGCCCCTGGGGCTGGGCTCAGGGTGGGGATTTTAATTTTTCTTTTGTTTTTTTCTTTATTTTGAGACAGGGCCTTGCTCTGTTGCTCAGACTGGAGTGCAGTGGCACAATCTCGGCTCATTAACCTCTGTGTCCTAGGCTTGAGCAATCTTCCTACCTGAGCCTCCTGAGAACCTGGGACTACAGGTGTGCACCACCATACCCAGATAATTTTTGTATTTTTTGTAGAGACGGGGTTTTGCCAGGTTGCCCAGGCTGTCTGCAAACTCCTAGGCTCAAGCAATCCTCCTGCCTCGGCCTCCCAAAGAGCTGGGATCACAGGTACAAGCCAGGCCATGGGTGGGAGTTTTTAAAAAGGATTTTATTTAGAAATAATTTTAGATTTATAGGAAAATTGCGAATAAAGTACAGAGAGTTTTCACCAATACAGTATGTACATTTTAAAGACCCCCATAGCATGATGATGAAAACTAAGAGATGAACAGTGCAGTATCATTGAGTGAATGGCAGCCTTTATTGGATTCCAGCACTTTTCACGCTGTGATCCTGTTTCTCTTCCAGGATCTCACCTTGCACACAGCCCTCATGTCTCCTCAGTCTTCTCCAGTCTGTAACAGTCCTCATTTTGCCCCTTTTCTTTCATGCCCTCGAGACTTGGAAGGATACTGCCAGTTACTAGTCAGAATGTCTGTCTGGGTGGGTCTGTAGTTTTCTCATGACGAGGTCACACACTTCTGGCAGGTGTGTCTGGAGCTGGTGTGCCCTTCTTGGTGCAGGGTTGGGGAACCCGATGCAATATGGCTTGTTACTGTCTTTCCAACTATCATTTCTGTCATAAACACTATAGGTCTTTACATAAATTTAAGTGGCTGAGCAAAGGGCGAAGTGAAAGATGTTTTCCCTCTTTTGAGAGTGGAGCCATGAGTACCTAAGACGCATAAACACTATCATCCACTACCCCTTGGGTTGACAGGAGCCTCAGATTGGACCCAGCTCACCTGCCTGTAAATCTGGAACTCGCTGCATGGCACTCTCCTGAGGCAGGCATCCAGGTTCTTCCTGCAGTGATGGGCAGTGGCCCTTGGTGGGGCAGTCCAGCTGGCCATCCCCGGGCAGGACCTTCTGTTCCGCTCCCACACCCTCTCCAGTGCCTGGCACACAGAGGTGCTTGGTACGGATCTGTTGGACCAGTGAACATCAGAACACTCTTTGTGTTGAGCTGATCTCAGAGTCCTTCTAAATTCTACTCTTTGGGTCCATTTCTGTCCTCTGAATCACACACAAATACACACTCTTCTCAGTTGTAATTTTTCTTGTTAGACTTAGTTTTCTTTGCTACTAAATGAAGTTAACCTTTGTTTCCCTCAATTTGATAATCTTTGTTTTTTCCCAGTTTTTAAATTATGGTAAAATACATATCACATAAAATTTACAATCCTAGCCATTTTTAAGTGTGCAGTTCAGTGGTATTAAATGCATTCATAATGTTGTGCAAACATGATCACCATCCATCCACAGCGCCCTTTTCGGCTTGCAAGACTGAAACAGTGCTATTCTACTTTCTGTTTCTATTGCTCTCGGTATTCTCGGGACCTTGTAAGTGGAATCATGCCATCTCTGTCCTTCTTTTTTCTTTTTTTTGAGACAGAGTCTCACTCTCTCACCCAGGCTGGAGTGCAGTGGCCCAATCTTGGCTTACCGCAACCTCCGCCTCCCAGGTTCAAGTGATTCTCCTGCCTCAGCCTCCCGAGTAGCTGGGACTACAGGCACCAACATCACTAGCTAATTTTTGTATTTTTAGTAGAGACGGGGTTTTGCCATGCTGCCCTGGCTGGTCTTGAACTCCTGACCTCAGGTGATCTGCCTGCCTCGGCCTCCCAAAGTGCTGGGATTACAGGCATGAGCCACCGTGCCTGGCCCTGTCTCTGTCCTTCTGTGACAGGCATGTTTCACTAAGCATCATGGTCTCAAGATTCATCCATGTTGTAGCATGTTTCGGAACCTCCTTCCTTTTCGAGGCTAAATCATATTCCGTTGTAGGGGTACAGCACATTTTGCTTCTCCATGATAAGCATGTGTGATGACGCTTGGGTGCTTCCGTATTTTGGCTACTGGACAGTGCTGCTGTGAACATGGATGGGGAAGAGCATCCTTTGTCTCTGTAATTTCAATCAAGTAGCGTGGGCAGCAGGAGTGGCCTACTGGCTGAGATTCCCAAAGCACATGAGAGCTTGACCAGAAGTGTATTGGTTTCATTATTTTGGGCATGGTGTAATGGATCCTAGAAATAACCCCCCCCAGAGCTGACCTGTAACAGTGTATTAATTACACTGTTACACACCTGAAATATATTTTTAAATAGGTGATGATGACTATCAAATTGCAAGATACTTAAATTTTATTACATACATTTTTTAAAGAGTGTTATAATATGTTTACTTTAAATGACTAATATATATGTGAATTATATCCCTTGTAATTATAAAATATAAGATAAAATAATCAGAATGTCATCTTTAAAATGTGCATCATTTTCAAAATTCCTGGGGAATATGCAAAAGGGTTAATTCTGAGGTGCGGTGGCTCAAGCCTGTAATCCCAGCACGTTGGGAGGCCGAGGTGGGTAGATCACTTGACAAGGTCAGGAGTTCAAGACCAGCCTGTCTAACATGGTGAAACCCTGTCTCTACTAAAAATACAAAAATTAGCCTGCCATGGTGGTGTGTGCCTGTAGTCCCAATTACTTGGGAGACTGAGGCAGGGGAATAGCTTGAACCTGGGCGGCAGAGGCTGCAGTGAGCCAAGATCATGCCATTGCACTCCAACCTGAGTGACAGAGGGAGACTCTGTCTTTAAAATATATATATATATATATATATGAACTTAACTCTTTAATAGTTGGAAACTTAACACTGTTCCTTTTTCTCCTTATGTTGTATTTCCATTTCCCACTTTCCTCTTTGAATTTTATCCTAATATATTTTTTAATGGCTGGAAGTCTTTTATTGATATATTTATCAAACTCCCCTGTGGCAAAAACATGTATATGGCAAAAATATGTATATAAATAAAAATAGATTTTTCAAAGTAGTTCATGTGATTACAAGGCTCTTACAAGTGTTAAGAATATTTGTTTTTGAGTGGAGCCAAGATGGCTGAATAGGAACGGCTCCAGTCTACAGCTCCTAGCATAAATGGCGCAGAAGACAGGTGATTTCTGCATTTCCAACTGAGGTCCCGGGCTCATCTCTCTGGGGAGTGTCAGAAAGTGGGTGCAGGACAGTGGGTGCAGCACACCCAGCATGAGCCGAAGGAGGGTGAGGCATCACCTCACCTGGGAAGTGCAAGGGGTCAGGGAATTCCCTTTCCCAGTCAAAGAAAGGGGTGATAGACGGCACCTGGAAAATCGGCTCACTCACACCCTAATACTGCACTTTTTCAATGGTCTTAGCAAATGGCACACCAGGAGATTATATCCCGTGCCTGGCTTGGAGGGTCCTACGCCCACTGAGCCTCGCTCATTGCTAGCACAGCAGTCTGAGATCAAACTACAAGGTGGCAGAGACGCTGGGGGAGGGGCACCTGCCATTGCCCAGGCTTCAGCAGGTAAACAAAGCAGCCAGGAAGCTCGAACTGGGTGGAGCCCACCGCAGCTCAAGAAGGCCTGCCTGCCTCTGTAGACTCCACCTCTAGGGGCAGGGAATAGCCAAACAAAGGGCAGCAGGATCCTCTGCAGACTTAAATGTCCCCATCTGACAGCTTTGAAGAGAGTAATGGTTCTACCAGCACACAGCTGGAAATCTGAGAACCGACAGACTGCATCCTCAAGTGGGTCCCTGACTCCCAAGTAGCCTAACTGGGAGGCACCCCGCAGTAAGAGTGGACTGACACCTCACATGGCTGGGTACTCCTCTGAGACAAAACTTCCAGAGGAACAATCAGGCAGCAACATTTGTTGCTCACCAATATCTGCTGTTCTGTAGCCTCCGCTGCTGATACCCAGGCAAACAGGGTCTGGAGTGGACCTCCAATAAACTCCAACAGACCTGCAGCTGAGGGTCCTGATTGTTAGAAGGAAAACTAACAAACAGAAAGGACATCCACACCAAAACCCCATTGGTACATTACCATCATTAAAGACCAAAGGTAGATAAAGCCACAAAGATGGGGAAAAAACAGCAGAAAAACTGGAAACTCTAAAAATCAGAGTGCTTCTCCTCCTCCAAAGGAACGCAGCTCCTCACCAGCAACGGAACAAAGCTGGATGGAGAATAACTTTGACGAGTTGAGAGAAGAAGGCTTCAGACGATCAAACCACTCCGAGCTAAAGGAGGAAGTTTGAACCCATGACAAAGAAGTTAAAAACCTTGAAAAAAAATTAGATGAATGGCTAACTAGAATAACCAATGCAGAGAAGTCCTTAAAGGACCTGATGGAGCTGAAAACCAAGGCGCGAGAACTACGTGATGAATGCACAAGTCTCAGTAGCCAATTTGATTAAATGGAAGAAAGGGTATCAGTGATGGAAGATGAAATGAATGAAATGAAGCGAGAAGAGAAGTTTAGAGAAAAAAGAATAAAAAGAAATGAACAAAGCCTCCAAGAAATATGGGACTATGTGAGAAGACCAAATCTACGTCTGATTGGTGTACCTGAAAGTGACGGGGAGAATGGAACCAAGTTGGAAAACACTCTGCAGGATATTATCCAGGAGAACTTCCCCAATCTAGCAAGGCAGGCCAACATTCAGATTCAGGAAATACAGAGAACGCCACGAAGATACTCCTTGAGAAGAGCAACTCCAAGACACATAATTGTCAGATTCACCAAAGTTGAAATGAAGGAAAAAATCTTAAGGGCAGCCAGAGAGAAAGGTCCGGTTACCCACAAAGGGAAGCCCATCAGACTAACAGCTGATCTCTCGGCAGAAACTCTACAAGCCAGAAGAGAGTGGGGACCAATATTCAACATTCTTAAAGAAAAGAATTTTCAACCCAGAATCTCATATCTAGCCAAACTAAGCTTCATAATTGAAGGAGAAATAAAATCCTTTACAGAGAAGCAAATGCTGAGAGATTTTGTCACCACTAGGCCTGCCCTACAAGAGGTCCTGAAGGAAGCACTAAACATGGAAAGGAACAACCGGTACCAGCCACTGCAAAAACATACCAAATTGTAAAGACCATCGAGGCTAGGAAGAAACTGCATCAACTAATGAGCAAAATAACCAGCTAACATCATAATGACAGGATCAAATTCACACATAACAATATTAACCTTAAATGTAAATGGGCTAAATGCTCCAATTAAAAGACAGACTGGCAAATGGGATAAACAGTCAAGACCCATCAGTGTGCTGTATTAAGGAAACCCATCTCACGTACAGAGACACACATAGGCTCAAAATAAAGGGATAGAGGAAGATCTACCAAGAAAATGGAAAACAAAAAAAGGCAGGGGTTGCAATCCTAGTCTCAGATAAAACAGACTTTAAACCAACAAAGATCAAAAGAGACAAAGAAGGCCATTACATAATGGTAAAGGGATCAATTCAACAAGAAGAACTAACTATCCTAAATATATGTGCACCCAATATAGGAGCACCCAGATTCATAAAGCAAGTCCTTAGAGACCTAGAAAAAGACTTAGACTCCCACACAATAATAATGGGAGACTTAAACACCCCATTGTCAACATTAGACAGATCAACGAGACAGAAAGTTAACAGGGATATCCAGGAATTGAACTCAGCTCTGCACCAAGTGGACCTAATAGACATCTACAGAACTCTCCACCCCAAATCAACAGAATATACATTCTTCTCAGCACCACACTGCACTTATTCCAAAATTGCCCACATAGTTGGAAGTAAAGCTCTCCTCAGCAAATGTAAAAGAACAGAAATTATAACAAACTGTCTCTCAGACCACAGTGCAATCAAGCTAGAACTCAGGATTAAGAAACTCACTCAAAACCGCTCAACTACATGGAAACTGAACAACCTGCTCCTGGGTACATAACGAAATGAAGGCAGAAATAAAGATGTTCTTTGAAACCGACGAGAACAAAGACACAACATACCAGAATCTCTGGGACACATTGAAAGCAGTGTGTAGAGAGAAATTTATAGCACTAAATGCCCAGAAGAAAAAGCAGGAAAGATCTAAAATTGACACCCTAACATCACAATTAAAAGAACTAGAGAAGCAAGAGCAAACACACTCAAAAGCTAGCAGAAGGCAAGAAATAACTAATATCAGAGCAGAACTGAAGGAAATAGAGACACAAAAAACCCTTCAAAAAATGAATAAATCCAGGAGCTGGTTTTTTGAAAAGATCAATAAAATTTATAGACCGCTAGCCAGACTAATATAGAAGTAAAGAGAGAAGAATCAAATAGACGCAATAAAAAATGATAAAGGGGATATCATCACTGATCCCACAGAAATACAAACTACCATCAGAGAATACTATAAACACCTCTATGCAAATAAACTAGAAAATTTAGAAGAAGAAATGGATAAATTCCTCGACACACACACCTTCCCAAGACTAAACCAGGAAGAAGTTGAATCTCTGAATAGATCAATAACAGGCTCTGAAATTGAGGCAATAATTAATAGCTTACAACCAAAAAGAGTCCAGGACCAGATGGATTCACAGCCGAATTCTACCAGAGGTACAAGGAGAAGCTGGTACCATTCCTTCTGAAACTATTCCAATCAATAGAAAAAGAGGGAAACCTCCCTAAC
The DNA here is from genome assembly GCF_028878055.3 of Symphalangus syndactylus. Lineage (NCBI taxonomy): Eukaryota > Metazoa > Chordata > Mammalia > Primates > Hylobatidae > Symphalangus > Symphalangus syndactylus. Next base: position 80,664,744 of record NC_072426.2, read on the forward strand.
TCATTTTATGAGGCCAGCATCATCCTGATACCAAAGCCTGGCAGAGACACAACAAAAAAAGAGAATTTTAGACCAATATCCCTGATGAACATTGATGCAAAAATCCCCAATAAAATACTGGCAAACCGAATCCAGCAGCACATCAAAAAACTTATCCACCATGATCAAGTGGGCTTCATCCCTGGGATGCAAGGCTTGTTCAGCGTGGGAAAATCAATAAACGTAATCCAGCATATAAACAGAACCAATGACAAAAACGATATGATTATCTCAATAGATGCAGAAAAGGCCTTTGACAAAATTCAACAACTCTTCATGCTAAAAACTCGCAATAAATTAGGTATTGATGGGACGTATCTCAAAATAATAAGAGCTATCTATGACAAACCCACAGCCAATATCATACTGAATGAGCAAAAACTGGAAGCGTTCCCTTTGAAAACTGGCACAAGACAGGGATGTCCTCTCTCACCACTCCTATTCAACATAGTGTTCGAAGTTCTGGCCAGGGCGATCAGGGAGGAGAAGGAAATAAAGGGCATTCAATTAGGAAAAGAGGAAGTCAAATTGTCCCTGTTTGCAGATGACATGATTGTATATCTAGAAAACCCCATCATCTCAGCCCAAAATCTCCTTAAGCTGATAAGCAACTTTAGCAAAGTCTCAGGATATAAAATCAATGTGCAACAATCACAAGCATTCTTATACACCAATAACAGATAGAGAGCCAAATCATAAGTGAACTCCCATTCACAATTGCTTCAAAGAGAATAAAATACCTAGGAATCCAACTTACATGGGATGTGAAGGACCTCTTCAAGGAGAACTAGAAACCACTGCCCAATGAAATAAAAGAGGATACAAACAAATGGAAGAACATTCCATGCTCATGAGTTGGAAGAATTAATATCGTGAAAATGGCCATACTGCCCAAGGTAATTTATAGATTCAATGCCATCCCCATCAAGCTACCAATGACTTTCTTCACAGAATTGGAAAAAACTACTTTAAAGTTCATATGGAACCAAAAAAGAGCCCGCATCGCCAAGTCAATCCTAAGCCAAAAGAACAAAGCTGGAGGCATCACGCTACCTGACTTCAAACTATACTACAAGGCTACAGTAACCAAAACAGCATGGTACTGGTACCAAAAAGAGATATAGACCAATGGAACAGAACAGAGCCCTCAGAAATAATGCCATATATGTACAACCATCTGATCTTTGTCAAACATGACAAAAACAAGAAATGGGGAAAGGATTCCCTATTTAATAAATGGTGCTGGGAAAACTGGGTAGCCATTTGGAGAAAGCCGAAACTGGATTCCCTTCCTTACACCTTATACAAAAATTAATTCAAGATGGATTAAGGACTTAAATGTTAGACCTAAAACCATAAAAACCCTAGAAGAAAACCTAGGCAATACCATTCAGGACATAGGCATGGGCAAGGACTTCATGACTAAAACACCAAAAGCAATGGCAACAAAAGACAAAATTGACAAATGGGATCTAATTAAACTAAAGGGCTTCTGCACAGCAAAAGAAACTACCATCAGAGTGAACAGGAAGCCTACAGAATGGGGGAAAATTTTTCAGAATCTACTCATCTTTCAAAGGGCTAATATCAAGAAAATACAATGAACTCAAACAAATTTACAAGAAAAAAACAAACAACCCCATCAAAAAGTGGGCAAAGGATATGAACAGACAATTCTCAAAAGAAGACATTTATGCAGCCAAAAGACACATGTAAAAATGCTCTTCATCACTGGCCATCAGAGAAATGCAAATCAAAACCACAATGAGATACCATCTCACACCACTTAGAATGACAATCATTAAAAAGTCAGAAAACTATAGGTGCTGGAGAGGATGTGGAGAAATAGGAACACTTTGACACTGTTGGTGGGACTGTAAACTAGTTCAACCATTGTGGAAGTCAGTGTGGTGATTCCTCAGGGATCTAGAACTAGAAATACCATTTGACTCAGCAATCCCATTACTGGGTATATACTCAAAGGATTATAAATCTTGCTGCTATAAAGACACATGCACACGTATGTTTATTGCAGCACTATTCATAATAGTAAAGACTCGGAACCAGCCAAATGTCCAACAATGATAGACTGGATTAAGAAAATGTGGCACATATACACCATGAAATACTATACAGCCACAAAAAATGATGATTTCATGTCCTTTGTAGGGACATGCATGAAGCTGTTAACCATCATTCTCAGCAAACTATTGCAAGGACAAAAAACCAAACACCGCATGTTCTCACTCACAGGTGGGAATTGAACAATGAGAACACATGGACACAGGAAGGGGAACATCACACATCGAGGCCTGTTGTGGGGTGACAGGAGGGGGGAGGGATAGCATTAGGAGATATACCTAATGTTAAATGATGAGTTAATGGGTGCAGCACACCAACATGGCACATGTATACATATGTACCTAACCTGCACGTTGTGCACATGTACCCTAAAACTTAAAGTATAATAAAAAAAGTTTATTGTTAGTTGAATTATTATAATATTATTAGTATGCAATTGATGAAAATGCCATGAAAATATTATAAATTTGGAGACAGTACATAAAAGTAAAAATTTTATGGTAAATTTATTTATTTGGTGTTAAAGGAGATATATGGGACATTTTAATAAATTAGTTCATGCATAGAGAGATGAATATTACTTATTTTCAGTTTCTATAAATCTAATCCTGACAACCTTTACTCTCTTATGTAAGTAGATGAGAATGGAGTTTTGTTTTGTCAGTACTTTGAACTCTTTCCTAGCTATTTGCCAAAAATCAAATAGTAATCTACCATCAAATATTATTTTCAGTGATTTGTCAGCTGACAAATTCACTAGGTTTTCCTTCAATTTTGCTGAAAGCAAAGAATTGGAAACCAAGTGGCATGACAGTGAGTCTTGAGAGCTGTTTGTGCCTCTAAGGTACTCACGTGCCTACTCTCGAAAGAGGGGAAATGTCTCTCTCCTCTTTGCTCAGCCTCCAAATTTACAAAGAGGCCTATAGAGTTTACTGTGGAAATGACTGTTATGACAGAAATATAGAAGAGCTTTTTTGCTTGAACCAGGGAAATATTCTCCAACTCTAATGTCTACAATGGATGATTCTTATAGCACACATGGCCACCAGCTGAGGCTGTCCAATCCAATGGGTACAATTGTTCCAGGAAATTGGGAGAACCAAATCATTGTCGAGCTTTTAGGAGTTTAGAGGGAGTTAGGAGAACATTTTAAACTTGTATATTTTGCAAGGTGTTCAAAAAACGCTGAGATGTTGTTGATCTTTTGATTAATTTCAAGCTCCAAAATGTACCTGTGGTGTCTCTAGCATCCTTTACAATGCCTGAGTGAGGGGGCTTAAGTCACAAGCTCTATCCACTAGAGAAGTGTGTGCAATATTCTTGTTTGTAGCACCAGGATTTTGAGTAAAATAGCCTTCTTCTTAGACGTCCTCACATTTGTTACCAGAATGCAAAGCAAGAAGCTAAGAAGGAACTGGGTTGGACCCAGCAGAACTGAAATGATTTGCAGCCTCTACTCCTCTGATGACACTTTAATGTGACCTTGCATTCTTTGGCTTTCAGGCTTTTTCTCCTCCAACCCCAACTCCTGGGAAATTAACCTCTCTGAAGGCAAAGATACACATTTCATAAAGTTTTTTGGCACCCCAGCCATGTGGCTATAGATGAGGAGACTTTCAGCACCATGAGATCCATTGTCAATAATTTCATCCACTCATTCTTGCTGTACCTGCTTTGCTAAGCAATGTCCTGGGTGGTTTGAAGTCCACAAAACTGAATCACACATGGACTCAGACTGAGGAGCTAAAAGAAGTTGGTTTTATACATCATAAACCCAAGAGAAGAACCAAAGAAATGAACAATGTAGAAGGAGGCAATTGACAAAGATGAAAGTTAGAATTAATGACATTAAAATAGTAGCGGTGATAAATAAAACCAAAAAGTTTTTTACAGAAGACAAATTAAATGTACAAAAGCTGATTCTTTCAAAAGACCAATTAAATTTACAAATACCCAACAAGCTTGCTTAAGAAAAAGGAGAGAAAGCAAAACTAGCTACAGATATAACAGAGATATTAAAAATTGTAGTAGTATAATATGTAACTCAGTGACATCAAATATGAATAGAAAATATATAAGAAATAGATGATTTTCTAGGAAAAATGTAAACCACTGCTATGGTCTGAATGTTTGTGTCCCCTCCCAAATTCATATATTGAAGTCCTAACCCCAAGGTGATGGTATTTGGACGTGAGCTCTTTTGGGGGTGACTAGGTCATGGGAGTGGAGCTCTCATGAATGGGGTTAGTGCCCTTATAGAAGAGGCCCAAGAGAGACTCCTTCCCCCATTCATCATGTGAGGACACAGCAAAAAAGTGCTGTCTGTGAACCAGAAGGCAGGCTTTCACCAGATACCAAATCTGCTGATTCCTTGATCTTGGACTTCCCAGCCCCCAGAGCTGTGAGAAACAAATTCCTGTTGTTTATAAGCTACCCACTTAATGAGATTTTGACAAAGCAGTGTGAACAGACTAAGATAATCACCAAAATTAACCTGCAAAGGAGGAGAATACTAAACAGATCAAAAGTGACAGAAGAGGTGAGAAAAGTACTTAGATAGCTTTAATTAAAAAAAATTGAGGTCAGGTGTGGTGGCTCACGCCTGTGATCCCAGCACTTTGGGAGGCCAAGGCAGGCAGATCATGAGGTCAGGAGATAAAGACCATCCTGGCTAACATGGTGAAACCCTGTCTCTATCAAAAATACAAAAAAATTTAGCTGGGTATGGTGGTGGGCTCCTGTAGTCCCAGCTACTCAGGAGGCTGAGGGAGGAGAATGGCGTGAACTGGGGGGGCCGAGCCTGCAGTGAGCCGAGATTGCTCCACTGTACTCCAGCCTGGGCAACTAAGCAAGACTCTGTCTCAAAAAAAAAATTCAAATAGATTTTGAGAGGAGCTAATTATAGTATGTCATTTCTGTTTTAAGCTATTTTAGATCATAGAAAAAGTTACAAAGTTCCACCATTTGTTTTATAAGGCTACTGCAACCATAATTCCAAACCTATAACAAGACCATTTTCAGTTACGACTATAGATAAAAATTCTAAATAATTAACTGTACTTACCAAGCAGCGTATTCATAGACTGATACAATATAATCTAGTAGAATATTAAAAATGGAATAATTACCACCTGGAGAGGATGAAGAAGATACTGAAAAAGTACTGCAAGAAATAATGGTTGAAAACTTCCAAAATTTGGTGAAGTCCAGAAACCTACAAAACTCCAGAAGCTGAGTGAACCCCAAACAGGATAAACCCAAAGAGATCCACACCAAGGCACACCCCAGTCAAACTTCTGAAAACTAAAGACAGAAAAGTCTCGAAAGCAACAAGACAGAAAAACACCTCCTTACCCACAGGGAAAAACAGTTCAAATTACAATAGATTAATCAAGATCAAACCTCCAATGCTAGAAAAAAGTGGCATAACAAGTGCTGAAAAAGAGAACTGTCAACCCAGAATCTTATATTCAGTGAAAATATCCTTCAAGAATGAAGGGAAAATCAAAATATTAAAGATGAAGGAAAGCTAAGAGAATTTGTTGCCAGCAGACCTACTGTAAAAGATTGGCTATAGGAAGTTCTCTAAACAGGAAATGATAAGAAAAATCTGAGAACATCAGGAAGGAAGCAAGAACATGATGAACAAAAACATGGTTAAGCCCAATAGTCTTTTCTTCTCCTAAGTTTTTTAGTTTGTTTGACAACCAAAACAAAAATTATAACTCTAATATAGTTCTACCAGCATGTGAAGAGGATGTCAGTGGGGATGGTGGAGCAAGGATCTCAAACCCCTCTCCTCCTTATTGTAAAACTAATAATAACACTGCTAAGAATTGTGAAAATTAACTTTTGCAGAACTCTGGAAACTAACAAAGCTTGTCACAATCTGGAAAGCATTTACTCAAGAAAAACATTGAGTTGTGGTAAGAACAGCAAGCTTTATAGCATTTTAATGAGCCCTATTTCTGTCTTCCCTGTACAGCTTGGCAGTAGCCTTGGAAGCCAACAGACCACAGCATAGGTAAAAGACAGCAGCCCGGCAGCCAGTGGAGGGGCCAGAATGGGGCTGCAGCTTCTCCAAAGACCCATTCCCAGAGAACTGCCATTGTTTGACCTGCTAGTCATTCCCCACTCATAAGAGTTGTCTTTATTTGGTCTGACTCAGAGTTTGCCCAGTGCAAATAACCTTTTCCTCAGTGACATTTGTCAAAAACAATCAGTGGTGATGATTTAGTATCACTGCTGCCTGAGGTGATGATAATAGTTGGGGCAAATGACAAGCTGACCATAAAAACCCAAAGGGAAAAGCTGGAGACTGAGACGTCCAAAGGAGGCTTTGAAAAACTCTGACACATCCTGGGAACCTGGAATGCCACTTGCATGAACAGGGTTGTGCAAATGCCCAGGGCTGTGCATGTGTTCAGGAAGGAGCTGAGAAGCTCTAAGCTCTCACTTCTGGCTGATATTGAGGTTCTGAAGAGCAAAAAGGAGAGCCTAAGGGAGAGCTGTCAACTACTTGGCTGATTGTAGAAGGCATTTCCCAAAACGTACTCACAGCCCCTTGGCAACAACTGGGAGACTTACTGGCTTCAGACAGTTAAGAAAATCTATGCACAATTGTGAGCTGTCCACTGAGCTAACTGAGCAGAGACTTCTGTGGTCATTTATGACAAAAAGGCAGAGTCTACAATATTAATTCAGGAAACTCACTAAAACAAACAAACAGCAGTGGCAAGAACAACAATAAATGGCAACAAAAAGAAATCCCAGGGAGTGGAGAGAACCTGAATTTCAGAGCAGCCACATTACATCATTTAAAATGTCCAGTTTCAACATTCAAAGAAACAAGAAAATATGGACCATGTATAGGGGTACAAAGCAGTCAATAGAAACTGTCCTTGAGGAAGTCTATACATTGTCCTTACTAAATAATACTGAAGCTATTTTAAATATAAAGAACCAAGGAAATCATATCTAAAGAACTAAAGGAAAGTATGAGAATAATGTTTCATCAAATAGAAGATATCAACAAGTGATAGAATTATACAAAAAAATCAATAGAAATTCTAGAGCTGAAAATAATAACTGAATTGAAAAAAGTTCACTAGAGAGGCTGAATGGGATATTTGGGCTGGTGAAAGAATCAGTGAACTTAAAGGTAGGTCAATTGAAAATATACAGTCTAAGGAATAGAAAGAAAAAAGAATAAAGAAAAAGAAACAGAGGCTAAGAGATCTGTGGGACACGATCAAGCATACACAATATGTATAATGAGAGTCCCGGAAGGAGATGAGGGAAAGGGATGGTAAAAATATATGAAGAAATAAGGGCTAAACCCCCACAAATTTGATGAAAAACTTTCATCTCTACATGCAAGAAGCTCAGTGATCTCCAAGTACAATAAACTCAGAGATCCACACCTCCGCACCTCATAAACAAACTGGCAAAAACAAAAACAAAGAGAGAATCTTGAAAGCAGCAAGAGAGAAGTGATTTATCACTACCTGTGATCCTCAATGAGATTAACAGTTAATTTTTTAAAAATCAGAAATGGGGAACAGAAGGCAGTGGGATGACGTATTCAAAATGCTGAAGGAAAACACGTCAACTGCTGAAGGAAAACACGTCAACTGCCCATGCGGGGTGGCGCCCGCCTGGAGGATGGGGATGTGGGACTCGGAGGGGCCATGCGCCTGGGTCTGCACCTGCCGCGTTCTGCGCCCCGCGTGTGCACGCGAGATGGTGAAACTGGCGGGCACCTTGTGCCCTGGCTTCTGCGGAAGAGGAGGAGAGGGCAGTGAGAGATAGGAATCCCCTCCAGGTTCAAGACCATGATCAGCCCATCCCTTGGAAAGTGCAGTTTAACCTGGGCAATAGCAGTCGCCTGAGCAGCCAATGCTGCAACTCCAGTCAAAGGAAGCACGTCCTCATGGGTGAACTAGGCTGCGTTTGGGAGAGAAAGGATTTGCAGGTGCATGGCTGCAGTCAAGTCAACGTCCCTAGCATAAAGCAACACTGCCGCAAAGGCTGCTGGCCCGACGGCTGCTGCAGCTCCTCCTGGACTGCATCTCCCGCTGCCTGCAACCCAGACGCAGCTTCTCCCCGAGCGCTTCTAATGGCGCAGTGGTGGCGTTCCAGAGACTCTTCATGGCCCTTGCTCTCGAGGATCCCTTGGAGTGGTGCCTGGCCGAATGCAGGGCCTCATTCCAGAGCTTGCAGCATGAGAACACCTACCGGGACCCCTAGCAAAGTACCGCCGTGGAGTCAGCCCCGGAGCTCTTCGCCTCTGGATGGGCAGCGGACTTGCCCCAGCTTGGGTGGGGAGGCCCGGCGAAGAACTCGCCTCATGGGGCCCGGCTGCAGGGCTCAGGCCAGGCCGTGGGAAGAAGACAAAGGCAGCTTGAGGAAACCTTGGCTTTGACCACTTTTTGTGTTGTCATCTTGGCTTAGCTCAGCACCGGGCTTACCAGATGGAACAGTCTTCTGTAAAGCAGCTTGGACCCTCTGGCCATTCCCATTGGGGAAAGATGAAACCACAGGCCAGTGGGGGTGGTGCGTTCTTGGACGACTCAAACCTGGGATCTGCATAGGGACCTGTGACTTATGTTCATCGGGTGCCGGTGTCACTTCCAGTTTTGATCCAGGCCCTTTCACTGTACAGTTATTTATTGGATTCCTTTGGAGTAGTGGGAAAATTTTAATGTTTTATGTAGAAAAATGCTTTGCCCTTCTAGCCACTGTGTTCAAGGAAACTATTACAGTTGTTGTTCTTGTGTTCTTGAGTTTCATGAGTTAAATCATCCTTTCACCCAGATAATGTTTTGTCATTTAGGATGTAGATGTTCTCTTTAGGCAGTTATTTTTGTTTTTATTTAGACAATATCAAGAGTAGACCCTGAACACAACCTGTTAACCATATCCCAATGTCTAAAATTATCTAAAAACTCAGGCATTCTTCCATTGTTATCTAACTGAAAGCTTTCCAGCAGTTAGCACCATGTGCGCACTCTCAGGTTCTATTCTAGTGGTGGTTGAATGTGCTCATATACCCCATGTAAGAGCACTGTTTTAGCCAGAAATCACACTTCTCATCCTGGAGGAATTTGTTTTCATTTCTTTTGCCACTTAAAATTAGCTGTGGTCTGCTCAGCCAGGGGACAATGGAGCTTCAGGAAGGTCTGAGGCAACCTCCTCCCTGGTTCTGTCAATAGAAGCCCAATGTTAAGGCAATTCCTAAACAGAGATGCACCTAGCAACTTGCTGTATGTGTTCATTCTTTATTGCTTTCAGCTTCAGGGGGTGTAACAAGTATAAATGTTTGGTTTCCTTATGAGGAAGAAGAGGAAGAAGAAGAAGGAGAAGGAGAAGAAGCAGAGGAGGAAGAAGAAGAAGAGAAGAAGAGAAGAAGAAGAAAGAAGAAGAAAGAAGAAGGAGAAGAAGAAGAAGAAAGAAGAAGAAGAAGAAGAAGAAGAAGAAAAAGAAGAAAGAAGAAAGAAGAAAAGAAGAAGAAGAAGAAAAGAAGAAGAAGAAAAGAAGAAGAAAAGAAGAAGAAGAAGAAAAGAAGAAGAAGAAGAAAAGAAGAAGAAGAAGAAGAAGAAGAAGAAAAGAAGAAGAAGAAGAAAAGAAGAAGAAGAAGAAACGACGACAGGGGAGGGGGAAGACCCAACTTTCTATCAAAATTCTGTAAGAGATTTCTTCTTACAGACTAGAAGATTTCTTCTTTTTTCTTTTTTGGAAATGGAGTCTCACTGTTGCCAAGCTGGAGTGCAGTGGCATGATCTCAGCTCACTGCAACCTCTGACTCCCTGGTTCAAGCGATTTTTCTGCCTCAGCCTCCTGAGTAGCTGGGATTACAGGCATGCACCTCCACACCCAGCTAATTTTTTATTTTTAGTAGAGACGGGATTTCACCATGTTGGCCAGGATTGTCTTGATCTCCTGATGTTGTGATCTGCTCACCTCGACCTCCCAGAGTACTGGGATTACAGGCGTGAGCCACCGCGCCCAGCCAGAGATTCTTACATTTACCTTCAGTGGGAGATGAGGAAGATCATTACGGCTTAGACAATGCTGCACATGTAGGTTGCTGGTATGTCCTGAATCCATGTGCATAAAGCACTTCCCATTTTTCTACTGTAATGCAGACTCTCCAGCTCAAGGCCTAGAGTATTTGATCCTAAGATCAAGACATTATGCCCCTTGAATAGTAGTGCTCTTTGATTTCATGTGTCACATTAACACACAGCCCTCCTATATTCCTTCACTAACTTCAGGATTGAGCAAGGTCTTTTAAATTTTGTTTGGCTAAAATTATTGACCTGGGCTCAGGGTGCTAGTTCTACTGTCAACATTCAACATTTTTTTTTTCAGTGGATATTTTTCTTTGGACTATATTTGCCTTCCAGTATGTTTCTGCAATATGTAGTGGTAATTTTTCTTACCTTCCTCCTACTGCCTCTTATACTCATCTTACCAAAATAATTTGCCTCCCTTAAATAGGTTTTCTTAGAGGGTAGGTTGTCAGGCAATTAAAAAATATTAGATCCCAAGAAATCTATTCTGTTTGCATTGGATTTTTTTCAGATTCTGTGTGTTCACAACAGTACTAAATCAAACTCTGATGTGGGGGAAAAAAGTATGTCAACCAAAAATTTTATATACAGCAAAATCGTTCTTCAAAAATGGAGGCGAAATTAAGACATTCTCAGGTAAATTTAAGAGATGAAGTTTGTCATTAGTAGACCTGCCCCCCACACAATGCTAAAGGGAGTCCTTCAGGATAAAATGAAAGGACACTAGGTAGTAGGTCAAATCCACACGAAGAAATACAAGCACCTCATAGGTAAATGTAAAATATGATATAATGTTTTTTCTTTTTTTCCTCATTTCTGATTTAAAAGTCAATGTGATAAAGTAATAATTATAACACTGTGTTAATGGGTGTACAAAAAGATGTAATTTCTATGATGACAATTGCACAAAGAAAGAAATGAAGAGAATGGAGCTGTATAGAAACAAAAGTTTTTATATACCATTAAAATTAAGTTGGTATTAACTTGAACTAGATTCTTATAAGTTAGAAGGAAGTATAATCCCCATAGCAACCACTAAGAAAAATAACTCAAAAACAATCTTAAGGAAACAAGGGAATTAAAATGGTACATTAGAAAATATCTATTTAACATAAAAGATGGAGAGACAAACTTTACATGTTTGTAGATGAAATAATGATGTCACAGAGCTTGATCCAGTTTTTTGATGTTTGATGGTTGACAGCTTTGAAGCCTCATCCTTCCTCCTGTTTCTGCTTCACATCTGGGCAAACTGATAAAGAAAGCCTGGGTTCTCCCTCCTTCAGCCAGGGGAGGTTTGAATCACATGCAGGAACCTACGCTCTGGCCCTACTCCCTAACCACCATAAATACCCCAAGCTTTTCTCTGCTCTCTCAAGCCATTTTTGGCACTGCTTGTGAGCCATGGTGCTCTTTTCAGAAAGCCTCATTATGTGAGTCATGAACCGTTCCATTTTCTCTTGGGGTGAATATGGTATCGTTAGTCTTGACATCTATATCAAATTTTGGAAGGGATTCATCCTATGCAGGGTGACCATAAACAACTCAAGACAATTATAAATGGAGGGGGATAAATTGACTTATAAAAAGATAGGTGCTTATACTTCACTTGAGCTGATGAAATAATGACACCATTAGACTGTGATATTTTGTATATATGGTGTAATACTACAGCAGCCATATACACAAAAGCTACTCAAAGAGCTGCACATTCAAAAACAGTATAAAGCAAAATAGAATTCTAAAAGTTCAAGTAACCCACAGCAAAGCAAGTAAAGGAAAACAGAGAAATAAAAAACAAAACAAAATATTCAAGTCCTTTTTGATCCCGAAGTCGATTAGGTGCCGCTGTTGCTGCTCGTATTGACTCTGGAACTGTAGCCAGACACGGGACTGGAGGATGAGCAAAAGATGCTGAGCAGGTCCTGAGATCCTAAGAAGGAGGAAGAGGAAGAGGAGGAATGAGTGAATCCCCTAACAACAGTGAGACAGCAATGCGAGCAGTTGGAGAAATGTGTAAAGGCCTGGAAGCAGCTAGAGCTCTGTGACAAGCGTGTATCCTCTCAATCACATACAGAAGAGGATTGCAAGAGGAGCTCTTTGACTTCTTGCATGCAAGGGACCATTGCTTTGCCCACAAACTCCTTAACAACTTGAAATAAATGTGAGGACTTATTCACTCCAGCCTTCATCACCTGGGCATCAGGATATTTCTTTACAGTTTTGAATATGCCATTTGTTTCTTTTTTTTTCTTTTTTTAAAAATTATTATTATACTTTAAGTTTTAGGGTACATGTGCACAACATGCACGTTTGTTACATATGTATACGTGTGCCATGTTGGTGTGCCACACCCATCAACTCGTCATTTAGCATTAGGTATATCTCCCAATGCTATCCCTCCCCCCTCCCCCAACCCCACAACAGTCCCCAGTGTGTGATGTTCCCCTTCCTGTGTCCATGTGTTCTCATTGTTCAATTCTCACCTATGAATGAGAACATGTGGTGTTTGGTTTTTTGTCCTTGCGATAGTTTGTTGAGAATGATGGTTTCCAGCTTTATCCATGTCCCTACAAAGGACATTAACTCATCATTTTTTGTGGCTGCATAGTATTCCATGGTGTGTATGTGCCACATTTTCTTAATCCAATCTATCATTGTTGGACATTTGGTGCTGGAGAGGATGTGGAGAAATAGGAACACTTTTACACTGTTGGTGGGACTGTAATCTAGTTCAACCATTGTGGAAGTCGGTGTGGTGATTCCTCAGGGATCTAGAACTAGAAATACCATTTGACCCAGCCATCCCATTACTGGGTATATACCCAAAGGATTGTAAATCATGCTGCTATAAAGACACATGCACACGTATGTTTATTGCCATTTGTTTCTTATTTGTATAACTGTAAGTTCATATGAACCTCATAGATTTTGGCTTAGGCTAGTAGCTTCTATGTAATTTGCAGTGATTCCATCTTAATAAAGTTCTGTGATCTGCAAAAAGTAAAGTCGCAGCCTTAAGTCCTAACACACCATTAATGATGTTAAATATAAATAGTCTTAATGCAGCAATAAAAAGCAGAGATTGACAGAGTGAATTAAAAAGCAGGGCTCAACTGTACATTGTCTGTAGGAAACTCACTTCAAAATAATGATACAGGTAGTTTGAAAACAAAAAAATGGAAAAAGATATCTATACAAACATTAATCAAAAGAAAGTAGGAATGGCTATATTAATAAGCAATAAAGTAGATTTCAGAGCAAAGAAAATTACCAGAGGCAGAGAGGAACATTGTTAATGATGAAGGGTCAGTACACCAAGAAGACAGCCATCTAAAAGAGCTGCAAAATGTGTGAAGCAAAAACTGATGGAACTTAAAGGAGAACTAGACAAATCTACAATTATAGTTGAAGACTTCAGTGTCCCTCACTCAACAATTGCTAGAATAACTAGACATAAAATCAGTAAGGATATAAAAGAACTCAAAAATTCCCTCAACCAACAGTATATGGTTAACATTTATAGAATAATCTGTCTAACAACAGCAGAATACACATTTTTTTCAGGCCCACAAAGTAGATAGCAGCATAGAACATATGCTGAACCATAAAACAAACCTTAACAAATTCAGAAGAATTGAAATTGTGCAGAGCACATTATCTAATATTATGGAATCAAACTCAAAATCAATACAGAAAAATGATCAGAAAATTTCCGAACACATGGAAACGCAACAGCATACTTGTAAAAATCCCATGGGACAAAGAGGAAGTCTTGAAGGAATTAAAAAATACACTGAACTGAGGGAAAATGAAAACACAACATATCAAAATGTATGGGTGCACATCTAAGGCAGTGCTGAGAGCAACGTTTGTATCGCTTAACACATGCACTAGAAAAGGAGAAAATTGAAAATCAATAATCCAGGCTCCTGACTCAAGAAGTTTGAAAACTTCAAAATGTAAGCAGAAGGAAGGAAAAAATAAAGGACAGATATCAATGAGATTGAAAGCAAAAAAAAATAGAAAAAAATCAATGAAACAAAAATGATTCTTTGAAGAGATCAATAAAATTGATAAACCTCTAGAAAGACTGGCAAAGAAAGAATAAATACACAAATTACAAATATCAGGAGTGAAACCTGATATATCACTGCAGACCTGTAGACATTAATATGATGTGGGTTACTATGAACAACTCTACACATGCAAATTTGACAACTTAGATGAAATGAACTAATTCATCAGAAAACACAAAGTTCTGCAACTCTGCCGATGTGAAATAGTTATTTTGGTTAGTGTTGTAACTTAAAGAAAATTGAATTTGTAATTAAACATCTCCTAAAAAGGAAATTTCCAAGCCCAGATAGTTTCACTGGATACTTCTACCAAATGTTGAAGGATGAATTGACACCAATTCTATACAAAAATCTTTTCCAGAAAATGTAAGGGAACACCAGTTCATCTTTGTGAAGTAAGTAATACCAAAACCAGACTGGTCTCATACCAAAACCAGACAGTACAAAATCTTAGAGAATAGAATTCAGCAATTTATAAAAGGAAATATGCACTATTTCAAGTGGGTTTTTTTTTCTAGGGATACAATGATGATTTAATATTAAAAAAGTCATCAGTGTAATTCACCACAGTAACAGACTAAAGTTGATGCGGAAAAAAGAATTTGCCAAAATCTAATATTCACTTATGATGAAAAACTCTCAGAAAAAATAGGAAGAGAGGGAGAACATCCTCAATTTGATAAAGATCATTTATTAAAAAAATTGCAGTTAGCATTATGTTTAATGGTGCTTTCCTTCTAAGACAGGGGAAAGGCAAGGATGTCTGTACTCACCACTTTTATTCAGCATTGTGCTGGAAGCTCTAGCCAGTACAATAATGCAAGAAAAGGATATAAAAGACATGCAGATTTGAAAGAAAAAATAAAACTCTCTCCATTTGCAGATGACATGATTAGCACTACAGAAAATCCCAAGGAATCTGTGAGACCCTTCTAGAAACAAAATGAGCTTAGCAATGTTGCAGGAGAGCCCCATGAAGGAGGGGTTGGGGTATGGACTCTGGATTGGCTGCTTTGCACGTGAAAGGTATGTACGGTTGAGCCGTTTCCGTTTCCGATCTTTAGGAACTGGTTAACGCTGGGAGGGGCAGCCCCTTTGGGGTCAGCAAGGCCCCAGATGTCAAAAACATGAGAACACAGAAAATAAAGGATGTAGTTACTACATCCAGGCTCACTGATGGCTGGCTTCTCTTCATCCTGCTGGTCTCAGCTTAATTGTCACCTTTTCAGACACAGCTTCTGGGGGACCATGCAGCCCAGATGCCCCCACCCACCTCATACTCCAAGCAGCACCCTGTTTGTTTCATTCACAGCCTTCACATTTTTAGTTACTTGTCTGTTACACATGTGTGCCCTCTGTGAGCACAGAACCATGCCTGCCTTATTCATTGTTAAATCCCCAGGGCCTGGCAGAGGACCTTGCGCATAAAGGGCACCCAATAAATATTTCTTTAATGAAAAAAACAAATGCATGAGGATCACAGAGCTTAAGTGGCTTTCCAAGGTTGTACAGCTGGTAAATAGAGAAAGCAGCAGATGAGCAGAGTTCTCTGGACTTCAGTTTTGTTTATTTTTTACTCTGATACATTATGGTGCTTCTCAAAGCCACGAGTGCGTCATGAGCCAGCTTTGCCTGGCACTTAGGCCCTCTGAGAAACTCCAGCCATGGCACCGCCTGGTCCCATTGGGTGTGAAGGGCTGAGTCCCCTGATTCTGAGGGAGGCTGTGCAGCTCTGCAGAGGGTCTGGAACAGAACTGCTGTCCCCTCACCAGGGCCCCTAGTCCCCACTGATGACCAGTCAGGCTTGTGTGAAATTTCAGATTTAGCCCATCCCAAGGGCTCAAAAGATATTTGATTCTGTAGGCCTGTCAGAGTTGCAAGATTTGGCAAATAAAAACATAGGATTCTTAGCTAGATCTAAATTTCAGGTAAGCAGCAAATATTTTATTAAATAAAAGGATGTCTCAAATATTACATGGAACATATTTAGAATAAACCACAATTCGCAGTTTATCTGAAGTTCATATTTACCTGGGAGTCCTGTCTGTAAGCTGGCTGCCTTCCTGAGGGCATGTTCCAGGAGACTGGATTTTTAAAATAGATTCCTCAGTTGATTTGTCTCATCAGCCGTGTTGGAAATAATTGCTAATGCCAATCAGTAATCCACTAGATGCCATTTTTGCTCAAGTTATTAACTGGCAAGTTTATACATTTTTATTTAATTTATGGATCTGGAGTCCTTGTCATTCATTAACAGTGTCTCTCACTGGCACAGGAGACTGGAGAAATCACCATTTTTTCCAGGGTTTATAATTAATAGAGGAAATTCCTGATAGACAGAGATGGGGTGAGCTAGCCTTGAAGACAGGCGAAAGGACTTTCTGCCAACTGCCCTGTGTGCTCTGCTCCTGCGGGAAGACTACTGGGCTTGCCAGCCATTAGAAGGGAGCAATGTCAGAGAATGACAGGGTGATCCTGTGTTTTTTCTTGGGGTGGGTGGGTAGATAATAGCCCCAACAATCAGAACTGGGGACACAAAGAAATGTCTTTAGGTAAGAAAGACACAGTGAGATGGTTTTGGAGATGTTCATATCTCCTTTGTGCATGCGGGTGGAGGCATTTATCAGGCAGGCCAGTGCTGGGTCTGCATTTGGGAGTGCAGCTGGAGCTGGACGCACGTGTCTGGAAGTCGTCAGTGTGCTGGTGGTAGGTGACACTGGGCTGTGAGTGCAATCGTCCAAGAGCAAGGACAGGGCCTAGGAAAGTGTGGGAACAGCCAGCTCCCTTCCTGTTCATGCTGTTCTTTCCCTGTCCACCTCACCGGCTGCAATCCACGCACAGAGTTCCACCCAGTCCCACTGTAGGGGGCTGCCCCGGTGCCCACCCACACCCTGTAACCCCAGGGCTTTATTTGAGACAAACATGGTTGAGTGTGATCATGATGCTGGGATTATGATCCTTGAGACCTACTCACTACAGCTGAAACACTGCCCCAATCTTCTGCACAGTGAAGGAGGCCATAACAAGAATCTCTGTTACACATATGGAAAAATGATCACATTTATGGGTTACTCAAAGACCACAGTCTACGAAAAGACATATGGGAAGGATAAATGAACCGGAACTTAAAGGTGTTCTTCCCCTGACCTTTAGAAATGTTGGGCAAGTTCACTTTACCTCTCCGTATTCCGTCTCCTCACCTATAATGGTGTAAGTGTGATGCCTTCCTTGGAGGGCTGCTCTAAGGGTTAAATAAATGTATATGAGTACACATATATATGTATATATTGATGTATATGCATATGTGTGTATATATGTCTATGTATGTAAATACACACACATAGACACATGGTGTTTAGAATAAGCTCTGACATGTACACTCAATAAATATTAGCTATGCATATGTTGAATTGTATTAAATTGTATGTAACTCTTCTATTCCTTTTGAACAAGGTTGTGGACTCTTGTGTTCAGGCCAGAGTGGAGGCAGGCAGACAGGTTGAAACCCATATTTCTGCTGGCTTAGGATCGGGGCCTCCTGCCATCTGGTCTTCATTGTTTTTATGAGTCCAGAGCAGGATAAACTCTTCAGCCTGTCTCTTACCCTAAGTGGAAAGAGCCCTAGGCTGAGAAAAGGAAATACTGGTGTTTATCCACTTCCACTGGTGAAATGGGAGAGAACACAGTGTGTTTGAGAGGGGGCAGCAAGTGTGGCGGGTGCTGTTGTGTTCCCCAGGTGCCCCTCAGGACTGAGGCACTCCATGCCGGAAGCTCACAGTTCTCAGCCAAATTCCTCTCTGGAGGTTGCTCTCTGGCTTGCACAAGCTATCCATTTCTTGTGGGCAGCCTGCATCCAATAACTGGTTGATGAGGAGAGGAGTCTATAGGCCCTGACCTTTGGCCTCAAGATGGGAGAACACCAAAGATCCATTCCAGATCCAAAAATTCTTGAAGCTGAGCTTTCCATTGAAACCACCTTGCAGTTCAACTTCCTTTGCACAGTTTTGCTTTTCTCACCCCTTATAGATGTGACTGTTAGGAAGAATTCCTAATAAACCTTCTGCACACAAATCTCAGAGCTTTAGAGACTCTTCTTTTTGGTAATCCCAACCTATGATAATTGGTACCAGAAATGGTCCTACAAAGCACAACCTAAATTTTGGTTTTGAAGATGGACCATCCATTGGCTTACTGGCAATGAAGACCACGTCACTGGTCCAAGTGTACCCTGATAGTCCCAGTGTCAAACTGGGGAACAATTGTTGAGATTTTCAACAGTGGTAGACTGAGATTGGGTGCTGGTGGGAGAAAGCATATGGCAAGTGTGACATCTCAGGTGGTCATCTTGGGAGTCTGGGGGCTGGAGATAGTCACTATAAGGACATTGGAACCAGGTGACCATTCCCGGAGGCCATCAACACCTTGGAGAAAAACAATGACAGTCTGAAGATGAGAAATCACCAGTGTAAGGCGAAGTGTGAAAGCCGGAGGATCTCCCTGGCTGCACATGGGAACTCTCATTTCTTTCAGTCAAAATGCAGAAAAGCAGAGGGGAAAGAGAGCTCCAGAGAAAGTTCAGTTTTCAGCATTTGTAGGTCTGCTCCATGCAGATGAGGGCTTTGATTGGGAAGGAGGAGACACTGAGTTTGGAATAAGGGCTTGCATGGACATAAGTTTTTGTTTTTCTTGGGTAAATATGTGAAAGTGGAATTTCTGGGTCATATGGTAGGTTTTTTAACTTTTTCAGAAACTGCCAAATTGTTTTCCAAAGTGGTTGTACTATTTTACATTCCTACTAGTAATGTATGAGAGTGCCAATGGCTGTATATCCCTGCCAACCTTGTATTGTCAGTCTCGAATTTTAGCCATTTCAACTGCTCTGTAGCATCTCAATGTGGTTTTAATTTGCACTTCCCTATTGACTGAAAATACTGAGTGCTGTTTCATAGGCTTATTTACCATGTGTATATCTTCTTTTGTGAAATATCTATCCAAATATTTTGTCCATTTTAAATTGGGTTGTCTTCTTGTTGAGTTGGAAGAGTTCTATGGATTCAAGTTTTTTGTCAGATGTATGACTGAAGAATATGTTCTGCCAGTCAGTAGCTTACCTCTTTTCATTTCCTAAAACTCCTATCTGCACTGGTTGCATTTTTTTGATGGTGTGTCCTTTCTTTCACTGTTGTCCATTAACCACTCAGCAGCAAATTTTGTGGAGAGATCCTCAAATGATGTCCAGGATCCAGTCCCTTCTCACTGTTTCTGCCACTCTCCCTGAGCTTTCCCAAGTCTGCATCACCTCTCCGTGGATCACTGCAATGGCCTTTTGGTGGTCCTCCTTGCCTCCACTCTTGTCCCCTTGCAGCTACTGCCGATACAGCAGGCAGCCTGATCCTTGAAATGTAGATGATACGATGTCACTACACACGTCAAAACCCTGCATTGGTTCCCCATGTAATTGGAGTAAAACCCACAGATCTTACAAAAACCAATAAGGGCCTCCGTGGTCTGATGTCCCATCCCATGCCTGACCTCATCTCTTTTTTATTCAACTCCACTGCAGCCATACTGACCTCCTTGCTGTTTCTCCAATGTGCAAGGCGCACTCTTGCCTTGCACACTTAAAAAAATTGAAATGTAACTTACACATAAATTTCACCCTCTTAAAGTATAATTCAGTGTTTTTTTTTATCGTATTCACAAGGGACCCCAACATCTACACTCATTCCAGAACATTTTCATCATTCCCAGAAGAAATCCCACCCCCATTGTCTCCTGCCTTTTTGTGTGTGTGTGGAAATTGCAAAGGAAGCTTTATAGACAATGAAAATATAGTACTTTGATTGCTCAAAAGGTATAATGTGCTGGAACTTGAAGTCATGTAGTTTACTTGTTGACCATCTGGCTACAGTTCATTACTGCTTCAAAAGCTAAACTTAATAATCTTCCTAAGCTGCTTTTAAAGTAAAGTTCTTAAATTATAGCAATAAAGAAAAGGAAACAATTAATATTGCAGTTTGTCAAAAAACATGTATGAAATTTCAACTCTTATTCTTAAAAAGTTATAAAAATTGATGTTTTGGCTAAGTTATAAACATGCTTATAATGCAATTATTTGTGTAACTCTAGTAATGCTTATGGTGGCTACAAGATCAGAATAGATTCTTAAAAAATATAAAAAATAAAAATATTTAGCCCCATTATTTATCTGTAGAGTGTGCTTATGTATGTCCAAATTTCAGCATTTACTATATCATCATTGCTTTAATTTAAGAAGTCACATGAAGAATAAGGCAAAAGCACCTATGAGCTGGCATATTAGTTTATTTCTCAACTTGTAAAAATATTCTTAATTTGTTGATGTAGCAAACAAATTTCAATTCTGATTGCTTTGCAGAAAAACAACATAATTTTTACAATAAAATTTATGGGTTTTTTTTTTTTTGAGATGGAGTCTGGCTCTGTCACTCAGGCTGGAGTGCATTGGCACCATCTCGGATCACTGCAACCTCCACCTCCTGGGTTCAAGCAATTCTTCTGCTTCAGCCTCCCAACTAGCTGGGATTACAAGCCTGTGCCACCACACCAGGATAATTTTTGTATTATTAGTAGTGATGGTGTTTCAACATGTTGGCCAGGCTGGTCTTGAACTACTGACCTCAGGTGATTCGCCTGCCTTGGCCTCCCACAGTGCTGGGATTACCGATGTGAGCCACTGCGTCCGGTCTTGCAATGAACTTTATGGTTTAATTGCATAAAGGCAACATGTTATATATGAAAAAATTACTAACTGAACTACAGGTATTAAACACTGAAAAAAGTTAGCAGTTTATTATGATTTGTTTTATTTAACAATTTATGAAATCATAGCCATCAGCTTTTCTAGCGGAATTCAGGATTCTCGGTGGAGCTGTTAGTGTAGCGAAACTTTATAGGTAAAATACACAAATACTTTCGATAGCACTGTTTTTTTGCTATTTAGTTGATGCAATTTCTTCCTAGCCTCGATGGTCTTTACAATTTGGCATGTTTTTGCAGTGGCTAGTACCGGTTGTTCCCTTCTATGTTTAGTGCTTCCTTCAGGAGCTCTTTTAGGGCAGGCCTGGTGGTGACAAAATCTCTCAGCATTTGCTTGTCTGTAAAGGATTTTATTTCTCCTTCACTTATGAAGCTTAGTTTGGCTGGATATAAGATTCTGGGTTGAAAATTCTTTTCTTTAAGAATGTTGAATATTGGCCCCCACTCTCTTCTGGCTTGTAGAGTTTCTGCCGAGAGATCAGCTGTTAGTCTGATGGGCTTCCCTTTGCGCGTAACCCGAGCTTTCTCTCTGGCTACCATTAACATTTTTTCCTTCATTTCAACTTTGGTGAATCTGACAATTATGTGCCTTGGAGCTGCTCTTTTCGAGGAGTATCTTTGTGGTGTTCTTTGTATTTCCTGAATTTGAATGTTGGCTTGCCTTGCTAGATTGGGGAAGTTCTCCTGGATAATATTCTGCAGAGTGTTCTCCAACTTGGTTCCATTCTCCCCGTCACTTTCAGGTACACCAATCAGACGTAGATTTGGTGATAGCACTGTTAAGAGATCTCTCTAAAATTAATTCACTGGTTTCATTCTCAAGCCATGTTGACCTGGGTCACTCAACATGGCTTTTATTGCACCTGATGTTAATGCATGTTGTCTTTTTACAACAAATTCATGACAATCAGAGGATATCCATTTGACATATGTGGCATCAGGGCCTTCATAGCCACCATAGGTTTTCTCCTCTCCATCCA
Organism: Symphalangus syndactylus; assembly: GCF_028878055.3. NCBI lineage: Eukaryota > Metazoa > Chordata > Mammalia > Primates > Hylobatidae > Symphalangus > Symphalangus syndactylus. The sequence goes on from NC_072426.2 coordinate 80,686,797, forward strand.
TTATGTCCTTGTGAAATTACACAGTTTTGGGAAAGTCTACCTCCAGACTTTTGCATTGCCTTTCCCCCTGCCTTGATTGCCCTCCATTCTTTCTTTGTCCATTTGTATTGCTATAGAGAAGTACCTGAGCCTGGGTAATTTATAAAAAAAAGAGGCTTATTTGGCTGATGGTTCTGCAGGCTGTATGGGAAATGCGGTGCCAGTATCTGGTTGACTTCTGGTGGGGCTCTCAGGCTGCTTCCACTGATGGTGGTAGGTGAAGGGGAGATGGCTGTGCAGAGGTCACATGGCAAGAGAGGAAGCAAGAGAGAGAGCGTAGTGCCTAGCTCTTTTTAATAGCCAGCTCTCATGCAAGAACTGACCCATTTCCTCTAGGCCAGTGACAAGCCATTCACGAGGGATCCTCTCCCAAGACCCGAACACCTCCACTAGGCCCTGCCTCCAGCATCAGAATCAAATTTCAACATGAGGTTTGGAGGCGGGGCAAATATCCAAACTACAGCTCCCTCCCTCACCTCCTTCAAGGCTCAACCCAAGTATCACTTTACCAAGGGGGCATTGTACCCCGACTACCCTGTTTAAAATCACTGTCTCCTCTACTTTTTCTTTTTCCATTCTACTCATCATGTTCTAACATTCTGTGCATACTTATTTATTCTCTTTATAATTTATTGCATTCTCTGGCAACAATGTAGGGACATTTGTGCTGTTCACTGGTGAAACCTAAGCACCTAGAACAGTGCCTGGCACACAGAACATGCTTATTAAATATTTACTGATGAGATGAACAAGCCAATGAAATCCTGAGGGAATGTCAACCACCTTTCTCGACATAAGTGTGACTGGGCACCCCAGGCCTCCCTTGAGGATAGTCCTAACTGCTCTTTTTTCACCAAGCCCCAAATCTGACTTGAAGAGGCAATGCAGATATTTACTGAGGTTCTTGGGGGAGATGGAGGAGGACGCAGTTACAACCAACATTAAGTCGTCACATCTCTAACGGCCTCCTCTTTTCCTAAATTCTCCTCCCCATAGCAGCATACTTAGTTTTCCTATTTTTTTTTTCCTTTTTACAGAATCTCTCTCTCCTCCTTTTTTGCTGGCTCTCTGTGTCCTTCCCAACATTGCCCTTTGTCTTGTACACCCATACAGCAAAACAAAACACTGGTCTGCTCAGCCAGACAACTGGCCACTTATTTGTTCCTAGACAAGGTCACTGATAGACAACAGAGGTATGTGGGGATTCTAATACTCTGACATTTTGAGAATAGTTGACTCCACCCTCAAGGCCTTCCTACCTGGATGTGTGAGGCAGTTATTCCAGGTATCCACTGCTTGCCATTCTAAGCCTATGTCCTCAGCTCCTAAGAAGGTGTGAAATTCTTTTTTGTTTTGGAAAGCAAGGAAAGAATAAGAGAAGTCTCTTCTGATCCTTATTCTTTGGAAAAAAAAAAAAAAACAACAAATGGGGTATTTCAAGAGGTAAGAATACAAAAGGCTGAGAAGCACATGGAACTGTAATGAGAGGCCTGCAGCCTCAAAGGTGAGTCTCCCCAGAGGGGAAACCTGAGCCCCAGGCCTGGGATTCCTTACTGTCCAGGTTCTCATTCCTTCCACCTGCTTCACACTGCTTGGAGCATGGCTGTGCTCACAGGCATGAGATAACCTGAAGACTGGGGTCTATTTGCTGTGACTCTGTGTTTTATCATTTGAATGATTGCTTTAGCCTTCATAGTATACGTCCTTAGCTTATCGTAGTCGATCTTTGAGTGTATTTATAGCACTTTATAGACAGTATTAGAATGTCATGATAGTTGTTCCCATTTTCCCCCTCCTGGCTTTTTGTGCTATTGTCATACATTTTACATCTACATATGTTGTAAATGCCACAACTACATCATTATTATTTTTTAATAAGAATAAAACCTTATACAGTTACTCATGCAGTTAACAAGTTCTGATACTCTTTATTCCTTTGCGTAGATCCAGATTTCCATGTGGTCTCAATTTCCTTCTGCTGAGGAAGTTTCCTTAACGTTTCTTTGTAGCCCACGTTTGCTGGTGATGAATTCTTTTTGCTTTTTATTTCTGAAAACAGTCCTTATTTTTGAAAAACATTTTTTGCTGGATATAGAACTCTAGGCTGACATTTACGTCTTTAATCCAATTGGAATTTATATTTGTTTATGATAGTCATTAAAGTCCATTTTTGAAACTGTAAGCCTGATATTAAATTTCTAGGCACCCTGAAATCAATGGGACCCAGCGTTAACTAGGTTTTCTTTTGGTTTCAGCTCTACGTAATGCTAATCTCCTTTTCTGATGCCTTTTTTCATTCAGTTCTTTAAAAATGTTGCTTTATTTTTGCATTGTTTCAGACAAGAAATCTTCTATCATCTTCATCTCTGTCTCTGTATGTAATACGTCTTTTTACTCTGGTTTATTTTAAGATTGTCTATCACTGGTTTTGAGCAACTTAATTCTGAGGTGTCTTGTAGTTTTCTTTAAGTTTCTTGGGCTTGGAGTTTGTTGAGTTTTTTTGATCTATGGGTTTATAGCTCTGATCGAATTTGGAAATTTTCAGCCATATTTCTTCAAATATTTTTTCTGTTCCACACCCTCTATTCATTTCAATTTTTGATTATTTTCTTTCTCTTGGTGTCTTATTTTGGATAGTTTCTCTTTCTTTAAGATCCCTAATATTTTCATCTGCAATGTCTAATCTGTTGTTAATCCCATCCAATATATTTTCCATTTTAACATCTCACACATTGTAGTTTTTATCTCTAGAAGTTCAATTTGCCTGTTTTACAGATTCCATATAGCTAATTTTTGCAAATACATAATGCAGTTATAATAGCTGTTTTAGTGTCCTTGTTTGCTTATTTGAACATCTGTGTCAGTTCTGGGTCAGTGTTGATTGGTTGATTTTTCTTCTCATTATGTTTTCTGCCTCTTTGTTGCCTCAGCTTAGGAGTCCTGTATTCTCCTGCTATCCTTCTCCCTGCCCCATGGCTGGAGAGGCCTCCAGTAAGCTGGGGCAATCAGACGGGTCACCTCATTAGTGCCCATCTGTTAGGGATCACTGTCCTCCATTGCTTGTTGGCCAGTGTCTTTTTTTTTCTTTTAGACTTCAACATTTATTTTATTTTTTTATTTTTATTTTATTATTATTATACTTTAAGTTTTAGGGTACACGTGCACAATGTGCGGGTTTGTTACATATGTATACATGTGCCATGCTGGTGTGCTGTACCCATTAACTCATCATTTAGCATTAGGTATATCTCCTCATGCTATCCCTCCCCCTTCCCTCCACCCCACAACAGTCCCCAGAGTGTGACGTTCCCCTTCCTGTGTCCATGTGTTCTCATTGTTCAATTCCCACCTATGAGTGAGAACATGCAGTGTTTGGCTTTTTGTCCTTGCGATAGTTTGCTGAGAATGATGGTTTCCAGTTTCATCCATGTCCCTACAAAGGACATGAACTCATCATTTTTTTGGCTGCATAGTATTCCATGGTGTATATGTGCCATATTTTCTTAATCCAATCTATCCTTTTGGATATTTGGGTTGGTTCCAAGTCTTTGCCATTGTGAATAGTGCCGCAATAAACATACATGTGCATGTGTCTTTATAGCAGCATGATTTATAATCCTTTGGGTATATACCCAGTAATGGGATGGCTGGGTCAAATGGTATTTCTAGTTCTAGATCCCTGAGGAATCACCACACTGACTTCCACAATGGTTGAACTAGTTTACAGTCCCACCAACAGTGTCAAAGTGTTCTTATTTCTCCACATCCTCTCCAGCACCTGTTGTTTCCTGACTTTTTAATGATGGCCATTCTAACTGGTGTGAGATGGTATCTCATTGTGGTTTTGATTTGCATTTCTCTGATGGCCAGTGATGAAGAGCATTTTTTCATGTGTCTTTTGGCTGCATAAATGTCTTCTTTTGAGAAGTGTCTGTTCATAACCTTCACCCACTTTTTGATGGGGTTGTTTGTTTTTTTCTTGTAAATTTGTTTGAGTTCATTGTAGATTCTGGATATTAGCCCTTTGTCAGATGAGTAGGTTGCAAAAATTTTCTCCCATTCTGTAGGTTGCCTGTTCACTCTGATGGTAGTTTCTTTTGCTGTGCAGAAGCTCTTTAGTTTAATTAGATCCCATTTGTCAACTTTGGCTTTTGTTGCCATTGCTTTTGGTGTTTTAGACATGAAGTCCTTGCCCATGCCTATGTCCTGAATGGTAATGCCTAGGTTTTCTTCTAGGGTTTTTATGGTTTTAGGTCTAACATTTAAGTCTTTAATTCATCTTGAATTAATTTTTATATAAGGTGTAAGGAAGGGAATCCAGTTTCGGCTTTCTACATATGGCTACCCAGTTTTCCCAGCACCATTTATTAAATAGGGAATCCTTTCCCCATTGCTTGTTTTTGTCAGGTTTGTCAAAGATCAGATGGTTGTGGAAATGTGGTATTATTTCTGAGGGCTCTGTTCTGTTCCATTGATCTATATCTCTGTTTTGGTACCAGTACCATGCTGTTTTGGTTACTGTAGCCTTGTAGTATAGTTTGAAGTCAGGTAGCATGATGTCTCCAGCTTTGTTCTTTTGGCTTAGGATTGACTTGATGATGTGGGCTCTTTTTTGGTTCCATATGAACTTTAAAGTAGTTTTCTCCAATTCTGTGAAGAAAATCATAGGTAGCCTAATGGGGATGGCATTGAATCTATAAATTACCTTGGGCAGTATGGCCATTTTCACGATATTGATTCTTCCAACCCATGAGCATGGAATGTTCTTCCATTTGTTTGTATCCTCTTTTATTTCATTGAGCAGTGGTTTCTAGTTCTCCTTGAAGAGGTCCTTCACATCCCTTGTAAGTTGGATTCCTAGGTATTTTATTCTCTTTGAAGCAATTATGAATGGGAGTTCACTCATGATTTGGCTCTCTGTTTGTCTGTTATTGGTGTATAAGAATGCTTGTGATTTTTGTACATTGATTTTGTATCCTGAGACTTTGCTGAAGTTGTTTATCAGCTTGAGGAGATTTTGGGCTGAGACAATGGGGTTTTCTAGATATACAGTCAGGTCATCTGCAAACAGGGACAATTTCACTTCCTCTTTTCCTAATTGAATACCCTTTATTTCCTTCTCCTGCTTGATTGCCCTGGCCAGAACTTCCAAACTAGGTTGAATAGGAGTGGTGAGAGAGGACATCCCTGTCTTGTGCCAGTTTTCAAAGGGAATGCTTCCAGTTTTTGCCCATTCAGTATGATATTGGCTGTGGGTTTGTCATAGATAGCTCTTATTATTTTGAGATACGTCCCATCAATACCTAATTTATTGAGAGTTTTTAGCGTGAAGGGTTGTTGAATTTTGTCAAAGGCCTTTTCTGCATCTATTGAGATAATCATGTGGTTTTTGTCTTTGGTTCTTTTTATATGCTGGATTACATTTATTGATTTGCATATGTTGAACCAGCCTTGCATCCCAGGGATGAAGCCCACTTGATCATGGTGTATAAGCTTTTTGATGTGCTGCTGGATTCAGTTTGCCAGTATTTTATTGAGGATTTTTGCATCAATGTTCATCAGGGATATTGGCCTAAAATTCTCTTTTTTGGTTGTTCTCTGCCTGGCTTTGGTATCAGGATGATGCTGGCTTCATAAAATGAGTTAGGGAGGATTCCCTCTTTTTCTATTGATTGGAATAGTTTCAGAAGAATGGAACCAGCTCCTCCTGGTACCTCTGGTAGAATTCAGCTGTGAATCCATCTGGTCCTGGACTCTTTTTGGTTGGTAAGCTATTGATTATTGCCACAATTTCAGAGCCTGTTATTGGTCTATTCAGAGATTCAACTTCTTCCTGGTTTAGTCTTGGGAGAGTGTATGTGTCCAGGAATTTATCCATTTCTTCTAGGTTTTCTAGTTTATTTGCGTAGAGGTGTTTGTAGTATTCTCCGATGGTAGTTTGTATTTCTGTGGGATTGGTGGTGATATCTCCTTTATCGTTTTTTATTGTGTCTATTCATTCTTCTCTTTTCTTCTTTATTAGTCTTGCAAGTGGTCTATCAATTTTGTTGATCTTTTCAAAAAACCAGCTCCTGGATTCATTGATTTTTTGAAGGTTTTCTTGTGTCTCTATTTCCTTCAGTTCTGCTCTGATTTTAGTTGTTTCTAGCCTTCTGCTAGCTTTCGAATGTGTTTGCTCTTGCTTTTCTAGTTCTTTTAATTGTGATGTTAGGGTGTCAATTTTAGATCTTTCCTGCTTTCTCTTGTGGGCAGTTAGTGCTATAAATTTCCCTCTACAAGCTGCTTTGAATGTGTCCCAGAGATTCTGGTACGTTGTGTCTTTGTTCTCGTTGGTTTCAGAGAACATCTTTATTTCTACCTTCATTTCGTTATGTACCCAGTAGTCATTCAGGAGCAAGTTGTTCAGTTTCCATGTAGTTGAGCGGTTTTGAGTGAGTTTCTTAATCCTGAGTTCCAGTTTGATTGCACTGTGGTCTGAGAGACAGTTTGTTATAATTTCTGTTCTTTTACATTTGCTGAGGAGTGCTTTACGTCCAACTATGTGGTCAATTTTGGAATAGGTGTGGTGTGGTGCTGAAAAAAATGTATATTCTATTGATTTGGTGTGGAGAGTTCTGTAGATATCTATTAGGTCCACTTGGCGCAGAGTTGAGTTCAATTCCTGGGTATTCTTGTTAACCTTCTGTCTCATTGATCTGTCTAATGTTGACAGTGGGGTGTTAAAGTCTCCCGTTATTATTGTGTGGGAGTCTATGTCTCTTTGTAGGTCACCCAGGGCTTGCTTTATGAATCTGGGTGCTCCTGTATTGGGTGCATATATATTTAGGATCGTTAGCTCTTCTTGTTGAATTGATCCCTTGACCATTATGTAATGGCCTTCTTTGTCTCTTTTGATCTTTGTTGGTTTAAAGTCTGTTTTATCAGAGACTAGGATTGCAACCCCTGCCTTTTTCTGTTTTCCATTTGCATGGTAGATCTTCCTCCATCCTTTTATTTTGAGCATATGTGTGTCTCTGCACGTGAGATGGGTTTCCTGAATACAGCACGTTGATGGGTCTTGACTGTTTATCCCATTTGCCAGTCTGTGTCTTTTAATTGGAGCATTTAGCCCATTTCCATTTAAAGTTAATATTGTTATGTTTGAATTTGGTCCTGTCATTATGATGTTAGCTGGTTATTTTGCTCATTAGTTGATGCAGTTTCTTCCTAGCCTTGATGGTCTTTACATTTTGGCATGTTTTTGCAGTGGCTGGTACCAGTTTTTCCTTTCCATGTTTAGTGCTTCCTTTAGGAGCTCTTGTAGGGCAGGCCTGGTGGTCACAAAATCTCTCAGAATTGCTTGTCTGTAAAGGATTTTATTTCTCCTTCAATTATGAAGCTTGGTTTGGCTGGATATGAAATTCTGGGTTGAAAATTCTTTTCTTTAAGAATGTTGAATATTGGCCCCCACTCTCTTCTGGCTTGTAGAGTTTCTGCCAAGAGATCAGCTGCTAGTCTGATGGGCTTCCCTTTGTGGGTAACCTGACCTTTCTCTCTGGCTGCCCTTAACATTTTTTCCATCATTTCTACTTTGGTGAATCTGACAATTATGTGTCTTGGAGTTCCTCTTCTCAAGGAGTATCTTTGTGGCGTTCTCTGTATTTCCTGAATCTGAATGTTGGCCTGCCTTGCTAGATTGGGGAAGTTCTCCTGGATAATATCCTGCAGAGTGTTTTCCAACTTGGTTCCATTCTTCCCGTCACTTTCAGGTACACCAATCAGATGTAGATTTGGTTTTTTCACGTAGTCCCATATTTCTTGGAGGCTTTGTGCATTTCTTTTTATTCTTTTTTCTCTAAACTTCCCTTCTTGCTTCATTTTATTCATTTCGTCTTCCATCACTGATACCCTTTCTTCCAGTTGATCGCATCGGCTTCTGAGGCTTCTACATTCTTCACGTAGTTCTCGAGCCTTGGCTTTCAGCTCCATCAGGTCCTTTAGGGACTTCTCTGCATTGGTTATTCTAGCTATACATTCGTGTATTTTTTTTTCAAAGTTTCTAACTTCGTTGCCATTGGTTTGAATTTCCTCCTGTAGCTCAGAGTAGTTTGATCATCTGAAGACTTCTTCTCTCAAATCGTCAAAGTCATTCTCCATCCAGCTTTGTTCTGTTGTTGGTGAGGAGCTATGTTCACTTGGAGGAGGAGAGGCGCTCTGCTTTTTAGAGTTTCCAGTTTTTCTACTCTGTTTTTTCCCCATCTTTGTGGTTTTATGTACTTTTGCTGTTTGATGATGGTGATGTACAGATGGGTTTTTGGTGTGGATGTTTTTTCTGTTTGTTAGTTTTCCTTCTAACACACATGACCCTCAGCTGCAGGTCTTTTGGAGTTTGCTAGAGGTCCACTCCAGACCCTGTTTGCCTGGGTGTCAGCAGCGGTGGCTGCAGAACAGCAGTGGCTGTAGAACAGCGGATTTCAGTTACCCACAAATGCTGCTGCCTGATCGTTCCTCTGGAAGTTTTGTCTCAGAGGAGTACCTGGCCGTTTGAGGTGTCAGTCTGCCCCCACTGGGGGGTGCCTCCCATTTAGGCTACTCGGGCATCAGGGACCCACTTGAGGAGGCAGTCTGCCCGTTCTCCAATCTCCAGCTGCATGCTGGGAGAACCACTACTCTCTTCAAAGCTGTCAGACAGGGACATTTAAGTCTGCAGAGGTTACTGTTGTCTTTTTGTTTGTCTGTGCCCGGCCACCAGAGGTGGAGCCTACAGAGGCAGCCAGGCCTCCTTGAGCTGTGATGGGCTCCATCCAGTTCGAGCTTCTGGGCTGCTTTGTTTACCTAAGCAAGCCTGGGAAATGGCAGGCACGCCTTCCCCAGCCTTGCTGCCACCTTGCAGTTTGATCTCAGACTGCTGTGCTAGCAATCAGTGAGACTCCATGGGTATAGGACCCTCCGAGCCAGATGCGGGATATAATCTCCTGGTGTGACTTTTTTTTTTTTTATTATTATACTTTAGGTTTTAGGGTACATGTGCACAATGTGCAGGTTTATTACATATGTATCCATGTGCCATGTTGATTTCCTGCACCCATTAACTCGTCATTTCCCATTAGGTATATCTCCTAATGCTGTCCCTCCACCCTCCCCCAACCCCACAACAGTCCCCGGAGTGTGATGTTCCCCTTCCTGTGTCCATGAGTTCTCATTGTTCAATTCCCACCTATGAGTGAGAACATGCGGTGTTTGGTTTTTTGTCCTTGCGATAGTTTACTGAGAATGATGTTTTCCAGTTTCATCCATGTCCCTACAAAGGACATGAACTCATCATTTTTTATGGCTGCATAGTATTCCATGGTGTATATGTGCCACATTTTCTTAATCCAGTCTATCGTTGTTGGACATTTGGGTTGGTTCCAACTCTTTGCTATTGTGAATAGTGCCACAATAAACATACGTGTGCATGTGTCTTTATAGCAGCATGATTTATAGTCCTTTGGGTATATACCCAGTAATGGGATGGCTGGGTCAAATGGTATTTCTAGTTCTAGATCCCTGAGGAATCGCCACACTGACTTCCACAATGGTTGAACTAGTTTACAGTCCCACCAACAGTGTCAAAGTGTTCCTATTTCTCCACATCCTCTCCAGCACCTGTTGTTTCCTGATTTTTTAATGATGGCCATTCTAACTGGTGTGAGATGGTATCTCACTGTAGTTTTGATTTGCATTTCTCTGATGGCCAGTGATGATGAGCATTTCTTCGTGTTTTTGGCTGCATAAATGTCTTCTTTTGAGAAGTGTCTGTTCACCTCCTTTGCCTACTTTTTGATGGGGTTGTTTGTTTTTTTCTTGTAAATTTGTTTGAGTTCATTGTAGATTCTGGATATTAGCCCTTTGTCAGATGAGTAGGTTGCAAAAATTTTCTCCCATTCTGTAGGTTGCCTATTCACTCTGATGGTAGTTTCTTTTGCTGTGCAGAAGCTCTTTAGTTTAATTAGATCCCATTTGTCAATTTTGGCTTTTGTTGCCATTGCTTTTGGTGTTTTAGACTTGAAGTCCTTGCCCATGCCTATGTCCTGAATGGTATTGCCTAGGTTTTCTTGTAGGATTTTAATGGTTTTAGGTCTAACATTTAAGTCTTTAATCCATCTTGAATTAATTTTTGTATAAGTGTAAGGAAGGGATCCAGTTTCAGTTTTCTACATATGGCTAGCCAGTTTTCCCAGCACCATTTATTAAATAGGGAATCCTTTCCCCGTTTCTTGTTTTGGTCAGGTTCGTCAAAGATCAGATAGTTGTAGATATGTGGCATAATTTCTGAGGGCTCTATGTCTCTGTCGTGTTACCAGTACCATGCTGTTTTGGTTACTGTAGCCTTGTAGTATAGTTTGAAGTCAGGTAGCGTGATGCCTCCAGCTTTGTTCTTTTGGCTTAGGATTGACTTGGTGATGTGGGCTCTTTTTTGGTTCCACATGAACTTTAAAGTAGTTTTTTCCAATTCTGTGAAGAAAGTCATTGGTAGTTTGATGGGGATGGCATTGAATCTATAAATTACCTTGGGCAGTATGGCCATTTTCACGATATTGATTCTTCCAAGCCATGAGCATGGAATGTTCTTCCATTTGTTTGTATCCTCTTTTATTTCATTGAGCAGTGGTTTCTAGTTCTCCTTGAAGAGGTCCTTCACATCCCTTGTAAGTTGGATTCCTAGGTATTTTATTCTCTTTGAAGCAATTGTGAATGGGAGTTCACTCATGATTTGGCTCTCTGTTTGTCTGTGATTGGTGTACAAGAATGCTTGTGATTTTTGTACATTGATTTTGTATCCTGAGACTTTGCTGAAGTTGCTAATCAGCTTAAGGAGATTTTGGGCTGAGACAATGGGGTTTTCTAGATATACAATCATGTCATCTGCAAAAAGGTACAATTTGACTTCCTCTTTTCCTAATTGAATACACTTTATTTCCTTCTCCTGCCTGATTGCTCTGGCCAGAACTTCCAGCACTATGTTGGATAGGAGCGGTGAGAGAGGGCATCCCTGTCTTGTGCCAGTTTTCAGAGGGAATGCTTCCAGTTTTTTTCCCATTCAGTATGATATTGGCTGTGGGTTTGTCATAAATAGCTCTTATTATTTTGAGATACGTCCCATCAATACCTAATTTATTGAGAGTTTTTAGCATGAAGAGTTGTTGAATTTTGTCAAAGGCCTTTTCCGCATCTATTGAGATAATCATGTGGTTTTTGTCTTTGGTTCTGTTTATATGCTGGATTACATTTATTGATTTGCGTATGTTGAACCAGCCTTGCATCCCAGGGATGAAGCCCACTTGATCATGGTGGATAAGCTTTTTGATGTGCTGCTGGATTCGGTTTGCCAGTCTTTTATTGAGGATTTTTGCATCAATGTTCATCAAGGATATTGGTCTGAAATTCTCTTTTTTGGTTATGTCTCTGCCAGGCTTTGGTATCAGGATGATGCTGGCTTCATAAAATGTGTTAGGGAGGATTCCCTCTTTTTCTATTGATTGGAATAGTTTCAGAAGGAATGGTACCAGTTCCTCCTCGTACCTCTGGTAGAATTCGGCTGTGAATCCATCAGGTCCTGGACTCTTTTTAGTTGGTAAGCTATTGATTATTGCCACAATTTCAGAACCTGTTATTGATCTATTCAGAGATTCAACTTCTTCCTGGTTTAGTCTTGGGAGGGTGTATTTGTCGAGGAATTTATCCGTTTCTTCTAGATTTTCTAGTTTATTTGCACAGAGGTGTTTGTAGCATTCTCTGATGGTAGATTGTATTTCTGTGGGATCGGTGGTGATGTCCCCTTTTTCATTTTTTATTGCATCTATTTGATTCTTCTCTCTTTTCTTCTTTATTAGTCTTGCTAGCAGTCTGTCAATTTTGTTGATCTTTTCAAAAAACCAGCTCCTGGATTCATTAATTTTTTGAAGGGTTTTTTGTGTCTCTATTTCTTTCAGTTCTGCTCAGATTTTAGTTATTTCTTGCCTTCTGCTAGCTTTTGAATGTGTTTGCTCTTGCTTTTCTAGTTCTTTTAATTGTGATGTTAGGGTGTCAATTTTGGATCTTTCCTGCTTTCTCTTGTGGGCATTTAGTGCTATAAATTTCCCTCTACACACTGCTTTGAACATGTCCTAGAGATTCTGGTAAGTTGTGTCTTTGTTCTTGTTGGTTTCAAAGAACATCTTTATGTCTGCCTTCATTTCATTATGTACCCAATAGTCATTCAGGAGCAGGTTGTTCAGTTTCCATGTAGTTGAGCGGTTTTGAGTGAGTTTCTTAATCCTGAGTTCTAGTTTGATTGCACTGTGGTCTGAGAGACAGTTTGTTATAATTTCTGTTCTTTTACATTTGCTGAGGAGGGCTTTACTTCCAACTATGTGGTCAATTTTGGAATAGGTGTGGTGTGGTGCTGAAAAAAATGCATATTCTATTGATTTGGTGTGGAGAGTTCTGTAGATGTCTATTAGGTCCACTTTCTGCAGAGCTGAGTTCAATTCCTGGGTATCCTTGTTAACTTTCTGTCTCATTGATCTGTCTAATGTTGACAGTGGGGTGTTAAAATCTCCCATTATTATTGTGTGGGAGTTTAAGTCCCTTTGTAGGTCACTCAGGACTTGCTTTATGAATCTGGGTGCTCCTGCGTTGGGTGCATATATATTTAGGATAGTTAGCTCTTCTTGTTGAATTGATCCCTTTACCATTATGTAATGGCCTTCTTTGTCTCATTTGATCTTTGTTGGTTTAAAATCTAGTTTATCAGTTACTGGGATTGCAACCCCTGCCTTTTTTTGTTTTCCATTTGCTTGGTAGATCTTCCTCCATGCCTTTGTTTTGAGTCTATGTGTGTCTCTGCACGTGAGATGGGTTTCCTGAATACAGCACACTGATGGGTCCTGACTCCTTATCCAGTTTGCCAGTTTGTGTCTTTTAATTGGAGCATTTAGCCCATTTACATTTAACGTTAATATTGTTGTGTATGAATCTGATCCTGTCATTATGATGTTAGTTGGTTATTTTGCTCGTTAGTTGATGCAGTTTCTTCCGAGCCTCGATGGTCTTTACAATTTGGCATGTTTTTGCAGTGGCTGGTATCGGTTGTTCCTTTCCATGTTTAGTGCTTCCTTCAGGAGCTCTTTTAGGGCAGGCCTGGTGGTGACAAAATCACTCAGCATTTGCTTGTCTGTAAAGTATTTTATTTCTCCTTCACTTATGAAGGTTAGTTTGGCTGGATATGAAATTCTGGGTTGAAAATTCTGTTCTTTAAGAATGTTGAATATCGGCCCCCACTCTCTTCTGGCTTGTAGAGTTTCTGCTGAGAGATCAGCTCTTAGTCTGATGGGCTTCCCTTTGTGGGTAACCTGACCTTTCTCTCTGGCTGCCCTTAACATTTTTTCCTTCATTTCAACTTTGGTGAATCTGACAATTATGTGTCTTGGAGTTGCTCTTCTTGAGGAGTATCTTTGTGGCGTTCTCTGTATTTCCTGAATCTGAATGTTGGCCTGCCTTGCTAGATTGGGGACGTTCTCCTGGATAATATCTTGCAGAGTGTTTTCCAACTTGGTTCCATTCTCCCCGTCATTTTCAGGTACACCAATCAGACACAGGTTTGGTCTTTTCACATAGTCCCAAATTTCTTGGAGGCTTTGTTCATTTCTTTTTATTCTTTTTTCTCTAAACTTCCCTTCTCTCTTCATTTCTTTCATTTCATCTTCCATCAGCGATACCCTTTCTTCCAGTTGATCGCATCTGCTACTGAGGCTTCTGCAATCTTCGCGTAGTTCTTGAAACTTGGCTTTCAGCTCCATCAGCTCCTTTAAGCCCTTCTCTCCATTCGTTATTCTAGTTATCCATTCTTCTAATTTTTTTTCAAAGTTTTTAACTTCTTTGCTATTGTTTTGAATTTCCTCCCGTATCTCAGAGTAGTTTGATCGTCTGAAGCCTTCTTCTCTCAACTCGTCAAAGTCATCCTCCATCCAGCTTTGTTCCATTGCTGGTGCGGAACTGCATTCCTTTGGAGGAGGAGAGGTGCTCTGCTTTTTAGAGTTTCCAGTTTTTCTGCTCTGTTTTTTCCCCATCTTTGTGGTTTTATCTACTTTTGGTTTTTGATGATGGTGATGTACAGATGGGTTTTTGGTGTGCACGTCCTCTCTGTTTGTTAGTTTTCCTTCTACGAGACAGGACCCTCAGCTGCAGGTCTGTTGGAGTTTACTAGAGGTCCACTCCAGACCCTGTTTGGCTGGGTGTCAGCAGTGGTGGCTGCAGAACAGTGGATTTTCGTGAGACCACAAATTCAGCTGTCTGATAGTTCCTCTGGAAGTTTTGTCTCAGAGGAGTATCCAGCCGAGTGAGGTGTCAGTCTGTCCCTACTGGGTGGGTGCCTCCCAGTTAGGCTGCTCAGGGGTGAAGGACCCACTTTAGGAGGCAGTCTGTCCGTTGTCAGATCTCCAGCTGCGTGCTGGGAGAACCACTACTCTTTTCAAACTGTCAGTGAGATAGGGACATTTAAGTCTGTGGAGGTTCCTGCTGACTTTTTGTTTGTCTGCCCTGCCCCGAGAGGTGGAGCCTACAGAAGCAGGCAGGCCTCCTTGAGCTGTGGTGGGCTCCACCCTGTTTGAGCTTCCTGGCTGCTTTGTTTACCTAAGCAAGCCTGGGCAATGGCGGGTGCCCCTCCCCCAGCCTCACTGCCACCTTGCAGCTTGATCTCAGACTGCTGTGCTAGCAATCAGCGAGACTCCGTGGGCATAGGACCCTCCGAGCCAGGTGCGGGACACAATCTCCTAGTGTGCCGTTTTCCAGGCCCATTGGAAAAGCGCAGTATTAGGGTGGGACTGACCCGATATTCCAGGCGCCGTGTGTTACCCCTTTCTTTTAATAGGAAAGGGAACTCCCTGACCCCTTGCGCTTCCCGAGTGAGGCAATGCCTCTCCCTGCTTTGGCTCGCGCACAGTGCGCTTCACCGACTGTCCTGGACCCACTGTTTGGCGCTCCCTAGTGAGATGAAACCGGTACCTCAAACAGAAATGCAGAAATCACCCATCTTCTGTGTCGCTCAGGCTGGGAGCTGTAGACCGGAGCTGTTCCTATTTGGCCATCTTGGCTCCACCCCCTCCAGGTGTGCTGTTTTTTAAGCCCATTGGAAAAGCACAGTATTAGCGTGGGAGTGACTCGATTTTCCAAGTGCCGTCACCCCTTTCTTTGACTAGGAAAGGGAACTCCCTGACCCCTTGCACTTCTGGTGAGGCAGTGCCTCGCCCTGCTTCGGCTCGTGCATGGTGCACTGCACCCATTCTCCTGCACCCACTGTCTGGCACTCCCTAGTGAGATGAACCTGGTACCTCAGATGGAAATGCAGAAATCACCTGTTTCTGCATTGCTCACTCTGGGAGCTGTAGACCAGAGCTGTTCCTATTCGGCCATCTTGGCTCCACCCCTCGGCCATTGTCTTAAAAACTATTTTTTCATATATTTTATTTATTATTTTTGTGGGTTGAGACAAGAGTGTAAATCAAGACCCATTTACTCCCTCTTGGTCAGAAATGGAATCCACTTGCAACATGTAGATAATGGTAATTCTTTTATAGGGATCAAATGTGTTAATAATTGTAAAGGGTGTAGTCTAGAACTTGGCAGAGAATAAGTAGTCAGTTAACATTAGATATTGCCACCACTGACAATACTGTTACTTGCCATTGCTGCTAGTAATTATCTCAAATGGATTAAATATGTTAATTCAAGTGCCTAGCCTTGACCTGGTGGTTAGTAAGTCCTCTTTAATATTCCTCCTTCTAGTGCTGTGGGTGCCATGCTATTCTTACTATAACTGTTATTATTATTACAATCAGACTAACAACCCTGGCCTCAGAGAGACTCACTGGCATGTAATAGAACCTGACTGATCTCTTCCCAGAGGTTATAACTAAGGGTGTTTCTGAGATGTGGAGTGAACAAGAATCCTCTAATCCAAGCCTAGGTGGACAGATCCAGGTGAAACTTGCAGGGGATTCTTGCTTTGGTCTGAGAGATGTGTTTTTCCTAGAAGTTATAAAACAGCATTAAGAAATTTAGCTTCTCTTTTATATAGTCTCCTCAACATAAGTTATGCCTCCCTAGTGTCCCCCAGTTAGCTCATTGTAATTTCCTAGAGTTGAGAGGTGGGGGCAGGAAAGGGAGCTAGCACCTGCTGAGGGCCTGCCATGCACTAGATGCTCCCTCTAATGCTGGAATGCCCATGTCCCTTAATTTCTGAGTCTTAATTTCATCAAGTATAAAATGGAGATAATTGTGCCAATCATACAGTGTTATTATGAAAATGAATTTAAACACATATAAAGTGCTGCGGGTAGTGTTTGGCATTGTCTGTATTTGATACATTTTATCCATCATTATTATCTTCACAAAAATCCTCCATTGTAGCTGGCATTATTGTTCCCACTTACGTAAGACATCTGATGGAGCCAATATCAGTCCCACAGGGAATGACAAGTCCATTCCTAAATGCTGTTTGCTCATTCATTGTTGGAAATATACTAAGGCTTTCCCATATTCTAAGCCTGGGGCACACAGTTTTCTCCCAGAGAACAAAGTGCAGACAGGCAGGTTAATTTACAAGTGTAGGCCAGGCACAGTGGCTTATGCCTGTAATCCCAGCACTTTGGGGGGCCGAGGTGGGTGGATCATGAGGTCAGGAGTTCAAGACCAGCCTGGTCAAAAAGACCAGCCTGGCCAACATGGTGAAACCCAGTCTCTACTAAAAATACAAAAATTAGCTGGGCATGGTGGTGGGCACCTGTAATCCCAGCTACTTGGGAGGCTGAGGCAGGAGAATTGCTTGAACCCGGGAAGTGGAGGTTGCAGTCAGCCAAGATCGTGCCACTGCACTCCAGCCTGGGCGACAGAGTGCGATTCTGACTCAAAAAAAAATTACAAGTGTAATAAAATATCATGGGAACATTGGTAAAAGCTTGTGGGAAGGGATTGACTTTAAATGGTTTTGGGAGAGGGAAGGTTGTAAGTAATCTTCACTTGGACAAATTTTTGAGCTGTGTTAGCATTTGCCTAATGGCAGGGGTGGGGAAGTGTGTTCTCAGCAGAGAGAATGCCGAGTCAAGGCCAAGAAGCATAATGTTGCCAGCTGACCCATATGTGTGAACTGTAAAATACCATGGGGTTTGATGATAACACGGTCTGTAGCAGGAGATTCCTTATTTTTTTATTTTTATTTTTTTTATTTATGAAGGAAAGAGGTTTAATGGACTCACAGTTCCACGTAGTTGGAGAGGCCTCACAGTCATGGCAGAAGGCAAAGAAGGAGCAAAGTCACAGCTTACATAGTGGCAGGCAAGAGAGTTTGTGCATGGGAACTCCCCTTTATAAAATCATCAGATCTCGTGAGACTATTCACTACCACAAGAACAGTATGGGGAAACTGCCCCCATGATTCAGTTATCTCAACCTGGCCCCACCCTTGACACATGGGGATTATTACAGTTCAAGGTGAGATTTGGGTGGGGACACAGTCAAATCATATCAAAATTCTCATTTAAAAGGAGGGTAAATAAAAGGGAAAAAAGAGGAATCACCAAACCCAAGAAATTTTAAAGCCCAACTGGGCAAACTCTGTTAGCTTTCAAGGCCTGGGAATAATTCTCTGTGGTTTGGGGCTCTGTTCTCTTGGCCCACAGCTCCATCCTTGGAGTCATTCTTCCTTTTTCAGGAAGAGCAGCCTGTGTTTGTAGATGAGCCATTTCATCAGCCAATTTCCTGCCTGTAGAATTATGGGGAGTCTGACAACCTTTCGTTTTGTTCTTTCTTTCTCCCATTCAGTTCAAGCTGGCAGTATTTCTCCTAGTATGACATTCTCAAAAGTCATGTGGGACTCCCATGTATGTCTCTAGGATTTGCTCCATTAGACAAGAGACTCCTCTGCAAATTTTTCCTGGAAAATCCCCTCTCTGTTCTGGCTTCCACTGAGATGTCTAAGGGGATCCATAAGCCACATGTCTAATCTCCTGAAAGAGCCCTCCATACGACTGAATACTTTGCACTTTGCATCTTTCTGAGGTACAAGAAAAAAGGTTGTCCAGCCACACCTTTAGTTTTCTCTCCATAGCATACTTTTCTGACAGTGAATCTCCTAACTTTAGAATCTTCTGCAATCTGGATAGGCTAAAAATCATCCAAATTGCCAAGTCCTGGTTCCCTTTTCCTTAACAGTTCTTCCCTCAGTCTGTCTCTTTCGTCTCACATTTTACTTTAAGCAGCAGGAGAAAAACAGACTGAATCTTCAGCACTTTGCTTGGAAATCTCCTGAGTTAAATATCCAAGTTCATGTCTTACATGTTCTGCTTTCCACAACACTGTAGGACATAATTCAGCTAAGATTCTACTGCTACATAACAGGATTCCCTGGGCTCCAGTTTTCAGTTACATGTTCATTTCCTGAGTCCTCACCAGTGGTGCCTGTAACATCTATATTTCTTTATTATTATTATTATTATTATTATTATGCTTTAAGTTTTTCTGCTCTGTTTTTTCCCTATCTTTGTGGTTTTATCTACCTTCGGTTTTTGATGATGGTGATGTACAGATGGGTTTTTGGTGTGGGTGTCCTTTCTGTTTGTTAGTTTTCCTTCTAACAGTCAGGACCCTCAGCTGCAGGTCTGTTGGAGTTTATTGGAGGTCCACTCCAGACCCTGTGTGCCTGGGTATCAGCAGCGGAGGCTGCAGAACAGCAGATATTGGTGAGCAGCAAATGTTGCTGCCTGATTGTTCCTCTGGAAGTTTTGTCTCAGAGGAGTACCCGGCCATGTGAGGTGTCAGTCCGCCCCTCCTGGGGGGTGCCTCCCAGTTAGGCTACTCGGGGGTCAGGGACCCACTTGAGGAGGCAGTCTGTCCATTCTCAGATCTCAAGCTGCGTGCTGGGAGAACCACTACTTTCTTCAAAGCTGTCAGAGATTGACATTTAAGTCTGCAGAGGTTATTGCTGTCTTTTGTTTGTCTGTGCCCTGCCCCCAGAGGTGGAGCCTACAGAGGCAGGCAGGCCTCCTTAAGCTGTGGTGGGCTCCACCTAGTTTGAGCTTCCCGGCCGCTTTATCTATTTAATCCTGAGCAATGGTTGGCGCCCCTCCCCCAGCCTCACTGCTGCCTTGCAGTTTAATCTCAGACTGCTGTGCTAACAATGAGCAAGGCTCCATGGGCGTAGGACCCTCTGAGCCAGGTGCGGGATATAATCTCCTGGTGTGTCGTTTGTTAAGCCCATTGGAAAAGCGCAGTATTAGGGTGGGAGTGACCCGATTTTCCAGGTGCTGTCTATCACCCCTTTCTTTGACTAGGAAAGGGAATTCCCTGACCCCTTGTGCTTCCCAGGTGAGGCAATGCCTCGCCCTGCTTCAGCTCACACACGGTGTGCTGCACCCACTGTCCTGCACCCACTGTCTGGCACTCACCAGTGAGAAGAACCCGGTACCTCAGATGGAAATGCAGAAATCACCCGTCTTCTGTGTCGCTCACACTGGGAGCTGTAGATTGGAGCTGCTCCTATTCGGCCATCTTGGCTCCATGTATATGAAGTTATAATTGGCACACAACAAACTGTACGTGGTTAAAGGGTACAGTTTGCTAAGTTTTGATCTGTGTGTACCTGAGACACCAATTTGATTGACCATCAGTTTAAAGTATTATCAATATGTTTCCTGAAAAATGATCATGTAATTATCTGCTGCATTCCAATATTATTTTAGGATGTATCACTTGGTTTTCTCTGATTCTTACCACAATACTTTGGAGACACCTCATCCTCGTTTTGCATATTTGGACACCGCAGTGCAGGAGCAGCATCTGCGAGTTGGTGAAGCAGTCCTGGGAAGGACATCTCTTCTTGGCAGAACAATCGAAGTGTATGGAAAGACAGTTTTTCTCTAAAAAACTAAATCGCTTACTAGGGACCAAATCCAGAGTCTTGACCCACTTAACTAGATCCCTTGGCTGATTCTGAGTGGGCCACAGGCTGGACCCAGAATGTGTGCCTCCAGGCCCTCCAGCCCTCTAGAAGGGCACTCATGTTCACACACCAGGGCCCAAGCCTGAAGGCCGGTAGAGGCCAGGGCTGATGGAATGGAGCCTGCAGCCAGCATTGGGCCTGCCCTGCCAGCCACAAGTGTCTCCTTCTTGCTGGCCAGCTGGCTGGGTATTCTGTGTTCGGAGTGCAGTTTGGTGGAAGAAAGGTGATTCCCTTACTTGTGTTGCAGGGTTCCAGAGAAGATGTGCATTTATAACTGGGACTCTGACAGCCTTGGGGTAGTCCCTGGTGGGCCACTGAAACAGACCTATTCATTTCAGGCCTGAGGTCACAGATGGGAAGGCCATTTATTACAAAATGAACCTAAGTGAAAGTTCAAATCTATCAGTGCTTCTTAATCCTAACTGGACGTTCAGATAATCTGGGAGGTAGACACAGATACCTGAGTCTCCCCCTTTCTCTCCAGATTCCTGTTTAATTGGTCTGGTTGAGGCCCAGGTGTCAGCATACTGTCAAAGCTTTCGAGTGAGTCCATCATGTTCCTGGCTTCGAGTGAGGACCACTGACTTGAAGGGTTGATTCAGGTAAAAAGCTATTTTCATTTACATACATATTGCAAGACCATTCTTCTGACACCTGAATTCTATTTTGTCACATTACTTTTGTCTTCTTATTAAGTGGAGCATGGATGCTTCTCTGACATTTGAATGGTGACCCAATGACTCAGGATTGTTAGGAAAATGCTGTCTTGCTGTGAACACATGGTTTTCTTTCATTAACTTTGCAATGAAAGGGGTGACTCTTGCCAGACTTTTAGACATGTCTTAACAGTTTGTCATCTACAATGGGAGAAGACACTTTGGCTGTGTTCCTCCAGTTTCAGAGAAAATAACTGTGCCTCACAAGTTTGTTTACTAACTTCCAGCCTCTGGCAATAAAGTCACAACCTCTTTCCAGAGGCCCAGGCTGGGCGCTGCTGGCCACCTTCCCACAGTCACTTGGATGATTTAAGTTCACATTAGGAAAGAGATGGCAGATGCCAGTTCCCAGGTCCATGATCAAACCAAGATTCAAAGGAAAAGGCTTTAGGAACAAATAAGCCTGGCTCTTCCAAAAGCCACACATCAGCAGGCCATGGGCAGGCTCTATTGAAGGTTTTACTGCAGTCATTACTGGCTCTTGTGAAAAGGTCAAGGCCCTAATTCAGATGCTGGAGCCACTTTTCCAGGCTTGCAAAGGGAACATGGAATGCAAATATGGAATAAAGAATAGGTTCTGCTTAGGCCCCGGCCACTCAACTACTCCAGGGACTCTGGTTACCAGATGGTACCCTCCTGCCTGCTTCGGAGGTCCCCCCAGCCTGGGCATGGTGCACCCGACAGCCATCTCCAGAGAGCCGTCTCTACTGTGCTGCATACATTGGGGTCCTCTATGTACACCCGAATTGGGCAGGCAGGCCTTCCCTTTTCTTCTTTCCCTTTGAGAATGAAGTGTCCTTGGGCCCTGGGATGTTCAAGTCTCCCATCAGCATCTCTTCCTGCCTGTGTGAGGGCGTTTGCCAGCTTAGTCTGAGAGGCCAGGACAGACCCTGCCTCCCAAGGTCTCCTTGGTTCCATGTTCCTGGCATCAACTCCAAATGGTGGCTGACCAGTGGCAGGCCCTAAAGAGTCCTGTGTGAGGGCTGGCACTCTGGGTATGACTGTGTGAGCCTCCTCAGCTGGGCCCTGGGCCCCAGAGGGGGGACTCACCTTCCATGGGGGGCCCGGGATGCTTTGACCTCCACACTGCTGGCCAAGCCTCCTGGGCTTTGTGTGGCTCCGGGCGGGCGGGCCTTTCTCCACCAGGGCCTCCTGGGGAAGCAGAGAAAGCACCCCAGTCCTGTTTCCCACCCTCTAACAGCGGGGGCTTGGACTTCCCTGGGTGTCCCAGGCCCTTCTTGTTGCAGCAGGAGGATCCTGTGCGTTTGATCTAAATCTGATCTCCCGCTGGAGAGGCCCAAACAATCTCAGTCAAAACAGTATTAACAGGAAACCTGTCTCTCAGGGCCAAGAATGCAACCAAAATAGCTCCAAGTCTTCAATTCCGATAGCAGCACCGTTTGGGAAGGCTTTACCTGAGAGAGACAATAAGTGGAACTCTGTCCCCAAATATCCCACCCTGTCTCTGCACCCTCCATGGGGCCTGGCAGAACACAGGGAGTGTGGGGCTGCTGGGCGCCAGGCTCCCCAGGCGGGTGGTCAGCCCTGACTGTCCTCTGAGGGTGGAGCTGGGGATTCCGGCTGCAATCGCACTGTGCAACCCGAGTGTGCCACAGTCAAAAGGCTTGTTTTGACTGAATTAACTGAGCAGGTATTTTTTTTTTTTTTTTTTTTTTGAGATAGAGTCTTGCTATGTCACCAGGGTGGAGTGCAGTGGTGCGAGCTTGGCTCACTGCAACCCCTGCCTCCCGGATTCAAGCGATTCTCCCGCCTCAGCCTCCCGAGTAGCTGGGATTACAGGCACGCCTGGCTAATTTTTTTTGGATTTTTAGTACAGATGGGGTTTCACTATGTTGGCCAAGTTGGTCTTGAACTCCTGACCTCAGGTGATCGGCCCACCTCAGCCTCCCAAAGTGCTGGGATTACAGGTGTGAGTCACTGTGCCTGGCCCAGGTATTTTGTTTGGTGGAGATAATTGAGAATTTTAGAAGGAAAAAAATCCTTTTTTTAAAGCATCTAATTTTGCTGTGAATTATTTACAAACTCAAAAAACACTACAAGGAAGAAGATAAAAGTCACCCATAAGCTTACAGTTCAGACAGAAAACAGCTCACGCCTGTGGGAACGCTCAGTATTTCTTCTATTTATGTGCATGCATCTACATAGACCCCAGACACACAGCACACTTTTTAATGGGTTTGGGTATCTCCTGCT
Source organism: Symphalangus syndactylus (assembly GCF_028878055.3). Classification (NCBI taxonomy): domain Eukaryota; kingdom Metazoa; phylum Chordata; class Mammalia; order Primates; family Hylobatidae; genus Symphalangus; species Symphalangus syndactylus. The sequence continues at coordinate 80,709,762 of NC_072426.2, forward strand.
TCACTCTTTTCCTCTCCCTCCAGGCAGCCCTTGCTGCCAGCTTCCAGAGGTGTCCGCTACCTCTGCAGCACGTCTGCATTTGTTCAGAGGAGTTTTCGTATGCAAGTGGTAGCACAACAAGGTACTTTTGTGGCCCTTCCTTTCCTTTTGAACTTGACCCTGTACCTTGCAGAACCTTCCAAATTGTACAGGCCTGCTTCTTTACAAACTTGTATAATATTCTACTGTATGATCACACCATAATTTATTCAGTCCCCTATTGTGAACATTTAGATTGTTTTCAGACTTACTTAAAAAAATACTCAGTTTCTCACTTTGTAGAAGTGGTGTCCTTGAGTCAAACACTTCTGGTCCTGAGTGCTTTTGCCAGCCTGCTCTCCCCTGAGCTTGTAAAGCTGCACTCCCACTTGCAATAAGAGCTAGGAGAGTGTTGATCTCCCTGTACCATCACTCACACAGTTTGCCATCACACCTTTTGAATTTTGCCAACTTGTTAAGTGACAAATACCGCTGCCTTTCTTTTAAGAGTGAGATTGAAATCTGTTCCCACATTTGAAAGCATCTGCACTTTTGCTTCTCTGAACCGTCCATGTGGTTTTGCTCACTTTTCTACTGGGTTGTTGGTATCTCTCTTTTTCTTCTCTCTGTTTGATATCACAGTTTTTATTTTTTGGCCACTACTCCTTTACTACTTCTTAGCCCAGGAAGAAGAGAAGCCGCCCACAATACAGTTTCTTTTTCTTCTTTTAAATCTCCTACCTCACAGACTGTCTGCTTCCTGCAAACATGGCTTACCTATGGTTCCTCAGTCTGTTTCCTGATGCTTTCCCTGCCAAGTGACCAAACTAGGTCCAGAGTAGCTCTTACCACCAACCCATGTACCCAGCTCCCACAGCGTAATTTTATTCTGCAGAGAAACTTCTAACAATGTACCACACAAGCTGGAAGAAGCAGCAACGCCAGTTGGTAAAGAGAATATTTGGTTATTTTGGCTGGAAATTCTTGTCGTGTATAAAATTATCCGTGGTAGTTGGTGGAGGGAAAAAAGCTTTCAGAGTCTAATATTACTGATTCAGTTTCTTCACAGTTGTTCTGGCAAAGTCTATGTAATTGCAAAAATGATTTGCTTTACTTAGAGTTTTGCTCCTCATTATTCTGAGATGTGAAGTTCTACAGAGACTGAGGTCTCTATTGGGAAACATTTCCTCGCCATCAATCTGAATGTGGTGTGTCATCTGAACTTCTGCCTGTGATTTTTAAATCCTTTTAAGTTTTTTCCTAAGTATTGGCCTTTTAGTTCCATCTTTTAAGAAATAACCACAGGGAAAGGACTGTAACTAGCACAGTGGACAAACACAGATACCATTTTGCAGAAATGACCAGACTTTTGCCACTCTGTCCTCCCCAACCTGGTCCCTGCCCAGTGACAGTGAGATCCACTCTGTGTCTTTCTTTCCTCTCTTCTCATCTGTGCAATTCCTGTATTCCGAGGCATCAGGATCTAGAGTGTTAGGCAGCAGGCTCTGCCCCTCACTCCTCATTTTCATGGATTTTATTTGTATGTTGAAGGCAGAGGCTCCCTTGCCACTGAACTGCTGACTGCGTGGTTTGGATGCTCAGCCTGTGGCCTAAGGAGGATGCCACCAGGGTGGTCTGTCACTTCTGAGCCATGAGGGATGTTCAGACCTAATTGTTCTTAGTTCAAAATTCTACTGTTTGGAAAATGATTTTCTTTCTTTTTCCCCTACAAACATTAATAAAGGATTCATCATGTTGTAATATTTGCTAGATAATCTTTGCTACATAGAGTACATCTTTCTTTTTCTTTTCCAAAGGAGAAATATTATCTCAGACGGCAGGTAATCTGCCAGTGTTTGTGATTCATGAATTCTGAATGTATCTAGAACATTGCTATCTTGATATCTGCTGGCATTGGGGAGTAACAGTAGTAATGAACATAATGAAAAGAGTAATAGTAATTGTGCAGCACTTCATATGTGCCAGACACTCTTCAAAGCACTTGATTTTTCTTTTCTTTTTTTGTTTAATTATACTTTAAGTTCTAGGGTACAAGGGCACAACGTGCAGGTTTGATACATAGGTATACATGTGCCGTGTTGGTTTGCTGCACCTATCAACTCGTCATTTACGTTATGTATTTCTCCTAATGCTATCCCTCCCTCAGCTCCCCAACCCCTGACAGGTGGTGTGTGATGTTCCCTGCCCTGCGTCCAAGTGTTTTCATTGTTCAGTTCCCACCTATCAGTGAGAACATGCAGTGTTTGGTTTTCTGTCTTTGTGATAGTTTTTTGAGAATGATGACTTCCAGCTTCATCCATGTCCCTGCAAAGGACATGAACTCATCCTTTTTTATGGCTGCACAGTATTCCATGGTGTATATGTGCTACATTTTCTTATACCAGTCTATCATTGATGGACATTTGGGTTGGTTCCAAGTCTTTGCTATTGCAGGCAACTTGATTTTTGTTAACTCATTTAATCCTCACAAAAAATGGGAGGAACACTAGCTACCTTTGTTTTACAAGAGGAGGCCTTGGCACAGGAAGGTTAAAAGCCTTGTCTGAGGTACCTAGCCACAAGTAGAGCAAGACTGGAACTGCAGAACACTGCACACATTATGCAATGAGGGAATTTGTTGGACCAGGAAGTTGAGCTAAGAAATTCATCAGCTGGCCGGGTGCAGTGGCTCATGCCTGTAATCCCAGCACTTTGGGAGGCTGAGGCTAGTGGATCACTTGAGGTCAGGAGTTCGAGACCTGCCTGGCCAACATAGTGAAACCCCGTGTCTATTAAAAGTGTAAAAATTAGCTGGGCATGGTGATGAGCGCCCATAATCCCAGCTACTTGGGAGGCTGAGGCAGGAGAATCACTTGAACCTGGGAGGTGGAGGTTGCAGTGAGCCAACATTGCGCCACTGCACTCTAGTCTGGGTGACAGAGGAATACTCTGTCTCCAAAAAAAAAAAAAAAAAAAAGAAAGAAAAAAGAAAAGAAAAAAAAAGAAATTCATCAGCCAACAATGATCATTGAATGAGCATCATAGCTGAGATTGGTTCTAAGACCCCTGAAAGTATTGTGGGTGATTTGGAGCCAACCCATAGCCGGCTCTAGGGATATTGTAAGCTTTTATTTTCAGAAGCTTAACTTTTATTTCCTTTTTTCATCCAGACAAGTTTTAAAGGGTATTCCTTGGGGAAATTTATAATGAATGGAATTTGGAAGATGTTATTAGTAATAATAAATTTACATCCTGGTCGGGTGGGGTGGCTCACGCCTGTAATCCCAGCATTTTGGGAGGCCGAGGCGGGTGGATCACTTCAGGTCAGGAGTTCAAGACCAGCCTGGCCAACATGGCAAAACCCCATCTCTACTAAAAATACAAAAATTAGCCAGGCATGGTGGCCAGCGCCTGTATTCCAAGCTACTCAGGCGGTTGAGGCAGGAGAATCACTTAAACCCAGGAGGCAGAGGTTTCAGTGAGCCGAGATCATGCCACTGCACTCCAGCCTGGGCAACAAAGCGAGACTACATCTTAAAAAAAAAAAAATTACATCCCATTGGGATTATTTAGAAAGCAAAAATTATATACCTTTCTTTACAAATGAGAGCCCTCCCTGTGTGATTGGAACTACAACTGCGGTAGGATTGTGTGCGTGGTCCGCTTGCCCTGGTGCTATCTAGGGCACACTGGATATTTTAGACATGGTCTTTTTCCTCACAGTCTCTAAACAACGACCCTGGTTAGAGACATAAGACACGTTAGTTACATCATATAATCTTGTTACAGATTCTCAGAAGGAGTTTTCCTCGAAAATTTCTATATTCCAAATCTTCAAGAGGCAAATGAAAGACATTTGAAGGGCCTGAGCTTACCAGGTGACACATAATATGGATTGATGTGCTCAATTCATTTCTAATCTGTGGTCGATATACAGTCCTGGGTGCAGAATGGAGAAACCTGAAAACTGTATTTTCCAGTTGTCATTGTGCCTGGGATTCCATGTGGGCTGGATGGCCTGGCAATGAGATGCACCCACTCGAGAATTAAACTTGGAGCTGGGTGGAGGGAACTGTGCAGCACGGGGAGCCATTTTCTGATGTGGATTCTGTGGGGAACTGTGTTTCGGAAGCAGCAGCTCTTTGCAGTCAACAGTTTTCTAAAGTCACTAGAAGTAAGTCTTCTCTTTGTACTGTTATGTTACCAACCAGGTAGATAATCAGGCTTATTCATTTCAGATTGTTTTGGAAACTGAATTCAGATGAATTTAGAAATGCGTTTCATTATTTATTGTATGTAAAACATTTTGTTTTCAAAGTGAAAACTCTAACTACGTGTAGTCTAAGAAGTCTACCTTTCATTCCCATCCTCATTACCTTGTTTCTCCTTTCCTCTTTATGTAACCAATTTAAAAAATTAGTTTTTGGTTTGTTTTTTGAGTATTTCTTTTTGCCAATATAAGGAGATACATTTATATGTGTGTTTCTCTGCATTTCTTACCCAAAAGGTCTACATTGTATTTCCCATCATGCCCCTAGTTCTTTTCCCTGTAACAGTGTCTCCTCCCGTGTTTCAGGTCAGAATTTGGAGCAAAGAGCTTGTTCTATTCTCTTGTCTGTTGCCCTGGCTACCACTGGAACACAGTGCCCTCATGGGGAACCTCCGTTCCCCATTTCATAATGTGTCCGGAATTGGTTCCTCCCGGTGGGATCTTGGTTTGGCTGACTTCAAGAATGAAGGTGCGGACCATCGCGGTGATTCTTAAACAGTTCTTAAAGATGGTGTATCCTGACTCTGTTCCTTCTGTTCAGATGTGTGTGGAGTTTCTTCCTTCTGGACCCTCCTGGTGAGTGTTACAGTTCTTAAAGATGGTGGGTCCAGAGTTTGTTCCTTCTGATGTTCAGATGTGTCCACAGTTTCTTCCTTCTGGTGGGATCATGGTCTTGCTGACTTCAGGAGTTAAGCCACAGACCTCCGCAGTGAGTGTTACAGCTCTTAAAGTTGGCCTGTCTGGAGTTGTTTGTTCCTCCAAGTGGGTTTCTGGTCTCGCTGACTTCATGAGTGAAGCTGAAGACCTTCGCAGTCAGCCTTACAGCTCATAAAGGTAGTGAAGACCCAAAAAGTAAGCAGCAGCAAGATTTATTGTGAAGAGCAAAAGAACAAAGCTTTCACAGCGCAGAAGGTGACTCTAGCGAATTGCCAGTGCTGGCTCAGGTGGCCTGCTTTTATTCCCTTATTTAGCCCCATGCACAGCCTGCTGATTGGTCCATTTTACAGAGAGCTGATTGGTCCATTTTACAGAGTGCTGATTGGTCTGTTTTTACAGAGTGCTGAGTGGTGCGTTTACAAACCTTTAGCTAGACACAGCGCTGATTGGTGTGTTTACAATCCTTTAGCTAGATAGAAAAGTTCTCCAAGTCCTCACCTGACTCAGAAGCCCAGCCGGCTTCACCTCTCAGTAAGATGCTGGTTTTAGGGTGGAGTTGTTTATCTAAGAAATCATGTCAGGGAAGTATCCAGCAATTCTTTCTTAACTGAATATTTTTAAATATCAGCAATGGGTGTCAGATTTAGTTAAGTGGAGGCAGAAACCATGCCTATTTTTAAAAGAAAATAATTTAACATAAAGAACTATTCACTAAATGACAAGAAGGGGCTGTTAAGACATCTGAGAGGTCGGGGGTGGGGGACAAAGGGGAGAGGAGGGACCACATGGAACTCAGCCCTCTGCAAAGCCCCCCACTCCCTGAGCTCAGGCTGGGTCCTGAGGCCTGATGGGCTCCTGGAGCCGGACCCAGACGTCTGATGGAGGCAGCAGCCGGCTGGAGGAGCAAGTGCAAACAGCAAACTGGTCTCAATTGCTGCTCCTGGAACACACCACCACATTTGAGGTGAAGAGGTGAGGATGGGATGGTACTGGCTGAAGAGGGAGCAAACAGGAAGAGTGACGCCCACAGCCCAGCCGCCTCCCTTCTGCCCGTCTACTGCAGGGCCTAGCAGGCACAGCCAGCAGAGCTGGGGTGCGGTTTGCAGGGTATCAGCCCCAGCATTGCAGAGTGAAGTGAGGAGCGCAGGCTGGAAGCTCAGGGACGACAGCCTGATAACTGGCACAGCACGTGTGAAATGACATGACTTTTCTTCTTGGAGATATGGATATGATGAGTCACACGCTAATGTGATTAGGCTTTCGAAAATCACTTTCTTTTCTGGAACGAATCCCACCTGGTCATGACAATTGTTTTGTACATATACTGTTTGCTCACACTTTTAAGATTTTTATATCAGTATTTATAAGTGAATTTAGTTCATGATTTTCTTTTTAGGGCAATATTTAGTTAGATATTGATATCAATGTTACGTTTGTTTTGTAAAAAGAATTTGGAAGTTGTAATTCTTTCCCCTGTGAAACCATCAGGGCCGGGTGTATTATTTGGTGAGAAGTCTTGCAATTTTCGTTATAGCTTCTATAGTAATTGAGCTCTTCAGATTTTCTATCTCTAAATATTCAAACTTGATACATTATATTTTCCTAAATATTATTTATTTCATTTAGGTTGTCAAATTTATTTACATTAAGTTAGCAAAGTATTATCTTAAAATATCAAGAAGTCCTCTATTTCAATGTTTTCCCACTTTGTCTCATTCCGTTTGTATAATTCTGCTTTTTTTTTTTTGCTAGGGTTTTCTGTACTTTGTGGATTTTTTTCCAAAGCAATAGCTTTTTGATCATTTATCAGTTTTACTGTTTTTTAGTTTTGTAACTCAGTGTCTACTCTTTATTCTGATTTATTCTGGTTTTTTTTTTTAACATTAGTTTCTTTCCTTTTTTTGATATAAGTATTTAATACTATGATTTTTTTCTCTGAGCACAGCTGACCTATATTCTAGAGTCTTCAGTATGTGGGTGGAGAGTTCTCCTTTAGTATCCCATAATTTCTGATTGGCAAACTTGTGTTATCAGATACACAAATATTAATAAGTTATATCTTCATTGTAAATTATAGCCTTTAGCATTAAAATGTGTTTTTGTTTTGCTTATTGCTTTTTGACTAGAATTCTACTGTGATATCAAGATTTGACTAGTAGGAATTTTCTCATCTTTTAATTTTTACCTTTTCTTAATCTTTTTCCTCACTTTTATATAGTATAGAATTGGATTTTGCTTCATTAGTTAGTTTGATAAATCTTTTCTTTTAATACATGATCTAAGCCTATTTATATTTATTGATAGGAATGACATGTTCTCAGTTTGACCAGGTCATGTTTTACTTGCTTTTTTTGGGCACTGACTTTGGTATCCAGAAGGATTTGTGTGTGCATGTGTGTGTGTTGTGGTGATTACTTCTGTACTAATGATTTATATAAAGACTTAGTTATCTTTTTCTCTAGATATTCTCTGTTGGGATCCTACTTTGAGAAATATGGAAATTACTATAGACACCATTTCTCCTCCCTCTTCCTAAGCTTTGAATTTTAGATACCAGTTTTATTTTATTGATAATCTTTGTGGTCTTCAATATACTCAAGCTTCTTTTACTTGACTTGTCAGAAAGTGACATCCTTTCACTCCCAGCTAATACCAAGAGGCAATCAATAAACTTCTACCTTCCGATTTCATCATCCTACCCCTCATCTATCCTTTGGTGAAGTGTGTGTTCAAATATTTTGCTCTTTTGTTCTTTATTGAGCCATTTGCTTTCTTAATTTTTAAGTTTTAAGAGTTTTAAACTCCTTCAAAAAACTGATTTGCAAATATTTTCTCCCAGTCTGTCATCTAAGTTTTCATTCTTTTAATAGTGCCTTTTAAAAAGCAGAAGTGCTTAATTTTGATTATGTGAAATTTATAAAATTTTTCCCTTATGGATCATGGTAAGAACTCTTTGTCTAACCAAAGGTCATAGAGATTTCCTCCTATGTTTTCTTCTAGAAGTTTTATAGTTTCAGGCTTTAGAATTAGGTCTATGATCCATTTTGAGTTAACTTTTGCACATGTTGCATGGAATGGGTCAAAGCTATTATGTTGTTATTGTTTTGCACATGATGACCCAATTGCTTCAATCCCATTTGCAGAAGTAGCTATTTTTATTCTTTGCATAGTCTGTGCACCTTGGTTGCAAATCAGTTGTCCATGTATAAGTAGGTCAATTTCTGGTCTCTCTATTCTGTTACACTGATCTATTTGTGTATCTTTATACCAATACCACATTGTCTCAATTATTATAACTTTATGACAAATTATGAATGAGGTCATTTGTTTTCAAGGTTGTTTTGGCTAGTTTATGTCCTTTACATTTCCGTGGGAATTTTTAATTACCTTTCCATTTTGTCCAGTAAAGCTGACTAGGAGTTTATTTGGATAGTGTGCTGTTTCTAGAACCGACATCTTCATAATATCGAGTCTTCTGGCCCATGAACACATTATATCCCTTCATGTATTTACATCTTCTTCAGTCTCCTTCAGCAATACCTTGTGGTTTTAAGTGTACAAGTCTTATAATTTTTTCCTCATACATTCCTAAGAATTTCATAATTTCATGCTATTGTTAATGATTTCGTTTTTAAATTTCAAGTTCTTTTTTGATTGTAAGTGTATATAAGTATAATTGGTTTTTGTATATTCATGTTACATTCTGCAACCCTGATACACTTTCTTATTAGTTCTAGGATTTTTTTTGTAGATCTGTAGGAATTTCTGGATTTATGATCATGTTTTTGGTGAACAAAGGGAGTTTTTATTCTTCCCTTAAAATCGGGGTGCCTTTCTTGCGCCCCCTTTTCTTGCCTTAATACACTGGCTAGATTCTCCTATATAATGTTGAATAGAAGCCATAAGAGTAGACTCCTTGGCTCATTCCCAATCTTGGGGGGCAGAAAGGGCAATGAAAAAACATTTAGTCCTTCAAATAAGTATAATATTGGCTGTAGAATTTTTTTAATGGATGCCCTTGATCAGGTTGTGGAAGTTCCCTTCTGTTCCTAGTTTGCTGAGAGTTTTTAATCAGAAGTGGAAGTTGAATTTTGTGAAAATTTTTTTTTCTATCTATTAAATGATCATAGAGATTTAAAATAATTTGTTAATATAGTGAATTACTTTGATGTATTTTTGAATGTTAAATTAGCTTTGAATTCCTGAGACAATCCCCACTGGGCCACAATATAGTGTTCTTTGTATTTATTGCTGGCTTCAATTTTCTACGCTTTAAAAAGAAGTTTGCATCTATACCCAGGAGGGATATTAAATTGCACTTTATTGTAATGCCTAACTTATTTTGGAATAAGAGTAATATTGGCCTCATTCAATGACTGGGAAGTATTTTCTCTTATTTAATTACCTGGAAAAATTTCTGTAGACTTGGTATTAGTTCCTCTTTCAACATTTGATAGAATTTACCAGGGATAGAATTAGCCAGCCATCTGGATCTGGAGTTCAATCTGTGGGAAGGTTTTAAACTAAGACTTCAACTTCTTTCTAGATATAATGGCTTTTTTTTTTTTTCCCAGTTATTTCTTGAGTTAGTTGTGGTGATACGCATCTTTTAAGGAAATTGTCAATTTCATTGAAGTTTTCAAATTTATTGGCATAAAATTGCTCATCATAATCCCTTTTTTCATCAACAACTGTAAAGCATGTAATGATGCCACCTCCTTCATTCCTTATATTGGGAATTTTTCATCTTCTTTTTTTTTTCCTCTAGAAGTCTGTCTGGCCATTTATAAATTTTATTTCTTTTTAAAAATAACCTAACTTTTGGTTTCATTGCATTTTCTTCATTTTTTTTTTGTTTTCTACTTCATCGATTTTTTTGTTCTCATCTTTATTTCCTTGATTTTGCTTACTTTGGGTTTAATTTGCTCTTATTTTTCAAATTTCTAAAGATGAAACTGAGATAATTTATTCCAAGTCTCTCTTCTTTTCTAACACAGGCATTTATTGCTATAAATGATAACTGCTTTAGTGACAGTTTATGATATATTATGTGATATATTATGTTTTCATTTTTATTCAGATTAAAATACTTTTTTTCTGACTCATTGCTTATTTAGAAAGTTAATTATTTGATTTCTAAGTATTTGAGAATTTTAAAAAGATATTTCTGTTGTTGATTTTAATTTCATTCCATTATGGTTACACAGCATATATTTTTCTCTTTTTTAATTTTTAAAACTTCAGTAGCTTTAGGGGTAAAAGTGGTTTTTGGTTACATGGGTGAATTATGTACTGGTGGAGTCTGGGCTTTTAGTATACCCATCATCAGAATAGTGTACATTGTATCCAGCAGGTATTTTTTCATTCCTCACTCACTTCCCACCCTCTCCCCTTCCATTATACCACTCTGCATGCCTTTGCATACCTCATAGCTGAGAGCCCACTTACAAATGAGAAAATGTGGTATTTGGTTTTTTGTTCCTGAGTTACTTCACTTAGGACAGTGGCCTCCAGTTCCATGCAAGTTGCTGCAAAAGCCATTATTTCATTCTTTTTTTTATGGCTGAGTATTCCATGGTATGTGTACACTACATTTTCTTTATCCACTCATCAGTTGGTGGGCCTTAGGTTGATCTTTGCAATTTTGAATTGTGCTGCCAATAAACACGTGTGCGGGAAGTTCTAGCCAGAGCAAGCAGACAAGAGAAAGAAAGAAAAGGCATTCAAATAAGAAGAGAAGATATCAATCTACCTCTCTTCACTGAGAATATGATTCTACACCTAGAAAACCCTAAAGACTCTGCCAAGAGGCTGCTAGAACTGATAAACAATTATGGTAAGATTTCAGGATACAAAATCAATGTAAAATATCAGTAGCATTTCTATATACCAATAATGTCCATGCTGAGAATCAAATCAAGAACACAATCCTATTTACAACAGCCCCAAAGAAAATGAAATACCAGGAATACAGCTAGACAAGGAGGTGAAAGATCTCTACAAGGAGGACTACAAAACACTGCTTAGAGAAATCAGAGTGATGACACAAATAAATGGAAAAACATTCCATGCTCATGAATTGGAAAAACCAATATTGTTAAAATGGTCATACAGCCTAAGGCAATTTACAGATTCGATGCTATTCCTGTCAAATTACCCAATGTCATTCTCCATAGAATTAGAAAACAGAATTCTAAAATTCATATGAAATTAAAAAAGAGCCCAAATTGCCAAAGCAATCCTAGGCAAAAAGAGCAAAGCCAGAGGCATCACACTACCTGACTTCAAACTGCAATATAAGGGCACAGTAACCAAAACAGCATAGTTCTGGTACAAACAGACACATAGACCAATGGAACAGAACAGAAAACTCAGAAATAAAGCCGTAACTTATAACTATCTGATCTTTGGCAAAGCTGACAAAAACCAATGGGGAAACAACTCTCTGTTCAATAAATGGTGCTGGGATAACTGGCTAGCCATATGCAGAACAATGAAACTGGACCCTGATCTTTCATCATATTAAAAAAAACTGAAGATAGATTAAAGATTTAAATGTAAGAACTCAAACTGTAGAAATTCTAGAAGAAAACCTAGGAAATACTCTTCTTGACATTGGCCTTGACAAAGAATTTTTGGCTAAGTCCCCAAAAACAATTGAAACAAAAACAAAAATTGGTAAGTGGGACCTAAACTAAAGAGCTTCTGTACCATAAAGTAAACTTTCAACAGAATAAAAAGCCTACAGAATGGGAAAAATATTTGCAAACTATGCATCTGACAAAGGTTCAATATCTACAATCTATAAGGGACTCAAACAGATCAACAAGCCAAAAACATAAGCCCATTAAACATGGGCAAAGGACATGAAACAGACAATTCTCAGGGAAGACAAGTGACCAAGAAACATATGAAAAAATGGTCATCATCACTAATCATCAGAGAAATGCAAATCAAAACCACAATGAGGTACTATCTCATACCAGTCAGAATGGCTGTTAGCAAGGCCATGGAGAAAAGGGAACACTTATACACTGTTGGTGGGAATGTATAATAAGTTAGTTCAGCCACTGTGGAAAGCAGTTTGGAAATTTCTCAAAGAACTTAAAACAGAGCTACCATTTGACCCAGCAATTCCATTACTGGGTATATACCCAAATAAAAATAAAACATTATACCAAATAGACATATGCACTTGTATGTTCATCACCATGGTATTCATGATGGCAGAGACATAGAATCAACTTAGGCGCCCATCAGTGGTGGATTGGATGAAGAAAATGTGGTATGTATACACCATGGAATACTACAAAGTCATAAAAAGAATGAAATCATGTCCTTTGCATTAACATGGATGGAGGTGAAAGTCATTATCCTAAGCATATTAATGCATGAACGGAAAACTAAATACTGCATGTTCTCACTTATAAGTAAGAGTTAAACATTGAGCACACATGGACACGAACATGAGAAAAATAGATACTGTGGACTACTAGAGGGAGGAAGGAGGGAGGAGGACATAGGTTGAAAAACTACCTACTGGGTACTATCCTCAACACCTGGGTGTGATATGCCCATGTAACAAACCTGCACATGTACCCCTATATCTGAAATAAAAGTTGAAAAAGAAAAGAAATAATGCTCTATGGTAATCTACTGATTAATTACCTTGTTAATAAATATGTAAAGCTCAGCACTTCCCCCAACCTAAACCAAAACCAAATAAGAAAACAAACAAAAAAAACATATGTATGCAGGTGTGTGTGTTTTCTATAATTACTTCTTTTCCTTTGGTAGGCCTACTTTTAGTTCTTTGAGAAATCTTTTTTTGTTTATTTTTATTATTATTATACTTTAAGTTTTAGGGTACATGTGCACAATGTGCAGGTTTGTTACATATGTTTCCATGTGCCATGTTGTTGTGCTGCACCCATTAACTCGTCATTTAGCATTAGGTATATCTCCTAATGCTGTCCCTTCCCTCTACCCCCACCCCACAACAGTCCCCAGAGTGTGATGTTCCCCTTCCTGTGTCCATGTGCTCTCAAATCTCCATACTGTTTTCCATAGATGTTGCACTAATTTAACATTCCCACTAGCAGTGTATAAGCATTACCCTTTCACCACATTGTGCCTACATCTATTGCTTTCTGACTTTTTAATCATGGCCATTCTGGCTGGGGTGAAGTGGGATCTCATTGTGGTTTTAATTTGCATTTCCCTGATGATTAGTGTTGTTGAGCATTTTAAAAATATGTTTATTGGCCATTTATATGTCTCCTTTTGAGAAATGTCTGTTTATATAATTTTAAATTTAATACAGCTTGAATCCTTTTGGTTTTATTAACACTTATTTTATGGCCCAGAATATGGTCTTTCTTTGTGAATATTCTATGTGCACCTGAAAAGAATGTGTATTCTGCTGTTTTGGGTGAACTATTAGTGTCAATCATGTCATGTTAGTTGATTGTTTTATTTAGTCTTCTAAAATTCTTCCTGCTTTTCTCTCTCTTTGTTTTATTAATTGTAGAGTGAAGGGTATTAAAATATTTTATCATAGTGGCTTCATGTATTTTGAAACTGTTATTAGGTGCATAAATGTTTACAATTGCTATGTCCTCTTGATGAATTCACCCTTTTATCAATATGAAAAGACCATTATTATCCCTGATAATATTCTTTGCACTGAAATCTACTTTGTCTGATTTTACTATAGTTAGTCCAATTTTCTTTAGATTAGTACTAGTGTGGTCTATGTTTTCCATTCTTTTTCTGTGATTATTTTTGTGACTATTTTTGTTACTATCTCTGTGTATTTTTAAACTGTTACTAGATGCCTACAAATTGAGGATGTATATATTGTCTTAATGAATTGATCCATTTAACACTTTTGAAATGATATTTTTTATCTTTAGTAATACACTTTGCTCTGAAATCCACCTTGTCTGATATTAGTATGGTCTCTTTAGCTTTCTTTGTATCAGTGTTAGCATGGTATATTTTTCCCCTCATTTTAATTTTAATCTATTTGTGTCTTTATGTAAAATGCATTTTTGATTATATATGTATTTTGAAAATTGATTATTTATTGCATGTACTTAAGATACACAGCATGATGTTTTGATATACATATACATACTGAAATGACTACAACAGGTAAACAAATTAATATATCTATCATTTTCCACAGTAATCTCTGTTTTTGTGGTAAGAGCACCTAAAATCTACTTTGCCAGCAAATTTTCAATATATAATACAATATTATTAACTATAGTCCTCTTGCTGTACATTAGTTCTTTAGACTTACTCATCTTACCTAACTGCAGATTTGTACCTTTGACCTACCTCTCCCCATTTCCTTCCCCATCCTACCCTGAAAACCATTATTCTGCTCTCTGTAGAAAGAGTAAAATTTTTTGGATTGCACATGTAAGTGAGATCATGCACTATTTTTATTTTTGTGTCTGGTTTTCTTCACTTAACATGATGTCTTCTAGGTTCATCCATGTTATTATAAATGGCAGTATATCCTTTTTAAAGGTTGAATAGTATTTCATTATGTAAATATACCACAGTTTCTTCATTCATTCATCCATTGATGGACACTTACATTGTTTTAATATCTTGGCTATTGTAAATAATGCTGCAAGGAATATGGGACACAGATATCTTTATGAGGTGCTGATTTCATTTCCTTTGTATATACACTCAGCAGAGGGATTGCTGGGTCACGTGGTAGTGCTATTTTTAATATTTCAAAGAACCTCTGTACTATTTTCCATAATGGCCATACCAATTTATGGCCATACATAATGTATGGCCATACACAGAGCATACAAGAGATCTCTTTTCTCCACACCCATGCCAGCACTTGTTATCTCTTGTTTATTTATTTATTTATTATTTTTTTAAATAATAGTCATTCTAACAGGTGTAAAGTGATATCTCATCATGGTTTTGATTTGCATTTCCCTGATGGTTAGTGATGTTGAGCACCTTTTCAGATACCTGTTGACCATTTTTATGTCTTATTTGGAAAAATATCTGTTCAGGTCATTGCCAGTTTATTGATTGGGTTGTTTTTACTTTTTAGTTTGCTATTGAGTTGCATGAGTTCCCTGTATATTTTGGATATTAACCCATTATCAGATATATGGCTTGAAAATATTTTCTCCCAATCCTTTGGCTACCTTTTCATCTTGTTAATTTTTTTGTTTTTTGCTGTATAGAAGCTGTTAGTTTGGTGTAGTTTCATTTTTTATTTTTGCATCATTGCCAGAACTTTTTGGTGATATTCAAAAAATCATTGCCAAAACCAATAACAAGGAGTTTTCCCTATATATTTTCTTGTAGGAGTTTTGTTGTTTCAGGTCTTATGTTTAAGTCTTTAATCCATTTTGAGTTAATTTTTGTGTATGATGTAAGTATCCAATTTTATTCTTTTGTATGTAAACCATATGTTTATTGGCTATTTATATATCTCCTTTGAGAAATGTCTGTTTATATAATTTTAAATTTATATTTTCTCAATACCATTAATGAAAAGACTATCTTTCTCCCCATTGTGCCTTCTTGATGTGCTTGTCAAAAATTATTTGAGTGTATTTGCTTGGTTTTATTTCTGAGCTCTCTATTCTGTTCCACTGGTCTATTTGCCTGTTTTTGTTTTGTTTTGTTTTGTTTTGTTTTGTTTTGTTTTGCTTTTGGTCAGTAACACACTCTTTTGATTATTACAGCTTGGTACTATAATTTGAAATCCAGAAGTGTGATGTCTCCAACTTTGTTATTCTTTCTTAAGGTTGTCTTGGCTATTTGGTATCTCTTGTGGTTCCATATATATTTTAGAATTGCTTTTTTTATTTACTTGAGAAATGCCATTGAGATTTTGATAAAGATTGCATTGAATCTATATATTACTTTGAGTAGTATGGGGATTTTAACAACATTCATTACTCCAGTCCATAAACATCAGATATCTTTCCATTTGTTTGTGTCTTCTTTAATTTCTTTTCCCAATGTTTTTATACTTTTCAGTGTACAGATCTTTCACTAACTTGGTTAAATATATTCGTAAGTATTTTATTCCTCTTGATGCTATCATAAGTGGGATTATTTTCTTGATTTCTTTTTTCAGATAGACTGTTATTGGTGTAAAGAAATGCAACTAATTTTTTATATTAATTTTGAGTCCCACAACTTTATTAAGTGCATTTTTTGAGAACGGCATAAATTGGGTCTTGGTTTTTTGATTTTAGCTGACAATTTCTGTCTTCTAATTGGGGTATTTAGGCTATTTACATTTAATGTTATCATTGATATTGTTAGGCTTAAATCTGTCATCTCATTTATTTTGTATTTTTCTCATCAGTTTTTCCCTTTTATTTGTGTGCCTTTTTAAGACTTATTAAATATTTCATATAATTCCATTTTATGTCAATTTTTGCTTGTTAGTGATAGTTATGATTTGTGATAGTTATTTGTTTTGTTATTTTAATATTTTAGTGGTTACTTTAGAGTTTATAGTATATATATTTAATTTATTGCAGTCTGTCTTTAACTAATATTATACCACTTCATGAATACTTAATAAAGCCCTATAATAGTATACTTCCATTTGTGCTCTCCTGGAATTGTGCTATTATTGTCATACGTTTAACATCTACATATGTTATATAAACCTTATGCTATAGTTATTTTTGTTTAAATACTTAATATTTACTCTTTAAATAAAGATATTTAAATAATTTCAAGATATTTAAATAATAAAACATGTTTTACTTTTGTTTTTACCAGTCTCTGTGCTCTTCATACACTTTTACAGATCCACATTTCCATCTGGTACTTTCTTTGTCATTTCTGTATATTTTGCATTTGCTGGTGAATTAAATGATTTCAACTTTCATATGACTGAAAGTCCTTATTTTGTCCTTAATTTTGAAACATAGTTATGCTTCACAAATCATAACCATTACTAATAAGCAAAAACAGACATAAAATGGGATAATATAAAATATTTAATTTTAAAAAAGCATACATATAGGGGGAAACAAAGAATTGATGAGAAAAAAACAAAACAAATGAAATGATAGATTTAAACCTAACAATATGCAGGATGTAGAATTCTTATTCCACCAGTTTTTCTTTTTGCTCACCTCTACCTTAAAAATTTGCTCTATTGCATTCTCTTTGCTCTATTGCATCCTCTATTGCATTCTTGTTTGTATAGTTTTCAGTAAGAAATTTGTTATCCGTGTCTTTGATTATCTGTATATGACATACCTTTCATTCTCTGGCTACTTAAAAAATATACTCTTTATCACTGTTTTCAAGAAATTTGTTTATGATGTACCTCAGTGTAGTTTTCTTCATATTTCTTATGCTTGGGGTTCATTCAGCTTCTTAGATCTGTGAATTTATAGTTTTCCTTAAATTTGGAAAATTCCATTCCTCATTTCTTTAAATATTTATTTTCTCTCCTCGTTCTCTTCCCCTTTGGAGACTTGACTTACATGTATGCCAGACTGCTTGAAGTTGTGCTACAGCTTACCCATGAGCTGTTTACTTTAACAATTTTATTTTTTTTTCTGTTTGATTTTGAGCCATTAAAGGGAAAGGTAGCAGTTTCAAGGAACTTACAAAGGAAAATGGCATATTTACTTTGATAAGCTGTAATTAAAAAAATAAGTCAGGTTTTTTCCTGTCCAAAAGAGTGGCTATCAAAAAATAAGAGAGCTTTTGTAAAAACTGGCAAATGTCAGATTATTCTTTGTTGAAGGAAACGGTTTGTTTTTGTGTAGAGATTTCCCCTGCCTGAAATTACTGATTTTCTCTCCATTGTGTTATTTGACATGCTCCTCTATTCTCTGTATTTCATGTAGATTGGTAGTTAGATCTGGATGATACAATTTTTTTGACAAGAATATTTCATAGGTAGTTGTGTACTTCAACCAGGAAGCACATAATGTCTGATTTTTCTCTTGTGATGTTAACAGCCTTTGACAGTCATCATTATCACTCCATATGGCAATTTAGTTCCAGTAGATGCCTCATGAATGACTCATGGGAGTAAGATGTCTTGAGCTGTTTTTTTTTTTTTTTTTTATAAGAGATTGCCTTAAGCCTTTAAATATTAGTCTAACTGGATGTAAAATCCCTGGCCTCATTCATTTTTTTGAGCATATTAAATATGTAATTCCATTGTCATCTGGCACAAAATGTTGCTGTTAAAATGTCTGATGCCAATCTGATATTTCTTCCATTTTAAATGTCTTGTTATTTTTGTCTGGTATTATCGACACAAACAAAATAGTTTTTGAAAAATAAGTACTCTTTTTTAAAATTTCAACTACTGTTCTCAGATTGACCTGTCTTGCTAATTTGTATTTTTTGGAATTTTTTTGTTTGTTGGTTGCCAGTGTTACTAGAAGTGTCATTGTCTCATGCAGCTCACATAGCTGTAAGTGGCTTGTTCCTGCTTTATAATTTTGGGTTTGTGAAGATATGTTGTCATCTAGATGTTTTAGTAGATATTATATTGCCTGTGGGCTTTAGGGTCTTCCTAGGAGCTCTGTTTCTAAGGACAGGGGCTCTCAGGAGAATTCACAAACAACGCATATGCCATTTTACCTGTTTTCTCAATCTTCCTAGTAGGTTTTGAAAATCTTGGATGTGAGTTTTGTTGGTGTCTTTGTTTGCATTTTCTTTTGTTTTGGTGTTCATGACTTTTAGGGTACGTTGGCTTTTCCCTCATTTCCCTAACTTAAACCCACAGCTGCTGACCTCCCACACTCCTGCTCACCACTACTTTTACTCAGGTCATAAAGGACTCTCCATTACCTGGTGGTGTTGAAGATGTTATCCATAGATTCATTTTTTCCACTTTCATGTTTGATCTGTTTAGTTTTAAGGAGTTTGGAACATTAAAAAAACTACCCTGCTGCTATGGTCAGTCATATCATTGGAAGTTTATGGAACTTTTTTTCCATATGGAAGTTAATGGAAATTTGTAAAAGTTTTATCACACCATAAATGTCACTATGTCATACTGGTAGTTCCTTTTTTACACTTAAATTGTTTTTGGAATTTATCCCTGTTGATCTATACATACATGTGTGTATATATATATATATATATATATAATTATATATATATGTGTATATATAATTTTACAATTTCTCTGTGATATTTTCCCCTTGTATCAATATGCCACATTTAATTCACCAACTCATCTATTCATATGCATTTCTGCTATTTCAGATTTTTCACTATAACAAAAAAGACTGCAGTAAAAATTCTGATATATTTCTGTTTGAGATCATATGATAGTTACTACAGTGTTTATTTATAAAAATTCATCTTTAATCGTTCAAAAATTAAATCACATAAACAGCTTTGTAACTGGAACATGGTATACAAATATCAGGTACTTTAATTATCTGAGATTTTGACATTTTCTGATTTTTACAAAAGATCTCTTCCTTTTTGATAACTGCCTTTTTGAACACTAGAGACTTGACTTTATTTTTTTTTAATGACAGCTTATCAATGTAAACATCCCATTTCCCTTTACAAGTTTTTTGAGACTGCTTCCTTTCCCTTTAATGACTCAACAGAGCACACATAAAGAACTGCACAAACATACATGCACACCCCAGAGAGCTTTGTGTGAAAATTTCTGTGTTGGTAGTTTTCCGTGGTGGTTACCCTTTTAGTTTGCTCTAAAACATCCTAAAAATAGAAAGGAAGGATATATTGGATTCCCTTCCAGGCTCTTCCATCCTCTATCCATGTGCTTGGGGTTTCTGATGGGCTCCAAACAGTTCCAGCCAGGCAACTTTGCCTGGACAGAAACAAAGTTTCTTAGTTTGTACAATATCTGTTAATGAATAAGTCAGCCTGACTCTTTGGCCTGGAGTCCTTTGCTTTTCATTTGGGTAAATTAACTTAGGAACCCTAAATTCAACTCATTGAATTTCCTGTGTGTTCTTTTGTTGAGGATGCAGTGATCATAGTGTTTTTAGATATGGTCCAGGCAGCTGTGACTGCCCCAGATGAGGGTAAGAACATTTCTGTTTTCCCCTGGCTGAGACCTCACACGTTGGTCTCAGTCTCAAAGGGAGAAACCACCAGCTGTTCGATAAGTGTGTTCATTTGTTCATTCACTTGACATGCCTTTATGGAACACCTGCTGTGCGGCTGGCTGTGGTAGAAGCTCAGGATGCAAACACGACGACGACGACGACGATGATGATGATGATGATGATCACACTGGGCACAATGATGATGGGTTTTGATGTGATTGTTTCCTGGTAATAGCTGGAGAATATTTTTTCCATTGCATGAATATACTACATTTAACTGATCAATTTTACAATTCATACACATTTAGGATGTTTGTTCCAGTGATTTACATGATTAGCTGCTTTCATCCTCACAATAATCCTAGAGGTTGGCAATATTGTTCTCGCCCCTATTTTACAGACAGGAGGAGGAAGGCACAGAGAGTGAAGCAGTTTTCTTGTAAGTGCTCTTACGTGGTGAGCCTGGGATCCCATCCTAGGCAGCCTTATTCCAAAGACCACATGCTCAAGAACTCTGCTCTCTCCACCTGTCCAGAAGTAGTTGCTGTCCTAAGGAATTCACAGGCTAAGAGCTCAACATGCAAATAAGTCACTTATAGTACATAGTAGTAAGAAACAATAGCTGAGCACTTAGAGGACAGGTGCAGCCCAGAGAAGAGGGGACTAGCTCACCTCTGCAGGTAGGAGGAAGTCTGCTGGGGAGACCCCTTGTTTTGAAGGATACATAGGCTTAGCCCAATCAATTCCTAGAGAAGACTTTTGTACATGGCAGTGGTGGACTATGTGGACAGTGTGAGCTCACCTACAGCAGGGCAGTGCGGAGGAACAGGAGGCTTCCCAAGAGAGTCCACTTGGGGTCAGAAGTTCAGGCCCTGCCACTCTGCCTCTCACGACCTCTGGCAAGTCACTTAGCTCTCCTGATGTGGTCTTTACTTAACAACCTCACACATTGGTCTCAGTCTCAAAGGGAATAATCAATGCAGAAGTTCCTTGTAAATGGCAAAGTACTGGGCACTGTGACGGCTGCTACCACTCCCTGGAAAGGACAAATGAGGCCTGGCGGGTCTCATGGGGGGCAGCGTGAAACACGGGTCTATCGCCTTGCTCCAGTGACTGCCGTGTAAAGCTTCATCTAATCTCTAGGTTCCAGCCTTGAGCTCCTCAGGAAAGGTGTCAAGTATCACTTTCACCACGAACTGTTGGTGTTGACCCGACAGTCGGGGCTCGGTCAGCGAGCTGAGGCTGCGCTTCTCTGCGCCACTCAGCCATGGGTCCCCTTTCTTCCTCCATAGGCAGAAAGCGTCTGTTTCTGCACAATAAGGAGAGCGGCTCCACTGATAACACAGTCGCTCAACTGGCCCCGACCACCAGAACAGTAGCACTGGTTAACTCTGTGCACAGAAGCAGGGACTTTCCCTAAAATAGTTCTCAGAAACTGGGAAAGTAAGACTGGGCTGAGGGTTTATCCTAGAAGAATGTATCAGGATAGCCTCTTTGTTAAGAGGTTTCATCCATGATTCAATCTATAATCCCAAGAACTCTCATTTTTTTAGACCTAACAAGCTCTCCATCAATAATGGCTGGAGAAAGACTAAAGAGCATATTTTAAAAACTGAAACCTCAATCTCCTGATGATGGAGACCAAAAATGGAAATAATCACACAGATTTCTCTAGGTCCTCAGTCCCTCCAGGTTTCCCAGGCTCCCTCTCGAGAGAGCTACATTCCATTCAGACCAGAGGGAATTTACACTGAGGGGTCCATCTTGTTGTACTCTGCTGAACCTAGCAGCCAAGCTGGCCAGAAGAGTCCCCGCTTGCATGGCAGATGCTGATGTTGGCAGGGAAGCCTTCCCCAATCCAGCTCTGTGTCATTCTTGGGAATGGGCAGTGGCCCCTGTGTTCTCCTGAGGTTGGAGTAGTTTCCTTCCCTGGTGAAGCTGCAGTGAGGAGGCCACCGGGCATGGCAGTCTGGAGTTCAGTGTGTCCTGTGCTTGCTGTAGAGCTCCCTTTCACTCTGGGTCTGCTGGGAATATGTGACCATGAAATGCACTGAGAAGAGGCAGCACCACATCTTTGGATAAAGATGCTCCATCAAACTAACCGACTAAGGTCATGACCCCAGGGTGATTCCCAAACCCAGAGCCATGGCCACCCTGGACCTCCCCACCCAGCCATGCTACCTGTGTCTAGGCCTGGGGGCAACTCAGCTCTGCTTCTCTCAGAAGCTTCTGGTCAAAGAATAGTCTGTCTTGCCTTGGCTGTGGTAAGGCTGCCACACAACCCATTTTAGGAAACTTTCATGGTGATGGTTGGGTTGGACGACCTGCTGCCTTTAACTCAGTGTCCTGGATGTCGACTAAAAGGCATCAGCTTCACAACATCCTAGACCTTGAGACTCTGAGCCCCCTACTTGCTTCCTGGCAATGTGTGCTTAGTCAGCCTCATGGCTGCTTCAAGCTTCCCACTTACAATGCCTCAATCTTTGTTCAAGTCCTTTTAAACAGATTTTGTTCCTCCAAATTGTGTGATTTGAATTTGATTTTACTTTGACTGACTACGATATTTTATGGAAACACATGATGATAAGCCCCCAGCAACTTGCATCTCCCTTAGCTAAAGTGTGAATTGGAGCCCTGAGCTGCATACTTCGATGGTGCTGAAAGAGGGTCCTGGGGAGGCAAGCAGGTGCATTTGGGCATGCGCAGCCCTGGCCAGCTATACCCTTTGCTGTATTTTTCTCAGCGTATGGCCCTCCAGACCTCCTAGCTTGCTCACAGTCATAGCCAAAGTCACGTTTTGCCCTCATCTACTCCCCTCCCCCTACTCCATGGGGCACACCGGCCTCCTGCCTCCTTGGCCATGCAAGGCCTGGATGCCTTTGCACACCTGTCCACAGGATGGCGCCATCACCTCCTCCAGGTCTTTCCCAAAAGTCACCTTCTTGGGGACTTGTTCTTTACCATTTGATTATTTAAAATTACAGCAGATTCCTAGAACCAACCATCCCTTTTGCTCTCTTTTTTTTTTTTTTTTGCCCTTCTCACCACTGGGCATGCTCTTTACTGATTGTGTATTTCTCCCAACTACTGTGTAATCTTTAGAAGATAGATTTTTTTCTTTACAACTTTTATTTTCGGCTCAAGGGGTACAAGTGCAGGTTTTTTTACATGGGTAAATTGCGTGTTGTGGGGGTTTGACGTACAGATTAGTCTGTCTATAATAAGGAACAAGCACAATACCCCATGGGTAGTTTTTAATCCTCATGCTCCATCTTCCGCCCTCACGTAGGCGCGGCAGTCCTTGTTCCCTTCGTGTCTATGCATATGCAGTGATCAGCTCCCACGTCCACATGAGATCAGGGAGGACAGGTGTCTGTCTGGTTTGTTACCTTCCCAGTACCTGGGCAAAAGTGTGCATGAACTAATGTGGAATACATATCTTCTAAGGAATAAATGAACATTATATCCTCATATTATATAAAGAATATCATTTGAAGTATTTCTCCGTCTGTAACATCTAAGTAAAAATTAAATTTCTCTAGTAGAATAACTTTAAACAACACAAAACTTCATTTATCCATAGATATATATTTAAGACATCTTTTTACTTTTTTGTAAAAATTTTGAAAAGCTTTTTTTTCAGGCAATAGAATTAATTCGGAATCATTGTAAAAAGTTTTTAGAAAGTACTATTCTTTTTAAAATTAGTAATTAGTAATAATGCCAGAGTTAACCACTGTTACCACTTTGCTATATTTCCTTTTATATTTTTATCTATATGTGCACATTTGCATGGACACACACACATACTTCTATAAATACTTAATGATATTTGTCTACACACATATGTATATATATATATATTTAGGTTGGAATTGTACTATGTTTACTTTTATCATGTACTATGCCAAGAACATATTGTGTATTGTTCATTGCTGGTCTTTCTGGATCACTATGTTCAGAGATATATTATCATTTCACCACATATAATCTATCATAATTTAACTAATATACTATTGTGGATAATAAGTGTTTTCATTTTCATTATCTATTGAGTTTATTGGTCTTTAACAGCTCTCACTTTTATCTACTCTAATTCCTTTAGCTTATTTTGCTTGTATATTTTACCTCTCAATAACCTTCAAAGTTTAGTCTTTTGTCCTTATGTTCTTTCAAAATGGCATTTTCTTGACTCTCAGTGGTTTGGTCCCATGGTCTGTTTACCTTTAGTTCCTTGATTCTATCTGTCTCACCTTCTTTGTATTTTCTAGAGTAGATCCCATTTCCGGGATGTGTTTCCTGGCAGGCTTTCACTGTGGTGAAGTGTGGGAACAGCATGCCCCACAGCCCACTTCCTACTCTGTCAGAACCTTCTCCTCAAAGAGCACGCTCAGGACATGGGGTTCTTCCCCCTGTGGCTGGCGAGGTCACAGTGCCCTCTGGAATCACATTCCCAGCCATCCCTTGCTGAGAGAGGAACATTCCATGTTCTAGAGTCTCTAACATGTGCAGGCCCTGATGAGGAGCAAGAATGCCCCCTCTCACCCAGCCTTGTCAGGGCCAAGTGAATGAAGCCCGGGCAGGCCTGGTGAAGCTGCCCAAGGAGCCTCAGTAGTCAATGCTGGCATCGTTTCTCCCTCAGCCCCTGTCTCCGTCACTTTGAAGCTTTCTACTGGTTTCCTTTGAGTCCCTTCAGCTCCCCAGTCAGATCAAGGAAGAGCTGGTTATTGCTTTCACAGACTTCAGAGGCAAGCAGATCTGAGTACCTCGGGGGTCAAACAGACCTACACCAACCACAGCGTTGAAGAGGAGATCCATTTCCTAAAAATGGGGGGAGACGGCTATTGGTGGGATGCTCTATTCACATCTGTCTCCACTGCATGTCTACAGAACGGCTCCCTGTAGTCTGGGAGTAGCGTTCCTTGGCTTCTCTGAGCTTCCTGCAGTCCACGAAAGGCTGTTTCCCTTGACAGAAGCCTTTCCTCTTCTTCCATATCTGGCTGACTGCATGTCCTTTGGAGCCAGCCCTCTGGACTGAGGACTTGAATCTCTGATTGATCCGCCCACTACTCAGCTCCAGGGCCTCAGTGGTGTCCACGAGACTCTTGACATGGGACCCATTCACAAGGGAAGGCACCTCCCCACAGATGCAACTGAAAGCCGTGGACCCCGTGATTCTCAGGAATTCGGCTGACTGATGGAGCAATCCTTCCCACGCGGGTGGAGGTGGAGGACTCCCCTTGACCCAGACACACGGGTACTCTGTGAGTTTCTTGACGGTGCCAATTCCTCTAAAGTATAGATTTTACTCCTCGGTGTTGTCTGATTAGGTAAACTCTCCAAGATAAAGATCCGGATATATTGGCAAGGGACCTGGCTTTTAGAAAACACATGTTCCTCAGATTTAAAGTTTTAGGCCCTCTTATCTCTCCAGGTATGTGAAGAAAATACCTTTGGCAAAGGTCTTGGTGGGCTGGCGCCTGTATCTGCTTAGCTTCTGGAAGAACTGGCTCGTGCACTGAGAATCTGCTTCTTCCATATCTGGCTAGAAGTCTCATTAGATGTACGATTTACAGTCTGGCCAGGGTGCATTCCATCTACTCGGCTTCTGGGTCCCATTGCAATCCAACTTTAACCTTGATTCTCTGCCCCAGGAGAGGGATGGTTATCTGAGAAGACCCATCACTAGGCCCAGCCTTGGGCTCCTGGGCCCACCTGCAGCCAGTGGGCCATCCTCTGGGTGGTTTGCAGCCACAGTTGGGAGTGAGGTTGAGTTCAAGGGTTTGCTAGTTTGTGAGCGAATTTTATTGCTGTAACATCATTCTCACTCACTTGCCCTCTGATGTGCTTTCTTGGGCAGGAGGGAAGGTCAGGGTGACTCAGTGGTGCAGAAATTATCTTGATTCCTAGGCACCCCCAGGACCGCACGTGGGCCTCTGGTCCAAGGAAAGCAACGACACTCACGTTAGGGCCCTGAATACTCAAGTCCAGCCTCTGCCTTTTTGTAAATAGTAAATCCACTCGAGGTTGTGTACATCCCAAAGGGGAAATGTGCCTTTTCCACCCTGTTACACAGCGTGGAGGTGCATTTACAACTTGAATGTGAGAAATTCACCCCCAGCTGGATACCAAGGCCAAAGGGCCTTCTTACTGTCAGGCTTCTCTGCTGCAGGCCTGATGTGCACGGCAGACTCACACCTCTGACGATCTCAGCCAGATGAGACAAGGGCCATTAAGGTGGGAATTCAATTTCTGGACTTCAGTTATACCATGAAATGTTATGTGGCTATTTAAAAATCATGCTTTTGGGGTTATTTTAAGACATGGGAAGATGTTCTTAGTACACTACAAAGTTGAAGAAAAGGACAGGGCCCTCAGCTGCTTCCTCAGTAAGACCCCCATTTTGTTATCTGTATATATAGCCATATCAAAATGCTGATGATAGATATTTTTGGGTGACTTCATTATAGGTACTTTCTAATATTTTTCAAATGTCTACAGTGTATGTGAATTATTTTGTAATGAGAAAAGACACATTGTTGAATAAGTTTTTTTTAAAAACTGTATTAAAATTATAAGTTTCATAATTTATAATGAACCTCCACCCATGGACCCATCACCCATTCTCAAAAATTACCAGAACTATGGGCTAATCTTATTCCATCTATGCCACCATCTACTTCTCTCCTGCCCATATTACTATTTTTTAATTAACAGACAATTTTTGAGAGCAGTTTTTGGCTTAAAAAAGTGGAGCAGACACAATGGAGAGTTCCCACATGCTCTCCCCTGATCCCAGTTTCCCTATTACTAACATATTGCATTAATGTGCAACGTTTGTACAGTGGATGAGCCAATACTGATGAATTCTTATTAATTAAAGTCTCTAGGTTACTGTAGGTTTCACTCTTTGTTTTGTATAGTTCCATGAACACAGGTTTTTAGTTTTTTTTATCCCACAACTTATCAAGTGGATTATTCCCAAGACTACAAATGTCTGAACCAACTTAACCATTTGAAGTATCTAAATTGCATTCCAACTACAATCCAGAAACAAGTGAGGTGATGAAGAAGCCCTTTAGAAACATTTGAAAAGCACAAAGTTGAGAACACAGCAGCCACACTGAAATCTCCATCCCTAGTATATGAGTATAAAGCAATGGCAGTGTGGGGTGTGGGGCTGCGCCTGCTGCCTGGGGAAGGTGAGCCTCACTCCTCCGGGAACAGTAACTTTAACTGGAGCACAGTTGTTGAGGCAGTGGGAGTGGGAAGGAGCGTGCAGAATGTTCCCCAAGACTGATTGGAGCCAGAACTTACAAAGGGGATTAAAAAAAATTAAAAAGTAATCCTGGCAGCCTAATGAAACAGAGACTTTCTCAGCAGTGGAATGGGGGAGCAATGCCCAGCCATGATGTCACCACGGCCGGCCAGGCAGCTCTTTCCAGACACCTGCCAGACACTAATTAGTCCAGGCCTCCAGAGCAGGGATCTGGACGGGAGCAGAGGGAGCAGAGGTCATTTTCCCCAGGACATTTGCAACCTGTCAGAGTTTAATGCCCTCTCCCCACAACCAGTCTACAGTAGAGTTTTGGTTTCTATATGCAGAAGGGGACAAAAATTGTCATAGCCAGCTGACTCAGCCCCTAAATTAATCATGCCAGTTGTGGTAGAGACCACATTGACTGTTTGCTCTTCAACAATCTCACTGATAAGCACTTCCTGCATGGGGCCAGGCTTTGGGGAGGCACTGGTGGCAAGACAGGGCAGGCTCTGCAGGGGCACTGACCTCCCACTGCAGGACACCAAGCCCCCAAGGACAGTGGGGACTGCTCTTTATTTGCTTATTTCCAGGGGCCCCACCGGCCTTCACTTTGCCTTGTGTAGTCAAAGGGCCATGTCCATGCACGGACACATGTCATCTGGGTTTCCTGAGAGTGGAGGAGACCAAAACTGAATTCTAAGTTTCCAAGTTTCCAAATATTCAGCCTGTCATGATGGTGTGGGCAAGCCCTCCTGTGTGGATGGAGTTACAGAGAGCCAGACGCTGCTTCCTTCCACCTTCTTTTGGGGCCACAGCTAGACGTCAGTCACTTCTCAGCAGTGGGCTTCACCCCTTCCCAGCCAGGAGCACCAAACTCAACCCAGGACCATTGAGATTCTTAGGCTACTTTAGAGAATCTGTGCAAACCTATATAGAAAAGCAATTAGGAAACTTTAAAAAGAAAACTAGGAGAAGGGACTAGCTCTACACGATTCCAAAATGTGTTTTAGGTTTCCATGGAAAATGGCACCTGGTAAGAATTCCAGATACAACCTCCTCTCCCTTTCCATGAAAAGACCTAGGAAGAAACAGAAACACTTGGATACTAACAGATTCTTACTACAGGTGTATTGCGTACCAGGTATCATGCTGGGTACTTCCAGCAGATCATCAAGGTTGGCAGAGTAACTGACCCCACTTACAGAGGACACCCACCCGCCCAGGCACACACAACCCCACAGACTCAGCCAGCAAGGGGCACAATGGGTGTCATGTCCAGCCCTTCCTGGACCCCAGGGCTGTGCTCCTACTGAGGCCACTCACTTGGTCTTCAGAATCCTGGGGGAGTTTCCACAACATGGGAATCTAAGGGGCTGAACCAAGAATCACGTGCAGAAGCTGGCAGTGTCTGAGCCTGGGACAAATGGGGAGGGACAACGGCTTGGGGCCTGTGGTCATCTCGCCCCTCACAGGCCCAAGTGGTTGGCTCTCAGGCCACTGAGCAGTCTTAGGTCTGAGCTGTGGTTACTTTTTGGAGGTTTCATAGAAAGGCTTTGATAGCTGACCTCAATCATTCTCTCCCAGCCCAAGATGGAGCAAATCCATCAGCCTAGTTCAAAGGCAGTACCTTCCTCTGTCATGGCTCAAAACCCAGGCCACAACCAAGCCCTGCCGTGCCTGGCAAGGGAACGACTCTTGGCATTGACCATAGAACTGCTCCCCGTACTGTTTCCCTGACCTCTTTCCTCCACCCGATTTCCTCATAAATCTTCTCTTTCTAGATCTGTTCAGGGGAGCCAGAGCGTAGCAGAGGAGAGGTAGTAGCGCTATCTCCCAATTCTTCCCTCGCAGTCAGCCCCTGCAATGTCTTCTCTACGTAGTAGCTATGGTGAGACTTTTAAAACATACATTCAGCCCTGCGCCTCCTCTGCTGGTGCTCTCAAATAGCCCCACGGCTTCTAGTGTTGGAAAAGCCTCTCCTCCCTACCCATTCCACTCCTGACTCTGGAGGCCTTGCTCTTCCTGCAAATACCAGGTGAGCTCTGGCCTCAGGGCCTTTGTGTGTGCTGGGCCCCCCTCCTAGGATGCACTTTGGCCAAGTGTGCTCATGCTCTGCTATGTCCACTGTTGGCTTGGACAAGGATGAGTTCTCTTTGTGTTTTACCAAATGAGGACCTCGATTTCTGAAATACTGGTAATGTAAAAAAAGAGTTCTGGCTTGAACTTGAGAAGTTGATTTTGTCTGACCTTATGAAATCTCTTGAGAATACATAAGGGTGATTCAATGAAGGGGAAGTGAACTGATCTTCCCTCTCTTAAGTGATCCACCAAGGAGAGGAAAGGAATCCAGAACTTTCAGGAGCAAAGTCATATGTTGGAAAGGTGTCCATCATATATTCATTCAATAGACACCTACTGAGCACTGAGCTCGTGAGTTAGGAGGTGGGGACCCCACCCCGAATCAGAGAGCAGTCCCTCTGTCAACAAGCTGATGGCTGGCCTGAGGAGACAAATATTAAGTGACTATACAAATAATTATAAAATCTTAAGAATCATCAGTGCAGTGAAGGTGACATGGGCAGTTTTAGGTCTGTCTAGGAGGTCAGGAAGGGCTTCCCGAGAAAATGGACATTCGTTGTAGAATATGAAGGATAAGTTGGAGAGGTGCTGACCAGCACTGCAAGATCCATGGCTTCCACCCTTCAGTGAACACTAGTAACATTTAGTGAGACAGAAAACACCAGGAGACAGGAAGGCCAGGTGTGGGTAGATGGGGAAAAGAGCAAGTTCTGTTTGGGACTTTACCGTGAGGTTCATTTGAGCCAGAGAAGAGCCAATATTAAGTATACAATTGGATATTACTAGATATACCAAGGACAATATGCAGACAAAAGGTTGGAAATGTTAGGAGGGCTCTGGCTCAAGGTACATGTTTGCGAGTCACTACCATGCTGTGCGGTAACCGAAGGCCTGGGTGCACACGAGTTCTTCTGAGGACAGAGTGCAGATGGCACAGAGAAGTGGGCCTGGGGGCCACCTTGAGGAGCTGTAACATTCCAACTGTACATAAAGAAGGATGAGCTTGCCAAGAAAGCAGAGACATTTCCTGATCAGCAGGAGGAAAAGCAGGAGAGTGTGCTTTGAATGAAGTCGAGGGAGGATCCTTTGGACTACTGGTGTGACATTTTTGTAAGTCTAAAATTATTTCAAAACAAACAGTAAAAATCAGTTTATAAGGGCTTATTAGGATGGAGGAGGGCCCAGCTTCTCCATGGTGGATAACTGCTTCCCATCAATAGGGACCTTCCTTGGTAGGGGTCCTCATCTTCTTCCATATCCTCTTCAAAGAGCCACTTTAACTCCTCAAAGCTTCCCCCTCCTTATGCCCCTACACTTATCTCTTCATCTAAACCAGTGTCGTTCTAGGACATAAACTGTGAAAAAGGGATGGATCATTTACTTTCCAACCCTTTATTTTAAAGAAATGCTATTGGCTTTTAAATGTATGCTACATTTTAATATATCCCCACTTATTTATTAAAAAAACATATGCATACATTTAATTGAGGACACTGGAGAAATTACTACCAATTTGTACCAGTCAGGATAGGCCAGGTTTGATGATAACAAAGAAGCCCCAAGTCCTGGGGGCTAAAAGAACAAAGGTTTGCTTCTTGCTCAAGTGCTCCATCTACTGTGGGTTGTGGGAGAGCTTGGCTTGTATTTATCACTCTGAGACCGATCCATCTTGATACTTATTTCCATGATTGCTGCGGTGGGGAAGGCAGGGCTCAGTCAGGCACTGCAGCTGGGTGCTTCAGCCTGGGAGCTACACACGTCATTTCTGCTCACCCTTCATTAGCTGTAGGCAGGCACTGGTTGTGCCTGACTTCAAGGGAATGCGGAAGTATCCTTCCTGTGTACGTGAAATAGAAGAAATCCAGAACCAGTCCATGCAATGTAAGGTTCTACCACAAGCAATAAAAGTCAGTAAAATCACAGCATTGTGGCAGAAATAGCTAATTGCTTAGTCAATGTTCATTCTTCTCTACTTCCTAAGAGCACTCTTGTATGTCAATACCTACTGAAAAGTATCTAACTCTACAGATACCCTAATAGCTAAGTGGGGGACATATGACCCAATTTTGGGTGTTTGGATGGAATCAGAAGTCACTAGGGGTGGGGCTTAAAGCAAAAAAACCTTTTTGGTGATCTGACAATGCTGGCTTGTGCCTTTGGCCTCTGTCCTTCCTCTGCCGTCCATCTTCTTCCTCCCGTCTTGGACCCTGGAAACGGTGGGAGCACAGCAGCCATCCTGTGATCCCAGCACAGGAGCCTCACTCTAAGGATGGAGGGGCAGGACCACTCATGGGGCCTGGTCTTGGTGATGGTGTTGAGCCTCTAGATCAGCCGTGGGCTGCTTCCCCCACATCGCTGCAGACAAATAAGCCAGCACTGTTAGGTTCTCTGTTACTTGAAGACAAACCCAATCTAAATGATGCAAATAAAACATTTTTATTACCATACACCATAAATAATGATGCATTCATACAGTATAATTCTGGGCATTTTAGAAATAGTTACAAAAATTGTCACATTAACATCACCTTTCAGGTAGTTAAATGGCATATAACTTTCTATAACGAATTTAGAACAATTTTTCTACAGGAAAATGGAGGGAAAATAAAATATTATCTACATTTAAGACCCACTTTGGGGAATAAGTTGTATGCTTTGAACTTCTTGTAAAACTAATCAATCTAACCTAGTAATTTAAGACATTAAAGTTAGTTATTCGAACATTGATAGTGATAAATATAGCAGTAGTATCCATTCCTTCTCCAAGTAATCAAGACATTCTGGTTTATTGATGTAAATTATTTTTTAAACATGCAATTCATTTAGCAATACATGTATTGACAGCTGCACCTTCAAAAAAACTTACAAAACCAGGGAACACAACATTAATTCGTTATTAAACTAAAAGAAACTTAGCTGAGATAGTGTTTTGGAAATCATGAGGGACATAGCCTGCTCTTTGAAACGAAAACAAAAGCATTTATTGGGGCATAAAATTAAATTCATTATTTGGCAAATTTCTTGCTCAAATACCATGTCCACATGCATCACTGTCCCAGCAATTCTGTTTTGTCGTGAATTATATAGAACTTATTTTAATGTGTTTGCTTTACTTAAAAAAAAGAATGAATTATAGTAATCTTTTCATCATGCTTTCCTCACCGGAGAGGAGCTCTTAGCAGAGCTGTTCCAGGTATAAGAGCCCCATAGCAATCCTTCCACCTGTCTGAAACGCCCGTGCAGGATCTTGAGGGCCTCTGGCCAGCGCTTTCTTTTCTTTTCTTCTTCTTTTTTTAAATCTCCCCCATTCATTTAAACTTTATTTATATGAATAAAAGAACTTGAGACAATTCAGCTCAATTTTAATGTTTCCCAAGCATTATTTTGACCAGGTACCCAGGTTTAAGTTATGAACATTGACAGTGTCCATTATATAACCACACTTGAAGTTATTAAGGACTTAACCATTTTCTAATATTAACCTATTTTCTACACTGCTTTTCACATATATGCCCACTAAAAATGGAATGTCTGTTACATTTATTGGCTTGTGAGTGTTTCTGGAAAACTGCAGTATGTGTGAAGGCCAATTTCCACGCTGGCATTGCATGCATCCAAATATTAATGCACAGAGGTGCAGAATTAGAGCAACAAGAGGGCATATTCAAACACTAGCACACCCCATTCCCCTTTTTATTGCTTGTTTGCTTAGTACTTCTTAAAACAAAAAGAAAGACTTGAATTCAATGTTCAACTACCAAAGAAGGAGTAACAGCAGGACACATACTCAGAACTCGAATGAAATTGTAAGCACTAGCTGATGCAAAACAGTAGACATTGGTATATATACCTGTATATATACACACACATATATATACCTGTATATATATATATATATATATATATATATAATGTCTCTATATATGTATAGACATTGGTATATATATATCTATATATATGCAACCTTATTATCTAAAACTCTTCTCAACCAGGGCCTTCCCAACAAATTGGTAACAACATGATTTATGTTGAAATATACACAAGAAATAAGAGTGTGTTCTTTGTCTTTGGGAATTTAAGAACTCAGACTATCCAAATTTGAATTCAGGTCTGTAGGAAGTGAGAAGCCTGTACTAAGCAACTGTGCTACATTTCTGCTGCAGTTAGGTTATTTTGGACAATTATACCTAAACAATCCTTGGTTTCATCCAGCAAAATGTATACAGTACAAACAGGAAAGCAGGCCAGCCAGCTAGGGGTTTAATAACGCATGATTTTTATTCTCTTGCTCTGAAAACTTGTATCAAAAAAATTTAAACTACTGAAAATAACTCAAGATTTATGGGCCTCTTATGCTTTAAAAAAGAAAAAAAAGGTACCCACTAATTTGCTCAGATACAGCAGGCTTAATGGTTCTATATTTTGAAAAGTTTTTAAGAACGGTTTCTTTTTTTTTTTTTCTTTTTTTGAGACCGAGTCTCGCTCTGTTGCCCAGGCTGGAGTGCAGTGGCACGATCTCGGCTCACTGTAAGCTCTGCCTCCCGGGTTCACGCCATTCTCCTGCCTCAACCTCTCCGAGTAGCTGGGACTACAGGCGCCCGCCACCACGCTTGGCTAATTTTTTTTATTTTTAGTAGAGACGGGGTTTCACCGTGGTCTCCATCTCCTGACCTCGTGATTCGCCCGCCTCGGCCTCCCAAAGTTAAGAATGGTTTCTAATGTAGCAGAGGGAAAACATCCACTATCCCTTTTCAGAATTTAAATGGAGGGCAGTAAACATTCTTTACACCCAAAACCTATGGCAGCAGTTCAAATTTGACCAAGGTAAATGTAGAATGGGGATGTTCTAAACACAGCTGGGACTCAGCAAGTCTAACACACTAAAATCATGTGATTACATTTTAAAAGAAAATGCACAAAAACCAAATAGAAATTCTGAGATTTTTTTATTTGAAGGTAATCTTAATGCTATTAAATTCACAAATGCTAATTTAAACACCCAATCCTATTTACCTAAAACACACATTGCAAACACACAAATTATCTGTTCTCTCTACATGTCAGCAGCACCCATTCATATCATGGTTTGGAAACGGGGAGAATAGATTCCCCTTAAACTGCAAGTCAGCAGGTGTTTCTTTACAGTTAACTTTAGCAAAATTTATACAAAATAGTAATTAACAATGATCTTCTTTACTTGTAAACTCACAAGGAAACACCTTCAAAACTGCATTTTGTTAAAGTTTCTGTACTAAAATGTAGAAAAACTGAACTACACAAATATTGAAAAGTCAAAAATTCCTTGATTTTTTATTCCTGGTACCACTACCACAATTTACAGGGCAATATACCTGATATAATGAAAAAGAAAAAGACAAAGCTACAACAGATAAAAGACCTGAGGAATGTTCATCTAATTGACACTACATTGCATTAATTGATAGCTGCACTTTTTGCAAACTGTGGCTATGACAGTCCTGAACAAGAAGAGTTTCCTGTTTAAGCTGCAGTAACTTTTCTGATTATGGATCATCATTCCTTCTGTGACAGATTTTTACAGTTCCTCTAATGCATTTGGGACGACTGTCTCAAAGTAACCTGCAGCTTTCCTGACAACTCCTCGCTCTCTCTCCTGCTAAGAACTGTAGCCCTTTTCTGCTGTTTTTAGAACCTTCTGCTGCCATATCCACCACTTCCACCACCAGATCCATAACTACCACCATAGGGACTGCCCAAGGTTCTTCCACCAAAACTGCCCCCTTTCATGGGTCCATAACTTGATTGCTGTTGTCCACTATAATTTCCAAAGTCATTATATTTCCCACCACCACCATAGTTACCACCGTCAACATTTCCTCCTTCATTGTAACCATCATATCCTCCAACACCGCCACCATATCCACCACTTTGGTTTCCATATCCTGGTCCACCACCACCATACCCGCCTCTACTACTATAACAAGGACCACTGCCATAGTTGCCACCATCACCTCCAAATCCATTATATCCACCATCACCTCCTCCATAACTACCTCTGCTGCCACCACCTCCACCACCATAGCCTCCTCTTCCACCAAAGTTTCCACCACGGCCAAAATTACCTCCACCACCTCCAAAGTTTCCTCTGCGACCCATAAAATTGCCAGATCCATCTCCACGACCCCTCTGTGATCCAGCAGACTGCATCACTTGTTTAGCAAAGGCCTTTTTCACTTCACAATTATGCCCATTAATAGTGTGGTATTTCTGAACAACAGTTTTATCAACTGTATCATGATCATCAAAAGTTACAGAAGCAAATCCTCTCTTTTTTCCACTCTGCCTGTCTTCCATAACTTCTATGGTTTCAATCTTGCCATACTTTTCAAAGTAGTGTCTCAAATTATATTCTTCTGTATCTTCTTTAATACCGCCAACAAAAATTTTCTTCACTGTTAGATGGGCACCAGGCTTCACAGAATCCTCTCTAGAAACAGCTCTCTTTGGTTCCACTACACGCCCATCAACCTTGCATGGTCGAGCACACATTGCTGCATCCACCTCTGTAACACAAGAATAAACCACAAAACCAAAGCCCCTGGAACGTTTTGTTTGGGCGTCTCTCATTACCACACAATCTGTGAGTGTGCCCCATTTCTCAAAATGTTCTCTTAAACTATCATCTGTAGTTTCAAAGCTCAGATCACCAATAAACAGTTTTCTCAACTGCTCTGGTTCCTTTGGATCATGGCCCTCCTCCCCCTTGCGGCGATGGCGACGGCCGGAGTCGGGCTGGGGGCCACCAGGCGGCGGTTTTACCTCCATTTTGAGACAGGGCTCACCTCTTCCAACTCGAGATCAATATGGGACCGAGAGGAAGGTGGCCAGCATTTTCATTTAGGCAACTCTGCCTGGATCAGCACACTTTCCCTCTGCAGTTCCAGACTTACTCTGAACTTAATTGATAGCTTGTTGTGACTTCAGGAAAAACCACACTGTCTTGCAGTATCTCAATTGAGCCACTGACATGGACCTGGAAATGGCTTTTTAAATGGTTAGATGAGGCCGGAATGTATTTTTAGATCAAAAGTGAGGTAAGGAGGAGTCAGGAAAGATGAGAGTTGCTGGTAATTTTGATGCTCTAGATGCCCTAGACCTGGGTATGGGGGGATGGTCAGGGATGCTGGTTGGAAAACATTTTTTCCTGAACTGTGGACGACATTTCAATATTTCTCACTCCACATTTCTACCACTTTTGGTTGTTCTTGAACATTTTTTTTGCGTATTTTACTTGCATGCAAATATTCTCCCCAAATCTACTGTTTCAGTGCTAAGCAGCCCAGCTCCAGTCCCGTCTTCTCTGGGAGCTTTCCAAATCTCACCATCTTCCTGTGAGATACCATAGCTTTCTGTCTGTGTTTGACTCTGCCATGTCTTGAGCCTGCCCTCTCACTGGTCTGCCAGCTCTTAGAAGGCTGGCATCATTCTTATTCTTCTCTGACTGTCCCAGGTGTTTGGCACACTGGATGAACCTAGAAGGAGCTTCATGTGTGCTTGAACAGAATGAAACGACAGCTGTGATTTTCTCCTGTGTGGCTGATGCCTTCTCTGTCCCGTCCAGAAGCAGGATTGCATTGAGATCCCTGGAGTTGTCTGTGGCCCTTGTAAAATTAAACACCAAGAGAACCTTGGTTAACAGAAGAAATGGAGAAGGACCAACTTCTAGTTTTCTATGCCAGAGGTCGGGGCATTGCTTCTCTGTGAATTGCTCTGACTTGATGAATTGAAACTTTCTTTACTTTTGGGCAGATAAGAGTAATTTGGGGGCAGATAAGAGTAATTTGGGGGCAGATAAGAGCTTCTGGGAAGTTGTCATTGCAAATGACTTGGCAGTGATGCTGCTACACAATGGTTATACAGGATTCATTTTTTTCCCAGTTTGAGTTACTTAAAAAAAAACCCTAAGAATTATTTGATTTAAAAATAATAGGTCAAGACCTTCTGGCACTACTGAAACTTCTGAGTGGGCCTCAGATGGTAGCTTGAGAATCTATTCAGACAACCCAGCAGTTGGCAGATGTAACACTCATCATGCCTCTGCATTCTTTTGTCATTAGTTGATTACATAACAAATACCAGCGGGCTGGGTGCGGTGGCTCAGGCCTGTAATCCCAGCACTTTGGAAGGCTGAGGTGGGCGGATCACGAGGTCAGGAGATCGAGACCATCCTGGCTAACACGGTGAAACCCCGTCTCTACTAAAAATACAAAAAATTAGCCGGGCGTGGTGGTGGGTGCCTGTAGTCCCAGCTACCCGGGAGGCTGAGGCATGAACCCAGGAGGTGGAGCTTGCAGTGAGCCGAGATCGTGCCACTGCACTCCAGCCTGGGCGACAGAGCGAGACTCCTTCTCAAAAAACAAACAAACAAACAAACAAAAACAAATAGCAAGCATGAAGTTGTGTGCCTGAGTGAAGCCCTAGCAAAGGAATCAAAGAGCAAACTTTTACATGCAGGTCAGCAGTTGTTGGTGTGCTCCACGGGGAATTTACCTTCAGGGCACACTCGGGCCCCCACTGTGCCACCATCACTGCCAACCTCCCTGCCCAGGGGAATCCGCTCCCAGGCGGATTCTCCCTCCTCATGCTGCTTGTCCTTCCTACCTCCCATTTACTTAAGTGCATCAACACAAAGCTGTCCATGGACTCTCTCCTTTGTTCTGGAGATATCATTCTGGGAATAAAAAGGAGAGTGGCTGGGCCATGAACAGTGTGTGGGATGGAAAGTATCAGAAAATTCAGGTGTCTGTGAGGCCAGGGGAAGCCTCCTCTTTGGAGGCGAGGACACTGGCTCAGTCTGGGCTGCGTCCAGCCTCAGGGCCAGCTGGGAGCAGGTGTCATTTGCTCTTCATCCCACTCTGAATGGGCATGTGTGAATGCTGGTACAATAGGCTTTCTCAGGCTATTTTCAATTGTGTGCAGCTGGTGTTTGAAAGAGCATCGCATTTAGGAATAGGGCTACTTTATGCTCGGGGGGTGAGGAAGGACGGAATGAGAAGACTCTGGTCCTGGCCCATCTCAAACCACTGTGCAACACCCTGTCTCTGAGGTTGCCAAGAGTGGAAAGTGCCTGGAGTCCTGCATACCCACTGCTGCTAGTGGCTTATTAGCCATGAACATATTGCTGCCCGATTTCTGAGATAGTACTTGTCACATCCAGAGGAAGAAATAACTATCAGATGTGAGAGATATTGGTGGTGGCAGAGGGTAGAGAGGGGGCTGGGGGAATCCCAAGGGTGAGTGTCGTCTGTGGGGCCCAGGCCCAGGCCCAGGCCTAGGTGAGCAGGCACTGAAATTCTCTAGGATAGAGGATGTAGTGATGCTAAAGGCAGCCATCACTGCATTAATTTTACAATGATTTTACATATGTTTGCACCTGCACTCTGAGGGAGTTTCCAGGCTGGACGTGGTGGGATGTGCCTGTCTTCAAGGACCTGCCCTTCCACCAGGGGAGCCAAGATGTGCACTTACACTAAATTTGTATTTGCCACAGTGAACAGTTCCTATGCTCATGGATGTCACTGACTGTGATTTACCATTGGGGATGTTCCATCCTGAAGAGGGCCTTTCCTCTCCTTTGCAAAAGGATTTAAGAAGCAGAGAGAGACACATGATCCTCCCTAGCCCATGGTCTCCTTGAGCCGCATGGCTGCTGATGCCCGGGCAGCAGGAATAGAGCTCCCAGGAGCTCTCCCACCCAGCGAGATTCAGGCCCCAACCCACAAGGCACGGCCCCGGGAGTGCGCTTACAATTCTAGTCTTTTTCTGAGCATCCTTTCTCTAGATTAGAGAAAATCTGTTTAAAGTAAATTAATGGTCAGATGACCTCTGTGAAACCTCTAAAATGATTTCTCATACCCATTAGGCTCAGCTCCTTATATCAGGCAGACAGGAACTGTATTTTAAATCTCTAATAGCACCTAGTATCATATTCAGCACAATAATTCTGATGAATAAATTTCTTTACCTTTCTTGGTGAAAATTATTCACCCTGAGGGCATCTGTTTGGGTCTTGAAAAAGGCATTAGATATTTTCTTTATATACTGTTTGCTACATGCACACACACACACACACACACGAGTTATGAAATCCAATATAACATGAACATCCATGAACTTACTACTCAAGTTGAGAAGCGATCTCTGTGTTCTTCCAAGATCCCATTCCTCCCTTCCATGAAACCCTGAATTTGGTGTATATTATGGCCATAACTGTCCAGATGTGTATGTATCTCCAATTGTGTTGTTTAGATTCTACAGTTGCTGGCTTTGTTTAGGAGTGTGTACCACAGTGGTTACAAATAGTGGTTTTGGAATCAAACTGATTGTGTTGAAATCTCAGATGAAGCATTTACTAGTTGTGCAACCTTGAATGCATTACTTACCCGCTCTGAACATCAGTTTCTTCACTCCCAAATGGTGGTAATCCTGCCCAGCTCATCCCTCTCCTGGAGTTGCCCAGGGGATTGAATGGAATGAGACCTTGTCCATTTCTTCTTGGCCCATGATCGGCCCTCAGCTAAGGTTGAGGGTAACCCTCTGCCCCAGACATCCCTGGGAACTCCTGTCAAACACATGCACCCTTTACCACTGGCACCTACTCCAAGCCACCAGGCCTTAAAACAGCAGCAAACTAGGAACCCTTGGGATGAGCAAGAGCGCCAGACTTAATTTATAGCCTTTCCTGTGTCCGCACAGAAAGACTAATGTGCCGGGCAGACGACAGCAGATGCCATTACCAGATCATTACTTAGCAAGTTGCTTGGTCTTGGCAGGAAATGGTTCATCATTTTCAGATGAGTAGAGAGCTGCAGAACCTTTTAACTGTCCTCCCTCGTTCTGCACCCCTGTGGCAGATGAAATGGTCCTTGCCAAAGCTTTTTCTCCCATGGTGCTTTATCGAGATAAGTGACTGGGGATGTGGGATGCTGCATGATCCACTGAATGCAAGAGCCCTGAACTCAGAAGGGGGCTGGGGTCAAAGGCTTCCAGGGCTGGAGAGTGAGGCCGGAAACCCCAAAAGATAAATGAGGACTTCTGGAACAAGATGAGAAGATGAATTAAACTGTTTACTTCGAGCATGCACATAATGTTCCAGAAAAATCCACTTTGGTTGCCAAAGTAGCCCTTTTGGAATTTATGAAGACCCTTGCCAGGGCCCTCACACTGGGGCTGAGTGCTCAGGTCTTGCATCTGTCTTTTTTTTTTTTTTTTTGAGACAGAGTTTCGCTCTTATCACCCAGGCTGGAGTGCAATGGCATGATCTCGGCTCATTGCAACCTCTGCCTCCCGGGTTCAAGCAATTCTCTTGCCTCAGCCTCCCGAATAGCTGGGACTACAGGTACCTGCCACCATGCCCTGGTAATTTTTGTATTTTCAGTAGAGACAGGGTCACCATGTTGATCAGACTGGTCTCGAACTCCTGACTTCAGGTGATCCAGCTTCCTCGGCTTCCCAAAATGTTGGGATTACAGGTGTGAGCCACTGCCCCCGGCCGCATGTGCTGTTTTACAGCAATCCAGTGGGGCAAGATCACCAAGCTCACAAAGGAAGAATCTGAGGCTCAGGAAGCAAAAGTTATTTCCCAAATTAAAATACATAGTAAGAAGCTGATTTGATTCCAAACCAACATCTGTTTAACTTCAAAGCTCAGGCTGGCTCTATTTCACCATCCTGTGTCCCTCAGCAGGGTGACAGGTCACCATGAACAGGACAGCCACTGGCCGGCAGTGTCTCAATCACTGATTGTCCACTGTGCTTAAGCACCCACAGGGCCCTTGATGCTGAATAGATGGTGGATTTTTGGCCTTTTTGTCTGTCCCGAATCTTTAGAAGCCTGTTGTCTATGGTAACAGTGATTTCAGGTTGGCTAAGTTTGACAACCAATGAGCAACAATACATCTGTTGTGTGTTTGTTATTCTATGTGCCAGGAAGACAGAGAGAATGTCTCAACCAAATTGTCAAGGCAAGAGTCTTTCAGGAAAAGGATATGGCTAAGAATTCTAAAAGGGGTGGGGGTTGGTTTAACAAGAAGGAGCAGGGAAAGACTCCAATCTCCAATCTAAAAGGTTGGTATAGGCATCAGATGTCAAGAAAATTAGAAGAAAACATTGTGTTGAGCCCTCAAGATTTGCTTGGAGCGGAGGAGACCACACTCCTGCAGCTGGGTGGTCAGGTAACTGGGTTTCTGACCTTACAGGAGCAGCCGTGTGACTGCACACCTGGCTGGGGCTTGAGGCTGGGGGTTGGGGAGACATGGTGACCCAGCGATCTACTACCGTTCAGCTGCTGTTTCCCCAACAGGAACCCTAGGGTTGCAGGGAGGGGCTGTTGGTTTTGTCAGTCTATTGTGCTTGGGGTGAGGAAAATATTTAGGATATATTTTAAGTAATCTTAAATTAAAAATTAAAATTATTGTCACAAAACTGTATGTGATTCTTATTTTTGGATAGAATTAAGAGCTATTCGGCTGGGCGTGGTGGCTCACACCTGTAATCCCAGCACTTTGGAAGGCGGAGGTGGGCGGATTACTTGAGCTCAAGAGTTTGAGACCAGCCTGGCCAACATGGTGAAACTCCATCTCTACTAAAAATACAAAAATTAGCTGGGCATGGTGGCATGCACCTGTAATCCCAGCTACTTGGGAGGCTGAGGCATGAGACGAGAATTGCTTGAACCTGGGAGGCGGAGGTTGCTGTCAGTCGAGATTGCGCCACTGCACTCCAGCCTGGGCGACAGAGTGAGACTCAGTCTCAAAAAAAAAAAAAAAAAAAAAAAAAAAGAACTAATTTATTAGTATCTGTGGAGAGTAGATATAAGCATTTGTCCACAATTTTTTTATTGTTTCACTTATATCTTCCCATCCCTGCTTTAGTTCTCCCTTCCTCCCACTGAATTAGTTAAAAGACAATCCAGATTTTTATACCATTTCAGTCATAAATGTTTAACTATGTGTCTCTAAGTGAAGGAGACTATTTAAAAAAAATAAACATTTTACCATTATCAAACTAGAAATATGAAAAATAATTCCTAAATATCATCTAATATTTGGTCAATACTTAAATTTTCGTGATTCTCTTCAGGTGATTGAAAAAGGAAATAAACAAGTGTACACCTTATATTTGGTGTGTATGTACATATCTATCTATCTCAACCAACAGTTCTCCCTTCTTCTTTTTTCTCCTTGTTATTTATATGTTGAAGAAGCTAAGTCATTTGCCCTGCAGAATTTTCTACACTGTGGATTTGCCTGACTACACCCTGTGGTGCTGTTCCTCTATCTTGTTCTGGGTAAGTTAATAATTAGATCTAGAGGCTTGATCAGATTTGGAAGTTTTTGCAAAACGATTTCCCACTTATTGCTGTGTTCTTCCTCCTGCAGCTCACAGGGGCACTGGGGGGCTGAGGTCTCTCCTTTGGGATGTGTAGATTCATCAGTGGGATCAGGTTTTGTCAGCCTCCTCCATCCTGCAAGAAATTTCTCACCAGCTGTCCCCTAAGGATTTGGCAGCTAATCATGATCATTGCCAGATTCATTATTTTTATTAGGGTTATGAAGTGCTGATATCCTCACACAATAATTATTTCTGCATTTGTTAGCTGAAATAATTCTATGAATAAGAACTTTTGGTCATCAACTAATTAGTTTCCCCTGAAAATAGTTTGTACAAGAAAGTCCAGATAAATGCTCTATTCTTTCCATTTATATATCAGTCTTCAGAATAACAATTTGGTGTTCTAGCAATCTCCAGTGTGACCAATGCTATTATTATGAACTCATGGATTTTAACTTCTTTGATATAGTTTGACTGGTTGCAATCATTGTTCTTTTTGATGCTTAAATTGTGCCATCCTCTGCCAGTGAGAATCCGTTTGGACTGGACTCTCTGTCTTTCTGACATTTCCCTGATAGTCTTAGTTAGCTTTCTTGCATCTCATACAATTTCCAATGAGACCTGGAATCAGACTTTTTTTTCCCCAGTGGATTCCTAGGACAAATATTTATAAACTAAAGCCTGGATACTACTTGGTTTTCATTGCTTCTGGGTATTTTTTTTTTTGGAAATCAAGGAAATAAT
Organism: Symphalangus syndactylus; assembly: GCF_028878055.3. Classification (NCBI taxonomy): domain Eukaryota; kingdom Metazoa; phylum Chordata; class Mammalia; order Primates; family Hylobatidae; genus Symphalangus; species Symphalangus syndactylus. The sequence goes on from NC_072426.2 coordinate 80,753,242, forward strand.
ATTTTTACTGGGCTAGAAAATATGTATTTATTTTTATTTAAAAATAAAAGTACATCATGATTTTTACTTGCATTTCTTTTTTTTTTTTTTTTTTGAGATAGCGTTTCACTTCTATCACTCAGGCTGGAGTGCAGTGGCACTATCTGGGCTCTGCGACCCTCTCTTCCACCTTCCTGCTCAAATGATCCTCCAGCCTCAGCATGCCTCTCCCTCAATAGCTGGGGACTACAGATGTGTGCCACCACTCCTGGCTAATTTTTGTGTTTTTTAGTAGAGGTAGGGTTTCACCATGTTGCGCAGGCTTGTCTTGAACTCCTGAGTTCAAGCAATCCGCCCACCTCGGCCTCCCAAAGTGCTGGAATTACAGGCGTGAGCCACCACATCCAGCCCTTTACTTGTATTTCTAAGTCACATTTAAAATTACAGGGATCTTAACTTCTTTGAGTTAATGTTAATTTTCTTTTCTTTTACACTAAAAGTTCTTGATTCCTAATAACATTGTGGTGACGTGTGTGTGTGTGTTTGCGTGTGTGTAGTTTCAAATAACATTGTCAACAGCACCACTTGTTATTAATAAAAAATAAGGCTACAGAATACTATTTGAAATATCTCTGTATTCTTTTTGTCCTTAAGATATATTCCTGTAGGGATGAACAGTTCCATATCTGTGTCTTAAACTTACTTAAAGTAATTTTTCTCTTTACTTCCCTCTTATCCGGTCCAATGTCATTAAACACCAACCTAATATATAGCTAGGTTCATTTATTTTGTTTTGATTTGTAATCATTTTTTCCCACTTTGGCTGAATTTTATTTTGTAACGATGTAATACATCCACCAGGTTCCAAAGTCAGAACTCTAAAGCAGGTGCCCTCTGAGCAATCGAGCTCTGTTCCTGTTTCCTGCTTCCTATTTTCTCCTTCTCTCACAGGTAACCATTTTTTAAAAATTGAGTTTTGTTTTCTTCATTTCATTTAAAAACAAAACAGGCACTCAAATATTTATACTCACTTCTGTCTTAGACAAAAGATATCACGCTACACTTGCTATTCGGCGCCTTGCCTTTTTTCTTTAATATATGCGGACCTTTCTTGCTTCTTTTCACAGCAGCACAGTGCTCGACTGTGTGGGTGTATCACAGTTTATTCACATTGTCCCCCATGATGGACACTGGGGTTATTTCTGCCTTTTTCTATTACAAATAGTGTTGTAGTAGGCAGCTCTGTGCCTGTATTGTTTGCATTTTTTGGTAACGAGTTGAATGAGCTTAGAAGTCATCTTAGTTATAATCTTCCAGGGGTTAGGTAAGTAGAATTATTCATTTAACATATAGGTATTTATTGATGTTTATTATGTGACAAAACCTGTGCTAGTTTTGGTGAAAGAGGGCTGGACAGAGTGACGAACAATACAGGCATGGCCCTGCCCTTGTGGGGCTTACAACATAGTAGGGAAAGCGTGTGAGTAATGGTAGAAAAAAATGTATAACTAAATGTGTGATGAACGACATGGAAGGAATGAAAAGAGTGAGCTAAGAAGGCTGAGATGGTGGTGAGCGGCCAGAGAAAGCCTCCAGAAGGAATGGCCATTAGGTGGGTGTCTGGAGGAAGAGGAAGAACAGACCAGGCAGAGATGCAAAGCAACGTCTGCCGGGCCAAGCCAGCACAATGGAAAAAGTTCACAGGCAGGAGAAGGCTGATGTTTCAAGCAGGAAAGGGCAGTGGGTCTACATCATGAGCAAGGAGAAGGGTGGCAAGGGATATGGTGTAAGGGCGTGCAGGGCAGGTGGCAAGGATCTAGGGGGACTGGGAATCCATCCTAAGTTACAGGAAGCCACCGGAGACTTTACACTAGTGGTGTGATCCAGTTCATTCTGTAAAATGCCATTCCGACTTCCGTGTCCAGAGGGACTGGGGAGGGATGGGAGCGGAGGCACAAAGACCAGGAGGGGATGGTTGCAGGGGTCCAGGAAACTGATGACGACAGCTTGGCTTAGGGTAGTGGGGTCAGGGTGGAGAAAAGGGAATGGGTTGAGCTCTTTTAGAGGAAGGGTAGATCAGAATTATTGGATGGAACTATTGGACTGAATGAGAGGGAAGGAGGTGTCCACAATAACTCCTTGGTCTTGAGCACATGAACTGGCTTATCGAGCTGGATGACTTTGAAAGAGGACTGGGTTGGGGTGGGGTGGGAGAGGCCATAAATTTGGGACATTTTAATTTGAGATCTGCAAGAAATCCAAATGGAGACACAGGGAAAGTCTCTGAGTACGTCTGTTGGTACCTTTGAAGTTGTCATCTGGAGGTTGCACGCATTCGGGATGGGAGGAGACTGCCCAGAGGAAGGGCAGTGAGTGCGAAAAGAGGGTCCAGGGCTTGATCCAAGAAATTCCAACATTGAGGAGCTTGGAGAAAATGAGGCACTGGTTGAGAAGATTGGATCATTGTTAGCAACAGTGGGAGTGAAAATTATTTTTTTCTTAATGATTTACGTTTACAACATTATAGAACAACAGCGATTCTGGAGATACGTAGTCTGACTCCCCCATTTAATTGAAAAGGAGTTGGAGAATTCTGAAGTTGCTGTCTGTTGCTTGCCAGCTAGCACAGCCTGCCCTGTATAGATAGTTTGACTCCAGGAGGAACAGTGACCCCAGTTAGCTTGCAAATGCAGAAAAAAAAAAAAAAAAGAAAAGTTAAAACCACAAAGTGGCTCCCCTGGAGCGTCATCATACCCTTCTCCTGGGGTATAGCTCTCTGGGTATCCTCGTAGGGGCTCTCTGGCCTGGGACTGGTGGCTGGGCATGGCCATCATTCATGCCGTTTGTTATAGTTTCTTCTTTTCCCTCCCTCTCGGTGCATGGCAGGACTGTACTTCTCAGTCCCCTCGTGGTTGGTTATAGCCTTGTGGCTATTTCTGGAGAGTAAGTTATGGGTCGAAACGACTCTTCACCTCCAGACCAGAGCTTTTAATTGCCAGGGTGGGATTCTCTACAGTGTTTTGCCTTCTGGCACAGTGACTGAAATCTTGTATATATTGACGGCCCCATCAGGCTGGATTCAGTGAGGAACAGAGCCCCTCTGACAGCCTGAAATGAACATGCAGCATGAGCAAGATAGAAATCTTTTTTGTCTTAAGCCACTGACATTTAGAGGTTGTTTGTTGCTACAGCATAACTTAGTCTATGCTGACTGATACCCTGGATGTTCTACTGTCTGCTTTTCAGAGGATAAATGGACAGTCTGTGTATTTAGTTCTTCAAGGACGAATAGATACTCTCATTTTCCCTGATTCCAGACTTTGTATAGTTTGCCAAATTAGGTTTTAACGTTGGAGATGCTGACACCCAAAGTCTTAACCAGAGGAGCTGAGGTTGCTTCTTCCAGACTTTTATTCTCAAATGAATTTCATGCACTAAGGAGGGAGTATTGGGATACATCATGTTGGGCATTTCTCCCAGTAACATGGAGACCAGGAGACAGGCCTTCCTGAAGGAGGTGGTCTGAGGGAGATGGCTCAAAGAGTAAACAAACAAACAAGGAAGCAAACAACACAAGCATTTGCCATCAGGAATAGATGAGGAGAGAGGAAGTGATCAGGCCCCAAGGGGACGTTCCCGAAATGATGGTTAAATTTCCATGAGGTCCAGGTAACTGTTTCTTGTTACTTCATGCCTTTTTCCCCGAAAGGAACTGGAAAAACAACAATTTCCTCCTCATCCAGTAAGAGAAAGAACAGATCTAACAAAAGCAAAAGGAAGCAACTCAACTCAAATTGGAGACACATAAAAAGAGGACTGCAGGGGCTTTCTCATACAGAGAGGTGCCTAGAACTTCACCATCAGGACTGTGAGGAATCAGGAGTTCAGGCAGCCTGCCCATGTCTGGCCTCTGCGATTTCTAAGAGAAAACCCAGAAGTAAATTGTGTAATTTGCCAAAATAGGTTTTAATAGATTTTAATGTTGGAGAGGAATGCTTATACCCGAAGTCTTAACCAGAGGAGCTGAGGTGGCTTGAAGGATGCCCTTCTCCCACAGGCCCCCCTCCCCAGTCCCTTCTTAGCCCTGTCAGGAGCTTTAAGTATGTCTGCCAGCCACTTACTGCCAGCCTGCAAATCCTTTGCTGTTTCTACGGGGAACTCAGCCACTAAGCACACTTAATGGATTCAGTTTTGGAGTGGCCAGGATTTTGCTGTGTGGCCAGATATCTATAAAGAAATGCATCTCCGAAGAGAGTGACAGATGTTCCATCTTTGTTATATATGAGTTTGTGAGAATAAAACCTTAATGAGGGTGATTCTTAACTGCTTGGACTCTGGGAGGCAGCTTAGCTTTTTCACACAAGCTGTTGAAATCTTTCTTAAATGTTGAGATACCACACATCTTTCCTGCCATGGTGGCTGGGTCTTTTTTATGCCAACAGGCAGGGGTCCCAGGCAGGGAGAGCTGGGGGAGGGCTGCCCAAAACTTTGCTACTCTGCTAGAGGTATAACCACAGACAATTGATGGGCAGAGTTCACCATCATCACCTGACCTCTTCCTGTAGTTTCCAGGACACACTTCCTGGTTCCTTCCTCTTAGCCACTGGTGGGGCTTACCTTATAAATGGCCAATAACAGAAAATACATATAACATTTGGGATAAGACAGGAATAGTTCTCAGTTCTCCACTCAATTTTCCCTGTCCTGCATACCCATCAGGTTGTGAGGCCAACAGAGACACTGGAGGTGGGAACACCGTGTACAGTGGGAACCCATGTTCCTTTGTCATTACTGCTGCTGGTGGTGGCTGCAGTTTAGCTAGGAGAGCTAAAAGGCAGAACACCTAAGACAGTGGAAAGAGCCATACCCAAACCTCACAGTTACATAATTACAGTTATATAATAGATGCAGAGGAGACCTGTGCCATTCCCCTGCCTGCTCCCTCTGCCTCCCATAGTCCTACTTTTGTTAATCCTTCCTGAGACACCAACCCCCAGCTCATGACACAGTGGGGCAAAAGGCGGCATGAGGGCTGTGCTGTCTCAGATTTCAGAGCCCCTTCAAAATGGGTTGATGAGTGATAATCAGGATTGAATTCCGTGGTTGTCAGTTACAAGCTGTGTGGCCTCTGCTAAGGGACTAAATCTTTTTGAGCTGTTTTCCCCTCTATCATATAAGATGGGGTTGATAATCATAGCACTTATCTGTATAGAGTGGCCATAATAGTTAAATGGAATAATGCATATAGGGTCCCTAGCCTGCTGCTTTGCATATAGCAATATATGCTTATTATTTTTGTTTTGAAAAAGAGAAAGTGAGAGAAGAAAAGATGGGTGTGTTAGTCCATTCTGGCTGCTATGACAAAATACCACAGACTGTGTGGCTTATAAACAGTAGACATTTATTTCTTACAGTTGTGGAGGCCAAGAAGTCCGATGTGATATTTGGTGAGGGCCCATTCCCTGGGGCATAGGTGGTGCCTTCTGGCTGTGCCCTCACATGGAGCAAGGGGCCGGCAGCTCTCAGGGGTCCCAATCAGGACCCACACTCAGGACCTAGTCACATCCCAAAGGCCCCACTCCTAACACCATCACATTAGCTTCCAGCATGTGAATTTTTGGAGAGCACGAACATTCAGACTACAGTGGTGGGAGTGGCACATGATGTGATGGGTAGATTTTGTTCCTCATGAACCTTCAAAAGGTCCACAGAATGCATCTGACTCTCTAATCTCAGAAACTGGTGGTCCAAGGGGGACGTCACTGTCTTTAGGATCTGTGACCCAGCTCCACCTAAGTAGTGACTGCTTTGAAGGGGAACTTCTGCTAAGAGCTGGATTTATCAGCCCCTCAGACAGTCCTTGGACGGTGCAGGTTTTGGGGGGCTTTTGACCTCCCCGAGGGGAGGAAGTGGGTATTGGTCCAGGACAATCCTCCCTCTGTGTCTGCTGGCAGATGCCAGGCTTGCATATACTTTTTTCCTTTTTCAAATATGAGCAAACATTAAAAAGAAGTTCCCATGAAATAGCTCTGTAGTTCAGAGAAAATAACATGTTATCTGGAGGATGGAGGACTTAGAGAAAGAGCAGATCTCTAAAACGTTTTTCTGCAGGAAACAGAAGAATGTTTTATAAAACATCTGCCTGGTGTCCTCAAAAAGGCAAGAAGACTGGAATTCCATGAAATGAGAGCAAAATGCCACAGAGAAAACATATGGATTCTAGGGAGGGTGGAGCCAAACGTGAACCCCTATGACAGAGTTCAGGGCTCTCCCTGCCGTGCTCACCGTTGCCTTTGTGGGAGAGCTGTCTATAGGAACCACATGTAGGGGCAGGGGTGAGCTGCTCCTACAAGGCCACCTGGTCACAGAGCCGTGACAGGCACTGCCCCAGAAACACAGGACGTAAACCACTCAGCACTGAGCTGGAACCTCCTGTCACCTCTACCTCTAGTTCTAAATTTATCCCCTTTTAAATTTTAATAAATTATCCAAATTTATTAATATAAATATTTATTTATATATATATTTATATATATATAAATAAAAAATAAAAAAAAATCACCCTGCACCTGACACATGTTCCTCGAGGAAGCAGGTTGATTCCAAGAGAAAGGGGAAATCATTTGAAAATTTGGACTTGGATTCTCAATAAAATGTAAGATGTAAGTTTATGAAAGAGAACAATCTTTGACAAGCGGTCCATGGACTTAAAATGAAAAACACAGTTGCCAAAAATAAAAATGGCACAGAAGACACAATCAGCAGATTGGGTGATGCAGAAACATGCCTGAGCAAAAGATTGGCTGGTCATTGCCATGTGGCTGTTAAAGCACAGCATAGAAGTCCTCCCACAGGAAAAGAAGAATTATAGAGGCACATAGAGGATGTACATGAAGATGAGGCGCCAAGGTTCGATCCAAGAAGTGCAGATACTCCCAGTGAAGATCACAGAAAGGGGCACACAGCCGACTGCGGCAATGCACAAAGCTACAGAACCGCAGACGTGGGTCCCGCGCAATGTTTGAGAGTTTCTCAAATGGAACAAAACCAGAAACAAATGGCAAAAGGGTAAGCAGGCACACCTTGAAAACCCCAGAATACTTAAAAAAAAAAAAACAAACTCCTGATATCACAGAGAAAATCAGCACTGCAATTACAGACTATTTAGAGAATAATAACCAAAATTTAAGAGTATGTGGCTGAAACTTAAGGAACATATTTATTTTATTGAAACTTTTCCAGAAACTGTTGCAGAAAGGAATAAAGTTTCCTAATCTCCTTAACAGAGATGGCCTAAACCTGATAAAAACATAATAAAAATAACATTTAAAACATAAAACTATACCACAATCTCCAGGATTAGTGCATTCAGTGTTATAAAGATGTCAGCTCTTTCCACTGATGTGCAAACTTAGTATAACTCTAGTCAATAGCCTAACTTAATTTCTTTTCAGAACTTAGCCAAGGGATTCTAAAGTTTATCGGGAAATGAAACATGCAAGGAAAGCCAAGAAAATTCTGGAAAAGACAACAATTGTCTGGTAATTGCTGTAGCTATTAAAGAGTATCACCATGTTTCAATGATCAGAATAGCCTTGAGCCAACCCCAGGGGAGACTGATCAATGAGGAGAGGCAGAGCAGAAACATGCATCCAGAAACAGATGCATATATGCAGGAAGATTCCTAAAATTAATAAAAATGGTGTTTAAGTCAGCATAACCAGGGTTTATTACTCAGTATGATACATTAGCCCAGCTCATTACTTATTTGGCAAAACACTGGCAACAAAAATTACAACAGTAATAAGTATAAATCTTTATCAGATTGATTATATGTAAAACAAAAAAGCCATAAAAACATTAGAAGGAATTGCAGGATAATAATTTTGTAATTTTAGGCTGGGGTAGGCTTCTCAAACCAAGATTTTAGAGTCAGAAACCTTAAAGGAAAATGTGATAGAATTGACTCAAATTAATGAAAAAAACTCTTCGGAATGGAAAATATTATAATAAAAATTTCAAATAAAGCTGAATTGGGAAAAATAAGACAGAAGATGAATATTATCAACATGCACAGAGCTTTGCAAACCGATATGAAAACTACCAACACTCTAATTGTGGTGGGTGCTGTGGTCCATACCTACAACCCTCCTTCAGGACTGAATTCCTATTCCCCAGCTGCCAAGAGGTTGGCAGCTAAAGGCTCACAGTGAGTCCTTTCCCAGAAATTGACCTCTGCTGAAGAAAGCTGCCTCCTATAGGGTTGAAGGCCCCCCTAAGGAGTAGTCTGCCTCCAGTGTGACCCACCTCTACAAGGCTGTCCCAGCTACAGGGCACCCCTGCTGTGGGCTCTGTGCCTCTGCCTCCACCCTGCCTCCACCCTGCCTCTGCCCTGCTGCCCTCCTTTCCTCCAGGCATTGCTCTGAGAGCCCCAGACAGCCTGCATGCACATCTCTGTTTCAGAATCTCTTTCCTAGACAACCTGACCTGAGAAACCAACTAGATAAAAATGGAAAAGCGACGTAAGCACAGATCACATACACAAAAAGGAAAGAAAAATCCTAAACAAGATGGTCAATTAGCATTGAACATGTGCAACAATGCCCAGGTGGAGTGAAGCAACATGAGAAGCAGGGCTGTTTGGGAAGGCAATGAACACAGCATTTCTGAATGGAAATTGGGCAGTATGTGTGAAAATCTAGAAGGTTTTTCTTGGGAAATCTCTTATGAATTTATCCTAAGGAGATAACTGTACAAACAGATGTATTAGCCAGGATTCTCCAGAAAAACAGAAGTGTGTGTGTGTTTGTGTGTGTGTATGTGTGTATAAAGAGTTTTGTATTTTGAGACAGGGTTCCACTCTGTTGCCCAGGCTGGAGTGCAGTGGCATGATCATAGCTCACTGCAACTTTGAACTCCTGAGCTCAAGCTCTTCCTCCCTTAGCCTCCCAAGCAGCAGGGAGTACAGGCCTGCATGACCATGTCCAGCTAATGAACTTTTTTTTTTTTTTGGTAGAGACGAGATTTTGCTATGTTGCCCAGGCTGGTCTTGAACTCCTGGCCTCAAGCGTTCTTCCCTCTTTAGCCACCCAAAGTGCTGGGATTATAGGTGTTAGCAACCATGCACAGCTTTATATAAAGAGATTTATTATAAGGAATGGGCTTACATCATATGGAGGCTGAAAAGTCCCTAGGTATGCAGTTGGCAAGCTGGAGAGCCAGCAAGAGAGCCCTCGGTGTAGTTCCAGAGTCTGAGTCTGAAGGCAGGAAAAGACCGAGGTCCCAGCTCAAGGTAGTCAGATAAGAGGCGTTTCTTATTCAGCCTTTGTGTTCTATTCAGGATTTCAATGGATTGAATGAGGCCCAGCCATGCCGGAGAGGGCAATCTGCTTTACTCACTTTACCAACTTGGATGTGAATCTCATGGAGAAGCTCCCCCACAGACACACCCAGAATACTATTTGACCAAATGTCTGGATATCCTGTGGCTCAGTCAAGTTGTTACATAAAATTAACCATTCCAACAGGTATGCACAGAAACATTAGTTGGAGCACGGCAGTTTGTGTTCATTCACAGCACCCTGGGTACATAAATAAATCCACAGCCAAACAAAGGAGTGCGCCGAGGCTGCAGCAAAGCAAGCAGGAGGGCGTGGCCCAGGAGATGTGAGCTCTCATACTGCTCGCAGCACTGAGACCCAGCATCCCCCTCAGCAACAGCCCAGAATACGCAGGGCATCGAGAGCCCTGCCCTGCAAAGGGAGGGCAAACCTCCCATTCCTGGTGCTTTAAGTGGACCCAATCCCCGGCTGGAACTTGAAGGCGGGCCACAAAAACAGACTGTTTCCAGCCCTTTACTTCTCGTACTTGTCTCAGCCCACCTGCTCACAGCTTACCCTTCGGGTTCCTAACCCCACTATCTGTACCTATCTGTACCCAGGTCTTATATTAGCATTTTCCCCCTGGCCACTCAATTTGATGCATGCTTAGATTCACTTTTGGGGCTTCATGAAGTTCCGACTTTCTTTGGGCACTGGACACTGCATCGTGGTATTCCTACGTTCTTTGCAAAAACTTCCTTACTCCAACCCACGTCTCAAGGACCTCCCACCCATGACTATGCAGAGTTGGGGATTTGACCTAACCCAGCAGGCTGGCTTCTCCTGCAGATGCGCCAGGCATCCCGTCACATAGTCAGCGTGCCTGCTTCCGGAGAGGGACCACTCGCGGTGTTGGGCTTCCTTCTGAGCTCAGCCCTAAGATGGTCCTAGGAGTTTCTATCCCCACATTCCACCTGGAACTCTCATGGTCCTTGACAGCCACAGGTTTCCAGTGGCAGCCCATGAGGCTCCAGATAGGTGGCAGGGACCGAAATACTTCAGAGCTTTTCCAAGGACAAAGATCAGCAATTTGTTTTTAAAATAAAAGTCAATGTTAAAGTGAAGTTGGCATCAGGTAATTGAGATGCTATCAGGATCCTGAGTGGGGACTGAACACATGCAACCACACTGGGTAGTATTTTTAGGCAATTGCTGCCTCATTTGAGAAAACACAGTGGGTAAAACTGTTTCTCTTGTGACCGTTGGACTTTCTGCATTTTCAGAGGTTTTCTGTATTTTCATAGGAGTTCCATTTCCTTTTAAGAACCAGATCACCAGCGCCCCATTAGTTAGCTTTCCACCCCAACAGGCTGCTCGCCCTTTTGCGTTTCCCTCCCCTTCTCTTTTAAACCAATTAATTTAAAAGCTTTACAAAAACAATACATGCTAATGTGAAAAATTAAAGCAGTACAGAAAACCGCAACACAAAAAGGAAAAGCTCCTCTGCCCTCAGCTCTTACACTCCTCAGAGGTGGCCACCATGAACACTGGCTTATTTCTAGAACTTTCCCTGCATAGACACTCAGAGAAACATAGATTGATAGACTGATTTATGCAAAGATGGCTGAATAATGATGTTTAATGCTCTGTTACTTGCTTTTTCATACTTAATTTATGCTAGACATGATTTCACAGCAGTTGTCAAGGAGGTCTATCACCCTTTTCAACATTTGCATTTTGTCAATTATAAATAAAAAATTAATTAATTAAGAAACACTTGCATTTGGTTCTACTGTAGAAGTGTACCATCATTTGTTTAACCAATATTCCACAGATTGACTTGTAGATGACTTCAGAGGTCTTAATATTAAATGTTCCAGTAAATATCCTTAGGCATGTGTTTTTAAAGAACAGGGCTAGTGTATCAACAGGAGATTGTTTTATAGGTGTTTATAAAATTAAACTGTTTTCACTGATATAAAAATTTAATAATTGTCAAATAAAATGTTGCTCTTTTAAAGTTTCTTCTCATTATCAAATGACACTTTTTTTTTTGTCTCGGTCTTCTATAAACCTGCCCTTAAGCTGTGACAAAATTAATTAAAAAAATCGATGTTGGTCCATGGGATCCATAAATTCTTTTTATAGATCGTTTAACACAATTCTGTGTCGTGGGCGAGGCTCCAGGCTGGTGCGCAGCAGTGCGCTCCTGGGTCTGTGAGTGGGCATTCCTCAGAATCCCCGCAGCCTGACCTGCTGCCCTTTGCTGGTTTCACTTGAAGCTATTATTCCAATTGACTCACTCTTGGCTGACATCTGGATGCGTTTTATAACAGACTGTTTTCATAATTCCACAAAAAGTTTCTCAGGATTAATACTTGTTTATTTTCATTTTCCACTGGACCTTAAATTAGATAGCAGCCAATACTGGCACAACTCCTTACTGGAAGCCATTTTACCTAAGTGGAGGGGATGGCAAATCCATCCAACCTTGGGTTTTCTGTTGCTTTAAAACCTCTTGCCAACCAACTACTCCAGAGTGGCTGTCAAATCAACCAATAGCAAAATATTTGGGGGTATTTGTCGGTTAGCTGGGGTAGAGGCAGCCAGATGTGTGGATAGGTCATGCGGTTACCTTCCCCGTGTAAGTAGGGGCCGGGGTACCCATGGACATGTGCGCATGTACAACATAGGTGCATGTACAGCCAAGCATACAGGTGCCAAGATATTTTATTGGGATATTATGTGTTTTCTTCTCTCTGTTGTAGGTATTTTTTTTCCTCTGAAGATTTTTTCTTTGCTTTTTGAGATTGTACTTTAAAAGACATTCAAGACATCCAGATTTTAAATTCAGGGTGTTAATCCAGGGTTTTGTTTTTGAAGACCTGGGATCATTGAAGGGATTAAGTTAGATTTTCCTAGAGGAAAGAGGCAAGTGACTGCCTTTGAATTTAAGGATTGTGTGTATACGTGTGTGTGTCTGTGTGGTGGGGAAGGGGGTTGTTTGTCCTTTAACATTTGTTCTTTTAAGGTTTCTTCTCATTATCAAGTGACACTCTTTTTTTTTGTTCTATAAACTTACCACTGAGCTGTGATAAAACTGATTATTTAAAAAAATCTGTGTTGATCTGTTATGATCTATAAATTATTTTCTTAAGATTATCATGGGCACAGCTCAAGGCTAGTGGTAGAAGAGCACCCCTTCCCAGCAAATTAAAAAGCCTGTTATTTTTGCAAAAGCATTAGAAGCTTTCAACAATGTTGTCAAGAGCCTTTCTTAACTCTTTGGTGACTGGTCTGAGTCAGTCACAGGTGGAAGGTGTGATGTGATCAGACAGGCCCTGACATTTCTTGTGAACTCATGAAATCCTGCATCTTTTCAAAATGTGCAATTTTGTTTTGCAATTAATTTTTATTATCTTCACACTGTGTTGGATGATAAGAGGATTATAATTATGCCCTGCCCCAGGGGAGAGTATTGCAAAGGTACATAGGGCATGAACGTGGGGATGGCAGGAAGTGTGCCCAAAGCATGCTATAGCACAGTGTGTGTTCCACTCCTCATACAGCAATGAACTGGTGAAGGAGTTAAAATCTTATTGATTTCCAAATGATCAACAGTTTTTAAAAACATAAATATGCAGCATGAGAGCCTACATTTGTACAAGTGTATGGTTGTGTGTGTGTGTGTGTGTGTGTGTATGAACATGCTTGCATGTATGTGCTCACAAATGGGGAGAAAGCACAAGAGACAAAAGGCAATGGTTTGTTTCCTTTTCGAATTTAGGGAGTATGTTCAAGACAAGGAATTTCTTTTTCTGTCTTCATCAGACTACTGGAAAATGGAATAAAAATACAAACCATAAACTTTAGGCACTCAAGTTTCTGAGTTAAACGTAGCATTCAAATGTTATTCCAAACCTCTATGGTCATAAGATTTCTATATTTTAAATTGGGTGGTACAATACTAGCTCTAAGTAGGCGGTAAAAGTTAAGGAAATGTATTGTAATTTCTAGAACAATCACTTCAAATGTAATGCAATGAGGTATTGCTAAAAAGCCAACAGAAATATTAAGGTGGAATTCCAAACACTTCAAATAAACAGCAAGGAAAGCTGAGGATAATTCATTTAAAGTGTCTAGGGGCAGATAACAGGCCTTAAATGAATGGTTAAAGAAAAGTCAGCAGAAGAAAAAAGCAAAACAAAAACAAAAAGAAAGCACTCTGTATTTCCTCTCCTAAACATTTTTTAAAAAGTAGCTTGCAGGATATGGAGAAAATTCTTTTGGAAGAACACTTGCCTAAGTAAGGTACCTAAATATCTTACCTAAATAAGATATTTTCAAACAACAAATACTCATACTTTTAAAGAAATACAACCACAAGTTATGCAACTTAGAGATCAAAAAATGAGAGGCAAGGAGAATTGATACATGGAGAGGAACAAGTATAGCACCTCAGGACTACTGAGTTTATTAGAACTGATGTTGTCAAAAATGGAACTGTCATATGGATGAGATTTTAGAAATTATACAGTATGCAAAGGATGGAGGGGGATTTGAATACTATGTAAGTACAAGCAACAGGCAAATGTGTTCCAGTGCATTACTGATGCACTTCAAATGGAGAAAAGAGCACTTTGGAACAAAAAAATTATAGTTAGAAAGGATTTTAAAAATAGTTTTAAAAAACTTTCCGGAAATGACAAAAGATCTGAATTGTTAGATAAGAGTGCTTATCATGTCTTAGGAAAAAGAAAGTAACCATTCACCAAGACATGTTCCATGGAAGCGACTATACTTCAAAAATGAATATAAATCCTGTCAGCACCAGAAAGAAGAAAATCATTTATAAGGGGAAAAAGATCATTCTTGCTCCAAATTATCCCAACAATATTTGGGGAGGAAAGACAAAAGGGAGTGAGAGAAAAAGATTGTGATCCAAGAATTCTGTATATTTGGGTTGCTAGTCATCTGAAAAAACAATGAAATAATTTTCAAACAAACAAGAAAAAAATTAATCCTTCGTAATATACTCGTGACCTTTCTTGCCATGCTAATATGGAAAGCTTTGGATAAGCGTAGTGTATTAGTCAGGGTTCTCTAGGGGACAGAACTAATGGAATAAATATAAAATTCAGCTTGTTTGGTTTCTCTGAACAATGCTGTAATAAGCATTGGTGCCTCATTTTATGGGCCCTAGAGGATACCTACATGTGATGATTAATACTGAGTGTCAGCTTGATTGGATTGAATGATACAAAGTATTGATCCTGGGTGTGTCTGCCAGGGTGTTGCCAAAGGAAAGGGGAGTTTATTAAGTATTAACTCACACGATCGCAAGGTCCCACAATAGGCCGTCTGCAGGCTGAGGAGCAAGGAGAGCCAGTCCGAGTTCCAAAACTGAAGAAATTGGAATCTGATGTTTGAGGGCAGGAAGCATCCAGCACGAGAGAAAGGTGTAGGCTGGGAGGCTAGGCCAGTCTCTTGTTTTCACATTTTTTTCTGCTTGCTTATATTCTAGCCTCGCTGGCAGGTGATTAGATGGTGCCCACCCAGATTATGGGTGGGTCTGCCTTTCCCAGCCCACTGACTCAAATGTTAATCTCCTTTGGCAACACCCTCACAGACACACCTAAGATCAATACTTTGTATCGTTCAATCCAATCAAATTGACACTTAGTATTAACCATCACATGTAGGTATCCTCTAGGGCCTGTAAAATGAGGCACCATGGATAAGGATCTTTGGACAAAAATGCTTATTACAGCATTTTCAGAGAAACTAAACAAACTGAACAATTTTCACTAAGGGAACTGTTAAATACGTTCTGTTCATCCATAGCATAAACTATAATGCAGTGGATAAAAAGAGGAGAGAGAGAGAGAGAGAAGTAGCAGGATTTCCATCTGATATTGTTGAGTGGGAAAAGTAAAATGAAGAAAGCACATACAACATACCTACCATCCACTCATAAGTCTTACATATTGTGTATATGTACATACACATATACAAAGATGAATGGCCATTTGTAGATGATTTTGAGAGCAGGGGGCAATATGGAAATCAGCACAATTGGTTATTAGCATGGATGGCTGGAGTGTGGGGAGGTGGTATTAGAGGGTGATGTGGGTGCAGGGAGGAAGGATGAAACAAAAGGGAGAGAAAAGGAAATAGGAGAAAAAAAGGACTGCAAAGAGAAATAAACAGTATGTTTTATGTATTCATGTAAAGATATATATGCATGCCTGTAAGAAGACATGAATAAGACATTACATATATTTTTCATTGAAATATATAGAGAGATTTTTCCATTAACTTTTAGCATGTTAATATTTTGCCAATTTGCTTCAGAGTTTTTAAGAACAATAATGTCAAGCTCAAAAGGCCTTACTCCTTCATTCCTGCCTGCTCCTCAGCAGCACTGCTTTTCCTTAAGCTGGTATAATTCATTAACATTATTATTGTATAATTTTACTACATTTGGATATATCCGTATACAAATGGAATCATATTTCACATATATTTTGCTTCTTGATTTTTACATTTGGCCTTGTGTTTTTGATATTTATCCCTGTAGATACATATAGATGTAATTTATGTATTCTGTTGCATGATATTCCATTGTATGAATAAACTACAACTTACACATGCATTCCCTGACTGACAGCTATGTTGTGTACATTTTTTTCTTGTTAGAAACAATGGCACAAATCAATGTCTTTGTACATGTTACTGTATATATATGTGTGTGGGAATTTCTCCAGGGTACAGGCACACATGCATGTTTGCATATGCCCATGTACATTATATGTTATGCTATGCATATGCACATTTGTATGTGCACAGTATAAGCATGTGCAGATGTACATGTATATGCTGCATACACATATGCATTCATATGTGTACATGTATACATGTGTGTTTCACAGGTACACATCATGTAACATGGACTAATTGAAGATGCATATATCTTGTGAAACAGCACTTGCCATCATAGGAATAGAATGTATGTATCACACCCACATGCACACACACCTGCCTAGGAGGGCAATTGCTGCGTGATACGAGACATACATCTTCAACTTTGCTGGTGGCTGTTGCCACGTGACTCTTTTATTGCTTGTACCACTTGCTGCACCCACAAGCAGTGTGTACCCTGCTATACCCTGCATGACACTGGTATTTTTGGACTTAACGAAAAATTTCTAAGCAATCCAATGGATAATAAAACTTGTATAAATATCTGCTGTACATGTTAAAATATATTAAAAATATCTAAAAGTAGTATTCTTGACTCGAAGGCTATGTGCACTTCCAATTTTGACTGAAAAATTGATATTTTGTAGGTCAAAAAGGATGAAATATTGACAATGACATGGAATTCAACCTATTGCCAAGTGGTGCTCCCATTGTGCGGCTGTGGTCATTTTCTTTTTCACAGCTTTGCTGATTCTGAACATTTGGTTTCATGTGCTAAGTTTGCTTATACTTTCTTATATTTTACATTAGTTTGATCATTATCTTTATCTTCTTATTTTCTTAACTACTTGAAAAAAATTCTTTGTGCATTGTGAATACTTATTCATTGTCATGTGTCTTGTTAGTATATTCTCCCAGCTTTTATATTGTTGTTTGATTTTGATGATGTGGTTTTGCAGAACTATGCATATCTTACATAGTAAAATGTGTTCATCACTTCCTTGATGATTAATTAATTCTGGGCATGTGTAGAAAGCCTTTATTTATCCCAATATTATAAAAATACATTATCTACTGGTACTTTTGTGACTTCTTTTATTATGTTTAAATATTTGCCACAACTGCCAAAAAATTTGGTATAAGGACTTAGGTAGGAGACTACATTCCTTCTCCTTCCCCTGCCCTGCCCTCCAATTGAGCCTTTTTTTTTTTTTTTTGGCATTGCTTGCTTATGGCTCTGAAATGTTACATTTATAAAATCCAATACTTCCATTTATCCTTGGTTGTGTTTCTGGATTCTGTCCTGTTCTATTTCTTTGACTATTTCTGCACTGGAATCACTGGATTTTAATCATTCTAGCCTTTAACATCTGACTGAGCCAAACTTGCTACCTTACACCCCTATTTATTTTTCTGATATATAAAAAAATCACTAAGTTTCTAAAAAGGAACATGTTTGGAATGTTTTGTGATTGCATTAAATTATTTATCACTACATGACATATTCTGAGAGTTCCTCTTCCAGACAAAAGTACATCTTTCACTTTACTTCAGTCTTCTTGTTTGTCTCTCAAGAGAGTGGGTGAGTCCTTGCTAAACAAAACAAAACAAGACCCAGAAACTATAAGGGAAAAGACTCATGCATATGAGTACATAAAAATAAAACTAAAATTCACCAATGAAAAATACGGCAGAAGTTAAATTTAAAAAAAGGTCAAACTGGAAAAATACGTGCCAAACACGTCAGAAAAAGAACATGTCACTAATGTAAAGCCAGGGATTACAAATCTGTCACCAAAATGCCACATTCAGTGGAAAAATTGACAACACACATGGCAGTCCATAGAGAAAGAAAAGACTAAATAATAAAGAAACAGCATAGGATTGCTCACCACTGAGCCTGGAGAAAGGTAAACTATCTCATATTAGCCGGTGTGGCAAGGTAGGGGGAGGGCCTCTGATGCTTTGGGAGAGCAACTTTGTGCAATGGCAAGTGTGTGGTATTACCTGTAAAGGCAAAAGACGGAACGCACCTAAATGCCAATCTAGAGGGACTTGGGAAAATGCATGATCATTCTTCCCTAAAAGAAAATACAACCCAGTTTTGAAAGAGAATGGGTGAGTCTGAATGTGCTGAAATGTATTGTCATAGCAAAGAAACTTGGATTCAGAAGAGTAGGCACTGACTGCTCTAATTTGACATGAAAAGGATATGAATGCAATGAACACAAGTGAATACATGGGCTTATATATGTGTAAGATGTCTGGAGGCCCAGAAAAACTATTCATGATGGTTACCTCTAGCAAGGAATCTGGGGGTCTGGTTGTGAGGGAGATTTGCTATCATTTTTAAATATTTAGATTTTTTTTAACACATGCTTGCCTTACTTTCAATAAGGAAATAAAAGAGGATTGGATGACACCTTGAGAATGCATCTGATGTATGAAACATCCATGTTTGTTAAACAAATATGATAGGACATCTCTCTTGGAAATCAATTATGATTTGCAAAGTTGGTCCCCTAAGTTCCTAAGTTTTGTAAAAATTTGAATTCAATCCCATTATACTTTTTTTTTTTTTTTTTATTTCACCAATTAACTTTATTATGGAACACAAACCATCTATGCGTGCATGTGTCAGTCCCAGCATACACATTTGATGCTAGATGATAAATGTTGCAATTTGCAGGGTAAAGTTAGTATTTGCATTACTACGTTGTCTCTTAATTTTAAACAGAATTGGCACCTCTTCCTGGAAGACATCCTGTCCTTTCCTGTGCCATTTCAAGGGTTGTTAACTTTTTCTGACTGCTGTAGTTCTTTTTTTTTTTTTTTTTTTTTTTTTTTAATTATACTTTAGGGTTTTAGGGTACATGTGCACAATGTGCAGGTTTGTTACATATGTATCCATGTGCCATGTTGATTTCCTGCACCCATTAATTCGTCATTTAGCCTTAGGTGTATCTCCTAATGCTGTCCCTCCCCCCTCCCCCCACCCCACAACAGTCCCCGGAGCGTGAAGTTCCCCTTCCTGTGTCCATGAGTTCTCATTGTTCAATTCCCACCTATGAGTGAGAACATGCGGTGTTTGGTTTTTTGTCCTTGCGATAGTTTACTGAGAATGATGTTTTCCAGTTTCATCCATGTCCCTACAAAGGACACGAACTCATCATTTTTTATGGCTGCATAGTATTCCATGGTGTATATGTGCCACATTTTCTTAATCCAGTCTATCGTTGTTGGACATTTGGGTTGGTTCCAACTCTTTGCTATTGTGAATAGTGCCGCAATAAACATACGTGTGCATGTGTCTTTATAGCAGCATGATTTATAGTCCTTTGGGTATATACCCAGTAATGGGATGGCTGGGTCAAATGGTATTTCTAGTTCGAGATCCCTGAGGAATCGCCACACTGACTTCCACAATGGTTGAACTAGTTTACAGTCCCACCAACAGTGTAAAAGTGTTCCTATTTCTCCACATCCTCTCCAGCACCTGTTGTTTCCTGATTTTTTAATGATGGCCATTCTAACTGGTGTGAGATGGTATCTCACTGTGGTTTTGATTTGCATTTCTCTGATGGCCAGTGATGAGGAGCATTTCTTCATGTGTTTTTTGGCTGCATAAATGTCTTCTTTTGAGAAGTGTCTGTTCATGTCCTCTGCCCACTTTTTGATGGGGTTGTTTGTTTTTTTCTTGTAAATTTGTTTGAGTTCATTGTAGATTCTGGATATTAGCCCTTTGTCAGATGAGTAGGTTGCAAAAATTTTCTCCCATTGTGTAGGTTGCCTGTTCACTCTGATGATAGTTTCTTTTGCTGTGCAGAAGCCATTATACTTTTAAATTTGGGAAGCAGGTGGTTAGCAATCCAGATGTGAGAGGAACTGCATGCCAGCAGTCACTTTCAGTTTTAAGGAGAGAGGCTGACTAACCTCGGTGAGAGGGCCCTTAACAGAGAATGGCAGATGTGGCCGGGAAGAGAAAGCCGCAGACACCACTTACAGCTTTTCCTGTCACACAGGGACACTTGCTCAGCCTCTGCTCCTTTTCCTTCGGCCTCTTAGGGATGCACATTTTTGAATGATTCTCTGCTACTCTTCTGCACTGAGAATGACTTTTGTTTCTAACCTCTTTGGTATAAGATTTTTAATTATTTCTTCCACCCTTCGTCTGACCGAGGTTGGAGTCTATTTCTTCTTCCTAGATCTTCCCACAGTTTTGGCTGTGAGGCCGTTGTGGGAGTTCCACAGAAACAGATTGCAGCCTAGTCACTGAGCAATTGCTCATATATCCTTTGTGAGTTCCGAGAGTGCTGAGAGCTTTCCAGAGTAGTCTGGAGATAACACCCTGGACCTGTCCACGCTCACTTTTGAAACAAAGCAGATGTGCCATAATTAGTGGTGGGTTCCATATTTTTTGGAAGACGTAATTTTTTTTTCCTGAAAGAATGCACAGAACAGATGCATTCCACTGCAGCAGGCTGAGTGCTGTAACAGGAACATGCACAGAAGTTTATGGGAATGGAGGTGAAGGAGACTGGGAAGGGTGCAAAGGAGGAGGATGAATTCTCCAAGTGGAAAGTAGTCCCAGAACAGAATTAGAGAAGGCAGAGGTATGAGAGAGTGGAAAACAGCCTCTAATGGAACAGGTCGACTAGGTTAAAAACATACACGTAAGAAGCTCCCAGGGGCCTCTGCACTAACAAGGGATCTTGAGGATATGAGAGTGATGGGGATGTTTTCCACTCCTTCCCTTCTGCTAAGTCACTCCCTTTGGGCACAGAGAGATCTCGCTCTAAAGTACAGTTCCTACACTCACCAGGTGTGTGTCAATATGGAAATCTCTCCCTTTCTAGAGACTCCACTTCCTCATCAGCAAAATGTAAATATTTAGCACGAGTTTCACAAAATCTTGTTCCTGGCACGTAGTAGTTGCTCAATAAATATAAACTATTGCCTCTAGAGGAGGTGAGTATGGTTCTGGGTCCCTGGCTGCTTGGGGCAGGGACCACTGAGGATGAGATCCAGATGTTCCTTGTCACCAATGCTGTAGGAATTAAAGAGTCTTTACAGCCCCTTAGTCCCGACATGTCCATCTCCTTGAGCTGAAAATAATCAAATTGAGGCTGACAGGGGAGTCTCCCCAGGTTGTGCAGTTCCTGTGGGCGAGCCTCCTCCATCTGGGGGAAACCTGCACACCTGCAAAGTGCTCTGACCTGGGGACGGTGACAGTGTTGCAGTGAGAGGGATCTAGACCTGCCCTTCGAGAGCCTGCCTTCTGTCTGAGGGTCAGGTAGATGGCTTGCTGGGGAGGGCCACCATCCTGGGTGCGGACAGGGTGGAGGGTCAGGAGAGGTCTCACAGGGAAGACTTATGCTACAGAGGGGTTATTTTCCTCAGGACTTAATAGGAATAAAACACCTAAGCTAAGTTTTAAAGTAAGGCCGGCTGCAGTGGCTCACGCCTGTAATCCCAGAACTTTGGGAGGCTGAGGTGGGAGGATCACTTGAGCCCAGGAGTTCGAGACCAGCCTGGGCAACACGGCGAGATCCTGAAAGTTAGGAAAGTTAGGCTGAGAGGGTCGAAGCCCAGCCTGCCTGGTGCTCAGGCCACGCCTGAGCCCTGGATGGGGCTGCCCGGGTCCAGGGGGAGGGTCTGGAGTGAGCGGCAGTAGACGAGCTGGGGCCAAGGTGAGCCCAGGCCTTCTTGGGTGCCTCTCTCTGGACCTGGCCCCCCTATGGCAGTGATTTCCGGTGGCTAGAGGGGCAGGGCTGGAAGCACAGAGAGGTGCGGTGGGGGACCGCGTCCCTTGTCGGGCCAGGTGTGGAGTGCAGGAGGCCTTTGCAAAAGGCCCCTCGCAATGCACTGACAATTTCACAGCGTTTATGATTTATAGCCGGAGAAAGTCAGTCGGAGTGGTCACCAAAGAGTAGATTAATGATTCCATTATCACACATCTTAGGTTTTTAGCTTTCTGGAAACGAATGTTCTTTCCTTTAAAACATGACGGCTGGCCTTCTCTGTGAACGGTGGGCCTCCGAGCGTTTCCTCTGGAGCTGGTTTCTGGTGCTGGTGCGCCTGTGAGATGGGCAGAGGGGCTCTGCGGCTGATCTGGAACTTCCAGAAGCAGCCCTGTGTGTTTTTCCATTGGATGTGACATTCCATAACTAAGGGATTAGTGGACCCTTTATTATTCTCAGTCTTCCTAAAATGATGAGAGGAATTCCTCCCAGACTCTAGAAGATGCTTTGGAATGAGCTAGAGAGATTTTAAAAAATAATCTTGATGAGGCTTTACAAAAAGAAAGATCGACGGCCAGGGCTTATGTGCCATGTAAATTGACACTTGAGACAAGCTAGCTGACAGCCATACTCATTCAAAGATGAATAAAGAGAAAAAGAAAATACACTGTGTGTCCTGGGAAGAGCTTCTGGGGCTTAATGGAAATTAGGAATTACCCTGATAACTAGGGGAAGGTTCACTGATAAGATTAGAAGAGAAAATTTCAGAGTAAAAAAAATTAACATCTTTGGAAAAACACAAGAAACCGTGAATAAAATGCATTAAAAAATCCTATAAGTACTGTGGCACTAAAATTTTAGTTAGAAAATTGGCAGAGCAGTGTGCTGGTAAAAAAAAAAATTAATTAGTGATTAATTACATACTTCTAACTTAATCTAAATTTAATTTCTAATTAAAATTAGGAAAAAAATGCCCACAAATATATCAAGCTAATTTTAGCCTCCTGTCTGCCAGAGAGCATGCACAGGGCTTTGAAGTAAACAAATTCTGCTTGCAGCCAACTTATCGTGTAAATTTGAATTCAAGAAAATAATATTTACATGCACGCAGGTGCCTGGGTAGTTTTTTGTCTCCAAGCCCTCCCTGGAACTTTCATAACTATCTGATGAATGCATCAAGGAAATGTCAGAGAAGCCGTGGTGAAGGTTCAGTGATGTAAGTGAATAATCGGAGTGTCCCCGAGCCTCCTCTCAGCCGCCCTCTCCTAAATCTACTAATTTACCTCCTCCAAGGCTCTCATGCCACCTCCACCCCCTCTCCGACCCCAAATCCAAGCTACAACCTGCTAGATTTTTGAGACTTCTGACTAGTCTCCAAGGTCTTTCTTGGACTTCAGTTGGGGAAGAGAAAAGTAACACACAGGCGTGAACACATCACTCCAGCCTGGAATGTCTCTGGGGCTCCCCTTCCAGCCCTGGGGTGGGGGCTCCCCTTCCAGCCCTGGGGTGGGGGCTCCCCTTCCAGCCCTGGGGTGGGGGCTCCCCTCCAGGTCTTGTTTATCCTTGGTGCTTCTGCCATCTCCAGTGCTTTCCCTGACCCCTGTCCCCTCCCTCCACAGTAGCCATTTCCCTGGGGAAACCTCTGCCCATGCGCAGCCCACGCCAGTCTCCACTCTTCCAGCAGCTGGCACTGGGCCAAGTGGTCGTGCATCTAAACCATGGCCATCTTCCTCATTTGTCCCCGGGCATGGGGAGTAGTCTGCTCATCATCCTAGCCTTAATGTAGCCCTTGGCCAGTATGTAGCACCTGTTCAGTGGTGTTTGTTGAAGGAATGAATGAATCCTGCAGTGCTGTGTTGCAGTTGTCCACAGGCTTCCCAGGACTCCACCCCACTGGGCCTGCGTTTTGCTGTTCCTTGAGTTCTCTGCATGGATTGAGTGTGCACCGATGCTGTGGGACACGCCAGCCACACTGAGGTCTGGCGAGCAGTTTGGGGATGAGCAGGTCCCATCTTGACCTCATCCTTCAGTTGGAGGGCCACCAGCCGCATGAAGTTTTCTGTAAAATCCTGGGGTTGGGGTGGGGAAGGTCCGATTTCTTTCCTGCTCCCTTGGAGCTTTGTGCAAAGCCTCAGTATAATACTGCTCACTGAATTGTATATATTTTAATGTTAGTTTGTGCCTCATTTTACTGCCCCCTGCTTTGCACCTCCCTTCACAGACATGTGCAGACACCGAGGGGATGCCGAGAGGGCTGCAGCGGCCTTTCTGGAGAGATGGCAGCTGAGGCTGAGGGCTGGCCGGGGCAGCAGAGTGGGGCTCTAACCTGTCTCTGCAGAGTCACCCCATTTTCAGCCTGCAGGGCAGGGAGGCTGCAGAACATCCTTTTCTAGGATGGAGGCAGGTTTATTGACCTTCAGGTTCCTGGAACTCTGTGATAGATCCCACAGGCTGGAAAGTGTGGTGACTTGCCCTCAGGGGGCTTCCAACTTAGAATGGGAAGGAGGAAAGGATTCCTTGTGCTCTAGAAGGCTGTTAAAATTTCTGTCAAATCCTCTGGTAGAGGCAGTTTCAGAGGTCCAGGAGCACAGAGAGGAGGAATATTTTACCTCTCACTATAAGGGCTGGAGCTGGGGAGGCTTGTTGTGGAAGACATGGCATAAGGCCAAGAAAGAGAGAAGATGAGAACAGATAAAGGCCCCAGCAAAGGTAGAAGAGCCAGGGAGTAGTCCTATGTTGGGAGCACAGTGTCCCACAGAGTGGCAGGAGGTGACTTCGGGTTGTAGCAGATAAGTTGGGGCCTTCAGTGCTGGCCTAAGGAGGCTGAACTTTCTCCTGTGAGTAAAAGAGGAACAGGTGAAGATATTCTACCTGACGGTGGAGTAATGGCTGCATCAAAGAGAGGAGACCTGCGGAGAACCATGATGAGTTCACGTGCGAGGGTGGTTGAGGGCAGGACCCTAGGGCAGGAAAGAGCTTTGGGGAGCAGAGCGAAGGCTCCCCCTCACTCCAGAGTGAATGACTTGGGAGGAGGAGGAGGCTATGCTGAGCAGATGCTGCAGTCTGAGCTCAGCCCCTCCCCGTGCCAAAAGACAAATGAAACTTCTATGACTTCATCTTACTCAGAGACCGAATCTTTCAGGAGTAGTAGACACAAATTTTCCCCTGTCTGTCCCTGTGCCTTTTGTACAGATGCAAAAACATGAATCCAACTCATGCTCGAGAAAGGTTTGTTCAAGGAGCAGACAGAGCCTATAACTTGCAAAATTGAGGAGTTTGGGCTAACATCACTGGGTTGCTGCTCTGAGAGTTCTAGAAATGCTATAAAAAGACAGCTTAGAAAAGTGGTGGAAACATAGGCTCTGGAGCCAGCCTTGACTAAGTTCAATTCCCAGCTCTACCACTTAGCAACTTGTGACCTTGGGCAGTTACTCAGCCTCTGAGTGCTTCAGCTCTTTCGTGTGTACAGAGCAACGTAATAGTATCTGTCTCCTACAGTTGATTCAGTGATTAGAGCTGGGCCTAATCAGCACTGTGTATAGAAGTTGGTTTTTACTTTCGTTTGCTATTGCTGCAGAATTCAAATGGTTCAATGTTGATAAAACCAAGGTAACAAAGGGGAGTTGAAAAGAAAATAATTTAATCATAAATCCAGGCAAAAAGCTTGTATATAAAATTAAACATGAAAAAAAGTCTGGGCTAGTAAAAACAGAGTTTCTGGCAGAAGCATTATTTTCCATTGTAAATACCACTGTTATTAAGTCCTTGTGTGATTTTTTGGCATGTTTTCATTTTTGGAGGATATTTTTAATAGTTTTGTTTCCTTCTGACTACCCTTACATGACTTCACAGTGCTATGTAGGGGAAATTATGGGAGTAGAGAGGCCTTAATATAGAATATTAAATGCATGGACTCAGAGTGTTTTAACAATGTTGTCACTGGAGTACTCAGAATGCTGTTTCTAGTGAGTTTTTGCCACACTTACAAGTTGTGACATTTTCCAAGAAAAATATTACATTTTAGAAAGTCATACGGAAGGAGTCATGATTTGGATTATATTTTACATTATATTATATGTGTCTTTTGTTTTTATAACTTTATTTACTAACTGACTTTTATAAAAAAGAAATTTTAGCACACAGTAAGAATATCTGGCATATTTGGAAGGCTGCATTTGGTAAGCCATTTTGGACTACTTAGAGCAGGGGTCCGCAACCTACGGGCTGATACTGGTCTGTGGCCTGTTAGGAACTGGGATGCACAGCACGAGGTGAGTCATGAGTGAGCATTGCCACACGAGCTCTGCTTCCTGTCAGATCAGTAGTGGCATTAGATTTTCATAGGAGCACGAACCCTATTGTGAACTGCGCATATGAGGGATCTAGGCTGCACGTTCTTTATAAGAATCTAACCAATGCCTGATGATCTGAGGTGGAACTGTTTCATCCTGACCCATACACCCTGCCTGTGGAAAAATTGTCTTTCATGAAACTGGTCCCTGGTGCCAAAAAGGTTGGGGACTGCCGGCTTAGTGTAATTGTGACATAAACAGAGAACATTATTCCTATGATTTTATTTAAAATGTCTGGCTCTCAGATCACTGTGAATATGGTCTATTCAAACTATGAAAGAGTTAAGATTAACAAGAGATTGAAAATTTACTTCATTATAAAATTTGGCTATGTTTACCTGCTTTCTATGAAAAAACTCAAATTAACCAGATATATGATTCCAAATATCTAGGCAATGCCCTTAGGTATGCAAAAGTGGATTTTCGTAATTGCCTTACTCTTGGTTGGAACTGTATAGACACGTCTTTGCCTTGTCTACAGTCCCACCCAGCAGCAATGTTATTTATTTTATTTTATTTTTGAGACAGAGTCTCACTGTCATCCAGGCTGCAGTGCAGTGGCAGGATCTTGGCTCACTGCAACCTCTGCCTCCCAGGTTCAAGCAATTCTCATGCCTCAGCCTCCAAGTAGCTGGGATTACAGGTGAGCGCCACCATGCCCGGCTACTCTTTGTATTTTTGGTAGTGGTGGGTTTTCACTATGTTGCCCAGGCTGGTCTCAAACTCCTGGACTCAAGTGATTTGCCCGCCTCAGCCTCCCAAAGTGCTGGGATTACAGTTGTGAGCCATGGTGCCTGGTCCCACTGTCAGTTTTAAAGGGCTGTAAGTCCTCTCGGGCAAGCACTATGCTGAAAGTTTTGTTCCAAATGCTGTTGTTAATCTATTTTTCACCAAGCTGATCTGCTCCATTAGCTTCAAAAGACACCTTTTCATATGTTTGGGTTTGCCTTTGATGGCCTTCTGCCTGCCACAAGCAATCCTCTAGAATATGGGCCTGTGCTTGGCTTTTCTACACAAACATGAACAACCTTAAATTACTGGGTGACATTCATCGCCTCTTGCCAGCTAGAGACAGAGGCCCGTCCTGGTGAGAGTGGGACCTTGAGCTCCTCTCGGCCTTGCTTGGGCCTTGGTCCAGGAGGTTATGGGAAGAAACTGGTTTAGAAGCTGACCTCATGGGTTCACTATTCTTATGTAACACTTAGGAAGAGCAGAGACCCACGCGGTTCAGTCCCAGAGCAATGCTGTGGTCAAGAGAACACAGTCCAGCTACCAATAGTTATTTCAAAATAATTCAAGCTCTTTGTTTATATTTCTTTAAAAAAAAAAGAAAAAAGTCAAAAAAAGGAAGGGGTGGCCGAGCTGGAAACCTGGCTTTAAGTCCCCTCTGTTTCCCCTCAGGGGGCCCCTCAGGTGGGCACCTGCTTGGAAACCTCTCCACCCTTCCAAACACCCCCCTTTTAAAAAAATTTTATTATTATTGTACTTTAAGTTTTAGGGTACATGTGCACAATGTGCAGGTTTGTTACATATGTATACGTGTGCCATGTTGGTGTGCTGCACCCATTAACTCGTCATTTAGCGTTAGGTATATCTCCTAATGCTATCCCTCCCCCTCCCCCGCCCCACAACAGTCCCCAGAGTGTGATGTTCCCCTTCCTGTGTCCATGAGTTCTCATTGTTTAATTCCCACCTATGAGTGAGAACATGTGATGTTTGGTTTTTTGTCCTTGCGATAGTTTGCTGAGAATGATGGTTTCCAGTTTCATCCCTGTCCCTACAAAGGACATGAACTCATCATTTTTTATGGCTGCATAGTATTCCATGGTGTATATGTGCCACATTTTCTTAATCCAGTCTATCGTTGTTGGACATTTGGGTTGGTTCCAAGTCTTTGCTATTGTGAATACTGCTGCAATAAACATACATGTGCATGTGTCTTTATAGCAGCATGATTTATAGTCCTTTGGGTATATACCCAGTAATGGGATGGCTGGGTCAAATGGTATTTCTAGTTCTAGATCCTTGAGGAATAGCCACACTGACTTCCATAATGGTTGAACTAGTTTACAGTCCCACCAACAGTGTCAAAGTGTTCCTATTTCTCCACATCCTCTCCAGCACCTGTTGTTTCCTGACTTTTTAATGATCGCCATTCTAACTGGTGTGAGATGGTATCTCATTGTGGTTTTGATTTGCATTTCTCTGATGGCCAGTGATGATGAACATTTTTTCATTTGTTTTTTGGCTGCATAAATATCTTCTTTTGAGAAGTGTCTGTTCACGTCCTTTGCCCACTTTTTGATGGGGTTGTTTGTTTTTTTCTTGTAAATTTGTTTGAGTTCATTGTAGATTCTGGGTATTAGCCCTTTGTCAGATGAGTAGGTTGCAAAAATTTTCTCCCATTGTGTAGGTTGCCTGTTCACTCTGATGGTAGTTTCTTTTGCTGTGCAGAAGCTCTTTAGTTTAATTAGATCCCATTTGTCAATTTTGGCTTTTGTTGCCATTGCTTTTGGTGTTTTAGACATGAAGTCCTTGCCCATGCCTATGTCCTGAATGGTATTGCCTAGGTTTTCTTCTAGGGTTTTTATGGTTTTAGGTCTAACATTTCAGTCTTTAATCCATCTTGAATTAATTTTTGTATAAGGTGTAAGGAAGGGATCCAGTTTCAGCTTTCTCCATATGGCTAGCCAGTTTTCCCAGCACCATTTATTAGATAGGGAATCCTTTCCCCATTGCTTGTTTTTGTCAGGTTTGTCAAAGATCAGATAGTTGTAGATATGCGGCATTATTTCTGAGGGCTCTGTTCTGTTCCATTGGTCTATATCTCTGTTTTGGTACCAGTACTATGCTATTTTGGTTACTGTAGCCTTGTAGTGTAGTTTGAAGTCAGGTAGCTGATGTCTCCAGCTTTGTTCTTTTGGCTTAGGATTGACTTGGCAATAAGGTCTCTTTTTTGGTTCTATATGAACTTTAAAGTAGTTTTTTCCAATTCTGTGAAGAAAGTCATTGGTAGCTTGACGGGGATGGCATTGAATCTATAAATTACCTTGGGCAGTATGGCCATTTTCACGATATTGATTCTTCCTACCCATGAGCGTGGAATGTTCTTCCATTTGTTTGTATCCTCTTTTATTTCATTGAGCAGTGGTTTGTAGTTCTCCTTGAAGAGGTCCTTCACATCCCTTGTAAGTTGGATTCCTAGGTATTTTATTCTCTTTGAAGCAATTATGAATGGGAGTTCACTCATGATTTGGCTCTCTGTTTGTCTGTTATTGGTGTGTAAGAATGCTTGTGATTTTTGTACATTGATTTTATATCCTGAGACTTTGCTGAAGTTGCTTATCAGCTTGAGGAGATTTTGGGCTGAGATTATGGAGTTTTCTAGATATACAATCATGTCATCTGCAAACAGGGACAATTTGACTTCCTCTTTTCCTAATTGAATACCCTTTATTTCCTTCTCCTGCTTGATTGCCCTGGCCAGAACTTCCAACACTATGTTGAATAGAAGTGGTGAGAGAGGGCATCCCTGTCTTGTGCCCGTTTTCAAAGGGAATGCTTCCAGTTTTTGCCCATACAGTATGATATTGGCTGTGGGTTTGTCATAGTTAGCTCTTATTGTTTTGAGATACGTCCCATCAATACCTAATTTATTGAGAATTTTTAGCATGAAGGGTAGTTGAATTTTGTCAGAGGCCTTTTCTGCATCTATTGAGATAATCATGTGGTTTTTGTCTTTGGTTCTGTTTATATGCTGGATTACATTTATTGATTTGCATATGTTGAACCAGCCTTGCATCCCATGGATGAAGCCCACTTGATCATGATGAATAAGCTTTTTGATGTGCTGCTGGATTCAGTTTGCCAGTATTTTATTGGGGATTTTTGCATCAATGTTCATCAAGGATATTGGTCTAAAATTCTCTTTTTTGGTTGTGTCTCTGCCTGGCTTTGGTATCAGGATGCTGCTGGCCTCATAAAATGAGTTAGGGAGGATTCCCTCTTTTTCTATTGATTGGAATAGTTTCAGAAGGAATGGTACCAGCTCCTGTTTGTACCTCTGGTAGAATTCGGCTGTGAATCCATCTGGTCCTGGACTTTTTTTGGTTGGTAAGCTATTGATTATTTCCTCAATTTCAGAGCCTGTTATTGGTCTATTCAGAGATTCAACTTCTTCCTGGTTTAGTCTTGGGAGAGTGTATGTGTCCAGGAATTTATCCATTTCTTCTAGGTTTTCTAGTTTATTTGTGTAGAGGTTTTTGTAGTATTCTCTGATGGTAGTTTGCATTTCTGTGGGATCGGTGGTGATATCCCCTTCATCATTTTTTATTGCATCTATTTGATTCTTCCCTCTTTTCTTCTTTATTAGTCTTGCTAGCAGTCTATCAATTTTGTTGATCGTTTCAAAAAACCAGCGCCTGGATTCATTGATTTTTTGAAGGGTTTTTTGTGTCTCTAGTTCCTTCAGTTCTTCTCTGATCTTAGTTATTTCTTGCCTTCTGCTAGCTCTTGAATGTGTTTGCTCTTGCTTTTCTAGTTCTTTTAATTGTGATGTTAGGGTGTCGATTTTAGATCTTTCCTGCTTTCTCTCGTGGGCATTTAGTGCTATAAATTTCCCTCTACACACTGCTTTGAATGTGTCCCAGAGCAGAGCGGGCGCGCGAACCTGCAGTGAGCAGGGAGGGCAGGCTGGGGACGTTGGCCACCTTGAGCGCCTCTGCTCCTGGCAGCCCTGAGACTCCAGGCTCCCCTGTTCTTCCCTCCCAGAGACCCTGCGGGTCTTCCCCATGGGGCACCCTCGCAGCTCGGGGAAAGGGCGGGCTGCGTCCTCAGGACCTTTCTCAGCAGACGCAGCAGCGCATCCCAGCACCTCCTCCAGGAGCCCCGCCACCTCCTGCCACTCGGACTTCCCCACGCTCAGCGTCCCCTTGTCCCCTCAGGGCTGGAACAGTGGTACCCGCAGACAGTGCAAAAGGGAAGTCCCTGTTGCCTTTCCATGCAAGCTGTAGGGCGCTTAGAGCTGCTGGGGGAGGAAAAGAAAGAAGAAGAAGAAATACAGTTAAGTGTGATATGGGTACAAAGAAACCCACATAGAGCTTCCGTGGGCCTAGACAGGAGCCCCGGGACACGTGCACTGGGCCTGCGTCATCGCCTGCCTTCAGCGGTCTCCAGACCCTCCAGAGCCCCCTGTCACCACCCGTGGCCCTCCGGAGGCTCCCCTCACCCCCACCCACTCCCGAGGCCCTCCCGAGGCCCCCGGGCTCGCGTTTCTCTGAGTTGCCTGAGGCTGAGTCCAGGTGCGGCCTGGGACTAGTGTCCGGGGGGTCGTTCCCAACTAAGGGGAAGAAGGCTTTTCGTGAGCATCTAAGGAGTACATCCTCATTTTGTCTTCTCACTCTGTTCACCCAGCGCCTGTGACCTGGACCCAGCCCTCGGCGCACAGACCCCGGCTCTGGGCACCCCTGGTGAGGGCCTTCTGCCCCAGAGCTCCACACGGCACCAGCCTGGGCGCTCCCCCAGCTTCAGGTCATTTGCTGCTGTCCTGACAGGTCAGTCGCCTGAGCATCCATGCTGCCAGGTGACAAACCCAGGCACGCAGAGATGTACATCCTTTACCCAGGGTGACACGATGTGGAGCTGAATCCAAGTTCGGGAGTCTGGTGACCGTGTCTGGGTTCTGACCGCCCAGCCGTCTCACAGTGAAACAAATTGGGAACTGGCCTTGTCCTGAGTGGCCTTAGGACAGTTCAGTGGCCTGCAGCCTCCTGTCCAGTTCCCACCATTGACAAGTGCATCGATGTCCCACAGCTGTGCCACTAGAAGCTGTTTGACTGTGGTAGTTTCACATGTATCTGCTTAGTCCTCTTTTGCCAGACTTTATGCTTTGTGTGCCAGTTCCAATTTAGGTAAAAATTCTGGAAATTCTCGGTTATCCTACGTGGAGGAAGGACTTAGCAAACTCACATCCAACACCCTGACCAGGGCCTGAGAGCAGCAGCCTCTCCGTGGGCAACTCTGTTACTAGGACTCTGGGCATGAGGGGAAGGGGAGGGGGCAGCTCTGTTACTAAGAGTTAGGGACCCTAGCGGAGCTCCACTGTAAGTGAATGTCTAGTTCGACTATATTTTCTTGTAGAATCATTAACTCCAAAAGAATTGAATTGAATGATGTACAATTCACAAACACACGACTTTACCATCTCACCAGAAACACTCTTACCACAAGGACACTAAGTTGATTCTGTAACATGTGGGAAATACGATGCACCTCGCAGCCTTGCAGGCTCCTGTTCTTCTTTCCTTTTCTCTTTTTTAGGATTAGAATGAGTACATGTAAAGTGCTTAGTGTAGGAGCTGGAAGAGAGGGTAGACACTCAATAAATAACAGCAGTCGTAAGTGTACAAAGCGGGTCATGTGCCTGGCATTGCCCCTCACCCCTGCCTTCCATTCTAAGCAGCCTGTTGAGCACTTGGTAATTCCTCACTTGAAAGAGATTATAAAGAGGTTTTTTTCTGGTTTATATTTTAAAAGATTTTTTTTATTGTGGTAAGATGTACATAATGTAAAATTTGTACATTCACATTGTTGTACAACCTCATCACCATCTATCTCCAGAACTTTTCCATCATCTCAGACAGAAACTCTGTCTCTATTAAACACAGACTCCCCATTCTCTCCCATCCCTAGCCCCTGGTAACCACCAATTATACTTTCTGTCTCTCTGGGTTTGAGTACTCTAGGTATAGGCTATAAAGAGTTTTGATCAACATAAACCATAATAAACCTTAAACCTATAGAATTTAAGTAAAGCGTTGGTTTCTCCCTTCACAAAAGTTTCTAAATCAAAGAAAGAAAGTAGGGACTCCTCGTCTTGGGTCTGCAAGACTTTCCCAGCTGTGAGATCGCTCACCAGCCCACCTTGAGACTCTTAGCTTCAGATCTTCCACTGCTCCACTGTCTCCTCCCAGCTCTTGCTGCTCGTCCAGATGCTGCAGGATCAGCCATGTCCCAAACTTGGTCCCACTGGGAAAAGGTGCTCAGTTTTTCCCAGCATTGCTACCATTTGCTTTTTCTGTTATTCCTCCCACAGGACATAAGCATGTACTCTCTGGGTAACAGAATGTTCTTTCACATTGTCCTCAGTTAAACCCTGGTCAACCAGTGCTTCCCTGGAAGTGATCAATTAATTCATCCAAGGACCAACTATCAGAAATAGACTTGCTGGAAATCATCATTTATGATTCAGTTTCCAAGCAAATCAGGAATTGTGGATCAAGAGTGTGTCCAAAGGTCCAAACCCTTTCCTTAAATTCTATAGGTGTTGAATTGTTACATTCAGGTCAGACCTCTCATCCGATGCCTGATGTAATATTATTCCTAGTATTTGCCTGAGAATGGAAGCTTTCCACTTAGTCACAGGAGTCAGACTTCCACCTCCCCCTGTACTTTGTAGCAGAGGCAGAAAGAAAGAAGGAGGAAGAAAGGAAGAAGGAAAAGAAGGAAGGAAGAGAAAAAGATGCCTTATGGCAAAATCCAGTGATGAGATTTCCATTTTTGGCAAGAGCCAGAAAAACCAAACCAGTGTAGAACATCTAACAATGCTAGATAGAATATTTAAAATAAATCTTTAAAAGTGAGTGGCTAGTCATATGTGAAAATAAAGAATGTCCCAAAAGCCTGGAAGTGATAAAGAGGTTCAAAGCTGGAAACAGTAAGTGAAACTGGAAAGATAAGAAATTGTCATCCAGTTTTTGTCCTGGGAGTAGGGTGGAGGACAGGCAATTAATATCCTCTTTAGAGGGAGGGATCTGGAGCTGGGCTTTTTACAGGTTCTAGAATCTAGAGCTGGGATGTGCAAACTACAGCCTGTAAGCCAAATGCAGCCTACTACCTGATTTTGTAAAGTTTCATTGAAACACAGCCATGCCTTTCCTTATCATATTATCTGTAGTTGTTTTTGCAAAACAAGGGCAGAGTTGAATAGTTGCAGCCATATGGACCACAGAAGAGAAAAAATTTATTATCTGGCCCTCTATAGAAAAAGTTGACTGTGATTCTTGAGTAACAGAGTAGGGAAAGACACTTGCCTGATGTGGTTTTGTATTTAAGTGGAGGGAGGGAATAAAGGGAAAAAACAATCAATCCTTAGAATCAAAGAATTTAATAAAACTGAGGGAAGACATTACAAACAAACCAAACCAATGCCAAAAATGAAAGAGGGCACAATTACAAATAGAATTGAGATTCAAAAGGTAATAAAATAGAATATATTGAACAACTTTATGACAATCAATCTGGAATCAGGTGAAGTAGAAATATTTACAGGAAATATAAATTACCAAAACTGACTCCAGAAGAAATAGTAAGCCTGAATCATCCTATGTTTATGAAAAACATGAATCCTTAGTTAAAAAAATCTGTCCTTAAGGAAAACACCAGGCTCAGTTAGTTTTATATGCCAGTTTGGATACTCAGAGCTGAAAATTCCAATCTTACATAAAGTCTTTGAGAGTTTCACAGTAAGACTAGAGAACCAATTCATATAACAAAATCAACTCAAAATGGATGAAAAATCTAAATGTAAGACCTGAAAGAGTAACACTTCTATTTAAATTTAACTTTAAATGGTCACAAATTTAAATAGTTAGTGGCTACCATACTGGAAAATCCCACTCCGAAATCTAGAGGAAATGGGAAAAGGTTCTTGCCATTGGTATTTTGTTGCCATTGCTTCTTGTTATGACCTCAAAAGCACAGGCAACAAAAGCAAAAATAAACAATGGGATTATCAAGCTAAAAAGCTTCTGCACACAAAAGGCAACAATCAACAGAGTGAGGAAACAACCTGCAGAATGGGGGAAAATATCTGTGAACCATACATCTGATAAGGAGTTAATATAAAAATATATAAGGAACTGAAAAAACTCAATAGCAAGAAAACAAGTAATCCAATTTTAAAAATTGGGTGAAGGACCTGAAAAGACATTTCTCAAAAGATGGCATACAAATGGTCAATGGGTCTATTAAAAAAATGCTCAACATCATTGATCATCAGGGAATGCAAATTAAAGCCAGGATGAGACATTACCTCACATCTGTTTGGATGGCTATTATAAAAAATATAAGAGATTAAAAAGTGTTTTTGAGGATGTGTGGAAAAGAAAACCATTGTAAACTGTTGGTGGGAATTTAAATTCATACTGTCATTTTGGGAAACAGTATGGAGGTTTCTCAAAAAGTTAAAAACAGATCCGGGTGTGGTGGCTCATGCCTGTAATCCCAGCACTTTGGGAGGCCGAGGCGGGTGGATCACAAGGTGAGGAGTTCGAGACTAGCCTGGCCAATATGGTGAAACCCGATCTCTACTAAAAATACAAAAATTAGCTGGGCATGGTAGTTCTAGCTGCTCGGGAGGCTGAGGCAGGAGAATCGCTTGAACCCGGGAGGCAGAGGGTGCAGTGAGCCGAGACTGCCCCACACTCCAGCCTGGGTGACAGAGCAAGACTCCATCTCAAAAGAAAAGAAAAATTAAAAACAGAACTACCATATGGTCGAGCCATTATGATCGTAGATATATAGCCAAAGGAAATGAAATACTTATGTTGAAGAGGTATCTGCACTCCCATGTTCACTGCAGCATTATTATCCATAGCTAAGATATGAAAACAGTCTAACTGTCCATCAACAAATAAATGAATAAGAAAAATATAGTATATATACACAACAAAATACTATTCAGCCTTTAAAAAGAAAGAAATCCTGTCATTTGCAACAAGGATAAACCTGGATAACATTATGCTAAGTGAAACAAACCAGGCATAGAAAGACAAATACTACAAGGTCTCACTTATATGTGGAATCTAAAAGAGTTGAACTCACAGAAGCAGAGAGGTGGTTACCAGGGGCTGGAGAGTAGGAAACAGGGAAGATATTGGTTAAAGAATGTAGAATTTCAGTTAGGATGAATAAGTGGGAATTCTATTGTGCAACATGGTGATTATAGGAAACAACAATGTATTATATGCTTGAAAATTGCTCAGAGAGTAGATTTTAAATTTTCTCACCATCAAAAAAGATGTATGAGGTTAATTAGCTTGATTTAGTCATTTCACAATATATACATATATTAAAACATCATGTTATACACCTTAAATAAATATACAATTTTGTCAATTATAAAAAGTAAAAAAGAGAAATGATTGGAGTGAAATAATTAGAAATATAATTACTCATAGATACATTATTGTCTGTATGCTAAATGCCACAGAATGTACAATGGAATCATTAAATTGATAAAATATGTGTCTGTTGTTTCCTGACTTTTTAATGATCGCCATTCCAACTGGCATGAGATGGTATCTCACTGTGGTTTTGATTTGCATTTCTCTAATGACCAGTGATGATGAGCTTTTTTTCATATGTTTGTTGGTCACATAAATGTCTTATTTTGAGAAGTGTCTGTTCATATCCTTTGCCCATTTTTTGATGGCGTTGTTTTTTTCTTGTAAATTTTTTTAAGTTCTTTGTAGATTCTGGATATTAACCATTTGTCAGATGGATAGATTATAAAAATTTTCTCCCATTCTGTAGGTTGCCTGTTCACTCTGATGATAGTTTCTTTTGCTGTGCAGAAGCTCTTTAGTTTAATTAGATCCGATTTGTCAATTTTGGCTTTTGTTGCCATTGCTTTTGGTAGTTTAGTCATGAAGTCTTTGCCTATTCCTATGTCCTGAATGGTATTGCCTAGGTTTTCTTCTAGGGTTTTTATGGTTTTAGGCCTTATGTTTAAGTCTTTAACCCATCTTGAGTTAATTTTTGTACAAGATGTAAGGAAGGGGTCCAGTTTCAGTTTTCTGCATATGGCTAGCTAGTTTTCCCAGCACCACTTATGAAATAGGGAATCCTGTCCCCATTGCTTGTTTTTGTCAGGTTTGTCAAAGATCAGATGGTTGTAGATGTGTGGCATTTTTTCTGAGGCCTCTGTTCTGTTCCATTGGTTTATATATCTGTTTTGGTACCAGTACCATGCTGTTTTGGTTACTGTAGCCTTGTAGTATAGTTTGAAGTCAGGTATGTGGTGCCTCCAGCTTTGTTCTTTTTGCTTAGGATTGTCTTGGCTATGCGGACTCTTTTTTGGTTCCATATGAAATTTAAAGTAGTTTTTTCTAATTCTGTGAAGAAAATCCATGGTAGCTTGATGGGGATAGCATTGAATCTACAAATTACTTTGGCAGTATGGCCATTTTCACAATATTGATTCTTCCTATCCATGAGCGTGGAATGTTTTTCCATTTGTTTGTGTACTCTCTTATTTATTTGACCAGTGGTTTGTAGTTCTCCTTGAAGAGGTCCTTCACATCCATTGTAAGTTGTATTCCTAGGTATTTTATTCTCTTTGTAGCAATTGTGAATGGAAGTTCACTCATGATTTGGCTCTGTGTTTGTGTATATTATTATTAATGTACTATTACATTATTAGTGTATAGGAATGTTTGTGATTTTTGCACGTTGATTTTGTATCCTGAGACTTTGCTGAGGTTGCTTATCAGCTTAAGGAGATTTTGGGCTGAGATGATGGGATTTTCTAAATAAACAATCATGTAATCTGCAAACAGAGACAATTTGACTTCCTCTCTTCCTATTTGAATACCTTTATTTCTTTCTCTTGACTGATTGCCCTGGCCAGAAGTTCCAATACTATGTTGCGTAAGAGTGGTGAGAAAGGGCATCCTTGTCTTGTGCCAGTTTTCAAAGGGAATGCTTCCAGCTTTTGTCCATTCAGTGTGATACTGGCTGTGGGTTTGTCATAAATAGCTCTTACTATTTTGAGATACATTCCATCAATACCTAGTTTATTGAGAGTTTTTAGCATGAAGGGGAGTTGAATTTTATTGAAGGACTTTTCTGCATTTATTGAGATAATCATGTGGTTTTTGTCATTGGCTCTGTTTATGTGATGGATTACGTTTATTGATTACATTATGTGGAACCAGCCTTGCATCCCAGGGATGAAGCTGACTTGATCGTGGTGGATAAGCTTTTTCATGTGCTGCTGGATTCAGTTTGCCAGTATTGTATTGAGGATTTTCACACTGATGTTCATCAGGGATATTGGCCTGAAATTTTCTTTTTTTGTTGTGTCTCTGCCAGGTTTTGGTATCAGGATGATGCTGGTCTCATAAAATGAGTTAGGGAGGAGTTCCTCTTTTTCTCTTGTTTGGAATAGTTTCAGAAGGAATGGTACCAGCTCCTCTTTTTACTGCTGGTAGAATTCGTCTATGAATCTGTCTGATCCTGAGCTTTTTTGGGTTGGTAGGCTATTAATTACTGCCTCAATTTCAGAACTTGTTATTGGTTTATTCAGGGATTCAACTTCTTCCTGGTTTAGTCTTGGGAGAGTGTAGGTGTCCAGGAGTTTATCCATTTCTTCTAGATTTTCTAGTTTATTTGTGTAGAGGTGTTTATAGTGTTCTCTGATGGTAGTTTGTATTTCTGTGGGATCAGTGGTGATCTCTCCTTTATCATTTTTTATTGTGTCTATTTGATTCTTCTCTGTTTTCTTCTGTATTAGCCTGGCTAGCAGTCTATCTATTTTGTTAATCTTTTCAAAAAACCAGCTCCTGGATTTACTGATTTTTTTGAAGGGTTTTTTGTGTCTCTATCTCCTTCAGTTCTGCTTTCATCTTAGTTAATTCTTGCCTTCTGTTAGCTTTTGAATTTGTTTGCTCTTACTTCTCCAGTTCTTTTAATTGTGATGTTAGGGTGTCGATTTTAGATCTTTCCTGCTTTCTTCTGTGGGTATTTAGTGCTATAAATGTCCCTGTAAACATTGCT
The DNA here is from genome assembly GCF_028878055.3 of Symphalangus syndactylus. Classification (NCBI taxonomy): domain Eukaryota; kingdom Metazoa; phylum Chordata; class Mammalia; order Primates; family Hylobatidae; genus Symphalangus; species Symphalangus syndactylus. The sequence goes on from NC_072426.2 coordinate 80,792,173, forward strand.
TTAGCTATGTCCCAGAGATTCTGGTACGTTGTGTGTTTATTCTCATTGTTTCAAATAACTTACTTGTTTCTGCCTTAATTTCGTTATTTACCCGGTAGTCATTCAGGAGCAGGTTGTTCAGTTTCCGTGTAAATGTGTGGTTTTGAGTGAGTTTCTTAATCCTGAGTTCTAATTTGATTGCACTGTGGTCTGAGACACTGTTTGTTATGATTTCCTTTCTTTTGCATTTGCTGAGGAGGGTTTTACTTCCAATTATACGGTCAATTTTAGAATAAGTGCTATGTGGTGCTGAGAAGAATGTATATTCTGTTGATTTTGGGGTGGAGAGTTCTGTAGATGTCTATTAGGTCCACTTGGTCAAGAGCTGAGTTCAAGTCCTGAATAGCCTTGTTAATTTTCTGTCTCATTGCTCTGTCTAATATTGACAGTGGGGTGTTAAAGTCTCCCACTATTATTTTGTGGGAGTCTAAGTCTCTTTGTAGCCCTCTAAGAACTTGCTTTATGAATCTGGGTGCTCCTGTATTGGGTGCATATATATTTAGGATAGTTAGCTCTTCTTGTTGCATTGATCCCTTTACCATTATGTAATGCCCTTCTTTGTCTTTTTTGATCTTTGTTGGTTTAAAGTCTGTTTTATCAGAGACTAGGATTGCAACCCATGCTTTTTTTTTTATTTTTGCTTTCCATTTGCTTGGTAAATATTCATCCATCCCTTTATTTTGAGCCTATGTGTATATTTGTATGTGAGATGGGTCTTCTGAATACAGCACACCAATGAGTCTTGACACTTTATCCACTTTGCCAGTCTGTGTCTTTTAATTGCAGCATTTAGCCCATTTACATTTAAGGTTAATATTGTTATGTGTGAATTGAATCCTGTCATTATGATGCTAGCTGGTTATTTTGCCTGTTAGTTGATGCAGTTTCTTTATAGTGTCAGTGGTCTTTACAATTTGTTTTTGCAGTGGTTGGTACCAGTTGTTCCTTTACATGTTTAGTGCTTCCTTCAGGAGCTCTTGTAAGGCAGGCCTGGTGGTTGCAAAATCTCTCAACATTTGTTTGTCTGTAAAGGATTTTATTTCTCCTTCACTTTTGAAGCTTAGTTTGGCTGGATATAAAATTCTGGGTTGAAAATTCTTTTCTTTAAGAATGTTGAATGTTGGCCCCTGCTCTCTTCTGGCTTGTGGAGTTTCTGACGAAAGATCTGCTGTTAGTCTGATTGGTTTCCCTTTGTGAGTAACTCCACCTTTCTCTCTGGCTGCCCATAACATATTTTCCTTCATTTCAACCTTGGTTAATCTGACAATTATGTGTCTTGGGGTTGCCCTTCACGAGTAGTATCTTTGTGGCGTTCTCTGTATTTCCTGATTTGAATGTTGGCCTGCCTTGCTAGGTTGGGGAAGTTCTCCTGGATAATATCCTGAAGAGTGTTTTCCAACTTGATTCCATTCTTCCTGTCACTTTCAGGTACACCAATCAAACCTAGGTTTGGTCTTTTCACATAGTCCCATATTTCTTGGAGGCTTTGTTCATTCCTTCCCTTTCTTTTATTTCTAATCTTGTCTTCAAGCTTTATTTCATTAAGTTGGTCTTCAATCTCTGATATCCTTTCTTCCACTTAATCCATTCTACTATTGATACTTGTGTATGCTTCACGAAGTTCTCGTGCTATGTTTTTCAGCTCCATCAGGTCATTTATGTTCTTCTCTAAACTGATTTTTCTAGTTAGCAATTTCTCTAATCTTTTTTTCAAGTTTCTTAGCTTCCTTGCATTGGTTTAGAACATATTCCTTTAGCTCAGAGGAAGCCTACTTCTGTCAATTTGTCAAACTCATTCTCTATCCAGTTTTGTTCTCGTGCTGGTGAAGAGTTATGATAGGAGTTCTGGTTTTTGGAATTTTCAGACCTTTTGTGCTGGTTTTTCCTCATCTTTGTGTATTTATCTACCTTTGTTCTTTGACGTTGGTGACCTTTGGATGGGGTTTTTGTGTGGATGTCCTTTTTGTTGATGTTGATGCTATTCCTTTCTGTTTGTTAGTTTTCCTTTGTTAGAAGGAAAAATGTCAGGCCCCTCTGCTTTAGGTGTGCTGGAGTTTGCTGGAGGTCCACTCCAGACTCTGCATGGGTATCACCAGCAGAGGCTACAGAAAAGCAAATATTGCTTCCTGTTCCTTCTTCTGGAAGATTTATCCCAGAGGGGCACCCACTAGATGCCAGCTGGAGCTCTCCTGTATGAGGTATCTATTGACCCCTGCTGGGAGGTGTCTCTCAGTCAGGAAGCACGGGTTAGGTACTCACTTGAGGAGGCAGTCTGTCCCTTAGCAGAGCTCAAGTGCTGTGCTGGGAGATTCGCTGCTCTCTTCAGAGCTGGCAGGCAGGAACGTTTAAGTCTGCTGAAGCTGTGCTCACAGCTGTCCCTTCCTCCAGGTGCTCTGTTCCAGGGAGATGGAATTTTATTGATAAGCCCCTGACTGGGACTGCTGCCTTCCTCTCAGAGATGCCCTGCCCAGAGAGGAGGAATCTGGAGAGGCAATCTGGTTGCAGTGGCTTTGCAGAGCTGTTGTGAGCTCTGCGCAATTTGAACTTCCCTGTGGCTTTGTGAGAGGAAAACTGCCTACTCAAGCCTCAGTAATGGTGAACGCCCCTTCCCCCACCAAGCTCAAGCATCCCAGGTAACTTCAGACTGCTGTGCTGGCAGCGAGAATTTCAAGCCAGTGGATCTTAGCTTGCTGGGCTCTGTGGGGGTGGGATTTGCTGAGCTAGACCACTTGGCTCCCTGGCTTCAGTCCCCTTTCCAGGATAGTGAGCAGTTCTGTCTCACTGGCATTCCAGGTGCCACTGGAGTATGAGAAAAAACTCCTGCAGCTAGCTCAGTGTCTGCCCAAATGGCCACCAGGTTTTGTGCTTGAAACCCAGGGCCCCTGAGGGAATCTCCTGGTCTGCAGGTTGCGAAGACTGGGAAAAGCATAGTGCACCATTCCTCACAGCACAATCCCTCGTGGCTTCCCATGGCTATGGGAGGGAGCACCCCTTGTGCTTCCTGGATGTGGCAATGCCCCACCCTGCTTTGGCTTTCTCTCCGTGGGCTGCACCCAGTGTCTAACCAGTCCCAATGAGATGAGCCAGATTCCTCAGTTGGAAATGCAGAAATCACCCGCCTTCTCTGTTGATCTCTCTGGGAGCTGCAGACCAGAACTGTTACTATTTGGCCATCTTGCCAGCCACCTCCATAATCATATTTTTCTAATTAATAATATAAAATATGCAATTATATATATATTTGGCTGGCCATATATATGTGTGTGTGTGTGTGTGTGTGTATATATGTGTGTGTGTGTATATGTGTGTGTGTGTATATATATATATATATACACACACACACAGAGAGATGGATCTATTTCTCTATGGCCAGTCAAATACGAATACTTTTTTTTAGCCTATATTTCAGTTAATACTGGTAATTTATCTTTTCCCAGGAAACAATTTTGATTTTATTCAAGTTTTTCTTATTACCAGATGGTCAAACATAATAGTCCCTTACAATTGCTTTAGTGCCCTTTGTGTTTGGAATGAATTTTCCTTTCTGATTTCTAATTTGGGGATTGTTTTCCCATTTTGTTATTTATTCATTGACTCATTCCATAAATAAGTATTGAATGCTTAACATATAGTTATTATTGTAGGTCTTTGGAATTGTGTGGGATTTATTGTTTAGTTGAGGAGAGATAGACAATGACCAAGTGCCTTAGTCCATTTTGCATTGCTGTAAAAAAATACTTGAGACTGGGCAATTTATAATGAACATAAATCTATTGGCTCACAGTTCTGGAGGCTAAGTCCAATATCAAGGCACTGGCATCTGTTGAGGGCCTTCTTGCTGTATCATCCCATGGTGGAAGGTGAATGGGAGAGAGAAAGAGAGAGAGAGAGAAAGTGGACAAAGTCACCCTTTTATAAGGAATTCACTCCATAAATAAGGGCATTAATCTGTTCATGAAGGCAGAACCCTCATGGCTTAATCTTTGAAGTTAAACATCTTAATACCATTGCAATTAAAATTTCATCATGAGTTTTGGAGGGGACATATGTTTAAACCATAGAATTCTGTTCCTGGTCTCCCAAAATTCATGTTGTTCTCACATGCAAAAGACATTCATTCTATCTCAGTAGCCCCCAAAGTCTTAACTCATTCCTGTATCAACTCAAAATTCTAAATCCAGAGTCTCATCAAAATTAGACATGAGCAAGACTCAAGGCATGATTCATCCTGAGGCAAATTCCTCTCCATCTGTAAGCCTATGAAATTAAACAAGTACATGCTTCCAAAATACAATGGTGGAACAGGTATAGGATAGACATTCCCATTCCAAAAGGGAGTAACAGGAAAGAAGAAAGGGGTAACTGGTCTCAAAGAAGTTCAAAACCCAACAGAGTGAACAGCATTAAATCTAAGATTTCAGAATAATCTTTGACTTCATATGCCATCTTTTGGACACACTGTGATGGGGATTGGGCACCCAAGGCTTTGAGGAGCTCCAGCCCTATGACTTTACTGGACTCAGCCCCAAAAGCAGCTCTCTCGGGTTGTAATCTTTTACCTGCAGTTCGCCTAGGCTGGTGTTGCATGCTGGTGGCTCTACATTTCTGGGGTTTTGGAGGTGACCTTGCCTCCATGGCTCCATTAGGCCTAGTGGGGACTCTGCAGCAGCTCTGTCCTCACACTTCTCCTAGGCATGGACCGAGTGGAGGCTGTCTGCAATGACTTCACTCCTGTGTTAAGTCTCTGCCTGTGACATCCTTTGAAATCTATGTGGAGGCACCCATGCCTTCTCAGCTCTTGCATCATGTGCACTTGCAGAATCAGCATCACATGGATGCTGCTAGGGTTTATAGCATGTACCTTCTGAAGCAGCGGGCCAAGCTGTACCTGGTCTATTTGAGCCATGGCTGGGGCAGCTGAGGAGCACTATACTGGAATTGGGAAGCAGAGACTTGAGGCAGCCCTGGGCAGTGCAGCCCAAAGTCTGGAGGGTGCCCTAGGCCTCTCTTTTGACATATGTCCGTCCCCAGGAAGGATCTGGCACTCTGGACCTGTGATGGGAGGGATGTCACCAATAATGTCTGAAGTGCCTTGGGGGTCATTGACGAACAGCCTCTGGCTTCCTTCTATCCACATGAATCTCCTTATCAAATGGTGTGTTGGCTGCACCATTGGTTTCCTCTCCTGAAAATGCTCTTTCATCCTCTATCACATGGCCAGGCTGAGAATCCTTCAAATCCCTAAACTGTGTTTTTCTTTTAATTATACAATTTTGTCTTTAAATAATTTTTCTCTTCTCAAAATTTAGTATACGTAGTTACGAGAAGCTCCACAGCATCCTGAATACTTTGTTGCTTAGATATTTCTTTGACCAGGTATTCTAGTTCATTTCTCTTATATTCTGCCTTTCACAAAGCACTTGGGGGGGACACAATTTAGCTAAGATCTTTGTCACTTTGTAACAAGGTGGGCTTTACTTTAGTGTTGGGTACCTTTTCTCTCATTTCAACTTGAGACCTCATCAGAATTGCCTTGACTGTCCTTATTTCTACCAACATTCTGATCATGACCACTTAGGAATCTCTAGGAAGATTCAGACTTTCCCTACAGCCCCTTTCTTCCTCTGACTCCTCCCCAGAATTGCTCTTAATGCTCCTTTCATGCCAATACAAGCTATTTCCAGTCAGCTTCTCCAAACTCTTCCAGCCTCTACCCATTGCCCAGTTTCAAAGCTGTTTCTATGTTTTCAGGTGTTTGTTATGGCACAACCTCCACTTCTTGTTAGCAATTTTCTGTCTAAGTCCATTTGTGCTACTATAACAAAATACTTGAGACTGAGTGATTTATAATGAACAGAGATTCACTGGCTCACAGTTATGGAGGCTGAGAAGTCCAATATCAGGTGTCAGCATCTTTCAAGGGCCAGTCTTCTTGCTGTATTATTCCAAGGCAGAAGGGAGATGGTAAGAAGGTGAGAGAGGGTGAGAGAAAGAGCGAGAAGAGAGGGTAAACACACTCCTTTCTTTTTTTTGAAACTTTTGTTTTTGGTTCAGGGGAACATGTGAAGATTTGTTACATAGGTATACTCACATCACAGTCTCTTTTTAATTCTCTGTGGTGAAACATTAGCACAATCATGAAATTCTTTTTAGGGGCTCTGGTGTGTGAGGGAGGGGCTGCAGAGCCTCCTGCTCAGAGCACACTTTCTGGAGGCATTTATCTTATTTACATACGTTTTTATGGCAGACGTACTTGTTCTTACTTTCATCCTCTTATGCTCCATTTTATATTTCTTCCAGTGGTTATTTGTATTTTCCACATTTTGCTAAATGGTCTATAGTTTCTTTGCATTTTCTTTTTTGTCCTAGTAATATGGTAGGCACACAGTCTCTCTCTCTCTCTCTTTTTTGAGCCAGAGTCTCGCTCTGTTGCCCAGGCTGGAGCACTGTGGCACAATCTCAGCTCACTGCCACCTCTGCCTCCAAAGCTCAAGTAACTCCCCTGCCTCAGCCTCTCGAGTAGCTGGGATTACAGGAATGTGCCACCACGCCTGGCTAATTTTTGTATTTTTAGTAGAGACAGTTTCACCACATTGACTAGGCTGGTCTTGAACTCCTGACCTCAAGAGATCCACGTGCCTCAGCCTCCCAAAGTGCTGGGAATTACAGGCGTGAACCACTGCGCCTGGCCACACTGTCTCTTTTTAGTTCTATGTGAGGCAATGTTACGACAATTATGAAATCCCTTTTGGGGGCTCTGGCATGTGAGGGAGGGGCTGCAGAGCCTCCTGTTCAGAGCACACTTTCTGGAGGCTGTGCACTTCACAGGCTGGTCAGAGAGGTGGACAACAGGCTGCTCAATGACCTGTAACAGGACTGTTGACAGGTCAGACAGAGACCCCAAGCCTGGGAACATACCACTTTAGTGTCCAGCAGTGAGCTCCCAGCCCATCCAGCTTCAGCTTGATTGAGCTGCACAGGGGTGAAGGTGTTTCTCTCTAATCCCCCACTGAAGCATCCAGAACATGCGAATCTCTTAATGGAGGCTGCCGTGGCTGAGCCCCCCCTGGTGAGGGATGCTTTGGACTAAGAAGACAGCTATACCCATGGGTACCACCTGAAACCTTTGAACCACCACTGCTGGTGAGCTCACAATGCCAGACCTTGGACTCCAGGTAGTGAGGACTGTTCCACGTGTTTTCCAGTGTCCCAGTGTGCCCCCACCCTGCCTAATGTGGGACTGTAACAGCTTTGCATGTGCAGCGCAGTCAGGGAGGATCTTGGGAAACAGGCACTGCCTTGCCACTGCTGTCTTCAGTGCAAACCAGGATATTCCCAGGAGCACAGACTGCATGTGACTATGCCCCTTTTACCGAGCACACTGGCCCATGGCAGGAGGACTTGCTGCCAAATAATGGCTTGGAGTCCAGGGGGCTATGATCTAGGCCACAGTGGGAGGTGAAGAGGGTGTGAGCTGAGGTGCCAGGTAGGAGGGAGATGGTGCACTGGGGGGCTCCCTGGGGGGTCAGGGGATGGGCAGTGGGGCTGGAGGAGTAGGAGGGGCTGGATCTGACCTGAGAAATGCACTTTTGAGAACCCAGATTGGAGAGACAGCATCTGTCATGAGGGGACCATTGTAATACAAGAGGAAAAATGTTGGAATAAATGAAGGCTGTGGAAATGGGGAAGAAGGGGCATGTTTTAGAACTCTGAAAGCAAGGAACATGAAAGGATCAGGAAATGGATTGATGGCCAGGCTGTGGGTGGAAATGCCAGGGAACCTGGGAGCTGGTGGTGCCGTTTGCTGCAGAAGGAAGCACGGGGGTTGGGCAGTGCATCTAGAGGGAGGAGTCTGGAGCCAGAGCGGCCTCATGCGAAGGATCAGGATAGGGCATGTGGGAGCCACAGACCTTGCCACCACTGGGTTCTGGGGCTGCCCCGTGAGTGGTTCCCCGCATATAGTGTGAGAACCGGGGAGGGCGAGAGCCCCAGAGCTGCCAGGGCCTGTCCTCATGGAAAGCGGCTGTGCCAGTGGCTGCCAAGGCCAGAACTGCTTCCAGGAGACACAGCTGAGGAAGACGAACAGAAAGAATGAATTAGTGAAAGAAAAAAAGGAAGAGCAGCAGGAATGAATGGAGGAAAGAAGGAAGGAGGAAGAGGAAGGGACTTGGACTGCTTCCTATGGGCTGGGGGAGCTGTTTGTATTATATGTCCCTCACATTATCTTATTTACTCCTTGGGGTTTTGCCTTCATTTTAAAGATGAGGAAACAGAAGCCTCATGGGGGTAAGCAATGGCTGGGCCAGAATCAAATCCTGGCAATGGGACTTGTGTCTCTTAGCTCCACTGCCTCTAAATGGAGGAATGAATGAAACATGGGGGATAGATGGACAGCATGCTCCCTTACCGACTGCACGTATCATAACCAGGTGATTGTGTTCTCAGTGGTCCTTCCTGGATTGATCTGTGCTGTTAGAAGTCAGGACAGGGGCTACTCCTGGAAGATGTGGGGGCCAGGCACACAGAAGGCTTCTGTGGCGTGAGTCACACGTGTCTCAAGCTGGGTGCTGGGGGCCGGGCCTGTGGTAGGGGAAGTTTCTATAATGTAAATCTGGAGTCTTACTGTCACGGCATCTTTGGGTAATTGAGACAAGGGCTGATGCAATCAGTAGAATAATAGAATGTGTCACTGAGTTAATGGACACAGTGTGCCTGGAATGCACATCGCCCTAAACCGGGGGATAGATCCACTGCCATGGGAGTGGAATCTGTTAGAATCCTCCAAGTTCCATGGGGCTCGAGACTCCAGTGCCACAGTGGGATGGGTTTGTGGCTTCAGCTCTCTGAGACACAGCTGCCAGCCTCCCCTTGTCCAGCTGGCTTCTTGAAGGTTGGGATCAGAGGCTCATCCATGCACAAGAGCTTCTGGACAGAGATTCTTTGGCTCCAGTCTTTGGTTCAAACAAAAGGCGTTTTCATAAGCCTCTGTCTTCTTGCCCAGCTTTGAGTAAGTTCAGTTCAAATTCTGAGTTGCTTTTGGCTCTGGTCAAATTCTGCTGTTCTTGGAGGTTTGCTTTGTTTCTGTTTGATGCTCTACAAGTCAACAATTGCAACATACACCAAGGAGAGAACATGTGGTGAAGACAATGAAAAACAGATCCGGGCCTGCCAAAGAAAGAGGTGGATAGACAGAACCTGTCAGTTCCATACGTCCTGCAGCTCCGGGTGCTCCACTCCAGAGCAAATGTGCTGGCCTGTGGGTGGAATTCTTCCAGAGTGAGCCCTGCTTTTTAGATCTGGGTTCAATAAAGATAATTCTCTTCATCCAGTGTAATCTTCAAGTGTTCCATGACTTTTTTCCCTCAAGATCTTTCACCTACTTCTTATAAAAGCAACTGAATGTTGATTTAGGGTTGGGCTGGCAATAATGATGAAAAGTTGGTGACTTGGGGCTCTATGTTCAAAAACCATCTGCATCTCACCATTGCGAGGTAGACTTGTGAATTCCTTTTTTAGTCACAAAAAACTCACAGAATTCCACGAAGGGAAGGAGCCAAGGGGCCCACCTCTCACAGAGGCTGCTGTACCAGGCGGGTAGATGATGACATTCTCAAGGGTTTGTGAGTGCTGCCAGTCTGTGAGGCTGAAGGGTGTCCACAGGAGGAGGGGGCCCTGTGTCTGCAGGCTTGTAGTCTCCAGTGAAGCAACTCAGGGAGATCCTGCTCCACATCAGAACAAAGGCTAGAAACAGGAATTTCTGACTTCTCAAAATCCGGATTATAATTATAGTGGAGCGATTGAGAATACCAAGAAGTGATTGATTCTCAGGAGGTGGAGGATACACTTTCACAGTTAATACAGCATGACAAAACAAAGCAAAACAAAAACTAACAACCTTGCTCTGTGGGGTGGAAACAACAGAATTTTCCTTCCTAACATCCTTAATTTTAAATTATATCTCCACATGTATACATATTAGCCCTTTTTTTTTTTCTCCAGAAGATTGTTGGTTCTGTGAGGGTGAGGCTTCTTTTTCTTTTCCCCCCACTTCTGTTTTCCAGCCATTAGTACAGTTCCTGGAAGATTGTATCTTGACAATTTATGCAGTCATTTATTTATCTGAGTACTATTTATTGAAGGCCTTCTATCCAGTGAACACTGTTCGGAAGAATATCACGGTGAACAGAAGGGACAAGAATTCCTTCCTCCCAAGGCTTACATTTGAAAGGCATGGGAAAAACAAAACAAAAAAAACCCTAACCAACCAATCAACCAAACAAACCCAAACCAAAAACCACCAGGATTATTCTAGTGTATGTATTTTCAGTGGAGCAGGTAATGGTGGTAGTGGCAGAATTTAGAAGTTAGAAGGGGTGGTCTAGAAGAGAACGGCCTCATTGAGAAGGTGCCACTTGTGTAAGGGTCAAGGGGGTGTGGATTTTCTGGGGAAAAACATTCCAGCCCCAGGAACCTGCAAGTGGGCAAGGCTTGAGATAGAAGCATCCCCCACTCCAAAGACCAGCGCAGAGGCCCAAGTGCCAGAGCACAAAGAGAAGGGGGTGGTAAGAGATGAGGGAAGAGAGGACGTGGGAGCGGATCACGTGGGGTCCTGGGGCCATTTGATATCATTGTCAAGTTGCCATTTATTAAATTGTCCCTCTTTCCCCCACTGATTTATACTACCATCTTTATTGTAGTTTCAATTCCCATAAATGTGTGGGCCTCTTTCCAGTTTCCCTATTTTGTTTGTCTCAACTATTTTGTGCCTTTACTCTTTTTTATTTATATTATTTATTTTTATTTATTTATTATTTTGAGACAGAGTCTTGCTCTGTCACCAGGCTGGAGTGCAGTGGCACATTCTCGGCTCACTTGCAACCTCTGCCTCCCGGGTTCAAGCGATTCTCCTGACTCAGCCTCCTGAGTAGCTGGGACTAGAGGCATGCGCCACCAAGCCTGGCTAATTTTGTATTTTTAGTAGAGATGTGGTTTCACCACATTGGCCAGGATGGTCTCGATCTCTTGACCTCGTGATTCACCCGCCTCAGCCTCCCAAAGTGCTGGGATTACAGGCGTGAGCCACTGTGTGCGGCTGCCTTTACTCTTTCAAATAACCTTTAGGATGACCCCAACAAGCTCCATGGAAATGCTGCTTGGAATTTTGATGGGAATTTCACTGCACTTGTGAATTATTTGGAGGAAAAGTCACATCTATATAATAAGTCTTTACAACCATGGTGTCCAATACAGTTTTTCAGATCTTTCTTTCTCTCTTTCTTTTTCTTTCTTTCTCCTTTCTTCCTTTCTTTCTTTCTTTCTTTCTTTCTTTCTTTCTTTCTTTCTTTCTTTCTTTCTTTCTTTCTTTCTTCTTTCTTTCTCTTTCTTTCTTTCTTTCTTTCTTTCTTTCTTTCTTTCTTTCTCTTTCTTTCTTTCTTTCTTCTTTCTTTCCTTCCTTCTTTCCTTTCCTTTCCTTTCCTTTCCTTTCCTTTCCTTTCCTTTCCTTTCCTTTCCTTTCCTTTCCTTCTTTCTTTCTTTCTTTCTTTCTTTCTTTCTTTCTTTCTTTCTTTCTTTCTTTCTCTCTTTCTTCTTTCTTTCTTTCTTGAGATGGAGTCTTGCTCTGTTGCCCAGGCTGGAATGCAACGGCCTGATCTCAGCTCACTGCAGCCTCTGCCTCCCAGGTTGAAGTGATTCTCCTGCCTCAGCCTCCCAAGTAGCTGGGATTACAGGTGTGTGCCACCACACCTGGCTAATTTTGTATTTTTAGCAGAGACAGAGTTTCACTATGTTGGCCAGGCTGGTCTTGAACTCCTGACCTCTTATATGTCTTTCAAAAAAAGTCAAAAAATTTCTCCAAAATGGTTCCGTGCTGCTTCCATAGGATTTTTCATCAGATATATAGACTCTTGTTATAGTAAATGCAATCTCTTTCTTAAATTACATTTTCTAATCAGCTGTTCATTGTGAATTTTTTTTTTATGTTGGTCTTATGTCTAACAACTTTTCTCTATTATTGGTCCTAATAATTTGCCAAAAGCACTCTTGCATTTGGGAGAATTGCCCTTGCATCTTGACATGATCTCTTCATCCCTAGGCCCTTTGCATTTGTTGTTTCTTTTGTTTATAAATCTCTTCTCACCTTACCTCCCTCCCCCAGCGCATGTCCCCTTGCCTTGCCTTGGCTCTTGAAGCTCAACATTTGTTTTGATGAGAAACATTTCCTGACCTTCAGGGTACAGCCACTTTCATTAGCACTGGAAAGATTATCACTCAGGCTTGAAGAAAATGTGTTAGTATAAACGAGATGGATAGACCAGTCCCAACCCAAACCAAAAACAACCATGACAAAACACAACACTTAATAATATGATGTCTTTAAACAACAGAGCAATGGCAATCATCTCAGGAAATATTTTAGAATGGATTTTTTAGAAATGATAGTTTGTAAACCACAACAAAATAAAGCTGTAATCACCAGTTGCTTTGGGGGTCCCATGAGACTCTAAGACTGGGTTATTTTAAATGAATTGGTTTATTTGATGGGAATATTAGTCTGGGAGAGTTGGATTTTGTTTGGATGTTAGTGGTTCAAGATGTCAGAAAGGACTCTTCCTGTTTCTGTTCACTGCTACCTGTCCCATTCACCTTCATGATAACCAATATCTAGCACACATTTTACACTAATTGCCTCAGGTTGAATGATAAGCTAGAAGAAAGGTTTGTGTGCATTTGGGCAAGTGAACGTAACCAAGGATTTATGTCAAGTGGAAGGGACATTTTCCAGACGTGTTTTAGGAGACAGTTGTTGGCTGCTGGCCTTAATGTGGGGTTGATACAAAATTGACAGAAATGGAGACTGTGTTGGATCACAGTTCAGGACTGTAAAAGAATGTTTGTGGCTGTGTGATGTGGAAAAGATGTACCATATCTTGTCCAAATGGAGGCCAAGATGTATTAATAGAAGGAAGACCTGATTATTAGAACTGACATAACGCAGGTATGTTGCTTTGTAAAGTAGTGCATCCACAGTGGGTATTCAAGACATTGAATAGCATTGAAAAGCATTGTTTTGTAGGTAAGATGACATTTAATGTCTTTTAAGCCATCCAGTTCCCTTTATAAAGAAATTATTCCAAAGAAACCCACATGGAATAAGCCTTGCCCATCTCCAGCTCTGTTTTCACCCACACAGAAATTGCTTGTGATTCTCTTGCCCACTGTGTAACAGATACCCTCCTAGTGAAAGTTATAAATTCACTCTATAGTAAGCAAATTTGTTCATAAAATGGAAAAATAATGAAATTAAAAGCAACAAAACCTGGCCGCCAATTCTGTTACCCTGGGTGAGTTAATCCTTAGTTTCCATGTGTGTAAGAAATGAACAATAAAAACAACCACCCTTTGCATGATGAAGAGAATATAATGAATAACATGCCAGATCTACAGTGATAACAGTTACAACGGCAGGGAGATGCCAGAAGTGTTCTCATTGGCTTTTTTATTTGATAGTTAATAATGATTCGTTTCACGTTTTCAGAACTCACAACAGCTACACAGATACAAAAATTATCAAAGCTTATAGCTTTACAACAGACAATTTAAAAGACAGGATCGATGTCTCTTAAGTAGTCTGTGTGGCAAGGAGAAGAGATCCAATGTTTCCAGAACTCTACTCCACACAAAAAATTAAAGAGCTATAGAAAGGGAGACGATGACCTATTAGCAGCCCTGCTGAGTCATTAAGGAGTCCCGAAATTCTCAAATCTTTCTGTTGTTCCCTAAGTTTTAGAGTAGCTCCCTCCACAGGGGCAACAGGTGTCCCCCAGTCCTGAGCCCTGCAGCTGTCCAGGTGACCCTGTCTTTATACATGAGCAGACGCTGCTCCAGCCGATGCTTCTGTGTAACTGGAGGCCCTGTGTGTGCTGAGGTGACTGAAAATGGTCATGACAGTCACCAGCTGAGAAGAAGGGCAGAAACATCTGGTCTGTTTGTAGCCCCCTTAACACACACCACAGGCCCTCGAGAAGACAGTTGGAGCATCAGCAGCCACTCTCACAACATGCTCATTTCAGGGCTCTGGAGCCCATCATCTGAGCCACTCTTCTGTTTCCAGAATTGAAATGAGAAACTTCAAGTTTCAATGAAGTCCAACAGGAAAGCATTACATTGTCTATATGCATTCTATATGCTTGTCTATATGCATTGTCTATGTGCTGAACTTGAGATGTAAATACAGGATTTCTACCAACCAGAATCTGGAGGAGAGAGGATTTCTACCCCTCAGAATCTGATGGCATCGTGTGCACGCACACACACACACGTGCACACATGTGTGCACACACATAGTGAGACAGCTCTGGAAGTCAAGGCCAGTGTGGGAGCCGGTGAGGACCCAGGCAAAAGGTGCTGGGGTGGAGGGAGGCAGATATGCATTATAATTATGCCATGTGCATAATCGCACTCAACCATAGTTACAGGGCTACTTGAGGAGAAGTAAAAGAAGGCACGTGAAAGCAGTGAGCCTCTGAGTGGGCCGTGTCGGGGCAAGGAGTGGGGTGTGGTCTTGGACTAGGACTTGGATCATCTCCTTGGTGTTCACAATGGCTGCCAGCCCCTGAAGGCGGCCTCTGAAGATCCAGGAGTCACTCCTGGTGGGCACAGTCTCCACCCGCCATCTACCCTGAGTGCCCCCACCTGTCTGCCAGGTGAGAACAGAGAGGGCTGGGGTGGGGCTGTCAGCTATGGAAACACAGGAATGTGCTGAGAAACGGGCACCGAGGGCAGAGGGCAGATCCACCAGTGCCGGGTGTGACCAGGGAAAAAATGTTGCCCCTCAAATTGTTTTCTACCAGGGAATTTAGTTGTAGAAGAAAAAATGTTCAGAGAACACGGATCCTTCCAGTTGAGAAAGAAAAAGAAATCAGAGAGAATGGGCAGGTGCAGAGGGAGCCACCCAAATCAAGGACACCATGTAGGAAGCCCAGGATGTGGGCCAGGGTGGCTGTGCCTAGAGTCACGGTGGCAGAGAGGTCACATTTGGTCTTCACCCTTTTTTTCTTCATGGCTAGCACAGGGGCTGGCACCTTCTGGGTGGTTGTTGAGGGAGAAACTATAGGAGTGCAGTCTAGCAGTCAGCCCTCTCTGAGTCTCAGCTCTTGGGGGTGGGAGTTGGTGTGGAGAGGGTCAATGCCCAACTCTAATCCTCACACTTCTCCAAGGTCAGCATCTATTCCTCTGTCCTCCAAATCCAACTGGGAACATCCATGTCTCCTTGACTTGGCTTCCACTCAATTGGTGGAACCACTCCATTGGTTCTGCTCAATCTGTTGGCCTCCTTGCTGAGATCCTGAATGCCCAGGGGCTTCTCACCTAGTCTGCCTGGCCTCTTCCCAAGGTTCTCAGCAGTGGCTGAGTCAATATTAAAACTCACCTCTGCTAACCCAGACATCTCTGCTTTTTCCTTTGGGCCCCATCATCTTCCTGGAGCAGGAAAAAAGGTGCATTTGAGCCACGGTCATACTAACTGCAGCAGAAAATGTGGTTGCACACACCCAGACCATTGATCCACCTTCTTGTCTCCTTGGAGCCCAAGACCAAGACCACCTCTGAATATATCGGCTAAATCCCAGTGAGGTGGAGGCCATGGGTTGCCCTGGAGAGTCCCCGAGTGTTTTATCCTGCCACAGCTCCAGGATGGGCTCAGCATTCCCACTGCTGATTACTTCATCTCACCACCTCTCCTGGTGAGATGGCTGGAACGCTGGCAGGTGGGAGCTGATTTATAACATGTTCTTACCCCACCTCAGTGTTCTGTACACCACCTCCTTGAAATAGTAAAGCTGTGTGTGTTTAGTGGTTTATAGTCTTTGTTTTAAGTTTATGTAGTTTCTGCTGTTCACCTTCAAAGGAGAATTGGCAAGCTGGACCTTATGGAGGATCCACAGCCCAGGAGATATTCTTGTTTTTTTTTTTTTTTTTTTAAATTTTGGAAGCAGAGGCTTCAGTTGGGGCAGGTCAGTGTAAGTGGCCCTGGGCCCTTGGCAGGCCACGGTGGGCAGAGCCTTCCCCCAGCTCTGTGCACGTGGGTGCTCCAGGATGGAATAGAGCCTACCCTACACTTCACCAGTGCCTGGGTCACCCCCTGACTCATCACTAAGTTACCTTGAATTAACCTGCTGACCAGGCACTGGGGCCAGGGTTTAGTTTGCCTCCTCAGGGTCAGCCCAACCAAAGAAATATTCCTTGCCCAACCATGGGCTCCTGTGTGGGGAGGGGCTGGGTTGAGATCCAGTGGGTTCACTGTGTGGGCCAGGTGCAGAGGAGGGTGAGGCTGTGTCGAGGGTGCTGCTCTCTGCTCTGTGGCCAGCTGACTCAGCAGCAGGGGACTCTGGCTGGACTGAGCACAGGGAGGATGGACTGCTCCTGCAGTGCCACATAGGAAACTGTTTTGGACTCTGGAATAGTTGATCAGCATCTGGGCGTGGGTTCTGGAACTCTTTACCTTGCTTACCACCCCCATAAGACCATGTGACTCTTTCCCCATGCACCCAGAGGGCACCTTGGAGGGGGCTGGGAATAAAAGAGGTGGGTCAGTCACCCTCAGCAGGCTGGGCGTGCCCTGTAGGGAGGCTGGCACTGTGGGGTGGAAGACACAGGCACATTCAGACTGCAGAAGCAGAGTTTCACTTCCAGGCCCTCTACACTTCATATTGTACTCACGTATTTTATGTTTGTCTTCTCTAACATTTTGAGAGAACAGGAAAGGACAAACTCAATGCCAGTTATTGGAAACTTTCTAGAAGCCTCTTTTGGCTGATCCCCATTGGTGTCCTGTCTTCCCCATGCTTCCCAGCGGAGGAGGAGATAGTCCACACTCTGGGCAGGTGGTCAGCATCGTGAAGTGTCTCACCTGATCACTTTCTCTGCTGTGTCTGGCTGGAGTCTGGCATTCCTGGGGCTGGGCAAGGGTAAGTGGGAGGGAGGGATGGGGGTAAGCTGAGGAGGCCCCTTGGAGCTGGGATTGGACCTTCTTACCCAGCACCGATGCAGGTCCTGCAAAGGGGATGGGTAACAAAAAGTGCAGCTGCCCTGAAGTACTGTTACTTTCCCTGTCTGAAGTACTGTTACTTTCCGTATCTGAAGTACTGTTACTTGCCCCATCTGAAGTACTGTTACCTTCCCCATCTGAAGTACTGTTACCTTCCCTATTTGAAGTACTGTTACTTTCACTGTCTGAAGTACTGTTATTTTCCCCATCATCTGAAGTTCTGTTACTTTCCCCATCTGAAGTACTGTTACTTTCCCCATTATCTAAAGCACTGCTACTTTCCCTGTCTGAAGTACAGTTACTTTCTCCATCTGAAGTACTGTTACTTTCCCCATCTGAATTACTATTACCTTTCCCATCTGAAGTACTGTTACTTTCCTCATCTGAAGTACTGTTATTTTCCCCATCTGAAGTACTGTTACTTTCCTCATCTGAAGTAGTGTTACTTTCCCCATCTGAAGTACTCTTACTTTCCCTATCTGACTTGTCCTTTGGGTGTGTTCCTCTCTCACAGCAGCCTCACAGGATGGTGGCTGTGATTTGGGCAGGGTCTGCGTGTTCCTGGCTGTCATCCAATGGGACCCTAAATTGCACCTCCACTTCTAAAGTGAGATCTGCCATCCTCTTCCCACCTGCTGGCATGTGCAGCAGCTTCTTCTGGCTGCACAGAACTCAGCGCTTGGACCCTGGAGCTGGGGCTCTCTCTCCTGGCCTGTGACCTGGGGCAGGCCACTGATTCAGTTTCCCTCATCTTAACTGTTAGCTATTATTATTATTTTGGTGATAGGGACAAGTAACAGGTGAAGAAACCAAATAACTAGAAAGGATTGTGGTGTAAAACCTAAATCATAACCAAGGGAGGGGCATGCAGGTTATGTTTTAGTTGGCATGGTGGTTACTTAGTTTCTGAGGTCATTAAGTGGCTTGTGGTCTGAGACAGGTGCGATGTGAGAAATCCAGAGAATCATGAGGGAGTGGGGCAGGCTTAGAAAAGGGAGAATCTGCTGCCAGAGAGGCCAGATGCCATGAGCCCGAAGGAATCATCCCCCTCCCAGCATACAAGCCTGGAGCCAGCCTGCTCCTCTGGCCAAAGCATTCCACCCCCTGGACCTCTTCTCCAGGTACTTCCTGTCCAGACGGGCAGTGGCCCCAGAGCCTGGGAAACCTGCCCCACAGGTGAGGGCAAGGGATGTGTTTGAAGTGGGTGAGAGGCTGGTATGAGCCTTGGTTGCTGCTCTGGAAACAGGAAGAAGACATGTGGAAGAAGAGATGTGGGTATGGTGGATTCTGACCCTTGGCTCCCCAAAGTTCCACAGGTATGTGCAGTTTATCTGTCTCATTGATTATTAAGTTCTGTGGGGGAATGGCTCTGTCAACATAGTCCCAGAGACATCTGTTGATGCCTTAGTGTTCCCTGCAGTCAAGGTGCCTGCAGTCAAGCGGAGGAGACTAATGCAGAAAATCAGAACTGCATTATCTTAGTGCCCAAAACAGAAGTGGGCATTTTGACATTGCAGTGGCAAAAGGAGGACATGGTCAACTACAGGTGGCTAGCTTAGTTTATTAATAGCAAAATATTAAAAAATATTTGAAAAATTATATTTGCCTCCCAGTGGAGGGTCTTGGGTAGTTGGGCAGCCCAGTGCTAAAGATAGGACTGGGACTTTCATCATAAACCTTTTATACATTTGTGTTGTTTTGACATTTAAAAATCAGAATATTTTCAACTTAAAAAAAAAAACTATAATAAGCTTCCATAGTTCTTAGAACTGGGACTGTCCACATCAGGAATACGTGATTTGCAATGCCAAGAAAGATGTGCTGAATTTATTCGGCAAAGTAAAGAGAAAATAAAATTTCTTTGAGTATTTAAAAAAACCCAGGAATGAGTGCTATGCATGCCACACACTAGCATGCCAGATAAAACAGATGTGGAGTCAGAAACTGAATGATATGCCTCTTGACCTTTGATTTGACCTCTTGTGCCTTTGATTTTGTCATGTGTATATATTACTTATTTAAGAATTATTCATGTAATTGTAGAAGTGGATGAGGAAATGATGTAAAAACAGCTACTCCTTGTGGAAGGTTGGCCTTTGTGCTAAGTGCTGTGTGTTCCACCTCATTCCTAGAGCGGGGAGCATTTGCAGAGGCTTGGGAGGGAGTGGACGCGTCCCTGATGCTAAGGGCAGAGGAGGAGCAGGGCCCTCGGGCAGCTGGAAGGGCATCCTGAAGAGACGCCTGCCTGCCGCCGTTCTCCTGGCAGCAGGGCACGCTGGGAAGCACCTGGCAGGAAGTGAAGAATTTCCGATTGTCAGCGGAGGGATGGGGCGTCACCAAGTCTGAGGCAAGCACACCAAGAACCAGCTAAGTCCAAGGCTCACCTGCATGGCAAATGGTGAAGGCAAAGTCCAGCTGCCAGCCAAAAGTAGAGCCCTTTTACAGCAAGCTGTTCTCAAATCATCTCCAAAATCCAAAGTTGGTGTAGCTGCAGTCAGGGAAGTTCAACAGGACATGGGCCAGGGGTAAGACAGAAGCATGTCTTTACCTGGTTCTCCAGCTGGGAGATGAGCATCCCGAGGGAGAAGGACCAGACATCTCAGTAAGGACTGGTGCTCAGTGTGTCGGGGCGTGGGGGGCGTGGGGGCTGGGTGGGTGGTGGTGAGGAAGCAGGAGGGGCCAGATGGAGAAATTTGAATTGTTCCTTTTGCTGCAGACAATAGGAGCACGATAAATTTTTCAGCAGGGGAGCCATGTGATCACATTTCTGCTTTAGAAACAAAGGGAAGAGCTCAAAATCCTGGAATGATGATATCTGAGCCGGAAGCCCTCATTGAGTTCTGACCCTCTCCTTGTGAAGCAAGCAACTTGCCAACATCATCAAACCCTTCATTTAAACTCAGAAGAAAAACAAAACAAAGCAAAACAATGCAATCCCCAAACCCTTCCTGTCATTGACCCTGGGTCACTGTCCTATTTCTAACATGCACATTTTAATTACTGGCAACTCATTTTCTTGATTGGGTCTCTACAGCAGGCTGGAGTCTTTACTCTCGAAGATGCCCTCCAGGTCTGTACTCTGGTATCCCACTTTTTTCTTTGTTTCTTAAACTGGACCAACCCAAGGCAAAATTGTGATGTTGGTAGCACTTATTTTTTACTTCCTTACTCATACTACAAGAACATCTGAATTAAATCTGAATTAAATTATATACGTTATTTACTTTATTTAGTTATACAATAAAGTTTGGTAAAAACAAATTATAAAAATGCATACACAGGATGAAAGACTTAGGGTTACATATGACTGGCCTCATCTCTTAAATTAAAATACTCTCTCCCAAAAGACCTAGAGAGATTACATGATCCTAAACAACTAGCTGGTAGCAGAGTTAAGGCTAGAACACCTAGCTCCCAGTGTTCCTTCTGTTCTACTGTGTATACTGGCCTATTTTTCATTACATCTTTATTTTGGTATTTATTAGAGAGTATTTCTTCAGCTATTGCTGCCTAGAAAACTATGTAGAAACTTAGTGGTTTAATAAGAATTTATTATCTCCCATTGTTCTGTGGTTGGCTAGGTGGTCACAGTCATATGTTGGCTGGGGCTGTATTCATCTGAAGGCTCAGCTGGCCTAGGCACCCTGGATGGCTTGCTCGCCTGGCTGCAGGTTGATGCTGGAACTCAAGCATAGACTTAGACGTAGACTCTTCATGTGGCACGGGTTCCTCACACCATGGCAACTGGATTCCAATAATGAGACTGCCAAGAGACCCATGCAGAAGCTGCAAGGCTCCTTATGACATGGCTTCAGAAGTCCAGTAGTTCCCTTCTGCCACATTCTATTGGCCACACAAATCCCCAGGACCAGCCCAGATTCAAGGGGAAGGAAATCAGAGCCCACTTCTCAATGGGAGACAGGACAAAGGAGACCATCTTTAATTTGCTACAAGGAAAGTGGAGAGAGTAGGAAAAGCAGAGGCTGCACTGAACAGGTAAATTTGAGAATCATTGCAGTAACAGTTTAGGGCAACATAGAATGAATTAAATTAAGTCAGCAGAAAGCTGGATGGCATACTTTTAGGCACTAGGTAGACAGGAATCAGTAGGACACCCTCTGTCTTTCAGCATTCATGTTCTATTAAGACACAGATATTAAGCAGACAGTCATTCAGATTTTAAGTTTTAAAACAGAAGTGCCTATTAGTTCATGAATCCATCCATCCATCCATCCATCCATCCATCCATCCACCCACCCACCCATCCATCCATTCACCAGCCTATTCATCTATCCACCCATCCATTCATTCATCTATCCATACATTATTTATATATTTATTGAGGTCCTGGGGCTAAGATCTTAGATCATTGAGCTTACATTCTAATGGGGGGACAGATAGACCCATTGCAGGCAGTGATATGAAGAAAATAAGATGAGGAGGAGCAGTAAAGTATGGGGTGGGAAGGAGCTGCATTCCAGTTAGGGTGATGGGGGAAGTTTTCTCAGAGGACAAGAGAGATAGGATGACACTTGTGGGATGAACAGGATCCTGCCAGGTACAGATTTGGCGCAGATACTCTCAGGAAAATGCAAAGGTTCCTGGGGCCCAATGAGCTTGGGGTGTTCAAGGACCAAAGGAGGGCAGTGTGGCTGGAGCTCTGTGCCTGGGGAGCACAGAGGTGTGAGAGGTCAGGGAGGCCTGAAGCAGTGTTGGGAGTGCAGAGAGTCCAGGGCTTGCCCTTCCTGGGGCCACTGCTCTGTACAGAGCAGGTGATATGAGAGGTAGGTCCTCAGGGATAAAGGCTGCACTTGGCTTGAGTGAGTTTATAATGAGGGAGGGGTCATAGGAGGCTCAGGTTGGAGACAGAGGAGGATACTAATAAAGATAACGAATATTTAGTTATCCCTAGTCGTGTTCTTCTCACAGTCCCATTTAAGCTTTATAATCCCTATGCAAAGTGGGTGCTCTTATTATCCTAAATGGAGGGTCAGTGATCAGCAGTCACTTTCCGGGCTTGCTGACTTTGAGGTCCCCTTAGGAGGCATCTAGGTGGACATGTGTAAATAAACCATTGAGATTACACCTTGCTCATATTTGGCACTCAGTAAATAAGTGTTGCATGTAATAGGGAATGAGATATAAAATTCAAAGTAGCTCCTCCATGGTGCTGAACTTGAGCGGCCAGAGGAGTGTCTATGTTACAGCTTGGTGGCACTGAAATAGGTTGCTGAAATGTGAATTCAAATCCACTCTAATTTCCAATAAGGGCTTTTTGTGTTCATGTAGTGGTCACGTGTTTCTTTTTTGGGTGATGAGTCTCTGAACTCCATTCCTGTGTTTAGGCAGGGCCTTTCCCACCTTTATTTTGCAGAGCCCAGCACCCACTGAAGGCATAGGACCCAGATCCTGAGAACCAGATGCACCAGCCTGAGCTTTCATCAGAAGCAAGGACACACAGAACCTGTCTTAGAGGCATCATTAGAGGACTGGACATGGTGGCCAGAGGCCGCAGGGACAGAAGCCCCAAGTCCATGTCCAGGAACTGGGCTCAGGGGACCTCCTGGTGCCACCAGCATATCTCAGCCCATGGAGTTCCTCTGGTCTATTCAGTTCTCTCATTTTCACTTAATTTTGTTTTTGTTGGCTTTCTTAAAAAATTGCCCAGTTCATTTACGTGATCACATTTATTGTGCAGAGTTGAGTGTGGTTCTCTCATAATTATTTAGTCTCCACTGGGTCTGTGGTTATATATCCTTTCTTATTGCTAATGCTGTTTGTGTTTGATTTTCTTCTTTTTTTCTTGGCCTGACTTAAAGAGGTTTGTCTGTTTTATCTTTATTTTAAAAATAACCAACTGTTTATTTTTACTTCTCCACTGTGATTTCCCCCTTTATTTCTTTAATGTTTGAGTTTATATTTTTTCCTATTTATTTTGGCTTAAATTTTATTATCATTTTGCTATAGCCTTGTGTCAAGTGCTTAATTCAATTATTTCGTTATTTTGACTTCTATAAAATCAGTTAATTCTATAAATTTTCCTCTATGTACTACATTGAGCAAACTCCACAGGTTTCTGTAGGGGGCATACTAATTGTAATTCAATTTCAATTTTGTTTTCCATGTGTAGGTCCAGATTTATGTGAATGTCCAAATACTTAGAGTTGTTGGCTCTTCTTTTGTTATTAAAGTCTGCTTTTATTACATTGTGGTTAGAGAAAATAATATGAAGGATTTTAATTTTAGATAAAGCATTAATATTTTTTATCCTCAAACATGATCAATTTTTGACAGTGTTCCAAAAATATACTATGAAATATATATTATCTGTTGGAATAGAGTAATATATATACACACACTGCCATGTGCATATGTTTATATATCATATTTAGTCAATGGTAGTTATGTTAGCCAAGTCCTGGAGTCATCTCGATTCAAGTTTGTTGAGGCAGAATTGTCCATTTTATCCTCAGCTCAGCTTCAACTACTTAACAGAACCTGATTCATATAGGAATTATGTAAATATTTGTTGAATGAAATTCAGTGTCCCCAACCTTTTTGGCACCAGGGACTGGTTTTGTGGAAGACAGTTTTTCCATGGATGATGGTAGGGGATGGTTTCAGGATGATTCAAGTGTATTACATTTATTGTGCACTCTATTTCTATTATTATTACACTGTGATTAATGAAATGATGGTAAAACTCACAATAATGTAGAAATCAGTGGGAGCTCTGAGCTTGTTTTCCTATAACCAGATGGTCCTGTCTGGGGGTGATGGGAGACAGTGACAGATCACCAGGCATTACATTCTCATAAGGAGTGTGCAACCTAATATAGATTCCTCGCATGCACAGACCACAATACAGTTCGTGCTTCTAGGAGACTCTAATGCCACCACTGATCTGACAGGGGGTGGAGCTCAGGTGGTAATGTGAGCCAGGAGGAGTGGCTGTAAATACAAATGACACTTTGCTCACTCACTTGCCACTCACCTCCTTCTGTGTGGCCTGGTTCCTAACGGGCCACGGACTGGTACTGGTTCATGTAGTTTCGCTAAATTTTTCTGCATTTAAAATATATTTTATTAAGATATTTCTGGAACTTTTGGGTGCCTAGATTTGTGATGTTATACAGTGGTGATCATTTTAGGAATACTTATTAAACGCTTTTGGTGTGATGGGCACTGTGCTAAGCACTAGAAATACAATGGCAGATAAAAGAATCTAGCGGCCTCCTGCACTTTATGATTCATACATTATAGCTACAAAACAAACAATAAACAAGCAGATAAATAAGTATTAATTTAAAAGAATCCCGGTTGGTGCTATGATGGAAAAAAGTGAGCAGCCTTTTCAAGGTATGGAGGGGATGGACTGTTTGTGGGACGGTCAGGAAGGTCTCCCTGGGGAGGGCACACTGAAGTCAAGGCCAGAGGACAGGTGGCCAGCCCCATGAAAAGCTGGGACCGGCTTCCAGGCAAAGAGACCATGCCTTTTGTTAATGTGGCATCCCCTTCTCTCATTTAATGTGTTAACTTGAGTTCTGTGTTGGAAATACTGCTTCTGTGTTCTTTTTGTTAGTGCTTACATGATCCATATTTATCTACACAATTATACAATCCATACAATTAGGTATTATGACGGTTAATTTTATGTGTCAATGTGGTGTGCCTAAGGATGCCCAGATGGCTGTGTTATATCTGATATGTCCGTATGGGTGTTTTCGAAGAGGCTGGCATTTGAATCGTGGACTGAATAAGAAGACCCATCCTCACCAGCGCAGGCAGGCATTGTCCAATCCATTGAGGGCCTGAATAGAACAAAAAGGTGGAGGAAAAGTGGATCTACCCTCTCCTGCTTGAGTGGAGACATCCATCCTCTCCTGCCCTTGAGCATTGGTACTCCTGGTTCTCAGGTTTCCCTACCCAAACCGGGACTTAGGCCCTCAGCCACTGCCTTCCCCATTTCTCAAGCCTTAGGACTCAGGCTGCATGTCACCACCGGCTTCCCTGCTTCCCAGCTGACAGATGGCAGATTGCAGGAAATCTCAGCCTCCACAACCATGTGAGCCACTTCCCTGAATAAGTCTCCTCTTCATACAGTCCTCCCTTGGTGTGGGTGGGGATTGGTTCCAGGACCCCTGAGTATATCAAACTCCATGCATACTCAAGTCCCACTGTCAGCCCTGCAGAGTTCGTGTGTAAGGAAAGGCAGGCCTCTGCATAAGCAGCCTTCACTTGCTGGGAATACTGTGTTTTCCAACAGAGTTTGGTTGGAAAATCTGAGTATAAGTGGATCCATGCATTCAAACCTGTGTTGTTCAAGGGACAAGCATGGAGGATAGGCACAGGCTACTGGAGACAAATATGGGAATGTGGCTATGGGCAAGACAGTGCTGCTGGGGCAGGCACCACTCCAACAAGTGGACAACAGCAGGGATCAGTGAGTTGCCAGGGGTCTGAGTATGAGTGCTGAACAAGTTGAAAGCCTTCCTTGGAGCCAGCCTCAGGCTGGGAGAGGATCGTGGGGCCTGAGCAGCTCCAGCCTGGATGGGTCCAGTCAGGAACCCTGCAAGAGGAGCTCACCTGTGCACACGGGGATGCACACTGGGAGAGAGGAGAAGCCAGGGTCAGAGGCTCTGGCCCTCTTGCACTTCAAGGGGGGAGCTGCAACTCAGGGAGGCTGCTGGGCAATGGTCAGTGCCAACAGAGTGGGTGCATCACAGCCATGAAGCTGTGGCCATGCAGAGCACAGCACGACAGCCTCTGGCTGAGTTGTCTGACTGGGGTTGTGGATGGAGTTGATGGGCACATGGAAGAGAGGAGGAGGGGCTTGCTTAGCGGAAAAGATACCGAGTTGAGTTGGGGGCATGTGGAATTTGAGGTGCCTGTGGGAGCCCCATTTGAGATGTCCAATAGACAAGTGGGGGCACCCGGTTGAGCACTGGAAATGGGGATCTGGACCCTTGAAGAGAAGCCAGCAGTTGGGTCATTGCATGAGAGGTGGTTGTGGTGATGATGGGAACTGGTAAGATTGCTCAGGTTAAAACAAAGAAAACAAGCCAAGGAAAAACCATGGTCAAGGCAAGCACAGTAAGGATCGACGGCATCCTTGAAGTCCTTCTTTGTCTACCAAGAGCATTCATTCTATTTCATGGGCAATGAGAATTCTAGCATTTTAGCACTGTTTAAAATTAATGACTCAGAGGGAATTCCGGCCCCACACAAGCGCCTGCTAGATGGGTAAGCCTCGCTGCCTGCCTTTCTGAATTGCTTGTCGCACAATTGGGCCATTCACTGTGTTCCGGGCCCTCTGTGTGTTTCCTCTTTTCCAGCTTAGACCTGTTTGTTAGGGAAAACAATTTGTTAGGGAAAACCTTCTCAGGTTTTCAGCTTTATGTACTGTTGAACTATTACTTTATTTCTCTAATCTCTTTCCCACAGTCAACAGTTTTTACTACCTGGAACTGAAAACAGCCTACAGGATACCAAGGCATGAGTTTATTTAGAACAAAGAAGACCCTCTGATTCCAGTGAGGTCAGGGAGGAGGCCAAACAGTCAACCCACTTGCTTAGGACATGTGGCTTAAACAGTAATTTGACTTTGCATTCACTTTTCAACTAGTCGCGTTGGACTTATGGTTTTTATTAAACTGTAAATCTCTTTACCACATTGAAAATTGTGGAACGCATTTCTTCTTCTCGAGTCTGTGCATCTGAAGGCCATAGGTGGACAAGTGCACAGCGCCAGTGGAAAATGGCTTTTCTGGAATATCAGGTTCGGTCCTCAGAGACTAAGAGCACTCCATGTGGTGGGCAATAAATCTGAACTCTGCTGCGTTTAATTAAGGTAATTTTCCTACTTAGCTCCACATGTGGAGATGAGATTCAATTTTATTGTGCCTAAAAGAACATGTCCTTTCAAACGTGTCACCAGAATGGAATGCGACCACAGATTGGCATGTGACGAGCCTCTGTTGCCTCAAGGGAGAAGAACTGTGGCAGGAATGCAATCTGTCCCCTTCTCCCACTCCTGTGGGCTTTTCCATTGCATGGATATGGGTTGTGAGGGAATGGAGTCCCTCTACAGAGATATCAGATGCAGGTGGAGGGCAGAGCAGGGTGAGAAGTTGAGCCAGAGGAGGAGACAGATTGTTGGATAATGTTTTCTTGCTAGGTACAGTGTCAGTGAATAAAGATTTTGATCATCAGAAAGACCAAGGATCCATATTCCTGACTCTTTTGCAGAATAATTAATAAACATTATGGGAATCACCTAGTATCTCCATATCATCCATACGGTGAGGGTTGATTTTATGTGTTGACTTGATCAGGTTAAGGATGCAGACAGCTGGTCAGACATTATTTCTTGGTGTGCCCGTTGAGTGTGCTTCCAGAAGAGATGAGTGTTTGAATCAGTGGACTGAGTAAGGTCTGCCCTCACCCATGTGATTAGGCACCATGCAATCTGTTGAGGGCCCAAAAAGAACTGAAAGGCAGAAGGGAAAATTCTCTTTTTCTCTCCTTGGGCTGGGTTGCCGCTTTTCTCCTGCCTGCAGACACCAGCACTCCTGCAGACTCAGACTTGAACCTACACTGTTGGCTTTCTTGATTCTCAGGCCTTCAGGTTTGGGCTGAATCACACCACTGGCTTTCCTGGGCTCCAGGGTGTCGATGGCAGATCGTGGGGTCTCTTAGCCTCCACAGTCCCATGAGCCAATTCCCATAATCAATCTATTTTTATCTATATCTATATATAGATCTCTCTCTCTCTCTATCTTATTATTCTGTTTCTCTGGAGAATGCTAATACAGAGTTCTTGAAAAGACTCTGAAAACAGCCACATCACCACCAAGGGAACATGGAGACTCCTGGGTCACGACAGGCCTGAGAGGCATGGGGGACGTGCCTGAGTTTCCTCCACAGGGTTCTTGTTAAGAGGTGGCCCAATCCATGCTTGGCCACGTTGAGAAAAAGGAAATGCATCCTCCCAAAGGAAGGCCTATTCCACTGCTGGAGAATTCAGGCTACTGAAAGCTTCTTGCTTATATGATTTTGCCCAATTCCGTTTCTGAGTCTATCCCTTTTGTTCTAGTCCCTTCTTTTAGAGGAACATGGAGCAATAACAATGACTCTTACCAAGGCCAATTCTCTGTCAGGCTCCAGGCAGCCAAAGTGACAAAGGATGTGCATCTTCGTCCTTCAGAAGGTGATAGCTGAGAGGAGCGTGGGAGAAAACTACAAGCCCCCCAAAGTTAGGGTCACATCTATTCATCTGTATTTTGGTGACTAGTAGAGCACCTGGCAAAAAGTAGACTCTTCAGATCGCTTTGAGAGGCCCGGGAAACACAAGAACTACATTACCCTTCTCTAGTTACTCAAACTTGTCCTCACCAGTGAAAACCCACCTCACCTTGGTGGCAACTCCAGCTAAGCTCCTGCTTCCTGCCCTCGCAGCTGGCTTACAGCATCAAGCCCCATGAGATGAGTGCTCCATCCCGACTGCCATGTCTACACTGTGTCTGCGCAGTGTCTGTGAGGCCCCATCTGTCATGACCCGATGCCGGCCAGCCTGGCCTGGGCAGAGCTCTGAGGAGCATGTGAGTACTTGAACACATGTACAACGCAACCCCCACCACGGAGTCCGCGCTTCTTGGATGCTCACTCCACGAGGTGAGGGGCATGGGGAAGCGGTCTCTGCTCTGTGTGAACTCAGTCTGGCCTGGCAGATAACACAGACATGCAAGGAACTGCAAGGCTACTGTGGTAAGTGACAGAGAAGCTGCCAGTTGGCCCTGGAGTTGAGAGAAAGAGTAATGTGCAGTGTCAGCGTGCTGTCCAAGGAGTTCTTGGCATGGCTGGAGGCACTTCACACCTGAAGATGGCTGGTCGGACCACTGGAACATCCCTCATTAGGCACCATGTGTCAGAAGCTTTGTTAGTGTATCAAGGAATGCTCAGGCTTCCTGGAGGATTCATCCATTCACAGTTGCTAATAGGAAGCCTACCATGTGCTAGATGGGGCTGCCCCAGTGCCCTGGGCCAGATCCCTGCTGTTTAATTGGGTGGGATGAAATATATAAACATGAAATAAATGAAAATTTAGGGTGTTCAAGACAGGGCTGGCAGGGAAGGGCTCATGTAGCAGGGACATCTGAGCGAGACTGTCTGGCGGCAAGGGGATGGCCACAGTTTTAGGTCAGGTGAGCAGGAGTGACAGGTGGACTCCATGTGGGAAGGGAAAGGGCACTAGGAGAAGTGGGGGAGCAGCAGGGACCAGGCCCTCCACCTTTGTGACCTTGTCCTGCTGTTTAAGGAGTCCAGTGTATTCTGCATTGGCGATCACCTAGTTAGGGTGACCAGAGTGAGCAAATAAAATACAAGATGCCCAGTTAAATTTGAGTTTTAGATAAACAGTAAATTTTTCAGTTGTACTACACAAAGGAACATATTAAAATTCTCTGCTGTGGAGGCAAATATAAAACTAGGTAGAAGAGGCAAGGTGTGGTGGCTCATGCTTGTAATCCCAACATTTGGGAGGTCGAGGTGGGAGGATTGTTTGAGTCCAGGAGTTTGAGAGCAGCCTTGGCAACATAGACCCCATATCTCCAAAAAAAATTAGCTGGAGTGGTGGCATGCCCCTGTAGTCCCAGCTACTCAAGAGGCTGAGTCAGGAGGATTGTTTGAGCCCAGGAGGTGGAGGCTGCAGTGCGCTGTGATCATGCCACTGCACTCTAGCCTATGTGGCAAAGCAAGACCATGTCTCAAAAAAAAAAAAAAAAAAAAAAAAATGAAAAAGAATAAGAAAATAGGATGTAAGAAAGAAGAGAGAGAGAAGTCACAGTTACCACTACTAGTGGGAGGTGACAAGGTAGAAAACTCCAGGTTGGCTAACCTCCTCTCAGCTTTGCCAAGAGACCAGTCTATGCCATGGCCAGTGATGGACCCAGCCCAAGGTGCAGACAGGTGATTGGGTTGCGGAGAGTGTGGAAGACCAAGTCTGGTTCTCCTTTCCTTCAGAACCCACTACAGAAATGAACAGTGGGGGACTCCAGTTCTCAGCCTGGAGCCAAGATGGCAAGGTGACAGCATGTCATAACAGCTGTTCAGAGCTAGGACCCAGGGATCAAGCTGAGCTGCACACCAACTGGGGTGCTGTGGGCAAGCAATCCCTTATTATATCTAAGGCAGATAAGAGAAGGAGTTAACCCTTAAGGATGTTGTAAGGATTAAATTAGTTAATGTAGGGAAAGGTGTTAGTTAAATTCCTGGTCCGTAGTATCTATTTTATTTTAATTCCTAAGAAAATATAGTATCTGGGTGTCTGCTTCGTTGACCAGACTGTACTGCAGATGGCTTAAGACCAGGCAGCAAATTTGAGGTGGAGCCATGGTTATCAGAATGGCTGCCTAGACCACAAAGCTGATTTATCTCAATCATAACAGCAGCAAATTCCTGTTATTGTAATGAATCACAGCATGTAAGCGCACAGATGCAGGCGCCGGGGTTCAGAGGGCTGGGTTGTGTGGGGAGGGTAACGAAAAACAGACATTTGCAGGGCCCTAACAATGTGTGTAGCAACTGAACCTGCAGCCTGCTTACACAAAACAGGCCTTAATGAAATCCAGTTTCAAAATGGAATAGTTTTCCTAAATGATAAGGTATTGCATATGGTTCTTTTCTCATTGTGTAGTAATTCCTTCTAAAGCAAACATTTTAAAGATTTTAACTGAGGTTGGAAAACTAAAACTTGCCTCAGTATAAAAACGTTGAAGCCATCTGCTAGAAAATCACAGCTCTGTGATATAAAACACCCAGAACTGTGTTGCTCAAACTAATTTAATCACAAAATACCATTTCCTTGATCCGAAGGGAAACATTTCTACTTGGCCACTAGAGCTTTCTGGAGAAAGGCACTTATATTTGCAGTATGGTATATTAGTAACTTTGAATTTCAAAGAGAAAACAGAGCAGGGATTTTGGAAAACAAATGTTGAAAGGGTAATTTCAATTCTTTGCAGATGAGAAAAGTTTTTGTTAAAACAACTGACAGACACTGAGAAACATGGCCATCAGTTTGAAGGAAAGTAATTGAGTTGTGCAGTTTGCATTTTATTTCGCACACATTTAATGATTAAAAGCTTTTCTGTACTATGAGAACAAAACCCCCCAAACACCAATGCAACGGCAGAAAGTTGGGAGTCAAATCAGGCAGCACACACACGAACACTGCGTTCACGTGATGAGGACCACATTTTTGAGACATTTTCTGAAAAGAACCTGTATATGTGTGTGTATGTATGTATATATTTTTTCCTGCCAGAATCTTTTGTTGAATGATCATCAAGTTAGTTCTGGAAAATAGGTTCCAATATTGCTCCATTCATTGGCATAGGTTGACTTTATCTTATTCCAATATTAATTGGCAGCTGTTTTCTTAGATAGTTTTGCATAAAATGGTGCTCGGCGAACAAGTAGAGTTTTAAACATGACACAGTCCTGTATTTGAGAATGTTTATGTTATATATGTGCTTGTTAATTTAGTAGTTATGAGTTTAATAATAACTTTGAGTTCTTTAGACATGGATCCTCATATATATTAACAAAATCAGCTGTGTGCCTTAACCAACAGTGAGCATATTTTTTAAAATGGGCCTCTGAATTGAAATTAAAAAAACTCTTCAGCATCCTATTAGGATTGATTAACCCATAGGAGGGTAATCCTGGTAAGCAAATGTAACCAAGATTCTCCTTCCCCAGTGATTCCAAGTGCAGCCTGGCTCTCCTGGTCAGCAGCTTCCTTTACTCAAATATTTCCTGATCTGTTCCTAGATCCTAATACCACCCTCTGCGTCAACCTGTGAATGCATCCTCAGTACCAGGGCTCAGGACTTGGAGCCAGGATTTTGCTGACATGGTCTTTTCTCTGGTTGTCACCTTCCATTTCTTCTTTGGTTTGCCTTTCATTTTAATGCCAGATTTTCTAAGTGTAAGAAAGGAGGGTGGAGAGTGGGCAGAAGTCATTGTTCCCATCATGAAAGTCAACATCAGTATTTCCTGTCCTGCGGACAAACCAGTGCCTCATGTTTCTGGAAACGCTGCAGCATTTAACTTCAATTTTAATCTGGATAACGCCAAAGCTTTTCTTCAAATTCGCCCCTGGAGTCAGCTCATAGACGCTCTGATTTTGTCTACCATTGCTCCTCCTTAATATCTCTCACACAGATGCCATTGACCTTTAGACGGGCTGTACAGTTGGGGTTCGGTGCCATGGATCTGCTTCTCCAGGGACCAGGATCTTGAGATCTTCAGGCTGGGTTTCCATGGAGGCATGGAACTGCTTTTCCTCCTTCATAACTGCACTCAAAACAGCCCTGTTGCTCTAGAATGGAGACTTGGGCAACTCCTTCTGGCACAGATTTGTTCACCTCAGGGGAAATTCAAATAGAAGCAAGCTGCAGGCAGTTTCACCTCTAAGTCCATGGGTTCTCAACTGGTAATGTCCTCTTATGGATGTTAGCCCACGAGGTCAATCCTATAGCAATCTAAGGCTTGAGAAAAATTAATCTTCTGGAAAATTCCAAGAATACATCTTAGGGAAACTGGCTCTACCTTTATGACTTGGATCACACAAGGATATGCTTTTCATTTTGGACTAGAACTCAGCGTATTGGCCAATGGATGTGTTTTCTAAAACTATCCGAGTGTGTTCACTATACAGATGAAGATTCTGAGATTCAAGACTCAAGACTGAAGAAGATCATTATTTTTATTATTTTAGTCTTATGCACAAAATGTTATCTACTGAATAAGCAGGTTTTTAATAGTTGTCTTATATATGTTAGCAAAAATAAACACTTTGTCTTTTAGATCTATTTCAGTTTTTCAGTAGCTGTAGACTTAAGTGCTAACTTTTAGCCCATAGGATAAGAAGAAACCAAGTCCTAAAAGTAGGCCAGCACCAGGATTCAGGCCTCTGACTTCAAGCCAAGGGCTCATCATCTTGAATTGCGCACGAATTTTTACACAGCGCCAAAGGAAACTGCCTGTACTTACTGTTGTAGGTAAGACAAACCTTTGCTTATTTTTACTTCTCATGAATAAATAGTTGCAAGAAGAACTGCTGAAACAAAGGGCATTAATGAGCTTTTGCTACCTATAAATAGGGAGTGTGAACCAGCAGTGTGGTGGAAGAACAGTTTCCCCTCAGCCATGGCCAGACTATGCGATGTTCTCCAATGAGTTCATCTTGTCAATAATGTGTAGACCTTGATGTGCTTTTTAATTATGTGCTGATTTTATTACAAGTGAACCTGTCCTCTTGTTTGTTCCCTTATACATATTTACTGTCTTTATACCTTTCCTTTCCTTCCACGAACTGTCTGCTCATATCTTTTGCCCTTTCAGAGGGAATAGTCTAATTTTTCTTATAGGCTTATGAGATTTTAAATGTAATGATGTTAAGATTTTTTTGACACGTACTTTATATTTTCCCAGTTCATTATGCATATTTAAATGCTTCACTAATATTTTAAAATGTACATCTTTTCTTAAATTTTCCATGGTTTTATCTCTTAGCTATTATCCTTTTGCTTTCTGTGGTATATTCCTGGGGAGTCTCTTACTGAGACCCTTCAGTTTCTCTAAGTTGGTAACTTTGTCTCCCGTGATGAGAAAGCTTTTCAAAGGGAGAGTGTGACCATTTCCATATAAAGTATAGTGTTGTTTTGGGGTTTAAGATTCTATTCCCGGGTGTCTTCACTTCTTTTTAAATTTAACTTTGTCATGGAAAATCTTAAGCATATGTAGAAGTAGAACAAATAGCCTAATGAAACCTCACTTGTTCATAACCTAGCTTCAATAATGATCAGCGCTTAGCACTTAGCTATTCTTACTTCATCTACCCCTTTACTCTGTGTTTTATTTTTCCTGGAGTATTTTGAAGCAAATTCTAGAAGTGTATATCTATATCTATATCTATATCTATATCTGTATCTATATATATATCTCAATACCAATATGGTATATATATACACACATACTGTATTGGTATTGAGATATATATATATATATATATATATATATATATATATATATACACACCATAAAATATGGATATATTTTACAACATAAAAAATGGTGTGTGTGTATATTATATATATAATGTGTATAATACACACACACACACACACACACACACACACACCCTGGAATACTACTCAGCTATAAAAAAGAATGAAATCATTTCTTTGGCAGAAACATGTCTAGAACTAGAGGCCATTATCTCAAATGAAACAACCCAGAAACAGAAAGTCAAATACTGTGTGTTCTCATTTACAAGTGGGAGCTAAACAATGTGTACACATGGACATAGAGTGTGGAATAACAGACGCTGGAGACTTAGAAAGGGGGGAGGTTGGGAGGGCAATGGGGGATGAGAAATTACCTAACAGGTACATTGTATACTAATCAAGTGATGATTACACCAAAAGCCCAGGCCTCACGACTATGAAATCTATCCATGTAACAAAACTGCACTTGTACACCCTAAATCTATAAAAATAAAAAGCGGAAAAAGGTATAGAATGGAATAGTATACTGCAGTCATAATAAATGAATCTCAGCTAAATATAAAAATCATTGTCCTTTTGCAGGTGCTTTGCTGGATTCAGGATGCAGACAAGGTCCACGCACTGTGGTTGGGTGAGGTGTCTTTTAGGACTCTTTTAATCTGTAATACTTCTCCCTCTCTTTTAAAAATGCATTTATTTGTTGAAAAAACTTGGTCATGGGTCATTTTTCTGTAGAGTGGATTATGCTCTGGATTTAGCTAAATGACCTCTTGTTGAAGATTTATCTTCCATGCTTCCTTCAGGTGGTTATATCCAATGCTTGATTAAACTCACATTTTTTTTTTTTTTTGGCAAAGCCACTTTATATGAATGCTGTGCATTTCCTGTTGTACCTTCATCACATCAGGAAGCAACAATATCTGGCCTTCTTGCTTTTAATGTTGTTAAGACTGGTGAGTTCAGGCGTCATGGACCTAGGAGTCACCAATCCTCTACATCTCTATTGACAATTTTCTCCAGAATTCAGAGTCGGTGGTGAGCATAATGGTTGGGAGTGCTGGGTTGGAGTCAGACACTCTTCAGTTTGAGTAATAGTTCTGAAAGTCACTTGTCATGCCTGAGCTAGCTTGCTCAACCCCTCAGACCTTTCAGGGCTGACTCAGCTTTAGGAGCGGATACTCCATTTTGTGTGTGGGACTGTTGTTTGAGTGGGGTGAGTTGTGTGAGCTGGACTTTGGCCCAGTCTTGGAAGAGTGGTAGTTGTGATTTAGTGGCATTGGTTTCAAGCAGATGGAATTTGTTTAGACCTAAAGGTCTTTCCAAATCTGATGTACTAGGATAATTATCAGATGGCTCCTATAGTTGGGTTACCACATATTAAGGGTAAATCTGGGGGTAGGAGAGCTCATCATTCAGTTGTAACAGTTCAATAGAGATGACAATTCTGCCAGATTTGGATCCTGTGGGCAGAGCTGAGAGGTCTGTAAATTCACATTCACTCTTCATGTCCTGGTTTATAGCAGCCAGCCAAGTGTGTCACTAAGATGAAGATAGATTATAATGACTACATTTTGGTAATTCATTTACTTTACTGAAATCAGTGCTCAGTCATGTTACAGGCACGACTCCATCTGGTTCCCATCAATGACAGAGGGAGCATCATGTTTGGACAGAGGGACTGCATCTGTGTCTGTGCAGGGAAAGCTGCATGGATTATCCAGCAAATCATGGTATAGACCACCAGCTGGGCCAGTCCAGGTCCAAGCCAGCTGGGTGACTCTATCTTGCTGTTCATTCACTTCTACATTCGACAAGTGCTGTGGACACCTGCTGTGTGCCAGGCACTGCTCGAGGTGCTAGGGGGAGATCAGGGAGCAAGAAAAAGGTTCTCTGCCCTCCTAGAGCTGATGCGTATTCCAACTGAGAGGTGGGGGTGTAGCCAACGAACAATGGACATAATCCCCAAATCATACAGCAAGACATGGGTGATACAAATCATAGCAAAGAAAGCATTGTGCAGACTGAGGGGTTTCTTATTTCCTGAGAAGGATGTGGATTGCAATTTAAGGTGGGATGGGGGTTGGTCTGATATGTGAGCCTGGCTAACAAGATCGGGCAGGAAATAATGTCTCCTTCAGACCCCACCTGCCCAGTAGACCACCCGCTTGGCACTGATCTGGGCCTTCATGTAATCGCCGAGCACAAGAGGGCCATTGCTGCTTGGCATCACTGCCCTGGATGCTGGGATCACGGTGCTGCCCATCCCTCTGCTGCCTCCTCTCTGTGTCCCGTCAGTGGTCCTGAGCTCCATTCCCTCCAGGGTCGTCTTTAGGCCATGATTTGCATGTTGGCTCTCTTTGGGGCCTACGGTACTTCATTTATTTCCAAAGTTGCCTTCTCCTCCCTATTCTGATAGAGACTGAAAGGACTCCTGATCCCATTGCTTTGCCACGACAATATTGCTTCCCAGGGAAGACTCTGCTGGCACATTTTAGGCATTTCTGGAAGAACACCATATCATCATCATCACCATCATCAGATCTTCCCCAAGTCCCATCTGGGAGGGTCTCATGGGAGCCACATGTGGACTTGGTTAGGGAGCTCTCCCGAGCCTGGACTGATGGCTGGCCCAGCCCAGGCTTTTGTTTGCCACAGGAAGAGAGCTTTGTGCAAACCGTTGTTTAAACTGGCCTTCCCTCTTTAGAAAGAGAATGTTCACCAGATGAATCATGCCTAACGTGCTCACTGGAGCCAGAGGACTTTGGCTCCCAGGCTGTTTACTGCAGCTCAGACTTTGTCCTGTAAGTGTTCTTAGGAAATGACAATGGACAGAAAATTGTCATTGTTTTTGCTGAAAAAAAAAAAATAGCTTGAATAGTTTCCCTGGCCCAAGCTGGCTGGTGGCAACCCTTGCCCCAGCATGCTCCTCAGCCATCTGCTCTCCCCATCAGGGCCAGTGTGCCCTTGCCTGTCCACACTGCTCTGCGACCAGGTGCCCTGCTGTGCCCTTGCTCAGGGACTGGCTGTGCACAACGTGACGCGTGGTATGTGTTGATGTCTGATGGGCTCACATGGGCAGGGCTGTGCTGTGGCTGTGCTGGGGGCCCTCACCTGGTCTCTCTGCTGACTTCCTCCCACCACTGCCTGCCTTGGGTGGGAGGACACCCGGCCTTCCTGGTCATAGGCAGGGTGGACTTAGAGAGGCAGAGCATGCTGCAGGCAGGGTCTGTGTT
The DNA here is from genome assembly GCF_028878055.3 of Symphalangus syndactylus. Lineage (NCBI taxonomy): Eukaryota > Metazoa > Chordata > Mammalia > Primates > Hylobatidae > Symphalangus > Symphalangus syndactylus. The sequence goes on from NC_072426.2 coordinate 80,829,561, forward strand.
TGGGTTTTGGCAGCCTGGATGAAATCCCGGCTCTGCCACCTGCCAGCTGTGTGTGAGTGGCCAGGTCCCTTGACCCATCCTGAGTTACAGTGCCCACTTGGCTCTGTTTCTGGACCTCAGATACGGCTCTTTTGGTCTCTCTTCCCTTTGTGACATTAGAGGCCATCTCTAAGGCATCATGGAGTTGCCATTGAGCTTGCCTTCCCGCCTGCACAAGCAGGTCCTGAGGCAGCTTCCTGCAGCCTTGCACACCCTGCAGCATCTTCAGGGCTTGGAGGCCTCTGTGTCTGACTCTGGCTCAAATGTAATTGCAGCTCTAGAGGAAGCGACCCACACCACAGGGAAGCGAGGAGGCTGGGGGTTGTGTCTGGGTGTGCCCACAGCAGGGGCCAGGAGAGCCACCATGGCAGCAGTGACAGAGCCAGGGAAAAATGCCATCCTATGATATGCAATCCTGTCTTTAACCCAAATGATGTGTCTGCAGAAACTGTTTGCATTTGCTACTTTGACGGATGGACAATGTTTCAGTTCTTAATTAGCATGTTGGGTAATTACTGCCATTAATCTTGTTCTTTTTTCCACGTTCATTGGCCATTTTGACTTCTCTATACCCATCTCCCTTACTGAAAAACACGATAGGAAACTTTTAGTTATTAGCTAAATTATGAAGACCTAATAATGCATGGCATTATATCCTTGAAATTTGCTAATAGAATAGATTACAAGTATTCTTATAAAAATGTGGTGATGGATATGGTGATTAGCTTGTTCCTGGTAATTTCACATTGCATATATCAAAACATGACCTTGTACACTTTAAATACTCAATTTTTATTTGTTAGTTACACTTCAATAAAGCTCGGAAAACACACACACACATATTCACACACATAAAGAGTAGCAGCCGAAACAGATAACTGAAGAATTCCCTTGACAGCCTGCACTGAGCCCTGGAGCTGTTCTTGCTCCCAGCCCTCTTTCCATCCTCACATAGTGTGGTCCTGAGCTGCTTCCCCTCTGCCCTCCTCCTCTGTCTCCATCCCTTTCCATTTGGCTCCTACTCCTACACACGAGTGGAAACTGTGCCCTCCAAACCCAGGGGACTGCAGGAACCTTGCCCTGCATCTCCCCCCAAACCCACGGTGGGAGCAGTCTCTCCACCCTTCTCTGCAGGGGCTCCTTTCCTCGTCCATCCTTTTCTCCGTCTCTCCTGGTCACTCCTGCTGTCCATGTCATTTCCTCCTGGGCTCTGTGTTTCCACAGCCCCTCTGTGCATTCTGCACATGTCCTCTGAGTGAACTCTGCAGTCCCTGCTGGCGCCACACCCACTTGCCCTGTGTCCTGAGCACAGGTCTGCAGGTAACAGTGACTGACAGGTGTCTCCACATTGTGACATTCTACTGGAACCTGAAACAGCTGCCCTTGACAACAGCTCAGCACAGAATCCCTGGCCATCCAGCTATGACAGGGACATGGATCCTGCTTCTTCTTCCTGCCAGTCTCGTAGTTGTCTGTGCCTTCACCCTGAAGTGGCCCATTCAGCCACTAAGTTCAGCTGCTCTCCTTTCCGTATCTGTGGAGTCACCCCTTAATTCAGTTCCCGCGAGCTCAGTGGCCATGATTTGATCATTCCTGTCAATTCCTGGACTGCTCCAGCCTTATCCTACACTGCCTTATTTCTTACAAGATGGCAGTATAAACACAGAGAATGGAATTCCTAGCTTTGTTTCTCTCCTTTCAAGCCACCATGATCTTCCCTGAGCACAGCTCCAATCCTACTTCTCACATATTAACATTTCCTCACTCACCCCAATTGTTTTCACATGCAACCCAATGTCCCTACAGTCTGTCGCCTATTGACTTTTCAGCATTTTCGGGATGATCTCAGTGCAGCCCTTGGAGTTCTCTTGTTGTCTCTCTTTTCCAGGGTCTCAGCAGCTTTTGTCATTGCTAACAGTTTCTTCCTCCTGACACACAATCTTGGCCTCCAGGCCCCATTGTCTCCTGGTTCCCCTGCGCACTGCACATGGCTATTGTCTATGGGGGGCAATTGTGGCTCGGTCCTAGCTGTCACTCTTTCTCATGCGGAACTCTCCTCTGGCCACCTCATTCAGGAGCTTGGCTTCGTGAGCTCCTGTGTGCAGCTGACATAGAAATCTCCTTCTAGAACTTTCTTCACAACTCCAGAAACACACAGCCAACCACCTTCCTGAAGCTCCCATGGAGATGGCACCTGGGTCTTGACATAATAAAAACAGAACCTGAATCTGGAGCTCTAAGTCACACCTTGTTCCCGTGCTCCTCCTATTAGGATATTGCCTTGGAGACAGCAAACTCTCATCTACCCCAAATGCAATCTGTCCCTGCTGATTCTGCCTGTCAGTGGTCTCAGACACATTCACCTTTATCCACAGCCAGCATCTCAGTTGGAGCTGCAGCAGCTCTCTCGAGACTGCATGGTGGAAATGGTCAGGATGCCTCTCTGTGCTGGTCCTGTAAGTTGCAAGCCTATCCCTGCACTGCATCTGGCTGGCGTGGCCTTTTTCAAAGCTTCACTGTGCCGCTGTCCTGCCTAAAATCCTTCAAGGGCTCTACATGCTTCACTCGCCTTTTTTTTTTTTCATTTTTTTCCGGAACAATGACTAGAACTTTACCTGGTCCACAGCCCTCCCCAGTCTGGCTGCAACCTCTCATGAGGCTGAGCTCACCATGAACCCCTGCTCTAGATGTCTCCATAGTGCTGTTTGTCCCCCTGGCTGTCCACCCCTTCTTTGGCCTGTTGGCGTGTGCTTATCCTCCAGACCTCAGACCAAAGGTGAACTCCTCACAGAAGCTTTGCCGGCGTCCCCAGGGGCTGGGGCCAGGGCAGGGGCAGGGGCAGGGGCAGGGGCGTGTTCTCTCCTTTGAGGCACCTCCCACAGTGTTCATTTGCATGACTTTTGTGATTATTTGGTGGATGAAAGTTTTCGAAGTGCTTGTGGGGGTCATGCCTCTTTCTGCTGAACCACTAGTTGGGAGAATACACTTCCCTTCTTCCAGCACAGCTTTGACATCGCATAGGCACCGTTTGGTTGTCTTCACAAGTCACTGGGCTTTGATAAACACCCTTCACCATGAGGAAAATGAGAGTCGGATGACTTAAGGATCACCCCAAATCAGGCATAAAATCTGGATTCTTCTGGTCACAGGCCAGCAGGTCTTGGTGCCTTCAGATCCTTAGAGTGTCCTAATTTGGCTTCAGTTTTCTGTCTGCAGAAAGGCCCCCAAAGGGAAGGCGCCAGGCTGGAGCGAGAGTGACTCATCCTGGGCTCTCATCGTGCCTGATTCACCCAGAGGAAGCCTTATGTGGACACGGCTTCCCTCTGGAGAGATTTCAGGCCTTTGGGAACAGAGTAGGGTTCCTGCCTTTGTAACGAGCAAGTTCTCGGCTCCCTTATTCCCTGTTTGCCACCTTCCCTCTGTTTCTGTGGCTTCCTTATTTGCCAGTTCCTGTGCTTGGTGGACCCCGCCATGACTTCTTTTTGTGAGTCTGTTCTGTCCTGCATCTCTACCACAGCTGTACCTGGCCCCAGACTCCTTCCTTCTAGCTGGCAGGTGGGAGGGCAGGGTCCCTCCCCTAATCCATCAGGGCCTCATCTCTGGAGGCAATTACTGCCTGGCCCGTGAAAATATATAAGGAGACTTGAAGAGGTATCATGTTACATCCTTCATATTTTGCTAGCAATAAATCCAGCTCTTTCCTCTTGGGTGGACTCTCAACTCTATAAATTAAGAGTCTATTTCTAAGGAGGAAGATTTCGTAGGCCCCGAAGTTCTATATGACCTGCTCACATCTCAAGGGTTGACCTAAAAGCTGGAGGCTTTCAGAATTGCAGGAAGTCATGCCCAGAGATCTGTGGCTTTAGGATCCATGTCCCACTCACAGCCCTCCTGCCTCTCCTGTACTTCCCGCCAGCTCGGACCTCAGGACCTCTCTGGTTTCCAGCCTGTGCTCTGGCCTTGGCTGTCCGACCTCACCCATCCCTGGATTCTGCTTTTCTCTTCATCAAGTCTTCCATAATCTTTCCTGGGAACACACCGCAGGCCTAGCAGGGCTTGCTGAGGGAGCAGCTTCCTCGGCTGCCTTGAAATCTGCATTTTTATCTCTTCCTGGTGAGTCTTATGCCCAGTAAGATTCAAAAACGTTGTTCTACCTGCTAAGTTTTGGGGATCTGAGCTCCATTCCCCAAAGCCCTGGCTTTAGCTTGCTTCTTATTTCAAACTCTATCCTTATGGGTGGTTCCCCATTACCTATCTGCAAAATAGTCCTAAATGCAGCCAGGGAGTGGCCCGCCCTGCCCTTCTGCCACAAGCCCCCTCCCAGGTACCCCTGCTGGCCTGGCCTGGAGAGTCCTGCCTTGCTGGCCACCCCTTGGTGGCTTGGTGTTGCTGGAGAGGAATTTTTTAGGTAGCTCATAAAAAGAGATGTTGTCTGGAGTGTGCCTAAAGTCCTAATGAGAAGACAGAGACAGCATATGGCTGACATGGAGCTGTGGGGGAGGCGTCAGAGGTAGACGTCCAACAGAGGGAAGAGGCAGTGGGCCGAGGTGGGTGGCTCAGAGCAGACAGGGCAGGCTGGCAAGTGTGGTTGGTGTGGAGCATGGTCCTTGTCCCAGAGTCAGGGCCGGACACCTAGGCAAGGCGGCACCTTAGGGCCCTGTCTGGCCAGAGTTGACCTGTCCACACCTGCCCCCGCCCGGCCTCCTCCATGGCTTCAGGCTAGAAGGAAGCAGAGTTACATCTCAGGCGCTGGAGGGGCTGTCTGGCCGGACTGAGACAGGTAGGCTGTAGGGGTGGACGCTCAGCGGCATTCCTCCCTGTTCTGTTCATCGAGTCAGGGGACCTGCAGCTGAGGATGCCCTTAGGTAGGCCAGGCAGAGACTCCAGTCCCTGACCAGCCATTTTTGTGCCTCTCCTTGGACGTTACCCAGCTCAGAGCCCTGGGTCTGAGGGGAGGTCTCCTGGGAGCTTGTTCTCCTGGGAGGAGGTACCATTGTGAGCCTCTCTCCTCATGGACCACAGAGCCTGGGTGGTGGCTCTGGTGGGGAGTACCAATTCAAGGGGCCAGGAAGCAGCATGTGTTGGGGCCTTCCCATTTGAGGACACAGACTCACCCTATTTTGTTTTTTTCATGGATGGAGTGTCCAGAGACCCAGCATTTCAGAGCACAGGGCACAGACCTCTCCTTGAGTCAGGTGGAGCCCAGGACAGCGCTCCTGGGATGACAGGTGGAGAGCGCAGAAGCCCACCCCGGCCCACAGTGGCTGAGGAAACTGGGTTTTGTACAGGCACAGCTCCAGAATGGATCTCTTGTGTGTGTGGGAGGAGGAGTGTGATCACCAAGGGCCTTGTCCTTACAGAGAGTAGAAGGTGGCTGAGCAAGCAAGCAATTGATGGCAGTGCTCCTTGCCTGTGTCACAGTAATACCAGCCAGGAGCCAGCTGAGCCTCCTGCAGAGGTGAGCCAAAGAGGGTGGGGGGCTCACTTTGGCTCACCTCTGCAGGAGGCTCAGCTGGCCCCTGGCTGGTATTACTGTGACACAGGCAAGGAGCCCTGCCATCAATTGCTGTGCTTGCTCAGCCACTTTCTACTCTCTGTAAGGACAAGGCCCTTGGTGATCACACTCGGATGGGCATCAGACTCACCCAGGAGCTCTGAGAAATCCCCAGGCCCAGGTCCCACCCACTTCAAGGAACCTGGGGGTGTGTGGTCCTTATGATCCTCCCAGGTGACTTGGACACATCAAAGTCTAAGAACCACTGGCTGGATGACACAGAGTGTGTGGGGACAGGATGGTTCCCTGTGTGGATAGAATTGCTATCAGGCTCGCTGGAGGAGCCATGGACTCTAGTCGCTGTAAGGCCTGACCCAGAATTTTCCATCCCGGCTGCCTGTTAAAATCAGCTGAGGAGTTCAAAGAATAAAGATGCCCGACCCCTCCCCAGATATTCTGCTTTCATTGGTCTGTGGTGGCGCCAGGCCTCAGTACTGCTGAAGCTCCCTAGGTCTTTTTAATGCGCCGTCCTGGATCATGAAAACTCTCAACCCACATGGACACTCATTTTTATGTTGGTTTTAGACTCTGTCTTTGCTCACAGGGGATGCTTGGAAAGGCTACTCCATAGATTGCTAAGCCCACATTTTGAGACTGAGAACCAGAAATCTTGGGGATGGTAACCATGCTCCACCCACGTGCATTGGAGGAAGGGTCTGTCATGGTTGGAATAGGATGTTTCTTACCTATTGGATTTTACTTTCAGGTCAATGCCATTGTATACACACACACAGACACACACACACACACACACACACACCAGACAGGGAGGCCGATTTGCATAAAGGGACTAACTTCTACAGAACCTTGTCAAATGGCTGAGAACATGCACCTGCCTCAGGGGGAAAGTGGTGGGTGGGGTGGCTTGACTCATTTTGTTTTTGTCGCCCTCTTACTTGAGGGCTGACTGCCTCCCCAGGCCTATGCCTGGGGAAGATGCAGTTGGGAGCCATGGTCACAGAGAGCTGCTGTTGTCAGAAACAATCCTCAGGCCTCTGCAACCTGTTATTGTGCATGTTCATTCCCAAGGGCTCAGCCTCGGAGGAGTTGTAGGAGAACAAAGGCAGCAGTGCTTGCCATGTGAGGCAAACGTGCTTCTAGACCACAGAGGATGGGCGCTCCCCGGGGGATTGCCTGGAGCTGCCAACTGCCCGGCCCCACTGGAGACTCGGAGCTCTGCACATGCGGCTGACCTGCCCTGACCTGCCCCTGGGGCCACGCCCTCAGCATTTCCACTGAAGTGGACTCCCTTCCTTTACTGGCCTCAGAGTTGAAAGGAGAGTGCAAGGCTGACCGGAGAGCAGGAGGACAACATCCCAAGGTCACCTAGTGCCAGGGAGGGCTGTGCCACAGGGCAGGGTGGACACGGAGCCCTACATCGGCTGAGCCGGCAGAGGGGTGCCCATGGGCGAAGTTCTTCTCATATGGCCTTATCTTTTCACACACAGATCCTGTGGGGACATCGCGATTTCCATAAATGACAGCTCAGGAGGATGGGAGAGTAGAGTTTGACTTTGACTTAGCTTAAAATAATTAAATAAACCAAACACACCAAATACACACAAAAAACGTGCACTTGCCCCAAACTGTCCCCATTTCTGAGATGTTGTTGGATGGTGCAGGCTGCCTGGCAGAATATGACACGGTGACAAGGGATGCTCTGGGGAAATCCAAGCCATACCAGCTTTCCACCTGGACCCTGTCTCAGCATTCACCGCCCCCAGGACAGTGGCTGGAGTACAGGGGCAGCGGCCAGGGCACCTGACTTCCCTGGGCTCTGCTGCCTCCACATTTGCAGCCTCAGAGCAGAGAACTGCCTGCCTTCCACCCCACCCTGCCAGGAGGGCTGCAGCTGAGACAGCTGCTGAGCATCACCATGTGCTCCCTTCCCAGGCCACCAATGGGGAGAGCTTTTTTTTTTTAATGATACCATTTATTTTTCTTAAAGCAAGAAACCATGTCATTATAACAATCTGCTACTGAGAATAGTTCTCACAAAGGTATCATCCAGTAAATACTTTCTCCTGAAACAAGAATATGTATTGAATAAATATAGAATGAAGTTTAATTTATGTTAGATTTTTGTAAAGTTTATATCTCTTGAAATCCACATGTGGCCATGATATTACTATAGAATCTCAAATCATTAAGAAAAAATTACAAACCCCATTTATGTAAGCAGATTCTAATGCAGTCCAACTTGTTTTGTTAAAGTCACATTTGATACAGAAGGAAGGCTATTTTCAGGGTTCATCACCCACCTACTCTTTAAAGACAAATGTTACTCAAATATTAATGTTCTCCACCAGGTAGACTTAAGAAGAACACAAATGCAGAGTCTTTAATTTCAATATTCAATATCAATTATCTTATTTTGTGAATTTAAATCAGTAATGGTTTAATTTAAGCATTCTTTTTTTGCTATTTTAGTATAAACATGACCATTGTTGCTTCGGAACATTTCTTGGCCAGAGAATGAATCCCTTTGTTTCTCGACTTCCAGCTCTCCCAAGCTGCTATATTCCAAATTAAAAGGGAAGGATTTTAAAACAGGATTCCAAAGAAACTCTATGCTCTTTTAAAAATTTGAGTAATTGCTAATAAGATTAGAAGAGTCAATGGTTAGACCTGAGACGAAACTGGACTGAGGCTGATTTGAGCTCAATCTGGATATTTTAGGCTCACACACGGCATCCCCAGCCTGGTGAGGGGTGAACTGCCCTTTCCCACAAACGCATCCTCAGAGGTAGAGGCTATAATCAGGTCACTCAGCAAATGCCCAGCACCTCCTTGGTGTCAGGCACACTCTCTGGGTCCTGGGGCTGTGGCCTTGAAGGAGAGTACTGGCTCCCTGGCATCTTGGTGCCTGGAGAACCGCACAGGAGGCAGAGAGTGCAAACACGGAGTGGGTGAGTCATGGTAGGGCAGGTGAGGGTGTAAAGGAAGCAAGCAGTGTGCAGCCACAGAGGAGGAGACAAGCACTTGTTTAGACAGGGCCATCAAAAAGATCTGGTTGAGGATGTGGGCCTGGAACCAGTCATAACTATAAATCCTGAGTATGAAATCCCAGAGCTGAAAGTAGCCTCAGAAGTCATAGGGTATAACTATGCTGTGGTCACAGATGCAGAGATGTTCAGGACCAGAACAGAACTTCCTGTGGGTAGAGGCAGAACCATGGCCAGGACCCAGGAGACTGGGCTCCCAGTGCCATCCTGCCTTTTTCAGGGGGACTCGCATATGGGTTCTACTGTATAAGGTGGATTCTGAGACCTACGGGCCTTTCTAGTTCCTAGATAGTAAAATTCAGAAACCGAGAGGGAGGGGGCACTTGCCACACATGGCTGTTGAGGCAGAAAAGTCAAATTCACCAGGTCACAAATCCTGTTGTAGACTGAGTTTTCTGAATTGACAAATTACATTGACTCCAAGTCAGATGGATATCAAACCATCTTGACTTTCCACTGCATTGACTCAACCAAGAAATTAGCTCACCTCCTGAGAAGTGGGAAGAGGCCTGCCAGAGGTTTATAGAAACCTTCTAAGGAGCCGCTTTGCTAAGGGTGAGCTTGGTACTCCTTGCCTCGCCAGAACCTTCCCTCTGAAGAGCGCATTCCTGGAGAGAAGCCCTTGCTTTTGGTTCTCAGCCTCAAGAGTAGGTGCTTTCCTCTGAGCCTGGAGTCTTATCTTTGCCAATAAGGCCACTCACGGAGGCTTGGAGGTTGTGTGGATGAGGCCGGGAGAGGAAGATCTGGCTGGAGCAGCTGGGGCAGAGAGAGCTCCCACCATCCAGGAGCCCCAGCCCCAGGAATGGTAGAGTGAAGGGTGAGGGGCAGCGAAAGGACCCCAGTCATCTTAGCTGAACTGCGCCGAGGCTTCCTGCAGAACCGGGCTCCTCTTGCTAACCTTGGGCTCCTTTCCATGTGTTCAAGGCTCTCCCTGGAGTCACATTGTCCAATTATGTGGCACTTACAGGGCTGAGCTCAGATCTGGAGTCTGCAGAGTTCAGGAGGCCCTCACATGGGGTAGAGTCTGGACATGGCATGGGGGACAGCTCACACACAAGGCACATTTGACCTGGAGAAGAGACCACCTAGAGAGGAGGAGGCTGGTCCAGTGCTGGGAGGACAGTCCGATGGAGCATCAGGAAATTCAGCAGATGAGTTTTACATCTGTTTTTTCCAACTACAGTTCAGTCCCGGAGCAGACACAGTCCTGTTTGCAGGGAGCCAACATTCTAATTGACAGTGCCTGGTGGGAAACAGTGAACCGAGGGAAAGAGTGCCAATGTCAGAGAGCCACAGTGCAGTGAAGAAGAGAAGGCAAGAGGATGTGATGCAAAATCACAGGACCTGGCTTCCAGACCATTCTGCTTCCATGAGAACATTTCGGTTGAGAATCGGATGGCATGAAAGTAAGCCAGAAGACACCAGGCAGGGACAGACTGGTCCCCAGGTGTGAATGAGGTTGGAGCATTTGGGACTGCAAAGAATGTGGAGCGTGGTGAATGAGATGGCCCATTGTATCAGATGCAGGCATGAGTGGCTGGGGTCATGTGTGTGCTTCAGTAGAGGGTATCACGGGCACACTAAGAAAGCTGGGTTTCTTTCTGAGGGCCTGGGAAGCCACCAGAAAGCACTGAGCAGGGAGTGGTGGATTGATTTATGTGTTTATGAAATCGTGCTGGATGCTGGGTGGTGAATGTTAACCGGGGCAGAGGGCAAGGTTGGAATTGCGGAGACCACAGCTAAGAGCCAGTTGCAGAGCCAGGCTCATTGTGATTTAACCTGGGAGGCACTGGGGATGAAGGAGATGAGGCCAGTGAAGGATGTATTTCTACATATAATATGGATTAGGTAGATGGGTTTATGTGTAATGTAGACTAGACTCAGAAATCAAACTGGAGCCAATGGCGGACACGATGGAAGGTGTACTTCAATTTCTTCCATTCCATAGAAAAGCAATACAGTGGAAAGAGTATGGGATTTGGTGTCTCTCAGACAGGATTCCACTTGCAAGCCATGTGATATGGGGCAGCTTGCCAGATCCTGGACCTCCATAAACCCCTCTGCAACTTGGAGAGAATCAGATTTCCCCACAGAGGCTCCATGAAGGGCCCCAGAGTGCACTCCCCCATTAGCCACTGATGCATTCATGAGGAAGAGAAAGAGTTAAATGCTCCTTTTGAGGAAGTGGTGGTGGCCGAGTGCTGTGGGCACTGTGAGATCAGAGCTGACAGCCCAGACTGAATCGCAGCCCTCACAAGGCCATCGTGTGTTGCAGGGAGCTCTTCCCAAGTGCCCACTTTTCCTAAATTACAAAAAATACCTAACAAGATAGTTTCTTTGTGTTTTAAAAATCAATGACCAATTCTTGTTTTGTTTTGTTTTTAAAATAGTGTTTTCAGAGATAAGAGTATTACATTGAAAACCTGTTGTGACACAGAAAATTAGATGAGCCTGTAGTTGATTAAAACAGTCAAGTTGACCTACGTGTCATCTCAGTGCACAGTAACGAAGCGTCTTCAGCTTAGAAAATTGCTGGCATGAACACAAACAAATCTAGTTCTTTGAAACGAGAATTTTCAGATTTTGGATTTATGGTCAGAAATAGCTGAGTCCCAGGGCCAGGAGCGGTAGCTCATGCCTGTAATCCCAGCACTTTGGGAAGCCAAGGAGGGTGGATCGCCTGAGATCAGGAGTTCGAGACCAGCCTGGCTAACATGGTGAAACCCTGTCTGTACTAAAAATACAAACTTTAGCTGAGCGAGGTGGCAAACACCTGTAATCCCAGCTACTTGGGAGGCTGAGGCAGGAGAATCAACTGAACCCAGGAGATGGAGGTTGCAGTGAGCTGAGATCACACCATTGTACTCCAACCTGGGCAACAAGAGTGAAACTCTGTCTCAAAAAAAAAAAGAAAAGAAAAAAGAAGAAACTGCTGAGTCCTGAAATACTGATAAAATGACCAGCCCTGTTCACGTTCAAAACCTGACACTTTTAGTGTCAGGGTGACCAGGAATTGTGGCTGTAAAGGAAGCCTGAGACTTCTCTGGTTCTGGCATGAAAGAATTTCCCAAAACTATATAGACGCTGGGGCCCTAGAAGTTTGATATTAGTGTAAACAAATGTATTCTCAACAAGAATATAGATGAGTTTGCACTGAATTTCAGAATACTTAACTCCAGGCTTATAAGAGATTAAATAATTCTTTAAAATGGATTCTCAGGCACTTTATTTATGCTACTCATGGGAGCTACATTGGCAAGGGAGGTCACAGTTTCTGACGTGCCTTTTTTCTAAACTTCTGACTTTGTTTGTACACATGCAGAACATGTATTTAACTATTGGGATCCCAATCCTCTATATTGGGGGATTTTTCTTTATATTTTTTACCTTTTGATAAAGTAGATCTTTAGAAATCAGAATTCCTGAGGTTCCAGCACTGTCAAATTTGGGTTCTTGGGAATGCTGAGGTTTAACCTTGACCCTTTCAAATGAATGCTGGTGAACTTGTCTAAACTCCTGTTCCTGTCATTCAGTTTCTCCCTCTGTGAAGCGGAGGCAATGGCACTCCCTTCTTTTAAAATCCTTAAGGTTTGGGAAAGATTTTCAGAGTAGTCAAATAATTTAATACCCTTAGGTAAAATGTGCTCTCAAATTGTATTTCTACTCATGGAAATGAAGATTAGTCTCTTCATTTTTTTTCTTAGAATGGCCACTGAGAGATTCTGCTAAAATAAAAGATTTTTTTTAAATAGTGCTGTTCGGTGTTCGGATTCGATTGCCTTTTTTCTAACTCAAGGGTGAGTTTCAGAGACTCTGGTTCACACAAGATGGGGCAACTTCCGTCGTGTCCTTCTCAGAGGAGGCATCTCACACTCGTCTTGTCTTGTGAATAACTGCACAATTGGTCATGAGGAATGCTATGGTGTGGCCTGTCACGGAAGCCCACCTCGCACACATTTAAGGCCAATACATGTCTGGAGCTTTGACAGGGCTGTGTTTATGTCTGCATTTCACAGAAATTGGTATTCCTCTCATCTTTTATTTCAGCAGTTACACTTAAACTACGCCTTGATGAACTATGCGTGTGTATTCTCCCCAGTTCCCGGCCCACCTCCCTCAGCAACCCTTCCACAAACTTAAATGGAAGCCGGGCTGTGAAACATGAAACGGGTTGTTATAAAACTGTATTTTATAGTTGTAGCATGTTACAGTTGAAGGCGTGTTTATGTAGCTGGGGAGACAGAAACACCAGTCTTCCCACTCCAGAGTTTACCTAACTTCCTTCAGGACTAAGGGTAGAGCTGTAGATCACAGTGTATCCCTTGGGGAGCTAAAGAGGAAGAGAAAGAGTTAAACACTCCTTTAGATGAAGTCCACATGCTAAGAAACAAAATGAATGGCACAAACAAACACTTCTGGATTTTTTTTTTTTGAAATGGGGTCTTGCTCTGTTGCCAGGCTGGAGTGCAGTGGCATGATCTCGTCTCACTGCAACCTGTGCCTCCCAGGTTCAAGCGATTCTCCTACCTCAGCCTCCCGAGTAGCTGGGATTACAGGCACAGGCCACCACACCTGGCTAATTTTTGTACTTTTAGTAGAGATGGGGTTTTACCATGTTAGCCAGGATGTTCTCGATCTCCTAACCTCATGATCTGCCCGCCTTGGCCTCCCAAAGTGCTGAGATTACAGGCATGAGTCACCGCGCCCGGCCCCGCTTCTGGTTGTTAAATGCAGTGAGCAAACATTTCCAAGTCATTGCCATGCTGTGGTTCTTCCATTTTAGGGACTCAGCAGCAAGAAGGCCCCTGTGACTGAGGCCTTGATGGAGGGAGCATGGGACATCCTTGGTGACTTCGCTATCCTCTCTTCTCGACTCCTTTGCTTCAGGCCGCCTCCTGCTGTCACCCCTTCGGTTCCAGCCCTGCCGGGTGCTGAAGTGCCCTGGCTTGGAGATTTGTGGCTGGGTGGGTGAAGCTCTTCTGCTTCGTGTCTGCCTGTTTGCTGGTTTCCCCTTCCTGCCTCTCCCTTTCTCCCCTTCCTCCATTCCCTCCTTCTCCTTCACCATTTCTCTTTCTCCTTCACCAGTTGGTGAGTGCCAGTCATGTGCTAGGCCCCACTTAGATCCTGAGGGTCTTGAGATAACCCCCCTCCTTCCAGGAGAACCTCACATCACGACACTCCTTAGAGTGAGGCTGACTCAGCTTGGACTATGCAGAAGTTACGACACATGGAGAAATCCGGCTGTGGTGGGTTCATCTGTCTGCGTTTTGGTAGGCCCTTCCTTTCAGGTATAAGGCTGGGTGGTGAAGGGGCCCAGTGAAGCCCAGGGCCACGTGTTCCTTCAAGTTGCACATGCACATCTGCAACATTTAGTGGTATTCCTGATAACGCACTGTGTAAGGCTGTTTTGTGCTTGCGGCAGGATTTCTCCTCCGGTTTCCTACGTAAGAATATCATCTTGCCCAGTGCAGGAGCAGGAACGGAGAGACGAGAAGCCAGGGTGGGTCTGAGGCTGTTCTCCAGTCACTTCAGGCTTGGCTTACAGCCCGACTTCCTGCCCCGCAGCCTCCTGCCCCTGTCGCCAGAATGGCTGAGCCTGCTGATGACAAAGCCACAGCTCACAGGCTGACAATTTTGTCTGGACTTCTATCAAGGCCGGGAGTGCAGTCAATAGCACATGCAGGAAATTTTAAAAGATCAAGAGCAGCTAACAACAAAATCCACTCTGGGATGTTTTTAAGCAAACAATCAAGGATTCAGTGCTTTCCGGGGGTGAGGACCAAAATGGAGCAGGACTGGCGGCCAGCATCACCTCTTCCATCTTCCGTCTGTCCTGAACCACGAAGGACGGCCTAAAAATAGTGCCTGGACCTTACACCATGGGTGCTTTTGTTATTTACCCTCTTTGGTCTTTTGAAAAACATCTTTATCTGGGCCGAGAGTCTCCCATCATTTGTGCTTATAGAGTCCTTTCTTCTGAAGTCATGAACGTGCCTATTCTCATGTCTGGGAAGTCAGTGACAGGACTTCTGTGAGGGGAAAGTGGCTTCAGCTGGGTGACGGAGGGAGGTGGTGGAAGAGTGAGGTGAGAGCACCAGGGCTTCTGGGGACAGAACATGTGCTGTCTCAGTGGCTCTCTGATTGTTCCTAAGAAAGAATAGTGCCCTCCTTGCCCTTCTCTACGCAAAGCCCTCCCCAGGCTTCCCTCTGAACCATGCTTTTCCTATGAGGCCCTCTGGGAAGCTGATCCAGACCCACAGTGCCTCTGGCCCCTCCTTCAAGTTACATTCCCAGGTGCCTGCCTCTGGCACATCTCAGGAGGGCAGGGGCCTAGCCTCTGCTCCATTTTGAATGCCCGCAGACCCTGGTTGACAGTGAGTCCTTCATCACAGCTAGCAAACTTGAGTAGAGGGTGCGCCTAGTCTCCAGCACTAAATGGCGATTCAGACCTAAATCCCAAACGAGACGGCCGCCTAGGGCAGCTGACCTGCAGCCCCGGCAGACTGCAGTCTGCTGCTTTCAAGGCTGGCTTTCCCTTTCTCAGCTTCCCCGTAGGCTCTGGCAAGTGTTGTCCTTTTGCCACGCTTCAGTTAATTCATCTGAATTGCCGTAAGATATTGCACAGGGAATTGTGAGTGGTGACAAAGAGACCCAGAGAAGTCATCTCCCAAAACTGGAAGTTCCATGGACGTGGGATAACCGTGCTGTGCCCATCTTCCTTGTAGGAGCAACTGAGTGAAAAGCCACAGCTGAGTGGGGTCACCACTGAGTGGGATTTGCCCACCACTGGTACTGGCTTCAGAACACTGACCACAGCCAGGGGAGGGTGGCCAGCCCGGGAGGGCACACACTGCAGCTTTCCTTCAGGAAAAGCCCGTGGCCCCGTGGGTATAAATCAAATATAATTGGATGGATCACCTGAAGCAGAGGATCCACTCTCACTCCCGCCCCACAGCCAGCGGGGAGTCTTCACTTCCTGGTGCTGGACACCCGCAGAGCCCCAGGCACCCCTAGCAGATGGTGAGTGTGTCCAGCTGTGCAGGCTGCAGCCGGGTGACTTGGGTATCTGTGATCTGGTCTCATGTTCTGAGCTGATCCCCACACTCAGACCTCTGCCCCATGGCTGTGCATTCTGCTCGCTGAGGTCTCTTCCCCAGTGGTCTCAAGGAAAACACGAAAGGCAAGGATGGTGAGCATGACGAACATTTCCTGTGGGAGACACAGTTGCAGGCATTCTCAGAAAAGGAGGGCACTTTGGAACGGGCTGGAGATGAAGGTGCATCACAGTGGGAAGGAAAGCCAGTCTCCACGGAGATGCGGGAGGGAGGTCAGCATGAAAGGGAGAACGGACCAGGCCCGCTCCCAACACCACAGGTTGCCAAGAGCCCAGACACAGAGCAGGATAAGGAAACACTCATGTGGGTGTCCGGGTTTGTCCTCATTTGCTTCATGCTGCTGCTCCCCGGCTTAATTGCTTCATAAATCTTGAACAATTTATGAACCTCCCTGAGCCCCAGTTTTGTCATCCGTAATATGGCTGTTAAATTACATACCTCTCCAGCAATAAGCAGATTTAATGAGAAAAAGCATATAAAGAATAACAACAAATATCATAAAACACCTTGGAGTATTTTTAAGGAAAATCAGTGTGATTGCAATCAAGAAAATTACAAAACTTTATTGGCATATAAAATGTACACAAAAAATAACATACACATTTGAACAGTATCATATTCCTGAATAAGAAAATGACTGTTGTGAAAATATCAATTGTTCCTAGATTAATGCACACATTTAGTGTAGGTCATTCAATATCCTCCTGGCTATTTTAGAAACAGAACAAATTCTGAAGTTACTGTGAAAATAATAATGTGAATGTTCAACATAAATCTTTGAATAAAAAGATTGGTTTTTATAATTATTAATTATAAATAATTATTAATAATTATCAAGATACAATGCTCAAAATAATTTGGTCATTGTTGATGAATAGACAAATCAATGAAACAGAATAAATAATTCAAAGACCTTGGCTCATCACTGAATAAGCTATATGGTTCATAAAGCAATACAAATACTCATAAATAAAAATGTTTTCCACAAATCACATGATAATAACCTGCTTGCAGTTGGGGATAAAGAGTAATTTAGTCCTAAACAAAAAGCAAATTTCAGATTAATTTCAAAGTTAAAATACAGAGCAACCAAAGGCAGATGAAAGAAAAAAATGTCATCAAGTGTTTTGAGGATGGATCTGCCCTTCATTCTGTGGCTCAGAAACTCAATTTTTTTTAGCCATCCCAGGGTTGAGTGAACCCCTGTACACTGATTTGAGCTGTCCAAATTCATAAAACCAATGTATAAAATATAGTGCCTAATTAATTGACAAGGAGACATGGATCTGCCTGGGGGTCCTCTTCCCACGCCCACAGGGTGCTATGGTGAGTGTGGCATCAGAGCGGGGAAAGGCTGCACCTGGGGCTGTGCGGGACCTGCAGGCTGCTGCACCCATCTGTCAAGCCTGAATTGCTGCACACACTCAGATCCAGCCAATGGCACTGCATTCTTTTATTTTCTCAGATGTCACAAAATCTCCTTGAGCACACTGCCCCAGTGTTGGTGGGCAGGCAGAGGTCTTCACTGCAAGGTCAGCTCACCGTTAGGGTGGTTAGGGTGGTGTGCGAAGTCCAGAAAGCATTTGGTGAGCCTCCCTCTCTCCAGGAGGAGGGCTCTGGTCCTTCAGTTCATGCGTGTTATAGCCGCAGGGCAGCGCTGGGCCCCAGCAGGCAAGGAGAGGCTTTGGGGTGACCCTTCCCCTGATGTGGTGGTCAGAGTCCCCCCACCGGCTCCTGGGGTGCAGTGCCATGCTTTTCTCTGCAGCTTCCTTCTCGGTTGTACCTCTGGAGGCCCTGTCCCACTGGAGCACATGTGTCCAGGCAGGCTTGGCACCCAGCCTCCTGGGGCCAGTAACCATCACCTCTCTCTCGGATGTAACTTGTCCTCTTCCAACTCTTTTGTGCAAAATAGGGTGTATCCATCTGGTCCCTCTGGAAGACAGAGGCCTGCCCATTGCCAAGTCATCCATAGGAGAGGACTGTGTCATTTGTTTTCTGAAATAAGACAGTTTTGAGAGTGAGATGGGGAGGGAGTTGTTACTGATGATACTGAGAAAATAGGAGTAAACCTGGGCTACCCAGCCTCCCCCCAATACTCTAACTGATATGAACACTTTTTCTGGGCTCCTCAGGCCAGCCCACCCTCTTCTGATGGTCACATTCTTCAGCTACTTTGGTGCCTTCAACATTGTTTCATTTTTGGCTGCCTCTACCCCTTCAGGGTAACTTCTCAAATTGCTATACTCACTGATTATGGGTTGGCTGTTACAGCAGAACTCCCAAAGGAAATCTGATTTCCAAGTTCCTGACGGCATCTTAGGATGGTTGTCCACTCACTTCCTCTCCCCTGCCCCTTACTCCCCTACCCGTTGGGGAAATTTATCTTAACAAAACAATCTGAAATTGTACTATTATTTAAAATAATGCAGAAATAAAGCCCCAAGAGCAATGCAAATATTCAACAATAAGGAACTGTCCAAGTAAAGCTGACACTGGCGATGATTGGTTCATGTTTAGCAAGGTGATGATTTTGGAGAATTTGGCAACATGGAAATTGTATATGCTGTAATGGTTAATGAAAAATTAGAAAGGAGGCTACACAGTTGTAACACTTTGACCATAATTATATAAAAATAATAACAAATACATTAAGATGTCGGGGTGAAAACAATTGCCAGCATGGTAACAATAACTTTGCTTCAATTATGGGATTAGGGCTGATTTTTTTTCTCTCTCTTTTACTATTCTCCAATTTTTCTGGAATGTGGTTCACATAATGGAAACAATGCTCTTTCCCTCCCCTTCTGCAGGAATTAAATGAGGTAATGATTATAAAGTGCTTTTTCCTTTGTTTCTCTCCTCTCCATAACCCCATTGTGTCCTGACGACCTTGTCCTGAAAAAGAGGGAGAATGGGGCTTGGTTGGATTCTCTTGTTCCCAGGGCAAGGCTTTCTCTAGTTTTCTTCCTTGTCCTCGAGCTGTGTCAACTTTGGGCCACAAATGAAATGCCCTTGACAACCCAGTGGACTTATCTTGGGGATCTCTTGCACCTGCAAAGTGAAGGCCTCTGTATCCCTTCCACAAAAACTTCAACCCTGTCAAAAACAGCTTTGTTATGTGAAGTTTTATTGGGAAAGGAAGTGTCCCAAGAATTTCCTATAGCTGAGCCTGTTACAAAAGTTCACTCCGCCTCTCCAACACTCGCTCAGGTTTCTAGCCGCCTTGGTGGTCCCCACTCTCTCTCTCTGCGTGTTGAGCTGTGATTCCCTGTTCAGGTCTGAAGTGATTCTGGATTTCGCCTCATCTTGACATGTGTTTTCTACTTCTTCAATTTTACTTTCTTTTTTCTAGACCACTTGTGAAGAGGAAAGTTATTCCTCCTAAAGATGAAATATCTTTCCACCCTAACTAATGAAGGCATCCCAGTACGACATTTCCCAGGAGAGTCCTGGAGAAATGAATGGCCCCCGACACGACAGTGCTGGGCACGGGTCTGAGCTGGGGAGGGGCCAGCATTCTGCTCCCGAGGGAATCCTGAACACGACTCTCATATTTTCTTCCACGAGCCAACTCAACCCAGAACATTGCCCTTAAAAACATTTCCTGTGTCTTAGGTAAACCCTGCATTCGGTATTCTAAAGAGACTTGGAAATACATCACCGATATTTATTTCAGCATCACTTGTAATATTGGACTATTGGACATGTTCTGATGTCCATTAAGAGGGATCTGGTTTAATAAAGTATGGTCCATCTAACAAGGCCCAGAGCAGTGTGTGCAGTAAGGTCTCATTTGTATTAAAATATATTTATATATGTAGGTAACTAGACATTAGAATATTTCTGCAAAGATAGAGAAGAAAACAGTAACATTCTCCTCTGGGGAAGACAACGAGAGGGGCTGAAAGGCAGAGTGGAGAAGACCAATTATTTTATTTTATTTTGTATTTCTTTGGTCCCTTTGAGTTTTATATTAATTTAGATATATATGTATATTTATATTTACTAGAAAAAAGTTGAAATGTATAACTAGTGGGCATGCTAAGAGACCTTTCCATTTGGGTGCATTACCTCTTAGGATTACAATTTTCTCATTTTCATCTATCTGCATTAAAAAGGGAAATAATTTCCATGCCTGTATCTTTGGCAAGCCCTCTCACCCTACTTTACAAAATTGCTTCAGGCTGCTGCAAACATATTCAAGGTTTGCTTTCTTTATTTTTCAGCTCCTCACCCTCTTGGGAGCCACTTTAAAAATTTTCTGGCCAAGAACTCACCCCACCCCTCCTGGTCCCACCTCCAAGGGGTGGCAAAAAATCTAAAACATAAATACTGGAAAACTGATTTTTGATAAGATCCTAAGACATAATATTTATATAAACTTTAACTCTTGCAAGAGGTGCCTCGAGTATGCTGGGTGTTAGAATGATAAGGAGGGTGCAGCTTTCAGCAGCCAAGTTAAGGTGATCTAAAATCGCTCACGTGGATGGAGGAATTAAAAAGTGGAGGGTGTAAGTTACGAGTCGCTCCTCCACACTCAGATGCAAGAAGCATCACATTTCTTTATTTTTCCAAATCAAATGACACCTGGCTCTCAGCATCTGCTCCCTAGGGTTAAGAAGAAACATGATGCTGGCTGTTTTCAGGGTTCCTTCCTCTTCAACTAGATCATACAGGGATCCTGGAGCCCAAGAGCCCTGGAAACAGGCAGGAGCTGCTCCTCAGCCTATGACCAGCATCACAGCTACTGCTGTGTCCTTTTGGCTTCATGATTCCTTCATCTTCAGGGCTCTGTGGCTCAGGGGCCACAGAAATGCCACTCATACCACATTGTTCTTGGCCTGAAGGAGGGTTTCCCGCTTGGCTCAGAAGCAGCAGAGGATAATTTCCAGCTTCCATGCAGCTGTGAAGGACTGGCTCCCCACTCTCCAAAGCCCTAGCTACCCCCAGCCCTTGGTTTGGATGGGGACAGGTTCCCAGGGCTCACCTGCTCTTGCTGCCTGCCTGGGGCATCTTCCCAGTCTTGAAAACACCATTCTCCCTCTTCTGCTTGTACACAAACACAGAGACTTCTCTGGATGCCTTAGCTTTCCAGAGCAAAAGCTTGAGTCTTTAGGGCTGTGGTCCACCTCCTGAAATTTGGGAATTGGCTGTTCAGGGTCTCAGGAAAACAGTGCCTGCTTCTCTGAGCAGCACATTGAAGCTTTCCCTGGTGAGCCGAGGGCAGCAGCACTGACTGCATAAATGGCCATGCTGTGTTCTCCCTGACCCACTTCCATACACTCACCTCTCTAAACATAAAGACAGTGACTTCGGTTCTCTGCTCTCACCAGGAGAGGGTAAAATGGGCAGTCTCCAGCCTACATTCTTTCCCTCATCTCCCTCTGCTGGGACTCCAAGCTCAGCCATCCTGAACCTTGTGGTGACCATGGCTCCTGAGCCTCCGCGCTTGCAGCCCAGCCTGCAAACAGCAGGCTTGATGCCTCGCCCTTGGGACAGCAGCTCCCCTTAACCGGGCTGGTTCCTTCTGCCCCAGAGACCATAGATGCAGGAGGACACTTTGGAAGCTTTCATTCAGCACTTTGGAATATATGATTCCACCTGAGGTTCGCAGAGTCTATAGAAAAGTGATTCTCAAACATTGATTGTGTTAAAAAAATCCTCTACCTGGGCTCCTTCAAAACCACACTGTCTGAGAGACTGAGACAGTTGGCTGCCTGAAAGAATTTGACTGGACTCACAGTGGATTCTAACATAGCTGGTCCCCTGAGTTGTCATTGAGAAATAATCCTTCCAAAATGACAAGTCCACCTGAGATTTACCCTGTCACCTGAAATCCACACTCACTTTTCCAATGGTATATTGATTACCAAACAGGAGAAAGCAGGGCCTTGCTGTGCACTAATTAGCTCCAATACCCTAGGCTGTCACCAGGTGGTGGGGCGCCTGTTTGCTGCTGTCTACCTTGCTACCTGTGGGATCACCAGCAACTCCTCAGGAGGTTCTGAGTCCCCAGCTCCTTGCAGAGAGAATGGGCAGAGACACTAAATGCTTGGTTGATGGCTGGGAGTGTGGGCTGAGGGCAGGTGGATGCATAGATAAAGGAATAACTGTAAGTTTAACTGAATATTGGAAAAACAAAAGGACAATAGAGTTCTGAAGTATTCTGAAGAAAACTTTAAAGATCGTTGGCCTAGGTAGTTGTAATTTGCTTTCAAATTTTAAATTTTTTTAGATGACAAAGAGTGATACATATTCAAAGTATTAATTTATGCAATAGAGAAATATATACATAAAAAATCATGTTCACCTCTCCATACTACTCAAAGCAATATACAGATTCAATGCAATCCTATAAAAATTTTAATGACATTTTTCATAGAAATCGAAAAAATTCTTAAAATTTTTATGCAATGATAAAAGACCTTGACTAACCAAAACTATCTTGAGAAAGAAAAACAAAGTTGGAGGCATTACACTTCTGGGTTGCAAATTGTATTACAAAGCAGTAATAATCACACGGTATGGTATTGGTATAAAAACACTCATACTGTATATACCAATGGAACAGAACAAAGAGTCCAGAAATAAGCCCAAGTATACATGGTCATCTAATCTTTGACAAGGCCACCCGGAAGACAAGATGGGGAAAAGATAATATCTTCAATAAATGATGTTGGGAAAATTGGATGTCCACATGCAAAAGAATGAAACTGGATCTTTATCTTACACCCTTCACGAAAATCAACTCAAAATTGATTAAAGACCTAAATGTAAGATGTGAAACGATAAAATTCCTGGAAAAAAACACAGGGGAAAAGCTCCTTGATATTGTCCTTGGCAATTATTTTTTAAAAAAATATAACTCCAAAAAGCACAGGCAACAAAAGCAAAAACAAACAAGTAAAGACTACATCAAACTAAAAGTCTTCTGCACAGCAAAGGAAACAATTAACAAACTGAAAAGGGAACCAACGGAGTGGGAGAAAATATTTGCGAGCCACATGTCAGATAAGGGCTAAAATCCCTATGGAGTTCATACAACTCAACAGCAAAAAACAAAACAAAACAAAACAAACAAACAAACAAACAAAACAAATAACCTAATTTAAAAATGGGCAAATGGCCTGAAAAGATATTCCTCCAAAGAAGACAAAAAAAAAAAAATGGCCAACGGGTATAAGAAAAGGTACTCAACATCACCGATCATTGGGGAAATGCAAATTAAAACCACAATGAAGTATCATCCTACATCTATTAGGATGGCTATTGTAAAAATGACAAGAGATAACCAGGGTTGATGAAGGCAGAGAGAAAAGGGAATCCTTGTACCCTGTTGGTGGGCATGTAGATTTGTGCAGCCATTATGGAAAACAGTATGGAGGTTCCTGAAGAAAATAAAAACAGAACTTCCATACGACCCAGAAATCCCACTTTTGGGTATATACTCAAATGAAATCACCACGTTGTAAAGATATCTGTACTACCATGTTCATTGCACTATTACTCACAATAGTCAAGATATGGAAACAAGCCCTGTCAATCAACGGATAACTGGATAAAGAAAATGTGGTAGATATACACAATGGAATGTTATTCAGCCTTTAAAAAGAAGAAAATCTTGCCATGTATGATAACATGGATGAAACTAGAGGACATTATGCTAAATGAAATAAGCCAGACAGAGAAAGAAAAATATGACACGATCTCACTTAGATATGGAGTCTAAAAAAGAAAAACCATGAATAAATAGAAACAGAGTAGAAAGGTGGTTACCAGAGGTGGAAGCAGGCGTGGGGGAAGTGGGGAGATATGGGTCAAAGGGTATAAACTTGCGGTTATGTGGAATGGTAAGTCTAGAGACCTAATGTACAGCAAGTGGACTAGAGTTAAATCTGTTGTATTGTATATTGAAAATGTGCTGGAGTAGATTTTAGGTGCTCTTGTCACATACATACACACAAAAGAAAATGTAACTATGTGAGATGATTGGTGGATATGTTAACCTACTTGGCTGTGGTAACCATTTCACTATAAATACATAATATCAAAGCATCATGCTGTATTCCTTAAATACATACAGTTTAAAAAATAAGGAAAAAACATAATGCCCACATCCCCAAACCCACAGAACAGAGTTAACCGTTGGTATGTATCCCTCTACATTTTTCTTAGCTGTCATAAAACTTATATGAGCGAATGTAAAGGATGTTTTCTTTCCTTAAAAAAAAAAAAAAAAACACCAAAACAAAATTAAAGACTTATTTCATTTGTTTTGCAGTTTGCCTCTGTCCCCCCAAATAAATCCTGGACATCTCTGTAGGTCAATTCAAATAGATCTAGTATATTCTTTTAAAATTATTTCATAATATTCAATGATATGAGTATTCTGTAACTTAGTCTTCCTGAGCCTCTTTCTTTCCTTCTTTCTCTTTTCCTTCTTCCTCTTCCTCTACTTCTTCCTTTTTTCCCCTTTATTCTCCTTTTCCTTCCTTTCTCTTCTCCTCCTCTTTCTTCTGGTCTATACAATAACCGTGTAACAAAATCCCTGCATTATTTGAGCACCACTGCTAGTCCAAACGGTGACAGTTAGAAAAAGGCATCCCCCAAGACATTTTACTGCCAGAAAACTGTTATAAAATATATACAAATCCATGATGACTAACAGGAAAATGATGCACCTTAGAGTTCATGGTTGCAAAATTTTATGCAGCAGTCCTCACATACTAAGGCCATTATTTATATAAGATCAGATTCCCGGTCAATGCAGATACATACTTTAACTTTTAGTAGCTTCTGCCAAATCATATTCCAAAAAAGTTGCAATACTACAGTGTATGCAATACACTGCCCACACCCTCAATAACATGAATTTCTATCTGAAGATAAAAACTTTCAAAAATAGCTTTATTGTTTATTGTGTAATGAAATAAGCTCATTGCCAAACATCCCCAGAGTCCTAATAGCCTAAGATGGCCATTGTTAACTCTCAGATTAGCATTTTTTC
The DNA here is from genome assembly GCF_028878055.3 of Symphalangus syndactylus. Classification (NCBI taxonomy): domain Eukaryota; kingdom Metazoa; phylum Chordata; class Mammalia; order Primates; family Hylobatidae; genus Symphalangus; species Symphalangus syndactylus. The sequence continues at coordinate 80,854,281 of NC_072426.2, forward strand.
CAGGTATTTCTTTATGCCTCTTGAAATAGATGTCAATACTTTTTCCTGATTGGCATTGGACTAAAACAACTGTTCTTCGACCTACTCTTTAAGCTTAACGCTATTGGGAGCCCCTTTGTGGGCCAACAAATGGAGATGTGCACCATCATTTTCTGGGGAACATGCATTGTTTTCCATTCTCACATTCTGGGTGTAGATACACCATTACATAGCCTCACTTTGGGGGGTTTATGCATTTGGAACCCATCTTCACTTTCTTGGATTCTTGAAATATGTTGTGATGTGTGATCTGCTTCCAGATATTACTAATTTGTGTCTTCTCTTTTTTTTTTCCTAATCAGTCTGAATGGGGGTTTATAAATTTAATTGGTCTTCTGAAAGATCCCACTTTTGACTTTATTAATTTCCTATATTTTTTCTTTTTTCTGTTTTATTGACATCCACTCTGATCTTTATTATTATTCCTTGTCTTCTGCTTATTTGGATTTTCTTTTAAAAATAACAATACTAAAAATATTGTCTTTAATATTTTTTCTAATTTATTTATCTTTTAAACGTTGACAAAAATTGTATATGTTTATTGTATGCAACATGTATTTTGAAATATTTTTACTAGTTTCTTAAAGCGGAAGCTAAGGTTATTGATTTGAGACCTTTCTTTTCTAATACAGGCATTTAGTGCTATAAAATTATACTTTAGCTGTATATCACAAATTTTAATATGTTGCATTTTCATTTATAATTACTTCAAAATACTTTCTAATTTGTTTTAATTCCTTCTTTGATCCCTGAGTTATTTAGAAGTGTGTTACTTATTTTTTCTACATAATTGGGGATTTTTAAAGATACCCTTATTTTACTGATTTCTAAAGTAGTTCCATGTGGTCAGAGAACATGCTTTGTATGACTTGTATGGTTTTACATTCACTGAGACTTTATGGCTAAGAGTATGCCTTGGCAAATGTTCGAGTACGCCTGAAAAGGATGTGCATGCTTGTCAGGTAGAGTGTTCTATCAGTGTCAACTAGGTTAAAGCTGATTGATAGTTTTGTTCAAATCTATATCCTTACTGATTTTCTTTCTACTTGTTCTATTAGTTATTGAGACAGGGATTTGCAAATCTTAGATTCTAATTGTGACTTTCTCTATTTCTCTTTACAGTTCTATTAACAGTTTTTGCTTCATGCGTCTTGAAGCTATGTTATTAGTTGGTGGTTCATCCACATTTGGATGACTTACCTATTTTAGAATGTATTTCTATTGCCGTAGACACATGACAGCTGTGAGTAATAGAGCTCTTGAGTCCTACTTTTCTCAAATCTCAATTGTTTCATTGCATTCCAGTAAGAAGAAAATGCTGAGGAGTGTATGATAGTCGGCTAATAGTTTTCCTTTTAGGATACTGGCTTTTACTTTCTCAAAAGTATTTGTGGTTATTTTTTGGACAAATCTTGGTGTATTTCATCCTATATTCTTTTTATCAGGGTACAGTAAACCTTTGAATTATATTTATTTTTTCTTTCACTGTAGAAAAGATCCTAGTTGAATTTTATGTCTTACAATTTTTTCTAGTCTCTTCTTTAGGTATATAATTATTTTTATGTTAAATTTCCAGTTTTCTGTTTGTCTCTGTTATTTTCACCCTTGTCACTTTTATTTCTTTATTTATGTTCCTTTCTTCTTGTCATTATTTTCTTCTTTGTTTTCCTGGAGTCAGTCTCCTACAGTGTTCACTTCAACTATCTTTTGCATCTTGCATGCTTTTCTGCCCTCCTTTCTATTTCTCTTTCTCCTCTCCTACTCATCCTCTATTTCCTTCTCTTCTCTCTACTCTTCTTCCTTCTTTAGTTCAAATTTCACTTAATATTGAATGATGTGATTTTAAATATATTTTTGACCCTTGAACAAAATAGGTTTGAACTACAGGGGTCCACTTATACGTGGATTTGTTTTTCAACCAAAGGCAGAACTTAAAATACAATATTTGCAGAATGTGAAACTTGATTTCATGGAGGGCTGACTTTTCCTAGAAGCAGGTTCTGCAGGGCTGATGGTGGAGACCTGAGTCTGTGCTGATTTTTGTATATATGGCAGGTCCTGGAACCAATTCTCCCCCACTGTGTACACTGAGGAATGACTGTATTTACCTTTGAATAGGGTCAGTTCTGTTTGAATTTGGTAACCAAAATAATGTGGGTAGAATTTTCTTGATTCTCCACCTTTTTTACTTAACCATCATTTTGAGTGTCTCCTTAGGATATGAGTTAAATGAATGTGTTAGACCTTGTGTTTGGGCATAGAGCATGCTGAGCAAGGGAGGGAACTTAGAGCCTTGATTCTACTTCAGGTGAGAACAAGGGAGGCAACCACAAAGATGCTAGCTGAATGTTTGCTGACTGAGTGGGCAAACCACTGAATGCCTGCCTGACCTGTCTCACAGAGAAGTGCAAGGTTAGGTGAGAAGACTAAAGCCACTTCAAGACATGGAATCAACCCTGGTGCCCATCAAGGGTTGATTGGATGAAGAAAATGTGGTACACATACACCATGGAATACTATAGCCATAAAATAGAAAGAGATCATGTTTTCTGCAGCAACCTGGGTGCAGCCAGAGGCTATTATCCTAAGTGAATTAATGCAGAGGCAGAAAACCAAATACCAACCAAAAACCAAGTGCATTTCTCACTCATAATTGGGAACTAAACATTGGCTACACATGGACATGAAGATGGGAGCAATAAACACTGGGAATTCCAAAAGCAGGGAAGGTTGAAAAACTACCTATCGGGTACTATGTTCACTTGGGTGGCAGGTTCATTAGAAGCCCAAATCTCAGCATCATGCAATATACCCATGTAACAAAACTGCACAGGTACCTCTGAATCCAACATAAAATAAAATTAAAAATCCAAATTAACAACAATAAAAAAGCCGCTTTGAGCATTACCAACTACTACACACACACTGAGCTGAGGTTCTTAGAGTTAGTGAAGGTGATCACTGCAGGACAGTGCTTTCTGGTAAAACATCCCACTTTCTCTGAGATGTCACACTTTTTATCCAAAAGAAATCATGCCATGTGCACTTGGGCTCTGTTGCATGGCTACAGAACAATGACAGTTATTACAAATTAGAAGTCTGTGGTTGTGACCAAATTCCTGGGATGGGTGACTCCATGGCCCAGACAGACAATGTCTGCCCTTCAGAGTGCAGACTGGGGAGGGAAGTCCCCAGGCAGCGCTGCCACTGATGCAATTCATCTGTGCTGGGCACTCAGTAAAAAGCCTTCCTTTCCCAAACATTTTCTACACTGCTGTGTGGGAGTAGATCCCATGAGGTACATTAAACAGTGCTCTGCTGAGAGGCCCATGCCTCCCAGCAGCTTCCAGAGATGGGCAGTGTGTAATTTGGGGAGGTCACCGGGTCTGCTATCACTCTTATTCCCTCTGCACTGTGACATTTCATGGAGAATTCACACTCAGGCATGTCAGAGCTAAATGGCGACAGGCTGATCTGGTGTCACTGAGAATGCTCTGGATTCTTTCCTGCTGCAGACTTTCACATGTGAGAGACAGCTCAGACTCCCAGGCTCCCAGCTTGGTCCTTTTCTGTGCTGGACCGCAGACAGCAACCCCTTCTTTTCAGCCGCTCCTTTTGGAGCAAAGTCTTTGCCTTCATCCTGTTTTCTTGTAACTGTTCTCGGAGCTTGGCTGACCCTCCAGTGTTAATACTCATTTGCTACTTGATCTGGCCCATGATCCTGTGTTTCTGAAGACTAAATACATCAACAGAAAAGGGACCCACACATTATTTGCGTGTAATAGATGTGAAATTTGCATCACTGAAATTGGGCTTGAATTGGCTAAGCAAGCTTCAATAAAAACTTAAGACTTCCGGGATGTGCAGAATACAGAAAGTGGGGCATTATCCAGCTCACAACTCCTGTAGAGTGTGAGTGGTGCTCAGCCACTCCACTCCAGGCCATGGCTGATTGGTTCTAGGGAGAGGAGCCTGAGCCAAGCTCAGCCAATCACATTCTCACTCTCAGGACCATGAAAACCTGAGATTGAAGCACAGTCATCTTAGGGTGGATCCCCAGACCTAAGGCCCCCTGGTCTCTCTACACTTGATGTTCTCAGCCTCTCCTCCAAGGTCCTCTCATTTCTGCTATAGCCCTTCACTCTTGCCCCTTAACATCTAGGCCTCCAGACTCAAGAGCCCAAAGACTGTTGTAACCACGCCCTTGCTGCTGGCCACACTAGTTGGACATGTCCTCACATCTTGTCTATGACACAGCTCAGCCAACATGCCCAGAATCCAGGCCTCTAAACTCATTGTCTCAGGATACTCAGGCTCTATTTTCACCCTTTTTGTAGGCTACAAAACTCAAGTTACGGAAACAAAGTGAAGATGAATATATATGGGATATCTGCATTTTTGAAGTCCAACAAATTTGAGCATAGAAACCTCTGGTCTGGTGGGCTCAAAAATATGTCTAAAGACTTTAGGATTATTATCCAGACCCAAGATGCATGCACTCAGTTGATCAATTTAATAATGATTATAATTTCAAGTTAATGTTTGGTTTTATGATGGGAAGTAAACAAAATACAGAAATTGATTCAGTCTCAAGGAGTTTAAAGTAGACAACACTGATTGACTTATTCATTGATGGAGTAATTCTTTAATTTATTTAACGGCCATCTATTCATTCAACAAAAGTTTATTGAAAATAAGCTCATGGCAGGGCATGTTTTGGGGGAGTTCAGGGATAAGGAGTCAATCCTAAAGACACATGTCAATATATATTGATAAACATGAGAAAAGGCTTGGCATGAGCCTGAAGAAGTACTTAAATTTAATATAGGCATTGCATTAGTTAGGGTTCTCTACGGGGACACAACTAATAGGATAGATGTATATATGAAGGGTAGTTTATTAGGAGAATTGACTCACAGGATCACAAGGTGAAGTCCCACAATGGCCATCTGCAAGCTGTGGAGCAAGGAAGCCAGTCCTCAAAAGTCGGGAAGCTGACAGTGCAGCCTTCAGTCTGTGGCCAAAGGCCCAAGAGCTCCTGGCAAATCACTGATGTAAGTCAAAGAATCCGAAGGCTAAAGAACTTGGAGTCTGATGTTTGAGGGCAGAAAGCATCCAGCACGGGAGAAAGATGGAGGCTGGAAGACTCAGCAAGTCAGTTTCTTCCATCTTCTTCTCCCTGCTATGTTCTAGCCACGTTGGCAGCTGATCAGACGGTGCCCACCCAGATTGAGGGTGGGTCTGCCTCTCCTAGTCCACTGACTCAAATGTTAATCTCCTTTGGCAACACCCTCACAGACACCACCCCCCTACCCAGCTGCTGCAGGGAACAATGCTTTGCATCCCTCAATCCAATCAAATTGATGCCCAATATTAACCATCACAGCCATGTATGAAGGCAAGGAGACTAACTAGAAGTTTCTTGCAGTCAGGCAGGTAGATGATAATGATCTAGATTACAGAAATGGTAGTGAGTATGAACAGAAGATTAGTTTCCAAAGATATTTAAGAAGTAAGTGACTGGAAGGTATGGCGATAGAGGGGGAGGTGAGGGAGAGTCAAAGGTGAGGTCATGTTGCTGACTTGTAGGGCTTGTTAGATGCTGATAGAGATAGAGAAGTAGTTTATGTGGGAAGATCGTTCTGTTTTCTGATATGGGTTTGTTAGATGTGAATGAAAATGTTGAGTGAGTCTGAGTTTTGGAGAGACATCTATGTTGAGCATCTAACTGGAGAATCATTTTCTTCCTTTTTGTTTTCGTTCTCCAGCTTTATTGAAGTACCAGAGAATCATTTTCTTAAGAGATGGTAATAGAATCCATGCAATTGAAATAAATCAACAGAAAAAAAATGATTCAGAAGAGAGGGGACTAGCCTAACGACCACTGTGATATTGTGAAATATATATGGGTCTTCATCCTGTGTCTTGGCATACCTAAAACCCTTGGAATATCTAAAGGCATGGTTTTCATGTGCAAATGATTGACTGATGTCTTCAGGATGGAGCTAATCACCAGAAATATCAAAGCATAATTAGAGTGTTGGGACTTTCAGCCATACCCCACACCCCTGACTTTTGGGGAGGAGAGACGGGCAGCAAGTTAAGTCCATCACCAGTGGCCAGTGATGTAATCAGTCATGCCTATGTAATGAAGCTTCCATAAAAATCCCAAAGGACTGGGTCTGGAGAGCTTCTGGATATCGGAGCACATGAAGGTTCCTGGAGGGTGGTGCCTGGGGCAGGCATGGAAGCATCTCATCCCTTCCCTCATGCCTTGCCCTATGCATCTCTTCATCTGTATCCTTTAAAATATCTTTTGTAATAAACTGCTAAGCATAAGTGTGTTCCTGAGTTCTGCGAGCCATCTTAGCAAATTAACTAAACTGAGGAGGGAATCATGGGAAATCCAATTTATAGCCAGTCCGTCAGAAGCACAGGTAAAATAACCTGGGGCTTGTAATCACCATCAGAAGTGGGGGGCAATCTTGTGGGTCTGAGCCCTCTCCCTGTGGGATCTGATGCTACCACTAGGGAGAGAGTGTCAGAATCGAATTGGAGGACACACAGCTGGTGTCCACTGCTGCAAGACTAGTTACTTGCCTGGTGTGCTGGAAAAATCCCCTACAGAACCTGGTGTCAGAAGTACTCTGCTTTGTAAGAGTATAGGAGAAACTAAGTTTGTTTTTTCCCTCAATATTATTACATTCAAAATATAAAAGAAAGCATAAGCAGAGGGATAAGGGAGATAATTGAAAGGGTGTCAAAGGGGCAGAATAAAAATTAGTGGGGGATGGGGTTAAGGGAGCCAAAGACAGTCTTTGGATTAGAAGAAAGGAATCATCACTGAATGATACTGAAACGTGAAGGAAGACATCTACCAGGTTCTCAGTTGATGACTTCTATTTGCTCTGAGCAGCAGGAGAGAAAGTTTTCTGAGAATGCATTTCAGAGATTGGAGGGCAGGGCTTCTGGGAAGCTTTCCAGCAGGATGCAGGGAACAGAACGAGATAATCATATGTAATGCACTTTGAATAATTTCTGGCGACGATTACACTCTCAATAGATGTGGCGAGCTATTATAATGGCTCCAAATTGTTCAGCTTTGTGGTTTTTCTCTAACAGTGATTAGCACCTGGGATGTAAGCACAAAACAGTTGGCAGATGATATGGTTTGGCTGTGTCCCCACCCAAATCTCAACTTGAATTATATCTCCCAGAATTCTCACATGTTGTGAGAGGGACCCAGGGGGAGGTAATTGAGTCATGGAGGCTGGTCTTTCCTGTGCTATTCTCATGATAGTGAATAAGTCTCATGAGATCTGATGGGTTTACTAGGGGTTTCCACTTTTGCTTCTTCCCCACTTTTTCTTGCCACTGCCATGTAGGAAGTGCCTTTTGCCTCCATTCTGAGGCCTCACCAGCCATGTGGAACTGTAGGTCCAATTAAACCTCTTTTTCTTCCCAGTCTCGAGTATGTCTTTATCAGCAGTGTGAAAATGGACTAAAGTAGCAGTTGTATTAATTCTGAGGGGATTTTGTCAAGAAATGAGATAGGAGAATAAGGGGATTGGGAAATTGGCAAGCGTGACAGAAATATTGTTCTCTGGAATCCTAACTGGGTTAAAAAAGCCAACAAATAAAAGACAAGAGGAGGCCACTAGATAACAAGAAAGGAGATGGTTCCCAAGCCAGAAAGTGTTAGTGATGCTAAGCCATCGGTGCAGAAGGACTGATTGAAAGGACCGAGGGAAGGTTGAGGAAGAGAGAGGGATGTCTACATTTGGACTCATGAATACGGCAGTCACGGGCGATGACAGTGTTCTAGGAAGCACCAGCGGCAAGCTGATAAAGTGGAATTGAGGTGAAGGCACTGGAAATGAGCTGATAGAGGGACTGAGAACTCAAGGTATAGGACTTGAACGTCAAATTCAGTGGTAGTTAGGAACGGGTAACATGACTTGGCCTGATCCAGTAGTCAGGTTCTCCAGAGAAACACAAGCAACTAGGAGATATATGTACACATATAGGTAAAGTTATTATGAGAACTAGCTCACGTGACTGTGGAGGCTGAGAAGTCCGTTGATCTGCCATCTGCATGCGAAAGAGTCAGGAAAGCCGATGGTGCAATTCAGTCTGGGCCCAGAGGGCCAGGAGCCAGGAGCACTGATGTCTGAGGGTGGGAGAGGGTCGGAGTCCTGGCTAGAACAGTAGGTAAATGCCCTTCCTCCTCATTTCTATCCCATTTGGGCCCTCAACAGCGTGGCTGGCTGGTGCCTGACCACGCTGGCAAAGTGGCTCTGCTTACTCAGACCACCAATTCAAACACTAATCTTCTCCAGTCACAGCCTCACAGGCACCCCCAGAAATAACGTGTTACCAGCTACCTGGGCATCCCTTAGTCCAGTCAAGTTGACACCTAAAATTAAATGACTACACCTGGTTTCCCCAGAAAGCACGGCCGGAAACGGAGGCAGGAGTGAAAGTGCTGTCCTGGAGCACGGTGTCCAGGGCACAGGAGCAAGGCGGGGGTGTGAAACAGGGAAAGAAAAAGAGCTGTGCAAAGTCTGTCATTGTGTCAGTCACTGCTGCAGGCAACTGTGTGCTTGATCCCAGGGACAGCGAAGGAGCTACATGACAGGGGTCTCGGGGATTTTTCTATAGAAGAGAAAGACGGAAATGTTTACACACCAGCTCCCATCCCCCACTGGTCAAAGAGCCCCACATAGGGTGTGATCCCCCTAAACTCTGTGTTGTGCACTTATGGGCACTAAGCAGGTTCACAGGGAAACCCTGGGGCAGAACACCAGAGGCACACAGCATGGAGTTGAGGGTGGCAGTCTCCAGGTTGTGTCTGCGTGGAGGTGCTGGTTCCTATAGGGCATAGCTGGAATGAGTGGCAGGTGCAGCTGAGGGCATTTGATGGGGTGCCCCAGAGACGCTCCATGCAGTCCACCCAGGGACAGTCACACCCGCTCATGTTATCTGTTAAGTCCAATCTGCCACAGCATCAGTTTCAAGGCAGTGACTGGCTATAACCTCTGCAAACATTTAACTTAAAAGTATCAGTGAAACAAGCTCCTGTCTCCACTAGTGCAGCTGGCTGTGTGGCAATAACCGGTGTTTGCAGACTTCTCCTCCACCTCCGGGTCTGAATGTCCCCCACCCTAGCCAGTGCTTGGGCTGATCTGGGTACCTTCTGGGTTTGGGACTTTTGACCTTCTTACCCAGAATATCCAAGGCCTTGGTTTTCTTGCCCTTGTCAGGGGGCAGGGGCTGCAGTTGCCTGTTCACCATCCTCACTGGATGTGGAGGCCACAAGGGGTACCCCAGGAAATCACTGCACTCCATATAAGACTCCTCCTTGAATCCATTAGGCAGTGGAAACTCTAGCTCCTCACAACCATTGGGATCCAGGCCCTTCACCAGTTCCCTCTTGCCTGCTGGTTCACTGGCATCTGTGGCCCAAAGGTGACTGGGTGAGAGTCACGAATTTAAGCTGAGTAGACGCCCTGTTGTGCTCACTTAGTGGAAGCTTTTCCCTTGACAGCCACCTCCACCCCCTCTGCCACCCCTAACCCAGGGCCTCTGATCAGCCCAAACCTAAGGTTGCTGTGGCAGGAAGTGCACATTCCCCAGGGGTCATGGGGGTGGCCAGCCCCACCTCTTGGCTCCTCCAGGAGTCTGTGTGGGTACACACCTCAGGTGCCTTCTCCATACAGATTGGTCAACTTCCAGTGTGGCCACAGCTCTGCCAACAGGGAGGAATTTCCTTCACTTTCGTCCTCCAGGGATTCGTGAGTGGCAGGCGTGGACAGTCTACTTTTGCTGGATGGTGCTGACACACAGGGCTGCCCTATGTGGCCCAGGCCCAGCTCCGTCCCAAGGCAGCTAATTGCAGGGAAGCCCTGGAGTTGGCTGATGCCAGCTGAGAGCAAGGTATCAGTGCAGCAGGCAGGGGCGCGGGAGCCTGGGCCATCTGTGCACATCATTTTCTCTTCCCCTGGGTCTGCTCGGGCTGGATCTTGAGCATCACAGTTCCTGTGTGCAAAGGATTGCTGTCGTGCCCACCCAAACTTATGGCACAGGGGGCATCTGACTGCATGCAGCCCTGCCTAGGAGCTCCTGTGGAGCCCAGTGTTGTGCCTGGAGTTGCTCTTCAAATGTGAGTAGTTCCTGCCACAGAAGAGGCAGCCCTGCCCAGATCCCCAGGGGCCCATGCTGCAGCTCTGCTACTGGGGCTTTCCAGAGACTGGAGCAGAGGCGTGCTCCATCGGATGCTGTGTGGCCTAGGGGCAAACTGCACACAGCCGGGGCCTGCATTACAGCCTTTTCTGGCTCTGAGCCCCATGCAGGGTTGGCAGCTGATTAGGTCATGTGATAAATAGATCAGATCAGTACTTCCAGGTGTGATTTATATGGCATCAGAAATCCACGAGGGCTGGCAAAAGCCAGATGCCCTCTTAGTGGTAGGGAGTACAAGGTGCAACAGCATGTCTTTCACCCCAGAAGAAACGTCCCAGCATCACCCAGGCCACCGGACCTATGAACTTTGCAACGGGCAAAACTGCTTTGGGATCTGCTTCCACCTTCTGGGCCACATGTGCTGTGAATACCAGTAGAGTATGTCATGCTTCCAAGTCAGAGGACTTGGGTTGCACTGGGTGCCTCTGAAAGGTCAATTGAGTTGTGATTTCCAGCATTAGGGTTCTCAAGGCACAATGCATTTATTTCTATCTGAAGAATGGGACTATTAATGTCTTCCCTACAATCCTCCTAGTGTTATTATGTGGGTCAAAAGAGGAAATACACAGGAAGCATTTTGTCAACTGTGAAGCATTGCTCAAATATTAAATGATTGATTTTATTATTCTGTTCTAGATGTCTTATTGCTTTTTTTTTTTTTTTTTTGGTGGGATTGGAGGCTTGAAGGAGGGGAAAGGCATGAGTTATAGTTGCCACTAACAGAGCTCAGGGCCAGAAAAATCCTGAAAATGAAGCGAACAGGGCAAACAGGGGCATGCTCCCATCCAGGTGAGCCTGTCCTCAAGCTTCCTCTACATTTCAGCTGGTGCCCTGGGATGGACAATTGAAGGGTGAAATGGAGCATTTCTAAGCCCTAATTATTTGACTGGTAGTTCTCTTAGGTGGAACTATACCTACTCAAGCTGTAACCAAACTCACCCTGAATGGAAAGATGACCAAGCACTTCCTAAGCTCCATGTACTGCATGTGTGGCCTGCTCACTCCACGAAGCGGGCTGCCAGGTCAAGGCCCTTGGAGCAGACTCCTGAGGAGAAGGCAAGATGTCGTCTAGACGCTCAGCAGCAGCGCACTATTTTGGGCTGGGAGCTTGGTCTGGGATGGATCGGATTTTCCTGAGGTCTCATTTTTCCTTGAGTAGAAGGTGTGCCCCAGAGCAAGCAATTTGACTTGGGCACAGATGACCAAGTGCCTGGATTTCTGGGAATGACAACTGGAGCATCACAACAGGTTAATGAGAATGACACAGGAAGAGGCTCCAGGAGCAAACCTTGCGGGGGGCGGGGTTTGGCTTCAGGAGTGAGTTCTGTCTGGCCTCCCCCACCCTGTTGCAGGGCTGCACCAGAGTTGAAGATGGTTGGGGGCCAAGCTGCTCCCCTGTGCACTGGCTTTCTGGGAGCAAAAGTATGCTGGAAATCCAAGCCTTCCTCTTGGCAGTGATTGAAGGAAATCACTAGAAATACAGCAGTATCCCTGGACACCGAACAAGCATGACTTACGGGATGAAATCTCAAAGCAACTTTTATTGTCAGTGTGCTGATTTTTATTTTTTCCTGGTCCTGGACAAAAACTCAGCAGTACTTAAGTTTTATTAAAAAGAAAATTTAGAAATTAGAAATTAGAAAAATATAGAAGCACAATACTAGGATAATGTGAGATTATGAAAGCACACAGGGACACTCATGCAGAAGCTGAATAGTGAGGAAGGACTGAGAGCAAAAGTGGAAACATTCTTCTTTCCAGGGCTGAGCCTCATGGTTTTGTGCAGCTGACATTAGGCCTGGCCTGAGTAAAAAAAGTAAGTCTTCATGGGTGTTTAGGTGTCTGCAACTTTAGTGTGGCATATCTACCTATTTTCCCCAAAATCAATTTGCAGACTTTTGCAAATAATAATGATAAAATGAAAATAGCAAGGAAAAATACACTTGTAAAAGATTAGGAACAAATTTGATGGCATATTACTGCCTTTTAAAATTAATGACAATTCTAAAGCTGGTATAAAATGGACTTTATTTAAATAAACCCGATCACATTGTAAATATCTTAAGAAGAAACAGTTTTCTTTGTATCATACTGTAATGTTAGTTTGCACGAAAAGCTCTGTGGTGCAATGGCAAACAGGGCTAAGGATATTTGCTGATGTCACAATGGAAATATTAGGTATTGCATTGTAAGTAAAACATACACAGTAAAAGGAGAACTTCACATGTCTGTAAACTATCCCGATATTATTCTAAATTTCATGGATTTTCAGTCTGAACTAGAAATCCACAGGAATCCTATCACTTGTAAACCTGGAGCTCGCTCCTGTCTTCACCCTGTCTGGCTGGTGTTTCATCTCAGAGAGTGATGTGGCTTTAAGGCAGAGGGCTCCAAGCAGATGGGCTGGCTGAGATGTCCAGTTTATTTGCTTTTGACCATGGAAAGTTATATCCCCTTTCTAAACTTATATCTTCACCTGTAAAATAAGGATAAAAAATAGAACCTATTTCAAAGAGCAACTGTAAGAGAGAAATGAAATAATACACGTGATGTTCTTATTTGCATTGAGCCTAAAACTGAGGAGAGTTGATAAATGACACCTGTTTCTATTTTTCCTCTTATAAGAGACTTTCATCAGAGGCTGAGTGAGCTGACTCAAACGACATTATAAAGCACCTGCTTTGTGCAAGACATGTGGGGGTTTGGACCATCACAAGGACTTTAAAAAAAAACAAAAAAACAGAGAAATGGTAGAGGAGCAGCCGTTGGCACTTTAGGAGTGTGAAAAGCACAGCACACACATACAACGCATGCATCCGCAGCCCATAAACATCCACACCCCCTCCCACGTGAATGCCAGAGCAGAGCACTTGGCTCATCCACATTCCCTGTGCTCCCCCAATTTTCCAGCCTCCCTCACAGTCAGGTCAGATGTTCCACCCAGTGGCCTGTGGGCGGCTGTGAGAAGGGTCACCTCCAGGCTGAGCAGGTGGGAGCCCATAAGCTTCCTTTGTCTTTGCTGCTTGGACCTGGGAGGCCATGGACCTGGGTCACATAGAGCAAGGTGAAGGAGGCTGCCTGACCCAAATCGAATATTATGTGAGAAATAAACTTTTGTGTATTGCGGCAGTGATACGGGGGTTGGTTTTAAGAGCTAGTTGAGTGTCAGTCATTCTGCGATGTTCATCAATTACCTAAAAGGTCTCAGCTCTTGAATGACCACTGAGTGAGAGAACAATATCCAACAGCTGCAAAAGCAGACAGCTCAGATAGGGTTTCAATAAACGATGCACCCATTAAGAGGCACCGCTGGAAAGACCATCCTGACAGTGAGCTCTTACAGCATCTGCCCAGCCTGTATTTGGAGAAACCATCTTTTCCTTCCCACAGTGGCTTATGCCATGTGGGAGACCCTCGGAAACTGGATTCTTCCCTTATCGCCTCCTGGCCCTCCTGATGATTGAGCCTCATGATCCCCAAATCCAGACGTCCAGAACATCGGATGTGGCTTCTTGGCAGGAGGTAGTGAGGGATGTGCGAAAGATTCAGATGAGTCCCAGCCACAGGTAGAGGCTGTGACAAGGCAGCTGGGGATGGGCAGGACTGTCGCCAGACCATCTACACAAGCCCATTGGAAAATAGCAACTTGTGGGAAATAGGCTGTGAACAGGATCAAAGGGGGTCAAAGTCTCCTAATGGCGACTGGGAACAGGGAAGAGCTAAGAGGCTGGCAATTACAACATGGGCAAAGTGCAGGTCCACTCAAAACAGTAGCCAGCAGGTAGCCATGTCTGCTATGTGCTAAGTATCTTACCTACATGATCTGTTTTGATCATCCTGATAACCTTATGAAGTAGGATTGATTACATGTTAATGATGAAAAAACATTGAGGTTCAAAGATGGTAAGCAATTTGCCCAATAATTACAGAATTATTAAATCTTGGAGCCAAGATTCAAGATGAAAATTCTTCAGACTCAAAAGCACTTACTCTCTTCACTTTAGCTCATTGCATCCCAAGAAGGAAAAGACATGAAACAAAATGGATGGCTTAAGAAGCCGGCACGGCCATTACCTGTGTGACTTGGCAGGACATCATGCTGAGACTTCAGAAGGAGGCCAGGAGGAAGAGGAAGCTGGAAATAGATGTGGCAGAAGCAGCAGGATCCAGGCCAGGGTCGCTTTCGAAGGTGAAATCTATTCCACTAGTCTGGGCAATGGTAGCAGTTTCCAGTACCTGCAGGTGGACTACGAGGCAATGACATTCTTGTTCCGCCTGATCTGTTTATCACCTTGCTGGATGTGTAGGCCAGAGTCTCACCTCCTGAGAAGGGGTCTGAGCAGGACTGCACAGGGCATCATGCCTTCCACCTGGACCTCTGGGCAGGGCTCCAGGCCCTGCGGGTGGACTGGATGCAATTCGGAACATGGAGACAGACATGTTGCATTCCGACTAGGGAGACCTGGCAGAGCTTAGGGGACCCTGACAGTGCAGAGACTGTGAGGGAGTCCAGGCTTGTCTTGGGCTGCGTGGCCCCCCTGAGCAGCAGCAGGAACTGCTCTCCGGATGGCAGGGCTAAGCCTGCAGATTCTGGGGCTGCTGAGTGCCCTAGGGTTGTGGAGAAAGTAGCACCTGACACCGGTTCAGAGGAGACAACCTGCCACTCTCTGAGTTACAGGCTGCATTTCACTTCACTTTAAGGTCCGATTCCAGATGGAATTTAGGGCCATTAGAGGCGAGGAGTGAGGGTCAGTAAGGCTGGAAGGTTGGTTGGAAAGTCAGTGATGTGGCTGTTGACGTGCATGAAGATGAAGATGATGAACCAGGTACCTGACATCTGGCAGTTTATAGACAGCAGATCCCTAAAAGGGTGGGGCAGAAGGCAAGGTAGCTGTCCCTCAATACCTACCAGCTGTGACCAGAGTCCCCAGGACCCTTCCCTCTCTTAGGAACCACAAGCTGATGACTCTTGGGCTCCCACTGGTTTTGCTTGGCTTGCACAGGGTTAAAAGCCGAATTTAAATGTCCTGGGTGGGGCCCGTGTTTTCCAGGCCCACCAGTCCCATCTGATACCCAGACAGCTTTACTCGGGTGCTCCACCTGCCTGGGCTGTGGGTGTCAGGGAACTGTTGCGGGAGCGCCACCAGCCCGGTTTTGTTGTCCCATGCAGAGGCGATGGTCCAGCCTTAGACTCTTAGCTGCAGGACTGACAGTGCAGTGAGAGCAGGCCTTGCCCTTCCCTGCCTCCCCTCTGCAAACTCTTTCCCCAGGACAGGACCCAGAAATGCCCCCCAGCAGCCCCACCACCATCCTGCTCAATCTGGAAAGGGAGAGCAGAGAGGAAAAGAGGAGAGAGTTTGTGGAGAAACAGGGTGAGACAATGATTGGAAGTGTGCAGGGAAGACCAAGGGAAAGATATGGCCTTCTCCTGGGAGTCCAGAAGTGATTCTGTTATGTCTGGGAGCTCCCGTACATGTATTTTCCAGGTCCTAGGATTTTAGTCATAAAGTTCTGCAGGGCCTGTGAGTGAGGTGGGCTGGTAGCACAGGGCTAGGAGTGATGGTTCACACACAATTCTTCAAGGGGCTGGTAGAGGGGCGCCTCTGAGACGGGGAGCTTCAGGGCCAGGGAAATACACAGACCTGAGCAGAGCTGAATGAGTTAGAACAGGGGGAGGTTGTTCTTCTTCACTGCCCAGCCTGCCCCCGTCCCAGCTGCTGGCACACGAGCTACTGAGACCCAGGCGTGTGGCCAATCCACAGGAGGTGGGCTGTGAGTGTGAAATGCATGGCAGACACACACGAGCTCAAAGACCTGGCCTGAAGAGAAGAAAGCAACCGATCCCATTAATAAGTTATGTGAAGGTTACATGCTGAACTGATAATATTTTGGATGTATTAAGTTAAATAAATTATATTAAATGATTTTACTAGTTTCTTTTTACTCTTTTTTTGTGTGTGTGTGGGTCCTAGAACACTTGAAATCATGTATATGCTTTGTATCACACTCTGTTGGACAATACTAATCTAGGCTCTTCTTAAAGCTCCAGGAGCAAAATACATGAACACAGAAGAAAACACACATGTGCAAGTGGACACACACACACACACACACACACACACACACTCTAGAGGGTTTCAGGCAGCTCCAGCAGCTGGAAGATAAGACTGCTCGAGATAAGTCTCTTGAAACTGTGATAAATTAAAAAATAACGCAGACCACCCCCAGCCCTTGGGGAGCTCCTGCTAGTTCTAAGTCCCCATTGCGCCAGCGCCTGACTCCTCTTTTCCTGCCCTCGCCTCCAGCCCAGTTCAGGACGCTTCCCACTTTCTGAACGCCACCACAGACTCAGGGTGTCAGATGTGCTGGGGGAAAACAAGCACTTACATTTTGGAAATAAGAAATCTTTTCCTCAGGCTTCGGGGTTAATGGTATGAGGGTTTCTGCATTCCAGCTGCCACGCTGGATCTCTGGCAGGCCAGCTGTTCTCTCCTCTAATGGAAACCATAACTAAGTAGTCATTTCAGTGTGTAAAAAGTTCAGCAGAATTTTTGGAGCTATCACCATAAATCAGCAATGACTTTCTTTAGGGACTCGATTGCCACTTGATTTAGCATTTCCTGGCAACTTGCCTATCATAGAATGAAGCCGTGATTGCTTCCTATACAGAATGTTATCTGTAAAACATCTCACCAGAAGCCCACAGAATGCTGACCAGCCTGCAAGTTTTGATCATCTATGGCTGGCCTTGGTATTGAGAGTGAATTTGACAATGGGACCCATTGTTAAATTAGACAATATATTTCATGGAACAGCTTCCAAATGAAAATGGGGTTCATACAGCTTTTTACATATCATTTGTTCCAGAAAAAGGAAAAATGGACTCTTTTCAAGGGAGAAAATTCAGCAAAATATTCATACTGTGAAATCTGAGAAATTATCCTAAGCAAACTACATGCTGACATGCTTTGTTACTGTATGAACGGGGAAATGTGAATCGGCTGAGGGAAGGGTAGGGTGACATCCACATGATGGAAATGTCAAGAGTTCCCTTAGCTTAGTTCCTTACATGTAAAGGAGGAACACTGTAGTTGGGAAGGATCACGGGGAAGGTCTAGAAGACTCTCTCCAATGCCCCTTAGCTTTTCCTGGTATGTGCGCTGTCCGGAAGAGAGGCCCAGAGGGGAAGAGGGAGGCTGTAGGATTTGTAGGTAGAAATTCTGCCTTTCACAAAGCCAGGGAGGCACTAACACCAGCTGATACTTGTCATGGGCTGTGAGCCATGAACAGGCCAAGAACAGGAGTGACCCTCGCCGGCGTTCAGCAGAGAACAAGGGCACTTCCAGGAAACTCCTGATGCCTTCCAAACTGAGAAAAGAACCAAGAGCAGAGAGGCTCCGTGCAGGCCGTCTCAGAATGGCTTGCTTCCTGGCTTCTGGGGCTGCTGAATCAGCATAGAGAACTGAGAACTCGGTCTTCTTCCCTGCCCCTTCCCTTGGGTCGGAATAACTCAGATTGGGATCTCAACTAATGGTTCTGGACAAACATTACACTCCCTCTGTAATGTCGAGCACACAGATGAAAATCACCAGGAGAATGAGAAGATAGCACAGTTCAAAAGGAGGAAGCACTCAGGAATCAGGGAAAATATTTTCCTATAAAAGATAGTTTCTGAAAGAGATGGGAAAATTTTGAGAACACTTCTGATTTATGTTTCCAATAAACTCAAATGAGCATTTCTTCTATGAAATTCGAGTAGAGAACCATAAAGAAAAAAAAACCAAACAGGGTAGCGAAGGCTGTGAGAAGATTTAAAAAATGTTCATTTCAGAAATAGAAACGGGGAAGGGGAGAGCAAAACGGACCTTTCAGTAAAAAAGGTTTTATAAGAGAGAAGTCGAATTTGACATCATAGAAGTCAGAGGAAGAGGATAAGAGACTGTTAATTAGAGAAACTATAGGAAAAGCATGGGCTGAGATATATTTAATTTATAGATATTAGGCATTCCAGAGAAAGAACTTCCAAAAGTGGAGCTATCATTAAAGAACTATTTGGTGGAAATTTTCCCGAGCTAAAGAAAGACTTTTCAGAAATCTAGACAAAATAATGAAGGGCTTTTGTTGCCTAGACTTACCCCGATAATTTATTTTAATTTCAAGAATAAAAAAAAATTCAGTGAGGGTCAAGTCAATAACACTTGGTTCCTGTTTCTTTGTAACACGAAGACAATGATCATCAGTTGCAGAAATGTGACCAAGAAAAGTATGGTGACCCACATGGGATTTCCAGATAAAATGCAGGATGCCCAGGCAATATTGGGGGCATTCTTATACCAGAAGCGTTATTTCATGTTTATCTGAAATTTAAATTGAAGTGTCTGTCCTGCATTCTCCCATTCTGGCTCCCCTAGCTGCCATGCGGACATTGAGATCCCAGCGCAGAAGAGCTGCGTCCTCTTGTGAACTTGAGAAATTCAGACCCCACGTGAGGGTCTGGACAGACAACAGCCACAAAAAAATGCAAACGAGAAACATCTTAGTGAGTCATTTTTAAGCCAATTGAGTGAGGAATCAAAATATCAAATCCAAAAATGGAGAATTCATGATATAAAATACTAATAAAAATAAATAAATAACCTCTTCCCCCAAAACAAACATAAACTATAGAACAAAATTAATGTAATTCTCAATAGGACATTAAAACACAACGAGAATGCCAAAAATAATTTCCAAAAGAGGACACATGGTTAAAAATGTTAATTAAGTAATAGTTATCTAGTTCAAATTACCTACTGTATCACTAAAAATTGGGAATTGAATGGCCAGAAAAGATGTAAAAGTGGAGTATATTCCTCATATCACACAGAGAAGGATCAATTTATATTGTCTTTTTTTTTTTTTCCCGGAAGAGGGGTCTTGCTCTGTTGCCCAAACTGAAGTGCAGTGGTGCAATCACAGCTTACTGTAACTTTGAACTCCTGGGCTCAAGTGATCCTCCTGCCTCAGCCTCCCAAAGCACTGGGATTGCAGGTGTGAGCCACTATGCCAGGCCTATTTTTGATAATGAAAATTAGAGAAAGTAGATTCCAGTGCATACTTATTAAATGTCATTACTAACAGAAAGAAAATAGTAAATGTGAGTTCCAAATCACAAGGGAAAAGTCAGGTTAAAAAAGTAACCTCAATATAAAAGATGTATTAAAAACGACCGTAAAACAAAATAGCAGAAATAAAATTAAGCATATAAATCATGTTAATAAAATGATGAGGATGAACTCTTATTCTGAATCACAGACTCACATTTGGTTAAGAGTAAAATCTAAATACTGCATTAGTGTACCCAGTTAATCCAAAAATATTTAAAATAAGGCAATGGGCAATGATATAGTGAATGAATCCAAACAAAAAGAGACAGGAGTGTGAATATGAACAGGAGACAAGGTGGAACTCAAGGCCAAAACAGCTAAAAGAAAAAATCCACAATGAAAGAATGACAATTTTGCACACTTCTATGGTGATTAAAAAAAGCATCAAATGTAATTAACAAAAGTTTTAGCAATAAAAAAGAAAATAAGGGAAGCACCGTTGTTGTAGTAATGTTAACAAACTTGTATTGCAACAAATCATGTGGACAACAACCAATAAGCGAGTAGAGGATTCAAACCATGTCACGTATTTGTATTGCACAAATGGATAATGTATTTTTCCAAATATACTTAGAACATTGATCTACGAATTGATCATAAAAACATCTTAACACATTTCCCAACTACCAGTTAAAATTTGCACTAGTGCCTAGTTTTTGGTTGTGCTGTAAAACACCCAGTGCTGTTGGGGGATCCTCACAAGGATGGCTATTGTTATCATAAAATACTGACTGAGAGCCTGCAATGCACATGTGCCACTGCAGGGTGGCATAGACAGGGAGCCCGGGGAGGCCACTGACATGCATTCAAGAGAAAAGAAAAGAAGCCAGGCTTTGGTCAGTTGTGAATATACCATCTCCTGACTCCCAAGCATTGGTTCATCATCCAGCTGGCAATTGTTGAACCTCAGCCAATGGTGGAACCAAAATCTAGTGTCTCTGGAGTAATTTCCATTTCCAAAAGAAGGAGGGTGACTTTCACTGACTCTTACTCTCCATTTGGATTTCAGGCATAAGTGCTTCATGGTGGAAAGAGAATGGCTCGCCCTGGAAGGGTCATGTTTTAGAAGGAGTGATCTTCATTGTGAAGTCTAAACTGTTCTGGAAATGCAAGCTTTGAAACCCAAGCAGGCAGGTTTCATTTTAAGCAACATTGCAGGATCACAGGATAATTATTGGTTTATAAGGTGATTCTTCACTGTACAAAGGATCTTAAATACTAAACATGCTGGTGTGTTGCAAATTTGATTAGGTTTTCACATGACTTCTCTAGAATGCATTTATGTGTACCTATGAGGAAAAATTATTGACTCTCTTACCAAGGCTGCCAACAGGGTCTAAAATGAGACCACACGGCTCTCCTTGACAGGAGTGGTGTGCTTAAAGACAAAGTCACCTGCAAGGTTAGTAAATTGTTTTTAATAAGTAGATAATGGAGAAAAAGCATGAAAATGTTTCCTTCAATATGTGGCATGGGCTCCATTCTAATCTGATTCGGCAGTGACTTTGTATTTTTAAGGAGCTGAACTCCTTGGCTATCCTCATCCAGGTTTGCAGAATCTGATGAAGAATGGTGTTGAACAGCTCCTCAGCCATAAGGCCTCTGAAGTTGTCAGAGCCCCACTTGTCCTGTCCTGGATCACCCTGCCTGTCAGAGAATGGAGTCCAGTTCACATACTCCCCGTCTATACCTAGTTCCATACATATACAATCTTATCGTGAGCTCCTTTTAATTTAAACACTTACATCAGTTATTTACAGCTGCATGATTTCATTCCACATGGTGGTGATATTTTTTTCTCCAAATATGGACTCATTGGATGATCATAAATAAAGCAATCTGGGCATAGGAAATGGAGTATCCTTCCCCCGGGGTCATTCCAGGGGAGGCAGGGAAGGAAGCAGAGCCTCGCTATTTCGGGAAAGCTGATGGACGCTTCGGCTCCGAGGCTGGCTGGGAGGGCCCGTAGCTAGGCGGCAGCTGCCCTCAATCTCACAGCTTTAAAGAAGGAGGGCTGCCGGATTTACATTGTTTAAACACTTAACGAAATTAGCTATGAAAAGAAGGATGGGAGGAGCCCTGGGTAGTGGGGGAATTTAGGCCTTCTGTCTTCACACACTTTACACACACACACACACACACACACTTTACACACACACACACACACACACACACAGTGATTTTCCCAAGAGGCTGCCAGGAGGAACTGGCAAGAAATTATGTGCCTCTTTACAGCAAGATTAAAAGCAACAACAGTGACAAAAACGCCTGCTTTGGAAAGCTGTGCCTGGCAGGGGCTGGTCAGGACTTTGGCGCTCCAGGCCCATGGGCTGGGCTGATTTGGAGCTGGCTCTGGATCATCAGGACCCGCTGGCCTAGGGCGGTGGATCTGAAACCTAAGGATGAGATCCCAGGGGCTTCAGTGCCGGGAATGGAAACACTGGGATGGAGGTGGGAGCTTGCAGGCCCAGCCTTCTGAGGCTCTTTCAAATTATTCCGGGTCTACTAGATTTTTAGTTTAGCTCTAGTTGGTTAGAACAGAATTATGTCTAAGAATGTTAAACATTGGCTGTTTCTCAAGCTGGGGTGATCTCTAGTGGATGGCCACAGAGCTCTGTCATTGAACCTATTCTCTTCAACATTTTAATCAATGGGTTGAATGGCATCATGGAAGACATACTTACCTAACATTCCAGTAACAAATATAAAAGTGCATATAAAATAGAAAACAAAATCATGAGTGGAAATAAATGTGAAAAAATGGTAAATTGAGCTGAGATCAACAAGGTGAAGCTTGCAGGAGTAAATGGAAGATTCTAAAATTAGATTCCAGAAATCTGTTTCATAAGCACAATATAGGAGAACCCTAGCTGGGTGGATAGGACACAACAGAAAACCCTCTGTGGTTCTAGTTAAGTGAGGAAAAATCATTGACTCTCCTATCAGGGCTGCCAACAGGGTATAAAATGAAGAGACCACATCTCTCCTTGACAGAAGTGGTGTGCTTAAAGACAAAGTCATCTGCAAGGTTAGTAGATTACTTTTAATAAGTAGATAATGGAGAAAAAGCATGAAAATATTTCCCTCAATATGTGACATGGGCTCCACTCTAATCTGACTCCGTGGTGACTTTGCAATTTTAAGGAACTAAGCTCAAGGCAAGCCCCACAGAGCCAGGACTTGCTCCCTTAAAAAGCCCCAGTGGATCTGGATTGCCTTTGAGGGGAGAGACACCCCAGGCCATTGCAACAGCACTGCTAGTGCCGTGGCTTTCTGAAGTAACAGGTGGACACTGTTTAGTCCTCTTTAAGAAACAGGATTGACTCTTTCCCCTAAATGATGTCATGAAGCATCTTTAATGAACAGGATTTATTTCTCACAGTTCTGGGGGCTGAGAAGTCCCAGACCAAGGCACCAGCAGCTTAGTGTCTGGTGAGAGCCTGCTTCCGTGTTCATAGACAGCACCTTCTCACTGTGGCCTCATATGGCAGGAAAAGCATGAGAGAGCTCTCTGGGATCTCTCAGGGCACTCATCTCATCATGGGTTGCCACTGTCATAATCTCATCTAAACCTAATTACTTCCCAAAGATCCCATCTGCAAATACCATCACACTGGGGGTTAGGATTCAACATATGGATTGTGGGGGGACAAACAGTCCATGACACTGTCCTGTAGCCCCTGAGTCAGCACCTTCTGCCCTGGGTGTTTCTCCTCCAAGGTCCACATCACCTGGCACACTTTACCACCATGAGCCTACCCTGTGTTTCCTGAGGATCCGCCACCTCCTTCACTGCCCCTCCCTGTCATTCTCCTCTGCTGGCTGTTTCAGAACTCAGAGGCCCATTATTACCATGGGGCTATAGTTACATCTTCCTGGCTGGTCTCTCCTCTTTCCCAGCATCTCCTGCTTTTCCCTCTGCTGGAATAATGACTTTGGTGGGTATGAATTTAATCACCCCAGTCCCACTTAGCATCTTTGGCTGACTCCCAGCTGCCTAAGGTTGCAGCCCAGGTTCTGACCCTGGCCTTTGCCCACTTTTCCTGCCCTGACCCCATCTCTCTCTCTGTGCTCACCCTCCCAGCCCTCATTGCTTCCCCAGTACTGGTTCCTGCAAGCTGCTTGCTCGATGCTCCAGTTCCTCCTTTTTCTTCCTCTCTGCCTGGGGAACCTCTCGAATCTTTCAAGGTCAGGATGAGAGGCTCTGCCTCAATATGTCGCAGTACTTCTGCCTCCTTGAAAATTAATTGCTTTTTCTTGGGATTCTAAAGATTTCTTGGCCATTTCTCTATAGAAACAAATCCTGAATTTGAGTTCCAATTCTGTCCCATACTTGCTGGTGACTCTGGGCAAGTCCTGACAGGCCCTGGGCAACTTGGCCTGTCAGAATCCCAGTGTCTTTGTGTAGAAAGTCAGAATAGTAGTGGTTACCTCTGTGCTGTGGATGGAATTGTGTTCCCCCAATTCATATGTGAAGTTCTTACCCCTAGTGTGATAGTATTTGGAGATGAGGCCTTTGGGGAGGTGATTAGAGTTAGATGAAGGACTTGAGGGTGGATCCTCATGATGGGGTTAGTGTTCTTATATGAAAAGACACCAGAGAGCTTACTCACTCTGCCATGTGAAGACATAGCACATAGGCAGCTGTCTACAAGCTGAGGAGAGAAGTCTTACTGGGAACCAACCCTGCTGGAACCTTGATTTTAGACTTTCAGTCTACAGAACCATGAGAAAACAAATCACCCTTGTTGAAGCAACCCAGTCTGTGGTATTTTGTTATGGCAGCCTGAGCTGCTAAGACACTTTGCAATTGTCATGAGGTTTAAATATGATTCCATAATATTTAAGTTCAGGCCCTTCCCTGCCGTGTGCCATAAATCAGTGCCCGAAGGGACAGGAAGCAGAGGAGCCCATGAGGGTGGCACAGTGTGCAGGATTGTCACATATGTATACATGTGCCATGTTGGTTTGGTGCACCCATTAACTCATCATTTACGTTAGGTATTTCTCCTAATGCTATCCCTCTCTCATACCCCACCCCATGAGAGGCCCCTGTGTGTGATGTTCTCCGCCCTGTGTCCAAGTGTTCTCATTGTTCAATTGTACTCTGTGGGACGACCCTGGCAATCCATAACCCACACACCAATGGAACTGGCACATACTGGGGGTCTCAAGTTATTACTGCTGTTATTCTCATTATTATTTTAGGTAATTGCACAAATCTATTTTCTCTCCTGTCTTGCTAGCTCTTTGAAGATAGGACCTAGTCTTATCCATTTTTCTATAACCCAGAACTAGTCTAGAGTTTGGCACATAATAGTTGCCTAATGAGTATCTGCTACATGAATAAACTTATATTTTAATATAATCTGCTGTTCATTACAGAAAGGCCATCAACGTAATGAAGTAGCTTACAGGTAATAAAAATAACGAGCAATAATTAATTATGTGCTTTGGGCCACTCTTCATGCAGTACTGAATTCTCACAGGAAGTCTCAGATGAAGACACTGCTAACTCCACTTTCAGAGAGAAACACTGAGGCTCAGAGCTAAACTAACTCACCTCAGAGCCCACATCCTGGACTTAAGCCTCAGGGAGTCACACTCCAAAGCCTGTCCTTTTCACCCCAGCTTCCTGGGCATTGGAGCGGATCCACAGTGTCAGATATGCAGTGGGAATGGCCCCCATTCCAAGCCACTTCCTGACCTGATGGCAGCACCCTGCTAGTCCTCACATGAAGCCCTGGAGAAGCGCGGTTCCTTAACCCAGATTTGAATCAATAGCCTCACACCTGGTATGCACATCCAGGCCAAGTGTGGCAGAATGGGGAGCATCTGTTCTGGAGACGGCCACCCTCATGGGCTCCTCTGCTTCCTGTCCCTTCGGGCACTGATTTATGGCACACAGCAGGGAAGGGCCTGAACTTAAGCCTTGACCATCGTTACCATCACCATCCTCGTTCCAGTTCAGTGAAGAACATTCTGAAGGTAGAGATGAAGGTCTTCTTTCTGAGTGAAGCTCCTTGCATGATTCAAGGATCTTCTCTTGAAGGCACCAATCGTTTTGACTTTAATGCATGCACTCTGACTTACCTGTGGTGATCTCTCCTGGAAATACATTGAAAAATGAAAAATAGGCTAACTGGGAAGATTTCTTAAATGCCAGTTTGTATGGCTGTGTTAACCTGAATGATTAAATATAGAATTGTTTTTTAGGTTACACATTGTGGGTTTGTGTTTTCCTCATTAATATCAATTGGTTCATTTATTTCTGCTTCCTCTGAAGCCACAGAGTTCAACAGAACTGCCTGTGTGTTTGCTGCATCTACTAAACTGCCATGATCTTACTGAATATATTTCTTAATATCTTTTTTTATGTATGTCATTTTTGTTAAGTTCTTGAACCAGAACTGAAAAAAAGATTAAAACGTCATCTATTTACAAAACTTTTTTTGATGTTTTGGTAGCAAAACAATTTTGCACTTAAAGCTCCCACTTCAGATGTTACTCTTTCTATTTTTTTATTTTTTATTATAGTTCTAGGGCACATGTGCACAGTGTGCAGGATTGTTACATATGTATACATGTGCCATGTTGGTTTGGTGCACCCATTAACTCATCATTTACGTTAGGTATTTCTCCTAATGCTATCCTTCTCCCATACCCCACCCCATGAGAGGTCCCTGTGTGTGATGTTCTCCGCCCTGTGTGCAAGTGTTCTCATTGTTCAATTCCCACCTATGAGTGAGAACATACAGTGTTTGGTTTTCTGTCCTTGCAATAGTTTGCTCAGAATGATGGTTTCCAACTTCATCCATGTTGCTACAAAGGACATGAACTCATCCTTTTTATGGCTGCATAGTATTCCCTGGTGTATATGTGTCACATTTTCTTAATCCAGTCTATCACTGATGGACATTTGGGTTGGTTCCAAGTCTTTGCTATTGTGAATAGTGCCACAATAAACATACGTGTGCATGTGTCTTTATAGCAGCATGATTTATAATCCTTTGGGTATATACCCAGGAATGGGATTGCTGGGTCAAATGATATTTCTAGTTCTAGATCCTTGAGGAATCGCCACACTGTCTTCCACAATGGTTGAACTAGTTTACAGTCCCAACAACAGTGTAAAAGTGTTCCTATCTCTCCACATCCTCTCCAGCACCTGTTGTTTCCTGACTTTTTAATGATCACCATTCTAACTGGTGTGAGATGGTATCTCATTGTGGTTTTGATTTGCATTTCTCTGATGATCCGTGATGATGAGCATTTTTTCATGTGTCTGTTGGCTGCATAAATGTCTTCTTTTGAAACGTGTCTGTTCATATCCTTTGCCCACTTTTTCATGGGTTGTTTGATTTTTTTCTTGTAAATTTATTTAAGTTCTTTGTAGATTCTAGATATTAGCCCTTTGTCAGATAGGTAGATTGCAAAAATGTTCTCCCATTCTATAGGTTGCCCGTTCACTCTGATGGTAGTTTCTTTTGCTGTGCAGAAGCTCTTTAGTTTAATTAGATCCCATTTGCCTATTTTGGCTTTTATTGCCATTGCTTTTGGTGTTTTAGTTATGAAGTCCTTGCCCACGCCTATGTCCTGAATGGTATTGCCTAGGTTTTCTTCTAGGGTTTTTATGGTTTTAGGTCTCACATTTAAGTCTTTAATCCATCTTGGATTAATTTTTGTATAAGGTGTAAGGAAGGGATCCAGTTTCAGCTTTCTACATATGGCTAGCCAGTTTTCCCAGCACCATTTATTAAACAGGGAATCCTTTCCTATTTCTTGTTCTTGTCAGGTTTGTCAAAGATCAGATAGTTGTAGATGTGTGGTGTTATTTCTGGGGCCTCTGTTCTGTTCCATTTGTCTATATATCTGTTTTGGTACCAGTACCATGCTGTTCTGGTTACTGTAGCCTTGTAGTATAGTTTGAAGTCAGGTAGCGTGATGCCTCCAGCTTTGTTCTTTTTGCTTAGGATTGTCTTGGCAATGTGGGCTCTTTTTTGGTTCCATATGAGCTTTAAAGTAGTTTTTTCCAATTCTGTGAAGAAAGTCATTGGTAGCTTGATGGGGATGGCATTGAATCTATCAATTACCTTGGGCAGTATGGCCATTTTCACGATATTGATTCTTCCTACCCATGAGCATGGAATGTTCTTCCATTTGTTTGTGTCCTCTTTTATTTCATTGAGCAGTGGTTTCTAGTTCTACTTGAAGAGGTCCTTCACATCCCTTGTAAGTTGGATTCCTAGGTATTCTCTTTGAAGCAGTTGTGAATGGGAGTTCACTCATGATTTGGCTCTCAGTCTGTTATTGGTGTATAAGAATGCTTGTGATTTTTGCACATTGATTTTTGTATCCTGAGGTTTTGCTGAAGTTGCTTATCAGCTTAAGGAGATTTTGGGCTGAGATGATGGGGTTTTCTAAATACATAATTATGTCATCTGCAAACAGGGACAATTTGACTTCCTCTTTTCCTATTTGAATACCCTTTATTTCTTTCTCTTACCTGATTGTCCTGGCCAGAACTTCCAACACTAGGTTGAATAGGAGTGGTGAGAGAGGGCATCCCTGTCTTGTGCCCATTTTCAAAGATAATGCTTCCAGTTTTTGCCCATTCAGTATGATACTGGCTGTGGGTTTGTCATAAATAGCTCTTATTATTTTGAGATATGTTCCATCAATGCTTAGTTTATTGAGAGTTTTCAGCATGAAGGGCTGTTGGAAGGCCTTTTCTGCATCTATTGAAATAATCATGTGGTTTTTGTCATTGGTTCTGTTTATGTGATTAATTATGTTTATTGATTTGCATATGTTGAACCAGCCTTTCATCTCAGGGATGAAGCCAACTTGATCTTGTTGGATAAGCTTTCTGATGTGCTGCTGGATTCGGTTTGCCAGTATTTCATTGAGGATTTATCGATGTTCATCAGAGATATTGGTCTAAAATTCTCTTTTTTGGTTATGTCTCTGCCAGGCTTTGGTATCAGGATGATGCTGGCCTCATAAAATGAGTTAGGGAGGATTCCCTATTTTTCTATTGATTGGAATAGTTTCAGAAGGAATGGTACCAGCTCCTCTTTGTACCTCTGGTAGAATTTGGCTGTGAATCTGTCTGGTCCTGACTTTTTTTGGTTGGTAGGCTGTTAATTTTTGCCACAATTTCAGAACCTGTTATTGGTCTATTCGGAGATTCAACTTCTTCCTGGTTTAGTCTTGGGAGAGTGTATGTGTCCAGGAATTTATCCATTTCTTCTAGATTTTCTAGTTTATCTGTTTAGAGGTGTTTATAGTATTCTCTGATGGTAGTTTGTATTTCCGTGGGATCAGTGGTGATATCCCCTTTATCATTTTTTATTGCATCTATTTGATTCTTCTCTCTTCTTTATTAGTCTTGCTAGCAGTCTATCAATTTTGTTGATCTTTTCAAAAGCCAGCTCCTGCATTCATTGATTTTTTGAAGGGTATTTTGTGTCTCTATTTCCTTCAGTTCTGCTCTGATCTTAGTTATTTCTTGCCTTCTGCTAGCTTTTGAATGTGTTTGCTCTTGCTTCTCTAGTTCTTTTAATAGTGACGTTAGGGTGTCAATTTTAGTTCTTTCCTGCTTTCTCTTGTGGGCATTTAGTGCTATAAATTTCTCTCTGCACACTGCTTTAAATGTGTCCCAGAGATTCTGGTATGTTGTGTCTTTGTTCTCATTGGTTCCAAAGACCATCTTTATTTCTGCCTTCATTTCATTATTTATCCAGTAGTCATTCAGGAGCAGATGGTTCAGTTTCCATGTAGTTGAGCGGTTTTGAATGAGTTTCTTAATCCTGAGTTCTAATTTGATTGCACTGTGGTCTGAGAGACAGTTTGTTGTGATTTCTGTTCTTTTATGTTTACTAAGGAGTGCTTTACTTCCAAATATGTGGTCAATTTTGGAATAAGTGTGATGTGGTGCTGGGAAGAATGTATATTCAGTTGATTTGGGGTGGAGAGTTCTGTAGATGTCTATTAGGTTTGCTTGGTGCAGAGCTGAGTTCAAGTCCTGGATATGCTTGTTAATCTTCTGTCTCGTCGATCTCTCTAATACTGACAGTGGGGTTTTAAAGTCTCCCATTATTATTGTTTGGGAGTCTAAGTCTCTTTGTAAGTCTCTAAGGACTTGCTTTATGAATCTGGATGCTCCTGTATTGGGTGCATATGTATTTAGGATAGTTAGCTCTTCTTGTTGAATTGATCCTTTTACCATTATGTAATGACCTTCTTTGTCTCTTTTGATCTTTGTTGGTTTAAAATGTGTTTTATCAGAGACTAGGATTGCAACCCCTGCCTTTTTTTGTTTTCCATTTGCTTAGTAGATCGTCCTCCACCCCTTTATTTTGCGCCTATGTGTGTCCCTGTACGTGAGATGAGTTTCCTGAATACAGCAGACTGATGGGTCTTGACTCTTTATCCAATTTGCCAGTCTGTGCCTTTTAATTGGAGCATTTAGCTCATTTACATTTAAGGTTAATATTGTTATGTGTGAATTTGATCCTGTCATTATGATTTCAGCTGGTTATTTTGCTCGCTAGTTGATGCAGTTTCTTCCTAGCCTTGATGGTCTTTACAATTTGGTATGTTTTTGCAGTGGCTGGTACCGGTTGTTCCTTTCCATGTTTAGTGCTTCCTTCAGGAGCTCTTTTAGGGCAGGCCTGGTGGTGACAAAATCTCTCAACATTTGCTTGTCTCTAAAGGATTTTATTTCTCCTTCACTTATGAAGCTTAGTTTGGCTTGATGTGAAATTCTGGGTTGAAAATTCTTTTCTTTAAGAATGTTGAATATTGGCCCCCACTCTCTTCTGGCTTGTAGGGTTTCTGCCAAGAGACCCACTGTTAGTCTGACGGGCTTCCCTTTGTGGGTAACCCAACCTTTCTCTCTGGCTGCCCTTAACATTTTTTCCCTCATTTCGACCTTGGTGAATCTGACAATTACATGTCTTGGGGTTGCTCTTCTCGAGGAGTATCTTTGTGGTGTTCTCTGTATTTCCTGATTTTGAATGTTGGCCTGCCTTTCTAGGTTGTGGGGTTCTCCTGGATAATAACCTGAACAGTGTTTTCCAACTTGGTTCCATTCTCCCTGTCACTTTCATGTACACCAATCAAACGTAGATTTGATCTTTTCACATAGTCCCATATTTCTTGGAGGCTTTCTTCATTTCTTCTTACTCTTTTTTCTCTAACCTTGTTTTCTTGCTTCGTTTCATGAATTTGATCTTCAATCACTGATACACTTTCTTTCACTTGATCGAATCAGCTACTGAAGCTTGTGTATGTGTCACATAGTTCTCGTGCCATGGTTTTCAGCTTCATCAGGTCATTTAAGGTCTTTTCTACACTGTTTATTCTAGGTAGCCATTCGTCTAATCTTTTTTCAAGGTTTTTAGCTTCCTTGTGATGGGTTCGAACATCATCCTTTAGGTTGGAAAAATTTGTTATTACCAACTTTCTGAAGCCTACTTCTCTCAACCCATCAAAGTCATTCTCCATCCTGCTTTGTTCCATTGCTGGCGAGGAGCTGCAGTCCTTTGGAGGAGAAGGGGAACTCTGGTTTTTAGCATTTTCAGCTTTTCTGCTCTGGTTTCTCCCCATCTTTGTGGTTTATCTACCTTTGGTCTTTGATGATGGTGACCTACAGATGGGGTTTTGGTGTGGATGTCCTTTTTGTTGATGTTGATACTACTCCTTTCTGTTTGTTAATTTTCTTTCCAGCAGGTCCCTCAGCTGCAGGTCTGTTGGAGT
Organism: Symphalangus syndactylus; assembly: GCF_028878055.3. Classification (NCBI taxonomy): domain Eukaryota; kingdom Metazoa; phylum Chordata; class Mammalia; order Primates; family Hylobatidae; genus Symphalangus; species Symphalangus syndactylus. The sequence goes on from NC_072426.2 coordinate 80,885,471, forward strand.
TTGCTGGACGTCCACTCCAGACCCTGTTTGCCTGGGTATCACCAGTGGAGGCTGCAGTACAGCAAACATTGCAGAACAGCAAATATTGCTGCCTGATCCTTCCTCTGGGAGCTTTGTCTCAGAGGGGCACCTGGCTGTATGAGGTGTCAGTCAGCCCCTACTGGGAAGTATCTCCAAGTTAGGCTACACGGGAGTCAGGGACCCACTTGAGGAGGCAGTCTGTCCGTTCTCAGAGCTCAAACACTGCTGGGAGAACCACTGCTCTCTTTAGAGCTCTCAGGGACATTTAAGTCTGCAGAATTTTCTGCTGCCTTTTGTTCAGCTATGCCCTGCCCCCAGAGGTGGAGTCTACAGAGGCAGGCAGGCCTCCTTGCGCTGCTGTGGGCTCCACCCAGTTTTAGCTTCTTGGCTGCTTTGTTTACCTACTCAAGCCTCAGCAATTGTGGGCGCCCCTCCCCCAGCCAGGCTTGCTGCCTGGAAGTTCAGTCTTGGACTAGCAGTTTGCAAGGCTCCATGGGTGTGGGACCCGCTGAGCCAGACGTGGGATATAATCTCCTGGTGTGCCGTTTGCTTAGACTGTTGGAAAAGCATAATGTTTAGGTGGCAGTGTGCCGATTTTCCCGGTACAGTCTGTCACGGCTTCCCTTGGCTAGGAAAGGGAAATCCTCTGACCTATTGTGCTTCCCAGGTGAAGCAATGCCCGCCCTGCTTTGGCTCACTCTCCGGGGCTGCACCCACTTTCTGACCAGTCCCAATGAGATGAACCAGGTACATCAGTTGGAAATGCAGAAATCACCCATCTTCTGCGTCAGTCGTGCTGGGAGCTGCAGACTGGAGCTGTTGTTATTTGGCCATCTTGGAACGGACCTGCTATTTTTTTTTTTTTTTTTTTTTGAGATGGAGTCTCGCTCTGTCACCAGGCTGGAGTGCAGTGGCGCAATCTCAGCTCACTACAATCTCTGCCTCCTGGATTCAAGCGATTCTCTTGCTCACCAGCCTGGTGAGTAGCTGGGATTACAGGTACACGCCACTGCTCCTGGTTAATTTTTGTATTTTTAGTAGAGACAGGGTTTCACCATGTTGATCAGGTTGGTCTCGAACTCCTGACTTCATGATCCACCTGCCTCGGCCTCCCAAATTGCTGGGATTACAGGCATGATCTTTCTATTTTTATACAAAACTTTTTATCCCTCCCACCCTTCTTCAGGGGAACACATAGCCCCAGGTACATTTGGTAAGGCAGTAGGCGTGTAACTACTTATTGCTGCTGGTGCAATGTGCAAACTGGCACAGGCAACACACAAACGAATAGGCATGTCCCAGCAAAACTTAATTTACACAACAGTCAGTAAGCACATGGGGCCTTCAGGCCAGAGTTTGCCAACCCCTGTTCCACAGAGTCAAACATCTCAGTTCAAGCCCTGTCTCCATTACTAACCAGTTCTGTGGGTGTGCGTCAATGGGAGCCTTGGTTTCTGCATCTGTAAAATGGGCATTACAGCCCCCTAGTCACCTGGGAAGGAGCTCACTTCCTCATACTAGCACACTGGCAGCACCTGCATTCTGGAGGGGGCACATTCAAACTGTAGCCATTTCTGCAGCTGGGGTTGGTCTGGGGAAGGGGGTGGAGAACTGAGCCTGAGTCCCACAGGTGTGTGCACCAGAGAAGGGCCTAGAATGTGGAACAGCATGTTACCCAGGGAGCTGTCTGCCCTTCATATCCCAGAGAGATGGCAGACTCCCCTCACAGAAGCAGTGAGTTAAAAGGCGAACAGAGATCATGTAGATTCGGAAAACACTGGCGAGCAGTCTCATCTCCCCTCCCTCATCATGTTTGCACCTTCCTCAAACCAGGGACGGACTTCCAGTAGATTAATTGGTGGTCTTGTCTCTGAATCTTCTACCGTCTGTGGTTCTGAAGTCAGATCCACACCTGGTTGCCTCAGCAATGGCCTGGAGTTCTGGAGGTTGTCAGGACAAAGGGCATGAGTGTGTCCCCTCTGCCATAAGGAGCCCAGCCTGGAGACACCAGGCTTCAGCGACTTTGCCCAGGAGGCAAAGGGCAAGGGCAGGGGTGCCCTGGCAAATGGTGTCTGTGTCAGTGGCTGCCAAAGCCCTGAGGTGGTCCAGGGGCCAGGGAGAGGGTTCCTGTAGTCGGGGTCCTCTGGGGTGCTCACAAATCACCTCACATGACCCCAGAGAGAAGCAGCATCAGCAGATGGTGGGACTTGTCAAGCGGGATCTTGGTGGCCCTCACCCTTCCTCCCTTCCTCCCCAAACACGGAGGAGTGAAGACCTAGCAAGCAGGGGAGGGGAGGGAGTAGAAGAGCCCGTGGGGCACTCGCAGACAGGCCTCAGTCAGGGACATTCACAGTGGTGGCTGTGGGAGATGATGGCTACTTCATGCTGGAAGGGGGCTGTGTTTGTGGGAGAAGGGATCAGAGAACTTCCTCATGACCTGAAAGGGCCTGACAGGCACTGAGACTTCCTCCAGGGACCATCAGGAAGTGGCAGGCGGGGAGAATGGCTGGGAGGTGACCCTGGCCCTTTGTGAGGTCACTGATCTGAGTGGACCCTCCCCACCCAGCTGGCCATGGTGAGGAGGCAGGGGTCACAAAGATCTGAGGCAAGGGCTCAGGGTGCAGACGGAGGCTGGGGCAGGGTGGGGGCTATGACAGCATGGGAGGGGGCTCTGGGCTGAACTGGGTGCCCTGCACCCCACAATTCCTACATTGAAGCCCTAGCCCCCAGCATCTCAGAATGCAGCTGTATCTGGAGATAGGGCCTTAGATCAGATAATTAAGTTAAAAGGAGGCCATTAGGTGGGCCCTAATCCAATTATACAGTGTCCACATAAGAAGAGGAGATGAGGACACAGATGCACACTGGGGTGAGACCATGTGAAGACTCAGGGAGAACGCAGACATCTGTAAGCCCAGGAGAGAGGCTCAGGAGAAACCAGCCCTGCCACACCTCCATCTCAGACTTCTGGCCTCCAGCCTGAGGAAACTGCCGTTTCTGCAGTTTAAGATTCCCCGTCTGACACTCGTCACGGCAGCCTGAGCACATGAATTCAGGAGGGCTGGAATATCACTTCCCTCACACCCTTCCCCAGCCCCACTGAACTGCTGCTTCCTTCTCCCCTGTCCACCCGGCTTCCAGGATGGAGACCCAGTTGCCATTACCTGTACCTCTTTGTTGAACCCTCCTTTGCCATCTCATTTCACCAACTCCTATGATTCCTGCCGATCCTGCATCTTAAATATCACTGAGAATAGAATGACCGCATAATTTACTATCAAATAGGGACACTTTAGAAGTGAAAGTAATTGTGAATTATGTAAGACAACAAGCAGACAGCAGGCCCGACCTAGCAATGGTGGAGCAAAGGTGGCCCTCTCTTCTTTCTTACCTCCATGGCTTATTTCAGGTCCTCATCCTTCACCCCCTGAATGACTGACAGGCCTTTCACTTCTCTCTCTGCCTTGGCACTCAGCGACATCCTCCAGCAGATAATTGCTAAAATGCAATTCAAATCATGTTACTGCTTAGCCAATATAATAACCACCACAAAATCAAGAAATGGAAGACACACAAAAACTTAATGTGAGAGGTTCTCTGTTGCCTTTCAGCATGAGGAGAGCCAAGTCCTTTACCAATGCACCCAGTTCCTCCCCCGCCCCTCCTTTCCAACCCTAACCTCCCATCCTAAGGGACTGAGCTCAATTTCTCCATGATTCAAGGCTGCATCTTGTTTCTCTGAACATCAGTGATATTTGCTTAGGACACTGTCTCATTCCTTACCTGCTACCTTATGCTCAAGATTCAGGTCAGTCATCCACTGGGGAATATGTGTGAAAGATTACTAGCCAGAAGGTTATTTGCTGGTGCAAGCAAACAGCAGAGGCCTCTTAGTGGAATGAGGACTGTGACCATGAAGATAAGTCAGGTCCAAGTGCTACATGAGCAAGGAGGAGAGGCCTCACCCAACCTGGAAGGTCAGAAGACCTTCTAGAAGGCTGGTTTGGGAGATCTGCTCCCTTGAAGGAGAAAGGAAGAATCAGGTTCACCAGTGGAGATGGGGAAAATATTCCAACCAATGGGGCAGGATGTTCCCAGAGAAGGGAGTGGGCTGGACCTTTACGAGAACCTAAAGGAGGTTCAATGTGGATACATCACAACATTCCCAGTCCCCAAGGAGTCCCCTGCATCCCCCTCCCAGACACTAATCCCCCATGGGGAACCACTGACTCCTGGTGGCATCCATCTGGCTTGTGCACTTTCGGACTTGCATAAATGAAATTGCATAGTCTTTAGTCTTTTTACTTATCCCCTGTCTCCATTGGACACTGAACTTCTTGAGGGCAGAGATTGCATCTTTTGTCTCCTTGTCCTCAGTAGAAGTTCAATAAATGATGTTGGCGAATGAATGAATGAATGCGTGGCCACAACTTCACAGGGGCCTGGAAGCCTGGGGATGGCCATGACTTCACAGGGGCCGCTCTGTTCCCACACACACATTGAGTGATCAGGTGAGGAGTGCATTGACCGTGGGTCTTTGAAGGGACCCTTGACTCAGGGGAAACCTCAGGACTGTGTCCAGATGACTTGTTTTAGTTTGAGTGCACAGTAAGTTAGTGATGTGATGTTCACGATGGGCTCAGCCTTCCCATGTGTGAAATAGAATATGAATTTGTCTGTGTCAGATCAGGGAGGGTACACTGTAGCTCTCCAGAAAAGACAAATTTTAAACAGCAAGTACAAAGACTTTTTACAGACCCTGCAAAGTGATTCTTGACCAGGTCCTGTGTGTCATGGCCTGCGGTGAGGCATTCTTCTGCTCTCAGAGTGCAGAGCAGGTGAAACAAAGCCTATGGCCATTGTCATTGGTACAAATAAACGAAGAAGCCTTTTTCCACCCAGAGGAGGATTTTTGTGTGTATCCTTTTGGTTTGTCCTTAGGGAAAAATACTGTAGCCACCATGAATCCCTTCTGCTGCTCCCACTGAAGCTCCTCCAGCCTCCAGCTCTGTTGCTTTCATGGTCCTTGGTACTTGGGGTTTGCTTTTCAGGTGTGCTCGCCTTAGGAATTAAATTACGAGAGATCCGAGGCTGGTCCGTGTCAGATTCTTCATTTCCAAATGTCAGTCTGTCCCGCCTCTCTCCCACTGGGCTTTCTCTCCATTGAGTACTCAGGGAATACTTGGATAAAATGTTTCCATGGGGAGACGAATTGGGATCAGAAGGGCTGAGCACAGAGAATGGAGCCCAAGCCCTGGTGGGCAGAGGTCGATGGATCCATAACAGGATTTGGGGACATCACACTTTAGCGCTCTTGGTAACTGTCCTTCAGGCTGGATCTGCTGATGGGCAGCTTTTGGGAATGCATGTCTGCTGTCACTGAGATGGTGGTCTCTGCATACTAAGGCAGGCATGAGGGAAGATCAGCTTTGACGAAGGTAGTCTTAGCCAGCTTTGGCTGCAGTGACTACAGACTGGGCGGCTTAAACAACAGACACTTCTCTGGAGGCTAGAAGTCCAGGATCAAGGCACTGGCAGATCTGGTGTCTGGTGGGGGCTCTCTTTCTGGTTTGCAGATGGCTGTCTTCTAGCTGTGACCTCACGTCTGGGGAGAGACAGAGAGACAGAGAGAAAAAGAGAAAGAAAGAGAGAGAGAGATCCACTCTCATGATCTCCTTACCTCCCAAAGGCCCCACTGCCCAGCACCATCACACTGGGGGTTAGGATTTTGACATAAGACTTTGGTGTGTTTAAGGGGGCACAAGGGTTCGGTGCATGATGAGGCTTTCAGCACCCAGGCTGGCCTTACATTGATACAGCGGGTCCTTCTGCTGCTCCGAGGATTCAGCACCTGCAAACATGGTTTTTACAGATGAAAAACAGAATATGGACCTATGCTTTCCATCCCTGCAGCTGAGGCACACCATGGGCTTGCTGGTTTTCCTCTTTATCTTCTTCATCCTAGATGGACTTTTGCCTCAGGGAGGGCTTCTGATCATACCAAGGCCCTGAGAAACTGTACTTTCACCTAAACCAGAAACTTGGAGGGGGCTTGGATACTGGATACTGACTCCAGTTGTTCCAGATGCTTTCTCTGCAATTTGTATAATGATATTGGGTTCTGGCCAAACCAAACCAACTTTAATCTCAATCACCAGAATGAATCTGTCATGGGAATGCTGTCCTGGCTTAGGCCAGAGCACTAGGGAATACTTCCCATTCCAAATCAAACTCCTGCCGCCGACTCTTTTGCTGCCTTTCTGAAAGGAGCAGAAACCTGACCTTCTCAAGTAGATATTGATGGACCTGACCATCAGAAATTTCAGTGCTGAGTCCATGAAAAACATATGTCTATATGTATTTGCTGTTGTTTGTGCCACTCTTAGGGTAGTCAAAGGCAACCAAAAAATAAAAGGCGTGCACCTGACCTCTGATGCACAGAACAAAGAGACAGCATGGGTGGCCCTGCACTCCCTCCTCTTCTTACCCCCACCAGAATGTGTGTGTGTAGGGGAGGAGGGGGTGGCATCAGCTGCTGCGGAGAGGGCATGGGACCTGCTAGGGCGAATGAACTCTTCCCTCCACCAGGGCACCAAGACCACAGGGGTATTTTGGACCAGATGAAGCCTGAAAATAATCTAATTTTGTAACAGACGAGGTATCCACTATGTTCTGCCTGTCTGCAGTGTTACAATGCAATTTCTCAAGCCCTAAACTGGAGAAAGATCAAAAAAGCCTATTGTGGACACCCTTTGGGGAGGTCACTCATGGCCAAGTGACTGAAATGGGAGGTTGGAGTGGACCATGGCCAGGACTGAAGAAGGCAGGCAGGAGGCACAGACCCTTACGACACCTTCCCCGTCCCTGCCCTGTGGAGGTGTGCTGTGGTGCTCTCTAGAGGAATGGCTCTCCTGCACTGAAGATGGGGCCAGACCTCTTGCTCCACGTTTCTGATCTGCGTTCTGGCCCTCTGCAAGCTCCTGAATGTCCACCCAGCACTCCACCACCAGTGAGAGACTGCGTGCTCATCAGACAGATGCCGCTCTGTCTGCAGGATACTTCCTGTGCCTCAGCCCATTGCATGTCCCGTGGGACTCACTCCAGGGGCATCTTCCTGGTCTTTCACCTGCCCAGCCCCTGCCCCTGACTCTTCCCTTGGCTCTGCCGTGCCCCTGCATCAGACCACCCTCCTCCTGAGCTGGGTTTCTCTCCCACTGGGCTGGGAGCAAGCAGCTCAGGTGAGGCTGTGTCCTCCCAGGCTGTCCCCGCAGCAGCACAGCCAGACAGTCCCCATTCCCAGATGTAGGGGGGGAGGTGGGGCAAAAACGGGATTGTTTTCTTAGAGCTTCTTTTTTAACTTGATCCTTATTTCCTTCTCCAACTCAAGTGTAGTTGTCAAGGGAGCTACTGCAATGTGTAAAATAGAGAGGAGCACTGCAAATGTGGAAACAAACTCAGTCTGATCCCTCTGCTGGGCACTGCTTGCCCTTTGGCAACTCCATCCTTTTCCTTCTGTCTTTCTTTTTCTCCTGCCAAGCCATTGTGGAGCCTCACGATGCCACAGACCCTGATTTCCAGGATATGGCTGCTCTGGAAAATGGCTTCACCTTTCCTACTTAACATGCCTAACCCTCAGTTTCCCCATCTGTAACATGGTGGCGATGGTAGTTATCTAACAGAGTTCTTGTGAGAATTAAGTGAGGCAGCAGCAGTAATGAGTCCGCTCTGAGCCGGCTCAAGGGAACACATGCACTGTGCCGTGTGCTCTCCTCAAGGATGCATGAACTCCGCCTAGAAACCTCTCCCCTTTCCTTAGCTGACAGCATCCATTTCCAGCATGAATTCTGGGAGAGGGAAAGACTTTCCCTCTACCCTCGGAGGTTTGGTAACTGGGTCTATGAAATAAACAAACAGCATGGAGATTAACAGGAGAAGATAGCTACACTTATTGTGTGCACAGAGGTATCACAGCGGGGAAAACGTGGGTACCCAAAAGAGTGGTGAGATTTGGGAGCTTACACACCATCTCCACAGGGCAAAGGGAAGAAGAACTGCAGGCCACTTAGGGGAGATAACGATTTTTAGGAAAGATGAGGAATGCTTTGAAGAGCAGATGGGCGATATGAGGCGAAGCTTGTCTAGGTGTGGTGCTGGCTTCTGGTCTCCGCTCTTGTGATAGGGGTCAGTATTCCCTGGCTGATAAAACTCCTGAGGAGGGGACTCATGACTTGAGTTGCTTTTTCAAGATCTTTCTTTAGGCAGTTAAGAAGAGTTCAGAGAGAGCTTCTTCCTGTATTTGCTGTTTTTCAAGTGTCTTTAACTCAAAATAATCAGTATATCAAGGTGGCATATTTTGGGTTGGCACATTCCAAACTCCTTCACATGCTTTTATCTCAGCTCTGCCCATGGCTATATCACCCACAAAGTCACATGGCCTCTCTAAATCTCATCATTCTTGCCCATGGAGTGGGAATAATAACATTACCCGCCTCACAAGGTTATTGCAATGGCTTCCACAGTGTCTGGTCTGGATGACAGTTCCACAGATATGCCAGGGGTGGGAATGTGTGGTACGGACGCTCCCACAGGCCTGTCTTGGAGTCCCAGCCTGGGAGGTGCTTGGACCTGAAGCAGAATTAATGGCATCTTTGCCCAGTGTTTGCTGGACTATGCTCCAGACGGACCCTCACATGCTATTTTTGGATATAGCTTGTCATCACATTGGCCACACTTTCCTTCAGCATGAGGATGTCAGGCTCTGAAGCGAAGCTGTGCCCATGACTCCTGGGCCCCTGCCCTCCTCTGAGCTCATTGGCAGAGTTAAGGCTCATTTCCTTCAGAGATCTTTGTGCACTGATAACACTGGACTGACGAGACTATGAGAATAGAGGAATGAGGTCTTGCATTTCTTTGGCATCTTTCCTCAGAGGCTAGAGCACTGTGGACATTCACCATCCCCCTCAGGGCTCCATTGTGAGCTTCAGGGATCGGGTGAAGGAGCTTACTCTTTCCTGCCTTCCAGTCCCATTGCCAGCAGGTGATTTGGAATCTATTAGTGGGACAGCAAAGAGAAAAATGATTCTAAAAGAAAACCACGTCAGAGGCCTCTAGATACTCCTAAACATATAGTTTAAAATATAAGAAGAGGAAAATGAGACTACAGCCTGTGTAGTGGAAAGCCAGGGTGGACAGACCCTCCAGAATTGTTCTGCGGTGCCCCGGGGGCTCTGGGCTCCGTGCTTCTTGGTCCTGTCCCATGGGGACATGTCATGGCATCCAGCTGAGGTTCGAGGCATAGAGGCAGCACCAGTGTCACTGGAGCCACAATTCTGGAGTGCACATCACAGACCCAGGGCTGGCTTCATGAGTCTGCGCTCAGAAAAACCCTGGGCTTGGCTTAGCACTCTGCTGTCACAGTCTTGAAATTCTTCATAATTTTTAAACAATGGGCCCTACATTTTAATTTTTTACTGTGTCCTACACAGTATGTAGCCAGTCCTGCTCATTTTCAGCCCAGGCCTATCAGAGTCTCCAGAGGAGGCCCCCGGTATGCGTCCATGGAAAGGAGCCAGGCAGATGACCCAGCTGCTGGCCAGTCTTGGTAAAGGAACCCCTGGCACAGACTCAGGGTGGAGACTCCCTTCAGCCACCAAGTCTTCCCGAGGGATCCTGGGGCTTTCCTGCGGGCACTTGCTGCTCTGTGAGAACTCAGGATAAGCAAGATCAGCATTCCTCTGAGTGACATCTCCCACTGACTTAGAAAGTAGATGCTAAGACACCCCCGTCTCTTCTGAGAGTCCACGTTTTAGCCTCGAGTCAGCAGGCCACTCTGTGACTTGGTTGGCCTTAGTTTCCAAACATTCTGCAGCTCTTTATAATTTCCTGATGATTTTGAAAAATGCAACCTTCTAGTGATTGTGACCATGTGTAAAGCATGGCGCCTTTGATAGAGATATTTCGACATGGGAAGAGCCCATGGTCTCTTCCTTTAGAGAGTGTGGAGCCCAGTGGGGAGAGTGTGGAGCCGTGAGGGGATGGTGAGTGTCCACAGGGCTCTAGCCTCTGAGGGAAGATGCAGAAGAAATGCAAGACCTCATTCTTCTATTATCATAGTCTGTCGAGTCTGGTGTTATCAATGCACAGAGACCTCTGAAGTGAGCTCAGAGGAGGGCAGGAGCCGAGGAGTCATTGGCACTATTTTGCTTCAGAGTCCAGCATCCTCATGTTCTCTGACATGAATGTGTGTCCAATAAGGTCAAGGCAGGTGGTGCACCTGGGAGGGGTAAGCACAGGGTTACCTAGGGGGAGATGGGTGGTGCCTCAGCTGGCTGGGTGCTTGGCAGAGGAGGGTTAAAGTGAATATCAGAGGTGGGTAGAATTTAGACGCAGGAGTATGGGCCATAGCTGAGAAAGTGGGATTTGCCGAGGCCTGGAGGAGGTGCTTCTGAGCAAGTCCCACGTATAGGGTTTGCAGGAAAGTTGGGGGCAAGGGGCTGAGAAAGGTCCAGAGACTGCATCCTGGGGAGGGGCTGGCTCTAGACTAAGATGGGGTCTGAGGGGAAGCTACTGAAAGACAGAGAAATGGCACGATTGGATGCATGCCATGGCTGCAGAGTGGAGAATGGACTCCATGTTGGGAGGGAGTGAGGGGATGTGGGGAGGCTGGGGGAAGTGGATACCGGGGTTTCAGAAGGTCAGTGTTTGCAATTTATCTGTGAGGTGGTTTGATCCTGGGCAGTGGCAGGAGAGTGACAGCTGACACAGAGTTCCACATGTTTGGAACCAGGCTTTAGAGGCCAAGGTTAGGGAAGAGTGAGAGAGCAGGGGAGGAGGAGTGGCGGCCAGCTCCTTGCTTGGGGCTGTGTGGAGGACCTGGCCATCTGAAGTCAGCATCCTTCCAGGAGAGCAGGCTTTCAGGTAGGGGAAAAAGCGTGAGTCCTACGTTAAAGAGGCTGAGTCTGCCATCCCTGTGAGACACCCTTGAGTGTCCCACAGGCCGTGCGGTAGCTCAGAGAGAGGGTCTGCATTGTGGAAGCAGTCAGCCCGCAGGTGTGCATTGCACCTGGGCTGCTGGTGCATCTGCCCAGGGAGAGCAGAGGGGTGGGAGAGAGAGGCCAGGCCAGCTCCCAAAGGAGCACCGCTCTGCAGATGGGCCACGAAGGAAAGTCCGGGAGTTTTCTGGCACTGCCTAAGCTTCCACAAAAGCTTCCAGTTCTCTCTTTTTAGTAATGTTTGTGGATGTCTTTCTGTGCTCTTGTCTCCTCTTGCCTGGGCCTACCTGTCTCAAAAGTCTAAACGGATCCCAGTGCCTTCTGGAAAGGGGGACACTGGACTCAATGGTTCTGAACACTGTCTTCTTAGCACACGAATTTTCCCAAATGTGAAGTAATTTGAGCAAAGACAAGTAGTCAGGATCACTGTACTCACAGTTAGAAGCACGCCTTACACATAGTAGTCACCCAATAAATATTTGTTGAGGGAATGAATATACGCTTAGCAATTTTAGACATTTCCAGGCAAAACGGACTCATCCTTCAATACAATCTGGGCAATCAGTTCCTTCCTCAGGGGCTGAGAATAGCTGATGCGGCCCCAGTCATCAGAATTTCCTGTCTGGGGCATATGTTTCTCAGAGGGGCTCAGTTTTCCCCTGGATAATCACTAGGGCCCTAGGGACAGACATGGCTGCCTTGAATGGCAGCACAGGAGGGAGAACAAGCAACACTCACCCTCCTGTGTGGCCAACAGGGTGCCTGGAATGCACTCCAGCTCCAGTACAGAGAAGGAAGCCAGGGAACTGAACTGATCCAGACAGATGTATCTGAAGCAAGGGTGTTTTTATTTTTTTCTAATCCTTTTCATTGTGGTAACATACACGTAAAATTTGCAGTTTAGTGGCACCCAGTACATTTGCATTTTTCTGTAGCCATCACCACCATCCATCTCCAGAACACTTTTCATATGCAAAAATAAAACTGTACACATCAAACAACTCTCCACTTCTCCCTGTTCCCCCGAGTTCCTGGTACACACCGTCCTCCTTATGTCTCTCTGATCTTGACTACTATAGGTACCTCATATAAGAGGAGTCACATACTATCTATCTTTTTGTGATGATGAGCTTATTTTACTGAGCATAAAGTCCTTAAGGTTCATCCATGTTGTATCATCTGTCAGAATTTCCTTCCTTTTTAAGGCTGAGTAATATTCCATTGCGTGTATAGACAGCAATTTCCTTATCCATTCATCCATTGATAGACATCTGGCTGGCTTCCTCATTTAGCAATTGTGAACAATGCTTCTATGAACATGGTGTGCAAATATCTCTTGGAGACCCTGCTTTCAATTCTTTTGAATATACACTCAGAAGTGTAATTGCTAGACCATAAGATAATTCTATTTTTTATTTTTTTTAGAAACTGACATATTATTTTACACGGTAGCTGCATCATTTTACATTCCCATCAACAGTGCACATGGGTTCCAATGTATCCACATCCTTGCTAAGGGTTAATTTTCTTAAAAAAATATATATGTATATAAAATAATAGCCCTGTTAATGGTGTGAGGTGGTATCTTGTTTTGATTTGCATTTGATGATTAGTAATGTTGAGCATCTTTTCATGTGCTTATTAGCCATCTGTGTATTTCCTTTGGAGAAATATTTTCTGAAGTCCTTTGCCCATTTTTGAATTGAGTTGTTAGTTTTTTGTTGTTGAGTTTTAGAATTTCTATATACATTCTGGACATTAATCTCTTATGAAATAAGTGGTTTGCAAATATAGTCTCCCATTCTGTGAGTTGTTTTTACTCTGCCAATAGTGTCTTCTGATGCACAAAAATTTTAAATGTTCATGAAGTTCAATTTATCCATTTTTTCTTTTGTTGCCTATTCTTAATCAAATCAATAACTACATTAAATGTAAATGAGTTACATACCTCAATACAAAAGAAGACGTCATCAGATGTAACCCATTTATAATGTAAATGTAAAAGAAGTAAGGCCAGGTGTGGTGGCTAAAGCCTGGAATCCCAGCTACTTCAGTGGTTGAGATGTGAGAATTGCTTATGCCACTGTACTCTAGCCAGGGCGATAGAGTGAGACCCTATCTCAAAAAAAAAAAAAAAAAAAAAGTAAGGTTGAGCATATGCTGCCTAAGTAAAACTCATTTAAAATACAAAAGATACAAATAAATGAAAAGTATAAGAATTAAAAAAAACTATTCTAACTCTAATCAAAAGAAACCTGGAGTGGCTATTTTAAATACAAGGTAAAGTAGATTTCAGAGCAACAAATTCTACCAGGAATGAAGAAGGTCATTTGAAGTTCATTTCGAAATAACAAAGGCATTAATTTATCAACATGATGCAACAATTCTAAATTTTATGCATGCAATAAGAACTTCACAATAAATGAAGCAAAACCTGGAAGAACTTGAAGGAGAAATAGACAAATTCATAGGTATAATCAGAGATTTAACTAGCCCTTTCTTAATAACTGATATGCTATACAACAGAAAATCAATAATAATGTAGAAGGTTTGAACAACAGTCAGCCAGCTTGAATGAATTGACACCTCTGACAACAGCAGAATACATATTCTTTTCAAGTGCACTCAAGATATTTGCCATATTATACCATATTCTTGCCATGACTTAGAGGCCCTATTGATACAGAATGGTTGGGCTCCTGGCTAAACCCCACCCTTAAACCTGGAACTGTGGCCCTAAGTGAAAACAGCTGACCTTGTTTTTCTGCCCAAATGTTGCCTTTTTGGCCTACTACTCCCCTATTCTGTGCCCACAAAAAGATTTCAGCTGGCAGAGCAATACAAGCTGCTGAGTGGCAAGCAGAGAAGCAGCAACGGAGCTTCTGAGACTAAGGATAGACACGGCTAACTTCAGATGGTGTGGCTTCAGGGAAAGATCACCTTCTTTCCGCACCATCCCCTTTCCAATTCCCCATCCCACAGAGAGCCACCTTTATCACCCAGTAAAATCCTCTGCATACACTATCCTTCAATCTGTTTGTGTGACCTGATTCTTCCTGGATGCCAGACAAGAACCCGGGTGCTGAGAGGGCAGGGACTTGGACACTGCTGCAGGGCCCACACAGCCTGCTCCTGCCAGAGAGGAGTGACCGGCTGGTTCTAGCATTCATTCCCTCTGGTTCCTGCACTTGCTTGCTCATGAGCTCCCTCTTTCAAGGAGTGGCCAATAGCTGGCTGAGTGAAACAAGCCACTCCAGTTCCTGCCCTCAAAGGGGCTCAAGGGAACTATCCCCTCTCACTAGCTCCAAATATAGTCACACTGCGGGTTAAGGCTTCAACATATAAATTTGCGGGGGAAGATAAAATTCAATCCATAACATTTGCAAAATCTCTATAAACTTAAAAGAATTTTATAAAGTATGTTCTCTGACTCCAATATACTAAATTAGAAATCAATTTTAAAAAACCTCTGGAAAATTCTCAAATATTTGAAAACTGAATAAAACAGTTCAACATAAACCATGGGCAAAAATGAAAATTATATTAAAATGAACTTCTAAAGTGTTTTGAACTACCTGAAAAAGAAAATAGTACATATCAATATTTGTGGTAAGCAGCTAAAGAAGTTCCTAGGGGAAAGCACCATAATTCTATTACAGAAAAGAATGTCTCAAATCAATGATAGCAGCATCTACCTTAAATTATGGATGGTAGAACAAGTTAAACACAAGTTAAATAAAAGAAAGAAAATAATAAAGATCAGAGTAGGAATCAATGAAATCTGTAACAGAAGTAAAATAGATAAAATTAAATAAATTAATAGTTGCTTCTTTGAGATTAACAAAATTGATAAATCTTACTGCAAGCCGATTAGGAAAGAAATTACCAATATTAGAAATGCGAGGGGATCCCTTCTCAGAGTTTTGGCTAGGATCAAGTGTAGGAATGAGAGAGGTGACATCACTACAGATTCTACAGATGTTGAAAATAAAATAAAGAAATATTTTAAACAACTTTATGCCAATAAATCAACAATTTATATAAAATGGACGAAGCCCTTGAAGGATACAAACTACCAATGCTCAGTCAAGTAGAGATAGCTCTATATCAAATAAATAATTTGTTGTTAAAACCTTCCCACAACAAACCTCCAGGCCCATATGGCTCTGCTGGCAATTATTCTAAACATTTAAGAAAGAAATAATATGAGTCCTACAGATATTATTCCAGAAATTTGGAAAGGAGTGGATACTTTCCAACTCAATCTATAAGGCCAATTTTATCCTGATACTAAAATCAAAGCCTTAACTGAAAAAGAACATTGCAGACCAATATCATTTATGAACATAGATGCTGTGTTAGTTCCCTCAGGCTACCATAACAAAATATCACAGACCAGATGTCTTAAACAACAGAACTTTATTTTCTCACAGTTTTGGAGGTTAGAAGATGAGATCAAGGTGCCAGCAGGCTGCTGCTGGTGGGTCCTCTCTCCTGGGCTTCCAGATGGCTGTCTTCTTGCATGTCCTCACATGGCCTCTCCTCATGCACATTCACTGCTGGTATTTCTCCCTCTTCTTATAAGGACACCAGTCTTATTGGATTAAGATCCCATCCTTATGACCTCATTTAACTTTAATTACCTCATTAAATGCCCTATCTCTAAATATAGTCACATTGGGGGTTAAGGCTTCAACATACAAATTTGGGGGATAGAATTCAATCCATCGTAGAGGAAAACACTCTTAAAAACATTTTCCTTTAGCAAACCGAATTCAACAATATAAAAGGTGAATCACCATCGAGTAGTTGTATTGCAGGGATGCAATGATGATTTAACATTTGAAAATCAGTCAGTGCATTTCACCACACTAAGAAATTGAAAACAAAACAAAACAAAACAAAACAAAAAACCCATGTATCATCTCAACAAACACAGAAAAAGTATTTGACAAAACTCAACATGTATTTCTGATAAAAACTCTCAGAAAACTAGGAATAGAGAGAAAATTTCCTCATCTGACAAAAGGCAGTTAGGAAAAAACACTGTAGTTAACGTTCCTACTTCAGGCTGAGAGACTGAATGCTTCCTATTAGGATCAGAAACAGAACAAGGTGTCTGTCTTCACCTCTTCTAGTCAACATGATACTGGGTATTCCTGTCAGGGCAATTAGGCAAGAAAGAGAAAAAAGTCATCAAGAGTGGAAAGGAAGAATTAAGGCTATTTTTAATCGCAGATGGCATGATAGTCCAAGAAGATGTGATGGATTCCACAAAACCTCGTAGAAGACATAACAGAGAATATACTTCAGTAAGGAGACTTTGAAATTAGAAGGTAGATTTCCCAATAAAAAGAAGTTCACAGGAAAAAAAGTAAACTTTTCGGCCATTTAAAAAATGCTAAGACTGAGGATTTCTGTTTTTTAAAGATTTATTTTTATTTTTATTTTTGAGACAGAGTCTCACTCTGTTGCCCAGTCTGGAGTGCAGTGCTGCAATCTTGGCTCACTGCAACCTCTGCCTTTTGGGTTCAAACAATTCTCCTGCCTCAGCCTCCTCTTACAGGCATGTGCCACCACGCCTGGCTACTTTTTTTTTTTTTGTATTTTTAGTGGAGACAGAATTTCACCATGTTGACCAGGCTGGTCTTGAACTCCTGACCTCAGGTGATCCACCCGCCTCGGCCTCCCAAGTAGAACTAAACCATTAGGCAATATGATCAGTTGGCAGATGGGTGGAGATGTACTTAGGATAAAAAAATTCTAAAATTCTTGTATTGTCTGGGAAGAAATTAAAATATTAACTTTACACTTTGTAAAGTCTAGTATGCACATTAAAATGTAACGGTAGCTAATGAAAATAACAGGAATAGAATGTGTAATTCTAAACCAATAGAGAGCAAGGGAGGAGGATGAATTAAACCTGCATAAATACAATGACAAGTAAAAAAGAAGAAATAAAGAAAGAAAAGGTTGAATAAATTCAAGATGAAAAATAGAATGACAAAATAGGCCCAAATATATCAACATTTACAATAAAGTTAGTGATTGTTTCTAGAGAAAAACAACTTTTTCCAAATTAGATTTTAAAATCTAATTATATTACATTTACAAGATGACCTAAACCTAAATCCTAGAATGAAAGAGAAGTATGTTTACATCAAAATTATTAATAAGTAAAGCAATACTCATATTAGGCACAACATATTTTTAAGCCTGAAAGCACTAACAGAAATAAAAAGCATAATTACTCAAAAGAAAAAGAAAATATTGATTAGGAAGGCAAAATAGTAAAATAATGTGTATTATTTCTGAAAACCAAAAAACATAGCATCAAATAGGTAAAATGGTATCTGGTCAAATTTGGCCAAATTTTTGCACAGAGATTGATAAACCTGTAATACGGTGGGAGATCTTCATGGACCTCTGTCATAATTGATGAGCTAAGTTAATTGAGTAAGTTTAATCTAATAGCTGTACAGAGAGAATGCTGCATCAAACCAGGAAAAAGTCATGATTTTTGACCACTTGGAAAATGTATAATGATAGAACTCTCTGCAAATACCAATGCATCATTATCATATAGATCATATTTTCTGACCACAATGGAATAAAATTAGATATCAATAGGTAGAAGGCAAAAAAGCCCTAAACAAACATCAAAACAACAACAAAACATAGCAAACTAAAAAGCAAACAAAGCAAACTAAAATTTTATGGGTCCAAATAAGTTATTATGAATATTACCAAAGATTTAGAATTTTGTAGTAACATAAGTATTGCCTATCAAAAGCCATGGAATAGAGCTAGAGCCATACTTAGGGGAATACCAGTAGCTTTAAGTGTATATATTGCTATTTTAAAAAGTTAACACCAGAAAAATGGAATAATCCCAAAATAAGAAAAAAATAAATAATTAAAGGAAAAAGTTAATGAAGTTGTGTGTATTACACACACAGCAACACACACACCACATATACATTTTAATCAAAAGCTAGGTTTTGAAAAGACAGGTTGTAGAATGGTACATTCTACCAACAAGCTTAATGATGCAAGGAGAGAAAGCACAGATCACCAATATTAGAAGGAGAGAAGGAGGAGGAGTGCTGAGGTTGGAATAGGCTGGGGAAGGTCAGATTTTGATTAACTTGTACAGTATGTCAAAGATTTGGGGCTTCATTTCAGAGCAGGGGGAAACCTCAAAAGTTTTTTTTTTTTAATTCTATTTTTTATTATTATACTTTAGGTTTTAGGGTACATGTGCACAATGTGCAGGTTTGTTACATATGTTTCCATGTGCCATGTTGTTTTGCTGCACCAATTAACTCATCATTTAGCATTAGATATATCTCCTAATGCTGTCCCTCCCCCCTCCCCCCACCCCATAACAGTCCCCGGAGTGTGATGTTCCCCTTCCTGTGTCCATGAGTTCTCATTGTTCAATTCCTACCTATGAGTGAGAACATGCGGTGTTTGGTTTTTTGTCCTTGCGATAGTTTACTGAGACTGATGTTTTCTAGTTTCATCCATGTCCCTACAAAGGACATGAACTCATCATTTTTTATGGCTGCATAGTATTCCATGGTGTATATGTGCCACATTTTCTTAATACAGTCTATCGTTGTTGGACATTTGGATTGGTTCCAACTCTTTGCTATTGTGACTAGTGCTGCAATAAACATACAAGTGCATGTGTCTTTATAGCAGCATGATTTATAGTCCTTTGGGTATATACCCAGTAATGGGATGGCTGGGTCAAATGGTATTTCTAGTTCTAGATCCCTGAGGAATCGCCACACTGACTTCCACAATGGTTGAACTAGTTTACAGTCCTACCAACAGTGTAAAAGTGTTCCTATTTCTCCACATCCTCTCCAGCACCTGTTGTTTCCTGACTTTTTAATGATGGCCATTCTAACTGGTGTGAGATGGTATCTCATTGTGGTTTTGATTTGCATTTCTCTGATGGCCAGTGATGATGAGCATTTTTTCATGTGTTTTTTGGCTGCATAAATGTCTTCTTTTGAGAAGTGTCTGTTCATGTCCTTCGCCCACTTTTTGATGGGGTTGTTTGTTTTTTTCTTGTAAATTTATTTGAGTTCATTGTAGATTCTGGATATTAGCCCTTTGTCAGATGAGTAGGTTGCAAAAATTTTCTCCCATTCTGTAGGTTGCCTGTTCACTCTGATGGTAGTTTCTTTTGCTGTGCAGAAGCTCTTTAGTTTAATTAGATCCCATTTGTCAATTTTGGCTTTTGATGCCATTGCTTTTGGTGTTTTAGACATGAAGTCCTTGCACACGCCTATGTCCTGAATGGTATTGCCTAGGTTTCCTTGTAGGATTTTAATGGTTTTAGGTCTAACATTTAAGTCTTTAATCCATCTTGAATTAATTTTTGTATAAGGTGTAAGGAAGGGATCCAGTTTCAGCTTTCTCCATATGGCTAGCCAGTTTTCCCAGCACCATTTATTAAATAGGGAATCCTTTCCCCATTTCTTGTTTTTGTCAGGTTTGTCAAAGATCAGATAGTTGTAGATATGTGGCATCATTTCTGAGGGCTCTGTTCTGTTCCATTGATCTATGTCTCTGTTGTGGTACCAGTACCATGCTGTTTTGGTTACTGTAGCCTTGTAGTATAGTTTGAAGTCAGGTAGCGTGATGCCTCCAGCTTTGTTCTTTTGGCTTAGGATTGACTTGGTGATGCGGGCTCTTTTTTGGTTCCATATGAACTTTAAAGTAGTTTTTTCCAATTTGGTGAAGAAAGTCATTGGTAGCTTGATGGGGATGGCATTGAATCTATAAATTACCTTGGGCAGTATGGCCATTTTCACGATATTGATTCTTCCTACCCATGAGTGTGGAATGTTCTTCCATTTGTTTGTATCCTCTTTTATTTCATTGAGCAGTTGTTTGTAGTTCTCCTTGAAGAGGTCCTTCACATCCCTTGCAAGTTAGATTCCTAGGTATTTTATTCTCTTTGAAGCAATTGTGAATGGGAGTTCACTCATGATTTGGCTCTCTGTTTGTCTGTGATTGGTGTACAAGAATGCTTGTGATTTGTGGACATTGATTTTGTATCCTGAGACTTTGCTGAAGTTGCTAATCAGCTTAAGGAGATTTTGGGCTGAGACAATGGGGTTTTCTAGATATACAATCATGTCATCTGCAAACAGGGACAATTTGACTTCCTCTTTTCCTAATTGAATACTCTTTATTTCCTTCTCCTGCCTGATTGCTCTGTCCAGAACTTCCAGCACTATGTTGAATAGGAGCGGTGAGAGAGGGCATCCCTGTCTTGTGCCAGTTTTCAAAGGGAATGCTTCCAGTTTTTGCCCATTCAGTATGATATTGGCTGAGGGTTTGTCATAGATAGCTCTTATTATTTTGAGATATGTCCCATCAATACCTAATTTATTGAGAGTTTTTTAGCATGAAGAGTTGTTGAATTTTGCCAAAGGCCTTTTCTGCATCTATGGAGATAATCATGTGGTTTTTGTCTTTGGTTCTGTTTATATGCTGGATTACATTTATTGATTTGCATATGTTGAACAGCATTGTATCCCAGGGATGAAGCCCACTTGATCATGGTGTATAAGCTTTTTGATATGCTGCTGGATTCGGTTTGCCAGTATTTTATTGAGGATTTTTGCATCAATGTTCATCAAGGATATTGGTCTGAAATTCTCTTTTTTGGTTATGTCTCTGCCAGGCTTTGGTGTCAGAGTGATGCTGGCCTCATAAAATGTGTTAGGGAGGATTCCCTCTTTTTCTATCGATTGGAATAGTTTCAGAAGGAATGGTACCAGTTCCTCCTTGTACCTCTGGTAGAATTCGGCTGTGAATCCATCAGGTCCTGGACTCTTTTAGGTTGGTAAGCTATTGATTATTGCCACAATTTCAGAACCTGTTATTGGTCTATTCAGAGATTCAACTTCTTCCTGGTTTAGTCTTGGGAGGGTGTATTTGTTGAGGAATTTATCTATTTCTCTAGATTTTCTAGTTTATTTGCATAGAGGTGTTTGTAGTATTCTCTGGTGGTAGATTGTATTTCTGTGGGATTGGTGGTGATATCCCCTTTTTCGTTTTTTATTCTATCTATTTGATTCTTCTCTCTTTTCCTCTTTATTAGTCTTGCTAGTGGTCTATCAATTTTGTTGATCTTTTCAAAAAACCAGCTCCTGGATTCATTCATTTTTTGAAGGGTTTTTTGTGTCTCTATTTCCTTCAGTTCTGCTCTGATTTTAGTTATTTCTAGCCTTCTGCTAGCTTTTGAATGTGTTTGCTCTTGCTTTTCTAGTTCTTTTAATTGTGATATTAGGGTGTCAATTTTGGATCTTTCCTGCTTTCTCTTGTGGGCATTTAGTGCTATAAATTTCCCTCTACACACTGCTTTGAATGTGTCCCAGAGATTCTGGTATGTTGTGTCTTTGTTCTCGTTGGTTTCAAAGAACGTCTTTATTTCTGCCTTCATTTCCTTATGTACCCAGTAGTCATTCAGGAGCAGGTTGTTCAGTTTCCATGTAGTTGAGCAGTTTTGAGTGAGTTTCTTAATCCTGAGTTCTAGTTTGATTGAACTGCGGTCTGAGAGACAGTTTGTTCTAATTTCTGTTCTTTTACATTTGCTGAGGAGAGCTTTACTTCCAACTATGTGGTCAATTTTGGAATAGGTGTGGTGTGGTGCTGAAAAAAATGTATATTCTATTGATTTGGGGTGGAGAGTTCTGTAGACGTCTATTAGGTCCACCTTGTGCTGAGCTGAGTTCAATTCCTGGATATCCTTGTTAACTTTCTGTCTCGTTGATCTGTCTAATGTTGACAGTGGGGTGTTAAAATCTCCCATTATTATGGTGCAGGAGTTTAAGTCCCTTTGAAGGTCACTCAGGACTTGCTCTATGAATCTGGGTGCTCCTGTGTTGGGTGCATATATATTTAGGATAGTTAGCTCTTCTTGTTGAATTGATCCCTTTACCATTATGTAATGACCTTCTTTGTCTCGTTTGATCTTTGTTGGTTTAAAGTCTATTTTATCAGAGACTAGGATTGCAACTCCTGCCTTTTTTTGTTTTCTATTTGCTTGATAGATCTTCCTCCATCCCTTTATTTTGAGTCTATGTGTGTCTCTGCACGTGAGATGGGTTTCCTGAATACAGCACACTGATGGGTCTTGACTCTTTATCCAGTTTGCCAGTCTGTGTCTTTTAATTGGAGCATTCAGCCCATTTACATTTAAAGTTAATATTGTTATGTGTGAATTTGATCCTGTCATTATGATGTTAGTTGGTTATTTTGCTCGTTAGTTGATGCAGTTTCTTCCTAGTCTCGATGGTCTTTACAATTTGGCATGTTTTTGCAGGGGCTGGTACCGGTTTTTCCTTTCCATGTTTAGTGCTTCCTTCAGGAACTCTTTTAGGGCAGGCCTGGTGGTGACAAAATCACTCAACATTTGCTTGTCTGTAAAGTCTTTTATTTCTCCTTCACTTATGAAGCTTAGTTTGGCTGGTATGAAATTCTGGGTTGAAAATTCTTTTCTTTAAGAATGTTGAATATCGGCCCCCACTCTCTTCTGGCTTGTAGAATTTCTGCCGAGAGATCAGCTGTTAGTCTGATGGGCTTCCCTTTGTGGGTAACCTGACCTTTCTCTCTGGCTGCCCTTAACATTTTTTCCTTCATTTCAACTTTGGTGAATCTGACAATTATGTGTCTTGGAGTTGCTCTTCTCAAGGAGTATCTTTGTGGCATTCTCTGTATTTCCTGAATCTGAATGTTGGCCTGTCTTGCTAGATTGTGGAAGTTCTCCTGGATAATATCTTGCAGAGTGTTTTCCAACTTGGTTCCATTCTCCCCGTCACTTTCAGGTACACCAGTCAGACGTAGGTTTGGTCTTTTCACATAGTCCCAAATTTCTTGGAGGCTTTGTTCATTTCTTTTTATTCTTTTTTCTCTAAACTTCCCTTCTCGCTTCATTTCATTCATTTCATCTTCCATCAGCGATACCCTTTCTTCCAGTTGATCGCATCGGCTACCGAGGCTTCTGCAATCTTCGCGTAGTTCTCGATACTTGGCTTTCAGCCCCATCAGCTCCTTTAAGCCCTTCTCTCCATTGGTTATTCTAGTTATCCATTCATCTAATTTTTTTTCAAAGTTTTTAACTTCTTTGCCATTGGTTTGAATTTCCTCCCGTAGCTCGGAGTAGTTTGATCGTCTGAAGCCTTCTTCTCTCAACTCGTCAAAGTCATCCTCCATCCAGCTTTGTTCCATTGCTGGTGAGGGACTGCATTCCTTTGGAGGAGGAGAGGTGCTCTGCTTTTTAGAGTTTCCAGTTTATCTAGCTCTGTTTTTTCCCCATCTTTGTGGTTTTATCTACTTTTGGTCTTTGATGATGGTGATGTACAGATGGGTTTTTGGTGTGGATGTCCTTTCTGTTTGTTAGTTTTCCTTCTACCAGACAGGACCCTCAGCTGCAGGTCTGTTGGAGTTTGCTAGAGGTCCTCTCCAGACCCTGTTTGGCTGGGTGTCAGCAGCGGTGGCTGCAGAACAGCGGATTTTCATGAGACCACAAATTCAGCTGTCTGATAGTTCCTCTGGAAGTTTTGTCTCAGAGGAGTACCCGGCCGAGTGAGGTGTCAGTCTGTCCCTACTGGGGGGTGCCTCCCAGTTAGGCTGCTCGGGGGTCAGGGGCCCACTTTAGGAGGCAGTCCGTCCGTTCTCAGATCTCCAGCTGCGTGCTGGGAGAACACTACTCTCTTCAAAGCTGTCAGTCAGACAGGGACATTTAAGTCTTTAGAGGTTCCTGCTTAATTTTTGTCTGTCTGTGCCCTGCCCCCAGAGGTGGAGCCTACAGAGGCAGGCAGACCTCCTTGAGCTGTGGTGGTCTCCACCCAGTTCGAGCTTCCTGGTTGCTTTGTTTACCTAAGCAAGCCTGGGCAATGGCGGGCTCCCCTCCCCCAGCCTGGCTGCCGCCTTGCAGTTTGATCTCAGACTGCTGTGCTAGCAATCACTGAGACTCTGTGGGCATAGGACCCTCTGAGCCAGGTGTGGGACACAATCTCCTGGTGTGCCGTTTTCCACACCCGTTGGAAAAGCGCAGTATTAGGGTGGGACTGACCCGATTTTCCAGGTGCCGTCTGTTACCCCTTTCTTTGACTAGGAAAGGGAACTCCCTGACCCCTTGTGCTTCCCGAGTGAGGCAATGCCTCACCCTGCTTCGGCTAGCGCAAGGTGCACTGCACCAACTGTCCTGTGCTCACTGTTTGGCACTCCCTAGTGAGATGAACCCGTTACCTCAAATGGAAATGCGGAAATCACCCATCTTCTGTGTTGCTCAGGCTGGGAGCTGTAGACCGGAGCTGTTCCTATTCGGCCATCTTGGCTCCACCCCCGAAAGTTTTTAAGTAGATAATAAATATATGGATGGGGGAGGGAATGGTGGATTGGGAAGGAGTGAGTTGGACTCGGTAGGAGACACCAGTTACAGAGAGGACCGCAGAAGCCCAAGCAAAAAATGATGGTGGTATTCATAAGGGAAGAAGCAGACAAAATGAAGACCTTGGAGACTCAACAGAAATGTGGATCGTAGAGAAAATGAGAGGTGGTGTTTGAGAGTGCATCAGTTAGGTCTAATCAGGAGACAGAAGCCACGCAGTAATTTGGACTGAAAAAGTTTAACATAAAGAATTCTTGCTGGGCGTGGTGGCTCATGCCTGTAATCCCAGCACTTCAGGAGGCCAAGGTGGGTGGATCACCTGAGATCAGGAGTTTGACACCTGCCTAGTCAATATGGTGAAACCCCGTCTCTACTAAAAACACAAAAAATTAGCCAGTATGGTGGCGTGCACTTGTAATCCCAGCTACTCAGGAGGCCCAAGCATGAGAATCCCTGAACCTGGAAGGCAGAGGTTGCAGTGAGCCGAGATGGTGCCATTGCACTGCAGCCTGGGCAACAAAAGTGAAACTCCATCTCAAAAACAAAACAATTCTTAACTGTAATGTGGGAGTAACTATAAAGGACAAAAACTAACTCTAAAGAATACTCTGAGGATGAGGAAAAATACCCAAGGAGGATGGAAACTTGGAGGGCCCCTCACTAAGGCTAGGATTCTGACCTGGTCGGAGAGGGTGTGGCTACTGCCCATTACACGTCACGAAGGAGGTGGTCAGGTGTTGCTGGGCTGCCCAACGCTGTGAGCTCCACAAAGGTGGCACTCCCCAGAAGTGAGGCTGGGCAGAGTCCCGCTGGGCACCCCCATCTCCCCCTCCGAATGTCATTTCAGAAGCCTCGCCACTCAGTAGTTGGAGGAACAGGCCAGTACCAGCAAGAGAGCCCCTCTCTGTTGCTGCGTCCCTCCAGTGTCCTCTATTGACAGTTGAACCTGGTGGCAGTTGCAGATAAGAAACGCTTACAGCTCATTTTTTGCTGAGCAAGAAATGAGAGATGAGTGTAGAGCTGAGAGGCATTCAACTTCTACTAGATGGGATGCAGGGAACACTTGGTGACTCCCAGGAAACTGGCCTAGTCCTTGAGAGGACAGCTAGTGGCATTCTCGGACAGGGGACCCTTGAGGAAAAACTCTAGAGCAAAGCAGAGGAAGGGCGTCAGCATTTTGAAAATGCTGAGTTGAATGACACTGAGAAATATCCAGTGAAATGACAAACGGGCAGATAGTTTCTCAGGGGCCTGGGGTCTGGAGGGGTGCTGGGCTGGAGTGAGAGAGAGGCAGGTCCCCAGCTGTGCTGTGCACACCTCAGGTTGAAGATGCTACATAGGTAAAAGGGATGATGGTTCAGCATGATTAGCAAGGTATTGGGGACTACATTTAGACTGCAGCTGGTATTTTGCATTGCAATGGACAAAAATATCGCTGTCACAGCTGACTTGGGGCTCATTCATTGCACATGCAGTGAAGGCAGCTGTGTGGTGGTAGGGCCACAGGGGAGGTAGCATGGATGGAGAGAGGATTCTGAGTAACTTTGACTCTGCAGGTTTTTCATAAGGAAGGGCTGAATAAAAGCAGCCAAGGGGGCCAGAGAAAGAAAAAGAAGAGAGTGTGAGATTAGAGGAGATGGGCGAGTTCTAGTGAAGATGCGATGGCCCATGGTGTCACAGAAGACAAAGACTGCAAAGAGGCCCTTAGCGTCAGTGACCCAGAGGCCTGTGCTGAGGCCTGTGCTGACTTGTGGCTGGAAAAGTTTCACTGGAGGTGGAGGCAGGGATTACTGTGGGCCAAGGAATGGAGGCAGGAGAGGAAATGGCTGTTGACAATCTGTGGTCACGTTTGCCTGTAAATGAGAGGAGAAAGGATGAGAGTAACTGCGGAGAGGTGTGAGGCTGAGGCAGGGTTTTACTTTTACTGGGAGAAAGAGCATATTGATGGTGATGAGATTGCAAAGGGTGGCAGATGGAGGTTACATACTGTCATGAGTGTGAGTGAGGGAGCGAAGACTGCAAGAGGCTTGCCCAGAGCCGGCAGTCAGGGATGGCTTAGCACGTTCGCTCACCAGCTGGGAGGCCTATAAATGTCATTTGGATGCCTTCCAGGGATGAGCCAGGGGACACAGATGGATTTAGTAAGGATGATAACAGATCTCTTTTTAAGCAAGGTCACATGGAAGTGCATGGTGTGTGTGTGGTGTGCATGTGTGTGTGTGCAGTGCACGTGTGTGTGTGCTGTGCACGTGTGTGTGTGTGTTAATAGCTACCAGAGCCCAGGTTTCAAACTGAAATCACTTGCAAAAGGGTGAATGTGGCTGTGGGGGCTGGAATCAGAGAATGAAAGGCTAAACATTGGCCATGACCTTCAGTTCTGGCCTGTGAGCAATAAGAAGATATCATTAGCATAGTCTGACTTTCTGTTTTTTTATTTCCTTCTGCGGTGATTTCTCAACATGTCTTCCAACGGGCCGCGGTGATTTTCAGCATCAGTCACCAGCTTCTATTTGCACATGAAATGCAATGTCCCCACTCCCAGCTTTTCAGAGTGCCACACGTCTGGAAGCAGCCTCCTGATGCTCCCAGCTCCCTTTGGGTTGTGGATTTGTTTATTTTGCAGTTATAGTTTTGCCAAGTTTTTGGCAAATTTTTTGTTGATTTACATTTCACTTTATCAGTCTGTTCAGGGTTTCCTTCCCTAGCTTGTTCTCAGATGTGACCAAGCATCACTCTTCGCCAGGAGGTGAGTGGCTCTCTCCTGGCTGTAGGAACATGAGCAAGGTTGTGCTACCTCCCTTTATCCGAGGCTCATGTCCTCTCCTGCAGTGTGGGATGTCTGGACAGCAGCTCTCCTCCCTCCAGAATCTCTCAGGGGGAGGCAATAAAGGACGTGTGAAGATATTGTGCTTATAAAGCTATGCACACATCAGGTTGAAGATGCTGTATAGGTAAAAGCGCTGATCATTCAGCATTAACAAGGTATTGAGGAGTGCATTTAGACTGCAGCTAGTATTTTGCATTGCAATGGACAAAAATATTGTGGTCACAGCTGACTTGGGGCTCATTCATTGCATTGTATTTTGTATAAAAATATATGAGCCAGAGTGGAGCAGGATGCTGAGGTCCTGCCTTTCTGGGCATCTCTAGGAGGCAAACCACACTGTTGGACTTCCAGATGTCTGGGTAAGATTGTCCTGCAGCCTGCCCCTCCATTCCAGGAAGCTTCCTAATGTCTGATTTCCGGAAGAGACCAAAAGTCAACTGACTTTAGGAGCCCCAACCCTGCTGCCTGCCCCACTGGAGCACTTAGCCAGATCTTGCATGTTTGTATTCCTCTGATAACATGGGGGAATCTGGCAGCACTAACTGGAGCGCACACTCCATTAATTAACTCAGCTCCTAGAAGGTGCCAGGGACTTTCCTAGGAGTTGGGGTGCAAAGATGGAGCAGACATGGCTCCTGCCCTTGAATGGCTCATGGTTCAGCAGGGAGATGGTCCACAAAGCACTGGAATAAGCGACCTGACGGAGGCATGTGCACAGTGCCATGGACACACAGATGAAACAGCAGTCAATTCTGAAACTGATGAGACAGAATGATGGGATGGGAGGGGAGCCAGGGAAGGCAGGCTGGGCCTGGAAGGATGATAAGAAGCTCATCATGTGGGGAAAAAAAACAGAAACGGCATTCCAGGCAAAGGTGAAAATGGGTAAAAATACAGAGGTGGGACTATGCACTGAGTGTGCAGAGAAGAGGTAGCATCCTATGAGACAGAGAAATGGAGGGATGGAGTGAGGGAGGCTGACGGAAATTAAAACCAAAGGGAGTGTTTGGTGCCCAGTTTGAAGAGAGCCTAATGGCTGAGTTCCCTCTTCAGCAGCACAAGCTGTAGAAGGATTCTGAGCAGGGGAGTGATCAAGGGAAGGTGTGGATGCCAGAAGGTGAAACAGCGAGAAGCAGGGTGTGGCCACAGGGCTCCTGGATCACCTATCAGTGGGTGAGCTAACAGGGGCTGCAGGTACCATCATCATGGAGCTCCGTGAGGCCCTGCATTTCTGAAAGCCGCTCTGTTCTGCATCTTTCTGGGAGAACTCAGCATGCCCGGGAGAGCCCTGTGAGAGGCCCTGCAGTTCAGGGATGCCGTGTCTCCTGGCTGGAAGCTGGGACTTCCCCAGAGCAGTGTGTTTTAGCAGGGAGTGGCCTGGGCTAGACACTAGGGGCAATGGGGACTCGAGTAGCCAGGGGTTCACCATTCCCTCCTTAGCACACCCAGATGAGTGTGTGATTTAAGGAGAAGCATCTTCAGTCTCATGGAAAGAATAAGGCTATTGCCTGTAAGACAGGAGGAGCCGATTTCAAAGCTGCTTCCAAATGCTGATTTCATCAGCTTCTTGTAGAAGAGTGTTTGCTATAGACTCTTGTAACCAACTCAGATCAGCAGCAGCAGGGCAATCTCTTTTGGTGTGTGCAAATTTTTCATAATCAAAGCAAGGCAAGGTCATGAACCTTTCCTGCCAAATGTTTTTTTTGGGATCTCTTCAGGCAGAAAGATCCTACAGTCTTCTATTTATGGTACTTCTCAGCAAACTCAAAATGAAACTAAAAACTGATGGCCCTAAAGGGGACCCCGAGATACCAGGTGGCCCCCCATCACAGAGGGTAGATTCTGAGTAGGGTCCGTTAGGGGCAGTTATGCGGACTGCTCTACATGCTTGAAAATCAGTGTTCTGTGGAAAGGCTGTGTGACAACCATGTGCTAACAGGAATATTAGCCCAAGTGCCACCCAGCAGAGGTTGGCATCACCCCACGTCCTCCCATGGCCCAGTGCCACCGAGGGTGGGGTAATGGGGATAAGTAACTGTTCTGTCACGAGACAGGCAAGAACACGGACCTAGCTCCATTCTTAGTGAAGGAAAATCACCTTTCTATTTTTCCCGTCAATATATACCACAACAAACTGAAGACACTGAAGTAAAAGAACCATCAACACAAGTGTCACGTTGTAGCAGGAGCTGGCACAGCCTCACCAGCCCATGCCCAGCCAGACTAGGTGTGCTGCTGTCTGAGTTGGAGGGTGGGTGTGGGGGTAACCTGGTGGGGAAGCGTGGGTGGGGGACATGGGGGTGGCTGGGTGGGGAAGCCTGGGTTGGTGGAGTCGGGTGGCCGTGGGGGTGGCTGGATGGGGAAGTGTGGGGGTGGCCGAGTAGGGACGTGGGGGTAGCCGGATGGAGAAGCATGGGTAGGGGACGTGGAGGTGGCTGGGTGGGGAAGCTAGGGGGGAGGTGGGCGGGAGTGGGGGGGGTGGAGAAGGTGGCAGGACCCAGGGAGGGGGCGAGACCCCCCGTGAGCTGAGCTGCCACTGCTGACTCTGTGGAGCATGACAAGCTCTACTTGTGGGGAAGTGCATTGAATAAATTAAGTCCCAGTTAATCAAGAAGGTTCTGGTTGAATTATGGTGCATTTGGAGGCACTTTCTTTAGGAAAGGATGCTGCTTCTCTTTTTTCACCAGTCAGCATGATTTGGGCCCTGAGGTTCCTGGCGAGGGAGACAGCTTGTCCCCACTCCTGTCCAACAGGGAGCATTGGCCGCCTGTTCCATCCTGTGCTTGTCTGCCTGCCTCTCTGCCATGATTTGCATTCAAAGAGTCCTGGGCCCGAAAGCAACTCACGGTCCAGGAAGATGCCCAGGCCTTGGGTGATGCTCAGTCTCAGTAAATGGCCCTGGCTGGCAGGCAGTGGCAGGAGGGACCCAGGTGGGACCCTGTGGCTGCCTTTGTGCTCCCTAAATCCCCTTGTCCTCATGTTCTCCCATGGCCCAGTGCCACCATGGGTGGGAGAATGTGGATAAGTAACCGTTCTGTCATGAGACAGGCTAGAACACGGACCTAACTCCATTCTTAGTGAAGGAAAATCACCTTTCTATTTTTTTCCCATCAATATATACCACAACAAACTGAAGACACTGAAGTAAGAGAACCATCAACACAAGTGCCATACTGCATGTCCCAACCTCTAAGCTGCAGAGTGCATGTGCATCAATGGAGCACAGAGGGACGGTCCCAGGCTCCCATCCACACTAAAATGCCCCTGGACCCAAACCCTTCACAGACGAGATCCTGCCTCATTAGAAAGCACATGTGACTTCTCTAGCGGCTCATTCCCACTTCCTTTGTCCTCAGTAAGGATGGAGAATGGCTGGCCTCCTCCACAGGAACGGTGCTCATCATTAACCATGGCGAGCTTCAATGTTCAAAATGCCTTTGCAAAAGAAGTACCGGACAAATTACACAGTGTTTCCAGCCACACACATTTGCTTCTCTATTTGTCTCAACATCTTGGCTCCTTTCTTAGAGATAAGCATAGGAAACCCAGAGAGACACATAAATTATCTGGCTCTTTTATTACTCTGGTTCTCATAATAGGCTACATTGTGTGACCCGACCATATCTTTTCTAGGAAATTTATGTTGTGGCAGTAATAATTCCTCCTAACAGAAACAGCCCATAACAGGGTAGGTTTATTAGGAGAGTATTTATGGTTAATCAAGCTGCCACAGACACTCCTGGGGTGCCAGGGAGCAGATCCTGTGGGGCACGGTGGGCATGGGAGACAGCACATGTTTCTGAGGGCAGGAGACCCTCAACCCCCAGTGGGATTGAAACAACAGGGTGACACACTTCCCTTCTCTTGACCGAACTTTTGTCAGCTGGAAAGTGGACGGGTTGAATTAGGCGAACTTCATGCCCTGTGATTGTGAATCTGAGGGTGGAGGCCAGGCTGTGTGCACAGGGATGTGACATGGGTGAAGGATACCAGCACTCCGAGGCCTTAGCCCCCACCCACCAGTTGTGAAGGTGACAGATAATTTAACCTAGTCCAGGAGGCAAATAGGAAAGTCAAAGTAAGTTAGACGACCCAAAGCATCATGTTCACTCTGTGTGTGTGTGTGTGTGTGTGTGTGTGCTCCCAGTGTCTGTCCCTGACCCACACTGAGAAAGCCATTAGGGAAAAACACACTAAGTGACCTAACAGGAGGCCATCTGTGAGCCAGAAAGTGCCCATCATTCATCACCTCCCCTAAGTGTGTCTGCTTCCACTCTGGGGAGACTAACGACAGTCTTCCCTCTCAGGGATCCTGTCCATCTCCCAGCCACAAATCCCTAGACAAATACAGCTGGGAAGAAATTATTCTCACAGTCAGCAGTGACGCATCCATCTTGAAAACCGTTTTAGTATGGTTCTGCCCTCCCCCTTGCTGAGGTGCTGGGTCAGTCTGGACCCCAGGGAAGTCAACTCCAACTAACCTGGCCCTCCCCACCCCCTCATGTACCAGGAGAAGGAACTGCAGCCCTTGCTTTCTCAGTAGGTCGACGCCTATGTCCAGTGACGTTCTGACTCCCCAGAGGAGCCAGAGCTCATGCTGTCCCGCCAGTTAGGAGCAGACAGGATTAAATGTGTGACCATTTCAACCAAATCACAAACGGCGACTTACCTTTGGTCAGTAATGGCTTCACCACCATCACTGCAAAGATACAGGCTTTGTGCCACCCACGGGAAGGTTGTTCTAGGTGACTGTGGAATTATTTAAGATACAGTTCTGGCCCTGAAGGGGTCTGCTGCTGGAAACTTCCTGTTTGAGAGAAAAATATTGATAGAATTATTTATAGCTGTCAGTTCTAGGAGGTGCTCCTTGACTGGGTGAGAATAAGGATGAGGGGGACTGCATGGCAGGCTTGGCTGTACTTGGCGGTCTGACACTGCTTCCCACTGTGTGATCTCTCTATTCTTATGTCCCTAATAGGAAGACAGCAAATTACTTTACCCTGCAATTCAAGGATCAGACAACCATTTGGAAAAGTTGTGCTTACACTGACTGTTACCAGCAGCCCAATGGCTCATTTCATCAGAATGCACAGCTGGCCTTGTGCCACCAAGATCTCCTGCGGACAAGACCAGAAGTAAATCCCAATGTGTTTTCTCATAATTTTTTAATAACACTTTGAGGAGTAGAGTTAGATGTGCTTTTGAAAAAGAGTCTGTAGACACTTGAGAGGGTAATAAATGACACCCAGCTCTGCCCAGTAAATCTAGGGCAAAATCTCTCTGTAGGAAGTAAAAGTACAGGTGACCACACCCCAAGGAACTGAGTGATTGGAGCCTTTGTGTAGCACTGGGAGCTCCAAGGTTTTATACATTCCAATCTGGTCCCTGTAACTAATGGTGATAATAATGGCAATACCATTAGTTAGTTATCAGTTATCAAACCTATCAGGTATTGTGCTAAACGCTTTATGCATGGGACCTACTTCAACACTTCCAACAACTCTACAAACAGATGTGAATTTCTCTAGACAGGCTCAGAGAAGTTAAGCCAGTTACTTGAGATGAAGCACCAGCAAGCCTCAGAACTGAGATCTGAATCCGCTGCTGAGTTCTGCGCTGTCTAGTATTCCACACCCGCCTGTTCAGTCCCACGCCCTGTGGGAGCGGGGTTCTTAAGGCCAGGTTTCTAAATGCTGAGGTCTGCCTCTTCCTTCATCTTCCTGTTTAACCACATCATTTGTATCCAAAATCACAGCATCACCTAGTATGCCCATTTAACAAACCTGCACATGTACTCTCTGCCTCTAAAATAAAAGTTGAAATTATATAAAAATTTTAATATATATATTAAATTAAAAAAATAGATTGGAAACCCCTGCATAAAATTGATAACTTGAAAGGGAACAATTTCAAGTAAAATTCTGAACTAGTAAAACAAAAAGGAAGAAATGAGGGATAGCAAGAAAATATTCTTGTCTCCAACAATAAAATAAAATCATATGAAAGAAAACTAATAAAGACTTGGAACACGGATTCAAACTACTTATGTGGCCAGGGGGAAAATGATTAAAAATTTAAAGTAGACCTGGAAGATAAGGGCCCAAGACACCTTGCAGAAACTAAGATAAATCTTCTCTGGGAAATTACTTCACAACCAAGACCTCAAGGAAATTCCATAGATAAAGTTTCAATGAATATAATCTCAAAATCAAAGACACCACAAAGACATGATACAACAAATGGAGTCATCAGAAATTAGAAACTAAAGTTAAGATACAAACATACTTGTGACATTGGAATTACCATATAAGAATAGAAAATAATATCTCATAGGTTTAGAGAAATAAAAAGTGAAATAAAATTATAAGTAACATATAAAAGCTAATACACATCTCCACATCTTTAAGAGCTTTATTGATATATAAACCACATGCCATACACTTCACCCATTTAAAGTGTAGATTAAATGATGTGGTATATTCACAATTACGCAATCATCATCACAATCTAATTTTAGAACATTTTTGAGATCCCCAAAAGAAACCCTATAGTCATTATCAGTCACTCCTAATCTTTCCTAATCCCTAAGTGCTGGACATTATTAATTCTGTCTTCATAGATTTATCTCTTCTGGGATAATTTATGTAAATGAACAATAGGTTATGTCGTCTTGGTCTTTTACTAGGCATAATGTTTTCAAGGTTCACTTATTTTGTAGCATGTATCACTACTTTATTCTTTTTTATTGCCAAATAATATTCCATTCTATGGATACACCACATTTTATTTATCCACTCAACAGTTGATGGACATTGGGACTGTTTTCTAACTTTGACTATTATGAATAGTGTTGCTACGAACATTCATGTACAAGACTTTGTATTGTATGTTTTCATTTCTTTTGGATATATACCTAGAATTAGTATTGCTGGATCACATGGTAACTATGTTTAACTGTTTGAGGAACTATCAAAATTTTGCTACACTATTTTACATTAGAATACATTGAGTAAATTCTTTATTCAGCAATCATTTTACATTAGAATACATTGAGTAAATTCTTTATTCAGCAATATGTGAGAGTTTCAGTTTCTCCATCTCCTTACCAATGTTGTCTTTTTGATTATAACTATTCCAGCTGGTGCAAAGTGGCATCTCATTGTGGTTTTGATTTGTATTTCCCTAATGACTTATTACATTGAGTACTTTTTCATGTGGCCACTTGCACATCTTCATTGTAGCAGTGTCTATTTAGATCCTTTGTCCATTTTTAATTTGTCTTTTTATTACTGATTTGCAAGAGCATATTATGTATTCTAGATATGTCTCTTATCCATTTGCAAATATTTTCTCTCATTCTGAGGTCATCTTTTCACATTTTTAGTCATGCCCATTGAAGCACAAAGGTTTTTTAATATTGATGAAGTCCAATTTATCTATTTTACTTTTTCACTTGTGCTTTTGGTGTCATATTTAAGATAGCATTGCTTAACCCAAGATTATGAAGATTTGCTCCTAAGTTTTCTTCTAAGAGTTTTATAATTTTAGCTCTTACATTTACATTTATGACCATTTTGTTTTTTGTTTTTTTTTTTGGTATGGTGTAAAGTAGGGTCTCAGTTTCATTCTTTTGCATTGAATATCCAGTTGTCTGATACTTGCTGTCACCATTTGTTGTCTGATAGTGGTCACCATCTGTTGAAAAGACTAATCTAGCCCTCATTAAATTGTCTTGCTTCCCTTGTTGAAAATTAATTGACCATAAATGTAGGGGCTTATTTTTGGACTCCCCGATCTATTCCATTGATCTGT
Source organism: Symphalangus syndactylus (assembly GCF_028878055.3). NCBI lineage: Eukaryota > Metazoa > Chordata > Mammalia > Primates > Hylobatidae > Symphalangus > Symphalangus syndactylus. Next base: position 80,920,545 of record NC_072426.2, read on the forward strand.
CCTTTTAGGAGTACTACATTGACTTGATTACTGTAGTGTTGTAGTAAGCCTCAAAATCAACAAGTATGAGTCTTCCCTGTTTATTTTTCTTTTTCAAGATTATTTTAGTTTTTCCAGGTCACTGCCATTTGCATGCAGATTTCAGGATTAGCTCATAATTTCTGGAAAAAAGCCAGTAGATATTTTGATAGAGATAGCCTTGAATCTGTGGGTGACGGGTTCAGTATTCTAAACCAATATTAACCAATATTGGTTAATATTGACTTATATATTGGTTAATATTGACTTAATATTCATAATATGACAATACTAATTAATACAATTAATCAATATTAACCTGAGGCATTTCTCAATTTATTTTTGTCTTCTATTTCTTTCAGTAATGTTTTGTAGATTTCAAGTTCAAAATGTGCACTTCTTTTGTTTGCTTTATTTCTAAGTATTTTATTTATGTTAATGTTATTCTAGATGGAATAATTTTTAAAAATTTCATTTTTGTGTGGCTCAAGTTTGTATATATTGTATTCTGCAAATTTGATCAACTTTTCTATTAGATCTAATCGTTTTGAGTGTATTCTTTAGAATTTTCCATATACAAGATATGTCATCTGTAAGTAGAGAAAGCTTCAGTGCTTTTATTTCAATGTGACCTTCCTTCCTTCCTTCCTCTCTTCCTTCCTTTTCCTTTCTTTCTTTGCCTCATTGTCTTGGCAAGAATCCAGTACAATGCTGAATAGAAGTGGTTGGAATGCACATCTCTGTCTTGTTTCCTGAACTTATGATAAAAGCATTCAGTTTCTCATCATTAATTGTGAAGTTAGTTGTGAGTTTTTCATAGATGATCTTTACCAGGTTGAGAAAATTCTCTGTTTTTCTAATTTATTGAGTCTTTTTATTACAAAAAAATTTTGAGTTTTTCAAGTGCTTTTTCCCTATTTATTAAGATGATCACATGCTTTTGTCTTTATTAATATGAATTACTATTTGAATTGATTTTCAGATGTTAAACAAATCTTAGATTCCTTGAATAAATACTACTTAGTCATGGTGTATGATTCTTTTTATATATTTTCTGGATTTGGTTTGCTATTATTTTGTAGGGGATTTTTATATGTATATTTGTAAGTGCTTTGTCTATAGTTTTCTTGTTGTGTGTGATGTTTTTGTCAGGTTTTGGTGTCAAGGTAATACTGGACTTGTAAAATATATTGGAGTGTTTCCTTCTGTTTGGGAAGAGTTTGTGAAGGATTGGTGTTGATTCTTCATTAAATGTTTGATAGAATTCACCTTTGAAGCTATCTGAGCTTTAGATTTTCTTTGTGAATAGTTTTGAATTACTAACTCAATATCTTTACTTTTATAGGTCTATTCAGATTTTATTTTTATTTTTCAATTCTTATTTTAGAATCAGGGGTACATGTGCAGGTTTGTTACAAAGGTACATTGTGTGACACTGAGGTTTGAAGTGTGACTGAACCCGTCACCCAGGTAGTGAGCATAGTACCCAATAGGTAGTTTATGTGCCCTTCCCTCCTCCCTTTTCTCTTCCCTCCAGTAGTCCCCAGTGTTTATTCTTCCCATCTATGTGGGAAGAAGTTTAGCTACTACTACTAAGTGAGAACATGCAGTATTTGGTTTTCTGTTTCTGCATTAGTTCACTTAGGATTATGACCTTCAGCTGGATTCATGTTGCTGCACAAGACACAATTTCATTCTTTTTATGGCTGCATAGTATTCCATGGTGTATACGTACCACATTTCAAAAATCCAATCCACCATTATGGGTGCCTGAGTTGATTCCATGTTTTTGCTATTGTGTCTATTCATATTTTTTATTTCTTCTTGAGTTAGTCCTAGTAGTTTGTGTGTTTCTAGGTATTTGTCTGTTTTATCTTGGTTATTTAATTTGTTGCCATACAATTGTACGTAGAATTCTTCTATAATCTCTTTTGTTTCTCCAATAGTAGTGATGCTCTCTATTATTTTTGATTTTGATAATTTGAATCTTCTCTTATTTATTGGTCAGTCTAACAAAAAGTTTGTCAACTTTGTTGATACTTTCAAGGGACCAACTTTTGGGTTTAGTGATTTTTCTTGTTTATTCTTCTATTCTCTATTTTATTTATTTCTTTTCTAATGCTTTTATTTCCTTCCTTCTGTTTTCTTTTGGGTTTAGTTTATCTTCTTTTCTAGTTTCTAAGATGGAATGTCAGTTTAATGATTTGAGAATAGTGAATCCTAACCACTAGACCACCAGGGGTGCTTGGTTTAATAATGGTTTGAGATCTTTCTTCTTTTCAATTTATAAGCATTTAGAGCTATAAATCCCCCTTTCTTCCAAGTACTACTTCAGCTGCAGCCCAGAAGTTTTTCTATGCTGTGTTTTTATTTTCATTTATCTCAGGTATTTTTAAATTTCCCATGTGATTTCTCCTTTAATCTATTGGTTATTTAATAATATGTAATTTCCACATATTTGTGAATTTTCTAAATTTCTTTATTTCTGTTGATTTCCTATATCATTGTGATTAGAAAAATACTTTGTATAGATGTAAATTTCTTTACTTTTATTGATCCTTGCTTAGGGTGTAGCAAATCCTGAAGAATGTTCCATGTGCACTTGAGAAGAATGTGTATTCTGTTATTGTTGTGTGGATTGTTCTATAGATGTCTCTCAAGTCTAGTTGGTTTGTAGTGATTTCTAGTCTTCTATATGCCTTTTGATCTGTCTAGTTCTCCTATCTTTACTGAAAATGAGGTATGAAAGTCTCCAGCTGATATTATCACATTGTCACTGTCTTCCTTCACTTCTGTCAGTTTTTGATTCATCTATGTTGTGGCTCTGTTGTTAGGTGCCTGTGCTTATAATTGTTACAGTATCCTAATGGATTGACCTTATTTATCATGATAGAATTTCTCTCTTATCTCTAGTAATTATTATTTTTTTGCCTTAAGGTCTGTATTGTCTGATATTTGTATAGTCATTCCAGCTCTTATTGTTGCTGTTTGTATGACACGACTTTTCACATTCCTTCACTTTCAACTTGTTTATGTCTGTGAATCTAAAGTGTCTCCTGTAGGATTTTGTGGATCCTGTGGATTTTGTTTGGCATCTGGTCTTAAAATATCTGCCTTTTGATTGGATTGTTTAAAGTATTCCCATTTAATGTTATTATTGATATAGTTGAATTTATGCCTGCCATTTTATTTTTTGTTTTTTATGTCCAATTTCTTTTCCTCTTCCTCTGTTCCTCCTAAATGAATATTTTCTACTTAATATTTTAATTCCTTTAGTAAGTTTTTAAGCTACTTTTGAATTATTTTCTTAGTGGTTGTTCTGGTGCTTACAATATGCATCTTAACTTATCCAATCTAATTTAGATTTAAATTAATTTAATTTCAGTAAGATATAGAAACTTTACTTCAATATGGCTTTTTCCCTTCCTCCTGTCATTTCTTTTATTATTGTTGTATATATTATAACATTTATGTTATTAGTAGAAACATAAGGATTCATTTTTATATTTATTATTTTACATAATTTTTTTGTTTTAAAGAAGCTGAGAAAAGAAAACAAAGCAAGTATATATTTACAGAGTTTCTTAATTGTCATTTCTGGCTCTCTTCATTTTTTCCTGTGGATCTGAGTTATTATCTGGTGTCGTCTCCTTTCCCATACAACCTTTTCTCCATTGATCTCTTTTGTTTTGGTATTTTTAAATACACTACATTTCTATGTGTTATAGACCCAATGATACAATTATACACCTTTTTTTATGTAATTGTTTTTAAAGAATATACTTAGAGAAGAAAGGAGAAAAATCTGCAGTTACACTGCCTTTTATAATTATCTACATAATTACCTTTACTGGCAGTGCTTGTTTTATTGTGTGGATTTGAAATACTTCCTGAAGTTATCTGCTGTTAGCCTGAGAGATTCCTTTAGGATTTCTCTCAAGGAAGACTGTCTAACATTGAATAATCTCATTTTTTATTAATTTAGGATTTTCTTTACTTAGCCTTCATTTGTGAAAGTGTTTTCCTGGTTGTAAGGTTCTTGACTGACAATTCTTTTTCTTTCTGTATTTTGAATCCCACTACCTCTGGCCTCCATTGTTTCTGAGGAGAGGTCAGCTGTTAGCCTTCTTGGGGTTCCCTTGAATGTGATGAGTCACTTTTCTTGTTCTGTGTTCAAGGTTTTCTCTTTGCTTTTGCCTTTCAAATAGTTCAGTGATGTCTATTTCCCTGCAGTGTGGAGCCTCTGATGTCTCTGCTCAGAGGGTGCAGCCTTGGGAAGGCAAACAGTCTCCCTGGCCAGCGTAGATCTGTGAGGTCTGTGGTTTAGTTGGGTGCACTTTGACTCTCTTTCCATGATCTGCCTGTTTTAAGCTTCTGGCTGGTCTGCCTCTATTCATGTCTCACACAGATATTAGCCTCCAGTAATTGCTATTTGCTCTATTGTTTTAAAAATACCTTGGTGTATAATGCTTCACAGTTTAATTCAATTAAAGCCATGTCTTTTTGCAGGGCAAGGTGTTCCCATCTTCACGTCTTGCATTGACCCAAGAAGGGCTCTTCTTGGCAGTCTCTTTGCCTGGTTCCTCTGTTAAACTTCTAGCCGGTATACCATCTTGCTTGCTGCTACTACTGTCACGGACAGACAGCCTCCTCTTACTCATCACCAAGATCTCCGTTGCTTTTAACAATGCCCTTAGACATTTTTCTCTCAAACTATATGATAAGTAATGTCCATCCCTTTAAGGAGAGTTGAGGGTCTTCCTGTTCTTAAAACCCCCTTCTTCTTTTGGGCAGAATCTCTATGCTACAAAAACCAGAGCTGAGGGTGGGAACAGTGGCCCTTTTCTCCTGGAGAGATATCCCTGCTCTATGAGTGAGATCTTCTCCTCTTGCCTCTCCTGGCATTGAGCTGCCACCCTGCAAGTGAGCTGGGGCAGGGGTGATCAGGGAGGGTCCCATGTTCTTAGCCTTATAAGTGGGGCCTGAGTATAGGAAGGGAGCCCTGGTCCTCTTAGGCACGCCTGCCTGGAATAGAGCTCCTGCAGCACAGAGCTGGGGAGGGGTGCAAGATTGGCTGACAACCTCCCATCCTGGGTGAAACTGTAGCCCTAGACTTGGATCTTGAGGGAGAAGAAGCCCCACCTTCTTGGCCACACCCACCTAGAGGAGAGCTTCCTTCCTGAGCCGAGGGTGGGCATGGGAGCTGGTTGTGACTCAGATGTCACAGACTTTCACTGTTATTACTAGGATTTAGTAGAATTTCTTGAACAAATGTTTCCTATCTACCATATGCCCTTAGGACAATTCCCAGAGACTTTAAATCATTGTTTTGTGAAATGTTCTCCAGTTAAAAGTTTGTTTTTCTGGGGAGCAGGTTTGCTGAGCTCCTCCCAACACCACTTTTCATGTCCCATCTGCATCGCCCTATGATCCTTTTGAAGATGGAGCAAAATCTGCTCTCCTCTAATCTTTCAAAAACCATCACAACACAGTTCTACAGCTGAATGTTATGAAGGTTTATTCTCCCACATAATATGGTCCTAGAACTTTTTAGCTTGGATTTTCTAGCTTTTCATTTTCTTTCCTTGCCTTTGGCCAGTCAGCCATTTCTGCTTTATTTTTTTGGCAGCCTGTGTGTCTGTAGTTACTGTCTTTCATGCTTTCTAATTTTCTGACTCAAGGCTGACTGGAAGATTATCAGAACTGTGGGACAATTACAGTAAAACCATTCTGACTGAAAGCCTAGAGAATTCTTCAACAAACCAAGTGCTGGTGCTTCGAGTCATGCCATTCCACGAAGACTATTGAGAGCCCCTGTTGAGTCCTGCTTATTCTGGTGTTGATGGCCTTCCTGAAAGGCGGCTCATGGGGAGCTGAGGGGCACTACACAAGGGACCTCACAGGCTGCTCCCAGCATCAGCAGTGATGATAGAGCCAGGGAGTCAAGAGACTTGTGAGAGTGTCATTATTTTAGCATAGAAAGGGAACACCTTACCAGGGATGCTTGCAGGGACTGATAGCCAGTCCTGAGATAAGGCAGGAAGAAGGCCAGAATTTTCACCTAACACAAAGAGACCAGCACTGGCCTTGCAGCTAGTCCCACCCAAGGCCAAGAGTGTCCTGATGATTATAATGGAGCTGTTGCATTTTCTCTGCCTCTGAATATTGCCATGGAAGACTGCTGCTCAGAGCGTCTATGCCCTGGAGTGGTATTTCACCTTTCCTGTGTCCTTGTGAGAGATTTGCATACACAACACCCCCCAGCTGGACTCAGCCCCTCGATGACAAGCCTTCCTAATGCTCACTGCCAGCTGTCCAACTGCATGTGGCTCTGGCTCCTATCTGTGCCTGGCGTCCTTTCTGCAGGGTTCCGTCTGTCTTCTGTGCTGTACCAGCTTGCTGTGACTGTCTCCTGTGGTCTTGCATATGTCCCTTCCTACAGCTGGTCTGTTGGTCAGTGAACATGCAACCTCAGTTGGAAGGTATGTTTTAAGCCCTGGCTTCTCCCAACCTACTTGGCCAATGTGCAACCCAGCTGCAGGTAATGGAGACCTGGTAGAAACAATCAGTGCTTCTCAAACTCCAGCAGGCATCAGAATCACCTGGGAATGGGGAGCTGTCTTTAATACACAGATTGCAGGGCTCTGACCCCAGGGTTTCTGATTCAGTAGGTCTGAGGTGGGGCCAGGAATCTGCGTTTCTAAGAGCTTGCTAAGTAGTACTGATTGCTGCTGGTTCAGGAACCGCACTTTGGGAACCACTGATCTAGAAGGCAACACCCTTAAAATGGTTCTAGTTGTTGTCCATGGGGAGATCACTGAAATGGATTTTTAATGTTTTCCTGCAGTTTTAAGTTTGTATTTCCAGTTTTTATAATTAAAGAAATAATAAAAGATAATAGGAAAAAACACAAATACCTATGCCTTCAAATGTATGTCCTCAAGTTCTCCATTCAGGCGCTTGACTCCAGCCCCTGGGCCTTCTTCCTTTTCCTTGAGGAAAATGTCCTTGTTCTTCTTCAGGGCCATTGATGAAGCTGTTCTGTGCCTGCAGAGGACCTCCCAGGAGGCCCTGCCATTTCCATCAAAGGTTACACACTTGGAGAGAGCGCTCCTAATGTGTGCCACTCTCTACCACCTGAGATGCTATTTTTTATAGCATTCCTCACAACCAGAGACAATCTTAGTTGTTTGTGTTCGGTGTGTTTTCTGTTCCTGACCTGCCCCTTCTTCCACCTCCCTGTCCTTAGCTCAGTCATCAGCTCCACGTGTCTTCCCTGTTCATGCTGAGTCCCACGGGCCCAGGGCAGCGACGGTCACATAGCAGGTGCTCAGTAAAATATTTGTTGAGACTAACTGGAGATAAGAGAAGAAACAGTAGTTAAAAACAACAGGACCAGACTCCCCACTGTGCTTTCAGCCATCACAGGGGTGTGTGCTTTAATTTAGCTGGAGCAGCTCTCTGGGGAGGCACTGTACCTGAGCAGGGCATGGAGGAGGAGGGCATGGCAGAGAAGGAGCTGTGAGAGCTCGGGGACTGAGGGGACAGTGGACAGAGTGCTGCCCCACAGCGCAGGGAGTTTCAGCGGGCTGCTTGCCCCATCAGATAGAGCAGGGAGCTCCTGCACACAACGGGCAGAAAGTTCTATTTGCTTGCAGGTGGTTGTGTGTTTGCTAGGGTTGCGTACCAATGTCCCACAATCTGGGTGGCTTAAACAACAGAAATGTATTCTATCACAGTTCTGGAGGCCTGAAGTCCAAAACCAAGATGTTGATGGGGCATGCTGTCTCCAAAGCCTCCAGGGAAAGATCGTTCCTTTCCTCTTCCAGCTTCTGGTAGCCCAGGGGCTCCTTGGCTTGCGGCAGCATCATACCAATCCCTGCAGCTATGGGGTGTCCTGCTCCTGTCTGTCTGTGACTGTATCTCTTCACCTCTTCCTGTGAGGATGCCAGTTGTTGGATTAGGGCATACCCTAATGACCTCATTTTAACTTGATTACATTGGCGGAGATCCTATTTCCAAATAAGGTCACATTCACATGTACCAGGAGTAGGACTTCAACCTATCTTTTTGGGGGACGCAATTCAATCTAAACAGTGGTCTCTGTAAAGCAGTTTCCATGGGGGTGGTGTTTCATCTGCCAGAGATCTGCACCAACAGGTTACATCTATCCAACCGAAGAATGTTGCACTCCACAGTCTCCAAAGGAAGAGTGGCCCATTGAAGCCCCCCAGGAAAAGTACCTCAGTCCAGGGCCCCTCAAAATAGGGAGTACTCTCACCCAGACCCCTAAAGGAGAAGGATCTCACTCCAGAATCCTTCCAAGAACAATATCCATTGATGTACCCTAAAACTTAATATGATCTCCATCCAGTTAGGGCCCATTTTTTGATAGATTGGGAGGGCTGAGATTACCCTGATTTCAACTGTGCTAATAAGGCAAGCTTGACCTGTGTCTTTGCCTGGGTTTTAGAAAAAGAGGAGGCTTCACTGCTGTGTGATGTGGCACATCTTGTAAAAGCCCAGTCTTTCTATGTATGTGCTGGTGCAACCCTATGAGCAATGTAAAATGATCCCTTATACAGAAGAGGAGACAAAGGACCAGAGTGGTGACAAAGACTTGTCAACAGTCACATGACTCAGTAGTGGTAAAGCCAGGCCTCATGGCTCTACTCCAGTGATCTGTGCATTGTACCATGAAGAGTCTGTGTTATCAGGGTGCAGTTACCATTGGTGAACCTTTAATCAGTTCCCTTAAGACTGGAGGGCATCAGATGGGGGCTGAGAGGAATCCCTGGACAGTGAGCTTAGTGCAGAGGACCCTCCTATCTCACAGAGCCATCCTCTCACCTGCTCATTGTTATTAACGTTGGCTAAGCACAAACCAAGCATGGCAAGGAGCTGTCTCTGCGGAGCCTGCAGCCTCCTAGGCTCTGACATTTGCATTCAGCATTGTGCATGGAGACTTCTGGGGGCAGCCAGCTAACCCAGATGGGAGGGCTTTTGCTTGAGGACATGACCACAAAACCAGGTGTGGGAGGATTCTAGTTGCTCGGCACATCATGGAGGGAGGCCTGGGGTGGGCCAGTGAATGGGCGTCCTGGATTTGGACCATGGGGAGCAAGGAATGGTAGGATGAGCCCTGTGGTAATCAGAGGTGAGGCCACAGGGGGCCTTGATACCACACGAAGGAATGTGATGCTCTTCATTAAAGTCCTCAGGGATTGGGGTCATCCAGGGAGCAAGAGAGATGGGTATTAGACTTCCAGATGCCACCGCACTGTGCAAGACAGGACCCTGCTCACTGCGCCTGCCTCCTGGGTCCTGGCATTGATTAATGATGCCTTGGACCTCCCATCCCGAATGGAGAGGAGCAGCAGCTGTGCTTGGGCTGTGTCCTCTCACTGATGGGGTCAGACTATACCAGGGCCGTGAACCCTGTAGGATCCTGGCCTTTCTCCTAAGCCTGTGACCAGAAACATGCCCCACCTGGCTGCTGTCTCAGTACACTAGGGAGCAGGGAAGCTCTCTAAGTCCCTGGCTTCATGCCATTCAACATGGCCACCAAGAGTGGCAGCCTTGAGACTGGCAGAGCAGGAAAGCCTGCCTACCAGACTGGTTGGGTGAACAGGGCCCTCATTAGAGGCACCCATTCCATCATTCACTTAAGCATCAAATATTTACCAAGTACCCACTGTGTGCACAGTCACCTGCTTACTGCAGGGACAGAGAGGTGGGGAAGGGTAGACCCTGACTCCAACCTCCCCACAGTGCAAAGAATCAGATGCCCAGAAAATGTTTATACATCTAGATCTGGGATCCAGAGCAGGGAGCAGTCAGCCTTGATTCAGAGCCCTCAGTCCAGGGATGATAAACAGGAGCCCAGAAGGTTCTGTCTGAAGTTGGTTGACTTGCTGCTCTCATAGGGTCCTACTGTGAGGAAGCTCCTTCTCCCAGTTCCCTAAAAGGCTATTTCAGACCTTTCTGAACTCATAACATTAATCCTTCTGCCCCAGTCTCAGTTAACGAGCCTGTTCCCAACATGGCCAAGGAGACAAAGCCAGCTTCAAAAGCCAATGCCCCCCAGTAGCCATCCTCATCCACTAGCCAAAGGTTCCAGCTGCCCTCTGCCAGCCAATGGCTCCCAGAATAATGTCCTCAGCTCCAACTCACTCCCAAAGTCTAGCTCTGTCCCTGCACATACCCCAAAGTACTTCAAGCTCAACTTGCCTCAAATTCAATATCCATCCAGTCTGCAGCCTCTCACACCAAAGATACATGCTCATTTATCTGAATTATATAACTTTATTAATGGTGGCGGTGCTCATCCAGCTCTCAGATTCAGAAATCAGGGGATTGTCCTTGAATCCCTCACGCAGTCCTCTGGATGTGGGAAGTAGCTGAATATTTCTTCATTCCCCCTCCTCCTCCTGGCTGCCCATGTTCCTGTCACATCACTCTTCACCTGAATTTTGCCACAGCATGACTGTTGATTCCACGCCTATAATGTGCCCTTTGCTAATCCACCCTCCATGTTATCTCAAGGGTGAGTTCTCTAAAAGCACAAAGCTTAAATTCAACCTGACTTTCCATTAAAAGTGGACAGGACTGTTCAGAATCTGCTCCCTCCTCCCTCTACTCTGATGTTCTTCACCTTCCCCTATGACCTCTGTCCCTGCCTGCAGCTCCAGGAATCTGGAATTGTCCTGGCTGTGGGCACTGCTGACTGCCCACCCTGTACTGCTCTCCTCCTCTCTCCTCATGTCCCATTACCCCCTGCCCAGCTCTTGGGAGGAGGGAGGCTTGTTTTCCTTCTCTGCACGCAGCATCCCCTGCATAATTGACCTGGGGTGGAGAGACAGGCTGAAGCGAAGATGACATCCTCTTTGTCTCGCTGGTGTGGATGGGAGCTTGTAGCATGTTGCTGTTGGCTGCCCTGAGACCACTGGGGCCACAGCCCTGGGATGAAGCTTAGGGTGAGGACAGTGAAACATGTGAGGAGAGGGCAGCTGGGTCCCTGGTGGAGGCATTAAGATGCTGAATGGCACCTCACCTGGAGGCTGACTTGGACTCGAGTTACATACACTTAGCAACAGTTTTTGTTACCAGCAGCCCAAATTCAATAGATGTTGTTCATGCCTCCAATGCCTGTGCACACTCTGTTTAGACACAGGGTGAACACGTGTCCCACACGGCTGGGGACAGCACTGGTTTATGCCTATCGTGTGATTATCATTGGTAACCGCATCCCCTTTCCCTCTCCAGTGTTCCAAGTCTGGACAATAGAGTAGGTGTTCCTGCTGCTGGAATGAGGCTGCACAGACATCTGCCTGGCACACTCCTACCCAGAAGTCTAGAGCATCGCCTGGCTGAGGAGGCTTATCCAGCCTCTCTCTACACGTCCCTGCTTGCCTGAAGGGAATCTCGTACTCCTTTGTAACAACCCCTGTCATGTGGACATGCTGGTACTGCATGCACTAGACTGCACTGAAATGATTTATATTTATTTTCATTAGATTGTGAGCTCAAGGGGAGGAACCATATGGCCACGTGTGCTCAATAGATGATTGTTAAAGACATAAATAAATCATTCAAGATATGTCATTTTCATATAGTAGGTAGGGCCCTCTGAGCCACAAGGTGGCCATGTAATAATTTACAGGGGACAGAGCCTGACAGAGCCTTGGGCTCCTCCTCCAAGGTCATGGACACTCACTGACCAGCCAAGAGCCGTCAGTGGAGGAATCTCCTGACCCTCCTCAGCTCACTCAGCAGCCTGCAGGGTCTGCCCTCAAGAACCTGGCATTGTGCTCTGGGCTGTCATCTGGCCTGGGAGCCGGCAGCAGGACAACACCAACAATGCCCCTAAAGGCTCCCAGCTGCTTGGCTGACGATTTTATGATGCCTGAGCTGGGTAAGGGCTGTCCCCCACTTCCAGAAGCCAAGGGTCATTGCAATGGACAGGGCCCCAGGGTCCCCACTTCCCATGTCAAAATGAAATGCCCCTGTGTTCTTAAGTAGGTTTCAGGCATCCCAGAACTGAACTCCGTTTGTTATTTCTTTGTTGCTCTTTGTCCTTGTGCACAGGCCTGGGGGCTTCTATGAATAGTTTCTCTATGGAAAGACCTGAGTAAAGGGAGGTTTCATGGCTGTAGGTCTTCATTCTGTGTCTCCAGAGAAGGTTCCGTGCAGCCATGTGCTGCCTTCCCTCCTGGGCTGCCCTGGAAAACTTAGTTTATCAGATAGTCCCACCATCTTAGAACTGAGAGGGCAGAGGGGACCCCAGGAAAGGAGATGGCTCCTTAACAAAGAATGTGGGCACCTTGACAAGGAGAGTCAAAGAGTCCCCAACATCCTCCTAAAGCCAGCACCACCAATGAGAGTGACACAACCATTGATGCTGAGAAGCGCAGCATGTGGCCCATGGCGGGGCAGATCCGCACACTGAGAGGCCTCCTGCCCTGCCTGCACTGTCCATGGCTCCCATACGGTTCTGGATTCTGAAGACCCAGAAAGGCAGGAGCTGGAGACTTTGCAGAGAGCTGTCAAAAGTAAAATACACCCATCAGAATAAACGCCTAGCATCATAATATGTATTCGGGACGTTTTCTAGCATCATCTCTGCACTCCCGCCTGCAGTCTCCAAACACAGATGGTCCTGGGCCCTCAGCATCACTGAGAACCCACCCACTTCTCAACCTTTGTGTCTTTGCCCATCCATTTCTATCTGGCAAAACCATACCAAAACTTTTAAACCCAGTTGAAATAACTTCTCCTACAAAGCCTGCCGTCTATGAACTTCCAAAGTGGAAGAAATTGGGATTTATTTTTACTCCTAAAAACACTGGACCTCCTTGACTATACAGATGTTAGGATCCTAAAGTAACCATGTGAATGTGTGTGTATATGCGCATATGTGTGTGTGCAAGCCCTAGCGACTGTCTGAGATCCTTGGGGGAGGCACTGTTTTGTCCAGATTCCCAGAAGTTTCTCTGTTTTGTGGTCGATGCTCTGAAACGTTGAATGAGTTGATCACTTGCCTGAGGGCTGGAAGGAGACTGCTGGTTTCAGGCAGATAAACTTCAAAAGTATGAAAAATGATCTTTTTTCTCTTCTGGTTTGGCAAATAACTTTAATTCTCTAATGGAGAGCTTTAATTGGAACCTTGATTCTATATTCAGAGGTAAAGGGCTTTACCAAAAATGGATTAGAGCAGTTCATAAATTTTTCCCCAAACGTTAACATACTACAGGGCTGATAGGGGTTGTTTAGCTTGGCCAAAAAAACTAGCATTAAAGATTAAAATAACAACTTCCTGGATTCCTGTGCAGGCTGCTAACTTGTCCTGGTGCCCTTGGGCCCTGGTGGACAGTCGTGACATCATCAATAATGACTATAAATCAGCAAGAATCCCAATCTCTTCATAGTTCTCTTGCAAGAAGTTTGAGGGAACAAACAGGCAGAGTGGTTTTCAAGGAATAATGACGGATAACAGCTAAATTCCTGAGTGCCCATGCCGCCCACCTCTTCTGTGAGGGCTGTGCCTCAGTGACCTCCGTAACCTTCTGCCAGCCTGTGAGTGGCTGGGTGCCTTCCCCAGGTGATGTGGCTGAGAACCTGTGACTGTACTGGATTTGAGAGTCCAGGTCCCTAACCACTCTGCTGCACCTTCTCAATTAGAAACAACCTGCAGAGGTTCCAGATCAGAGAGCTTGGCTTAGGCAGAGAGGCGTATTCTGAAGGTTCGGATCTTGTGTTCTTCACTCCAGGCCAGGGACCATCGTGCCCCAGACGCAGTGAGGCTAGGCTCTGGAATAGGTCTAGACTGGGTCTGGATCCAGCTCTGTGGAGGGACAGGGTACCTCTGGGATTGTTCATGCCCTCAATGCGTTGGTGTCTTCATCTGCAGAATGGGGTCATTATGACATTTAAAGAAGACACTTCATGTGCAGGGCTCAGCACGAAATGTGGGCTTGAGGCGAGATGGAAAAGGAAGATGGGGAGGAGGAGGAAAGGCAATCGTGGCTGTGGGTGTTGGCAGGGCAGGGGGCAGAGTCTGTCTGTCCTCTTGAAATTGCTTCCATTTCTGTGGTCCTAAGAATGTTCAAAAAAAGAAATATAAATATTTGCAGACAGGCCCTCAGGAATCTGCTCCCCATGACTTTCTAGTGGCTGCCCTGTCTTTCAGCGCCTCTGGGGCCTGGTGCCCAATTGCTGCTTCTCTTTCACTCTTCCCCTCCTGCCCGCCCTTGCCATCTCTGGGATTGTGGGCTGGCCACTCAGCTGGGTGCCAGGGCTGGTGCTTGGGTTTGTGTGGGGGCCCCAGCACCAGCACTGCACAAACACAGCCGGGCAACAAGTACTCCGTCCCCTCTCCTGCAGCTCTGCTGAGTGTTTTACCCCAGCCTAGGTCCATCAGAAGGTGGGACCCCCTGGACCACTCCCTCAAGAGCGACCTGCTGGCTATGGGACATCGGGGCCAGGCCTACCTTCCCGCAGAGTCACAGGGATGTTTGCTACAACTGAGAGGGCTTGGAGCTCTTCCACCCGGCAATCCCTTTGACCTGGAAACCAGGGGGAAAGATTTATGGATCTCCAAGTTAATGAAGCTCAAACACCAGCTGCCTGGGCTTCAGTGGAAGGCATGGCCCTTCGTTCAGTTTCTCCATAGCTCTGCCGCTTTCACAGCCAGAGCCAAGTTGACCAAATTCCTTACATAACCACAACACTAATTCATCATGTGTGTTTATAATAATGAACACACTTCAAGGCCATTGACAGAAAGCAGCCTCCTGATGGTTGAGTCTCCCTGGTCACGCAGTGCAAAAGCCCATCAGCCAAGCCTCGAGATCCGGGTGAGATGTGACTTATCTAGGGAACGCCTGGCTTTGAAAAATATACACAGAGTGACCCACGACAGACCCTTCAGCCCTGTTTGCAAGCCCTCATGTATTCTCTGCCTCATTAAAAATGTTGTTTAAAATTGCCGAGGGATAATTAAACAGGCCTGTGGTTGATTTATGGAGGACAAACAGAGCTATGAATGCACAGAAATATTGTGTCGTGGGGAAGGCAATTTATGAAGATAAGGCTAACTGTTGACCCGAGGTTGGCCACTGAAGTGATGTGTCTTGATGATGCTTCAAGTCCACAGAGGCCCAAAGTGTCCAGGTATTACATGTTGACAGCTGGCCCACATTTTGAGTTTAGTAGCTTTTTAATCTCAATATCCCAACTAACAAATGAAATGAAAGATTGTGCCCATGCTGTTACCCCACACTCACAGGCACATGTTTGGAATTTGAAGTAGAAAACAGGGTGACTGACTGCGATACTGACATTGGAGTGGCTCTCACTTCTCAGCACCCAGCCTTGCCTGGCAGCGTGGTTGACACTCCCCCAGGTGGTTTTTATGGCAAGTTATAAATCAGAGGGTGTGGGTGCGACTCAGGTACATCTGGGTCCTCACTCTGGGAGTTCTTTGGAGTGGGATGGGGAAGGATATTGTCATTCTCTCTTTGTGTTGATGCTGTTAGTAGGCAAACAAAACACAGAATGTAGCCGAGGCTGCCTCCATAGAGGAGAACCATCCTAGAAGGCAGAGAACATGAGACTTATGAGCCCGTGACTTTCCTGGCCTGGCCAAGCTCCCTGCTGATCCAGGAGCAGCTTCGGTCCATGCCCGGAGTCCTGATGCGGGCCCTGCATCCTGGCGGCTCCCGGAGCTTCCAGCAGCTGAGCCTGGGGCTAGTGTTTTGGGGCCACAGTCTCTGTCCTGTTCTGTCCAGTCCCTCTGTGGTCGGTGGCCACAGGGACACCTACTTCCAGCCACTTTAAAAGGTTGGGTCTCCACTGTGTCCGAGAAAGTCTCCTTCTACCCTGATAGCTGTGTCCTGGAAGCCAGCCTGTGCCAGGGCCCTCCTGGACACCTTTGTGCATTTACCCATCACTCCCTTTTGGCCACCTCTTGTCTCCTCAGCTCTGCCCTGAGCATATTTCCATCCCTAACACCTCCAACCCCATGACCCACCCCGCAACCACGTGCAGAGTTCAACACTTGAGCCCTGGGACCCGAGTCCTCTGTGCTTGGGTGCGAGGCCAAGCTTCACTTCCTCTGCCTATGTACTCAGGGTTGTGTACCCCGAGTGCCCCAATAATTTCCAAGGGAAAAAAATTAAATCGAGCTCTAGAAATGACTGCAGGTTGCATACATTCATGACACATTTTCCCTGCAGGGTCCTATCTTGAAGGTGCTCCCAACGTCGTCAGGGTGACCGTGAGAAAATGGTCTGGTCCCGGCTTCCTTTGTTGGCTCGAGTCTACCTACTCTTCTGTTCACCACCTTAGAAACCCTGCCCTCCTCAGAAACCCACGCTTTTGCTTCTGTCTTTCTGAATGTCCCTCTGTCCATCTCCAGCAACATCCCCACATGTCCCAATTAATGAAACTGCCCTCCCCAGCATTAGGCTATCACCTTTCCTTCTGTCAGAAACCGCTCAGAATCTGAGTAACTCCTCTGGGCTCTGAACCCAAAGCTATCCCCAAATCACCACCAAACCTCCCTTTGTTCTAATGAAGGAAACATTTCACCAGCCTGGTGTGAGTTACTGTGTGTACTTGGAAATATTTGAAATACTCAAAATACTCTTTCCTATAGAATTAAGTTGATTTAAACTGTCCTTGTCTTCAATTTGTCTGATGGGAAAGTTAAAATCAATGACTATGTTTTACACACCCCCACAACCCCCCACAACCAAGAAACCCAAATCTTGAAATAAAGTAAATGTTTACTTTATTCTATTTAAGTGTCCCCCAGACTTAAGGTAATCACATACTTGAGGCTTTTACATTTCTGTCTTATTTATCAGTAATTCTAACCCAAGAGCCATTAAAAAAGTGGAACTTATTGTTTAGCTTGGAAGGGAAAGCTCCTCCTATTCCGCAAATCACTGAGGCAACTCCCGTCCCGTCCACCGTGTCCTGAGCCTTTACAGCCAGGACCGGGAAAAGTTGGTTTCCTTTTTACATAAATAGGAAAGTCATACCGCTGTGCATGTGACCCCAGAGACTGGCCTCTGCAGTGCACTCCAATCTGGTAAAAATGTCACTTCTCCCTCTCTCTAAGTTAAAGCATGTGGATGATCTGAACAACACAAGAATAAGCTAGAATGTGAAGCAGAGTCAATCTTATCAGTTAATAAAGTCAAGTTGTTGATTCAGAGAAGATTGGACCTGAGAGGATTTCAGGAGCAGCAGTGTCATCAGAGCCGAGGCTTCATTTGTGGTTGTTACCACAAACTCTTGGCTGAACCCAGAGGCGGGCAAGAATTGGGTATGTCTGCGGGGAAGGATGCAGTGGGGGTGGAGAGGTATTTATGGGTTTTAAGATTTAAATTTAAAAAAACCACATTGTCATCTGAAAGAAGACAAATAGCAAATTGTTGAAGCGACAGGCCCCTAGGGACTAATTACTCTTCCGCAGTAATTCAGGAACTTCACCAGTGACTTACATTGACTTAACATGTCAAATGTCAGTTCTGTGTTATGAAATAAAAATACGTGTTCTTTTAGTGTAAACAATACAGAAATGTTCTCAGATGTCCCAAGTTGTTAGTCATGTGGGACAGATTCAGTGCCCTATGATGCATGTCCACGGCTCTGTGCCTGAGATTACAAAGTGTAACAGGGCAGCCTTATAGTTAAAATCCAAGTAGACACCTTGTTCATCTTGGGGCTGAGGAGCACCCACACTATCCCTCGGAGACATTCATTTTGCACATTCAGAATGCAAGACTGATCATGAATAAATGTTCCTGCCACTTCGTTCTCCAGTCTCCATTCTACTTTGGTTTTGGGGAGGTTGTTGCACGACATTGATGGGGAGACCACTGGCCAGCTGTGCCCCTGGTAGGGTTTGAGCCAGTAGCAGGGTGCAAAGCTTACAGCACTGCGCTACATGGTGTGAGCTGCCTTGGTTTCTCATGGGGTATCACCACAGGTCAAATACAATGTGTCTGCAAACCAGGCCGAGAAGCTGGTGCACAGCTCACATGCTGCACATGCTAACTCAATTGAAATAGCCTTTCAGCAACAGGTGCACACTGGCGCTTATTCTACACGAGGCTCCATGCAGGTCATAGAGGGCTAAGGCTCTGTGTTCAGTAGAGCAGGCCCTGTCTTGCTGCTTCTTCTCTGTGGCTGGGCTCAAGGTCTAACAGTTTACAGAAACCCAATCAATGTTGGTTGGCTTGAAGACAGGATCTCTGCCTACAAACTTTTCATAGTTTAGGAGAAAAATCCTATTAATCATCCAAGGTTCAACCAAGAAGATAGGTCACTCTAAGTATTTATAACAGAGGACTCTCATTACCCAGGTTATAGGAAGACTTTGAGGCCAGAGCACAGTGACATTGGAGGGAGCCACAACCCTCCCTGGGTTGAAAGAACTAAGGAGGTAAGTGGTGCTATGGGGCCCAGGTACGAGGGTCACCCTTTGGAAGCTGGAGTCTTGGCTTCCCTGGCAGGAGCTGGACCCTCAGGGAAGTCTGCTGGAGATAGTGCTTAGGTGTGGGGAAAATGGTGATGGAGAAATACCCTGGCTTCCCCCTTCTTACCCCTCTTTTTAGCACCTATCTCTGGGGTGAATCCCACCAGAAACCAATTGGCACAGGAGCCAGGAATGACAGTCTAATAGGCTCAATCCTTCCTTCCCTGAAGCCCATCCCCATAATGCAGAAAGGGAAAGGGCTTGGACTGGCTCTGAGGGCAGACAGGTCCAGGATTGGCACGTCTTCAATTGGACAGCATCCCACAGCCTAGGAATAAATTTCCTTTATGTATTTCATTCTCAAAATCCCCACAAAGACCCCATGAATGGTGCATTTTTACTTCATTTTATGTATGAGAAATGTAAGACCCAGTAGCTTCTGATAAATGACTATAAACTCCTCAGCTAGTGCCTGGCTCAGCAGTACTCAAGTTGGGTCTATAACCCCCATTTCCCTCTTACCCTTGCTCTACGTAACCCTCGAAAGGCTGTTTTCCTTCTAAGGACCTATGGGGACATCTTTTCACTCATGAAGGTTTTGCATTTTAGATTATTGTTCAAATTGTCTATTTCCCTTTTGATCTCCTGTCTAGTTGTTTTCTCCATGATTCCAAGTGTGGCATTGATGTTGCCAAGTATTTGTATTGGTCTATTTTTCTCATTATTTATATCAGTTCTGCCCCATGTATTTTGGGGGCTCTGTTATAAACATATGTTTATAATTGTTATATCTTCTTCACGACAACTCATGAAGAAGTTATAACTATTGTTATTATAAAGTGTCCCTGCTTATCTCCGATAACTATTTTTGTTTGAAAGTTTATTTTGTCTGATGTCAGTATGGCCACTCCAGTGTTCTTACAGTTGTTTGCATGATTATTTCTTTTCCATCCTTTTACCTTCAGCCCATTTATATCTTTGAATCTAAAGTGTATCTCCTGTAGCAAACATATAGTTGGATCTTGTTTTTCTTATCCTGTCTGATAATCTCTGTCTTTTGTGTTGCTTAATCCATTAATATTTAATGTTAATATCCATAGGTTTGGATTTATGTCAGCCATTTTACTTTCTTCTTTATGTCTCATGTCTTTTTTTGGTCAATTTTGGCATATAAAGCTGTATATTACAAAATTGGGGTTTTGGAATGCAAAATTTAATAGCATAAAGTATTATTTTGCTTTCTTTCTTTTGTGCGTGAATCTCTTCCAAAGTCTTCTGTAGGAGGAATTCAAACACCTCTTCTCCACTTTGCAAGTCCTGCTGAGTTGCTCTGGGAAGGGGTTAGGAAGGGAGGTAGGGATTCACATGCTTCTGGTAGAAGAGATGAGTTGCGAATAGGGAAATGCCCAGTAGCCCCTCAGCCACCACTCCCCCTTACCTGCATCTCTTCAGATCATTCTCTTCAAGTCATTTCAGGTGCATTAAGACATTGGTATCTGAATGGCAAAGAAATTCTCTTCAGACCTGCCCATCACTGTTCATGGGGACCAGAGGGCAGTTCTCTGTGGATCACAGTCAGTCTAAAGCACCTTCCCCTAAAGCTACCAACATTGAGGCATCAGCCAAGGCTTCCCCGCCATGAGCTTTAGTCCACTCCCTGAAAGCCACAGGCTTGTGGCAAATGATGATAGGGAAGCTGATTTGGCAAAGTGGAAAACATGATATTATCAAGTGAATAAAGCAAACTACTAAATTCTACTTCTTGCTGGGACCACCAGGAATAACTAAGAATGCCTGTGGACAGGATTGAGGGGCGGCATGGGTCAGACACTTTTTTTGTCGTAGTTCAGTGGTGATGTGCCCACTGCTTCTCTTTTGTTACATGTCCTTCATTAGTGTCATAATTCTTTTTGGTTTTTGACGTAAGAATCAATTAAAAAAAGTAAAGACAAATTAAGATAGGGCTGATGGAAAGAAGAGGTGGGGAAGGAAAGAGGTAGAGAGGGAGGGAAAGAGGTAGAGAGGGAGAGAAGACAAATAAAGAGAGGTTTGATTTCATTTGGGCTGTAGGAAAAAGCTAATCCTCTGAAGTTTTAAGCCAGCTATAGTTGATGAGTAATAAAGGGAGGTCCAAAACTCATTTGTGTTTTAATATTGACTTAGTGTAGTAAAAAGCAGGGAAAAATTAGAGTGTCATGGGGAGTTCAAGACCTAAAACAGAGCATCTGAAACATAACCTAAAAAAAGGATACTGTGATTCCAATCCAAAGACTTTAAATTCACGGAAGGGAGTAGGAAACTGCATGGCCTGCAAAACGTTTTTTACGTTTGGTTATTTGCCCTGGGAGAGGAAGCTGAGGCTCATCTCTGCGTCCCGTCCCTTCTGAGCTCTGCAGCGGATGCTGCTTCCGCCTTGCCTGCTCTGCCCACTGCCCGTGACTCTCTGCGAGGCCTGTGCACTGTCTGTCACAGTCTCCTCTCCTGTGATCACTGCCCTGCCTTGGCTCCCATATCCCCTCTGTCGGAACCTCTGTCCTCTTAGGCCCCATGACCTGTTCTCACCTGATTCCCAAAACCAGCTGAGATGTTTCCAACTCCCTGGAGCCTTCCTGATCTCTGGACCTCATTTTAAAAGAGCAGCTGAATTCTCCACAGTTGTGTTTCTGGAGCTCTCAGACTCTCTCTTCCTAGGAGAAATGATCATCTGTTAGGTTGCGTCCTGGATACCTGTTGGGTGGTTTTTGTCGGGTCATCTTAGCTGAGCTGGCCGTTATTCCTCAGAATTGTCTTCTCTGATAAGTTCCAAGGCAGCCTGAAGCACATGTGACGGAGAAGGCTGCAGCATGGGAGCAGCCAGCCCGCTCATGGGTCTGTGCAGGCTGTGTGCCTGACCCCCTGGCTCACCTGGTCAGCGTGGGGCAACTGCTGGTGGCCACTTTCGGGTCCTGCTGCAGCCCCTGCTCTGGCCTCTCCTACTAGAGATCGAAGCAATTTCTGTTGGTCCTTGTGGGTCCTGTGCAGCCGCGGGGGCCATTTGGTCTTGCTTCCTACACTTGACATCTGTCATCCTCCTTGAATGCTTGCCCTGTCATACAGGCTCTGGGCCACAGCCTCAGATGCAGAAACAGCAGCAGCAGCCCCACAGGCTGAGGAACCAAATCCCTGCTTGAGGCCAAACCCCTGCAAGAAATGTACTATTCTACAGCTACTGCAGTCCTGCTTGGCACTGGACCCTCACAGATGCCCACCTACAAGCTGCCCGGATCCCTCTCAGGCGGGGCCAGGGATCAGCTCTGGTTCTTCTCTCTTGGCAAGTTTAGGCATAGAGCAGGCACTCACAGAACACAGGTTGGTGGGGGGCCTTGATGTACCCAAGCTGGCTGAGATGGCCTTGCAGACCCTGGCTGAGTGGGTCTGAAAAGAGCAAGGGCTGGCTGGCTTCCCATGGCAGGAAGAGGCCTTTTGGTTGTGGTTGTTTTGGGTTTTTGGTTCCCCTCATAGTGGGACTACTTGTGAGGCAGGTTCTCGGAGACAGGATCCTGACGGTTGTGACTCCTCAGATGCCTTCATCTGTCCGAATGGTCTGACGATGGCTGTGCCCCAGGGCCAGAAGTGCATCCCTGTGCAGTGTGGAGCTTCAGGCTGCCTGCGCTGCACCCTCCTGGAGCTCGAGAAGGGCTCCTTCCCCTCGGATCCCTTGGACACAGATAACTTTGTGTCTCTGGTCTTTGGGATCTGGCCCCAGGCTCTCCCACAGGAGGACAGACTGTGGCTGCTGGCCTGGTTTGTGGACCCTAACAATGAAGTCTGTATGATGTAGTTAGGTCCAACTGACATGTGTTTTCACCCATAACTCTGGCACGACCACCACGCTGCCTCCAGTGCTGCTGCCCACCCTGCACGCTTTCTGCCCCATCCTGGTGCATTTCCCTGATGACTATGGGGTGCCCAATTGGGGGAAGAGGGCAAATCATCCCCCTACTTGGATCCTTTCTCAGCTAGAAATTCCCAGTGTGAGTTGCTGTGTTGAATTTAAGAATGATGTCCAAATGTCATCAGTATCCATTGCTTGGCTCTGCTCCCAGGGCCTGAGGACAAAGCAGGGTTCTGTGGTCACAGGCAACAGGCCCTGCTCACCGCCTTGCTCCACTAGGTAGGTTAAATGACAGCTCCATATCCTCCTGCCCGCCTCAAAGCCCGGATCTACAAGGATGTCCAGGTCAGTGCAGCATCACAGCAAATGACCCCAGGCTTCCTTCTCTCCATTGTTTCATAAAGTTCTGTGATGTGCATGTTACCATGGTTACAGATCCATCAGTACATCGCTTTCCAAGTGATCAGAGACTTTCTGCTTCCTAGTGGCTTTCGGTCACTTTAGAAAGGGCCTTGGATGTCTAGAGAGGAGAGGGGGTGTGGGCAGACATGAGACGACCACTGAATGGTCTCTACTTCCAGTTTCGGGGCTCTTGGGGCTGGGGTGGCATTATGGCTGAGTTGTGCTCTCCCAAAACTTGTATGTTGAAGCCCTAACCCCCACTACTGCAGAATATGACTGTGTTTGGAGACAGAATCTTTAAAGAGGTGATTAAAGTTAACTGAGATCGTCAGGGTAGGCCCTAATCCAATACAACTGATGACCTTCTAAGAAGAGATGAGGACAAAACCGTGCATAGAGAGAAGACCATTTGAGGACATAGGGAGAAGACAGCATCTACAAGCCAAGGAGAGGGGCATGAGAAGAAACCGAACCTGCCAGCAACCTGATCCCAGACTCCCACCCCCAGAACTGCAGGAACAATGCAAACCTGGCCTGTGGTGCTTTGCTATGCAGCCCTGGCAAACTAGGATAGGTGTGTCTTAGTCCATTTGCGTCACTATATAGGAGGCAATTCATAAGGCTCGGTAATTCATAAAGCAAAGGGGCTTATTGGCTCACAGTTTTTCAGGCTGTACAAGAAGTGGGGCACCAGAATCTGCCTCTGGTGAGGGCCTCAGGGAACTTCCACTCATGGAGGAAGGCACCACGTGAGGAGACAGGAAGCAAGAGAGAGGGGAGGAAGCAGCAGGCTCTTTTTAACAATCAGATCTCATGAAAACTAAGAGTGAGACTTTGATACCATGAGGATGAGGATGGCACCAAGACATTCATGTGGGACCGGCTCCCATCACCCACACACCTCCCCCAGGCCCACCTGCAACACTAGGGGTCACATTTCAACATGAGATTTGGAGGGAGCAAACATCCAAGCCATATCAGGTGGTGACAGAATTCCCCTCGGCTTCCTCTAGCGGCCCCACCTATGGCTTTGGTGAATTTGGTGCCCACTCAGTGAGTGCTCACTTAGCCCAGTGATGCCGCACACACAGGGCTCACTTCCTTTTCAACAGTTCCTGTGATTCTTCCTGATGTTCCCAGCCTTCCACCTTCACATTTTGGATGCCGCTGCTGTGCGGCCCCATCTTGCATGAGCTGCCTCCACTCAGCAGGTACCATCTGGGCTGCCATTTCCTCCTGGAGGGCCCAGGGGAGTGGGGACGGGGCTGAGAGGCACTGGAGCAGAGGATCCTGTCCCTGCTTTTCCCTCTTGGCCCCTGGCTCAGCCCAGCAATTCCAAAGTGGGGCACAGAGGGGAGGCAGATGGAGGGCCAGGGTCCCAGGGCAGCCCCTGTCACAGACCTGAGGGGAATCATGCTTGAACGTGGATGTCATTGACTCAGGGTCTTCCTTTGTCTTCCTCATCTTAATTCCTGGAGACAGAAAATTGCACCTGCCAGCCTTTGATGTTTTGCACAGGATATGGAAAAAAACAAATGTTGGCCTTCTTTGAGTTCAGTCTTATATGCAGCCAAAGGCCCAGGAGTGTAAGCTGTCTGCAGGGAAGGCGAAAGCATCTCTGTTCATCAAAGCTGCCCATTTGTCCAGGGGTTACAATAGCAGCATCTATAACCTGACACTGTATGATGGGTTATGGCTTCCTGGCCACGTTTTCAAGCATTTTAAAATTTTCGTACAGGTATTGTTGTCTTTGTTTTATAAATAAGAAATTAAGATCTGAGGAGAGCATATTCTCCCAAAGTTCTCAAAACTGTGCTGATTTCTTTTTCTTTTCTTTTTTTTTTGAAAGGAGTCTCACTCTGTTGCCAGGCTGGAGTGTTATGGTGCGATCTCGGCCCACTGCAACATCCACCTCCTGGGTTCAAGCAATTCTCCTGTCTCAGCCTCCCAAGTAGCTGGGATTACAAGTGCGTGTCACCATGCCCAGCTAATTTTGTTTTGTATTTTTAGTAGAGATGGAGTTTCACCATGTTGGTCAGGCTGGTCTCCAACTCCTGACCTCATGATCCACCCGCCTCAGCCTCCCAAAGTGCTGGAACTACAGGCGTGAGCCACTGCGCCTGGCTGGTTGTGCTGATTTCTAACCTGGCGTGACCACTGCCCCATCCACCTGGCCTCTGCCATGGCATCTCCCCAGCTCACCAGACCCACGGAACACCCAGACCCAGCCTACCTTCCTCTATATGCCCTGTGAAGAATGTGCCTCCCCAGATCTGTGAGAATGCAACATTTCTTTCCAGCAAAGCCTGTTTCTGACCTTGCTGGCATTCCCCCGCCTATCGTGATCATTTCCTGGGGGATCTGAGTCTGCCAGGTGCCTGTCCTACTCTGCCAGCTGCAGGTCTCACTGCCTGTGCCCGAGCCCATCCTGAGGGTATGGAGGATGGCAGCAGCTGTCTTTCCCAACCAGGGTCAAAAAATGCCATGCTTTCTCCAAGTCCAGGCCACGCTAGCTTGAGAGTAAAGGGAAGTGGCAGTTTCTGAGAGTGATGGCATCTTGTTTAAACCGCAGTGCTGAGAAATTGCTGGCCTTCCTTTCTCAGGAGGCTTGGTGACTTACGCGTGAAATCCTAGCATGGCTCAGATATTCTCACGGCTCAGAATCTGCCGAAGCTTTGCTACCTTTAAGGCTCGTGGGCTCCCAAATAGCCCATGGTGTCCATCGATGCTGCCTGCCGGTGGCCCCAGGTGCTCAGGGTGGCTGAGTTGTAGCTTGTCCCAGCCCTATTCTGTGTTGGTTGAACATGGCATTGGCTCTGCCTTGTGATTCTGCTTTTCCTTCTGCTGGACAGGCCTGTAGCACCCTGTCTTGGACTCCAGCCCAGGCTGGCCGGGCACTGCAGGCCCTCCAAGGGTCCCACACCAGTCATAGGCAGAATTCTGAGAGGCCTTACAATTCCCACCCCGTGGTATACACGCCCCAGTGTAATTCCTTCCCCATTGTTGGAGGCCAGGCTGCAAATCTGATGGCCTTCCTGCTAGTGATGAGGGTGCAAAGATGAAGAACTTTGCAGATGTAATTTGCAGATGTAATGAAGCTCCTTAATGAGTTGCCTTTGAGATGGTCAAAAGGGAGATCCCTTGAGCCTTTAAAATAGCCAGCATCTTCCTAAAGAGAGAGATTCCAAACAGGAGAGGGACGCCCCTGCTCGTCTTGGAGAAGTAAGCGTCGTGTCCCGAGGGGCCCTGCCTGGGTGGACCCAGGGAGGGAGGTATGTGGCCTGTTGGTGTGGCAGGGAGCAGGTGTGGCCTCTAGGTGCTGAGAGGAGCCTCTGGCCATCGCCTGGCAAGAAAGCTGGGACTTGGTCATTCCATTGCAAGGAACTAAATTTGGCCAAGAACCACATGAACTTGGAAGGGGACCCAGCTCCACAGGGGACTGTACCCCCACTGACATCTTGATTTTAGCCTGGTGAGACCCTCAGCCAAGGACCCTGCCCAGGCTTCTGATCTACAGAAACTATCAGACAGTAAAGACATGGTGTTTTAAGTTGCCAAGTTCATGGTGCCTTGTAACACAGCAATGGGAAACTAATACAGTGCCCCCAACTCCCTCTCCCCCTACCCACGGGAGTCAGATTTTCAGCACACCTAGTAGGGTCTCCTTATTGTCTCTGCCACTGTGTGACTTCTAGATTGGCCTGCGAACTGGAATCCCATTCTTCATACTCATCCTAAGGGTTAAGCCCTGACATGGGTGATGGCCCCAGGCCTTGGGCTACAGCTTACCCCAGGATGAGCCCCTCTGCCCCATGCACCTCAGTGAACAGGAGGATGGAGCAGGTGCTGGGCCCCAATGGTCCTTTTTCAGTGTGCTCTACTCTTCATGGCTGCGTTCCTAGTTCCCATTAGGTCATTTCTAGGAACTTACAGGAACCGCAAAACCCAGGCCTTTCCTAAAGAAGTCAAAGACATATTACCATTGTTCCAAGCTCAGACCACAGTAACTTGAGACTCAAGGGGAGTGAAGATTTTTTAGAATTACAGTGCCTTCTGCTATCTGCAGGGTTGAGAAATTGTCATTTCATAGGGGGCTTGGTGATTTATTTCTGAAAGTCTTAGGAGGGATTGCAATGAGAAGAGAAATATCACCAAAGTCTCAAAGCTGCTGACCAGCTTATTTAAAAGTATGCAATATATTCAGCAAACACTTAGGGCAAACCACAGGAAAAACAGAGGATGAAATTGATTGCCTTATGGAAAACAGTTAGAAATGTAAAGCCCAAAAATGTGTCAATAAAGATGGAAAATCGAGTAAGAGTTCCCATTTGATCTCCGTTTATGTAACATAATAATTTTTAAAACTCTTTTGATTTTGATGTAATTATAGATGCATAGGAAGTTGCAAAAATGGTGCACAGAGTGCCATGCCTTTTACCCACTTCCCCCAGTAGTGACATTTTATACCACTACAGTACAATATCACAGATAGGAAACCGATATTGGTACATGCTATAGCTTGAATTGCGTGTCTGAAGTCCTAACCACCAGTACTTCAAAATGTGACCCTTGAAAGTAGGGCCATTTCAGATGTCATTAGTCAAGATGGAGTTACAGTGGAGTAGGGCAGCCCGAATCCCATATGACCGGCATCCTTAGAAGAAGACGGCAGTGAAGATAGACCTGCACAGGAGGAGCGCCATGGGGTGAGAAAGGCAGAGATCTGAGTTATGCAGCTGCAAGCCAAGGAATGCCAAAGGTGGCCAGAAAACCACTAGAAGCCAGGAAGAGGCAAAGAAGGATTTGGACTTTCAGGTTTTAGAGAGGGGTTCAGCTCCCTAGTCCACCCTGCTGACCATTGGCAGAACGTTTTCCATGGATGTTTGGCTGGAGAAGAATAGTTATCGTCAAAAATACGTTCTGTTGTGTTAGACTGCTATTTCCCCAGTCCTGCAGCTGCAGGAAGCAGGCTTTTCTTGGGACATGTCTGTCTGCAGTGGTTGGTGGTTCTAGGTTGCAAGTTTCTCCAGTGCTTTGGCTGAATTACATGGAAGCATAAAGAAAATCCAGGCACCTCACCATAGTGCCAACCTCAAGTCTCAAGGTCTCTAAGAAGTCACCTTGCTCTTTCCACCTCTCAGAGTCTTCCTAGGTTTGACTGTTTTTACTGTAGTAAAATATACATAACACAAAATGTGTGATTTAACCAGTTTTAAGTGTATGGTTCTAAGTATACTTAGTATTAGCACTAAGTACATTAACATTGTGGGGCAACCATCACTACCACCCTTCTCCAGAATACTTTTCATCTTGTAAAACTGAAACTGATTCATTAAACACCATTTCTCCCCCATTTCTGCCTCCCCCCAGCCCCTGGAAACCACCATTTTAATAACTGTCGCTATGATTTTTGAAGCATTTGTCCTTTTGTGAGTGGCTTATCTCACTTGAAATAATGTCCTCAGCATTCATCTATGTTGTAGCATGTGTCAGGATTTCCTTTCTAAGGCTGGATGACATTCCATTGCATGTACTGCATTTTGTTTATCTCCTTCTTTGTTGATGGGACACTTAGGCTGCATCTGCCTCTTGACTATTGTGAATAATGCTTCTATGAATGTGGGGATACACAGCTCTGTTTGAGTCGTTGCTTTTAATTCTTTTGGGTAAACACCCAGAAATTGGATTGCTAGGTCATCTGGTAATTCTGTCTAATTTTTTATGTTCGACTTTTATGTTATGTCCAGCAATTCTTTTTTTATTTTCAAAAGGGATGTCTAGGGATGAAATGGGGTTGCTCCACCTTGGCTAGAACTAGCAAGATAAATCAACTTAAAAAATATTCTTCTTAGCTAAACCCCATTTACAGAATAGCCAATGTGTCCCTTGAAGTTTGTGTCAAGAACATGAACACATTTCTCCTTAGAATCCTTACCTGCTTCCAGTGCTCAGGGAATCTTCCTGAGGGATGATTTTGTTCCAGGCCTTCTGGTCAACAGTGGAGCCTGAAACCATGGAGGCAAATTATTTTCTTTCTTCTTCAGTGTGATTTTCACTCCCCTTCATACAACTGCTAATGTGTAAGTAAAACATAGTTGTTACAATAAAGGCCATACTGACCCTTTTCATTTTTGAAGAAATGTTCATTTTCATTACCTCATTCATCCTCATCAACCGCTGTGAAGGAAGCAGTCAAGGCCTAGGCTTTATCTCTACTTCATAGTCAAGGAAATGGACTTGGAGTCAATTTGGGATGAGAATTCTGAAACTTCCCATGCAGAAGCCACTGCTCTTTCTTTTCAACATAATTCCCATATGATTTCATTAAAGGAATGGTAAGAGCACCACTTCAGCATTTCAGACAATCAACCTCATCTCTACCAGTAGAGAGTGTCTGTTAATGGGGCTGTACCTCGTTCCCTGGCCTGGGAACTGTGGGAGAAGGGTAAGGACGGAGGGAGCATGCTGGTGGATTGAGGACATCTGGTTTGAATTTGGCATTGGAAAGGATCTTAACTCTGTTACCCAGGTCTGTAGTTCTCTTTCTTATTTATCATTGGTGCTGCAGTGTTACATCCTGGAGTAGGACATTAGTGTTAGTACAAACTGAAGCACCTTTCTTGTGAATACTGTGAATTTCGGATCACCTCCAATGGGAGATTGTGCGTGGGGTGGTTTAGTAGTACATCAGCTCACATCAGGCTGGGGCTAATAGAGCCAAAGGCAGCAGGAGGGAACAGAAGAAACCCCTGGGCACTTTGGCTGATGGACACATTTGAGTCTAAGAGTCGTTTGCCCTGCCCGGGCCTGGGATGTTGACCAACTGATCCCATAAAACTCTCCAAGCAGAAGGTCAGATGAAGACTCAGAGCCCTGCCTCCCAGAGCATGATAAGGTTTGATCAGAATTTGCAGGCTGATTCTCAGCCTAGGGGTCCTGTGGACCTACAGCCTTGCTCTGAAGCCTTCAGCCTCCCTGGATGGCAAGCCCAAGTTCCATGGAAATGCCCAGTTGTAGTTGTGAAGCAGACTTCATGAGTAGTTTTTCCATGTATGTCAGCGTTCTCCCCACGTTATTATGAACTACGCTATGTCAGAACACCAACTCTCAGCTCTGGGAAGACAAGTGAGATGTCAGGATTTCTGGGCAAAAGCACCCTAGCTACCCCTCTTAAAAAAAAAAAAGTTTTTCTACTTTGTTTTCACTGCTAGACATGCAGTAGGTTCATCTGCAACATGAACAGCTTGTGTAACTTCCTGCTCATTTTCCTATGTAGCCTAATAGTTGAGTACTCTCTTTAATGACCTCATTAAATTAACAAGTTTGGGTTGACTCTCAGCTTCTTTCTATCCCTTACACAGTAGTCCCCCTTGTTGATAGTTTCACTTTCTGGGGTTCCAGTTACCCTCGGTATGGTACAATAAGATATTTTGAAAGAGAGACCAAATTTACATAACTTTTATTACAGCATTTTGTCATAATTGTTCTATTTTATTCTTTGTTATTGTTGTAAAATCTCTTACGGTGCCTAATTCATACATTAAGTTTTATCATAGGTCTGTATGTATAGGAAAAAACATATTGTATATAGAGTTCCCTAAAATCCAATGCTCAACCATCCACTGGGGGTCTTGGAATGTATTCCCATGGATGGGGAGGGGCGGCTACTGTAATAGGAATGAAATAGGAGTGGAAATTTAGTTTCTGTTACAACCTTTAAAGTCAGAAGATTATAAGTAAAATCTCAGGAAATCATGTGCTGCCCCGAATGAAGAAAATGGCTTCTTTTGGTCTTCTATTTGTCACATTTTCAGCCTCTTAATGTTGCCGAACTTTTCCTTAGTTCAGCTAAAGATGGGGTTCTTTGTCCCACGGCCACAAAAAGTCAGGCTTGCAGACAACTTGAATAATGAGTAAGACAGGGTTTTATTGGGTGAAAAGGAAGAAAATGGGGAAACAGGGACTCTCGCAGGGCCAGAGTCCCTGCTAGAGTGCTTCTTACCCGGGTTCCACACAGGAATCCCGGATTCCACACAGGAAGAGGAGGGGCCCGGCTCCTCTCCCACTGCAAATAGTGTGAACTTCCCGAGGCTCTGCCCCAGTGTGCAGGCAGGTTGGAGTTTTTCCAGGAACCCCCTCCCACCTGGATGCCTCATTAAATAATGTGGTAGCCAGCACCAAAGTGTTGATGCACCAGTGTCTAGCTTTGGGGAGTGTGACATCCAGACATTGGGTGGAAGGGCCAGCCTGTCTCCATGATAAGGCTCCTAACATCCCTCCCACTCTCCAATCACAACAGCTTCTGATAGGTCCCCATCTCCACTCCCCTAGAGTAAAATTTATGAACATTTTGCAGAAAAGAGTCCCTTGGCTCTCACTTACAGCCTATTTAAAAAAAATTTTTTTGTATGTTTAACCAACTTAGCAGATTCGAATAGAGGAAAGAAGCTACATCTTTATGGCAATTATTATTATTATTATTTTTACAAAATATTATCCAAAGTAATGAAAACATTAAAAACAACCTGAAATGGTGACTGTGGTAGGATGCATGATGGCCCGTCAAAATGTCCACATCTGAATCCCCCAAAACCTGTGAATGTGTCATGTTATGTTAGCTGGAGAGAACTAAGGCAGCAGATGGAATGCAGGTTGTGAGTCAGGTGACCTGGGGATGGGGAGAGGGTCCTGGATTCTCCAGGTGGGCCCAATGCAGTCACAGGTCCTGACAGTGGGAGAGAGAGGTGGAAAGCTCTCCATGCAGTGCTGTGAGGGCTCTGGCCTTGACGGGCTTTGAGGGTGGAGGAGCAGCGCCTGGAAGCTGGACAAGGCAAGGACAGTTTCTCCGTGGGCCACATGTGTATTTCAGTCTAGTGAAACTGACTTCAGACCCCTGACCTCGGGAACTGTAAGATAAACAATGTGTGTTGCCACTGAGTCTGAATAGCCCTTGTCCAAAATGCTTGGGACCAGCACTCTTTCAGATTTTGGGTTTTGCATTTTTTCAGATTTTGGAATATTTGTACATACATATTGAGATATCTTGGGGATGGGATCCAAGTCTAAACACAAAATTCATTTACATTTTATATACATCTTGTACACATAGCCTGAAGGTAACTTTTATTATTTAACATATTTTAAACTTTTATTATTGAAATTATTTAAATATTTTAAATTAGGAATGCTCAGCCTATAATTTGTTGTATCAGCGAGAGGAAACTAATAAAATAACATAGCAAAACGCCTTATTCCCCAAGCTTTCAGGACAGGTGAGATTGTAATTGTAACTTATGTAGGAAAACAGACGCTTGGGTTACCTGGGGCAGTGGGCGGTGGGATGCCTCTGTCCTTGCTCTCTCCCTACCCTGCACACGCCTGCTGCTACTCTCATCAGTGGGTGGAGTTCATTTCCTTTTCTCTTTATCAACAGAATGTGGCAGAATTGGCTGGAAGCAGAATTGCCTGTTTCCAGTGAGGCCCCCTTGCCCTCTTGGAAGCAGTTGGTGTGTACTGAACACCTCACAGGAGATGGAGGCCCGGCCAGTTCCTGCCCGCTCTAGCCGCCCAGCTGAAGGGGGTCCAGACACGAGTGGAGCCATCGTTACCTCTAGCCTCAGCAGACACCTCCACACTGCACAGGGCAGGGCAACCACGCCACCGAGTGAGCCCCATTTGCAGACTTTGAGCAAATAATGATTGTGCACGTTGGATCATTTATTGAGTTTCTCTCGTACACCAAGCACTGGTTGGATCCCATGCTTGTTGGTGACAGAGCTGCTGTGATGCCAGTCCTGTGTCCCCTTCAGCCTATGAAGGAGGAGCACCATGAACTAGCCAACTAACACGTTGTCTAATCACATAAAGGGAACTGAACGCCAGAGAGCCACAGTCACTTTCCAAAGGTCACACAGCCAAGTGCAAATGAGGCCTCATCCTCAGGGCTGGGCTCCAGGCCTGCTGGGCAGGTCGGTTACTGCTGCACAAAATTTCTGTTATCCTAAAATTGTTTATCAAAGGATGTCCCATAGTTCTGCTTGACTAAGGTTTAACGAAGTTAATGTTCATACTTTCCACTCTGTTTTTCCACTCTTTAAGGATCCAAATTTTCTTGGTGTAACTGCATATAAAAGTTTAACTATTACAGAGATAACCACAAAATTTGATTAGGCTTCAATGAGTGGAAAACACTGTAGTCCAAATAAATGCAGAAATCATTGGTTTGGAAACCAAGGGATAAAATGCTCCCAGCTGTGGCAGTTCCTCTTCTACCTTCAAGTGAATTTGCAACACAGAAAAAGGCTGATGAAGCAGAGACATTGATTATCAAAATGCCTTCACCTCCCAGAACCATCTGACGCAAGATAGAATCCAGCTATGCTTAATCACCACATGCACAGCACTTTCTGAAATGCTTTCTACATCTTAGGGTAGGTTTTATTTTCTCTTAATGGAGGGGTTTTCCCAGGCTTATAGGGAACATAGTCTTCTCTGTCCACTTCCCTATATTGGCTTCTTCTTTGTTTTTATTGTGGTAAAATACACAAAACATGATGCTGACCATATTAACCATTTTTAAGCATACAATTCAGTGGTATTAAATATACTCATAATATTGTGCCCCCATCACCACCATCCATCTCCAGAACTCTTTTTATCTTATAAAATGGAAACTCTGTACTCATTAAACAACAAGTCTCCATTCTCTTCTCCACTCACCTCTGGCAACCACTGTTCTTTCTGTCTCTATGATTTTATGAGGTACTCTGTGTACCTCATGTCAGTGGAATCATACAGTATTTGTCCTTTTGTAACTGGCTTATTTCACTTGAGCATAATGTTCTCAAAGTTCATCCTTAGTATAGCATGTGTCAGCATTTTCTTCCTTTTTAAGGCTGAATAATATTCCATTGTATGTATAGACCACATTTTGCTTATCCATTTATGTGTTGATGGACACTTGAGTTGCTTTCACTTCTTGGCTGTTGTGAATAATGATATTATAAACAGGGATGTGCAAAAGCCTGTTCAAGTCCTTGCTTTTAATTCTTTTCGGTATGTACACAGTAGTGGAGTTCAGGATCATTTGTTAATTCTGTGTTTAACTTTTTGAGGGTCTGCTATACTGTTTTCCAGCAGCTGCACCATTTTACATTTCTTGTGCAAACAATGCACAAGAGTTCCAATTTCTCTATATTCTTGCCAACATCTATTAGTTTCTGTTTTCTTCCTGGTAGCCATCATAACGGGTGTGGAGTGGTCTCTTGGCTCCTTCTTGACAGTGGGTCTCTTTGGAATCCGTACCTGCCAGCCGGGATCCCTCTCTACTGGCTGCTCCTTGGTCCTATGGAGCTTTGCTCCTGCAGTCTGCCAAGCTCTGAGGCTGGCCTCTGTCTAGGCTGCTGATAAACACCTGTCTTCATGCTAAGGCCTAGCTGACTGGCTGAGCCAACCTACTCCTCCAGGGCCTACCCAACCCTGATGGGTGCCTGACCCAGGCCTGGAACATCTTGCTGCCTTCTTGTACTCATAGCTTAGGAAGCAAAAAGCAACCCAGGTGTTTGTACTTCTCTGCTGAGGACATAAAAAATGGCATGAGAAATACTAAAACAATAAATGAACTGAAAAATAAATGAGTTGGCAATTATTTATTACAGAATCATCTGAGATGGTACTTCAAAGTATTTCCCACCTTAAAAAAAAAGGATATTTTTTATGGCATGAAGAGTCAAATGTAAAAGTAAAGAAATGAAAACAATCAGATGGAGAGAGATGAATATTTATCAGATTCCAGGATGAACATGGGCTTTGTAATTGTAATGCTTTGGGGAAAATTAATTCACCAGAAGCCCCCCTGGGAAGAGCATGGTAATTGCTGAAAAGATGCCTGATAAGCCACTTACACAGGAGGGAGATCCCCTTAGGAAGGGCAAAGGGATTGCAAAACTGCCTTCCAGAAAGCTGGGGACCTTGCTAATGAGCTGACTTTATGTTCTGCTAAGAGCTGGTAGATGGTTTAGGGACAAATATCAGGCACTGTGCAATGGAGGGGAGGGAATTTGAGGTTTTGGTGGGGTTCAGGAAGATACCCTGGGGGGAATTCATTTGCATTTCATAAAAATTAATAACTTCTGAAAACAACAAGAAAAATGTACCATGAGCAGAAATAAAAGTACTTAAGAAACTAAGAGAAATGTTTTCAGCAAAGATGAATAAAGTTTAGTTGGTATATTTTCAGTGCTCCCTATGAAAAGCACTCAGACTCCTGAAGAAAATTGTTCAAGGTCATTAGATAAGTCAGGGGCCCCTTAGAAAAAGAGCAGAAGTTGGGAGGATTTTATACAGGGAAATGAGGGGTGAGAGGGAAGAGAGGGGAGGAATGACAGGAAGCTAGACTCCAGGGAGAGAGAGAGAAAGTTGGGAGGGAGTGCACTGGACACCCTGGGGATTCCAGGAGCCCCAGAAAGAGGACTCCCCAGTTCCAGGAGCTGGGTCTTGGTCTCCCAGCCATGCCCTGGTGAGCAGGAGCCGCCCCTGGGTAGCGTGGCCTCTGTCCCAGTGCAGCCTGGGTTTCCCAGCAGCAGCGGGGCCTGGGTCATCTATACTTTCTGTGGTTGGAGTCTTGAGGTGCATTTTGTTGGCCAGCACCGATGTGACAGAGTCCCAAAGGAAGGCAGGCAGATGGCTGAGGAGCATTTCTGTAGGGTGTCCTCAGCCCTCTGAGAAAGCTTCCCACAGTAAAGTTCCATGCCCAGGCATAGAGACCTTCCGTGCTGTCCTCAGGGCCTAAACTATGTAACCCCAGCAGAATCAAAGATCTCTGAATCTCAAGCACAATCCCTTAGTGCACCTCCCCATCCTGTGGTTGTCCAACCTGTGTCTGAATATCTCCCATGACAGGTCACTCATTCACTTCTGTGACATTTCTGGACACGTCTTGAAGAGCTGTGGGTACAGAACACCCTTGACTTAACTAACTCCGTCTTAGAAAAAGACTCCATTTTATGTTCACAGAGCACTTTACCAACAAGGATAAGATATTTTGTTTAATAAATGAATTAAAAAAATAAAGACTGCATCCAACAAGATAACGTCATAAACAAGAATGCTCTTCTCTATCTGTTCTCACCAGAGGACTCTGACTAGAAAAGATTAGGCCTTCAGCAGCCTGAAATTGGCCATCCTAACTGACACCGTCTTGCAGTCACTTGTGATAAGAGTTCAGCATCTGCTTCCAAAGGCTCTGCAGCATCAAATACTCTGCATTGCAAAACCAGTGGACCACCTCGCCTAGACAAGGGCTCCGTTGGTCTTCTTAGCTACCCCTGGACTGGTTTGTTCACTTTTTCTTCTATCTGTTTTGCCTCTTGATGTTAAATGTTACTTTGTTTGTTATAGAATGTTTAGCCTATAACATTCACATATTGATTAAGTATACTATGACGTATGGCGTGCAATACTGACTGGCTTGTGGGGTGACTTGAGCCTGTGTGCTCAGGGCTATGTGCCCGTGACTCCCTAGTGAATGGGAAGTGTGATGGAGAATTGCCTTCTTGGGAACTCCATGTAGCTCATGGCTTTTGTGATTGAAATAGCTTCAATAAAAGCCTGACATTGTGGAAAGACACACACGTGCATGGACCTGGTTATTTCTAACCTTGTACCACTTACACCATCATGCAACTCAAAGCAGAGTCCATAGGTCACAGATCTGCCTGATCTCTTTAGAAACGCAGAACATCAGGCCCACCCTCTACCTAAGGAGCGAGCGAGAATCTTCCTCTTTGTAGATCCCGGAGCTGTGCATACATGTTGCAGGGTGAGAAGCAGTTCCTCAAGGTGGCTGCTGTAGCCTGAGCTAGCATTCGCTCCCTCCAACTCTTAGCCTGGGTCTTAGTTTTGCTTTGTGCAACAACATTCAATGGCCTTGCTCCCTTCCCCCAATAATGGCACAGTGAAGAAGTGCCATGGCAGTCAGTTCTGGTCTGCGTAAGGGTCCTGCCCTGGAGGAGTGAGGAGTGCAGGAGTTCCCACTTCAGGTGGGCAGAGATGGGGTAGGAGTGGCTAGCTTTGGGGATAAGGTAAAAGTCCTTGTGCTTACGATTTAAGGATTGAGGGGAAGAATGGCCCAGATTGTCAGGGCCTTGAATGTCAGTCTGAGGACTTTGTTCTGTGAACAGCAGACGGCGCAGGTGTGGGAGGGTGATGTCCACATGGCTCTCCAGCCTGGACCCCGGACCCTTCTCCTCAGCCTGGGACCCAAATACTTCATCGCAGCTCCTCCACCTGGATGGCTTCCAGGAACCTTGCTCCAGACTGAATCATGTCCCCACAATATTCGTGTGTGGAAGCCCTAACCCCAGTGCAGCTGGATTTGGAGATGGAGCCTCTAAGAAGGTAAATGCAGTTAAATGAGGTCATGAGAGCCGGGCTCTGACCTTACGGAAGGGACACTGACTGGGTGAGGTGGCTCCAGCCTATAATCCTAGCACTTTGGGAGGCTGAGGCGGGTGGATTACCTGAGGTCAGGAGTTTGAGACCAGCCTGGCCAACATGGTGAAACCCCATCTTTACTAAAAATACAAAAATTAGCTGGGCGTGGTGATGGGCACCTGTAGTTCTAGCTACTACAGGCTGAGGCAGGAAAGAATCACTTGAACACGGGAGGCAGAGGTTGCAGTGAGCTGAGACCGCGCCATTGCACTCCAGCCTGGGCAACAGAGCGAGACTCTGTCTTAAATAAATAAATAAACAAATAAAATAAAAAGAAGGGACACCAGAGAGTTCTGTCTGTCTGTCTCTGTGAAAGCACAGTGAGAAGGTATCATCTACACGCCAGAAAACGGCCCTCCGTGGAAACCAATTCAGCTGTGCCTTGATCTAGAATTCCAACCTCCAGAGCTGTGAGAAATGAATGCCGCCCAGCCTGTGGTGTTTTTCTGTGGCAGCCCAAGCTAAGACAACCTAAAATGCAGTGTCTTCTTCAGAGAACTGAGGATTTCTCCCACAGAACCTGCCCTCCCCTGCATTCCTGGTCACCGACAGCACCACTGCACACCTGCTTTCCCGGCCGGGAAGCCCCTGACCTCTCCTCCTCCTCTGTCCAGTCACCCCATGGTGCGGCTTTATGTTCTCCTGAGCCCGTGTCTCTGACCCTCTGGCTGCTGCCTGGGTGCAAGCTGTCTTAACCTGCCAGCGATGGCGGCAGCTTTCTAGGTGACTTTCCTGCCCCTAAGTCCTGCCTGCAGCCCCTCATCCCACCTATATACTGTGGACATTTTTCCAGATCCTTCTAAAGAGACTCGTTTGACGAAGTCACTCCACCATCACACACTCCTGGGCTCCACTGCTGCAGGAAGAGGCACAAGTTACTCTGCACAAACGTGATGGTGTTGACCTTGCCTGCTGACCTCTCAGCTCACAGAGGCCATTCTCCCTGTCCTTCCTCACCATCCCCACCCACATGACCAGTGACCCATGGCCAGAGTCTGCCAGGCTCCCGTCTTGCGTGGGAGCACATGCGCTTTCTTCTCCTTGGAGTATCTTTTCCTCCCCCACCTCATTACCTTCCAACCCCCTCACCTTTGAGCCTCAGCTGAACTTCTTTAGAAAGTACCTCCCCACCTCCCAGACTCCAAGGCAGCAGTCTCCAGGCCCCTGTGGCTGCTGAGCTCCTGAGATGTGGCCAGTGCCATTGAAGAAGGGAATTTCTAAGCTGTGAGTAAACTATGCAGCAGATTCATCTCAATTTTATATCATATTGAATCTTGAATAACAATATTTTAGATATATTTAATTAAAATATATTATTAAAATTAATTTCATATTTTAAACTTAAAAAAATATAGTCACAAGACAATTCAAAATGATGTATGTGGCTCGCCTTTGTGGGTCATGTTATATTTCTACCGGACAGTGCCCTGGTCCGGGTCAGATATCCTTCCCATGTGCTCCAAAAGGCCCTGTTCTTATTCCTGGTACGACACATGTCAAACGCCCTGTAATCACCAATCCGAACCCTTGACCATCCTCTCCAACAGGGTCTGTTTCCTGAAGGCGTGTCTGGTGTCCTGATCAATGGGACATCTCTGTCACCTAATCACAGTAACTCACACAGAGGAGGTGCTCCCAAAAGATCAATGGGAAGAAGGAGGGAGGGAGGGAAGGGGAAAGCAGCATAGGTCTGAGCACATAGGAGGAGGCAGTTGCGTACCCAGGAGGCTCTGAGTGGGCAGCTTAGGGGAGCCTCCCAGGCTAGGAGGGTGCAACACTCTTACTGGCCTGGATCTCGAGATGGAAGCCTCCTGGATCAATGACTAGAGTAGGTTTCATGGCAGCTGTGATTTCTTATCGCAGTGAATAGCTAAGTCGTGTTAGATGTTCACTCGTACACATCCTCAGAGGCCTGGAGGAGAAATGCTTGATCTCCTAACATAATCCAAAAAGTAATCTTCTAGACACTAGTATTTCAGGGAAAAACACCTTCTTCCTCATCTTTTAGTCCATACAATGAAAGCATAATGGATTCTGTAATTTATCCACCTGGCAGGACTTTTTATATTTTTTTGACCCATAGGCCATAAATCAACCTGGGTCTACTTACCTACAGCAAGTCTAGTTTGCAGGGGAAGGTGGCATTCAGATGCAGCCTTCCCTGCAGTCATTTTGGGGGAGAAGCCTCACTATGCTGACAGCTGTTGCCTGGGACAGTGCATTTCATGTGGTATAATTAAACACACACCCTGCAGATCCAGGAAAGGTGAGTCTGGTGGGTTAAAGGAATCCATGCAGTGGGTAAGACATCAAATACCATGCTTGTTATCATTTTCTTCAACATAGTGGATTTGGTCCACTGACAATTTATACAAAATGCATGTCCTAAAATGAGAAGACAAGATGTATTTCAAACATACCTAAATTAAGTAACACATCTTTATAAGTTGACTAGCTCTACACATGGACTCCAGGTATCATTGCCTGGGAAACTCTTTCCTTATGGATTATGGAAATAAATTGGCTATACAGATTTTTTCAGTTGAGGTTTAGTCAAGAATTCTCATCTAGGTATTTTGAAGACTAAGATGTTAATACAGGTCATTAGAAACTCAGGCAATCCTCAGAAGCTTGGGCATAAAGGACCAGGGCAAGTCCTGAAGGGTGGAGTTCTCCTTGGTCTCAGCCTCCTGCAGGACCCAACTGAATCCTCTCAGGAGGCTGCCCAAGGCGCTGGGAGCTTCCATGTACAGCTCGGGGCCCACAGTCCTACAGTAGGGTCTTTCTTGACAATGTCTCCTGGCAGAGGAAAAGCCCCATGACCTCTGCTGTAGGGGAATTAGATGGTTCCTCTTTCTCTTTGGCAATCCAAGTTTTATAGGAAGCATTCTTGTTTCTTGTGGGATTCAACTGAAGTTTAAGGGACTTGAGCAGACGTATAGTTTCCAGGCTTTATCCAATTTGGTTTGGGGTGAGGGAGCTCAGGTGGGAAGGGAGACATATCTGGAAGATGCCTGAAATATATAAATGGTTTTTAATTTATGTATCCACAGTAGAAAATTTATTTTCATCCTGATTGTAAATCTTTATTTTTTTTCCCCTTCAAATCACAAACAGGATTGTTAAGGCTTATTATGGTCAGAAGCTGGCCCCAAGTTGTACTAGACTTACAGACCTCTTAAAAACTTCAGGCTTACCACCCATTCCCAGGGCAGGAAGTTTATTGTACCTCATCTTTCCACATATTCTGCATTGCTGCAATGAACAAGAGCATCATTTCATAGAGGTCCAGCACATGTTAAAGCAAATAAAATTTAAAGCAACACTTTATAATGGCATAGACGCTAAATTATAACTGTTTTCCTTTTTTGCCTCCCATCCTTAATGTGAAGAGTTTTCATTAGATGACAATGGAGCTGAGTGTTGCAAGATAAGTGGGGGTTGGTCACATGGAATTTGGGGAAGGCTGGGGATCCTACCATCAAGAGGAGTTACGTATGCAAATCATGGAGACTTTCAAGAGTCTTGGGGAACCACAGGTAGATCTGCATGGCTGGATCCTCGGATAGGAACGGGAAGCATGAAGGATGAGATGATGACAGAGGCAAAAGCTAGACTCTGAGTTTTAGATTTTTATCCTAAATGCAAAGGGGTCAAATAAAAATAAGGCACAGTTTTTTGTATTCAAGGAGCCCAGAGTCTACCTAGGGATAGAAAGGTAATTTAAATATGATATAATAAATATGAGCAGAACTTCTGCCTTTCACATTCCAGAGGATTCTATTCACATTGTAGTCCATAAATACATGTCCTAGGGTACAGTTCATGGCCTGCACAGCTGCCCATGCTGGCTCTGGTTGCTAAGACAGGTGTAAGCACCAATTGCTATGTGCATACATTGAAAGGAAGACCTAACTTAGCATTGACTAAGTAGAGAAAATTTCCAGAAGGTTGATATCCAATCTGCGACCTGAAGTATAAGTGGGAGTTAGCAATTTGGGATAGAGAGGAGCCAGGGAGAAAAGGCTTTCAAGATAGCGGTTTTAACATGTTCAAAGGCCTGAAAGCGTTAAGGGATGCATGCAGTCTGACTAACCCCTAAAGGGCATGAAGGCAGAGGGCTGGTAGCAGTGTGCATGGGTGGGGAGAGATGCACTGGAATATGGGGAATTGGAGCCCAGAAAACAGGTGTAGACCAGAAACAGACGGGGATCATCAGCCTTCAGGTAAGGACAATGAG
The DNA here is from genome assembly GCF_028878055.3 of Symphalangus syndactylus. Taxonomy (NCBI): domain Eukaryota; kingdom Metazoa; phylum Chordata; class Mammalia; order Primates; family Hylobatidae; genus Symphalangus; species Symphalangus syndactylus. The sequence continues at coordinate 80,962,059 of NC_072426.2, forward strand.
GAGGGTGAGTTGTAAAGATGGGAAAAGGATGAAAGATGGAAGCCTGACACATATTAGTATAACGGGTAAGGATGGGTGGACAAGAACTTTATTTGGCCAAGACTGACAGTCTTTTGTATGCATCAGGAGGAACAGGTGTCCAATGTTGCTTTATTTCAAAGCTTCATTTGGATTTAGCTGCTAAGAGGTCATTGATAACCTTTGAGAGAACTGTCTTGGGGGTGTTTTGAGGTAGGAAGGGCACTGAAATGAGTTAAGCAGTGATGGAACATTCTTTTTTTTTTAGATGGAGTCTCTCTGTGTTGCCCAGGCTGGAGTGCAGTGGCGTGGTCTCGGCTTACTGCAACTTCTGCCTCCTGGGTTCAAACGATGCTCCTGCCTCAGCCTCCTGAGTAGCTGGGATTACAGGCACCTGCCATCATGCCCAGCTAATTTTTGCATTGCAGAGACGGGGTTTCACCATGTTGGCCGGGCTGGTCTTGAACTCCTGACCTTGTGATCTGCCTGCCTTGGCCTCCCAAAGCACTGGGATTACAGGCGTGAGCCACTGGGCCCGGCTGGAGCATTCTTTATGAAGCTCATCAGTGAAGGGAGGAAAACAGACAGTAGATAAGGTAGGAGAAAGAAGATCGAAGACTTTCTGTCCCCATTTAAGATTAGTGTGATTTGAACACATTTATGTGCCCTGGGAATTTGAACACATTTATGTGCCCATCTCACCTGCCAGAGAGATGTCGAGAACACAGGAGAGGGAGAGGAAATCCACTAACCAGGCTCTTAAGCAAACACATTCTGGGTGAGAGTCGGGGAGGGTGCTCTGCCTGGTGTCCAGAAAACAAGTAGGATAATTTATATTCAAAAGTTCTTTCTTAGCTAAGCTATGAGCTGGAGGAGGGGAGGGCAGGAATTTGCGGGAGTTCCTTCCCCATATCCATCAGATTCTCCAGGAGACAGACGCTGACATGAAGCTTTGCATGCAGGGTTTGGGGTGTGACTTCAGGAACGACACCTTGAAGAGTGAAGGAAGCGGGAAAAGATGGAGACATTGAGCTGCAAGGCAGCTGCAGCAGAGGCCTCAGACAATCCTACAGGGAGCTCTGGACTGGGGTGATCCTTCAGTCATCCTGCCTTGAGATGGAGGCATGCTTTTATACACATATGTCAACTAGTCAAGATTCAGGCCATTTCTGGGGAGAGGCATGATCTTGGGTGAGGGAGCTCTTTGTGCATGTGGAAGTCCCAGAGAGGAATTCAGTTGCGAGCCACCAGCAGCCAACATTTCTAGAAGCTGGAATGATGAGTGCCTCAGCCCTGAAGGGAGTCTAGATTGCAGACCACAGTCTCCACTCCACACTTTGTTTTCCATGTAAACTAGTTAGTTGTGGGAGTAATGAAGGAGAGGTGTGCAGAGTACTGAAAGTGGTGAAAGTTGGAACTGGTTTTATTTTAAATAAATAAATCTTCCAAGGACCAGAAAATGGGGGTTATTATGGAAGCAAAATTGGAGACTAAAAATTTTATTGGTCTTAGTCTTCAAGCTTATGTGAGTCACTAGCAGAGCTCAGCACCTCAGGTGTAGGTGTAAGGAAAATTATAGAGCCAACCTCATTTAAGTTCAGGTGAAGCAGAAACTTTTATTTTATTGTTAAATTTGACCCCAAAACTTATATCTTCTGATTGAAGAACAGCTCTCAATAATTCTACCTATATAGACACTCTAGTAGCAAAATATCCCCGTGTTTACTTGAAAATGTATTTTTCCTGCTCACATTAAAAGATATTTTTGCTAAATATGGAATTCAAGATTGATAATTACTTTCTTTCTTCATAGTGAATAAATAATTCCATGTCTTCTATGTGCCTTCGTTCCTGCTGAAAAGATTGTCCCTTCTGAGATAGTCTTTTTTATTTCTTTTCTTACCTTTAAATTCCTTGGTTTTGATATTTGTTACCTCTCAAATCTGTCACATTGCTTTTTATAGCTTTCAATTCTCTCTTGAAATTTTCAAGCTTGTCCTTTTCTCTCTGGATGCCGGAATTAAAGTATCTGAGGTGGCACTGTGCCAGGTAAGGGCACTCCCCTCTGGACAGCCAGGAGAGCCTTAGCTCTGGGACCCATGCATAGCCTGCATGACACTGAGGCAGGCAAAGGTGGTGGATGGGACGGGAAGGGATGAGAGAAAGGCAATGCCACAGATGTGCTCTTCACTGCATGAGTGAATGGACCATAGAATGTGGAGGGGAAGGATAGGTAGAAGGGAGGGATGATGGCAGCCAGTGGGTAACAGATGCTGCAAAAAAGTAAGACAAATGAGCAGAGTGAATGGAGACAGCAGAGGATGGCAGTCTCCTGTCTGTGGCTGAAGTGGGTGGGGGCCCCTCTCTGTTCACCTATGGAGAGCAGACTATGGGGTGGTGGGTTTCTTAGAGCAGTGTCACATTTCAGAACAGGCAGGAGAGTTGATCTGCTCTGCAAAGAGGCCAAAGCCTCAGCTGAGACTGTCTACACGAAAGGAATGCACTAGACACAGTGGTCAAGACAGGAATGGAGGGAGAAGGTAGGGAAGGAGCACAGCATCATGGCCAGAGGACATAGGGCCATTGGGAGCCAGGGAGGAGGCAAGAATGTGAGGATATGAGCAGCTGGGATCACTGGCCTTGTGTTGCTGGGTGGCTATGGAACCAAAGAAAGCTTGCTCTGAGCACGTAGGGCAGTGGACCCATTAGCTCCAAACATGCTGACTTCATGCTGCAAGTGGCCATGGTCCCACGTGAGTGAAAAAGGATGCACTCGTTCCAGACACACTTACCTCCTGTCAAGCAGTGGCCAGAGGCCTTGTGGGATTGAGATGGGGTCTTGCTGTGTGTGGGAAACAACGCGGAGGAACTTAACATTAATAACCAGAGGGATGGCTTATTAACAAGCTGGCAAACTCAGCCTCTTCAGTAAAATAGAAGATTAAATTCATGTCCAAAGCTGGCTGTGACTGAAACTTGAGATAAGGCATTTTAAAGACGTATTACAAAAGTGATCAGAATATCACCTTCTGTTTTAAAAAATCTTACTTTATAAACCAACTAATAAATTTTATATTAATTTGAAGAGAAAAAGGCCTCAGAAATGTTGAATTCTTTCTACAATGCTATTTTTAAAATAGCTAGAGCTGTTATTGAGAAACTATCTATGTATATGAATGACAATTCCAATATATACAAAAGATAATAAAAGGAAGACAAATTCTCTATCCCCTCAGAGCCCCCAGAATTATTCCTAAAGCAACTACTCCTAGAATTTTCTTACACATCCTTGCAAGAATGTTTTAAACACATAAATCCACATATATTCATCATTTTAAAAAATGTAGTTGGGAGCGTTCTGTATTTTCATTTCCTCTTCATTTTGTAATCAGTCTTAGATATTTTTCCGTATTAGGAGTTATAGATGGAATTTATTCTTCTACGTGGCTGCACTGGATTTCATTTTGGAACCACACTGTGATCTAAGTAGCTCTCCATTGATGGACTGATTGTTTCATTTCTTGTATGGCCACTAAAGACAAAGTCAGTAGCATTTTACTTAGACCTTGTGCACATGCAAAATGCTCTTTGTATCTGTTGATTAGCAGGCTCATAGCATCCGAGCAATTATCATTTATTGAGATTAAGACATATTGACTTCCAGCGAGATCAGCTGGGGTTCTGTACATACTTCCAGTTGTGTGTCATCAAAATTTTGTTAGGTGAACAATGGAAAAACAACATCTTAATTTGCAATTACTTAATTATGAGGTATGTTGAGCTTCTTTTCAATTATTTATGTGAAGCTTGCATTTTATTAATGTAAACTACCCATTTTTCTTTTTCCACTGTTTTGATTATATTTTGCAGATGTGCAAAAAGCTTTTATATATTAAGGATTTTTCCCCTCTATCATTTTGGCAATCTTTTTTCTTGTTGTTGGATTTTTGCTTTTAATCATGATATTTTTGTTGTGAAATTTATCAGTCTTTTTTATGGGCTTTAGTTTTTGCTTCTTTCTTAAAATATCGTTTCTAACAAAAGATTATGTCTACTTGTTTTTTCTAATATATTTGCATTTGCCTTTTTAAAACATTAGAGGTTTTGGTTCATAGGATTTATGTAAATTTGTCCGGAAGGGTGGAACTGAATTTTGCTTCTTCCGTGATGATGCAGTTGTCCCTTGTCATTTATTTAACAATCAATTTTTGTCCAATGATTCAAAATTCTGCATTATAATATGCTCTAATCCTATATTTATTTCATTCTGGACTCTTCTTCTAATGATCAATTTGTTTATTTCTATTGTGGAGCAAAACTTTTGATGACCACAGCTATAGAATATGTTTCAATATCAAATGGGCCTTGGCTTCATTACTAGTTTTGTTTTCCCCAGAATTTTCCTGACTGTGCATGCATAATAGTGTTTCCAGATGAACTTTAAAAATAGGTTCCGTGGTTCTAGAATAAGATAATACGAGGGATGAAAGTTGATCTTTTTATAATACTCAAGGTCAGAGTATAACTTCCAAATATTAGGTCTCCTATGTTCCTTAGAAATTTAAAGTGTTTCTCATAAAGATCCTTCATGTATTTTTTGTTTAGTTTATCCTGGACATTTTTATTATTGTTTTTGCAACTCTAATAGGATGTCCTTTAATATTTTATTTTCTAAATACTTGCTGCTTATGCTTAAAAATACTCTTTGATGTTTTATAAACTGCCATTTTACTGAAGGTAGTTTACTAAATCCCAGTGTTCTAATGGTTTTACTATATTTTATTTGAATGATTGCCTTGGTTGAAAGCTCTTTATAAAGTCCTAAACAGTGTTGATTCATGCTATCATCATTGTCATCCTCCTCCTCCTCCTCCTACTCATCATCATCACTCTCACCGTGACCCTTATCACCATCACCATCATCCTCATCATCACCATCATTATCCTCACCATCATTACTATCATCATCACCCTCATCATCCTCACCATCATCATCACTATCACCAATATCACCATCACCATTATCACCATTATCCTCATCATCATCCTCACCATCATCATCTTTATCATGCTCCTCCTCATCATCTTCATCATCATCATCATCATCCTCACCACCATCATCTTTATCATGCTCCTCCTCCTCCTCATCATCATCATCATCATCATCATCATCGGTCGTAGGAGAGGAGTAATATCAGCGATAGCAATTTCAACCCTTCAGGCCCTACGTTATTGACCCTATTCTGCCCATGTAAAGAGTCAGAGCAATTCTCAATGAGTGACTACCCAAAAAGGTGGGTCCCACAAATGAGAGTATAAAAAATATTTATTCATTCACTTAATAAAAACTTTATGGATTGTCTACATCAGACATTCAGTTATGGCCAAACATGCAAAAATAATCAAGGTACAAGAAGAAAAATGGAAAGTTGAGTGTATCAATCACCTTACATACCTCATCTCATGTAATTGTCCCTAATGCAATTTATCAGTTGTATATTGTTAATTGTTTTTGTAAACATGAAACTGACACTCAGAAAGGCTAATTCCCTTGGCTAGGATAATACAGTGACATATTTGGGATTGAAACTCAGGTCTATCTGATTCCAGAGTCCTCTCTCTTTTTCCTCTACCCCTACTCCCTGGCATTTAGGAAAAGCCCTAGGCTTGAGTTGTTAGTGCCATGAGATAAGTGATATATTGGACCCATGTGCAGAGGAAGGCGGGATCAAATGCCACCTGCAGTTGGGGGAGTGGTGAACAAGTGGGCATTCATCAGAAAACCAAGGGACTGGGGGGAGAGGTGTTTCAGAGATGGGAAATAGCGTGTATGAACCATGTATAAACATTTAACTGTTTTAAATGTTGTCATGAATTGCTGTATCTGAAATTCAGTATGCTGCAATGGGAGGAGAGTTAGAGCTGAAACTCTGGCCAGAGGATGGAGAGGCTAATCTGTAGTGTGTGGTAGGTTAGCATATCAATGGGCTGACATGCTGTTTTTCTTCTTTAATATCTTTATTAAGATACAATTCACTACTACTCATCCATAAAAAAATAAAATAATGTATTTTACAGTAACTTGGATGGAATTGGAGGCCGTTATTCCAAGTGAAGTAACTTAGGAATGGAAAACCAAATACCATGTGTTCTCACTTATAAGTGGGAGCTGATATATGGGTACACAAAAGCATGGAGAGTGATATGTTGGACACTGGAGACTCACAAGTGGGGAGGGTGTGAAGAGGTGTAAGGGATTAAAAGAACTACATATTGGGTATAATGGACACTGCTTGGGTGATGGGTGTGCAAAAATTTCGGACTTCACCACTAAACAGTTCATCCTTGTAACTGAAAACCACTTGTACTCCTGAAGCTATTAGAAAAATAAAGATACAATGCACACACCATAAAATTCATCCATTTGAAATACACAGCTGGGAATGCCCATCGAGAGGAAGAGGTTCACATTTATCCTGGGGATACGGACTCAGGAGTTCTCAGAGCATCTGGGGAGTAAGAGTGTGTGGGGCCATTTGAGCAAAGGGTGAAGGAGACAGAAAGAGCTTTGAGGACAGACCAGAGAGATGCTGAGACTTAGTTGGCAGGCAGAGGAAGAGAAGCCCATGGGGGAGAGAAGGAAAGAGGAGAATGAGCAGCTGTGCATCACAGAAGAGGGTGCGGGAAGAGGGAGGCATCCACCAGGAGGACTGGAAAGAGTCCAGAGGACACGGTGGCCAGGAAGCCCTGCTAAAGCTTGGTGAGGGTGGGTCAGTGTGGAAGGATGCTAATCAGAGTGAGGAGAGGCATGAGAGGCAGGTGAGGCTGCGCAGCCAGCATCAAATAATCTCCCTTCAGAGGCCTTCCCAGCTCCACGGTGACATCCAGACGGTCTCCCTGGCCTCTGTGTCCAGAAACTAGAGACAAGCTCAACCGGTTCACCGTGTCTTATCCTTTCCCTGGCACGATTTAGATGGTGCCTGGAACCTGGGCTTGCCCCTGGTGGGCCCTCACATAGACCATTTCTGTTGTTTTCAGGAATCCAAGAGGAAAGCAGGAGAAATTCTGGGGACCTGCAGCAGACAGACCCAGTTAAAAACGCAACTCAAAGGCTCTAGCAAGATCTCAATTTGGCTCTGAGCTATATTAATTCAGGTAGTCATATTGAACTCTGTTGAAATATGTGAGCCATGTTACATCTGAAGCCTAAACTGTGGTGAAGGCCTGTGGATAACTGATTCCAGGATATTCTTCAGAGTTACTCAGATGAAGCCTCTTTATTTATCAGCACTTCTTGATCAAGAAGAGCTGAGTCCTGGGCCTGATGCCTTTTGTTGCAGCTTGGGGTGATATATCTATTTTTTGGCAATTGTATTTGCAGTTCATAACAACACTGCACTCCTCACCAATGACCCAGAACGTACACAGTTGGATGAAGCTCAGTCCTAAAGCCCTGGATCCTTCCTGCAGCCAGAATGCTTAAAGAACACTACTCCAGGCTGGGCACAGTGGCTCACACCTGTAATCCCAGCACTTTGGGAGGCTGAAGCAGGTGGATCACCTGAGGTTAGACATTTGAGACCAGCCTCGCCAACATGGTGAAACGCCCTATCTACTAAAAATACAAAAAATCAGCTGGGCATGGTGGTGGGCATCTGTGATCCCAGCTACTCTGGAGGCTGAGACAGGAGAATCACTTGAACGCAGAAGGTGAGGGTGGCAGTGAGCCAAGGTCATGCTATTGTACTCCATCTCAAAAAAAAAAAAAAAAAAAAAAAAAGAATGCTACTCCACTTCTGTTGGCATGGAGCAGACCGAATGTCTTCCAGGAAAACCTGAAGTTTGCTGTAGGCTCAGACTAGAAATCATCTTGCCATGTTACAGTGAAACCCAGGGGCCAAGTCAAGGCTTCTCTCCCGCTGAGCTCTTTGCCCTTAAGTTTCTCAGTATCCTGGCCAAGCCTCAGAAGTTGAGGGGCTGAGGTCATTAGTAGACAACCATCATCTCAGGCTCAACTTCTTATCTCACAGGCCACCAAGGCCACACAGAGCCATCTAGAACTGTGTGATCCCAGCAACACCGTCCTCTCCCTGGAGAATGGTTGGTGTGTGCCTTCTGCTTTTTTAGAGCATTTCCTCACTGTGGCATTGGCTGATGCATTCTTATTTTCCAGATTTTAATAAAAATCCTGTAATATTCTGATCTAGGCAGCATAAAAACTCACATTCAAATATGTGTGTGTGTGTGTGTGTGGCAGGGGTGTATACACACACATATTATATATATGCTTTGAATAATTACAATAAAATTTTTCTCATACGTACTAATTCTTTTTAAGCCAAAGGAAATAATTTATATTTTTCAAAACGTTGTGTTTGGCCTAAAAACCAAAACCAAACCAAAAAAAACAAAACAAAACAAAAAAAACCCGCAAATCCCAGCACTATTGATTTAAAACAACTTGAAAAGTTTGAGGAGTTGCCTCATTTTTTTGCTTCTGTTGTTTCCTGTATGTAAATAGCCTTGCATGGCCTCATTTATCACTGTGACTTCTCTGGGGAACTTCCATTTCCTGCTTCCTTAGCCTCCTACTGGTACAAAAACATGGAACAGGGAGCTAAATATCCCAAACTGAACAAGTCATTAAAAAAAAAAAAAGCAATCAATGATGTGTGTAAATCATCTATCTGCAGGCAGGGGTATTTATGCAAAGGAATCTCAGTGAGGGTGTGGAGGAGAAAGATCTGTATAACATAGCGTTAGAGAAACCTGCGCACTCAAGCCTATGTCTGTCCAAGTGATGACTGCAATTCTTGGAAGTGCTGTCTGGCTGTGGAAGAAAACCAGGTGGTGGTAACTGCTTCACCATGTAGCACTGAGGGGCAAGGCTTGGGGACCAGCATGAATTAATCACAGGCTTTTAGAATGTCATCACATTCCTTGGGTCTGGCTTTGGTGAATTTCAAAGCAAAAGCTGGAAGAGAAAGGCCATTTCAGCTTCAGCATTTTCTTTTTCAAATGCCAGTGTTGTGGTTTCATGTTCCCTTTGATGTCAGTAGCCCAGAGCCTTTGCAGAGTGGGAACCCACTGCACCTGGCAGATATGTTCAGTGTTTCCTGTAGAAAGAGACGTGGGGATGAGTTCTCCACCAGTGAAGAAGGCAGTGAATGTGTAGGGCCCTCACTGTTGAGCAGCTGGCCCAGGATCCTTCCACTGATGCATTTTGCCTGATACAATCTCTGCAGAGAGGTCCATTTACTGTTCTTTGGTCAAACTTTGAAGGAGACACATTCCCTACCTCTCCGTAGATCAGCATAGTTATGAGAACGACGAGCTCAGCATTGCAATCCCTGCTTGCCAGTTTGCTGAGTTACCTTGAATGTGAGTTACCAAGGACTGCAATTGCCTGTCTTCCTTCAGAACATGCCTCGAGGAAGATATGCTCAGGTAAAGTAATCTGTTGACAAGCCAAGCAAAGGGCAACCTTTGATAATCTACCCAATGGAAACATTTAATGGAATTCAGCGGAGCTTGTATTATGCTAAAATTATAAGGCATAGATATGGTTAAGTGTTCTGGAAAATTATTTCTGGCTTTATCAAGTACTAGAGGCTTAGTTTTCAGAGACTTATGTGTTTAGTTTTCATTATTTTTTTCACATGTAACATACTTCATTTAATAAAGTATTTGATACAGTTTACAAAAGTACACACCATGTAAGAAGATAAAGTATACACAAGGAGACTTCCAGGTTATGAATGAAACTTGCTATCTATGCCTGAATAAATATCTTCCACTTTCTACTGGAATTCCCAGGGAATACAGAAAAAGGTGCAAAACGTGTAGTGCTAGAAACAAGAGGTTTGATCACTGAGCCCAGCTATGGAACTTCCATAAGTGATTTACATACAGCTCATATCCAAAGCTCTGAACACTACCACACTGGGGAGGAAGCAGGAAGGAGACTGCTTGCCTTCACTCTATCTGTGTGGTTCTGCCTTGGAGACCTGGTCCCAGGTGTCAACCAGAAAGCCTGGCCACCAATTCCCAGTAATGGGATTTGCTTTTGAGATGCTCAAGTCTTTCCTTACCCAACCACTTCTATGCCTAGCCACCCAATCGAGAATTTCTCTGTCGTCATATCTGTTACGCACATTGTTACTTGAGTGTAAGTGTTCACACAGTGATTCACTGCATCAAGAAATTGAACTCAGCAGAAGAGATGATGAAAACAGTGGGGGCCGGGCACGGTGGCTCACGCCTGTAATCCCAGCACTTTGGGAGGCCGAGGCAGTCGGATCACGAGGTCAGGAGATTGAGATCATCCCGGCTAACACGGTGAAACCCTGTCTCTAGTAAAAAATACAAAAAGTTAGCTGGGCGTGGTGGCGGGCGCCTGTAGTCCCAGCTACTCGGGAGGCTGAGGCAGGAGAATGGCGTGAACCTGGGAGGTGGAGCTTGCAGTGAGCCAAGATCGCACCATTGCACTCCAGTCAAAAACAAAAACAAAAACAAAAACAACTAAAAAAAGAAAACAGTGGAAAAGATAGGGACTCCCCCAGTCTGGGCACTGCCACTGTGCATGAAATACCTTCAGCAAAGACGAAGGACAGTGTGTGTCCACTCACCTAGAGCACTGTCTCCTTTTCACAGTCAGCACCCTGGGCCATCCCAGCAGAGGACAGGCCATGCCAGTTCAATAGAGACATATGAATCAGCTCCTGATAGACAAGGAGATTTCACCCACAGTTATCGCATCACCACCTGTCCCTTAGCTTAAGCTCTTGCAGGTGAGAAAAAGGAGATACTTTTTGCCACCTGTTGGCAAAGAACCTCGAGAGTTTTTTTTCTTGTCCTATTAGAACTTTTATGAAATAAGACACTGGGACTAAAAGAGGAAAAATGATTAATCTAAGGATATGAAGGAAATGATTTACCACCTGTAAGAGAATAAAACATTAATATTCATATGTCTTCTATGCTCAGAATAAAGTATAAAAAATCATAAAGTCAGCAGTAAATATTTGCAAAAAATCCTACTCACTGGCTTTCCCAGGTAAAACACGATGGCAAGCACGCACAGTTTGCAGCTGACAGTTTTTTTTTTTTTAGACGGAGTCTCGCTGTCTCCCAGCCTGGAGTGCAATGGTGTGATTTCAGCTCACTGCAACCTCCGCCTCCTGGATTCAAACAATTCTCCAGCCTCAGCCTCCTGAGTAGCTGGGATTACAGGCGCCACCATGCCAGGCTAATTTTTGTATTTTTAGTAGAGACAGGGTTTCACCAAGTTGGCCAGGTTGGTCTTGAACTCCTGACCTCTAGTGATCCACCTGTCTCGGCCTCCCAAAGTGCTGGGATTACAGGCATGAGCCACCATGCCTGGCCCACAGTTTTTATATTACATAAAATATAATGTACCTTGTTAAGTACATTCAACTTTATGATTTACATTTATCATGTAATTAAAAATCCATCGATTTAGTATATGTTGATAGAAGGTCTGCTTTTGGTATTCTTGTTGCTTGAATACTCCTATCAATTACTGAATTATTTGGTATGTGGAACCCCTAGAACCACAGGGAGGTATGCAGGTATCATCAAACCTGGCAAATTTCCTTTGCGGAATAACAAAAAGTGTGATTCCACAGCTTTTCGAAGACGTTTGAGATTCTCTTTTAGACTAAGCAAAATTCTCATTACAGAATGTAACCCAGGCCAATTTATAATTGAATCTCTATTTGTTCTGATGATGCTTCTGAAATAGCACTGATATGTTTAAGAAGTTTGAGATTTTAAATTTACTTCAAGGATTAGCTCATCTGTTTAACTGGAGTTTTAATCCTGTGTTATGTATATTGGATTCATAACCCTTTATGCAGCATTTTTAGTTATGTGATGTTTGGCAGAATGACAGTAAGTTTTCCCCCCATTATGGTTTCAGAAAGACTTGAATAGTGTGTATAATAACTCCTAGTCCTAACCACTTTTAAAACCAGCATCTTTTTTTGTAAACGTTTGTATTGCTTGTCTGGGTACCTCAATTGTAGCTTGTGTAATGTTTATGAATATCTGTATCTTATGGTTTTCATAATGGCTAGTTGATATTTAAAAACCTATTTCTGTTTTGAGGGGTGTGGAAAAAAAGCATTAAATAACAATTTGAGAAAGGCATATTACTTCCAGATTCTGACGTGTGTGGGAAAATACTGTCGCAGTGAAAAGCTTGACAATTGACTGTAACAAGGAACTAATAGCTTATCAAAACCAACTTGTACAGACTAGTACATCTTTATCATAGTAAAAAAGATCACGAAGTTTACGAAATAGAGATAATCATATGAAAGAGGTTGAAGTAGGCTGAAATTAAAAAAAAGACTGGATAAAAAGTAAGAGAGGTAAGAATGCCAAGGACTCTGTTGCAAAATTAAAACCTGTACCATAAAGAGTGAAAAAAGGAGTTGGCAAAAAAAAAAAAAAAAAAAAGAAAAATCAATGACCTGGAGGCCAAACTACATAGGCTGTCTAAGAAAGTAGAATGAACACATAAGTAGAATATGATGAGAGGAAATAAAATGATATCAATAATGGAAAATCCAATTTATGACTACGTGGCATTCTGCTAACAAAAGCTAAAAGAAATGTGGCAAAAAACAATTGTCACCTGGAAGAAAGCTTTTGAGGTTATAATAGGATATCTGGACTTTTCCAATAAAATGGATCATATTGTGAAAAGAACTTTGTATGCAGATATACTCTGCTCAAATGTCTTAATTTCAGTGATGAAGAATAACTGCCCAAAATCACCCTTGCAGGAAGAAAGAAAAATTACAAGGAAAATATTTAGAAAAAAGTCTTCCAGAGATTTTAGAAAATTCTTCTGACATTGAGCAATAGAGAATACTGCAGGGAGTCCTGTACATTTTTCTGGGGAAAGATACAGAGATTCAAAATTTCTATGCTCCGCCTATAAGAAAGACATGCTTGGTTATCCAAAACCCATGTGCCTTTCTCAGAAAACTTACCAGTAGAGTGAGAAATAAATCAAACGCAAATATTTAAGAATAGGGGGATTATAATGTAAAAAACTGGTAGTGGTTGGGCGCGGTGGCTCATGCCTGTAATCCCAGCACTTTGGGAGGCCAAGGAGGGCAGATCACTTGAGGTCAGTGGTTCGAGACCAGCTTGGCTAACATGTTGAAACCCCGTCTCCACTAAAAATACAAAAATTAGCCTAGCGTGATGGCGGATGCCTGTAATCCCAGCTACTTGGGAAGCTGAGGCAGGAGAATCGCTTGAACCCGGGAGGTGGAAGTTGCCGTGAGCCAAGATCGTGCCACTGCACTCCAGCCTGGCGGCAGAGAGAGACTCTGTCTCCAAAAAAAAAAAAAAAAAAAACTAATGGTTAGCATTATTACCAGGTACACATGTAGAGCCAGATATTAAATAGTTTTGTAAATAAAGAGTCAAAGTTGTTTGTAAAAAAAAAAATTATTAAATCAGAAGGTACATGACATTTAAATAGTAAAATAATAAAAATAATCATCTGGCATAAGCAAATGAATAAAAGCATGCCAACATTTTTCATCTAAGGGAGGGTCAAAAGTTATTAAATTTTCTTGAATTTGACAATTAGAGAAAAACAAAGATGTATGTTTCGGAAAATCTTAAAGGATACCAGAAATAAATTAGATACAGGATATACGCTTCCAAATCAATGAAGAAAATAAAGACAAAGGAGGTGTCCTTAAGAAAAGCACAAAAGAAACAGGAAAAGTTTACCAAAGTAGAAAGCATAACATGAGATGATGGAGTTAAGAACAATATATATTAAGTCATTCAGCTTAAATTATGAAATGGAATCAAATACAGTTAACATAAAAGAAAACACTTAAAAAGATATAGAATCATGCCAAGTAAAGCTAGGCACAGATACCCTCCGCACTGCTGCTCACATGCAGCTCCTCTCCAAAAAGACCACTTTCATGAAAAGTAGAATTTAGTGAAAGAAAGATTAACAAACATGAGGAAAGTTATATCATTGATGAAAGGTACAATTAGCAATAAAGAAATAATATGAATAAACTTATATGTGTCAAATAAGGCACCATGAAAAATAAAGCAAGAGTTCCTTGGAAGCTTGTAGACGAAGTACATATTTATAAAAATTCCCTCTTGGAATGCCCCCCAGGAACAAAAAGACCCCAGTATAAAGAAAGAGTTGGTCATTGGTGAAACAAAGAAACAACTCAACCCCTATAATGAATGGAAGAATATATACAGAATGCAATAAATTTTAGACCAAATTAGAAGAGGCTACTAAGGCAAGGTAAGCATCTCTCCTGATGCAGGGGAAGAGAGAGCCCTTGGAGGTGAGAGATGATGACAGCCTTACAAACAACTTCCAAGTTGGAGAGGGAGTTCTGCATTATGGATGGCTTAGGGTTCACTTTCACTGCATAAAAGAAATCAGGGGCCAGGCGTGGTGGCTCATGCCTGCAATCCCAGCACTTTGGGAGGCCGAGGTGGGCAGATCACCTGAAGTCAGGAGTTTGAGACCAGCCTGGCCAACATGGCAAAACCCCATCTCTACTAAAAATACAAAAATTAGCCATGTGTGGTGGCAGGTGCCTTTAGTCCCAGCTACCTGGGAGGCTAAGGCAGGAGAATCACTTGAATCCGGCAGACAAAGCTTGCAGTGAGTAGAGATCATGCCATTGCACTCCAGCCCAAGCGACAGAGTGAGACTCTGTATCAACAACAACAACTACAACAAAAATAAAAAATAAATAAATAAAAGAGAAGAAAAGGACTCGGGAAGCCTTGGCTGAAGGGGAGATCACATGGCCCTGCTATTTAGGTTTTCTCTAATCAGGAGGAGTGACTGGAAATGGGCTGGGGCAGAAGAAAAATTGGGAAAATGCCCTGGGAGTTGGCTTTGCATCTGCAGATGCAAATGAGCAGAAATCAGTTAGCATTCACCCATCCAAACAAGATGTCCTTCTTACTAGTTGACCTGCTCGCCCAAGAGGAGAAATAGCCGAAATTGCAAGGGAGAATTTCCCACAATACACACATATACACCCTCTGCCTGCCACAGAAACCAATGGTCGGGGCAGAGTGTTCAGCCACCTGAACGGGAAAGGCTCCGAGATGATGTTCAGAAAGTATAAGATGCTCAGGTCCCGGGTCTCCACAGTCAGGGGAGGGTCCCTTCATTGGCAGCATCCTGCCACTAAGAAAACTCCGGAAGGAGCTGCCTAGATGCCGCACTGCTCCTCGGTCCCTCCAAAGGGACTATGGGAAGCTATGCAGAAAGAAAACCACATAGCCAGGAATGTCGAAAGACTGCGGGCTCTGCCTGGAGGAACTGAAGTCCTTGTGGCCCGAGGTTTCTAAGCAGAGGCTGGGCTGCCGTTTGGCGGGGATTTCCCCTTCTTGAGCTTACATTTTGCAAGGACCAGGAAGAAGGTGACAGGAGATGAACTTGGCAAAAGCACGTGAGGCCCTGATTGCGGTCAGATAGCACCGTGTGTCCCTTGCTCCTCCAATGTGAGTGTAAGGACACAGGCCCAGACCCTTCCCAAGGCTGTGCTGGGGCAGGAGCCCGCAGGGCCCCAGAGCCTGGGTGGTCCCTGCTCCCCGGGCTCTGGAAGTCCGCTGTTCGGGGTAAATTGGCAGCTGCTGAACCCTAAAGTCGTGGGGCAGGGCTCCGACAGGCCTTTGCGCCTCCTTTCCCCATCAGCGTTTAGGGCTAATGGGAAGGGAACTGTTTATTTTCTTTTGTTTTTATATTTGTGGGTTAGCTTTACCACTACAGAAGAGTAAGGTAAATGGCCCCGCATTTACGCAGGGTGACTGTGCAAAGCGTGAACATGCGCCGAGTTTATGAAGCAGATGTCGGAGCCAGCGCTGCTTCTCAGTGACCTGCATGCCGTGGCTGGCCAGGAACCTGCGCCTGAGTGCCCTGGTGGTTCTCTTTTTTCCCATGAAAGCACGTGTGAAGGGCAGAGCTACGTTTATCAAGAAGTCATTTTTCCCGTTCCCCGGCGTTACACCATTAACATTACAGGGGCCACCTACACCTCGTATGTCGATACCACCGCTCCGGGGAACCTGCGGTGTTTCGGCCACTCTGTGGGTGTCCCCCCACCCCCTTCTCCACTGCGAGGTCTCCGGCCTGGACTCGCAGCTGCTGACACACATCGGCATGGTGCCCTGGCCGGCATGGCCATAACCTAATAATCTGGTGCCTGCCTTGCCAGGGGCAGTAGGTATTGTAAATGCCTCCTTTGCCTGACACCAGCCCCCCGCCTCTCCCTCTCCTTTCTACAACTGTTTCCCTGTTCTCCACTGCTGCTAAGCATTAGAGAACATTTTCCTGCACCCCCCTCTTCCCACCATCGCCAGGCCCCAACAGTCTCCACTTTGACGCCTCTTGCACTGTCCCACTGCCCATCAGCCCCAGATCTCATAACCTAGGTGGCTTCTTAATTTACTAAAATTATTCTTCTTCTTAAAATGCTTCAAGGACTCCGGGTTGCAAGTAACCGTTCTTTTCAGCCTGAGCTGCGTGGTCCCCTGGGGGCACTTCCCTGGGTTCTAGGGCACCAAAAGACTCCTGGGAGATGTCCTGTGTTACTCTGGAGCATCCATGTTACGTGAAGCTTAGAACTATTTTTAAATATTAAAGCAAATATCAACGTACTTACAGAGTAGAAGATAAAACTGGAATATTTAAAAATATTTAAAATAAATTATGCACACAGGGGTTCCCTTTTGGTTATGATCTAAGACCCTCAGGGGATATGAGATCAGGCTCCTTAAGGAGTTTGAAGGTTAAGGGAGATCATTCTATCCAAAGAAACACAACGTCCTAGTGTGGCCCTCTGAGGTGTGGCCTCTCCACCTGTCTGATCTTATTTCTCAGTGTCTTTCTCAAAGCCTGTGCTCTGGCCACACTTCATGGAGTTTTCTCTGCCAAGGTTGCTCTTGCCCTCCCTTTCCAGGTGACACACACATATCCCCCTTCTAGGTTTATCGACATGTTTTCTTCCTCTCTGAACTCTCTATTCTTTCCTCCCCAAATGGAGTAGAATCAGTTCCTCTCTCTCTCGTCCCCAGCCTCTCTCTTTCTCCCAGATTCCCAACATATTCATTTGGAAAAAAGTCAATGTTTTGGCTTCTGTGTCACAAGCACTGTGGAGGAATTCTTTCCCAACTGTGCGCATTCTGTGGGTTGGGGAAAACCAGCACCCAGCTAAGGCACCTTCCTGCTTACACAGTCCCCCAGCAGTGACTCTATGTGCAAATGTCACACCTGACTCAAGGAACCTTGGCTCTCCCTCTCCCTCACAGTGCTGGGGCCCACATTTAGGGTTAAACCCCGAGATAATCATTTCCTGGTTGTATTCCTGGGAACTGCCCCCAGAGAAACTCCAGTCAGGGCTTGCCAGGGGGACCTACTCTTCTTGCCTTGACTATGACAAACCCAGACTTGCCGCTGGGGGTCCTTGCCCCATCTGCCTCACTTGTTTTCACTCTGCTTTCTTCTTTGGATTTGGGAAACTTGTCAACAAGACCTCTTTCATCTTCCTCTAGAAAAGAGGTTTGAGAATCTGCCCTCCCTTCCTAGAACTTACCACTGTCTCTAACCCACAGCAAGTGCCGACTAAACACAATTTGGTTGGATGGATGAAGAGACCATTGCAGGCAGCCCTGGAGAACCTTCGTCTTTCAAGCTCCTTCCCAGGAAAGGGTGTCTCTTGGGGCCATGGTGTTGTCCATCCTTGCTAGCTTTGCCTTCATGGAAAGAATAGCACAAACATTTACAAAGAGCTCCAGACTGAGAAGGTAATTCCCACTTATTCCCAGCCAGTGTGATGTGAGGAGTGTTACCCCACCAGACCAAGGTGCCCAACTCCACATGCATACCTAATAGCCAGTGGGACACCTGTGCTTTCTTTCCAAATCCCTCAATGAACTCTCTTGAGAAAGACTCACTCACCCACTGCCTAGATCAACCCACACCACCACCAGCCCTGTCTCTCGCACTCTACATTTTCCCTGCCATGTGGTTTCTGGGCTCAGTTTCTCATTTTTTAATTTCCAGGACCAGAAGCTTTCCTATGGTACTAGCATTATAGGTCTCCATGAAGTAGCTGAGTGGGTCAAGAAATAGAGTTTATGCAAACAATTGGGGAGTAATCAATACTGTAGCTGGGGTAAATAAAACAATTAGAAAGCCATCAACAGGGAAGAACTAATTCTTCTTGGGGGAAGAGAAGAGCAGGGAACACCATCAGCAAAGAGGAGATGTGGGAGCATTTCAAAGGTGTAAGGAAGCAGGAAGAGAAGATGAAGGCACATTCTAAAACGAAGGGAGGAGGGGTGGCAAATGAATCAAAGCATCCCTGACCTCTCCTTCAATCAAAAAATTGTAAACAGAATATGTTTATTTATATGCGTTAGTAATTTTTCTCTTTGCAGGAGTAATTTTATACCTTTATGAAAAATCATTTAAAAGTCTTTCATCTGTTAGAATTAAAAAGTCTATAAGAAAAACAGAAAAGCAGTAAGGGCAATGGTATTTCAGACAACTCAGAATAATTTAAATCGCCATCTGGAAAGCCCATCAGCGACAGAGCCTTCCGTGGCCTCTTTTCTCTCTCTCTCTCTCTTTCTCTCTCTCTCTCTCTCGGGCTCACAGGGCTCCACTCCCCCAAGAGGTGTGTGTGCACATGCCGAGGGAAGTGGGAGGGTCAGCCCAGAGCATCTGAACATGACCCATGCGGCCCAAGACTCGTGGTGACTTCTCACGGTGGCATGGCTCTGACTTGGAATTCCCCTGCAGAGGTCCTCCTGGGTGACATCATGTGCATTCCCTGCTGTGAGGTGTTTCGAGCATGTGAGTGTGAACTTTATGGACAGGAAGCAAAGGAAGGAAAGTGAATTTAGGAAAACAATGGTCATCTTAAAAAAGAGGTCAGATTTTAAACAAAAGTATACCAGCCTGTTTCATATTTCTACTTATTTGGAAACAAGGCTGTTGAACTGTCCTGACAGGCTCTCTCAGACGGAGCTGGGCCCTACAATGGCGTTTTATGCAGGGCTTTGTGGGGAAATTTGGTGGAATGAGCCCCTGGGAGTTCTGCACCCACCCACGCCACAGGGAAGCCGGAGCAAGCTCTCTGCTTTTAAAGGGCTGGTGTGATAGAGCTCAGGGCTGGTAGGTTAATGGCATTACCCTTATTAACTATCTCATTTAATTCTCACCCCAGTGGGTTTTATCTCCCATTTGAGAAAACAGGCTCAGAAAGTTGTTTCTTGCCTACACTGTCAGCACTAGTGAGCGCACAGAACCGTGCCTAGGTTCATTTGATGCCAAATGCTCACCCCAACAGAGGGAGGATAAAGAAGGAAGAGAATGGAGGTTAGAATGAGAACCAGTGAGTGTGTGGCCTGCAATCAAAGTCTGTAATTGTCTCTCCTGTGGTTTGGCCAGGACAGTCCCTCTTATTAGCATGTTTGGCCAACAGTGGTTTCCAATGAGGGGACTTGGGAAGATAGAGAGAAAAATAGCAGTCATGTGGTAAAAGTGTTAAGGTTTGTAGATGCAATGAATCAATACAGGGAGAAAATAGTCAAGTTGGGAGAAGGGAAATCACTTCCCCAATATCCAAGCTTAACTGATTTGCTTTGGGTTCAGCCTTCCACTCTTGAGTCCAAATACTACATCATGTCAGAATGTTCCTGTCTTGAAATGGTAACCTAATAATCTTCCCAGCCCTCAGGGAGTTGGAGCATTGTTTGTTCCCTTCACCTTCTGCCCTTAGAAAGCACAGTCTTTTGGAAATTATCTTCGGCTCCTTGGATTTAAGCACCGAAGGCACTGCAGCCCTTCGTGGTTCAGAAAGAATGCACGCTCTCCATGGGCCTGTTCAGCCCCCACTCCAGGAAGATGCCACTTGGCCTCAAAATATTAATGTTGGTGGGTTAAACTGGACCCTTAACCTCCTTTCCAAGTCATAACGGGTATGAAGACAGAGGAGTGGTCCTATGTGTGCTGGAAATAATGTTCTTGGCTGCCGCTTCCTTCTCTTTCTATTTTAGTTCTAAGGGACACGGCTTTTTTGCTTCTTTGAGATTTAGGAGTCTTGAGGTTTTATTGCAAAAAAAAAAAGAATTCTGTGTGGTTTTAGAAGGCAAGTCACTTTTGATTAATTTAAACTCTCATTTATCCAAACACAGAGGCTGAGGACCTCTTAGCAAACTGGGTCCCATGTTATAAAGCTTTTGGCAAAGATTTGTCATCTGTCCTGTGCTCTGCCCGCATTCTTACCTAGCAAGTCCCATCGTCATCTTTCTAAGCCGGCTTGGTCCTGCTGGGTTCTCTTCTTAGGTGTGCATTTTGTGCATGTGTGTGCAGATGCCTGTGCACACGAGCGTGTGCTATAGAAGAGGTCATGTTACAGAGAGCAGAGGCTGCGGCTCTTTACCAAGCCCTGCAGCCAGTGAGGTTCAGGGATAATTAAGAGAAATCTCCCTTGGCAGAAATGTGCCTGCTTGGGTCTGCTTCTCATTTTGGACAATTGGAAAAGGCAATCACTCAAGTTTTATTGATGCCAAAGAGTTTTTCACAGTCATCAATATGGGTTACAAAAATGAAGTTGTTGACATCTTATTTCTGGGGTTTTTTCTTTCAGATAATTGTGAGCCCTCAAGCATCATATATTCTGAAATAAGGCAGTTCCACCCCAGAACTTGGCATTTTCAATGCAGTGCATGCAATTGATCTTACGGACATTCTGCCAAATTCCTGACCAATCATATCCATCTGTATCTATCAAGCCCATTCAGAGCTCTCCCACTGCTGTAAGACAGAGGAAGAGTAAAATCTAAGCGTAAAGTCAGAGTAAAATCTGACCTTGATTTTACTCCAAGAGGTGTGAGATAAGATTTAAATTCTACATGACTGCTTTTAGCTATTTCTTAACATGATGTATATATTTTGGGTATTAATTCCTAGGGTGTTGTAGAGTTTGGCTTGCTCCCTCAAGCTCCCTGTTAGTTAGGTCTTCTGGACTGCTTTGTTTTTACTCTTGGACCAACCTGGGCTGGGGCTCCGGTTGGGAGCTCAGTTCAGCAGCTGTGAGCCCCCATTATCAGCTCTCTAGGTCCTAGGAACTCATTCGAATATCTGCTAGGTTTCCCAGCTTCCACGGGTTGGAAGAGGACATCTTTCCTCCCCATTTGCAGATAGCAGCCAGGACTGAGCTCTTGGCAGCAACCCTCTGTCCCTGTCACAGAGGGCCAGGCTCTGTGCCCAGATGACCATGATGGGGCATGAAGCTGGCTCAGCCAGTCGAGGGCTGCCCTCTGTGAGCTCAGAGGAGACTTGGGCTCAGCAGGGCTTTGGTGCCTGCCCCTCATGGCACGAGGAGCCATGCTGATCTCATGAAGGAGGAGCCATTTCCCCCAGGTCAGCTCCCTGAGGGCTCAGACCTGAAACCAGGTGCACAGGAAGCTGAGTCACGAGGGGCCAACACAGTTGCTCTCAGCCCTGGGGAACGCAGGGGAGCTCATTACAGCTGGCAGAAGTCCTCACCATAAAAGCAGAGGTATTTACTAGCCCAGGAAGGAAATGGAGTGACCCATACATAGTACTACCATGGAGCAACTCTATGAAAGTCACCGTTTTAGCCACCTTTTGTTTAAGATTAAAGAGCTACGTAGAATAATGGGATAAATTGAAGGTATTTGTCAGGCCACCGGGATGATGTCATTTGCTTTCTGTCATTTCTAAAACTGGAGCCAATTTCAGAAACTGAAGCCACCCCTTGCCAAATTACCCTCCTCTATTCTAGTGGGTAAATACTATTCTAGACTGCTCTTACCAATCTCCACTGAAATCCATGTACACATCTATAGTTCCTTTTTGTGGAAAAGAAGTCAAAGTTTAAATAAGTTTCCCAATGCCACAAAACAGTTAAACAATCTGGACATTTTTCTCAAACCACCTCTTCTATCATCCATCTAAAAACATACTTCTCCCTCGAGATATGTGCAATGCTGCAATCAGTTGCCATGGAGACCACACTCTGGCCCTGCACCTTCAACACCATGGTTAAATAAGTGGTAATGTCAGACCTCTCAAAGCATCTTGGCGGCCCCAATCCAGGTCCCAGAGCTCCAGCCAGCACAGGCCTGGCCAGCGTGGGCGCCGGGCTGGGAGCTTGTGGGAGCCTGGGTGGTCTGGTGCATCCCTGACCGATGTTTAAATGCTGACTTCACGTGTGGGGTTGCCCTGGTGGGTTGCGGTAGAGACACTCCTCCCGTGAACTGTTGATAAGAAAGAACATTGTAAAAGAAACAATTTGTAACTGGCTATGGCAAACTCTTCTCTGCCATGGGTCTGGATTCATGAAGTGTAACATGACCCCAACAGAGCTTTAATGTGTTCAGGAGCTGGTTGTTCTTTATCTTCCTCTTGCCCCTCTAATGAGTGATTCTCTGCATGCCCATACCTGCTGATGCCCAATGTATACACAGTTAGAAGTATAAATGAGTGCGTTGACCACTGAAGGTCAAAAAATATATATATTTTTTTTACATGATATTGCTATTAATGACAGGACTGTGGGTTTGAGCCTGCTGGAAAGCAGCTGACTTTAGGTATTCTGTCAGTGGCCTGTTGAGAAAGCCCTGCCCAGCTGGGTAGCTCCATATGGCACCATATTGACCAGTTACACTGTCTTTCTTCTGGATTTTGAAAATGAAACACACACAGGGATGCCGACATTGGGCCAGGTGAGCCAGATGACTCACAGAGAGGGTCTGTGAGAAGACGCCTTTGGACAGCAGGGCCTGTGTGGGCTCAGGGCCATTTGATTGGCAGCAATCAAAGGGAGATGCAGAGATGAGAAAAGTCAGATCTCCATGTGGAGTGCAGGGCAGAGTGCAGGGCACACTTGCCCAGGACAGGGTGAAAGATGCCTCCTTGCAGTTGGCCTGAATTTTAGATATTTTTCATTGGTGGATGCTTTTCCCCCTCCTCTTGAATTCTTTCTTAGGATGAAACCCAAAGCTGTCCTCACTTTTCCTGCCAGACAGATTTTCTTAAGTGAGCCATGTGTTGGTAATGAAATCCTGAACCCAAGCGGGGTTAGACAGAAGCAGCAGTGCTTGATGATCTATCAGATGTGGGTGAAGACAGAACAGAACAAGGTATGACGTGGCACCCAGCCTCTGCTTGGCCACAGCCATGGAGGACCGGGTGAGAGAGTGCAGAGAGCGAGGTGGTGCTAATGTGCCCTGAAAGACAGTTTCTGACCTGTGTGATGATAAAATGAATCTGAAGTGCCTTTCAAAATTGTTTATTCTTCCTTCCTTTGCTGCTGATTCTCCTCCCCTTTCCTCCTCTGCAGGGCAGCACATCCATTGAATGTCTTGTCAGCTTCCCTGGTGTTTTCAGGGCAAACAGGCCCCCTGATCCATCTCTTGAAGGAAAATCTTTGTTATGACATTTCTAGCTCAGAGCAAGTCATGCTTGATATAATTAATTGGCAATTCCTTGCCAAAAATGATCTGAGTTCAGGGTGAGCACCTAAGTCCTTTCTAAGCTCTGATCTGCAAGCTTGGGGGCAGGAGATCACAGAAATTAATGATTGGCATCTTTTCTGCAGTCAATTTCTCTCTAAAGGTCAGCAGTGGCAAAGCACACCTGGGAAGCAGAGCTTTGTAAAACCTGGTAAGAATAAGCACCCCACGCAGTGTCACTACATGCCACGCTGTCTGTTCTAGCTCATATGTGTGCTAATCCATTTGCTTTTCACAGCTATGTGAAGAGGTACTTTTAATATTCCACTTCCTGGATGAAGAAACTGAGGCACAGTGAGGATAAATAGCTTGCATAAAGACATAGGA
The DNA here is from genome assembly GCF_028878055.3 of Symphalangus syndactylus. Classification (NCBI taxonomy): domain Eukaryota; kingdom Metazoa; phylum Chordata; class Mammalia; order Primates; family Hylobatidae; genus Symphalangus; species Symphalangus syndactylus. The sequence continues at coordinate 80,985,999 of NC_072426.2, forward strand.
TGGGAAAGGGCTGCCCTGGGTCTGTGGTTCTGGTCCAGGCTCTCGGGCCACAACACGCCATCCTGCCTTTCTGTACCTCCTGCATCTTCCTTTGCTCTTCATCTGAGGAGCCCTAGGCTTGATTACACCTAGATTTCTCTTCGTACTGCAGCCAACTTGAGATTATTTTCTTTAAGTTTTTAGGGGGAAAATACTTTCCTATAGAATTAACCAATAAGGAAATCCTGTTCAGAGAGGACCCTTGCGTGGGTTTGCAGCATCAAGGGATTGCTGTCTGTTAGGGTGAAGATGTGGCTGAACTTGAAGCCTCTCTCCTGGAACTAATATTCATCCAGAGGGGTGGGCCCCTCCAGTGCTACTGTGCCCCCTGCAATGGCACAGGCTCAGCAGTTGACACAGGGCTGCTACAGGTCCATGAGCCCATCTGATCTGCACAGGAGGGCAGTGTGCAGGACCCAGGGTGGAGGCTTTGGGATTGCACCTTCATCTTCACACTTCCTTTTCCCCTCTCCTTCTCCTTTCTCTCCCTCCCTCCCTCCCTCCCTTCCTTCCCATTTTTCCTTCCTTTTTTTTTTTATCATGGCACATACATGCTCTGACTACATGCTCCACACAACTCACTGAACTAACATGTGCTCAAAGACACCAGTCTACTAAGTGTAGATTAAGGGCAAATCCTTTCTGAAGCCCTCAGGTCCTGAGCTGGAAGCTACCACTTGGCTGATGTAACTCCAGGTGTCTTCTTTGCTCATTATGAGTTGCACAGTCACCTATGGCCTTTTTACAGGGCCTCCAATTGGCTCCAGCTCCTTCCCTGAGGTTTTACACCTTCAGGGACAGTTGAGCTCTTGCTGGCTCATCTTGCTGCCTGAGTACCCAAAATGTGGTGCCTTGAACTGATTTCTGATCCATCAGCTTTGACCTTTAGCCCAGGTGCCGAAATTTTGTTTTCAAAACAGTGCAACATATAACTCCATCCTGTTTGTTTTTTTTTTAACCGTTACTTCTTGTTCTTACATAGCTCATTTTTCCCCCTTCAAGGAATCCTTATGCTTCTAAATTATTCTAAACTCTACCAAATTTTCACCCCATACCCTACAGTCGTACCCCTCCATCCTCATAGGCACTCGCTAAGGACCAGGGACATAGTGGTTCAGCTTTTCCAGGAAGCCGAGGGATCCTGGCTGTGCCAGGAACCTGTCTTGAGTCTTTTGCCTCTGAATCACCTCTGCTGTGATGCTCCAGCCAGGAATGAAATGATCTCAAAGCAGCCTCAACCCCTCGTCAGAGCTTGACTTGCTTGGTGGGGATGAGAGTGGAATGGAGAGCCGTGTCCACTTCTCTTGCCCTCAAGATGCAACACATACTGAACCTGCAGCTTCCCCATTACTTGGACACCCAGCCCACAGTGAATTCTCCCCGTACAGCCCCCGCCTCCTACCAGGCGCCTCTTTATCTTCACCTGCGTCAGCATCCGGCTGGCTCCCCACTCAGAATGTGGTCTCTGCCTCTCCAGCCCCACCTGGCCCCAGCACCCAGGCTGTGTCCTGGGACCCATGCACTCTGGCCACCCTCACAGTGACTGTCCAGGTAGGGTTTAGTGGCAGACCCAAAGAAGAAGAATGGCAAACAGAAATGCCTCCTCAGTGTCCTGTGTGCTGTCTGTCTCCCCTGCTCTGGCCCACAGTCTCCCTGGGGCCAGGAAAGCACCCGCCATGCTCATCACTGTCCAGTGCCAGATGAAGTGCCTTGTAGGACAGTCTCAGGCATCCCTACTGGCCCAGCCACCACTGACCAACCCCCACGGCATGCCCACTGTGCCTGCCAAGAAATGTGCACACATTATCTCATGAGTCCTCTTAAAGAATCCTCTGAAGAAAACGTTCTTATTTCCATTTTACTGATGAGGAAACAGGTTCAGAGCAACTGAGGAAGTGGCTCCTCAGCCTGGCTGATCAGCAGAATCACCCCGAAGCTTTTGGAATACAGATTTCTGAGTTTCTTTCCAGACGTCCTAAATCAACATTTCTAGAGTCAAAATATCTATAATTTCCAAGAGTTCACCAGGAGCTTCTGATGATCAGTGGAGTTTGGTGCTAAATTAATTATTCAGGCCCCAAAGCTAGTAGGAGAGAGAGGCATGATTTACACCTGGGCGTAGCTGGCTCTAGGACCTCTGTCCTCCTGCTACAGAAACCAGAGAGTGACAGCCTCTCCTCCTGTTCTTGGAGAAGTGGAGCCTCAGGGAGCATCTGGCCATACAGCAATCAGCTGCAAGGCAGACATTAGAAGCCACATCCTTGACCCTGGTCTGTGGCATATCCCATTCTCTGGCTGCCTCGATGCATTTATATCCCAGGCACATGGGCAATATTGGCTGCTCTGGAAGCCATAATTTGATTGATGACTAGAATGTAGTATCACAGAAATGAGTTTTAGAGGCTGGTCATTTTCAAATGAGGTAACAGGTCTAAATGTGGCACAAGGGAGCAGAAGTGTATGCAAAGCACCTGCTTTGTGGCCTGGGAGTGGCCCTGCCCACCTTCCCTTCTCAGCTTTCCCTGGGCATCGACATGGTACCAGGGCCTCAGCTGGGGCCTGGGGTTCACAGGTGAGGAGAGCATCCTAGCTTCTCTGCAGGAGTGAATGGCCCAGCCGCTCTCTGGCATACTATAGCAGGCAGTCAGGATGGCCTGCGGGAGGAGACAGGAAGTGCAGGGGATGGCATCTGAGCCTGCTGACCAGGAGTGACCAGAAGGTGCCAGCCATGCAAGAATCTCAAGGAGTAGGGGTGGGGAGTGGTGGTGCAGAAAAGCTCCTGCAGACATGTGAGCCTGCTGCTTCCTGCACTGGAAAGGGCCAGTTTCACTGGAGCAAAGGGGGTGTGAAAGACAGAAGTGTTGGATGAGACAAAAAAGTCACTTGTACCCACTTTTGGAGATATTTTTTACTGCTTGAGTGGTCAAAAACATTTTTGACTCTTTGTGCTTTTTCACCTTGTTGTTTGTTTTTGCTTCTGCCTGCCTGGCGTCCACCTCATCTTCTGGTAACGGCTCCCTAATTTTGTGCTGGAGGCCCTTTCTCCATAAGGTAGCTTTTTAGTGTGGCTGTCAACCAAGTTGTCCTAACTTGCTCCTATCTTTGCTGACCAATAAGTCAGGATGGGACCAAGCCAGGTCAATCCACTGTTCTCTCCTTGGAATTTTTGTCTGAGAGGAGAAACCGGAAGTGTGATTGCCCTGGGCTTCCGTTCGCCCCAGTAACTGCACCCCAAAGGCACAGGCCATCATCAATTCAAGTTCTCCACATCCCTGAACTATCCTGAGTCTTGTCGTTTTGGAAGTCTGGTCCTCCTGTTTCTATTTTTTGAATCTCTCATAGGCTTTCAATTAAAAATGTTTTTGCTTTCAGGAGCCGTGGTTGTTTTCTGTTGCTAGCCACCAAAATAGAAACAAAAGCAAAAACAACTGAGAGATCCACAGGGCTAGAGAATACACTCCTAATTCTGAGAATGTTTTGGTGCAGTGGAGAAGCTTACCGCTGGAGAACTGCCTGTTGTTTGCTCTATGCTTTGGGAAATAATCTGGCAGCAGTAATAAAATGGATAAAAATAGAGAAAACTGAAAAGTCAATGTCAGTCCATTGCAAAACCAACTTGAACTGTGACTATGTGCCAGGCCCTGAGTTAGCCATAGAGAATTCAGCAATGGAGCCAGGGCCCTCCCACCCTTTATTTCCCCTTTCCCTAAAGAACTCACTTATTTTGTAGGGAATATAATTAAAGGACTACTCTCTGACTCACCTAGGCAGAGCTAGCACTGCTATTCTTAGCTTCAAAGATCTTTCTAAGTCACTTTCCTATGTAGTTAATCCCATTGTCCCATAACTTTGGTTGTGTTTATCTGCCTCCCTCAGTAGTCTCTGAGCTCCACAAAGGCAACTTCTATGTTTACTGGCTTATTCTTACCCTTTCTATCGCTCATGCCTAGCTTGAGTCTTGACTCATGGGTTAACAAATGACTGTTGAGTGAATGGATGAGAGGATGCGTGGGACATTGAAGCTAAAAGGAAAAGGACTGGACAGGAAACTTGTAACAAGGCACAAGGCAGGCTTTCTGGTGTGGAGTAAGCTGTCGAGGCATCAGGAACAGTGTTCAGCTTCAGCGTGGCATCCTGTTCTGCCCTGGGCCATGCCTCTGCACAGCCTGGCCCTTCTCTCCTTCCTCTCCAGTTTGGATTTGTTTTCTCCAGACTTTGGATTTTGCCAAAGATATCACTCTTCTCAGATGACCCCTAGCTTTGGGTTTCCCAAGGCTCCCCTGGCAGGCTCTGGCTTCTGTGCTCTGTGCTTGCTCTTCTTCTCAGTCCCTCCCTGCAGGCAGTGATGCCCTTTCTGCTGACTTCAGCCTGGCCCAGGGTCAAGCCCAGTGGACCTGGAGACACATGATTGCCTATGTAGAAAATCTGATGGAACCTACAAAAAAGCTACGAGAACTAATAAGTGAATTTAGCAACATTGCAAGACAAAATCAAATACAAAAATCAATTTTATTTTAACATACTATAGCAACAACCCCCCAAAAACTAACATTAAAAACAGTATTATTTATAATAGCACTAAATATGAATTACTTAGAGATAAATCTGACGAAACACGTGAAAGACCTCAACCTACACCAATAACAAAATATGTTGTTGAGAAAAATTAAATAAAATCTAAATAAGTAGAGAGCAATATGTTGTTTGTGAGTTAGAAGATGCAACATTATTAAGATGTAATTCTCCCTGAATCAATAGAGTCAATAGGATCCCAATCAAAATGTCAGCAGACTTTTTATAAGAGAAAAATTGTCAGTTAATTCTAAAATTCAAAAGACCTAAAGTAAAATTTAAAAGACCTATAGTAGCCAAAACAACTTTAAAAGACAAAACAAAACAAAAAAAAAAACAAAGAACAAAGTTGGAAGACCAACACTACCTGATTTAAGGACTTATTATAAAGCTACAGTAATCAAGATAGTGTAGTATTGGCATTAAGATAAACAAGAAGATCAGTGGAACAAAATAAAGTCAAGAAATAAACACACTTGTATGGGATATTGATTTTCAAGAAAAATGTAGAAGCATTTCAGTGGAGAAAGGATAAGTCTTTTCCATAAAAGACTGTAATAGTGGACACATCCATGCAAAATACAATGAACTTTTAACTTATACCTTGTATCATATACAAAAGCTTAACTCGAATGTATCATAGACTTAAATGTGAAATCAAAAGCTATAAATCTTCTAGTAGAAAATGGAGGAGAAAATCTTCATGCTTTTGAGTAAGGCAAAGATTTTTTCAAGATACTATACCAAAAGCTCAATCCATAAAATAAAAATAAAATGGATACATTGAACTTAATAAATTAAAACTTCTTGTCTTCATTGTTGATGGAATGAAGACAGACCACAATCTGGAAGAAAATATTTGCAAATAAAATATCTGAAGAAAGACATATCCTAAATAGGTAAAGAGCTCTCAAAACTCAGTAATAAGGAAAAACAGCTAAATGTGCAAAAGATGTGAACAGACATCTCACCACAGAAGGCATAAATATGCAAATAAGCACATGGAAATATGCTTAGCTTTTTAGGAAAATGTAAATGAAACCCACAAAGATACCACTACACAGCTATTTGAGTGACTAAAATGAAAAAGACAACATACCAAGTATTGACAGGAATGTGGAGAAACTGGAACTCTTCTACACATTGGAAAATGGTTTGGTAGGCTCCTAAAAAAGTTGAATATATGCCTGTAACATAATCCATCCGTTCCACTCCTGTATATTTATCTAACATAAATGAAAGCATATATCCATACAGAGATTTATACATCAATGTTCACAGCAGCTTTATTTGTAGTAGCCCAAACTGGAAACAATCTAAATGCCCATGAGTAGATTAATGGATAAACAATCTGTGGTATATACATACAATGGATTATGACTTGGCAACAAGAGTGAACTATACTGAGTAAAATAAGCCAGACCAAAAAAAAAAAAAAAAAAAAGCTCACACCCCCTATCAATCTATGTGCTATGCTCCCCTGTGACAAATCTCTTGTGGACAGTGATACAGTCAAAGTAAATTTTCAGTTCCTGGACTCAATTACATTTCTTTGGTGCCTCTGAGAAATTCTGTTGAAATGTTTATCTTCACTATTTATTTCCCAAATTCCCAAGCCAACTCTCTCCACAGGGGTCCCTAGAAAACTTTACTAATGAAATTAAACAGAGGATTGTCCAGGAAACATGCTGGCTGTATTTCACATGTTGCTGGATTGATGAACTGGATCTTCTAGAGCTACTAGCAGCATCCAGCTTCTGGGAATGTCTAAGTTGGCACATGCTGTTGTCAATTTGAACAGCAAACTCAAGGACCCAGCTTCCTCTATCTGCTAACGGAAGCTTCAGTTCTTTCCATTACCTGTCACTTACCAGTTCCAGTCTGGGCTGTAAGAAGATTTAGGCTTCCTTGAGGTCAAACAGAGCTCCTCCCCAAGGTTGGCTGCAGAGAGAGAACCATACCCCTGTGCCCAACCCCAAACCTTTGCCTTGGGGTTTCTGTGTGACTGTCCCTACTTCTTATCCTTGGCAGGACTACATGTCCTGAACAACTCAGGGTTAATGAAGAAAGATGCCCCTTTCCTAGCAACAAAACCAAGTCAAGCCCATGCCATTTAGACAAGTCTTTGCAGAAGTTGGGGGTAACATAAGAGAAATAGAGTGGCATAAAGTTGAGTGATGTGGCTCAACTTCATGGTAGCTGTCTCAGAGCTCTCCAGCCAGAATCCCACACTTAGTAATCAAACCACCCATGTCCAGAAAGCAGAGTAAGATGTGAGAGGTCCCCTATCTGCTTGCCGTAGTAGAGAGAGGAAGTTTCTATTTCATTTCTGATAAACTCTTTCTCCTAATTATTGATGTCAGGAATGCCCACCCGCCCTACCCCCTTTAGGGGAAATCTCATGTAACCACCTGGCCTTTCATGCCTCCCCATAATAACCATATTAGAACTTAATACAATAGGCTCAGTGTTCATTGCCTCAACACAGGCATCCACAGGCCCAGGGCCATATCACACAGGACAGAACAGTAACAGGTATGGCCTGGTAGAAACAATGTCTACATAACCAAACCAGCCAGTCTCACACTTTATCAGCTAGAGAGGACAAAGGGGGTCATGTTTATACTGTATGCCATAAACACTAGATTCCCTGACAATGGCACACTTCCCCCAGTCCCCCTGCACAGCGAGAGTTCTAGCATTGCCCTGGGACTTCTCTCCACAGATGTTCCCAGGAATTTCAAAAGGGAGCACACCCTTGACTTGGTGTCAGGCCAGGGTGTTCTCACAGCTTGTCTGGGGTGAGTACTGGGGACTTAGGCTTGCCTCTGGAGGTCAGACTCAGAAACTGGCTTACAGATGGTAGCATGGGAAATTCCTCCCTCCCTGGCAGCTGTAGTGACATAAATTGCTGCACAACTCTGGCTCTGATAAAAATACGACAAGGACACTGTTGTGCCTTCTCCCTAAGGATCCCTGGGCTTCCCCAAATTCCCACTGTGCAGGGGGGCCTTAGTCAATGCTATCTGACCCTCGGGTGTGGGGACACCTTGGATTCATCATTAAGGGGGTATCTCAAAGACAATCTGCCTGGGCCCTGAAAGAATATTGCTTCCTTTTTTTTTTTTTTTTTTAACCAAAAGACATACATTTTTTTCCCTCTGGGTTCACACATGCTGCTAAATGTGTTGTGTCAAGATGAGATCTAATGTAAGTTGATAAGAAGATGCCACCCCCAGTGACCATGAATGGGTTCTCATGTGTAAGATGATTTCCCTTTCAGGAACCTCTTTTCCCTTCTGGCAACCTAAACTTGGGTAGAGCATCCTGGTTTCCACCCATATTTTCATAGTTTCAAGCCTCAGTGGATGGGGAGAAGGGCTCATTTTTGTAGTTCCTTTCCTCCCAGGAGACCCTCTGTCCCTTTCTAAATTCGTGGAAGCACATCAGTGTTGGGGAAAGAATCATGATCTTATTCCACTGGCCTCTAAGTGTGTCCAGAACACTTAGTTTTGAATTAGAGACCCTTGAACAGGCTGGAGCCTCAGTCTCTCCAATGACAAAGGAGAAGGGGATCCCTAGACTCTTAATTTAGGTTGATTCTGTGAGAATCAAAGTTTAGGGTTTTGTGAGAAAAGATTGGAAGATAATTCCTCAAGTGTCCCATTGTAATGGTAGAGCTGTCTGGGAGCACAGCAGTCAGCAGCCTCATTGAATGCAGAGGCGAAAGAAGAAAAACGGCAGCTGGTGCCTCCCCATGAGTAAACAAGGAAGCCTACTGGGGAGGAGTAAGTGGGGAGCTGTCCTCTTGCATCTCTGGGGCGTGTCCTGATGCCAGCCCATCCTTGTTCTCTGCTTACTTGTGTCAAAGAACAACATGTCAACAAATTGAGTTTCAAAGATCTAATTGGTTTTTCTTAGTGATTTATGAATTGGGCAGCATTCCGTCTACAAAATAGGTGCTCCAATTAGCTTGAGAAGAGGGGTGGGCTTTATAGGCAGAAAAGGCTGAAGAAAGCAGAAATAGGTTACAAAAAATGAATTTGGTGTTTCAAAGCTGCTTTCCTTATGGGGTTAAAGCTGAGGGTACTTCCTTATTATGCTGGCTCAGGTTGACTGGGTTCCTTTTGATTGGTTGCTATGAGTTTTTCAGAACCTCCGTTTCTAGGTTTGATTTGATTATGTGGCACCTAGCATGAGGGACTCCATTCCGGTTTGTCTGGCCTGTTGGGCCTAGAGCAGGTGCCCAGTCTAAAACAATGGGCTCCCATAAATTTTATGTACCATGTATAAAGTCTGACATGGTCTGATTATATTTGTCTCTTTTCTGTGCATGTCTAATCAAATTCTACATTTATTTTAGAGACAGAACCAAAGTGGGGGTAACTGAGAGTGTGTGCCTACTTTTGTAGATGAATATCCCTGACAAGGTGGTGCTATCTGTGAAAGGTTGGTGTGGTCACTTTGCACATCCTTGTGAGGCACGTCTTGGGGCAAGGTGGGGCTGGGGCTTCACCTCCTCTGGCTTCCGCCTGCTGGGAGAGTTTTCTGTTCAGTCGCCACCGGGATTGACTTCACATGATTGTCTTGATTATAGTGCTTGGATAGGCTTGGATGGCAAATTGGAGGCTTGAGTAACAAAGGTGTTTCCCTAACCTTGGAGGACAGTCCAGGTTTCTTTCCTCTCAGGGTACAGTTACACATTCACAAATTTTGTAAATCCCACTCTGCTCAGCTTGTCTGTGTCTGTCTTAATTTGCTGCAGGGCTTAATCTCAGTCCTTTTAAATCTCTCTGGGCAACTGTGAATTCTAACAATGAATCCTAATAAATAACAGGTGTTGAGAATCTCTTATCTGAAATGCTTTGGACCAGAAATGTTTTGAATTTTGGGTATTTTGGATTTTGGAATACTTGCATGGGACTTACCAGTTCAGCAAGCCAAGTCTAAAAATCTGAAATCTGACATGCTCCAATGAACATTCCCTTGAGCATCTGTTGGTACTTCAAAAGTTTATAATTTTACAGCATTTTAGACTTTGGAGTCTGTTATTTTGGATTCTCAACCTGTATAGGGAGTGAGGAGGAACAAGGACAAAATCCTTGATAAAAGCATTTGATAGTCATCAGAACTTAGAGCATTTGGGAACTACAAATGAGATCTCTGTCATATTTTCAGTTAGCCAGGGGGTATACTTGAAGACTTCAAAATCCTTTCAAAAATAAACCTCCCCTACCTCCTCATTTAGGCAAGATTGAGAACATAATGGATTTAGGAATTTCAAAAGCAGCAACAGGTCCTCACAGGGGATTTACAGACAGTCAGTTTTAAAAACATATGTCTTTGAAACATTTTTTCATGGGCTTTTGAATTCCAGCTGGTGGACTGCATATGGGGTCAAAATAAGCATTCTAGCTTAAAAACAACAAAAAGGAAACTGGACTGAAGTTTGCCCCGAGCTAAAGAGAAGGTCTTGTTCTTGTAGCAGCAGCAGCTGCAAACACACACCAGAGCAGACGTCGGGACGACCAGGGACTTTCTCAGAGAAAAATGCTGGCTTTGACTAAAGAGAAAATATATTTACATCTTTATGCATTTTTCTGTCTTCCCTCCTTCCCTCACTAGCCTGCTCTCCCACTACCAGGCTTGGCGAGAACATAGCAGGTGATGCGTCAGAGAGAACAGCCACTGTGACACACTGTGTGTAGAGGAAAAGTGACTTTTCAAACCCTCCCTCCATGGAAAGTGGGGTGTGCTGTAAGCTGAATCCTTTTCCCCCAAATTCCTATGTTGAAGCCCTAGCCCCCAGTATAGCATCAGAGGGTTACTGTATTTGAAGCTAGGGCCTGGTGATTATGTTAAAATGAGGCATTAGGGTGGGCCCAAATCCAATATGATTGATGTCCTAATAAGAAAAGGAGATGAGAACACAGACACGTGCAAAGGGATGGCCATGTGAAAGCACAGGGAGAAAACAGCCATCTGCGAGCCGAGGAGAGAGGCCTCAGGAGAAACCAACCCTATCGGCACCTTGATCTTGGACTTCCAGCCTCCAGGACTTTGAGAAAATAACTTCTGTCATTTAAGCTGCCTAGTCTGAGGCATTTGCAACAGCAGCCCCAGTTGACTAATGTGGGTCCCTCTCTGCTCAACCCTGGAGCCACAAGAAAACCTCGACCCACGAAGGCCACAGAGGGTTCCCTCATCAGCACTTTCCTCAGGAATTTCTCTGCTGACAGTGGATGTCTGGGTAGAGCGAGGAACAAGCTGCCTTTCCAGAGACAGAGGTCTCAGGAATGCTCAGTTTGGGGGATTGGCCAAAGTCTTAAGCCTGGGAATAGACGGAGGTTGATTAACATTTGGCATGTGGGTCCCTCAAGGGGAAAACCTTTCATGTGACCAAGAGATGGCTCTTGGAAGAGAGAAGTGTGAGCCTTGAATTCTTCTTTCAGACATGCCTGTCACTAAATCCCACACCCATCTGGCTTCAGGTTCTCAACATATAAATTCTAGATTACTTCTAGGCCAGTGCTTCTCTGACTTCACTGTGATGTGAATCATGGAATCACACGGGGATTTTTTTTTTTTTATTGCAGATTCTGATCCAGAAAGTCTGAGAGGGGGCCACGAACTTGCATTTCCAATTAGCCCCCAGTGTCTACTGGTGCTGCTGGGGGGCCACCCTTGGAGAGAAAGGCAGAGTCTCCACGCACATTCTCACCTGTATCCAGGTCCGGTGCAGCAGTGGCCCCCACCCACCCTTGCTCCATGGCACTCACAATTCCTGGTGTGCTCTGGGCACTGGGCATCAGGGACAGATGTATAGGACAGCAAGACACAGGGATGAGAGAGAAAAGGGTATATACAGAGCCAGATAGGTTGGAGCCGGACCCTAAAGGGCACAGAGCTAACTCTGCAACCTTAGACGAGGGTCCTAACTACTTGTAGACTTAGTTTTGCTTCCTGTAAAATAGGCACTCTATGTTTCATAAGGTAGAAATAAAAAAATTTTGACATTTAGTTTACCTCAGAGAAAAAAGAAAACAGTGACCTTTCCATGGGTCGAATGAGGAGGCTGACAGATAGGGAGGCCTTTGGGGCAGAGGCTGGGGTCTCGCCCCTCTGTAGAATGAGGATGGGGTATTGGACCATAGTAAGGGGGAGTCAGATCTGAAGTTGGTGCATAAAGTCTAGAGCTTCATAAAGCTGTCCCTTACTATAAATAGAAACTCAAAAACTCGAGAATACTGTAAGAAAATTTACTGTCTGGGGAAGAGGGGATAGAAAGTCATCCTTGAAAAATTGAAACGCCAGTTTGCACACACACAGATGTGCAATCCAAATTTGGACAGTCAGTCTGGTGTGGGAATTCCAAGTGGAGAAATTAAAATAACTGTTCAAGACCATTAAAGTCCTGTATTTTTAGTGAAGAAAATGTGAAATTATTGCTGTAGGGAAACTTCACAGCCCAGAGGTCATGGGACTCCCACAGAAAAAACAACTTCATTGAAGATGAGCTGACAATCAGAATTAAAAACCCACCACCAAGAAAACGATCCACCATGAGGGAGAGTCACCAAATGCAATAAACAGAATCAGCACCTTCAAAACTGCAAAGAGTGCAATTAATCTGAAAAGAACAATGAAATAAAAAGATTTCGAAGTATGAAAGACATAAGAATAAATGAGTATGGTTACTCAAAGCATTAATCAGTGTGGAAAGTGATTTGAAAGAAGGCCACAGAAGTTCTTTAGGTGAAAAAGCATAGTCATTGAAAAATCAAAACTCAGTGGCAGAACAAAACACAGATGAAGCACTGCTGAGGGACTGGTGAACAGGAAGATGGTTCTGAGGATGCGAAAGAGAATGCGGCACAGAAAGAAAAAGACGCAGCAGCTGAGAGACACGGAGAGGATGGAGGTTGGGTCCTTGAAACAGGAATTCCAGGAGAGAACAAAGCAAAAGGAGGACGAACAATATTTAAAGAGATAAAGGCTGAGGATCTTCAGATTTAAAGAAAATACGCATTTTTGTTTTAGGGAAGCACGGGAGTTCTGGAGAAGAATGAATAAAAATAGAACTACACTAGACGTATTAAAACCAGAGAACATTAGAGAAAGAGACAGTCTTTCTTACAAAGACAATTATATTGACAGATTTTTCCCCACAACAGTTAATGCCAAAATAAAGGAATAATCTCATTTTCAAAAACACAGGGGCTAAAGTTTCTCCCATATAAGCCCACTAAGACGTAACTACTAAAAGATGGGTTGTAGTTAGACAGAAATTTAACCTGAGGTAGGAGTCAGTTGCCAGGAACAAATGGTGACCAAAAAAAGGGCAAATATGTTAGGAAATATAAAACAGCAGTGTCTGGGGGTAAAAAGAAAATTTGGGGAAGGTTTAAAAATAGGTACAACTAAGGTACTAACAAGCAATAGCATGGTAGGTAGAAGGGTAGGAATCAGAAGTGATATGTTTCAGTATCTTTGTGTTGTTCAGCATGAAAGTAAAAGAATGATTAATTATATATTTATTTATTTAAGTATGTAAATTGGAAATTTGAGGGTAACTAAAAAAATGAAAATAGAGTACAAACTTCAAAATCATTAGGGGAAAAAATGAATTAAGGGAACCTAACCAGTTTTATACAAGATAGAAAAAAGAAACAAAGAAATAATGAACAAAAAACATGGTACAGAGAAAACACCAAATAATATGGTAAAAATAAGTGCAAATATGGGTAATTGCAATGTAAACACTAAATTTGAATTATAAATTAAAGGATTTTTACATTTGATTATGACAAATAAATGATACAAAACAAAACCCGGCCCTAAACATCCATCTAAAATAAAATGGCAAAGAAAAATTCAATTAAAAGTAAAGAAATGGAAAGGTGGACCATGGAATTACTAACCAACCGAAAGTGATTGCACCAATGTTAACATTAGGTAAAACTAGTATTTAAGGGAAAGCATTTTCGAGATTAAGCAATATATTACTTACTAATAAAATATGTGTTTTCAGTAGGATTTTCAGCCTAAATGTCACTAACAACATAGTCTCCGAATCTCTAAGCCAAAACTTTTAGAATTACAATTAGAAATAATTAAGTTATGGTCACAGTGGGGAAAACTAATGAATCAGCCAGAAGTGTAGTAGTAAGGATTGATAAGATCAGAAAAAATGTATTAATGAGTTGGTCTAATAGATATTATATGAATTCTGTACCCAACAATGAAAGAACGTTTTTTTTAAATATTATGAACATATTTTTGTTTTTCTTTTTTGAAAATCTAGTTTTACAAGCCATCACATATAAGTGTCATTAATTCCAGTAAAAGTAGTGATGGTGCAGCCTGACCTAAAAGTAAAGTCTCTCCACTTAGCCGGGGGAGGAGGCAAAGCACAGTGTGTGTGTGAGGGGGGTGTTGCAATGAAACAAGTATGCGAGTTACGATGACAGTTACATAGACCAAGTCAGCAATGTCTGCGTTTAAATCCTAGCCTCACTGTTGATTTTGGGAAAATTAACTTAGACTCTTTGAGCCTCAGTTTCCACATCTGTGTAATGGGTCTAATAGCAGCATCTACATCTTAGGGCTGTTGTAAGAATTAAATAAGATACTGTATTTTAAGTGCCCAACACCATGTCTATCTCCTCATAAGTGTGCAATAAATTAGCTGTTTTCATATTCATTATTATTTTAATATCCTCCCTCCTATGTCGAATTATTTGAATATATTACTATATACTAAGGTAACTTGCTTTTATTCTATCATCTGTCTTCTTTCAAGAATCTGGACTCTGAGTTAAATATTTGTGTTCTGAACATCATTTTGTGTTAAGATGTCTTTGCAATATGTTTTATTACAAAATTAGGGTGCTATTACTGACACATGAGAAGTGAGGAGGCTCAGAAAAAAAGATTAAGCTATTTTGAAGTAACTACATTAGTAAAACAATGAAGCAAAATATTTCAAAAATACATAATAAGGACTCCATGTATTATTGAGCAGATGTTGAAATTTGCAGAGGCAAATAGTAACCATGGGGCATTTTTCATCCCAATGCAGTGAGGAACTCAGAGTCTGGGGACATCCTAATCTTACTCGAAGTAACACAACCCTACAAACACAACACTACAGTATGGTTAGAACTGAGGAAAGAATTCTTTGAAAAGTGTCTTTCTATTTTAACACGGAAGTTTTCATGTAAAACCCCGACTTTGCCCTCTAGGACGATGAAAAATCATTAGATAAAAACTTCAAGATTTCTCTGGAAATGTTGCCTTTCAGGAGCCAGAGTGACCTGTTGCTTTTGCTCAGATGCTGGTGTGAGCTCAGTCTGGACGACTTCCTTCTGCAGCAGGACAGGGCGAAATGCATTTTCATGGAGCCTCCAGTTTCACCGGAATGAAGCTGGGATTTTTTCTAGAACTGAGAACTGAGTAGGGGGCTTGAAGCAGAAGGAAAGGGCAGGTCATGCCCCTGGGTAGCTGGGCCCAAAGATCTGTTATGTGTGTAAACAAGGTTCCATTCAGAGCAATCCTGCCTTTGAGTGCCTGGGACAGTTAGAGCAAGGGGGTGGCCCTAGGACTTTGGACAATCTAGAGACAGAGAGGCCATGGGAAACAGGAAAAAGAGGGCATGGCATGGGGTGAGGGTGGTGTGTGCAGTGTGTTATCAGGAGAATGAATGGATGATGACTTTGGCATGATTAGGTGGTGGGATGTCCTAAAATGCCAGGTCCACACAGTGGCCTCCACACACGGGGAGCCACGAACAGGTGTTACCAGGCAGGAGGCCAGGCACTTGGCACTGCAAGGCTCAGCCTGAAGACGAGTGACAGTGAGGGCTTGAACCAAGGGAGTGGCAGGGGGCATCCTGTGGTCTTCTGCTTGTCAAATCCAGGTACACAGAATAAACACAATCACATGCATGTGATCAAGGCACACATGCAGAGACATGGTTCTGCTGTGTTACAGTGTAATTTCCAGCCTCTATTATGGGGTTTAGTGGTCTCCAAAGATGGGGCGCATGTATCCAGGGGTGCTCCGGATAACCTGTAGGTCTGTATTGCTTTCAAGTAGGGAAATCCATTTGGTTATGATAAGATTTCATTTGTGAAGTGGCCCTGGTTGCCTGCTTTGGGACCCTCTGTCTGAGATGGTGTCACAAAAACTGGAGCAGGAGTCCCCAGCACAGGGTGATGGCTGCATCTTCATTCATTTCCTTGCTTCCAGTACATCAGTATTTAGAGATTTCTTTGCACCGGTTATGGATTTGCATACTCTATGATCTGCACTGGGGGTCCTGGGTGGGCTGGGGTGCAGGACCACAGCAGGAATGGCTGTGCTGATATGCGCCCACTGCCCACTGACAACCAGCCCTGCTTCAGGCAACAGTCTCTGGCCTATGGTGGCTCCAATCTGCAAACACAGCTCAGTTCAGAAATCATTTGATTGGGGATATTATTCAAAAACTTCACTCTTCTCTTGAAGTCGAGATTTCTGAGCCTTCCCATGCTGGGGCTTGCTTCAGGGAGAGGATGTGGTCAGTTCTGCCCCCTGCCCCGGTGCCCATCTCTCCCACCCACTAAGTGCTGTTTCAGAGGAGAGAGGGGGAAGAATGAGGGAGGAGAAGACTGGGATGGGGCAGCTCCTGCCTCACCAGGGGCTTTGTTGTCTCTGGATCTGGAATGAGATAAAAGTAGATTCTTTATCTTGTTGGCATCATTGAGAGTTCTTCAGGGAGTCCTAGCTGGAGATGTGTTTTTTCTTCACCAAGGCAGATGCACCTTTATTCCAGATGGTTTCCTGGGACTCCTTCCTTAGCATGTAGGACTCAGGAGCTTCTTGCTGTTGGGTTCCTCTCTCCCTTCAAGCAGTCCTTTAGACAGAACCCAACTACTGCTGCTCTGTCTTTTTGGTAATCCCATCCATTCCGCAGGAAGCATGATGGCACCTAGCCCCTGAAGTCTTTGGGACTGGGCTTACTCTGTCCCAGTCTCATCTGTCCTACGTACAGGTCACTGTAGGCATCTCAGGTATGAGTCTGGCAGGCCGCCCAAAAGCCTCCCTACTTCGAGGAAGCAATTCAAGGCTCTGCATGAAGAATCAGAACCATCTGCCCTTCGTCAGATGGGACTGCAGCTCTCTGCCAAGATGTGAGGTCAGTATGCCGTTCCTCTCCCTGTTCTTTAAACCCTTTGAATTTTGGTCTGGTTTGGGAGCTCAGAATGAAGCTACTTCTTGGAAATTTCCTTTGCAAATTCTAGTGGTGGTGTTCCAGTTTGCAATTTCATAGCCACAAGGGCGTCAAAACTTCAGCAATGACACTTTGTGGCATGTAAATGGGGAAAACATTTGCCCATAATTTTTTTTTTTATTTGGTGGATTGGAGTCAAACAGAAAGGATAGGAGACCACTGCTCTAGACTTTTACTGCTTATCTTAGTTATCCATTCTAAGAGATTTCTGGCCCTTCTGTACTAAGGTTCCTTGCTTCAGAAACTGCAATAGAAAAGCATAGCTCAGGTTTTGAGACAATCCATCATGTGGCTGCCTGGCTTCCAAAAGAAAGTTCCAAATGATTCTCCTTCCAGACTCAGACATTCCAGGCCCTATCAGAGCTTAAACGTGCTTTTTCTGTTTGGTCAGTCTGAGTTAAATTACTCTGTGCATTTTTGAGTTTCAAGAACAGGAAAAAAGCTTTTTCAACCTGAAAAATAAATGGAAGCCATTCATTCTGGCAGCAGATAACTCCAAAAAATGTGACCTCTCAGAGTTCACACTGCCCAAGTGAATTGTTTCCTTGGAGGAACAGAATCTGCATGAGTTCAGTAAAGTAATGTCAAGGAGAAAATGTTAAATGATGGAAGAAGAAAAAATATTTGTAAGACAAGGAAATTTTGGAGCCAATTATTCTCCTTGATTTCCCGCCTCACTCTACGTCTGGGCTTCAACATTAGGCAGAATGTTTTATATCACTTTAGTAACCAAGTTAGTTTGGCTGAATACATACAATGATTTGATTTAGAACAAGTGATCCTCTGGTGGCTAGGAAAATAAGTCTCTATGGAAATGGGATAATTTCATAGCTGCTGGGTAGGACAGATTTGTGTGGAACCTTGTGTAAACAAATCTGAATGGTACTTTTCCCCTTGGTGGATTCTTTTGGTAATCAACCTACCAGGTTCTGGAAATGGACCATTATGCAAATTCATAAAATACAACTGGATCTTTTAACCTTGGGATGTTTATAATTCTTTCTCTTGGAAATAAGAGCTTTAAATGAAAATCTCCATGGCAATGCTCCATGAAGAGTAACACCGTAAATGTCTCGCTAGGGAGAAGAAAATACAAAATGTTGGGCTACTCCTAGAAGTAGTAACTCAGTTTCGTGGCTAAGATATTTCAGATCTTCTCAAAGACTATATTTTACAGATCTTTTATTATAGTATTGCTATGGACATGACTGTTTTTATTGCTCCTTCCTGGCTATGTGGTAGGTGTAGGAGATGTGTGACTGGGAACAAAGGCTATTTTCTTGCCTCATATAACTCAGGCACCTCGTTTGCTTGATGAGACTGACAAGTCCATCAATAGCTACAGCACAGAGGGTACATGCCACAATGGTGTGGGCAGGAGATGCTGTGGGAGTGGAGTGGGGCGTTATTAGCCAAAATTGTAAAGGCATCTTGAAACTCACAAAACACTTTACCATTCTGCAAATATTTAGTGAGTGGCTGCTATAGGCTGATTACTACATATTCATCACTTTCATTTTCAAATGCTTCTCCCAGTATTATAAAGTAGACCTCCACAAAGATTGGCATACCAAAAATGGCTTGCATGTAGTCCTTGTCTTTAATGGCATCCTGCATGAGAGAATCTCATTGCCCAGAGACTCAAAGAAAATGATTGGATGTCAAAGGAGAGACTTCTAGGAGACACCAAGGAAAACATTGGAAAAAGAAAAAAAAAGAAAATGAAAACCTTAAGAAGAACAACTTGAAAAACAAACAAAATAAGCCCAAAGTATAGCACAGAACCCAAGGGTCCAATAAAGTATTTCGCAACTTAAATTAAGTACAAAGCAGGGCATCTTGAGAAATTCCCACATTTCCAAGGCTGAACCACATCTAGAACTCAGGGAGTGACTTGAATCCCTTAGGAAATAGATGCAGTAAGGGAACTGCATTGCACAAGGGCCAAGTAGAAAGATTGCATGGCTCCACCACCCAAGGACATCGAGGGCCTTCCTGGGAAGCCAGGAGAAAACTAGAGACCTTGTAAAAAAGCAAGAGCAAAACTGGAAACCCAGACCGTAAAACAAAATATTAAGTGAACACTTCCAGAGAAAGGGATACAAAATAGTTGATGTGGCAAATACAGCAGTATGAATTAGTTGAGCACATGGAATGAAGAGAAGTGTGGGATGATGTCCTTCCAAACCCCACCAGGCAGTGCTTCCCTCTGGAAAACATTAAAGAGTCTATGGACCTGCCCTCTAAGGACAGCCCTGCTTTGGTAACAGGAAGGCCTATGGTGGCTCTAACCTGCAAATTCATCTCCATTTACAAATTATTTCATGGACTATTTTATTCAAAAGCTTTGATCTTCATTAGAAGTCAAGACAGGTTCTAGAATAAAATGTTAGGTCTTAAGCAATGGCCTGTGGTTCAGGCACTATCAGAAAATGGGATAAAACCTAGAAACCAGAGTGGAGATCTGGCCAGGTATCTCACTTCACTGATTTGTTGTTATGTTTTTTATTTGTTTAAAATTCAAGGGCATTACCTTATGTGCATTCCTGATAAAGTATGTATTTTGATATTTGGCTCTGTTAATGTTTTAATGTGTATTTCACAGACTTCTGTCAGCAAAACTTTGATCAGCCATGGATTTCCTTGTCCAAAATCCAAAAGGGAAAATGACTAACTGTGGTTTGCAAGTCTTTTTTTTTTTTTTATCAACATTACTCCCTGCACATTTACATAGATACAGGCGTACCTCAGAGATATTGTGGGTTCAGTTCCAGTTCACTGAAACAAAGCAAATGTTGCTGTAAAGTGAGACACACAAATTTTTTTGTTTCCCAGTGCATATAAAAGTTACATTTACACTATACTGTAGTCTCCTAAGTGTGCAATAGCATCATGTCTAGAAAACAATGTATATGCCTTAATTAAAAGTACTTTATTGCTAAAAAATGCTAACGATTATCTGAGCCTTCAGTGAGTGGTAATCTTGCTAGTGGAGGGTCTTGCCTCAGTGGTGACGGCTGCTGACTGATCAGGGTGGTGGCTGCTGAACGGTGAGGAAACTGGGACAATAAAAAAAAGACAATAAAGTTTGCTACATTGATTGACTCTTACTTTCACAAAAAATGTCTCTGTGGCATGTGATGCTGTTGATAACATTTTACCCACAGTAGAACTTCCTTCAAAATTGGAGTCAATCCTCTCAAACCCTACTGCTGCGTTATCAATGAAGTTTATGGAATAGCCTAAGTTTTTGTTGTTATTTCAACAGTGGTCTTCATCCAGAGGAAATTCTGTCTCATGAAACCACTTTCTATGCTCATCCATAAGAAGAGAGTCCTCATCCTTCAAGTTCTATTACGAGATTGCAGCAATTCAGTCACATCTTCAGGCTCCACTTCTAATTCTAGGTCTCTTGGTATTTCCACCACATCTGCAGTTACTTCCTTCATTGAAGTCTTGAGTCCCACAAAGTCATCCATGAGGGCTGTAATTAACTTCTTCCAAACTCCTGTTAATGTTGATATTTGACCTCCTCCCATGAATCATGAATGGTCTTAGTGGCTTCCAGAATGGTGAATCCTTTCCAAAAGGTTTTCAATTTACTTTGCCTGGATCCATCAGAAGAATCACTACCTATGGCAGCTGTAGACTTGCAAAACGTGTTACTTAAATAATAAGACTTGAAAGTCAAAACTACTCCTTAATGCCTGGGCTGCAGAATAAATGTTGTGTTAGCAGGCATGAAAACATTCATCTCATTTTACACCTCCATCAGAGCTTCAGGGTGACCAGGTGCATTGTCAATGAGCAGTAATATTTTGAAAGAAATCTTGTTTTCTGAGCAGTAAGTCCAACAGTGGGCTTAAAATATATATTCAGTAAACCATTCTATAAACAGAGATGCTGTCATTGAGGCTTTGTTTTATTTACAGAGCACAGGCAGAGTAAATTTAGCATAATTCTTAAGGGCCTGAGGATTTTCAGAATGGACACTGGCTTCAACTTAAAGTGCAGTTAGAGAGTCAGCCTGTCCTTTGATGCTTTGAAGTCAGGCATTGACTTCTCTCTAGCTATGAAAGTCCTACATGGCATCTCCTTCCAGTATAAGGCTGCTTTGTCTACACTGAAAATCTGTTTAGTGTAACTACCTTCATCTATGATCTTAGCTGGATCTTCTGGATACCTTGCTGCAGCTTCTCCATCAGCACTTGCTGCTTCACCTTGCACCTTTTTGTTGTAGAGATGGCTTCTTTCCTTAAACCTCATGAGCCAACCTCTACTTGCTTCCAACTTTTCTTCTGCAGGTTCCTCACCTCTCTCAGCCTGCATAAAATTGAAGAGAATTAGGGCTTTGCTCTGGGTTAGGCTTTGACTTAAGGGAATACGGTGGCTGGTTTGATCTTCTGTCCAGGCCAATAAAATTTTCTCCATATCAGCAGTAAGGCTATTTCACTTTCTTATCAACCATGTGTTCACTGGAGTAGCACTTTTAATTTTTTTCAAAATCTTTTCCTTTGCATTCACACCTTGGCTAACTGTTTGGTATGAGAAGCCCAGCTCTCAGCTGTCCTTCTCAGCTTTTGACATGCCTTCTTCACTAAGCTTAATCATTTCTAGCTTTTGATTGAAAGGGAGAGATGTGAGACCTGCCTTCATTCGAACACTTAGAGGCCATTGTAGGGCTATTAATTGTCCTAATTTAGTAGCATTGTGTCTCAAGGAATAGGGAGGCCCAAGGAGAGGGAAAGAGATGGGGAATGTCTGGTCAGTGGAGCAGTCAGAACAAATACATTTATTGATTTAAGTTTGCCATCTTATATGACTGTGGTTCATCATGCACCCCCCTAATTACAATAGTAACATCAGAGATTAATGATCACAGATCACCACAACAGATATAATAATAATAATAAAGCTTGAAATATTGTGAGAATTACCAAAATGTAACACAGAGACAGGAAGTGAGGACATGCTGTTGAAAAAATGGTGACCATAGACTTGTCTGACACGGGATTGCTACAAACCTTCAATTTGTAAAAATGCTAGAGCAAAGTACAACAGAATGAGCTCTTCCTGTGGTGCTGTGACAAAGGTGACAAGAACACTGGATTTGTTGGTGTCATTGCTCATCTAGAAACTGAAGGAGGCTGAGCAGACCCCTTGTCAGCTCTAGCTCTTGTTCATGTGAACTGAAATCTTCCCAGGCTCGGAATTACTAGAAATTCTTCCTGCCCCACCACTGACTAGCTGAGGGCATCTGTATTTTCTGCTGCTCCAAACCTGATGCCTGGGTCTCCTGGGATGAAATGGAATCTGGGGTATGCTGTTACCTTGCTGCATCTGTGCTCTGGCTTCTAGGTCTCACCCCATTTTCTGGTAATCTCCAATCCACATGCCATTCAGTTAAGACCTGACATTCTTATTCTAGATCCCACTCAGGCAGTCATCTAGACTCTTAACCCTCTGCCTCAGGAAACACCCTCCCTCTGAATAACTCTCCTCAGTTGTGGGGGAAACCACATTTTCTCCAGTCCCTTCACCTCTGTCTGCTCAAGAAATGTTGCATACCTGGGGATGATTAGGCAGTTCCCTTTCTACTGTCTACACCTCACTCACCCTTCCCTAAGGGGGTGGGAGGTTTTTCCGGTAAGCCAGTGGATAGGTCTTTGGTCTACACTCAGTTTTGAAGCCCCCTGCCCACAAGGTTCACGCACATCCATGCACACTTATGCCTCTGTCACCAGCCCATTTAGGGCCTGACTTAAAAGGTACCTTCTCAGGGAGTTCTTCCCTGGTCCCCTTACCCAAAACTCTGTTTTACCTTCAACACTGACCATGCCTTATTCCTCTTCACTGCTTTAATTTTCTCTTTAGCTCACATTACTATTAAAAAATACATGTATAACACACACACACTCTCATCAATACTTTTTAATGGAGACAACTAACTTATTTATCTTTTTGTTTAACTCTCCCAGTAGTGTTCTGATGAATGTTTTACCACTGGCTGTTCACAGCAGGGTGGGGCGGGGGCACCCTGATGGGTAGTGTTTGCCAGTGGTGTAAACACTCCCACCAGGGCTAATTTGCAAGAATGGCTATGTGCAACAACCGGCTTGCAAAATTCTTGAAAATTTCACAATTTGGTCTTGCGAACCCGTTTGAGCCAGTTCTAAGATACCACTGGCTGTCCTCACACTGAGACATCCCATGAGGATGTCCCATGAGGGCAGGGGTTTCTGCATGCTTTGTTAACTGTTGTAACTTCAACACTCTAAATAGTTTTTGGTCCATAGTAGAAGTTTCATAAATAACTGTTAAATGAGGGAATGAGTATAAACACATACTTTACAATTGGGATAATTATATATAAAGAATGATACATTCTGTTATTTTCACTTATGCTCACAATGAGAACTTTTCCCATGCAGTTACATGTTATTCTAGAATATTTTAATGATGCTTTAATGATTAACCTTAGGGCATAGTTTGTTGCACTGCTATTTTATATTTAGGTAAATTTTATCTCATTAAAAATGACACTATTATAAATATATTTGAACACAAATATTTATTCATATTAACTAGGTCAGACGTAGTGTCATATTGTTTATGGTTAATAAAATTATACTAAAAGAGGTATGGGAAATAAATTTGAGAAGATTTTGATAATATTCTGAAATTAAAATGACATATGAATGTTTGACCAAATACAACTGATACTAAAATTTTAAGAAATTAAGTTAATTACTTTTTTAATTTTTAAGAAATTTGGTATACACTGTAGAACAGATAAGGAACCCAGAACATTGAATTTCTTTAGATACAAATGTTATATGTAAAATAATGTTATAAACAATGCAGGATAGACATTAAAAATGAGTTGAGGGTAATTTTAACAATATGAAAAAATTAATTTAGATTCATACTTCACATTATATTGCAAAATAAAGTCAAAGTGGATAAAATAATAAAAAACTAAAATAGCTAAAATTAGAAAATACATTTAATACAAAGAGTACAAGAACGAGAATTTTCCAAGGAAAATAGAAAAAAGTTTTAAATAAATTCAACAAATTAAAAAATATAATAAAAATTTAAAATTCTATTCTACAAACACTAACAGAGTTAAAACTGAAAGAAAGAGTTGTGACAACGGTGACAGGCATAGTTTTGTTAAAATCTTATCCCAAGCTACAAAATTGTCTGAAGTCAGAAATGGACAAGAGGTTAAAGAATATAACAAGAAGTTTTATTTAAAGTAAAGTATAAATGATAAACACACATTAGGGAAAATAAAAATCAGTTCAATTTTCTTATTAATCAAAGCAATGCAAAGTAGAATTTTATAAGGAAAGCTTGTATGCTCAGTTCAAGTCTCTTTTCATTTATCGCGCTGCCTGGGTTGATGCCATTTTAATTCTGCCATGCCTTCATTGAGTTATTCATTGATTCAAAGGTGGATCTCAATTTGACCATTCTGAATTCAGTCATGGAGGTGCCAAAGGAAATATCTGAAGCTTGCCAAGGTAACCAACAGAGCCCTAGAGCTGATGTGTGATTGTATTGTCCGGAGAGATATTAGAATAACATTCTTTTGTTCTTCCTCAAGAAAAGCAAAACCTCAAAAACTCAGTAAGCCAGAAGCAAATATATTTCAAATCCAAGTGAATTGCCTTGAGATTCCTTCACGTTTGGCCCCTATGTGAAGCTTAAACACAGAGATAAGTGCATTTATGTGCTTCATGTGCACTGGAATCCACTGGTGCAATTTCATTATGAAAACAGTGATCATTAGGAGTGTATCCAGCTTGAGAGGGAGCTGTGCGTCACTGAATCATGGACTGCCAGATGGTAGAAGAGATGGCAGTTTTTGTCTGCTCTGAACCTGCAGAGGCCCCATCTCCACACTTACTAGGTGGGCACCCATGGCATTTGCTTGGGTGCTTTGTTTCCATGTCATTGCCATGGCCTTCAGAAAGATAGGGCTGTAAGGATTCTGAATGGCAGCTTGGGAGGCTCAAAGGATTCAGAGAGAAAACAAGCATCAATAGTTATTTTAAGAGTGATGACAATGATTTGATAAATAGCTGGCTATGATCTTTGAGAGATGAGAATATGAGATGAACTTTGTGTTCTCTCTGGTTTCTGCATGGAGTCACTTTTTGAACTGTGACATGAGGAAGTAGAGCTCCATAAAGAGCTGCAGCCTCACTCATCAGTGAAGCAGCTGGATGTTTGGAGCCAGGACCATGGCTAAACTGTGTGGGGCATAAAACTGGAGAGGAGGGAACTGCTTAGAAAAGGGACACCAGTAGCCATTCCACAATGTATACATATTTCAAAACACCATGACACATTAAAAAGATAAAAACTGAAAACTATGGGGAATCCATTGACAAAAAAGAAAAGAAAAGGGGCACAAAAATATTCAAGATCTCCTTGAGTCTTTGGCTGAGCACTATACTTCATGTGCACAAGGCAAGACTGAAAGCTGCAGCTACTGGAGGCTGTAAGCTAAAAGGAGGCTTCAGAGGTCATACAGTTCTGAGACATGCTGTAGTTCTAACCAGCAAGATCAGAATGAGCTCACTGAATGAGGTCCTAAATGGTCAATGCCTCAGAGTAGGGCTATGATAGCCCTAGACTAAGGGCTACTCTAGATGTGCCTTAACAAAGCTGAAGATCAATCCTTGGCCAACTGATGCTTATCCACCAGTAAATAAACTGCCTGCCACAACAAAAATTGATACTTTTTGAAGGAAGAAAACTAAATTCATTTTCTCAACAGTGTAACTAACATATGATTGAAAACTACAAGGCATGAGAAGAAGTAGGAAAATGTGATGCATAACAAAAAAGTCAGTATAAACAGACCCAAAGATGAGACAAATTTTTCAATTAGCAGGCATGAACTACAGTTAATATAAATGTATTGAAAGATTTCAGTGAAAAAGTAAGCAGAATAGCTGAGCAGAAGGGGAACAGGGTCAGAGACATGGAAACTAGAAAATAAACCAAATAGATATTCTAAAACTAAAAAATTATTATATTTAAAGTGAAAAGTTCAATAGATAGACTTAAGACAATGCTATATACATTACAAAAGAAAACATCAGTGAACTGGAAGACAGAGCTATACAAACTATTTAAACTAAAAAACAAAGAGAATAACTCTTTTTTTAAAAAAGCAGAGCCTCCTTATTGAGAAGTAAACAAACACTGGTGTTGTGAAGAGAGCATGGGCTTGGAGTTGTTAAGGCCAGGACTTGAAACATGACTTTACTTATGCCTCAACATATCATTTAACTTCTATGACCTGATTTTTTAGGTGGAGATATTTTAGGTGGGGCGGGGAAGAGAAGGAATACATTACATAAAAGGTGGAGTAACTCTGGAGGCTGAGATGGGAGGATCGCTTGAGCACAGGAGTTCAAGGCTTCAGTAACCTATGATTGCACCACTGCACTCCAGCCTGGGCAACAGAGTGAGACTCTCTCTCAAAACAAAAACCAAAAACCAAACAAACAAAAAAGTGAGGTCACTAAAGTATAGAGAGATAAAAGGACTATCCCAACATCAAAGAAACAGTAATATTCAGATTGGGAAATCAAATGTTTATCTTTTGATGCTCAGTCTAACACCTTTTCCTATAGAAAAGGCACGGGCCAAGGCAATGGATGTGCTGATGCTTTTTGGCTGATTGGGACATTTGGGGGCTGTGTTCAGACTGGAACCAGTGAGTTTGTTTCAGAAAGGAGATTTGAAGAATTGTGATATTTCTAATTTCAAAGTAAGGCAAAAAGCCCTAAATCTTGCAGATGGTTCCAGGTAGGTCAAGTCACCAATTTTCTGAACCTCAGACTGCACATATATAAAAGAGACATTATGTGCTGTGTGCATAGAATGTGGTGAATATTAAGTTGAAGCACACAGGAGCAGCCAGCCCCCAGGGAACATACCTTCCTGTACTGTGGATCAAGGGTCTTGAACTATTATCCATCATTACACTGAGCTCCTGAGAGCCAGGGACAGAGGTACTGGATCCTTTGTTCTGCAAAACAAGGCCAGCATGACTAAACAAGAGCCGAAGTGCATGTGCATAAAAGTACTTGTCTTGGCAGTTCCCAGCCCCAGTTCCCCTGCTCAGAAACACAGGCCAATCTGCAATGTTATCAGTCTGTCTGGGCCCAACCTCCTCAGAGTCAAGGTTCCCAGATCCCACAGGGCAGCATTCTCACCCTACTCTGGTGCTAAAGCTGGGAAACCCAGAGAGAAAGCTGAAGTCTCCCAGTTTCCCTGATGCGTGAAGGTGGAGACATTACTTGTCAGATTCCAGCTCCACCTGGAAAGGCCTGGGCAGGGCTGGCCACATCAGTGTCTGCTGCCTGCTGTGAGACCTAAGGAGTAGCCCGTAATGCCCATTCATTCAATCAGCAAACATTCACTGAACATCGGTTCTATGCCAAGGGCTGCACGGGGCCCTGGAAGAGTAGCATTGGATAAGACAGAACCAGTTCTTGTTCTTGTGGGCTCATCGTGCTGTGGCTTGGTAACCCCTCTAATAATGTGGGTGCAGGGACAAGAATTACAGACGTATTAAGCAAACCTGGTCCCCAATATTCCTTCCTTTCTCCTGTCAGACCCCTAAAGATACATGGAAAACTGAAATATTGAGCAACAGTTTAGGGGTGCAGAGAAGTTTCAGTGATAGCTTTGGGGATTTGGAGGACCCTATTTGGAGGTGGTATCTTCAGTCCCCACCCTGTCCCTCTTTGGTTCTAGCAGGGCTGAGCCCCACATGGACACTTCTGGCTGCATTGCTCCTGTGCCCCCACTTCCAAATGCACAGGTAGGAATCGCCCCTGTTCACTGGGCTGATGCCACCTCCTGGCAGTTTCTTCTCTGATTCTGTCTTCTGTGCCTGGCGTGGCTCAGATCCAAATCTGCATCCCAACCTCCCCCATGCACCAGGCATGTCTTCAAAGATACCAATAAAGGAAATATATAGGAAACAAAAGACACATCAATGAAGAGGTGGGCCCACATTTTGGGGTCTTCACTGTAGCCAAGGAAACGATATTGTGGTCTGTGTTAGGTGAGCCATCTACTCCTATGACTCCAATGTGCCTGACTCCCAGGAAGAGCTCAGCCCAGGGACCCCCTGATTTAGCCTTGTCCATTCCTCTTCCTGTCCTGAGGGAGTTCACTGTTGACATGTTCTCTCCATGACTCAGAGCAGTTGTTCACCTTGTTGGTCAGGTGAGGACACTGGGTCAAACAGGAGGACCCGGGTGCCAGTGATGCATCTGGTGAGAGACAGGCACAGGCAGGGACCCAGGCCAGGGCTCCTGCCCCTCAGGCTCTGGCCCTCCCAGTCCATCCAGGGCTTCTTCCTGCGGCAACCTCTGCCTGGGCGCAGGATCTGCTTTGCAGAGGGGAGCAAAGCACTCTAGGGCTGATGTGGCAAATCTTCTGACAAAAAGGCTTTTAGTTTGGCCCTCCTGCTCGGATATTATTTGAGCCCCGATTCTGAGTAAACGGCAGAGGGGAGCCCGTGTCTGTCTTGCTGGCAGCCTCACCCTCCGCAGGGCCTGGGTGGTGGGCTCCCATCATTCTCCTCTCACCCAGAGAGCTGGGCACATTTGCAGGCCCATTGTGTGCTGGGCCAGCTGCCAGGCGCCTGCTCCACACAGGGCTGTGCCACATCCCCGCTTTCCTGGAATTCAGGGAGTAAGAATAAAGCCGACTCCTTATTCACTCTGCAATTATTTCTAGCTTCATTTTTCAGGCACCCCCTATGATATTGTTTTCCCAGGAACTCTGAAGCAATGAAACCATGAAACATTCAAACACTATGCATGGACTGTTTATCAAGAAAACAATCACAGAAAAAAGATCCCACAAATTTGCCCAGTGAGAATTTCAGTGTGGGGAGGAGGAGATGGGAATGGCCAAGGGGAGGGTCAGGTTTCTCCTGAAATGCTGACCAGCTGGACAGGCCTGGGGAAGTGTCCATAAGTGCATGCACAGGCACACAGGGACACTGGGCATGCTCTCCTGTCCTGGTAGGACTCTTCCAACAACTAGAAACACTCATATTTCCTTTTAGATAATTTGTGAAGTACTTTTAAACACACCCACTCCCTCAGGGGGAAGATCGTTCAAGCAACAACCTAACTTTTGTTGATGGATTATTGGCTATTAGGGGATATTAGTTCAGCATGTTTTGATTTGTGAGTTTGATTGAGGGGAGCAAAGGAGGCCCAGCTCGTTTAGTAGACAAAGCCTTGGGCTGAGAGGGGTCTGGGCTATGATCCTTCTCCTGGGCACAGGCAGGCAGGTCCTCCCTGCCTCACTTCTCCCCCTGGTGTTTGCTCCTGTCATCCTCTCACTCAAAGCTTAAACCAAGGGGGACAGCAGGGCCCTGGGTCTTAGATGCTAGTTGCCTGTCCCCTGGGGATGGCTGACGGAGGAGCCAGGGACTACGTGGGGTCAGGGCGTTATACCAGAACTTGCTGCCCTGGTGTTTAAATGCTGTGACTCTCAGAGCTCCAGGGCTAGACAGGCCGCTTGAGGTCCAGAGGGGGCTGGGGTTGGACAGGCTTTCCTCCACTCGCTCGTCCATCTATCTATCTGTGCTCAGCAACACTGCCCTTGGTCAGCTGCTCAGTGAGGGCAGCAGAGTAAGGGTGTGCGAGGGAGTTTTTGCCACCTCAGCTAGCGGAAATTTAAGGACTCCCCCAAAGAAGGAAAGGAAAAAGAGGGCATGCTGGGGAATGTAGTTAGAAGACTGTTGGTCTGCCTCACTGACCGTCATTTCTATCTGGGCCCCAAGTGGCTGGGTGGGTGACAGAGGGGCCCAAGACCACAGAAACACACATTTCCTCTGCGAATCTCCTCAATCCTGCAGCTTCAGCGACTAAAAGGCTGAGCTTTTCCTTCGTGGGGAATCCAGATGGCCTGAGTGTTGTTCCCAGGCCCTGGGGCTACACACAGCTCCAGCTGCTGCGTTTCCTCATTTGGGATAATGAAAACAAGGGCTTGGACTGTCTCTGAGCTTTCTAATTGGGCCACCAGCTGATCCACATGGCCTTTTTTCTTTTAACCAACTTGACCTTCTAACATGAGCAGGGAAATGCCTATTTGCTTAAGCTTGTATTTTCCATAGTTATATAGCAAAATCCCATTTTTATAAGCATAGTTTAGCTTACAGTGTAATGAGGCCCCACTGAGCCATCCACAAAAAGTGAGTTGGGCTTCCTTCCAGTATGAGGACCAGGATGCTGGGAGGGATGGAGGTCCTGGGGTGGCAGTGGCTCCTCTTGGGATGTGCATGAGGCTCTGATTCCATCCTGCACAAAAACAATGGCAGATTCACACCACATGGGTTTATCAGGAGGACATCATGCTCAGTGAAATAAGCCAGTCACTGAAGGACAAGTGCTGCATGATTCCACTTCTGTGAGGTTCTTAGGGAAGTCAAATTCATAGAAACAAAAGAATGGTGTTTCCAGGGGCTGTGGGAGGAGGAATCGGGAGCTGTTGTCTAATGGGGATAATTTCAGTTTTGCAAGATGAAAGGAGTTCTGGAGATGGATAGTGGTGATGGTTGCACAACAATGTGAATGTATTTAATGCCACAGAACTCTAAACTGTAAAAGGGTTAAATTAAGATGGTCCATTTTATTGTATGCATTTTTCACTACAATTAAAAACTCTAGAGGGAATTGAGGCCAGCCAGCCCGTTTCTCCGAGAGGTGTGGAAAATGTCCCTAGGCTTCTGCATCAGCAGTTCTGTAGCCTCTGAGAAACCCACTGCTCTTCACTTCACCCCAGTGGCAGTGCTGATCCTGTACATTCTCATCTGCTAGGAATCCTAATTTATGATTCCGGCATACAATACAGGGCAAGCCTCACTGTGACCCATGTCCAGGGATGGGAACTGGAGCTCGGTTAGTTTGGTACATGCTTTGGTTTCAATAAGAGCTGGATCATGATCCAGTTGTATCTGTGAGGCCTTCCTTTATTCACTTCTTTGTTGTTTCCTTCATCATTCACAAGCTTTTACAGGGAACAGGTTTGGGGCCAGCACTGCACAATGAAAATGCAGTGAAATCCTTGGTCCCAGACTGGAAGGAATGTTGAGTGTGAAATGTACTCACTCCATACAAGGCTGCAGACATTCTGACTTTGAGTTTTTAATTTTTTTCATGGAAGATAAATAGCACTTTGTTTATAGATGAGACTGAAGAGTAGAGAGCATGTGCCTGTGTATGCAGATGATACTCCTTGCTACTTCATCTTTGCCATAGGGTCCCTGTGTGCCTCTCCTCGTCACTAGGGTGCCCATGCGGGAGAGCAGGCAGGAATGCTTCCAGCTACACACTGAGGGAGGGGCATGCTGGAAGCTGATAACACATGTTTAGCATAAAACCTTACTAACTCACTGTGAACAATGACTCAGTTCAGCCTGCAGGAGCCAGAAAGGCCCCTGGCAAGCTCTCTGTTGGAACTGGCATCTGCTCTAGTGGAAGAATTGTTTCTTTGAGAAAAGAAAACACACATGCATTACGGGAGGCAGAGCTGCCTCCCCAGCACCTCTGTCAGGCTCTAGCTCCTCAAAGAATGGCGAAGGGCGGGGAGACTCAGGATCATATTGGCCGATAGAATCCTGCCCACTTATGGAATTGGCTGTGCCAACGCGGGGCTATTTAGCCATTGCACAGATGAAATAGGAAACACACATTTCCTATAGCAGGAGGCAATGGTGCATTTCTATTGGTTTTATCAAACAAACCTTAAGCTCTTCGCATTTTCAAAACTTAGAGAATAGGACCGTTTATATTTCATGTGAACCTCACCTTCCTAAACACAAAGGCCAATCTCAGAAGCCTAAAAACCCCGAAAGAACATTTGGCAGGAATCTCCATTCAGAGCAGGAAGGTTGTGTTTATATTCTTCTCTCTAGACCAAAGGCTTTTGCAGGGCTGCTGTTTATTTTTCTGGCTTAAAGAGCAGAGCCACCAATATAATATAAAATAGGTAATATAATAAAAATACTTTATAAATCAGAAGCTCTGTTCGGTTAGGCCCATGCTCTGTCGACTCTGAAATAAACACGTGGGCGCCCTTGCTGGCTTCATTTCCTCTTGGTTTCTTCATCAGTGTGCTGCCAGAATCATCCTTTGGTTTGTTTCCGTTAATTCCCCCAGCCCATCCTGTACCAGGTCAGTCCCGCTGCAATTAGGAGGGAACTTTGTCTTGATCTGCAATGTGGCGTGGAGGGACGTGTTTTCCTTCCTTCTCCTGGTGGAGTGGAGAAGCCGAATCTGCATAGCAGTAGGCGCTACCGGCCAATCAAACGCACATTCATCATCCGTCACGGGAAGGTCTGGTTCTCACAATGGTGCTTTACTTAGTAAAACTGGCCTTTCCTCTTGGGTAAATGTTTCCTTTAGAAAGCAATACATTGTGTAGTGGACAGTTAACTGCGAATAAGGGACACCTCAAATGCCAAGATTTTGGGGGCATCACCTTGCTCCTTTGGCATGAAGACATGCTGGAAAGAGAATTTTGCAAATGTCTACCCCAATCACATGGCACTGTGGGCCTGCCCCTGGGATGCAGGCCTGCTTTCACATACCCCCATCTCCCCTTCATGCCCGTGCCTTTGTTCTACAGACACTGTGAATGGAACTTCTCTCTACATTAATCTCAAACCTGCCCCAGTCTTTAGCTGTCAATCCCTGATTCCAATTCTGTTGTCTGAATTGCAACAGAATAAATGCATTTTTTTTCCCATGTGATTGGTCTTCAAAAATCCAAAGACTTCTAGAATGCTCTCCCAAGCCTACACTTTTCCAGGTTAACCACATTTCTTCAGTTCTTCCTCAACCCTCCCGGACTCTTCTCCCATCGTTTCATCTTCCGATGTTGGTGGTCATCACTCCTAAAATGTTGCATCTGGAATGGACCGCAACCTTCCAGACAGGGATCTGATGGTGTTGTTAGAAACATCCCCTGCCATGGACTCATATTGTGCAGACACTATTGAACTTACATATTCTTAGGTCCCCTTTTGTTTATTTGTTTTGTAAATAAAAACCATTATTTGTATTTCTTTATTCAATGATTTATTTCTTGTCTTCATTCCTAAAAGGATTTAAGGTGTCTTTTAAAAATATAATGCCATATGTAAACTAGCAAAGGGATAGTATGAATAGGGAAACTATGGACAGACAAAAGTTTATACTGGCCATAAAATGCATTCCAGGATGTCCTGCAACCTTGCTATAGGTGACCCACACATGTGGCTGGGTTTCCTAGCAACAAGCAGAAAGGAGGTAATATCATTTGCATGTCAGCATGCCCATAAAGAAAGCACAAGCCAGTGGCTCAGGACAAGCATAGCTATTTCTGGTACTGAGACCTAAGAGAAATATTCCTCATAGGTCTTGTTAGAGGACACTATGTGATGTAGCTCTCAATGACATCGTTAGAGCAAACACAGTCCATTTCCTAAGAATTTAGGTTGCTTTCAAAGTCCCTGAACTGTTGCTGATCTTATGCCATATCCAGAGTGATGCTTTTGGCAATTGATTTTTTTTGTGACAAATACTTATCCCTGCTACATTTTAATGTGTATCACTGGCCATCAGAGAAATGCAAATCAAAACCACAATGAGATACCATCTCACACCAGTTAGAATAGCCATCATTAAAAAGTCAGGAAACAACAGGTGCTGGAGAGGATGTGGAGAAATAGGAACACTTTTACACTGTTGATGGGACTGTAAACTAGTTCAACCATTGTGGAAGTCAGTGTGGCGATCCCTCAGGGATCTAGAACTAGAAATACCATTTGACCCAGCCATCCCATTACTGGGTATATACCCAAAGGACTATAAATCATGCTGCTATAAAGACACATGCACACGTATGTTTATTGCGGCACTATTCACAATAGCAAAGAGTTGGAACCAACCCAAATGTCCAACAATGATAGACTGGATTAAGAAAATGTGGCACATATACACCATGGAATACTATGCAGCCATAAAAAATGATGAGTTCATGTCCTTTGTAGGGACATGGATGAAACTGGAAACCATCAGTCTCAGTAAACTATCGCAAGGACAAAAAACCAAACACCGCATGTTCTCACTCATAGGTGGGAATTGAACAATGAGAACTCATGGACACAGGAAGGGGAACATCACACTCCGGGGACTGTTGTGGGGTGGGGTGAGGGGAGAGGGACAGCATTAGGAGATATACCTAATGCTAAATGACGAGTTAATGGGTGCAGCAAACCAACATGGCACATGGATACATATGTAACAAACCTGCACATTGTGCACATGTACCCTAAAACCTAAAGTATAATAATAAAAAAAAAAAGAAAAAAATTGGGGAAATGCTTCAGGACATTCTTCTGAGATAGTATTTTTTTGAATAAGGAACCAAAAGCAAAAATATACAAATAAGATTATATTAAACTACAGATCTTCCGCAAAGCCAAGGAAACAACGTTGTGAGAAGACACCCTACAATTGAAAAATATATTTGCAAACTACTCATCCAACAGTTCATTAATATGACAAGGAACTCAAATATTTCAATAGCAAAATATTACCAAACAATTTGATTTAAAAAATGGGCAAATATCTAATCAGATATTTCTCAAAAGAACACATACAAATGTCCAACAAATATATAAAAAAAAGTTCAACATCCCTAATCATCAGGGAAATGCAAATCAAAACCATAATGAGGTATCATCTTATTCCAATTAGAATGACTATCATCAAAAGGAAAAAAACAGCAAATACTGGACAGAATACAGAGAAAAGAGAACTCATACACTGTTAGTGAGAATGTGAACTGGTAGAACCACTCTGAGGAACAGTATAGAGATTCCTCAAAAAACTACAAATAGAACTACCATACGGTCCAGCAATTCCACCACTGGGCATTTATCCAAAGGAAAGTAGTTTTTTTGTTTGTTTGTTTGTTTGTGTTTTAACACCCCCACATTTTCTGGATTTTTTAAGGGGGAAGACTATGGCAAACAATAATATCTAAGATCATTTTTATTAATGCTCAATAGGTTAAAAAATGCTCAGGTTTCATGTAATTGCTATATTCTGAACATTAAAATTATGTCATACACTTCAAATAAAACTGGGTTATCAGACAAGATTTAATCATTTTACCATGAAAATCGGAGTTTGTTAAGTAGTAACAAATGTTACATTTATTTATTTTGAAATGAATGTGGAAAATACAAACCTGTCACATAAATTGCATTAATTTACAACTATTAAATTTAATTTTTTTTTGTTTTAGTGAGAATAACCACGTCTAAATTGCATTAGTAATTAGAAATATACTCCATTAAAATGTAGTTCAACTGACTGAAAAAATACATGTGTTTTTCTAATTAATCTTTATATATCATAATTTGGTAAAATGCATCCCTTTTAATATCCTAAATAGAACACTATTTAGGTAATAAAATAAATAAATAAAAAAAAAGAAAAACGAAAATGGAGAAGCTGAATGAGAGCACCCATTTCACTCAGTGTCCTATAGGGCGCCCTTTGATTTTGAAACTGCCTTGATACTCACCCCATTCACAGTTGGATCACATTCTTATAACATTCTCCCGGGGCCCTGTTATTATTGTTATATTTTAAAATGAAGCATGTTTTGAGGCCAGGGACATTTGTAGGAGGCTCTCTGTCCTGATTTTTAGTTCCAGGCAGGCCTAGCTAGAACCTGGGATTATGCAGGGCATCTGTCTCTCCGAGGTATAGAACAACCTCTACTCTCCTGAAGTCCTAGATCCCAAATGTCTCCATCCAAGTACAAGCAGAAAGGAAGGATGGGGCTGTTTTCACATGTCAGCCTGAGAAGCTCCTGTGACAGGGAGAGAAGATAGCCTGGTGGAATTCTTCTAGTCGGGGATGTGGGCAGGGTGGAGGGATTCCCATGTGGATGGAAGGAATACACTAACCTGAGTGAATGCTCACACACCTTTACGTGCTGGGCACCAGGGCCTTCTCACTGCTCCTCCAGCTGGGCCTGCTGGCAGTGAGGCTCTGTCTCCACCGTCTGCTCAAAACTACTCACACTTATTTCAGTGTAGCTCGGTCATTCTAACAGCTCATTTTGTGTTTTGTCCTCGGTGATTTTATGTGTCAATGGCCAGATATTTGGTCAAACATTATTCTGGGGGTTTCTATGAGGGTGTTTTTGCATACGATTAGCATTTACATTGAGGGACCGAGTAAAGCAGATTGACTTTCCCAATGTGTTAAAGGCCTGGAAAGGACAGAAAGGCTGGCCCTCCCACCAGCTGCCAGTAAGAGAGACCTACTGCCTGACAGTCTTCATGCTGGGCATTGGCTTTTCCTGCCTCCGGACTCAGACGAAACACGAAGTCTTCCTGCCTCTCAAGCCGGCTGGCCTTCTGACTGCAGCACCGGTGGCTCTCCCAGGTCTCTGGATTACTGCTGCAGGTCTGGAGGCTTCTCAGCCTCCACAGCCACGTGAGCCAATTCCCATGCTAACTCTCTGCATCTATGTGTGCCTCCTATTGGCTCTGTTTCTCTGGAGTACCCTGACTCATAAGCCTCTAATGGGCAAAACTGACTGCCTTTGGACTCCTTGCCTCCCCGATACCCCCACAGCAGACTCTGTGCTGGGGTCAACAGCCTTGGTTGTTTTGTCCACCCACCCTTCAGCACTGCTGTGGTCAGTCCATGCAGAGGGAGTGGTCTGGGCTCAGGTTTGGAAACATCTCTTTGTCATCCCAGCAACTTACTATGTGCTTTTTTAATCTTCATCAATTTCTTCTTGCATCTACACAGGCCATCCTAAAGCACTAAACCTTCTTCTTTTTTTTTTTTTTTCTTTTAAGAGATGGGGTCCTGCTCTATAGCCCAGACTGGAGTACAGTGGTGTGATCATAGCTCACTGCAGCCTCAAGCTCCTGGGCTCAAGTGATCTTCCTGCCTCAGCCTCTCTAATAGCTGGGAGTACAGGTGTGTGCCACTATGACTGGCTAAGTTTTAAAAATTTTTTTGTAGAGATGGGGGTCTCACTATGGTGCCGAGGCTGATCTTGAACTCCTGGCCTCAAGTTATCTTCCTGCTTCAGCCTTCCAAAGTGCTGGAATTAGAGACGTGCCCATAGACACTGTGCCCAGCCAGTATCTTCCTTCCTCATGTTAATATCAGCCATACAGGTAAGCATTTGTGTCCCCTCTCTGGCAAGCTGCCATACCTGAATTTCATGCATTCCAATTCTAACCATCAGTATCTCTAGAGCCTTTTTTCATCTCTATGCTTCTCTGAAAGCTTCAAAAATTATTTATTTAGTAAATGTCAGTAAGGTCCTATGAAAAGAGTGAGGTTTCAGGAGGTGTTTTGAAGGAGAGGAATGGGATACTTTTTATTCCTGGGGTTTCCCCCCATGGTGAAGAAGTTAACATGAAAGGGCACAGAGCATTCGAGTCTGGAACTTGGGATACTCTCCTCCAGACAAATTACCTGTTTTTCCCAGTGAAAATGGTCACAACTTTACATTCCACTCTAGAGAAGAGCGCTCTGGCACAAATCATTCAGGCAACTTTCCCAGCTCAGGGTGAGGGAAAAACAAAACTCCAACAATATCTGGGACAGGGAAGTGGGATTGATTCAATTTCATCTTGAACTGGGTCATCACTGCTCCCAACCTGCAACAACAAGGAAACAGGGATAGTTTCTATTCTGTTTCCATTTAATGATGACCCAAAACAAGAGCAAGGGTACAGCAGAAAGGATTTATTTATTCTGATGGAAGAACCAGCTGGCAAGTCTGCCTCTGTGTGTCTGCAAAGCCCACCTGGGATGAGTCCACAGGCCCAGGGTGCTGTGTGTGCCTGGCGAGGGTGGCAGCTGCCCGGATCTGCTCTTTCTGCTTGACAAGTGCTTTGGCTTGGTCCCGAACAAGAACATGAACTATGTCAGAAGTTTTAGGGGCACCATCCATCTAAAAACATGCACGTGCTAAGCACATATACACTGGTATTTATCATCGTAAGCACATCAAACTCGAGTGTCTCAATCATCACACGACTCTGTGATACAGAAATTATTATTAACAGTAGCATGATCTCCATTTCCCAGATGATGTCATTGAGGTTCGAAGAGTGTAAGTTCCATTTGCAGTAACAGCCTTGAACCCGTCTGAGATCCTCTTGGCTCTGTTTGCTTGTCAATCCTCTGACTATTGCTCTTTGTCACTCTCGATACCTTGGGCATCAGGCCAGGACTACCCAGTGTGACCTGAGTCACTGCTCCTTCTTGGTATGGGAGTACTGATGGTTGCCACATTCAGAGACATCGGGGCTCCCAGAAGCAGCAGCCTCAGCTTTGGAGAATGGGGTCAACAGCTTCTGGTAGCTGTTCACCTGGAGAAATGGGAGAGAGTGGGAATTCTTTAAAAGATGACATATGCTTTGTTATTTCTGGCGCTCATTGTGCTGAACTCGTTTCAGCTGAGTAAGCACTAGTGCCTCAACTCCAAGGCACACCGTAGACTTCATCTCACACTGCGTGGGATGTTTAAGGGTTATTGAATGCTTTCTTTATGGCCCCTTAA
Source organism: Symphalangus syndactylus (assembly GCF_028878055.3). NCBI lineage: Eukaryota > Metazoa > Chordata > Mammalia > Primates > Hylobatidae > Symphalangus > Symphalangus syndactylus. The sequence continues at coordinate 81,024,535 of NC_072426.2, forward strand.
GATCTGTGAAATAAATCTCTGCCATTGGCAAACACACCGAGGGCTTTCCATCTCCATGCCCGATTGAAATGTCAAAAGTATGTCAAAAAAGCATAGCTTCTCTTGTTTAGGAGGCTTGATAGAACAAAACCAATGATGAATGCAAACCAGCTTGGCATTCTCTGTGAAAATGCCAAGGCACCTCTGTGAAAATACATAGACTTCCATCTAGCATTGTTTTTTATATGTTAGCATGGAAACCAGCTTGGTTTACAAGTCTAAGCATCTAGTAGACATGTGAGATCCTTGGGTGCTCTGAAGCAGCAGTCTGAGGTTCGGGTATCCTCTCTGTATGGAGGGACTGCCCAGAACTCTTCTTCCCAGGGAGCTCAGTTGCTCAGAGCAGCTGCTGCAGGGGATGATCTGGTTTGGGGACAGCACATTTGGCTTCCTACCTTGTAGTTCTTAGAGACAGGAAATACTTTGATATGAGTTTAACCAGATCTTTTACATTGCTGTTTTATAGATGAGAAAAGTTGAGACCTGGAATGCATTTCTTGCTAAGGTAAAGCAGCTAGGATTGGTGTGGGAGGCATCCAGAAGGGGATAGGCCCCCTCTAAGTGGGTGATGCACCAAGGGAGGAAGCACAGGGAGCAAGCAATGAGAGCAGGGACCTCCTTTTGAGTGGAATGGTGGCATTGGGATGCACATGGACGTTGTCCATGGAGCTGGGTAAGTGCAGGGTCACTGGTCGTCATGACTGGATGGGGAGACATCTGAGAGATGATGTGTCTGCAGAAGGAATGCGGGCAGCCTCTCTTGTGCTTGGGTATTTTCTAAGCTGGGGTGGGTGGGAGATGAGTGGTGCAGTTTGCATCAGAAGAGCAGAGGAGGCATCTGGAGGGGTGGACATGATGGCTGACTGGGTTTAAGGCAGTGGTTCTCAACTCCAAATCAAGTGATTTCCACCCACCTCCCAGGCATTTGGCAATGTGTGCTTTGGTGGTCACATGTGTGGAGAGAGGTGCTACTGGCATCTAGTAGGTAGAGGCCTGGGATGCTGCTAAACACTCTACAATGTTTAGGTTGGCTTCCCACACAAGGAGTCATTTGGGCCAAAATGTCAATAATCAATAGTGCAGAGGTGGCCAGGTTGGCTCAAGCCTGTAATCCCAGCACTTTGGGAGGCCGAGGCAGGTGGATCACGAGGCCAGGAATGCAAGACCAGCCTGACTAAGATGGTGAAATCCCATCGCTACTAAAAATACAAAAATAACCAGGTGCGGTGGCAGGCACCTGTAATCCCAGCTACTCGGGAGGCTGAGGTAGGAGAATTGCTTGAACCTGGGCAGCAGAAGTTTCAGTGAGCTGAGATTGTGCCCACTGCACTCCAGCCTAGGTGACAGAGTAAGACTCTGTCTCAAAAAAGAAAAAAAAAAGTGCAGAGGTTTGGAAAGCCTGGCTTAAGAGTGTGAGTTAGGGAATATTTTCATTGGTATGCCATGTTAGTTTTCACTTATTGTATCAATCTACCACTTAGATTTAAGATTCAGTCTCTCACACTTTACAGTCATCCCCAGAGAATAGTGTAATGATGTCAGGGGAAAATGGTTTCAAAATATTCCAGCCCATTCTGCCCTAGTTTGGGGCATGGCTCTTTCTCCCAAGCTGGAGGCAAGCACTCCTTCCTTGGTTCCCTAGGGCTCTGTCCTCCTGGGGATGTGAGACTTCACCTCCTCTGGGCCTGATTAATTCACCTCCCACCTCTCACTGCAAGCTGCCTATTGTTTTGTCCATAGAAAGTACTCGCTGGATGTTTGCAACCCTACCATGGCCACTGAAGCTACCTAAGGCTGAGATTCCAGACCTTAATTCCACCGCGTTTCTCTCTGGCTTGCGAAGCATGGTCACATGTACTTTCAGAGCCTGTCTCCTTTGGAAAGCTGGAGGAAGAACGGCAGGAGCCCCCTTAACAGCCATTCCCTGTCTCAGCTCTTAGCCTCCCTGAGCCTCCAGCGGGTGCTCACATTTATGGCATTAAGACCTCATTGGAAATGGTGCACCCACCCGCTTGCCCCTGCCCACCTACAAACTTGTGTTGTGCGCTTCTCGTGAACTCAATCTGTGGCTGTGAATAGGTGGGTGTCTCTAGCACTGTCCTAAGAGACCTGTGTGGTGTGATGAGTGAGGAACCATCCCTCGCTTAAGTGAGGGGGACAAGTAGGTTCATCCATGGTCACAGGAGATAGGTTAAATGCTCTCGTGGAAACACATCCAGGCTGCGGGTGGGAGTGGAGAGAAAGAAGCCTGGCATTGCATATGGCGGAAGGGCAGCGATGGAGGGTTAGGGAAGGCTACACTTTAAACAACCCTTAAAGGAGGCACAGAAGGTGAACAGGAGGAAGGATGTGCCTAGAAGGGATTCTTTCTTCATGCAGAGGAGCATTTAGCCAAGGAAAGAAGCTGTGGCCTCCCTGCTGCTGCCCAGGTGGCCTGACCCACTCTTCCCATAGCTCTGTCATCCTGGACAGGTGCACCATGGGAGTTTGAAAGTGGTGGATGAAGGTCCTCCTCCCTGAACCACAAGGCTCTCTGCATCCTGGGTACCATTCAGCTGCCTCATGTCTGCCACCCCCTGCCCTCCCCCAGTTGCAGTCATCTCCTCTAATTCCTGGTGATGGTAGAATGTTCTCAACTCCTTGGCCACTGTGTGCTGAGCTGTCATGACCTTTCCTTGTTTGGAAAGCATCCTCCTCCTTGAGTGATTTTTCTACCTGTTAAAGTCACCTTCAGCAAAGACATGGAATCAACCTAGGTGCCCATCAGTGGTGGGTTGGATAAAGAAAATGTGGCATATAACCCATGGAATACTACACAACCATAAAAAGAATGAAATCATGTCCTTTGCAGTAACGTGGATGCAACTGTAAACCATTGTCCTAAGTGAGTTAACTCCAGAACAGAAAACCAAATACTGCATGTTGTCACTTAGTGCAAGCTAAACATTGGGTACTTGTGGACATCAAGAAGGGACAACAGACCCTCCAGACTACTAGAGGAGGGGTGGGGGAGGGGTCAGGGGCTGTAAAACTACCTCTCAGCTACTACACTTACTACTTGGGTGATGGGATCCTTTGTACCCCAAACCTCAGCGTCATGAATCATTCCCATGTAATGAACCTGCATATGCACTCCTAAATGTAAAATAACAGTTGAATAACTTTAAAAAAGAAAGAGGCGGCCAGGAGTAGTGGCTTATGCCTGTAATCCCATCACTTTCGGAGGCTGAGGCGAGTGGATCGCCTAAGATCAGGAGTTCGAGACCAGGCTGACCAATATGGTGAAACCCTGTTTCTACTAAAAATACAAAAATTAGCCAGGCGTGGTGGCATGCGCCTGTAGTTCCAGCTACTTGGGAGGCTGAGACAGCAGAATTGCTGGAACCTGGGAGGCGGAGACTGCAGTAAGCCAAGATTGCACCACTGCACTCCAGCTTGGGTGACAGAGGAAGACTCTGTCACAAAACAAAACAAAACAAAACAAAACAAAACAGAAGATGGCTGAACAGGAACAGCTCCGGTCTACAGCTCCCAGCACGAGCGATGCAGAAGACGGGTGATTTCTGCATTTCCATCTGAGGTATCGGGTTCATCTCACTAGGGAGTGCCAGACAGTGGGTGCAGGACAGTGGGTGCAGCACACTGTGCGCCAGCGGAAGCAGGGTGAGGCACTGCCTCATTCAGGAAGTACAAGGGGTCAGGGAGTTCCCTTTCCTAGTCAAAGAAAGGGGTGACAGACGGCACCTGGAAAATCGGGTCACTCCCACCCTAATACTGTGCTTTTCCAATTGGCTTAAAAAACGGCACACCAGGAGATTATATCCCACACCTGGCTCAGAGGGTTCTACGCCCACGGAGTCTCAGTGATTGCTAGCACAGCAGTCTGAGATCAAACTGCAAGGTGGCAGCGAGGCTGGGGGATGGGCGCCTGTCTTTGCCCAGGCTTGATAAGGTAAACAAAGCAGCCAGGACACTCGAACTGGGTGGAGCCAACCACAGCTCAAGGAGGCCTGCCTGCCTCTGTAGGCTCCACCTCTGGGGGCAGGGCACAGACAAACAAAAAGACAGCAGTAACCTCTGCAGACTTAAATGTCCCTCTCTGACAGCTTTGAAGAGAGTAGTGGTTCTCCCAGCATGCAGCTGGATATCTGAGAATGGGCAGACTGCCTCCTCAAGTGGGTCCCTGACCCCCGAGCAGCCTAACTGGGAGGCATCCCCCAGTGGGGGCAGACTGACACCTCAAATGGCTGGGTACTCCTCTGAGACAAGACTTCCAGAGGAACGATCAGGCAGCAGCATTTGCAGGTCACCAAAATCCGCTGTTCTACAGCCACTGCTGTTCTGCAGCCACCGCTGCTGACACCTAGGCAAACAGGGTCTGGAGTGGACCTCTAGCAAATGGCAACAGACCTGCAGCTGAGTGCCCTGTCTGTTAGAAGGAAAACTAACAAACAGAAAGGACATCCACACCAAAACCCCATCTGTACGTCACCATCATCAAAGATCAAAAGTAGATAAAACCACAAAGATGGGGAAAAAACAGAGCAGAAAAACTGGAAACTCTAAAAAGCAGAGCACCACTCCTCCTCCAAAGGAACGCAGTCCCTCACCAGCAATGGAACAAAGCTGGAAGGAGAATGACTTTGACAAGTTGAGAGAAGAAGGCTTCAGATGATCAAACTACTCAGAGCTACAGGAGGAAATTCAAACCAATGGCAAAGAAGTTAGAAACTTTGAAAAAAAATTAGCCAAACGGATAACTAGAATAACCAATGCAGAGAAGTCCTTAAAGGAGCTGATGGAGCTGAAAGCCAAGGCTCGAGAACTACATGAAGGATGCAGAAGCCTCAGGAGCTGACGCAATCAACTCGAAGAAAGGGTATCAGCAATGAAACACGAAATGAATGAAATGAAGCGAGAAGGGAAGTTCAGAGAAAAAAGAATAAAAAGAAACGAACAAAGCCTCCAAGAAATATGGGACTATGTGGAAAGACCAAATCTACATCTGATTGGTGCACCTGAAAGTGATGGGGAGAATGGAACCAAGTTGGAAAACACTCTGCAGGATATTATCCAGGAGAACTTCCCCAATCTAGCAAGGCAGGCCAACATTCAGATTCAGGAAATACAGAGAACACCACAAAGATACTCCTCGAGAAGAGCAACTCCAAGACACGTAATTGTCAGATTCACCAAAGTTGAAATGAAGGAAAAAATGTTAAGGGCAGCCAGAGAGAAAGGTCGGGTTACCCACAAAGGGAGGCCCATCACTCTAACAGCGGATCTCTCGGCAGAAACTCTACAAGCCAGAAGAGAGTGGGGGCCGATATTCAACATTCTTAAAGAAAAGAATTTTCAACCCAGAATTTCATTTCCAGCCAAACTAAGCTTCATAAGTGAAGGAGAAATAAAATACTTTACAGACAAGGAAATGCTGAGAGATTTTGTCACCACCAGGCTGGGCCTAAAAGAGCTCCTGAAGGAAGCACTAAACATGGAAAGGAACAACTGGTACCAGCCACTGCAAAAACATGCCAAAATGTAAAGACCATTAAGGCTAAGAAGAAACAGCATCAACTAACGAGCAAAATAACCAGCTAACATCACAATGACAGGACCAAATTCACACATAACAAAATTAACTTTAAATGTAAATGGGCTAAATGCTCCAATTAAAAGACACAGTTTGGCAAATTGGAGAAAGAGTCAAGACCCATCAGTGTGCTGTATTCAGGAAACCCATCTCACCTGCAGAGACACACATAGGCTCAAAATAAAGGGATGGAGGAAGATCTACCAAGAAAATGGAAAACAAAAAAAGGCAAGGGTTGCAATCCTAGTCTCTGACAAAACAGACTTTAAACCAACAAAGATCAAAAGGGACAAAGAAGGCCATTACATAATGTTAAAGGGATCAATTCGACAAGAAGAGCTAACTATCTTAAATATGAATGCACCCAATACAGGAGCACCCAGATTCATAAAGCAAGTCCTTAGAGACCTACAAAGAGACTTAGACTCCCACACAATAATAATGGGAGACTTTAACACCCCACTCTCAACATTAGACAGATCAATGAGACAGAAAGTTAACAAGGATACCCAGGAATTGAACTCAGCTCTGCACCAAGTGGACCTATTAGACATCTACAGAACTCTCCACCCCAAATCAACAGAATATACATTTTTTTCAGCACCACACCACGCCTATTCCAAAATTGACCACATAGTTGGAAGTAAAGCACTCCTCAGCAAATGTAAAAGAACAGAAATTATAACAAACTGTCTCTCAGACCACAGTGCAATCAAATTAGAACTCAGGATTAAGAAACTTACTCAAACTTCTCAACTACATGGAAACAGAACAACCTGCTCCTGAATGACTATTGGGTACATAACGAAATGAAGGCATAAATAAAGATGTTCTTTGAAACCAATGAGAACAAAGACACAACATACCCCAATCTCTGGGACACATTCAAAGCAGTGTGTAGAGGGAAATTTATAGCACTAAATGCCCACAAGAGAAAGCAGGAAAGATCCAAAATTGACACCCTAACATCACAATTAAAAGAACTAGAAAAGCAAGAGCAAACACATTCAAAAGCTAGCAGAAGGCAAGAAATAACTAAAATCTGAGCAGAACTGAAGGAAATAGAGACACAAAAAACCCTTCAAAAAATGAATGAATCCAGGAGCTGGTTTTTTGAAAAGATCAACAAAATTGATAGATCGCTAGCAAGACTAATAAAGAAGAAAAGAGAGAAGAATCAAATAGATGCAATTAAAAATGATAAAGGGGATATCAGCACTGATCCCACAGAAATACAAACTAACATCAGGGAATACTATAAACACCTCTATGCAAATAAACTAGAAAATCTAGAAGAAATGGATAAATTCCTGGACATATACACCCTCCCAAGACTAAACCGGGAAGAAGTTGAATCCCTGAATAGACCAATAACAGGCTCTGAAATTGAGGCAATAATCAATAGCTTACCAACCAAAAAGAGTCCAGGACCTGATGGATTCACAGCCGAATTCTACCAGAGGTACAAGGAGGAACTGGTACCATTCCTTCTGAAACTATTCCAATCGATAGAAAAAGAGGGAATCCTCCCTAACACATTCTATGAAGACAGAATCGTCCTGATACCAAAGCCTGGCAGAGACATAACCAAAAAAGATAATTTCAGACCAATATCCTTGATGAACATTGATGCAAAAATCCTCAATAAAATACTGGCAAACCAAATCCAGTAGCACATCAAAAAGCTTATCCACCTTGATCAAGTGGGCTTTATCCCTGGGATGCAAGGCTGGTTCAACATACGCAAATCAATAAACATAATCCAGCATGTAAACAGAACCAAAGACAAAAACCACATGATTATCTCAATAGATGCAGAAAAGGCCTTTGACAAAATTCAACAGCGCTTCATGTTAAAACTCTCAATAAATTAGGTACTGATGGCATGTATCTCAAAATAGTAAGAGCTATCTATGACAAACCCACAGCCAATATCATACTGAATGGGCAAAAACTGGAAGGATTCCCTTTGAAAACGGGCACAAGAAAGGGATGCCCTCTCTCACCACTCCTATTCAACATAGTGTTGGAAGTTCTGGCCAGGGCAATCAGGCAGGAGAAGGAAATAAAGAGTATTCAATTAGGAAAAGAGGAAGTCAAATTGTCCCTGTTTGCAGCTGACATGATTGTATATCTAGAAAACCCCATCATCTCAGCCCAAAATCTCCTTAAGCTGATAAGCAACTTCAGCAAAGTCTCAGGATACAAAATCAACGTACAAAAATCACAAGCATTCTTATACACCAATAACAGACAAACAGAGAGCCAAATCATGAGTGAACTCCCATTCACAATTGCTTCAAAGAGAATAAAATACCTAGGAACCCAACTTACAAGGGATGTGAAGGACCTCTTCAAGGAGAACTACAAACCACTGCTGAATGAAATAAAAGAGGATACATACAAATGGAAGAACATTCCACGCTCATGGGTAGGAAGAATCAATATCATGAAAATGGCCATACTGCCCAAGGTAATTGATAGATTCAATGCCATCCCCATCAAGCTACAAATGACTTTCTTCACAGAATTGGAAAAAACTACTTTAAAGTTCCTAGGGAACCAAAAAAGAGCCCACATCGCCAAGTCAATCCTAAGCCAAAAGAACAAAGCTGGAGGCATCATGCTACCTGACTTCAAACTATACTACAAGGCTACAGCAACCAAAAAAGCATGGTACTGGTACCACAACAGAGATATAGATCAACGGAACAGAACAAAGCCCTCAGAAATAATGCCACATATCTACAAGTATCTGATCTTTGACAAACCTGACAAAAACAAGAAATGGGGAAAGGATTCCCTATTTAATAAATGGTGCTGGGAAAACTGCCTAACCATATGTAGAAAGCTGAAACTGGATCCCTTCCTTACACCTTATACAAAAATTAATTCAAGATGGATTAAAGACTTAAATGTTAGATCTAAAACCATAAAAACCCTAGAAGAAAACCTAGGCAGTACCGTTCAAGACATAGGCATGGGCAAGGACTTCATGTCTAAAACACCAAAAGCAATGGCAACAAAAGCCAAAATTGACAAATGGGATCTAATTAAACTAAAGAGCTTCTGCACAGCAAAAGAAACTACCATCAGAGTGAACAGGCAACCTACAAAATGGGAGAAAATGTTTGCAACCTGCTCATCTGACAAATGGCTAATATCCAGAATATACAATGAAGTCAAACAAATTTACAAGAAAAAAACAAACAACCCCATCAAAAAGTGGGAAAAGGATATGAACAGACACTTCTCAAAAGAAGACATTTATGCAGCCAAAAAACACATGAAAAAATGCTCATCATCACTGGCCATCAGAGAAATGCAAATCAAAACCACAATGAGATACCATCTCACACCAGTTAGAATGGCGATCATTAAAAAGTCAGGAAACAACAGGTGCTGGAGAGGATGTGGAGAAATAGGAACACTTTTACACTGTTGGTGGGATGGCAAACTAGTTCAACCATTGTGGAAGTCAGTGTGGCAATTCCTCAGGGATCTAGAACTAGAAATACCATTTGACCCAGCCATCCCATTACTGGGTATATAGCCAAAGGATTATAAATCATGCTGCTATAAAGACACATGCACACGTATGTTTATTGTGGCACTATTCACAATAGCAAAGACTTGGAGCCAACCCAAAAGTCCAACAACAATAGACTGGATTAAGAAAATGTGGCACATATACACCATGGAATACTATGCAGCCATAAAACATTATGAGTTCATGTCCTTTGTAGGGACATGGATGAAACTGGAAACCATCATTCTCAGCAAACTATCGCAAGGACAAAAAACCAAACACCGCATGTTCTCACTCATAGGTGGGAATTGAACAATGAGAACACATGGACACAGGAAGGGGAGCATCACACACCAGGGACTGCTGTGGGGTGGTGGGAGGGGGAAGGGATAGCATTAGGAGATATACCTAATGTTAAGTTATGAGTTAATGGGTGCAGCACAGCAACATGGCACATGTATACATATGTAACAAACCTGCACATTGTGCACATGTACCCTAAAACTTAAAGTATAATAATAATAAAATTTAAAAAAAGAAAAAGAAATTAAACTTAATATTATTTCTTAATTAAAAAAACAAAAAAGCCAAAAACAAAACAAAACAAAACAAAACAGATGAAGAAAGAGGCATAAGGAAGCTATGGGAGGTGTTGAATATGTTTACTATTTTGAGGTGGTGATGGTATCACAGATGTTTGCATATGACCAAAGCCATCAAATTGTACACATTAAATATGTATAGTTCTTTGTATATCAATTATACCTCACCAAGCTGCTTAAAAAAATAAATAAAGTCATCTTCAGTTGGGATGTGAAAGGCTACTTTTTCCGTGAAGTATTTTACACTTCCAGGGTGGAAACGGCTCCTTTTGTAATCTCATCACACTGGGGTTTTGCATCAGTGCTCTTTGAGGCCATGCAAGGCATCTAAAAAATATATTTGTATTTTTGTACCACCCTTTCCACCCAGTGAGTGGACTCATTACTACTGAAACGAGTAGGTAGTAGATGTTGAATGAATGTTGGCTGGTGATGAAGATGATAAATAGTACAGAAGTCTCATTATATTTTTCAGGAACAAGTGTGCACCTACCAGAAAGACTCGTGTGGTTCAAAGAAATTCCGAATGTTTTCCAACTCCCCCAGCATTCAGCTTTTAATGATGTTCCTGAACACACAGACCCCCATGGTGCACAGGGGATATTAAAGTTCAAAGAGACATAGAATCAGGTTGAAGATGGTAAGTGATCAGACTCCTAGGGGAATGAGAGCATTTCCTCATTTTCGTACTACAGCAGAAATGTCTGTAATCCAGATATTTAAAACTCGGCTGGGTGAAGAGGTGGGGGAGGTTTCACGGAATAGCCTGGAGTCAGGTCCTGCGGGATGAGGTGGATGTGATTGTGAAGGTCATCTCTGGCCCCCGCGCCTCGGATTCCGTGATAGCACATCTGCTTTTGATTGCAGTGGGTTCCGAGCCCAGGGCTTAGGGCCCGACGCCATCTGAAGGAGGAAATACTAAGCCTGTCTGCAGGTCTGGACGTTCCCACAATGGGACACCAGCTAAGCCCTGTGGCAGCTGGAGAGACACTAGAGCTCTGTCTGGGGCTCCGCTTGTTCTCATAGGCCCCACACGTGGAGGCCTTTGCAGCCCACGCAGGCCTCTGTCAGAACAAATAAAATGAAGCAGGCAGGATGGGAGGTCTGGGAAAGTGGACCTAACAGGAGCAGGGGTTGGCTGTGAAACGGAGGGTACTATGGTAGTGAAGGAGAAGGAGAAGAGTCCGAATCAGACCCGGGCAGTAATCTTGGAGACACCACTCACTGGCCGAATGGGACCTCAGGAGGTTCCCATTCTTCGTTTGCAGAGTAGAGGGTTACCGAGATATTGCAGCAAAGCGTTTAGTGCTGTACCCAGCACCTACCATTCAGTCACCTCTGCCTACTGGTATTTGACAACTTAGCTCTGGCTTGCTCCATCTGAGGAGACAAAATGACTCTGGATGGATGCTTCCTTTTTGAAAAGAAAGAAGGAAAAAAACCCACCCCAGAGTACTGTTTAGAATAGGGATGCCTTCCTTGGGTGAGCAGCCTCACTCCCCGCTGGGTGCAGATGTGAGGGACCCGAATTCTCCAACCACAAGTGCACTTGCTACACAGCGAGAGCGAGGTCCACCGAATCACGTGAGCGGAGGCGGCAAAAGCTGCACAAACACATGTGGCGGGAACAGGCACAAGGAGGTGATGCCGTCCGCAGGAGGTCCCCGAGGCTGGCTGGGACATGGATCTCTTGAAACGCTGCAGAGAGAAGGACTATGTAAACAAGAGATCAAAACCCAGCCTCCCTGGGCCTTCGGTGTGATGAATGTTTGTCCTGAATGTGCAACAGAAGTCAGACCATCACCATCTTTTGTAGTCTGAGTTTTCAGAGGACCCTAGGGAAAATTCACTGGTGTGGGATCTGGGGGATCCTTTCAGATGGCTTGTCTCTCCGGTGACTGGACTCACCTTCCAAGGGCAGACAGCCCCCTGCATTTTCAAAGCTCAGCCTGCTTGTATGACCCCTCCCGAGAAAGGGGCCAGGGAGAACACTGCTTAGAGCTTTCATCATCCAAGGCGGCGCATGGTCCCCTCCCCCACGGCGTGGGAATGAGCCCGCTGCCTCCTCCAAATTACGCCTATCATCCCAGGACCACCGACGACCGTCTGCCAGCTCAGCCAAGGGAAGTTTAATGGGAAGGAAAACAGCGTGGCCAGGTGTGCCCAAAGTCATAAAACCCAAATAAGTGTCAGCAGCTCCTCCTGCTTGTTTGCTACCCATCAGGAGGCCCCTTCTCTTTGGCAGTTCCTGATTCAGCCCCTCCCTGCCTTATCAAGAGCATCTTCCCTTAAAGGAGAAAACACGGAAGAGAAAACGTCCTCTATTAAATGTCCAAAAATGTATGGCTTCTCTGTCTTGCCTTAGTGTGAAACTGACAGGCTGTTATTGATTCAAGCAGTCTCCCTGAACGGACAGACAGACAAATAGACACACAAAGAAGTGGACAGTCAGTCAGCCAGTGGATAATCTATTGACGAAAAGATCCCCTGCTGGTTGAAAGGGTCCTCTTGATCTAACCTTCTCCATTTCATTATGAGGAGTGCAAATCTTATCATTGCTCTGCGACCATTTATCACTCTCTCTTTTCTGTCAGAGGTGCCAAATCACTGCTCACGCTTGCTGTTTCCTTCAGAAGCCATTAGCAAAGAGGCCATTTGCCTGAGAATGTTTGACCTGTTCTGTTTTTGCTGTCTGGTCCTCCACCACAGTGTCTGGGACCATAAAATGATTCCCAATCCGGTGCCTGAGAGAAGGTGCTCAGCTTGACTCGAGGACCATCCAAAAGGAGAGGCTAAGGCAATCCTGGGACCCTGGGGGTGAAGGATGTCAAGCTCATGTCTTAGGTGAGGGCTGTGGCTGGAAATGGTCTTGGAGGATCTCAGACATGTGCATGTATATGCACATGTGTTTGTGTGTGTGCACCTGTGGGTGTGTGAATGAGTGTGTGCACATGAATGTGCATGTGTGTGCGTGCACATGCATAGGCAGAAGAGCTTGGGCATGATGATTATGATGATGAAACCTGTGACCAGCTTTGCATGGTGGCATATGAGCATCTGTACAGGTGCCTGTCCATGGTCAATTCAGAGTGTCTGGGTGCGCAAAGGCCCTACAATGCCTCCTATAAATACCAATAAACCACAATGCTGTTGAATGTGACTGGATGCCTTGGAGGGTCCCAGGCCCTGAAGGCCTTTCTTTCTATTCTGGTTTCTCTGTGGTGCCTGGCTGGGCATCTCTGAGGTCGGAAATGTCTGACATCGGAGGCTTCAGATCTCAGGTGGGGAAGGGCTTGGTGGACAACAGGCTTCCCAAGGCACGACTGGCCACTTTTGCTGGGTGTACTTTGGGCAAGTCCTCCTCTCTGTTAGCTCTCTGACACCTATTTCTCAGGATATGATTGCAATACACTAAATAGAATAATGCATGTGACAGCCTTTTAGAGAGTGAGAAACACAATTCTATATTGGGACTGTTGAGGGCAAATGTACACACACTGAAATCAATCCATCCCCAAGGAAGACATGCCTGAACTATGGAGAAGTACCCATCCTAGAGGGTTCGATATTCAACAGCATACACTTCTTTCTCAGGGTAAAGATATTGATCAATTAATTCCTAAAGATTTAGCTCTGTTCCACCCTGGGATGAAGGGTCTTGGTTGGGTTAATAGATGTGAAGAAAGTGGAAGGTCACTTTTGAGTTTGGGGACTTAGCAGGGTGGGCACTCTGGGAAGGTGACTGAGCAGGGGCTGGAGGCCCCGCAAGGACAGGCTGTGTCCCTGGGAATCCTAGGGAGATGGCGGTGTCAAAGCAATCAGGTTACAGTTGCCAAAGGAGTTGCTCGGGTGTTCCCAATAGGCTGGGGTCAGACACATCCCCGAGGAGTTCAGGATGGGTGGGACCAGGCCCTCAGACCCCTAGGGCAGCCTGCATCTGAGGATGCGTTGTCCAAGTCTCCCTAGACTGTGCATCCTCAGGTGGATCCAGGATCAGGGATGCAGGGTGTTGGTTTCCGTCAATCCAAGGCCAGGCTGCACCCTGCTCTCTTGACGTGGTGGCTCCCGGACACTGATCTTCAGACCCAAGTGTCTCTGCTGCCCTGACCTCATCAAGAGCTCAAGGGCCAAGCCATGCACAGACTCTGATGCTCACGGAGAGCCAAGAAGGCCGCTGGCTTTGGTGTTAAAGATCTTCTAGTGGTCTTGAAGACCGAGTTTTGGGAATGGGGGCTTCAGGGATCCTAACAGGGTCCAGTCTCTTCTGCTCCTTTGTGACTCTCCAGAGTCGCACAAAATCAAAACAACGCAGCAGCAGCAACACACAGCAAGGGAGCCTTCGGCAGCCCCTCTTAAACACCAAATCATTCCGTTATTTAATTTGAATAAAAATGATTTTGTTTTGGGCTTTACTCTGGAACCTCTGGTTCTAGGGTGGTATTGTGGCTGTGAAATGGGAAAGATTAAGGACAAAACACCAGTGGTTAAGAGCGCTAGGTCCTACTTGAGATCGTGGCCTCTAAGGTGGAGGGTTTGGGAAAGGAAAAGTCATATTCCAAGTTCTTGAGGTTTTCATCATGCTAAGCACCCATCCACTTGTCCAGAACTGGAAACCTATTACAGTGTGTCCTTTGTTATTTTTAGAATTTAAGATGATATTTTCCTATTTTAGTTAATGGCCTGAGAATGAGATTTTGGTTGTTTGCAATAAATTGCCTGATTTGGAAGTATTGGTGCAGAGGGACTCTATAATTCAAAGTCTTTTTATAGCACAGCTTTTTTTTCCTGGTCTGGAGAAGTCCTTTAATCAGGTGGTGGGAGTGATTAATGACCCTCTGTGCCTGTGTGCACGTGGGGGCTCACATGTCCTGAGAATGGGAAGCTGCGGGGTGGGTAGTTGCATTGCTGCAGAAAAGGAAATCTCAGGGCCACATTCTCCACCCAGAAAGTGCATGCATCCAATTAAAGCCCTGCCGGGTCCCACCCAGATGCAAATAGGGATGAATAGATCAATTGTTGGACTGTGCTCAAGGCCACATCCTCAGATGTGCTGGCTCAACATGCCTCTTTCTGCCCCATAAAAACAAAGTGGGGGTAGGGGATGGGGGGTGTAGAGTTTATTCCTTGTCTTTGTTTTTCTTCTTGTTATTTCAAAAGCAAAACTCTTAACATCTTCAATCAACTTTTACTAAGCACTTCTTACTTGTCAGACACTGAGTGGAAGCAGGAGGAGAGATTTTAAAGAGAAATCATATTCTATATTCCTCCTAGGAAGTCCACAGTTAGAGAGAGGCTCATAAACAAACAATTGCAGCAGAGGGTGGGAAGAGCCACTCCAGGGCTGTTGTGTTGGGCTGCTGATGAGGGCGGGACTCACCAGAGGAGTTCACCAGGCTGAAAAGGAGAGAAAGGTGTTCTCAGTTGAACTTGGAAAAGATGCAGTTGCACTGAGGCATGAAAAACAAGAACGCTCCCCTGCCTGAGAGGATGGAGCCTTGGGCAGGGATGGGCAGGGGGGTGGGACCTAGAATATAGAGGGCTTGTAAGCTCCAGTGAAGACTGGATTTGCTTCTGCAGGCAATGGGGAGCTAGGGGATGTTGTAAAGCAGTGAAATTAAAGTGGGGCTGACAATTGAGAGCTGCACACAGCTCATCATAAGGATGTGAGAGCTAAGGCCAGTGCAGAGTTGGGATAGGCCTTGGGGCATGCGGCTGATGGCAGAATTGGGATAGGACCATGGACACATGGCTGATGGCAGAGTTGGGATAGGATGGGGGGGCACGTGGCTGATGGCAGAGTTGGGATAGGACTGGGGGCAGGTGGCTGATGGCTGGCAGGACCTATGTGAGGTCTTGGATCTCCTCAAAGGAGCCTAAATTGGTTAAATCTGGAGTTACTATTGCATTCTTTTATCCTTTTTAATTCATTTTCTCTCTCTCTTTTGAAAGAAGTTCTTTCTCAGTTTGTTTCCCACGAGTATGTGCCAGGTACCATGTTTCCTCTTGAATCTCACTTTTCAATGTGTCCTACCTGTACTCTGTTGGGCACACTGATGTGGGATCTGATGATATTTGTGGGAAGAAGCCTGATCAAATGAAAACACAAGAAAATGATCAGGCTCACCACAAGCCTACCACCCATTTTTCAAAGGATACCAAAAAACAAAACAAAGAAAACCATCCGTGCTGACCCTCAGAATATTCCTAAAAGGGGGTTTGGTGCTGCCCCGACCCTGACAGAGGCTTCTGGTGCTGCCCTCACCTGCGGAAGCACAGACGCTGGCCCTCCCACCTGTGACTGTGCCTCCCACAGTCCCACAGCCTGGCTTCCTGTTTACCTGTATCCCTGTTTTAAAAGGTCTCTAACTCACTTTTATGATGGACTGAGGGTAAACCTCACTGTTCCTGTATTAGTGAGGAGGAAACAAGGTCATTCCCCTGAAGAAACCAGGGACATCCTCACAACTGAGACGGTGAAACTTTCAGAAGCTGGAGGACACCAAAGCCAGCAGAGCCTCCCCTGGTTCGTGCTCCCCTGGCCCTCATGCTGTTGTGACACACGAGGCTCCCAAGCTGTGTCCTGAGAAGACGTTCCCTTTACATCCCTCCCATACTCAGGGTGTTGGCCCCCTGCATCAGGGTTGTCAGAACTGGTGCCTGTCTGGCCTGCTGCTGAAGCATCCTGCCCCCTCCTGCCATGCCCAGTGTCCAGGCCTGGGGGAGCTCACCGCCCCCTGCAGTACTGTAGGGAAAGGCCTGTGAGGACAACTGGGGTAAGCTGTGCTAAGGAGGCTGAAGGGAGGTGGCCAAAGCATTGCTGGAATCTTATGGAGTGGAGCAGTGAGGAGAGTTGGGTCTGGAATTAAATAGAAATAAGTTTAATAACTGGCTCTTCATCACTCATCAGAGAAATACAAATTAAGGCTCATGCCTGTAATCCCTGAGGCTTGGGAGGCTGAGGAGGGAGAGGGAGAATCACTCGAGGCCAGGACTTTAAGATCAGCCTGGGCAACATAGTGAGGTCCCGTCTCCAAAAAATGGAAATTAAAAACACAAGGATATACCACTGCACCCCTGCCAGAGCAATTAAAATGGAAAAGACTGATGATAGTGAGTGCTGATGAGGGTGCAGGGTGACCCCAACTCTCATCCCTTCCTAGTGGGAGGGTAACCTGGACAACCGCTTTAGAGGGCTGAAGTTATCTCGAAAGTTAAACATGTACACACGGCCCAGCCCAAAAGCTGCACCCTTGGGTAGATCCCCAGCAGAAAGAAAGGCTGAGAAGTCCTAGGAGCATCTATCCCTGCAGCTCCAGACTGCTTTGCAGCTAGGGGAGCTCAGGTCCCTTAATTAGCCCACCCTCCCTGACCAGCCCCCAGGACTGCCGCCACCAGAAGCTAAGGTGAGTCTCCTCTCAGCCAATGGGCCATGTCAGGGGAAGGACTCTGAAGGCCCAGGATCACTCCGGTAAGGGAACCTGAGCCCAGTGGGTCCCAGCAGCCACTTGCTTGCCTTGTAGCACTGTCATTGGCCTCTGACAGCTCAGCTGGAGTCCAGCTTAGCCACCCTTTTGTAGTTAGACATCCCACTGGCCCCGTTGGACCTGGACTTGAGACCCTGTGGTTAGAGGCAACAACTCCTTGCAAAGACCAAATGCCCTTGGCTCCTCCTTGGTCCTGGGGCCTCAGCATTTGGATCTTTTCCTGGCAGATGCCAGTGCCTTTAAAGGGCTGTACTGGGCGGGGCAATTGGCTTGTTCCCAGGATCACATAATTCATGGGCATGCACTGAGGCAGAGACCTGGTTGGGGCAGTCTCTGGGACCCCCTCTCTTTTTCTTGTGCTCCTCCTCTCTCCACAGGCAGCCCTCCCCTGTCCACGTGCCTCTGTGGTTCCAGGCGCACATTGTGCTGGTTTCTTCAGTGATGAGATCTCTCCTTCCACTCTCTCTTCTGCGTATTCACAGGCTCCTACAGAAGAACCCAAATGCAGCAGGCAACACCCATGTGCTGTGGATGCAGCAGCACTTGTGTGTCGGCTCTTGAACATGAATCACTCACACCTGCAGCGTTCACAGGCACCGACGTGGCACCTCACGAGACATCCCAGAATTCAGGGCATTGTTAGGATAATTAGGGGGTCCACTGCATGGAGAACATCTCACCTCTCCCAGTGAATCAGGAGGACTCTGACTTGCCTTCTCCTCCACATCCAGCCTCCCTCCAGCCTCCCCTCCCCTCCCCTCCCGTGCTCCTGGTAGATACAAAGTGGGGAGCACAGCAAGATGCCAGGCTCTGTGGAAGCAGCTCCCCGCTGAGGCTGCGTGGAGTTAGTGTGTCCTGATGGCACACTCCCCACACCCCACCTCAGGCACTAGCTGGGCACCACATCCACATGTATCTGTGGCTTCACCCATCAGAAGATCTTCCCAAGACCCCACTGACTTGTTGATGATGCAGATGAAAGAAGGCAGAAAGTAAATGATGAGGTCTTATCTGCTGTCCATTTTATAGAAGTTAAGCTGAATGACCTCCACCTAGATAAGTGGCAATGTGTGTGTCCAATCTTATATCTGTTTTGCCTATATTTATGCATATATACTTCATATGTTAATTTGTCTTAATTATCTGTATACCTAAATGCATTCATGCCTTCTATTAAGTCTATTCAGTAAAGGGAAAGGAGTGAGAGAATGATTATGAATTGAGTTTCTCCCTTGTCCTAGATGTTTTATATAGATGATAGCACTTTATTCTCACAGTCACACATTAAAGCAGGGCTCTCAAATCTGAGCTGTCCCATCCAAATGACCTGGGGGCTTCTTAAAACACAACTTTCTAGACCCCAGTCCTAGGTTTCTGATTCAGCAGGTGTGGGTTGAGGTGTGAGAAGGTGGATTGCTGACGAGTTTCCAGGTGAGGCTGTAGCATCTGACCCAGGGACCCTACTTTGAGAAGCACAGTTTTAAAGAAATAGGCTCAATTTATGATGAAAAATTTGAGGCTCACATTTGAGATGTAAAGTCATACAGCTAGTGACAGAACAGGATGTGGGCCTGGCAACACTCTGCCACCCTACACAGCACGGAGTTCCTTCGGTGTTTTTAAATGCCACTCCAAGGGCACTGCAAAGCAGCAGGACCCATGCTACCCAGCTTGGTGTGTAGAGGCTGACAATCTTGCACTGCGTGGTTGGAAGTTTCACAGCTACCACTGCCTCCGAGTGACTGTCTACATCTGTTAGCTTTCACTGGGTAAGAAACTGCTCCATCAAGGAGTGGCTTAAACAACTATTTATCAGTGCTGGGCAGTCTACAGGCCTGCTGGGCAGTTCTGCTGTTGAGGTCAGGCTAACTGATGGAAGCTGGGCTTACTCAGGTCTGGGGTCAGCTGACAGGTCAGGTGGGGTCTGCTGGTCTGGAGCCCTCCGTGCTTGCGTGGAGGTTGGCTTCATTCTGGCTGAGAGGTGGGAAGTCAGGGCCACTCGCTTCTCATAATCCAGCAGGCGACCTGGCCTCATTCACACAGTGGCTGCCAGATTCCAGAAATGAGGGCAGAACGTTAGTGGTGTCCGAGGGCCTGGTTTGGATCTAGTACACATGGCTCGTGCCCTGTTTTGTTGACTAAAACGCTAGAATGGTCAAGACCCAAGGGGTGGTTACAGGAAGGGATGGAATTTGTGGCTATGTGAAAAATGGACCCTACTGTGTGTTCTGTATTATGGCCACTGCACGTCCTCCTGTGTCCCTATCCCGCACCTGGCTCAACAGCAACAGGGGACAAAGAGGCCAGCTCTGCCTCTCATTTGTTGCTTCCTTTGTGGATGTCAGGAAGACAAAATCTATCGTGAACAACAGCATGCCACCAGGGTTTCCTCCTGAGAAATACGTTTTTCATTTTCCATGGAAAGCTCTTAAATGACGTTTCCTTGGAACCATCAGCTATATGCATAAATATGGAGTTCAAATGGATATCCAGTTTTCACAGCTGTGTCTGTGCTAAATTAAAAAGAACAGAAAAACAAAGAGAAAGAAAGAAAATGACCTCTGGCTTTTTGCAACAGAATGGGAGTGCAGGGAAGGAATCCTTCCAACACCGTGCAGCCTGCTCCATGACTCCCTCATGTGCAGATTGGACTCTTAATTAATCATGGCTGAATTTTTGCACTTTTACTCTGGGGCTGGTGGTTTATTTTCTTGTTCTAGTGCCCACATGAGCATCCTCTGGCAATAAAACATCCAGAGAGAAGTTATAAAAACATGTCATCTTGGTTATAACATACGGCTAATTGATTTTTGAGAATCGCTTAATTGTGTGACTTTAGTTAACTAAACAACAATGCCTGTTTTCACACCTCTGATATTAGCTCATACGATTTCACGACCTGCCCCTGCTGAGACGCACTCCATATTTCTGACCATAAATCTGGCCTCTGCTCGGCTAGCATATTTGCTCCAGCTTTGTTGTGGTAGTTTTACTGCATTGGTTGCCTTTAAAAAAATTTATAGTGGGCAATAAGCATGGAGAAAGGTTTAAGGGTAGAAAGAGGTTTTCGTTTTTTCCAGTCTATATGAGCTGAATCTTTAATTTCTTCCTTAAATAAAATAATAAAAGGTAGTTTTCTTGACAACTTTGCCCAACATGGGTCTCTGTAGGTTCCACTTAAACAGAATGTGAGAGCAACATGAGCCTGTCGCCTTTTTACAGAGGTTTACAAAAGCTCTGCTGAGTTCGATTAATTGCCTGGAGTTTCACAGGGGTCCGTGTCAGTTACAAGAGGGTTTTAATGTGGAAAAGTCAAGATGATAGGCACGTGAGGAGCAGGGAGAGGAGAGGCCTGAGTGAGAAGAAGGAGCTAGGGAGGAAAATAAAGGTGTTTGAGAAGCAGTGGGAAAAATGCCTTCAGTGGATAATGAGAAAGTGGATGGAGGACTCAGCATATTCCCCTAGATTATGGTACAGGCTACAAAGATGGGGGAATGAAGAGAAGATCATCTTCCAGTTTTGCCCCTCTGGAAACTAACTGCCCGTCATGGTTATTATGCAGAGTCAAAGTACAAGATCCCTGTCAAGAGCCATAGCCTGGGGGAGAAGAAGCCACCCTCAGCATTCCACAGCTTCACTTGAGATTGATGATGTTTTATTTTCTTCCTTACTATAAAAGAAGCCCAGAGTAATGATTACAGTCTATAATAATAGCTGATACTTGCATGTTTTTGCCATATGGTCAGGCAGCGTTCTAGGTGCTTTGAGGATGTAATTCCTTAAAGCCTCACAAGGACCCTGTGATGCAGGTACTATTGTTACACCATTTCACAGATGAAACTCCTGAGGCACACCGAGGTGAGTAACTTGCACACAGTCAGGCAGTTGCTATGTGTACCTGGCAAAGCAGGGACTGATGGGCTCTTTGCTACCTTGCCTCCTTGTTTGGATATTCCCCAGGTAAAGGCTTCAACAAGGCCCTGGGTGCTAGGCCCTGCAGTCATTGGTGCCGGGAAAATGCACTGGGGCTGATTCCCGTGGTGGAAAGGTGTATGCCTTTTATTCCCTTTCTTACCTTACTACACTGGCTAGAAGTTGCAGATGATCTTGAGACCTTGCTTCATTCCCAGCATTTGGAGAAAAGTATTTAGCATTTTGCCATTAAGTGTGATGTTAGCTGTAGGTCTTTTTATTGATACTCTTTATCAAGTTGCAGAAGTTCCCCTCTACTCTTCATTTTCTGTATCCATTGATATGATCATGTAAGTTCTTTCTCCATTAATATGGTGGATTACACAGATAGATTTTTTAGTATTGAACTAGCCTTGCACTCCTGGAATACACTCCACTTGGTCGTGGAGTATATTCTTTCTATATATTGTTAAATTTGATTTGCTGATACTTTGTTAAGGATTTTTGCAACAAGAGAAGGAAAGGAGTATGCAAAATTTGAGCCTTCACCTGAACAGTGGGCAAACCCAGGATTGCCTGAAGTTTCTGGCTCTCTGGGGCCTATCCTGGCCAGACCCCACTGAGGAAGACTGCTGTGCCACAGTGCCAACAGGACGGGACCACATGGTAAAAGAAAACACAGAACAAAAAGGACAAACCTGAATGTTCTCATCTGGACCACCCCATTCTTTTAAAAACAAGCAAACAATTATAAAAGGTCACAGCTTTGTGCAATTCTTAGGGAAAGGTCTCAAGCAAAGCATTGAGACTGAGTTCAGTGCTAGATGCCAAGCAAGACCCACAGAAAAACCAAACAAGTCACTCTTTTATACTTTTGTATCAAGATTAAAAATTTTCAGCAATTTTCATTGAACAGAAACAAAGCATTCTGCAGGAATGCAATCCCCTCAGCTATCAATACTTGCCTTCATCCCCCTCAACCCCACCATGACAGTCATGGTGAAGGTCAGTGTGCCCCAGGCTCTGTGGCTAACTTTAGGGAAGAAGGACACAGAGTCCCAGGCAGGGGGCACCATTCTGGCAGACCCCACTCCCCACTTTGTCCAAGCATGTTCCTGCCTTCCTGGGTGACATCGGCTTTGCTGTGTACCTTTGGCCTAATTCCTTGTGCTGGCTCCTGCACTGGTAACCACCCTGTGGTGACCTATAATTCATCTTTCAAACCAAGAATGTGGCACTTTTGAAAGTGATTTTGCCAGAACAGCAGGCCTAACCTAAGATTGCTTGGGGCAAATGGGCCCATACAGTCCACCTTCTAATATTTGAGGTTCTTCAGAAGTGGGGCTCTGGGTTATCCTTGCCAGACTCCACTCCCCACCACGGTGGCTATGAAAGGTCTGCCTGTTCCCTGCCCCAGCAGCTGAGCCCCTTCTCCTCTCTTCCAGAACCCCCTCTGCTGTCTCGCTCTGGGATCTCTAACAATCTATTGTCTGACCCTCGAACCCCACTGTGAAATCTTGATGTGTCATACAGCTGTCCGTTCTCGGGCTGGACTATGCCCGCCAGTGCTTGCCCTTTGACTTTTGTCCCATGCTCTTCCTACAATCTTCTGGATTTCACACCAAATGAGTTGCTCTGTTCTCTCCACTCCCACTGGGCAGACCCACGAGGCCCCTGCATGCACATGCTCTCTGCCTCTCGAGAAGCACTCCTCCCTGTTGGGGATACAGTGGGGGATTGAATGAGCCTCCACTGGTTTGAAAGCTGAGGGGCTTTCATGTGTAGCCTTCCTCTTCTCCCTGCTATTTATACCTCCTGTAGCATGATTTCCCTTTCAGAGGTTAGATCCTGAGGCTCAGAAAGATTAAGGAAGCAATCCCTCGTATTCCCTAGTGCCCCTGTAGCCTCTTGGAAGTAGGCTTAAGTTGGGAAACCCAGTCTAGCCATGGCAGAACTTGGCTTTTATTTATAAGGGAAATGATAAGAATGTCCTGGACATTGAAAACGGGAAAGAGAAGAGATATTCATACACCCATGACCATAGCAGCATTATTCACGGTAGCCAAGAGATGGAAGCAACCCAAATGCCTATCAATGAACAAATGGAAAAGCAAGTGTGGTGCATGCATACAATGGAATATTATTCAGCCTCAAAAAGGAACGCCAAGAAAGAAAATTCTGGCACATACTACAACATGGAAAAACCTTGAAGACATTATGCTAAGCGAAATAAGCCAGACACAAAAGGACAAATGTTGCATGATTCCACTTATGTTAAGTACTTAGAGTAGCCAAATTCATAGAGATAGAAAGCAGCAAGGTGGTTGTTAGGACTGGGGGAAGTGGGATGGTGAGTTACCATTTAAGGGGTACAGTTCCAGTTTGGCATGATGAAAAGTTCTGGGGATGGATGGTGGTGATGGTTACCCAAAAATGTGAGTGTTCTTAATGCCACTGAATTGCTCACTTAAAAATGGTTAAAATAGTAAATTCTATGTTGTGTATATTTTACAAAAATTTTGAAGAAGAGGGATGTTCTGGATGTTCACTCCATAGGATACTGCTTTGTTTGTTTGGTAAGAGCATTTCACTCTTCACCCTGTCCTGCTCCTCATATCCCCGCTTTCCTGGAAGCCCCCACCATCTGGCCTGAATCTGCACTATCAACTGCATGTACTACTGATGGACTGCTCGTGCCTCTGGAGAAGTCTTCACAGACACACTCAGCAGGGCCTGGCTCTGCCCAGAGTCTGCTGGCTCCCTGGCTCTGAGGAGACATGCCAAGCCCTGCATTGGCAGGCGTTGGGAGTTGCTCTCACTCCTGTGTGGCATGGAGATGCCAGGCAGAGGGAATGCATTATGCAAGCCCAATTCTGAGACACCAGGCATTGTGCTTTCCAGCCCAGCCATACAATGCTGACCACGTGCAGTTATTGCAGCAAGGCTGGTGTCCTGGGGACAGGGCATCCTCTCTGCATAGCCAATGTCTCAGGGCCTCCTTGGTGCTGCTGTAGTGAGTCTAGGAAGCCAGGAGATGGATGAAGGCACTGCAGAGCCTTGTCACTCCATCGCCTCTGTGTACAGAGGAGAGGGCTGAAGCCAGCTGTCCTAGATGCTGCACAGACACAGGGAGGTTTGGTCAGATCTGGGGTCTCCTGACCCTGGGCAGCACACACATCATGGTCCTGAGGGCTGTATGCTGCCTGGCTGTTCTTGCACAGTGGCTCTAGGAAAGAACTTGGGAGGTGAAGAGTGTCTCTTTCTTTTATATAACTAGCTTCTATTTATTTTTACCTTTTACTTTTGTTATGCTCAAACATTTTCAAATAGTGTGCCCCTTGAGCTCATAATTAAATAGCCCAATCCTTTTACTCTTCACAGCATGTATCAGATCAAATCAGAAGCTCTTCCACAGATTTTTAAAAAATATTGTAGATTAATAGGAGGTTGCAAAGATTGTACAGAGAGGTCCTGCGTACCCTTCCAGTAGGTTTCCCAATGATTACTCAGTATGAGATACAATATAGCATCAAAATCAGGACTTGGATATTGGTGCAAAGTGTGTGTGTAGTTATGGCTTATTTTATCACATACATAGTTTGTGTATCCACTACTGCCATCAAGATACAGAACTATTTCCTCACCACCAAGATATCCAGATCTCCCTCCTGCCACCCACCCCTCCCCACCATCCCTAAGTCCTAGAAACCACCAATCTAATCTCTATTTCTATAATTTTGTCAATATGAGAATGTTAAATAAATGGATGTATATAGTATGTGACCTTTTGAGATGGGCTTTTTTTTTTTTCTACTCACAATGCCCTTACGATCCATCTAGGTTGCATGTATCAACGATTTCTTTTTATTGCTGAATAATTTTCAGTGGAACCAGTTTGTTTAACCACACTTATCCATTGGAGGGCATCTGGGATTAGTTTTCGCTCTTACAAATCAAGCTGCCTCAAATGTTTGTGTACAGGCTTTTGCATGCAAACATTTTCACTTTTCTGGGACAAATGCCCAGGAGTGCAGTCCTGGCTCAAACACCAAGTGGATATTTAGTTTATAAAGAGAATGTCAAACTATTTTCCAGAGTGACTAAGAATTCACATTCTCATTAGTAATGTATGAGTGATCCAATTTTTCCACATTCTCACTTGCATTTTGTGTTATTATATTTTATTGTAGTAAGATTATTTAACATGAGCTCTACCCTCTTAACACATTTTAAGTATATTGTATAATATTGTGAACTAAAGGCATAATGTCATAAGCAGATCTCTAGAATTTACTCATCTTGTATAACTGAAGCTCCGTACCCACTCAAAACAATCACTTCCCATTTTCCCCTACCCCTAGCCTGGCAACCACCATTCTACTCTCTGCTTCTGTGAATTTGAATATTTCAGATAATTCATAGAAGTGGAATCATTCAGCATTTGTCCTTCTGCGACTGGCTTATTTCGCTTAGCGTAATGTCCTCAAGTTTCATCCATGTTGTCAAATGTGGCAGGATTTTCTTTTTAGGGATGTGTAATAGCCATTATCTGTGTATACCACATTTTCTGTATCCATTTATCTGTTGATGGACATTTGAGGTTGTTTTCACATCTCAGCTTCATAATGCTGTAATAAACATAGTAGTAAAAATATTTCTTCTGGATCCTGAAGTCAATTCTTTTGGATGAACACTCAGAAGTGGAATTGTTGAATCATTTAATAGTTCTCTTGGTAATTTTTTGAGGAACCTCTGTACTGTTTTCCATAGCAGCCATGCCATTTTATTTTTCCACCCATAGTGTACAAGGGTTCCAATTTCCTTACATCTTTGCCAACACTTGTTATCATTTATCTTTTTGATAATAGCCGTTCTAACAGTGATATCTCATTGTGGTTTCAATTTTTAATTTCCCTGATGATTAGTAATGTTGAGCACGTTTTCATATACCTATTAGCCATTTGTATGTGTTCTTTTGAAACATTTCTATTTAAGTCATTTGTCTATTTTAAAATCAGGCTATTTGTTGTTCTACTATTGAGTTGTAGGCATTCTTTATATATTTTTGATTTTGACTCTGCCTGTCTTATATATTGCAAATATTTTCTCCCATGCCACAGGTTGCCTGTTCACTTTGGTTTTTCTTTTGCTATGCAGAAGCTTTTTAATTTGATGTAATCCTACTTGTCTATACATGGTCTTGTTGCCTGAGCTTTATATGCCATATCCAAGAAATCATTTCCAGGACCAATGTCATGAAACATTTCCTCTATGTTTTCTTCTAGGAGTTTCAACTCTGAAGTTTAAGTATTTAATCCATTTGGAGATGATTTTTACATATATTGTAACAAAACGGTCAAATTTTATGCTTTGGTACGTGGATATCTGTTTTTTCCAACACCATTTGTTAAAGACACGATCTTTATCTCCTCATTGTGTAGCTTTGGCACCTTGTCAAAGTCTTCATAGGGCCATATATGCATGTGTTTATTTTATTTTTTCTGGTCTAATATGTATGGAGTTATATGTCATGGTGGTTTTAATTTGCATTTTCTTAATGGCCAGTGATGTTGAACATCTTTTCATGTGCCCATTTATTATTCATAGATCCACTTTGATAAAATGTCTCTTTACATCTTTGGCCCATTTTCTAATTGGAATATTTGAGTGTTTTTTAATGTTAAATTTTGAGAACTATATTCTAGATATGAGCACTTTGTTAGATGTGTAGTTTGTACATAATTTTCTCTAGTCTGTAACGTGCCTTTACTCTTTTAACAGGATCATTAGCAGAGAAATCACTTCAGGTTTGGATGAGGTCCAATTGGTCATTTATATACTGTGCTTTTGGTGTCATGGCTAAGAACATTCCTCCAAGCACTAAATCTCAAAGATTTTCTCTTACGTTATCTTCCAAAAGTTCTTATGTTTTACATTTAAATATATGATGTGTCTTCAGATAATTTTTGTAAAAGTGTGAGGCTTAGGCCAAAGTGTATTGTTTTTGCCTATTTCATTGCTCTCACACCATTTGTTGAAAAGACTATCCTTCCTCCAGGAAGTTGCTTTTGCACTTCTGTCAAAAAACAGGAGAACACATTTGTGTGGGTCTACTTTTGGGTTCTTTACTCTGTTCCATTGATCTATGTGTATATCCCTTGAGTAATATGCCACAGTCGTGATTACTTTAGCTGTATAATAAGTCTTGAAATCAGCTGGATAATTCCTCATATTTTATTTTTCTTTTTCAGAATTGTTTTAGCTATTCCATACAGATTTCTATATTAATTTGAGAACAATCTTATTTATAATATATCCATCTAAATTATCTATATCTCCAAAAATCTTGATGAAATTTTGATAAACCTGTATATCAATTCAGCTGAGAGTTTGTCTTCACCATACTGAGCCTTCTAATCCACGAACACAGTATGCATCTCCATTTATTTAGGTCTTCTTTTATTTATTTCATCAGCATTTGGTAGTTCTCATCATAAAGTCTTGTATATATTTTCTTAGATTTACACTTCAGTATTTTTTTATTTTTCAATGATATTGCATTTCAAATTTTGGTTTTCATATGTTCATTGGTAGTATATACAAATACAATTGACTTTTAAATATTTATCTTGTAACTGTGAACCTGTATGTTGTTGAACTCATTTATTCTAGAATTTATTTTGGTAGTTTTTTTTTAAATCTGCATTGGCTATCATGTCATCCACAAATAGGAACAGTTTTACTTCTTTTTTAATCGGTATGACTTTCATTTCGTTTCTTTGCCTTAATGTGCTGGCTAAAACTTTCAAGTATTCTGTTGAGTAGCAGTGTCACATGAAAGTAGAATCCATGCCTCATTCACAATTTTAGGGGGAAAACATTCAGTCTTTTACCATTAAGTACAATGTTAGCTGTTTTGTAGATACTCTTTATCGAGTTGAAAAAGTTTATCTCTGCCACTATTTTATGACAGTTTTTGTCATAAATGGGTATTGAATTCTGTCAAATGCTTTTTCAGCATCCATTAATATAGTGGATTACACTGATCGATTTTTCAATATTTAACCAGCCTTGCATTCCTGGAACAAGCCATACTTGGTCATGGTGTATATTCTTTGTACATATTGCTAAATTCTATTTGCAATTTTTTTTCTTTGTGGTATCAAGGTAATATTGGCTTTATGGGATATATTAGAAAATGTTCTCTTTTTTTCTGGAATAGATTGTATAGATTTGGTGCGGTTTTTCTTAGATCACATATTAGTCCTTTCTTGCACTGCTATAAAGAAATGCCTGAAAATGGGTAATTTATAAAGAAAATAGGTTTAATTTGCTCAGGGTTCTGCAGGCTGTGGAGGCCTCAGGAAACTTACAGTCATAGCAGAAGTTGAAGGGGAAACAGGCACATCTTTCATGACCAGAGCAGGAGGAAGAGAGAGAGGAGGGAGGTGCCACACACTTTTAAATAAACAGATAACATAATAACTCATTCACTATCATGAGAACAGCACCAAATGGGAAATCTGCCCACATGATCCAATCACCTCCCACCAAACCCCACCTCCAACATTAGAGATTACAATTTGACATGAGATTTGGGTGAGGACACAGACTCAAACCATATCAGACCATTTGGTAGAATTCTCCAGTGAAACCATCTAAGCCTGGATATTTCTCTTATGGGAGGTTTATCATCATGAATTCAACATTCCTAATTGTTTACAGGATTACTCAAGTCATTTATTTTACATTGGAGGAGTTGTGCTACTTTGTACTTTTTGAATAATTTGTCCATTTTATCTATGCTGTCAAATTTACTTATGTAGAGTTGTTCATAGTGTTAATTATTCATTTGATGTCTGCAGAGTCTATAGCTATCTTTTCATTTTTGATATGGTTGAATATCTCTAATCCAAAAATTCAAAATCCAAAATGCATCAAAATATGAAAATTTTTGAGTACTGACTTGACACTCAAAGGAAATGCTTATTGGAGCATTTTGGATTTTGCATTTTCAGATTAAGGATGTTGAACTATAAGTGTAATGCAAATGGTTCAAACTTTGAAAAAGTCCCAAATCCAAAACACTTCTGGTCCTAAGGATTTTGAATAAGGGATAATAAACCAGTACTGGTATATTTGAATGTCTTCCTTCTTTTTAAGTTTTGCTAGAAGTTAATGACTTTTACTTTCATTGAAGTTCTTTACTGTTTTTCTGTTTTCAATCCCACTGATTCTTGCTCTTTTGTTTCCTTCCTTCTACTTGTTTTAGGTTTATTTTGATTTTATTAAGATGAAAATTTAGCATTGATTTGAGACTTTTTCTTTGTTCTAATGTAAGCATGTAATGCTATAAATTTTAGTCTTGGAACTGCATAATTGCATACCATAAATTTTGATATATTTCATTTTAATTTTCATTTTCAATGTAATTTTTATTTCCCTTCTTTTAGTTTTCCTTTGAGAGAAGCTTAATTTCTCCTTTATTACTTATGAATATTTTGGGTGAATATAGAATTTGGGGTGAACAATTTTTTTTCTTACATCACTTGAACAATGTTTTGCCCTCCCTTGGGCCTCCATGGTTTCTGATTAAAAAAATGTACTGTAGGCTGGGTGCAGTGGCTCACACCTGTAATCCCAGCACTTTGGGAGGCCGAGGCAGGTGGATCACGAGGTCAGGAGATCGAGACATCCTGGCTAACATGGTGAAACCCCATCTCTACTAAAAATACAAAAAATTAGCCAGGTGTGGTGGCGGGTGCCTGTAGTCCCAGCTACTCGGGAGGCTGAGGCAGGAGAATGGCATGAACCCGGGAGGTGGAGCTTGCAGTGAGCTGAGACTGCTACTGCACTCCAGGCTTGGTGACAGAGCAAGACTCCATTTCAAAAAAAAAAAAGTCTACTGTAATTTAAATTATTTTTCCCATGTAGGCAATGTGCTGTCTTTCTCTTGTTGCTTTCGGGATTCTTTCTTTGTCTTTAGTTTTTAGAAGTTTGACTGTGGTGTATCTTCGAGTGAATTTCTTTGAATCTATCACGTTTGGAATTTATTTAGCTTCTTGCATCTCTAAATATATAGGTTATTTTGTCCACATTTGTTAATTTAGCATTGTTTTTTGAAAACATTTTTAGTTCCATGATCCCTCTCTTCTTCTAGGACTTTGAGGACATGCTAAATTTTTTGTTATAGTCATATATGTAAATGAGGCTCTGCTAATTTTTTCAGTCTGTTTCCTCTTTGTTGTTCAGATTGAGTGATTTCTGTTGCTCTATCTTTAAGTTTATTGATTTATTTTCTTTTGTCATCTACATTCTGCCATTGTGCCCATTCACTGAAATTTTTATTTCAGTTGTTGCATTGTTTAGTTCTAAAATTTCCCAGGGATGAAGCCCACTTGATCATGGTGGATAAGCTTTCTGATGTGCTGCTGGATTCGGTTTGCCAGTATTTTATTGAGGATTTTTGCATGGATGTTCATCAGGGATATTGGTCTAAAATTCTTTTTTTGTTGTGGCTCTGCCAGGCTTTGGTAACAGGATGATGCTGGCCTCATAAAATGAGCTAGGGAGGATTCCCTCTTTTTCTATTGATTGGAATAGTTTCAGAAGGAATGGTACCAACTTCTCCTTGTACCTCTGGTAGAATTTGGCTGTGAATCCGTCTGGCCCTGGAATTTTTTTGGTTGGTAGGCTATTAATTATTGCCTCAATTTTAGAGCCTGTTACTGGTCTATTCAGAGATTCAACTTCTTCCTGGTTTAGTCTTGGGAGGGTGTATGTGTCGAGGAATTTATCCATTTCTTCTAGATTTTCTAGTTTATTTGTGTAGAGGTGTTTATAGTATTCTCTGATGGTAGTTTGTATTTCTGTGGGATCGGTGGTGATATCCCCTTTATCATTTTTATTGCATCTATTTGATTCTTCTCTCTTTTCTTCTTTATTAGTCTTGCTAGCAGTTTATCAATTTTGTTGATCTCTTCAAAAAACCAGCTCCTGGATTCATTGATTTTTGAAGGGTTTTTTGTGTCTTTGTCTCCTTCAGTTCTGCTCTGATCTTAGTTATTTCTTGCCTTCTACTAGCTTTTGAATTTGTTTGCTCTTGCTTCTCTAGTTCTTTTAATTGTGATGTTAGGGTGTCAATTTCATATCTTTCCTGCTTTCTCTTGTGGACATTTAGTGCTATAATTTTCCCTCTACACACTGCTTTAAATGTGTCCCAGAGATTCTGGTATGTTGTATCTTTGTTCTCATTGGTTTCAAAGAACATCTTTATTTCTGCCTTCATTTTGTTATTTACCTAGTAGTCATTCAGGAGCAGGTTGTTCAGTTGAGCAGTTTTGAGTGAGTTTCTTAATCCTGAGTTATAACTTGATTGCACTGTGCTCTGAGAGACAGTTTGTTATAATTCTGTTCTTTTACATTTGCTGAGGAGAGCTTTACTTCCAACTATGTGGTCAATTTTGGAATAAGTGCTATGTGGTGCTGAGAAGAATGTATATTCTGTTGATTTGCGGTAGAGAGTTCTGCAGATGTCTAATGGGTCCACTTGGTGCAGAGCTGAGTTCAATTCCTGGATATCCTTTTTAACTTTCTGTCTTGTTGATCTGTCTAATGTTGACTATGGGGTGTTAAAGTCTCCCATTATTATCGAGTGGGAGTCTAAGTCTCTTTCTAGGCCTCTAAGGACTTGCTTTATGAATCTGGGTGCTCCTGTATTGGGTGCATACATATTTAGGATAGTTAGCTCTTCTTGTTGAATTGATCCCTTGACCATTATGTAATGGCCTTCTTTGTCTCTTTTGATCTTTGTTGGTTTAAAGTCTGTTTTATCAGAGACTAGGATTGCAACCCCTGCTTTTTTTTGTTTTCCATTTGCTTGATAGATCTTCCTCCATCCATTTATTTTGAGCCTATGTGTGTCTCTGCACATCAGATGGGTCTCCTCAATACAGCACACTGATGGGTCTTGACTCTTTCTCCAATTTGCCAGTCTGTGTCTTTTAATTGGAGCATTTAGCCCATTTACATTTAAGGTTAACATTGTTATGTGTCAATTTGATCCTGTCATGATAATGTTAGCTGGTTATTTTGCTCATTAGCTAATGCAGTTTCTTCCTAGCATTGATGGTCTTTACAATTTGGCATGTTTTTGCAGTGGCTGGTATTGGTTGTTCCTTTCCATGTTTAGTGCTACCTTCAGGAGCTCTTATAAGGCAGGCCTGGTGGTGATAAAATCTCTCAGCATTTGCTTGTCTGTAAAGGATTTTATTTCTCCTTCACTTATGAAGCTTAGTTTGTCTGGATATGAAATTCTGCATTGAAAATTCTTTGCTTTAAGAATGTTAAATATTGGTTCCCACTCTCTTCTGGCTTGTAGAGTTTCTGCTGAGAGATCTGCTGTTAGTCTGATGGGCTTCCCTTTGTGGGTAACCTGACATTTTTTCTCTGGCTGCCCTTAACATTTTTTCCTTCATTTTAACTTTGGTGAATCTGACAATTATGTGTTTTTGAGTTGCTTTTCTCGAGGAGTATCTTTGTGGCGTTCTCTGTATTTCCTGAATTTGAATGTTTGCCTGCCTTGCTAGGTTGGGGAAGTTCTCCTGGATAATGTCCTGCAGAGTGTTTTTCAACTTGGTTCCATTCTCCCCGTCACTTTCAGGTACACCAATCAGACGTAGATTTTGTCTTTCCACATAGTCCCATATTTCTTGGAAGCTTTGTTCATTTCTTTTTACTCTTTCTCCTCTAAACGTCTCTTCTTGCTTCATTTCATTAATTTGATCTTCAATCACTGATACCCTTTCTTCCAGTCAGCTACTGAAGCTTGTGCATTCGTCATGCAGTTCTCGTGTCATGGTTTTCATCTCCATCAGGTCATTTAAGTACTTCTCTACACTGGTTATTCTAGTTAGCCATTCGTCTAATCTTTTTTCAAGGTTTTTAGCTTCTTTGCGATGGGTTCAAAATTCCTCCTTTAGCTCGGAGAAGTTTGATCGTATGAAGGCTTCTCTCAACTCGTCAAAGTCATTCTCCATCCAGCTTTGTTCCGTTGCTGGCGAGGAGCTGTATTCCTTTTAATTCTTCCTTCTACCTCTGTCTTCATTGAGATTTTTGGATTTCTTTGCCGAAACTTCTATATTTTCCTGTGTTTCAAGCTTGTTTTTAATTGCTAATTGCAGCACTTTTCATAATGATTGTATTAAAATTCTTGAAAGATAATTCTAACAATTGTATCATCTCAGTGTTGGTGTTTTGTTGATTGTCTTCTCATTCACCTTGAGTTGTTTTTGGTTCTTGGTGTAATGAATGAATTTTGATTGAAATATAGACATTTGGGTATTATAAGACTATGAATCTTATTTAAATAATGTGTTTTAGCGGGCTTCCTCTGTCATCTCTTCAGTGGGTGAAGCAGTGGGGTCACTGCCATGTAATTACCAATTAGGGTTGGAAAACTAGGTTCTCCACTTGACCTTTTTTGGCACCTAGGCTGGGGGAAGGGCTCTTTGTTACTGCTGGGCAGAAATGGAGTTCAGGTTCCCCACATTGTCTCCACAGACATGAAGGGACAGGAGACTTGTTACTACCTAGCAGGGAGGAAAACCCTGGCTCCCAACTCAGCCTTTATTTATACCAGCTGGCAAAGGAGGTGGAGATGCCACATAACAACACAGTAAGGGCAGAAGTCCAGTCTCCCTGCTCAGCCTTGGCTTGTGCGAGTGGAAGTGGAGCCACACTTTTTCTGTGTTTGGCTGAAGTAGGCATTTTATTCCTAAAAGTTTTCTGTCTTGCTAGGTTTTTCCTTTCCTGGTTCTTTGGCTAGAAAGAGCTGGCGGTTTTTTTTTTTTTTTTTTTTTTTTTTTTATCTTCACTAATTAGCAGTTCCAGGTTGCTGACTTTCCAAATACCTGATCTTGGGATATATGAGGCAATAAGAGACTCATTGTCATGTTATTCCTTAAGTCCCATGGTCTCTGGCTGTTCTGCCTTCTTCTCTGTACCTTTCAGAGTCTTCTTATATTTGTTTTATATATAATGCCTAGGCCTTTTAGTTATACTTAGTAGGAATAGGGAAAAGTATGTCTACTCCATCTTCCTGGAAAATGGAAGTCTTATTCTCATAGACTTTTGGCGTTCAGGGAAATTGAAATAAGAGCTGGATCCCTGGAAATAAATCAGGCCAAATTCCATGATTGGGACTTGCTGAGCATTGAGTAGATAGTGTCATTCATTCATTCATCCACAAATGTGTGAGCACCTGCTCTGTTCCAAGAACTGCTTAGAAACTGCAAATATAGAAATAAACAAAGCAGTTAAAGTTCCTGTCTTGGAGACTCACATTCTACAGAGCAGACAGAAAAACATCCATGATACATAAGCAAAAAGTATATTTTATTAGATATGTTATTAAATGCTGATAAAAAGATGTGAATGAGGGAAAGAGGATATAAAGTGTTAGACGGGGGGTGGGAATTCCCAGCAAAGTGGCCAGGACAGGCCTCATTCAGAAGGGAACTTTTGAATAGAGACTTGAAGGAAGTAAAGCAATCAGGATTTCAGGCATGAAGCACACTGAGTGTAAAGGCCCGAAGCAGATGTATGTCTGGCAGGTTCAAGGAAGGGTCAGGCAGGAGATGAGAAGAGGGAGTTTGGTGAGTGAGCTGGAAAGCCACCAGCAACCTGACAGCAAGGGTGAGTCTTAATCTAACTTTCATAAATGGTCATTCTGGCTGCTGTGTTGAGAGCAGACTGAGGAGAGGCAAAGGCAGAAATGAGAAGAGCAATTTGGAAGCTTGTTCAATAACACACTAGAGAGGGTGGCTTGACTCCTTGGGGACAACAGGGGCCATGAGTGGTCAGAGTCTGGATATGTTTTGGAGATGGAGCCAATAGGATTTGCTGAGGCTGGATGTAGGGTGAGAGAGGAAGCTGGGAGCTACAGGTAACACCAATGGGTGTGGCCTGAGCATGGGGCTGACTGGTGGTGTGTTAGGAGTGTGGACCTGCCATGAGTGTGGACATGCCACGTCATGATGCTGTTAACCTTCCCACAGGGAGGTCCAGCCCACTGTGGACACAGGTTCGAGTTGGGGACTAGTCTGAGAATCAGCATCGGTGACTTTAGAAAAGCATGACCTGTGTGCTGACCCTTGAGGCAAGTGTAGATGGAATGTGGCTTCACACATGGGGCATTTGGGAGGACCCCACACTGGCGAAAGTCCCAGTTCATGAGATTCTGGAACCTTCCCTGATGGATATGGGCTCTTTAAACTCCCTGTTATCATGGGAGGCAGCCTGACAGTGCCTCTCTTAGGGCTCAGCTTTTCCTGGCAAAATCCTTTGCCTTTGTATGTGTCCCTTCATACCCTCCAATGTGTTTCCTCTGCCCACACCCCATGCCCACCCCTGTGCCAGCAAGTTTGTGTGTTCAGGGTGCCTGGCTGGGACCAGGGTGGCTCCCACAGCACAGCGCTGCAGCCCAGGAAGCCCGATCGAAGGTGCAGGGCGGTTTGTAAACTCCTCAAGGATTGCTTACACACCCAGAGAAAATTCCATTTGCCTATTTTCTTACACATGTGTTCACCCCCTTGCTAGCTTTCCCAAGTCCAAATAAGAGGATCAATAATTTTGTTTAACAGTGCACAACTTAGTCTGATTCTGTTTGGGAATTTTCATGTTTTGAGAAATGAACCTTCCTGTTAAAGAGATTTAGCATGCACCCAGGCCACAGAAAGCCCACATGGAGAAAAGTAAGGCAACATACCGTAAGTTTTGTTTTCAAGGCCTCCAGGACTCCAGAATAAGCAGCGGAGTCAAGTGAGCCAGCTTTCCCGCCATCTGAGTTAGACCTAGTGACGTCTTCTGGAAAGTATGAGCTTAACATTTCACAAGTTGTGACTCAAATAAAATTTGCACCCACCATCTCTGCTGGCCCCATGCTTGGCACTCACTTAGTGAAAGACTTTCGATAAATCCTCAGCCTGTGAGCCTTAGGTGCAGGGGAGGGAGCACAGCAGGTGTTCTGAGGGACCCTCCCACTGAGGAGGGAGGGAGGCCATGATGCCTGGCTTGTGCCAGTGGGTGTGACCATTCCTTATGCCCCAGTTAAACCAGTGCAGACTGCAGCTGCCCTTGGGCAGTGTTTCCTGGCCTGCCCACCTTGACCCTTCTACCATTCTATATCTTCTCTCACTCCTCTGTGAAAGGCTCAAACAAGTAGGTCAATTCATGGGCATCCAAGAAAATGCCCCCCAATGCATGGGGCAGGGTCAGCACTCCTTCAATGGCAAGAGGAAGGAGTCTTTGCTTTGCTGTATTTCTCCCCACTGATGCCCCGCTCAAAGTTCCCCCTTGGACATCATGCTCCAATTACACAGCAGGACAGGGGCTGGGAGCAGAGTTCTAGAATGGGCTCTTCCTGCAGGAGGGGCAGGTTCCTGGCAGGAGACCAGCTGCAGGGTCCAGGAGGATGCGGGCGGATGGGAGAGGGTGGAGATGGAGGTAGCCACTTGTCTTTCCCAGCCACTGAAGTCAAATTCATGAAGTGCTTTTTGAATTGGAAAATGGCTTACAAGTGTTCACTGCTTTGAATTTCTGGTAACCTGTGGTAGACGTGTGTGTGTATGTGTGTGTGTGTGTGTATGTGCATGCACGTGTGCTGGGGAGGTGGGTAAGGAGTGAGGGGAAACACCAACACCTCACAATTACAGTCCCCTCCTACTTCACCTTTGTATTTCCTACAATCTTCAGAGCAATCAGAAGGGGAAGCATTACTCCAATACTATGGCAGAGAAATCTGAAAGTCACAACAAACAGAACTGTTAAGCCAAGGGGCCAGTCCCAGGTGCCGACCACTTGAGATGTCGGCAGGGCTATTTCTCCTTGGCTGACCTGCCAGTCTTGGGCGGTGACCCTGGGACCTGGGTGGGACAGGTGGAAGACACATGCTTTATTGGTTTCTCAACAAGCTTTCTGGTCTATACAGAGGGTGGAGCCTGCAGATGTCCTTGACAGCACACAAGGAACTTGGATGGAGAGAAAGGCAGGCTTCTCAGAGAGGTCTGCAAGCCAAGAAGTGAGGCAGGGTGGCCTAGAGGCTGGGGCAGCGTTCCCAGTTCCCAGGCTCAGAGTGCCAGGCCAGGCCACGCATTTTTCAGGCTGCGCAGTCTAGAAAAATGACTTCTGCAATCTTATCCTTATCATTCACAAAGTGGGCACAGGGGCTGCTTATCTCATTGAAATGTGGCAAAGAATACTGAATTGAGATAATCACAAGGCGTGCAGTCAGGTTTATAAAGTGCCATGTAGAACAATACAGAAATAAATGCAGAAATGCAAGTCCTTTCTTCAGGAAGCTTGTCATTTTTGTGGACTAAGAAAAAACTTAGTAGACACTTGAACAATGAACCCTGAAGTGCAGGGCATGCTCACCGTGTTGCCTTCATTTACAAACCTTTCTCCGAAGGTTTGTCAACCAAGGAGTTTCGCTTAAACCTGTCTGGTAACTGCAATATATTTGCAGTTAAATGTCCCAGCAAAGTGCATTGTATTTTTCCCCCTTTATGCAAAAGTTGTGCTCAGATTTTAATTCCTTTGACCTATGGGCCATTTGATCCCTTCTGGCTTTAATTACTTCTATCCCTGATTAATCCCTTGGTGTTCTTTGCCTTCTCTGCTGTCACTAGCAGAACATACTGCAAACTGCAAATGCTTTTTGGTATGTTTGTGAATTTAACTGATCCCAAATGTGGAGGAGAAACCTCCTGGAATTTAGATCTGGAATTTTCATTTGATGATTAGAATTTCACAGGTGTTTTCTTCTTTTTTCCTGTCTTGAATGAATGCTTTGGGAATGTGTTTTGTCATTTTATTTTTTTGTAATTAGATTTTGTAATCTCTATCTCCTATGTTCCCATCAACAAACACTATATCTTGCTCACAAATGACACGAGCCACAAGTATAATCTGCCTTTTCTTCTCCTGAGGATTTTAGCTAATATCTGTGCCTTTCAATCCTGCATTGCTTGAAGCAGCAGCAGGCAGCCTATGGCTTTCCTGTACCCGGAATCCTGTCTCCCTGTGGATGGTGGAGCCAGGGAGAATAGGCTAAGGGAGTGAGGACCTGCGAGTGAAATTTAGATTCCATACTCAGTCTGTATTTGATTCTGGGCAAGCATTTCAAGTGTATCAATATTTTTCATCTCTCAAACAGAATGAAGCTATTTATGTTAAAACACTTAAAAAGTGAAAAGCACTGTATTCAAAGGGGGGATTTGCATACATGTTCATACATGTACATGCACAGGTTTGAGAACACAAAAGCACAATGCGTGTATGGTTTTTATGAGTGACAATGACAGAAATAGGTATTCAAATTCTTTGCATTTACCAAGACACTCTCTCTGTTTCTGCTTTTCTCTCTTCCCTTCCCTCCCTCCCTCTCTCCCTGGCTTCTTCTCCTTCCCCTCCTCCTTTCTGTAACTGTTGCTCTCACGACACACACACACACACGCACACACTCATTTTCTCTCTCTCTCTGTTACATACACAGCTGTGGAAAACTGGAAAATTGATATCAGAAGTTAAATTATCAATTGTTTTAGAGGTTAAATTTATTGCTGTCTACAGGTGCTATGCTTTAGGGAATTTGATTTAATAATAACATCTGTTTCATTTACATATTTAAGAGTGAATTGATATGAAAATGATGTATCAATATTATATCTCTCAGTGACTAAGAATTGAACTACAGCCACTGAATAATTTTTTCATAATTTTATTCCTTAAATAATGTTACTATTGTTTATTACAGATTATTTCTATAAGCAAACTTTCAAATCCATATCCTTGCATATCCACCTGTCAAAATACAAAATAGGTGGCTCTTTTTTGGCCTGTTATGTTTTTGGTGGTTGTTGATAATATATGATTTACAATCAACAAAATGGAGAGGTCTAAATTTTTCTGTGCATATGAATCCCAGCAGTTTTCTTTTTTAAAAAAAAATAGATTCCATAGCGTGTTCTATGTACATAATTGTCTTCTATTAAAAAAAGATAGTTTTATTTACTTTTTAAAAAATGCTTGCTCTTTCCTTTTCCTTGCTTTATTGCCCTTGCTGGAATTTCCAGTAGAATAACATTGAATAGAAGAGGGGAGAGTGGAAAGCTTTATCTTGTTTCAGATCTTAGGAAGAAAGTGTTCTATTTTTCATCACAAAATTTGATGTTAGGTGTAGGTTTTTTGTAGATGTCCTTTATGCGATTAAAAGAGTTCCTTTTTATCTCTAGTTTGCCAAGAGTTTATCATGATGGACATTAGCTGCATATGTATTTTGAATTATTGCCTCTTGTTTATTGATCACGGCGTGGCCTCAGCTCCCATTGCCTCAGGTGTCCATTTCAATCCTGTAGATTTGCCTTTGCTTAGGCCTTAATCTGTCTCCTTCGTTGGTATTAGCAGAGTCTAAAAAAATCCTAAGGGTTTTTTTTTGCGACATGAAGACAACATTACCCACTGTTTGTGAAACTAGATGTCAGATTTTATATTGTTTATTGTACAACTTTGTACAACCTAAAAGTTCTTTCGCCCATCCAATTTTAAATCAATTCATTATTTCACAAGGCTATCATTGGGATTTCATAAAATATGATCCTATAATGTTTTAGGACCATAATGAACCAAACCACACTACCTGAACCAAAAGGTAGTAATTGAGTTTAAAGTAAAGGAAACTAGTTCATCATACCTATTGTCCAGGAGTGTAGGCTGGGTCTTCATGATAACCATTCTTTTTTCTAGGTGTTAAGAAGCAATTGATATATTAGAATCTTACTATAGAATCCATTTTATGGTCCTACACTTTTACTTTTGAAATGTATATGTAAACAGAAGAACTTAAATCAAAACCCTCTGATTTTAAATTTGTAAAAAAGACCAGCAGGAACTTATGATGTATTTTTTTTTTTCTAAAAAGAAGATATGTTTTCTAACTCTATTCACTGAAAACACCAAGAGGCAATGGCAACCCCATCATAATTAGCACTTTAGGGACCCAATTCGTGAACTTTAAATTATATTTCCCACTAAAACAAAATTCAGGGCTTCTTGCAGAAATGGTTGATTCCAGGTTTGAAACAGAAAATGTTAAAGATAAGTTTTTATGTGCCTTTCACTTGAAGGACTCCTGGCCTGAGATGGAATGATTTGACACACAAAGTAATAATGCTGCAATTGATTGAAATACAATACATAGATTTAATGTTTTTATGAGTTCTAATTATAGTAAAAAAAAAAAGCAAAACCATTATTGGTCATGTTTCAATACTGCTATATAATCAATTCATTATTTTGAAAATATATAATTAAAACAAAAAATTAAACATTTATCCTGCATTTCCTATATAAACTATGGCCAAATAATTGCTTCTTTGTAGAAGACATTGGCTAATGCAAGTAGAAGAAATGAAATCCACAGAAAATCACATATTTGTAACCCTTCATAAGATAATGGGTTTAGGCAATGGTCTAATGGCTGTAGAAATCTCCGAGTGAAATTTTAGTGGGGAGTCATCTGATAGATGGATAAGGCTACCAACAGCTGAACCCACTCAGCAGCTCTAACATCATAAAAAGAAAGGCAATCGGACATTCAATGTTTCCTGATGTGATACAATAAGAAAAAGTGCACGTGAAATATTATTTCAAAAAACATGAACCTGTATCTGTTTAAGTGTCTAGAGCTAGCTACCATTTACAGGAAATCAGAGGGTAGAATAGTGTGTTAAATGTCACCAAAGCATGTCAAATCTAAAGTGTGGGAAAATTTACAGGACAATTGACCTGCTTTCTTCAATAAATAAATGGCAAAAGAAAGAGGCAAAGTAAAAAATA
This sequence comes from Symphalangus syndactylus, assembly GCF_028878055.3. Taxonomy (NCBI): domain Eukaryota; kingdom Metazoa; phylum Chordata; class Mammalia; order Primates; family Hylobatidae; genus Symphalangus; species Symphalangus syndactylus. The sequence goes on from NC_072426.2 coordinate 81,065,590, forward strand.
AAAAAGGGGCAGGTGGAATTTAATAGACATACTCATCAAATGAAATGTGTGGCCTTGTTTGGATCCCAACTGATAAAAATCATTTAGAGACAATTGGAGAAATTTGAACACTGAGTAGATATTTGATGATATGAAGGAATTTATTGATTTTTGTTAAACGGGATGAAGACATTACTGTTACTTATTGTGCCTTATCTATTAGACATTAAAAGAGGAAGCAGTTTCTGATAAAATATGGTATCTGGGATTTGTTTTAAAATGTTCCAGTGCATAACAGCGGTGGTGAAAAGAATGTGTGGGAAGTACATAGGGTGGCCATGTAATTTATCATTCAAACTGGAACACTGGAGAATAATGTGGTGCCACAACATTACAAGCATGAACAGGCATCCCCAGGCTCTCGCCCTGCGTGCATGTCTGCTTGGAGCCGTGGATGAGCTGCTCTGGTATAGACACATTCACATTTCTCATGGGGAACCTGGGAGTGATACAGTTTGGCTTTGTGTCCCCACCCAAATCGCACCATGAATTGTAACAATCCCCACACGTCAAGCCAGGGGCCAGTTGGAGATAACTGAATCATGAGGGTGGTTTACCCCATACTGTTCTTGCGATAGTGAATAAGTCTCACAAGATCTGATGATTTTATAAATGAGAGTTCCCCTGAACAAGCTCTCTTGCCTACTGCCATGTGAGATATGCCTTTCTTCTCCTTTATCTTGCAGTGATTGTGAGGCCTTCCCAGCCATGTGGAACTATGAGTCCATTAAACCTCTTTTTCTGCATACACTACTCAGTCTTGGATATGTCTTTTTCAGCAGAGTGAGAACTGACTAATACAAGGAGACAGCACTCCCACAATGCAGCACTGGGCCCCATCAGCTACGAGGGGCCCAACCACAGCCAAGATGGCACTTGAGCAAAGAAGATGCTGCCTGTGGTTCACAGACTACTCTAAGCTTTTCCTCTCTTTTTTCGTGTGTGCTTAGCTGAAATAGAGAAACTGCCTGTCTTGGTGATGCCTTCCTTGGTGAAGGAGGCAACACCATCAGCGATGACTTCATGTTCTTTCTAAGCTCTTGGAAATATGGTCTTGGCCACTGGCCCTTTGCTGACAAACAAGGCAGTGAGGATCACTGCTTCCTGGTCGTGATGAAGAGGTAGAAGTAGCACGGCAGCAGTGAGATGTCTCCAAGGCTGGCCTATGAAATGAGGTTTTCTGCAAAGTACCCTAGCACTGTCTCATTCATTCATTTTGTATTTATTCCATGAATTTGTATTGAGTCTTTGTTATATGCCAGGTTCTGGGCTAGGCTATGGAAAAACTGAGATAAGAGACACAGTCCTTGTTCTCAAAGAGTTTGTCATCTAGTGGGACAGATGGGCAAATATTTCTCTCAGAAGTGTAAGCTCAAAGATATATACTTCATTAGTCCATCCAAAGATCACGGCTGATTAGAAAAAGGTTGAGCATTGTTTTAGACACTGGAGAAACAGTCCTGGTAGAGAGGGTTCCTGTCCTTACCTGGGGAAGATTAACATCAGGTTTGAGTGGCCAGAAAGGACGTCACAGGCCCACGGATGTTGGGCACAGTCTTGAAGGAGAAAGTATGTAGGAGGGAGTGAAGACCAGGCATCCCAAGCCGAGAGAACAGCCCGGGCCAAGAGGCAGAAGCAGAGACATGCCAAATGTCATAGAAGGAAAGGCCAAATTCTCACCCCTGGGTGGATTCCAGACTTTCAGCCAACAAACAAATGTGTTAATTGATAGCTTTATGAGCTAATTATCTCATGGCCATCAGCTTCTTTAATTGAGATGAGCACAGGCCCAGCTTCCATATCTGCTGAAACTTACATCCCACTCTGTTCCCTCCCATAGCCTGGGAAAGGAGTCAGGATCAGGAAGACATGCCCGGGCAGCCTGGGCTTTCTATCTCATTGTGCCAAATTGTTTGGCCAGCATTGTCTTCAAGGCTTTGCTCCAGGCTGTGGCTGGACATCTCTGCAATCTAATCATTTTTACAAGAAATGGATTCTTACTAACGAAAAGTAGGAATTACAGCCAATAGCATACTCTTAGATACCAGAACCCACCCAAATTTGTCAAGGGTTTCTAGCTGGGTTTCTGATTCTAAAAACATTGCTTAAAGCATAGTTACTAAAGCTAGGAGTCGGTCTCAGGTTTGATGAGTAACTCTATAGGTCAGTAGGGGTGACAGGCACTAAATAAAAAGCCCCCCCAGGATCCATCACTTCGGCCAAATTTCTCCTCCTATAACTTGTTTTTCTGTCATTTGTTTCCTAAGTCCCCATCCATTCAATGACAGTCATAGGCTATCTGACAACCTGGAAATTGTAGAGTAAGGGGCATAAAGGGTGCCTTTTAGTCTATGGCAATACATAGGATATACATAATTACCTTGCATATATCTTAAGATACAAGTAAATGTTTTTGAAAGTGTAGTAAAATACTACAGGCATGACCTTAGAGCAAAGTTTTGCCTATTGCCACCTGAAGAGTCATAATGAAAGAGGATGACCAAATGAAATCAACATATCTTTTTAGATTCATCAGATAATTGAGCTCACAGAGCAAAATGATGTTCCCCAAATTGAAGAAGCAGGCAAATGCAGAGAATCACAGCTTGCTGGGACCACAAGCTGCTGAGGCGGGAAACAAGGATTCCATATAATAACATGGGGTTACAATTAAAAGAGCCACAACACTAATACTCATTTAAGAAAGAAGCTCAGATATAACAGAGGAAATGAAAAGAAGGACACCAGAAGAAACTGAAGCCTCAGACACCTACAGCTAAAACAAGGAGTAAACACAGACACAATAATTCCTAACCAGATAAAGATAAAGCCACACACTAAAAGCCTACTAACCTCAACTTCTATTCTGCAATATGCAACAAATGTTTCTCAATGAAAAATTACAAACCATGAAAAATGGTTCCAAGATGGCCCAATAGGAACAGCTCCAGTCGGCAGCTCCCTGCGTGATCTAAAGATGGGTGGTTTCTGCATTTCCAACTGACATACCTGGTTCATCTCATTGTGACTGTTCTGAAAGTGGGTGTAGCTCACAGAGGGCAAGCCACAGCAGAGCAGAGCATCGCCTCACCCAAGAAGAGCAAGGGGTTGGGGGACTTCCCTTTCCTAGCCAATGGAAGCCGTGACAGACTGTACCAGGAAAATCAGGACACTGCCACCTAAACACTGTGCTTTTCCAATGGTCTTAGCAAATGGCACACCAAGAGATTATATCCACACCTGGCTCAGTGAGTCTCATGCCCACGTAGCCTTGCTCACGGCTAGTCTGAGATCGAGCTGACAAGGCAGAAAGCCTGGCTAGGGGAGGGGTGTCTGCCATTGCTGAGGCTTGAGTAGGTAAACAAAGCAGCCAGAAAGCTCAAACTGGGTGGAGTCCACTGCAGCTCAACGAGGCCCCCCTGCCTCTATGGACTCCACCTCTAGGGGCAGGGCATACCTGAACAAAAAGCAACAGAAACTTCTGCAGACTTAAATGTCCCTGTCTGACAGCTCTGACAGTGATTCTCCCAGCATGATGTTTGAGCTCTGAGAATGGACAGACTGCCTCCTCAAGTGGGTCCCTGATTCCCACATAGCCTAACTTGGAGACAACTTCCTGTAGGGGTTGACTGACACCTCATACAGCTGGGTGCCCCTCTGAGATGAAGCTTCTAGAGAAAGGATCAGGCAGCAATATTTGCTGTTCTGCAGCCTCCGTTGGTGATACCGAGGCAAACAGGGTCTGCAGTGGACCTCCAGCAAACTCCCAACAGACCTGCAGCCGAGGGACCTGACTGGTAGAAGGAAAACTAACAAACAGAAAGGAATAGCATCAACATCAACAAAAAGGACATCCACACCAAAACCCCATCTGTAGGTCACCATTATCAAAGGCCAAAAGTAGACAAAACCATAAAGATGGGGAGAAACCAGAGCAGAAAAGCTGAAAATTCTAAAAACCAGAGTACCTCTTCCCCTCCAAAGGATCGCAGCTCCTCACCAGCAATGGAACAAAGCAGGATGGAGAATGACTCTGACGAGTTAACAGAAGTAGGCTTCAGAAAGTCGGTAATAACAGATTTCTCCGAACTAAAGGAGGATGTTCGAACCCATTGCAAGGAAGCTAAAAACCTTGAAAAAAGATCAGACAAGTGGCTAATTAGAATAAACAGTGTAGAGACAAACTTAAATAACCTGATGGAGCTGAAAACCATGGCATGAGAACTACTTGACGCATGCACAAGCTTCAGTAGCTGATTCAATCAAATGTAAGAAAGGGCATCAGTGATTGAAGATCAAATTAATGAAATGAAGCAAGAAGAGATGTTCAGAGAAAAAAGAGTAAAAAGAAACGAACAAAGCCTCCAAGAAATATGGGACTATGTGAAAAGACAAAATCTACGTCTGATTGGTGTACCTGAAAGTGATGAGGATAATAGAACCAAGTTGGAAAACACTATGCAGGATATTATCCAGGAGAACTTCCCCAACTTAGCAAGGCAGGCCAACATTCAAATTCAGGAAATACAGAGAACGCCACAAAGATACTCCTCAAGAAGGGCGACCCCAAAACACATAATTGTCAGATTCACCAAGGTTGAAATGAAGGAAAAAATGTTAAGGGCAGCCAGAGAGACAGGTCGGGTTACCCACAAAGGGAAGCCCATCAGACTAACAGCAGACCTCTTGGCAGAAACACAACAAGCCAGAAGAGAGTGGGGGCCAATATTCAACATTCTTGAAGAAAAGAATTTTCAAGCAGAATTTCATATCCAGCCAAACTAAGCTTCACGAGTGAAGAAGAAATAAAATCCTTTACAGACAAGCAAATGCTGAGAGATTTTATCACCACCAGGCCTGCCTTACAAGAGCTCCTGAAGGAAGCACTAAACATGGAAAGGAACAACCAATACCAGCCACTGCATAAACATGCCAAATTATAAAGACCATCAATGCTAGGAAGAAACTGCATCAACTAATGAGCAAAATAACCAGCTAACACCATAATGACAGGATCAAATTGACACATAACAATATTAACCTTAAATGTAAATGGGCTAAATGCCCCAATTAAAAGACACAGACTGGCAAATTGGAGAAAGAGTCAAGACCCATCAGTGTGCTGTATTCAGGAGACCCATCTCACGTGCAGAGACACACATAGGCTCAAAATAAAGGGATGGAGGAAGATCTACCAAGCAAATGGAAAGCAAAAAAAAGAAGGGTTGCAATCCTAGTCTCTGACAAAACAGACTTTAAACTAACAAAGATCAAAAGAGATGAAGAAGGCCATTACATAATGGTAAAGGGATCAATTCAACAAGAAGAGCAAACTATCCTAAATATATATGCACCCAATACAGGAGCACCCAGATTCATAAAGCAAGTCCTTAGAGACCTACAAAGAGACTTAGACTCCTACACAATAATAATGGGAGAAATTCACACCCCACTGTCAATACTAGGTCAATGAAACAGAAGGTTAAAAAGGATATCCAGGACTTGAACTCAGCTCTGCACCAAGCAGACCTAAGAGATATCTGCAGAACTCTCCACCCTAAATTAACAGAATATACATTCTTCTCAGCATCACATCACATGAATTCCAAAATTTACCACATAGTTGGAAGTAAAGCACTCCTCAGCAAATGTAAAAGAAGAGAAATCACAACAAACTGTCTCTCAGACCATAGTGCAACCAAATTAGAACTCAGGATTAAGAAACTCACTCAAAACCACTCAACTACATGGAAAGTGAACAACATGCTCCTGAATGACTACTGGGAAATAACAAAATGAAGGCAGAAATAAAGATGTTTTTTGAAATCAATGACAGCAGAAACACAACATACCAGAATATCTGAAACACATTTAAAGCAGTGTGTAGAGGGAAATTTATAGCACTAAATGTCCACAAGAGGAAGCAGGAAAGATCTGAAATCGACACCCTAACATCACAATTAAAAGAACTAGAGAAGCAAGAGCAAACAAATTCAAAAGCTAGCAGAAGGCAAGAAATAACTAAGATCAGAGCAGGACTAAAGGAGATAGAGACAAAATCCTTCAAAAAATCAATGAATTCAGGAGTTGGTTTTTTGAAAAGATTAACAAAATGGATAGACTGCTAGCAAGACTAATAAAGAAGAAAAGAGAGCAGAATCAAATGGATGCAATAAAAAATGAAAAAGGGGATTTCACCACTGATCCCACAGTAATACAAACTACCATCAGAGAATACTATAAACACCTTTACACAAATAAACTACAAAATCTAGAAGACATGGATAAATTCCTGGACACATACACCCTCCCAAGCCTAAACCAGGAAGAAGTTGAATCCCTGAATAGACCAAAAACAGGTTCTGAAATTGAGATAATAATTAATAGCCTACCAACAAAAAAAGATCCAGGACCAGATGGACTCTCAGCTGAATTCTACCAGAGGTACAAAGAGTAGCTAGTACCATTCTTTCTGAAACTATTCCAACCAATAGAAAAAGAGGGAATCCTCCCTAACTCATTTTATGAGGCCAGCATTATCCTGATACCAAAGCCTGTCAGAGACACAACCAAAAAAGAGAATTTTAGACCAATATCCCTGATGAACATCTATGCAAAAATCCTCAACAAAATACTGGCAAATCGAATCTAGCAGCACATCCAAAAGCTTATCCAAGATCGAGGTGGCTTCATCCCTGGGATGCAAGGCTGGTTCTACATATGCAAATCAATAAATGTAATCCATCACATAAACAGAACCAACCACGCAAACCACATGATTATCTCAATAGATGCAGAAAAGGCCTTTGACAAAATTCAACAACGCTTCATGCTAAAAACTCTCAAGAAACTAGGTATTGATGGAATGTATCTCAAAATAATAAGAGCTATTTATGACAAACACACAGCCAGGATCATACTGAATGGGTAAAAACTGGAAGCATTCCCTTTGAAAACAGGCACAAGACAGGGATGCCCTCTCTCACCACACCTATTCAACATAGTGTTGGAAGTTCTGGCCAGGGCAATCAGGCAAGAGAAAGAAATAAAGGGTATTCAATTAGGAAAAGAGGAAGTCAAATTGTCCCTGTTTGCAGATGATATGATTGTATATCTAGAAAACCCAATTGTCTCAGCCCAAAATCTCCTTAAGCTGATAAGTAACTTTGGCAAAGTCTCAGGATACAAAATCAATGTACAAAAATCACAAGCATTCTTATACCCTAATAACAGACAAACAGAGAGCCAAATCATGAGTGAACTCCAATTCACAATTGCTTCAAAGGGAATAAAATACCTAGGAATCCAATTTACAAGGGATGTGAAGGACCTCTTCAAGGAGAACTACAAACCACTGCTCAATGAAATAAAAGAGGACACAAACAAATGGAAGAACATCCCATGCTCATGGATAGGAAGAATCAATGTCGTGAAAATGGCCACACTACCCAAGGCAATTTATAGATTCAATGCCATCCCCATCAAGCTACCAATGACTTTCTTCACAGAATTGGAAAAAACTACTTTAAAGTTCCTATGGAACCAAAAAAGAGCCCGTATCACCAAGACAATCCTAAGCCAAAAGAACAAAGCTGGAGACATCGCAATACCTGACTTCAAACTGTACTACAAGGCTACAGTAAACAAAACAGCATGATACTGGTACCAAAACAGAGATATAGACCAATGGAACAGAACAGAGCACTCAGAAATAATGCCACATATCTACAACTATCTGATCTTTGACAAACCTGACAAAAACAAGCAATGGGGAAAGGATTCCCTATTTAATAAATGGTGCTGGGAAAACTGGCTAGCCATATGTAGAAAGCTGAAACTGGATCCCTTCCTTACACCTTATACAAAAATTAATTCGAGATGGATTAAAGACTGAAATGTTAGACCTAAAACCATAAAAACCCTAGAAGAAAACCTAGGCAATACCATTCAGGACATGGGCATGGGCAAGGACTTAATGACTAAAACACCAAAAGCAATGGCAACAAAAGCCAAAATTGACAAATGGGATCTAATTAAACTAAAGAGCTTCGCACAGCAAAAAAAACTGCCATCAGAGTGAACAGGCAACCTAAAGAATGGGAGAAAACTTTTTACAATCTACCCATCTGACAAAGGGCTAATATCCAGAATCTACAAATACATTAAACAAACTTACAAGAAACAAGCATATAACCCCATCAAAAAGTGGGCAAAGGATATGAACAGACACTTTTCAGAAGAAGACATTTATGCAACCAACAGACACATGAAAAAAATGCTCATCATCACTGGTCATCATAGAAATGCAAATCAAAACCACAATGAGATACCATCTCACACCAGTTAGAATGGCCATCATTAAAAAGTCAGGAAACAACAGGTGCTGGAGAGGATGTGGAGAAATAGGAATGATTTTACACTATTGATGGGACTGTAAATTAGTTCAGCCATTGTGGAAGACAGTGTGGCGATTCCTCAAGGGTCTAGAACTAGAAATACCATTTGACCCAGCCATCCCATTACTAGGTATATACCCAAAGGATTATAAATCATGCTACGATAAAGACACATGCACAAGTATGCTAACTGCAGCACTATTCACAATAGCAAAGACTTGGAACCAACCCAAATGTCCATCAATGATAGACTGGATTAAGAAAATGTGGCACATATTCACCATGGAATAGTATGCAGCCATAAAAAAGGATAAGTTCATGTCCTTTGTAGTGACATGGATGAAGCTGGAAACAATCATTCTGAGCAAACTATCACAAGGGCAGAAAACCAACCACTGCATGTTCTCACTCATAGATGAGAACTGAACAATGAGAACACTTGGACACCAGGTGGGGAACATCACACACTGGAGCCTGTCGTGTGGTGGGGGGATGAAGGAGGGATAGCATTAGGAGAAATAACTAATGTAAATGATGAGTTAATGGGTGCAGCAAACTAATATGGCACATGGATACATATGTAATAAAACTGCATGTTGTGACATGTACCCTAGAACTTAAAGTATAATAAAAAAGATAAAATAATAAAAAATAAATAAGAAAAGAAAAATTACAAAGCATGCTAAAAGGCAAGAAAGAGCATAGTGTCAAATGGCAAAGCAAGGAATGGAGCCAGTCTCAAGTATGATGCAGATTTTCTAATTATCAGAACAGATATCTAAATTAAGAATGATTAATATGCTAAGGGCTCTAATGGAAAATGTGACTGATATGCAAGAAAGAATAGGTAGTGAAAGTAGAAAAACGGAAGCTCTAAGAAAGAATCCACTGGAAATTTTGGAAATCAAAAACACCATTGCAAAGAAAAATGCATTTGATGGGCTCACCACTAGACGGGACCCTGGGAGGAAAGAATCACAGAACGTGAAAATGTGTCAATAGAATCTTCCTAAACTAAAATGCAAAAGAAAGGAAATAAGAATAAAATGAGGATGGCTGAATAGGAACAGCTCCAGTCTACAGCTCCCAGCGTGAGTGATGCAGAAGACGGGTGATTTCTGCATTTCCAACTGAGGTACCAGGTTCATCTCACTGGGGAGTGCCAGACAGTAGGTGCAGGACAGTGGGTGCAGCGCGCTATGTGCCAGCCAAACCAGGGTGAGGCATTGCCTCACCTGGGAAGGGCAAGGGGTCAGGGAATTCCCATTCCTTGTCAAAGAAAGTGGTGACAGACAGCACCTGGAAAATGGGGTCACTCCCACACTAATACTGTGCTTTTCCATCGGGCTTAAAAAACGGCACACCAGGAGATTATATCCTGCACCTGGCTCGGAGGGTCCTATGCCCAGAGTCTCACTCATTGCTAGCAGAGCAGTCCAAGATCAAACGGCAAGGCGGCAGTGAGGCTGGGGGAGGGGCCCCGCCACTGGGGAGTTAGTTGTTTGATTAGGTAAACAAAGCAGCCAGGAAGCTCGAACTGGGTGGAGCCCACCACAGCTCAAGGAGGCCTGCCTGCCTCTGTAGGCTCCACCTCTGGGGGCAGGGCACAGACAAACAGAAAGACAGCAGTAACCTCTGCAGACTTAAATGTCCCTCTCTGACAGCTTTGAAGAGAGTAGTGGTTCTCCCAGCATGCAGCTTGAGATCTGAGAACAGGCAGAATACCTCCTCAAGTGGGTCCTGACCCCCGAGTAGTCTAACTGGGAGACACCCCCCAGTAGGGGTGGACTGACACCTCACACTGCTGGGTACTCCTCTGAGACAAAATTTCCAGAGGAACAATCAGGCAGCAGCATCTGCGGTTCACCAATATCTGCTGTTCTGCAGCCACTGCTCTTGATAACCAGGCAAACAGGGTCTACAGTGGACCTCTAGCAAACTCCAACAGACCTGCAGCTAAGGGTAATGTCTGTTAGAAGGAAAGCTAACAAACAGAAAGGACATCCACACAAAAAACCCATCTGTACATCACCATCATAAAAGACTAAAGGTAGATAAAACCACAAAGATGGGAAAAAAACAGAGCAGAAAAACTGGAAACTCTAAAAATCAGAGCACCTCTCCTCCTCCAAAGGAACGCAGCTCCTCACCAGCAATGGAACAAAGCTGGATGGAGAATGACTTTGATAAGTTGAGAGAAGAAGGCTTCAGATGATCAAACTACTCGGAGCTACAGGAGGAAATTTGAACCAATGGCAAAGAAGTTAAAACTTTGAAAAAAAAATTAGACGAATGGATAACTACAATAACCAATGCAGAGAAGTCCTTAAAGGACCTGATGGAACTGAAAACCAAGGCATGAGAGCTATGTGATGATGGCAGAAGCCTCAGTAGCCAATGCAATCAACTGGAAGAAAGGGTATCAGTGATGGAAGACGAAATGAATGAAATGAAGCGAGCAGAGAAGTTTAGAGAAAAAAAAATAAAAAGAAACGAACAAAGCCTCCAAGAAATATGGGACTATGTGAAAAGACAAAACCTACGTCTGATTGGTGTACCTGAAAGTGATGGGGAGAATGGACCCAAGTTGGAAAACACTCTGCAGGATATTATCCAGGAGAACTTCCCCAATCTAGCAAGGCAGGCCAACATTCAAATTCAGGAAATACAGAGAACACCACAAAGATACTCCTCGAGAAGAGCAACAACAAGACACATAATTGTCAGATTCACCAAAGTTGAAATGAAGGAAAAAATGTTAAGGGCATCCAGAGAGAAAGGCCGGGTTACCCACAAAGGGAAGCCCATCAGACTAACAGCAGATCTCTTGGCAGAAACTCTACAAGCCAGAAGAGAGTGGGGACCAATATTCAACATTCTTAAAGAAAAGAATTTTCAACCCAGAATCTCATATCCAGCCAAACTAAGCTTCATAAGTGAAGGAGAAATAAAATACTTTAGAGACAAGCAAATGCTGAGAGTTTTTGTCACCACCAGGCCTGCCCTAAAAGAGCTCCTGAAGGAAGCACTAAACATGGAAAGGAACAACCGATACCAGCCACTGAAAAAACATGCCAATTTGTAAAGACCATCAAGGCTAGGAAGAAACTGCATCAACTAATGAGCAAAATAACAAGCTAACATCATAATGACAGGATCAAATTCACACATAACAATATTAACTTTAAATGTAAATGGGCTAAATGCTCCAATTAAAAGACACAGACTGGCAAATTGGAGAGAGTCAAGACCCATCAGTGTGCCATATTCAGGAAACCCATTTCACATGCAGAGACACATATACGCCCAAAATAAAGGGATGGAGGAAGATGTACCAAGGAAATGGAAAATAAAATAAAGGCAGGGGTTGCAATCCTAGTCTCTGATAAAACAGACTTTAAACCAACAAAGATCAAAGAGACAAAGAAAGCCATTACATAATGGTCAAGGGATCAATTCAACAAGAAGAGCTAACTATCCTAAATATATATGCACCCAATACAGGAGCACCCAGATTCATAAAGCAAGTCCTTAGAGACCTACAAAGAGACTTAGACTCCCACACAATAATAATGGGAGACTTTAACACCCCACTCTCAACATTAGACAGATCAATGAGACTGAAAGTTAACAAGGATATCCAGGAATTGAACTCATCTCTGCACCAAGCTGACCTAATAGACATCTACAGAACTCTCCACACCAAATCAACAGAATATACATTCTTTTCAGCACCACACCACCCCTACTCCAAAATTGACCACATACTTGGAAGTAAAGCACTCCTCAGCAAATGTAAAAGAACAGAAATTATAACAAACTGTCTCTCAGACCACAGTGCAATCAAACTAGAACTCAGGATTAAGGAACTCACTCAAAACCGCTCAACTACATGGAAACTGAACAACCTGCTCCTGAATGACTACTGGGTAAATAATGAAATGAAGGCAGAAATAAAGATGTTCTTTGAAACCAATGAAAAAAAGACAGAACATACCAGAATCTCTGGGACACATTCAAAGCAGTGTGTAGAGGGAAATTTATAGCACTAAATGCCCACAAGAGAAAGCAGGAAAGACCTAAATTTGACACTCTAATATCACAATTAAAAGAACTAGAAAAGCAAGAGCAAACACATTCAAAAGCTAGCAGAAGGCAAGAAATAACCAAGATCAGAGCTGAACGAAGGAAATAGAGATACAAACAACCCTTCAAAAAATTAATGAATCCAGGAGCTGGTTTTTTGAAAAGATCAGCAAACTTGATAGACCGTTAACAAGACTAATAAAGAAGAAAAGAGAGAAGAATCAAATACATGCAATAATGAATGATAAAGGGGATATCACCACTGATTCCACAGAAATACAAACTACCATCAGAGAATACTATACACCTCTATGCAAATAAACTAGAAAATCTAGAAGAAATGGATAAATTCCTTGACACATACATCCTCCCAAGACTAAACAAGGAAGAATTTGAATCTCTGAATTGACCAATAACAGGTTCTGAAATTGAGGCAATAATCAATAGCTTACCAACCAAAAAAAGTCCAGGACCAGACGGATTCACAGCCGAATTCTACCAGAGGTAGAAACAGGAGATGGTACCATTCCTCCTGAAACTATTCCAATCAGTAGTAGTGGAGGGAATCCTCCCTAACTCATTTTATGAGGCCAGCATCATCCTGATACCAAATCCTGGCAGAGACACAACCAAAAAAGAGAATTTTAGACCAATATCCTTGATGAACATCAATGCAAAGATCCTCAATAAACTACTGGTAAACCGAATCCAGCAGCACATCCAAAAGCTTATGCAACATGATCAAGTGGGCTTCATCCCTGGGATGCAAGGCTGGTTCAACATATGCAAATCAATAAATCTAATCCAACATATAAACAGAACCAAAGACAAAAACCACATGATCATCTCAATAGATGCAGAAAAGGCCTTTGACAAAATTCAACATCACTTCATGCTAAAATCTCTGAATAAATTAGGTATTGATGGGATGTATCTCAAAATAATAAGAGCTATCTATGACAAACCCACAGCCAATATCATACTGAATGGGCAAAAACTGGAAGCATTCCCTTTGAAAATGGGCACAAGACAGGGATGCCCTCTCTCATCACTCCTATTCAACATAGTGTTGGAAGTTCTGGCCAGGGCAGTCAGGCAGGAGAAGGAAATAAAGGGTATTCAATTAGGAAAAGAGGAAGTCAAATTGTCCCTGTTTGCAGATGACATAATTGTATATCTAGAAAACCCCATTGTCTCAGCCCAAAATCTCCTCAAGCTGATAAGCAACTTCAGCAAAGTCTCAGGATGCAAAATCAATGTACAAAAATCACAAGCATTCTTATACACCAATAATAGACAGAGAGCCAAATCATGAGTGAACTCCCATTCACAATTGCTTCAAAGAGAATAAAATACCTAGGAATCCAACTTATGAGGGACGTGAAGGACCTCTTCAAGGAGAACTACAAACCACTGCTCAATGAAATAAAAGAGGATACAAACAAATGGAAGAACATTCCATGCTCATGGGTAGGAAGAATCAATATCGTGAAAATGGCCATACTGCACAAAGCAATTTATAGATTCAATGCCATCCCTATCAAGCTACCAATGACTTTCTTCACAGAATTGGAAAAAACTACTTTAAAGTTCCTATGGAACCAAAAAAGAGCCCACATCGCCAAGTCACTCCTAAGCCAAAAGAACAATGTTGGAGGCATCACAATACCTGACTTCAAACTATACTACAAGGCTACAGTAAACAAAACAGCACGGTAATTGTATCAAAACAGAGATATACACCAGTGGAACAGAGCAGAGCCCTCAGAAATAATGCCACATATCTACAACTATCTGATCTTTGACAAACCTGACAAAAGCAAGTGATGGGGAAAGGATTCCCTCTTTAATAAATGGTGCTGGGAAAACTGGCTAGCCATATATAGAAAGCTGAAACTGGATCCCTTCCTTACACCTTATACAAAAATTAATTCAAGATGGATTAAAGACTTACATGTTAGACCTAAATCATAAAAACCCTAGAAGAAAACCTAGGCAATACCATTCAGGACATAGGCATGGGCAAGGACTTCATGTCGAAAACATCAAAAGCAATGGCAACAAAAGCCAAAATGGACAAACGGGATCTAATTAAACTAAAGAGCTTCTGCACAGCAAAAGAAACTATCATCAGAGTGAACAGGCAACCTACACAATGGGAGAAAATTTTTGCAACCTACTCATCTGACAAAGGGCTAATATCCAGAATCTACAATGAATTCACACAAATTTACAAGAAAAAAAAAACAACCCTATCAAAAAGTGGGCAAAGGATGTGAGCAGAGAATTCTGAAAAGAAGACATTTATGCAGCCAAAAAACACTTGAAAAAATGCTCATCATCACTGGTCATCAGGGAAATGCAAATCAAAACCACAATGAGATACCATCTCACACCAGTTAGAGTGGTGATCATTAAAAAGTCAGGAAACAACAGGTGCTGGAGAGGATGTGGAGAAACAGTAACACTTTTACACTGTTGGTGGGACTGCAAACTAGTTCAACCATTGTGGAAGTCAATGTGGTGATTCCTCAAGGATCTAGAACTAGAAATACCATTGGACCCAGCCATCCCATTACTGGGTATATACCCAAAGGATTATAAATCATGCTGCTATAAAGACACATGCACACGTATGTTTATTGCAGCACTTTTCACAATAGCAAAGACTTGGAACCAACCTAAATGTCCAACAATGATAGACTGGATTAAGAAAATGTGGCACATATACACCATGGTATACTATGCAGCCATAAAAAATGATGAGTTCATGTCCTTTGTAGGGATATGGATGAAACTGGAAACCATCATTCTCAGCAAACTATTGCAAGGACAAAAAACCAAACACCGCATGTTCTCACTCATAGGTAGGAATTGAACAATGAGAACACATGGACACAAGAAGGGGAACATCACACACCAGGGACTGTTGTGGGGTGGTGGGAGGGGGAGGGATAGCATTAGGAGATATACCTAATGCTAAATGACGAGTTAATGGGTGCAGCACACCAACATGACACATGTATACATATGTAACAAACCTGCACATTGTGCACATGTACCCTAAAACTTAAAGTATAATAATAATAAAATTTAAAAAAAGAATAAAATGAAAAAAGGAACAAGATATCCAAGAAGTGTAGTACAATTACAGAAGGTGTAACATATGCACAATGAGAATTCCAGAATTTGTGAAAGAAAGGACCAGAAGAAACATTTGAAGTAATAATGGTTGTGAATTTTCAAAAATTAATGACACGTACCAAGCGACAGGTCTAGGAAACTCAGGGAACACCAAGCAGGATGAATACCAAAAAAAAAAAAAAAAAAAAAATTGACACTTAGGGTCACCCTATTCAAACTGCAAGAAACTAAAGATAAAGAGAAAATCTTGAAAGAAGCCAAAAGAATAAAACACATTACTTATAGAGGAGCAAAGATAAGAATTATATCGGACTTCGGAAGACAATTATACCGGGCTTCTCTACAGAAGTCCGATATAATATAGATCTTCACAGGTAGTGGGTACCTTATAACAGAGTAAGTCCCAATTTCTTCCTCCCATGCAAATGAGAAGAGGTGAAGTGGAATACTTAAAGTATTGAAAGAAAAAAATACCCATCAACCTAAAATCCTGTGTACTGCAAAATTGTTCTTCAAAAGTAAAGGAGAAATAAAGACATTTTCAGGCAAACAAAAATTGAGAGAATTTGTCTCCAGTAGGCTTGATTTGCATGAAATGTTAAAACAAGTTCTTCAGAGTAAAAAAAAAGGCAGAAATTTTGATCTACTGAAAGAAATAAAACTTTAGTAAAGGAATAAATAAAGGTAAAATTTTAAGGATTTTGCATTTTATTCTTAATTGTTCTAATAAATAATTATTCACATAGTAATAGCAACAGTGCATTGGGTGACTAGCTTAGCGTTAAGTGGTATAAATGTTTGAAGTCATGGGAGAAAGAAATTGAGACTACTCTGTTATAAGGTACACGCTACCTGTGAAGAAGTGTAGCATTATTTGAAAGTGGACTTAGATTACTGCAAATTCAAGAGAAACCATTGAAAAAGAGGGTGGGAAAGAAGTATAATTGATATGTTATGAGAGGAGATAGACTGAAACCATATAAAATGCTCAGTTAACACTGAGAGAAGGCAGAAGTGAGAGACAAAATAAAAACAAAAAAGGGCAACAAATAGAAAACAATAACAAATGTGATAAATATTAGTCCAATTATATTAATAATCACTTTAAATGTTAATAATATAAATACACCAACCAGAAGACAAAAACTGATAGAATGAAAACAAAAAAGACTAAACTATATGTTGTCTATAAGATACCCATTTTAAATAATATAGACACAGATAGATTAAAAGTAAAGGGATGGAGAAGATATACCATGCTATTATCAGGGATAAAGAAGGATACTACATGACCGGGTGCAGTGGCTCATACCTGTAATCCCAGCACTTTGGAAGGCCGAGAAGGGCAGATCATGAGGTCAGGATATCTAGACCATCCTGGCCAACATGGTGAAAACCCATCTCTACTTAAAACACAAAAAATTAGCCGGGCGTGGTGGTGGGCGCCTGTAGTCCCAGCTACTCAGGAGGCTAAGCAGGAGAATGGCTGGAACCTGGGAGGCAGAGCTTGCAGTGAACCGTGGTGGTGCCACTGCACTCCAGCCTGGGCAACAGAGTGAGACTCCGTCTCCAAAAAAAAAAAAAAGAAAAAAGAAAGATATTACAGAGTGATAAAGGGTCAATTCTCTAAGAAGATCTAATAGTTTTTAATGTATATGTGCCTAATAACAGTGCATCAAAATACATAGGGCAAAATTTGGCATAACTACAAGGAGAAATAGATTAGTCCACTATTATAGTTGAAGACTTCAACGTCCCTCTATAAGAAAAGGACAGATCCAGCAGGCAGAAAATCAGTAAAAACATCGTTTAATGTAACACCATCAGTTAACTGGATCTAGTCAACTTGACACATTACAGATGCTCCTTGACTTACTATGAAGTTACATCTTAATAAACCCGTTGTAAGTGGAAAATACACAAAGTCAAAAATGCATTTACTACACCTAACTTACCAAATATGATAACTTAGCTTAACTTAAATGTGCTCAGAACACTTATGTTATCCTACAGTTGGGCAAAACTATCTAAGCCTATTTTATAAAGGGTTGAATATCTCATATAATTTATTAAATACTGTGCTGGAAGTGAGAAATAGAATGACTGTGTGGTGCTTGAAGTATGGTTTCTGCTGAATGGGTTTTGCTTTTACACCATCTTAAAGTCGAAAAATTGTAAGTTGAATCATCGTAAGTCAGGGACCATCTGTACTTCATCTAGTAAAAGCAGAATACACATTTTTCTCAAGCTCATATGGAATATACTTACCAAGATAGAGTCCTTTCTGGGTACTGAAACAGACTGAACAAATTTTTAAAAATTAAATTCATAAAAAGTATGCTCTTGGACCATAATGAAATTAACTAGAAATCAATAACGGAAAGATAGCTGGAAAATCACCAAATATTTGGAGATTAAGCAACATACTTGCAAATAACACGTGAGTCAAGGAGAAATCTCAAGAGAAATTACAAATATTTTGAATTAAATGAAAATAAAGATACAACTTATCAAAACTTGGGGGATACATCAAAAGGAATGGTTAGAGAGAAATTTATAGCATCGAATGCATATATGCATATATTAGAATAGAAGGATGACCTGAAATCAATACAGGAAATAGGAAAATAGAGCAAGGAGAGCAATATAACTCTAAAGTGACCAAAAGAAAAGAAATAATAAAAATTAGAAGTTCAGTGAAATCAACAACAGAAAAACAATAAGGAACCCAACAAAATCAAAAGTGGATTCTTTGAAAAGATCAATAAAATGGATAAACTTTTAGCCAGGCTAAACAAGAATCAAAGTGAGAGACACACATTTGTAGGGTAAGAAATGAAATAAGGGAAATGACTACTGATCCCAAGGATATAAAAAGAGTGATACAGGAATATTATGAACAACTCTATGCCCACAAATTTGATAACTTAGATAAAATGCACTTCTTTACAAAATGCAGAAGATGTGATGAGAAAATGACTTGAGTATTAAAATGGGGAAAATCAACATATTCTAAAAACTTCAAGATGGAAATTCTGTCACGATACAATCCAAAAAAATTTAGCACATAACTAATGAAATAATTATCATCTACAGTAAGAATGGGATTATTACAAGAGGGAAATGATGAGCTCATTAAGATTAAGTAACATTGGAATAGTGCTAGTTATTTTTTTCAATAATATATGTAACATAACTACATAAGGAAAAAGAAGTGAGAATGTTTTGGCCTATATGTCTTAATTTTTTAAGTGACATAATGTCTTAGGAATACGAGAAAACAATGTAATGAAGTATGTTCTTTTTAATAGTAGTTGTGGAAAAGTATGTAACTGGCTTGTGTAACCCTGTCCTAACACTGTGATTAATAGCTTAGTCTCAACACAGAGGGAGGCTTCAGGAAACAACTACAATTCTGTGTTTCCACTCTCTTATTCAATATTCTTATCAAGGAATAAAATTAAAACCTTGAAGGAATACACATAAAGCTAAATATTTAAAAAAATAGATTGAGAGATTTTGAAATGGATGTATCAGGATTAAACTTAACAGGAACAAATATAAAGTCCCTGTGTTGGGAGTTTTCAAGACTACCTCCAGTTTCAGTGACTTCCTGGGAGGATGCAGAGGCCTCTGCATGTAGTCATATTCATGGCTATAATTTATTACAGCAAAAGGGTACAAAGTAAAATCGGTAAAGACAAAAGGCATATGGGGTGAAATCTGGAGGAAACTAGGCACACGCTTTCAGGAGTGTTATCCCAGAGGAGTCACACAGTATGTGCTTAATTCCTCAAGCCCTGAGATATGACAACACATGCTCAACATCTACCAGATGTCTACCAGAGCAGCTCATTAGAGGCTCAGTGCCTGGGGTTTTGATTGTGGGCTTGTCATATAGGTACCCCTCTGTCTAACACATACCAAAATTCCACACACCAGGAAGGAAAGCACATATTCAGCATTAACCATATTGTTTGAACAAACAGTTTAAGCACAGTGAGCCATTCTAATCAGGGAATAATGGAAATTCTCCTGAAATCCAAGACCCCAGGTGCCTGTCAAGGGCCAGCCTTGCAAACAAGGCTTCCTAAGGAATGCAGTCTCAGGCCTACTCTGTTAACCCTTTTCTACACAGCCCATATTATGGTGAGCACCAGCTTCATTGCACAAGCAAAGGGTATCAATGAAGTAATTGGCAGCACTTCACAGGAAACAGATCTAATGGTCTCCTTTGACATCAACCATGGAGCAGGGAGCATGATGGAAAGAACTTAGTTTTGCAATCATAGATATTTGAGCTCAAATATCAATTTGACCACTGACTTAATTTGACTAAGTTACTTAAACTGAGTTTCAGCTTCCTTGTCTATAAAATGGGATAGCAATAATAATAATGATGATGATAATAATAAATGTTTGTATTATTGTGGGGATTATAGATACATTTTATAAAGAATCTGGCAATCAGTAAATGGTAGCTACTACTGTTTTAAGCTTAATATTAACCAAAATTGTACTGTGACTGGTAAAAACAATTCTCCTTTTGGATTTACTATGGGAGTGAGAAGCAGATTATAATCAGTCTCTTAAAACTATTTCCAACATTTGAGCCATGAAATAATTTAATGTTATAATAAATACAGGGAGGAAGCTTTGGTGGCAAGTGAAATACAAAAGACCATTACAGTCCATTGGAGGTGAAAGAATATCCTTGGTGGGGATGGAGATTGTATCAGGAATCTTCAGAAGGCACTGGGAAAGTAGAACATGAAATATAAAAGACATGTTGAAATTGAACTCAAATGTTTGATTACCCTTTTGGGAAGATGAGATTATAATTTTATTTTATAAGGTTCTGATGGGCTGAGTTAGGACAATTCCTTAGAAATTACAGGAAAACTCACATTTGTTAAGATAAGGAATATTTTTCTGACAAGCAGCTCTAACATTGGAATAGAAGACAACTGGAGGTGCTGAGGTCTCCATTCTGGAATGTGTTCAAAGAGAATCTGGATAAAACATCTGCTAAGAACACTGTAGAAGAGTTCCCTGTATTAAGGGGAATGAGGTTGCTCTTCTTGAGGAATCTTTTTAAGTATGTTGTAGAGAAAATCAGTAATTAATTTTTTCCTGCTCAGATCCCTTTCTACACTTTTTGTCAATAGCATCCCAATTTCCCAGCCCTCATGTCCAACCTATGAAGTTTAGTGTCATGACCCTGCCCCTACTTGTGGGAGCCATGTGCCTCAGACTCAACTACCCAGAAAACTGCCTCCTCTTGCTACAGGACTAGCCCGGGGTGACACATGGACCAAGATAGGACAGAAAGAGCCCTCACTAGGGCTTAGGCTGGAGCCACCGGGGAGGAGACGCTGCAAGCTTACTGGGATTGCTAAGAAGGTGGCCTACAAATTAATCCTGCTGGGCCCAACTTGCCACCTGATGGAAAAGCCTACTGAGAATTCAGCCAGCACAGAGGAAACAAAAGCTAGAGTCAGAGACAGGAAATGAGAGAGACAGCCCTGATAACATCTTTTGTGTTATCACATCCATCCAGGCCCTGCATCCATCCATTTCTCCCAGTTTTATGAGCCAATAAAACCCCATTTCTTACTTAAAGTGGTTTGAATGAGGTTTTGTTAAATGCAACCAAATGACCCTTAATAATACATTTTTTCTCCTAATTGTCAAATAAGCTATTTTAAGAAATGAAATATATGTGTAAGCCTCTTGTCACTCTAAAGAGTATGGATGCCACTTATAAATATAATAGGGCTAACTAAAGTTGGCATTCAAAGAGATAAACCAGAAAGTCCTGCACGTTTGCTAAAGCTGGGTTGCACATTTACCTAGAAGTCTTTCAAGAGCTGCTCAAAACAGATAAAGAGCATTTGTTACAAGATCAGCAAAAGAGGATCAGTTGTAGTGTTCATGAATACAAACAGTGCTTGGGGATGGCATTTGTTCCAGGGCACTAATGTCAGAGAGAAGTTTCTCCTTGGGTCGTGGTAAGGAGACCACCTCCTTGCTAACCTCCTACAGCAAGAATAATTAACAAATGCTGCCAGTTGCCCTCTACAGCCCACCTTGACATAAACTACAGGAGCCACAGAAAAGCAAGAGAAATTAAAGCCCATCTATGCAACATCAAAGCAAGTCTATATATTTCAATCTCTATTCAGAACGGTAAGAGCTCTGATAATCTGGCATCAGTAAAGGGAAGAGTTGACCAGATTTAGAAGAATGAATGAGTCCTTCATTTTCATGCAGCATTTGCTGAGTGGCAGAGCCTCCATATCTGGAAGTGCAAGTGGCCCTCTTCCCTGATTTCTCAGGTGAGGGGCCAGCTCTGCTCAGTGTGCTGGATACTCCAGCGCAGGGCTGCATCCCAGAGGGAAGGCCTGCCTTTTTCTCACTTGCTAGAAATGCAATCTCCCCCTTCTAGCCAAAACAATCTTGAAAATGAACAAAGTTGGAGGTCTCATGCTTCCTGATTTCAAAACTTATCACAAAACTACAGTAATCAAAGTGGTGTGGTACATCAAACTGGTGTAGATCAATTGACTAGAATAGAAAGTCCAGAAATAAACCCTCACATATATGGTTAAATAACTTTTGAAAAGGGAGCCAAGATTATTCAATGAAAGAAAGGACAGTTTTCCCAACAAATGATGTTTGTTGGAAAAATGCATATTCATATGCAAAAGAATGAAGTTGAACTCTTACCTCATGCCATACACAAAAATTAAATCAAAAGAGATTAAAGACCTAAACATAATGCTAAAACTACAAAACTCTTAGAAGAAATAGCAAATGCATCATGTTGTTGAATTTGGCAATGATTTCTTAGGTATGACACCGAAAACACAGGCAAATAGCAAAAATAGATAAATTGGGCTGCATCAAAATTAAAAACTTCTGTTCACCAAAGGATACAATCAACAGAGTAAAAAAGTAATCAATGGGATGAGAGAAAATGTTTGCAAATCATACACCTAATAAGTTAATATCCAGAACATATAAAGAATTCCTACAACTCAGTGATAAAGAAGACAGCCAATCTGATTAAGAAATGTTCAAAGAACTTGAATAGACATTATTAAAAGCAGATACAAAATGGCCAACAAGCCTCTGAAACGATGCTCAATGTCACTGATCATTAGGGAAATGCAAAACAAAACCATAATGAGATGTCACCTCACACCCTGGCTACTATAAAACAACAAACAACAACAACAAATACAGAAAATAAGAAGTGTTGGTGAGGATGCAGAGAAATTGGAACCTTTGTTTGTGCACTCTTGGTGGGAATGTAAAATGGTACAGCTGCTGTGGAAACAGTATGGTTGTTTATCAAAAAATTAAAAACAGATATATCATGGGATCCAGCAATACTGCTTCTGAATATATAGCTAAAAGATTCAAAGCAGGATCTCAAAAGATTTGAAAGCATGGTCTTAAAGAGATATTTGTACATTAATGTCCATAAAGCATTATCCACAATGGTGAAACGGTGAAAGCAACTGTCAGATGAATAGAAAAACAAAATGTGGTATATATACAGAATAGAATATTATTTATTCTTAAAAAGGAAGGGAATTCTGACATCCTCTATGTTATGAATGAACCTTGAGGACATCATGCTAAGTTAAATAAGACAATCACAAAAAGACAAATACTGTATGAGTCCACTTATAAAAAGGTACCTAGAGTGGTCACATTCATAAAAAGTAGAATGGTGGTTGCCAGGGGCTGGGTAGAGGTGAAGTGGGGAGTTCTTTAATGGATACAGGGTTTTAGTTTTGCAGGATGAAAATGATGTGGAGATTGGTTGCACAACAATGTGATTATACTTAACACTAAGAACTGTACACTAAAAAATGGTTAAGATGATAAATGTTATGTTATGAGTATTTTACCACAATTTAAAAAAATGTATAGTCTGCTCTCCAAGCCATGCTTTTTTGGAGACCATCCAGAGGGTCTCTTTTGTCTAATTTGCACGAAGGTATCATAAAAGACAACAGAAGCCCAGGAAACATGTCTCACCATAGCATTTGGGGCACATTTTGAGAAACAGTTTAAAGCGATAATATGGAAAAACTTGGAGCAACATTGATGTGTGTCCCAAAGGATATTAGATCCAAATGTTCAAAAACACAAATGGTGGGTTGTGTTGTCTTGAAGAAAATTATAGTGCCTGAAAAGATTTGTTCCTGAAAAAAAGACCATTCAGTCCTTACTCAGCAGTGGAACAAAGAATCACATTTGAGCAGGACTAAGAAAACAGCTTGGATATGCTTGAAACACAGGACAAATAGGGGCTGGGGCTTCAGAGTTCTGAACCATGAAGTGTGGCTGCAGTGATGTTGGAAACATTCTGAGTAAGTATTTACAGTCACTCACCGTGGCCATAAAACCTTCCGATAACTCATCCAGAAAATGATTAATTTTAAGCAATGCCATTTCCTAATGAAACTTCCAAGATAAATTGGTTGCAAAAATGTACATTCTGGTAACTAAATGAGTTGACCTGCAGAACACAAGTCAATTAAATGTTGGCAGGTGGCTAATCTGGAGTTTAGAGAAGTTGATCTTAATTCATTCTTTTGGTTTGAAACTGGATACAAGGTCCACTGGTCTTTTGGGCTCACTTCTAATTTATGACTATTAATGAGAAAATAGTTCCAGTTTATCTAAAATGGGCTTAGGTAAAATGTAAAGTGAAAGCAGTATGTATAGGACACATTCCTCTTTTATCACTATCTAAAATTAATATTTCTATAGAACACATTTTTTTCAGGGACACTGGAGGACAGTGTTATGTATAAGCATCAGTGATTAGGGACTTGTGATTAAATGTCTCAAAGGAAAGACATTATTGAGGGTGTTGATTCTCCTTATTTTTCCATATATTTAAAACAATTCCAACTGAATGTGTCTCATGACTGCTTTTTTAAAACCTAACAAAAAATAAAAACACAAATGCTACCAGCTAAGAAATTGTTATATAAGAGTAATGAGGAAGAATTTTATTAATAGATATATATTGTGTCATTCAGAAATCGACACACGTGTATTGACAGAATTTATTCTTGTAAGAAATTGGGTGAAAGGTGAAGGTGGCTTGATCATTTAAAAGCCACAATTGACTGGATAACCATTTGGAAAAAAAAAATGAATGCAGACCCGTATCTCATGTCAGATTTAATTCAGAGTTAATTAAAATTCTAAATACAAAGCCTGAAAACATTATGTGCTAAAACAACATAAATGAATCTTTATCTAATCATGAGGGAGTGGCATTTCCAAACATGGCCTCAGAAGCAGAACCCTTGAAGGGTGGATTCTGAAAGCTTTTCACAGTAAAATATACAGATCAGTACACATTCTTCTCAGATACCCGAGGCATAGTCATAAAACAGACTATGATTAGGACACAAAGGACATCTCCATAAATCCCCAAGGCAGAGAACCTTGATCCATAACCCTTGATTGCAACACAATTATATATATTTAGAAAAGCATTAAAAAAAATGTACTCCCATCTCTCATTCTCTTCCAAAGCAAACAAAAAACCCCACATAGACATTTAAAATTAAAACAACTTCATATCACATTCGTCGTTTAAATCAAAAGTAAAAATTGAAATTGAGAATCAGCAATTATAGCACTAAATGGCTAAACCTGAGGGCTGGAGCCAGAGCAACTGCAGGGATATTTTACAACTTTCAAAGTTTTTAATAAGACATGATGAAAACTGAAAGCCTGAATACATTTTTTTTGTTGTTTTTACCTAGTATTTCATCAATGAAATCCCAAAGAGAAGAAATCTGCCAGAGAAGAGGATGGAATGGACTTGGGTAGGGCAGGCCATAAGCTGATGAGGTTTCAGAAAATTTCCCAGTAATGGAAAGGAGCAAAGAACATCCAAGGATATGAGAAAGAGGGGAGCCACAAACTGTAATGTGAACACAAGAGCAGCTGCAACAGAGGAGGGCACCCCTCGTCCTAACATCTCCCTGACCACTTACAGAGACCAGATCAGTAACCTGCCCCCTACCCCACCCAGCAAACACAATTTCAATTTATCCTTTGTTCCAATCACAGAGTGAACAGTTCTCTAGCATTTTTCCACTAGTCAACAAAACCAAAAGCCAAATCATAAGGATTGTTTTGGAGAAAATATTAACAAGAAGCCTGACCCATTAGCATATGGATGTTGGGATCGCAAAACAAGGCCATCTTCACTTAGGGGCCTCTCTGCACATACCTCCCCTCCTAACCTCAGGAGTCATCTCAGGGAATGAAGGAGGGGGAAGCTATCTAAAATGTTTGCCCCCCACCTTCCCCCATAAGGACTGTTAAAATGACAAGATTAGAATAAATTTTCAATTAGTTTGAATGCTTGAAAACATAGATTATCATTTTTCCCACTGGTCAGCAGTTGAGGGTCATGGAGTCCAGTTCAGCTAACAACAAAATCAAGGACTTACAGGATGGGTTTGAATGTGGAAGGCTGCTATCACTCAACCCATACAAATGTCTTCCTTTCTTTCCATTGCCCACAGGCTCCTGAGCACCCATTTATCCAGGCTGGTCCCCCTACAAATTTATGGTTTCCAATCTCTAGAGAAGACTCAAAATCTGTCTGGCTTATCTTCTTTTTCTTCTCTCCAGCTATATTAGAAGATGTCCCTCTTCTTCCAGTGAACACATGATCACTGTCCTTGAATCCATGGTCACCATTCCCAAACCTATGGTCACTACCCTTGAACCCATGGTCATTGCCATGGACCCATGTTCACTATCTTTGAACCCATGGTCACTGCCCTTGAACTAATGGTCACTACTCTTGAATCCATGGTCACTGCCTTTGAAGCCGTGATCACCATACTTGAACTCATGGTTACCACCCCTGAACTCATAATCACTATTCTTGAGGCCACGGTCATCAGTCTAGAACTACGGTCACTGCCCTTGAACTCATGGTCTCTGCCCTTTAACCCATGATCATCACCCTCCCTGTCCTACAATAACATCCCCTCTAGTATTCTCAGCCTTCAAAATCATGACTTATATGGGGATAACAGTTTCTGCCCAGTCTCCTTTCAAAGAGTCTTTTTCCACATCCAGACCTGTGCAATGTTTACAGGGGTCAGGAGCTGCTCTGAGACTCTGCTGTCCCCCACATGTCTAAGCACTAGACTGGGAAAGACAGGTAGGGACAGCAAGTAGGGAAGGGCCAACAGCCAACCTTGTCTCCTGCAAGTGGAGACAGTTCACATGCTATGCAAGTGGAGCTCTGAGACTGTCCCCAAGCCTGCTTCCTTTTAAACAGATTGCTTTTGAATAACATTAGGGAATAGGAAAATTGGAGGATATGTTTCCCATTTGGCCTGAAAGTCCAAGTACAGACCAGAGCCCCAGAAATCTGTTATCAGAGATGCATGCAAGCTGCAACCGGCATGGCACCCCTGCCCTCTTGTATTTCCTTCATAGGTCAGAAGATTGGCCAGGATGCTGCTTGATTCTCTCTGGTGCAATATACGATCAAGGTTTGGGAGGACCCCAGTGTGTGGTCACCCTGTATGAGGACAGACTGACTGCTGATGAAATACCTGCCAGGGAAGGAAATCTGGAGATTCATTCATTTCATTTGTTCCTTCATCTGTCAATTTCTTTATTCTAGAGCAGTTATCTCTTTTATTTTATTTTATTTTATTTTTATTTTATTTTATTATTATTATATTTTAAGTTTTAGGGTACATGTGCAAAACGTGCAGATTTGTTACATATGTATACATGTGCCATGTTGGTGTGCTGCACCCATTAACTCGTCATTTAGCATTAGGTATATCTCCTAATGCTGTCCCTCCCCCACCCCCCCACCCCACAACAGTCTGCGGTGTGTGATGTTCCCCTTCCTGTGCCCATGTGTTCTCATTGTTCAATTCCCACCTATGAGTGAGAACATGCGGTGTTTGGTTTTTTGTCCTTGCGATAGTTTGCTGAGAATGATGGTTTCCAGCTTCATCCATGTCCCTACAAATGACATGAACTCATCATTTTTTATGGCTGCATAGTATTCCATGGTGTATATGTGCCACATTTTCTTAAT
Organism: Symphalangus syndactylus; assembly: GCF_028878055.3. Lineage (NCBI taxonomy): Eukaryota > Metazoa > Chordata > Mammalia > Primates > Hylobatidae > Symphalangus > Symphalangus syndactylus. Next base: position 81,093,379 of record NC_072426.2, read on the forward strand.
CCAGTCTATCGTTGTTGGACATTTAGGTTGGTTCCAAGTCTTTGCTACTGTGAATAGTGCTGCTGTAAACATACGTGTGCATGTGTTTTTATGGCAGCATGATTTATAATCCTTTGGGTATATACCCAGTAATGGGATGGCTGGGTCAAATGGTATTTCTAGTTCTAGATCCTTGAGGAATCGCCACATTGACTTTCACGATGGTTGAACTAGTTTACTGTCCCACCAACAGTGTAAAAGTGTTCCTATTTCTCCACATCCTCTCCAGCACCTGTTGTTTCCTGACTTTTTAATGATCACCACTCTAACTGGTGTGAGATGGTATCTCATTGTAGTTTTGATTTGCATTTCTCTGATGACCAGTGATGATGAGCATTTTTTCACGTGTTTTTTGGCTGCATAAATGTCTTCTTTTCAGAATTCTCTGCTCATATCCTTTGCCCACTTTTTGATAGGGTTGTTTTTTTTTCTTGTAAATTTGTGTGAATTCATTGTAGATTCTGGATATTAGCCCTTTGTCAGATGAGTAGGTTGCAAAAATTTTCTCCCATTGTGTAGGTTGCCTGTTCACTCTGATGGTAGTTTCTTTTGCTGTGCAGAAGCTCTTTAGTTTAATTAGATCCCATTTGTCAATTTTGGCTTTTGTTGCCATTGCTTTTGGTGTTTTAGGCATGAAGTCCTTGCCCATGCCTATATCCTGAATGGTATTGCCTAGGTTTCCTTCTAGGGTTTTTATGATTTTAGGTCTAACATGTAAGTCTTTAATCCATCTTGAATTAATTTTTGTATAAGGTGTAAGGAAGGGATCCAGTTTCAGCTTTCTATATATGGCTAGCCAGTTTTCCCAGCACCATTTATTAAATAGGGAATCCTTTCCCCATCACTTGCTTTTGTCAGGTTTTTCAAAGATCAGATAGTTGTAGATATGTGGCATTATTTCTGAGGGCTCTGTTCTGTTCCATTGGTGTATATCTCTGTTTTGGTACAATTACCATGCTGTTTTTTTTACTGTAGCCTTGTAGTATAGTTTGAAGTCAGGTAGCGTGATGCCTCCAACATTGTTCTTTTGGCTTAGGAGTGACTTGGCGATGTGGGCTCTTTTTTGGTTCCATAGGAACTTTAAAGTAGTTTTTTCCAATTCTGTGAAGAAAGTCATTGGTAGCTTGATGGGGATGGCATTGAATCTATAAATTGCCTTGTGCAGTATGGCCATTTTCACGATATTGATTCTTCCTACCCATGAGCATGGAATGTTCTTCCATTTGTTTGTATCCTCTTTTATTTCATTGAGCAGTGGTTTGTAGTTCTCCTTGAAGAGATCCTTCAAATCCCTTGTAACTTGGATTCCTAGGTATTTTATTCTCTTTGAAGCAATTGTGAATGGGAGTTCACTCATGATTTGGCTCTCTGTTTGTCTGTTATTGGTGTATAAGAATGCTTGTGATTTTTGTACATTGATTTTGTATCCTGAGACTTTGCTGAAGTTGCTTATCAGCTTGAGGAGATTTTGGGCTGAGACGATGGAGTTTTCTAGATATACAATCATGTCATCTGCAAACAGGGACAATTTGACTTCCTCTTTTCCTAGTTGAATACCCTTTATTTCCTTCTCCTGCCTGACTGCCCTGGCCAGAATTTCCAACACTATGTTGAATAGGAGTGGTGAGAGAGGGCATCCCTGTCTTGTGCCCGTTTTCAAAGAGAATGCTTCCAGTTTTTGCCCATTCAGTATGATATTGGCTGTGGGTTTGTCAAAGATAGCTCTTATTATTTTGAGATACGTCCCATCAGTACCTAATTTATTGAGAGTTTTTAGCATGAAGCATTGTTGAATTTTGTCAGAGGCCTTTTCTGCATCTATTGAGATGATCATGTGGTTTTTCTCTTTGATTCTGTTTATATGCGAGATTACATTTATTGATTTGCATATGTTGAACCAGCCTTGCATCCCATGGATGAAGCCCACTTGATCATGGTGGATAAGCTTTTTGATGTGCTGCTGGATTTGGTTTGCCAGTGTTTTATTGAGGATTTTTGCATTGATGTTCATCAAGGATATTGGTCTAAAATTCTCTTTTTTGGTTGTATCTCTGCCAGGCTTTGGCATCAGGATGATGCTGGCCTCATAAAATGAGTTAGGGCGGATTCTCTCTTTTTCTATTGATTGGAATAGTTTCAGAAGGAATGGTACCAGCTCCTGTTTGTACCTCTGGTAGAATTCGGCTGTGAATCCATCTGGTCCTGGACTTTTTTTGGTTGGTAAGCTATTGATTATTGCCTCAATTTCAGAGCCTGTTATTGGTCTATTCAGAGATTCAACTTCTTCCTGGTTTAATCTTGGGAGGATGTATGTGTCGAGGAATTTATCCATTTCTTCTAGATTTTCTAGTTTATTTGCGTAGAGGTGTTTGTAGTATTCTCTGATGGTAATTTGTATTCCTGTGGGATCGGTGGTGATATCCCTTTTACCATTTTTTATTGCATCTGTTTGATTCTTCTCTCTTTTCATCTTTATTTGTCTTGCTAGCAGTTTATCAATTTTGTTGATCTTTACAAAAAACCAGCTCCTGGAATCATTACTTTTTTGAAGTGTTTTTTGTGTTTCTATTTCCTTCAGTTCTGCTCTGATCTTAGTTATTTCTTGCCTCCTGCTAGCTTTTGAATGTGTTTGCTCTTGCTTTTCTAGTTCTTTTGATTGTGATGTTAGGGTGTCAACTTTGAATCTTTCCTGCTTTCTCTTGTGGGCAGTTAGTGCTATAAATTTCCTTCTACACACTGCTTTGAATGTGTCCCAGAGATTCTGGTATGTTGTGTCTTTGTTCTCATTGGCTTCAAAGAGCATCTTTATTTCTGCCTTCATTTCAGTATTTACCCAGTAGTCATTCAGGAGCAGGTTGTTCAGTTTCCATGTAGTTGAGCAGGTTTGAGTGAGTTTCTTAATCCTGAGTTCTAGTTTGATTGCACTGCGGTCTGAGAGGCAGTTTGTTATAATTTCTGTTCTTTTACATTTGCTGAGGGGTGCTTTACTTCCAACTGTGTGGTCAGTTTTGGAGTAGGTGTGGTGTGGTGCTGAAAAGAATGTATATTCTGTTGATTTGGGGTGGAGAGTTCTGTAGATGTCTATTAGGTCCGCTTGGTGCAGAGCTGAGTTCAATTCCTGGGTATCCTTGTTAACTTTCTGCCTCATTGATCTGTCTAATGTTGACAGTGGGTTGTTAAAGTCTCCCATTATTATTGTATGGGAGTCTAAGTCTCTTTGTAGGTCACTCAGGACTTGCTTTATGAATCTGGGTGCTCCTGTATTGGGTGCATATATATGTAGGATAGTTAGCTCTTCTTGTTGAATTGATCCCTTTACCATTATGTAATGGCCTTCTTTGTCTCTTTTGATCTTTGTTGGTTTAAAGTCTGTTTTATCAGAGACTAGGGTTGCAACCCCTGCCTTTTTTTGTTTTCCATTTGCTTGGTAGATCTTCCTCCATCCCTTTATTTTGAGCCTATGTGTGTCTCTGCATGTGTGATGGGTTTCCTGAATACAGCACACTGAAGGGTATTGACTCTTTCTCCAATTTGCCAGTCTGTGTCTCTTAATTGGAGCATTTAGCCCATTTACATTTAAAGTTAATATTGTTATGTGTGAATTTGATCCTGTCATTATGATGTTAGCTTGTTATTTTGCTCATTAGTTGATGCAGTTTCTTCCTAGCCTTGATGGTCTTTACAATTTGGCATGTTTGCAGTGATGGGTACCGGTTGTTCCTTTCCATGTTTAGTGCTTCCTTCAGGAGCTCTTGTAAGGCAGGCCTGGTGGTGACAAAATCTCTCAGCATTTGCTTGTCTGTAAAGTATTTTAATTTTCCTTAACTTATGAAGCTTAGTTTGGCTGGATATGAGATTCTGGGTTGAAAATTCTTTTCTTTAAGAATGTTGAATATTGGTCCCCACTCTCTTCTGGCTTGTAGAGTTTCTGCTGAGAAATTAGCTCTTAGTCTGATGGGCTTCCCTTTGTGGGTAACCCGACCTTTCTTTCTGGCTGCCCTTAACATTTTTTCCTTCATTTCAACTTTGGTGAATCTGACAATTATGTGTCTTGTTGTTGCTCTTCTCGAGGAGTATCTTTGTGGCGTTCTCTGTATTTCCTGAATATGAATGTTGGCCTGCCTTGCTAGATTGAGGAAGTTCTCCTGGATGATATCCTGCAGAGCGTTTTCCAACTTGGGTCCATTCTCCCCGTCACTTTCAGGTACACCAATCAGACGTAGATTTGGTCTTTTCACATAGTCCCATATTTCTTGGAGGCTTTGTTCATTTCTTTTTATTCCTTTTTCTCTAAATTTCTCTTCTCGCTTCATTTCATTCATTTCGTCTTCCATCACTGATACCCTTTCTTCCAGTTGATCGCATTGGCTACTGGTGCTTCTGCATTCGTCACGTAGCTCTTGTGCCTTGGTTTTCAGCTCTATCAGGTCCTTTAAGGACTTCTCTGCATTGGTTATTCTTGTTATCCATTCGTCTAGTTTTTTTTCAAAGCTTTTAACTTCTTTGCCATTGGTTAGGATTTCCTCCTGTAGCTCGGAGTAATTTGATCATCTGAAGCCTTCTTCTCTCAACTCGTCAAAGTCATTCTCCATCCAGCTTTGTTCCATTGCTGGTGAGGAGCTGCATTCCTTTGGAGGAGGAGAGGTGCTCTGATTTTTAGAGTTTCCAGTTTTTCTGCTCTGTTTTTTTTCCCCATCTTTGTGGTTTTATCTACCTTTGGTCTTTTATGATGGTGACGTACAGATGGGTTTTTGGTGTGGATGTCCTTTCTGTATGTTAGTTTTCCTTCTAATGGACAGGACCCTCAGCTGCAGGTCTGTTGGAGTTTGCTGGAGGTCCACTCCAGACCCTGTTTGCCTGGGTATCAGCAGCAGTGGCTGCAGAACAGCAGATATTGGTGAACTGCAGATCCTGCTGCCTGATCGTTCCTCTGGAAGTTTTGTCTCTGAAGAGTACCCAGCTGTGTGAGGTGTCAGTCCGCCCCTACTCGGAGTGCCTCCCAGTTAGGCTACTCTGGGGTCAGGGACCCACTTGAGGAGGCAGTCTGCCCGTTCTCAGATCTCAAGCTGTGTGCTGGGAGAACCACTACTCTCTTCAAAGCTGTCAGAGAGGGACATTTAAGTCTGCAGAGGTTAATGCTGTCTCTTTGTTTGTCTGTGCCCTGCTCCCAGAGGTGGAGCCTACAGACACAGGCAGGCCTCCTTGAGCTGTGGTGGGCTCCACCCAGTTCAAGCTTCCCGGCCACTTTGTTTACCTAATCAAACAACTAACTCCACAATGGTGGGCGCCCCTTCCCCAGCCTCACTGCCGCCTTGCAGTTTGATCTTGGACTACTGTGCTAGCAATGAGTGAGACTCTGTGGGTGTAGGACCCTCCAAGCCAGGTGCGGGATATAATCTCTTGGTGTGCTGTTTTTTAAGCCCATTGGAAAAGCACAGTATTAGGGTGGGAGTGACCCGATTTTCCAGGTGCCATCTGTCACCACTTTCTTTGACTAGGAAAGGGAATTCCCTGACCCCTTGCACTTCCTGGGTGAGGTGATGCCTCACCCTGCTTCAGCTGGCACACAGTGAACTGCACCCACTGTCCTGCACCTACTGTCTGGCACTCCCCAGTGAGATGAACTGGGTACCTCAGATGGAAATGCAGAAATCACCCATCTTCTGCATCGCTCACGCTGGGAGCTGTAGGCTGGAGCTGTTCCTATTCAGCCATCTTGGCTCCTCCCCCAGCAGTTATCTCTTAATAAGAACATAGAATAAATAGCTTTTAATTTTCTTTGTTAGAGAGACAGAAGTTGATTTATGGCAAGAGAATATGATTGAGAGCTGAAGAGTGGAAGAAAAGTTTTTCAAGGAGGCACTTTCCAGGATGAAAGCCCTGTCTGCTGTCCAGGTGAGTGGTGTCAAGTGGAGGCAGCATACGAAGCCATAGCAGGGACAGGAGGTGCCCACATCTCCAGGAGACTCCGCGTTAGCAGCACCACACATCCTGTAAGAAGAAATCTCACTGTCCTCAGCTTCTAGCTCCTTTCTTTTCCAGAATAAGGTGATTGTTCTGGGATAAGCAAACTTTGCCTGCAGGAAATTATTAAAGAGCTACCCTTGTGTGGATTCATTTCTCTCATGCTTTGAATTTGAAAGAGTAAATCCATTAGAAGCAAGAGCTTGGGCTGCCTGATGGAAATTATCCCTGAGAGGACTGAACAGATCACCAAAACCAGTACTCAGGGCTATCTGTAAGGCAATGAATGAACACATCAGACCCACACCAGTGTGGAAGCAGTTCTGGGACAACATGAAATGTGGCTAGTAAGCCTGGGAAAATTGGATTTTTAATTTACTTCTATTTAAATTACTTTGCATTTAAGTTCAGACAGCTGCAGGTAGCTCATAGCCACCAAATTGACCAGGGCAGATCTAAAGGACTTCATGAATATTAAAATCATTTGAATCTTATTATAATAGAAGAGAGGAAATTTTTTAAAGTGTGTATTTGTTGATATACAACCCTATAATCTCATTCGTAGGCAAAAAAAAAAAAAAAAAAAAAAAAACAATAAAAGCACAGCAAACAAATCAGACTTACTGACAAGTCAAGTGCTATTGGTTTTATCTCATTACCACTAGAAGCTGCTTCACCCCAGGGTCACAGGATCTAGCTGAAGTTTTAAAATGCTATGGGAGAGCCAAAGTGTGCCCATGGGTTGGAAGAGACAGTGCATAGTACAGATATCAGGAGAAAAGTTCAGAGGACAAAGAAACTTTGTGGCACTAACAGAAAAAATAACAGTCAGGGATTTTGAAGTGAGATGTGTTCCCTTTTCTTCATATCCAATGTCCTTTACTAATAGTTAAGGAGGTTAGACCAGGGACACAGCAAAACTAGGGAGTGACAACCCTTTGAGTATTGAACATCTACTGAGAAAGGGGCAGCTCCAGGCTATTCTCCAGTGCAATAGAACAAAGAGAGAAGAGACGGGGTCATTGGTGCCCCGGGCCACAGACACGGGAGACTCACGAGGGTGATGGGAAGGCAGGGGAGGAGGCGGAGGGGCCTTTGGAGTGGTCTGCCTCCAACACCAGAGGCTTCCATTTGTTTCATTCCATTGATGCTTAGTAAGCATATTGGCCTTTATATAGTTCTTGGTGCTAGGGAGGCAGCAACAACAAAAGACACCTGATATCTGCCCTCAAGGAACTAAAAGTCTACTAGGAAAGCCAGAAGTTAAATACACCATCATGTAAAATTAATTAAGCATACTCTCAGAGGCTATGAAAGCATATGGTTGGCAAAGCTGACCCAATCATAATGGGCAGAGCCTAGTGCAGGCCTCCAATAAGAAAGCATTTCAGCAAATACCCAAAATGTCAGTAGGTGTTCCCTAGAAGAAAGAAGAGCAGACTCGGAAGGGAAATCCTGTATAGGAAGCCTTAGAGATCTGAGAGACCCATGTGGAGAGAGGCAGGGGTAGCAGACAACCTGCAGGCAGAGGGCTCACACAGGGCTGGAGCAGCCTGAAGGCCTGTGGAGCCACATCCATTTCTTCAGCTATCACCTCACAAAAAAAGGGACAATGGAAAGGTCAGCCAGGATTTGGACGAAGCACATTGTAGGATAGCGGTGGTGCCTCCATCTTTCCTGGCCAACTTTGCTTGACAACAGAAGAAAACTAATGCCCCAGAGCCCGCTTTATCTGGAGTCCTATGGAAGAGCCCACTTTCTCTGGGGTCCTATGGAAGAGCCAGCTTTATCTGGGGTCATATGGAAAAGCTCTCTTTATCTGGGGTCCTATGGAAGAGCCCACTTTATCTGGGGTCCTATGGCAGAGTCCACTTTATCAGGAGTCCTATGGGGTTGCCCACCCCATGGCTTCCATCCAAGGTCATTGCACACCCAATGGCAGTGGGGTTCTTTCAGGACATATGGGTAACAAAGGAACGGGAGTTTGGGGCAAAGACTTTGCTACAAGTAATCCACACAGACCCTGGTCTCCACTTTCAAAATGCCTCCAACTCAACAGGGGAAGCATTCAACTCTTGCCTTTACCCAAGATAGGGAAGCCAAGGACATTTCTCTTAGTGTTACCAAAAGCTCCAGCTTCCTGCATATCCAACTTAGTTCTTCATTATCGAGGCATAATACTGGAGGCTTCCATACTCTGGGCTCCACATCCACTCTGTGATTTTGTGAATAAATCAGAAACGTTACAATCTGCTCGGATCTGCAGAGCTGGTGAGGAGAAAGAGCCTCGTATGCATCTTAGCCTGGGTTAAGCCTAGGTTTGTTGCTGGGTGCTCAGTTCAATTTACATTTCAGATAAACAAGAAACCACTTTGTAGCTTAAGTCTGTCCCAGGATATGGAAATATTGTCCTAGACAGTTATACTGGCAAAATGCTTTGTTATTTTTATGAAATGTAAATTTAACTGGACATTTTTATTTTATCTGGCAACTCTGTGTGTGGGTGACGGGTGACATCTCATTGTAGTGCATGGGGCCTTCTGGGAAAGATTTGGAAAAGGAACTGGTACAGCTGAGGGTAATCCCTGCAGGAAGACTGTGGGGTTCTGTAGTTTTGTGGCTCTGAAATAACGCTCCAAAAAATGTCAGCTTCGTAGAAGTGTAGGATAAGGGGCCAGCCAGCCTAACCATGAACCTTAGTTCTGTCGCTGTGTGATCTTGTGCAAGTACTTTGATTTCTCTGAGACTCAGTCTTCTTTCCAATGAGAGCTAGTAATATTTGTTTATGAGAGTTTAAATAAAGATTAAAGATAAAGTATGCAAAGGATATGGAACCTTGTAAATATATAAATTGAAAAAATTATAATAAAAATGGTCAGAATTCTCCTGCCCAAAAAGAAGAAGACGATTGAAGAAGTAGGTTTATTAGGAAACTAAAGCCCACGTGAAGTCAGCCATGCAGCTGTGGGGAGAGCTGGAGAGGGTGTTCTAGGTGCTTCCTGACCTGACCCAGTGGACTTGGAAGTTGCCTCTATCCTGTTGCTGTGGATTCTCACTGTCAGGCTGACTGTGTCTCTCAGGACATTGTACAATATAACCTTGCACAACACAGGTTTGAACTGTGCAAGTTCACTTATATGATGATTTTTTTTTCAATAAATACATTGGAAAACTTTTGGAGAATTGCTACAATTTTTAAAACATATGCAGCTGAACTGCATAGCTTAAAAATATTGATGAAAACAAGAAAAAGGTAGGTATGTCACGAATGCACAAAATATATGTAGATACTAGTCAATTTTATCATTTACTACCAGTAATTATGGAAATCTTATAAAAAGTTAAAATTTGTCAAAACTCATGCACACAAATGCTTACAGATCATACATGGTGCCATTCTTAGTTCAGAGAAATGTAAACAAATGTAAAGATGCAGTACTAAATCATAACTACATAAAATTAACTGTAGGATACACTATACTACCATAATAACTTCATAGCCATCTTCCGTTGCTATTGCAGTCAGTTCAAGGGTTGCCAGTATCTGCTTATAATGCCCTCTGACACTAATCATCTCAGCATGGGCAGGACATCTCTCCAGTAAACTGCCTATTGCAGAAAAAAAGTGATTTCTAGATGTTCTCATGTATTTTTCATCATGTTTAGTGCAATACTGGAAACCAATAACACCATGGGACCCAGGCGAAGTGCCACTAGTGATGCTGGAAGTGCTCCCAAGAAGCAGAGAAAAATCTTGACAGTACAAGAAAAAGGTGAATTGCTTGATATACACCATAGACTGAGGTCTGAAGCTGTGGTTGCTCATCGTTTCAGGCAGATAATTCATCTTGTAAACAGATGACATAAACTTATGCTATTGATAAATACAGTACACTACTGTAAATGTATTTTTTCTTCCTTATGATTTTCTTAATGAACTTTTCTTTTCTCTAGCTTTTTTGTTGAAGAATATAGTCTATAATACATATGAAATATGTGTTAATTGACTATATTATCAGCAAGGCTTCAAGTCAACAGCAGATTTTTAGTAGTTAAGTTGTGGGGGAGTCAAAAGTTATAACATGGATTTTCGACTGCATGATGAGTTGGTGCCCCTCAGTTCTGTGTTGTTCTAGGTTCAAATGTAAATACTTCTTGAGTAGAACAAAAAAAAAATTGAGTGAGATGTACTAAAAGCAATTGAACTGGCTTGGGTTTAAAAGAGTTTTAGAGTTAAAGCCATCAATCTATTATTTGCTTTGATTTAACACACAACTGGAACCAAAATTACTATGTGCTTCTGGTGACAATGCACACAGGTGATCTGGATTGGTAGAACTAGCATGAGGTTTACCAAAGATATCACAGTAAATGAATTTCCTGCAGTGCCTTCTTGGCGTGCACCATTATACCGGGAGGGGCACAAAGAAGCAGAGAGAGGAAACACGTTCTCACAGTCAGGCACTGTGAGTGGTCCTTCTGTATCTTTGGGTGTTTTACAAACACAAATGTCAACAAACTCTTTGACAGTCTTCAAAAAGTAAACCCCAATTATCTTCTTGTTAAATGAAAGCAGGACTCAGTGACTCATTTTTAACAAATAAATGTGGGCAGAGGTGATGGTGTGTGAATTTTAAAACTAAGTCATACAAGCCACTGCATCTTCTTTTCTCTCTTACTCTCTCATCACTGATCTAGGGGGAAGTGGATGCCATGTTGTGAGGACACTCAAGCAGCCCTGCAGAAACACCCCCAGGATGAGAAACTGAGGCCTCTGGCCAACAGCCATAGAGTGCACCACCTAGTCCCAGTCAAGCCTTCAGATGACTGCAGCCCAGGCCAACACCTTGACTGCAGCTTCATAAGAGACCCTGATAGTGGCACCACCCAGTTAAGCTGTTTCTGGATTCCTTACTCTCAGATCTATGGAAGATAGCAAATGCTTGTTGTTTTAAGCCATTTTGTGATAATTTGTTGTGCAGCAATGAAAAATTAATACAAACAACAATAGCTAACATGCATTGAGTGTTAATATGTGCCAAGAACTCTTCTAAACATCTCATACATATTAACTATTATTATTTTTTATTTACAGATGAGGAGAATGAAGTACAGGAGAGGTTACATAACTCATCCAAGGTAAGTACATACTAACTGATTCATACATAGCTAGACTCTCTTTCTATATGCACTCTCTCTCATGCATATGTGTTTTACTGCAGTACTATCTGTTTCCCTAAATAGATTAGAAGTTCCATAATGTAGGGGAAGATATTCTGCCCATATCATTTGAACCCAGCAGAATGCTTAAAAGACAGCATGCCTAAAATAAATATTTAGATAAATGGAATAGATGGATGATAAAGAAGTAAATTAAAAATTATTACATACCAACTCATTGCCCATGAAGTTTGAGATTTTGGGTCTAACACAGACCCATATATGGGAACCTCAAGACTGGATGATAATAGGGTCCTTTCTTTCAGAATCTGAAAAATTAGACTTCATATTGTTGCCAATTTTAGATGCTCGAATCTAGCCCAGAAAGCCAATGTTTTACAAATTTGTATTTAATTCCACGGAGAATTGGAAATAACCTAAATACCCAACACTGAAGTTTAATGAATTATGATACTTCAGTGCAATATAATTTTATGCAACTACTAAATTATAAAACTATGTTGAATCAAGAAAAATGTTTCAAACAATATTCAACTAAAAGCAGAAACAAAGTAAAATTTAGGCAAATTAATATTATATGTACTATTTAGTTACTAAAACTAATAAATATTTATTTGTACTTCATGGAGCAATCCCAAAGAGATATTTTTTAGTTCTAATGTTAGTAACTAAGAACAATTTTGTGCAAAATAACATTTTTTAAATTTTTGAGATAAAGTTTCTCTCTTTTTGTCCAGGCTGGAGTGCAATGGCACAATTTCTGCTCATTGCAAACTCTGCCTCCTGGGTTCAGATGATTCTCCTGCCTCAGCCTCCTGAGTAGCTGGGGTTATAGGCGCCTGCCACCACGGCCGTCTAATTTTGTATTTTTAGTAGAGATGGGCTTTCAACATGTTGGCGAGGCCGATCTCGAACTCCTGACCTCAGGTGATCTGCCCGCCTCAGCCTCCCAAAGTGCTGGGATTACAGGCGTAAGCCACTGCACTCAGACCAAAATAACATTTTTTATTAAAAAACAGAAAAAAATATTTCCAAGAATGACTCCTACCTTAAATGATAGTAAACACTGAAGAGACATTTTGAGAAGCTTTGGTCTCATGTATAAAACTTGAAGCAAGCCTGGCATGTCAGTGAACATTGTATGTCATGCAAATAGCATGACATGTCAGTGAGCATATGACCCAGTACAAAGCAAACAACTTAATATTAGCATGTCCAAACCACAGGACCCAGCATGAAGATGCCTGGGACACAGCAGAGAGGAACTTTGAATATAGTCTGGTCAAACTCGTTGCTTTATGGATGTGGAAACCGATGCACAGAGAAGCAAAGGGTTGTACTTCCTACCAAACTGCTTTGAGGTGCAAGAGCTGAGACAGATACTCAGGTGTCCAGAGCCTTAATTGAATGACAGAGAATTCAACACATTCTATCTCATATATGTTGTATCCCATGATGGTCATATACTATTATTACACTTGTTTTCCAGAGGGTGAAATTAAGGTGGATAGAGTGACTTAATGTGCTGGTCCAGAGTGTGGCATCTCATGTGTGACTACCTAGGCTCAAACTTTTCTCACACATTTAACAAGTGTGTGACTTGGAAAAGCTGCTTAGTCTAAGACTCAGAGTCATCTATAAAGTGGGGACAAAAGTAACCCTAACTTATAGAATCTGTTTTGAGGATCAAATGAGATAGCTTACCTAGAGCTCCTGGCAGAGCACCTGCACCTGATAATAATTTAATCAACATTAACTGTTATTTGTTGTTTATGTATCAATCACAGAGACCCATAGTTTGGGATTCCAAACTGATTCTACAACTTCAAGCCTGACATTCTTTTGGAAATAACTCAGTTGTCATCTAGTGCTAACACTGCTATAAATAAGGAATGTGACCTTGAGTGGCTTGTTTCCTTTCTCTGAGAGTCTCCCTCACCCTTGGGATGGAATGTGGGTTCTTGGGGCTGGGCTTGATGACCTCTGAGATTGCTTCTAGCTCTAGGATGCAATTAATTCATCTGTTCATTTATTCACCTGTGCATTCCTTCCTGAGTGTCACCATGTAAAATGAGTGGCCTCGGGAACATGTGGGTGCTGAGATGAACCTGCCCCAAAGGCAGCTTAGATAAGATGTATGCACAATACAATGCATACTCTGGAAGAAATTGAAATGTGCTGTTAGAGGTGAGAGAGAGAGATGCAGATCTTTGGGGCTTCAGAAGGGAGTCATCTACTTTGAGTGTGTGGAATTAGGGGAGATTAAGTGGAAAAGGGAGCTTTCAGTGAAGAGTCAGTGGATGTGGTCATGTGGAATTTCAGACAGAAGAATGTATACATTCAAAGAAATGGAAACAGCCCCATGGGCCATGCAGCAGAGGAGCCAGTGGTCCAGATGAGGAGGAGGAGCACTGGAGAACAAGCCTTGAGAGGGAGGCAGGCCCACATCTTGAGAACTTCAAATGCAGGGGAGGTAGAATGACGTGAACTAGCACAGAGAAGGATGGGCAGTCTGGAACAGGGAGGCCTGGGCTGGGGTAGATCTGTGAGAACAAGGATGAAGAGGATAGGGAAAGAAGGAGCTAGGAAGACTCTGCCCTTCTAACTGTGGGACCTGGAGACTGGGGATGTGGCTAACGTTGTTCGATAGCCCCGAGGAGGAGTGGGCTGGAGAGTAGAAACTGACGGAGCCGTGCTGGGAAACTGCTAAGTGTGGGTGTGCATGGGACATCAGGCCAGGCAATGGCCAGGAGGAAAACAGACCCCAGGAGCCAAATCTCTGCAGGGAGGCCAGGGCTAACTGCAGATCTGCTCAGTAATTTCTTCCTCAAATTTTAGGATTTAAATGAGCACAATTTTATATTTACAAAAATATTGTGATGATGGTACTTAGAGTTCCCATATCCTTCCTGCCCAGTTTTTCCTACTGTTAACAGCCTATATTAATATGACATGTTTGAACAATTAATAAATTGTGAACAAAATTGATTCATTATTATAAACTAAAGTCCATGATTTGTTCGTATTTCCTTTGTTTTTATCTAATATCCTTTATGTGTTCAGGATCCCACTGCGGATGAACACTGTGTTACATTTAGTCACAGGATCTCCTTAGGCTCTCCTTGACTGTGATGGCTTCTCAGGCTTTCCTTGTTTTTGATGATCTTGACAATACTGAGGAGTACTGGTCAGGTACATTGTAGGCTAATCCTCTATGGGAGTCTGTCTGAAGTTTCTCCCATGATTAGACTGATGAGGTGATGGGCTTTGGGGAGAAGCCCAACAGGGGTAAGGACTATTTTAATGACATTGGGTCAGGGATCTATGCTATCAACATGACTTGTCACTGTTGATGTTGACCTTGAGCACCTGGTTGAGGTGATAATTTGCAGGTTTCTCTGATGTAAATTTACTCATTTTTCTCTTTTGTACTGTAGTTTTTTGGAAGAAAGTCACTGCCACACTTCCACTCTACCACAGCCCACACTTAAGGAGTGGGAGTTATGCTGCACCTCTTTGAGAGCTATCTACCTAAATTATTTGAAATTCTTCTGTACAGTAGATTTGCTTCTTTTCCCCCATTTATTTACTTATTCAGTCATGTATTTATATCAATGTGCACTCATGCATAATTATTGTACACTTTGGGTTGTGATTCAGCGTAACTCTATTTCATTGCTCCAGCTGTGGCCATGCAGAGCTCTTTTGTTTGGCTCCTGTGCCCTTTGCTGCACTCCCTTGCAGTAGTTTTGTTTGAGCACCTTCTTACTTTCTGGCACTACAAGATGCTCTAGGCTCCTCTTAGGTAATTGCTCTTCTGCCTTAGAATCAACCATTTTCCTAAGAAATCATGAATCCTTTTACTGGAGAATGGTTTTAGAAACCAAGATGTGGGTATGAGCTGTGCTCGTTGAAATTGAGATGTCCTTGCTTCTAGTGCTTTTAGCTGGCAGAGCAAGGAAATACACATATGTATATAATAACATGTTTATACACACATACATATTTATAAATATTTTCATGTCTTGTTTTTGAGACAGGGTCTCACTCTGTTACTCAGGCTGAAGTGCAGTGGTGCAATCATAGCTCACTGCAGCCTCAACCTTCTGGGATCAAGCAATCCTCCCACTTCAGCCTCCTGAGTAGCTGTGACTACAAGCACTCCACCAAGCTTGGCTAATTTTTTATTTTTAGTAGAGACAAGTTTGCGTTATGTTGTCCAAATTGACCTTAAACTTCCGGCCTCAAGTGATCCTCCTGCCTTGGCCTCCCAAAGTGTTGGGATTATAGGTGTGAGCCACCATGCTTGACCTCATATGTCTGTATTTTTGTATCTGCATCTTTATTAAGTTAAACATTAATTCATATTGATTTTTCCAACCATAATATACTACCACTCATGGGTCATTTGCACTTTTCCTTTGCTTATCTGTAAGGTCCACTTCAACAGTGAGATGCACAGCTCCTCTCATCTGTATCCAGCAACATTATACTTCAAAATTAAGGAGAAATAAAAACTTTCTCAAACAAAAAGTAAAGCAACTCATTACTGGCAAACCTGTCCTCCAACAAGTTCCTCAGGTGGAAGGAAAATTATATAGGTGAGAAACTCAAATCTACATAAAGAAAGGAAGAGAGCTGGAGAAGAAATAAATGAAGGTAAAAGAAAATCTTTTATTTTTCTTACTTTAATTGGCCTAAAAGATATCTGTTTAAAGTGAAAATAGTAACAATTATTGGATAACTGTGGCATACCAACAGTGAAATAAATGAGTGACAGTTGTCCTCTCACATTAAGGCCAGGATCTCCTTGACTGTGCCTGGAACACCCTTGTTCTCCACAGAGAGCTGCCTCTACTATCATCCTCACAGCCTCTGATACGCTCTGAGAGAACAAGGGGCAGGGCCTTTTCCCTGCTGGAGCTCTTCCATGTATGCACATGTTTTCTCTGGGGACCATTTGCCGAATTCACCTCAGAAATGAGCCCTAGTGCCCTCCACTGACTGCCATTGAGTGACTTGGGGTACAGCCCTCCAAGCTCTCATGTATGGCAGTTGCTGAAGGTGAGTAGATTCCCCGTTTAACTCAGTTAAAGGGGTGGGGATGACTGGCCCCAAGGATGTTCTCCTGGAGGAGATGGGGAAGGAGGGCCTGGCCTGCCACCCCGCACCATCCACCAGCACAATGCATTCTTAGTAGATGGAGGAGGGGACACAGAGAACTCCAAAAATCTATGAGCGATAACAACGCTTACCACAAATTCCACACTCATGTGGGTTTTGCCATCTGGGGCTATTACCTCTTACTCAACACTGAAGGCCAGAGTGAAATGTCCCTGGAACCTGAAAACACATATCTCTTCTGAGACTCAGAAGAAATAAATGGAAGAAATGTTTTCTCATTTTTAGCAATTGTTACAAGAATTATTTATTTGGAAGGGACTTGGCTTTTTTGGGGAAATGGTTTAATAAGCCTATTGAGGGTATAGAAATGAGCTCCCAGGACCTGAGTTTTGGGCCTGTGCCTAGTTTTCATGAGGAAGGAAAAGGCTTCTCTGCCTAGTAAATGGGAGGGGAGGAATGTGATGTTCCTACAGAGAGAAGTCCAGGAGGGAAGTGGAGAGAGAGAGAAAAATCAAACCCCATGGGAATGCATGATTAAGAACAACGGGGCTCTGGAGTGAGAGCAAATTGAAAAAGGCCAAAGAGCAATGTCTGATTTTTCTTTTTTTATCACGATGGGGTTGGATGACATAACACTTCTCTGCCATTGCCTTGACAAAATTGTTCCTGCTTTTGGACATGTGGATTGGGGCTGGGGAATTAGGAAGCCAAAAAGGAACTCCAGGCAGCAGCAGGCTGTGCATGTGTGGTTGATGAGATGAGCTCTCTGCAGGAGTCGCTAGGAAGAGCAAGTGGGTTTTTCTTTTATTCCTCGCTCAAGGCAGGACGAGTGAAGCCTAGAAGTCCCCTAAGTCTTGACCGTGAAAAGGAGCTGTGATAATCATCAACGTACCTGAGTTAACGAAAGCATGAAAACCTCACGGTACCAGCACGCCCCTGTGTTTAGAAGAGCTGGCTAAATTTTCTCTGGCTTCAAGAAAAAGCACAATTGACTAATTTGTCCATTCTGGAAGTCTGTATTCATGGTCCTGTAAATAGAATAGACCCACCCAGAAAAGGCCTTGGAGAGAAGAGAGCCAGAGAAAGCCAAGATTTCAGAATGAATGGTTCTGTTTGAAGAGCTTTGTATGGCAAATGAAGGTTAAAAATTTTTCCTCACCTTTCCTTTAGAGCAGTGATTTTTGAAGTGTGGACTTTTAACAGCTGCAGCAGCAGCAGCATCACCTGGAACTTGCTGGCATTGCAAATTATTGGGCTCCATTCCAGACCCACTGAGTCAGAAAGTCTGGGTATGGGGTCCAGAGATCTGTTATAGAACAAGTTCTTCCAATGCAAGCTAAAGTTTGAGAACAATTGCTCTAAAGCAGCAGATCTTAAATTGAATTCAGAAGTTTGTGAAGCCAATGGGGAAAAAAATATTATTTTTACCAACATTTAACTGAAAGTTAGCATTTCCTTCTGTTGTGAACACAGTCCGAAAAGCACAGTAGGATTGACTGCGCTGGGGCTTTTGCACCAACAGAAACCTTTTTATAGCAGCTTTATTCAGATATAATTTGCATATAATGCAGTTCATCCATTTAAAATGTAGAATTCAATAGTTTTTAATACAATTACAAAATTATGCACTAAGCACCTGTAATGGTTAATTTTGTGTGTCAACTTGACTAGGCTAAGGAATGCCCAGATAGCTGGTAAAAACCTTATTTCTGGGTGTGTGTGGGGGTGTTTCCAGAAGAAATTAGACTTTGAATTGGTGGACAAAATGAAGAAGACTCACTGTCACCATAATAGGTAGTCATCATTTGAATCTGTTGGGGCTCAAATAGAATAAAAACAGAAAGAGAAAGGTCAAATTTTCTTGGTGAGCTGAGACATCCATCTTCTCCTGCCCTCAGATATCTAAGCTCTGGCTCTGGGGCCTTCAGACTCCTGGACTTACAACAGTGGCCTTCTATCCCCCAGCTCCCCACCCTGCTTCTCAAGCCTTCAAATTAGTATGGAATTAAACCTCAGCTTTTCTGAGTCTCCAGGTTATACTGCAGATTCTGAGACTTCTCAGCCTCCATAATCTTATGAGCCAATTCCCACAATAAATATCTCCATATCTCTGTCTCTCTTTATATATATATATATAAATATTTATTATATTCGGATATATATGGGAAAAAATGTATACCATTATTTTTACTAACATTTTACTGAAAGTTAGCATTTTCTTCTGTTGTGAACATAGCCTAGAAAGCGCAGCAAGATTGACAACACTGGGGCATCAATCAATCAATCAATCAATCATCAATACACCAATCAATCATCAATCATCTAGCTATCAATCAATAATCTCTATCTATCTATCTATCTATCTATCTATCTATCTATCTATCTATCTATCTAATCTATCCATCTCTATCATCTATATCTCCTATTGGTTCTGTTTCTCTGGAGAATGTTAACACAGGACCACAATCAAACTTGAACATTGTCCTCACCACAAAAGGAAACTTCATGTCTATTGCCACACTCCATCATCCCCCTCCCCTACTTTAAGCAGCCACTTATCTACTTTTCATATTTTTAGATTTGAAGATTCTGAACATGTCATATAAATAAATAGAATTATATAATACATGATATTTTGTAATTGACTTTTCCACTTAGCATAATGTTTTAAAGTTCATCCATGTTGTTGCATGTATCAGTATGTCATTTCTTTTTTTTGTCAAGTAATATTTCACTATATGGATATCTAACATTTTATGTATCTATTCATTAATTGATAGACATTTGGATTGTTTCTACTTTTTGGCTATTGTGAATAATATTGCCATTAAAAATGTCTGTATAATACAAGTTTTTGTGTAATCATATGTTTTTATTTCTCTTCATTAGACCCCTAGCAGTGAAATTGCTGGGTCCTCTGGTAACTCTGTGTTTAACGATTTGAGGAGTTGCCAGACTGTCTTGAAAAGTGGCTGCACTGTATTACATTTCCACCAGCAATGTATGAAGGCTCAAAATTTTCCACATCTTCATCAACACATTGTTTTCCAGCTTTCTAAAATTACAACCATCCTAATATGTGTAGCAGTATCTCATTGTGGTTTTGATTTGCATTTCCCTGATCACTAATGATGTTGAGCATACTGTCATAAGTTTATTGCCTATTTATATACCTTCTTTAAAGAAATTTAGATTAAGATTCTTTGACCATGTTTAATTGGGTTTTTTTATTACTGAGTTGTAAGAGTTCTTTGTTTATTCCAGGTACAAGTAACCTATTATGTGCATAATTTGCAAATATTTTCTCTCATTCTGTGGGTTGCATTTTTACTTTTTAATATTACCCTTTGAAGCACGAAAGTTTCTAAGTTTGTTAGAGTTCAATTTAATTATTTTTAGTTTGTTGCTTGTGCTTTGGTATCTTACATAAGAAATCATTTCCTAATCCAAGGTGACAAAAATTGATGTCTATGTTTTCTTCTAACATTTTATAGAATTAAGCCTTATGTTTAGGTCTTTCATCCATTTTGAGTTAAATTTTGAATATGATGTGAGATAGGGATCTAACTTTATTCTTTTGCATGTGGATATCTAGTTGTCCCAGCACCATTTGAAGAGATGATTCTTTTCACAATAAATTGTTTTAGCATCCTTGTTGAAATCAGTTGTACATAAAGGTGAGAGTTTATTTCTGGTCTCTCAGTTCTGTTCTAGTGATCTTTATGTCTATCTGTATGTTAGTACCATACTGTCTTTATTACTATAGCTTTGTAATAAGCTGTGAAGCTGGTAAGTGCGAGGCCTCCAACATTTTTCTCCTTTGTAAAAACTATTTTGGCTATCCTGCATTCCAGGCATTTTGATATGGATTTTATTAGAAGCTTGTCAAGTTCTGCCAAATAGGCAACTGGAATTTTAATGGGGAGTGCATTAAATCTGTAGATTGTTTTTGGTAGTATAGTTATCTTAACAATATTAAATCTTGCAATCCATAAACATAGGTTGTCTTCCCATTTATATAGAGCTTTCAAAATTTTTTTCAATAATGCTTGTTGTTTTCAGAGTATAAGTTTGCGCTTCTTTTGTTTATTTGATTCCTGTATATTCCTGTAAGGTCTATACATCCCACTTGAAGTTGTACAACATTGATTACAAGTAGATTTTTAAACATTAAATATGTCTACTGTAATCCTTAGAGCAACCACTAAAACAAATAAACAGAGAAACAAAACAAAGAGATATAGTCAAAATACAACAGATAAATAAAAATGGAATATTTAAAAAATGTTCAACTATCCCAAAAGAAAGCTGGAAAGAGGAACAAAGAAACGGAAAGCAGAGGTAATACACAGAAATAAAATATAAAATGGTAAACCTAAATCCAAACATATCAATAATTACATTAAATGTAAAGTGTCTAAGCACCCAATTAAGACACAGAGATTTTCAGAATGAATAAACAAACATATGACACAATTATATGCTGTCTATAATGGTAATGATACAAGCAGATTAAAAGTAAAAGAATGGAAAAAATATAGACCATGCAAGCTTTAATTTAATGCTGGAATGACTATATTAATATCAAAATAGGCTTCAGAGCAAAGAAAATTACCAGGGACAAAGACGGATATTCCATAACCATAAGAGTCAATTTACCAAGAAGACATAACATTCAAGGTGTGTAAAAACTAAAAACAGAGCTCAAAAAAATAAGCAAAAACTGTCAGAAATAAAGTATTAATAAACAAACTCACAAGCATAGTTTTGAGACTTCAACTCTTTCAGTAATGGATAGAACTAATGGAAAGGGAATCGGCAAGGATAGAGAAGATCTGAACCGAACCTTTAACCAAATGAATTTAACAGACATTTATAAAATTCTCCACCTAAACAAAGCAGGATATACATTTCAGGGGAAGGCAGGAAATATTTTGAACAGAGGAAAAATGAAAATACAGCATATTATATCTACAGAATGTGGGTAGAGTGCTGAGAGGAAATTTATAGAATTAAAGGCTAATGTTGGAAAAGAAGAAAAATTTCAAATAAATAATCTAAGATTCTATCTCCAGACTCTAGGAAAAGAAGTGTAAAATAATCCCAAAGCAAGCAGAAGCAAGAAAATAATAAAGATAAGACCAGAAATAAATAAAATTTAAAATAGAAAACTAATAGAGAAAAATTGATAAAACCAAAAGCTAGTTCTTTAAAAAGATAAACTTCTAAAAAGACTGATGAAGATGAAAGGAGAAGAGACACAACTTATTAGCATAAGAAGGAAAGAAGGCATATTGCTACAAACACTGCAGACATTCAAATAATAATGAGAGAATATTATGAACAATTTTATGTTCATAAATTTGACAACTTAAAAGAAATGGACCAATTCCAGCTGGGCATAGTGGCTCATGCCTGTAATTCCAGTGCTTTGGGAGGCCAAGGCTGAGGTGGGCAGGTGGCTTGAGCTCAGGAGTTTGAGACCAGTCTGGGCAATATGATTAAATCCCATTTCTACAAAAAATATAAAAAATTTTCCCGGGGGGTGGTGGCATGCAACTGTAGTCCAAGCCACTCAGGGGCTGAGGTGGGAGGATCACTTGAGAGTGGGAGGTAGAGGTTGCAGTGAGCCAAGGATCACACTATTGCACTGCAGCCTGGGCAACACAGCAAGACGCTGTCTCAAAAAAATACATAAATAAAAAGAAATGGACCAATTCCTTGAATACCAAAAATTATCAAAACTCACTCAAAATTAAATAGACAATCTGTATAAAACAACTTGACTTTGTAGTTGAAACTCTTCTGAAAGAGAATTGTCTAGGCCCACATAATTTCACTGGAAAATTTGAATAAATATTTTAAAAAGAAATAAATAAAACCAACTTTACTCAATCTCTTCCAGAAAATAGAAGAGGGGAGAACACTTCCAAATTCATTTTATAAATGGTGACAACCATCTATAAAACGACCCAAAGGTTATTCCTTGGGGAATGAGACAAGGACAAGAAATCTCTCTCTCTCTCTCTCTCTCTCTCCATACATACATACATATTTATATATATAATCTTAAGCCTTTTTCGGAGGGCAGAGTAATTTGATTTTTAATTATGTACATGTATTACTTTAATTATAATGTGATTAAATATAAGTATCCTGGTTGCAGGCCTAAGAAACATCCAGCATAGATGTCAGCTGTCTTGCCCCATGGACTCTACCCTGGAAGCCTGGTAACCTGGCTGTCATTTTCTCTTTTCTCCCCTTAAAATCTCTTTATCTCCCAACAACTGCAGAGCTGTCTCGGAGTACTTTCCGCTGCAGGTCATTTGACTTGTCTCTTCTCAGCTTTCTCTCTCTCTTTTTTTTTTTTGTTTGTTTATTTGCTAATTTCCCCTAAAGCAGGTCCTTGGTCCACCAAATTCATGTGAGTTCAGGGTTTTTTTCCACAGTCAGCCTCAGGAGAACAATCAATGAGGTCTTAGAAAAGAATGCACATTGAGGAAATCCCCTTTGAGCTGACTGCATGAATGCCAATTCCGTTCGTGGTTTCATGCTTGCCAAGCACCAAGAGTGTACCAGGGGACTCGTAGAGAGGGCAGTTGGGGCACACATGGGAGGTCATGACACCATGAATTGGGAAACTGCACTGGCCAGCGATGTGACTGACCTTGGGAAAGTGTCCATTTCGGGTAGGTGAGAGGGGCTGGGCCATGCTATGCAACCCACTTGGGAGGATTATGAAAGTTTGGGGGGCAGCATAGAGTTAAAAGTTCTCAGACATGAGATAATCCCATGGCCATTGCTCAACCTGGATGGAGCCCAGGATAAAGGAGTCAGAACCACATAGAATGGACCTAAGGTCCATTCTCATCTCAAGAAGGAGATCTGGTTGGCAGAAGCAGTCCCTGTGAAGAACAAGATGTTTTTGAAAACACTCTGAGCCACTTGTTCATGCCAGATGTCACTGCATGGATCTCAGCCTTATCCCCAGCCCAATGCAGAGGCTTACCAGCCCTTTCAGAACCCTTGGTACAGGTGGCTGTTTTTGACACACTGAAATGTGCAGTGACAGTAGCAAAGATTGGGGGTGGTCTGGCTGATTTCACATCTGGAGCCTGATTTCTCCCATGTTTGGTCAGTGTCTGGGCATGATCTGAGGCACCTCAGGCCTTGCTCAGGCATTGCTCTATGGGAACAGAACATCTGCTACTCACCACAGGAAGCCCAACGGAGAAGCTGTGAGGTTACTGGGTAGAACCTCTCTTGAGGGGTCTGCTGTGAGCCCCTGAGCACCCAGAAGGCACAGCACAGAGAACAGCGCAGGCAGGACAAAGCTTGTCTCCAAAGGGCCCTGCCCAGGACCTGAAGAGCATACAAGTGTGATCAGATTTGAGAAGACAGTAGACAGGCTCTGGTAGAGCAGCAAAGACCTGCAGAATCAACCACTTTCTTCCTGAAGCACAGACATTGGAGTAGTCTCTACTCCAAAGGCCCTCATTTAGGGGAAGCTAGGAATAAAAGAGCTGAGATGAGACAGGTCAGATGACCTATAAATTGAAAGGACTGAGACAGCTCTGCAAACAACTATAACAGCAATGTGTATGCCTCACTCACTTTGAGCAACGCACTGTTCTGAGGGCTGTATGCGCCCTGACCTATGACCTTGGTTACTCTTACAACAATCCTGGGTTGTTAGTGTCACCATCTGGTAGATAAGGAGACTAAGGTGAACAGGGGCTCAACTTACCACCAATGAGTGGCAAGCCATGATTCAAATCTGGACAGACTTGTCCCAGCATGCAACCGGGTCTAAACTTCCTCTTTCCTTCCATGAAGCAGTGCTCATCTGGATGTGCTAAAGTCCCTCTCAGCTAATGCCATGGTTTCCTTGTTGTGTGGAATTATCACATGTCTCAACTGAAGCAGTGTTGTGCTCTTTGAAGCACAATTTTAAAAATTATATATTTCTGATAATGTCCAGGCATATATATAAAACTTTAATATCAGATGGCATTTAACACCGTTATCTCATCCTTGAGACTTAGACTGACGCACATTTTTAAGTCTTGCCTATTTGTGTCCTTTCTTCAGCGGACTGAGTTGGGAGTAGGGTCACAAAGCAGAACCCTGAAACCTGAGTGTTCTTAAGAAAAGCTCCAATCCTGTATGAGGTGTAAGTTCCAAAAGATAAGAACCCCTGAGCTGAAATACAGGGCAAAGGTGTGATCAGGAGAGTGTCAAACACCAAGACAACAGAAACACACATGCACAGTGTGGAAGTAACGAGGAGGAAGAACAGACCGACAATAGACGAGTAAACTCAGAAATCAAGATGGGGGTAATGAGGGAGCCACAGATGAGATGCATGGTTTCCAATGGTCAATTGGCTCCAGGTTGAGCTCAGAGTGGGCTGCCCTGTGGGACAGCCTTCTTAACATATTATGGTGGGCTGCACTTGGCCACAGCAAACAGGAACAAAATTAAAACAATGTCTTCTCTTCCATTATGATCTGTAGCTTTCCCCCACACTCAGTTGATGTGCCTCAGGGTCTGAGCCTTTCTTTCTCTCTTCCCCTCACTCCTTCACCTCCAGTGCACAACATAATTTTTGGCTCATTGCACTATCATCTTTGGTCAATGCATAACCGTCTTTTATTCATGTGTTCATGTATGTAATTAGCTATATATTTTTGATAACGTAACACCTACAAGATACTGTCCAGCACAAAAACTGGGACCTTACCAATAGCCCACAACTGTATTCCACCCCATCCTTTCCACTTATCTCATTCTGACTTTGCTGGGCTCTAAGCACTTTGTCTTTGTGAGTCTCTTCCTTTATTAAAAATTATATTTATATGCATAATTGTCATTATATTATTTTTTCTTTATGATTCTAAATGTAACTAAAATTAAAACATTTGTGTGGGACCTTAACATTACCATGGACCCTATGCATTGCTGTGCTTATTGTGTTTAATGGATAAGTTGACCCTGAACCCACCTAGTTTAACCATCTTCCTGTATCTGGTGTTTATTAATACTCTGCTTTCCTTTTAATAAGACTTTATCTATATTAATATAGGTACATTTGTTCATGTGTGTGTAAATAGTTAATGTACAAAGAGAATGTGGGACATCCAGCAAGTGAAAAGTTTGGAAATCATCCCCTCTATTCTTATAGCAACAAAAAGCTGTACAAATTGAAAATCAACAGCTTTTCTTACACCTGTCAGGGAATAGAGGTCATAGGGCAAACTCCCATCCTGAAATGTGCTGGAGGGACCAGCAAATCCAGAGGGTCATAGCCAAGGTCTGCTCACCCAGACCAGAGGCTACGGGGGCCATACACTGGTGGGAGCACTGCAATGGTAATTTTGATGGATTGCTGGAAACAATGTGGACTAGTGGGAAATTCCTGGGGGCACAGTCTTGGGGAAGGGGTGGTCTTCACACTTTTACTGGCTTTATCTTTCATAATCCAACCAGATTCTCATGGTAAAGAGCCAAGAATTATCCCCTCCTGGCTCTGGTAGAGGTAAGAAAAGAGTACTTTTTTAGAAGTATGCCCAGTGAGCTCTCCAAAACAAAGCTTTCTCCAGGGTAAAAGACTTACCAGAGCCTTCTCCCACTGGGGGAAAGGACATTTCTCCAACTTCACTGCCCCTCCCAGCTTTCCTGTATCTCTTAAGAGCAGGGTAGAAGCGAACAAAACACTTGTGAAGGCCACAGGCCAGGGGCACAGGCACACAACAGACTGAGATTTAATCCTGTAATTACAGAAAGTACCCCATCCCCTAACACACACACCTTACAACCACACCAACAAGGCTCTAGTGTAACAACAGCTAAAGAAACTGCAAGGTTCACACTCTATCAAAGGTGTTCTTTGGGAGGCCCAAATCAACAGGAAGGACAAAAATAAGGAAGGACGCTAGAGGAATGAGAAACCTCTGGAACAGGAAGCTACAGCAAACATTAAGGGAATAAAACACCTTGACTTGGTTCCTCCTTCTTGGACCTTCTCTTTTGAAAAGTGAATTGCCCATTAAAAAAAAAGGATAGTGTCTCATCCTTCCTGATCTATGTAAATCCTCTATAGCACAGAAACTTCATGAGCTAAAACCAAACACCACTGGTATTTTGTCAACTTGGAAAAGAAACAAAGCTTTGGTAATGAATAGAATTTTCTTAATTTGACATAGCTTGCCCATGAATTTTTCTAAAAGCTTTGTTATCTGATGGTGCTTGCTTGCCTGCGTTCTCCTGTAACTTAGTATGTGATTTCAGCCAGGTAAGCATATCATAGGTGGCCGCATTAGCCAAAATGCACTTCTTAGTATTTATTCAGTCATCTGAACTAGTTCAAAAACAACTTTTGGTGGATGTGCATGAGCGAATAAGAGTATTTAATTTGTTAGGTTCTTTTTTTTTTTTTTATTATACTTTAGGGTTTTAGGGTACATGTGCACAATGTGCAGGTTTGTTACATATGTATCCATGTGCCATGTTGATTTCCTGCACCCATTAACTCGTCATTTAGCATTAGGTGTATCTCCTAATGCTGTCCCTCCCCCCCCCCCACCCCACAACAGTCCCCGGAGCATGATGTTCCCCTTCCTGTGTCCATGAGTTCTCATTGTTCAATTCCCACCTATGAGTGAGAACATGCGGTGTTTGGTTTTTTGTCCTTGTGATAGTTTACTGAGAATGATGTTTTCCAGTTTCATCCATGTCCCTACAAAGGACACGAACTCATCATTTTTTATGGCTGCATAGTATTCCATGGTGTATATGTGCCACATTTTCTTAATCCAGTCTATCGTTGTTGGACATTTGGGTTGGTTCCAACTCTTTGCTATTGTGAATAGTGCCGCAATAAACATACGTGTGCATGTGTCTTTATAGCAGCATGATTTATAGTCCTTTGGGTATATACCCAGTAATGGGATGGCTGGGTCAAATGGTATTTCTAGTTCTAGATCCCTGAGGAATCGCCACACTGACTTCCACAATGGTTGAACTAGTTTACAGTCCCACCAACAGTGTAAAAGTGTTCCTATTTCTCCACATCCTCTCCAGCACCTGTTGTTTCCTGATTTTTTAATGATGGCCATTCTAACTGGTGTGAGATGGTATCTCACTGTGGTTTTGAAACTATCTTTTCCCTTAAGGCAAAAACATGTATTCTGGTCCTTGGGCAAGTTAGTACAACAATGGGATTTAGATGAACTGACACTACGTCCTCGTGAGCTCCCCCTTCCTCGGAAGGCACTTGGGAAAGCATGTGAACAAGTTCCTTTACTCAGGATTGTGAGTGGCGAGGCTGCTTGGACCATGATCTCCAGTTTCCAGGACCTGCCCAAGAGGATTCCTTCCCAGCCTGTTGTTGGAGACAAGTGGGATCTTCTTCCTGAGAGAACTGCCTGCTTTACCCACTGTCTCCTGCATCATTTTATTCTGAATGTCTCCAGTTATTTCAACTATCTTAGGAAGGACTCTGGGAAAATGAAAGCTGTATATGTCACTTATGAGTTTCTTACAACAGGAACCATGTTCTACCCTGCATTGATGGCTAATTGATTAAAAATGGTGCAAATGCTGCTGTGGTCTTGGTAAATCCTTCTCCATATAACTTGTTTTTGGTTTTTCACCAATATGTGAATGACACATGTGACTGAGACAGTGACTGGATTTGATTACCAAGGATTGTGAATAAAATATTCTTTCAAGATGTCCATTCTCTTATAGCATTAGCATCCCAAACCCCCAGTTCTCAGGCTAAGAAACACATGCTTTGCTGAAAGACATTCAAAATTCCAGTACAGAGCTCCATTAACTAGCTGGATGAATAGCAAAGATTCAGCATCCACTGTGTGTGAATTACATCTAGAAAGTTTCTCATCCCCACCCTCATGAAGATCACAGTCTGGTGGAAAAGCTGAGGCACGTTCAAGGAAAAAATCCAGGGGATGCATGAAACTGACATGCAAACAAGCAGTTCATGGATAAGGAAACCCACCAGGCATTATTAATACAGGTTGGATTAACTCAGGACAGGCCATGTGATGTAGGAGGCAGGTGTGAAGCAGAAACCTAGTGACCCTCTAAGAGAGAATGGACTAATATTTGTTTGGAGGTAAAATGAACCAATTGCAATTACAAGTGAAACTTTTGGTTGTGTATAAGAGAGAGAGCCCTTGCCACTTTGTTCAGTAAGTCACTTGATAGTTTCATTAATTCAGTTAATCATTTTGGAACATATAGGGCTATGTACTCTGTATACACTCATTTGCTGTCTGTCATAGCAACTAGGTATGTGTCTTCTCAGCCCTGTGTTAGGTTGCAAGCAGCCAGAAGGCAGGGCTTGGATCCTGCTCATCATGTAGACCTGAAGGGGGTCTTTTGATGAGTGGAGAGCCATTGGTCTTAAAATGACTTGCAAAGGGACACCCCCAATCTCAAGAATCACCATTTTGAATTCTAATTCTGAGTAAGGTGGCTAACGAATCTTTTTGGTTCACTGACTGAATTGATTCACAAACATGAAGTAATTGTTACTCTGTATGTTTAGAACAACATCCTCTTGTATTTTTGGCCACTAAATACTTGCGGCATTGGTTAGTAGAAAGCATAAATTAAAAACTGCAGCCTGAGTAAATGGATTATTCCAGTGGTTTGCACACATTTTTCATAGTGGCTAATCTTTTTAAAATAAAATTTTAGGGGAAATCCCATTATAATCATAGGAGATAATATATTCTGAACACTATATGCCAGGAGTACTGTAATAACTCTTTTCACTAATGAACTGATTTCATCTTTGCAACAATTCAATGAAATAGAATACTGTTGTCATTTGCAACTGAGAGTTGAGGAAACTGAAGCAAAGAGAAGTGATCTGGCTTGCCCTAGGACACACAGAGCCAGCTGGCCTGTAATGATCCATGATGCTAACATATGCAGTCTGGCTTAGAGCCTGTGGATAAAGTCCCAAGGCTATCTGTGGAGAATTCCCTCTTGCCTGGGGAGGCCATTCTGTTTGTTCTATTCAGTTTGCAATTGCAGGAGGCCAACCCACACTATGTACATTATGGCGGGGCAATTGCTTTACTAAAAATTTACTGATTTAAATGTTAATATCTTCCAAAAACACTCTCCAAGTTGACACATAGAATTAACCACCACACCAGGTCGTGGTAATAAAGGGGTCTCAGAGATGGTTCAAATGCTGTTCAGTAGAAAGCATTTCATGGTATGCAACAATCCAGAAGCACCTCCCTGGGACAAAATTTGACAACCATGGGTTGCTCCACAAAGCAGGTGTTATTACTTATTTCCTTACTCCCAAACCCACTAGTCTGACTCTCTCCTCTGAATGTCTTTTTTTCTTCTAAAATATGTGACTTTCTGTGCTAGACTGCTAAGGTCACTTAGATCCATGGTCTCCAAACTTTCCGATTCCTCATCAATAGCAATAAAAAGTTTTGGAGTGTGCTCTTGTAATATTTGGAAATTTATAAATTAGACCCCAAAACGAAACATCACAAGGCATACATAAAATAGAAAAACAATGAAAGAGACAGTCTTCCTAAATGTCACATTTTGATGGCTTTATCTCAAGGTCAGTATGCACTTGGCTAAAGGGTTATTGCTATAGTATCTTAATGATATTTTAAATCCACCTCTTGATGATTTTAAGTGACTTTTTGGCTAACTTTATGTCACCTATGATTATACCGTTATAGTCTTCCTAATATGGCTGATAATGAGCTCTTCTGACGAGTATGAGAAATGTCAGCTCTGATGAGCAATTTCAGCAAAGTCTCAGGATACAAAATCAATGTGCAAACATCACAAACATTTCTATACACCGACAACAGACAAGAAGAGAGCCAAATCATGAATGAACTTCCATTCACACTTGCTACAAAGAAAATGAAATACCTGGGAATATAGCTTACAAGAGATGTGAAGGACCTCTTCAAGGAGAACTACAAACCACTGCTCAAGGAAATAAAAGAGGACACAAACTAATGGTAAAACATTCCATCTCCATGGATAGGAAGACTTAATATCATGAAAATGGCCATACTGCCCAAAGTAATATATAGATTCAATGCTATCCCCATCAAACAACCATTGACATTCTTCACAGAATTAGAAAAAACTACTTTAAATTTCATATGGAATCAAAAAAGAGCCCATATTGCTGAGATAATCCTAAGCAAAAAGAACAAAGCTGGAGGCATCATGCTACCTGCCGTCAAACTATACTGCAAGGCTACAGTAACCAAAACAGCATGGTACTGGTACCAAAACAAACATATACACCAATAGAACAGAATGGAGACCTCAGAAATAACACCACACATCTACAACCATCTGATCTTTTTACACACACACACACACACACACTTGGCAGGAGGGACATTCAAAAACATATTCTGATGTTGACTGATAGTATTATTTAATGTAATAACTAACAGAGAATTATTTCACTTACTGATTGTCTACTATATTCCTGTTACTTTACTAATATTATCTCCCCTCCTCACAAAAGCTTTTAAGTGTTATTGTCCATTTTACTGCAGACTAAACTGTAGTTAAAAGAAGTTGGGTAACTTACTAGAAACCACACACCAGAAAAAAAGCAGAATTGAGATTTAACTCTGAACGTTTCTTTCCCTAAAACCTTTACCCTTTTCACATCAGAGAACTTCTTTTTAATTGTTGACCTCGGAAAAAATTGCAGTTCTCTCTTTCAGCTTCCTGCCATACCTGAGCATCTGTAAGTCAGTTAAATTGAACTCAATGATTAATGAAACATTGGCATTTAACTCCATCAGAGGTCCTGCTTAGTTGCACAGGTGTCTGTCTCCTCTGTAAAGACTGTTGGGTTTGAGGCCAGGTGTGGTGGCTCATGCCTGTAATCCCAGCACTTTGGGAGGCTGAAGCAGGCGGATCACAAGGTCAGGAGATCGAGACCATCCTGGCTAACATGGTGAAACCCCGTCTCTACTAAAAAATACAAAAAATTAGCCAGGCATCGTGGCAGGTGCCTATAGTCCCAGTTACTCGGGAGGCTGAGGCAGAATGGCAAGAACCCAGGAGGTGGAGCTTGCAGTGAGCTGAGATTGCACCACTGCACTCCAGCCTGGGGGCCAGAGGGAAACTCCGTCTCAAAAAAAAAAAAAAAAGACTGATGGCTTTCAGAGAAAATTTATTCCTCGTAGCTCATTTTTTTGATTTTTTTAATTTCTTAATTTTTTAAATATACTTTAAGTTCTAGGGTACATGTGCACAATGTGCAGGTTTGTTACATATCTATACATGTGCCATGTTGGTGTGCTGCACTCATTAACTCATCATTTACATTAGGTATATCTCCTAAAGCTATCATTCCATCCTCCCCCTACCCCACTACAGGCCCCAGTGTGTGATGTTCCCCTTCCTGTGTCCATGTGTTCTCATTGTTCAATTTCCACCTATGAGTGAGAACATGTGGTGTTTGGTTTTTTGTCCTTGTGTTAGTTTGCTGAGAATGATGGTTTCCAGCTTCATCCATGTCCCTACAAAGGACATGAACTCATCATTTTTATGGCTGCATAGTATTCCATGGTGTATATGTGCCACATTTTCTTAATCCAGTCTATCATTGATGGACATTTGGCTTGGTTCCAAGTCTTTGCTATTGCGAATAGTGCCGCAATAAATATACATGTGCATGTGTCTTTATAGCAGCATGATTTATAATCCTTTGGCTATATACCCAGTAATGGGATGGCTGGGTCAAATGGTATTTCTAGTTCTAGATCCTTGAGGAATCACCACATTGACTTCCACAATGGTTGAACTAGTTTGCAGTCCCACCAACAGTGTAAAAGTGTTCCTGTTTCTCCACATCCTCTCCAGCACCTGTTGTTTCCTGACTTTTTAATGATCACCACTCTAACTGGCGTGACATGGTATCTCACTGTGGTTTTGATTTGCATTTCTCTGATGACCAGTGATGATGAGCGTTTTTTCACGTGTTTTTTGGCTGCATAAATGTCTTCTTTTGAGAATTCTCTGTTGATATCCTTTGCCCAATTTTGATGGGGTTGTTTTTCTTTCTTGTAAATTTGTGTGAATTCATTGCACATTCTGGATAATAGCCCTTTGTCAGATGAGTAGGTTGCAAAAATTTTCTCCCATTGTGTAGGTTGCCTGTTCACTCTGATGGTAGTTTCTTTTGCTGTGCAGAAGCTCTTTAGCTTAATTAGATCCCATTTGTCAATTTTGGCTTTTGTTGCCATTGTTTTTGGTGTTTTAGACATGAAGTCCTTACCCCTGCCTATGTCCTGAATGGTATTGCCTAGGTTTTCTTCTAGGGATTTTATGATTTTAGGTCTAACATGTAAGTCTTTAATCCATCTTGAATTAATTTTTGTATAAGGTGTAAGGAAGGGATCCAGTTTCAGCTTTCTATATATGGCTAGCCAGTTTTCCCAGCACCATTTATCAAATAGGGAATCCTTTCCCCATTTCTTGTTTTTGTCAGGTTTGTCAAAGATCAGATAGTTGTAGATATGTGGTATTATTTCTGAGGGCTCTGTTCTGTTCCATTGATTTTGTATCCTGAGACTTTGCTGAAGTTGCTTATCAGCTTAAGGAGATTTTGGGCTGAGATGATGGGGTTTTCTAAATATACAATCATGTCATCTGCAAACATGTCTTCCTCTTTTCCTAACTGAATACTCTTTATTTCTTTCTCTTGCCTCATTGCCCTGGCCAGAACTTCCAACACTATGTTGATTAGGAGTGGTGAGAGAGGGCATCCCTGTCTTGTGCCCGTTTTCAAAGGGAATGCTTCCAGTTTTTGCCCATTCAGTATGATATTGGCTGTGGTTTTGTCATAAATAGCTCTTATTATTTTTGAGATATGTCCCATCAATACCTAATTTATTGAGAATTTTTAGCATGAAGGGCTGTTGAATTTTGTCGAGAGCTTTTTCTGCCTCTATTGAGATAATCATATGGTTTTTGTCTTTGGTTCTGTTTATATGCTGGATTACATTTATTGATTTGCGTATGTTGAACCAGGCTTGCATCCCAGGGATGAAGCCCACTTGATCATGGTGGATAAGCTTTTGGATGTGCTGCTGGATTCGGTTTGCCAGTATTTTACTGAGGATTTTTGCATCGATGTTCACAAGGGATATTGGTCTAAAATTCTCTTTTTTGGTTGTGGCTCTGCCAGGCTTTGGTATCAGGATGATGCTGGCCTCATAAAATGAGTTAGGGATGATTCCCTCTTTTTCTGTTGATTGGAATAATTTCAGAAGGAATGGTATCAGCTCCTCCTTGTACCTCTGGTAGAATTCTGCTGTAAATCCGTCTGGTCCTCGACTTTTTTTGGTTGGTAGGGTATTAATTATTGCCTCAATTTCAGAGCCTGTTATTGGTCTATTCAGGGATTCAACTTCTTCCTGGTTTAGTCTTGGGAGGGTGTATACGTCCAGGAATTTATCCATTTCTTCTAGATTTTCTAGTTTATTTGCGTAGAGGTGTTTATAGTATTCCCTGATGGTAGTTTGTATTTCTGTGGGATCAATGGTGATATCCCCTTCATCATTTTTAATTGCATCTATTTGATTCTTCTCTCTTTTCTTCTTTATTAGTCTTGCTAGTGGTCTATCAATTTTGTTGATCTTTTCAAAACACCAGCTCCTGGATTCATTGATTTTTTGAAGGGTATTTTGTGTCTCTATCTCCTTCAGTTCTGCCCTGATCTTAGTTATTTATTGCCTTCTACTAGCTTTTGAATGTGTTTTTTCTTGCTTCTCTAGTTCTTTTAATTGTGATGTTAGGGTGTCAATTTTAGATCTTTCCTCCTTTCTCTTGTGGGCATTTAGTGCTATAAATTTCCTTCTACACACTGCTTTATGTGTCCCAGAGATTCTGGTATGTTGTGTCTTTGTTCTCATTTGCTTCAAAGAACATCTTTATTTCTGCCTTCATTTTGTTATTTACCCAGTAGTCATTCAGGAGCAGGTTGTTCAGTTTCCATGTAGTTGAGCAGTTTTGAGTGAGTTTCTTAATCCTGAGTTCTAATTTGATTGCACTGTGGTCTGAGGGACAGTTTGTTATAGTTTCTGTTCTTTTACATATGCTGAGGAGATCTTTACTTCCAACTATGTGGTCAATTTTGGAATTCGTGTGATGTGGTGCTGAGAAGAATGTATATTCTGTTGATTTGGGGTGGAGAGTTCTGTAGATGTCTAATAGGTCCGCTTGGTGAAGAGCTGAGTTCAATTCCTGGATATCCTTGTTAACTTTCTGTCTCGTTGATCTGTCTAATGTTGACAGTGGGGTGTTAAAGTCTCCCATTGTTATTGTGTGGGAGTCTAAGTCTCTTTGTAGGTCTCTAAGGACTTGCTTTATGAATCTGGGTGCTCCTGTATTGGGTGCATATATATTTAGGATAGTTAGCTCTTCTTGTTGAATTGATCCCTTTACCATTATGTAATGGCTTTCTTTGTCTCTTTTGATCTTTGTTGGTTTAAAGTCTGTTTTGTCAGAGACTAGGATCACAACCCCTGCTTTTTTTTGTTTTCCATTTGCTTGGTAGATCTTCCTCCATCCCTTTATTTTGAGCCTATATGTGTCTCTGCATGTGAGATCAGTCTCCTGAATACAGCACACTGATGGGTCTTGACTCTTTCTCCAATTTGCCAGTCTGTGTCTTTTAATTGGAGCATTTAGCCCATTTACATTTAAGGTTAATATA
Source organism: Symphalangus syndactylus (assembly GCF_028878055.3). Taxonomy (NCBI): domain Eukaryota; kingdom Metazoa; phylum Chordata; class Mammalia; order Primates; family Hylobatidae; genus Symphalangus; species Symphalangus syndactylus. Next base: position 81,128,459 of record NC_072426.2, read on the forward strand.
GTTATGTGTTAACTTGATCCTGTCATTATGATGTTAGCTGGTTATTTTGCTCTTTAGTTGATGCAGTTTCTTCCTGGCATTGATGGTCTTTACAACTTGGCGTGTATTTGCAGTGGCTGGTACTGGTTGTTCCTTTCCATGTTTAGTGCTTCCTTCAGGAGCTCTTGTAGGGCAGGCCTGATGGTGACAAAATCTCTCAGCATTTGCTTGACTGTAAAGGATTTTATTTCTCTTTCACTTAGGAAGCTTAGTTTGGCTGGATATGAAATTCTGCATTGAAAATTCTTTTCTTTAAGAATGTTGAATATTGGCCTCCACTCTCTTCTGGCTTGTAGAGTTTCTGCCAAGAGATCCACTCTTAGTCTGATGGGCTTCCCTTTGTGGGTAACCCAACCTTTCTCTCTGGCTGCCCTTTACACTTTTTCCTTCATTTCAACTTTGGTGAATCTGACAATTATGTGTCTTGGAGTTGCTCTTCTCGAGGATTATCTTTGTGGTGTTCTCTGTATTTCCTGAAGTTGAATGTTGGCCTGCCTTGCTAGATTGGGGAAGTTCTCCTGGATAATATCCTGAATAGTGTTTTCCGACTTGGTTTAATTCTCCCCATCACTTTCATGTACACCAATCAGATATAGATTTGGTCTTTTCACATAGTCCCATATTTCTTGGAGGCTTTGTTCATTTCTTTTTACTCTTTTTTCTCTAAACTTCTCTTCTCACTTCATTTCATTCCTTTGATCCTCAATCACTGATACCCTTTCTTCCAGTTGATCGAACTGGCTCCTGAAGCTTGTGCATTCATCACGTGGTTCTCATGCCCCAGTGTTCAGCTCCATCAGGTCCTTTAAGGACTTCTCTATGCTGGTTATTCTAGTTAGCCATTTGTCTATTCTTTTTTCAAACTCTTTGCGATGAGTTCAAATTTCCTCCTTTAGCTCGGAGAAGTTTGATCATCTGAAGCCTTCTTCTCTCAACACATCGAAGTCATTCTCCACCCAGCTTTGTTCCATTGCTGGTGAGGAGCTGCATTCCTTTGGAGGAGGAGAGGTGCTCTGAGTTATAGAATTTTCAGCTTTTCTGCTCTGTTTATTCCCCATCTTTATGGTTTTATCTAACTTTGGTCTTTGATGATGGTGATGTACAGATGGGGTTTTGGTGTGGATTTCCTTTCTGTTTGTTAGTTTTCCTTCTAACAGTCAGGACCCTCAGCTGCAGGTCTGCTGGAGTTTGCTGGAGGTCCACTCCAGGCGCTGTTTGCCTGGATATCAGCAGCAGAGGCTGCAGAACAGTGAATATTGCTGAACTGCAAATGTTCCTGCCTATAGTTTCTCTGGAAGCTTCATCTCAGAGGGGTACCCAGCTGTGTGAAGTGTCAGTCTGCCCCTGCTCAGGGGTGCCTCCCAGTAAGGCTACTCGGGGGTCAGGGACCCACTTGAGGAGGCAGTCTGTCTGTTCTCAGATCTCAAACTCCATGCTGGGAGAACCACTACTCTTTTCAAAGCTCTCAGACAGGGATATTTAAGTCTGCGGTGGGCTCCACCCAGTTTGAGCTTCCTGGCTGCTTTGTTTACCTACTCAAGCCCCAGCAATTGTGGGCACCCCTCCCCCAGCCTTGCTGCCACCTTGCAGTTCGATCTCAGACTGCTGTACTAGCAATGAGCAAGGCTCCGTGGGCCTGGGACCCTCCGAGCCAGGCACGGGTTATAATCTCCTGGTGTGCTGTTTGCTCAGTTGGAAATGCAGAAATCACCCGTTTTCTGCATCGCTCATGCTGGGAGCCGTAGACTGCAGCTGTTCCTATTCAGCCATCTTGGAATCACCCCAACAACCATCTGATCTTTGACAAACCTGACAAAAACAAGAAATGGAGAAAAGATCTCCTATTCAGTAAGCGGTGGTGAGAAAACTTGCTAGCTATATTCAGAAAACTGAAACTGGACCCCTTCCTTACACCTTATACCAAAATTAACTCAACATGGATTAAAGACTTAAATGTAAATTCCAAAAATCATAAAAACCCTTGAAGAAAACCTAGGCAATACTATTCAGGACATAGGCATGGGCAAAGACTTCATGATGAAAACACCAAAAGCAATGGCAACAAAAGCCAAAATTGACAAATGGGATCTAATTAAACTAAAGAGCTTCTGCACAGCAAAGGAAACTGTCATCAGAGTGAAGAGGCAACCTGCAAAATGGGAGAAAATTTTTGCAATCTACCCATCTGACAAAGGCCTAATATCCAAAATCTACAAGGCACTTAAATCAATTTACAAGAAAAAAATCAAACAACCCCATCAAAAAGTGGGCAAAGGATATGAACAGACACATCTCAAAAGACTTTTATGCAGCCAACAAACATATGTATAAAACCTCAACATCACTGATCATTAAAGAAATGCAAATCAAAACCACAATGAGCTACCATCTCACACCAGTCAGAATGGTGATTAGTAGAAACTCAAAAAACAATAGACGCTGGTGAGGCTGTGGAGAAACGGGAACACTTTTACATGGTTGGTGAGAATGTAAATTAGTTCAACCCTTGTGGAAGACAGTGTGGTGATTTCTCAAGGATCTAGAACCAGAAATACCATGTGACCCCGCAATCCCATTACTGGGTATATACCCAAAGGATTATAAATCATTCTACTATAAAGACGCATGCACATGTGTGTTTATTGCAGCACTATTTACAACAGGAAAGACATGGAACCAACCCAAATATCCATCAATGATAGACTGGACAAAGAATCTGTGGTACAATTGCACCATGGAATACTATGCAGCCATAAAAAGAATGAGATTATGTCCTTTGCAGGGACATGGGTGAAACTGAAAGCCACCATCCTCAGCAAACTAACACAGGAACAGCAAACCAAACACTGTATGCTCTCACTCAAGTGGGAGTTGAACAATAAGAACACATGAACACAGGGAGGGGAACAACACACACTGGGGCCAGTCTGGGAGTTGGGGGTGAGAGGAAAGAGAGCATTAGGATGAATACTCAATGCACGTGAAACTTAAAACTTAGATGATGGGTTGAGAGATGCAGCAAACCAACGTGACATACGTATACCTGTGTAAGAAACCTACACATTCTGCACTTGTATCCCAGAGCTTAAAGTTAAAAAAAAATGTCCAAGTTGAAACACAGAGGACTACAGTGAAAATCATTATAGTGGATATAGTTATCAGAATATTTTTCTAAGTGAATTTGTGCCATAGTGATAAATGTGCTTAATTGATGTCTTGAATAACAAGACCTAATAGTAGGTCTAATAATTTCTGTAATTTTCAAGTAGTAATGAGCATAAACATTATTCTGAGATATGTACAACAAGGTAATGTGATTTCAGTATACCAATACTTCCCATTGGTGACAATGTCAAAAAAAAAAAAAAGAAATTTCAGCTCTGACATTTTCTTCTTGTTTGCTCGGTGTCTCCAAAGCACAGGGTTTTTCTTCATGTAAGCATTAGTTCGTTAAAAACCAGATAATTTAATTTGTAATTCTACTTGCCAGGAAATATTGTGAAAGACTTTGAAATAGGCAAGAAAAGATTATTGAGCGTCTTGCTTAGTGCAACATTTTATTACCATCGCACTATTTTACAACTCTGAGAGTCATAAAAAGTTGGTAAGGATGAAAGTCCCCATTTCATAGAAATGCAAATGATTATGTACAGTAAAATGTAACTGATTATTGCCCTGTGGACAAGGGCTGCATCTAATTGTTCATTTGTTTCATCAAATTATGCTGATGGTTTATATGTGTGTGTTTTTTGTATTCTCCTTTGAATTAGTCCTATCATCTCACTTATGGTCCTCGTTAAATTATGAGTTAAATAAAAGCTTTGACATGTGGTTGTTTTTTATTTTTATGAAAGTAATGAGCTTATCCTTTAAAAAACACCCTAAACACCCTGAATGAAGTGCACACAAGGTCAATGCAAGACAATTGCTGGGAGGATGTGAGCAGATGAGAGCACTGTGGTTATGCTCTCTGCAGTGTGGAGCTCCTCCCAGTCTTTCCCCAGCAGGCCCTGTACATGGCACACATGGCACATGACACATGCCTACCATAATGTGGGTGGGCCTCATCAGATCAGCCGAAGACCTGAGAAGAACAAAAAGCTTTTCCAAGCAAGAAGGGATTCTCCAGCTAATGGCCTAACAGGCTGAGAGAGGATGCCATGTCAATTTATTAAACATTAGTGAACTTTTATTTCTTTCTTAAAAAAAAAAGGCATAGTTTTATTTTCCTTGGTGGGGAATCTCGTGTACTCTCCCTTGGAGATGACTTCACTAGAACAGGGGTCCAAGGAACCTTTTACATTAGCTTTTATCTAAAAATCTGCAGAGTAAATATTTTTAGAGGACCCATCACTAGCCGGCCCTAAAACTGTACTTGATTTGAAGAGTACATGGCCTGTAGGTCAAGGTACTGATGAAGGCTTGAGAGATATAAGACAGTAAAGCATGAAGGTAAGGAACAATCTACCATAAGAGTTTGGGTATTTAGAGTTCCACTGTTACCAGAGGTCATGGGGAAAAGTCTATAAAGCCTTCAAGTTTGGGTTGCAGTGATTTTATGTTGTGGTTTGACATTCATGCCATAATTTATAAACATTCACACAAGATACTTGTGTGACAGTTATGACTAGCGAAAATACCATAAAAAGTAGCCTAATGCATTTCTATATTTAGAATATCCAAGCCCTGCAGACTTCTCTATGTCTAAAAAAATCCCTAAATAATAGCATATCTTTTAAAAGACAAGAAGCCCCAGCGAATCTCGCAACTGAACAAACAAAGCCAGAGGAGGGGAGGGTGGGGTGGGGAAATGGGCACTGGTGGTAGAAAAAAACAATAATGAAACTATCAGGAAAATTCAAAGTAGAAATGAAAATTCACTCTTCAAGGTAACTGAGGACAGAGTTTTGGTCTTTGAGAGATGATAAAAATTGTTTTCTTCCTCTTCCTTCTTGCTAAGCACAACTATAAACCCTGGACATGGCCCAAGAGACAAGCTGATGAGGACTCTGAAAGATAGTGGATAGAAGGCCCTGAGCTGGTGTGGGCCTAGGCCTGGAGGCAGCACTGCACAGGGCACCCTGCAACCCTCACTGAGCACCAGAAGGCTACCCAGATGCCATGTTCCCAGATGCACACACAGAAGGATCTTTCTTGGATCCAGTGGAAGTCCTTCCAGCACAGTGGTCCCCAACCTTCTTTGCACCAGGGACCAATTTCACAGAAGACAATTTTTCCATGGACTGTGGAGGTGGGGAATGGTTTTGGGATGAAACTGTTCTACTTCAGATCATCAGGCATTAGATTTTCATAAGGAGCATACAACTTAGATCCCTCACATGCACAGTTCACAATAGAGTTTTCTCTCCTGAGAATCTGATACTGTTACTGATCTGACAGGAGGCAGAGGTCAGGTGGTAATGCTCACTTGCCCACCACTCACCTCCTGCTGTGCAGCCTCATTCCTAATAGGCCACGGAGGACCAGTACTGGTCCATGGCCTGGGGATTGGGGACCCCTGCTCTAGTGGACAGCTGAATCTGTGCCCACCCTTTGAGTAACCAAAGTGTAGGTGCCAGTCCTGTGAGCAAAGATACCTTCAGAATTTTTTAGCCCCAGCCGTTCAAGTCTCCCTAGCTGAGGCCCTGTCTGCTGTGCCCATTCTGAATTCCAAATCAGCATCTCCTGAGAACACTAAAAATGCTGTCTATTTTATGCCACTAAGCTATGATGGGTTTGTTATACAGTAATAGATAATCAAAATCCTTCACAGTGCTATGAGGCGGGTACTACTATTATCCCTAACTTATGCATAAGGAAATCAAGGCTTTTAATGGTTGATTATATGCAGAAATAATAATGATCAAAGATATTTTTTGAGCCCTTCTATGTGTGAAGGACATTATGTAGATGATCTCATTTAAGTAGCATGAAGCTCTGTGAAGTAAGCAATTTAAAAAAAATGTTTAATTTGTGTGGGTGCATAGTAGGTTTATATATTTATGGGGTATAGGAGAGGTGGTCACTCACCTCCTGCTGTGTGGCCTGGGAATTGGGGACCCCTGCTCTAGCAATATCAGGTAAATATGATGCTGCTGATGAGGAAGATTGACCTGGATCCGTGAATAAATTAGCAGCCAGGGGAGGCCCTCTCCTTTCCTGTCAGGCCTGAGGCTCCATTCACCAGAGACCCTGAGGCTGCTGGAGGGCAAAGCTGGTGAGAGAGTCCTGGCTACACCAGGCAGCTTGCTCAACAGGCCCCTTTATCCCTGTAGGAGGAGACCCCTTCCCCACCCAGAGACACGGACTTGACAGATTGCACTGGAGAAAGGTACCCAGGCACAGCAGATGTCTGGTTCAGAAAACCTTCTTATCTCTGAGAACCTGAGAGTGTCAGCCTCCTGCACCCAGAGACAGCAAGGGACCCTGGCATAGTAAGCTGCCTGGCCTAGGAAGCCCCTCTGTTCTACAGGCCTGAGACTATCTTCTCCCTGCCAGAAATAGCTGTGGAAGCAATAACAGAGGGATCCTACCACACTCTGCCTGCCAAGAGACCCCCAGGGACTGGCCTGGGGAAACTCCTCCCACCTTCTCAGGTAGTATCTACAGGGAACAGCAAGATCCTGAGGGGGCTCCAGATAACCAAGCAGACCAAAATAGCACTCATAGGTTCTGAAAACTAAACTTCCACTGGAACTGCAGCTAATGAAAATAGGCTAGAACCTATGTGTTAATCTAAACAAGGTGACTGCCTGCTAAAAAAAAAATATATATATATTTAAATAGGTCCCAGAGTCTCCTGACATAACAGATACAATTCCAGAATACAATAAAAATATCACCTATAATACCAAGAGCCAAGAAAATGACAACTTGAATGAGAAGAGAAAAGACATCTGATACCAAGATGAACCAGATGTTGGAATTCTCTGACAAAAATTTTAAAGCAGTGAACATGAGAATGCTTCAATAATCAATGACAAATTCTCTTGAAACAAATGAAACAGTATGAAATTTCAACAAAAATAGATATTATTAAGAACCAAATGGAAATCATATAATTAAAAAGTATAATAAAACATGTAGAACTTGGTGCTGAATAGGCTCAATAGTAGAGTGGAGATGACAGAGTACAGAATCAATGAATTTGAGGACAGGACAATAGAATTTACCCAATCTGAATAAGAGAGAAATACTAGGCTTATAGAAAATGAACAGAGCCTCAGGGACCTGTGGGACAATAATAAAAGATCCAGCATTTGTATAATTGGAGTGCAAGAAGGAAAGACAGTGGGCCGAAAGGCTACTTGGAGAAATAATGGCCGAAAACTTGCCAACTTTGGTGAAAGATATAATGTTACAAGTCCAAGAAGCTGTGCAAACCTGAAACAGGATAAACATCATAATTAAACTTTGAAAAACTAAACATAAAGAAAAATCTCTCTTGAAAGTAGCCAAGGAAAAGCAACACATTACATATAGGGAAACACCAATTCAAATGACAGAATTCAGAAGCAAGTGCCCAATATTTTCCAAGTTCTTAAAGAAAAGAAATGTCAACAATAATAAATTCTATATTAGCAAAACTATTCTTCAGGAATAAAAAGGAAATAAAAACACTCTTAGATGAAGAAAAACTAAAAGAAACTTATTAGCAGATCTATCTGTAAAGACTAGCTAAGAGTTCCTCAAACAGAAAGAAATTGATAAAAGAAGTAATCTTGGAGCCTCAAGAAGGAAGACAAAATAGCAGAAAGGGCAGAAATGTGCATACATACAATAGACTATCTTTTTCATGTGAGAATTATAAATGATATTTGATAATTAAAGCAAAAAGTATAAGTCAACATCTGCTACCCAAAATACAGTGGGAGAATAAAGGGAACTAAATGGAAGTGAGGATTCCACATGTTATTCAAAGTGGTAAGATGATAATATCAGTATATATAACAGTTATAAGTCACATACATATCTTGTAATTCCCAGAGAAATCACTGCAAAAATTATAGCAAAGACACACTGGAAATCACAGTAAATAACTCAAGATGGAACCCTAAAAAATGTTCAACTAACCCACAGAAGGCAAGAAAAAGGAAACAAGTACCTGAGGAAACAAATAGAAAACAAAAATAAAATGGCACACTTAAATATTAAATATTAATAACATCTTAAATATAAATGGTCTAAATTCATAATCAAAAGACAGAGTTTGCCAGAGTGGAGCAAAAATGTCATTCAACTACACTACTTAATAGAAACTCACTTAAAATTCCATGACATGAGTAGGTTGAAAATAACGGGATAAAAATATATCATGGAAACATTAATTTTTTAAAAAGCAGAAGTAGCTATATTAATATCTGGTATTAACATAACCACTTATAGCCTTCAGAGAAAAAAATTACTAAAGGCAAAGAGAGACATCACATAATGAGAAATGATTAATCTATCAGGAAGACCTGACAATCCTAAGTATGCATGTGTTGAACAACAAAGTCCCAAAATATATGAAACAAAAACTGACAGAACACATTCACATTTATAGTCAAGTACTTTAATATCTCCCTCTCAGCAAGACAGAAAATCAGTCAGTGTAGGGAAGAGCTGAAAAACTCAATCAATTGACAGGACCCAACTGACACACACAGAACACTCCATCCAACAGTAGCAGCACACACAAGTTTTCAAGGGCCTATGAAATAGTTACCAAGGTATATCATATCCTGACCCACAAAACAAACCTCAACAAATTTAAAAGAAAGAAAATCAGAGAGTGTGTTGTCTGATGATAATGAAATCAAATTAGAAATAAATATCAGAAAGACAATAGGAAAATCTCTAAACATAGAAATTAAATAACACATTCCTAAATAATCACATAGGTTAAAGAAGAAGTCTCAAAGAGAATAAAAATACACATCACCAAATAAAAATGAAAACACAACATAGTGAACTATGTGGGATACAGCCAAAGCATTGCTGAGAGTGAAGTTTATAGCACTAAAATGTTCATATTAGAAATGAAGAAAATCTCATACCTAAGTTCCCATCTCAAGAAAATAAAGAAGAAAAAAAATCAGTCCAAAGCAAGTAAAAAGAAAGAAATAATAAAAATCAAAGCAGAACTCAATGAAATTTAAATTTAAAAATAGAGAATATCAGTGAAACAAAAAGGTGGTTCTTTAAAGAAATTAATAAAGTAAATAGACCCCCAGCAGTATTGACAAAAATAAAAAGAAAGAAGACACAAATCACCAATATCAGGAAAAAACTGGGAGTATTTCTATATCCTTCAATAACTGGAAAGACAGTAAAGTAATACTACAAATAATTTTACACTTATAAATATGATAACTTTCAAGAAATAAATTCTTCAAAAACCACTAACTACCAAAACATGTAAAAAGTTTTTAGGATCCTTTTTATAATTCTACACCTTGGCCAAGTTGGATATGCCCAAGAATGTTTAACATTAAAAAAATCAACCAACGTAATTCATCATATCAATAAGTTAAAGAAGAAAAGTTATATGACCACATCAAATGATGGAGATAATAATAATATGTGCCTCAGTAGATAATTTTGAAAATCAAATAAGATAATGAATGTGCCTAGCACATAGTAAGGGCCTAATAAATATATGTTAGGTATTTTTATTTACCCTCTAGTACAACTCCCATATGGGCCTGATTGTGTTCTCCAGTGAGAGGGAGGCTTGAGTAAGAAGATACATCAAAGAGATGTGTTCACACAGAAATCTCTGAGATGGGAAAAGTAAAGCCACCACGAAACTCCCAACTCTCACCAGTTTCTTGGGGCATCCAGAGGGCATACAGTCCAGTTTGCCCCTCTGGCCCATCTGCAGCATATCAGTAAGATGCACAGTGATAGTATCCAGCATGAAAAAAAAAATGAGAGCTTCACCATAGCAGAGGCAGTTCACGAAGATTCAGAAGCAATAAAAACAGTAATCTTGGCAGAGTCATTTAACACCATCCATCTTCTTAGGAACAAAATTTGTATTGATAGTTGTAAGGAAGGTTTGGGGTCCTTGGAGAAAGACCTCACCAGAGAAAGCTGCAACAGTTCAAAAGAGTAAAAATACCAAACACTATGTTGGCACCCAAGGGATGTGCTAAAGCCACATTTCAGACACCCACAGAGATGTTTAGAAATGGGTTCAGGGGATTTGCAGCTGGAGATAGGAACAAGACACAAAGAGAAATGATTTATTTTTATAAATGCAGACCCAATTTTACACCAGGCTGAACTGACCTGAAGAACTGCAGGTGACACTTGGATTTAGTAATGCAGAACTGTGTAGAAAAAGCAAACTGTTTTTCTCTGCTTTCACACAACAACAAGCAACACAGAAGACTTCTGTGGCCAATGTCAGGGGCTTTCTCTCCACCAACAAGCAAGCAATCAGTTCTGCTGTGGATACCCACTGGAACCTATTCAATTCAGTTCTGACACTTGAGATATCTACCAACATCTACCTGGAGATAGTGACAGATCCCACAGATTGAAGGCTTAGTCCCACAAGACTGCCCCCACTGCAGCTGCCAGTCAGAAGTCTGGGCCTCTGGAACTTTTGATGGAACCAGTTCAAGTTGGGTTTCCTAGGACTCCCTCTTCAGGTTCAATTAATTTGCTAGACCAACTCACAAAACACAGCGAAACTCATTTAACAATTTATTATAAAAGATATTTTAAAGGATTTGAATAAGTACCCAGATGAAGGGATACACAAGGCAAGGCCTGGAAGGGTCCTGAGCACAGGAGATTTCATTTCTCTGAAGTTTGGGTGCACCAGCCTCCTGGCACGTGGATGAAATTCTTATTCACCCTCCTGCAAGCCCCTCAAGTTCAGCTGTCCAGAAACCCCTCAGACCCCATCCTCTTGAGCCTCTTATGGAGAATTGATTGGATAGGCATGACTGAAGCATGGACAACCTTGTAGAACTGTGATTGGACAAAAAGGGCATGCTCTACTACTAATAGACTGGGCACAGAAACCCAGCAAGGCCTGCCTGCCCAGATTCTCCTTGGCCTTTCTGTGCAGCATTTCTTCTTCCTGGATATGGGGTAGGATCTCTTCTGAAATGGGGATCCTATGGCCTGCAATCAGACAAGGTAGGTAATAGAATTTCTTTATGGCCAGTTCCAAGACAGAAAGGTGGGGAGAGATTGGAGTCCTGCTGTGGGAAGAAAAGGGAGCAGGAGAAAGGAGGGCAGGAGAAGGTCAGAGAGAGAGATTCTGTTTTCTGAAGCTGCTTCTGAGGCCTGAAGTGCCCCAACAATATAACAAAAGACTGTCTTTGGCCTTTATCACTCTGAAGCTGTTCCAAAGCTGCTTCAGGAAACAAGGACAAAAGGCCAAATGCTTTAACAAGAGATAGAGAGATACACTTATTGTTCTAGTCACTTGGGAAAAAACAAGGGCTATGTGAGTTATGAACCAGATATTGTGGAAGAATATATATGTCTAAATAATCACAGGAACTAACCTGTTTCTTTTCCACTTTTCTGGTCACTTCTGTTTCTGTGAGCTTCTCTTCTTAAAGGCCTTCTTCATTACCATTTTCTTCATATGCACTTTCCACCAGGGCAATTGAATCGCCTTCTTAATTTCATTGTGAGACTTTCTGTTGCTATCAAAATCAACTGATTTTTGTATTCCAATCTCAAATCCTGTAACTGCTGAATTTGTCTATCAATTCTAATAGTTTTTGTGTGGACTTCTTCGTATGTTATGTTTACAAGATCATGCCGTCTGCAAATGTAGATATTTTCACTTCCTCCTTTCCAATCAGGATGTATTTTATTTCATTTTTCCTAATTGCCATGGCTGGAACTTCCAGTACAATGTTATAGAAGTGAGAAAAAATGTCTTAGTCCTACTTCTGATCTTAGAGAAAATTGTCTAGTCTTTCACCATTAAGTGCGATTTTAGCTGTGGGTTTTGCCTCAACACCCTTTATCAGAAGGAGGAACTACCTTTCTATTCCCAATTTGTTGTTGTTGTTTTATAATGAAAGGGGCTTTAATTTTGTCAAATGATTTTTCTTTGTCTATTGACATAAATTATTTGGTTTTGTCCTTTATTCGAGTAATATGCATTACATTGATATGATATTTATTTTTTATGTTAAACATATGAAATAGACCTTGCATTTTATGGATAAGTCCCACTTGATTATGGTGTACAATTCCTTTTATATGTTGCTGGATTTGGTTAGCCAGTATTTTGTTAAGGATTGTTGTGCCTACATTCATAGGATATATTGGTCTATAGTTTTCTTTTCTTTTGATATCTCTGTCTGATTCTGGTATCAAGGTAATACTGGCCTCATAGAATGAAGTGGAAAGCCTATGCTCCTCAGATATTTTGGAAGAGTTTATGAAGGATTGTTATTAATTCTTCTTTAGATATTTCATAAAAACTCCCCAGTGAAGACTTTTCTTGGGGAAAAACTGATTAATTACTAATTCCTTCTCTTTACATGTTAAAGAACTATTCGGATACTCTATTTCTTCTTGAGTTATTTTCAGTAGTGTGTATCTTGCTAGGATTTATTATTTTATCGATTATCTAATTTGTTGGCATAGAATTGTCACAGTTTAATATTTATAATATATATATTTTTTATTTCTGTAATGCTGACAGTGATATTCTCTCTTTCATTTCTGATATTAGTAATTTAAGTCTTTTATCTTTTGGTCAATATAACTGAGGTTTTCTCAATTGAATAGATTTTTTTCAGAGAATCAACTTGATTTCATTGATTTTTCTCTAATGATTTTCTATTCTCTTATTTATTTTCATTCTAACATTTATTATTTTCTTTCTTCTTCTGCTTTTTGGATTCAGTTTATTCTTCTAGTTTTTTTAAGATGGAAGATCAGGTTATTGATTTGAGATTTCTAAGGTTTGCTCCAGCTTCATTGCTTCAGTTTTGGTGTATTATGTTTTTATTTTCATTTATCTCAACACATTTTCTATTTTCCCTTGATTCCTTCTTTGATTCATTGGTTATTTAGAAGGGTGGCATTTAATTACTACATTATTGTGAATTTGCAAAATTTCCTTCTGTTATTGATTTCTAATTTTATTTCATTGTGATTGTATAATGTCATCCTTTAGCAATTACTCAGGCTTTTTATGGCCTAACGTATGGTCTATCTTGGAGAATGTTCCATGTGCTTTTGAGAAGAATGTATATTCTGCTGTTCTTGGGTGTAGTAATATGTAGATGTCTGTTATATCTAGTTGGTTTACAGTGTCATTGAGGTCTTCTGTTTCTTTGTTGATCCATTTGTTGTATCCATTATTGAAAGTGGGGTGTCAATTTTTCTAACTATTATAGTTGATTTATCTATTTCTCCCTTCAGTCTTTTTAATTTTTGCTTCATGTATTTGGGGATTCTATTGTTAGGTGAATGTATGTTTATAATTTTTATATCTTTTTGATGGATTGACACTTTTATGATTATAAAATGTCCTTCTTTGTCTTTAGCAACACTTTTTGTCTTAAAGCTTATTTTGTCTGTTACCAGTGTAGCCACTTTAGCACTCTTTTGCTTATTGTTTGCATAGCATTACATTTCCCATACTTTGATTTTGAATCTTCTTGTTTTTGAACCTAAAGCACGTCTCTTCTAAATGGCATATAAAGTTGGCTTACGTGTTTTTTTTAAATCTATTTTATCAATCTCTGTTTTTAATTGATATGTTCAAACCATTTATGTTTACATAATTACTGATGACTTAGGATTTTACTACTTGTGTTTTATGTCTTTTTTTTGTTTCTCTATTCCTCTATTATTACCTTCTTTTATGTTAAATAAACATTTCTCTCTGATGTCATTTTAAGTCTCTTGTATTTTATTTTACTATATTTCATGGAGTTATTTTCTCAAAATAGGTCAGATTAAAATTAATATGCTAACTTAAAACAATGCAGTTCGAGTTTGGGAAGATGAAATAGTTCTGGAGGTGGGCAGTGGTAATAGTTGCACAATAGTGCAAATATACTTAATGCCACAGAACTTAACTAATTTTAACTAATGTGATATGGCAACTCTGCAAATCAGATCGCACTCCCTCCCTTTGAGTTCGTTGTTGCCTTTTGCTATTGTTGATGGTGTTTGCCTGTTTAGCGATTTTTCTGTAAAGTATGTATTCCATGTGTGGAAACTGAAATCTCTACTCAGTTTACATAGTGGTAAACTGAAACTAAATATTGGATGTAGATTTCCTTAAATGCCTTGAATCAATTAAATCTCCCACCTTTTGCCAAAGTATGCTGAGGAATGCCTTCAAAGTTCCAGCAGTTACTGACTTTCCCTTAGCCTTCATTTTGTGATCACACAGCACCACAAGGTCAGCCAGAGGTAAGAGCTTAGGTTCCTTTCTGGTCTTTCCTGAGCACGCAGATAGCCATGTCCAGGTGCATGACCTTCTAGACTTCCAGAAATATGTCAGAGCTCTTCAAAACTACTTATGGAAATCCCATTTGCCAGATTTTCTTTAATTTTTTTTAAAAAACGTGTTTCCCTTATTATATTAAAAACATGTGTTTACCTTATCATTTTTACTTTGGGCAGCTTGAGTGTTAATTGCAATTAATTTATTTTTTCAATAATGCCCTGGAGATAGGATTCTATTCACAGGGCAAGCCCTGAGTCAGGTCAAATGAAGACAAGCTCTGCTATTGGGCCTCTCAGGCAGCTGAGAGTGGGGCTTTTGGGGAAGCTCCAAAGCCATTCTGTCCCCTCCACGTCTGCTAAGCTCCTTTTTTTCACACCCACCATGATCCCGAGTCTTATGGTTTTCAAAGAAACCATGGACCTGAATGTAGAAGGATGGGAATAGCACAAATTAAAACACCACAAAGCTTGTTCTTTTTCTGAGATTCAGACATTCTTTTCCTTGAGTAAATGCTCCTTGGATAGTTTTAGGCTTTTGGTTAATTTCCAAAGTTCTGAAAAAGTTAATTGTGATATAGTTTGTCAATATTCTAGTTGCTTTTAGGATGATCATATTTTAGGAGAGTCTTGTTCCACCATTCTGGACACACTTCCTATGAGAGATATTAATAATATTATCAATCCTTCAGGAAAATATCACAATCATTAATGTTTATGTACTTAATATAAGTTTCAAAAATACATGAAGCAAAACCGAATTAAAAGGTTTTTAGACAAATTCATAATCATAGTTAAGGTTTTTAAAACTGTACTCTTAGTAATTGAGAGAAACTGAAAGGCAAAATATCATTAAGGATGTTTTGAACAACTTGAAAAACACAATGAATACACTCAATTTAGTGTACTTTCATAGGATAATACATCGAATAATTGCACCACACATATTCTTTTAAAGCACAGATGGAACACTCATCAAAAGAGACTATTTGTTAGGCCATAATGATCAAGAAATTTATAAGAATTGAAATAATAAAATTATGTGACCATAATAGGATTCAACCAGATTTTTAAAAATTTTGGAAAACCTTCAAATACTTGATAAACAGCACACTTCTAAATAGCTCATGAATTTAAAAAGAAATAAGGGAAATTAGAAAATGCTTTAACTTTTATTACGAGGGAAATAAAATAAATCAAGACTTGTGGGATGTAACAAAAGCAATGCCTAGAGAGAAATTTATAGCTTTCACTGACTATGCTGGAAAGAAAGAAATACAAAATCAATGATCTAAACTTCTACTTTAACCAGGTAGAAAAAGGAGAAGAGCAAAGTAAAGCCCATGTGGTGGAAGGAATAAAATAACAAAAAGCAGAAATCAATGAAGTAGAAAATAGGCAGACAATAGAGAAACTTAAAGCCAATATTTGCCCTTTGGCAAAATTAATAAAACTGATAAATTCCTGGTAAGATTTGAAAAAAAGAAAAGAAAACACAAAATACCATTATCAGAAATAATAAAGAGCCTATCAGTATAAATCTGAAAACATCAAAAAGACAATAAGAGGACTTACTGAATAATATGAAACAATTAAATTTGACAACTTGATAAAATGGAGAAATGCTTTAAAAAAAAAAAGTTGCCAACACTGACAAGAGACAAAGTAAGAAATCTGAATACTTACATATATAAAAGGAATTGAATTCATCATCAAAAAATTTCCTACAAAGAAATCTCTAAATCTTCTTCCACTGAGGGAGGACACAGCAAGAAGTTGGTCATCTACAACCCAGAATACACACCTCATCAGAACACAATCAGGCTGGCACATGGTCATGGACTTCCAGCTTCCAGAACTGTAAGAATTACATTTCCATGGCTTATAAACTACCCAGTCAATGGCGCTTTGTTAAAGGAGCCCAAGCAGACAATGACAAGCATGTGGGTTTCCACTGTCCCCCAGCTGCAGACCACCCTATGGACATTCTTGTACATGTTTTGTGCACATGTGTGTTTCTCTAGAGCAGCCTCTCAATTTTTTTTTCTATTTCAACCCTTAGTAACAAATGCATTTTACTTTGCTATCATCCCCACAAGATGTCTGAGCCTAGATAGAGTCACTGATAAGTTCTATCAGATGTTTAAGAAAAAAATACCAGTGTTACACCATGTTCAGAAAAGCAATGAAAGAACTCTTCTGAATTGCTGAGGCCAGTGTAACTCTGAAACCAAAACCAAACAAAGGCATTACAAGAAAAGGAAACTACAATGCTCCTTAAGAGCATAGATGCTAAATTCTTAGCAAAATTGAAGAAAATGAATCCAACAAGACATAAAAATATGAACATCGTGATCAATAAGGGTTTTTCCCAGGATTGTGTGTTGGTTTAACATTTAAAAATCATTCAGTAGGGTGGAGCCAAGATGGCCGAATAGGAACAGCTCTGGTCTCCAGCTCCCAGCATGAGTGACACAGAAGACGGGTGATTTCTGCATTTCTGCTTGAGGTACCAGTTTCATCTCACTAGGGAGTGCCAAACAGTGGGTGCAGGACAGTCGGTGAAGCGCACTGTGCACCAGCCGAAGCAGGGCGAGGCATTGCCTCACTCGGGAAGCACAAGGGGTCAGGGAGTTCCCTTTCCTAGTCAAAGAAAGGGGTAACAGACGGCACCTGGAATATCAGGTCAGTCCCACCCTAATACTGCACTTTTCCAATGGGCCTGGAAAACGGGACACTAGGAGATTGTGTCCCGCACCTGGCTTGGAGGGTCCTATGCCCACGGAGTCTCGCTGATTGCTAGCACAGCAGTCTGAGATCAAGCTGCCAGGTGGCAGCAAGGCTGGGGGAGGGGCGCCCACCATTGCCCAGGCTTGCTTAGGTAAACAAAGCGGCCAGGAAGCTCGAACTGGGTGGACCCCAGCACAGCTCAAGGAGGCCTGCCTGCCTCTGTAGGCTCCACTTCTGGGGGCAGGGAACAGACAAACAAAAAGTCAGCAGGAACCTCCTCAGAATTAAATGTCCCTGTCTGACTGACAGCTTTGAAGAGAGTAGTGGTTCTCCCAGCACGCAGCTGGAGATCTGAGAATGGACAGACTGCCTCCTAAAGTGGGTCCCTCAACCCTGAGCAGCCTAAATGGGAGGCACTCCCCCAGTAGGGACAGACTGACACCTCACTCGGCTGGGTACGCCTCTGAGACAAAACTTCCAGAGGAACTATCAGACAGCTGAATTTGTGGCCTCACAAAAATCTGCTGTTATGCAGCCACCGCTGCTGGCACCCAGCCAAACAGGGTCTGGAGTGGACCTCTAGTAAACTCCAACAGACCTGCAGCTGAGGGTACTGTCTGGTAGAAGGAAAACTAAGAAACAGAAAGGACATCCACACCAAAAACCCATCTGTACATCACCATCATCAAAGACCAAAAGTAGATAAAACCACAAAGATGGGGAAAAAACAGAGCAGAAAAACTGGAAACTCTAAAAAGCAGAGCACCTCTCCTCTTCCAAAGGAACGCAGTTCCTCACCAGCAACGGAATAAGGCTGGATGGAGGATGACTTTGATGAATTGAGAGAAGAAGGCTTCAGACGATCAAACTACTCTGAGCTACAGGAGGAAATTCAAAACAATAGCAAAGAAGTTAAAAACTTTGAAAAAAAATTAGAAGAATGGATAACTAGAATAACCAATGGAGAGAAGGGCTTAAAGGAGCTGATGGAGCTGAAAGCCAAGTATCGAGAACTACGTGAAGATTGCAGAAGCCTCAGTAGCAGATGCGATCAACTGGAAGAAAGGGTATCGCTGATGGAAGATGAAATGAATGAAATGAAGCAAGAAGGGAAGTCTAGAGAAAAAAGAATAAAAAGAAACGAACAAAGCCTCCAAGAAATTTGGGACTATGTGAAAAGACCAAATCTACGTCTGATTGGTGTACCTGAAAATGACTGGGAGAATGGAACCAAGTTAGAAAACACTCTGCAAGGTATTATCCAGGAGAACTTCCCCAAGCAAGGCAGGCCAACATTCAGATTCAGGAAATACAGAGAACACCACAAAGATACTCCTCGAGAAGAGCAACTCCAAGACACATAATTGTCAGATTCACCAAAGTTGAAATGAAGGAAAAAATGTTAAGGGCATCCAGAGAGAAAGGTCGGGTTACCCACAAAGGGAAGCCCATCAGACTAACAGCTGATCTCCAGGCAGAAACTCTACAAGCCAGAAGAGAGTGGGGGCCGATATTCAACATTCTTAAAGAAAAGAATTTTCAACCCAGAATTTCATATCCAGCCAAACTAAGCTTCATAAGTGAAGGAGAAATAAAATACTTTACAGACAAGCAAATGCTGAGTGATTTTGTCACCACCAGGCCTGCCCTAAAAGAGCTCCTGAAGGAAGCACTAAACATGGAAAGGAACAACCAGTACCAGCCCCTGCAAAAACATGCCAAATTGTAAAGACCATCGAGGCTAGGAAGAAACTGCATCAACTAACGAGCAAAATAACCAACTAACATCATAATGACAGGATCAGATTCACACATAACAATATTAACGTTAAATGTAAATGGGCTAAATGCTCCAATTAAAAGACACGGACTGGCAAGCTGGATAAGGAGTCAGGACCCATCAGTGTGCTGTATTCAGGAAACCCATCTCACGTGCAGAGACACACATAGACTCAAAATAAAGGGATGGAGGAAGATCTATCACGCAAATGGAAAACAAAAAAAGGCAGGGGTTGCAATCCTAGTCTCTGATAAAATAGACTTTAAACCAACAAAGATCAAAAGAGACAAAGAAGGCCATTACATAATGGTCAAGGGATGAATTCAACAAGAAGAGCTAACTATCCTAAATATATATGCACCCAACACAGGAGCACCCAGATTCATAAAGCAAGTCCTGAGTGACCTACAAAGGGACTTAAACTCCCACACAATAATAATGGGATATTTTAACACCCCACTGTCAACATTAGACAGATCAATGAGACAGAAAGTTAACAAGGATATCCAGGAATTGAACTCAGCTCTACACAAAGTGGACCTAATAGACATCTACAGAACTCTCCACCCCAAATCAACAGAATATACATTTTTTTCAGCACCACACCACACCTATTCCAAAATTGACCACATAGTTGGAAGTAAAGCTCTCCTCAGCAAATGTAAAAGAACAGAAATTATAACAAACTGTTTCTCAGACCACAGTGCAATCAATCTAGGACTCAGGATTAAGAAACTCACTCAAAACCGCTCAACTACATGCAAACTGAACAACCTGCTCCTGAATGACTATTGGGTATATAATGAAATGAAGGCAGAAATAAAGATGTTCTTTGAAACCAACGAGAGCAAAGACACAACATACCAGAATCTCAGGGACACGTTCAAAGCAGTGTGTAGAGGGAAATTTATAGCACTAAATGCCCACAAGAGAAAGCAGGAAAAATCCAAAATTGACAGCCTAACATCACAATTAAAAGAACTAGAAAAGCAAGAGCAAACACATTCAAAAGCTAGCAGAAGGCTAGAAATAACTAAAATCAGAGCAGAACTGAAGGAAATAGAGACAGAAAAAACCCTTCAAAAAATTAATGAATCCAGGAGCTGGTTTTTTGAAAAGATCAACAAAATTGATAGACCGCTAGAAAGACTAATAAAGAAGAAAAGAGAGAAGAATCAAATAGACGCAATAAAAAATGAAAAAGGGGATACCACCACCGATCCCACAGAAATACAATCTACCATCAGAGAATACTACAAACACCTCTATGCAAACAAACTAGAAAATCTAGAAGAAATGGATAAATTCCTCGACAAATACACCCTCCCAAGACTAATTCAGGAAGAAGTTGAATCCCTGAATAGACCAATAACAGGTTCTGAAATTGTGGCAATAATCAATAGCTTACCAACCAAAAAGAGTCCAGGACCTGATGGATTCACAGCCGAATTCTACCAGAGGTACAAGGAGGAACTGGTACCATTCCTTCTGAAACTATTCCAATCGATAGAAAAAGAGGGAATCCTCCCTAACACATTCTATGAAGCCAGAATCATCCTGATACCAAAGCCTGGCAGAGACATAACCAAAAAAGATAATTTCAGACCAATATCCTTGATGAACATTGATGCAAAAATCCTCAATAAAATACTGGCAAACCAAATCCAGTAGCACATCAAAAAGCTTATCCACCCTGATCAAGTGGGCTTAATCCCTGGGATGCAAGGCTGGTTCAACATACGCAAATCAATAAATGTAATCCAGCATATAAACAGAACCAAAGACAAAAACCACATGATTATCTCAATAGATGCAGAAAAGGCCTTTGACAAAATTCAACAATGCTTCATGCTAAAAAACTCTCAATAAATTAGGTATTGATGGGACGTATCTGAAAATAATAAGAGCTATCTACGACAAACCCACAGCCAATATTATACTGAATGGGCAAAAACTGGAAGCATTCCTTCTGAAAACTGGCACAAGACAGGGATGCCCTCTCTCACCACTCCTATTCAACATAGTGTTGGAAGTTCTGGCCAGAGCAATCAGGCAGGAGAAGGAAATAAAGAGTATTCAATTAGGAAAAGAGGAAGTCAAATTGTCCCTGTTTGCAGATGACATGATTGTATATCTAGAAAACCCCATTGTCTCAGCCCAAAATCTCCTTAAGCTGACTAGTAACTTCAGCAAAGTCTCAGGATACAAAATCAAGTACAAAAATCACAAGCATTCTTGTACACCAATCACAGACAAACAGAGAGCCAAATCATGAGTGAACTCCCATTCACAATTGCTTCAAAGAGAATAAAATACCCAGGAATCCAACTTACAAGAGACGTGAAGGACCTCTTCAAGGAGAACTACAAACCACTGCTCAATGAAATAAAAGAGGATACAAACAAATGGAAGAACATTCCATGCTCATGGCTTGGAAGAATCAATATCGTGAAAATGGCCATACTGCCCAAGGTAATTTATAGATTCAATGCCATCCCCATCAAGCTACCAATGACTTTCTTCACAGAATTGGAAAAAACTACTTTAAAGTTCATATGGAACCAAAAAAGAGCCCGCATCATTAAGTCAATCCTAAGCCAAAAGAACAAAGCTGGAGGCATCAAGCTACCTGACTTCAAACTATACTACAAGGCTACAGTAACCAAAACAGCATGGTACTGGTACCACAACAGAGACATAGATCAATGGAACAGAACAGAGCCCTCAGAAATGATGCTGCATATCTACAACTATCTGATCTTTGACAAACCTGACAAAAACAAGAAATGGGGAAAGGATTCCCTATTTAATAAATGGTGCTGGGAAAACTGGCTAGCCATATGTAGAAAGCTGAAACTGGATCCCTTCCTTACACCTTATACAAAAATTAATTCAAGATGGATTAAAGACTTACATGTTAGACCCAAAACCATTAAAATCCTACAAGAAAACCTAGGCAATACCATTCAGGACATAGGCGTGGGCAAGGACTTCATGTCTAAAACACCAAAAGCAATGGCAACAAAAGCCAAAATTGACAAATGGGATCTAATTAAACTAAAGAGCTTCTGCACAGCAAAAGAAACTACCATTAGAGTGAACAGGCAACCTACAGAATGGGAGAAAATTTTTGCAACCTACTCATCTGACAAAAGTCTAATATCTAGAATCTACAATGAACTCAAACAAATTTACAAGAAAAAAACAAACAGCCCCATCAAAAAGTGGGCAAAGGACATGAACAGACACTTCTCAAAAGAAGACATTTATGCAGCCAAAAAACACCTGAAGAAATGCTCATCATCACTGGCCATCAGAGAAATGCAAATCAAAACCACAGTGAGATACCATCTCACACCAGTTAGAATGGCCATCATTAAAAAATCAGGAAACAACAGGTGCTGGACAGGATGTGGAGAAATAGGAACTCTTTTACACTGTTGGTGGGACTGTAAACTAGTTCAACCATTGTGGAAGTCAGTGTGGCGATTCCTCAGGGATCTCGAACTAGAAATACCATTTGACCCAGCCATCCCACTACTGGGTATATACCCAAAGGAATATAAATCATGCTGCTATAAAGACACATGCACACTTATGTTTATTGTGGCACTATTCACAATAGCAAAGAGTTGGAACCAACCCGAATGTCCAACAACAATAGACTGGATTAAGAAAATGTGGCACATATACACCATGGAATACTATGCAGCCATAAAAAATGATGAGTTCATGTCCTTTGTAGGGACATGGATGAAACTGGAAAACATCATTCTCAGTAAACTATCGCAAGGACAAAAAACCAAACACTGCATGTTCTCACTCATAGGTGGGAATTGAACAATGAGAACTCATGGACACAGGAAGGGGAACATCACACTTCGGGGACTGTTGTGGGGTTGGGGGAGGGGGGAGGGACAGCATCTGGAGATATACCTAATGCTAAATGACGAGTTAATGGGTGCAGGAAATCAACATGGCACATGGATACATATGTAACAAACCTGCACATTGTGCACATGTACCCTAAAACCTAAAGTATAATAAAAAAAATTAAAAAAAAAAAGAATGACTAAAGAATTAAAGCATGATTATAAAGAAAAAAAATCATTCAGTATAATTTATCACATTAACAGAATAAAAAAAACATATAACTATCCTAACAGACGCAGTAAAAGCACTTGCCAAAATTTAACATTTACTTCTGATTCAGAAAATGGACTCTCAGCAAACTAGAAATACAAGGGAATTTCATTGATATGAAAGGTGGCTAACATGATAATGGTGAAATATGTCTGCTCTCACCAGTTCTATTCAACATTGCTCTAAAGGTTCTATCCAGTGTAATGAGGTAATTAAAAAAATACTTAGCAAAAAGAATGGAAAAGGAAGGAAACTAAAACAATGCATTATTATTCATAGTAGGAAGTAAATGTATATTATTTTAAAACTACATAGTCAGGTTCAGCATTTATGGAGGATAATTTGGAAACATCTATAAAAAATTTAAATAGCACATGTTATTTGATTTAGAAATTCCATTTCTAAGAATTCTTCCTAAAGATATACTTGGCACATACGTGGGATAATGTATGTACAAAAATGTCAACGTGATCCCTCTCTCTCTGTCTCTCTCTCTTTCAAATCTAGTAGACATTTGGAAACAACCTAAATATTCATCACCATGGGACTGGCTATATGAGATATTCTGCAGCTGTATAAAGAATAATATTAGGCACCAATATGTTCTGATATGGAACTATCTGTAAGATATTTTTGAAAGTTAAAAAAAGCCAGTTGCAAAACAGTGAACAGATCTGGCTCACTCCTCTTTGAACTATGCAAATCTAGTTCAATTTCACTAAGGGTGGTCCAAGGACTGCCTGCATCAGGACCCTCTGGGGTCCTTGTTAGAAACATCGATTCCCTCCCCCTCCCCCATCCCCCATATTGTAATGCATACCAAATATTCGAGAGCCAATGAATGAATGAATGCCGATTTGCTATCAGTCCCATGTTATTCCTCTTCCCACGTTGATCTGAAATGCCTCATTGTTCACAGACAACCAGGAACTACATTTTCTGTGCTTCATAGCTAATGACAATCACTGCTGTCAAGGCAGTGTGAGCCATTGGCCAAAGGGCGAGATACAAATTCCTCTGTCTTATTTCTGGCTCTTACTGTGACCGGGGAATGTGTGTCCTCCATGACATTTCTTTTTCTGTGCTTTGATTTGTGCATCTGCTCAATAGGGAAAATGATATTGCAGGAATACAGTACGGAGCATGGAGCCCAGTGAGAAATTTTCTTAGAACCCTGGGTTCAAAGTAATGGGCTAAGAACTTTCTAAGGTATTCTCATGATTGTTTCTCATGATTAAAGAAACAAATTGCCATTGATCACTTTGTAGTACTGATTAATGCTCAATTTTAATTTGATTTTGCTTCATTTGTTGCCTGGGGTTTTGTTGTTTTATTTCTTTTATTGTTTTATTCTTTCTCAATGGTTCCCTTTGCACTGAAAACTTACCACATATTCATCCAAATTAAACTAACCTCTTGACACATTACTAGGTACTAATTTTAAGTGAGATGCTGTGCTTGGTTCTATGGGGATGCCAAGGTAAATAAGGAAGATAGAGGCTCAGTTTACAGAAATCTTCTAATTGGGGAGAAGGTGACTGCCTAAATAAATGCAGTGTCTGACAGCTGTAAGAGCCGAGCGAGGCACAGGCAGACTCACCTGCTGAAGTGAAGCGAAGGGCGCCAGCTCTACTGAATGGGGAGGGCAGAGGACGAGCAGAGGATGGGAGATCAGCTTTGTGCCCAGAGGAGGCTTTGAAGAGCTGGGCGTGGTGGAGGCAGCAGCAGCACTGCAGAGGCATAAAGTCAGGAAGCCATGGAGCATGCGTGGGAGAGGAGCTAAAGATAAGGTGAAAAAAGCAGACAGGGTTTTAGGAGGCGAGTTCTGTTGACTTATTGAAAAGTGTTTGATTAGATCTAGAACAAGTGAAACTAAGGA
The DNA here is from genome assembly GCF_028878055.3 of Symphalangus syndactylus. Taxonomy (NCBI): domain Eukaryota; kingdom Metazoa; phylum Chordata; class Mammalia; order Primates; family Hylobatidae; genus Symphalangus; species Symphalangus syndactylus. The sequence goes on from NC_072426.2 coordinate 81,153,460, forward strand.
AAAAAAAAATCTCTTACAGCAAATGCTTCCGTTGATAACACATTTACTGCATTTTTTTCCCACAACACCAGTATCTTTAAGCCCCAAAAGTGAGAAGATACACCTCTTGGATCATTGGTATGCTGTTGGCATTCAATAAGTATTTGTGAAAAAAGTAAGCCATTGGATAAAATGAAGCAGAAACTGAGGGCCAGAGAGAGAACTGCTGCTTAGGGTAAGATGGCGACACTCGGCGAGGCTGCCGGCATTGAATTCACCTTCCCCCAACACCGGACAGAGACGGGATGAGTGGCAGGGCCAAGTTTAAAGGGAGAAGTTTGAGCTTTGCTATATGAAATATTTGAATACAGAAGTGCAGAGGAAGGATATAACTATCTTTTTTTTTTTTAGATGGAGAGATGGAGTCTTGCTTTTTTCACTCAGGCTGGGTTGCAATGGCATGATCTCGACTCACTGCAACCTCCGCCTCCCAGGTTCAAGCGATTCTTCTGCCTCAGCCTTCCGAGTAGCTGGGATTACAGGCGCTCACCAACTGTATTTTTAGTAGAGACGAGGTTTGACCATGTTGGCCAGGCTGGTCTGGAATTCCTGACCTCAGGTGATCCACCCACCTTGGCCTCCCAAAGTGCTGGGATTACGGGCGTTAGCCACCGTACCTGGCGGAAGGGTATAGAGAGCATCCCAGAGCTCTCTGGACTGCTTCGTGATGTCACTTTAGGCGTTTGACATCCTTAGGCAGGGGCCACAGAAACGCAGTCCTCTCTCGTTCTCTGTATCCTGGTGGAAAAGAAGTGAATGATATTATTTTGCCTGATTATAATAACGATGTTAGTAATTTCACGTAACTAGGGCTTTAGGAGTTTTTAAAGTTCTTCTGTAACATTATTTCATTGATTTTCACAATTCATTATTTGTGTGAGGCAGCAAGGGGAAGAGTTACTTTCATTTGAATTGACAATGAAGAAATTGAGACCTAGAGGGATTTTATGGCTTTCCTAAGATCTGGCTGCCAAACGGAGGAGATGAGGTTCATCTTGGGTTTTTATTTATTCAGTAGTTAAAAATCTAAATATCTTCTACATGGCAGGCACTTGCTGAATGCTGAATAAACCACATGTCCTAATTGAAGGCCCGCAGAGTCCATTGGGAAGGTTCTAGTTCGTACAACAGAGGATAGATCCATTGTACGGTACTTTCCAGTTATAAAAGCAGAAAAATTCTAGATAAGTGAAACCAAAATAAAGTCTTTTCAGACACAACTGAACTTAGTAGAAAGAAAGAAAAATCTCCATATTCTAGAAATGAAAAGGAAACGTAAAGCTAGAAAAGGAAGCTTGTGGTCAGATGCTTTGGCCAGCAGAGGGGCAGAATCATCTGGACAGAGAGGCTCATGGCTTGGGGCTGGGGACCAAATGCCCTTGCAGGGACGGAAGGTGGGGTGGAGGACCTGCAGAAGGCTGGAGCTGTACTGAGATGTTCTATTCAGAGCTGGAACTCTGAAAGGGCCATCGTTCCACAAAGGGAAGCTCAGAACAGAAGCAATGATGAAGCCACTGTCAGCCTGGAGCATGGCGCGTGCGCACTATCAAAGCGTCAGGTGTGGGTCAGGTACAGAGGTGGTAGGGAGCACGAGCGTATATTCCCACAAGGTATAGGAATCCCTGGAAATGAGCATGAAACAGGAGTTAGGCAGGTGCCCTGCAAAAGCAAAGGCTAAGCCCCTCTCTGTGGAACTTTCCACAGTCCAGGGTGCACAGAGCACCCAGAGATAAATAACTCCACTGGAACATGAACTTTAAAATAAGAATGACAAACTACACAAGGAGCTATCAGCTGTGAGAAAGACTCAGCAGGCACAACACACATGAAAATAGCACATAGGAACTAAAGATTATCTATCTGGAAGAGACTAAAAATAAGTGTGTTCTAATACTTTAAAGGGAAGAGATAAAACGACTAGAAATGCAAATGGAAAAATAGAGCCTGTGTGGAAAAACAAAACAAATAAGAGAAAATCAAGCAACTTGCATTCCCAGAAAAAAAAAAATTGAGTAACTGACATAAACAAAAAGATAATGTACCAACAGATGGGACTTAACTGAAGACGATCGTTTGAGTGATCAAACTGAAGAAACTGGAGATTGAAAATGCAAACCAAAGTTTCAGAAATATTGAGAAGAGAATAAGAAGCTCCTAACAGGGCAGGGTGTAGTGGCTCATGCCTGTATTCACAGCACTTTGGGAAGCTGAGGTGGGAGGACTGCTTGAGCCTAGGAGCTTGACACCAGCCTGGGTAACATAGCCAGACCCCAACTCTACAAAAAAATACAGAAATTAGACTGTGTGATGGCGTATGCCTGTGGTCACAGTCACTTGGTAGGCAGAGGGAGGAGGATCACCTGAGCCTGGGGAGGCTGGGTCTGCAATGAGCTGTGATCATGCCACTGCACTGCAGCCTGCATGAGTGAGACCCTGTCTCAAAAAACAATAATAATAATAATAATAATAAGATCTTAACAGACTAACAGGAGTCCTGAAAGTAGAAAAGAGAGAGGATGCAGGAGATGCCATTTCAAAGTCATCACACTTGAGAACTTTCCAGACATGATAAAGCCTCAGTTGACATTGTATATCACGTCCCAAGAAGGATAAAGAAAAACAAATCCACACCTAGGATTTTTTAAGTTAATAGTAGTTAAGCCACAGAGCACTACAGACCAGCAGGCGTGTGACAAAGATGAGTCCTTAGAGGATTAATCGCTGATGAGGGGTGCCTGAGAGGCTCCAAGGAGGGAGAGGGCAGCCGCCAGGGGACGTCAGAAGCGGTGAAGTAGCCACTCCAGATGCACAATGGTGAGATGGGGAGACGGCTGGACAGGGTGCTAGAGCGAGATGAGCATGAGAGAAGCGGCAGTGGTAGGGAGGCGGGACTGCTCTGGGAGACTGATGTGTGCCCCTCCTGTAGGCCAAGGACAGTCACAAAAGACTTTAAGCAGAGTGGCACAGGGTAGGATTTGCACTGTGGAGGATGCTCTGGCTGCAGTGTGGTGGGTGGACAGGACATGGGTAAGTAGGGAGGCAGGGCTGGAAGATTGTTAGCACTACCCAGGCATGAGACGGAGGCTGGGGGCCACAATGCAGGCAGGGCAAGGAGGAGGGGGCAGCCCTGGGAGAAGCTGAAAGACATGCGGGGTGTAGGGCCTACAGCAGGAGGGACAAGGGGCTGAGGTGACCTCCATGGGTCCCCAGACACAGGCCACGCAAGCTTCCCAATCTTAACAAAGTGGGTTTTACAGGTCACTCTCTATTCACTATTCACTGCTTCACTGTCTGTCTTTTAATAGCCAACACCAAACATTATTGATTCACAATTATTAACTCACTATTATGAATAATCTTGAAAAGCAATTCGTGTTTAATTTGGGATCAGTGGTGAAAGAGGACATTCTTTGGTAGGTAGCGTGACATAATGGGAAGCAGAAGAATGCCTAAACTATTCATCTGCTGTATAGGGAGGTCCCTTTAGAAAGGAAGAAAACACTTCTCACAAATGTGGACAGACAGAGAGCATGTAAGTAATAGGGATTTGTGAGGGCTTTGGGGGAAGATGATGTTTATAATCACAGCAATTTCTCAGTATCATAAATGGATATAGCAGAAACCCCATAGGCTCCTTCAGGGCCTTAGACAGCCTAGACTGGCCTTGCCCATCCTCCCCAGGCCTCCTGAGTGCATGGGGGACACACGGTTTCTTATTCCAGGAATAAGAGGAGATAATAGGCGTCTACCTGTAGGCAAGGCACAGGGTCAAAGAATCGGCATTACTGAACGCCCAGAGTGTGCCAGAGACTCTCCATACAGAAATTCTATTAATAAACGAATCTCACGTCAAGTGTGACTGTATTATTACAGCTCTTTTAAAGGCAGGGAAAGGGGCACTTGGAGAAGTGTCTTGGTGGAAGCCCGGAGCTGAGAGAGGTGTGTGAAGCCAGGCCTGTGGGGAACTCTGCTGCAGCCCCACCTGAGTCCAGGGCTCCCCAGCGGGGGCCTCCCGCCAGCCTCTGCTTCCTCATGAGGGGTCTTGTGGGGACTGCGGGGGCTTGGGGCAGTGGCCAGGCTGGGCTCCCCCATGCTCTTGCTGTGTGGTCTCCAGAATTCACTTGACCTCCTGCTGCCTTGGCCCCCATCTGTGAAATGGGGATCAAATTCCAGCGCTGCCAGTCTGTCTGCCCAGTGGAGTGGGTGATTAATGAGACCATGAGGGGGTGTGTTGTGCCCTGGGGCAGACTCGTTTATCATGGAGCAGAGTCCATGTTTCTTCTTCCTTCCACACCCTGCCAAAGATTAAAATAAACAAGCAAAAGGTAAAATAAGCTAAGGGGAAATTTTCCAGAATTTTATTGCATAACATTTAATAATTACAAACTAACTTAAGCTAAAATCCTTCATTTTCATTAGTAATTCCCATCACTATTTGAGAGAACTAATTTGGTTTTGGAGCTGGCATAATTCTCAAGAGTTTAAGCAGACTTAGCTTTTTATTCCCTAAGTAAAATGGATTAGGCACAAAGTGACATTTCAAATGACCACAGTTTCCAAACACCTTAAGGGCTTTGAGGTTTTGGCCTTTCTCCAGGGAGATTCTGGGGAAGAGTTTAAATAATTCCAAACCAGCTTTCAGCTCATTATGACTTCTAACATTTAGAACTGAATAAAATTTTTATGTTTTTCTCTCAAAGCTAAGAGTTAGGGACAGAGCAGGGGTATCCGTCTTTAAAAATATCATCAGCAAATACTTACATATGAGTCACTGGACTGGATACTCAGTTGCTGTTCTGTGGGGAGTGCTGTAAACGGCATCCGCTGGGGTTCAGGCCTACAGGGAGACGTGAAAATGTTTGCAGATCATCTTGCCACATGGTGGACAGAGTCGTGGTGACACCGAGGATTGCCAGGCCTCCAGGGTCAGATGCTTTAAGACAAGCACATGTACTTGGAATTCAGGAGGGACTCATGCTCCGCTAAGGTTTCAGTCTGAGAACATTTCTGCCAGTTTCTGACACTCTCCTAGATGCTGCAGACCCTTTTATTCATGGGATAGATGCGAGGTGGGTGTGACTATGTGCCGGGCTATGTAACAGGGGTGGGCTGTGAAGATCAACAGACGTGAGGCTTATTTAAGACTCACATGTGCACAGGTGAGAGACAGCAAATGGGGGCTGGGCAGGGATCACTTCTAGCAAAGATCATCCTTCCCTGTCCCAGTGCTGGGCCAGAGGGAAAGCAGATGTCTTCCAAGAGGTGGTGAAAATTGGGACTCTTATGTAAAGCTTCCTGAGTTTCAAATATTAGAGATTAACTGCAAAACCATGTTTCTTTCAATACTAGGTGCTGTGTTCAGCCAACTACAGCTAGTTAGCAACCTCCCTCTCAGTTTTCTTTCTGCCCAAAGCTCTCTACTTTCATCCCCAGCAGCCAGATGTCTTGCCTGTGTGTCCTGGGTGAGAATGTTCCAAAATGCAACAGCTCACTTGTGGTTCTTATTTGGTGACGTAGCTATCTCATTTCTTACAGAGAGCAGTTCAGTTATTATTTAAGAGCAGGAGTTCTAACCTGAACATATTGCTTAAGGGGGCTGATATCAAAATGTGTGCACTACCAGGCACATACATTAGCCAGTCAAGCATTCTCCTTCACATTGTCTTTTACTTCTTCATTGTTCCTTACACAGAAGCCTAGTATGCATTACTCAAACTCTCAGTGTATTGCCACTAAGACCTTTTACTTTAAAAAAAAAAAAAAACAAGAGGAGTTGAGAGCTACTTTTAGAAGCTTGTTTCCTATGTATTTCTATGCTATCATTTCTTTCTGTGAATAAAGCCCAAAAAGAAGGATGGAAACACTTGGTGTATCCCATCAGTAAGGTCATTAGTCCTGAATTAGATCCACGTCCCATAAGTGACAGTTCCACCCACTGTGGTGATTCTGGGCTTCTGGTGGCCTTGGCTCTCCACCGCTCTGTGGCTTTGCCAGCTGCAGTATGGCTGAAGGGGACAAACATGCCTACAGACATAGGACTCGACTGACCAGTACCCATTTAAGTTACCAGTTGTCTTGGAGACTTCTCTGGGTGAAGCAGAGAAGCAAAAGATTTATCAATGTGATCAGGAAAAAAATATCTTATTCCCTCTATTGCATATATTTGGGCGTGCTGGGTAGGATGGCTGGGGAGGTCACATCTCTCTTTCCCAGAGCTCACAGGCTAACATAAACAGCAGATGCATCTGAAGGACTCCCCACACACACATTCCCCAAGGTCACTCTAAGTGAGGCACGGGAAAAAACGAAGCCATCGGCTATCCCTCCTTTGGGATTGAAAGGCCACCTAGGTCTCATTGGAAACACAGTAGGTGTGGGTCTCTCACTTGGTCGCTGGTTGGCATCTGCGTTTGGGGTAAAGAAGCACAGTCTGCAAGGTGGCAACAGCCTGGTGTGTGCAGTTCCACTGGGGACAAGCATGAGCTGAGCTCATTCTGTTTTTCATCTTTTCTTTTTCTAATTTGAGACAAGTTCTCATTTTGTTGAGTGCAGTGACGCCATCATGACTCTCTGCAGCCTCCACCTCTGGGCTCAAGGGATCCACCCACCTCAGCCTCCCAGGTAGCTGGGACTACAGGCATGCACTACCACACCTGGCTAATTAAAAAAAAAAATTATTTGGTAGAGACAGAGATTTACTAGGTTGCTAAGGCTGGTCTCGAACTCCTAGCTTCAAGCGATCCTCCCACCTCTGCCTCCCAATGTGCTGGGATAATAGGCATGAGCCACTGTGCCTGGCTGCTTTCTTCTTGAGTAACATCATCCTCTGCCTTGAAGAGAAATTAGGGGGGTCAGAGAGAGTTCAGAAATATATCAAAGCCAGGAGAGTTATCTGTGTGGAAGCTAAACACAAGTGCACTCATGGTACAAACCACAAACCTCATATTTTAGCCTTATTTTGAATTTCTCTGTGATCCAGGGCACTCGTTATACCCAGCTGCAACTGAATATTGACAGTGACCCCTGGGGGGAGACACCAAGACCGTTTACCCTGAATACATGATATGCTGTAATGAAAGTGAATGGGACTTAACACCAGCAGAAATTGCTCCTGATCTAACAAGACAGTTTCTCCAAGAAACTGAGATTTGCTGAAATAGTTCCTGGCTAATTATTTATTCTCTGTGTTGCCCCTTTGGTTTTAGCAGCCATCATGATTTTGTGAAAAATCCAATGATACGGATATTGCATTTACCTTTAGCTCTATTACAAGGAAACAGTAGCAGATTTAATCACAAACCAGAGTATTAATTGTAAGCCCAGGCTTTGCTAAAGGAATAGGCCTCCGATAGGGTAAGCTACTCATTCGTATGTTGGTCTTTACCTGGGTGAAAGAAAAAAACTGTGGGTTTCAAGGTCTTTGGAGGATGGGTGCAGTGAGAGAGTATGCAAAGATATGTGCTTATTAGGGTATTCCTGAACATGCCTTCAAGAGCAAATGCCTGGTCTTTGGAAAAATCCCTTACTCGGGGGATTAGAATATCTTGTGGTTTCAATCTCTCACATTCCACTTGCCTGTGTCCTCATTAGGGTGTCACATTTCCCAGTCACCATGCAGCTAGCCCTGCTCAGATTTAATCAGCAGCAGACTTCCATCAGAAGGAAGGAAGGACCACCCCTGCCCCCTTGCAGCCTCCCATTAGTGAAATATTCATCAAGAAAACAGAGCCAGAATGCAGACAAACAGGGTTGACCATACCCTCACTCCACTTATAACCTCCTGTGATCTTTGGCTTCTGTTCAGTAATTGCGTTTATTTTGACTTCATTAAAAAATGTGAGAGATGGAATTTCACTTGAGTCTAAAGTTCAAAGATTTACAGCCCAGATATAGCAGAGAGTTGTCTTGGTGTTCTTATCAATTTGGGGTTAGAAGTCTTGTTCTATTTAGGATGTTTCCCTGCAAAGGAGGTAACAAATGTCCCTCACATTTTCTCAGCAATATACCAACAGTTTAGAACATACTTTCATAATCATTTTTCTCAATAACATTGTAAGTTAAGTGTGATCACTCTTATTTTATAGATCCGGAGTCCCCTCATTTTCCCAGAACTTGATTAAAAACTCAATGCTTCACAGCTGTCACAGATTGAGATAAGCAGCTTCTTCCGTTCATAGATGTCAGTCTACTCCAAGTGCCCTCTCCCTGTGCCAAACCCACTGTCCTGGGCCCACACACAGGGATGCAAACCGTGAGTCCAAGCAGTGTTGCTTATAATGGACATGTCAGGGAAGAGCCAACAAGTTTGCATTTTTGTGATTATTAGTTAAATCACCAATCCCATTTGATAATACTAATTCACAAAGCTACATCATTAGACATTGTTTACAAACATGTTCATGATCAGAAGCCCCATCACCTTGAGTGTTCATCTCTATGCTCTTGAATCCCTCAACCCTGCCATCTACATGCAGCAGAGCAATGCCTCATCCAGGCCCCATCACATCTGCACCCTGAGTCTTGTCTGGCAGGTCTCCAGCAACTGAAGGGAGCCCCAAATCTGTCCCTAGCAGCATGGCATTCTAAAAAATTACTGTACCATAAAGCCACATGAAATATACACCAAACTTCCAAAGAGAGATGAGAAAACTAAAGCTTAGAAAGTTTACATACCGGAACCCAGTTCAGGTTACTATTATAAATATGACAAACATGGAGGGGAGCCAAGTTGATGGGTGAAGAGTCCTCTCTCAGCTTGACTGACAGCATGGTAGGGAACTGCTGACATGAGACACTAGGATGTCTTCTGGGAACAGGAGCAGGACAAGTGCTGACCACAGCGGATGTGGACTAAAGATGCCGAGCCCAGCAAACATGTATCACAAATAGGGACACATGCCAGGGAAACACTGTGACCTGCAAGCTGATGAAGGGCGTTGAAGGGAAACTCGTGTTTATGCATCTTCACGCCCTCAGCTTCCAAGAGAGGGCCTGGCTCAGAAGGTGCCTGACCACAAATGCCAGGAAGTAATGCTCTGCTGATGTGCGCTAGGGCAACTGTGTGCCAGGACACCTAGGTCAGAATGCTCCCCCAACAGAAGCAACACATTTATTTTTAAGTCGCTCCTTTTTATGGTATTCTGATTGATGCACCAGATGATAACTAATCAGTATCGAAACTATTACCATTAGCGTGTACTCCTCTTTTAAATACTTGCCTTTGCTCCTCCCTGAATTGCAAGCAAAGTCCCTAAAAGTCGACCTCAGTGATTCTTTTCTCTTTCACTGTTTTTACAGTTTCCAAAAATGGCTCTAAAATTCAGTGTGAATGGGATTGTTTTCTATTTCCTCTGCTTATTTTCATTAGATGAGGACAATAAAAAATTTGCCCTTAATTGTCCAGATCAGTCAGGGTATTAACACCAATTTATGGCTTTATACTAATGTGTCCCATATTTAGAGTGACATACTACTTTGAAATCTAGGATTGTGTGATTCATAAACAATGGCATCAGAGTAATTTGTGGAGCTTGTCAAAGTCTGTACCCCATGGAGCTTCATGAAGTTGAACTCATTGAGCCTTCAGCCAGAAAGCAATGGCCCCATTGTTTCTTTCACCATCCCTGCCATCGAAGAGCTTCCTAACAACTAGACATGTGCAGGAGCTGGCACGTTAGGGAAACATCAACCCCAATTATATGAATATACTTGACTAGTATAAAAGAAGAAAAAAGAGAGAAGGCATATATATGAAAAACTAAGAATGAGAAAGAGTACCTAACCACAGACATAAATTTCAAATTTTACAAGAAAATATGAAGAATATATCCACGTTAATCAGTTTAAAATCAACTATTTCCTAGAAAAAAAGAGAAATAATGGTGATTAACTAAAGAACCATAAAACTTGAATAGAATCATAGTTATAGAGATGTTGGTGAAGGAACATCATGAGAATGTCTCTGGTGGCAAAATTGATAATTTTTTTTAAAGCTTGTGAGGTTCAGATAATCTTTACATTTTGTAAGCTTCAAGGAGTATAGAAATGTAAAAAGTTTCTCAAACCTCTTTTTGTGTTAGTATAACTGTGGTATCTGAATCTGAAAATACTAAAAGAAGAAAGCTTTAGGTTTACTTCAGTTATGAAGAGCAAGGCCAAAATTCTAAGTTGAAGACTAACCAATGGCATTCGTTCACATATTTGAGGAATAACAGTCTGTGTCTAAGTTCTCCTCAGGAATGAATTGTTGATATATTAAAAATAAGTCCATTAGTAGACTATCTAAAATAAACTAGCCAAAGGGCAAATAATACAAATTAATTTCAAAAACTATCAAAGGGGCATTCATTAAACTTCAACATATGTTCTCATAAAAACTGTATTCAATGATCAATGAGGATGACAAGAAATATCTAATAAAATTCATCTGTGGGCACCTGTGATGGTGAAATTATTGAAGCATTGCTTTTAAAATCAGATGCAAGGAAGGGTGCCTATTATGATTTACCATCTTTCTGGAAGTTCTAGTAATTACTTTAAGATATGGAGATAGAAATAAGGAATACAGCAATTGCTAAGTAAGGGAAAGCGAATTGCCTTAGAAAGAAAAAGCCTGATTTTTCTTGTGTGAGTCGCCTTATTGCTCTCAATGGTTTGATCCCTTGAGCCATATTTGGTATTATATTCAAATATAGTGCCTCATGCTGGGATATGAAGCTAATCCTAGCCCTTCCTCATCACTGGGAAAGTGGTCAAGGAAAAGCAAATGGTGTCGAATTCCTCTTTACCCATTGTCGTGGCATGAATTGTGTTTCTCCTTAATTCATATTTCGAGATCTCAATGCTCAGAACCTCAGAATGTCACTGTATTTGGAAATAGGGCCTTTACAGAGGTGACTAAGTTAAATTGTGATTGTTAGGGTGGGCCCCAATCTAATATGACTGGTGTCCTTATAAGAAGAAAAGATTAGGATACAAAGGGAAGACAATGTAAAGATATAGAGAAGGTATAGGGGGAAGACCATGGGAAGATATAGGGAGAAGACATAAGAAAAAGTCAAGGAGGGCAGCTTCAGAAGAAACAAAACCTGCCAGTGCCTTGGTCCTGGACTCCCAGCCTCCAGAACTGCAGGAGGCATATGTTTTTGTTGTTTAAGCTGCCCAGTCTGGTACTTTGTCATGGCAGCCCCGGCCGAATGGTGTACCCTATTTTCTCACGGTGTTCTTATGTTCTAGTTGGTGTCCAGTGGTCTTGGCTCTATCTGCATAGCTTCTGGTGGCAGTGTCGATGCTTTATGACCCAGTTTGGTGCACGGATATCCAGCCGAACTGAGCTAGTGAGACCTCACGAATCTCAGTGACCATGGACCAGCTTGCCATGTCTGATGTAGAACTGCTGTTATAAACCTATTAAATGGTGTGGATGCTATCTGGCTGAGACCACAACAGGGATTCCAATGAGGTGGAAGAATCAGGCTTTTTGTTTCTAAACTCACACCAACCTCTGTGCTTCAGAAGTCTCTCTCAGAGCATTCATCCCTTCTGATTCATATGCTGCGGCAGGCATCGGACGCCTGCAGTGCAGTGGGTTCTTTTCCAAAAGTCCATGTGACTTCGTCATGTGAAACAGTGTCTTGTCAAACGCCAGATGCTGCATCTCCCCTGATCCCATAAAGGGTGTTTTGTTCGCATCTTAAGCAGCCCGGCCCTTCTTGCATTTCTTGAAGAGCTCTGGGACGGTGCACCAATGGTTCCAGAAGAAAGCACATCACAGTTCTGACTGTGGCACTGAGAACTCCTCCGAAAATGAGAGGCAATATTGTTCTAACAAGGAGCACATGGAGGACACAGATGCCTTAGCCAAAAATCTGGGAAAGTTGAGAAAGAGGAAAATACCAATATTGCCAAATCCTTCTGAGATACAAGTTAGAAAACATGTTTTATTCAGCATTGGTCTGCATTTTGGTAATTCAATAATAATAGCATTGCCCCACTGAAGAACTCAGAATTGCATAGAACTAAAACATAAGTGAATTCACAAGAGGATCCCACTCTTGAACACATTCAACAGAAGGAATGCCATCATTTGCCTGGAGAGCTTAAGTCTCACTCTTACACTGCAGTAATGCAAAACAAACCCAGTGATGAATTGCCACATTTTAGCTGGGTGGGAGAAAATGTGCTGTAGCAAGAAGCAGATTGAGAGTGATGTTGTTGTTCATACAGTGTCACATATAATTACTTTATCATGAGGGCTCTGAGCCATGCACCAAATATACACAATAATGAGTTCTTTCACATCTCTTTTCTTTTTTTGAGACAGAGTCTGGCTCTGCTTCCCAGGCTGGAGTGCAGTGGTGCGATCTTGGCTTATGGCAACCTCCACCTCCCGGGTTCCAGCGGTTCTCCTGCCTCAGCCTCCCAAGTAGCTGGGACTACAGGCATGTGCCACCACACTCAGATAATATTTTTGTATTTTTAGTAGAGACGGGGTTTCACTATGTTGGCCAGGCTGATCTCGAACACTTGACCTCCTGATCCACCTGCCTCGGCCTCTGAAAGTGCTGGGATTATAGGTATGAGCCACCCTGCCAGGCCTCACATCTCTTTTCATTTGATTAGATTTGCATAGCCTCAAATCCTTGTGAGTGTCCTTCCCTGTGAAATGTTCTTATGGGAGAAACTACTAGCTGCGTGCTGTTCTTGGAAAAATTCTGATGACAACAACAAGAAACAACAAAATCTATGCAGCTTCTTTCTCTCCTGTCTTCTCTGTGCAGGAACATGGAGGCAGTTCCTGTAGATCAGAATGGTGAAAAGGAATGCACATAAGTTCCTATAGTGCAAAGCCAAATCTTTGGATATTCAGCAATAACAATGGTGTTCACTGAAAGACAGTGGAGGAAGGGGAGTATCAGAGACCTAGGTTTGCCTTTTCCAAACTCTACCCAGTATCTGCCTCTCTTTCATTCAATTTCCTGATGCTGAATTCTGAAAATTTCCCCTAGTAGCCATCTAACATTGGCTTAAAATGAATTGAACATATTCTTTAAAAAAATATTCTTGGCCGGGCGCAGTGACTCACGCCTGTAATCCCAGCACTTTCTGAGGCCAAGGCGGGCGAATCACAAGGTCAGGAGATCGAGACCATCTTGGCTAATATGATGAAACCCTGTCTCTACTAAAAATACAAAAAATTAGCCAGGCATGGTGGCAGGCACCTGTAGTCCCAGCTACTTGGGAGGGGAGGCTGAGGCAGGAGAATGGTGTGAACCCGGCAGGCAGAGCTTGCAGTGAGCCAGAATTGCACCACTGCACTCCAGCCTGGGCGACAGAGCGAGACTCCATCTCAAAAAAAAAAAAAAAAATCTTTAAACATCTCTGAATATTCCAGATGTTTTTCTTTTTATATTTAGTCCTTTTTTCTATTACAAAAGGAAACCAGGTTCATTTTAAAAATGAGAAAAAGGCAGGGCACAGTGGCTCACACCTGTAATCCCAGAACTTTGGGAGGCCAACGCGGGCAGATCTCCTGAGGTCAGGAATTTGAGACCAACCTGACTAACAGGGAGAAGCCCCGTCTCTCCTAAAAATACAGAATTAGCTGGGCGTGGTGGCGCATGCCTGTAATCCCAGCTACTTGGGAGGCTGAGGCAGGAGAATCACTTGAACCCAGGAAGCAGAGGTTGTGGTGAGCCAAGATCGTGCCATTGCACTCTAGCCTGGGCAACAAGAGTGAAACTCCATCTCAAAAAAATAAAATAAAATAAATAAATAAAAATAAAAATGAGAACAATACAGAAAAGCAAAAGAACAACAAAATCTCCCGCACTCCCACCCACCTTAGGACAACCCTCAGCCTCATCTTGGAATATTATGTCCTTAGATGCCTTTCTTATACAAATTAAACTATACTACTATTTGTCTGAGAAATTGTCTCAGAAAATCTACTGATGAGCATTATTTATTCTACCTTTTCACTACTTAAAGTTCAACAGAGCAACAGAACAGAATAGCAAGTAAAAATTTAAACACATTTATGAGCATTAAAAAAGTTTCTGAAAAACTGGCAAAACTTCTTAGAGGTAGATCAAGATTTGCAAAACTACTCCCCAGGATGCATCCAATATGACCTAGTTATTAAATGTTTGGTTTTTGACCTAGACATCGTTTGGCCAAATTGTCTTGTTTTTCAACCTGAATGTAGGCCAGTCTACCTTTGGCCAATGTAATGCTGCCAAAATTGTCTGTAACAAGTCTAGGAGACTTTCTTCATTTTTATCTCGGTATTCTTTCTCTAGAACTCAATCTCCATCCCTGACCTCATATTGTATCCTCTCCCCTGGCCCTGTTTAAACACTCCTCCGGTTCTCCATCTGGCTCTCTGCCTAAATTTCTGGCAGTTTCTTCAAAGTTCATCCTCCTGAAAAGTCCAAGATGTACTGGGGAGGAAACTGGATATATGTAAAGTGCATAGTACCTGGTAAATATCTGCCCAGCAAAAGTGGTATCTACTCTTATTTTTGCAGCCTTTTATCCAATAACAAGTATAGCATGCATGGTTTAAGTCTTGTTTAGTCTTCATAAAAATTACTCATGAGTTAGTTTCCTTTCCCCCATGTAAGAGTTGAAAGCACCAAGATGCTGAGAATGTATGTGATTTGCATAAATGTGGAGGCAGATTTTAAACAGAGATCTAACTATTAATTATTTTCTGCACAGAGCTAGATGTAATATGTGGACATGAGAATTGGCTTTGTTTGAAGTTGAAGGAAACTTTAAAACTTAAAAAACTGGGCACAAAACTAAAAACTTGCTGAGTTTTCAAATTCTGTTATGGCAAATTATTTCACAAACCTTAAATTTGGAAATGTAAATAACATTCTTCCAGGCAATGTAGAGCTATTATTTAAAAGTTAAAAAAACAGACTCCTTGAGCAACGGCTTTGTGAACTTGGTTGGCACTACAGCATGTGTTTTGCAGAGTCAACACAAAATTATTTACGGGAGGTCCTGTTGCTCAATGTGATTTCATGTGTGTTTGATCGTGTTTCACAGAACATGGAGAAAGTGCTCCCATTAGGATGGGAGGTCAGCATGGCTCTGCTAGATGCCAGTGGCTTTGGATCTGATCTGACAGAGCCGTAATCAATACTCAGCATTTCCTCCATGCAGTTACTCCGATCATTTACATATTGCCTCACTCCTCATGGCAAACCTACACATTCTTGTGATTTTACAGATGAAAAGACTGAGGCATGGAAGGGATGAAGAGCCTGTCCAGGACCAGCAGTTAATCAGAGGAGAACCAGGAGCTGAGCCCAGGCTACCTGGCTTGCAGCTGCCCTGGGCCTGCCTCTATGTGCTGCAGGGCTGTCAGATCCAATGCCCTCGGCATCTGTAGAGAAAAGCAATCCACACAATTCTTATACATAAAATAAAAACCATTTTGCCTACTACAAAATATACTGTATTCATTCCACGTTCACATGAATTCATTGGTCAGTCCCAACTGTCCTCTTCCAATGTCACAGTAGGTGGGCAGGAGGATGGCACAGTGGTCAGAGCTGTGTTATCTTGCTGGCCTGCACCCCTGTCACTGCACTTTCCCATCATGTACCTTATATGTCTCCCTCCCCTCATCCAACATGGGAGCCCACTCCCACATCCCAGAGCACAGTCTTCACCATGTTTGAATCTGATCAGACAACACTGGGCAGTGTCCCTGTCCTTCAGGGAAAGAAATGGAAACCTACCCAGGAAGGTGGGAGGAACACATGGAGGAGACAGCAGTCTGGGTCTGGAATGCTGGTGGGATTTCTATGTGGTAGGAGTGAGTGAGGAGATATCTATTGTAGGAAGGAGGAAATATCTCATGAGAACAAATGCAGACAGGCCAAGCTGGGCACAGACAGGAGTGGTCAAGGGAGCCCGGGAAGGGCAGGGAAGGAGCAGGAGAACAGGGAGGCCTGGGAGTGGTGGTTTGCAGCCTGAGTGTCCTCTGCATCCTGTCTTCTCCAGGCCCATGGCCCACCTTCTATGAGCTTCCTTCCAGGCTCTGTCATGGAGAGACCCTCAACTGCCCAACTCCCTTCTAAAGGGTGATGAGTGGAGAGCACGTACTGGGTTCAACCTGCGGGCTTCAAGACCATGGGATAGTGCATGCGTGAGTGTGTGTGCATGCATATGTGTGTCTGCATGCATGTGTATGTGTGCATGGGTGTGTGTGCATGTGTGCGTGTGTGCATGCGTGCGTGTGTGTGCATGTGTGAGCATGTGTGGGTGTGGGCATGAGTGTATGTGCATTCATGTATGTTGTGTGTGTGTGTGTATGTGTCTATAAAGGGCTTTGTGCAGGAGAGCAGCATGGAACAGCTAGGCATTAGGATGGTAGTAAACCTGATGGGGGCCAAATGAATTGAGAAAAGAAGGAAGAAGAAAGGAAAGGAGGAAGGGAGGGAGAGAGGGAGGAAAGAAGAAAATGAAGGAGGGAGAAAGGAAGGAAAAAAGTAGGAATTAAGAAATAAAGAAAAGAAAAAGAAGTGAAAGGTGGCAGGTGCACAGTGTCAAGGGACACGCACCTTGGCATGGCAGTGGAGATGGAACAAGAGGGACCAGAGGCTTCCCGGACCCCCCGAGGGGGACTCGCACAGCAATGCATCAGTCCCTCCGTCTCCCACGTTCCTCTCTATGCTTCTCAGGGGAAAGTGGACGTTTCCATTTTACAAAAGAAGAAATGACCTTACAGGACAAAGACAAAAATAAAAGTATTAAGATTGGTGCTGGATGGATAAGTTTGGATACCCAGCAAACACTTGGAAAAAAATGAATAAGATTTTTTAGCTTATAGGCCCTATCATGAATGCAGTGAATTCAACTCACCTGAGATTATTCACTGTGTTTTGTTTGTCTCAAAATATAAAACAGTAAAAAAACCAGCTAATGTATTTAACCTGTGATCAGCTTCAGCTGTGTGCCAGGGGCTGTGCTGGGCATGACAGGAAATGCAAGGATGCATAAGACACTGTCCTTGACTCCTATGGAAGTGAGGGAAGGGCATTGCATGGCAGGAGAAGGAGCCCCCTCAAAGCCCACCCCTTGTCAATCCCTACCACTCTCATCCCTTCATTTGTGGTGGTATTTATTTGTGGGTGGACAGGGGGCATGGAGAGATGGAATATTTGGGAATATTGACATAAGAACCTCTGTAGCTTCGAAACTTTCACCTATGTGTATTTGTTAGTGTTGGTCTGACGCTCGTGTTAAACAAATCGCACATGAAGCTCCCTGGTGGGACATTCAGAATCCAATGGCAACAGAAAAAGTGCAGAAAAACCTCAACACAAGCATTGCCTTCTTTCTCTATCCATGGGAAGAGGCACTTTCAGAGAACGTAGGGGATGATGATTCTGGCCAAACTAGGGGTGTGTGTTGCAAGACAGGAAAGCATCTGCAAGTCCAGCTGGAGATCCCACAACCTCGACCAATGATTATTTTGGTTTCCCATTTCAAACACTGGCTCCAGGTCTGTGGCTTTTGTTTTTTAATGAGAATGTCAGAGCCGGGAGGCCCTTTAGTCCAATGCAGTTGAGTGGGCAGTGGCTGGGGCACACACGCAAAGCAGAGCTGCCTGGTTGTGGACAGCACCTTGTTGAGACTCTTCCAGCTCTCCTGGGGAGGGGGTGCAAAATAGACCTGGTGTTTTGTGCCTGAAGCACAATTTGCTTTATGTTACAGTGATAGCTCAGTAGGCAGCTGTTTTTAAAATTTTCCCTTCATCATGCATGTTTTAAAGTGAAACTTTTGGCTTTGATTTCTTTAATAAAAATCTGGTGGTAACCATTCCAGAAACCCATTATGAAGTTGTTTTTTTCTGGCAATGACAACTGTGATCATTGTGCACCTCAGGCCAATATCCAGGTGGGCTTTTGACCAGGAAGCCTTCCTCCTTTACCAGAACCTGGGACCAAGGAAACCCCAGTCACAAACAGGCTGAAGCTATTTGCTTTTTGTCAGCTCCTCGATAGCAGGAGAACCCTCCACTCTCACCACACTTATACTGTGCACTCCTCACTTATACTGTGCACCCCATCTGGGTGTCAGGAAAGCAGGGTACCTTAGGTCCAGAGGCAAACACAGCACTAGTTGTCTTATTGGGGGCATCTCTCTACCTGTACTACCCATCACCAAGGCTTCATGCTTCATCTTGGAAGGAAACAGCAGGGAAGTGGCAGGGGATGAAGGGACACCAATTAACTCCCTAGAGAGAGAAGGGGCATGTGTAAAGGTGGAGAGGCTGATGCTCTCAAAGAGACTCTACAACCTGATAGGATCACCAGCCCCATGAGACCTTTCATCTCCATGGCCTGGGCAACAGATGAGTGTCCCCTTTGATTAAGGCCACCATGGGCTTGTCGGCTGGTGGGTGCAAGGTTCATAAGGAAAGGGGTGGCAATCTGGGGCACCAGCTTCTCTAGTTCTGAGAACACCTGCAGGCAGGAGGTTTCTTTTCCCATCCTTCACTTTGGCCCAGACATAAACATCAGTCTTCAAACAGTGAGCCATTGTCCATTCTTCTGTTCCTTCATTCATTTTTGTCATAGAGCATCATAGTGCACAACTGTACAGCTCCCTCAGAAACAGTTGGGGGATCAAAAGAGCCTGGGATCTAGTAAAGACATTGAATTTATGGTTACAAAAGACCTTCCCACAAAAAAAAACTCCAGTTCCATAGAGCTTCCCTGGTAAGTTCCACTGAAGAAGAAATGATACCCATTCTATACAAATACTTGTAGAAAATTGGAGAGAATGGAATTTCTCCTAACTCATTCTTTGAAGCCAGCATTACCCTGATACGAACCTAGTTAAAGACATGACCAGAAAAGAAAACTAAAGGTGAATATCTTCCATGAAACAAGATGCAGAGATTCTAAACAAAATTTTAGCAAATCAAATTCAATGATATACAAAAACAATATACATTATGGCCAAATGAGGTCTATCCCAGAAATACAGAGTTGATTTAACATTTGAAAATCTATCAGTCAAATTTACTGTGCTAATAAACTAGAAAAGAAGAACCATATGATCATTTAAATATATGTAATTTTTGCCTGCCTGCCTGCCTGCCTGCCTTCCTTTCTCTCTCTCTCTTCTTTCTTTCTTTCTCTTTCTTTCTTTCTTTCTTTCTTTCTTTCTTTCTTTCTTTCTTTCCTTCTTTCGTTCTTTCTTTCTTCTTTCTTCTTTCTTTCTTTCTTTCCTTCTTTCTCTTTCTTTCCTTCTTTCTTTCTTTCTTTCTTTCTTTCTTTCTTTCTTTCTTTCTTTCTTTCTTTCTTTCTTTCTTTCTTTCTTTCCTTTCTTTCTTTCTTTTCTTTCTTTCTTTCCTTTCTTTCCTCTGTGGCCCGGGCTGCAATCTCCTCAGCTCACTGCTGCGCCGCCACGCGCGCGCTGCCTGGGATTGCCGCCGCGCGCCACCACCGCTGCCTGCTTTTTCTCCTTTGGCTGCAGGCGCCGTTTCGCCATGTTGGCCATGCTGCTCTCCAGCTCCTGATCCCGAGTGCTCTGCCCGCCTCGGCCTCCCGAGGTGCTGGGACTGCAGACGGAGTCTCGCGTGCTTGGTGTGGCCCGGGCTGGAGTGCGGTGGCGTGGTCTTGGCTCGCTGCAGCCTCCGCCTCCCAGCCGCCTGCCTTGGCCTCCCAGGATGCTGGGATTGCAGCCCCTGCCCGGCCGCCGCCCAGTCTGGGAGGTGGGGAGAGTCTCTGCTCCGCCGCCCCTCTGCCCGGCCGCCCCATCTGGGAAGTGGGGAGCACCTCTGCCCGGCCGCCCCGTCTGGGAACAAGTGAGGAGCGCCTCTGCCCGATCGCCCCGTCTGGGAAGTGAGGAGCGCCTCTGCCCGGCCACCCATCATCTGGGAAGTGAGGAGCACCTCTGCCCGGCCACCCCATCTGGGAAGTGAGGAGCGCCTCTGCCCGGCCACCCATCGTCTGGGAAGTGAGGAGCGCCTCTGCCTGGCCTCCCATCGTCTGGGAAGTGAGGAGCGCCTCTGACCGGCCGCCCCGTCTGGAAAGTGAGGAGCGCCTCTGCCCGGCCGCCCCGTCTGAGAAGTGAGGAGCGCCTCTGCCCGGCCACCCATCGTCTGGGAAGTGAAGAGCGCCTCTGCCGGGCCGCCCCGTCTGGGAAGTGAGGAGCACCTCTGCCCGGCCGCCCCGTCCGGGAAGAAGTGAGGAGCGCCTCTGCCCGGCCGCCCCGTCCGGGAAGAAGTGAGGAGCGCCTCTGCCCGGCCGCCCTGTCTGGGAAGTGAGGAGCGCCTCTGCCCGGCCACGCCCCGTCTGGGAAGTGAGGAGCCCCTCTGCCCGGCCACCCCTCGTCTGGGAAGTGAGGAGCCCCTCTGCCCGGCCACCCCTCGTCTGGGAAGTGAGGAGCCCCTCTGCCCGGCCACCCCTCGTCTGGGAATTGAGGAGCGCCTCTGCCCGGCCACCCATCGTCTGGGAAGTGAGGAGCGCCTCTGCCCGGCCACCCATCGTCTGGGAAGTGAGGAGCGCCTCTGCCCGGCCACCCATCGTCTGGGAAGTGAGGAGCGCCTCTGCCCGGCCTCCCATAGTCTGGGAAGTGAGGAGCGCCTCTGCCCGGCCACCCCTCGTCTGGGAAGTGAGGAGCGCCTTTGCCGGGCCGCCCCGTCTGGGAAGAAGTTAGGAGCGCCTCTGCCCTTTCGCCCCACCTGGGAAGAAGTGAGGAGCGTCTCTGCCCGGCTGCCCCATCTGGCAAGAAATGAGGAGCACCTCTGCCCGGCCGCCCCGTCTGGGAAGAAGTGAGGAGCACCTCTGCCCGGCCGCCCCGTCTGGGTAGAAGTGAGGAGCGTCTCTGCCCGGCCACCCATCGTCTGGGAAGTGAGGAGCGCCTCTGCCCGGCCGCCCCGTCTGGGATGTGAGGAGCACCTCTGCCCGACTGCGCCGTCTGGGAGGTCTCCCACGGAGGCCAGAAGCAATGTGGGGGCTGGACGTGGTGGCTCATGCCTGTGGTCCCAGCACTCTGGGGGGCCGAGGCGGGTTGATCACTTCAGGCTAGGAGTTCAAGACCAGTCTGGCCAACATGGCGAAACATATGAAAAATACAACAGACAAACCAACCTACCAACCCAGTGACAACAAAACAGGTCTACCCTGGAGTCATACTCTAATTTGTTCTATTTTCCTCCCTTTCTGATCCTTTATCCCACTTTCTTTTTCTTCCTCTTCCTTCTCCTTCTTCTTTGTCAAATAGAGGATTGAGTTATTATCACTGATCCATATAAAGTCCCTCTCTCATTTATTTTAATTCCCACTCCCCATTTCTATTCCCCGTCTTCCCATGTGCAACCTTCCTAATATGTTTGATACGCATCTTTTTGTTTGTACGTATTTTTAGAAAATGTTTATTGTTTTGTGTGCAAAAAAATTAATAATAAAAAAAGAAATCCAAAATACTTCCTCATTTAAAATAAATAAATAAATATATGTAATTTTTTTGAGCAAAAGCTAACCTCCATTCCTGCCATTCCTGATAAACTGTCAGCAGACTGTAACAGAAAGGAATTTCTCAACCTCATAAAGAATATCTGCAACAAACCTATAGCTAGTATAGTACTGATTAGTGAAAAATCGAATGCTTTCTTCCTGCTATCAGGACAAGACAAGATACCTAGTCTCATAACTGCTATTCAACATTCATTGAAGTTTCTAGCCTATGCATCCGTCTTGGAAAAGAAGAGGCAAAACAGTTTTTTCTTTACAGATGACTAAAATTTGATGGAATCTATGAAAAGCTACTAGAACTATTAAATAAGTTAAGCACGTTTGTATGATACAAGCTAACACACAAAAGCCAATTGTATTTCTATATACTAAAAATGAACAATAAAATATTCAAAAAATTTAAAACAGCACTGTTTAAAATGGCATCAAAAATATTAAATACTTGGTGATAAATATCAGAAAAGATATGAAAAACCTATACACTGAAAATTAGAAAGTATTGCTGACTAAAATGTAAAAAGACCTAAATAATTGGAAAGGTAAAACTTGTTTATAGATTAGAAGGGTCTATATTATTATGATATCACTTTTTCTATAGTTTCAGTGAAATCCCAATCCAAATTCCAGAAGGAGTTTTTGGGTAGAAATGTACAAGCTGGTTCTAAAAATTCATGTGGTAATACAAAGGATCTAGAATCACCAAAGGACCACTGAAAAAGAAGAGCAAAGTTACAAGGTTGATACAAACTAGTTTTAAGATTTATCAGAAAGCTAGAGTAATCAAAACAGTGTGGTATTGGCATAAGATAAAAAAATACATCAGGGTAACAGAAGAGAGTCCAGAAATAGACTGACACATAAATGGTACAACTAACTTTTGACAAAAGTGCAAAGTCAATTCGTTGGAGAAAACATAGTCTTTTAAACAAATGATGTTGGAACAAGTGGATCACTATATGCAAAAATAATGAACTTTGATACGTATACAAACATGACTTCAAAATAGCTCACAGATCTACATGCAAAACCCCCAAATTTAAAAATTCTGGAGGAAAACAGAAGTAAATCTTTTTTTTTTTTTTTTTTTTTTGAGACAGAGTCTTTCTCTGCCCCCAGGCTGGAGTGCAGTGGCGCAATCTCGGCTCACTGCAAGCTCCGCCTCCCGGGTTCACGCCATTCTCCTGCCTCAGCCTCCTGAGTAGCTGGGACTACAGGCGCCCACCAACACGCCTGGCTAATTTTTTGTATTTTTAGTAGAGACAGAGTTTCACCGTGTTAGCCAGGATGGTCTCAATCTCCTGACCTTGTGATCCACCCGCTTTGGGGTGCTGGGATTACAGGCTTGATAAATCTTTTTAATGTTGTGTTAAACAAAGATTTCTTTGCTATGACATCAAAAGTAAAGTCCATTAAAAAAAAAAAAAGATGAATTTGACTGGGCATGGTGGCTCACACCTGTAATCCTAGCACTTTGAGAGGCTAAGGCAGGAGGACTGCTTGAGCCCAGGAGTTGGAGATCAGCCTGGGTAACATAGAGAGACCCCCATATCTACAAATAATAAATCAATTAACAAGGCATAGTGGCGTGTGCCTGTGTTCCCAGCTACTCAGAGGGCTGAGATGGAGGATCACTTGAGCATGGAAGGTTGAGGCTGCAGTAAGCTGTGATCACACCACTGCACTCCAGCCTGGGTGACAGAGTGAGAACTTGTCTCAAAAAAAGAGATAAATTGATAAATTTGACTTTATTAAATTTGACAATATTAAAAACTCTGATTTTTGAAAAACACTGAGAAGAGAATGAAAAGACAAGTCATTACCAGGTGAAAATACTTGTTGATCAACTATCTAATACATAACTTGTATTCAGTATATAAAGGACCCTCAGAAGTTAATAAGAAGACAAACAACCCAATAAAAGAATTGAGGCCCTTATCAAAGAAATGCAAATCAAAACCACAATGAGATACCATCTCACACCAGTTATTAAAAAGTCATTAAAAAGTCAGGAAACAACAGGTGCTGGAGAGGATGTGGAGAAATACGAACACTTTTACACTGTTGATGAGACTGTAAACTGGTTCAACCGTTATGGAAGACAGTGTGGTGATTCCTCAAGGATCTAGAACTAGAAATACCATTTGACCCAGCCATCCCATTACTGGGTATATACCCAAAGGATTATAAATCATGCTATGATAAAGACACATGCACACATATGTTTATTGCGGCACTATTCACAATAGCAAAGACTTGGAACCAACCCAAATGTCCATCAATGATAGACTGGATTAAGAAAATGTGGCACATATACACCATGGAATACTATGCAGCCATAAAAAAGGATGAGTTCGTGTCCTTTGTAGGGACATGGATGAAGCTGGAAACCACCATTCTCAGCAAACTATTGCAAGGACAAAAAACCAAACACCGCATGTTTTCACTCATAGGTGGGAATTGAACAATGAGAACACTTGGACACAGGTTGGGGAACATCACACACCAGAGCCTGTCTTAGGGTGGGGGGATGGGGGAGGGATAGCATTAGGAGATATACCTAATGTCAATGATGAGTTAATGGGTGCAGCACACCAACATGGCACATGTATACATATGTAACAAACCTGCACACCTGTGCACGTGTACCCTAGAACTTAAAGTATAATAAATAAATAAATAATAAAAAATAAAAAAGTAAACCACAAAAAAAAAGAATTGAGGCCCTATGTTAAAAAAAAAAAAAGAATAGGGAAAACAGACACTTCAGCAAAGAGCAAATAACAACAGAAAATATGGTCAACATCATTAGTAATTTGGAAAATGCAAATTAAAACCATAATGAGATACCATACACACTTATTGGAAGGGTTCATATAAAAAGAGTGACCATACCAAGTGCTGGTGAGGATGTGGGGAAGCTGGACTTTTATACATTGTCCAGGAGGAGGCATGTGAAATGGTACAATCACTTTGGAAGACAGTTGTCAGTTTCTTAAAAAGTTAAACATATGCTTACCAAGTGATCCAGCTATTTCATTCCTAGGCATTTGCCTAAAAGAAATGAAAATACGTGTCTATACAAAGACTTATGCATGAAAGTTGCTACAGCTTTTTATTTGTAATAGCCAAAATCTGAAAACAATCTAACTGTTCATCAACATATCAGAGGATAAACAAATTGTGGTATGTCCATGTAATAACACTACTCTACAATGAAAAGGAATGAAATATTGATACGTGAAACAATGTGGCTGAATCTCAAAATAATTACACTGAGTGAAAGAAGCCAGACTTAAAAGGGCACATCATGTAGGCACATCATTCATATAAACTCCAGGAAATGAAAACTAATCGTTAGTGACAGAAAGAAGATCAGTTGAATTGACTGGGCATGGGGCAGAGTAGAGGGATGGGTTACAAATAGGTATAAGAAAACATTTGGTGGGGAGACATGTCTTCTATCTTGACTGTGGTGATGGCTTCATAAGTGTAAGAGTAGGTCGAACGTCGAATTGTACACTTTAAATGTGTGCAGTGTATGCTATGTGAATCACACCTCAATAAAGACGTTAGAAAATAAAGAGAATTAAAACAGCAATGAGATACCACTAGGTACCTGTTAGAATGGCTGAAATCCAAAATACTGGCAACACCAAATGCTGGCAAGGATGGGGAGTGGCAGGAACTCTCATTCATTGCTGAATGGTACAGCCACTTTGAAAGAGACTTTGGCAGTTTCTTACAAACTAAATATACTCTTAGTGTATGATTCAGCAATCACACGCCTTGGTATTTGCCCAAAGGAATTGAAAATCAGTGTCCACAGGAACACGCACATGGATATTTATAGCAGCTTTGTTCATAATTGCCAAGACTTGGAAACAATCAAGATATCAATAGGTGAACGGATAAACTGTGGTACATCCAGACAATGGAGTAATATTCGGTGCTTAAGAAGAAAGGGGCTATCAAACCATGAAAGGACATGAGAGAAACTTAAAGGCATATTGCTAAGTGAAAGAAGCCAATCTGAAAAGGCTACATACTGTATGATTCCAACTATATGACACTCTTGGAAAGGCAAAATTATGGAGGTAGTAAAAAGATCAGTGGTTGCCAGGGGTTAGTGGGGAGGGAGGAATGAATAGGCAGAGAACAGAGAAATGTTAAGGCAGTGAAACTACTTTGTACAATATCCTAACAGTGGATAAATGTCATGATAAATTTGTACAAACCCATAGGGTTGTGCAGCACCAAGATGAGCCCTAATGTACACTGCGGACTCCTAATGTACACTGCGTCCTAATGTACACTGCGGACGCGTCAGGATGGTGACACAGGGGAACAGGGACTCTCTGTACTTTCACTCAATTTTGCTATGAACTAAAACTGCTCTCAAAAGTAAAGTATATTTAAAAATAAAAAAAAATGAAGAGAAGGATGGAAGAAAAGATGGAGAGATGAGGAAAGAGGACAACAGGAAGAGAAAAGCAGAGGAAGGAAAGGCAGAAAGAGGGGAAAATGTGAAGAAAGGATTTTCTTTGGATTTGGGTGGCTGAGAGGTTGGATGGTGGTGAGCAGGTGCCTGGGAATGTTCCAGAAACTCTTCCACCCAATCACCACAATGAGGTCCACTGTGTTCGTCTCAACAAGGCCATGTGTCACCCTTGGGAAGGAGCTTGGGTCCAGAGAAGGAAGGATCTTCTTTTCCAGTGGCTCTGTCCCCAACCTGAGGCTTTCTCAGCACTTCCAGGGCCTCTGGAGAATGATTTCATTGGTTCTGCTCTCTGTACTTTGCCCACACCACGGCAGAGAACTTTCCGTCAGCTCTTAGCATGGCCCACAATGCCCTGAAGGCTGAGGCTCCATCTTCTCTCTAGACACTCTCACTCAATAGGCTTCAGCCACACCAGCCTTCTCTCTTCACCTAAAGCCAACCAAACTCTTTCCTGTCCAGGACCTTTGCACACACAGTTCTCAGTCCTGGGTACTCCTCTCAACACACCTGAGCCTGCCAAGGTCTGGAGGTCTAAGGTACATGTTACCAAATAACCAGGCTTTTTATTTCTTGTTCTCAGACTAGATTTACTCCTTTACATCAGACACAAACTCTAGTTTCCTATCCAATATTGAGAATCACAGTGCTGCTGTTATAAAACAGAAGGTGAGATTTGCCTTTTTTACTTCATGCCATTTGTGAAACCACTCCCACGTCTATGCATGCCCACGAGTAAAGGCAAATGCCAACCTGCGGGGCCTGCCTGCTCCCAGTCCCTGGGTCCCTGAGGCCCGTGTGCATCGGGTCCTAGCCTCCTCCTTTAAGAACCTCACTTCACCAAACACAGAGCTCCTGGCAATCACCTGCCTCTGCACGGTTTTGAACCTGGGAATGTGGAAATTCTCTAGGTTGCCTCCTGACTCATGGAGCTCATAGCTGGGCTGTTGCTCCTGCATTAGCATGCAGCCAGTGCATCTCAGTTTGAAATCTGAGACCAAAGAGCAGCGGCCTCAACCGTGAAAAACAAACTCAATACAATTCCCGGTTGGAGCTTGTGGGTTCTTCTCTAAAACCCACAGGCTCAGCTTCCCAGTTTTGCCTTGACTCTGTCTATAAATTACTTTTATAGGAATGTTATCATCTTATTGAAAAGCAATAAAGCCTTTCTAGACACGCAGCTCTCCTGTTTTTGCAATCTTGTGTGGATGGCTTCTATGTGCTACCTCACCCATCTTCATCCAAGCTACTCAAGCCCCTTAATATCTCCTGGTGGATCTTTCCCTTAGTCACCTTTTAGCTTAAGAACAAAGAATCCACTCCAAATGGAATAATATTACTACCAGATTATTCTTATATCTCAATATCTATAGGGAGCTAACAGCTGGGTCAAAGAACATAAATAACATGTGGATTTTATTTGAGAGTGAACTCTTATCAACAGGGAAGCTGCTGCCTCCTAATGTTTCTATAAAGTCTCTTGGTGTTTTGTACAGGGATTGCTTTCAAACGCATGAGATCTCAACTACTCTTCAACTTTGCAGACTGCTTTCCTCTTTGAGCTCTGATAGAAAATAGTCCACAGGGCTGGGTGCCACCTCCTTCCCCTAGGGCTGCACGTTCCCCTGCTGTGTGGCTGCAGAGCCACCTGCCCTCCCTGGGACAATCCCACTTGCTCTGGGGGGCCACAAGGAGGCAGGAAGGGCAGCATGCCTCACAGGCCTTCAGCTCACTATTGCTGCTCTGCTACCCAGGCCATCATTGAAGGGACAACTGGGCCATCTGCTTCCAGACTCCATCCAACGTCCAGGTCTCCTCTTCAGCCTGAGACTGAAGCTGACCACGTCATTCCATCTAAAATCCTGTATGGAACCTGTTGTTTGCAGGATGAAATCTCAGATCCTCCCTGGGAACCTGGATATGCCTGGGTTCCACCCTGCCTACCTCTCACCTGGTCTCCTGACCCTCTCCAGCTTTTCCTAAGGTTTCCCGGAGCTGGGGGGCTTCTCCTGAGCCCACCCACAGGGCTACAGCTCCCCCACATGTTGCTGGAGCTGTTTCCTTTCCTTTACATAATTTCTTATTCTTTTTCTCCACCGGAATAACTACATACTTATCCTTCAGGATGCACGTGTGTGTGTGTGCATATGTGTATACATGTGCTGCATGCTTCCCTAAAAGGGAAGAGAAATGCTTCCAGTGACAATGAAACAATAGCAGTGGACAGAGCAGAGAGCTGGGGTCAGCCCCAGGGACTTCTCCACTGCCACCTCCTCTTGTGTAATTTAGGATTGTATTAGTCTGCTAGGGCTGCCATAACAAGAAGCCACCAGCTGTGCAGCTTAAGCAACAGAAATGTATTTTTTCACCATCCTGGAGGCTGGAAGCTCAATATCAAGGTGTTGCAGGGTTGGTTTCTCCTGAGGCCTCTCTTCTTGCCTTGCAGATGCTGCCTTCTCCCTGTGTCTTCATGTGGTCCGTGTGTGTCTGTGTCCTAATCTCCTCTTCTTATAAGGACTCTGATCATATGGGATTAGGCCCCCTCAACAACCCCATCTTACCCTAATCACCTCTTTAAAGGTCTTCCCTCCAAATGCAGTCCCATTCTGTGAAATGGGGATCAAGATTTCAACACATGGATTTTGTGGGACACAGTTCAGCCCACACTGGGGAAGTGGTCCTTTCTCCAACCTGGCCTCAGTTGCTCTTTCCCTTTGTAATAGGAGGGTTGGGGGCTCATCACAGTAATCTTGTGGGTCCTCTGCTGCTTTCAATTTTCTAGAAGAAGAGTCAGGCAAAGTGAACCCAGAGCTGAGGCCATTCCATCCTTGTGCCGTTGTGTCAGAAAATGAGCCAGGCGTGTCAGACAGGCTTATCTGTGTGGTGCCTGAGTCCTCACTCTGCTTTCTTTTCCCTCTCTCGCAGGGAGAGATAGAGGAGCGAACCAGAGGAGGTGGGTGGTGAAAATGCCCAGATCCCTATATGGTCCACAAAGCAGGGGATCCAGCATTGAAAGACTTAGAACAAAGAGAAGGAGTGGAGGGAAGAGGGGAAGGGCACTAGTGTGTGTCCAGGCCTCCAGATAACAAGAAAAGCCATTTGACCCACAGTGGCTGGGGAAGTAAGTGACCTCTCAGGAGGGGCTGGGGGCCTCTCCTTCCTTCCCTCTAGTCTTTAGGGATGGCTCCAGCACACGCCACTGTCAACACAAGAGATAATAACTGCTCAATTCTGGGGTGTCCCACTGGGGTGCCCAGGGTTGCAGGGCCCAGCCTGCAGACATCTCTTTTGGTGGGTCTCTGAGTCATCCTCCAGATGTCTGCCCTGGAGAAAGTCAGGCATGGAGCCCAGGGGCTGTGGTATGCACTTTGGAACAGGAAACAGCTAACATTGCTTAAAAAAAATAAAAGACTCTGCTGTGTTTACTTTTGAAACCACTTGCCAGCCCATTCTGGCAAACTAGAAGGCAGAATAAGTTGATGGTTTTGGAGCAGATAGAACTCTGGTCTCCAAGTTCAAGTCCAGCTCTAGAGTCATGCTCCTTACAATGGCCCAAGGACTGAGTGTGGATTCTGTCACAAACAGTATTTATGTGGTCATAGTCACAGATGCTCCTTAGTGATTTTCCTCTGTAGACACCCACGTGTGGACAAGGGCATAGAACACTCCACTATTGTTATCATAAAGGAATGGCTAAGCTGGCACTTCGCAGAGGTGCTCTCCAGTGAGAAGCCTGGCTGACCCTTCCCCAGGCTTGGACAGGCCCCCAACCCATATGCCCCTTCTGTACCTCTCCACCTGCAGTTGTGGAGGCTGCACACAGAATGCAGTTCACATTCGGAGTTGTCACAGGTACACATTTTGATGGGACTTGATACGTGCTTGGAGAAAGGAACAGCTTGTACTAATTCTGCAAGTGATCCATGGGCTGTGAGGTGCTGGGTAGACCTCAGGGGCAGTGACACTTGGTTACTCACATGCTTTCCTCTGCACTGGGAGCCCACCGGGCGCTAGCCAAGTCTGAACAGCTTGTGGTGGGTCCCAGCTTGTACACAAGGCCTGGCACAAGATAGGCATCAATGTGATGAAAGAAAGGAACTAGTGGAGATCTGGGAATGAGAAGAGTCCCTGGAGGGAGTGCAGGGAGAGCAGATGAGTGGGGCTCCCAGGACAGAGCTGAAGGCAGAGAGAAGAGCTGGCCTGCAGGTCACAAGAGCATGAGCCGTCGCCGGAGCCAGCAAGCATGCAACCTCAAGCAAGGCCTCAGCCTCTGCGCCCTCAGGTTTCCTCATCAGAGCACAAGGGCAGGAACAGCAACTCTAGCAAGGACTCTTGTCAGAGAAGTAATTGAATTGATATTTTGTTTTGTAAGTTATTAAAATGTTTATTTAAATTGATAGCTAAAATATATATTTATTGAGTACAACATGATGTTTTGAAGTGTGCATACATTGTGGAATGACTAAATCTAGCTAATTAACATATGCATCACCCCACCTAGTTATGATTTTTGTGGTAGGAACACTATACATCCACTTATTCCTTTATCTAAATGACATTTTCTATCCTTTGATCGACATCTCCCCAATCCCCCAGTACCACTCCCCAACTCCCTGATAACCATCATTCTACTCTCTGCCTCCATGAGATCAACTTTGTTAGATTTTACATATGAGTTAATATGTCTTGTCTTGTCTTTTCTTTTTTTTCTTTTCCTTTCCTTTCCTTTCCTTTCCTTTCCTTTCCTTTCCTTTCCTTTCCTTTCCTTTCCTTTCCTTTCCTTTCCTTTCTTTTCTTTTCAGATAGGGTCTTGCTCTGTTGCCCAGGCTGAAGTGAAATGGTGCAATATCAGCTCACTGCAGCCCAGCAATCCTCCCACCTTAGCCTCCCAAGTGGCTGGTACAACAGGCACATGCCACCATGCCTGGCTAATTTTTTTATTATTTGTGTAGAGACAGCATTTTACTACATTGCCCAGGCTGTTCTTGAGGCTCAAGTGATCCTCCCACCTCAGCCTCCCAAAATGGTGGCATTACAGGCATGAGCCACCACATCTGGCCATGAGCTAGTATTTCTAAAGTGCTTAGAATAGCACCAGGCACAGAGATGGCAGAATACAAGTGTTTAATAAACTAGACAAACGAAAAGAAGAATGTTAACCTTGACAACGTGAAATTAAACATGAGGTGATAGAATTTGGAAGTCGGAAGGCGGAGGGAGAGGGAGGCACTGACGCAGCTTGCTCAGAAGTGCTTTTGAGGAGACCTTGGTGACTGGCTTAGTCTCCTGGGCATTCACAGCCTCTGCAATAGGATGCCAATCTTCTGTCCAAGTGCATTGACACTGTTGCCTTTTCTTAAGGTGCAATCTTACTGGACTCTTTTTCCCAAATGCAAGGAAAGCAGAGAACTACGGCCATCTGACTGGAGGAGGCCCCCATCTTGCCAAGCCTTGTGATGTGCCCATAGATGTTGCCTCCCTCTCTCCCTTCCCAGGGTCTTCTTCTTCTTCCTGACTCCTGACATCCATCATGTGACTTCTGGGTCTCCCACATGAAAAATCAGGTCAACCCACCCCTGGGCAAAGCAAAAGACAAGGGCCACATTCATGTAGGTTCCAAGTCTGGAACCTTCTGGGCAAGAAGAGGTAGATAAGAGTTGGAGACAGACACACCAGGAAAATCATGTGGTCTCAGATCCAACAACTGTGGCCGAGGCGCCTTCCCTTCCTGCCCCTGGGAGGCTGGGACCTTTCAGGACCTTCCAGGATGCAGCAATGGGGCTAGGGGAGGAAGGGTGTCACTGCTGGCCCAGGTGCTGTCTTCTGGGATGTGTGTCTCAACCAAAGTCCTCCTCCATTCTCACCTATGAAGAAAATTTCACTCAAATAAATGTTTTCATCCTGTCCACAGAAACTCCCTAGCCCGCAGGCTAAGGAGTTTCTTTTAGCATTCTCTGCAGAGAATGATTTCTCACTCTCATGATCAAGGGGATTTAATCTTCCCAAATGCATTTGTTTATTTTGGTAAGAAAACCGAAGAGAGAGGTGTCCTCTCTGTCCATTCCATGTGTGGTTCATTCTCAGGGCAGGCCAGGAGCTTGGGCTCTGGAGGAAGGGCCCGGCCTCAGATTGCACTGAGTGCCCACTGAGGCTTCAAGAGGGTTCATGGAAGGTGGCTGAGGGTGTCTTCACACAGCCACCACCAGCCAGGGTACCTTCTTTCCACCTATTAAGATGACCTGTTTTTGAAATATCTAAGTTTGTTCTAACTCTTGCATTGGGGAAAAAAATGATAGGAAAAGTACAACAAAAATACCCAGAGGCTTGTCAAAGTGAGAGATGAAGACTCAACCCTAGGACTGGGTTCAATCTGTTCTTCCTTCTGCTCCTCACTGTCTGAAACCTTGCACAGCTGTGTGTGGGTGGAGTGGGGAGGGCTGGGTCACACAGGCCTAATAGGACTAGAAATTCTCCAACTCATCCTGTCAGAAATGAAAGAGACATGTAGCCTCCGTATCACAAAATGTAGAATCTGGAAGTTTGAGGGTAGCTGGGTCCTGAATTTGGAAGTGAGTGAACAGTCTCTGGCCCTGGATCTCTTGGTGGGGAACAGCTTGCCACTGGGGAGGCTGGGATCATGGCCTGTTCCCTGCCTCTGTGCTTACTAGTAATGACAATGAACAACATCTGCCCATGCCCTGCCTCTTCATGCATGACTTCTAGAGCCGGCTGTGGGTCTTCTTGCTCCTTGGGTATGTAGGTGGTTGGTTCTCAGGGCAGCTGTCCTGGGCCTTGTCCACCCCTGCTCCAAAGAAAGTGTCCATCAGTGACCTTCCTTCCCTTCTATTTCACCCCAGTGAGCATACATACAGTCCTCAGTAAGTGATGCAGGCATGAGGAGAGTTGGGTGGTGACTTGGCTAGCTCCTAGTGGCACTGTAGACCCAGAAGAGTTGAGGGGGCAAAGCAGTGTCCTTTCTGTCTTCTTGCTTCTCCCAAAGGTACAATGCCAGAGGACAGGATGGGCAGAGGAAAATCTTAGCAGAGCTGAGTGACTTCTCATATTCAGAAGAGAAATCTCCTACATTCAGTCTTGGGTGAGAAATCCTCATGTCTCTTCATATAGTGGCACTGAGAATACCCTCCAGCCACTGGATGGAAAAGGGATTCAAACCAGCGACATGAAAAGGTCCCCCAAACCCGGGGTCTGATGGCACAGTCCCCCAGTCATGACAGCCCGTTGCCAAATGAGCTCAGGGACAGGACCCTTTTCCTGAAAACAGTGGGGTTTTTTGCACTTAGGAAACATAGCTAGTGTCTGGTGGACACAGAGCTGGGTGCTACTGAGGGAGAAGATGGTATTTGGGATGAGTCATTGCTCTGCAGGTGGGGCAAAGCCTAGGAAGAGGCCCTGTTGTGCTGGGGTGTTAATTTGTCTGGGAACAACTTTGAACTTGACCGTGAGTTTTTCACTCTGGGTTTCTCCATGGTACTTGGCTGGGTCTCTTCATGGCAGAAAAGAAAGACCCCTCACCCATTAATGGTGGAAATGTTCATGGTGCAGCCACATGGGACCTGGAGAGTGAGGGAAAGTGGAATGATAGAGAAAAAGGAAGGAGGTCACCGCAGGTGGGAAGAAATGAGACGGCTGTTTCATCACACACAACTTCCTCCAGGCAGGCTCCTCTCCACGCCTGGCCAGGTCCATGTGGAGCACAGGGGAACCCCTCCTGTGGAGTTGTGCATGGATTTAACCTTGAGAACAAGGACAGCATGTGCATGGATGTTGCCATTAATGACATTGCTGTCTTTAGGGAAGATGATCCTGGAGCTTCCCTCCAGCCATACTTGATGACAACATGCCAGGTCTTGTCCTTGGCACAGTTTGCCCATCAGGGTTGGGTCTCACCTCATGATCTTCATGCACTTTGTGGAGCCATAACGATCCCCGTATAGGGACAACACAACAAATGAACCGCAGTGAGGTTCTGGCCTCCAGCCGAGTGGTTCCAGGCTCTCCCTGGCCTTTTACTCAGCTCATGGAATTTGACATAATCTGGAGCATCCAACGGCCTCCCACTCTCTTCCTCTGAAGGGCTGAGGTGGTGGCTGCTCACAGAGAAGGTATTAAAGGAGTCAGAGCCACCAAAGGAAGAGGCAAAGGTGTGTGTGGGTCCCCATTACCTGGAAATATTCAGGCAGCGTGGCCCATCCTGGCCTCACCCCAATCTCCTCACCCTATCCTATGGGTCTAGAAAAGCAGCCATTAGTGGAGCCATTGTGGGATGGGTTCATGCAGCAAGTCCTGCAGCCTGAGGAGATTGCGCTCTGCTCCTCCTCATCGGATTCTGTGACAGATCTGCTCATAACACACATTTAATTCTCCCTGGTGGAAGTTCAGAGGGACCCAGTCCATCAGTAGGGGAAGGACCCAGGGGAGACCTCAGCAGGTGCGACTCCCAGCCCCATGCCATGTTCCTGTATCTGAGGCTCAGGGACTTCACACCATTGAGAAGTGGTGGCTTCAAAGGGTGCACTAGTTGGTTTTAAGTCACAGAAAAAGTTGTTCCTGGGCACCAGATTTTGCTTATCTCCAGAGACCTACAGTCTGAGGCAATGAGACAGGACTTACACACAGGGGGCCTATGAAGGATCAAGTTGTGTCCCTCCACATTTATATATTGAAATCCTAACCACCTAGTAGCTCGGAATGTGACCTTATTTGGAGATAAGGTAAAGACAGATGTCATCAAGTTAAAACGGGGTTCCTAATCCCACATGACTTACATCTTCATAAGAAGGGGAAATCTGGACACAGAGACACACATGGGGAAAGGCTATGTGAAGAGACACAGGGAGAAGACAGCCACCCACAAGCCAGCAGAGGCCTCTGAGGAAACAACCCTGCTGACACAGTGACCTTGGACTTCCAGCCACCAGGGCTGTAAAGCAATACATCTCTGTTCTTCAGGCCTCCTGGTTTGTGGTTCTTTGTTATGGCAGCCCTAGAAATGAATACAGGGCTGGCCAGGTGCAGTAGCTCATGCCTGTAATCCCAGCACTTTGGGAGGCCAAGGCAGGTGGATCTCCTGAGGTCAGGAGTTCGAGACCAGCCTGACCAACATGGAGAAACCCCGTCTCTACAAAAAGTACAAAAAAATTAGCTGGGGGTGGTGGTGCATGCCTGTAATCCCAGATACTCGGGAGGCTGCGGCAGGAGAATCACTTGAACCTGGGAGGTGGAGGTTGCAGTGAGCCAAGATCGCACCACTGCACTCCAGACTGGGTGACAGAGTGAGACTCTGTCTTAAAAAAAAAAAAAAAAAAAGAAAAGAAAAAAAGAAATGAATACAGGTCTAAGGGCTAATAGGAGACCTGTGTCAATGAGAAGGCAGAAAGTCCATGAATGGCCACCCCACCCCAGGCTCACTCTGCTCCCAGCATGGTTTGCCCCATCGTTTCCTACCTCTTGCTTGCAAGGAAAATCAGGAGAGCCCAAGAGTAAGGAATTTTTTAGTTGAGTACTGCTGGGGAAATGAACATGCTTGACTAAACATCTCTCTGTAGGCCTGTGCTCTCAGCCAAAGCCTACCGTATGGTCATTTACCCCCTGCAGAGCTGGGCCTCAAGGGCAGCTGCTGATCCTGCACACAAAGAGGGGGGCCTCTTGAGACACCCAACAACAGTCTTACACCCCATATCAAATGTACAGCAGCCCAAAGGCATGGCTGGGCCAGCACTTGGGGTGGGCCTGCTGGGACCACACATTTCTCTGTGTATCCAGGTTCCATGTAGCAGGCTATTGCTCATTGGAGTGTACTCCAGGGAGGCTTTTAATAGCAAGAACTGTACTAGAATCAGTAGGGAAGGAGGCTCTGGCTTTGGAGCCTGCTCTGGTTTGAATGTGGCCACCAATGTTCATGTGTTGGAAACTTAATCCCCAGTGCAACAGTGCTGAGAGATGGGACCTGTAAGAGGTGACAAGGTCATGATGGCTCTGCTCTCCTTTATGGGTTAATCTTCTTAGTGCAGGAGTGGGTTCCTGTAAAAAAAAAAAAAAAAAAAAAAAAAGGCAGTTTGGCCCAATTTTCTCTCTGTCTCCCATGCCCACTTTCCTTCTACCACAGAGTGACACTCATCAGATGCCAGTGCCATGCTCTTGGACTTACCGGCCTCCACAACCATGAATGACATCAATTTCTCTTGCTTATAAGTTACCCAGTCTGTGGTATTCTGTTACAGAAGCAGAAAACAAAAACAGAGTCTTTTCATTAGGAAGTTCTATTATCCCTGCTTGCCACAGTGGGGTCACAGGGACAGGTTTGGATGTCCATTGAGAGGTTGGGGGCTAGTTCAGGGACATTAGCAGCTTTCTCATTACCTCTCCCCTGAGAGTCAGGGTCTGGCCTTTTCTGGGAAGAATGAGGTCTGGAGAGGGGTTGATTATTACTCCTTCTCAGGTGGGAGGGATGTGAGTGGACACTGACGGAGGGTGTGGCTTCCCTCGGTAAGGATTCCTGATCTACCCACTTACTTTGCCTTAGGTAATTCACAGCTGGGGTAGGACCATTTACCAAGCTGCTCATTGCTATCTTCTCTCTAGGAGACTGCAGAGGATGCAAAGGGAATTTTGCCTTCTTCTTGTCTAGAAAGTTTAAGGCTTTTGGTCTGCGGGTGGGGGGTTGTTAATAGTTTTTCAGTTTACTGGCCCCAAATAGAAGTTGAAAAAGTGCTTTTACACCCCTTGAGGAAGGCTCCTTTGTGGGAGAAAAAGTTATCTGGGTGTTGCTGAGAGGATGCTGGGTTGAACGAGGGGGGTTGCCCAAGGGTGGCACAGCCTCCCTGGACTTTGGAATAGGAGGATGAGGATCTGCACCATGTGCCAGTGTCCTGCCTGGAAGGGCCACGGTGCCACTGTTTTTTCCTGTTGGGCTGCTATAACAAAATATCATAAACTGGGTAGCTTCTAAAGAACAGAAGTTCATTTCACAGTTCTGAAGGCTGGGAAGTCCAAGATCGAGTCACCCACAGATTTAAGTGTGATGAGAGTCCATTTCATAGATGACTGACATTGGGTAGGTCTTCCCACCCTGGTGAATTGGACTCATAGCCTGATATACTTAAATAAAATATAATTTTATTTAAAAAAATCAAATTATGTGATGTTTCTTTTATGTCAGCATTATAGAGCAAATTTAAGCTTTCCTATTAATTACCTTTCAATGTTTAAAAATCTTTGAACCGTAGGCATTGTTTAATCTCTTTTACAGATGGGGAAACTGAGGCACAGAGAAGTAAATATGTACATACTGGGCAAGCAGAGAAGCAGGAGCCAGGGTTGGCAAACTCCTTGTGTGAGGAGAAATAATTTGTATTTAAGTTACAGAAAACACAACATATTGATTCATGTTTTGAACAAGCCTGGGGTTAGGGTTGCAGTCAGGCAGCTGGATTAGGCAGAGGCTTGGATGATGTCACCAAAACTCAAGGTTTCCCTCAGTCTCTTAGCCCTATTCTTCTGTGTCCTTCATTCTCAAGTTTCGTGTGATGGGAACATGGCAGTCAGCAAGTTCAGAGTGAGGATACTTGGATAAAATTCAGCAGCAGATCTGTGCCTCTTTCTTAGGTCCTGCATAGATTCATGGTTCCTTATGGGCTCTAAATGGGTCTATGTCCATCCCAAGTCAGTCACTGGGGGATGCAGTATTTCTTGCCAGGCCTAAGTCATATACTCATCCCCTGACAAGTGGTAAAATGGGTGGGGTAGGGGGTGGGAGCTGAGAATAAAGAATAGAGATGGTGGCTGGGCATGGTGGCTCACGACTGTAATCCCAACACTTCGGGAGGCTGAGGCTGGTGGATCACCTGAGGTCAGGAGTTTGAGACCAGCTTGACCATCATGGAGAAATCCCGTTTCTACTAAAAATACAAAATTAGGGTATGATGGCACATGCCTGTAATCCCAGGTCCTTGGGAGTCTGAGACAGGAGAATTGCTTGAACCCAGGAGGTAGAGGTTGCAGTGAACCGAGATCATGCCATTGCACTCCAGTCTGGGCAACAAGAGCAAAACTCCATCTCAAAAAAAAAAAAAAAAAAAAAAGAATAGAGATGGTTTCAATTAATTAACTCTATTTAGTAGAAATATATTTGATTTCCACTATATCTCAATGAATTGTACTTCTGCCTGGTTACCATGAATTTCTTAATGGAATTGAACTCAAAAAAGACATAATGACACACAGATGAAGGATTTATAATCCAAATTCTCTATCAACACAGAATAGATTTCTACAATCCACTTTAGAGAGATCACCAAAATAGTCAGGCAAAGTACCAGTAATTGCTACCACCAATGTGGAATCACTTGTTTGGAGTAAATGAACAACAACAAAAACACAAAAAACAAAAACTCCAAATTAGTAGAGAGGGAGGAAAAAAAAAAAAACTAGAGAAGATATTGAGCAAAATTACAGTTCTATCACCATTTGGGATTTACCTCTGTGAGCCAGAAAAGAGATGCCTGGGCTGCAGCCGCCTGTGAGGCACACTTGCTTTTCTGGCAACAGATTTTACCCTTCTCTGTCTGATGAGTCCATTGGGCATTGCACTCTATGACATCCGAAACTGTTAAAATATTATTTTTTTAAAGAGGGCGTAATCATGTCTGTTGCACAGATATAAAAGAACACTTGTTAACAATTGTATCTTACTTATTAATAATGACTAAGATGTTTCTTTCAATTGATTCAAAGGAGAATCAAAGTATCACACATGCATAGGCAGAGAAGAGATGTTGCAATTAACTTAGATGCAAAGGGCATATCCACAGGGAAACAATTAATTGCATTCCACTGAACACAATTGTGGGTTTCTATAGGCAAGAAGCATTTGCATTATTATCAGTTTCCCACAATTTACAGAGTTGTAAAACAACTCAAAGGCAGGGGGTGGTAAGTAATCCTTTCTGTGTCCCATTGCCAAATCTCTCACATTCCCCCTGACACTCCAATATGCCCAACAAGCGTCCCATCTGGCAAAAGAACTTCCGACCACTCCTGCAGAACTTCCAACTCCTGCAATGCGATTATGCTGGACCCCAAGGAAGGCTTTCCCTCAGTCTCCAGTTCTCATACGGTTTTTAGTGAAGTATCTCTCCTGGTCGTTCTTTGAATCCCTCTCTCTATAACTGAATAGTTCACATAGCTCAGGCCAGGCTAGTGAGGGTCCACCATACAGAGCTCAAAACCTGCCCTCCCTACTACCCTGAGCCATCATCCTTATTTCAAGTTATTACGTTTCCCTCTTCATTCCCTTGAAATGGAAAAGTACAAAATGGCTTCTGTAGGCTTGCCCAGTTGTTCCTGAATCAACTGAGCAACAAAGAGATTTAGGTTAATGAGTTAGAGCTCTCTATTGAAAAAAAAAATCAATATCCACAATAAGAAGAAAACAGACAAAATGACTGCAGCCCTAACCCTAGGTTGTCCAAAACATGAGTCAATACATTGTGTTTTTTGTACCTTAAATCCAAATTATTTCTCCCTACACAAGGAGTTCACCACCCGTGGATGCTTCTTCTCTGCTTGTCCAGTATGTACATATTTACTTCTCTGTGCCTCAGTTTCCCCTTCTGTAAAGAGACTAAACAATGCTTAGGCTTCAAAGATTTTTAAATATTAAAAGGTATTTAACAGGAAAGCTTAAATTCGCTCTATAATGCTGAGATAAAAGAGGCACATAATTTGATTTTTTAAAATAAAATCATATTTTGGTCTGAATGTGTAAAGCTTATAGGACTCAGTGTCTTTGTGTGAGGAACAAAATAAAGTGTGAAGATTAGACAAAGGGGTTCCGGACACCTTGATAATCCAGACTGTTGTCCATTTATTTATTTCTCTGCAGGCAAAATAGCAGCAACTACTTATCACCTCTTATGGATGTGCCTGGCTCTCTCCTAGGAATTCCTACATGCATTGTGCTTAACATCTTGGAAATGAAGAGAACCATGACTTAAAGGAGTGGAAAAGTTCGTCCAAAGCCACAATTAGTAAGTGGAGGATCCTGGATTAGTGTGGTCACAAAGCCTGTCTTTTTGTCCTCACACCCTTCAGTTAGTGCTTGCAGAATGAGCTCTCCTGCTTTGCAGATGGCACAGTGAGAGACGATGGCCGACCCTGCTGGAGTCTAGACGCCGCCGCGCAGGAACATGAGCCCAAGGAATCTGCAGCTGGAGCAGAACCACGTGTCCCTGCTGATTGCTTGCAGTGGAGGTGCCCGGGGCGTAGGGTCGGCAGTGAGCGTGAGGCCGCAACCCCAAACCAACCCATGGGAGATAACAGCGAGAAGAGGGCCCCGAAGCCCCCACTCAGAGCCCCGAAGCCCCCACTCAGAGCCCCGGGGACTCCGCCACTTTGCTGGCAGGGCTCCCCCAGCCCGGCGGGGCTGCCCACGGAGCTGAGGCGATAGGGGGTGGGCTTTGTTCTTGCTGGACGCTGGTGTTTCAGAGAAACCCCAATGGGCCTTGGCAAATTTGGTGAGTTCCTGTCCAGTGCGCAGCTCAGTTCCTAAGTCTAAAGTGCTAGGAACTTTAAGAGGGGACAGGGAGAAACGTGTACGGGCACAAAGTGCCCCAAGCCAGAAGGAATCTGATGCCGATATTGGAAAAACTCGTGTGTGTGCAGATGGCGCGCTGAAGTTAGAATTCTTCCCTGCCCCAGCTTCAAGCTCCACTAAGAAGGCCATGTAACAGGTTTGAAGCTGAGACTCAGAGGCTTCCACCATTTGCCCAAAGCCCCGCAGTCTGCCCAGGCCTGGGCCAGAGGGCAGCAATTCCTCAAGGACAAAAACAAACTACAAGGCTGATCACAGCTGGGGGAGATTCTCCTGCACCTGTTGTCTCCCTTGGGAAAACTGCCGGTTGGGTCTGGAAAGGATAAATTGGTTCAGCTTTTGACCTTCACATTGTTTTCCCCTCATTTGGTTAATTCATAAAATATGTGTAGTGGATCCTTGGTGGGGGGGCAGGCCCTGCACCTGGTGCTGGGGGTCAACGTGAATAGTGACCAGGGCCCTGTTCAGCCCAGCACAGGACACAGGCAGGTTCTGAGTCCCGATCATGGTGATGAGGGCGGGGCTTCAGGCCTGGCCAGAACCACCAGCGCCAGCTCTGCTAAGGTGCGAACCCCTGCACTGCAGCTGGTTCCTTGACATCCCTATGCTTCTATGCTTGTGCTTTCATCATATGTGTGTCGGGAGATTTAAATAAATTCATATATACTGATAAAATAATATGCTAGCACTGTGCATGCGCACATATGAAGTGTATTTATAGAGACTGGTAATCCCACCTTCTAGACCCTGCAGTGGGCGAATAGTGGTGGGGCTGGGATTTTAATCCTGAGGGTCAGGCTCCAGAGTCAGGACCTTTGGCCTCTCTCAGTTCTGCTTTAGCCAGCCTCTCCGTGTCACTAGGAGCCAGAGATGGGGCAGAGGAAGGTGTCCCAGAGGGTTGCGCTGCACCTGGCCCTTGACCACAGTTGCCACCTTTGAGGAGATGGGCAGCATGAGATGGGGAGTGGGGGCTGCGTCCCTTCGTGTAGGTGTGCAGCTAGAATTCTCACTCTGCTCTTCCCCAGCATGGAACTTAAGCAAACGTCTGAATATCTAACCTCCCAGTCTCCTCACATGTTAAATAGGCATGATGGTGCCCACCCTGGAAGGCTGTTACCAAGGTGACAAAGTGTGAAACTCCAAGGCTGGAGGAGTGCCTGGCAGGTGGCAAGTGCTCCATGAGTTCCCATCCAACTGTTCACTTCCTCATCCCGGCATCTTGCCTCCCCATCCACCACAGTGCACTGGTTCTTTGTGGATCATTGTTGCTCACTTCTTTTGCCCAGAAAATAGCTTCAGAGTTCCCTCCCCTCTCTTTCTCTCTTCTTCCTTTACTCATTCCCCCTTCCCCTATCTCTTTCTCAGTAACCTTTGGAGGTATCTCCGATTCTGTCCATTCCCTAAACACTGGGGTTTCTCTGCATCCACCCTTGGTCATCTTCTCTGGTCCCACCCTTCATACTGTCCCTTTGTAAGCTGCATATCCATCTTTTGACAGCTCCAAATTCTATGTGCTCAGCCCTGATCATCCTCCTGAGCTCCTGACCCACATTTCCAGTGATCACTGCTATTCCAACATCCTTTTGGTATGTGTCTAAATTCGGACCCTCTTTTTCACCCATGTATTAGTCAAGGCTCTCCACAGAAAGAACCAATAGGAGACAGATAGATCTATGGGTAGATGACAGGGGATTTATTAGGGGAACTGACTCATGTGATTAGGAGGTTGAGACATCCCACGACAGGCTGTCTGCAAGCTGGAGACTCTGGAATGCCAGTAGCAGTAGCATGGCTCAGTCCAAGTCCAAAGGCCTCAGAACCAGGGAAGCTGATGGTGTCACTCTCAGTCAGAGGCTGAAGGCCTGAGAACCCCAGGGGGCACTGGGCAAGTCCTGGAGACCAAGGCCAGAGAACCTGGAGTTCTGAGGTTCAAGGGCTGGAGAAGAATGGCGTCCTTGCCCTGGAAAAGAGAGAGAGAATTCTTTACTCTGCCTTTTTGTTCTATTTGGGCACTTAGCTGATTGGATGGTGTCCACCCACATTGGGTGAGGGTGGGTCTTCTTTACGCAGTCCACTAATCCAAACATCGGTATCTTCTGGAAACACCCTCACAGACATTTCCAGAAGTAATGCTTTACCAGCCATGTGTGTGTCTCCTAAACCATCAAGCTGACACCTAAAACTGACCATCACAACCCCCACACTGCATTTCCCCAGGACCCCAGTCTCCCCACTGCTAGCTTTTGCATCCTTTCCATTGTTGGTAAAGTGGTCTTTCTAACAAGACTGAGTCCTGTGGCATTTCTCTCCCTAGAGGCCTTCCCAAGAGCTCCCTAGATCCAGTCCCAAACTCCTCATGAGGCCGCAGGCTCTGTGACCCAGCCACTGTATCCACTGTTGCCTCTTTCTTGTCCCTCTGCCACCTGCTCCACATTTCCTGACTACAGCTACAGCTGCTCCTTCACCTCTATGCTTATTCAAGAGCTGCCTAAAAATGATCCTTCTCCTCGTTGTGCACTACACAAACTGGTTTTCATTCATCTGGATTCAAATGTAAGACGATTTTCTCTGTGAAGCCTCCCATCTTATATCTGGAAAGAAATGAACACTGGTAGGGGTACGAATTTCATTGAGAGTTTGGGACGTCCTTGTGGGTGGAGGCCATGTCTTATTCATCTTCATGTCTCATTCCTCCCCTGTCACTTTTTTTTTTTTTTTTTTTTTGAGACGGAGTCTCGCTCTGTCGCCCAGGCTGGAGGTACAGTGGCGCAGTCTCGGCTCACTGCAAGCTCCGCCTCCCGGGTTCACGCCATTCTCCTGCCTCAGCCTCTCCGAGTAGCTGGGACTACAGGCGCCCGACACCACGCCCGGCCAATTTTTTTTTTTTTTTGTATTTTTAGTAGAGACGGGGTTTCACCGTGGTCTCAATCTTCTGACCTCGTGAACCGCCCGCCTCGGCCTCCCAAAGTGCTGGGATTACAAGCGTGAGCCACCGCGCCCAGCCTCCTGTCACTTTTTTAACAGATGAAGGAACATTTATTTTGCATATAAGGAAACTGAAATGCAGGAAACAAATGTCACAAACTCAAGGTCATGTTACTAAAAAGAGTCTCTGCTGCTGTGGGTCCTGGACCTCTTCTTCACTCTAGTTCTTTCAAACTACAAAAAAGAAAGGTGCCTTAGTCCAGGGCCTGCCCGTGCTGGACATAACATGGCTAGATTCTCCCAACCCTCTGTGAGGCTGCAGCAGTGGCACAGGCTGGCTTCAGGGCAGGCAACAGGACAGTCACACGGCGCCCTTCTGAGAAGGGCCCCACACTTGGTTTAATGTTCTGCTGTGACCAATTTGAAATTCTTACTAATTTTTCTTTGAGCTTGTCATTTGTAAGTTAAGTCTGATGGGGCCTGTGCTGGAGCAGAGGAGGTAGGCTGGGCGGGCACAGTGGGCAGCAGGCCAGGCTGCCCAGCTCACAACGGTGACACTGCAGCATCTGGGCCTCAGGAGACAGGAGGGGCTCTGCGTGCAGGCAGCACCAGGAGGCTTCCCTGACCTTTTCAATGTTTTGTTGTGTTGTGATTAGATAGCATCACCTTCTCCTCATTACATTTCATGAGTAATAAAATGCCTTCAGATGATAATCTTTATAACTTTTATTTGTAACTGCATTTATTTTCCTGCTTTTTGAACAAGGAGCCCTATTTTCACATTGCTCTGGGCCCCACAAATTATGTGGTCTTCCCTGTAGATGGGACATGAAAGACAGCGAAGTATTTTAAATTAAAACACATAGGACTGAGCAGCTGGAAATTCAGAAGATAATATGAAATGCAGAGCAATTTGGCAGAGGTTAGATGGAATTAAAGAAGAGAAGTAAAATTTAGGTGAGTGTGGCAAGGAAAGGCCAGTTCTATTCAATAGTTATTGATACACTTTTAGCAGTAGTGATAGAGAAAGAAATCAATTTTAGAACTGCAGGGTCCGCAAACAGCCTATGAAGTGAAAAGAAAAATGAGTTTTAAAGAGAGCCTACTGTGTGACCCAAGGTGTGGCAAAATAGGTTTTTCTGATTTGATTTGAGTTAACTGAATGATGCCTAGAAGATAGAAAAAATGGGTTGTCAATA
This sequence comes from Symphalangus syndactylus, assembly GCF_028878055.3. Taxonomy (NCBI): domain Eukaryota; kingdom Metazoa; phylum Chordata; class Mammalia; order Primates; family Hylobatidae; genus Symphalangus; species Symphalangus syndactylus. The sequence goes on from NC_072426.2 coordinate 81,198,238, forward strand.
GCAAGAGATACTTTCAATAACAAGAGAAATTTGAAAAATAAAAAAGAATGGTGTTTCTTTTTTCAAAGATGTGTTGCTGACTAAAGAAATGGAGAGCTGAGGAAAGAAAAAAAATATTTTTTGCATGTTTGCCAAATATTTGAATATTTATTTCATCAAAGCATCTTAAAAGATTTCTAAGGATAGATACAGATAGATATGGATAAAGATACAAATATAAATATAGATATACATACATGTCTGCATACACATATAAATATATAATTAAAAATAAATAAATCAAAGACATACTGTCAGCTCTCTGTATCTATCAGTTCTGCATCTGTAGATTCAACCAACCACAGATTAAAAATACTCAAGAAAGCAAATTTTTCCTGTATCAAGCATGTACAGACATTTGTTCTTGTTATTATTCTTTAAATCATATAGTGTAACAACTCTTTACATAGCGTTTACATTATATGAGGTATTATAAGTAATCTAGAGATGATTTAAAGTGCACAGGAGGACATGCATAGGTTATGTGCAAATACTATGTCATTTTCTATCAGGGACTTGAATATCTGCAGCTTTTGGGCTTTTGATATCCATAGAGGTCCTGGAACCAGTCCTCCATGGATACTGAGGAATTACTATATTTGAAATTATAAATTTTATATATAAATATATAATGTATTTATAACATATCTATATAGATAAATACATATAACTCTATATAAATCACTATATAACATATATAAAATTAAGATTAACACATTGCCTCAGATGACACACAGAGCATGGACTTAAACTTAGGAGTCTCTGGGTCTCAGTCTTGTGGATTTTCTCCCCCCTCATGCTGCTTCTCCTGCTCTCTGTCTTCTTTGAATCCAACATTGAAACTACAAATTTTTTTAGACTGGATATACTCTTTTAGGACAGATTATTATAATACTTTGAAAAGTTTAAATAAACAGAAGATTTTAAATGTCACCTAATTTGTCTAAAGTAACCACAATTTGAAATATTATTTTAAGAAATAAAATAGAGCTCAACTTCTCTTAAAAACTGAGAAGGCTCAGCCAAGATAATATGAGTTGTACCATCAGCCACAAGGAAAAGAGAAAGAGAAGCTGTATGAATGGGCAAGAAAAGGAAGGGCTCACCGGAAGATAAGGGAAAGACAAAAACAAAATCATGATTGAGATTGAGGGAACTCTGCAGCTTATGAGATGAAATGGGGCAGGCCTCCAAGGTACTCTGCTGAGATTTTGTAAGCATAGTCCTACTCCCTGCTTTCTCTTCAAGGATAAATGTCTTGAAAAAGATGTCGCAACAGGCAGTCTCCCTTTCTTTATCTCTACTTTACTGGTCGATTCACTGCTATCTGGTTTGGTTCACAGAAAAAATCCACTGAAACTGCTGTTGTCAAGGTTTCCAACAATTCCCATATTGTTAAGTCCAGTGGTCCATTTTTTGCCCTCATCTTATTTCATGTCATAGCAGGATTTGACAGGGCTGCCTACCTCTGAGTTCTAGCAATATTCTCCTTTCCCAGCTTCTGGGGTGCTGCACTCACACAGTTTTTCACTTACTTCTTATTTAGAATCTCTTCTTCTTTCTTCTGTTTCCACAAAAGATGCTGTCAGTTTCCATATCCATAATAATACCTAGGTGTCAATGATGCAGAATTGCAATTCCTTCATATCAATAATCATATTTTGTAATTATTTATTTATTTATTTTTCTTCTTTTTTATCCTTAAAATATCAGTTCCAACAGTCGTATGACTTTGTAAATTTGGTCACTAAAAGGTGAAATAAACAGGTTCACATTCTGAAAATTAGTAAATTACAGAGCCAGAAATGGGTCATCTAACTTTCTAATTCCAGAGTTGTTTCTACTGTATGTTACTCTGCCTCTCATAAAACAACTATTAGAGGGGATTTCTGTGTCTGACCATAACAGAGTAACTTGAAGCAGACCAGCACTTCTGCCAGGAAAAATTTAAAATTCCAAATATAATACAAAATAGACAGATATTGAAGACATTATAGGGGTGCCAACATAGCTAGGAGTTAAGTGGTAAAAATCCCTGAAAGAAGGAAACCACATAAAATAAGCTCAATACTTGGTGGTTTTCCCCTCAAGGTATTTGCCCAATGCTTAAACTGTACAAGTCAAGAGTGTAAGAAGCAAAGAAGAATCACTGAATAATGGAGCAGCATTTTAGCATTGCTATCAGACTGAGAAACCAAAAAAAAAAAAAAAAAAAAAATACTTAGAGTTCGGACCCACCAAAGATGAGAACTTCTGAAAACACCCAGGTCCTTGATTGGAACACATGTAAGGCTACCAAGGAATGGTGACAAAACAGAGATAGACCCTAGCAAAGACTGCAACCCAGTCTCATAAAAGCTCTTCCCCAGTCACACTGAAGTATTTCACCCTAGAAGTATTTCACCCTACAGTAGCTGCCCACCTGAAGAAAGGGTGATTCATCATCTTTGGTAGAAGATAACACTACTCAGAACATCCCCAATGTTTTATATTAAATGTTTTCTATTTAACCAAAATTATTAGGGATATCAAAAGTTATGACAAATAGAAAAAGTATAATTGGTATACACCCAAAGAAGTTGAAAATATTAGAGCTAAACAACAACACATAGCTTTTAACATAATTGTGATTAATGTATTCAAACAAAACAGATTAAAAGATGTAAAATGTAATCAGAGAACTGCAATTCTTATTTTAAAAAAGCTTAAGTGGAAAATCTAGAATATCAAAATAAAAAAATAATTTTAAGAACTTAATGAGATAAAAGTAGATTTGGTGAGGCTGAAGAGAATATTAGTGAACTAGAAGATAAACAGAAAAATTCTAATAACACAGAGAAAACTAGATGAAAAATACAAAAAGGTACATAATTGACATGTGAGACTCAATACAAAAGATAAACCAGTGATTCATTGGCTGGCTTATGCCAGCTAATAAGAACTTACTGGTAAATTTCATGTATTTTTTTGAGCTCCTTGTTAAATAGTTGGTAACTTGAACTCAGCATGAAGAGAATATATGTAGCAAATGCCAGTTAACAGAACCATTTTATTTCCTTCAGAAAATTAGCTTATCATTAGGTCTAAAATGTGGGTAAGTGGAGTCACAGAAATAGAGGAAAGAGAGAATGAAATGGAAGTAAAATTTGAAAAGATAATGGCCAAAACTTTTTAAATCAGATAAAAAACTTCTAGCCATAGATTTAAGAGCGTGTAGTGCAGTAAACAACAATAAAACACACCTAGCCATATCATAGCAAATGTGAAGGAAACCAAAGACAAAGATCTAAAAATCACCCAGTGTGGAAGAAAAGATCTATCTGAAAAGAAGCAAAATTATGACAAATGACTTCTCCATAGAAACAAGAGAAGGCCAAAAATTTGAAATTATAGCTGATATGGTTTAGCTGTGTCCCACCCAAATTTCATCTTGAATTGTAACTCCCACCATTCCCACATGTCATGGGAGGAACCTGGTGGGAGGTAATTGAATCATGGGGGTGGGTCAGTCCCATGCTGTTCTTGTAATAGTGAATAAGTCCTATGAGATCTTATGGTTTTGAAAATGGGAGTTTTTCTGCACAGGGTCTCTCTCTTCGCCTGCTGCCATCCATTTAAATGTGACTTGCTCCTCCTTGCCTTGCACCATGACCGTGAGGTTTCCCCAGCCACATGGAAATGTAAGTCCATTAAACCTCTTTCTTTTGTAAATTGCCCAGTCTTGGGTATGTCTTTATCATCAGCATGAAAACGGACAAATACAGAAGTTGATACCAGTAGAGCGGGGTGCTGCTGAAAAGATACTGGAAAGTGTGGAAGTGACTTTGGAACTGGGGTAACAAGCAGAGGTTGAAACAGTGTGGAGGGCTCAGAAGGGACAGGAAAATGTGGGAAAGTTTGAAACTTCCTAGAGGCTTGTTGAATGGCTTTGGCCAAAATGCTGATAGCAATACGGACAATAAAGTCCAGGCTGAGGTGGTCTCAGATGGAGATGAGAAACTTCTTGGGAAATGGAGAAGGGTGACTCTTGCTATGTTTTAGCAAAGAGACTGGCAGCATTTTGCCCTAGAGATTTGTGAAATTTGAACTTGAGAGAGATGATTTAGGGTATCTGGCAGAAGAAATTTCTAGGCAACAAAGAAGAAATTTCAAAGCATTCAAGATGTGACTTGGGTGCTGTTAAAAGGCATTCAGTTTTAAAAGAGAAAGAGAGCATAAAAGTTTGGGAAATTTGCAGCCTGACAATGTGATAGAAAAGAAAATCCCATTTTCTGAGGAGAAATTCAAGCTGGATGCAGAAATTTGCATAAGTAACAAGGAGCTGAATGTTGATCACCAACATAGACAATGGGGAAAATGTCTCCAGGGCATGTCACAGGTCTTCATGGCAGCCCCCCCATCACAGGCCTGAAGGCCTAGGAGGAAAAAGTGGTTTTGTGGGCCAGACCCAGGATTCCCATGCTGTGTGCAGCCTAGGGACTTGGTGCCCCACATCCCAGCCACTCTAGTCATGGCTGAAAGGGGCCAAGGTACAGCTTGGGCTGTTGCTTCAGAGGGTGCAAGCCCCAAGTCTTGGCAGCTTCCACATGGTGTTGAGCCTCTGGGTGCACAGAAGTCAAGAATTAGGGTGGGAACCTCCTACTAGATTTCAGAGGATGTATGGAAATGTTGGGATGTCCAGGCAGAAGTTTGTTGCAGGGGTGGGGCTCCCATGGAGAACCTCTGCTAGGGCAGTGCAGAAGGGAAATGTGGCATCAGAGTCCCCACACAGAGTCCCTACAGGGGCACCACCTAGTGGAGCTGTGAGAAAAGGGGCACCATTCTCTAGACCCCAGAATGAAAGATTCACCAACAGCTTGCATGGTGCACCTGGAAAAGCCACAGACACTCAACACCAGTCCATGAAAGCAGTTGAGAGGGAGGCTGTACCCTGCAAAGCCATGGGGTGGAGCTGCCCAAGACCATGGGAACCCACCTCTTGCATCAGTGTGACCTGGATGTGAGACATGGAGTCAAAGGAGATCATTTTGGAGCTTCAAGATGTGACTGCCCCACTGGATTTTGGACTTACATGGGACCTGTAGCCCCTTTGTTTTGGCCAGTGTCTCCCATTTGGAATATCTGTATTTGCCCAATGCCTGTACCCCATTGTACCTAGGAAGTAACTAATTTGCTTTTGATTTTAGAGGCTCATGGGCAGAAGGGACTTGCCTTGTCTCAGATAAGACTTTGGACTGTGGACTATTGAGTTAATGCTGAAATGAGTTGAGACTTTGGGGGACTGTTGGGAGGGCATGATTGGTTTTGAAATTTGAAGATGTGGGATTTAGGAGGGGCCAGGGACAGAATGACATGGTTTGGCTGTGCCCCCACCCATATCTCATCTTGAATTTTAACTCTCACAATTCCCATGTGTCGTGGCAGGAGCCTGGTGGGAGGTAATTGAATAATGGGGGCAGGTCTTTCCTATGCTGTTCTCATGATAGTGAATAAGTCTCATGAGATACGATGGTTTTAAAAACAGGAGTTTCCCTGAACAAGCTCCTCTCTTTGCCTGCTGCCATCCGTGTAAGACGTGACTTGCTCCTCCCTGCCTTCTGCTGTGATTGTGAGGCTTCCCCAGCCACATGTAAGTCCATTAAACCTCTTTCTTTTGTTTATTGCCCAGTCTCAGGTATGACTTTATCAACAGCGTGAAAATGAACTGATACAATAGCTATAAAGTGCTGAAAAAAATAGAATCCTATAGCTATCAGAAGTATATTCCAAAAATCAAGAGCTAAATAAAAATGTTTCTACTCAAACAAATACTTAAAGAATTCATCAATGGCAGACACCTTGTAAAGTAATAGCAATGGCAGAAGTAAAATTATTCTACATGAGAACATATAGAGGAAACCATAAAAGCAATGTAAAGGATAGAAATATGGACAAATATAAATGAAAATTGACTATAAAACAACAAAATGAATGATGAAAATACCTGAGACTGGGCAATAAACAAAAGAAAGAGGTTTAATGGACTTACACGTGGCTGGAGAAGCCTCACAATCACAGCAGAAGGCAAAAAAGGCAAGAGGAGTATAAATGGAATAAAAGTGATCTGAATTCTAGCATTTCTGAAACTGAATAAAATTAATAATTTATCTGAGACCCTAATATATGAGAGATGTGTATGTTTCAATCTCTAGAATATTCACTAAAAGGATAGTGAACATGTGTATATCTAAGAAGTTAATAGAAGGAAATTTTAAAAATAATAATTACAATCTAATAAGTTAGATTAATAATAACTTTAAGCTATAAGGAGATATGAAAAGAGAAAAGCATAAGCATAAACTAGGTAGAACAGATATAAATCATGTGATCAATATAAACTCAAATATATCAATAATGGCAATAAATACTGATGCTTTAATTAGTCCTTTTAAAAGATAAGGACTGCCATGTTGGTTTTTTAACAAAGTCTTTGTGCTGAAAAGATGAAATGCACCTTGTATATAAGGACACCCAAATATTCAAAACTAAGGGTGGAAAGAGAAATTTCATGTGGGAGTGACATCATCAAGATGGCAGCATAAAAGATAATCTGTTCATACCCCTGACAACATGAACTCTCTATGTATCGACAGTCAAAAGTCTCCTTTTGGGAGCCTCAGGATTCAGGTACAGGCTTGTGAAACACCTGGTAAAACCCAAGACATTGGAGAGTTATTTTGAGAGTGCACACCAACACCCAAATGGCTGATCTGTTGAGCTTCTTCCTGTGTTCAAGTACAGAAATAACACAGTGGTCCGAGAGCCTTGGTTACTGCTTTGTTTGGTCTTGAGCCTGCAACCTAAACCATCTGCCAAGAGGTCTAGAAGGAATCACACACACACTAGTGCCTTGGCAGAAAGGCTTCTCTGCCTGCCTACATCAGTATCAGCAGTGAACCTAAAAGTTGCCCTGTGGCTTGGATTCACCCCTGATAGGTTGAGGTCCCATCTCAGAAGTGGTTACACAAGAACCCAGGGGAAGACTCACCCATATCTCACAGCTCAGGAGTCTGAGCCTCCCTGATGGGCTTGCCCAACTCTGTCCCACAGCAAATCCCAAGGTGCCCAGCCTTAGCTCTGGTCCCTGTTGGTGCTGTCAGAGAACTATCTCCTCTGTGCTGAGACCTGGTGGGAGAGCCACACCTGTCTGGGACAGTGATGCTGGCTCTCCAGCCTCCATCTCACAGCAGATCCCAAGGGACCCAGTCCCAGCTCCAATTTTTCCTGCTGCAATGAAAGAATGATCTCAACTATCCAGGGACTTGCTGGAAGATGCACATCCCTTTAAGTCAATTGATCTATAGATTTAATGCAATTCCTATCAAAATACCAGAAATACTCTTCACAGAAATAGAAAAACACAATTCTAAAATTCATATGGAACCACAGAAGACTCCAAATAGCTAAAGCAATTCTGAGAAAAACACACACACACAACAAAAAAACACAACAAACAAAAACAACCTGGAGGCATCACAATACCTGATGTCAATTTATGCTGCAAAAATATAGTAATCGAAACAGCATGGTACTGACTAAAAACAGATACATAGACAGACGGGACAGCATAGAGAACCCAGAGATAAAGCTACACACTTGCAGTCAACTTATTTTTGACAAAGCCATCAAGAACGTACATTGGGTATAGGACAATCTTATTAATAAATTATGATGGGAAAACTGGATATCCATATGCAGAAGAATAAAACAAGATCCCTATCTTTCACCATATACAAAAATCAAATCAACAGAAATCAAAGACTTACATCTAAGTCCTGAAACTATGAAGGTACTGGAAGAAAATACAGGGGAAAAGCTTCAAGACATCAGTCTGGGCAGGGACTTTTTGTGGAAGACCTCAAATGCACAGGCAACAAAAGCAAAAGTAGGCAAATGGGATTATATCAAGCTTAAAATTTTCTGCATAACAAAGAAAACAATCAACAAACTGAGGAGTTAACCTACAGAATGGGAGAACATATTTGCAAACTATCCATCCTACAAGAGATTAATAACTTGAATATATAAGGAATTCAAACAACTCAATAGCAAAAAGACAATCTGATTTAAAGATGGGCAAAAGACCTGAATAGACATTTCTCAAAAGAAGATGGACACATGGCCAACAAGTGTATGAAAAAGTGCTCAATGTCACTAATCATCAAGGAAATGCAAATCAAAGCCACAATGAGATATCACTCCACCCTAATTAGAATGGCTATTATCAAAAAGACCAAAAATAATAATAATTTTATTATTATTATTTTTGGCAAGGTCTGGCAAGGTTGTAGAGAAAGGAGAACTTCTCTTTCTCCCAGCTGGAGTAATATCAGCAGAGCCCTAGTAGGGGAACTGGAATCCCACTCTACCTAGCAGTAATAAGCATCTCTTCCCTCTCACGTGTCAAAGAAAGTCAAAGAGAGAACTGGGACTTTCCTATCTCATGTAACAGTAATGAAGCAGCACCTTCCCAGCCCTGCTGGTGCAGTGTCAGAGGAGGCGTGAAAAAGCAAAGTTTAAATAGGATCCGAAGTCTCACAACATAATACTCAAATATCTAAGTTAAATGAAAAATCATTCGATATACCCCAAACCAGGAAAATAGCAACTTGAATGAGAAAAAACAACCAATAGAAGATGCCAGCACCAAAACAGCACAGATGTTGGAATTATCTGATGAGGATTTTAAAGCAGCCATCATCAAAATGCTTTAATGAACAATTATAAACATACTTGAAACAAGTAGAAAATATAAAGTCTTAGCAGAAAATAGAAGACATAAAGAATAAAAAGAAATGTCCGAACTTAAAAATACAATAACTAACCTTTTTTTTAAAAAAATGGATGATCTCAACAGCAAAATAGAACAGAGAAAAGAAGCAGTGAACTTAAAGAGAGAACACGAGATATTACCTATTGTGAAAAACAGAGAGAAAACAGAGGTGTTGTGTTTGCTTGCTTTTTAGAACAAACCCTTATGAACTGTGGAACTATAATAAACCATATTTTGTTACAACATATGTAATCTAACATGTCACAGAAGGATAAGAGGAAGAGAGTAGGGCTGAAAAAGTATTCAAAGAAATAATAGCTGAAAGTTTTCCTAATATTTCAAAATATAAAAATCTATAGATTCAAGAAGATGAATGAATCCTAAATAGGACTGACCCAGAGAAATTCATGCCGGGACACATCACAAGCAAACTTCAGAAAACAAAATACAGAAAAAAAAAAATCTTGAAAGTAGTGAGAGAGAAAGGGCATATTACTCACAGAGTTAAAAAAATTCAAATGACAATAGATTCCTCATCAGAAACTTAGAACATCAGGAAAGAAGAAAGAACAACAGAAAGAGCAAAAATGTAGGTAAATACAAAGGATTTTCTTTCTCTTGTTAAATTTTCTTAACTATGTTTGATAGCTGAAGCAAAAATTATAATAATATCTGATGTGGTACTCAATGTATGCGGAGAAAATATTTTATACAATTATAAGCAGGAGAGAGTAAAGGGTTATTAAGAGATGTAAAGTTTCTAAACTTCACTGGAGCTGAATTACATCTTGATAGCAGTGGTTGTCACATTTAAGATAACATGATGGGATAGCATAAAATTACACACATAAATTGCAGAATTATCAATTTTCTCATTTTGAGATTGTACTATAATTATATAAGGTGTAACCAGTAGGGGAAACTGGTGGGGAAAAGATATACAACATCTATATTATCTGTATTATCTTTGTAAATTCCTTTAAGTCTTTAATTATTTCAAAATAAAAAAACTAAATAAAGGGGGGAATTAGAGACACACACACTCAGAGAATACTCTTCCAATATCTTTAAGGATAAGAATTATCACTAGAGACCATGCAGTTATTTAAATGTTTATAAAGTGTTTTTATAAACAATGTTAAACTGATACATTTGAAAATCAAATAAAATGAATGTATTCTAAGAAAAATATAGCTATTCAAAAACTAACACAAAAGGAATAGAAAATCTAAATAGTACCTACATCTATATTTTTAAAATCAAATCTGAAATTTTATAAATGTTATATTTTATATTATACATAAAAGAAACTTCAAGACCACATGAATTCCCCAGTGAATTCTCCCAAACACATGAGAATAAACTAATTGTCTCTTTTATAAAATAATAAAAGAGACACTTTCCAACTCATTTTATGAAGCTAGTAAAACCTCCTAACAAAAATACGACAGGATTACAAACAAGAAAAAATCTAGCATAAGGCCAATTTCTTCTGTGAACAAAATATTAGTAAATTAAATCCAGTTATAAGCTGACAAGCTGATTCTAAAATGTATATGAAAAGAGTCCCAGAGATAGTCAAGAGTAATAAAGGCAGTCATGAAGAAGAAAAACAAGAAGAGCATTGCTAGACATCAAGACTTGCAGACTATAGATATTAAGGTCATGTGATATTAGTGCAAGATAGATTAATAGACTAAATAGCAGAACAAAGAATCCCAAGACGGTCCAAACATATAAAAGAACTTGACTTATATGACAAAGTTGACATTACAGTGCTCTGGGAAAAAGATAATCTTTCCAAAAACTAAGTGGAATCCATTCAATATCCACATGGAGTATAACTGAATCATGATCTTTACCTTACATCATAGATATTCCATCAATTCTAGATGAACTAAAGACCTCATTGTGAAACACTATGATTTCTAAAAGTCAATTAAATTGACTTTATCATGAAATTATATTGGAAAACATCTAATCTCCTAAACAGAATGTAAAACTTGTTATCAATAAAATAAAAAAGCTAAATTGGACTGTAAAATATGACTTAAAATTCTGTTTATCAAAACATAACATTAAGATAGCAAAGCCCCAGTGGTAAGAAGATATTGTATATAAAAAAACACAAAGTTCTTGACTCCAGAATATATAAAGAATCCTTACATATAAGTAAGAAAAATAAAAATTTTAAAAAATGGACAAAAGTCTTAAAGAGGCACTTCACAGAAAGGTAATTACACTGCCAATAGATACACAAAAAAGAGCTTGGCAGTATTAATCATCAGGGAAACATAAATTAAGGCCACAAAGGCCATGAATGCTTCTACCAGATGGCTTAAATTAAAAGAATAATGATATCAGTTCTAGGTGTAACAAAAATGCACATACATGCAAATTAGAAGATACTTCAAGAAATATTTATTGCAACACAATTTGTAATAATAAAAAAGTGGAAACAAATAAAATATACATCAATAGCAGAATAGATAAATAAGTTATGATGAAATTATACAATGAAATACTAGGTAGGAATAAGAAAGAATGGCATATTGCTACATGCAACAATGTGCTTGCATCTCACAAACATAATGCTGAGCTAAGGAAACCAGACACCAAAATAATGCCTACAGTAGGCTTCCCCTCTACTTGGAGGAGGAGTGAGTAGCTATGTGGGAGTGTGAAGGCTTCTGGGGTGCTACTGATGCTTTACTTCTTTATCTTGGTGGTTTTATGGGTGTGCTCACATTGTGAAAATTCAGTGAGCTGGACACTTGTGATCTGCGCACTTGTAAATATGATATCTTTTTTTTTTTTTTTTTTTTTTTTTTTGAGACGGAGTCTTGCTCTGTCGCCCAGGCTGGAGTGCAGTGGCGCAATCTCGGCTCACTGCAAGCTCCGCCTCCCGGGTTCACGCCATTCTCCTGCCTCAGCCTCTCCGAGTAGCTGGGACTACAGGCGCCCGCCACCACGCCCGGCTAATTTTTTGTATTTTTTTAGTGGAGACGGGGTTTCACTGTGGTCTCGATCTCCTGACCTCGTGATCCACCCGCCTCGGCCTCCCAAAGTGCTGGGATTACAAGCGTGAGCCACCGCGCCCGGCCGTAAATATGATATCTTAAAATTTTTTTTTACTTTTAAAAGTATAGCAAGAATTAGAGAAAACACGGAGTTAACAGCATTTCATCCAAAAGCTGAAATCTTTGTGGGCAAAGGGCAAATTAATTTCACACAGGCACTTGCACGCAGACAGCATATGAATCTCTCAGGTTACAGATGGCAAGGGGTAAGTGCATGCCTTTGAGAACAGGAGTTGAATCTTGAGAATGGGGTCTTCTAAGTTCCAGCTCAAATACAGATGGTCCCCAAATTATGATTTTTTTCAACTTTACAATGGGTTTATAAGCAGCTGTACATATCTGAGCCTTGCAACTCTCTGTTCCATTTTCCCGAGAGAAGAAAATAACTTGGACTTCATCAAGTAAATGGAAACCTATTCTTGCCTTATCAACATCACAAAGGGGAGTTGACACCTAGTTAATTGTTTTTCTTCTTCTTCCTCATTTTCCCCTCTCTTTTTAAAAAAATAATTTTCTTACTTTTTATTTACTTTGTTTGTTTTTCTTTATTAATTCTAAAAAAAAAAGCGTGGGGGGATACGTGGGCAGAACGTGCAGGTTTGTTACATAGGTATACATTTGCCATAGTGGTTTGCTGCACCTATTGACTTGTCCTCTAAGTTCCCTCCCCTCACCCCCCACACCCTAATAGACCCTGGTGTGTGTCATTCCCTTCTCTGTGTCCATGTGTTCTCAATGTTCAACTCTCACTTATGAGTGAGAACATGCAGTGTTTGGTTTTCTGTTCCTGCGTTAGTTTGCTGAGGATGATGGCTTCCGGCTTCATCCATGTCCCTGCAAAGGACATAATCTCATTCCTTTTCATGGCTGCACAGTATACCATGGTGTACATGTACAATATTTTCTTTATCCAGTCTATCATTGATGGGCATTTGGGTTGGTTCTATGTCTTTGCTATTGTGAATAGTGCTGCAATAAACATATGTGTGCCTGTGTCTTTAGAGTAGAATTATTTATATTCCTTTGAGTATACACCCAGTAATGGGATTGCTGGGTCAAATGGTATTTCTGGTTCTAGATCCTTGAGGAATCAGCATACTGTCTTCCACAATGGTTGAACTAATTTACATTTCCACCAACAGTGTAAAAGTGTCCCTATTTCTCCACAGCTTCACCAGCATCTATTGGTTCTTGACTTTTTAATAATTGCCATTCTGACTGGCATGAGATAGTAGCTCATTGTGGTTTTGATTTGCATTTCTCTGACGATCAGTGATGTTGAGCTTTTTTTCATGTTTGTTGGTCACATAAACATCTTCTTTTGAGAAGTGTCTGTCTGTTCATATCCTTTGCCCACTTTTTGATGGGGTTGTTTGTTTTTTCTTTTAAATTTGTTTAAGTTTGTTGTAAATTCTGGATATTAGACCTTCATCAGATGGGTAGATTGCAAAAATTTTCTCCCATTCTGTAGGTTGCCTGTTCACTCTGATGATAGTTTATTTTGCTGTGCAGAAGCTCTTCAGTTTATTTAGATCTCATTTGTCTATTTTTGCTTTCATTGCAATTGCTTTTGACATTTTTGTCAAGAAGTATTTGCCTATGCCTATGTCCTGAATGGTATTGCCTAGGCTTTCATCTAGGATTTTTATGGTTTTGAGTTTTACATTTAAGTCTTTAATCCATCTTGAGATTATTTTTATAAGGTGTAAGGAAAGGGTCCAATTTCAGTTTTCTGCAAATGGCTAGCCAGTTTTCCCAGCACTATTTACTGATTAGGAGATCCATTCCACATTGCTTGTTTTGTCAGGTTTGTCAAAGATCAGATGGTTGTAGGTGTGTGGTGTTATTTCTGAGGTCTCTCTTGTGCTCCATGGGTCTATATGTTTGTTTTGGTACCAGTACCATGCTGTTTTGATTACTGTAGACTTGTAGTATGGTTTGAAATCAGTAGCATGATACCTCCAGCTTTGTTCTTTTTGCTTAGGATGGTCTTGGCTATTTGGGGTCTTCTTTGATTCTATATGAAATTTAAAATATTTTTTTCTGATTCTGTGAAGAATGTCAATGGTAGTTTCATGGAAATAGCATTGAATCTATAAATTACTTTGCCCAAAAGCTACCACTGACTTTCTTCACAGAATTGGAAAAAAAATACTTAAACTTCATATGCAACCAAAAAAGAGCCCACATAGCCAAGACAATCCTGGGCAAGAACAACAAAGCTGGACGCATCACACTACCTGAATTCAAACTTTACTACAAGCCTACAGTAACCAAAACAGCATGGTACTGGCACCAAAACAGATATATTGACCAATGGAACAGAATGGAGGCCTCAGAAATAACACCACACACCTACTACCACATGATGTTTGACAAACCTGACACACAAGCAATGGGGAAAATATTCCCTATTTAATAAATGGTGTTGGGAAAACCGGCTAGCCATATACAGAACACTGAAACTGGATCCCTTCCTTACACCTTATACAAAAATCAACTCAAGATGGATCAAAGACTTAAACGTAAGACTGAGGACCATAAAAATCCTGAAGAAAACCTGGGCGATACCATTCAGGACATAGGCATGGGCAAAGACTTCAAGACTAAAATACCAAAAGCAATGGCAACAAAAGCCAAAATTGACAATTGGGATCTAATTAAACTAAAGAGCTTCTGCACAGCAAAAGAAACTATCATCACAGTGAACAGGCAACCTACAGAATGGGAGAAAAATTTTGCAATCTATCCATCTGACAAAGGGCTAATATCCAGAATCTACAAAGAACTTTAAACAAATTTACAAGAAAAAAGCAAACAATCCCATCAAAAAACAGGCAAAGGATATGAACAGACACCTCTCAAAAGAAGACATTTATGCAACCAATGGACATATGAAAAAATGCTCATCATTACTGGTCATTAGAGAAATGCAAATCAAATCCACAATGAGATACCATCTCACACTAGTTAGAATGGTGATCATTAACAAGTCAGGAAACAACAGATGCTGGAGAGGTTTTGGAAAAATAGGAATGCTTTTACACTCTTGTTGGGAGTGTAAATTAGTTCAACCATTGTGGAAGGCAGTGTGGTGATTCCTCAAGGATCTAGAACTAGAAATACCATTTGACCCAGCAATCCCATTACTGGGTATGTACCCAAAGGATTATAAATCATTCTGCAATAAAGACACATGCACACGTGTGTTTATTGCAGCACTATTCACAAAAGCAAAGCCTTGAAACCAACCCAAATGTCCATCAATGATAGACTGGATAAAGAAAATGTGGCATATATACACCATGGAATACTATGCAGCTATAAAAAAGGATGAGTTCATGTCCCTTGCAGGGACATGGATGAAGGTGGAAACCATCATTCTCAGCAAACTATCACAAGATCAGAAAATAAAACACCACATGTCCTCATTCATAAGTGGGAGTTGAACAATGAGAACACCTGGACACAAGGAGGGGAACATCACAAACTGGGGCCTGTGGGGGATGAGGGGCTAGGGGAGGAATAACATTAGGAGAAATAACTCATGTAGGTGACAGGTTGATGGGTGCAGCAAACCACCATGGCATGTGTATACCTATGTAACAAAACTGCGTGTTCTGCACATGTAACCCAGAACTTAAAGTATAATAAAATAAATAAATAAATAAATAACTTTGGGCAGTATGGCTATTTTCACGACATTGTTTCTTCCTATCCATGAGCATGAAATGTTTTTCCATTTGTTTGTTTCCTTTCTTATTTCCTTGAGCAGTGGTTTGTAGTTCTCCTTGAAGAGGTCCTTCACATTCTTTGTTAGCTGTATTCCTAAATATTTTATTCTCTTTGTAGTGATTGTGAATAGGAGTTCATTTATGACTTGGCTCTCTGCTTTCCTATTGTTGGTGTAAAGGAGTGCTTGTGATTTTTGCACATTAATTTTGTATCCTGAGACTTTGCTGAAGTTGCTTATCAGTTCAAGAAGTTTTTGGGCTGCGATGGTGGAGTTTTCTAAATATTACATCATGTCGTCTGCAAACAGAGGCAACTTGACTTCCTCTCTTCCTATTTGAATACCCCTTATTTCTTTCTCTTGCCTGATGGCCCTGGCCAGAACTTCTAATACTAGGTTGAATAGAAATGGTGAGAGAGGGCATCCTTGTCTTGTGCCGGTTTTCAAAGGAAATGCATCCAGCTTTTGCTCATTCAATGTGATATTGGCTGTGGCTTTGTCATAAATAGTTCTTATTATTTTGAAATGTGTTCCATCAATACCTAGTTTATTGAGAGTTTTTAACATGAAGGGGTGTTGAATTTTATCAAAGGCCTTTTCTGCATCTATTGAGATAATCATATGGTTTTTGTCTTTGGTTCTTTTTATGTGGTGGATTACTTTTATTGACTTGTGTATGTTGAACCAGCATTGCATCCCAGGGATGAAGCTGATTTGATCATGATGGATAAGATTTTTGATGTGCTGCTGGATTTGGTTTGCCAGTATTTTATTGAGAACTTTTTTGCATTGATGTTCTCCAGGGATATTGGCCAGAAGTCATTTTTTGTGTCTCTCTTCCCGGTTGTGGTATCAGGATAATGCTGGCTTCATAAAATGAGTTAGGGAGGAGTCCCTCCTTTTCAATTGTTTGGAATAGTTTCAGAAGGAATGGTACCAGCTCCTGTTTGTATTTTTGGTAGAATTCAGCTGTGAGCCCATCTGGTCCTGGGCTTTTTTTGGTTGCTAGGCAATTAATTACTGCCTCAATTTCAGAGTTTGTTATTGGTCAATTCAGGGATTCAACTTCTTCCTGGTTTAGTCTTGGTAGGGTGTATGCATCCAGAAATTTATCCATTTCTTCTAGATTTTCTGGTTTATTTGCATAGAGGTGTTTGTAGTATTCTCTGATGATAATTTTTATTTCTGTGGGGTCAATGGTGATATCCCCTTTATCATTTTTTATTGTGTCTATTTGATTCTTCTCTCTCTTCTTCAACTATCTGTTAATTTTTTCAAAAAAACAACTCCTGGATTTGTTGATTTTTTAAAAGAGTTTTTCGGGTCTCTATCTCCTTCACTTCTTCTCTGATCTTAATTATTTCTTGTCTTCTGCTAGCTTTTGGATTAGTTTGCTCTTACCTCTCTAGCTCCTTTAATTGTGATGTTAGAGTGTTGATTTGAGATCTTTCCAGCTTTCTGATGTGGGCATTTAGTGCTATAAATTTCCCTCTTAACACTGCTTTAGTTGTGTCCCAGAGATTCTGGGACATTGTCTCTTTGTTCTCACTGGTTTCAAAGAACTTCTTGATTGCTGCCTTAATTTCATTATTTACCCAGGAGTCATTCATGAACAGGTTGTTCGATTTCCATGAAATTGTGTGGTTTTGAGTGGCTTTCTTAATCCTGAGTTCTAATTTGATTGCACTGTGGTCTGAGAGACTGTTATGATTTCAGTTCTTTTGCATTTGCTGAGGAGTGTTTTACTTTCAATTATTGGTTGATTTTAGAATAAATGTCATGTGGCACTGAGAAGAATGTATATTCTATTGATTTACAGTAAAGAGTTCTTTAGATTTCTACTAGGTCCACTTGATCCAGAGCTGAGTTCAAGTCCTGAATATCCCTGTCAATTTTCTGTCTCATTGATCTGTCTAATACTGACAGTGGGGTGTTAAAGTCTCCCACTATTATTGTGTGGGAGTCTAAGTCTCTTTGTAGGTCTCTAAGAACTTGTTTTACGAATCTGGGTGCTCCTGTATTGGGTGCATGTATATTTAGAATAGTTGGCTCTTTTGTTGACTTGTTCCCTTTACCACTATGTAATGCCATTCTTTGTCTTTTTTGATCATTGTTGGTTTAAAGTCTGTTTTGTCAGAGACTAAGATTACAACCTCTACTTTTTCTTTTCTCTCCATTTGCTTGGTAAATTTTCCTCCATCCTTTTATTTTGAGCCTATGTGTGTCTTTGCATGTAAGTGGGTCTCCTCAATACAGCACACTGATAGGTCTTGATTGCTTATCCAATCTGCCAGTCTGTGTCTTTTAATTTAGGCATTGTTTTTACATTTAAGGTTAGTATTGTTATGTGTGAATTTGATCCTGTCATCATGATGCTATTTGGTTATTTTGCACACCAGTTGATTCAGTTTCTTCATAGTGTCATTGGTCTTTATACTTTGATGTGTTTTTGCAGTGGCTGGTACCAGTTTTTCCTTTCCATATTTAATGCTTCTTTTAGGAGCTCTTGCAGGACAGACCTGGTGGAAAAGAAATCCCTCAGCATTTGCTTGTCTGAAAACGATTTTATTTCTCCTTTGCTTATGAAGCTTAGTTTGGCTGGATACGAAATTCTGGGTTGAAAATTTTTTTCTTTAAGAATGTTGAATATCGGCCCCCAATCTTTTCTGGCTTCTAGAGTTTCTGCTGAGAAGTCCACTGTTTGTCTGATGGGCTTCCCTTTGTAGGTGACCTGGCCTTTCTCTCTGGCTGCCCTTAACAGTTTTCCTTCATTTCAACCTTGGAGAATCTGATGATTATGTGTCTTGGGGTTGATCTTGTTGTGGAGTATCTTAATGGTGTTCTCTGTATTTCCTGAATTTGCATGTTGGCCTGTCTTAGTAGGTTGGGGAAATTCTCATGGATAATATCCCAAAGTGTGTTTTCCAGCTTGTTTCCATTCTCCCCGTCTCCTTCTCATACTCTGATCAATCGTAGGTTCAGTCTTTTCACATAGGCCCATATTTCTTGGAGGTTTTGTTTGTTCCTTTTCATTCTTTTTTCTCTCTTCTTGTCTGCATGTCTTATTTCAGTAAGCTGGTCTTCAAACTCTGATATCTTTTCTTCTGATTGGTTGATTCGGCTGTTGATACTTGTGTATGCTTCACGAAGGTCTTGTGTTGTGTTTTTCAGCTCCATTAGGTCGTTTATGTTCCTCTTTAAACTGGTTATTCTAGTTAGCAATCCCTTTAACCTTTTATCAAGATTCTTAGTTTCTTCTTTTTTTTTTTTTTTGTCAGAATTTTGCTATTGTTGCCTAGGTTGGAGTGCAATCCCAGCTTGCTACAACCTCCACCTCATGGGTTCAAGCAATTCTCCTGTCTCAGCTTCCCAAGCAGCTGAGATTATAGGTGCATGCCACCACACCTGGCTAATTTTTGTATTTTCAGTAGAGATGGGGTTTCATCATATTGGTCAGGCTGGTTTCAAACTCCTGAGCTCAGGTGATCTGCCTGCCTCAGCCTCCCACAGTGCTGGGATTACAGACGTGAGCCACTGCGCCCGGCCAGTTCTTAGCTTCTTTGCCTTGGGTTAGAACATGCTCCTTTAGCTAATTGTGTTTTTTATTACCCATCTTCTGAAGCCTACTTCTGTCAGTTCGTCCACCTGATCCTCCCCACAGTTCTGTGCTCTTGATGGAGAGATGTTGCAATCATTTGGAGAAGAGGCACTCTGGCCTTTTGGGTTTTCAGAAATTTTTTCATTGATTCTTTCTTATCTTCATGAGTTTGTCTAGTTTTGCTCTTTGAGGCTGCTTACCCTTGGATGGGGTTTTTGTGGGGGTCTTTATTGTTCTTATTGTTGATGCCATTGTTGTCACTTTCTGCTTGTTTGTTTTTCTTTCAATAGTCAGGTCCCTCTTCTGTAGGGCTGTTGAAGTTTGCTGGGGCTTCACTTCAGGCCCTATTCATCTGATTCGTTCCTGTGCCTGGAGATGTCACTCAAGGAGGTTGGAGAACAGCAAAGATGGGTGCCTGCTCCTTCTTCTGGGACCTCTGACCTTGAGGGGTACCAACCTGATGCCAGTAGGATCGCTCCTATATAGGGTGTCTGATAACCCCTGTTAGAGGGTCTCACCCAGTTGAATGGCACACGGAGCAGAGCCTATTAAATGAAGCATTTTGTCCCTTGGTGGTGACGGTGGTGTGCTTCACTGGTGGGAAACCCACTCGTCTGGGCTGCCCGGATTCCTCAGAACTACCCGGAGGAGAGGCTAAGTCTGCTAGTCTGCAGAGACTGTGGCCACCCTGCCCCTTGGGGCTCAGGCCCAGGGAGATCTGAATTCTGTCCCTGAGCCTCTGGCTGGAGTTATTGGAGGTCCTGCAGGGAAGCCCAGCCCACTGAGGAAGAATGGGTCAGGGGTAGGCCTGAAGAGGCACGCTGGCCACAGACTGCCACAGCCGTTGTGTTGGGCTTAGGGGACAAGTCTTGAGACCAAGCCGCTCAGCCTTCCTGGCTCCAGCAGGAGAAAAGTGCGGCCTGGAGCAATAGAAATTAGTGCTGCCCTTCCCCTGTCCAGGGAGCTTAGCGTGTTAGGCAGTTGCAAGTCCCTGTGCTGGCTGCTGCCCCTCCCCCAAGGAGCTGAAAGGGCTTAAGACAGCAGGCAGCCGCAGCCGGCGCTGGTCGCCCCTCCCCCTGGGAGTTCGGTCGGCTTAAGCAGATTCCAGCTGAGAGGCTGTAAGAATCTGCACATTGCGGGGTAGGGACGCTAGGCCCCAGTGGCATGGGTTCAAAAGTGGAACCTTCCCATCTGTGGGTTGCACAGTTCCATGGAAAAAGCAGTTTCCTCTGCTGGGTAGTGCGCTCACTCACCACCTCCCTTGGTGGGGGGAGGGGGTTCCCCCTCCCCTGTGGCTCTCAGGTGAGCGGCACGCCCCATTGCGTGGGTAACGCCAGACTTCTAGTCAATTTTGATGAGAGAACCTGGATACGCTGGTTGCCGGTGAAGGACTCACAGGCTTATTATGTTTTCTTTTTCAGTGTTTTTTTTATTATTATTATTGAGATGGAGTTTCACTCTTGTCACTTGATGGGAGCCTCTAAACGCTGCTGCTTCCACTCTGCCATCTTGGCCCCGCCCCTCTCTTCTTCCTGTTAACCTGCATGGAAGGGTGGCAGGCTTTTCCCCTGCAGCGGCTGCTTGTTCTGTATGGAAAAACAAAAGAAAACGAAAACGTCTTTGCTGTACCACCGTCAACCGACTGCCAACACCGTGTTGTGTATGCAAATGAAACTGCTTTTCTCAAGTCAATTTGATGAACATCTCGGTTAACAATAATCTTTCTACTATCCCTTTTCATGGCCAGAGCCTTCGAGGCATCATTAGGCTGAACAACATGCCAGAACTTATGCAAGCCTGGGCTGTCAGAGTACCAGCAGGGAGCTCCTGGTGTAGTTTGAGAGCCAAGTGGTGAGGGTTTGGCAGCTTGGACCAAAGCTACCTCTCTTCCGTCTTGAAAACATGGTGAGATGACCAATGGGCCTCCTGTGTTCAGCTGTTTCTCATGACTTCTGTATGCTTACGTGTTTTGGAGCTGGAATCTGACTCTTCTGCTCCTGAAGCCTGATTCAGCAGCTTACTGCTTGGGAGCCTGAGTGCATTCCCTAACTTCTTTGTCCGTTTTCTCATCGTGTAAAACTGGGAAAACACAAGTATCTATCTCATTGTGAAGAGAATTAAAAGGATTTAATGCCTAAAAGTATTTCTTACAGTTGTGTGTAATTACTTTCCTTGAACAGATTCTTATCCTGGAGTCTGGTAACAAAGGTATAAATAACGAAGAACACAATTCATTCAAAACTGTAGCTGAGGCTGCAGGAGGCTTAGCTCAGAGTTACTCCCTGTTGAAGCACTGTTCATCCTCATCAGAGGTGGCAAAACCCTGGAGAAATTCTTTTCTATTGTTATTTTAAATATATTTTTTATTTAATTTTTAATTTTTGTGGGTACACAGTAGGTGTACATGAGATGTATTGATACAGGCATGCAATGTGTAATAATGACATCATGGAGAGTGGGGTAGACATCCCCTTAAGCATTTATCTTTTGTGTTATAAACCATCCAATTATGCCCTTTTAACTATTTTGCTGGGAACTTCTTAATCTTGGGGCAAATACCGAAATTGTTAGCAGAGCCTACAGGTTTCTACATTGAGAAGAAGCCCTGGAGAACGTGTGCAAGTGTTGTGGAGCCAGGAGATGAGCAGCTCATCACACCCAACAGCCCCTGCCTGCCGCTGGACGGACTGACTTCCAGGGTCAGGGTACAGTGCTGACCTAGGTCTGGCCTGGTTTTGCTTGGTTTGGGGCCCTGATTTGTTATGTCTGACACCTGCTCTCAAAGAAGACACTGGCTATGTCATCCCAGCTCGAGGTATGACCCAGGCTGCTCTTAGATCCATTGCTAATGGAAACTTTATCCAATGCCTTTCCCCTGGTTCTTGTTTTGGTTCCTTAACTGTAACTCACTGTCCACATCCTAGCTGCTAGACAAGGGTTCTGTTTATCTGGCAAGCTCAGAATAGTGGGCTCTGTGAGTGGATAGGGCTGGGGTGATCATCTGTATGCCACGTGCTGGGTGATTTATGTAGAAATCGGCTATTTCAACCCTTAGCATTCTCTATATAGCATTATCCCCAAATTACAGAAAAGAAAACCGAGCTTTACATCGGGCAAGTAGGTTAGCTAGTGAGGGGCAGGACTGGGGTTCCAGCCTAGACCTGGGTAAATCTGAAGCCAGTGTTTATTCCAGTGCACAGCCTTGCAGCGGCACCGAGAGGAAGATTGGCTAGGAGTCTAGACCTCATCCTGTCTTCCTCTCCCTCCTTCTCATCATGTTTCCTGTATTCCTTAGAAAGACTGCTCTGTGAGGTCAGGTGTGGTGGCTCACACCTGTAATCCCAGCACTTTTGGGAGGCCGAGGCAGGCGGATCAGTTGAGGCCAGGAGTTCAAAACCAGCCTGGCTAACATGGCCAAACCCTGTCTCCACTAAAAATACAAAATAAGCTGGGCGTGGTGGTGGGCACCTATAATTCCTGCTACTCAAGAGTCTGAGGCAGGAGAATCTCTTGAACCTGGGAGGTGGAGTTTGCATTGAGCAGAGATCATGCTACTGCACTCCAGCCTGGGCAACAGAGCGAGACTCCATCTCAAAAAAAAAAAAGACTACTCTGTGAAGAGTTAACTATTGTGAAGACCTCACCTTCACTTGACAGGACCTGTGGTGCTGCTCAGAGGATGTGTTATAGTGCTGGAGGTTGTGGGTGGCCTCTCCTCAGACCTGATGTTAATAGGTACCCGGATTTAAAGCACACAGTGAATGGGGTCAGGGCTACGTCTTCGTCCTAGCCAGTAATATTACAAAATCTTGTTTTGATGCTCATGCTGGCTCAGAAAACTCCACCCACTTCTCAGTAAACTTACTCTAGGGGCCTGCTATCCAATGGTAGTCAATACTGTAATCTTTATGGAGAGAAGGTAAATGCAGGCTGGTTGCAGGGCTACTCACCAAGGACTGGGGAGAGAAGGATGGAGTCCCAAAAGAGGTTTGCCTGCTTCTCTCCCAGACCATGGCCCTAGGGAATCTGTTTCAAAAGTGTAGCTCATGCATTTCGGCCGAGATTCCTAACATCTGTCCAGCTGTGTGGTCGCCAGGGCCTCCAGCTGCCAGTCAGATGGGAACTTGAAAGGCGACGTGACCTTCAGATAAACAAAGCAAGAGCTGAGGTAACAGCAAACATCAGGCAAATATTTGCCATAGGAACTGCGTTTGAACTTTCCCCTGTGGTGTAGGTCCAGGTTTGCTAGCATAACCTGACCTCGGCAACCTTGCCCTCTACTTGTTGTTTTGAGATAATTCATTTTAGTGCATAGGTTTTCCACAGGCTCTGCTTGAGTCAATAAGTGATCTCGTGACCCCACAGCATTCTATTTGGGGGTCCTCTACAGGAAGCCCAGCATGGCTCCAGGGCAGGTGGGTAATCTTTTCTGGATGGAGCACACCTAGATACTTTAGTTATGGTACTCACGTCTTAGGAAGGGTGTAAAAAACTGAAGAAGTGGTTAAGAACATCTTGAACCATAAGGTGGCTCAGATGGAACGAAATGGATGAGTTTACCTCAAAAGCAACCCATCTTCTAGCCCACTACTTCTTGGTTCATGCACTGTGGCTTTTCTATGGCTGATAGAAAGTAATCTTGATTATCAGAAGATGTGGGTCTGTTATTAAGGCTATCATTAAGAAGACAGAGAGGAAGTGGGAAGAAACGAAGAAGGATGAAGAGAAAAAGAGATGGAAAACAGGAAGGAGATAAAGAAGAAGAAGGAGAAGGAGGCGTGGGGAGGGGAAAGCAGGGAGAAAGGGGAGGAAGAGAAGAAGAAGAAGGTGGCAGAGGAAGGAAGAGAAGAGAACTGATATCTCCTACTCAGATAATTCATGCCAACAATTTTGCATGAATTCAGAACTCTCAGCTAATAAGATTTTTATTCATTCAGGATTTTTTTGAGAAAGTAAATTTCCAGGAGAGTCCATAAGGCCTATGATGTTAAATTAAATTAAATCTTTTGCACGTTCTGAATTATCAGACCCAGACCCAAGGAATTGGAAATTATATTTGGAATCATTTCCGCAAAGCCCCATCAAATAGTGTAGTCATCAGAATAACCTGGGGAGTCTGAATCCTGAATTGGGCTTCTCATGGATTCTAGTCCTGGTTCTGGCAGTCACTGGGCAGGTGGCCTTGGAGGGGCCCCTTAAATATCATTCAGTCCCCTCATCTATATGGTGGGAGGTTTAGGCTCCTTGCATTCTGAAAGATAAAATAAGCACATTTCAATACATACTGAAACTGAAGGGATGGTCGCATCACCACCCTGAGTCTCCAGCTGGCTTGGGAAGGCGAAGGAAAGAGACAGACGAGGTGCTCCTGGGCCAGTCGACGGAGGGACCCTCCTGGTGTGGGGGTAAGTAAAGGGCAGATGTGCAGAGTCAATGATATTTCACCTGGAACCCAAGGAATGGGTGAAAGGTGAACAGAAAGCATTCTAGCCAGAGGGAACAGCAGGGGTGAGGCCTGGAGGCAGGAGAGAAGCTGCCATGTAATTAATCATTGGACAGGGCTTGTTGAGAATTACACCAGGGCCTCAGGCATAAGCCAGGACACTGCCAGGCAAGCTAGGTGAATGTCATCCTAAACATAGGCTGTGCTAATATTCTTGGTTTTCATCCTCAAAGAGATTAGGGGTCCCTGACAGGCTTCTTTTATTTATTCCTTTTGTCACAGGTTGTATAGATTTATAAATGTCTTATTTGTATTTTTTGACATATCATTCACATATGGTAAAACGCACAGATGTGAAGTTCACACCTTGATGTGTGTCTACCTGTTTATACACCCAGATAACTGTCACTGGATCAAGACTTGGGGCATTTCCACATCTGCAGAAGGCTCCCTTCTTCCCCTCAGTCCTGCCCTCCTCACCCCAGGGGAGACACTTTCTTGACTCTACCAAACTTCTAAATGGAGTCATACGCTGTGTGCATTGCAGGACTCTAGTGCCAGGGAGGGGTTGATGTGATCCATTTGATTTGCATTTTGAAAGATGGTACCCTGCTGTCTGCAGCATGGAGAATGAATGGGAGGGGCCCCACTTGCAGCTGGAAGATGAGATGGAGGCTGTTCAGTCCTCAGGACCTAGGAGAAAGGGGCCTGAATGGGGAAAGGATAGAAAATAGTGGCAGATGGTGGTTAAATCAACCAGACCTGGTGGCTGTGTATGGGTATGGGGGATGGAAGAACTAATGCTGGTCCCTGGGCTGCTGTCTTGGTGCCTGGGAATCGGGGCAGAGAAGCTGTGCATTGAGCCAAGGAACCTGGAGAGGGAAACCCAGAGGAGGAGGATGGGAGTGACTTGGGGCCTGGGACTTGTTGAGTTTGAGATGCTTGGTACCGCCAGGTACAGGTGGATGGACTGAGATGCCGGTCAAGCAATGGGCACATCCATAATCCTGGGCAAACAGACAGAGCTGTGCTCATGAGACAATTGCTCTGGGAGAAAGAAATTAATAAGAAAGCAGTCGGAACTCAACAGTCATGAGTCTCATAAAGACGTTTCAGTCAGTGATGGACCAAATATACAATCGTGGTCATGTAAGATTATAATATCGTGTTTTTACTGTATCTTTTCTACATTTAGCTGTTTAGATACACAGATACCATTGTGTTACAATTGCCTGCAGTGTTTAGTGTCGTCACGTGCTGTATGGGTTTGCGGCCTGGGAGCTATAGGCTATGCCATATAACCTGGGTGTGTAGTAGCTGTACCATCTAGGATTGTGTAAGTCACTCTATGATATTTACACAACAAAATCACCTATGATGCATTTCTCAGAACGTATCCCCACCATTAAGTGATGCATGACTGTAATGATCAGCTGGGTAAAGAAAAGTGCACCCACAAAGAGACTGAGAGGGACCCTAGAAAAGTGGGGGGATGTCCAGGAGAATATGGAACTGCAGAGTCAAGGGGAGGGAGTGCTTCCCAAAGGCTGAGGACAGGAGCGGCCTTTACCATGGCTGTGAATCTTGTTAAGCTGCTGTCAGGACCCAGTTCCCTGTTCCGGCATCCTTTCTCCTGAGTCACGACTAGCAGCTTCTCAGTGAGAAACTTCAAATCATGTAATTGGAGTAGCTCTGAAAGCATTGTAAGAAGCTCTGTGAGATTCAAACTTATTGCTTTATATATGATCTTAAGACTCAACCCCTGGAAGCTGGATACAACCATGGTTTTCCAACAGCCTCAGACAGGGTCTCTGAAGGCAGGCAGTCATTCCTCTTAGAGGCTTTGGGGACTCAGGACCTTGTTCTCCCTTTCCCTCTGGCATCCCTGAGATCATCAGCCCTGACTTCCTGAGTGGCCAGGGTCACTTTCCTTTTAGAAAAATTAGAAAAATAGAACAAGACAATACAAACAACAGACAAAAAACCCTGTGAGATTATCAGGTACAATAATAGTAACGATTATTTATCCACCATCTGTTTTGGGTGGAGCACTTCATATGCTTTATCCTATTCTCACAATGGCCTTGTGAGTGAGACATTCCCACTTTTCAGATGTCAGAGTTGAGGTCACAGTGCTAGTGAGTGGTGTCTGAGCCACGTGAGGCTGACTGTAGACTGGGCCCACCATTCCACCGCACCATGCCGAGTCTTAAGAATGTATATGCTCTGTTGAAAATCAAACCCTGGCTCCTGAGTAACAGATGGAAACACTGGGGTGAACCGTGTTGATTCACTTCCATAAGCATTTACCAAGCTCCTTCTATGCCAGGCATGCACCATGATCAGCACTGGGGAGACAGAGGGAAAATCTTGAGCAGGTGAACTTCCAACTGTGACAGAGAGACACAATAAGCTAATGGGCAAATAAAGTCATTTTAGAACATGCTCAGGGCTCTGCAAGGAATAAGAGGAGGTGAATGAAAGTGATCGTATGAAGGGGCAATTAAAGTTGGGCTGTCAAAGTCTCCAGGAGCCCAAGTTCCAGGTTGGAGCTTCTTCCAGGCTGTGCAGTTTGCCTTGAAGACCACGTTCTGATCCTGTGGGCCAGCAGGTGTTTTACTTGCTGGCCAAGGACCTGGGGTTCTATCATCAGTAATATTTGCCAAAGGGACTAAGCAGTTTTCATTTCTAAGGCAAGGTAAATCCTGCAACAGTCAAAACTGGCCTGTGATAAAGATTTGGTGAACATAGAATGTGCACGGTGGAATGTGTTGACTTAAAAGACACCTCAGCTCCCCACATCAAGAAAACGTTCAACAACATCTTAAAGGAAAGGCACTACCTAGGAGAAGGCATGACAGTTTCACCTAAAAGATAGTCTTGGAGGCTAAAGGGACCCAGTGGCAAGGTAGTGCCTCCTAAGCACAGCTGGTACCCTAGGAGAGAATCCCTGCGACAAAGGTCCACATGCCTGGGCCAGAGCTGGGGTGGAGCCAGGTGGGTGCCTACCCTGTAGATGAGTCTCCTGGGCATTCAAGTCCCTGGAAAGATCTGTCATTTCCTTAGGAGTGGAGTCTTCCAAGAAGGGTTCAGACTGGGAAGTGGGAACCTCTAGTCCAGCCTGCCCAAGGGCTTGGGGTCAGCTATGTGGACATGAGGGACACTGGCCAGGTGGAATTGAAGACTCACCCAAAGCAAGTCTTCCTCATCCTACTCAGGGATTGGAGCTTGAAGAAGCCACCCCTTCAGTGCAGAAGAGTTCTATTCTCTCCTCAGATAGCATGCACCTGCCCTGGTACAGGTGGGGAGGTGCGGACTTGGAACCTCCTGCCCAGGACTTGAAGGGTTAAGCCCATTTCAATTAGAGGAGGCCTGTGGGAGTTACCAGGCACACAGCACTGTGGGAGCATGTGGCAAGGTCACTGCCCATGCTTCGCTCCTGGACTGGCATTTTTCCTGGAAGAAGGACAGCTGAGAGCAGTGGTGGTGGCGCTTGGACCTTGCTCTTCCATCTGCTTTCCCACCTGCTTGAGGGTCTTGCCATGACAGAGAGTGCCTGGAAGGAGGGCATCCAGCCACTCATCTGGATGTTTGGGACCACACATATCAGCCCCAACTACTCTCCCTTGCCCTTGCCATTCCGACAGTTGACAGCCTTGAAAGGAGATGGGATATGGTACAACAATCACAGACTTTGGCTCCTGGGAAGCCCAGGAAGTGGACTTGGCTTGGCCCCACTTGCTGTGGCTCCAGCAAGGCCTTGCGTCTGCCTCCCCGTCTGAAGTCATGGAGATATTCCTTGCTAAAGGGACCTGTCTGGGCCTGACATAGGAGGCGCTCCACAAATGGACTGTGCCCGTATCCTGAGCCTCCCACACCCAGAAGCTCAGGTGGAAAGTCACCTGAATGGACGTGTTCTCCCTGTGTCACTTGACTCAAGGTTTTGCCCACATGCCCCTGCATCTCACTCTCCCTGCTTCCAGTGTTCCCTGCCAAATCATCATTCTCTAAACCACGGTTCCCTAAGCCATCATCCTCCAAAATACCCTTTTCTAAACCACTGTTCTCTAAACCACCCTTCTCTAAACCACCATTCTCTAAACCACCCTTCTCTAAATCACTGATCTCTAAACCACTGTTCTGTAAACTACCGTTCCCTAAACCATCGTTTTCTAAGCCACCCTTCTCTAAACCACCGATCTCTAAACCACCATTCTCTAAACCACTGTTCCCTAAACCATCGTTCTCTAAAACATGCTTCTCTAAACCACTGTTCTCCAAACTATCGTTCTCTAAACCACCCTTCTCTGGCCTTATTGTGCTCACATTTCTACTTAGATGCTTCCAAGATGCTTCACTTCATGCAGACAAACTTGGGTCTCGGCGCCCCCTGGATCCTTACAGTGGGAGCCTGACTCTGGACCTTTACCTCACAGTCCCCTTGCCTTGGAAGGGTCTCTCCCCAGGTCATGGTGAGCTCCCAAACATGCCCCTTGCTGGCTTTCCCTTCTGCTCCTCCGAGTCCATCGATATCTAGCTGTCCTGTGAGGGCTGACTTTGCTCCTACCTTCTTCTCAGAGCTTTCTCCAATCAACACACCTCTGAAATCTTAAAGTCTGTCTATAGGTAATTAATTTAACATTTCACACGTGCTGCCTTGTCTCCTTCCTAAAACAGAGCCCCTTGAGACCAGAGCTAATAGTCTTCCCTTTAAGTCTTCATCTGATTGTCCTCAACACATACCCAGGGCCCTGTGTCAAGAGCAAGACTCTAATGAACCTAACAATCACTGGGAAAGAGAAAAATTATGCCCCAGAAAGTTTGAAATTAATCAACTAAGATCCATATTAAAAAGTAGGAACATTTGTAGAAAGAATAAAATAATGAAGATGAGAACAGAAATCAGAGAAATAGAAAAAAGTACCCTAGAAAAGGTAAACAGAGCCAAAATTGTTTTGAAAAAACTAATAAAAGTGATGTGCATTGGCGAGACAGATCACAGGGTAAGTGGGCAGCTCTCGATGGTTCTTAACCCAAATGCCATCCAGATGTTGGGCTTAATTTATTAAAACAAGTCTGAAATCCCTAAAAGTCATTCCAGTCTGAACCTATGGGTTCATTAACATTTACTTAGTAAGGCTCTTCAGGCCTCTCCTCCCACTGCTCTGGGATCTCAGGCTCCCAAATCCAGTGCCCTGAGGAGGAGGAGAAAGAGGAATAGGCAGAGGTCAGGAGCATGGTAAGCTCTATCCTTTCCTGGATTCAGAGATCTTAAGTAATTTGGAAGACAGAGATGCCATCCCCGAGTCCCTAAATGAACATAGGTCATTAGAGATCAGAGAACAGACAAACAGCACTCAAGCAGAGTGTAACTCAACCCCACACTTGGAGACACATGCACGACATTTGAGGAAGTGCCTGAAACTCACCTAGAGGATGGCATTGCCTTTGAAAAAGGAAACCAAGACCAGATTTTTGAGGCTGCCACCAAACTGAAATAATTAGCTCAATTTTCTGGGCCATTGGAGCAGACTTTCAAGCTCTGCTTTAGGAATGGATAATTTACATGAGAGGAAAACGTGCAAGCTTTACTATGCATTTATTAACATACCACAAGCATCTATTTCAAGACTAATGGAGATGTTTCTCAGTTGGTTAAATAAGTAAGTAAATAAATAAATAAATAAATAAAAGCATCAGGAAAGACTCTAGCAAGTGGGTAAGACTGTAGAAGTGGGTAACATGTGAGGGAGAAACTCTAGCTGGGGCCCATGTCCTCCAATTGGGAATTGTCTATCCAGACAGAGAGACTCTGCTGGGCTACTCCCAGAGGGCACAGAAGAAAAACCTTTCTATGGGTTCAACTCCAACGCCTGTCTTACATCTGGAACCAGGACCTTTTACAATTCAGCAGAAATCTGCTGGGAACCTGATGTGTGCCAGGCATTGGTCTGGAATCTGTGGATACTAGATGAATTAGTTGTGAGCCCTGCCCTTGAGGAACCACAGTCTAGCTGGGAGGACAGTTATCTTAACACCCATGTAGGGCACAGTATGATCACAGGCAGGAGGTGCACAGAGGTTCTTTATGAATTAGTTAATGAACAGTTAATGAATGACTAATGATGCTAGCAGTATGCACACCGTGCCTAAGTTCTCTGGCTGTCCTCGCCTGCCAAAGGTGTATTGGACAAGGTGAGCATAATGATTATCACCCACAACACTTTTAAGAGTGAAGGCAACCTGTGGAAAAATGCACAAGGACAACAGGAGTAACCAGAACTGTCATCCTAACTATGGGAAAGTGGGAAAGTGGAAAGACACGGAAGCATAACATGGGAAGAATGTTTACTTTTTCTCCACTCATTTCTTAAATGTTTAATTTTTTTTAAACTTTTAACTGTGGCAAAACATATATACAATAAAATTTGCCATGTTACTTTTAAGGGTACAGTTCAGTAGCATTAAGTACATTCACATTGTTGTGCAGTCTTCAAAACTCTCTTCACCTTGCAAAACTAAAACTCCATGCCCATTCAGTGATAGCACCCCATTCCCCCTCCCTCTTGCCCCTGGCAACCCTGCTTTCTGTCTCTATAGATTAGACTACTTAGATGTCTCATACAAGTGGACTCATACAGTATTTGTCTTTTTTGTGTGGCTGGTTAATTTCACTCAGCATGAGGTCCTCAAGGTTCCTCTACTCATTCCTTGATAAGTATTATCACAGCGTCAAATTCACACTTGCAATGACATCACTGAGAACTAAAAGCTATGCAGTCATTGCATCATTGCTATTCTCAGCTGACCAGATTTAGTTTGAGCTTTTCTTTCTTTTGTTTGCATTGCATCAGCTACATTGCAGGAATTCTTAGACTATTAAAGTGCAGGTTCCATTGTGGAAAAACACAAGTTGTTCACAAGGCCTTCGATAGCTCATAGTCTTGTTGCTAATTGAAGAATAACCAGACCAGGGCTTCCTGGGACTGGCAGGCTGGGCCCACTGACACATTATTGTCTCAATGGTACTTAGTCTGTGGGGGATTTTGTTTGTTCATAGGCTTCTAAATTTGGAGTTCATGACTATTTTATAAGTCTGTGTCATCCTCAATTTTCTTATGAATTGTATACCTATGTTTTATTTAAAAGTGTATCATTCCTGTGATTATTACACATGGCATGCCTGTAACAAAATATCTCATGTAACCTATAAATATGAACACCTACTATGTGCCAATAAAAATTTTAAAAAATTTATTATAGTGTAAGTTCTGGGATACATGTGCAGAACGTGCAGGTCTGTTACATAGGTATATACATGTTACAGTGGTTTGCTGCCCCCATCAACTCGTCATCTACATTAGGTATTTCTCCTAATGCTATCACTCCCCTAGCCACCCACCTCCCAACATGCCCCAGTGTGTGATGCTCCCTCCCTGTGTCCATGTGTTCTCTATTCAACTCCCACTTAGGAGTGAGAACATCGGGTGTTGGTTTTCTGTTCCTGTGTTAGTTTGCTGAGAATGATGGTTTCCAGCTTCATCCATGTTCCTGCAAAGGACATGGACTCATTCTTTTTTATGGCTGCATAGTATTCCATGGTGTATATGTGCCACATTTTCTTTATCCAGTCTATAATTGATGAGCATTTGGGTTGGTGCCAACTCTTTGCTATTGTGAATAGTACTGCAATAAACATACGTGTGCATGTGTCTTTATAGCAGAATGATTTACAATCTTATGGGTATATACCCAGTAATGGGCCAAATGGTATTTCTGGTTCTAGATCCTTGAGGAATCACCATACTCTCTTCCACAATGGTTGAAATAATTTACACTTACACCAACAGTTTAAAAGCATTCCTATTTCTCCACATCCTCTCCAGCACCTGTTGTTTCCTGACTTTTTAATGACCACCAATCTAACTGGTGTGGGATGGTATCTCATTGTGGTTTTGATTTGCATTTCTCTAATGACCAGTGATGATGAGCTTTTTTCACATTTATTGGCCACATAAATGTCTTCTTTTGAGAATTGCCTGTTCATATCCTTTGCCCACTTTTTGATGGGGTTGCTTTTTCTTGTAAATTTGTTTAAGTTCCTTGTAGATTTCAGATATTAGCCCTTTGTCAGATGGATAGATTGCAAAAATTTTCTCCCATTCTGTAGGTTGCCTGTTCACCCTGATGATAATTTCTTTTGCTGTGCAGATGCTCTTTAGTTTAATTAAATCCCATTTGTCAATTTTGGCTTTTGTTGCCATTGCTTTTAGTGTTTTAGTCATGAAGTCTTTGCCCATTCCAATGTCCTGAATGGTACTGCCTAGGTTTTCCTCTAGAGTTTTTATGGGTTTAGGTCTTATGTTTAAGTTTTTAATCCATCTCGAGTTAATTTTTATAGAAGATGTAGGGAAGGGGTCCAGTTTCAGTTTTCTGCAAATGGCTGGCCAGTTTTCCCAGCACTATTTGCTAAATAGGAGATACTTTTCCCATTGCTTATTTTTGTCAGGTTTGTTGGAGGTCAGATGGTTGTAGATGTGTGGCATTACTTCTGAGACCTCTGTTCTGTTCCATTAGTCTATATGTCTGTTTTGGTACCAGTATGATGCTGTTTTGGTTACTGTAGCCACGTAGTATTGTTTGACATCAGGTAGCATGGTGGTTCCAGCTTTGTTCTTTTTGCTTAGAATTGTCTTGGCTATACGAGCTCTTTGTTGGTTCCATATAAATTTAAAGTAGTTTTTTTCCAATTCTGTGAAGAAAGTCAATGGTAGCTTGATAGAGATAGCACTGAATCTATAAATTACTTTAGCAATATGGCAATTTTCATGATATTGATTCTTTTTATCCATGAGCATGGAATGTTCTTCCATTTGTTTGTGTCCTCTTTTATTTCCTTGAGCAGTGGTTTGTAGTTCCCCTTGAAGAGGTCCTTCACATCCCTTGTAAGTTGGATTCCTAGGTATTTTATTCTCTTTGTAGCTATTGTGAATGGAAGTTCACTCATGATTTGGCTTTCTGTTTGTCTATTATTGATGTATAGGAATTCTTGTGATTTTTGCACGTTGATTTTGTATCCTTAGACTTTGCTGATGTTGCTTATCAGCTTAAGGAGATTTTGGACTGAGATGATGGGGTTTTCTAAATATACAATCATGTCATCTGCAAACAGAGACAATTTGACTTCCTCTCTCCCTATTTGAATGGCCTTTATTTCTTTCTCTTGCCTGATTGTCCTGGCCAGGACTTCCAATACTAGGTTGAATAGGAGTGGTGAGAGAGGGCATCCCTGTCTTGTGCCAGTTTTCAAAGGGAATGCTTCCAGTTTTTACCCATTCAGTATGATATTGGCTGTGGGTTTGTCATCAATAGCTCTTATTATTTTGAGATATGTTCCATCAATACCTACTTTACTGAGAGTTTTTAGCATGAAGCGTTGTTGAATTTTATCAAAGGCCTTTTCCGCATCTATTGAGATAATCGTGTGGTTTTTGTCATTGGTTCTGTGTATGTGATGGATTACGTTTATTGACTTGCATATGTTGAACCAGCCTTGCATCCCATCGATGAAGCCAACTTGTTCATGGAGGATAAGCTTTTTGATGTGCTGCTGGATTCACTTTGCCAGTATTTTATTGAGGATTTTCACATCGATGTTCATCAGGGATATTAGCCTGAAATTTTCTTTTTTTATTGTGTCTATGCCAGGTTTTGGTATCAAGATGATGCTGGCCTCATAAAATGAGTTAGAGAAGAGTCCCTCTTTTTCTATTGTTTGGAATAGTTCAGAAGGAATGGTACCAGTTCCTCTTTGTACCTCTGGTAGAATTTGGCTGTGAATCCGTCTGGTCCTGAGGTTTTTTGTTGTTGTTAGACTATTAGTTACTGCCTCAATTTCAGAACTTGTCATTGGTTTATTCAGGGATTCTACTTCTTCCTGGTTTAGTTGTGAGAGGGTGTATGTTTGCAGGAATTTATCCATTTCTTCAAGATTTTCTAGTTTATTTGTGTAGAGGTGTTTATAGTATTCTCTAGTGGTAGTTTGTATATCTGTGGGATCACTGGTGATCTCCCCTTTATCACTTTTTATTGTGTCTATTTGATTCTGCTCTCTTTTCTTCTTTATTAGTCTGGCTGGCAGTCTATCTATGTTGTTAATTTTTTCAGAAAACCAGCTCCTGGATTCATTGATTTTTTGAAGGGTTTTTCGTGTCTGTATCTCCTTCAATTCTGCTCTGATCTTAGTTATTTCTTGTCTTCTGCTAGCTTTTGAATTTGTTTGCTCTTGCTTCTCTAGCTCTTTTAATTGTGATGTTAGAGTGTCCATCTTAGATCTTTCCTGCTTTCTCCTGTGGGCATTTAGTGCTATAAATTTCCCTCTAAACACTTCTTTAGCTGTGTCCCAGGGATTCTGGTACATTGTGTTTTTGTTCTCATTGGTTTCAAAGAACTTATTTATTTCTGCCTTAATTTCACTATTTACCCAGCAGTCATTTCGGAGCAGGTTGTTCAGTTTTCATGTAGCACTGTGCTGGAAGATCCAGTGCTCACTTTAGAGCCAGCAGGCAGGAATCTTCAAGTCTGCTGAAGTTGCACCCACAGCCACCCCTTCCCCCAGGTGCTCGGTCCCAGGGAGATGGGAGTTTTATCTATAAGCTCCAGAGTGTGGCTGCTGCCTTTCTTTTACAGATGCCTGCCCAGAGAGGAGGAATCTAGAGAGGGAGTCTGGCTACAGCGGCTTTTCAGAGCTATGGTGGGCTCCGCCCATTTCAAACATCCTGGCAGCTCTGTTTACACTGTGAGGGGAAAACCGCCTACTCAACCCTCAGTAATAGCGGATGTCCCTCTCCCCACCAAGCTTGAGCGTACCAGGTCAACTTAAGACTGCTGTGCTGGCAGTGAGAATTTCAAGCCAGTAGATATTAGCTTGCTGGGCCCAGTGGTGGTGGGATCCACTAGACCACTTGGCTCCGTGGCTTCAGCCCCCTTTCCAGGGAAGTGAATGATTCTGTCTCACTTACCATCCAGGTGCCACTGGGTTATGGAAAAAAACTCCTACAGCTAGCTTATTGTCTGCCCAAATGACCGCCCAGTTTTGTGCTTCAAACCTAGGGCCCTGGTGGTGTAGGAATCTCCTGGTCTGCAGGTTTCAAAGACAGTGAGAAAAGCATAGTTTCTGGGCCAGAAGGCACCTTTCCTCTTGGCACGGAAGTCCCTCAGGGCTTCCCTTGGCTAGGGGAGGGAGTCCCCTGACCCCCTTGTGATTCCTGGGTGAGGCCACCCCCCACCCTGCTTCGGCTTGCCCTCCGTGGTCTGCACCCATTGTCTAACCAGTCCCAATGAGATGAGCCGGGTACTTCAATTGGAAATGCAAAAATCACCTGCCTTCTGCATTGATCTCACTGGGAGCTGCAGACTGGAGTTGTTCCTATTCAGTCATCTTGCCAGCCACCCCCAGAAAAAATTTTAAAAAGTGTCTCATTCTAAATAGCAAATTGTAGAGCAGTACATACAATATAGAGGTAGGTAGGTAGATAGATAGATAGATAGATAGATAGATAGATAGATAGATAGATATTATGACTGAATATGTATTTATGTTTGTAAAAAATCCACTTATAACTGTACCTAACTTTAGAAAATTTTTTTTAAAAACTCCATATGACTTTATACTGTGTTTATTAATAACTCATATTTAATTGAAAATTCTTTACAAAGCAATCATTTGGAGCCCAGGATGCACTTATCCTTGAAGCCATCATTTATCTATCCATTCATTCATCCAATCAGTCAACAAATATTGCACACCAGGAACTATTCTAGATACCAGGATGTGGAAGAAACAAGACAGATAAAAATCTTGCCCTGGAAAAATTTACTTTTAAAAACAAGGACAAAGGGACAGATAATAAACAATCAAACAAATAAAAATAATAACTTCTGAGAGCAATAAATGATCTTAAGACAATGAAATATTTTAATGTAGTAAAGTATCTGGAGGTGGGGTGTGGAGGATGGATTTTTTGGAGAATGTTAGGAAAGAACTTTTGGGCCGGGCGCGGTGGCTCACGCTTGTAATCCCAGCACTTTGGGAGGCCGAGGCGGGCAGATCACGAGGTCAGGAGATATAGACCACGGTGAAACCTGGTCTCTACTAAAAATATAAAAAATTAGCCGGGCGTGGTGGCGGGCGCCTGTAGTCCCAGCTACTCGGAGAGGCTGAGGCAGGAGAATGGCGTGAACCCGGGAGGCGGAGCTTGCAGTGAGCCGAGATTGCGCCACTGCACTCCAGCCTGGGCAACAGAGCGAGACTCTGTCTCAAAAAAAAAAAAAAAAAAAAAAAAAGGAAAGAACTTTTGAAGACAGGAATGTGGAAGATGGAGACCTGGAAGGACAGCCTCCCAGGAAGGCGAAGTGGCACCGCTAATGTCAGAGCTGGGAAGGCTGGCATGGACCAGAGCAAGCACAGGAGAAGATGGTGAATAATGAGTGGATCCCTGGTGGACATGAGGCTCGTCTGAGGGATTTATGAGGGAGGCAAGGACTGGCAATCACAGAGCACTGGGCAGTTCTGTGCCAGTGTGAAACACGCCAGCTGTCCTGGAAGCCACAGTGATTCCATCGGGTGAAGTGAAGTGGTCTCCTAAGAGTCACATGGAGGTGGGGAAGGGGAGGGAGTTGATGGGTGTAGTGATTCATGTTTTGGGCCTGAGTTTCAATCCTGGGTCTGGCTAGGGAATCGCCTATCCACCCTGGGGTTCTGTTTTCTCATTTATAAAACTTTGGGGGTGGTCACAAGGCCTATTTCACAGGATGATGGTAGATTTTAAATGAGCCAGGGCACCCACAGTGGCTCACATTCAGAATTGAAGAGCCATTTGATTACTCTAAGACTTACTTCTCTGAAAACCACCTAGCCAGGGATTCAGACTGGCGGGGGTTATAGATAGCACTTGCTGGATGAATGTGGGGGGAATCAGCTGCTTCGTGTGGTTATGCTCACACTTGTTAGGGTTCAATAGTTCCTAAGAAACTAAAGCCACATGACAGATAGCAGCCACTAGGAACCTGGCACTGGAGAAGCTCAGCCTGTAGCCATGGACATCACAGAGTTACTAAGTCAATGGGCTAGATTGCATATGTGTGTATTAGTTATGCTCTTTAACCATGCATTCTGTGTGGATCCTACATTCCCTCAGTACACCTGTACTATGCCTGCATTTTGGGGTCATCACAGAAACCACTCTCTGCTCAGAGGAAAAGGGACTGGAGTTCTGGTTGTCTCTTGTGAGATGAGAAAGATGGAGGCAAGCAGAGGTCCACAGAGAGGGGAACATCTGCAGGAAAGTGCAACCAGGGTCAAATGAGTGTGTGGGAGCTAATCTTCCATGTAAGGCAGAGGTCCCATTCATAAGAGCACTTACTTTGAATCTTGGCTCTTTTGACTTATTGACTTGTGCCCTTGATTGAGTTATTTACTAGCATGAGCCTTGGCTTCCAGATCTGAAGAATGAGGATGGTACCTTATTATTTTGGTATTACGATTCCTGGATAATAAATTCACAGTTCTTAGAAGAGTTCAGGTACAGAGTGCTCGATAACTGGTTGGAAGCCCCAGCACAGAGCTAACCCAGCCCACTCTGTAGCACTAAGTGGACATTATTGTCCCTGCTGTAGATGTGAGAAAATAGAGGCAACTGAAAATAAAGTAATTTGAAGAAGACAAAGTTGTCAAGTGGTAGGAGCAGGTCTCAAATCCACACCTAACCCTAAACCCATGCTCGTGATTATAGGTCTTGCCTCTCAAACTTGAATATGAGTAAAAAGGAGAAGAAATATGTTTTTTGTTTATTATTTTATATTACTTTAAATTCTGTGATACATGTGCTGAATGTGCAGGTTTGTTACATAGGTATACATGTGCCATGGTGGTTTGCTGCACCTATCAACCCATCATGTAGGTTTTAAGCCCCACATGCATTAGGTATTTGTCCTAATGCTCTCCCTCCCCTTCCCCCCAACCCCTTGATAGGCCCCGGTGTGTGATGTTCCCCTCCCTGTGTCCATGTGTTCTCCATTGTTCAGCTTCCACTTATGAGTAAGAGCATGCGGTGTTTGGTTTTCTGTTCCTGTGTTAGTTTGCTGAGGATGATGGCTTCCAGCTTCATCCACGTCCCTGCAAAGGACATGAGCTCATCCTTTTTTATGGCGGCGTAGTATTCCATGGTGTATATGTGCCACATTTTCTTTGTCCAGTCTATCGTTGATGGGCATTTTTGTTGGTTCCAAGTCTTTGCTATTGAAAGTAGTGCTGCAGTAAACATACATGTGCATGTGTCTTTATAGTAGAATGACTTAAAATCCTTTGGGTATATACCCAGTAATGGGATTGCTGGGTCAAATGGTATTTCTGGTTCTGGATCCTTGAGGAATAACCACACTGTCTTCCACAATGGTTGAACTAATTTATATTTCCACCAACAGTTTAAAAGCATTCCTTTTTCTCCACATCCTCGCCAGCATCTGTTGTTTCCAGACTTTTTAATGATTGCCATTCTAACTGGTGTGAGATGGTATCTCATTGTGATTTTGATTTGCATTTCTCTAATGACCAGTGATGATAAGCTTTTATCCATATGTTTGTTGGCTACACAAATGTCTTCTTTTGAGAAGTGTTTGTTCATGTCCTTTGCCCACTTTTTGATGGGGTTGTTTGTTTTTTTCTTGTAAATTTGTTTAAGTTCCGTGTAGATTCTGGATATTAGCCCTTTGTCAGATGGATAGATTGCAAAAATTTTCTCCCATTCTATAGGTTGCCTGTTCACTCTGATGATAGTTTCTTTTGCTGTGCAGAGCTTTTTAGTTTAATTGAATCTCATTTGTCAATTTTGGCTTTTGTTGCAATTGCTTTTGGTGTTTTATTCATGAAGTCTTTGCCCATGTCTATGTCCTGAATGTTAAGAAGTACGTTTTAAGGTGATATAATGACAATGCTTGGGACAATGTGAAACATTATGCGTAGGTAGGAGAGAAGACATTGCTTATAATCCCCTGTCAGCACAAGAGTCTGCCTAGAAATAGAAACACAGCCCACTGTGCTGCATGGCTGGGCAGGCAGTTCACATGCAGTCTCCAAAATGCTGCTGCATGTGGAAAATGTTGAATGAGGAGGCTTTCTCAGATGACGTTGTTCTGGCCCCCTCAGTCCCCAGAACAATGTGGACAGGGTTCCGTGCATGAGTACTAGAGTGTCTGGGGACCTCGTTTTACAGTTTCGTCTCTTGCCCTGCTCTGAAATCTTGACGCTGCTAACACAACTCAGAGCGTCACTCTGCACCAACTTCCCATGGAACTCTGTCTTCCCAGCATTAGCACACGCACCAGCATCCTTCCAGCTGTCCAGCACATGAACTCAATTCTGCGTTTACTCACACTTAATAACTTGGTTTTCTCTCTTACACTCTTAAAGCCAGACTTTGGTATGCAAGGAGTCCTCCAATCCAGTAGATTTGGGATCTGTGGTTGGTTTGGCTTGTTAATCAAAAAAATCAGTTAAGCAAAGAACCACAAAAACAATATTTGGATATTATATTTTATTTTCCTTTAAAACATATACATGAATATTAGGTTACTAATTTTGTGACATAAAACCAAAGCCTCTTCTGAGGTGTGGGCCCAGTAGGAGTCCCATGATGTCCCTCTTGCATAATGCATGTCTAAGCTGCATCCCCTATACATTCCATTATTAGCTTTTTTAAAATAGACTTAGAACTTTAAAACAATTGCCAAGCATTCTGATTGTAGAATTTTAGTGGCTATTTCCCATTTTAGTTCCCCAATAGGTTACAGCTACTTGGAAACACTGAATTTGGTAGCATTATTTTTTAGTGGCTATACTCAATAAGTCTTTCCACACTTGCAATTTAATTCTTCACAGGGATTTCTTCTGGGTATTTACCCAGAGGAAAAGAAGTCATTATACACAAAGGATACTTGCACATGCATGTTTATAGCAGCACAATTCACAATTGCAAAATCGTGGAACCAACCCAAATGCCATCAATCAACGAGTGGAAAAAGGAACTGTGGTGTATATATATGATTGAATACTACTCAGCCATAAAAAGGAATGAATTAATAGCATTTGCAGTGACCTGGATGCGATTGGAGATGATTATTCTAAGTGAAGTAACTCAGGAATGGAAAACCAAACATTTTATGTTCTCACTGATATGTGGGAACTAAGCTATGAGGACGCAAAGGCCTAAGAATGATACAGTGGACTTTGGGGGATTGGGCGTTAAGAGTGGGGTAGCAAGGGACAAAAGACTGCAAATAGGGGGCAGTGTATACTGCTCGGATGGTGGGTGCACCAAAATCTCACAAATCACTACTAAACAACTTACTCATGTAACCAAATACCACCTGTACCCCAATAACTTATGGAAAAATAATAAAATAAATAAAAATAAAACTAGCTACAAAATAAAAAAACAATTTTCACAGGAATGACAACTCGTTTGTACCCATATCTCATTGATTTGAATAAATTTACTTATATTAAATAACTTTGATAACAAGTATATGTGTTATAAATAGATACGAGGATAATGAAGACAGACCCCTGACAGGCATCCAGCTCACATTAGGTGGGGAGGTAGAGCCAGAGTGGCCCAGGGAGCAGGAGCTTTGCCTGCCTTCTGCATGTGCACAGCAGAGTAGACTATGTCCAGGAGTCCAGAGAATCAGCTGAGGGGCTTCTCAAGAAAGCTTCAGAGTACATGGTGACCATTTTCTTAGAATGCACTCCCCAGCAGTTCACCTGACCATCTTCTTCTAATTCTTTATTTGTACTTTAGCTGTCTCCTCTGCTAAACCTTTCCTGTCTTTATTCCAAGACTACCTTTCCTAGATATTTCAATTGCACCTAGAACTTTCCACTAATATCAAACTTAAAACATCACATTGCAATTGTGTTTCCATTTTTAATCTTTACTACTAAATTATAATTTCCTTCAATCAGGTCCCGTACCTTATTTACCATTATTTTCCCAGAGCCCAGCATAATGTCTTTCTCATTGCAAATGTAAGTGTTTGTGAAAGAACAGACAAACCTAAAATGGCCCAGTCCTACTGGACCAACAAACAAACAAACCCACAAAACCTAGACTAACCTTTCAAAGCTTGTTCTTCTTAACTAGTACCTTTCAGTCAACCTTACCTGCCCAAATACTGTATATTCTACGATGAACACGTGCAATGCTGCTTTAAATTTTCACTGGGCACCTTGGGAGGCCAAGGTGGGCAGATAATGAGGTCAGGAGATTGAGACCATCCTGGCTAACATGGTGAAACCCTGTCTCTACTAAAAATACAAAAATTAGCTGGGCATGGTGGCGCACGCCTATAATCCCAGCTACTCGGAAGGCTGAGGCAGAAGAATCACTTGAACCTGGAAGGCGGAGTTTGCAGTGAGCCAAGATTGTGCCACTGCACTCCAG
The DNA here is from genome assembly GCF_028878055.3 of Symphalangus syndactylus. Lineage (NCBI taxonomy): Eukaryota > Metazoa > Chordata > Mammalia > Primates > Hylobatidae > Symphalangus > Symphalangus syndactylus. The sequence goes on from NC_072426.2 coordinate 81,240,444, forward strand.
CCTGGGCGACAGAGCAAGACTGTTTCAAAAATAAATAAATAAATAAATTTTTTTTTTTTCACTGGGAGCCTCCTCACTGCTGTTCCAGATCCATTGAGTTTTCTCTTGGCTTTCGTGTCCTGCTTATGCCTCCCAGTTCCTCCCCTTGACCTGGTGTTGGGATCTGATTTCCCTGGGCATCTGGATTGAATCCACCCTTCTGGCTCTTCCCACGTTGCTGTCTGGTGCTGGTCCTGGGGATTCAACCCTCCCTGTCTGTGCCTGCTCTCACCAGTGTTGGCCTTGAGGGAGAATGGTTGTAGGTGGGCTGGAGAGTTCTTTGGTGATGCCATACCTGATGATCTCATACAAGTGTCCCCAAAGCAAGTGCATCCCTTGTGACCACTTCCTAGTTGGGGTTCTTTAATTTTCCAGGGTAGCCCCTATTAAGTCTTAAATTCAAAGCCAAAGTCTGGACCAAAGTCTTAGAGGACCAAACAGAAGTTTTAAAATTCCGTGTACTATGTCTACCAGAAGGTTGAGAAACTTCTTGTCTCCTGACCTGTGATTCTAGGGTCGTCACGGTGGAATTTCAGGTCTTCTCCATGATAGGTGGACACAGTAGGCAATGTTCACAGTGAATGGACCAGTCAGGTAACCATGAGGAAAACATGACCCAAGTTATGCAGAAATACTCGCTTGTAGCAAATATCAAGGCCTAGAAAATCAGAATTCTGTATCAACCCAGGTGTTTAAATTTGATCAACCAAGACTGCAACCTAATGCCCCTCAACAGGCCATTTCCCCTCTAGGAACCCTTGGTTTGTGTATGTTGCAAACCTCTCCATGTCATCACGTAGCGTGGGATTCCAGTATGTGTTACTTTTTCTTCTTAGATTGGTTGCTTTTGCTTAGATTGATGGCCTTAGGGCAGTTTTAAATGGCTGTCTTATAATATGATCAGGTAAGAATATCTGGGAAACTTTCATGTTTTAATTGGTAATGTTTATGCCAATAATTCTTGATGAATACACTGAAGCCAGGAGTCCCCTTCTTGCATCGTATTTACACTTCATAGCAACCAGGAACACAATCTGAGAAGTTTTCCCTGGACCAAGGGAGAAATAATGTAGCTCTGGGAAGGAATCAAGCCTGGCTAACTCTCAGTGAAAGGAAATGGTGTCTGATCTTGCTAATTCCTGCTTCAAGTATTGAAATCTCAAACAAAACAGAATGTATGTGTGCACATGGGTGCACACACACACACACACATACACACCCCACCACTGACAACAATAACAACCTCCACAAGGAGAAGCCATGCTTCCATAAGCACAATTGAAAGATTTCTGAACCTCAGACCAGAGAGCCACATGTTTTTCAGTCAATTATTGTCTCTCTTGCGCTCCCAAGACTGAGCTGTGAGAAAAACTAAGGCATCACATGGCGTCCATGGGCCCAGCCCATTCCCATTGCAACAGTCACAGCTCTGCACATGAGAGAAACTATAGAGAGAGCTGGGACCTGGGAAGGAATGGGCAGTCTTGAGTGGCAGAGAACTTGGAGCAAGAGAGGGACTGGAGTAGACCTGGAAGCACCATGAAGGCCTCTCCTGCAGGAACTGCTAAGTTAGCTCTGGTCAGCACCTCCCAAACACACCTGACCATGGGATTAAAATTACGATGTTCTGATAAAGCACTAATTAAGGGTTAAGAAGATGGAGTACATACTTGCCTCAAAATCGGAAAAATCCAAATTTTAATATTTTGGAATCTGTAATAGAAAAAAATACATCAATTAAAAAATACTTTTTCACAGCACACATTTTGGTTGTTTATAGTAAGTATAGCATTCCCTCATTCCCACTTTGAATCTTCCTTTCTCCATCCTGAGAGGCGGTGCATGTTGAGATCCGAGCCTCTCTTTATCAGAGGGTTCAGGGAACTGGCCACCAGTTGGACTGAAGGACATGGCGCTGTCCACCTCTTCTCCCCCCATGAGACCGGAGCCAGGTCTCTGCCCAGCTGAGAGACAGCTCCCACATGGATACCCCTGGGCCTCCAGAGGACTCCCTGCAGACTCTCTCCCAGCCCTGACTCACTCCTGGGTTCTCCTTGAAGACCAGCATCAGCAAGTCCCAACCCAGCCCTCTCCCCGGGGCTCACCCTGTTGAAATGCTCCTCCTGGCACTCACCTGCAGGCACAGGTGCCAGGAGTGGACAGCAGCAAAGATGGAGGAGCCCCCCCCGGGCTTCGGCTGCCTGTTTATTAAAGTAGCTTAAATTAAATGCACTTCAGAGTGTGAAAATTAATTTTTTTCAATTAAAAAAATATTTTTAGAGAGTTGTAGGTTCACATGCAGTGGTAAGAAATATTACAGAGATTCTCCAGTTTCCCCTAGTGGTAACATCCTACATAAGAATAGCTGTCATAACCAGAAATTGACATTGATCCAACCATCGACTTTATTCAAATTTCATCAGTCTCACATGCACTCATTTGTGTGTGTGTGTTTGGTTCCATGCAATTTTATCACGTGTCTAATCATGTGATGCCATAGTCAAGATACAGAGCAGTTCCATCACCAGGAGAGCCCCTGGTGTTACTTTTCTAATTGTTTTCTCCTCAGCCAGGTGTGTGCAGATGATACCTGGGAGGTACTGAGTGTGACTGCATCATGGCAAATGGTGTCAGCATGTGGTATGTACCCAATGTTTGTATCCCTCAAATTCATATGTTAAAATCCTAACGCCCAAGGTATTAATGCCATGGTATTTGAAGGTGAGGCCATTGGGAAATGATTAGGTCATGAGGGAAGAATCCTCATGAATGGGATTAGTGCCCTTAATAAAGCGACCCCAGGGGACTTGGTCATCTCTTCCACCATGTGGGGACACAGCCAGAAGGCACCGTCTGTGAACCAGGGAGCAGGTCTTCACCAGACACCAAACTGCTTGTGCCTTTGTCTTGTACTTTCCAACCTCCAGAACAGTGAAAAATAAGTGTTTGTTGTTTAAGCCTCCCAGTCTATGATAGTTTTGTAATAGCAGCCTGCACTGAGACAGCATATGCTGTTTCCTCTCCTCTCCCTGCAGGGGATCTTTGGAATGGGGGAAGGGGACCAAAGAGTCACCCTGCCCCTCAACATCAACCAACAAAGAGAGTACAGATGAGAGGAAAAACAGGTTTGTCAACAGATCCCCCCCCATGGGGATGGAAAGTCACATAACTTCTCAGACTGTTTCCACACCTTTGAAATGAGTACCAGGTTGTGCCTGCCGGAGAGCACAGGGCTCCTGGGGCCCAGGGGGAGGTCCTCTCTGTAGATGGCCTTTGAACCTTGGCCCATTTCTTTCACAGGATGGCTCCGGAATTCAGGGAGCACGTGACACCAGATTCACAGATCACCTGGTATCAGCTATGTGTAGGAGAGAAGGACCAGTCCAGCAGCTACTCACTCCTTGGGGCAGATGGCTTCCTGGGTGTGCATTTTTATGTTGACTCAAGGCTTCCTCAGCTGGCTGAGACCAGAGTCCTCACAGACCTGGGAGATTGACACATGGTGCCAGGTGGCCATGGAACCTCCTTCCTGGATTCACGACTTCCTCAGCGTGAATCTGGGAAAGCTGTTCCTGGAGCCCCCGGCACATGAGGCTGATGCACAGCCTTCTCCCTAAGCCTCATGGACTTGGACTTGCTGTGATTCCCACAGTGACCTCATCAGCCCCTGTCACAGGAACAAAATATGCCAGCACCGCCCTTGACTTTATAGGTCTTGGCAGGGTGTGAGACACTTGGTTTTCACAATGTCTTGGTCTCCTTAAATTCTAGGGGAGGTGTGCCAAAAAGTGGCATCACTGTCCACAGTCCAGGACTCGGAGGAGGTTACTTCACACACTTGCCAACTCAGGTGTGTGAAGAACAACTGAGGTAGTGTTCTAAGTTGTTTCTGTGTATTCTCTCAATCCTCATAGCATCCCAGTCAGGTAGGTGCTGTCATCTCCACATTTTGCTGATGAGGAAACTGAAGAACAGAGAGGTTGAGTAAATTATCCCAAATTACACAGCTAATTGAGAGAGTTTGAGGCTGTCCCAAATGACAGTGATGGCTCCCAATTGCTTCAACTTGTTATTCAAAATTATGTCTACCATACAGACTTTCTCTCTTTCTCTCACTGACAACTTACTAGCCATCGAGTTAGAAATTTGAGAGAAAAATAAATAAGATAGAGGATTTTATCACCCTTTCACCGCACATCCTTTTAAATCTCCAACTCAGAGTGGAGGTGTTAGGGGCAGCCTGGGGTCAAGGGGAGCAGAGGTGTGACGTCCAGAGGGAATTCAGGGGGAATTCCCAGCGAGCAGGCCCATTCCTCCCCAGATGTGCCTATTTGGCCCAGAAGCAGCAGAGCATGTCCTTGTGGGAGTTTCTCACCTCCTGCTGGAAAGCCCTGGCCTGTACTCTCCTGCCTGCGCCCTGCAGACCCAGGCTGAGCCCTGAGATGGGGATGGGCTGAGCTCCTCTGTAGGCAGCCGCAGCCCATTCGCATAGATACAGAGGAGACCCAGTGGGGAGGGCTGTCACCCTGCCGCCACCACCAAGCCTGTGCAGCTGGATGCTGAGGGCAGGCCGACTCGGGAACCCGCACATCCAAACAGCCCCGGGGCGCGCTTGGATGGATTCCACACCAAGAGCTGCTGAGTGCAGGGCGGACTGGAGATGCCTCAACAGCATGGGCTAGAAGTGGGCCTGACAAGGCAGAAAGAGGCTCACGGGGTGGGATTTGGGACTCCCCAGCCAGGCCCAGGGCGTCTGTGTACAGTGAAAGGAATGGCTCCCACTGCGAGATACAGGCTGGCCTCAGAAAACCAAATGCAGAAGGGAAGGAAAGTGGGGAGCAGTGGGTGGATCAGAGCCAGGAATTCGGTCTCTCCCAGGGCTCCCATGGGTCTGTATCCCCATCTCCCGGTGCGTGGGCTAAGCCCTATTCCATAGCAGTGATGAGGAAGGGACCAACCAAGGTGTGTGTGCCTTGGGGCCCCCATCTTGGCACCAAGCCTTGGGGACATGGTCTCCCCTGCATCCCTCCCATACCCACGTGTGCCCTGGGTTCAAGCAAACAATGAGTGCAGAAGCCTAGTGAGCTAGAGAACCCTGCTCTTGGAGTTGTCCCTGCAGTCCCATTAGGCACCGTGTATCAGAGCTGCACACCTGCACTGGCAGAAGGAACAGGACCTTGGGCTGCAGTGAGCAGGCGACCTCAGAGCCCTCTTCACTGAAGCACTGGAGCCTGGGCGGGTTTCCATCAGCTGAGTCAAGTAATTGAGCTCAGATTAGATTAAATCCAGACACATCCCGTGTTTAGTGCCAATTACTCATGGCCAGCAGGGGCAGGCAAGGGGTCTGGACTGTGTCAGGTCATGCCTTCTTGGAGGCTGACTGCTCCCTCCAGCTCAAGGTGAGTTGACCCAAAATACCAACAGTCGTGTCCCTGGCTGTGTTTCACCTCCACCTGGCACTTTGCATGGATCTGCTGCTGCTCAGGTGGGCGGCTCCTCTGCCCCCTGTTTACAATGGGGGTCGGAGCCTTGAACCCTCTGTCCTTGCCGTCATTGGCTGGGCTGGCAGCAGAATCGAGGCCCACCCTGCACACCTCACTCACCCAGGCACGGGGCACAGGTGGGCGTCTGGCCCCTGCACGCCCTCGGGAATCCCCATCACTGTCTGGATATTGCCACATGAGTGAGGCGTGGGAGGCCAGGCAGGCAGGATGCGGGGGTGCTGCGATTTGTCATCTATTGCTGAGTTCACAGCTTGAGAAGAAAACAACCCAGATTTAAGCGCTTTGCTTCCCACTGGGAAATGGCTTGACTGTAGCCATGGCCTTAAGCCCAGGGCCGAGAAGCCCCAGCTGCACCCCCTTGGAGGCTGAGAGTGGCCTTCAAGCCAGCCCCGGCTCACAGCCCAGCTTGAAGGCACAAGCAGGGACAAGGCCACTGCAAGAAAAGCAATGAGTCCAGAGAAGGGCACTCAGGCTGGAGAGCTTGGCACTTGGAGTAGAACGAGTTATGAGTCTGAACCAGGGAAAACATTGGGGAGAAACTTGGGATGAAGCAGCAGGGCACTGGGTTGAGACTGGAGGTTTGGGAGGATGGCTCAGCACCCCGACAGAGGAGGAAGGGATTCAGTGGTGACCACAGCGTAACTGGGAGTGTGACAAGGCCCAGAGTTGAGCTCTGCCTGTGAAGATAGAGAGGGGAAGAACGCACCTTTGCTGGGATTTCTCTTTTCATGTTTCAATGCACCATTTTCCCATGGTTATTAATTACTCTTTTAGTGAATAAAGGCTGTGTATTAGTTATTTATTGTTGTACAGCCAGTTGCCTTAGAAAATAGCATCTCCAAACAGAAAAAATTGATTATCTCACACAGGCTTTGAGGGTCAGGAATCTGGGAGCAGCTCACTTGGGTGGTTGTGGCTCTGGTTTCTCAAGAGGTTGCAGTGAGGATGTTGGCTCGGGCTGGATCATCTGCAGGCTCAGCTGGGGCTGGAGGACCTGCTCTCAGGATGGCTTCCCTCATGGCTGTTGGCTGGAGGCCTTGGGTTCTGGCTGACTGCTAATAAGAGAACTCCTTCCATCCATGTAGACTTCTCCACAGGGCTGCTTGAGTGTCCTCACTTTATGGCAGCTGGCTTTCTCCAGAGCAAGAGATCCTGATGACTTCTGAGATGGTTCCCTATATTCCATCCCCTGCCTGTGCAATCCCCTTCCCTTAAGTGTGAACTGGACTTACACAAATGGTGTGATCTCACTCCCATGATTATGTTACATTATACAGCAGAAGGAATATTACAATCAAGATCCGTGATCAGTAGACTTTGGGTTAATCAGAAATATTATCCTAGGTGGGCCTAATCTAATCAGGGGATCCTTTAAAATGGATCAGAGGGATTTGAAACCAAGGAAGTTCCTGCTGGCCTTGAAAAAGCAGTGTCATATTATGGAGGGGTCCAGGTTTCAAGACCCCAAGAGCAGGCTCTAGGAGCTAAAAGGTTGCTAGCCCCTGTTAAGCTTGGCAGAGGGCCCCAGACCTCAGCTGAGATCTCAGTCCTGGCCAGCACTTTGATTTCAGCCTTGTAGGACCCAGAGCAGAAGACCACCCATACAGCACCTGTGATATAGAGAACTGTGAGATAATACATTTGCGAAGTTTAGAATAAGTTCCTGGTAATTCATCATGCAGCAACAGAAAATGAATACATTCATTCCCCGAAGTTGCACCCCATCACTTCTGCCTTTTGTCTGTTTGTCAGAAGTTAGTCACTAAGGCCACCCACACGTCAGGGAAGTGGTCTGCCTGTTGAAGAGAGTGTTCAAGAACTTGTGGACTTCTTTTAAACCATCACAGGCTGGACAGTGTGTGTAATGCGACCATGTTGATACACCCAATGTGGAGATGTACAATGGCTAATCATTCTAACGTCTAAAGTGAATTTGCACAGGGTGATAATGGACTTAGGTAAGGCAAATGAGCATTTTATTTTAGGAAGTGACAATCCCAGCTACAACGTCGTAGGTTGGTGCTTTTTTCCCCTTTTGATGTCCCCTTGCAAGCAATCTACAGAGTAATTGTGTAGATACAGGAGGAGGATGGAGCATTCCTGCCTTTAATTTGAAAGTTATGATGCATTAATGAGCCCCAGTCTGAGCCTTGCAGGAGTGCTAAATTTGGGACGTGTTAGTAAGCATCTTCCAGATGGGGTGGGGGAGGAGGACATGGGTGGAGTTCAGATGACAACCCACAGGCAAATCTTTTGGGACACTTTTAACAGGAAAAGCTCACTGTCACCAAAGCTACATTCCACTTCTGAGCCATAAAACAGTTCTTGGCTCTTGGATTAACCAGTCTTCGACATTTGCCATCATGTCAGTGTTTGAAGCAACTGGGAGTTTTCTGGTTCTGCTTGGACTATGAGAGATTATCCTATACAAGCACAAATGGTGGCTCAGGATTTATTTAATTCCCACAAAATTTTCTCCTACATGGCTACATAGATGAAATGAAGACACATTTAACTCCCCCTATTCAAGCTCTGCCTTTTGTGTTCCTAAGAGCTGTGGTCTGGGTAGGTGACGGTGGCTCAGAGAGCCATCACTGTTATAAACAGAGGAGGGCCACATGCCTGTGACTTTAACTTCCCAAGAAGGAGAGAAGAAGAGAAAAAACAAACTGGATAATTTAAGAACGTGTCAGCAATTTGGCAAAAGACAGAGAAGTGAAAGAGCCATATGAGTTCATAAATAAGCCACAGATCCCAGCTGGATTTAGTAAAAATCCCCAAAGGTTTTGTGTACTGACACCAGTCAGGTTGGTTTCATTTCATCTTAGCTCTGGCTGGAGGCCTTCGTGAAGCAGGATGGGTAGGGGCACGAGCAAACCCAGGCTGTGGTAGAAAGGAAGAGTCTGCTCCCAGAAGGCCTCTGAGCCAGAGGTGTGAGTCAGAAGGAGCTGGGCCACCTCTTAGGCTGCGTAGACTGCATTTCCCATGGAGTCTATTAACATGGTTGCATTTTCAAAATGATGATGGTGAGAGTAGCAAGTTTGATGGCCAAGTGTCCCAAGACAAAAGTGCTTGGGGACAGGGAATTCACTTGGGTTTGGGCCCCCACAGGACCTTTTTTTTTATATATCTTTTTGAGATAGGGTCTTGCTCTGTCTCCCAGACTGGAGTGCAGTGGCACAATCTCGGCTCACTGCAACCTCTGTCTCCTGGGTTCAAGTGATTCTCATGCTTCAGCCTCCCAAGTAGCTGAGACTACAGGTGCGTGCCACCACACCTGGCTAATTTGTATTTTTATTATAGTAGAGACGGGTTTTGCCATGTTGGCCAGGCTGGTCTTAAACTCTTGACCTCAGGTGATCTGCCTGCCTCAGCCTCCCAAAGTGCCACCCAGGATCTTGAACACCTGTGATCCCTCAATCTGAGTCCAAAGGGAGCTGCTCCTGCTCAGTGCACTGACCCTTAGATCTGGGTGCAGATGGAGAGCTGATGTCCCCGCAACACCCTGCTCTGGGCGCTTCTTCTGTAGGTCATGGTGTCTGTGTACTAGAGACACAAGAAACACGGGAAAGACATCATCTTGCATCATGGGCCATCTGTCTTCTGTTGGAGGAAAGTTTCTCACCATCAGCAAAAGACTCCCAATTTTTGCCACTTTCTCAGATTAGGTAGAAGAAGATAGGAGGTGCCCACTAAATCCCTGGAACTTCCCGAACTGAGCTAGGAAACTGAGTGGAAGCTGAGACTTGACCCAGACTGCTCCATGGACAGCAGGTGTCAGCAGGAGGTAGCCAGTCTGCAGCCCTCCTCTCCTGGGCCATGCCATGAATCCTCACCTGGAGGTGTTATGCTGAGTTAAGGTAGAATGTGCACACATTTTATCACTTAATCCTCACAACAATCCTAAAAGGTAGTGATTATTCTTGTCTTCTTTACAAATTAAAAAGTCAAGCAGCAAATTGTCTTGTCCAAGGACAGAGGCCTACCTAGTAAGTGGTCGAACCAGGACTCAAGCCCCGGCCTTTCACTCTCACACTCTGGCACCCTCATATCCACACACTCCTTGAAACAGTACTCTGGATCTTTGGCCTGAGGAATCTCTGGGGACAAACCCAGCAAACAGATCTTGAATTGGCCCAACAGGCACACACAGGGGTCAGAGCTGCATGGAGTAATACAGTCCAGGTGACTTGGCACCTGGCAAAGAGAAACAAAACTTACCTGGGCACCCACTCACTGCCGCACTTGTGTGTTTCAGGGCAATTGTTTGTGTGGGTTGTGTTTCTGACACTCCTCCAATACCCAATATCTGACGTCTGTCTTCAGTTACATCAAGGGTTGTAGTGGGGTGAATAGTAACCCCCCAAAGTTATATTTGCATCTAAACCCCAAGACCTGTGAATATTTCCATGTATAGCAAAAGATGTAATTAAGGACCTTGAGAGGAGGAACGTATCCTGGGTCATCCAGGGCCGTAAATGCCATGTATCCTATATGAGAGAAGCCAAGGGAGTTTTGACCCAGACCTGCACAGGGCACAAGGCCCTGTGAAGACAGAGAAGGCCTTGGAGAGACATGGCCACAGCCCAGGAACACCACGGAAGCTGCCAGAAGTTGGAAGAGGCCAGGAAGTCCTTTCCCTAGAGCCTCAGGCAAGAGCACAGCCAGGCCAACACCTTGACTTCAGACTTCTAAATTCCACGCCTGTAAGATGATAAAGTGCTGATAAAGCTGCTGGGTTTGTGGCCATGTGTTACAGCAGCTGCAGGAACTAACACAGTGGGTAAAGCCCCTTCCCACCATGGCCTGTTCCACCTGCACTTAACATGGCCTGTGAAGGGCATGGGCTGACGACTGCCTGATTGCACCTGTGTGAACCAGTGAATGAGAAAATCAAGAAGCAGTCACCCAGGCCAGCTCTGAAGACCAACCTCAGCCCAGCATCACACAAGCTGCCCAGACAGCCACAGGGCCTTTCTAGAGATGCTCCCCAGGACCCAACACCCAGGGCCTGGAAACCAAGACACCAGAGTTGCACTCCCAGGAGGAGGAGGAGGACATAGGATCCTTGGAAGCATACTGTTGTGCAACTCTGTTTTTAAATTAACATTCCATCTGCTAGTATGGGAAAAGTATTTCATTCCTTTTACTGGCTACATAGTATCTCATTGCAAGATGCCTTTAGAAAGAGGAAAGAGAAAGGTTGTACCTGGACAACACAGTGAGACCCCATCTCTACCAGATAAATTTAAAAACAGCTGAGTGTGGTGATGCACACCTCTGGTCCTAACTATTCAGAAGGCTGAAAAGGGAGGATTGCTTGAGCCCAGAAGGTTGAGGCTGCAGTGAGCTCTGTTCCTGCCACTGCATTCCAGCCTGGGTGACAACAAGATCCTGTCTCAAAAAAATAAATAGGAAGGGGCAGCTGTGTGTGCAGCTTCAGTAGACCTAAATGTTCCTGCCTGCCAGCTCTGAAGACAGCAGCAGATCTCCCAACACAGCACTCAAACTCTGCTAAGGGACAGACTGCCTCCTCAAGTGTGTCCCTGAACCCTGTGCCTCCTAACTGGAAGACATCTCCCAGCAGGGGTCGACAGACACCTCATACAGGAGAGCTCCAGCTGGCATCTGGCAGGTGCCCCTCAGGGACAAAGCTTCCAGAGAAAGGAACAGACAGTAATCTTTGCTGTTCTGCAGCCTCTGCTAGTGATACCCAGGCAAACAAGGTCCGGAGGGGACCTCCAGCAAACTCCAGTAGACCTGCATCACAGGGACCTGACTGTGAGAAGGAAAACTAACAAACATAAAGGAATAGCATCAACATCAACAAAAAGGACTTCCACACAAAAACCCCATCCGAAGGTCACCAGCATCAAAGAACAAAGGTAGATAAATCCACGAAGATGAGGAAAAACCAGTGCAAAAAGGCTGAAAATTCCAAAAACCAGAATGTCTTTTCTGCTCCAAAGGATAACAACTCACCAACAAGGGAAGAAAACTTGACAGAGAATGAGTTTGACGAATTGACGAAAGTAGGCTTTAGAAGGTGGGTAATAACAAACTCCTCCAAGCTAAAGCAGCATGTTCTAAACCAAAGCAAGGAAGCTAAGAACCTTGAAAAAAGGTTAGAGGAATTGCTAACTAGAATAACCAGTTTAGAGAAGAACATAAATGACCTGATGGAGCTGAAAAACACAGCAGAGAACTTTGTGAAGCACACACAAATATCAATAGCCAAATCAATCAAAGAAAGGATATCAGACATTGAAGATCAATTTAATGAAATAAAGTACGAAGACAAGATTAGAGAAAAAGGAATGAAAAGGAAAAAACAAAGCCTCCAAGAAATATGGGACTATGTGAAAAGACCAAACTATATTTGATTGGTGTACCTGAATGTGACGGGGAGAATGGAACTAAGCTGGAAAACACTCTTCAGGATATTATCCAGGAGAACTTCCCCAACCTAGCAAGACAGGCCACCATTCAAATTCAGGAAATACAGAGAAAATCACAAAGGTACTCCTCGAAAAGAGCAACCCCAAGACACATAATTGTCAGATGCACCAAGGTTGAAATGAAAGAAAAAATGTTAAGGGCAGCCAGAGAGAAAGGTCAGGTGACCGACAAAGGGAAGCCCATCAGGCTAATAGCGAATCTCTCTGCAGAAACCCAATAAGCCAGAGTGGGGGCCAATATTCAACATTCTTAAGAAAAGAATTTTCAACCTATAATTTCATATCCAGCCAAACTAAGATTCAGAAGTAAAGGAGAAATAAAACCCTTTACAGACAAGAAAATGCTGAGAGATTTTGTCACCACTAGGCCTGCCTTACAAGTGCTCCTGAAGGAAGCACTAAATATGGAAAGGAAAAACTGGTACTAGCCATGGCAAAAACATACCAAATTGTAAAGACCATCGACACTATGAAGAAACTGCATCAACTAACGGGCAAAATAACCAGCTAACATCATAATGACATGATCAAATTGACACATAACAATCTTAACCTTTAATGTAAATGGGTCAAATGCCCCCACCTAAAAGATGCAGACTGGCAAATTAGATAAAGAGTCAAGACCCATCAGTGTGCTGTATTCAGGAGACCCATCTCACATGCAAAGACACATATAGGCTCAAAATAAAGGGATGAAGGAATATTTAACAAGGAAATGGAAAGCAAAAAAAGCAGGAGTTGCAATCCTGGTCTCTGGTAAAAGAGACTTTAAACGAATAAAGATCAAAAGAGACTAAGAAGGCCATTACATACTGGTAAAGGGATCAAGGCAACAAGAAGAGCTAACTATCCTAAATATATATGCACCCAATAAAGGAGCACCCAGATTCATAAAGCAAGTTCTTGGAGACCTACAAACAGATTTAGGCTTCCACACAACAATAGTGGGAGACATACACAAATCAATGAACATAATCCATCACATAAACAGAACCAATGACAAAAACCACATGATTATTTCAATAGATGAAGAAAGGGCCTTCAATAAAATTCAACATCCCTTCATGCTAAAAACTCTCAATAAACTATGTATTGATAGGACATATCTCAAAATAATAAGAGCTATTGATGACAAACCCACAGCCAATATCGTACTGAATGGGCAAAAGCTGGAAGCATTCCCCTTGAAAACCGGTACAAGACAAGGATGCCCCCTCTCACCACTCCTATTCAACATAGTATTAGAAGTTCTGGCTAGGTCAATCAGGCAAGAGAAAGAAATAAAGGCATTCAAACAGGAAGACAGGAGGTCAAATTTTCTCTGTTTGCAGATGGCATGATTGTATATTTAGAAAACCCCATTGTCTCAACCCAAAATCTCCTTAAACTACTAAGCAACTTCAGCAAAGTCTCAAGATACAAAACCAAAGTGCAAAAATCAGAAGCATTCCTACACATCAATAATAGACAGCAGAAAGCCAAATCATGAGTGAACTCTCATTCACAATTGCTACAAAGAGAATAAAATACCTAAGAATACAACTTACAAGGGATGTGAAGGACCTCTTCAAGGAGAACTACAAACCACTGCCAAAGGAAATAAGAGAGGACACAAACAAATGCAAAAACCTTCCATGCTCATGGATAGGAAGAATCAATATCTTGAAAATGGCCATACATCCCAAAATAATTTATAGATTCAATGCTCTCCCAATCAAGCTACCACTGACTTTCTTCACAGAATTAGAAGAGACTACATTAAATTTCACATGGAACCAAAAAGGAGCCTTCATTGCCAAGACATTCCTAAGCAAAAAGAACAAAGCTGGAGGCATCGTGCCACCTGACTTCAAACTATACTACAAGGCTACAGTAACCAAAACAGCATGGTACTGGTACCAAAACAGAGATGTAGACAAATGGAAGAGAACAGAGGCCTCAGAAGTAACTCCACATATCTACAACCATCTGATCTTCAACAAACCTGACAAAAACAAGCAATGGGGAAATGATTCCCTATTTAATAAATGGTGTTGGGAAAACTGGCTAGCCATATGCGGAAAACTGAAGCAGGACCCCTTCCATACGCCTTATACAAAAATTAACTCAAGATGGATTAAAGACTTAAATGTAAGACCTAAAACTATAAAAATCCCAGAAGAAAACCTAGACAATATCTATCATTCAGGACATAGGCATGGGCAAAGACTTTGTGATGAAAACACTAAAAGTAATGGCAACAAAAGCCAAAATTGACAAATGGGATCTAATTAAACTAAAGAGCTTCTACACAGCAAAAGAAACTCTCATCAGAGTGAACAAGCAACCTACAGAATGGGAGAAAATTTTTGCAATCTATCCATCTGACAAAGGGCTAATATCCAGAATCTACAAGGAACTTAAACATATTTACAAGAAAAAATAAGCCCATCAAAAAGTGGGCAAAGTATATGAACAGACACTTCTCAAAAGAAGATATTTATGCAGTCAACAAACATATGAAAAAAAAGTGCATCATCACTGGTCGTTAGAGGAATGCAGATCAAAACCACAATGAGATATCATCTCACACCAGTTAGAATGGCGATCATTAAAAAGTCAGGAAACAACAGGTGCTGGAGAGAATGTGGAGAAATAGTAATGCTTTTACACTGTTGGTGGGAGTGTAAATTAGCTCGACCATTGTGGAAGACAGTGTTGCAATTCCTCAAGGATCTAGAACCAGAAATACCATTTGACCCAGCCATCCCATTACTGGGTATATACCCAAAGCATTATAAATCATTCTACTACAAAGATACATGCACATGTATGTTTATTGCAGCACTATTTAGAATAGCAAAGACTTGAAACCAACACAAATGCCCATCAATGATTGATTAGATAAAGAAAATGTGGCACATATACACCATGGAATACTATGCAGCCAGAAAGAAGGATGAGTTCATGTCCTTTTTTTTTTTTTCTTTTTTTTGAGACAGAGTCTCGCACTGTTGCCCAGGCTGGAGTGCAGTGGCACTATCTCAGCTCAATGCAAGCTCCACCTCCCGGGTTCACACCATTCTTCTGCCTCAGCCTCCCGAGCAACTGGGACTACAGGCGCCTGCCACCACGCCTGGCTAATTTTTTGTATTTTTAGTAGAGACGGGGTTTCACCGTGTTAGCCAGGATGGTCTCGATCTCCTGACCTCATGATCTGCCCACCTCAGCCCCCCAAAGTGCTGGGATTACAGGCGTGAGCCACTGCGCCTGGCCGAGTTCATGTCCTTTGCAGGGAAGCTGGAAGCCATCATCTCAGCAAACTATCACAAGCACAGAAAACCAAACACTGCATGTTCTCAGTCATAAGTGGGAGTTGAACAATGGGGACACATGGACACAGGGAGGGAAATGTCACACACTGGGGCCTGTCAGGGGGTGGGTGGATAGGGGAGGGATAGCATTAGGAGAAATACCTAATGCAGATGATGGGTTGATGGGTGCAGCAAACCACTGTGGCACGTGTATACCTATGTAACAAACTTGCATGTTCTGCACATGTATCACAGAACTTATACTAAAAAATAAATAAATATTAAAGTTTGTGTTAAGGCTGGAATTCTAGCTAGTGATGAAATGCAAAAATTGGCCTAAAATCTCTTACTGTTGGCTTTTTGTCCAAGTAGAGGGCCTATCTCATGAAAATAGAAGAGAATACATTTTACCTGGAGAAATGCTGATTTAATCAATGTGACGTTTAACTGAAAACACGGGCATGTAAGGATCCAAAGCCTCAGCCTACACATAAACTGCAGTTACCCCGGAGGATATCTGGTGATGTGCCTAAGTAAGACTGGCAGGAAGGGGCCACGGAGGAATTCACAGGGAAATGAAATGATTAGGAAGAGAGTGTGAAATAACCCTCACCCCTCAGGTGTGTGTGTACCCGCAAGTGGAGCCAAAAGGGAGTGGGAGGTCTGGGTCCTAGTGCAAGGATTGAATGTGAGCTCAGGTTTCCCTGAAGTTTGGTGGTGTGGCATCTGCAGCAGAAGCCTGCAATGCAGAGGCTGGGCTGAGAGCTGGAGCCTGTATGTTGCTGGGGAAGATAGAAGGGTAAAGATTCGGCCGGGCGCGGTGGCTCAAGCCTGTAATCCCAGCACTTTGGGAGGCCGAGGCGGGCGGATCACGAGGTCAGGAGATCGAGACCATCCTGGCTAACACGGTGAAACCCTGTCTCTATTAAAAATACAAAAAATTAGCCGGGCGTGGTGGCGGGCGCCTGTAGTCCCAGCTACTCGGGAGGCTGAGGCAGGAGAATGGCATGAACCCGGGAGGCGGAGCTTGCAGTGAGCCGAGATTGCGCCACTGCACTCCAGCCTGGGGGACAGAGAAAGACTCCGTCTCAAAAACAAACAAACAAACAAAAAACAGAAGGGTAAAGATTCCACAGGAGGCAGGGGCCTGGAGACCATATATCTCCACTGGCTAGACTCTCCAGGCTCTGCCGCACACCCCCAACCTACCCACCCACCACAGTGGCCTGCACCTGGGCCTGCCAGGAGGCCGCAGGCTCCCCCATGGAGGAGGGAGGGCTCTGCTGCTCCCAGGCTCTGGGGATGCTCAGGGCTGCCACTGTGACAGGGCTTCCACCAGCTCTTGTTCCCCTCTGTGAAAAAGCTCTGCTCGTGGCTCTTGCCCCTGCATCCATGCTCCCTGAGGCTGGCCATGACTCACCTCTATGTCTGTGGTGTCTCAAAAGGGCATCCTCAATGCCATCTGCATCTAAATTACAATGGAGTGGTTTCATAGACCCTTGGCCTCCAAAGACCAAGATTTCAGACAGCTGTGCCCTGGTAACCACTCATATGATTAATAAAGCAGGCAGCTTTTATGCCTGTCTATTTTTAATTAATTTTTTGCATTGCTTAATCTTTGTGGTAATAAGTCTTACAAAAATAATCAAAATATTATAAAGACAAATGTGAATCATTCACCCAAGTGGCTTATCTTCTCTTGTTAATCCATTACCTTCCCCTCAGTTTTGCTCTCTCCCCATTGAAGCATATTTATTTACTTGGTCAGGAAAGGGACGTGATGAGGCAGGTGAAGACTACAGAATGGTCCTTCTGGACTTGATCACAGGCCTGATGGAAACAGCTGAGCAGTGCTGAACAGCGATGCCTGTATGAATCATATGAGCAGCAGCAGAAGTGAGACACATGCCATTACAGCACCTGGGGAGGAGAACGTCCTCTCTGATCCCGCCATGCCCTTTCCCAGCTCCCAAAACCACCATCTGCATTTAAGGTGCACTTTTTCTAACTGCATAACTATGCATGTACTATGTTTTATGCAGATCATGTTCACTATATATGCTGCATGGAAATTTAGTTTTTCACTTAAGGTCCAACTGGCATCTTTCCATTGTAATTTGTATAATTGATCCATCTTAGTCTTTTCAGTGGCAGCATATTATTGCATAGATTATGCCATATGATTCCAGTGCTCTGTTGTAGCATAATTTGTTGAATGAGTTCCCTTTCAATGAAAAGTTGGGTTTTTGCAAACAAGACTGTGACATATTTCGTGTATGTTCATCTTTATATACCCCAAACATATTTCTGTATTATTATTCATAAACCATGGTCAGAGATTATGAGTATATTTTATTTTAATAGATTTGATGACGTCTTCCACCATAAAGTTTGTGCCAGTTTATAGCCCCTCTCATAGTATGTAAGAGGATTTCACACTGGCCTTTTCAGAAGTTCGGGAATCCAATGTCAAGACTTAGAAACTTGTCCGGAAGAGGCCATGAAGATACAGGGACTCTCATGTAATGGGGGATTTTCCTTAGAGAATTTCAGGATTTCGGGACTGAACAGAGACTGAGAAGGGTAAAGGGTGGTAGGATTGAGTGAGTCAGGCCAGAAACCTCTAGTTAGCTACCATGACAGAAGGAAAACATGCATTCAACTTATTTAATTAAACCAAGCTGTGTCATTTTCTTGGGATCCTCCGCTTCCTTTTTATAAGGAAACTTTCTGGAAGGTAGCATTCATGCTGTCCCTTCAGGGAAGCTGATCTCTCACCCAGGAACTGGGTGTGGATTTTCCTTTGGCCCCTTGATAGTGGATTCACCCACCAAATGCTTGTATTTTTGTAATTGTTTTTTAATTTCATTGTATGCATGCTAAAGAGGTGTTTGTCTTTTTTCACATGTTTTTTATTAAAATGATTTCTGGAAAACATACTGAGCTGTGGATTTTGGAACCAACAGGAGTGGAATGCTGCCTGCCTCATAAAAACAACCAAAAGCATGTTGAGCAAAATGGCAGGGCTTCCAAGGGCTGGCAAAGTACATCCTTGGAGAAGGTCCTGGGATCATTCTATTGGACAACGCAGCACTGGTTAAGCAACAGCAAAACTGTGTATTTTCTCAAGCCCAAATGCCAGCAGACTCCTTGAAAATTCTTTTATGTGTGCTTGCTGCCCCTCCCAAGAACCTAGCGGCAGAAACACTAAAGCTTTGCAGTTTGTGCTTTGTACATGCTACCTGGACTTGGAGAGCATTTGTTTCTCTATTTCCTTCCATGAGCATCTGTCCATGATCAATAGGTACAGCTAAATGCAACCGAGGAGCCAAGGTCAGGAGGACAGTGAAACCCCAGGGCTCTCCCACACTGCTGGCAGATGCAGCACCTTAGCTGAGGCCCAGACATACTGCTGGGATCCCTGCTTGGCTGGGGTATGAGGTCCCTCTGGATCTAAGTCAAGTAATCTAAAACATGGCACCTCTTCTCGCAGTGTGTGCCAGGGCCACGTCTGCCATGCAAGCTGAAGGCAAGGTGACCACGTGGCATCAGTTTGAGGTAAGGGAAACTTTGGAGTAGCAGGGCTAAACGTCTGGAAAGGAGGGAAAGCCAGGTGGAATGGGGAGGGAGGTGGGAGGAGAACAGGACAGGAAGGAAAGATGGAAGCGGTCAACAGCACAGCATGCTGCCAACAGGAGACAGGATGAGAGAAAAGCGCCTCACTGGGCTTAGCAATTAGGAGGTTACTCAGATTTTGCCAGTAGTGGCCTCAGCCACATGGTAAAAGCAGGATTCAGAGCTGTGCCTGCTGCAGCTCACTCCTCTATGGTTCCAATGGCCCTTCTTCCTCTCCGCCCAGCAGAGGCCTCTCAGAAACGACACGTCTCCAGAACAGCCTAGTTTGTCAGCCACGAGGAGCCCCTGAGGACAACCGTACTGGGGACCCAGTGTTGCCTTTCTAGGCGGCTGGGGTGGGTAGAGGGTGGGGAGGTGCTCTGGGTCCTCTGCCCACAGCAGGACTGTGGATGGAATGGTCAGTGAAGAGGTGAGGCTGGAATTTCAGGCAGGGCTGAGCAACGCACAGCCCACGCCATTCGGCAGCCTCCTGCCTTGGGATGTGGGGACCACCTATGCTCTGTTCCCTTCTCTCTCACTTCCTTCTTCCACCACCCTCTGGTCTTGCTGCCAGAGAGGAGCCCACCCTCCCCTAACAATTTTGAAACTCAGTCCAGAAACTCAGGTAGAGAGCAGCACCCAGCCGGTGTGCTGCCCAAACACAGAGCCCTGCCCTGAGGACACATGAGGACACAGCCCAGCCAGAAGGAGGTGGAGCCGAGGCCTGCCAGCGCCCGCAGGCCCCACCCATCCTGAGGCTCCAAGGGTCCTGGAAGACAAGCTGGAAGCTGAGGACATTTGAGTTCATCTTCTGAAGGCCTCAGAGAGGAAAATACTACCAATCACTAAATTAATAGTCTGACTACGCACCTGGCCATAAACTCTTGGTATGCATTACAAAGTTACACCTCACAATAGATAACTATCCTATTTTGCCAACTTGACAGATGAGGAAACTGAGAGACAAAAACAAAAGTGAGGTCTTCCAGCCAGTAAGTGGCTGGGTCTGTATTCTTAAGGATTTCATTCTATTGAAAACCATGGAGATAGGAGAGTCTTTGGAGTCAAACAAAAATGAATCTTTGCCTGGATTCCACAATTTACTGTATGTGTTGTGACATATATATATATACACACACACGCTATGCATGCTCTATATAACATGAAATATAAAGATATAGATGTATCTAAAATGCATATACATTTCCACATGTAAATCACACATCTTAAATCTTTCCCACCTCTTCTTCACCTATACTTGTAGTGCGAGTCCTTGCAGGTGTAGTATGTGTGTGTTGAAAACAGGGGAGAGCTTAAAGCCCTGCCTCCCCCGTCTATGCCACACTGCAATGTGGGGAACGCACCTGCCACCCAAATGACAGCTGGCAGGAGAAATGTCTGCAGGCCTCACATGCTGCTCAAATGCAGGTGACACAGACTGGCTTTGCTCCCAGCTTTCCCCCATCTCTCAGACAAAGGAGAAGCAGACAAGAGACATTAGACATGTTGATATAATCAAGTTACTTTTCAAGCAAGCCCAGCTTTCTTTTACTTTGCCAGCAGCAGCTTGTGTCTTAGAGGAGCTGACACCCAACAGCAAACTAAAATAAACTCCCTAAGTCAGCCATGTCGCTTCTCAGAACTATAGGCAGGTGGGAAGTCTGCCATGTCATCCCACTGGGCCATGTCTGTTCTCAGTGCCACACCTCCTGCCGTCCTGTGGGGAGCCCTGGCCTTGTGTGGCCACCTTCAAGCCTTCTTTCTTTACACATGGCCCTCCCCATGCTGCTGGCCCTCCCAGGTTCCTGTGGAGGTCTGTCTTCCTGGCGGCTTTGATGGTAGAGCTCTCTGCAAAGCTGCCTTGACAGTGATAATGCAGTGTCTCTAAAAACAAAGAAAAAAATAAGATCGCTTAGATTAAAGGAGTCCACTGAATGCTCAGCTTTAAAGAAATATTTGATCAGTTTGATGACATCAAAATTGTAAAGTCTTATATGACAAAAGCAATAAAAAAGCAAATAATTGCAAACTGGACAAGAGATGAGAGTAGGGCACTCACAGAAAAGGGAATCCAGATTGACAACAAACATGAAAAGACACAGTCTCCCTGCAAACCAAGGAAATGCAAATTATAACAGCAAGGGCAGACTGCTGTTCTGCCTATGAGGCTTATAGAAATTAAAAAGAAATTGGCAGTGGCAAGGATACAATTGGTGAGAGTATCAATTGGCAAGACCTTTTGAAGATAAATTTGGCATTATCAGTTAAATTTTAGATGCACATTTCTTATCCTGACATTTTAAATTCTAGGTGGCCATTTTAGAGAAAGACTACATACCTGCTCAAATAGACATGCATGAAATATCATTTAAGAATAACAAGGAAGTGCTCCGAATGTTCACCAACATTTGCAACATTTGGCAGTTCACCAACAGAGATGGCTGCAGGTGGAATTGGGGTGTATTTGCACTGCAGTGCAGCCATTTAAGATGATTAGGTACCTCTCTACGTTCTGATCTAGAAACATCTCTATGGCTTAGGTGAAAAAAGGAATTTGATGACAATGTGTGATACAACGCTAAATATGTTAAGATATTTAACATAATATGTTAAGTTAATATGTTAAATATGTCAACTACTAATTTTTACGTGTAAAAATATACATAAGAGGTCAGACACCAAACTGATAACCTTTGAAGATACAGCTACAATTAGAAGTAGAACGGAGGACAGTAGTAGCCAAGGGAACTTTTACTTTATGTGTAATTTAGAATAGTTCAAAATTAATATGTCCCAAAATGGTATATTCATGTATTTATATCAGGATTGCTTTTTTAAATGATGGAAATCAGGAGAGGAAAAGTCAAAGACAGCAGGACAGGTCTGGGAGAGCTGCTCTGTTTGTTTCCAGGAGCAGGGCTAAGCCCCGCCCTCTGAAGGTGCTCCACGAGGTGGGGCTGCACACTCCAGCTCCCAGTCCATCTCAGGCATGCCACAGTGTGTCCATGCTGCAGCTCCCCTGCTGCACCAGCAACAGAGGTGCAGGCCACCAGCATCATCTTCTGTGCCCCTTGAAAGAATGTAGCACCCCTGGAGCCAATCCTGGAGGGCATCCAGGGGCCTCCTTCCTTTATACTGTGTCCCTAAAATGGACATACTGGTCTGTCTACAGTGCCCCTCAACCTGCTAAGACCAGATTCCTGAAGGCTTGAAGTTCTTGAGAGGGAAGCACAGCATAGAACAAACAAGCCAAACAACACTGAAGACTGAGTGTCTGCAGGGAAATCCTTTCACCTGAGCCTCAGCTGGGGCACGCCTGTGGACTGCTGGTCACTTTCTGCCCTCCTATCACTCAGGGAGAAGGTGAGTCCTTGGACACCTCGTTCCTGCACTGCATCTCCACCCCCACACAATCATTCCCTAGTCCTGTCCCCTGAGGCCACCCTTTGTGTCTTGCATCTGCAATCTTGGCAACAATTGACAGGAAGAAATTCCATTATCATTAGGAAATAAATGAGTTTATCCTGAACTGACAAGATCTGGATGTAGGACTGTGACATTGTGAAAAATATACAGCCATGCACTGCCTGGGATGTTTCAGTCAATTATGGACTGCATATAAAACAGTGGTCCCACAGGACTATTGCCCTATACATGTGTACATTTTCAATCTTTTATACAGTATTTTTACTGTACCCTTTCTATATTTAGATACACAAATATCACTGTGTTACAACTGCTGACAGTATTCAGTACAGTAGGATGCTGCACTGGTTTGTAGCCTAGGAGCAATAGGCCGTCACACATAGTGAAGGTGTGTAGTAGTCTCTATCATCTAGGTTTGTGTAAGTATACTCTGATATTCAAACAACAATGAAATTACCTACACCTAAGAACATTTTTCTCAGAAAGTAACCAATAGTTCAGCAACCATTTTATTGTTTTCCCCTTTTCCTGGCTTACAACTTCTTAAGTCCTCGGAATCTTCCAAAATGTTGAGTGTCTTTTTCTGCTAACGAGTAGGCTGATGTCTGGCAGCCCCCAAGTAGCTTCAGGATGGGATGCTGGTCAGCAGAAATACCCAGGCATGATTTGAGGGTTGGTACTTTCCCCTCCATCCCCCAACCTCCAGGGATGAGAGAAGGGCTGAAGTTAAGTTGATTACCAATGGCCAATGACCTAATCAAACATGCCTACATAATGAAGCTTCCATAAAAACCCAAAGGGCTGGATTTGCAGAGCTTCCAAACATCCAAACCTGTGGAGGTTCCTGAAAGATGGTGTGCTCTAAGAAAGGAAAAGTAGCTCAGGGCAGTCAGGTATGTGAGGGATGCAAAATCCATCAGGCCCAGAGAGTCCGAGTGTGGGACTTCAGTCAAGCCCCACTTGTGCTGGAGGACAATGGTTTAAAGTCATTTTGTGATACAGATAAACAATGTATAGCTAATCAAATCTTACATTATTTTAATGTAAATTATTGGTAAAAAACGTAGGAACTTCTTTTTTTCCTTTAGCAATTCACTTGCAAGTACTGCTAATCAGAGTGTACATTCAGGGCAACCTGAATTTATGATCCTGATTGCAATTCTGAAGCTTAGTCCCCCCCACCCCCCAAAATTCTCTGCTTATATTAATTTGGCCTCAGCTTCTTCCTTCTAGGTTGACATATGTGGTGTAGTTGGCAGGATCCAGAGCTACTCCCCCCAACCTTCCAGGGTTTCTCTCTGAAAGCCCTGCTTGGCACCAGCAGGAACCCATTGCATTCTCTCTGCCTTCAGAAGTTCAACAGGTATTTCAGGTAAGTTCTATTGAACTTGTGAGTTCTCTTGAATTTGAAGCTTCTACTCTTTTGTTGAAAGTCTAGGTGTTATTTGGATCAGTTTTCAAAACCTCTTTTTCTTTTAAGACTGAGGGCTTCGATCTGTCTTTGGACGGGAGGTTCCAATAAAGAACTCTGCAGAGAACTGGCTTTTTTCCACCTCTACCTTAGGACAGAAGGTTTGGGTTTTTCTACCTTTGTCTCAGGATTGGGAATTCAGGTCATGGGAATGGCAATGTGGACCAGTGGTCTCAGTTGACATAGTATGCTTTTTAAGATTGCAGAGGTTTTCTATCGTTTGAGATTGGGGCTTGGTTTTTCATTTGTGATCAAATCCTGTGAAAACACCAGCTGAATTTGTATATAACATTTATGGGACTTCATCTTATAAATACCTAGGAAAGTCGACCCACCCAACCCAGGATGTTTCTAAGCAGCAGTAGCCAATATGGGGATCCTTTGAAATGTTTAAAATAATTCATCTGCATGCATAGTTGGAGAAAAAAGCTGGCTTTGATACCAGACAAACTGAATGGGAGACCTACTTTATGTTCATTGTGGCTGAACTCTAATGATAAGAGATTTGATAATATTTCATGGAGAACTCTATGGTCAGAAGTTGGCTTAAATAAAAGCTGATATTTAAGGTATAATGTTTTTGAGTAAAATAACAAAAAGGTTTTTCTATCTTTTCCTTTTTTGGATCTTGTTTGTGGGAATTTTTTCAGTTAACTAAAACTCCTGTTTAAGAATGTTTGGCTTGTCTGTTTCTATCTCGCTGGCATAATTCTTGCTGAGAAAAATGTAAAAACTTAGTCTTTTAAAAAAAAGACTCCTCAATTTGGCTCCTCTAAGACTTATTGTTCTATTTCCTTCCCCTTCTGGTTCTCTGTCTTTTTGCCGTTTTTGATAGCACATGAAGAAATCTAAGGGAGACTTCAAATGACTGTGAGGCCACTTGAAAAATACAGAAAAAGGCAGTCCCCCTTTTGAGAGTTTTCTGTTTTTCTCATGGAGTACAAAGAATTGTGGGCAGGTTCCTATCAGGTCTAAAACTCTTCTGTCTTTTGCAATAAGTTACCTGATCTCTTTGGCTTTGGGGGGGTCCCAGGAATTACTTTGTACTGTAAGAGAGAACTTGACTTTTTTTGTGTGCAATGGCTGACAAGTCACTGGACAAAGCTGCAGTTTTGGAAGCAGCTGACAGTGGTTGTAGTGAATATTTGCTCCTCCAGGGGGCAACTTGTTTCTTCGTGTGCTCAGATTAAAAGGCAGATTTGAACACTTGGAGGCTGTGGGAACACTCCCCATCAAGCAGTAAGATTCCTGTGGAGAACAGCCTGCTCTAGAGAGGCTTGCTTGGCACTAGGTCACCCACCAGGCTCAGGGGAATGTCTGTACCAAGGAGTACTGTGGAAACATTGCACAGCCTGGTCCTGTGGTGCTTCCCTTTTTGGGGGGTCCTACAGCTCCATGTAGAAGTGGGGTCCTTGATTTTTAAAGATCTAGATGCACTGCCTTCCAGTTGTGCTGCTTTTTACATTTCAAATATTAGGCCAGGGAAGCTGCAAATACTTTCTTTGCCCTATTCATTAAACGGATCCACCCTGAGTCAGTAACCTAATCAAGAAATAAACTAAGTTGAAAGACCCCCTATCTAACTAGATTGCTGGCATTTAGCTGGCTAGTTTGACACTCTTTATAGAAGAAATGTATATCTTTAAGGAAATCGCCATCTATAAGGGCACCTCCCTGCACAGGATCCGTTAGAAACTTTTACAATAAGAAAGACATTGGCTTAACGTTTATACACCAAATCTTACCTTTGTTTAGGATACTTTTCCTGACAATCTTGTTTTGAGTGGGCCTTTATTCATGCCCTTTTTGTTTCAGCAAATAATGGTGTTTAGATCTAAGTTCTGTGCCTTGGAGATGTAAACTTTCACCTGAGTCATCCCTTTGAAGGTGTAAATTTAGGGTTGCTTAACTAACAACTGTCTAGAGCAATGGAACAGGTAATCAAGAGATTAATAGTTTAAAGGGGGAAGAAAATTATTTAAAAACTGGCAAATAAAAAACTGTATAAAGCTATACAGCCTGTTTTTATCCATGTGTCTGAATGTCTGTATGTTTATATGTGTCATGTTTATGTGATATTTCACTATCAAAATATACAAAATATCTATTTCATTGGCTTAAGGAAAAAGGAACGGCTTAAATACAATATTTTAGCAGAAAAATAGAAATTAACTCAAATGCCTTTAGTTCACATGACTTGGAAAACATTAGTAAATAACTCAGTTAACATTATAGGTTTAATGAAAACAGCTGTGTCTTCTGATCAGCAAAATAAACATGTGTTTAACTTTAGAGCTCTTTTTTACATGATAACTGCCTAACATTATGGGTTACAGAAGTGATTAACAAAGAAATAACTTGAGATGATGCCTGACTTTGTTTAATGAACTAGTCAAGCATAATTGTTAAGAATGAATACATTAAATAAATATAAACGGAATAAAAGTTTATAAACAAAATTTTCACAATTTCAAAAATCTTTTTCAGAAACTTAAAGTCATATTATGTTAAATTAATAGGTAATTATAAAATACTTGAGTCATTTATATGATATAGAAAAACTAAATATATTTAGATCTGTTAATAAGGAAAAGTTATGAAATAGTTTTCATCTGCAAGTACTGGTATAAGAGTTCCAAATTTACTTTTTGGGGTTTTCACTGGAAATTAGGGTTACTAATGTTACCGGTGGAAGGTATCCAAGTTACCAGTGGTGAATCCATACAGGTCTGCAGCAATCTCAGTTTTTGCCTCCTCAGAAGAAATAATTCAACTAAGGGGCATACAGCAGAAAGAGACTGAGGCAAGTTTCAGAGCAGGAGTGGAAGATTATTTAGAAAGGCTTTAGAACAGGAGAGAAAAGAAGGTTCACTTGGAAGAGACCCAAGTGGGCACCAAAGGTCAAGAGTGGTGTTTAACCTTGACCCTAAGACGTTATAGGCTGGCCTCTTTGCCATGATCCTTCCCTTAGGGGGAGCTGCCCACATACACAGTGCCCTCCTTACCCTTGGGAGGTGAGCATGCGCAGTGTGTTCAGGAAGCTGTATGCATTCCCATCTGAGACTTTCCTCCCTTTTCCAATGGTGCGACCCCAGAAGGTCATATTTCACCATTTTGTCTCTTAATGTAGATGTCCAGGAATTTGCTTCTCCCTGGCCTGCATTCAGTTAAATAACATTTTAGTGAAACAGACTTGACCATCAGGAAATGGCCTCTCTCTGGTGCTTTTTATCACTTTCGTTTTATTTATTTTATTTTATTTATCACTTTTAGAGAGACAATGTGATAATTGCCAAACCAGCACCTAATGTTCCCAGTGGGTGGGGAGCCCTCTCCTGCCCCACTCATGCCTGTCTAACTACCTGCAGCACTAAGAGTCAATGTTATAGCTAATATGTGTAATTAAAACTACTTGATATAGGAAAAACCTCTATTATAGAGCATATAAAGGAAGTAAGATGTAAAGAAAGTTGAAAAGAGAAAGCGATTTTTTTCTTTTACATGACTGAGAACTTTGTGGTCAAAACAATAAGGAAGAGAGAAAAATCACATTTTTATAGAATCCCAATACAAAAAGAGAAAGTATAGGACAAAACTGGAGGTTAAACTAAGTTGTAGGTTTGTGAAAGATGAATCTTGTGAAAAGAATTTTGTGTGCCATCAAGTTGGCTAAAATTATACGGGAATTATTTTAAGTTTTTCTAAAGATTGAGCATTAATATGAAAAGCACACTAATGCAAGGCCAGAGTCCTGGCTCCTATGTTTGGACAATAGGGTTTTCCCTATAATTTTAATAGAAAATTATAAAAGATTATAAGAGGTTTATAGAAAGCTTATCTTGTATGGTCAAAGCTGATTGAGACTGGATGGATTTATTTATAAGTCTTTATTAAACTTAATTTTAGCATTAATAATATATTGACACAAATGTAGAATATGCTTTCCTCTTTTGAACAAGATTTTCATGTAGTATTAATAAGGTTAGGAAAAGGTTTTTGTTCAACTTTTGAGTAAACTTCAAAAAAAGATCTTTATTAGGTCTTTCGATTGTTTAGGTCTTTTGATTATTTAGAGAACTGAGTCTTCTCTCTCAAACAGTAAAGGTTGTTTGAAATTTTTGAATTATCACTTTGGTTAAATGAATGACTATTATTTACAGTGAACTGTGATCCTAATTTGATCAAGTGTTTTAAACCTTTAATATTTGATATACTACCCAAAGTCAAATTTCAATTTCTAAAATTAAACCTTTTCCAAAAGTAACCTCTAGAAATCTAAGAAAGATATATTTAGCTTATTTGGTATGTTAAAATCATATGGGAAGCATTGTCAAATGTCAAATAAATAATGGAGTTTAATTTTTTAGTCATATTTTTCTGAATATGTTATTATTCTGATATATCATGATATATGTTGTCAAGCATAATTATGATTTATCCTTGGTAAAAATGGGGAACTGGGAGAGAAAAATTGCATTTCAGAAGACAAGTACAGTATGCCTGTTACCAGATTCTAGTCTTGCCCATTTTTTTTTGAGTTTTTATTATTTTCCTACAATTTGGACTAAATCCTGAATTCTTTCTTGGCTGCAAGTCTTCAAACTAATGCTTTTGGACTTTTCTCTCATTTTTCTCACTTGGAATCACTAGAATTTAAAACTGCTTTTCTTGAAGCCCTGCAAACTAAAGTTAGACAACTTGATATAAACTGCAGGAGGAGTCAGCACAGCAACTCACATGTACACAGCCTTTGTGCCTGCTGAGGTGTGGGCTACTCAGGAAGTTCACATGAACATGTAATTCAAACTATAATCCAGGAAAATCTGTAAGACTGCCACTACAATCTGAAGATACTTCTGAGACTCTAGAAAAACTAGTTTATTATGGACTATTCTAGACATTAAGAAAAATCTTTGTTTTTCTTTTGTTTCCATAGAAATGCCTCTTATTAAAGACGGACTTGCCTGCATCAGCTGTAGAAGCCCAGCCCCTCTGTAGTGCCACCTCCTAGAAGGGACACAGCTGTTTGACCGAATGCTTCTATACTTAGTACTAAGAGACTGATTTAAGAAGATATGGGACAATATATTTATTTATTTTTCTTTTCTGCTTATCCCAATTTGTTTTTTCCCTTCTTTTCCTCTAACCCAAATCTCTCCATAATAACTGATTCAGCTGTTGATATGTGAAACTTCCAGGGAAGTTCCAAACAGGAGGATTGAAGGAGTGCAGGGAACTTGGCCCCAAAATATGGCTCCCTGGCATGAGTATTTTCAATTAAAGGCCCTCAAGATCAACAGAAGCTGGAAGACTCCTCTCCCCTATCTACATGAAGACCCTGCAGACCCACCAAAGAGAACAATTACTTTTCCTTCTCCTCCCTGTTATCTCATTATCTATTGCAGAAAAGAAAACCAACATGTGACCACACCTGAACAGACGCTTTCAAAAAAAAATCCATTTCTCCAGCTTATTAAATTTTCAAAGAGAACCATTTACGAATTACTGTTTCTTGACCCATTCATTCTCCTTAATAATAATTTATTGCCCCTCAACAGAATCACCTACATTCCGCCTTCCACCCTCCTCTCTGAAAAAAGGCTGTATAAGTATCTGGACCTCATGGGATATTGGGTAATCACCTTATGTTTCCCCGTGTACACGTTAATAAATTTGTATGCATTTCTCTTATTAATCTGCATTGTACACTTAAAAAGTATTAAAAGAGTGAAATTTATGTTATGAATATTTTATCACAATAAAACAATATTTTTAAAAACTGACAAAAATTCTTTTTAATTTCTTTCAAGTGAGGAATTACCAACTACTTAACAGGGTGCTTAGAATGGGGGATTTTACCAGATAAATGACATGCTTTTTACAATTAACAATTGCTGTTATTTACTGAGTATCCACTTTCTCTGCCAGCTCCTGCATTAAGCACTTTACATATACTAATTCAAATCCTTAAAAAAAGAGAAAAGGAAAGAAAAATAAGAACATGAAAGGCTACAAGGTGCCTCATCTTTGCCACATTCTACAGACTGGCCAGGAGACTGCAGGCCACTGCAGCTTCCTAAGGCCACTCAGGACAAGGCCAGTCCCCAATTGTTTCACTGTGAGACGGCTGCGCGGTCAGAGGCCAGACACGGTCACCAGACTCCCGGACTTGGATTCAGCTCCACATGGTGTCACCCTGGGTAAAGGATGTACCTCTCTGCGTGCCTGGGTTTGCCACTTGGCAGCGTGGATGCTCAGGCAACTGACCCGTCAGGACTGCAGCAAATGAACAGAAGCTGGGGGAGAGCGCGGGCTGGTGCTGTACGGAGCTCTGGCGCAGAAGGCGCTCACAAGAGGTGCCCAGAGCCGGGGTCTGTGCGCCGCGGGCTGGATCCGGGTCACAGGCTCTGGGTGGACAGAGTGAGAAGACAAAATGAGGATGTACTCCTTAGATGCTCACGAAAGGCCTCCTTCCCCTTCGTTGGGAACGACCCCCCCCACCCCGTCCCCCCGACAGGCAGTCCCAGGCCGCGCCAGGACTGGGCCAAAGGCAACTCGGAGGAGCGCGAGCCTGGGGGCCTCGGGAGGGCCTTGGGAGTGGGGAGGAGAGGGGGCGTCGGGAGGGCCGCTGGTGGGAGGCGGGATAGGGAGGCGGGGAGACGGGGAGCGGGGTTGGGGAGGCGAGGAATGGAGGTGGGGAGGCGAGGAATGGAGGTGGGGAGGTGGGGAGGGGGGCCTCGGGAGGGCCGCGGGTGGGAGGTGGGTGGGGAGGGGGGCCTGGGGAAGGTTGGAGCCTGCTGAAGGTAGGCTATGACGCAGGCCCAGTGTACTTCTCCTGGGGCTCCTTTCTAGGCCCACGGAAGCTCCGTGTTGGTTTCTTTGTACCCATATCACACTTACTGTATTTCTTCTTTCCTTTCCTCTCCCAGCAGCTGTAAGCGCCCTACAGTTTGCATGGGAAGGCAACAGGGACTTCCCTTTTGCACTATCTGCGTGTAACACTGTTCCAGCCCTGAGAGGACAAGGGGACGCTGCGCTGTGGGGAAAGTCCGGGTGGCAGGAGGTGGCGGGGCTCCTGGAGGAGATGCTGGGATGCGCTGCTGTGGCTGCTGAGAAAGGTCCCGAGGACGCAACCCGCCCCTTCCCCCGAGCTGCGAGGGAGCCCCGCGGGGAGGACGGGCAGGGTCTCTGGGAGGGAGGAATAGGGGAGCCTGGAGTCTCAGGGCTGCGGGGAGCAGAGGCGCTCAAGATGGCGAACGTCCCCACCCTGCCCTCCCTGCTCACTGCGGGGTCGCGCACCCGCTCTGCTCGGGGCCTCCCCTCAGCCCTGGCCTCCAGGCAGTTTCCATTTTTGCCAGGTGGATTCTGTGCGACTTCATTTATTCAGAATCTGGATCAACAAATGAACACTCAGGGAGGAAAAGCGTGTTTGGAGGAGTGGAGAGGTTTCCAAGCAGGTGCCCACTTGAGGGCCCCCTGAAAGGGGAGTTAAAGCTGTTTCCAGCTCGGCCACCCTTCTTTTTTCTTTCTTTCAGAAATATAAACAAAGAGCTTGAATTATTTTGAAATAACTGTTGGTAGCTGGACTGTGTTCTCTTGACCGCAACATTGCTCTGGGACTGAACCGCGTGGGTCTCTGCTCTTTGTAAGTGTTACATAAGAATAGCGAACCCATGAGGTCAGCTTTTAAACCAGTTTCTCCCCATAACCTCCTGGACCAAGTCCCAAGCAAGGCCCAGAGGAGCTAAAGGTCCCACTCTCTCCCGGACACTCCTCACTCTCTAGTTGGAAGGAGGAGATGAATGTCCCCCAGTAATTGAAGGCTGCTCATGTTTGTGTAGAAAAGCCAAGCACAGGCCCATATTCTAGAGGATTGCTTGTGGCAGGCGGAAGGCCATCAAAGGCAAAACGAAACAAATGAAAAGGCATCTTTTGAAGCTAATGGAACAGATCAGGTGGTCAAAAATGGATAAACAATGGCATTTGTAGCAAAACTTTCAGCTTCTTCGTTTTAGTTCGACAGCCCTAGGAGGGCATGGAAGCTTCTCGCCCTCCTCATATGTCTTGCCCCAGGCATCTCTGTGTCTCTCTCCTCTGTAACATCCTTTATAGTAAATGTAAGTAGGCCTTTCCCTGAGCTCTGTGAGCTGCTCTAGCAAATTAATCAAGTCTAAGGAGGCATCCTGGGAACATTGATTCGTCGGAACGCCAGTGGGTCAGAAGCACAAGTGAGACCACCTCGCCATTGGCATTGGAAGTGGAGGGCAGGCTTGGGACATGAGGCTTGGGCTTGTGGGGTGTGAGGCCACCTCCAGGTAGAAGGTGTCGATGTTGGAATTGTCTGATGTAGAACTGCCTGCTTGCTTGTGGTGGGGAGAAAACCCACACATTTGGTCACAGAAGTCTTCTGTGTTGATTGTTGTTGAGTGAGAGGAAAAAAGTACTTTGGTTTGTTCTGATATTTTCAGAAAGGCTGTAATCAGTTCCTGGGCAATGCATCATAATACCTCCGCCTCAGTACACTCCCCATCCTGAGGGGCGGCGCTTGCCATTTCTGAAAGGATGCCTCTGTGGGGCCTGGGAGCAAGGCAAGGCTGTGTCATTTCAGTCCTCTCAGCCCAGTCCCCACCAGGACCTGCCAGCCTGGAGTGAAAATGCATCTTATTGTCCTTCTGTTGCCTTCCAGCGCCAGACTCCTGACCAGAACGTACATGCCACACATACATACACACACATTACACACACATGCCACACATACATACACACAGGCCCCACATGCATACACACACACCACACATTCATATGCACACAGCACACATGCATACACACATGCCACACATGCATACATACACACACCACACCATCCTACCCACATCACACATGATATACACAAGACACACCACACCGCACCATAGTAACACATGCTAAACAAACCACATCATCCACAAATGCACCTACACATGCCACACATCATGCCACACCATGTATGCTACTGCATGTTACACCATCCACACACACCACACTACACACATCACACACACACCAGACATATTACAACATCCACACAAATATCCCACACATACCACACAATACACACATGCTTGCCACACACACACACCACAACACACATGCACAGGATGCCATGTATGCTATACACAAGTGCATGACATACCACCTAGACACATGCATGCCACTCATACCACACTGGGCACACCATGCACATATCACAGGCACACACACTGCCTACACGAATTCCACATTATACTTCCAGATACCACAGCAAACAGCATCCAAATCACACAAATACACAAACTGTGCACAGAGACACATATACCACAAACATACCATACATCCACACACACTGCATACACACACCACATACATAGACACAAGCCACATACATACCACAAAGTACACATTCCTACACCCAGCTCCTACCGTCAGCACCACAGACACGTTTTCACATGCTCATTCCACATACTTATGAAAACAAAAGCTGTCATAAACAGCACAGCTCAAACCTGGGTCAATTAAAAGAAGAACAAAACAGTTGTAAAAGAAACACAGTATTCCAACGTGTTCACCTTCTCTCCTCCCACATAATAGTCATTTCTATTGTCATGTGCTTCACTCATCATTTTCTTTCCTTGAATAGGATCTCTGTGACATAGACAAAGCCACACTGAACTCATTTCCTCCAGGAAAGGGTGAATCCAAACTTCTCCCTGGCCACCTCTCCAGCTCTGGGGTATCCCCAGCTGATATTAGAAGGTAGGAGGAGGGAGGGAAGTACAAGATCTTTCTCTTCCAAAACTGTGTTTCATGGGAACTATTTCATTTTTTATAATTATAGCAAAATATAAGTTTAAGATTTTTTGTGTGTTGTATTTGGGTTTGCAAAACTGAAAAGTAATCACTGGAAAATATATCCTTTATCCAATATCCAAATATTTCCAAATATATCCAACATCCAATATCCAATATATTTGGAAATATATCCAAATATATTCAGTAGAAATTGGATAAATAACTTGCCAAATGCTGAGCAAACAAAAGAGGAAAATATTACTGATCAACCCACTGAAAGAAAGGAAGATAAAATCAGAAATACTGGAAATGTGATAAACGTAAAAGATAAAATAAGACTATTACTGAATGTATTGGTTATCAGAATACATACAAAAATAAGTGGACTAAACTTCCCTATCCAAAGGCTAAGTACCTAGAGTGCTTCAAACAGCAAAACCTGATCCATCTAAAGTAAAATGAAGCAGAGAGGTTGATACTTTGACACTTAGGAGTTAGGCAAGGATCTAGCAGATAAATTCAGATATAGACAAAACAAGGGAGGGAAAATTTATGCCAAATAGAGAAAGAAAGCCTAAAAATAGTCAATGAGGCAAAAATGGTATTATCAATAAAATACACAATCCACAATGAAGACATTGAAGTCATGAACATTTGCATTTCAAATACTAGTCTCAGAGGAAACAATGTGAAAATATAAAACATAAAAATTTGATAAAATTGTTTGGTACTGAAAAGTTCTAAGACATTGTACAGAATTTTGTGGATTAACGAGATAAAAAAGGACATACAAGGCATGAATAATATAATTAACAAACTTGGCATACTATCTACATAGAAAACATTGTAAGCCACAAAGAGACAAAGTAATATATTAAACTCAGTATTTATAAATATTGATAATGAATTAAGCCTAACAAAGTCTATTCTAAATAAGGTAGAAATTCTACAAGCCTTTTTCTCTCAGTACAAGTAGTAAATAATGACAAAAGGATTATGAATTTTAACCATATAGAACTATAAAACTAGTTTTTTTGATCAAAGGACTCCAATCCCAAGGAGGGAAAGCTTTTTTCAAATGCGAATTACTTCCTTCCCACCTTCCTTCAGATCCCTTATAAGTAACCCAGGTCATAGGTGATTTTTATCAGACTTTGAGGGAAATAGTTCAGTATGATGCTACTTTAAAGTTCCCAAAGCATAGAAAGTTTAGAAATTGTTTGAAACTGATTATGTAAGACTAGCATCACATTTAAGCCCAAACTCAACAAAGATAACAATGAAAAGCATCTTTAGAACAATTGCACTTATGAGTATAGATATAACACTTCTAAAAATATTTTTACATTAAATCCAGGAATAAATTCAAAGAATAATATACCACGAACTACCCAGCTTTATTCCTAGGAATATGGAAATAATTTATTAGTATGACATATACCAATATAATTTATAACAATAATTTGTTAAAGGAGAAAATCCAAGTAATTATCACACTAATTACTTCAGTGGCAGATCATACAATTCAACAACTGCTCCTGTGTTTTCCTCACATTTTGGAGGGTATTTGTCAGAAGAGCTCAGCTAGCATTATACTGAGTGCTAAAGCACAGGAGAGATCTACGGTAAGGGTAGGAATAAAATGAGGATGTCCACTTTCACTCAGCGTCATGTCTCAGCATTGCCATGCAGCCACATTCTAGCAACTCCAAGGAGGAAAGAGAGATATGTTAATTATATAAATACTGGAAAGGAAGAAATAAAATGTTTGCTGTATTTTATTTCTAATTCCCTGCAAAGTAATTCATATTCTAATTCTCTGCAAAGTAATCCATAAATATAGCAAAGTGTCAGTTAACATCCCAACAGCATGCATTCTAATAATCATTTGGAAAAATGACTGAACTAGCAATACAAATGCTGATAACAGCAGAGAGGCACCAAGGGGCTTCCCTGGCAGGTTTTGCACTCTCACAATGCCAGGATGCCTTCCGCTGTGCGGGGCACGCGAGAGCACATACACATGTAAAGATGTCTCTTTAAATCTCCAGGAAAAGGACAGATTAGTGGAGAATGCGTTGTGACAACCTACTAACCACCTTAGGGGAAAATAGTGTTACAGTCCTACCTCATACCTCACACCAAAATGAATTCCAGATGGGCTAAATATTTTAATATTTTTAAAAAAAGAAGG
This sequence comes from Symphalangus syndactylus, assembly GCF_028878055.3. Taxonomy (NCBI): domain Eukaryota; kingdom Metazoa; phylum Chordata; class Mammalia; order Primates; family Hylobatidae; genus Symphalangus; species Symphalangus syndactylus. Next base: position 81,276,251 of record NC_072426.2, read on the forward strand.
CCGGGCGCGGTGGCTCACGCTTGTAATCCCAGCACTTTGGGAGGCCGAGGCGGGCGGATCACGAGGTCAGGAGATCGAGACCACGGTGAAACCCCGTCTCTACTAAAAAATACAAAAAATTAGCCGGGCGCGGTGGCGGGCGCCTGTAGTCCCAGCTACTCGGAGGCTGAGGCAGGAGAATGGCGTGAACCCGGGAGGCGGAGCTTGCAGTGAGCCGAGATTGCGCCACTGCACTCCAGCCCGGGCGACAGAGCGAGACTCTGTCTCAAAAAAAAAAAAAAAAAAAAGAAATCATAAGGGCAGTAAAAGAAAACATTTAGTAAAAATTGTATGAATATCTGGGTGTGAAAGTGCTTTCTAAGCAGGCAACCAAAATCTGAAGTAATATAAGGAAAAGACTAATAGATGTTAATACATAAAAACTTAAAATGTGCTCTGAAATTAAACAAAAACCTGCCGTGTACAAAATTAAGAGATAAGGAAAACTGGGGGGAATGGCGAGCAGGAAGGAAATTGCCAAATACATATAAAAGAATTAAAATTGCTATTACCTAAAAAGATCTTATAAAACTGTTAGGAAAAGGCAAACACACCAACTTTTAGAAGCAGAGAGAGAATACTAACAGGCAATTCAAATAAAATGAAATGCAGATGACCAATAAATTTGCAAAAGCACCGCCTAGATTAAGAAGAATGTTAAATGTGCAAAAAGATTATGGACACCCTTGCCCATAAACCGCTGTTGGGGATAGAGTCGCGGCCCACCTCCAGGACAACAGGCAGGAATTGGAGGCACACACTCCCTCAACTCCACCGTAGGAACTGAGCCTCAGAACCGGTTCTAAAGAAATAATTCCAGGGTGCATAGCTATCCGATCAGGAAGTCCTCACAGTGCTTTCATTTTTAACAAAAAAAAAAGGAAAGGAAAAATTTTAAATGACCATCAACATAGGATTAAAGAAAACTCATAACCCTGTTCTATAAAATATTATCCAAAAATTTACATATGACACAAATCCATGTTTATGAACATAGAAATTTATCCATATTGATTACTAAATAAGGAAATCTGGATAAAGAACAGTATGGATAATATAATTAAAAAGTAGTGTGCATGGGTCTGTCTATCTAGAATAAAGCATGACCCCAAATATTACCAATGATTAAATTATGGCCTGACCCTATTGACATAAGGTGGTACTCATTCATGCAATGTCAATTCAGAAGGCAAGTTGGATACAGAATGTAATCTCTAACTACCACCACTCTCAATGTCTCTCTATATAATATGGATTTTAAACTGTAAGAAAAATGACTGAAATAGTAACTGAAATTTTCTCTGGGTGGAGAGATTTAGAAAAAAGTCATTATTTTCACCATCTAAACTTGTCTATATCTCCTCAATTTTCTGTGGAAGGTGTATTAGTTTGCTAGGGCTACCATAACAAAATACCACAGACTGGGGGCTGAAACAATGAAAAGTTATTCTCTCACAGTTGTGGAGGCTGGAAGTCTGAGCTCAAGGTGCTGGCAGAGTCCTGAGGCCTCTCTCTCTTCTTTGCTTGCAGATACCCTGTGTCTTCACGTGGTCTTCCCACTGTGTGTGTCTGTGTCCCCATCTTCTTAGAAGGACACCAGTCAAATTGGATAAGAGCCCACCCTAATGACCTCATTTAACTTATTTACTTCTTTAAAGACCCCATCTCCAAATACAGTCACATTCTGAGGTGTGCTAGGGGTTAGGGCTTTAATACATGGATTTGGGGGTGGGGAGGCCCAATTCAGCTCATAATAGTTGGCATGTGGTAATTCTATAATCTGAGGAAAATGTTAAAACAAAAGGAGAACAAGAGAGGGAGCAGATGGTCAAGGCGTGTCCTTGCTGCCACCAGCACACAACCATGCCCCACTGCAGAATCAAGGCTGGGGGTGGTCATAAAGGACAGTCCAGGACAGCACTGTCCCAGAAAGAAGAGCACAGGCTGGCTGCCTGGTCCTGCACCATGGCGTGCACCAGGCCTTGCTAACACATTTAGCTACTACTGGCGCAATTCTGGTGGTCTGCAGCAGGAATGCATGTGCCCAGAGGACTGGCCCACCACCCTTTGAACCTTTTCCCAGAGGAGCCCTGGCACCTGGGAGAGACTTCCTAAAGCATTCTTCATAAAAATCTAATGATAGGGAGCCCACACCATCTCTTAGAGATGTGTGCATTCAGGGTAAAATCTTTCAGGGGATGGCAAAATGTGTTGTTAATCCATCCTCAAAGATGTTTTTCTGTGCCATGCTACACACCTGGGCATTAAAATTACTCACTGAAATGTTCTGGCCACAGGCTTTGCTAATATTGCTGGGTTTTGTTAAAGTCGTTTATCTCTTCCGGAGACATGAATGAGGTCCACCAACTCTGGAGTGGCCACGGGCAGCATGTCTCCTGCAGAGAGGCTAGGATGTTGAGAGGCTATTTGCAGCCCAATCTGCCTCCCTGCACCCCACTGCCTCCCCGGCAGCTGATCTGCATGTGCCTGACCTGACCCCTAGCTACAAGAAAGGAGGCCAAGGTCTTGCAGCTTTCTGGGGTTCCTTGGGGATTCCTGGTGTTGGGTAAAATGAGGGCATTCAGCCCTGCCAGAAGTGAAGAGAGTAAGTGAGGTGGAGACGAGGATGGGCCTGAATACGTCCAGAAGCAGAGTTCTCCAGCCTTCCCACGGTGTTTCCATGGTGCTTGGTATAACAGAAAGCATGGCATTTTAACTGGATGCTGTGAATCTTGTGTTTGTATCATTCCCCAAGAGACCCTGAGTTTCTTGATGGCAAGGGCCATTAAGGCCCAGCACAGTAGTTTCCTCATCTTTTGAGCTCAAAAAGATGTCCACTGAATGAATGAATACATGCATAACAACATAAAGAAATAAATCGAGGTACTTTAGATGTAGGCATCACAATGCAAATCAATTATGATTGTTCATGTTATTACTACAGCTTACCTCACCAGATAGTCATCTGGCTACTTTTTGCTTGAGCAGAAGATGCCTAATTGCTGGAAACTAAATGACTCAGCATCTCACCAGCCTTAGTGACAGACATGCCCTCAGGCTGCAGCCTTGGCTCTGCTCCCTGGAATTACATGTGGTCAATGGTTCTGATTCACAGAAGCTAGTTTACCGACTTGTCTGTCTTTCTTGATTTGAGATGTAGCTGACCTCACTGCCCGTCATCACTGGAGTTAAAATCCCTGTGGCCATGGTCTGATCAGTCATGATGGTCATGATGATGCTGGGAATTTGAGTGTGTGGGATCATTTGCATTCTATCATAGAGAAAGCACAGCCGATCGCCACATCACTCACAGCACCTGCTTCTCGCTTCCCTGGACCTAATTAATCTCCTTGTGTCAGAAATTTGTTGGCCCTGAGCCGACTCCAGGGGATGATGGTGCCAGCTCAGCCCACCAGGCAGGGCTGGGAGCCAGGAGCCATTACAGGGGATGCAAGGCCTAGACAGCAAAAGGAGAGAGAGGAGTAGAAAGCTGGGAATTTTATTAGGCTCTAGGACAGACTAGCAAGTGTCAAAGGATGATTCTTGAGAAAAGAACCATCCCAAGATTTTTTAACAGCTCCAATAAGGAAATAATAAGGTCTGTGCTGAAGGAGGCCATGACAATGGCCTCCTTGATATCTAAGGCAGGATTTCAGGAAAACCTTTGGGGACAGTGAGAAGTGGGGGACATGTTGCTGCAGAGGTGCCCAGGGCTCTTGTCTGAAGGCACCATGGACTCTTCTGGATTAGAGCACTCAATGTGTCCACAATGTAGTCATTCAAAAAGTCCTTTTAATACAGCACACAGCAGGACAAGTTATTCATTGTATGACACATGGCTGCTTGGCATTATTCCAGCTTTCTGTATTACTGTCACCAAATAAATTAAAAATTAAGAAATAGAGATATTTTAGATAATCAGTGTTATTTTCCCTGCCCCCATCCCCATCTCTTCATTTCTAGAAAAGCCACAGCCCAGGCGCCTCTTTGCTGGGAGGTGAGAGTATTTCTGAGGAGGTGGTAGAAAAGAACTAATGGGATTATCCACCAGAGTGATCATTTGCAAAGAGTAGCTCATGGTTACTGGAAAGGTTTCCACTGCCATCACCATTGACCACAGTTATTTGCTCTACTTGGTGAAATGATTTTAATAAGTTATCTGAAATCAAGTATTATTAAGTAAGTTATGCCAGTCAAGGGGCTCTGCCCAGGTGGGCCATAAAATGGCCCACTTAGAGGAGATAGGAAGATGCATCCTACCAGAATTATGATGTGACCTTAGGCAAGTTGTTAACCTCAAGTTATTGACTCTCTTGAGTCTCGTTTCATCATGTGTGAAATGAGAAAACAAGGCAGTTGTCAGGGTTCAAGGAGCTAAGAGATGTAAATCCCTTAGCATGGTGTCTTGTCACATGTGAGGGTGCTCAGTTAGGTTGGCTGCTGTTGTCATCATTACTACTGCTGATATTAAACTGTTAGGCTTTGAACAAAGTAGCAATAGAAAGCATCATGTTCCTAGGTTAAACTTTCCCCTGTTAGGAAGATTAGAGCCAAAAAGAGAGATATCCCATCAAAGAAAAGCCCCAGGAACTGATCGAATCACTGCTGAATTCTACCAGACATTAAGAATAAATACTAATCTTTATCAAACTTTTCAAAAAAAATGGTGAGGAGGGAGTACTTCCAAGCTCATTCTAAGAGGCCAGCATTACTCTGATACCAACACTAGACAAGGACACAACAACAACAACAAAAAACTTCAGGCCTATATTACTAATGAATATAGATGCAAAAATCCTCAACAAAATACTAGCAAACCAAATTCAACATCACATTAAAAAGATCATTCATCATGACCAAATGGGACTCATCCCAGTGATGCAAAGATGGGGCAATGCAAATAAACATACACATGCAACATATGCAAACAAACAAACATAATACGTCACACTCACAGAATCAAGAACAAAAACCATATGATTATTTCAACAGATGCTGAAAAAGCATTTGATAAAATTCAATGTCCCTTTATGATAAAAACCCTTATAAAAATGGGTAATCAAGGAACATACCTCAAACTAATAAAGGCCATATATGACAAAGCCACAGCTAACATAATACTGAAGGGGGAAAATGTGAAGGCCATTCCTGTAAGAACTGAAATAAGACAAGGATGGCTATTTTCACCACTATTATTCAACATAATACTGGAGGTCTTGGTCACAGCAATTAGGGAAGAGAAAGAAATGAAAGGCATCCAAATTGGAAAAGATGGAGTCAAATTAGTCTTGTTCACAGATGGCATAATCCTGTACTTAGAAACACCTAAACATTCCACCAAAAAACTGTTAAAACTGATAAACGAATTCAACAATGTTGCAGGATACAAAATCAATATATTAATACAAACTTGGTAGCATTTATATATGCCAATAGTGAACAATCTGAAAAAGAAATCAAGAAAGGAATCCTGTTTACAATAGCTATAAAAAATGTAAAATACCTAGGAATCAATCTAACCAAGGAAGTGAGAAATCTCTACGAGGAAAACCATAAAACTCTGATGAAGGAAATAGAAGAGGACACACATGCATGATAGAAAGATACTTAATGCTCATGGATTGGAAGAAATAACATTATTTAAATGACGATACTATCCAAACCAATTTACAGATTCAATGTAATCCCTGTCAAAACATCAATGATATTCTTCACAGAAACAGAAAAAAAATCCTAAAATGTATATAGAACCCAAAAGACCTTGAATAGCTAAAGCAATTGATATGGTTTGGCTCTGTGTCCCCATCCAAATCTCATCTCGAATTGTAATCCCCATAATCCCCACTTGTGGGAGGGTGGGACCTGGTAGGAGGTGACTGGATCATGGGGGCCATTTCCCCCATGCTGTTCTCATGGTAGTGAGCAAGTTCTCATAGGATCTGATGGTTTTGTAAGTGTTTGACAGTTCCTCCCTTTCTCTCTCTCCTCTCTCTCTCTTTTGCCTGCCTCCATGTAAGACATGGCCTGCTTCTCCTTTTGCCATGATTGTAAGTTTCCTGAGGCCTCCCCGCCCATGCGGATCAGTGAATCAATTAAACCTCTTTCCTTTGTAGATTACCCAGTCTCAGGGAAGTTCTTTACAGCAGCATGAGAACAGACTACCACAGCAATCCTAAGCAAGAACAAGGCTGAGGCATCACATTAGCTGACTTCAAAATCTAGTACAAAGCTCTAGTAACCAAAACAGCATGGCACTGGCATAAAAATAGATACACAGACCAATAGAACCCAGAAATAAATCCACACATTTACAACAAATCATCTTTGACAAAGACACTAAGATTATACAATGAAGAAAGAACAGTCTTTCCAATAAATGGTGCTGAGAAAACTGGATAACTATATGCAGAAGAATGAAACTCAATCAAATCAAATCAAATCAAATCAATATGGATTAAAGACTTAAATCTAAGACCAGAAACTATGAAACTTCTTAAACAAGACAGGGAAAATGCTCTAGAACATTGATCTAGGGCAAAGATTTTTTGTATAAGACCTCCAAAGCACAGGCACAAAAGCAAAAATAAACAAATGAGATTACATCAAGCTGAAAAGTTTCTACACAGTAAAGGAAACAATCAAAAAAGTGAAGGGACAGCCCACGGAATAGGAGAATATAATTGCAAGCCATCCATTTGGCAAGGGATTAATAACCAGAATATATAAGGAGCTCAAACAACTCAATAGCAAACTCTTCTCAGGAGAGTAGAGAAAGTCAAACAAAACAAAACAAAAACAAAAACAAATAATCTGATCAAAAATCTGATCAGACATTTCTCAAAACACACAAATCATCAACAGATATATAAAAAATACTAACATCACTAATGATTGGAGAAATTCAAGTCAGAACCACAATCAGATATTATCTCACCCCAGTTAAAATGGCTCATGTCAAAAAGGTGAGCAATAACAGATTCTGGAGAGAATATGGAGAGAGGGGAACCCTCATATGCTGTTGGTAGAAATGTAAATTAGTACAGCCAAAAAGGAGAACAGTATGGAAATTCCTCAAAAAACTAAAAATAGAACTACCATATAATCCAGCAATTCCACTGCTGGATATATACTCAAAAGAAAGGGAATCTATCAAAGAGATATCTGCACTTGTGTGTTTATTGCAGCACTATTCATAATCACCAAGATTTGGAATAAACCTAAGTGCCCAAGGATGAATGAATTCTTAAAATATGGTATATGTACTCAATGGAATATTATTTAGCCATAAAAAGAAATGAAATTCTGTCATTTGTGGTAACATGGATGGAACTAGAGGCCATTTAAGTGATATAAACCAAGCACAGAAAGACAAATATCACGTTCCCACTCATATGTGGGAGCTAAAAAGCAAATCTCATGAAGGTAGGGTACCTTAGTGGTTACCAGAGGCAGGAAGAGGAAGAGAGAAGGAGACATGAAAGAAAATAAAAAGAATAGAAATGCATTTATTACCATTGAATGTACACTTAAAATGGTGAAGATGGTAAATTATATATGTAAAAATTAATTTAATTTAAAAAAAAACTAAAAATAAATACAAAAAAAAAAGAGATAGCAATTCCCACAAGAAAAAAAAGTTAGAAAAGGGTTCTATATATGAAGAGATCCAGGCCCAGCATGATTTTTTCTAGGGTTTATCAGTATAAATCGAGGCATATACAAAAAAAATTTCTAGGGTAGTCAAGATTTTACTGTAAAGCCAGTAAAGGGACTGAAATGCAACCACCAAGAATATTAAGGAAAAGAAAGGATTAAATTTGATCATTAGTAAATTAGAACAGTTTACTCCAGGGAGGTTGAAAATGGGTGAAATCACTTCCTTTGCCTCTTTAAAAATCACAAAATATAATTAACTTGGGTTCAAATGCACACATCAAAAAGCATGAGCATTTATGAGAGTTGTGTGATGGGATTTGATGTGAAAGGAATCCATATAAAATGTTCCTTCCCCAACCACCGGGCCTGGAGGACATCAATCGGTCCCATAGTGATGGTGCCATCCAATGCCAGGAGATCACACTCAAGGAGTCACCATGCTTCTCAGAGGACAGGTCAGAATGTTCCTCCGCCTTCCGTGTGGATGACAGTGTGGAACTTACAAGTTGCATTACCTTACAGCCACTCTTTTGTTCCCACTCATTTTAAAGCTATGAAGGAAGTTGAATGAGGCAGCCATGGTTTCAAGGAATTGGGTGACTTGCCCAAGAGAGCAGAGAAAGTCACTAGTGAAATTGACCTTAGTTCCCTTCTCAAGATCTCCTGGCCTGGCAATAGCACACACTGATGCTGGACTTGGAACTTCAGCAGCAGGGTATGAGCTGAGTCATAATGTTTGGCACTAGTAAAAGGCCAGCCCACAGAAGTTGGGATGCTAAGAAGAATTGGAGAGTGGGGCAAGGGAGAAGAAAAGTAGAAGACAATGCTAAGAAACTAATAACCTCTTTTACAAAGTGGAGTGTCGAGAGTCTGTCAAAAGTTGTCTTAGTCCATTTGTGTTGCTATAAAGGAATACCTAAGGCTGGGTAATTTATGAAGAAATGAGGCTTATTTGGCTCATAGTTCTACAGGCTGTACAGGAAGTGTGGTGCTAGCACCTGCTTCTGATGAGGGCCTCAGGAAGCTTACAATCATGGCAGAAAGTGAAGGTGGAGCAGGTGTGTCACATGGCGAGAAAGGAAAGAAGGGAGGGGAGGAGGTGCTAAGCTGTTTTAACAATCAGGTCTCATAGTAACTAACCAAGTGAGAACTAGAAGAGTGCCCACAGGAGGGCACCAAACCATTCATGAGGGATCCACCTCATGACCCAAACACCTCCCAGAGGCCCACCTCCAACACTGGGGGTAACATCTCAACATGAGATTTGGAGGGGACCAATATCCAAACTATATCAAAAGTAAATGTAAATAGAAAGAAAAGGATGAGTGTATTATTTGAAGTTACAATATTATCAAGAGAGATGCTAGAAATAATCTAATTCTCAAACATTTCAAAGAACAGAGGCAGGAAAGGTTTGGTTGTCAGGGAAGCAAATCTTCTCTGTGCTTGATGCGATGTGGATAAATAGGTCAACAGAGATAAAGCATTTTATTTAGAACTGTGGGATAGGCCTCAGGACAATTACTAACAGAAAGACTCAAAAATCTCTGTATTGTGGTTCTGGTGAGAGGCTGCTCTTTTGTATTATAAACCTTTTGTAATATTGTATTTGATTTGTTACTATGAATGTCTATTACTTTAATTTAAAAAATGACACAAGATCAATTTTCTGTATTTCTAGCATAGAGACAGTTGCTGTCTTTTCATAAAGAACATTTTAAAGAGAAATCCCTAAAGAAATAATAACATGCTTGTCATTCCTTACTCCCAGGGGACACAGTTGCTTTAAAACATAGGTTTTATTCATTTAGGCAAGGCCAACAGATAAGGAGGGGACTGCTGTTGAACGGATAGTCTGTCATGCACAGATCTGGAGAGGAGGCACATGCCTTTCCATGGGGGCCATGCTGTGCCATGGGGGACCACATGGGGAAGCTCCAGAGTTGGTTAGAAGTGTGGAGGGAACTGTAGCAAGGGCCTTTAATGTGGTTTTTGTGAGAAGGAACCAGCAAGGCAGTATAAGTAGACTTAGAATGGACTACTTTGAATAATTTTAGTGGGCTCTGGACACAGAGGTGTCATGAGTTGCCTGGTGCCTGCCCTGGGGTGATTAGGGCAGGTGGCCATGGCCCAGAGGGTGAGAGCCCAACAGAGGAGGTGGTTGGGAGGGCTCTGGATTGGTTGGTTTGCATAGGAAAGCTGTGCTTGCTGAAGTCATTTACCATCTCTAAGGATTGGCCAGCCTGGGAGGGGCAGTCCCTCCAGGCCCAGCAAGGCTCCGAGATTTCTACACCTTTTGAAATAGTTTAGTTAAAAAGCACCCAGTGTCTATTTCTTGCAACAGCAAAAACAATATTAAAAAGAAAGCACCAATTGCTAGATATTGCCACCCTGGGTAGTGGTTACAAAGACCATTATCCCCTGAACCCTCATGGATGGGTGCTAACAGAATCTTCTGTTTCTACCTCTGCTGTCCTTTCAGCCTTTCCCATTGTCCCCTTTTCTGCCTCTGAACCAGAACAATATGCACAGCCCATCCAGTGGGCAGTGCATCCTCAAGGTGAGTAGCTCTCCTGGACCTAAGTCCTTGCATGGCGAGCAACCTTCTGGCTTGCACTTGGCCACTGCAGAAAAAGGGAATATGCCAATCCTTTCCATGGGAGCATGGGACATCTCAGAGCTCATTAACAATTGATGCTTTGGTTACATATCAACTTTGTGTTTTTCATTATCACAAGCTAATTCCCACGCCAACATTTTGGACCTCTAAGCAACTGACCGGGTTAAGCTTAGCATCCTGGCTGATATTTGGTTGCTATCACTTTAATGTTAATAATAGTTTCAATCAAACAGCTGGCAATATGGTAATTAGATAAAGCCTAGAAACAGGAAAAGACAGTAAATGTGTCAACCTGGGACAGGGAAGCAGAGTGGCAGCCTTCTCTCTGGATCTACCTAGCTTGGCTAAATTTTCATAACACAAACAAATACAAGAGCACTCTGCTCTTAAAAAAATATACTCTATAAAAAAAAACTCTATAAAAAAAAATCTGGGGCCCATCAGCTCTCTTCTTGTTTTTCCAGTGAATGGTTGGCAGAAATCTTCCAAACTGTTTACTTGACAATTTGTTTAAAAGTATAGTTTTGCAGCTGGGTGATTTGTTTGCTCTTTTTCCCTCCAAGAATCAAGTGTTACAATCAGGGATTGCTTGTTATGATGGAAGCCGTGCGGGCGGTTTGGATTTTGATGGGTGTCCCCACCCTGCTGGCAGGCAGCTGGCTTTGGAGGCTTGCCCTGGATCCCTCTCACTGACTGCATCTCCCCTCCCCTGGTCTAGGCTCCAGTTTACATGGCTCTGCCATTGGGAAGTGGAATGGCAAAGCATATGCAGCCGTGCTGCTCAGCCAGGTACAAATAAGAGTTGTGTTGCTGCTCATCTGGGGCTACTGGCTGCCTAGAAAAATGAAATAAAGTGAGTTTGTAACAAGCAAAGTCCTGCGAATTGTGGCCTCTTTCAATCACCAACAGACAGTTTATCCACTGAAAAGATCATATGGCCCAAAGAATCAGAGTACCTTTGGAAGAGTAATCCATGTGGTTTTATATTAAAGAGCGGGAGGGAGGGAAGGAGGTGGTGGAGGGAAAGAGAGAGAAAGAGAGCAAGCCAGGTTTCTCCACAGAAACAGAAACGATAGGATATACAGATATAGGTGGATGAGGAGAGCTGTTGTGAGAATTGGCTCACTCAATTATGGATGCTGAGAAATTCCAGGTCACACCACCTGCAAGCTGGAAGCAGGTCCAGGCCCAGTCCAAAGGCCTAAAAACGAGGGAGGAAGGGGACTGGTGTAAGTCCCAGAATCCAAAGGCCTGAGAACCAGGAGCTCTGATGTCAGAGGGCAGGAGAAGATGGATGTCCTAGCTCCAGAATAGAGAGAGAATTCACCTTTCCTCTGCCCCTTTGTTCTCTCTGGGCCCCCAACAGGTTGACCAGTGCCACCTACATTGGTGAGGGTGGACCTTCTTATTCAGTCCACTGATTCAAATGCTCATCTGAAACGCCCTTACAGACACACTCACAAATAATGTTTTACCAGCCATGTGGGCATCCTCACCCCAGTCATGTTGACACCTAAAATTAACCATCTCAGAAAGCCAAAAGGTGGCTGGGGATGCGGGGGCAGCATCAGCCGGCTCCCCGCCCCCTCACCAGGAGAAGGTGCGCACCGTAAACACTCCACCCTCCAATTCGGCCTCTGGCCCCAGGTGGAGCCAGTGTGGACTTACCCTGTCTGGTGCGGAACACTCCCTCCATGTGAGGTGCAGTCCGCAGATGGAAGCCTAGAGGGCCCACACGCTTCCGAAGCCGGGTGGCCCCAGGCTGACTTGTCAGTGGAAGCTGCCTAGCGGCGATAAGGCGGTGGTAGAAGTGAGGGGGCTGAGAGGCGGGGCGGACTTTAGCAGGAGGATAGAGGGGAATGTCCCTGTTTCATAAAGCTGAAGTGTGCCCAAGCAATGTCCTGGCATCTCTGTGAAAGGTCGGCTGTCTGGTGTGACTGAAAGACCGGAGGTTTGGCCCTGGAAGGTCAAGTGTGGTGGTCTTTTTCTTTTTTCCACTTTTTAACCTTTTTCTACTGTGGGGAGGTCGCCTAAGATTACTGAATTTGCTAACCCCACGGGAAGTAGGCATTTGAGTCTAACAGCGCCATCCCGCACTCCACAAAACCCTGTAGAGCCATGTTTGCTCTCTGATGTGTGAAGGTGAAAAGCCACTCAGGAAACCAGAGATTTGGCACTAAAATATATGTTTTTCGCATCCAGGGCAAGTTGGGCTTCCCTTCATCACACACCAACAGATGAGCACGGAGTCCCGCGCGGCCCATTCCTGAGGGCGGATTCCCCAGGGCAGGGCGAGAAAGGCTCTAGGACCCCTGCCTGTGTGCCCATCTCTCCATCCTGGGTCGAGGATGAGCGGGTGTGCGCAGGCCCAGCGTGGGAGAGGCAGGCGGGCCAGGAGCGGCCCGCCAGAAAGGTGCCAGGGAAAGCCCCAGAGGCGGAGGGGAAGGTGAGAACCCGGGGCGGTGGTGCTGCACGCTCCTGGAGGGCTGCATGGAGAAGGGGAGGGCGCGCGGGGACGGGTGGTCCAGTGCGCTCCGGCGCGGCCCTGGCACCCGTGGGCACCGCCATGTCCTTCGCTCAGCTCCGCCGCGGCTACCTGCGGCGTCTGCGCGGGTGCGGTGGCCGGGTGAGCACGTCTCTGCCGTTGCGCGGCCTGCGCTGTATGCTCGCCGCCCGGGCCGCGCTTCCCCTGCTTGTATAACCCGCTGCCCGCGCGGCTCGAAGCGCGCCCTCTGCTGGACCGGCTACGGCCGGCGGGCGGCTGCCTCCAGGCTCCACCACAGGAAGGGGAGCAGGCGCCCTGCTGACCGCACGCTCACGTGGTATCGCCTTCTGCCATCGCAGAAAGCAGCGGTTCAGCCTCTGCCTGCACACTTGCGTGATGGGGAGCTCACAAACAGTCCACTGCATCGCTGTCAACGCTGACCATTAGAAACAGCTTCCTTATGTTAAGCCCTTTGTCGCTCACTCCATTTGTCCTACCTCTGCCCTTCAGGTCTCCCCTGCAAAGAACTTAGCTTCTCATGACAACACTTAAAGCATTTCAACATAGCATTAGCACCACCTAACCCCAGTTCTTCGGCTCTGCCCAAACCTCCCCGGGCCCTCCAATAGTTGTGGTATGATGTAGCGTCACCATTCAGATGATTCACGTTAGGACACAAACCATCTACAGAGCCCTTTCTCCACTGTGGTGCCCAGGAGTACACCTGAGCCTGCAGGTAGGGTCTGCCCACTGCACAGGACGGGATGTCGCCTGCGGGAGTCTAACCGCTAGCCTTCGGACACACAGGCAGAGGTCATAGCAGTCGATTTGCCAGAATCTTCATACTTCTCATGCACTCTGAGTTTAGGTTCAATTTTTATTCATTTTCATATGTTCTACTAAGTAATCCCATCCCTGAATCCAGCCAGCAAACATTTAATTCCTAATGAGTGCCAGACAGCTGCTATTATTGCTGTTCAATCTAAGGGTATGTCTTCACAGTTTCTGCACTAAAGTTCATCCTGGCTTACCACATCCATAATTCTCATTTATGTTAATCATTTGGGATGGTGATGTTTTTAAATATCCAATATATCCGTAATGGCTTCCAGATCCATCTAATTAGTGAGTTTGACAGGCAGCCTTCGTATGTCCTAGTGCTGTTAAAATACTGAAATCCAGCTTCATATTCCGGTAAAGAGGCTGCACAGCCCCTTTCCCCTTTGTGAAAGATTGCTTGACAAACTACCAAGGCTTTTATGAGGAGCCCATGAAGATCTTAACCTATTGTCTTTAAATTGATCAAAAAGCTTCCTCATGTCACTTTGTCACATGCCTTACAGAAATCCAGAGACACTGAGTCCACCACATTTCCCTGATGTGCAGCCCAGTAATTGCACTAGCATTTTGCTGCCCTGCTGGGCGGTTTTGACAGAACACCTGTCATTGCCTCTCCTGGTCTCTAAGCCTGTTGTTCTGCGGGGCTGGCTGGACGCTGAGGTCCCAAGACTGCACACAGAGGCACACTTAGTTCTCAAACAACCACTCTACGCACTCCTGACTCAGAAAGGAGCCTGGGACTCAAGCTTTGTCTCTGATGGTCCCCTGAGGAAGTGGGTGCTTTGTTCCTCTCTTGTGCTTAGCCATGCCTTGTCCCAGCAGAAGTGTCTCAAGTTATGGGGTTTCCCCGTGTCCCTGCAGAGCGTATTTTAGTCTAAGAATGCATGGCATTCTTAACAAGGGCTTCCTGATATTAATCATAAATAGTCCTGCACTGATTTCACACTATTATACTTTCTTACAACTTTTGTTTTTAATACAGCTGAACACCCACCTCCTCAGGCTGTGTTTGAATATGTGTGTGATCTGTATGGTATGTAGGACAAGGATCCTATAGGAGATAATGACTGTTTTAAATATATAAGACATATTATTTACTATTATATATTTTTAAGGAGAGAGAAGATGTAGCATTTTCATTGCACTGGAAACTATACTGCAGTGACGGCTGAGGCCTAGATGTGTCGTTGAGGTGGAGGAGTGTTGGGGAGCAGGAGGCTGGGTGTGGGGAGTCTGCTCTGTCCTGCTTTCTGGCCTCAGCTTCCTAGTTTAGTGAATGGCTGGGACAGGATGATCCCAAACATCACTCCCAACTCTTCTGCAACATCTGCAGGTCATCACTTACAATATAGACCTATGGTCTCTGAGATTTGTAACTGACTTTTGTAAGAGTACTACTGCTACTAATGAGAATAGTAATTGACACTCACTCAGTATGCATCTGTGACTTGGGCTTCAGCAATTTGCTGAGTTCTTATAACACATCTCTGAGATAGATGTACTACTCTATTTACAGATGAGAAAGACCCAGGTCTGGCATGCTCAAGCCACTCTTTCAAATGAACATGCTGTTATGCAGCAGCCAGCAAGCCAGGTCTGTCTGGATCTTTTACATCCTCTGGCTAGAGGCTGCAGTGTGGAGATTCTACCTGAGGAGACATATGGAATCTAGAACTCTGCAGACCAGTGTCCAATATGGGAGCCAGGCCAGGCGCGGTGGCTCACTCCTGTAATCCTAGCACTTTGGGAGGCCAAGGCAGGCAGATTACCTGAGGTCAGCAGTTCGAGATCAGCCTGACCAACATGGTGAAATCCTGTCTCTACTAAAAATACAAAAATTTGCTGGGCATGATGGTGCATCCCTGTAATCCCTGCTACTCAGGAGGCTGAGGCAGGAGAATTGCTTGAATCTGGAGGTGGAGCTCTGAGCCACCTCCCCCAGTCTGGGAGCCAAGGCCTTGGCCTCCATAGTTGACCCCCTTCTTGACCTTCTCCTTCACTAGGCAGTCAGTGGCTGCTTCATTACAGCTCCACACTTCAACAACTCCCAAAGAACCCAAATATCGTTAAGCAATTTTATAGCAGTCTGGGGCTGACTGACAGTTCAGAAGTGGCTGCCGAGTTACTTGCCATCCAACAATTAGAAAACAGTCAAGGCCTTGGTGGGGGGTGAGGGTGCTTAGCACAGGGATGAGGGCACAAGTATAATGTCTAAGACCCAGCACAGAGTTCTGCCAAAGCCTTGGCAACAATCCCAGTGCTGTGTCTGGAGAAAATGACAAATGTTCCAGAAGTGGGAGGGCACATGTCTCTCCTGGAGATACTCTGCTTGAGGCTGCATTTACTGTGGAAAACTAGATGACTAGAACCCCAGTAAAAGCCGCCTACTGTGTGGAAACTGCATGCAGATAGTTCTGGCATGGGAGGGTGGCTTCCTGATTGAAACAATAATAATGCTGGCATGTGTGTCACTACAAGGAAAGAAAGGTGATTTGTGGAAATAACTACTCATACAGAAAGACAACTCAGCTTGATTAGGGAGAAGTAAGGAAGACAGGATAAAGAATGATTTTCCTCACCTACCAATGCCAGGAGCAGCTCCAGGACTAAGTAAGGGATGTCACTTAAGGAAGTGCTCCTGCTTAGGGTAGTAGGGGTGCAAAGTCAGCTCCTGAGAATGTATGCCTCTTAAATGCTGGGCCCTGGGAGGGTGGTGTCTGCCTGGCTGTACCCTAGTCGCAGCCCTAAGCAGGGATTTAAGGATCTACTTACTTTAGCTTATTTATTCCATATAAAACCTTCGTGGTGCAGAATTACTATCCCCATTTTATAGATAGAAGAAACGGAGGCTCAGGTTCAAAGTCACACGGGGAATAAACTCAGACAAATAGCCTCACGATCTCATAGTCTGCTTAAAACCATTTCAGATTTTTTCCCAACATTAAAACAACTCTGGAGGGAAGCTAGATTAATCTGGTCAGAGTCATGTCCCAGCCACTTGCTGTTTGACTTGAGGCCAATCACTTAATTTCTCTAGGACTCAAGTTTCTTGGTTTTGAGTGGGGAGTAATACTAGGACATGTATAGATTTGTTATGAGGCTGAAATGAGAATATGCACATGAAGTACTCAGCAAAGTGCCTGGCAGACGATATAGGCAACACTAATAGCCAATGAACAGCAAGAACCAAGAGTCACTCATTCAACAAAATGTTTCCATGCCCAGATGCCTCCAGCCAGTGACTACCCTCAAAGGGTTCATAATCTGGAGGCAGAACAGAAAAAAAAAATAAAGCACGAGGAGTGAATAGCATGAAATGAGGCTTGTGGGAGCCAGAAGAGGAAATTTCCAAAAGTTGGGAGGAGACCCAGAAGCTAAACAGAGGAGGTGACTTTGGAGATGAGTCTGGAAGGGCCACTCTGAGGCTTGCAGGCAGGAAGGGCACCAGGGCTTGTTTCAGCTTGTGACCCCTTAGGAAACCCGAGCCAGCCTCAGGATGCCTGGAGTGGAAGGAGGGAAGAAGAGATAGGAGAGTTGGGTTCCAGAAAGTGTAGGGGTTCCAAACACAAATGTATTTTGCCACAAGGACTTGCCCAGGCCAGACATGTGGTCTTTTTGCACTCTGATTTAGAGAGTGCCTGTAGTCCCAGCTACTTGGGAGGCTGAGGCAGGAGAATCGCTTGAATCCGGGAGGTGGAGGTTACAGTGAGCCGAGATCGCTCCACTGTACCCTAGCCTGGAGACAGAGCGAGACCCCATCTCAAAAAAAAAAAACAGAAAAAAGAAAAAAAAGAGAGTGCAATTCCTACATTCTAGTGCAAGAATGGTTTTGCTCAATCCTGGCACCCTAAAATCAGGGAATGGTGAGAGTCCAGGTTATAACCCAGAACCACCTTTCACTCGTTTCAGGACATAATCTTTCTTCTCTGTTCTTTTTCTTACAAGCATGGAGCTCCTGTATCTACTCCACCATCGGCTTCCTGTGTTTCCAAACATGTTGCCCTCTGTTGGTGCTGTAGTCCAGCACGGATGCCTTCTGGACATCCTGGTCTGCACCCGTACCTAGCCGAGAAGAGGCTCCCTGGCAGCTGTGGGCTGACAGAGGCACTGGTGGCCTTTGGGGAGGGCAGCAGTTTAGGAAGAAAGAACTGCAGAGACCCCTGGGGCTCCCTCAGGCAGAAGCCTCACTGGTCAGACCCTCGGATCTCTTCATGTCTAGTGGCCATGCTGAAGCAGGAAGGCAACTTCTTCCTCTTGGGAGTGAGAGAGCAGTGTGATTACCAGCAAGATCATTATTCTTATCTCCATTTCTCAGGTAAAGAGATATCACCTAGCTTACAGGTGGCAGAGTAGGGTTCGCATTCAATTTTTGCTGCCTTGGAAGTTACAGCAATATCAAACACTGCCAGGAGTCCCTCAGCTACGAACAACCAGCACTACTAATTTTCCCAGCTTCCCACTCTTACTTTGAATCACTTTTTTCCTCTTCATTGCTATAATGACACCAAGGAATGGAGGACACTTGTGTAGGTCTTCCCCGTCCCATCCACTTCCTCCCCATCACTTTCCTCCAGTGTTGAACCATGACTGGTCTTAAAACTACTCTTTAGGAAAAACAAACAAAAGCAACTACTTTTGGCCAGTCCCTAGACACTGGGTCTTTCCCACCACCCCTGACTCCTCCCACAAGCCTTGGTCCCTCCCACCACCCCTGGTCCCTCCCACCATCCTTGGCCTTTCCTACCAGCCCTATCTCCTCCACCGGCCTCAGCCCCTCCCACCACCAGTGGCTCTACCCACTATCCTTGTCCCCTCCCACCAGCCCCAGCCCCTCCCACCACCCCTAGCTCCTCCCACCACCCCTGGCTCCTCCCAGAATCCTCTGCCCCTCCCACCAGCCCTGGGCCCTCCCACCACTCTCAGCCCCTCCCACCAGCCCTGGTCCCTGTGTGCCAGCACAACTCACTTTGCTGCTGGTGAGCACGGGCCCCTTCAGGACCCCTAACCTGGTCTTTGGACCCTGCTTCTCGGAACCATGGCCCTTATAAGGTGGAGGTAGAGACCTCCCCTTCCTCGACTGTCCCCCACCTTCTGACCGCCACCTCGAAAGGAAGTAGAGGTCTAGCTGCTCAAAGGTTTGGGAAGCTGAGAGGCGGTGAAATGCCTGCAGCATGCAGTCAGGAAGTAAACTTGAATCTCTACAGGCTACCGTTTCAAAGAAGTCAGCTACGCTATGCCTCTGGGAATTTCAAACTGAACATATTTCTAAGTGGGCCGAGTAGCTCTGCCCTTCTCCCCTGCTCTCAAACACCTCCATGCTCATCTTTGGCCTCCCCAAACCCACGTTTCTTTTTATTTTCTCAATGCGTTTTAGTTATAGCTTCGCTTTTCTCTTTCCAAACATCACCTCAGAAGCCTCATCTTTAACATTTCAAGGTATTTTGCTAAACAACGACATCTACTCTATAGCGAGATTGCTCCACCAAGTCAGTTGCAGAGGTCAACAGGATACATTTGGGGAGCTGCTCCGCTGCACACTCACAGGCACACAGCAGTGCTTTACTTCAGGCTGTATTTGACGAGGCCCAGGGTGAGAATATCATCCAAGACCCATCATACATCCCACCGGTGCCCTCATCCCTAATTCTGACACAAGGCACACTGCTGGCCCAGTCCTGGTGCAGCCTGGTGTGGCCGCAAGGAAAAGCGAGCTGTTTCTCTATTTTCTGAAGCTTTTGGCTGTTTTATGCCAAGACCTATGGTTACTTTACTTTTGGTTATCATCTTCGGAAGCCCTCGGGCTCCATTTTTTTTTTTTTTTTTTTTTTTTTTAATGAGACAGCTGTGAGCCTCGTAACTGCAGTGATGTGCCCCAGCAACTTCCAGATTTTCTCTTTAAAATATTTTTCTAGTTATAACTCGAGTTTATCATGTCATCATCGTGCTCGCTTCGGCAGCACATATACTATCATGTCATCATCAAATCACTGAGTAGAAAATGTTACATTTGGGTGTCATCATGGATAATCACTCTGAAGAAAGAGTTTTATTCTAGTAAAGACTGTGTTTAATAAAGCCTCTGGTGAACTTCAGCCTTGCCAGGCTGACCAGTAATGGGTGACCCTGGCTGGGAGGGACTAGCTGCTGGCTTTCCCCATCTCTTTCTTTATGCCCTGAGCCAGGCACCCTGTGTTGCTCTGTGGCAAAGAAAAAGTGTTTCCATTTTCAATATGTGGCCTAACCGCATGCCACAGTGGAAGTTGCTGTGCTTAGCCCTGCTCGCCGGGCCACAGGCTTCTTGAGGCTGTGAGGAATATTGCTTTTCTCCTTGCACTTGTAAAGGGACGTAGACCTGTGGGTCCCTCTCCTCCATCTTCTCCTGCTATTGTATTATTGTCTTATATTGTATTATACAACCTTCTGCCCCAGAGCACATTGCCCATTCTAGGCATCCGTTTTCTTGCCCAAAGTCCTGTTTCAGTTCATGGAGAAATTGATTACATGCACTTTTTTTGCACCCAGAATGTGAAAGTCAGAGATCTGGAGTACAACTGCAGCCCATTTGGCTGCAGAAAGCAAAATGGATCTCTGTATTTTCTACCTGATGTATCTTCATCAACATGATCCATTCTCTGATATGCACAGCACTCTACGAGTTGCCAATTTTCACATCCATTATTCTTATTTGATATTCTCGTATCTGGTTAGAAAGTAAAAGTAGATGCAATTTCCCCTCATGTTATAGAGGGAGAAATTAAGGCGAAGGCAGGCAAAATGCTTTTGTCAAACAAAGAAAGTGGTAGGTTTTCTGATATCTAGCCTAAACTATTTCAGACATACCAGGATGTACCAAAGAGAACATACTTGTCTGTCTATTACATGCTAAGATATCACTATTTAGGTTTAAATATATTATACAGAGATAATGGGGAGAAATTGGCCTCTGCAACTTTGATGTTGCCAATATAGCTTCAAACAGCTCTTGAGGTATGCGAGAGCTGGCAAATGAAACTGACTGGTAGTGAGAATCACATAAAAAGTCAATCATGCAACTTGATAAATGGCACTTACAGAAAACCCACGGTACCATCTTACTGGTGAAATAATGGATGCTTTCCCTCTAAGATCAGGAACAATACCAGGATGTCTGTACTTGTCACTTCTATTTGACATGGTACTGGAGATTCTAGCAGGGTGGCAATTAGACAAGAAAAAGAAACAAAAGGGAGCCAGATGGGAAGGGAGAATTCAAACTACATTTGCAGATGCCATGATCTTGTATTTAAAAACTCCAAAGGAGTCCAGTGAGAAAGTATTAAAACTATTACAAATGAGTTCAGAGAGGTTTCTGGATACAAAATCAATGTACGCACATTTATGATAGTAGCCCTTCCTTATCCACAGTTTTGCTCTCTGTGGTTTCAGTTATCCAAGGTCAACTGCAGTCAGAAAATAAGTGAGTACAATCCAACAAGATATTTTGAGAGACAGAGAGACTACATTCACATAACTTTTATTACTGTATATTGTTATAATTGTTCTATTTTATTATGTTAATTATGCTAATCTCTTACTGTGCCTAATTTATAAATCAAAATTATAGGTATGTATGGAAAGAAAAAAACATAGGCTTCAGTACTATCTGTGGTTTCAGGCATGCAGTGGGGGTCTTGGAAAGTATCCCCCACAGATAAAGGGGTCTATTGTGTTATTTCTATATACTAACAATGAACAACCCGAAAGTGAAACTAAACAATTCTGTTTACAATTTCATCAAAAAGAATAGCATACTTAGGAATAAATTTAACAAAAGAAGTACCAGACTTTTACACCAAAAACTGCAAGATATCATTGAAATACATTTAATAAAACCTAAGTAAGGGCCGGGCATGGTGGTTCATACCAGTAATTCCAGCACTTTGGGAGGCCAAGGCAGGTGGACCACCTGAGGTCAGGAGTTTGAGACCAGCCTCGTCAACACGGCGAAACCCCGTCTCTACTAAAAATACCAGCTGGGTGTGGTGACACGTGCCTGTAATCCCAGCTACTTGGGAGGCTGAGGCAGGAGAATCGCCTGAACCCAGGAGGTGAAGGTTGCAGTGAGCCGAGATCACAACACTGCACTCTAGCCTCGGTGCTAGAGCAAGACTCCTTCTCAAAAATAAAAAATAAAAAACTAAATAGGTGGAAGCACATCCCACATTCATGGATAAAATGAGTTAACATTGTTAAAACGGCAATACTTCCCACATTAATCTACAGCTCAAATGCAGCTCCTATCAAATTCCCAACCTCCTCTTTTGCAGAAATAGACACACTGATTCTCTCACATTTACATAGAATTGCAAGGAGATCCTAAGTAGTTAAAACAGTCTTGCGAAAGAACAAAATGTGGAGGACTCACACTTCTTAATTTAAAACTTACTACAAAGCTATGACAATCGCAACAGTGTGATACTTGGGTAAGGACAGTCAAAGAGATCAATGAACTAGAACTGAGAATCTATAGATAAACCCTCACATTTATGACCAATTGATTTTTGGTGAGAATGTCAAGATCATTAAACTAGAACCACATAATCTTCTCAACAAATGGTGCTGAGACAACTGGATATCCACATGCAAAAGAATGAAGTTGGACCTCTATCTCACACACCATATAAAAAATTAGCTCAAAATGGATCAAAGACTTAAATATAAGAACTAAGACTATAAAATTCTCTTAGGAAAAAAATAAGGTATATCTTCACGACCTTGCATTTTAAAGTATGACACCAAACACACACACACACACACACACACACACACACACAATCAGACAAGTTGAACTTCATCAAAATTAAAAACGTGCATCACAAGATATTATCAAGAAAATGAAAAGACAACTCACATGGGAGAAAATATTTATATATAATATATTTGATAAGAGTCTAGTATCCAGACAAATAACCTGATTTAAAAAATAGGTGAAGGATTTAAACAGCCATCACTCCAAAGATAAACAAATGGTCAATAAGCACATGAGAAGATCCTCAACTTCATTAGGTAAGTGCAAATCAAAACCACTTTATGCCTACAAGGACAACTAGAGTAAGAAGAAGAGATAAGAACAAGTGTTGGCAAGGATGTGGAGAAACTGAAATCCTCATGCACTATTGGTAGGAATGTAAAATGGTGCAGCTATTTTGGAAAACAATTTGACAGCTTCTCATTAAGTTAAAGTAGGATTACCATATGATCAAGCAATTCCACTGGATGTGTAACCAAGATAACTTAAAAATATGTCCACATAAAAACTTGTACATGAATGTTTATAGCAGAATTGTTCATAATACCCAAAAATGGAAACAACCTAAGTGTTCCATCAACTGATAAATGAATAAACAAAATGTTATATATCCATACAATTGAATATTACTTGGCAATAAAAAGGAATGAAGTACTGATGTGTGCTATAGCACAGATGAATCTTAAAAACATGTGAAAGAAGTGACAAAGCCAGACACAAAAGGGCATATATATATATATATATATATATATATATATATATATATATGGTTCATTTTACATAAGACATCCAGAATAGAGAAATCCATAGAGACAGAAAATAGATTACTGGTTGCAAGGGGTGGTGGTATTTGGGGTGGTAATGGAAAGTGACTGTTAATGCATATAGTTTCTTTTTGGTGGGGGGAGGGAGATGAAAATATTCTGGAATGTTATTCCAGCGATGTCATTAAAAATAAAGTATTTGTCAGTGTCACTAAACTCTACCCTGTGTAAAGGCTGAAATTTCTGCTCCCTTTCCTAAGGGGATTTGATTCTGGTTGCCTGAGGGAAGGGAAGAAATCAGATTTCAATGTGATGACTGGATGCCATATGTATGGCAGGTGAGTTCATCGTGTGGGTGAGCAGGGCTCCTGTTTATACAATGTTAGAGTCTACTTAAACTCTACCACCATAGGAATGTGGATGTTGTTACCATTAGGATCACGCAGTTGTCCCTGGGTGGACCTTCTCTTGTGGATGGCATGCTTCCCTTCTGTCACCACAAGTGAGATATGGAGTCCTAGGCCCTGAACAGGTTACTTTGATGCTGTTAACCCTAAAAACAAATACATTTTCAATAAGAGGTTCCGTGGTCATGCTAGCTTTCTGTTTCCCTCAGATGATGGAGAGTAAATTGTTCAGATTCAGAGGCTAAACTTTGTCATGAGTGGATATAGACTATCCTAGAAGCTCAGCCCCTAAGCCTTATCCAACAGAAGCACTGAGGGGCTTCCAAGCAGAGAAAAGCAAGGCCACTCTTGCTGAATCAAGAGCAGGGGTCACAGGGCTGCCTGCCCACCTTCTAGCATAGCCCATCGTGTGCCCAGACCTCAGTTTGCCTCTGCCCTCACCATTGTGGCACGTTTGCACAAAGCATGGTTTAAATCCACTTTATTAAGACTGCTTTCAGTTACTAGACTAATTTCCATCATACCCCAAGGCAAACATTCAAGGAAGAATCCTACCTCCTCCAAACCCTGGTGTGTTTATAAGTCATGAGGTGAATCATACATATTAGTTAATACATAATAAAGCATTTACATACACGTAACAGGGAATTTTTTAGACTTCATTTTTTGAGAGCAGTTTTAGGTTCACAGCAAAATTAAGAGAAAGGTACAGAGATTTCCTCATATATCCTCTGCTTCACATGGGCACAGCCCCCCCCCGCCCCCATTGTCACCATCCCCCACCACAGTGGTGCATCTGTTACCACTGATGAGCCTACATTACACGCCATTATCACCAGAGTCCACAGTTTACATTAGGGTTCACTCTTGCTCTAATACATTCCAGGACTGAGCCCACTAGCTTAGGGCTCTCTTCCTCTTTTTAGAAAGCCACCATAGCTCCATTCCCTTAATAACCTATTAATCCATTAATCCACTAATCCATGAAAGGATTAATCCAATTATGGGGGCACTCTCATGACCCTGTCACCTCTTGAAGTTCCCGCCTTTCAATACTGCCACATCGGGGATGAAGTTTCAACATGAGTTTTGGACGGGACAAACATTCAAACCCTAACAGTCTTGTTATCTTACCTACTTATCTTTTACTGAATCAACCACATTGTTTTTACTGTTATAACTTTATAATGACTCTTATCTACTTTCCTTGGCCTTAAGCTAGTCATTTAATTTTACTATTCTTACTTACTGTTTTACTTACTCCAGGAAAGGAGGCAGGTAGTGAGAGAAGAGTTCGTAGATAGTTGGAAGAAAAGCCATGAAGTGCCAGAGAAGTTGTACTCATGAACAGGGAAGGTGCTGCTAAGCATTCAGAGGTCTTCAAGTCTATTTCTCAAGCTGTTGTTCCAGGCAAACTGGGTCTCCTAGGTCCAGTTGGTAGAAGACCATACAATTTTCTGCAGCAACCTGAATGTGGGAAAAAGTTTCCACTTCTTTTCGTCCAGGTCATACCTTTCCTTGGTGTAGCCCCAAATTCTTGTACTTCTTCCAGTTTACTACTACTAATAGCTACCATTTAATAACATTAAATTATTGCCTAACTTAATCCTCTCGATAACCCTATAACTTACACATAACCCATTCCATGGATGAGGAATCTCTGGTTTGAAGAACTTAAATGACTTTCCCAAGATCGGGTTACGATGGTGTAGCTGAACATCAGTCCCAGGCAGGTCTGGCTGCTCAGTCTTGCCCACCTGCTTACTTTCTCTCCCAGCTGAGGAACAGTCTCAGAGCACTGGGTCCATTGTCTTGGGTATCCAGTCTGAAGAAAGAGGACTTACCTGAGGGCTTTGATTCATGGGGTAAGAGAATGATTCTAGGGACTTTCTAGCAGAGATTTTTGTTGGGATAGGAGGTAGAGGGTGAGAACAGTGGGTAGCAGGGCACACAGTGGGTGACAGTGGTGGTGGAAGGAAAGAGGTTGGTGAGAGGCCAAGGTAGGTGTTCCCTGTTGCTTTCCTACTGTAGTGGGTTGAGTAATCCCCCCAAAACTCATGTCCACTTGGAACTTCAGAATGTACTTGGAAATAGGGTCTTTCCAGTGTAATTAGTTAAGTTAAAAGGAGGTCATACTGTATTAGGTATCCTAATCCTAGTAAATTCAATGACTTGTGTCCTTACAAGAAAAGGAGGCCAGATACAGTGGTTCACACCTCCCAGCACTTTGGGAAGCCAAAGCAGGAAAACTGCTTGAGCTCAGGAGTTTGAGACCAGCTTGGGCAACATAGGGAGACTCTACCTCCATAAAAAATATAAAATTAGCAGGGCGTGATGGCACAGGCCTGTGGTCCCAGCGACCCAGAAGGCTGAGGCAGGAGGATTGCTTGAGCCCTGGAGGTGGAGGCTGCAGTGAGCTGTGATCCTACCACTGTACTCCAGCCTGGGTAACAGATTGAGACCCCATAAGAAAAGAAAGAAGAAAGAGAGAGAGAGAGAGAGAAAGAAAGAAAGAAGAAAGAAAGGAAAGAAAGAAGAGAGAAAGAAAGAAAGAAAGAAAGAAAGAAAGAAAGAAAGAAAGAAAGAAAGAAAGAAAGAAAGAAAGAGAAAAGGGAAAGGGAAAGGAAAGGAAAAGGAAAAGAGAGAACTGAGAGACAGACACAGGGGGAAGAGGCCATGTGAGATGGAGATGGGAATTCTGTTCCTACAAGGCTGAGAAGGCTGAGGTTTGCCACAGCCACCAGCAGCTGGGTGAGGCAAGGAAGGATTCTCCCTTAGAGGTACTGGAGGGAGTGCGGCTCACCTGACACTTTCATTTCTGCCTTCTGACCTCCAGAAGTGTGAGAGCATAAACTTCTGTCGTTTCAAGCCACCAAGTTTGTGGTGATTTGTTAGAATAGCCATGAGAACTTAGGAAACCTGCTGAAGAGCCAAGAGTGATGTTCCTGTTGAAATCATTGAAGCGACACCTGCAGATATCACTCATTTCCTATTCTTTTGATTACATGGCTTGTAATCTCTGCTTCTCAATATGTGAGACATAAATGAAAACCTGCAGCTGTGGTCGCTTTCCAGTATGTTTGGTTTAGTGATAAGCTTCTCTAAATGAGAAGTGCTTGGCATGTAGTAGACCAGCAGATGTAAATTCATTAAATAAATGAAGGAACTCAGAGGAGGTGACTATACGTATCTGTGGAAATAAGACTTTATATTTTTCCTTGACACCGTTGTCTTTGGAGGACAGTCTGGTTTGCCACAGTCACAGAGAACACACAGGCATGAGAGCCAGACAAACATAGAGTGGGTCACCGTGGGACTTTGAGCTGGTACCTGAGCTCCACTGAGCCTTTGTTTTCTCACCTGTGAGTGAAAGGACCAGGCCTTCCTGGAAGGGTTACTGAGAGAATTAGTCGTCAGAGCACTTGGCATATCATATGCCAAGCTATGTGATCAGAGCTGTTATAATGCTGACCTACCTCACTCCTCTTCTCTAGCAGGAGGCAATGGTAGCACTCACAGTGGCTCTCTGGAAATATGAAATTGCATGCACGTGTTTTGTGGCGTGTGTGCGTGTTGGTACAGTGTGTGTATTTTTAGGTGTGAAGTGTGTTCATCAAACAGCTGTACTTAGATAAACGTGAAAAACCATGACACCCTAGGCAGTTTAGCTCTAGAAACATCCAAGTTTTCCAAGCAGTCCTCCTTTGAGAGTAAAGCATCAAAGAATTAAGTCACTTAGTCACACATTTTCAATCTCGGTAACATTTTCCTCATTCATCCCAGGACTGTCAACACAGCTGTTACTAGGCCTAGGTGTAGACAACTTTCTAAACGGAGTGGTAAGTCCATTGGTTCTGGTTTAATAGACAAGGTATTAGATGTTTTCCAATTTTGGCTACTGTACTCAATAAATCATCTTCTCTGGAGGAAATAAAAAGGAACAAAAAAGGAGAAGGAGAAGAGTAAAGACATCAATCTTGACTGACGACGATCCCCGGAGCTTCTGTTGCAGGGGAGCGTTTAGGAAGAGTATGTGAATGCGGCGCTGTGAGTGGACACAATTAACCTGTCCTGGGATCTGTGTGTCTACTTTTCTGACACTGAGCAGTGCCCCTGGAGAACACACTCCCAAGATGCTTGTAATAGAGCAGTGGAAATTCTGACTGCTGAAAGCAGCAGCTCCAGGTACCTTGAAAGCAGATGTTGGAAAAGAATTATTCCACAGGCCTGGTCTCCATCCAGTTTCTTAAGCTTCACTAGATCCTATAACCACAGCAAAGTGGCTTCAAGCTCCACTCAGCTGATGTTAAATCCAGACACATACACCAACCATTAGAAGACATTGAGTTGGTATTTTTACGGCTTTGTAAATCCATTCTTTGCTTAATGCCTTAGCCACCTTGGGTGGCTGGGAGGGGGGAAAGCAAGGAATATCATAAACAAGGCAGCATCCCTGTTAAAACTAGATCATCTGATTCCAATCCCCATGCTCTTCCCACCATGGTGCACTGCTGTGGAGGTGGCAGATGTTGAAGGCCTCCCTCAATCTGGCCCCAGATTCTCTCCTTGATCTAATTTCCCATAAACCTACACTTGCCTTCCAGGTCTGCAGCCACACTGAGTTCCTTGTCTTTCATGGATGTACCATTAGTTAGTGCTAAGTCAATGTCTTTGCTCTTGCTGTCCCTCCTGTCTATCTGGAACATTATCTGCTTAGAATAGTTTTTGTCCCCTTGGCTGCCTGCCAAATTTCTAAATAAAGGGCAGCCACTTCTGAAAAGCTTCCTTCAGCCCACTTTTTCCTGTCTCCTGGCTCCTTGTGGCTCCCTTTCCCATAGGACTTATCCCTGCATCTGTTATTGTTTGTTTACTTGGCTGCCTCTCTCACCAACCTGACACCTTCCCCTCTGCAGCATCTGACTCTGAGCACTGCTGGGCTCTAGTGGCTTTTGACAGAGATTACTTAATGAATGCAGGAATTAATGAATGATCAAATCCAGTGAGAGTCTCAAAAACCTCAGGATGAGGTGAGCTATTATTATTACATGTCACCCTCATCATTATGTATTATGCTAACTGAGCCCTGACTGAACCAGGTCTCCCTGAACCAGACTGTACACTTCTTTCTGAGAAGGCAGAAGTCCAGTTAGATTATAAACTAAGCATCAGAAATATGTAGCATTGCAGACATCAGCTAGCATGACCAATTAACTCATAGATCCAAGGAGGGAGTTTACTAATTCAGCTATTGGCTTAGCATGTGATGGGCAAGTATCCATTCCTTAATCTTTCCACTTATAACAGACAGATAAAGACTTTGATCTTTACCTCAAGGACTAATGAGGTTAAGTGTCTGAAAGCTCTAAACATCTTGGGGGAAATGCTTGCTACAGGACTTATGGCCACGTACTTGCATCTCACTTGGGGCATAGAGGATGGTGAAGGTTGTCTCCATTCTTCTCTGCCAAGTAAGGCAGATAATCTGGATTCAATAGGTCACTGTGAGGAGGGCCACAGTTAGATGGATAATTCTGGGTAAGGAAGAGATAGCGTTGACATTTCCGTTGATGTATGTTTTCACCAGCATGAGGTACAAAGGAAGGCCACTCCAGGTTTATAGGGCTAAATTTTGAGCACCCGTTCTGCAAACCATGGGAAGTTCTATCTTCCCTCTCAAGATTCCTTCCTGTGATAAATTTGAGATATGCTTTCTCACAGCCAGATGGTTGGTCCTGGTGACATTGCTATCAACTGCTCCACTGCTGTGGGTGTTGAGTTTTGTCAAAGCTTCCTCATGTGAAGGGTAGAGAGGGTCCTGTACTAGGTTATGGGTGCTCTACCCTAAAGAAGCCTGGGTCCTGGGTGCTGTGTTTTTTGTAAGAGTCACATGCAGTTCCTGTAATGAGCCTTTCCCACAGTAAAACATAATAACATTTAGATCAGAGCTTCTCTCAATTCAAAAGAAGGAAGTTACTACAAATAAACCAAGATGAGATCCTAAAAAATTGTTCAAGTAACTCACAGAAAAGTAAGAAGAGAAACACAGGAATAAGAAAGAAGAAACCAACAAAAAACAACAAAATGGCAGATGTAAGTCCTGATGTGCCAATAATGTAAATGATCTAAGTATACCAATCATCTAAGTACACCTTAAATGTAAATGATCTAAATACACCAATTAAAAGAAATTGACAAAGTGAATTTAAAAACGTGGTAAAAAGTACTCCGTCTACAAGACACATAAAATGAAATGACACTCAGATTTCATAGCCAGTGAGTGATCTAAGTAGGTTGAAAGTGAAAGGATGGAAGAAGATATACCATTATACATAATTTTTACAAAGTAGAAGTAGATACACTAATATCAGGTAAAGTAGACCTGATAAGAAAGAAAAAAGTAACTAGAGACAAAAATGAGATCACATAATGATAAAAAGATTGATCCCCTAGGAAGCCATGATGATCCTAAATATGTATCCACCAAAAAACAAAGCCTTAAAAAACATGAATAAAAAACTGATGGAACTGAAAGAAGAAATAGACAAATCCACAATTATAGTTACAAACTTCAACACCCCCACTCTCAGTAATTAGAAGAACTGAAGAATACCAACAAACAGGAACTGCGTGGCATTTATAGAGCACTCTAGTCAATGCCAACAGAATACACATTCTTTTCAAGCATCCATGAAGCATTCACCAGGATAGAGCATATTCTGAGTCATGAAACAAGCCTCAATATATTTAAAATAATAAGAATCATACTGAATATGTTCTTTGACCATAATGTAATTAAACTAGACATCAATAACGGAACAACAGAAAAATCTCCAACCATTTGCAAATTAAACAACAAATTTGTAAATAACCCATAAGATGATGAAGAAGTCTTAAAAGAAATTTTTTAAAAACGAAAATACAACACATCAAAATACATGAAATGCAGTTAATGTAGTGCTGAGGGGGGATTTATAGACCTAATTTATTAGTTTAGAAAATCAGAGGAATCTCAAATTAATACTTTAAGCTCCTACGTCAAGAAACTGGGAGAAAAAAGAACAAAGTAAACCCAAAGCAAGCAGAAAAAAGAAAATAATAAAGAGCAGAAATTCACAAAATTGTAAACAGAAAAGCAATAGAAAAAAATCAATGAAGCAAAAAGCTGGTTCTTCAAAACAAAAAAAATTAATACAATTAGACCTCTAGCAAGGCTGATATGGTTTGGCTGTGTCCCCACCCAAATCATGTCTTAAACTGTAGCTCCCATAATCCCCACGTGTCATGGCAGAGACCTGGTGGGAGGCAATTGAATCATGGGGGTGGGTTTTTCCTGTGCTTAGTAGATAAGTCTCATGAGCTCTGATGGTTTTATAAAGTGTAGCTCCCCTGCACATGCTCTCTTGCCTGCTGCCATGGGAGATGTACCTTTGTTTCTCCTTTACCCTGTGCCATGATTGTGAGGCCTCCCAGCCATGTGGAACTGTGAGTCCGTTAAACCTCTTTTCTTCTTTTTGTTTTTTAATAAATTACCCAGTCCAGATATTTCTTCATAGCAGTATGAAAATGGACTAATACAAAGGCTGACAAAATAAAAAATTTAAAAAACAGAGAGAGAAAACACAAATAATATCAGGAATGAAATAGGGGATATAACTACAGATTCTGCAGTCATTAAAAAAGATAATAAGAAAGTGCCATGAACAACTTTATACTTATGAGTTCTTTAACTTAGAAAAATAAACCTATTCCTCAAAGATCATCAACTAGAAAAATTCAGTAAGGATGAAATAGACAACCTCAATTGTCCTATAACCATAAAAGGAGTGGAATTTGTAATTTAAAAGCTCCCAGAAGCTGGGCGCTGTGGCTCACTCCTGTAATCCAGGCACTTTGGGAGGCCAAGGCAGGCAGATCACAAGATCAGGAGTTCAAGACCAGCCTGGCCAACATGGCGAAACTCCATCTTTACTAAAAATACAAAAATTAGCTGGATGTGGTGGTGGGCACCTGTAATCCCAGCTACTTGGGAGGCTGAGGCAGGATAATTGCTTGAACCCAGGAGGCAGAGGTTGCAGTGAGCTGAGATCACATCACTGCACTCCAGCCTGGAGGACAAAGTGAGACTCTGTCTTGAAAGAAAAAAAAAAAAAAAAAGCTCCCAGAAATGTCCAGAACCAGACAGATTCCCAGGAGAATTCTACCCTACATTTAAAGACAAATTAACATCGTTTTTTCACAATCAGTTCAGAGGATGGAGCACATCCTAATTCATTTTGTAAAGCTGGTATTGTGTTGATACAAAACCAAAGACAGTACCAAAATAATAATAATGATAAAAATCTACAGACCAATACATCTCATGAACTTTGATGCAAAAATCCTAAACAAAATATTCACAAAGTGAATTCTGTAACGTATAAAAAGAATTATAAGCCGTGACTAAGTGGGATCTATTTTAATTGTGCAAGGCTAGTTCAACATTTGAAAGTCAATCAGTGTAATCCACCATATCAGCACGCTAAATAAGAAAAGCCACATGATCCTATCAATTGATGCAAAAATGCAAAAGCATTTGACAAAAAAGGAAAGTGAAATTCTCCACAGAAAACAAGTTATGCTGGCCTTATCCAGCTGTGCAAAGGAGGAAATGAACAATCTTTGTGCTCCGGTCTTGGAAAATAAGGAAGTGTAAACTGGGACACAGATACAGAGAAAGATGAAGATAAAGCACTTGGATTACAGGCTCAGAGAGGCTAAGTCATTTGCTTAATGTCACATTACCAGTAATTGAGAATCATATCTTTTGATGGAAAACCCATAGATATGTACACCAGGGTACCCTGGAATTATGCTCTTGATCAATGTCTTTCCAATTATATTTGTATATTCATATATATTTTCTTGGTCTATTTTCTATTGCTATAACAGAATACTACAAAGTAGTTAATTCATAAATAATAAAAGTTTATCTGGTTCATAGTTCTGAAAGCTGGGAAGTCCAAGATCAAGGAGCCACATCTGATGAGGGCCTTCATGCTGTGTCATCCCATGGTGGAAGAGGTCACATGGCTAGAGAGCACACACAAGGGAAAAAATCTGGGTCAAACTCATCCTTTTATCAAGAGCCCACTCCTGCCACAACTAGACCACTCTTATGATAATAGCATTAATTCATTCATGAGGGCAGAGCCATCAGGCCCTAATCACCTCTTAAAGACCCCACCTCTTAATACTGTTGCAATGGCAATTAAGTTTTCAACACATGAAATTTTAGGGACATATTCAAACCATGGCATATAGATATAGATAGATACAGATATTGATACAAGTTAAGTATCCCTTATTTGAAATACTTGGAACCAGAAGTGTTTCAGATTTCAGACGTTTTCAGATTTTGAAATAGTCGTACTGTAGTGGTCAAACATCGCAAATCAGAAAGTCTGAAAGTTGAAATGCTCTAATGAGCATTTCCTTTGAGTGTCGTGTAAGCACTCAAAAAGTTTCAGATTTTGAAACATTCTGGATTTAAAAATTTTAGATTTGGAATGCTCCAGTGCATATACACACATATGTGTATATATATTGCAGAAATGAAGAACACATTTCTCAAGAGAAGAGAGTGAATACAGCAATTTGAAATTTTTGCAATAATTTGAACTAGTGAATTTCACTCTTAACATAATATTTTAGAGAAATAACTAGCATGACAGCACTCTTTCAGGGGCTTTTAATTTTACAGTGATGAAATTGAACTTCAGAACAGTGAGGCTTACCTGAAGTCACACAGCTTATGAAAGGCAGCAGATAAAATAGACCTAGTTTGCTGTCTTTCAAGAAAATGTTAGCTGTGATTGCACAACTGTATTAATCATATGAGAACCACATGTATTTTTTAAATGCTCATGCCATGTAAAAATCCAGCCTCACTGTATCGTTAATTGGAATTAAAATGTGGCTATAAACTGTCTCAAATTCTTTTAAAATTATGTGGGAAATGCTTTATAAACACACAGCCTTGAATCTCACATATTCGTTTTCTCAAATGAACATTCCAGCAAATATGGTAAATATCCATATGTATTTAATAATAAAATCTGGTTAGTTTTAGAGGATGTGGAAGGGACTGGTTTGGAGGGATTGCCCATGTTATTCACAAAACTGTTCATAAAAGTGGGAACAATGTCTTATTTTCCCTTCAGTACATTTCCTCAAAGCAAACTGCTGCTTGGAATTCTTTCATTACTGTTCTTTAATCGGGGATCATGGCAGGCATCCCCCATGATCCAAGGTTTGAACATTTGGGGGGGAAAATATTTCTTGAGTCTTATATCATTAACATTAGTGATAACTTTGTGCACAACAGAGTTCTTTGTAGATATATATTTTTTAATTCTCACAACTCTTTTCCAATGTAAGTATTATGATTATTCCAGCTTTACAGGAATTGGTTTACCCAATGTATCAGCAGGCACGCGGGGAAGCTGGTCCCAAGATCTGGAGAGGTTTGGGTTCAGAAGCCTGTGCTCCTTCTCAATCTTACTGTTGCACCCACAGTAGCCATAGGCACTGGGGGATGGGGTGAAGTGACCTTCCAGGATGCTACCGAGGGAAAAGCCAAAGGGACTATTCAGGCAGAGAGGGGACCAGGGCAGTCTTTGGTGGTCACGTTCTCAGGCTGATGTGCCTGCCTAGAGTTTTGCAGAAATCTCAGGAGCACCTAGGAGCCAAGACGGTAACAGCCAACCAATATCTGGGAGTGCAACTGAAAGTGTGCTCACAAGCTATGCAGATCCATCATACACAGCCAGCCTGGTACCCCCCAGAAGTCCACCCAGAAAGCAGTGGCCACTGAGGGAGGCATGATGACTCCACTGAGCTTCTCCCCGTCCCAGGTGCACCTGGCTTTGAGGACTGATCAGTACTCTACTAATGTCTGTTCTTTTACTTCATATTTTCCAAAAGTTAGGAAGAAACTATAACTAGGTCCAGGAGGAACAGGTAAGTGATTACGGCGAAAAGTAGCTAGATCATTGAAGAAAAGGTTAATGGGGAGGGGGTAATTGGTGGGAAAATGACACAGCCCAATGCTAATATCAACCATGCAGGAAAATTACTCTTGAAATAAATTTGAAGAGGAAGGATGCAAAAATATATGGTTCTGGACAAAAAGTGGTGGCACAGATCCTGTATTAGTCCCACTTTCCAGCTGTCCCTGGGGAATTCATTCACTGCTTCTGACATTCCATAATCCCAGACCTAAAGAAGTGTTGGAGAAGTGGGTGTGATAATGGGTGGAAAATGCTCTGCAAGCACTTTATGTATGTAAAGAATCATAGTAACTCTATGTGTGCTGAGGGTTCTGAAAGATGATGGCTACCCCCTATCTTCTCTGTCCAGAGGTGATGCCACTCAGAAAAATAAACTTTTGTTCAGAAGGCAGGAAACCAGACAGCCCTGGAGGCACATGCTGGTGACCCTGAAGAGCAAGAATCTGAGTGGCACTGCGACACCACAGAGCCAAGCGACGCTGTCTCAGTCAATTCAAGGCTGCTATCACAGATATCTTAAACTGGGTAATTTATAGGCAACGGGCATTTACTTCTCACAGTTCTGGAGGTTGAGAAGCCCAAGATGAAGATGCCAGCATGTTTGGTGCCTGGCGAGGACGTGTTCCTCACAGACAATGCTGTCTAGGAGGCCTTGTGTGGCAAAGGGCAAAAGGGGTCCGTGAGGAGTGAGCACGCCGTGCGGATGGAGCCCTGGAGAAAGGGGTTGGAGTTCTTATGAAAGAAGCCCAGGGAGCTTAAACACGGTGTCCATCTGGTTCCACACTATCCGCAGTTTCAAGCATCCACTGAGGTCTTTGAACGCGTGCCCCGGGGATAAGAGGAGACTATTGCAGTATGTGTATCAACAATTTGTTGAGTACCAGTTAATTGCCTGATGCAGATCTGTTCTAAATGAAGAAATAGAGAAAGAGAAAGGGGAGAAAAGAAAACAAACCAGTGAAGCCTGACATTTTTCAGAAAGGAAAAGTAATGCCTCCTTCCACTCTGGCTATGCAGGTGGTCACAGGGCTGAGCTGGAGAGAAAGATGAAGGACAAGTCGCACTGCAGAGGCCAAGCTCAGAAGCTCAAGGCTAAGTTGACCCCACACCCAGGAGTGTCCAGCCCAGTCCTTTGCAGCATCAGAGTGGAAGGAAGGCCTCCTGATTCCATGCCCAGCCCTGCCCCCGCATCTGGGTGACAGAGCAAAGGGCTTTTACCTAACCCTCGGAGTCTCCTCTGTTCCTTCCATGCCCTAAAAATTCAGACACTGAACTCTTCTTCTGGGGTCTCGCAGCCCTGAAGATTGCATCCTGCCTTTTAGCATGGATTTCTTTCTCCCAGGTGCAGCTGCCCAATCCAGAGGTCGCCACCGCCATAATTTACAGCTCAGACCCTGGACATCGGTGTGGTTGAGAAGGCCAAAGATCAGAAGGGGTGACCCATCCATTGGGGCTTGGATTTGCTCTCTTCTGACTTGCTCAGCTATAAACGCTGCTGCTCTGAATAATAACTGAGGATAATTACTTTCAAACCCCAGTGTAAGGTGATCCCTGAAGGCCCCAATCACTTGCAGGTGCTGCCTCCTTTCTGTGCTGCGTGTTGTCATTTTCCTCTCTCTGTCTTTGTGGAGACTTTTGCAAGAATCCTGTTCTGTCCCTTTTGCAATAACCCGTAATGTGGGGGCAGCATCTGTCCCATCTGTGTTCTCTCTGAAAGCCCAAATAAAGACAGCTCAGTGCTCAGATTCCATGGGGTCCACCCCATGCTGAGGCTCCTCAGGTTTCCAGGCACACAGCCAAGAAGCCACCACCTTCTGTCCCTTAGTCTTACCCTTGGATTACCTAGAAAACAAGAAACATCACAACTACCCACTTCCCTGGTCAGGCAACAAGAAGGATCAACTGGGCTCTCCTGGGTAAAGGAGCTCTGTGATTTGTGAGGTCTTGTGCTTGTACAGGGGTTAGCTGTTGTTGTTATTAGCTGAGCGATGTCCATGACTCACAGGATACAATTAGGTTAATTCCTTGCTAAACCCCATGGTCCCCACAGCTGCAGTTAAACAGTCAGAGAAACAGGCTACAGAGAGGCCAGAGTGGCCATGGAGCTGCATGGTCAGCATTGCATCTGCGTGAGTTCCCAGCAGATATGCAGGTCACCTGCACCAGGCTAGCTTAGGAAGCTCAATAATGTAGGTGTGTGTATTTGCAAACTCTTCACTTGGGGTTTTCCATTTAAGTTCTGGTCTAGAATGGAGCACAAACATTAAGCGTATTACTGGTGTTAGTGAGAGGGCTAGTCTGAGGACATAATCTAATCTCCCATGTCTGTAATGGAACAAGAGAGCAGGCCTCACTGGGTTGTGAGATGTTTATTGGAATACATGGGGAGCCCTCTTGCATAAGGCCTGGCACAGGATAAATGTTAGTTATTATTATTAAAATGATGCATGCACAGAACTTAAATTTAGACCTGTCCAGGGCAGTCTCCAGTTACAGACAGAGAGCCTTCAGTTCTCATGTTCCTAAAATGAGTGCAGCCGCCTTTCACATCACAGATGGGCACAGAGCCAGTGATCACAATCAGTTAGGAAATTCTGGAGACATGTCACATGAGGACTGTGCCCCAGCCACTATATCAGCACAGAGAAGTTGGAGACTCCCATCCCTAGCAAGCCCCAGGCTAGTGAGGGGTTTCAATGATGCAAAATGTAGGACAGGAGTAAGACAGGTTGGGGCAGACATCAGCAGCCTCCATGTTCTGGGGCAAGTCCAGCAGCCTGGGGCAGATTTGCAACCTGAAGCTCCACCCACAGACCTGTGCTGCTGTGTGACCCACCCAGGCTGTGAGTCTTCTCTGGGCTTCACTTCCTCCTCTGCCTTGATTTCCACCTTCATTCTTGAGAGGACGAGAGCATTCCAAGAAGGGCTTTGTGAGCTGCTGTGGCTAAAACCCAGAGGGTGTGGTCATCCTAGTGATGGGTTGGAGGTGGTTCCTGCTCTCCCATCTTTGGAAAGGATGAGAGGTGTTCATAGCAAAACCTACCTCATATAACCAAACCCGAGGCAGAGGACAATGGATGGGGAGAGCTCTGTGCACAGAGGAAGAGACACCAGGTGGGAGGTGTCCTCCCTCAGAGCTCGTGGTGCAGGATGTGGTCACTGGACCTCAGCAGTCAAGCTTTCTGTTAGACATGGCTTTGTGCTCCTCCTCACAGAGGAGCAAGAGGGGAGGGTGTGACAGTTTCAGCTTCACCACGGTGTGCCCAGCTAGACCTTCCGGCTGTCTCTACTCTGGGAACCCCCACTTTACTCCTGGTGGAGAGAAGCTACAGTAGTCAGCACAGGCATGCTCAGTGGAACTGCAGCTGATATATCTCACAGGCACACAGGCCCCGGACAACTAACGCAATCACAGATGCAAAGCAGAGAAGGAGAGGGGAATGAAGGCGCTCTGAGCCATGACGCTCAGAGCCCAGCCCGGAAGCTGAGAAATGCAGAGGACATTTGTGAATGCGGAAAGTCTTCTGACCCTCAATCTTGGCTGGGAAAAGAAAAAATTGTTGAAACAGGTGGGGAAAGTGGTAGCTTTGGGGAAGGTTCAGACAGAGAAAATACAGCAAGATGTCACCTAAAACGTTCAAGGGCCAGACCCTTCCAGGTGGCCCCAAATTCCACATCCGGGATTCTAGAGAATGGCCCCTCTCCCTTCACCTCTGTGGCCTCTGCTGGGACCTTGGTAAGTGCACTGAGTTATAGATTCAAGTTGAAGGGCAGGCGACCATCAGAGACAATGCTAATCCCTGTGCCGTTAAGATCAGGGCTCAGCCACGTGTGCTCATAAGTGGCTGAAAATCCACTTGGAAGGGCTTGTCTGGGCCTCAACAAGTCCCTCAAGGCCAGTGGACCACACACTGATCAGCGAATAGATCTTTAAAAAATGTATTTATTAAAGTCTCCATTGATTTATATTGGATGAACTGGCAGAGCCTAAGAGGCCTATAGGAGTTGGGGGCTCCAGGCTCTGTGGCCTCCATGGTTTCCTGCTCCCTCTGTCACTCCCGCTCTGAGTCAGCCTCCAGACAGGACTCTGTTGCTGAATTTTCCTCCATTAGAAAAGTCCTCTATGCTCTGGTACCTCCATGATCCCCACAGCAACACAAATGAAATGCTCCTTAAATATCCATGACCATCATCACATTCCGTAAGAACTGCCATATACTCTAGAGAGTCAAAAGAAGCAAGTTGTTGACAAATCTGTATATTTGGTGTGTTCACTGAATTAGTCGTTCGGCAAATTGATTGCTTACTTAATTGGCTTTCACTGAATTGGAAGAGCATCTGGGAGCAGCCCAGAAGCAGAGACAGGGAAATATGCAACACTACAGCGTGGAATTGGGCCTAGAGACCAGAGAGAGTGGGAAGCTTTGGGAGTGAACGGTCCAAGGAGAGGACATGGGATTGAGGGAGGGGAGGCGAGAAGCAGGAATCCTGGCACTTCCTGAGGGTGCACAGCCTGTACCATCCTCCAAATGCCTCCTCATCTCTTTTCTCATTTGATCCTCACACAATTGTGTGACACAAGTATTTCAATCCCATTTGCAAGTGAATTAAGAGCCCTAGAGATGTAATTTTCTAAGATTATAAAGTTAATGCATTATAACATTTAGAGCTCAAACCCAATTTATGAGGTTCTAAGACTCATGTTCTTGTCCATCTCACAAGTAAACTGGCAATGAAGGAGAGAGAGACCCAGAGGAGTGGCCATGATAATTCACCACTATGTTCCCAGAGCATTGCACATAGTGGGTGCACAGCAAATATAGCTTGGATGAATGAATGAGTGAGTAATAATGATAATGATAATGAGGGTGATAATAAAAGTGGCTAATAAGTATTGAGTGTGAAGAATTATCTCATTTAATTTTCAACCATATGTGGTAGATCATATTTTTAAACCCATTTTGCAAAGGTGGTTTAGAAAATTCAGTGGTCCTTGAGTCTAGCCAAAAGGCCTTGCAATGAAGCATGAAGGGCTGAAAGAAAATGCTTGACCAAGCAATGCTTTCCCGGAGGCAAAATGCAGAGTGTTGCTTGATTGTGTAATAGGAAACTGAGCCTGTAACCCAACCCCTGGGTCATGAGTTTATACCTAGATTCCTGGGCCATGTGGTTCAAATATTTAGAGAAATTCTAAGTAGCTGGCTGTGCCTGTGAGCTCCACAGGGGAGGCTGTGAGGGAGAACTTGCTCTTGCTCTCCTTACCATCACCAAGTCCCAAGGCTGCAGGGCCCCAGTGCTGGGCCCTTCCTTCCTGCCCTCCTCCTCTCCTCCTGTGCTAGTTCAGCCCTGCATTACCCTTCCTTGGGGACAAAGGTTTGCTCTCTTATTTCAGTCTGCCCAGCACACCCCAGCCAGGGTGATCTGCTGAAGAGCAACTCAGATTATTGCACTCTCTCACTCAAAACTGCTGGGTCCCCACCTCCCCTGCCCCCATACCTAGGAGCAGAGGGTCTCAAACTCAAGGCTGTATCAGAATCCCCTAGAGCACTTGTTAAAACATAGGTCTAGGGTGGGGCTAAGAATGTGCATTTCTTGCAAGTTCCCAGGTGATGCTGATGCTGCCGGTCCAGGGACCACTTGGAGAAGCATAGCTTTAAATGAAAGCAAAAGGCCTCGACCTGGCATTTAAGCACTTTTATACCAGGTGCCAGTCCACATCTCCTTCATTTTCTTCTTCTGTGAATCACTGTATGCACACTGGGCTGTTAGTAGAGTTACCATGTATGTTCCTGCCTCCACATGTCCAAGTCTCTGCCTAAAATACCTACCCCCCATCCACCCTGCCACATTTTCCTGTCCCCCTCCAGCTTCTCTGCGCTTCCTTATCTTACCCACTCTGTCAAATCCACCTGCCATGGGAAGCCTTTTCTGACCTCTCTTAGTGGTACAAGCCCATTCCTTGCCTGCTCTTGGAATAGTTTATTAGTTCTTTCTCGTGCCTTTCAATCTCAAATTCTGTTCCTACGTATCTATGTAGTATATGCCCTGCTAAAATATTGGCTACAGAGATGCAGGGTGGCAGGGCAGTTGTATGCACAGGCTTCAGACCCTGGCTGAGCTGGTTTCATGTCTCACTTCTGCTGCTTGCTAGCTGTGTGCACCATCATGGTCAACTCAGCCTCTCAGGTTTTGGTTTCCTCATCTGTATAGTGAGAGAAATTCATGTTGACTGTGATGGTTTTAAGACACATCTGCAAATTCTTTGATACTCCTTTCCCCAAATGAGGGCTGGCCTTTGTGACTCACTGGTAACAAATGGAATGCCGTGGAAGT
This sequence comes from Symphalangus syndactylus, assembly GCF_028878055.3. NCBI lineage: Eukaryota > Metazoa > Chordata > Mammalia > Primates > Hylobatidae > Symphalangus > Symphalangus syndactylus. The sequence goes on from NC_072426.2 coordinate 81,317,231, forward strand.
GACACTTTGTGGTTCTGAGGTGAAGTCATAAAAGGCTACACAGCTTCTGCTAGACCCTCTTGGGATGTTCTTGCTTGGAACCAAGAAGCCACCTGGAGACCCCACACAGCCTTTCCAGCTGACAGCCCCTGCTGAGGTCCCAGCAGATGGCACATCCACAGTGAGTGGGTGAGCCTGGAGAGAACTCCTGCCCTCATTGCCCTCTGACCACAGCTGAGGGAGAGCCCGGCTGAGCCTACTCTATCCCAGGACCATGAGAGTGGATGATGAAATGACTGTTAGAGTGATTTGTTCTACAATAGATTCCTGAGACACTACTCTACATGCTTATTTCAAAGGTTAAATGAGATCATGAAAGAATTTATTGTACTACCTGGTGCACAGGGAGCAGAGGGAGGAACTTGTCGCCCATGCGTTCAGCTTCCCAACAACCTAATCCACAAAATGTTAGGTTTTGCCTCTATGCCCTCTTCCAAGTTGCCTACTGTGTCATCCAGATATTGAGATCCCATGGCCTGTGCCACAGGTTTCTCCCAAAGCTCAGAGGCCGTAGTTCACCTTGACGACTTGGTCCTGCGGAGACGTAGGTGCAAATGGGCTCCTCCTAAGAGGATGCATTCAGAGGCTGTGCAATGGTGCTGGGGCTCTTAGCACAGGTATGCTCTTCCTCTCTGCTCTTCACCCAGCTCCCTAGACAGTTACTGGGAAGCCTTGCCCTCTGTATGGTCCAGGCTGTCAAAGGGCCACTGCAGTTTCATGGTGTGGAGGCTGAAAACTATGGTTCCACATTCTTTGACATTCCTCCCCTGGAGAGGTAGGCTACGTCCCCTTCCCCCGAATCTGGGCTCCACCGAAGAGCCTGTGGAAGTGACCTGGACATTTCAGCCTTCATCTCCTTTAATAATCTCTCTTGAGACTCCCTCCTGGGCTCCTATCGATTACTGTTTCTTAAACTGAACTAATAGGGGGTGTGTGTGTGTGTGTGTGTATGTGTGTGTGCAGAGAGATCTACCTTAAGGAATCTACTCTCACAATTGTGGATACCAGCAAGTACAACATCTGCAAAGCAGGCTGTTAGGCTGCAGATCTAGGAAACAGCTGGTGCTGCAACTTGAATCCAAACACATTCGGGAGGCCAAATTCCCTCTTCCTCAGGGTACCTCAGTCTTTTTGCTATATGACCGTCAACTGACTGGGCGAGGCCCCCCACATGATAAAGCGTGATTGACTTTACTCGGAGTATACTGATTTAAATGCTCATATCATCTAAAGATGCCATCACAGTGAGGGCTAGGCTGGTGTTTGACCAAGTATCTGCTATGGCCTACCCAAGATGACACATAAAATATTCCATCACAGGCCCTCTCTTTTAGAATCCAGCCACCATGCTATGAGCCACCTAACCAGGCAAAAAGGTGAGGAGGAGGAACTGTGGTCAGCACTCCAACAGGACCCAGCGTCCCAGCTGTCAAGCCCAGGCATTGAGTGACAGCACCTGCAGAAGGCCCTGCTCAGCCCCAGCCCTCAGCATCACGCCTGACCACTCAAGTCTTTCCAGCTAAGGCCTTAGAGACTGAGGAGGGGTGGCCACCCCCTTCCATCCTGTTCAGACTCATGACCCACTGAATTCACAAGCACAATGAAATGGGGGCGGGTTTATGGCACTACATGTTGGGATGGTTTGATACACAGTAATACATAACTGGAATACTAAATCTTTAGCAGAAAAATTCTCATGTAGCCCTCACATGTAGTCAAAGGAGGATTTTATAGGCATGGCTGAAACCCACAGCTCCCCAAACAGTCCTCATTAAACCAAATTATATGACCTCTCACTTCTTCCCATCTCATCTTTCTTTGTTTTTCTTTCCCAGAAATGAAGCCTTCTCTGAACCAGTCCCAAGAAGTCTCAACTTTAAAGCATTAACTCCCCAAATGAACTCACTTTCATTTCATCTTCTCATATGTCATTGCATTCTCAACAAACCAGATCTATAGGATGGATCAGTCAAAGCTTACAAAGAAATCTAATTAGGTATGGAATATGAACTTTTTATTTGATAAATAACTTAGCTGGAGATACATTGAGAGTTACTCTATAAGAATAAAAGAAAGAAACGTCATAATTGCTGGAGTTCATGAGTGATTCTCTCTGTCCATGGGGCTGTCTTGTGAATGCTATGGGTTAGCCCTGGGCTGGCCTGCAGCCAGCTGCCGTGGAGGGCACTGAGAACCCACACACAAATAGTGAAGTTGCTTTGCAGGGAAACACATTTATTGAGGAAGGAGAGGGAGAAACAGAGCTGTTTGTTTCCTACTCTGCACTGCCCAGACTGGTATAAAAGAGGAAGGCTCACTTTTGTTGAGGGGAGGGAGGATAGGGCAGGAAAACCTGGCTTTCTCGCCACATCCTAAATGCAGAAGGACTCATGGTTCACCTGCGTCCTTCTCTGGGAAAGAATGTTTGGGAAATGAGAACCTGGGCACATCTATAACATGTAGAAACATCCATGGACTGAAAGGCGGGACACAGCAGGCAAAGGTGGGCTTGGTTTCCACATGGGGCATAAGCCAGTCTTGGTCCAGCTAAGAGAGGAAGGGATGATGATCAGGTGGGTAAATGAAGGGGGATCCTGATTCCACCTGTCTCCTGGTGAGATCTCAGAGCCCTGTGTTCTTGGTACAAACTCAATTCTATAAGAAAGCTGAAAAATCTGAACAGCACAGAAAAGAGCCATGGCAATGGTGAAATTAAGACAGGTCTTAAGAGAATGAAGGGACAGAAAGCAGTGAGTCCGAGGAACGACCTGTCTGCCAGGTCTCTCATCGGCTGCTGTTGGGGGGAAGAAGCCTGGCTGCTGAAAGGGCACTTGGGACGTTCTCCAACTTGAGCCTCTTTTTTTTTTTTTTTTTTTGAGACAGAGTCTTGCTCTGTCGCCCAGGCTGGAGTGCAGCGGCATGATCTTGGCTCACTGCAACCTCCACCTCCTGGGTTCAGGCAATTCTCCTGCCTCAGCCTCCTGAGTAGTTGGAGGCTTTTGAGCACACAAAGCTGGGAGGAGATCCTGGGTGACAGAACTAAGATCCCAAATTTACTTGACCAATCTAGAGAAATGGACAAAATTTTACAAAATGAAAGTCCAAAGAGAAAATCTTTGGGCTTGAATGTGCCTCCCAATCCCTACTGCAGAGGAAGACAGGTAAGCATTTGAAAGCTTACAAAGCAACTAGATCACCAGGAAGTTTCCTGGGGCCTGAAAATCAGCTGCAGTTCTTCGAATGCGTGGGCAGTTCTCTCTACTACTCAGGGCATAAGCCCTTCCAACCCCTGGTTCCAAGGACTACAGCTCTGAAAGGATCAAATCCCCCAGTGTCTGGGGAGAGGGCAGTCCCACAGGGCAGTTAAGTGCTCTTTCACTTCTCGGAGGGCAGACAGGGCTGAGGAGGGCGCCAAGCACCTGTGGATCCAGATCTGGGAACCATGCTGCCCAAAAGAACCTACTCGTTTTTCCCAGTTACTAGCACAGCTTCCCAGCATAAATTTCCCTGCATTTAACTTGTGTACTTTCTTCCAGGGTAGGGCTTGGAAGCATCAGGCTAGCACAGATTCCTCTGAATTTTCTGCACTTGTTAAGTTGCCCCTGGAAACTCTTTTGGGGAAGATTCTTGAGACTATTTTGGCTGGGAGAACAGAAAGAAGGGATTCTCAATGGTTAAAAAACGGACAAACAAACAAAAATCTCACATACCCTGCACTTTTAAAAATTAATCAATGTGTTTTTACAGTCAGGTCCATACCAACCACCTGCTCTGCCTCAAGGGTGTCTTTTTAACATAGGGTCACTCGGAACCTGGCAGAACACAGGCGTGCTTTCGAATTTCAATAAACTGGAGAAAGAGAGAACTTACTATTTCAGGGGCTTAAAAAGAAATAGAAGAAATTTGCCTGTGAACTCTTAATTTGTATGCTGAATATTTATTTTTAACTCATGATTATTTTTAATGACCTGGAGTAATGAATTTAAAGTTTTAAAACACCACATTGCTCAGCTGGGAAGAGGGTTACTGTGAGTCATGAAAGAGTGATCCATTATTTCTGCCCTGGAGTTCTTATGAAGAGGTTTGGACATTCTGACCTCCTTGGCCACAGGATGGCGAGATGGAGATCTCCTTCCTAGAGATGTGGAGGCAGATGGCCTCTCTTTAAGGAAGATTCACGTGGGCTCTGAGGAAGAACTTCCCTTCTGGTCACTCACTGAATGCTGCTGAGAATGCAGAGGCGGCTGGGAGGCCCCCTGCAGGTGAGGGCATGAGAGAGGCCATTTCTCCCTGCTCCAGAGCCTGGGAGAGGCGATGGTGCCACCACGACACACCTCAGGAGGCCATAGTCAGCACAGGAGCGCTACTACAGGGCCCACGGTAAGGTTACTCAGACATATTTTCACAAGGAGGCTCCAGGTATTGCATGACCTTAGCCCTCCACAAGAGGTGGGAGTTGAACATGGGGAGAAATGACCCTCCTCTAAGCAAGGGGAAGAGTAAAGCCAGCATGAGGGAAGAGCCCCAAGTTGCCAAGTCGGACGCTAATGGAGAGATCCACCTGGAAAGAGGCTGGGAAGAGACAGAAAGTTCTGGAATGTCAGATTGAAGGACCTATTATTATTTCTCTGTACACTTTGGGGAGCAATTAAAAATGTTTGAATGAGAAACTTATTTTTTTACAAGATGGTCATCAGGTGCAGCCACAGGAGAAGACACAAGAGAGGCTTGGGAAGAGTCCATTACACTCACGGGTCCTAGAGCCAGGAGGGTGCTGTGCTGGGCCATGTGGGAAGGACACCAGTGCAGTCAGGAGCAGAAGGCAGGGCCAGTGGATAGCTGGGCTAAGACCTTTACTGGAGTTTCTGTGGGAAAGGCAAGGCAGGGCAGGGCAAGGAGTTTCGGAGTCACTGTGATGGGCTTTGGACATAGATGGTGCCTAGTTGTCTAGTGCCTGGCTGTCTCAGTTCATGCAGGCTACTGTAAAAAATACCACAGGCTAGGGGACTGATAAACAGCAGCCATTTATTTCTCACAGTTCTAGAGGTTGGGAAGTCCAAGATCAAGGTGCTGGCAGATGTGGTGTCTGCTGAGGGCCTCTTTCTGGGTCACAGAGAGTGCCCTCTTGCTGTGTCCTCATATGGTGTGAGGGGCAAATGAGCTCCCTCAGGCCTCTTTTATAAGGACACTAATCCCAGAGCCCCCATGACCTGATCCCCTTCCAGAGGCCCCACCTCCTAATACCATCACCTTGGGGGGTTAGGGTTTTGACATATACATTTTGGGGGGATAGGAACATCCAGACCACAGAACTGTCCCTGGGATGGTTAGGGCAGTGGGTATTGCCTCCTGGGGTGCAAGGCCCAGGTAAAGGAGGGAGAGCTCTGATGGGTCAGTTTGCACCTCAAAGGCATGCTCACCACTGGGCCCTTTCCTCTTTCTAAGAACTGGCCCAGGAGCTGCAGTCTCTCCTCAGCTAGAAAGGTTTTTTTAGATGTCAAAACAAGGCATTTTTTTAGATGTCAAAACATGGCAATATGCAGATAATTAAAAATATATACAATGTACAGCCCAACAGAACAGTGCTGTGACCAGGTGCCCAGGTGTGGGGCCAGTGTATGTTCCGCCTGCATGGCTAGGGAGCTGTGCTGCCTCTCCACTCAGCTTTCTCCCCTGTAGCGAGGGGACAGTGAGTTCTGGCCTCATATGGCGACTTTGAAGAGCGGGCACGCTGCTGTGTGTGAGGCCCTCAGCCCAGGGCCAGGCACACAGTCGGTACACGTGTTTACATGACAAATACTAGGACACCTTGGCTTGAGAAAGACTTAATCAGCAAAATGGATTGGAGTGGGGAAGCTGAAGAGGGGAGACCAATTAAGATCTTGTAGCTTAGAGACAAGGCGATGAGGGCCTGAGCTAGGGTGGCCTGCGCGGACTAGGAAGGAAGGCGTGGTGGGACGCCCCAGGTTTCACCGCTGAAGGGATGCTGAGGCCCTTCATGAAGGCATTCACTCAGGGAGCAGCTATGAAGTGCCCACTGCATGCCCAGTGCGAAGTGATGTGCAGGGAGGCGGGGACACTGCAGACCAAAATGCTGCTCCTCCAAAACCATTGTCCTCCCATTTCTTGCTTTTTGCCCTATTCCCCTCTATCCCTGTACATCGCTTGATGCTCAAAGGTTAGATTTAATAGGTTTGAGGCATCCTTGGGATTTCATGCTGGTGGTGGCAATAGAAAATGTGAGACTGGATTTTGGAAGTGAAAATGGGGACAAGGTGGAGAATTGGGAGTGACTGACATGAAACAATTGGAATATCTGAGGTTGGCAAGAGAGGAAGTGTAGGGAGGAGAAGAGAGCAGGGAAGTATCATCGGTGTGGGGCTAGACCCTTTTATTCCCCCTCCCAGGTCAGCATGAAGCTCCCTGAGGTGACAGCTCACCATCCTGTGTCCCCCAGCACCCTAGACTTGATGGCAGCAGAGGACAAAGCAGGTCTTCAGCCTCAGAAGCTTAAACGACCCATCCCGCCATGTTTTGCATATGTTTGCCTGCTTGACAGCTACCAAAGTTTTTCATCTTATTTTAAAAACAGAACACCCGTGTACATTTAAATGGATGTAGGCATCAGAGCCTATAAATTGGTTGATTTAGAGTATCCTGTTGGCATCCATAGTCCAAGTCACACAGGGCTCAGATACCAGCTAGAAGTGCCGGTCTCCTCCCACCACCTACTGCCCTCTCAGGCAACAGTACTTTTACTGAGGGGTGTATGTTAGATTTTTAGATGGGAAGAACAGTGGAGAACCAGACTGAGAACCAGAAAAAAAGGCAGGATGAGGACCAGGGTTGCCTGGGGGGCTGGGAGCCCCCTGCCTTCCCTCTCAGAAACCAGCACCAGAAGGAACGTCATCCAGGTACTTTGTCTCACCTTGACTCTCTGGATTGAGGGTCATATCTCCCAGCAGCTCATCCCTTGGCCCAGCTTGGAAGTCAAAGACCTGCTGGATGGGAGCAGGGACAGGGAAAGAAGATTCTGCAAAACAGAGTCGTGATGTTAGGGAGGGGGAATGGGTGCTGGGAAATCAGAGAAGCAACCAGGCTCAGGGAGCTCTTTATGACACCAGGACCCTGGGCATAATCAAATACCAGAGGCCTCCAGTGTCCCAGGTACCCAGAGGCCTGTGGGGGGCACTGAAGTGCTCAGAGCTTTTGGGAAGCAGCATCAGCACTGAGCACCACAGAGAGCCCAGAAAAGCCTCAGCCCCTGGGAGGCATCACTTTGGAGCAGTTTCTACATTTACTTTCTGTGTTGTGTGCCAGGGAGTATTTGACAAACACCATGGCCTCATTCATTGGGTCTCCTTGTAACTCCCCTATTCTGAATACCTTGAAACCATTCTGTCAAACTTAGAGTCAGCCACAGAAATGCAGCTTAAGATACCATGCCCCAGGCGTGCTGCTGGGGTCTGGGCCCTCACCTGCACTCCCTGAGAGCTCCATGCCCTGGAGAAAGGCCTCTGTGAGGGAGGGAAGGGCACCAACCCTGGACATAGGCGTCAGAGTGGAGAAGGTGTTCTGTGGTCCTTCTGGGGAGGCTGACCGATGAGACGGCCATCACCCTGCCCTGGACGCCTTGCCTGAGGGTGTCTGTGTTGTTGCTGGGTGAGTGACAGCCCTCAGCTCACTCAAAAGCTTCTGGGCTATTTGCCTGACAGCAGACATGACCAGCTTTCCTCACCGGCGTCTGTGGAAAGGGAGGGAGAGCATGTATAATGCTCCTTACCTCTGTTTGGCAATACTTGCTGCTGCCTTCATAGAGAAGCAGGTATAGATATCAGGTGTGAATCTGCCTGTCCAGATTGCAGTGGGAAAGCATCATTTTCCTTTACCTCTTTCAAATAAATTTAATTCTGGTCCCAAGCTACCACTTATCAGAGAAGACGAGGCACCCAGAATCAATCAGCCTTGGACTCAGCCTGCCATGGCCAGGTGCTGGCCTCTGTCCCCTCATTGTGCTGTCCTCTAAGAAGGTTGGATGAGGCTGGCCCAGGGGCTGTGGTGAACGCTCTCCCCTCCTCACACTCCACCGGGCTGTCCTCTCTGCTCACCTTGTCCAGTCTCAGCACTTTCCCCATCAAGAAGACAGGTCTAGGGCACAAGAGGCTGTGCTGTTCTCAAACCCAGAAAGGCCTTCCAGCACAGCATGGAGGACCAAGCTGACATTCACTACCTACCCTTCATTCGATACACGCATCACTTCCTGACATGATCCTACGTAGTCACTGTTTCCTTTCTGTCTGCACCACTTGGATGTAGACTTCATGATGCCTGGCCCATTCGTTCATTGCTGCATCCTGCATCCTCAGTGACAACATCAGGCCCCAGGATTTATTTGGGAATCTGAGTGCAGGAATCACAGTGTGGGCAGGGAGAAGCAGCCACCTGAATGAGGAAGCCCAGCACGTATAGATGAACCATCAAACAACAAAAAGAGAAAATAAAGGGTGAAATAGACAGCAGAAGAAGTAGAGACAAATGATAGAAAGAGGCTGCCTGCAGAAGTGAGCTTGTGTGTGTGGCCAGTGGGGCTGAGGTGGCTGCTTTTTATTGTAAGCTCTGCTGTGACATTGAGTTGTTACCATGTCCATACAGTATTGTGCTTAGCAAAGACATTCCTCCTTAATAATCAATTAATGTTAATTAATGTTCCTATGTTCCAACATAGGAAGATACTGATATTTACATATTTCCACCCTACCACGGTCATGGTTCCTCATCTCTTATGATGGTGGCTCCTATAGTCTCCATATTTGTCTTCCTGTCTCAATTTGCTTCCCCCACTAATTTGGCCCCCGTATTGTGATCAGATAAATCTTTCCAGAGCACAAATCAGATCCTGCTATTGTCCTGCTCTGAAAATTGTCATTTTTCATAAGACAAAGTTCATCTTGCCATATTAAACATTTATTGAACTATGGTCCTGGAGATTCAAAGATGAAAATCCTAATTCTTGCCCTCAGGGAATTCATAGTCTAGTGATAACAGACAATATGCACAAGGCATTAGCTAAGTGTTATGGAACCGGCAGACACTAAGAGAGCCAGGTATACAAGAAAAGCACCAGGAGAGGAGGCCTGAATTAGTCAGCTGAAAACGGGGAGAATATGTTGGTTGGTTCAGCCTAGCCATCATTCACCCTTTTCTTCTGATAATGGAACCCTCACTTTTCCTTTGGGTAATTGCTCCTTCTCTATTCCCCCTGCAGCCTTCAGGACATTAGCACTCAAGGTTCAACTGCCCCAACCATCCAGGGATTAGCACATGATCTCAGCATGGATTGTCATATTCCTCCCACCTCTCTCTCTCAAGTATAATATGTCCACCTTGTGGGACTACTATATAGCATGGACAGTCGAGCAGGTTGGACACTGCACTCCTATCCCACTCCTATAGCATCACATACACAATACCTTGCTCATTTTTGTATCTATTTTCTTCCTGCTCCTCAATGTCCTCAAAGTTAAGAGCATGTCCTCTTCTTATTCTGAGGCATCTTTGTGCAGTAGTTATGGGTGAATACGTGGGAACTAGCAGCTGCTAGTAGGCTGTGTCTCCTAATGATGTAATGACGTTTGGCTTTAACTCAACCTAATGGAGCCTCAGGTCCTCTCTCTGGAAAATGGGAATAATTCTGTTGTGTCTGTTTTCTGCTGCTATAACAGAATACCACAGATCGGGTAATGTATAAACAATAGAAGTTTATTTGGCTCACGATTCTGGTGGCTGGGATATCCAAGATCATGGTGCCAGCATCTGGGAAGGGCCTTTGTGCTGCACCATCCCAAGGTAGAGGGTGAAACAGCAAGCAAGTATACACAGAGGAAGAGAGCAAGAGGGGGCTGAATGTGCTTTAATAACAAGCCCACTCGCTTGATAACTAGTTCATTCCCATGACAATGACATTGAGAGCAGAGTTCTCATAAACTAATCACCTCTTGCTAGGCCTCACTCCCAACACTGTTGCATTGGGGTTCAAGTTTCCAACACATGAATTGTTGGGGACACATTCAAAGCATAGCAAATACCCGTCATACAGGACTATGGGAGGAGTAAAGAAGGCAGATCTATAAAGCAAGCAGCCTCTTCACACAACACCAAGCCTGGGGTGTAGTATGTGCCCAGTTAGGCAGATTAGTTTTGAAAACCTAGGAGATATACCTTTGCTTTGTGCTGGGCACTTGGAACAGATGGAAAGTCTGTCAGCTCCCCCTTCTTTGTAGGGAGCACACACTTTAAGGCCTTTTTAGCGAGTGACCTAGCCACCTGCCTGCTTGCATGCACCACATAAGATAGACGTGTGTGGCCTACAGGCAACTTTGCTATCTGATTTCCCTGTGGGCATGGCACACTTTGGTTGCAGATAACTTGCCCTTGCTTATTCCTTCTGAACTTTAACAGTAACCCTGAAAGGTAGACACACTCATTCTTCCTATTTTACAAATGAAGAAACTAAGGCTCAAGATGGTAAAGGATTCCCTGTGGGTCACTAGGAGCAGGTAGCCACTAGCGGTGTGGTCTCACCTCCAAAAGGTGTTTCTTTCCTTTCTTTCTCTCTCTCTTTCTTTCTCTCTCTCTCTCTCTTTCTTGCGAGACAAAGTCTCCCTCTCTCGCCCAGGCTGGAGTGCAGTAGCGCAATCTCGGCTCACTGCAACCTCTGCCTCCCAGGTTCAAGCAATTCTCCTGCCTTAGCCTCCTGAGTAGCTGGGATTACAGGCATGCACCACCATGCCTGGCTAATTTTTTTATTTTAGTAGAAACAGGGTTTCTGCATGTTGGTCAGGCTGGTCTCGAACTCCCGACTTCAGGTGATCTGCCCGCCTAGGCCTCCCAAAGTGCTGGGATTACAGGAGTGAGCCACTGCACCCAGCCCTTTCCCCTCTTTCACATTATCTTTTTCATTTGAAGAGCACAGTCACCAGGATTCACTTGAACTCCAGCATGACCAACCAGTCCCAAAGTGGCAGCAACTCTCTACCCAAGTCCCTCTATTTTTAGGGGTCACCATGCTAGAGAGCAACAGGGAGGCCTCTGTGGGTGCCAGGGCCGCCAGGTGTTGATCCCCAAAAGAACAAGGGCCACATCCCAGGCCCTGAGAGCCCAGGTGAGAGCATGGGGTTCCTGGTGAGACCCACTTCTGAAGGATGATGTCTCTGACTTCTGTGCTTCAAAAGCAGGGAGTGAACAGAAGAGGTCGGTCATGGGTTGATCCCCCCAGAGTAGCTCTGCCATTCATCAGCTGCTTTTGGGCTAACTGCTTTGCATTAGGGAAACTACAGGGTCATTCAGCTCACTCTTCACCTCTCTCCTGGGGCCACACTCTCTTTGCTTCTCTTCTTATTTTTTTCCCCTCCTCACTCTTTGTCTCCCTCGTGTTTCTGTTTTTTCCTTCCCTCCTCCCTCATCAGTCTCTCCGGTTCTCTCTGTCACCTCTTGCTCCCATCCTCTCCCTCTTTCTGGTGCCTGGTGATTGAGTCAGGAAGGTGTAGAATCTGTTTTCCTGCCCCCAGAACTGTGACTTCAAACCAAGGGAGGAACTGTTTGGGAGAAAGACTGAGGAGGGTTTAGCAGTTATCAAAGGCCCATCAGCGTCGGGGCGGTAGACTTCCTGTTTATACAGCCCTCCTCCTCCTGGGAGGCTCAGCTGAGCCTGGCCAGCTGTGGCCTGGGCAAGCTGCCGGCTCCAAGGCTCAGGATCCCACTGAACTGGTGTCAGGCCTGGCCTCTTACCGTTGGCCCCAGGCTCGTTGAGAAGCCCTGGGGTTCCTCACACCTGCTGCTGGCTTCGTCTGCACACTCCCTTGCATCTCCCAGTCTTCCTCTATCAGGGGGTCCTGGGAGTGCACACTTTTTAGGAGGAAGATGCTGGTGCATCCACCCTTACCCCTGCAGTGCACAGAGGGGCTTGGTTGGTGGCATGCCTCTGACCCTCTCTGTCTTAAAGGCAGGAGCGCCGTGTCTCCAACCTAGAAAGCCACCTGGTAATTCATGCATCTGTCCAGCCCTCACATACTGATTAAATACCATTCAGGTGTGAAATATCGAACTGTTCTCCTGATCCTTCTAGGGCCCTGGTGACACAGATGGAGAAAGGCAAGGATCTCCGTCTGCCCTATGCTCTCCTGAAGTTCACGTGCTGAAGAGGACATAGGCAGTGGGTAAGGAAACAAGGGACTGTCAATGGTGATGCTGCTGTGGGGCAGCTCGACGGGGACAGAGGCAGGGCTGGGGTGCAGAGGGTGGTCTGCCCCACCTGACCAGGGGAGCAGGGATTTGTGGAATCGAGACCTGAAGAGTGAAGAGGAGACAGCCATAAGCAGATGGGGGTGCTCCAGGCAAAGGTCCTGAGGGGGCCCAGGCTTGATGGCACGGAGGCCTGGGTAGTTTGGAGAGGGGCTCGAGGAACCCTGGAAGGTAACCAGAGGCACACCTCACTGGACGTGCAGGCCCTGGAAAAGAGTCTGGATTTGATTCCAGTGGCATGGAAAAGCCATTGGAAAATTTCCCTCCAGAGGAAAGGCAGCACCAAATTTATGATTTAAAGCCCAAACTGGCTGGCAGGAGCTGCTGGAGGGTCTGTCTCTCCACAGAGGACCCTGTTGTATGACCTGCACCATCCAGCAAGGGTCTGGGCGCTGTATCAGTGATGACCATGAACTAGGTCCTGAGGGGCTTGGATATCACACACGAGCTCCTCAATACTCCCAGAAACAGCCACCCATGAACAGAGAGAGACAGCTAGGGGTAGAAAGCAGCAAGTGTGGCATAGTCAATGAAACACCAATTGTCCCTCAAGTGCCACCCCTAAAACCTCTTGTGAGTGTTTGCTCCAGGCCCATCTGGGTTGGAGGAGAAAGCAACTTCCCCTTGCAGGCTGAGGGCACACACAGCTTCAAGCCAACCCTTTCTACCTCCGCACCCGATGGCTCCATATTGCTGTTGTGGAATGTGTTATATTGACTCACACGGGAAGTGGGGCCCTTTCACCGTGGGCACAGAGTGGCTTGATGGAGATGGGTAGGCAGTAAGGACAGGGGTGCCATCTTAAAGGATTATTCCTGTGTCCCCATGGCTGCCCATGGGGGGGCTCCCCTTAAATCCTCACTTGGAAAAAGCCTTTTCCTGAACAACAAATGTTTAAAACAGCCTTGTGACCCCACCAAGCCAGTCATGGAGCCCTCAGGTGACCTGCCGCAGACACTTGTCCCAAACCAGCCACCCCAGTGGGCAGTCAGCATTCTGGGGACCTTATCAGAGGACATGTCCTTCCTTGGCATCAGATGATCCAGCCTCCGGGCATATGGGAACTGTGGGTGTTACATGTGCCAAGACTGAAGATTCCCCTCATCAGTGATAAAGACATTGATAAAAGGCTTTGCCACCCTAGGCCTCAGGGTCATATCGCAGAGGGCAGGCAGAATAGGCTCTGAAAATGATGAGAGGAGCCCAGGCCAGATTGGGAAGAGAGCACCTTGTTGCCATGCTCGCCCTGTTAGAAAGAAGCTGTATCTTCCAGCTGAAGATACAGCTGAGGTATCTTCACCTCCCATGCTGTGCTCTACACATGCAGCAGTATTTAGAATAATGATAGTGAGAATCATCTTCACACTATGGGTATGTATTAAGTGCTTATTATGCTAAACATTTTTCATATATTTTCTCAATTAGTTCTCCCCTAAATTTATAAATATTTTTAGATGACAAGGTTGGAGCTCAGAGAAGTTAAGTGACTTGTCTGAGGTCACACTCACACAGGCTAAGTCTGGACTATAGCTCAGGTCTTCCTAACTCCAAAGTCTAGGCTTATAACTCCTAAACTTAATTCAGACTAAAGTTGTAAAGTTCCTATTCCAGAGTGTGAATTGATTCATTCTCAGCAAGTCCTTTGGGCATTGTTGTAACTCATTAAGCTAAAATCCCCTTGGGGAATTTTTACACACAGTGCTGGAACTGGGTCAGCTTGAGTCCCCTTTGGAGTTGAAACCTGGGCCCAGAGTGAGCCGAGTTAGGAAGCAGCTCCCCTTGCAGAGTGCTGAATGCTGCCTCTTCTTGTTTTATTTTTACTGTTTACATGTACTATAAAAGTAGTGCAGGCTTGTTTCAAGAAATGCAAACATCATGGAAAAATATCATCTGAAAGTGTAACAGTCTGTACGTTAATCAGCGTCCCAGCAGAAAACAGATGGCACACTCAAAATAGGGTCATTTCAGAGAAGTTTAGTAAAGGCACTACTTGCAAAGGTGCAAGCAGGTCACAGGATGGGGAAGCAGTCATCCAATGCAAAGGCAGGGTGCTCTGGGTAGATGGCTCCCCTGGAAGGAGCAACCAGCCTCCATCAGCAGAAACCAGGAGTAATCTGGCTGCAGGGCTCCAGGGAAGAAATATCCTGACCTGAGCTCTTCCTGTTGTCTCCATATTTTCTGGTGGTGCAGACAGCAGTGCCCGTGAGTGGTCCCAGGACCGAGGTCTGGGCTGAGACAGTAGGGTTTAGATTCAGAGGGGACAGAAGGTATTCCTCACATCCCTCAGAATTTTATCTCTTAAAGTAAACTCTGTGGGCATTGATGTCTCTAAACACACTCCTGGGGACTGAGTCCAAAGGTCACTCGCCCACCTGGATTGTTCTCCCCACGGAAGCCCCTGCAGTTGGCTGCCCTCTAGTACGGCAAGGAATTGAGAGACTAGAACACAGTCTTTGTTGTACACACAGAGAATATCATGAATCCAATGAGAGCAATGGAAACATGAAAGAGGGGCAGGGAGGTGGCGGCACAGAGGCTGGGTCCCCAGAGATGGGCTGAGAAGCAGAGAGGAGGATGGGCCAGCATCCCCATCCAGGCTGCAGGGCTGGGTCCCTACATGCTGCTTCTGGAAACCGTCACCTCCACTAACTGGCTCCCTGCTGGCTCCATACACGCATGTGTACACACACACACACACACACACACAAGTGCATAGAAAGCTCCCTGTGCAGCCAGGGGAGGCGGCAGGAGAGGCAGGTGTGATCACACATGGAGGCCCAGAGAGCTCTAGGAAGCTAACGGAGTTTGAGCCTGATTGAAAGCCACAGTGGCTTTGATGATGGGAAGGGGTGTGTGTGTGTGCGCGCTAGGGGTGGGGTGGAATCACGGCAGCTCCAGGTTTTTGGCTGGTGATACCACAAGACAAGGAAGCTGGGAGTTGAATGTGCTTAAGTGGTAAGGGGGATGTGAGAATCAAGCTTTCTCTTGGTCTCTGCAAAGGTTGAAATGCCTTCGACATCCAAATAGGTAACTGAATAAATGAGTTGGAAGCTCAGCTGAGAAGTGAGGACCCAAGATATACGTGTAAGATTTTCAATATCTAGATGTAGCACAGGGACTCCAGAAGGTGCCCCACTCTGAGCGCTTCTGTGGCTAGGAGGCGGGTAGGCTTACCTGCTTCAGCACTGGGTGGGGACCTGTGTGTGGGTGTACATGTGTGTGTGCGTGCGCATGTGCATGTGCATGTTTCTGTCTCTTTCTGTCTCTTTCTGTCTCTCTCTGCCTCTTTCTCTCTCTCTCACCATCCCAGGACAGGTGGGAAGTCGAGGAGGGGAGGATGCACCTGCGTAATGGGTCCTGCATGCCTTCCCTCTGGGCATCGAGGCAGAGCAAAGGGAGTGGGAAGAAATCAGAGAGAAAGGAGACCAGGAGCAGCCTCAGAGCCGGAGCTCAGGATGGGCACTCCCCGCCAAGCCCTGGGCGAGGGCAGGCAACACAGGGCTCTCCTGGGACTCTAGGCCCAGCATCCAGAAAGGGCTGGCTCAGCACCCCCTAGAGAGAGAGAAAATGCTTCAAGGCTTCAAGGATCCCAGGCACAGCAGCATGGGTTTCCTCTGATTTACAGGTGGCTGCTGTAGATTCCAGGCAGCTGAAAAGGCCCTAGGAAGTCAGTGGGCTCAGGAACAAGGAGGGGCTTTTTTAGGATCTCTGGTGACAGAAACGAGACCGAGTTTTACATGCCCTCTGGTGCCACCCCTCACCCCAGCAGTCCTCTTTGTATTTGTGGGGGCTGGTTAGAAAGGGAGCAGCCGCAGGGACTTCCCCTTGGGGAGGGAAACATGCCTGAGTGTGAGCCGGCGGAGGCGAGGAACCAGGGAATAGCACCCATGCCTCTTTGCAAGATGTCTTGGGGAGATGTTTCAATAAGAAACCCAGACCGTAACTCCCTGGTCCTCTCAGCTGGACAATGGAACCTCTACTCCCAGGGGCACTGAGTTCAGTGAGGAAGATCTGCCAGGCAAGCTCAGCCCGGTCTAATGGATGATCTCACAGTAATCAAACCTGGAAGAAATGCCCCAGACTCCCCTGGTAGGGAGGGGTGCACATTGAGTGGGTGAGCAAGAGGCAGGATTAACACCTCAGAGTTGGGCATCTCTTTCGATCTTGAAGTCTCATGTTTCTTTGGCCCTGTGGCCCTGGACAGTACACAGTCGCCACCGGCACACTGACCAGCTCCGCACAACAAGGCCACATGCCTGTGGTCCGGAGCACAGGCTCCCTCTCACCTTGTGGCCCTGGATCTGTCAGAAATGCGTATGCCTAGGTTCCACCCCGACCTGCCGAGCCAGAACCTCTGGGGGCAATCAAGAACCCTGTGTCTCAGCTAACTCTGAGGCTCCCTCAAGTTCAAGAGCCACTGGTCTAGAGCAGTGACTTCCCACCATGGCTGGGCACCGAGATCGCCCACAGAGCTTTAAAAAGCACTGCCCCCGGTCCCACCCGGGGCTCTGATTTCACTGGTCACCCAGTGTGGATTTCACGAGCCAAACGGGCAGCCCGGGCTGAGAGCCCAGGCCCAGACCTTCCCCCAGGAGGCCCCTGTTTTCCTGGACTCGCTTTTCTCATCTCTTTCCTCTGCTGTATTTCTTTTACTAGAATTTTTTTTTTTTTTTTTTCAGATTTGTCTACTTCTCTTTTCTTTCATCCACTTCACTGAGAGTAGGTTAGGGTGATAGTTTCCTTTCCAAATATTCTTGGAGAAAAAGTACTAAACAAGAGACTTATGAGCAAGTCCTTTGTCTGGGGTTTTGCACGTGGATAGAAAAAATAGTAGATTCCGTTTTTCTGAATGCTTCTGTCTGTCATCCCGGGGAGTTTCAGTGTTCTGTGTTAAACTGGCTAAGGCATATTATTTGTTTGTTAAATAAAATGAATATATTTTATGTTAACATATTTCCCTTGGAAATGTAACTATAAGAAAGTCTTAAGAGAAATAATAGCTTGACATATTATTCAAATTATGATAATTTGGCCAATGCAAAATCCTCAGGGCATATGGGCAACACCAAGATAAACGGGGCACTGCTTTGTAAATATCTAATGTGTGACAGTTTTGCTGCCTTCCTTCTTGGGATAGTAAATCAGGCTTTAACTGAGGAGAAGGTAAACAAACTTGAACTTGGCTGCATTATGGGAAAAGACTTTCAGAGAGGCGAGATGTGGAACAGCCAGCTGTCCTGACAGGCCCCAGCAGCAGGCATGGCAGGGATGGCAGGGAGGAAGGTGTGGGCCTGGTGGAGCTCACATCCAGTGGGGAGAACGAACCATGGGCACACGAGCAAGGAAATCAGATGATGCAGAGAGCTCAGGCTGGGAAGGCAGTGGCGTGGAGCAGAAAAGATGACCCAGGAGGCATCTCACTCATTATAGGGGAGGGCCCAGCTGCAGCCTCAGTGGTGTCATGGGGCTGCTAGGCTGAAAAGAGGTCCTGGGCAAGGGAGGATGCATTTGAAGACAGCGGGGAGGCAGGGGTGAGCCTGTGTGACCAAGGGGAAGGGAAGCTGGAGAGGGCTGCTGCGGGGCATTCTTAAAGGGTTTCAAACTGTATTTGCACTCCTTTAGAGTGGAAAGGTCCATGCGGGCATTTTTACTTAGTTCCTGCAGTAAGCTTCTACTGTATCAGGCACGGGTGGGGAACCTAAAAGCTGGGGGAGAGGATCTTTTTGCTCCAGAATCTAACACATTGCTGCCTTTAAAGCACTTTTCGGTTTCCTTAGAGGAAAGAAATTGGTTAGATCCACAATCCTAAATAGTTCAAGATAGTGATAAAGGCTCTCCTCTCATCGTTTAAAATTAAATGTTTAATATGATTTTATAAATTCTGTTTTTTACTCATTTCAACTTTATTTGTCCCCTGCCCCCCGGACTTTCCCTAATCTCTGCATATTTTTTAATACCACGGATGACCCCCGCTGCCATGCACTGTGAGTCGGGCAGCCTCCTCGTTTCTGTTTCAGGACACTGGGAAGTGCAAAGATCCTTGGACTTTGGGGCGTGCCCAGAGCATCACCATCCGAGGCTGGAGCTGTCTGCAGAGTGGGCAGCTCCCTCTGGTTTACATGAGTGTTCAGACTAGATTGTGGGCTTGGCCCGGGGTCTCTCCTAGCTTCTTTATTTCCTGCCTAGATTCCAAGCCCAAAGTTGCCAAAGATACTTTTTTCCTGTCTTATTTTGTTTCACCTTCATGTTGAGTGTGTGAATATGTGAATGAAAATGATAAGGAAGGACATATCAGTGCTGAGAACCTAAAACGTGTGCTGTGCTTTGATTCGATTCCTGTAAAACAGCTCATGGTGTGTGTTGAAAGGAGACGGAGATGAAAATCTTACTTCCAAGCTGCACTGGACATTTTGGTTTATCCTTGTAAACAACTTCTAGTGGGGAGTCAGGTTGAGAGGTGGGCACAGGGGATTCTGGGGGATAGCTCTCGGCCCTGGCTGTTTGTCTTATTTTACTTGGAAACCCTTTTTTTTTTGGGTGGGAGACCATCTGGCTATGCTGAGAAGGGATCCGTCTTTGTCACACTGGCATGAGCTGGTGCTGGATCCCCTGGCAGGACAGCTGGTGGGGTGAATTTGCTGTGGAACCACTGGGAGTAAAAGACAAAGCTGGGAATCTGAACTCCCAAGAACATGGACATCTGAACATGTATGTGGAAATCTGTGGTTTGTGAACCATCAGCACAAGTAAGAAAGGGTAAAATCCAGAGGAAAGATTTTCTATTCACAGATGAAAAAGCAAAAATGATTTCAAACTCTGTTCTTGGCAGCTGAATTACAACTGGATGTGCCCTTGTCTATTACAGAGACAGGCGTCTTTAAGTAGCCACTGAGGCTACCCCATCCCATTTGAAGTTGTAGGTCAGAGAGCTGCAGTGGGTGGCAATTTACATATCCTCAGGTTGTTTGCTTAAATAGTCTGTTCAACAAGTAATTAAAATGTCTTGCAATGAGGTCATGATGGTTCAGGGTAGAATTTTGGGAGCTGGAAATTTCCATGAAATTGGGAAGAGGTGATGACTATGGCTGATAAATTGAGGAATGGAGCTTAAAGCCCTGGATGTGGGGCACATTCTGGAAGAGGCTGAGCTAGGAATTAGGTGGCCCCTGGTGTACCCAAGACCAAGGCCAGACCCTAGATCATATGCATTTAGGATGATTCCTGAACCCCAACTTCCTAGTAATGTCCCGCCCTTGGGCATTTCAAAGACTCCCACAGCCAGAGAACACTGGTGAAAAGTCTAACTAAGGCAACCGCAATCTTTAATCCCTGCCTGACCCTCAGCTAAGGAATGTCTTTAACACAGGCAGCCAAAGAGATGTCACCAAGAGCAGCTGTCACTCACTAAGAGACGAGTGATGACAATAGACATAGAAGTACCCCAAGAATTGAGGGAAGAACATGCATGTTTGAAGGATTCCAGGGACAAAGCCAGGGAGGGGAATCTTACCTTAACACTGCATACCCTGGCCAGGCAGCATATCCAGCCTCAAGGCCCCAATGCTAGCTCAAGCCAACACAGGTAGAGATGCTGGGGAGGGACCCAGGTCTGATAGGCAACCGTAGGTGGCCCTGTGCAAGTCATTCTCTTTCTCTTGCCTCCAGAGCAGCCAGCCTTGAGTGTGGCACAAAATTGGCACTTGGGAAGACTTAGCTGGCATAATTTTTATTGTTATTATCCCCCTTATTTTTTACCAGTCTCCTGGCTCCTGTGTTCATGCTAACTGGTCAAGGCAGAGTCTAACCATTCCTTTTTCCAATTCCAGAATGCATTTCTAGCTCCTCTCTTCTGAGCTCAGGGCAGCTCAGGGCTGCTCAGGGCCCAGGCCAAGTGTCAGCCAACATTGTCACATTGCGTGGCCCTGTGTGTGCTGGACCCCTTGAGAGTCCAAGTCATGTCACCCTCCACTTGGGGGCAGCTCACAGCCCAGCAGAAGTCAAAGAAGTGTCTGGTGCCCTTTTGGCTCAAGGTGACCCCCTCTCATCATCACAATCCCTCCCTACCCCCTGATACCTTCATTTAGCCCTCTATGGCTGTGGCTCAGACACACAGGAAGGAGGCACTGCCTGGTGATGCAGGCAGCTCAATAAAAAATGTGGAGACTCAAGCTTCAGCTACTTTTCCGTACATGGCTTAGGAAAGTGCTAACCTTGCCCTTTTTCTCATCTGCAAAACAGAAATATCATCTCCCCTGCAGGGAACAGGGAGCATTATTCAGAATGTGCTAAGTGCCTGGCATGTAGAAGGGTGCAATGAACGCTAGGTTGGTATTCTTACCTGCACTCAGGCTCCAGCTCTGCCCACCTCCAGGCAGTCCAGGGCTGTCCCTTCTCCCTGCTCAGGATGAAATGAATGAGGAACCACAGACAAGGAGACCAGGGCTTGAAGAGCCTCAGAGACTTCCCTTCCCAGATCTCCACTGTGGTTTGTGATGGGTGAATACTGATCACATTGACTACATGACGGGCATTCCACCTCAAACCCTGTGGAACTCTAACTTCTCTCTTCCTGGGCTGGTTTCCCTGCCTGCACCTGGTTTACAGGGAGTATGAGGAGCCCCAGGCCAGGCCAGGGATTCCGATGCTCCAGAAAGCAACTCCAAGTTTGGGAGAAGAGAAGAGACATCTAGGGAGGAAGTGCAGCAAGAACCTGGGGCTTCTCCAGGCTTTCCTGGAGGAGGAGGGGAGGGTGATGGAAGAGGGCTGGAGGAACAGGAGGCTTTGTATTTCCAGCCATGAGCGCAGCAGATCCCACAAACTCCCTCACTCTTTGACAGGCTGGCCATACAGTTTATCATTGAAACCAGGACATTCTGACAGAGAAGAGGGCTCTGTCCTTCATTTTCCTGGAACAACAGGCAAATACTGGGACAGTCCAAGGCACATTGGGATGCATGGTCACTTTGTTCCTCCAGGACTTTGAAAGGGATCTGAATAGCAACTTGGAGACCACTGATTGTCCAGGGCAATGACCCCGTCAAGTTCCCTCTTGGGAATCTTGGAGTCTGAGTCCCCACATTTCCAGGAAGCCATGCTTTGGTCTCTGCCCCTGTGGCTTCCTGAGAAGTCAGCAGGGGGCTCCATGAGCCTTGCCCCACTGGACCAGGCTCCCTGAGAAGGTTCTGTGTTGGGGTTCAAGATGAGCCACACTCCTGATTGGGTTTGTGTACACAAGAGCAGTACACTTTTTTGACCACAACCTATGATAAACACTGTATTTTACATCATCATCATCATCATCAGGTGTTCACCACCGCCCCCCCCACACACACACACTCGACTTGTTCTTCCCCATAGTAGATGTGACACTTGCCAAAATTTCTCATTTTATTCTCTTCCTTCTTTTCTATTTGAAAACACATTCTTCTTTCTTTTCTATTTTGTTTTTTAAAATTGCTGCTTCTACTAGTTTGTTAATTTCACAGCCTGACTCTGTCTAGCATTTCCCATACATGGATTTTCATTTAAATCCCAGAAATATCCCTGTGCCATCCAAGGCAAACCATGGACCTGAGCCTGGCAGCCCCTGTGCTGGCTGGCACATCTGGAAGGCCCCAGATGTGGCTGCATCTGGGGCCTTCCAGACTGACCAAGGCCGGAGACTGTCTTGCAAACCACAAGAGAAGGTTGTTTAGTGCACTGGCCCCAAAAAGCCCAAGGATGGGCAACTGCCTCCCATATCCCAGCTCTGAGACGTGGGGCTCACGGCTACTCTGAAGCTCCTTGTCTGTGTCCATCACATGGAGAGGGCTGGTAGCTCATGGGATTATCAGGACAACTGGAGGAGATGGTACCTGAAAGTCCTGTGGGCCTGGCAGGCACAGGCTGCCCTGGAAGGCACATGACCTAGGTGTTGGCCTGTCCCCAGCAGGAGCTCTGTCCTGAGCAAAGGAAACATGCAGTGAATGCATTAGGCTCCAGTTTCCCTTGGCCTCCTGAGCAGGGGGAGGCCCACACAGCCTGAAGGGCAGGTGCTCTCTCAGAGGAGGAACTGGAATGAGCTGGTCCTTGGCAGGCCTCCTTCCCCAGCGAAGTCACCAACAGGGCCCTGGAGGGTTCCCATAGTGGGCAGAAGGAAAGCCGCCTCCCCCAAGGCTCAGGAATGCCCAGAATGGTTGTTTCCTCACGGCCTACAAGCCCATGTGACCCAGGCTGAGGGTCCCACATTTGGGGAAGTGCCTGGGAAGAGGAAAGGACAAGGGTAGCCCGTGGCTGCATCTGGGGCCTTCCAGACTGACCAAGGGCGGTCGCTCCTCCTCCCCATCAGCTTGTCTGGCTGCAGCATTGAGTTTGGCCACTGCCTGGGAAAGCTGAGCACAGCCACCGCTGCCAGCCACTGTCCTGAGCTCTTGGCCCTTCTCTCAGCTCCTCCCCGGAGGTCGGCCATCTTGCTCAGGTCTGGCTGGGAGCATCATCCTTTAGGCCAAGCCAGCAGCAGCCAGGGTGGCCTAAGGCCTCCACCTGGCAGGGCAGTGGGGAAGGTATAGAGAACCCTAGAGGGGAGGCAGGGGGGTCCTATGGTTCCAGGCTCAGGTTTGGAGCCAAACAGCATCACGTCCGAATCCTCACTCTGTCACTTCCCAGCTGTGTCCATTTTTGGAAAGACTCAGCCTCAGCTTCCAGTACTGATTTCGTGGAGAACTCCACTTGGTGGTGTCTCTGCCCTCTAGAGCCCTGGCTATGTCCTGAGGTCTGGCCAGCCACCCACTGCCCCATGTCAGGCCTGTCCTGAAGCACCCTGGATGCTCTCATGGTGAGCTGTCTGGAGGAAAAAGAGGAAGCAGTGAAGGGGAATGAGAGGGTGTGAAGCAAAGAAACGGGCCAGAGTGGCCTCCTAAAGGCCAACCAGAAAATGTGCTTCAAGGAGAGTGATCAACAATGTCAGGTGATGCCAAGGGACTGAGGAAGCTTAGCATTGATAACTGGCCTTTGGATTTCCCAGCATGCGGCTGATTGGCAGCCTAGTGCCTGAGCAGCTCCAGTGCATGAGCCAAAGGGTCAAAATGCTAATGGAAGTGGGCTCAACGAAGGGAGAGGCGGAGAAACAGCGGGCATGGTGAACATAGACAACCCTTTTGAGGGCTTGTGTGTGATAAGAAGCAGAGATACTGCAGAAGAGGCAGTGGGATATAGTTCAGAGATCGTTTTCAATGTTGCTTTGCTTTGTTTTTGATAGGAGATGTTACAACATGTTGACAGGTTAATGCAAGCAGTGAAAAAATTATGGTGTAGCAGAAAGAGGAAGTCAGAAGAGGCGTCCTTGTGCAGGTGAGGAATGCTGATCTCCACGTCCCAGGTGCTGGGTGGCAGGTAGGTGGGTGACAGCAGCTACAGTGCATACATATTGGATGAGTGGGTGGATGAGAGGTGAAGCTTGTGAAAACCCCCTTCTTCTTCTTTTTTTTTTTTAACTTTTAAGTTCAGGAGTACATGTGCAGATTTGTTATATAGGTGAACTCGTGTCATGGGGGTTTGTTGTGCAGATTATTTCATCCACAGGTATTAAGCCCAGTACCCATTAGTCATTTTTTCTGATCCTCTCCCTCCTCCTACTCTCCACCTTCCAACAGGCCCCAGTGTGTGTTGTTCCCCTCTATGTGTCCATGTCGTCTCATCACCTAGCTCCCACTTATAAGTGAGAACATGTGGTGTTTGGGAAACCCCCCTCCATAATGCTCCCTTTGATTGTGACAGAGGAAGCCAGATCATGAGCTGCAAGTTGACAAAGGAGAGGAGGAAGAAAGGTTAAAGAAAGAGAAGAAAGCATGGAACAAGCCCCCAGGAGTAGGAAGGGCAAACGGAAGGGCTGAGTAGGATCAGGTGGCTGAGTATGAATTTTGAGAGTGGACAGCAGGGAAGATTTTTTTCTAAGCTCCGATCAGCTTTGGAGGTGCAGGTGCAGGGTGGACTAAGTGAGACTTAGCTGGAGAAGGTTAAACAGCAATTGACAGTTGCGTCCTTCATTCTAAGCCTGGGGCTCTTTCCACTCAGCTGCCAAATCCACAAGCCCCACTTGCCACCCCAGGCCCCTCCATTCACAGCAAGAATAGGAGGGTTGGGGAGTTCAGAGCCTTCATCTATGGCTTCACTCAGCTTTTTTTCTTTTTGGTTTCATGGGCCAAGGGGTGGACGCAATTCCTTATGCTCTTACATGTAGCAGGGCAATGGCCTTGAAATCTGGGAGCAGCTAAGATGGGAACCCCAAGGCTGGGCTGTGACTTGACCAGAGGCTGCTGCCCAGGGCCCGGTGCTGCCTTGCAGCCTGAAGAGTCAGCTTACTCATTAAGTCTGTGAAACACCCATGATAAGGCACTGGCAGGAAACCCTGAAAAGGCATTGTGGAGCTTCCTCCTAGTGGGGGAGGTCTAGGAGCAGACTCCACCTGAGGACAGCTGAGGACTTAGCTATCTCCAGTTTGCTCTGCTCAGCGGATACACAGGCTGTGAAGTAGGCCCAAACCTTCCCTGCACACACCTGGTGGCTGGGCCAGAGCTCTCCCAGGCTGACGGATGTTCACCCATCTCTTCACAGCTGATGCTGGGCAGGCAGGGTGGGTGCTACATGGGTCCTGTGTGCCTTATGTGGAGAGAGGCTTGGGGAATGCCTCAGGGTCTTTGATCAATCCTAATGGGTAGCGGGCACAGCTAAGGAATCTGTGTGGGCTAAATCAGGGGTCCCCAAGCCCCGGGCTGCAGACCAGTAGGGGTGCATGGCCTATTAGGAACTGGACTGCACAGCGGGACATGAGCGGTGGGTGAGGGAGCATTACCACCTGAGCTTGCCTCCTGTCATGACGATCAGCAACAGCATTCGATTCTCCTAGGAGTGAGAACCCTATTGTGAACTGCGCGTGTGAGGGACCTAGGTTACCTGCTGCTTATGAGAATCTAACTCATGCCTGATCCTCTGAGGTGAAAGTTTCATCCCGAAACCACACCCACCCCACCCTGCACTGCCCGTGGAAAAATTGTCTTCCAAGAAACCGATCCCTGGTGTCAAAAAAGTTGGGGACCGCTGATCTAAACGGTCTTTCTTTGGAGCTTGCAAGTTGACCCTGGTGATGATTATTTGAGCGTAAATAGCAGAAATCCTCATTTTAGCTCCAAGAGGATTTACTTGGAACACACAGAACCCAAGGCGGGGAGTGTGGCCAGACCTCACCACCAGCGACCAACGCCCTCCGAGGTTCTCCAGGCCCTCCATGGGCAGCCACAGGTTGCTTCCCTGGTCTTGCATCCCCACTTCCTCTCTAAATGTTTCAAGCAGTGGGGGCTCCCTCCGCTTCTGTCTCCTGGCAGCCCACACTCTAGAGTGCCCAGTCCTCAGCTGCAGGCACAGAGAAAGGGAGCAAAGCCCCATGCTGTTGAATCACAGCCTTGTACTCCTGTGACAGAAAATCAGATTGGCCTGCAATGTGCATCCAGTGTCCACTCCAAGCAATCAGCCGTGCTGAGGGGACCCCATCACTGTGGGGTTCCAGCTTTCTCAGCTGTGTTTGTGCCTCCCACAAGTGATGGGACTGAGGCGGCTGAAACCCAGTGCCCTGTGTCCCCCGTACCAGACTCCCTGTGTGAGCTACACCTCCGGCTTCTAGAATAAGCCCCCTTTCCAATTCACAGGAGGATACCACCTGGGCTCTCCATGCCAGCCCTCATGGGCTCAGTAGACCACCCCTCCAAAGAGTCCACTTTTCTCAGGTCTCACCTTCACCAGCACTTTTTAAGCAAATCCTCACTGATGCCTAAGTTAGGGGTCTTTTCTGTTTTACGCTTCCCTGATGCCTGAATGCACCACAATCTATGAAAATAACTACTTCTCACAGGGCAGCCTCCAGACTGCAGGCTTCATGGAATCAGAACGAGCGTGTCTTGCTCCCCACACTCCTGTGGTGCAGGAGAGGCATCACAGCTGTTGTTGGCCAAGTAAATGAGGGGAGAATGCAAGCATGCCAGGGCTCAGGCTTTCTTTCTGATGCCAGGTCATTTTGAAGGGTTGGCCCATTGTTGATTCCCAGTGCTAGGATAGCAGTGCGGTGGGCCAGAGATACAGGGGATGCGACCCAGTGACTTCTCCCCATCCTTTAGCTGAGGGGCAGGCTCAGCTTCCAGGTCACTTCCTGCTCCCTTGGTCTCTGAGCTTTGTTAAGGGGCTCAGCAAAGGCAGATGTGGGTCTTATTCTAGCTCTGTGGACCTCAGGAAACAGGAGGTGGAGAGAGGGAGCAAAATGGGGAACTTTCGGGGTGGAGGGGTGGGCTTTGTCCTGTCCCTCAAAAACTAGCTTCTTCCACACACTCTCCCTGTCTAATCCTCTTGACCGTTGGCAGTAATAAGCTTCAGTGTTGCAGCTGGGAGACTGGAACTCAGAGAGATCAAGGGATGCATCTCAAACCACAGAGGGAGCAGACAGTGAATGGGACGCAAGCCCCAGTCTACTGATCTTCACACCTGCACAGGTCCCCTGACACCACGCTGCCCTTCCCAGCCTGCTCTAACCCTTCTTCCTTCCCCAGTCTATCTGCAACTTGGTGACCACATGACAGCCATCCCATTAAGTCATGGGAAGGTTTGGCATGGAATGATGTGATCACATCTGGACCAATGGGGAAGAGGGCTTGGAGGACCGGACAATCTGACTCAGACGTTTGGAACTTTTGTGCTGACTCTCCTTTCCAACAGGTTGACTGTGGATGACAGAGAATGTGCTAGAGAGTGTTAAGGGCTGACCTCTGTGAGGACCAGAACCTGTCTGCTGGGCTCATCTCCTATGCCCCATGTCCAGGACAGTGCTGGCTAGCCATTGCTAGGTGAGAGAATCGTGTCTGGCTTCCAGCAGGGTCCCTGTGCAGTGGAGGAAACACACAGAGCGCTGGTCCTCAGCAATTACCATCAGGGCCAGACCTCTGTTGCATTCTCCCAGGACTGAGAAGGGCAGAGTGGAAGTTTCCCTCCTCACAGCTGTCAGGAAATACCTGAGACCCTTGCACAAAACTATCCCTTGTGGAGTGGAGGACAGGCTGGCCTTTCAGAAGCGATTCTAGCAAAACCAAGGACACTCAGAGAAAAGGGAGCACCTTTCCCTGCTAAGGATCAGCTGTCCAGAAGAGGCAAGTATGCCTCCAGCATTCTCAGCTGTGATTAGCATGATTATAATGCCCTGTTTTCCATGAACCACTGTAGCCAGGATTACACAACCCTCAGTTTTGGGTTTGAGGGGAAAAAAAGCATGTCCAGAAAATTCCAAGTAGTAACACTAATTTCAAACTGTTGGTGGCTACATTTGAGTACAGAACTTTATTAGGAAAATTATAAGTGCATATACATTTTTTCATTGGTATGACTTCAAAGTAGAAATTGTTGTTTCTCAAAGAGTTATTCCTTATTTATTTTTTAAAGCACACTGCATATAGGAATTGGCCTTCTCCTGGACCATTTTCACATTATCTGGGAGATGCAATTGAAACAATACAAAATACAGTATTCATCACATTTAACAATGAATCCTTCATTGCTCAGAGACTGAGAGTCCAGCGAGGTTGCAAGATAACAAATTTTCTACATGGTTTTGTCAGTGGTCTGCTTAGGGGATTTCGAAGTTTCTAGGGAGTATTTCCCAGGAATGGGGCTCCTTCAGGATGGGTCAGGGAAGCTCTGTAGAGGGATCAGAGCACTCAAATTCCCATCCAGCTGGAAAAGGGTGTAGCACCTGGGAAAGGCGATCAACTCCCAGTCAGGGAGCCCACGGTGACAACACCAGTCAGAAGATCACACCACGGAAGGGTCCAATGAGATCCAATGGAAAGACTTAGAACATCTAAGGTTGGGGGAGGTGCAACCTTCTGCTATTCAGCCCCTCTGCTCCAAGCTGAACCTTTTTTCTCAGGAGGTAATCTCTAATAACAAGCAGAGTGCCCTCTGGAGCCTCCTTGCTGGTGTCTCAGTGTCTGGACAGAGGGGGACACACAACAGCACAAACACGTGGCACAGACTCATTCCCAACACACAACCAGTCAAGGAGCCTCTGGCCCCTTCCTCTGGGTCCTGATGCAGAGCTGGCAGCGAGGGCCTCCGAAGAGGTTACAGGGAGCCCAAGGGAGTGTCAGGTAGAGGCAGCACCAGGTCGCAGAGGGACAGATGAGGGATCCCTAGTCAACAGCTCGCTGATGCATTTGACTAGCAGTTCGAAAGCAAAAAGAGATTCGGATTACAAGAGACTTTTCCCTTGCAAATGGAAGACTGTATTTAAATGCATATTGCTTTAGCTGGGCAGTCTCCACCAAGGAGCTGATTGTTAGTAGAGGAATTGTTATGCAAATAATTTTCCCATGGAGGAGAAATAGAAATGACTCCTTTCCTGACTGTAGTCAAGATTTAGGGTCATGTTTCTTTCCTCAACCAAGAATTCAATGGCCTTGGTTCATGGATTGGGGGCAGGTACATCCAAGTTCTACATGACAGATTTTAAAATATCTTGGATTACCTGGATAATGACTGCCCCACTGAAAACTCAATTATACTGGTATAGTCAGAAGTTAATTTCAAAAGGTTTTGAAAGAGTTCTGTATCTTTATAACTAGTAAAGATCTCTCAGGCTCTATTTTTTCAATATAACATAGCTGGATTGAGGATTTTAATTTTTGTTTAAGGGACAATTTTGATAGATGGGTTCGCCTTCTGCCATGAAGATCCAATTTGAAATACTTATGAAAATACTTAACACATGTTACTAATTACCCTACAGATTATTAAATTCAAAAAGTTACAATTCAAGATTATGTCGCTATAATTTACTTCCTACTTCCTACATGTTACATACAGTTTCCTTGCTTTGACTTCCATGTTTTCCACTTTCTTCATTAAATTTTTTTTAACTGGGGTCTTTAATCAAAGGGGAAAAGTATTAGTAAGACTGAATGAAAAACAAAACAAAAACCTGCAAGTGCTTGCCTTTGTCAAAAGTGAACATTTTAAGTGGCTTAACACAGCTCTATCGACTGCCCTCAGTGGAAGGGGAACACTCCAAAAGTCAGGCAGGTTGACTTACTATTCGCATAGCACATTGTTCTCTTAGAGAAATGTCCTGTGGGAAGGGCCCAAAGCACAGGTGACATGCAGAGCAGAGAGGGCCCAGGGAGGAAGGCAGGAGATGACGGCATTGCCAAATGGTGAAGAAGATGAGGTTAGATGTGAATTGGGAAAGAATCTTCATGTCCAGGATTGATTATTTTGTGGGCCGGGTTTTAAAAACCAAAAACAAGTTGTGAATGCTTGTTTTCCTCAAGCAGTGCTGGGCTTGGCCCTAGTTTGAAGGTACTGACAAGTGAGGGGAAACTGATGGGGCAGCAATCCTCTGGGGTCCACCCTGGTGCACACCGAATTCCCTTGGGCTCTGCCCATGGATCCACCATGTTTTTGTGATCAGTTGGGGAACCAAGGTAGTTCGCCCCAAAGGACCACGGCTCCAATCAGGATCGCACTCAAAGGGCCCAAGGGGCATCTCCTCCCTCAGCGGCTGCATAGGGGGAACAGTGCATGCATCAAGACATTGGTCACAGAGGAGGACGCTGGCTTTGAACAAAAACACAGGATTGGACAATGGACAATATTCCAAACAAGACACAGATGTGCACAGTGTTTTCAGGTAACACAAGACATTTTCATTTCCTGCTTGGTGCGCAGTTTACATGAAAGCTTTGGTCCTGAGAGTCCTTTTGCGGGGCCATGGAGACAGTCGTGGACACACATGATGATGGATGAGACAGAGAATGATGAGCAGAACGTGGAGGATGTGGAGGTGCTCGGGATGAGGGCTGGGTCTCACTCTGCCCTGGCCTCACACTGCTGCCTCAGCTCAGGGTAGCCCTGCTGCCCTCCCAGAAGAGGCAGACCCGGCTCCCATGTGGATGCAGAAGGGAGTGAGCCTCCCATGTGGCCCTCCACCATCCCATCCCACAGAGAGAAGCCTTCACTAGGCTTTGCCCAGGTTGACTGGTCCTGGCACCCCCAGGCGTCCCTCCTGGTGGCTCTCCACCCTAGGGCTGACCATGGGGGTCAGGCTCCCTCAGCCCAGTCTCCCCACCTGCACAGCTCAGAGAATACAAAACCCAGGAGCCCTGAGTCGGAGGAGTGGCTCCGTGGAAAGACACTCTAATAAGGCAAGTATAATAATGGCCTTAGTCTAAGCTCCTATGTGTCGCCAGTGACACTGAATAATCAAACTAAATGAAAAATAAATGTCATGTATTTTGCTACATAATCAAATGGTGAAAATATGGCAAAGTGTGCAAAACAAAGCCCTTGGCAATGCCTGGGGCCCCGCCCTGGCAGGGGAGGCTGTGGCAGGCCCTTCCCTAACACTGGTTTCAGAGCTGGGCTCCTACTGTAAGGGTTCCTCAGGCGTCTGACCCTCTCACATCTTGAACCTCCTGTTGACAAGAACAGAGGGAAACACCATTAAGGCAGGTTCCCCCCACACCCAGCTGGCTCCTGCAGGGCGGCGGCCTGCGCGGAGGCCCTGGGGCCAATCCCTACTTCCAAGTTGCCACCTTGGCCATGCATCTCCCTTCAGAGGCCCTGGGACAACAGACGGGAGGGGAGTGCGAGACGCAGCCAGGCTGAAGCGGAGGGAACCATGGATGGCAGAAAGCAGAGGACAGACATGTGGCAAGCACTGGGCATGGCAGACGCACGAAAGCACAGAGAGGCCCATCAGACTGGTCATACGACGGGGACAGGGCACACTGCTTACCCGGCGCTGGTGTGGGGCTGAGGCTCAGGATGCTGCTGCCCTGCATCCTGGCCTCGGCTCTCCCAAGACGCACTTTCGTGGCTTCCAGTAACCTCTCGCCCTCGGGGCCCCTCAACCAGGGGCCATGCCACTGCAGGTGGCCCCAGGTGGGGCTGCTGGAGGTGGCACAGGGGTGGGTGCACAGGCGGCCAGGACCTCCCAGGAGGAATGAATGCTGGACAGAGCAGTGACCATAGTGCACCCCTCATTTGGCTCTGACTGGTATGAGCACTTCCTAGTTTCAACCCACCAGGAATCCCGGTCAGGCTCTTTGCTCTTCCACGGCGATCCTGTCTTCAGCACTGGGTGTACCACCTGCTCCCAGGAGCTTCACAAGCCACTTGTAAGCCACAATGAGCCCCCAGGGCATGTACAGTCACATCAAGACATCAAGACAGGATGGACCTTGCATGCGTTCTCAAGGTGGGGCCCACTCTCAGTCCCTGCAGACCCTGCTCCCCAGGAGTGGGACAGCAAGCAGTTTCTATCCTCAGGCAGCCTTAGCTGGGCCCTCTGTCCCTAGGGGGCCAACAGCTTTTCACGCTGACCAGGAAAGACTGGCCACCCCTCCCCAGGCACAGAGCCCTGCTGCATGTGGAGTCCGAAGAATGCAGGCAAATATGGGGGCACAGGTTGGCCCTCTCGGGGCGATTTTGTCAAGAGTCCCATGGACTAGAGTGGCTACTGGCTTCCACGGGAAGGATGGCAGCCCCAGGCAGCCCACCCAACAGCCCTGTGCCTTAAGAGGTGGGGAGGGCAGAAGACTAGGGCGTCCCTGTACCCAGGGCTCAGGCCTGTGACCCCCAGTGCTGGCAAGAGGAATGTGGGCCAGGAGAGTTGTCCAGATAAAAGGGATAGCAGCGGGAAACAAAGGTCTTTGGCTGAAGCATCCTAGGACGCCTCCCCAAGGAGGAGAAGGCATGGCTGTGATCACAGGGAGCTCATTAAAGCTCAAGGGGACACGGCGCTCTGGGATAGGGTGTGTCTGACATGCAGGGGTCTTGGTGGGTTTTCTCCTGAATTCCATGTGCTCCATCCTCCAACCACTTCCTCTTTCTGCATTTATTAAAATTATGACCCAGGATCCAGGATCGGGGTGCAGGGTGGGCGGGTGTTTATGTGAGGTGGAGAAGGGCTGAGAAATTCAATGAGTCTTTTTTCCGAGCACTACTGAAATGGGGGCCTTGCTCTTCCATCCTCCTGGTCCAGATTAGAGAAACTTGGCAAAAAATCTCACACATACATCTACATGGGCAGGGAAGGAGGATGCAGGAAAGTTCTAGAGCTTAAGTGGTATTTGCTTTAGGCAGATAAGGTATTTCCCATGAATGAGGACAGAGGCAGCTGTGTCCTGCAGCCGGAGCACACGCCATCACGCAGGGGGCGGGAGGGAACAGGCTGGGATCCCCAGGGATTCAGGACCCTTGCAAAGTTCCATAGCACGTCTGTCCTCCACGTGGGGGACCCGTTTAAAGACTCTAAATTAGAGAATTGCCCAAAGAGGAGCTCCCTGAGAAGTGTTTCCACATCTGCTCTCTGAGAATGCAGCATTCCCTCCGGCTCACCCCACACAGTTTGCAGAAACCCACCCGGGCTTCGGGATAAAGCCACTCCCACAACCCAGGAAGGAGGGGCTGAAGAAGCCCCTTCCCAGGTGGCAGAGTGGTGGAGGGAAAGGCAATGGGTATTTGGAAAAAGCCAGGGCCCATCCCTAAGGGTCAGTCAGCTTTCACCTTTCCTGAGGGCCACAGAGGGGTGGCACAACCCCTTCCTGGCGAGGCCACCTCTGCTGGGCTAGCAGGTTGCCCTGCACACTGGCCAGGTGGCCACAGCCTGGTCTCCACAGGAACGCAGACTGCAAGTGTGTGGAGCTGGTGAGCTCCCCAGGGAGCGCAGGCCTTCTAAGAGAGGAAGTGGAGGGCGGGCTGGGGGGCTCAGCAACCTGGGCATTCCTGGAGCTCCCAGGCTATTCTGGACAGAGTCCTGAGCACACAGGCTCCGCGTCACAGACCCCCGCCCCAGTCTCTGCACAACTACTTTCTTCATAACTTAGCAGACCAATAAGGGCCTTAAAAAGCACATAAATACAGAAGCCGGTGTGGCTGGCAGGGCAGCAAAGCACTGCTCCCCCACAGAAGTCTGAGCCCCTGCCCGGTCTGCATGGGGATCTGTCTTGGAGGAGGATCGAGCAAATTTACAAAGCGCCGAGAGCAAGTGAACTGTGGTCCATCTCGAGGTGGCAGATAACTAGTTTTTCCTTTTCTGGGCAGCCTTTCTCTTCTTCTGTCGCTTCTTTTTTCCTATCTTTTCTTTTTTCCCCACTTTTTCTTCTCTGCGCCCCCTTAGATAAAATTAGTAGAACCATTAATAATGTGGAAATAAACAGAAGTTCGTCTCAGTCTGCATAAGATTTAACACTGGCCCGTGTACTAGTTAAACTGTGCCTTCAGTCTCAGGCCTGGAGGCCCCTGGTCAAAGCACTGTTTATCAGTAATTCATTAAAATTAATTGGACATTTCCTTCCATTCAGACAAATGTTCAATGGGCTCCTAGAACACCTTTGTGAATGGGTGACTGCCAATCTGCCAACCTGAACCTGGTTCCCACTGGGGACAAGGAATCCACATCTCAGGGTACAACCAGGACCAGGCTGGACATCGTGGTCCTTGTCACCCCACCCTGCCCTGCTCTCATGGGACTTTTTCTTCTTCTCAATGCAGGGCTGAACTCTTAGCTTTCTCTAAGAAATGTCTGCATTTCAAATTGAATAATATTTTGGAGGCTGCGGGCCCCAGGTTCAGACTGCCATTCAGAAGAGGAGAAAAAAGGCAGTGGTCCCACCTTCCCCTTTCTAGACGCCTGTGAACACTCCTGGGAATGAATGCGATTGTTCTGGAGAGCAAGGGAGAGAGCTGGTTAGCAGAATTTTATTAGAGCAACTGGCTCGTGACTGTCACATTAAAATGATTCAAGCTGAATGGTATTTAATGATTTATGGGGTGAGGCCACCTGTCCCTGTGAAAGCTTGATATTAACCACGGCCTGGAGTCATGGGATTTTTACATGGGAAAATGTGAAAGGTTGATATTACTAGGGTTGAGTCTCTGGGGATTACATGGGGATGTTAGGAGAACCAAGGAGGAGGAGGGAGGGAAGAGGAATTAGTGAGTCAAATATTATTCTTCAGAAAACCAGCACTGCTATTTCAATTGGGTTTAAAAAAAAAAAAAGATCCAAAAACCTGAGCTGCAGATCTAATCTGCTCGTGAGAAAAGCCCATACACTGTCACACATGGGCTGTGAGAAGGGGTCTCAGGCACCTGACTGCAGGCAGGCTTAACTATATAAACCAGAAACGTCTATAAGCTCCATCACTAACAACTAATTAATTTTATTTCAGGTAAATAAATTCCCACATACAGTAGGAGGTTTATACCATGAAACAATTAGCATTTTATTGCTAGTGCATATAATGTCACATTTGATACAATTTTAGTACAAGTGAAAAAATAACACTGTGGCTAACATTGAAAAGCTGCAATCACATTTATATATCATATATATTTCTTTACAAATTGCCAGTAGTTTGAGATAATAGAGAAGTATAAACTACTGACATCCATATGGCTCCACTTCAAATATATGAATTGTTCGACTATAAATATATTTTGAAATACATTTGTTTTCTAAAGAAACGTAAAAAAAATGTGCACAAAAATATATATAAAAAATGCCTTGCAAAAAGTTACAAATACCACCAGGACCATCTGTGGATCACATTTATGCATGGAAATGTCATCTTGCCAACAGTTCTGATTGGAACCTGAAACCCTGCTGTGGCTTCAGGAGGGGGTAGTGGCAAGATGATGGTTTATTCATTGATTTTTTCACTTCTGATTTCAGAAACCTCAGAGTTTGTTAGTGCCTCCATGGCATACATAGGCTTCAGAGGCAATCACAAAACCCAATCACTCAAAGCGAGCTCTCAGATTTAAAATTGCATTTGATTCTGTAAAGACTTGTCTTTTGTGGGTAAGCAGGGGGACCATTACACATCCCCAGGAGAGGGCCAGCTCCATTCTGGAGGAGGCCAAAGACGGATCTCACAGAGGGCCCGAGCTGTGGGGCAGGCCCTGGGAGGAGAGGGATGCAGGGCACGAGCCCCAGCGATCACCCTCTTCCAGGCTGGTGCGGCGCTGATCAGGCTACAGAAATGAGAAGCAGAAGCGGGATTAAGCATGCTCTCGGAGTCAGGGAGAGGGTAGGAAGAGCTGGGAGAGGGGTCTCTGAGCACAGTCCCAGTGACAGTGGCTTCTACATGGAGCCCACAGAGCCAATTACTGAGGTTGAAAGAGGAGGTGAAGGCGGTGGCGGCGCCCAGCCCTGGTCGGTATCTGAGTGCCACAGAGGCCTTCCTCTTGGGAGGGGCGCTGCTGCGGGAGCCTCAGTGTCTGAAGAAAGGACACTTTTTCCAGCTCCCTGTTGAGCCACCACCTGACTGTGCTCAGACTCCCCAGGGGAGCAGAGGAGATGCTCCAAACAAGCCCAATTCAGATCTTGAAGTACTCGTTGATTTAAAAAATGAGAATGAGAATGATGATGACTGTGATGATCATGAAGGAACTAACTGCTTGGAAATGCTGTTGATAATACAATTTCTTTCTTAGAAAAACCCCAGTAATAAAAGCTCCAACGTGCACGGGTACAGGGCATGGATGAATACAAGCTGCAATATCATACCGTATGCTATAAATGCAGTGTCTAAATGCTGGCAAACCTCAGGCCCAATCCCAGATCAATGTGCCCACCCCACACACACACCTGGTCCTCACGGTTAAGGCCCCCTCCCCCACATCTTTGCCCTTTCATCTCTCACAAGGTTTTAGTTTTCCTCGAGTGGGTCTAGCGGAACGTCCTTTTTGGCTGTTGTGCTTACTTGTTTAAAGCTTTCTCCAGGTACTCCTGAATCCACTTTAGCTTCGGGTCAATGCACACCTGTCTGTTGTTGTTCTTCAGCCGGGCTCTGTGAGAACAGAATGGCAACAGTGTGCGGCTGCACAGGAGGAAGGCGCTGCTGCAACGTGTGCATCCGCTCCCCCAACACCCGTCTAGGGCCCTCGCTGGCACCCCGTGCTGCATTTGGCACGCTCAGGCTCCAGAGGTGCTCGCGGTGTGCTGGGGAAAGCTCAGCGCTGGCAGTGCAGGAAGCTCCATTGCAGAGACATGGAAATGTGAACAGAAGCCTATCCGGAGCAGTGCAGGGGAATTCATGTAAGGGAGCATTTGAGCTGCCTTTGAAGGATAAGTAGGAGCTTGGAGAGTAAATAAAGGGGAAGGGAAAATCAGGAGCAAATATGCCAGGAGGTTCATCAAAGCACACAGAGGACACTCAGGAAGGGGAGGACAGGATGCTCTAGGCGCCTGGGGAGGGGAGAATGGAGAGCAACAGAGCAGAGGTTTATTTGGATGGGTCATCTTGATAGACATAGGGCCGACTTAAGGATGGGCCTGAGGAAGCCTGGAGGACGGAGGCCTGCCAGAAGCCACCGCAGTCTGACCGGGAGGGTGACCAGCCAGGGAGGGGAGGGGCAGTGCAGGTGGCTTACCAGAAAATAGTTTCTAGGAAGATTTTACAAGTTCACTGAATGTTTCTTGGTCTCGTTTTTTAAAAGTTCACACTCTTAAAAGCTTCCCTACACGCAAATTCCTGGGGAGGGCCTGATTTCATCTCTCTGGATCTCTTGCCAGAAAGCCCTAGGTGCCAGGTAATCTCACGCAGCCCAAGTACTTAAGGGTCTTGAGGACAGCTAAGCCCCAGCACAGTGGCTCAGGGGCACCCAGGGAGTCTTCAAGCAGCCTGTCCATTAGGTGAAGAGGGGTGCAGAGGTGGGTGTGGCTCAGAGCAACCCACACTGGGGTCCAAATCTGGGCCCTGCTGTTTGTTAATTTAGTGTCTGCTCAGACCTGAGAATTGTATTTGGCATCTTCAACTTCAAGGTGCATTTCCAGGCCAGTAAACCAGCATGATCAGTGCTGTAAAGCAGGTCCATGCTGGCTAAATTCAGCATCTTTAAAATACTCTTCACAAGAGATAAAGTATCAGGTTGTAGGCAAAGTACTGAAAAAAACATTCATTTTCTAGGGCCCTAAAACATACTGTAAATAACAAACACATTCAAGGCGGTAAAGGGTTAACTCAAACTAAAAACAGTTTTCTAAAATCAAAAGTAAAAACAGTTGGTGTCGGGTGGAAAAGTCTTGGGAAAGTTGTAGCTTTGGTTCCAACTGCTGTCTCCCCAACCCATTTTTAGCACTAGAACTTCTGAGCAATCAAATCCTCTCCAGGAGACTCCCGGAGCCCTTGCTTCCCCATGTTCAGACACGGGACCTCTTGAGCATGAGAGGGCCAAGCTATGGGCTTTCAAGCACATGGCTTTCTTCCTGCATTTCTCGCGGTCTTCTGCACCCAGCTGAGATCTTCCTGTCTTGTGGCTGTGTGATTTTGGTCTTTGTTTCCCAAATGAATAAAATCAAATGTTAGTGGCTGCCATCCACACCAAATAACACCAAAACCTCGTATGTTGTACTTGAGAAAATACAGGCAAGTGAGCTGAAAATGTTGAAGTTTCCCCCAATGGTTAAAGAGGACTTAAACGAATTTGGGTCTTGTGAGTTAATGTAGGGCATCAGATCCCCGTAACTGGCAGGCCATTTATCACTGTTATTAGCTAAGGGCTGGCTAATTTACTAGGCTTCAGCCAAAACCTTGGTGAAGCCCATAGTTTCTCCAGCATCCAGCTGTGCTGTGCTGAAGAATGGAGGTTTGGAAAGAAGAGAGAACTACTACGAGCACAGCAGGGTGCCCAGACCAAGAGCAGCTTTTAAAATTAATGCCTGGTGGCATACTAAAGGTCCTCGTGATAAGAATAGCTGCCACTAATTATGCGAAGCTCGAGGTTGGACACTTGGCTTGTCACTTCTACACCTTTAATAAGACTCGGGTTAGATGTTACTATGTTCGTTAGATGCAACTATGTTCGTTAGATGATGTTCAATTTCAAGACTTACACAATCTGAAGGGTGCAGTTTGGAGTGTTGAGAATTTTGAGATGCTTGACGTTGGCTCTGGCAACATGGCTTTCGAAGAATCGGCATGGGCATCTGTAGCTCAGGCTGACAGGCTTCCCTAGAAGAGGTAAGGAGAACAAGGCACTTTACTACCCTGCCAAATTTTGGTAATGTGTGTCTCGGCTGCAGCAGTTGGTGCAGCGATTAAGGATCAAGAGACGGCATCACTGGGGTAAGTTCCAGGTTACTGGTGCATTTTGGGAAAGGCCATCTCCTCAGGCAGCACAGTGAGTTCTGGCTGAGCTCAGGCTCAGCTTCTACAGGGCAAGGAGCCCAACAGACCTGGGGAGAGCTGGAGCCTAGATGAGGGGGGAGATTAAATTAGAAGCCACCTGCTCAGTGTCTCAAGATAAAGGTAGTAATTACAGTAGATAACGGTTTCAGTCCAAGGTACTGAGATTCCCAGTTACTCTTTGTAAAATAAATTCCTCAAGGGACAACTGAGAAAGATCTCTCTACTCAGGGAAAAGGAAGGGGGACAACAGGCTCCAGCCTCCCTGGCCTCTCTCCTCTGGCACAGGCCTCTAGCCAGGAAGCACAGTAGCACTCAGGAATGCTGCCCTCCCCCACCCCAGAGCCCCCTCCTCACATTCACCTAAAGCTCTGGAAGACACAAAAGAATCCTGGCTGGCTTCCTACCTGTGAGTCCCCTGAGAGCAGGCCAAGGACCCACCTTCTGCCCAGCACTTTCCCCAAGGCTTAGAGATTAGTGGAGCTGGAGTTAAATGTGGTTTTCATTGCCTAGGCAGGGATGCTGTAGCCTCAGGAATTGTAGTAAGATCTTTGCAAAATCACCAATTTACAAAATGCCATAATTGACACTCATTAGTGTAAATTAGCAAGGGGCTCCTGCAGAACCCACTGCTCACCCTTTAAATATAGAATTGCAAGCCCCGGAGGGCTGAGATTTGTGTGTGCTTTTTGTTTTTTTTTTTTTCCTTGCAGATTTTATCCAAGCCCCACTTAATACCCCAAATTATTTGAACTTGTGGATCCTTTCATCAGAGATTAAATGTATGTCTAAGAATATTTAGTCCAGAGATTATTTTTTTCTTTTTCCTTTTTGTTTTTTTAAGTTTGCCTGTTTACAAAGTTCTGAGAGGCCTCTGTGGTTCTGAAGTTCTGCACCTTTGGGAAAGAATGCTGGGGAAGTAGGAGGAAATCTTGAGTAAGGGGCTCATTTTGTTTTATTTTTTCTACAGGCTGCAATCAATTGAGGGATGACGTGGACTAGGAATTGCATTCTGTATTCAGCCACCAAGTTGCAGGAAAAGTGGACCACTTGCCCCCCCACTTCCTTGTCCCCAGGACCAAATGCAACTCCCTGAAAACCAGGAAAAAGCCGAGCATCAGGGTGCTGGTGACTCATGGCACTGGAGAGACCTAAAGCAGCCTTCACATTTTATACCTGATCTAACTCCAGAAAGGCACCTCTGGGGCCGGCTTCCAGCAGCTGCACTGGGACCCTGCAGGGGAAGTCAGCACTGCATTGTAACCGGATCACCTGGGAACGCGACCCCCAGGGCCGGGGCCTGCAGCCTGGGTAACTGAGGAGCTTTGGAGCTAAATGCTCCTGAGTGTTGTGCCTTCAGGTTTCCCTGGATTTCTTTTGGGCCCTTCCAAGCTGAGGCAGGGGGTGGAGCAGGAGAATAGGAGCCCGGTAGTGAGGCACAAGCCCCCTCCCAGCAACAGTGAGCCTGCAGGTATGCAGCCAAGGGCAAGTGCTGCAGCCGTCCCCGCTGGGATGGGTGGGGCTGTGACTCTCCAGCGCCCAGAGAAGAGAAGCTCCTCTGGCCCCCCTAACCAAGCAGTGGTGATCAGGCCAGAAATCAGAGCCTATTCAGAGCTCAACACACAGGCTGTCTCTCCTCTCCTCCTCCACCCCCTGGGATTATCCATTTCCTTCAAAAGCAATTCTTGCTTCTACTCCCAGGACCTAAGGCCCGCCTGTCAAGCAGCGAATTTCAACAGGTCTTTTTAAAGTGACAGAGCCCCCAGGTGTGCTTACCAAAAGAACAGGGTTTCGTGTGTACCTCATGTGCTCCTTCCTCCAGCTTTTTGTCAGTAAGACTAACTTTCCCAACTGTTTTGGATGTAAATCCGTGTACCGGCAAGAGTCCTGACTGGCTCTGATGGTACCCCGGATTTGGGACCGGGTGAGCTTGGCTCCAGGAGTTTTCAGAAAGCCTTTCAGTCTAATGCAGAGACAGGAGCCCAGCTGGCCCCTCCAAGCAGGCTTGGGAAGGGGGCCCACCCTGAGTTTAAGCCCGGGAAACCCAGGGGCCCAGCTGCCTGACGGAAGTCAGCCAATGGGGGAGGGGCAGGACCCCTAGCCAAGCTCTCTCTGTAGTGCAGCTTGAGGACTAAGTGTGGGGATAGAGGGCACATAGGCACTGCGAGGTGAGGGGAAAACAAAACAAAACAAAATATTCTGGCGATGTATGTAAGAAGCAGATCTGCCTGGAGCCCAGGCTCCTGCCCTGGTTACCTGGCTGCCAATGGGGCAACTCTGAGGGCCATGTCACTCTTCCCAGGCCAGGAGGAGTCTGGGATGGACCCCACGTCTCTGTGCTTCCCCCAGGTCAGCTGCACCCATAACTCAAGGACCAGGGTCCCTCATTCCAATCCTCTCTCCAGCCCTCCAGGGGAGGGGGCAGCACCATTTCCCAGAGCGGCGCACTGTGACACCTCCACCCTCATTCCACCAATCAGTCAATAACCGCCCAAACCAGAGCCCTTATAGGAGCAGAAGAATATCCAGCAATAAAAACTAGAAACATGCCCCATGACTTGGGGGGGGGGGGGGTCAGCGTGCAGACACTGCCTCAGGGACTTTTCATCAACGACGAACATTCCCAATTGCCTTCAGTCTGTGTCCTTAACACTTAGGCAGTCCGCCACGACCCCGGGCGGCCCAGCCTCTCCTGCCCGACTCAGCTGCGCTGGTCTTGCCCACACCAGCGCGCAGTCCACGGCCAGCGAGGACGCCGGGGCCACGTCTGCACGAACCCAGCCAAGGGCTCGAGGCGCGCTGGGCCCGCACAGCCCGGGGCTGCAAGAGCACTCAGGGTGTCCTTCAACTCTTTGCAGGAAACTTCACAGCCAAGGAAGCTCAGCGGCCTGAGCCACAGGGTTTTGTTTTGTGTGTTCAGAGGCAACAGTTTATTTTGCTTTGCAGCGGTGTCCTGTGACAGCGCAGCGAGTTTCTCTTCAGCTAAAGAAAAGAAAAAAACCCTCTCCCAGTGAAACGGGACACCACGGTTCCCAGTGGCCCAGGGCCTTGGAGATTGAACTTTGCTGCAGCTCTCATTCCGGGGCAAAGCGCTTGGCCGGATGGTGACAAAAGAGCCTGTCTGCAGGTGTGTTTGGGGAGCTGGGGAGGGGGCGTGTGAGGCTCGGAGGGTCCCTGGGCCTCTCTCAGGTGAACCCGAGAAGAGGCAGGGAGGCAGCGGCTGGACGCACGCCCAGGTCCGCGTCGCTGCGGACCGCGGAGCTGTGCAGAAGCGCGGCCTGGCGGGTGGCACAAGCCCGACAGCTGCGCCGCGCAGCCCGGCCGCGCCTGGCCAAGAGCCCCGCGAGGGTGTGGGGAGAGGATCGGCTTCGCAGGGAGCGGAGGCTGCGCGGCTGCATCGGACCTCACAGCCTCAAGTCGCGGCATGAGGCGAACTTTGCAAAGCGCGCTCTCGCCATGCACCGCCCGACCTCCAGTACTGTGCGCAGCCGGACCTCGGAGCCCATTCGCCTGTGGAAACCGAGCCCGGCGCGGGAAGGCACTGGGTGGGGGGTGGGCGGGCAAGGGTCTAGGGTCCGCGGCTCCGCACCCTCGCGCCTTCCCGCGCCAGCCCCGAACGCTCCCTCGGGGCGTTCCTGCCCAGTTGTCCCGCCTGACCTCGCTCTGCAGCCAGCTTGAGGTCGGGCGGTCGCT
The DNA here is from genome assembly GCF_028878055.3 of Symphalangus syndactylus. Lineage (NCBI taxonomy): Eukaryota > Metazoa > Chordata > Mammalia > Primates > Hylobatidae > Symphalangus > Symphalangus syndactylus. The sequence continues at coordinate 81,359,467 of NC_072426.2, forward strand.
CTCTGCAGGTCACAAAGCCTCGGCGCAAAAGTAGGGCTTTGGACGCGACACCGCATCGGAGCGCCCAGCGAAGCGAGCTGCCTCCACCCCCACTGTATCCGGCGGCGCAAACTGCGGGCGCAGGCAGAGGAGCCGCGGCTCTGCGCCGGGCAGGAGCCGAAGCCCAGAGCCTCGCCAGGGCCTCCCCGCCGAGCGCACTCACCGTCGCTGAGGCAGAGCGCGGTCAGCACGAGGGCCAGCACGACCACGACCTTGGCGTTCATGGCGCGGGCGGACAGGCGGACGAGCGCGGGTCGCGGGCCGGACGCGGAGCGGGCAATGCAGCTGACGGAGAGTGAAAGTGCGGCGGTGGGAGGCGCGCGCCGGGCGCTTTAGAGGCGAGAGCCAGGCGGGGCGGGGCGGGGCGCGCGGTGAGGGGCGGGCCCGGAGCCGAGTGCTGGCCGTGGCCGGGGTCTCTGACGCGCGACTCCCTCGGCGGCACCCGCCACCCATCCCCCTCGCCCCTCCTCCGCCCTCGCTGTGCTCCGGCGTCGCAGTGCGCTCCGGCCTCGCAGTGCGCTCCGGCCTTTGACCTTCTCAGGCTCCGCTGGGCCCCGCACCGCGGGTCCGGTCTGCAGTGAGGTCCGCAGCCTGGGCGACGCCGGCTGGAGGGCCGCTTATTGTCCCTGTGACAGGGCCCCGCTGGAGAGACTGAGGACCTTAGGTGTAAAGTGGGGCGCGCGTGGAAAGCTGCGGGACGGGGCCTTTCGATGGCGGGAACTGAATGAGAACCAATGAAAAGCAAACAAGTTAGTCCCGGGGCGGAGGGCCTGCTGGCGGTGGCGGCCCAAGGCAGCCCAGGGGGTCCTGCTTTCTGTGCGTGGGGGCTCAAGCTCGCCACCTGCCCGGCTCGCGGCGCAGCCGCCGGCAGAGCTCGGTCTGTGGGAATGAGACTGGTCTTTGCAGTCAGCGTGGCTTGGACTCCAAGCCCACGGCGCCACCAGCCAAGCCTCAGTTTCCTCGCCTGTACAAACAAAGCAGAAGGCGCCAGCGGCTCTCAGTAAAAGCGAATATAGCTTTTGTACCTCCGACCTCTCAACTGTGAAATGAGCTAATCACAGGCCCACCCCGCGGAGTGGGACGGGAGATTCAATGCGACCTGCCCCACGCCGCGAAATCCTCTGCATCGTGTCTGACAAGCAGGCAGTACTCAATAAATGGTAGCTGTAAGTCCTTTAAACCTAAGTACTTACTGCCTTACCCAAGAAAAGCTCCGTGCGACCCAAAGAGCTAAGAACACCCCCACCCCGACCTCCGACTCCTAGGACAATACTACTGGCGTCTACCTTCTGGGTCCAGAAAACTCTTCCCACGGAGCCGTCCGTCGGCGGTGCTTAGCCCTCCGGATACCCCCGAGACACCCCAGAGACACCCCAGATGGCCCCAGTCTGGCGGCGAAGGGAGGGTGCAGGCCGGCACCCAGGAGGCGCGGGGGTGAGGAGAGCGCCCCTTTGGGCCTCGCTTTGTGACCGCAGGCTGCCCTAGCCACCTCTCTGTGTCCTTCCCAGCACAGCGTCCAGCGGAGTGGGGTCAGTCGCCGCGTCCATCCAGGGGCCTGCCCTGGGGACACCTCCCTGTCCCTGAGGAGTCCTGGCCGTCGGGGAGTGGGCGGTCAGCGGCTCCATTAGGTGAGAGCGGTCAACAGGAGGCTGCGAGGGCTCTGGAACTCCGCTGGTGGGAATAGGTGTCTTCTGTGCATTTTTTTTTCCAAAACCACTTTGGCCGTTAGATGGCTGTGGGCCGGCACTCCATCCATCCATCCATCCATCCACCCATCCATCCATCCATTCACCCACTCTGGGCACTGGGCTTGGAGCCGGGAACCTCACTGACTTGGTCCCTGCCCTTAAAGAACTGAAGGCAGTGAGGTCCAGTGAAGAAGGCAGCCGTCGGGCGTCCCCAGGCCTTTGCTGGGCTGGGCGGGGGAGCCTGGCCGCTCACTGGCCGCAGCGCTGGGGCTCCGGCGCCCTCTGGTGGCGGCACCTCCCTCCCCGCTCCTAGAGCTCTGGCCGGCTCCATTCCTGCGCAGCTCATGAAACCCGGGAGGGCGAAGGGGTCCCCGGGAAATCTACACCCGGGCGGAGGGACGCCCTGGAGCTCGGAGATCCGACCCTGCGGGAGCCGCGCGCAGCCTCGCTTGCTCTTAAATCTGGCCAAAGCAAACGCCATCGCCTCTCGCTTCTTCTTTTTTTTTTTTCTTTGCCACAAAATCAGGTGGGCAGCTGGACCTAGGATCTGTCCCAGAAGCCTGAAATGCCCGCGTGGGCTGAGTCGAGGGCGAACCAGGGCTTCAGGCCTGGCAGCCGCCCCTCCCGCAGGCACCCTGAGCCCCCAGAACAGAAGCTAGTGTGGCACCCATGGGGCCATCCCTTCCCCTAGTGGTTCGTTAAATACTTACTGAGCACCCATTGTGTGCTAGACCTGGGCTACATGTTTGAAGTACTTTAGAAAAGGCACTAAAGGTTTAGAAGCACATGGCGCCAAGCATAAGTAATTACACGTAAAATACTTAGAAGGCCATTAAATGCTAGGGGAAGATGGAGCAGAGGAAAGTGGGGTGGGAGTTAGGATTTTAAATAGGGTGGCCAAGGATCCATATTTTAGGTACAAGCCTCACAATTTTACAATTGGCGATTGAAATTTAAAACCCTGGCCGGGCACGGTGGCTCACACCTGTAATCCCAGCACTTTGGGAGGCCGAGGCGGGCGGATCACGAGGTCAGGAGTTCGAGACCATCCTGGCTAACACGGTGAAACCCCCGTCTCTACTAAGAATACAAAAAAATTAGCCGGGCGTGGTGGCGGGCGCCTGTAGTCCCAGCTACTCGGGAGGCTGAGGCAGGAGAATGGCGTGAACCCGGAAGGCGGAGCTTGCAGTGAGCTGAGATGGCGCCACTGCACTCCAGCCGGGGTGACAAAGCGACACTCCGTCTCAAAAATAACTAACTAAATAAATATGTAAATAAAATAAAATAAAACCCTTTACACTCTGGGGGCCTCCGCACCGCCTGCAGAGGCAGGTGGCCATCAGACCAGGCCATTTTAACATGGCTCCAGCTCACTCGGCCACAGGGGCACCTCTCAAATTCTGGTCAGCGAAGCTCCTCAGCCCTTTCCCTTTGTCCTTTGCTTATCCTTATGCTCAAAAGGCTCCACCTTTCTTTCTCTGCATGGAGACTCTTACTCCCCATAGAGCCCCACCTTCTCCTGAGGTCTTCAGACTCTGTGCCGCTCTGCCAGGTAATGCAGGGCACAGCGGCTCCTCAGGGATACCTTGTTAAGCACAGTTCAAGGTGGGAGGCAGGGGTCTGGCTGCTGAGTTAAAGGCAGGGCATCTCCTGAGCTGGCATGTGTGCTATGGTCTCTAGACCTCTGGGCAGCATCTGCCCACCCCCCTCTGCCTGGCCTGGGCTGTTCACTCCTCCAGGGCCCAACGGCTGGGCCTGCAAGAGGGTCCCCAGTAGGGATTGAAGGTTTACACTAAATCCATGTTGTACAGTGTGTAATTGACAAGGTGACCAGGTGGTACTCTGAAATCTATAAAATATAGATTTATGTATTTATTTTTTAAAGTAATAAGAAAAAATATAACTAGCACAGTAAAGGCAGATATTTCAGATATTGCTCAGGTTTTTTTTTAATATATGGTTCAAGTTTTAAAAAGTAAGTCAATTGAAGCTAACATAGCAAGTACTAATCTAGGTGGCTGGAGACATAGCAAAAATTTTGACAGCAATACAAATAGATCTGAAATTTGAAAACCTTTCCTACATGAAGAATTTTTTTTTGTATTATTTGACACCCTCCCACCCCAATCCCCCTTTTGAAATAAATATTTGGCCCCAAAGTGCTGAAACATAAAATCACACAAGGGAGGCACGACATCTTCCTCACTCGCCTGCCAGGTGAGGCTGGAGAACACTGGTCCAGGAGCGCTCAGGTGGCAGGAAGACTGTGGGGCCCTATGGGGTCCCTGGATACCCTTGGCCCTGCCACCCCTCCAGGAGTGCTCCTCTGCCAGCTCCCATGCAGTCCTGGAGGGACCCCTCCCAACCACCCACATCTGCCCTCACTCCTTTGGCACCTGGCCCTGGGGTTCAGGAGCAGGTGGCCTATTCCCAGAACCAGGAAGCCCAGTGAGGAACACAAATCCTCACCACCTTGCTGATGTCATCTGTGCAGCAGGTACATTAGCTGACATGGTGGATTTAGTCAGTGTGAAACCACTCGGCCCAGAGAAGGCCCTTAGGAAGATACTGAACAGTGTACTTACACAGGACTTTAGTTTGCCTTCTTTGAATTTGTCAATTTGGTACTTTCAAAGACCAAGCTTGCAGTAGAAGCCCCACTGTCTTAGCTTTGAAGACATGGAACCCAAGTCTCCATGGGCTCTAAGCCCAAGGCTCAGAATTGAGGGCCTCGGCCAACATGACAGATCCAGGCAAGAGCAGGGGTGCGTCTCTATGGGGCCAATGTCTCTGGATCCTGGAACATCAGCCAGGTCCTGGAAGCGTGCTTGGGGACATAAGTCACTCCCATGGCAGTCATCCAGGGAGCCTTTTGGAATCCCGTACCCAGGGCCAGGACTTGGCATTTGACAAGCTGGCCATGTTTTTCCTATCTAGATCCCCACTGGCCTCAAGAGCCAGTTGCAAACAGCCCCAGGCTGCCGCAGAGGGAAGGACCCCTGGGAGGCAGAGCTGGTCCCCACTGGCTCTGGGCACATGTGTAGGCAAGCAAGGCTTACCGTCAGGATATGTGCACGTCTAGCAGGCCAGGACTTCTGTGTGAGCAGGCCCTGCCCAAGGACTCCCTTGCTGGACAGTGCTGAGGCAGGGGGATCTGAGAATATAAGAATAACAAACTCAGTTTCTCCTTACTCTCACAACACAAAGTACTTCTGTGACTTCAGATGTGTGTGTGTTGGGGGAGTTTCCCCACACACAAAGCCAGTAGTCCTTCAGCTGCAGACACCAGCTGGCTGTCCTCTAATTCAGTTCAACTCTGAGACGATCTACCTGGAGGTAGGCTCAGGCCCCACAGGTTGAGGCCCCAGTCCCATAAGGCTGCTCCTACTTCAGATACCAGTTGCAAGCCCTGGGTTGTTTTCCCTGTGCTTCTGACCAAATGACCATAAATTAGGGTTTCTACGACCCCATCCTTGGGTTTCATTAATTTGCTACTACAGCTCATGGAACTCAGGGAAGCACTTACGTTTACTGGTTTATTAAAAAGGGTATTATGGGCTGGGCGCGGTGGCTCATGGCTGTAATCTCAGCACTTTGGGAGGCTGATGTGGGTGGATCACTTGAGGTCAGGAGTTCGAGACCAGCCTGGCCAACATGGTGAAACCCCGTCTCTACTAAAAATACAAAAATCAACTGGACTTGGTGGTGGGCACCTGTAATCCTAGCTACTTGGGAGGCTGAGGCAGGAGAATCTCTTGAACCTGGGAGGCGGAGGTTGCAGTGAGCCAAGATCACACCACTGCACTCCAGCCTAGGCGACAAGAGCAAAACTCTGTCTCCAAAAAAAAAAGAGTGTTACGAAGGCTACAGAGGAAGAGATGCATAGGGTGAGGTATAGGGGAAGGGGAAATGAAGCCTCCATGCCCTCTCTAGGCACCATCCTCCAGGAACCTCCACCGTCGTGAAGCCCTCTGAACCCTGCTTTGTTGTGTTTGCATAGAAGCTTCATTACGTAGGCATGATTAATTACATCATTGGCCATCAGTAACTTAGCCTTCAGCCCCGTTTCCTTCCTCAGAGGCTGATGGGATGGGGCTGTAAATTCCCGCCTTCTAATCCTGCTTGGTGTTTCTGATGACTAGCCCCCATCCCGAAGCTACCCAGGGGTTGCCAGCCATCAGTCAAGTAAACCAAAGATTTTAGGAGTTGCATGCCAGGAAGCTGGGACAAAGACCAAATATATATTTCACAATAGCACAGCTGGTATTTCCTGGGACATTCCCCGGGACTGTCGGACTACCAGGGCTCATGTTCTAGGGCAAATCAGACCCAAGGCCCCAGGGGTTCAGATCTGTGCCCCTAGTCCCCACACCAGTTCCCAGGAACCAAGTAGTGAACCCTTCCTGTGCTCAGTCACCACAATCAGGCCTGGATTCCTTCTGCCTCCCTTTCCTAGCCCCACCCCCTCTCCTATTCCCCTTGCCTCTGGGCAGACTGGACTCTGCAGCAGGGGCTCCACTGAAGGTTCTGATACTGGAGTTTACATCAGTCCCTACCTATCAGAAACCCCAGAGTGTGCACACTGAGAGTGTGAACAGCATTGACACTGGAGTCACCCTGTACTGGGTGCCTTCTGTCACCTTTCTCATTGCATCTAGCTGATGAGGTGAGTTCAATGGCAAGCCCATTCCCTGAACTAAGGGACAGAGATCACAAAACTGTTATTTGTCAGGGCTGGAGTTTAAATCCACTCTGAAGTAGGGCTGTTCCTGGTGAAGGAGAAAGAGCTGGTTTGCCACATAAAACACAGAACGCCCAGTTATGTTTGAATTTCACAGAAAAGCGAGGGTTTTTTGTTTGGTTGTTTTTTGTTTGTTTGTTTGTTTTTGTTTTTAAGTATCAATGTGTCCCAAACATTGCATGGGGCGTGGGGCATGCTGATTAAAAAGAATTATCAGTGTTTGTCTGAAATTCAGGTTTAACGGAGCATCCTGTATTTTCATTTGCTGAGTCTATGCTCGTCACATTGCCATAGCCCCCTGCCTTGTGGTCTTCTGCCTGGCCCTTCAGAACATGTGGTTGAGGTTGGGAAGGGAAGTTATGGATCACTTATTTTTTTTATTGAGAGGATTTCTTGAGTTTTATTAACACAGAGATGCTAGAAAGTGGTGCATGAAAGCAATATAGGAATGATCTTTTCTCGTTCTCCTTTCTGGGATGAGCAGTGTAACACAGCGCCTGCCCCAACCCTACCCTTCCAGAAATAGTCCTAGCCATGCCTGAAGCAAGGGTAGGCAGGTCTCTTATCCCCAATATCACCAGCCCTGCTCTTCCTCTGGTCCCGTCAGATGTGTATGATGCCCATCTACTGACACTCTTTCCATCTCTTTCAGGTGGGTGAGCTGTGTGTGGAGAAGGAGGGGAGAAATATCTCAGGAAAGAGGGCCACGTGAGCAATATCCTGGGCTGGTGAGATTCTGCAGGAGAGGAAAGAGCTCAAGAGCTGCTGTGGATTGCAAAGGAGGAGCTGGGTCTGCTATCTGCACAGATGGTCCCTTCCAATTAGAGAAGCCAGGATTCCAGCTCCACTGGCCCTCCTTGTTTGGAAGAGGAGTTTTTACTTCTTTCTTCACCCTACATCCCTGTGGCGGGGTGTCTGTAGTCATACTGCATGGATGACCTGGACTGGGCTGTACACAGAGGCTGCTGAGAGAGGCTTTCAAGGCTGAGTGCAAATGCAGGCTTCACCAGCAGCCTGGCCTGGGGGATGTAAGTGGGAGATGGACTCAGGTGGGGATACCTTTGAGGTATCCATCCATTTATCTACTCACCTACCCATATATTAATCCATTCATCTATTCACCCACCGAAACACCCAGTCCTCCATCCATACATCCATCCAACACATGTACCCATCCGTCCATCCATTCATCCACCCACCTACCCATACATTAATCCATTCATCATTCACCCATCGAAACACCCAATCATCCGTCTATATATCCATCCAACACTATCTACCCATCCATCCATCCATTCATTCATCCATGCCTCCATTCATCCATGCACCCCTCCATCTATCCAGCCAGTTATCCATCTGCTCATCCATCCACTCATCCATCACTCCATCCATCCTACACCATCCATCCATCCAGCCAGCCAGTCATCTCTCCATCCGTCTGTCCAGCCAATTATCTATCCACCCATCCATCTGGCTCTCCCCTTCACCCCCTCCACACGAGTCCTCTCCAACTGCTTTAGTCCTGAGCCATATTTTCCATAAGGAACAGAAAGACATGCCTCCTGCTTTCTGGACCACAGGAAAAAAGAAGCAAGTACCAAAAGCTCAAAACCTGGAGATCACTCAGCAAATTTTAGCCTTGAAATAGATCAAAACCTTCACTGTTCTCTGCTGAAGGAGTGGCCTTCTCTTATAGGCAAGGAGGGTTTCCTAGGGAAAGCCCACCCAGGCGGGAGATGAGGAGAGCAGCATCTGAGCACCCTTCACCCCACAGTGCCCATCCCATGAGTATCCTCCATAAATTACAAAGAAAGAAAAAAAAATAGGGAAAAAACAAACCTTTATTTCTCTGTTTGCTTCTCTGCATTTAATGAGCAGTTGTTAACATGACTGAAACCATCTGATGATTTTTACCAAATGGAAAAATCTGCCTACGGGGGCAATAAAATAAATATTCAGGATAGAGAGAGGCAGTCATAAAAGACATTACCCGGTTGTAAACGGAGGCAGGTGGTGGTGATCTATTACCCCTGCCTCGGCAGCTTTCAACAGAGTTCTGAGATTCTAGGAGGGGCCCTGACCCAAGGCAATATTTACTTTTGCGGCTTCTTCATCAGGTCAGCATGGGTATAATTCTGTCTACCAGTTGACTGGAGCTGAGGTTTCGAGCAGGAAGTGCAAACCCTGAGCGCTTATAACTCAGGAGGAGTGAGGCACCCCTTCCCAGAGTATGCCAAGAAAAGCAAATTGTACTGTCCTGGCTGCAGGGGTGAGGCCCCTGCATACCCAGGCCATTATCAGCTTTGTGCCCTGGCCAACAGCGCCTCTGGTTGGTGCATTTGTCAGCTGTATTTTACCCCAGAGCTCTGGGAGGCTCATCCTTTTTTGGTATACCACCACGTGGAGAGAGCAGAGTTTTAGTAGTGTGGTTGCTTCATGCACCTTGGTAGAGCTAATTAGACCCAGAAAAGATCTTGAAGTCTGAACGGAAATTTAAAATCAAAGCTTAAATTTGCAAAGACAGGCATTCCTTCCCCAGGGACCAAACACGAAGCTGCCTTTGGAGGTGGCCACAGTTGTGCCAGCCCCTATCACAACCTCAGCGTGCCCAGATGTTAGATAGACCCAAAGGATCGCATAGGCAGGCCACACCAGCAGCTCACATGAACTTAGCAGCAGCATTGCAGAGCAAGCGTGCTTATCCCATTTTCAGATCAGAGAGGGAGGTAACTTCCCAACACCCCAGGAACCAGCAGTGCAGCTGAGGCTCTGACCAGGCCTCATGCTATGGCCCTGCATGTTCCCCTCATGCTCCCCAGTCTGGCTGCAGAAGTGTTTGGTTTTTGGTTGCTTTGGATGCAGAAGTGCAGACTCCCCCCTGACCCTCTGGCCTACTTCAGGATGCATTCACTGGTATGGGGTAGGGATCTGTTGCATCACAGCTATGCTCTGCCTAAGAGCTTGGAGGAGTTTAATAAACTTACAGAACAGCTGACCACAAAGACCAGAATAAGGCTTGGATCCCTTTGGTGTGTGCCCACAGCCAGTCATGTGGTCTGCACAGCCTCAGAGGCCCAGGCTGGCTGGAGGCTGCAGCATGGAATGGGCTGGTCACCCAGGTGTGCCACAGCACCTGCTCCCACTTTTACATGCCAGCCAGCACCTTCCTGGGGGGCACCAGGCGTGGCTCTCAGTCCTCCTGAAGAGGGGCTCCTTCAGCCTTGACCTTGAAGACCCGAAATGCTCATGGGTAAGGTCATGTGCAGACACCAGTTCTTAGAATGGAATAATTCAAAGAGCCTGTGGGTGGTTAGAGGACCTGGAGGTGGGGATGAGGGTTTGCTTTTTTTTTTTTGTGGAGGCACCAGAAGCTCTGAGGATGACATTTTTCTGTCCTGCAGAAGTGCAGGGAATTACAGCATTTTAAAATTTTTCATCTTTGCTTCTTCTCCATGGAGAGCTCTAGTTGGTTTATGAAGGAACTGTCCTGTGCATTTTTCTTTCCCATGGAACTACCAGGTTCCCATCCCCATTTCGCCAGTGAGGACTCTGGGACTACAGACCTGAAGGAGGTTACTCAGGTGGTGGTCGGGCGCCAGGGCACCTGGGGGGGTTCATACCTGGCTTCTGTGGTCTCTAAAGGTGGGTGCAGAGCTGAGAGGGCTGGGAGCGCTGTCAGGTTTTGCAAAGAGTAGCTTGTTGGGTGCTTCTGCAGGATCCCTTTTAGATGCGACCTTAGCAAGACACAAGACAATCTGCTTCCACAGTCACTGCCTTGCTCCTACAGGCTTCCTGGGTTTCTGAAGCCACCTTAGTCTTAACACAAGGGGGGTTTCAGGCAGGCGTCTGCACACAGCCAGGCCTGGGGCACTCGTGAGTGTCAAGGAAAACAGGTTTGAAGTCCCCATGCCATTGCTGCTTTCAGCTCAGCCCCCTGAATAGGTCCTTAAATGGGAGTTTGTTTTCTGTAATCACCACCCCCTGGAATCTGGGCAATCACGGTTTCTGTGGGAACCAGTCTGTCTGCAGGCCCAGGAACCACGGAAGATGAGAGCAAAGATAAATTGGTCTCTTTACCCAGGGGCCAGCCCTCCATGAGTGTTGAAGAAGGGAAGGGAGTTGGGGGAGGGAGAGGGGGGCTTAGGGAAGGAAGAGGAGAGGACTTTGCAGAGGTCCAGAGAGGGAATACATTTTCCAGGAGCAGCCCTGTGGTAGGAGGCGGAGGGTGCACATGTGTGTCTGTGTCCATCCTCATTGCTGGACAAGCCTTTGCCTCTAGGAGCCCAGTGGGAGCAGCTGAGGGCAGGGCCAGGCCGTGGTGTGCTTGCCATCTGTTTTTCCCTCCCTCCCAGGCCATAGAAATGAGGCCCTCCTCTTCCCTTTCCCCTGTCCCCCTAGCCCAGGTGTGTGCTGGTGCCTGCCCCAGAGGACATCTGGGGCCAGGAGGTACCTAGGTGGTGAACAGCTGGACTGATTCCGGGAATGACAGAGGACAAAAAAAAAGAAAAAAAAAGGAACTTGTTTATTCAGGCGGAAATGCTTCATGTGTGCAAAATTTGACCTCCATGTCCCTAGGTTGCCAGATGGTGGATGTGTTTAGTTTGTATGTAAGAAAAAGGAAGAAACTGGATGGAGAGCCGGCAGTCAGGCCTGATGGTGGCCCACTCCCCACTTTGGGCTCAGAAGGACACTGTCCATGCCAAGAGAAGTGGGGTGCCGCTGGGTGCCCCTGGGAAGAGCCTTTGCCGCCCAGCCTGGCCTGGCTCCCAGTGTCCTCTGCAGGACTGAGGGAGCTGCTTGGCAGATGCCAAGTTTAGCTCAGATCCTAACCACGGAGGGGAGAGGTGCACTGGGCATCTCCACCCCACACCCAAGCCTGTAAGGCAGAACTCATTTGGCCTTTTTGGTTGTGGATTTGGGGGCCTTCAGAGGCCACATTTCCACCTCCAGCAGGTCAGCCTGGGGAGAGAGGCTCAGTGGTGAGCCAGGCCAGCTGGCAGCCACTGTTCAGCTCTGCACTCCTGTCCAGTAATCTCCTGCTTCCCGGGGTCGGTTTGGGGAAAGAACCTAAAAAGTCAGGCCACTCCTGTCCTGGAACACTCAACAGCTTCCCTGCCCCTCCCCATACTCACTTTTCCTGAGTTTGCTTGTCCCGAGTGACCTGATTGGCATCCCAGTGCCTACATGTTGTTGGAGACAAGGAAAGAGAGGCTCAGGGAGTTTGTTACCAGTGAGTGGAAAAGACAGGAAATGAACTCACGGTCAGCTACAAATCCCAGCTTTTCCTGTCATGCTGCACAAGCTGTCTCAGGGCAGTAAGGGGGAGGCCTCTCAGCATGACTGACTGTTTCTCAGCTGGGCCTGGAGTCTTGGGCTACAACTAGAATTTGCAAGAGTCCCCGGACAAGAGCCGGGGAGAGGGCGGCAGAGCCAAGTGGGTTGCCCCTGGCGCAATTTGAAAGGTTTCATGAAGGAGGGGATCTGAGCTAAATGTTGAAGGAGGCAAAGATTAAACAGTAGAGATGTGGTGGGTGGAGCAAGAGGGTTTAGGAAACAAAGAATGAGGGTGAGGTCATGGGGCTCGTGCTGGGGGCAGCCAGGAGAGCAGTTTGGTGAGTAGGAGGTGCCTGAGGGGCCATCATCAGGCTCCACGGGGAAGGCTGGTGGCCGTCAGCCAGGAGCTCTCCCAGCACTGGGGGGAAGCTCGTCCTTCAGACCTGGTGGTCCCTGGTGGGGAATCACAGCATCCACAGTCTACCCCTTGCTCTGCCAAACCCCGGCTCGGGAGGGTTTTGTGTTAGAAGAGGAGCCCAGCCAGGGAAGGCATAGGACATGGACTTTGAGGAGTCCCTGCATGCAGGAGGCCCCTGTGTGTGGGCAGCCAGCTTGGACAGGCAGGGTGATGGGACCTCTGTGAAGTCTCTGGGAATTCGGTGGAGTTTCATGGGCCAGGTTTAAGATGAAATGTATTTTAAAGAGCTTTTTATGATGGAAATAGCAGGAATATAAAAATTCCACCAGCTTGTTGGAACAGAGTGTCTACAAACCGTTTGCGAGGGCTTTTGTATTAGTCAAACAGTTTTACAGTCACAGGTGACTAAAATCCAACAGAATTAACTTAGGCCAAGGTGGAGGAATGGGCCGGGATGGGATGGTATAGGAAGGGAAGGGAAAGAGGGGAGGGGGGGAGAGGGGAGGGGAGGGGAGGAGAGGGGAGGGGAGGGGAGGAGAGGGGAGGGGAGGGGAAACAATACTAAATCTCCCTTTCTCCCACCTCTCTGTCTACTCTCACATACTTGAAATGGAGGAGGAGAGCCCTGCAGCCTGGCCCCAGCCTCTGAGGAGGGATTGTGCACTGGGCTCAGCCAGGGCTTCAGTAGAGCTGGGTCATGTGGCCACTGCTGCCTGGTCCTGGTGGAGGGTCTCTATACTTAGCTTCCCCCACTCCCCCTCTCCATCCAGCTGCTAGGATGAATACAGATGAGGCCTGGGGCAGGGAATGGGGGAGGGCTGTTGCTGGGGGTCAGCAAAGTTTGAAGTCTGACCTAGGCTCTCACAGCTGGCCAGGGGCTGCCACGGGGCTCCAGGACAAGCGCTGGTCCCCTGTCCTTACTACCGGCTTTTTTCAAAACCTAGTAGGATACTTGGGACATCTGGGCATAGGCAATCATGCCTTTCTTCTGAGTCATCAGCCTGGCAAGCCCAGAGTGGGTAAGGAGTGGTGTCAGGGGTTCATATGGCTACCTTGTAAGTTCCAGAACTCCAGGTCCACAGGAGCCCCTCAGTCCTGAGCCCACAGTAGGCAGCTCCAGACACAGGCGGCACAGGTGACATCAGCCACCTAGTCCGAGCACCACAGGCTTGCAGGCAGATGTGCTACGAAGCCCATGGTTGACCATTCTCTTTCTCAACACTGTCTTTAAAGGTTGGCACAATACTTTCAGCATGTGAACACCACATGGGAAAGACGCTGGCATTGAACTTAGGTTTCCGGAGCATCTCTTATGGTCTGCACCCTCCTGGGAAACAGACATATGTTATCTATGGTAATTGACACAAGGATACTACGAAACAGGTGATTTTATCACCATTTGTTAAATTAAGAAAGAAATCGGCTTAAGCAACATAAGTAACTCACCCAGCTCACCCAATGAGTGGCCGGGATGAATCTGGGCTGTCTGTTCGGAGCCTGTGAGAGCCACACTGCCTGCCTTTGTCAGGTGGCAGCTCCTCCTGCTGTGTTCTGGGGAAAGTGCTGGGGAAAGTCAATTAACAGCACTAGACCTGGCCTGCGAGCCAGCATCCTCACTTGCAAATAAGGCTGAGTGGAGTCTTTTGATGCAAAGATAAAGTGTATGTGAAGGTGCCTTGTAAACTGTGAAGTGGCATGCACGTGGCACACAGAGGTGTCAGGATGCTTACTGTCTCAGCTGGTCACTGCACAGGACTATGAAGACGACAAGGGCAAGCCTCGCTTGCTTTACATTTGTTTTAAAAGCCCCTCTAGCATGAGAGAATAAGGTGAACCGATGGCTCCTCATTCCACTCCCTGAATGCAGCTCATTTTTCATCTGCAGGCAGGCAGTTTTGCAAACAAGGCTCTGAACTTGAAGCTCAGAGGGTGAGCGAGACTTCGTGCCCCCTGGGGCCTCTGCTTGCTCCATGTTGGTGCCCCAGTGTCCAGGAACTCAAAGCACAGAGGACCCTTAGAGGCCACACCTGGAAGTGCTCATTCAGTGGACCGAAGGATGAAAGTGAGGAGAGAGTTAGGGGAGCTGTGCAAAGTAAGTAAGGGCTGGAAATGGGATGTGACCCAGGACATCCAGGGTGGTCAGATTTGGTCAGGAGAGCTGTGAAAATAGGGGAAGCTGGTCCCCAAACCCCACACCCTTTTAAAAAATCAACCCCGGTGGGCGCAGTGGCAGAAGGACCTGAGTTTGTTACAAAGACCTCAGCAATCCTCTCCCTCTCCTGACCTGTAAACACGGAGAGCCGGAGACAATGCAAGTGTCAGACACTTCTCCACCCCCAATGAGGCCTGGGAAGCCCAAGTTGATTGGCTTTCTTTCCAGGAAGGCAGAGCCCAGACGCATTTCAAGGTGGGTATTTCTGTTTGTTTCCTCCTCAAGGAAAGCACAGCTGAAGGGCTCACATATTCCACACCCTCTTTTCAAGGCTCATTAATAAGGAGCCCAGGGCAAAATCATAAACGTGGCAAACTCCACAACCACCAAGGCCGGCAGAGCAGTGAGAGCTGCATTAATGGCGAATTTCAGTGAAATGCCGCCCAGCTCCTAAATTCATACCAGATGAGTTCCAGAAGATTAAAGTTATTACAATAAAGCCCCAGGGAATCAATCACGCTCTGCCTTGTAACCTTCTTTGTTTTCCGCATCATTCACACAAACCACTTTCTACAGGGCAATGGGGTGTTCCCTAGCTGGGCTGGACCCACAGGCCCCAATAAAGCACTTCAGGTTAGAAAGCCTAGCAAGAGGACGGGCTTGGTTCAGGCAAGTGGATGGGGTCTGGCAAGTGGCTTGTTTAGTGACCAGTAACAATGCGGTGTAGGAGCCCAGCGGGGAGGGGTGGGCTCCCTAACTCCCAGCCTGCCTGAGGCATGCCCCTGGGGTGGTCACTGTTGGCACCTTTATAAAAAAACAGCCTGAAAGCTGGAAAGTGGCTTGGTAAAGAGTGGAACACGGCACAGTTCTCTTTGATACTGTTTTTATGTTTTCATTTTTTATCCTTTTTTCTTTTCTCAAAGTGCCTCCCAGCCATCGAGGATCAATCTCAAGTCCTTGTGTGCTCAACCAGGCTCCTGGTGAGCCAGTGATCTCGTGCCGTTCTCCCCCAGAACCCCCTGGTGGCCACCTGCACTGTCCCTGAACTCTTGTCCCCGAGTGTGAACACAGTCCTCATTCTGCATTGCACCTCTGGGAGCAGGCATCAGCTCTCTCTGCCTCCACTTCTATGAGAGTTCCGGATGATAGAGGTGCAGAATAATTCACTAAAGAGTCTGCAATCTCTAAGGCCCAGACCTGCCCTGGGGTCTCTGCACCGGCCATCTGCTATCTCCCTCCCAACTCCAAGCTCTACAAAAGTCCCAAGTTTGTCCACTTTTTGGTGTTCAAGCCCCCAAACTCTCTGCCCCATCCTGAATGCTCCTTCCTGCTTCGCGATATTGAATAGGACCATCCATTCCCTTCAGAGAAGTCCCACACTCAGCTTCAGAAATGTAGCTTGGTCCAGTGACCAAGCAAGATATTCACAAAGCTGACTGACAGGTGCATTTCACACTTCTTATTTCTTTATTCTTATTTATGATAATATTTAACTTAGGATCAATGCTCAGCATTTGTGAGAGCTATCTGGAGTTTCCTTTTTCTGTGCAACTTTTTTTGGTTTTGATGTCAGAATTCTATTAGCTTTACAAAGAATAATCTACAGACTCTCCCCTCCCCCAACATTCTTGCTCTTGGTCAGTTTAAACAGAATTCAGCATTTGAAAAACCCCATCTTGAAAACACTGAAGCCAGTGCTTTTGAGGGCTGTAGTTCTTTTACAACTGTTTGATTTGCCATTTAGGCATTCCTATCTCTTCTTGAGTCCATTTCGATCATTTGCATGTTCCTAGAAAACGGCTTCTCATTCAGGTTTTCAGTCATTGATATGTTTAAGTAGTTCGTTTTTCTTCTTTTTCGTACTCTGGTTATTTGTGCTTTCTCATACTCTGTTTCTTTGCCCCCTGCCTCCTTCCCTTCCTCCCTTTCTCTCTCCTTGCTTTCTTTTTCTTTTACTAGTTTTTGTTTTCCTTGACTGGGCTAATAAATATTTTGTTGCACTCCATTCTGTTTCATCCTATTCCATTCTCCTCCACCACCAAAGACATACCTTTCACCTCATGGTCAATTGTATGAGGCTTTTCTGTTGTCACTGTGATTCTATTTTTAATATTCTTTTTAGTGACCTTAATCAAAAGAATTATTATGTAAAATACCTAGTTCGTTTGTTTTTATTGGTTCATATTTTTACTGAAAATATTAATGGCTATATATTTTTCTATGAGCACAGCTTTAATAATATTCCAAAGATTCTGAAAAGGAATATTGATTTTAAGGAAATTCCATGAGGGACTTTCAGTTTTTCTTTCACTGAAGTATTGTTTAGGGAAGAGCTTTTAAAATTTCAGAATTGTTCTGTGTTATTATTGCAGTTAGTAAACTTTTATTATGTATTTTTAGTTTTCCTTTATTGATGTTAAAGAAGGTGGTTTTTGTTATTTTTCTTTTTTCTTTTGAGTTTGAGGTTTTCTTTGTGAACAACAGAAAAGGATACACATTTTCTGTTCACAAGGCATGGGGACATATATAAAACGTCATACATATTTATATGAATATATGTGTGTGTTATATATATGATCAATCTATTAATGGAATTATTTGGATTCTCTATGTTTCACTTTTCCTTAATTTCTTGACATACAGGATTGAGTGAGAGAGCTACACTAAAGTCTTCCAATGATTTTGTGCTCTGTCAAATTTATCCTTTTATTTGTTCCAGTTTTTGCTACATTTATTAATGCTATGATGCTATGTAGTAAATAAAGGTTCTTGACAGCTATATCTTTAAATCAATCGAGCAATAAATATTATAAAATATTTTATATTTTATGTTGAACATTTATATCAAATACAATTTTTTTTATATTGAACACAATTTCAATATTTTTTGGTCATGAATGTAACTGTGTATAATATTGACACTCAGCTTTCTATTTATTTACATTGAATTGGAATATTTTTGCTCTTCATTCTGCTTTCAGTCTTTCTAAGTTCTTTTATTTTAATTTCATATTTTGTAGAATACAAGTAACCTGGAATTAGGTTATTTTGTTTTGGTCCTGACCGATGTCCCTTCTCCTTTGGGTTAGGAGACTCATATTTATTGCATAAGATATACACCGTAAGACCTAGCTTTGGTGTTTCTACTTGAAAGCTTCCTTGGTTTTTAATTTTTTCTGTCTTTTGAACTAGAGTCTGTGTTCTGCCTCCTAAAAAACATCACCAGTAATTAGGAAGCAAGAATGTCGTTTTTAAACCAAAATGTTGATTTTAAACTTCACATTGTGAAATTAGATACAATGTTGTATAACATTTGGCACCTTGGTGAGAAGTCAAATTAGAAAATTGCCCGTGGCTCTGAACTTTCTGTGTTTTGACTTCAGTGTATTTTTCCCAGTAGAGTCACCTGTTGCCTATTACAATGAAGTTAGATGTCTCCTGACCTCAGCCCATCTGTGAAGTTAAAAACTCTGTTGGGTAAAAAGTTTCTGCTTCAGTCTTGCTGTCCATGCCCGTGGTAGAAGCTACAACAGGGGATTTACTCTCCTCGCCCAAATCAGGTCCAGTTTCTGGGCCTCCCTGCTCCATGCTGGGGGATACTGGACATTCAGAGTGCCTTTCTGTCAGCCCCACAACACAGCCCCACTGGGGTGGCTGACTTTGTGCTGACCTTGTGTCTCTGAGCTCAGTTTCAACTGGGGTGTATCTGAGGGTTAGTCTTCAGAGACCTTGGAATGAGGTAAGGCTTTCCTAGTTCCATGTAGGTGATTATTTTTCCTTTTGTCTATATTGAGTTATTTTCGTTCATTTGAGAAGTAACTGGGCAGGAGGCTTGTTGACATTTACTTGAAATGCCATCCTTTGTCACCTCTAAATCAATCTGTCCTCTTCTCCAGGATGGGATCTCTTTGAAACAAGAGTAGTTTCATTTTCAAGGTCGGGGCTCTAGCACCTAACCCAGCGTGTGGCAGGCAGGGAGTGCTCAGGGCATGTTTGTGGGGACTTTTCTCAACAGTGTGCAGGGCTGAATGAGGGAGTGGAAGCCTCCGCTCTGCAGCAAAGACAAGACAATTATGATCAGCCTCTGAATTCCCGTCACCATTGCCACCAGCTGGGCCATAGGCACTTGTGCAGCCACATGGAATACCTCCTTTGTTGGAAGTACCCAGTTTGGACACTGTGGCCCTTTGGTTAGCTTTCATTTTCATTGTATCTCTTCATACATTTTTAGATTAAAAATCTTTATTTAATAAAAATAAAACATTATTTCTTTAAAGCAAGCATTTAAAACATTTAGTGTATATTTCTTCTGATATTGATTTTATTATTAAAAAAGACCAGAAATTCCTTGGAAAACGTAATTAATGGCCAATGTTGAGGATGGAAAGTTTAACTTTGACTGAAGAAGAACCATCTTCAAGTTCATATAGACAGTAAATTAGCCTCTGGAGCAATGACACTGTACTCAAGAGCCCCAGCCATCTGGAGAAGTGGTTTCCATGTGAAAATTTACAGTTGCATGGTTGTATTTTAGTGCTTTCAGTTTGGTTTCTCTTGAGAAATTTCCTTCTTTTGGTGAAGTTATTTAAATTTGGACATGGCTTAACATGGCAACCAGAATTCCAAATTCTCATTATAAGGGAGTCAATGCCTTGGCCATATGTTCATGATTCCTCCTGTTGATAAAGTCTCCTGATGAACAAATTTTATTTCTAAAGGAAATTGCTATTCCAAATTTGATAAGAGTACTTCGAGTTTCTATTTCAATACTTCTGACAACCCTGAGGGAGAAATCATTTTATTTTCTCCCTCTCTGTTTTTCTTCATTGTCATGAGTGATCAGTGAATTAATCAGTTTAAAGAAGTGAATGTTGCATCAGTAAGAAGATAATTTTGTACATGTCTGTTTCTCTACTTGGTAATTTTTTATTGTTTAGAAGTAGAAGATGGATTAAAAAGATAAAAGCCATCAGTGTAATATACAATATAAGGCATATTGTAGCTTGTCATTAATAAATATCACACATCATTTAGATTTTGCTTTGGTCAACAAACTTTTACCAAATTTGCCTAGTGTTTTTGATGAAACTGCTTGACCACTATTGACTTGGAGGATTAGTGATAGAACTGAAAGATTAAGGAAATTATTTGGAGAATTCATTCTATGAGTGGACTTTTCTAGCAACGAAAGGAAGAGCTGATTTTTGCACAAGCTATGGACAAATTAGGTAGTTGTGGACACTGATTCCACACAATACACTGGAATTTAACCCAGTGGTTCTTCCCACTCCTTGCAGTGCTCATCCCTACCTTGCCTGCTTAGATTAAGTTGAAATAAATCTTTGCTTAGTCTATTTCATCTGTTCTATTGACTCGTTACACACACACACAGACACACACGTGTGTGTATGTATATATATGTGTGTATATATATGTGTGTGAGTGTGTGTAATACATATATATATTTAGTGATTGCCCTAGGGTTTGAAATATACATTTTCAAATAATCTGAGTTTACCTTCAGATACTATTAAATCACTTCACATCTAGTGCAAACAGCTTTCTTCCCAATTGTTGCTCCTATCTTTTGTGCCACTGTTGTCACTTATTTTACTTTTACATAAGTTATCAATATACAATCTATTGTTACCATTACTGTTTTAAATTTTTGGCTATCTTTTAGAGCAATTTAAAATAAGAAAAAAAGAGAATTTTACCTTCACTTGTTCCATTTCCAACACTCTTCATTTCTTTATGTAGATACAGTTTTCTAACCAATGCCATATTCCTTCTTCCTGAATAAGTCCCTTTAAAGATTTTTTGTGGAGGGAGTCAGCTAGGATGAATTATGTCTGTTTTCATTTGCCTGTGAACATCCTTTTTTTTTTTTTCCATTTTTGGAGGATATTTTCACTGGCTATAGACTTCTGGGCCAATGGTTTTTTTCTTTCAACATTTTAAATATATCACTCCATTGTTATTGTTTCTGACAAGAAGTCTGTTGTAATTCTTACCCTTGTTTCTCCTTAGGCAATGTGTCATTTTTCTCTGCCTTCAAGATTTTTCTCTTTGCTTTTAGTTTTCTGAGATTTGAATATATGTCGAAGTGTATTTTGTTTGTTTCTTTTATGTTGTTTCCATGTTTATCCTACTTGTGTCTTGTGAGTCTCTTGGATTTGTGGTCTGGTGTCTGTCATTAATTTTGGAAAATTCTTAGATGCTATTTCTTCAACTATTTCTTCTACTCCACTGTCTTTCTCTTTTCCTAGGATTTTAACTACATGTGTCTTAGAATATTTGATATTATCCACAGCTCTTGGATGTACTTTTTTTTTATTGTTACTATACTTTAAGTTCTAGGTTACAGGTGCAGAATGTGCAGTTTTTTTACATAGGTATACATGTGCCATGGTGGTTTGCTGCACCCATCAACCCATCACCTACATTAGGTATTTCTCCTAACGTTATCCCTCCCATATCCTCCCACCCCCAACAGGCTCCAGTGTGTGATGTTCCCCTCCCTGTGTCCATGTGTTCTCATTGTTCAACTCCCACTTTTGAGTGAGAACATGTGGTGTTTGGTTTTCTGATCTTGTGATAGTTTGCTGAGAATGATGGTTTCCAACTTCATCCATGTCCCTGCAAAGGAGGTAAATTCATCCTTTTTTATGGATGCATAGTATTCCATGGTGTATATGTGCCACATTTTCTTAATCCAGTCTATCATTGATGGACATTTGGGTAAGTTCCAAGTCTTTGCTATTGCGTATAGTACCACAATAAACATACGTGTGCATGTGTCTTTATCGGAGAATGATTTATAATCTTTTGAGTATATGCCCAGTAATGGGAATGCTGGGTCAAATGGTATTCCTGGTTCTAGATCCTTGAGGAATCGCCACACTGTCTTCCACAATGGTTGAACTAATTTATACTCCCACCAACAGTGTAAAAGCATTCCTATTTTTCCACATCCTCTCCAGCATCTGTTGTTTCCTCACTTTTTAATGATTCTAACTGGCATGAGATAATATCTCATTGTGGTTTTGATTTGCATTTCTCTAATGATCAGTGATGTTGATCATTTTTTCGTATGTATGTTGGTTACATAAATGTCTTCTTTTGAGAAGTGTCTGTTCATATCCTTTGCTCATTTTTTTGATGGATTGTTTGCTTTTTTCTTTTCTTTTTTTGTTTTTTTTTTGAGACGGAGTCTTGCTCTGTCCCCCAGGCTGGAGTGCAGTGGCGTGATCTCGGCTCACTGCAAGCTCCGCCCCCCAGGTTCACGCCATTCTCCTGCCTCAGCCTCCCGAGTAGCTGGGACTACAGGTGCCCGCCAACATGCCCGGCTAATTTTTTTTGTAGTTTTAGTAGAGACGGGGTTTCACCGTGTTAGCCAAGATGGTCTCGATCTCCTGACCTCGTGATCTGCCCGCCTCGGCCTCCGAAAGTGCTGGGATTACAGGCTTAAGCCACCGCGCCCGGCCCTGTTTGCTTTTTTCTTGTAAATTTGTTTAAGTTCTTTGTAGATTCTGGATATTAGCCCTTTGTCAGATGGATAGATTGCAAAAATTTTCTCCTATTTTCTAGGTTGCCTATTCACTCCAATGGTAGTTTCTTTTGCTGTGCAGATGTTCTTTACTTGAATTAGATCCCATTTGTCAATTTTGGCTTTTGTTGCCATTGCTTTTTGTGTTTTATACATGAAGTCTTTGCCCATGCCTATGTCCAGAATGGTATTGTCCAGGTTTTCTTCTAGGATTTTTATGATTTTAGGTCTTATGTTTAAGTCTTTGATCCATCTTGAGTTAATTTTTGCATAAGGTGTAAGGAAGGGGTCCAGTTTCAGTTTTCTGCATATGGCTAGCCAGTTTTCCCCACACCATTTATTAAATAGGGAATCTTTTCCCCATTGCTTGTGTGCATCAAGTTTGTCAAAGATCAGATGGTGGTAGATGTGTGGTGTTATTTCTGAGGCCTCCATTCTGTTCCATTGGTCTATATATCTGTTTTGGTACCAGTACCATGCTGCTTTTGTTACTGTAGCCTTGTAGTATAGAATGAAGTCAGGTAGCGTGATGCCTCCAGCTTTGTTCTTCTTGCCCAGGATTGTCTTGGCTATGCAGGCTCTTTTTGGTTCCATATGAAGTTTAAAGTAGTTTTTCCAATTCTGTGAAGAAAGTCAGTGGTAGCTTGATGGGGATAGCATTGAATCTATAAATTGCTTTGGGCAGTAAGGCCATTTTCACAATATTGCATCTGCCTGTCCATGAGCATGAAATGTTTTTCCATTTGTTCGTGTTCTCTCTTATTTCTTTGAGCAGTGGTTTGTAGTTCTCCTTGAAGTGGTCCTTCACATCTTTTGTAAGTTGTATTCCTAGGTATTTTATTCTCCTTGTAGTAATTGTGAATGGGAGTTCACTCATGATTTGGCACTCTGTTTGTCTGTTATTTGTGTATAGGAATGTTTGTGATTTTTGTACTTTAATTTTGTATCCTGAGACTTTTGCTGAAGTTGCTTATCAGCTTAAGGAGATTTGGGGCTAAGACAATGGCATTTTCTAAATATACAATCATATCATCTGCAAAATTTTGTTGAAGGCCTTTTCTACATCTATTGAGATAATCATTTGGTTTTTGTCATTGGATCTGTTTATGTGATGGATTACATTTATTGATTTGTGTGTTTGAACCAGCCTTGCATCCCAGGGATGAAGCTGACTTGATTGTGATGGATAAATTTTTGATGTGCTGCTGGATTCAGTTTGCCAGTATTTAATTGAGGATTTTCGCATCAGTGTTCATCAGGCACATTGGCCTAAAATTGTCTTTTTCTGTTGTGTCTCTGCCAGGTTTTGGTATCAGGATGATGCTGGCCTCATAAACTGAGTTAGGGAGGATTCTTTCTTTTTCTATTGATTGGAATAGTTTCAGAAAGAATGGTACCAGCTCCTAATTGTATGCCTGGTAGAATTTGGCTGTGAATCCATCTGGTCCTGGACTTTTTTTGGTTGGTAGGCTATTAATCATTGCCTCAATTTCAGAGCCTGTTATTGGTCTATCCAGAGATTCAACTTCTTCCTGGTTTAGTCTTGGGAGGGTGTATGTGTCCAGGAATTCATCCATTTCTTCTAGATTTTCTAGTTTATTTGCATAGAGGTGTTTATAGTACTCTCTGATGGTAGTTTGTATTTTTGTGGGATCAGTGATGATATCCCCTTTAACATTTTTTTTTTTTTTTTTTTTGAGACGTAGTCTCACTCTGTCGCCCAGGCTGGAGTGCAGTGGCGCAATCTCGACTCACTGCAAACTCCGCCTCCCGGGTTCAAGCCATTCTCCTGCCTCAGCCTCTCCGAGTAGCTGGGACTACAGGCGCCCGCCACCACGCCCTGCTAATTTTTTTGTATTTTTAGTAGAGACAGGGTTTCACCGTGGTCTCGATCTCCTGACCTCGTGATCCGCCCGCCTCGGCCTCCCAAAGTGCTGGGATTACAAGCGTGAGCCACCGCCCCCGGCCCCCTTTAACATTTTTTATTGCATGAATTTGATTCTTCTCTCTTTTCTTCTTTATTAGTCTTTCTAGTGGTCTATCTATTTTGTTGATCCTTTCAAAAAACCAACTCCTGGATTCATTGATTTTTTGAAGGGTTTTTTTGTGTCTCTATCTCCTTTACTTCTGCTCTGATCTTAGTTATTTCTTGTCTTCTGCTAACTTTTGAATTTGTTTGCTCTTGTTTCTCTCGTCCTTTAATTGTGATGTTAGGGTGTCAATTTTAGATCTTTCCTGCTTTCTCTTGTAGGCATTTAATGCTATAAATTTCCCTCTACACACTGCTTTAAATGTGTCCCAGAGATTCTGGTATGTTGTGTCTTTGTTCTCATTGGTTTCAAAGAACAACTTTATTTCTTCCTTCATTTTGTTATTTACCCAGTAGTCATTCAGGAGCAGGTTGTTTAGTTTCCTTGTAGTTGTGCGGTTTTGATTGAGTTTCTTAATCCTGAGTTCTAATTTGATTCTTCTGTGGTATGAGAGACAGTTTGTTGTGATTTCTGTTCTTTTACATTTGCTGAGGAGTGCTTTACTTCCAATTATGTGGTCAATTTTAGAATAAGTGTGATGTGGTGCTGAGAAGAATGTATATTCTGTTGATTTGGGGTGTAGAGTTCTGTAGATGTCTATTAGGTCTGCTTGGTCCAGAGCTGAGTTCAAGTCCTGGATATCCTTGCTAAGTTTCTGTCTCGTTGATCTGTCTAATATTGACAGTGGGGTGTTAAAGTCTCCCATTATTCTTGTGTGAGAGTCTAAGTCTCTTTTTAGTTCTCTAAGAACTTCTTTATGAGTCTGGATGCTCCTGTATTGGGTGCATATATATTTAGGATAGTTAGCTCTTCTTGTTGCATTGATCCCTTTACCAGTATTTAATAGCCTTCTTAGTCTCTTTTGATCTTTGTTGGTTTAAAGTCTGTTTCATTAGAGACCAGAATTGCAACCCCTGCTTGTTTTTTTTTGCTTTCATTTGCTTGGTAGATCTTCCTCCATCCCTTTATTTTGAGCCTATGTGTGTCTTTACATGTGAGATGCGTCTCCCGAATACAGCACATTGCTGGGTCTTGACTGTTTATACAATTTGCCAGTCTGTGTCTTTTAATTGGAGTATTTGACCCATTTACATTTAAGGTAATATTGTTCTGTGTGAATCTGATCCTGTCATTATGATGCTAGCTGGCTATTTTGCTTGTTAATTGATGCAATTTCTTCATGGCTTGGATGGTCTCTACAATTTGGCATGTTTTTGCAGTGGCTGGTATCAGTTGTTCCTTTCCATGTTTAGTGCTTCCTTCAGGAGCTCTTGTAGGGCAGGCCTGGTGGTGACAAAATCTCTCAGCATTTGCTTGTCTGTAAAGGATATTATTTCTCCTTCACTTATGAAGCTTAGTTTGGCTGGATATGAAATTCTGGGTTGAAAATTCTTTTCTTTAAGAATGTTGAATATTGGCCCCTACTCTCTTCTGGCTTGTAGAGTTTCTGCCGAGAAATCAGCTGTGAGTCTGATGGGCTTCCCTTTATGGGTAACCCAACCTTTCTCTCTGGCTGCCCTTAACATTTTTTCCTTCATTTCAACCTTGGTTAATCTGATGATTATGTGTCTTGGGGTTTCTCTTCTTGAGGATTATCTTTGTGATGTTCTCTGTATTTCCTGAATTTGAATGTTGGCCTGCCTTCTAGGTTGGGTAAATTCTCCTGGATAATATCCTAAAGATTGTTTTCCAACTTGTTTTCAGTCTCCCTGTCACTTTCAGGCACACCAATCAAATGTTGATTTGGTCTTTTCACATAGTCCCATATTTCTTCTAGGCTTTGTTAGTTTCTTTTCACTCTTTTTTCTCTAATCTTGTCTTCTAGCTTTATTTCATTAATTTGATCTTCAATCACTGATATCCTTTCTTCTGCTTGATTGAATCGGCTATTGAAGCTTGTGTATCCTTCACGAAGTTCTCGCGCTGTGGTTTTCAGCTCCATCAGGTCATTTAAGCTCTTCTCTACACTGCTTATTCTAGTTAGCCATTCGTCTAACCTTTTTTCAAGGTTTTTAGCTTCCTTGTGATGGGTTAGAATATGCCCCTTTAGCTCAGATAAATTTGTTTTTACCGACCTTCTGAAGCCTACTTCTGTCAACTTGTCAAACTCATTCTCCATCAAGTTTTGTCCCTTGCTGGCAAGGGGCTGTGATCCTTTGGAGGAGAAGAGGCGTTCTGGTTTTTGGAATTTTCAGTCTTTTTGCACTGGTTTCTCCCCATCTTCACGGATTTATCTACCTTTGGTCTTTGATGGTGGTGACCTTTGGATGAGGTCTCTGAGCGGACATCTTTTTTGTTGATGTTGATACTAGTTAGTTTTCCTTCTAACAGTCAGGCCCCTCTGCTCCAGGTCTGCTGGCGTTTGCTGGAGTTTCACTCCAGACCCTATTTGGCTGATTATCACCAGTGGAGGCTGCAGAACAGCAAAGATTGCTGCCTGTTCCTTCCTCTGGAAGCTTTGTCCCACCTGTGTGAAGTGTCTGTTGGCCCCTACTGGGAGGTGTCTCCCAGTCAGGCTACACAGGAGTCAGGGACCCAGTTGAGGAGGCAGTCTGTCCATTATCAGAGCTTGAATGCCATGCTGGGGGAACCACTGCTCTCTTCAGAGCTGTCAGGCAGGGATGTGTAAGTCTGGAGAAGCTGTCTGCTGCCCTTTTGTTCAGATATGCCCTGCCCTCAGAGGTGGAATCTAGAGAGGCAGTAGGCCTTGCTGAGCTGCAGTGGGCTCTACCTAGTTAAGAGCTTCCCAGCTGCTTTGTTTACACTGTGAGCATAAAACTGCCTCCTCAAGCCGCAGCAATTGCAGACGCCCCTCCTTCCATGCTCCAGCATCCCAGGTAGATATCAGACTGCTGCACTAGTAGCTAGGAAGGCTCCATGGGCATGGGACCCACCAAGCCAGGCACAGGAGGGAATCTCCTGGTCTGCTGGTTGCAAAGACTGTGGGGAAAGTGCAGTGTTTGGGCAGGAGTGTACCGCTTCTCCAAGTACAGCCACTCATGGCTTCTTTTGTCTAGGAAAGGGAAATCCCCCAACCCCTTGTGCTTCCCGGGTGAGGCAACACCCCGCCCTGCTTCGGCTCACCCTCCATGGGCTGCACCCATTGTCCAACCAGTCCCAATGAGATGTACTAGGTACCTCAGCTGGAAATGCATAAATCACCCATCTTCTGTGTCTATCTCGCTCGGAGCTGTAGACTAGAGCTGTTTTTATTTGGCCATCTTGGAAGCAACTTGATGTACTGTTTTTAAAATTTGTTTTGTGTTTCTCATCACATTTCCATTTAGCTAATTTCTATTGCTGTATCTTCAGATTCACTGATTCTTTCCTCAGCTGTGTCATATCCACTGAAGAGCATGTTGAGACATTCTTCATCTATGTTACATATTTTTTGCCTTTTCTGTTCTATTTGATTGTAGGATTTCTGCCTCTCTTCAGAAATTACCCATCTGCTACTGCATGTTGAACCTTTCACATTAGAACCTCTAAGGTATTAATCACAGTCATTTCCCATCTCCTGTCTAACAGTTCCAACCTTGGTGCCATGTTGGATTCTGGTTCGGTTGCCTGCCTTGTCTCTTAGACTGAGCTCTGAGCTCTTCTTGTGTTTCACATGCCTCCTGTTTTTGTTATTGTTGCTTTGTTGGAAGTTGAACATCTTATGGAGGGTGGTGGGTACGGAAGTAATTTTTTTTACACTGAACATGAGCATGCCTTTCTTTCTGCTAGACCTTCAGCATGGAGGGTTGTGTTAATGCTGTCACCAGTTTGGCTGAATTTGAAGTTTGTTGTGCTCTGGTTACCCTCAGAGCCAGAAAGTTCCGATTCCTCTGGTTATACCTTGTGTTTAGGATGTGAACTACTTTTCCAGAGGGTTGTCCCCACTGCCTGTATTCTGCCTGGCTTAGGAGTCTGGCTGGGTGGTTTTGGGTCTTCTCTTTGTGTTGCTCCCTGTGAAGAATCTGTTGTTGCAGTTCTCCTGGCTAGGAACCACTGCCATGTATGCCTGATGTCTGTTAGCATGGTGTTGGGGGAAGGGAGAAGGGTACCTCAAACGTACTGAGTAGGCCTGGACTCAGGCAGTCTCAGTGCAACTGATGCTTTCCTAAGTGCCCTATACCTGCTCGAGCTCTGATGAGGGATCTCACATGTTTCCCTGCCTTCCCCACGTATGCAGATTTTCTTTAATATCCCCTTCCCCCAGCTGCAGTGGGTTTCCACCCATGCCCCCAGGCAGCAGGGTGCATTGCTCTTCTGAAGATTAAGGCTGCTGTTCCTTTCTCTAAGCAAGATGGGGAGGGAGCTGTCTCAGCATTCTCAGTGATCTTCCCTGGGAGTGGATTTTGGGTTTCATGGAGGAAAACACTGCAAGTGGTGCTAATGCCCCTGAATCTCCATCCCCTTCAGGTGTCCTCCTTCTCATGCTAGCCATGCAAAAGTTGTAAGATTCAAAATAGAGTCACTTGTGTCAAATCCTGGCCTAAATTGTGGGTGCAGTGAAGTGGATGAGGGGAGATGGGCTGAGGTGAGTTTGGAGAAAGGGCCAGAAGCCAGGTCGTGCAGGGCCATGGGGGCCAAAGGAAGGAACTGGTGTCATGCTAAGGGAGCCAGTGGAGGAACTGGAATTTGGCACTTCCTTGATCTTATTTACGTTTAAAGGAGGCTAGTCTGAAAGTTCGGGAGAGGGTGAGTGGGCAGCATAGTTTATAAGGTCCGTACTCAACCCCAAATCCCATGACCCTGTCCCATGTCTATATCTACTGCAGGATAATGAGCTTCTGCTTCCATCTCTCTCAAAATACTACTTATCCGTCTCAAAAAAAAAAAAAAAAATACTACTTATCCTTTACAAATACTACTTATCCTTTACAACAGAGCTGGGGAAGGCCATGAAGGGAGGACTCTCACCCATAATTTAACTGATAACAGGAGCTATCACAAAAAGTTATTGCAAACCACAGCTTACTATGTGAGTCACACAAGGACAGAGAGCTGCAGATACAAAAACTCCTGCCTGACACACTGTCTCATAAGCCCAACCCCAAAATGCAAGGGCCTAACCCGGAACTCCAAGAGCACAAGTCCTATCTAACAACCACTGACACCAATCAGAACTCTCCGGCTCTTGTAAAAAAGCCATGAGCTGTGTTGTTTTTGGTGTCTGCAAGAAACCATTTGGTTTTTCCTTCCAACTTTTAGGTTCAGGGGATTCATGTGCAGGCTTATTACATGGGTAAATTGCATGATGCTGGGGTTTGGTGTACAAATTATTTCATTACCCAGGTAGTGAGAATAGTACCTGACTGGTAGTTTTAGATCCTCATTCTCTTTCCAACTTCCACCGTCAGGTAGGCCCCAGTGTGTATTGTTCCCTTCTTTATGTCCATGTGTACTCAATGTTTAACTACTACATGAGAACATGTGGTGTTTGATTTTCTATTGCTGCATTAATTCTCTCAGGATATTGGTCTTTAGTTGCATCTATGTTGCTGCAAAAAACACGATCCTCATTCTTTTTTTTAAGGCTATGTAGTATTTCATGGTGTATATGTATCATATTTTCTTTATCCAGTTCACCATTGATGGACACCTAAGTTGATTCCATGTCTTTGCTATTGTGAGTAGTGCTGTGACGAACATATGCATGTGTGTCTTTATGGTACAACGACTTATCTTCTTTTGGATATGTACTCAGTAATATACCGAGGATTCCTTAAATTCCAAAGGACTATAAGTTGTTCTACCATAAAGACACACATGCATATGTCAAAATGGGTCAAATGGTAGTTCTGTTGTTGTTGTTTTTCTAAATCAATAGATTTTTTATTGCATCGTTTAAATATCACAAGTAGGTCTTAGGAGTTGCCTGGCATCTTGTTTCTGTAGCTGGTCAACTCTTAGATCTTATTTGTTAGCATGCTGAGCAGTTCCTTTATCAGAGACATAAATACCATCCAAAAATTTTCTGATATGCTTGTTTTTAACTGTTGTGGCTTGCTGAATCAAAGCCGCTGAATTTGAAACAAGCTCAATGTCATTTCCTTCAAGGATTAATTCATATTTCTGGGTTTGACATACTGAACAAGCAACACCTGGTCTCATCTGAACCCTGCGGATGTATTTTTCACCCAAGAAATTTCGGATTTCAACAAAAGACCCATTCTCCTGGATAACAACGTTGATGGGGAAGTGAGCACACACAGACCTCATCTTGTAATGGAAGCCTGGTGTAACACCCTTGATCATGTTCTGTACATGACTACAGATAGTCTGAGCCATAGCCAGTTCCTTTCTGTTACCTCACCCAAATGTTGTCAAGCCAGAGCCTCTTTTTTTTCTTTCCAAGAAGACTGAGTTCTACACTGATGTGATTGAAGTCCCTCCACAGGGTTACTCTGGGGCCCTTCACAATAACTGTGCATCCCTTCAGAGTAATGACATTTTCCAGAATGTCGACAGTCTGATTGCTGAGAATGGTCTTCATTCTTGCAGTAGACATGGCAAATAAAGCAGTAGTTCTGTTTTAAGTTCTTAGAGAAATCTCCAAACTGATTTCCACAGTGACTGAACTAATTTACATTCCCACCAGCAGTGTGCAAGCATTCCCTTTTCTCTATAACCTTGCCAGCATTTGTTATTTTTTGGCTCTTTAATAACAGCCATTCTGACTTGTGTGAGATGGTATTTTACTGTGGTTTTGACTTGCATTTCTCTAATGATTAGTGATGTTGAGCATTTTTTTCATATGCTTGTTGGCCACGTGTACATCTAATCTTCTTTTGAAAAGTTCCTGTTCATGTCTTTTGCCCACTGTTAAATGAGGTTGTTTTTTGCTTGTTGATTTGTTTAAGTTCCTTTTAGATTTTGGCTATTAGACCTTTGTCAGATGCATAGTTTGCAAATATTTTCTCCCATTCTGTAGGTTGTCTGTTTACTCTGTTGATAGTTTATTTTGCTGTGCAGAAGCTCTTTAGTTTAATTAGGTCCCACTTGCCAATTTTTCTTTTTGTTGCAATTGCTTTTGGAGTCTTCATGAAATCTTTGCCAGGGTCTATGTCCAGAATGGTATTTCCTAAGTTTTCTTCCAGGGTTTTTATAGTCTTAGATTTCACATTTAATTCTTTAAGCCATCTTCAACTTTTTTTTCAAAACAACTTGTGTAATCTCCTCTTTCCCTAGTAACACCCTAACCTTTTCCTTTGTTCTCCAGACATTCCAGAGGCCACCCTGGTCTGTGTGTATGTCCTGAATTGCAATCCCACTTCTTGTTTATTATTCCCAAATAAAACCTTCCTATTTAGGGATTTACCTCTTTATATTTTTTATGTTGACAATTAATTCATTTAAAAATTTTAGCTGAATCTTCTTACCAGTTTATATGGCACCCAATGGTGTCTGCCTAGGTAAACAAATACTCAAATTCTGTTTCTTTTGGCATGAAGCTGTGTCTCCCTGGATTTTGGGTTAGTTGGTTGACCTGTGACCTCAGTACTCTGATGGGTTCAAGAAAAGTCATGATTGTGCAATTTGTCTAGCTTTTTTTTTTTCTGGTTGTAAGAGGGATACATTATTCTAACCCTCTACATTTTCTGAGCTGACACAGGAAGCCCTTTCCTCAGGTCTAAACACATAGAAAGCAAGATTTTCTCAGATATTTATGCCAGAACTACTGCTTTCCTCTTTTTCCTGGAGAGAAGACTTATGTAAATGGGTTTGCAAAGCTCTGCTCTTGTTTTGAAAAACACATCTGCACATGTCCGTGCTTGCCAGAAACCTCAAATTGTTCAGCCAGTCTCCTGAGCACTGTAGCTTTCCCATTTTGGAGAAGGCTTTGGAAAATAGGAGTGAAGATTGAGTTGTGTTTTAACCAGGGTTTCTGTACTCCAACCAGAGGAGTGCCGGCTGGAAGAATCATTATGGAAAGGATGGGGCTGAGGCAGAAACTGAGCCTGCCATGGGGATGTCAGGGCTGGCCCTGGAGGGCTGTGCGAGCCCTGGGGCTGCAGCCGGGCTCCTGGCTCCCTGGCAAGGTTCTGGTAATAGTGGCTTGAGAAAGGAAGTGAAAGCTTCCCTTTTTAAGCTATGTTGTAAACTCCCTCAGCAAAGTTGTTTATAGGAAGTGGTAGAACAAATATTATTTAAGGAACAGTGTGGGGACATTAGGACTCTGTCCAGCCAAGGCATTTAATCTCACCTGAGGGAAGTGAATATGTCCAGCTGCTGAAGAATGTTAAATAGGCCAGCTCAGGAAGGGCCCCCCAGGCTATTTGCCTAATGCTGTCCCCAAGAGAGGGATGGAAAGTGCCCTCCTTCTAGGACCAGGGAGAGCAGAAAGTGGGGAGCATAGGAGGGTAGCTTGGGGATCGTCTCACACACTCCTCCTGTGAGTTTGCTAAAGCTTTGTTAACAAACCACCACAAACGGGATGGCTTAAACAACAGAAAATTATCATTGCCCAGTTCTGGAGGTGGGAAGTTTGAAAATGAAGTGTTGGCAGGGTTGGTTCCTTCTGAGAGCTGTGAACAGGGATCTGCTCCAGGTCTCCTCCCTTGGCTTGTAGACGGCTGTTTCCTCCCTGTGTCTTTTCACAGGGTCTTCTCTCTGTGAGTGTTTGTCTCCATACCCCAATTTCCTCTTTTCATAAGGACTCTAGCCGTATTGGCACACTGGCTTAGTGGCCCACCCTGCTCCAGTATGGCCTCATGTTAACTGATTAATTTACAAAGATCCTCCTTCCAAATAAGGCCAAATGTTGAAGGCTGGGGGTTAGGACTTCAATACATGGATTTGGGAGGGACATAGTTCATCCCACACGATTCCTCATTTTAAAGAAAGCATGTTGAGACTGAGGAGGAAAGAGAAGTGGAATGGAGCATTTAACAGCAGATATTTATGGGGGTGGGTAACCATGTGGCACTGTCTGGTGCTAGGGCCATCGTCAAGTCTAAGCTGCCTCCTGCTCTCCCAAAGTCACATCTTAGTGAGGAGAGGAAGACCATAAACAGAAAGTGAAGGCAACTCCAGGGAGGGACAGGTATTTTGAAAATCATAAAAGATGCCAGCTACCTCAAGCTTGAGGTCACCTGCACATGTGTTGGGGAAGAGGTCCTTGAACCAGGGTTGCTGGGACGCAGTAAATCCTGGATCGTGGGAAGGAGACAGCCACAGAGCCACCTGGCAGGAAAGTGCTCCAGAGACGGAGGCATGTTGTGCAAAGGCCCTGAGGTAGGAACATGCTTGGTGCATACGAGAAAAGGAAGAAGGC
Source organism: Symphalangus syndactylus (assembly GCF_028878055.3). Classification (NCBI taxonomy): domain Eukaryota; kingdom Metazoa; phylum Chordata; class Mammalia; order Primates; family Hylobatidae; genus Symphalangus; species Symphalangus syndactylus. The sequence goes on from NC_072426.2 coordinate 81,392,623, forward strand.
CAGTGTGGCTGTGGTGATGTGGACAAGGGAACATGGATTGAGGTGAGGTTGGAGAAAGGGCCCGGAATCAGGTCACACAGGCCTGTAGGGGCGGAGGGAAGGGAACAGTGGAGGGACTGGAATTTGGTACTTACCTTTATTTACTTTTAAAGAAGGCCACTCTGAAGGTTGGGGCGAAGGATGGGTGGACAGAGTGCTCCATAAGGTCCCTTCTAGACACCAAACCCCATGGCTTTATCCCATCTCTATATCCAATGCAGGGTAATGGGCATTTAGCCCCTTCTGCTTCCATTTCTCAACATACTACCTCTCCTTAGGTCTCATTTAGGCCCAGGATAAATGCCACTGTGCTGCTGAGCTGACTTGGTTTGGTTTCCCAGTTGGATATTGGGTCCTTTCTCCACTGGCTCTGAGCACTTAGCTGGTTTCCTCTCCTGGACTTTTATACCCTGCGAGCGGGAGGGGTTCTGTGCAGGCTCCTCTTCCCTAGAAGCAGACACCTTAAGGTGGGGCTCAGTCTACCACCAGACCTTGCTGGGCCCTTCACTGGTTAAGGGCGGGGACAGTGTTTGAGGAGAAGAGGAAAGGAGAAAGGAGGGATGGAGGCAAAAAGAAGAAAGGAGGGAGGGAAGGAAGGAAGGAAGGAGGGAAGGAAGGAAGGAAGGAAGGAAGGAAGGAAGGAAGGAGAGTACTTATTAATCAAATACTTTGGTCATATTGCAGGCTTAAGTTGGCATGGCAAGCATCTATGAATGGGTGTGTGTGTGTGCGCATGCATGCACACACACACAAAGGATGGGGTGGTGTCCTGCCTTCCCAGGCAGTACACCTGTTGTTTCAGTGACCCTCAGGTGAGATACAGAGACAGGGCAGGACAGAGGTGAAGAACCAGCCTGGATCCCAGTTCCACCAAGCACCAACTACACGGCCCTGGGCAGGTGACAGGGTGCTCATGTCCACCATGGGGACGATACCCTTGCCTGCCTTCTTGGGTTGCTGTGGCAATAGATACAGGTGCTCAGGAAGGATCAGCTCCTATTGGCTGCGTCCCATCAAACAGCTTGCATGCTAGGGTGAGTCTCATCTTGAGCCTCTTTGCTTGATTCTACTTTAAAGAGCAGACATTACCATGTTTTCCCAGGACGTCCCAGAGGCCTAAATGCTGAGTATGAACAGAAGCCCTTGAAGATCTTTCTTCTTTCCCAGCAAACCTCGTGTGGACTGCTTCCTCTTGGTTGGAGGAATGCAACAAGCCAGTTCTCTCCATTGTCCTTTTTTCCCACAGCCTGGAAGGCAGGAGCTCAGAACTGCATCTTTGTGCTGTAGCTTAATAATGGTGTTGCACAGAGCTGGCACTCTGGAACTAGCCTGCTCCGAGGGGGAATCCTGGCTCTGTTGCTTTCTGGAAAGCTATTGAACCTCTCAGAGCCCTGGTCTCCTCTCCACGATGCCTCCCTCATGGGCTTCTGTGAGTATTAAGTGAGACAATGATGGGGGTTCAAAGGGGAGCACTTCAGCCTTTTCTCCTCCTCCCATCCCACTTGCAAATTGTCCCCACAGTGAGCCATGTGATGCTGGGGGTGTCAGAGCTCTCGGGGATTCTGGGAGGCGGAACAAGTTGGGACTCACTAAAGTATTGCTGGCATACAGAGTCATTCTTGGTAGCACAGTGGGCAGGTATCAGTTCCTTGCCCCACTGAAGAGCGTGGCACATAGCACAGAAGGGAGAGAGGTTTGTTCTCTTCTTGCCTAAATACTGTGTTCGTCCCGGGGGTGTTCTTAGACCAGACCAGGAGATGGTCTCCTGCCTGCCTCCTGTTTTTTGATGCTGGTGCAATTCTGCCCTCCAATGGTGAGCCCGGGATCACTGATTGTGATACTGGACTTCCAGCCTGGACCTCTGGCTGGCTCCCCCAACGATGTGCCTCTGGGAACTGTTCCAGCCTCCGTGACCTGTATTTGGGCTGCTGGTCTCATGGAAGTCATGTCCTCATGGAGATATAAGAAGGATCGTCTGTTTATATCTTTAAGCCTGGGCTGCAGACTGTTGGGTTGCTATGGTAGGAATTCTCCATGGGTGTGGAGAAGGCCATTTTTTCCATAGCTGGGAAAAATGCATCTGGGCAAATTTATTCTGGAGCTCCAGGCATGGGCAGGTGCACCAAGGCAGTCAGCCAGGGAAGCATGTTCTCTGCGGAGGAGGAGAGGAAGGCTCAGAGGGGGGCACCTGCGGAAGACACGCACTGGCCTTGACATGTGGTGAAGGGAGGCAATAGAGTGGGCTTGGCTGGAGGCTTCCTGAAGGCTGGCAGAGAGGAGCTCACGAGGCTATTGTCTACAGTTAATCTTAGCCAAAAGGCAAAGAAGCAACACAAGCTCATATGCCTGAAGAGCCAGAAGAATTAGGCTTCACCAAGACAGCGGAGCAGGAAGTCCTGCCTGTGTCTAACTTGCCTGTGCAATGGAGCAGAGTGAGGTGCATTGGGTGTTGCAGGAACACCCAGGGGTTTACACAGAAGCTCATGCATGACAGGCCTTAACACTCAGCTTAGGAAAAGTACAGATGATTTCAGGGAAGTGAATAAACTTTGCAGATTAAAGCTGAGGTCAAGTCTGCACACTTAACACTTGCTGTTGTATTATACAGCAGTTTCTCCTGAGGAAACTTCTTCGTGTAGCTTTGCAGGAGATGTCTTTATCCCAGCAGATATTCCGAGAGCTACTGGAGAGGTGGTGATTGTATTCCATTGTGGAATATTGTCTAAAATAGTTATCATGGAGGAAGTTAATAAAACTTGCATTGGCTGCTGTGTTGCACCGAGTGCCCTGCATTTGGAAGGCAGGCCCATGATACACAACACTTCCTTTCAGTATGATTGTTCCCATTGCTTTTATTCATCAAAACTCTTCTGGAAATCCAGTTTCTCCAGCAGGTCTTCTCAGACTTATTAAAGCAATCATTTCCCATCAGCATGTGCACCATGAGGCACTTGGTGACAATTCATACGACTACCAGCTCCTGAGAACCACTGCATGGTGAACACTTAGCTGTGGGGTTCACCTTTGGCATGCCTTATTATTTAATTCTCATGACTCCTACTTCTCATACCTTACCTGATCCTCAGGGCAACTTTGAATTTAGGCAGTGCTATTACCCCTGTATTACAGATGAGGAATCTGAGGCCCAGAGAGGCCAAGTTTACTGAGACTGCACAGCTATTAATTAAAGACAGGACCAGGGCTTGCACTTGGCATGGTCTGGTCTGCCCCAGCCCCCAGAAAACCATGGAACTATAGCTCAGCGCTGCAGAGGGCTGCTGACCGGGCTGGGGTGAACACACGCTGACAAACACACGCTGGTGAACACACGCTGGGCATCTCAACTTTAAAGGAAGGGATTATTAATCACAGACTCCAAGGGAGGTGGCTGAGAGTACAAAGCGCTACCATATGACAAAACCAGATAACAGCAGTGGCCAGGCATTCTGCATGGCAGGTAGGTAGGGGTTTAGGGATCTAGTGACCTAAATGCACAAATCAGTGTTCAAACGATGCCTCTCCAGGCAGTGGGGAGAGATGCGTGGGGAGGGGACAGGAGTATTTCCAAGCTCTGTGTTTTTGATGCTGCATTTCTCTTCCCTCTATTCTGGTCCTCCGGGGCTCTCTAGCCATGCACACCTGCCTGTCACCTCCTTCCAGGGGCAAAAGCATCAGCATGTTCTTCTGGCTAGCTCCCCACCCCAGCCGGGCTCCACTCCCCTCTGAATGTTTACCGTGTGTAGGTTACAGGTGGAAAACTGTAAAAGCAAAAGCAAAACATGATTGTTGTTTTTGCACATAAAACTGAATTTGACACTGTAATTGTACAGGTCAGGCAATTGGAAGAGAAACACAGGGCTTAAGGCCACTGTCAGAGGCAGCTGACTTGGGGGGTCATGGCCTGGGTGTCAGGACTGTTGAGCTTCTCTTGCTCAGTTCATGAGCATCCCATCAGCCCCAGTCACGGGAGAGGGGGACCAGAGCATGGAGGGGCTGAGGGCCTCTTCTCCACCCACCTGCCACATGTAAACAGTGCCCACACTTTGGGGGCCTCAGTCATTAGACTTTCCAGAGTGAGAGGCAAGTGAACTCTACATTGACTTTCCATGGATTGGTTTACCTGAGTGTTTGCCTTGGTAGGACCATTGTTGTCTATAGTAAAACTATTTTTTAAAAAATCGTTAATGTCTTTTATGTGTACACATCCTGTCTATGTGATTAAATTGGTTTGGTATGAGAGATAAAGCAACATAGAGGTGTGATTATTGGTGAGAAATTGTTCACTGATTTTGGACAGAGGAAAGGACCAGTGTCTGGAATAGCTGACCCTGCAGGATAGTCAGGAAAGGAAGGGTTCTGCCTCGGCCAAGCTGGCTTTAGTTAGAAGAAGAGACTCAGATGTTTTCAGATGCGGTGAGCAGGGCTGTGTCAGAGCTGCTGTGTCCACCAGCTGCTACCCACCCATGGGCAAGCTCAGTACCCTGCAGGTCCAGCTAGGCTGGCCTCAGGTCTAGGGCCAGGGTGTCTTCCCAGAGCCAGTCTTGTCTCCCGACCCAGGTGACCTCTGTGCCTCAGGCCTATCTCCTCTCTTTGCATGTCATTTGTTCATGCATCTCTCTCTGAACATTCTCCTTTGGGGCTGAATTATGCAGCTTTTTCTCCCTGAACACATGGAGTGCCTTCATCTTCCAGCTTTGACAGAGATCTTGACAGCTCCCTGGGATCTTCTGCTTCAGGATTTCCCTGCTGGCTCTCTGCACTTAAATGGGCCCTTCCCTTCCAGACCAAATCACCCAAGCCCCGAGGCTCCTGGCCCCTCCTCTTTCTGTTGAGAATTCCCTGGACAGAGCAGCGGGATGAGGATCCTGCCCCACTCATCGCTCCCTGCTCACAGGCACACAAGTATCTGCATCTGTGCAAGTCACCACGGACTCAGCCCAGCCAAGAAAGGTGGAACCCAGTGAACAAAATCAACCAGCAAACACGGGAGGCGGCCAAAGGCAGTGAGAGATGGATGCAGTTTAGAGGCAGCTATTGGATGTTTCCCTGGTATATGAGGCATAAATGCACTTAGCTTTCAGAGTCCCAGTTTTTAAGGCCTTCCCATCCTCTCTGATTCTGCAAAGACTCATGTGTGTATGGGATGGGTGTGGTGGGGGGATATCTGGGCCCTGGCCAAGACTTCAGTCAAGAGCATCTGTGCCGTTCACCCCCACAGCAAATCCCAACCATGTGTCTCCAAACAGTCGTTGAAATTTCATGTTCTCGAGTTAAGTAGTTCTTGCCCCAGTTTCAAAACCAGTCATTATCAAGTTTAAGTAAAGGGATGTTTTCCCTTCCTAATGAACAACCTTCCAGCCTGTCTTGTATCTTCATATCTGTGAGTTGCAGTGAGAGTTACTATTACAGAAGGATTTGTGTTAGAAAACTAGCATAAAACTAGGGTTAGAGTCAGGGTACCCTAACTGTGGTAACAAGGGAAACAAGGAGATCCCTTTAGTTATAACAAAGCCAGCCTGTGAGTCAGATCCAAGGGCACACTGAATGCCTACGGTGTGCACCCCACTGACTTCTCTACATGTTTTGTGGGACACACTTAGCCTGCTCTCAAGTCCGAGGTGTTTATTCAACCAGTTAAAGAAGGAGTTTAGGCTGGACACGGTGGCTCACACCTGTAATCCCAGCACTTTGGGAGGCTGAGGTGGGCAGATCATTTGAGGTCAGGAGTTCTAGACCAGCCTGGCCAACATGGTGAAACCCTGTCTCTACTAAAACTACAAAAAAATTAGCTGGGTGTGGTAGCACACACCTGTAATCTCAGCTACTTGGGAGGCTGAGGCACGAGAATCACTTGAATCCAGGAGGCGGAGGTTGCAGTGAGCCGAGATCACACCACTGCACTCCAGCCTAAGTGACATGGTGAGACTCTGTCTCAAAAAATAAATAAATAAATAAATAAAAATAAGGGAATTTACACCTGGCCTGGAAGTCCATTTTCATTTTTACTTGTAAGTTTATAATCACACTTTGGAGATGTGGCACAGGCATTCAGGGGAGCAAGTTATGTAAGTCAAAGCCCAGCCTCCCTCCCCCTCAGGGCTGGGGCCAGCTCTCCAGCCACTGCTCTTTCCTCATTCATTCCATCAGCATGAATGGGCGGAGCTCAGTCTAACACCAGACCTTGCTGGGCCCTTCACTGGTTAAGGGCTGGGACAGTGAGGAGAAGAGTCACATCTTAGTGAGGAGATGGAGACCTCATTGCAAGTCCAATGTGTAAATTAACATGAGCTGATGCCTACCCATAAGTGGACGGGGCAGAAGCCCAGGAGAAGACAACTCATACAGCAGAGAAGTGCAAAGGTCAGGGCGCCTGGTCAGGGGGCCGAGCTTGCTTCTGAGGCTTCGGGAGAGAGGGTGAGATGCCTGAGATTTGTTTAACAAAGGATGGGGGAAGGGCGTTCAGGGCTAAGGGACAGAGAACAAAGGCCTGGAAAAGCAGCACAGCCTGGCACTGATGGGTGGAGGGAGGCCACCGGAGGGCCCACCATGCAGGCTTCCTGGTGGGACTGAGCAGCCAGCCCACTCCACAAAGCTCCCACCCACCCCCTAGGGGGTGCCCAGGAATAGTCAGTGGGTCTGCTCCCTATGCCCCCATTCACCTGGCTGCCTTAGCTCCCTGAGTCTTCTTGCATCCCAGCACTTTGCTGCTGGACTTTCCTCTCATTCCTTGGTGCTCTTTACCTCTGCTTTTTGAGCCTTGGCTTTGGCTTCTGTCTCCTGATGAGGAGCTGGGGTGACAAGTGAACCTCCCTATATCTCTAAATTTTTCTCCCACCCCTGACCCTGCCCTGCTCTCTCCCACATGTGCCCCACAATGATTAGGACACAACAACCCTCAACATGCATACTGCATATAGGACAGTGAGAAAGATTCTGCTTTGGGAACTCATTTAGACCTCAAAGTCCTCTATGCCATCAAAGTCACCATGAAATAGAGCCCAGCTTCTGTAGTGCTAAAGAAGAGGTCCATATGTTGGTTGCACTCCCCAGTTTTCCTTTCATATTTTAACAATAATGACCCCAGGACATCTGACCCCAATGTTTACCCGAGATTTATTATTGCGAACTCACTGCTTATTAAGAAAACAAGGCTAGGCGTCAGCCCTGCATGGCGTGTCCCCGTCGGGACGAGCGCCTGTCCGGCTCTGGTGCTGACGGATGGGCCCAAGGAGGAACTCCTCAGTGCATCCACCACTGCCTTGGTGGCCCACGGTGGCTCCCCTCCGTCAGGGTCAATCTTAAAAAAATGATTATTACTTTGGCCATAAGCCCAGTGACAAATGTGGCTTTGGTCCAACAACAACCCACAGGCAGAAGTCTGTTATTTCTCCCCCACCCCAGATGCTGGGACTTCACACAAAGGATGCTGTGGACACCTCCAAATCAGAGCCTGATTTCAGATCCACACTCTCCTTTCATGGCTTGCAAGTGACACCCACGGGAGCAGCTGAGCTCCCCACGGCTTTTCGGGGCTCCTGAAACAGTGTCCACCGGGTGGGCCCTTACAGAGCTGAAGGAATGAGAAACAGAGATAGGCTGGGTTTAGGTCATCACCTGGCCCCTCCACCAGATCCTCCCCAGGAGTGCAAGTTGGGGAGGGAAGAACATGGCTTTGTGGTTGAGGGTCCCTGGGGGAGAGCCATGGCTCAGCCTTCACCAGATGCATGACCCTGGGGGGCGTTCGAGCTCCCTGTGTCAGTTTTTCTCCTCTGTGAATGTGGTGGGGGCAATGCCCACCTTACAGCTGTTCACAGTGGCTGCAGGACGTGGCACCTGTGGCGCAGCCCGGCACAGTCTCTAGCACCTGGGCAGTGTAGAAGGACGTGGGCTTCCCTTCTTGGATATCTGTTCCATCCTGCCCCTGTTGGCTCCTCATAACAACCATTCTCCTTCATGTCTCATTTGGATGTCCTACTAGAAGGTGCAGAATCCCCCTGTCAACTTCTCTTAGAGCCTCCTGCTCCCAGGTTGGCCTTGTCCACCTCACAGAGAGACCCAGGTTTGGGGATGGGACAGGACTTCAGTGTTAGCTCTGGGGTTGGGAGTGCTGGCAGTGGAGTGGTTCCTGCTGTGGCTGGTCTGGTGGTGTGGCGTCTGTGGGGACTGCACAGGCAGGACTGCACCGGGAGCCTATGGGGAAGCCATCCTGCCCTGGCTCCTGGCAGGGAGAAGCAGAACTGGGCTCACACCTCATTTCATCTCCATTTTTTTTTCAGTAAAGATGAGAGGATCCCAGGGGAGAGCCTGTGGCTGCCAAGTGTCTGCTTATGTAGGTTCTTGCAGTGAAGAAGGCCCAGGAGAACTGGGTACCTGTGGGATGCCATCTGCCTCTCTCCAGGCCCTTCTGCAATGCCCAAAGCAGGATGCATTAGCTCCACCATGCCACCTAGTCAGGTGTCTCGGACAGGACTGTGGACATGGGAATACCTGAGCAGACAGTAAAGGGTACAGGCTGTTGGAAGCTGGAGTGTGGTGCCTGGCTGGCCTTGGAGCAAGTTTTGGGAACACTGGGGCTACCTGGACTTCAGGGACCAAAATGAGGGAATGCCTCTTTGCTGGCTTTGTGTATTTGGCCCTTTCCCACGAGTGCCTTCTGGTCTCTGGTCTGTCAGCTGTGAGTTTCTGATCTTGGCAGATTCTAGGCTCCTGTCTCCCTCCCTCCCTCTTTTCACAACCCACTGGAACATGGGCCACAATGGGCTTTGGCACTCAGGGAAGGCTGTGTGGGATGTGGGCCAAGGAGCTCCAAAGAGCCCAGAGGCCCCATTCCTGTCTTCAACTTGGTCACTCACATCTTAGATTGTGACCAAAGTTTGGAAATAGGTCACAGGACTGTGAGCAGATAGGAAGCCTGCCATGCTGAGTTGGGTGTGTGGAGGGCTGGGGAACTCGGGCCACCCAGCTCCTCATGTGGGATGTGGGAGGGGCTGAGCTAACATCAGTTCTGCTAGTGGGAAAAGGCCACTGTGTTCTCATATCAGTCCTGAGCACCCAGTGGGTGAGTACCCCTTGTCTTATACATATTGTGCACTCTACTGGATGCAGCATGGATATCCATGATGACTGCAGGTGGAGGCTGACCTGGCATCCCGCAGTGTCCTGGGGACATCTGGGGAGGTACCTCGGAGAGATATCAGTTTTCCTGGCCCTGTCCTACCTGGCTGTCCTGACCCTCAGAGCTATGTCTGGCCCTCAGGACCTGGCTTGGGCTCTACATGCTGGCAGAGAGGCTGGTCCTGCTTTGAGGAAGCCAACCCTTGCTGGGAGCTGCTATTTAAGCCAAGATGCAGGAAGCCTTTCTCCATGCAGGCCTCACATTCAAGGGGTGTCACTTGGAGCTTGGGGGTCTTTGAAGATAGCTTCAGTCTGGGATGTGGCTGGGGCCATTTCCTGCAGGGCAGTTTTGGAGCTGCACATGCTCTGAGAAATCCCAGTCCTGGAAGCCACTGAAGAGGTAAGGGTCCCAGGAGAGATGACTGATGGAAATGGTTTCTCACCTGGCCTGGTGTTGCCCATCCTCAAACTCCAGGTCCTGGACCTCCTGCTGCTCCCTGCAAGACTGTGCCAGGTGAGGAGGCCCAGGGGTACCTGAAGCAGTTGGTGGTCAAGCCTGGGTCCCCTCACAGGCCTGTTCCAGGGAAGTCCCAGGGAAGCTTGGGATGAGACAAGAGTGGGAGGAAAGACACACAGGGCTGAAGGGCCAGTTGCCACTCTCAGGGGACCTGAGGCCATATGTAGGGCCTGGGTGCCTCCTCAGTCACCCTCTCTGTTGAGCTCCTGGACCTCCTTCCCTCCCCTTTTCTGGGGTCGCAGGACTTGAATTCACAGCTGGCTTTGCAGCTGCACCCTCATCTCTCTGTGAGGGCAGTCAGAGGCTCCTCCTGGTCTCCCTCAGTGCCAGCAGCCTCCTGACTTTTCCTTAAGCATCTATTCTGAGATTGCTGGTGAAAGATGGAGCCAGTACTGGAGGGCAGGAGTGGCCCCAGCCCACAGGGCTCCCCGTGAGTCTCTTAGCCTCTTGGAAGAGAGGACAATCACATCTCACTGGGGCCCTGAATGTGTCTAGCTGAATCTTTACAGCCTGGAGACCAGCTGCATATTGTCAACCCTTTCTTAAAATATGGGGAAACTGAGGTTCCAGGCAGGGCAATTGCCAGGGTGAGGTCATCCACCAGGGAGAAAGCAGACAGAGGTGTGACCACATCCACTTGACCACAGCTCCAGTTACTGCTCTGTGCCCCTCCTGGGTTGGAAAGGGCCTCCCATTCGAAGCTGAACCTCTGTCAAGAGAGGTCCCCCAGCTCTTGTCTGCATCTTCACCCTCTAGGAGGAAGGGAAGGGTGGGAGGGCAATTAATTTCAATAGGGTTTTGGGGCACGGGTGGTGTTTGGTTACATGGAAAAGTTCTTTAGTGGTGATTTCTGTGATTTTTGTGCACCCATCACCCAAGCAGTGTACACTGTACCCAATGTGTAGTCTTTTATCCCTAACCACCCCCCCACCCCATCCCCTAGTCCCCAAAGTCCATTGTGTAATTCTTATGCCTTTGCACCCTCATAGCTTAGCTCCCACTTGTGAGTGAGAACATAAGATGTTTAGTTTTCCATTCCTGAGTTACTTTACTTAGAATAATGGTCTCCAATTCCATCTGGGTTGCTATGAATGTCATTATTTCATTCCTTTTTATGGCTGAGTAGTATTCCATTATACAAATAAGACAATTTCTTTATCCACTCTTTGATTGATGGGTTGGTTCCATATCTTTGCAATTGCAAATTGTACTGTTGTGAAACATGCATGTGCAAGTATCTTTTTCATATAATGACTTCTTTTCCTCTGGGTAGATACCCGGTAGTGGGGCTGCTGTATCAAATGGTAGAACTTTAAGGAATCTCCACACTTTTTTACATAGTGGTTGTACTAGTTTACATTCATATCAGCAGTGTAAAAGTGCTCCCTTTTTACCACGTCTACACCAACATCTATTATTTTTTGATTTTTTGATTATGGTTGAAAGAGTGACTCTGTAGGCTCAGACTCAGACCACGCTACACCGGTTCGGCCAAGAGATCTTTATTGGAGGCAGCAGGCTAGGCTGGGCAGGAGACAGAGAGAGAGAGCAGTGGGGGTTTGCTTCTTTTATGCCCAGGAGGGCTGCGTGGGTTGGGGTGGGGCTTAGAGCGAGGCGGGAAAACACCTTTCTCTGATTGGTTTTTCCTTTGGAGGGTTTACATTGAGGAAGAAGAACCTGGAACCAGCGCCATTAGGGTGCTCTTGTTACCTAACAATGGTCATTCTTGCAGGAGTAAGGTGGTATCGCATTGTGGTTTTGATTTGCATTTTGCTGATCATTAATGATGTTGAGCATTGTTTCATATGTTTATTGGCCATTTGTGTATCTTCTTTTGAGGATTGTCTATTCATGTACTTCGCCCACTTTTTGATGGGGTTGTTTGTTTTTTTCTTGCTGATTTGGTTGTGATCCTTGTAGATTCTGGGTATTAGTCCTTTGTCAGATGTATAGATTGTGAAGATCTTTTTCCCAATATGGGTTGTCTGTTTACTCCACTGATTGTTTCTTTTGCTGTGCAGAAGATTTTTCGTTTAATTAAGTCCCATCAATTTATCTTTGTTTTGTTGCATTTGCTTTTGGGTTCCTGGTCATAAAGTCTCTGCCTAAGCCAATGTCTGGAAGCGTTTTTCTGATGTTATTTTCTAGAGTTTTTATGTTTTCAGGCCTTAGATTTAAGTCTTTGATCCATTGTGAGTTGATTTTTATATAAAGTGAGAGATGAGGATCCAGTTTCATTCTTCTACATGTGGCTTGCCAATTATCCCAGCACCATTTGTTGAATAGGGTGTGCTTTCCACACTTTATGTTTTTGTTTACTTTGTCAAAGATCAGTTGGCTACAGGTATTGGCTTTATTTCTGGGTTCTCTATTCTGTTCCATTGGTCTATGTGCCTATTTTTATACCAGTACCATGCTGTTTTGGTGACTATGGCCTTATAGTATAGCTTAGTTTGAAGTCAGGTAATGTGATGCCTCCAGATTTGTTCTTTTGGCTTTGTCTTTTTTTGGCTATGTGGGCTCTTTTTTGGCTCCATATGAAATTTAGAATTTTCTTTCTAGTTCTGTGAAGAATGATGGTGGTATTTTGATGAGAATCACATTGAATTTGTAGATTGCTTTTGGCAGTACGGTCTTTTCACAATATTGAGTCCACCTATCCATAAACATGGGATGTGTTTCCATTCATTTGTGTATTTCAGCAGTGTGTTGTAGTTTTCTCCTTGTAGAGGTTTTTTTACCTCCTTGATTAGGTATATTCCTAATTATTTTATTTTTATCACAGGTATTGTAAAAGGGGTTGACTTCTTGATTTGATTCTCAGCTTGGTTGCTGTTGGTGTATAGCAGAGCTACTAATCTGTCGACATTAATTTTGTTTCCTGGAACTTTGCTGAATTAATTTATAAGTTCTTGGAGCTTTTTGGATGAGTCTTTAGGGTTTTCTAGGTATTCAATCATATCATCAGCAAACAGCAACAGTTTGACTTCCTCTTTATGGATTTGGATGCCCTTGTTTTCTTTCTCTTGTTTGATTGCTCTGGCTAGGACTTCTAGTACTATGTTGAATAGAAGTGGTGAAAGTGGGCATCCTTGTCTTGTTCCAGTTCTCAGGGGTAATGCTTTCAACTTTTCCCCATTCAGTATAATGTTTGCTGTGGGCTTCTCATAGATGGCTTTTATTACCTTAAGATATGTGCTGGGAGCAAGGCCCCCAAAATCTGACCATATACTGGCCCCAAAACTGGCCATAAACAAAATCTCTGCAGCACTGTAACATATTCATAATGGCCCTAATGCCCATGCTGGAAGGTTGTGGTTTTACCAGAATGAGGGCAAGGAACACCTGGCCCACCCAGGGCGGAAAACTGCTTAAAGGCATTCTTAAGCCACACACAATAGCATGAGTGATCTGTGCCTTAAGGACATGCTCCTGCTGCAGTTAACTAGCCCAACCTATTCCTTTAATTCGGCCCATCCCTTCATTTCCCATAAGGGATACTTTTAGTTAACTTAATATCTATAGAAACAACGCTAATGACTGGTTTGCTGTTAATAAATATGTGGGTAAATCTCTGTTTGGGGCTCTCAGCTCTGAAGGCTGTGAGACCCCTGATTTCCCACTTCACACCTTTATATTTCTGTGTGTGTGTCTTTAATTCCTCTAGTGCCACTGGGTTAGGGTCTCCCTGACCGAGCTGGTCTCGGCAGGCATGTCACTTCTATGCTGATTTTGCTAAGAGTTTTAATCATGAAGCCATGCTGGATTTTATCAAATGCTTTTTCTGCATCTGTTGGAATGATCATGTAATTTTTGCTTTTAATTCTGTTTATGTGGTGTATCACATTTATTGACTTGTGTATGTTAAACCATTACTGTATCCTTGGTATGCAACATATTTGATCATGGTAGGTTATCTTTTTGATATGCTGCTGGATTTGGTTGGCTAGTATTTTGTTAAAGATTTTTGCATCTGTGTTCATCAGGGATATTGATCTGTAGTTTGTTGTTGTTTTTGTTGTTGTTGTTGTGTCCTTTCTTTGTTTTGGTATTAGGGTTATATTGGCTTCATAGAATGATTTAGGGAGGATTCCTTCTTTCTCTATCTTGTGGAATAGCGTCAATGGAATTGATACCAATTCTCCTTTGAATGTCTGATAGAAATCAGCTGTGAATCCATCTAGTCCTGGACTTTTTTTGTTGGAAATTTTTAAAATTACCATTTCAATCTCACTGCTTGTTATTGGCCTGTTCAGAGCTTATGTTTCTTTCTGGTTTAATCTAGGAGGGTTGTATATTTTCAAAAATTTTTCAATCTCCTCTAGGTTTTCTAGTTTATGCACACAAAGGTGTTTGTAATCTTGAATGATCTTTTGTATTTCTGTGGTATCAGTTGTAATATCTCCTGTTTTATTTCTTTTTTTTTTTTTTTTGAGATGGAGCCTCACCCTGTCTCCCAGGCTGGAGTGCAGTGGCATGATCTTGGCTCACTGCAACCTCCACCTCCCAGGTTCAAGTGATTCTCCTGCCTCAGCCTCCTGAGTAGCTGGGATTACAGGCACCCATGACCACGCCCAGCTATTTTTTGTATTTTTAGTACAGACGAGTTTTCACTGTGTTGGACAGGCTGGTCTGGAACTCCTGACCCTGTGATTCCCACCATTTCTAATTGAGGTTATTTGGATCTTCTCTCTTCTTTTCTTGGTTAATCTCACTAATCGTCTATCAACTTTATTTATCTTTTCAAAGAACCAGCTTTTTGTTTCATTTATCTTTTGTATTTATTTTGTTTCAATTTCATTTAGTTCTGCTCTGATTTTTGTTATTTGTTTTCTTCTGCTTAGTTTGGTTTGTTCTTGTTTCTCTAGTTCCTTAAAGTGTGACCTTAGATTGTTTATCCGTGCTCTTTCAGACTTTTTGAGGTAAGCATTTAAATCTATGAACTTTCCTCTTAGCAACACCTTTGCCGTATCCAAGAGGTTTTGGTAGGTTGTGTCACTACTACCATTCAGTTCAAAGAATTATTTAATTTCCATCTTGATTCCATGTATTTGCATGGTTTTGAAGGTTCATTTTGGAGTTGATTTCCAGTTTTATTCCACTGTGGTCTGAGAGAGTACTTGATACAATTTCAATTTTTAAAAATTTATTGAGACTTGTTTTGTGGACTATCATATGGTCTATCTTGGAGAATGTTCCATGTGCTGATAAATAGAATGTATATTCTGCAGTTGTCGGGTAGAATGTTCTGTAAATATCTGTTAAGTTCATTTGTTCTAAGGTATAGTTTAAATCCATTTTTTTTGTTGTTGTTGGCTTTCTGTCTTGGTGGCCTGTCTAGTGCTGTCAGTGGAATACTAAAGTCCCCCATTATTATTATGTTTCTGTCTATCTCATTTCTTAGGTCTAGTAGTAATTGTTTTATAAAGTTGGGAGCTCCAGTGTTAGGTGCATATATATTTAGGCTTGTGATATTTTCCTATTGAACAAATTCTGTTATCATTATATAATGTCATCTTTGTCTTTTTAAACTGTTGTTGCTTTAAAATCTGCTTTGTGTGATATAAGAATAGCTACTCCTGCTCACTTTTGGTGTTCATTTGCATAGAATATCTTTTTCCACCCCTTTACCTTAAGTTTATGTGAGTCTTCATGTGTTAGGTGAGTCTCTTGAAGACAGTAGATACTTGGTTGGTGAATTATAATACATTCTACCATTCTGTGTCTTTTAAGTGGAGCATTTAAGCCATTTACGTTCAACTGTTAGTATTGAGATGTGAAGTACTATTCTATTCATCATGCTATTGGTTGCCTGAACACCTTGTTTGTTGTCTCTTTCATTGTGTTTTGTTTTATAGATCCTGTGAGATTTATGCTCCAAGTAGGTTCTATTTTGGCTTATTTCGGGGATTTGTTTCCAGATTTAGAGCTCCTTTTAGCAGTTCTTATAGTGCTGGTTTTGTACTGGTGAATTCTCTCAGTATTTGTTTGTCTGAAAAAGACTGCATCTTTCCCTTATTTCTGAAGCTTAGTTTTGCTGGATACAAAATTCTTGGCTGATAATTATTTTGTTTAAGGAGGCAAAGATAAGGCCCCAATCCCTTCTTGCTTGGAGGATTTCTGCTGAGAAATCTACTGTTAATCTCATAGGTTTTCCTTTATAGGTTACCTGGTGCTTTTGCCTCATAGCTCTTAAGATTCTTTCTTTCATCTTGACTTTAGATAACCTGATGACTATTTGCCTAGATGGTTATCTTTTTGTGATAAATTTCCCAGGTGTTCTTTGAGCTTCTTGTATTTGGATGTCTAGATATCTAGCTAGGTGAGGGTAAGTTTTCCTCTATTATTCACTCAAATATGTTTTCCAAACTTTCATATTTCTCTTCTTCCTAGGCAACACTAATTATTCTTAGGTTTAACATAATCCCAAACTTCTTGGAGGCTTTGTTCATCTTTTAAAATTCTTTTCCTTTGTCTTTGTTGGATTGAGTTATTTCAAAAGCCTTGTCTTTGAACTCTGAAGTTCTGTCTTTTGCTTGCTTAATTTTATTGCTGAGACTTTCTGATGTATTTTGCATTTCTCTAAGTGTGTCCTTCATTTCTAGAAGTTGTGATTGTTTTTTATTTATGCTTTTTATTTCACTTAAGATTTTTCCCTTTGTAGCTTGTATCAGTTTTGTTTGTTTGTTTTTGTTTTTGTTTAAATTCGTTAAAGTTGGACTTGACATTCCTCTGGTGCCTCCTTGATTAGCTTAATAATTGACCTTCTGAATTCTTTTTCTGGCAATTCAGAGATTTCTCTTTGGTTTGGATCTGTTGCTGGTGAGCTAGTGTGATCTTTTGGGCATGTTAAAGAACATTGTTTTGTCATATTACCAGAATTGTTCTTCTGACTTTCTTATTTGGGTAGACTATTTCAGAAGGAAGATCTGGGGCTCAAGGGCTGCTGTTCAGTTTTTTTTTTTTTTTTTTTTTTTTTTGTGTTCCATGGGGTGCTCCTTGGATGTGGTGCTCTCCCCTTTACCCTAGGGATGGGGCTTCCTGAGAGCTGAACTGGAGTGATTTTGGTTTCTCCTTTAGATCTAGCCACCTAGTGGAGCTACCAGTCTCTGGTCTGGTATTGGGGAGGGTCTGCACTGAGTCCTGTGTTGTGAACTGAACTGTCTCCAGGTCTCTCAGTTGTGGATACCAGCACTTGCTTCAGTGGAGGTAGCAGGGCAGTGAAGAGGACTCTGCAAGGGTCCTTGGTTGTAGTTTTGTTTATTGCACCATTTTTGTGTTGGTTGGCTTCCAGCCAGGAGGTGGCAATTTCAAGAGTGCATTAGCTGCCATAGTATAGGGAGGATCAGGTGGTGGGCAGGGCCCTAGAGCTCTAAAGAGATTATGTCCTTTGTCTTCAGGGCTTTTTGGCTGTCTCTGGGCACCTGCAGCAGCAATCCACTTCCTTCAAAGGGTCTGTGGATTCTCTCAGCTTTCCGGGTATGTTGCTATGGTAGTTCTTGGAGCAAAAGTTCACGATGTGAGTCTCCATGCACTGCTCTGTCCATCCGAGCGGGAGCTGCAAATTAGTCCTGCCTCCTATCTGCCATTTTTCCAGGGTTCTGATCATCTGTCCTTTTTTCTGTACAGTCTTAGGCTGGGGAGGTGCAGGAGAAGGGGAAGTGGGTACCCTGATATGCAGTTTTCCTGACCAGGGTCTCCAGTTCTTTGGGACTTTGAGCCAACTAACACAGAGGCAGAGACAGGAGCTCCACGCCACCTGTTCTCTGCCCACATCACTGGCAGGGCTCCCAGGGACCTCTGCTCTGTGGGACCAACAGACACATTTGCTCTTCACTCCTCTCAAGTAGCCTTGAAGGCCGGGACTTTCAGCCTCAGCCGCCTGCCTGCCTGGCTGGCCTCAGCCTAGCTTGTTGCAACCTCTCAGGTATTTCACCTTCCTACCCTCAAGTGGGGAATCAACTTGAGGAGTCAAAAGAGCTGTTTCTTTTCCACTTGGGTCACTGTCCAGTGTCCGCAAAGCATTGATGGATCCGAGGTGAGAACCTCTGTGGACTGAGAGAGGCAGTGGTGATGCATGTCCTTGACAAGCTGGGACTAGACTGGACACACCAGCTTCTGTCCAGATCTGCTTGCTCATTAACTTCACTTGGCTTCTGCTTTGCTCTGCACCCTGGTTCCGGTAGCTGCAGGGACACTGAACTCACATTTCAATGGCACCATCGTGCCTCCGCCGCCAGAAACTAAACGTTGGAATCTGGCTCTTCCCTCTCCTCCTTGCCTCACTTTTCACCAAATCCTGATCACACCTCCTCCGCCACAGCGAGAGCTCTTTCCCTTCTTGCTGCCCTCTTGCCCTCTGCCTGGTTTAGCCTCGTGGCCTCCTTCCTGCATTATTTTAATGACCACCTGCCTGTGTACCCCTCGTCCCCAGGCTCCCTCCTCCAGGGCACCTTCCCTTAGCAGTGAGAGAGAGCTTTCCAAGGCATAGCTGGGGTCCCTACTTTCTAGGAATAAAATGCAATGTCTCTCAAATAACATTCATAAGATTTTCGTGGTTCTTGAGGGAGAAACGGGAATCCACATATCTCACCTGCCTTTATAGACCAGAGAAGAGGCAGCAGACTGCCCATTCCCTGCAGAGGCCCTGGGATGGAAGCCTCCATCCCTGTCCTAGCCACTTGTTCTTCCCCTGCATCTGTGGCCTCCGGGCTAGTGTGCTCAGGGATCTGACCGCTGCCTTGGCACCCTCAGCCCTGTCATCCTTCCCATGAAGTGCCCTTTCTCAATGAGTAGCCTCATCCACCACCATCACCCAAACCCCAGGCCCATCCTTTGCTGTATCTTCCCTCTTTATCCAGTTGGTTGAAGCTGCCTCTGAGTGCAGTTAATCTGCTCTTGATGCCCTCTTGTCTCCTGGCCCACCCTCACCTCTGGATACCTGGTGCTGCCTCTCCAAGGCCATCCCTCCCACCAGTGTTTGCCTTACCCCTGTCCCCTGCCTCCCAAGTCAGAGGTAATCCCTGCTGCTGCTAGGGTGATCTGTCTAGTGATAAAATCCAATCTGCTGGTACAGCCTGCAAGCCTTGCTTGGTCCTCCCCTCCCCCCTACCTCAGCTCCCAGCATCCTTGTGCACCTGTGGCCAACCATGCCCCCAGCTCTTTCTCATGTGCATTGGCCTTTGAACATGAGCTGTCTTTGCCTGCAGCATCTTTTCCCTCCTGACACTGGCAAGCTGCTGCTGGGCCTGCCCTTCTCAGCATGATTTTGCCTCTCCCAGGAAGCTCTCCAGGGTCCCTTAGGCTGGGTCTCATGTGCTGGCTCTTGCTTCCTCAGCACTCTGTTCATGCTGGAGAAATAAAGAGGCATAAAGTAGAGTCCTACTCCTTAAGGTTCGAGTGTAGACCTCTGACTGCTTCTGCAACAACCACTTCTATCACCAGCATCAGCAGGTTTCCCCTTGCCACTGCATCTTTCCAACAGCACATCAGCTCGCAGTGAAAGCTTGGTCTTTAAAAATAGGAATATGAAGCTTGTTTCCTGCCCCAGGACCTTGTTCCTGACCCTACTCCTTCCTGGATGACCCCCTTGCAGGTTTTCTCAGGGTGATCTTGACTCCGCATCCCTCCTGCAACCACCATCCCACTTCTCTGCTTCTTTCTAAAGGAACATCTGCAGAAGTGGCATGTCTAATACCAAAATGTTTGTTCCTACCCCAGAACTGCCCCATCCCCACAGCCCTGCTCCACCTAGACAGGGTCCACATCTCACTGAGGGCACTGCCATCTTCCTGTTTGACCTCCCCACCCAGCAGCTCCTACTGCTGCCTGCCCTGCTTCCCATAGTGCTTGTGGTTATGATCTCCATATGCTTCTACTCCAAGCCACCTATAGTTTCCTGTCCCTTCCAGAAGAAAATCCAATCCCAACACCATGGCGTGTAAGGCCCGGACCACCTCCTGCCATGCCTTCACTGGCCCTGTTCCAGCTACACTGACTGTGAGATTCCTACAACATGAAGCTGTTTTTTCTCACTCCAGGACCTTTGCACTGACTCCACTCCTTCCTGGAGGGCCTTCCAGGCTCTTCTCAGGGTGTCTCCCTCACATTGCTCAAGCACGTCCCCTCAGAGAGGCCTTCCCGCACATCTGGACCTGGTGTCCCTGGCCATGTCCTCTCTTGCTCCCTGAACACAGCAGGCTTCCTTCCATTCATATTATTTCTCAGGACCTGAAATGGCCAATTTATTCACTTATTTATTGTCTTTTTGCCTTCTGGAAATATAAACTTCTGGGCAGGGACCTCATGTGCCTTATTTATCACCTAAGCCCAGGGCCTGGCTGGTACTGGAGGAGCTGATGGGCCCTGGGGGTTCCTTCCAGCTTCATGACATGGCCCACCGGTGCCCTTCTGCATCAAGGCTAGGAATACTGTAGCCAGAAGGAAAATCTCTCTGTTAACATGGAATTAATAAAAGAATGCTTATACAGGGTTGCAGGTAACATATATATATAAGATAAAAATGACATTCTGCTGAGAGATAGAGAGAACCCATAAACTGTTTTTCCTGCATCCTTACATTGTCTTCATACAAAAAAAAAAATTTAACCGCTGGCTTACACACTAGTTTTAGATGTAAGCCACCATTTATGAGACCTTTTGGTAAGTGCTGGAGTAAAGTGATGAGCAGGAAACCAGGCCAGCATGCACCGGCACCAAGAGTGGGAGTGGCCACAGGGCAGCCTTCCCTGGAGAACTTGCTCTGATGCCCTCTGAAGTCCTGTGAGCTCCGGGGCCAGGACCCAGCCTGGTACCCCTGCACCCCAGGGCTCTGCCCCAGTCCCTGATTCTTTCTGGGATTGTCATGGACTTAACTCATTACCAAACACGTATAGCCCCTTGAGAAGTTTTGGCACACAAGGCATTTGGGATGTCTTGGGGAAGAAAATGAAATACTATAATGTAATCAAAAACACAGGAAGGGGATGCCCCTGAAATATAATATGTCCTAGGAGCTGATCCCCTGCTGTGTGGCCTTGGATGCTCTGCAATATTCCAATACCTTTTTTTCCCCCACAGGATCACTCACATGTCACTTTGGTGAGAGGATGAGGCATTCAGATTGGGAGAACTTGTCGCTTTGTCAGCATTATTTTCAGACAAGAATTTTTACTTCTTGTTTTTATATTTTGAAAGAACAATTTCTTACAACATTCAGGAATTAGTATTTTGCATTTTCAGGTTCACTTTGGTGAAGCCCCTAAGGTACTTGTGGGTCTGGCCCAACCTGCCCTGGAATGAGTCTTCAGTTGAGGGGGCCTGACGTCAGCACCCTGCAGGGTTCATCTGTGTCACCTAAAAGTGTCTGGCTGCTTGGCCTGGCTATTTGTGCTGAATGTACAAAAATACATTTTGCCTTTTCCCCTTCCAAGTTGCAGTTTCTTTTCTGCAAATGAAGCAGAAGAAAAGTGCTGCATTGACATGATGAACTGAAAGCACACTCACTTCAGGGACATGTTTCTTCAGTTGGGAAATTCCTCTTTTATTTGTGACTAGTTGTTTTCTTTCCTTAGTCAACTTCCTTCAACCCTCAAAGCATGTCACACACACACACACACACACACACACACATAATTAGGGGTGCCCGGAAGTTCCCAGGGCCAGCACTGGCTCTCTGAGACTGTAGGCTCTGGGGGAGGGTGGGCTGTCAGGGTGGGTGGGCTTTGGGGAAGGTGTCTGTCTAGGGTGGGGTGTGCAGGTGAAGAGCTGGGGTTGGCCTATAAGAGACCTGGGCCCCAATGGATGCCCCTTGATGTCCCCTCTGATCCTGTCTTTTCCATCCATGAAACGGAGGTGAGCCACAGTGCCAAGCCCACAGGGGTGGGGAAGTCACTGAGCACAGCTCCAGGCACAGAATAGGTGCTGGGTGAATGTCAGGTGGGACTCCTCCCACTCAGGGAGACTGCGTGGCAGTGGAGGAGAGGTGTCAAGAACCCCTGAAGCATCCTCCTGGGGAAGCCACTTTCTCACAGGAAAGTGATGTGGATTTGAAATCTCTTGGGTCCTTCTTTTAAAGCCTCCTAGGACCCCACATTTGATGTGCAAGCTTGCTTCTGCAGCCAGGTCCAAAGCGCGGTGCTCCCTCTATCTCCTCGTTAGCAAACAACCCAGTGACTCACTGCAACACAGTGCCCAGGATGTAGGGGCAAGTGGAGGGTGTCTGCACAAACTCCCTGGCCAAGGCACGTGGGTGCTCCTCCCAGCCCTGCCCTCTGGCCCCCATTTCAGAAGGGACCACTGGGGACAGTCAATCCAAGTGATGTGTCCAAGCAGGCCCTCCTAGGAGCTATTAGGGTGCAAATGCAAGTCATAATCACACCAGCCACGCACCCTTTGAACGCTGCTCCCCAGACACCCCCAAGACCTGAGCACTGCTGCGAGGGGTATAGCCAGCCTGCCATCTCCAGGTGTTGCTGGAGCACCCCAGGCTGGTCTGTGGTGCTGGGTCCAGCCCTCAGAAAGACCTTTCCAGCAGGCTTGGATTCCTGCCTCTTGGGTGGTCTGATAAACTGTCCCCTGGCTGGTGTTTGGGCCAACTGTACCAGCTTCCATCTGATGTTTCTGGCAGAGGAATTCTTGAGGCCTCTGCACCTCGTTAGCCCTCAGAATGGGACTCACTAGGCTCAAGCGTGGGTCATTACTCAGATCTGTGAGCTTGTTGCTGTGACCTTGGGACCGCTGACCAGATGGCCCAGATGCAGGGGGCCCAGGAAGCCCCAGGCCCTGCAGGAAGCCCCAGCTGGTGCTCCCTGCTCATCCCATTAGAGGAAGGGCTGTGGTAGCAATTGTTTCAGGCCTGAGGCATGAGGGGAGCCAGGGAAACTGGATTTGGGAGGTAGGCAGGCCAGGCACAGGTCTCGACTTTCCAAGTAGCTGTGGCCTTGGGCAAGACCTCTACTTCTCTGAGCCTCAATTTCCTCCCCTGCTGGGTGGCCATGGATGGACGTCCCAGGGAGGGCACAAGGACTCACCTACCACAGTGTCAGACAAGAACTGGTTCTCAGCAAAGGAGAGCTCACATGACGGTGCCTGTGGATATCAAAGGCACAGAAAACAGGACACACATTTTTGTTAATTTAAATTTAAAAAATAAAAATGAATAAACATTAGCCCCTGTTTGCTTGCCAAACCCCAGCCAGGCCACACTCTTCCTTTTGCAAACCATCCCATCCTGGTTCTTCACTGAGACATTTGCCATCCTGCAGGTGTGGATCGCCTTCCTTGTGAGCCTTTGCTGCTTCAGCACTGTTCTTGGCAGTGCATGGGCTCCCACTAGCCTTTCTGTGCCCTGGAGTCTGACAGCCTTGGGCCTTATTAGTGATGTGACCCATGAAGGGAACTGAACTCCTCTAAGCCTCAATTTCATCTTCTGTAAAAGGGGTGTAATGAATGTCCTGGTCAAACTTGCTCCAGGCATTCACATACTATTGTATGAACATTGCATTGTGTGCAGTGCCCGGCACATGGCTGCCCTTTAGAGATGGGAGGGAGGAATCAGGAATATCCTGTTCTGAACTACCTGCATTACACATAAAGTAGTATGTGAATGTGGACTTAGATTATTAAAAATGTGTATTGTAAACTCTGAGGCAATCACAAAAAATTGAAAAGAAGTATTAATAATATGCTAAGAGAGGACTTAAAATGGAATCATGTAAAATGCAAATGTAAAAATAGGGAAGGCAGAAAAGGAAAAAAGAAAAGGCAAGTGCAAAGAATAAAAGGTTACAAATAAGGCAGGTATTAAATCAACTATATAAATTATCACTTTAAACACGAATGGTCTAAACACACCAGTTAAAAGGCAGATTACTGAGGTTACAATGAGCTATCATCACACCACTACACTCTAGCCTGGACAACAGAGTGAGACTTTGTCTACCAATTACAGCTGTATACAGGAAACCCACTTCAAATATAAAGGCTCAGACCAGTTGAAAATGAAGGGATAAAGAAAAGGCATGTAAATATTTATCAAAAGAAAGCTGAAGTAGCCATATTAGTTCTGGCTTTAATTCCAGAGAAAACAGCAGAAAAAGGAAGATTATTGGGTATAATGAGGGAATTTTATAAGGATAAAGAGGTCAATTCTCCAAGGAGATATAAAAGTCCTAAAACAGCATGTAGCTAACAACAGCGCATCAAAATAAATGAGGCAACAATGGTAATTTTGCCTGAAACTGAATTGGAAGGAGAAATAGGCAAACCCAATATTATAGTTGGAGTCTTCAAATGCTTGTCAGTAATTAATAAATCAAGGAAGCAGAAGATCTGTAAGGATAGGGATGACCTGAGCAGCATTAAGAATCAACTTGATCTAACCGACATTTTTGGAATATTCCAGCCAACAACAGCAATTATACATTCATCTCAAGCTCATTTATATACAATATTCAATATAGACACAGTCCAGATCATAAAACACACTTTAAAAATGTTAAAGAATAAAAATCATACAAAGTATGTTCTTATACCACAATAGAATTAAGCTAGAAATCAATCATTCACAGAAGGATAGACAGAAAATTCCCAAATATTTGGAAATTAAATAACCCAAGAGAGAACTACGAAGTCTCAAAAATAAAGAACAATTGATATTTTGGAATAAGTAAAAATTAAAATACAGCTTTTTAAAGTTTTGGGGATGAAGAAAAGTGGCTCTGAGAAGAAAATTTATAGCATTAAATACGTATATTTGAAAAGAAGAAATATATAAAATCAATGACCTAACCTATCTTGAGAAGCTACAGAAAGAAGAGAAAATTATACCTAAAAAAAGCAGAGGAAAGAAAATAATGAAAATTGGAGCAAATATCAGTGAATTTGAAAGGAGGAAAGCAATAAACAGAATCAGTAAAATCAAAAGATCAAGAAAATTGATAAACCTCTAGCCAAGCTCACCAAGAAATAAAGAGAGAATATCAAATTGCCCAATATAAGAAATTAAAGGGAGGTTATCACTACTGATCTTAAATAGATAATAACAGAGCACCATAAATGACACTTTATCCACAAATTTAATAACTCCAATGAAATGGACAATTTCCTGAAAGACACAAACTTCCAAAACTCATTCAAAGAGAAATAGATAAACTGAATGGCTCTAATTTAATAAATAAGTTAAATTAATAATTAAAATTCTCTAAGAGAAAAAAAAAGAAGGAAAGAAAGAACTAGGCCCAGATAACAAACACCAGTGGTTTCACTCATAAATTCTACCAAATAACTAAAGAAGAAATAATATCAATTCTTCACAATTTTTTTAGAAGCAGAGGGAGCATTTCCTAATCAACTCTTTTTGAGGCCAGCATTACCTTAATACTAAAACCACAGGAAAATATTACAAAACTGCAGACCAATATGTCTCAAGAACATGGCTGCAAAAATCTTTAACAAAATATTAGAAAGTTTGTTAAGCAATATCTAAAAAGGGTGACTCATTGCAACTAAGTGGCATTAAATCCAGCAATGGAAGGCTGGTTCAAATTAATAAACTAATCATTGGAATGCACCATATTAACAGATTAAAAAAGAAAAACATGTAATCATACCAATTAATGCAGAAAAGCATGCAACAACAAAATTCAACCCTCATTTATGATAAAAACTCCCAACAAACTAGCAATACCAGAAAACTTCCTTGTCCTAATAAAGGGTATATATGAAATGCCTACACTTAATCCCATACTTAATAGTGACAGACTGATGCTTTTTTCTGAGACTGGAAACAAAGCAAAGATGTATTCTCTTAAAATTCCCATTTAACATCATACTAGAAGTCGTAGCCAGTGCAATAAGACAAGAAAAATAAATAAATGGTGTGCCAATTTGAAGGATAGAAATAACACTGTATTTATTCATATATGGTATGGGAATCTAGGTAAAAACACTAAAGAATGTACAAAAAATCCTGGAATTAACAAGCAAGTATAGGAAGGTGGCAAGATATAAGGTCAATATACAGAAATTAATTTCTTTTTTATATACCAGCAATGAATAGTTGGGATTTTAAATAAAACAAAACTACTATTGACAATAACACCAAAACTGTAGAAAATAAAGTATTTATTTATAAATCTAAAAAAAGTACGGGACTTATATGTGAAAAACTACAAAACTCTGAATTAAAGGAGATCTAAATATATGGAGAAATATCTTGTGTTCATGTAGTAAAACAGCTGTACTTTTGGCACCAGGAACAGGTTTTGTGGAAGACAAATTTTTCACAGATGGTGGGGTGCTAGGGGATGGTTTCAGGGTGAAACTATTCCACCTCAGATCATCAGGTATGAGTTAGATTCTCATAAGGAACATGCAACTTAGATCCCTTGCATGCATAGTTCACAATAGGATTTGTGCTCCTATGAGAATCTAATGCTGCTGGGATCTGACAGGAGGCAGAGCTCAGGCGGAAATGCTAGCTTGCCCACCACCCACCTCTTGTTGTGCAGCCTGATTCCTAACAGGCCATGGACTGAACTGGTACTGGTCTGTGGCTGGGGGTTGGGGACTCCTATGTTAAAAGACTTAATATTGTTAAAATGTTAATTCTTCCCAACTTGATTTTTAGTTTCAAGAATGTAATCTAAATTCATGTTTAGTTTTGAATGTAATCCTATTCAAAATTCCAGCAATCTGTTTTTATATATTAACAAACTAATTCTAAAATTTATGTATAAAGACAAAGGACTTAGACTAGCCACTACACTATTACAGTAGAATAATAAAGTTGGAAGACCACACTATCTGATTTCAAGCCTTACTATAAAGCTACAGCAGTCAAGATAATGGAGTATTGGCAAACTAATATACGAACGAAACAATATAACATAGTAGAGAGCCCAGAAATAAACCCACAGAAATATAGTCAACTGATCTTTGACAACAGCACAATGGCAATTCAATGGAGAAAGAGTAGTCTTTTCCACAAATGATGCTAGAATAATTGGATAGCTCTATGCAAAGAATGAAACTAGACACACACTTTACACAAGGATTAACACAAATGGACCATGGTCCTTGTATTAATTTCCTATTTCTGCATTACCACAAACTTAATGACTTAACACAAATCAAGTTATTATTTTATATGTAGTTCTGAAGTTCAGAAATCCAAAATGAGTTTCACTGGGGTAAAATCAAGGTGATGACAAGGTTTTCTTTCTCTTTCTTTCTTTTTTCTTTTCCTTCCTTTTTGTCTTTTCTTTTCCAGCTGTATAGCTGCCCAAATTCTTCTGTCTTCAAAGTCAGAAATGGCCAATTGAGTTTTTCTTAAATCATATGACGTTACTTTCATGAATCAGGTCAGTTTATGGATAAGGCATCTACAAAATCCCTTATTCCATGTAAGATAAGATACTTACAGATTTCAGGATCTATGGGAGACATATTCTGCCTATAACATTCCACCTTCTGGCCTCAAAGCACATCTATCTCACAGGCAGATACATTTGCCCCATGCCAACATTCCCATAGGCTCAATCCATCACAGTTTTAACCCAAGTCCAGAATTTCATTTTAAATCTCATCAACTCAAAACTCCCAAATCTCATCATCAAAATCATCTAAGTCAGGTATGGGTAAGCCTCCGGTTATAATCCCTGCTTGGGCACAATTTCTTTCTATCACTGTTTGAAGTTTTGGATTCCATTTACATGACATTTTGGAAAAGGCAAAGTGATAGAGGCTTAAATAGATCAGTGGTTGACAGAAAGTTTGAGTAGGCAGGAGGGATGAATAGACGAAACACAGGTGAATTATTAGGGTGGTGAAACTATTCCTTATAATATTGTAATGGTAGATATATGGCACCATGCATTTGTCAAAACCCATAGAACTATAAATAATAAAAAGTAAACTTTAATGAAAGAAAAATATTTAAAAAATCAGCTGCATGGACAACAGGTGCCAGAATGGACTGCACACTATGACAAAAAATTAGCTAATAAAATTGTATTTCAATAACTTCACTGCAGGAGAAGGGGAAAAAAGGTACTAACATAAGGAGCATTGGAAATGAGCAGAGACTATAAAACTAAAGGCAAAAGGAACTATACAAAAGCACTGTGTGCTAGCTGGTAAGCTTGCTTTCTTTTTTTATTTTTTATTTATTTTTTTTTTTAAGTTCCAGGGTGCATGTTCAGGATGTGCAGGTTTGTTACACAGGAAAAAGTGTGCCAAGGTGCTTTGCTGCATCTATCATCAACCCATCATCGAGTTCTTAAGGCCAGCATGCATTAGCTCTTTTCCCTAACGTTCTCCATGTCCCCCACCACCCCAACAGGCCCCAGTGAGTGTTGTTCCCTCTCTGTGTCCGTGTGCTCTCATTGTTCCGCTCCCACTTATAAGTGAGAACATGCAGTGCTTGGTATGCTGTTCCTGCATTACTTTGCTGAGGATAATGGCTTCCCGCTTCATCCATGTCTCTGAAAAGGACATGATCTAATTCCTGTTTATGGTTGCATAGTATTCCATAGTGCATATGTACCACATTTCTTTATTTTTTAATTTTTATTTTATTGTAGTTTAAGTTCTGGGGTACATGTGCAGAACATGCAGTTTTGTTAGATAGGTATACACGTGCCATGGTGGTTTGCTGCACCCATCAACCCATCATCTACATTAGGTATTTCTCCTAATGCTATCCCTCCCCTAGCCTCCCACCCCCCAACAGGCCCTGGTGTGTGATGTTTCTCTCCATGTGTCCATGTGTTCTCATTGTTCAACTCCCACTTAAGAGTGAGAACATGCAGTGTTTGGTTTTCTGTTCTTGTGTTAGTTTGCTGAGAATGATGGTTTCCAGTTCCATCCATGTCCCTGCAAAGGACATGAATCATCCTTTTTTTATGGCTGCATAGTATTCCATGGTGTATATGTGCCACATTTTCTTTATCCAGTCTATCATTGATGGACATTTGGGTTGGTTCCAAGTCTTTGCTATTGTGAACAGTGCCACAATAAACATATGTGTGCATGTGTCTTTATAGTAGAATAATTTATAATCCTTTGGGTATATACCCAGTAATGGGATTGCTGGGTCAAATGGAATTTCTAGTTCTAGATCCTTGAGGAATCACTACGCTGTCTTCCACAATGGTTGAACTAATTTACACTCCCACCAACAGAGTAAAAGCATTCCTATTTCTCCACATCCTCTCTGGCATCTGTTGTTTCCTGATTTTTTAATGATCACCATTCTAACTGGCATGAGATGGTATCTCACTGTGGTTTTGATTTGCATTTCTCTAATAACCAGTAATGATGTGCTTTTTTTAGTATGTTTGTTGGCCACATAAATATCTTCTTTTGAGAAGTGTCTTTTCGTATTCTTTGCCCACTTTTTGATGGGGTTGCTTTTTCTTGTAAATTTTTTAAGTTCTTTGTAGATTCTGGATATTAGCCCCTTGTCAGATGAATAGATTGCAAAACTTTTCTCCCATTCTGTAGGTTGCTTGTTCACTCTGATGATAGTTTCTTTTGCTGTGCAGAAGCTCTTTAGTTTAATTAGATCCCATTTGTCGATTTTGGCTTTTGTTGCCATTGGTTTTGGTGTTTTAGCCATGAAGTTTTTGCCCATGCCTATGTTCTGAATGATATTGTCTAGGTTTTCTTCTGGAGTTTTTATGGTTTTAGGTCTTACACTTAAGTCTTTAATCCATCTTCAGTTAATTTTTGTATCAGGTGTAAGGAAGGGGTCCGGTTACAGCTTTCTGCCTATGGCTAGCCAGTTTTCCCAACACCATTTATTAAATAGGGAATCCTTTCCCCATTGCTTGTTTTTGTCAGGTTTGTCAAAGATCAGATGGTTGTAGATGGGTGGTGTTATTTCTGAGGCCTTTGTTCTCTTCTATTGGTCTATATATCTGTTTTGGTACCAGTACCATGCTGTTTTGGTTACTGTAGCCTTGTAGTATAGATTGAAGTCAGGTAGCATGATGCCTCCAGCTTTGTTCTTTTTGCTTAGGATTGTCTTGGCTATACAGGCTCTTTTTTGGTTTCATATGAAATTTAAAGTAGTTTTTTCCAATTCTATGAAGAAAGTCAATGGGAACTTGATGGGGATAGCATTGAATCTATAAATGACTTTGGGCAGTATGACCATCTTCACAATTTTGATTCTTTCTATCCATGAGTATGGAATGCTTTTCCATTTGTTTGTGCCCTCTCTTATTTCCTTGAGCAGTGGTTTGTAGTTCTCCTTGACGAGGTCCTTCACATCTCTTGTTAATTGTATTCCTAGGTATTCTATTCCCTTTGTAGCAATTGTGAATGGGAGTTCACTCACGATTGGCACTCTCTTTGCCTGTTACTGGTGTATAGGAAAGCTTGTGATTTTTGTACATTGATTTTGTATCCTGAAACTTTGCTGAAGTTGCTTATCAACCTAAGGAGATTTTGGGCTGAGATGATGGGGTTTCTAAATATACAATCATGTCATCTGCAAAGAGAGACAATTTGATTTCCTCATTTCCTAATTGAATACCCTTTATTTCTTTCTCTTGCCTGATTGCCCTGGCCAGAACTTCCAATATTATGTTGAATAGGAGTGGTGAGAGAGGGCATCCTTGTTTTGCGCCAGTTTTCGAAGGGAATGCTTCCAGTTTTTGCCCAGTCAGTATGATATTCGCTGTGGGTTTGTCACAAATAGCTCTTATTATTTTGAGATACATTCCATCAATACCTAGTTTATTGAGGGTTTTTAGCATGAAGGGCTGTTAAATTTTTTCAAAGGCCTTTACTTCATCTGCTGAGATAATCAAGTGGCTTTTGTCACTGGTTCTCTTTATGTGATAAATTATGTTGATTGATTTCTGTTTGTTGACCCAGCCTTGCATCCTAGGGATGAAGCTGATTTGATCGTGATGGATAAGTTTTTGATGTGCTGCTGGATTCAGTTTGCCAGTATTTAATTTAGGATTTTCACATCTATGTTCGTCAGGGATATTGGCCTGAAATTTTTTTGTTGTTGTTGTGTCTCTGCCAGGTTTTGGTCTCAGTATGATGCTAGCCTCATAAAATGAGTTAAGGAGGATTTCCTCTTTTTCTATTGTTTGGAATAGTTTCAGAAGGAACGGTACCATCTCCTCTTTGTATCTCTGGTAGAATTTGGCTGTGAATCCATCTGGTCCTGGACTTCTTTGGTTGGTAGGCTATTAATTACTGCCTCAATTTCAGAACTTGTTATTGGTCTATTCAGGGATTTGACTTCTTTCTGGTTTAGTCTTAGGAGGTTGTATGTGTCCAGGAATTTATCTGTATCTTCTAGATTTTCTAGTTTACTTGTGTAGAGGTGTTTATAGTATTCTCTGATGGTAGTTTGTATTTCTGTTCTTTTACTTTTGCTGAGGAGTGTTTTACTCCCAATTATGTGATCAATTTTAGAATAAGTGTGATGTGGTGCTGAGAAGAATATATATTCTGTTGATTTGGGGTGTAGAGTTCTGTAGATGTCTATTAGGTCCACTTGGTCCAGAGCTAAGTTCAAGTCCTAGATATCCTTGTTAATTTTCTGTCTTGTTGATCTGTCTGATATTGATGGCAGGGGTGTTAAAGTCTCCCATTATTATTGTGTGGGAGTCTAATTCTCTTTTTAGGTCTCTAAGAACTTGCTTTATGTATCTGGGTGCTCCTGTATTGGGTGCATATATATTTAGGATAGTTAGCTCTTCTTGTTGCATTGATCCCTTTACCATTATGTAATGCCCTTCTTTGTCTCTTTTGATCTTTGTTGGTTTAAAGTCTGTTTTATTAGAGACTAGGATTGCAACCTCTGTTTTTTTTTTTTGTTTTTTTTTTTTGCTTTCCATTTGCTTGGTAGATCTTCCTCCATCTCTTTATTTTGAGCCTATGTGTGTCTTTACATGTGAGATGGGTCTCCTGAATACAGCACACTGCTAGGTCTTGACTCTATCCAATTTGCCAGTCTGTGTCTTTTAATTGGGGCATTTAGCCTATTTACGTTTAAGGTTAATATTTTTATGTGTGAATTTGATCCTCTCATTATGATGCTAGTTGGTTATTTTGCCCATTAGTTGATGCAGTTTCTTCATAGGGTCAATGGTCTTTACTATTTGGTTTGTTTTTGCAGTGGTTGGTGCTGGTTGTTCCTTTCCATGTTTAGTGCTTCCTTCAGGAGCTCTCATAAGGCAGGTCTGGTGGTGACAAAATCAGCATTTGCTTGCCTGTAAAGGATTTTATTTCTCCTTCATTTATGAAACTGAGTTTGGCTGGATATGAAATTCTAGGTTGAAAATTATTCAACAAATATTAAATATTGGCCCCCATTTTCTTCTGGCTTGTAGGATTTCTGCAGAGATCTGCTGTTAGTCTGATGGGTTTCCCTTTGTGGGTAACCTGACCTTTCTCTCTGCCAGCCCTTATCATTTTTCCCTTCGCTTCAACTTCGTTGAATCTAATGATTATGTGTCTTGGGGGTTGCTCTTCTCAAGGAGTATCTTTGTGGTGTTCTCTGTATTTCCTGAATTTGAATGTTGGCCTGTCTTTCTAGGTTGGGGATGTTCTCCTGGATAATATCCTAAAGACTGTTTTCCAACTTGGCTCCACTCTCACCGTCACTTTCAGGTACACCAATCAAATGTAGATTTGGTCTTTTCTCATGGTCCCTTATTTCTTAAAGGTTTTGTTAGTTTCTTTTCACTCTTTTTTCTCTAATGTTGTCTTCTTGCTTCATTTCATTGAGTTGATCTTCAATCTCTGATATTCTTTCTTCTGCTTGATTGATTCAGCTCTTGATACTTGTGTATGCTTCACGAAGTTCTTGTGCTGTGTTTTCCAGCTCCACCAGGTAATTTATGTTCTTCTCTAAATTGGTTATTCTAATCAGCAACTGCTCTAACCTTTTTTCAAGGTTCTTAGCTTCCTTGCATTGGGTTAGAACATGTTCATTTAGCTCAGAAGAGTTTGTTATTACCCACCTTCTGAAGCCCACTTCTGTCAATTCGTCAAACTCATTCTCCATCCAGTTTTGTTCCCTTGCTGGTGAAGAGTTGTGATCCTTTGGACAAGAGGTGTTCTGGTTTTTGGAATTTTCAGTCTTTTTGTGCTGATTTCTCCCCATCTTCATGGATTTATATATCTTTGGTCTTTGATGTTGGTGACCTTCAGATGGGGTCTCTGAGTGGACATCTATTTTGTTGATGTTGATACTATTCCTTTCTGTTTGTTAGTTTTCCTTCTAACTGTCAGGCCCCTCTCCTGCAGGTCTGCTGGAGTTTGCTGGAGGGCCATTCCAGACCCTGTTTGCCTGGGCATCACCAGTGGATGCTGCAGAACAGCAAAGATTGCTGCCTGTTCCTTCCTCTGGAAGCTCGGCCAGCAAGAGCTCTCCTGCATGAGGTGTCTGTTGGCTGCTATTGGGAGACGTCTCCTAGTTAGGATACATGGGGGTCAGGGACCCACTTGAGGTGGCAGTCTGTCCCTTATCAGAGCTCGAATGCTGTGCTGGGAGATCTGCTGCTCTCTTCAGAGCTGTCAGGCAGGGACCTTTAAGTCTGCTGAAGCTGTGCCCACAGCCACTCCTTCCCCCAGTGCTCTGTCCCAGGGAGATGGGGTTTTTATCCATAAGTCCCTGACTCTGGCAGCTGCCTTTTTTTCAGAGATGCTCTGCCCAGAGAGGAGAAATCTAGAAAGGCAGTCAGGCTGCAGTGGCCTTGCTGAATTGCAGTGGGGTCTGCCTAGCTCAAACTTCCTGGCAGGGTTGTTTACCCTGTGAGGGTAAAACTGCCTACTCAAGCCTTGGCAAAGTGGATGCCTCTTCCCCCACCAAGATCAAGTGTCCCAGATCAATGTCAGACTGCTGTGCTGGCAGTGAGAATTTCAAGCCAGTGGACCTTAGCTTTCTGGGCTCCATGGGGTTGGGACGCATTGAGCCAGACCACTTGGTTCCCTGGCTTCAGCCCCCTTTCCAGGGAAGTTAACGGTTCTGTCTCACTGGTGTTCCAGGTGCCACTGGGGTATGAAAAAAAAAAAAAAACTCCTGAGGCTAGCTCAGTGTCTGCCCAAATGGCTGCACAGATTTGTGCTCGAAACACAGGGACCTGGTGGCATAGGCACCAGAGGGAATTTCCTGGTCTGCCGGTTGTGAAGACTGTGAGAAAAGCACAGTATCTGGGCCAGAGTGCACCATTCCTCCTGGTACATTCTCTGACTGCTTCCCTTGGCTAGGGGAGGAAAATCCCCCAACCCCTTGTGCTTCCCAGGTGAGGCAACACCCCATCCTGCTTTGGCTCACTCTCCCTGGGCTGTACCCACTGTCCAACCAGTCTCAATTAGATGAACTGCATACCTCAGTTGGAGATGCAGAAATCATCTGCTTTCTGTGTCAATTTCACTGGGAGCTGCAGACCAGAGCTGTTCCTATTCAGCCATCTTGCCGGTGACTCCCCACATTTTCTCTATCTAGTCTATCATTGTGAGCATTTGGATTGATTCCATGTCTTGCTATTGTGAATGGTGCTGCAGTGAACACACATGTGCATGTGTCTTTATAATAGAATGATTTATATTTCTTTGGTATTTATCCAGTAATGAGATTGCTGGGTCAAATGATATTTCTGGATCTAAATTTTTGAGGAATTGCCACACTGTCTTCCACAATGGTTGAACTAATTTACATTCCCATCAAAAGTGTAAACGTGTTCCTATTTCTTTGTGACCTTGCCAGCATCTGTTGTTTCTTTTTTTCTTTTCTTTTTTCTTTTTTTTTGAGAGGGAGTCTCACTCTGTCACCCAGGCTGGAGTGCAGTGGCATGATCTTGGCTCATGGCAAGCTGTGCCTCCTGGGTTCATACCATTCTTCTGCCTCAGCCTCCCCTCCCAAGTAGCTGGGACTACAGGTGCCCACCACCACGCCTGGCTAATTTTTTGTATTTTTAGTAGAGACGGGGTTTCACCATGTTAGCCAGGATGGTCTCGATCTCCTGACCTCGTGATCCACCTGCCTTGGCCTCCCAAAGTGATCTGTTGTTTCTTGACTTTTTCATAATCACCATTCTGACTGGCATGAGATGGTACCTCATTGTGGTTTTAATTTGCATTTCTCTAAAGTGATTTTGAGGTTTTTTTCATATTTGGCTACATGTATGTCTTTTTTTGAGACGTGTCTGTTCATATCCTTTGCCCACTTTTTAATGTGGTTGTTTTTGTTTTCGTTTTCTTGTAAATTTGCTTAAGTTCCTTGTAGATTCTGAATATTAGACCTCTGTCTGATGGAGAGATTGCAAAAACTTTCTCCCATTCTGTAGGTTGTCTACTCACTCTGATGATAGTTTCTTTCACTGTGCAGAAGCTCTTTAGTTTAATTCAATCCCATTTGTCAAATTTTGCTTTTGTTCCAATTGCTGTGGCGATTTCATTATAAATCTTTGCACATGCCTATGTCCTGACTGGTATTGCCTAGATTTTCCTCTAGGGTTTTTACAGTTTTGGGTTTTACATTTAAGTCTTTTGTCCATCTTGAGTTGATTTTTGTATAAGGTGTAAAGAAGGGATCCAGTTTCAATTTTCTTCATATGGCTAGCCAGTTTTCACAGAACCATTTATTAAATAGGGAATCCTTTCCCCTTTGCTCTTTTTTGTCAGATTTGTCAAAGATCAGATGGTCATAGATGTTCAGTTTTATTTCTGAGTTCTCTATTCTGTTCCATTGGTCTATGTGCCTGTTTTTGTGCCAGTACCATGCTCTTTTAGTTATGGTAGCCTTGTAGTATAGTTTGAAATCTGGTAGAGTGATGCCTCCAGCTTTGTTCTTTTTGCTTAGGATTGTCTCAGCTCTTTTTTCATTCCATGTGAATTTTAAAATAGTTTTTTTTTAATTCTATGAAGAATGTCAATGGTAGTTTAATGGTAATAGCATTGGATCTATAAATTGTTTTGGGCAGTATGGCCATTTGCACGATATTGATTTTTCCTAACCATGAGCATGGAATGATTTTCCATTTGCTTGTGCCTCTCTGATTTCCTTGAACAGTGGTTTGTAGTTCTCCTTGAAGAGGTTCTTCACTTCCCTTGTTAGCTGTATTCCTAGGTATTTTTTTCTCTTTGTGGCAGTTGTGAATTCCCATTCACATAATTTGGCTCTCTGCTTGTCTGTTGGTGGTGTATAAGAATGTTTGATATTTTTGCCCATTGATTTTGTATCCTGAGACTTTGCTGAAATTTCTTGTCAGCCTAAGAAGCTTTTGGGTTGAGTCAATGAGGTTTTCTAGATGCAGGATCATGTCATCTGCAAACAAAGACAATTTGACTTCCTCTCTTCCTATTTGAATACGCTTTGCTTCTTTCGCTTGCCTGATTGCCCTGGCTGGAACTGCCAACACTATGTTGATTTGGAGTGGTGAGAGAGAGCATCCATGTCTCATGCCAGTTTTCAAGGGAGAATGCTTCTTGCTTTTGCCCATTCCGTATGATATTGGCTGTGGATTTGTCATAAAGGCTCTTATTATTTTGAGGTATGTTCCTTCAATACCTGGTTTATTGAGAGTATTTAACATGAATGTATGTTGAATTTTATTGAAGATCTTTTCTGCATCTATTGAGATAATCGCAGTTTTTATCTTTAATTCTCTTTATGTGATGAATTACATTTATTGATTTGTGTACGTTGAACAAGAGTAAGGCTGCTTTCTACAGGGGTATTGGTTAATGATTTTGAAACCACAACGCAGGTATAATGGAATCAAATAATTGATGGATGCAGGATGATGGAAGCTAATTTTCTCACTGTTGGAGGAGGAGGTTGAGGAAGGTTAGAATGATCATGTGGTCCTGGATTAGAGTTGGATATTTTAGTATTAACTCCTATTTAGCTTAATATAGATAGCAATGAATCCCTAGGGGAATATTTATAGATATGCGTATAGACATGGGTTAGGACACTCAAATATCTTTCCTTACTCTGTCGGTTAGCAGGGCTTGGAAGCAATGGAATCCTGGAAGTATGGAACACACACATCACCCAGATCCTGACTTCTAATACTAGTCTCTAAAGAAAGGAATGAGACCTCCTGGCAGATACTGTGGATTCTAGGGCTGGGCAGGGCATATAGGAGAAGAGCCTGGCATGTCTCATAGTGCCAGAATGTAAGTACATAACACACACACACAAGCACACAAACACTCAACAGTGGGGTGTGTCAAAGTGACACAGGAGCCAACTGAAAGAGCTCCTAGTGGCCACAGGTGGGATAATTTGAGTAACAAAATTAATAAAGTAGTACTAGATTATGACCTAATGTATATAATAAATATGCACGAGATCATATTGGTATCAACATATGATTGAATATATAACTAAAAATAAGGGAGAGCAGACAAACCTCTCATGTAGAATAATTTAAAATAATTTATGTAGATACCCATATCTCAAGGAGGTAGAATATAATTCCCCCTCCCTTAAGTGTGGGTTGCATACGGTGACTTACCTCCAAAGAGTACTGGATGGGAAATGGGAAAAAGAGTAACTTTACAGTAGAGAAACCAGACAGACCACCTCAGCCAGGTGAGCAAGGCAGACAAAGTTAAGTTATGTCGGTGGCATGTGCCTTTACCTCAGTGGTTTTTCCCTCAAACCCTGCAACTCCAGTCTAGTCATGGGGAAAATACCAGGCAAAGTCCACCTGATGGACCTTCTACAAAATAGCTGACAAGTCTTCCCCAAAACTCCCCAAACTGTCAAAGTCATTTAAACAAGGTCATCTTGACAAAGTCTGAGAACTTGTCACAGCCATAGAGGAGATGAAGGACACACAATGACTAAATGTTATGTGGTGTCCAGGATGGGATCCCAGTACAGAAAAAGGATATGTGGTAAGAACTAAGGAAGTATCCATAAAGTATGGATTTTAGCTAATAATAATCAATAGTGGCTTCTTGGTTGTGACAGATGACCGCTACACATGTAACATCTGAACACTAGGAGAAACTGAGTGTCAGGTATGTGTGGACCTCTTGTACTACTATCTTCACAATTTTCTATGAATCCAAACCTATTCTAAAATTCAAGGTTTATTTTTGAAAAAGTCAATCAAGATTATGTGAGTGAAGGGAAGGGAGTGGGAATAAAATGAAGGCAGGAGGTCTGTGCATGCAAAGCCGTAGCTGGGAGAGATGGGGAGAGGAGGAGAGAAAGAATGACTGGCCCATAGAAGTTCTTCAAAAACATGGGTTTAGGAACTGTTAGAGGCTGATTTCAACATTACTTAGTGCTACTGCTCTTTAAAATGAGAATTATTTTCCATTACCTTTGCTTTCAGGGGACATTTTCCCTACTATGAAGCACAAGCAAGCAAAATTGTGTCTTCAACAGGCAATGTCTGTGCATTGCCTCTTGTTGAGGGCGTCCAAAACTACGTTGAACCAGCAGAGGGAAGACGTCAGGGAAAGGCCATGTCCTGGTGGAGGATGAGATGGGTGACCCCAGATGTCAGAGGAGAGGAGGCGGAGCAGATCCACCATACCTGCTGAGAGGGACCACCCATTCTGCCCTGCTGTCTCCTGCAGCCAGGACCAGATGGCAGAGGTTGTGCTTTCTGCCTCTGGTGAGTCATAGAGGCCACTAGCATCCTGAAAGGCAGGCCACCAAGGTCTGGGCTTCTGACATCCAGCCAGACTGTGACTTCCTGGAAATCAGCCACTGCAGAGCTCTAGTTTTGGGTGGCCATGGTTGTGGGTCTGTGGTCTGCTGCTGATGCTCCAGCCTATGGCCACAGTGAATACTCAGGTCCCAGCCAACTGCCTCCCAGAGGACTGCTGGATGGAGGCGGCTGCACATTCTCTCTTGCTCCTGCAAAGCAACCCAACACCCATGCCCTGTATCCTGAAACAAAGACCATGTGCTCTACAGTGTGGACAAGCGTGTCAGTTCAGCATGAAAGGAGAGGCGGTCCAATGACGTAGTCACATGACAGCCCACAACCCCGCCGCCCCCCGTGGCTCTGCTCTCATCTTGGCCTCTTGTTCACAGACATCCCAGGCCCAGCTGGTGAAGGCTGGCGTTCATCATCGCACTTTTCTCAGATTCTTGGCTTCAGTTCCCTTGCAGAGACCTTGGCCTTTACCACAGTTTAAAGATGTGCCTTTTAAGGACTGAATCAGTTTCAATTTTCAGCAGCTGCTTTAAGACAGCTTAGGCTAATTATTGTGTGATCATAAAAAAAATCACCTATGGAGCTTGTTAAATTTACAGATGTTCCTGAGTCCCATCCCAAAGGAGAGTCCTGGGGATAAGTATTTTTAATATGCTTCCTGGGATGCAGATCTAAGTGCCTAGGAAATGATGTAGAAAGTTCGAGCACGGTTTTTTTTTTCTAAGTTCTAGTTCTGCACTTTTTAAAAAATTTAGAATGGGGAGGAAAGGGAGGTTGAGAATCTGAAACTAAGTGTTACAAAATGTCAGTTAGCAGGAACCTAAGAGACCAAGTTCTCCAATTCTTTCTTTTCACAGGAACAGAGCTGGGCCCAGCGAGGTGAAGGGTCTCACCGAGGTCATTCAAGTACAAAATGCCAGAGAAGGTGTGGAGGCCAAGTCCTCAGGCTCCAATTCATTACCTCAAGGTGAAAAGATCTCCCGAGACAGATAATAGTTCTCATTTAAGCAAGAATTAAAAATAAAACCTCTCAGTGCTTTAAGACTGTGTTTCCACTAGGCAGTTTATTGTACCCTGTAGATCTGCAAACACTCCCAAAGATGCCTAAACAAAGGCTGCAGTCATTACTCTGTTGGCTGGGCTGACTTGCTTTCTCCTTCTCCAAATTCTCCTTTGCTCCAAACCTCTTCACCCCACCCACCCATTA
The DNA here is from genome assembly GCF_028878055.3 of Symphalangus syndactylus. Classification (NCBI taxonomy): domain Eukaryota; kingdom Metazoa; phylum Chordata; class Mammalia; order Primates; family Hylobatidae; genus Symphalangus; species Symphalangus syndactylus. The sequence continues at coordinate 81,432,164 of NC_072426.2, forward strand.
GTTGTCCTCCCAAGTCGTTTTTGAGCTTGGTCCCAGCCTCATGCTGTCTCCCCAGTCCCCAGTCCAAGATGACTCTGGAGTTCGCAGCCTCAGCTTGCTGTCCCTGGACAGAGCCTGGGACACCTGACGAACCAGCAGGACCAAGGAGTGGGGTTCTGCTCTGTGGGGATCCAGAAGAGTCGCCTCTGATCTCTAAGGGGACACTGCTTTCCGAACAGAGGCAAGTCACAGAGCTCTCTCCGAAGCTATCGGGCTCACCCTTAGGGTCATCTTAGAGGGAGGCTAAGGTTATAGGGGGTTGACTGGTCACTGAACACCTCTGATGTCTCTCTCTATCCCTGCAACCATCCTAGTAATGACAGAAGAGCATGGAGGTACTGTTTTTGAATAGTTACTGTGTGTCACCCACTGGGTTGTTGGGTTTTATTTATTATTTCCAATTCTCACAACAGCCTCAAGAGACAATGGTGTTCAGAGAGGTTAAGTAGCTGGCCCCAGTCTCACAGCCTGCAAGATTTGGAGCCAGGACTGGAATATGAGAGCAAAGCTCTGGCTCCTTCACAGTCAAGCTCCCTCTCATCTGCAAACTGGAAAGCACATTGTTCAATTCCTAACACGCTCTCTAGGAACATTTTTGGTTCCATGCCCATCCTGGAGGTTTTCTCTAGAAATAGTAGTTCTAGATGACATTCCAATATCTCGTGATTGCTCAATACCCAAGCCATAAAGAACAAGGGAGAACCATGCATGTTTCCCTCAATTACGTCATAATTTTATGATTACCTGGGGTCAAGAGAATGGTGGGAGGAGCTGAGGCTACAGGGACTCACAGGTCCTCTTGGTCTGTTCTCAGGAGAGGAGCAGGCTATCAGGAAGGCTGTTGGGCGCTGAGGACCAACCATGGTAATTAGGTTTGTTCTGAGCCTGTGTGTCGGGCAATGTGCTGGATGCTTTCCTAGCATGAGCTCATTGAAGCATCACAGCATCCCTACTGTTGTGATCCCCATTTTCAAGCAAGGATAGGAGGCCTAGGGAGTCTAAAACTCCCCTGAGTTAAGAGAGCTACGGAGTATCAGAGCCAGGATTCAGATGCAGGTCTGTCTGACATCACAGTCTGTGCATGTGATCCCTGCAGTAGACTCCAGTGACTTCCCTTAAAGAACCAGTACAGTTTGCTTTTTTTTTTTTTAAGACGAAGTCTGTCACCCAGTCTGGAGTGCAGTGGCACTATCTCAGCTCACTGCTACCTCTGCCTCCCAAGTTCCAGCCATTCTCCTGCCTCAGCCTCCCAAGCAGCTGGGATTACAGGCATGTGCCACCACGCCTGGCTAATTTTTTATTATTAGTAGAGATGGGGTTTCACCATGTTGACCAGGCTGATCTTGAACCCCTGATCTCAAGTGATTCCCCCGCCTCAGCCTCTCAAAGTGCTGGGATTATAAGCATGAGCTACTGCTCCTGGCCGAGTTTGCTTTTTTATGCAAAGGATTTCCTGAGCACCTACTCTGCAATAGGTTGTATGAGGACTTGGAGGTGTGAAGATGAATAGAACATTGACCTTGCCTTCTGTGGTTACTCCAGAATGGTGGAACAGACATGGATGGTTAAAGGCAGCATGCCATCTCCTCAACACACTGTGTAAGTTGAGGGATAGGAGGAGTTCATTCTCTTTCCTCAAGGGTGCCACGTAGGCAGAGGAATGGAGGCAAATAGGAGAGCAACAGGAAAGGGCACACCTTGGGCAGGGGCAGCACCATGCTTTGTCTCACTATCCATCTTCATTTGCTGTGTACTCTGCACCAGGTGGGCCCAGACAGGGATAAAACATTTCTCATCCTCAGGCATCATATGGTCCCTGAGACATGCAGTGCAGAAACAAACGAATAGAGTGAATGCTTGCCATGTTCACGTGTGTGTGTGTGTGTGTGTGTGTCTGCACATTGCAGGGAAAGGAGAAGTGGGAGTGATGAGGCTGGAAACAGAGCTGTGAGCAAGACTTAAACGATTTTGAGCATCAAAATCCAAAGTTGCCATTTTCTCTTGTAGACAATAGAGTTCTGTCATTTAAAACAGCGGAGAATCAACATCATCCCTATCAACGCTTTTTCTCCAAGTTTGAAAGACAGACTTGACAAAGTTATCACATCCCGCCACCCCTCATCCTCTCTTTCCCACACAAATACTCTCCTTTACGGCCCCCAGCCCTAAGCGGGGCACTGGAGCTCCACCGCACACACCTTACTTCCTGTTGCTGGGCTTGGCTGATTCTTCCTCCTCATCACCTCTTTTTTGCCACGTCTGTACTGCTGGTCAGTGCCTCATTTTCTCAGCCAGCCAATTGCAAATGTCCTCTAATTGGTCTCTGTTGTGAGCTGAGTTTTGTCTCCCAAAAAGATCTGTTCATGTCCCAACCCCTGGTACCTGTGAGTGTGACCTTATAGGAAATAAGGTCTTTGCAATGTGATCAAGTTAGGATGAGGTCATGTTGGAAAAGACATTCAATATGAAATTTGATATGACTGAAATTCAAAGACTAGTGTCATTACACGCAGAAGGAAAGAGACACAAACCCAAGCCCAGATGCCAGGAGAATGCCGCTTGATAATGGGGCAGGACTGAGCAATGCATCTGTAAGCCAGGGACTGACAGGGACTGCCAGGGATTGCCAGGGACTGCCAGGGAATGCCAAAGATTGCCAGCAACATCAGAAGCTAAGATAAAGGCTTGGGATAGATTTTTCCTAGAGCTTTCTGAGGAACATGGACCTGCAACACCTTGATTTTGGAACTCTGGCCTCTGCTACTGTGAGAAAATGAATTTCTATGTTTTGCAGCCACCCCGTTTGTGGTCATTTGTTAGGGAAGCCCCAGGAAAGGAATATGGTCTCCTTGCCTCCATATTTGCCTGCCACCCCCTGCATCCCCCGTGGAGCTATCAGGTTGATCTTTCTAAATTGCAAAATTTCCCCAGTCATTTTCTCATTTAAGGGTTTTAGTGGCTCCCCATTCTTTGCTTATCTCAGAATAAAATCCCAAAACCCCTCAGCTCTGTGACTGCCTCACTCTCATTTCTAACTTATGTTCCAAGTGTACTATGGGAAAATTTTTGTTTCTTTTTCTGTGATAGAAATGCCTGCATTTTATTTTCTGTCTACTGACTTCTCATCCCTGCATTATCTGTTAAGTGGCTGGATCATGCCCCTCCTACGTGCCCCTCTATCACTATGTCTGGAATAAGGAAGTGAAGAACAAGCGTTTGTTGGATAAGTGAATAAATGGATGAATAACAGATTCAGGGAAAGCCAAGATTCTTATTGCTGTCACAATGCAGAGTTCCAAAAAGCATAAAAGGATTTGAATCAGAGAAAAGCGGGGCTTTTCACTCTTTTCTTTACTGTTTGTGTGACTCTGGGAAAAATTGCTTAACCTCTGAGATTCATCTGTAAAGGCGATCTCTAGAGGCGATAATGCATTCGCCGTAGATGCACTGAGAACATGAAGCAAGTTGGCGCGGGTGAATGAGAGGCTGTGCAATGCCTGGAGCAAGCCACAGGGCTGACTCTTCCTTTCCCAGTTAAACCCACGTGTTCATTATGTAACTGTGGATTAGAGTACTCCACGTCTGAAGTCTCATAAATGCTAAGCAGAAATTGGCCTTTGTTTTGGACATGCACAGGAATGACCTCTGCAGTGAAAACTTCCCTAATTACTTGTGCAGAACAATAGCAAAAGCCACGAGGAGGTCCATTTAAACACGGGAGGAGCAATTAATCACAGCCCATTGGAATATTGCTTTTGGTCCTGAACTCAGTTTGCCTTACATACAGGAAATGAAATGCAGTAATTATGGCCGTCACTTGAGACTCCAGAGTCCTCGCTTCAATTCCCCAATCCTTCATCATTTCGTTTTGGCTGTGTCTATAGAACACCAAGACATCTGGCCAAAAAGTGAAAAATGCCATCCATTTTTCAACTCATGACTCATTGCATATTCTACCTTTCCTTTTTTTATTGTGGTGCAATACCCATAATGTTTACTCTAACTGTTTTTAAGTGTGCAGTTTGGTCGTGTTAAGTACATTCACACTGTTATGTAACCATCACCACCATTCATTTCCAGAACTTTCATCATCCCAGCAGAAACTCTGTCTCCATTAAATAATAACTTTCACTCTCTCCCTCCCCCCAGACCCTGGCAACCACCATTCTCCTTCCTGCATCTGTGAATTTGATTAGGTACCTCATATAAGTGGAATCATGCAGTATGCATCCTTTCGTAAATGACTGATTTAACTTAGCATAATGTCTTCGAGGTTCATGCATGTTGCAGCATGTGTCAGAATTTCCCTCCTTTTTAAAGGTAAATAATATTCTATTGTATGTTTATACCACATTTTATTTATCTATCATTTGTTGATGAACACTTGCTTCTACCTTTGGCTTTTTAAATACTGCTGCTCTGAACATGTGTATGCAAATATCTGTTCAAGTCCTTGCTTGCTTTTAATTCTTTTGGGTATATACCCAGAAGTGGAATTGTGGGATTATATGGTAATTCTGTTTCTAGTTTTTTGAGGAAATGCCATACTGTTTTCCACAGCAGTTGCCACATTCTACATTCCCACCAGCAGGGCACAAGAGTTCCAATTTCTCCACATCCTCACGATTACTTGTTATTTATTTATTTATTTATTTTGCTAATATCGATACCAATGGGTGTGAAGTTCACCTTTTTCATGTGTTGCAAGAGTTTACTTTTACATGATAATTCATTTATGCATTTGATGTCTTAACTTTTTCACCCATCATGTATTACAGTAGGTTTATCTGAACATCTTGCCCAACCTTTCTTCAGCACTCTGCCAAGTATTCTGGATTTTCACATTTCTGACCAGTGCATCCTAAAAATTTCTGCAGCTCAACTGTATATTTGCAGAACACAGCACAATTAAAAGTCGAGAAGGAGGAGACAGTAAAGGATGATGAGCAACTATGAAGAGATTCTTCCTTCCCACACTGAGTGCTGTGGTCAGTGCCCCTGTGTCTGTGAGCCAGGTGCCGACTCCCACCCAGTACTCTGGTAATATCTGCCAGCCTCCATGATTGCTGCTTCGTGAGGTTTCATTGCTGGGAGGTCTGTGAGCTTCCGGAGGAAGTGGAGGGCCACTTACCAATCTGTGTATCCTTAGTACTCAATCAAGACCAACCCAGCAAATGCTCAACAATTTTTTTTTTCTAATCAACTTCATTTAACTAAAGTAAATGAATTAGTGAATATGTAATATTCTTCTATGAGCAGAGGAAGCAGTCGGAAAAGCAAACGAAATTTTCTTGTCAAAATAATTGTATCTTCAGGAGAATTTACAAACTTCCCTATGTGGAGTTTCAGTTTACGTGATTTTATTGACGGTAGCTTACTTGGTCTCCTAGCATACCGAAAACTTCCCCAAGGCTGTTTTAAATGTTGATTTGAATCTAAACACCTAATTACTGGTCCCTGCCTGGAGATATGGCTCTAGAGGCCCGGCAGTGCTGGCCGCTGCCAAGAGCTGCCTGGCAGTGACGGATTGTGCAGCTTGCTAGCCCCGCCAGCCGGGGGCCCAAGACTTCCTACAGAAGTGCCCAGTGGGGAGGCATGCTCGAGGGGCCTGACTCCTCGTTCCTGCCTGTGTTTTGTATTTGGGTCCACTTGTGTTTATTTTTGAGTCAATACCGGAGACAGAAAGGCCATAAGTTCTTCTGTTGACACAAGTACAGTCTTCAGCTTTGTAATGTTCATCCTTTCCCACCAAGAACAAGAGCTCTGGGGTGACAGTGGCCAGTTCCTGAACTTCCACCAGCATCTCCGACTGAGTTCTGACCTACCATGTTGGGAGACAATTCTCCAAGCGCCTTTCCTATTTCTCCTGACAGAGGTATTAGCTGCTTTTGTCCCAGACTGCCGTTTCAAGGATGTTTACAGAGACAGCAGCCTGGAAGATAGTATACCCCCTACAGAGCAAAGGGCAAGTGTGCTTGCTGTCCACTGAAATAAAAATAAAGTGTCCCTCTGGAGAAAAGTTTAGGCAGGTTTGCTTCCTACATATTATAAAATACTCACACTCCTTAAACTCTGCTTCTCAGCTGTGATGCAAACTCACTGGATGTACAGTGTCCACTGGGTCCCCTCTGTATCCTCTTGATGGAATTTTTGGGGGGCAAAGGGAATGGATTCTAATGCCATGTTTCTTGTTGTACTGTAAGTAATAAAGTCTTTTGTCTCTGACTCAGGAGTCTCATGTCTTTTGCCATCATCCAGGAAACTGTGATGTAAATAGGGTAAAATCTCACATCTGTAACTCTTCATGATTCGTGATACATGCTGATGTCAGCTTTATAAGATGTCAACTAATTATGCCTTGATCCTCTCCTCATGCTGCCTTCCTCTGCCCAGGCCTAGGTCAAGTGCTCACCACATGTACCTGTTCTCCACCATGTCTGTTATCCTATCCAGCACTGACTGCTGGGAGCAGACTACACATGTCTGCACTGGGCCTGGTCATGAGGGAAGGAAGAAAGTTATTCTGAGGATCAAATGGATCCTATATGCTCTTTTGGAAATTTTGGTTGATAATAGGAATAATATTTTCATTCCCCACTTAAATTTCATTCTCCAGGTGTCGTCTCCCTCCAGGGCCATGCCATGAACTATGTTATCCTAGGGAAGTTTAGCGCTGGTATCTCTAGAACACATAGGTCATTGAATAACGTTAGTCTCAAAGTTAACTTTCTCAAGTATCTAGGGGTGCAAGTAGTCTTGACAGACAGCTAGGCCTTCACCTGGGGGCAGGCCGTGGGATTTTTGTTGAGGTCATGGGGAAGGAGCAGCAGTCCAGCCTGCAGCTGCCTTGCCATTTGGTGCGTCCTGGTGCATGGCTGCATCCTCTGCGAGTGAGTAACATTTTCTGGTTCTCAAAATGGTTACTTGTTGGCTAGCAGAGAAAAAGGCTTTATAAAAGAAGAAAGAGAGGATTTTTAAATTCCCAACCTACCAGGTTTAGACATAAAGACTTCGGCTTTCCAAGGTTCTGATCACAGAATTTTATTGCAACTCATACTGCAGAGAGAGAGGACTGGGGACATAAAGTGAAGGAGTTCTCCAGTCAGACTGAAAGAGGAACAAGAGGCCCTGCCCTGCCTACCCTGGGCCTGGGCCAGGAGCTGGTGAGGAGGGAATAGTATGTAGAGGGAGGGCAAGGAAGCCACACCTGGGTCCACAGCCCACATCACGGAGGGGCTGCCCCTAAGTTAGAGCATAGTCAGGAGCAGGCAAGGAGGCTATTTGCACCAAGGGAAGGCAGCCACTGACATCTACCCGGATGCTTCTGAAGACTTCTGTAACTCTGGCCACCTGGCCTTCATGTTGTTTTGCAAATGGATCAGACATTCTTGTCTCAGGACTTTTGCACGAGCTGTTCCCTTTGTCTGAAAGATTCTTCTACCAGATATTCTCGTTGCTCACCATTTTTCAATTCTAAATCTCCATGCAAATCTTTTCAAATATTACTTTATTGAGAAGGCTTCCCTGACAGTGTATTTATCCCAACAATCTCCATCGCCCTTCAGGGATATCCTTTCCTTGACAGCACCTATCACTCTCTGGTGTGAGGTGGATCGTATTGTTGGCTTGCTGTCTTTTTGCTCCCATGGGGCAGGGGACTTTGTTTTGTGTTCTACTGGATCTCCAGTGCCTACAGTATTGCCTGGCATGATGATCCCTTGATGCACATTTGTTGAATGAATACCCGAGTGAACGAGGCTCCAGGTTCATGAGAGAAGCTCTGCCTTGGCTCAATGTCAGCCTCAATACAGGCTGGGAGCACTGAGAGGTGTCTAACAGTCAGGTCTGAGCCATCCTCTTGGCCTTAGGCCAAGCATGCATGGGGTCCAGGAGCTCCCACTTGCCACATAAGCGCATTCGAAGTGCAATGTGGACCAGCAGCAATCTCGTGTCTGGAAGAGAGGAGCACCGAGAGCTGCAGGAGCCAGAGGCGAGGCCGGGCCAGCATCAGCAGGGGTGGGTGGTACCTCCCCGCAATGAGAGCAGCCAGGATCACCATTGCCTCTGTGTCCTGACCACAGCCCAGGCAGGGCTTACAGACCAGCAGGCAGGCTGCATACTGACCATGGATTGGCTGCTGCTTCTGCAGTGCCCAGGGCTCACACCCAGACCCCTATCTGGAGAAAGAGGGAGACAGTGACAACCTAATGGACAGCTGAACTTGGAATTGACTGTTCATTAAAAGGGACCATTCAAGCCAAAAACAAATAGTTATGTGGTCACTGGGAACCATGGTTGCCTTCCCTTGCTCCCTAACTCCAATCCCCAGCTGGTGGGGTTTGTGTGGAAGACTAAGCAGTTGTAGGAAAATTTAAACAAGCATGCAAAAGGTCTCTGTGCATGAGGGCAATGAGTTAAATGTGGGACCCAGTCATCACCCTGAGCCTGATATATCCTTGATGAGAGCCCCCAGGGAAGTGCGCCCGAAGCAAGGTGGCCTATGGTATGTTTTCTTTCCAAAGCTCCCGCTTAGATTAGGTTGGCTGTGGTCACCGGGTCACTAGCTAAGTGCACAGCTGTCTCCTGCAGATGCCTTGGAGTGCTTCCTGGTGGGCATGGGCTGTGGTGGCTCCTAGGGAGTGGAAGTGTTTCCTGCCCAACCACTTACTGACGGGTACGCCTTTGGAACTCTGCAGATTGCTCTGCTCTCTGAGGATCCCACGAGAGGCTCTGGAATTGCCATGCAAACTCTGAAAACGTTTTGCTTACCTCCCTTCTGGTTCCTAGGGAACCAGAAGCTTCCCTGCTTCCAACCTCAGGTGGAGGTTGACAACTGAGGCAAGAGCCTGAGCCATCTGGGAGCTGCCTGGAGCAGGAGAATTTCTAGTCCATTATCATGGGAATAAGACCTAAGTAATCAAAGATGCTGTCAATGTGAATTTTGAGTTTCAGTGAAAACCAGACCAATTAGTTAAAAAATTAAACGGGGGAATATGATAATTTCTACTGCTACCAGCAGACTGTCAAAGAGCAGCGGTCCTCAATTGGAGGCAACTGTGCCCCTGCCCCAGGGACATCTGGGAGTGTCTGGAGGCACTGTGGGTTGTCACAGCTCAGGGGGTTGACACTGGTGCCCAGTGCACTGGAGCCCGGCTGCTGCTAACATTCTAGGATGCACAGCACAGCCCCCATAGCTCCTCACAGTCAAGTAGGGGCTGGCCCTGAATGCTCACAGTGCCAGGTTTGAGAAACCCAGCCATAGAGCCTATTAGCTTTTGCAAGGCCCTTTAGAATCTGTTCTTTCAATGGTCTTTCCCAAATGCCCTGTGAGGTAAGACAGGTAGTTATCATTGTGCCCGTTTCACAGGGGGCAAAGGCTCAGAGCTGGCAAGTGACATGCTTAGGCCCACAGAGCAAAGGACAGGGCAGCAGCTCTGTCTCCACCACCGGCTCCTTTAGGGTCACCTGGCCAGCCCTGGGAACTTTTCCACTCAGTATCTGTTAGTTTTGAAAAACGAAATAAAAACATAACATTTATTAAGAGCCTACCATGTGTCAGGCACAAAGACCAAAATTGTTGCTCTCAGGGACATTACAGGCTGGCAGGGAAGCAGTCAACAAACAAGGTAAAGTGTAAAACACATGGCACGCCAGACTGCAGGGGTGGAGGAGAAGAGGCGTGGAAGGAAGGTGTGGTGGAGCTGAACTAACGTTTTAGGCAGTGTGGCCAGAGAAGGCCTCAGCCAGGTGGCATTTGAGTGAAAACCTGAACAAAGCGAGGAAGCCAGCCATGTTGCTGTCTGGGGAAGAGGGTCCAGGTGCAGGGGCAGCAGGGGCAAAGGGCAGGCCTGGCATGCATGAGGTCCAGCATGGCTGACAGAGCACTAGGGGGAGGGAGAGAGCAGGAGAAGAGGCCACATCGTAGACTCACGAAGGTCATTTGAAGGACCTTGGCTTTCATCTGAAAAATAGGGAGCCACTGCAGGATCTGAGCAGCAGCTCGGCTGAATCTTTGGATTTTAACTGGATCACTCTGGCTGCTGTGTGGAGGACGGACTGAAGGAAGAGGCAATCAATGTGTTCAATTTCATTTTTGCCAGTCCTAATTTCCTCAATACCTGTTTTTAAAAATGAATTCTGTGATGATGTGAGGAAAAGACATGGTCGTGCAGGAGTACCAAGGGGAGCCCAAAGAATGGAGCTCGTTGGAGAGCCAGAAGAAAAGCAGCTATCAGACAGGAGGATGTGGGCAGAAAACCGAGCGTGCTGGCCGGGGCTTCCCCACAGATCAGGGGCTCCAGCCGTGCTTGGAGCAGGTGGTGAATGCAGAACCCAGGATCCCGGTGCATCTGTGGGGCTCTGTGTGGACAGAGGCTGCCTGGCTGGGGAGTGATGTCATTTCCTCTAGGATTAGCCAGCTTCTCCAGAAAATTCAGAAAATTATTCTTCTCTGATTAGTTTTCATTTCATCATGTGTTCGTCGTTACTTTACCTGTCTTAGTCAAAAACTTATAGCCTGTTTATATTAAGAAGTAAGCCCCTGAACTTGGGATTCTCAGGAACTGAGTCTAAACTTCCCATTAAATTGTACCGATGTTTGTTAAGAAAGCTATGTTGCCAACATAATGGGGCAGGTCATTTGAACAAAATTTATTAAACCATTCTTGAGTCTTTGGGGATAGGAGTTTTGATTTCCTTATCATAAAACCAAAAATGCAGAGGAGTGTGACCGTTAACCCATTATTATTGTATCATAAAAAAAAACCAGTGTATAATTATGTGGCTGCTCCTCAGGGTAGGGAGAAGAGAGAGACAGAGAGGTCTTTGGCCATGTTTGCAGGAGGATATGTCAGCCTACTGTCTGAGAAGCAGTGTGACCTTCCCAGGGAGAGATTGACAGTCTATGTAATATAAAACCTAAGGCAGACAGACATCCAAACTTGGAAGCCAAACTTGGCCACCAGTGCATTTCGTACAGTTGGTCTCCATGGAGTTTCAGGAGAAAACAATATGAAAACTGGGAGGTAGTATATAAAAGTTCACATTTCCAGGTTTCCTTGAAAAATCAGAACATCTTGCAAAACCAGGCACACCTTCAGGGTGGAGATGACGATGCAGACGTTAGAAGCAGCCTTCTGTGGGTACCTTCAGCTCCACTGCACCCCCCATGTCCTCAGCTAAGGGGCAGAGGGTTGCTGTTCATTTATCATCATACTTGCATGTTTTTCCCCTTTAGTAGGGAAATTGTTATCTATCTTTATGTTTCTATCAAAAGTGGGAAGTTAAAAGACACGTATGTTTCCAAAAAAGTGATGGTAATCTCTTCTTTGTGGAAAGGAAGAGCATCCCCACGTATCTTGGAGCACATTATGGTTACTTGAACTTTTCCTTCCTCCCAGCGGATTTCTCATTTACTGCACAGCTGGGCCACTGTAGCACTCAGGGGATGTGATCAGTCTTCATCAGCCTTGGGACACCAAGGCTCCCTCAGGGGTCAGGTTGGGCCCTCTGGATCACTGGGAGCCTGACTCATGGAGTAGCACCCAGACGTTGGGCAACGTTGTGGAAAGCTGAGGGGGCTGGGATTTGCAGCCTGAGCAGAGAGTTGGGGCAGAAAGCGTCTACAGCCTCAAGGCAGCTTGGATAATGACTTCAGCATTGGGGCTGGGAGAGGCTGGGCCTCTACGACAAGCCACCAACAGTGACCTTCCCTGTGATGCCAGATCATGTGGAATCTACAGTGTGCACTATGGACCCAAACTCTTCTGAGGCTCAGTTTCTCTGTCTGCATTTTTTTTTTTTTTTTGAGACAGAGTCTCACTCTGTTGCCCAGGATGGAATGCAATGGCGTGGTCTGGGCTCACTGCAACCTCCGCCTCCAGGGCTCAAGGGATTCTCCCGCCTCAGCCTCCCGAGTAGCTGGGACCACAAGAGTGTGCCACCACACTCGGCTAATTTTTGTATTTTTAGTAGAGACAAGGTTTCACTGTGTTGGCCAGGCTGGTTTCGAACTCCTGACTTTGTGATCTGCCCACCTTGGCCTCCTAAAGTGCTGGGATTACAGGTATGAGTCACCATGCGTGGCCTCTCTCTGCATCCTTTGATGCTTCCCTTTGCCCTCCCAACCTTACCAAATGAGACAGAGGCCTAAGGGAATTGGGACAGCTGCTGCATTCTGCCTAATGAGAGCAACTCCTGGGAAAGCAGTGTTCTGAATGTGGGGCTTGTACAGAGTCAGGGCCAAGGGAAGTGGGCACAGCCTGCAGGGCTGGTCTGCTTCTCTCTGTAGGATGCAGGGCCAGCAGCTGTCCTTGGCCCTCTCCCATGTATCCTCAGGTGGGCCCCTGAATAAGAAATTCCCAAAAGTAGAAGGCACGATGTCCACATTTCTCCAGCACTTTGAATTTTCCAAAATGTTTCCCAGGACATTTCCTCCCTGCCTCTCATCCCACCCTCATGAGATTGGCAAGGGGGGCTGGCCAGGTGAATTCAAAGGGTCATGTGGCTTCAAACCATTTCTATTTGAATTGAGAACCATTACCATGTATTTTGATCTACTGCAGCCAAGTTCTTTTATGAATGGCTTCATTTAAGCTGAGTACTGATACGTGGTACAGCATGGAAGAGACCTTGAGGACAATATGCAAAAGAGAGAGTGCATTGCTGATATGCTCCACCTATAGGGGCTGTGGTGTCATGGGCCCACCCCCAAACCTGTAGAATCCATGATTCCTGAAACCCCACTTTCTCCCAGCCCCCGGTGTGGGCCTTGCATCAGTTCAACATGACAAGTATCTGTTTAAAGGAGGCAGACATCTCTTCTATTCTGAGTCTTTAACTCATAATAAAATCCCTCACTTGCCTCTGCTGCGTCTGTCTGCAGTGGGTGCCAGCCCCTGGGAGGAGGACTTCAGAAAAACAAGCCCCCAAACGAGTCTCCATTCTTTCTGTCCTTCTCCCCACCCTGGCGCACCTGTGCGGAGAGCAGGCCTGGTGAGCTCCCTGGAGGCTGTCCAGTCCTGCTTTCCTCCCTTTTGGAGGTAGGGTTTCCACCATTTCCTCCAGGAGATTCACCCCCAGTTTATCATCTCTGACATTTACAGCAGGAAGATTGGGGTCACTAGGAATCCTGGGCTGGGGAATGGAGCCGCTGACTCACACAGAGATTTACAGGGTGGGTAGAATCCAAGCAACTCAATATCCAGGAGGCATCCGAGGATCAATACAGCAAGAATCACAGCCCATCTCTGGAAGGGCAGCAGCCCTGAGGCCAGCAGGGCATGAGATTACAGAGCCATTCCAGGGCCTGTGATTTATGGCAGCCTGGTCAGACAGGCAGAGAGGCCTGAGCTCTGTGGCTCTCTGAACAGAAACAACTCACCCTGGGGGAAGGGAAGTGGCCAGGGCCAGCTTTCCCTCCCCACAGGGCTATCTCCCTCCCACCTGTTCTTTTTAAATAACACCCTTATTGAGACATAATTCACATACCATACAAGTAACTTATTTAAAGTATAAAATTCGGTCGGCTCTATATATTCACAGATTTGTGGAACCATCTGTGCCCATTTGGCTCCACTCCCTAGGCAGTCACTTTCTCTCTCTATGGATTTGCCTAGTGTGGACATTTCAAATACTATGTGGGCCTTTGCGGTTGGCTCCTTTCACTTAATATAATGTTTATAAAGCTCATCCATGTTGTAGCATGTATCAGGACTTCATTCCATATGAGCCAGCAATTTCCCTACTAGGCAAATATTCAAGAGAAATTAAAATATATATCGCATAAACACTTGCATGAGTGCTCAGAGCAGTGTTATTCATAAGAGCCAAAAAGTGCAAATGATATCAACAATTCATCAAGTGATGAAGGGATACACAAAAAGTGGCATATTCATTCCATGGAATATGGCTTGGCCATAAAAAGAATGAAGTACTGATACGTGGTACAGCATGGAAGAGACCTTGAGGACAATATGCAAAGTGACAGAAGTCAGTCATAAAAGACAACATGCTGTATGATTCCACTCCTGTGTAATCTCCAGAAAAGGCAAATCCATAGAGACAGAAAGATTATTAACTGCCAGGGATTGGGAGAAGAGGAATGAGGACCAGGGACTGCTAATGGATACAGGGAATCTTTTAAAGGGGTGATGAAAATGTTCCAGAATTAAATAGTGGTGTTAGTTGCACAGCCTGGTGACTGTGTTGGAAACCATGGACTGTACACCTTAAATGGCTAAATCTTTTTTTTTTTTTTTTTTTTTGAGATGGAATTTTGCTCTTGTCACCCAGGCTGGAGTACAATGTGCTATCTCAGCTCACTGCAACCTCCGCCTCCCGGGTTCAAGCTATTCTCCTGCCTCCGCCTCCTTAGCTGGGATTACAGGCATGCGCCGTCATCCCTGGCTAATTTTTGTATTTTTAGTAGAGATGGGGTTTCACCATGTTGACCAGGATGATCTCAAACTCCTGACCTCAGGTGATCCACACGTCTCGGCCTCCCAAAGTGCTGGGATTATAGGCATGAGCCACCATGCCTGGTCAAATGGCTGAATCTTATAGAAAATCAATTGCAGTTGAATGGAAAATTTGTAAAAGGAGTATATAGAGAAAACGGAGGAAATGAAGAAGACCGAGGCGAATGCTTCGGGTCCAGAGAAGATGGTGTAGACCTGTTTCTCCCTGCTGTCTGCACTAGCACAGCAACAGGCCCAGGAAATGACACGATGGGCAGCCAATTGCCGTTCCAAAAAGTGGCCAGAAGAAGAACTGCTGGAGACCCCAAGACTGGAGGAAGAAATAGTGGCAGAGTAGATTAGGTCCTCTACCCAGCAAAGGAAGGAGACCCAGACCAGGTGTTTGCCATCCCCTACCCAGCAACAGAAGGCACCCATGTGGGCTCTTTTCACTGCATTGGAGGAGAGTTCCTATGACAGTGTGGCCTGCTCCATGATCAACTGGGACCCAACTGTCAACAAACAGTGAGGGAAAGAGGTCTCCTCCCTGACACCTATGGGCCTGAGATCTTTCTGCTTCACTGAGAGGCCTGCTGGGCCAGGTAGCATGGACAAGACAGATCCCCCACAATAAGTGGCATGGCCTGGGAAGCCCGTTTGTCCCCATGGAGCTGAGACTCTTTCCCCAGCAGAGACACCAAGGTAGCTGGGAGTCACTGTTAAAGGGACCCCATAACAACAAGCATTTGGCCATAGAAACCCCTGGCCGTCTTGGGCCTGAAAGACCCCCCTATGCATCAGGAGACAGTGGTGCTTCACCTCGAAAAACTCCTCCTACCTCCTCAGGTGGCACTAGAAGGCCCAAGGGGAGCCCCAGGGGCACTGGGTGAATCAGCAGGCCACAATGCCAGGGCAAAAGCCTTGAAAATTCAACTGCCTTTGGAAGCAAAGCCCACAAAATCGGCCAGTTCCTGGGGCTAAAACTAAACAAATCATTATTATTTTGACCAGTTGCCAAAATAATAGATTTTTAATACAGTTGAAAGTCTCCCTGCATCTGCCATCAACCCACTTCTACATAACTGAGTCCTGCACTGTCCCGTGAATGAGTTCTGGGGCCATAGGAGCTGTATTTTTGTTGTATTTTTAAATTTTCAATTATTTTCCAGATTGCAAAGTGATACAAGTATATCATAGAAAATCTGGAAAATAAAGAGCAATAAGAAAGAAATTGTGTTACCTGTAATTTCACCACTCATAAAGAATATATGCATGTATATATGTATGTATGAGTGTGTGTATCTATGTTATCCATATATCCTTCCAGTCTCTATATCTGAATAGCAGAAAGTTTTTCTTTTATAGAAAATAACACTATTCTGTGTCTAACATAGTTGTAACATGTCTTTTTCCTGTAGAATATATTCCTTCTCCAAATCATTAAGTGTTCGTTCTGCATCTCTTTTAGTAGTTACGTAGTGTTTAATCATATTCCTGTAAAGGAAGTGCATCAGTTACTTTTGGACAACCCATGCTTGGCACAGTATGCCATAGGTGCTCGATGAATGTTGGATAAATGAATGGACAGAGCTATGTGGCCAGCTGGAAGGCCACAATGCCTGGCGAGTCCCTCACTGAGAATTCAATTGTCCATCCAGGCCCCATAAAGGAAGAAAGAGCCCGTGTCCAGGCTTGTGGAAAATCACCAGGAAGGGTCATGGCTCTGTGTTCTTGGTTCTCCCAGCATTGGTCCTCCAGATCCCACCAGGAAGGAAGGCCCACTTCTGGCACACCCTAGAAGGCTCACTGCAAGACACCTTGCAGTTCTGTCTTCCCTTAAAACTCCTTCTTGCACGTCCAGGCCATCGTGCATTGACTCATGTGGTTGTTCACTCTGCACCATCTACCCAGTATTTCCTAATGGCAGCCCCAATCTGACATCGGCTCCAGTCCCAGGGACACCTCTGGTGTGCATCTTCCCTGACCCCCTCTAACACCTCCAACTGTGCCCCACTTTTCCCCAGCACTCAGTGCAAGTGTCAGACAGAAGCCTTGGCCATCTGCTGGGTTAATGTGTTCTTATGTCTGCCTCATGCATTAGACTCCAGATTCCCAGCCTCAGCCCTCTGTGAATGCCTGTGGAAGTAATAACATGCAGGGTGAGACCAGCTTGCTTCTGCAGAGGAGCAGAGAGCTTCATGCCCCACAGCCATTGACCTCACAGCTCAGAGGGGAGCGTGTGGCAGCTGCCTAGACTGGGGTTGGTGTCCCCGGAGAACATTTGCCCTTGCTTTGTCATGTTTCCAATGCCAGACAGTTGCCAGAGAGCAGGAAGAAGACAAGGATCCCTTGGCATGTTTCTTAACCATGCTTTATGAAAGGGAAAGTCATCTTTATTGCATTTAATTTAGAGAAGGGAGTTATGGGCACTTCATCTGGTGCTCACTTCAGAGCAGCTGTTCAGCATTACTGAGGAGAAAGATGAGTGACTCGTGTTCCTTGCTTCATGCCAGATAATGCAAAGAATAGACACAATGGCGTCTCTCCTGACAGGCAGAGTTCCTGGAACCAGGAAGCTTTCTTTCAAATCCTCTAGGCCTAAGTCCCAAGGTTTTTCTTCTTTTTATCCCAACGCTTGATTTAGTCAATAGATACTTCCTAGTGCTCACTCTGAGCCTGGTCCAAGGCTGCAGCTGGGAGCTGGAGCTCAGGATGAGTCAGCCAGGAGCTGCCATGTGGCAATGGACTGTCCACTATGAGAAAGCACAGGAGCAGAGCTGTAACTGCAAGTTTAAGCAGCAACAGAATTTGCTGAATGTGTACAGAGATACTCCCACGACTCAGGGGAAGGCTGGTGAGCAAGGCTTGGAACCAAGGGCGGTTAGACAACAGGAAAAGCAGCTCAGATAAGCCACGGTTTCCATTGTTTTTGGAAGCCATTCCTGGGCCTTTGGCTGTCTTGAATATTTTCTCTAGTGTCCCTAAACATTTGTGTCACTCTCTCTGGATTTAAGGTACTACATGGGAGCGACTCAGTGGACAAATTTACATCATCTGCCTGCACTCTGGATGGCGACTGTGTGCAGACAGAACTGGCTGGTCCTTTTGGATTCTGAGGAGAGAGTGACCTCACAGTGGCACCTGCCTACAGCCAGCATTTCTATTGAGATTTCTTCCTTTAAAATTGGTCTTCTGGTTATAGAAGGAAGATATACCTAGAAGAGGTATACCCAGAATCTTCAAAGGTAAGGATGAAGTTCCATCTCTTAAGCTGGACATGAATTTTTTGGTGTGTGTGTGGGGCATTGCTCAACTCAATACAGTGGGATACATATATGTATCACTCCCAGGCCTCAACAGAAAGCCAGCCCAGGACACAAGCTGTGGGGGAGTCTGTCTGCAATTTCCAGATTTGGAGGTAGATGCCTTCTAAAGATGTTTGCATTTTAAATCTTTTATTTTCCAATGACTTCATTTTAAATTTAAAAATAAAGTTCCTGGTGGTAAAGGTTATCTATCTTTCTGGCTACAGTTAAGGCAGAGTTTGCTTAAATCTTGCAAAGAAATACTTTGACCTGCCAGTAACTGGAAGAAACACATTTCTAATCTCAAGAAAATTGTAGTCAACTCACTCTAGGGTTTCCAGCCAAGTAACAAGGATTTAGAGTCCAGAAATATGGTGGTCCTGAGCTGTCTGGTCACATCTTCCTTAAACTACAGCTGAGTCACAGTTACTCTGCAGAATGAAGAACGACTGCCAAGTTTCTCATGGTGTTCTCATATCTCCTTCCTCCACACACACGTAGTGAGACTACTCTGGGAGTGCAAGTTTGATTAGTGTAGAAGCATTTTCAGCATCACTCATTGTTTTTATTAGCGCTTATCCATTTTTTCCCCCTGGATAACCCAAACATAGAGTTTCACCTGAGCAGCATTAGAATTTCAAGTTGCTGCCACAAATATGTACTTATTCAGCATATACTTTTTGGGTGCCTACCAAACTGTAGCCATGGGGATGAGGACAAAGAAGACCTGGCCCTTTCCTGGAGATTATCTTCTGGGGTGAGAGATGGGTCAGCAAAGGGCAAGTAGAATTCAGCGTGGGAAGGGCTCTGAGTGGGTTAATCACAGGGCATCACAGGAGTGTGTGCAGGGGTCTCAATCTTGACCTGGGAAGATGAGGTGAGTGGCCTAGGCTGAAGCAGCAGGAGGGGGATATGGAGGGAAAGAAGCATGGGAGAGAGTTTAGGGGGCAGAGTTGCTTGGACCCTGGACTGTGTGGATGTGGGGTGTAATGCTGTGGGAGGACAATGTGCAGGGAGACCTTCCTGGGGCCACCTTGTAGAGGGGCCCCCAGTCCTTTTTATAAGAGACAAGAGGGCAGTTTGTTTGGAGGAGCAGGGCAGGGAAGAGAATGAGTTCAGCTTCAGAACACATTGGTTTTGTTGCCAGAGGAACATTTAAGTGAAGCTTTCCAGTTGAGAGTTTGAATTCCGGGAGCACGGGGAGGGAGACTTACATTTCAAAGTTATCAGCACATATATGATCCACAAATGGGAGTAGACAAGTGAATCCAGAGACAAGTTTCAGTGAGAAGACAAGGTTCAGTGAGAAGGAAAGTTGTCCTAAGACAGGATCCCAAGCACGTCCTAAGACAGAACTGCCAACAGATAGGTGGGAGAGGAACAGTCCTTGAGAGAAGCATTCCCCATAGGGCAGTCAATATTTTGTCTAAACGAACTTGCAGCTCCCTGGTAAATCTCTGTTCTCAGAGTGTGGTTGCTCTTTGATTGAATTCAAAGCTCAGCTCAGGGGGGAAGCAGCAGGGGTGGCGGGGGTGGGCAATGGAGAAGGGAGGAAACCTATTCCCAGGACGGTACTGAACCATCAGCAAGTTGCTGGCAACATCTCAGCTGCCTAAGGCTGTAATTTTATTTAGGGCAAACAAGAGTCCAGCTGGGAATTGAAAAGGAAATCCTGGACAACTAGACTACCATAGGAAACTGAAAAGTTCTGGCATAGTCCTGGAGATCTAATAGGCTGTACACTTCCCCGAGGCTGTGCACATGCATAGGAAGGATCTGAGAAAGAGAAGCCACCAGTGTCTCACCTTTGGCTGACCACAAGGCCCTGCACAAGGAGGAAATGAAAGCTAATGCTACATTGAAAAATGCCTGAAGTTTGAAGACTTACCTTCTCACACAGATCTCCTTGGCAAATTGTTGAAGACATGCAGGCAAGGCATTTCAGGAAATTTCCCCACCAATCATTGGCTGACCAATAAATTATACTGGCCCAGGTATGACCCCAGGAGTCCAGGCTTAAAAATAGAAAAAAAGAACTTAAAAAAAGTAGCAAAACTTCATAGCCACACACCACAAGTAACATAGAATCTACAAATTTAGCCCAGAAAAGTCACTAAACCAGTAATTAGCAATGAGGAAAAACAATAACAATAAATAAGCAAGAAAAAATAAATCTTGGGGAAGGAATCTGATATCACAGTTGTTGTAATATAGAATATCAACTCACATGTCCAACTTTCAACAAAAAAATTATGAGGCACACAAAGAAATAAGAAAGTATGACACATGTATAGGAACAAAAGCAAGCAACAGAAAATGTCCTTGAGAAGGCAGATTCTGGGTTTACTATACAAAGACTTTAAATCAGTTATTTTATATATGTTCAAAGATAAGCATTTATAATATAAATGCAAATATTTCTATGTTGTAAATATATGTTTATATAATATAAATATTTACATTCACATAGCATGTCCAAAACATCAAAAGAAAGTATGACATGGATGTCTTATCAAATAGAGAATATCAATAAAGACAGAAATTTAAGGCCTTCCAAGATGGCTGAATAGGAATAGCTCTGGTCTGCAGCTCCCAGCATGATTGATGTAGAAGACAGGTGATTTCTGTATTTCCAACTAAGGTACCTGGTTCATTTCATTGGGACCGGTTGGACAGTGGGTGCAGCCCATGGAGGGCAAGCCGAAGCAGGAGGACGGGGTGTTGCCTCACCCGGGAAGTGCAATGGGTTGGGGAATTTCCCTTTCCTAGCCAAAGGAAGCCCTGACAGATTATCTGGAAAAGTGGGACACTCCCGCCCAAATACTGTGCTTTTCCCAAAGCCTTGCAACTGGCAGACAAGGTAATTCTCTCCTGTGCCTGGCTCAGCAGCTCCCACACCCACAAATCCTTGCTGACTGCTAGAGCAGCAGTATGAGATTGAGCTGTGAGATGGCAGCCTGGCTGGGGGAGGGGTGTCAGCCATTGCTGAGGCTTGAGTAGGTTAAAAAAAGTGGCCCAGGAAGCTTGAACTGGGTGAAGCCCACTGCAGCTCAACAAGGCCTACTGCCTCTGGACTCCACCTCTGTGGGCAGGGCATAGCTGAACAAAAGGCAGCAGACAACTTCTGCAGACTTAGATGTCCCTGCCTGACAGCTCTGAAGAGATCAGTGATTCTCCCAGCATGGCATTTGAGCTCTGAGAATGGACAGACTGCCTCCTCAAGTGGGTCTCTGACTGCTGTGTAGCCTAACTGGAAGACACCTCCCAGTAGGGGTCAACAGACACTTCATATAGGCAGCTGCCCCTCTGGGACGAAGCTTCCAGAGGAAGGATCAGGCAGTAATATTTGCTGTTCTGTAATATTTGCTGTTCTGCAGCTTCCACTGGTGATACCCAGGAAACAGTTCTGGAGTGGAACTCCAGCAAACTCCAACAGACCTGCAGCTGAGGGACCTGACTGTTAGAAGGAAAACTAACAAACAGAAAGGAATAGCATAAACATCAACAAAAAGGACATCCACACCAAAACCCCATCTGTAGGTCACCATCATGAAAGACCAAAAGTAGATAAAACCACAAAGATGGGGAGAAACCAGAGCTGAAAGGCTGAAAATTCTAAAAATCAGAGTGCCTCTTCTCTTCCAAAGGATCACAGCTCCTCGCCAGCAATGGAACAAAGCTGGATGGGAAATGACTTTGATGAGTTGACAGAAGTAGGCTTCAGAAGGTCGGCAATAACAAACATATCCGAGCTAAAGGAGGATGTTAGAACCCATTGCAACGAAGCCAAAAACCTTGAAAAAAGATTAGATGAATGGCTAACTAGAATAAACAACATAGAGAAGACCTTAAATGACCTGACAGAGCTAAAAGCCATGGTACAAGAACTTCGTGACACATGCACAAGCTTCAGTAGCCAATTCGATCAAGTGGAAGAAAGGGTATCAGTGACTGAAGATCAAATTAATGAGATAAAGTGAGAAGAGAAATTTAGAGACAAAAGAGTAAAAAGAAATGAAAGAAGCCGCCAACAAATATGGGACTATGTGAAAAGACCAAATCTACATCTGATTGGTGTACCGGAAAGTGATGGGGAGAATGGAACCAAGTTGGAAAACATTCTGCAGGATATTATCCAGGAGAACTTCCCCAACCTAGCAAGGCAGGCCAACATTCAAATTCAGGAAATACAGAGAACACCACAAAGATACTCCTCGAGAAGAGCAACCCCAAGACACATAATTGTCAGATTCATCAAGTTTGAAAGAAAGGAAAAAGTGTTAAGGGCAGCCAGAGAGAAAGGTGAAGTTACCCACAAAGGGAAGCCTATCAGACTAAAAGCAGATCTCTCAGCAGAAACCCTACAAGCCAGAAGAGAATGGGGGCCAATATTCAACATTCTTAAAGAAAAGAATTTTCAACCCAGAATTTCATATCCAGCCAAACTAAGCTTCATAAGTGAAGGAGAAATAAAATCCTTTACAGAGAAGAAATGCTCAGAGATTTTGTCACCACCAGGCCTGCCTTACAAGAGCTCCTGAAGGAAGCACTAAACATGGAAAGAAACAATCGGTACCAGCCACTGCAAAAACAAGCCAAATTGTAAAGACCATCAATGCTATGAAGAAACTGCATCAATTAAATGGCAAAATAACCAGCAAACATCATAATAACAGGATAAATTTCACACATAACAATATTAACCTTAAATGTAAATGGGGTAAATGCCCCAATTAAAAGACACAGGTAGGCAAATTGGATAAAGAGTCAAAACCCAGCAGTGTGCCATATTCAGGAGACCCATCTCACGTGCAAAGACTCACATAGGCTCAAAATAAAGGGATGGAGGAAGATCTACTAAGCCAATTGAAAGCAAAAAAAAAAAAAAAAACAAAAACAAAAAAAAGGAGGGGTTGCAATCCTAGGCTCTGATAAAACAGACTTTCAACCAACAAAGATCAAAAGAGACAAAGAAGGCCATTACATAATGGTAAAGGTATCAATTCAACAAGAAGAGCTAACTATCCTGAATATATACGCACCCAATACAGGAGCACAC
This sequence comes from Symphalangus syndactylus, assembly GCF_028878055.3. Taxonomy (NCBI): domain Eukaryota; kingdom Metazoa; phylum Chordata; class Mammalia; order Primates; family Hylobatidae; genus Symphalangus; species Symphalangus syndactylus. The sequence continues at coordinate 81,455,023 of NC_072426.2, forward strand.
AGATTCATAAAGCAAGTCCATAGAGACCTACAAAGAGACTTATATTCCCACTCAATAATAATGGGAGACTTTAACACCCCACTGTCAATATTAGACAGATCAATGAGACAGAAGGTTAACAAGGATATCCATGACCTGAACTCAGCTCTGCAACAAGCAGACCTAATAGACACCTACAGAAGTCTCCACCCCAAATCAACAGAATACACATTCTTCTCAGCCCCACATCACATTTATTCTAAAATTTACCACATAATGGGAAATAAAACACTCCTCAGCAAATGTAAAAGAACAGAAATCACAACAAACTGTCAGAACACAGTGCAATCACATTAGAACTCAGGATTAAGATACTCACTCAAAACCGCACAACTACATGAAAACTGAACAACTTGCTCCTGAATGATTACTGGGTAAATAATGAAATGAAGGTAGAAATAAAGATGTTCCTTGAAAGCAATGAGAACAAAGACACAACGTCCCAGAATCTCTGGGACACGTTTAAAGCAGTGTGTAGAGGGAAATTTATAGCACTAAATGCCCACAAGAGAAAGCAGGAAAGATCTAAAATTGACACCCTAACATCACAATTAAAACCACTAGAGAAGCAAGAGCAAACAAATTCAAAAGCTAGCAGAAGGCAACAAATAACTAAGATCAGAGCAGAACTGAAAGAGACAGAGACACAAAAAACCCTTAAAAAATCAATGAATCTAGGAGCTGTTTTTTTTGAAAAGATCAACAAAATAGACCACTAGAAAAACTAATAAAGAAGAAAAGAGAGAAGAATCAAATTGATGCAATAAAAAGTGATAAAGGGAATATCACCACCAATCCCACAGAAATACAAACTACCATCAGAGAATACTATAAACACTTCTAAGCAAATAAACTAGAAAATCTAGAAGAAATGGATAAATTCCTGGACACATACACCCTTCCAAGACTAAACCAGGAAGAAGTTGAATCTCTGAATAGACCAATAACAGACTCTGAAATTGAGGCAATAATTAATAGCCTACCAACCAAAAAAAGTCCAGGACCAGATGGATTCACAGCCAAATTCTACCAGAGGTACAAAGAGGAGCTGGTACAATTCCTTCTGAAACTATTCCAATCAATAGAAAAAGAGGGAATCTTCCCTAACTCATTTTATGAGGCCAACATCATCCTGGTACCAAAGTCTGGCAGAGACACAACAACAAAAAAGAGAATTTTAGACCAATATCCCTGATGAACATCGATGTGAAAATCCTCAATAAAATACTGGCAAACCGAATCCAGCAGCACATGAAAAAGCTTATCCACCATGATCAAGTCGGCTTCATCCTTGGGATGCAAGGCTGGTTCAACATATGCAAATCAATAAACATAATCCATCACATAAACAGAACCAATGACAAAAACCACATGGTTATTTCAATAGATGCAGAAAAGGCCTTTGAAAAAATTCAACACCCTTCATGCTAAAAACTCTCAATAAACTAAGTTATTGATTGAACATATCTCAAAAGAATGAGAACTATTTACGACAGACCCACAGTCAATATCATACTGAATGGGCAAAAACTGGAAGCATTCCCTTTGAAAACTGGCACAAGACAGGGATGTCCTCTCTCACTACTCCTATTCAACATAGTGTTGGAAGTTCTTCCCAGGGCAATCAGGCAAGAGAAAGGAAGAATGGATATTCAATTAGAAAATGAGGTCAAATTGTCCCTGTTTGCAGAAGATATGATCGTGTATTTAGAAAACCCCATCGTCTCAGCCCAAAATCTCCTTAAGCTGATAAGCAATTTCAGCAAAGTCTCAGGACACAAAATCAATGTGCAGAAATCACAAGCATTCCTATACACCACTAACAGACAAACAGAGAGCAAAATCATGAGTGAACTCTCATTAACAATTGCTACAAAGAGAATAAAATACCTAGGAATCCAACTTACAAGGGATGTGAAGGACCTCTTCAAAGTGAACTACAAATCACTGCTCAAGGAAACAAAGAGGACACAAACAAATGGAAGAATATGCCATGCTCATGGATAGGAAGAATCAATATTGTGAAAATGGCCATACTGCCCAAGGTAATTTATAGATTCAATGCCATCCCCATCAAGCTACCAATGACTTTCTTCACAGAATTGGAAAAAACTACTTTAAAGTTCATATGGAACCAAAAAAGAGCCTGCATCGCCAAGACAATCCTAAGCCAAAAGAACAAAGCTGGAGGCATCACGCTACCTGACTTCAAAGTATACTACAAGGCTACAGTAACCAAAACAGCACGGCACTGGTACCAAAACAGAATATAGACCAATAGAAGAGAACAGAGGCCTCAGAAATAATACCACACATCCACAACCATCTGATCTTTAACAAACCTGACAAAAACAAGCAATGAGGAAAGGATACCCTATTTAATAAATGGTGTTGGGAAAACTAGCTAGTCATATGTAGAAAGCTGAAACTGGATCCCTTCCTTACACCTTATACAAAAATTAATTCAAGATGGATTAAAGACTTAAATGTTAGACCTAAAACCATAAAAACCCTAGAAGAAAACCTAGGCAATACCTTTCAGGACATAAGCATGGGGAAGGACTTCATGACTAAAACATCAAAAGCAATGGCAGCAAAAGCCAAAATAGACAAATGGGATCTAATTAAACTAAAGAGCTTTGGCACAGCAAAAGAAACTACCATCAGAGTGCACAGGTAACCTACAGAATGGGAGAAAATTTTTGCAATCTACCCATCTGACAAAGGGCTAATATCCAGAATCTACAAAGGACTCAAACAAATTTACAAGAAAAAAAGAAACAACCCCATCAATAAGTGGGCGAAGTATATGAACAGACACTTCTCAAAAGAATACATCTATGCAGCCAACACATACTTGAAAAAATGCTCATCATCACTGGTCATCAGAGAAATGCAAATCAAAACTACAGCAAGATACCATCTCATGCCAGTTAGAATGGCAATCATTAAAAAGTCAGGAAACAACAGATGCTGGAGAGGATGTGGAGAAATAGGAATGCTTTTACGCTGCTGGTGGTAGTGTAAATTAGTTCAACCATTGTGGAAGGCCGTGTGGCACTTCCTCAAGGATCTAAAACTAGAAGTACCATTTGACCCAGCAATCCCATTACTGGGCATATACCCAAAGGATTATAAATCATGCTACTATAAAGACACATGCACACATATGTTTATTGCAGCACTATTCACAAGAGCAAAGAGTTGGAACCAACCCAAATGTCCATCAATGATAGACTGGATTAAGAAAGCGTGGCACATATGCACCATGGAATACTATGCAGCCATATAAAAGGATGAGTTTATGTCCTTTGCGGGGACATGGATGAAGCTGGAAACCATCATTCCCAGCAAACTATAAGAAGGACAGAAAACCAAACACCACATGTTCTCACTTATAGGTGGGAATTGAACAATGAAATCACTTGGTCACAGGGTGGGGAACATCACACCCTGGGGCCTGTCTTGGGGTGGGAGGCTGGGGCAAGGATAGCATTAGCAGAAATACCTAATGTAAATGGTGAGTTGATGAGTGCAGCAAACCAACATGGCACATGTATACCTATATATCAAACCTGCACATTGTGCACATGTACCCTAGAGTTTAAAGTATAATAAGAAAGAGAAAGAGAGAAATTTATATATACAATCACAAATACACACACACCCAAGAGACCTTCAAAACATGTGTGGAAAAATGGAATTAAAATATAAAACAGAAAATATAAACTTTATTTCTCAAGAGAAGCTCCATGAAGTTTAAGACACTCTTATAAGTGATGATACCAGCCATTTATTCCATCCCTAAAGCACTGAGGGTCCTAGGAATTTAACCATGTCAATGTAGTATTTTTTAAGTTGTTAACTGAAGAAAAACGGGTGCCCTTTACAGATTTTTTTAAGATTAGCAAATGAAAAGAAGTCAGAAAGAGCCAAATCAGGACTGAACGTGGATGTCTAATGATTTTCCCTTGAAACTTGCACAAAATTGCCCTTGTTTGATAAGAGAAATGAACAGGACCACCACTGTGTTGTAAAAGACCTCTCTGTTGAAGCTTTCTTGGGCATTTTTCTACTGCAGCTTTGGCTAACCTTTTCAAAACACACTCTTAATCATCAGATGTTATCGTTCTTTGGCCCTCCTGAAAGTCAACAAGCAAAATGCCTTGAGCATCTCCCCACACTGTTGCCATGACCTTTGCTCTTGACTAGTCCACTTTTGCTTTAACTGGGTCACTTCCGCCTCTGGATAGGCATTACTTTGATTGTGCTTTGTCTTCATGATTGTACTGAAAAAGCCATGTTTCACGTGTTTAAAATTTCCACTGAAAAGTTTTGCCCTTGTCTGCAGCTGATCTTGGTGAAACAATTTTGGCACCCACAAGTGGAAAGCTCTCTGAACTTTAATTTTCCAGTCAGAATTGTACATAAGCTGAACCAATTGAAATGTCTATAGCATTAGCTACTGTTCGTGCTGTTAATCATCGGTTATCTTCAATTAGGGCCTAAGCAAAATGAATTTTGCCCTTACAAATTGGTGTTCATGGTCTGCTGTTACAGGCTTCATTTTCCACATGATCTCACTGCTTCTTAAAATGAGTTATCCATTTGTAAATTGCTCATTTCTTTAGGGCATTGTTCCCATAAGTAAAGCATCAATGATTCCACTCTTCTTCTACTCAAGCTTCACCATCAACTTGATGTTTTTTTTTTTTTCTGCTTCAGTTTTAGCTGAATTCACGTTGACTTGGCAGGAACTCTTTTCAAACTGATGGCTAATTTTTCTTAGTGCCTCACACTAGACTAGGCATGTTCCAACAAATTAGCATGAGTTTATTTTAATGCAAAAAATAAAATCCACATCTAGTTTTTCAATGAACTCCTTCCCTCCCTCTCTTCCTTCCTTCCTTCTTTCCTTCCTCTCTCTTCTTTCTCTTTCTTTCTCCTTCCTTTCTTTCTTTCTTTCTTTCTTTTTCTTCTTCTGTCTTTCTTTCTTTCTTTTCCTCTCTCCTTCCTTCCTTCCTTCCTTCCTTCGTCCTTCTCTTTCTTTTTTTCCCCCAGCTTTCACTTGGTTGCCTAGGCTAGAGTGCAGCAGTGTGATGAAGGCTCACTGCAGCCTCAAACTCCTGGGCTCAAACAATCCTTCCACCTCAGCCTCCTGAGTAGCTGGAACTGCAGGCATGTGCTACTATGCCTGACTAATTTTTAATTTTAAATTGTTTATTTATTTGTTGGAGACAAGGTCTTGTTATGTTGCCCAGTCTGGTCTCTAACTCCTGGCCTCAAGTGATCCTCCTGCTTTGTGCTCCAAAATTTTGGAGTTGACAAGAAGTCATTAGAGAAATTCAACAACAGATTTGAGCTGGCAAAATAATCAGTTAACCTAATGATAAATCCACTCTGAGGAGCAGAAAGAAAAAATAATGAGGAAAAGTGAACAGAACCTCAGCAACCATACCAACATACATATAATGCGGCCATACTGCTTCAGAGGGAATGAGAAAAGAAAGAGGTAGAAAAAATATGTGATAAAATAATGTCTGAAAACTTAAGTTTGACGAAAAACATTAATCTGTACATTCACAAAGCTCAGTGAACTCCAAGTGGAGTAAACTCCAAAGGATCCGCACATGGACGTATAGTCAAAGTGATGAAAATCAAAGACAGAAAAAATCTTGAAGGCAGGAAAAGAAAAGCAATTAATCAAGTACAAGGAATATTAAAAAAGATTAACAGTTGACTTCTCATCAGAAACCACAGAGGCCAGAAAACGGCAGGATGACATCTTTGGAGTACTAAAAGAAAAAGCCTTTCAGCCACAAATTCTGTACCTAGCTAAATCTCCTTCAAGAATGAAGGAAAATAAAGACAATTCTACGAAGACAAAAATGGAGATAATCTGTTGCTAGCAGACCTACCCAAGATAAATACTATCCAGAGTGCTTCAGGCTAAAATAAAAGAAGACTGGACAGTAATTCACATCTGCATACAGGAACAAAGAACACTAGTCAAGATGTAACTATTCAGATATTATAAAACATAATATAAATATGTTTTTGTTTCCAAATATTTTTTCTTTACCGGTTTTAAAAGACTGCATGAAAGGTAATTACAAAATTATGCTGATAGAGTTATATAAAGATATATTAATAATTTTTGTGAAACTGATAATACAAAGGAACAGGAGAGAAAAAAATTATTGTGGAGTAAAATATTAGGACAATTGAAATTAACTTAGCATAATTTAAACTAGGTTGTTTGAGTTAAGATGCTACTTGTAGTCCCCGGGACAATGACTAAGAAAATATATGATGGTGAAACCCCGTCTCTACTAAAAATACAAAAAAATTAGTTGGGCGAGGTGGCATGTGCCTGTAATCCCAGCTACTCTGGAGGCTGAGGCAGAGAATTGCTTAAACCTGGAGGGGCAGAGGTTGCAGTGAGCTGAGATCGCGCCACTGCACTCCAGCCTGGGTGACAGAAGCGAGACTCCGTCTCAAAAAAAAAAAGAAAGAAAGAAAATATCTCACAAAAGTTCAATAAAAGAAATAAGAGAATAAAAGATATAGTAGAAAATCTCTATTTAATACAAAAAGGCAGGAAATCAAGAGATTGAGAAACAAAATAAAAGACATAAGACATAGATGAAACAAAAAGTAAAATGACAAATATAAATCCAACTTTATTAGTAATAGCATTAATATTAATTAATTACCCCGATTAAAAAGCATAAGAATGGACTTTAGAATGATGCAACTGTACACTCTCTATGAGAGATGTGCTTTATATTCAAAGATATACACATGTTAAAAAGGGAAAAATATAGCAAAAAGGAAGCAAACAAAAGAGAGCTTTAAGATAAAAATGGTTACTAGAGAAAAAGAGGGACATTTTATAGTGATATCAGGGTTAATCCATCAGGAAAATATAGTGATTATGAACATATATGTACTTAACAACAGAGACCCAAAATACATGAAGAAAAATCTAACAAAAGTAAAGGTAAAAATAGATAATTCAACAATAACTGTTAAAGACTTCACTACTCCAGTACAAATAATTGACAGAACAACTGGGTAGAAGTTTAACAAGAAAATAGAAAACTTGAATAATATTATAAACCAACTAGGCTTAACAGACCTCTGTAGAACATTCCACCCAAAAACAACAGAATGTTTGTCTTAAGAGGACATAAATTATCCTCCAGAATAGACCATATTTTAGGCCACAAAATAAATCTTAAGTTTAAAAGTCTTGAAATTATACAAAGTATTTTTTTCAACCTTATTGGAATGAAATTAGAACAAACAACAGAAAAAAAGAAATTCTCAAATATCTTAAAATTAACCAACATATTCCTAAATGAATGTGTCAAAGAAGGAATTATAAGAAAAATTAGAAAAAAATAAGTTTGAATAACTTAAATACCTATCAAGAGATGAATGGATAAACAAAAGTGGTAAATCTAGTCAATGGAGTATTATTCAGCCATAAAAAGGAATGAAGTAGTGATACATGCTATGACACAAATAAACCTTGAAAAATTATGCAAAGTGTAAAAAACATTTATTATGTAATTTAATGTATGTAAAATGCCCAGAATAGGCAAGTCTGTAGAGACAGAAAGTAGATTAATGTGATTGCCGGGGTCTCAGGGGAGAAAGGAATGAAGAATGAGGATTAGTGACTACTAATGGATGTTTCTTTTTTCGGTGATAAAAAATTGTTTTGAATTTAACAGTGGTGGTAGTTGCACAATCTAGTGACTATATGAAAAAACACTGAACAAAAGACCTTAAATAGGTGTATTTTACAGTAAGTGAATTATACCTCTAAAGAGAGCAAGGAAGAGTCACAGATGAAAAGGAGGAAATGGACCAGACTGAGGAGAGTACTTGTATTTTGATATGGATTCGTCTCTCCCTGCCCCTACTCATGAACTATAACTCTAGACTTTGGAAATAACACAGCAGGCAACAAAGTGGATTTTTAAAAGGTAGTGAGAAGATGGTGAGCTGAATTCAGATGTCGGGACTGGAGGAAGAGCACTGTAGAAGGATGTCTTAGGTCCTCCACTTGACAGAAGAAAAAGACCCAGGCCCAGTGTTTCTCACCCCACCCAGCAACAGAAGGCACCCAGCTGGATTCTTTCCTACATAGATTGAAGTAGAGTTCCTATGAAAAGATGACCTGCTTGGTAATCAGTTGGGGACCCCACCAACAATAAGCAAAAAGGGGAAGAGCTCTCCTCCTCCCTGCACTCTGGGGCCTGAGACTTCCCTCCTTCACTGAGAGGCCTTGTGGACCAGGGGGCATTGGGAAGAGGGATATGCCCACAATCAGTGGCATGCCTGGGAAGCTTCTTTGGCCCTGTGTGGCTGACACTCTTCTCCCCCTAGAGCTAACAGGGCAGGTAAGGGTCATTGGTAGAGGTATCCCTCCACAGCAAACAGGCAGGCCTGGGAAGCACTCTAATTTCCTCAGAGGCAGGGGAAATCCTGCCACAACAAGTGCCTGGCCAGGAAAACCTCTTCTGCATGGACCCAAGATTTCCTTCCTTTAATGGGAAAGCCATAGGTAGGCAAAGAAACCCAGCAAGAGAGGCCCAGCTACAGCAAGCAGCCTGGTCCAGGAAACCTGATGATTTCTATGGGCCAGAGACTTTCCTTCCCTGTCCAGTGGCACAGGGGAAGTGTCTGACCACAGAAGCCTCTTTGCACCCTTGGATGTTCCTTGGATGTAGAGTTCTTCTATCCACCAGGAAAGTGCCAGGGAGAAAAGATGTACACAGAGAAAACAAGCAGCCCTGCCCACTTAGTCTTGAAAGTATCTTTGTCCCTGTGGGGCTGAAAATCTCTCTTACTAAGAGGCATTGGAGAACTCTGGGGGGTGAGGGGTGATGTCTGGCAAGAGGCTGTGGGTCATGGCAAAACAAGCACTCAGCCAAGAGCACAGTCCATTTCTCAACAGACAGGGAGGATGCCACCATAACAAAAGTCCTTCTAGGGAAGACTCTTTGTCTTGCAAGCAGTACAAGCAGAGACCTAAGAGTCACCAGACAAACAGTCCAACTGACATAGCAAAAGCTCTGAGAACTAGACTGTCATTGGAACCACATCCCACAAAATTGGCCAATACCTGGCTGGTGAAACTATACCAGGTGACCTCCTGCTAAAATAATAGTTAAATAGGACCTGAGTCTCCTAACATCAACCATCATTGAAGAACCAAGAAAACTACATGAATTAGTATATTAGTCAGGATTCTCCTGAGATAAAGAACCAATAGGATGTGTGAGTGTGTGTGTGTGTGTGTGTGTGTTTGTGTGTGTGTGTGTGTGTTTTTGTGTGTGTGTGTGTGTGTGTGTGTGTGCGGTGGTGCTGGGGGTGTTTAGGTCCTCCACTTGACGGAAGAAAAAGACCCAGACGCAGTGTTTCCCACCACACCCAGCAACAGAAGGCACCCAGCTAGGCCCTTTCCTACTCAGATTGAAGTAGAGTTCCTATGAACTCTGGGATGTATTACATATATATAATATATAATATAATAATATGCATTTTTACATATATAACTATATATGTGTGTATCTATCATATATATCATGTATATGTGTATATATAGAGAGAGACAGAGAGAGAGAGAGAGAGATTTATTTTAAGGAATTGGCTTATGTGATCATGGAGGTTGGCAAGTTCAAAATGTGCAGGGTAGGCTTGCAAGATGGAAGCCCAGGGAGGAGTCAATGTTGCAGTTCAGGCCCAAAGACTATCTTCTGCAGAGCTCTCTCTTGCTTGGGGAAGTGAGTCATTTGTTCTATTCAGGCCTTCAACTGATTGATCAAGGCCCACCCACATTATGGAAATCAATCTGCTTTAGTTTAAAGTCTGTCAATTTATATGTTAATCTCATCCAAACCCACTCTCATAGAAATATCCAGAGTAATGTTTGACCACATACCTGAGCATTGTGGCCAAGCCATGTTGACACATAAAATTAACCATCATAATGAGAGAAGACAACCAAAGTGTACCAATGTCAGTATGAATCTCCATGCCAATACACATTCTAACTAAACTTCAGAAAATTAAAACAAAAACAAAAAATCTTCAAAGCAGTCAGAGAGAAATAACACATTACCCAGAGAATAATTGTAATGACAGTGTATTTCTCATTTGAAAGGTCAGAATAAAGTAGCATTTTAAATAATTAAAATGTTTATTTCTTCTTTTAAATTTTAAATTGAGATATCATTTACCTGCCATAAAATTTAACCTTTAAAAGTATACAATTCAGTGGTTAATATACTCACAAGTTTGTATACCATCACCACTATTTAATTCCAGAACATTTTCAATACCACCAAAATAAACCTCCTACTCTTTAGCAGTCATCACCCCCCTACACCACCGCCATTTCCCCCTCTTCCCACTTTCTGGCAATCACTAATCTACTTTTTTGTCTCTACGTATTTACATATAAAGGACATTTTGTATAAATGGAATTATATATCGTTCGTATCTTTATTCGTACCTATCACTTAGTGTAATGTTTCAATGTTCATTTCTGTTGTAGCTTGTTGACATTTTATTTCTTGTGTGGCTGAATAATATTTCATTGTCTGGAAGTATCACATTTTGTTTATTCATTGCTTGATGAATATTTGTTTTTTTCTACTTTTTGGCTATTATGAGTAATGCAGCTATGACCATTCCTGTAAAAATTCCTACATAAACATATATTTTCAATTCTTTGGGGTATAAATTTGGGAGTTGAATTTCTGGCTTATATGTAATTCTATGTTTAGCTTTCTGAGGAACTGCCAAACTGTTTTTTCTGAAGTGACTACACAATTTACATTCCCATCAGTGATGGATAAAGTTTCCAGTTTCTTCATATCCTCTTCAGTGCTTTTTATTGTCTATCTCTTTTATTACTATAGTTTTCCTAGTTGGTGTGAAGCAATATCTCATTTTGGTTTTGATTTGCAATTCTCTAATCACTAATGATGCTGAACATCTTTTATGTGTTTATTGACCATCTGTACATTTGCTTTGGAGAAATGTCTATTCAAATCCTTTGACTATTTTTTAATTGAATTATTTGTCTTTTTATTTTTGAGTTGGAAGTGCTTTCTAAATATTCTTTATACAAATTCTTTGTCAGATATATGATTAACAAATATATTCTCCATTAAAAGGATTTTCTTTTCACTTTCTTGGTAGTATCCTCTGAAACACAAAATTTTTATTTTGATGAAGTACAGTTTATTCATTTTTACTCTGACTACTTGTTTTTTGGTGTCATATTTAAGAAATCAATCATTGCCTGATCCAAAGTCATAATTATTTACACCTGTGTTTTTTTTTTTTATGAGTTTTATAGATTTGCTCTTACATTTAGGAATTTTATCCATTTTCAGTTAATTTTTGTATAGGGTGTGAAGTGAGTAGCCAACGTTATTATTTTCATGTGAACATACAGTTGTCCAAGCATTTTTGTTGAAAAGATGATTCTTTCCCCATTGAGTGGTTTTGCTACCCTTGTCAAACATCAATTGGCAGTAAATGTGAGAATTTGTTTCTGCACTCTCAGTTCTATTCTATTGACTCATATGTTTAGCCTTATGCCAGTACCGCATGTTTTGATTACTATGGCATTGTAGTAAGTTTTGAAATAGGAAAACAGAAAAGCGAGTTTTCCAACATTGCTGTTTCTCATTATTGTTTTGGCTGTTATGGATCCCTTGGATTTCTAGATGAATTTGAGAATAAGTGTGCTTATTTATGCAAAAAATTAAAAAAATCTGAGGCTTTGATAAGAATAACATTGAATATATACCATTTACCAATATTAAGTCTTCCAATCCAAGATCATAGAATGCCTTTTCATTTATTTAGGTCTATAATTTCTTTCAGCAATGTTTTGTAGTTTGTAGTTGTACAAGTCTTCCATACCTTGGTTAAATTTATTTGGAAGTATTTTATCTTTTGATGCTATTATAAATTGATTGTATTCCTAATATGATTTTCAGATATTTTTATTGCTGGTACATAAAAATACAATTGATTTTTTTATATTAATCTTGTATCCTGAAACCCTGATGAACTCATTTATTAGTTCTAGAGGTTTTTTAAGTAAATTTTTTTGGGATTTTCCATGTAAACAATCATGCCACCTGAAAATAGGAAAAGTTACTGTAGCCTTGTAGTATAGTTTAAAGTCAGGTAGCGTGATGCCTCCAGCTTTGTTCTTTCGGCTTAGGATTGACTTGGCGATGCGGGCTCTTTTTTGGTTCCATATGAACTTTAAAGTAGTTTTTTCCAATTCTGTGAAGAAAGTCATTGGTAGCTTGATGGGGATGGCATTGAATCTATAAATTACCTTGGGCAGTATGGCCATTTTCACGATATTGATTCTTCCAACCCATGAGCATGGAATGTTCTTCCATTTGTTTGTATCCTCTTTTATTTCATTGAGCAGTGGTTTGTAGTTCTCCTTGAAGAGGTCCTTCACATCCCTTGTAAGTTGGATTCCTAGGTATTTTATTCTCTTTGAAGCAATTGTGAATGGGAGTTCACTCATGATTTGGCTCTCTGTTTGTCTGTTATTGGTGTACAAGAATGCTTGTGATTTTTGTACGTTAATTTTGTATCCTGAGACTTTGCTGAAGTTGCTAATCAGCTTAAGGAGATTTTGGGCTGAGACAATGGGGTTTTCTAGATATACAATCATATCATCTGCAAACAGGGACAATTTGACTTCCTCTTTTCCTAATTGAATACCCTTTATTTCCTTCTCCTGCCTGATTGCTCTGGCCAGAACTTCCAGCACTACGTTGAATAGGAGCGGTGAGAGAGGGCATCCCTGCCTTGTGCCAGTTTTCAGAGGGAATGCTTCCAGTTTTTGCCCATTCAGTATGATATTGGCTGTGGGTTTGTTGTAGATAGCTCTTATTATTTTGAGATACGTCCCATCAATACCTAATTTATTGAGAGTTTTTAGCATGAAGCGTTGTTGAATTTTGTCAAAGGCCTTTTCTGCATCTATTGAGATAAACAGCATGGTACTTGTACCACAACAGGGACATAGATCAATGGAACAGAACAGAGCCCTCAGAAATGATGCCGCATAGCTACAACTATCTGATCTTTCACAAACCTGACAAAAACAAGAAATGGGGAAAGGATTCCCTATTTAATAAATGGTGCTGGGAAAACTGGCTAGCCATATGTAGAAAGCTGCAACTGGATCCCTTCCTTACACCTTATACAAAAATTAATTCAAGATGGATTAAAGACTTATATGTTAGACCTAAAACCATTAAAATCCTACAAGAAAACCTAGGCAATACCATTCAGGACATAGGCGTGGGCAAGGACTTCATGTCTAAAACACCAAAAGCAATGGCAACAAAAGCCAAAATCGACAAATGGGATCTCATTAAACTAAAGAGCTTCTGCACAGCAAAAGAAACTATCATCAGAGTGAACAGACAACCTACAGAATGGGAGAAAATTTTTGCAACCTACTCATCTGACAAAGGGCTAATATCCAGAATCTACAATGAACTCAAACAAATTTACAAGAAAAAAACAAACAACCCCATCAAAAAGTGGGCAGAGGACATGAACAGACACTTCTCAAAAGAAGACATTTATGCAGCCAAAAAACACATGAAGAAATGCTCATCATCACTGGCCATCAGAGAAATGCAAATCAAAACCACAGTGAGATACCATCTCACACCAGTTAGAATGGCCATCATTAAAAAATCTGGAAACAACAGCTGCTGGAGAGGATGTGGAGAAATAGGAACACTTTTACACTGTTGGTGGGACTGTAAACTAGTTCAACCATTGTGGAAGTCAGTGTGGCGAATCCTCAGGGATCTTGAACTAGAAATACCATTTGACCCAGCCATCCCATTACTGGGTATATACCCAAAGGACTATAAATCATGCTGCTATAAAGACACATGCACACGTATGTTTATTGCGGCACTATTCACAATAGCAAAGAGTTGGAACCAACCCAAATGTCCAACAACGATAGACTGGATTAAGAAAATGTGGCACATATACACCATGGAATACTATGCAGTCATAAAAAATGATGAGTTCGTGTCCTTTGTAGGGACATGGATGAAACTGGAAAACATCATTCTCAGTAAACTATCGCAAGGACAAAAAACCAAACACCACATGTTCTCACTCATAGGTGGGAATTGAACAATGAGAACTCATGGACACAGGAAGGGGAACATCACACTCCGGGGACTGTTGTGGGGTGGGGGGAGCGGGGAGGGACAGCATTAGGAGATATACCTAATGCTAAACGACGAGTTAATGGGTGCAGGAAATCAACATGGCACATGGATACATATGTAACAAACCTGCACATTGTGCACATGTACCCTTAAACCCTAAAGTATAATAAAAAAAAAAAAAAAGAAAATAGGAAAAGTTTTATTTATTCTTTTGCAATCTATTTCTCTTACTTTCTTTCTTTGACTTATTCTATTGTCCAGAACTTCCTGAAGTATGTTGAATAAGTGTGGCATCAGTGGACATTCTTACCTTATTCCTAATCTTAGGGTAAAAGCATTCAGTCTTTTGTCGTTAGACATGATGTTACCTAAAGGTTTTTCCTAGATTTCCTTGATCAGGAAGTTCACTTCTATTCCTCATATGTGGAGTGTTTTTATTTGAAAAGGGCACAGTATACTTGTATTCAGAAAACAAGCAAACAAACAAAAGCCTTTCAGCTGGCAAGTCTATGTCCAGCTAAACTATCCCTGGGAATGAGTTTTCAGGTAAAACTAAGAGAATTTGACATTAGCAGCACTACTCTTTAAAATTGACCTAAGAAATTCTTCAAACAAGTAAATGATAAGAGAATCTTGTAGCATCAGGAAGAAAGAAGGCATCCCAGCAGAAATACAAAAGGCTCTCCTATTTTACATGAGTTTTATAAATCATATTTGATTATTAAAAGGAAAATTATAACATCCTGTGATACTCAAGACAATGATATTTTAAAGTAGGCAAGGTAAAGCAACCTAAATGGAAGTGAGGTATCCACATTTCACTTGAAGTGATAACATGTTGCTATCAGTAGACTTTGATAAGTCACATATGTATATTATAATACTCAAGCAATAACTCTGAAAATTATAAAGAGATATGCTCAAAATCATTACAAATAAATAAAAATTGAATCCTGAAAAATATTGAAGTGACTTGCAGGAAGGCAAGGAAGTGAAACATAGGACCAAAAGAAGCAAACAGAAAGTAATTGCTAAAATAATAGAAGACTTCATTGCTAACTTAACAATAATTATCATGAGCACAAATCATCTAAAAACACAAATCAAAAGACAGAGATTAGTAGGATAAATTAAAAATATTACCCAAGAAAATGTTGTTTTGAAACAACTTGCTTAAATTTCAAATGACATATGCAGATAAAGTGAATGATGAAATAATATTCCATGCAAATATTAATAAAAAGTAAAAGTGGCTATATTAATATCTGATAAAATAGACTTTAAAAACAAGAAAAATTCCAGTAATTCATAGTGATAAAAGAGACACCTACCAGAAAGATATAACAAACCTAAACATGCACACACCAAACAACACACCTTCAAAATACATGAAGAAACAATGGATAGACCTGAAAAGAAAAATAGATAAATCTGCAGTTACATGTGAACATTTACCTAAACCTCACTGTTTATACAAAAAAAACCTCAAAATCAATCTCATGTTTTATATGTGAAATGCAAAATTACACAACTTTTTGAAATAAAATAAAATACAGGAGAAAATCTTCAGTTCTTAGACTTGGCACCAAGTGCAAAACTCATGAAAGGAGAAATCTTTTTAAAATTTATACATTAAACTTTTTTCTAACATAAAATTTTTTGCTTTGTGAGTATAAAAAGACAAGCTACAGATTGGAGAAAATGTTTATAAACCACGTATCTGACAAAGAACTAATATCTAGAATATATAAAGAACTCTCCAAACTCAATATTGAAAAAAAAATTCACGATCTTATTAGAAAGTGGGCAAAATATGTAAACACATTTCACTGAAGAGGGTGTACAAATAACCACATCAAAAGATGTTCAATATCATTAGCCTTCAAATAAATACAAATTAAAACCATGAAGAGCTCTCATGCCACACTTATAAGAATGTCTAAAATAAAAAATATAGTGATAGTGATAACACCAAATGCTGGTGAATATTTGGAGGAACTACATCACTCTTAAATTACCTGTGGGAATGTAAAATGGTTTGACCACTCTGGGAAACAGACTGGCAGTTTCCAATAAAACTCAACATAAAATTACTGTACAACTCAGCAATTACACTCTTGGGCATTTATCCCACAGCAGTGGAAATTTATGTGCATGCAAAAAGTTTTACATGAATGTACATAGTAGCTTTATTTATAATAGTAAAAAACTAGAAAGAACCCAGATTTCTCAGGGGGTGAATGATTAAACAAACTGTGGTACATCCATACCATAAAATACTACTCAGCCATAAAAGGAAAGAACTATCCATATATGCAAAGACTTGCATGATCTTAAGAAAATTGTGCTGGATGAGAAAAGCCAATCCCAGAAGCTTGCATATCATATGATTCCATTTGTAAGACATTCTTGCAGTGATAAAATTATAGAGATGAAAGAATAGAGGGATAAAATTGTAGGCATGGAAAATCAATTGGTGGTTGCCTGGGGGTAGAGATGGAATGGGAAAAGATGTAAATGTGCTTATAAAAGTGCCACACCAAGTTTCTCATGGTGGTGGAACTGTTCTGTATCTTGACTATAGCAGAGGATAAACAAACCTACACATGTGATAAAATTGTGTAGAACCAAATCCACACATACACGAGTACAAGGAAAAACTGGTGAAATTTCAGCAAAAATAGGGGTGTATCCATGTTAGTATCATGGTTGTGATATTGTTCTACAGTTTTGCAAAATGTTACCATTGGGGGAAACTGGATCAACAGTACATGAGACCTGTCTGTATTACTTCTTTGACTGCATGTGAATCTATAGTTATCTCAGTAAAAGCCTCTATTAAAAAAAAAAGACAGAGGGGAGGTAGAAATTGTAGGAGAGCACAGAGGGAGTGGCAATTAAGAAGATGAAGGGGACAAGAAGTCTTTGAAAAAAGGACACAAAATACATTTAAATATATTATTTCACAAAAAAGAGAAGATCGTAGGTCATGCTTCTCACCTCCATCAACACTGAGCTCAGTCCCACATGGCTTCACCACACCTTGTTACTTTCCTTTGAACAAGGAGCAGTCCAGGTGGCACCCCCTACCCTCCATCCCTGCAAGGTTGAGAGAAAAATTGCCACATAGGAATGGGGCCAAACTTGGGGGAAATTCACTCCCTGCATTTATCAAAATGCGGACCTCTGGCCTCCATGATCACCTTCCATGTTACCTCCCTAGGATGCCCAGTTTTAGGTGACTTACCACCAAAGTCAGCCTTCTACTGAATATTAGGGGTCAGGTCTGGCTTTGCAATAAAGAAAATTGATACACCTGAGTCCCACTTCTTTCTAAAACACCTAGGCATAGAGCATGGTTACATTACCCACCTACACTGTTGTGACCCTGAAGTCCAAACCCTGAGTCTTGGGTTGGCCACACTGCACTTGATAGAGTCAGGGGGTAGGAGTTAGGCCTGGTCCTATCTCCTGTCATTTTGGAGATTGATGTTATTTGTGGGGTGGCATTAGTGCTGCTCTTGGTATGGTAAACTAATGTCTTAGACAAAGTGATAGGTAAGGGACCAGGACTCGGGGGAGGTTGCCGGGGCTTGGATCTGGGTAGTATAGTGCAGTGGTGGGTGCAAGTTCTGGAGTCAGCCCCCTGCGGGGAGCCTGGGCCTTTCACTTCCCTGCTGTGCTCATGGCCTGATCTGTGAGATGAGGAGACTGATGGGATCCACCTCAAAGGGCTTGTAACATGCTTAAGACAATGTCTACTGTGGCACAGAGGCTCAGTTAAACTGGGTGGGGATGACACAATGATTTCTGCCCTCGAATTCACAGCTAGCTTAAGAGTGAGGGATGCGGGCCGGGCGCGGCGGCTCACGCCTGTAATCCCAGCACTTTGGGAGGCTGAGGCGGGCGGATCACGAGGTCAGGAGATCGAGACCATCCTGGCTAACACGGTGAAACCCGGTCCCTACTAAAAATACAAAAAATTAGCCAGGCGAGGTGGTAGGCGCTTGTAATCCCAGCTATGCAGGAGGCTGAGGCAGGAGAATGGCGTGAACCCCAGGGGGCGGAGCCTGCAGTGAGCCGAGACCGCGCCACTGCATTCCAGTCTGGGCGACAGTGAGACTCCGTCTCAAAAAAAAGGGGGGGTGAGGGGTGCAAGTGAAGAAGTATTTCCTTGGGACATGGGGAGAGAGGCCAGGGGTGAAGCCCATCAGGACAAGAAGTCATACTTAGAGGTTGAGCCATGGGGCAGCTATGATAGCTCACATAGGCAGAGTAGCCACTTTCTTGTCGTAAACTGAGGGGGGCAAGAGGAGCCTTCTGGTGAAGGGCCAGGCTCCAAGAAGGAGACTGGAGCCACGGAGGCAGCAGACTCTGACGTCAGTTCAGTGGAGAGACAGCCAGACTGGGCACTGACACTGGACCTGGGCTTGGGATGCCCAAGCCTGCGAGGCTGTCTTCCCACATCACTTGGGCGACATCCAAATGTGCTGGTGGACGTGGTTTCTCGGCACAGGCTTGTTTTCTGCACAACCCGCTTGCTCCCACCTTTTTTCTGCCCTCAAGCTTCAGGCCGCAGATGGGAGCTCCCAACCCTCCAGGTTTCTGTCCTTTACCTTCTAAATTGTCCTTCTTTTATCTTCCCCCTGAGTTGTCTTTTGCTGTGAGTCCTAATACCTCCCCTTCTGGTCTTCCCTTCCCACCCTCGCATGGTTACAGGTTATCCCCCACATGACAGTTTGCAGGTCACAGTTAATCTCTTTGGGGAGTTTCCCTTCCTGATAGCAGCTGCTTAATTGGGGGTGCGTGTGAAAGCATTTCCACAAGTCTTCACTACCTTTAAGCTTCCACTGTGTTGGCAGAGGGCTGGAGGCTGGAAGACCTAGGATCTCTGATGTCAGTGGGGCTTTTGTATCTGTGCCTGGAGTAGGGCAAGAGGGGACATCCCAGGGGAGCATGTGAGGGGAAAGGCCAGATGGGAAAAACCTGCATAAAGTATCGAAGCCTTATGATATGTGATACATGCTATGTCAAAGGCTTGAAGGACACGCTCTGCGGTTGATTTGTTTGTTCACTCCACAAACACCTACCCAGTGGCTCCTGGAAGCCATCGCTGAGCTCGGCGTCTGGGGTAGGAAAATCCGTAGCATCTCATCTCTGTCCTTCCGACACTCGGCATCTAGCAGAGGAGAAGACAGGTGCATACAGCTCAGGACTGCTCTGTTCTTCTTCCTCATGAAGCAGGAGCGAGGGCCTGACGGCTTTATTTAACTTTCATGTTATGGAGCAGAGGATTCAGCATCCAGCCCTTTATTGATGTCTTCAAATACATTATCTCACTTCCATAATCTTCACATAGCATCTATTAGCGAGATGGGACACTCGAGCCAAGAAACTTGAAATACTATAAATGTCACCCAGCTGACAAATCGTAGACCTGGGATTTGAGTGCTGCTTCTTTTGAAACCTCCCTTGGGAGAGGGGTAAGGCTACATTAGCTGGGGTGAAGGCAGGGAGAAGAGTTGGGGGAGATTAAAGACCAAGGGAGTCCCATGGGTAGGAGATGACATGGGCATGGGCTAGGGCATCAGTGAAGTGGGGAAGGGAGCTGGAGAGATGCATTCTGTTTGCTTGTGAGCCTTCTGCAAAGGCTAACTTGAGCCAGGCAGAGCTGGACATTGAGGATGCAGAGATGAACAACTGTAATGAGCTCACAGTCCAATGGGCGAGGGATCTGGGAGCTGACAACCACAGAGGAGCATGACGGATGTTGTGCCTGAGGAGGAGCCCTGATACAGTGAAGGCAAACCTGGGGCAGGCTGGAGGAGGTGAGACTGGAGCCACTGTCAAGAAGTCAAGGAGGCAATGAGAAGAATCAGAGGAAATTGAAAGACAAGGGCTAAGTGTTCTTCCCAGAGAGCAACAGGGACAGGGGATTGAGGAAGGAGAGGATGTGCAGTCTGTGGTTTTCCGACATTTTCTTCAAGGATTCTGTGGGACTCTGTCCCTCTCCCCATGCGTGCCCGGGCAGTGCTTCTGGCTGCCCGTGCCTGCACCTCCTCCAGCCTCTCCTGGGCCCATCCCTTGGGCCTGCTCTCTTGCTTCTTTCTTCTTTCCTGACTGACTGCTTTCTCTCCTCTGGAAGGGTCATTTCCCACCACGTGAACCTCCTGTGAGGTTAGCGCTGACCAGCCAGGACCGGAGAAACCAGGCTGGAGATTACTCTGTCTAATTTGAGTGTGAGCAAGGGGCAGTGGAAGGTGTCATCTCGTAGGGAGGAAGACAGGGCCGGCCCTGGAGGCCACAGGAGGCCAAAGGAAGTGTTTGTCTGCAGCCGAGTTCTCTATTACACAGCATCAGGTAACTGTCACTAGCTCTGGGCTCATGTAACCAAGAATAGGGACATTCTTGGCCCAGACACATGGGAAACCATGGCTGGTTGAGATGCCTACCACCTCCTGCTGGTGCCTGGGACCAAGTGGAAGCTCAAGATCTCATGACATTGTGGAGCTGGGGACTCTCGCATTAGCAAGGATGTGGGCAGGACACCCCAGACGAGTTAGCTACCTGGTGAGAAGTGGCACCCTGTGGAAATGTGGTTCTTTTCTTTTTTTTTTTTTCCTGTAAGTACCATCCTCAGCATTCCATGCCTAGTGAGACAGCTGACATCTCACATTCCACCACATCCCTTTCGAAACATCCCTTTAATGAGAGACGAGCCTGTGTCTGCTGGGGAGAAGGGAGCTGATGCAGGGTTACCTCTCACTGAAGGGATGAGGTGAGGGGTCAGGATAGAAAGCCTCAGTCCTCAACCTCAAAAAGCATGCCGTGTCTCTGAGGAGATAAGATGGGGTCAGAAATAATTACTGCACAGTTGAGAAAGGGATCTGATGATCCACAAACTGAGCCCTGAGAGGCTAATAGAGGGAGCATACAAGCTGGGGAGATGGAAGGCTTCCTGGAGAAGGTGGCATGGGGCAGGCCTCAGAGGATGGAGAGGTGATGTGCAGATGAAGGGAGGAGGCCCACAGCTGGGCACACAGCAGCAGTGACCTGTGCAGTGGGCACTCAGGCTGCCTCTGGGGCGGATAGAGACGGCGTGACCCAGAGAGAGCCTGGGGCTCTCTGGCCTTGTCTGGGGTTCGGCCTCAATTAGGAAGGAGCGCAGGCACCTCTGCCTCTGGAAAAGTGGCCACAGGATGGAGATCCTGGTGGCAGCATGACTAAGGGGGCTGGGAGCTCAGACACCAAATCCAAGGCTGTGGTCCCAGTTAGAGAGGAGGCAGCCTGAGCTGCCCGGGTTGTAGTGCTGGGAATGAGAGAGAAATGCTGTCCTGGGTGGGATTTAGGGACTGAGGGAAGCAGGAATTAGTGGGGAGAGAGGAAGGTCTAGGTGACCTGGTGGGAAGGGGTGCATAGTGGGGGCTGGGCTCTGGGTAACCTGGTAGGGAGGGTTGCATAGTAGGGGCTAGGCTCTGGGTGACCTGGTGGGGAGGGGTGAATGGTGGGGGCTGGTCTGCCCTGCCTCAGCTTCCCTTGGAGATCATGGGGATGACGAGGACCCTGGGCATGATCAGGTTGAGAGAAGTCCACATGACCACCCCCAGGGGCTAGTTTCCTAGCTGCCCATTGGCATTTTTGCTGGGCTGAGGCTCCACAAGATAAGAGCTCCAAGAGTTCTAGCATTTCCTTCTTTCTCTTTTTAATATTCAGCATGGTAAAGACAGCAGGCATAGGATTCGGCAGGAAAAAACCAGCGATTAGAAAGTGATGGGTGTTCTGGTGCCTATACAGGAAGCTCGGCATCTGGTCAAAGCAGGTTCCTCAAGGGCGGAGACAGCCAGGACTCCCTAGGCAAGGAGAGGTGCATGTGCAGAGGTCTCAGTGGGCCAGCGTGGCGGTCCCCCTTTCTCCTTATAGCTCAGAGATGGAGAATTTGTCATGTCAAAACACAGAATAGCCTCAACCCAACCTCTTTACCGGTACTTTCTGCTACTGTGGATGGCTCAGCTGCTTCTAAGCGAGCTGTTTCTTCCACTTCGCTGCAAGTCTTAGTTCACAGTGTCCTGGTGGGCTACTGAGGATGGCCAGGATGGACTTATGGAATATGAATATATAATTGTATTTCAATTTTAAAAGTGAGTAAAAGCTCAAAGAAGTAGACAGTAGAATGGTGGCCACCAGGGTCTGGGGTGGGGAAGGAGGATTTCGTTTCGACAGGAAGAATAAATTCTAGAGATCTGTTGATCTGTTGATCACAGGGTTGTGCAACACTGTGACTATAGTTAATAATATATTGTATTCTTGAAAATTCCCAAGAAAGTGATGTTATCACCACAATAAGTAAAGCTTATGTTAATTCATTCAATTCAGCCATTCCACAATGTATACATATTTTTAAATATTATGTTGTACACTATAAATATGTACAATTTTATGGCAATTAAAAGTAAATAAATCAGAAAAAAGAATAACAAATTAAAAGTAAATGAGACTGTTTACCTGACAACTTAGAAAATGATGTCTATATCTACCAGTAAATCACTTGTAACTCAAAAAATGCGAAAAAAGTCCAAAGAATCACGATTGAGAAGGCTCACAGTTTAGTGGCATTTTTGAGGGCATCTTCTCACCCATCGATCCTGCTGGGGCAGGGAGGATGGTTCCTTGCAACAGTGACTACACAGATGCCACACTGCTGTGGAAATGAGGTTTGCCTGGGCACAGCTCCAGCGAGTGGGGGTCCTGGCACCACATGCTAAGCCTTCCCCATGCCCAGTCTTTCACTCTGCACTGAAGCTGCCTGGGTCTGCCTTCCCTCAGCACCCACAGGAAATCCCCATAGCCCCCATGCTGGGCACCAAGAGTGGGCAGCATACAGCAACAGTCCATCAGCTGTCAATCAGGTTCTCAAATACATCTGGGCATCTACTGGAAAGATAAGGGATGGGTTTTCCTCAAAGTGAAAAAAAAAAAAAATCGAGAAAACAAGATACAGCTAGGTGCCAAATGATGTCATCCCAGAAGGAGTATTCAGCCTGCCAGACTAACATTGCTCATGAGGGATCCATGGCAAAGGAGACAGAGGAAGGTTTCCTTGGAGAGGACTTTATTGGATAATAATCTGAATGACTAACATTTAGCAAGCGTTTCCTAGGTGCTGGACATTGTCTAAGGTGCTTACATGACTAACTCAGTTAACCATCCTATGTGTTAAGCTTCTAATTTGCTCAAGGTTACCTAGCTAGAAACTCAGGCTGACTTCTAAGGTTTTGATTTGAATTGGCCCATAAAGAGCACCAGTGGGTATTTATGTAGGACTTAACCATGTGCAAGCCTGAGCCTCTTACGTAAGCAGTGTATTAGTTCATTTTTACACTGCTAATGAAGACATACTCAATAAAGAAAAAGAGGTTTAATGGGACTCATAGTTCCATGTGGCTGGGGAGGCCTCACAATCATGGTGGAAAGTGAAACGCATGTCTTACATTCCAGCAGGCAAGAGACAGAATGAGAACCAAGCAAAAGAGAAAATGCCTTATAAAACCATCAGATCTCATGAGACTTATTCACCACGGAGAGAACAGTATGGGGGAAACCGCCCCCATGATTCAATTATCATCCACCGGGTCCCTCCCATAACATGTGGGCATTATGGGAGCTACAATTTAAGATGAGATTTGGGTGGTGACATAGCCAAACCATATCAAGCAGTCACTGAGTTTTTAGAAAACCTATGAAAATGCTTCCCCATTTTACAGATGGAGCAAGTAAGGTCCATAGTGAAGAAAGGATTCCAGGTAAGGTGGTGTAGGCAACTATGAGATGAGAGCATAATGCGGGGAAGTGGTAGGAGATGGATGGGTGTGGAGTGAAGGCTCACCTTGGAGAAATGGTTGGTCTCCTGGGTAGGGAGTTTGCATCATAGAAATAGAATTTGGAGGCAGCACTTCCTCATCATCATGTGGTGTTAGAGGAAGAGAACCTGACCAAATGGCCAGCTATGCCAGCCTGGAGTTTTCCTGCATGACCTTCTCTTTGTAGGGCACAGAGTTAGTATTAAAAATCATCTGAGAACAAGGCTTTGTCACACAGCATTTAGGAATAGCCCACACGTGTTCCTGAGATCTCACAATGAACCTGAATCTCACATCCCTGAGGCTGCTTAGCTCTGCTCCTCTAGATAGCCATGTCTATCTCATCTCCGGGTTCATGAAAACTGCTCGAAGAGGCCCAGAAAAGAAAGGTGTAGCCCCACAAGCCTTGGAGTTGTCTATTGGTCATTTTTAAGTTTAAACTTCAAGTCTGAGCTTTGAATGGCCAGAGGTCTTACATAGATCTATAGGCTTCCAAAAAGAGGTTAGATACTAAGAAATAAGTAGTAAAAATTCAACATGCTTTTGCTAGACAAAGTCAAACATCTGGATATTTAGATAAAGCGAGATTTTTAATGGAGCTTTTCAGTTTTCTCATGGATATTTGGCCTTATGTAGTTGCAAATGTGAATCAAATCTAAAAATAATATGGGGATTTGCACCGCAAATTCAGTGGGCACTGAGCTGGAACTGTCAAAATGAAGGGTCCACACTAGTCCAAGTTAACATCTTGGTTTTGTGTTATTGCAAGATGATGACAGCATGTGTATGCTACATTACAACAATCTGCCATGGCATTAATAGCTTTGGTGTGTGATAAATGCAACAGGTCCCCAAGGAAGTCCGCTCAGAGGTTAACTCCATCCAAACAAGTTATATATAGCCTCACTCTCACTAAATTCTACCAAGTCTCCTACTTTCAAATAACACCAGTGTTGGAGCAATATTTTGGTATAAATTTTGTCTATGTGATGAGTGTTTCCAGTGCAGGACTTTATGTTACCCGGTATAATGTGTCCTGTGATGCTGAGGGTAATTAGGAGTGAATGCATAGCAAACCAGTCTCAGGGGAGTTCCTTGGAACTTATTACATCGAAGCTGTGGAATGGATGAGCCTAATGGGGCTGGATTTGGGAGCCAGTTGTGGACCGTCTCCAAGGCAGAAAGAATATGGAATGATCCATGTTAGGGAACACTCACTAATTCCCTCAGTGCTCATAAACCTGTGGCCACTGGGCTCAATGCCACTTGCTGAGAATAGGAAGATTAATAAATTATAGAATTTGGGGAGTGTAGGAGATTTGAAGGGTGGAGGGAAGACTGGATGGGAAAGTGGCCCTCTGCCACTAGATGAACACTGAATGGTATGCTTACTCTGCCTAGGGCTTGTCAGCCATCTGGTATACCCCTCTCAGTTACCCCTGAGTTACACCATGCTGCTGGGATCTCTCCACAAATGCTACTTCTTTCTAAACACAGATTTTGCCTTTGTGTGTTGGCAAGTAAGGGGACATTTTGTACCCAAATGGCCCCTAGCTGGAGTCATTCTTCAAGATTTCCTGAACTGAAAGGATCCTGACTGAAATGCAAATCAGAAAACCAAGTTATCTGCTCAGTGGACTAGAGTCCGTGAGGTTAGGCTGCAGCCCTAGCAAGCGTGGGCATGGAGGAATCACACTCACTTATCTGCAGTGCATGCTCCAGAGGCCTTCACTGAACATATGCTGTAAAAGAAAGAGGGTTGCAGGAAGGTTGAGAAGGCAAGCTCATCAACTGTGCTTGGGAAGGAAGCAAAGTTGATAGGCACAACTGATGGGGTGACGTTCCCTTTTTACCAAAAAAGAAATCTGTGCACATAGCCATAGTTCAACAGTATTAAAGTGACACAATATCATCTAATCCCAGATTCCCTAATCTTACTTGCCTGAGGCAGCAATTACAGTAGTCCTCCCTTATCCGCAGTTTCACTTTCCACAGTTTCAGTTATCGGGGTCAACCGAGGCCAAACATATTAAATGGAACGTTCCAGAAATAAGCAATTCATAAGTTCTAAATTGCACACCGTTCTGAGTAGTGTGATGAAATTTCTCGTTGTCTTGCTCTGTCCCACTTGGGACCTGAACCATCCTTTTATCCAGCATCTCCACGCTGTAGATGCTCCCTGCTAGTGGTCCCTGACATTGCCTGCTCCTGGCACCCAGCCACCAACATGCTCACGGTGCAAAGATGCAGGATCATCTGAGGCAGATAATTCTCCTTCCAATAACTTGTCAGAAGGTCAGTGGCAGGCTAACGCTGCATCTCAATGCCTACATCGTGTACCCCAACTTCCTCTACATCGCACAACAGCACAAGAAAAAGGGCAGGTACAGTACAATTAGATAAAGAGAGAAAGAGAGAGAGAGAGAAAACACATTCACATAACCTTTAGTACATTACTTTGTTATAATTGTTCTATTTTATGATTAGTTATTATTGATTGTTAATCTCTTACTGAGATTAAGTAAGAGATTATTTACTAGTCTAAGTAAGTTAGTAAATTTCATTCTAAGATAAACGAAATTTTGCCTTAGCTCTGTATATATATAGAAAGAAAACATAATATATACAGGATTTGCTCTTGAAACATGTCTCTCATGGATAAGAGAAAACTACTATCAGTTTCTTGTGTATCCTTCTATTTTTATGCATATGCAAATACAAATACAAATATATAAATGCATGTATGTATATGCATAAAATACATATACATACACAATTTTAATTTTTCTATTTTTAAAAAAATTTTTCTAATTAAACATTTTTAAATTTTTAAATTAATTTAATTTAAAATTAATTTTTTTACACAAATGAGAGCATATTTATGAAATTCCTTTTTGTACATTTTTTTTTCTTTTTCGACTAGTCAGTTACACTCTACCTTGGAGAGCAAGGTGGAACTTAACAGTGATTTTTCCCTAAGGCCATGGATTTTCACTGTGCTCATTCATGGAAGAATAGAAAGGGGGAAATTCGGCTTGGTCGGTCCCCATGACTCGGAGTATTAGATGGTTGTAGAGAGGTCGGTTTGATATATAACAGCTGTGACACTGCTGTTACAACTCCACCCATCACCTCAAAATTGCATTAACAAAGTGATGGGATTCAGGACAGAGGAGGCGATAGCTCAAATCATGCACTTGAGGAGGATACAGATCCACTGGAATGTTATCTAAGAGAGTGGCCGGGATGGGTCAAGGAACTAAAAATCATGTCAAATGAGTTCTGAGTGACAAACTGACAGATGGAACCAACCAACCAGCAAACCAACCCCCAAAACTAGAGATCCATGAAAGTGGTGGTGGGAATTTACTTTTATAATTTTGTTTTAACTTGGCTAGGGAATGTGGGATCCTGGTAGCTGCATGAATGTGGAAGAGAGAGGGGACGTCTGCGGTGAGGACTGATTGTGTGGAATTAGGATCACTGAGTGGAGGCTACGGAGAAACTGCTGAACACGAAGAGCATTCCAAGGACATCACTGCCTGTGGGCGGCATCATCAGCTTAGATAAGTGATGGGCCCCCGGCACTGCAAGTATTGGAAGGTAAGCTGCCTCGGCACACGAAGCAAAGGCCAATCTCTCAATCTCTGCTTTTAACACAACTAGTGTTCTCTATGATCATACTAGTTGTTTCACAGAACATGTTTGATAGGACATTAAAGTTTAGAAATATTAGTTTAAACCAAGTTCAGCAGTTTACTGTAGACTTTCTCAGGATGGGGATGAAATGCACTGCCTTGCACATTGATGACATAACACCTGCTCAGGCATGCATGTCCACCTGTCATATTACATGATGAAGGGGGAGCATTTCGGGGCTCAGTGGGATTCCATGGAACACAGTTTGGGAAACCATGTTCCTGCAGGATGGAGGTAACACTGGATGATCATCTGGGTCCAGGACTGTGACTCCAGAGGATGACATGTCTATCTGGCATATTCCACCTTGGGTCAGGAATAGCTGGCATCAGTCACATGCATCCCCTGTGGCAAGCACTGTTGGCCCTGTTTAGAGCATTTTCTCATTTCACCATCTCAATGAATCTTGAAGAAAGTTGCTGTTATTGGACTCATTTTACAAATGGAGAAACTGAGGAACAGAGGAGTTATGCAAGGTGCCCCAGGCCACACAGTTGGGAACTGGAACCGCAGCCTCATGCTGTAATTGAGAGGAAAGACCAGACATTGACAGGACAAAGGTGAGGGCAGTCGTGAACTCTATGTCTTCATGGGGGAAGTCATGATGTGGCCTCACTGGAGGAACCTGGCTTCTAGGAAATAAGGAAATAGATAGCATGTGTGAGTATGTGAGGGAGGAGAGCAGGGCCAATCTGTACTTAGAATAGCAAGCTGCCTGTTCCAGTGATTTGAAGTTTCAACACATCTTCAGATGGACTGCTACAGCATCTGACATTCTACCTTTAGAAACATATTCATTTCACTAAAAATAAAGACTGAATCTCTAAGCACATTCTATGTTATTTAAAGATCACATGAAAAGAAGTATCGGTCTTTCCACACTGGAGCAGATGAGCCCTTGTATTGCTGTGTTTAGGATTTCCAGCCCAGGGCAGAGGTTGGGAGGAAACACAAAGAGAAGGTGAGGGGTCAGAGCAGGTTTTATTTAAAGCTCACCAGGGACTCACTGTAGTCTTTCTGGGTCATCAGGAGAAGCAAGAAGAAAATAAGTGTCCCATGAGTCCCAGGAAAGCTTCCACACAGATGTGTGGGGTTCTGAAGGCACCTAACACCTCCAGCCTGTCTATTTGCAGCTTTCTCTGATCCACAGAGCCTCTTCTGAAATCCAGCACAAACAGTTGGGGGTGGGGGCAGCTGCTCACCTTCTGACCATGTGCCCGTGACAGAAAACAGACGTCCTCTGGCTCAGGGATTTTGGAAGGATGCAGCTGGCAGGATACGATGAGCCCATGGGTAGGCATGTGTCTCCCAGGAGGGTGGCAGCACATGGTAGGGGCTCAGTCTATGTTTACCTCTCCCAAGGCCGTCTCTACCCACCCGACCTGCACTCTGGGCCTCAGCTCGATGCCAACTCCAAGAACTTGCATCATCTAACAATGTCTCCAGCTAGACCTTTTGTCCTAGGCCTGCTCCTATGAATACCAGACTTTGAACGAGAGCCAAGAAAATATCCACTTCTTTACTGTTATCGTTGCAATCAATGTTTATCTTAAAGATTCAAGGGGGAAATCTGGAACATGCCCCTCTTCTCATGCTTTTGGAAAGTGTTGGTGTCGTTAAACATTCCCAGACTTTTGATCATATTAGGCCTTAACCCTGTGCACAAATCTCAGAGCTCGGGGAAGGGACACAGTCCTGCCAGGCTACTGATGGATTTATGCCTCAGAGCACAGGGGACCAGCCACGCTGAGGCCACCATCTGAACCCAACTCCTCACTTGAGCAGGAACTGTCAGGACGTGTGAATGAAACACAGAGCAGGACTCTGAAAGGTTCCTGGAGATTTATGGAGTATTTCAAACCACAGAATCCCATAAAGTAAGATTTGAAAGCCTGTTTGAGTGAACCCGGAGAATCAGCCGTCAGCGGCAGCTCACTGGGTACTGTGATTGATTCTGTCTCCCCCGTCCCCATCTGTTCTTAAGTGCTCTGGGCACCCTGTTACCCTGTTACCCCGTGTCCCCATCTCCTTCATACTTCCTTCCCAAGGCAGTGGAGTGACCAAGTGCGTCCTTCAGGCAGTGGAACGACTGAGTGAGAACATAGCTGGCCTCCGGCAGCCACTCCTTCAAAGTCCATGCACAGGAAACACGGCTCCTGGGGTGACCAGCTCTGAGGAAGCCAGAGAGGGCGGGCTGGGCTACAAATACAGGCTGCCCTGAGGACCACTGGCAGAAGGTCCTGTAGGGCATCATGGCTGTGGGCAGAGTGACCTTGAGGTTTGCTTGCATAGGGTTTTTTTTTTTTCTGTAGCAACTTATGGATGGATGGCTCATAGGCTCTGATGCCATTTGAGGTATGGCTTCTCATCAGCAGGCCCTGAGCTGCAGATCATGGAGATCATCATCATCAGTCCCAGGTGGCGCCCTCTAGAGGAAGACACGAGCACAACCACACCTCCTCTGCACTGGTCCAGGCTCTGTGGATCCCCGCAGCAGACTCCTGGGGGCACTGAGGAAGGAGAGAGCTGCTGTTCCATAACAAACTTCCTAGAAACTTGGGCTTGAGGTGACAACCACTTTATTACATTTGTGATGTTGCACGTCAGGAATTTGCTCAGAGCTGAGATGGCAAGTCCACTTTACACCATGTAGACTAGGTTCACTTGGTCCTCAGCTGGTGGATGGATAGTCTCAGGGGTTCCAGATGTCTTTCCTCACATGCCTGGTACCTTGGAGGAGGCAGATGGGAGGGTGGGTCTGCCCGGGTTCACCTCCCTCTCCAACAGTGTAGCTGGGCATGTAATGCAGTGGCTTCGGTCTCCCAGAACTGGTAACTGTGTCACTTACACCATCCTCCATCCGACATAGCAGTCACAGGCCAGCCTGGATTCAATGGAGGTAACAAAGAGCCCCACACGATAGGAGGAGCACCAGAGGCATCCTGAGTCCACTGCACCCATCTTCACAGCCATCATCTATTTCTGCATTCAGAACCCACTGGGTCCTTATATCAGACGCTGAGCTGAATGATAGGGGAAATGATAACACTCATATTTACTGAGTGTTTCTTAAGTGCTAGTCACTGATCTAAGTGCTTTACAAATAGTAACTCATTTCATTCTTGGAATGACCCATTTTACAGATCAGGAAACAGAAGTATAGAGAAGTTAAATGACAAGACTATATAGCTAATAAATGCTAAAGCCCAAATTCGACCCAGGCAGCCTGACTTAGAAGCCTGAATTCTTACACATATTTATAATGCATCTGGTACCTAGAAGTCCTGCTTTTGGCCGTTCATGTTTTGTGACAGAGGTAAGGTAGATAAGAAATAACTATAATATGGCAGTAATGGTAAATGCACCAGTGATTACAGTAATGTGCAACGGCGCAGCGCAGAAAGACATTAGTGCCAGCTGTAAGCACTGGAACTTGACAGGAGCGCCTTGTAGCAGGGTGTTTCCATTACCTATTGCTGGGTAGCAAATCAACTTAGTAGCTTAAAATACCATTTTATGATCACTTGCCATTCTGTGAGTGGATCTGGTGGCTCTTTTGTTCCAAGTAGCTGGGGCCTAGGACAGTGGAAATCATCTGAGCTCATCAAGAACTCTCCACTGGGGCTCTCCATTCTCCTTATGGCTGCCTGGGCTGCCTCAGGCCTGGTGGCTGAGTCCCCAAAAGGAGTGTTTCAAGGGCAAGGAAGCAGAAGCTATCAGACAAATCATTGCCATCCCCAGAATTGGCACAACCTCACTTCTGTTGTATTATGCTGGTCAAAGCATTCTCACGTCCAGTGAGGGGACAATGTGGATGAGAACTTCATAAGGGCATGAATGTCAGGAGCATGGCTCACTGGAGTTATTGAGAAAGGGTATAACTGAAATGGGAAAGATAGTATTTTCATTTTCTTATGTTTTAATTTTCCCTCTCAGCATGGATACTTCTATTATAAATATTTATCATGTGGGTGTTAAAATTAAATGGCAATGTGTATTAATACTTGAAAAATATGAAAACATATGAGCATAGATAAGACCCTACTCAAAGATAAGCAAGGTTTTGGCAGCAGGCGTGCAACTGGTTGGGTCTTCTCTGTCAAGAAAGAGCAGACCACACAAAGTGGGAGGCATGAGCAAATGAGTGGAAGGGAGGGTGTTTCCCTGGAGGTGCCAGTGAGCTCGTCCATTGGGAGGGAACTCATGGAGGAGATGACAGAGTTGGGAGGCCCAGCCTTGAAATCCAAACAAATACATATAAACCCTTGTGTTTTGTTTATGTCACAGCTAGATTTGGGTCAGGCAGCTCTCCCAGGCAGCTTATCTTCAAACGATGGCTCAGAGATCAGGAATATTCCTTCTTATGATGCTGTCATCTTCAACTCATGGCCTCCAGAGTTGGCACAGAAAGGAAAAAGGTAGGTTGTAAGATTACGCAGTGGGTTTTACAGCCAGCCGGGGAGGTAGTATACATCACTTCTGCCCACATCTCAATGTCCAGAGCCCAGTTACATGGCCCCAAATTGTCTGCAAGGACAGCTGGAGAGTATGTGCCCAGGAAGAGGAAGAGTGGGCAAACAGAGAGCCTGTCTCAGGCACACCAAGTCTGCAACCTTGGACAAGTTGCCTAATCTCTGAGTCTCCATTCCCTCTTTTGTGTTTTGGGACTGATAAGGTCTACCCTTTGTGGTTGGTTGTTGTAGAATAAATAAGATACTGTGTATGAAAAGAGACCTGGTAAAAATTAAGTTCCAAGCAACTGTCATAGCGCTTGTTGGTACTAGTAAATATATGACGAAGATCAATTACAAATGTCAGAATCAAAGGAAACCATCAAACATTTAAAATACTTATTTTGAAATAATAAGTTATTTTAAGTTCAGTGCCAACTTAAGCACAATACTTTGCATAAATTCCCTTAATTCCATCAACAAACCTTTAAAATTGGTGATGCTATTCCCATTTTGTGAATGAGGAAACTGAGACTTTGAGAGACTAAACAACTTGCCTAGGCTCCCATGGCTAAGACTTGAGTACAGTCAGTCTGATTCTGCACCCTGTTGGTAAGCACTGTGCTGTTTTTTCTTTTTAAAGGAAGAAATGCAGTTGAAGGAGAAGGAAGACAGTAGAAAGTACAGGTATTTTGACCTCAACAATTTTTTTTTTTTTTTTGAGACGGAGTTTCACTCTTGTTTCCCAGGCTGGAGTGCAATGGTGCAATCTCAGGTCACGGCAGCCTCCACCTCCTGGGTTCAAGCAATTCTCCCGCCTCAGCCTCTCGGGTAGCTAGGATTATAGGCATGAGCCACAATGCCTAGCTAATTTTGTATTTTTAGTAGGTATGGGTTTCTCCATGTTGGTCAGGTCAATCTTTATTTAGTGCAACACTCACAGTCCTTTTGAGGGATGATGAGCAAAAGCAAAGGACTGTGAGATTTTAGAATGTGCTCTTTTTCCATATCAGTATGAATCCATGACTCACTCTGGGAAGCCTCACATAAAATTCTTGCCATCCTTTCCTCAGCCTCTCCTGTAGTTATCAACTTGTTTTGGGCCAGCAAAGCATTTCAAATTCCCAACATACCAGTGTTTAACTGGGGAGTAACACAAATTTATGCAGAAAAACAGAGTTTGCAAAATTCTTAAATAAACTTCTCATTTTGGAATAATTTTGATTTATAGAAAAGTTGCCAGATAGTAGAGAGTTTCGGAGAGTACACATGGCTTCTCCTGTGTTCAGTATCTTACATAACAATGGTCCATTTGTCAAAACTAGTGCAGGAAACCAACATTAGTACAGGACTATTGCTTGGACTCCAGACTTTATTCAGATTTCATTATTCTTCCCACTAATGATCTTTTTCTGTTCCCGAATCTAATCCAGCACATTACCACCATGTGACTTTTAGTAGTTATTATGGGCTGAATGAGGTCCCCCTAAAATTCATGTCAAAGTCCTAGCCTGCAGTGCCTCAGAATGTATTTGGAGATAGGATCTTTAAAAAGGTGATTAGGCTAAAATGAGTCCATTACGGTAGGTCCTAATTCAATATGATTGGCATCCTTATAAGAAGAGGAGATTAGGACACACACACACACAGAGGGAAAACCCTGTGAAGACATAGGGAGAAGGTGGCTGTTTACAAGCCAAGGAGAGAGTCCTCAGAAGAAACCAACCCTGCTGACATCTTGACCTTGGGCTTCCAGCCTTCAGAACTGTGAGGAAATAAACTTCTGTTGTTTAAGCCACCCAGTTTCTGGTACTTTTTTATGGCAGCCCTAGCAAATGAATAAAGTTGTCATGTATCCTTATTCTCCTCTGGGCTGTGACGATTTCTCAGTCTTTCTCTGTTTTTCATGACCTTGGCAGTTTTAAGAAGTACTACTCAGGTATTTTGCAGGATAGCTCTCAATATGGGTTTGTCTGATGTTTTTCTTATTATTACATTGACTTGCAGGTTTTTGGAAAAAATATTGTATAGGCAAAGTGCTCTTCTTGTCATATAATCTTGAAGGGCATATGCTGTTAACCAGCGATGTTAACCTTGATCACTTGGCCATGTTTTCCTGATGTCTCCACTGTAAAGTTACCTCTCACGCAATATTCCATTCATTGGAAGCTAAATGCAGCCCACACTCCAGAGTATAGTAGCGGGGGATTAAGCTGCTTCTTTTGGAGGAGGACCATCTGCATGAATTATTTACAATTCATCTGTAAAGAAGATTGGTTTCTTTTCTCCATATATTTATTTATTCAATCATTTACTTATATCCTTGTGGATCCAGGGATATTTATTTTGTATTTTGGGTGATAATTCAATACTCTGTTATTTGTTTTGTTGCTCACATTGTTTCAGACTGGGCCCCTGGATGTTCTTTCAGGTCGGCTCCTGTGCCTTGTTGACATGCCTGCATCCTTTTGTTATTTGAGCTCATTCCTACTTTGTGGCACTGTAAAAATACTCCAGTCTCATCTTGCATTTAACTGGCCCCAGCCCTAGGACCTGCCATTTTGTGAAAGAAGCTCTGACTTCTTTTATTGGAGAATGGTATTTAAAAGCCAAGATATGGGTGCTGAGAGACATTGTGGATTTTTGACCTATTTGATGTGTTTCAATCCATTGCAGTTATTGTTATTATTGAACCTCAAATTGTTTCTTCTTTGGCCATTCAGATTTTCTTCAAGTTAATTTCTGAATTCTTTTTTTTTCTTGCATTGGAAAATTTATTTTGTTTTGCTTGGTTTTAATATTAGTATATAAATGTGCTAAATAGAGCCAGATTATAATGAGGAAGTGTTTAAGACCTTGAACATGAGAAGAAAATGTTAATTAACCTTTGAAAGTGCCTTCCGAATCTTCCATGGTGGTGCCCCCTATAGCCCAGCAAAGGGCTGACTTCTTTTTTTTTAAATTTATTTTTTTTTTAATTTTGTTTTTAATACTTTAAGTTCTAGGGTACATGTGCACAATGTGCAGATTTGTTACATATGTATACATGTGCCATGTTGGTGTGCTGCACCCCTTAACTCGTCATTTACATTAGATATGTCTCCTAATGCTATCCTTCCCCTCTGCCCCCACCCCAAGACAGGCCCTGGGGTGGGTGTGTGATGTTCCCCTTCCTGTGTCCAAGTGTTCTCATTTTTCAACTCCCACCTATGAGTGAGAACATGCAGTGTTTGGTTTTCTGTCCTTGAGATAGTTTGCTGAGAATGATGGTTTCCAGCTTTATCCATGTCCCTACAAAGGGCATGAACTCATCCTTTTTTATGGCTGCATAGTATTCCATGGTGTATATATGCCACATTTTCTTTTTTTTTTTATTTTCACATTCTATTGTTTTATTTTATTTTATTTTATTTTTTATTTATTACTATTATCATTATACTCTAAGTTTTAGGGTACATGTGCACAATGTGCAGGTTTGTTACATATGTATCCATGTGCCATGTTGGTGTGCTGCACCCAGTAACTCATCATTTAGCATTAGGTATATCTCCTAATGCTGTCCCTCCCCACTCCCCCCACCCCACAACAGTCCCCGGAGTGTGATGTTCCCCTTCCTGTGTCCATGTGTTCTCATTGTTCAATTCCCACCTATGAGTGAGAATATGCGGTGTTTGGTTTTTTGTCCTTGCGATAGTTTACTGAGAATGATGGTTTCTAGTTTCATCCATGTCCCTACAAAGGACATGAACTCATCATTTTTTATGGCTGCATAGTATTCCATGGTGTATATGTGCCACATTTTCTTAATCTAGTCTATCATTGTTGGACATTTGGGTTGGTTCCAAGTCTTTGCTATTGTGAATAGTGCCGCAATAAACATACGTGTGCATGTGTCTTTATAGCAGAATGATTTATAGTCCTTTGGGTATATACCCAGTAATGGGATGGCTGGGTCAAATGGTATTTCTAGTTCTAGATCCTTGAGGAATCGCCACACTGTCTTCCGCAATGGTTGAACTAGTTTACAGTCCCACCAACAGTGTAAAAGTGTTCCTATTTCTCCACATCCTCTCCAGCACCTGTTGTTTCCTGATTTTTTAATGATGGCCATTCTAACTGGTTTGAGATGGTATCTCATTGTGGTTTTGATTTGCATTTCTCTGATGGCCAGTGATGATGAACATTTTTTCATGTGTCTGTTGGCTGCATAAATGTCTTCTTTTGAGAAGTGTCTGTTCATGTCTTTTGCCCACTTTTTGATGGGATTGTTTGGTTATTCTTGTAAATTTGAGTTCTTTGCAAATTCTGGCTATTAGCCCTTTGTCAGATGAGTAGGTTGCAAAAATTTTCTCCCATTCTGTAGGTTGCCTGTTCACTCTGATGTAGTTTCTTTTGCTGTGCAGAAGCTCATTAGTTTAATTAGATCCCATTTGTCAATTTTGGCTTTTGTTGCCATTGCTTTTGGTGTTTTAGACATGAAGTCCTTGCCCATGCCTATGTCCTGAATGGTACCACCTAGGTTTTCTTCTAGGGTTTTTGTGGTTTTAGGTCTAACATGTAAGTCTTTAATCCATCTTGAATTAATTTTTGTATAAGGTGTAAGGAAGAGATCCAGTTTCAGCTTTCTACATATGGCTAGCCAGTTTTCCCAACACTGTTTATTAAATAGGGAATCGTTTTCCCATTTCTTGTTTTTGTCAGGTTTGTCAAAGATCAGATTAGATGTGTGGTTTTATTTCTGATGGCTCTGTTCTGTTCCACTGGTCTATATCTCTATTTTGGTACCAGTACCATGCTGTTTTGGTTACTGTAGCCTTATAGTATAGTTTGAAGTCAGGTAGCATGATGCCTCCAGCTTTGTTCTTTTTGCTTAGGATTGTCTTGGCAATGCAGGCTCTTTTTCAGTTCCATATGAACTTTAAAGTAGTTTTTTCCAATTCTATGAAGAAAGTCATTGGTAGCTTGATGGGGTTGGCATTGAATCTATAAATTACCTTGGGCAGTATGGCCATTTTCACGATATTGATTCTTCCCATCCATGAGCATGGAATGTTCTTCCATTTGTTTGTGTCCTCTTTTATTTCATTGAGCAGTGGTTTGTAGTTCTCCTTGAAGAGCTCCTTCACATCTCTTGTAAGTTGGATTCCTAGGTATTTTATTCTCTTTGAAGCAATTGTGAATGGGAATTCACTCATGATTTTGCTGTCTGTTTGTCTGTTATTGGCGTATAAGAATGCTTGTGATTTTTGTACATTGATTTTGTATCCTGAGACTTTGCTGAAGTTGCTTATCAGCTTAAGGAGATTTTGGGCTGAGATGATGGGGTTTTCTAGATATACAATCATGTCATCTGCAAACAGGGACAATTTGACTTCCTCTTTTCCTAATTGAATACCCTTTATTTTTTTCTCCTGCCTGATTGCACTGGCCAGAACTTCCAACACTATGTTGAATAGGAGTGGTGAAAGAGGGAATCCCTATCTTGTGCCAGTTTTCAAAGGGAATGCTTCCAGTTTTTGACCATTCAGTATGATATTGGCTGTGGGTTCGTCATAAATAGCTCTTATTATTTTGAGATATGTTCCATCAATAACTTAGTTTATTGAGAGTTTTTAGCATGAAGGGCTGTTGAATTTTGTCAAAGGCCTTTTCTGCATCTATTGAGATAATCAGGTGTTTTTTATCTTTGGTTCTGTTTATATGCTGGATTATGTTTATTGATTTGAGTATGTTGAACCAGCCTTGCATCCCAGGGATAAAGCCCACTTGATCATGGTGGATAATTTCTGAATTCTTTTGACACAACCCAAGTAGTCTTTGAGAGCTGAATTTTGTTCTGGGCTCTTCCTGCCCCAAACCAAGATTTGCTTATCGCCTGGGTCCAGTTTCCTTTCCTGTGAGATGGTGAGGCTGCAGCCTGGGTGCTAGGGCGCTCCTTGCTCTTGGCATGATCATTGTTAAGAGGCCTTTCTAGTGGACAGAACTTGTCCGTGCACATGTGTGTATGTGTGCATGTAAGCATAAAACATATCATAATTCACAGATGCTTCCATTAAGACACAGAACTATTAATACAAGGTTCTAAAAAAGATTTTATTTTGAAATAATAGATTCACAGCTTGTTTAAAAAGATGCATAGCAAAGTCCCCTGCAGCCTTCCCCTGGCCTCAACCGGTGGCAATGTTTTGCATGATCATAGTACACTGTACTAACTGGGATATTAATATTGGTACAATCCAGAGAACATTCACATCTCATCAGTTTTATAAACACTTGTTTGTGCGTGTATAGCTTTTGCCATTTTATCTCATATGTAGATTTGCGTAACCACCACAACAACCAAGATACAGAATCTTTCCACCGCCACAGGGCTTTCCTGTGCTGGCTACCTCTTTACAGCCACACTCCTCTCTCTTCTCTCCCCACCCCCTACCCCTAACTCTTGGCAACCAATAGGCTATTTTGATATTTTCTATTTCTATAATTTTTTTCAAGAATGTTATATAAAGAAAATCATGGAGTATGTAACCATTTGAGCTTGGCTTTGTCTTTCAGAATAGCTCTCCTGGGATCCATCTAAGGTGCTGGAAGATTTATCAATAGTTGTTTCCATTTTATTGCTGATGAGTATTCCATGGTATGTACATATCACGGCTTGTTCAGGCATCTCCCCATGGAAAGACATTTGGGATATTTCCAGTGTTCCAATATATGTACAGGTTTTTGCGTGGACAAAAGTTTTCATTTCTCTACAACAAATGCTCAGAAGTGCAATTGCTGAGTAGAATGGTGAGTGTGTTTAGTTTTGTGAGAGCCTGCCAAGTTTTCTCAGAGTGACTTTACCATTTTACATTCCCACCAGGAATGTGTGGGTGATACACTTTCTTCTCATCTTCATAAGGGTTTTTTTTAAATTGTTATTTTTCGTTTCAGCCATTCTGATAGGCATGTAGTAATATATCATTTTGGTTTTAATTTGCATTTTCCTAATGGCTAATTATGTTGAACATCTTTTCATTGTGTTAGTTTGCCATTTATATCTTCTTTGTTAAAATATTCATTCACATTTTTTACCCTTTTCTAATTAGATTGGGGTTTTTTTCTGAGTTATTTTTTTCTTCATTGAAGTGAAATTCATATAACATAAAATTAAGAATTTTAAGGGAATAATTTAGGGTCAATATTGTGCAACCACCACCTCTGTGTTGTTCCAAAACATTTCTATCATCCCAGAAGGCAATCTCTTCCCTATTAACAGTTCCACCTCCACCCCTGGTAACCACCTATCTGTGTTCTGTGTTTTGGGATTTACCTAATTTAATCATGTCATATAAAAGATATACAGTATGTGATACTTCATGTCTGACTTCTTACTTGCACAATATTTTTGAGATTCACCTACATGGTAGGATGCATCAGTACTTCATTCATTTTTGTGGCTTGATGGTATTCCAATACGTGGATATACTAATTAGTTTATCCATTCATCTGTTGATGTGCAGTTGGGCAGCATTCACTTTTGGCCTATTGTAAATAGTTCCGCAATTAACATACAGGTACATGTATTTATTTAAGAACCAGTTTCAATTCTTTTGAGCACATACCTTGGAGTGGAATAACTAGATCACATGGTAATCCATGTTTAACTTTTTGAGGAATTGCTGACTGTTTTCTACAGTGGCTTAACCATTTTACAATCCCACAAGTAATGTAAAAGAGTTGTAATTCCTTTACATTCTTGCCAACACTTGCTATTTACCATTCTTTTTTTTATAGCCATCCTCCTGAGTGTAAAGTGCTACCTCATTGTGGTTTTGGTTAGCATTTGCCTAGTTAGTAACTATGTCAAGCATATTTTCATGAACTTGCTGGCCATTTGTATCTCTTTCTTGGAGGGATTGCTGTTAAGTCTTTTGCCCATTTTTTAACAGCATTGTTGTCTTTTTGTTGTTGAGTAGTAAGAGTTCTTTGTATATTCTGAGTATTAGATCCTTATTAGGTATATGATTAACAAATATTTGCACCCATTCTATGGACTGTCTATTCACTTTTAAAATAATGTCCTTAGG
The DNA here is from genome assembly GCF_028878055.3 of Symphalangus syndactylus. Classification (NCBI taxonomy): domain Eukaryota; kingdom Metazoa; phylum Chordata; class Mammalia; order Primates; family Hylobatidae; genus Symphalangus; species Symphalangus syndactylus. The sequence continues at coordinate 81,495,405 of NC_072426.2, forward strand.
TGAAATTTTTTTCAATTTTTTTTGAAGTCAGTTTATCTATTTTTTTTCTTTTGTTGCTTGTGATTTTGGTGTCATGTCTAAAATTATATTGCCAAATCCCTGGTTATGAAGATTTACCCCTATGTTTTCTTCTAAGCATTTTGTGAGGTTTGCTCTCCTATTTAGGTAATTGTTTCATTGTTAAACAATTCTTGTGTACAGTGTGATGTAGGAGTTCAAATTCACTTTTTTTGACATGTGAATATACAGTTGTTTTAGCACCATTTATTAAAGAAATGATTCTTTCCACCATTTAATCATCTTGGGAACTTTGTAGAAAATCAATTAGCCATAGAGGTATGGGTTTATTTCTAGATTCTTAATTCTATTCCATTAGTCTATGTCTATCCTTATAACATATTACATTGATTTGATTATTGTAGCTTCATAGGAAGTTTGAAATTGGAAGTGTGAGTCCTCCAACTTTGTTCTCCTTTTTCAAGACTACTTTGACTGTATGACAGCATTTGAAATTCCATATGAATTCAAATATCAGCCTCTCTATTTCTGCAGATAGTCATTGTAATTTTGATAGGCGTTGCATTGAATCAATAGATCACTGTGGGAAATATTGCCATATTAAAAATAATAAATTTTCTTTTTTTTTTTTTTCTTGAGATGGAGTTTCGCTCTTGTCGCCCAGGCTGTAGTGCAATGGCGCAATCTTGGCTCACCGCAACTTCCACCTCCCAGGTTCAAGCAATTCTCCTGCCTCAGCCTCCCAAGTAGCTGGGATTACAGGCGTGTGCCACTACACCTGGCTAATCTTTGTATTTTTAGTAGAGACAGGGTTTTGCCATGTTGGTCAGGCTGGTCACAAACTCCTGACCTCAGGTGATCCACCCCCCTTTGGCTTCCCAAAGTGCTGGGATTACAGGCATGAGCCACCGTGCCCAGCCAAAATATTAAATTTTTAAATCCACAAACATAAGATGGCTTTACATTTTTTATCATTAATTCTGAATGGCACTTTTATTTAGACATGATTTTTCAGGATGCAAATATTTCTCCACAGGGAAGTAATGTATATGCAATCCTCAAATTATAAATGATTGTTTCCAACAACAATTTTGAAAACAATTACTGTCAATGACGATACATTTAAGGTCTTAAGCTGTAATACAGCAACCTACCATGTAATATCAAAGCTTTAACTTTTCGATACAAAGCAATTGAAAGCAACATTACTACATTCAAACCAATAATTAAAGTCCATTTTATTTAGGCCTTCTTTTATTTCCTACAGAAATATTTTCTAGTTATTTTTTCTAGTTTTTGGTGTATATAAATCTTTCATCTCTTTGGTTAAATTTATTTCTAGATATTATACTCTTTTGGATGCTATGGTAAATGGAATTGTTTTCTTAATTTTATTTTCAGATTGTTCATTGCTGATGTACAGAAACACAACTAATGTTCATTTATTTATTTTGTACCCTGCAACTTTGCTGAATTAATTTTAGTTCTAGTTGCTGTGTGTGTGCATGGTTTCTTTGGAATTTTCTACATATAAATCATGTCATTTGTGAATAGCAGTAATTTTACTTCTTTTTATCAAATATGGAAGCCTTTGATTTCTTTTTCTTGACTAATTGCTCTGACTAGAACTTCCAGTACAATGTTGAATAGCAATGCAAAAAAAAAGACATCCTTTTCTTGTTTCTGCTCTTAGGAGGAAAACTTTCAGACTTTTATCGTTACATATAATGCTAGCTGTGGGTTTTTCAAAAATCACCTTTATCATGTTGAGATGATTTTTCCATTCCTAGTGCTCTGTGTTTTTATTATGAAAGGGTGTTGTTTATTATAAAAGGTTGTTTTCTTCATCAACTGAGATGATCCTTTTTGTTGTTGTTTGTTCTATTAATGTGGTATATTACGTTGATTGACTTTCTTATGTCAAACTATCCTTCCATATCTGGGATAAGTTCAACTTAGTCATGGTGTATAATTGTTATAATATGCTGTTGGATTTGGTTGGCTAGAATTTTGTTGAGGATTTTTTATTCTGTATTCATAAGAAATATTGGCCTGTAGTTTTCTTTTGTTGTGATATCTTTGTCTGGCTTTGGTATCAAGATTATAGTGGCCTCATAGGAAGAGTCGAGATGTGTTCTTTCCTATTTCATTTTGTGTAAGAGTTTGAGAAAGATTGGTGTATTTCTTTAAAATATTTGGTAGAATTCACCAATAAAGCCATTTCATCCTGGAATTTTCTTTTTTAGGAAGCTTTTGATTAGTGATTCAATCTCTTGTATAGGTCTGTTCAGATTTTATATTTTTCCTGGAAACAGTTCTGACAATTTATTTCTGGGAATTTATCAGTTTCATCTAGGTTTTCAAATTTGCTGATGCAATATCGGAAGCCATGTAGTAAAACCTCCAGTCATTATTCTAGAAGTATCTCTTTCTACCTTTAATTAGACCATTTTTGTGTTGTTGTAAACGAATACCTAAGACTGGTTAATTTTTAAGGAAATGAGGTTTAACTGGCTCATGGTTCTGCAGGCTGTGTAAGAAGCATGGTCCTGGCAGCTGCTTGGCTTCTGGGGAGGCCTCTGGGAGCTTCTACTCATAGCAGAAGGCAAAGCGGGAGCAGGCATGTCACATGGTGAGAGAGGAAGCAAGAGAGAGAAGGGGGATGTTCCAACTGTTTTAAACAGCCAGATCTCATGTGAACTAACTGAGCGAGAACTCACTTGTCACCAAAGTTTCCAATTCTGGACAGAACATATAGACTAAACCTAACATAAATAAAGAAACTTCAACCCAACAACTGAAAAATACACATTATTTTCAAGCGCACATAAATCATTCTTCAAAATAGGCTATGTTTTAGGCTACAAAACTAGTCTTAATGAGCTTTAAAAGATTGAAACAACACAAGGTATTTTCTTGAACCAAAGTGGAATAAAGCTAGAAATAAATAATGGAAGTAAAACTGGAAAGTTCACAAATATATAAAAATTAAACAACACTTTCTAAAATGAGTTAAACCATTCATGAGGCATCTGCGCCCATGACCCCCATGACCCCCATGATTTAAGTGTAGCCACTCCTGCTCTCTTTTGGTTACTATTTGCATAAAATATCCCTTTTCAGATTTTCTTGTTCAACCTATTAGTGTGCTTAAATCTAAAGCGAGTGTCTTGAAAACTAGTTGGGTTCTGTTTTCTTTATCCACTCTGCCCATCTGTGTCTTTTGATTGGAAGTTTAATCCATTTATATTTAAAGTAATTACTGACAAGAAAGGACTTATTTCTGCCATTTGCTGATTGTTTTCTGTATGTTTATACATTTTTTCTTGGATTCTCCATTACTGCCTTTTTTGTGTTTGATTTTTTGCAGTGTACCATTTTCATTCTCTTCTCATTTCCTTTTGTGTATAGTTTTGGGGGGGTATTTTCCTAATGGTTATCATGGAGATTTCAATTAACATCCTACATTTATAACAATCTAGTTTAATGGATACCAATTTACTTTCAATAGCATTAAAAAAGTCAGCTCTTCTACAGCTCTTTTCCAATCCCGTTTGTTATTGTCATAAATTGTATCTTTAGATATTGTTTGTCCATTAACGTATATTTACAATTCTTTTTATTTATTCATTTTTAATTATGTAGAAAATAAATAGTTTGGCTATATATATATCATTCTGCATTAATTTTTTTAAAATTTCAGCACTTTAAGTGTTTTATTCCACTGTATTCTGGCCTCCATGATTTCTGATGATAAATTAAAACTCTCACTGAGGATCCTGTATTAGTCTGCTCTGTATTGCTATAAAGGAACATCTGAGGCTGGGTATTTTTTTTTTAAGCAGTTTATTTTGGTTCATGGTTCTGCAGACTATACAAAAAGCATAGCTCAGGCATCTGCTTTGGTGAGGGCCTCAGGAAGCTATTACTCGTGGCAGAAGGAAAGGGGAGTTGGCATGTCATATGGCAACAAAGGTAGTAAGAAGGAGGATGGAGGTCCCAACCACTCTAACAACCATATCTCACTGAGCTCATTGCTGTGGGGATGGCACCAAGCCATTCATTAGAGATCTTCCCCCATGACACAAACACCTCCCAGTAGGTCCCACCTCCGACAGTGGCAATCATGATTTACAATGAGGTTAGGAGGGGACAGACATCCAAATCGTATCAGATCCCTTGTACATGACAAATCACTTCTCCCCTAGTGCTTTCAGGATATTGTTGCTTTTGTCTTTTGACAGTTTCATTATGATTTATATTAATGTGGCTCTTTTTAAGTTTATTCAATGTGGAGTTCATTGATCTTCTTGGATGTATCAATTAATTTCTTTCATCAAATTAGGAAAGTTTTCACTATTGTTTTTGGGAAAATTTTTTTCTGTTTATCTCCCTCTTCTTCAATTTCTATACTTTGCATGTTGGTCAACTTGATGGTGTCTCACAGTTCCTTTAGGTTCTGTTCACTTTTCTTTATTCTTTTCTCTTTTTGTTCTTCAGATTTAATCATTGCAATTTCCCTATCTTCAAGTTCACAGATTCTTTCTTCTGACTGCACAAATATATAAACTCTTTAGTAAATTTTTTATTTTTGTTATTAAAATTCTCAGAATTTGTATTTGATTCCCTGCATGTTTCCGATATGGCTTGCTGGTGCCAGGGAGCTATCTGGGGCTTTGTTATTAGTATATGGTGATTGTGTCTTTTGACCCATCTGGTGGTTCCCTGAGGAATGAAGATAAAAGCTGTCTTTTCCTTTGTCCTCCCTTTAGACTGGAGCAGCCTCCCTGGCAGTGGCAGTGTCTGTAGAAAGATTGAAAGAATATGCTATCCGTGCTCACCTATGGCAAGAGACAGTATATGGGGCAGGAAACAAATATAAAAACTTAGAACAAAGGAGGCAGAGAAAGAAGTCTCTTGTGAAAATAAGCGGAAGGGCAATAACATATACTGGGGGGAAAGAAAGTGCAATATGAATGCCTAGGACTAGACACATGCTCAGAATAAGACCTGAGTATGGGCCATTCAGAGAAAAAGTAAATGAATTGATAGAAATCACCCCTGAGGAAGCTCAGATATTGTATTTACTAAAAGACGTTAAGTCAACTATCTTAAATATATTTAAGGCTTACGTAAAGCATGAGCCAAAAGCTTAAGTAAACTAGAAAGATAACATATGAACAAAGTTACAGTATCAATAAAGATAAACAATGTAAAGGAATCAAATAGAAATTCTGGAAATTCCATTAACTGGAATAAAAAATTCACTAGTGGAGTTCAAAATAATATCTGGCAGGCAGAAGAAAGAAACAATGAGCTTGAATAGAGGACAATTGAAATTATCAAGTTTGAAGTAGAGAGAGATACTCTGTATAATTTTAATTATTTACTTTTTTTTTTGGTTTTCTTTTTTCTTTTCTTTTTTTTTTTTTTTTGTTTTGGGACGGAGTTTTGCTCTTGCTGCCCAGGCTGGAGTGCAATGGTGTGATCTCAGTTCACCACAACCTCCACCTCCTGGGTTCAAGTGATTCTCCTATCTCAGCCTCCCGAGTAGCTGGGATTACAGGCATGCACCACCACGGCTGGCTAATTTTGTATTTTTAGTAGAGACGGGGTTTCTCCATGTTGGTCAGGCTGGTCTTGAACTCCTGACATCAGGTGATCTGCCCGCCTCGGCCTCCCGAAGTGCTGGGATTACAGGTGTGAGCCACTGCGCCCGGCCTTTTCAGTTTTCTTTAATGGCAAACGACATGGTGGATCTTGGTGAATGTTCCATTGGTCCTTGAAAATAATGTATATTCTGCACTGTTGGGCAAAATGTTCTCATTGGTCAATGAAATCCTGTTGGCAGATTATGTTGTTTAGATTAAATATGTCTACATATTTTCTGAATTTCTATCTAGCTGTCCTATTAATTGTGGATAGGTTGGTGTTGAAGTCCCTAATTTTAACTGTTGATTTGCCTATTCTGTAAGCTTTATGAGTTTTTGCTTAATATGCTTTGAAGTGCTGCTATTTGGTGAATACACAATCAGGTTCACTATGTCTTCTTTGTGGATTGACAAAAATGTCATTATGTAATGTCTCTCCTTGTCCCAAATTCCTTTTTTTGCTATGAGTCTACTCTATCTGATAAGATGTACCCATGCCTGCTTTTTAAAATTAATATTTACATGGTACATCTTTTCTATCCCTTCAGTTTCAATCTACCTATGTTATGTTTAATGTGAGTTTCTTGTAGACAGCACATAATTGGTTCATGTTTTCTAATCCACTATGCCAATATCTGTATTTCGACTGGAGTGTTTTAACCAATAACATTTAAAGTAATCATCAGTTGGTTTAGACTTGATTCTGTCATTTTATCATTCGTTTTCTGATTGTTCTCTCTATTGTTCACCCCTTCTTTATCTCTTCTTATCTTCTTGTGGATTACTTTACCATGTTTTAGAATTTTATAAATTTATTCACACCATTTTTTGTCTTTGTGTACTTTTCTTATTGCCTACTTTAAGTATTACAATATCGTTTAATATTACACCACATGCTACTATTATTGATGTGTCACCACTTTGAATAAAGTGTAGATAACTTACTTCCATCCAGGTCCCTTTAAATTACCCACTTCTTAAATGTAAGTGTCGTACATAGTTCTTCTCCATAATCTGAGCACCATATAAGATGGTTGCTGTCATTTTTTTTGCTTCAACCTTTAATTATGATTTTAAAAATTCATGAGGAAAACAATGTCTACTATATTTAAGATCATTTTAACCATGCTATTGTTCTTCTTTCTTTTCTGAAGTTCCAAAGCTTTTTCTGTTATCTAAAGCTTTTTCAGCTGTCTAAAGAACTCCCCATAGACATTCTTTAAGAGTAGTCCAGAAGGGAACTAATTCTTTTGATTTTCCTTTGATTGATAACGGCTATATTTCTTCTTCATTCTTAAAGAAGACTTTTGCCACATAAAGAATTTAAAGTGCTCAGTCCTATTATTTCAGCACTTTAACATGCTGTGCCAATTCCTTCTTCTATAAATGGTTTTAAATGAGAAATTCACTGTCAATGGAATTGATGCTCCCCTATGAGTAATTCGCCATTTCTGTCTGGTTACCTTTAAGGTTTTTTTCCTTTATCTTTGGTTTTCAGAAATTTAGTTGTAATGTTGTGATGTGTCTTGGCATAGATTTATTTGCATTTATTATCCTATTGAGGGTTTGCTAAGATTTGTGAATTTATAAGTTTATATGTTTTGCCAAATTAAGAAGCTTTATCTATTATTTTGTTGAATGCTCTTTTAATCCCAATAAACTAAAGCTAACCCTTTTGTTACTGTCCTCCAAGTTCCTGAGGCTCGTTATTTTTTCCAACCTATTTTCTCTCTCTTTTTCATATTGAGCAGATTCTATCAATATGTCCTCAGATTTGCTGATTCCAACCTCTGTCATTTCCACTTTACTATCAACACTTTTGTTCTGGCTATTATATTTTTAGTTTTATATTTTTGGCTATTATATTTTTCAAATATAATTTCTATTTGATTCTTTTAAAATAACTTATATTTGTTTGCTAAGGTTTTCTATTTTTTGCATCGCATTTCTTTCAAAATAATTTGCGATTGATTATTGATGCATTTTATGATGGCTGCTTTAAAATCTTTTAGATAATTTCACCATCTGGTTCATCTCGATATTGATACTATTTGATTATCTTTTCTCATTCAAGGTGAGTTTTCCTGGTTCTTAGTAAGATGAGTGATTCTCTATGGTACACGGGACATTTTGGGTTTTATGATGGGAAATTCTGAATCCCATTTAAATCTTCTATTTTAGCAGTCAGGTTTCTTGTTTAGTTTTAGCATGCTGAAGTTGTGGCTACAACTTGGCTTTTAAAGCACTTGCACTCCTATTCTGGTCTGCTTTGTTCATCTGGTACCAATGGGGCTACTACTTGATTCTTCATGGAGGCACCTGTGGGATGGGGAGCAGAGGGCACTTCCCTGGATCTGGTGTTGCTTTGTTGAGTATAGGAGTCACCAGGTAACCAAGGCAGTGAGCACTTCCTGCAGTCTCGCCTCTGGGCTGCCCAGTGCTGGTAGAAATCTCACTTGACCACTATGGTGTTGCTTGTAGACATGGAAGGTGCTTGCCTGGGCCTCCAGTGCTGCTAGACAGGAGTTGGGGAAGGCCAGTGCTACACGATAGGTATCCTTTCCCTGGGCCTACTCTCTGGTTCTCCTTATGCTACTGGCTTCCTGCTTGAAAGTGCCAATTGATGATGCATTCTGTCACTGGAGATGATAGTCAGAAGACCCTGAGCCTAGGTTACCCTCTGCCAAAGGGCAAAGGGCCAGGAGACACTAGGAATAGGTTGCCATCTTCTGCAGGTAGAAGGTTGGGAGACCAAGTCTGGGTCACTTTCTACTGCTGAATAGGAGATTCTGGGCTTGCTGGTTCCTCTGGTGGAATTAATAGAGGTGGGAAGCAGGCCTCCTGCTGTCATTGCATAGGGGACAGAAGAGAGAGCTCCCTTGCTCTGTCTCTGCTTATGCCACTAGCAGGCAGGTATGTGAAAGATGGCACTACCCACCCAGTCTTCACCTGCCACCATCTCCAGCAGAAAGAGCAAACCGCTGCTACTGGGTGGCAAACAGAAATGGGGCTTCCCATCCAGTCTGTGTCTGTGCTTCTTCTGTGAGTAGCAGGTGGTGATGTGGGTCCATCTGAAGCTGCTGCTGATTGAGGAAAGGAAAAGGAAACTCCCCGTCTGGTCTTCTCTGGCATTGCCGATGCAGGTGGCACAAGCACACCAGTTGCCACTGGTTATGGAGTGAGAGTGGAGCTCTCCAATCTAACTCTGCTGGGTCACCCTTTTCTCTGTATTTTGACCTGAAAGCAGACTTTTCTTAGGGCTTTCTCTGTCTGAACCTGCTGACAGTCCCAGGTGGCACACCTCTCCATTGCCAAGTCTGGGATATACGGTAAATCAAAGACTCAGGATGAATAACCATTTCATTCCACAAGCCCAGAGGTGCCTAGCAATTCTGCTGTCCTGTTTCCACCTTATAGAGATATATTTTGATTGCATGTTAAAGTATTTGCAAGATTTTTAGTTCAATTTAGAGGGGAGTCTATGCTGTGTTGTCTGGGACCAAAAGACTGCAGACTATAGATTTTTTCTTAACCCCATTTATCTTAATTTGTATCTTCGTTTCCCCAGGCTAAAATTCCCAGTTTTCAGTAACTCAGCAAAATTACTCATTTGTTTTATATTGAAACACATAAAGAGTCACCTCAGAACACCACCACCAAAACTATCTCCAACGATATGATTATTGAAAACATTTAATTTCTTTAATTTTATAGTATTTTATTTCTGTATGTTTATGCCACGAGTCAATATAGTCAGGTGTATTTCTTGAAATTAGGTTATTTTTTAGAGATTTATTATTTTAAATTTAGTCATATTGTAATTATGCAAAAGTGCTTCAAAAGAATAACATCTGCCAAAAGAAAACAAATAGAAAGTGTAGCTTCTACCCCTGTTCCCTCCATCATGTTCTCTTCCTCACTAAAATGTAATTTTTTATTTCTGTTGTTTAGTTTTGGGCCTTCCCCTTTTTAATGTGGTTACATTTAATTGTGGTTCATCTCAGTACTGATATTATTTGATTACCTTTTCTCATTCAAGATGAGTTTTCCTGGTTCTTAGTAAGATGAGTGATTCTCTATTGTACACTGGACATTTTTGGTTTTATGATGGGAAATTCTGAATCCCATTTAAATCTTCTATTTTAGCAGTCAGGTTTCCTGTTTAGTTTCATCACCCTGAGGTTGTGGCTACAATTTGGCTTTTGGAGCCCTTGCACTCCTATTCTGGTCTGCTTTGTTCATCTGGTACCAATGGGGCTACTGCTTGATTCTTCATGGAGGCACCTGTGGGATGGGGATGGGATGGGATGGGTTACATTTAAATGTAACCACATGAAAAAGGGGAAGACTCAAAATTAAACATATATATGTCATAAAATTTACCATTTTACTATTTTAAACGTACTATTTATTGACATTAATTCCTTTACACAGTTTTGCAACCATCACCACTATAAATCCCCAGAACTTTTTCATCATCCTGTACTGAAACTCTGTACCCATTAAATGACTCCCATTTCCTCTTCCCCATCCTCTGAACTTGGTTCTACTTTCTGTCTCTAAGAGTTTGACTACTCTAGGTACCTCATGTAAGTAGAATTATAGAATATTTGTCTTTTTGTATATAGCTTATATCACTTTGGATAACGTCTTTAAGGTTCATCCACTTTGTAACATGTGACAGAATTGTATTCCTTTTTAAGACTGAATAATATTCCTATTCCACTGTATACACACGCACACGTACTTTTTGTTTATCCATTCTTCCATCAGTGGATATTTGAATTGTTTCCACATCTGGCTACTGTGAATATAAAACTTTTATTTTAAGAAAATTGTAGACTCATGTGTAGTGATAAGAAATAATACAGAGAAATAATGTGTACCCTTTATTTAGGCTCTTCAGAAGGTGACATCTTGCAAATCATGACTAGTATACAATGCAGTGCATTATGTACAATATGGAACTGTAATCTACAATACCACACAGCATGTAAAATACAGTGCAATACACTACAATATCACAACTAGAATACTGACATGGATAGAGTCAGGATACAGAAGGGTTCCATCACCACAAGGATGCCTCACATGACCCTTTTATGTGTTCCTCCTGCTCCTACTCTCCTTGGTCCCTGGGAACTATTAACCTGTTCTCCACACCTAAAATTTTGTTGTTTCAAGAATATTATATCAATGGAATCATACAGTAACATTTTGGGATTTACGTTTTCTATTTGGCATAATTCTCTTAAGATAAATCCAAGCTTTTGCATGTATCACTAGTAGATTTCTTTTTGTTGCTGAGTAGTATTCCATGGTATGGATATAGCACAGATCGTTAACCATTCACCCATTGAAGGGCACCTGGGCTATTTCCAGTTTTTTTCCTATTATGAACAAAGGTGCTATGAAAATCCATATACAAGTTTTGCATGCATATAAATTTCCATTTTCCTGGGATAAATGCCCAAGGGTGCAGTTTCTGGGTTGTATCATACTTGCATGTTTAATTTCATAATAAAACTGTCAAACTGCTTTCCAGCAGAGTTTTACCATTTAATACCCCCACAAGCAATGTATAATAATCAGATTTCTCTGCATCCTCACTATCATTTTGTTTTGGCATTATTTTTCATTTTAGCCATTCTGATAGGCATGGCATGATAACCCTGTGGTTTTCATTTGCATATCTTTTAAAGTTTTTTCAGCTTTTATTTTAGATATAGGGGTTTCAAGTATAGGATACTTACATGGATATATTGGACCCAGGTAGTGAGCATTGTACCTAATAGTTTTTCAACACACAACCCCCTTCTTCCTCCTCCCTTAGTTGTCCACAGTGTCTATTATTCCCACATTTATATCCATGTGTGCTCAGTGTTTAGCTCCCAGTTATAGGTGAGAACATGCAGTATTTGGTTTTTTATTCCTGTGTTAATTCATTTAGGATTGTGGCCTCCAGCTCCACCCATGTTTGTGTAAAGGACGTCATTTCATTCTTTTTGATGGCTGTGTAGTATTTTCTGGTGTATAAGTACCATTTTTTTTTATTCAATCCACCATTCATGGGCACCTAGGTTGATTCCATGACTTTGCTATTATTAATAATGCTGCAGTTAGCATACAAGTTCATGTGTCTTTTTGGTATAATAATCTATATTACTTTGGGTATATATCCAGTAATGGATTGCTGGATCAAATGGTAGCTCTGCTTTAACTTCTTTGAGAAATCTTTGAAATGCTTTTTTGCAGTGACTGAACTAATTTACATTCCTACCAAACATGCAGAAGCATTCCCTTTTCTCTACAGCCTCACTAGCATCTATTGTTTTCTATATTTTGTTTTGGAAATGAAGTCTCACTCTGTCACCCAGGCTGGAGTGCAGTGGTATCATCTTGGCTCACTGCAACCTCTGCCTCCCAGGTTCAAGCGATTCTCCTGCCTTAGCCTCCTGAGTAGCTGAGACTACAGGCCCCCACCACCACGCCTGGCTAATTTTTTGTGTTTTTAGTAGAGACGGGGTTTCACCCTGTTAGCCAGGATGATCTGGACCTCCTGACCTCGTGATCAGTCTGCTTTGGCTCCCAAAGTGCTGGGATTACAGGCATGAGCCACGCACCCGGCTGACCACATCTGTTTTTTTTTTTTTTTTTTTTTTTTTTTTGACATTTTAATAATGGCCATTCTGACTGGTATCTCTTTGTGGTTTTGATGTGCTCTTCTCTTATGATTAGTGATGATCAGTGTTTTTTTCATATCCTTTTTGGCCACTTATATGTCTTCTTTTGAGATGTGTCTGTTCATGTCTTTTACCTATTTTCTAATGGTGTTATTTGCTTTTTGCTTGTTGATTTAAGTTCCTTATAGATTCTGGATATTAGACCTTTTTTGGGTGCATAGTTTGTAAATATTTTCTCCCCATTCTGTACATTGTTTGTTTACTCTTTTGCTGTGCAGAAACTGTTCAGTTTAATTAGGTCCCATTTGTCAATATTTGTTTTTGTTGCAATCCCTTTTGGGGACTTGGCCATAAATTCTTTGTCAAGGCCAATGTCAAGAAGGATATTTCCTAGGTTTTCTTCTACGTGTTTTATAGTTTGAGGTCTTATATTTAAATCTTTAATCCATCTTGAGTTAATTTTTGTATATAGTGAAGGGTAAGGGTATAGTTTCATTCTTTTTCATATGCCTAGCCAGTTATCCCATCACTATTTAACTATTTATTTAGTACAAAGTCCTAGCCCCATCACTTGTTTTTGTTAGCCTTGTTGAAGATCAGATGGTTGTAGGTGTGCAGCTTTATTTCTAAGTTTTCTATTCTGTTCCATTGGTCTATGTGTATGGTTTTGTACCAGTACCATGCTGTTTGGGTTACTATAGCCTTATAGTATAATTTGAAGTTGGGTAGTGTGATGCCTCTGGCTTTGTTCTTTTTTACTTAAGATAGTTTTAGCTCTTCAGGCTCTTTTTTTTCCATATGAATTTTAGAATAGTTTTTATCTAGTTTCGTGAAGAATGACATTGGTAGTTTGATAGGAATAACATTGAATCTGTAAATTGCTTTGGGCAGGAAGGTCATTTTAATGATACTGATTCTTCCAATCCATAAGCATGGGATATTTTTCCATTTATTTGTGTCATCTCTGATTTCTTTCAGCAATGTATTTTTAGTTCTCCTTGTAGAAATCTTTTACTTCCTTGATTAGCTGTATTCCTAGAAATTTCATTTTCTTTGTGGCTATTGTAAGTGGAAATGTGTTCTTAATTTGACTCTCAGCCTGGGTGATATTGGTGTATAGAAATGTTACTGACTTTTTACATTTTTTAATTGTGAATCCTTGCTAAAACCATTGATCAGTTCTAGCAGCCCTTTGGCAGAATCCTCAGGATTTTTCCAAATATAGAATTATATCATCAGTGAAGAGAGATGTTTTGACTTCTTTTTTTTTTTTTCCATTAGGATGCCTTTTATTTCTTTCTCTTGCCTAATTGCTCTGGTTAGGACTTCTAATACTATGTTGAATAGGAGTGGTGAGAGTGAGCATCCTTACCTTGTTTCAGGTCTCAAGGGGAATGGTTCCAGCTTTCACTCATTCAGTGTGAAGTTGGCTCTGGGTTTGTCATAGATGGCTGTTATTATTTTGCGGTATGTTCTTTCAATGCCTAATATATTGAGGGTTTTTTGTTTGTTTGTTTGTTTTGTTTTTTTAGGTGAATTTATTTTTTTATTTTTTTATTTTTATTATTATTATACTTTAAGTTTTAGGGTACATGTGCACAGCATGCAGGTTTGTTACATATGTATACATGTGCCATGTTGGTGTGCTGCACCCATTAACTCATCATTTAGCATTAGGTATATCTCCTAATGCTATCCCTCCCCCCTCCCCCCACCCCACAACAGTCCCCGGAATGTGATGTTCCCCTTCCTGTGTCCATGTGTTCTCATTGTTCAGTTACCACCTATGAGTGAGAACATGTGGTGTTTGGTTTTTTGTCCTTGTGATAGTTTGCTGAGAATGATGGTTTCCAGTTTCATCCATGTCCCTACAAAGGACATGAACTCATCATTTTTTATGGCTGCATAGTATTCCATGGTGTATATGTGCCACATTTTCTTGATCCAGTCTATCATTGTTGGACATTTGGGTTGGTTCCAAGTCTTTGCTATTGTGAATAGTGCCACAGTAAACTCACATGTGCACGTGTCTTTACAGCAGCATGATTTATAATCCTTTGGGTATATACCCAGTAATGGGATGGCTGTGTCAAATGGTATTTCTAGTTCTAGATCCCTGAGGAATCGCCACACTGACTTCCATAATGGTTGAACAAGTTTACAGTCCCACCAACAGTGTAAAAGTGTTCCTATTTCTCCACATCCTCTCCAGCACCTGTTGTTTCCTGACTTTTTAATGATCACCATTCTAACTGGTGTGAGATGGTATCTCATTGCAGTTTTTATTTGCATTTCTCTGATGGCCAGTGATGATGAGCATTTTTTCATGTGTTTTTTGGCTGCATAAATGTCTTCTTTTGAGAGGGTTTTTTTTTTTTTTATCATGAAGGGATGTTGGATTTTATCAAAAGCTTTTCCTGAATCTATTGAGATAGTATGGTTTTTGTTTTAATTATATTTGTGTGGTGTATCACATTTGTTGACTTACATAAGTTGAAACAACTTTTCATCTCAGGAATAAAGCCCACTTGATCATGGTGAATTAACTTTTGATGTGCTGCTGGATTAAGTTTGCTAGTATTTTGTTGAGAATTTTTGCATATATGTTTAAGAGGGATATTGGCTTAAGATTTCCTTTCTTTGTTGTGTATCTGCTAGATTTTGGTATTAGGATGATACTGGCATCATAGAATAACTTGGGGTAAGGTCTCTCCTCCTCATTTTTTTGGGAATAGTTTCAGTAGGATTGCTACCAGTTCTTCGTACATCTAGTAAAATTCAGCTGTAAATCTACCAGTCCACGGCTTTGTTTGGTTGAAAGGTTTTAATTTCAGAGCTCAGTATTGGTCTGTTTAGGGTTTCAACCTCTTCCTGATTCAGTCTTGGGAGATTGTGTGTTTCCAAGAATTTATTCATTTTCTCTAGATTTTCTAAGTTGTGTGCATACAGTTCTTCATAGTGTTCTCTGAGGACCTTTTGTATTTCTGTAGGATCAGTTGTAATGTCATCTTTGTTATTTCTCATTGTGCTTATTTGGATGTTCTCCTTTGTTTTTTGTTAATTTAGCTAGTGGTATATTGATCTCGTTTATTTTTTCAAGGCACCAATTCTCAGTTTCATTGATCTTTTGTATGAATTTTTTTTATCTCAGTTTCATTCAGTTATTCTCCAATTTTAGTTATTTATGTTCTTCTGCTCACTTTGGGGTTGATTTGTTCTTTTTTTTCCCTAGCTTCTTTGGGTGCCTTGTTAGATTGTTAATTTGACATCTTTCTAACTTCCTGATGGAGGCATTTAGAGCTACAAACTTTTCTCCTAAAACTGCTTTGGCTGCATCTCAGAGATTTTGGTAAGTTGTATCCCTATTTTCATTAACTTCAAATAGTTTTTTGATTTTGCTTTAATTTCAGTGTTCACTCAGGACTTATTCTTGAGCAAGTTATTTAATTTCCATATATTTATATAGTTTTGAGAAATTTTGATACTAATTTCTATTTTCATTGCGCTGTGGTATGAGAGTGTGCATTCCTGGCATCCCTTGAATAAACTCTGGGTTTAATAAACTCTGAGTTGGCCATGGTGTATAATTCTTTGCATATATTGCTATATTTTCTTTGTTAATATCCTGTTAATGATTTTATTGGTATCTGTATTCATGAGAGATATGGGTCTGTTTCTTTCCATTAGTGCTATCTGTCTGGTTTTGGTATTTGGTGTTATATATTTTCAAATAATCTTTCTACATTAATTGATATGATCATGATTTCAGTTTTTCTGAATTTACTGAGTTGTGCTTTATGACTGAGCATGTGGCCAATCTTAGAATGCGTTCCATGTGCAGATGAGAAGAATGTAGGTATATTCTGTGGTTGTTGAGTAGAGTGTTCTGCAGATGTCTATCAGGTCCATTTGGTCAAGTGTCGAGTTTAAGTCCAGAGTTTCTTCGTTAGTTTTCTACCTGAATGATCTACCTAATATGGTTAGCGATGATTATCTTTTCATTTGCTTATTTTCCATCTATCTGTTCATGTTTTTTAGTAAATGTTCATGTCTTCTGCTAATTTTCTAATCAGATTGTTTGGTTTTTTTACTGTTGAATTTTCAGAGTTCAGATATTAGTCTTTTATTGGCATGTGGTTTGCAAATATGTTTATCCAGTCTACAGCTTGTCTTTTCATACTCTAAACAAAGTCTTTCACAAAGCAAAGGTTTTTAATTTTAATAAAGTTCAATGTTTTTTTTCTCTTTTATAGATTGTATTTTTGGTGCCAACTCAGTGCATAGTATTAGATCCTGAAGAATTTCTCCTGTACTCTGTTTTGTCTTTTACTTTTTTTAGTTTTATAGCTATGGTCAATTTTATATTTAAGTCTACAATCCATTTTGAGTTATTTTGTGTGTAAGGTCTGAGGTGTATGTTGAGGGGTTTTTTTTTTTTTTTTTTTTTTGCCCCAGGAGCATTTATTGAAAAGATTATCTTTCCTCCATTGAATTGCTTTTGCACATTTGTCAAAAATCAGTTGAGTATATTTGTGGGGATATATTTATTGGCTTCCTGTTCTATTCCATTGACCTAAATGTCTATTTCTCTGCAAATGCCATAGGATCTTGATTATGTGAGCTATATAAATCTTAAAAGTAGACAGGTAGGCACATTCCTCCTGCTGTATTCTTCATTTTCAGAATTATTTCAGCTATTGTAGTTCCTCTGCCTTTCCAAATAATTAGTAGAATAACTTTTCTTATATCTAAAATTCTTGTTGGGGTTTCAGTAGGAATGGTGTTAAATTTGTATGCTAATTTAAGGGAAATTGACTTTTTTTTCTAGTAGAATCTTCCAATCTAAGAACTTAATATAGCTCTCCATTTACTTAGATATTCTTTATTTCATCAGAGACTTGTAGTTTTCAGCCTGAAAACTCTATATATTTTGTTGGATTTATACCTAAGTATTTATTTTTTTGAGCAATTGTGTATGGTAATATATTTTAAGTTTTGGTTTTCACATGTTAATTATTATTATATCGAAATATAATTGATTTTTGCATGTTTATCTTGTATCCTGTGACCTGGCTGAACTCATTTATTACTTCTAAAAGTTTTATGGTAGATTTTTTGGGATTTTCCCTGTAAAATATCATGCTGTCTGAAAATAGTAATGCATTTTACTTATTTCCAATCTATATTTCTTTTACTTTCTTTTCTTGCCATATTTCACTACCAGAACTTTGAGCACTATATTGAATAAGAGCAGTGAGATGGAACATTCTTGCCTTGTCCCCATAGTTACGGAGGTAGTAGTTAGTCTTTCACCATTAAGTATGGTGTGAGCTGTATTTTTTTTGTAGATTCTCTTTATCAAGTTGAGAAAGTTCTCCTGTATTCCTAGTTTTGGATAATTTTTATATGAGCAGGAGTTAAATATTTTCAAATAATCTTTCTACATTAATTGATTTGATCATGTAATTTTTCTACTTCAGCTTGTTAATATAGTGGATTACATTGATCGATATTCTAATATTAAACTAAACTGGCATCCCTGGAATAAACTCTGGATTGGCCATGGTGTATAACTCTTTGTATATATTGCTAGATTTTCTTTGTTAATATTCTGTGAATGATTTTGTTGGTATATGTATTCATGAGAGATATGGGTCTGTTTCTTTTCTGTTAGTGCTATCTGTCTGGTTTTGGTATTCAAGTTATGCTGTCTTCAATAACTGAATTGGGAAGGGTCTCTAATCCTCTATTTTCTTGGAACAAACTATACCAAATTGGTGTCAATTCTTTAAATGTTTTGTACAATTATCCAATAAAACCATCCGGATTTGGAGATTTGGTGGGGGCGGGGGGGTAGAGTTTTACTTTTGAATTTAATTTTCTTTAGTTTTAGGGCTCAATTTCTTTTATATTTGATGAACTGTAATAGTTTGTTCTTTTTAAGGAATTGGTTCATTTCATCTAAGTTTTCTAATTTATAGACATAGTGTTTTTCATAACACTTCCATATTATCTTTTGTTTGTATGCAGAGTTTGCAGTGATATTCCTGATTCATTATTGATACTGGTAATTTGTCTTCTCTCTTTTTTCTTTGCCAGTCTTATTAGAGGTTTGTCAATTTTATTGATCTTTTAAAAGAACCAGCTCCTTAATTCATTATATTCTCTACTATTTTTGTTTTCTATTTTCATAATTTCTACTCTTATCTTTAGTATATTTTTTCCCTTCCACTGGCTTTTGGTTTATACTGGTCTTGTATTTCTAGGTCTTTGATGTGTAAGCTTAGATTATTGACTTGAGACTTTTTATCTTTTTAAATGTTGTCTTTACTGCTGTAAATTTCTGTTGCAACATTGCTTCATCTGTGCCTCACAAATTTTGATATGTCAATTTGCATTTTCATTCAGTTAAATATATACGTTTTAAATTTCTCTTGAGACTTCCTCTTTGATTTATGCATTATTTAAAAGTGTGTTGTTTCGTTTCCAACTATTGGGAAATTTTCTTGTAATTAAAAAAATGACTTCTAATTTGACTTCACTGGGGTTAGAGAACAATCTCTGAATAAGTTCAGTTTCAAAAAATGTATTCATGGCTGGTTGCCTGTAATCCCAGCACTTTGGGAGGCCAAGCCAGGAGGAATGCCTAAGGCCAGGAGTTCAAGACCAGCCTGAGCAACATAATAAGACCAGATTTCAACACCAATAATAAAAACTAAAAAAAATATATTCAGATATGTTTTATTGCTCAGGTGTGGCCAACCTTGGTATATGTATATGTCCTACGTAAGCTCTGGAAAACAATGTATATTCTGTTGTTGTTGGGTGGCATGTTCCATATATGTCATATAAATCTGTTGGTTAATGGTGTTGCTAAGTTTTTTTATATTATAGCTGATTTTTTGTTTAGCAGGTCTTATCAATTGTTGAGAGAGGGTGTGGAAGATTCCAAGTATAATTGTAGATTCGGGTATTTATCCTTTGAGTTCTATCAGCTTTTGCTGCATATATTTTGCAGCTCTGTTGTTTGTTGCACACACCTTAGGAATGTTACATCTTCTGGCGGATTGACATTTTTTATCACTACACAATGTCCATTTCTGTGTGTAGTAATTTTCTTTGCTCTGAAGTCTACCTGCTATCAATATAGTCATTTGTGTTTTATCTTGGTTAATATTAGCATGTTTTTAAAAACTATTTTACAGATGTTTATTGACTTATGATGGGGCTGTGTCCCAATAAACATTCATAAGTCAAAAGCATTGCAAGTTGAAAATAAATTTAATACCCCCAATTATAAGAGAAAAATCATATGTTAAAACATCATTAGTCCAGTGAGCTGAGACCGCACCACTGCACTCCAGCCTGGGGGACAGAGCAAGACTCCGTCTCAAAAAAAAAAAAAACAAAAAACAACAACAACAAAAAGAAAACATCGTTAGTCACGGACTCTGTACTTTAAATCTGTCTATATCACTTCATGTGAAGTGAGTTTCTTATAGACAGAATCCAGTTAGGTGATATATTTTAATACACTTTCCCAGTCTCTATCTTAACTGATGTGTTTAGACCATTTACATTTAATATAGTTATTGATATGTTAGGGTTTAAATCTACCGTTTTTTTGTTTTCTGTTTGTTTTCTCTGTTTATTTTTCTTCTTTTTTTGCCCTCCTGTAGATTTCTTGAATACTTTTTAGAATTCCATTTTGATATCTCTATCGTGTCTGTGAGTGTATGCCTTTGTATAGCTGTTTTACTGGTTGTTATAGGTATTACATTTAACATATGTTACAGCCTACTGGTTTCATATTTTATCAATTCAAGTGAAATATAGAAATTTTATCTTCCTGTATGTCTCTTTATCCTCTCCCATTTATAACTGTACTATTTCTCTACATAGAACCATATCAGATAGTATTATACTTTTTGTTTCAACCATCAATCATAATTTAGAGAACTCATGAGTAGAAGGAAAACTATTGTATTTACCTACTTTTGTTTCTTAAGTGTTAATTCTCCCTGATATACTGAGGTCCCTTGTTTCCTTTCTGTTGTGAGAACTTCCTTTAGTAATTCTTTTAAGTTAGGTCTGCTGGTGACAAATTTGGAGGGTTTCTTTGTTTGTTTTTTTGCCTAAGAATATCTCTATTTCCTCTCATTCCTGAATGATATTTTCGTTGGGTATAGGATTCTGGGTTGATAGTTCTTTTCTTTCATTATTTGAAAAATGTATGCCATTTCCTTCTGACCTCTATGGCTTCTGATGAGAAATCCTCTGTCATCTAAATTGTTGTTCCCTATAGGTATTATATAATTTCACTCTTGTTTCTTTCAAAATATTTTATTTGCCTTTAGTTTACAAAAGTTTAACCATGATGAGTCTTGGTATAGATTTCCACGGGATTATCTTGTTTAGGTTAGCTCTGCTTCTTGAATCAGTAGATTTATGTATTTTTCTTCAAATTTGGCATGTTTTCAGCCATTATTGCTTTGGGTATTTTTTTGTCTTCCTCCCCTTCTCCTCTCCTTCCAGGGCTCCAATGACACACAAATGTTAGACCTTTTGCTATACTCCCACACGTCTCTGCTCTATAATTTTTTTTCAGTTTATCTTATTTCAGTTGTTCAGACTGAACAATTTCTATTCTTTTATCTGTTCACCCTTTGAGGCAGGAGGATAGGGTCTGGAGGTAGGGAACCTAAAGCTGTTTCACACCTACTTCCTAGAACTAAATTGAAAGGAAAACCCTAACTTTCCACGCCTAAGTAACAAAAGTCCAGAGGCTTCTCCCTTTGACCTTTTCTGCTTGGCAAGATGGAAAATTGTCTGTCCACAACAAATGGACAGGAGTGTGACCTTTGTAACTTCACTTCAGCTTCTGGTTGGCTGCTTTCTGCAACCAGTCAGACTGATTGCCGGTCACCACTTCATTTACATGAGGTGAGCGTGAACTGGCCAGTGGAAAACTTCTAGAGGGTATCTGTACTCAAGAAGATTATGTATCAGGGCCCTTGAGCTACTCCTTGGGACCGCTCCCACATTGTGGAGTGTACTTTTGTTTTCAATAAATCCCTGCATTCATTCTTTTGTTGCTTCATTCTTTCTTTGCTTTGCTGGGTGTTTTGTCCAATTCTTTGTTCAAAATGCCAAGAACCTGGACAACTTGCAGTCACAACCCTCTACAGGTAACACCTTGACCCTCATGTCTGCTGTTCAGTGCATTCATTGAGGACTCTTTAAAAATTGGTGTAATTATATTTTTCAGTTTGAACATTTCCATTTGATTTTCTTTATATCTTCTATTTCTTTGCAGAGACTTACTCTTATTTCATTTGTTCCAAACTTGTTCATAATTGTTCATTAAAGCATTTTTATGATGACTGCTTTAAAATCTTTTCCAGATAGTTCTACTGTCTTTACTTTGGCATCTATTGATTTTTCATTCAGTTTTAAATCTGATTTTTGATATAATGAGTAATTTTTTTATTAGGAACATTTCATTTTTTGGATTATGATTTGCAACTCTGCAGCTTATTGAAGCCTCTTGTGTCAGCTGACTTTTTCTGACACTGTGTCATTATGGTCAGATGGAGTTCAAAGCCCAGGTCTCCACCTGCATCCATTGGCACTCAAGGTGGGAGGAAAGCTTCTCTTTATTGCTGGGCAGGAATAGGAGTTATATCCCCCCTCTAAGACTCCACTGATACCACAGATGGTACAGCCTCATGACCACAAAATAGTGGTGAAAGGCCAGACTTCCCACTAGGCCTCCTCTGATTCTGCCCCATTAGGGAGGGGAAGGATGCCTCATTACCAAGAGGTGGTGGTGGAAGTCCAGGTTCCCCATATGGTCTCCACTGACACCAAGCAGGAGGAGAGAGGATTCTTTATTGTCTGGTAGGTATGAAAGTCTTGGTTTCCCACTGGGCATTCTCTGATATCACACCAATAGGGGTGTTGGATGCCTCCTTACAAACTGGAGAGGTTGGAACACCGGGCGCCTTACCTGGACTTTGCTGGTGTGAATATGAGTGGAACCACAGTTTTCTCTGGGGTGTTCTTTTGTCTTGCTAGGCTGCTCCTTCACGGTCCTCAGACTCAGGAGAACAGGCTTCTGTTTGGGTTCTTTTTGTCTATGAATATTGGTATTTATAAGTAGTTGACTTTTTCACTTCTATGTTTGGAAGATATGAGGAAAAAGAAAATCCAAAGAGCTAACAACACTTGGTTCCTAAGGTTCCTACTAGTCTTCCTTTTCTCTGCCCTTTGGAGTCATTGAATGTTTGTTTTGTATATAATGTTGAGTGTTTTTATTTGTATTAGCATACACAATATAGAAAAGTACATCTCCTCCATCTTCCCCAAAGTGGAAGTCTCTTCTCTGACTTACAGTGATTCAATTTAAGTTTTTGAATTTATGATGGGTTTATCAGGATGTAGTACCATCATAAATCAGTAAGCACCTGGACTTATGATGATTTGACTTACGATTTTTTTTACTTTACAATAGGTTTACTAGGGTATTAAATGCATTTCAACTTACAATGCGTTTATGAGAATGTAGCTTCATAGCAAGTTGAGAAGAATCTGTGGGTGTATTTATCTTGTTCTTTGTTAAGAAGAGGCATAGTATACATACCTTCTTGCCCATTGTTTTAGTCTGTTTTGTATTGCTATAAAGGAATACCTGAGGCTGGGTAATTTATAAAGTAAAGAGAATAATTTAGCTTATGGTCCTGCAGGTTGTACAAAAAGTGTGGGACCAACATTTGCTTGGTGAGGGCTTTTGTTTGTGTCAAAATATGGCAGAGAAGGTCAAAAGAGAAGTGGGCATGTGTGAAAAGAGACCAAACCTGAGGGCCGTCTTGGCTCTCAAAGGAACTGATCAATTCCCTAGAGAACAAATCCCGTCTCACGAGAGCTAAAACTTGCTCACTACTTCAAGACAGGCACCAAGTCATTCAGAGGGCTCTGCCCCCTTGCCTCCACTTCCCTTCAGGCCCCATCTCCCAATACCACCACACTGGGGATCAGTCTTCTACATGACATTTGGTGGGGACAAACAACCATATCCACACCATTGCACCCATTTATCTTGGTTCACTTCAAACTGTATCCTGGAGACCACACAATAACAATATGTTGAGTTATTCCTCATTTCTTTGTATTGTTTCAGATTACTCCATTGTGTAACTGAATCAAAGTTTATTCTAACAATCACATGGCAGTCATGTGTGTTCATTCTACTCTTTTTCTGCTACAAATAGTACCAGAGTGAATAGCCTTGCATTTACACCTGCATCTTTTCATACTTTCACTATATTTGGGAAGGATAACCAAAGCATATGTAATATTGCTACCTCTTCATAGCCACTCTTTTGAAAGTCATAACTGACATACTGAGAAAGTCTCAGACTTCAGCCTTAATACATACACTACTTGCACTGGTAACTTATTTTCAGTGTAGTCTAGATCCAGTTAAATTAACCTCTGGACTTCAGTTTTCTCCTTATCTATTATAATAATAGCCATGTGTGTGTGTCCATTAGGTTCTGGGCATTGTTTTAATTGCTTTACTTATTTCACAACAGTCCAGTGAGGTCATTATTGAAACTCTCATTTGGAAGGATGTAGAGCAGTTAAACAAATAAAGGGCAAAATCTGTATGCAAGCTACAGTTTGCCTGATGGGGAAACAATTGTCCTATTATTCTTTGCCTTCTGTTTAAAAAGGAAATAATGTTGCCTACCTCTCAGAATGTTGTGAGGATTAAATGAGCTAAGAACTCTAAAAGCATTTTTAAACCATGACTTGTGAAGTACACATTTATTGTTTTATAAGCATTTTACTTTCCTTAGAGAGATACTGTGGATGCTAGTATCTATTCTCATCATGGCATTTGGTAACCTTCCTCTAGCACAATCTCTTGTGCAGGTGGTTAATATCACTTAAATTATGGTCACTCCATCAATTACTTTCTTTTCAGAGGGCATCCTCTCAATATTTTCCATTCCTCTGAGGACTTTGTCCCTGTTCTTTTCACAGTCCCTGTGTTCTGATGTTCCCTGTGAGACACACACATAATTTTTATCCATCCTCAATTAACCAGACAACAAAGGGGAAAAGATTATTGTTACTGAAGATAAAATGAAGCTGGTGAAAACATGATTCAAGTTAATTTGATATTAATTCTACATTAAGTATTGAGAACATGATTGTTCTCCAGATGTCATTTTTCAAGTGTAGGAAGAATAACAAACGTGAGCATTTAAGCACACAAAACATTACAATTGCAGAGGAAAAATGGGTAAAAGGTTTGTCTTAATTAAAACAATCTGTTGTTATTTTAGTTTTTCAGCAAAGCTCTTTATTTTTCAAATGTTGAAATGGAGCCTACGCAGCACCAGTTTGGCCCTCAGTATCCCATCCTCCCTGCTCTGCACACAGCCCTACAGATGGCCTGGTGAGTGGGCATGGCTCATTACATCCTTGTGTTGTGAGTTCATCCTTCCTGTTCACTCCTTGTCTGCCAAGAGACTTATTTTTGTCATTATTGAAGAAGATGTAAAATAAGTAAATTAGTGATCTTTTTTTTTGACAGCTGCTCTTAGCTTTCCTCTTCCACACGGACCTCACCCACTGGAGGGCTAGCAGGCTCAGCCTGTGCGTGGAGGGTCCGGGGAGCTGCACTTCTAACACATGGAACTAAAACACCAAGATTTATTGCTAGTAGTTTAAACTTTCTTCTTTTCTCTTGTTCCTGCCATGTTACAATGACATTCTAATGGAGTAGAGGACACTCAAGGTTGTGCCTCTTGGGTAGTTCCAGAGGTTTCCTCTGATGGGTGGAAATTTGCATTTTTCCACGTATACACTGTCTTTTATTATTTTCAAACACAGGTAATAAGCTCCCTGCCCTTTCATGTAAGAATTGACTGTATTTGCCAAACATTTTTTACCTCCTTATATATGAGGCTGCTTATGCTTTTTGTTTTACTTACCATCTTTTGTTACTGTTGTTTATTCTATTTTCTTTTAGTGAGCATAGCACTGATAGTATTTGGGTGGAAAATGCCATTTTGAACCTGTAAATATATTTCAGTTTTTGCCAAAGGACAAGCTTTGAATACTCTCGTGGTTCAAGGACTCAGCCTCAGGCGACCTCAGGGAGGGCACAGTGGCCTGATGTTCACTCCATGCTGAAGGAACCAAAGGGAAAAAGGAATGGGCCTTGGAGGACAAATTTGAATTTTGACACTGCCTCTGCAGACAGCACTTTAAAATGTGCATGCATGGTTCTGCCATGGGAAGACAGGCCGGAGAGGATGGGGGACAGCGAGTGCTGGACAGGATTACAGCAGAGGCCTAGGCCGTGGGCATTGAGAGGGGACACAGACAGAGTCAGAGGCACTCCTTGTGCCTCAGGCCCCTCCTATTATACACATCCTGAGCACAATGTTGTCAAAAGCTCCAAAAACATTTGCTGAATTCCTGTAGAGAATACTAGGAATAGAGGAGAGGGAGGCAGGGTCTTCCTGGGGTGCTGAGAGGGGTCAGGGTCAGGCAGCTTCAGGGAGACTGAAGGTGTGGCCTGCTGGGTAGAGATGGGCAGTTCCACAATACCCCAGCACTGGGTCCACTCCATGCACACCTGAGGGGAAGCCTCAAAGGGCCGAAGGTCCTGCAGGAGCAGGTGGTGCCTCAGAGCTCTCAGAATGTGTAGCATCCATGGCAATGTGGCCTAATTTGCACTATGGAGTGGCAAAACCTGGAATGTTCTCATTCTCTATTTTATGTAATTCTCAGACTTAAGAGGTGGTGGGGCTTGGATTCAAACATATACTTAAGAGTAGGGTGAGATTTTTCTCTCCTCATTAATACTTCACTGGGAGAAAAGCAGGGAAAAGACACAGAAATAGCAAATAATACCCAGGGTAGGACAGAGGAAGCTTTTGATATTGTCATGAGAAAGATTCCTTCACTTTACACAGTACTTACTCTAAAGGATCTGGAATAGTAAAGTTTACCCTCTAGTTTCACCAAGGAGAAAATTGGAAGAAGTAGATTGTCCAACCTTTTCCAGAGACAGATAAGTAAAAATATCCTGGGGGTTGCAATGGAAGGGAAATAGAAATGGAGACCAAAGAAAAAATAAATTTCACACCCCCTGAGGAAGAACTCTCTGTGATCTGATAGGAAGAGGGCAATTTAACATCATTTTAGGGGCTTTGTGGATTTCTGACTGTCCAACAGTGCTATTTTCTCTCTGTTAATTGCCAATGACTTTGCAGGCACTGAATCACAACATTTTGGGGATTGTCATCTGGGATGTTAAGCTGCAGTTCCTCAGTGTACCCTAGAGCTCAGTGGAGGTGAGGAACTTCCCAGCATTGCTCAATGGCACCAGTGAAAGCAGCTGCTTTCAGCAGGAGGGAACTGTGGTGGAGAAGGCCAGAATCTCTCTCCTGTGGAGGGCATTGCTTTGAGAATGCATAGTTCAGGCAGAGAGGTGGAGTCACAATGGGCCATTGGAGTTTCCATGACAGGTGAGATTTCGTGTAGGGGCCTCACACAACTGTGCGCTGTAATAAAGTTGGGTTGTTCCTTTAGAAGAAAGGAAGATTTATTTTAAAAATATAACAGAGGAGGTTGATGAGAGAGTCCCAGCTGACATGATATCTTGTGCCACCACCCTACCACACACCACACACGGGCCTAAGATGGGCAGTCCATGAAAAGCACAGGAACAGGTGCTGGTCCCAGGGAGAGAAACTGAGAACAGGTGCCAGGGAAGAAGAACTCAACCACAGATGGGACACACTAGGGAAATGTGCAAGAACGGGGGCCCTGGACAGAAACACAGGATATGAACCACGCGGGGGCCCTATAGGGTCGTGTGGGGCAAGAGACCACAGAGGCCTTGAGTAACCGAGGGCTTTCCTTTAGGTCTTTGATGGGGTAGAATGTGATGTGATAAGAAAACATGGCTAACTTTTTGACCTGAGTCTAAGAGAGAATAAGAAAATGAGAATGAAAACAATTCAGTTCTATGAAGATATTAAAGACCTCTTTACCTAAATCAGTGGAGAGGAAATAATGGGATAAGAGGGAGAGAAGAATCACACAGTGTTGGTGGAAAATGCTTTCAGCCAGTTCCCACTAGCAAATTCTGGGTGGCTGGAGCTCCCTGGGGGTGCCTGGGTTTCTCTTTTTATTTCAGTTAATTTATTAGAAGAGAAGAAAGCCAAGGCTACTGAGAATCAGAAAAAAGAAACAGCATAAAGTGTAGGATGGTTGCAACTACTTTTCTGATTTAAGTCACCACCTTGACCTTGGGGTTCAATGGCAGCAGTGGGGGCCTGACTTGAATGTGACTACAAAATTTAGGAGTACCAGCTAGACATAGCTTAGGGGACCACTGTAAAAGCCATAATTTTCTACAGTAGCCCCATCAGATTCCTGAACAGGGTGTTGGGTGCAACTGGAGACCACAGCCAGAGGTGTGAGGGCAACTCATACAACCACATCTTACCTTTGAGAGGACTGGCGGAGAGAGGGCCAAGCCCATGGTGGGCCACTGATGGCAGCATGGGGCCTGGAGAATGTAGAGGTGCCCCAGCCAGGGCGGAAGAGGTGTTTGCATGCCCTCCCAGGAGACAAAACATAGAAATCAAGGAGAGAGGTCCTGGGACACAGAACCTCAGGCAGTATCCACCCCCACATTGGCACAAAATTGATGTATTTTCTCCAGCAGATCTTAGGGTCAAAGCCTGGGACCCAGACATATGTCCGAGATGAATACATGACTCCTGGAAGCAACATGGGAGGAGCGACGAGTGCCCACCATTTGTGTGTCTGTGTGTGTATGTGTGTGTGTGTGTCTCTGTGTGTGTGTGTGTCTCTGTGTGTGTGTATGTGCCTCTGTGTGTGTGTGCATGTGCCTCTGTGTGTGTGTGCATGCATGCACATATGTATGGGCATGTGGGTGGAGGGGTGGAAATCTCAACATGTGAAGAAGCATATTGAAGAACCCTGAAGTGAGAACCCCAATGCGGAGGTGCACAGAGGAGAAAGAAAGATTTGTGCTGTGAGGGTGGGGGCTACCACTCCCATTCACACTCTGCCCCTTCTCACTCTCTAAGGTGAAGTGAGGAAAGAGTCCTTCCCTTTGTGTGTGCTGAGATTTCCACTGGGAGAGAGTGAAACACAGCATGATTCTCCCCCCAACTGTCGCTGGTCCTTGGTAAATTGAGGTTAGAGACAGAAACCCTGGGAGACTTTTTTTTTTTGAGACGGAGTTTCGCTCTTTTTGCCCTGGCTAGAGTGCAATGATGCAATCTCACCTCACTGCAACTTCTGCCTTTCGGGTTCAAGTGATTCTCCTGCCTCAGCCTCCTGAGTAGCTGGGATTACAGGCACCCACCACCATGCCTGGCTAATTTAGTATTTTTAGTAGAGACAGGGTTTCTCCATGTTGACCAGGCTAGTCTCAAACTCCTGACCTCAGGTGATCTGCCTCGGCCTCCCAAAGTGCTGGGATTACAGTCGTGAGCCAGCACACCTGGCAAACCTTGGGAGTTTTAAACTATCTCCACAAATCTCAAAAGGAGAGTCACTAGTGGACAGGGACTGGCTTCCTTCTCTACCACAGATGATCTTCCTGAAGGTGTCAATCACAGGGGAGGATGACGTGGCACTGGATTCTGAAGGAGGAGAGAGAAACTCAGTGGGATTTCCCTCTTATGGACATGGGAGACCTCAGCAGACAAACAAGGAGGGGAAAACAGAGAAGTGAGCCTCTGTGCTCTACCAACGCCAGGTGGCTCATTAGGAAAAGTAAAAACCCACTTGACACTGTCTTCTGAACCTCCATAGGGTTTTCTTTTGGTGACATACAAGCCTCAAGGCTGGAGGCTTCTCTGACTACAGAGCTGCTACTCCCTCTGCCCTGCCTAGGATGGGAAAAGGGAATATGAGCCACCTCCCCTTACCCAAAGGCACAAAGACCCAGTGCATGGTGTTTATGTATACATGTGGGCCCTTTGGGGAGGGCTGGGCTTGCACAGACGCCGCTTCACAAACCTTGACCTACCCCTGCTGCCTTTCCCGGGAAGACTGGACGTGTCCCCTGCGCTTGCTGTTTGGACAGTCTGGAGACAGCTTGCACTTCCCTGCACAGTTTGCTCCCTCCCACAATATTTTTTCCTTCTTCCGAAGTCAGTGTGAATTTCAAAAAATTTCAGACCTTGAAATCAGACTCGGAACTGCCATGATGTGCTATTTAGAAAGAGACATGTTACGGGAAGTGTTGCTCTAAACACCATTTCCAGCTGAGACTGCAATTCTTTCCAGATGCCTGCACAGCTTGGCAGAGGCCGTAGGAGCTCTTTTGATATCCTCCCTGGTCTATAACCCCAGTTTCCTCTTAATGTGGACTGTCCCAGATTATTATGTGTTGCTGGTGTGGAATGGTGGGCCCTGGGTCTGGCCCTGCTCCAGCCTTCCTTGCACAACCTCTGCTCAGCTCCTCACTTGGGAAATGAGAGAGCTGGGCCCATGTTCTCTGGACCCACTCTGGGTCCTGGTCTTCAGGTAACCTGCACCCCACTGTGGGTTGTGAACAGGGTCCAGGCTGGACCTTCCTGTGGAGGATGTTTTATCCAGGAAGCTCCCAAAAGGCAAATGTAGCCCGGTTTAAATGCATGCCTCAAGAGCTTGGCCCACAGCAAGCACCCAGCACTGGCAACTGATGCCGCCCCCAGATGAGGCTCTGCTGAGGCCACTCTGGACAGTTGCCTTGAGAGCCTCCTGCTCTGCCCTGGCCTCTCCTCCTGGTGGGGTCTTTCTTTGCTCCACCACATCCTATGCTGGCTGCACCTGCATACTTTGGGGCAAACCCTAACTGCTGGCTAGCCCTATGTGCTTAGCCCTTGTATGTGACATATCAGGGCTTGGGCCACTCGGAACAGAGCATTTAGACTGGGCGTGGGGTGCTGCGCCAGGCTTTGGGGGTGGCGATGACTGTGCTTGTTTGGGGAAAGACTGAGTATGCGGTGCACGGAACCAAGAGTCTGGCCAAGCCTCCCTAGAGAGTGGATGACACCCAGAACTGTGATATCTCCTGGACCACCCCTGGGCATGTGTGTGACCAGCTCTGGCCTCCTCCCCAGTAGGCTCAGTTCAAGTGGGACCTAGTCCTGGACTCTGGGAAAAACTCTATCATGTCTGAGCCATAACTCAGTACTCCATAGTCCACCCCCAGCCCAGCAGTGCTTCTTCAAAGTGCATTTTTCAAAGAACAAGAATGCACCAATTCAGAGGCCCATGATCCATGGTTCCTCTCTAAGAGTTTATTCCTATTGGAACTCAAAAGGAATGGGGGGCCTTTGGCCACTGTCTGGGGAGTGATTCTGTCCAGGCTGGGGAGGGTGGAGTTAGGGGAGACTGATCCTGGCTGAGAACAGGAACCACAGTAATTTGGGTCAAGAATACTAGATGCTGCACAAGCCCACAAAATTAGAAATTCTAACAGTATGTGATGTAACAGATGAAAATCTAAAATTTCAATACCTTGACACAAAGTCCATTTATGGTTTCCATGAAGTCCAAAATGTGTGTCCATGCTGGACATCCGGCTTATATCTCCAAGCAACCATCAAGGACCCAGGATCCTTTGATTTTGTGCCCAACTTCCCTCCCATACTCAACACCTGGTATCCACGGATATTGCCTCAGCCTGCAGCAGCCAACAGGGGAAGGACACGGGCACAGGAGGCTTATGTGTCACCCCAGAAGAGGTGCTTGGACTTCACTGGCCACAGCTGCCTCTTGACCACTCAGGACTGCAAGGGGGCTGGAAATGCAGTTGAACTGTGTGCTCAGGAGGAAGAGAGACTGGGTTTGAGGATCTGCAGAAACTGAGAGAACGCTGTGGATTTGGTAATGAGGATGTCCCTGGTGATTCTGGTGGGCACGACTTCTAAGGACTGGTGAGGTGAAGCTGATGGCAGGGAGGTGAATGGACAGGGGATGATGAGTGTGGTCTATTCACAGATACTTGCGAGTGTAGGGGCGGGAGGATCCTCTCTGCAGTGAGGAGGGGAGGCTCTGACCTGAGCCGGCCTTAGTGTGAGGAGACTCGGTGTGGTGGGGGTACAGACCAGAGGAAGCGAGGTGGGTGCTTCTTTCCAGCTGGAGGGAAGTTGGCTGTGCTCTGACAACTAGCATCTTCCTCTGTGAGGGTGAAGAAACAGAAAATGAACACTGGCATCAGTCCCCCGGTCCCTGGCCCCCTTTCTCCTCCTGGGCCACTCTTCTTCACACTCCTGTGGCTTCATCTGCAACCCAAGTCCCGAGTGCCAACCTTGAACCAGATGTGCCTTGAGGGTGCACACAGGTCTTACACACTCAGAGGCCCTCCCTTCACTCCTGTGCCTTATTCTACACCCACTCTTAGGGTTGCTGACATGATTAAATCATGCATGCAGTGCAGGGAGCACACATTTCTTCCCAGTAATTATGAGGAATACCTTTTGCCCTGTCATGAATGTTACACAAAGATTCCTAACACCAGCGTTCTTCCTCGAGGAGCTTGGATGTGGACAGGCCACATCCGGGTAGTACGGGTAACATGGAGAGGTGGAAGAATGTGGTGGGAGCTACCGAGCTGGGTTTTACTTTTGGGCGAGCTGGGTTTGAGTACTGATCTCATGTTGGGCAAGGTACTCACCCTCTCTGAGGGCCAGAATCCCTTCTTCTGCAGGAAAATAATGCAGACAAAATATAACTCCCGGTTTTGATATAGAACTGATATACAGCTTCCAGTTCCAACAGACCAAATATAACTCCCAGGCTCCCCAGCATGCACCGTACATTCCAACCACATAGATGTACTCACTGCTCCTCATCACACCTCATGCCTCCGGGCCTTGCCCATGTTAACATCCTTCTCTCCGTGTGCTCTATTATTTTTGTAATTAGTTGGATATATGTCGATGTTCCTTGGGATGTGCCAGTGCCTTGAGGGAAGGGACTTTCCTTGTTTATCTCTGCACCAACAGGCACAGTCTAGAGACTGTCGCATGGTAAGTACTTAGCACATTTGGTAAACGGTCCAACGAATCATACATTGACTATAATATCACTGAATATTGCATGTAAGAATCAATTCAGTTAATATTTCAGTTTAATTCTTGATATGGGTGCTCCTAAAATCATTTT
Source organism: Symphalangus syndactylus (assembly GCF_028878055.3). NCBI lineage: Eukaryota > Metazoa > Chordata > Mammalia > Primates > Hylobatidae > Symphalangus > Symphalangus syndactylus. The sequence goes on from NC_072426.2 coordinate 81,527,980, forward strand.
GATATTTTGTAGGACTCTGTGACTTAATTATGACATACCAAAGGCAAATGCCCAGAACAAGATGAACATTGGCTCAGCTTCCTAATGCCTGTAGCTGTCTTTCTGGTGTTCTTTGGGAAGGCAGTGAATTCTGCTTCCTTGGAGGGATTGAGCAGGAGTTGGATGGGTAGTGATGAGCTGCAGACACTGAACTGGCAGGTGCAGAGGGCAAAGGGTAGTTAGAAGGTCTTCAGGGTCACTTCCAACTCTGAGATCCCTTAACCCGTCATAGTGGCGCACAAGGCAGATGGAGCCCAGATTCATGAGAGGGTGTCTTCAAGAGCAGGAGTTCCTATTTGGTACAAAATCCAGAGTGTAGCCTCAGACTTTGCTCTTCCTGTGGATTCAGGGGCCCTACCTTAATTGCAGTGCTGGTCTGATGCTGTCTGGCTCTGCATCTGTCTACCTGAGGGACAGTGACATTGTCCTGGAGGGCTGACCTTCCTTCTCACCCACCTCCTTCCACTAGGAGGTCCTACCACCTGGCAATGCCCTCCCAGCCTGCAGCCAGTGGGTTTCCCAAAGTAAAGTCTCAAGCAGAAAGCATTTGGAAACCCTGCCTAGTGCTCGTTATCATCTTCATAGCAGAAATTGAAGTTGACGTGTTAAGGGCAAACCCAGAATAAGCCTTAGATTCCCCTAATCCCCTCACTGAAGAAGACACTAGTTGCCACCCCACAGCCAACTTCCCTCCAGCTGGAGGAGCTGGAAGGGTTCCTCTCGCCTCCTCTGGTCTATGCCTCCCACTGCACCGAGTCTCCTTTCACTGAGGCTGGCTCAGGTCAGAGCCTTCCCTCCTAAATGTAGAGAGGATCTGCCCACCCCTCACTTTCAAGTCTCTCTGCATAGACCACACTCATCATCCCCTGCCCCGTTCACCTCCTTGCCATCAGCTTCAGCCCACCAGGCCCTAGAAGTCGTGCCCACCAGAATCATCAGTGTCATCCTCATTACCAAATCCACAGCCTTCTCTCAGTTTCTGCAGATCCAGAAACCAAGTCTCTTTTCCTCCTGGATACGCAGCTCAACCGCATTTCCAGCCCACTTGCGGTCCTGAGTAGCCAAGAGGCAGCTGCAGCCAGTACAGTCCAAGCGTCTCTTCTGGGCTGGCACATAAGCCTCCCTTCCCCTGCAGACTGCTGCAGGCTGGACACCAGGTGTTGAGTAGGGGAGAGAAAGGGGGCACAAGATCAAAAAAGCTCAGGTCCTTAATGGCCACTTGGCAATGTGAGCAGACTGCCCAGCATGGACACACATTTTGAACTTCATGTGAGCGAGAAATGGACTTTGTGTCAAGGTATTGAAATTTTAGGTTTCCATCCATGACATCACATACTGTTAGAATTTCATATTTTGTGTTTTTCTGCAGATCTGATATTCCCCAGTCACTTCCTATCCCAGGACTCTTCTAGTGATGAAGATTATGAAAATTCAGACTCCCATTGCCGTAAGTAAAACTGACTGGTATTTTATCTTCAAAGAGAAAGCCTTAAAAGAGGCATTCAAGAAAATTCTCTTTAGGAAAAGGAAATGGGGATGTTTTTGGTGAAAGCAAGGTACTTCTCCAGCAGCAAAAATGGGAGCTGCCTGACCTCCTTATTTCTGCTGTTGAGATGTCAGCCTCATCTCTGTTATCTGCCAGCACCACTCATCCAGGTTATGGGCAGAGTGGACTGCACCTGAGAACAATGCACACCTAAAGAGGCGGGGCCTGCCTTCTGCTTACAATGGCTCCCTGGGCAGGTAGTTGGGATTGTGGCCACCCTCATCCCTTTCCCGCTAGAACACAGAAAGCATGGTTAAAAAAGACAATCGAGACACGTCCCAGAAAACACAGAGCAGCTAGCAGGCTGCTGGAGGCTCAGCTAAGGGAGGTGGCCAGAGAAAAGAGTGGAGCCCAAGTGAAACCAGGATTTCCATGCAAGGCTGCCTGTTAAAAACCACCTGGCCAGCATCAAAACCAAACCAAACAAGAACAAAACAAACATGAAGCCTGGGCTTCACTCCAGACCAATTAAAAGAGATTTTCTGGAAGTAGGGCCTGGGCATAGGAGTTTTTTGCAAATAAATTCCGTAAGTGGTTCTAATGTGTGGCTGGAACTGCTTGGGTGAGTTGCCTATAAAAAGCATAGGAGCTGGAAGACCTGGGTTTGGTTGTGTGGTAACTCCCATGGTGAAAGTCCTTCAGTGGCCTCATGTTGTCTTAAGAATTAAATTTGGTGGTAACATACTATATATACTTTTCTCTATTTTTTTACTTAATAAATACAGAAGATCATTCACAGAATAGTATAGAGAGAGATTTCTCATTTCGAGTAGCTGTATAGTATTCCACCATGTGGATGTATAATAGCTTGTTAAACTATTTCCATAGTAATAGACATTTGGGTTGTTTCTAGTTTTTTTTTTAATTTCATATCGTAATAAAATGAAGATCTCTGTGAACAACAATTTTTGCATTTCTGCTGGCACATTATTGGAGTAGATGTCTAAACGTGGAATTGCAGAGTCAACCGATAAGTGCATATGCAGTTTTGCTAGAGATTTTCAAGTTCTTCTCCATAGGATTATGTCGTTTTACATTCTCACTATGTATCTTAGCCTGCTTGGGCTGTTCACCCATAGTCTAGGTCGCTTAAACAGCAGACATTTATTTCTCACCCTTCTGGAGGCTGGGAAGTCCCAGATCAAGCAGACTTGGTTCCTAGTGGAGGCTTTCTTTCTGGCATGTAGATGGCCACCTTCTTGCTGTGTCCTCCCATGGCAGCGAGGGGAGGAGAAAGTAAGCTCTTCAGTGTCTCCTCTTATAAGGGCACTAATTTCATCATGTGGGCTTCGCCCCCGTGACTTCATCTAAATCTGATTACCTCCCAAAGGCCCCACCTCCTAATACCATTGCATTGAGGGTTAGGGCTTCCACATATAAATGTGGGAGGCAGAGACACAAACGTTCAGCCAATAACACAAGGAATGTATGAGAGGCTTTCATTCTTCAAAACCCTACCAAGGGAATATGTTGTCAAACTCTGGAATTTCTGCTCATCTCAGTACAGTTTTAATTTTCATTTCTCTCATTATAAGGGAGATTGAAGAGCCATTTGAATTTATTTTATCTGTGAATTGTGCTATTCATATCTGCAGCCCATGAATCCTTTTCTTCTGTTTTTGGTGGCTCCTTCAAACATTAAGAACATTAACCCTTTGTTATATGTACATATATTTTTTAGCTTATCTTTTATCTTCTTATGATGTCGTTTCCTATTTTTGCAAAGTTTTATATAGTTAGATTTATAGAAATGTTTTCTCCACTTTAAAGTTATAAAAAAAATTTACCCTTTTTAATATTTATAGCTTTGCTTCTTGAAAGAGCTATCTGTGCAAATTCTCTCAGTTTCCTCAGTTTGTACATACTGCTCGTGTCATTTTAGTCCAGGTTTCTGGCTCCCTCTCTCCACCCTCCACCTGTGGGATACAGCTTTCCCCACTGTGCCTTAGTTGCACCATAGCTTGCCACTATTACACATTACTGCCTTATTTTATTACCTGTTTATTTTTCCCTATTCCTCCTTCGTAACAGGATTCTGCTTTGCTCTTTTGAATCCCTGGTGCCTTGTGCTATGTTTAGTTTATAGTAGGTGTTCAATAAATGCCTTTGAATGCATGGCTTAACAAATGGTGATTACTTATTGATTGAAAAGTGCTGAGAGCTTGAAACTGCTTTTTTAAAGCTATTCCAATCATGAGTTCTATTTCTACTTCTGCCAGGAGCTGTGCAATTGACCCCAAACCTTGGACATTTAACTTCTCTTTACACATGCATAAGTATCTTTAGATGTAGAATGAAGTCATGGTCATGGGACTAGGGGACATTTTTGAGTCCTAAAAATCTGTTATCCTGGGCTCTATGTCAAAGGATGTAAACTCTTCCCATATAGAAAATACATTTCAGCTCATTTCTATGGAAGGAAAGAACTTGACTTTCCTATTTACATTTTGAAATATTTTTCTTCATGAGTTGGGTCAAGAACACCAACCTGGAGTAAACCAGGCCTGGGCAAGGAGCAACTCTCCATGCTTCTCCAGTCGCTTGATTGTCTTTGTCCACAGGACTTTTGTTCTGCAGCCTCATTCGGGTAGGGCACAGCAGCCATGCTACAAACATATTTACTGGCCTCTGCAGATGTCAGTTTCTTTTGCAAATCGCTGAATCTGATATCATGTCTCATGACCTGAAGGGAAAAGTCTAACTGCCAAACCCAAGTTTTGGAGGCTTGGCCTACAATGCTTCAGGGTATGACAGAAAGCAATGCGAGTCCAGCCAGCTAGCTCTCTGGGGCCCTTTACCCCATGGATGCTAATTGTTTGGGCTGAAGCACATGGCAGAAGGGAGTGTGGTGCTGATCTGAGAGGGGTCTGGCTGCCTCTGCAGGGGTGGTGAGCTTCCTTTCTCCTCAGAGGTGAGTTGCCTACGCATCTGCTGAGTTTCACAGACCACATGACTTAAGGTTTTTCAGAAAGATAGTGATAAATTTCTCTGCTTGCCCCATTCAAGTGGTAAGCATTGATGGACTTACTATGTGTGCAGCTCTGTTTTGGAACTGGGAATACAATTGTGGACATACAGACTTGGTAGCTTAAAACAATGGTTCTCAAACTGGGCTATACGTGGGAATCACCTGGGAGCTTTTAAATATTCCAAAGCCCAGGCTGCCCCCGATACCATTTAGTCAGAAGAAAATCTGGTAGCAGGCCAAGACGTCAATATTTTTAAAATCCCCCAAGTGATTTCTATGCGTAGCCAAGGTTGAGACTCTTGGCTCTGGAACCTACCTTCTAGAGGGGAAACAGAACAGTGAGATGCACTGTGACAGTGCCATTACTGGGATGCGCGGGTGCATTGGTGGCATGTAGAGGAATATCCAGCCCAGATGTGGTGGGGAGAAATGATGCATGAGCTGAGATCCACAAGATAAGTGGGAGCTACAAAGATGGAAGTCCGTGGTTGAGGAGGGAGGGTGAGAGTTAGAAATAAAAAAAAGCATGTCTGGCACAGGGAAAGGGTGGTTTGAACCTAGGTGAGAGGCATAAGAGAGGAAAGATTCCTAGAGGAGGTGACTGAAGGGAAGGCGGTGCCATCAATTAATTTAGAGAAAAAATGGGTGGAAGAGAAAATTTGGGGAAAAGATGAGGTCCATTTATGGATATCTCAAGTCTCAGATATTTATCTATTTGGATGGAAATAGTAGGCCCTTTGATGCCTTTACTCTAAGACGAGACAGGCCTGGGAAGAAGAAATAGAAGAAATAGCAGTGGCTTACAGCAGAGACCTCTGATTGGTCACCTGGCATCCGTGCTCCTTCGCTCCTGGACGTTGGAGCCCTGGCTTTGCATCGTCATTGCTATGGGAGGTGACTGAATCCCAGGTCACAGCCAAATCCTGAATACTCTGAGTGAAGTGTGGCTGATTCCTGGTTTATGTATTAGTTCATTCTCACATTGTTAGAAAGAAATTCCTGAGACTGAATAATTTATAAAGAAAAGAGGTTTAATTGGCTCATGGTCCTATAGGCTGTACAGGAAGCGTAGTGGCTTCTGCTTCTGGGGAGGCCTCAGGAAACTTACAATCATGGTGCAAGGCAAGGAGAAACAGGCACCTTACATGCCCAGAGAAGGAGGAAGAAAGAGGGAGAGAGGAGTGGGAGGGTGCCACACACTTTTAAACAACCAGATCTCGTGATAACTCACTTACTATAATGAGGACAGCACCGGGGGAATGTTGCTAACCCATTCAGGAAGGATCCACCCCATGAAATCACCTCCCACCAGCCTCCATCTCCAACATTGGGGAAATAATGCAGAGAGAAATAAACTGTATACTCTTCACCCACGCTCCCCAATGGTAGCATCTTGCAAAATCATAGTACAACATCAAAATTAGTATGCTGACATTGATACAGTGCATCCATATATTCACATTTCTCAGCTGTACTTCTGTGTGTGTGTGTGTGTGTGTGTGCTGTATTTATTTCTATACAATTTTATCGCCTATGTTGATTCTCATATCCACCATGATAGTTTAGATACAGATTAGTTCTATGAGCCCAAGGGTCTCTCAAATCATACTTTTATAACCATACTCAATCCCTCCTGTCCCTGCTACCAACTGATCTGCCTGGCAACCACTGATCTGTTCTGCAACTCTACAATGTTGTCATTTTAACAATTATATGTAAATGGAATCATATAGTATGTACTCTTCTGTGACTGGTTTTTATCTCACTCAGCATAATTCCCTTCAGGCTCACCCAAGCTATTCTGTGTAATAAATAGTTCTTTACCTTCATTTCAGGGTAGTCTTCTATGGTGTGATGGTTAACTTTATGTGTCAGCTTGACTGGGCCACAGGTTACTCAGACATTTGGTCAAACATTATTCTGGGTGTTTCTGTGAGGGCATTTCTGGATGAAATTAACATTTAAATTGGTGGATTGAGGAAAGCAGGTGGCCCTCTCTGATGTGGGTGGGCCTTGTCCAATCAATTGAGGACATGAATAGAACAAAAAGGCTGACCCTCCCCAAAAAGAGAATGCTTGCCACCTGATGGCCTGGAACTAAAACATGGGCTTTTTTTTCTGCCTTCAGCTACAAACTGAAGTATCTACTGGGTCTTGAGCCTATCAGCCTTCAGAGTGGAACTATATCATCAGCTCTCCTTATTCTGTGACTTTCTCTCTCTCTCTCTTTTCTATTGGTACTGTTTCTCTGGAGCTTGGAGAACCCTGATAATATACTCCGTATGAGAATGCTACAGTTTGTGTAACTACTCACTCATTGAAGAGCTTCCAGTCTGTTTCCAGTTTAGGGCTTCTATGAACAATACTGCTATAAGCATTATGTGCAGATATTCATATGCACTTAGCTTTTCATTTCTCAGGGAAAAATGTTCAAGTGTGCAACTGCTAAGGTGTATGGTAGGTACATGTTTAGTTTTGTAAGAAATTTTTATGCTCCTTTTCAGAGTGGCTGTATCATATTACATTCCCACCAGCAATGCATGAGTGAAGCAGCTTCTCCACATCCTTACAAGCATTAGGTAATATCATTATTTTTTATTTAAGTCATTATGATAGGTATGTAGTTTTCTCATTTTGACTTTTATTTGCATTTCTTTAATGTCTAATGATGTTGAACACCTTTTCATGTGCTTATCTGCTGTCTATACATTCTCTTGCATGAAATATATGTTTATGTTTTTTGTCTATTTTCTAATTTGATTGTTTTTAATGTTGAGTTTTGAGAATTCTTTCTATATTACAGGTACTTTGTCAGACGTGTGGTTTGCAAATGTTTTCTCTCAGTTGTAGCTTGTATTTCTATACTTTTAACAGAGTCTTTTGAACAGCAAAAGGTTTTAATTTGGTGAGGTTCAGTTTATCAAACTTTCCTATTATTGATTTTGCTTTTAGTGTCAAGTTTAAAAACTTTTTGTCTAGCCCTAGGTCCAGAATATATTCTCCAATATTGTTTTCTGAAAGTTTTACACTTAAATATTTTACATGTATGTCTGTGATCCATTTTGAGTTAAATTTTATATAAGATGTGAGGTCTATGTGGAAGTTTATTTATTTAATTTTTCTTACGGATGTCTAACTTCTTCACAACCATTTGTTTAAAAGTCTTATTTTTCTATATTGAACTGTTTCTGTATCTTTATAAAAAATAAGTAGGAAATATTTGTTAACAAATCAGTTGGGATTTTTTCCTGCATTCTCTGTTTTGTCCCATTGATTTATGTGCCATTTATCAACTAATAGTCCACTTCTGGAATTACTGTAGCTCTATGGTAAACCTTAGCATCAGGCAGAATGATTACATCTATTTTATTCTTCTTAGCTTCTATATGCTGTGCCTGTCCATTTAAATTTTATGATAAGCTTTTTGACATTTATCAAAAAAGACTTTGCAGGAATTTTGTTACAGATCGGACTAAATTAATTTGAGAAGGATTAACATCGTTGTTTGGTTTAGTTGTCCAACACATAGTCATCATGTGTCTCTTTTTGTCTTCTTTGATTTCTTTCAATCAGCACTTTGTGATTTTTAGCATTCAGATACTACACATATTTTGTTAGATTTACACCTATTTCATTTTCTTTGGAGCAATTGTAAATGGTATTAAAGTTTAAATTTCTGTTTCCACAAGTTCATTGTTAGTATATACAAATCCAATGGATACTTTTGTATTGATTTTTGTCTTATTCAACCTTGTTGGATTTACTTCTTAGTTCTAGTTTTTAATTTTATTTGTAGAATCTGGGATTTTATATGTGAACAATTATGTCTTCTGTTACAAGGTCAGGGGTCAGGATACATGGAGACTTGGTCCCTTTTCCTGTTAGGTTGAAGCTTAACAAGCTCTCTCCAGCTGTGTTGTTTTTCTAGTCCCAGAGTCCCTAATTAGTGTACTGTTCTCTTCCCACCTTTCATAGTCCTCCTTTGGTTGCCTCTTGTTTTATTTCTAGGGTTCACAGTTGAATTTAGTGGAGAGGATCACAGAGAGGCAATCTACCCCATCTTTTAAGCAGAGCAGTAACAAGGCTAGACTGGTGTTTTAAAAATGAGTGGTGATGGTCTGGAGTGAGTCAGGTCTGCATTCAATACCAGCCTTTTCACTTACTCAGTATGACCTGGGATATTACCAAAGCATCCCTAAATGTGTTTCCTATCTGTAAACTGGGGAGAATGGGAGGGTCTTCCTGGTAGGATCTTTTTGAAGACTGAATGATGTCACAGGTCTAAAGCACTCATTGCTGTGTCTGGCCTGCCAGTTATTGTTAACACATTTACAATTCTAGAACAATGTGGGAAGGACAGACTGAAGCAGAATAAGATTTAAAACAGAAATTATTGAGAAATTATTAAGAAATTTGCAACTGCCCACACAGAAATGAAGAATGCCTGAATTAGGCCAACGAAAACAGGAAATGTCCTCCCTTAAATGGCATATGCTAAGAATACTGGCTTGGCCAAGTCACATTTGCAGGAATCCTAGGCAATCAAGAATTCTGAGCAGACATTCCTCCCCTGTGAAAAACACAGCACTGGGGACAAATGATCAGGAAATGCCTCGTCCCTGCTCGCTTGATGAGGAGCAACCCTGAGAGCACCGTGGGAGCGGCTGAGCTGGAATCCAGAACTAAGACCACGGAATAGCAATGCAGAGCTGCAGCAGCAGAGGTGGCCCTGCTTCAAGGCCCTGATTGTCCCCGACTCTGCAGCGCAACTTGATGTTGGAAGTCAGCCCGCCCTTCACTCCCAGGCTGGGCTGAGGCACTTGAGGCTGCCAGGATTTCAGTAGAAAGCCTGGGGCCAAATCCTTCGCAGAAGACTGAAGAAGACAGGAGAGGGTGGATTTGCAGTGCCTGGTCTCCATTCCCTTCAGGGCAAACCAGCCACAGGCAGGAATGCGTGCAGCATACCTAGCATGGTGCCTGACAGAGTGATAAATGTCCATCCCCTGGCACTCCACCACCTTGTCTTCTTCCTTTAGCATGTGAGGTGGCCAGCAGGGTCACACATTTACAGAGGAACTCTGCTGTCCAGGGAAAACCATTTGGCATGGGCTCCTGGAGTGTCTTGTAATTCCTAGAAACCAATGTTGAAGCTGTGCATGAGATCCAGGTACCAAGACATATCCGGTACGTTCTGTGAAGATGAGGAATCTTGCAGGAAAAGACTTGGTGGTCCAGGGCCTCTCTGTCTGGCATCCCAGTTGGAAGAAGCGAGCCTGCACATTGCTCCTTGGATTCTCCATGAAGAAGCTATTCTGGCTAAGGCAGGGTCTCTGGGCTCTTGGGACTTCCTGAGACTAGGTAATTTATAAAGAAAGGAGTTTATTTAGCTCATGGTCTGCAGGCTGTACAAGGAGTGTGGTGCCAGCATCTGCTTCTGAGGAGGGCCTCAGGAAGCTTACAGTCACGGCAGAAGGCAAAAGGGGAACAGACATGTCACAAGATGAGAGGGAGCAAGAGACAGAGAAGGGGGAGGTCCCAACCTCTTTTAAACAACCAGATCTCCTGTGAACCAACTGAGCGAGAGCTCACTCATCACCAATGGGATAGTTTGACTCCTTCAAACAGATCTTGTCCTGACACCAGAGGAAGCTCCGCAGGCAGCCTTTCTGGCTGCTGGTGCCACAGACCCTCGCAGGAGTGAATTTAATATCTATTCTGTTCCCAAGTGACCCTGAAGTTCCATGGTACATAATAATTTTTGTCAGTGTGGTGAGAGGTTCCCAACTGGCAGCAAGAACTATAGACAGAAAGCAGCCTGCACAGGGTTCATTAACGCCTCTGCTCATCATTGGGCTCTGTGCTAATGGTCCTGGGTGAGAGGAAGGTCCTCAGGTGGGAGGTGAAGCATCTGTGAACTTTGCGTTTCATGTCTGTGGCCTTGAAAAGAGGCTCGTGCCTCTTCAGAAACCATGGAGCCGGCATGGACATGACCTTTCACATCACGTCAGTAGCTTCTCTACACATTTCTGTCATCTCAAGAGTGAGTAGCTGTTAGGATCTAACTGCTTCTTGAGGGCTGGTTGACTAACAGGCCTTCCTCACCCATGGCGCCTGAATGGAAAGAGGCAGGAGAAGGTGTGGACAGAGGAAAGAATGCTTTATTTGTCCCTCTATTCACCAAAACAAGCCACACTGGCACCTGAAAATGCTATACATTAAACGTATTGAATTCGGCAAATCCGTGGGAGAGGCTGCAACACCCTGGGCAGTGGGGAAGCAGAAGCAAGTGGGACATGGTTCCAGCTCCAGTGTAATTCGTGGTCCTGTGTATTGCATTTCCTCAAATAAGGCCAAAGTCTGTAAATGCCAGTAAGAGCTGGAAGCAAAGTGCTAAGGAAGGAAAAGATGAAGTTTTGACTCTGAAAGGGCAGGATGTTGAAGGGCAGGGCTCCAGATCCAGGTCTCCTTCAGTCCGTGGCAGGACATGAATTCCCAGCATCCATATGGTGGCCAATTGTTTCATCTGCCTAGAGCCCATCTCCCCTTTTTCAGTCGCAGCATCTTGATTTGCCACTGATGAAATTTTTTTTTTTCCTAATCCCTGTCCACATGGGCATCTTGCCCCATGTCCCTCCCGTTTTACCTGAGCCCCAGCTGGAGGGATCATTAATCAGTATAGCCCATCCCTCTGGCCACACTGACTTTCTCAGAGATGGGCATGACTACATTCGTGTGAGAGACTTATTCATGGCTGATACGGTTTGGATGTTTGTCTCCTCCAAATCTCATGTTGAAATGTGATTTCCAATGTTGGAGGTGGGTGTTAGGTTTAGAAGGAAAGGTGAGGGTTAAAGAAAGACACACACACACACACACAAACACACAGAGAAGGTGGCGCTACAGCAACACATGTATATTGCAAAAACCTGCAGAGGTGGGAGACCAGCTTAATGCTAGAGCTCATCACCACTTACAGGCTGGGGTACTTAAAGGTATGGGTGGGAGGGGTCTGGGCCATATGGCTTGCTGCCCAGCAGGATATTGATAAGATGTACCTATGATCAGGCGGTTTGGCCCTTTTTCTGGTAGAATGTGATAGGATGTTCCTTGGACCTTTGCCCAGCAGGATATGATAGGAATGTTCCTTCAGCCGGGCCTTTGCCCTGCAGGATGTAAGGATGTTCCTTCGGTTGGATCTTTGCTGGGCAGGGTATGAGAAGGATGTTCCTGATCCTTGTGTTCAGGTGGTTGGGCAGGCTGTTTCTCACAGCTTGTCCCGCCGTGGAATATTTCACTTTGACCAAGATTGCGAATTGGCAGGGGGCTTATGAAATGGTGCAGTTTGGACTAACAGTCGGGCCTGGTGGGAGGTGCTTGGATCATAGTGGATGAATGTCTCATGAATGGTTTAGCATCATCCCCTTGGTGATGAATGAGTTCTTGCTCAGTTAGTTCACATGAGATCTGGTTGTTTAAAAGAGTGTGGCACTTACCCCCCTTCTCTCTCTTTCTCCCTCTCTCTCCTCATGTGACATGTCTATTCCCTTTTTGCCTTCCACTGTGATTGAAAGTTTCTTAAGGCCCTTATCAGAAGCAGATGCAAGCACCATACTTCCTGAACAACCTGCAGAACCGTGAGCCAAATTAAGCCTCTTGTCTTTATCGATTACCCAGCCTCAGATATTTATAGCAATGCGAAAACAGCCTGTCACAATGGCACTTTTGTAAGAATTCTTTAAAAAGACAGTCTATCATTGTCTATTGCTTCTAAATCAGTGAGATGTAAGTCTAAAGCTGTTGATAATTCTGACATCATAGGGAGTGAAAGAACTGTTGAGGGATAGATTCATGATGATGTTTTTGAGTGCCTGGATCCAGCTATGCCTGCAGTCCACCCTTTTACATTACAAAAGACAATACTTTCCCTTTGTGGTTAAGCCATTCTGACTTTGAATTCTGTCACTCACAAGCAAAAGAATCCTAAGGGAACTTGCTCTGATTCAAAGAGGAGACACATCATAATGGTAAGTCTCTTCTTCAGGGAAGCGTGGCAGAAAGTGTGGCCTCTTAAGTAGCATTGCCTCCAGTCTCCAAGAAACCATCTGGCTGCTTAGGAAAGGAATATCCTCCAGGTCTGATGATCTATTTGGAGATTCCAGTTATCTCACCAAAAGACATCTCCAGTTGTTTTCAGAGAAGGTAAGCAGATATAGAATTTTCACATAGCCTGTATCTCCACTGAGCAACCCCCAAGGTGGAGAAAAGGTGTCCATGTCAAGGTCAGGCTCGGTTAAGGATGAATGGGATGTGTGACTCTCTGAATGAGCGGAAAATGTCAATGTTCCCTTGACACCACTGAACCACGGCACCAGACTTGTAAGTGCACCTGTGGCTGGTCCACACTTCCCTCCACAAGGTGTCACTTCTGCAGAATTGTGGTCCAGATGATCTTTCCAAACAGGAGATGTATGCAGGCAGCTTCTCTTTGTAAAAGTCTCTGGTGCTGTCTATTGGCAAGCAGGGGAGTTTGAACTCTTATTGCAGCCTTCTCCACTGCCTGGATGAGCATCCCGCCTCAATCCCTCTCAGAGCACCCCAGCACTCATGACTGCACCTCCCCTTCTTGCTCCCTTGCTGCACTGTCTGACCCTCACTTATCACCAGCCTTCAGGGCAGCCTCACCATGGACATCCAGAAAAATTGTGCCAGAGGCCTTCATGAGCTGTGCCATACATGGAAGCAATTCCTAGGTTACTGCTGGATTGGGTAAGATGGCAGCTCTTTCCAGGCAGCTCCAGGGTCAGCAGATGCCCATCTTCCAAAGGGAAGGTCAAGCTGGGTTTATCACTGACTCCAGGACAGCATGCTTTCCAGGGACCCCGGCTGTCTTGGGTGTCTGGGCTTGGGGAACACCGCAGCATCTAGGAATTCTCCTTCATTCTGCTGTTTAGCGATGTCTCTTTCCAGACTTGGGAGAGGCAGAAGGGTGGCAGCTATGGTATCTTTCTGGGCCACGTGCTTTGCATGCAGAACTTTCTGGTTTGATAGACAGGCACAAGGGAGCCAGGGTGTCTCTTCCAAGCCCAGGACTGGTGGGGAGACAGCAAGCTCTTGAGCATGGCCTTCAACATTTTGAGAGTGGAGAGCAAAGAAGCCCCCTTTTCTCTCCCCTGTCCTTTAGTTCTTTTTCCTCTAGACCAAGAATTCTGTTCTTTCTTACGGTTCTAGACAAACTTTCATTTAAAGACGCCTATGTTGGGCCAGGTAACCTCTCACAGACCCTGAGATGGAGGTATGCATGCAGGAGGATTTGGGGAGTAACTGTGGGAGTGAGAGGAGCAGGTCTGGGCACAGATTCTACCTGTGATGCAGCTGAAACAGAGGCTTTGCTGAGCCCACGGGGGAGGTGTGGCCATTACACTCCTTGTGAGTTTTCCCCAACTGAAACCTGGGAGCTGAGGCTATATACCCTGCCCCTTCAACCAAGTAGTGGATGTGGCATGCCCTGCCCAGGGAGAGAGTGTGACCTGGGAGCCAGCAGTTGCTTTTATCTGAATGCAGCTGCTAGAGCTGGAGCTGTAAGCCTGGAGGCCAGCACTCCTGGATCTGGGGAGTGGGTACCTTCTTCCTGAAGGTGCATCTGGGTACGGCACCAGTGCACACACCAAGAGGCCTCTATACGTGCAGAACAGCCGAGGAAGGAGGCAGAACTGGCCTGGTTCATGGCATCTAGAAATCCATTTTCCCTGCAGGAGGGTCATGCCAGCTCCCAGACAGCGACAGGGACTATCCTGTTAATAACAGACACTGACTGCTGCCTGCATGTTCTGTGTCAGGCCTGGCGAGTGCACTATTTATACACATAGCTCCTTTCCTCTCCCCAGCTGCCTGTGAGGATGATGTTGACGTAGGAAACTGACAGTCAGATGGCGTTTAGGTGACTTGCTCAAGTCACAGAGGCAGACAGGAATGGGGAGCAAGGACTGCCCTGTCTGATGTCAGAGCCTGGTGCTGGCAGCTGTCCCTTGCTCCCTCCCTGCATCTGACCACAGCAGGCTGGCAGGGAATGGAGGAGCGTCATCCATGGCTATTTCAGGTGTGCTGAATTAGGGATGGTGGCCAAAGCTGTGGTCATCTAGGGACCCTCCTGGGTCTGGGAGGGTGTCAGGGTATGCATGCCTCAGTGACAATGTGGAGGGCCATCTTGGACAGTGATGCCCATAGTGCTGGTTCTCTGCCCAGAAATCTGTCAAGAGGCCCCAGAGCCTGACATGGCTCCCCTAGAAGTCCTGTGTACACAGAGCACCCAATATATAAAGGGCCGCCCCTACCCTGGACTGTGCCAGATGCCCACAGGGAGTGTCCCACCTTCTGCCTGCAAGACCACAGGGCTCTCAGCTTTGCCGTGGAGGAGCCCAACCCCAGCTGTCCCCCAAGCAGGGTGGCTAAGCAGGGAGTTGCCTCAACAGGCCCTGGGAGGCACCCAGGGAGTGGAGCTGGAGCCCCGTCGTCATTGTAGACTGGCTTTATTCTACCCTCTATGCCCTGGGCAGTCATTAGCAAACAGCCCTGGCCATGCACCCAACTTCTGACGTGGCAGTCAGAAGTGGCAGGGACACAAGCCTTCCAGCAAGGGACGGCAGCTTCACCCCAGGGCAGGCCCAGGAGGCCCCAAGCAGCTTGTCACTAGAGCACGAGGTCTCCAGATGGCAGGGTGCCCATCCTGCCTATGCTTCCTGCTGTGAGGCCATCACACCTGAGCCAACCACTCATGGAGACATCGAGGGAGGAAACACATACAGATGGGAGAGATCGGACAACATGCGGTTCAAAGGACGTCCCAGGCAGTAAGAAGCAAAGCAGCCTGGGCCTGGCCTGCCCAGGATGGGTGCCGCAAAGAGAGCAGCTCCTGCCCCTATGATGTCCTCGTTTCACTGTGGACACATGGTCAGCCCCATGGAGCCCAGGGCAGCACAGGTGCAATAAAGACAGCAAGAGGGGCTGGAGGTGTCACCACGCTCACACAGGCCACACCTGGCCCTGCTCAGCTCCTCTGACTGCTTGCGTCTGCATTTCCCAAGTGCTCCCTGGCCGCCCTGAGAGGCTCACAGCGTCAAGCTCTGTCCTTCCTCCACTAGGCCCACCCTGGGTCCCTGTGCTGACATCCCTCTACCTGAGAGGGACGTCCCTTTTTACTTGCCCAGTCAATCTCTACTTTTCTTTCTTAATGTTCCAGCCTGTGTCACCTCCCTATAAACCCTTCTCTAACACCCCAGTTAAGCAAGGTCTTCCTTCCTGGCACACACAGCAGGTCTGTGTTGATTTTAAACCAGGACACTTCACATTGTATTAGGTGCTTACCAGGGCCTGTTACAAGGCTCTTGATTCCAACCGTTATTCCTGGTAAGTGCCTGGAAGTGAGGCCCACAGTCAGGGCACAGCAGGTGGCTTGTGTGTGAGCAGCTGCAGGAGTAAAAGAGAGAAATAAGACATCTGCCCAGTTATTGGATCCATGATGAGGACACTTTGCATCCTGGGAGCCATTTGTGGGGATTGCTGGGCAGGGTGTTCATGGTAACTGCAGAATTTCCAGTCACCATGGAAACTTCTAGAAACACTGAGTGAGTGCCTGGCTTGGATTCCTGGAGTGGGGAGGATGTCTGACTCAGCTTGAGGAGCACTAAGGAAGCTTCTGTTATGTCCTTTCTGGTGGTGACCCTGCGAAGTGTCCACCACATGTGTGCCACAGGAAGACAGGTGGCTGGGCAGTCCTGAGCTTCCCTCCACAACCCAGAGACCATGGGGTGAAACAGTGCTGAGGGCCCCGGGCCCAGGGACAGGCAGCTCTGTGGCTCACACCCTCATCCGCTGACTCCTCTGGGAGAGACAACGTGATGGTCCCATGCTTTTTCTGGTCCACATGAATTTGTGAGCCCTGACCTAGTTTCAGAATCAGTTAAGGGCCTATGAGCAAGGAGAAAAACAAGAGATAAGGTGGTTACAAGTACACAGAGAAGCCAAAAGAGATCTGAGGACATTTTGAGAAGAAGAAACAGAGCTGAACGCAGACACTGGGCCTGGGGTCGGCTGTATTCACAAGGTCACTCAGGGGCAAAGGAGCAGGGTTTTGTGCTGGGTGACCCCAGGCCAGTCACTTGACCACCCTGAGACTTAGTCTCTTTTCCCGTAAGAGGGGCTACTATTTCATGTAATTATAATACAAATCCTTGCCCGGGTTCTTTCCAGGATTGTGAAAGGAGATGATCACTGTGAAATGGGATGCTTTTCTAAACAAAGGAGAGCTCAGAAAGTCGCAAAAGATAGTCACTTTTAATAAGAAAAGGCTAGAGTATTATAAAATTGTGAGGTTTGGCCTAAATGTTAAATTCTAAAACTCTCTTTCTAAAATTTCCCTTTAAAGCAGATAGAAACACAATTTTCTTAAGCAAGGGAATGACAAAAAAAAAATGTGGAGAAAGCATGTCTGCCTACTCATCCCTGCCTGTCCTCTAGAGACCCACAGGCATCCCGACAGTTTTGAACTAAATGTGGGCTGTTTCTGCACTCATCCCTGTTCAGCAAATTCAACTTGGAAACAGATTTCATTCAGACAGTGATTGTTAATGTGCTCATTTGATTTAGGGGCTAATGCTTTCCTTTGTGGCATAACTGGAAGAACTATTAAATGAAAAAGTATTCAGTGATACTTGTTAAAGCACGGTAAGGCTGACTGCACTCAGCATCCTCGCGACAGGTATCTGGACAATGGGATTTTGCAGTGGGCAGGAGAAATTGACCTCACCTCCCAATACCACACCGACAAGTGGCGGCTGACAGCCACGGAGCAGGGTGAGGGTCAGTGGGTGGAAAATTCCCTGGAGGAAGTCAGGGGTCAGGGACAGTCTGGATAAACTGATCTCACAGGATTCTTGCTGAAGGCAGACCAGAGTGATCAGATGTCACATGGGGTATGGTGGAGGATGAGGAACCCAATCAGATATTGAGTGGTGGGTTCTGGCTAAATGGGCTGAGCAGTGTTCTTGCTGACACTGAATTTTATAAGGAAATGCACAGATGGGTCCAGGAGAAGGTTGAGGAGTCCGACTAAAGCTTGGTCAAGCACAGAGTCTTCGTCAGAATGTGCCAGTGTGCAGCACTTCTGAGCACGCCTGGGGTCAGCCAGGATAAGAGAAGCCCCTCTATTTCCAAGCAACAGGGCAGCTGCTGTGAGTGTGGCATTGACAAGCAGATTCCACTGTGATGTTTTCAGAAAAAGAAAGTCCTAGGACTCTGAGCACCTTTATTCATATAGACAGGGACCCTGCAACCAATCTTTGCCAGGCCCCCAAGTACCCGGGCTACCCTGCCAGTTTCCTGGAGCTGGCTCCCCAAATGGGCCTCCCTTGGTTTGGCTGCAGGGTGTCAGTTCATGTCCCTCTTTTCTGTGTGCTGGGGGAGGAAGGATCCCTCTTCTCAGGGGACATTTCTTTTTTATTGTTATTACTATATTTTAAGATCTGGGATACATGTACAGAATGTGCAGGTTTGTTACATAGGTATTCACGTGCCATGGTGGTTTGCTGCACCCATAAACCCATCATCTACATTAGGTATTTCTTCTAATGCTATCCCTCCCCTAGCCTCCAACCCCCAGACAGGCCCTGGTGTGTGATGCTCCCCTCTCTGTGTCGATGTGTTCTCATTGTTCAACTATAACTTATGAGTGAGGACATGTGGTATTTGGTTTTCTGTTCCTGTGTTTGTTTGCTGAGAATGATGGTTTCCAGCTTCATCCATGTCCCTGCAAAGAACATGAACTCATCCTTTTTTATGGCTGCATAGTATTCCACAGTGTATATGTGCTACATTTTCTTTATCCAGTCTATCACTGATGGACATTTGGGTTGGTTCCAAGTCTTTGCTATGGTGAATAGTGCTGCAATAAACATACGTGTGCATGTGTCTTTATACTAGAATGATTTATAATCCTTTGGGTATATAGCCAGTAAGGGGTTGCTGGGTCAAATGATATTTCTGGGTCTAGATCCTTGAGTAACTGCCACACTGTCTTCCACAATGGCTGAACTAATTTACACTCCCACCAACAGTGTAAAAGCGTTCCTATTTCTCCATATCCTTTCCGGCATCTGTTGTTTCCTGAGTTTTTAATGATCACCATTCTAACCAGTGTGAAATGTTATCTCATTGTGGTTTTGATTTCCATTTCTCTAATGACCAGTAATGATGAGCTTTTTTTTTTGTATGTTTGTTGGCCGCATAAATGTTTTCTTTTGAGAAGTGTCTGTGCATATCTTTCACTCACTTTTTGATAGGTTGTTGTTTTGTTCTCTTAAATTTGTTTAAGTTCCTTGTAGATTCTGGATGTTAGCCCTTTGTCAGATGGATAGATTGCAAAAATTTTCTCTCATTCTGTAGGTTGCCTGTTCACTCTGATGATAGTTGCTTTTGCTGTGCAGAAGCTCTTTAGTTTAATTAGATCCCATTTGTCAATTATGGCTTTTGTTGCCATTGCTTTTGGTGTTTTAGTCATGAAGTCTTTGCCCATGCCTATGTCCTGAATGGTATTGCCTATCCAAATTAGGAGTGAAATCCCATTCACAATTGCTACAAAGACAATAAAATACCTAGGAATACAGCTTACAAGGGATGTGAAGGACCTCTTCAAGGAGAACTGCAAACCACTGCTCAGGGAAGTAAGAGAGGACACAAACAAATGGAAAAACATTCCATGCTCATGGGTAGGGAGAATCAATATTGTGAAAATGGCCATACTGCCCGAAGTAATTTATAGATTCAGTGCTATCCCCATCAAGCTACCATTGACGTTCTTCACAGAATTAGAAAAACTACTTTAAATTTCATATGGAACCAAAAACGAGCCCGTATAGCCAAGACAATCCTAAGCAAAAAGAACAAAGCTGGAAGCATCATGCTACCTGACTTCAATCTATACTACAAGGCTACAGTAACCATAACACCATGGTACTGGTACCAAAACAGATATATGGACCAATGGAACAGAACAGAGGCCTCAGAAATAACACCACACGTCTACAATCATCTGATCTTTGACAAACCTGACAAAAACAAGCAATGGGGAAAAGATTCCCTATTTAATAAATGGTGCTGGGAAAACTGGCTAGCCACATGCAAAAAACTGAAACTGGACCCCTTCTGTATACCTTATAAAAATTCACTCAAGATGGACTAAAGACTCAAAATGTAAGACCTAAAATCATAAAAACTTTAGGGGACATTTCTTGTTATGAGTATTTAAATACCCTACCAGAGGCATACTGGCTTTCCCAGATCTGACTTCCAGGGCTACACTTCTTTGGGGAGAGTTTTTTCTTTCATCATTTATGGCCTTTGAGCTGAATCAAACAAATAGTATAACATTCTCTACTACTTTATTTAGTCTTAAATCTATTTTAATTTATGTGAAACATGCTTGCTTTGCCTCTCAAAGGTTTGCTGGCATTTTCAGTGTCTATGTCTCAGAGTATTAGCTGAGAATAGCATGGCCACAGTCTAAAGCACTGGTGACAATAATTCTTTTACTCATTCTTTTACTCTTTTCTTTAGTCTGCAAAAATTATTGAATGCTTCTATGTTCCAGGCTCTGTTTTAGGTATTGAGGTTTCAGCAGTGACCCAAACTAGCAAAAACTCTAGCTACATGGAGGTCACATTCTAGGAAGTACCAACACACCCCAAGTGGGTAAAACATGGAGGGTGTCAGATGGTGGTGAGTGCTATGGAAAAAAATGAAGCAGAGAAAACAGGGATGGTTTAGAGTGGGATTTGCTATTCTAGAAGGATGGTCAGTGAAGGTCTTCCTGAGAAGCTGATATTTAAACAAAGACCTAGAGCTGAGGGATGGAGCCCTGCAGGTCTCTGGATGGGCTAATCTGTTTCAGGAGCTCATTGAATGATGCTCCCTGTGTGTCAAACATCGCTCTACCAAGTGGGATCTAAAGACTGAGGAGCCAGAGCCTGTACCCTTCTTCTGCTTATGCGCAACAGGCCATAACTTGTGATCATGTAATGATTCTGTGATGACACACTGGGTCAAAGCAGGGCTGATTGGTACCCAGAGGTGATGCCTGGGCAGCATCTTTTACATTTCCCAGACTTCAAGGGGCTTCGGTGAAGGAAGAATGTCTCCCTGCAGCTCTGGGACATCCTGGAATGACTCAGAAGTCTCAACTATTAAATTTTCAGCTTATTTCATTACCAAGTAATGTAAGTTACAAAAGCATCATTCTCTTTCCTAATATTTTTTGGATTTTTCACCCTATCCCAGAGGACAGGGTGGAGTCAGAAGTGAGCTGAAGGGTGGGTGCATCTGAGGTGAGGCTCAGCATGGCGGGGGTCTGGGGTGGGCAGCATCAGGACCTCAGCACTCAGGAACGGCTTGCTCCAGATGTGCTCTTGGGGACAAAGGCTAGACCCTGACCCAGGTCTCTGTAGGAAAGGAGGGCTGTTTTAAAGACACCATGGTGGCATGCAAAGCAGCAAAGTGTCAGGAATGGAGTCACTCCAAGAAACTGTTTCCTTTCTCTGTTAAATTTTCTATTCATGTTCATCATTGACCTGAACAGCTTCACCATACAGTCTGTAGATAATTCAGCAGGAGCTAGTTGGGGAATGTTTAGTGTGTACTTTCACTGGGGCCAAGATCTCTTGTAAGATGGGGGATTCAACTTTTTAAAAGCTACCTCAGGAATGCTGGTTGTAGCAGCTGCTTTGACACCACACCACATCTCCTGCGTTCAGCTGCAGCTGTGGGAATGGCCCATGCCAGTTGCTGGTTCTCATCTAACAGTGAGACTTTGCCCTGGGGCCTGCTCTGCTGCCCCAGCCCTGGGCACTCACTCACTCAGCCTTAGGGAGTGTGGAACAGAAGAGCTGCTGCCTTCAAGCAGTGAGCACCTGGAGGTCAGCATCCACACCCTGTCCTCCATCTCCGAAGGACCATGCTGGGGTATATTCCACAGGCTTCTCAGCCGGGACCTGGCCTGATCGAGCCCTGATTATCTGCAGAGAAAGCTAGCTGTGAATTCACCCTTCCCTGGCTTTCCTGCTTTTCTTGTTCCCTCCTCTACTCTGGCTCCTGCTTCCTGGGATCCTGCCTCAAATGCCTGCCTGTAGCCAAATCCTCCTCACAGGGCCTGCTTACAGGGGTATTCAAAAAGGACCATGACCACGTCTGCATTATGAGGACACACTCCCAAGGAGCAAACACTAGAAGACTCAAGTATGATTCATGAGAAAGTGAAGAAGTCCTACTAACATTACTGGTAATTAATAGGTGAGGAAGGCTTGTATGTGTCTTTTTGCTATGTTTTGTGGGAAATCTGGGGATTTATGATGGTCTTCAGACATATCTCATGACTTTCAAATGTCGACTATAGATGAAAACTCATCTCAGCAAAAAGTAAGGTAACAACTTGAATCCTACAGTACATGAAATTATCATTCACCAGAACCCAAAGTGATGTATCCCGGGGAACCAAATGTTAACATTAAGAAATGTAAAAAATAGAACGTAAGTAAAGCAAAAAAGACACTGAAGTAATTTGATAAAAATCAACATTCATTCTTTCATTCTAGGAAAAGAAATCCTAGAAAGGTAAGAAAAAAATGTATCCTTTTGGGCCGGGTGCGGTGGCTTACGCCTGTAATCCCAGTACTTTGAGAGGCCGAGGGGGGCGGATCACAAGGTCAAGAGATCAAGACCATCCTGGCCAACATGGTGAAATCCCGTCTCTACTGAAAATACAAGAATTAGCTGGGCGTGGTGGCATGTGCCTGTAGTCCTAGCTACTCGGGAGGCTGAGGCAGGAGAATCGCTTGAACCTGGGAGGAGGAGGTTGCAGTGAGCCAAGAGCGCACCACTGTGCTCCAGCATGGCGACAGAGTAAGACTCTGTCTCAAAAAAAAAAAAAAAGTATCCTTTTTGCCATTTATTTTAGTAAACTTTATACTTTTACAACCAAATCATCATATAGCTTCTAAAACAAAAATCAGCAAAAAGACTAGGGTTAGCTACCTATCACCATTATGATTTTACATTGTCTGGAAGTCAACTAAACAAGATATGAATTATAAATTAAAAGACAATTTGGGGGAAGAACACTTTAATTTTTATTTTAATGATGCTCAAGACTATCAAATCTCTGAGAATAAAAGAGTTTAATAAAATGACCCAAATTGTTTAAAAAGATAGCTTTTCAAGCAGTAATTACAAGCAGCAATGAAGGAATACAGTACTTTTACGCTGTTGGTGGGACTGTAAACTAGTTCAACCATTGTGGAAGTCAGTGTGGCAATTCCTCAGGGATCTAGAACTAGAAATACCATTTGACACAGCCATCCCATTACTGGGTATATACCCAAAGGATTATAAAACATGCACACGTATGTTTATTGTGGCACTATTCACAATAGCAAAGACTTGGAACCAACCCAAATGTCCAACAATGATAGACTGGATTAAGAAAATGTGGCACATATACACCATGGAATACTATGCAGCCATAAAAAATGATGAGTTCATGTCCTTTGTAGGGACATGGATGAAGCTGGAAACCATCATTCTCAGCAAACTATCTCAAGGACAAAAAAACCAAACACTGCATGTTCTCACTCATAGGTAGGAACTGAACAATGAGAACACATGGACACAGGAAGGGGAACATCACACTCTGGGGACTGTTGTGGGGTGGGCGGAGTGGGGAGGGATATCATTAGGAGATATACCTAATGCTAAATGACGAGTTAATGGGTGCAGCACACCAACATGGCACATGTATACATATGTAACAAACCTGCACGTTGTGCACATGTACCCTAAAACTGAAAGTATAATAATAATAAAATTTAAAAAAAGAAATGCAGATGTCATTTATCATATAAAAGCACCCTAAATCTCTAGTGATAAGTCTGATGAGGTATGCACAGGATCTAAATTTTGAAAACTAGAAACCCATTTCTCCAGAGATGTGAAAGAGTGTTTGGACAAATGCGGAAGCATCAAGGCTTTCTAAATACTTCAATAATGTCTTCTTTCCAAATCAATTCTTAATTTTCATGCAATTCCCTTGAAAGCATCCATAGTAAACTTTTTTGGAAAGTCAATCCTTATAAAGCATCCATATCTATAATCTAGAGAGCTGAAAGAAGAGGAGGAGGTCCAACTCAGATGGTCCATGTGGTGAGAGCTGAGCATGGCCTCTTTGGGAATACAGAGACACTGCCAACCTCAGCAAGAGCAGTTTTTGGGGGAGAGAGTGGACACCAACTATAGAGGCAGGGAGAGGTCAAGGACAGAAATCCATGTCCCTCAGCCCCCTCTCCTCTTTTCCCACATATACATCTATATATATATATATACACACACACACATATATGTATATATGTGTGTGTATATATACATATGTGTGTGTTTAAATATATATATACACATATGCGTGTGTGTGTATAAATATATATATACACAGAGAGAGAGAGATACGTATAGATTCATGTGTGACTTAACAGCAGGGATACTTCTGAGAAATGCATCCTTAGGTGATTTCATCATTGTGTGAACCCCACAGAGTGACACGCAAACCTAGATGGTGCAGCTGCCACACCCCCAGGCTCTATGCTACAGCCTATTATTGCTCCTAGGCTATAAACCTGCACAGCATATGATTGTACTCAGTACTGTAGGCAGTTATAACACAGTGGTGAGTATGTGTGTATCTAAATATATCTAGACATAGAAAAGGTACAGTAAAAATATGGCATCAAAGATTTAAAAAATGGCACACCCCTATGGAGCACTCACCATGAATGGAGCTTGCAGGACTGGAAGTTGCTTTGGGTAAGTCACTGGGTGAGTGGTGAATGAATGTGAAGGCCTAGGACATTACTGCACACTACTGTAGGCTACACTAAATTTATTTTTAAAATTCCTTTCTTCAGTAGTAAATTAACTTTAGTTATTGTAACTTTTTTACTTTATAAATTTTTAAACTTTTAATTTTTTTAACTTTTTTACTTTGTTGTAATAACACTTAGCTTAAAACACAAACACATTGTATAGCTGTACAAAAATATTTTCTTTCTCTATATCCTTATTTTATAAATTTTCTATTTTTTTTTTTTTTTTACTTTTTAAACTTTTTTTTGGTTAAAAACTAAGATATGAACACACACATTAACTTAGGCCTGCACATGGTCAGGATCATCAATATTACTGTCTTCCTCCTCCACATCTTGTCCCACTGGAAGGTCTTCAGGGGAAATAACACTCACGGAGCTGTCACCTCCTATGGTAACAATGCCTTCTTCTAGAATCCCTCCTGAAGGACCTGCCTGAGGCTGTTTTACAGTTAACTTCAAAATAGAAGAAGCACACTCTAAAATAACAATAAAATGTAAAGCATAGTAAATACATAAGCCAGTAACAGCCATTTATTATCAAGCATTATACATTGTACATAATTGTATGTGCTCTACTTTATATGTCTGGCATCTCAGTAGGTTCATTTACACTAGCACATACATGTGTATGTTTATATATGCACACATATTATATATATAAAGACACACACACAAATGCACACACATATGTAAAACTTATTCAAGTTAGACAATAACACAGAAGAAATAAAAGTTCCCCTTGACCCTATCACCATCCTAGACTTCTGCCTGGAGATGGTCAACTCTTTTAATCGGCTATATATCTCTTATGTTTTATCTATAAATTAACACAGACTATAAAAGTACATATTTTTGTGCTCTGTTTTTCTTTTTTTAATTTTATATTCTGCAGTATGTGCGATTCAGAGCCTATTCAGTCATTTACCTGTGGGTAGACAGATAGCATGTTTCCAGCTGTTTTCTTCTGCAGTGTTGTAAGCAATGACCTTGCACGTGTCTCCGAGCGTCCTGTGCAGTTACTTTTCTGGAGAGTGAATTGGAGGCTGGGTTTTCTCAGGCAAGCAGGAGGTAGGAGTCTCTGCAGGTAAAGGGAGGATGGGGGAGAAGTTAAGTGTTGCTGGGGAGGCACTGGACCAGTTCTGAGGAGCAGTGGATGGGCAACTGAAGCAAGCAAAAGGGCTGCTGAGACCAGGTCCTAGGCTTGTCCACAGCAGGGCAGGGCATGTGGCAAGGGAGGGAGGGTGTGGCCATAGATCCTGACTAAGAGCAGCCCTTGGTCCTGAATCCAGCTCCTCTGAGACCCAGGAACTATCTCACTTCTTTCCCCAGGCAGGCAGACAGAGGCTCCAGTTCTCAAAGTGAGGCCTCTAGACCAGCAGCCCCAGCAGTGCTGGCGAACTTATTAGAATGCACATTCTCAGGTCCCACCCTCAAGTCAGGAGCTCCTGGGGTGGGCCCACCCATGTGCCCTTTGAGGAGCCTTCTAGGTGATGTTAATGCACACTAATGTCTGAGAACCCCTGCTTAAAAGCTCCATGGAGACTCAGCAGCACACACCTGTAGACACCATGATTATTCCTTCCTCTGGGTGCCTTTTCCCAACCTTCTCCTTAGTTTCTAACATGTTTTGATGTTTAGAGTTTACCTAAGACTGCTCAGATACATGCTCTTGATCAGGGCACCGGTACCAGTCCTTGGCTGTTAGGAACTGGGCTGCACAGCAGGAGGTGAGCCATGGGCGAGGGAGCATTACAGCCTGAGCTCTGCCTCTTGACAGATCAGTGGCAGCATCAGATCCTCATAGGAGAGCGAACTCTGTTGTGACCTATGCATGCAAGGGATCTAGATCATGCGCTCCTTATGAGAATCTAGTGCCCAATAATCTGAGGTAGAACAGTTTCATCCCAAAACCCTAAGCCTGTGCCCCCTCCCATGCACCCCCATCCATGGAAAAATTGTCCACAAAACCAGTCCCTGGTGCCAAAAATGTTGAGGACCACTACTCAGGGTTGCCACCCACACTATTATTTCCAGGAAGGAATAATTATGCCCAGCTGGTGATCCTGGAGATTAAGCAGATGCCCAAGAGGCCGCAGCTCATTGGCAAGTGCAGGGCTGTCTCCATGTCCTGGCCGGCAGACCCTAAACATCATGGAGACCTGGGGACAACTGGGTCCCCAGCACCGACTAGTTCACACAGCCTGGTCCCCCGCTGACCCTCCCTGACCAGACCAGGCTGGGCTAAGAGGATAAAGACCCGAATCTCTTTCCCTATCCTACTGTGAAATTGCAAAGAAAAACTCTCCTCTGTTCTGTCCAGTTGATGCTTGGTCAGCTCTTGGAGTGACCAGGGATAGGTCAGGGCCTGGAAAGCAAGGTCACTTCCAGGGGATAAGGACAAGGTAGGTACAGTGGCCATCCCCATGTGTCCACCCAGCTGTGCCATCCCCATGGGCTGCTCCCTTCCCAGGACTGGCATGCTGGGCTGAGGCAGTTTGAGAGGTGTCCCTTGGCTCTTTAGACTCATGGTCAGCCCCCTGCTATGGCAAGGCTGGGGAGGGGCTGTTTTACACAGACCCTTCCTTACACTCAGTGCCCCACCCCACTTGCCCATGCATTCTAGAATCAGCTCTACAGTGAGGGCTTGTTATGCTTCAACTCTGTGAGAGGAGAGAGTCCTGGTACTGGGACCACTGCTGCCTCCGCGCCCTCCCTGGGCCCTCCTCAGGATAGGGTTCTGGGGTGAGAAGCACATGTGCAGAACAGCCCCCAAGACAGGCTGCTGGAGCATCAGAACCTCTCACCCAAAGACCCATCTCACAGGCTGCTGTCAGGGTCAGAGGGTGGACACTGCAGAGGCATCAGTGGGGGCTGCTCCACGGAAGCACTAGTGGCAGAGCTGCTGGACTTCCTGAGCAGCTTCGGTCTGCTCTGTGATCCCTGCAAATCCCTGGACAGACATTATTCTGGCGCTGCTGCTGAGATTTGCTTAGCAGAGACGGCCCTGGCCAACAGCTGGAGATACGCAGGTAACAAATCACCTGCTGCAAGAACACTCAGAAAAATAAGAGTGAAAGAGGGGAAATAAAGTTCATCATCTTCTTACAAAATATGTGGAAATGTTTGAATGTGGAAAGTGATACCAGGAACTGGATCCAGGCTGGTAAGTGTCCTGGATCTACACAGCATGGAGAACTTCCACAGGCCAAAGGATCTGGGTGGTGCTGGGCCGCTTCTCTGGCTCACTGACTGTGGGGAATGGAAGAGCACCCGGACCTGTCTGGAGGGAAGTCCAGCAGTACAAAGAGGCCTGGGAACTGCATTCTTCTCAAATCTCCATCCTGGTTGCTAAAATGAGGCCCACCAACTAGACTTCTCTTTTTCACAGAAAAAGAGTTTTCAAAATCTCAAATATGGAAAGGAGAGCAAAAGGCAAGACATATTCCATAGTGAGGACAATCGATTCTAAAGTTCTTACTGACTCAACTTTGAAGCCATCCAGAATAGGCAGGTTGTAAGCGTCTATAACCAAATGCATTAGTTGAATTTAATTTAAACAGGAGAAAGAAGAAAAGAGTATTTTGCCCTTACGATGCAATTTAAAAATATTTATCTGGAATATTTTGGCAATTGCTTCGGTGTACCCCAACTATCCTGGTGTGTCCTTCTGCTAATGGAAAATGAAGACAGGCAGCCTCTTCTCAATAACTCCTGCGTGGCTTCCCGAGCTACTCAGACATTTCAAATGTGCTAATGTTTTTCTAAAGAGATAAAACTGGGTGGTCTGGAGGTGAAGCTAAGCTCTAGTTTACATTACTCTCCAGAGGGCAAACGACAGCCCTGCCCCCCCTGCCCTTCTCTCCCCCTCGTTGGCAATTCTGCTATCAAGGCCTTTCGTTCCTTTTCAGATTTTCTCCAGACCATGTGGTGGTTCTCCTGGTGGAATTGAGTTATTTACTTGTAGGTAAGGTTAAACCTTAAACTCAATTACCCATAGAATTCCAATGGTTTAATTTGGGCAACTGTTGGAGTCAAGTGGACGTGTGAAAACAGTTCTGGAGACAGCCCATTTATAACTGATCAGACAGCAAACCAGCAGATGCCAGCCAGCCTGGTGTGGTGCTGCGCGCTCCATCCACGGACGTACCCCCAGCACTGCGCACTTGCCTCGGAGGTGGGCTGGGGTTGGCGTTAAAGCTTAGGTGTATTGGGGCTCGTCACCAGAAGGATTTGGGGATGCTCATGTTTATTTTGGTTCCTGCCTTTCAATTAAAGTATAATACATTGTCCCATTTTTTCAGTCACTTGTTTAATCGTGAGATTATGGGCTATCATAAAACCTTCATTGCTCTCGTATTTCTTCTTGGCAAGGCAAAGAAAAGTTAATTTGGGATTAGCTCCAGAAGCATTTTGATTGAGCCTTGCCACTATTTATCACACCAAAGACACTGACAGCGCTAATGAATGTTTGGGTTTGTGTATCATTTTGTAAACACACAGCGCCCCCAAGGTGATGCCAATTAAACTCCCAATGAAGGATTAAGGAGGGCCCATGTGAAAGAGGCAACAGCCCTTTTTGACGATTTCCAAGAGGCTTGACCTGAACACAGCAGCAGTATGTGTAGCTTGCGGGAGGAATCTGCCCCTTCGTGGCCCCCGCTGATGTGTGCGGGGGGCTTCTGCTCCCCAAAATGACATTGATCCCAGCTGCAGCTAAGAGTGTGGTGATGCGTGCAGGGCCCCGCACAGCCCGGAGAAGAGGACTGGTGCTGAGGCAGTCCCAGGACGGCTGGGAATAGGGGTGGAGCTGTCTGCCAAGGGAGGTGGGAGGAAAAAGATGAGGTTAACACCAGCTAGACTGCAAGAAGAGCTCTCACCTCAGCTGAGCAAGCCCAGGCTCCAGGGAGATGCGAGTGATCTGCCTTGAGCAATCAGTGAGACTGACAGGTAGGGGTTCTGTTGGCTCTAGGCAGCTGGGTGACCTGTCACTCCACTCACAGGGAGGCAGCCGGAGGAGCTGTCTGTGCAGACTGTTTATTTTCAAATCTAGATTTATGCCTTGCTATTTGTTTGTAGTTCCTCCCTGTTAAAGTAACAATCTCAGACTTTGTCTCCCCATTCAGGCACCAAAGGACAAACAACAATGGTGTGTTGAAATGCTGTCAGGAGACTGAGAATCTGGGGGTGGGGGCACCCTAGCCCCAGAAATTGGTGTGCAGGAACCAGCTCTTCATCCCATGCAGAGTCATCAGTCAACACCTCTTAAAACCATGCCCCTCAAGATCATTTTCTCTCCAATTTTAGGACAGAATGAAAAGTTGACTGAAAGTCAAGGTTCAGCTGAAAGGTCTGATTCTCCCACACACATTTTACACAGAGTCCCATGTGGGAGAGAAACAACCCAGCAGGATTGGACGGGTCGTGACCATAGCTGCCTTCTACCTTCCCTTTCCCACTAGAGGACACCAAGTCAGAGGCTCAGCCGCCTGCCGAAGTCGCCCAGCTACTGAAAAATGGCACGGGAGGTGGAGCCCTGATGCCTCCAGGTCACTACCCCCCAACTCCTGCAGGACCCCCTACAAAGGCAGTGTTCTGTCCCCCAGGCACCCCACCCTGTGCCACGCTATGCCATCAGCCATGGTCTCCTCTGCATCCATCTAGAAAATACTCATTTACACAAGTGAAGCAGGAATATATTTTTGTTACAAACTAATCAAATAATATAATAGAGCAAAAAACAGAATTTTCATTTTGTCTTCTACAGCCTATCTCCTTTCTAAGTCTTTTAAAAAATGTTTAATATTCACACATATCCACAAATGAGAATATGAGACAACTCTCCTTTCTCACATACTACTATGCCTTGGAGGTTTTTTCCAAGTTAACATATAGATCACTCTTATTCTTTTCAAACTGTTGGGTAAATTATCACAACAGAAATATATTTTGATTTATCCATTCCTCCAATGATGGACATCCAGATTGCTTCCGTTATTTAAGTCAATATTTTACTGAGGTATAATTTTCATAGGGAAATATGCACAAATCATAAGAGTGCAGTTTAAAGAATTTACACAAAGAGAACACTCAAAGGCACATCAAGAAACAGATTTTACAGAACTCCAGGGGCATCTCTCCTTCCAGCCACCCCTTGCTTCTCCTTAAGTGGCCACTGTGTTGATTTGCAACTCCCATAGTGCCAAATTCCATTGTAAGGTTCAAGAGAAATGGTGACAGACAGATCCCTTGTCTTATCCCCAACCTCAGAAGCTTTCAGTAGCATACCAGAAGTATGATGTATTCTCAATCAGAGTAAGGAACTTCCTTTCTGTTTGAGCTTTCTTGCACAGTGTTTGTCAGGACTCAGTGTTGAACTTTATTAAATATCCTTTCTGCATCTATGGCCTTGTGGATTCAGGATGGGTGGGCAGAGAACCTGTCTATGCTGGGCACCACTTTGTTTGCAAACTCTGAAAGGATACTGGAAACACGCTCTGTCTTCCACAAATGTCTCTGTGATGTGTGAATCCTTAGTCTCTTCCTCTCCATCCACCCTAGTGGAGTTCTGTAGATGATAGTACGAGCAAAATGAGTGTGGGAACCACAGCAATCAATCTATCAGAAAAATACCAAATGAGCAGAAGTCTAAGCAGAGAATTATAATTCGGGTAGGTGGTGTGATGGTCACTTTAGAGTCAGTGGTCAGGGAAGACCTAAGGAAGTGAACTTGAAGCTAAGAACTGTAGAAAGGGAAGGAGCCAACTTGCAAATATCTGGTAGAATTTTCCAGAAAGAGCAGAAAATGAAAAGACCTTGATAATGTGGGATTTGGAAGTAACAGTAAAAAGTTTTCATATTGATAAGAGTACAATGGAGGGAAGTATTCAGCAAGGGAGTGAGGTCATTTCTCGTCTAAAAAAAATCTTCACAGCAACATCCAGACTGATGTTGAATCCCATACTTGGGTACCACAACCTAGCCAAGCTGACAAATTAACCACATGTAGTGTGGGATCATATACTAATTTTGTGAGTTACTCTACTTTAAAAATTAAAGCCCAGCTATATTGTAGAATTCTCAAGTAATTCTCAGACAATATTACTGGCCTGCACATAATGATTTAACATTATAAAATAAACAGCCTGGACCTAGTCAGTAGCGATTCAAGTTGCTCTAGATGCCTTTGAGAGCCACAGAGAGGGCAGTATTGCTGCACACCCACCTGCTTCCCTGAGACCAGCTTCAGACCTCTGGCCAGGGAGCCTGGAATGTTTAGGAAGGAGATGACCTCCTGGGGCTTTATACCCAAAGACCACACTAGAATCAGGGTCTTTATGTTGAGTGTGTGTGCAGAGGGGGCTGACCTGGGAGTGGAGGGATAAATGTCATATGCAGAATTGAATAGTGCCGAGAAATGGCCCAGAGATGACACAGCCATGCTTTAAATCTATTTGAGCTGTCCTGTGCAGGAGTGATCTGTTTTGTTTTATGGGGCCCAGAAGGCAGAAGGCATGAAGATCATGAAGGCGGGAGGTGACTCCAGCTAACATGTATGACCCTGGGGTCCCAGCAGCAGACTGTGCCTTCCACACTCCCTCAGGAACACCTAGGAGGTATGATGGTGGGGATGAGGCCAAATAGCCCTTGAGATCCCTTCCCCATTATGCGATTCTAGGAGGCAATGGTGTGGATAAAGAATAAGGACCAGACATGTGAAACTTTTCTAAGGGAAAATGGTAGAGCCAGATCCCACAGATATTGGAGAGTTGGAAGGAAAGATAGTCAATCTGGGCATGCTGAGTTTGGTAAAATATCATCCAAGTGGTACGGGCCTCTGTAATGTGGCACTGGAGGGACTCGAGGGACAGGTTGGAAGATGGGTTTCATAGTCACTTCATAGAGAAGGCTATGCTAGAGGCTGGGTCAGCTCCACCAGGGGCTGTTAGAGGGTGACAAGGGACAGCAGAGAGCTATGGGGTCCCATTGTCCCTGAGTCCCAATTTTAACATCACCTCACCTACATCCCAGTAAAGAGAACTATATCAGATCTTACCAGAAAATGTGCTAAAGGAGATGCTACCTTGGCACAGTTCAGGAGAGGGAGAAAGAGAGGAAGGGAGGGAGCGAGGAAGGAAGAAAGGGAGGGAAACAGGCAGGAAGGGAGGTCTCCTTATCCTTCCTTTGACTTATTCATGTAAATTTAGTTATCCAAAAATACAATGAACATTTTCATAGAAATTAAAATATCTTTAAAAGTAAGTTCTTACTGCTTACTGCTCACTTCTATTTTCTTCTATTCTGACTTTCCTGGGGCTTGAACCTGGAGGCCGGGCAGGCGGTGCTGGGCAGTGACCTCAATGCAGCATCGCAGGTTTTGTTTGTGGGGTAGAGACAGAGCCTTGGGGTCCCTGGGCTGGTTGGTTGTGTGCCCTTCTTCTGGGCCCTGAGAACTCTGAGAATAGTTACTTCTTTCCAGGACAGTTATTTATTGCATCTTTGGGGCAGGTTTATAAATGTATTATTTGCTTGAACATTGTTATTTATTTTACAAAATTTCAGGCATATCCTGTGTGTCAGCACCATAAAACTATAAAAAATGTTTTAAATAAATGATGCTTGGCAGGAGGGGCCAAGATGGCTGAATAGAAACAGCTCCATTCTGCAGCTCCCAGCAAGACCAATGCAGAAGGCAGGTGATTTCTGCATTTCCAACTGAGGCACTCAGTTCATCTCATTGGGACTGGTTAGGCGGTGGGTACAACCCACAGACAGTGAGCAGAAGCAGAGTGGGACGTTGCTTCATCCAAAAGTGCACAGAGCCAGAGGACCTCCCTCCCCTAGCCAAGGGAAGCAGTGAGGGACTATGCTACCTGCCCAGGGTACTATGCTTTTCCCATGGATTTTTGCAATCCTCAGATTAGGAGTTTCCCTCATGAGCCTACACCACTAGGGACCCGGGTTTCAAGGACAAAACTGGGCAGCTGTTTGGGCAGGCACCAAGCTGCAGGAGGTTTTTCGTAATCCAACAGCACCTGGAACTCCAGTGAGACAGGATAACTGTCCACTCCCCTGGAAAAGGGGATGAAGCCAGGAAGTCAAGTGGTCTCACTCAGCGGGTCCCACTTCCACAGAGCCCAGCAAGCTAAGAACCACTGGCTTGAAATTCTTACTGCCAGCACAGCAGTCTGGAGTTGACCTGGTATGGCTGGGCTTGGTGGGGGGAGGGGCAACCACCATTACTGTGGCTTTAGTAGGTGGGTTTCCCCTGACAGTGCTAAGGAGGCTGGGAGGTTTGGACTGGGCAGAATTCACCAAAGCATGGCAAAGTGGCTGTGGCCAGACTGCTTCTCTAGATTCCTCCTCACTGGGCAGGGCATCTCTTCAGGAAATCCAGCAGCTCCTCAGGGGCTTACAGACAAAACTCTCATCTCCCTGGGACAGAGCACCTGAGGTGAGGGGCACCATGGTCCCAGGTTCTGCAGACTTAATCTTTCCTGCCTGCTGGCTCTGGAGAGTCTAGGTAATCTGGATGAGAGAGATTCCTTCAGCACAGCATGCCAGCGCCTCTAAGGGACAGTCAGACTGCTTCCTTGGGTGGGTCCCTGACCCCATGCCTCCTGATTGGGTGAGACCTCCCAACAGGGGTCTCCAGACACCTCATACAGGAGAGTTCCAGCTGGCATCATGTCGGTGCCCTGCTGAGATGAAGCTTCCAGAGGAAGGGGCAAAGAGCAATCTTTGCTGTTCTGCAGCCTCCACTGGTGATACCCAGGCAAAAAGGGTCTACTGTGGACCTCCAGCAAACTGTAGCTGACCTGTAGAAGAGGGGCCTGACTGTTAGAAGACAAAATAACCAACAGAAAGCAACAACATCAACATCAACCGAAAGCAACAACATCAACATCAACAAAAAAGACCCCCACACAAAAGCCCCATCCAAAGGTCATCAGCCTCAAAGATCAAAGGTAGATAAATCTATGAAGATGAGGAAAAACCAATGCAAAAACTCCGAAAATTCTAAAAGCCAGAATGCCTCTTCTCCTCCAAATGATTACAACTCCTCTCCAGCAAGGACACAAAACTGGATGGAGAACAAGATTGACAAATTGACAGAAGCAGGATTCAGAAGGTGGGTAATAAAAGACTCCTCCTAGCTAAAGGAGCATGTTCTAACCCAATGCAAGGAAGCTAAGAACCTCGATAAAGGGTTACAGAAAGTGCTAACTAGAATAACCAGTTTAGAGAGGAACATAAATGACCTGATAGGGCTGAAAAACACAGCATAAGAACTTCCTGAAGCATACACAAGTATCAATAGCCAAATTGATCAAATGGAAGAAGGGATATAAGAGATTGAAGATCACCTTGCTGACATAAGACACGCAGACAAGATTAGAGAAAAAAAATAAAAAGGAATGAACAAGCCACCAGGAAATATGGGTCTATGTGAAAAGAACAAACCTATGATTGATTGGTGTACCTGAAAGTGCTGGGGAGAATGGAACCAAGTTGAAAAACACACTTCAGGATATTACCAAGTAGAACTTGCCCAACCTAGCAACACAAGCTGACATTCAAATTCAAATTCAACATTCAAATTCAGAACACCACTAAGATACTCCACAAGAAGATCAACCCCAAAACACATAATCATCAGATTCTCCAAGGTTGAAATGAAAGAAAAAATGTTAAGGACAGCCAAAGAGAAAGGTAAGGTCACCTACAAAGAGAAGCCCATCAGACTATCTCTGCAGATCTCTCTGCAGAAACCCTACAAGTGGATCTCTCTGCAGAAACCCTATGAGTCAGAAGAGAGTGGGGTCAACATTCAACATTCTTAAAGAAAAGAATTTTCAACCCAGAATTTCATATCCAGCCAAACTAAGCTTCATAAGCAAAGAAGAAATAAAGTACTTTACAGATAAGCAAATGGTAAGGGATTTTGTCACCACCAGGCCTGCCTTACAAGAGCTCCTGAAGGAAGCACTAAATACGGAAAGAAAAAACTCATACTGGCCACTGCAAAAACACATCAAAATATAAAGACCAGTGACACTATGAAGAAACTGCATCAACTAGTGTGCAAAATAACCAGTAGCATCATGATGACAGGATCAAATTCACACATAACAATATTAACCTTAAAAGTAAATGGGCTGAATGCCCCAATTAAAAGACACAGACTGGCAAATTGGCTAAAGAGTCAAGACCCATCAGTGTGCTGTATTCAGGAGACCCATCTCATGTGCAAAGACACACATAAGCTCAAAATAAAGGGATGAAGGAATATTTACCAAGCAAATGGAAAGAAAAAAAAAAAAAAAGCAGGGCTTGCAATTCTACTCTCTGACAAAACCAACAAAGATCAAAAAAAGACAAAGAAGGACATTACATAATGGTAAAGAGATCAGTGCAACAAGAAGAGCTAACTATGCTAAATACATATGCACCCAATGCAGGAGCACCCAGATTCATAAAACAAGTTCTTAGAGACCTACAAAGAGGCAGACTCCCACACAATAATTATGGGAGACTTTAACACCCCACTGTCAATATTAGACAGATCAATGAGACAGAAAATTAATAAGGATATTCAATACTTGAACTCAGCTCCGGATCAAGTGGACCTAATTGATATCTGCAAAACTCTCCACCTCAAACAAATAGAATATACATTCTTCTCAGTGCCACATGGCACTTATTCTAAAATCGGCCACATAGTTGGAAGTAAAACACTCCTCAGCAAATGCAAAAGAACTGAAATCATAATAAACAGTCTCTCCAATGACACTGCAATTAAATTAGAACTCAGGATAAAGAAACTCACTCAAAACCACACAACTACATGGAAATTAAACAAACTGCTCCTGAATGACTCCTGGGTAAATAACAAAATCAAGGCAGATATCAAGAAGTTCTTTGAAAACAATGAGAACAAAGAGACAACGTACCAGCATCTTGGGGACACAGCTAAAGCAGTGTGAAGAGGGAAATTTATAGCACTAAATGCCCACATCAGAAAGCTGGAAAAATCTCAAATCGACTCCCTAACATCACAATGAAAAGAACTAGAGGAGGAAGAGCAAACCAATTCAAAAGCTAGCAGAAGACAAGAAATAACTAAGGTCAGAGCAGAACTGAAAGAGATAGAGACATGAAAATCCCTTCAAAATATTAATGAAACCAGGAGCTGGTTTTTTGAAACAATTAACAAAATACATAAACCACTAGCTAGAATAATAAAGAAGAAAAAAGAGAAGAATCAAATAGACACAATAAAAAATGATAAAAGGGATATCACCACTGATCCCACAGAAATACAAACTACCATCAGAGAATACTATAAACACCTCTACGCAAATAAAATGGAAAATCTAGAAGTAATGGATGCATTCCTGGACACATACACCCTCCCAAGACTAAACCAGGAAGAAATCAAATCCCTGAATAGACCAACAGCAAGTTCTAAAATTGAGGCAATAATTAATAGCCTACCAACCAATAAAAACGCAGGAGCAGATGGATTCACAGCCGAATTCTACCAGACATACAAAGAGGAGCTGGTATCATTCCTTAGGAAACTATTTCAAACAATTGAAGTGTGGACTCCTCCCTAACTTATTTTATGAAGCCAGCATCATCCTGGTACCAAAACCTTGCAGAGAAACCACTGAAAGGAAAACTGTAGGTCAATATCCCTGCTGAACTTCAATATGAAAATCCTCAATAAAATACTGGCAAACCAAATCCAGCAGTACGTCAAATAGCTTATCCACCACAATCAAGTCAGCTTCATCCCTAGTATTCAAAGCTGGTTCAAAATACACAAATTAATAAATTGAACCCATCATATAAAGAGAACCAATGACAAAAACCACATGATTATCTCAATAGATGCAGAAAAGGCCTTCAGTAGAATTCAACATCCCTTCATGAGAAAGCTCTTAATAAACTAGGTATTGATGGAACATATTTCACTATGTATGACAAACCTATAGCCAATATCACACTGAATGGGCAAATGCTGGAAGCATTCCCTTTGAAAATCGGCACAAGACAAGGATGCCCTCTCTCACTGCTTCTATTTAGCATAGTATTGGAAGTCTTGGCCAGGGCAATCAGGCAAAAGAAAGAAATAAAGGGTATTCAAATAGGAAGAGAGAAAGTCAAAATGTCTCTGTTTACAGATGACATGATTCCATATTTAGAAAACCCCATTGTCTCAGCCCCAAAACTCCTTAAGCTGATAAGCAACTTCAGCAAAGTCTCAGGATACAAAATTAATGTGCAAAAATCACAAGCATTCCCATAGACAAGCAGAGAGCCAAATCATGAATGAACTCCTATTCACAATTGCTACAAAGACAATAAAATACCTAGGAATACAGCTTACAAGGGATATGAAGGACCTCTTCAAGGAGAACTACAAACCACTGCTCAAGGAAATAAGAGAGGACACAAACAAATGGAAAAACATTTCATGCTCATGGATGGGAAGAATCAATATCGTGAAAACGGTCATACTGCCCAAAGTAATTTATAGATTCAGTGCTATTCCCACCAAACTACCACTGACATTCTTCACAAAATTAGAAGAAACTACTTTAAATTTCATATGGAACCAAAAAAGAGCCCATATAGCCAAGACAGTCCTAAGCAAAAAGAATAAAGCTGGAGGCATCACACTACCTGACTTCAAACAATTCTACAAGGCTGTAGTAACCAAAACAGCATGGTACTGGTACCAAAACAGATATATAGACCAATGGAATGGAAGAGAGACCTCAGATGTAACACCACACATCTACAACAATCTTATCTTTGACAAACCTGACAAAAACAAGCAATGGGGAAAGATTCCCTATTTAATAAATGGTGCTGGAAAAGCATCCTAGCCATATGCAGAAAACTGAAACTGGACCCCTTCCTTACACCTTACACAAAAATTAATTCAAGATGGATTAAAGACTTAAATGTAAAACCCAAAACCATAAAAATCCTAGAAAAAAACCTAGGCTATACCATTCAGGACATAGGCATGGGCAAAGACTTCATGAATAAAACACCAAAGGCAATTGCAACAGAAGCCAAAAATGACAAATGGGATCTAATTAAACTAAAGAGCTTCTGCACAGCAAAAGAAACTACCATCAGAGTGAACAGGCAACCTATAGAATGGGAGAAAATGTTTGCAATCTACCCATCTGACAAAGGTCTAATATCCAGAATCTGCAAGGAGCTTAAACAAATGTATAAGAAAAAAACAACCCCATCAAAAAGTGGGCAAAATATATGAACAGATAATTCTCAAACGAAGACATTTATGTGGCTAAAAAACATATGAAAAAAGCCCATCATCACTGATCATTAGAGAAACGCAAATCAAAACCACAATGAGATACCATTTCATGCTAGTCAGACTGACGATTATTAAAAAGTCAGGAAAAAATAGATGCTGGTGAGGCTGTGGAGAAATTGGAACACTTACAATGTTGGTGGGAATATAAATTAGTTCAAACATTGTGGAAGACGGCGTGGTGACTCTTCAAGGATCTAGAACCAGAAATATCATTTGATCCAGCAATCCCATTACTGGGTATACACCCAAAGGAATATAAATCAGTCTACTCTAAAGACACAGGTGCACCTATGTTTACTACAGCACTATTTACAATAGCAATGACATGGAATCAACCCAAATGCTCATCAATAATTGACTGGATAAAGAAAATCTGGTACATATATACTGTGCAATACTATGCAGTCATAAAGAGAATGAGAACATGTCCTTTTACAGGACATGAATGAAGCTGGAAGCCATCATCTTCAGCAAACTAACACAGGAGCAGATAACCAAACACTGCATGTTCTCACTCATAAATAGGAGTTGAACAATGAGAACACATGGACACAGGTAGGGGAACAGCACACACGGGGGCCTGTCAAGGGGTGTGGGGCGAGGGGAGGGAGAGCATTTGGACAATATCTAATGCAGGGCTTAAAATCTAGATGACGGGTTGATAGATGCAGCAAACCACCATGGCGCATGTATACCTATGTAACACACCTGCACATTCTGCACATGTATCTCTGAACTTAGAGTAAAATTTAAAAAAATGCTTATGGTTACATCCTAGGACTCTGATTCATAGATACATATTAAAGGAGAATTCATAAACTTCTAAGATCCTTCTAATATTTACATTTTTGTGGAGGTCGAAAATGAGGCCAACAGACTGGAAATGTTCACCATTACATGAATGTAGCATGGCCAGGTCACTACTCAGTTCTGTGTTTTCTGGCATTAGGAGTGCTGCTTATTATTCATATAATGATCATGGCATATTATTCTCACAGTATAGTAAGAGGCCCCATCCACAGGGGTGTGAAACGTCAAAGGCAAGGGCCTAGAGCTCACGGTGAGTGCCAGAGGATGGCGCACAGCCTGGGACAGTGTGGCTTTTACTCCATGCCAGCCTGTCCTTGCTTCTACCTTTCACACTCAATCAAAGGTGGCCTCCCACAAACAGACGTCATTCCTGTTAGGAGTCAGGTGATATTGTGATGAGATTAAATGGTGTTCTAACTGAACAGAAATGCTCAAACTGTCTGACAGCTACGCCTGTCTGGAAAATTCTAGAGGGCAATACACACTGAAGGATGTACCTTCAGGAAGTATGTTGGCTCACAGGCTCCCGTGCAGGATTGCCTGGACAAGGGAGGCAGAGCCTCCTCCTCCTCCATGGAGCCCAAAGACCCTGGAGAACCACGAGAAATGGAAGAAAGCCCTGAGAAAGCCATAAGAAGGCAGAAGGTACCTGAGACACTGGATAATGACATGTGGGCTGGCAAAGAGTTAGGGCACCTGCAGGGAGAGGAGGGAAAAAGGGTGAGGCAGAGGGAAGGATGAAGCAAGGGAGGTAAGGGCAATACCAAGCACTGCAGAGACTGCCAAAAGCACGTGGTACATGTGGCATGAGGCACAAATCAGAGATGACACATTGATATTAGGTTTTTTTTTTTTTTTTTGAGACGGAGTCTCCACCCAGGCTGGAAGTACAGTGGCGCGATCTTGGCTCACTGCAAGCTCTGCCTCCCAGGTTCATGCCATTTTCCTGCCTCAGCCTCCCAAGTAGCTGGGACTACAGGCACCCGCCACCACGTCTGGCTAATTTTTTGTATTTTTTAGTAGAGACGAGGTTTCACCACGTTAGCCAGGATAGTCTACGATCTCCTGACCTCGTGATTGGCCCGCCTCGGCCTCCCAAAGTGCTGGGATTACAGGCGTGAGCCACCACGCCTAGCCTGATATTAGGTTATTTAAAAGGACCATGAGGAAGAGGCAAAATTGGAGAATCTCAGGAAGAAGCAATTGAGCACTAATTGAAGACAGGTTCACCTGTCTGCACAAATTTGGGTCAGAAGTTCATCTCCCAAAACTCTTTTAAAACATTGACATGACTTGCTTGTGAAAAGCAAAGAGGAACATCTTGATGTGACCTCTTCCAGAGGTGGCCCTGGGAAAGCACATTTATTAGCTGCCTCCTCTTTAACTTGTCCCAGTTGTCCAACATCTGTCCTCTATGCCTTGCTTGCTGGAAGTTCTCACCTGCTTAGATGGCTCTTACACACACGCGTGAACACACACACACACACAGGCCTCTCTGGAAAGGGAAGTGGGGGAATTGGTGACAGATGTGCACATGCACCACAGGATGGATGTGTTGGGATACTAGCCTGTCTCTGCACACCTTGTAACAAGCGGCTCTTTCCTTCGTGGCTGGCCATATGTGACTGGGTGACAGTGGACTAGTTCTGCCTTGTCAGCCTTACCTTCATCGGACAAAGTCATACACTCAATTACCTGGCTGGGTTTTCTCCTCTGTGCATTAAACAGGGATGCCCTCAGACAGTATCCTAGAAGGAAGGGCTGGACATTAGAAATGTGGGCAGATAGGAAGTGACTTGCTCCTTTTATTCTCAGAAATTGGCAACAAATTTGTTTTGGCCTTCCCATCCCTATGTATTTGAATTTGGAAATTTAAAGCTCTCTTTGGAAAAAAATTGACAGGGAGCAGGTGGAAGTGGAATTGCATAACTGGATGGAGGCAGCCCCTATTAAGTAGACCAACCGACTATCTTTATCATTACTTTGCTATCTTTATCATTATTATATGGACAATCATTTATTCTTATTTTTTAAGATTAATAAATGTGGTGTCATTTTCCTTCTAAAAATATTTTTGTTATAGTGAAAAATTGAGTACAACCTAAGTTTCTAGCAATGGAAGGTTAGGAATCCATATAAGCACTTTGGTCACATTCATGCATTTGCTTGTTTCTGTTCCTTCTCCTTAGGTGAGGTCTGACATACATTCATTTCAATGAGCAAAGGGAAATGA
Source organism: Symphalangus syndactylus (assembly GCF_028878055.3). NCBI lineage: Eukaryota > Metazoa > Chordata > Mammalia > Primates > Hylobatidae > Symphalangus > Symphalangus syndactylus. The sequence goes on from NC_072426.2 coordinate 81,569,890, forward strand.
TCCTAAAGGTGCAGCTCAATAAATTCATATATATATATATATATATCCACTTCCCAGACCTCTTAGAACATTTATCCTCAAACTTTTCATTGTGCATTCCCCAGACCATATACTCCTTCCTTCAGAGATAACACCTATTCTAACTTCAATCACCATTGATTAGTTTTAACTGCTGTTAACCATCATATAAATAAAATTATAGAAGATGTACATTGCTGTGCCTAGCTCCATTTGCTCAATATGGTGCCTGTGAGATTTATTCACGTATTGCATGTAGCAGTGATATGTTCTGAGTCATGTCCAGATTTAGACTACTTTATGTATTTAAAGCTGCTGCAAACATTCTTATGCAAGTCCTCTGATTGATATATGCAATAATTTCCCTTGGGCCATTTAATTTTAACCTATCTGTCTCTCATATTTAAAAAATGCCTCTTTTAAAGGGCGTATACTTGTTTTTTTTTTAATCCAGTCTGAAAATTTCAGCCTTTTAATTGAAGTGCGTAGATCATTTACATTTAACATCATCACTGATATAATTGGGTGTAGGGCTTTCGTTTTGGTATTTGCTTTCTAATTGTTGTATCCATACTTTTTTCTTTGACTCTACTTTCCAGACTTCTATTGAATGAATCAAGTTTTTTCATATTTTATTTCATCTCCTTTACCAGATTTCTAGTTTTATATTTGTTGCATTGTCCTTTTAGTGATTATGATATTTTAATATACATCCTTGAAATATTGTAATCCACCTTAAATTGGTACTTTTATTGTGTTGAAAATAATACACAACTTTATAACTGTTATCTATATCTATTTCCTCCACTCTTTGTGCTATTGTTGTCATGTATTTTACTTCACAAATGTGATGGACCCCACAGGACACTGTTATTGTCATTATTTTAGTCAATATTCTTTTGTGTTTTCCCCCATTTTACTATTTCTGGCAATCTTTATCCTTTTTAGCACTTCCATCTGAGACCATTTTCCTCCAGACTGAAACATTTTCTTTAATATTTCACTTATTACAGATTTCATGGTAACAAATTCTGCCAGGTTTTGTTCACATGGAAATATCTTTATTTACCTTTCATTCGTGGAGCTTGTTTTCACTGAGTGTACATGTCTTACTTAGCAGTCACCTCCCCCGATACACACCCTGCATTCTTTTAAATACAGTTTTCCCCTGTCTGGTGACAAATGCACTCACTTGAAAATATTAAGATTTGCCAATCTTAATACTGGCCCTTTGCAAGTAATAAATGTAACCTTTCTCCTGGCTGCTTTAAATTTTTTGTTTCACCCTGTAACTGTGGTTATCTGAAGCTTGACTATTTTGTTGCCCTGTATCTGGGAAAGCTTGATTTACCTAGTTGTTGGCTTTCTTTTTTCCTTTTCCTTTTTGAATCTGCTTACGCTTTGTCTTAAATGTCTTAAATCTGTAGTCCGATGTCTTACACCAGATTTTGAAAATTTTAGTTCGTGTCTTGTTTTTGCCTGTTCTCTCTCTCCACACCTTCTGAACTCAAGTTAAATACATATTAGATCACCTGAAAGCTTTCCTAATGTCTCTTATATTCTGTTCTCTATTTTCAGTCATTTTTGTTCTTTCTATTTCAGTGTGGATGTTTTCTATTTACATGTTTTTTAGTTCATTATTTCTGTCTTCTGCTCTGCTCAGCCTGCTCTTACATGGACTCAATGAATTCTTAAGTTTAGACGTTACGTCTTGAATTTTTATCATGACAATTTGATTATCTTATATATTACAATGTTCTTTTAGACTTCCCATCTTTCATCCATTTTGTTCAATTTTCTTTTCTTTGTATATTTATAATAGCTATTTCATTGTTCTTGATTTTTCTTATGATTATCAGTCACATTTTTCTCCTATTCATCTGTCTCCTTTTAAAAATTTTATGCCAGAAGTTGTATATAAAATAATTTTGACGAATGAAATTGATCATTTTCCTCAGAATGTTCATGTTTTCCTCAGTTAGACAGACGATATGAATGAATGATCACTTCACTCTAATCATAAATTGTGCTGTGTCAGGGCAAGACTGCAGTTTTAGTGAGAATAGGTCAATCTCTATTTTCTTTTTAGTTAATCTAATTGAGATATATTTTACATATCATATAATTCATCAATTTCAAGTGTACATTTTAATAATATAAGGATTTATTGATACACTTTTAATTTTTGTCTATTGATCTATATTTCTATCCTTATGCCAGTATCACACTGTCTTGATAACTGTACCAGTAAGTTTGCAAATCAGGAAGTGATAGTACTTCAACTTCATTCTCTTTCAAAATTATTTCGGGTATTCTAGGTTTTCGCAGTTATATACATTTCAAGATTTAATTGTAAGTGTCTGCCAAAGCCTGCTGGAATTTTGATATGAATTTCCTGTAGATCAATTTGTGAAGAATTGCCATCTTAACAATTTTGACTCTTCCTATCTATAAACATGGAATTTTTTTATTTTAGTTCTATAATTTTCCTTAAAAATATGTTGCAATTTTTAAATGTACAAATATAATATAATATTCTTTTGGTAAGCAGATTTTTAAGTATTTTATTCTTTTTTATTTTATTGTGAAACAAATTTTATTCTTTTGTTTTTGAATTTTGACTGTACTTATTTAGTGAACCTAGAGATAAGCCAAAGAAATAATGCAAGTCAACATTACAAATTGTATTCTTAATTTTATGTTTACTTATGTATTGGAGGAATACAGCTAATTTTTGTAAATTGACATTGTATCTTTCAACCATGCTTTCCTTGTAAAAGTGCAGTTCTACATGTTTCTGTGTGTGTATGTGTGTGTTTGTGAATTTCTTAGAATTTTTCTACATACATACATCAACTTGTATGTAGAAGAACATTATTACTTCTTCCTTTCCAATACGAATGCCTTCTGTTTCTTTTCCCTGCATAATTCCCCTGTATAGAATCTCTAGTACATTGTTGAATAGAAGAGGTGAGAGTTGCCATTCCTGTCTTTGTTCCTAGTATCGGAGTGAAAGCTTTCAGTCTTTCACCATTAAGTATAATGTTCTCTTTAGGTTTTGCACAGATGCCCTTTATCAGGTTGAGAAAGTTTTCTTCCTTTCCAAGTTTGTTGAGGGTTTTGGTCATAAATCAGTGTTGCATAATGTTAAATGTGTTTTCTGTGACTATTGAGATAATCAGGTGTGGTTTTTCCTTCCATTCTATTAATACAGTTTATAACATTACTTAATTTTTGGATGTTCAATCAATCTTGCCATTTGGGATACATCCTTCATGGCCATGGTGTATAATGGTCTTTTGTATGTTCTCAATTTGGCTTGCTAATATTTTTCAAGAAGTTTTGTGCTGTGTTCATGAGGGAATTGGTGTGCAACATTCTTTTCTTGTGATATCTTTGTCCAGCTTTTGTAACAGGATAATAATAGTCTCGTAAAGTAAGTTGGGAAGTGTTCCTGCCTCCTCTATTTTGTAGAGGAATTTGTGTGTTAAGTAAAACATTATTTCTTCTTTAAATACATGTTTGATTTGCCATTGAAGCCCTCTGGATACTCACCTATCCCTCTCCCAGGACTGTTGTTATTGCTTATCTGTTTAGTAACTTGGCTGTTTCAGTAAAGTCTGTCTTCCTCATAGTGTGAAACCTATGATGTTTCCCAGAGAGTGAAGTCTGGGGATACATACAGACACTGTGGGATAATAGATTTTAGTAGGGCTCCTGTTGGCTCCTGTGTGCTAAGTTGTCTGCCTCTGTTGGTATCACACTCAGCAGTTAGCCTTCACTAATTGCAGGCTAATTTCTCTATTGTTCACAACAATGTCTGGGGTATAAATCGCTTCATAGTCTGATTTAATTATGTCGGGCCCCTTTACAGGGGTAGTTTTTGAGGTTTCTTTTGACTCCTGGGGCCCTTCTCTTGTCTACCTGTTTCCCAGTTTTCTCTGATGAACTAGTTGGTGTATGGCTTAGCTTGTTGCTCTATGGAGCCATCACCCTCTACTCAATCGCCTTAGCTTCTCCACACTCAGTTCCAAAATAATTTCATTTCCTTTGAAGAAAGCTTCAGAGATCTCTGTTCTTATGGTCTGCCTTCCCCTGGAAAACCATCTCTGAATCAATGCCCTGGAGCTGGGAACAAGCACAGTGTCACCCTTCTCTCTGAATGACACCCTGCTTCAGAGGCAGTGCACTGGGTAGTGGTCTCTGGTCTTCTCAGTTTTGCCTCTCCCAGTGTGAAAGTATTGCCTTTGAGCCTACTGGGTGAGCGTAGTATGGGACTCCAGTGTTCTTGATCTCCTCTGCCTGGGATAGGGCCTCTATCTTGTGAGTGTAGTCTTGGTGGAGGAAGGGAGCTATCGCCCTCTCAGTCACACTCACATGGAATTTATTCTCTACAACACAAATGGGGGTGGGGTAATAAAAAATGCTGGCAACTTGCTCTTTCCAGGGAGATATGGTAGCCTACTGTAGCCTTTGATTGGAAGCTGGGGCAAAGGGAGCCCCATCTTCTTGGCCACAGCTTCCCATAGAGAACTGAGCTAAGGGGAAGGATTGAGTGTTGGCTCAAATGTCACAGACTCTCACTGTTCTAGCTGAGATTTAGTAGATCTGTTTCAATAAGTGTTTCTTCATTTGCTGTATGCTCTAAGAACAATTTCAAAAGACTTTAGATGGTTGCTTTTTAAAAAGCTCTCAACAGTTGTAACTGTTTCACTGGAAGGCATGTTTACAGAGCTTCTCACACCACCATTCTGGAAGAGAGATAATACCTCGGAAAATGTCTAACTAGAACAGCAGAGCTTTGAATACATTCTTGGTATAAATAATACATACATTTCCAGAGAGTATTAAAAAATTGAGGAGTAAACTTTTCTGAAGTATCTTCTTGTATGTCCTCTCCTTTAATCATCACTGCCCTGAGATAGGTATGGCTAATAGTATTTTTCACCTTTTTGCAAATAAGAAGACAATGACAGAAATAGGCATGAAGACTTAACTCAATGTAGAGGTAGATTATAACCCAGTCCTTTGAGATCTCACCTTCCCAGTCATTCCTCAGTGAATACCATACACCCACATCACAAAACAGCACCCTACATTCTAAGGCAGGCTAATGGAGCCAGGAGGTGGATTCTTGGACACACATTACAGACGCGTATCCTCTATGTCTGTTCTGAGTCCTAAGCATGTCATAAGACCGTATAGAGAAATAATTACTGATGTTATAGTTCTCATTACTGGCTTCAAAGGAGGCAATAGAGAAAAGGGATAGGAAATTATCTTGGATTATGGGTTCAAAAGGTCAGAAAAGAAACAATGCATTTGACATTTTAAAAAGTGATATAATTCTGGGAATAATGAAATGTTTCTATTGTTATTCCTCTAGGAAAACTTGATACTTGTACGATAAGAATCTCCAAGAGTAGATGGGAAAGGTGCAATCTCACCATGGTGGGTTCATTTTCATTGTGTAATTTTATTTACCTGCTCAGAAATCCTCCCTCAACACTTCCACAGAAGCTCAATTAAGATAATCTGGAAGTGAACTTAGTTTCCTGATGCCAAAACTCAATGAGTTGACAGCATGCATAGCTAGAGGTGGCTCCCGCAGTGCAGGTGCCATCAAGGAAGACAAGTTCAGGAATTTCTTCTCCCTTTTGCCAAAGATGAGACTTTATGTGGGGCTTACATGAAATTGGATACAGAATATGTGCTACATTGGAATAAGGAATTTCTACACTGTTGTCAGAAATAATGGCAAAAGCAAGAGCAGAGAGCTCCTGCAGCTATAGTTTGATCATTGAGCTTTGAGGACATGGATGACCATATTCCAGGCCCATCACCAGGGAGACTGACCTAGAGTTTTTGTGAAGATGTACAGGCTAGAGCTGGCTCAAGAGCAGGACCAAGCATGTGTGGAAGGGGCTGGATATTGTTAGAGAGCACACAGTCATAGCCTGCCCATTCTAGAGCTCTTCCTTGGCCTTCTAAGGAAGACTTCATGGCTGCTCACTTAACCCTTAGGAACTAAAGCTAGGCAGAGTGGAGGGGGAGGGTGGTAAAAGTTATACTGGAGGAGATTCTTCAACAGGGATAAAAAATAATATAAACTGGGAGGCAGGGAGCTGGGATTGATTCAAGAATCATTTAGGCTGGATTTAAGAGAGTCAGTTTTTAGAGGGCTTGAATTTGAGGATACAGTTGCCTTCTAAGGGGATGATCTTGAGACTAGCAAAGATGAGAAGATTCTAAGTAGATTTTATCATGATTCTTTGTAAAAAACAGCAGGATTGCTTCAATTATTTTTTAAAATATTTTGGATTGTTGTTCTTTGACTTGACATGGAGCCTTATCTTGGCAATAGGGACTCAAAATTATAGCTGGGTTATCTGTGGTTTTGGTATATGTGGCTACGTATTATTCTTCTTTGAGAAAAATTCGCCAAATAAAATCCTTGTCAATGGTGCCACATAATATTGAGAAAAAATATAATAAACACTAAGTAACCAAGGAATTTTTAAAATGTGAATGATTTGTGATGAAATGACATATCTGAAAACTGACTTGCACTTGAGAAGGCACTGTCAAATTCATTGTCATGTTATGTCTTCCTAGAAAGTTGGTGAGAATGCAGCAGATAATATGGTAAGAGTGCTGAGAACAAGGCAGGCATTGTATCAGAGCTTCAAAAATCATGTTGGTTTCTCAAATTCTGTGTCTAAGCAAAAAATAAAATCTTGACATGGCAGTTAATTATCATGTGTTGGGATTTAATATCAGATAGTATTAAATTTTAGTGAAAATCTCAAGTACAGCAGAATTAAAGAGAATACTACAAACTAATTCCCTTAATTTAAAAGTGAGGTTTTCACCATGTGCACAGACCCTCATACAAATAAAGTATATGATTCCAAACTACCTTCTCAAGAGATGACATCAGCAAAATGGCAGAGTAGGCATTGCTGAGCCTTCATGTTCCCATGGGAACATTAAAAACAAGCAGAAGCAGGTTGGGCGCAGTGGCTCATGCCTGTAATCCCAGCCCTCTGGGAGGCTGAGGCAGGCAGATCACCTGAGGTCGGGAGTTCAAGACCAGCCTGACCAACATGGAGGAACCCCGTCTCTATTAAAAATACAAAATTATCTGGGCATGGTGGTGCCTACCTGTAATCCCAGCTACTCGGGAGGCTGAGGCAGGAGAATCCCTTGAACCCAGGAGGCAGATGTTGCAGTGAGCCGAGATTGTGCCATTACACTCCAGCCTGGGCAAAAAGAGCGAAACTCCGTCTCAAAAACAAAAACAAAAACAAAAAAACAAGCGGAAGCTTCCATAACCAACTTTTTTTTTTCTTTTCTCTTTTTAATTGGGCAATAATTGTACATATTCATGGAGTACATAGTGATATTTTGATACATATAATATGTAGTGATCAATCGGCAATTAGCATATCAATCAACTGAAACATTTATCATTTATTTGTGTTGGGAACATTCACTATCCTCCTAGCTATTTAAAACTATATATTATTGATAACTAGAGTCATCCTACAGTGGTATAGCACACTGGAACTTATTCCTTCTGTGTAGATGTAATTTTGTATTCTTTAACAACCTCTCCCTCTGCCTCCTTTTTCACCACCCTTCCCAGCCTCTGGCATCCTCTGCTCTGCTTTTTACTTCTATGAGATCAACTTTTTAAAGCATCCACATATGAGTGAGTACATGTGCTGTTTAACTTTCTGTTCCTGGCTTATTTCACGTAACATAATGTCCTCTGGTCTTATCCATGTTTACATGAATGACAGGATTTCATTCTTTGTTTTAGCTGAATAGTATTCTATGATGTATGTATACCATATATTCTTTATCCATACATCCGTTTTTGGACAACTAGGTTGATTTCATATCCTCACTGTTACTTGTTGGAACTCTGGAAAAAAATCAAAGGCTTACAGCAACCAATAGAATGCTGATCTAAGGGAAAAAAGCAACTTAAAAATGATAGGAAAGTTGTGTGATAGGAAAATCCATCTCCTTCCCAGTGTGGCAGTGGTGATGAAGTGGCAGCAGCACGTATTTCCAGTGTGAGATCCTGGTCTCTGATTCCAAAGAAAGAACAGATCTTATTAAGAAATTATTGTGTATGTCTATTCTACCATGACTGGAGATACCTAAAGTACCAATGCAAGGTTCTTGTCTCTGTTTTGCCTAACTCAGAACTCAGGCCAGAAAAGTGGTGGGCATCGCTCAAAAACAGTGCAAGCTAAATTAATACTCATCATGTGCTTGGGGCAAAAAATTATGGTTGAAACATACAATAGGCCACCTAAGCCCTAAGAAGAAAGCTGGGGAGAGTTTCTTTGGGAAATTAAGACATTAAAAAGTAGCTGCATATATAGGGGGGTTTCAAAAGCCATTTGCATGCACAGGAAAAGGTGAAGGGTCACAAAAGACCTATGGCAACCCTAAAGTTTCACCCCAGTGTGATCCCTAGGCATGGAGTAAGCTAGCCAAGTGTAGAAGAAGTCGCCTGGCACAGAGACAGTCTTTGAAAAGGGTGGGAAATTTTAGCTTGTTGTAGCTCCTAACATTCAAGGAAATCTCTGAAAATGTGCAAGGTGAACACAAGCTAAGAAATACAGACTTCAGTGACCACACACAAGAAATAAAATCTTTGCAAAAGTAGTTTTGAAAAGTCACTAAACAAATGGAATACTACAATCTTTAACAATAAAAAAAAATAGGCAACCCTGGAGAAAGAGAAGAATCTGATTTCCAATGAGATCACATTGTAATATTAAAATATCCACTTGTCAACAAAAAAAAAATCACAAGTCAAGGAAACAAGAAGGTATGGTCAATTTAAAGAAATAAAATAAATCAACATAAACGATCCTTGAAAAATCTCAGACATTGAACTTACTTGATGTACACTTTAAAGCAATGCTTTAAATATGCTGACAGAGCTAGGGGAAAACATAGGAAAAGAATTAAAGAAAACATGAAAACCAACATATAAACAGAATGAGAATATCAATAGACAGCAATTATTTAAAAAAATCCAACAGCAAGTCTGCAGCTGAAAAGCACTATCTATAAAATATTCACTAGAGGAGTCCAAGAACAGATTTGAGCTGGCAGAAGAAATAACAAATATAGGACAATCAAAATGACTAAATCTGAGAAGCGAAAATAAGAAAGAATGAAGAAAAATGAACAGAGCATAAGCGAACTATGCACCATCAAGGGAAACAACACATGCATTACTAGTGTTCTAGGAGAGAAAGGGACCAAAAAGGGAATTACTTCATGGCTGAAAACATCCCAAATTTGATGAAATACATGAATTTACAAATTCAAGACACTCAATGAATGCCAAGTAGGATAAACTCAAAGTTATCCGCAGTGAGACCCATTATAATAAAATAGTCAAAAGAAAAAAAACAAAAAGAATTTTGAAAGCTGCAAAAGGGAAGTGACTCATACATATCAATGACCGTACAGGGCCCATTGATAAGATTAACAGATCATTTTTTATCAGAAACCATAAAGTCCAGAGGCACTGGGATGACACATTTAAAGAGCTAAAATAAAATCACCTGATGATCAAGAATTTTATATCTGACAAAATTATCCTTCAAAAATGAGGGAGAATTTAGGAGGTTCCAAGATAAATAAAAGGTGAGAGTGTCTGTTACCACTAGACCTGTCCTACAAGAAACGCTAATGAGATTTCTGCAGCTTGAATTGAAAGGACACTAGATAATTGCTAATGAGATTTCTGCAGCTTGAATTGAAAGGACACTAGATAATTAATCAAAGTTGTATGAAGAAATAAAGATCTGGTGCGTGTGGCTGGGGAATTCATATGGAGGTCAAAGTGGAAGCAGGTGTGAGAGGGCCCGCAGAAGGAAACATGGCTGCCAAAGTGTTCGAGTACATTGGCAAGTTTGGCCTGACCTTAGCTGTTGTAGGAGGCCTGGTGAACTCTGCCTTATATAATGTAGATGCTGGACACAGAGCTGTCATCTCTGACCGATTCCGTGGTACAGGACATTGTGGTAGAAGAGGAGACTCATCCCATGGGTACAGAAACCAATTATTTTTGACTGCCCTTCTCGAGCACGTAATGTGCCATTCATCAGTAGTAGCAAAGCTTTACAGAATGTCAGCATCACACTGCGCATCCTCTTCCCGCCCTTCACTAGCCAGCTTCCTCGCATCTTCACCAGCATCACAGAGGACCATGATGAGCGTGTGCTGCCGTCCATCCCTACTGAGATCCTCAAGTCAGTGGTGGCTGCTTTGATGCTGGAGAGCTATTCACCCAGAGAGAGCTGGTCTCCAGGTAGGTGAGCGGCGACCCTATGGAGCCAGCAGCCAGCCACTTTTGGGCTTATCTTGGACGATGTGTCCTTGACAGGACTGACCTTCGGAAAGGAGTTCACAGAAGCAGTGAAAGCCAACAGGTGGCTCAGCAGGAAGCAGAGAGAGCCAGATTTGTGCTGGAAAAGTCTGAGCGGCAGAAAAAGGGGCCCCCATCTCTGCCAAGGGCGACTCCAAAGCAGCCAAGATGATGGCCAACTCACTGGCCACCGCGGGGGACAGCCTGATGAGCTGCGCGAACTGGAAGCCGCGGAGGACATCACGTGCAAGCTCTCGCTCTCGGAATATCACCTACCTCTGGCAGGGCAGTCCCGGCTCCTCCAGCCGCCCCAGCGAGGGTCCCCACCCCCGACCCTGCCTCCACCTGCGCGGGCCAACTGTGCCACAGCCTCGATGGTTAACACCGCCTTCGTTCTGCGCCCAACCCAGAAATCACTGCGAAATGTCACGATTGACTTAAAGTGAAGGAAGTAAAAGTAAAATCACTTCAGATCTCTAAAAAATAAATATATAAATGAAGATATCCAGTAAAGGTAACTTAATGGGTAAATATAAATGCTAGTATTATTATTTTTTGGCTGATAATTCCACTTTGTGTTTATTACATGATTTAAATACAAATGTGTAAAATATGAATCTATGTTATGGCTACACAGTGTATAAAGATGTAATTAGTGACAACAATAACATAAAAGGAGAAGACGGAGATGTACATGAATAGAGTTTTTGTATGAAATTAGTTAAGTTGGTATCAATTCAAAGTATATTGTTACAAATTAAGGATGTTAAATGTAATCCCCAGAGTAACAAAAAATAAAATATCTCAAGAATATACACAAAAGTAAAGGAGAGGAAAATCAAATTGGTTTACTAAAATTGAAAAATTAAAAATGTAACTAACCCTAAAATGAGGCAATAATGGAATAATGGAACAAATGTATAAGACATACAGGAAACAACAAATAGCAGATATCCTTCCTTATTAGTAAATGTAAATGCATTAAACCCTCTAATCAAAAGATGGATATTAGCAGAATGAATTTTATAAAAAATGATACAATTATATGCTATCTGCAAAACACTCAATTTAGAACTAAAAACACAAATAGGTTAAAATGAAAACTGGGAAAGTATATCCCACACAAATAATAACCAAAAGAGAGCTGGAAGCCTATACTACAGACACTCTAGATTTATAAGAGACAAAGGAGATAAAACAATCGGCTAACAAAGGGGATAAAAAATTACAGGCATATATACACCAAACAAGAGCCCTTATGTATATATAAGGGCTTTCAAAGGGCTGTGGGGTGTGTGTGTGTGTGTGTGTGTGTGTGTGTGTGTGTAGAGAGAGAGAGGTAACACTGACAGAATTAAAAGGAAAAATAGTTCTATAATATTAGTTGGGAATTTCAATACCCCACTTTCAATAATGTATAGAACATCTAGACAGAAGATCAATTATAATATGGAAGACCTGAAAGATATTATAAACCAACTAGTTCTAACAGACATAGAGAACACCTTACTCAACAATGGAAAAATATGCATATGTCTCACCAGGATAGATCATATGATAGGTCACAAAACAAGGATTAAGATGTGTTAAAACATTGATATCACACAAAGTATTTTCTCTAGCCACAGTGGAGTGAAGCCAGGAATTAATAACAGAAGGAAAACTTAGGAAGTCACAAATATGAAGAAATTAAGCAACACTCTGTTAAACAACCACGGGTCAAGGAAGATATAACAAAGTAAATTAGAAAATACTTAGAGATGAGTGAAAATGAAAATACAACATACCAAAACTTATGGGATGCAATAAACACAGTGCTCAGAGGAAAATCTAAAACCATAAATGCCTACATTTAAACAGATTTCAATCTGACAACCTAACTTTATACTTTGAGGAATAAGAAAAAGAAGAGAAAATTAATTGAAGTCTAGGAGAAGAAATGTAATAATAAAGATTAGAGTGGAGATAAAATAAAGAATAGAAAAAAAATACAGAGAATCAATGAAAGCAATAGTTGGTTCTTGGAGAAATATCAACAATATTGACAAATTTTACTAAGACTGACAACAAAAAATAGAGAGGAGACACAAATAACAGTGCTGAACTTAAATAAATTAAAAGGAATATATAAGAATACTATGAATATTTGTACAGAAAAATTAGATAACCTAAATAAATTCTCAGAAGCATAAAATTAATTGAACTCCAGAAAAAAGAGGCATCTGAAGACATATATAACATGATTAGAGAGATTGAATTAGTTACCAAAAACCTTCAAAAAGGTCAGGCGTGGTAGCTCACGCCTGTAATCCCAGCACTTTGGGAGGCTGAGGTGGGCCGATCACTTGAGGTTAGGAGTTTGAGACCAGCCTAGCCAACATGGCGAAACCCCATCTCTACTAAAAATACAAAAATTAGCCAGTGTGGTGGCGCATGCCTGTAATCCCAGCTACTCAGGAGGCTGAGGCATAAGAATCACTTGAACCTGGGAGGCAGAGGCTGCAGTGAGCCGAGACTGTGCCACTGCACTCCAGCCTGGGCAACAGTGCAAGACTGGGTCTCAAAAAAAACTTTTTTTTTTTTCAAAAAAAGAAATCCAAGACCAGATGGCCCGATAAGTGAATTCTACAACTATTTAAAAAAGAATTAAAGTCAATCCTTCTCATAGTACTTAAAAAACTAGAAGAGGAAGGAAACATTTCTTAATATATAAAGCCAGCTTTACCCTGATTACAAAGATTTGCCCTGATTACAAAACACCATAAAAGAGTAAAGATCAATACCCTTTATAAATACAGATGCAAGGCTGGGCGCGGGTGCGGTGGCTCACACCTGTAACTCCAGCACTTTGGGAGGCCAAAGCAGGCAGATCATGAGGTCAGGAGATCGAGACCATCTGGGCTAACACAGTGAAACCTCTTCTCTACTAAAAACACAAAAAATTAGCTGGGCGTGGTGGCATGCGCCTGTAGTCCCAGCTACTCAGAAGGCTGAGGAGGAAGACTCACTTGAACCCGGGAGGCGGAGGTTGCAATGAGCTGAGATTGCGCCGCTGCACTCCGGCCTGGGCGACAGAGCGAGACTCCCTGTTAAAAAATAATATATAAGGCCAGGCACGGTGGCTCACGCCTGTAATCCCAGCACTTTGGGAAGCCAAGGCAGGCGGATCATGAAGTCAGGAAATCGAGACCATCCTGGCTAACACAGTGAAACCCTGTCTCTACTGAAAATACAAAAAATTAGCCAGGCATTGTGGCGGGCGCCTGTAGTCCCAGCTACTTGGGGAGGCTGAGGCAGGAGAATGGCGTGAACCCGGGAGGTGGAGCTTGCAGTGAGCCGAGATATCGCCACTGCACTCCAGCCTGGGGGACAGAGCAAGACTCCATCTCAAAAAAAAAAAAAAAAGAAAAAAGGTAAAATAAGTAAGTAAATAAATAAAGATGCAAAAACCCTCAAGAAAATACTAGCAAACCAAATCCAACAGCATATTAAAAGAATGGTCCACCATGGCCAAATAGGATTTATTTCTATAATGCCAAGATTGTTCAACACATGAAAATCAATCACTGTAACACCTTCACTAAAACTTCTCAATCGATGTGGGAAAAAAAGGATTTAACAGAATTTAACATCCTTTCATAATAAAAATACAACAAATTTTGAATAGAAGAAAATTATCTCAACATAATAAGAGGCACATATGAAAAATGCACAGTCAACATCGTGCTAAATTGTGAAAGACTGAAAGCTTTTCCTCTAAAATTAGGAACACGGCAAGGATGCTTACTTTCACCATAGTTCTGAAAGTCTTAGCCAGAGCAATTAGTCATGAAAAAGATATAAAAGGCATACTGCCCAGGTGCGGTGGCTCACGCCTATAATCCCAGCATTTTGGGATGCCAAGGCAGGTGGATTGCTTGAGGTCAGGAGTTCGAGATCAGCCTGGCCAACATGGTGAAACCCCATCTCTACTAAATATACAAAAATTAGCTGGGCATGGTGGTGCATGCCTGTAATCCCAGCTACTCAGGAGGCTGAGGCAGGAGAATCTCTTGAACCTGGGAGGCGGAGGTTGCAGTGAGCCGAGATCGCACCACAGCACTCCAGCCTGGGTGACAGAGTGAGATAAATTAAATAAATAAATGTTTTAAAAGATACAAAAGGCATACAAATTGGACAGAAATAAGTAAAATTATCTCTGTTTGCAGTTGACATTATCTTGTATGTAGAAGGCTCTACATTTTTTCTCAAAATAGAATTAAATGAATTAAGCAAAGTTGCAGAATTCAAAATCACCACACCCAAAAAAAAAATCAGTTGTGTTTTAATACACTAACAATGAATGATCTTCAAAAGAAATTAAGCAAACAATCCCATTTGCAATAGCATCAAAAAGAATAAAACCCTTAGGAATATATTTAACCAAGAAGGTAAAAGACTTGTACACTGAAAACTATAAAATATGCTGAAAGAAATTAAAGACACAAATTAATAGAAAGAAATCCATGTTTATGAATTGGAAAATTTAATATTATTAAGATATCAATATGACTCAAGATGATGTACAGATTCTGTGCAACCCCTATCAAAATCCCAATGATTTTTTTTTGCTTAAATAGAAAAATCCATCGTGAAATTCATTTCAAGGGACAAAGAGTGCCAAACAATCTTGAAAAATAAGAACAAAGTCGGAGGTTTTACATTTCCTGATTTCAAAAGTACTACAAAATTATGGTAATCAAAACAGTGTTTGACTGGCATAAAGGCTAACATGCTGACCAATCAGATGGAATAGACAGACCTTTAAAACATCTTTGAATATATGATCAAATTATTTGCAACAAAGGTACCAAGGCTATGCATTGGGGAAAAGCCATTATTTTCAACAAATGGTGGTGCTAGGAAAAGCAAATATACACACATGAAAAGATAAAGTTGAATTCTTAGCTTATACCAAATGATTAAAATGGATCAAATATCCAAATGTAAGTGCTAAAACTATAACACTCTTGGAAGAAAACAAAGCAGGAGGCTTCATGACATTGGATTTGGCAATTATTTCTTGAATATGACTCCAAAAGTACAGTCAATAAAAAATAGTTAAATTGGGCTTCCTCAAAATTAAAAACCTTTGTGCATCAAAGTACACTATCAACAGAGTAAAAAGGCATCCCACAGAATGGGAGAAAATATTTTCAGTCATATATCTGATAAGGGGTGAATGCACAGAATATCTAAAGAGCTCCCACAACTCAACAACAAATCAACAACCAGATTAAAACATGGACAAATGACTTGAAGAGGTATCTATCCAAAGATGATGCACACATGGCTAGTAAACAGTTTTTAAAAGATTCTCAATATCATTAGTTATTGGGGAAATGCAGAACAAAAACATAATGATGTGCTACATCACACCTGCTATTAGGACTATTTAGAGAAACAGAAAATAACAAGTAGATGTGGAGAAACTGGAACCCCCATACATTGCTGGCTGGAATGTAAAATGGTGCAGCCACCATGGGAAAGAGTTGTCTGGTTCCTCAAAAAGCTAAACACATAATTTCCTCATGACTGAGCAATTTCACTGCTACATATATACCCAAAAGAATTAAAAACAGGGACTCAAATGCTTATATGCCAATGTTCATTGCAGCATTATACACAATATCTAAAAGGTGAAGCAACCTAAGCGTCCATCAGATGAGCATAAAATGGTATATACATTCAGTGGAATATTATTTAGCCATAAAAACTGAAGAAAGTTCTTATACATGTTAAACCATGGATGAACTTTGAAACACGATGCTAACTGAAATAAGCCTGACATGAAAGAACAAATAGTGTATGGTTTCTGTCAGTCCATCTGTGTTTCCATAAAGGAATACTTGCGGCTGCTGGGTAATTTATAAAGAAGAGATGTACTTGGCTCAGAGTTCTGCAGAGTTCTGCAAGAAGCATGGCACCAGCATCTGCATCTGGTGAGAGCCTCAGAAAGCTTCCATTCATGGTGGAAGGCAAAGAGGAGCTGGCATGGAGGATTGGGGGAGGTTCTAGGCTCTTTCTAATAACCAGCTCTCACAGCTGTCACAGGAATCCAATGAGTAAGCAAGAACTTACTCATCATATCAAGCACAGCACCAAGCCATTCATGAGAGATCTTCAGCCAAGACCCAAACACCTCCCATTAGGCCCCACCTCCAACACTGGGGGTAAAATTTTAACATGAAGTTTGGGGGGTCAAGTATGCAAACAATAGCAGTTGCCTTATGTGAACTATCTAGAATAAGAAAATGCATAGTGGAAAAAGTAGGTTAGAGGTTATCAGGGGATGGGTGAAGGGGCAATATGGGGAGTCATTGCTTAATGGTTACAGAGTTTCTGTTTTGAGCTAATGAAAAATTTTGAAAATAGGTAGTGGTAATAGTTGCACATCACTGTGAAAGTCATTAATGCCACTGAATTGTACATTAAAATGGCAAATTTTATGTTACATATATTTTACCAAACTAAAAATAGTTTTAAAAAACATTTCTCAATGAAAATGGTGCGCAGAATCTGGAAGAAATTATGCCACAAGGACATTGGGTTTTGCTTCCAGACCCTTTAGCCTACTAACCACGTGAACCTGGTCATATCACTTACATTTTCTGAGTCTTAGCTTTATTAGACACAAATTGTGTTTCATGATGATTTGTAAAGAACTAATGTTCAAGTGTTCAGTGGGTTCTTTTTAATATAAGATACATTATTTGCCATGCTTACTGTCACAAATACAGGGAGAAAGGAGGGAGTATGATGATAACCACCCTCCCATTCTTGTTTCCTGTTTTAGACTAAGTACTTCTTAATCCAGAGACTTTTTTTGTCCAAACCTATATGTAACCCAGCTTACAATGGAGCAGCCTTATTGCCAAGATCATTTTTTTCTCATTGATATCATTAAATGCAGTATTTTTCATGGCCTCTCTGAGGGCCTTTTCATTGCCTCTATGTCTCCAAAGTGGTCCCAGAACATTAGCTGGCCCTGACTCCTACTAGGGACACTGAAGGAATTCCTTCTTGTAATGTTGCTAGTGAAGATTTATTTCTAGTTTCTGAAGGGAGGTCAGGTAAATCGACCTCCAACATCCCCTTTAGCCATGTGATTCCATGATTCTTGGATTCTATAATCTATTGAAGGAATGAGATATGATCCCCTTCCCTCCCCATCTGTCCACCAATAAAATGAAGCTGACAGGGACCCCAGGGGACCTCACATTTCCTCTCGTGGAAAGTAGAATTCAGATTTTTGTAGATACTGATCTTTATGACTCTTTTTATGGAGCCTGAAAGGGTCTGACCTATTATTTGGACCAAAATCCCCTGTCAACCACCTTGCATTTGATTTACATCTAGCTCAGACATGTGGTGCTCTTGCTTAACCATGCTCTGCTGGGAGAAAGTGAAAATCTGAACTGTAACATGTTAGAACTGCAACATGTTAGAACTGCCTTCTGCTAGACTTGCCAGCTACGAGGAAGACATTCAGGGCCAAGGTGACCATGTATCATCCCAGGTACCACGTCTTTTCATCCCTCTTAGACTCCCAGTCTTGGGTTCTAGGCGAGTTCTAAATGTAACCCACCTCAGCGAGAGTTTTCCCTCCAGCGATCTCCCGCTGCCCAGCAGCAATTCAATTTAGAGTCTCCATGGTGGCTGTGCTCATACTCAGGCCTGACTCAATGCTTGCCTTCTTGCTCACCTCCCAAGTGTGGTTTCTTAGGCCCCTCAAGTGCCACATATCCAGAAATGAGCTCTCCGTCTTATCTCTAACTTATTCTTCTCAACCTTCATTCTGATCTCTTTCAAACTATTCTACACATGGCCTCCATAATATTAATTGGGTAATTCAAATCAGATTATGTCACTCTTCAGCATCAGCTCTTTGGATGGTGTCCCAGGATTTGATCAAATGAGGTTGTTTTTGCTGTTTTTGTTCTTTTGTCTCAGTGACTTTTCCATATTGTCCCTCCTGTCTAGAATGCAGTTCCTGTCTTCTTTAACTGTTTAATTTGTATTAATTGTCTAATGTTCAACTCAGAGCCTTCCTCAAATCTCTACTCTCAGCTCTTTCCCTTCCTCCATTAGATTAGATATTGTTCTATTTCTATAATATTCTTTGGATGATTTTATCACTCGATTTACCACATTGTGTTGCAACTTTCTTCTTAAGTGTGTGTCTCAATTAACTGAGAGTCTTTGAAGGGATGAGCAATCTTATATTTATCATATTGTCCCCAGAGTCCAGCATGAGAATGACACATGAAAGGGCTCAATGAAGGTTAGTTAAATGAATGAATGAATCAGTGAGTGATTACCTAACTTGGCACTGCTTTTTCCTTTGTGACTCTTCCTTGCTTCCCCCACACTCTGCTGAGTTTCTTTGCAGATGGACTTGGGCCTCATTCAACTCTGTGCTTCCCCACCCTTCTCCCAGCAAAGGCACACAGCAGCACATCAGTAAATGTCTTCTGAATCAATAAGGCTACTGCTCAGACTCCGTGACTACTGGAGTAAAGGAGACGTAAATGAAAGCCAAGCAACCTTTCTGTGCCTAGTAGAGGGAAGGCAGTAAGATTTTTCCCATGAACCTAATGGTTGGACTCATTCACCTTAGATTTGCTATGAAATAGACTCAATGCTCTCTTGAAACTTTAATTGGTCCTCCTCAGAAACCATGCAAGCAAGAAGAGAGTGAGTTAAATATTTAATGTTGAGAGAAAAACCCCCACCAACCTAGAATTATGTACTCTGTGAAATCATCCTTCAAAAGTGGACAAGAAACAAAGACTTTCTCAGTGAAATATAAATTTAGGAAATTTGTCACCAGTAGGCCTGCCTTGCAAGAAATGTTAAAAGAAGTTCCTTAGAGAGAAGGACAATAATATAGGTTGGAAACTCAGATATACTTAAAGAAGAGCAGTGAAGAAAGAATAAGTGAAAATAAAATTAAAATGTTATTTTTCTTATTCTCAATTGATCTATCAGATAGCAGTTTATTCAAAATGATAATAGCAAAATTGTATTTGAATATATAGATACATATAATATACATGTGTGACAATATATAAGCAAAATAAATGACAGAAATGATACAATGAACAGGAAGGAGGAATTAGAATTACTTTATTATTGGAGGGTGGAGCCAAGATGGCCAAATAGGAACAGCTCCGGTCTCCAGCTCCCAGCCCCAGCGACACAGAAGACGGGTGATTTCTGCATTTCTGCTTGAGGTACCGGTTTCATCTCACTAGGGAGTGCCTAACAGTGGGTTCAGGACAGTCGGTGAAGCGCACTGTGCGCGAGCCGAAGCAGGGCGAGGCATTGCCTCACTCGGGAAGCGCAAGGGGTCAGAGAGTTCCCTTTCATAGTCAAAGAAAGGGAAAACAGACGGCACCTGGAATATCGGGTCAGTCCCGTCCTAATACTGCGCTTTTCCAACGGGCCTGGAAAACGGCACACTAGGAGATTGTGTCCCGCACCTGGCTCGGAGGGTCCTATGCCCACAGAGTCTTGCTGATTGCTAGCACAGCAGTCTGAGATCACGCTGCAAGGCGGCAACGAGGCTGGGGGAGGGGCGTTGCCCAGGCTTGCTTAGGTAAACAAAGCAGCCAGGAAGCTCGAACTGGGTGGAGCCCACCACAGCTCAAGGAGGCCCGCCTGCCTCTGTAGGCTCCACCTCTGGGGGCAGGGCACAAACAACCAAAAACTCAGCGAGAACCTCCACAGCCTTAAATGTCCCTGTCTGACTGACAGCTTTGAAGAGAGTACTGGTTCTCCCAGCATGCAGCTGGAGATCTGAGAACGGACAGACTGCCTCCTAAAGTGGGTCCCTCACCCCTGAGCAGCCTAACTGGGAGGCACCCCCCCAGTGGGACAGACTGACACCTCATTCAACCGGGTACTCCTCTGAGACAAAACTTTCAGAGGAACTATCAGACAGCTGAATTTGTGGTCTCACGAAAATCCGCTGTTCTGCAGCCACCGGTGCTGACACCCAGCCAAACAGGGTCTGGAGTGGACCTCTAGTAAACTCCAACAGACCTGCAGCTGAGGGTCTTGTCTGGTAGAAGGAAAATTAACAAACAGAAAGGACA
This sequence comes from Symphalangus syndactylus, assembly GCF_028878055.3. Taxonomy (NCBI): domain Eukaryota; kingdom Metazoa; phylum Chordata; class Mammalia; order Primates; family Hylobatidae; genus Symphalangus; species Symphalangus syndactylus. Next base: position 81,590,452 of record NC_072426.2, read on the forward strand.
TCCACACCAAAAACCCATCTGTACATCACCATCATCGAAGACAAAAAGTAGACAAAACCACAAAGATGGGGAAAAAACAGACCAAAAAAACTGGAAACTCTAAAAAACAGAGCACCTCTCCTCCTCCAAAGGAACGCAGTTCCTCACCAGCAACGGAACAAAGCTGGATGGAGGATGACTTTGATGAGTTGAGAGAAGAAGGCTTCAGACGATCAAACTACTCTGAGCTACGAGAGGAAATTCAAAACAATAGCAAAGAAGTTAAAAACTTTGAAAAAAAATTAGAAGAATGGATAACTAGAATAACCAATGGAGAGAAGGGCTTAAAGGAGATGATGGAGCTGAAAGCCAAGTTTCGAGAACTACGCGAAGAATGCAGAAGCCTCAGTAGCAGATGCGATCAACTGGAAGAAAGGGTATCGCTGATAGAAGATGAAATGAATGAAATGAAGAGAGAAGGGAAGTTTAGAGAAAAAAGAATAAAAAGAAATGAACAAAGCCTCCAAGAAATTTGGGACTATGTGAAAAGACCAAACCTACGTCTGATTGGTGTACCTGAAAATGATGGGGAGAATGGAACCAAGTTGGAAAACACTCTGCAAGATATTATGCAGGAGAACTTCCCCAATCTAGCAAGGCAGGCCAGCATTCAGATTCAGGAAATACAGAGAACGCCACAAAGATACTCCTCGAGAAGGGCAACTCCAAGACACATAATTGTCAGATTCACCAAAGTGGAAATGAAGGAAAAAATGTTAAGGGCAGCGAGAGAGAAAGGTCGGGTTACCCACAAAGGGAAGCCCATCAGACTAACAGCTGATCTCTCAGCAGAAACTCTACAAGCCAGAAGAGAGTGGGGGCCGATATTCAACATTCTTAAAGAAAAGAATTTTCAACCCAGAATTTCCTATCCCGCCAAACTAAGCTTCATAAGTGAAGGAGAAATAAAATACTTTACAGACAAGCAAACGCTGAGTGATTTTGTCACCACCAGGCCTGCCCTAAAAGAGCTCCTGAAGGAAGCACTAAACATGGAAAGGAGCAACCGGTACCAGCCCCTGCAAAAACATGCCAAATTGTAAAGACCATCGAGGCTAGGAAGAAACTATAGCAACTAACGAGCAAAATAACCAACTAACATCATAATGACAGGATCAGATTCACACATAACAATATTCACGTTAAATGTAAATGGGCTAAATGCTCCAATCAAAAGACACAGACTGGCAAACTGGATAAGGAGTCAGGACCCATCAGTGTGCTGTATTCAGGAAACCCATCTCACGTGCAGAGACACACATAGACTCAAAATAAAGGGATGGAGGAAGATCTATCAAGCAACTGGAAAACAAAAAAAGGCAGGGGTTGCAATCCTAGTCTCTGATAAAATAGACTTTAAACCAACAAAGATCAAAAGAGACAAAGAAGGCCATTACATAATGGTAAAGGGATCAATTCAACAAGAAGAGCTAACTATCCTAAATATATATGCACCCAACACAGGAGCACCCAGATTCATAAAGCAAGTCCTCAGTGACCTACAAAGGGACTTAAACTCCCACACAATAATAATGGGAGATTTTAACACCCCACTGTCAGCATTAGACAGATCAACGAGACAGAAAGTTAACAAGGATATCCAGGAATTGAACTCAGCTCTACATAAAGTGGACCTAATAGACATCTACAGAACTCTCCACCCCAAATCAACAGAATATACATTTTTTTCAGCACCACACCACACCTATTCCAAAATTGACCACATAGTTGGAAGTAAAGCTCTTCTCAGCAAATGTAAAAGAACAGAGATTATAACAAACTGTCTCTCAGACCACAGTGCAATCAAACTAGAACTCAGGATTAAGAAACTCAGTCAAAACAACTCAACTACATGGAAACAGAACAACCTGCTCCTGAATGACTATTGGGTACATAATGAAATGAAGGCAGAAATAAAGATGTTCTTTGAAACCAACGAGAACAAAGACACAACATACCAGAATCTCTGGGACACGTTCAAAGCAGTGTGTAGAGGGAAATTTATAGCACTAAATGCCCACAAGAGAAAGCAGGAAAGATCCAAAATAGACACCCTAACATCACAATTAAAAGAACTAGAAAAGCAAGAGCAAACGCATTCAAAAGCTAGCAGAAGGCTAGAAATAACTAAAATCAGAGAAGAACTGAAGGAAATAGAGACACAAAAAACCCTTCAAAAAATTAATGAATCTAGGAGCTGGTTTTTTGAAAAGATCAACAAAATTGATGGACCGCTAGTAAGACTAATAAAGAAGAAAAGAGAGAAGAATCAAATAGATGCAATAAAAAACGAAAAAGGGGATATCACCACTGATCCCACAGAAATACAATCTACCATCAGAGAATACTACAAACACCTCTATGCAAATAAACTAGAAAATCTGGAAGAAATGGATAAATTCCTCGACAAATACACCCTCCCAAGACTAAACCAGGAAGAAGTTGAATCTCTGAATAGACCAATAACAGGTTCTGAAATTGTGGCAATAATCAATAGCTTACCAACCAAAAAGAGTCCAGGACCTGATGGATTCACAGCTGAATTCTACCAGAGGTACAAGGAGGAACTGGTACCATTCCTTCTGAAACTATTCCAATCGATAGAAAAAGAGGGAATCCTCCCTAACACATTTTACGAAGCCAGCATCGTCCTGATACCAAAACCTGGCAGAGACATAACCAAAAAAGAGAATTTCAGACCAATATCCTTGATGAACATTGATGCAAAAATCCTCAATAAAATACTGGCAAACCGAATCCAGCAGCACATCAAAAAGCTTATCCACCATGATCAAGTGGGCTTCATCCCTGGGATGCAAGGCTGGTTCAACATACGCAAATCAATAAATGTAATCCAGCATATAAACAGAACCAAAGACAAAAACCACATGATTATCTCAATAGATGCAGAAAAGGCCTTTGACAAAATTCAACAACCCTTCATGCTAAAAACTCTCAATAAATTAGGTATTGATGGGACGTATCTCAAAATAATAAGAGCTATCTACAACAAACCCACAGCCAATATCATACTGAATGGGCAAAAACTGGAAGCATTCCCTCTGAAAACTGGCACAAGACAGGGATGCCCTCTCTCACCGCTACTATTCAACATAGTGCTGGAAGTTCTGGCCAGAGCAATCAGGCAGGAGAAGGAAATAAAGGGTATTCAATTAGGAAAAGAGGAAGTCAAATTGTCCCTGTTTGCAGATGATATGATTGTATATCTAGAAAACCCCATTGTCTCAGCCCAAAATCTCCTTAAGCTGATTAGCAACTTCAGCAAAGTCTCAGGATACAAAATTAATGTACAAAAATCACAAGCATTCTTGTACACCAATAACAGACAAACAGAGAGCCAAATCATGAGTGAACTCCCATTCACAATTGCTTCAAAGAGAATCAAATACCTAGGAATCCAACTTACCAGGGATGTGAAGGACCTCTTCAAGGAGAACTACAAACCACTGCTCAATGAAATCAAAGAGGATACAAACAAATGGAAGAACATTCCATGCTCATGGGTTGGAAGAATCAATATCGTGAAAATGGCCATACTGCCCAAGGTAATTTATAGATTCAATGCCATCCCCATCAAGCTACCAATGACTTTCTTCACAGAATTGGAAAAAACTACTTTAAAGTTCATATGGAACCAAAAAAGAGCCCGCATCGCCAAGTCAATCCTAAGCCAAAAGAACAAAGCTGGAGGCATCACGCTACCTGACTTTAAACTATACTACAAGGCTACAGTAACCAAAACAGCATGGTACTGGTACCACAACAGAGACATAGATCAATGGAACAGAACAGAGCCCTCAGAAATGATGCCGCATAGCTACAACTATCTGATCTTTGACAAACCTGACAAAAACAAGAAATGGGGAAAGGATTCCCTATTTAATAAATGGTGCTGGGAAAACTGGCTAGCCATATGTAGAAAGCTGCAACTGGATCCCTTCCTTACACCTTATACAAAAATTAATTCAAGATGGATTAAAGACTTATATGTTAGACCTAAAACCATTAAAATCCTGCAAGAAAACCTAGGCAATACCATTCAGGACATAGGCGTGGGCAAGGACTTCATGTCTAAAACACCAAAAGCAATGGCAACAAAAGCCAAAATCGACAAATGGGATCTCATTAAACTAAAGAGCTTCTGCACAGCAAAAGAAACTATCATCAGAGTGAACAGGCAACCTACACAATGGGAGAAAATTTTTGCAACCTACTCATCTGACAAAGGGCTAATATCCAGAATCTACAATGAACTCAAACAAATTTACAAGAAAAAAACAAAAAACCCCATCAAAAAGTGGACAGAGGACATGAACAGACACTTCTCAAAAGAAGACATTTATGCAGCCAAAAAACACATGAAGAAATGCTCTTCATCACTGGCCATCAGAGAAATGCAAATCAAAACCACAGTGAGATACCATCTCACACCAGTTAGAATGGCCATCATTAAAAAATCAGGAAACAACAGGTGCTGGAGAGGATGTGGAGAAATAGGAACACTTTTACACTGTTGGTGGGACTGTAAACTAGTTCAACCATTGTGGAAGTCAGTGTGGCGATTCCTCAGGGATCTCGAACTAGAAATACCATTTGACCCAGCCATCCCATTACTGGGTATATACCCAAAGGACTATAAATCATGCTGCTATAAAGACACATGCACACGTATGTTTATTGCGGCACTATTCACAATAGCAAAGAGTTGGAACCAACCCAAATGTCCAACAACGATAGACTGGATTAAGAAAATGTGGCACATATACACCATGGAATACTATGCAGCCATAAAAAATGATGAGTTCGTGTCCTTTGTAGGGACATGGATGAAACTGGAAAACATCATTCTCAGTAAACTATCGCAAGGACAAAAAACCAAACACCGCATGTTCTCACTCATAGGTGGGAATTGAACAATGAGAACTCATGGACACAGGAAGGGGAACATCATGCTCCAGGGACTGTTGTGGGGTGGGGGGAGGGGGGAGGGACAGCATTAGGAGATACACCTAATGCTAAATGACGAATTAATGGGTGCAGGAAATCAACATGGCACATGGATACATATGTAACAAACCTGCACATTGTGCACATGTACCCTAAAACCTTAAAGTATAATAAAAAAAAAAAAAAAAAAGAATTACTTTATTATTATAAGGTACATGCACTACCCATGAAGCAGTATAGTGCTGTTTGAAAGTGGTCTTGCTTAGTTGTAAACATATATTGTAAACTCTAGGTCAACCACTAAAAAGAGTAAAAAAAAAAATTGCAACTGATACGCTAAGAGAGCTAAGAAAATGGAATAATATAAAACGCCCAATTAAAGCAACAAAGGCAAAAAAAAAAAGAGTAAAAGAAAAAACAGGAAGAACAAAGGCAAAAAATAGAAAAATATGGCAGATATTATTATTATTATTATTATTATTATTATTATTATTATGTCAGAGTCTCACTCTGTCACCCAGGCTGTAGTGCAGTGGTGCCTTTTCAGCTCACTGCAAACTCTGCCTTCCGGGTTGAAGTGATTCTCCTGACTCAGCCTCATGAGTGCTGGGATTACAGGCACCCCCACTATACCTGGCTAATTTGTGTATTTTTGGTAGACACAGGGTTTTGCCATGTTGGCCAGGCTGGTCTGAAACTCTTGACCTCCAGTGATCTATCCACCTTGGCCTCCCAAACTTCTGGGATTACAGGTGTAAGCCACCATGCCCAGCCAAAATATGGTAGATATTAAACCAACCGCATCAATAGTTGCTTTGAATGTCAGTGGTCTAAAGGCATCAAAGAAAAGAGAGATTGTCAGAGCAAATCAAAAAACAAACCCAGCTATAAGCTGGGTACAGGAACCCACTTTAAATATAAAGACACATATATAGATTAAAAGCAAATGGATGGAAAGAGATTACTGTAGTAACATTAATCAAGCTGGAGTTGCTATAATTATTTTAAATAGAGCATACTTCACAGCAAGGAAAGTGTCAGAAATAAAGAGGGGTACTAGATAATAAGAAAGAGGTCAAATCTTCAGGAAGACATAACAATCCTTAAAATGTATGTGCCTAACAACAGACAATCAAAATATGTGAGGCAAAAAACTGATAGAACTGCAAGGAGAAACAGATTAATCTACTATTACAGTTGGAGAGTTCAACACCCCTGTATTGGAAATGGGCAGATCAAGCAGGCAAATTATCAGTGAGGACAGAGTTGAACTCAACAACACTATCAATTAACTGGATGTAATGGATATCTATAGACCACTTCATCCAACAACAGCAGAATACACATTCTTCTCAAGCTCACAAGGAACATTCATTCACAAGAATAGATCATACTCTGGGCCATAAAACATACCTTAACAAATTTAAAAGAATGGAAACTATACAATGTCCACTCTCAGACCACAATGGAATTAAACTAGAAGTCAGTAAAGATAGATGGAAAATCCCCCCAAATAATGGCAGATTAAACAACATGCCTCTAAATACCACATGGATCAAAGAAGAAATGTCAACAGAAATTTTAAAATATTTTTAAGTAAATGAAAATGAAGATAAAACTTGAAAAAATGAAATGCAGTAAAAGCAGTGCTTAGAAATTTATAGTACTCAATGAATATATTAGAAAAGAAGGAAGAGCTAAAATAAATAAAATAAGCTTCCACCTTGGGAAACTAGTAAAACAAGAACAAATTAAATTGAAAGTAAGCAGAAGAAAATAAATAATAAAAATCAGAGCAGAAATCCATTAAATTGAAAACAGAAAATCAATAGAGAAAAGCAACAAAATCAAAAGCTGGTTATTTGAAAATATCAATAAAATTGATAAACCCCTTGTCAGGTTGACTAAAAAAAAATAGAGAGAACACAAATTATTAATATCATAAGTAAAACGTAGGACTTTACCTCAGATCCCATAGACATTAAAAGTTGAATCAAGGAATACTATGAACAAATCTGTGCCCATGAATGGGGTAATCTAGATGAAATGTACCAGTTCCCTTAAAGACACAATCTGCCAAAATTAATACAAGAAGGAATAGACAATCTGAATGGACCTATATCTATTAAAGAAATAGATTCAATAATTAATAATATTCTGCAACAGAAAGCATCAGGCCCAGATGGGTTAACTGGTAAATTCTACCAATTCAAATTGAGGGCTGTAGACTTTCACTAAAATTCATCAATATTACATCAATATATTCTTGTACTCAAGAAAGAAATCCTGAATACCAATGAACTAAGATAATTATTCATTTGCTTTATCTCACCATGTATGGTGGACACAAGTCTTCAGATAACAGACAGCAAGACTACCACAGTGTTTCCTAAAATCTGTTTAAGATTTTTGTTTGCATCTTTTTGTCCTTAGAGTTTATCCCACTAAAGTTAGATGACTGTGTTTTAAAGTTTTTGAAACAGTTTCTCTATGCACAGGTAGGCCACCAGTGCAATACATAGCTAAGTACAGTTGTTTTATTTTGCTTTCACTTTTCAGGGCTTTTTTTTTCCAAATTAATTTTGTTTTATAATTATGCAAAATATTTACATGGTGTCAAGGGCAAATTTATAAAACCAGAGACTTTTTTTTTCTTTTTTTTTACGATTTTACTTTAAGATCTGGGATGCATGTGTGGAACGTGCAGGTTTGTTACATAGGTATACACATGTCATGGTGAAAACCAGAGACTTCCAGGCAGGTAGATTTTAACCTTGTCTCCTGCACCTTGTTTCTTCTCTCTCTCACAGTTAAGTTGTACTTTTTTTATGTTTTAAAAATTCTTGGCCGGGCACAGTGGCTTATGCCTGTAATCCCAGAACTTTGGGAGACCAAGGTGGGTGGATCACTTGAGGTCAGGAGTTCAAGACCAGCCTGACCAACATGGTGAAACCCCGTCTCTACTAAAAATACAAAAATTAGCCAGGCATGGTGGTCTGCACCTGTAGTTCCAGCTACTCAGGAGGCTGAGGCAGGAGAATCGATTGAACCTGGACGGTGGAGGTTACAGTTAGCCGAGATCACGCCATTGAACTCTAGTCTGGGTGACAGAGCAAGACTCCATCTGAAAAAAAAAAAAAAATCTTCTAATTTTAATATGGGAAAATATATGCATATATTTATATACTCCTATTTCTTTGGGAAATAGTAGCATACTACACATAATTTTTTAAATTTTCTTTTTCTCTCAACTGTCTACCCTGACATTTGCTCTGTAGCAGTATATAGGGGTATTCTTGTATTTTTTCAACTGCAGAATATTTGTGAAATATAGTTCATTCAATCAACAAACTACTGATGGATATTTGTGTCTTTTTAAAAACAAGATGCTACAACAAAGACCTTTGTGCATACATCTTTTAGAATTTTTACTAGAATTTTAGAATTTAGTTTTTGTAATAAATGAGTTTCAAATTTTGTCAAATGCCTTTCTGCATAGTGGAGATATTTACTGACTTTTTTTTTTTTTCTTAGCTTTGATAGTATGATGGGTTATATAAATTTTTTCCAACAGTGAACCCATCACATATGTAGACTATATCATTCTTTGCTACGATGATTTTTAAAAATATGCTACTAGATTCTGTTTGATTTTGTTTTATTTAGGATTTTTGTATCTACATCCATAAGCGAGACTGGTCTGTGGTTTCCTATTTTGGTTCAACCTTGGTCAGGTTTGGGATAAATGTTAGACCCATGTTCTAGTTTTAGTTGCCATCCGTAAACTGAGCTCTCACAAATGTTTACCAGACCTCTGCCCCCACTTCCAGACCCCTCTGTCCAGCCATCTTTTTCACATCCTTCCCCGGATGTGTGACAAGCACTTCAAACCCAGCATGTCCAAAACTGAGCTTGCCTTTCTCCCCACACTTCTTCCTCCACAGTCTCAGCATCTCCCGAAATGTCAACTCCATCATTTTAGTTGCCCAGGGCATAAGCCTTGGAGCTCTCCCTGGACTTTCCTTGATTCCACAACAGTTCCATTGGCAACTCCTGTCAATTCCACCTGAATGTACCTGGAAGATGATCTCGTCACAGATGTTGTGCCATTGAATCCTTCCTCACAATCCACTGTCTCCTTCTTCTTGGATAATTGTGCTCACCTCCTCATTTTTCTCTCTGCTTCTGTCCAGACTATTCTCAACACAGCAGGAGGGTGATCCTTTTTAAATTAAGTTGCATGATGTCTTTTTAAAATTTCAACTCTCCAACGGCTTCCCAACTGATACACTCACTCTTTGCATTGGCCTGCAAGGACCTGTGTGACCTGTTCTTTGTCACCTCGACATCTTTTCCTGGACGTCTCATGTCCACTTACTCAGCTCCAAATGTACTGCCTTCCTGCTACTGCTCAAACACACCAACTCCTCTGCCCAGAAGGCTCTTTCCTCTTCTATCAACACAAGCTCTGGTCCTCACACCCTTAAGATGTTTGATCAGATGCTGCTCTCTCATTGGGGTCATCTCAGGCAAACCCTTCCCTTGCAGGGTCGTCTCGGGCCAAGTCTTCCCTGTCTCCCCTGTTTCATTATTCTCCAGAGCATTTATCCTGTGGGGCTGGACTATGGATTGTATTTATTGGTTCATGGTCTGCCTTAGCTCCATATAGGCAAGGGTGTTCATTTCGTTCACTGCAGCATTTCTGGGCACCTAGGACAATATTACTCACAGCAGCATTCAGTAAATATTGATTGAACTTGCTTTCCAGGGATTAATCCATGTGAGTCATTATTTCATTTATAATAATTACTCAGTTAGGTTTGCTAATACTTTAAGAAATTGTTTCTATGCTCATGAGTGGAATCAGTCTATACAATCTCTCCTTATGTGGTTCTTGTTTTGCTGTCAAAAGGAATTTGAGAAATATTTCCTCTTTATCTACTCTTTTTGAACATTTCGTATAATATTGGAATTGAAAGTAAAACACTTGGGCCTGGTCTTGTTTCTCTAGGAAGATTTTTAAATAAAGATATGCTTTAAATCTTTCTCTTTTTTATGAGTAGGTTAGCAAATATATTTCTCTACAAATGTGTTTTTAATTAAGGTTTTATATTTATTGACATACTCATATGACTATTTAAATTTAAAGTAATTAAAATTAAATAAAAATTAACAACTTAGTTCCTCAGTCACACGAGCCACATTTCAAGTGTTTGACAGCCACATGTAGTTAGTAGTGACCACATCAGACAACACAAACATAGAAGGTTCCTTCATCACAGAAGTTCCACTGGCCAGAACTGGCTTATAATATTCTGCCTAGATATTTTCCTAGATGGATCTCTTTTGCCCATAATATCCTAGCACAGACATCTCCACCTGAGAGAGAATCTTCTGACTACTCAGTTTGAGGTAGCCCCCATAATCCACAATGACATCACTCTTTTTTATTTTCTTCATGGCCTCCCACTTTCCGAAAGGATCTTACTTCTCTGTCTCCCCTTTATCGACATATACAATCTATAAGAACAGGGACCTTTCTGACTTGCTCACCAGGAATCTCTGAAGTATAGAACAGTGCCTTGAGGTGTTCAAAAAATGTATATGAAATGAATAAAGTAGATAGAGTAATTGGGAAATCTTCCTAAAGAAACAACACTACACCCATGTTTTACTTTCAATTCCAGTCTTATACAAAATGTTTACAAAGAGTACATAAAGAAGAAATACTTCTTAAATTCCTCAAATAAAGTAGATTGAGCAATTGGGAAACTTAATCAATGGCAAACTAAGCTTAAAAAGGTAATAAAATTGTACATAATATTATAATATTTTCAATCTCTTAAGTGTCTGCTCATTTTATTTTTCATTTGTTTTCTTACTCTCTTTGTCATATTAATCAGTTTCATCAAAGGTTTGCTTATTTCATTAGTTTGTTAAAAAACACAATTTTGATTTAATTAATGATACCTATTGTATATTTGCTTTTTCTGTCATTAATATTTGCTTTTTTATTATTTATTTTCTTCTGCTGTCTTTGGCTTTATTCTATTGATCTGATGCTAATTTTTAAAAACTTGGCCGGGAGGAGTGGCTCACACCTGTAATCCCAGCATTTTGGAAGGCCGAGGCAGGCAGATCACCTGAGGTTGGGAGTTCGAGATCAGCCTGACCAACATGGAGAAACTCTGTCTCTACTAAAAATACAAAAAATTAGCCGGGCATGGTGGTGCATGCCTGTAATTCCAGCTACTGGGGAGGCTGAGGCAGGAGAATCACTTGAACTAGGGAGGTGGAGGTTGCAGTGAGCCAAGATTGTGCCGTTGCACTCCAGCCTGGGCAACAAGAGCGAAACTCTGTCTCAAAAGTAAACAAATAAATAAATAAATAGCTCAATAATGTAAGGCTTTTTAGTTTTAATATAAACAATAAAATTTATATCTCTTATGAGGTGATGCTTCACTGGATAGTATGTTTAGATATGTTGTTTTATTTTTACTAATTTTCAGTCTTTAAAAAATTTCCATGTTTTCTTTGACCCATGAAGTAGTTAAAAGTTTTTTTGGGGGATGCAGATATTATTTTTATTACAAAATGTATGAAGTTGCTTCTGAATGTCCTGCATCAGATGATGTTTTTCCTGAATGTTACAAACTCTGGAATTTGCTAGAACTTGCTTTAAAACCTGACACTTGGTTAACTTAAATATATGTACACATATGTATATATATATGTATATCTTTCCATGTATACTTAAGAAAAAGTGTTGATTCCATAATCATTGGGTAGAGTGTTCCATACATCCATTGAATATTTAATTGGGAATTTATTATCACTGCTGTCCTAGAAATGAGACTGGGATGAACCTGATAGGAAAAGAAGCAGCAGGCAAGAGGAAGAGCATCTTCTTTTCCAGCTCTACAGCCTTCCTGAAGCTCCATCTATTGGCAGAGCCCAACAGGGAGCTGCCAGCCAAGGAACAATGCAGTTTCTAAGTCCCTGCCCCAGCCTTGCAAAGATAGACGGGTGGGTTTATCCGCACCATAAGACAGGGTGAGAAAAAAAAAGAGGGTGGGTTCAGAGCCAAGAGACAATGTCTCAATAATTGTCACACTTGCCAAGAAATAAAAATTGTAATTAGCTTATTTATGTGCATCTGAGGTTCCAAAATATTGCTACAGATAGCATCAAGCCATGATAAATCCATAGTAGTAGGGCCAAATCTCTAATCTGGATTTGTTAAAACAGTGCCTGAAGGAAATGATGGTGTGGTGACTCAATAATTCTTTTGGAAATGTTTTTCTTTTCTCATGTTTTATCTTCCCAAGTATCTCTGTTAACCTACAACTATCTGAAGTACAGTCATGTGCTACTCAACAACAGGGATCCATTCCGAGAAATGTGTCCTTAGATGATTTCTTTGTTGTGTGCACATCACAGAATGCACTTACACAATCCTAGAGGAGAGAGGCTACTACACATGTTGGCTGTAGGGCATAGCCTATTGCCCCTTGGCTACAACTTGTACAGCGTGTGACTGTACTGAATACTGCAGGCAATTGTAACACGTGGTAAGTATTTGTGTATCTAAACATACCCAGGCAGAGGAGAGATACAGGAATAGATAGAACAGGAATTTTTCAGTTCCATTATAATCTTACAGGACTATTGTCCTATATGCAGTCCATCATCGAGCTAAACATCATTATGAGCTGCATGACTGTATTTCACAGTCAGTAATAAAAAACCCTTGTTCCAAAAAATATATAGGATTTCCACAAGAGGGAAGAGTCACCAACACAGTGGATTTGGATTTGTCTGTGGGGTCTGCACCATCCTGTCCACATGGTATTTCCTGGATCTCATTGATGGATGTTACTGATCTCAGGCACTCATGGCTAATGAATAGAGCCATTGCCACACTTTATGAACTACAGCAAGAGATGTTTCCATTATACTCTGTTAGGTGCACTGTGCCAGGCATGAAGAGCAGCAGAGACAAAACAGAACCTGCATTTAGGGGTCCTACAATCAAACAAATTAGACAAGACATGCTCAGCGCTGTCTGCAATAGAATAACTTCCATTACTTTCCAAGGTACCATCATATTTCCATGTTGGTTTGGCCGGAGATCTCCGAGTTACCCAGCTCTCCTGCTGTCTCTATAGTCAGCTAGTCATCAGATGTAGCTTATTTTCATTACAGCACCTTCAGGAAGCCCCAGGTATTTTGTTGCCAACTACTCCTTTAGAAAGCCTCATCCACCCAACCCTAGTTCTCTCTTTACTTTCCAGCTCCCTACTCCTCAGCAACCCCCCTCACACTACTTTCTGATTAATCTGCATGACTCAGCACTTTCATAGTGTTCCTTCTTGCAACAGAAAGCCTCGGGGGCTTTTTCTTGATTTGAGTAGCTGACCCCTGTCTTCACTCCCACCAGCATAGCCAGAAAAGAAAAAAATACTGATTATTAATTTAGACATCTTTTGGAATACGTATTTTTTGGAAACTAGTCCTGTGGGATCCTTGCATTCACAAAGGACTTATCCTGATGATCTCATCCAATGTTATGATTTTTGACTTCTAGAATGATTTCTACATGAAACAACTTGCTTTTTCATTCTCTGGAACAAAATGCATAGTCATTATTACCCACAATTACAAAAATAAATGCCCATATATTTAAGAAATGCCTCCTTGGATATTTTATATCTTTTTCAAGAACACTTGCATAATTTTCAGGTCCAGAGCAAAATAAAAATGCAAGACCCCTGGTTCAAAAATTATTAAGAATTTCAAGATGGCAACAACAGAGCATTAGGATTTCTGAGTTTGGCGCCCAAGGCAGCTGCGCATGTTGTATGCCCATGAAGCCAGCCCTGATCCCTCTGTTATGTTTAGAGTTTATTCCTTGGAGCATAAGAAAAAATGAACGAAATGCAATTCTGAAACACATGAACTATATTACCTAAGGCTTCTGATATCTCTGACAGTAGCAGACAACCCTCTTGGTGAAGGGAACAACCTGGAAACAAAATTATGTGCATATAATTTTGATGTCACCACTTCCCAGAAGGTTACTTAACTTCTCTTTGACTCAGCTTCCTCATCTGTAAAGTTGAGATAGTAATAATAGCACCCACACCATAACATAGGGTTCTTATATGGATTTAATGAAATAATACAGGTAAAGTACTTAGGACAGCGCCTGGACAGAGAATGCTCTATCACAGTTTGGGCTATTAAAATTATCTCTTTCTTTACAAAGTTTTCTGATTTCTGTTTTTATTCTTAAATTATCTCAATATGTACCTACATTTTATTATAAGGCATGAAAGTATGACTTAGAAAAAAACATGCAAATTACAAGAAACACAAATCTACTTAGGGTACTAGGATTGGGGCATAAACAAAAAGAAGCATGTAAACCTTGGTGCCAAGCTTAATCAATTGATTGGTTGATTTGAGTATTCATTCTTTCAAAAAGCATTCACCTTTGCCCATTAGTTTCCAAGGAGTTGGAAAGGCACAGATTAACAGATTATAGTCCCAACTCATATTGCAGGGTCATGCAGTACCACAAGAAAAATAAGAAAATACAGTTTGGGTTGCCCAAAGGAAGGAAACTAGATTCGGTCCCGGATCAGGGTATGGTGGAGAGAATTTGAAAATTTGTTTTAGAGAAAGTGATGGTTATCTCTAGAAAGATGAATAGGCATTTCCTAAGGTAGATTCCTTCAGGACGAAAGAATAAGGCATGACTGGGATTCTCTGGAAGTTTAGTATAGTGGAAGTTTAAGCTACAGGTAGGGTGGGGGCAAAGAAGTGAGACACAAAGTTGTCAGCTAAGTGGTTTCCAGACCTCAGCAATAGCTCCACACTCCACATTCAGGAATCTGTCTGTCATCTCATGCACCATGTGGAGCCTGAAAGGTTTGGAGCAAGAAGGAAGGGGGTGCAGGGTTGGCAGTGGGATACAGCAACGTGATTGCTTAGAAGGCAATGAGCTCTCCTTGTCTAACAGTGTCTTGAGACTCTGGGACCCTGTTCACTGCAGGTGACCCTGCTTCCCTCCTCTAAACAAGTGCTCTTGTTTTGTGGATTTGATTTAATTTTTGCAATAGAGGAGACACTTATTGCACTAGATCCAGTACCATATAAAATTTTGAATTAAAATAACCATTATAATTAATGTTACCATAGTATGAAAACTAAATTAAGAAAATTATTTTTGGTAGACCGTACATGATATTTTCTTTTTTGATCATAGAACTTGAACAGGAATTTTGGCCTGGAATAGTAGAAAGGGATTTTGTGTGATGTATATTTGCACTGGAAACAGATAAGTTTGTTTTTTTCATCAGATGTCAACTATTTGACTGTAAGTGTACATTGAGTGTTCTGCTTCAAAAAATTAATTTGTAAAAAAAAAAATGGAAAGAATGCATAGAAGAAATCCAATCTTCTTGCCAAGGATGGATGATTTCCACTGTGGATTTCTACTCTTGCTCTCAACTCCCTGAGAGCTCCCATGCTGGCTGTAGGCCCCATCGATTCAGTTTTCAGTGGCCAATTCAATACAAGGCTGCCTTTTGAGTTTTGGAATGGTTTCCAGTCCACATCATGGTGATTTCTGTTGGAAAAATGTCATCGAATACTGCTCTCAGAATCAGGCGAAACATCATGCAGCAGGGCTGAGAACTTATGGGGAATTAGGTACCTGTAACATAGGTGATCCTGCATATCATGATCTCAGAGCAGATGAAAAGGGAGCTGGGGGTGAATTATGGGTGCTGAGTTCTTTTCAGTGTGATCACCAAAGCCCCCTGCCAAAGTCTGCAATATTAAGGCCTTGCTAATGTCAGGTTTATATGCCTTGGAAGTCACAGATTAGTTGGAAATTGCCGTTTCTTATCAAATCAATTTGGGTATTAGTTGGGAAAAGTCCTTTACGGAGTGCCTTTGTACTGGTCATGCCAAATGCCCGTGGGATTAAACAGCTGCACATGTATCTGGCTATATAGATATATGGATCCTGTGTGTATAAACAAGAGGTAAGGATCCTATATGTATAAACACAAATTCAGTTTTCAATTATCTTTGACAGAGTTGTGGCATAGCTAATACAAGTTATTTATGTTTGCACTTAGTTCATATTAGATAAACCTCTGCGTTTGTGGAGAGGGAAAAGCCTGTATTTGAATGCCAACACCTATATTGGATCACTTGCTTTACTACTTCCCAGCTTTGTGATCTAAATGTCTTCATGTTAGAATTTCATCTGTGAAATATGATGTTTTGAAGGTTAAAAGTCATTAGGAAATTTTTTATTTTAATGAAGCCTGATTTATTAGATTTTTCTTGTGTGGTGCTTTTGTGTTCTAAGACATTTTTGCCTAAACCAAGATCACAAGGACTTTTCTCCTAAATTTTATTCCAGAATTTTGCAGTTTTAGGTTTTAGGTCTGTAATTCATTCCAAGTTCATTTCTGTATGTGGCACAAGGCAAGAATTAAGGTTTTAGTTTTGCTTTGTTTTGTTTCGTGAAGTTGATCGTCTTTTCTGGCACCATTTGTTGAAAATACTATCATTTCTCAATTAATTACCTTAAATTTTTTGTTGAAAATCAATCGACTGTCTATTCTATTTCATTGGTCTGTTCATTTATCTAATTTCACCTTGTCTAGATTACTGTAACTTACAGTAAGACCTGAAATTGGGTAGCGTGAGTCAACTTGGCTCTTTAAAAAAATATTACTGGCCGAGTATGGTGGCTCACGCCTGTAATCCCAGCATGAAACTTTGGGAGGCTGAGGCGGGTGGATCACCTGAGGTCAGGAGTTCGAGATTAGCCTAACTCTACTAAAAACACAAAATTAGCCAGGCGTAGTGGTGCATGCCTATAATCCCAGCTACTAGGGAGGCTGAGGCTGGAGAATCACTTGAACCCGGGAGGCTCAGTGAGCCGAGATTGTGCCATTGCACTCCAGCCTGGGCAACAAGAGTGAAACTCCATCTCAGAAACCAAAACCAAAACCAAAACCAAAAACAAAATAGTATTAAGAAAATGAAAAGAGCCGGGAGGTGGCTCACACTTGAAATCCCAGCACTTTGGGAGGCCAAGGTGGGTGGATCACTTTGAGTTCAGGAGTTCAAAACCAGCCTGGCCAACATGGCAAAACCCCATCTCTACAAAAAAAAAAAAAAAAAAAAAATTAGCCGGACCTTGGTGGCATGTGCCTGTGGTTCCAGCTACTTGAGAGGTTGAGGCTGAAGAATCACATAAGCCTGGAAGATGGAGGCTGCAGTGATCTGAAATCACACCACTGCAGTCCAGCCTGGGTGATTTAGTGAGACCCTGTCAAAAAAAAAAAAAAAAAAGAAAAAAGAAAAGATAAGCCACAGACAAGGATAAAATATTTGCAAAGCACTCATACAATAAAGGGCTTGTAACCAGATTATCCAAACAACTCAGAACTCAGTAAGACAAACAGCCCAATAAAAAATGAGGAAAATATTTGTATAGAAGAGATAACAGATGGCAAGCAAACATACGAGATGCTCAGTATCATTCAACATTACAGAAATGCAAAAAAAAATTATAAAATGAGATACCTCTACATACATGAATATCTAAAATTTAAAAAGACTGGCAATACCAAGTGCTGTCGAAGACACAGAGCAAGTGCTGGAATGTTCATATATTGCAGGTGGGAATGTATGTATACTTATATAAGATAAATGTTTTTCTCTCTTTTAATGCTTGGGGAAATTCTGTTTTGAAGCCATTTGAGTCTAGAGTTTTCCTGTAGGTTCAATGCCTTTACAAATGTTCGATCATTCATATTTCTTATTTCTTCTTGTTAATTTGTTGATCTGCTTTTTTTGTGCTTTTTTTTTTTTTTTTTTTTTTTGAAATGGAGTCTCGCTCTGTTGCCCAGGCTGGAGTGCAGCGGCGCGATCTCGGCTTACTGCAAGCTCCATCTCCCAGGTTCACGCCATTCTCCTGCCTCAGCCTCCTGAGTAGCTGGGACTACAGGTGCCCACCACCACACACAGCTAATTTTTTGTATTTTTAGTAGAGACGGAGTTTCACTGTGTTAGCCAGGATGGTCTCGATCTCCTGACTTCGTGATCCACCCACCTCGCCCTCCCAAAGTGCTGGGATTACAGGCATGAGCCACCACTCCTGGCCTTTTTTGTGCTTCTTTAGTAACTTCTCTACTTTATCTAAATTTTCAAATTTACTGGAATAACATTTTTACAATAGTCTCCTATTTTTAATGTCTTATGAACTAAAGATATCCAATTTTTCACTTGATATTAGAAATTTGTGCCTTACCTCTTTTTCTTTTTAAGAATTTTTCAGGTGGTTATCAATTTTATTTTCCTAATACCAAATTTTGTCTTGGTTAATTCTCTCTGTATTTGTTTTCTAATTAGTGTATTTCTGCTATTATTTATTTTATTTCTTTCCTTTTACTTTAGGTTTATTTTGGAGTTTTTTTCTAACTACATAATATTTTTTCTTAGATTGTTAATGTTTGACTTTTAACCCTACCTTTTAAATAAATGCTTTTATATTGCTTTAATTGGATACAATGCTTTGTAATAGTGTTCATTTATTTTTTATTTTTTTTCTATTTTGAGACAGAGTCTCGCTCTGTCGCCCAGGCTGGAGTGCAGTGGTGCGATCTCGCTCATTGCAAGCTCTGCCTCCCAGGTTCACACCATTCTCCTGCCTCAGCCTCCCTAGCAGCTGGGACTACAGGCGCCCGCCACCACACCCGGCTAATTTTTTTGTATTTTTAGTAGATACGGGGTTTCACCGTGTTAGCCAGGATGGTCTCGATCTCCCGACCTTGTGATCCACCCTCCTCAGCCTCCCAAAGTGCTGGGATTACAGGCGTGAGCCACCATGCCCGGCCTCATTTATTATTAAATTTAACATTTTCTAATTTCTCTCATTATTCTTTCCTTGACATATGAATTACCTAAAAATGTACTGCTTAAATTTCAAACATGTAAGAATTTTCTTTTTGTTATTATGTTGCTTAATCCCACTCTGGTCTGTATAATTTCAACATTGAAATTTGTGAAATCTTGCCTTATAATTCAGCATATAATCATTTTTTTTAGGAAGTATCACATATACTTGAAAATAATTTGCATTCTTTATGTGCTGGGTGTAGTGTTCTACATACCTTAATCAGGTCATGTTTAACAATCATTTGTTTATGCATTATTTATCTTTAACTGAGTTATTTTTTTCTGCAAGTTTCGCAAAGACATGTAGCCAACTCCCACATAGTCAAAAATCCAGCTATAACTTCCAACTCTTCCCAAAGTTTAACTACTAATAACTTACTGTTGACTGGAAGCCTTACTGATAATATAAACGGTCGATTAACACACATTTTGTATGTTATTTGTATTACATATTGTAGTCTTACAAGAAAGCAAGCTAGAGAAAAGGAAATGCTATTAAGAAAATTGTAAGGAAGAGGAAATATATTCACTACTCATAAAGTGAAATTGGATCCTCGTAAAGGTCTTCATTCTCCTCATCTTTATAGTTGAGTAGGCTGAAGAGGAGGAGGACAAGGAAGGCTTGATTTTGGTGTCTCAGGGGTGACAGAGGGGAAGAGGTGAGGAGACAAGGCAGGAGAGGCTGGGAAACTCCATGTCACTTTATGGAAATACATCACAATTTCTGTCTTTTTTGCTTTTTCATTTTTTTAAAAAATGTTTTTATACAGCACCAATCCTTCTTCCATGGTCTACTTTAGTTTCACTGCCTATATCATAGAAGGGTCCGTGTGATAAAAGAAGTCAAAAGCAGTCTTGACTCATTGGAATGCTCCTGCCAGATTGCCTAAAGTCAGTTTGTTTCCTAGCACTGCTTCTGTTTTGCGGTCTTCTTCATCATCTGGCATCAAGTTGTCATCTGTTAATTCCTCTGGTATGGTGTGTATTAGCGCTTGACTTTCTCCAAGAAATCTTGAAATCTTTCACCCCATCCCCCGCCACCCTTTTTGCCATATCCACAATCTCTTTCGTGATTTCCTTGATTGGCTCTGTTGTAAATCCTGTGAAGTCATGTGCAACATCTGGACACAGTTTTCTCCAGCAGAAATTTATTATTTCAGGCTTGATGGCTTTCACAGCTTTTTCTATAACAACAGTGACATCTTCAATGGTGTCATCTTTCCATACTTTCTTGATGTTCTCTCTCTAGGTTCTCTACCATAGCTTTGACCATCCTTTCCATAGAGTACCATGTGTAATGAGACTTAGAGGTCTTTTTTACTCCCTGATCTAGAGACTGAATTAGAGACATTAGGTTTGGGGACAAGTAGTCCACTTTGATGCCTTCAGTGTCAAAATCATGGGGTCCTAGGTGGTCGGGGCATTGCTCAATATCAAAATAACTTTAAGAGGAGTCCCTTACTGGCCAGGTACTTCCTGACTTCAGGGACAAAACATCAATGTAATCAATTCAGAAAAAGGGTTCTCATTGCCCAGGCCTTCCTGTTATACAATCAAAAGACTGGCAGCTGGTGTTTCTTTTCCCTTCAAGACTCAAGGGTCAGCAACTTTATAGATAAGGGCAGTCCTAACCATAGCCTGACTGCATTTGAACAAAACAGTAGAGTTAGCCCATCCCTTCCTGCCTCAAATCCTGGTGCTCACTTCTCTTCCTCACCAATAAATGGGTTTTTTTTGTGGCATTTTTTTCCAAGAATGGAGCATTTTCAGTGGTATTCAAATTCTGTTTAGGCAGATATCCTTTCTCCTCAACGATTTTCTTAATAATGTCTAGGAACTTGTCAGTTTCCTCTTAGTCAGCAAAAACTGCTTCTTTTGCTATCTTGACATTTTTTAAGCCAAACTTTTTTTTCCATAATTATTTAACCCTCCTTTTGCTGGCATTAAATTCTCCAGAATTAGATTGTTCACCTGCCTTTTGCTTTAAGTTGTCATATGATCTCTCCACTTTTTCTTAAATCATGAGGGTCTACAGCTATGGCTTTCTTATAGCAATCCTGCACTCACATTAAAGCTGCATTTTCAATACTAGATGAAAAGATATTACACAAAAAAGTGCAAGGTTTTTGCATGTGCTGTTGTAGCTGCAGTGATGGCTTCACAAACCTCCTTTTCTTTTTTTTACAGTGATCCTTATGCTCAATTCATTTATCTTGAAATGGTGGGCAACCACAGCTGCAGACTTCAACCTATGGTACATAACAGGCAATTGAACTTTTTCTTGTGATGTCATGACTTTTCCCTGCTTTCTGGGAGCACTTCCAGTATCACCAGTGGCACTTTGCATAGGTCTCATGGTGTTATTCAAGGTTTATGACGCTGCACTAAACACAATGAAAAGTACACACGAACTGCAATAAACCACTATTTACTGTGATACCTGATTTACTGGAAAGACAAACTGCTCATATGGAAGTGATTTAATGTCACAGGGCATTTAAACTGATACTTGCAACACTGCTCAGTGCAATAGCAACAGAAGGTGTGTACAAAATTATTACAGTAGTGCAATATGTACTACAGTTAATATCAGCAATTATTTAATACTGACTGCCTCTTTACACTTGTTTATATTTCCTTGACTGCAAACAGTTCTTTGTATAGTCTGTGTTTGCGTCTGTGTATGTTTTTTTTTTTTTCCAAACGACAAATATTTCTTTATTGTGCGTGGCATGAGAGTGAGCAAGACAGGTGGAAATCCTGTCTTTGTGGGGTTTACATCAGCCTTTTCAAATTTTTATTTTGAAAAATTTTGAACATACAGAATAGTAGAGAGAATAGTGTGATGAACACTTATGTTCCATTATCCAGTTCAACAATTAAGAATGTACAGCTCTTTCTGTTTCTTTTTTTTGTTTTTTTTTTGGTTTTTTGTTTGTTTTTTGTTTTTTTATTTTTTTTTGTTATTATACTTTAGGTTTTAGGGTACATGTGCACAATGTGCAGGTTTGTTACATATGTATCCATGTGCCATGTTGTTTTGCTGCACCCATTAATTCGTCATTTAGCATTAGGTATATCTCCTAATGCTGTCCCTCCCCCTCCCCCCACCCCACAACAGTCCCCGGAGTGTGATGTTCCCCTTCCTGTGTCCATGAGTTCTCATTGTTCAATTCCCACCTATGAGTGAGAACATGTGGTGTTTGGTTTTTTGTCCTTGCAATAGTTTACTGAGAATGATGTTTTCCAGTTTCATCCATGTCCCTACAAAGGACATGAACTCATCATTTTTTATGGCTGCATAGTATTCCATGGTGTATATGTGCCACATTTTCTTAATCCAGTCTATCGTTGTTGGACATTTGGGTTGGTTCCAACTCTTTGCTATTGTGAATAGTGCCGCAATAAACATACGTGTGCATGTGTCTTTATAGCAGCATGATTTATAGTCCTTTGGGTATATACCCAGTAATGGGATGGCTGGGTCAAATGGTATTTCTAGTTCTAGATCCCTGAGGAATCACCACACTGACTTCCACAATGGTTGAACTAGTTTACAGTCCCACCAACAGTGGAAAAGTGTTCCTATTTCTCCACATCCTCTCCAGCACCTGTTGTTTCCTGACTTTTTAATGATGGCCATTCTAACTGGTGTGAGATGGTATCTCACTGTGGTTTTGATTTGCATTTCTCTGATGGCCAGTGATGATGAGCATTTTTTCATGTGTTTTTTGGCTGCATAAATGTCTTCTTTTGAGAAGTGTCTGTTCATGTCCTTTGCCCACTTTTTGATGGGGTTGTTTTTTTCTTGTAAATTTGTTTGAGTTCAGTGTAGACTGGATATTAGCCCTTTCTCAGATGAGTAGGTTGCAAAAATTTTCTCCCATTCTGTAGGTTGCCTGTTCACTCTGATGGTAGTTTCTTTTGCTGTGCAGAAGCTCTTTAGTTTAATTAGATCCCATTTGTCAATTTTAGCTTTTGTTGCCATTGCTTTTGGTGTTTTAGACATGAAGTCCTTGTCCATGCCTATGTCCTGAATGGTATTGCCTAGGTTTTCTTGCAGGATTTTAATGGTTTTAGGTCTAACATGTAAGTCTTTAATCCATCTTGAATTAATTTTTGTATAAGGTATAAGGAAGGGATCCAGTTTCAGCTTTCTGCATATGGCTAGCCAGTTTTCCCAGCACCATTTATTAAATAGGGAATCCTTTCCCCATTTCTTGTTTTTGTCAGGTTTGTCAAAGATCAGATAGCTGTAGATATGCGGCATCATTTCTGAGGACTCTGTTCTGTTCCATTGATCTATGTCTCTGTTGTGGTACCAGTACCATGCTGTTTTGGTTACTGTAGCCTTGTAGTATAGTTTGAAGTCAGGTAGTGTGATGCCTCCAGCTTTGTTCTTTTGGTTTAGGATTGACTTGGTGGTGCGGGCTCTTTTTTGGTTCCATATGAACTTTAAAGTAGTTTTTTCCAATTCTGTGAAGAAAGTCATTGGTAGCTTGATGGGGATGGCATTGAATCTATAAATTACCTTGGGCAGTATGGCCATTTTCATGATATTGATTCTTCCTACCCATGAGCATGGAATGTTCTTCCATTTGTTTGTATCCTCTTTGATTTCATTGAGCAGTGGTTTGTAGTTCTCCTTGAAGAGGTCCTTCACATCCCTTCTAAGTTGGATTCCTAGGTATTTTATTCTCTTTGAAGCAATTGTGAATGGGAGTTCACTCATGATTTGGCTCTCTGTTTGTCTGTGATTGGTGTACAAGAATGCTTGTGATTTTTGCACATTGATTTTGTATCCTGAGACTTTGCTGAAGTTGCTATTCAGCTTAAGGAGATTTTGGGCTGAGACGATGGGGTTTTCTAGATATACAATCATGTCATCTGCAAACAGGGACAATTTGACTTCCCCTTTTCCTAATGGAATACCCTTTATTTCCTTCTCCTGCCTGATTGCTCTGGCCAGAACTTCCAGCACTATGTTGAATAGGAGTGGTGAGAGAAGGCATCCCTGTCTTGTGCCAGTTTTCAAAGGGAATGCTTCCAGTTTTTGCCCATTCAGTATGATATTGGCTGTGGGTTTGTCATAGATAGCTCTTATTATTTTGAGATACGTCCCATCAATACCTAATTTATTGAGAGTTTTTAGCATGAAGGGTTGTTGAATTTTGTCAAAGGCCTTTTCTGCATCTATTGAGATAATCATGTGGTTTTTGTCTTTGGTTCTGTTTATATGCTGGATTACATTTATTGATTTGCACATGTTGAACCAGCCTTGCATCCTAGGGATGAAGCCCACTTGATCATGGTGGATAAGCTTTTTGATGTGCTGCTGGATTCAGTTTGCCAGTATTTTATTGAGGATTTTTGCATCAATGTTCATCAAGGATATTGGTCTGAAATTCTCTTTTTTGGTTATGTCTCTGCCAGGCTTTGGTATCAGGATGATGCTGGCTTCATAAAATGTGTGAGGGAGGATTCCCTCTTTTTCTATCGATTGGAATAGTTTCAGAAGGAATGGTACCAATTCCTCCTTGTACCTCTGGTAGAATTCGGCTGTGAATCCATCAGGTCCTGGACTCTTTTTGGTTGGTAAGCTATTGATTATTGCCACAATTTCAGAGCCTGTTATTGGTCTATTCAGAGATTCAACTTCTTCCTGGCTTAGTCTTGGGAGGGTGTATTGGTCGAGGAATTTATCCATTTCTTCTAGATTTTCTAGTTTATTTGCATAGAGGTGTTTGTAGTATTCTCTGATGGTAGATTGTATTTCTGTGGGATCGGTGGTGATATCCCCTTTTTCATTTTTTATTGCATCTATTTGATTCTTCTCTCTTTTCTTCTTTATTAGTCTTGCTAGCAGTCTATCAATTTTGTTGATCTTTTCAAAAAACCAGCTCCTGGATTCATTAATTTTTTGAAGGGTTTTTTGTGTCTCTATTTCCTTCAGTTCTGCTCTGATTTTCGTTATTTCTAGCCTTCTGCTAGCTTTTGAATGCGTTTGCTCTTGCTTTTCTAGTTCTTTTAATTGTGATGTTAGGGTGTCAATTTTGGATCTTTCCTGCTTTCTCTTGTGGGCATTTAGTGCTATAAATTTCCCTCTACACACTGCTTTGAACGTGTCCCAGAGATTCTGGTATGTTGTGTCTTTGTTCTCATTGGTTTCAAAGAACATCTTTATTTCTGCCTTCATTTCATTATGTACCCAATAGTCATTCAGGAGCAGGTTGTTCAGTTTCCATGTAGTTGAGCGGTTTTGAGTGAATTTCTTAATCCTGAGTTCTAGTTTGATTGCACTGTGGTCTGAGAGACAGTTTGTTATAATTTCTGTTCTTTTACATTTGCTGAGGAGAGCTTTACTTCCAACTATGTGGTCAATTTTGGAATAGGTGTGGTGTGGTGCTGAAAAAAATGTATATTCTGTTGATTTGGGGTGGAGAGTTCTGTAGATGTCTATTAGGTCCACTTTGTGCAGAGCTGAGTTCAATTCCTGGATATCCTTGTTAACTTTCTGTCTTGTTGATCTGTCTAATGTTGACAGTGGAGTGTTAAAATCTCCCATTATTATTGTGTGGGAGTTTAAGTCCCTTTGTAGGTCACTCAGGACTTGCTTTATGAATCTGAGTGCTCCTGTGTTGGGTGCGTATATATTTATGATAGTTAGCTCTTCTTGTTGAATTGATCCCTTTACCATTATGTAATGGCCTTCTTTGTCTCTTTTGATCTTTGTTGGCTTAAAGTCTATTTTATCAGAGACTAGGATTGCAACCCCTGCCATTTTTTGTTTTCCATTGCTGGATAGATCTTCCTCCATCCCTTTATTTTGAGTCTATGTGTGTCTCTGTACATGAGATGGGTTTCCTGAATACAGCAATACTCCTTATCCAGTTTGCCAGTCTGTGTCTTTTAATTGGAGCATTTAGCCCATTTACATTTAATGTTAATATTGTTATGTGTGAATCTGATCCTGTCATTATGATGTCAGTTGGTTATTTTGCTCGTTAGTTGATGCAGTTTCTTCCTAGCTTCAATGGTCTTTACAATTTGGCATGTTTTTGCAGTGGCTGGTACCGGTTGTTCCTTTCCATGTTTAGTGCTTCCTTCAGGAGTTCTTTTAGGGCAGGCCTGGTGGTGACAAAATCACTCAGCGTTTGCTTGTCTGTATTTTATTTCTCCTTCACTTATGAAGCTTAGTTTGGCTGGATATGAAATTCTGGCTTGAAAATTCTTTTCTTTAAGAACGTTGAATATCAGCCCCCGCTCTCTTCTGGCTTGTAGAGTTTCTGCCGAGAGATCAGCTGTTAGTCTGATGGGCTTCCCTTTGTGGGTAACCCGACCTTTCTCTCTGGCTGCCCTTAACATTTTTTCCTTCATTTCAACTTTGGTGAATCTGACAATTATGTGTCTTGGAGTTGCTCTTCTCGAGGAGTATCTTTGTGGTGTTCTCTCTATTTCCTGAATCTGAATGTTGGCCTGCCTTGCTAGATTGGGGAAGTTCTCCTGGATAATATCTTGCAGAGTGTTTTCCAACTTGGTTCCATTCTCCCCGTCATTTTCAGGTACACCAATCAGATGTAGGTTTGGTCTTTTCACATAGTCCCAAATTTCTTGGAGGCTTTGTTCATTTCTTTTTATTCTTTTTTCTCTAAACTTCCCTTCTTGCTTCATTTCATTCATTTCATCTTCCATCAGCGATACCCTTTCTACCAGTTGATCGCATCTGCTACCGAGGCTTCTGCAATCTTTGCGTAATTCTCAATGCTTGGCTTTCAGCTCCATCAGCTCCTTTAAGCCCTTCTCTCCATTGGTTATTCTAGTTATCCATTCTTCTAATTTTTTTTCAAAGTTTTTAACTTCTTTGCTATTGTTTTGAATTTCCTCCCGTAGCTCAGAGTAGTTTGATCGTCTGAAGCCTTCTTCTCTCAACTCGTCAAAGTCCTCCTCCGTCCAGCTTTGTTTCATTGCTGGTGAGGAACTGCATTCCTTTGGAGGAGGAGAGGTGCTCTGCTTTTTAGAGTTTCCAATTTTTCTGCTCTGTTTTTTTCCCATCTTTGTGGTTTTATCTACTTTTGGTCTTTGATGATGGTGATGTACAGATGGGTTTTTGGTGTGGATGTCCTTTCTGTTTGTTAGTTTTCCTTCTACCAGACAGGACCCTCAGCTGCAGGTCTGTTGGAGTTTACTAGAGGTCCACTCCAGACCCTGTTTGGCTGGGTGTCAGCAGCGGTGGCTGCAAAACAGCAGATTTTCGTGAGAGTACAAATTCAGCTGTCTGATAGTTCCTCTGGAAGTTTTGTCTCAGAGGAGTACCCGGCCAAGTGAGGTGTCAGTCTGTCCCTACTGGGGGGTGCCTCCCAGTTAAGCTGCTCGGGGGTCAGGGACCCACTTTAGGAGGCAGTCTGTCCGTTCTCAGATCTCCAGTTGCGTGCTGGGAGAACCACTACTCTCTTCAAAGCTGTCAGTCAGACAGGGACATTTAAGTCTGCAGAGTTTCCTGCTGAATTTTTGTTTGTCTGTGCCCTGCCCCCAGAGGTGGAGCCTACAGAGGCAGGCAGGCCTCCTTGAGCTGTGGGGGGCTCCACCCAGTTCGAGCTTCCTGGCTGCTTTGTTTACCTAAGCAAGCCTGGGCAATGGCTGGCGCCCCTCCCCCAGCCTCGCTGCCGCCTTGCAGTTTGATCTCAGACTGCTGTGCTAGCAATCAGCGAGACTGCGTGGGCATAGGACCCTCCAAGTCAGGTGCGGGACACAATCTCCTAGTGTGCTGTTTTCCAGGCCCGTTGGAAAAGCGCAGTATTAGGGTGGGACTGACCCGATTTTCCAGGTGCCGTCTGTTACCCCTTTCTTTGACTAGGAAAGGGAACTCCCTGACCCCTTGCGCCTCCCAAGTGAGGCGATGCCTCACCCTGCTTCGGCTGGCGCACAGCTCGCTTCACCGACTGTCCTGCACCCACTGTTTGGCACTCCCTAGTGAGATGAAACCGGTACCTCAAACAGAAATGCAGAAATCACCCGTCTTCTGTGTCGCTCAGGCTGGGAGCTGTAGACTGGAGCTGTTCCTATTCAGGCATCTTGGCTCAACAGTCGTGTGTGTGTATGTATTATCTGATACACTGGCTCTCTTTTGGTTAGTGTTTTTATATGTGTATTCTTTCTTTTCCAATTTCTTGTTTCTGTGCACTGTGTCATTGGATATTATTTTTTCCTAGCCTGACAATTTTGGGCTTAAACTGTAGTTTTTAGTCAATTTACACTTAATTCTTGAAATATGTATAGTAAAGCCTATTGTTTTAATACTTGTTTTGTACTCCTTCTATTCTATTACCTGTCTACTCCCTTTATTCTATTTCCCTCTCTCCTTCTCTCTTCTTATAGATTAAGCAAGTATTCTTTTATTATTTCATTTCCCCCCTACATTAGCTTGTCAGTTCTGTATTTTTCTAATGGCTTTAATGTATTTTTTTCTAGAGATTAAAATATAAATCACTAGAGTCTGAAATAACTTAGTACTTTTATGCCATTTACCAGAAAATTGTAGAGGAGGAACCTTAAAGCCCTTTAACTGCATTTCCTTTCCTGGTCTCTAGTATTACTGTTGTATATTGTGTTCTTTAAATATAGTTTAATTTCTATATGATGTCAATTTATATATTCAACATTAATTTATAAATATTACAATTCCTTTATTCTTCTTTTTCTCCTGCATTGCTATATCCTCATCTAGGATCATTTCACTTCTTTCTGAATAACTCCGTTTAGTATATATTTTTAAGTGCAAATCTGCTGGTGACTACTTCTCTTTAGTTTTGTTTTCTGAAAATGTCTAAATTTTACCTTCATTTTTAAAGGTTATGGCTGATGATTTAAAAATTCTAGGCAGACAGTTATTTTCTTTATCCTCAAAAATATCATTTCATTGTCTTCTGGCTTCTTTAGTCTTTGTTGAGAAACCCTTTGTCAAGCTTACTGTTGCTGCTCTGTAGGTAACATGTTTTCCCACTTCTGGTTTATTTTAAGATTTTCAGTTAATTATAATGTGTCAGTAGTGTTACTATGATGTGCCTAGTGGTTGTTCTGTTTATGTTTAATCCTTATTTGTGTTCTCAAATCTGTAACTTAATGCCTTTAATTGTTTTAGAATATTCTTGGTCAGTATTTTTCAAATAGGATTATTATACCATGTTCTTTCTTCTTTCTGGTCCTCAATTGCTGTGTGGTAATTCATACCTTAATCCTGTGTTTCATTTGTGCTTTTCTTTGGATTACACTTTACGAGATCTACCAGGCTTTAATGTGTATATTTCCTTCTGACTTATCTTCCATTTAACTGTCTGCTTAGCTATTTCTAAAATGCTGTTAAATCCATTCCTTGAGTTCTTAATTTCTGATATTTTATTTTTCATTTCTAGAATATCAGAAGTAACTATTTGTAGTTTTCAATTCTCCAGGTTGTTACTTAATTCCTTGATCATAGTAGTCACATTTATTTTAAGTTTTATATATAATAACATTGAAATTTGCATCTCCTCTGACTATCTATTTTCTAATTTATTTTCTCTTATATCTGCTCTTGTCTGTCTTTAAGCATCAGCATTTTAGACTTAGTATTTGTCTTTGAATATTCTAGAGACAATTCAAAGTTCTAGAGATTACTGCCATCATCTAGAGAGGATTGCTTTTGCTTCTTTGGACAGATAGGTAAAGGTTTGATCATCTTAATGATTGCAAGTGCATGTTTTAAATGTGTTCATCTTTTTAAGTTAACCTCAGTGTAGTTCATCCATGAGCTATCAGGCTCTCACTGGAAATGTTATCCCCCTCTTTAGTGTCTTTTTTTGTGCTCAATTCTTAACTCACTTATTTTTCAGGCTTTTTCCTAATATAATATTTAAAGATAAAAATTTCCTCTCTATTATACTTTCTGTGCACTAATATTTTCTGATATCCTATATGAGTTCTTCTTTTACCCCCATTTTTAAAGATATGCTTATGTTTTACAAATACATGAAGTTTTTGGTTATCTTTCTGTCACTGACATCTAAACTCATTTTATTGTAATCAGAACATGTACTCTAAGTGGTAACAATCCTTTAAAAATGTGTTGAGAATTTCTTTCTTGTTTTTAAATTTTATTTTAGATACAGAGTCTCACTCTGTCATCTATCCTGAAGTGGTGCTGTGGCATGATTATAGCTCACTGCAGACTTGAACCCCTGGGCTCAAGTGAGCCTCTCATCTTAGCCCCTTGAGTACTTCTGGCTTCACAGGATCCTCCCGCCTTGGCCTCCCAAAGTGCTAAGATTACAGACATGAGCCACCATGCCTGGCCAGGAATCTATTTAGTGGTCTGGCACATTGTCATTTTTTAAAATTATTCTTACATTATTGAAAGGAATATAAAGTCTCCAATTTGGGAGTGTAATAAGTCTTTTAGGTCAATTAGCTATCTGTGTTTTTCAAATCTTCTATATGTTCAATACATACCAGTAGAAGTTCAACATTATTAATGATCAAGACAAAAAAAAATCATGCATGCAATGAAGTATTATTTTAACTTTATTCCATGCTAAATTATTAGAAAGTCTGGATAGGGTATTGTTCTCCAGAATCTCTTCTGCATCGATGGCCATGTAAGTGTGTGAACCCACTTTGAAAAACAGTCCCTCTTTAGCTTACAGAGTTAAATATTCATATAACTTCTTACACACAACTTCACTCTTTGTTTATCTTTAAGCAAAACTTTCACACAAGAAATTTCATAGCAGTACTATTTACAGAAATTATAAAAACAATCCAAAAGCTTATCAACAGGAGAGTGCAAGAATCAACTCTGGTATGTTCACATAAAAAAATGTAAACAAACTAGAGAGCCATGCTACATACAATATGAATAAAGCTCAGCTATATCAAGTTAAATGTAAAAATAAGACCAGGAGATTATATATAGCATCATACCACTTTTATAACATCTAAAAAATGTAAATACAAAATATAACTTCATGGCACACATAAGGATGCAATAAAACCATACAAAAAGGAAATCACACAAGCAATGTCCCTCGGCAGTAGGTGCAGGGGGCAGCCAGGGAGTGCAGGCACCTGCTTCCTGCTCACACGGTTCCCACAGCAGTGGTGCCAGTGCACAGCCACTGCGGGCTTGGGAAGCTCCACGTTCATTTGCTTCTCCAGCTTCATGACTGAAATAATCTCATGCAGTTTTAACCTCGGGATTAACGTGCTTTTCTCCTTTTGCTACTCTATGTCCTCTGCCATATTTGTAGCCAGTTCTCTGTATTAAAATTCCATCCTCAGAAGTGCCTAGGAAAGTTTTTGCTTTCTGGATAAGACATTTTCTACACAAAGAATGTAAAGAGATATTTCAGGAAAATTCTAACCAAAAGAAAGCTTATGCTGAAAAATGGACTTAAAGTAGTAAAAATTATTAGGCATCAAGAGAGTCACTATGCAGTGATGAAGTGTTCGTGTTAAGATGACATAAGAATTTTAAATATGTCTACACCTAGTGTAATGGTCTCGAAACGTTGAAGGCAAATATTGATGTAATTCCAGGGAGATCTGAAAAATCATCCATATATTATTAACTTCAAAATGCTTCTCTTAATTATAAATATGTAAAGCAGACAAAAAATAAGCAAGAATATTGAAAATAAAAACAACTCAATTGAACTTACATTCAATATTTAGAGAATGTACATTATTTTCAAGCACACAAGGAATATTAGAAATTTGATCAGGCACTATCTGATAAAGCAAACAGCAATAAAATCTGCAGCATATGCATTACAGACTTCATGTTTGTTGAACATAACTAAATCGAAGCTAAAATAAAATATCTAAACTTAGAAACCTTGCATATTTTGAAATTTAAAAAAGCTAACAACTTATGGTTTAAATAATAAACTATAATAGAAACAAAATTCCTAGAATTATATAATAAGTACACTACATATCAACATTTAGAGATGTGCCAGACCATTAAAGGAGGAAACAATGGAAAAATCTGTTTTATTTTCATTTTTTTGAGACAGAGTCTCGTGATGTCGCCCAGGCTGGAGTGCAGTGGCATGATCATAGCTTATTGGAATCTTGAACTCTTGGGCTCCAGGGATCCTCCCACCTCAGCTTCCCAAGTAGCTAGGACAACAAGCCCACGCCATCATGTCCAGTTAATTTTATTTTTTTCACTTTTTGTAGACATGGGGATCTCATTATGTTTCCCAGGCTGGTCTCAAACTCTTGGCCTCAAACAATCCTCGTGCCTTGACTTCTCAAAGTGTTGGGATTATAGGCATAAGCCACAGAGCCTGGTTTAGGTTTTATTTAACAGTCAGCAAGATTTATCAAGTAAAATAAAAATAAAACAAATAATATTTTAAATATAAAGAGAACATAATCTGAATTGAATAATATGACAGAGCTATCACCAGCAGATAGCAATAATTTAAAAAACATTTCAAAAATCATAAAAATATAACATTAAAACTGCCACTAGAAGAAATAAAGCATAACAAAATTGAAGCAAGTTATAAATCTTCTGAAGAAAAAAAATATACTGAAATAATTTTGGCCATAAGTCGTACCAAGGTTTTCAGGTACAAATTGTCTCAATCTTTTACCAATGATCCAAGAAATGGATGGGAGGAGTCTTTGTCAGCTCACTTTTTAAGGTTAGCATGACCTTTATACCAAATCCGAACACTGGCAGTTGGAAAGAGGACAGTTAACATACTGCTTGCTCATTCATATAGATTCAAGAACATTAAATAAAATATTAGCAAAATAAATCACACCTTATAAAAAGACAACCAAACAAGATAACCAAACGACACATCACTTGTGTGTAAAGCACATATTTCACCATATTAATACATTAAAAATCATAAAACCATCTCAATAGATTGAGGAAACCCAAAAATACTATCTGACCTACTTTCATAGTTATAAACTTTAGTAAACTAGGAGTAGAAGGAAATTTTTTAAATCTGATAAAGGGTACCTATAAAAATACTCTCATATATTTTTGTCATATCAAATGATGGAAAATTATCAGTCTTCTCATTATTCTTACTTCTACTTGGCATGGATTTTCTCAATAGCACAATAATTAATCAATATATTAATTGTTTTTAGTAATATTATAATTAATAATAATTAAGTGAAAAATGTTAGGAAAGAGGAAATTAACCAGCCCTTATCTCGTTATTTATTTATTTTTTTAATTTTATTATTACACTTTAAGTTTTAGGGTACATGTGCAAAACTTGCAGGTTTGTTACATATGTATACATGTGCCATGTTGGTGTGCTGCACCCATTAACTCATCATTTAGCATTAGGTGTATCTCCTAATGATATCTCTCCCCCTTCCCACCACCCCACAACCGTCCCCGGAGTGTGATGTTCCCCTTCCTGTGTCCATGAGTTCTCATTGTTCAATTCCCACCTATGAGTGAGAACATGCAGTGTTTGGTTTTTTTGTCCTTGAGATAGTTTGCTGAGAATGATGGTTTCCAGCTTCATCCATGTCCCTACAAAGGACATGAACTCATCATTTTTTATGGCTGCATAGTATTCCATGGTGTATATGTGCCATATTTTCTTAATCCAGTCTATCATTGTTGGACATTTGGGTTGGTTCCAAGTCTTTGCTATTGTGAATAGTGCCACAATAAACATACGTGTGCATGTGTCTTTACAGCAGCATGATTTATAGTCCTTTGGGTATATACCCAGTAATGGGATGGCTGTGTCAAATGGTATTTCTAGTTCTAGATCCCTGAGGAATTGCCACACTGACTTCCACAATGGTTGAACTAGTTTACAGTCCCACCAACAGTGTAAAAGTGTTCCTATTTCTCCACATCCTCTCCAGTACCTCTTGTTTCCTGACTTTTTAATGATGGCCATTCTAACTGGTGTGAGATGGTATCTCACTGTGGTTTTGATTTGCATTTCTCTGACGGCCAGTGATGATGAGAATTTTTTCATGGTTTTTTGGCTGCATAAATGTCTTCTTTTGAGAAGTGTCTGTTCATATCCCTCACCCACTTTTTGATGGGGTTGTTTGTTTTTTCCTTGTAAATTTGTTTGAGTTCATTGTAGATTCTGGATATTAGCCCTTTGTCAGATGAGTAGGTTGCAAAAAATTTTCTCCCATTTTGTAGGTTGCCTGTTCACTCTGATGGTAGTTTCTTTTGCTGTGCAGAAGCTCTTTAGTTTAATTAGATCCCATTTGTCAATTTTGGCTTTTGATGCAATTGCTTTTGGTGTTTTAGACATGAAGTCCTTGCCCATGCCTATGTCCTGAATGGTATTGCCTAGGTTTTCTTCTAGAGTTTTTATGGTTTTAGGTCTAACATTTAAGTCTTTAATCCATCTTGAATTAATTTTTGTATAAGCTGTAAGGAAGGGATCCAGTTTCAGCTTTCTACATATGGCTAGCCAGTTTTCCCAGCACCATTTATTAAGTTGGGAATCCTTTCCCCATTTCTTGTTTTTGTCAGTTTTGTCAAAGATCAGATGGTTGTAGACATGCAGCATTATTTCTGAGGGCTTTGTTCTGTTCCATTGGTCTATATCTCTGTTTTGGTACCAGTACTATGCTGTTTTTGTTACTGTAGCCTTGTAGTATAGTTTGAAGTCAGGTAGTGTGATGCCTCCAGCTTTGTTCTTTTGGCTTAGGATTGACTTGGCAATGCAGGCTCTTTTTTGGTTCCCTATGAACTTTAAAGTAGTTTTTTCCAATTCTGTGAAGAAAGTCATTGGTAGCTTGATGGGGATGGCATTGAATCTATAAACTACCTTGGGCAGTATGGCCATTTTCACAATATTGATTCTTCCTACCCATGAGCATGGAATGTTCTTCCATTTGTTTGCATCCTCTTTTATTTCATTGAGCAGTGGCTTGTAGTTGTCCTTGAAGAGGTCCTTCACATCCCTTGTAAGTTGGATTCCTAGGCATTTTATTCTCTTTGAAGCAATTGTGAACAGGAGTTCACTCATGATTTGGCTCTCTGTTTGTCTGTTATTAGTGTATAAGAATGCTTGTGATTTTTGTACATTGATTTTGTATCTTGAGATTTTGCTGAAGTTGCTTATCAGCTTAAGGAGATTTTGGGCTGAGACGATGGGGTTTTCTAGATATGCAATCACGTCATCTGCAAAGAGGGACAATTTGACTTCCTCTTTTCCTAATTGAATGCCCTTTATTTCCTTCTTCTGCCTCATTGCCCAGGCCAGAACTTCCAACACTATGTTGAATAGGAGTGGTGAGAGAGGGCATCCCTGTCTTGTGCCAGTTTTCAAAGGGAATGCTTCCAGTTTTTGTCCATTCAGTATGATATTGGCTGTGGGCTTGTCATAGATAGCTCCTATTATTTTGAGATACGTCCCATCAATACCTAATTTATTGAGAGTTTTTAGCATGAAGGTTGTTGAATTTTGTCAGAGGCCTTTTTTGCATCTATTGAGATAATCATGTGGTTTTTGTCTTTGGTTCTGTTTACATGCTGGATTACGTTTATTGATTTGCGTATGTTGAACTAGCCTTACATCCCAGGGATCTAGCCCACTTGATCATGGTGGATAAGCTTTTTGATGTGCTGCTGGATTCGGTTTGCCAGTATTTTATTGAGGATATTTGCATCAATGTTCATCAAGGATATTGGTCTAAAGTTCTCTTTTTTTGTTGTGTCTCTGCCAGGCTTTGCTATCAGGATGATGCTAACCAGCCCTTATTTCCAAATGATGAAATCCTTTACATAGATGCATCAAAAGATCATATAAATGAATTAGAAATGATGGACAAAATTCATTTATCCATTTATTTTATTATTTGTGTTTAAATTGCAAATGTCTATCAACTACCAAAAAATAATAAAAAAGTAATTTAAATGCCATTTAATAGACACAATAATAAATGAAAAAGGGGATATCACCACTGACCCCACAGAAATACAAACTATCATCAGAGAATACTATAAACACCCCTATGCAAATAAACTAGAAAATCTAGAAGAAATGGATAAATTCCTGGACACATACACTCTCCCAAGACTAAACCAGGAACAAGTCAAATCCCTGAATAGACCAATAAGAAGTTCTAAAATTGAGGCAGTAATTAATAGCCTACCAACCAAAAAAAGCCCAGGACCAGACAGATTCACAGCCAAATTCTACCAGAGATACAAAGAGGAGCTGGTACCATTCCTTCTGAAACTATTCCAAGCAATTGAAAAGGAGGGACTCCTTCCTAACTCACTTTATGAGGCCAGCATCATCCTGATACCAAAACATGGCAGAGACACAATAAAAAGAAAACTTCAAGCCAATATCCATGATGAACATCAATGCGAAAATCCTCAATAAAATACTGGCAAACCGAATCCACCAGCACATCAAAAAGCTTATCCACCATGATCAAGTCGACTTTATCCCTGGGCTGGAAAGCTGGTTCAGTGTATGCAAATCAATAACATAATCCAGCACATAAAGAGAACCAATGAAAAAAACCACATGATTATCCCAATAGATACAGAAAAGGCCTTTGATAAAATTCAACATCCCTTCATGTTAAAAACTCAGTAAACTAGGTATTGATGGAAAATGTATCAAAATAATAAGAGCTATGTATGACAAACCCATAGCCAATATCATACTGAATGGGCAAAAGCTGGAAGCATTTCCTTTAGAAACCAGTACAAGACAAGTATGCCCTCTCTCACCACTCCTATTCAACATAGTATTGGAAGTTTTTGCCAAGGCAATCAGGTAAGAGAAAGAAATAAAGGGTATTCAAATAGGCAGAAAGGAAATCAAATTGTGTCTGTTTGCAGATGACATGATTCTACATTTAGAAAACACCACCATCTCAGCCTAAAACCTCCTTAAGCTGATAAACAACTTCAGCAAAGTCTCAGGATACAAAATCAATGTGCAAAAAGCACAAGTATTCCTATACTCCAACAATAGACAAGCAGAGAGTCAAATCATGAATGAACTCCCTTTCACAGTTGCCACAAACAGAATAAAATACCTAGGAATACAGCTTACAAGGGACGTGAAGGACCTCTTCAAGGAGTACTACAAACCACTGCTCTAGGAAATAGGAGAAGACACAAACAAATGGAAAAATACTTCATGCTCATGGATAGGAAGAATCAATATCATGAAAATGCCCGAAGTAATTTACAGATTCAATGCTATTCCCATCAAACTACCATTGACATTTTTCATAGAATTAGAAAAAACTACTTTAAATTTCATATGGAACCAAAAAAGAGCCTGTATAGCCAAGACAATCCTAAGCAAAAAGAACAAAGCTGGAGGCATCATGCTACCTGACTTCAAACTATATTACAAGGCTACAGTAACCAAAACAGCATGGTTCTGGTACCAAAACAGAGATATAGACCAATGGAACAGAACAGAGACCTCAGAAATAACACCACACCTCTACAATCATCTGATCTTTGACAAACCTGACAAAATCAAGCAATGGGAAAAGGACTCCTTATTTAATAAATGCTGCTGGGAAAACTGCCTAGCCATATGGGGAAAACTGAAACTGGACCCCTTCCTTGCACCTTATACAAAAATTAACTCAAGATGGATTAAAGACTTCAATGTAAAACCCAAAATGATAAAAATCCTAGAAGAAAACCTAGGCCATACCATTCAGGACATAGGCATGGGCAAAGACTTCATGAATAAAATATGAAAAGCAATTGCATCAAAAGCCAAAATTGACAAATGGGATCTAATTAAACTAAAGAGCTTCTGCACAGCAAAATAAATTAGCATCAGAGTGAACAGGCAACCTACAGAATGGAGAAAATTTTTGCAATCTACCCATCTGACCAAGGTCAATATCCAGAATCTAAAAGGAACTTAAGCAAATTTACAAGAAAAAAACAAACAACCACAGCATAAAGTGGGCAAAGGATATGAACAGGCATTTCTCAAAAGAAGACATTTATGTGGTCAACAAACATACAAAAAAAAGCTCATCATTACTAATCATTAGAGAAATGCAAATCAAAACCACAATGAGATACCATCTCATGCCAGTCAGAATGGTGATAATTAAGAAGTCAAGAAACAATAGATCCTGGTGAGGCTGTGGAGAAACAGGAGCCCTTTTACACTATTGGCGGGAATGTAAATTAATTCAACCATTGTGGAAGACAGTGTGGTGATTCCTCAAGGATCTAGAAACAGAAATACCATTTGACCCAGCAATCCCATTACTGATATATACCCTAAGGAATATAAATATATCCCATTACTGATATATATCCAAAGGAATATAAATCATTCTACTATAAAGACACATACACATGTATGTTTATTGCAGCACTATTTACAATAGCAAAGACATGGAAACAACCCAAATGCCCACCAATGATAGACTGGATAAAGAAAATGTGGTACATATACACCATGGAATACTATGCAGCCATAAAAAAGAATGAGATCATGTCCTTTGCAGGGACTTGGATGAAGCTGGAAGCGATCATCTTCAGCAAACTAACACAGGAACAGAAAACCAAACACCACATGTTCTATCTCATAAGTGGGAGTAGAACAATGAGAACACATGGACACAGGGAGGGGAACATCACACACCCAGGGCCTGTTGCGGGGTGGGGGAAAGGGGAGGGAGAGCATTAGGACAAATAGCGAAAGCATGTGGGGCTTAAAACCTAGTTGATGGGTTGATAGGTGCAGCAAACCACCATGGCACATGTGTATCTATGTAACAAACCTGCACATTCTGCACGTGTATCCTGGAACTTAAAGTAAAATTTAAAAAGTAACAAAAAACAAACAAACAAACAAAAAACCTTCATGTTTATCATTGCCTGTAAATGTTGGAATTTGAAGTAAAGGCAAATATGTGTATCAATAGAAATTCAACATGAATAGAATGTTGTGAATCCTTGTCTTATTTGTAAGAAATTCCTTGCGTTATCAATTAACTTAATATAATTTCAAATTGGGATACTCACCAAATCAAATAATAAATCCATGTCAAGAAAAAACATTTAAATGCCATTTAAAGTGGTAAAAATAAGAGTAGCAGAACCTAATAATAATTCTAACAAGAAGTGTAATCTTCCACGCGAAGATTCTAGATGGCACTGAGACATTAAAGATGGCCTAAGCAACTAGAGATACATATGGTGATCATAACAATGAAACAACTCCTTGACTATCACTTGTTTAGAAGTTATTCTGTAGATTCACTATGACTCCGATCCAAGTCCCAACAGGATTTTTTTTTTAATTTGACAAACTGATCCTGAAATTTAGGTGAAAAAATAAAGTTCCAAGAATAACCAGCATATTTCAAAAGAATAGTGAGAGGGATCCTGTCCTCATCAGTATCAACCCCATAATAACTGAAGCAGTGTGGAATTGGCCCCAAAATATATTATCAAGAAGAAAAAAATTAAAAACTCACAAGGAGATCTGTGCATATGGGAGCTTTGGTATGGGAGACAGGTAGTGAGCAAACCAGGCCAGCGAAGGAGAGAAAGGGGGCTGAAAAATGGTTATCCAAATAAACCAAAGTAAAATTGCATCCTGATCTCACATCACTTCTATACATAAAAATATATTTCAGATTAATACTTTAAATGCCTAAAAAGGAAACAAAATTTTAGTAGAAAATATAGTTGAGAAATTTGTAGACATCAAAGTTTAAACAAGAACCAAAACATACTATTATACAAAAAATGACTGAAATTTGACTAAATTTTAAAATTGGAAGTTTTTGATCATCAAAGGACACCTTAAGTGAAGTAGTTTTAAACAGGGAAACAATATTTGTAACATGCACAACCGACAGTATCAACATAGATACATAATGTGTAGGAACGCCTTTAAATCGATAAGAAAAGTCCGTATCACCGTATTTTTCTTGAAGGAGAAAAAAATCATGAATAGGCTCTTCACAGAGCAGAAGGCTCTTCTGGAAGAAAGCTCATATGAACAGATATTTATGTTCATTAATGACCAGGAATACATAAAGGAAGATGAAGTAAAATACCCTGTTACACCGCACAAATTCACAAACGCCCAAGTGCAGGGGTTCAAAGCCAAAAGCCTCTTTAGGGATAAAACTTGATGGGAGAATCATATTTTCCTAAAAACTCACCTAGTTTGTTTAATGGTGGTTAATGTTAAAATCATCCTATGTCCAACTGCCTGTGTGTCCCCTGACAGGAAGGTCCTTTCTCAAGACACCCTGCTCTGCCACGTACAGTTCCCTGGATCCGTTCTAGGGCCACCACTCCCTTCCTCCACTAGCGCCTCTGGCTCCCACCAGGCTCCCAGCAAACCACGCCCACTGGCCTCCCGCACCATCCTGCCCACGCCCACCTCTCCTCCCCAGGCTCTCGTCCCTGCCCCCTGCCCATCCCCCTGTGCCCAGGCTCTCGCCCCTGCCTCACCTTGTCCATTCTCCACCCACCCTCTTCGCCTAGGCTCTTGCCCGCCCCACCCTCCCCATCCCCACCACATCTCCCCACACCCCCTGCACCCAGGCTCTTTCCCCTACCTCCCCACCCGTCCCACCACCCCCCCTCTTCCCCAGTGCCCCTCCACACCCAGGTTCTCTCCTCTGCCCCACCCTGCCCATCCCCCACCCATCCCCCTCACCCAGGCTCTTGTCCTTGTCCCACCCTGCCCATGCTCCCACCCACAGGCCTCCCTGCCCATTCCTGCCTTGCCCAGGCTCTCGCCCCTGCACTGTGTTGCCCATTCCACTTGCCCATCCCCCATGCCTAGGCCTCAAAGCCCCTGCCAATGCCTGTCTTAGGCTGTTATTCCTGCCTCACTTTCCACAAGGACATATATCTTTGGGGAACCAAGACTAATAAATTTGGACTTAGCAGAGGGAGCAAGGGAATCTGGGGCTTGACCACTCTCCTGCTCATGGGTGCTCCCATCAGGGCCATCGTGCTTTCAATTTTCAGCTTGTGTCTATTTCAACAAAGTCAGTGTTTCCTGGGTCAAACTTGGCAGCTTTACATTTTTGTCAAAAGATTTTATTTTTCTATCTCTTTTTAATTAGTAACATATTACACCATGGGTGGTAACATATTATACCATGTTTCAATTAGTAACATATTATACCTATTAGCAGCTGGGGCTTTTACTTAACAGGGATGGATTTTTCTAACAGTATTCATTATTAATTACTTAAAAATTAACTTAGTTTATGTTACTTCTTAACAAACCCAAGTGTCAGATTGAGCAATTCTGCCATAGACAGACACAGAAAGGGTCAGTAAGAGATCACAAAGGCCAAGAAGCTGCAGATGTTCTGAGAGTCCTTGTTGCTAAACCCTTGAATGCTTGGCAGGGTCCCAGTGTGGCCTAAATACTTCCCTTTGCATGAAAATATGATCCTTCCCGTAGCCCTGCCCAGTAAGCTGCAGTCAGGGTGCATCTGTCTGGTGTGGCTTAGTCTCCTCCCCTAGGAAGCCCTGCTGCCAGCCTCAAACAGAAGGAGACAGGAGGCTCCCTGGCAGCCTCTAGCAGAGGCCCGTGGGCCAGCCTCAACTTGCAAGGGCTCTGAGTGATTGTGCTACTCTTGAGGATCTGTGAAGCCTGCGGCCAAAACCAATCTCAGTGCAAAAACCATACTGGAACCCAGGGCCCCTTCCATTCATGCATACCTTCATTCACTCCTGCATGATGCATTCTGACCATCACTCAACATGCATGTAGTGAGTTTTACAGCGTGCTGTTGTCAAATGTGGCAAATGGAGGGGATATGCCATAATACCAAACCTTACCATGCTTAATTCATCAAACCAAGAAGCAGTAAATCTATTGAATTCCCAAGAAGCCACGGAGAGCAGAGCAGCCACCAGGATTCTCCTTGTATTAAACTCTCCAAGAGCCTGTGATCAAAGTGACTCAGGGGACAGAGAGCTCACTGCCCAGCACAGGAAGCCCACAGCACTGAGTGGTTACCTTCAGTGAACTAGGGAAACTCCAATCACCTCCCCTTCTCCTCCTCTCACAGCCAGGATACCCAGGGGTGGGAGGTGCCAGGTCTAAATGCTTTTGATGCTTAGAAAAATTCCTTATAAGGCTATTCACATGTGTGTGTGTGTGTGTGTGTGTGTGTAGGTCAGGGTTTAATAAAAGTCTGTACAACAGCCAAATTACCAAAATGTTAGGAACCCACAAATAAGTGGCTTACCTCCTAGAGTCTTTCTTCTGTTTTTCATGTCACTGACGATTGAGATGTTAGAATCGCCAAGCTAAATGTGAGAGACAGCCATGGTATAGCCGCTCCCGCTCCCCAACTCCCCTGGTTCTCCTACACTCCCCACAGAAAAGGGCTGTTCCAGGTGCTGAGCAGGGCCCCACACCCAGGACATGTCCTTCGAGGTTCAAGTGCATTTATTTACTAAATAGGATCCACCTCTACCCACTAATTAGAGGCAACAGGAGCCTCACAAGTGGGTGGTTGGGGCAGCTGCCTCTCCCGCCCCCTCCCAAACATCACTCCTGGTGCCTGGTGCTTGTGTCTCATCCTGGTCAAGGCCATGATCAGCTCTCTTTTTCCTCATTTCAGCCTCTACTTGCCCAGGCCTTGGCCCACTGATCCCAAGTCTTTTCTGGTGCCTTACCCCCCTTCCTAGTTTCTTCTTGCACTTCTATTATTTTTGTCTAAAACCAACTATACTCCCTCCTTCAGGAAGCTCCTCTTGTCTCTCCCTGCTTTTAAAAAGGAGTAGTGAGCCTTATAGGTAGGATCCTGAAGGATTTGTTCACATCCAAAGCTGTGGATGGGGCTGGAGATGGCTGTGCCTAGCAGGAGGATCACAGGTGGGGAGCACAGACTTCTGGGGAGCCCAGTGTGTGTCAGCAAGGAAATGGCAGAGTGGAGACAGGACTCTACAAGAAGATGGGGGAGAGCTACTCAGCAGGTGTTTGGATGTAAAACTTTTGAGAGGAAAAAGAGTTATCTCAAGAGAATTTTGGTAAAGGTTTTCTGTGCACTGTGCTGTGTAAAATCCATGCTCTCCGTTCTAAATAACTTATGATAAAAAGTTTGATCATTCTCATAGTTTGGAGGAATATCAGATACCTCTTTGGTAGACACAGCAGACGACATAGGCTTCCTTTCCTCTCCCATTCTCTTCCCTCCCTCCCACCTTTCCTTCCTTCCTTCCTTCCTTCCTTCCTTCCTTCCTTCCTTCCTTCCTTCCTTCTTCCTTCCTTATTCCTTATTATTCCTTCTTCCACACTTTCTTGTAGGATTACTGCATTTTCTTGCAATCTTAAGAAAGCAGCAGTGGAGACTTGGGGTTAGGATGAAATAGCTGAGACCTTTTGTAACATAAGTCCTGAGATCTTGGCAAACCAGA
The DNA here is from genome assembly GCF_028878055.3 of Symphalangus syndactylus. Taxonomy (NCBI): domain Eukaryota; kingdom Metazoa; phylum Chordata; class Mammalia; order Primates; family Hylobatidae; genus Symphalangus; species Symphalangus syndactylus. The sequence goes on from NC_072426.2 coordinate 81,633,860, forward strand.
GACTGTAAAACAACTGTTTTCAGTTCTAGCCCTGCACCTTGCTTGTTCTGTATTTTTTAACAAATCACTCAACTTCTCTAAGCCTCAGTATCTTCAATTTAAGTGAGGATAATAAATGTCTCTTTATATTGTCACTGTGAGGGTTAAATACAATAATGAGTTTGTTTATTTAAATTACAAAGTGATTATATTTTAACTGATTCTTATAATTCATCAGAATGCCTTTTCTGAAATCCACTGATGTAATTTGCAGAATACATTTTTTAAAAGAGCCACCATTACTTCAATGTTTTATTCTAGCCTCAGTGAATCTGTGTCAAGGCATCAGCCCAGCCTGCCTTCATTGTCTTGGCCCCTGGTGCTGCTGCTGTGTCTCTGGCACATCAGGAGCACCAGGGGAAGGAGGAGAGCTCCCCAGCCTGGTGTGGAGGCAGGGAGCATTGCCAAAGCAATATGCTCAGGGAAGCCAGAGGCCACAGAGAAATGTGGTTTTACTTTTTTGAGCTAAGAAGTTTTAGAAAATAATTTCCCCATTTTTTTGATGTGATGCCTGAAGGAAAATAATAATAAAACAAAACTGGAGGAGGGCAGATTATCTGCCAAATGACATTTTCCCCTATTCTTTCTGCTTCTATTCCTAGAAAAAAAGAAATTGAAAACTACAGGGAAAGTGTTGGCAGCATCCCAGACTTTCTTGTTTTGCTGCTAATCACTCTGACAGCAGATTTCTTTTTCAGAGGATGAGAGGCCAATGCCTCCACCCTGCTGCTGTCTTTAGACAATGAAGAAAGATGATGATGGTGACATTTATTAGTTGCTTGCTATGTGCAGGCAGCATGCAGAATACCTTGCCATAGTGATGGTGATTTGTCCTTGCAACAGTACCATGGGGCTGGCCTAAAGTGAAGATCCCAGGCTCAGCATGGAAGTGATACAGCTAGGATGCAGACTCATTCCTGGCCACACTGAGTCATTCTGAAGCATGATGCTGCCTTCCTGATTTGGAAACTGCAAAACAATTTTAAATCTTCAGATTCAGAGTTTCAAAATGCGCAACCCTGAACCATAGATACAAAAGAACTGGAAGCCACAAGAAAAGCCCTTCATTTCACCTTCTTACTTTACTCCAATCACCCAGCACTGTGAAGCTAGTCATATTTGAGCACAGGAAGCTAATCCAAATCATGAAAACCCCTCTGAAGATCTGGTTTCCAGTGAATAAAAATAAGCTTATGCTGAAGATCCAGTAGCACTCCACCGGACTACTTCAGTAATATCTTGCATACTTAAAGAGTCTTACTACTCTTCCTGGTTTTTGAAGGAATGGAATAAGAAGTGATTTGGGGATAGGATTTGTTAATGGTCCAAACTCATTGAAACAGGCCAAGGAATACCAGAATTCTCTGCCCAAGGGCAGCTACCTGATGCTGACCCTTTGGCCACCCTACCTGCCTGACGATTTCCTAGGCCAGCCTGTCAAAGAGATGGCTCACATGGCTCCACATGGAGGAAAGCCATGATTAAGTATTATAATAAGAATGCGTGCTGCACTTCACAGTTTATTGTGAATATTCCATGATTGTGGATATCATGGAAACTCTCCACCATGTCCATTAGGCCCCTTCCAGATGGACACACTCTCCCTTCTCCACAGCGCATCCTGGCTGCCGCCCAGGGCAGGGGAGTGCTGCCAGCATGACTCCTCTCATGACTGTCTCCCTTCCTTGCCAATTCTGTATGTCTTTCCAAGGGCCAGCTGTCTTCTTCCCCACACTTGATTATGCCAGTTGTACTTACATTAATTACAGAATGTAATACTTTGTAAACTGATGAAGTAGGGGGTAAATGAAATGCATGTGTGGAAAGAGATATTTATCAAATCTAAGACATTTTTGGTTTCGAGGCAACCGACAATTTTATGTATCACTCAGAAAAAATACCAACAATTAAACCATGAGATGTCATTGATTTCAAGAATATTCCTACTACAGAGAATTTAAAATGTGGGCAAAAAGTGCATGTTAGAATTAATAAAATATGAGGCCAGGCACGGTGGTTCACACCTGTAATCCCAGCACTTTGAGAGACCGAGGCGGGTGAATCACGAGGTCAGGAGTTCAAGACCAGCCTGGCCAACATGGTGAAAACCCATCTCTACTAAAAATATAAAAAATTAGCTGGGCGTGTTGGCAGGTGCCTGTAATCCCAGCTACTCAGGAGGCTGAGGCAGGAGAATCACTTGAACCTGGCAAGCAGAGGTTGCAGTGAGCCAAGCTCATACAGCCCAGGCAACAGTGTGAGACTCTGTCTCAAAAAAAAAAAAAAAAAAAAAGAATTAATGAAATATGGTATGTTGAATACTCTGGAAAAACTGCCAAAAACAGAAAACTGTTAAATGTAAAACAAACATACAGTTGACTATTCACATACACTGTGACCACCCATTAAACCTCAGGACACATCCCCAGAGGAATACTTATATATACACCAGAGGAGACACATACAAGAATGTTTGTAACAACGCTGTTTACAATAGCAAAAACCTGGAAGCAATCCAGCATCCATAAGAGGAAACAAGATGAACAAAATGTGACACATTCACAAAGTAGACTGTTATGTAGCAGTCAAAATTAATAAACAATGACAACAGTGTGAGTGAATCTTAAGAATATAATATTAGGCCGGGTATGGTGGCTCACGCCTGTAATCCCAGCACTTTGGGAGGCCAAGGCAGGAGGATTGCCTGGGGTCAGGAGTTCCAGACCAGTCTGGCCATAATGGTGAAACCCTGTCTCTACTAGAAATACAAAAAAAATTAGCCAGGCACGGTGGCATGCACCTGTAATCCCGGCTACGCGGGAGGCTGAGGCAGGGGAATTGCTTGAACCCGAGAGGTGGGGGTTGCAGTGAGCCAAGATCGTGCCACTGCACTCCAGCCTGGGCGACTGAGTGAGAGTCTGTCTCAAAAAAAAAAAAAAAAAATATATATATATATATATATAAATAAAATATTAAATGATAAAAGTTACCTCCAAAATTATTTACAACATGATAATCTTCTCATGAAATTAAAAATAATTAAATCAAAAAGAAACACACACTTTTGGAATATGCATTGATGCTATCAAACCAAAGAAAAAGAAAACTAAGAAAAAAGGAACGTGGTATTTGGGGTGATGGCTAACCAGTTGGAGGAAGCAGGGAGATGGGAAGGGGGAAGAAACTATGGTAGGTAGGTTAAAGTCAAAGTTATTAATGAGTAGTTGTATGAATATATTACATTATCTGGTGTAATGATGTATTACATTATGAAATACATGAAAAATTAACTGAATAAAGGAAAGTCATGCATTGATCAATGATGACAGTGTGTTTTGGAACAGAGATTATGAGAGATGTAATTCTGCACAATTGAGGTTCAGTGAAAAGAATCAGCCTATAAGTCAAGTGGATTTTTAAGTGCCCTCATATGGAAATTGAATTTAAATGTCTTTGTTATTAATTTATAGAGTTTTAAAAATATATTTTTGATACAAGTCCTCTGTTGACTGTATGGGTTGTAAGTATCTCCTCCTACTCTGAAAGTTGCCTTGGATGAACAAAATTCTTAAATTTTAGTAAAGATTGATTTATCACATTTTTGTCCTTTTATGGCCAGTGGTATTTGTGTCTATTTTTAGGGGGAAAATTTTTTTCTCTATCCCAAGATCTCAAGTACATATTATTATGTTCTCCTCCAAATAGTTTTATTTTTTACACTTCGCATTTAGATCTGAAGTCCATCTGGAATTGATATTTGTGTTTAGTGAAAGGACATGGTCTAGTTCCATTATTTTTGCCAATACCAATAGTTATTCTATGCCCAGGACATTTTTTGAAAAGACCATTGTTTCCTCCAACGAACTTCAGTGTCACCTTTGCCATAAATATATGTGAGTTTGATTCTGGACTCTTATGCATTCTACTGTTTCACTCAGATTTGCTCTACTGTACCTCCTGATATCTGGTAGTATACTACATTTGGCAGTAGAATGTTTTCCAATTCTATTTTCCTTCTTCAAGATTGTTGTAATTATTCTAGACTTTTTGCATTTCTGGATGATTTTTAGAATTGGTTTGTCAATTTACTCTCCCCACTTGGTAATAATAATTTTTTTTATAAAACCTGACTCTTGACAATAAGTGTGATATATTCTTTCATTAATTTAGGTCTAATTTAATTCTTCAGTAAAGTTCTTACTTTTGGTATAGAAGTCCTTTGCATCTTTCTAAGTATTTCATATTTTTGATGTTATTATAAATTACATCTAAAATTTAATTTTGGATTTTTGTTGTTGTTGGTATAGACAGACAATTGATTTCCATAGATTAACCTTATCTCCAAAGATCTTACGAAATTCACTTACTAATGCTAATATAATTGATCAAATAATTCTAACAGGTTTTCTCTACAATCTCTTGAATTTTCTAGGTAAACAAGATCATATTGTCTGCAAATAATAATTTGATTTATTCCTTTTCAATTCTTAAACTATTTATTTATTTTTCCTGCTTCATTGCACTGCCTCCAGTACAATGTTGAATAAAAGTGATGTAGCAGCACCGCTTGTTTCTAATTGCAAGAATAAATTTTCCATTATTTTGCAATGGAGCATAATTTTAACCAGAGATTTTGTAGATTCTTTATCTGATTAAGCAAATTCCCATCTATTTCTAATTTGCTAGGAATTTTTTAACTCATTAGTGGACATTGAATTTAATACATACTTTTTCTGCAACTATCAAGGTGATCATATAATTTTTCTCCTTTTTCTATTAAAGCAATCGGTTGCATTTTTTGATTTTGTGTTGGCAAAGCATGCATGCATACCCAGAATTGTTCATCTAGTCATAAAGTATTATCTTGTTTATGTTGTTGGATTGTACTTGCTAATATTTAGTTAAGAATATTTGAATCTATATTCATAAGAGTGATTGGTCTGTAGTTTTCCTATCTCCTAATGTCCTTGTCAGACTTCAGAATCAATAGTATGCTGACTTCATAAAAAGCATTAGGACATGTTCCCATCTGTTACCGCACTTCTGTGGAAGAGTTTGTTGCAAAACTGTTATATTTCTACCTTCAATGTATGTAAGTATTCACAGGTGAAGCCACCTGTTGCCAGGGATTTCTTTCCGGAAAGAAAGATTCAATTTTATGTATATCAGAATATTCATATATCAGCATATTCAGAAATTATGTATGTCATAATTTACATATATCTATAATATGTGTAAGAATGATCCTTTTTATTCTGTAACTTGTATTTCTCTCTCTTTTTATCTTTATCAGTTTTCCGAGGTTTAGTCAGTTTTATCAATCTGAAATTGCTCTTAGGTTTGTTGATTGTTTTTCCACAGTATGCTTGTTTTTTTTTTTTTGATATATGCTCTTATATTTATTATTTATTTCCTTTTCCTTTCCATGAGCTTGCCTTATGCTTTTTCGCTTTTTGAAATACAATTTTAAATAATGGATTTCAGGATTTTTCTTTTCTAATATGTGCATTTAATGCTATATATTTTTATATAAGTACTTAATTTCATCCCGTAAATACCAGTAAGTAGCCTTCATTACAATTTAGGTTAAAACATTTTCTAGTTTCCCTTTTGGATTTTTTTCTTGGATCCATAGAATATTTAGAATTGTATTAACTTCCATATATTTGGGGTTTTTATAATTATCTTTCTGTTGTCAATTTCTAGCTTAATTCCATTGTTGTTTATAGCTAGTAGAGTCTGATACTCTTCACTTTTAATATTCCTTTTAAAGTATATTCAGAGTCAATAAAACTTCAATGTCCCGTAAAAAAACACCCTATAATTAATTTCAACCTTTAGTCAGAGCATATAGCCATTATGTAAAGTACTTTTACCCTTATAACCTTCATTTAGTCTAAGTTCTGCCTGAAAACTTACATTTAACGTTCACCCCCAATCTCATTGCCAATTTATATTCAGGCATTTTGTATCACGGGATCTTGTTTCGATTTGCATCTCCCTAATGAAAAATACTGTTGAGCTCTTTTCATATGCTTTTTTGCCATTTGTGCATCTTCTTTGGTGAGATGTCTGTTCAGTTCTTTTGCTCAGTTTTTATTTATGTTGTTTTCTCATTGTTGGGTTTCAAGAGTTTCTTCTGCATTTTGACTATCAGTTCTTTATCAGATATGAATATTTTACAAATATTTTCTTTCAATCTGTGGCTTGTCTTTTCATTTTATTAACAGTCTCTTTGACAGAGGATAAGTTTTTAAATTTAATAAAGTCCAACTTAAGTTTTTCTTTCTTTCATGAATCGTGCCTTCGGTATTTTATCCAAAAACTCATCACCAAACCAAGGTTCTTAGATTTTCTCCTATATTTACATCTAGATATTTATAATTTTGTGTTTTACATTTAGATATATGATCAGTTTTGAATTAGTTTTTGTGAATGGGGCTAAGGTTCATGCCTAGGTTTACATCTTTCTTACAGATGTTAGTTGTCCAAGCTGTTTGTTGAGTAAATCTTTTCTCCATCGAATTGTCTTTGCTCCTTTGCCAAAGAACAGTTGATTACATTTGCATGAGTCTATTTCTGGGTTTTCTATTCTGTTCCATTGATCCATGTGTCTATCTATTCTTCCACTAATCCCATGCTTTCTTGATTAGTACAGCTTCATAGTAAATCTTGAATTCAGATAGTATGGATCTTCCAAGTTTGTTCTTCTTCAGTATTGTGTTAGCTGCCCTAGGTATTTTGCCTTTCAATATAAGCTTTAAAGTCAGTTTGTCAACAACTACAATGCAATTTCCTGCAATTTTTAATGGGATTGCATTTATAGACCAAATTGGGAAGTATTGCTATGTTAAGAATATTGTATGTTCCAATCTATGAACATAGAACATTTCCTTATTTATTTAGATATTCTTTTATTTCTTTTGTCAGAGGGAAATTGTCAGCTTATGTCAGAGATTTTCTCCCATCTGGAATTTTGGCTCATATACCCTCTCTTATTTCCATAGCTCTCTGACAGGTATTTAAATATTATTGATAATAATTTATCTGGTTTTTTCTAGTTGCTGCAGCTGGAGTGTTGGTCAACCCAGAAGCAGGTAAGGAGCCACTTGTATTTACTTTGGGGACTGATATTTCCATTTAAAAACATATACACAAATATATATACATATATATATGTGTGTGTTTATATATTTACCCACCTACCCCGTTCTTCAGTAAACAATGGCACACTATATGCATTTTTTCTGCAAATTGTATCTTCCCCACTTTGTAGTAATTCCTGGAGTTCATTTCACATTATATGTAAATATTCCTCACTTCTTTTTACAAGTGGATGTACCGTAGTGTGTTCACTAGTTGTTTCCAATCTTTTGATAGAGAGTACAACATTGAAAACTTTGTTTAAAGGTTTTAATTTCCTGGCAATAAAAACCATTACATTTTTAAAATAAATTTATTTTTATTGCTCAAGAAATTTTGTTTGTATTTTTTCTGTTCTTTGAAATGTATAAAAGTGTTCTTGTGGCCTACCATATGGTCAATTTTCATGCATAGTTGAAAAATTGGAATATTGTCTATTTTAAGAGTTCAGATCAGTGATCGATCAATAAATTCTAGTTTATTAAATGTTTTTTTGATTTGATCTGTTTTGAAGTGACAAAGTAAGTTAAAATATCTACTATTCATGTGATCCTGTTTTCTTTTGCATCTACTGAAGTTTCTGCTTTTTTAACATGCTATTTTGTTGTAAGTTTCAAGAATATGAGTAACCTTTATGTATTCATTGTGAATTACATGGTCATTACATAAGATATCCTTTGTTGTTTCTTTTAATCCTTTTTATGTGAATTTTACTTCATCAGGTATCAGGATTGTGACTTTTACTTTCTTTTTGTTTACATTTGGCTAATATGTTTTTGCCCATTAATTTTGTTGTTGTTGTTAACACTCAGAATTTCTTTGTTTTAGGTGTGTCCTTTGTATACAACTCATTATTTGATTTATTTTGTTAGCCAACCTAAAAATCTGTAACTTATGTCATTTTACGTTTGTGTAAGATATATGTCATATTATTTATTTCATGTCCCATACTTTTGATTGTATATGTGTTTATGACTTTTATTATCTGGCCAGTTTCTTACCCCTTTTCTCCTTGACTAATACAATACTGATATTTAGTGGTATTTTTCCATTTTTTAATTTTACTGCTTTGGTTTTCTTCTTTGGAGACTCCTATCAGCATACATCACATTTTTGTTGCTTATCTTCTGTATCTGTCACTTTCTCTCACATAATTTTTATACATTCATTTCTTCCCATCTTCTTCTCCTAAGGCATAACCTATGATAGTTCCTTATCCTTGTGTTTCTTCTAGTTTTGTATTTGTTTCTGAAATAAAATTAGTATTTAATTCTGAAACAAAACATTTGTTTTATTTCTAATTAGTTCCTGATTTCTGGTAGCTGTCTTTTAAAATCTTTTTTTGAATTATCTAATATCTAAGTTCTCCTTAATCTTGACTTTTACTATTATTTTATATCATCTATCATTTTTAGCAAAATTGTATTATTAAGTTAGATCGTTTACCTATTTTATGGAGTTAATTATCTGTGAAGACATTATTTGGTTTCTTATTTCCTTTTTTAAAAATATAACTTTCTGTGAGATTTGACACGACTTCTTCTCTACTTCTTCTATTTAAGTGAGATGAGTTTTACTCTTACAAGGAAAGGTAGGCACTGGGATGATTTCTTTAAGTCCTTAATACAAGAGCTCTTTCATCTACAGTTTCTGCCAAAAGTTCGAAACTTTGCACGACCTTCTGGTTTTCTTCTCCTGCCCCACTCTTCTATTTGAATCTTGTCTTTCCTTTGACCCTTTGTCCCTTTTCTCCTTGATTTCGATTGTACTCCTTGGTTCAATCTCATCTTGGAAGGGAGTATTTTCATTGGTCTGAGACTGCACAGGACTCAGAGCCCTTCATCAGCCATGTGACATTCCTATGGCCTCTTAACTCATCCTTGGATTAGAACCTGCAAAGGACCCTTCCCACTTTTGTTGGATGGCTTCAGAATATCCTATGACTCATCCAGTAACATCTGTTTATAATTGAGGGAGTTTCTAGTTGTAAAATTTATTAGAAGTCCCTTTGCCCTCCTTCCACTATCACAAATGCCGTTCTAATGACAGAAGAATCTTGCTGCGTTTGGCAGCTTGTTCTCACCCACTAGTATTCTGAGACATGTGGGGATATCTTCTCACCAAATATTGGGATAGAAGCTGTCTGAGGCATTTTGATTTTTCTGTCCTGGGTGTCCAATGGCTATTCAGATGAATGACACAATACACTGCACTCAAAAAGTCCTAACCTCTACAATTCTCTAGGAGTCTCAGCTCCATCCCACTTCACGTGTTTACACCAATGGCAAAACCTGTTTAACATCCAGAAAGGCTTTGTGGCTGAAGTTGCAAATTAGATGTGATATTTGCATCTTTCTCACTCTCTAGCATCCGCACTTCCTCCACAGCTGTGGTTTAAGCTTTCAGAAAGCACCAGGCTGTTGTTCTTTCCATGTTCTCCCAGTTAGTCTTCTTTCTCTCTCCCTCTCTCCTGCCCCTCCTTCCTTTCCTCCATTCTTGCTCTCAATCTCTCTTTTAAACTGGCTTAATTTATTCTTTTTCCAACCTGAGCCTTCATGATCTTTATGATCACCTAATTTTTTTTAATCACCATTGTCCCCATGTCTCTTGTATGACTGTCCTATTGATGAATTAATTCATCCTGTATCAGTCCTATCTGGTTCAATCCCTATCTCATCTGTAGCTTTACACTGAGGCTACAGATCATGGTTAGGCTGGAAATTCCATGAAAGACATAGCTACCCTTTGTCCCCAGTAACTGACATAAAGCTGGACACATCAAGGATGCTAAACAAATATCTGTTAGATGACGAAGACTATTTCACAGCATAGATAAAGGCCATCGTGCAGATGTGGCCTCCACCTCAGCTGGTGTCTCACATCTGTACTGTTATTTTTTTTTGTTTGCTTTTGGTCTATTTCATCTTTTGTTTTTCTCAGTCGTTATTTTAAACTTTCAGTTTTAAAGTAAGTCTCTTACCAATGACTCATTATCAAGCAATCTTATTTATTTGTTTTCCTACTTATTAATTCTACCAAGTGCCAGAAACTATGTTTGGCATTGGGCGCCCAGTGGTGAGCCAAAGCAGACATGGTTTACACCCTCATAGAATTACAGTTTAATGGGGGAGACAAACCTTAATCAATTAATGAAGTGAAAATTGCAATTACAATAAGTGCTCTGAAGGAAAGAGACTTAGCATTATGAGACCAACAATCAAGCAAGTTGACCTAGGTAGGAACATTCTAGAAGGCTTCTCTGCAGAGCTCCAACAGGTATGTTGAAATTAACCAGAGGGAGGCGGGAGAGTAGCAGAGAGCATTGCATCTAAGTCAAGTAGCACTACCAAGGCCCTGGATATTTTCTTCCATTCACATGCCTAACAGAGATTAAAATATACAGTCCAAGGAGGCCAGTTACCTCTTCCGCTGGTCTATCCATTAGTCTCTCCTTGCCTTGGTGATAGGAATCTGTCCTGAGAGATGGGTGCTTCTCCAAGCCTGTTTGCCTGACCTGGTCCCCTCTGATTTCACCACACCTTTTTTCCCTAACATCTATAGTAACTAAATAGATTTGGCTTTGTAAAACTCCATGTACCTCTCCAGGCCTCAGTTTTCCCACTTATCACATGCAAGGTTTAGATGAAGCGGCCTCCATGGCCATTCTCAGTCTCCACAGCCTCTGAAGGAGTTCTCTTCACTGGCTGGAAGGCCATGCCCATTTACATAATAGCCCACAGAGAAGGGGCGTTGCTGTCTCATGCAGATCTGCCACCAAAGCCCTTTGCATTGTGTCATGGGTCTCCTCTGGGCCTACAGCCCCAAAGTCCTCATGACACCACATTCTTTCCTAGAAATACAGGACAAATCTGGTATCAACAAAAATCTGCCAAATATATGCCCTTTTGGGCAGTGGGAAGTGAAGGAGGCCCCTTGGGTACAACTTACTAAACCGAGGGATACACTGGAGCCAGGCAGAAGAAGACACACAAAGAAAGGAGTTGTGAGACTCTCCCCCCGGGCCTATGAAGGCACATCCAGGGCTGGCCTTGTCCATCAGCTTCTTGGGTTTTCATGATTAATCTCCCGGTTAAAACACCACCATCTATGTTAAAACAAACAGCACTATTGCCAGGTATCACTAGCCCGGCAACAAAAGCAAAGCAGCTACTGCTGTGTGTCAATTGAGTCCAGGGATCAAACGTTGTACCCACTTTTCCTTAGGATTGAGGACTGAGGTCACAGGCAACTGGGAAAACCTTTTTTTGGCACCATGGAGTTTAACCAGGAGGAAAAGCTCTGCATTTTTGAGTGTTCAAGACCCTTTGTCCCCACGTCCCTTTTCCATCCCCACCTCCCCTCATGTGCTCCCCGGTCCCCGTCATGCACATGCACGTCATGGCTTGGCCCTCAGGTGCCCAGTCCCTTCCTCATGCTAGTCCATGCTCCATGCATTTCCTCCCACTCTCTCTCTCTCTCTCTCTCTCAGTGACCGTCTTTATATCTCTTTCCCTAATCCTACCCAGGCCTCCAATCACTCTCAGACCTCATATCTCTCTCTTTTTACTTCTACCACATTTTATTCATCACACAAAAAAACCCTCGCCATTTTATGTAGTGGTTCACTGTTTACGCATCTGTCTTCCCGACCAGACATTGATCTTGTCAAGGGCAGGAATCATACCATGTCTTTTCTCCTCTACACTTAGTGCTAGACCCAGGATGTCACGATCAGAGTTGAATATTTGCTGAATTGGATCATTCTTACTCCTTTAGCCTGGGAAATTGTTCAGGAGCAACTGCTCCCTTAGTGCATAGATGGTGTTTTGGAAAAGATCAGCCGACAGGCCTGCTGCACTGTGTCCAGCTATAGGCTCTTTGGGACGCCCTGACCCAAATGTGGAGGCAGAGCCCACAACTCTAGGCCCAGCTCTTGCCCAGGATGCAGCTCAAATCCTAGCATGGGCCCCTCTGAGGCTACTAGGCTTATTCCTGCATCCCTGGTTCTTAAAGAGCATCTCAATGCTGCTTCAAATAGAATGGCCTCTGCAGATGGAGCAGCAGGACAAGAAGTGAGGAGGGTTTCCCAAGCCCTAGACAGAGTCCTGGTTGTAGAGGAAGGAGCCTACCTTCAGTCCCTGCTCAGCTGCCAAGAGGCTGATTGTGGGGAGGGGGCTGTGTCATGGACGGTGAGGACAGGGGGAGGGTCGTGGGGTCCTAGGGGGCTGTGTCGTGGAGGGTGAGGACGGGTGGAGGGTCATGGGGTCCTAGGGGGCTGTGTCATGGAGGGTAAGGATGGGGGGAGTGTCATGGGGTCCTCATGCAAGTTGTTCTGCTTCCCTGGACTCCACATATGTCATCTGTAAAAGAACAGTCTTGCTTCCTACAATTCTAAGATTCTAACCGAAATAATTATATTTTCATATGTAAAGCTGAGATAACTTCTGTCCTGATCCACTTATTGTAAGATGACATTTTCTTGGACCAGAAAGCATATCCAAAATAAATCCACTCACATGCTTGCAGTCCACACTGCCAGAAGCAGGTGAGAGAGCACCCTGTCTCCCAGGTGTAGAAAGTCCAGGGCCTGAATTTTCAGCAGTGTTAAAATCTTTAGGGCTTAAGCCCACTTATTTGCATCTAAAAATGGAGACTTCTTGTTCTTTTGAAGGTTTAATGCAGGCATCCTGAATTTCTGATAGACTCCCACAAAAGACAGTGGGATAAATTTATTAAAAAGAGCCCAAAGTTCACAGAATCAATCTTCCTATAGGCATGCACACCTGTTCATATCCTTGAAGGTGAGCCAGTATAAAGGAAATTCTAGTCAGAACTTATGAAAGCAAAACTTTTAAGAACTATTTTTGAAACATTTGTTGAATTCAAAGCCATAAATATATTGACCCCAGTGCACTCTTTACTTGTATCTTTTTCTGAAAACAAAAGGTTTAGGGAGCTTGTTCTCTATTTCAGCCCTAAATGTTATGTAAATTTTCAATCAACACATATTTATGAAGCATCTACCCTAGGCTGGGCCCTCTGCTGGGTGCAGGGGATACAGAAATACTCAGGAAACCTGTAGAATGGGGAAGGATAAAGCAGGGAAGACTAAGAGGTCGAGAGTGCCATACTAGGGATATGTCTAGGGGCAGGAGCCAGGGTCAGAGGCAGCAAAGCTTCTGGAAAGAACTCACAATGGCTTTAAAGGATAAAGGCAAAGGAGTAGGAGTTTGCCAGGTAGAGAAAGAGAACAGCATCTCAAGGAGAATAAACAGACCAGACAAGGCACAGAAATACGAAGTAGTGAGTGTGTTCAGAGAAGATTGAACAGGCTGGGAGAGAAGAGAGATGAAATGAACCACTGAAAAGGCCAAAATAGGAAGGGATGAAAATCCCAGACTAATGTGTTAGGAACAGATCCTCTGGACAATGGGGAGACAAGCCAGGATTTTAAGCAATTGCACGTTTAGACTTGCCTGTGGAAAGTTCTCTCTGCAGCTGTGCAGGAGATGAATGGGAAGGGAAGCTGTCCATTGCACAAAACCAAAGAGGAAGCTGCTGCAATCATTGGTTGGGACAGGGTGAAGGTAACAATAATGGACTTGAGAGAAAAAGATGAAGCAAGAAACACATAGGAGTAAGGATGCCCATGCCCTGAGGGATGGGGAGTGAAGAATAGGATGGATTCAAGAATATTTTACAAAGCTTCATTTGAATGGAGTTTATAATGGTAACAGTATCAAGAAGTTGACCAATATTTATAGTATTTACTATGTACCAACTATAATTTTAAGAAATTTATATATAGAAACTCACTTAAGCCTCACCAACCTTATAAGTAGGTACCATATTACTATTTTGCAGATGAGAAAGCTGAGGCACAGAGGGATAAGTAACTTGTCCCTGTTCACACAGTAAGTGGTAGACCCAGGATTCAAACCCAGGCAGTGTGGCTCCCGAAGCTATCAGTTAGTCATTTTCCATACATTGGATTGAATAGGATGTACATTACAGGAGGAGATGCAAGCTGAGGAAAAAGTATGAGTTCAGCTTTGGGTAAGTGAGACTGAGGTGATTATTCACCCAGGAGTACATGTGTTGGGGCTACTTGGAATGCCACAGAGCTTCCATGGCTGCAGAGATACCGGTGCATGGGAACCTGGCAGTTCCACCGAGGCAGTACAGTATGGCCCAGTGAAACCAGCCCAGCTCCCACTCTGCCAGTTACTATCTGGGTCAGATCAACTCATGTTCCTGGACCAGTTTCCTCATCTATAAAGTGGCCATAATCATACTACTTCATGATACAGTGCAGATTAAATAAGACAACTTATATAAAGCTCTAGGCCTTGGTACATAAATGTGACATAATATTTTAAATCCCTTCCCAGACCCTGTCCCTGCCCAATGTGGTACTTTGATAGGAGGTGTGATAGGAAAAACCTCACCACCCTATGTGACTTCTCTATAGTTAAGAAATGTGTGTGGTCACAACTATCTCCTCAAAGCCAGGAGAAGCTAGAATTTGCTTTAGGAATAATTCAAATCCTGCACTTTCTGCTCCCTAGCACTAGACCAATATACAGCGTGGCCCGCTCTGTAATGGCCTCATTTCCTGACGTTCACAGGGGACCTACATGCCTGCCTGGCATCACCACCAGGCCCTGAGGCCATAAAGATGACCCTGGGGAGGGAGAGGACATTCCCATCTATGGCAGGTAAAGGACCAAAAGCATGCAAGAACAGGTGCCTCAGAAACAGCTCTTTACCAGGTGTGTGTAGAGCTAGAGCAAGCTCAACAGATACTTTCTATAGAATAGAAAGTCTCATGCTCCCCTGTCTCCCACAGAAAGGTCAACCAGCTACTATCTACAAATGGGAACATCCTTTTACAAACCTCAGAACTTAGAGACAAGCCTGAGACACTTGAGTGGTCCACAGAACTGAATGAAATCCAAATTAAAAGGGTAGAAAGAATGGTCTTACTCTCATCGTGCCATCCTCCACCTGAAATCAGCACAGAGAGGAGATGGATGTCAAATGGAGATGATTTCCCTGGGGCCACAGTTTCCACATGGGGGGAAGAGAATGAGAGGCAGTCATCCAGCTTCCCTAACATTCTGAGACAGTTCCAGGAAGCCCACTTCAATCTCAACTCACAATAACACTGGGAGTAATGGCATAGCTAGACCACTTAGGGTCAGGCAGAAACAAAGAAAGGAGGCAGAGGTTATAGTGACGTTGGTGATACCTCTGTGTTCCTGATGTCACAGGATCCTTAGGGTGTTGCTTCTCCAGCCAGAAACCTCTGTGGCCAGGGGAGCCTCTGCTTGAGTTTTGCTTGTGCCCACTGGGCTCGTTCAACCCACTCAGCCCAGCAGGCTTCACTCAGCTCACACTACTGGCTTGGATCTCATACCTGCCAAGGGCAAGCCAGGAGCAGAGCAGCAAGTGGTGTGTAAACGAGCAAGTGTGGGATCTGGCCACTGCACATAGCCAGGCACACTGGCTGCTGTGGCAGGACGGGCAGCTCCAGGTGCCCACAGAGATGCTGCTCCATGCAAGACTGTGGCTGGACCAATGTACCACAAGTGGCTTCTGCTGAGGACACCCACATCTGGACAAAGGCAATGCAGTGGTGTCTGAAAGCTTAGAGATGCCAGGAACCACAGAGTCCCAAAGAAAGTGTTATAGCATGTCACAGTCCTGGCTCAGGGAGCCCTAAGGTCTGGGTCCCCAGAAGGGCCACAGCTCTTCTCTCCTTCTTGTCACCCACAGCATGGTGAGTGGGGGGTGGGGAGGGGGAGTGGGGGGAGAGGGAGAGGGAGGGGGAGAGGGAGGGGAAGAGGGAGGGGGAGGGTGTGTTTCAGGGAAGATATGTTTCACCCTGTTTGTGTTACAGCTCTTTCAGTCCCACCACCCTGCTCTGGCCTGTGGCTCCTGGGCTGGCCTGGCCCCACCGCTGCTTCCCATCACATGGGGTGGCTGCCCGGCACCAGCAGAGGGCAAGAGGGCTATAGTGTTACAGCAGCTCTGGCTCAGGGTATCCCAAGCTCTGAGCCCCCAGAAGAGTCACCACTCTTCACTCCCACAGTCTGGGAGTGTGCCAGTGCCCACAGCTTGGTGAGCTGGCCAGGAACATGCTACAGCTTCTTTCACTCCCACCACTTGTCAAGTCCCAAGTTCCTGTCCTGTGTCCAGGAAGAATGAGGTTGCACTGACAACTGGAAGGTAAGGAAAGAGGAGATGAGCTTTACTGAGCAACAGAACAGCTCTGAGGAGACCCGAAGTGGGTAGCCCTTCTGCAGGCAGGTTGTCCCCACAAGTGTCTGAGTCTGGCTGAGTCTGGGGTTTTATGTGCTCAGAATGGAGGAAGTGCATGCTGATTGGTCCACGGGCAGCCATGGGTGGGCCTGGGAAAAGCACCATCCAGTTGGCCAAAAGGCATCAAAGAAGTTCTCAATCCAGGTTGAAGGCTCCACCCAGAACTGGCAGCCTGGCCCCCAGGCTTCAAGCCATTCCTGGCTTGAAGATGGGGTTTCACCAGGGACCTGACTCTTCCCACCTAGGAACCTGTCTGTCTTCCATCAACAAGTTGTCTGTGGTGCCCAGGCTGTCTGTGCTGATGGGCACTCATGGGCCCACTACAAGACTCCCTCAGCCCCTGGTCTCCCTTCCATGCTTGTCAGTGCCCAAAGTCCAGAGGGGGTGGAGGGTTGATGTGTTAGTGCCACCCTGAGTGCATGCACACGTGGCCAGGTCACGACAGTGCCTGGGCTAGGCCACAGCTTTGCTCCATACCAGAGCAGATGCCAGGAGTGGGGAGTGGCCAAGGAGTGGGAGCAGGCATTTCCAAGCCTGTGGGGGCATGGGGCTTCTCAGGCCTCCAAGAGCACAGGGATGCCCATGTCTGGAGCCACAGCTGGGCAGCTGCAGCTGCACCTAGGAGCATGGATTCCCACCCTGCCAATTTGGTAGGGTGTGGAGCTCCAGCTGGGATCATCTGTTCCCATCCCCACCAGCTCCACAGAGCACTCACCCCCAGCTGTGCCTCCCCCACTGCAGCTCGAGTCCTCTCAGCAGCTTCTCCAGACAGACTGCTGCTGCCATCACTGACAGCCATGATGCCATACTGGGGATATCTGTCAACTTCATAGCCCACCTGTGGAGCTAAGTTGGTTGCCTTCCAAGCATGGTGGGAAGTTCAACCTAGCCTGAGTCCCTAAATGGCTAATTTCCATGTCCAGCTTCACAGCCCACCCCAGTGACCCTTCCAAGGAAGGGAGAAGCCCACCTCCATCAATGTCAAAACATAGAGGCTAGACCTGCTTGACACAGGAAGTCAAGCAGTGGCTCCACTCACAAAAAGCCCATCTGATAAACTCTACCCAGGCAGGAAAACTCCCACAACTTTGCATTTTAGGGAAATGTAGGAACAAGACTTGCTTGACCCAGGAAGTCAAATAGCCCCTCAACTCAGAAAAAAGCCCACCTCAAAACTCCACTTTGACAAGGAGGCAATCCAAAATGGCCCATTTCTAAGGAGCATATCCTCTGGTTTGCCCATCCCAAACAATGACTATGCCTAATCTTTAAGCCTAGCCTGAGGCCCTGCAAACTGCAGATCCCAAATAGCAGAACTGCATGGCCAGGAAATACATCTTATAACTAGCCTGACCAGAAGACATTGCAGTACCCAGCCAGCAGCTCTTTGCAGTAGCACAACAAAGCCAGAGGCCTTGACAGAGAGTGAAACCCAGCCAGCAGCCCCACTTGACAACAGACAAAAGGCAGAGTACCAACCAATTAGAAAACCCACATGCTCTGCCTGTCAGGGATTGTCACCAGCTGGCCCTTCCAGAATCACAGGCTACACTAAATAGTGAAGGTCTATTCCTGACAAGGAACATCTGTAAAGGCTAGAAAAGAGGACTTTCTCTTCACATGCATAGACAATAATGCAAGGACACAAGTATCACGAAGAATCAGGTAATCATGATACCTCCAGAAGAAACTAATAAAGCTCCAATAATTGACTCTGAAGAAATGAAGATCTATGAAATGACTTACAAAGAATTCAGAATCAATTCTTTTAAAGAAGTTCAGTGAACTACAAGAACATATGTACAGAAAATTCAATGAATTTTGAAAAACCACAAACAAAATAAGAAGTAGAAACAATAAAAACAAATCAAGTGGAAATCCTAGAGATGAAGAATCCAATGCCTGAACTGAAAAATTCAATAGAAAGCATCAACAGCAGGCTCAACCAAGCAGAAGAAAGAATTAGTGAGCTGAAAAACACTATTTGAAATTATCCAGTCATAGGAACAAAAAGACAAAATAATAAAAATGAATCAAGAAAGCCCACAGGAAACCAAACATTCACATTATAGTAGTTTAGAAAGAAAAAGAAAAGGGGGTTAGACTAAATATTTAAGGAAATAATGACTAAAAAAATTGCTAATCCTGAAGTAGTTGCCCACATCCAGGTACAGAAAATGCAGAGCTTCCCAACCAAATTCAATCTTAAAAGAAGTTCACCAAAACACATAATAATAAAACTTTCAAAAATCAAAAATGAAATTTTGAGATTAGCAAGAGACAAGAAATACATCACATAGAAAGGAATACCAATATAACTATCCAATTTCTTGGCAGAAACTCTGTAGGTCTGGAGAGAGTGGAATCATATATTCAAAGTGTTAGAGGAAAAAACTGCCAATCAAAAACACTTTATCTAACAAAGCTGCTGTTTAGAAATGAGAGAAAAATGAAAACTTTTCTGGACAAACAAAAACTAAGGGAATTTATCATCACTAGACCTGCCATACAGGAATTACTAAAGGGAGTTATTAAAAGTGAAATGAAAATCCACTAATTAATAACATGAAACATATGAAAGCACAAAACTCAGTGGCATAAGTAAAACAGAGCTATACTCAGAATGCTCTAGGACTGTAATGATGATGTGTAAGCAGTTTTATTTCTAGTACAAGACATAGAAGACAAAGATATAAATAATAACTGTAGCTAAAACAAATTTTCAAGGGAAACACATTAAAAAGTGATGCAAATTCTGCCATCAAAAACAAGGAGAGTAAAAGTGCAAAGTTGCATGCAATCGAAGTTAAGTTGCAATCAGCTTTAAATAGGATACTATAAGATGTTCCATGTAAACCACATGTAACTACTAAGCAAAAGTCTTTAGTAGAAGCACAAAACAAAAATAGAAAGGATCCAAAATATATCACTACAGAAACCCTTCAAACTGCAACAGAAGACAGCAAGAGAGGAGGAAACACAGTATTTATTATAAAAACAAAAACAAACAACAACAACAACAAAAACAGAAAATAACTGGCAAAATGGCAATAGTCCTTACCCATTAAAAACTACCTCGAATGTAAATGGATTAAATTCTCCAATGAAAAGACATAGAATGATTGAATAGATTGTTTTAAAAGACCCAACAATATTTTGTCTATAAGATACTCGCCTCATTTTTGGCCAGGCATGGTGGGTCATGCCTGTAATCCTAGCACTTTGGTAGGCTGAGGTGAGAGGATCCCTCAAAGTCAGGAGTTTGAGACCAGCCTAGCCTAAGCTACAAAGCAAGACCCTGTCTCTACCAAAGAGAGGGAGAGAGAGAGAGAGGCTCACCTCGCTTTTGATGATGCATATATAAAGTGAAGGGATGGAGAATGAGATTTCATTCAAATAGAAACCAAAAGATAGCAGCATTAGCTATATTTATGTCAGAAAAAATAGATTTCAAGTCAAAAACTGTACAAAGAGACAAAGAAGGATATCATATAATGATAAAAGGGTCAATTTATCAAAAGGATATAACAATTATATATGCACCAAACATTGGGATATATAGAACAAATATTAAAGGATCTGAAGGTAGAGATAGATTGCAATAGAATAATACAAGGGATCTTCAGTACTTCACTTTTCACAATGTCAAGAGATTATTCAGAGAGAAAATTAATAAGGAAACATTGGATTTGAACAACACTTTAGACCAAAGGAACCTAACAGATATATACAAAACATTATATTCAATAGCAACAGAATACACATTTTTCTCAAGCACGCACAGAATATTCTTCAGAAAAGGTCTCATGTTAGGGCACAAAACAAGCCTTGGCAAATTTCAAAAGACTAAAATTTTGTCAAGTATCTTTTCCAACCACAATTGCTACAAAATTAGAACTTAACAGAAGAAATTTTGGAAAATTCACATGTACATGGAAATTAAACAATATACTTCAAAACAAAAAAAAATAGTCACTAAGAAAAAAAGAGAGAGGTCTCAAATATACAAAATCAGAAATGAAAGAGGAAACATTATAAGCCAATACCACAGAAATACAAAGGATATCAAGAGAATACTATAAACAATTATACACCAACAAATTGGATAACCTAGAAAAAATGTATAACTTCCTAGACACATGCAACCAAGATCGAATCATGAAGAAACAGAAAATCTCAACAAACAAATAATAAGTAAGGAGATTGAATCAGCAACAAAAGGTCTCTCATCAAAGAAAAGGCCAGGACCCAATGGTTTCACTGGTAAATTCTACCAAATGTTTAAATAAGTACTAATACTAATCTTTATCAAACTCTTTCAAAAAACTGAAGAAGAAAGAATACTTCTAACCTCTTTTTACAAGGTCAGCATTATCTTGATAGCAAAGCCAGACAAGGGCATTACAAGAAAAGAAAATTATAGGCCAATATCTTAGATGAACATAGATGCAAACATTCTAAATAAAATACTAGTAAGCCAAATTAAACAACACATTAAAAGGATCATCCACTGTGATCAAGTGGTATTTAACTCTGGATGCAAGGATGGTTCAACATAAGAAAATCAACAAATGTGATACATCACATTAACAGAATGAAAGAAAAAAAGAATATGATCACCTCATTAGGGATATAAAATACATTTCACAAATTCAACATTCTTTCATGATAAAAGCTCTTCACAGATTAAGAATAGAAGGGATGTACTTCAACATAAAAAAAGGCAATATATGAGAAGCTCACAGCTAACATCTACTTAATGGTGGAAAAGTGAATGAAATTAGATCCTTATCTCATACCATATACAAAAATCAATTCAAATTGATTAAGGACTTAAACGTAAGACCAGAAACAGTAAAAATAGTAAAGGAAAGCATAGGAAAAAACCTACATGACATTGGTGTGGGCAATGAGTTTTTGGTTTTGACTCCAAAAGCACAGGCAACAAAAGCAAAAATAGAAAATGGGAATATGTCAAACTAAACAGCTTTGCATAGCAAAAAAAAATTAACATCATACACAGACAATCTATGGATTGGAAGAAAATATTTGCAAGCCATACATCTGATAAGGGGTTAATATCCAAAATATGTAAGAAATTCAAATAACTCAATAGTAAGAAAACAAAGAGGGTACCCAATTTAAAAACAGGTAAGGGACCTGAATAGACATTTCTCAAAAAAAGACATACAAATGGCTAACAGATATATGAAAAATGCTATATGTGATTTATAATATATGAAAAAGTCAATCATTATAGAAATGCAAATTAAAACCACAATGATACATTATTTAATACTCGTCAAAATGACTACTATTAAAAAGACCAAAGAAAACAAGTATTGGCAAGGATGTGGAGAAACGGGAACTTTTGTACACTGTTGGTGAGAACGTAAATTGGTACAGCCAATTTGAGTCTGGAAGTTCCTCAAAAATTAAAAATAGAACTACCATAAGATCCAGCTATCCCACTTCTGAGAATTTCCCCAAAATATCTGAAATCAGTTTGTCAAAAAGACATCTTTTTTCCCATGTTCACTGCAGCACTATTCACAGTAGCAAGTTATAGAATCGTTCTAAGTGTCCATCAGCAAGTGAATGGATAAAGAAATGTGGTATATATGTATACACTGAACTACTACTCAGCCTCAAGAGAGAAGGAAATTCTGTCACTTGCTACAATATGGATGGAATTGGAGAACATTATTCTAAATGAAACAAGCTAGAAATGATGAGACAAATAGCACATATTCTCACTTACAGTGAAATCTAAAACAATAGAACTCATACAAGCAGAGAGTAGAATGGTGGTTGCAGAGGCTTGGGCTCAGGGAATGGGGAGATGATGGTCAACGGGTACAAAGTCTCAGACAGGGTAATATGGGTTCTTTCTGAAATCTATTGCATACTGTGCCAAATAGAGTTAATAATAGAATATTGTACATTTCAAAATTGTTAAGAGAGCAAATTTCAAATGTTCTCACCACAAAAAGTATTAAGTTTATGAGGTTATATGTTAAGTAGCTTGGTTTAATTATTCCATATTGTATTCATAAATAATAACTACTTTATACTCCATAAATATATACAATTATAAATTTCCAGTTTGCATTTTTTGAAAATGAAAAAAAAGTGTGTTGAGCAAGTTAGAGTTAATGCACATCTTGTTGATGTGGGCCATGAAGAAGGAAAGACCCTGTCAACTTCTGTTAGCACAATGGATGCTTTTCAAAGGAAGCATAGCATGACAGTGTAAATAAAGTGCTATCTCTTGAAACACTGCAGACATTGTTTTTAGAAATGTCTTCAGTGCTTACATCCCAGGGGTCACCCATACAAGGATTTAAATAATTGAAACTGAATAGGAGAAATGGCCTTCAAAAATCTAGATGGAATGTCCAGCTCAAAGGGCCAGCCACTTTACATAGAAGTAACAGCATTCATGGTTGTTATACAGAAGTTAAGAGAAGATTAGATAGAAAAATTCACTGTCCTGGCAAGAGTCAGTCTGAGTGAGAGAGGAAGAGCTGGTCTTGACCCCAGGTCCCCTCCCCTGCTGTGTATGTACCTGCTCTACCTCATTTATGGGCCCTGGGACACTCTGTGACCAAGGGCTTTATGGGTATTTCAGAGAATAATCAGGCCAGGCTGCCCGGTTTATGCCTCGGCTTGGCTGTGGGTCAGCTCTAGAAGAGGGTGTGGCCTTCCTTCTTGGCTGGGGACTGCCTTTCAGGTGCCCCTTGAGAGGTCATGAAGAACACCTGCTCCTTCCTGCCAGTAATCTGCTCCAACCCTCCCAGAGGTACTTTGGAAATATTTTAATTTTCATTCCTTGGATGCTATATTGCTATGACTTTTTGAATGCATTTATACAGGAGAATTAAGTTACTCTTGTAATATATGTGTATGCTGAATAATTACATAGGTACATGGGTAGAGCATTTATACTGGGCAATGATATTATTTTGTTAATATCATTTTAGCATTGCCATTATAACACACTGATTTTCTTTAAAAGATGCGTTTCATGAGTTTTTGCTATTCTTTTCCTGGCAATGTTCACCTTACCCATCAAATCCCAGGCATAAATACTCTCTTCATCTCTAGGAAATCTCCCAAATGTTGTTATCGAAAACCAATTGCTTTCCTCTGTTCAACAGCACTTTGTTCAGACCACTCTACAGGACTGATATAGGAATGATGAGTAGTTAATATAAAACTTTCTCTAGGAAATTAGGCTGTGAGCTTGCTGAGCATAGGAAGACTGCCTTTAACCATCATAGCCTTAGGGCTGATCTCAGTAGTCGGTGCTAAGTACAATCACATTCTTGCTAGAATTGACTGCATGATGGTGTTCTACAACCAAGTGTAGTGCTGTTGTTATCTACATTAACCACCATGCTGAAATCTTTTCCTCTTTTTGAGGCTGGCTTAAAAAGCACCGACTCAATATCTGACTTTTTACTTGAGTTCTCTCATTTATAGGAAAATGAAAAATTTCCAACTTAAGCAAACAAGTATGGAATCCAGTGTCCAAGAAATAGTTTATATTAACAGCCTGGAAACACGGGGCTGGCAAGACATACCAAGAGCAGCTTCAGGAATGTGCTCTTACTTGTTAAAAAAAAAAAAATCCTAAGCACACAATGGGTGGTCCTTTACACATGTAACAACTTAGACTTTAAGATACCCAGCAATATTTGGAAGTTCCTTTTAAAAGAACTGTAAAATGAATTCTTGGCCAGTATACTTCACGGGCCACTTGGGCAAGAGCCAACTGTCAGCCATAAATGGGTCCTGTTATTTCAGTGCATGTTGAGGCTCAACTGCACCCTAACAGCCACTCCAATCCCTGGCTAATGGCTTCCCATTGAGGGAGTCGGGGGAGAAGAAAGCTTTCTTTGGGAAGCTCCATATTCCTAATTCTCAAAAAGACCTATGTTCAGGAAGTTATTGCTTATCCCTGAAATGTTTGCAGAGGAATGCAATTATATTCAGTTTACTTGGCAGTAAATTTGATTTTGGCAGTACAAGAGGTGTTTCCATAGCATTTCACTACTTATATTAGTGCTATTACTACCCTTGTAACTATAATAGCAATAATAATTACCATCATTGGATTGTGAACCATCTGCCAAGTCCTATGCATTTTGTTGCAAATGAAGGAAGATATTCTTATCATCTGTGGTTTATAGATAGGGAAACTGAAGTTTAAAAAAGTTAAACACTGTAACAGAAGTCAAACAGCAAGCAAGAGTGACAGCTAGTGTTACAGACTAAATATTTGTGTTCCTTCAGAATGTATATGTTGAAACCTAATCCCCAAAGTGATGGCATTTGGGGATAGGGCCTTTGGGAAGTGATGAGGTCATGGTGGTGAAACCCTCATGAATGGGATTAGTGTCCATATAAAGGGGACCCTTATGAAGACAGCTTTCTTACCTCTTCCATCATGAAGGGCACAGTGATAAGCATGACCTCACTGGATACCAAATCTGCCTGCACCTTGATCTTGGACTTCCCAGCCTCCAGAGCTGTGAGAAATAAATGACTGTTGTTTAAGCCACACAGTCTGCGATATTCTGTTATAGCAGCCATAACTGACCAAGACAGCTAGTGTTTGGATGAAGGCTATTTACTCTAAATATCGCACTCCTGACTATTATGCCACACTCCTTAAAGGCGTGACAGCTTCAGGGACAACTTGAGGGGCCCAGTGCTACAAAGGTGTGAGTTATATCCACCAGATACCAAGACACCACATTCTACCCCATAGTCCTAGCCTGTCTCATCTGCTGCTCACTAAATATATGATATCATTTGTCATAAGAGAAACCAGACAACAGAATACTCAACAAATGCACTACTGGAAAAAAATAATCTGACAGTGTGAGCAAATGTCATCTTTTTAGACAAAGGGCAAAATCAGTTGATGAATAAAATGGTAATTTACTGCATTTATACAAGGCTTTACAGTTTGTTATATAAATTTGGATTTGTAGAGAAGATGACAATGTAAACTGTGTTACTGAAATCCACCACTTCCAGATTTCAGTAGAAAGGATTAGCAGAACATAAAAATAGAAAGACTCTACCACTGACAATGAAATGGATGCCATTTATGCATGGAAATTTCTGCTAGAAGTAGGACAGATGGGTCTGGCTTGAAAAAATCAGACAGTGAACAATTTCCCTCCTCTAAAAGAAGACATCAGGGATAGGCTTCTAATATATCCCATCTCAGAGGAGTTGGCTAGAAGGAAGAGGGCAGAAAACCTACTCTATGAGGGTAGAAATCCTCTAGAACAAAGGGGAGAAATCCAGAAAGCAAAGCCTCTTTTCCAATGAGTAGTTTGGGGGATATGAACCCAATATGTATTTCATGGTTACTTTGACTCTCCAAAATCCTCAGGGAAGAAAGTTATGAGAAAGATTAGATGAGATCAGATATTAAAATAAAGAAAATAAATTTTGGTTTAAATTTGTGCAGGGTTGTATGGGAAAATGTAAGACCCTGATACAAACAAAAATCATTGAACCTATGAAAGCGGCCTCAGATGAAAAAGTGCATCCACCCCTGAAGAGTTAGAAACACTGCCTCTCCAATTAGGGAAAAAGAAATACACTTCTCAGTCGTATTCTTAACAAGAACTGAAAAGGTATTGAACCTATAGAACTAGATTTAGTATTCCTCTAGGAATACTAAATCCATGTAAAATTTAAATTGGTTAAATTAAATTAAATTAAATGAGAAGTATACAACAATCCTTTCATTTCCACATTCAGAGAGAACTTAGTGGCCTAAGATAGAATTAATTTGAGAAATGTATCCAGAAATCAGAGAGGAATAATATATGAAAATTTACTAAATATGAGGGGTTTTGGAGTGAAAGATGCAGTTTTCTCTCCTGGGGCAGCCAGTTGGGTTGGATGACACAGACCCACCACTAGTCTCATTCTGTGTTCCATAAAAATTACTTCTGGGCTGAGTATGTGACACAAGTTCACCTGAATGGAGGTATCCGGACTTGTTAAATGATTGTGGGAAGAGATATACCTGGACGTGAATGAGGAAGGCTATACCTGTGAATGAGGCTAGAAGCCATCTTGATGCAGTGAAAGAAACAGCCTGAGACGAAGGCAACACAAGGAAGCGTCTAGAGTCAAGGGAAGTTACGGAAACATTGTCAGAGACCCTTCTTGTTCTTCGCCTAAAGTATGAGCTCTCTCTCTCTTTATATTTAAAACCAGAAAATTATCACCCTCACCAGAAACACTGAACTGACACAAGAGCAGGAAATAAGTCTTTGTTGTGTTTAGCCACTGAGAATTTGGAGTTTTCATCAAAGAAAGTAGCTTACCCTGACTAATAAAAGCATTTATCTCAACAATGTAAGGACGGCTTAATATAGAGGGGGAAATATATATAAGACATCACAGCGGGAAATATATATAAGACATCACAGCAGGAAATTAAAGAGAAAGAAAAAAGCCACAAAATTATTTCAATAGATGCAAAAAAACTGATAAAATGCAATATTCATTACTGCTTTAAAGCTGTTTTTAAAAATTCAGAGAAACTAAATAAATGGACACATCCTTCAAATTGGTAGCAAATACTTGATTAAAAGCTATATTCAAACCAATTGTTTAATACAATGGTACAATTCTAGAGATATTTCAATTAAAGACAAGATAATGATGACTGAAAAATTCTTGTCATTACATATGACAAGAAGCATAAAGGTTGTAATCATTGGAAAGAAAAAGATGAATGCATCATTCACATATGCTGAAAACCTGTAATTAACTGATGTATTTGCGTTAATAATAAATTCAGCCTGGTGGCTAAATACAAAACAAATATACAAACTTCCTGAAATTTCTTATGCATCAGAAATGATCAGTGAGAAATATCCTATACTAAAGGTCCAATTTAGGAAAGGGAAGAGATAAAAAAGAAGGCAGAAGGAACTTGAGATGAATACAGAGAGGCAAGGGCAGGATCTACATAAGAAAAATGTAAATCATTAGTGAATGACACAAAAGAAAAATAGACTATGTCAAGAAACATGGCATGCTCAATTCTAATTAAGTACAAGAGCACATAATTTCCAAATCTCCTCAAAGAATATTCATAATACCGTATGCCAAATTTTCTCTCTGAATGGTAGGATTATTGCTGATTATATTTTCTTCTAATGCTTTTTACTTTTTTCCCAAATATTTTTTACTGAAGATACATTTTTAATTTATTTTTTAATTTTTAATTTTTTATAGATTTAGGGGCACAAGTACAGTTTTGTTACATGAAAAATGTATTTTTTATCAGAAAAATTACACAAATCATAAAAGTTTAGAAGAATAACTAATATCACATAGATTTAAAAGCTTTTGGGAAAATACTGTTTTTGATCTGTCTAACTTAAGGGATATTGCTCTGACTCCATTCCACGTCCAAGCAGCAGCACCCCAATGTCTGAAGAAACCTCATAGGCCAGTGGGTGTTCCCCTTAGGAGTATGGCCCATTGACTTTGTTATCACTTCATGGGTTTTTTTATTCCATTTTGCTAATCAAAGGGAACCCAGTGCGCTATTCCCTAAGAGCTCTTTGAATTCTGACATGTCCTTAATTCCACATTGCATGAGTCTGTCACACCAATCCCACTGCATCAGGCCAGGCATTGTCTGTCCTTCCAACAGTCTCTGCCTTTCATTAGAAAGCAGATGGGTTACAAGAAGAGAAAGAGCAGCTATGGAACAGGGAGTCTCCACTCCTGCCCAGGTCTCAGGAAAGTTGCACATTTGGCAACAGAAGGATCCTGAATATATGCTTTGGCCAAAATCATTTTTTACTCTCAACATCTTAACTTCTTTCAGAGGAGTGTTCCAAGATGTATTATTCTGATTTCTGGGAAAAATCCACCATGGCCCCTTCACATACCTACACTGCCATCAACGTCAGTATGTGTTCCCTTCATCCTGGCCCAGGAAAGTATACCCAAAATAAGCAATGACTTCATTATGACTTGAACTGAATGGCCTCATGGTATATATTCTTAGCTAAACTTCACAATGTGAATTGCCTGGATTACTTAAATGCTCTGTTGAGACTAGGTGATCCAAAAAGCAACTAGACTTTGCATCCAGAATAAACTCCATTGTGACTTAGTATTATATTTTAGTTAAGTTCTATATGAATATATGTTTTTGGCATGCTAATATGCTTGAATGGTCCTTTCATAGAATTAGAGGCATTTTAGGGCTGCAGGGGGAATACAATTTTTGGTCCATCCTTCCCATTTTCCAAATGAGTTGACTGTGGCTTGGAGAGGTTAAGTGGCTTTTCCAGAGCCACACGATGAGTGTCAAGCCCTACTCTGTAACATCAAAGGGCTGTCCCATTCATGTGGAGGGGACTTCATAAGTCATGGACAAGAGGAACATCATGGCCACCACGGTCATGATATTGTCCTAGATGCAGGCTGAGCAGCTTATATATTTCTCCATCTTTGCTTGGCCTGGATGTAACCCTCATTTTTTTGCTCCCACTTTCCCATGGATATGACCTGTCCAGAATGGAGTGGTTTTTCTTGGAACATTACCAGTGTCTCAGTTCCCTGGTCTTGGCTTGTCTCCTTCCCCTGGCGTGCTGCTTGCTTTAGTCTCTAATCTTTGTAAGCCACCCGTTCCGCATGGCTTGGACCCCCCTCCCTATAGCTCTGAGCTTGGGGCTGGGCTCTAGATTTCTGCAAAATTTCAGGCTGAGATTAGACCGTCGGCTCTTAATTTTTAAAGCACAGTTATCTGTTTACATCATACTATTATCTTCAATAAAACCAGTTACACACTTGAATCTCTGGAATGAGACTTTCCAAAGACCAGTGTTTTGCTGAGTTAGAAATAATTTTAAAATAGTCTTCCCTGACTGCTAATCTAGGGATTCCTTTCTTCTTACCGCTGCAACTACAATTAAATTATAGTATCGTCTATTAGGATTGGTTGCTTTGGGTTCACAAAGGTGATGACTATCAGTCACTAGCACAGTAGCCCATAAAGGATGTTCCTCAGGGAGGGGTGGGAATCCTGCAATACCTAGTACTAAGTTCCAGGGGCTAGTAGATGAGCATGGAGCCATGCTCAATTACTGGACAATGACAGGTAGGGTGTGGGTGAACCCATCACAACGTCATCATGCCAAAGAACAGAAGCCCATGCAGGGCAGGACTCTGGCTAATGAAGTGAAGTTGAAGAGAGTTC
This sequence comes from Symphalangus syndactylus, assembly GCF_028878055.3. Taxonomy (NCBI): domain Eukaryota; kingdom Metazoa; phylum Chordata; class Mammalia; order Primates; family Hylobatidae; genus Symphalangus; species Symphalangus syndactylus. Next base: position 81,663,627 of record NC_072426.2, read on the forward strand.
TAAGATATCCCTGCCAACCCTGCCCCATACACACACATACACGGAGCTTGGACACTGAGAGTCAGTCAATGATGACTTGGAAGGACCGGCTGAGGAGCATCTAGCTAATAAGAAAAAAGGAGCAGTTGGAGACCAATGAGACCACCAGGATTCACCTCGCAACCCTAGAATGTCCACTCACTGCTCACAAGACATGTTGCAGTGGCCTGTCGGGACTTGGAGCTCTGCACATAAGTGCTCCTGGCTGCTCCTAACCAGCTGAGTGATCCACCCAACTCAGTCCCTTCACTAGTCTCACTGCCTTTCAGTTCTTGTGCTGCTGCCTAAAATAACAGTGTGAGGACCTCCGGAGTCCTTTATTAAAATGCAAAGACCACAGGAGGGTTATAATTTACAAAGACATTGGCTGGAGTCTTAAGTTGGAGGTAGTTAAGAGTGTAAGAGTGGTGTAAAAGGCATGTTGTGAGGAAAGTGTGCTGATGGAAAGCCCAGAAGATAAACCTGGCAACTTCTCAGTGTTTTGGATGAGACATTGACACCAGGCTGAACATATTCACAGATGTATCAAAGCAGGAAGTGGGGAGAATGCAACAGATGACAGAACCGAATGCAAGATGGAGTCTGAGGCCCAGATAGAGAAATAAATGTAAGATGATAACATTCCACAGGGTAGAGGGATGCCCCCAAAACAGAGATAAGTGTCGAATGGTATGGGTCGGGACTGTCCTAACAAAAGGAATATAATACAGCTCCCGTTTACTTGCACTAGTCGGACCTAGGCTGAGATTGATATTGCTAAAAACACCCCAAAAATAAAAAATAAACTGAAGAATGCACAGAAAGGGGGCGTGAAGATGGTGTCTAATTTTGAAAATAAAATACTCACAAAACATGAGAGGAGATAGCTGAGGGTTAGACTCTGTGGTCAGCCAATGAGTCAGTGGTGTGTGCTGCACCCTCCTTGCCCCTGTGGCCAGATGTGGCTGGTGGGCCCCAGGGTTCCTCTCAGGGAGTCCTTGTGGCTAGTCATGGCCTGTGGACCCCAGTCCTCCTCCCACTGAGCCCCGAAGTGGCCTCCTTGCCTTCATCACCATACTCCAGATGGCCATTGCCAGATCAACAGAAACTGAGACTTATCTGCCATTCCATGATGGGCATCATCTTTGACAGTAAGTGGAAAGAACTAGGATCAAACGAGAGATTCTATGGAGGGCAGATTTTGCTCAAAATGAAGAAGAACTTTTTTAAAAAAACAAAACAAAACGAAACATAAAAAAACAGGTAAATTTCCCAACAGCAGAATGAGTTTATTTTGTGAAGTGAGGAGTTCTGACTTTCTACATTTTCAAGGAAAGGCTGTTTGGTCATTTGGCAGAGGGAATCCCATTTTGGCAGGGTATTAAAACACAGGTGACTTTGAATAATGTGGGGCTTAAGGGTGTTGACTCTCCTCACCACAGTCAAAAATCTATTTATAATTTTGACTCCTCAAAACTTAACTACTGATAGCCTCTTGTTGATTGGAAGTCTTACTGATAAGATAAACAGTCAATTAACATGTATTTTATATGTCATAGGTATTAATACTGTAGTCTTACAGTAAAGTAGCAAAAGGAAAATGTTATTAAGAAAATTATAAGGAAGAGAAAATATGTTTACCATTCATTAAGTGAATGGAAGGAATCATCATAAAGTTTCACACTGAGGAGGAGAAGGAAGAGGAGGAGGAGAAGAAGGAGTTGATTTTGCTGTATCGAGGGTGGCAGAGGCAGAAGGAAATCCACATACATCAGTGTACTCGCTCAATTCAACCCCCTGTTGTTCCAGGGTCAACTCTGTCAACATCAAGGCTCCTTCCAGACTATAAAATGTGCCTGTCTCTCTGATGAAAAAGAAGAAAATATACTCTGCTTGCAATTCCAGCACTCAGAGGTCCAAGCCTCTGGACTTCAAACAATGTGTTTCCAGATCCACGTGCCCAGAGACCTGATGGATGTTCCCTTTCAAGAGGGCTTGACACTCTTGAAAGAGGACCTCTTATGGATCCTACATGCCTTAAAGCAGAGAAGGCCAAATTATAGAGAAGAAAGATGAATTAGTGTTTCCTAGATTCTTCTGAGCCACAGGAGAATAAGATTATTTAAATGCAAGATGCACAATTAAAATTAGCTGACATTCATTGAGTGTTTTTCTATTTACCGGCACTGTACTGAAACTTAATTCTTGGCAGAGGCCCAAATGCAGATGCTAGCACTGCTGTAATTTACTAAGGCCGCAGAGTCAGCTGCTGCGCCCAGATCCAGCTGACACTTGAGCAGCTTCCGGTGGTAGGACCAGAGAGGGCAACACCACACAGCTTGGATTCTAGAACAGTGCAGACACTTGATTCAGCAGACCCTGGATTTGGAAGTGCAGATTCAAAATGTCACCATAACTATCTCTCTCTGTCCCATGAGCCACACCCTCTGGTCAGTTGGAGCTCCCTTGCAGTAACCACCTGTGGTTCACATCTCTGTCCTTGGTATGCACCACAGGCCTCAGCCCACAGCAAAGGGGAAAAGTCAGAAGGGGTTTTCAGTGACTTACTGCATGTGCCTAAGTCCAGTTTTGCATTTTGGAGCAGACAGTGCTGGAACAGAGATGGCGGGGAGAAGGGCTTCCTCTGCACTGACATGGGCGTTTCCCCAGTGAAGAGGGCAAATGTGCATCTCTGGTCTGGTGACTGTCCACACTGACTGCATGTAAAATTCACTGGGGTGAGCTTTTGAAGATATCCATGCCAGATCGCTCCTACAAGGTAGATTCCAAGCATGGGTATCTTTTTTATACCCATGCCAGAGACTTTTAAAGTACAGAACTACTGGAAGCCAGCTGTACCAAGGACAGCAGACTTCTAGCCCCGGCTTGCTCGCTTCAGCCCTGGAGCACATCTGACTTTGCATACAAAGAAGGAAGGAAGAACACATGAATCAAACAAATGAAAGAAAAAAGGTCATTGATTTTAACAAGTATCATTAACATTACTTGTTATAACTTCAAATTCGGGAAGAACTTTGATCTTTACCCTTCTTTACTCACATTCCTCTTATTAACAGAGTCTGTCTGGTCTTGGAACCCTAAACTGGCCAGCAATATTTAATTTCCTGTAAGATTTTTTTAAAAATTACTAGAGAAAAGCACAAAATTTAACATTCTCTTTAATAATCTCAGTGGATCTTCAAGATGTCTGAATGTCAAATGCCTGTTGCAAACTGATATCCTTATCACTTTGGAGAAACAAAAGCTCCCCTAAAGGAATAGAGTTTTGGCGCTTTGACTTAATTATATTTTTCCACAAAATAAAAGTTAAGATGAATATGAGTGGGGATGCCTGAAACAAGTGAGAAACGAGAACTCTGGGGTCCTGGGGCGGCATTCTGGTCATTTTTCTGTTGTTCACTTTCTCTGTGAACTTGTCCAAGCCACATGAACTCTTGGGACTTTAGACCCCTTTAAAAAATGAGGGAGATCTGAGAGGAGATGATGTCGGAACCTTCCAGCTTTGACATTATGAGATCGTGAATCTCCATTTCTGAAGAACTCATATGAGTAATCAGGTGCAATATTTAAGGCATGTTGCAAAGTAGGGGAAAAAACCCACTGGATTTGAAGACAACATAACTGTTTCTGGCCATGGCTAGACGACCTTGAGCCAACGTTTGCTTCTACTTCACACATTAATTCAATCATGTCCATGAGGGTGTGTGAGAGTGAGAAACTGACTACGAGATTTTTTGAATCTTAAGTGAATATAGACTAGAAGTGCCATTAAGATGTTGAAGTCGCTCCCTGCTTCCTAAATGACCATGTGGGAATTTACTCCATTATTTGAGAAAGTCCTTGGTTTGGGATAAAACTAGAATTATCCTTAACCTGAAAGCAGCTGTTTTGACAGGCTCAGGGCCCTATCTGGCAGAACAGATCAGGTGCTGCATTTCTGTAAACTTTTTTGCTTTTTGTGGTGGGGAAATTATATATGTATTTTTATATGGATCTAGATGGTGCTGGACTATTGCTTATTTTTGGAGAGGGGCAAGCATGTGTATGTGTATGTGCAAGTGCTTCAGCAATCACATATTTATGTTTACATGGGCAGTCTCAGAAAACCCATGCAAATGAAGCTGCACGATGGAATGTCCACACCTGGTTCCCACTCCCCGATTACCCAAAGTGGAGGGCAGACCATAAACAAGTGTGCAGGCTTGCCACGCTTCAGACTGGACTACTCTGTCTCCAGATAAAGGTGTTTTAACTCAGTTATTCTTATACACTGTTTTGGGACTATTATGGTCTTAGTATAAAGTGTACCAGGTTACATTCCTGTGGTTAACAAAATAAGTTTCTCTTCCAAAGTGCAGATATTTCCCAGGCCAATCACCTTAACCAATCTGTGCTCCTTTGTCAAGGGCGTAGGAGGCCATACATATTTAATAGGAGAGACTTTAGACCATGATACCAAGAAAGGTACTTAGGAAGTGGCTGTAGCACCACAGAAGTCAGCTGGTACCAGAAAATCTAAAACTGAGCTCAGCCCCGTTATGCTTTATGTCAATATCAGCTGATTTCCTCAGGAGATCAAGATGCTGCCAGATGCATGGATAGACAACTTATTTTCTCCCAAGTCCAGCATGCCCACATGGAACCAGGTGAAACAGAGTTGGGGGTTTCATTTTAAAATGCCTTTTCCTAAAGCTGTCCATGGCCAAAACTCCTCATTTGCCCTGTGCAAGAGGAGGCATGACCCCACAGGAGAGACATGCACAAACAGTGGGCCTGTACCTTCATCCTCCATGTCAGAAAATGGGTTGTGCTGCTCTCATGCTCCCAGAGGCTGCTGAATTTAGGACCCTGGGGAAACGTGTTAAAAACCATCTCCTGAAGCCAATTTTCTTCCTGGAGTCTAGAGCATGGGAAACAACACAATTTGAAAAATGTGATTATTTTCAAACCTAGTTGGGTTATCTCAGCCTTAATATAGAGATGATTTTTAAAACATCTGTGCTTCACATAGACAAAGCCAGAGAAAATATTCAACTAGAAGCTACATTCATTCCACATCTGCAACTAAAATGCTCTACTATTATGCTATCTTGGGAAGAATCCATCCATGTGGCCACACGGGAGAGTTGAATAAAATCTATTGCACCTTCTTTTCCTATTATGCCCTTTATTTTCATTAAGTCTCCATATAACTCATGATTTGTTGAATGGCCTCCGTAGTTCTGAAAAAGCAGACAGCACTGTGGTGTATTTTGTCCTCTTAGTAGGATAGATAAGGAAACCAAGACATACAGACTAACAATTACCTCTCTCAACATGATTCCAGTGATCTGAGGCAAAACCCTAAAGGAGCTTCTTGCTCTCAGGACAGTTGTTCCATCCATTTCAATGTCAAATGCAATCTCATGTGCATGGAATCAAACAGTAGGGAACGTGGGTTCATACTACATAATAAATTTGTGAGTTTCCTAGCAGGGCCCTGGCTCAGCAGTTATGAGTGAATGAGCGTGTGCTTAAATGAGCTCAATGCAAAACCAGTTTTATTACATACATTAACCCTTGTCATAAATCTACACGAAACAGGTATTTTTTCAAAACCATCACAAAATGCAGGATCTAGTTGCTTAGAGACATTCCAGCTGTGTTAAATATCCAGAGGACAAAGTTCTGAGATGGCTCTCTCAAATCTTCACACACAACCAGCTGCCTATAATTTAGAGAGTTTATTGGGGAATATTTCCACATAATTCATCAACTTTCTTTCATGGAACAGTTTCAAGAAGAAAGTTTATTAATATTCGTATTTGCATTTAGTGCTAGAATAGCAGTTGGTATTTACTGAGTACTTCCATTTTTTCATCATCATGGCAACCATATGGGGGTGGGGATAGGTTGCACTCAGGAAGTAATTTGTATAAGATCCTAGAGCTAGAGAAGCCAGGATTTGAATCTAGACCTATCTAACTTGCTTAAATTCCATACCTGCAGTTCCCAATACCATAGCTACTAGCCCCATGGAGCTATTTACATTCAAATTTAACTAAAAAATTCATTTTCTCAGCCATGCTAGCTACACTTTGGAAATAAATACATTAGCATATCCCAAATCCTTCCTGTCCTCTAAGGCAACATTCTTTATGATATTTCCCCGAATTCCCCCCACTCCAACCAGAGAAGGATAGAAGAGATGAGAAATGGACACTAATATGTACTGAGTTCCAAGATGGGCACACACAATCTCCTTTAATTTTTTCAATGGCGTCTATGAGGAATATTCTTATCCCCAATTACAATGAGAAAAAGAACTTGAGTTACTTGTACAAATTCCCAAATATACCCCAATGTACCTCAAAGCACACTGAGTATTAATATCATAAAACCCAGTGTTCTTAATCCTTCCCACTTCTCAGTGCACACAATTAGCATTCACTATGTGAGAGCTGATCCCAGGAGTTTGTGCAGGCTGATTACTTAGAAATATAGGGGATAACTTTGCTTTTTCTTACCACTCAGGAAAGTACATTGAAACACTGATGAGTTGAAATACCATTACTACAGGATCCACTATGCTAATATGTTAAAAAGGTAAATTATTTATCAACTCTGTCTTATTAACTGTGTGATCTTGACAAGGAGCCACAAACTGAATGTCAAGAAAGATTGTGTAGGAAAGGCAGATGAAAGGCAGGAAAGGTAGATGAGTGTAACAGACTGCTATGAGCAATTGCTCACAAGGAAGAGCAGCCCCTGGGAACGTGTTAGAAATACCAGTTCTCAAGCTCTGTCCCTGGCCTATTGAAACAAAACTCTGGGGTAGGATCCCACAACCTGTGTTTTAACAAGCTCTACAGGAAATTCTCATTGAAGCTGAAGTTCAAGATTCCCTGATAAGCAGTAGAAATTGGTAGACAGCATGATGAATGAATGCATACCCCATCCAAAGGGCTCAGCCCCCACCCTTCTCCGTCCACTTTTTGCTTTACTGGAATGAAGGTCTGGGGTTGCCACATCTTTTATGCCCCAAATATCATCAACGTGTGTGTGTCACGGGGTGCCAGGGAGGGATAACCACATGACTTAAGGTATATATTGTAACTTAATGATTCTGTGCTATTCTATTTAGTAAACTAAATGATACATTTATGCTAGTGTTTATTTTCTCATTATCTCTAATATTTGAGGCATACAATCTTAATAGTATCACTGCAATTCTTAATCTCCTTAATAAATTACAGTTAGATTCTATTCCAAATTTACTATTTTTTTGGCACATTGTTTTCAAGACTTCAATAGTACCACTGGTTAATAAAATAACAAAGGACATTGTTACAGGATATAGAAAATATGTCGTAGTGTAACAGTGAATGTTTAAATAAAAACACCAATATCCCTACAGTCTCTCAAAGAAGTTCTGGGAAGTGATGTCCTGAAAGAGAATGGTGGGAATTTCTGTTTATCAGCTGAAGTCCTGATGCTACGAAATAACAAAGTAAAAAGATAGTCGTGTGTTTGGCCCTATGTTAACACCCCTATGTTAGAAATTATTTATTTTTTGATGTTCATTAAGTCTTTGGGGTTCTCAGTACTTTCAGTGTTATACATATACTGCAGCTTTATCAATATTTTTAGTAGCATTGTTTCAAATAGGCCTAGTGATTGGACTGAATAAGAGTTTTCTTTTATAAAAATTTTATAAAGTGTTTCAGGCTTGCAAAACATGTAAAGATTAACAAAAATAAACATTTATATATTAATCATTCAGGTTAAAAAATAAAACTGCAAATATTATTGAGTCCTTTTGTGCACACATCCTTGTCTTCTCCCAGAGGTGACTGCTGCTCTGAATATAGCATTTATCCTTTTTATTCTTTTACATTTTACCGCATATGTGTATTTGTCTCCAGAATGTATAATCTTGTTTCGTATATTTTTAAACAGAATCACTCTATACATACATTTTTGCAGCCTGTTTTTATTACTCCCTAGAACGATTATGAGATTTATGGTTGTTGATAATCATAGATCTAAATCATTTGTTTTCATTGCTGGGAACCATTGTATTTAAAGAGTCCACCAAAATTTAATTATAATTTATCTTGTTGATGTGCCAGTCTTTCTTGTTTCAATTAAATATATATGAAGATGTTTTTCCAAGTTATGTAAGCAGCAGAGGAAATGTTAGGCGGACAGTCATGAGTTAACTTTCTCATTTATTAGATATTGACATATTGTTTTCCAAATGGTTATAATCATTTATAGTGCTATATTAGGGTGTGACTGTTCCCTTCTACATTTATTTGCCAATACTTGGCATTGTCAGACTTTGAAATATTTTTGTCATTCTTATAGGTGTGAAATGGTGGGTTTAAAAAAAAAGTATAAATAAACAATGCTATTCTTTACATTCAAGTGAAACTTCCATCTGGGGGCTAAACAATTTTACCATAACAAACTTTGTAATAAGGTTAGTTTGGTGCTTTCTTACACGACATGATAGAAAAAATATTCCCTATTTTAGAAGAAACCTTAAGCTCTGTTATAATGCTACTTTCACAATAATCCAATATGTTCTACCTAAAAAATAAATATTATCCATTTTATATTGAGTAACGAAACTTGTATTTATTAAATATTTTAATTCTCTGAATATTTTATTCTTTGCTAGTGATCTAAGAGGTTAGAAAAGTAAGCCCTATAGTAAAACAGAAAAGCTACATTTATTTTAGGAAAGGAAGAGAAAAAGCAGTTTATTTTCCCTCATGGGAGTCCTTTCCCAACCATCACCATTTCAGACCTGCTCATAGATGGCTTTATGGTAAAGTGGCCTTTTCTTTCCACCCTCTTTGCTTAAAGCACCAGGAAAGGACAGATCAATGGCAAATACCCAATAAAAACTACACAATGCTTTAGTACACCTCTATCTTGCCTAACCTAGGGCAAATAAAAGGGAATAGAAGTAGGTAAATACCCTTGAAAAGGATTCCCACAGAATGTTTCTTTATATAAAGTTCAACACTGCAGTTTGTGATTCATGAGAAAGCGCCTGCTACACCCACAAAAGGATGGAGGAATTGCAGTAGGATTGGTCTGGAAGTCATTAGCCACCCCTGGTGGATGCCACTACCATAGGCAGGGAGAGGGCCTCCTTTCAGGAGTGCTGAGGAGGGTCCTGCGCGTACCTGGAGGGAGTGTTTGACGCTGTCCCACAGTTTCTGAATCTCTATCCATGTTTCTTCTGTATTTTCCTCTTCATTTTTTACATCAGATAATTTCTATTTACCAATCATGAAGTTCACTTCAAATATTCTTTTGAAACGATTTAGTGAGTTTTTCATGTCAGCTACTAGAATTTCCATTTGCTTCTTTTTTCTTTTTCCATAATTTATACTTTTACAGAGATACCCTGTTTAAAGAGTTTGTGAATTTTCATGTCAATTATTAGAATTTCCACTTGCTCCTTTTTTATAATTTGTCTTTCTTTATGGAGATATCAAATTTATACAGTTATTATTATTATATTTTCCATTAATTATGTAAACAAATTTATTTTGTCTTTTAACATATAGCAGCTAAAAGTCTGCCTGCCCAAAGCAACATGGGGGACCACTTTAAGTCAGTTGCTATTGACCGTTTTTTGTTTTTTTTTTTAAATTTTTCCTGAGTATGGGACAGACTTTCCTGTTTTTTCACATCTTACAATTTTGTTGTTGTTGAAAATTGGAGCTTTTACATAATATATTGTAGCAATTCTGGATTCTGAAAGTTTTTGGTCTGAGAGTTTTCTGTTTGTTTTTTTGTTTATTATTAATTACGTGCCTGGACTTACCTATAGATCTGACTCCTTGACAATGTGTGACCAATAATGGCTTCCTATGGGTTGCCTGAATAACTTAAGGATCAGCAATGATTAAGAAGAGACTGTGCTCAAATGCCTAGAGACATGTAGAGTGTAATGCTTCCAACCTCTGTACATGGGTCTGTGTGTGGGAAGGGCAGCACATTCAAAACTCAGGCAGTTCTCAGGCTTTTGCCCTAGTTTTTACATCCTCCTGGGCCCTTTAGGGTCTCCCAGGTGCATGCATAGTTTTCTAGTCTTTCAAGGATGTATACAGAGCTTATCTGACCCTTCTATGACTCTCTAATTTTTAAGGTATTCCCCTTAAATTTCAGGCTGGTTTGACACTCATTGCAACCAAGAGTAACAACCTTAGGCTAGCAGAGTTGCAAGTTTTCCCCCACTTTTTTCCCAGTTAGTTTTCTAATTTTACTGAAAACACCATCAGCCATGAGTTTTCATCCTCTATTCTAAATTTAGTGAGCCGCCTCTGGCAGCAAAATTGCTGGTTTCCATGACCAACCCTTCCCTGGTAAAACTACTGCAACTGAGCTAGGGGTAGAAGGAATGGGAGCAGACCCTGGCAAGTAGCCTCAGACTCCCACTCGTTTTTTTTGTTTGTTTGTTTTGTTTTTTTTCCAGACAGAGTCTTGCTGTGTTGCCCAGGCTGGAGTGCAGTGTCACCATCTTGGCTCACTGCAATCTCCACCTTCCAGGTTCAGGTGATTATCCTGCCTCAGCCTCCAGAGTAGCTGGGATTACAGGCACCCACCACCAGGTCTGGCTAATTTGTGTATTTTTAGTAGAGACGGGGTTTCACCATGTTGGTCAGGCTGATCTCAAACTCTTGACCTCAAGCAATCCACCTGCCTCAGCCTCCTAAAGTGCTGGCGTTACAGGTGTGAGCCACCGCGTCCAACCCTCCCACCACTTTTACCAGAAGTTCCAGCACATCTTCATTAAAAATATCTATTTTTTTTTTGCTTTGGTCACCCTCCTGAGGCCTGAAATGTTTATTTTTGACAATTTTATTCAGTTGTAAACTTGGTTTTGGGGACAAAACGTTTGCCATTCTCTTTGCCATAGCAAGAAGTCTCACCTGTTTTCAATTACAACATAGGCAAATTTACGAAATTTCCCTTTATGGCTTGTAACTTCGTGGTTTTCTAAAAGAAATCCTTCCCTCTCTACCTCAGGTGTTAAATAGAGCCTCCTATATTTTCTTCCAAATTGAAACTACTTTTAAACAAATTATTTAAGTTTTAATCCACTTGAAATTGACTATTGCATACAGCATGATATGGGTTCCAGTTTTACTTCTTTCTTATAGATAAGTCATTGTGTGTTTGTACATAAAATTCTGGACCAAATTGGCGTGGTCTCTATTTTGCTAAATTCTTTAGAAGTCTTTATGTTTGGTAAAGTACATTTTTCACTTTATTCTCTTCTAAATATTTTGGTTATTTTGGCTATATGCTCTTATCTAAAAATTTCAGAAGGAGCTTATCAAATCTGTAATAAATTCTGTTTGGGCTTTTTAACAAAATAGCATTAAATCTACAGATTAATCTCCTCAGATTAATCTGTATTTTCATAATTAATATATTTAAATTATTTTAAAATTTTTATTTTATCTTAATTGACAATAATTGCACATATTCATGGGCTACATAGTGATGTTTTAATACATATAATGTACAGTGATTAGATCAGGGTAATTAGCATATCTATCATATCAAACCTTTATCATTTCTTTGTGCTAGGAACATCACTATCCTCTTTCTAGCTATTTGAAGTTTTATAATGTACTATTAATAAGTATAGTCATTCTGCAGTGGTATAGAACACTAGAACACATTCCTCTTATATAACTGTATTTTCGTATCATTTAATAAATCCCTGTCTCCCTCTCCTTCCCACCCTCTAGTATCCTCTGTTCTACTTTTTGCTTCTATGTAATCTACTTTTTTTTAACTGCCACATCTGAGTGAGAACATGAGAAGTTTAATTTTTTTGTTCCTGGCTTTTGTTTACCCAACATAATGTCCTCCTGTTCCATTCATGTTGCCTCAAATGATAGGATTTTATTTTTAATGGCTGAATAGTATTCCACAGTGTATATACATCTCATTTTCTTTATCAATTCATCTGTTGCTGGACACCTAAGCTGATTCCATATCTTGACTATTGTGAATAATGAGGCACTAAACATGGGGGTGCAGATGCCTCTCAGATATAATGATTTCCTTCCTTCAGATAAATTCTCAGTAGTGGGATTGCTGGATCATGTGGTAGTTCTATTTGTAGTCTTTTGAAGGACTTCCATACTGGTCTCTGTGGTAGGAGCTGTATGAGTTTAGGCTCCCAACAGCACTGTATAGGGGTCCCCGTTCTCTGTATTCTCACCAGCATTTGTTATTTTTTGTGTTTTTGATAATAGCCATTTTGGGGTAACTATTGTTAAGTGGGATTACCCTCTTGATGTCTTTTTCATGAAAGCTAGTTTGTTATTTGGGTATGGAAATGATACTGATTTTTGTATGTTAATGTTGTATCCTGCAACTTTACTGAATTCATTTATCAGTCCTTAGAGTTTTTTGGTAGTCTTTAGGCTTTTCAATATGTAAGATTACATTATCTGCAAACAGGGACATTTTGACTTCCTCTTTTTCATTTATTTATTTATCTTGCCTAATTGCTCTGGCTTTAACTTTTATATCAGTGTTATAAAATCCTATCTAGCTAATTTAGATTGATAGCTTATCAATATCTAGTTTGTATAAGAAGAGGGCATTAATGAAATTCATCAACCTTTGATAACAATACTGTGTGTGGGATTTTGCATGATGCATTTTTTAACATTTATTTTTGTGCTTTTAAGTTTATTTTAGTTTTATTTTTACAATAGGTACATGTCAGGGTCTTTTTTTTTTAAGATAGTTGTTAATTCTTTAAATGTGTTCAATAGAAAGCAGCTTAGGAGACCAAATCAGCTTTGGTATCTTCCATAATGTGGACAAAATACATACATGTGGTCATGTCTCTTCCAATGCGGCAATTTTCCCAACCAATAAAGTAGGTAGTTTTGTGGCTGTGGTGAGTCATAAATTTTCTAATGAAAAATAATTGGATTCAAATACTGATTTTCCCACTTACTCTATTTCTTTTACTCTTTTAATCTTCAATTTCCTAATAACATAGGACTAATAATCTCTAACCCCATTTATTGTTTATTGCCACATTATTCACAATAGTCAAGATATGTATTTTTGTCAATTTTAATGAAATAAAATATGTCAGCTTTATTCTACTTAATTTAAAACCTCAATTCCACAGCCTGTGGAAGTCAAATCCCTCCCCACAATTTCTGCCAATGCTGTAAATACAAACTCTTATGCTGCTACATTCAGTTCCCATTATGCTATCTCTGCTTTGTCCCTACATTGATCAATCCAGAAACAAAATTGCATTTACTTATGAGTTTTCATGCAATTGAGCCATAATTAATTTTATGAAGATTTAGGAGAGTCTTAGAGTGCACTGTCTTCTGTCATTTCTGTTTATTTCCTAGGCTTTAAACCCTGTTTACCTCCAAACCAGTAGGATTGGCCCCAGAGCTCAACAGTATTTTGGTGCCTGCCACAAAAAAAAAAAAAAGCCGAAAACAAAAAAACAAATAAAATGGAAAACAAACAAACAAAAACCCTCTATTGCCTGAATTTACCTTAATGGGAAGGAGGTTGACATTACAAAATTGGGGATATGTGTGTGTGTGAGAGAGATTGGAGAGAGGTTGACATGATAAAATTGTGTGTGTGTGTGATTGGAAGGAGGTTGAAATTATAAAATTTTTGTTTGGTTTGTGTGCGTGTGTGTGTGTGTGAAATCTAGCACAGTGAGTATCTAGACACTAGCTCAGTAAGTGTTCCCTTTCTTTCTCATTGGGTCATCACCTTGTAGCAGAAGTGATTTCAAGAGCCCACCCCACAGATTAGTTTCAAAGGCCATGTCCTGGCCCTCTTTCTCTTCTCATACATCTCATTTTTATCTTGCTGGGGGCAGCTAGTGGAAATAACTTAGTTTTGCAGAAGCGTAAACACATTCCCTGGTCATGCTCTGTTTCCTTTCAGCCATCTTCCTCCGTCCCAGCTCACACTCACAGGGACTGCAGAGTAAAGTGAAAACAGAATTCAGGGTTTACAAAACATAACTACATTTTTGGAGACAGTGTTTTGTGGTCTTTGCCTTGCCAGCACATCTGTTAGCCATTAGCCTCCATTCGAATGAAGTCGTCATGTTTTCTTCCTAATGAAGCACTGTAGGCAGAACAAAGCTTTGTGGGTTTCATCATTCTAAATGGGTTTGCTCACCACAGAGGACATCCCTCAGTGGGTGTCAATGTTAACAGTCCCCAGGTTCACTTAGAATCCCCTTCTGTGGCTTCACAGAGACCCAGGCCCTGGATGCATCACAGATCCTCTTCTTTGACTACATGTAATGGTTGAGCTCTACAATGGTCCGACTGACAACCAAGAGCTACCAACTCTTTCTGGAACAAATAAAATTAGAAAACTATCCTTGCTCCTGGCTTCAAGTTACAAAACAACTACTTTCTATAAGGCTATTTAATGAGTGTGTACTGGGTCCCTACTGCTGTGAAGCATTGTTTATAATATTTACAGCAGACTAATAAGATTGTATTATTAGAACCCTTTACAGCTGAGGAAACAGAATCTCTGAAATTTTGAAAAATGTGCTAAACAGTGCATAGTTAATAAGTGACAGAGCTAAGATTCCACCCCACCAAAGCTTGCTCTCTGACCACTTCCCATGTTCCCTGCTGTGGACACATTGTAAACAAGTAAGCACTTTGCCTGCCCTTTCTAATGGAAGGGATGTGCTGGACCCAAACTCACAAAGCAAATCAGTGGGCTTGTTTGGACTCAATCCCACAGCCTTTTGATGAATACTGAACTGAAGCCTTAAGTAGGAGATGGTTATTTTCTGCATTTGTTTAGCAGGTTGGGAAAGCAACTGGATTTGGCTTCAAACCTCAGCATTTACGAGCTGTTTGATTTTGGATAAGTCACTTTGTCTGAGTGTCAGAATTCTCACTTGTAAAATGAGAATAAAAATGAGAATTCTAGGTACTTACATGATTGTTCTCAGGATCCAGCTTCTTCCCCATTAAGATGACAGACACCAATTGCAAGGATGCCAGCTATGTTTGAGATTAAATGAAATAACATGGGTCAAAAGTCTTGGTAAAACAGCCGGGTGTGGTGGCTCACACCTGTAATCCTAACACTTTGGGAGGCCAAGGTGGGTAGATCACTTGAGGTCAGGAGTTCGAAACCAGCCTGGCCAACATGGTGAAACCCTTGTCTCTACTAAAAATACAAGAAAGTTAGCCAGGCGTGGTGGCTGGGCATCCCAGCTACTCGGGAGGCTGAGGCAGGAGAATTGCTTGAGCCTGGGAGGCAGAGGTTGCAGTGAGCGGAGATCACACCACTGCACTCCAGCCTGGTCAACAGAGTGAGACGCTGTCTAAAAATAAATAAATAAATAAATAAAATAAAAGTATTGGTAAAATGCTGGGAATGGTTTTGTGGTTTTATGTGTTGAACCATAGGAATTGCTATCTGACACTTAGCCATAAGAAACCATAATTTTTGTATAATTGCCTATGTCCAGTTGAATCTGGGAGATCCCTTAGTCTTGGTCATTTTCTTGGTAAGATCACTCTATCCTCCCTGGCGTTGTTTGGGGATAGACCTCTACTTTCTGGTCAACCATTCATTCCTCTGCCATAGAGATGCTCATGTCTGGTTCTCCGGTGTAGATCCCCTTCACTGGTCACCTGCCAGGCCAGCCTCAGTGGCTGCTCTCTTCACAACACTGCAGGGCTCAGCGTCCAGACATCTAAGTTCCTGGCCCTGCTATTTTGAACTGGCAGTCCTTTTGTCCTTCATCTTTTGGAGTCTAACTCCCTCCCAGGGTTTGCAACACCTATGTTTTATCCTTGAAGCACAAAATCTTTCATTTTTTCCACTTTTGAGACCATTCAGACACATTCTTTTGGGTAAGCAGCCACTGATCCAAATGCTTACATAGATGGAACAGAAAATGTAACGGACTGAAACCACAGGGTGGGAGCACATGGAACTTGCCTGGAGAACCAGCAAGAAGGTGGCTGCTTGGGGAGGCATCCAGCCCTGGCAGCAGCTGGTCTATTTCTTGGGGGAATGTGGCCCCATGTTCCCACATCTTCCAAATGCAAAAACTGCTAACTTGGATTGGGGAAAAGGAGTCAGGACCTGAATTCAAAGCCTCACTGAACATCCCATGGGAAGAAGAAGAAAATTAATTTTTGCTCTTTCATTACTTAAGACCCTGCATTCAAAAGGAAAAAAAAAATTCAACCCAACCAATAAAAAGATATTTAAAAACATCAATCACATGGCAATTCATTTTCTTACAAACATTGTTTGGGGTAGAAAGAAAATTATTTTTCTGAACTTTTACTAGTTCTTATACCCAGTAACTGTGTGAGAGGGCAGCTCTGGGGCCCAGTCACTGTTACTGCCTATCACTTCTGCCAGGAAAGAGAGATCCAGAGGAGGCGGGCGTGCAAGTACTGGCAGACTTCCCTCCATGAGAGCCCTGGGGTGGACACTCTCTCTGTGTGATGTTCAAGGGCTACCTGCATATGCAGAGAGAGGTGTCTTCACCAGAAGTACCTGTCTCTGCTGCACATCTAGATTCCCAGAGTGGAACATTCTAGTGTATGGATAAACTACTGTAGGTCTTCATTCTTTTTGTTCATCTACCTTGATGATTCTAATGGGCAACTGGTGCAGAATTATTATTTTATGATAAGGCTGTCTGATCCAACGTCTCTCTCGTACATGCCCTGCCTCGGGCTTAAAACTGACACTTCTTCTTTCTTCAGGTATACAGGAAAGGGAATAGAGTTAGGGGCCAGTAGAGCTGAGTTTTGTCCTGGTTCTGTCACTAACTGGTTGTGTGATTTAGAGAGATGGCCTAAGTTCTCTGGGCCACAGTTTCCTCCCCTATAAAATAGGGACATTCATCCCTACTCTGCTTCCTTACAGCTCAGGGATCCTGGGAGAATACAGTCAGATGCTGGGTATGAAAAAGGAGAGGAGTGAGTCAAAGAGACTCTCATCCAGACAGCAGGAAGCTGCTGACAGACTTTCTCTGCCCTGTACTGTCCTGTAGGTGGAATGGTTGCTCCCTCCTCAGATTCCTGTCTCCACCTGAACAATGAAGGAGTTATCTAGATGAACCCTGAGTAACTCCTTCCAGCTCGTACATTTCACAACCCGGAGATTCCCAGCCCAATGTCCAGGCTACCTAGGAAAGGCTGGTGTAGGCAGGTCTGGGGGAATAGATCAGGGGAATAGAGGTGGCTGTGATGCAGAGTGGGGTGTGAGATAACGGGAGGCACCCCAAGTGCCCTCATTAATGGGGTGCTTCACAAGTACCTACTCATTTCATTACCAGACAACACAAGGAGGTCAGCAGTAACATTATTACTCTATAGAGGGGGAAATAGACTCAGGAACATGCTGCTGCTGAGGGGTGCTGAGGGAATTGAACCCAGGTTAGTCTGACAGTAAAGCCTCCAGTGCTCTTCACCTGGAGGCAATCTTGCCCCCAAGGAAACATGTGTTCATGTCTGGAGACCTTTTTGGTTGTCACAATGGAGAATTTGGGTGCTGCTAGAAAGTAGTGGGTAAAGACCATGGATGATGCTAAATATCCTACAATGCACAGGCCAGACCTCCTACAACAAATAATTATCTTGCCTAGATGGCAATAGTGCCAAGGCTGCAAAACCCTGAAGGAAGACCAAAGGAAGGTTCTAGATAGCTGTGTTGCCCTTAACTGTGCCCAGCACCTTTCTTCCCATCTCCCACCCCCATTCTGAGCTAGATTTGCATCAGTTAGCTACAGAAAAGGCACATTGTTTCCCATTGATAACAGAAGATGCAACTTGACTTGAGAAAAGCCAACAAAGTTGTATATTTGTATGAAATTAAAGGCAGGAGAAGTCATACATGAGCTCAGATTGGTGGCTTGGAAGAGACCCTTTACAGAGCCAGCCCCAGGTAGAAGGCAGGAGGAAGTATGGTAGGAGCCGGGTTACCTGCTCACCACTTCCACAGGGATGGTTTTGCTGTGTGCAAACTTCTCCTGAAGTCCTGTTCCTGTTCCTGTCTTTCCACCATTTTTCTGAAGACAGCTCTTTGCACAAGCCAGGAACATGTGCAGTTGCCCAGTAGGAGCCCCAGGGAGACCCCTTTCTGTTCTATTCTGATGCATTTGTTTTCCTGGGGTAAGACCTGTTTCCCATTCCTCCATTGAGCCCTTAAAGGATTCCTCTCGTTGGACAAGGATTTACCAACTTACCAGCTCAGGGCTTTTCTAACTTCCTTTGTGACTTCTTTGACAAACTGGTTATTTTGAGAGTGTGCTGTTTAATCCTGCATGTTATAAAATTTCCCAAATTTCCTTCTCTTGTTGATTTCTAATTTTATTTCACTACAGTCTCAGAGAATGCTTTGCATGACTTCAATTTTTTTTAACTTATCAAGGCTGATTTCATGGCTCCACATGCAGGAGAATGTTCCAGAGCTTGAGAAGAAAGTGTATTCTGCCCTCATCAGGTAGAGGGTTTTATACATGTCTGCAGGACCTAGTTGTTTTATAGTTGTTCAAGTCTTCTGTATTCTTGTTTATCATCACTAGTTGTTCTATTCATTATTCAAAGTGGGATATTAAAGTTTCCAATTATTATGGTTGAATTTTCTATTTTTCCATAAATTCTGCAAGGTTTTGCTTCATGTATTTTGCAGATCTTTTGTTGAGTGTGTGTATATTTATATGTGTTATATCTTCCTGAGAGATTCACCTTTTGTCGGTATCCATGCCCTGCTGTATCTCTAGTAGCTTTTTTATTTTAAGGTCTACCCTCTCTGATATTACTATGACCACTCTGGCTCTTTTATGTTTGCTACTTGTATTCTACATACTCGTCTATCCTTTAACTTATTTGTATTATTGAATCTAAGTGCCTGTCTGTAGACAGCATATACTTGTGTCTTGGTTTAATTTTTTTAATCCAGTGTCATAATCTCTTCCTTTTGGTTGGATTGAAAATGGATTCCCAAATTTCCTTCTCTTGTTGATTTCTAATTATATTTCACTACAGTCTGAGAGAATGCTTTGCATGATTTCAATTTTTTTAACTTATCAAGGCTGATTTTATGGCTCCACATACCGTTAAATATGAATGGAATCCATTCATATTTAATATTGTATTAGTGATATGGTTGGATTTACCTCTGCCATTTAGCTTTTCGTTTTCTACATGTCACGTGAATTGCTTCTTGACCTTTTGGCTAAAGACCCCTGTTTTTCATTTACCACCTTCTTTTTGTAGTATCTAGTATAACTAATTCCAATAATGAGATTTTACTATATCTTTGAGTTATTTTCTTAATAGTTGCTCTAGGGCTTGCAATATACATCTTAACTTATCAGAATCTACTTCAAATATGTATTAACTTAATTCCAGTAATATATAAAAGTTTTATTCATATGTAGCCACATCCCTCTCTGCTACTATTTTTGTGCTATTATTACTACACATCTAACATCTATATAGGTGACAAACACAACAATACACTGCCATAATTGTTACTTTATGTAATATCATGTCTTTTAAATAAGCTGAAAGAAAACAAGGAGATAAAGTATACATTTAGAAAGTTTGTTTTATTAAATTTTAATTACATTTTTGGCTCTCTTAAATTATTTCTGTGGATTTGAGTTACCGTCTAGTATCATTTCCTTTCTCCATATAGTTTTGCTCCCACTGTCTTCTTTGGGCTGTTACCATCAGTATATTATATTTCTATATCTTATAGGAACAACTATATAAATTTATACATATTATTTGATGCAATTACTTTTAAAATCAGTTTTTAAAAAGGAAAATATATCCTTATATTATCTTTATATTTACCTTTATCAGCATTCATTTTTTAAAATGTGAAATCTATTTACTGTCTGGTGTCACTTAAATTCAGTCTGAAGAATTACTCTTGAGAAAAGCCTGCTAGCAATGAATTCTCTCACTTTTGGTTTATTGTAGAATGTCTATTTTGACATCATTTTTGAAAGATAGTTTTTGGTTTTGCTGGGTATAAGACAGAGGGAATTTTTGTTGTTTATATTGTTTTTCCTTTAGACACTTTGAAAACATCACCACACCGTTTTCTGGTCTTTGTTGTTTCTGATAAGAAGTCAGCTATTAACCTTACTGGGGTAACTTTGTGCATGATGAGTCATTTTTCTCTTGATACCTTTGAGGTTTTCTCTTTATATATGGCTTTCAGATTTCAACTATGATATGTCTGGGTGAATATGTCTGCGTGTATCCAACTTTTTGTTTGTTGAACTTCTTAGATGTGCTGATTAATGTTTTCCATCAAACTTGGAAAGTTTTCAGCCATTCTGTTTTCAATTTTTATAATTCTATTTCTCCTTTCCTTATGATAATTTCATTACACATATATTGCTGTGCCTAATGGTGTCAGATTTATTTGAGTCTCTGTTTTTCTTTATCATTTTTCCTTTGTGTTCTTCAGATTGCATAATTTTTATTGCTCTATCTCCAAATTCACTTATTCCTGATTGTGCCAGTTTAAAATGTACTAATGAGTTCCTCTAGTAAATTTCTCACTTCAATTATTTTATTTTTCAATTTCAGAAAGCCCATTTGATTCTTTTTTCATAACTTCTATTTCTTTGTTGATATTCTCTGTGTGACGAGATATCGTCACCATAATTTTCCTTATTTTTTTTAAAACAATTTATTTTGGTGCTTTAAACATATTATAATAGCTAGTTTATGTCTTTGTATACTAAGTCCAACACTTGTGTTCCCTCAAAACTATTTTTATTTTATTTTATTTAGTTCCCTCTACTGACAATTTTTTTTTTTACTATCTATGAGTCACACATTCCTGTTTCTTTGCATATCTTGTAACTTTTTTGTTTCCAACTGGACATTTTAGACAATACATTGTAGAAATTCCAATTGATTACATTCCTGTCACACCCACACCCAGGCTTGTTCCCTCTCCCACTAGTCATTTGTTGATTTTTAGTGATTTGTCTAAATTAAATCTGTGAAGTTTATTCTTCCTCTAGCGTTACAGTATGCAGCCTCTGTTGTCTATCCTCATAATATTTTCCCTAGTCTTTTCATTTAGCCTAGTGGTCACCCCTGGGTCCACATTAAGCTGCTTATTGGTCAAAGGTTGTGCTTAAGCCCCCATTAGTCATTAAATTTTTACCCATTGCCGTGGATGTGTATTTGGCTTGGAAATTGCTTTCACGGTTCAGGGAAGTTGCAATTTTTTCCCAAGGTCAAGTAGGAACTAGTAGCTTAAAATATTCCTCTTCAATTACTCCTGAGAGGACATGGCCTTGGAATGCACAGAGTCTTCCAGACTTCAAAAGGTAAATGTGATTTTCTGTTTAAGATTGGCTTTATAGGAGTCTCCTCTGGAACAGAATAGCTTTCTGTTAAGTCAGTTTTTGGTCAGAGTATGTGCTTACGTGTCATGTGCCAGGGAAGCGTCCACCCCTTTTTGATGAATTTGTGTGTGACTTGGGTACTGTTTCTGTCCCATTGCCTACTCTAATTTTTTCCAACTGAATGCAGACTAATCTACATGAATAGCCTTGCCAACACCTAGATTTGACCATGATCCTAGGAGGATCTTTCTACACTCTTTCTTTTCCGGGTTCTCTCTGTTAGACTCTTGGCTGTTCTGCTTTTTCACTTGTTACAAGTCTCATGGAACTACCAGTCCCCTCTTAGTGGCTCTCCACAAAGATCTCCATTGTTTTTGACAACACCCTTAGGCATAAAATTCTCTGCACTCTTTTCCAAACAAAATCAGTCCTCTCAGGAACAGCTGTGGAGCTATCCATGCTTGAGGCTTGCCTCTTCTCCTCTACGGAATCCCTGTGCCACTGAGTGGGACATACGGGTAAGAACAATAGTCCATTTTTCCCAAAGGGATATCCTGCTCTGTGAGTGGTCACTGGTCAGAGATGGTAGCTCATGGTCTTCTAGGATTGCCCCTACTGCTGTGGAATCTTCATCCATTGAAATGTCTTGGACAAAGGTAGTCCCAACAGTTTGACTTGCCATGCCTGGGGTAGAGCTTCTTTTATATGAATGGGAACTGGGTGAAAAAAGTGAATGCTGGTCCTCTTCGCCACATCCACCCAAAGTAGAACTGCAAGAAGAGGGGTATGAGGAAAGCTGGTATTCTGCCTCTCTCTGCATGAAGCCAAAGCCATAGACTGGAAACTGGAAGGAGAAGGATCCCATGCCTTCTTGGCTAAACACTTCTGGAGTAAAGTCCCGAGGGTAGAGCTTTTTTCACAAGAAGCTGAGTGCGGGCTGGACATGGGAGCAGTTCATGGCTCAAATGTGAGTCTCTTGCTATTTTTATCAAGATGTATTAGATTTTCTCAAGTAAATGTTTTTCCATTTGCTGCAGGCCATTGAGACAATTTTTAGAGATGAAATTGTTTATTGTTTTGATTCGTTTTGTTTTTTGAGATAGAGTTTTGCACTGGTCGCCCGGGCTGGAGAGCAATGGTGCAATCTCGGCTCATTGCAACCTCTGTCTCCCAGGTTCAAGCAATTCTCCTGCCTCAGCCTCCCGAGTAGCTGCAATTACAGGCGCCTACCACCATGCCCAGCTAATTTTTAAATTTTTAGTAGAGATGGGGTTTCACCACATTAATTGTTTTGTTTTTATAATTTTCACCAGTTAAATTTCAATGAGGAGAAGGTCGGCAGAGCTCCTCTTACCACACACCATTCATTCGGATACAGTGCACTATGTACAGAGAAACACTTAAGCCAAACTGAAAAATGTAAAGAGGCAGCTTCAGACTAAACTTAATTTAATAATTTCCTACTTTTGATCAACCTCCCAATTTTAAGAAGTTGACCAAAACTTTAGGCATTGAAATCACTCTGTCTCCATTGTAAATGTACTTATTTGGTCTTAAATCCTACTAGGAAATGGAAGAGGAGTATGTTTTGTAAGGTGGGAACAGGGAATTCAGGCTTTTTTTTTTTCTTTTTTGGTAACGGTTACAGTAGAGGGGGCCTCCTTGTGCTGGAATCTCCTGTGTACATGAAAAATACAAAACCTAGTCTGTTTTAGGACCTATCTGTTTTCTTAAAGTTTCCATTTGATTATGTGGCATTTAGCATGAAACTTTGTTTTGATTTTCTCTGGTCTGTTGGGGCCTAGTGTACAAGCTCAGTTCAAAACAATGGCCTCCCATAATTTTGTTTAAAGTTTCCCCTCTTTTGATCAGGTTCTTACTTAGGTGAGAATGTGACCAAAACTTAGGGCTTCAGCACCACTCTCAGTTACCATAATTTGCCACCCACCATTCTTGATACACACATTTTAAGGCAAAACTTTTGTATTTTATTCTACATTATAATTTTCACATTTGGGCATTGTAGCCTGACTTTCAGATTCACATACCTCCTACTGCTCAGCAAACTAAACTGATGGGACCAACAGAAGTTTGTTTCCATGGGGGCAAAAAAGGACTCTTGAAATATAATAGAACCCATGTCGGTTATGAAGTTGCAACATGTCTTGCATAAGTTGGGATGACTTATTGTTTTCTGTAAGGGGAAAGAATCCTGGAAGAGAACTTTTCCAAAGTTGACCCAGGGACAGGTCAGGAGCTCCTTTTCCAACACAGGGGAGAGGCGATGCTACATAAAACCCAGGTCTGTCGCTAGAGTGTCACAGCCCAGTGCCTGCCATACCCGTGCATGCACAGAGAAATGCACCTCTGTAGTCCAGGCCTCCACAGCTTGGTGATTCTTGGCATAGTCTTAACGTCCTTAGGAGGAAATTATCATACCAGATAGAGCAGGAGGACTATGGTGACCCAAGGAGAAGTGGGAGCATCATGTCAACGTCTCAGGGAACACTAAGCTCCAAAGAGTCAGAGTTTTCTCCTTGAGGCAGGAGCTTTTTGGTACTCAACAAGCGGCAGCTGAGAAATGAGGTACCGGAGAAGCAGCGGTCTCACCCAGAGGGAGGGAACTTGGTCATGAGCTTATCAAAAACATCTTCAAGATACTCCCAGCAATGCTGAGGAGGGAAAATGTAGAAGGCTGGCAACCCCCATCAGAGGCTCAGATGATGTGTCAGGGGATTGTGAATGATAGGTTTCAATAGAACCTCATCAGGATATCGAGGATGGTGGGTCCTGTGGAAATTCTGTTGATAGACCAGGTTTCTTAAAGGAAGATTGACCTATACCTATGCTGGAAAATGAAGTTTATGTACCACACCCACCCACACAAACACAATTTAAGCTCTGTCCCCTGTTTCCAAGAATAAATGGAAAACATGAGTCCTGACCCTTTTATTGCCTCAGATTCATCCCTCTTGGCCATGGAACAAATCACAGTGCCATGGCTGTGGCCCACATTAGACCTGACCAGCATGGAGTGATTCAACACTTAGTCACCATTTGTACAGATTCTTCTCAACCCCCTCAGACTCTCTGGGAGATTCTCCTTGGAAACCAGTGAATAAAAGCCCATCTGATGCCACATCAGCGGTGATTCTAGGACTAACAAATTGGGATGGCCAGAGAAGGCCTGCCATGATAGAGTTGTTTCACCTTGTTTCACCTTGTTTGCCAACTCCACTCAGTGGCTGGGAGATGACTAAGACCTACTCAGGGCCCGGAAGGAAAAACTAATGCAATGACCAATTAATGGCAATAACCTTGTGCATGAGAGGAGACAGCGGTGGCACCTGTCCCACTTATCTGCTGTGCCCATTTAAAACAACCTTTTAATGTTTGTATCTGGAGGTAATCAGAGAAAGCCTCCGTTAGACCCTAAGGAGGAAAGCTTTAGGGCACAACCAGGGACGTGCAACTTCTCCCGATTCGCTGGAATCTGTGAAGATAGGACTAGACGAGTAGTTAGGACAACAGTCCAAGCAGACAAGGGTGGCATCAATCTTCGTGTCCCCACTCTAAGGCCTGGGCTCTGATAGGGTGTCTATTTTTCTCCTTCACCTATACCAGGCAACTCCAGTGCCCAGGGGACACCTGGACCAAGGCTCGGGCTCTCTGAGAGCCTCATTTAAAGTTCTCTCTCTAATTGTCAGCTCAGCCACTAGAGCTGACAGGCATAAGCACAAAGTGAGCTTGAGAGGTGTTTATCCTGGCATCGAGGGGCTGCCATGTTCTCATCGTAGCTCTCACTTCTCCTTTGCAGTATCAGAGAGGTCGCCCTTTTATAGCCTGGTGAGCATTTATGGCACCTCTGCGAATTGATTAGGTTCAGCTGGTTCTGTTTTACCTCTTCAAAAAGATACATAGAGATTTTCATGCGATTTTTTTTTTAAATCTTTCAACCAGAAGACAAAGCAAACTGGAGAAAAAAATGTGGTCCTGGAAAAAATCAAAGGATGTTCTCTTGTGCTATGGAATGCTCTCATGATTCAGTATGCCCTGGGGATGTCTCTTTATGGCATCTCACTTCCAGAGAGTGAGGAAGGGGCTGCACGAGGAAAGAGAGATGAAGGACTTGACTTGTGCCCAAGCCCATAAAAAGGCTGAAGGAAAAGAATGGGTTACACTACAAAGATATAACTGGCCGCCTGAGTCCTGCACTGGGGGAGCCTGCAAAGTCCTCTATGAGGTGTCTGCATTGAAGCCTGGCTGGGGCCCCGATTTATTTTGGGGGATTGGAGGGGTACGTGCCCTGACTTGGAAAAGCTCACCTCTCCAGAGAGACGTGCTGTAGAAACACAGTGGAAGATATCTCTATGGTTAGTGAGCCAAGGAAAAAAAAACAATAATAACAGCATAGTGATAATTGTAGTATTAATCGTAGGTAACAAGTGCTTACTATGTGCTTGATGATCTGATAAGCCCTTTACTTACATGGTCTTACGTAATCTTCATGGTAATATTATGCTGTAGTAGGTATTAATGTTATGTTTATTGTATGAATAAAAAAATGAGAATCTGAGTCATTAAGTAACTTGCTCAAGGTCATCAATTTTTGTCCTAGCAAAAGCAGCACTGGAAGTCAAGCCATGTAATTTCAGAACCAGAGGCCCCAAGCACCACACTGCAGTGCTGCTAATTAATCAGTAGCACTAATTTGTGAGATGTGCAAAGCCTCTAGTCGACTGCAAAGCTCTCACTAGGCCAGGAGTGGGTGCAGCAACATCCACGGGAGTCTGTTTGCCAGCTGCAGGCCCACTCCTCTGGTGAGCCCAGCTCATGGCCAAAGCCACTCTCCTTGTCTCCTTCTGGTACTGGAACGGTTCCAGGCTCTGCTTCCCACTTTTTTCTTTGAATTCACTCTATCCTCAGCCCCCATCCTGCCACATCTGAGACCTGACTCTTCTCTGCCTCATGCCCAAGGCTTCTGGGTCCCCTCCATGGAAACCATGGTGCCAGGGGACACTGGGGAGGCCAGTTGTAGAAGAGATTACATGCAAAAGTGCAGACCCAGGGACCCCTTGGTCTTGCAAGTGATCTCTTCTCCACCTGAA
Source organism: Symphalangus syndactylus (assembly GCF_028878055.3). Lineage (NCBI taxonomy): Eukaryota > Metazoa > Chordata > Mammalia > Primates > Hylobatidae > Symphalangus > Symphalangus syndactylus. Next base: position 81,690,183 of record NC_072426.2, read on the forward strand.
ACACTATCTGCTCTTGACTGAATTTTTATTTGTTTTCAACCTCAGCTTCTGAGCCTGTGAGCTGGGTTGTTTGGCCTTGCTTGAGATTCCTACACTCACCTCTACTGGCTCACTTCTACTTTCACTTGTCGCTCTATGAAGGAGTAACAGAGGACCTCCTTGCAGACAGGGTTCAGGTTTTAGTGCCTCAAATCCTAGCATAGGCCTGGACCACAGTGGGTACTAGCGGGATCTTTGTTTAACAAATGAACGAAGATAAAGCATGAACTAATTCTGTACTCCACATCAAGCCTCAGAGCCAAGAGCCTCTACTGGGCTGAGTTGTCGCCAAGAGCTGCACTCCTTGATTCATTCACAGTCTTCCCCAGAAGATGGGGGAGACTCAAAGGCAAGGCAGCCCCTGCTGGCAGGCAGCCTGCTGCATTCTGTAATCTCAGCACTTTGGGAGGCCAAGGTGGGCAGATCACAAGGTCAGGAGATTGAGACCATCCTGGCTAACACAGTGAAACCCCGTCTCTACTAAAAATGAAAAAAAATTAGCCGGGCCTGCTGGCGGGCACCTGTATCCCAGCTACTCAGGAGGCTGAGGCAGGAGAATCACTTGAACCCAGGAGGTGGAGGTTGCAGTGAGCCAAGATCGTGCCACTGCCTTCCAGCCTGGACAGCAGAGCAAGACTCCTCGTCAAAAAAAAAAAAAAAAAAAATCAAAAAACAAAAAACAAGCAAACAAACGGCAACAACAACAACAGCAAAAAAAACAAGGAGTCTAAGTTCATGGTCATGGTCTACATCTACTGGATTTTTAAAAACTTTTTAATTTTAAAGTAATTATAGAATCACAGGAAGTTGCAAAAAATGTGCGGGAAAGTCTTGTGTGTCCCTCATCCAGTTTTGTTCAGTGTTAACATCTTGCCCAACTACAAAACAACATCGAAACCAGGAAACTGACTGTGATAGAGGCCACAGACATTATTTGAATTTCACCATTTTGCCCACATTCGTTTCCAGGTGTGTGTGTGTTCTCTGCCATTCTGCCACATCTGCACATTTGTGTACCCACCACCACCATATGCAGGACCGTTCCACCACCACAATATAAAGAGGGCATCATCTCTTTAAAGTCACATTCACCCTTCTCCCCCAGCCTCAATCCCTGGCAAATTAGATCACAATTTAGTGAAATTGTTCTCCATTGCCATAATTTTTTTTTATTTTGAGACCATCATGTAAATTGAATCATACAATATGTAACCATGTGAGATTGACCTTTATCACTCAACATAATTCCCTTGAGATCATCCAAGTTGTGGCATGTGTGAAGAGTTCATTCCTTTCTATTGCTAAGCTCTGATCCATCACCTGGATGTACCCAAGTTTGTTTAACCACTCACCACACAAAGGACATCTGGGTTGTCTCATTTTGGCTACTACAAGTAAAACTGCTATAAACATTCATATGCATGCTTGTGTGGAACCATAAGATTTCATTTCTTTGGGATAAAAAATCAAGAGTGTAATTGCTAAGCCATGTGATAGTTACATGATTAGTGTTTTAAGAAACTGTCAAACTTTTCCAGAATGACTGGACCATTTTACATTCCCACCAACAACGAGTGCGTGATCCGGTTTCTCTACATCCTCACCAGCATTTGGTGTTATCACTATTTCTGATTTCAGCCATTCTGATAGGGGTGTGGTGGTAGTATCTCATTGTAGTTTTAATCTACACTTCTCTAATGATTAATAATGTTGAACATAATTTCATGTATTTATTTACTCTCTATATATCCTCTTCAGTAAAATGTATGTTCTCCCTTTTATCCATTTTCTAATTAGATTTTTTTTTACTGTTGAATTTTGAGATTTCTTTATGTATTCTAAAACATTTTATGTCAGATGTGTGGTTTGCAAATATTTTCTCCCAACTTGTAGCTTGCTTTTAATTTTTATTTTTTTCATTTTCTTCATGGTGGTCTTTTTTTTTTTTTTTTTTTTTTTTTGAGACGGATTCTCGCTCTGTCGCCCAGGCTGGAGTACAGTGGCGCAATCTCGGCTCACTGCAAGCTCCGCCTCCTGGGTTCACGCCATTCTTCTGCCTCAGCCTCTCCGAGTAGCTGGGACTACAGGGGCCCGCCACCATGCCTGGCTAATTCTTTCATTGAACAAGTTTAAAAAATTTTTATTATATATAGTTTATCAACTTTTACCTGTATAGGTTGTACTTTCAGTGTCAAGTTTAAAAACTCTTAACCCAGCTTTAGGTCCAGAAGATTTTCTCCTAAGTTTCTTTTTCTGAAATATTGATAAGTTTACCTTCTATATCTGTGATTCGTTTAACTTATACAAAAGTTGTGAAGTTTAGGTTGACATTCTTTTTTTTATTTTGCTAACAGATGTCCAATTGCACCAACACCAGTGATGGAAAGGCTACGTTTTCTCCATTGAACTGCTTTTGCACCTCTGTTAAAAATCAGTTGGCCTTTTCAGTGTGATTATTTCTGGATTCTCTATCCCATCGATCTATGTGTCTATTCATCTGCCAATACTATGCTATCTTAATTACTGAATTATTTTTGCACTTCAGTGTTTTTCAAGATTGTTGTAGCTCTTCTAGGTCCTCTGACTTTCCATATAAAAGGTAGAAGAAGCTTGTCTATCTCTGCAAAAAAATATTGCTGGGATTCTAGTAAGAATTACATTAAGTTTATACATCAATTTGGAGTAGAGCTGTTATTTTGCTCCATTTTCCTTCAGGTCCTTTTATCCATCCTTCAAAGGCAAGGAGTTGGCGCCATGTGGGCAAAAGGAGAAAAACCTGTTCCCCTCTTGAGGATGTTCTGCTGCTGCTCATTCTGTGCTGGGAGCAGACTGGTCACAGCACCCCAGACCCTAAAGGTGGCAGCATCACTGCCCTGTAATCCACCCCATGTCTCCCTGGGCTTGTGCCTGGGAGTGAACTGCATCTGTATTGGTCTATTAGTCCATATCGGCATTGCTATGAAGAAATACCTGAGACTGGGTAATTATAAAGAGGTTTAATTGGCTCATGGTTCTGCAGGCTGTATAGGAATTATAATGACTTCTGCTTCTGGGGAGGCTTAGGAAATTTCCAATCATGGCAGAAGGAAAAGAAGGGCCAGGTGTCTCACATGGCAGGAGCAGGACAGAGAGAGAGAGAGAGAGAGAGGAAATGCCACGCAATTTTAAATAACAAAGTCTCATGATAACTTACTATGGTGAAGACAGTATCGAGAGGAATGGTGCTAAACCATTCGTGAGAAATGCACCTCCTTGAGCCAGTCACCTCCCACCAGGCCCTACCTCCAACACTGGGGATTAGTACTGAAGATGGAGTTTGGGCAGAACACAGAGCCAAACCATATCAGTTGGCATCGCCTCACCTGTGCCCACCACTCATAGCCCTAGGCTGAAGTGGGTAGTGACCATCCTTTTGTCCCTTACTCCCCTCAGCAGGTAGAACTTCTGACCCCTAAGTACTATGTGGGATTAATAAAGGATTACAAACACTAGACCATGAATGGATCTGTGGCCACCGTGACAGAGTGACATGGAAAGGGCCCTTGTCTCATTTCTCTGTCATGTTGTAAGTCTTTCCCACCCTGTGAGCCCAGAGGACATAATTAGGCAGGTAATACACTGGGCTATGCAATGTAACTAATTCCTAAATGAACCAGGCTCCACTCAACAAAGATGTCTTTGTTGCTTCCAGAAAATTGGATGTGGATCTGTTGGCCTGCTTCTATGGCCACCACTGTCTGGAAAGCATGGTTTTGAAGCTTGCTGGGACAGGAAAGAGATAGCTGGAGGGCAGAACCAAGACTTCATACTACTTCAGCCCAGAAACGGTGCACAGCACTCTTGCTTGCGGTTTGGTGGCCCCTCTGGTCACATGGCCCCAGTTACGAGAAGCATGAAAATGCTATTGCGGGGAGCACTAGGCAGCTCTGCGAATGAGAATGAAGATTGACTCTCTTCCACCTGAAGGTTAAGGTGAGTTTGTTTAATGGAAATAAATAATCTGATAATGCTTATGCACACATTTATGGGGTGATTGCATACCCTGTCATATGTTGTAGACTGGGCTGCTCTAAGCTGATGGATATGAATGATGCCACTTAATGCATGCATCAACACAACACTCACCTCCACTCTTCACATTAACACTTCTGCTTTGTCTTCTCTAAGGCCTTCAGAAGAGGGATCCATGGCCACAAGGAGGATCAGCCCCCACATAAAAGTTCAGTTTCAGGTGCTGACTGTTCTCTGGAAAGTGTAAATATTATATTCCAAGACTGCCAGGCTGGCGTCTCCTCTACTTCATTACAAACTGCACCAGATTCTGAAACATTGTACATTAACCTCGGTTGCTGGATTCTAACCCATAAATTCATATTTCTACAAAACTCTCAATGGATGTATTTAAGGCTATGTCAGTGTCTTTAAAGAACTGGATATGATCACTGCAATCTCAGTCAATTATTTTAGCAATTTTTTTGCATTACTTTCAGAGTTGCTTTTGCCTAATTTCTCTGGAGATAATTGGCTGGGCAAATAGGGGAAGGCTCAGGGGAGAAGTGAAGCTTACATACATGAATACTTTCCTCGGTGAGAGGAACTCAGAGGATGACAAACTGCATGCACCGTGGGTGCCCGTGGTCTTGGCTGCTGGCAGTCATTCTGTTCCAGAAGGCAAAGATTGGCAGACTGCACAAACTCCAGGTTATCTCCAAATATCATTTCCAGTTTTAAACAAATTTCACTTGTTTGGAAGGCATCTGATTTTTTCCCTTTTCTTAAACTTACTTTTTAGTGTGATTATTCCTCAGTGTGATACACAAAGTCTCTGACTGTGGAGCTCATCATTTTGACAGGTGAACGTGTGTCACTGCTGGGGCAGGAAGGAAGCAGGGAGTGCTTTCTTGGGGCTCCCCCGTGACCCTCTCCTGGGATCTGTTTCTTTTCAGGGACAGCATTTGAATGGCAATAGTTGGAGGTTTCAAATAAAAATGTGTCTAATAATGAAGCACAACAGTTTATTTGAGGGTCAGCACAGAACTCACCATGAGGGGCCCGGACTTGGCCTGCTTCACTCAAACCTCCAGGCCCCAGGCTGGCCAGGGCAGTGCCCTCTGCTCAGGAGGCTTCATTCTTTCTCGGCACAGTCTCTCTCATGCAACACAACAAACGTCTCTACCACAGGCTGGCTCTGAAGCTGTTGGATCTTCATTGCCCAGCTCTCAAAGCTGAGCAGTCACACCAGGAGGAACTGGAGCTGGTGAACTTTGTGTTCAGGTTTCAGTATGCCTCAGCCATTGCCGGTGAGTCCATAGAGAGCCTGAAATGCATAGTGAGTGTGTGCACGTGTACATACATTTGCATGTATGTGTATATATGCATATATGTGTGTACATGTGTGCATGTGTAGGCATGAACAGTATGTGTATAATCTATGCATGTGCATAAATGCACGTGTGTATATACAAATAGGGGTATGCATGTGTGTATGTATATACACACGTGTGTAGGTGTGCATGTATAGATTCAATATATGTGCGTATATATACGTACAGGCATATATATATATATATATATATATACACACTTAACAGAAATCACATGGCAGTTTGGCATATTTCTGTTTCCTTTGGATTTCAAGGCTGAAAAGAGCATGTTTCCAATCATGTGTGCAGAGGGGCTCCGTGGAGCTTATGAACATAGAACTCGGAGGCAAGCAAGTCAGATTGAGAAAACAGGTTGGCCTCTTGTGATCAGTTCCTTTGAGCCCCGAGGGCACCACATTCCACCAGTGAAACACAAACCCCAAAAGTCCCGTCCTGTGGCTGGAGACCATCCTCACATCCCTACTCTGGGAAGGCGATTCTGCGAAGCACAGCAGGAGTATGGAGGCCTCCTATGGAGATCTGGAAAGGGTTACCAAGCTTACATTGATTCTCTTCTCCTCCACAACTAAAACCTCAGAAGGAAATCCATACAAGGAAATCTCTGGATGTGTTATCTTTGGAGCCCAGGCTCCAGCTAGATCCTAGGGTGGGATGTGAAGGATCACACCCAACTGCGGGACCAATCAGTCCCAGGGTCCCTGGGAACTCTGGAGCTATACTGGGGTGCAGAGGAAGATGGCCCCCACAGCCCACTTCCAATCCTAGCTTTTCAAAAACACATAAACTACTTTTCTTTGAATTACCTTCACATATTTGCTGTGTGCAATTGCAAGGGTCCTAGCCCTATTATTTGTGCAATTTGGCCTGGAAATAGAGGGCTCAGCCCTTCAGGGTCAGCTCCATGTGAGTGCTGCACTGCATACCTCACTTCTTACTGTTTTCATAAATTCCATTGCTGTCAGCTCAGGTTTTATGTGGGGGAGCTAACACAGGCAGTGGCCAGGAAGGAGCCAAGCCAGCCAAATTTTTCATCCGAATCTATTTTGCATCTAATACGGAGAAGTGAAGAAACAGACGGGGAAGGAAGATGAGATGCTCTGGTGGAAACTGTTAAACATTGAGAGTACTTGGCAGGAGAACCTCAAATAAATCACGAGTGGTCTGCACCTCACAGGGAGACCCTTTGGTCCCTAGAAAACTCGGTGGGGGGTGAGACATGAGAGAGAGAAGCCAGTCAGTTCTCAGAGAATGTGGTGAAAAGACAGGCATCTCCAAGGTCCTTCCACAAACTTCCATCCTCCGCACCACTCAGGTCAGCAAGCCACAAAACTCTCATCTGTAACCCTGCCTGCCACTACTGAGTTACTGGGTTCACACAGGGTGTCACTGCTAGCTTCCACGGACCCAAGCTGATGCTCCACAGTCCTGCTGCTGGCCAGGCTGCCTCTGGAACCAGCAGTTCCAGGAGCCGTTTTCCCTGAGTGCAGAGCACACCACCGAGTCTAGGAACACGTCAGCGGTGTGTGCAAGTGAGATGATTCTCCCTCCTGAGGCACAGAGAATCCTACAGCCTCCCACTTAATACAGAGATAGTAACAGTAACAAAACTAGAGAACTTTTACTGACTTCTATATGCTCACCCCTGTGTCACTGAATATAAGTTGTGTCCCTAAATACTCATAGAAATCTTGTGACTTCCTAGAACTTTTCCTCGAGATTCTAAACAGATTGAGAGGTCTTTACCAGCAGTGTGTAGCACAGAGTTGACCCTGCAGTAGAGCTGATTACTTAAGAAGTGGACACTAGATGAGGACTGTCCCATAAAAACAACAGGGAGACACATATGTAATTCTACATTTTCTAGTAGCTGCAATAAAAAATTAAAAAAAAACAGGGAATTAACTTTAATTATATATTCTATTTAACCCCATATGTAAAACAGTATTATTTCATCATGTAATTAATGTCAAATTATGAATAAGTAGTTTACATTCCTTTTCTGTACCGTATTTTATACTCACAGTGCACCTCCATTTAGATAAGCCTCATTTCAATGGCTGGGTAGCCGTGTTTGGCCTTTGGCTACAGTATGCTCCAGGTTAAGTGTCTCTGGGCCTCATATGCACAGCAAACTCCTGATTCTCTAGAGTTTACTGGTAACAGAATGAAAATCTGGAAGAACTCACACTAAAGGTTCTTCTAATTTATCCATTAGTGAGAATAACAGTAACAAAAACAATAGCAACTTTTAGGGTGTGTGTCTTATTCTAGATACTCTGCTAAGAGCTTTACAAAATAGCAATGAATTCCCGCTGTGGGAGACCTCCACTATTGTAATGTCCTTTATTGCTGAACAAGTTCAGGCTTGGAGTAGTTCTGTAACTTCCTCAAGTTTTATAGTTAGTACCTGGCCAGACCAGCTCTGAATCCAGACCATCTGATTCACACCCCCCTACCCACAGGGACACAGGAAGGAAGGCATGGGGGTGATTCCATAGGTCTTCATGCTGCTACGTTGGATTCGGGGAAGCAGAATGCCAGGGGAACAAGAGTGTGGCTTAATGAGGCGCTGAAGAGATGAGGACCTGCTGGCCTGGAAATACTAAAACTGGAAAGAAAAATCTAAAATATTTACACCACTAAAAGAAGGAAAGCTAAGGAGAGCCTGGACACTCATTATGAATCCTCGCCTAGCAGAACTTGGAGTGGGGAAGGAAATTTGACAGCATTTGCAATCTAGAAGTAGAGATATATGACCTCATTTATGCCGTGTGGGCACGATAAAAACAGGAATCAGGCATTCAATCAACTCGAACCTCAGTTTCCATATCTGAAACATCTAATAAGACAGAATATGCAGGAATTTACTTATGTTTCTATTAAAAGTCCTAAACGTAGCAAATAGTAAAATTATAGACATTATTTCTCCATTTTGTAGTATTGACTAAAATTATCAACATATTCAAAAGAAACCATACATAATTTACAAATAATGTAATCAGAAGGTTTATTAATAATATATAGTTTACTGAGATCCACTCCTAGCCTTTTGAGGAGGACATTACAGAAAATAGCCACTTATAAAATGAGATTTGAATTGAATGTAATGATTTTTATCCCTATATTATTTGAGAACTGAACTCTCATACACTCTCAACCCCAATCTCCAACACTGTGTGTGCATTTTTAATTAAATTAGTGCTATAGTTATTATATTTTACTAAAACAGTGTTTGCCAGATTCTTAGTTATTATATTATCTTTATGAATTTTGCCTTATCTTCTCACCTGTGTATCACCAATTTAATATTTTTATGTAAATTGATTTGATAATCTCTGCCTATTAATGAGTTTTCAGACCAGTTACATCTAATGGAATTACATGAAAATAATAATGATAATAACAATTATTATTATAGACTTTACTAGATTAAATCTGCTGTTTTGTTTTCTTCTTTGTTCTTTTTCTTCTATTTTTTTTTTTTTTTGCCTTCTTCTGGATTAATTGAATAGTTTTCAAGATTCAGTTGTATTTCTATCATTGCCTAATTAACTATACCATCTTTTAATTTTCTTAATAGCTGCTCCAGGTTTTGCAATATGCTTCTTTAAATTATTGCAGCTTTCCTTCAAATAATATCTTACATAGTTTTTCACATATAATGTGGCAATCTTATAACGGTATACTTCCACTTCTCCTATCCTTTGTGCTATTGCTTTTATATCATTCATTTTCACATATATTATAAACCCCACCATACATTCTCATCTTCTTATTTTTTGCTTTAAACAGTAAATTTTCAAAAGAAGCTTTAACAATAAGAATAAAGTCTTTTATATTTACCTACATACTTATTATTCCTAACGCTCTTTATTTCTTTGTATAGATCCAAGTTTTTATCTGATATCATTTTCCTTTGCCTAATTAACTTTCTTTAACATTTCTTGAAGTGCAGGTCTATTGGCAATAATTCCTCCCAGCAATTTTTTATCTGGAAATGTTTATATTTCATATTTACACTTGAAATATGTTTATACTGGGTATAGTATTCTAGATTAACAGTTCTGTTTTACTTTCAGTACACTAAAAATGTTGCTTCATTGTATTTTGGCTTATATAGCTTCTGACTAAAAATATGCTATTTGTATGTTGGGCCTGTGCATATAATGTCTTTTTTCTTGCTAGCTGCTCTTAGGAATTTCTCTTTATGCTTAGTTATGTGCAATTTGATTATGATGTGCTTTGGTGTTATTTTCTTTATGTATGTCTTGTTTAGGATTCATAGATTTTATCAGATCTCTGACTTAATGGTTTTCATAAATTTGCAAAATTTATATTTTTGTATTTATATTTTCAAATATCTTTTTGTTCCTCCCTCTACCTCTTCCCCTTTTACGATTCCTACTACACATGTTAGACTGCTTGATATTGTACCACAGCTCATGGAATCTCTTTTATTTATCAGTAATTTATCAGTATTTATAATCTCTGTATGATTCAGTATGTAGTTTTATGTTGTTTGTCTTCAAATCTACTGATATCATATTCTGCAATGTCTGTCACCATTTCTCGCGACAGATAGATAAGACAGATAAATACAGATAGATAGATACAGATAGATAGGTAGATAGATAGGTAGGCAGATAGATTTTTCTTCTAGTTATAGGTCACATTTTCTGTTTCTATACATATCTGGCAATTTTTTATTGAGTATCAGACGTAGTAGGTTTTGTTTTTTAGTTCTCTGGATTTTGTTGTATTCCTCTAATGAGTGTTACTTTTTTCTGTAAGGCAATAAACTACTTACAGTGTAGCTTAATCCTTTTGAGTCTTATTTTTAAGCTTTTCTAGGGCAGGTCTTGGGGACTTAATCAGGCTACTTTATTCCCACTACTATGGGATGATGTTTCTGGGATCATCATTAAATGCCCCATGTATCCAACAAGTCCCTTTCACACTGGATAGTGAAATATTGAATGATTCCAAACTGTGCAAAATTTAGGAATTGTTCATCTTACAGGTCCACTGTCTATGTTATTTTCCTAGCAGTGTTCCTTGGTCTTGTAAAGTGTTGCCATATGCACATTAAAATTGGTATTCAGGCTGGGCACACTGGCTTATGCCTGTAATCCCAGCACTTTAGTAGGCTGAGGCAGGAAGATTGCTTGAACCCAGGAGTTTGATACCAACCTGGGCAATATATGAAGATCCAATCTCTATAAAAATTTAGAAATTAGCCAAGGGTAGTTGCATATGCCTGTAGTCTGAGCTACTTGGGAGGCTGAGGTGGAAGGATCACTTGAGCCTGGGAGGCAGAGGTTACAGTGAGCTGAGATTGTGTCACTGCACTCCAGCCTGGGTGACAGTGAGACCCTGTCTCAAAAAAAAATAATAATAATAAAGATTAGTATTCAGCCAAAGACTCAATTCAGCTTTTTGGAGTTTTTTCCGCTGCGTAATTAAGTCTTTATGGTACTTTGTCCCACCAATTCTAACTGCCTCATCCTTCTTGAACTCTGATCTATGACACGCGAACTCAGAGAGATCCCCAGCTCCGTTTGAGTTTCTGCTCCCTGTGTTGTGGTCCAGAACTTGCTCCCAGGTAGAATAGCAGGGTGACCATGGGACTACCTCCTTTGCTTCCATTTACTCACATGTCGTAGTTTGGTCCTGTCTATTGCCCAGTGTTTGAAAGCAGATGTTTCATCTGTTTTGCCCAGTTTTCTGGTTGTTATTGTTGTTGTTTTACTGTCATTACCTTCATAAGAGTCACTTCTTCATGGATGAATTCAAAAGTCGTTTTTATTTAAATTAAACTCCCTTTAAATGTTATTCAAGTCAGTTAAATTATCATTTTAGGCACTAGTTACAATTTTATCACACATATTAAAATAACTATACATTTTAAATAATGACATAATTATTAAAATGAAACTATGGATTTGTACACCATTTTAAATCATCTTGAAGCTTTCTAGGGACACAAATATCATACTTTGGGAAACTTTGTATAAATATTTTGGGTGGATGTGTATGAAACAAGATCAGCATTTTATGTAATAGCAGGATCTAAATCAAAGGATGAAATGACACCTGAAATCATTCATTTAGGAAAAAAAAATGTATTTTTTTTGTTGTTTAGAAACAGAGCGACTCTGTTGCCCAGGCTGGAGTGCAGTGGCATGATCATGGCTCACTGCAGCCTCGACCTCCTGGGCTCAAAGGATTCTCTTGCCTCAGCCACCCAAGTAGCTGGGAATATAGGCACACACCACCACACCCGGCTGATTTTTTAATTTTTTGTAGAAACAAGCTCTTACTATGTTTCTCAAGCTTGTCTGAAACTGTTAGTCTGAAACTCCTGGCCTGGGATGATCCTCTTGCTTCAGCCTCCCAAAGTGCTAGGATTACAGGCATAGACAGTGTGCTCAGCCAGGAAAGAAAAAAAAAAGTCTTAGGACAGAGAATCAAGAGGTGAGAGATGGGATCTGTCTTCTATTATTTTCAAGGAAAAAGTTAAGATCCCTCTTCAGCTGCTCCCGAGTTTTATTATGTGAGTTAGACCATGTATTAGGACATAAACCAAGACACAAGGCCCGTCACTGAGGGGAGAGAGCAGGCCTGTCTTGGGACAGCGGTGGTAGGGGCATGAACTGTATCTAGTAGAACCCAAATGTTTGGCTTTCCAGGAGAAATACCTGCATTTCTCCTGTGGTTTGTATTTATCCCCTGGGTTCTCCTTTAGTGTTTTGGAAAGAGTTTTAATGAACCAGCCTTCTTCAGCTATTTTTAGAAAATCCCAGGTGTGGGCTTGCTTACAGGTAAAAAGGTAATATGGGCCAGCTGTAAGAATAAGTAAGGGTTCCAATAATCCAATCAGGCCAAGAGATACAATTGGAAAAATGCAGTCACCTATACCTCCCCACCTGGGGCACTTCCAGGTTTAGCGAACCTCAAAGTTTCTGAGTTAAATTATTAAGCCCCCTAAATATTTCAAGCATGGGAGAAATAGAGCGATAAACTGGTCGCACCATGAACTTTGGAGTCAGGAACACCCGGGTTTAGTGTTGTGTTATTTCCCAGTTTTCCACTCTGAACCTGTTTTTACATTCATGAATGGGAACAATAAGCATGGCTCAATGAGTTATTTAGAGTTTTAAAAAATAAAATAAAATAGTGTATGGATCATAGGAGATATCCAAATGTTAACTCTCTTCCTCAGAACTCCCTGCTTTCTGAGGGAACATTTTCTGGTTTTGGATAAGGTATTAGTTTTCTGTTGCTGCCATAAGAAATCACCAAAAATTTAGTAGTATTAAACTAAATTAATGTGTATTATTAAAATATACACTAATTATATTACAGTTCTGTACAGATGAGAGTCCAGCACAGGACTCACCAAACTAGAATCAAGGTATCAGCAAGCTGCATTCCTTTCTGGAGGTAGAATTTCTTTTCTGTTTCTCCAGGCTGTTGGGAGAGTTCAGTTCCTGTGGTCATGGGACTAAGGTCTCTATTTTCTTGCTGGTTATAAACTAACAGGCATTCGCACTTCTGGAGACCACTGCATTCCTGGACTTTTGGTCTCTTTCCTCCATCTCCAAAGCCAACAACGCTGGCAGGTTGAGTCTTTCTCACATTCCATCTTACTGAACCATTCTTCTGCCTCCCTCTTCCACTATTAATCATGTAATTAGATTGGGCCCAACCAGATAATCCCAAATAATCTCCTCATCATGAGATCCATTATCTTCATCATATCTTCAGAGTCCCTCTTGCCATATAAGATAACAAATACACAGGTTTCAGAGATGTGGATGTGGCATCCTTTTCAGGAATTATTCTGCCTACCACAGATACTCATCTGAGAGTTTCATCCATTGATTTAATCTAAATTCTTTGTTGTTGCTTCCGTTGCAAGGCAATGTTTTGTGTGTGTGTGTGTGTGTGTGTGTTTTGTTTTGTTTTTGAGATAGAGTCTCACTCTGTCACCCAGGCTGGAGTGCAGTGGCATGATCTCTGCTCACTGCAACCTCCGCCTCCCAGGTTCAAGCGATTCTCCCACCTCAGCCTGCCGAGTAGCTGGGACCACAGGCACACACCATCACACCCAGCTAATTTTTTGTGTGTTTATAGTAGAGACAGGGTTTCACCATGTTGGCCAGGCTGGTCTTGAACTCCTGACCTCAAGTGATCTGCTGGCCTCGGCCTCCCAAAGTGCTGGGATTACAGGCATGAGCCACCGCACCCGGCCAGCAACGTTTTTTAAAAGCAAGGTGTGCCTGACACAGTCTCTTCATTTCCTCCCCTCCCCCACCAGTGACATGGCCTCTTTTTGCAACATTTATTCTCTACATTATCAATGTCCCTCTTGGAGTAATACATTTTATTTTCAGAAATGAAATATATAATGGCAATGGTGACAATAATATCGACAACGGTAAGTGCAACTTATTGTGTGTTTTATTTTGCATCTTGCGTGCTGCCAAGCATCACATATGTATAGATATAACACATGACACACATGACCTAACCCAATCCTCATGACAGCCCCATCAGGTAGGATCTAATCATTGTCTTATGGATGAGGAGACAGCCAAAGAGAGGTGACATCAATTTCTCAAGGTTTTATGTAACCTGCACTCTTATCTTACAAGCACTGGAGACTTTGGTCTCTTCCTTGCTCAGCATTCTGACTTATCCTCTGCCTGATGCTCTTCTTCTTGGACCTTCCCCTTTTCCTTGGGATTTCCTATTTTAGCTTCACTTCAGCTGCCCCTCTTTCCCAGTCACCTCAACCACCTTGCAATCTTCATTAGTGACAATTACCTAAAAGAATTCTCTTTCCCTCCCCTATCTGTGGCCTTGTGAGGGCAGAGTAAATTTTAATAATTGATGATCAGGGAGGAAAATCAACTTTCCCAGAATAAGCACTGTTGTGGACGACAAGGTCTAATACCCTTGATTTGTGGTTTGCACAGACTTTTACTTCTCTTTTTCTACCACAGGTCATAAGCATTAGCCTTTTGTTGCTTGAAAATGTTGGACTTCCCTTGAAATACCATACAATGAAACATCGCAGATTTTCCTACCATTTCACAATTCATTTTACATCTTAGGAAGAGCTTTCCTTTTTTTTTTTTTGGCTTGTGAAGACCTTGGCTTGCAACTCAAGGAATGGAGTTGTTTTCATTCAATTTAAATAATGTTTCTCCACCACTTGGGACAGCATAATTCAAAGGAGAGACACGCTATGGAAATGAACTTGGTATTGCAATGTGAGAGTAGTCAACATATATCAAAAGATATTCCAACTGGACGATGTTGGGACCAATGTGGAGCCACTGGAGCAAAACCTTCACCTCTTCCGCAGGCCAGTAGGTCAAGGGAAGTGTGTCAGGAGGTGCAGCCCAGAGCCCTTTTACTCATTTCTCTTTTCCCTGAAGCTTTCCCCAGACACCTCATCTATTTCAAACTGAGCTCTTTGGGCCAGAAATCACAGTCACGGTGTCCTTCTTGGAAAACGGCTTATGACTCAATGGCTGCCAAACTCAGCTCTTGGGCTGTAAGTGTTCTCACAGAAAGCCCTGGGGCCATGGGGAGGATGGGAAGGAGTATCAGCAGGGTGATGGGAGTTCTCTGGGCTATTTGTGTGACTCCTAAGGTATTAAAAATTAGGATAGTTCAGCTTTAACTTTTATAATAATATTTTTTATAAAAACAAGCAGGAATTGATTTGAGCCACCCTGGATGTGGCCACAGTGATTCCAGGCATGGGGCCTCAATTACTGTGCATTTGCATCAGGGCCCCCGGGGTTCTGAGTCAGGGAACCAGTGCACACAACCAAACTCCCAGGAGACTGACTTTTCACAAACTTGCCAGTTTATTAATGTATGGAGGTGAATATTTCTTAACAGAGAAACTGGAACACAAATACAATATAAATGTGGAGGAATTTAGACCTCCACATTTATACAATATAAATATGAGTGGTATTTCACATAGGTCTTAGTGAGGTCCGATCATTTCTGTCCCAAATGAGCAAGCATACGCCTAGTCACTTAGTCTTTTTGTTTGAATGACTGTCTCCCTTGAAAAGTGTAGCAGTTTTAAAACATGGCTACAAATTCTTTATCCCCTCCACAAAGATGAGATGACCTTTGTTCTGTCTCCTTGACTTTCACTGAGTTTGTGACTTCTTCAAACAATAGAAACTAGAGGAAACACATTATATATTATACCTTCTGAAGCTAGGGCACTGCTGAAACATTCAGTCTTGCAGCCCTGAAACTCCATGCTGGAAGGATGCCCAAGCCACGTGGAGATGCCACCTGAGGTCCTCCAACCAACAGTCCCAGCGCGAAGTTCAACTTTCAAGTCTTCCCAGCCCAGGAACCAGACATGTCCATGAAGATGCTTCCAGATGATTACAGCCTTCGGTTACTGAAGTCACCTCCAGCCTTTTGAATCTACCCAGCTGAAGCCCTGGACACTGTGGAGCAGAGAAAAGCCATTTCACAATACTCTAAATTCTTCACCCACGAAATCTGTGAGTCTAGGTATTTGGTTAGTGTGTATGCCTCTAAATTGGAGTTGGATTGTTATCCAGCAAGAACCAACCAGGACAAAGCATTTGGGGTGTTAGCTGTCTGATTGGCTCTTACGCTTCTTTCTAGTCACAGTCTTCTAGATAGGATCTGCTCAGAACTCAGATTAGCAAAGTTGACTCATTTCTGCTGTTTCCTGTGTGAAGTTATTTGAGGCCATGTGGATTCTAATTTGAGTTTTTCCAAAACTGTCTAGTCAAATGTATAAATAATCTCATTTGCTCCCAATGATCACAAGTCATATTAATTCTATATGTGTGTTGTTAATTTAAATTGGAAATGTAAACTCTATTTCTCTCACTTGCCACTGCTTGGACTGCACCTCCCTGTGATTTTCAGATTTCTAACAAGCCTGAAAAATTAAAAGGACACAGCAGTTAACAGGAGAGCAAATAGAACTCAGCCCCAAAATAAAATCTCAACTCAAGGGACAAGTCATTATTACTTCTGAAAACCAACAACAGTAAGGATATAACTTGTACTTTATAGAATCAATCTGCTTGTTTTCAAGGTTTTATTCCCATGAAGTCTCTTATTTTGTGCGGCCTTATTGAGATATATTTTACAGATGAAATCCACCCATTTAAAGTGTGGACTTTAGTGCTTTCTAACTGTATTCATAGAGTTGTGCAACCATCACCACAAGCTAATTTTAGAATATTTTCAATTCTTCAAAAATAAACCCTGTGCATATTAGTAGTACTTCCTCATTCCTGATCCCTCCCTTCGCCCACCACCCCACACTCAGGCAATCAATAATTTACCTTCTGTTTCTGTGGATTATGGGTGTTTTATGTTAATGGAACCATATATTGTTAGTCTTTTGTGACTAGCTTTTTGCATTTAGCGTGTTTTCAAGGTTCATTCATGTTGTAGCATCTATTGACACTTCATTCCCTTGTATGGCTGAATAGCATTCCATTTAATGTATATAACACACTTTATGTATGCGTTTATCAGTTGATAAACATTTAGGTTATTCTCACTCATTAGCTGTTATGAATAATCATGTACAAGTTTTTTTGCAGACATATGTTTTCATTGCTCTTTAGCATATACCTAGGAGTGGAAATGCCGAGTCTTATGATAACTCAATGTATAAGGAGTCCTATTTCTCCATGTCCTTATCAACACAGAGTATTGTCTGTCTTTTTGTTGTATTAGTTTTAGCCATCATAGTGAGTATAATGTGGTATCTCCTTGTGGTTTTGATTTGCATTTCTTTAATGCAAATTAATGCTAATTATATTAAGCAAGTTTTCATGTGTTTATTAACATTTGCATATTTTCTTTGGAGAAATATTTATTCAAACCATGGTTACTTTTTACATTAATTGATTGTATTTTTATTGTTCAATTGTAAGATTTCTTTAGATATTATGGATACAAGTCCCTTATCAGCTATGTAATTTCCAACCATACTCTCTCATTGTGTGAGTTATATTTTCACTGTTTTAATCACATCCTTTGATGAACAAAAGTGTTTTGTAGTTTTGATGAAGTCCAGTTTATCTATTTTCTCATTTACCTCTTGTGCTTATAGAGTCATATAAGATAAACTATTGTCTAACCCAAGGCCATGAAGATGTATTCCTGTTTTTATCAAGGAGTTTTATAGCTTTAGCTCTTGCATATAGTTATATGATCCACTTTGGGTTGATTTATGTGTATGGTATGAGGTAAGGGTAAAAATTCAGTTTTACATATGGATATACAGTTGTCCAGCACCATTCGTTGAAAAGAATATTCTTTCCCCCATTAAATTGTCTTAACGTCCTTACAGCATATCAATTGACCGTAAAAGCAAGGGCTAATTTCTGGACTCTCATTTCTATTACAACAAACTATATGTGAATCTTTATACCAAAAAACCACATCATTATTATAGCTTTACAGTATATTATTATAGCTTTAAAGTATATTGTTTTTAAAATGGGACAAGTGAGTCCTTCTTCTTTGTTCTTCTCCAAGATTGCTTTGGATATTCTGGGTCCCTTTCATTTCTATAAGGTTTTTGGAACCAGCTTATCAATTTCTATAACAAAAAAAGCAACTCTGTGATTTTGACAGGGATAATCTTGAATCTGTAGATCAATGTAGGGAGTGTGCAATCTTAACAATGTTAAGTCTTCTAATCCATAAACTTGGGATGTTTTTCTATTTATTTAGAACTTTAATTTCTTTTAATTATATCTCATAGTTTTCAGCATGAGTCTTGAACCTTTATTACATTTATTCTTAAATATTTATTGTTTCTCTTGCTATTTAAATGGGATTGCTCTCTAATATAATTTTGAATTATTTATTGTTGGTGCATAGAAATGCAATTGATTTTTGTATATGAATCATTTATTCTGCTACATTGCTGAACCTTTTTGTTCTAAGTTTCCCTTTATTTTTGTTGGCGGTTATTACTGTTTTTAATTCCATGGAGTCTTCTACCTATAAGGTCATGTCATCTGTCCTCTGGAAATAGAAATAGTTTTACTTCTTCCTTTCCAATCTGAATGTCTTTGACTTTTTCTCTTGCCTAATTTCCCTGAACTGAATCTCCAATACAGTGATTAATAGTGTTATGAGAGTGGACATCCTTGCTTGTTCCTCATAAGAAGAAAAAAGCAACCAATCTTTCACATTAAGTATGATATTAACAGTGGGTTTTTCATAGATGTCCTTTATCACGTTGAGGAGATTCTCTTCAATTCCTAGTTTGTTGAGCTTTTTTTTATCATAAAGATGTGTTGGATTTTTTTCACATGCTATTTCTACATCTGTTGAGATGATCATGTGGTTTTATAGTTTATTCTATTAATACAGTGTATTGAGTTGTTTGACCCAACCTTGCATTCCTGATATAAATTCCAGGTGGTCATGGTGTATAATCCTTTCTATGTGGTGGTAAATTTGCTTTGCTGATATTTTCCTGAAGATTTTTGCATCTAAATTCATAAGGATATTGGTCTGTAGTTTGCTCATAATGTCTTTGTCTAGTTATAGTATTATAGAATGAATTTTAAAATGTTACTCCTCTTCTCTTCCTTGGAAGAACTTGTAAAATATTGCTTAATTCTTCTTTAAATTTTTGGTAACACTCATCTGTGAAGGCATCTGAGTTCAAACTTCCCTTTGTTGAAAGTTTTTAAATTACTAATTTAATCCCTTTTCTTCTTTTTCTTTTTTTTTTTTTTTTTTTTTTTTGAGACGGAGTCTGTCTCTGTCGCCCAGGCTGGAGTGCAGTGGCGCAATCTTGGCTCACTGTAAGCTCTGCCTCCCGGGTTCACGCCATTCTCCTGCCTCAGCCTCCTGAGTAGATGGGACTACAGGCGCCTGCCACCACACCTGGCTAATTTTTTGTATTTTTAGTAGAGACAGGTTTTCACTGTGTTAGCCAGGATGGTCTCGATCTCCTGACCTCGTGATCTGCCTGCCTTGGCCTCCCAAAGTGCTGGGATGACAGGTGTGAACCACCGCGCCCAGCCAATTTAATCCCTTTTCTTATTATTTAGGTCTATTCAGAGTTTCTGTTTCTTCTTTAGTTAGTTTCAGTTGCTTCCATATTTAAATTATCTAATTTAGCATACATTTGGTCATATTCCCTTATCATCTTTTTTATTTCTGTAAGGTCAATAGTGATGACCATCTTTCATTCTCCTTCATAATAATTTAAGTCTTTTTTCTTTATAAGCCTTTCTAGAAGTTTGTCAATTCCTTTTATCATTATTTTTTTCTACATCAATTTTCTTTTCTCTATTTTATTTATTTTCATTATACCTTTAGTATTTTCTTAAACCTTTGCTTTGGGTTTAGTTTGTTCTTTTTCTAACTTCCTTAGGTGGAAAATTAGATTATTAATTTGTGACCACTCTTTACATTTAAAATAGATGTTTATAGTTATAGATTCTTCTTTAAGTATTACTATAACTGTATCCCATGTCTTGTTTTTATTTTTATTTAAAGCATATTCTAGTTTCCCTTGCGATTTCTTCTTTGACCTATTAGTTATTTAAGGGAGTGCTTGTTTAATTTCCACATATTAGTGGAAATTTTTTTCTTTTTTAATTTCTAATTTTATTCCATTTTGGCCTAAGAAGATACTTTGTATGCTTTCAGTCTTTGCAAATGTATTGAAACTTGTTTTGTGGCCTACCATATGGTTTATTTTGGAGAATGTTTCATCTGCACTTGAGAAAAATATATATTTTGCTGTCGTTGCGGGGTGTGTTCTATAGGTATCTGTTAGGTCATTTAGTTTATAGTGCTAAGTCTTCTATTTCCTCTTTTATCTTCTACCTGATTCTCCTACCCACTATTAAAAATGGGCTATTGGCATCTCCAGCTATTATTGATGAATTGCCCATGTCTCCATTCAATTCTGTTAGTTTTTGCTGCATGTAATTTAGGGCTCTGTTATTAGGTACACATATGTTTCTAATCACTGCACCTTCCATGGAATGACCCTCTTATCGTTATAAAATATCCTTCTTTGTCTCTAGTATCAATTTTGCCATAAATTTTATTTTGTATGGTATTAATGTAGGCACTTCATTTCTGTTTTGGTTACTCCTTACATTGTATATTTTTTTCTATCCTTTTATTGTTGGCCTATTTGTGTTTTTTTACTCTGAAGTGTGCCTCCTGAAAATAGCATATAGCATTATTTATCTATTCTGTCCATCTCTGCCTTTTGATTTAGGTGTTAAAATCATTTACATTTCACATGATTACTAATAAAGTAGAATTTAGATCTGCTGTTTTGCTATTTTTCTTCTACATGTTATGGGGTTTTTTTGTTTGTTTGTTTCCTTGTTTCTCTGTTCGTTGATTATGGTCTTATTTTGTTAAATGAAAATGTTCATTGTAGCTTTTGAACTCTCATGGTTTGTTTGTTAGTTAGCTATTTGTTAGTATATTCTTAGATATTGCCCTAGGGATTACAATTGGCATCTTAATTTATATAAATCTCATTTTAATTAATACCAAATTAGTTTTAATAGTATACAAAAACTGCTTCAAGAAACTGTTCCCTTCCTCTCTTTTTTATTATTGTCTCAGAGATTATTTCTTTTTATGTGTTTAAGCCCACCAACACAGGTTTGTTTTTTTTTTTAATTATTGTCCTGGGCAGTTATCTTTTTAAACCGATAGGTGAAGAAGAGTTATATACAGAAAAATATTTATATTGGTTTTGGTCACATATATGTAAATAACATTACCAATGTTTTTTATTTCTTCATTTAGATTCAAGTTAATGTTCAGTTTTCTTTCATTTCAACTTGAAATATTCATTTTAGATTTCTTATAGGGTACCTCTGATAGTGGCAATTTCAGTTTTTCTTTATCTGGAAAGTTCTAAATTTTCCTTCATTGTTGAAGAAGAATTTAGATGGATATACATTCTTGCTTGATTGATAGTCATTTCCTTTCAACATTTTGTACACATCACCCCTCAAATTTCTAGCCTCCATGTTTTTCATGAGAATCATCTGTTACTTTTATTGATGTTTACTTGTTCATAAGTTGCTTCCTCTTCCTGCTTTTGAAATTTCCTTTTTGTCTTTAACTTTTGTCAGTTTGACTATGATTTGTCTACTGGAGTTCATGAATGTTCAAGATTCTTGACTGTATAGATTAATATTGTTCATTAAATCTAGACATTTTTGGTAACAATTTTTTCAAATATTCTTTCTTCCCCTTTATCTTTCTCATCTTCTAAGGCTCTCGTTGTGTTTTTATTGTTACTCTTGATGATGTCCTCCAGGCTGTGCTCACTTTTTTTCACTCTTTTCTTTTCTTTTCTTTTCTTTTTGCTATCCAAACTGGATAATCCCTACTGACATATCTTCAGGTTTATTGATTGTTTTTTTCCTTTTGTCAGCTCAAATCTGTTGTTGAAACTGTCTAGTGAATTTATCATTTCAGTTATAGTAACTTTCAATTCCAGGATTTCTACCAGTTTTTTATTGTGATTTCTATATCTTTATTGGTATTTGTATTAGGTGAGACTTTGTTGTTCTATTTTTGCTTAATTATTTAAATATTATTTTCTTTAATTTTAAAAAATATTTCTAATCACTAATTTGAAGTCTACGTCTACTAAAAATATTTTCTGATGGCTACTTTTTCTTTTTTACTGTGTATGTGACACACCTCTTCCTTTGTATGTCTTATAAAAAATTTTTTTGAAAATTGAGCATTACTTAATATATGAGGACAATTCTGGTGCCACATTCTTCTACTGTTCCTCAATATTTGTTGCTGTGGCTGATTTGTTGCTGGTTTTTTATTGCTGTGGTTCTTTTTTCTTGTTGTTGAGTATTTATTTTGTGACATTCCTGGACTAATTCTGCATATCTAGGAGTGCGTAGCCTCTGAATTTGCACCTACTTTTTTAAAAAAAACATAAATTCTTGATTTAAGTTTTTAGCCTGGCTTCCTAGAAGTCACACCTGGGTCAGTACTGTATAATTTAGTGGTCAGCCCAATGATCGCTCCAAAGAGTTTTTTTGTAAAATGCTTTACCTGTACGTCTTTCACCCATTGCCAAAGCTATTTGTGAGAAGGCATGCCTTAAAAGTTCAGGCAATTTACAAGATAGCCTTAGCCTTCACTTTTACTTCAGCGAGGCTTCAAGGTCACTCAGGGGGCATGTTACCTTCTTTCTCTGGTCTTTTCCTGGTCATGCACACAGCCTTACATATATGCACAGTATTTTATGTCCCCAGGAACATGTTAGAGCTTTTCAGAGTTCCCTAGGGCTGTCTTATTGTCCAGCATTTCCTTTTAAATTCTCATCCTGGCTCTAGTTTACCTCAAATGAGGTCACAACTTTGGATAGCTGAGATGTTGACAGCAGTTTGTTCTTATTTAGGTAATGTCCTGGGGGTAGGTTCCCCACCAATTTCCCTGAGCTGAGCTCTGAGTTAAACCATTTAACACCCCGCTCTGAAAATGCAGACTTCCCAGGAAACTGCAACTTTAGACAAAATCTTGACTGTTTTCTGTGGATAATACATTTAGTAAACCTCCAGATGCTGTCAAATATTTTTTGTTGTCAGCAAAGCTGCCAGATTTTGGTTCCTGCGCCTCTGAGAAGAGTAGCAAGACCAGATGAGAATAACCCAAGTTAACTGTCACAGGCTTCACTGTCTACCTAGGTTCAGCTGTGACTTCACTGTCTTACCAAGACACAGTAGTCTGTATTGGAAATACAACTTTGAGCCTCATCCATGATTTTGGTTAACTCCCTGAGTCTGAAAAGGTTGATTTCAGTTGTGTTGACTTAATTTTTATTATTTTAGAGGGAAGATGAGTTCACCTAGATTCTCACTCCACTCTTCGGAAAGTCAAGACCTCAACCTACTTTTTTAAAGAGAGATATTTTTGATCTATAATATGAATTTGATTTTTAATCACATAGATCACATAGTTTTCCGAAAAGCTGTGTGATGTGATGTGGGGATTGGGAAATTGGTAAGGCAAGTTCTTGTTAAAAATTAAATTATAAAAGACAAGCTGTAGTTTGTCTTTGGACAGGAAAATAAAAGATCTTTCTTTCCTTCTTAAGTATTCATTGAGAGCCCAGAATAAGCCTAACAAGGAGAAATTACAAAGATACAATTTCTGGTTTCTTAAGAGCTTGTTATTTTGGTGAGTATAGAAAATCATGGAAGGATGATATGTTAAACATCCAGTTAATTATAACACAAAGAACAACAATCTCAAGGCCATAAGAAAGGTATAAAACATAACTAATTAAAGGACAGTTATAATAAAATAATAATTATTTAAATAAAGATTTCACAAAGTAGAATCCATGCCATAACAAAGGTAAAGAAAATAATCCTATCAACAAATTTAGATTAAATACAAGAGAGGTATTTTGCCAAAACAATATTTTCGAATTAAGGATAACTTTCTTTTTGATTAGCCACTAAATGTTACCAATATTTGAAATTATATTTAGTTAGGTAGAGTAAGACATCCTGCAGAACAGACTTTTGGAAGAGTCCGGAAAATTATATACACTGGGCAATCGCTGTACATGACTGTTTTATAGCTGCCTCTGCAAGGAAAATTTGTTCTTTCTTCTAGCCACCTCTCATTCTGTCAATGCCTCATAAAATACAGACATTAAACATAAATATCCCCCACTATTATGTGGTGATTCCTCAGAAAAAGGCATATGGTGAAATTGTATTTTGGCATTTCTGCCTTGATTCCAAAAGTGGTCTACACTTACAGGCACATCTGCCTTGGCACCATGGACAACTTTTCCTTTCTAAATCCCTCATCAACAACTAATGACAATTAAAATTTACAGTGAAGAAGACATTTTCCAAAACAGATTGACTTCAAATTAGGCATTAATGTGCATGTAGGTGGTATAAAAATGCAATGATCCAGAAGGCAATTTATGTATTTAATGAATTCCAGCATGTATAATGAATTCTATGCATTGGAAAACTTTAATGTAAGGTTTTTGAAAAGAAGATATTCAAGAATGTCACATTAAAACTACTGGGCAGCTGTCTTGGAATCCTTGAAGACTACTTTAAAGATGATACTAGTACTCCCCGTTCTAACCTCCTGCAGACTAACATACAACTCAAGCACTATGCATGAAAATCCTTCCCTCTCCTTCTCCAGCCAAACTCATTTGAAAGAATATGGAACTAGCCCAGGGTATTTCTTTAGGAGCAAAAGAAAAACATGTGTAACTATTTTTTCATCACCTTAGTCATCTGAGACTCCCACTGAGAATGCTTGTAGGGGGAAAAAGAAAAGAACAATTACTATCTCCAAGGACAAGAAAAGAGCACGTCAAGATGGGTGCTTCTTTCCAATTCACTCCTGGAGACCTTAGCTTTATGAAAAATGCTGCCAGACATCTATTCCATTAAGGAAATCTAGATGAGGCTGTTTCCATCAATCTCTCCACTGACTTTCTTCTGTAATACATATACATAAACATGCACACACACACACACACACACACACACACATGCACTGACACACTGATTAAACATGACATTTTGTGTATTGGCTATTTTTCCCAAAAACTGTGATGTGGGAATTGGGAAACTAGTATGGCAAGTTCTTGTTAAATATTAAAGTATAAAAGATAAGCTGTGGTTTGTCTTTGGACAGGAAGATAAAGGATCTTTCTTTACTTGTTAAGTGTTTGAGAGCCCAGAATGAGTCTGACACAGTGAAATTACCAAGACATAATGTCTGGTTTCCTAAGAGCTTGTTATTTCCGTGGGTATAGAAAATCATGGAAGGATGATCTGTTAAACATCCATTTAATTGTAACACAAAGAACGAATAAGGCAGGGAGAGAGTTGTCAGAGTCTTTGTTCTTCTTTTTGCCACAATCTTTCTAAGCTTTGCACCCAGCATCCTCCTGCGAGTCATCTTCCCTGACCACCAGGTGGACATTCCTTGCTTGCAAGGGTGGCTTTACCAGTTAGAGTGAGCTTTTTCACCCTCCTGTTTTGTCTTTGGATAAAGAAGAACAAATATTTTGAGTTATCTCTTTGGCCTTAAAATAGGTTCTGTCACTGGCCAGAGAAGCAGGAAATCCCAGTTTACAAATCTCATTGCATATGGGTCAATCAGACAACTTTGTGAACATTGCTCCAGCAATGTCCAGGCAGGCTTGGGGGCTTTAACATGGTGAGAAAGACCTGCCTGAGGTTTGACAACAGGAACCAGACTTGCTCTGGGACTTCCTTTCCGGCCCACCAAAGCCTTGCATATGCAGTCTTCTCTGACTGCTTTGGATGAAGCTGTAGTCCTTGAGTGTGACACTCTCCTTACACTCACAGGGAAAAGTAACAATCCCTTTTTCTGAGAACCCATCGTAACCATTATGGGATACCATCATAATATATTATATGCCTTGTCTTATATTATTTTTTCATCCACTAGACTATAAGTCCATCAAAAGTAGGGATTTGTATGTAATTCAGATTAATACAATAATGAAAGCAATAACAACAGCTTATATTGAATTCTTACTGTGAATCTGCACTGCATCAAGTGAACTACCCACATTGTTTCTGACATATTGTAATTTCTGAAGATGGTCACAATATATTCCCCCATCCCACATGCACGTTATCAGTGTGCTATCGCCATTACCCCATCAAGGCTGGGATCAATGTCCTTTCTTTTCAATCTGAATTGGCCTTAGTGACCGACTTGCAACCAATTGATTGTGGCAGCATGGATGCTCATGTCTTCTGAGGCTGGCCCTGAAGATTTATAACTTCGGTCTTGGTCTCCCTAAATACTCCCTTTTGGGGTGCCCCCTCTTAGAATCCAACTCCCATTCAATGGGAAGTCCAAGCCACATGGGGACACCACATGTAGACACTCTAATGCAGCAGTTCCCAATATTATGGTACCAGGGACCGGTTTTGTGAACAGTTTTTTCATGGATGAGAGGGATGGTTTCAGGATGGAACTGTTCCACCTCAGATCATCAGGCATTAGTTAGATCCTCATAAGGAGTGCACAACCTAGTTCACTCGCATGTGCAGTTCACTTTGGGTTCCTGCTCCTATGAGAATCGGATGCCGCCACTGATCTGACAGGAGGCAGAGCTCAGGCGGTAATGCTTGTTTACCTGATGCTCACTTCCTGCTGTGCAGCCCAGCTCCTAACAGACCAGTACTGGTTCGTGCCTGGGGGTTGGGGACCCCAACTGTAGTGGACAGCTGAATCTGAGCCCACCCTTTGAGTAAACCAAGTGTAGGTGCCAGTCCTGTGAGCAAAGATACCTTCAGAATTTTCCAGCCCCAGCCATTTAAGTCTCTCTAGCTGAGGCCTTGTCTGCTGTGCCTTTTCTGATTTCCTGACCCACATCTCCTGGGAGCGCTAAAACTGCTGTACATTTTATAACACTAAGCTGGGGTGGGTTTGTTACGCAGCAATAGATAACCAAAACCCTTCCCAGTGCTATGAGGCAGGTACTATTATTATTCCCAACATGTGTAAGTACATTGAGGCTGTTAATTGTTGATAAAAATCATAATGACAAAAGATATTTTTTGAACTCTTCTATGTGTCAGGGACTTTATGTAGATGATCTCATTTAAGGAACATGAAGCTCTGTGAAGTAAGCAATTTTTTTAAAATATTGAATTTCTTGGGTACATAGTAGGTGTATATATTTACAGGGTACATGGGATATTTTGATACAGGCATGCAGTGTATAATAATCACATTATGGAGAATGAGGTATCCATCCCCTCAAGCATTTATCCTTCATGTTACAAACAATCCAATTACACTCCGTTACTTATTTTAAAATGTACAATTAAGTTACTATTGACTATATTCACCCTGTTGTGCTATCAGGTAGTAGGTCTTATTCATTCTTTCTATTTTTTGTACCCATTAACCATCTCCACCTTCCCCCACCCCAGCCCCTCACTACCCTCCCAGCCTCTGGTAACCATCCTTGTAACTCTTTATCTCCATTTGTTCAATTACTTTGATTTTGATTTTTTTGTTTTTGTTTTTGTTTTTGTTTGAGATGGAGTCTCTCTCTGTCGCCCAGGCTGGAGTACTGTGGTGTGATCTCGGCTCACTGCAACTTCCACCTCCCGGGTTCAAGTGATTCTCCTGCCTCAGCCTCCAGAGTAGCTGAAATTACAGGCGCCTCCCACCACCCCGGCTAATTTTTGTATTTTTAGTAGAGACGGGATTTCACCATGTTAGCAAGACTGGTCTTGAACTCCTGACCTCAGGGGATCTGCCCGCCTCGGCCTCCCAAAGTGCGGGGGTTATAGGCGTGAGCCACCATGCCTGGCCTATTTTGATTTTTAGATCCCACAAATAAGTGAGAACATGTGATGTTTCTGTGCCCGGCTTATTTCACTTAACATAATGATCTCCGGTTCCATCCAAGTTGTTGCAAATGACAAGATCTCATTATTTTTACGACTGAATAGTAGTCCACTGTGTATATGCACCACCTTTTCTTTATCCACTTATCTGTTGATGGATACTTAGATTGCTTCCAAATCTTAGCTATTGTGAACAGAGCTTCAACAAACATGGGAGTCCAGATATCTCTTCTGTATACTCATTTCGTTTCTTTTGGATATACACCCAGTAGTGGGATTGCTGGATCCCTCCAAACTGTTCTCCATAGTGGTTGTACTAATTTACATTGCCACCAACAGTATACAAGGGTTCCCTTTTCTCCAAATACTCGCCAGCATTTGTTATTGCCATAACAAATGTTATTGGATAAGCCATTTTAACTGGGGTGAAATGTTATCTCATTGTAGTTTTGATTTGCATTTCTTCTTTGATCAATTATATTTAGCACCTTTTCATAAGCCTGTTTTCCATTTGTATGTCTTCTTCTGGGAAATGTCTATTCAAATATTTTGCCCGTTTTTTGTTTGGATTATTAGATTTTTTCCTATAGAGTTGTTTGAGCTCCTTATATATTCTAGTTATTAATCCCTTATCAGATGGGTAATTTGCAAATATTTTCTCTCATTCTGTGGGTTTTCTCTTTACTTTGCTGATTGTTTTCTATGCCATGCAGAAGCTTTTTAACTTGATGTTGTCCCATTTGCCCATTTTTGCTTTGGTTGCCTGTGCTCAAGAAATTTTTGCCCAGACAAATGTTCTGGAGATTTTTCTTAATGTTTTCTTGTAGTACTTCCATAGTTGGAGGTCTTAGGTTTAAGTCTTTAATCTATTTTGATGTGATTTTTGTATATGGCAAGAATAGGGGTCTAGTTTCATTCTTCTGAAGTAAGCAAATTTTAAGGCTCATATTTTACATGTGAGGGAATTGATGCTGAAAGAGAGTATTAACTGATCCAAAAATACACGTCTAGCCATGAGAAGGTCAAGATTTGAACCCAAGCATTCCTTTCCAAAGAGTGAGGCATTTAACCATGATACCACAAATATATGCTGTAATTAACTGGATAAATAAAATAGTTGCTGTGTGGTAGAGTTTGGGCAAGAGCACAGGCCTGTCTGACTCTATCACCATATGTGACATGGTGACTGAACTGAAGAGTGATCCCTTAACATATCTGGGTATGAATATCATAAGAAGACAAAGAAAATGGGTGTTTTTGTTTGTTTGTTTGTTTGTTTTTTCCTTATTTTTTGTCATTGCAGATTATATACAAAAAAATACTTAGCCATATGACCTCATAAACAAGATAACATTGTCAGAATATGTGTGATAGCAAGTATCTCTGTAGTATTTTAGTGGGCAAAGAGAAATGCTTCCTATTTATGCATGAATCTTGAAAAAATTAATCAACCTAGTACCAAAGGATAATTTCAAATAATAATTATATCCAACAGGTTAACAGTCTTCTCATTACTAATAACCAAATTTTATGGAGATGAGGAAACAAGTATTATAATTAAGAGCAAGTGTAATCAGTGAAACTGACCAAATCTTACCTAGACTGACTGACGAAGAAAAAAAGAAAGAAAATGCAAATCACTAAAATCAGAAAAGAAAGTGGTGACACTGCTACTGACTTTACAGAAATAAAAAGGAATTAGAAGACCAAAACAAATGGACATCAAATTAGGTACCCTAGATAGAAGGCAAATTGCTAGAAACGTAAAATTACCAAAAGAAACTTGAGAAGAAATAATAATAAAAAATCTCCTAATGAAGAAAAGTCCAGGCCGGGCGCAGTGGGTCTCCTCTGTAATTTCCAGCACTTTGGGAGGCCGAGGCAGGCAGATCACGAGGTCAGGAGATCGAGACCATCCTGGCTAACACGGTGAAACCCCGTCTCTACTAAAAATACAAAAAATTAGCCAGGCGGGGTGGCGGGCACCTGTAGTCCCAGCTATTTGGGAGGCTGAGGCAGGAGAATGGCGTGAACCGGCAGGCGGAGCTTGCAGTGAGCCGAGATTGCGCCACTGCCCTCCAGCCTGGGCGACAGAGCAAGACTCTGTCTCAAAAAAAAAAAAAAAGAAAAAGAAAAGTCTAGAACCAGATGACTTAACAGTGAGTTCTACCAACCACTTAAAGGAGAATTAACACCAGTTTTTCTCAAACTATTCAAAAAAGTTGAAGAGGAGGGAATAACCCTAATTCATTCTGTAAGGCAAAAATTACCCACAAAGCTAAGCAAAGATACCACAAGAAAAGTAAACTATAGACCAAAATCCCTTATGAATATAGTTGCAGAAATCCTCAACAAAATACTAGCAAACTAAATACAAGAGCATGAAAGGATTATACACCATAACCAAATGGGAATTATCCCAGGAATACAAGGTTGATTAACATTTAAAAAATCAATGTACTACAGTACACTAATAGATAAACAAGAAAACACGATAATCTCAATTGACATGGAAAAAGCATTTCACAAAATCCAAAACTTTTTATGATGCATAAAACTAGGAATACAAGGGAACTTCCTTGACAAGATAAAGAGCATTTACGAAAAACCCACAGGTAACAACATACTCAGTGGTAAAAGACTGAAAGTTTCCCTGCTAAGACCAAGAATACAACAAGGATGCCTGCTTTCACGCTGCTTCTCAGCTTTGTACAGAAAGCTCTACCCAGCATGCTTAAGCAAGAAAAAGAAATAAAATCATCTATATTGGAAAAGAAGTAACACTTTCTCTACTTGAAGATGGAATGTTTCTATATATAGAAAATCTCAAAGAACCCACAAAAATTTACTAAAGCTAAGAAACAAATTCAGCAAAATTGCAGGTTGCAGGATCAACACACAAAAATCAGTTTGCGTTGATTTCTGTCCACACCAGCAATGGACTATCCAAAAAAGAAATTAAGAAAACAATATCATTTATTATATATCAAAAATAATGAAATTTTTATGAATAAATTTAGCAAAAGAACCCCGAAACTTATACCCTGAAATCTACAAAACATCACTGAAAGAACTTAAAGAAGACTTAAATGGAAAGACCACCCACCACTTTCATGAACTGGAAGACAGTATCTTTAAGATGGCAACACTACCCAAAGTGATCTACAGATTCAGTGCAATTCCTGTTAAAATTTCAATGGCGTTTTTTGGTGGGGTAGAAATGGAAAATTCAATCCTCAAGTTCATATAAAATTATAAGAAGCCCCTAGTAGTAAAAACATTGAAAAAGAAGATCAAAGTTGAACAACTCACGTGTTTTTACTTTAAAACTTACCACAAAACTACAATATTAAGTAGTGTGGTAAAGGCATAAGGCTAGACATGTAGACCAATAGATTTAAGAGTCCAAAAATAAATTTATACATCTGTGGTCAATTGATTTTCAACAACAGTTCCCAGACCATTGAGGGGAAAGAAAAACAGTCTTTTCAACTAGTGGTGCTAGGACAACTGGATATTTACATGAAAAAGAATGAAGTTGAACCTTTACCTGACATTATACACAAAAATTAATTCCAAATGCATTAAGGACCTAAATGTAAGAGCTAGAACCATAAAACTCTTAGAAGAAACAACAAGGGTAAATTTTTATGACATTAGATTTGACAATAAATTCCTTGATAGGACACCAAAAGCACAAACAACAGAAGAAAAAATAAATCAGACTCTATCAAAATGGAAAAGATTTAATGACATTGTCAAAAAAGTGAAAAGACAATCTATAGAATGGAAAAAAGATATTTGCAAATCATACTTCTGATAAGAGTTTAGTATCCAGAATATATGAAGAATAATTAGAACTAAATATTAGAGAGATAGCTGGAAAATCTCAAAATACCTGGAGATTAATCAACATACTTCTAAATAACAGATTAATCAAAGAAAAAATCTCAGGAGAAATTTTAAAATATTTTGAGCTAAATGAAAATAAAAATAGAACTTATCAAAATGTGTGAAACACAGCAAAAGCAGCGCTTAGATGGAAATGTATAACATTGAATGCATGCATTAGAAAAGATTTCAATTCATAAATCTAAGATTTCACTTTAGAAAACTTAAGGAAAATAAAATCCAAAGTAAGCATAAGAAAAGTAAATTTAAAGCAGAAACCAATGAAATTGAAAATATGAAATTAACAAAGAAAATCAATGAAAGCAAAGGTTGGTTATTTGAAAAGGTCAATAAATTTGATAAATGTCTTTCCAGGCTAACTAAGAAAAGAAGAGAAAAGACACAAATTTCTAATATCTGAAATGAAAGAGGGACCATCACTACAGATTCCCCTAAATATTAAAAAGCTACTAAAAGAATACTATGAAAAACTCTATGTCTCAAAGTTTGATAACTTATATGAAATGGACCAATTCCCTGAAAGACACAATCTGCAAAACTCATATAAAAAAGAAATAGACACTCTGAATAGGTGTATATATATTAAAGCAATTGAAGCAATAGTTAATAATCTTCCAAATAGGAAAGCACAAGACACAGATGGGTCAAATTCTAGCAAGCATTTAGGGAATAAATTATACCAGCTCTCTGAAGTCTCTTCCACAATATGGCAGCAGAGGGAACATTTTCTAATTCATTCTATGAGGTCAACATTGTGCTAATATAAAAACCAAGCAGACATTACAAGAAAGAAGAAAATTACATAGAACATAATGTAATGCTCATCTTATGAACATAGATGCATAAAAAATCCTCAACAACTGAACAGCAAAAAGACAAACAACTCAGTTAAAAAATGGCAAAAGGACTTGAGTAGACATATCTTCAAAGAAGATAAACAAGTGGCCAAAAAGTAATGCAAAGATGTTCACCATCATTAGTCATCAGGGGAATGCAAATTGAAACCATAGCATAATCATACCGTCTTGTA
Organism: Symphalangus syndactylus; assembly: GCF_028878055.3. Lineage (NCBI taxonomy): Eukaryota > Metazoa > Chordata > Mammalia > Primates > Hylobatidae > Symphalangus > Symphalangus syndactylus. Next base: position 81,723,011 of record NC_072426.2, read on the forward strand.
CCCACTAGGATGGCTATCATTTTAAAAATGAAGAAAAATATTGATGAGGATGTGAAGAAAATGGAACTCTTGTACATTGGTGGTGAGAATGTAAAACATTCAGCTACCATGAAAAGCACTTGGCAATACCTCTAAATATTAAACATAGAATTACTATAAGACCCAGGAATTCCACTTTTGGGTATGTGCTCAAAAAGAATTGAAAATATGTACTCAAACAAATAATGGTACATGAATGTTCATACTAGCACTATTCACAATAGTCACAAGTAGAAACAATGAAAACATCCCAAACATCCATCAACAAATGAATGGATTTTTAAAAATCCTGTAATATGATATAAATATGAGTATTATTCAGCTATAAAAAGGAATGAAGTTCTGATATATGCTACGACATGGATCAACCTCAAAATGTAAACAAAAGAGGCCAGACAAAAAGGTCACATTTTTTATGATTCCATTTATATTAAATGACATATCCAGCATAGGTAATTCCACACTGACACAAAGCAGGTTGTTGGTTTCCAACAGCTGGGAAGAGGAGGGAATATGGAGTAACTGCCTCATGGGTGTGGGGTTTCATTTTGAAGTGATGAAAATGTTTTGGAACTAGATAGAGGTGGTGGTTGCACAACATGCAAATGTATTAAATGTCAGTGAGATATTTACTTTAAAATGATTAATTTTATGTTGTGTGAACTTCACTTTAAAAAGAGCAACGTGGCAGTTGCTGTGATTTACAATACCACATGAGTTGCAGGGTTTTCAGCTTCATATACCTGTCAGGACGCAAGTGGGGAAGGAAAGTGGAAACTCCTAACACTACCATCAAACACTGAAACTGACAGCTTGTGGCCAGAATCTGGGAGGAGCTAACTTTAAATACAAGGAGGTTGAGGCTAGACCAAGAAGAAGGATATGTAGTCCACCGATAACTTACCTCACAAATTAGAGCAGTCCTGCCCTTCTTCAAGAAGGTAATGAAATACTTTGTTGGAAAGCAGAATCTCTAACAACTTGCAACACTTAAAGGAGCAAAAGAGAATTTTCACTTAAGAAAATGACTATTTTAAGTAAATAAGTTGAGAAACTTTAGAAGATTTTCTTAAAATGCAAAAATAAAATAAAGAATGAAGAACAACAATGAACTGATGACTAAAATGGAGCATAGAAAACAGGTCTAATATAAGAATGATAAGAATTCTCCAGGAACAAAACAAATGAACAACAACAAAGAATAAAAGAATACAATTGTAATACAAAAATAAAATCAGAAACAAAATCACCGTTCTTTTTGCTGAAAAATAGAACTATCTCTTTGACACGATTGAATTGATAAAAAGCAAAATTTTGCATATAAGATTAAATTTAAAATCCCACTTATATCCAGAAATTAAAATAAGTTAATATAAAAGAAACAATAGTAATAATAAAATCCACAGAATCCTCAGATGACTACTCTACAACAGCAAATTGAAGTAAACAATAAAGTTTCAGGTACTGAGCTTAGAGGAGAAAATAATTTGACTCAGCAATGCAATACACATTCAAGCTGTTTATTCATATATTACAGACCAAAAGGTATTTTCAAATATATATAATTAACAAAGCATACAACTCATGGATTCTTTCTAAAATTCATTGAAAGATGAGTTAAGAGTCAAAATAATGAAACGAAGCCAACTTAAAGTCAGTTAAACCAAAAAAAATTTAAATAACTTAAATTTAAATAACTTAAATTTGAATAAAATCAGCTTTATAAACCTGATTAGTAGTAATCATACTTTCAAAATCATGAACATAAAACTGACTACCTAATATACAAATAGTAATTAATGACAATAATTTGGAATTAAAGTACTAGATTGTAATAACAAATAGAGCGGGTTATTGGTGTATCACATAGTGGTAAAGAGAGAAGGACTTACAGTCAGATTGACTGGATTACAGTTATTGAGGTAGGAGATGGGACTCAACTCCAGAGGTGGGGCTCAGACACCGAACCAAATTGAGGACTAGCTAAGACAGGGAGGGGGTGGATGCAGCTTTCTTTAAGATACACCCACCAGTGTGCTGTGTCGGTTTACCATTGCCACAGCAACATCCAGAAGTTACCACCCCTTACCATGGCAAAAACCAGATAACCCAGAAGTTACCACCATTTTCTAGAAATTCCTGCATAGTCCACCCCTTATGTATGTAATAAAAGTGGGTATAAATATGATTGAAGGACTGCCTCTGAGCTGCTGCTCTGGGCACACTGCCCATGGGGTAGCCCTGTTCCACAAGGAGCAGTGCCTCTGCTGCTGCTGTGCACTGCTGCTTCAATAAAAGTTGCTGTCTAATACCACTGGCTTGCCCCTGAATTCTTTCCTGGGAAAAGCCAAGACCCCTCCCAGGCTAAGCCTCACTTTTGGGGCTCACCTGCCCTACATCAGCCTCTTTATTAAAATTACTTAACTGCTCTGGGATTCAGTTTCCCAATATATAAAAAAGTAGATAAAACTAGTATCTATTCCATAAAGACTGACTTCCCTACTTGAATTTTAACTTTCTCTTAAACTAATTTAAGAAGGACATGAGACTTTATTGTGCATACTGCTTGGTTTCATCCAGATTTGCTCTCTCACTAGGGAGTTACACTTGAGAAGTGTTTGTGAGTCTGAAATTCTTTAAATATATACTGCATTGTTTCATCTAGATTCCCTCTAAAGGTTCTGTGAAAACTTACATTTGAGATGCATCTGACTTTCTATTCACTAATACTGCCTGAATACATGTAGATTTTCTCTAACTCCTGGTAAAAATGACATTGAGGAGTATCTGATCTTGTATTTATGGATGCATCTTGACTACCCTCAGATTTTATTTTACTCTCTGAAAAAATTTATATTTGGGAAGTGTCTGAGCACTGACTCACAGTTACTGCTTTTGCTCATTTGGATACCTCTAACCCTCGCTGGGCATTACATAGGAGAATCGTGAGTTTGCCTTATACCAACTTTTATATCTAGATTTTAACTCTCTTCAAATAGTTACATTAGAAAAGTATCTGAGTTTTCTTTATAGTTGCAGCTTGTTTCTATCTAGATTTGCACAGTCAGAGAAATCTATTTTTTTTGGTATAGATTTAAGGGGTACAATTGCAGTTTTGTTATAAAGATATATTAAGTAGTAGTGAAGTCTGGGCTTTTACTGTAACCATCACCCATATAGTGTATATCGTACCCATTAATTTCTCATCCCTCACCCCCACCACCCTTCCAAGTCTCCAGTGACTATTGCTTCTCTCTCTCTGTCCATGTGCACATATTATTTAGCTCCCACTTACAAGTGAGAACATGTGGCATCTGACTTTCTGTTTCTGAATTGTTTCACTTAAGACAATGTCCTCCAGTTCTATCCATGTTGCTGCAAAAATATATGATTTTATTCTTTTTTATGGATAAATAATATTCCACTATATATATATCACTATACATATATACTATATATCTAGATATATAGTATATATGTATAGTGATATATATACTATATATGTATATACTATATATATATTATATATACTATATATAATATATATATACACATATATATGTGTGTGTGTCTATATATATATATATCACATTTCCTTTATCCAGTCATCTGTTGATGAACTCTTAGGTTGATTACATATATTTGCTATTGTGAAAAGTGATAAACATATTGTGATAAATATACAAGTGGAGGTGTCTTTTTGATATAATGATGTCTTGTCCTTTGGGTCTATACCCACTAGTGGGATTGCTGGATTGAATGGTATTCTCTTTTTGGTGCTTCCAGAAATCCCCATACCGTTTTCCACAGAGGTTGTACTATTCAAACCTGACATTTCTGGTCCTCAGGAAGATATGTTTCTCAAAGTAAAAAAACAGAACATATTTCATTTAGCAGCTTATTTATAGCTTGATATATACCTTTTAAATATTTAGACTTACAGTACTCAAGGCTCCATTTGTATTCTTGCTCTGAACTCCACAAATATTAGAGTAGGTCAAAGAGGTTAGGGCAGAAGAAAGAGAAGAGAGATAGAAGAAAGTAGAGGAACTTGAATGTTCTTATCTTAGAGAGTGAGGAGTCATAAATTACTCTCCATTATTAAAGGGGGAGATGATGAATTTTTATATTTATATTATTTGTATTAATGGAAAGGATTGCCATTGGAATCCATCTTGCTAATATTAGTGGATTTGCAAGAGAAAGTTTGAGTAATTGGACATGGTTTAGATCAGCAAAATCCTCACTTATAATAGCAGGAAATTATTTAAACTGATTTAATCAAGAAATAACAGTATAAAGCATATTTAGAAAAATGAAACTTTTAGATCTAAAAACATAAACACTTAAAAGTTGTCACTTTTGTGAGTAGTATTGGAGTGGTGGGGTCAAATAGAGATCTACAGATTTTTATTATAACCATTTATATTTGATTTTTAAAAAATCATGTATATGTATCATTAACTCTACCAAAATAATCTTTCATGTTTAATTATTAAAATTAAAGTATTAAAATAATAGATGAACATATTGAACATTGATCTTATCTCAGAATGGATAAAACTTTCTAAATACGCAATAAAAAATTACAACATGAGAAATATAGATGGGATTTGACCAATAAAAACTGAAAATCTACAAGATTGAAATGCAAATGATATTATCAAAACAAAATGATACATGCAGTGTTATTCTTTATTTCCAACTTTTATTTTAGGTTCGGGGGTATGTCTGCAGATTTGTCACATGGGTAAATTATGTGTCACGTGGGTTTGGTGTACAGATTATTTGGTCATGCAGGTAATGAGCACAGTACCCAATAGGTAGTTTTTCGATCCTCACCCTCCTTCCGCCCTCCACTCTCAAGCAGGCATCCATTATGTTTCTTGTTCCATTCTAATAAAGTGTTACTCTAAACATAGAAAGGGATTAGACAATTTAATGAAATGACAAATATCATTAAAGAAGTAAGGAACATGAATAATAGTTATTATTACACACACACAGGAAAACTTAGTAAACCAAGCAGTGGAAATTAAAACTGCAACCTGATTCTATTTTCTCAAACCAAATTACCTAGAATTATATATTAAAAGTTAGCCTGGAAGTGTTAATTAATATAACTTTTTCACAATAAAAATTATCATCATATATTACGAGTTTTAAAACCATTCACTTTTTAATACAGTAACTTCGTTTTTAGGAACTTAAGAAAGATTATTTTTACAGACACAGATACATATTTGTAAGGGTATTTTTACCATATAAAACCATTCACCTTTTAATACAGTAACTTTGTTTTTAGGAATTTGTCTTAAAAAAGATTATTATTACAGACATAGATACATATTTGTAAGGATATTTTTATCATATAATTTATTATAGTGTAAAAGTATCGGCTGGGTGCAGTGACACACGCCTGTAATCCTAACACTTTGGGAGGCTGAGGCAGGCAGATTGCCTGAGCTCAGGAGTTGAAGACCAGCCTGGGCAACATGGTGAAATCCCGTCTTTACTAAATAATACAAAAAAATTAGCCAGGGGTGGCAGTGGTTGCACCTGTGGTCCTAGCTATTTTGGAGGCTGAGGCAGGAGAATGGCTTGAACCCAGGAGGCAGAAGTTGCAGTGAGCAGAGATCACGCCATTTACCCCACCCTGGGTGACAAAGCAAGACTCTGTCTCCAAAAAAAAAAAAAAAAAAAAAAAGGCCTGGGGGCTCACACCTGTAATCCCAGCACTGGCCAACATGGTGAAACTAAGTCTCTACTAAAAATACAAAAATTAGTCGGGCGTGGTGGCAGGTGCCTGTAATCCCAGCTACTTGGGAGGCTGAGACAGGCAAATCACTTGAACCTGGGAGGTGGAGGTTGCATTGAGCAGAGATCCAACCACTGCACTCCAGCCTGGGCAACACAAGTGAGACTCTTTCTTAAAAAACAAAACAAAACAAACAAACAAAAACAAACAGAAATTATCCATTTAAATTTGTCAATGAGGCTAGGCATGGTGGCTCACACCTGTAATCCCAGTACTTTGGGAGGCCGAGGCAGACGGATCACAAGGTCAGGAGATTGAGACCATCCTGGCTAACATAGTGAAACCCCATCTCTACTAAAAATACAAAAAATTAGGCATGGTGGCGGGTGCCTGTAGTCCCAGCTATTCAGGAGGCTGAGGCAGGAGAATGGTGTGAACCCGGGAGGCGGAGCTTGCAGTGAGCCGAGATCATGTCACTGCACTCCAGCCTGGGAGACAGAGCTAGACTCCGTCTAAAAAAAAAAAAAAAAAATTGTCAACGAAAAGAGTCAAACTCTGTGAGAAGAGATTTATTCTCAGACAGATGAGTGACCATGGCCTGTGACACAGCCCTCAGGAGGTCCTGAGAACATGTGCCCAAGGTGGTTGGGGTGCAGCTTGGTTTTATATACTTTAAGGAGACACGAGACTTCAATCAAATACAAATAGATTTAAGAAATACATTGGTTTGATCCAGAAAGGCAGAAAAACTCAAAGCTCAAGGGGGCTGGGGGGTGGGTGCTTCCAGCTTACGGGCAGATTTTAAAATTTTCTGGTTGACCATTGAGTTTATCTAAAGCCCTGGGATCAATAGAAAGGAGTGTTTGGGTTAAGATAAGAGGTTGTAGATACCAAAGTTCTTATTTGCAGATGAAGCCTCCAGGTAGCAGGCTTCAAAGAGAATGGGTTGTTACATGTTTCTTATCAGACTTGAAGTCTGTTGATGTTAATGCCAGGGAGGTATAATGAGGCATGTCTGACTCCCACTTCCTGTCATGGCCTGAAACAGTCTCTCAGGTTAAATTTAAAAGAGCCCTGGCTGAGGAGGAAGTCCATTTAGATGGCTGGGAGTCCTTAGAATTTTATTTTGGTTTAGAAATTTTAAACAGCAGTGGAATAAGTAATGAAATCTATAATAGAATATTTTATGAAACATGATGAAATGTTAAACAGCCCTTAGAGATCATATTCTCAATAAAAGCTTAAGTTTAAAAAATATAGTAAGGCATAGACTAATATAAAAAATAGGCTGGGTGTGGTGGCTCATGCCTGTGATTCCCAGTACTTTGAGAGGCGGAGACAGGCATATCACTTGAGGTCAGTAGTTCGAGACCAGCCTGGCCAACATGGTGAAACCCCGTCTCTACTACAAATACAAAAATTAGCCAGGCGTGGTGTCATGCACCTGTAATCCCAGCTACTTGGGAGGCTGAGGCAGGAAAATCGCTTGAACCTGACAGACAGAGGTTGCAGTGAGCCAAGATCACGCCACTGCACTCCAGCTTGGGTGACAGAAGGAGACCCTGTCTCAAAAAAAAAAAAAAAAAAAAAAAAAAAGCATAAAAAATAGCACCAACAAAACATACGAAGTCAATTTAGTTTCCTGGATAACATTATCACAAATTTTTATATTCTTTACTTTTTTCTGCATTTTCCAAGACAAGAATATATCAATTTAAGGAACAGAACCACAAAGCACATAAGAAAAAGGAGACAGAAGCATGTTTTGGGATAAACCATCTACTATTTACCAAAGAGTTAATTTAAGCATGAATATGTTCCCAAAATTATAATAAAATACATATTATATACACAAAAAATTATGATTCTGGTGTTAACTATTTACTTCCTTAAAACATTAACAAAGCACTAAGCTAAAGAGGCCCCAGGGCGTATCTGAATTCCAGTCTGGTTCCAGGTCCCCCTCCTCTTATGCATCAATTCTCTTTCTGATTACAACCCACACAGTGCACAAAGAATCACGAACTGATCTCTTCTTTAAATCAGAGCTGTACAACCAATTAAGAAAGCTTCAGACTGCTACTGCGCAAACCCTCCATTCTCAAAATAAATACTGCATTCCTCAACCATAAATATATTTGGGAAGAAAAGTATGCTTTAATAGCCAACAGCAGAATTTTTCCCAGGGACGGATTGTATTACTGAGGAATACACTTTAGTGGATGTGTTTAATTATGAAAACAATTCACTGGTCATTTATTAATTTATTCCACAAATAGTCATTGAACCATACCCTGTGCTGGGGATTGAGAAAGGCTCTGTGATAAAGCAGCAAACAAAAACAATAGAACCCTGGTTTCAGTGAAGTTCACAGTCTACTTGAGAGGTAAGCGTTCAACAAAGAAACAAGCAGTGATTGCCTATGGTGGGGAAGCACATTAAATCCCTGGATGGCTTCATCTGAATATGGTTGCAGGCAAAGAGTTTAGACGGATTGTTCTATGTAATGAACAAGCCTCTTTAGAGCCAAAAGCAACCAGCAAGGGACACAGATAAGGAGGTCTTGGAGGCCAAGCACAGTGTTTAGAATATCAGTATAGTGGGCAGCAGAGCCTAGGAGAAGAGACACCACTCAGAGCTTCTCAGAGAAAAATGTCTGCAGGACTGCTAATAACAGGGAAGTCTAGTGTTCAAGTTTCCATTGCTCAATGTGCTTTTGTCTGCTGTAACCTTTACTATCGCCCCTCCTTTGGTAAAGTCACTTCACATAGAGCCTGGATGTGGTGGCACTGGGGAAATAAAAGTATTTGAATATTGTCCAGTGAGGCAACATTGATGCAGTATTTTTCTCAGCCCCTTCATTGGATTCGCAACAGGGTGCCCCATTTACTCAGCCCACTGCCCTTAACCCCTTGGAGGAGGAAGCATGTAAGCGAGTGAGTGCCAGATCCAGCCAGCTGCTTCAGGCACCAGAGGGAACAAGCTCTATGCAGGGCCCACAGCCGAACCCAGGTGGGGGTGCCTGTGACCCCAAAGCCCCAGAGGGAGTGTTGCAGTGCTCTCTTAGCTCCTCCATCTGCAGATGGCTGTGTGTTAACAGCTTAGTTGGCCCGTTGCCTCATTGCATGGTGGGGCTTCCCTCTGCCAGTGAGAGCAAAGGGCCAATGTGACAGCCTTTTGGGTACCCGCCCTCAGTGGGTCCCGAGCTCTTGTCCAGCGTCCAAGAATAATAAGGTCATGCAGACACCTGAAGGGTGGTGAAGACAGATAATTTTATTAAACGATGGAAATGGCTTTCAGCAAAGAGGGGAGCTGGAAAGGGGATGGGAAGGGCAGATTGTCTTCCCCAAAGTCAGGTCATTTCTCCCTGAAGTCCAGCTGTCTTTTCCCTGAAGTCAAGCCATCTCTCTTCCCCAAAGTCAGGCCATCTCTCCTCTCTATTTACTGAGTCTGGGGTCTTTATAGGCACAGGATGGGGGTAGGGTGAGCTGTAGGTAGTTTTGGAAAAGGCAATATTTGATTGGTAAAAAGACATTATTCAGAAAAGAACCAATCAGGAGAGAGCAGGCAAACAAAAATAGAAGTTCTCACTTTGGGCTATGGGTTTCAGGCTACTTTTGCCTGAAGATAGGGTTTCACTGGGGACCCACCCATGTCTGCCTAGAATTTCTCTGCCTCCTGCCTCTATCAACATGACATGAGAAAAGAAGAACAGAGGCTGGAACTCTGGGCCAGTTGTGAGAGAGGAGGTAGAGTAGCCCTGAATACCTTGAGATGTTGAAAGAGACATAAATGGTGTGTGGGAGCCCAGGGTGAGTGAGTTTTACTTAAGAATGAAGAGTGGGGTTACTTTGGTAGCTGAAAGACTTGGTTTTGCCCAGTAGCTAGTATCTGGGTTATCTGCCCAGATATAGTTTTTTTTTTTATTAAATTATGTTCACTCACTCAGGAGATATGTTTTAAGAACAAGACTACAAAACCCATGAAGCCACCACTTAGGTTAAGAAATAGAACACTATGAGTACCTTAGAAGCCCCCAGTGTGCCAGTGGTATCGCTTTTCCTAACAAGACATAAGCACTATCTTGACTTGTGTATTAATCATTTCTTCACTTTTCTGTATTGTATCTTTAAATAACATATTATCCAGGTGTGAAAACTGAGTAGCAGCCTCCGGCCAGCTATTTAAAGGTACATGGCCCCCAGCAGCTGAAGGCTCTCAGGAAGAGCTAAGATGAACAGTTTCCACTCAGTGAATGACTGCTCTTCCCCTAAGCATTCACTGGAATGCCTCTTGGGACAGACTCCTCCGGCTATGGTCATGAACCGAGTCCTTGATCATTTGAGATAAGTGCAACAGTCGGAAATGCAGGAGCCACAGCTCTTCTGATTGTAAATGCACTGAGAGGACATTCCACAAAACTGTCCAAGTGGGGCCAGCCTTTAATCCAGGATGAGGTCCCAGGAACCGAGGCTGAGGCTGGGCTACTGTTCACTGTGGATGTGAGGCCAAGGAAGCCACAAGAGAGAACAGGGATCTGGGAAGGAAAGAGGCTGCCTGAAAGGAAGTGGCCCCACAGGAGACTTCAAGGCAGGCTGGCACAGGGCAGGGTTCCACAGCAGCTAACAGAACAAGTGTGGCCACATGGACATGTAAGCACGTGATTTACTACTTAGACTGACTGAGCAGAGTCCACAGAATGGAATGTCCAGGCACCTTTAAACAAAACTGGAGGCCCCTCCCTACTTTCCTTCCCATCCAAGAAGGTCAGTGTGGTCTTAGTACTCACCTTGTTTCCTAGGCCTGTATTTAGTTCCCTCCAATATGTCATAATAGTAAATGGGCTAATGTATTGCCTTTCCATGATATTTTGTGGCAATAGTTGGAGTTAAGCTGACTTATCTGCTTCACTTGTTCTGCTTCACAGCAGAGGTCTCTTCATTTGATTCTCTTTTATGTGTCTACTTGTTTCTAAAATACAGTGAAATGTGAGACCCATATTTTTAATTACTTTTTCTCTATATGCAGTGCAATTCTGGAAATATTTGGATTATTTACAAATTTTGAATTGTTTTCTAATAACTGTATTTGTGCTTTCTTTCCCCCAATTTTTCTGCTTTCTCTGGTTTTAATTGGCCATTTTATATAATTCCATTTTATATCCTCTCAGTGTGTGAATTATAATTCTATTTTTTATTTTATAGTGATTGCCATAGGTTTTCCAATATTCATCTATATCTAATCTAAGTTTACCTTCAGATCACACTATACAGCTTCATATGTAGTGCAAGTACCAGAAAATTTCTAATTTCTCCCTCCCATAAGTTATCACATTACTGCCATTCATTGGTCACTGCCAAGGGCTGGAGGGAGGGCTGACAGCTAATGGATGGATATAGGGTATCTAAATATTTTGTAATTAATAATAGATAGTGGTAATTTGTTAATAATCCAAATATTTCAAGAATCACATTGCATATAGATAAAAAGTAATATAAAAATATAGGTCTCACATTTTACAGTATTTTAGAAACAAGTCAATAACCTGGTTTCATGTGAATACACAAAAACCCTCTGAATCACACACTTTAAATGGTTACATTTTGTTGTGAATTATATCTCAATAAAGCTATTATTAACAAAAGCTGACATATTGTATGATCCCCGTATAATATTTTGAAACGACATTATAGAAATGGAAAACAAATGAGTGGTTCCCAGGTATTATGAATGGGGGAGGGAAAGGGGACACAGGTGGGTGTGGTTATAAAATGGCCACAAGGTGATCCTCGTGGTACCAGAGATGTCCAGGAGTTTCTGTGACAGTGGATACATGTGATTACAAATGTAATAAAATTAAATACAACTAAGAACACCCACAAATGGGCACAAGGAAGCCTGGAGACATTTGAATAAAATCAGTGGGTCGTAACAATGTCAATAACCTGGTTGTGACATTATACTATAATTTTGCAAGTGGTCACCACAGGGGGAAACTGTGTGGGGGGTACATGGGATCTCTCTGTTATTTCTAACAACTGAGTGTGAATTTACAATTATCTTAAAATTTTAATTTAAAAAAGATATAAATCAACCAAGATGTCCTAGGTGAATAGATAAACATGCTGTGGTATGTCTATATGATTGGCTATTATTCAGGACTAAAAAGAAATGAGCTACCTAGCCACAAAAGACATGGAGGAAGTGTAAAGGCATATTATGAAGTGAAAGTAGTCAATCTGAAAAGGCTGCATACACTACGATTCCAACTATCTGACATTATGGAAAAGGCAAAACCATAGAGGCACTAAAAAGATCAGGTATTGCCAGGGCTGGGCAGAGAAAGGGATGACTAGGTGGAGCATATGGGATTCAGGGAAATAAAACTATCCTGGTATATTCATACTATAGTGATAGATACATCACATTCTGTGTTGTTAAAACCCATAGAATGTACACCAGTGAAGTCTAATGGACCCTGGGTGACAATGGTGCATCAATGTTGGTTCACCAATTGTCACGAGTGAGCCCTCTGGAAGAGAATGCTGATGGTGAGGGAGGCTGGAGGGTTGCCAGGGGTAATGTGTGTGGGAACTCCCTGTACTTGCCAGCCAACTTTGCTGTGAAGCTAAAACTACTCTAAAAAATAAAATCTATTAATTTTTTTAAACATAGAGTGAAAAGCAGACCACCCAGTTTCTTTCTTTCTCTTTCTTTCTTTTTCTTTCTTTCTTTCTTTCTTTCTTTCTTTCTTTCTTTCTTTCTTTCTTTCTTTCTTTCTTTCTTTCTTTTTTCTTTCTTTCTTTCTTTCTTTCTTATTTCCTTCCTTCCTTCCTTCCTTCTTTCTTTCTTTCTTTCCTTCTTTCTTTCTCTATATTTCTCTCTCTCTTTCTTTCATTCATGAACACTGCCACAGTGGAAGCTACCTTACTCACGCTTGAGTCAACGTGCTGAATTGTTTCCCATTCTCTCTTCAAATATATTGAACAATGTATATGGCAATGCAGAAAACTTGGGACTAGAAAACCATTCATTAGCATGTGTACAAATTTCTGCACCTTCCAGAACTGTTTGCCTCAATTATATGTTATTATGTGATAGTCAAGTATTGTTAAATGGATATACCAGTATGAAAAGAGAGCTGTTGAATATAATGAAATTAAGCTGGATATTTTGGAAGAACTCTATACAGCCAAATTTTAAAGAAATTCTTCTCAAATTGGGAATGAGAGAAACAACAGCAAAGTATTGAAAAAAGTTTATTTCAAAACCTTCAGCAAAATTCTGTACCCACATTGCTTTGGAAGAGTACTGCTTTAAATAATCGCACATTATTATAGATATGGTTTATGCAAGAAAGATGATGCAGCACAACTTGGTCTCATTCAACTGTTTGAAGATGGAAGGAAATGGTAACGGTTAACATGTTAAACATTACAATGTCAGCATTACCTCTGTATTCTGATGAGCCATCCCTAGTCATGATAACTGTGAGAATTTGTGCTTGATATTTTCTACATGGTTCAGATACATGGAGGTCTAATTGTGCTGAAATGCAGATGTGCCGTACCCACAGATGATGCCTTTAGAATTCTGCCAACCTGTGTCGAACCCTTCTGAGGAGAATCTGAAGAATGTCATTTGAACCATGGGTAATTCACAGTCTATAAATTCCAGACTGTTTTCAATGTAGGGCCCTCATTACAAGACAGGGCATTAGGCCTCAAAAACATCTGTGAGTCAGGTCCTGTGGGCTTTGCCACTGTCTCCAGCACACAATCGAAACATGAGATGATATGTGCCTATGTACACACAAAAGGGGCAGTCATGGAGAGGACAAGAAAGGCTTATTTCATGGTTTTGTAACACTATTGAAGTTTTTTTTTAACAAAATCTATCTACAGGTTTCAGAGTCATGGAAACATGATCCATGGTTCTTTTCGATGTTCTTTTCATTGTACTTTCCAAGGACTATTGACATTTCATCCACAACAGCAGGGTATGTTTTTAATGGGCTAGTAGAAAACATACTCATATCCAAATATAGGGCTGGTGGTATATTTGTCATGCAACTTGGCCTTGCAGTTGGAGCTGAAAGCTGTTGCTGTCAAAGGAAATGTTTGGGTGACTCAGCCAAGAAAGCAGTTTATTGGTTTTGGCAGCAGACAACAGGTGAATATTTCATGGAGGAGAGAGGTTTTAATAGCTGTTTATACAATCTTCCCAGCCATGGCCAAGGTTGTTTAGATTGGTGAAATGAACAATATTTCATTCCTCATGAGCCTGCTGACTTCTGTTGATGGGTTGATGATGCCACTATTTGCTTTACATGATTGGGGTAAAGTTCTCACTTCACCAATATCATCTCCAGCTCCCTGGAGGAGCAACATCTAGGGTTTGGGGCATCTGTGCTAGACAAGCTCCTTTAGTCCTCTGCCAATTTGGCAGGAGCCTACAGAAAATTCTTGATGCACCTTTTTAATGATTGTGGAAGCCTACATGGCTCCAGTGACTCTGGTTAGAGTGCATTTTATCACAAGAGCTGCCTGTGTGTGTGAGTAGATTACAGCAACCCACTTTCCCAGGGACGCTGGATGCACTGGATATGCACAGTAAGGACGCCCTGGTCTACGGTGCTGGGAAGGTCAGCTAAATCAGTATGACATGTTAGAAGCCATAGCATTCACAATTATAGTATGCAAAACATGCTCACACACACACAGACACAGAAACGAGTCAATGGGTCTGAGAAGCCATGAGGTACATTTTAAAGGGCATTTCCTTAAAACACAGACTGTCAGGATTCTACTGTCAATATTTACTACCTTTGTGACTTTGAGTAGCTTCCCGTGTAGGAAGGAACCTCAGTTTCCAGCATATGTTAGGGGGTTTGGAGAGTTGGCTTTTAAGCTGTCATCCAGATTTGACATTCTATGATGAAAAGAAAAACTCTGAAGCAAAGTGCTTTGATCCTAGGACTAAGAAGAGTAAGATTCAGATGGAGAAGACTTTAGTGAAATATCAGAGGACAACAGGCATTTGTGTTCTACAGAATGAGCATAGGCTGAGGAGCAGGAACCTGCCCCACCTTTACTGGCCATATGGCCAAGTGCAGGTCTGGGTCAATGAAACCAGAACCACAATGCCTGCCTCACCTGGATACGAGGGACTGGCGGGGCTCTTGAGTGAAGACACACTCTGTAGAGGAGAAAACACTGTACCTATATGAGAGGAATGTATCTGCGTATTTGCAGCACCAAAATGGCTTGCCCAATTCAGTCCATGATGATTCATGTACCCTTTACCATCTTTTTAAAAATTATTATTATACTTTAAGTTCTGGGATTCATGTGCAGAACGTGCGGATTTGTTACATAGGTATACGTGTGCCATTGTGGTTTGCTGCACCCATCAACCAATCATCTAGGTTTTAAGCCCCACATGCATTAGGTATTTGTCCCAATGCTCTCCCTCCCCTTGCCCCCCACCCCCTGACAGGTCTTGGTCTGTGATGTTCCCCTCCCTGTGTCCATGTGTTCTCATTGTTCAACTCCCACTTATGAGTGAGAACATGCAGTGTTTGGTTTTCTGTTCCTGTGTTAGTTTGCTGAGAATAATAGTTTTCAGCTTCATCTATGTCCCTGCAAAGGACATGAACTCATTCTTTTTTATGGCTGCATAATATTCCATGGTGTATATGTACCAGATTTACAAGAAAAAAACAACCCCATCAAAAAGTGGGCAAAGGGTATGAACAGACACTTCTCAAAAGAAGACATTTATGCAGCCAATTAACATATGAAAAAAAGCTCGTCATCACTGGTCATTAGAGAAATGCAAATCAAAACCACAATGAGATACCATCTCACACCAGTTACTATGGCGATCATTAAAAAGTCAGGAAACAACAGATGCTGGAGAGGATGTGGAGAAACAGGAATGCTTTTACACTGTTGGTGGGAGTGTAAATTAGTTCAACCATTGTGAAAGACAGTGTGCTATTCCTCAAGGATCTAGAACCAGAAATACTATTTGACCCAGCAATCCTATTACTGGGTATATACCCAAAGAATTATAAATCATTCTACTATGAACACACATGCACACGTATGTTTATTGCAGCACTATTTACAATAGTGAAGACTTGGAACCAACCCAAATGCCCATCAATGATACACTGGATAAAGAAAATGTGGCACATATACCATCTTTTTTTTTTTTTTTTTTTTTGAGACAGAGTCTCGCTCTGTCGCCCAGGCTGGAGTGCAGTGGCGCAATCTTGGCTCACTGCAAGCTCCGCCTCCCGGGTTCACGCCATTCTTCTGCCTCAGCCTCTCCGAGTAGCTGGGACTACAGGCGCCCGCCACCATGACCGGCTAATTTTTTGTATTTTTAGTAGAGACGGGGTTTCACCGTGGTCTCGATCTGCTGACCTCGTGATCCGCCCACCTCGGCCTCCCAAAGTGCTGGGATTACAAGCGTGAGCCACCGCTCCCGGCCCATCTTTTTCTTTTTATTTCTTTGAAACAGTCTCACTCTATCGCCCAGGCCAGAGGGCAGTGGCACAATCTCGGCTCACTGCAACCTCCACCTCCTGGGTTCAAGCAATTCTCCCACCTCAGCCCTCCTGAGTAGCTGAGATTACAGGTGCATGGTGCCACCAAGCCTGGCTAATCTTTGTAGTTTAGTAGAAACAGGGTTTCACCACGTTGGCCAGGCTGATCTCATATTCCTGACCTCAGGTGATCTGCCTGCCATGGCCTCCCACAGTGCTGGGATTACAGGTGTAAGCCACTGCGCCTGGCCCTGTTATCATCTTTACTGGGGGTCATTATATAGAATACTGGCACTTCTAATAATAATAATCTAATTATCTTCTAGGAATGGTTATCTAATAATAATTCTCTTCCTGTAATACTGGTACTTCTAATAGCTCCATTTATTGTTGCCTGACATGTGCTAAGCACCTGCCAAGCATTAAAGTTCATTATTTTATTTAATCCTCACAAGCCAACAAAGAATGTATCATCTACCGCATTTTGCATTTGAGGAAATGAAGACTTAGGACGGCTAAGACATTTGTGTAAGGTTTTTCCCCTAACTGGACTCAGCAGCTTAACTCCCACATGGGTCTTTACGAAGCTCATGAAGCAGAACATATTCTCTGTATTGAAAAGAGTGACTCCAGAGTAAGAAAAGCATTCATACTCCTGGATTAGACTCCTTTTCATCGCTTCCCATATCATTTTAATAGTGGATCCCATTTTCTCAGGACCCCACAGTTATTGAAGTTTTGTGAAGAACTGCTACGAGGCCGTCTCTCCCTCACCTTCTCTTCTCCTTAATTAATCTCCTTAATTAATTAATTAATCTCCTTAATCTCCCCAACTCTTCCCATCCTCCCTCACCTCCCGTCTCCCCCCATCCCCCCTCACCTCCCCACTGCCCCCCATCTCTCCTCTCACCTCCCATCTCCCCCTCAGCCCCCATCTCCCGAGACACCTCTGGCAATGGTGCATGGGCTGTGGACAGGTGGTGCAGGGCAGGGGAGCCCTGAATTAGTTTGACTCTCGTTTGCTCTCCACAGCAATCCTGTAACATGAGCAAGGTACAATTTTTAATCCTATTTTTAGGAATGGAAAATTGGAATTCAGAGAGTTTTCTTTTGATATCTCATTTCTCCCTCCTGAACGGAGTCAGCTCCTGCTAATTTTTGTTCTGTGGGAAACAGCTTTGTCTTGCGGGTGTGGAAGAATAAGTTATCCAGTGGTCCCCGCTGACTCACCCACTGCGCCCACTGCAGTCACTCCCAGGGACCATTTAGAGGGGGAAAATGCAATTTTGGAATGAGCCAGATTAATTTAGCGATTTCCATTATTCATTTTCAGTTTAGATTAGTCATTCCCATTATTCATTTTCAAAACATCCTAGAGCTCTGTACTTTTCCTGAACTTACAGTGTAAATTTCAGCTCTGAAGACAGTTGTCTAACTGGTCAAGATATGAGGAAGTCACTCCTTCTCTGTCTCAAACACTGGCTTGCCCTACGAAGTACCTGCCTACGAAGGGTCACCTGGCTGCACCCCTGCTCACCTGAGTGACTTGGCTACATGTGTAGGCACCCCCTGTACACACTCTACGAAACTGCCATGTGCCATACACACACACACATACATGTGTTCAAAGGACTACTTGACCATGAGATGAACAATATTTTCAATCATAATGATGTTTTTTGTATATGTACATGCATGTGTATGTGTCGGGGTATGTGTCTGTGTGTGTGTGTATATGTGTGTGTGTGTGTGTGTGTGTGTGTATTACGACCATGGCACCCTTGCATACATCCACATAGACCACACACACAGGTAAGGTTTGAACTGCCGACCTAAGTCTTGGCAGAACACCTTGTCATCACCCCATCTCCCCTGTCTCTCTTCTCACTTCTCCATCTCTCCCATCCCCCTCTCACCTCCCCATCTCTCCTGTCCCCCTCTCACCTCCCCATTTCTCCCATCCCCCTCTCACCTCCCCATCTCCCCGATCCCACTCACCTCCCCATGTCCCTAGCCCTTCCATCCTCATCTCTCCCATCCCCTTCTCACCTTCTCATCTCCCCCCATTCCCTCTCACCTCCCATCTCTCCCATCCCCTCTAAACTCCATCTTTCCCGTTTCTCCTCTCACCCTCATCTCTCCCATCCCCCCTCAACTCCTGTCTCTCCCATCCCCCTCTCACCTCCATCTCCCCCATTTCTCCTCTCACCCCCCATCTCCCCATCCTCCTTTCACCCCCATCTCCCCCACCCCCCATCTCCATCTCACCCATCCCCCTCTCACTCCCATTTCCCCATCCCCCCTCACCTCTCATCTCTCCCATCCCCCAACTCCATCTCTCTCATCTCCCCTAACCTCCATCTTTCCCGTTTCTCCTCTCACCCCCTATCTCTCCCATCCTCCTCTCACCTCCATCTCCCCCACCCCCCTCTCACCTCCTTCTCCTCCTGTCTCTCCTCTCACCTCCCCATCTCCCCTCATCCCCCTCTCACCTCCCTGTCTTCCATGGAGGCTGTCATGAGACTGTTTCTTGTCCTCTCCCAGTTCTGATGAAGTGGGAGGCCTTAGCCCCCGCCCCCTCAGGGCCTGCAAACCCTCAGCTGTAGTCTGGGCCTGGCTCCTCAGCCAAGGGATCTGGTCATTCAGGCTGCTGTCATCTGATCACTTCTGTCTCAGTGTCTCCTGGGTTAGGCACAAGGAACTGACACCTTTGGCTGCTCTTCCTTCTGCTGTTCATGCGAGTAATGAGCTGTCTTTACTGAAAATAATTCTTTGTCCTTAGGGGTTAAATCTGCCAGGCCTTGGTCCTGGCCTTTGCATGGTGCTTGTCAATGTGTATGTGCATGTGTGTGTATATGTGTGTGTGCATGTGTATATGTGTGTGTGTGCATGTGTGTATGTGTGTGTACGTGTGTGTGTGTGTATTTTAAACAAAAAAGAGACAGTCTCACACCCCGTCCCATCCCCCTGCCCAGTCCTTTTGCTTAAGGCTGTCTGTCGTCTTTAGCCTTTTCTGTGCTTAGTGTATCTCTTCATAAATCTAAGAACATGAAAATATTTCCATGCCTCGTTCCCCAGCTCCAGGCCAATGCCTACGAGGTGTGTGAGGACTCAGTTCCCTGAGCACAGCACTCCTGACCCTCCCGGCGCAAGCCTTTTCCAAAAACTCACAGCTTATTTATCAGCCACTTATGTAGTGCTCACAATTGCAGGCCCTATCTGAGAACTTTACAAATGTTCACTCATTTCACCTTTGTAACAACCTCGAGGTAGACGCTATTGCTAATTATCCTTTATAGATGAGGAGGAAAAGTAACAGAGAGCTTAACTAAGTTGCTCAAGGCAATGAAGCAAGTAGGTGCCAGGGCTGGGATTCGAATCCAGGCTGCTGGCACCAGACTATGGGCTTGGAACCACTCACCTACAGAGGATCTCTTCCTTGTTCTATGGTTTCATTCATTAATTTAAATGACATATGGTTACCTTCACTGCTTGTATTTTCATTAGGTTTTCCTCATGAAAGATGAAAATATTTCTCTCTCTCATTTCTACCTTTTGCCTTCTGTCAGTTTTAGTTTTTGTTGTTGTTTTAATAATCTCAGTCTGTTTTGCAATCATAATTATGTCTTCCATACTTTCTCTACGGTTGGATTCAAAATTTTAATAGCTGAGTAATAATATTAATATTGTTGTGACTGAAAATATTGTACATTTCATGGTAAAGTAGTCTGCCAGAATTATATCTCTGTATAGGTGCATGATATAATCCCTGGATGACAAATGTTCATAGTGTTCAGATAAAATATATTGTTTTCTCATTCTGCATCAATTGCTTAAAATAAGGCATATTTGGCTTTGCTTTTATTTGGGCCACTGTTTTCAGCACTTTCTTGGAGTATTAATTGCCCTTCTTGTTGCTATTGTCAAAAAAAAATACTGTGCCTTCAACACATCCTCGAGTTCCTCCAAAACCTCAATATAACACCAATGGCATGAAATGCTCTGTTTTTCCCCCCGAGATTTCCTTCTTGGAGTCTTCTGATTCGCTGCTACAATCTCAAAGTTTGTTCTGTTGATAAGCTGCAGAGCTGTCATCCTCAGACTTACTTACAGCCTCTCTGGGTTCGATTTCCTGTTTTCAGGATCTCGTTTCTTTTTGTGTTTCTGGCTACTTACTTTCTTGGAGTGTCCTCCAGTGGCGCTGGCCACCAAGGTTGTCTTCAGTCCTCTCGGTATGGAGCTGTGGTTCAGATGCCTCCTCTAGATCCCATGTTGCTCAGCACAATTGACAGTATTTACTTTTTTCCTCCAATGAATTGCTCTTTCACCTTTGTCAGAAATCAGCTGGGCATATTTGTGTGAGTCTACTTCTGAATTCTCTATTCTGCTCCGTTTGTTTATTTCAGAGTGTGTCCTCACTCACAGTCTCCATTAGTCCTTCATGTCGGGGAAATCGGTGTTGTGATTTCAATTTCACTGACATAGACACCAAGGCTGAAATGGCTTCAGTGATGTGCACTTCACCACGCAGCCAGTCTTGACACATGGCAAGTCAACAGGGCATATTTTGTTCCTCATTCCCATGCTCATCCCATGTTCATTCTGCAGCAAGCAAATGCCAGCTGTCCTCTGATATTTCAATAACTCTTTCTTTAATAATGAACACACAATGTTAACAGCTAGAACAGAAGATACAAGGAGACAGGATAACATTCCACAGTCAACTTTGAATGCTGAACTATGCATAATTGCAGATAGCATTTGCTACAGAGAGTTTGAACAGCAGCAGACACAAAATTCTCAGTCTAATTGCTGGTTGTGCATAGATCCAAAGCACATTCTGATATTTTGACCAATTCAGAGATGTCAGCATGCTCATTTTAATGAAACTGGCATCTAGAATTCTGTTGCTATAAGTGGGCAATAAGTGGCATGGAGGGACAAGACAAAGTGCTCAGCCCAACATCCTTTCCCAACTTCCATGGAGAAGCCCTAGAAGCCAAGGGCTCCAGCAAGCATGGGGGTGCCGTGCGAATCAGCTCTTTCAGCAGTGATCAATACTGACAACGTAGGCAGCTGGAAGGAAGAGCTCCTCTGGCTGAGGTTTATTTTCTTCTGTTATCTCCCTTGGTAAAGTCTAAAAACAAAATACAGGCTAGTTTCTCTGTAGGGAAGAAGAGAGAATACATGAGAGTATTTTCCTTTTAATCACTCAATTTCAGTGGCAGTTGGCACAAATTACACTTTTCCTTTGATTAATGTTATTTTCCACTTGGAAGGATTGGCTTAACTTTGTCCTCTTGATTAAATAGAAGATGTGAAGTTTGGACAATTTCTTAAAAAGCTTTGAAATTGTATTATAAATAGATACAGAATCTAAAACCAAGAGACTTATTGTTAAGAAACCCTCTGTTTTACCTGAATTATAAATGGAAAAGCAAATAGTGACATACAGATTGTTTTAATCTAGACATTAGCCAGTGTTCTCTGGTTTACTTACACTTTTAAGTTTCTCAAAGCAAGACATGTAAAACAAATGTGAATCATATATTATGCATTCTAACCATGGAATGTTTTTATATTTATGCATAATAAAAGCTTTATGTGTGTATTTTTTGCAGTCTGGAAAGTGTTAATATATTAACCATTTGATGCTAGTTCAATTAAAAACGATGTATGTATTACAATTTAGAAATTTCTGCAAGATTCCTTCTTGAGTTACCTGACAGTCCCTAATTCACACCTTGAGGACAGATGATTCTAAGCTGGGCAGGGTGGTGATTCCATCCCACAGCCAAACCATGAAACGTGGCTCAGTACCATTAATGAACCCTATACCTCAATTTCTCATGCCACTGTGAAATTTTCTGCAAGTCCAATTTTATGATCAGAGATATATCCCAGATTTTCGCTTTTGAAGTAAACTTCCTTATGCATTTACAGAGAACACTGCCAAGAAACTGAGTTCTAATGCATTGTCATCCTTAGGGGCCAGGCTTGCTTTGGGAAATGTCCACTAAAGGATGCACTTAGAGGAATTCAGACATCTTTAGATCTCTGGATCCCATCCAAGTTGCACACAGGCCCTTTTGGCACTCGTCTGCTCCGGCTTTCCCACAGGGCTCTGGAAGGGCTCCAGGAGCTCATTTAGGCTCCTACCTCGACACAAGAACCTTTCTGGTTCCTTTCGGCACCAGAAAGGAATCACGAAAGAGACCAGCCTCAGGCACCAGAGTTGCAGAAGAGAGCTAGAGAAGATGGACAGGGATGAGAATGTCTGCCCTGGAGTTTGACCCAGCCACCTGGGAAGCACACTGGGGCAGGGAGCCTCAGTTCTTGATCGCAAGGAGGGAAGGGCCAGGCATTCAGCAGGGGCTCCCGGGTGTGGGTATTTAGGGCCCGCTGAATACCCAGCTTCCAGAGCACTCTGTAAACTGATCAGGATTGCCACAGAAAACAAGAAACATAATGTGTGTTCATCTATGTGCACACAAACAAAAGAAATTCATAGAAAGAGGTGATTTCTCTCAACAGCCAATGAGGGAACAGATAGAAGGAAACCTGAGTTGTAATTCCCTGACACCAATTTAACCCTTTGCAAGTCTCTGATATCCTCAGTGCCTCAGTTTCCTCATCTGTGCAGTGAGGGTACGGATGAGGAAGTACCTTAAGTCTCATCTAGATCTTCCATTTATCTGGACTTAAGAACACTGGGAGGGAGTCACACTTCTGACTGCCATGCCAGTTACAAAGCACTGGTGACTAATAGATCATTGGAAGTAGAAATAAGTGGTAGGGATATGTATCCAAAACATACGTGCACTTTCCTTTTAAGGAAGGTAAATTGTGACTCTCAAGCCTTTTCTGCCCCTAGGCTACAAGCCTTCCTTTACAGAATATTAGCACCTGCAAAATGTAGGTTAAAAATAAGGAACTCAATAAAGTCAATCATTTGAAAACAAAATTACTAGCAAGTCATTAAGAAAAAGTTGAATGTCCAAGACAATGATCAAAAGATCTGAACCAGGAATTTACCAAAGGTGCAAATGGCCAATTGGCATGCAAATATTTACTCCTAACAGCTATTATGTCAATGCTAATTAATAGGATATTATATCCTTAGGTTGTCAGCGAAATGAATAAGCCAAGTACTATAGAAACTAGGCATTATAAAACAAGAGCTTTAAATGTTTTAAAGCCCTTGGACTTGGAAATTCTGTTTTCCAAAATGTATTCTGAAGACACGTTCACACATGTGTATTAAATTTATGTGATAATGTTCATAATAATAAAAACAAAATAATTTAAATAATTACATTTATTTTGACACACCCAAATGATGTCATTAAAAGTTTTGCTTTTGAAAAACATTCAATAATATTGGAAATGCTTCAGTGGAAAATGAGAATAGAAAGATACAGACATATATATATACATAGTATGATCCCAGTTCTGCAATTATAAAGACTAATATGGCATGTGGTTTTATTTTATTTTACTTTACTCTGTTTTCCAAATTCCAAATAATAAATATATATTTCTATCATAACAATAAGTATTATTTTTAAATGGATCAACATTGGAAAACCCTTTGGCTGTATCTCCTCCATCTTAACATCCACCCTATCTATGACTGAGCAATTCTATTCCTAGGCGTATGCTCAACAAAAGTGCATACATATGCTCACCAAATCTCATATTCTAAAACATTCACAGCAGTGTTATTTATAATACCCTAAGGCTGAAAACTACACAAATGCCTATTAGTAATAAATTAATAAATGGTGGTCTATTCCCACAACAGGGGTACATACAGCAATGAGAGTGAGTGACGTGCAACTGTATGGAACGATACAGATCAACTCACCAACAGCATGTAAAGCTCAATGACAGGAGCCAGATAGAAAAGACACAGCTTTATCATTCCATTTATATAAATTACAAAAACTGGCCTAGTTAAGTTGCTAGTTACTCTCAGGAGACAGAGACTGCAAGAAATTGCAGGAGCTTCCAGGGCATCATATACAGTGTCTCTATCTGGGTGTGTGTAGTTTGTAAAAATCCATGCAGATGTGCATCTCTGTGCCTTTTCTGTGTGCTTATCATACCTCCACAAGATGTTTTAAAATGAATTAATGAAATGCTCAGCTTACATGAAGAGGGCAAGGGGGAAAGAAAGGAGGAAGGGGAAAGGACCAGGGATGAGGCCCAGCACGTTACCTGGGACCTGAGAGCACACCTCTTACAGGTGAGGGAGGGAGAGGTTGGGGCAGCTCACTATCTGCCTGGGGTGGAGGCAGAAGAAGAAGGCCCCAGCAGCAGGATCCTGCAGTTGGCACAGAGCCCTGGCTCCTGCCCTGGCCCCACTGCCACACACTTGCCTGAGCTCATTCACCTTGAGAACACTTATCTCTGCGCTTTTACCCCACCATTCCCTGTATCTGGAAGACTTCTTTCTCCCAAATCTGTACATGGCTCACTCCATTCAGGCCTTTGTTCAAGTATCATCTTCTCCAAAGTGCCATTCACTGAGCATTTATTTAAAATAAAGAACCTGCTACACTCATGCACTAATTCCTAAACCTTCTTTATTTTTGTTCATAAGAATTATTGCTATATGTAAAGTGTGGACATACAGATACATATATATATACACATATGTGTATATGTGTAGGTGTATATATGCATATGTATATGCACATATATGTATATGCACTTATACATGGTAGAGCAGATGTATAAAGAGTAGACATATATGTATACATAAATATGTAAACACACATATATACGTAGATGTAGACATAGGTATGAGTGAGGTATTACAGGCAAAGGAGTAGAGAGAGAGATAGATAATAGTTATAGAGATACATATATATATGCCTTCCTAGAATATAAGTTTCACAGGGACATTTTATCTTCTTCCACCATCCTTTACCTAATGCCTTGAATAGTTTCCAAAACATCAAAGTGTTCATTAAATCCTTGCTGAAGGAGTATTGTTACCCTTGTCCCCATTATTCCTAAGCCACACTGGTGAAAATGTTGATGGCATCATAAATGTAAATGCTCTCTCTTGGTGACTCTCTCACGTGCACTTGCTCTTTCTCTCTCTCTCTCTCTCTCTCTGTCTCTCTCTCTCTGTCTCTCCAGGACAGTCCAACAGCCCAACAGCATTCTGAGCAAAGGGTGAGGGCACAGTTGTAGCTTCCCAGGATAATTGGAAGCAGACACCGCCACAGCACACTCTAAAGTTGAGACAGTGGTTGTTTGGAGATGGTTGAGCCCCAAGTGCCTTTGTGTTTTTGTTGAGCAATCTGAGCTGCTGGGCACATTTTTACACAAAGGGTCAGATCCACAGTTTTCAAGAACTCCACTTGAGAAATAGTAGGTGAACAAAGGTCAAGATAATTTGAGTCCATATGGACCTCTTCAGTGTGCAGAACTGGTGTAAAATGTTGTGAAGCATTCTCACGGGCTTATGTGTAGTCAAGATTCAGAAATTCCCAGTGTTTGGTTCACATGTGATTTCCTTACTTATATTGAATTACCAAAGCTCAGAGGCAGCATTCGGAAGACCTGGTTGCAGCTGGCTGAGCTGGTCTGTCCCAGTTCTAGGAGATAATGTTAAAAATTCACCTATATGTCGACTTTGCGGCTCCAATAACTGCCTCATCTGGCTTTACCATAACCCACTGAGTTGGACAGGGAGGGCTCTGTGAGCTTCCCTTCTGTCACTGTGGAGCTGAAGTTCACAAGTGAGGGATGTCATTTGCCCATTTGTGTCCCTGTTAAGACAGTTGCCCCATATGGCCAGATAGATTCTTGGTCCTCACCTGTTGAGGTCAGAGGACTAATGATGGTGCAGTTGGGCCTCAAATCTTTCCATTTTAAGATAACAAGGAAATCTTTAATATTCTGCATGATTTCCTTTTCTCACCCACTCTGTCCTTCCACTTCACAATCTGTTCCTAGACTGCACAACTATGCTTTAAGAGTTCCTACCGTTTCCATGAGTCTGTGTCTCCTTAAACAAGACAAAACCCAGGCTGAGAAGAGCAGAGAATCTCACTTCTTAATAAGATTCCAGCCTTATTCTTAATGGGTATATCTGGGCACCATTTATTTTTGTGGCTCTGCCAAACAGCTCTGTAGTTAATAAATAAATGTAAATGCCCTCTCTTGGTGACTCTCTCGCAGGTGCTTGCACTCTCTCTTTCTCTCTCTCTCTCTCTCTCTCTCCAGGACAGTCCAACAGCCCAACAGCATTCTGAGCAAGGGGTGAGGGCACAGTTGCAGCTTTGGTAGCTGCAGTTTGTGGAGGAGTCGAAGTTTCCCAAAGTCTCTAAAAGCTTCACTAGTTTCCACACATTTGGGGTGTGTTTGACTTGATCATGCACATGGGTTCCTAGACTGTGTCTATAGAGAATTTCAACATTTCAATAATCAATTTCCTTAAAAGGTCTATTCTTTTTTTCTTATTCCGCAGGCAGGCTGGGCTGCTCACCAACCCCACCCACCCCCACCCACCCCACCCAACTCCCGGTTTTATCTGCGTCTCCAGCTCACTGCTCTGCAATCCTGAGGCTGTGTCCCTGTCTGGAGTCTGGCTCCTGGAGATGGCCTGTGCCTCCCACTCAGTCCTACTGCCTACCAGACCAGGCCTAGTTTCTCCACAGCCCATTTGGACTCTATCTTGGCTCAGGGGGCTCCCTGGCTTCTATTCCTCTTTGCCCAGGTTTCTGTTCGTGGCAGCCTCACCTCCCCTTGCAGCATCCCCGAACACAGTTCAGTGAGTCATGCAGGCTGAGCATGCGGCGAAAAGTCACTGCACTGGGTAAAGAACCAGTGTGGACACTTTCACTTACCACCTGCAGTATTTGTTCATTCCTAGTCACGGCACTTTCCTCATTAACATTTTTGTCATCTACTCACATATCCAGCACCTAGCACTTTGTACAAAATATTCTGCTTTTAAGTTTATTCCCAAAGGCCACATCCTGTGCTTGAGAAAGATGATGAATTCAGGATGTTGTTATCTATGGGTTTTGGCCCATTAAAAATGATCTTTTTATTATCCTTAGGAAGGCAGAAATAAATAAACAAATACATGTCTGCTCCTACTTAGAGCTGGATGGCCGGTCTCTATAAAACAGCCCAATGCAATTCTTCTTTTACTACGCAGTACTCAGGAAGCGCTGAGGCATTTCTCTATCAATAAATCCAACTGCCTGGTTCCTCCCACTGGTCTGCAGGGCACAATAGAGGCTCTGAAGGGGAAACTCTCTTCTCAGCCCTAATTCTATGCTCAGCCCCTCTCTACTGCATGCACACAGATAGGCCATCCCTAGGGGACATGGTATCCTGATATGAAGGGTGGGTGAATGGATGCCACTCATTCAAATAAATGCAATAATGGACTGTCACCGTGACTGAGTGCTTCAGCTAGCATGACCCACCCTCGGACGTAGGTCTTTCCATTTCAATCCGGAGTCTACAGATGCCTCCACTTTCTCTACTTTGCTGGCCAGAATAAGCGCCCAGCTCGGGTTGGCAGTACTAGCCTTCTTTAGCCATGCCTTTGTAAGGTAGGGGTTGGCCAGCGGGCCACTTGCCCATATTTCCAGGAGCATCCCATTACTAACGGAAGGTGATTTCACTAATAATGGCTTTTTTGTTGTTATAACGGATTTGATACATCTTTTGAGAAGCTATTTATTGTATTTTGCTTTGTAAACATTCGTTTTCCACTGATACGAGTAGTACGGGAATATACTCAACATGACACATTTCAACACCTTGACACAGTCCTCCATCCATCAGTGACTTAATATGGTGTATGCACATCTTCAGCTGTGCTCTTCATTGTGGGAACCACTAGCCATGTGCAGCTATCTAAATGATTTAAAATTAAATAAAGTTTGAAATTCAACTCCTTACACCTGACACATTTCAAGTGCCCAAAGCCACACATGGCTAGTGGCTCCCATAGTGGACAGCATAGATTATAGGAGGTTTGTATCATCATAGAAGGTTCTGTTGGACATCACTAATCTGTAGAAATACATGGCCCTGTGCTTGTGTGATGTGAAAGACTATTTTTGTTTTGCATAAGTTTACTACATTGCACACATCATATTGTAACTTTTCTGTCTCTGAATTATGTGTCTTGAAGATCTTTTAATGCCACTGCATGTGCATCACCCACATTCTTTTAGCATCTGCCATTTTTACACAAATGGAGTTTAGGTTATTTACTTTTTAATTTTATGTTTACTATTAAAAATAATATTATCATTAACATCCTTGCACATCCCTGTATCAGCCCTTTCATGAAGCTGAGTGGTTATTTTCCTAGTAAAACTAGGAAGAAGTACAATTTCTAAGGCAAAGTGTATGCTAATTTTTAGTTATTACAGTCATTGTAAAGCCCCTATGTACCCTATGTATATCTATGTACCCTCCCACTAAACCACCCTGCTATCACTAATTTAATCAAACTTTGAAAATGTTGCCATTCTTGTGGTTTATAAATCATCTAATTGATCTTTTAAATGGGATTCACCAAATGAAAAATTGTCTTCTGTTTAAACATGTCTTATGTATTGAGAAACAGTCTTATGTTAACCTGCAATTTGTATTATCTGTACTGTACTGTAAACAGCCTTCTCAAATGCTTTGCCCATTTTTCTATTTCTTGTTTGTCTTTGATTGAATAAAGGAGGTCTTCATATACTTAAAATATTGATCTTTTATCTATTATATATGTTATAAATATTTGTTTCTTATATATATTAAACATGTTAAAGTAATAAGTCTATTACTATTTTTAACTTTTTAGAAATGTTTTTGATCTTACAGAGTTTTAAATTTTGATGTCATATTTGTCAATCTTAATGAGTTTAAAATACACTTCTTATTTTTGGCCATTCCTATTTCTGAGTCATAAACATTCTCCCTTCTAGTATTATTTTAGGTTTTTAAAAATTGTAGTTGTTTAACTCTGAAAGCCATCTGTAATTTGTTTTGATGAATGATATTTGAAGTAGAGATTTAATTTATTTCCCAAATATACAGCTAAAAATTCCTACACTATTAGACTTGGTAGTCCATTTTTCCCCATGGATTTTAAACAGTATTGCCATCATTTGCTAACCACACACATATATAAAAATGCTTGCACTTTCTATTTTTTATATATTTATCTATTCTTACCTATTGGTTTAAATTCCTTGGCTTTGTAATAAATGCTGATAGGTAACAAAGACAATGGATGTTTCTTTTCCTTTTTTTAGTTGTCTCAGGAAAATGAATTTCAGAATTAGAATTTCACATTCCATAAAAAGCATTGTAATGAACATTGAATTGCAATTATAGATCCCTCAGGAAGGTATTGATATATTTATAGTATTGAGTTTTCTTACGCATGAAAATGATTTTTCATTTATTTAACTCTATGTTCTTCAGTGCAATTTTTTAATTTAGGAAGTATTTTTTCTTAAATATCTGGCGTTTCCTATTAGGGTTGGCTATTTCTAGATATTGACTTATTTAATAAAGACAATAACAGGTTCAGGGCTATTGTTCACCAATTCAAAGCAAAATGTGGAAGCTAGTATGTGCGCCTTATCAAATTAAGAGGGGCAGACAGAGTAGAGGTTCCTATTTAGGACTTGATTGTAAGAGCAGACTTTGAGAAAAGTTAATCGTCACCCCTGCTGGGCCTCCTGCTCTACAATCTCAGCCCTGACAGGGCAGGATGAGGAAGCTGAGACTTGGAAGCGGGGTGTCTTGGTAAGTGCCGGTGAGAACCTTGACCTGCAGGATTTTCCTGAACTTGTTGGCCCACAGACCATTCTCCCTTGTTAGAACATGGTGATGGCTCCTTGCTTAAGATCGTGCTGGGAATTCCATGTGATAGATGCTTTAACAGACAATAGTTATCCCCTCAGACTGTCTGGACCTCCCCTCTGCACTCCAGTCTAAAGATTAGGATCAAATCTCATCACAGCCCACTGGGGATTGCTGGCCCTGTGAAGGGTAGTAGGTGCCAAAGGAGCTCCAAACCTGGCTCCCAGGCACTGGCAGGAGCCAAAGCGTGGACACAGAGACTGGATCCTGAATGTGCTGGATCAAGAGAACTGGACCTGAAGTTGGATAAGAGAGAGTTTATTGGAACGAAAGCACCATTCTGTGATACATGATTTAACTTCCTTGTGCAGACCCAAGAAGAAATGTTTAGAAGCTGCTAGGATGGAGCTTGGAAACTTGAAAAAAGCAGTGGGCCACACTAAATGAAGTATAAATGCCAGAACTGGCATGGCAAATAGGTGAAAGGGATCAACAGGCTCAGAGAACTGGATGTGCCAGCCTTTATTAAATGAATCAATTGTGCTCAGAAACAGCCGCCCAGCTTCTTAGGATTAACAGTTATCATTTCATCATGTTTCTTAAATGCCAAGGAAGTTGCACTAGCAGTGCACTGCCTTGCACAAGTATCCTGTCCCAGTTCACCACAGGTGAGAGCTTTCGAAATTGCTCTACCACTGTGTGCTCCGCTATCAGCACCACACCTACCACCAGAGATGGGATTCTTGTTGCCAACCAACCAGTGAATGACCCAGCTTCCAAATCCCTTTTTAAGGTCTCATTTCTAGGACCACCCACAGTACCAACAATCTTATGGTGAATCCCCAGGAAACTGATGCTGAGATGAGATCTGCATGCAGAATGTTCGTTGGGGACGGCTTTCAGGAGATACACCTGGAGTGAAGTCAATAAAGGAGAAATAAGGGATGGAGAGGTTGAACTCAATAGAGCTGCAACTGATGTTTCCACTGTTCCTGTGGGCATTTCAGAGCCAAGATGGCCCTTCAGAGTTATCCCAAATGTACTCAAGGCAGCCATGCCTTTGATCCTCCACCATGACCAATCATTGGCCAGGGTTGCCCCCACCGTCCCCAGAGCAGACAAGACCATCCCTGAGATTAGAGGCAATTCCCAGTGATCCTGGACAAGCAAAAAGAGAAGAGTCAAAAAGTGGTAAAATCCAAATAAGCTCTGTACTTTAGTTAATAGTATTGCTCCAGTTAATTTTTTAGTTTCTATAAATGTTCCATGGTTATATAAGATGTTAACATAATAAGAAGATGGGTGAAGAGGATACACCAACATCACATAGTACTATTTTTGCAACTCTTCTGGAAGTCTAAAATTATTTCAAAGTTCTAAAAAACTGTGGTAAAAACACATTGAAAAAAGAATTGAATAAATGAGAGAATGGAGTGATAAATTGTTATGCAGTATTAGGAAAGACTTAAGAGGAATGTTTCCAATGTCAATGTAGTCCTCAAACATACTAATAAAGTAGTTTCAGTGGTTCAATGTTTAGTGGGTTGTGAAGTAAAAGGAGGTTAAAGAGTCCTAGATCTCTCTTTCTGAGAACTACATTTACAAGAGAAGATACGTGATATAGTTAAATGAAACAGTGTGTGTAGGCTGAAAGAGTTCTAGAGCACATGGTAAGAGTGGGAAATGATGTGCAAACCTCCTGACAGAGATAAAGTAGGCAATTGTAGCATTTGTCCTTAAAATTCACTTACAATTCAAGTGTTTCCCAGGAATTTCCTTTTGTTAATGTATCTCTTGTAATGTGGCTGAATGTACAAGGAAATTTGGATTTCCTCTACATAAATTTGATAAGAACATTCTATAGCTAACCTGTGTTTTTGACAAGTTCTATAATTAAGCTAATTATAATAATAGCTTGATGGTAATCATTACAATAATAGCCAACATTTATTGAGTACTTGCTGTGTGTCAGCACTGTGCTAAATTACTTTAATTGCACTCTTTCAGAGGAATTAAGAGACTTGCAGAATGAAAGAGCCACAGCAGGATAAACAATTACCAGTCTCCCTTGTTGGGGACTGGCTGACTTTATAAAGCAAACAAGGCATTCTGTAGTCACTCCAATGAGTGGGAGATTAGAATGAGAACGGCATTAGAAAGCACAGATCACATCTGGTCATGAGAAAGCTTCTCAAGACCCATGTCCTCTGGAAGGCTAATTTATTTCCATTTATTAAATGCAGCTTTTCTTTCTGGAGAGGCTGTGCAAGGAATCGGCATACCTGAAAATTCTGTTTTTCTGTCCACTTATCATAAACAGTGTCTTTGTTTTTCACCTTTCCATGAGTTCTGGCAAACAAGGGTGTGTCTAGAATGGTATGCCTAAATTGCAAGTGAGGTGGTGCATCTGAAATTCAGAGAGGCTCTGGGCATGTTAAAACTGGGTCAGGAGGCCAGGCACAGAGGCTCACGCCTGTGATCTTAGTGCTTTGGGAGGCTGAGGCGGGCGGATCACTTGAGGTCAGGAGTTCGACACCAGCCTGGCCAACATGGTGGAACCCCATTCTCTACTAAAAATACAAAAATTAGCTGGGCATGCTGGATCATGCCTGTAATCCTAGCTATTTGGGAGGCTAAGGCAGGAGAATCACATGAACCTGGGAGGCAGAGGTTGCAGTGAGCCAAGATCACAACACTGGGCGACAGAGCGAGACTCCATCTCAAAAAAAAAAAAGAAAAGAAAACCAGGTCAGGAGAGTCCTAGGTAACTGACAAGCTAGAGAAGGCCAGAGGCAGAGGAAACAGAGCCCAGGGTGAGGAGTAGGCTGAGTTTTTCAGTATTAGTTAATATCTCTCCTGAGCAATGCTGGGTAAACCAGCAGTTTGGGATAGATTATTCCAAAATTGTATTTCCCACCTGGCTCTGTTCTCTCAAAATAAAAGGAGCTTTCAACTCCTGGAGAGAGGAAGATAAGGAAATCTTTTTATAATAATATATCCTCTATACATTGACGCTGCCTAATTGGCTAAGAACAGTGAGAAAGTGAGTACCTCTTCATTGGAGGGAGGGCCTTTCAAAAAGTCACCCACCTGCCCGGGTTAGGGACAAGCTGAAAGACAAATGCATGCCGTGAGTTTGGGAATGCAGAAAGGAAATGAACAGAAGGAGCATGATTCCGCAGTAGAGAGTGGGCTTTTATGTAAAAACTAGCACAAAAGAGACCAGGCTGAGCCTAGAGAATGATACCTGGTTCCATCTCACCTGGATTAGATGGACTGCTGTAAAAAAAAATCACACAATTTTAGTGCAGAACACAGGGTTCTGTAGATGCAAAGCCTGACAAGGGTCTCCGTGGGCTAGAATTAAGGTGTTAGCAGGGCTTTATTCCTTCTGGAGGCTCTAGGGGTGGGTGCATTTCCTTGCTTTTCCAGCATCTAAAGGTGGCCATACCTCCTCCTGGTCCCTTCCTGCACCTTCCAGGGCAATAGGGTTGCACCCCTGACCCTGCTCCTGGCCGCATACCGCTTTCTCTGACCACAGCTGACAAAGATTCTTTGATTTTAAGGACTCACGTGGCTGCATGGGGCCCACCCAGGGAGTCCAGGATAATTTCCTCACCTCAAGAGCTTTAACTTAATCAACTCTGCAAAGTCCCCTCTCCCACTTAAAATGACCTGTTTACATACAGGTTCCAAGGATTAGGGTGTGCAAGTCTTGGTGGGACCATTATTCTGTCTGTCGCCTTGCCCAGTGTGAGTGCCATGAGGAGGTGATGGTGAGAATGAAAGTGAGATAATTACATGTTGAAGACAAATAACTATAGTCTCTTGGTTTCATTACACCTGAGCCGAAGATGTCCTCTGAGTGCTCCAGGTTCATGCAGTGTATCTTACAGGACAACACAGTCCAGATCCACCTGTCTGCGGAAGGGTCCTCTGGGTTGTCCTGCAAACGGCCGCTGCTGGAAGGTGCCGCTGGGACCCAGGTCCGGAGCTGGGGCTTGGGCCGCCAGCCTTGCTGCAGTGGTTCAGCTCGGAGCCTCCCAGCGCGGAGGGTGCAGGGAGGAGGGTGAGAACCTAACAGCCGTGAACGGGAAGCCTAGGGCGCTGCCTCTCCCCTCCTGCCCTGCTGCAGGGCTCTGAGCTTTAGCAACTTCAGCGGTGTACCCATGCCTTCTGAGACTTGCTTCCCTTCTGAGGCGCCTTCCCCAGGCGCTCGTGCAGTCTCCCTCGATATTGAGAGAAATTTGTTACTTCCATTAGTTCTGGGCAAACAAGGGCCCAATAGTAGCTTATGTTTGTTTCTCTCTAGAGACAAAGCAGTCCAGGCCTATTTGCCCCTAAATAGATGTTTCAAACATGATTCGAATATTTTTTTAATTAATTCCTCTGAGTAACTTGATATTTCATACCCTAAAGACTTTAGAGTAAATTTCTACAAACCAAGAACATTTTCCTACAGAACAAAATCTACATTTTCCACCCAATAAAATTAATGATGATTCCTTTGTATGGACTAGTGCTCAAATTCAAATGTCCTCATTGTCCAAAAATACCGTTATTGGTGTGTTCGACTAAACCAGATTTCCCAGTTCAGGACTGCATACTGCATTGGGTCATGATACAGCTTAAGCGAAAGACCCTGGGTTGTGTGGGATAGCAGAAGAGTTGCTGGCCTGGTTTGCACAGCACAGGGCTTCACAGAAGTGCTCTTCAGGGTTTCCCAGAAGCTGTGCTTTAATCCCTTATGACAGTGGGAGGGGCTTATATGTAGGACCTGAGTCTGTTTTAAAAAACAATGAAGAAATGACACAACCCTGGTGGGTTGATCACCAACGGACAATGAATTCTGAACGTTTTTGTTAACTCTTAAAACCCTCCTGCAGCGAGTGTACTTCCAGAAAGCCACCCCATCTCAGGGTGGCAGGTGTTCTGTCTGGAGAAAAACTCTAAGATGTCCATGTTTGTGAGGGAAGCGTGGGTGTCCTGAGGTGGCTCCTGGGGGTGCTCTGGGTAACTTTAGAAGAAACCAGCTGGTCTAAAGTCCTGGAGCAGCCCCTGGTGTGCACTGAGAGGTCAGGCCAGGCAGCATGGTGTTTGAGCAGAACTCCTGAGCACCTGGCAGGAGTTTGAGGGTGGGATCAAATCGAGCAGTGGATGGTGCTAGAGGGCAAGTTCATTCCAGGGTCAGAGGTGCTAAGAGATCTGCATTAAAAACCTTCTCTGAAGCAGTCTGAGAGGTACTTTGCCATGCCCGTTGCAAACAAATAGGTGTTCCTGCATCGTTTTCTGGTCAGCTCTTTCCCACAATGCTATTTCCAACCATAGAATTTGGAACTGATCTGAGAATTTTTTTTGCCAGAGATAAGGTTTCTGGGTGGAAGTTCAAGGCCCACTGAAAACATGCCAACCTTCACTTCTTGGTCAGTGGTTTCTTGTTTATGGTGCCCAGCTGGCTGCTGAGACGAAAGCCAGGAACCAATTTGCTCACAGGCAAGGCTGGAATGGACCTGAACGGATACTACTTAACCAAGCTGTTCCACAGAAAGGGTTATTCTGTGGTTGAATCTTCCCCCAGAACCATCCCTACAGAGCCAGTTACAGCGGGACCTACAAGGCTGTCTGAGGCTCATGTCTCTGGGCCTTTGGGTAATTCCTTCCACACTCAGATCTCATTAGTCAGCCACAGCTGTGAACGTGGTGGGAGAGTTGCTGCAGGGACACAAAGAAGATCACGTCCTGAGCGAGGAGCTCCGCCCCGGGGAGGACAGCCTATCTGCCAGAGCACCCTGTGAGAGGATGGCCCATAAGCTCCTTGTGGACCAGAGGCACAGGGGAAGAGTGACCAGGAGGCTGAGCTCCAAACATGGTGACACAGACCCAAGGGCACCAATCACAGAGCGGCAGGTCGGATGCAGGGAGTGTGTCCAAATGAAGCAGTGGCTGGGAAGGGAGGGGCCACACCCTCCTGTCCTGGCCCATACCTGCAGGATTCAGTTACTGCCTTGGGAGAAAGAGGAGTGGGGACCACCAGAGGCCAAGGCAGCAGCTTGGAAAGGAAAGAACATGGTCTAGGAATCAAAGATGAGACCATCTGCATCTCTCCCATCTCCAGCTGAGGGCCTTGGGTGCAGACCCCTGACTCCCCCAACCTCCAGCTTTAGAAGAATACCCCTTGTCAGCCTATCCCACAATGATGCTTTAGAGCATCAGTCAGAGGAAGGGCAGGCCAGCTCCCAGGCACTGTGATGGCCACATTGCAAATCTAAGCCTTACTATGGGATGCAGTACCAGAGGGATCAGATGAACACCCCAGATATCTTTATCAGCCGTAACCTTCCTTGTCCTTCACCCCAAGAATAAACATAGGCACACACGCAACACATGCACACACACATGCATACCATTTGCACAGATATATGCACAACTTACATGTGTATCCCTTTAGCATGCACTAAGATTGACTATCTCAATGTGCTTTTGTATGCGTGAAAGACACAGCACTAGGTTTAGCTGTGATTATAACATCAACATGTGTGTGTATGAACCTAAAGATAAGAGAAAGGTTTTACAAAGTAAGGATGTAGTCAAAAGTAAATACTTAAGGCATGCATTCTACTGTGAATAATGAAAGGAAAAATAGTGCCAAAAATAATTCTAAGTGCAGCTCATTTTCAACGGACAGAAGAAGCCAGGAATAAAGAGATTACAGATAAAGTGATACTCTCCACTGGAACTGGATGGTGTCCATAAAATCTCTTTCTTATACACTCTCAAGCTATGATACCTAGAATCTTTACTTTCTGTTTTTGACATTTGTAAATGAGTTGTTTACAGCTATGAAGGCTTCAAATGCTTATCATTTGAATTAATAAGGTTTTTACTTTTCAATAGAATCTCTACTGCTCTTTCATGGGCTTTGGACCAAAATTTCCTTCTGAGTGCCAACTAAGACTGAAGAGACAACAGTTTCAAAGTTAAATTAAAAATGAATGTACATTTAGATAGTCCTTGAATCCTGCTAGCAGGAGTATGGATAAGTATTATCTTTCTGGAAAATAATGAAATAGCCATCCAGAGACTTAAAATCTCTATTTTTTTTTTTTTTTTTTTTCAAGACGGAGTTTCGCTCTGAAGCCCAGGCTAGAGTAAAGTGGTGGGATCTCGGCTCACTGCAACCTCCCCACCGCCACCAGGTTCAAGCGATTCTCCTGCCTCAGTTGGGATTACAGGGATGCGCCACCATGCCCAGCTAATTTTTGTATTTTTAGTAGAGACGAGGTTTCACTATGTTGGCCAGGCTGGTCTGGAACTGGTCCAGGCTGGTCCTGACCTAAGGCAATCCACCCACCTTGGCCTCCCAAAGTGCTAGGATTACAGGTGTGAGCCACTGCGCCCGGCCTTAAATTTCTATTTCTTTTAACACATTAATTCTACTTCTAGTAGCCCAGAAGCTTGAACCAATATGTATGAATAATGCATTACATTTCCATAAAATCCAGACTAACCAGTTCATTAAAATAAGTTACATCTATCTTTATTCAAAGGCAATGATGTCTGTGATATTTTGACCGGTGAAAAACAGGACAATAGAAAAACTGCAAATCCTGCAGCCCTAACTTACACTATGGGTATATGTGTGGTTTATAAGAATATCTTCTTTCATAGAATTTGTAAGAATCTTCATTTCTTAGACATCTTCATTTATAAGAATGTCTCCTTCATATGTGTAAGTACAATGAAAGCAAACTGGAAAAATGAAATCCCACCGATGTGTCTACTGAAATTGTGGCTGATTCCACTTATCTTGAGTATTTTGATTTTTTGAGATTTCAGAATATTTATTGCAATTAGAAAAAATAAAGCTATTGTCATTTGGAATAAATGCATTGTTGAAAATTCATCTAATAAATGAGAAATATAAAAATTAAAACACCATTGTAGTACCAAAGTAGAAATTAACATTTGTGTTGCATTTTCAGAGTTTAATTCCAGAATCAGATGGATTGGAAATAAATGTAAATGTGCATGTGGGTAGAGCTACAGACACAGATATGGATGCACATTTGAGCATAAATCATTCTTTTTTCTACTTTTTTATTCTTTATTTCATCTTATTTTAGATGCAGGGGACTCATGTTCAGGTTTGTTACATGGGTATATTGTGTGATGCTGAGGTTTGGGTCTCTAATAATCCTGCAGCCCAAATAGGGAACGTAGTACCTAGAAGCTAGTTTTTCAACCCTTGCTCCCATCCCTCCCACCTTTTGGAGTCCCCAGGTTTTGTTGTTCCCTTCTTTGTGTCTATGTGTACTTGATGTTTGGCTCCCACTTATAAGTGGGAACAGGTGGTATTTGGTTTTCTGTTTCTGTGTTAATTCGCTTAGGTATATCATTCTTTTTAGTTTTAATTGATGCATAATAGTTCATCATACTGACATTACATGACATTCATGCAAAGAAGCTCTTAATGTTAAAATTTCAACTTGCCTGCCAATGTTTTGCTACTGTGAAAACACAGTGATAAATATCTTTGCGCACAATTCCTCATGTACTCTCTGGTGAACACTTTTGGATAAAATAATAGAAAAAATCAATAAGCTGAAGTGCATGCATATTTTATACATATAGCCAGATTTTTTTAAGTTTATGTTCCCATAGGTAACATGTTGAGAATAACAACAGTAATAATTATAATAAGATGAGTTAGTGCTTGTGTAGCACTTACCACATGCCAGGCACTATTCTAAGCACTTTGCATGTTGACACTTTTAATCTTCCCAGCAACCTTTTGAGGCATTATTAGCTGATGATGCTAAGGCACAGAGAAGGCAAGTGGCAGCCAGCAAGTAACGGAGCTGAATTTCAACCCAGCTGGAAGGGCGTGTGTCCGTGCCCTGACTCCTCTGCTCTGATGCTGGCATTTCCCCTCCTCCTGCCACTGGTGCTGCCAGTCTCCGTCATCTTTACTGACCTGACAAGTAGGAGAAAATACTCATGATTTTTGTTTATATTTATGATATTTTATTATAAAATTGGCTAAATATATTTTATATCTCCATTGTCCATTTATACATATCCTTTGCCCATTTTTTTTCTACTATCATTAAGCAGATTCTGTTTTTTTAACTGGCTTTCAAGTAAGAGCTCTGTAGATCAAAAGTGATAACTCCTCCTTTCTTGTCTGCTGTATTATCTTTCTCTTGGTTGATTCTTTGTCTCTAAACTTCATGGATACTGTATTCTATGTACTCTGCAGACATTTTACTTTTTTGTTTGCAGTCTTGTTTATCAATCTTTTCATTTGCAATTTCTGCTCAGATAATAGTCTACATTTTACCCTATACATATTTTATTGTAATACAGATTTTTTTTTTTAGAAACAGTCATTTTAATCCATCTGGAATTTAAAAGTAAGGTGTGAGTTATACCTGCTTTTTCCCCAAATGTCAAAGTCATGATGCCAACTATCATTTTATAAATAGAAAAAAAAAATTTCATGTAAATTGAAAGACAAAAAGCAGCCAGAGGAGTGTGAGAAGCAAAAACAGAAGAGAAATTGTAAGGAAACAGCCCTTCTATAAAACCCGAAACCTATGCTTCTAGTGGTGCTAGGAGTGCCCATTCTAGAACATGGAGTCAGCTTGCTGGGGACTTACCAGGAGTTGCCTCTCTGCTCCCTGAATCTTTCTTCTCCTGCATCTTCATCTGTCTCCTGACACAGCTCCGGCCGCTCACCCTCCACTGCACAGTGATGTCCCTTTAGCTTTACACGGCGGACTCTTATCTTTGTTTGGCTTGTGTCATAGATTTGACCAGCACTTTTCACTGAGAACTTCTTGAAAACCAGAAAAGAAAATGTGGACAGAATAAAATAGCATGCTTCCAAACAGGTGTTCCTGCTCGCAAGAGGCCTCGCTCATGCCCTCAAGGAGGCCTGGCATCCTGGCAGTGGCTCCTGACCTGGAAACATCGCTCACATCTGCCGTCTTAGCCTGGCTTAGCTCTTGGCCACATGGCTGCCAGCCCTCTTCTTCTTGTCCCTGGGTTACTTTCCTGTCCTCCTTGCTCTGTCCCTCAACCTGGACATTCAAAGGACCGGGAGGAGGTTCCTCTGTCTGTGTGGCTCATCATCTTAGCTGAGCATGGAGACCAGTAGGGTTCTGCATAGCACAGAGGCTGCACCTCCCATAGGTGGAGGTCAACAATCAGGGCCCATTGTGACTGCCCGGCTCTCTCTTTGGTAGTGTTACACCTCATGATGATTTCTAAGTTTACTTTTTCTGTGTTCCCCACATTCTTTGTGCATTTGTCTCATATCATTTTCCCCTTGCTGACCTGTTTCAACTTACGACAACAAAAGCAACAGCCCACCTGCTTTTGTCTTATACTGGTATGTCCAGCATGTCCCGACCCTTTATTGTAGTTTGCGAGGGCCCAGGAATATGCTACCAGGTGATGTATCATCTGTAAGCATTTTAGACCAAAGCCCCAGTGACCTAGGAAAACACTGTCTCTTGAAAAATGAATGAAACAACCCAGAACTTTTTCTTAGTCAAAGGCTGTCTATATTCCATGTGTTTAACATATTACATTTAATTTAACATACTATTTCATTTAATTTAACATGCTATTTCTCCAAGGTGGCTATTGTTTCCATTTTACAGATGATGAACACTGAGTTCAGAGAGGCTAGTTAACTTATCCAAGGTCATTCACCTTGTAACTGGTGGAGCAGAGATGTAAACCAGGCAAACTCCTTTCCCAAGTGAATGGAATATAATTCTCTCCATTCATTAGGCAATTTATGGTTGTTTCATGTCTTCAGAGCTGAGTGAGAGGTTTTAATCACTCCAATTAGAATTTTAAACAAAGAACTTGTGTTAAAGACACTTAAGAGGGGATCCACAGGGAAGGAAGACTGATTCTTGCCAGAAGTTGTTCAATGGAATGCAGAGTGAATTAAATTGGACATTAGGAGACCAGGCTCCAGTCCAGGCTTTGCTACAAGAAGTCTTTGTAAATTCCACCTCCCCAGACCTCAATAGCCCTCTGTAAAGTGGAGAGGGACTGACCATCAAGAGCATGACAAGTAGGTTGTGATCCCCACACCAATTCTAGGGATACTGTGTTGAAATTAGCCTCGTTCACAGACAATGTGATCTTATATTCAGAAAAAACTAAAGACTGCACCAAAAAACACTTACAGCTGACAAATAAATTTAGTAAAGTTGCAGGATACAAGATCAATATACAAAAATCAGTAGCATTTCTATATGCCAATAGCAATTGATCTGAAAAAACAAAGAAAGCAATCTCATTTACAATAGCTACAAAAAATGCCTAGAAATCAATTTAATCAAAGAAGTGAAATATCTCTATGAGGAAAACTATAAAACACAGATAAAAGAAATTAAAGAGGACACAGACAAATGAAACGATATCCCATACTCATGGATTGGAAGAATAAACATTGTTAGAATGACCAGACTACCCAAAGCAATTTACAGATTCAATGCAATCTTTATCAAAATGCCAATGACATTCTTCACAGAAATAGAAAAAAAATCTGAAAATGTGTACATAACCACAAAAGATTTAGAATAGCTTAAGCAATCCTGAGCAAAAGAACAAAGCTGACAGCATCACACAACCTGATTTCAATTACACTGCAAAGCTGTAGAAACCAAAACACCATGATACTGGCATAAAAACATATGCATAGACCAACGGAATGGGATAGAGAACCCAGAAATAAATCTATGATTTTACAGCCAACTCATTTTTGACAAAGTCATCAAGGACATACATTGGGGTAAGGACAGCCTCTTCAATAAATAGTGATGGGAAAACTGGATATTTATATGCCAAAAAAAATGAAACCAGATCCCCATCTCTCACCATATACAAAAATTAACTCAAATTGGATTAAAGACTTAAATGTAAGACCTGAGACTATGAAACTAATAGAAGAAAACATTAAAGAAATGCTACAGGACATCGATCTGGGCAAAGATTTTGGGGATTAGACCTAAAAACCATAGGCAACAAAAGCAAAAATAGACAAGTGGGATTACTTTAGCTAAAAAGCTTCTGCACAACAAAGAAAACCATTAACAAAGTAAAGAGACAACCTATGGAATGAGAGAAAATATTGGCAAATTAGCCATCCAACAAGAGATCAATAACCAGAATATATAAGGAACTCAAACAACTCAATAGCAATATAATAATAATAATCAATAATAATCTTACTTTAAAAATGGGCAAAAACCTGAACAGATACTTCTCAAAAGAAGATATACAAATAAGCAAC
Organism: Symphalangus syndactylus; assembly: GCF_028878055.3. Lineage (NCBI taxonomy): Eukaryota > Metazoa > Chordata > Mammalia > Primates > Hylobatidae > Symphalangus > Symphalangus syndactylus. The sequence goes on from NC_072426.2 coordinate 81,765,527, forward strand.
AGGCATATGAGAAATGCTCAGTATCACTAAGCACCGTGGAAATGCAAATCAAAACCAAAATGAGATCTCATAATAGCGATTTAGAATGGCTAGTATCAAAAAGACAAAAAATAACAAATGCTGGTGGGCATGCAGAGAAAGGGATATGTTTATAAACTTTTGGCAGGAGTGTAAATTAGTATAGTTGCTATGGAAAACCATATGGAGGTTCCTCAAAAAGCTAAAAATATAACTACCATATAAGGTAGCAATCCCACTGCCAGATATATATCCAAAAGAAAGAAAAACAATACATCAAAGAGATGTCTGTACTTCCATGTTTATTGCAACACTATTCACAATAGCCAAGATATGGAATCAACCTGAGTGTCCATCAATAGATGAATGGACCAAGAAAACATAGCATATATACACAGCGGAATATTATTCAGCCATAAAAAAAAGAGTGAAATTCTGAAATTTGCAACATTCTGGATAAAACTGGAGGTCACTATGTTGAGTGAAATAAGCCAGACATGGAAAGACAAATATTGCATATTCTTACTCCTATGTGGGAACTAAAAAAGTGGATCTAGTAGAGATAGAGAGTAGATTGCTGGTTACCAGAAGCTGGAAAGGAAAGCAGGGGGTGGGGGGCAGTTAATAAAGAAAACTTGGTTAATAGGTGCCAAAAACAGTAGAAAGAAGAAATAAGTTCTAGTATTTGATAGCACAGTAGGGAAATTATAATTAACAATATTTTATTGTATATTTCAAAGTATCTAGAAGAATTGTAATGTTTTCAACACAAAGAAAATATAAATTTTTGAGGTGGTGAATTACTCTGATTTGATCATTACGCATTGTATGCTTGTATCAAAATATCACATGCACTTCCAAAATATGTATAATTATATCAGTTATATATCAATTTAAAAAGAACTCCTGGGCTCTAAGTCCCAAAGGGAAGGGCTCCATGATAACGACAGCAATCTGCTTTGCACACGGAGGATCAGAGTAGTAGTACATGTGGCATGCTTCTTCTAGTCCTCAAATCAGGAAACCACTGAGATCCCTCTAAGAAATGATATTTGTGGCCACACAGATCTTTCCTTTTGGCCTTGTCTAAATTGCACAGCCTCATAAATGTAAGTCTACCTGGACTCTTCTTGATCTGAAATGTTGTAGAACATGAAAACAGTGAGATGGTTGAGCTGTTCTGCAGTGGGAGTGCAGGAGATTTCACAGGATAAATGCTTTCGGACTTTCTTCTCAAACTGCAGGCTGGGCTGGAGGAATGGTGCTGTGTTTGAGGCTGTAGAATATACATGTGTCAGGAATGTTCATCTCCTTCAGCAGTCAAAAAATTCAAAGTAAAACATACTCACATGATTTATAAGATGGAGCTTCAAAGAAATTTAGTGTTTTCCCAACCTGCTCTGCTCCTGAAACCCTACATGAGCTTCCTCTTTTTGCCATTAGTGTAATTCCATGGAAAACTTGGAAAGCACCAGGAAGACAGCACCAAGAATGTGATGACCAAATAGAAGTTCAACAGGGAAAAGAGATATCGGTGGAGGCCTCAGGAGCTTGTGTCTACAGAGGAACAGCAACACTTAGCACTAAGAGCCATGCTGTGACCCCAGAGGAGCTCTAGAAAAGAGTAAGGGACCCCAGATGGACCTGTGGGGCATGTTAGCATGAACTCTGTTGAGTCATCTGCCTGAAAGGGCACCATTAGTGCTGGTGGGGATGGCATGGAGGGAAACCTCTTTTGTTTCTCTCCTGTATTCTCTCCTTGATCCAACCATAGCTATTCACCTGCTACCGTATCTGTCTTCCAAATGGCTCATGGGCCAATTTATTCATTTGACAAGTATTTATTGAACATCTGCTATGTGACAAGTATGGTCTAAATTCAACAATATATTTAATATCCCACGAGCATCTCAAACCCACTTTTCCCATGGATCCCTCAAGCCTGGTCCTCCTCTTGTATGTCCCATCTTAGTAAATGCACCATCATCACCCAGTGATCCACGCCATAAGCTGGGCATCATTCTCTTCCCCTCTCTGGATCACTCTTGAGCACCTAATTCATCTCTAAGTCCTGTTCAACCCAGGGATCCAATATGGGACCAACCCACATCCTGGTCAGAAGAGGTGCCTGAGCTGTCTCCTCCTGTAGCTTCCTTTGTTCCCAGTGACTCTACTGGGATCACCCCAACCCTCTTGCTCCTCAATTCTCAGTGAGTCCCAAGCCTCTAAATCTTCTGTGCACTCTCTCTTTCTGTCCCGGTCACCTGGACCGCCTAGGCTTCATCTCCTTCTAGACCTGGAATACAGCAACTTTTTGCTAAATAATATTCATTTCTCGCCTGGACCTTCCCTCCTGTCCTGGAGGAGCTGAGCTGTAGCCACCTTCCAATTCTCATTCTTGGCCGGTCCCCACCAGCCTATATTCATGCTCCCAACCTACCCATCCCTCTCTTTGCCTAGCTCCTGTCCACCTATTCCCACCTCCCTAGATCATTTTTTCTGAACAAGTATATGACCTCCCTTCTTTCACCAACATTTTAGACAAAATAGTAGAGGGAATGTGGAAAGTTGGTTTTGTTTTCTTTTTTGTTTTTGTTTTGTTAAGAATTCTAGTGATGCTATTCAAAGAGGTGACAGCAATGTCCAGCCTGCTCCCGGAATTCCAAGCTGTATGGCCACGGATAACTGATTATCCTGACCAATTCCATTAGCACAGAGTGCAGGCTGCAAATGCATATTAGGAGAAAGCAGGAGGGAAATTCCTAAGTCACTGTGCTGACAGCCTCAGCTACAGCTACTCTGGCCCTCAGACACAGGGAAGCTTTTTGCACACCATTCCCTCTGCATGGGAAGCTTTTTCTAGTTAAACCCCACTCATCATTTACTTTCTCAGGGAGGATCCTCTTGACCCAAACTGGGGTCCTGATCATAGCTGCTGTCTTATATCTGCTTGTGTGGTGACTTCAGTTGTGGTGGTCTCTCCCATTGGACAGAGTTGACAGGGAAGCCATGTCCATGTTGACTCCCCACTGCATCTTCAGTGAAGGCCACAAAGCAAGCACCCAATCATATTTGCTGAGCTAATGTCTAAGACTGGAAAAATCAACTGTTACAATAACAGCTATGGGCATGGCTTAACAACAAACATACATTATGAGAAATGCATCTTTAGGTGGTTTTGTCATTGCGTGATCATAGAGTGTACTCACACAAACCTACATGGTGTAGCCTGCTACACACCTAGGCTACATGGGACCACCTATTGCTCCTAGGCTACAACCTATACAGCCTGTGACTGTACTGAATGATGTGGGCAACTGTAACACAAGGGTCAGAATTTGTGTATTAGCACATCTAAACATAGATAAGGCACAGCAAAAATACCATACACTGTCGTACCTACTCTGTCGTTAACAGAAACATCATCGTGCAGCACATAACTGTAGAACAGTCTGAATATGCCATCCTCACAACTCAGTGATGCGATCATTCTTGCCCCTGCCTCGCAGTTGAGAAATCTAACAATGTTGAGACAGTATCCTTAGCCCAAGGTCACGTGCCCTTGACCCGAGTCTATCATCACCCTCGATCCACAGCCTCCTGCCTGCATGTGCACTGGGATGTAATATAATGCAGGGGGGCCCAGGACTTGTATTCAGTACCCATCTTTCTACTCATTTGCCTTTAGGGAAGTCTCTCCCCAGCTCATGTGCTAATCCACAGCCTAAGAAGCTACACCGGAGTGGGGAGGGGTAGGGGTGAGGCTGGTGGCAGAGGCTGTCCACAGTCCTGTTTTGTTTGGTTAGGGTGTCATTTTAGTTGAATTTGAATGCCCCAGAGTTAACAAGTGTGCTACAATTTTCAAGCTGCTTGTACCACCCAATCTCCATTTTCAATTCTCAGCATCCAATTAAGCTTTAAAGCTACCTGCTTGGAGTTTGTAAGCTGTTGAGCCTTGAAGCCCTGGACGAGCTGCCTCTGCACCCTAATTACTCAGGATTCCCAAACATTCTTGTTTCTTTCCTTCTCCCCACACTTCTCAATGAACCCAGTGTCTGCTAGGACCCAGGTCTGCAACCTCAGCAAGACCCATGTTACCATGTGATGTCTCACTTGCTGTGCCAGTACATGTAATGGTTATTTGGAGTATTTTTAGGATAAGCACTCAAAGAAGTGTGGAGACCCTCAGGAAAAAAGAAAAAAAAAGACATCTACAACAATACCTTGCAGAATTCAGAGGAATTTGAACCATATGTTTCTACTTCTTTTACTGATTCCTTTACAAGTAAACCATTAAAATGCACTCCTCTAAGAGCTGTTTGATGTCCCAAGAGCTCCCAAATATTTTAAAAGCAGTTTTCCTTAGAATCAAAAGGATGTGTTTAACTTACCTAAGAGGTGTGGAAGGCCCCCAAATCCGAAGGATTTTTTGGTAACTCTTGAATTGTATATAACAAATTGCCTGCCTCTAACTTTTCATGTTGGATTAGATTTGTAGTTGTCATGGTGAAACCAGCCCAATTTGTTTTCTGGGCGCATTAGAAGGAATGTTCCTGGAAGGAGCCAGGACTGCGGGAAAATTGCGAAGTCTGTAAACGTAGTTCTTCTGCTGCTGGGCCCCATTCTCTCGGCTGAAAGTTGCTATGGAGCAGGCAAAACACAATTCAAGGCCAGCATGAATCATTTGCTTATCTCAAGGACCCCCTCTCATGTTTTCTCTTACAATTGTGGTTTTTTACAAATAAATGGCATTTCTTTTTCCATTCTAATCAACAGAGAATAATTATCTCACTTCTTCAAGCAGACGTGAGTCCAGCAGAAAGCCAAGACATTCTACATCTTCACAAGCTTGCTCTATCTGGTTGAGAGTCCATTTATGATTTCAACTTTGCCCATTCAAAACAGCTGTGATTCTCCCATCTCCAATTTATGGGACTCTTAACGGACATGTTTTCCCTCCATGGTATTATTTTTTATTATGAAAAATAAATAAATAGTAGGTAGGAAATCTCAATTTGTACAGTGGTTTACTCTTTACAAATTCCCCACAAATTATCTTACTTAATTCTTGCTTATTATTCTTACAAAATCCCTGGGACAACTTTCTCACCATCCCCATCCTCCAGAGGTTAGTGATGCCCCAGGTGAGAAGTTTCATAATGGCAAAGCTGACAGTCAATTTTCTTCATCAAAAAATTAATGCACTTTCTATTTTGGGGTTTTCAGGTGCAAAATACTTAACTGATCATTGTAGCACAGTGAATCCACCCCAAGAATATTTGTGATTGAATTAGTGAGTGAGCAAATGACCCTTGGGCACTCAGGAAGCCAGGGAAGGGTGGGGAGCTACCTGAGACGTAGGCATCCAGCCAGCCTATTGTGAGGTCAGCCCAATGGCAGAACCAGCCTTTGGGCCAGTGGATGAGAACCTGTAGAGGCTAGAGAGACATTACAAGTAGGGCTGACCAGGTTCATCGTACTTCAAGAATAATAAACTAGTTACATTAGGAGCTTTCTAGAGCTGTTAAATTATCCAGGGTAAAAAATATCCTTGGGTACCTGGTTCTTTTCATGGTGAAAGAGCTGTTGAGACAAAAGCCAGTGCTTTGCTGTAATTACTGGTTATCCAATACTTTGCAAAAGGCCTCAAAGTGTGCAGTGTCAGGGTGATTCGACACAGACTGTAACTTAGGTCCTCTGCACAGTGTGATAATGAACATGGGTACTGTCTCTGGCACCAGCCACAGTCCCACCTTCCTCCATGCCCAGAGCACAGGAAGAGGGTGACTCAGTGGACTCAGACATTCCCCAGGTCCTTGAAGGGTGTGTCCTTCCAGGCCCAGGGGCAAGTATTCTTATAGGGCAGTACTGAGCCCCTGACAGAAGTTCCACCCGGCCTAGCTGCAGCTGAATTGTCACCCAGCCTTTCCAGCCTAACCTCTCTCCACAAAGAAGGAGACACATTCCAGGAGGTGAGGAGTTCTGCTTTCTGTCTGTCATTCATCAAAATTGCCCTGGTAACCTCCAGACACAGCCTGCTGAAATAGCTTCCTTGAAATTATTGTGCAGAATGATGCTTTAGAAAAAATAGGAAGGACTTTTTGATATCCTTAACATGGTCACAGTCTCAGATTATCAGGTGCCCAATATTATCGACACTGTTTTGTCTGGTCATGGTTCACATCACACCTACCTCGTGGTCAGCCTGGCTTGGAAGGGAGTCTCTGATGCTCCATATTTGCCCCAGGCCTCAGCATTGAATCCCAACCCTCCTCCGTCTGGCACTGTGCTTCTCTACCAGACGCCCAATCTGTGGTCATCCAGCCTTAGAAAGTGTTCTTGTGGAGGGCCTCACCTGTACCTTCCTACCTCACGCCACACACACACACACACAAACACACACACACACACACACAAACACACACACACACACGCACACACACATGCACACATACACAGACACACACACAGGCACACATGCACACACACATACACACACAGACACACACTCATACACACACATACACAGAGACACACGCATGCACACACACACACACACACAACCTTGCAAGCTCTGTGGATGCATCCCCCATGAATCATTATGGTGATACCTGTTGCAGAGAGAGTGCTCACTGCCTCTTCCTGGCATCAGGTGCAGATCCCAGCTGCCAAGACCTATTTCTCTGGGTCATGCTCCCTGGTGTTTCCCACCCCACCCGCCACCATGACTGGGCCCTGCACTGTCCTGCACGCATGCTAATTACAAGTGTGAGAATCAGAGGGACCTGCCTTCCAATCACCTCTCCAATGCATAGTATCTGAGAGACCTTGAGCAATTGCTTGGTCACCCTATCCTATTTTAACTTAACATGAAAACATCTTATCTCGAGGGATTATGGACAAGGGTTACATGAAACGATCCACACCAGAGCCTGACATTGTTGCACCTCCGTGCATCATCTGTCCCTTGTTGTGTGGTCATCGTGACGTTGCACTTTCCTCCTGTCTCACTGGAAGGGAGTTTAAACATCAGAACTGGGCTGCTCTGGTTTCTCACGGTCAAGGCAACTCACTGGAGTGTTGAATCACGTCAGAACTTTCCAGAAGCATGGAATTTGCTCCCCTGCTCAGGTCCTATCCCACAGAACCTGGGATGCACTCTCTGTCCTCACAGCAGGCCTCCTCAGCCCTGTCTGGCTGGAGGTCATGGCATCTTGCCTGCCTGGGTCAGGCCTCCCCACTCTGGTTCGGTTCTTCCCAACCCACCCTCAGCACAGCACTGCCAGTTTTAACTCTCATGTTTGGGGACACAGAAAGGGTTATTTCTAAGAAGGCTGGAAAAGAGGCTCCTACAGATGGTGTCCAAGACAAAGAAGACTATTGAATCCTGCTGATTTGATTAAACTCTGCCTATATATTCCCTGAGAAGTGACAGAGGAGGAAGCCTACCTTTAAGTTACCAATTATTACTTACTATATCTCTGACTACCCTCTCCCCCATCCTCCCCTCTCTGTATCAGTGTGCTAGGGCTGTGTAACAAACACCAGGCTAAGTGGCTTACACACAGAAATTTGTGTTACACAGTTGTGGAGGATGGAAGTCCAAGATCAAGATGTTGCCGGGGCTGTTTTCCTGAAGCCTGTCTCCATGACTTGCAGAGGCTGTCTCCTCCCTGCGGCTTCACAATGTCTTCCCTCTACAACTGTCTGTCTCTGTGTCCAAATTTCTCCTTTTCATGAGGACACCAGTTATATTGGATTAGGACCCACCCAACGACCTCATCTTAACTTGATTGACACTGTAAACACATTATTTCTGAATAAGGTCACATTCTGAGGTGCTTGGGGTGAGGATTCCACCGTATCTCTTCTGGAGACACAGTGCAACCCAAAACACCATGCTCCCCACCGGAAAGGCTGATGCTGGCCCTGATGCTCACTTCCCCACCCACATTCTCCCTGATCTCCAGTCCTTTCCCAGCTCCCAACCCTTTAATAGATCCTCAAAATGCTTCCTAATCAAAATTTTTAGTTTTAAAAACCACCTAGCCAGTGTTTGATAGGCTGAACCAATTCCCTCCATGATGACCCAGGGCAGAGCAGTGCTGGGATCTGATCTCTGGCTCGGGTGACTGGGAGAGAAGCCCAGGGCAAGTATGAGGGTGAAAGCCATGCACAAACCTGGAAGGACCCAGGGGCACTGAGCTTGGCAGACACAGGGTGTGTCTAGAGAGGGTCTCAATGGGTCGGAAGTTATGTGGCCAGAAAACACGAGACAGGGAGAGAGGTTGCACTGCAGCATGGGAGTCCCTCTATTCCCCTGTGTGGTGAAATATCATGGTGCACCACACACACATGGATTCCTGTGTTCTGCAGCACGCTAAACACTTTTCTATAATGTGAAGAAAAGACCCCAGAGCTGTTGCCTCATCTTTTGCTCATGGTGCCAGAGCCACGGTGATACTGACAGGCCACCTGGCTGAGAAGATGGAGCTCACAGGTCCCTTCCCATGGCAGGATGGTGGCTTTCCTTTCCTCTGTAACTATGCAAACCATGTGCCTCAGTCCTCTGGACTCCTCTGCCCTTGCTCCAGAAGGCTGGCCTCTTCTCCTGCTCTGTAGAGAACAGGGAGACCATTGGGAGGGAACTTCATTAACTTCCTGACAGACTTTCCAACCTGTGTGTCCATCTCAGGCCTCCCATTCAGCTTCAAAACCCGTCCTCTACATCTTCTCAGAAACAATACCTTAATGATTATCCTTTCTCCCTCCTTATCTAAACCTCTTCCTCTCAACTGAATCTTTCCAATGCATTAGCCTATGAGCACTCTCACATCTCTCTCTAAACTGAAACCAGAACCCCCACCCAGCAATTCCTCCCAAACTGTCCATCTACCCCTCTCCATTTTTCAGTTCCCACAATCAAATTTATTACACGGCACCTACCTTTGCTGTCTGTTCTCATTTCTTACAAGAAATATGACTGAATAGGAAGTATTGTCTATGAGCGTGATGTCATAGAGGGAGACTTCCAGACCAATCTCAGCCTTCAGAACCTTGTCCAGAGAGAGGGGTCCTGGGTGGGCCTCCTCTTTCCCCCTTGCTCTCTTTCCAAATGTGATGTGATCCTGGCAAGGCCACACACTGGATGAAGCACAGAGGCCCCCATGTCCTCTGTGGTGCTTGTGGACTCCTGTCTCTGATCTTGCTCTCCTACTCCTCACCATGGAGTAGCCCCAGCTATGTTTTGGCTTAAAGGGAAGTGCTCTGTTCTGTGGCAAACCAAAAGTTGTGAATTGGCTTTCCTGAGCAATCCTGAATGGGCTGGATGCTGCAGAATCCCCTGGGCCCAGCAAAACTGATCAATCTACAAGGAAATTAAAAAGCCAGCATCCCCAGACAGAACCCCACACCTGAGGAGCATCAGGGTTTGGGGAGGTCTGGGAAATCAAGCCAAAGATGAACCCTTAGCCATGGCTGCATTTTCCAGTGGGGAGCCCCTTCCTCTGAAATGAGAGAAGAGGAAGTTGGAAGCTCATCCATGGACCTATGCCTGGTCCTGCCTGACTTTGAGAAACACTGGAGAGAACAAACTCACCATGACTTTCCTATCCAGGTGAGCCCATAAGCCTGTTTCTCTCAATATTCACTCAGATTCATTGCGGCTGGAGGTTTATGCTCCAAGTTAGGGCTTCTGAAAACAAATATCACAAGCATTTGCCCTGTTGTTCTTTTCTTTTCTTTATTCCTTAGTCTCACCCCCAGAAGCCCAGTATCAGCTCAGCAATACAGACTTTAAAGCAGATTCACTCTTAAACCAGGCCAAAGGATGGATATTGGTCCTAGTTTTAAAGACCTTACCTGTTGCCTGCATGCCTCAGGCCTCCTATGTCCCTAGCCAAACCATGCAGCCCATGGTAGAATCCCTGGATAAGGGAACACTATGTTTTAACTCTGAGTTTTCTTAAGGGCACAAAGTAAGTTTACCCATGGTCTCCAGTGAAGTCCCACAAACCTTCTTGCCTTTTCTTCTAGGCTAGATATTTCCAGCCTCTTAATCATTTCTGGGTCCATTCCCAAGGTTTCCCCTGGCTTCTCTCAATCTCTGCTAAAAGCCTTCCTTTTGCACTAAATAAAAGGCAAGCTGAAACATTCCCTGGACCCAGAAGGCTCTGGCTTTGTATGGCCTGCAATTTTTCAAGATTGAAAAAATAATGATAATAAAAAGCCAAAAACTTTCTGTAAGAAATAAGTCACAGGCATTAAAGTAACTCCCCACGCAGTGATTTTGTCTCCATGGGCTTGATACCTTGAATCTGCTTTAGACATTTCATATACTGAGGAAAGGTCTGAAATGTTAATGCCTCTGGATCATGCTATGGTTTACGGAAAGCACCTTTGCTTTCAAAAGCTTCTGTGTTAATCAAAGGTGATTAAAACCAGGTCCCTGCCGAGGGCGTTCTTTCACAGCTCCGAAGAAGTAAGGAAAAGCAGAGATGATTATCTGGCCAGCTCGTCAGAGATGTGCTCCTTTCTATAAAAATATACATGCTGACAAAACAAGGGCTGTGGATTTACAATTTGTCTGATTTGATCACCTTTCAGCACAGGAAAACCTGGCTTGTATATCCCATTAGAGGGGCTGCCGTGAGACCTGTCCATGGAAGACAAGGCCCAGCCTGGGACTCAGGACCAGAGATCAAACTCCAGTGTCATTTTGAATGTCGCCTTCAAAATCCAGCTTGAATGTTCCAGCCCCCCAGGCAGAAGTGGTCCCCTATTCTCTGTACTACTGCAACCCCTTGGTTGGCCTTTTTGCAGGACGGGGTCTGTTGTGATATATGTGTCTGTCCTAGACCGTGAGTTCCTTGTATCATCAGTAAGAGTCCATGCAACCTTTTCAGATTTGCTACCCACTTCTCCCTGGACAGCCAGGAGGCTGCTCTTTGTTTTAAAGACACGTGAAATGGGAAGAATCAGTATCTTCATTTCTGTATAGACACAGCCACACTCTTCCAGGCTATTAAAAAGGCAACTAATTGTAAGACAGACGCAAGGGGCACCTTTCTTCATGGGTAGGGCTCAATCAAAGAAGCCTTATGGAGCCAGAAGACTCATGGAAGCCAGAGAGGTGGGGATATGCTCATGGCCGCAGCTTCAGCTTTCTTATCACACTCACACTCTTTCCTGGAAAGACCTTAGGAAAGAATGTTTTCAACCTTATTAGAGATCAAAAACATGCAAATTAACATAACGAGATGCTATTTGCTTCCTATAAAATTAGGAAAAGTTTTTTTCAGAACAATGAACAATTTTGATGAGGCCAAGATCTGATGGTTACTCTCATACAGTACTTTGCGTGTGGCAGGGAGGGGGGTGCATGCATTGGTACACATTTTCCCAAAAGCAGGATATTTTTGAGGAAAGTAGTCAGAGATATAAACAAAGATTATGCTTTAATATGTGTACTGAAGCTCTATTTTTAAAATATAAATTGAAAACAAACCCAAAGATGCAACTAGAGTGATGACATGTTAGTGTATGCTAAGCAATGCAGCAGTAACAAGTAAACGTCGAAATTTCGGTACTCAACACACAAAGGTTCATTTCTCACCTAATGTCTGATGTAGTTTGGGCATCTCTAAGCAGAGGTCTCCCAAGCAGTGACTCATTAGATCCAGACTGCTCCCAATCTGTGGTTCTGTCACCAACAGTTGCTGACGAGGGGACAGATACTCCAGGCACAGAAGTGGCATCCATAACTTCTGTCCACAACCATTGTCCAGAACTCAAAACTGCAAGGGAGATTTGGAAATGAAGGCTTACCAAGTGCTCAGAGAGAGGAAATGGTTTGGAGAACCTGTGGCATTGACTCTACCACCAATGGCTGAGTGAAACATCACACATTCATACAAGGCAGCGCTGTGCAGCCATTAAAAGTATGATCCCGGACGGGCGCGGTGGCTCACGCCTGTAATCCCAGCCCTTTGGGAGGCCGAGGCAGGCAGATCACGAGGTCAGTAGATCAAGACTATCCTGGCTAACACGGTGAAACCCTGTCTCTACTAAAAATACAAAAAATTATCTGGCCGTGGTGGTGGGTGCCTGTAGTCCCAGCTACTCAGGAGGCTGAGGCAGGTGAATGATGTGAATCCGGGAGGCGGAGCTTGCAGTGAGCCGAGATCGTGCCACTGCACTCCAGCCTGGGTGACAGAGCGAGACTCCGTCTCAAAAAAAAAAAAAAAAAAAATGATCCCAAAGAGGGTTTAATGATATGTAAACATCTTCACAACCTATCATGGCAAGAAAAACAAGAAGGTCATGATAAACAACTATAACTGTGCATTTTTGTTAAAGTTCCAAAACTGTAACAAACATGCATATTGTTCCAAATTGTTCCCAAAACATGCAAACATGTATATGTGTATGTACACCCTTGACACCGGCATGTTAACTGAGCTATTTCTAGGTTGAAGTGAATTTTTCTTCTTCATTCTTTACCAACTTTTTCCCCAATTTTTCTTTAATGAGCACATATCATTCTCCAAATAAAAAATAAGTAAAAGTTATTGGTTAAAGGTGTAGTTGATATGTATGCTACATATCACACATGTAACCAGTAATAACAATAAAGCATCTGTGAGGCAACTCTTACTGTAATAGATCAATCCCAATTCCTAGACCAGGGCTGGGGGACTTTGCAAAGAACTGCTGCAGCTCCATGAGAAGCCCTGGTGAAGTGAGGCATTGTCGTGATGAGAGTATTTGCACTGGGGACAGAAGAGTTTTAGAAATAACTGATAGGATGGTATCCTGGCAAGAACACCAGCCTTGGAGGTGGAGGATGAGGGCTCTTTTCCACACTTTCACATTTATTATGGCCTCTCGGAGAGGGAATTTACCTCTAAGTTTTTTCTCCAGGGTTGCCACGAATATATAAAAGTTTTCCCAAAATGCGTTCTGAAGGTATTCAGTGATAAAAGCATTCCATAATATAGGGATAAGCTGGAATAAATCAAGCGGCAGACTACGGCAGGGCTTCCTGGGGCTCTGAATACACTAATGTGTTTCCTAAGTCTCCTAGAATGGTATATGCTATGAGCATTTTCCAAATTCCTTGACCAAGAAACCTTTACTTAGAAACATCTTATGGAGTCAGAAGTCTGCTACTAAGCACTACAGAAAATTGTTCATTTACTGAGACACTTATACAATAAATATGTGTAGCTATATCAGGTTCTGTGAGGGTTTGTCAATTCTGCATTGTTTAAGGGTATTTCATAGAACTAGGAGGTCACATGGCAGGGTCTCAGCTTGAGCCTGTGCCGTGTTTGCTCCATGATTCAGCCTTGGCACGTCTGGAGGATGACAGAGATGGGCTGTTGGGACTGTCTTCATAAAGCATCATGGATCCTCCTGGGATGAGCCTTGTCCTAAGGAAAAGATGGGGAAAATAAATAGGCTCAGGGTGATTCAGAAGACAACATGATATCTTTCACTAGGATTATCCTCTAGTTCCTGGAATCCACCTAAATCTTAGGACAAAGATTTGCAATAAAGCCACATGCCAACTGAATGGGAGGAGATATGGTAAGCAGGAGGCATGAGCGACATTGATTCCAGCTGTTTCACGTGGTGGGACAGATCACAGGCATCAGGAGAGACAAGGAAGAGCAGGTACTACACAGTGGCCCAGAAAATGCATGAGTCACACCTAGGGCTCCCAGACTGTAAGTGAGTGGATGGAGGAGGATAGGAACTTCTGTATAATGGGAAAGAGCAGAACCTTGGGCACATGATTTTCTTACTCTCTTCATCACTTAGGGGACAGCCACCTCTGCTGGGGTGGCTCTAGGAACACAGTGAGAGTCAGAGTTCTCAACAAGAACTCTTCTTGTTCTCTTCATATGTTCTTAAGTATAAGGACATATGGAAGTGTCTAGTAGAGCATCTGGAACACAACAGCTATAAAATAAAATGACTGCCGGGACCTGGCAGGCAACATGAGCACAGCAGAGGGGGTGGGGTGGGGGGAGATTGTGGCAAATGGGAAGGCATTTGAGCTGTTCTGAAAGAAAGCATGGACTCACCTCTAGCAAATTGCCGTTATGCAATAATTTGGGCCCATTGATGTCAGATCTTCCAATTGTTCAAGAAATTCAGAAATTTGGATTTTTTTAATGAAAATGTATCTGTGGCCTGAATTTCATCAGTTTCCTCTGTGAGTTTCTACTTGCTCGGCCAAACACCCAGAGTTATGTTTTTCTGTTTCACACACCACACAATCCATCAGCAGAGCCTTCCATTTCTATTTCCAAACGCTTCCAAAACCTGACCACTCATTGTCGCCTGTACCCTGGTCCAGTCCTGTCACCTCTCCCAGGATTTCTGCAGTAATCTCCTCAAACTGGTGACTTTGATTCCACACTTGGCCCCGTAAACTCTACACTCTACAGAACCCCAGAGTAAACTTAATACAAAAAATGGGTCACATCACCTGTTACTCAAAAGTCTCAGTGGTTTCTCATTAGATGCACAAAGTCAATGTACTTACAGCTTTCATTAAGGTCTCCATCCCAGTCTTCCCTCCCTACTCCACCCCAGGCACCCATCCCACCACCTCTCTCACTCATTTTCTACCACTCTGCTCCTTGCACACTTTGCTTCAGCCAATGGTCTCCTTCCTGAACCTCTGACACCCCAGGAATGTCCCAGCCATCGACAGGGCTTCCTCCCTCACCCCCTTCAGATCCTTGCTCAATACCCTCTTCTCAGGGAAGAGTTCTCTGAGCAACCTATTTAAAGCTTCAGCCTCCTCCAACCTCCTCCATATCTCCTTTCCTGACTTGCTGTTTCTCTTAACACTTATCATCACCTGATATACTTTCCATTTATCTAATTTATTTCTTTATACTATGACTCCTAAAAATAAGAATGCCACCTATAGTTCCAGATACCTGGGAACTGAGGCAGAAGGATAGCTTGAGTCCAGGATTTTGAGATCTGCCTGGGCAACATAGCAAGACCCTATCTCTAAAATAAAATAAATTCCTGAGGGGAATATTGAGGCATAGAAAGGCTAAGCAAGTGTTCAGAGTTCGATGGGACACACATAAGGTTCATCTTCCTGTGTCCTGACCTAATTTGAGTGAATACCTGAACTTGTGAGGCCTTTCAGGATGTGTTTCTGCTTCAGAAATAAATAAATGATTTCCACAACTCTTTGCTTTTCTGCACCAAGTAGGGCTAAAACATAAGGGGACTTTAGAAGCTAGTAGTAATGATGGACAAGTCCCAGGTGGAGACAATTAACCCCAAATCCTGTCAGTCCAGGTGACTCCAGGCCAAGGCATTTCATCTTCATTCACCAAAATAGTATGATGGATAAGGAGGGCCTTTGCCCAAAATACAGACAGTTGAGATGCTTTGAGATTCTAGGTCATGCCCTCATGTCACCTTTTAAGAAGACCCAGCTGAAGAGGAACTTCTTTGAAATTATTTTCCCTACCAATAGTGGACTCTCCAGGCCCCCTTTGGGCTGTGGCCAGTGGATTCATTTAATGTGGAACAGAATCAGATGATGACAATGTAAGGCTTTAGGGCTGTAACTTCTTGGGATTGTCATCTCGCCCAGAGAAGACAGCTGCATTCAGATAGCCCTAAAGTCAGTGTGATCCACTGCCTCTGGGTCCTACCTCTACAACTTAGTTTTCTGATGCTCTTTTAGAGAAGTATAAGCACGTAAACTTGCTCCAAAGCACAGATTGAGAAACCACAGCTTTTGTGTTCCTACTGAATACTCTCCCAGAACCTCAAAATATGGACAGAGGATCAATGGAGCGCTATACTTAGCAGCTGTGGGCCACCTAGGAGGCCACTCAAAGTGCAATCGAGAAGCATAATAGATCATCCAAGTTAGAGACTTTGGGGCACAGGGAAGAAAGATAAAATTTTACTTGATTAAATCAGCAAACTAAAAAAGAAAAGGTAATCACTGAAAAGCACAAAGGTAGTAAACAAAACGGAAGAAATTCATTGTTTTGTAGCAGGATTTGAAGTCATTGTGAATGGGCTGAATTTCCTCACTCAAAAGTAAAGAAATTCAGTTAGGGTAAAAGCAAAGCTGAGCAGTAAACTATTTAAAAAAACACACACACATTAAAAACAAAATGATAGAGCTTCCACCAAGGGGAACTAGCTGTATATATTTAACTATTCCTCCTGTTGAGTATAGTTAAAAATCTGGACTTTATTTTTTAAAAAATTAGAAGACTGAAAAGTAAATAGAAAAAAAGCAGACCAGTTAGGGACCTCAGAATCCAACAAATGATATAATGGTGAGTTCTGTGAATTTTCTTCCGGCCTTATATATTCCAGACTAGGTATTAGAGAAGCTAATGACCCAGAAATGCCAACAGATACAGACAAACATAGCACTTCCCTACCCTCCACAAGAAAAAGCTGTTTACTTTAGCCAAAGGACCAGGAATTGTACAGCCTCACAAGACAGAAAAGTTTTAGATAATAACCATTTTACTCCAGCAGAACACCACAGGAAAAAACCTGCAGCCCCACTTTTATCCCACCAGCAAAGGCTGAGTGGAGAGCCTGCACCTCCACTCTTGCCAGGGAGTAAAGGGACTCCCTCAAACCTGCCCAAGTTTTCCCAAGCCAAGAAGACTAAGTGTGGAGGCTGGAATCTCATCTCTGCTGAGCAGTAATGAGTTCCTTCCCACCTCCCACAGTGTCTCTGGACACCTTGTCAGGCGCCTCAACTTCAATGTCCACCCAGTAGTAAAGAGACACCCTTTCCACTCATGGCTAAGACGTCATCAGAGGAGACCTGCTAAAACACAAGATTTAATCAGTATCCAAAGTCTTGCAGCATAATAGCTAAGGTGTCCAGGATTCAATTAAATATACCAGGATCCAAGAAGATCTCAATTTGAATGAGAAAAGACAATCAGCAAATGGCAACATCAAGATGACACAGTTGTTGGAAATTTCCGAGAAGGATTTCAGAGCAGGCACCACAAAAATGTTTCAAGGAGCAATGATGAAGATGTTTGGAAAAGAATAAAAAATTATAGCAAAGAGGATCTGTGTGGTGGCTCACTCCTGTAATCCCAGTGCTTTGGGAGGCCAAGGTGGTCGAATCACAAGGTCAGGAGTTCAAGACCAGCCTGGACAATATGGCAAAACCCCATCTCTACTAAAAATGCGGAAAAATTAGCTAGGCATAGTGGTGCGTGCCTGTAATCCCAGCTGCTTGGGAGGCTGAGGCAGGAGGATTGCTTGAATCCAAGAGGCAGAGGTTGCAGTGAGCCGAGATCTCACCACTGCAATCCAGCCTGGATGACAGAGCAAGACTGTCCCCTCTCCCCCACCAAAAAAGAAAAGAAAATTATAACAAAGAAATAAAAGACATAAACAAGAACAAAATAGGAATTTTAGAACTAAAAAATACAAAAGCAGAAAGAAAAACTCAATGGATGAACTCAACAGCACAATGAAGAAAACAGAGGAAAGAATCAGTAAACTTGAAAATAAACTAGAATATACCCAACAAAAGAAAGAACAACAGAAAGAAGAGACAATAAAGATATATATTTATTTTTAACATATATATATATATATACCTGATGTCTTTTATGTATAAACTTAGGGGCATGTGGAACTATAACTAAGGGTCTAACATTTGTGTCACTGAAGTCCCCAAAGGAAAGGAGAACAGGAGTGGGGGCTGAAAAGTATTCAAAATATGTCAGAAAATTTCCAAATTTGGAAAATATATAAATTTACATATTCAAGAGGCTGAGCAAACCATAAACAGAATAAAACCAAAGAAATTTATACTAAAATACATCATAGTCAAATTTCTGAAAACTAAAGACAAGGAAAAATTTTTGAAAGTAATCAGAAGGAAAGAATAACTTAACCACAGGGTAAAAACATCTTAAAGAACAGAAGATTTCTCTTCAGAA
The DNA here is from genome assembly GCF_028878055.3 of Symphalangus syndactylus. Classification (NCBI taxonomy): domain Eukaryota; kingdom Metazoa; phylum Chordata; class Mammalia; order Primates; family Hylobatidae; genus Symphalangus; species Symphalangus syndactylus. The sequence continues at coordinate 81,783,529 of NC_072426.2, forward strand.
ACCACGGGGGCAAGAAGGAAGAGGAACATTTTTCAAGTGCTGAAAGAAAAGAGCTGTCAGCTCAGAATTCTACATCCAGTGAAAAAATATCATTTAGGGAATAAGGGGAAATCAAGACATTCTCTGATAAAGTAAAACCAAGAGAATCTGTCACCAGCAGACCTACCATAAAAGAATGTCTGAAGGAAGTTCATTAAACAGAAAGGAATTCATAAAAGAAGGATACAGAAACATCAGGAAGAAAGAAAGAATGACAGAAAAGCAAAAATATGGGTAAATACAACAGACTTTACTCCTCTTGAATTTCCAAATGTATGTTTGACCACTGGAGCAAAACTTGTGATAATGTCTGTATAGCTCCCAACACATGTAAAGGAAATATTTAAGATGATTGTATTAAGAATTGGGGAGGGTAAAGGGGCATAAGAATAGGTAAGTGTTCTAACTCACTCAGACTGCTACAATGCCAACCCAAATGGACTGTGATAAGTTATGTACATATAATTTACCTAAGCAATCACTAAAAAAATATGCAAGGAGACACATCAGAAAACACTAAAGATAAGTCAAAATGGAATTCTAAAAATATTCAAGTCACCCACAGGAAGTGAAGAAAAAGAAAACATAAAGATAAACAATCAGAATAATCAGAAAATGAAAAATGAAATGGTAGATAACCTCAACATTCTATTATATTGATCGAATAATAGATCAATAACTATTGTACATGTAAATGGTCTAAATATACCAAATGAAAAGCAGAAACAGAAATTGATAGGGTGGATTAAATAAAAAATATGACCCAACTATACACAGTCTAAAAAACAAACAGACAAAAATACTTCAGATATAACTGTTAAAAGAAAAACCTTAGATAAATTAAATTTAACAGTTTAATTGAGCAAAAAAATAATTCACGGATAGGGGACCACTGAGGACTAGAAGTTTAGAAATAAAGAACAACTACAAAATATCCATAGCTATTATACTTAACAGTGAAAGACCAAGTGCTTGCACCTAAGCTCTAGAACAAGACAAGGATGTCCACTCTCACCACTGTCATTCAGCACAGTACTGGAAAATCCAGCCAGCACAATGAGGAATGAAAGGAAAGTAAAAGGCACATAGGATGGGATGAAAAACTTTCAATACTGGGAGATGACATAATAGTCTACATAGAAAGTTCTGAGAAATTTTCAAACAAACAAACAAACAAATCTAGAATAAGTAAGTTCAGCAAGGTCACAGGATAAAAGATCAATACACAAAAATAAATATGTATACATATGTACACATGTGTATATGTGTGTGTGTGAGAGAGAGAGAGAGAGTGCCCTATATATGCTTTAAAATATAAAGGTTGGTTCTAGAACACTAACGATGTTAAAATAATTAAATGGGGAGGCCATTAGACTGAGGTGGCTCCAATGCCCTGGGTTCCTACATAAACAAACCCCTGAAACCTAACTCAGACTCATTTCCTATATATGACTAATTTTTTAAAAATTAAACTTAAGCTCAGTCCACCACCAGCCAACTGGACATTATTAGTTATATCACTTTGAACTTCCCACCTGCATAGTCCAAATAAGGCCATTGTTCAAATTTTAACTAATTAATTTATTTGCTCTGCTTCCACATTCACCCTTTTAGAGCTTTTCGTCTACCTCTGGGAAGTTCCAAACCACTCTAGTTTGGAGCTGCCCAATTCATGAATCACTGCTTAAATAAACTCCGAAATTTCAGTGCATCAAAGCTTATTTTTTAACAATGGAGATTGTCTTAAAATAGTGGAAATTCAGGTGATGAATTTTCTTTATAGAAAATCAGAACCAGGTCTCTCTCAGGTTGTCCCTGTGTCCTCTGGACAGTGGTGCCTGCAGTTGTCCAACATGGGACCGCAATACTCCCTGGACAGGAAGCACACTCTTCTATTAGGGCCACTTGACTGACACTGAACTTGACACTGAGAACTTGTCTCCGAGAAATGATGCATTTTATTGTCCCACAGCTGGGGCCATGCCAGAGGCATTCATGCTGCACTTTCTAAATACCTCAAAGACAGGCTGGGGCTGCAGCCAAGTCAGGCAATGAGCTGGCTGGGTGCCAGTCTCCCTGGGGTGTTCCTGAAGCCTCTTGCTGAGTGCTCAGAGCCAGGTGTCTCCTGTGGCCCAGAATAAGGGAGGCACAATGGCCTTCCCATCTGTGCACCATGAGAACCAGGGGTTATGCGGAGGCTGAGTAAAAGAGGGTAATGACATGGCAGCCGAGATCCAGTCCCCTTTAAACTTACAAGAAAATCCAAGTATCTTTCCACAAGACCCTGAGGTCCAGCCTCCACCCAGAGGCCTCCAGTGACACAATCTGGACATTACTTAAATTATGTGGTCAATCAAACATTTATGTATCAAACCAGGCTCAATAGAGTGCAAACATCCCACAGATAATCTATAGATTCTATTGGGAGGCTATAGTCAACCTAGCAAGGCAATTGGATGCAGGTGCACACATGGAACTGTCCTGGAAGGGAAATCAGGGTTTGAGATGCACAGTCAGGGGACTGGAGGTTTCTTCCCCAAAGCATGACCACCAGGAAATCAGAATCAGCCAGTCCCTCAGAATCAGGAACAAGATCATTGCATGGGAGGAGAAATAAGACAGTACCTGTAAGAGAAAGTCCAGTTCCGAATCTGAACCCTGAGTTCGTTTGGTTGTAAATCCCTTCAGGGATGTGTGTGTGTGTGTGTGTGTGTGTGTGTGTGTTTGTGCCTGCATGTGTGTACTATATGGAAATATAATTTTTGTGACTCATGTTTTCACTCAATAGTAAATTTTGATCAACTTCCCTCATCCATACAAACTTAGCTCATCCTGCCTCAGCTGCCAGAACAATCAGGCATTCACTGCAGGGCCGAGTAATTGGGGTTGGTGTTTCCTGGGTGTATTCTGCAGCTGTGTGCCAGCTGAGACACCTGTGTTTCTGCCCACTGGTGCTCAGAGCCTACAGGCACATATTCCTTTTCCCTGGCTTGCAGGCTGAGCCAAGTGAAGCTTGGGCAGGGTGTTAGTGTGGTCCTCCAAATCCTTCCCTCCAACCCGCTTCCTACCCTGGCCTCAGCGCTCCCAGCCCTGCTATTCCAAGCTGGGGTGGTTCACACTCTCTGGGGAAGCCCATCCATTTCTATCCCATCTCAGTGCTGAATCCTGGAAACCACTGGTTCCGATGCCATTGACTTCCTTTCATCAAAAATTTCCCTTATGTCTTGGACTATTTATGCCACCATTTTCCACTTTTCAACTCTTTTGCAGATTTTCAATTTGTTCCTTTCAAAGGTAAACACACATGGACTCAACATCAGGAAACTGGACAATGGGTGCTCTTAAGGCAAGATGGGCAAACAGAACAGCTTGTTCTTGTTCAAAGACTCAAACCCAGGAGAGGCCATGATGTGACCCAAGAATCTTGAGAATTTTGGTAGCAGAGGGAGCAGAGGCAAAAGGTGAAAATGCTCATTCCACAAGCATTCACAGAGTGCTCATTTGACACCAGGTCTCTATCAAGTGGCAGGAGACAAGATGAAGGGACCTCAAGTGCCAGAAGATGCAGGACTTGGCCCACATGGCGATTCTTCTGTGGGAGTTAGGGTCTTCTGGAACTGCATTGAGTGACCCTAGCCACATGATGATCATGCCCCTATTTGGGGCTGCAGGACCTCTGGGAGCAAGTGGCATGCTGGCCCAGTTTCACAGAGTAGGAGAGGCAGCCACAGAGGGGAAGAGCTTGGCCAAAAGAAAGAGCTCAGACAAGGGTGAAATTCCCATAAAACTCAATTTTTAAATAGAGTTATCAGATCAGAAATCCAACCAGTGAGCAATTAGGAGGGAGGAGGTGTGTAAAGTAAGACAGTGCTGTGCTCAGCACTTTTTGGATGGGTGAGAGTTATGGCTGTTGTTCTTTTAGTGCCTGGAAAGGGTTATTAATAGCTATGGGAAAGGGATTTTCCCATCTGTTCTTTCAAACACACACATGCATACTTTAACACTATCTTGTATTTTCAGATGCTTCCAAAATCTACAATCAATGAGTTACTTGTATGGAGAGGTTAAACACGCCAAGGTTTCACCAGCCATGAGCTTCACCAGCAGTGGGGAGAGGGGAGTCTGGAAAGCTGAGAGAGCATTCCTTGTTTCTCAGCCAGGCTCATCTTTGGGCTCTGCAGGGGCAACCTTACTTTACAGTCAGTCTTGGGAGGAGTGTTCTCCAAGGGAGGGTAAGGATAGCCAGGTTTAAAGAGCAAGGAAGAGGAGACAAAAGGCAAGCCCAGAGGCAGATGCCAGTGGCTGTTGTAGCAAGTTCCTCTGCCTCTTCTTCAGGCCATTTTCATTGCCACTTGTGTCAGCTCTGGAAGACCACAGGAGCTTCCAGGTGGTCCTAGCCTCAGACTCTAATTTTGCTTGAAATCCACTAATTCAGATTCTCCAGTGGCTGTGCCCTTCCTGGCATGGCCCGCCTCCTCTGCACTTTCTCCCTGGAGTAAATGTACAGGAATGGGAGAGCTAGTCAGAGAGGTGACCAGAAGGTCAGAGATTCACTTTTGTTTGCATCCAAATCATAGATGTGTAAAATCAGAACTTTCTCATTTAGGGCCCCACATCCACAGGTGCTTCCTTGGTGAAAAAAAATCAATCTGGGAGATATTTTAGAATTCCAGAGTCATGATCTTTTCCACCCACACAAGATGAATTCTTGTCCTGCAAAAGATCAAAGGAAATCTGGTTATAAACAATGCCACTGCATGAACATGACTGGGAGGAAAAAATGGAGAAGAGGTGCTTTCACACCCAGGAGCTGCCTTGCATGTCGGTGACATTTGCAGCAAGATTTACAACAGAATTACACCATTATTGATCCATTCATCTATTTATTTTTCATTCAATAGCTATTTCTTGACCACACTGGACACAGAAGGCTAAGGAAAGGATCTAATTAGTTCATTTAACAAACGTGTGTTAGGCACCTACTATGTCCCAGGCTCCATGCTAGGGCTGGGGAGCAATGGTGAGAAAGACCTCTCTCCTCCCCTCACTGAGCCAGCATTCTGCCTGGGAAGACAGACAATGGGCCAGTCAACACATGACCAGGCAAGGTAGTAACAGGGCAATGATGTAGATATGACCTGGGAGAGGCTACTTCAGAAAGTAGCATCTGAAGGTTAAGAAGGAAGCCATCCCACATAAGGACCCAGGACAAGGCTTTCATGCCTAGGGCGCCTAGGGGACAATGCAGAGCTCCCAGATTGGAGAGGCCTGTGCCCACCAGAGGGGGCCTGGCTGGGGATCCAGCAGGGGAAGGGTGCTCAGCCTGAGGCTTGGAAGCAGGAGTGACAGGTGTGTGGGGAATGGCAGGTGTGGGGAGCTACTGTAGATGCCGTGAGTGGTGTTCTAGGGCCTTGAACAGGGAGATGGATGGAATTACTTCTTGGAGGATCATGCTGCTGTTATGCAATGAGTAAAGTGAGAAAGTGAAAGCAAGCAGAGCGAGCACTGCAGAGGCCATGGAGGAGGGGAGGTGAGGAGGAAGTATCACTGTGACACAGCCATGGCAGTAAGAATAGCCATGCATGGTGGAGTATGAGGTGTGTTTGGATCTGTCTGTGAACTCTTCGTGGAAAGGGAGTGAAAGAGATTTGAGCCAATTGCTTAGGTTATTGGATTGAGCAAGTAAAGGATGGTGGTGACCCTTTCTGAGACGAGGATACCAGAAGAATCAGGCTGGAAGGCGGGGAAGGAGGGATGTCAGTCCCTGCCCTGCCAGAGGTCAGGTTCTGTGGACGACACAGTTGCGGAATGTGAGTCAGGTGCCAGATGGCCTTGGTGCTGAGTGTGAATTGATAGGAGCCTATGGAGAGACCACAGTTTATTTCCTTCCTCCCACTCTGGTTCATTTGGACCCCACTGAAGACCGGGTGGAGGTTTCTGCAGCCGACATCAATAAAGTGGTGACAGAGAACACCAATTGCAATCCAAAATCCTACCGCTGAGGATTCATCACGGACTTATTCATATGGCCAAAGAGAAACTGCAGGAGCAAAGGCTGTGTGCCTGGAGAATTCATGCATTTCCCATTACTTTCCAGCGGGGAGTGGAGGACACATATACAGACCTCCCCCAAGTTAGTCAAGTAAGAGACCCAGCAGCAGTATAAAAATTCATGACAAGAAGGGGGATTGGAAAGAAAGGTAACTGTTTTCCAGGAGAAGGTGGGGCTGTCCATGCCACTCCTGGAAGATGTGGCTACAGACTCAGAAATAATGATGCTTCTAAGTTCCCACAGTCGGTATGTGAACCCAGCTGAGGATCAGAAGGACTCCGTATGGTGAATGCACCACCATGTTTTGCAGAAAGCATAGTGTTTCCAAGAAAATCTCAGGAAAATTACAAAGTCTATAACTTTAGCAACAGTTGGACCTTCCTTTGCTGGGGCAAAGGAAAAAAATTGTAAATATTATCTGTCACTAACATGGGTTTACTACACTTCTTCCACCTCCAAAAGCACTTTGCCTTGAATTCTTACCAAAAACCCATGTCCTGGTAATACAGCAGCCTTACACTTCCCTACACATGGCACTCCTGGGAGACTCAACCTGCAACTCCACTGTGTAGGGTGTGCTTGAAGTCTTTCATCAAGAAAAAAATGCAGATTGGTATCCATCTGGTCAGATGAAACTCTTTTGTGTCCAAAATGTTAACAATAAAGTTCACTTCTTTGTAAACAACGATTTTATAAAATTGCAAGTAAGTTGTCTTTGTAAAAAATTAATTGTGGGTTATCACTTGGACTCCAGTCACAAAAGGTGACTGTCTATGTTCCAGGGAGTAAGGGTGTACTTTCATTTGTTGTATTATACTCGTACTCCAACTTTTTTGGACCTCATGCAGCTTTAGCCAACTGCAGTTTCTCTAAGCCGATGAGGTTACAACACTGTGGAATGAAAAAGCCACTGCTGGCTTGTAATAGCGAGAACAGATGTTGACAAGACAAGAACTTCCTGCTATGGGGAACAAAGGCTGCATTGCACTGCAACAAATGGAGAAAGTGCTGTCATTTGTTCAATTACCAAAACGTAGCCCCATTTATGATATAATTTGGAATTCTGGTTCTACTGAGTTTTATGCTATTTATGGTTTTATGCCTGCCAAAGCTATGATTTTCAACTTGAAATGTGATCTTGCATTTGACCTTGGAACTGGTGCTCTAAGGCAGCCTATTTGGCCCTTATGGCCATATATTAATACTAACTGGATTTGGAAATCTGAGGAACAAACATGAGTGTGGGATATTAAAAGCTACAAACTTATTTCCAAACAAGTAGCCTCTGATCATACATATTTTGCCAGGTACCTAGATGGGAGCACCTTTTACTATCACACATGCTCCCAGGTTGTGTGTTAACAATGGATACAAGCTTTGACATTATACCAGCCCTATCCTGCATGAGTAAGATGTGTCACCAAATGTAGAAATACGGCAGATTTCTTGGCAGCCAATTCTGAATGAACTATTTCCAGCAAAAGCAGTAACTTATCAAGCAGTTCCAAGTGAAGTACCCAACTAGGAACCTAAATTTGCAATGACTGATAGACTCCCAGCTTTAAGAAATAAACTAATCACCAATTCTAAGCTGCATGAAGAGAAATCACCCCAGAATAAGAAATCACAACCAGGAAATGATAAACCATTATCAAAAGCAGCCTTGAAAAATCAAAGGAAATATAAAGCTAAGAAAGCTACAAAGCAGGAAGTAAGAAGTGACAAGAGTCCAGATTTGACACCTACCCCTGCCCCACAGAGCACACCCTGAAATACAGTGTCTCAGTTAACATCTGGAAACCCTGAGATAGACGAAAAATTCAAGAACCTAAAAAGCCAAAAGCAACTGACTCTCAGTTAACATCTGGAAATCCTGAGATAGATGAAAAATTCAAGAAACTAAAAAGCCAAAAGCAGCTGAACCTTGAAAGAACACAGTAACTGAAACACAGCTAGAAAAACAATGATCTAGAAAAATAAAAGATACTTCCCTTCTCCAAGAGCTGGAAGATTTGAAAATGGTTACTTAAAGATTCAGAGAGCAGATTTATTAATATAAATCCATAGAAACACATCTGGGTTAAATCCAGGAGAGCACCCTGAATATCCATGTACCCACACTTAATGCTCAAACATTATATTAACCATTTACCTAAGCTTTTGCACATTTGGGAAATTATGTATTAATGACCACTAAGTTAACATCTTCCAATGCAAGTTATAGAAAAGACACATATGAATTTCTTAGGTAAGTTTGATAGACTAAAAGACAAATATCAATAACATTCAGTAGAGACCAGTATTTACCATATAAATGAATATGGGTATTTTAAACTAAAACAAATAAATGTAACTCATTAGATTGTAATCCAAAAGAAGTTGATGAAAACAAGGCGAACAAAAGTTTGTTTCTGTAACTTTAGAATGAATATTTGTTCCTTTCTCTTCAACATATATTCACTCACTGATATGCTTTAGATGTTCATCGCTTCCAAATCGCATGTCAAAATGTGATCCCCAGTGTTGGAGGTGAGGCCTAATGGAAGGTGTTTGGGTCATAGGGGCGGATCCCTCATGTATGGCTTGGTGCTGTTCTCATGAGAGTGAGTGAGTTCTCACAAGATCTGGTTGTTTCCACTGTGAGTGGAAGCTTCTGAGGCCTCACCAGAAGCAGATGTCAGCACTGCACTTCTTGTACTATCTTCAGAATCATAAGCCAATTAAAAGTGTGTGACACCTCCCCCTGCCCTCTTGCTCCCACTGTCACCATGTGACATGCGTGCTCCTCCATTCACCTTCCACCATGATTGTAAGCTTCCTGAGGCCCTCACCAAAAGCAGATGCCAGCACCACACTTCCTGTACTCTCTGTAGAACTATGAGCCAATTAAACTTCTTCTTTTCTTTATAAATTACTCAGCCTCAGGTATTTCTTTATAGCAATGCAAAAATGGCCTAATACAGAAAATTGGTACTGGGGAGTAGGGCACTGCTATACAGATACCTGAAAATGCAGAAGCAACTTTAGAACTAGGTAACCAACAGAGGTGGGAAGAGTTTGGAGGGCTCAGAGGAAGACAGGAAGATGAGGGAAAGTTTGGAACTTCTTAGAGACTAATTAAATGGTTGTGACCAAAATACTGATAGAAATATGGATAGTGAGGGCTAGGCTGATAAGGTATCAGATGGAAATGAGGAATTTATTGGGAACTGGAGCAAAGGTCACCCATGTTACACTCTCTCAAATAATTTGGTTGCATTGTGTTCACGTCCTAAGGATCTATAGAAGCCTGATCTTAAGAGTGATGACTTAGGGTATTTGACAGAAGAAATTTCTAAGCAGCAAAGTGTTCAAGAAGTGACCTGGCTGCTTCCAACAACCTATAATCAGATAAGTGAGCAAAGGAATGACTTAAAGTTGGAACTTATGTTTAAGAGGGAAGCAGAGCATAAAAGTTTAGAAAATTTGAAGCCTGGCCATGTAGCAGAGAATTTAACCAGGCTGCAGAGAAACCACTTGCTAGAGAGAGTAGCATGACTACAACAGAGCCAAGTGATAATATCCAAGACAATGGGGAAAAGACCTCAAAGGCATTTCAGAGATCTTGAAGGCAGTACTCCCCAATACAGGCCCAGAAGCCTAGGAGGAAAACAACGGTTTCAGGAGCCAGACCTGGGACACCACTGCCCTCCACAGGCTTGAGATGCTGCTCCCTGCATCCCGCCTGCTCCAGCTCCAGCTGCAGCTCAAAAGTCCCCAGGTATAGCTCAGGTCACCATTCCAGAGGGTGCAACCCATATGCCTTGGTGGCTTATGTGGTGTTAAACCTGAAGGTGCACATAATGCAAGAATGAAAGAGGCTTGACAGCTTCTACCTAGATATTAAAGGCTATATGAGAAAGCCTCGGTGCCCAGGTAGAGGCCTGCTGCAGGGGCAGAGCCCCCATAGAGAACCTCTACTAGGGCAATGCTGAAGGGAAATGTGGGGTTGGAGTCCACATGCCGAGTCCCCACTGGGGCACTGCCTAGTGATGAGCTTCAGATGAGACTTAGTACTTTGAACTTGATGCTGGAATGAGTTAAGACAGAAGAGTTGGCAGGCGGGGATTGTATTTTGCAATGTGAGAAGAACATGAGATTTAAGTGGCCAGGGGAGGAGTTATAGAGTTTGGATGTTTGCCCCCTTCAAATCTCATGTTGAAATGTAATACCCAATGTTGGAGGTAGGACCTAGCGGGAGGTGTTTGGGTCATGGGACAGATCCCTCATGAAGGCCTTGGTGCTGTCCTCTTGATAATAAGTGAATTCTCACAAACTCTGGTTGTTTAAGTGTGTGGCACCTCTTCCCTCTCTCTCTTGCTCCCACTCTCACCATGTGAGATGCCTGCTCCCCCTTCACCTTCCACAATGAGTGGAAGCTTCCAAGGCCTCACCAGAAGCAGATGCCAGCACCACACTTCTTTTGCTATCTTCAGAACCATAAGCCAATTAAACCTCTTTTATTTATCAATTACCCAGCCTCACATAGTTCCTTACAGCTGTGCAAAATGGCTTAATACACTCACTGAATTGCTCGGCATAAACTGAAGCAGTAAATTTGGGGAAAACTGAATTTCTTTCTAGTCTACTACCTTAGGAAGGCCTTAAAATTCCATCAGTGCATTTTTAAACCAGGGTTCAGGCCTTGCTCTATTCAATGAGTGTGTACATTTGAGGAGCCTCAGAAGAGTCTGAATATGCAGTCAAGTGTTGTCATTCTCCTCATAAAAGGAATTTGGGCAATCTCTTTGATGGAACAGTCGATGATGGAGCTGGACACACAATTTCGGTGTGCTGAGCCACTCATTTATTTATGCGTACTCACTTTGTGTTTCCTACAAGCTAATCTTTGTGTAAATATAGCCAAGATACCATGAAAATTCCCATGTGGAGTCTGTTTGGAAGGACATTAGTAATGCATTTGAAAGTTTCCAGCAGATAAAGACTAGAATGAGAAAAAAAGAATACTAAGTGACAAGAAAGGCATCCAGAGGGTAGAGGCTCCATTCAGCTGCTGACCTGTGGTTCCACTGTGGAGAGCACGTGAGAAGTCCGGTTTCCTGCACCTCTCTTGAAGGCCGCAGTGGCTGACACAGAGCTGCTCTGAAGCAGCAGGTCTCTCTCTGGGCAGCGTCCAGCAGAGGCAGGTGATGGCTGCAGAGTGTGGAGAGGGCACCATCTGCCTGGAGAATGGTAGATCTGCTGTGGATTTTCTCTGCTTTTAGTTTTATTTTGAATACAGATTTGAATTGTGGACATTGTTGCAGGACATGGAATCTCTCTCTTAAGCTTTTTACATAGCCAATTCTAGGTCTGATCACAATCCACACCTGGTTCTGGAGAACGACACCACTTTGCTCCTGTGGAGAGGCAGGATGCTGTAATCAAACTGCAGTATGTGGGAGGCAGGCTGTGACTTGGGGAGCGTGTTCCTGCCTCCTGGTTCTTAACTCTACATTGATGGAGGCCAGGCAAAAGACAAACAGGAATGAGTGATGAGAAACTGACCTTAGGTGGAGTCCTGGAGAAAGTCTTGGAATGCCACCTTCCACTGCTGTTGCTCTATGACCCCATCTTTTTCTTAATCCCTTGGCTGGAGAAACTGTAGGAAAAGCCTTTCCTTCCCTCAGCTCCTGGAAACCCATTTGAAGTCTGGTTCCTGTCATCCTTGCAGCCTAACCTTTTCTCTGGGAGAACCTGATTGAAGAGTGTGACCAAGAGATTTATTCTCAGGACTGCCACCAGAGATAAAAGAAGGGTCTGGGAGTGCAATGAAGAATTAGAAGCCTCAAAATCAAGCCATATTTCACAAGTTCCACTTGCACTTGCGGAGGGGAGGGGAGAAGAGAAAAGAAGGATGTTTTCACGCTTGCTCCTGCTGCGCTCCAGCTGAGAAACCACACAGCGACCATCCTGCTGGACTCCTCGCCTTGCCCATGGCACTCGCTGTGGGAATAGGGACCCAGGTAGCATATTTGTCATTCACACTTTCTTGAAATCAGCATCATACAATCACCAGCTTCCTTGGCATCTGCTCTCTATCCATTCCATAATAAATACCTCTCATTTCGTTCACATCGATATACAGTTTACTCCTTTCACATTAGTTCACTCAAATCAATTTCCTGAGGAAAGCACCATGTGAGGTTTTTGGGGGTCTAACAGTGAACAAGACTTGGAATATATGAGCAGGGAGCTTACAGCCCAGTGGGGAGACAGGCATTGCCAATATAAGAAATCAATGACAGTAAAGTAATTGCACATTGTTGTAAGTGTTGTAAAGCAAACAAATAGGACCTGAGATAATGTATATACTATTAAGAATTATATTAAATGCAAATCAATACAGTTCTCAAGTTAAAAGGCAGGAGAGGAGTGTCTGTTCATGTCCTCTGCCCACTTTTTGATGGGGTTGTTTGTTTTTTTCTTGTAAATTTGTTTGAGTTCATTGTAGATTCTGGATATTAGCCCTTTGTCAGATGAGTAGGTTGCAAAAATTTTCTCCCATTGTGTAGGTTGCCTGTTCACTCTGATGATAGTTTCTTTTGCTGTGCAGAAGCTCTTTAGTTTAATGAGATCCCATTTGTCGATTTTGGCTTTTGTTGCCATTGCTTTTGGTGTTTTAGACATGAAGTCCTTGCCCACGCCTATGTCCTGAATGGTATTGCCTAGGTTTTCTTGTAGGATTTTAATGGTTTTAGGTCTAACATATAAGTCTTTAATCCATCTTGAATTAATTTTTGTATAAGGTGTAAGGAAGGGATCCAGTTTCAGCTTTCTACATATGGCTAGCCAGTTTTCCCAGCACCATTTATTAAATAGGGAATCCTTTCCCCATTTCTTGTTTTTGTCAGGTTTGTCAAAGATCAGATAGTTGTAGCTATGCGGCATCATTTCTGAGGGCTCTGTTCTGTTCCATTGATCTATGTCTCTGTTGTGGTACCAGTACCATGCTGTTTTGGTTACTGTAGCCTTGTAGTATAGTTTAAAGTCAGGTAGCGTGATACCTCCAGCTTTGTTCTTTTGGCTTAGGATTGACTTGGCGATGCGGGCTCTTTTTTGGTTCCATATGAACTTTAAAGTAGTTTTTTCCAATTCTGTGAAGAAAGTCATTGGTAGCTTGATGGGGATGGCATTGAATCTATAAATTACCTTGGGCAGTATGGCCATTTTCACGATATTGATTCTTCCAAGCCATGAGCATGGAATGTTCTTCCATTTGTTTGTATCCTCTTTTATTTCATTGAGCAGTGGTTTGTAGTTCTCCTTGAAGAGGTCCTTCACATCCCTTGTAAGTTGGATTCCTAGGTATTTTATTCTCTTTGAAGCAATTGTGAATGGGAGTTCATTCATGATTTGGCTCTCTGTTTGTCTGTTATTGGTGTACAAGAATGCTTGTGATTTTTGTACATTAATTTTGTATCCTGAGACTTTGCTGAAGTTGCTAATCAGCTTAAGGAGATTTTGGGCTGAGACAATGGGGTTTTCTAGATATACAATCATGTCATCTGCAAACAGGGACAATTTATGCAGCCAAAAAACACATGAAGAAATGCTCCTCATCACTGGCCATCAGAGAAATGCAAATCAAAACCACAGTGAGATACCATCTCACACCAGTTAGAATGGCCATCATTAAAAAATCAGGAAACAACAGGTGCTGGAGAGGATGTGGAGAAATAGGAACACTTTTACACTGTTGCTGGGACTGTAAACTAGTTCAACCATTGTGGAAGTCAGTGTGGCGATTCCTCAGGGATCTAGAACTAGAAATACCATTTGACCCAGCCATCCCATTACTGGGTATATACCCAAAGGACTATAAATCATGCTGCTATAAAGACACATGCACACGTATGTTTATTGCGGCACTATTCACAATAGCAAAGAGTTGGAACCAACCCAAATGTCCAACAACGATAGACTGGATTAAGAAAATGTGGCACATATACACCATGGAATACTATGCAGCCATAAAAAATGATGAGTTCGTGTCCTTTGTAGGGACATGGATGAAACTGGAAAACATCATTCTCAGTAAACTATCGCAAGGACAAAAAACCAAACACCGCATGTTCTCACTCATAGGTGGGAATTGAACAATGAGAACTCATGGACACAGGAAGGGGAACATCACACTCCGGGGACTGTTGTGGGGTGGGGGGAGGGGGGAGGGACAGCATTAGGAGATACACCTAATGCTAAATGACGAGTTAATGGGTGCAGGAAATCAACATGGCACATGGATACATATGTAACAAAACTGCACATTGTGCACATGTACCCTAAAACCCTAAAGTATAATAAAAAAAAAGAAAAAAAAATAAAAAAATAAAAAAAAAAAAAAGGCAGGAGAGGAAGTGGGAGTGACTGCTTGATGAATACAGGGTCTCCTTTGGAAGTAATGAAAATGTTTTGGAACTAGATAGCAACGATGGTTGCACAACACTGTGGATGTATTAAATGCCACTGAATTGTTCAATTTAAAATGGTTTAATTTCATGTTATGTGAATTTCACCTCAATAAAAAATAAAGAAACAATAATCTGTGCTTATCTGCTCATATATCTGATATCATTCATCATAATCATATCCAACTTTATTTGCTGGAAAACTACAAGTTTATGTTTTATACCACAATACCCATTCATATTTGATATAGACTTAAAATCTTCTACTATCTTATATGTAAGTATATATGTTACATAGTACATATGTTACATATATAGCATGATACATGTTATATATAAATCATATATTTTATATATATAAAACATATGTGTTTTATGTACATATAACTTTTCTATATCTACAGTGTTAAATTTGACCCAAGGCTATCTCCATACTTTGAGTTCCTACATAACAAACTGCAACTTAGCATATAAACAAACTGAAACCTAATTTGGGAGTATAATTTTTAAGCTTGTTGTAACAAACAGCCAGATATCAGCCAATCATAAGCAGTCAAGCAGTCAAGCTTCAGCCAGTCACAGGCAGCCAACTGATAAGGCCATGCCCTAATAAGGCAATGGCTAACTAATCAAACTATTTCTGTGCTTTACTTCTAGGGTCTGTCTATAAATGCTCACAGCTCATGTAGAGTGGAGCTCTCTGAACCTCTTCTGGTTCTGAATGCTGCCTAATTCATGAATCATTCTTTGCTCAAATACAATCTGTTAAATTCATTTTGTCTAAAGTTTTTCTTTTAAGAATAAATAATTGAATTGCTTTTTGCTATTAACATAGATCCATTTCCCTTCATAGAAAGGTAGCAGCCATCTTGTGTGAAATTCTTGTATCTCATTGTCTGTAGTAAACTTTTCCTTAGTCTTTTCCTCCAGGCTGAACTATCCCAGGACTCTTTATATTTTCTTCCTGATCAAGTTTCCCATCCCTTAAAGTCTTACCATGATTATCTTTGAAGCCCACCCTATGGTCTTCATATTCTTTCCTCAGTGAGGTTACCTTATGGGGCTCTTTGCAAGTGTCCTCTCCTACAAGGGTACACCTGGATCATGCCAGATATGCACCTGCACTGAACACAGAGGCTCCACATGCTGGAATATGTTGTCCTGGCTCCATCTTTCATAACTCTTACCCTTTCTGCACTCAGCCAGCTCTCCTGAGCTTTGGTTTCACCTGTCCATTCTGCCTCTCTGGGCCAGCTCCACACTGGTCTGCACACTAGTCTCTTATAAATATATTTCTGATCTCTTCTCTAATTGAATAAAGTGATCGAATTGTTCAAATATCATGGAGATGAATGCCTCACTCAAAGATAGCAGACTGTATTCATATGCTCCAGCCTTTACATAAGAAAGATCATGCATCCATTGCACTGCATAGACATGTGTCCCTGGCAAGAGCCCCTGGCTTGGGCATTTATCCTGAACAGCCATCCTGCATTCCTCCTATACTTGATATCCCTCTTCTCTCCCTGGTTCCTCATCTTCCTAGTTATTCTTCACCTGGTTTCATGCCTTTAGTCTTCTTTTTTGCTCTTCCTCTTTGTTTTAATAACTTGTTGGGAACTCTTTTCCTGGGTCGAAAAATTATGTTTTCTACTCTGTTTGGCTCTTAACTTTATACGGCTTGAACATACCCTCTGGCCGCTTTGGTACATGAGAATTACATGCACAGGAGTTTTGTCCCCACTGAACAATTTCATCAGCTGAAGAGAGGAAGTAGGTGGCATACATGGTCTGTGCCATATTCCAAACACATATCTGTTTTCTAAAGTAAAACGAGTTACTTAAGGACAAGAAACTCACAATTTGTAAACAAAAATCACAAAGGAAGTGCTCAGAAAATGGTTTCCAAGGTGGATTTTCTCTAACTGAACAAGGGCCCAGGCATCATTCCATTCCACCTCTTGAAACAGATGACTTCTCCTGGTTCCCACAAAACAGATTCTGTACTACACTGACACTTGTTATGGGTCCAGTTAATTCTAAAACTCTGTGAAGTAGATGGGACAGCATGGTTATCCTTTCCTAGCAAAGGAAAAAAAGAAAATGCCTGTAAGGTGAAAGGATTTACCCTCTGTTATGCATGAATTTATTGTGGTTTGAATCTTTGCTTGTCTGAAAATATCTGTATTTTCCCAAGCTTGTAGAAGCATTTCTTTCCACTGCTCTCCAACTTCCAACATTGCTATCAAGTCAGCACCTCTCATCCTAATCCTGTGCATGTTAGCTGTATTTATTTTCTCTCTTTCTCTCTCACCTTTCTCAGTTTTAGTATCATGTCTTTGTTTCTGAAATTTCACAATGATATCACTGGTAGATTTTTTTGTGTTCATTTATGCGAATTTATGATACTGCATACACAGAGGTTTTTCAATCTGAAATCTCAAGCCCATTGGTTCTGGGCGTTTGTCCAGTATTATTTTTCCAGTAATTTCCTTCTGATTTTTTTCTGTGTTCTCTGGAATACTTCTTAGTTAGATACTGTTCTTCTGGATTGAATCTCTAATTTTTTTTCTTTTTTCTTTTTTTTTTTTTTTTAGATGGAGTCTTTCTCTGTCACCCAGGCTGGAGTGCAGTGGTGAGATCTTGGTTCATTGCAACCTCTGCCTCCCGGGTTCAAGCAATTCTCATGCTTCAGCCTCCTGAGTAGCTGGGATTACAGGAGCATGCCACCACACCCAGCTATTTTATGTATCTTTTAGTAGAGACGGGGTTTCACCATGTTGGTCAGGCTGGTCTTAAACTCCTGACCTGGTGATCTGCCCACCTCAGCCTCCCAAAGTGCTGGGATTACAGGTGTCAGCCACCATGCCTGGCCTCTAATTTTACATCTAGCTATTTTCCATTAATCCCTACTATGCCTTTTTGTCTGCATTCTATGTTTTTTACCTCTTTACCTGCCACTCCTTTGTAGATTTAGTCTTGATCTGTTGCCCAGGCTGGAATGCAGTGTCATTATCTCAGCTCACTGCAACCTCCACCTCCCTGGTTCAAGTGATTCTCCTGCCTCAAGTGATTCTCCTGCCTCAGCCTCCCAAGTAGCTGGGATTACAGGTGTGCACCACCAAGCCTGGCTAGTTTTTGTATTTTTAGTAGAGACAGGGTTTGACCATGTTGGCCAGGCTGGTTTCAAGCTCCTGACCTCAAGTGATCCACCTGCCTCAGCCTCCCAAAGTGCTGGGATTACTGACCTGAGTCGCCACACCTGGCCTAATGTTTTTAAATCAAAATCTTTTTTTTTAATTTCTGAGAGATCTTTCTTGTTTTCTTATTGAATTTGTTTTTAGCATCTCAGTTGAGATACAAGGCAAGATCGTGACTGAAGGGAAGCAGCCTGCTCTGAGTTTCAAATACAAAATTGGTCTTTTTGTCAGAACAAACAGCTTGAGAAAAAAGAGTCACTAAAACTAATTGTTTTTCATTATCAAAAACATTCAGTGCTCATGGAGAACAATATTTGAGACTCCATTCTATTATGAAATAATTGGGGATTATGTATTCCAGGTTTTATCCCAATTATTTTAAAAATCAACACTTTTTTAGAATCAATAATTAACTATTTAGCTAACCACTACTTCCTGCATCCCAAGTCTTCCTCAGTTTAACTACTGATATTTTTGTTTTAGTTTGCTTGAATAGATTTGCCAGAAATTTCTGATAATAGGGCTTATGATTAGTAAACTTCGGGTCCTTAAAAAAAAAGGGCTCAAAGTTTCTCAAAACAACCATTTTCAACCTTGTAATTTTGGGGGCTTGGATTAGAATTCTAGCTCAAAATCACACATTACAAAATTTTAAAGATACTGATCTATTGCTTTCAGAAATTTCTTGCTTTTAAGAACTCTGATTCCAATCTGGTATGCGTTCCTTTATAGACAACGTGTAGTATTTTTTGTTTGCTTCGTTAGCTCTTAGAACTTCTTTTTCGTTCTTGGTTTTCTGAAATGTCACCACACGGTGTGCTTATGGTTTGTCTGTTACAGTTACCCTATTTAACACCCAGTGAGCTATTTCTACTTGAGGATTCATGTCTTCATTTATGAAAAAAGAAAAAAGTCTTCTGTTATTTATTTTCTCCCTTCAATTCTCATTTCTTTTTCTTTTTCAAGTCCTATTAGACAGAATTTGGAACTCTGATAAATCCACTTTGTCTCACAATGTTTCTTTAATACTTTCTATTTCTTTGTCCTTTGGGGATACATTTTACAACAATTCTTTGTTGTCATTTCCCAGTTTACAAATTCCGTTTTCAGCTATATTTATTCTGTTCCTTAATCCACTATTTTTATTTTATTTATCTTTTTTCCCTCCAGATCTCAAAGTTTTTGCTTTAATTTATATATAAAATACTCTAATCCATTTCTGTGACGTTATACATGTTAATATTAACTACACTTATTCTTAATAATTTCTTGATTTTCTAAACTTCCTTTACTATTGCAATATCTTCTTCATGTAATTTGAAATTTTAATGTATTCGACATGTCCTTTTAATGATGTTGATTTCCTGCCAGGGTTTGGAGATTCTTGATGGCCATCTTTGCTTTTGCTTCTTTGACTGAGAGGGGAATTGAACATATATTTCTGCTGGGTAAGGTTTGCTCTGTGTGTGTGTGTGTGTGTGTGTATACATACATGCTTCTACTAATATTTATATGTATTAAATGAATGAAAAACAAGTCTCTGTCTTCACAGATTAGTTATAACCTATGGCATCAGTCTACCCAGAAAGGCAGTCTATCCTGGAATTTAAGTAATTTTGGTGGTAGACAAACCAGTAATGCCAATTACTAACTCTACGACTTTGGATAAATTATTATTCTCTGAGCCTCAACTTTCTTAGCAAAGTGAATATAGCTCAAGAGTAACGGGAGGATTAAGTGTGCTCTTGCAAATCTGTACACTAGTGCCTGGCACTAGCAAACAATAACACAAGTGTTAACTGTTATTTAGGTTGTCTCCAGTCGGAACCTATTAATGGAGAAATTGACACGGAAAGGAAGGAATCATTTAGTAGAATTGGTAATGTGATGTTGGGTGAAATACTTTGATCCAAGAAATGTCCCTGTCCTTGCTTCCTCTCTCACTGTCCCCTCATAGAAATCCTCGGTCCCCCTATGTCTCATGTCCTGAAACGTCGGGTGGGAGAGGCCCTGAGACACATCCACACAGCCCTGCAGCACGGAGGTGAGCATACTAGGCCAAGCCTGGGCATGAGGAGAAGAGAACACTGTAACCGCCAGAGGTTTGCAGCTTTCTCTGAGGATGGGAACCCACGTCCCCCCTCAGGGTTTCATCCTGCAGGCCCATCTGTTCTGTGTTTTTGCTTTTGATTTCCACTGGTAGCTCTTGTAGACAGCTGAGCATCTTTTCTCCCAAGAAGTGAGCAAGAAAACCTTAGCCAAAATCAGCAGCTGTTGGTGTGCTTAATAGAGAAAATATCTCCCAGAGCTGCCAAGGCCACATGATACAATGAGATCTGGGAAGCCCAAGGTTCTTTTCCCAAGGCACAAAGCAAATTTTAGCACAAAGAATCCACTTGGCTCACTTCTGCCCTTGGGTCATAAGTGCAGGACCCCAGACTCATTCTTCAGAGGTGCTGCCCAGCCATTTAGAATGGATCGTGGTGGTCCATGGATGTCTGGGAAGTGGTTTGCTTCTTGTCTGTGTTCCTTCTCTGTGGCTGCAAGCTTGCTGGGGCTGGATTCCCAGGCTCTCCGACAGCAGGAGTGCACACGCCCTGACCCAGCCTGGATTATGTCCCTCTATAGATTGGCCATCATTCCCACCTCTCAGGTCTCAAATCAGGCTATGAGTGCAGATTTCGTACCAATCTGTGGACTGTGGGTTTGCTCAACTGGGACCTCTGGGGCCTCCAGAGGAGTGAAGAGGAGACAGAGTGCTGACAGATTGGGCAGATGACCTTCAAGATCAATTAACACTCCCTGATTGCAGCCAACTCCTCAGTTCTAATCCTAGCAGATGAGCAACAGGGCCCGTCACTTGCCCCAGGTCTCACATTCCAAGTCCTGCACTCTCTCCTCTCCTCTTACCGCCCCACCCTGGAGAATCCAGGAAAGCCACACTGCCCCTGACTGCCTGGACTTCCCTCACCAGCTGAGCTGCTGAGAGGCTGGTGGACTGTGGGGCGGAGCGACTTCTGACTCTCTGAGGAAGAATCCAGCTGAGAGCCCCTCTTCTTAAGTGCTTCCAACCCAGCCAGTCCGAGTAAAGCAGGTCTGCAAACAGGGTGAGCAGGGGTCAGAAGGGAAGAAACAGCCTCTGTAGACATCAACACCATGCCTTAGAACTGAGGCCCCAGCTGGAGCCTCGCTAGCAGCCTCCCAGTCAATCAACAAAAAGATCCGGAATGGGGGACAAGGAAGATGCATCAGGGCCAAGCCTCGCGCCAGATCCGGCCTGATGTTTCTTGGTGCCATTGATTGTCCTGGCTGCATTCTGTTCGCCTGAGGTCAGTCCTGCCACCAGGCCAGGGCTGGCGTAACTGCCCTCCCAGCCAGGCCTTAATCCCATTCCCTGGAATTAGGCCTCATCTTCCTATTTCTTCTTGGGGGGCTTGTAGGGAAGGGCTTTTCCTGACAATGGACAGGGCTTCTTCTGGTGCCAATGACAACTCCAGGGTTGCAACTGTAATGTTTCCCATGGCTCCTTCCATCCAGACATTCTCTCACCTCATCTGTGGATTTCAACAGTTGCCCAGACTAGACCTGAGTTTTCATTTGATATCGGAGGCATAGAAGAGGGGAAGAAACAGGTGCTTTAGTGTTAGATCTCTGTCAAAGTCCTGGCTCTGCACTTACTACCTGTGTGGCTTTGAGCAAATCGCTTACCCTCTCAGAGCCCCCACTTCCCCCACAGAGAAATGGGAGAATGGAAGCTATCACGGTGGCTTCCATTTAGAAGGAGCTCCTCCCAGCCCTTCTCTAGCAGGTCAGAGGAATGGATGTGCATCCACCACTCCCTGGCATTTGGAATCCCAGCCAAGTGCCGATTCTGGCCTGGCCATGTGCTCCATCGCTCCCAGCACACCACTCTGCATGGTGGGACAGTTACCCATCTATGGTGCCCTCCTGAGCCATCACTGACCAGGCTTGGGTCTCCTTGGACAACCTTTATTTTGTGGTCTGCCCATCGTGGGTGGCCCTGGCTGCTCCCAGGGCAGGGACCATGGCACTCAGCCTGCATCTCAGGAGTACCTGTCTGCATTTTACACCTAGCAGTTTCTCCATGAAGACTTGCTGGGTTGAAAAGAGTTGAGAACATGGCATAAGGTCAACAGCTGCAGGTTGGGGATCAAGAGAACCTCAGCTTCATACTCTAACTTTACTCAAATTACCCAAACACTTCAGTGCAAACGCATCCTCAAAACTGTTCCTCTCGTGTGTCTTCTGCCTTAGAGAATGACACCAGCTCCCACTCAGTGCCAAAGCCTGGGCTTCATTTCTCACTGTGGCCCTCACCCACCCTCCCCACTCCACCACCCTCTCTATCACCCTCTCCACCACCCTCTCCATCATCCTCTCCATCATCCTCTCCATCACCCTCTCCACCACCCTCTCCACCAGCCCTCCACAACCATCTCCATCATCCTCTCTACTACCCTCTCCATCATTACCCTGTCCATCACCCTATGCTTCACCCTCTCCCTCCTACCAATCTCCAAAACCTGTGGCTTCTGCTTCCTCTGTCTTATATCTCATGTTTAGTCTCTAGAAGGCAGGTTAGTTTAGTGACCAGAGAAGAGGTCCCATGCCACTGGGCTTTCACTAATGTCATTTCCACCACCTGCATGATCTCATGCCAGCAAAATCTTTCTCCCAGCCTGAATAACTCTTACTCATCCCAAAGACCTCAACTCCAATATTGCCTCTTCTAAGTATCCTTTCTTGCCTCTTTCCAAATTGAATTAGGTGTTTGCCCTCCCAGCCTATATGGATTAGATGTCCACCTGCTCAACCTATATGCTCCCTTCTCACCCCCATAGAGTAATTGACATTCTTTGTGAATACTGCTAGTTTTCTTGTCTGTGTTCAACACTAGATGGAGTGCCCTCCAATGGCAGGGATGGTGTCGGTACTTTTCAATGTGATGTTCATTCCTAGCAGGCTACAGACAGGGTTTAGTAAACACTCGGCATTTCTTGAATGGATAAGTTCTCTTTCTGTAGAAATGAACTTGCCAAAGTTGTAGGTAAGACTCTCCCAGATTAAAGGCTAAGGAGCATGACCACTAAATTCATCATGTAAACCTGGGTTGGATCCTGGATCAGGAAAGGGCCATTCATGGGACAATTGGTAAAATCTGCATGAAGTCTATGGATTAGACGAATGTTCTATCAATGTTAATTTCTTGATGTTGTTCCCTGTACTCAGATGGCCTGAGAAATTGACATCTAGGAAATCTGGACCGAAAAGTATATGGGAATTCTTTATGCTTTTTTTCACCTTTTTTGTAAAGTATAAAATTATAGAAAATCGAAATTTAAAAATGCAGACAAAATAAAGGTGTATATTAATTGAAAAAAATGAAAACTAACTTCAGGATTCCCTCAGAACTTGATTTTTTCATTAGTAAATTTATCATCAGTTTTCTTTTCCTTCTGCTTCTCCTTTTCCTATAAAAAGCAGTATCTGTATGACAGGGCGTGGGAGGGACTCACTGCTGAGAGCTTACATGACAGGCACGTGTGTGATAAGTGAACCCTGCTGGGTGCCACCAACCAGCCTAGCAGGTGACTGCAGAGCCCCCAGTGGTCAAGGTGGACCAGGCCAGCCCAACACACTGGCCCAATGCACCGGCCCAAGCGCCTCCTGCTGGACGGGCTGGGCAAATGACTCCACTGGACTCTGAACACTAGAGCTGCTTCCTACTGTGCTGAGGACAGCACCCGTTCATGGGAATGGGTTTCACAAACAGAAAAGACCCCCAGGAAGGAGAGAGCCTAGCCCAACCCCTAACTCCACCCCGTCTTTCATCCTCAAGCCAAGACAGCTCGTCCTCCGCCTCGTCCTCAGGGTGCGGACAGACTGTCTGAGTCTCAGGGTTGGGGCCTTCCCTTCAGATGTCAGGAGTGCAGGAGAGGTTGCAGGTGAAACCCCAGGCCTAGTTCACCAGCTTGAGACCCAAAGCTGGACAAACATCCCCTGTGGCAGCTGGCAGGCCTGTGCCCTCCAGGAGTACAGCTGGTACAGGCCGGCCTTCCCGTCCAAGACTTGCAGATGTGGGAGCCATGCCACTGCCTCCTCCTACAGCTGCAGAGCCCCTGCACTCAGAGTCAGGACACCCCACACTTATCCACCCAAGCTCCAGAAGAAGGGCAGCCAGCCTTGGCTTGGGCATCTGGGGCAACATGGTAAGCACTTTCCCACAGGGCTGCCCTCAGGGCTGTTCAAAAGCTACTCTTTGGAATGAAATCAAATCTGCCCCCAGCAACATCCACCTACAGATCAAAGTCCTACCCTATGGTGATTACACAGAATCGGTTTGTTTTCTCTGCCTTGTTGCAGTCGTTGAAACATCTGGAGACAGTAACCGTTTTCCTCCAGTCTTTTTTTAGACAGCGCTGTGGGATTAGACAGTTCTTCCACTCGTCTTCAAACAGCATGGTTTCTAGATCCCTCAAGATGTTATCACTGTCTCGTATACTCACTTTCAAGGTTCTTTCTATAATGCAATGGACAATGAGACTACAAAGTTCCAGACAAACTAGCCAGCACAGAGGACAGTAGGGCCGTCGCCTCCTCTGATCTACACCCCATTTTTGCATTAATGCATCCCATCATGGCCTTGTTAGCAATGCGTGACGTCATTGCTCCCACTGAAGCTGCAAGACACCCACAAACTCCAAAACATTCACTCTCTCATATTTGCACAATTAACTTTTGAATGCCAAATAAATGTTATATGTTAATCACTGCTAATATTTTATCTGTTAGTTTTTGTCTCTACAGTTAACACAATTTCATAACTATTCCTGGGCCTCCCAAGAGCATGGGAAGTCCCTGCTAATGATGTGCATGGTGGCTCCAAGCATGTCACCTGAGATGGGAGAGTGTGCAAAAAGACAAAGCTCTGCAGGGCCCTGCCCACCTGATCATGCTCCCTTACTCCTGGGGAAGCCAAGCAGAGAAGACTCCAATGCCTTGAACCATGGATATGAGGCATTGTGAAGGGACTGTGTGCTCTAGAGAGGGTGTGAGGGGATGCAAGGGATGCTGGAGGCAAGGTGCACCTCTGGACAGGTGCACATTTGGAATCCAGTCAGGAACCAGCAGGCCTATGGGCCTGGAAGGAGGGTCCTGGCAGCCCAGACACCCCTCCCCACACTGACAGGAGTTAAGACAAAGGCATCACTCTGCTTCATCACTTCTAAAAGAAAGAGAGGCAAGGAGATTGAATGTACACCTCACAAAGGGTGTGATTTACTGCTCCTGAAAAAAAATGCTGAACCTTTTTCATTCTGATGATATCCAGACTCCAGAGGGGCAGCAGTTCACTTCAGCGGTAGACAGTAATGTACATCTCTGCTCTGGAACTTCAACCCACAGTCTGCAAGAAGAAACCCCACCTAGGAAAGTGGCACCAAGAAAATGCTTCCTGCCAAGACAATGCATTAAATTTATTCCTTACAAACACATCTCAACTGGGGCTATTTCTGCCTCAGTGAACTGTCAGAAAGGGAGGCAATGTGGTGGTTTTTCTTTCATCACATAAAGGAAGTCAGTAAAGTGGAGCACTAGGATTGTACTAGCAAATGCATCAACAACAGACACAAAGTAGCCTTGACCTCATGCAGGATTCCACAGATGTTAAAGTGTCTGTACAGATGAGTGGGGTCACCTGTGGCCAAGTGGTTTCATCATTAAACCATCCAAGGATTAGACCATGTCTAGTCTAGAGTTCATTGAAAGCAACTTCTGGGTGGTCACAGCAACAATTGGGAGGTTTGGGGTACTTACTGTGGTCCCAGGAGGTGTATGTGGTCTCCGGGCATGGATGTTACTCATTCATTTCTTGTTGGTCCAAAAACATGGTATTTAGTGAATGTTTTACATCATTTCTGCTTTGAAGTTGTGGCAATTTGTTGTTTCATTTAAGATGTTCATTTTCTCCCTCTCTTTTCTCTACTAGTTTTGGTTTATGTTTTCAGTAGCATTCAAAGCAACTTTAACCATAAATCTCAGTGCCTTGAAATTATTTTTAATTAAACAAAAAACTCATTTAATATAAAACAAATATATATTAATTAAAACTCTGAGGACAGCCTTAGCAGAGGTATAAATTTCAAATCGAACCAATCAGAAAAAAGAACCAACAGAAATTTAATAAATGGAAAAATTCGGGAAGAAAGTAAACAGTAATAGCTGATGGTGCATTTACATGGTGTCATGCACTATTCTGAACACTTTATAAATATCAAAGAATTATTTCACTATCCTATGAGTTACGCATCTTAAAGACAAAAAACCTTAGATGCAGAAAGGTGAAGTGGTTTTCTTATGATGGCCTTTCTAGTAACATTAAGAACTAGAATTTGAATTCAAAACCCCCACCCTTAACTATTATACTGCTTCTTTCTTGATATAAAGTCTATTAAATAGAAGTCAAAAAATTAGACCCATTGTATAAATAATTCCAAATATATCACTGATTATAATAACTATTACTGGGCTAAATTTTCCCTTCGAAAGGCAAATTATGTCAACTTAAATGTATTGTTAATACAAAAATCTTACACACAAACACATACAGGATTGAAATTAAGATAGACAACAGTATCAGAGTTGTCACAGAAGCCTGCTAATCCCCTGCTCACATTTCTAGAGAGATAAGCATGCCACTCCAGCCATTGGCTGGTCCCCCTTCCACTCCCCCATGTGCAGGTCTCTATCCAGAAGGGAATTCTCTGACCAGGGAAACGCAGGGAAAGTGACTTCTATTGGATTCTCATGACCACGTTACTGAGTTCCCCACATTAAAAGGTGAGCAGGGAGGGCATGTTCTACTTTCTCCTGCAGCTTCCAGGACCTGCCTGTGCTTTGTCATTGCAGGGCTGGGCACATTGCTGCCTCTGGGAGGCCAAGCTGGTGCTCGTCTCATGCTCCTCACTCCCAGGCTTTGGCTGGTTGAGCACTTTAGTCATCCAGTCTGCAGGACCAAGAATCTCCAATTCGGGGAAGAAGGAAAAGGAGAAGGAAATTCCATTTTTCCCTTAAGCACAAGACTACTTTTCCATAATAAAGCCACCTCTGTTCTTAGGACTCATCCAGCTGTGCTCCCAGTGGACTAAGAACCCAAAAGAGATGTGCAAGTATTTATCTCCTTCCAAAAGCTGGATGGGATTTTAACAAACATGTCAGAAATTGAAAGAAGCAAGAGCACAAAAGACCAAGGGTGTAAATAATAAAACTAACAAACTTGATTGTATAGCTAGAAATAGAAAACAGACAAATATATGGAGATGTTGTTTCTACCAAAAACAATAAATAATAAATAAAAATTTTATAAAATTCTACTGTGTACAATACCACCTCCCTATCCCCCGGAGATTTGTTCCAAGACCCCCGGCAGATGCCTGAAATCTTGGATAGCACCAAACCCTATATACTGCTTTTTCCTGTACATACACACCTGTGATAAAGTTTAATGTACAAATTTGGCACAGTAAGAGATTAACAATAATAGTAAAGCAGAATAATTATAACAATATACTCATGAAAGTTATGTGAATGTGGTCTCTCAAAATATCTTACTGTACTGTACTCACCCTTCTTGTGATCTGTCAATCTTATCATCAGAACAGTGAGTGAGTGACCAACTGGCAGGTAGCATAGGCAGTGTAGATACCTGGACAAAGAGATGATTCACCTCCCCAGTGAGACACAGCAAGATGGCACCAGATTTCATCGTATTACTCAGAATGCATGCAATTTAAAACTTATGAACTCTTTATTTCTGGGAGTTTCCATTTAATATTTCTGAACACCTGTTCACTGGGGTAACCAAAACTATGGAAAGCCACACTGCATATGAATGAGAACTACTGTACTTTGCTCCCAATACAATTTTAATTTTGAAAGAGGAAAAATTATAACAACTACATATGTAGAATAACCCAGAAATGAAGAAGAAAAGAATAGCCTCTCTGCCCAAAATAAGGTTAACATTTAAAAATATGAAACAACTTCAAAATAATATTTAGATTTAAAAAGAAATCAAAGGTAAAAAGGCTCTTTAAAAGGAAATGTAATTCAGAACATTATTTATCGAAACCTATAAGATATGGCCAAAAAGTACTCTAAGGAGCATTTACAGCCTCAAATGCATTGGCTTTAAAATACACTGAAAATAAATTAAAATATTGTACTGAAGTAACATTCAATTTCAGAAGAACTCCAAAGTAAACAAAAAACAATTTTAACAGAGGAAAAAATACATTAAGTTAAAATACAAGTTAATGAAATAAGAATGATTATTAAATAAGAATGAAATAAGAGAAGGTAATAAAAGGCCAAGAGTTCTCTCTGAATGGAGGGCTCACACCTACCTGACCCTTTGCTGGAGTAATCTCTGAGCTGCAGTCTCAGATTACCTGGTACCCCACAGGCACTCTCTCTGAAGCCAGAGGGTTCAGACCCACCTAACACATCACAAAGCCTCAGTGATGGTGAACACATGACCTCAGAAGCCTCTCAGCCCATCTTTCCCCAGCTCTACTCAGAAAGTTGTTTCTCAGTTGAGCCACACTCTGACAGTTCCTAACCATAGACAAGGGAGGAGAGAATATATATGTGTCAGGCAGAAGTGGCCTCTCTCTCCTTGGTGCAAATGCACCACCAGGGCCCTCAGACTGCACCCACTGCAGGGAGACAAAAGAGGAGAGCAGGGCCAGAAGAGAGAGCTGCCCTGAGAGACTTCCAGGTGCTTGATTGGCTCCCCTGGCATGGATCAGTGAGAGCCAACCCCGGGAGACATCTTGGGCTGAGCTACTAACACTCAACTCCTCCTGCCTGCACCTTGTGGAGGGAGTAGCTGGTCAAGCACCAAGTCCAAGGAGAAGGTCTGGCCTCCTCTCCTGAGAGGAGGAAGGATGGGGACAACCAGGAACAGGGAGGACTGGGGCTTCTCTAGGAGACCAGGCCCTCACAGGAAAGAGAAGCCCCACAGACATGGAGGCCGGCCAAGCTTTGCCCATTGGGCAGTGCTATGGACTGAGCTGTGTCTCCCCCAAAATCAAAGTGTTGAAGCCCTAATCCCCAGTATGACAGGATTTAGAGGCAGGGCCTTTGAGGAAGTAATAAGATTAAATGCAGTCGTAAGGGTGAAGCCCTGATCCAACAAGACTGCTATCCTATAGGAAAAGGAAAGCACATGAGGAATACACACACACAAGGAAAAATCCACATGAGGACACAGTGAGAAGGCGGCCATTCCAAGTTCAGAACAGAGTCCTCACCAGAAACCAACCCTGCTGCCACTTTGTTCTTGGACTTCAGGACCTTGAGAAAACGAGTTTCTGTTGTTTAAGCCACCCAGTCCGTGGTACTTTGCTATGGCAGCCCAAGCAGACTAACACAGTGAGAAAAAATAAATAAATAAATAAATAGCAAAACAAAACACAGCCACTTCCTCTATTGGAATAGCCAAGATTTTTCCTTTTACACACTATATGTTAGAAAGAGAGAGAGTAAAAATGTAAAGAAAAGTGTTGGCTTTTTTATTTTAACTAGTGCTTAGCAAGTTTAAAACAATATAATGGTGAAGACCATCACACACGCATCCCCTCATTTGACACTTCAGGTCACGGCATCTGTCTGAACCTCCATGGCTCATCCCATTCAACAAATGTTTGACTGAGCAAATGTTTGACAGCAGGTCTTGCGGAACATATGTGTGAGAGGGAAGGACTGACAGGGTGATGCCACAGAGATGAGCAGCAGGGACCCAGCTCAGCACTCTCCCTTCCGGGCAGAGCCGTGTCCTCCCACAAGTGCGTCGGGGCAGAAGCCACAGAGTCCACGTGGGGTCCCTTTCACAGGTGCACCTGTGAAAACAACTGCACCTCCCTCATCCTCCATGTGCGTGCCTGACAGGGCCTGGCTCTCTGGCCAGGGGCCAGGGGGAACTGCCCAGAGACGGCCCTTCAACACAAGAGCAGCAGGAGTCAAGCGGGAAACCCGGAGAGCCGCTCCCTGAGGAGGAGCAGCCCCAAGGGATTGTGGGGGCCGGTGTCAGCTTGACCTCGGACATCCCAGCACAGGTGCAGAGGAGCACAGCACCGTAGTCCCCCCAGCTCAGTCGCTCTCCCTGCTGCCTGGCCCAGCTGCCCAGCCTCTTTGTCACTGGTCACATGATTCTTTCACAAAACAAGTAGAAAAAGGCATGGTTGTATGAATTTCCAGCTCCCTACCCTCCAGCCTGGGCAGGTCACGGCACCTGTCTGAACCTCCATTGCTCATCCTATTCAACAAATGTTTGAGCAACCATTTGATGGCAGGTCTTGCGGAAGACATGGCTTATACAACACGAAGCACATGTTTCTTTTGCAATTGCAGCACATCTTACATGTATGTAAAAAGTAGCTCAATTAAACAGATGAGTGTTAATATTCAAAGATGAGGAAACACATTCTCTACATTGTTGGTGGTGTTTATGTCTGCAAAGGGAATTCGGATTGGGGGTATGGATGGAAATTAGAGCTTGGAATCCACAATCAGACCAACACAGGCCTTTGGTGGCTGGGAGAAGGGTCGGGTGCCCTGACCTTCAGGGCCTCCAGCGCTGGGTTCGGGGTTCCTGACCAGGATCCTGAAGCTCCACCCGCTCGACAGCCTTGCAGAAAACACCAAGGGGAGCTCAAGACTCTGTAAGTATCTGTTCTTTTTCTGCTCACAGTCTCCACAGGAGGGGATGGGGCTGCATTCAGCTGCTAAAGCCTCTTCCTCTGTAAGTTGGATATTAAGGGATGGAGTCCAGCTAGATAAATAAACCAAGTCCCTGAGGCGAGACCGTTGCTGCCCCCATAGACTGGAGAAAGTTCCCATAGTCGGACTCCGAGCCAGCAGCTGAGGGGCCTCCTCATGTTTCAGGATTCGGGGGAGGAGGGGCCACGAGGGATCAGCTGTGGATCACATCCCAAACCTCGCTCCTCTCTGGGCTAACACCGCTGGGCCTGGAGATCCTCGTGTGCGGAGGAGGACGAAAGTGTGCCGGCTGCTGGCTGGATCCTGGAAAACGCAGAGGGGAGGGGAGGGCCTGTGGGGACCCTAAAGGCCCCAAGGAGAGGCCGCGGGAAGGCCAAAGGCTGGCGCTGTTATTCCCGGGCATGCCAAGCCCCTGGTGCACACAGGCCTGTCGGGCTCAGTAAAGGACACAACACAGCCCTTCTCTGGGCTCCTGGCTGTCTGGTGGGGGAAAGGAGTTGGAAAAAGAAGGCCCATGTATCTTAAAATGACAAAAAGTGATGGCCACATACATTGTCAGATGCCTATGTCATTGTCACTTAAGGCAGTATGGGGACAGGTGGCAAGACAAGCACCGTGCAATAATGAGTTCCAACCTGAGTTCTGGTGCTCTGCTAAGGGGACCTGTGTGCTGGTTAGAGGCCAGGGAGACAGTGTTGATCCACAGACCTGGGAGGAAGAAGTCACCAGGCTCTGTGAGGATCAGCAGAAACCAAGCAGCCATCCCACTGCACTGCCCAGGAACCTGGTGGGCATCACACATTTGGAAATACATTTAGGGAAAGGGGGCAGAAGACAAAAGGGAGCAATAAAGCAAGTAAGAGTGTCTGTCCAAAAGTCACCAAGAGCAGCTTACAAATCCTGTTCACAGGCGCTCTTGCCTAGACGCCCCTTCCAGGGTCCCAACGCTTCAGCGCAGCCAGTGTCTTTCCTGTCTTTCCACCCTGAGTCCTCAGGCCAGGCCAGCTCCGTGTCCGGGTGCCTCAGCACAGCCTTTGTCCCCAGCCGTGGGATTGGGAGGCTTCACACCACTCCCTCCAGCCTGATCTGGGTGTGAAGGCAGCACCTGCATGCAGTCCTAACCCGCACCCTGCCTGGAGCACACAGCCCCAGGTGAATGCTGGCTGGAAGGATCAGTACACTCATCATGTAAGACAAGAATGCTATCTCCATTTTTGGACAAATAAACTGAGGTTTTGATTTGTTTGTGTATGTAATTGTAAGAGTAAACTGGGAGTAGTTCCACAGCTTCTTATTCTAAATCTGTCTCACACTACCTTCTCAAAGTTAAGTGGAGACCCTGCCTTGATTGTTTCAGCAGGCCCACTTGAAAGTTGCCAGTGAAGGAGTGTTCTGGTCCTGAATTGAAAGGGACACAACAAAAGGAGCCAGTGGCCAGTGAGAACACCTCAGAGGGTGTCCACACATCAGCCCCCCTGCTCTCTCCACCATATAAGCGTTTAGCATTTGCAAACGTGAGTGGAGAGCCTCAAGGTTTCGCTGAACTTGGAAAGCATCAAAGAAGAGCCACTAATATCTCCATTCACTATGTGCTAAGCACCCTTTGATACACATTGCAGGGTTAAAAAGGTAAACCAAAGCACAGTAAAATTTTTAAAGAGTTTGAGCAAACAGGGATTCGTGAATTAGGCAGCTCCAAAGAGGAAGTGGTTTGTGAGTTCCGTCAAAGGAATGCAAGAAGGAGATTTCTGTAATACAAACAGGGAAGTCAAACAAAAGAAAATATTTAATTGATTATGGATATGCCATTGCCTTATTGAGTCTATCCCACTGAAAAACCTCTAGTTACATACAAGCATACCTTGGAGACATTGCGGGTTCAGTGACAAACTACTGTCTGCAAATACTGCAAATATCACAATCAAGTGTGTCACATGTTTTTGGTTTCCCACTGAACACCAAAGTTATGTTTATATTATACTACAGTCTATGAAGTGTACAATAGCATTGTGTCTAAAAAAGCAACGTACATACCCTAATTCAAAAAGACTTCATTGCTGAGAAATACTAATGATCATCCGAGCCTTCGGAGACTCTAATCTTCTTCTGGTGGAGGGTCTAGCCTTGATGTTGACAGCTGCTGATTGATCGGGGCAGTGGTTGCTGAAGGTTGGGGTGGACATGGCAATTTCATAAAATAAGACAACAATGAGGTTTGCTACATCCGTTGACTCTTTCATGAAAGATTTCTCTGTAGCATGTGATGCTGTTTGATAGTATTTTACCCACATTAGAACTTCTTTCAAAATTAGAGTCAATCCCCTCAAGCTCTCCCACTACTTTATTGTAATCTACATTTATATAATATTATTAATCCTTTATTGTCATTTCACAATGTTCACAGCACTTTCACCTGAAATAGATCCCATCTCAAGAGACCACTTTCTTTACTCACCTGTAAGAAGCAATTCCTCATCTGTTCAAGTTTTATCATGAGATTGCAGCAAATCAGTTTAATCTTCAGGCTCCACTTCTGATTCTAGTTCTTTTGCTGTTTCCACCATATCTGTAGGTGCATTCTCCACTGAAGCCTTGAATCTCTCATAGTCATCCACAAGGGTTGAAATCAACTTCTTTCAAACTCCTGTTTATGTTGATATTTTGATCTCTCATGAATCATGAATGTTCTTAATGGCATCTAGAATGGTAAATTATTTCCAGAAGATTTTTAATTTACCTAGATCCATCAGAGGAATCACTATCTATAGGAACAATAGCCTTACAAAATTTGTTCCTTAAATAATAAGACTTGAAAGTCAAAATTACTCCTTGATTCATGGGATGCAGAGTGGATGTTGTGCTAGCAGGCATGAAACATTAATCTCTTTGTATATGTCCATCTTGGGTGACCAGGTGCCTTGGCAATGAGCAGTAATACTTTAAAAATAATCTTCTTTTCTGAGCACTAGGTTTCACTTATGTGTTTAAAATATTCAGTAAACCATGCTGTAAACATATGTGCCATCATCCAGGCTTTGTTTTTTCAGAAAGAGGATATTTAGCATAATTCTTAAGGACTCTAAGATTTTTGGAATAATAAATGAGCATTGGTTTCAACTTCAAGTCGCCAACTGCAGTGGCCCCTAACAAGCCTGTCATTTGAAGCTTTGAAGTTAGGTATTGACTTCTCTCTACCTATGAAAGTCCTAGATTGTATCTTCTTTCGACAGAGGACTGTTTTATCTACACTGAAAATCTGTTGTTTAGTGTAACCACCTTCATCAATGATCTTAGCTAGATCTTCTGGAGGACTTACTGCAGCTTCTCCATCAGCTCTTGCTGCTTTACCTTGTACTTTTATGTTATGGAGACAGCATCTCTCCTTTAACCTCATGAACCAACCTCTGCTAGCTTCCAACTTCTCTTCTGCAACTTTCTCACCTCTCTCATCCTCTATAGAACTGAAGAGTTAGGGCCTTGCTGTGGATTAGGCTTTGGCTTAAGGAACACTGTGGCTGTTTTGATCTTCTATTTGGACCACTTAAACTTTCTCTGTATCAGCAATAAGGCTGTTTCACTTTCTTATCATTCATGTGTTCATTGAATACATGAATGATGATTTTCTCTAAGAAATTAATTTTCTCAAGAATGTTTCCTTTGCATTCACAACTTGGCTAACTCTTTGGTGCACAAGACTTAGCTCTCAGCCTGTCTCCACTTTTGACATGCCTTCCTCACTAAGCTTAATCGTTTCTAGTTTTTGATTGAAAGTGGGAGATGGGGACCCTTCCTTTCACTTGAACACTTAGAAGTCATTGAAGAACTATTAATTGTCCTAATCTCAACATTGGTATTTCTCAGGGAAAGGGAGTCCTGAGGAGAGGGAAAGAGAGGGAAACAGTCTCTCTCTGTTCAGTAGAGCGGTCAGAACACACACAACCTTTATCTACTAAGTTCGCCGTCTTATATGGGTATAGTTTGTACCCCCTGCAAACAATTACAACAGCAACATCAAAGATCACTGATGACAGATCACTATAACAGATACAATAATAATGAAAAGGTTTGAAATATTGTGGGAATTACCAAAATGTGACAACGAAGTGAGCACATGCTGTTGGAAAAATGGTGCCGATGGACTTGCACAACACAGAGTTGCCACAAACCTTCAATTTTTAAAAAAGCACAGTATCTGTCAAGTTCAATAAAGTGACTTGCAATAAAACAGGGTATGCTTGCAATTATAAGTGAGCTGGCTGCTTCTGACTGGTTGAGATTACGTTCTGCTTTTCTTTAAGATAGATATTTACAAGAAATAGCTCAAGTTAAGTCTCTGTAATGTTTGCAAAGCAAGTAAGGTTAAAATCATTTAGGAGACTTAACAGGCTTTATCTGCTCAGGGTTTCTTCAGGCCTGGTCTCAGTGTTAACTGTGGCAGCTGCCTCTGAGATGGCCCCCGAGGATGTTCATTCAGTGTGAGAGTGAGTGGCTTCTGAGGCTACAGAATCACAGCCATTGCAGTTTCCCCACTCTCACAGTGGCTCGCTCTTGGGGAAGCCAACTGCTGTGCTGAGAGGACACTCACGCAGCCAATGGCAGAGCCACTGGACCACCTGCCAGCCGTGTGACTGAGCCACTTTGGAAGAGAAGGCCACATGGCTGCAACCACAGAGACACCAAGCAAGAACTGCACAGCCCAGCCTTGCCCAAATCCCTGACCCACAGAAACCATGAAAGGTCATCAATTGCTCCTGGTGTTTTAAAGCCACAACATTTGAAGTGATTTGTCATGTAGCAATAGATAACCAAAGCACATTAATAATTTAATCATCACAAAAAACAAGAGTACATATACTATTACCTTTAATAAATGAGGAAATGGGACATGAGGCAAACAGCCAGTATACATTTGGTAGAGACAGGTTTTGAATCCATATGGTTTGCTTCTCATTGCACTATCCAAGACAGTGGCCAAAATCCATTAAAATTTTTTAAAAATGTGACATTCAGTTTCTCAGTTTGTACTATTCACAATTCAAGTGCCCAGTGTGGCCAGAGGAAGCTATATTGGAGAGTGAATATAGGACATTTCCATTATTGCAGGAAGTTTGGTTGGACTGTGCTGGTGTGGGGCATGTTCAATTAACCACCACATCTAACATCTAAAAATAAACTGGAGATCCTTGCTTGAATTCACCAAGGGAATTATCAATTGTGGGTTGGTCCTGGAGTGTAACTGGATGGTACAGACAGCAGGCTCTAGGCATTTGAAGATTCATTCCCCACTCTGGATACACCAGGTTGGAAGAAACTCACACCTCATAGAGACCCTCCACCTCCTTCCCATCTTCTCTCAAGTTCCCTGGCATTTTTTGATCACTCAGCTTGTTAAAACTCAGTATATCAAAACACCACCAGCACCCCAGGGTGCTCATCTCTCAGGCCCATCACTGCTTGGTTTTCTTGTCCATTGATCAGCACACGCATAGAAGACTTACCTGGCCTGGGCCCACTACTGGGCCAGACCGACACCAAGGAGAATAAGATGCAGCCCCTTGCTTCATGGTCCTCACAGTCTTCTGGGAGGTTTCCTGCAAGGTGGTGCTGTGCTCTGCAATAGAGGAATCTTGGAGGAGCTGTGGAAAGGCAGAAGCTGAAACAGGAACATGCAGCTGCTAGAGGTGCTCAGGAAGGACACATGAAAAGATGCATTTGAAGTGGTAGGACAGGAAGGGATGCCTGGCAACAGCAAAGAAAGGCTGGGGCACTTCCCACACAGGCAGTGGCTTCAGAGAGCACAGCTTGCTCCAGGAAGAAGAAAGAGTCTGAGGGTGCCACGATGATGAAGACAGATGCCAGGCTCTGCAGGGCCTCACATGGAAGGAGAATGAAAAGAGGATGTGTTGCCTTTCCATTCGCCTCTACACTGTGGGGCTGCATTTGGGTCTAATGGCTGCCTGGTCATCAATGCACACTGGAGGGTGACTGGGGTGGCCACACTGTTTTGATGTGGCTCCTCCACTTCCCCACTGATTCTAGCTGGGCTCAGGTGGGTGGCAGAGAACAGCATGTAGAAGCATGGCAGGCACCATCGGCCTGGATGCAGAGGGACTCTCACAAACCTGTAGAAGGGCTCCAGCCAATTCACAATAGACATCAGATGAGTATCTTCAGCAGCAAGAGGGAGGTTACTGCAGCTGCTTTGCAGACAGAGGCCAGGGCAGGGGCAGGGGGCCTGGGAAAAGGCAGTACCGCATACAGGGTCAGCATAGAGATGCACAAAAAGGGCACGACAGCAAACTGCCCACCCATTCACATATGAAATGGCAGCCACAAATGCAGAAGGAAGTAGACCTTGGAATAAAATCTTCAATAAATCAATGAGCAGGTCATTCCGTGACTTGGAGTTTTGGTCACTTGCTTCTCAATGAACTAGCCATTCACAAATTGTTTTTCAGTGAATTGATCTGGTTTCCAGAAAAAGGCCCTAAGCAGAGGACTCCACTGTGGCTTCCAGAGTGTTCACTCTGGTCACCTGCTCAGATGTAAGAAATGCAAAGGAAACTGAACTGCTCAACTCTCCGAAGTCCCTCTCTTTCCTTATCTCTGAGCACAAATCCTCTGCACAGAAGGCTGAGGTCATTCTCCATGGTATGTTTCAAACCTTCCCATCTTCACTAAAACTTCTTTTCTTCAGGTTTCTTTCTTGTTCTCTTGCTGTCATCTTGCCCTCCTGCCTGCTCTTGCTCTTTCTTTCTATAAACAATGATATAAATTACCACTTAGCCTGAGCTGCTTAGCTTATTCCCTGTTCTTTATGGAGACAGCGTGTTCCATAATGGATCGCCTTTGTGCAAAGAAGCAATCCCAGTAATTAGGCACACTTTCATGGAGAACCCAAGCACCATAACTCAGGAGATCATAAGCATTTCTACCCTGGTGAAGTTCAGTTTAATGCAAAATAAACATGTGTTTCCTGTCCCTTATTCTAAATCGATTGGGCCATTTGTCTAATTTAAACACTATAAATTATATACATCCTCCAAAGATAGGGATGAGGTAGAGGCCCTTGATGTATGCTTTTTCCTATGGCTTGAATCCATCACTGTCTCCTGCAAGGCCCCTTAGCTTTCTCATGAGTGGATGGAGGCCCCATAACTCTCTGATCTGCTTCATTTTCTCTGACACCCCTTAGGATCCTTTTTCAGACAATTTGGCTAGAGAATTATGGCTGACTTTCAGAAGAAAAGGAATGAAGGTTAAACTTGAACTGAATCTTGCAATACCTTGTGTTTTGTTAGCACAACCTTCAAATTCTCTCCAATTTCTCTTCTCTGTCCATTATAAGATTTTACAAGGGAAAAGTCAAAGAAAGTAAGGCAGTTTGGGTATGGATACTTGTGGCGTGCAATTATGCACCATTTTTAGCCAATTTAGCACAACTGAATATTGGGGGAGGGAAACTCTCTTGATCAAATCATTAGTTTCTCTGGCATATGAGCTTTCAAGAAGGGTGAAGACCTCTCTTGGGATTTACATCTCCAACTGGGAGGTTTTCTTGACTTTTCAAATCTTGTAGGTAGATTGTAACCTGGTTATCAAATAGATTCCATTTTATTATAAATAAATTAGGCCCTATTTTGTTCCCACTTTCACTTTTAAAAGCTAATCTTTGTTGTCATGCCTATCTGTTAAATCACGTAATACATGAAAAGGAAGGAAAATAAGAGCTCAATGAATTCAATTTCCTTATTTTATAAATAGGCTGAAACTAACAAAGAGCAGCAACTGAGATGGAACTAGAACTAAGATTCTTGAATATTGGTTCAGTTTGTAGGGGTTAGAAAATATGACAAAGTCAGGCATAAGATAATTCTGTAATCACTGCTACTGTGTGGCATTGCACAGAGGTTTCAGATAATAGAGTAAGTTAAGAAAAATAAAGCAAAGCTATGATTTTGAAAACAAAAGAGAAAACTCTATGTTTCCAACTGAAAGGATTATATACCTAGAATACCAAGACAAATAACTTACTAAACAAAACTGTAATAGAATTCAGGGAGATGGGTGATTAATAAGAATGCCATACAGAAATCAATATTTTGTAGTAAAAAAAAAGAAATAGAAAAAAGTCCTCTTTTAAAAATTTCTTAAGCCCTTAAGACTCCTAAAAACTAATAAGAAATGTTTATGGCATATATAAATAAAGCAATCATACATTCTTGAAAAACTATAAAATACCTGAATCAACGAGAAACAAATCATTTTTCTGGCTGAGAATCCCCCATACTGTAAAATTACCAGTTCTACCAAATCAGTTAGGAGATTTATTACACTCAAATCAAGATTCTCAAAGGATGATTTATAAAATGTGACAAGGTGATTCTAAAGTTCTTCTAGGAAACACATAAGTATAACCAATAAAATTTTGAGAAAGAAGAATTATGAAAAGAGGCTTGCTGTTTCAGATAAAAGAATACATTTTGAAACAATACTGATGGCGGAATTGTTAAGCAACCGATGAAGCAGAAAAGGAGTAGAAATGAGTTCATATATAGTGTTTCAAAACGGTATATCAAAACTGTGGGGAAAAGGTGAGTTATGATTAATAAATAAATAAACTGCTGTACAGCCAGCAATACAATTAGAAGAGAAAACAAAGTCAGTTCCCTCTTTGACCGATATGCAAATGTGAATTCTAGCTAGAATAAAAGGATAAATATAAAACTTCCAGTGGAATAAAAGTACATATAGGAATTTTTTAAATACAAACTTAAAAAGGTGGAAGAATCCTTGCTGAACAAGGCACGTTGTTGATGAATTATAAATAAAAAGAAGGAAATGGCCGGGTGTGGTGGCCCATGCCTATAATCCCAGCACTTTGGGAGGCCAAGGCAGGTAGATTACTTGAGGTCAAGAGTTCAAGACCAGCCTGGCCAACATGGCAAAACCCCATTTCTACTAAAAACACAAAAATTAGCCAGGCATGGTGGCGCATGCCTGTAATCCCAGCTACCCGGGAGGCTGAGGCATAAGAATCACTTGAACCCAGATAAAACTTAAGAGTCCAGCCATCCCATTACTGGGTATATACCCAAAGGACTATAAATCATGCTGCTATAAAGACACATGCACACATATGTTTATTGCGGCACTATTCACAATAGCAAAGACCTGGAACCAACCCAAATGTCCAACAACGATAGACTGGATTAAGAAAATGTGGCACATATACACCATGGAATACTATGCAGCCATAAAAAATGATGAGTTCATGTCCTTTGTAGGGACATGGATGAAACTGGAAAACATCATTCTCAGTAAACTATCGCAAGGACAAAAAACCAAACACTGCATGTTCTCACTCATAGGTGGGAATTGAACAATGAGAACTCATGGACACAGGAAGGGAAACATCACACTCCAGGGACTGTTGTGTGGTGGGGGAAGGGGGGAGGGACAGCATTAGGAGATGATATACCTAATGCTAAATGACGAGTTAATGTGTGCAGGAAATCAACATGGCACATGGATACATATGTAACAAACCTGCACATTGTGCACATGTACCCTAAAACCTAAAGTATAATAATAAAAAAAATAAAATAAATAAAAAGGTAAGAGTTCTGTATGACAGAAGACACCATGAACAAAGTATAAAGATAAGCGGCAGAGTTACAGGCAGGGAAAATGTTTACAACAACAAGAATGAACAGTAATAATTCCCAGAATATATGTGGAAATCCTACCAAAAAAAATAAGACAAACAATATAAACATATAAGCAAAATGTATGAACGTTAGATTCATACTAAAAGGTACTGATGGTTAATAAATATATAAGATACAGTACTTGAGTAAGTTCTCATATAAATAATGACCTATAAGTAGAAACCAGGAGCCTTCCTTCTTTCTCTCTCTCTCTCTCTCTTTCTTTCTTTCTTTCTTTCTTTTCTTTCCCCTCTCTGGCCCAGGCTACAATCTACTCGGCTTGCTGCTGCCTGCGCCGCGGAGTGCCTGGGACTCCCGGCGCGCGCCACCGCTGCCTGCCTTTTCTCCGTTGGATGCAGGCACGCGTTCGCCATCTTGGCCACGCTGGTCGCCAGCTCCTCACGCCGAGTGCTCTGCCCGCCTCAGCCTCCCGAGGTACTGGGACTACAGACGGAGTCTCGCTCACCCAGTGCTCGGTGTTGCCCGGGCTGGAGGGCAGTGGCGTGGTCTGGCCTCGCGGCAGCCTCTACCCCCCAGCCGCCTGCCTTGGCCTGCCGGGGTGCTGGGATTGCAGCCCCTGCCCGGCCGCCGCCCCATCTGGAAGGTGGGGAGCGCCTCTGCCCGGCCGCCCCGTCTGGGAGGTGAGGAGCGCCTCTGCCTGGCCGCCCCGTCTGGGAAGTGAGGAGCGCCTCTGCCCGGCCACCCACCGTCTGGGAAGTGAGGAGCGCCTCTGCCCGGCCACCCACCGTCTGGGAAGTGAGGAGCGCCTCTGCCCGGCCACCCACCGTCTGGGAAGTGAGGAGCGCCTCTGCCCGGCCACCCACCGTCTGGGAAGTGAGGAGCGCCTCTGCCCGGCCACCCACCGTCTGGGAAGTGAGGAGCGCCTCTGCCCGGCCGCCCCGTCTGGGAAGTGAGGAGCGCCTCTGCCCGGCCACCCATCGTCTGGGAAGTGAGGAGCGCCTCTGCCCGGCCGCCCCGCCCGGGAAGAAGTGAGGAGCGCCTCTGCCCGGCCGCCCCATCCGGGAAGAAGTGAGGAGCGCCTCTGCCCGCCCACCCATCGTCTGGGAAGTGAGGAGCGCCTCTGCCTGGCCGCCCCGTCTGGGAAGTGAGGAGCGCCTCTGCCCGGCCGCCCCGTCTGGGAAGTGAGGAGCGCCTCTGCCCGGCCACCCCATCCGGGAAGAAGTGAGGAGCGCCTCTGCCCGGCCACCCTGTCTGGGAAGTGAGGAGCGCCTCTGCCCGGCCGCCCCATCTGGGAAGTGAGGAGCGCCTCTGCCCGGCCACCCATCGTCTGGGAAGTGAGGAGCGCCTCTGCCCGGCCTCCCATCGTCTGGGAGGTGAGGAGCGCCTCTGCCCGGCCGCCCCGTCCGGGAGGAAGTGAGGAGCGCCTCTGCCCGGCCGCCCCGTCCGGGAGGAAGTGAGGAGCGCCTCTGCCCGGCCGCCCCGTCCGGGAAGAAGTGAGGAGCGCCTCTGCCCGGCCGCCCCATCCGGGAAGAAGTGAGGAGCGCCTCTGCCCGCCCACCCATCGTCTGGGAAGTGAGGAGCGCCTCTGCCCGGCCGCCCCGTCTGGGAAGTGAGGAGAGCCTCTGCCCGGCCGCCCCGTCTGGGAAGTGAGGAGCGCCTCTGCCCGGCCACCCCATCCGGGAAGAAGTGAGGAGCACCTCTGCCCGGCCACCCTGTCTGGGAAGTGAGGAGCGCCTCTGCCCGGCCGCCCCGTCTGGGAAGTGAGGAGCGCCTCTGCCCGGCCACCCATCGTCTGGGAAGTGAGGAGCGCCTCTGCCCGGCCTCCCATCGTCTGGGAGGTGAGGAGCACCTCTGCCCGGCCGCCCCGTCCGGGAGGAAGTGAGGAGCGCCTCTGCCCGGCCGCCCCGTCCGGGAAGAAGTGAGGAGCGCCTCTGCCCGGCCGCCCCGTCCGGGAAGAAGTGAGGAGCGCCTCTGCCCGGCCGCCCCGTCTGGGAGGTGAGGAGCGCCTCTGCCCGGCCACCCATCGTCTGGAAAGTGAGGAGCACCTCTGCCCGGCCACCCATCGTCTGGAAAGTGAGGAGCGCCTCTGCCCGGCTGCCCCATCTGGGAAGTGAGGAGTGCCTCTGCCCGGACACCCATCGTCTGGGAGGTGAGGATGGCCTCTGCCCGGCCGCCCATCGTCTGGGAAGTGAGGAGCGCCTCTGCCCGGCCACCTATCGTCTGGGAAGAAGTGAGGAGCGTCTCTGCCTGGCCGCCCCGTCTGGGAAGTGAGGAGCCCCTCTGCCCGGCCGCCCCGTGTCTGGGTAGAAGTGAGGAGCTCCTCTGCCTGGCCGCTCCATCTGGGAGGTCTACCACGGAGGCCAGAAGCAATGTGGGGGCTGGACGTGGTGGCTCACGCCTGTGGTCCCGGCACTCTGGGGGGCGAGGCGGGTTGATCACTTCGGGCTAGGAGTTCGAGACCAGTCTGGCCAACTTGGCGAAACATGAAGAATACAACAGACAAACCAACCAACCAACTCAATGACAACAAAACAGGTCTACCCTGGAGTCATACTCTAATTTTTTCTATTTTCCTCCCTTTCTGATCCTTTATCCCACTTTCTTTTTCTTCCTCTTCCTTCTCCCTCTTCTTTGTCAAATAGAGGATTG
The DNA here is from genome assembly GCF_028878055.3 of Symphalangus syndactylus. Classification (NCBI taxonomy): domain Eukaryota; kingdom Metazoa; phylum Chordata; class Mammalia; order Primates; family Hylobatidae; genus Symphalangus; species Symphalangus syndactylus. Next base: position 81,826,391 of record NC_072426.2, read on the forward strand.
AGTTATTATCACTGATCCATATAAAGTCCCTCTCTCATTTATTTTAACTCCCACCCCCATTTCTATTCCCCGACTTCCCATGTGCAACCTTCCTAATATGTTTGATACGCATCTTTTTGTTTGTATGTATTTTTAGAAAATGTTTATTGTTTTTGTATGCAAAAAAATTAATAAAAATCACTCTAGTAAGGAAAAAAAAAAAAAAAAAAAGAAACCAGGAGAAGAAGCACTGGATTAGCACTGAGACAAAATAGCATCCACTGATTTGGGAGAACCAGTGTCTTCACTATTGAATCTTCCCATTCAGGAACATGCTTGGTCTATTCATTTATTCAGATCTGTATCCTTCCATTAGTGTAATTGCTTCATTTGTAAAGACATAGATTTTTCATTGACTTTGGGAGGTTTTTTTTGAAATTCCCTTTCAAATTTTTCTTATTTCTGTGTCACTCCTTTGTTCCCTAGTCCTTCATTGCCCTCCTATAAGACATTCTGTTAATATATCACATTAAATAAGAAATGAATAAAAACTCTAGCAACATTCAAGCAGCATTCTCTGAAGACACAGAAAATCTTGTAGAAAGAATTGTTTAAAGAACGCATGGCATATAAGAAAATGTAGAGGTGGGAAGCAAAGGAGATGATGGCTGTTCGTGTGCACCTGAACCAGCTGGGGTCCTAGTGCAGAAGACTCTGGGATCTGATTCAGAGCAAGGAGTTATCCTCATGCCAGATGAGGGGACATTCCAGGATGACCAGGGCTAAGAAGGCTTTCAGCACACACTCCCTCTCGCCTTTTCATTTCCCTCCACCATAAGCTGCGGGCCCTGAAGTTTTTCCCTTGTCTTTTTTTTTTTTTTTTTTTTGAGATGGAGTTTCCCTCTTGTTGCCCAGGCTGGAATGCAACGGTGCAATCTTGGCTCACTGCAAACTCTGCCTCCCAGATTCCAATGATTCTCCTGCCTCAGCCTCCCTAGTAGCTGGGATTACAGGCATGCGCCACCATGCCTGGCTAAGTTTGTATTATTAGTAGAGACGGGGTTTCACCATGTTGGTTAGGCTGGTTTCGAACTCCTGACCTCAGGTGATCCACCCGCCTCAGCCACCCAAAGTGCTGGGATTACAGCACCATGTCCTGCCTTCCCTTGTCTTTTCCACACTTTCCTTCTTTCCTCAGGTTGACACTTCAGACCTCCAGGCTGCTTGACTCGCATAAGTCTTGAACCCAGCTTCCCTGTGCAGGAAAACATGCTGCTGCCTCTTGCTTGTCTATGGATCCCATCAGGTTTACCTGGATGGATGGATGGATGGATGGATGGATGGATGGATGGATGGATGGATGGGCTTCACCTCTGGCATTTGTTCTTCTGGATTTAGACATCTCTTATCTAAGAGATTATATACTAGTAACTAAGTTCTAACCATTTGATGTGGCTTTCAACTCCACCAGCCGATTCTCTAGCCCTCCTGTGGCTTTCCTGGTTATCCTATTGAGTGCTGCTTTAGATATCTCATTCATGTCTTCCCAGGTGTGAGGACAGATCATGCCTCTAAAGATGCATGTTAATTTTCCAGAAACAGAAACAATTTGAGTTTCAGATCCATGTGCATCAGTTCCATTTAAATCTGTCATTAGCACCATGAAGTCAAACTGCGTCAGAACTTTTCAGCATTAAATATGACCTGATGGATGTTTCCTGTGTTTCTTTTCCTTTGCCTTAGAAAAAATAAGCTGCCCTTAGCCATATGAGAATTTAAACACAGCTAAAATATCAGTCCCCTACAACCCATGTCTATGGACACTTACACAGAATAGCTCCAATGGTTTAACCGATAGCAAGTCCAAATAAAGAGACCACTGCAGTGAAAGCCACCTCAAAATAAGGAAGCTCATCCTGGATTCACCACACTCCACAAACTCCCAGGAGGACAAAGTTGTGACTAGCACATAAGAATGAGAACAACAGTGCCAGGAATTGAGGTGAGCCAGGAGTCCCTCAGCAGGAGGTAAATCATTTCTAAGAGATGAGTAAACACCTCATGCAGCTGCTGTTTTAATTTATCATGTGCTTGACTGAAAAGCAGTTTGGAAAGTTGAGATGAGCTTTTTTTTTTTTTGGAGACAGAGTCTCACTCTGTAGCCCAAGCTGGAGTGCAGTGGCGTGGTCTCGGCTCACTGCAACCTCTGCCTCCAGGGCTCAAGCGATTCTCGTGCCTCAGCCTCCTGAGTAGCTGGTACTACAGGCATGCACCACCATGCCCAGCTAATTTTTTGCATTTTAGTAGAGACGGGGTTTCACCATGTTGCCCAGGGTGGTCTTGAACTTCTGAGCTCAGGAGACCCACCCGCCTCAGCCTCCCAAAGTGCTGGGATTATAGGCGTGAGCCACCATACCCGACCTGAAATGAGCTTGCTTTTTTCTTTTTTTTTTTTCTTTTTTCTTTTTTTTTTGAGATGGAGTCTAGCTCCTTCACCCAGGCTGGAGTGCAGTGGCGTGGTCTCGGCTCACTGCAACCTCTGCCTTTGGGGCTCGAGCGATTCTTGTGTCTCAGCCTCCTGAGTAGCTGGTACTACAGGCACACACCACCATACCTAGCTAATTTTTGTATTTTTAGTAGAGACAGGGTTTCACTATGCTGGCCAGGCTGGTCTCGAACTCCTGACCTCATGATCCGCCCACCTTGGCCTCCCAAAGTGCTGGGATTATATGAAATGAGCTTTCTTAACCTCTCATGCACTCAGGATACTGGATGATTTAGTTTCTGTCTATCAGATAGCATTCACAAGGCTTTAATTTGGAATAGAATTAAGTACTCCATGAATGCACTAAAGAGGCCAAACAAAAGGTAGACGTTGGCAGAGAACACTCTTTAAATGGCCCAAATATATGTTGTTTATAAGAAATTCACTTCAAGTATAACAATATAGGCAAGTAGAAAGTAAATGGATAGAAAATATATATACATATATATATATATAATGCAAACACTAATCAAAAAAATGAGTAACGATGTTCATATCAGATAAAGTAGACTTCAGAGCAAAAACAATTACCAGAGACATTATTTAATGATAAAAGAGTCAATCCATTTAGAAGGCATAGAAATGCTAAACGTGTAAGCACCAAACAACAGAGCTACAAAATATGTGATGTGAAAACAGATAGAACAAAAGGGAGAAATAGACAAGTCAACGGTTATCATTGGAAACTTTAACACCCCCTCTCAACCACTGGTAAAAAAAAACTAGACAAAAAGTAATCAATGACACCATCAAACAGCAAGAGCTCATTGACATTTATAGAACACTCCACTCAACAGCAGAATGCACATTCTTTTCAAGCACCCACCAAACCTATGCCAAGATAGACACTGCTATCATTTGAGTGTTTGTCCCTTTCGAAACTCATTGTAAAATTTAATCCCCAATGTGGCAGTATTGGAGGCCTTTAAGAGGTGATTGTGTCATAAAGGCTCTGTCATCATGAATGGACTAGTTCATTCATGGATTAATTGGTTAATAAGTTGTCATAGAGGTGGGACTGGTGGCTTTACAAGAAAAGGAAGAGAGACTTAAACTAGGACATGAGCATGTTAAGCCCTCTTTCTACGTGATGCCCTGCACCATCTCAGGACTCTGCAGCAAGTCTGCCCCAGCAAGAAGGTCCTTACAAGATGCAACCCTCAACCTTAGGCTTCCCAGCCTCAATAACCATAAAAAAAATTTCTTTTCTTTATCAATTGCCCAGTTTTGGGTATTCTGTTATAAGCAACAGAAAACAAAAACGACACTATCTTAGGCTATAAATCTAGCCTCAGCAAATGTAAAAGAATTGAAATCAAGAGAGTATGTTCTCTAATCACAATAAAATCAACTAGAAATCAGTAAGAGAAAGATAACAGGAAAAATTTCAAGCACTTGTAAACTCACAAGCACATTTGTAAATAGTCTATGAGTCAAAGAGGCTATCTCAAGGAAAATTTTTAAATGCATCGAGCTAAATAAAAATGAAAACATAACACTAAAATTTGTGGGACACAGTTAAAAGCAGTGCTAAGAGGGAAATTTATAGCACTGAATGTACACAATAGAAAACAAAAGTACCTTTATCAAGAATCTAGAAAGAGAAGACAAAAATAAATCCAAAGCAAGCTTCCAGAAATAACAAAGATAAATCAGTGAAATTCAAAAGAGAAAAACAATAGGTTATCAATGAAACTGACAAACCTCTAATAAGATTGGCAAAGGGAAAAGAGAGAAGATACAAATTACTAATATCAGAAATGAAACGAGGAAAAACAATACAGACCCTTCAGACAGCAAAAGGATGATGAGGGAAAGCCATAAACAACTTAGCACACATAACTACAAAAACTTAGATTTAATGGACCAAGTCCTTGAAAAGGACAAATTACCACAGCTCATCCAATATAAATAAATAGTTTGAATAGCCCATAACTATTAGGTAAATTTAATTTGTAATTTTAAAACCCCCTAAAAGAAATATTTATGCCCAGATGGAAATATTTATCTCCAGGATTCTGCTGGAGAATCCTACCAAATGTAAAGAAGAATTAACACCAATTCTGTACATCTTTTCCAGGAAATAGAAGGGGAGGGAATGCTTTATCAAAGTTTAAAACTTTCGTATTATTACTTTAAAGAGACAGGGTCTTGACATGTTGCCCAGGCTGTTCTCAAACTCCTGAGCTCAAGCAATCCACCACCTCAGCCTGCTGAAGTGCTGGGATTACAGGTGTAAGCCACTGTGCTTGGCCTAAAAACTTTTGTTGAAAGAATGATAAGATGAGTTACAGAGTGTAAGAAAATATTTGCAGATCATATATCCAACAAAGCACTAATATCTAGAATATATAAAGAAGCTTCAAAACTAACAATTAAAAAAATCGAATTAGAAAATGCACAAAAGACACAAAGACAAAGTGGATATACAGATGGAAAATAAGCCCGTGAAATATTTTACATCATTAGCCTTTAGGGAAATGCAAATTAAAAACACGAGATACCACCAATATACCTACATTAATAGCTAAAATAAAAAATAGTCACAACACCCAATGCTGGGTGCAACACCCAATGCATGGATGCAGAGAAATTGGATCACTCGTACATTGCAGGTAGGAATGTAGAATCATTCAGCCATGTTGGAAAACAGTTTGGCAATTTTTTTAAAAAATAAACATGCCAATAACATATGACCCAGTGATTATACTCTTGGACATTTGTCCTAGAGCAATGAAGGCTTACATTCACACAAAACTTGTTTACAAATGTTTATAGCAATTTATTTACAACAGTTAAAAACTGGAAACAATTAGATGTCCTTCAGCAGATAGATGGTTAAACAATTGGGTACTATTAATATAGATCCATACTATGGAATACTACTCAGCAGTAAGAAGAAACTGTAAATAAATACATCAAACAGATGAATCTCCAGAGAATGATGCTAGTGAGAAAAAGCCAGTTCCAAAAGATTACACACTATCTGATTCCATTTACATAATATTCTCAAAAATGACAGAATTATAGATGTGGAGCACACAGTAGTGGTATCCAGGGTCTAAGGAGGGGTGGAGATAGGAGAGAAAGTGGGTATGACTATAAATAGACCATATGAGGAATCCTCATGGTGGTGGAATGCCCTGTAGCTTGGCTGTTCTGATGTCAATATCCTGGTGGTGATACTGTACTGTAATTCATGGTACCATGGATATACCAGGATTTGTTTAACCACTGAAAGCAACTGGGTAAAGAGCACATGGGGTCTCTGTGTAATATTTCTAGCAACTGCATGAGAATCTACAATGATCTCAAAATAAAAGTTTGATTTTAAAAAGGAAAAAATGTTTTTAATCCGAATATTTTTAATCCTAAAGGCATATGGCACCAGAAAATAAATAAATACTATGTTAATTCTTTTCACCACAAATGGTCCTTCATAAACTCTTCAGAGTTTTTCTAAATGGAGAATTGTAATTCTAACTAAAAGATCTACTACTTATCCTGAATGTGAAGTCAAGGTAGAGTTATCACCATCCCAATAAACTGCACATTTCGCCTCTGCCTACGCCAAGGATCAATCAGTGTGTCATCTCCAAAACTCTACATCAGCTTATGGACTGAAGCAGCCTGGCTTATGACATAATCATTTCACTATTGGTCACTAAAATGATCTAATTACATTCCATGAAAATGTAACTGGAAACAAGACATTGTTTGACAGTGTTTGTTGAAAACCTTTATCACAATATTACCCAGAGGAGAGTGGGAAGAAACAGTTTCCAAACAACTCAGTTTCCAAACCTGAACTCAATAATAGCCCCTTCTCTTTCACGTACATCTAAATATCTGATCCAGGTTTTAGACAAACTGTATGTGTGTGCTCATGTGCCACAGCACAAAGGAAGAGGAGCCCCACCCTACTCTCTGCTGATGATGAGGTTTACTATTGAGAACCAGGAGGGATCTTCAGAGGCAGCCAGCCTTGTGGGCTCACCATGCTCAGAAAGAAGAGTGAACACTAATTTAGCTGGTGTGGCCCTACTGCTCTAGTCAGACTTTCCACAACATTCTATTCAGTGAATCCATGGACTCCCTGACATCACTCAGGGAACATTTGTAGTCCACATAGCCTGTCAGTCTCAGCCAGAGACAAAAATCCAAAATTCTACTCAGCTAGCCAGTGGATGCAACCAAAGCTGCAAATTCCAGATATCAGAGCTTCTACATTCTGTGGATCTAAAGCCTTGATCCCCACCCTAGGACTTGAGCAGCCCCTGGAGTTAACGTAGTGTTCTTTCCTCAGGAGCCATCTTTCATCTGCCTAGAGACCTGCTTCCACGCAGAGTAGGACAGCTCTCCATTTGGAGATGACTCCATCGAGCTTTGTAATTTCCATAACAGGAAATTAGACCAAAGACGATGAAGGCCTTAAGGGGTAGGCTGCCCCCACTGTGTCCGGAATCACTGAGAACTAGGCATGGCAGGTGTTACCATGCCCCTACCAGATGGAAGGGTGCTGTCCTGTGGTGATAACATTAGGACCCCATGTCCCAGTGCCCAACCAAGCCAGCGCCTTGCTCCCAGTCATCACCACCAAATAGATACAGTGGCTAAGACTGGGTTTCTGCTCTGTCTCTAATTTTCTATTCTAGTTACCTAGAATAGAAATAGAATAGGCTGTAACCCTCTTCTTCTGGCCTGTCTCTGCTTCCTTTTCTCCAAGGGCTGAAACCTAATTCCTTTATCTCCCAGCTACTGACAAGATGTTATCACTCACCTGACTTTGGGTTTTGCCAATTCTCAAAGATTCAAAGAGGCCATAAGGTAGAAACTCTTGTGATTTTTCTTCAAACAACCAGATCCGCAAAAAAAAAAAAAAAAAGGCAGAAAGAAAAAAAAGAATCTTGAATTAGAATCATCTTGGATAACCCTGGACAACAGGGATATTTAATTCAATTCAACTCAACAAAAACATCTCAAGTTTCTATGTGTGTCTGGCATTTTTTCAGCTTTTGGAATCGTAGAGACTAACACAATACAGCTCCTGCCTGCCTGCCCCAAGCATGTTGCTAATTGGGAAAACATACATATAAACATAACTCCTTAATTTAATATAGTACATCATGTGGCTGGAGGGTTTCATAAAATATGAATTTTTGTTTCATCAAGAGTAGTGTATGGGTCCCACAGAGGAGGACAAAGGGAAAGCAGGGGAGAAAGGACTGGGCAAGAGCCAAAAGAGGGAGAAAGAGAGTCCCCAGCATTAAAAAGGACACATTAGATGAGGTTGTGTGAGCAGCAGGCACCTGCACTGCCCCGGGGGGTGGCAGGACCTCCGAGGGAGCTCCCTGGGGGTTGGCTGCAGGGAGACTGCCCGCAGGTCCCAGCAAACAGCCCCACACGCAAGCCTGGGATGGGATCCTGGCACCGTCTGCTTACCAGGAGCCAGGCCAGACAAGGGGGAACCAAGGTGTGGAGCACTGGACAAGGAATGAACCAAAGGTGGCCAGCTCGACCATGAATAGAGTCCTCCTAGATGCCCTCCTCAAACTAAGTCCCCCTTCATAGACTTTTGGGATGAGTGGAACAAACCCCAGTTGTAGAGATGAGGGAGATTTCTGCCAGCCCTGGCAGAAGTGGGGCAGAGAACTGATTATAATTGATTGCATAAAACTAAAGCTCTGACTATTTTGTGTGTGTGTGTGTGTGTGTGTGTGTGTGTGTGTTTGAAGATTTTTTTTTTTTTGAGACTGAGTCTCGCTCTGTTGCCCAGGCTGGAGTGTGTTGGCATGATCTTGGCTCACCTCCCAAATTCTCCCACCTCTGCCTCCGGGATTCAAGCAATTATCCTGCCTCAGCCTCCCGAGTAGCTGGGACTACAGGCATGCACCACCACACCCAGCTAATTTTTGTATTTTTAGTAGAGACGTGGTTTCACCATGTTGGCCAGGCTGGTCTCGAACTCCTGACCTCAGGTGATCCACTTGCCTCAGCCTCCCAAAGTGCTGGGATTACACGTGTGAGCCACCACACCTGGCCGTGAAGATTTAAAACCACTCTACAGTGATAAGCACAGGATATAGAAGAAATATGGTGGAGGGCACTAGACCCAGATGTGGACTCCTATGAAATCTACATGGAGAAGCTGATGGGAAGACTGAGTCTTGAAGCATGAGTTAGAGAGACTGTGGTAAGGAAGGGGCATAGAGGGAGATCCAAGTGAGATGACGTGTGTGGAGGTGGGGGAGACTGAAGGGAAAGCTTAACAGAGGGCCCCCCCATGGATCTACCTCTGGATCCACCTCCACAATGCTCTTAGGTTTGGCACACTGCTGCTCCCTACCTTCTGTTAGCAAGCAGCCCGTGATACCTGGCAACATATTTGCATGGCCCACTCTGACCCTCTGTCTCTTGTTCAGGAAATACCCTAGAACCACAAACATAAGAGCGTCTTTTACTTTGCAGCTAATTTAGGGTTCATAATCTTTCATCAACACTAGGATGATAGAACATTTGAACTGAAGATTTAACAACAACTTTGTTCAAAACTGTTCTTTTGCAGATGGAGAAACTTAAGACCAGAAACGAGAAATAACCTGTCACATGTCATGCATCCAGAAAGGGGTGGAGTTGAAATCTTCATCCAGGTCTCCTGATGGCTAATCCTGTGCTGGAGGGTCAGCAGCTGCTTTGTAGAACTGCAAGGGGCAGTATTCAGCTTGTGTTCTATGAGGTTGGCTCCCCGGGTGCCCCTCAGAGTTGTGTGATGCCAAGCCCTGAGGCCACGCTGCACTGCCCCCAACAAAGGGCAGCCGAGACTGGCCAGAGGCTCACAGCTTCACCAGCTACCTGGGCATCAGCTTCTCTGCAGTGTCCATGCCCAACACATCGGGAGTTAACAATGGTGTGAAGAAATGGCAGGAAATTGTACCAGGTGTTCCCACCTTTGGGGATGAAAGGGCCCAGTGTCAGGGAAAAGCATGGTGCCTTCTTCTGCCACAGAAATGAGCTAGGCAGGGAGAGGAATCAGAGATGACTCTGTTTCCCTTCTTGTTCTATCAACCACCTCCCAAATTCTTCCACCTCCAATTCTCCGCTACTGCCATCAAGAAGCCAAAAGAAAAGCATTTGAAGGAGATGTCCCAGAACATAAGTGGAGGGCAGAAAATGTGCTGTTGTCACTGGAGCAGCAGAGGCCAAGTGACGTCCTTTAACTGCCCTCGCCCTGGACACCAGCCTCCAGCCCCAGGTGGCATGCATCCTGAGGGTGCAGTGGTGGGCTGAAGAACTGTCTTTAAAAACGCACTTTTCCTAGGAAGGGGGAGCTTGAGAAGCTCAGAGCATTGGAAAGTAATGAAAACCTTCTTGATGGAGAAGCTAATAAAAAGGAGAGACCCATGGACAGCACGGAGGGGGCCAGGCCCAGAGCCCAGGAGGCAAGAGCTTTCCAGCCAAGGGCGACTCTCAACTGGCTGGAGAAGGGAACTTTGTGACAACTGGCTTGTGTTTGGGCTACAGCCACTCGGGGGAGTCTTTAAAGAAAAGTAAAAAGTAGGAGAGCCAGCCAACTGGAGATTTCTGGAAACGGGACTTTCAGATACTCCCCAATTCAGATTTTTATGTACCGAACTAGTTTTACGCTAAAGTTACTCAGAACAACAACGACAAAAAAAAAAGACAGAGAGAGAGAGGGAGAAGTTAGACTATCCTGCCCCTTCTTAGATGGTTACAATTTCCTGTTCTAACCTAGTGTGCAGGTTTGATTGGGAGGTGAGTGAACTTTAGGGAGCAGGACTGGCAGAGCAGGGCTCCAGGAAGCCAGGGCCTCACAGCACTGCCACACACCATGGCCTGGGCCCGTGGCCTCCTTAGAGGTGGAAGGGGCTTGGAAGGTGGTAGTATCAAAGCTTGTACACAAGGATTATTTGACACTTCTTCTGTCGAAAAGTGGAGTCTACTCCCCCTCTCAACTATGGGCCAGTCTTAGTGACTTGCTCCTAACTAATAGAATGCACCACAAGTAGTTTGCAAGACTAGATCATAAAAGATGATAGATGATGCACTTTCCATCTGATGTGCTCCCTCCTCCCCTCCCTCTCCCTCTCACTCTCTCCATCAAGATCTCTCCCTCTCCATGGGAATGCTGGCACTGGGAACCCAGCCACCATCTTGTGAGGAAGCCAGATCACCCCTTGAAAAAGCCACACAGCCACACATAGGCATGAAGGAGACTTCAGATGACTGCAGCCCCAGCCCGTGACTGGGAGCTGCCCCAAATGGTGCCAAGTGGGACAGAGATGAGCTGCCTCTGCCTGCATTGCAGATTCACAAGCAAATTAAATGTTGTTATTGATCTCAGCTACCATGTTTTGGGGGCAGTGTTTTATTACATACTAGTCAATGACCATACTAGAAAGCTTCTTGCTCAAGCTTTTTCTTAGTATTTGGAAACTGAGACCTCAGAGCTCAGGGAGAACAACACACAGTCAAGGGTGCTCTGAGGTGAGGTCGAGCTGCTGCTCGGACTCCAGTTTTTGGCCTCCCTAGCTGCAGTGGTTGATTTTGAGTGTTAACTGGACTGGATTAAGGGATGCCCAGATAGCTGGTAAAGCATTATTTATTTTCAGTTGCTGCATTAATTATTCTCAATGCTTCAGTAGGCAGTTTAACATTTGATGAGAGTAACTGGGTTGCCCCAGGTGTGTCTGTGAGTTTATTTCTAGAGGAGATTGGTGTGTGAGTCAGTGGACCCAGTGGGAAAGAACCACCCTCAATGTGGGTGGGCACCATCAAATCAGCTGGGGACCCAGATGGAACAAAAGGTGGAGGAAAGGGAATTCCTTGCTCGTTCACTCTCTGCTGAAGTTGGGACACCCTTTTTCTCCTGCCTTGGACAACTTAACTCCAGTTTCTCCAGGCTTTGGACTCCAGGACTCACCCTAACTGCCCCTACACACCCTAACTCTGTGTTCTCAAGCCTCTGGCCTCAAGCTGAGCCATCAACTTCTCAGGTTTTGAGGCTTTGAGCCTTGGACTGAGCCAAGCTGCCAGCTTCCCTGGGCCTCCAGCTTGCAGACAACCTGCCATGTGACTTAGCCCTTATAATCATGTGAGCCAATTCCCCTAATGAACTCTACATATCTCTCTCTCTTTCTCTCTCTATTGCATATAGATCATATATATGTATGTATATATATATATATATGTGTGTATATATATATATGTATATATATATATATATACATATCAGTTCTATCTCTGAAGAACCCTGACTAAAACATCAGCCTGTGCCTCTCCCTCTGCCCCACAGGTGGACACATAGACTGTGTTTACCACCTGAGTACTCCCAGCAGAGAGGGGAAAAGGAAGCCGCCCCATCCCACTGGGTGCCCCCCCCCAAAAAAAAACAATCTTTATCTTCTCATGCAGATGTCAGTCCCTGGGCTGGGCTGCTCCCCACACCCAGGCTCCTGGGAATGGTATGTCTTTCATGTCACCTGTTCCTGTTTGTATGAAAGAGCCTGGACACCAGGCAGGGGTTGGGGGGACAACTACAATGCCTTTTGCAGGGCTCTACACACTGAGGCTGCAGCCCCACACAGAGGTGGGGAGAGCAAAGCTGTTCCCAGCCCTGGCGTGGCTGCCTGGACACACCAAGGGCCTTGTCTGAAGTCGGAGGAGCCCGGATCCTGGAATTAACAGGAGAAACATGAGAGCAGCCTCTTTCACAGGCTCTCTTCCAATCATAAAGGTGCCATCCAGTTCCCCACAAATAAAGCACAGGCCATCTTACAGAGAACTTATTATCAGAAGAAAAAAGTGCCGGACTCCTTGCTGGGCTCCGGGGAGCTCACTGCTGGGATGGATGGAGTAGAGTCTGCAGGCAGCAGCCTCACAAAGCCCAGAGGCAGGGTCACTAAGAGCCAGGAGAAAAGCCCCAGGCCCTGTGATGACTCCCATTCTTTAATGCATGTGCTTCATTGTGCATCTTGGATGGCAGTCCTGGCATCCAACAAGATCCAATTAGTCAGTAAAAACATGCTCAGCAATTACCGGGAGCCCAGGTGACTCTGGAATGCCTCGAGGAACTGAGACCCTTCCCCTGCAGCTCCTACCAAAGGAAAAAAAATCTAAACACGTTGCGCAATGGGAGCTGAGGGGATGCTGCCCAGGTAGGGCAGGAAAATGACAGGAAGGCACAGAGGTGGGAGGAGAGGCAGGCCTGAAGGTGGAGCCTCAGGAGCTCAGTGAGAAGTTGTTGAGCATCCTCAGTTAGCCCTGGTCTGGACCCACTGTTCTGGCACAGGCCCGATGCTCTTCCCCTGAAAAGAAGACCCCCAGATTTGATCCCACCACCTTTCCAGCACCCACCCTCTCTGCCCTGCTGCATCATCCATGCACCTCCAGCTCAGAACAACTTAGAGCCAGGCGCAGGCCCCCTCTTCTGGACACCCCTGTGAGCACCCACCACTCACTCCAGCTCCTTCTCACCCTAAGTGCACCTCTCCATCACCCTTACTTCATGAAACTTCTGAATCTGTCTCCCACTCTGTGGTGGGATTTCATGCCCTTCCTCTTGGCAGATGCAGTATGTGTTCAGGTCTAGCACAGAATAAGTCCCTCATAATCTCTAGGTGACTGGAGGCTCAGAGACCCACGGGAAGCTCCCGTTTGATAAAGTAAGACAGACCCACAGTCCTTTTCTGTGCAGGGCTCTATCGACATAATCAGGCTGTAAGTGAAGGCCACACACAAATGCTGTTGAGCCCAACAGAGGGAGGCAACACTTCTTAGGAGGCTTCAGGAAGACTTTCTGGAGGAAGGGGCATGGGGCACATTCCCTGCAGAATCTAGAAGATTGGAAGAGTTGAAAAACAAGAAGTGGAGAGGAGAGGAGGTTGCTAATCTAGGCAAATCAGTTCTAAGCAAGATAAGGTAGTGAGAGACTGAACGACATAATTCAATCAGGGAAGAGCACACTGCCCCCAGATAGAAAGAGAGGATTCCTGTCTGCGGCAGTGGGCTGGGGCTGCCATAACAAAGTACCACAGACTGGGCAGCCTAAACAACAGAATTGCATCTGCTCCCAGTCTGTAGGCTGGAAGTCTGAGATCAGGGTGTCGGCAGGGCTGGCTTCTCCCGAGGCCTCGCTCCTTGGCTTGCAGATGCCATCTTCTCCCTGTGTCTTCAATGGTTTTCCTGTGTGCAAGTCTGTGTCCTTGTCTCCTCTTCTTATAAGGCCATGAGTCCTGTTGAATTAAGGCCCACCCTAATGGCCTCATTTTAACTTAATTAACCTCTTAAAGGCCTCATCGCCAAATACAGCCACATTCTGAGGTGTTAGGGATTAAGGCTTCAACATAGGAATTTGGGGGGCACACAATGCCCCCCATACCAATGCTGTCATGATGCCCCCACACAGTGGGCCAAGGTGGATGGTAGGGGCCTGGAGAAGGGGCCACCCAGGGCAGGGAGAATGCAGCCGGGCCCAGGATGGCACACATGAAAAGCAGGCACAGGAGGGTGAGCCAGTGCCTCTGAGCAGCCCTGAGCCCCAGGCACACCAGCAGGGCTGGAGTACAGGGAAGAGCTAGGAAGCATGTCCTGGGCCCAGCCTTGCATCTCACTCCTGCCGTGACAGCCAGCGTCGGGAAGGCTGGCCCTGCCCAGGAGACCTGCACCTTGTCTCTAGTTGGATTCCCCAGAAGCAGACTCTGAGATGAGGACACACACACAACTGAATCACTAAAGATGTGATTCCCAAAGACAAGTAGGGGCCTGGGTGAGGAGAGGAGGAAGACAGCTGGGCTGTGGCCTTGGATCGAGGGTCCTGTCTCCGACAGACACAGACAGGGAAGGGGGTGCAAAATCCCCCAGGCACTTCTGCTCCTTGCAGGTAAAGCAGCTCCTATAACCCAGGAATCCTGCAAGGACCAGCCCAGGCCCCAGTGCCAGCACTGCCCTCAAGTGAGAGTGGGAGGGAAACAATAAGAAGAGATCTGAGGGGATCTCAGCCAAGAACCGAGATGATCTGGGACACACCCAAAGAGAGGCTATACCTGCATGGGTGCTGTCAGCAGCATAAAGCGAAAACGCAACCACAATGGCTTAAACCACATGGGCATTGATTATTTTACAGAACAAGAAATCCGAGCTATGGTGGCTATGAGGTTGGCTCGAAGATGTCTTGAACAATTCAAGTTCGTTCCACCTCTTCACATTAATCCTCCAAGCCTATTGACTTCATCCTTAAACTTGTTGCTTCATGATTATAAAACAGCTGCCACAGTCCCAGGCATCACAGGCAGACATGAAGAAATTCAGCCAAAGCAGAAATGAGAGTTCTCACCCACACTCTTTTGAGAACATTCCAGGTAAACATCCTATCAAGCCTCAATAACAAAGTTAATATCCCTGCCCCTTAGTAAAGCAATCACTAGCCACAAAAACTGAATGACCATGATTATTAGGCTGGGGTTAGCCCTTGAGCCTTCAGCCTTGGAGGGGCCCAGCATCCCCCATGCATACTGCAGCCTGAGCACATATATATATATATATACATATATATATCAGCTAACAAGATGGGGGAGGGATGGCCTTGGGCAGTATCTACCATAGAAGTAGTACCTTAAGCCAAAGAAAAGCAACTGCTGTGCTGAAATTCTCAACATCTGTGTACCTGGAGGGGAATTGTTTGTGGTCTCCAGGCCTTCCTAGTGATCCTGAACTAGCACTATGTGTTTCCTTGGCAGCCTCTGCTTCCTTGCCAGGCCCACTCAGCCTGTGGTCACAGAACTTCTCTGTCCCCGCCTTCACTTCCTGTGCACACGGTGCCCTCTCCTGCACAGCAGTTGCCAAAGCCTGGCACATCAGCTCATGGTGCCTCTAGTGTCCACACACAGTGTACCAAGCACACGTCCAGCCCCATTTTCCCAGCTTTGTACCTCATGTCAGCACCTCATCCAGAGCCAGGGGTTAGGGTTAGGTGGGGACCGGAGGGGCCCAGAGAGCTGAACAGCCTGCCCCAGCCATTCCCACACTCCATGCATGGCCTCTGCCACCTGATCTTTTCACAGCAGCTTGTAAAGAGTGAAGAGGAGTGGGGAGTTCCCTGGAGATGCCTCCTCTGGCAGCACAAAGAGTTTCTGAAGACTCCAGCTGGAGGACAGGATGGGCTGGCAAGAGGCTGTCTAATGCCTTCCCCAGCCCCTTCCTCAGCTGGGGTTTCTGATTCATAGCGCTGGACCTGCTCTCTGACTCCTCATGGCTCCAGGAGGGCCCCTGGCATCAGTGTGCCCCTGAGCACTAGACTCTCCCCTCCAAAGGCAGTGAGGGCACCGCCCGGCTCTCCCCAGGAGCTGGCACCAAGTTAAGGTGGCAGCTTCCCAGGGCACCCTAAGAAAGTCCATAGTCACCAAATGTTGAGGGCTGGCCTCATGGGGGTGGTGGGACAGGGTGTCCTGGGGCTGGACTTGGCCAATTTAAGGCTTGCTGCCCACTCTGGGTCTTTGGACAAGCTCATCCCCAGGGCCAGGGGAAGCCCCGTGAAGGAACACAGTTTTGCTCTGCTGTGCACTGCTGCCTGCTGCTCAGGGCCCTAACGTCAGGACTCCCACCTCCTCTGCATGTCCACTGCCTCTCTGGGGTTTGCTGTCAGCTCAGACCAGGGGACAGAGAGCAACCGTCTTTCCATTGTGTCAAGCTTTGCACTGGCTCAGTACATCTGGGCAGCCAGCTGGCTGTGCTTCCAGGGCTGCCAGCACTTCAGGTAAGCTCTCTGCCCAGCTCAAATGCCCAACTCTCCGTGAAATTTTTGCCTTTTTAATTTAAATCCTTGCTTTGTCACTTAAACTTAATGGCACTGTGATAGCAGGCAGGGGTGGGGAGGGGCAGCCTGGACAGAGCACGGACGTGGCTCAAGTCATTCATTCCTGAGTTTGCTTCTAGGTGTCCTGGGACTCACAGCAACCCGCAGAGCTGGGAGAGGCATGAGACCCTGCTAACAGATAAGGAAGTCAAAGTCAGAAAAGAGAGACCACTTGTTTAAGTCTCATACCTAAGTGAAAGACTTCTCCATTTACATCATATGGCTCCAAAGTTGGATTTTATCAGGCTTGGTGTACCCAGCTGGAGAATAAGAGAATAAAGATGGTTTCTTTTAAAATGCTTTTGTGCAGTCTCTCTCTCTCTCTTTCTCTCTCCATTTCTCTCCTTGAATCTAAATGCTACAGCCGAAAGCACCCAGGGTCTACCCCTTCCCTCCCTCCAGTGTGGATCCTGCAGGAAAGCCAAGATCTACAGGCAGGAATCTCCTGTGGAGGGAGAGAGCAGGTCCTGGCGGCCCCAGGAGTCCACCTGCTTGGGGAAACTTTCCTGTGTCACTCAGGGCATCCACCCAGAAGAGGCGGGAGAGGGAGCTGGAGCCAGGTCACCAGCAGCCACCTGCCCGGAATGAGGAGGGGGACCAGAAACCAGGCGTTCTGGGTCTGTGGGTACAGAAAACAGGAAGGAGCTGCTCCGCTCCCCACCCATGGGGGCCTGTAGGAGGGGAGGAGAGGGAGAGAGGGCCAGAGCCCCCAGCGCTGCAGCTGCCGCCACAATAGAGGCATTGAAGCTGGTGCAGCAGAAGCGTGCAGGGGCTGGAAGAGGAGCACGGAAGGGAGGGGCTACCAGGAGAGCCCCAGATGAGAGAGTCTAACGTCCTCCTGACCTTTAAATCTGGCCTCAGTGCCAAGAAGGAGGGCAGACCGGACCGCAAACAGCCCCCTGGGCTCATGCCTGCATCTCATTATCTGCCCTGCCCCCAGAGGCATCAAATGCCTGGTTGTTCTCAGATTCCCCACCCTGCTGCCTGTCGCATCCTTTGCTGAAAGATGTGCTGTAGGCGCCATGAAAGAAGGAGCAGGACCTGAGCAGAGTCCCCACTCCATGCTTGCTCCTATACTCTTTCTCACTCCCCAGGTCCCCTGGTAAGCAGATGCCTCTGGAGGCTGGAGACCTGGGTCCTCTCCTTTCCTCTCCCTGCTGGGATGATGGGGCTTGCTCCAGGGAGAGGAAAGGAGAGGACCCAGGTATCCCCAGGGAGAGGCCTAGAGAGGGCCTCGTCCAGCACTGGGCTTTGTTGTGAGTCCCCAGTGTGGTTCCCATGTGTTTACACCAGTCTCAGCCCTGGCTCTGCCTCTCACTTGCTGTGGGCCCCCAGAAGTTCCTTTGCCCTCAGACCTGCAACCTATCTCTTGTACAACAAGGAAGTTGGAACACAGGATCCCACGCCCGGTACGTAATCCATTGAATTGACTTTGCCATTGGTTGAACAGATACTCTGGCGGGAGCAGGTTACACTTTTAGCTTCTTAAACATCTCTCAAATCTGTTCACTCTTTCCATCTCCACCCTCACTGCCTTAATCCTGTGTGCCACCATTCTTGCCTGGACCAATATTCTCCAGGCCTCCAGATCTGGAGGCCCCCATCCAAATCATCCACTTAATAGTGAAATGCAAACCTGATTGTATTACTCACCTCCTAAAATCCCTTCAAACACTTCACATTGCTTTTGAGCTAAAGATGCAAATCCTTCGCATGGCCCAGAAGGCCTTACATGGCCCAGCCTCACCTCTCAGCATCCTATTTCCCTCTTGGCTTCCCTGCTCTCCAGCAGACAAAAAAGTGCCAGGTTGGGAGCCATGTCTTGTTCTGTTCATCAAGCTGTCTCCAGCGTGTGGTGTCATTCCAGGCTCAGCCAGCAGAATGAAGTGGACAAATAAATGATGAACACTAAAGATGGCAATTATCTCTCATAGAGACGAAGAGAACAAACCCCTTGCCAAAGTGCCTTGTCAGGTTGATGCCCAATGTTCCACCATCAGAAGCCAAAACTAGATCCCTCCCGGGTCCCTTCAGACTCTAGAGAGCCTTTGTTGCAAGAGATCTGATGTATATTTATAAGACATGCAACCCATGCTGACACCGTGAGGCAGCTTCCTTTCGTTGATTGCCTGTAATGTGACAAGCACTTTGCATTTGGAGCAGACCTCCCGGATGGGCCTGTGCTCTCACTCAGATGCGCAGAATTAGGCAATCCTCCTGTTCAACCTTCCATGCAATGACCAGTATGGAACCAGGAGCTGCTTGAGGAAAATAGGAACCATGTGTTTTTTTGTCTGGAGATAAACCAGATTCCAAGGGGACACAGGTGCCCTGGGAAACATGTCAATGAATGAAGTTTCTCAAGCCAAGAGACAGTCAGCAGCATATGTATGAGCAAGGGGTCAGTGGTGCTACAGCATCTTTAGGGTTGGTTCTGCAAGAGGCCTCCTTCTCCAAGCCTGCACCAGCCATGGGCATTATCAGGAGGCCACACGTTCTTTTGTGGCCCCATGAAAGAACAGTTCTCTGGCCAAATGTTTACAGCCATTGTCATATTTTCCAAGGCAAGGCCATGGGGGCTCAAGTCAGCACCAGCTCTGGGAAGGAAGAGATAAGCTGAGGCTCAAGAACCAAGGTCAGAAGGAGAGGAACCAGCACACGAGGAAGGTGAGGAATGGTATCGTCTGAGAGGCATGGCCGATGCCCTTGGGAGGCATTACGGGACCAGGTGCACCCTTGAGCCACCAGAGCCATGAGAGTGGGCCTGAGCTAGAGCCCCCAGCCCTGCAGGGGTCAGCTGGGATGTCCCCAGGCCTGGGCACTGAAACACACCAGGGTGAACATTTGCGGGAAAAATAAATCCATGAATGAGCTGAGCTACTGTCATCTTGAAGCTACCTGTGTTCTCTTGTGCAGCCATTTTTTCCATTTGAAACCCAATTCCCTCACCTACCCCATCCTATGGCTGTTCTGGAAGAGTGAGCAGGTGTACGGACACCTCACGCAGGGCTTGCACGCTACAAGTGATCAGGAAACGCTCATTCCCTCCCTGCCTCTTTTGGGTTCTCAGGCACAGTTTACCCCTGTCAAATTCCCATCAGACTAGATGCTCTGCCCAGCCCTTTCAATGCTGAGGTTTCACGCATCTGTAAGATAAGCCCTTGGGTCTGGCCAGGCCTGGGTGTGGACAGGGATGCTCACATTGAGCCTGTGGACACAGAAGAGTCTTTATTCGGGCAGACTCATGAGCCCTTGTTCTGACTGAGCCTATTGGTGCATTTGAGGGGGGTCTGGGGGAGTGAGGATTTAAAAAAAAAAATGTCTTGAGGGATACGGGGGAAGGAAGAGGAGCCAAGTGTCTGGATGGTGTGACCCCAGGCCACAGCGCTAGAATGACTCTCAAAACATTCTCCTTTATCAAGGAAACAAGAATGTGAGTCACACTCTTCCCGCACCCCAGGGGTTTCTTTGCTGAGCAGGGCTGCAAACTGTTCAGCTAATTAGGCTGCATCCTGACCTTAGCCTCCATCCAGAGCAGGCCTCCCTCGAGGGGAGCCGGGGTGCTGCTGCCACCTAGGGTCAGGAGAGTGCACTGCAGGGGGACGGCAGGGCCAGGAAGGAAAAGTCAAGACCCTGAATAAAAGGGCAAGTGGTCCCAGCGTGGTTCCGTTTACAAAGAACTTCCCATCTACCACTGCTGGGCTCTTAAAAGAATCCCATGAATTCAGCAGGGCAAGGTTTTACTAACTTCTCTTTACATATAAAGACGCTAGTGATTGCATGGCTGGGGACAGGAGTCTGGGACATTATGGGTAGACTGTGGGAATTCCTCATGGGGGGTTTAAAAAGCTATTGCTGGTGTAAGTTGGTCTGTAAACATCCTTGGGAAGAACTGGGGAGCTGACGAGCCATGGGGTCCTGATAACTGCACTGAGCTTCACTAAAGGCCACAGGGTCAAGGGCTTAAGAGACAGAGTCAGGGCCACTGGGTCTCTTAGCCCATCATCAGGGCCCCCACTGCCTGCCGGGAAATGCCAGCAAACCCACCATCCTCAAGGTGCTGGCCAGTCCAGCTAACAGTCAAAAAGGAGGAGGATGGTGATAGATAGAAATGTTATTTTGTGTATTTATTTTATCACAACCTCAGGTACATGACTGCTATGGGCTGAATGTTGGCATCCTCCTGGAGTAGACATGTTGAAGCCTGACCACGATGTGATGGTATTTGGAGGTGAGGAATCCAGGAGGTGATGAGGTCATGTGCATGGAGCTCTCATGATGGGATTAGTGCTCCTATAAGAGACCTGAGGGCCGGGCGCGGTGGCTCACGCCTGTAATCCCAGCACTTTGAGAGGCCTAGGCAGGTGGATCACGAGGTCAGGAGATGGAGACCATCCTGGCTAACATGGTGAAACCACGTCTCTACTGAATATACAAAAAATTAGCCAGGCATGGTGGCACATGCCTGTAGTCCCAGCTAGTTGGGAGGTTGAGGCAGAAGAATCACTTGAACCCAGGAGGCAGAGGTTGCAGTGAGCCAAGATCACACCACTGCATTCCAGCCTGGGTGACAGAGCAAGATTCTTGTTTCAAAAAAAAAAAAAAAAAAGAGAGAGAGAGACCTGAGCTAGCTTGCTCCCTACCTCCCTGCTCTCCCTTATGTGAGACCACAGCAAGGTGCCATCCCAAACCCAGAAAAAGGCCCCCTGGACACCACATCTGCCGATGCCTTGATCCTGGACTTCCCAGCTCCGGAACTCTGAGAAGTAAATGTCTGCTGTTTAAGCCTCCCAGCCTGGGGTGTATTTGTTACAGCAACTCAAGCTGACTGAGACAGTGACTCACCCTCTAGCCTGTTCTGCAGGAAGGAGAATCAGGAGTTATGTAGCAGGAACACAAGGGAATAAAATTCTAAATATTCAGTTCTTCAACTTCCAAGCTAGGTCTTGAAATTCACATATTAAACAATAGAGAGAAAAGTCAAAACTTGGAATTTACCAGAGCCAAGTTGTGGTAAAACAATTTGGAATTCTAAAGGTAAAGCCCCAGGGAAGTGGGGACTACTTTTTCTTTCACAGATTAGAAAGAGAAAAGAGGACTGGGGAGAAGAGATGAGTGTCAGGTGCTAGGACTGGGAGAAGGGGGAAAGCTGGGGCCTAGGGCCATGCAGAGAGAAGGGTCATCACTGAAGGACTTCCCAGGCCCTTCCATCCCAGCGCCCTGAGCCACTAAATCAATCGCCCTTTGTGAGTGGCCTTGCAGGTCTCCTGTGTGGGAAGCCAAGTGAGCTGAGGCTGTCACAGCCATCAAGTGAGGTCCATGCAGCCATCTTTCTCTGTGTGCTGCACAGGGACCAACCGCAGATGTGATTCCCCCCAGTGCCCATCCACGCAATGCCATCTACCAAGCACCACTTCCAACTCTCACAGGTGCCCTGGGACAGAGGCTGCTGTCCCTAACACCTAGAGGGTCTGTTCTTGCAGTGTCTGTGTCACAGGTACTGGACAACTCAACCTGAGTGTGACTTAGTCCCATCACTGTCATCACCATATTTCGTTTTATGGATGAGCAACAGGACCCTAACCTTCGTGACTTCCACTTGGTATGGAGCTTAGAGGAAAGTGACAGGGATGAAGGTCTCTCCTGTCCAGTCCCTTGACACACTGCACTTGCCTCCCCATCCAGGGGACCCCGCTGGGCCAGGTGCCATTGTCTGCTGTCTCTGACCCTCCCCGTGTGTGTGTGTGTGTGTGTGTGTGAGCATGTAGCTGTAAATAGTACTTTCGTGATTTAAAAATGCCCAGAAAATCCCAAAACGCAGAGATTTAATGTCCATTTATTCCCTGGGGCAATGTTGCCTCCATTAAAATGGTAAAGAAAAAAACAAATAATAGAAAGAACTCATTTCATTTTGTCAGAGGGGTACTCAGCATGTTTGCATTTTTACCCTCTATTCTTTGCCACAGTAGGAACTTGCTTTTTTCTGAGTGTACGCGCACACACACACACACACACACACACTCACAGTCAGTGCTGTACTAGGCTCCTGCTGACTGTCCTATCATAGTCTTTCCTACAGAACCATCTCACCTCTCTCTGGGCTGATTGTCTTCTACAATCAATAAATGGTTCAAAGCCTCGCAAATTCTGTAGATGGGCCTTTGAAGGGGGCTGCACAGTCTCCCAGCTGACCTCAGGATGAGCTTCAGGCCACGGGAATGAGAAAGTGCACAGAGGCCCCTGCAGGAACCCTGGTGCCTGATGCTTCCTCCAGAGCCAGGCTGCCCAGGTCCCAGCCCTGTGGCTCACAAGCTGTGTGACCTTGGGCAGGTGCCTTTCTCTTTCTGAATCTCCGTTTCTTCCTTGGTAACTGGAGATGATATTAAATAGCACCTGCCTCCTAGAGTTGGTGTGGGATTAAACAGTTAAAACCAGAACAGTGTTTACAGCAGCACCTTTGGTATAGCAGGACAGGAGCTCCAGATCTTGGTCCTGAAGGCTCAGGCTCTGGGGCCTAGAGGCCTAGAGGCTCAAGCCGCATTCAGAGCCACACTCCCACCTGAGCCTGTTGTCTGGGCCTTCGGTGTCTCTGTGGTTAGGTCCCTTGGTCCTGATTCCTTTTTCAGGTTTCCAAGTGAAAGTTTCTTGTTGAGCCTGTGAACCTGACCTTCGACCCCTGCTCATCTGGCCCACCCGGACGCCACAGCTGCTCTGTTTGGGGGTTCTCTCCTGTCCCCACCCTTGCTTGGCAGCTGCTCCCATCAGACAGGTCCTCCTGTTTATCCCCAGACTGGGAGTGCAAACCTTGCTCAGGGCTCTTGTGGCCACAGGCACCCCCAAGGCAGAGAAGGAAGCCAGGAAGGATAAGGCTCTGCAAACTCCTGGAAACAGTTCAGAGATGAAGAAAATTACACCACTTGAACTCTACTGGCCAGAGTCTTGGGAAAGGCAAACTCTCCTTGGGCCAAAGTGGAGGGAACCACCCCACCCCTCCACAGGCATCATGCACATGGCCCATTGGAATGCGCTGAGATTCACAATGACTTGATAAGGATTGGGGGCTGAAAGCCCAGCAGGATGACTCTGAGCTGGACCCAGCCCCACCCTGGGGGTTCCTGCCACACAGCAGTCAGTTTGGAGCCACGTGGCTGCCATTCCTGGTGACTTCCCAAAGCTACTGCAACTTTTTAAAAAGATAAGCACATTTTCATTGTGTTTTTAACATTCTTTAATGGTTTTCAGCTTTTTCAATATATAATTACCGAAAAAATCACTATGAATAATAATAACCAGAAACCACCAAAACCTACATGCAAAGTAATATGTTAAAAACTTTACTCATTATCTTGTCTAATGTTTTACAATCTGCATGAAGCAGGTAGTACTGTCATCCCCACTTTACAGAGGAGGAAACTGAGGCCTAGAAACAGGCATACAGCCGGTAAGTGGCAGAGGCAAGACAGGAGCCCAGCTCCTTCTCCACCAACTATTTTGCTGCATCATCGTCATCATCAGCATCTTCTGGTGCCTGCTACACCATCCTCTGCTTCTCAGGGACATGTCTGAAGCCACAGAATCACTGTTCCGCCGGAGGCCAGGTTAGATTCAGCCTGCGAGTAGCCTACATTCTAGGGTATCAGATGGAATGTCTTTCTCTGTCCTGCAGCCACAGCCATCAGCAGCACTCTCTCTCTGGCCTCCCAGGGCTTCCTCTGAGAAGCCCCCATGGGCACTGCAGGTGGCTGACCTCCAGGAGCACACAGCTTTTGGAGTTCCAGGTGTTCCCCTGAGAGCAACTTGCTTGGGCACTGCAGGCTGCTGGGGTTGCCGGTGACCACTTCCTTTCCATTTCTTTTCTCGATGTCATGAGCCAGTCTTCCTGGTCTCTGCTCCCCAACTCCCTCCCATGGTTGAGAAGGCCCTGGCTCTCCATATTAAATCTCTCTCTACTTGAAATAGCTGGAGCACTTCTGCTTTCCCACGAACCCTGACCAAAGCCTCCCAGCCCCAGCTACAGCTGACAGGCTCAAGAGCACCACAGGCTCTCAAGGCTGGCCTGGCTCCTCCACACACAACCCCTGCAGATCTCTGCTCACTCCAGACTCCCCCTGCCTCTGGCCAAGGCCCTGCCTTCCTGCCTTCAGGCCGAGCGCCCATTTCTCCAGGAAGGCTTTTGTGACTGGGCTTCATGTCCCTTGCACCCTGTGTATTGATCTTCCTGCTTGATGCCAAGCCCTATGAACACAGCAATTCTATCTGGCTTTGTACACTATTGTACCCAGCACAGGGTCTAAAAATACTTTTTGCATAAATGAATGAGTAAATGAAAAAATATTGAGAAGTCTTTGAGATCCTGATGCCATGAGTATAGAGAAAGAGAATATATGCATCTTAAATCCATTAAAGTTTGATTTAAAATGCATATTGGCACTGGCTTAAAGCTGGGTGGGCTCCATGGGGTACAAAGACAAGCCCACCAGGAGCCGAGAGTTGAGGAGTATGAACAGACACAGGTCTCCATGCAGCTGCAGTATGTTACAGCTTCCGGTGAT
The DNA here is from genome assembly GCF_028878055.3 of Symphalangus syndactylus. Classification (NCBI taxonomy): domain Eukaryota; kingdom Metazoa; phylum Chordata; class Mammalia; order Primates; family Hylobatidae; genus Symphalangus; species Symphalangus syndactylus. Next base: position 81,851,337 of record NC_072426.2, read on the forward strand.
TTCTGCCACCCTTTGTCTCTCTAGGGTCTGTGTTCCTGCCAAGAGAAAAGGCAGTGGCAGGAAGGACGCTGCTCCAGATGTCAGAAAGGCTTAGCGAATGGTTTACTGTAGTTCACGAAGTTTCTACAAGAGTAACCAATTGGCATCAGCTCCCTGAGCTGCCTGCTTAGAGAAGGAGCCTATGGCACTAAACCATTTTTGTATATTCCATCAAGATCTAGGAAAGCAGATTTCCTTTTTCAAAAAGCAGAGAAACTGTCCCACCCTGCAGTCATTGTGAGTGCAGAGGGACGGGGAGCCAGCGATCCATGAATTGCCAAGCCAGATTGCAGCTATAACCAGATTTTAGTTTGTGAAGGTTTTTTACAGACCTTTTTATACCCTATCCAGTGAGTATGAGTTAGGCTGGAGAGCAAAGGAATTGCAGCTTTTCCACACCACACACGGTTTGCGGTTGGCCCCCACCAGGTGGCTCCCCTGGCGGAGGACTCTGCCCTTCCCGCACCTGAGCGTAGCTGGGGCTTGTGGTGTGCGTGGAAGTGGCTGCGGAGTTCTTGCCTATAGAAACTGTTCAAAGTAACCACCTGAATTACTCCTACCATACTCTTTCTTTGACCTTTTGTTTCTTTTAAGCATGATGTCAGCACTGATTTGAAATCATCAGGTAACTTCAACCAACGTAAAAATCCTGAGTTGCTTAAAAAAGAAAGAAAGGCTGCCCCCAAAGTGACAGGCTTTCTAACTTGCCTGTGTCTTTGCACCTATTTCCCCAGGACGTGGGAACACCCTTTTCCCACACCCACTTCATTCTCCTCCATGTGCCTCACGTTCTGAGAACATCCTCCTCTTGACTGCATTTCTTACCCTCCTCGGGCTAGGGAAAGTGTGGTCTCCCTTTCAGCAAACTCAGTTCCATATACGTTTCTTTCTCTCTGAGTGTCTGATGCTATATTGCATTTATTGGTTTTCTTGTTTCTCTCCCTAGCAAACAGGACATTCTTTGAAGTCCTGCTGGCACATATGCAGTCCTCACACAACACCTGGTGGATGATTAATTCATTTTAAGAGAGCAGATGAGCTAGGCTGTCTACAAAAGTGTCGGATCCAGCTCCCTCCATCCTTCCTTCGCAAAGCAGAGCTGGCCAAGCCTGCGCACCCACGGGCTGCCTCTGCTTCAAAGGGCGGAGCCTGTGCAGTGAGCTTTTGGCCACCTGGTGGCACACTGAGTGCTCGTCAGCGCGCATGGCCTGAGCGTTCTGCCCTGACACTCGCTGGCCTCTGGGCGCTTCTGTCTTTGACAACGTCCTGAACACTGTGGGAAGGCTCACTAGCATTCCACTCCTTCCCTAATGTGGAGTGGATGTGATTTGAGGGGTTTGGCCCCCACCCCAGCTGCAGGGGTAAGTCACACTAGTTTGGGCTAATTAGTAGAATCTCATCTCCTTAGCGCAAACAACATTGATTCAAGAATGATCAGGGATCCCAGCCCAAGCCAAGCCTTGCTGCAGCAATCAGCAGCTCCTGGGTTTGCGGGGAGGATACGGCGTGTGTCCCAAGGTGGGTCCACCCAGCGAAGCCGGTATTCCTCCTTGATGACTTTGGAAAGAGTCTCTCTCTCGTTCCGGAGGGTGTGATGTGTGAGGCTGGAACCACGAGGGACACCAGCTTGAGAACAAAGCCAAACTAAGGGGCAGGCGGAGCCAAGACGGAGGAGGCGAGTCCGGATCCCAGGAGCCCCGTGACTGCTGCTCTCGGCTGACTCATCACAAAGCATCCAGACGCGTCTTGGCCCTGCGTCCAAGACGCAAAGTTGTGCGGCAACCAAGCCTAGAGCTAAGCATTCACCAGGAGTGGAGACAAAAGCAGTGACAGGATGGGAGCGAAAACACGGATCCCGAGAACGAGGCCACGAGTGCGAAGCCGGGCGTTGTGCAAACGTCCCGGGCCTCTGCTGCCCTCTGGCGGACACCGTGCGGGAGCCCAGAACCGGAGCGCTCCGAGCGAAGCCGACTCTATCCGACACCGCCGCCTCCCAGAAGGCTGCCCTGGGAAGTCACTGAAAACAGCCTGCGGAAGATTTCTCCTGTGTCACGTGGAGGGAAGAACAGTCCCTACCTGTTAGATTGCCATGAGGTTGAAATGGCCAAAATGGATAACCGTGACCAGAGTTATCCTCCCACCTGAAAGAAGCAGGAGGAAACCGACAAAACTATAGAGACAACTATTTTCAAAACCCAGCACACCAGACGCAGAGGACAGTGATCCTACCGCCCAGAGAGTTTCCGGGCCACAGTACGGTGTGGGGAACTGGACAGGGCTTGACCCCATGAGCGCAACCTCACGAGTTGAGGGACTAAGCCGAGTCCTCAGGGCAGGCACGGCGTCCCTGGAGGAAGAGGGGGCTGCACAGACACAACTCCAGTGATCCACAAAGGCTGCGGCCGGGGTGCAGCAGAGCGGCTCAGCACGTGCAGGCGAGGAAGCTGCCAGAGGCCCAGAAAGATCCCCGTGGGGCTGGAGGGATGATCACCCTGTGTACACACAGGGCGGGAACAGCTCCTCCTCCATCAGCCGGACTGCAGGCCCACCACTCAGGAGGCACGGGACAGCCCTGCTTCAGGGGTGGGAGCAGTTATTACTAAACGCAGCTCTATCCCCATCTGAGAAACGTCAAAGGCAGGATCGGAAAGCATCAGACTGTTACAAAGTTACTTAACCGTATCCCGGAACAAAGCCCGAAAATACATACAGGAAAACAAAGATACCCAGCACACAACAAGAAAAAAGTGACAATGTATACCAACCAGTAAAAAATGACCATGCATGAAGTGAGGGAGAAAAAAATTACCCATAATGAAAAGAAAATGCAATCAGTGGACGAAGTGCCAGGACACAACCTGTCAAAATGGGTGGGATTTGGCTAAAGCAATACTTAGAGGGAAAATGTTAGCACTATACTAGGTTAGAAAGGAAGAGGGATCTCAAATCTCAGCTTCCGCCTTAAGAGCGAATTAAACACAAAGTAAGAAGAAAGGAAACAAGAAAATTCAGAGCATAGGCCAGGCGCAGTGGCTCAAGCCTGTAATCCCAGCACTTTGGGAGGCCGAGATGGGTAGACTATTTGAGGTCAGAAGTTCGAGACCACTCTGGCCAACATGGTGAAACCCCGTATCTACTAAAAATACAAAATTTAGCTGGACGTGGGGGCGTGCACCTATAATCCCAGCTACTTGGGAGGCTGAGGCAGGAGAGTAGCTTAAGCCCGAGACGTGGAAGCTGCAGTGAGCAGAGATCGCACCACTGCACTCCATCCTGGGTGACAGAGACTCTGTCTCAAGAAAGAAAGAAGAAAGGAAAGGCAAAGGGAAAAGGAGAGAGAAAAAGAGAAAGAAAGATCAGAGCAGGAAAGGAAGAGAAAGAGAGAGAAAGATTGATTACAGCAGGAAAGGAAGAGAAAGAGAGAAAGAAAGATCATATCATAAATCAGTGGAATAGAAAAGAGAAAAACAAAAGGGACAAATCAATGAAATTAAAAGCTGGAGTTCTTTGTTTGTTTTTAGAAGATCAATACAATTGATAAACTCCTGGTCAGGTTGATCCCCCCAAAAAAGAAAAAAGACTCAAATTACTAACATCAGGAATGGGAATTGTGATATCTATCACTATAGATTCTACAGATGTTAAAAAGAAAATTAAGAGCATATTATGATAAACTTAAGACCAATATATATGACAAATTAAATATAATAGACGAATTCCTTGAAAGACACTATCGGCACTTAAGAGTAAACAGATCATCTGAATTAGCCTTATGTCTATTTTTTACATTAAACTTGTACTTTAGAACCTTCCCACACAGAAACCTCCAGGCCCAGATAACTTTATTATCCAACTTAGGAAGAATGAACATCAATTCCATACACACTCCCGGAAAATTGTAAAAGACAGAACACTTCTCAAATTGTTTTACTCTGGTACCATGACCAAAGACATTACAAAGAACGAAAACTATAGACAAATAACTCTATGAACATAAATGCAAATTTTGTGTGTGTGTGTGTGTGTATATATATGTGTGTATGTATATACACTGTATTTTATTTGATTTTACTTTATTTTATTTTATTTTATTTTATTTTATTTTATTTTATTTGAGATGGAGTTTCGCTCTTGTCCCCAAGGCTGTAATGCAATGGCATGATCTCGGCTCACTGCAACCTCTGCCTCCCAGGTTCAAGCGATTCACTTGCCTCAGCCTCCCGAGTAGCTGGGATTACAGGCACGCCACCACACCCAGCTAATTTTTGTATTTTTAGTAGAGACAGGATTTCACCACGTTGGCCAGGCTGGTATCAAACTCCTGACCTCAAGTGATCTGCCCACCTTGGCCTCCCAAAGTGCTAGGATTACAGGTGTGAGCCACCGCACCTGGCCTCTATATATACACTTTATACCAAAATACACTTTAAACAAAATTTCAGCAAATGAAATCAAATCCAACAGTATGAAAGATCATGACCAAATGAGTTACATGCCAGAAATGCAAGGTTGATTTACAATTTGAAAATCAATTAATGTGATTCAGCATATTTCGAAATTAAAAAAGAAAAACCACATAAGTGTCACAATAGACATAGTAAAAGCATTTTCAAAAATCTAACATCCATTCTGGACATAAACTCTCTCAACAAACTAGGAGTAGAAGGAGCTTCCTCAACCTGGTACACAGCCTCTACAAAACCTTCTGTTCGCATTACGATTAATACTAAAAGACTGAATGCTTTTCCCCTAAGATGAAGAACAAGACAAAACTATGTACTCTTACAACTTCTTTTCAACATTTTTCAACATTTTCTAGCAAATACAATACAGCAAGAGAAAGAAAGAAAAGGCACTGAGATTAGAAGGGAGAAGTAAAACTGTCTTTATTCATAGATAACATGATTTTCTATATTGAAAATTCAGTGTGGCCTACACAAAAAGATACTAGAATTAATAAGTGAGTTTAATAAGGTTGCAGGATAAAATAAAATAAAATAAAATACAGTGTATATACATACATACATATATATACACACACACACACAAAATTTGCATTTATGTTCATAGAGATATTAGTCTATAGTTTTCATTCTTTGTAATGTCTTTGGTCATGGTACCAGAGTAAAACAATTTGAGAAGTGTTCTGTCTTTTACAATTTTCCGGGAGTGTGTATGGAATTGATGTTCATTCTTCCTAAGTTGGATAATAAAGTTATCTGGGCCTGGAGGTTTCTGTGTGGGAAGGTTTTAAAGTACAAGTTTAATGTAAAAACCAATTGTTTTATATTTTCACTAGCAATGACAATCATAAATTAAAATTTAAATCTAGTATCATTTAAAATAGCATCAAAAATATGAAATACTTAGGGATACATTTAACAAATGATATGAATGAACTGTACACTAAAAACCATAAAATATTGCTCAGAAAAAAATTTTAAAGAGCTCAAAAAATGGAAGATACGTTGCATTCATGGATCAGAAAGTATAATACCACTAAGATGTCAATTTGCCATCAAATTGATCTAAAGATCAAAAGACCCCCTCCCTGTACCCTAGATTCCTCTCTATCTCCTGGCATCTCCACTTGAATATCTAATACCACTAATATGTCAATTTGCCCCCAAAATGCAAAAAAAAAAAAAAAAAGAAAAAAGAAACTTCTAGAAGAAAATACAGAGAGAACTATTTGTGAGAAGCTTACTGAGGCGATTCATTCAACGAAATGCCACTCAGCAGTAAAAAGAAACGATCAGTCCCCATATAAGCCCCCAAAGCAGGGAGTAGGGGGTTTGCAGAAACTGACAAAGTGATTCTGAAAGTCAGATGTCCCTAAATAAGAAGAGCTACACATGGCCCAGACACATAAGAACAAGTGAGATTTGACAAAGGTGCAAAGGTAATCCAACGTGGGAAAGATAGTCTATTCCAGTCTATCAAATGGAAACAATTTGATATCCATATGAATCAAAATGAATTAAATTCATATTTTGCAGCACCTACCAAAATTCACTCAAAACAAAACAAGGAATCTTCTATAAGAATATATAGGAGGAACTATTTGTGATAAGCTAATGTGGTGATTCATTCAGTGGAATGCTACTCAGCAGTAAAGAGGAATGAACCATCGATACAAGCAACAACGTGGAAAAAACTCATAATCATTATGCTGACTGAAAGCAGCCAGACAAAAAAAAGGGTTTTTGTTAGAAGCTATTTATATAAAATTCGAGCAGACTAAGCTATACTGATGGAAAGCAGATATTTTGTGGAGAGTCTTCCCATGTGCAGAGATGCAATGGGGAGGGCAGAATGGAGGATTACAAGGGACAGGAGGCAATGTGTGGGGTGACAGATAGGGCCACTATAGTGATTGTGGTGGTGATTTCATAGATGTAGACATATGTCAGAACTTAGATCATGCACTTTAAACATGTACAATTTATTCTGTGTTGTTTCTACCTAAATAAAGCTGTAGACATTTATAAAGAAGGAAGACAGGAAGGAAGGAGGGAAAGAAGGAAGGAAGGAGGGAAGGAGGGAAGGAAGGGAGGAAGGAGGGAAGGAAAGGAGGAAGGAAGGAAGGAAGGAAGGAAGGAAAGAAGGAAGGAAGGAAGGAAGGAAGGAAGGGAGGGAGGGAGGGGCGGGAGAAGGAGAGGCAGGGAGGAAGGAGAGGGAGGGACAGAGGAATTTACACCCTTGTGGAAGGAAGGAAGGAAGGAGGTAGAAAGGGAGGAAGGGAAGGAGAAAAGGATTCACTCCCTTTTGTCACGTGTTCAGACTCTCAGAAAATATCATCACTGAGCATTTTCTCTACAGAAGCTTTCTCCACCTGACCTCTGGGACACCGTGTGCCTGTAGTTTTCCTCATACTTTCCTGGATGGTCTTTCTCCTTCCCCCAACATTGCCCCAACCTCTCAACTGGCAGCGCCCTAAAACTCAAGTCTTCTTTTCTCTAACTCGCCTCCTTTGGTGAGCTCACTGGATTTCATAGCTCTGAATCGCATCTCTACACTGACCACCCTCAAATGTCTCCCTGTAGCTCAGACCTCCTCCCTGAACCCTAGAGTCCTCTCTATCTCGTGACATCGCCACTTAAATATCCAGTAGAGATCTCAAACTTGGCATTTTCAAAATTCCCACAAACTATGCTTCCCACTGTCTCCCCATCTTAGTAATTCCCAGTGCTCGAGTTAAAAATAGCACATGCACAACAAAACCAAAAAAACACAGAATTACCCTTGGCCTCTCTTTTTTCTCGTTCCCCACTTGCAAATCCTTTGACAAATTTGTCAAGTACATCTTCAAAATTTACCCAAAATCCAACCACTTCTCACCACCTATATAGCTACAGCCTCGGCTCAAGACGGAGTGATTTAGTGTCTGGTCCGATCCCCGTGGCCTTCACTCCTGCCTGTCACTGGCCCTCAATAAAGCAGCTAGAATCTCTCTCACACACCAACTCTTACAGCTTTTTTTTTTCCTCTTTTTACAACATTGTCCAGAACCTCAAACACTGTGCCAAACAGAAGCAGTTAGAATGGGTGTTTTAGTCCATTTGGGCTGCTATAAAAAATACCCTAAACTGGGTGGCTTATAAACAACAGAAATGTATTGTTCACAGTTCTGGAGGCTGGGAATTCCAACATCAAGACACTAAAAGATTTGGTGTCTAGTGAGGGCATGCTTTCTGCACACAGTCTCACTGTGTCCTCATACAGTAGAAGGGATGAGGGGATCTCGGGCCCTAACCCCATTCCTGAGGATTCTGCCCCCATGACCTAATCACCTTCCAAAGTCCGCACCTTTTAATACCATTATCTTGAAATTTTCAACATATGAATTTGGGGAGGCCCCAGACATTCAGACCATAGCATTGGACATCCTTATTTTGTTTGTAATTTCAAAGGAAATGGGTCTTATGTTTCTCCATTAAATATTAGGTTTGTAGTAGGTTTTTTTGAATATAACTTTTGCCAAGTTAAGGAAATTTCCCCCTGTTCCTCGTTTTCTATGCTTTTTTTAATCATAAAAGTTGTTGAATTTCATAAAGTAGTATTTCTGTATAAATTTTAATTGCCATGTAATTTTTCTTCAGTAGTCTTTTAATATGGCAATATTTTTAACAAAAGATTTTATGACAACTTTTCCAATGATGAGTCACCCTTGTATTCCTAGGTGGCACCCTACTTATTTATAATACATTCTTAACAAAAGATTTGATTCACTTAGCCAAGATTGAGTTTTTCCTTCAGTGTTGATATACTAATCAATTGAAGTCTTCTTCTCTTTATATTTATTGCTGTTATCGGATACTTGAGTTATGAATTACGTTAGACTCATAAAATGAGCTACACAACTTTCTCTTTTCCGATCTTACGGAACCACTTATAAAGATTAGCAATTAACTGTTCCTGGAAATTTAGTAAGATGCATCTATAACCCATCCGGGCTTGGGGCTTTGAGGAGGGGAAATCTTTGAATACCACCTTACTTTTCTTAGTAGTTATTAGTTTATATAACTTTTCTAATATCTTCATCATTAAGCTTTGCCTCTTAGTCTTCCAAAACTGTTTCTATTGAATTCAGTTTTTCAAGTTCATTAAAATATAATTGAATGCACTATGAGTGTTCAAGTAACAGGAAAATGCTGATACTTTTAGCTATGTTCACACACTAATCTGGGCTTATTTGAATAGGCCACCCTTCCTCTCAGTTGAAACAGAAAATCGTGTTGTTTGATAACATTGTTTCCCTACATCATTCATGTCCCTAGAATTATGTACGACAAATAACATCTCCAATAGATTGTGTGCCCCACGTCTCCCCTTGAAAGTCTATATTGTTTTAATAGAAATTCTCAGAGCCCATGGCTTGCCTAGCTTCTTTCTATGATGAAATGTGGGTGCATCCTTGACAGCCTTCATCATAGCCTTGGTATTGCTCATCACCAAGGGCTGATGCTGTGGCTCCCACATTCTTAGGATGCATCCCTCTCCAGTCAGTGCCTAGTGCATTGCTCATATAATAATGTTGCCGTATTGATTACAATTAAACATGTTATCTCTACTGTGTTACAGTAAATCACAGATTCAGCAGAGAGAACAGTTACCTAGGACTCCCAGTTAACAGTAATATCTTTCTGGCATACCTTCAGTTTGGGGAATGACAAGCTGAAACCATAATAACTATTATTCACTGAGCACCTATGATAAGCCTGACATAAATTGGCACCTGAGAATCTAGAATCTTAAAGCCACAGAAGGAAAGCCTTAGAAACTTTGGTTCATTTTTTTTTCTTTTAAAGACAGGGTCTCATTCTGTTGCCCAAGCTGGAGTGCAGTGGTGCAATCATAGCTCCCTGCAGCCTCAACCTCCTGGGCTAAAGCGATCCTCCCACCTCAGCCTCCTGGGTAGCTGGGACCACAAGTGTATGCCACCATGCCCAACAATTTTTTTGTATTTTTTGTAGAGATAGGGGTTTCACCATCTTGCCCAGGCTGGTCTTGAACTCCTGGCCTCAAGCCATCTTTCCACCTCAACCTCCCAAAGCATTGGGGTTGCAGGCTTGAGCTACCACTCCCGGCTTGCTTCATTGATGAAGAAAATATTGATCACATGGGTTAAGTGACTTGCCTGAGGCCACTTAGAGAGTAAGTTAGACCAGGGATTCAAATTCGAATCCATCCGTTTTTTAACTTCTCACTGAAATCTAGATTTTTTTCAAAAAGAATTTTCCAAAGAATAGCCTAAAATCAAATGGTTTCTGCCAAATCAGGTATAGCTACAAATTTTTAGGCTCCCAGTTACCATCTTAAGTCCTGGACAGCTATTAAGTGGCATGCCTATGCTGGCTCCTGCCTATTGAAAGCAGTTGTCTGGAGTCTTGCACTGAGAAGGATTGTGCAGCTGAGCTTGGGCTAAATGAGAAATTGCAGAGATTGGATTCTAATGCTGTTTGTATTTATCAGAGTTCTCCAGAAAAACAGAGCCATAGGGTATATATATATGAGAAGAGATTAGGAATTGGCTCACACAGTCGTGGGGGCTGGCAATTTTCAAAGTAAGCTGGCAGGCTGGAAATGCTGGCAGGAGTTAATGTTGCAGTCTTGAGTTCCAGGACAGTCTGGAGGCAGAATTCTTTCCTCCCCATGGGACCTGGTCATTTCTCTTAATGCCTTCAGCTGATCAGATGAGGCCTACCCAAATGATGAAGGGTAATCTGCTTCTCTCAAAGTCTACCTATTTAAATGTTTAAAAAATACCTTCACAGCAACTTCTAGACTAGTGTTTGACCAATCAACTGGGCAGCATACCCTAGCCACATTGACACATAAAATTTGCCATCACACTATCAAGATCAGGAAGACAATATTCCGTAACAGTGGGTCTCAGACTTCAGCATGAATAGGAAGCCCCGGACGGGCTTGTTAAAGCATGGATTGCTGGGCCCCAGCCCCAGAGCTTCTGATCCAGTAGAGCAGGGCTGTCCCTGTGAGAGTTTCCTGAGATGCCGATGGTGTTGGCCCAGGGCCACACTTTGAAAACGCCCCTGAATGGCGTCATTGCTACATTGCTGAAGTGATTACACTGAAGCATCATGAAAAATCATCATACAATATGTTTCTAATCTATAGTTTCTATATAATAAAAACAATTTGAAAATTTTCTGAATGCCTAAGTTTTCAACACGAAAAACTTTACTTTTAACCCAGGAAAATATCCACCCAGTCCTTAGCTTCTCATAAGATTATAATAAAAAGTTGTCTCAGAAGATTATAATAAAAAGTTGTAATCACATACCTTCAATCAATATTCCAAAGTAACAGAGACATGTCACTCACAGAATTAGGAGTTGGGCCACCCGGGTTGGACAAGATCCGGTCACAATTCTCAGTTTGTACAGCTGATCAGAGCCAGATCTCCTGATTCCTGGTGCGTCTCTCCCTCAGGCCTTCGTTTCCACGTCCATAAAATGGGATAGTTGGCTTGTGCTCCCGCCAGACCTGAGAATTCTTTTACCCAGGGTTTACGTATCTTGACTCAGTTTGAAGCAGAACATTCAGACAGGTAGTACTGTCAGAGAGGAGATGGTCTGCCCTGTAAGGCGGGACTGTGGGTGCAGGAATCTGCGCTGGAGGGCACTGGGTAGAAATTTCATAGGGAAGATTCAGATTGCAGATTGGACACTTCATTCCTCTCACACTGCGAACTTCTACAAGTCCCTGAATTACAGACCCCATTCCTGGGACAAAGCTTAAAAGAAAGAAACAAACTTTAAAGAAATATAGGAAGGTGCCTTTGTTACTATAATGATTATGGATATCTGTTGTAAAAAATAATACTCATTGAGCCCATACATCGTACTTGCAGAAATGCAAAGCTATGTTATTAAAGCTGTTTCAGGGTTTCAGAAGATTAATAAATTGAAGGTCTCTAAACCTTCAGCAAAACTGTTCCAACTTGGATTAATCTGGAACTGAATGTCACATTGAATCCTGCCAAGGCTTGGCAGGGCCCCAGGCAGGAATGATTTACATTCCGTCCAGAAAAGCGGCTTTGGGTCCTGGAGGAACCAGTGGTTTCAATGCAGCCCTGACCAGGATAGCTGGATGGGAGTGTTCCCCTGGGTGGGCTCAGGTGGCACAAGTAAGATGAGGGTCACCCGGTTGGAGTCCCAAAGCACTGCTCATCTCTCAGTCACTATGACTGGTAGAAATGCCACCAGTTTGTGCAACGAAACAAATCTACATTTATTTCCCTGTGAAGCTGTGATTCTTAGTGTAGCACACACAATCCAAGGTCAGAGTTGAGACTCAGTTCCTGCTCTGGGAGTTTGTGGACATGACCTTCAACTCGAAGCCGGAAGAACTGAGTTTAAGACCAGGCTGTGCCCCCTTGAGAGCTCTGTGATTCGGGCAAGTCAGATCGCCCCTCTGACTCTTCAGTTCCTTATCAGTAAGTGAGGCTAAACTCCCAAGCCTGGTGGACTCCACAGGGGACCCCTCACCTAGAGTTACTAAGGTGCAGCTTTCCCCACTGTTAATACCTACAGTTCATGCAGATCAAAGAAGACTTAAGACCCAACTTGAGTGGCTTTTATAGAGTATGTCACAAAGGCAACACTATGGCATAAAGTACTCAGCACCTTTCCCTGCCTCACCTTCAGTGGAAGCCTGGTCTTGAATTGTTTGTGGTGTTCAAGGACACCAAGGAGGCTCACCCTGTGCTAAGGCGTCACTTCAGGGCACCAGGAGAGCTATAAGAAGAGGTAGGTGGGAAGTGGTCATGAAAGAGGGCCTGCTAGAGCTTTTAGGGGAGGCCAGAAGAGGGACTGTGGCCCGTGAAAGGGTGAGGAGAAGGCCATGCTGACAAGGACAGCGGTGCACATGTGTGAGGATTTTTGGAAATCTTTTGCTGTGTGTCACATCCCCGATATGCCAGCCCTCCAAAGACTTAATTAAAGTCTTATGTTATCTTTTTTTTTCTCTCTTTTTTTTTTTTTTGAGACAGAGTCTCACTCTGTCGCCCAGGCTAGAATGCAGTGCTGCGATCTCGGCTCACTGCAAGTTCCACCTCCCAAGTTCACGCCATTCTCCTGCCTCAGCCTCCAGAGTAGCTGGAGGTGCCTGAACTACAGGTGCCTGCCACCACGCCTGGCTAATTTTTTTTTTTTTTTTGTATTTTTAGTAGAGACGGAGTTTCACCGTGTTAGCCAGGATGGTCTCAATCTCCTGACCTCGTGATCCTCCTGCCTCTGCCTCCCAAAGTGCTGGGATTACAGGCGTGAGCCACTGCACTCGGCCAATCTTATGTTATCTTAAAACACTTTTGGAGTAGAAATTATATTTCTCTTCATGCATCACAGTGCTAAGACTAGAGCTTAAGGCTGAGGCTGACAGGCCTAGATAACTTTGGGTTGCATATATTTAAATTAAGAGTCAGCACATTTTAGGATGAAGCTTCAGGTAATGATCATGAAAACAATTCTTAGCATCTCTACAGACTCCATCATTTTCGAAATGCTTTCTCACGTTAATGCAACTCCATTCTATGTGTTAAGCAAAGCATGGGCTTTGCTCCCCTACAGAGGTGGACACTGAATGCAGAGGCTACTTTTCCTAAGCAGAGTAACCAAAAGAATTCCATGTCCAATTACAGCAGGATAAGGAAAGCTGTGAGGTATTTTATTAATTAGAAAATGCTGGATCCTCCTGTCTAGCTGAGGTAAGGATGAACTTTGACCTCAGAGCCTGCATATGGCAGTGTTTATGCAGAGACATAGTCCCATATAGACAAATAAATATGGTTGTCTTTATACATATATGTGTATACACACACACACACACACACACACACACATCTCACTTAGCTAGACACAGCCCCATCTTGAGGGCAGAGAGTGGTCCTGTCTTTCCAGTTCACCTCTTCCAGTGTCCAGGGGTGACCAGTAAGTGTTGGTGGTGGTGCTAAGGAGAATGGGCCCATCTGTGTTCCTAGACTGTTAGTGGGAAACAGAAGCCATCTGATGAAAGGTCACCTATCTTTGTGACTGGGTGAATGAGTTGGGGTGGGGGCAGCTTTCGAGCTTTCATACAGCTCTAAAGACAAGGCTGGTCCACCTCTAGTCTGAGCTCCATACCAGGCTCTTGCCAGCACCTTCCTCCCCACTCACCTGTGAATGAGGTTCTTCTCATTACTCTCCCTTCTCATACGCATGTATTTCTGATGCGTCTATACATCAGCTCTGGGTCTTGATCCACCCATGTCAGCCCAGTTCATCTACAGGTCACTCTTGTGTTTCTCACTGTGCCTGGCAAGGGCACCACAGCACGGCTCATGGATGTAAAGGCAACATGGTTACCAGGGGAGGGGTGCGTGAGGGTACAGGAAGGAGGACATGGAAGTCACAGGTGGTGGGCCAAGGCCTGACCTGACAGGGGAACCAGTGCAAAAGACGGCCTTGCCCTCCTTGCTAGGACAGTGCCTAGAAGTTGCCCACTGTGTGGCCAGTTCTGGTCACTCCCCTTACAGTAAGGGTACTATGAAACAAGAGGAAGAGAATCAACGGGCAGAACTAACCCCACATATTGGGCAGACCCTGCATGAATTGTGGTAAGTATAAAAACACAGTGGCTTCCCAGGTCTACCAAGCCAAGTCACTGCTACAGTATGGGCCAGCGGAGCAACAACCTACTGGGTCTCGGCACCCCCCGTCAGCTTTCCAGGCCTGCTGAGGGGGCTGGTTCCTTTCACTCCCTCTGGGTCCCCCACCCTGCTCCAGCAGCACAGTGTCCAAAAGCTTGGTACCTATCAGCTCAGTCCACAACAGTGCACAGTCCCCTTCTCAGTGGAAACACTTCTGCCCTAATCACCCCCTCCAGCAGGGCTGGCAGGTATATGACCATCGTTTTGCTGCCCCTGTCTCTGGTCTCCAGGGCTCCAGCACCTAGCAGGGACTGCAGGATAAATGCTCCTCACCAGCTACCTTGTATCCAGTCCAGATTCCTTTCTCCTTCAAGGGCAGGTGGGGGAAGTTTGCATTTCCCAGGCTCCTTCCAAAAGTAAGGAAAAGCTAGCAATTCTCATTAATCAAAACAGCAGTAAATCCAAGCAGACAGGACTTCACTCCTCTCTCACTGTGAGGTTCTACAAGTCCCTGAATTACAGCCCAAATTCCTGGGACGGAGCTTAAAAGGAAAAACAAACTTTAAAGAAATACAGAAAGATGGCTTTGTTACTATAATTATTATGGATATCTGTTGTAAAGATAATACACACTGTGCCCGTATATCTTACTTGAAGAAATCCAAAACTATATTCACCTCAGCCACATCGAGAGCTGAATTATCATTTGTAAGAGACCAAATTATTTTATCAAAGTAACAAGATAACTTTCAAATGGTATTTATTTGTGGGGCTGGGCCAACAGCCAGAAAATATCTAAATGAGAACTCAGATTCATCTAAACTTGACATTTTCAGTTGATCTAATGGCTAATTTGTATTCGGTCCACTAACTCTTCAATGGCTTCTAATTAGGAGACAAGCAGAGAATTCCAAGTCCTGTGGTTTGTGATCTGGGTGCCTTATCTCCTAGATGGTTCTAGGCTATCCAGGTGGAATACTGGAAAGTGGGACAAATGGAGGCAGGCCTGGAAAGGAGATGAAAGGAAAGACAGTGGCATAGAGTGACTATAATTAATGACAATGTATTGTCATTAATATATATATAATATAATATAAAAAATATATATATTTTTTTTTCTCGAGATGGAGTCTCACTCTTTCTCCCAGACTGGAGTGCAGTGGTGCAGTCTCGGCTCACTGCAACCTCCACCTCCCAGGCTGAAGCAATTCTCCTGCCTCAGCCTTCCCAGTAGCTGGGACCACAGGTGTGCACCACCATGCCAAGCTCGTTTTTATATTTTTTTTTTGGTAGAGATGGGGTTTCACCATGTTAGCCAGGCTGATCTCGAACTCCTGACCTCAGGCAATCCGCCCGCCTCAGCCTCCCAAAGTGCTGGGATTACAGGCATGAACCACCACGCCAGGCCTGTATATTTCAAAATAGCTAAGAGAGGACTTTTAATGTTCCTAACACAGAGAAATGATAAATGCTTCAGGTGATGGACACCCCAATACTCTGGCCTGAACGTTACATGTTACACGCGTGTAACAAAATTTCACATTTACCTCATGGATATGTACAAATATGTATCCATTTTCTTAATTTAATTTTCTTTTTAAAGACGGGTGTCAGAAAGCCAAAATTAGATGCTGCACAGCAAGGTTTAAGTTAAGGGCAGTGCTGGAAAACAGAACAAACCCTTGTGGCCATGCCTCTCAGCCAGGTCAGGGACCCATTCCTGCAGTCAACAGCTGGGAAGGCGTGGAACCTGGGAAGGGGCAGCCTGGGGAGGGGAAAAGGCTGCTTGGAGGTGGAGGGGAGGCCTCCTCGCTCACCACCCAACGGCAGAGATGAGGCGTTGGAGGAGCCAGAGAGGAAAAGTACCCGTGCCGCAGCAGCGCTCTGCCAGTGCGCATGCGCACATGTCCGTGAGCCCCGCGCTGGGGTTGGATCTGCCTCCCTCAGCCTGGCTGAGCTGCAGGAAGATCGGTATTCAGGCAGAGAGCATATGCAGTTTGGAAGAAAGCAAAGTGCTTTGCAAGTGAAGGGGAGCGGAACATGCAGCCCCAAAATCTGCCACTTTGGCATAAGGATTAATTGGAGCTGTCGGCAACTGAGAAGAAGCAGATACAAGAGAAACTCTCAGCCCTCCCCTATTTACCAAAAAGCAGGACATAAATTTGTCAAGGTGTGCCCCCGCCCCTCTCTACCGGGAAGGACGGAGTTAATCACCAGACACAACCCGAGCCCCTCCTCAGCCTGGAGAGGGCACCAGAGGAACCCGCACAGCACGTCCTGGTCCCACTGAAGCCCTTCCCTTCCCTCAGCTCCCCGTAGGGTGGCCTTCCTGCCCTGCGCCTCCCCAGAAACTCAAGCCCTTCTCCTCTGTCTTGTCACTTCTCTAAACAAGCATTCTCTTGTGAGGTGCTATGAAAGCTCGAGCTCTGGCCACCCCTTGGAGTTCCTCACTGCGGACGTTCCCATGGGTGTGCGTGATGCACGTGCTAATAAACTCGTGTCTGTTTTTCTCTTGTTAATCTGCCTCTGTCAGCCTTTTTCAGAGCCCCAGCTAGAGAACCTAGAGGGGCAGAGGAAAAAGATTTTCTTCTCCCTACAGAAACAAACAAACCTGCACTCGAATCCCAGGCATGCTGGGCGCTCTCTGGGTGCTGCTGGTGGAGCCCCTTTCTCCCTGTGTCCGACTGTCCTCACTGGCAAGGCGAAAGCAGTAACACCGCCTGGAAACAAGCCGGCTCTCCACAGTCTCAGCTGTTTGCATCCTCTCTCGTCCCTGTCACTCCCTCATCTCTGAGGGTGTCCCGGGGACGCTGCTGCCCTGTGGGCACCTAAGACGGTTCTGCCTCATTCTCCCCACTCCTCATGTCCAGGGTGGCTCCAGGGGGTGTCCTTAGAGAATCTTTTCCCGTCCACACCCGAGTCCTCAAATTCCCCAGGCGAAGCTTCCTCAGCTCAAGGGACTTCCCCAGGACCACCTCCCACCCAGAACCCCTTCCCACACTCCACTTCAGACCTTCTCATGCCTGCTGGGTTTCCTGGGGTCTAGCCACGACCTCAAATCTAAAGTCTCCCCTTTTCTCCATTCTACTTCCTTCTTTCTTTCCTGCCTCCCTCTCTCTTTTCCTTCTTTCCTTTTTTATTTATCTTACTTCCCCTCCAACCCCGCCTTCCCTCTCCCAGTTGAACACTCACTCATGAGCAGGACCTTCCTAGCTCTGATTGTGTCTTACTAGCAAAGACCCTGCCCATTGCCTGGTTCTCCTCTCAGATCCTTTGCCCTGGATCCTGGGAGGTCGTGCCCTGGGGCAGGCTCCACCTCCTTGCCTCCGGACACTATCGCAGTTGGCAACTCTAGTGGACACCTGGTGTGACACAGCGAAGTGAGGGAGATGGGTTCGTATTTTCCAGGGAGCCCCTCAAGCCTGCCAGCTCCAGGCCTGGCTCGCCAGCCCTCTGCAAATCCACCGGCAAACTCACACACTCCAGTGCACTCCCATCGCTCACGTTACCAGAATAGGTTCCTAAGACTGTGAGTGAGAGAGGGCAAGGCACCCAGGGCCACGTGGAGCGGGGATGCCACAGCGGGGGACCCGTCCAAGATAGTTTCAATAGTCATGGTAAGAAACGATCAGTGCCTGAGGAGTGGCAAGAGTGAAGAGAAGGGAGGGATGAGAGCTGGGAGGAAGGAGAGGCCACTGGAAGGCAGGTGTGTGGATAAGCTCAGCAGCAGGCTCTGATCAGGGTGTTGGGTTAGAGGTGGGGGTCTAGCAAAGGGAAGAGCTGTTGATGGGGGAGATGGTGGGTTCCCTTTTGAGCAGGGAAGGACAGACACGCCTGTGGGACACCTGGGTGAGGATATCAGGAGGTGGGGGATGGTGTCATTCTGGAAATCACTCCAAATGTACCCCAAGAACAGAATATTTCCCAAGGGTGCTAAGGAAACCTTCCTGCTTGGTCTCCTGGTAGAGAGCAGGTGTCTAATGGGGAAATCAGGAATGAGGCTGGACGAGGAGTCAGGGTGAGGTGGACGGAGAGCCCAGAGCCGTGATCTAAAGACCTGGCTCCAGCTAGGCTCCCCACCTCCCCTGTGTCCTCAAAAGCAAGCCACGGATGCTCGAGCCTCAGTCTGCCTGTCTGCAGAAGGTGGGAAGAGCCCCTCCCTCACACCTCCATCTGGGGGAATGAGGAACCGGGAGGCCTGACAGACCATGGGTTCTGAAAGCACGGCAGGCCTTAGGATAGAAGGGACAGCTTCAGACCAGGGTGGAGGCTCCAGGCTGGAGAGCAGGAAGCTGAAGTTTCAAGACATAGGGCATTGTCATATCATTTTACTCAGCGTAGCTGCCTTGAGCAGCCAGACCGATCTATCCTGGAACATGGGACAGGCTTCTTTCTCTTCTTAATCACATGTGACAGCTTCACTGGACACTTGCTGTAGCCTCTGAGTCCTTGTGGACCTGCTGCTTTCCTCTTAAGAAATTCAGACTTAAATCCCAGCTGAGGAAAGTCTTGTGAGAAGCAGGTATGCTCTGGGCCCTGGGACCTGGAAGGTCATAGGATGAGGCAAGGACTCACCGATGGGTTGGGAATGTTTCCTTCCAAGGCTGGCAGGCTGAGACATGCCCTGTCTGGGTGACCATGCCGCTCCCAGGCCCAAGCATGACCAGGGGAGTCTGCAGAAGGCACAGAACATGCAACAAAACAGAGCATCACCTGCTCCTTCAGCCACTGGAAAACAGTGCCATCAGCGAGACCAAGGTGAGCTGCCCATGCTCCAGGTGCACAGAAGGCCAGATTGAACGCCATCAGCCCAGAATAGTAGTGTTTAGTGTTCACCCCTTTTCAGAGCTCCAGCAAAGACCAGAGGAAGTGGAAGTGCCTGATTCAGGGTCACCCTTCACATCCCCCACAAGGGCAAAGGGGAAGTGGTCTTTGGTGATAAGGGACCAACATAAGCCAGAGCTGCCGACAAACACTGGAACACTGGCACCAGAAAGGACCCCCGAATCCAGTCATCGTCTGAACAGTGAGAGTACGCCCAGCCACCTGGATCCGATGGTGGATGGACAGCACTTGCAGTCAGAGCCCCCAGTTCACACTGCACATGCCCCCTCGCTTCACCTCCGACCTTAGAGAGCTCACTTCATGGACCCAGGCTCCATGCCCTTGTCCCTCAGGGCTGTGGCTGCCATCAAGCACTGATAGGGGCTGGCCCATGGTCAGTGCTCAGTAACTTGCAGTTTTTTCTTTTCCTAAGGCATCACTGCTCTCTTCCTGTCCTCTCTTTCTAGGGGCAAGGCTTCTTACAACCTTCACCCAGCACAGCAACAAAGGCCCAAGGGAGAGGGTTCCCCCTCCTCTGCCTGTGGCCAGCCAACAACTTTACCTCTCCAGGATCAGCTTTCCACCTGCCAATGAGTGGAGAAACAGACAATGTGTGCAGCTGCTTCTTTCAAAAATCTTCGGACTGCCTGTCCCACACTGCACGGTTCTCTAGCAATAGATGCTCACATTCCCATGTGGTCTCAATGCCCAGGAATTCCCTGGCTGCTTTCCTGGGCAGGTGACCATGAGCAGCTCAGTATTCTGGCTGAGACACCTCATGATAAAGTTGGCTTCAGACTCTAACCTGCAGCGGACTCCAAGCTTAACAACTCAGTATGAGAGAGGAAGTCCTAGACATTCTGGGAAAACATCATTTCTGGAAAAATTCAGACTAGCAAGTGGTCTAAATAACGATAATGGATATGCTTATTATGTACAAATAATGAGAAACCAGAATTGTGATAGGGTCCCTCTCTTCCTGTTACCAGTATTTTCAAATGCACAAAACATCATAAAATGCATAAAACGCCTCTAAGCAACACTCCACTGCCATTTAATCTCCCTCACTGATGCCATTTACATGTCCATTAAAGGGTTCTCACACGACTTCTCCACGCCACCTTCCTCTGCTCACACGGGCGGTTTATGCTTTCTGCCTGCGCTCCTGGGCTCTGTGACATAGTCAGGAATGCAGTCTTTGTAAGAGTCTGTGCTGAGAAGATTGGTAAATTGCGTCTGGCAAATCCACGGAGATGCCTGCTCACACCCTGATTCTGTTGTTTTCACTGGAGCATCGCACATGCCCCAGGCCTCCGAGGAGGTCTTTCTCGCCACTCTTCTGTCCCAACACAAGCAGGTCCTATCATTCAAAGGGCAGCTCAGAAAACAATGGGCACAGAAAACAATGGGCAGTGGAAGGGTGCTAAGAATGAGCCCATGTGGTTTTCCTAACACCATTACATCTTTCCAACACCAATTCTCTGACACCAACTGCATGTCCAACAATTCAATTCCATTCTGACACTGAACACCTAGAGTTACTCAGCCCCCACATGGTGAGGCTCCATCCCACAAGACTGCCCCCATTCAGACCCAACTGCAAATGCAATCCCCAGGACACCCACACTTCTGCCTGGCCAACTACAAATTTGGGGGTGCCCATGACTCCCCCTTAGGTTTAACAATGCACTTGAATGACTCACAGAACTCAGGAGGACACTCCTCATAATTACAGTCGTATTCTAAAGACACAAATGAATGGAAGAGGGGCACCAGACAGGCTGGATGGGGAGTCAGTGCACAGAGCTCTCACACCCTCTCTGGGTGCACCTACGTGTCCCCCGGCCCTGAAGCTCCGTTAGCCTCCTGCTTCCGATATTTTACTGAAGTTTTGTTATGTAGGCATCATGATTAAATCATCAGCCATTGGTGATTGCACTCCATCTCCAGATCCTCCTCCTTCCCGGAAGGTCAGCAGACAGGCTGCAAGTTCCCACCCTCTAATCCTGTGGCCAGTGCCTCTGGCAACCAGCTCCATACTGAGGCTGTCTCGGGGCCTGCCAGGTATTGACTCCTTGGAATAAACTTGGGTATAGTCCAAGGGGCTCATTATGAAAAACAAAAAACACTCCTGTCACTCAGGAAATTCCAAGAGTTTTAGGAGCTCTCTGTCAGATATAGGTTCAAAGACCAAATATGTATTTCTCATTTTGCCACACAGGCAGAGCTGGGTTCACCTGGCTGACTCTCAAGGCATTGGCTCTCAGTGAGCTTCAGGGTACTGGTATCTGTAAAATAAGCATCCTGAGAAATCCCAAATCCACCCAGCAGGAAGGCTGTGCACACCCAGGATGGTGTGAAAGGCCAAAGGGTGCCAAACAAGTGTGCACCCAAACAAGTGGTCAGACAGCCCACTGTCCCGGATGAGACGCCGGCTCCTGCCCACCAGTGCTGCCGGGATCAGAGCCAGAGGGGGCTCACCTGCCCCACCGGTGGGAGTGCAGGATGGCGCCCCCACATCAGAGCACAGCTCCTAGTTTCTGTCAAGCTAAAGGTCCATCAGCCCTGTGACTCAGCAATCCCACTTGTGTGTATTCACCCCTGAAGAAATACAAGCCTGTGTCTACAAAAGAGAATTGTACCTGAGTGTTTGTAGCAATTTTCTTCATAACAGTCAAAAAAGTCCTAGAAACAATGGGTGAATGGCTAAATGAATTGTGGTCTAATAAAAGGAAATGAACTACTGAATGTGTGAATCTGATCCAGCAATCCCACTCCTGGGTCTCTACCCAGAGGAAAAGAAGTCATTATTTGAAAAAGATACTTGCACATGCATGTTTATAGCAGCACAATTCACAAAAGCAAAATCATGGAATCAAGCCAAATGCCCATCAATCAACAAGTGGATAAAGAATCTCTGGTATATATATATATATATATACGTATATATATATACACACATATATATACGTATATATATATACGTGTATATACACACGTATATATACGTGTATATATATATACACACGTATATATACATATATATGTATATATATACACATCTATATATACATATATATATATACATATGATGGAATACTACTCAGCCATAAAAAGGAATGAATTAACAGCATTTGCAATGACCTGGATGAGATTAGATACTATTATTCTAAGAGAAGTAACTCAGGAATGAAAACCCAAACATCATACGTTCTCACTGATATGTGGGAGCTAAGCTATTAGGACGCAAAGGCATAAGAAATGATACAATGAACTTTGGGGACTTGGGGGGAAGAGTAGGAGAGGGGCAAGGGATAAAAGACAACAGATATGGTGCAGTGTATACTGCTCAGGTGATGGGTGCACCAGGTTCTTACAAATCTCCACTAAAGAACTTACTCATGTAACCAAATACCACCTGTACCCCAATAACTTATGGAAAAATAAAACTTAAAAGAAGAACTCAATAAATATTTGAAGATTTAAAAAAATTAAGAAGCCAGACACAAAAAGGTACATATTTTATGGTTCCATTTATAATAAATCTAGAATCATCAAAACTAATCCACAGAGACTGAAATAAAGTATGGTTGTTGGTGGCTGATTGGAAAGGGGTAGAAAGGGGCTTCTTAGAGGCTGACAATTTTCACATTTTGTTTTGAGTGTAGTTAAACAGGTATAAATGATTATCAAAATTCTGCAAACTGAAGGCTTAAATCATGCGTGTTACTGTGTCAAAAGACAAAATTACAACAGATATAAAGATCTCTTTTTTTTTAATTTTATTATTATACTTTAGGTTTTAGGGTACATGTGCACAATGTGCAGGTTTGTTACATATGTATCCATGTGCCGTGTTGGTTTGCTGCACCCATTAACTCATCATTTAGCATTAGGTATATCTCCTAATGCTGTCCCTCCCCCCTACCCCCACCCCACAACAGTCCCCGGAGTGTGATATTCCCCTTCCTGTGTCCATGAGTTCTCATTGTTCAATTCCCACCTATGAGTGAGAACATGCGGTGTTTGGTTTTTTGTCCTTGCGATAGTTTACTGAGAATGATGTTTTCCAGTTTCATCCATGTCCCTACAAAGGACATGAACTCATCATTTTTTATGGCTGCATAGTATTCCATGGTGTATATGTGCCACATTTTCTTAATCCAGTCTATCGTTGTTGGACATTTGGGTTGGTTCCAAGTCTTTGCTATTGTGAATAGTGCCACAATAAACATACGTGTGCATGTGTCTTTATAGCAGCATGATTTATAGTCCTTTGGGTATATACCCAGTAATGGGATGGCTGGTTCAAATGGTATTTCTAGTTCTAGATCCCTGAGGAATCACCACACTGACTTCCACAGTGGTTGAACTAGTTTACAGTCCCACCAACAGTGGAAAAGTGTTCCTATTTCTCCATATCCTCTCCAGCACCTGTTGTTTCCTGACTTTTTAATGATGGCCATTCTAACTGGTGTGAGATGGTATCTCATTGTGGTTTTGATTTGCATTTCTCTGATGGCCAGTGATGATGAGCATTTTTTCATGTGTTTTTTGGCTGCATAAATGTCTTCTTTTGAGAAGTGTCTGTTCATGTCCTTCGCCCACTTTTTGATGGGGTTGTTTGTTTTTTTCTTGTAAATTTGTTTGAGTTCATTGTAGATTCTGGATATTAGCCCTTTGTCAGATGAGTAGGTTGCAAAAATTTTCTCCCATTCTGTAGGTTGCCTGTTCACTCTGATGGTAGTTTCTTTTGCTGTGCAGAAGCTCTTTAGTTTAATTAGATCCCATTTGTCAATTTTGGCTTTTGTTGCCATTGCTTTTGGTGTCTTAGACATGAAGTCCTTGCCCATGCCTATGTCCTGAATGGTATTGCCTAGGTTTTCTTGTAGGATTTTAATGGTTTTAGGTCTAACATGTAAGTCTTTAATCCATCCTGAATTAATTTTTGTATAAGATGTAAGGAAGGGATCCAGTTTCAGCTTTCTACATATGGCTAGCCAGTTTTCCCAGCACCATTTATTAAATAGGGAATCCTTTCCCCATTGCTTGTTTTTGTCAGGTTTGTCAAAGATAAGATAGTTGTAGATATGCGGCATTATTTCTGAGGGCTCTGTTCTGTTCTGTTGATCTATGTCTCTGTTGTGGTACCAGTACCATGCTGTTTTGGTTACTGTAGCCTTGTAGTATATAGTTTGAAGTCAGGTAGCATGATGCCTCCAGCTTTGTTCTTTTGGCTTAGGATTGACTTGGTGATGCGGGCTCTTTTTTGGTTCCATATGAACTTTAAAGTAGTTTTTTCCAATTCTGTGAAGAAAGTCATTGGTAGCTTGATGGGGATGGCATTGAATCTATAAGATCTCAATTGGCTTTACTTATGATTCTAGAATCAAGCAACACTTCATTCTGTACAACAGAATAAGTGTTCCCATGAGCTGGGCAGGGGAAGTTGGTTTTGTAGACAGAGAAAGGGCTGAAAAAAGCGGAAACAAAGAACAAAAAGCATATTGTTCATTTCAACATTACTTTTCTTATAAGGTGGGACCTGGACAGAATAACAGAAAAATAACAGATTGATTAACACCAGGTTGCTTCAGATTACTCTATTTTATAAGGATTGAGGGCATGAACTTCATCATTACACCAACTGAACATTGAAAACGAACCTGTGTGGGAAATGTGGATGTTATCTCATCTGATTTCTCAGCCCAGATAATGACTCAGTTTCAGTTTTCTGAGCATGGCTGACTCCATTTTGATTTTTAGTCTGGCCTGTTGGGGCCTAATGCAGTTTAGTCCAAAACAATGGCCTCCTATAATTTTTGTTTAACAATTGTGTGCTGTATGTATCTCAGTTTTTTAAAAGCCCTCTCAGTGAGGATCATGGGTCTAGGAACCATATGGAGGTCTGTGACTCAGTGGGAAGGGGTGGCCCTGGCCTGTGAAGACAGAAGGGGGTCCATGTTCCAATCCTACAGGCTCTGAAATCCAGAATTGAGTCAGATGTGGTGACTTGCTGAGGATGGGTTTCAGAGCCCACATGGACACTGCTCTATCCTTGCCTCTCCCTGAATCCTCTGAAGGCAGTGTCTATGCAGTGCATTCTCGGATCACTATCCAGTGCCTGCCTCCCTCTAGTCCTGAGCTCCTAAATCAGAAACTCCTCGGACACAGGAAGTCCAGTCATTTGTTTCACCTCTGTGTCCCCCAAGCCTGGCAAGGACAGGCTGACCAAAGACGTTCTGTGAATGCAGAATTGTTCTAAATTGCTAAATACCAACATCAGCTATGGATGACTCAGAAAACCCAACCTTACACACCAAAGTATCCAGGTAGTCAACACACTTTGACTATATTAGCCACATAATTATAGCATTTCTACACCCCAGTGGTGGTGGGGAAGGAATGATTTCCTACGCCACACAGCAGAGAGACAGCAGATGCAGGCCACTCACTCAGGAGTTGTGTTGTGAGGGCAGCAGAAAAATGGGGCAGGGACTACAGGGTGATGTTCTCTCTCTCTCTCTCTCTCTCTCTCTGTCTGCCCTCCCCCTCCTCTCCTGCAGGAAATTCCAATCATGTATGCATTTTATGAAGCAATTGATTAGGGAGAAAAAAAGCCACCTGAAGTCCTCTCTCACCCATTAACTTCTACTTTCTCCAACTTTCTTTTGCAATGAAGTACAGGGAGACTAGGGTTTAAAACTCCTGCTTCAGACCTGTTGGCCCCAAGATAGACCTGCATTCAGGTGGTCCTGACAAGTCCCTTAGGTAGGTCAGAGCTGAGGGTCTGCACAATTTCCAACATCACCGTGGAAACCTCTTGCTATGGTTTGAGTATGTCCCCTCCAAAATTCATGTGTTGGAAACTTAATCCCCAGTGCAGCAGTGTTTGGAAGGTGGGACCTTTTGGGAGATGTTTAGGTCATGAGCACTGCACCACTATAAAAGGGCTTGCGGGAGTCCATTCTCTGTCCTGTGAGGATGAAGCATTCAAGGTGTCACCATTCAAGGTGTCACCTTGGAAGCAAAGAGACCAGGCCCTCACCTTCCACTGCCTTGAGCTTCACCTTCCCAGCCTCGAAGAGCTGTGAGAAATAAGTTTCTGTTCTTTATAGATTACACAGTGTAAGGTATTTTGTTATAACAGCAGGAACAAAGACATGCCCCTGTCATGGGGTACATATATTGAACTTTGATTATCCAAGTATACCACCCTAGGCATGTGAGACCCCAGCTGGGCAGCAGAAGCACCCACACCCCGTGGCACACCCCGTGGCACACCCCGTGGCATGCCCAGTGGCAGCAGGAGCAAGATCAGCACTGGGGCCGCTCCACAGGAAACAGCTTCTGGCCCCAGCCATGAAGTCCTCCAGTCTCAGCCCATGGGGGAAGGGAGAAGAAACTGCGCTAAGCTTGCAGGCCTAAGTAAGCGTCCTGTGAGTGCACTACATTTATTATAGGAACACGGCCCTCCAGAGGACAGAAGGGCCTTCTTTCAAAAGACAAAGGACCAAAGCCATTATTCAAGCAGTAAATAGAAATGAGATTGATTTTATAAAACACATGGTTACAAATCAATTGATGCAAGTTCCTTTAACAAATATTTTTAGGGGCACCTACTGTAAATCAAGCATTGTGGTAGCCACCAGATAAAGGGGACTGAGTTGTATTAAACATGGTTCCTGCCTCCCAGGAACTCACAGAAGCAGGGGCGGAGGGAGTCAGGCACACAGACAGCTGAAACTGCTCAGCCCTGTGCTTAGCATCTTGTGAGTGTTCAGAAATATTAGCGGCACATGTAATCCCAGCACTTTGGGAGGCTGAGGCAGGTGGATCACCTGAGGTCAGGAGTTTGAGACCATCCTGGCCAACATGGTGAAACCCCATCTCTACAAAAACACCAAAAAAAAAAAAAAATTAGCCAGGTGTGGTGGCAGGCACCTGTAGTCCCAGCTACTCGGGAGGCTGAGGCAGGAGAACGGAGTGAACCCGGGGGACAGAGCTTGCAGTCAGCCAAGATTGTGCCACTGTGCTCCAGCCAGGGTGACAGAGCAAGAATCCATCTCAAAAAAAAAAAAAAAAATACAAAAATTAGCCGGGCTTGGTGGTGGGTGCCTGTAATCCCAGCTACTCAGGAGGCTGAGGCAGGAGAATTGCCTGAACACAGGAGGCGGAGGTTGCAGTGAGCCGAGATTGCGCCACTGCACTCCAACCTGGGTGACAGAGCGAGACTGTCTCAAAAAAAAAAAAAAGAAAGAAAGAAAAGAAAAAGAAATATTAGTGGTTACAATGAGACAATGATGATGATTACAATGAGATAAGGGCAACCATAGCAAATGGATGAGATTTTCGGGCAACATAGAAGATAAATGGCCACGTCTAGTGGGGTGGTCAGGGAAGCGCTCATGGGTGCTGGAATGCTCACACTGGTGGGCAGACAAACAGACAAGATACAGAGGGCCAGGAGAATGTCTCGGTAGATTGCAAAGGGCCTACAAGTTCTCCTGGGTAGTCAGAAGCCCTTCTGGAGGACTGAGGAATACACCACGGACCCAGAATCCTGGCCCAAGGACCAGGTCTGTTCACATTAAACCTTGTGCTGGTACCATTGCTATAAGCAGTCTTCAAGAAAAGCTATGTTGTTGTTTTTGCCCAAGCAAGGGTCCCTTCCCATTTTATCATCACATATTTGAAGTGAATATCAGAGATGAAGATTAATTAATTGCAAAGAAAAATTATTATGCAATGATCTGTACAATGTCCACCATAAGTCTTACCAATTCCTTGGACTTCTCCTAATGGGAAACCATGTAACAATTTCAAATGGCATTTTACCAGAGTCCAGGGGCTTTTCAAATCCATCTGCACTCTGGTTCCACAAATGAAAAGGGTGCACAAATTAGAGATGAAATGTTGGGTGTGTGATGCTTTGTATTTCAATTCCACGGATAGCTGACTCCATGCTGGTGTCCAGGATGGCCTGTACTCCAGGTTCTCAGGCTCTGGATTGTGCCGCTAGCACTCACTTCAGTGTGGATCCAAATCTGAGGATGGCTTTCCCAAGCGTGCACAAGCCCCTCCATGGGAGAAAAAGAAGTGATCTCGATTCAGAGGGTGGACTCTATTTGAGCTCCTTAGGTAGGTGTGAAGGTCGCTAGGGCTTGTTCTGATTCCATAAGCAAAAGCAGCAGTTCTCTGAGAGCCTGACCTCATAAAAAGATGGGCGTGGTGGGAGACAGGCCTCTCCTTCCCTCTGTCTTCTCTTTCACTCATTAATCTTCCTGGACTTTTCCAACTTCCTGCATTCCCAGAAGACAATACGACTGATGTGCAAGCTCAGAGCTTCTTTTGTTTGATTGGGCTTTGATTTTGTTTCTAATACACTTTCCTCTGCAGGAAGAAGTCTAACTCCACTAATGTCTTCTAGGGAGCCATCAAGTGACATCCAACAGTGTGCATTCAGCACAGCAAGAGGGTTGCAGACACAAAGCCCAGGCCACAGGCTGTCCAGCTCGCCCCACCACACTGGTTACAGGACAGAGCTTCTGCCTTCCAGCTCTGTGAGAATGATGGTGCCAAGGAGATGGGTGGTCAGGGAAAGCAGAGCCACATGGAAGGCATGGCCTGTGTACCCTGCAGAGGCCATGGCAGGGACTGGCTCTGGCTGCTGCAACTATATCACAAACACATATGGGAGTAGACAGACTCCTGAAGTTGAAAGAAACTGAGAACTGCAAGACAGGACCACTTTATGGAGGACCTGAGATTCCGCTCAAGAAACTAGAGTAGGACAAGACTTACCATGCTGGACTTGGTCACTGGAAAACAGAGAAGAGTCCACGTGCAAGCTGACTCGGCTGGACTCCAAAACCCACAGCCCTTTGCTATACCCCCAGTCAAAATGGAGACAAGCTTGGTCACAGGCAGTTATGCACTGCAGTTGACTTGTGCTAGCTTGTGAGAGCTGACGGTTAAATTTTCAGCTATTTTTAGAGCTGGATGTTAAACAAAGCCATCATTAAGTAATTTTCAATTAAATAAATTCGATAAAGTGTAATAAGTACCCCAAACTCATCAGATCCTAATTATTTGACTACATTTTCCTCTTATCTCTGCTCTTGGTCATTTAGTGTCCATTGTACTGCACAGGGGAGATGCTGTCTAACATTGCGATTCTAGGCATCTCTTGCCAGTCCTGCACTCAGTGACATCATGTGGGTGGCTGGAAATCAGCCACAGTGGGAGTATTTTTACCACAGAAATTGGCAAATGCTACAGGTAAGGGCTTTTTCCCTGGACTGTTTTTGTTAAATATTTACCGGCCAGCACATTATTGTCCCAGAGCTTCATGAGGGCTGCCTACATGACCTGCAGGGGAACTAGAAAGCTATTAAAATCTTACACTGGGGAATAACATGGTTATTCTGTTTTTGAGCCACCCCTTGGCTGTCCTGTGGCAGAGAGTCAGCTAGCAGTCGATGGCACCGCATCAGAGGATACATAGGCAGACCCTGGGGCCCCAGCAGCCACTAGGGTGGTAGCCAGGGAGGTGGAAAGGGCAGGGCTTCTGTTGAACTGGGAAGCACTAGAGGAAAACTAGAAGCAAATGCTGGCCTTGAGGTTTTAAGCCTGAGATATTGGCGGATGCCGATGTTATCAGCCAAGTTAGAAGCCTCAGAAGGCTTAAAGCAAGGACCAGGACTGAGAAGAGATGAGCCGCTTTAGGCTGTTCTGAAGCAGAAGAAACTGATGGTGCCCATGACCTTGAACACAGAGTGCAGGCTAAGAAGAAATTGGAGGACAGATGCTCACGTGCTTAGCTAGCAGATCTTGTCTGTGCCCAGTAGTTTTTACAGTTTTACAAGCCTGTCACTCCCTGTCACTCAGAGCCTGACTTCATAAAAGGATGGGCGTGGTGGGAGACAGGCCTCTCCTTCCCTCTTCCTTTTCTGCCACTCATTAATCTTCCTGGCCTTTTCCACACCACACCCAGAAAGCAGGGGTGTAACTGGGTCCACCAGGGCAGCAATTGCAGGTTCAGCAAGGAGCCTCTGGATCTGTGGCCAGCACAGACCAGACAGACACACTGTGCCAGGGTGGGGAGAAGTGGAGATGCAATGGCGACCCCAGGCACAGGCCCCCCTGGGAGGAGGATGTGGGAGGAGAAGGCTGCACAGGTGAGGGTTGGGCCTGGGGTCAGGCTCCACCTCCCTATGAAGTGTGCCCGGCCAGCTACTGGCTCTTGGCCACCCTGGGAGGGATGAGGTCAGCTTCCCACTCTGACCAAGGACTGGGGAAGCAGAATATGCCTGGGTCCAGAGGTGGGGAGACAGGAGAAGAGGCCACACCTGTGTGGGCACACCTACCAGCACTGGGACAGGGTCTAAGTAGGGTGGAGTGGGAGGCTGGGAAGAGTTCAAGCCAAGAAAATGGGGTGACCCCAAGGCAGAGGCCTGTTGTCCAAGTGCAGCTGTTCAGAGGCCATTTGCCCTGGTTTGGGGTAGGAAGGGCCTTCATGTGTATGGGGTTCCCGCTCGCCCTCCAGGCAGCCTGAGGCATTGGAGAATACAGGGCCAGAGCAGGAGGACTGGGCAGTGTTCTGGGCCTGCTCCTTATTAGCTCTGGGGCCAGCCTCACACAAAGTGTGCCATTCACGTCTTCATTCAGTGCAAATATCTTCTATGTGCCAGGCCCTGAGAACACTGGGGTGAGTGGCCCCACGAGGTCCCCCCACTGAGAGAATGCACACCCCAGTGTAGGGAGGCAGAACAATGAACAGGAATGTGAATGAGAACACACAGGTATGTCCCTGTGACTTGTTTAGTCACCTATAAAATGGGACCAGCAATGTCACCAGCCCGCAACAGGACTGTGGGACATCATGGATGGGACCTGCTGGAACTCAGGGGAAACGCCATGAACTCACCCACAGCTGCCTTTGCTCTCTTTTTCTTATAATAAAATGTACATAACATACAATTTACAATTCTAACAATTTTTTTTTTTTTTTAATTATACTTTAGGGTTTTAGGGTACATGTGCACAATGTGCAGGTTTGTTACATATGTATCCATGTGCCATGTTGATTTCCTGCACCCATTAACTCGTCATTTAGCATTAGGTGTATCTCCTAATGCTGTCCCTCCCCCCTCCCCCCACCCCACAACAGTCCCCGGAGCGTGATGTTCCCCTTCCTGTGTCCATGAGTTCTCATTGTTCAATTCCCACCTATGAGTGAGAACATGCGGTGTTTGGTTTTTTGTCCTTGCGATAGTTTACTGAGAATGATGTTTTCCAGTTTCATCCATGTCCCTACAAAGGACACGAACTCATCATTTTTTATGGCTGCATAGTATTCCATGGTGTATATGTGCCACATTTTCTTAATCCAGTCTATCGTTGTTGGACATTTGGGTTGGTTCCAACTCTTTGCTATTGTGAATAGTGTCGCAATAAACATACGTGTGCATGTGTCTTTATAGCAGCATGATTTATAGTCCTTTGGGTATATACCCAGTAATGAGATGGCTGGGTCAAATGGTATTTCTAGTTCTAGATCCCTGAGGAATCACCACACTGACTTCCACAATGGTTGAACTAGTTTACAGTCCCACCAACAGTGTAAAAGTGTTCCTATTTCTCCACATCCTCTCCAGCACCTGTTGTTTCCTGATTTTTTAATGATGGCCATTCTAACTGGTGTGAGATGGTATCTCACTGTGGTTTTGATTTGCATTTCTCTGATGGCCAGTGATGAGGAGCATTTCTTCATGTGTTTTTTGGCTGCATAAATGTCTTCTTTTGAGAAGTGTCTGTTCATGTCCTCTGCCCACTTTTTGATGGGGTTGTTTGTTTTTTTCTTGTAAATTTGTTTGAGTTCATTGTAGATTCTGGATATTAGCCCTTTGTCAGATGAGTAGGTTGCAAAAATTTTCTCCCATTGTGTAGGTTGCCTGTTCACTCTGATGATAGTTTCTTTTGCTGTGCAGAAGCTCTTTAGTTTAATGAGATCCCATTTGTCGATTTTGGCTTTTGTTGCCATTGCTTTTGGTGTTTTAGACATGAAGTCCTTGCCCACGCCTATGTCCTGAATGGTATTGCCTAGGTTTTCTTGTAGGATTTTAATGGTTTTAGGTCTAACATATAAGTCTTTAATCCATCTTGAATTAATTTTTGTATAAGGTGTAAGGAAGGGATCCAGTTGCAGCTTTCTACATATGGCTAGCCAGTTTTCCCAGCACCATTTATTAAATAGGGAATCCTTTCCCCATTTCTTGTTTTTGTCAGGTTTGTCAAAGATCAGATAGTTGTAGCTATGCGGCATCATTTCTGAGGGCTCTGTTCTGTTCCATTGATCTATGTCTCTGTTGTGGTACCAGTACCATGCTGTTTTGGTTACTGTAGCCTTGTAGTATAGTTTAAATTCAGGTAGCGTGATGCCTCCAGCTTTGTTCTTTTGGCTTAGGATTGACTTGGCGATGCAGGCTCTTTTTTGGTTCCATATGAACTTTAAAGTAGTTTTTTCCAATTCTGTGAAGAAAGTCATTGGTAGCTTGATGGGGATGGCATTGAATCTATAAATTACCTTGGGCAGTATGGCCATTTTCACGATATTGATTCTTCCAACCCATGAGCATGGAATGTTCTTCCATTTGTTTATATCCTCTTTTATTTCATTGAGCAGTGGTTTGTAGTTCTCCTTGAAGAGGTCCTTCACATCCCTTGTAAGTTGGATTCCTAGGTATTTGATTCTCTTTGAAGCAATTGTGAATGGGAGTTCACTCATGATTTGGCTCTCTGTTTGTCTGTTATTGGTGTACAAGAATGCTTGTGATTTTTGTACATTAATTTTGTATCCTGAGACTTTGCTGAAGTTGCTAATCAGCTTAAGGAGATTTTGGGCTGAGACAATGGGGTTTTCTAGATATACAATCATGTCATCTGCAAACAGGGACAATTTGACTTCCTCTTTTCCTAATTGAATACCCTTTATTTCCTTCTCCTGCCTGATTGCTCTGGCCAGAACTTCCAGCACTATGTTGAATAGGAGCGGTGAGAGAGGGCATCCCTGTCTTGTGCCAGTTTTCAGAGGGAATGCTTCCAGTTTTTGCCCATTCAGTATGATATTGGCTGTGGGTTTGTTGTGGATAGCTCTTATTATGTTGAGATACGTCCCATCAATACCTAATTTATTGAGAGTTTTTAGCATGAAGGTTGTTGAATTTTGTCAAAGGCCTTTTCTGCATCTATTGAGATAATCATGTGGTTTTTGTCTTTGGTTCTGTTTATATGCTGGATTACATTTATTGATTTGCCTATGTTGAACCAGCCTTGCATCCCAGGGATGAAGCCCACTTGATCATGGTGGATAAGCTTTTTGATGTGCTTCTGGATTCGGTTTGCCAGTATTTTATTGAGGATTTTTGCATCAATGTTCATCAAGGATATTGGTCTGAAATTCTCTTTTTTGGTTATGTCTCTGCCAGGTTTTGGTATCAGGACGATGCTGGCTTCGTAAAATGTGTTAGGGAGGATTCCCTCTTTTTCTATCAATTGGAATAGTTTCAGAAGGAATGGTACCAGTTCCTCCTTGTACCTCTGGTAGAATTCAGCTGTGAATCCATCAGGTCCTGGACTCTTTTTGGTTGGTAAGCTATTGATTATTGCCACAATTTCAGAACCTGTTATTGGTCTATTCAGAGATTCAACTTCTTCCTGGTTTAGTCTTGGGAGGGTGTATTTGTCGAGGAATTTATCCATTTCTTCTAGATTTTCTAGTTTATTTGCATAGAGGTGTTTGTAGTATTCTCTGATGGTAGATTGTATTTCTGTGGGATCGGTGGTGATATCCCCTTTTTCGTTTTTTATTGCGTCTATTTGATTCTTCTCTCTTTTCTTCTTTATTGGTCTTGCTAGCGGTCCACCAATTTTGTTGATCTTTTCAAAAAACCAGCTCCTGGATTCATTAATTTTTTGAAGGGTTTTTTGTGTCTCTATTTCCTTCAGTTCTGCTCTGATTTTAGTTATTTCTAGCCTTCTGCTAGCTTTTGAATGTGTTTGCTCTTGCTTTTCTAGTTCTTTTAATTGTGATGTTAGGGTGTCAATTTTGGATCTTTCCTGCTTTCTCTTGTGGGCATTTAGTGCTATAAATTTCCCTCTACACACTGCTTTGAACGTGTCCCAGAGATTCTGGTATGTTGTGTCTTTGTTCTCGTTGGTTTCAAAGAACATCTTTATTTCTGCCTTCATTTCATTATGTACCCAATAGTCATTCAGGAGCAGGTTGTTCAGTTTCCATGTAGTTGAGTGGTTTTGACTGAGTTTCTTAATCCTGAGTTCTAGTTTGATTGCACTGTGGTCTGAGAGACAGTTTGTTATAATTTCTGTTCTTTTACATTTGCTGAGAAGAGCTTTACTTCCAACTATGTGGTCAATTTTGGAATAGGTGTGGTGTGGTGCTGAAAAAAATGTATATTCTGTTGATTTGGGGTGGAGAGTTCTGTAGATGTCTATTAGGTCCACTTTATGTAGAGCTGAGTTCAATTCCTGGATATCCTTGTTAACTTTCTGTCTCGTTGATCTGTCTAATGCTGACAGTGGGGTGTTAAAATCTCCCATTATTATTGTGTGGGAGTTTAAGTCCCTTTGTAGGTCACTGAGGACTTGCTTTATGAATCTGGGTGCTCCTGTGTTGGGTGCATATCTATTTAGGATAGTTAGCTCTTCTTGTTGAATTGATCCCTTTACCATTATGTAATGGCCTTCTTTGTCTCTTTTGATCTTTGTTGGTTTAAAGTCTATTTTATCAGAGACTAGGATTGCAACCCCTGCCTTTTTTTGTTTTCCAGTTGCTTGATAGATCTTCCTCCATCCCTTTATTTTGAGTCTATGTGTGTCTCTGCACGTGAGATGGGTTTCCTGACTACAGCACACTGATGGGTCCTGACTCCTTATCCAGTTTGCCAGTCTGTGTCTTTTGATTGGAGCATTTAGCCCATTTACATTTAACGTGAATATTGTTATGTGTGAATCTGATCCTGTCATTATGATGTTAGTTGGTTATTTTGCTCGTTAGTTGCTATAGTTTCTTCCTAGCCTCGATGGTCTTTACAATTTGGCATGTTTTTGCAGGGGCTGGTACCGGTTGTTCCTTTCCATGTTTAGTGCTTCCTTCAGGAGCTCTTTTAGGGCAGGCCTGGTGGTGACAAAATCACTCAGCGTTTGCTTGTCTGTAAAGTATTTTATTTCTCCTTCACTTATGAAGCTTAGTTTGGCGGGATAGGAAATTCTGGGTTGAAAATTCTTTTCTTTAAGAATGTTGAATATCGGCCCCCACTTTCTTCTGGCTTGTAGAGTTTCTGCTGAGAGATCAGCTATTAGTCTGATGGGCTTCCCTTTGTGGGTAACCCGACCTTTCTCTCTGGCTGCCCTTAACATTTTTTCCTTCATTTCAACTTTGGTGAATCTGACAATTATGTGTCTTGGAGTTGCCCTTCTCGAGGAGTATCTTTGTGGCATTCTCTGTATTTCCTGAATCTGAATGCTGGCCTGCCTTGCTGGATTGGGGAAGTTATCCTGGATAATATCTTGCAGAGTGTTTTCCAACTTGGTTCCATTCTCCCCATCATTTTCAGGTACACCAATCAGACGTAGGTTTGGTCTTTTCACATAGTCCCAAATTTCTTGGAGGCTTTGTTCATTTCTTTTTATTCTTTTTTCTCTAAACTTCCCTTCTCTCTTCATTTCATTCATTTCATCTTCTATCAGCGATACCCTTTCTTCCAGTTGATCACATCTGCTACTGAGGCTTCTGCATTCTTCGCGTAGTTCTCGAAACTTGGCTTTCAGCTCCATCATCTCCTTTAAGCCCTTCTCTCCATTGGTTATTCTAGTTATCCATTCTTCTAATTTTTTTCAAAGTTTTTAACTTCTTTGCTATTGTTTTGAATTTCCTCTCGTAGCTCAGAGTAGTTTGATCGTCTGAAGCCTTCTTCTCTCAACTCTTCAAAGTCATCCTCCATCCAGCTTTGTTCCGTTGCTGGTGAGGAACTGCGTTCCTTTGGAGGAGGAGAGGTGCTCTGTTTTTTAGAGTTTCCAGTTTTTTTGCTCTGTTTTTTCCCCATCTTTGTGGTTTTGTCTACTTTTTGTCTTCGATGATGGTGATGTACAGATGGGTTTTTGGTGTGGATGTCCTTTCTGTTTGTTAATTTTCCTTCTACCAGACAAGACCCTCAGCTGCAGGTCTGTTGGAGTTTACTAGAGGTCCACTCCAGAGCCTGTTTGGCTGTGTGTCAGCACCGGTGGCTGCAGAACAGTGGATTTTCGTGAGACCACAAATTCAGCTGTCTGATAGTTCCTCTGAAAGTTTTGTCTCAGAGGAGTACCCGGTTGAATGAGGTGTCAGTCTGTCCCTACTGGGGGGGTGCCTCCCAGTTAGGCTGCTCAGGGGTGAGGGACCCACTTTAGGAGGCAGTCTGTCCGTTCTCAGATCTCCAGCTGCGTGCTGGGAGAACCACTACTCTCTTCACAGCTGTCAGTCAGACAGGGACATTTAAGGCTGTGGAGGTTCTCGCTGAGTTTTTGGTTGTCTGTGCCCTGCCCCCAGAGGTGGAGCCTACAGAGGCAGGCAGGCCTCCTTGAGCTGTGGTGGGTTCCACCCAGTTCGAGCTTCCTGGCTGCTTTGTTTACCTAAGCAAGCCTGGGCAATGGCGGGCGCCCCTCCCCCA
The DNA here is from genome assembly GCF_028878055.3 of Symphalangus syndactylus. Classification (NCBI taxonomy): domain Eukaryota; kingdom Metazoa; phylum Chordata; class Mammalia; order Primates; family Hylobatidae; genus Symphalangus; species Symphalangus syndactylus. The sequence goes on from NC_072426.2 coordinate 81,888,081, forward strand.
GCCTCGTTGCTGCCTTGCAGCGTGATCTCAGACTGCTGTGCTAGCAATCAGCAAGACTCTGTGGGCATAGGACCCTCCGAGCCAGGTGCGGGACACAATCTCCTAGTGTGCCGTTTTTCAGGCCCGTTGGAAAAGCGCAGTATTAGGACGGGACTGACCCGATATTCCAGGTGCCATCTGTTTCCCCTTTCTTTGACTAGGAAAGGGAACTCCCTGACCCCTTGCGCTTCCCGAGTGAGGCAATGCCTCGCCCTGCTTCGGCTCGCGCACAGTGCGCTTCACCGACTGTCCTGAACCCACTGTTAGGCACTCCCTAGTGAGATGAAACCGGTACCTCAAGCAGAAATGCAGAAATCACCCGTCTTCTGTGTCGCTGGGGCTGGGAGCTAGAGCCAATTCTAACAATTTTTAAGTGGCATTGGGGACATCTACAATGTTGTGCAATCACACTATCGTCCACCTCCGGAACTGTCTTATCTTCCCCAGCAGAAACTCTGTCCCCATTAAATGATAACTCTGCATCCTCCCCTGCCACAGGTCCCTGCAGCCTCTATCTGACTTTCTGTCCCTAAGAATCTGCCTATTCTAGGTAGTTTCATATCAGTGTAAACACATCATACTACATTTGTCCTTTTGTATGACTTATTTCAGTGAGCTTCACCTAGAAGTGGGATTGCTGGATCCCATGGTGATTCTGTTTAGTGTTTAACTTGTTATTTTTAATTTTTATGGATACCTCAGGGTTGTACATATTTATGTGGTACATGTACTATTTTGATGTATGCATACAATGTTTAACGACCAAATCTGGGTAACTGGGATATCCATCACCCCAAACATTTGTGTTGGGAATGTTACAGATCTTCTCTGCTCGCTATTTTGAAATACATAATAGACTGTTGTGGGGTGGGAGGGAGGGGGGAGGGATAGCATTAGGAGATATACCTAACGCTAAATGACGAGTTAATGGGTGCAGCACACCAACATGGCACATGTATACATATGTAACAAACCTGCACGTTGTGCACATGTACCCTAAAACTTAAAGTATAATAATAAAAAAAGAAATACATAATAAATTATGGTTCACTAAAGTCACCCTACTGTGCTATGAAACACTAGAACTTATTCCTTCCACCTCTCTGTACCGTTTTAACCATTGACTGATCCCTCTTCATCTCTCCTGCCCGCTACCTTCCACAGTCTCTGGTGTCTGTCATTCTACTCTTTACCTCCATGAGATCAGTGTTTTTAGCTTCCAAGTATCAGTGAGAACTTGCAATATTTGTGTTTCTGCATCAGGCTTATTTCACTTATGTGTTTGCCTTTTGGATAACTGCCATGCTATTTTCCACAATGGATGTGCCATTTTCCATTCCCACCAGCAATGCACAGCACTCCAGTTTCTCCACGTCCTCGCCCACTCTTGCCTTTCCCATTCTTCTGGTAGCAGCCATCCTAATGAATGTGGACTGGCCTTTTGCTCTATTCTATGCATATTGTCAGATTGTATCCCACACGCATCCATCTCATACCTATATTGCTCTATAGCGTTCATTTGTGGTGTGCTATTTCTGGACTATACACTGTTTCTGTACTGTACACCAGCCTGTGTACCCTATACTTTAAGGGCAATGTAAGGCATTGCCAAAGGTAATCTCAACAAATTTGTAATTGTCTCTATGTTTCTTTCCTTAGAAATAGAGGTGACAGGAGCTACCAGCCTGTCTAGAAAGCTTGGTAATATGTTACTCTCAGACTAGGGATCCTGAGGGTCGGTCCCAGCGCTATCATACTGCCCATCTTGCCTGCCCTAATCTGCCTCTCCTGTGCACCCCAGAAGAGGAAGCACAAACCAGTGCCAGGGAGGACAGCAAGGCTCAGGGCAATGCACCTAAGCTTTGCTCTCATATTTATGGACCATTGTTCATTTTCAAAATAATTGGCACCAACATGAATGGGTAAAGAACAAGAGAAAGTAACCCAGGGCCCTGTAATCTGTCCCCAGCCAGACTCGCCTGGTCCACATCCAATCCCCCATGCATATTAACCTCAAATAATAAATAACTTAAGCCCTAGAGCAGGACACGCTCACAAGTATAATTCATATCTCAAAATCCAAGCAAGTGCCAAACAGCGGCCAACACTATGAATATAAATTCCAGCTTGTTCATATGCTGACATTCTAAAGTCTGACAAGAGTGAGCAAGAAGGTGTTTTTCCTGGCTAATGAGTTGAACGCCTTCAGATTTAGAACTTTTATAGAGGTGCGCTCTTGGGAACCTCGACAAGAGCTAAGAGCTTGGGAGAGGATGCCTATGTCCTTGCTAACGGATCATTTCCCTTGCTCAGCAAGTTTTCACCTCATTTTACAATCTCAGGGTGTCTGAGGTGGCAGGATGTTTGTGATGCTCATTGTACAGATGCAATCACCAAGGCCCAGAGGGTTGATCTGAGGTGAACAGGCCCCACACCTGTCACTCACAGGCCTGCAAGATATATTAAGGGCAGCACCTGCCATTCCTCAAATGGGAGAGTTTAATTTGAAGTCATTGACAAATCTGTTCAAAGAAACTGACATTTGAGTCCAAGCTGACTTACTTGGCAAAAAATATATATATATATGTGTGTGTGTGTGTGTGTGTGTGTGTGCCAGTGTGGGGGCTGAGACATGACACCCCTTTCATAGAAATATGAAATATATCATTGTGCCGCGGAGGACCCAGAAGGAGGGGAGTCAGGATGGACTGGAAACTAGGAGGCATGAGAAATGGTCCTGGAAGATGGCACCATGGCCAGCTCCCAGGAGCACACAGCCTCCTGCCTCAAGCATGGGCACCCCAAGCTCGTAGGACAAGAGAGAGGGAATGACACCCAGGGAGGGCACACAGCCACTCCGAGCGGCTGCTCCACCTCTGCTCCATGGGTCATGTGTTCCTGTCACTCCAGGTCCCTCTCAGTGCCCTGGGCACCTAGACCAAAAGAGGCCCTGAGAGGATGAAGAGCTGAGTCCCACGGGCTCAGGTAGTGCTGGGGCTGTCACATCACGCAGCCTGTGCCTCATGAGGAGCAGGGTCAGAGGGGCAAAATTCCCCACATCTGATGGGCTTGGGCTGGGATGCAGCAAGATCCCCCAGGCCCCCACTCTCCCTTTGACAGGACAAGTGGGAGAGCAGCTGGCATGAGGGCAATAAATATTTTGAGCATGGGTGCCGGCTGCTTAGGCAAGGACAGAACTTGGGACACCCTCCTGAAGGAGGCGGAGTTGGGCACAGCCCCTCAAGCTGGTGGTGAGGAGTCCCTGGCCCAAGTGCATTCGTTGCCCTGGAGAGAGATTATCCTGCCTGTTCTGAAGCAGCAAGAAAGGGAAGGCACCAGGCAACAGGAAGGCCAGAGCAAGCCTAGTGGGGACAGGGCAGCAGTGAGGTAGAAACAGCCCCGCCCCACCACTTCACAGTGACCACAGGCCCAGCACCCACACATTCCATCTTCATTTAGCAGTGAACGTGGGCCCAGCGCTGTGCCCAGCACCCACATATTCCATCTTCATTTAGCAGTGACCATGGGCCCAGCACCATGCCCAGCACCCACATTCCATCTTCATTTAATAGTGACCATGGGCCCAGTGCTGTGCCCAGCACCCACACATTCTGTCTTCATTTAATAGTGACCGTGGGTCCAGCACCGTGCCCAGCACCCACACATTCCATCTTCATTTAGCAGTGAACGCAGGCCCAGCGCTGTGCCCAGCACCCGCACATTCCATCTTCATTTAGCAGTGACTGCGGACCCAGCACCTGCACATTCCGACTTCCTTTAGCAGATACTGGCAGGCACCACTCCTGCTTTGCCTGCAGAGATGGTCCTTTGCTTTCTGTGCTCTAGGGACTACAGAGAGAACAAGAATGGTATGACACTGTCTCATCTAGAAAGGGAACCCACTGTGTGTTCTGACATAGGAGTCCCCTCCCAAGAGAGCTGTGGCTGTCATTCGAGTTTCAGGAACAACACCTCAAGTCACACAGTGCCCAGGAGAAGGATGCACCTGCTGCATAAGCTTTAGTTTGCTGAAAGAAGCCAAGGCTGAGAGGGAATTAGCAACACTAGGAAGGAGAGGCTGGGGATGGTGGGGTTCCTTTCTATAAGTAGCAGCAGCTTGGTCTCCCTCCTTGCAGAGAACTGAGAGAGGATAAAGAGTGCTCTGTCAGAGTAATAAACCTTCTAAAGCTAATGACTTAAAATGCAGCTACTTATTATCTCCCAATACTGCAGATTGGCAATTTGAGGCAGACTCAGCTACATGGTCCTTTGTGTGCCTCTGCTGCTGGGTGAGCAGGGGCTGACTGGTCTGGGGGGCGCCTTGCAGTTGGGCCAGCTCCCACAGTCTCCCTGCTCCTCCAGCCAGCTAGCCAGACTTGCTCCAGAGGCAACCAGGTGGGGTTCAGGGAGAGAGAGAATGCAGGGCATGGAGGCCTTGCAGCCAGATGCAGGTCCAGAGCTGGCCCCTCATCACTCTGCTATTGGCCAGAGCCAGACACAGTCCAGCTCAGATTCAGAGTGGAGAGAAGCTGCTGCAAAGCCACGTTATAAGGGTTGTGGACATGGGAAGGAGAGGAGGACTGTGGCCGCTTGTGCACTCTGCTGCCATAGGCCTATGAGGTGACCCAGTCACCTGCCTTCAAGAAACCTCTGGATTTGCAAAGAGGATTTCAGAATTTCAGTGTGGAATGAATGCCAGAGAGCCTCTTCTGAAAGCTTGGACGTTTCTTTCTTTTCTTTTCTTTTTTCTTTTCTTTTTTTTTTTTTTTTTTTGAGACAATGTCTTGCCCTGTTGCCCAGGCTGGAGTGCAGTGGTGCAATCACAGCTTTCTGCAGTCTCAAGCTCCTGGGCTCAAGTGATCCTCCTGCCTCAGCCTCCCAAGTAGCTAAGACCACAGGCACATGCCACCATGCCCAGCTAATTTTTTTAAACTTTTTGTAGAGACGGTGACTCACTATGTTGCCCAGGCTGGCCTTGAACTCCTGAACTCAAGCAATCCTCCTGCCTCAGTCTCCCAAAGTGCCGGGATTATACAGGTGTGAGCCACTATGCCCAGCCATGCTTGAACCATTTAAAACTCTTGATACTTGCTCAGCTGGACAGAGTGCATTGTCTTCCACCAGCTCGGTGATTGGAAACTACAGCAGTTATCTAATTTGGAGAATGGGACAATTTTTATACTCAAGTGTTTATAAACTAAAATGCATACCCACTAAAAACAGATAATCTGACCTAGGCTAAGAGAAGCTGAGTGACTTGACCAAGGTCATACAGCTGGTAAATAGCTGAAACTGACCAGCCCACCCACCCTGCTTTTAACAACCACATGACATGATACTATGGGTGCCTGTATCTCAGGAAGAGTGGCCCACTGACATTGGAAGCCACAAAGTGAACCTCAGGGGCTGAGAGCTGCAGAGAGGGTATCTTGTGAGAAGTATTGGCTGCCCATCAGAAAGAGCAGCGTCCAGGCGCAGAGCCTTCAGTTTCTGCACTGGGGAGCTGCTGCTGCTACCTCACCAACCTTCCCAACCAGGGACCTGGAAGGCACATATGGCCACTGTGTTGTCATACCTGTGTTAAAAACAAAAATTAATCGGGAGGCCATCGGGCTGAGGCAGCTGCAGCGCCCCTGACTCCTTCATTAGCAATCCACAAGCCGACTCAGCAAAAACAGTCATATTCTAGGCCTATCAGAAACTGCTGACTAACCCCTAACTGGCGACTTTCTACTAGTTAAGGTTAACCAATCAGAAACCACCAACTACTCTCTAACTAGGGACTTTCCACTGGAATGATCTGAATGAAATTACTGCTTCACTGTGAACAAGCATGTATTTTCTTTGCCTTGTTCCCACCTCTGCCTTGTAAAAGCCTTCCTCTCGCATGCCTTCCTTGGGGCCCTAACTGCTTTCTATCTGGCACTGCCCAATTCATGAGGTGCTCAAGAAAATCTCTTTAATATTTTAATATGTGCCTCAGTTTATCTTTGAACACCTGCAAGTGCTGAGGAGTGGTTCTTCTTGATTCCTTTGTCCGGTTTTTCTCTGTGGGTTATCCAGAACTGCAAGAGCAAAAAGATAAACTAGGAAAATCATTCCGTAAGCTATCAAAATCCTAGATCTTTAGTTTTAAAGTCCTAGATCTTTAGTTTTAAAAATAATCTCTAAAGCCAACCCAGACCTACACAGGCCACCTCTGGGGCAACTCTCAGGTCTCACGTGTGGGGCTCAAGCCTTCCTTCTGCCACAGGTTTCCTTGAGGCTCACAAATAACAGCCAGTTTGCAAACAACAAAGGACGCAAAGGAAGGCTTACCGAGCACTGTCATGTCTTGGAGTTTAAAAACAACAATCCCACCCTAGGGATGGTGGCGCTGAGCCCAGGGACCATACACAGCAAACAAGAGACAGCACCACAGCCCGTGGTGCCAGGGTTTCAACCCTGCTGTGCTTCAGTACAATCACCTGGGGACTTTTACCACCTGCAATGCTCAGGCCCCCTCCCCAGAGACTCTGACTTATGGCATGGGGGAAGCCTGCTTTATTATTTTTTAAAATGTTTCCCAGTTGATTTTAATGTGCAGCCAGGACTAAGAGCCACTTTTAAACAAGTAGTATTCAACTCAACATTGCCTGCACATTGTGTACACACTGAAATTACCTGGGGAGCCTTAGAAAAAGTACTAAGACTGGGTCCTACCTTACTCATTCTGATGGAATTGGTTTGAGGTGTGACCTGGGCATCAGGATTTTTGAAAGCTCCCAGGTGATTCCTACGGGCAGTCAAGTGTGAGGCCCAATGTCTTAAGTGACACTTAGGTGAAGAATGAATTTGGGATTCTCAGAAAAGTTTTTGTTTGTGTGTTTTTTGTTTGTTTTGAGACAGAGTCTTGCTCTGTTGCCCAGGCTGGAGTGCAGTGGCATAATCGCAGCTCACTACAACTTGCACCTCCCGGGGTCAAGCAATTCTCCTGCCTCAGCCTCCGCAGTAGCTAGGACTACAGGCATACACCATCACACCCAGCTAATTTTTGTATTTTTAGTAGAGACAGAGTTTCACCATGTTGGCCAGGCTGGTCTTGAACTCCTTACCTCAAGTGATCTGCCCACCTTGGCCTTGCAAAGTGCTGGGACTACAGTGGTGACCCACTGCACAAGTTGAAAGGCCCCCACCGCCTGGGTGCTTGCTAACCCCAAGGAGTTCCATGCACATCATCCTCCAAGGTCAAGATCTCTGGCCATGGAGACAGCCCCACATGCAGAGAAGCCCTGCAGCTGGCACCACAAAGCTCAGGCTGCCCAGGCCCTGCATGCGGCTGTCTTGAGGCTCCTCCCCTGCAGTCCTGCCTTCCTCCGTCCCTGTCTGAGCCAGGAGCCAGGCAGGCTTCCCTGGAGACCCTGCCAAAGGCTTTTCAGTTCCTGCTGGTCGATTTTCTGGGTCATGTTACCTTTTCAGAGCATTAGCAGCCTGGCTTCTGAGGAAATTGAGCTACCCATCCTCCGGGGGTGGCACAAAGTGGCCGGGAGGCACCGGCAGTCTAAAAAGAGCTCCTTGGGCCAAGCATGATGCAGAGGGCCCTACCTGCAGTTTCCCTGATGGGCCCACCAGAACCAAAGCAAGAGAAGCGGGATGGCTGTTCTGGAGCAAAGGATCTCATCAGAACCTCCTAGAGGGTTTGTGAAACCAAGACTGCTGAGCCCCACCCCAGAGTTTGTGATTCAGTGGGTCTGGGTGGGGCCATAATTTGTCTTTCTAACAGATTCTTGGTTGGGCTGATGTCGCGGGTCCTGGGAGCCTCCTTGGAGAACCGCAGGCCTGGGCTGCTGCTTTCTACTTTCCCACAGTGTAGCTTTTTCTCTGACATGAGCATTCTCTGCAAGTCTAACTAAAGCACTCTGACTTCTTGTGCTGAAGTTCCTCACCCCAATCTTCAGTAGAGGCAGAGTGTGTAGAGGAAGGATGGAGAGTGGTTGGGGCAGAATAGTGTCCAGGTCCTAATCCCTGGCACCTGTGAGTGTTGTGTTGCTGGATAAAGGGAATTCGGGCTGCAGACAGAATTAAGGCTGCTAACCAGCTGACCTGAAGATACAGCGACTGACTAGCCTGGGTCATCCAGGTGGGCCCGTTGTAATTACAATGGCGCTCCCTTCCCAGTTGAAAGAAAGAGAGGAGCAAAGAAGTAGAGACTCACAGGTGAGAGGGACTGGGTCACATTTGCTGGTTTGAAGACAGAGAAAAGCTGCAAACAAAGGAATGTGGGTCCCTCGAGAAGCTGGGAACAGCCCTACCCTGACAGACGGCAAGGAAACAGGGACCTCTGTCCTACAGGCACAAGGAACTATCTCTACCCACAGCCTGAATCAGCAAGGAAACAGGAAAAGCAAGAAGGCAGAGGAAAAGTGAGAGCCTGGCTTTTAAAGCTGGGAACATACAGACAGGAGCTGACTTGATAGGGTCAGAGCTGGGAGCATCAGCCCACATGGAAGGTCATGGGGGCATGCCCTCCACCCCAAACTCAGAATCGCTTGCCAGCAGCTCAGAGAGGTAGCCTGGCCTCTCCCAAAACCCCCAGTGGCAGGGACCTCACCATGCTCCAGGTCGTTGAGGTCATCAGTTCCCGGCTCACACTGATGGAACTGCTGGAAACTTCTCAGCAGAGAAAGCTTTGAGTCTGCTGCTGCAAGGCTCATAATCACTAACATGGGCCCATGTTTCCAGCAAGACTCAGACAAGCACTTCAGTGGCTGTGAGTGGCACGGGCTGGCTGGCATGATCCTGGGCTGATTTCATCCTCTTGGGTGCTGAGGCCTCCCATTTGTGACTTGGGGTGATTCCCGAAAACACCTCCTCTGAGAAGCCTCCCTGGGTCAGCTCAGCCTGCTTATTTCTCCCTCGTGGCACTCAATTCATGTAGCCTTTATTGCCGTGAACTGTACAGGGCCTCATTCTTTTCTGCAGTATCTGTAGTGAGACATCCATGTATAAGCACTCTGAATATTTCTGTTGGCACACAGATGATTCCAGTATTTAGGTTAAATAAATCATTATTTAGCAACATGCATGTTAACTTTTTATGGTAAGAAAATGTTTTTCTGTATATGCATAAAAATACATCTAGAAGGATGTATTTTAGTATATTAAAATCTGGATGGGGAGGTAGTATTTTCTTAATGTTTATGCTTGTTTCTTTTTTTAAATAATTTTTATTTTTTTCAAAGTAATACATGCACTGAGTTTAAAAAGCCAAGAAACAGTAAGTCTTAAAAAGGCAAAGAAAAACCACAGTAACACAAAGCAGTCCCATTTCACCCATTCCACCCCCAGTTCTCCCCAAAGACAAACATTGTCATTAACACTTCTAGGAAATTCTTCTTATCTTCACTTTCATATTTTTGGTACTATATTCATGTTGCAATTTTTAATTGATTAGCTGTAGGCATTAACTTTTGAATTCCCCATCACTAACCCTCTTCCCATCTTCCTAACACATAATCACTTTGAAGACTCCTTTTCTTCAGTTTTGGGAAATTTTCTTGCATTACATCTTTGAAGCTTTCCTCCCCCTGTTCTGTTTTTGGAACTCTTGTAGGTCAGGAGACTGGCCTTGAGAATAAATCCTATAATTTGTTTTATGCTTTCTCTTCTATTTCCCTTTGTCTTTTTGTTCTACTTGATTTTAGCTTCTAACCATTCTGTTGTTTTCTTGTTTTATTTTATTTGGGTTTTTAAATTTTTTGCCTGTCTTTAATTTTGAGGTTCTTGTGGTCTGGTTACATTTCATGGTATTCTGTCCTTGTTTTATAGATGTAACATCTTCTCATATATTACTCAATATATTGGTAGGGTATATATTTTTTTAAGTTTTCTGTATGTGTCCTACATTGGCTGCACTGCCCTCTCCAGGTCCCCTTTTTCCATTTGTCCTGGTTTCTGTGCTTCATGTTGGATTCTTTTCTCAAATACCAGCTGACTTTGGGCTGTCCTCATACCTAGGACAATGCCCTGAAAAATTGATTGAAATTATTACATGTGAGTGTTGAAGATTTCAAAGACTTGTTGGCTTCACCAGGGGGTCATAGAATTTTTGGTCCCCCAAATGTTAGTATCCCTGTATTAGTCCATTTTCACACTGCTGATAAAGACATACCCAAGACTGGGCAATTTACAAAAGAAAGAGGTTTACTGGACTTACAGTTCCACATGGCTGAGGAGGCCTCACAATCATGGCAGAAGGCAAGGAGGAGCAAGTCACATCTTACGTGCATGGCAGCAGGCAAAGAGAGAGCTTGTGAAGGGAAACTCCCATTTTTAAAACCACCAGATCTCAGGAGACTCATTCACTATCATAAGAACAGTGCAGGAAAGACCCACCCCCATAATTCAATCACCTCCTACTGGGTTCATCTCACAACGTGTGGGAATTGTCAAGTTACAATTCAAGATGCGATTTGCGTGGGGACATAGCCAAACCATATCCCTGTCTTTTCTGGGGTTACTGACACTCTCCAGGAAGAGTCCTCTAACTGCCTGGGATAGAGGTACTTGCTGCTGTTCTGGGGACGGGGACTGAAGAGCCACTGGTTGGCACAAGTCTGGCTTCAGTCCCCATCTCCATCCTCTGTGTCACCCAGCCTGCCAAGGCCTGGCCCGTCACCACTCAGTTTATCTGGAGAATAAACCTCTGGTCTGCATTGGATGGGGAAGCAGGAGAAGAGCAGGGAGGGGGCAGGAAGGAGAGGAGGGATGGGGGTCCCCATTTTGGGTGGGGTGGGAGAAGGAGATTGGGGTCCGACTGCTGTAGAGGCAGACTTTCAGCTATCCCCTCATTTTCAGCCCCAAGCCCAATTTCTGCTCCTTAATTCCTGGTGTTTCTGGGTGCAAAGCCCTTCAGGTGGGCTCAGGTGAAGCACTCATTGCTCACAGGAACAGCCCACTGCAGGCAGAACCTTCCTGTGTTCCGCAAGATCAGTTACCCCCCAATCCTTCACCAGAATTCCTGTCTGCTCTTATCTGTGTCCTCAGAATGAACGTTTTTTAAATTCTCACATTCTTTTTTGGTAGGGAAGAGCCAAATGCCGATCACTGAGCAGCTATATGTATCTGGAAGTCCATGTGTTTTCAAAAATAGGCCTGTTTTTTGTTTTGTTTTTCAGTTATGCCAGGAAGTGTGTATTTTTGCTATGTGGATTGGCAATTGGTTGATGGGGGGCGAATGAACAGAGCCAAATGAATAAAACACAATTTTAACACTTAGGGAAGTTACAAATGACTTTTACTGACTAAATTCTCATTTTTCCTGATAGAACTTTGGCCATCTTTTGAGAATTAATTTAAACTGAAAAAGTCAAATGTTCAGAGGCATTATCATAAAAAGCACTGACACAGATGGGAGGTTGTAGCTTCCCTCCAAAGTCTACTCCAGCCCTACACCCCTTGAAGAGCACAGCCCAGCCCTCACAGAGGATCCTTTGTGCTTTCTCCTGGGCCAGCCCCTTGCCCCTGGAGGCTCTGATTAATGAGGAAACTCCTTTCTCACAGCAAGAGCAGAGGGGGACCCTGTCCACAGACACTCAGTGCCTTCGCCTGAAATATTGCTTCCTCTGCATGTTGGAATCCGTTCCTGGAGGCATTGGGGACTTAACCTCTTGAATGCTGTGTACTTAGTCTCCTGGGTCTCTGGGGAGGACTGACATCAGACACCAATTTACAGAAATCTGCCTTCATCTAGAAGGCCAGGCCCGGGAAGGTTCAGACTCTCCCATGACCAGACATTGTAAATCTGCCTCGCGACAGCTCATGCCAGGAGACAGAGCTACCCAGCAGGGCCGTCTGAAGGATGTCCAATGAGCTTACGCGGCAAAGAGGCGATCCCTGGCCTGACCCCGGCTGGCATGGCAATCCCTCACTCTGTCAGTGCCCTGTCTCAAACTCCTGGGCTCGAACGATCCTCCCGCCTCGACCTCACAAAGTGCTGGGATTACAGGCATGAGCCACGGCACCCAGCACCTTTGTATTTGAATTCCCTAAATTAACGCTGGCATTTCCCACCAGCTGGGAAGACTTGTAAAATCACAATGAAATGGAGTTCATCGTGATAAAGACCTCAGCTTCAGTGACTCATGAGGATCTGAAGGGTTCAACTACCTCTTTGTGAACAGAAAAACCAATGCTCAAAAAGTGTGCTGCACAAGCTCTCACTGACCTTTAGCTCCAATCAGGATTCACCCCCAGGTAATCTGGCTGGAAAACCACTGCACCATCCCCCTACCAGAAACCAGGTGGCAAATGACAGCTGCTAAGGCCCCCATATGAGCTGCAGGGGGAGCAGAGCCAGCTGTTCTGCAGCCCCATTGTAGAGCAGGTATCTCACTCCATCCCACACAGACCAATGCCCAGTGGCCTAGGCAGTTCTAATGCCCTGGAAGCTAAAGATTGACTTGCTGGGCAATGGTCAGGAGAATCATGCACAATAACAGGGTCTTTCTGCTTTGCTGGGAACACAAGCCCTGCACGTGCTCTAGATACTGCCCACAGTGTGAGGCAGGAAACGGGGACTGCATCTAACTCAGAGAAGGAGGAAGAGGTGAGGGAAAAGGTGAACCTGAAAATGTATCCACTGCACCCTGTTCCACGGTTGGGTGTGTGGCTTTACCTGCTTCATGGATGTTGGCCAATTGATTCTACGGAAAAGAATCTAAATAAAAGGGCCCCCTTGGACAAGCCTCCTTCATTCATTCCATCCTCTACCGCCTCTGATTTTACAAGTCTTCCCAGCTGGTGGGAAATGCCAGCGTTAATTTAGGGAATTCAAATACAAAGGTGCTGGGTGCGGTGGCTCGTGGCTGTAATCCCAGCACTTTGTGAGGTCGAGGCGGGAGGATCGTTTGAGCCCAGGAGTTTGAGACCAGTCTGGGCAACATGGCAAAACCCCGTCTCTACTAAAAATAAAAAATAAAATGGTCACGTTTGGCAGCACGCACCTGTAGTCCCAGCTACTTGGGAGGCTGAGGTAGGAGAATCGCCTGAACCCAGGATGCAGGGGCTGCAGTGAGCCAAGACAGCACCACTGCACTCCAGCCTGGGTGACAGAGAGAGACTCCATCTTAAAAAAAAAAAAAAATACAAAGGGATGAGTGCTGGGAGCTGGAGGGCAGGTAACTCACTCTGACTGTGGGGATCAACAACTGTTGGGGGGTGACTGATCTGGACTTTGAATAATGTGTGTAATGATGATAAGAAGAGAATGTTGAGGGGAAAAAAGGAGAAGGAGGAAACAAAAGAATAAGGAGAACATGACAAAGGTAACAGGAAAGCATTTGTCTGCATGGCCTGGGAGTCAGTCTGGAGGAGAAGGAGAAGGATGGAAGGTGGAAGGATGGAAGGTGGAAGGACAGAGGTGGTGCAGGGGAAGCTTGCAGAAAGCCCAGGATCTGGACGAAGGAACTCAGACTTTAGGCAATGGAAAATCTCTGGGAGTCTTAAGCAGGGCTATAATTGTGAAGACCTGCTGTTTCCAAAGTGAATTCCAGCAGTTGGAGGACAGATTGGAGAGGGATGATGCTGGAGGCTGGGAGGCTCATTAGGAGACTGGGGCAGCATCTGTACAAGAAATGAGAGGGATGGGAGCCACAGATGAGAGATGGCAGATGTGGAGCAATGAGGATGAGGATTGGCAGAACAGAAGAGGAAGAAGTATTGTCAAAACTTATTTTGTTTCCAGATTTGGTGGCAAGGATAATAATTAAACCAGTAGCCAAGATGTAAAGTCCAGGAAGTGGAAAGGAATTGAGGTGGAAAGACGGTTTGATTTGGAATACATTGAGTGTGACACAGAGGTGGCCAATAGGCAGGTGGAAATGGAGCTCATGGCTGAGGAGAAATGCTGGTGTAAATCCTTGCTAGGAACAGTCCTTGCGCTTATGGTGCTCAGGCCACAGAGCCTCTTAGCAATAACCAGGAAGAGAGTGGAGAGTGGATGGGAGAGAGAGGGTTGCAAATGATGCCTTGGTCTATTGCTGAGTAACAGATTACCCTGACACCTGGTAACTTGAAATAACAAGCATCTATTATCTCACAGTTTCTGAGGGTTACTGGGAGCAGCTTAGCTGGGTGGCTCTGGCTCAAGGCCTCTCATGAAGTTGTAGCCATGCTGTCAGCTGGGGTTGCCATCATCTGAAGGCTCAACTGGGGCTGGGGCATCAGCCTTTAAGCTCCCTAACATGGCAGCTGCTGGCAAGAGGCCTCAGTTCCTCACTGCATGGGCCTCTCTGCAGGGCTCCCCATGGAGGCAACTGGCTTCCCCCTAAGAGAGCAATCCATGAGTGAGAGAGTGACCAAGGTCTTATCTTTCATAATTCAACATTTGGACTATTGCTACCACTTCTGCTGTGCTCAGTCCTATAGGCAAACCCAGGTATAATGTGGGAGGGGACCACATAAGGATGTGTATAACAGGAGGGTGGTTCATTGGAGGCTGCCAACCACAAATCACCAACCCAGGAAACAGCAAAGAAAGACGAGTCTGTAAATGATGCACAGAAAAAAGAAAGAATGCAAGCCCCAGTGCATGTAGGATGATTACCAGAGAATAATATATATGGGAGATTGTCCAGAAGGACAGGGTGGTTTCAAATGCTACAAAGTCCAGGCAATGGGAACTGAATGAGCATGGAAATTAGGTCACTGGACTTGGTGACCAGCTTCCAGGCTGGCATGGCCAGCCACAATGCTACAAAAGCAGGTAAAAGCCACCTCTTGGCAGATGGAGAAGTGGGTGGAAAATGAAGACATAATGGCAGGTGGTGGTAAAAGTAGACGACTTTCCAGAGTATTGATGGTGATGTGAGGAGAGACTGAGAGTAGTTTGCAGGGGAAAGCTGTTCTGTACACAAAAGCTTTGGCTGGTGGGAAGAGGTAGAGGGGAAAATTGGAAGACATGGGACAGAGACTTAATTGATGATCTAGAGTCCCAGAGGACATATGAGGACAGTGATTGGAAGCACAAACAGATAATTAACTCCCCTTCCTCTAGTGGCAGGAAAGGACAAGTGAGGGATGGTTGCAAGGGATGCGAGAAGTATGCAGGCTGCTCGTCTGAGGGTCTCTATTTTCTTCTGCTGACATTGAGTTGAGGGATGAGGTGGTGGAAGGGGTTTAGAAGAAATCAAAGGCTTAGGTTAGCTCTGGTGACTTGTCTCCAGGGACAGGCACTGGCGTTGAGTAATGCCCATGACCTTCCTGCTGTGTTGTGGAAATTTCCTCACCCCACAGCTGAAGAGTAGTGCACACCCCTGTTTCATCCTCCCCCGACTTCTCATGCTCCCCAGAGCCACAGAGGCATCTGGAATTTGTGTGCTATTATCAATGGTGCACAATTTATGTCCATCCCCTATGGCTGGGAATGTCTACAAAGCATCTCTTTATATTAATAGAAGCTCCAGTCAAGGCTGGGGGAGCTGTGGTCTTGACTGCTTGGGGGAGCTTATTCACCTGGACCACCTGGAAGGAAGATGATGGGAGCTTTCCCCAAATCCATCATCAGCTCTGCAGATCTAGGAACAGTGAGATCAACACCTCTGCCTCTAGTCCTCCCAAATCATCTGCCCCAAGGCTGTGGAAATGGTTTCTTCTCACTAGGCAGCTCTATGCCTGAGGTACCTATGAAACCAGAGTGGCAGCAGAGGGTCAAGCCTTGGGCAAGTCCACTTAACCTCATATGACCCTGCTCCCTCATCTGTAAAATGGGAAGAATAGGGTTGTTCATGTATCATTTAGCACAGTACCTGGAATGTATTTAATGTTAAGCAAACACTAGCTATTTTTCACAAGCCCTGGAGGTCAGACATGACTGCCAAGGGACTTGATTATAGGTTTATTGAGTCAGTCTGTCTTCCTATTGCTCCCGCACATAGACACTTTGCTTAGTGTACAGTGAAATGAAACAATATAGTGAATATGGGCTTTGGATGAGCCCGTCATTCCAAAGAAAAGCTACTCTCTTTACCCCAATTTTCCATGGCCAGGGGCCCAGGCTGTGTCCCCAGTTTGGAGTGTTGGTTCAGTAGGTGGAATCCTATAACAAAACCTATGCAGGATTGATCAGGGTGGCCAGTTTTCTTTGTTCCCTTATGATATTATCTTCCATTTCCTGGCACCCTCTCTAGACACAGTATATCTGACCCAGTAAGACAACTTCTAGACCCATTTTACAGATGAAGAAATTAAGACCGAGAGAGTAAGGAATGTCCCAGGCCACACAGCTGCTAACTGCAAAGCTGGGCTTTGCTCCCCTCCTGTCCCCTCCCCTTCCCTCCCCTCTCCTCCTCTCCCCTCCCCTCGTGCCTCTTCTGGCCTCCTTCCCTTCATACATGGCTGCTCTGCCTGACCAAACACCCAAGGACCATGGACAAGAAAGAACAGGCAGAGGGGGAAGCTCCGGCTCTGGTCCTTTGTATGCTGGGGTCCAGCAGAGGTTGTCTTCCAGAAGTCCTTTTCAACTTCTCAGAGCTCTCAGGGTTCTTTCAGGAATTGCAGATGCCCAGAATCACAGACTCCTGGGTCCAAATGGTTGAGTCAGTGTGTGAGAACTGTCCGGGACATCCTCCCCAACCCAGCACCCAAACGGGCTCCAGGGTGTCACTACCTCCCGCAGCAGCTCAGCCTAACACCTAGTGGCGGGTTACTGGAGCGTCTTCCCCTACTTTGAGCTAAAAGCTCTCCTACCCAGCTTCCCCTCACTAGCCCAGATTTGGACTCCTTAGGATGCAATGGCAATTGTGCTTTCTTTGTGTAATATCTACATCGCACCATTTTCCCCAGGCAGCTGGGCCCCTGTCCACTCTGCTTCATGAATGCTGTAACTTGAGACTCCCTTCTCAGAGTACTTTTCCACACTGGGCAGGTTTCCACCTCCCTCACTGCCTTGGGGCTCTCTGTCCTTCCCCCTCTCACAAGCCTGTTAGAAGCAGAGCTCCCAGGGCGTTTGCTGATTTCTCCAGGAAATGCCCCTTCTCTTTTACCTCTGGGTCTATTAGCAACTGCTGGGTCAGACTTGGATGTCTGGGGCTTCACCACCTTCTCTTCCAAGTTCTATTTTAGGGTGTGGCCCTTGGTTCCTGGCAACCTCTTCTCTAACTCCGGAGAGGTCTAAGGAGCACACTCGCCCAGCCAGAACTCCCCCTCCTCTGGGGACTCCACAGATGGGCTTAGATGGCAGTAGAGGAGTCGGAAGTTCCACCAGAGCCCTCTTTGCGGGTTCTTCAATGGGGACTTTCTCTGGGGTTCCTCCATATTTTGTTTTTTGCCACAGGCGCTACTTTCTTTCTACCATCACCCAACACCCCCCTCTTCCCTCCCTCTTATGGGGGCAGTCCCAGGATAACCCTCAGCCTTGTTAGTTCTCAGCTCCCCTAACCTGAGCCCAGTGCACAGAAAAAAAAGCCTCCTGCAGAAAAGGCTGTGGCGAGAGCAGAGCTCAGACACAGTCCACTGTCAGCAAAATGCTCTTAGCTCTAACTGGAAGCTGACATCACCCATCTGACAATCAGGAACAGGTAAGTTTAGTAGCTCCAAAATGTCCCCCACTGCCCAGTGCTGCTCCTGTCTCATGGGCCAGGACCCGAGCTGGTGAAGACCTTGGCTGAGCCCTGCCACAACAGGAGACAGCTGGCCACCCTGAGCAGGTGCATCCAAAGGGAGGGAGTGCAGCTGGTCCTCTCCCTCTTGTTAAAAGCAAGGGAGGCTTTCCCAGAAGCTCCTCAGCACACACCCTGTCTGGGCTATTTGACCAGAACTGGGTCACACCCTCTCATTCCTAAAGCAGTCTCTGGGAAGGGGAGACGGTGGACTAACCTGTGGACTGAACAAAGCCTGCCAAGCCGGGCCCGGAAGGAATTCATATCTTCTGAGCAGGTGGCCATCGGATACAAAACAAAAATAAGTGGCTGTTGGCCAGCAAGAAGCAAGTGAGCACTGTGGGGCAGCCAGAGCTTCCCGACCCATGTAAATCAAGGGTTCCATCTGTGCAATTCAGCCTATGCCACAGAGAGAGGAACACCTGCATTTGGGGGAGTGGGTGTGCGTGGTGTCAAGATATGTCAAAGTTTAAGAAGATTGAAGTTGATAGAGTCTGCTAATAGATAACAACTAACCCAGGAAATAAATATGTAAATCATACACTTATAAACTTGATCTTGAAGATCACATGAGCACAGAGGTTCCTAAACTCATTCAAGGCAGAAAAATACAAAAAAGGGTAATCTTTATGGAATGCCATGATTCTTGATCAAATTAATCAATCAAATTAAAATAATTTTAATAGCAAAAAATATCTGTTCATTATATATGTTGAAGGTGTATCATCCTCAACCAAGAAAAATGCAAGCCAGGCATGGTGCACGCCTGTGGTCCCAGCTACTCGGGAGGCTGAGGTGGAAGGATCACCTGAGCCTGGGAGGTTGAGGCCACAGTGATTGCGCCACTGCACTCCATCCTGGGCGACAGACAAGACCTTGTCTCAAAAAAAAAAAAGAAAAGAGGAAAGAAAGGAAGGGGAAGGGGAAAGGGAAGGGGAGGGAGGAGAGGGGAGGGAAGGGCCAAACTAATTGTGCTGGAGTTTTCCGTTATTATTGGCAGACCTTGGCTTTCCGTGGTTCAACTTAGGATGGTATGAAAACGATGTACATTCAGTAGAAATTGTACTTTAAATTTTGGATTTTGATGTTTTCCTGGGCTAGCGACATGCCCTACAATATATTCTTACATGAGATATTCTACACTTTATAACATAAACCTTGTGTTAGATGATTTTGCCCAACCATAAACTAAGTGTTCTGAGCACATTTAAATAGGCCAGGCTAAGCTCTGATGTTCAGTAGGTTGGGTGGATTAAGTGCATTTTTAACTTAAAATATTTTCAATGTCCGATGAGTTTTTTGGGACATAACCCCATCGTAAGTTGAGGAGCATGTGTATTGGGTTTCTTGGAGTTTTTTTCCTTATTTGGTTGTTTTGTTTTCTATCTTATATGAGCAAAGGGGTAAAAGATTTCAGAAAAACACCTGAGAGATAAATCTTAATACCATTCAATCCAGCACATCCGTTAGTAAATTAAGAATGAGCAAAAGCCCACCACTGTCCATGTGTAAAGGCTGGGCTCCCCGAAACAGCTACAGGGACACTCCAAGTACTTCAAAATCACCAATTCAGCCAAAACCTCACATTTATTTTCTGCAAAAGTTACCAAGACTCACAGATGCCTTTGCGTTTCCCCAAGGTCACCTGGTTAATTATTGACATAGCAACTCCCCTCGCAAAGCAAAGAATCAAAATGATTTCCCACGTCCCAGGTTGGGATGCATGTTAATGAGGAAGGAAGGCCTCTGCATGGCGGGGCCTGAGCTAAGTATGTCTAGTCAGAGTACAAATCCGGGACAGACTTGAAAAGCTTTCTAATCCACCTATACTCGAAGAATAAAGCTTGGATTTCACAAGTTGTTTCTACTGGTGATTTAAAGACACACTCCTCTCTCCCATATGCACACAAGCACAGACCTGCAAGAGCACTGTCCCCTCCAGAGCCTGACACTCCAGGCCCCCAGCAAGTGTGAAATCCAGGTGTGACTTTCTAGGCATGGCCTGGTAAGGAAGGGCCTGGCCCACTCCTCGGCTCCCTCCTCCCAGCCAGAAACAGTTAATTGCCAGCTCCAGACTGCCTCCAGCCCAGCCCTAATCGCCGATCTCAGGCGGCTGGGCTGAGCAGCTCCAGCCCAGGCTAGGGTTGTGTGAGCAGCGGGAGCATTCTTCCAAGGTAATGATTAAGCTGAGTGCCTGGCAAGGGCACGGGCTGAGAGCAGGGAAGGTGAGCCCTATTCACACCTCGGCCAGGCTGCAGTGGCCAGGACTGGTTTGGGAAGGCAGGGCCCCAGTGTGCAGGGGCCCCAAGCCAGCAGCCACAGCCTCCTACCTACACAAGAGTGTTCGGGAGCATCTCAGGGCCAGAGACTTTGCTGCCCGCCCTGCCAGGACTTTGTCCTCACCCCTGGCACCATGAAGCTCCAGGTGTTCTGGACTGGGCTGGAATACACCTGCCGGCTCCTGGGCATCACCACTGCTGCAGGTAAGACCCCGCCTCCTGGCTGCTGATCCTTGTACACTGGCACCGCAGATAGGGCTGCCTGAGGGGTGGGAGGTGGCCGAGAGACAGCAGGCACATCTGGCCACTTCTGTGCTTCCATTTTTTTCCCAAGACCCCCAGAAACACTGCTCTGTAGAGCAGCAGCAGGTGCAGTGGGGTGATCCTAGGGCCAGGGACCAGAGGGCTGGGTGCTGGATCTTTGCTTGGCAACTCACCCTCCCTGTGACCTTGGGAAGCCTCCAGATCCTCATCTGCAAAATGATTCCAGGGGTTCACCCCACCTACTCAGAGTTGTCATGAGATGGAGGTGGAGACAGAAGGTGAAGGTAGAAAGGGCTGGGCCTCACTGTGTAGCTACAAAAGGTCAACTGAGCTCATCCTGCTTTACTCAAACCATCCCTACCGCATGGAGAGAGAATTCCCAGTCATGAGCAGCTCTGCCCTGGGGGGACAGGCTGAGCTCGGCTGGACATGGAGATCACAGGCTTCCCTCAGGCCCATGCTGGACCCTGTTAACAGAACACCCTGTAGGAACCCAGACCCCTCTCTGAGGTCTGACTG
Source organism: Symphalangus syndactylus (assembly GCF_028878055.3). Lineage (NCBI taxonomy): Eukaryota > Metazoa > Chordata > Mammalia > Primates > Hylobatidae > Symphalangus > Symphalangus syndactylus. Next base: position 81,908,818 of record NC_072426.2, read on the forward strand.
CAGGAATGCACTGTGGTCTTAGTAGCAGAGATGCTTCCCAGAGATGCTGGGCTCCCTCCCTCACCCAGCAGAATCACAGGGCTGCTCAACTGGCCAGGAGGGCAGACTGTTAGAGCAGAGCCCACAGCCACCATCCTGAGCCCTGCCTGCTCACTTCCCCAGGGCAGGCCTGACCCTCAGCCCCATTCCTCCTACAGGGCCAGGATCTGTTTTGGGAAAGTGAACAGGCAGAATTCTGAGCCCTTAACTCTGAGCCACATTGTCCCTTGGGGACAAAGAAGAGACACACCCTCTATCAAAGCCCTTCCCCACCACTGGGCAAAAGCTTACCCACAGGTCTTGCCAAATGGGAAAGTTCTCCTAGGTCAAAATCACATAGTGCTGGTTCCTGCCCCAGCCCAGTCACTTGCATGATATATGACCTTGGGAAGCCCCTGACCCCTCTGAGGCTGCACTTTCTGATCTGTATGATGGAGATGCTGGACCTGCTGGCCAGGTGTTTGGACAGATTAAGGATGCAGGAACTGAGCATGGCTAAGTAGAACTGAGGATGAAAACCTCTCAGCAGAAGCCCCCATGACACACTCCAGACCTCAATGGGAAGCTGGGTCCTTTCAGGAGCACTGGGCTGGGTTCAACCATGAGCTGGCCAATGGGCTCTTCCAGCAGCTAGGCCGTGAGTTAGATCATGAAGGGCTGCTGGATGGTTTAACCCCACCCCTCCTGCTACAGGATGGGGCACCTGAGCTCAAATGCGGGTGGTGACCTTGCCCAAGGTCATGCTGCATGTCAGAGGGACAGCCAGCCTGGAGCCCTGGTCCTTCAACTTTCACAAAGGCCAGGGCTCTGGCCAAAACCTTCCCTGTCTTCCAGAATAGGCAGCAGGAGGAGGTTCAGAATTGCTCTGCTGAGGCTCTGAGTGGAGGCACTGATGGAGGAGCCAGATCCAGCCACTTTCAGAAGCATGTTGCCATCTACACATAAGGGAATGATGGCCAAGATCCCCAACAAGCAAACAAGCCATCCTGGGGAGAGGAAGGCCACCCCAAATAGGTTTCCATGTCTGTTGATCTGAGTCCACCCTGCTCCCCCAGGCTTTGGTTTCCAAATCTGTAAAATGCCAAGAATCCCAGTTTCCCCAGCCACACTCCACCCAGAGCTGAGGCCCACCTCCTGTCAAGAGGCTGTTCTAAGATGTGTGTAACTATGCTTCTAATGGATTAGCTAGAGACAGTTTAACAGTCTGATTTATCTCAGTCACCGGAAGAGTCTGCAGCCCCTGACACTCCCATGCGCGCGCACATGGGGCTCGTCTTAACCACAGCCTTTATCTCCACACAGGGACTGCTGTTAATGCTGAGAATGGGCCTCCCTCTTGGTTTTGATAGGAGATTCAGACTAAAAATAGCCATGAGCTCCCTTCTAATGGCCAGGCTTTCAAATGATCTTGCTTGGGCTTTCTAGAGTGCTGGGAGCAAGTGGGAGGCTAGAGAGAAGGGTTTGGTGTTCTTGGGCAAATCTCGAGTTTCTTCCAGCATCACTGAACTCCTGGCCTATTTCCAGTACATAAGATTTGCAAATTCCTTATTCTCCTAAGCCTCTTTTTTGTTGAAATCCTCTGTTGAGAAATCCAGGCTTCATTTACAAGGGCACTGCTGCTAGAGAGGAAATAAGACCGGAAATAGAGGGCCTCACTTTGCAGAAACCCTAGGGAGGTAGGGAGTGTGGATTTCTTAAAAGCTAGGAAGACATGTGACCCAAGGGCACTCAGAGTGTCACCTGCGGGGACCAGGCAGCTGCTAAGAGGCTACAGCCTCTCATTAGCAGCCTCTTCCCTGGACCCCCTGCAGACAGGATCAGGGCTGTCAAAATCACTGAGGGCATCTGGTGGGTGCCTCTGCCAGCATGTCAAGGCCCTATGACTGTAGATGAAGCCACAGCCTTTGGATGAAGACTCCTTAGGATTCCTCGAAGTCCCGCAGACCGTTCTTGCCCCACCTCAGTGTCCAGCCCCACATCATGAGGGGTCGTAGAGCACAGACGGATCATTGCCGCCACCAAATTGGGATAAACAGGCCTTGGGTAGTTGCACCTGGGTGGAAGTGTTTCTAAAATTAGAAAATTCCCTCCTTCTGGAGCAGTCTTGTGGTTTCCAGGACATCACAGACCACTCCCGCATTGTTTACACCGGGTTCATTTGCATCACCTCCCTGGCTCGGGATGTGGGTGTGGGGGGCAGGCGCCCATGGGTCCATGTGCATGCATGCGCCCGTGTGATGTCTAAGTGCCTCAGTTGCTGAGACGCGGCATCCATTGCTGCCCATGGAAGCAGACACAGTTGGGAAATGGCACACAGGCTGTGAGCACTCCACATCCCCCTGTGCGGATGCCAGGGCTCCCGCCTGTCAATCCCTCAAAGCAGGTTCTCCCTGTGTCCACTGGAGACAAGGTAGATGTCCTGAGTGTGAGACTCAGGCCCCAGAGGAGGCTCAGCCCTGTGACAGGTTCTCAGCACAGAACAAATGGCAGGAAAGGGGTCCTGGGAAATGGGTTTAACTGAGCCTGGAGCACAGTGGTCCAGGGCATTCCTCTTCTGTGAGATGAGAAAGGACCTGTCCCACAGCATTGGTCCCAGTTGGAGGCTAGGAAGGCAGGGTTGGCTTCCCTTTGAACTTCAGTCATCCTCTTACCCTTTAACCTCAGGGGAATCTTGAATAACTCTCTCGCCACTCCCCAGCTCCTGCTGAGGTGGCCAGGAAGAGCATGGGAAGAGCCCTCTTTGTGGGGCAGAGGAGGCACCTCTCAGGCCGTCCAGGCTGGGTATGGAGGGAATAGGAGACATGTCCCTGGGCCTCGCCTTGTAGAGAAAGCTCTCCCCTCAGGCTGTGTCCTCACACAGAGATGTGCATGGGCTTCCCCAAAAGAGGCTTGCTCAGAAAATGTCTCTGGGCACTTGAGCAAGGCCTCCCAATTTCCCTCAGAGCAAAGAGGCTCCAGCTTGAGGCCCCACTGCCCCATCTCCAGGGCTGAATTTCACTCTTCCAGCCTCTGCCCAGAGCAGGGGTTGCTGAGAATGAACATGATCATTTGAGTATTTACTCAAATAATACTCAAAGCCCAAGCTTTGCACTACGTATTTTAAATGCAGTATCACATTTCATCCTCCTGTCATTGGAAGCATCATCATGTTCAACCTCATACCCACTGTACAGGAAGGGAAACCAAGGCCTGATGGAGTGAAGCATCTTGCTCAGGGTCTCACACTAGGAAGCAAGAAGACAAAGTTCCACCTGATGATGGTCTGCTCCTGAGACCCCACTCCTAATCGCTATTTCCTCCACCTGAATCAGGATTAAAAAGCATGTCTCATAGTATTTTGATGACCCCAAGATGCAGGATGCAAAACACACAGAGGAGAGCAAGAGAGGCTTGATCATAACTTCCCCATCCTCTACCCTCATGCTCCTGACCTTGGTCAGTTCTGATCAGGCAGGTGGGGTCATGGTGAGGACACAGGTACACTGAAGCACATAGTGAAGGGTCACCAAACACTTTCTAAATCTCAAGACACCGATATTCATTGCAGCTATCCATTCTCTGTCTCAAGATTGCCACACATGCTTTAACCAGCACCACCATGACCTTCTCTAGCCAAACCTGCTCCTGGAACCCATCTGGGGACAGACAAATCTGCACACATTTCCAGAGGGAACTATCACGGTAGGGCTTGCCTTGATGGGTCCAGAGGTGCAGGACTGACTGCATGCATTACGGTCATTGTCTCGCTCCAGCCCCACAAATGCCTGAGAGGCTGGAGTGCTGGGCTCAGTCCCATTTTACAAATGAGGAAACTGAAGCTCAGAACACTGAGGTAACCTGGCAGAGGTCACATGGCCAGGAGACAGAGATCTGGTGTCGGAACTCCACTCTGTCCAAACACAGGGCTGTGTTATGGCAGCTCCAAAGCAAAGGGCATGGCAGAGCCAGCAGGGCATGAGGGGATGGAGGCAGAGCCATTCTGAGTGAACTCTGCTTGTCAGGCTGTTTCTCACAAATTGAGTGCTTGGGATCAACCTGGGATCACTGAGGGGTTTTATTTTGTTCCAGGTTTTGGCCCATTAACCTGTTTCTCTATATAATGGACACGGCCACATTTTCAACTGCTCCCATGCTTCCCACACAGTTAGAGCATTGGCTTATTAATGTAGATTAGGAGAAAAGAAGTATTTAAAACCCAGCTGTTCTCATTATATTTTAAAGGATACAGCAAATGCATAGTTCGACCTTAGCCCTGTTCAAAGCCTTCAGGAAAACAAATGCTTCTGAAGCAGCCATATTGGGCTCTCCATGCTGATTTCACCCCTCTTACATGTATATCCCCATGACCACCTCCTGCTGTTTAAGAAAGCGTCACGTACTCCAATGCCTCGCAAGAGATTTATCACCCAAGTGAGCCCACATTGCATTTTCAGACCTTCCAAGTGAATGTTGACTGTTTTCCTTTTCTGTTACAATTGGCTCCACAAGTAAATGAAATCTGCCTCCCTCTCTTCCCCCCACCTACCACCGACAGGCAATAGGATTTGGTTCAAACATTTCTTTTTTCACAACTTTGTGCCTGTGCCTTGCTTCTAGATTTATAACAAGAAATCTGAAACTTCAATTAGGTTTCATTTACTTGGCAAACTGTTGCTGAGTCCCCAGTCATGCAGTGTAGACACATGGATTAGAATGGCAAGAACTTGCCCTGTGGGAGCACATGGGCTGGACAGAGAAGCAAACTAGTAAGTGCACATTCGAGCACCAAGCACTGCAGCATAGTGTTTGGGAGGTGGATCTGTGTCCTGGGACAACCACTGTATCTACCCTCTGGAGTTGTGAGGGCTCAATGAAACAATGGCTAAAGTAGCAAGCTACCTGGCACATAGATTCTCACTCAGCATGGGCTAATTTTAGAGGAACATGCAGGGCATGGAACTGTGTACCATGAGTTGTCGGCTCCTTTTGTTGGAAGGAAGAAGAAGGAAGATCTGAGGAAAGAAGCAAAGCAGTATGTGACTTATGAGGCTGGACGGAGGAAGGGGCTACACTGTAAAGAGCATTATACTGGGAAACATTTCCCATCACATTCTGAGCTTGGGTTGTGAAGATCAGCCCACAGGAACTTGGCTATTTCTACGCCACATATAGTAAACCAACCAGAGGAAAGACGGCAGCCTTGTTTTATTTCTCATGGGATGACAGCTCTTTCAAGATTGTCCTGGGTTCTATTCAGCCTTCTGAAGAGGGCTGTGAACAAAAAGAAATGCTGTCTGACATAAGTGGCTGACACTGTGAAGAAGGGGCTCAGGAAGCCCCCCAGGAGGTCAGGTAATGGTCAGATGAAGAAGCCTGGTGTGTGTGGAATGGACAGAGAACAACGGGGGCATGGACAATGCTTTCTGGAAACCTGCCATGTGGATGAGTGAGCAGATGCATTCTCCCTGAACACTGAGAAGGAATAGGAAGTGAATACCTTGGTTCTCCCTGACATTGAGACCTGGAAGAAATTTCTCCTGTGGGCCTGTATAAGTTTGTTTTCACACTGCTGATAAAGACATGCCCAAGACTGGGCAATTTACAAAAGAAAGAGGTTTAATTGGACTTAAAGTTCCATGTGGCTGAGGAAGCCTCACAATCGTGGTAGAAGGCCAGGAGGAGCAAGTCACGTCTTACATGTATGGCAGCAGGCAAGGAGAGACAGCTTGTGTGGGGGAATTCCTCTTTTTAAAACCGTCAGATCTCTTGAGGCTTATTCGCTATCATGAGAACAACACGTGAAAAACTTGCCCCCATGATTCAATTACCTCCTGCCGGTCCCTCCCACAACAGGTGGGAATTCAAAATGAGATCTGGATGAGAACACAGCCAAACCATATCAGAGTCCTTACAAGGGAGATGCTATTCTACACGGGAGACACTATCCTCAATAGTGCCAATGAACCATGTGGGTCTGCAGAGTCCTTCCTCATCACCAAAGAGTGGGGTATCGGCACAGATGGCCTCACAGGTGAATTCTACCAACACTTAAGGAAGAAATTTCTATTCCACACAAACTTTTCCAGAAATTTGAAAGGAGGGAATACTTCTCAACTCATTCTATAAAATTAGTATTTATGTGGGTACCAAAACCAAAGATATTACAAGAAAACTATAGACTAATATTCTTTTCAATATAGATGCAGAAATTCTAAGCAAAGTTTTAACAAATACAAATATATTGAAAGAATGATATATCATAATCAAGTGGAGTTCATCTCAGAAATGCAGGGTTGTTTTCATATTTGAAAAATCAATTAATGTAACTTACCATGTGTTATAGACTAAATGTTTGTGTCGCCCCAGCCAAATTCATATGTGGAAATCCTAACACCCAAGATGATTGTATTAGGAGGTAGGGCCTTCTCTGAATGGAAATAGTGCCCTTATAAAAGAGACCTGAGAGAGCTCCCTAGGCCCTTCTATCATACAATGTGTGGTAACAGTGAGAAGACAGTTTTCTATAAGCAAGGGGTCCCTCAGATACCAAATCTGCCAGCACCTTGATCTTGTACCTCCCAGCCTCCAGAACTGTAGGAAATAAATTTCTGTTGTCTATAAGTTACCCAGTATATGGGATTTGGTTATAGCAGCTGAAATGGACTAAGACATCATATTTAAAAACTAAAAAAGAAAAACCATATTATCATCTAAATAGACACAAAGTTTTAAACAAAATCCAACATTCTTTTATGATTAAAATAAAACTATCATCAGCAAACTAGTAACAGAAGGAAACTCCCTCAACCTTAAGAGGTCATTACAGAAAACATACATCTACTTAAACGTAAAAGACCAGGTGCTTCCTCCTAAGATTAGGAACAAGGCAAGGGTGTCCACTCTACCACGTCCAGTCAGCATTGTACTGGAGGTTCTAGCCAGTGCAAGAAGCAGAAACAAAATGCATACAGATTGTCCAGGAAAAAGAAAAATTTTATTCACAGATGATGTTATCATCTATAGAAAATCTAATAGAATCTACCCAAAAACCTACTTGAGGAAATAGCAACATTGCAGAAGACAAGCTTAATATATAATAATCAACTGTATTTCCATACATTAGCAACAAACAATTAGAAAATGAAATCTTTAAAAATACAATTTATAATAGCATTGAAAATCTGAAATATTTAGGGATAAATCTGACAAAAGATGTAAAACAAACTACACTAGAAACTAGAAAACATTGCTGAGAGATAACAAAGAAAATCTAAATGAATGGAGATGTATCTTGTTGATGGGTCAGAAGGCTCAATATCGTTAAGACATCAGTTCTCTCCCAAATTGCTATACAGTTTCAATGGGAGCTCAATCTGAAGTCTCTTCCAACTGAATGTCCAGAAATATCTGCCATGAAATCCTTCCCTTTTCCCACACTGTCTCTGAACCCTGGCTCATGTATGTCAGCTGAACTGATCTCCACACAAAGGTAAACCTCCCCACCATGCTTACTGTTTGCCACAACTCCTGAGCTAAGAAGCCTGTGGCTACTACCTTACTGTCCCAGTGAATTCACAGCAACTGTTTCCAGCAACTCTGTAGTCTTGGAAATGGTACAAATCTAGCTTTTCACCTCTACCCTGGCGGTGACCACCTCTCCTGGACCATCCACGCCCATTGTCATCAGCCTGGAGCATCTTTCCCTGAGGTGTCCTTGGAGACCCTGAGTCCAGCAGGAGATGAGAATGAAAAGAAGCAATAAACATACATGGTGGGTTCTGAGGCTGCCCCAGTGAGTACAAAATTCTCATCCAATGCCCAGGGCATCCAGTGCCAAGGTTAGTGTGGCCTGATGACTGTGAAGCATCCCATGTTGCCACCAAGGGCATCACAATGAATGCAAGACATATGTCACAATTCAACCCATGGAGTCAGAACGGGTAAGCAACTGTGGATCATGAGGTCAGCCCTATGGCAAAAGCAGCAGCAGCCTGAGGCCAGGGGAATATCCCCTCAGTAGGCAGCCCCACAGGTGGCCCCAGCCTCAGGAACATGCTGGCCTGAGCCCCGTGGGGTCCCTAGCAGGGTTATGGAGGGCTAACACAAGAGATGTAGAGATAGATGGGAGTTTGGGTCACTTACATCCCAACTGGGCTTTGAGAAGGGACCTCAAAGTAAATTAGTGAACAACAAACAACATCGGTGCACAGGGAACAGCTTTTTGGCCACAAAAAAACCCACAAGTGTGTTAATGGGAGCAAAGGATGAGAATAAACCCTCTCCTTCCACTGGAGAATACTGATGGGAACTGCCTGCCTCTTATAATAGCTTTCCTAGCCATCATCTGCATTTGTGCAACACTCTCATTTACTTAGACTGAGCAGTGTTGGGCACCTTTTTGCATGTTTTTATTTTCCCAATTTTCCAGAAGAAGATGCAGACCAAAGAGTTAATCACTTTCCTGAGGATGCAGGACTCGGCTTTTCTGATGCAGGCCTCGTATTCTTTCTGCTCCGGTGCAGCCCCCTCCTAGCTTTCGTCCACCCATGCTGAGACCAGAGCTCCAGGATGAGAAGGATACTCACACAGTGGCTGCCCTGCCCAGGGCTGTACCACAGGCCCTTGGCCCAGGATCTCTGATCTCTGCTAAGCCTGAACTACAACAAACAGCTCAGGAAAGCAACACAGAAGCAAGCCCTGGACCCTGAGAGAAGAAAGGTCTTGTACCAAGGTTGGATCTGGCCCAGACAGGAGGGACAGAGACTGGAGGGAAGGAGCTAACAAGATGAGAGAGGCCAGGCTTGTCCATGAATGGCTACATCAAGGTGCAATGCAAGGCACTTCCTGGGATCATGCAGGGAGTGAGACAGAGGCGTGGGGTGAGCTGTGCTGGAGTGGGCATAAGGTACCCCTGTTGGGCTGGGGTGAGAGTAGCTAGGGAGCCTGAGGTGGGATAATAGGGAGGGATGGAAGGAGTCAAAGGCCACTAATGGCGGTGTCAAGCAGTGCTGTTCAGTGTTCCCGTGCCCCTCCACCTGGGCGGGAAAGACAGCACAGCCAGACTGAAGCACGTTTCAGGGCAATTATTTCTGGTAGAGAATTTGGTGTCATAAGGCTCTGATTCTGCAGGTAGCAGGGCCTTTGTCCCATTGTTTGTCTCCATCGATTGGCTCCTGATCATTGATCAGCTAAATCCAAAGATCAGCTCTACAGTCCCTGGTCCCAGCTCAGGGTAATGCCCTGGGGGTATCTGTTCCAGTGAGTTGCTGATTCAGGCCAACCACTTCCACACTGGACTAGCACCCTGTGAAGGCAGAGCTTCCAAGACACCAGCCCCACTGCCCTGTGAGAAGGATGGAAGGCCAGAGAGCAGGCTAAATTCCAAGAGGAGCTAGAAGCCCGCAGACCCTGGGCCTTCCAAATCTCTAGATGCCAGGGCCAGAGCTACCACTCTCAGGGCCAGGGAAGGGCCTACACTGCCCCTGAGGGAGGGAGTGCCACCTTGGGCTTTGACTGAGGGCCACATTAAATTACAATGAGGCCAATTTAATTTTACAATAAGTACCCCCTTAATTTTAAGAGGAGCACCTCCTTCATTTTAGAACACCTCCTTAATTTGATGGCAAATATCTTCTTAGTTTTAGGGAGAATGCCTCCTTAATGAACGAGCACCTCTGTAATTTTAGGAGGTGTGCCTCCTTAATTTTGAGCCCTGGTGTCTTTCTGGGCCCACCCTGCTCCTAGTTCTCCGGGTGCCATAACTTCTTTGTGTTTAACAGAGATCCCTGCCTAAATCTGAAACCTGGCAGAAACCTAAGGTCCACAAAACAAGGAGTGGGCCGTCCTCATCCACAGGTTGAAGTGAGGCCTTTGAGAGGGTGGGGGCCCACCTGTGCCGTCTCCGGGAACAGATGCTCAGCAGACTGGAGAGGAGCTCCTTCTTACCTGTGCCAATCCCATTCTTCATTCAAGCCCCCACTAAATTTCAGGCCACACTTCATGTTCACCTCCTGCCAATTCTGGAGATCAGTCCCCCGGAAAAAAAACTTTTGGGAAACTCCAGGCCCTGGGTGAAAACACTTTGGGGTCCTATATCTATGTCATGTGGAACTGTGATACCTTCCAAAAATATTTTGTTCCCAGTACAGTCCAGTCAGCACACCAGGCTAGGAGCTTCCACAGCCAGGCCCAACGTGGCTCTCTGGGGTGAGTGTTGGATACGGTTCACGAAATTCCTGCAGCAAGGAATCTCACTTCTTGCTTTCTTCACTTTTTCTACTGAGAATGTTTGCAAAATGCAACTGTGGGAGGGACCTGCTTTGGATGATACAGGGTTCTCCTCCACAGATCCTCTACGAAGTCTTAAGTTATGAAACCACCAATAGGATTCCATGACCCAGTGGAAGTCCCCAGACACCATTCCTATTCCTAGGAGCCTGAATCTCCAAGGCTATAGGGCAGGTGCTGCAGGACCCAGAAATGCTTACTCCTGAGGAGTCAGAACATAATGTTTACTCTAAGGAGTCAGGCCAGACACAGAGACTTCTAACGCCAAAAGCCTCAGGTGGCTAGATGACTGAATAAGCTGCTTTTCCAGTTACCCTTACATGGCTGCATAACAGCCCACTATAAAACGTAGTGATGTAAGACTGCAATCATTTGATTATACTCAAAACATTGTGATTCAGAAATTCTGGCAGAACGCGGTGGAGGCGGCTCACCTCTGCTCCATGATGACTGGGCCACAGGTGGGGTCACAGGTAGGGTGGCTGGCATGGCTCATGTGGCTGAGGTGGCTCATCTAGTGCTTTGGTTCTGATTGTTGTCTGGGTCCATCACTTCCAGTCTGTGTCACATCTGCTGGAGCTGGAATGTCAAAGATAACTTCTTCTATCATTTGTCCTGTGCAACGCTGAACCAGCTGGGGTTGTTGTGCCTCTCTCTCTCTCTCTTTTTCTTTCTCTCTCTCTCTTTCTCATCCTTTCTCTCTTTCTCTCTCTCACTCTCATTTCTCCCTCTCTCTTTTTAGAAGTCTCTCTGTGAGGCTGGCTTGGGCTTCCTCACAATATGTCAGTCTCACTCCTCAGGGATTAGCAGGTGTGTCTTCACAGCAAAACCATTCTTAGCCAACTTTCCTGAGAGATGGCAGCCAGCACATCGCTGAGAAAACTGGGAGACCTTAGAGTTGGCAGTTCCCACTTGGGAGATGTGCAGATGAAACAAGACGTACGGAGAGGGCCTACTGTCTACATGGTGTGTGGTGGCACCTGGGTGAGAGGCAACAGGGCTGACATGCCCAGGAAGCTTCCAATCCCAGACACCTCCCGGCCAGCCCACACCTCTGCCCCCCTACTGCCCAGATAAAATCCAAACATCAACATGCAATGGCAGGGCATGCCTTCTGCTTTATGCCTGGGAAGCCTCCTTCTCTGGGTTCCCAGACAGAACAGACCCTCTACTCTCCTGGGTCTCTATGCCAAGCACCTTGCTGTGCCACTGGACAGCAAAGCCACCTGCACCACACCACCATGAGCCACAGCCAGAACTGTGCTTCAAGCCCAAGTCAACAAAGAAACTAGCAGATACCCTGTGCTGGGAGAGGGAGTGGCCAGGAGCACCTGGAGCTGGTCTCTGTCCCTCAGCCACCACCAAATATCACCGAAGTCTCTCACCATCTTCACGGGGTCAGGGAGCTTTCTGAAATACCAATCTAAACACGAGTCCCTTCTGCTCACGCTGCAGAGCCCAATATTTAAGAACCCCACAGTCACCTTGATCCACATGCACTGCCCATTGCCCCCCACTGTGCCCCTGCTTCTGCTGTTAGGGGCCCCCACACCCTGCAGTGCCTGGCCCCTCCATCTGCACAGATCTATTCCTGCTGCTTTCCTAGTCTACTCTACCTTCATCTTTATTCATCTTCCCTGATAGTCCCACGAGTGGCCCCTCCTGTCTGGCCCCAGAACTCTTGGGTGAGTCCCTCGTCCAGCCTGGGTCACTGCTGTCGCTGAATGCACTTCTCTCAGTCCACATCACATCTCTCCTGCTGGACTAAGCATACCCCAGCCATGAGCCTAGTGCCTGGCCCAACCGGTAACCACAGAAGACCAGGTGGGCCTCGGAGAAGTGGCCAGGAGCCACCCCCCAAGGAGGGTGGGCCTGCCGCTCCCAGCAGAGCTGCCTGAACATCGAGACCAGAGGCAAACAGAGCGGGGGACAGAGGAGGGACTCTGTGTGAGTCCGTGTTGTTTCAACCTGGCATACTCTGCATCCAGGAACACGAACCCCAAAAGTGGGAGGATTGAGCAGAAAGTGGTGACCCATTGGCCTGGATATCAAAGAGCTTTACAGCTTCCCATGAGCGCCCCACTGATCCTCTTCCGCCTTGGGTAAATTGAGGAGCCATACTCCTGGCTCCCCACACTCTCCTCCTCCTGCCAACTGGCATCCCTCAGTCTCGGCAGGCAGAATCCCGCTGGCTATGGTTGAGAGGGAGCTTGTGGGAGTGACCCCATGCCCCTTAGTACAAAGTGGCTGACTGGACACTGGCAAAGCTGTCAGGGCCAAGTTGGGGGGAAGGAGTCGCCTCTTTGCATTGATCACCTGACATCTATCAGGCACTAAGCCGTGCATTTCAGACTCCAATCCAAGCAATTTTCTCCAGTCCAAACAATGACTCTGTGAGTTGTAACTTATTCTGCCCCTTCCACAGATGAGAAAACACAGCTTGGATGAGTTAAGTACTGTAATAACACAGAGAACTGGGATTTCCATCTGGCTCTCATTTCTCTGTTGCCATTTTTTGGTTTTTTTTTTTTTTTGCAAACCAGCACTGTCTCTACAGTGTTCCTCAAATGCCCCTCTGACCGCTGACCCTCTGTTTGTCTAAAGAGTACAAAACAAAAGCCATCAAAATAGCTCTCCACATGCCAAATGGGTGCAGGTCAGGAAAGAAGCTGAGTTCCCAAGACCCTTTCCTGCCATCTGCTGGTCGTCTGCCCCAAGGCCCTGCAAATTGGCCAATATGACATGCCACGTGAGTGGAGCCCATGCCTGCCCTACAGAGTGCTCAACACAGGCATCAGCCTGGAGTCAAACACCCCTTCCCAGGCCCAGGGCAGGAAGTACTTCTTCCCCAGCCAGTGATTCACTGAGCACCCGTGACACGTTTGGTATCAGTTAGCTCCCTACGGTCCTCATGACCACTGTGTGCAGGAAATACAATGAGGAAACTGAGACTCAGAGAGATTGGCTGACTGTGCTATGAACTGGGAAATGAGAGACTGAAACTCAGGATCTGACCTGGGCCTCCATCCGTGGTTGGTTGGTTGGTTTGACTTACATTCTGTGTGCCTCAGTTTCCTCTATGTAAACTGGGGATAACAAGAGTACCTTCTCATAGGACTGCTGCAATGATTAAAAAAGCAAATGAATGCTGGGTGCTGAGAATAGGACATGGCAAAAACCAAATAAACGGCCGTTTGCCTGCACGACACACATATACTCACATACACTCACATATTCACACAGGCACATTCACACACACACACACTTACACACACACACACATATATACTCACACTCACATATTCACACAGGCACATTCACACACACACTCACATGCACACATATACTCACATACACTCACATTCACACATACATTCACACATGCACTTACATACACACCCACATACACACACATACACTCACACACTCACATATATACTCACATATGCACATATACTCACACACTCACACATGTACACACACATACACTCACACATGCACTCACAAGCCTACCCACACACACACGTGTCCACACATGCATGCACGCATGCTGGCAGGCAGTGGGTAGCAGGAAACCGCACACCACCTAGAGCTGGCTGCCTCCACCTGGTCTCTAGGCCCTCAGTGTCCAGCATGTATCCTTGAGTGAACTACACAGGCCACTGAGCCTCACTGTCCTCCTCTGTAAAATGGAGAGAGTGGGACTTCTGTGCCACGGGCCTGCTGGAAGGGCCGGGATGTGTGCAACATGATGTGGAAGCTCTGAAGTGCTCTGTAAGTTTGGACTCTTCAGTTACGCTGACACTGCAGGGGGATGTGGCCCACTAGCATCATCTGTCCTCGCCCCAGGTGAGCCAGCAGGGCAGCTGGAACCTGGAGAGGGTGGGAGACTCGGTGTCTGCCTCTGGTGAACCAAGGGACTGGTGGCACGTTAACATGGGCAGTCGCCCATGAAGCACAGCGGAGCCCCAGAGCCCTCCATCCATCACTCAGAAAACACAACCGCCTCTTCTTGCCTGCCTAGATCCAAGTGCTCTGTCCCCTTTCCCCTGCCCCGTATCTCCATGATTGCCCATCCCACCCCCCACCCCTGGAATCGAGGGGTGGAGTGCTGGTAGCTTCAGTGCAAGGCTCTTTCTTCCCTGCTCTCTAGAAGAGGCGTTTCAGCATTGGACGAAGGGCCCCCATCAGCTTGAGACACCAAGCGATGAAAGCCCACACAATGTCTCTACCAGGGAAGAGAGGAAGCACCAGAAGCCAGGAAGCTGCGCCACGAGCAGCAGGGAAGCTGCGCCACCCCCAGGCAGCCAGGGACGACAGCCCAGCCCACCATCTTTGACTGGGAGGAAGAGAGGATGAAGCCACCCTTCAGCACACAGCAGGGGCATCATCAGAGCCCAGAGAGAAATAGAGTCAGCAGTGTAATCAGTTAGGAACAGAAAGACTTCTGGTCAGCAGGCCGATGCACTGCCCCTGGAATGTTTCTATCGGGGACTCCAAGGGTCAGTGCTGTGCTGGTTGTGGGAAGCCATGGGAGCAAGCAAATCCCTGTGAGGAGAGCACCCAGAGACAGCAAGTCTGGAAAGGCAGGTCCGAGATGAAATTCACCTATGACAAATGAAAGGTCAGCACCAACTGCCAAGAAAGGGGAGGAGGAGAGCTGAAGTTGAGTAACATTTCCTTGTCAGAGCAAAAGCCCAGGGGTTTAATCAGCACTGGGTCCAAAGCAATGAGCAACGAGTGTGACCCGCAGCCACCCCTCAGCAAGCAAGACCAAGGCCACACAACAGCAACTGGTGACCCAAGCAAGAGAACAGGGCTGGGGCAGGACCCGTCCACAGCCAAACACTGAAGCTAGACACACAGCACACACTGGGGTGGGCCCCAGCACGTGACAGAACAGCTGTGAACCAAGGGGCTGGTAGCACATTAGTGTGGGCAGTCGCTGGGGGCACTAAGGGTGGCTGCTCTGGGGAAGCTTAATCAGAAGACCTCTGGGCCTCTGCCTGGAGTTCCAGGGAGCAATCCAGGAGGCTTCCTGCTCTCTTGCACCTTGCTGGTCACAGCTGCCTGTGTCATGAAGGGAAGAACCTACCTTGGCTGTCAGTCCCCCGAAAGAAAACACACTCCACAGCCAAGGTACCCTCAACAGGGCAGTGCTGTGGTATAGAGCACCAGGCCCACTCTTCCTTCTCCTCTTGCCCCTTAGTGTTGATCGGCGTGGGCACTGAGACCTTCCTCCAGGGCCAGTTCAAAAGCCTGGCTTTCTATCTGCTGTGAGTAAGTGTGCACGTGCCACTTTTGACCTGGAAGTTCTGCTCAATTCACCCTACATCTTTATACTCAGAATAACTCAGAGCAGTCCCCTTCCCATGCGAATTCCATCCTATCTCAGGGGTGAAGGGAGTTGAGGGGGGCTCTAGAATAGCTCCTGGTTTGTGCAGACCATCCCATAAATCAATGAATTACCCTTTCTACCCACCCATCCATCCATCCACCAGTTCATCCAGCCAGTCACCCATCTATCCATCCATCTGCCCATCCATTCATCAACCCACCCATCCATCCACTCACCCACCAATCTATTCACCCATCTACCCATCCACTTATCCATCTATCCATCCATCTACCCATCCATCCAGCTACCTATCCATCTACCCACCCACCTCTTCATCCACCTGCCCATCCATCCATCTATCCATCCATCTACCTATCCACTCACCTATCCATCTATTTGCCCACCCATCTATTTATCCATCCACCCACCCATCCATCCATCTACCCATATATGCATATATACATACACACACCCATTCACCCATCCACCCACCCATTTATCCCTCTATCTTCCAATTCATCCAGCAAGCCACTCATCTATCCATCCACCTGCTTATCCATCCATCTATGCACCTACACATCCATCCATCCATCCAACTACCCATACACTCAACCATCCATCCATCCACCCACCTATCCATTTATTCACCCATCCATCTATTCATCCATTCACTCACCCATCCATCCACACACCCACCTGTCTATCTATCTACCCATCTATCTATCTACCCATCTATCTATCTATTCATTTACCCATCCATACATCTATCCATCCATCCATCCATCCACCCACCTATCCATCCATCCATCCATCCACCTACTCATCCATACACCCACCCATCCATGCATCTCATCAATCATTTATTTATTCAGCAAATATTAATTGAGCTCTTGTTTAGAGAATGGGGAATCAGGTCAAACAAATATATATTTGAGCTTCTCTACATGCCAAACACAGTTAAATGTCTTAATTGCATTGTTATCTAACTTTCACAGCACTGTAGGAGAAGGGCATATTGGCCTAGTTTTACAGATGAGAAAATTCAGAAAGAGTAAGCAGGTTAGCTCACGTCACCAAGCTCATGAACAGCAGGATCCAGATTCAAACCCAAGACCATTTTGTTCCCCAGACAATGTCTTTTCTTCTCCACTACCAGCTACCTCTGTAAATGTGTCCTGGCAGGAAGGTGATCCCTGTGCAGTGGTGTCCCAGGGGATTAGAAGAACCTGGGTCTCTGCCCCAGCATCTCTGCAGCCCCATCCTGAGGGGCTTCTAGCAGTTTCTTCCTAATGATATAGGAAGGCTCTGTGTTCTAGCCCCCCAAATCCTGAAGAGCTTACTGAACTGAGAAGCAATAGATAACAATTTGCCAGGCTGCCCCACAAATGTCCTGTTCTGCCTACAGGGTCCACCAGGCTGTGACCTCCACTCCCCTCCCTCCTCAGGATCCACCTCCACCTTCAGGTGGCAGCTGACCTGTGCTCTTAGCAGCCTCCACTCTCCCACCTCAGGGCAGGCCCTTTGCTGTGTTTGGGGGCTCACACCTGCCATCTCCCAGATGCAGTCCAACCTCCGAGCCCATTTCCACACTGCCATCTAGACACACAGATCTCTCTGACAACCTTCAAGGGCTTCCACCACCTCTGGTCCACACCCTGTGCCATATTCTGGCCTCTGCCTCACTTCTTGCCACTTATGTACAGCCAGGGGCTTCTGACTCTTTTTCAAACTCACCAGCATGGCCTCGCCTCCAAGCTTCACTCATTCTGTTGGGTGCCCAAGCACCTTCCACCCATTTCCACCTGCCCAATGCCTGACACTCCTTCCTGGCATTCCACCCTGGCAATTGTGCCCTGAGCCTGAAGCCCCTGCTGGCTGGCAGTGACTTCTCCTGGTTCTGAACACCCTCCATGTCTAACTGACCATGTCCCTAGCCACTGTGCACCATTGCCCTGGGATCCAGAAGCAGGCTGGCCTTCCTCCTCTCCAGTGGGTCCCTAACTCTCAGGTCAGGCCACGGCAGGTGAATGCAGGCTGCCTTCTGCCCAGAACCCTGTTTTGTCTCTGTTTTGAGGGGACCCTATGCCCATGTGGTCTCTGGGAGGTCCAGTCCAGCCTGGCGTCCCCTGCCCCTCGCTGTGCCCTGCTCTCTAACACCCGCAGGATCAGCACTCAGTACCTGCCCTGTCTGTCCCTCCCTACCACTCAATAGCACCAGACAGGAAGTCTGAATGAGTCGCTTTATTCCCCAAGCCTTGATATACTCCTCTGTCCCAGGGCATAGAAAAAGGCAGTGGCAATTATTTTGCAAAGCACATGTCTTGATGTGCCTGTTAGGCACACAAGCTCTGGAGCCCAAGTGCTGGGTTCTGATGTTCCCCGTGCTACTGATAAGGGGCCATTGGTGATGGGGCAAACCTTTCTGTGCCTTAGTTTCCTCATCTGTAAACTGACAGTAATTATAGCGTTTATTATAATATAATATAGTGTTTATTATAAAATTGTTGCAAGGACTAAATGAGTTGATATTTGTAAGGCCTTTAGAACTATGCCTGGCCCATAGCAATCGTTACGTAAATGTTAGTTATTATCATTTTAAAACCGAGGGGTAAGAGTTAGGCTGACACTGGGAGGCATAGAGAGTGAGAGGAGTGGAGATCACTAAATGATCTAACTAATCACAGGCAGAGAGAAATGATAACTAGAATTGAAATAATCACTGTGTGCCAAGCATGGACCTAAGTGCTTTACAATATCGTTTAATTCTTAGAACAGTTTTACTGTTGATGCACTATAATAACCCCAGTTTACAGCTGAGGAAACTGAGACACAGAAAGGTCACACCTCTCATCTGTGATCACACAATCTAGAAACACCCATGGCTCCGAGGAAACCCTGACCCCAAGCCACCTTCTGCGCAACACTATCCACTTTCATTCCTTCATTTATTGCAATGCTCATTAATGGAACCCAATAAGCCCAACCCACTGTGAGCTTGGGCTGTATAGAAGAATTAGACAGGGAACGCCCTCTGGGAGTTCACAGACTGGTGACTCTGGTCATATGGTACCACATGGAGAAGTAAGAGGAGGTCACCAGACAGACTGGAGAGGGAAGGGGAAGGCCTTCCAGGAAGAGCTCACTTGTGCAAAAGCCCTGTGGCACCTGATAGCTTCTTGTGTTGTCAAGGGAACATGGAGGATGGGCAGTGAGACCCTCCGTAAGTACATATTCCATTTCCAAGGATTCTGATGTGAGTCTAGGGGTGGCCTGGGAGCCATGAATTCTACATTCTTCAGGAGATGCTGATTGCAGGGTCCCTGGACCACACTGGGAACACGAGGAGCCTTTGAGGCATCCTGTATCAGGAGGAACATGATCAGATTCAGGTGTCAGGCAGCCCAGAGTGACACAGTGGGGGAGCAGGAGATAGGGCTGGGGTAAGTGAGGAAGTGGAGCTGGTGCAGGGGTCCAGGGGGGCAGGGCCTGAACCCAGGCAATGCCCATGAGGTCAGAGAACAGGAGAGATTTGGAAGGTATTGAAGGAATGTAATCAACAGCTCCTGGTGACTGGACAATAGGAAAAGGAAGAAGGAAAGGGTCAAGAACAGGTCCAGGTTTAAGGCTGGAACACAGGCAGTGGGTGTCCATTCTGGTGACCAGCAGGTAGAAGGACGTGCCTGCCAGTGTCACACAGGGTGCCAGATGAAGGCCATGTCACCTGCTGACCACGGTGCCCTCCCCACCCATCTCTGAACCCCAGACCCCACCTCTCCCCAGCACGGCCCAGTCTGGAACAGGCCGTGGCCTGGAGACAGCCCGTGGTGAATGTTGTCTGGGGGAATCCAGGTCAGTCCACTGGCTGTAGATGTGATGTCAGGAGGCCACGTGTGAGAAGACAGCCCTCAGGAAAGCAAAGGAAGACAGAGGCGCCAGCCTCCCTCACCTGTCTCCATCTACAGGTTTACAGGAGCCGCTGTCTCCATATGCGAAGGGGCCTACTTTGTGGCTCAGCTGCTGGCCATCTGCTTCCAGTAAGTAGTCTCCAGAGAGACCCCTCCATTGTCCACCCCAGCCCCAGACACCACAGATGTCTCCACCCAAGTGCCCACAACCAGGGGATGTCCTGCTCCTGAAGCCACCGTGGACAGGAGCCTCCCAACGAGGTACAGCCAGCCTGGCCTGGAGGTGGGCACAGGCCTACGGGGCTCCATTGCCTTCTTTGCCCTGGTCCCAACCAAGAGAACCAACCGGCACATTCATTCAGGGCCTGTCCTTGCCCAGAATCCCCAGAAAAGTCCAGCTCCCCCTCACCAGGAGCAGCCAGTCACTGGGCCCCAGTGTCTGAGCCATTTGCCATGGGGTGAGGACCCTGCGGAAGGCCCAGCTGAGAGTGAGTAGACCTGGGATTGGGAACTGGCTCTGTCTCTTCCTAGGGCCAGGGGTCAAGTCAGGGGCGGTACGTCTCTACACCCTTTCGTGGGGCAAGAGTGCAGACCCTGCAGGATCTCGTGAGGCCCTTGCTGCTTCCCAGCCTATGCTCAATATGTGGAAGCTGTTATGGATGAGACCAAGGACTGTGGCTCTCAGAACCTAGACACTGGTCCCTGGGTGGTCAGTGAGAGAGCCAGTCTTCAGATCCAGCTGTCCCAGCACCTTGCGAGGCCACTGGCTGCCTCTCAGGCTCACCAGCCCTAAGGCAGAAAGCTTTCCACTTTCTGCTGAACTCCACTGCCAAGGCGTGCTTGGAACTTCAGCTGGGGAGAAGGCTGGGGAGGAATGGACCCTGGGTGGAGTCCACCGCACCCTGCCACCATACACACACAGGAATGGGCACCAGGGGGCACCAGTGAGCCATGGCAGTCCAGCTGGCTGAGCATAAGAGCAGTGCTTTGGGCCACCTGGACAGCCTGAGCACTCCCTCAAAGCTAGAGGGGCAGGATGCGGCTGTGTAGAGCCCCAGCTCTAGGCCAATTCAGAGGATGAAGGTGCTGGGTCTAAAGGCAGGCACTTGCCCCCTGTGAAACATGGAGGCAGCGCCCCTGAAGGAAGCTGCTCAGCATCAGGCTTCTGCCAGGGCTATGTGTGGTCCCTGTGTATACAGTTAGAAAAGAAGCCCTTCTGGGCCAACACTGTACTGTGCCTAGGCAAGGCTGGGTGAACAGGGCACAGCTGGGTGCCAGCCTGCTCACTCACCTGGCCAGGCCTCTTGTGCAGTGCACTACAAGCACAACTGTCCCAGGCAGGTGGCTCCCGAACTGCACACTTTCTCTGCATTAGTGCAGACTTCGCAGTGAGCCCTGAGCCTCCAGCTGTCTTCCTCACTAACTCATGCAGCATCCTGAGAACATTTAACTTGCTTCCCCCTCAGCCAGAAAAACAGGTCTGGGCAGCCTTCCAAAAACTTGTGGACCCTCTAGAGGGACTCAGGAAAATCCACTCATTGTAGAACCCACACCAAGGACTGCTAGAGCTTCCTGTTCAGCCAAGGCCCACTGCAGAGCATGCCCACAGCAGGGCCCGGCCCAGACTCCATGGCATCCGATCTTGCTGGGGTTTTCCTGGGACACATTATGGTAACCTGGACTCCCTCTCACCAGGTGTCAACCAGGGTCCCTGGCAGGCAGAGTAAGGGAGAAAGCCCACTGGCTGGGCTGCTTCCAGAAGTTCCTGGCCTACCTGCTGCTGTCGGTGGCCTGCTTCCTCCACCCGGTCCTGGTCTGGCACGTGACCATCCCAGGTAAGAGCACAGGGGTAGAGATATGCAGCCCCTGCACAGGTGGACTCTGAGCAGGAGGAGCTGAGCCCCTCCACGTCTAGCTCCAGTGGTGGCTCCAGGGACCTTACCTACCCCACTGCCCTCTCTGACCTAGAGGGTGGACATGAGGAATCACGGGAATACCAGACATCCTCCATGCTGACCAAATGGCAGGAATGTCCCAAGAAGTGCATCCTTCCTTCACAGAGCCGTCCAGAAGTGGAACCGCAAAGGGGACCTCACCTTTCCTCCCACTGACCATGTGTGGTCTGAGCCTCCAAAGGGTGTGACATGGCCACTTCCCTGCCCAAACCCTTCTGAATCTCCCCAGTGCCTACTCATTCAGCCTGGGCTGAAAGGCACTTCAGGGTGGGACCCCAGAAAATCTTCACAGCTTCATCTCCTACTTCCACTTCACTAGGTGCACACCACTGGCCAGCTGGTTTCTGATCACAGAACCCAGGATTTCTTGCTCCCACCTCTTCAGTTTCATCCATGACTTTTTCTGCTAGTGTCCGTCTCCTCTCTGCTCCCTATCTGTGAAAACTGTGCCCCCTCCTCATGAACCCATCTACAATATAGGGAAGACAGCCCTCCAGGGAGACCACGTTGAAAAGCAGAGCCTCCATCCTTCCTGCCATTTAGCATCCCCGTCCCAGCCTCCAAGTGGACCCCCAAATCTGATGTGGGGTGTGAGGACAAGCCAGGCAAGAGGGCCAGGGCCACAGGGGCCTGTGAATGGCCACACAGTGCCGGGTTGCGGGGGCCCTGCTGCACGACATGCTTGCAAGGACTCTGGATTTTTTCCGCGACTCATCTATAGCCCTGACCTCTGGCTCTTTTCCAGGCTCCATGCTCATCATCACTGGCCTGGCCTACTTCCTTCTGAGCAAGCGGAAGAAGAGGAAAGCTGCCCCCGAGGTGCTGGCCTCCCCAGAGCAGTACACAGACCCCTCCAGCAGCGCTGTGAGCACCACTGGCTCTGGGGACACAGAGCAAACCTACACCTTCCATGGGGCCCTCAAGGAGGGGCCCAGCTCCCTTTTCATCCACATGAAGAGTATCCTGAAGGGGACCAAGAAGCCCAGTGCCCTCCAGCCCCCCAACACCCTGATGGAGCTGAGCCTGGAGCCAGCCGACTCCCTGGCCAAGAAGAAGCAGGTGCACTTTGAAGACAACGTGGTCCGCATTGTCCCCTCCCTCGCCGAAGGTCTGGATGATGGGGACAGTGAGCCAGAGGAGACCACCTCTGACACGACACCCATCATTCCCCCTCCCCAGGTCCCTCTCTTCCTATCATCTCTTACAGCCACTGGCCTGTTCTGAGCACTTGCTCCAGCCTGGAGGACGCTCAGTGAGGGGTCTACCTAGCTCAGTGGCCCTCCCTGGAGTTTCAGGGTCTTCTCGGGTCAGCTTTTCGAGGGGTAACCAGACACCCCCCCACTGGCTGGGCCCCTGAGGCCATCAGGAGGTGTGACTGGCCAGCATTTCTGCAGAGGCCTCGAGGGAGGCACAAACAAGGCTCACGCCACCTCAAGCCGGCACAAGCTCCTTCCTCCTGGCCACAGGTGGGGAACCCTTTTTGCTTCCCCAACGAGACCATCACTGCCACTGTGCATAAGGCTGCAGGTGCCATTGACTCAGCCCAGAAGGGACAGAGGATGTCTGCCCAGCAAAAGCCTCTGGGCTTTTCATACTCCTGACCCAGGGCCCAGCACTCAGTGAGGAACCTATGGTCCACCTATCTCTGAAGGCCCAGGGAAGTGTCAGCAACTTAAGCATCTCTAAGGCAGGAGAAGGTGGCCATGGGTCTTGACAAACCGAGACTGCTCAGGGTCGGGAGGGGAGGCTGCAGGCCTCTGGTGGGAGCAGCCGGGCCGTGGGCCGCATTCTCTGCATGCTCTAGGGCTGGGGCTGAGCTGCTCAGGGAAACAATGCCACTCTGTGCTCACTGTGGGAAAGCCAGGCCAGATGAGCAAAGCTCATTCCAGAAACATGGCTGGGGACTTCCAGCCTTCTTACTACACGGCCTTTCCAAGATTCCAAGTTGATGATGCAAACTGAAAGCAGTGAATGCCAGGGCCCAGAAGGTAATGTCTGCTGTGTGCAGAACCACAGAGGCTGCCCAGGGGTGGCACAGCACAGAGAAGTGGCAGTGCCATGTTTAGGCACCTCGTAGCAGAATAGGTGATAAATATAAATTTCTTCAAAATGAAAGGAAGTGAGGGGGGAAGAAGAGGAGGGAAAATGGGAGGATATGAGGAAGTGGGCACGCAGGCAAGTTCTCTGCCATGCGGCCACGGAAGTGACAGTTAACCCAGAAGGAACAAAGACATCTGAATCCGATATTCCTTTGTAAATCTGTAAAGGCTCTGCAATATAGGCTTTACTTCTAAAAATTGCTGTCGGGTCCATGAGGCTGTTGCCAGGAAGAGCAGACACACCATTCTTCATGGCAACTGCAGGGATGGAGCAGTCAGGAGGAAGAGTCCTGTGGCTTCTCAGTCCCTGTGGGGGCTAACGCCAAGCTCTGTAGAACGAGCCTTAGAGCGCACACTCTACAGTCTAATGAGAAACTTGTGTTTGTGCTTGCACACGTATCAGTGTTCCCTGCAGGATATTTTACAAAGGTATGAAAATAATGGCCAACCAGAAGCTAGTATCAGTTTGGGGCCTAAATGCAGCAGGTGTTGCTGATAAGCAGATAAGCAGAGCTCTTCCTGCAGTAGCCCAGGTCTCACCAATCAAATGACAAATGGCTAATCAAGACATTCCTGCAAGCCCTCGATGGTGAGAGCCGCAGAGCTGCTTCTTCAGCTGCCATCAAGGCAGGACCTCAGGACCTGACTGTCTACAGTCAGGGAAGAGTGAACAATATGGGATATGGGTATAGGTAGGTGGTAGGCAAGGATGGTGCCCCATGGCTGATGGGCCGGGTGTCTCAGGCAGGCCCCCTGTGCACAGAAAGAGCCTAAGTGCAGAGGAGCCAGGCGTCTTTCCCCTGTCATCTGTGGAAGGGGAATGCAATGGCCACAGACACCCCCATGGCACAGACATGGCCAGCCTCTGACATTCTTGTGCATCAGAGTAGCTCTGTCCTCAGAGCCCCAGTCAGCAGAGCTGGATGACCAGGTCGCAAGAAGCAAACCAGGAAGTGTGATGTCAGAGCTGTCAGATCCCATGTAATAAACACTTCAGTAAACCCAAGTGTGGAGTGTTGTTTTGGGTGTGTTTTAGAGATGTGTGTTGGGAGCACCCTTTTGGAGGTGTCTTAGAGTGTGCGCTGGGAGTTCCATCATGATGCGATGGAATTCTGAGGCACCTAGGCTTCCTGGAGATTGTCATCAGTTAAGAGAGTGTCTGCTGGTGTGCAGCATTACAGGACAATTATGATCTTACCTAGGTTAGTAAAGTTCTCAAACACTCATGGCTACAAAATAAAAAACAAAAAGCTGGAGAGAGATCATTAAATAGGCCAGAACTCTCACTCATCAGTGGACCAAGCAAGAAAATGGCATCTTCCTCATAAGCAAATGAGCACCACGTGTCTCCATTGATTCTCAGCCTGTGACCTCTATGACCACATCTTTGTCCAGTAGGATCCCTGCATAGCAGATGTTGTAATGATCTGCATCCTTGCCAAGAAGCAAAGACTAGAAGGGCTGGCCCTGCTCTGATCCCCCTCCCTGTCTCAGCAGAGAGGGGAGCATTTTGTATATGAAGAACAGAATGACAGGAAGAAGAGCCCCGGGCTGAGCACGTTCGACCTCCACAAATACACATCTGACCTTGTTCAAGCCCCTTGGCATCTCTGGCTCAGGTTCCCCTATTAAGTGGGAATCACAGCAGTAACTCAACAAGACAGGGGCAAGTGCTTTTCAGAACTACAAACAAGTCACTGTGATTGCACTACATCCCTATCCCTATGGGGGACTCACCATGAGAGGGCACTGAGGAAGCACCACCCTGACTTGCGTCTGTAGCAAGGCCAGTTCAGGTCCAAGAGCTCCTGTCTCCACTCCAGGTTCCAGGGCTAGAGCCTGGGGAGGGTACAGCCCCCAATGCCTACCTCAGAGGAAAGGCATAGTGGATCCCACATTTGCTAGTAGCTGCACCCTGGGGGTCACACCACGGGTCCTCTGTCTCCCTCTCCCATCAGCCCTAAGGTGGTCTTTTGTTTTTAGTTTTCTGAAATATCTTTATTGAGATATAATTCATATAACATAAAATTCACCAATTTAAAGTGTACAGCTAGGCCAGCACAGTGGCTCATGCCTGTAATCCAAGCACTTTGGGAGTCCAAGGTGAGTGGATCACTTGAGCCCAGGAATTTGAGACCAGCCTAGGCAACATAGCAAAACCCTGTTCCTACCAAAAATACAAAAAATTAGCCAGGCATGGTGGCACACACCTGTAGTTCCAGCTACTCAAGAGGCGAAGATGGAAGAATGGTTTGAGCCTAGGAGGTCAAGGCTGCAGTGAGCTGAGATAATTCCACTGCACGCCAGCCTGGGCAACTGAGTGAGACCCTGTCTCAAAATAATCTTTAAAAAATTTTTAAATAAAAGTGTACAGCTAAACAGTTCCTAGTAGATTTTTTTTTTTTTTAATATAAATGGAGTCTCGCTTTGTCGCCAGGCTGGAGTGCAGTGGTGTGATCTCGGCTGACGGCATCCTCTGCCTCTAGGGTTCAAGCAATTCTCTTGCCTCAGCCTCCTGAGTAGATGGGACTACAGGCGCATGACACCATGCCCAGCATTTTTGTATTTTTAGTAGAGACAGCGTTCACTATCTTGGCCAGGATGGCCTTGATCTCTTGACTTCATGATCCACCCGCCTCAGCCTCCCAAAGTGCTGGGATTATAGGCGTGAGCCACCATGCCAGGCCTCTAGTAGATTCTTAAACTATGTTCATCACAATGTAAATTCACAACATTTTCATCATCCCCCAAAGCAAACACAACCTAGCACCCATTCGCACTCACTCCCTACCTCCCATCACCTGCCCTAAGCAACCATTAATCTGCTTTCTGTCGTATACATTGAATCATATAATAGTGGTTTTTCTGTGACTTTGTTCACTTAGCGTGATATTTCTGAGGTTCATCCATGTCGTGGCACGTATCTTTATTTCTTTTCATGGTTGAATAATACTCCATTGTATGGATATACTACCTTCTGTTTAACCATTCGTCTGTTAATGGACACTGGGGTTGTTCCCACTTTGTCCCTATAAGGAATAACGCTGCTATGAACATTCACGTAGATGTTTTTGCGTGAACATCTGCTTTCATTTCTCTTGGGTATAAATCTAGAAGTGGAATTGCTGGGGCATATGGTAACTCTGTGTTTAACTTCTTGAGGAAATGCCAAACTGTTTTCTAGAGGGGCTGCGCCATTTTACTTTCCCACCAGCAGTGTATGAGGGTTCTGATTTCTCCACCTCCTTGCCAACATTTGTCATCGTCTTTTTTTATTACAGTCATACATGCACTGTGGCTTTGTATTTCCTTAATGACCAGTAGTGTTGAGCTTCTTTCATGTAATTATTGGCCTTTGAATATCATCTTTAAGAAGTGTCTATTCAAATGCTTTGCCTGTTTTTTAATTGGGTTATTTGTCTTTTCATTTTGAGTTGTAAGAGTTTTTAATGTACTCTGAATACTATACCCTTTTTAGATATATGATTGGCAAATATTTTCATCCATTCTGTAGGCTGTCTTTTTACTTTCTTTCTTTCTTCTATTTTTTTATTTTATTTTAATTTTTTTTTTTTTTTTTTTTTTGAGACAGGGTCTCACTGTGTCACCCAGACTGGAGTGCAGTGGTGTGATCTCAGCTCACTGCCACCTCCACCTCCCAGGCTCAAGTGATTCTCCTGCCTCATCCTCCTGATTAGCTGGGATTACAGGTGCACGCCACTACTGCCTGGTTATTTTTGTCCTTTTGGTAGAGATGGGGTTTCACCATGTTGGCCAGGCTGGTCTTGAACTTCTAACTTCAAATGATCCACCCCCTTCGACCTCCCAAAGTTCTGAGATTACAAGCATGAGCCACTGCGCCGGCCTTTTTTACTTTCTTGATAGTATCCTTTAAGGAAGAAACAATTTAATTTCAGTGAAATTCAATTTTTCTTTTTTTCTTTGTTGTTTATTCTTTTGTGGTCAAATCTGAGACTCTATTGCCTAACCAAAGGTTATGAAGATTTATTTCTATATTTTCTTCTAAGACTTTTATAGTTTAGTTCTTACATTTAGATCTATAATCAATTTTGAGATAACTGTTGTAGGTGGTATGAAGTGGAATCTAACTTATTTTACATGTGAATATACAATTGTTACAGCACCATTTGTTGACTTGAACTGTCTTGGCCTCTTTGTTAAACATTAATAGACTGTAAATGAAAGGGTTTATTTCTGAACTTGCAACTCCAGCCCGTTGATCTGTATGTCTATCCTGATGCCATTGCCACACCATTTATTGCTGTAGCTTTGTGGTAAGTTTTGAAACCAGGAAGTCTGAGCCCCCTCCAAGTTTGTTCTTATTTTTCAAAATAGTTTTAGCTATTCAGGGTCCCTTGCACTTCTATATGAATTTTAGGATCAGCTTGCCAACTTCTGCAAAACAGAAAGCTGGGATTTTCATAGGGATTTCTCTGACTCTGTAGATAAATTTGGGGAGTATTCCATTCCATCTGAACAATATTAAATCTTCTGATCCATGAATGTATGGTGTCTTTTCACGTATTTAGATCTTTAATTTTTTCAACAATGTTTTGTAGTTCCCAACGTGCAAGTCTCACACTTCTTTTCTTAAAATTATTCCTAAGTGTTTTCTTCTTTTCCTTGCTATTGTGATTGGGATTGTTTTCTTAATTTCATTTTCAGATGCTAGAATGTAGAAATATGATTGGTTTTGTACGTGGATTTTGCATTTTGGAAACTTGCTAAACAAATTTATTAGTTACAGTCTTTTTGTTTTGTATTTTGTTTTTGAGACGGGGTCTTTCTCTGTTGCCCAGGCTGAGTGCAGTGGCACAATCACAGCTCACTCCAGCCTGGACCTCCCAGGCTCAAACAATCCTCCTACCTTAGCCTCAAAAGTAGCTGGGACTACAGGTGCACACCACCACACCTAATTTTTTACTTTTGATAGAGACAGGGTCTCACTGTGTTACCCAGGCTGATCTCAAACTCCTGGACTCAAGCAGTCCTCCTGCCTCAGCCTCCCAAAGTGCCAGGATTATAGGAGTGAGCCACCGTGCAGTATTATACAATCTTTTTTTAATGGATACATTGTTATTGTCTACATACAATATCATGTCATCTGCAAATATAGAAAATTTTACTTCTTCCAATTAGGAAGCCTTTTCTTTCTTTTTCTTGCCTAATTTCTCTAGCTAGAACATCTAGTACAATGTTGAATAGAAGCAACAAGAGCCAACATTCTTGTCTTGCGCCTGATGGTTGGGGAAAGCATTTCGTCTTTCACCACTGAGTACCATGTTACTGGTGGATTTTTCACAGATGCCCTGCATCAGATTGAGGACATTTCCTTCTACTTCCAGTTTGTTGAGTGTTTTTATCATGAAATGGTACTGGATTTGTTGCATGGTCTTTCTGCCTCTATTGAATTGATTATGTGGTTTTTGTCCTTTATTGATAAGGTTCATTACATTAATTGACTTTCAGATATTTAATCAACCTTGTATTCATGTAATGCATCCCACTTGCTCATGGTATGTAATCCTTTTACATGGTGCTGGGTTATATTTTATATGTTGATATATTTTGTTGAGGATTTTTGTGTTTCTCTATATAAGGAATACTGGTCTGTAGTTTCTATTCTTGTGATGTCTTTCTCTTATTTTGGAATCAGGGCAATACTGCTCTCACAGAATCAAGAAATGTCCCCTTCTCTTCTATTTATTGAGAGTTTGTGAGAGACTGATATCGATTTTTTGTTGTATTTTGGTAGAACTCACCAGTGAGGTTATTTGGGCCTTGGGCTAATTCAAACTCTTCACTTGATATACAGCCTCAGATTTTTTTAAAATTTCACCTTTGAATCGGTTTCTACAGTTTGTGTCTTCCTAGAGTTTTTTCCATTTTATCTAAGTTATCTAATTTGTCGGCATAGTATTCCTTTGTAATCTCTCTTATTTCCATAAAATCAATAATTATGCCCCCTCTTTTTATTCCCCATTTTAGTAATTTAAGCCTTCTCTTTTTTCTTGGTCAATCTAGCTAAAATTTTGTCCATTTTCTCAATATTTTCAAAGAAACCACTTGTTTTCATTGATTTTCTGCTTTGTTGTTACAGTCTCTATTTCATTATTTCTTTTCTATATTTTTTCCTTCCTTCTACTTACTTTGCACTTAGTTTACTCTCATTTTTCTAGTTTCTTAAGGTGGAAAGTAGGGTTATTGGTATGAAATATGTTTGGGTTTTGTTTGATTTTGTTCTTTGTTTTTTTTTTTTTGAGACGGAGTTTTGCTCTTGTTGCCCAGACCAGAGTGCAATGGCACGACCTCAGCTCATTGCAACCTCTGCTTCCCAGATTCAAGCAATTCTCCTGCCTCAGCCTCCTGAGTAGCTGGGATTACAGGTGTGTGCCACCACGCCCAGCTAATTTTTATTATTAGTAGAGACAGGGTTTCACCATGTTGGCCAGGCTGGTCTCGAACTCCTGACCGCAGGTGATCTACCTGCTTTGGCCTCCCAAAGTGCTGGAATTACAGGCGTGAGCCACCATGTCTGGCCATATATTTGTTAATATAGACATTTACAGCTATAAATTTCTCTCTGAGCACTGCTGTAACTGCATTTCATATGTTTTGGTATATATTGTGTTTTTGTTTTCATTCATCTCAAATTATTTTCTAGTTTACCTTGTGATTTATTCTTTTGAACTGTTGGTTATTTAGGAGTGTGTTATTTAATTTATACCTATTCTAACTCAATTCCACTGTGGGTGGCAAACACATTTGCTATGATTTCAATTCCTTTAAATGTACTGGATTTGTATTATGGCCTACCATACTGTCTAACTTGAAGTGTATTCCACATGCTCTTAAGTAGAATGTGTGTTCTCCTGTTGTTGGATGGTGTGCTTTGTGGAGGTCTGTTAAGTCTAAGTGGTTTGTATTGTTGTTCAAGTCTTCTATATCCTTGTTGATCATCTGATTCGTTCCACTCATTATTCAAGGTGGGATATTAAAGTCTTTATTATAATTAATGTGCCTGTTTCTCCCTTTAGTTCTGTTAGGTTTTGCTTAATGTGTTCAAGGCTCTAATGTTAGATGCATGCAAGCCAGTAATTTTATATCTTCTTACGCATTGACTTTTTATTATTATGGAATGTCTCTCTTTACCTTTAGTAACTTTTTTGTTTTAAAGTCAATTTTGTCTGATATTACTGTAGCTACTCCAGTTCTCTTATGATTGCTATTTGCCCAGGAAATAGTTTTCATCTTTTACTTTCAACCTGTTTGTGTCTTTGAAACTAAAGTGTGTATCAGGTTTTCATCTTTTACTTTCAACCTGTGTCTTTGAAACTAAAGTGTGTATCCTGTAGACAACATAGAGTTAAATCTTGTTTTGTTATCCAATACAGTAACCACCACCTTTTGATTTGATCACTGAATTCATTTACATTTTATGTTATTGATATGATGGGATTTATATATCTCATTTTGCTTTTTTATATTGATACACAATATTTTACATATTTATGGGATACATTAGAGTATTTGTTACATGCATAGAACATATAATGATCAAGTCAGTGTACCTGGGTTATCCATCACCTTAGGTATTTATCATTTCTATATGTTGGGAACATTTCAATTCCTCTCTGCTAGCAACATTAAAATATACAATACATCGCTGCTAATTATAGTCACCCTACTCTGCTGTCAAACATTAGAACTTATATATATATATATTCTGTCTAACTATATATGTGACCTATTCGCCAACTTCTCTTCATTTTCTCCTCTACTTTGCTTCTACTTTTGTATATATCTTGTGTATTTTTTGTTTCTGTGCTCCCCTTTTACTGCCTTCTTTTGTATAAATAAATACTTTCTAGTGCAAAAATTTAGTTCCTTTTAGTTAATTTCTTGGAGATTGCTCTAGTGATTATAACACAGGTCTTAACATATCAAAATCTACCTTAGATTTATACTAACTTAATTCCATTGAAATATAAAAACTTTACTCCTGTATAGCTCCATTCTGTCCTCAACTTTCTATACTACTACTAATATGTATTAGATCTATAAATATTACAAACCCAGCAACACATTGTTGTCATTATTGCTTTTTACAATCAAGTCTTATAAAGAAGCTGAAAGAAGAAAAGAGTATATATTTTTCACTTCTTATATTAACCTTTTTATTTATCATTTCTAGTTCTCCTCATATCCTTCTTTGAGTTCAAGTTACCATCTGGTTTCATTTCATTTCTGCAATGTAGCTTTGTTTCCATCTGTCTCCTTTGTGCTGCTATTGTCATTGCCTGAAGAGCTTTCTTTATTATTTCTTATTAGGTGGATATGTCTGCTAGCAACAAACTCTTTCAGGTTTTGTTTGCCTGGGAATATCTTTATTTCAGCTTTGTTTCCGAAAGAGTTTTGCTAGATATACTATTCTTGGTCAACAGTTTCTGTTTTTGTTTTTTGTTTTTACTTTCAGCACTTTGAATGTCCTCACACTGCCTTCTGGTCTCCATTGTTTTTGATAAAAAATCAGCTGTTATTCTCACTGGGGTTCCCTTATGTGTGATGAGTCATTTTTCTCTTACTGCTTTCAAGATTTTCTCTTTGTCTTTGTCTTTCAACATTTTTACGAAAATGTGTCTGAATGTAGGTCTCTGCATTTATTCTTGAAGTTAATTGAGTTTCTTTGATGTTCATATTAATGTTTTTCATCAAACTTGGGAATTCTTCAACCATTATTTCTTAGAATATTTATTCTTCTCCTTTTTTCTCTCCTCTCCTTCTAACACTTCCATTATGGATATGTTGGTGTGCTTAATAGTGTCCCACATTAGTTTGATGCTGTGTTCCTTTTTCTTCATTCTTTTTACTGTCATTGAGGTTGCATAATCTCTGTCAATTTATCTTCAAGTTTGCTAATTCTTTCATGTGCTATCTCAAATCTACTGTTGAGTCTCTTTAGTGAAGTTTTATTTTCATTTATTGTAATTTTCAAATCTAGAATTTCCATTTGGTCTGTTTTAAAAATAATTTATATCTCTTTTCTTTATTTTGTAAGATATAATCATACTTTTATTTCATTCTTTAAATGTAGTTTCCTTTAGTTCTGTGAACATATTTATAACAGCTGCTTTGATGTCTTTATTAGCTAAGTTCAACATCTGGGCCCCCTCAAAAGTTGTGTCTATTGCTTGCAATTTTCCCTGTGGATCACCCTCCCTTACTTAAACATTTTAGAGCATAATTGGTATCAATTTTGGATACTGATTCTCCCTCCTTTTTCACCTGGTCTCTTGTTATTGTTTGTTTATTCATTTGTTTATTGACTGGTATGGGCTAATTCTATGAAGTCAGTCACTTTTTCCCCAATGTTTAGCTTTTGATGTCCTTGCTCCCTGTCCTTATCTTTTAGACTGGTTACCTCAGAATTTCTCCTAGGTCAGCATAAGCCATTTACTGGTCAAAAGTTGTGGTTAAGACCCCTTAACCAATAAGATACTTACCTCTTAAGTAAGTATCTAACTAGGGGCATAAGGCTTGGAGGCCTCTATCAAAATTCAAAGAGGTTACATTTATTCCTACATTCATCTAGGGACCAGTAGCTTGGATGTCTCTTCTCTGATCACTTCTAAGAGGACACAATCTTGAGCCTACAAAACTGTGATCTAGACTGCCTGAGATATATGTGATTTTATTTTTTTGACCTAGCTTTCTAGGAGTTGCCCCAGTCTAGGGTTTGGTCAGAGCATGTGCTTAAGCCCCTTGTGCCAGTGAAGGCATCTATACTTTTTTTTTAAATGGATTTGTGTGTAAATTGGGGAGTGTTTTCAAGTTGCCCCACATTCTGCTCTGATTGCTCCTGACTGGCTATAGCCTAGTATTTGCCCAGCCTTCTCAATTCCCAGAATTGACTGTGATGCCAAGAGGGCTCTTGGGATCTTGGCTGTCTCTTTTCCCAGTTACTTGTTAAATTTCTGGGTGTCCTGCCCTTTTGTTTTTGCTACCGGTTTCATGGAGTTATGGGCACTTTTAATTCCTCTCCCCAAGATATTCATTGTTTTCAATAACAGTATGATGCACAGAATTATCCATATCCTGTCCTGAACAAAATCCTTCCTCTCAGGCAGAGCTATAAGCTCTTCATTCTTACTGTCTGCTTTCTCCCTGGGTAAAACGTCTGCAGCACTGCACAGGAGCTGAGAGTGGGAACTACCTGCTTCCCTGGAGTGACACCTCTGCTCTACAAGTAGGTACTAGGGGAAGTGACACCTCTGCTCTACAAGTAGGTTCTAGGGGAAGTGGCCCCTGGTATTCTCACCTTGCCCCTTTCAGTGTGGAACCTCTGCCCTAGGAGTGAGTTGGGGTGGAGTAATCAAGGCTCCAGTATTCTCAACCAGTTGCTCCTGCAACAGAGCTTCTGCTAAATGACTCGGTGCTCAGAAGAGAAAGTAAACCTAAGTTATCTTGGCCGTGCCTCCCTAGAATAGAGCTTCTGCAACACAGGGCCAAGTGGGATGAGACACAGCAGCATCTTGTCCCTCCCAGAGTGAAATTATAGCCTAGACTGAGAGCTACAGGGAGAGGAAGCCCCCGTGTTCTTGACCACACCTGCCCAGAGTAGAGCCCCTAGGGCAGAGTTTCCATAAGGCAGAGCTGAGAGAGGGTAGGGGAGTGGGTCATGGGTCAAATGCCATGGACCCTCCCTCACTGTTTTTACCAAAATTTAGTAGATTTTCTTAAATGAATGTTTCTCCATTTGCTGTGTGCCCTTAGGACAATTTCCAGAGATTTAAATGAATTAATATTTGTCATTTTGTCCAGTAAAATAGTTGTTTTGCTAGAAAATGAGGCATCTGAGCTACTGAGTCCTAAAGTACTGCTCCTAATTTTTACTTTTTTACCATGACCATGAGGAAATGGAGTGCACTGATGAGAACTTTGACCATCAAGTACACAAGACCTAGGCTTGAGCCCTATATCTGCCCTTCACCAGCTATGTGGCCAGCTAGTGGAACTCCTCTGAGCCTTTGTTTCTCCATTTATAAAGAAGCAATAGTAGATTCTGGATATTAGCCCTTTGTCAGGTGAGTAGATTGCAAAACTTTTCTCCCATTCTGTAGCATTGAACAATGAGAACACTTGGACACAGAAAGGGGAACATCACACACCGGGGCCTGTTGTGGGGTGGGGGGAAGGGGGAGGGAAAGCATTAGGAGATATACCTAATGTAAATGATGAGGTAATGAGTGCAGCACACCAACATGGCACATGTATACATACGTAACAAACCTGCACGTTGTGCACATGTACCCTAGAACTTAAAGTATAATAATAAAAAATACATTAAAAAAAAACAGAAAAAAAAGCAATAATAATAGTACTGACCTTCACAAATGGCTGAGAATTAAATATTATGATATAAGTGAAGTATTGGCAGGATCTTCCTGGCCCCAGAATGCTTCTTTCCTGGGACATTGGTGCCTACAGCTGCTCTGGGGCCATGTGCTCCCTTCTTGCGGGAATGCAGCTCTCTCTGCAGGCTGGAAGTCATGCTCATCAAGCCCTATCTGCTGCTGTCAGCTCAGCCTAGAGCCCATACCTTGCTGATGGCATGTTTGCGTGAGAAACAAACTTCATCCCCTTTTCCTGGAATTCTACCCCATCTCACTCCTCACCAGTCTCTCAAAGAGAACTTACTCTTCGGTATGTCCAAATGGGAAAATCTCTTGCTGCATTCCCTGTGTGCCCAAGATTTCAAGCTTTCTCTGCAAGCTGGTCAGCCATCCAGCTGTCATCTGTCCCTCAAAGCCCTGGGCTCAGCTGCTAACCTGCTGGTGAACAGTTAGCTGTTTGACTACCTGGAAAGGGGAGCAAAAGGGTAGTGTTCTCGGGAGATAAAGAGGAACTGTCTCTGCTGGCCAAAATGGGGCTTTCCCATGGGACTTGCTTGACTGGCTGAATGTCTTGTCATTGTCCACAGAAGAAGGAAGAACTGAGTCATGATCTTTGCACAGAAGAGAAGAGATATTTCGAGAAGCCAAGTTGCAGTAAAGTGGAATGTTATGCCCTGAGTTTCCCATTATGACAAGGGTGAGACAGCTGCATAGAAAGAATAGCAGCATCCAGGAAGTCAGGAGTCCAGGAGTATGGTCCCATTTGACTCTGCTGGGATTTGGAGCCTGGGGTCATTGCCCACATGCAACCCAAGGGATAAGGCCATCCCAAAAGGTTTTGCCAGCTCCAAGCCTCAGGGATGCCCAGCTGTGCACATTACTAGGGAGCATTTGCCCAAACTTAAGAGCAAGCCCAAGGAAAACCCAGCACTGTGTCTAAACATATGCTGTGCAATTCTTTTCACAGTATGAGCTTCTAGAAAGCTTGCATAGGCTCAGGACAGGGATCTGGAGGAAGTGGGGAGCATCAGAACCACAGAAGATTGTACTGGGAATAACTGGGGCAGGAGCAAGAGCCCATCCAAACAGATGTCTACCACCTCATTGACATGGAAGACTCTGTGAGTTTCAAATCAAATTTCCCATTAAAGAGCAGATCAAGAGTAAAGCAAATGGGCCATGCCTTTGATTATTCAT
The DNA here is from genome assembly GCF_028878055.3 of Symphalangus syndactylus. Lineage (NCBI taxonomy): Eukaryota > Metazoa > Chordata > Mammalia > Primates > Hylobatidae > Symphalangus > Symphalangus syndactylus. Next base: position 81,945,031 of record NC_072426.2, read on the forward strand.
TTGTCCCTAAATAGGTGCTTCTACCTGAGGCTGCACACGCTCCACCAGGGGTGAGGGTGCCACCAGCCCACTATAGCTTCAGTTTCCAGCTTCCAGGAAACTGGGTGAGGTATTTGCAGGCCCCAAGTCTTGAGTTCCTCTTTCCACATTGAAACATGTTCCTTTCTTTTAAACCAGCAGCACCAGCATAAACTTAGAGAATAGGTTGCTAAGGGCAAAAGTCAGTTTAACTCAGAAAACATTTACTAAGCACCTACTGTGTGGACCAGGCATCACACAAGGTGCTGGACTGAAGGGGTGAGTCTGGCATGCTGTGTGCTCTCTAGACAAGCCAAATGTGTGACTGACATGAGGCAGACATGGCACTACAGTAAAATCACAAACAGTGTGCTATGAGGAGGAAGTCAGGCAGAGGGAAGTCTTGGAAGGTAGATTTGAGTTGACCTTCAGAAGCAGAGCTAGAATCTTATCATGCACATCATTGTCTATCTTGGGACAAAGGAAGCATGGCCAAGTCCATCAGAGTCTGAAGCAGGTGGATTTATTTTCCATATATAACAAAGAAGGTGTTTGTGCAGTACAAAGAATATAAGGCAAGCAGGCATATCAACAACGATGATGATAATCACTGAGAGACTGAGACCTCAGTGGATTCAGTGCTTTGCCTGCTCCATCTCCTCCAATCCCCAGAGCCTGTGAGGCCAGGTCCCTTACAGCCCCGTTCTATAGATGGGAAACCATAGTGCATGGTAATTTGCACACAACTAAAAAACAGGTAGAGCCTGTATTCATTCCAGGCTCAGAGCAGAGATTCTTAATGCCATCAGGAAACCAAAGTCTGAGGCTGGCCATAGACCTCACCTGCCTGATGGCCTGGGCCTCTCTCCTCTCATCATCTGAACAAGGGGGGTTTTGACCAGGTAACCCCTAAGGTTCTATTTCACTCAGTTTGGGCTGCCATAACAAATACCATACACTGGGTGGCTCAAACAACAAACATTTATTCCTCGCAGTTCTGGAGGGGAGGCTAGAAGTCCAAGATCAGGGTGCCAGCATGATCAGGTTCTAGGGAGGGCTGGCTTCCCGGGTCACAGACAGCTGCCTGTTTGCTATAGTCTCACGTGGGGGAAAGAAGTCATCTCTCTTATGTCTCTGCTTACAGAAGCACTAATCCTACACAGCAGGGTTCCATGCAAATGATCCAGTCACCCTGCAAAGTCCCTATCTCCTAACACCATCACACGGGATTAGAGCTTCTACATATGAATTTAGGAGAACACAATTCGGTCCATAGCAGGTTCCCTCCAGCTAAGTCACCTGGGATGCTAAGTGTTCAAGGTGGGGTGTGGCAGTGGAGATGAAGAGGAGGAAAAAGTGGCTGATCGATGTGGGAGATAAAGGAAGCACGAGAAAGGGGAGCACTAGCTCAGGTGGAGAAGGCAAACGGAGCCACTCCCCACTTTGGTTGTGACTGCTGCTGACTGCTGGAGGCCTAGTGCCCTTTGGGTTTTCCCTGAGTGACTGATAATTCCTGAGCAGAGCTGGGCCCTAGCAGAGCCTGGGAGCTATGCCAAGCTCTCCCACCAGGCCCCAGCCCTACCACCTCCAAGACCAGAACAAGAACCCTAGCCTCAGCAGGGTCTCCCCAACACCATGCAGATAAAAAGTGGCCAAGAAAATGTCACCTTAATACTCAGGAACACAGCATGGACATCCAGGCTGCTCCTCAGTTTCCTTCTAAGGGCCCAGGTCTCCTGTTATTCCTGTTTGCTGTGCTCCAATGCCTGGGACTTACAGAGAAGGCTGGCAAACAGAGTCCAGCCAGCACCCAGCCTCCAAAAGCCTCTTGTGCCCAGAGCCCAGAGCTCACTGCCACCTCCCCAAGCCTCCAGCAGCCCATGGGGGCTTTTCTTAGGCCCAGCTGCTGCTCTCCTCTTCACCAGAGCATTTTCAGTTCCCATTTCTCAGGCCTGAGTGGCCCCCTGTGCTCCTGGCCACACACCCTCTCTCTCTCCCCATATCTGGGTCCTCTCCCAGCTGCCCCAAGCCTCACTCCTCATGCATGGTGCTCTCCCAAGGAGCTGCTCTCCCAGACTTCCGTCTCTCCAGCCTGTTCCCTCTCTCCCTCTTGAGACCCAGCTCACACATTGTAGGCCGTGATCTCGCCCCTGGAATAGACCCCCTCAGCTGCTGGGACTCTGCAGGGTTGTGGCAGGCATTGCAGAGCTTCTCCCAGGGGATACTATTGACCCCCAGCTTTCTGATGGAGCTTGAATTGTCCTGGCTTATGTACCTTCCTCCTCTTGGCCAGCCATGTCCTGCACTGGGTCAGTCACAGTGGTCCACCCTCCCCAAGGTGCCTGCACCCTAGTCTTGGCCAATGGGAAGAAAGGGAAGGTGACTGGGAAGCTTCTGGCAAAGGTTTCCTTCCCTCAGTACTAAAAGGATCCCTAGGTGGGGCGCCATGGCTCACACCTGTAAACCCAGCACTTTGGGAGGCTAAGACGGAAGGATTGCCTGAGCCCAGGAGTTTGAGACCAGCCTGGACAACAAAGTAAGACCCTATTTCTACAAAAAATTAGTCAGGTGTGGTGGTATGTACCTGTGATCCTAGCTACTTAGGAGGCTGAGGTGGGAGGATCACCTGATCCTGGGAGGTCAAGGCTGCAGTGAGCTGTGATCGTACCACTCACTCCAGCCTGGGAAACAGAGTGAGACCCTGTCTCAAAAAATAAAAAAATAAAAGGAGCCTCATTGGAACACTCTTCCTCTTCTTCCCCTGAATGTGGGCGTGTCTGAGGGAAAGCACAGAAATCATTTGCAAATATCAAGGAGAATTAAACCAATATGCTGAAGATGGCAATGAGCAAAGAAAGAAAGAACTTGAGTCCTTCAAGATGACTTTGGGACACTGAATAAACCAAGTCTGGAGCTACCCATTGCTGGGGATTTTTATTATGTGAGGTCATAAAATCCCCATTGTTTGGGTTTTTTATTCCTCACAACTAAAAGCATCCCAGCCCACAGTGTCACTTACCCATCCCCTTCACCATGTTTGGCGGGGAGAAAATATCCCTGCCAAAGGGAGATATCATACAAACTCTTCTTCACCTATGGCCCAAATCAGGCCCTCTGCTTATATTTGTAAATAATGTTTTATTGGAACACAGCCACACTCATTCACTTACATATTGCCTATGGCTGCTTTTGCTTGAGCAGTTGCAAGAGAGATAGTGCGGCCTGCAAATAGGAAAATATTCATTATCTGGTCCTTTACAGAAAATGTTTGCCCATCCCAAAGGTTGACTCATTAGACCAATGGAGTAGCAAACATTTCTCAAAAATTGCCACAGGTTGCACAAGTAGATAAAATCCCAGGGAAAAGAGACACCATTACATGCTAAGGAACCTTGGAATGCCGTGGCATCAGGCCATGCTCTGCTACAGAGTCTGTCCTGATAAAACATGGTATGAGCTGTGGGTCAAACTCTCCACGCTTACTGGTTGTGATGGTTAATTCTAGGTGTCCACTTGGTTAGCCTATTATGTGTCTGATCAAACACCAGTCTTGATGTTGCTGTGAAGGTATTTTTTCAGATGACACATACATATAAATCAGCAGACTTTGAGTAATGAAGACTTCCCTTTGTAATGTGGGTGGGCTTCATCCAATCAACTAAAGGCTTTAAAAGCAAAGATTGAAGTGCCCTGAAAAAGAAGCGATTGTGCCTCAAGACTGTAACATGGAAACCCTGATTCAGTTTCCACTTTGCTGGCCTGCAGATTTCAGACTTAACAATGCAACATCAACTTACCTGAATCTCTAGCCTGCTGGGGTCAGCCTGGCAGACTTTGAACTTGGCAGCCCACAATTACATGAGCCAAATATTCCTTATAATCTATCTATCTAGCTATATAGTGAACTACCTAGCTAGCTATACGCATGTCTTTCTTGACCTCAATGGGAGATATACATAAATATATATACTGTTTCTCTGGAATAACCCTGATTAATACACTAATCATTCTAATTCTGTCTCAGCTGTAAGGTTGACAGCTTATTCATTATTTTGAGAGCATTTGTTTCCAAGGTAAAAAGCCAGAGATGATCCCCAAATGAGACAAAACTTAAGACAATTTGCAATTACATGGCTCTATCCTTTCTTAAACACTAGTCCTTAGTTCACAGTTAGGAAGACTGGGAAGGCAGCTTGGGCATGGGCAGCCCCCATCAAACGGGAGGCTTAACAGAGGTGGCTTTGATGGCAGGCTGGGAGGTGAGGTCAACTCAACTGAAGCATCTTTAAACACAGGGTTAACAGGTCAAGTCTAGCTAGCTGTGGGCCAGCTTGGCCCTTCCTCCTTGTGGAATGTTTTACATTCCTTGGAAGCTGCATACTTAAAAGAGATAGAGAGGACAGAGCTTCCCCCCAGGACGTGGGAGCAGCCACATTGTCTGGCTGGTGGGTTTTCCCAGAATGCCCTGAGGATGGTGTGTTTTAAAATGTGCAGTCCAGGAGCTGGACAGATCGCCCTTGTTTGCGCATATGTGCTGTGCCCTCTCAAGGTTCCTTTCCTTCTCCATCTGGGAGGTCTCCACTTCCTCTGGCTGTTTCACATCCTGGCTTGAGGGAAGGTCCTGATCACTTACTAGTTCACAGCTTTGCATCTCAGTGGTATCTCACTATTCATAGGAATTCTGCAGCCCAAGCTGCAACACCAGGCTCTTTGTGGAGGAAAATCCATTTTTAAGACATTCTCCTTTGAGAAGCGCCGTCCTTCTGTAAACCCTCCTACACTGAACTGTTTTGTGCCTACTTTCCTTTTACAGTGCTGCTGTTTGTTAAATGATCAAAATATTGAACAACATAAAGCTGCTTTCTGATGCTGTTAAAATTAGAGTTATATTGAAAATGCAGTTTGTTCAGGAGTCTTGCATCATCGTAATTATTTTTGTCTTATTTTTAAGATGTTATCAACTCACAGCAGTTACAACGTCCATTAATAATAATCAGCTTACCAGCAGCCCCACACTGTCTGTGCCCCACACGAGAACAGCCCAAGGCAAAGGTAGAAGGGTAGTGAAGTGTGGATGGGTGGGGAGGTGACACAGTCCTGGGGAGGCAGGGGCAGCCTAGGAAAGTGAAGAGATGTCCTCTTCCAGCCTTCCAGTTTGTTCTGTTGGATAAATCTATATCTATATCTAGATAGATTAGATAGATAGATGGATAGATAGATGATAGATAGATAGATAGATAGATAGATAGATAGATAGATAGATAGATATTTTTAGTAGCAGGAAGATAGGGAGGTGAGGATAAAGGGAAAAAGCTATCAACAAACCAGGCCTAGTTATGTTCTCTGCATGTAGGCTTTCAGACCGTCCTTGTCCTCACAGATGTGTTCGGAGTAGACATGTGTGAGATAGCTCACCCTTTTCTCAGAGACCAAGTAGAGAAAGTGCTTGAGCCAAGCATTTATTTTTTCCTCAAAAACAAGTTTCAGCAGCAGTTTTTAACTACACCATCTTTTAAAGCAAGCTCCCCCCATCCTAGGAAACCCTGTGCTCAGGCACTTATTAGTTCTGCAGAGTGGCATGCAAAGGCTTTTCTAAAGCATAATCATAATGGAAAAATAATACATAAAATCTGTGCATTTATGTCTGTCTGTTTAACAAGAAGGCACTTACATAGCATATATCATTAAACTTTATGTGCATTTGGAGAATAAATTATCATTTCTAGCCTGCCTCTGGTACGGGTTGAAGAGTAAAATATATTAACCTAAAGTTATTATTCATATGCTAACAAATGGAGTTAATGAAAACTATTTCATATAGAAATCAAGATAAGTGGTATGCAGATTTTTTGAGAATTCACCTGAAAATTGATGGTAAATACAAAGTCTTCTGTATGTTAAGATCATGCAATGGCATGACCTCATTGCTCAAGGATTTCACCAAAGCAAACAGAGCAAGAAACGTTCTGTACATGGTCTCTTCCTATCAAGCACGCACAATCATCAACTGTTTTCTAAAGAATACACATTTGGAATCACACAGACCTTTTGAAAAATTGCTTGAAAAGGTCATTTGTGGTGAGGCATAGTGGCTCATGCCTGAATTCCCAGCACTTTGGGAGGCCGAGGCAGGAGGACCATTTGAGTCCAGGAGTTAGAGACCAGCTGGACAACATAGAGAGACCCTGTCTCTACAAAAATTTTAGAAATTAGCTGGGTGTGGTTACACATGGCTATAGTTCCAGCTACTCAAGAGGCTGAAGTGGGAGGATCGCTGGAGCATAGGAGGTCAAGGTTGCAGTGAGCTGTGATTGTCACTGCACTCCAGCCTAGGGGACAGAGCAAGCAAGCCCTGCTTGAAGAGAGAGAGAAGAAAGAAAGAAAGAAAGAGAGAGAGAGAGAAAGAAAAAAGGAAGGAAGGAAGGAAGGAAGGAAGGAAGGAAGGAAGGAAGGAAGGAAGGAGATAGAAGGAAGGAAGGCAAGCAAGCAGGGAGGGAGGGAAAGAGGAAGGAAGGAAGGAAGGAACGAAGGAAGGAAGGAAGGAAAGAAGGAAGGAAGGAAGGAAGGAAGGAAGGAAGGAAGGAAGGAAGGAAGGAAGGAGGGAAGGAGGGAGGGAAGGAAGGAGAGAGAGAGAAAGGAAGGAAGGAAGGAAAGGAAGGAAGGAAGGAAGGAAGGAAGGAAGGAAGGAAGGAAAAGAAAGAAGGGGAGGGAGGGAGAGAGAGGAGAGAAAGAAAGAAAGAGAAGTAAAAGTCATTTGTTTTAAATTTAATGTTGGATACAATGAAGGGGGAAAAAATCACATAAAGCCATCCATAAAAGGCCTTAAGGAATCAATCAGATCGATCGGAAATTAATTCAAAATCCCATTTACCGTCTTAAGAGAATGGCTTGAAAATGGTTCTCATTATTAATATCATTTACATCAAGATATATAAACCTATTTTTCAGGACTCAAAAATCTAAATTACATCTCAACAACATGTGATTGTACCCAGGCATTTCCCCCTGGGAGCACCGAAGGGAAAAAGGTAATTTTTCGGTCTTTTGGAAGCTGTGCCCTGGTGCCAACATGCCTCAAGCCAAAACCACACAGAGCAGCCTGCCTGACAGACGGGCCCAGTAGGCTTTATCAAGCTCTTAGGCTCTTATGAGCTTCCCTACTTGCAAGTCAAACACAAATTTATCCTTTGTGGCTCTTTCATAAAAACACTGGCTCGTGAGTGTTTCCATTTGTCTTTTTATGGATCTTATAAATCAGTCCAAACTGTTTGCAGAATAACAGCATTTCCTAAGTCTTTCTGAGGTAGGAAGGCCAAAAAGAATGCAATTGCCCAAGATGAACAGGATGCCCTGCTCACTTAATGGACTCCCAAAGGCCTCCTTTACTGGGGTGGTGCCCTGGAACAAGGAGTCTTGCAGGAACTTCTGTGTGGCCTTGGCTCCCCTGAGACCCAGTGTGTTCCATTAGAGGTAGATGTTTTTTCCTCACTCCCGGGTGGTACAGACACCACCACATGGGGCCACCAGGCACAAACCTGGACTCTACCACTATCTGCACATGTCATTTGGAGGGGGAACTCGGCCTCCCTGAGTCTGGTTTCTTACCTGAATCTCGCAAAAAGAAACAAAAAATCAATCATACTTCAGATATTGATTAAACACTGTGACAATCCAGACAGAATCAGTATTTAAGGAAGCATAGTTGTCTCTTCCTCCAGGAGCTCATGATAAAGACTGGAATATACAGCATGCCAGAGTGGTATGTGTGGGTCAGGGACAGGCATTTTACAGAGGGCCCAGGGAAGGCCTTAAAAAGGAGGTGATTTGTGATTAAAGACCTGAAGCAGGGAAAGGAGGGAGCGCTGTGGACATCTGGGGAAAGAGCCCTCCAAGGGAAGGAATAACCCTGACAGGAACAGGCTGGGTATGTGGAAGAAACAGTGTGATCAGAGCAGGGAGGAGAGGCAGTAGGAGGAGATGAGGTCAGAGAGACAATTAAGGGACAAGATCATCTAGGGAAGGGGTTGGCACACTATAGCCCTGCCATCCATTTTTTAAAATAGTTTTATGAGAACCACAACCATGTCCTTTGGTTTACATATTGTCTATGGCTACTTTCAAACTACCCCAGTAGTGGTAAGTAGTTGTGACACAGACCATTTAGCCCACAAAGCCTAAAATATTTACTATCCAGCCCTGTACAGAAAAGGTTTACCAACCTCTGCCTTGAAGAAATAGGGGCTAATTTTTCTCCATGGTAGGGAGTCTGGAGTAGGCAGTGCAGGGATGGTGCAGAAGCTCCATGATGTTAAGAAGGATCCAGACACCTTTGATCTTTATGCTCTGCCAGTCTCAGCATGCGGACATGTTGCTTTATGATCTCAACATGGCTGCCAATGTTCCAGACATTACACATAATGTCCTCATTTGAGACAGGCAGGCAGGAGAGACATCTGTTCTTTCTACCAGAAAAGCAAAAGTTATCTTCACCATCCCTCAGATCTCTTCTCCCCCAGCACACCTTCCCCTGTCTCTGCGTCCAGAAGTAGGTCGTAGTACGGCCACTTCTAGCTTCACTGAAAAAAAAGCTATGAAAAGGATTGTCAAGACTTACACAGCTGTTTTGTTTTTTTTTAACTGTAACCCACAGTAAGAGGCACACATAACTGAAACATAAACAATGCAAACAAAAAGTTCCACAAAACACAACTTATATTTACTATTTGTGCTGTACACTGATATTTTCCCTTGCATTTTTTAAGTACTAGTCACATCATCGACCAAATTAATTTCATGACCCACTATTGGGTTGTAAGTAGAGTATGAAAAATACAAGTGGGCATGAGCCATAACTAGGGGCTGGCATGTTGCTGCTACAGACAAGTTGGTTTTTCTCTCTCCTTTCCCTCCCTCTTTCCCTCCCTCCTTCTCTCTTTCTTCTCTTCCCCCTTCCCTCTTTCCTCCCTCCCTCCTTCCTTCCTCCCTTCCTTCCCTCCTTTCCTTCCTTCCTTCCTCCCTCCCTCTTTCCCTTTCTTCCTTCCTTCCTTCTTGTCCTTTTCCTTCTTTCCTATCTCTTTTTCTTTTTTCCAAAGAAGGAAATGGACATTGGCTGGCAACCAACAGTATCCGCAGCCTCCACCATAAGTGAGCTGGAGACCACACCCAGTTCTACTGAACACTGAAAGAAAAGGTGACCCTTCCTTCTGAGGGAACTGAGGATGCTGACAATGGACACCTGTGTCTGATGTAAAATGCAAGCACTCACAGCCATAAAAGAGAATAAAATCGTGTCCTTTGCAGCAGCATGGATGCGGCTGGATGCCATTATCCTAAGTGAACTAATGCAGAAATAGAAAATAAAACACCACATGTTCTCACTTACAAGCAAGGGCTAAATATCGGGTTCACCTAGACATAAAGATAAAAACAATAGACACTGGGGACTTCAAAAGTGGGAGAGAGACAGCGGGGCAAGGGGTGAAAAACTTCCTATTGGGTACTATGCTCACTATCTAGGTGACAAGATCAATCCCAAACCTCAGTACCACACGATGTACAATTGTAACAAACCTGCACATGTATCCCCTAAATCTAAAATAAAAATGGAAATTTAAAAAAATGCAAGCAGTAACACCAACTGCCCAGGAGTGCTGAGGGAATTGCATGGGATCCCCAATATAAAGCACTAGCATAGTGTCTGAGCCGTAATGGGTGCACAGGACACATGGGGTTGCTGTCCCAAACCCAGTCCTCACTCAGAGCCAGTCATGGCCCTGTGAAGAGCATTAATTAGGTCAGAGAGAACGATTCACACTCGAGTTCCAGAGAGCCCAGGGAAACTGTTATGTAACCCTGGTGCTATGTTTACTTCTCCTATCAGGAGTGATTAAATTCTTAGGATCTCATGCTCAGAGGTTGACAGTTATATTGAATTTTACCCACTTTTAAAAAACCTTTGGAAGCACCCAATTATTGGTCTCAGCTTTGATGAGGGCTGTGGAAGAGCAAATGTGTCATGACAAGTCACCAACCACAGGGACCCTCAGAGCTGTCAAAGGATGGGCCATTCTCCAAAAATTCAAGCAAATGCAGAAATGGGAGGGCCCCTGGACTGGGTATCTTCAGTCCTGTCACTTTTTGCAGGTGGGGGTTGCAACATAAGTCATACAGCAGCCATACAAGCATTAGCACAGCCCCTCTAAGTCGAGGTTCAGGGACCCATGAGACTCAAATCCTAGGCTGATTTTGGTGCATGTGGCCACCTGCATTTTCTAGAAGATCCATATCAGATTCTAAAATGGCCATGACACCCTTAAAATATTAGGAAACGCACATTGAATGAAACTAAAATGATTTATGTTAGGGGTGGGAGAGAATAGGTCCAGAGGTCAGAGCTGGGAATGGTGAGATGAAGCAGAAACTGCAAATGTTTTCCATCAGCCCCATCCCCCGCCTTGCCACCCCCACACCCCAGAAACACTGAACTGTTCCCAGTTCCCCAAATGGCCTGTGGTTTTCTGTCCTCTCTGCCTCCGTGCTGGCAAATATTCGTCCAGGAGGCAGTGACTGGGAGAGAAAGACTAACTTCTTCTTATTCACCAGATCGGATTTCTTAAACGATAAGGAGTTCTAAGAGGCCATGCCAAGCAAACAGCCAGACTGTACAAAGTTGCCCCTTGAGCAATAAATAGCAAATGCTCTGGGCTTCACTGATAAGCCTCCCCAGACTCCAAGCCCCACCAGGCATGCAGACAAGTGACGGCAGTGATTGCAGCGCCTGCGCAGCGGCCTTTGTTGGAAGTACAGGAGTCCGCGTTACCCCGCAAAGTCCCTGGCCGCCGCCCGCACACCGAACCTCTCGGGGCTGAGTCGGGCTGCTTTCTCCGCGCGTCCCGGGTCGCCCTCGGGAACTCAGGAGCGCGCGGCGCGCTGAGCAATGGCCTGGGGACACCTGGCAGATCGCAGGCCCCAAACCTTCCCCGCCGCCCCTCGGGTACCGCCCGGCGCCCGGACCCTACCGGCGTTCCCAGGGCGGGGCGGACGGGGCGGTGCCATTGGCCGGTGCGGTGTGAGGGGCGTGCTCGGGGCGGGACGGAGAGACCGGGGCGGCACCATTGGCAGTGCAGGGCGAGAGGCGGGGAGCGGGGCGGGGCAAGGGGGAGGGGCGGGGCTCGGGGCGGGCCTGGCCCCGTGCAGCTGAAGCCGGGGGTCAGCAGGCGCTGGAGGCGCAGCTCCGGTGCAAGCGAGGGCACGACACATGCAGTGGCTTCTGGACTGCGCGATGACTGGACGGTGAGTGATGAACGAGCAGGAGAATGCTTGGGCGTCCATGGAGCATCCCCTCCGACCCAGGACTGCCACCAGGCAGGGACGCTGAAGCCTGGGTACTTGTGCCCTTCGGCCGCAGCGCGCAGGGTCCCTCCCCCTGCCAGCCTGGCGCATTGCGGGCCTCGGGCTCATTGATGAGAGTGGGCACTGCGCCTGGCACCTCTGTTAAGCATTTTAGGGGCTACAACCTGAGCACGACAGGTGAGCGCGGCCATTGGCTACACCTTTTTTGTTCACCTTGTCCTTAGCCAGTTTCCTAGAAGCACTGATCCTAGAGTTGGGGAGAGAGCCTAGAGGCCTCTGGCACAACTCTGATTTCACTGATGGAAATCAAACGCCAAGATAATAGTAGCAGCGGGATCTGTCTCACAATCGCTGTCTGTAGAGGGCTTGCCTTGCTCTGGGCCAAGTGCTTTAACACTTGTTTAAAGCACTTTCGTTATCCCGTTTTGAGAAAACTGAGGCTTAAAGAGTTATAAAATTGTCCACCTTTACCGGATGAGTTGGTGATGGAGCCAGGATTTGAACCCAGGGCTTGCTGTGCCCCCGAGTCTCTGCTCTTCACCCCTAGTCTCGGAAGCTCAGCCTGCCTGCTGCCCTGCTCTTCTGGGCTCCTGACTCCGGTCCCGTCCTGCACTTCCCAATTCCAAAAGATGCCTCAGAGTTTTCATTAACCTGGCACGGCAGAGGGAGGGAGGCCTCCTCTCACACCAGAATCAGTGCCCAGGCCAGGGCCAGCACTTTCTTAAAACACAGTAAGGACAGCTTCAGGAGCCCCATTTCACATAGGAATTAAATAAGGTCACACAGCAAATAAGGGCTGGGCTTCTGGAATTTGAACCCAAGCAGGTTAGACTCCAAAGCTATGCTGTGCACTCACAGAAGAGCCCCTCGCTGGCTTTGCTGTAGTTTAACTGCCTACAGTACTAAGGTGTCAATCAGGATTTGTTGCCAGAAACCATTTTTTTTTTTTAAGTTAGAAGTGAATTGGTGAAGTAACAGGTAAACGTAGACCTTCCTGCCTTCTGTTCCTCTGTGTGGTTCCTTAGCTACTGCTGCCAGGACAGCAGGTTAGGGGAGAAGACAGGGAGGGAGAGGGTCAGAGGAGAAAGAGGAAGGGAGAGAAGAGGAGAGAGGAAACTCATTAAACTTGGGTTAAAAAAATGCTGGCCGGAAATTGTCATGGGCTGTTTCAGCACTTTGTCAGTGTATGTGAAGGCTGTTGTCATTAGTTCTAGCCATAATTCTCTCTGTGTGTAGTGCTGGTGATCTGACAATAAAAAGGTTGATGCCACAGATTAAAGTGTCTATCTGAAACTCAGGAGATGGGGCTGTATTTCCACCATGAAGCTCCAGTGGGTGGCCTGGAGGTCAAGAACAGAATCAAGGTCCAGGGTCCCCCTGGGTCAGGACCAAGTGGACCATGACAGATAACAAAGAACATGAACGAAACTTGGGTGTGTGTCAGAGTTCAGATTCTGGAAGTGCAAAGCCTCAAAGGGGAGACCCTAACTAGAGGGTCTGCCAGAAAGCCCTCTGCCCCAGGCCCCTGGGGTCTGGGGCCTGGTTTCAGGGGTCAACTCAGACTCTCTCCTCACTCATGGCCACTCCTGCAGGGAGGTCTCACATTCCCATGTCTGGGGCCCCACTGTCTCTCCAGAGCCCCCGACTCCCAGTGTCAATAAGAATAGTAATGGGAGCCTCTTTTCATTATGGGTGAGCCCCACACAAGGCCCATCTTACAGGTCTCCTCATTCGTCTTCACAGAAGTCATCGAGGATTATGGTTATTTAATTGATAAGGAGCCCAAGATTCAGAGAGGGAACTGGACTTGCTTAAGGTCACACAGCCAGGCAGTCACAGAGCAGAGCTTTGAACCCAGAGCCTTGCAAGGGCTCGGTGGTTATTCTCTCACAGATTATGTTTGGGGAAATTGTTTTAAAATAAAGAGAATCAAATAGGAAGTGGCTGCACTTCCTAAAGCTTCAACAGTTTTCTTATTTTTGTTAAAGAGAAACTTGTAGTTCCCAGGGTCTCCTTTTCTGGCTGTCCCACCTTCTTCCCTAGGATATACTGTTGAGGAAGAGGCTCGGAACCACCTCCCTTTGCCCTGCCTGACCTTGTGAAGCAGGGGTAGGGTGTCATTGAGCCCCCATAGCTGCAGTGCTGGGAAGAGCCCTGAAGACTCTATCAGCTGCCACAGCAGCTCTGGCTAAACTGAGGCCCAAGAGACGGTGCAACATGCTAGGATCACAGGCCAAGTTAATGCCACAGCAAAACTCACATGCAAGGCTCTACGACGTTCCTCTGCCTCCTCTTTCTTGCTGTGACAGGTTTCAGCAGGGATTCTAAACCTGGGATCTGGGGATCTGGGAGCACATGGACAAGAGCTGTCTCATCCCCCTGCAGTGATATGCAAATTGTGTGTGTGTGTGTGCACGTGCATGCAGACTGCAACAACATGCACATACATGCGTCTTCTGGGGAGAGTGCACTAAGCTTTCAAGAGACTCCAAAGGACTCTATGACCCAAAAGATTCTGAGACCCTTGTGTCTCACAGGGCCCTTGTGTCCCCAGCAGTGACATGTGGCACACAGGCCTGGGGCAGTGGACAGCACAGGTGAGGGCAGCCGTAGAGAGCCTCCAGAGCAGCCCTGCAGCAGCAGGCACCCAGAGGGGTCTGCTCCTCTGCATTGCACTCCCAGCCCCAGGCAATCAGGATATTGGCCAGTGCCCATTTTAAGCACATGTTTGGCCCGAAGACTATAGCTAAGAAGATATTTGTTTCTGTGGATCTTCTCTTCCATAGGTGGGAGGCAAGTCTGGTTGGTGGGGAAGTTGAGGAGTGGTTCAGGGGGTTCCAGGAGCAGAGAATGTATGTTTAAGGTGTAAGGGGGAGCAGGAGGACTGGAAATGGTTTTCTTGTCCCAAATTGCTTTGCCTTGAAACAAGGGCAGAAGCCAAAAGTCTTGCCCACTGGGAAGGCTGGTCTGTGATCTACATGGGTGCTCAGGGCCAGACTCTCAGAGGAAGGGGAGCTGTATCAGGGAGGCCTGGATGCTGCACTGGACTCAGAGAGACCTGTCAGTGAGATTCCAGGACCGCAGCGGGGAGTAAAGGTGAGCCGGGCCTGTGTGGTCAGCCCGGGGCAAGGCGGGAGTGGAAGTGGAGGGGAGCTCTGTGCCCGCCTCTCTTGGACTCCCCTGGTCTCCATCACCTCCACCTGGACAGTGCAGAGTCTTCTGGGGCAGGGAGGAGTGAGTTGAGTCAGAGGGATGATGGTGGGAGTGGAGAGGAGGGGTCTGGTGATTGGAACTGGGCAGCAGGAGGGGACAGCAGTGTGGAAGGAGGTGGGAGCAGCAGCTGCTGAGTCGCTGCCTGCCATCTACAACCAAACAGCCAGCTCTCACCACAAAAATGCTTGGCTGAGGGTACCCCCTCAGAGGCACCTGGTGCTGGCAGGCACTGCAACTTCTTCCCCGGCCAGGCTCCTGCCATTTGCTGGCTAACAGGTGCTAGGAGGGGCCTTTTAAAGGTTCATTGTCCTCTGTGCCCTGCTGCGGTTGTGGCTGGCATTCGAATGTGGTAGCCACAGACTGCAGCCAGGGACTTAGTCCCCCCAGGAATGCTGGCAGCGTGGCCTGCACCTGCTCTGTGGTCTGCACTTGCTGTCCTCCTCCAGTGGGGGCAGCTCAGGCCCCCAGCTGTGCCCCACACCCTTGTCCTCCTTTCTTTTGCTTCCCAGGTCACTTTCTTTATGACCTATTTGATTTAAATCATGCTGAAATAAGAAAATAAAAATCATAATTTCAGGAAATGTGAAAACAGAGGTAACCAAGCTCTCAGACTTCATAGACATGCTTAGAACATTTTAATTTGAGTGCCCGTATGTTTTCCCTTTTGCCAAGTGAGGACACCACATCTATGTTGGCCATGTTTTATGTAAGAAGGGACACTGTCAGAAGGAAAAGCAGGCAGCACAGTCTTAAAATAAAATGCTTTCAAGTGGACTCAATTTTGTGTCATGAAAGCCTCACTTCACTGGGCATATTCTGTTCCTTTTGCCACTGGCCTGTAGGAATTGGGCCCCGGGGGTGACTGGAAGAATCACAGTCACCACCTTCTGTAATAACTGTCCTCACAAACACAAAAAAGGAAAGAAGGCCCATGCCTAGCAGCTCTAAAGCCCCCGGCGGCCTTTGTCCCTCAGTAGCGACAGCAGGCTGCCTCTCTGCATGGCTGGCAGAGCAGCTGCTGAAGTGGAAAGGGTGAACAACTCACTGCTTGTTCACTGGGACAGGTAGCCGTGGCTGGCATGCTGCCCAGGGGGCCTCCTCTGGGATACAGAGAGCCCTGGCTGCAGCTGATCACTCTGGTTGAGGACAGAGTGTCCTCCAGCCTTGGAAACAGGCGTGGAGGCCTGAGCTGTGTCCTGGGACCTGGGGGAGGGGAACGGGCCCAGACAAAGAAAGCTGAACTTTCCCAGCAGAATGGCATGGCTGGGGGGAGGGGAGGGCCTGCTGGCCGACTTGGCCTGTCCAACTGCATCTGTCACTCTGTGGTTTTGAGCCTGAGCCTGAGTGGCAGGCCAGCCCCAGCCCATCCTCTCCTGACTCCTGCTGCCACCCATGCAGCCTTGCTTTAATCCATTTGTGTATTGGGCTTCTACCTAGGATCTAATTTCAAGATAAGGTTGTGCTGTTTACAAAAGACTGAAAAATACTCCGGCAGAGATTCTCAAAGTCCCCACCCAGTGCACTTGGAGATTCAATGCAGAAGGCTGTTCCAGGAAAATGCTCCAAATAGAGAGATGGCTCCCTTACCTCTCTTGTTGGGTGTGCATGTTCCCCCTTGCAGCTTGCTCCTGCCACAGCTGTCTTTCGGACACCTCTTAGGTACTCATGCAGCTTCCTGTAGATGTGATGTCAAAACGAATGAAATTCATCAAAATGAATGAAAGTCTGGTAAAGGGAATAGGGCGCAAGCACAGTGTTGAGATCTGCAGTGGAATTCTGTGAGTGATCCTGGAGCTCAGGGAAAACAGGTCTTCTTGTGGTGCTGGGTGTGAGAACCAGAGAGACCAAGTGACTTTTGTGGGAGCCATAGGCTCTTGGCCCCTTAAAGTTTCACTAAAAATCACAGACATGAGGTGGATTAATAGGAGAAAAGGCATACACATGTACTTCAGGTGCATGCATGGGAGCCTTCAGAATGATGGTCCAGCTTCCCAGTGAGTTACAGAGACTTATATACCATTTTCAGGTTACAGAAAGAATGGGGCTTAGATTCTGGTGAAACAGGCTATGGCAGGAGGAGAGGTTTGGCTAGTGAAAGTGACCTTGCTATGTAGATGAAGCCTCCCTCAGAGAGACTTTTAAAGGTGTGGATTCTCAATCTCTCCTGGATGTGGGGAAAGACCTGGAAAGGGGAGGGGCCTGGCTGCATTAATGGAGATTCTCTACAGATGCAAATTTTCCCACTGAAGACACTCTGCCAGCCACTTCTCTCAGGATGGGCAAGTGGCAGCCATTTAAGAATATGTCAAAGAAATATATGTTGGGGATAAAATATTTTCATCTCCTGGGCTGGGCACGGTGGCTCACGCTTGTAATCCCAGCACTTTGGGAGGCCGAGGCGGGCGGATCACGAGGTCAGGAGATGGAGACCACGGTGAAACCCCGTCTCTACTAAAAATACAAAAAAAAAATTAGCCGGGCATGGTGGCGGGCGCCTGTAGTCCCAGCTACTCGGAGAGGCTGAGGCAGGAGAATGGCGTGAACCTGGGAGGCGGAGCTTGCAGTGAGCCGAGATTGCGCCACTGCACTCCAGCCTGGGCGACAGAGCGAGACTCCATCTCAAAAAAAAGAAAAAAAATATTTTCATCTCCTTCCCTTGCTTAGGGCCATGAAGCTAATGAGTGCTAGAGGACACAGAAATGTGTGCCTCTCTCAAAGGAGAGACTCTCTTTGTGTGGAGCCGAGGTTCCCACCCTGTAAGGCTCAGGACCCAGCCCAGCAAGCTGGAAGAGGCTCCCTTTGCTGCAGTGAGCCCTGAGCCACCTCCCTCAGCCTTGCTCGCTGACCCCCCTGCCCTCCTCCCCTGGGATGGTGTGCTCGGTTCTCTGCCCCAGCTGTTTACCCTACAAGCCCACCTTGCCCTTTATCCCTTCACTTTGCCATCTGCAGTCTAGGACTCCCCTTTACTTTCCTCCTGGTTTCTCTCCTCTGAGCAGCCACCCCCAGCTGGTGCCATTCAATCATGGCTGGAGACACTCAGCACATTGGTTGTGTCCTATAAAAAAGCAGGCGTGCAGGGGAAAAGCACTCCTGAAGGCCAGCAAGGGAGAACCATGCTTTTCAAGTAGTATTACCCAGAGCCCTAGGAGACAACGCTGTCTGCCACCACCTCACTGTCAACCATGGCAATCCCCTTTAATCTGTTTTGCATACATTTTCTATTTGAACAAAGAGTTCCACAGTTAAGAAAATTTCAAACCCATTGGAGGTCAATATTCTTGTTGTACAGATGGGAAAATTAAGGCCCAGAGAGGAGAAGGCATGCAATGAAGCACCCCAGAGCTCTTTAGAAGGCATCTTCTATGAATAAGTAACCACTGCCTGACTTATGGGAAATTCCACTTCTAAGTGTTCCTACTACATATGGCAAAATGAACTTCTTCCCCACACGCTATAGGAGACCGGAAGTAAATGTAAATCATGCCGTGTCGTGAATCAGAAGTCACAAACTGGAGCCTCACTGTCCAGTGGACTAGGAGGGGTCCCCAAACACTGGTGGAACTTCGACCCCAGCTGATGTCCAGGCTCTTGACTCCTTGAATTCCTTCCCATACAAGTCAGAAAATAGTGAAAGTACACACTCGAGAAGGGAGAGTGTGCAAGGGGGTTGGGAGCTGCTGCCTTTATGAGTTTCTTTAACCAAGGAGTGCAATATCCAAGAAGATTCCTGGAAAAAGGTGGAACTTTCTCGAAACTGTGGTGCTACCCATTTTTACATCAAATATGGGTGTTCTGGAACTGTCACGGTGCCTATGGGTGTGTGATTTAGCATCCCAGAGAGTTGCCTAGTTAATGAGCATATAGAGAGGTCCTAGAAGAAACCTAGGTCGAATCCAGCACCATGTTGGGTTCAGTTGGTCTTAGCCAGCTTGGCCCACACGCTGATTTTTTTAGAGTCTTATGACCCCTAGCTTCTTATGACCCCTATTTTAACAGTTTCCTTTTGCTGGTCATGTGAAATGGCTGCCTGGAATTTTCTATTCTCCTGCGACCATCTGTATTATTTCTGTATCACGACTAGGTGTATCTGTCTTGCAAAGGTGTTTAGTTTATTTATAAACATATTTAAATATAAAGTATTACATTAAATATATGTTGTTTTGATTGGATTACATATTGCATGAGACTTGGTCTGGGTTATGCTGCAGTAACAAATCCCTGATACACCAGTGGCTTGTCACGGCAGAGTCTCTCTCAGTCCATAGTCCATATCCAGTGTGTCCCTCTCAGTCCATATTCAGTGTGGGTTGGCAGACGGTTCTGGTCCACAGTCACTCAGGGACCCAGGCTGACCATCGATAGCTGCACGTGGCTTGAAACACATGGCTTTCTGGGTCACCACAGTGGAGACAGGAGAACTGGAGGGTTGTGCACTGGCTCTTAAAGCTGCTGGCCTAGAAGGGACCCACAACACTTTTGTTCACAGCTCAGTGGTCAGAATGAGGCCCACAGCCCCAGCTAGCTGCAGAGGGCCGGGGTGGTGAGCGATCACACGGGCATTCCAGGGACAGGGCATTCCAGGGACAGTGCATGCCTCTGCCAGCCAGCCACCTTTCAGTAGTGAAATATAGCCCAGAAAAATCCAGATTCCTGGCTTCTTATGAAACGCCGAAAGAGTTGCCCCGTCAGAGAAGGAATGTGCCCCCCATTTCCCATGGACCCCGTGACGAGTGTCCCTCAGTGGAGTCACCTCCGTGGCCGTCGGAGACTTTTATATTATTTATTCCTGCTGTATGTGCACAGCTCTGGAAGAGTAGGCTTGGAGGGAGTCTAGAAGCTTCTTGTATTTATTCAGCAATTTAACAACCATGTATGGACTTCCTGCGATGTGCCAGGCTTATGCTTGAGGCTGGAAACTAGTGGAAAAGCACCCCCCGCCCCCACTCCCACCGTGCTCCTGTTCTCCTGGGAGGGAAGTCTAAACAAGAGCTGGGTTCTGCAGGGCCCAGTGGGGAAATGGGAAGAGACGATGGGGCAGAGAGGGGCTGCCCCAACATGGACTGGGGCTTTTCTGGCAAGGGTTTCCAGGAGGAGCTAACATCAGAGGACAGGAGTAGTTCTGGGTTCTGAACAGAGAACAGCACTACAAAAGCCCTAAGGGAAAAAAAGCATAGGGCCCCTTAGGGGAGCCGTGAGCAGTTCAGTGAGCCCAGGGCTTAGAGCAGGAAGTTGGGGTGGAAGCTGGATACAGAGGAAGGCAAGATAAAAAAAACACCGCCTGTTATTCTGGGGTAAATCCAGCCCTTCCTGTAATGAGTTTGCTGAAAGCAAGACTTCGTTATGCTGAAGACCCACAGAAGCAGTGTGGGCTAAGAAACCCAGTTCCATGGCTCACCCTGGGCTGCACTAGGCTTCTGCCTTGCAAGTATATGAGGAACTACCCAGAGAGGGGAGCAGATCACTTTTTCCACAGGCAAGCAGAGGTGCCGAGGAACTGAAACTTTATGTTGAAATCCCTGTTGCCTGGCCAAGAAAAATGCAGCAATAAGTCCCCGGCTCCACGCCTTGCTGCTGGGGGCCTGACATCTCTCCAGGCCCTGAGGTGCCTAACTCTGGAGCAAGGCAGAGGGGAGGTATGGATAGGATGATCCTGAGGTCATCAGGAAGCCCACTCCCTCAAATCCTTCCCCTTCTCCAGGCCAACTGTATTTCCCTGCCTCTTGCGTCACAGGCTCATGCAGGACTGATGCTAGCACAGAGGGCAGGTTTGTCACATTTGTGGGTGTCAAGCAAGGAGGGAGAGAGCAAACTGGACTGGTCCGAGTGAGTGCCTGAGGGGATAGGCATTCTGCAGGGACGGGCTCTGAGGACATTAATAAATACGACAGCAGGGGGAGTTGAGCTTGAGCCCCCCACCCCCCCGTGGCATTTGCACACACTCGGGTCGGGAAGACATTATGGGTTTGTGTGAACAGATGTGGGGGAGTTGTGAATGAGCAGAGCTCTGTCGTGGGAAGGATGTGGTGTGGCCCCAGGCTGTGCCCCCTCCCAATGTGTCCTAACACCCCCAGCCCTGAGCTGCAACTTGGGAGATGGAAGGTGGAGGCAAGGTCAGCACTGGAGTGTGTGTGTGTGTGTGTGTGTGCATGAGATTGTGTGTGTTTGCATGTATGTGTGTGTGCATGTGGGCGTATGTGTTAAGTGTGAGTGTGTGTGTTGAGTGTGTGTGTGCATGTGATTGTGTATGTGTGTGCATATGTGTGCATGTGAGCGTATGTGCTAAGTGTGAGTGTGTGTTGAGTGAATATGTGTGTGCATGACTGTGTATGTGTATGCATGTGTTTTTATGTGTGTGTGTGTGTGTATGAGTGTATGTGAGTGTGTGTGTGTGTGTGTGTGTGTGTGTGTGTGTGAAGCTTTACCTCTCTGCCCAGCATGTAGGAGGCCTTGATAAGAGTCCTTGGCCACATTGACATGGGGGAGAGAGAGGAACAGGAAGCTGTGCAGATGCCAACAGGATCGAGAAAGCTCTGGGGGATTTCCTGCCTGTGAAAGAAAACTGGGCAGGGCAGGAGCGGCTCCTCAAACCAGTCAAGGCTGTGCATGGAAAGAGGGAACAGTATGTGTGTGGAACAGTGTGTGTGAACAGCGTGTGTGTGGATCCACTAATGATCCTGTGGGCTTGAGATTACCTTGTGGCACAGACGAGGAAAGGAAGGTTTGGGGGTTTAAGTCACTGCCCGTGATCGATACAGAGAAGGTACTAAGAGACCAGAATCAGGGGTCCGAATGCTTGTGCTGGAACAGTGGCTTTGTTGCTTACTTGCTGGTAATCCTGGGCAAAGTGCTTCAGCTCTTGTCCCTGTCTTCTCATCTGTAAAATGGGAATATGGTGATACCTCACAATATTGTTGTAGGGACTGGAGGAGATAACTCAGAGAAGATGCCAACCGTCTACAGCACATAGGGAACACACTGCCGACTAACCCACTGCCGGGACAGCCAGTGATGGGCCACTGCCTGGCTGAGTGGGAAGGCAGGAGAGAGGCCCAGGGTAGCTCTGGAGGATTGCAGGAGCAAACGAGGCAGAAGGCTTTAGTCAGGCGGTCCCTGCCAAGGGAAGGGAGCACGTAGTCTAAAATGCTTAGGAGATGGATCTGGATTCTTGGGGATTATGGAGAGTCTTCTGGGGTGGGCGGCTGAAAGGACCAGTGTCACTGGCTCAGCATGACCTTGCCCAACCAAGGGCAGCTTGGCTGACATGTGGCCATGTGGGTCTGGGCCAGACCCTTTCAGCCGCAGCCACCTTATGCCAAGGCGGTGTGATGCCAAGGCCGATGGTGTCTGTGCCAGGGCTGCGGGTGTTGGGTGCTGCACTGGCCAGCACTCCTCCGGCTCACCTGTCTGTCCACCCTTCCTTGTCTTCCCAGCAAGTAACTTCTAGGTCTGCAGACAAGAGGAAGAGAAGATGAAGGAAGATTGTCTGCCGAGTTCTCACGTGCCCATCAGTGACAGCAAGTCCATTCAGAAGTAAGCCTTGGTGTGCAGGTTGGGTGGAGGAGTCTTCACATTTGCCATCCCCCTCATCCTGGGCAGCCTTTAGGTGGAGGGGTTCTGAGCACTTGTTCAGATATCTGATGGGGTGTCCTGGGGGACACTGATGGGGTGCTTCTTTCTGAGCCTGTCCAATAGGGGATCCCCAAGCCACACATGACCATGGCTGGGAGGCATGGGCAATAGAAAAGAGGCTCCAGATGGCAGGCACTTTATAGGAAGTAAGTGTGTACAGGGCCTTATTATAACTTTTACATGGATCGCATGTTGACAAATACTAATTTAGATATATTGAGTTCAATAAAATGTGTTATTAATGCCAATTTCACCTGTTTCATTTTCCCCTCTGTATTAGGCCATTCTTGTGTTGCTATAAAGAAATACCTGAAGCTGGGTAATTTACAAAGAAAAGAGGTTTAGTTGGCTCACGGTTCTGGAGGCTTTACAGGAAGTATGGTGCTGGCATCTGCTCGGCCTCCAGGGGTGCCTCAGGGAGCCTCCAGTCATGTTGGAAGGCGAACGGGGAGCAGGCACTTCACATGGCGAAAGCAGGAGCAACAGAGAGGGAGTGGAGGGCGGTGCCACACACTTTTAAACGACCAGACCTCGTGTGAACTCAGAGCGAGAGCTCACTCATCACCACAGGGATGGCCCAAGCCACTCATGAGGGATCTGCTCCCATGATCCAAACACCTCCCACCTGGCTCCACCTCCAACACTGGGAATTACAATTCCACGTGAGATTTGGGCACATCCAAACCATATCACCTCCTAACATGTACTAGAAGATTGAAATTACCAGTGTGGCTCACATCCCACGTCTGTTGGCCCCGCTGCCCCACAAAGCCCAGCTTGGGTTCAGGCAGCTGTCCAGGCCTCCCCTTCCTCCAACATTAGCCAGGGCTGTGGCTTTCCCTTCGGGAAGGGAGACAGCATTGAGGGAAAGTGGCTTACTGCAGACTTCAGGGCCTTACTCACAGGACCATCACCTTCCGCTGTGCCTTTGGAAAGTCAGGGTGGAGAAGAAGGAGGCACCCCTCAGGGTGGCCCACAGCAGCCACAGCAGGCCTTGTAGGAAGTGATATGGGGAAAAGCAAGAGGCTACACAATGCCAAAAGCAAGTCCAGGGCATTTACTGTGAGGAAGCAATGCAGGTGGAGGGCAGGGAGGCTGCCAGGGCCTTACCTGTGATAGTGAAAGTGTCGGCACCCTGGACATCCTGGACCAGACGCAGGCCTGTCCCGTGAGTCTCGCCTCCTCCTCAGTCCCACCCCCGTGCCCCCCACCAGGGCCATGTGCAAAACCATCCAGGTGCATCGCGACGGCACAGTCTGGTCTCCTCTGGTTATGCCTGGCCGGCGAGAAGGGTGCTGTCACACTCCTGTCACAAATGAGGAATCAGAGGCCAGCGAAGCCAAAGGTCAGAAGTTGAGGCCCTGCCACACCCCAGGAGTACATGTGTGTCTTTCCCTTTCTAGGTCGGAGCTCTTAGGCCTGCTGAAAACCTACAACTGCTACCATGAGGGCAAGAGCTTCCAGCTGAGACACCGAGAGGTGAGCCTGTTGCTCTTGTTCATGGGGTCACCATGTACCCTGGGAGGCCCTGCCTGACATCTGTTGTTTCAGGGTAATGATGAAGACCATCCCCTTCACTTTCAGCAGTGACCCAGTTTGGACAATAAATTATATGGTCACTTTCATCACTCACCTCTGACCCTGAGCCAGGGACCAGGTTACCAGCAGCCAAGTCATCTCCCTTGCAGAGGGTCAGCGCATCCCTTCCAGAGTTCCCAGTGGCAGAAATCACCTTGGGGGTCTTCCCCCTTCCCCCTTCCCCCGAGACCTTTTTCCATGTGAACTGCTGCTGAGAGCAGGTCCTTCCTCCGCCCATCACACCACTCAGCAGACAAGAGGAGTCAGTCCCTCTCTGTTCCCTGCTGGTCCCGCCACTTATCTGCAGGGTCTCACCTGTGGCCCCTGGTCCCCAGCGCTCTCATTTGTAAAGTGGGGTGTGGGGCTACACAGGGGCTTACAGGCTCAGATGTTCACAGCAGGCAGCGCAGGTGTGGGGAGTGGGTCCCCACTCAAGGAGTCAGCCGCCCATCAGATCAAACCATCCCTACTGTGCAGGACCGTGGGCCTGGTGCAGCCAGACCCTTTTTGATTTTTCAAAAGAGGATAGATTATTTGGAATTTCATGAGGAGTTTCCCAAATCTTGAAACATCATGTGGGCTAAATACATGTCTGATGCCAAACACAGCCCTTGGGCACTGGCTGGACTCTGCAGGGCCTAGGCTTGGGGGACCACCCACTGGGCAGGGCAAGTGGAGCCCTAGTCTTGCAGTCATTCACATCCTCTGATGTTTCATGCAGGAATCTTGGTTGGGCTTTGTGGCCCTATCTTGGTCTAATTCAACATAGTTGTACCGCCTAATGGCAAGTCTTATCGTGGTAAGGCTGTTTCTTGGGGGGGTTCTGAAGTTGAGATTGGGTTGGCTCCCGGACTTTCTCCCATCCATCAGCGTCTGACCAAGGCTGATGGATTCCAAGTGCTGCTCTGTTGTTGAACACAGGAATGGGCAGGGCAGCCCCAGGAAACCCAAGACCTCCTCACTAGTCCTAGTCCTCCCTCTTCAGTAACTCAGACACCCTTCTACAGCTCCCAGGCCAGAGCTAGCCCAGGCATCCAGGCAGCTCTGGGCAGCCAGGGGTTGCCAGACAGTGGCAGATCAGAGGGCCGGCCAGAACCTGCTGCCAGACGGCCTCAGCCAGCCCCTGAGGCGTCCCCTCGGCCGGCCAGGCCAGACGTCACACCCTTCAGGAGCTTCTGGCTCCTGGTCCAAGCTGTGCTGGGCTACCTGTGACCACCAGGCATGGTACAAACCTCACACTCTGCCTCCTTGACCTGCCCAGGCCACGAGGCCCCACAGCTTGCTCCCTTCCCTCTCCTGCCAACCCACCTCCTCACGCTCGCTTCTGTGACACCTGTCTCACCCTGCCTGCCCCCATCCTGCACTCCCCAGGCCAGGCACCCTGTGGGTCCCTGTGCAGAGTTGGTGGGTGACTTAAGCAGCAGGTGTAGGCCTGGAGAGAGTTGGGGTGAGTCCTCAGTCCTGAGCTCCAGTGTGCTGGGCAGAGGGAGGCATTGGGGAGATGGTGATGGCGCCACAGGGATTTCCTCCTGTGCTGTTAACACACGCCACTTCGTATCTCCTGGTGGAGGCCTGGGGTGTGGTCACTGCTCTTCTTCAGCTCTGGCTGTTCAGGGGATTGATCTAAATCCCAGGTGGCTCCCCACAGGTGGTCCAAGCACCAGCTGCCCTGGGAACTGGTTAGATATGCAAATTCCTACCACGCCCCTCTCCCAGCCTGCTGAACCGAAAACACTTAGTCCTCCTGTCCAAGTTTAACGAGCCCTCCAAGGCATTGTGGTGGAAGGTCAAGTTTGAAAACCACAAGTAAGAGCTTAGTTTTGGCACTCGGGATTCCCCAAGATAATCCCCTCTGTAGGAACAGTTGTCGGGGGCAGGGGCGCGGGAGCGGGAAGCCCCAAGAGCCTCCTGCGTTTGTGGTTTGTGTGTGTTGGTGTGGGCTGCGGGACAGCCCACATAGAGAAGTAGGGGACTCTCAGGCTGGGAAGAGGTGTTCTTGACAGCCCTTAATGATAGAAAGTTAACCCACCAGGGGGATTTTCCTGTCCCTAACGCTGAAGAAAGTGTAAGGGTTTGACCTGGTCTCCATGGAGCCAGAAAGTACCTTTCAGGAAACCTCTGTAGCCTTAACAGCCCAGGGGGTACCAGCCTGAAGAAGTGTGTGTTTTTGCTGGGTCACAATCACCACATAAGACGACGCTTTAGGCTGTGACGCTGATAGGCACAACTGGTCCTTGCGGCACCAAGCCCCTCCAGGTCTCACTGCCACCCTGTGATGCACCCACTACAACCTCCTGGGCCACTGGGCACTTGCTGCAGGGGCAGGGCCATCCCAGGCCAGTCTCTCCTCAGGCACCACAGGCCCCAAGGGCTGGGCAGACAAGAGGAACGGACACTTCCCCGGGGAACCTCCAATGCACCAGGCACTTTGCCTCTCTTTTGTTTAACGTAAGGTGATATAGGAATGATTATTTTCCAGGCAAAGAGATGGAGGCTCCCAGAGTTTAAGTCTCTAGTCCAAGGTCACGTTGCAGTAAATGAAAGGTGCTGGCCATGGCCCCAAGCTCACAGCCACTTACAAAACAGCAATACCATTTCCAGCATTAGGCTTTGGAGGTCTCCACCCAGTATCAGTGAACAGGTCTCAGGGACACAGGGAGCTGTTTGTTGCCCTTGAGCCCCAAGCTAAGGGGCTCTCAGGCTGGCGAGGGACTCACGACCCGGGGCGCGCTCCCAGAGCCGCCTGAAAGAGACGGCCCCCCCCCCCCGTGTTGTCACTGCCCCTCACCCGCAGCACCGGCAGCCTGAGCAGTACGGTTTGGGGTGCCTTCTCCTCCACTGTCTCATCCTACTTCTCCGAAGGTGGGCAGGGCCACGCCCTGGGGCCAGCGTCACGCCCTGGGGCCAGCGTCTCCTTGTGAGCCTTCTCCCGGCTTCCGAGGGGCTAGAGGAGGGATACCTTCTCTGGAGGCTGAGGCGCCGACTTCCTGTATCATGAACCTCGCCTTTGGGATAATTTTGCTTGTATTACAACAAAAAGCCTGAGCAACAAGGAACAGTCTGTGCCTTTTGAAGATGGCAAAGGGCTTTAGCCAGGCTGGCTGGTATCTCAAAAGAAAAAAGGACCGCCGGGAAATGACCTCGTGTAAACCCATGGCTCTGGACAAGCAAGTGAGCCCCAGGCGGCAGGACCTTTTCTGGGTGCTGTGCGTCGGCCCGGCCCGCCTGGGGCGCGGCTCCGAGGCTCGGGGGCGCCCCCTGGTGACCGCGGGCGCTCTCCACATCCAGTCCCGCTCCTCGGCTCCTGGGACCCCTCAGCAATGCGAGAAACGGAAGGGGCTTCCCCTGGTCCGGGGGCTCTGTCTCTCCCAGGGGTGCGGAAAACCAGCATCCCGCCTTGAGAGAGTTGCCCCGTCCCCTCTCCGAAGGCCTGGCAGACCACTGGCCCCCGAAGTGATTGGCCAGCCCCACGAACATCCGTTTTCTGGGAGCCGCAAAGCGCTTCCCAGCCTGCCGGCTCTGGGCAGGGCCTTGTGTCCCACTCACTCCCCTCTTCGCCTCCCATCCCCACCTTCCACCCCCACCCCCACTTCCCTCTCCACCTTCCACCCCTACCCCCACTCCCCTCTCCAGCTCCCACCCCCACCCCCACTTCCCTCTCCAGTCCTCTCTCCACCCCCAGCCCCACTCCCCTCTCCATTCCCACCCCCACCTCCATTCCCCTCTCTGCTCCCCTCTCTACTCCCCTTTCCACTCTCCCCACCCCCACCCCAGTGGCAAATAGGAAGGAGAATGTAACTGCTCTACAAGGGCCCCACCAGGAGGCTTAGCTGGAAGGGAAAGGGATTCCCCTGGGCCTCTCTGCAGGAGCTTGGGACACAGCCAGAAGCCCCTACCACAAACCTGTATTCGACTGGGAGGGAGAGCCTTCCAAAGGTGCCATTGGCCTCTTTCACATAGCTGGGTATTAGTGAGGAAGCCCGGGGATGGTCTCCTCAAACTGCCAGACCTCCCCAGATGCAGCGAGGTGGCTTCTGAGCATAGGGGAGTCTGCTGACCTCATCCTAGTTGCCGGACTCTCCCTCTGACCCAGTTTCATGATGCTTTGCAGAAGGGGCTGTAGTGAGGCTGGGCCCAGCAAGCCTGGACCTCGCCCCCTCTGCCTTGGTGGGTGGGCCCTCTGGATCTCTCCTGAGGATGATGGTTGGCTAAAGGCTGCCCTGGCTAAAGGCTGCCCCACACGTTTGCCCAGTCAGGGACCTGCAGGTTTGAGACCACCACAGAGACACAGTGGGCTGTGACAGATACAAACATTTGTCTACAGTGCTCGTAAATGCAGCTCCAAGTTCATATGCGCAGGTTCCCAGCCCTAGCAGGGTGTGAAGAACATTGTTGATGTCACCATTTTATAGATAAGGAAACTGGGTAATTGCTTGTCTGAAACTTTTTCCTTTTAATATGGTTTACATTCTATCTCCCCAGAAAACACACACAACAGAAGACAGATAAACATTTAACAAATCCAAAGCAATTAAAAATAGCCACAAAAAAAGAGAATAACCTAGATTGACAGCTCACAGAGCAAGGAGGTGGCAGAGACCTGCCCAGGTGAGCTTGGCTGTTGCCCCCAGCTCAATCTTCCTCCTCTCCTCTCTCTGTCCCTTCGCCTCTGATCAGTGCCAGCCTGATTCCCATTCCCTGATGCCTCACCTTCTTGCTGCCAGATGCCTCTAGGAACTAGGGTCCTTCAGACTCCAGATGCCCTGGCCTGGGCCTTAGGACATCTGGACTCCCCCGGTGGAGGACAGCTGGACAGTGCCCTGCTTGTCACCCACAGCTGGGACCCTGACCGTGCCATGAGGCCCCTGGGTGGAGGCGGTGTGGGGGTGGGGATGGTAGGACTGAGTGGTACAGATTCTATCTTGGCCCTCATCATGGGGGAACTCTCCCAGTGCCACCACAGGACGTATGAGTTGTAGCCAGCAGAGTGCCCCAGTGGTGCCAGGGGACAGTCCCCCTGGAATACATCAGTGCATTTGCTAAGACTCCATGTGTTCTCTTGGGCCTCCCAGAACATGGGCTTTGAGGGTGGGGGCCAAGAGGCGGACTTGGGAGTGCCTGAGGCCTTGTTCTGAAACACCTGGGGGGCTGACACCCCACTACCCTCACACCCCTACCACTGGTTTCCCCACCAGCAATGACGGTAGCTACTCAGCCAATGGGCTCCTATATGCGGTTATGCGTCAGAATGGCCTGGGAGGCAGGTGCCAGTAATCATCCCCATATTACCCATGAGAAACTGAGGAACACAGCTGTTAAGTAAGTTGCTCAAGGTGATCAGCCAGCAAGGATCAGAGTGAACGGGATCAGTAACATCTTCTCATGTGAGACAGGCTGTTATCATACTCAGAGGGGGTCGGTCTCACTGTGAACTGCCGAAGCAGGGGCCTCTGCAGAAAAGCATTTCCCTTCCAGAGACCTGCCAGGGGCAGTGACCACCATGGAGGAGACTGGAGGAGATGCAGACCAGCGTGCTGCTTACAGAAGCCTTTACTGGGGAGGGGTCAGAGTTCATGGATCACCGGGAGGTGCGAGTAGAGAGTTCTGAGGACGCTGCTGGGGCGGGGGTTGTGGGGGGAGGCCATGGCTTGGGCAGGCTGCCCAAAAGTCCAGCTTCTTAGGTCAGAGCTCTGCTGCCCATCCCGTGGTGGTCTTGCCAGGGAGTGCCCAGGCATCCTGGCTTCACAGAGCCTCCCTCTGGGGGCCCCCCTGGGCTTGTTGCTGTCCATCTGCCTGTGTGGACCCCAGAGGCCAGCAGAGGGGCCAGTCCTCCTTGGCAGGTCCCTCTGGCTTGGCTGCTTTTCCTGGGACTCCCCAAAAAGCCATTCCAGGGGGTCCACAGCATCAGCCGTGGACAGTGTGGGCTGCTGGCCACTGAAACGTGCGGTGATGTCTTGCAGGGACACAGCAGGGTGGCCCTTCCGGCAGGCCTGGGCTGGCCTGTGGGGTGGCCTGGGTTGGCTCTGGGCCGTGGCCTTGTCCAGCACAGAGGTGGGCTGTGCCAGTCGAGATATGGACCTCACGTAGTCATCCAGGCTAGGAGAGGGCAGGGGCTCCTGCCCAGGACCCCCAAGCAGCATCTCCTCCGTGGTCTCCCGAATTGTGGGCAGATGGGCCACGGAGAGCAGAAGCCGGGACCTCATCACTCTGGCGAGAGGTGGCGGCAACCTGTTGGGAAACAGAGGCCAGGTGGTGAGGGCCTGCCCTGCGTCCCACCGCCCCTCAGCGTCCCCACACTCCTCTGGGGCTGCCTGTAGGAATCCGGTGCCCTGAGAGCAGTTCGAAGTCTACAGAGCCCAGACCAGAGCTCAGACTCCTGGGCTCTTTCTTCCTGCTTAGGTTAAAAACCCCAAAGGCTTAAGATTTTATCATTATCATTTCAGAACATGCACAGATAAGAGAACCCAACCTAACAAACACTGGTCAGAGGAAAGCTGGGTTTAAAACCAGGATCGGCCAGGCACTGACCTTGGGACCTTTGGCAAGGCCACCTCTCCAGGCTTCCACTTACCCATCCATAAAACAGGGTTATAAATACCCCTGGCAGGGATGTTGTAGGAAATGCGTGAAATAATCCCTGAATCCCTTTGTAAATGCAAAGCCCTCTACAGACAGCCCTGCTCTCTAACCCATAGGGAGGCTGTGCACGTTCAGGCTAGGAATTGCCTTCAAAGATAAACAAAGCCCTTGTGTTTTGTCTCAAACCCAAGGGCAGCTGCTCCCTCTTACCTGGAGCCAAGGAGGTCTGGGGGTGGCAGGAGAATGGATGAGCAGGGATAGTCCAGCCCAAAGGAAGCCCCTGGGAAGCTTGGGGGCCGAAGGGTGGAGGGTCCGGCAGGGGGTCCAGCGTGGGGTCGCTGGGAGGAGGACAGTGCACTGAGTCTCACAGTCCACCGTAGCAGGCTCTTCCCTGAGCACGGTGAAGAACCTTGGTAGGCAAGCTGCTTTTATACCTTCCCAGCAGCTATCAATCACTGTCACGAGGGCCAAAAATAGCCTGCTCAGGAAGGCTCTCTTAGGAAAACAGCTTGGGGGGTGGGGCCTGGCCCAACTGCCAGCTAGGAGGTGTTTTTCTGCCTGTAGGAGGCTGGGGAATGTTTAAGCTGCAGGGCAGGAAAGGGGTGGGTTCACTGTTGGTCAAGTAGGGGCACTGGGAGACGGAGGGGTTCCACTGGGCCCTCACAGGTAGCCCCAGGGCCACCCCTGCCCCAAAGCTTGTTTCCCACTCTGTATTACACCACCCCATCATGACTCCTGTGAAATTGGGCCAGGTCTTTGGCAACTTTGATGAAAAATCAGTAGCACAGGACCCCAGTCTGGAGGCAGCTGAGGCTGGGTCCCTAGGCCTGCTCCTAGGAGATTCACACCCTGCTCCCAAGGGACCAAGGGCAGTCTGCGGAGTGCTTTCTGGGGATTTGTTTGTTTACGTGTTCACCAGATGTGAGGTGCTAGTGTGTGCTGTGACTGCACTAAGCACAGCAAAGGTAGCAGCGGACAAAGGGTGTGGCCCCCTGGAGCTCGTATTCTAGTAAGGGAGGAGATCAAGCCAGAGGTGAATGGGTGCTGTGATTCAGGCAACAGCAAGAGCTGCCTGAAGGAAAGCAGCACAGTGGCACCCTGTGGTGGGCTGCCGCCGCAGGTATAGTGGTCAGGGCTGTCTTCCCTAAGAGCAGATATTGGAGCAGAAACCTGAAAAAAATGGGAAAATGCACATTCCAGGTGGCGGGGGCAGCACGTGCAAAGCCCCTGTGGTGAGGGCGCGTGGGACGGACGTGCTCAGGGCACAGCAAGGGGCCTGCAGACTGGCCCATGTAGGAGGGGGTCAGTGGACCTTGGGGTGGATGCTGTGTTTCCCTCTAGGAGGGAGGGAAAGACGCTGCAGGGTTTGAACAAGGGCTCTGCAGTCTGGCTTCTGCTTAAAAGGATCGCTGCAGCTGCTGGGCCTGGGCTGGGGCTGGGGCTGGGGGGCTGCCAAGGAGCACCTGGGCAGCATTAGAAAGCCACTGCATCTGTCCAGGAGTGACCATGCCAGCAAAGGAGGCTGCCAAGGATGAGAGAGGCAGCCCCTGGGAAGCTCCTGCACTCCCCAGACAGGCCACAGATCCTCTGCCCCAGCCACAGCCCCACCTGGGACACGCCTGCCTGTGCTGCAGGTGGGGGAGAAAGAGGAGTCTCCAGAGTTAGCCCAATCCTGAGCTCTGAGTACTGGGCAGACCCCAGACTCCCTAGGCAAGCAAGAGGGACCGTCAGTCCCAAGTTCTTGAATTCTAGGTGGGAACTCCATGTGCGCAAAGGCATCGGGGCAGGGAGTGCCTGAGACAGTGACCAGGATTTCAGTGGCACATGGCACTTCTCACCTTGCCCAAGCTCTTATATCTTTTGTAGACCCTTTGTCTAGTTCGCTGGCTCTTCTTTGAATTTATTAGCAATGAGCAGATTAGTCCAGAGAATAAAAGGAGGAGGGAGGTGGAGAATTCGCTGCTGGCTGACAGGGCTTTCCCTCCATTTAGATGCGGCCAAGCTGGGGGAGGGTGAACAGCGGTGGGCGGCTATGTTGGGGGCACACACGTCACCTGTGTAGGGATGTCTGGCCTGAGTCATGGCGAGCCAGCCTGTCCCCAGTACAGCCAAGCCCCCAACCTTGTCCAGGCAGGTCCTGAGGTCAGGGCCACCTGCTCAGCTTTCCTCCCTGTCCCCCTTCACTCGTCTTCCAGGGTGCAGTGCACAGGCACCTCCTCCAGGAAGCTCCATTGCATCTCCTTCTGTGTCCAAGCCTGAGCCCCTCGTGGCCAGGGCTATGTCTGCTCCATCTCCCTCTGCCTGGGGTCCAGGGTGGGGCTGGAGGGCAGTGGGTCTCCATGAGTGAGCCATCCCCACAAGCTCTCTCCACTGAGAGGCACCTGACACCAAGAGGCAAGAACAGAACCCCCCACAGACCTTTGAACTCCATAGATCATGCTGGCCTCTCCTTCATAGGAAGCTCAGTGACACATCTGTGCTTGTAGAGCGCCAGTGAGTATCAAAAACAGCTCTGGTTTCTGCTTGTTTGTTTTCCTTTTTTAGCAGATAGTGTAAGGTCATATCTGGAAGCTGTGTGTATTTTTGATAACCTTTGGATACACTATTTTCTCTGTGGATAGCAGGATGTTTGAACCTAGAAACCCCATTTCTAACTTACCATGAAATCCACATTGTGCAGGGTCTTCCTGAGTGCTGCCAGGGATACAAAAAAGTTTCCATGGTGTCCCTGTTCTCACAGGGATTTTAGTGCCAACGAAGAGAGAGAAATGGGATTTGTGAATCTAAAATATGGGTCAGAAATACTGCATGATTCCCTTATATAAGGAATCTAAAATAGGCTCATAGAGGCAGAGAGTAAAAATGGTGATTGCAGGGACTGGGGCAGGGGAGGAGGAAGTGGGGAGTTGCTGTGCAGCTGATATAATGTTTCAGCTATGCAAGATGAGTAAGTCCTGGATATGGGCTGGACAACATTGTGCCTACAGTGAACAATACAGTATTGTGCACTTAACAGTTTGTTTAGAGGGTAGTTCTTATGTTAAATGTCCTTACCGCAATAAAACATAAATAAATAATAAAATTAAATGTTAGTTGAGATGGCAATGAGAGAATGATATTCAAAGTTAATTGTGGAGAGACTAGTGTCAGAGCACATTAGGAGTGCGTAGCTTCAAGACTGAGGCTCTGGGTAGAGGGCAGCCGAGGTTGCTGGCAAGTATTCTGGCAAATGACTCAGCTTGGCCAGGCTTACACACAGAGTGACTGGGACTGGCACAGAGGCCTGGGGTGGTCTTGCAGAGACAGAGGCCTGGAATAGGTCAGAGGCACTGAATCAAGGGCCCAAGGGGTGCCAACCAGCACTAGCAAGGTGCCTGCAGAGGACTCTGTTGATTAGGGCCCCAGGTTGGCAGCAGGAGAGGAGCCATGTCACCTGCAGACCTGGGGAAACCGAGGCAGGTTGGGGACATGGGATGAAGGCTGTTGTAGAAATTATGGTATGGGATATAGGGCTAGTGATGTCTAAGCAGTGGTGAGAAAAGCAAGACCCTTTGTCAGCCCTGGCAAGTGGACGCTGCTGCTGTTGAAGGCACCGGGAGAAGGGTGAGGCTGAGGCAGCTAGGACAGAGAGTACCCACTTCTGCTCTGGTGGGCGTGGGACTCTGCCGGGCCTGGTGGCCACAGCACCTGGTGGCGCAGGACCCCCTCCCAGGTGCAGTGTGGGCAGAGAGGTCCCCTGCTTGGCACGAGCAGACAGGCTGTGCTTCCCTGGAACCACTTCCTCACCACGGTGTGGACATGCCTGCCGGCCAGCAGCCGGGTTCCTGTGGGACACCTGACTCAGCCACTGCCTTCTGGGCTGTGCCCCTGGCCAGGCATGAGCTGAGCACATCTCAGGCTTCCTCCCACAGGGCCTGGTCACGCGCCCCAGGGCACGTAGTGGCTGATGGTCCTTCCTGAGGGGATGGGGCCACTCAGGAGGAGGGATGTGCAATGCCTGAGTGTTCAGAGCATCCCATCCCTAGGGGGCACAGGGAAGGTGGGCAGCTGCTCTGGGGGAAGGGCTGATGTGTGGACCCCCACAGGAAGAAGGGACTCTGATCATCGAGGGGCTCCTCAACATTGCCTGGGGGCTGAGGCGGCCCATCCGGCTGCAGATGCAGGATGACCGGGAGCAGGTGCACCTCCCCTCCACCTCATGGATGCCTGGACGGCCCAGCTGCCCTCCGTGAGTACCCAGTGGCTTCTTTGACACCTACTCAGCCTGAGCTCCCTGTCTGGGGTGCGGGTTGGGAATATCCCGAGCCTCAGGGAGGGAGCCCTGTTCCCTTATGGGACACTGGCACAGGAGGGTGACCCAGCC
Source organism: Symphalangus syndactylus (assembly GCF_028878055.3). NCBI lineage: Eukaryota > Metazoa > Chordata > Mammalia > Primates > Hylobatidae > Symphalangus > Symphalangus syndactylus. The sequence continues at coordinate 81,979,763 of NC_072426.2, forward strand.
TCATCCCCATACCCTGTGACTATCTCAGTCCACAGCCTCGCCCAGGATGGCCTCTCCCTCCTTCCTGGAGAACATTCCAGGCTCCCATGACCTCCATTTCTGTTTCTCAAACCTTCCTGCAAGCCACCTTGCTGGCAAGAAGGGACGACTATAGCCAGGGGGGCCCCCAACACCTATGCAAGCCGAGCATGTCTCGCCATCTCTTGTTCTATCTTTAAAATTCACATGAATTTAGCCTCTTACTACTCTGTTTTCATTTTAATGTCAAAATTTTAAAAATACATTTATCAGAATTTCACATTACATTTGTTTAATATCAGAATAATGTTTCCATCAAGAGGAAATGGTCTCCTGCCTGCCTTACCGTTCAATGCGCATTTATCTCCTCAGCCCACTCCCAAAAGACGCAGTTAGTGGCTGGGCCTTGCCTGCTTCTGCAGTAGTAACTCCTATAGAGGGCACACATTCAGAGCTTTGCCCCCTTCAGATTTCACATAAAACCCATGCTGTGACAGCATCCACCACCCTGACAGCCCCGGCACATCTCTAGGTGTCCCCAGTCACTCAGCGAATTCTGAGCCACACAGAATTAGAGCATAAAGTCAGACTCCTTAGGAAGGCTGCAAGTATGACTCACATGTGCCCCTCTTCGAGGTAAAGCACTCACAGACAGCAGTGGCGGCTGTGCCCGTGTGTTCTACAGGATCCTGTCTGTCTTCTCCTCCCCAGGTCGCCTGGGCTGCAGGGCTCTGTCCCATCATACCCACTCCTTCTCCAGCCCAGCACTGGCTACGCTGGCCTGGGGTTCATCCTGCCAAGAGGCCTGGAGGTTGGGCCCTTCTAGGTGGTGCCTGCTTGACACCCCACCAGGCCTTCGGGAAGCCCAGCAAGCCTGTTTGGCACACAGCTGCTGGCCTGGCTAAGCCTGGTGCCTAGGAATGCGCAGGCCCTGACTACGTTCATGTGTCCGTGTGTCTGTGCGATGCAGCCCAGCACAAGCCCTCGGGTCTGCAGGGCCAGGCTCACTCTCCATCCAGCAGATGCTGGGGGAGGCCTCTACTTTTCTTTTATTGTTTCAGACTGACTCTCTCGGTTTGAAATCCAGGCCTCACCTCAGCCTGCCTTGCTTCCCACCTGTGTCCTACCCCAGAGGCTGTTGGTCTCTTCTCCTTGGCCTGAGCTCCCTTTCTCTGCCAGCAGCCATCTCAGCACTGCAGTTGTCTCTTTTCAGAAAGGAGCCATCGCCCCAGGACAGGAACGTCACAGCCCAGCGGCCAAGCATTCAGCCAGTGCACAAGGCTGAGAGTTCCACAGACAACTCGGGTAAGCGGAGCCCGCAAGCTGCCCAGACCCCCGCCTCATCCAGGGTAGGAGCAGGGGGGCTTGGCTCAAACCACAATCTCCGAAGGACAGCTTTGCACCCCAGCAAAAGAGGGGCTTCACCTGCTGGACCCCTACCCAGGTGCCTGCCTGGGAGGTGCTCTGCCCTCATTCTCGCTCCTCTTCATGGAAAAGTGAGCAGAGGCTTGGAAGGTGACAGTGACAGTGTGGGGGTGGCCTGAGTCTCCCGCCCTGTGTGTGCTATGGGAAAGAGGAGCATCCACAGAAGGCACTGTGCTCTCCTAGCCCCTCGCCTCCCTCTGGGACCTCGTCCTCACCCTCTGTACCTGCTCATTCATCCTCTTTGTTCCCCTTCCCTTAGCACTCAGTAAAAGGCCTGTTTCAGAGCAGGGGCTCAGAAGACAGGGCTGGGGCCACCAAAGACCTCCGTGGGCACCCTAAGACAGAGACCAAGAGGGGTATGGCCATGTGACATTGTGATTCAGGTTACCCTGTCTGGGTCTCACCTTCCTATCTGCAAGCTGGGAATATCCAGTCTCCAGTCCAGAAATGGCCCTCACGTCCCCATCTGCCCCAATGCACATGACTACAGGGCTCTAGGGAGCCAGACCTCCCGACAGCAGGCAGTTGCTCTGTCAGCATCACCCACCTTGCCATTCTCTCACCCATTTCTCATGCAGGGCCCCTGGAGGAGGCGGAGGAGGCAGAGGAGGCCCCCCAGCTGATGCGGACCAAGAGCGACGCCAGTTGCATGAGCCAGAGGAGGCCCAAGTGCCGTGCCCCTGGTGAGGCCCAGCGTATCCGGCGACACCGGTTCTCTATCAACGGCCACTTCTACAATCATAAGGTGACGCCCCAGCCTGGCCTCTCCCCTGGGCGCATGGGGAGCCAGGCCTGAGCACAGGCACAGCAAGCACCATGACCTGTGTCGGGGCTGCTGGCATTCCTGTGCCCTCAGGAGGAAAAACCTCCTGCCAGGTTGCATCCACATAACAGCCCCGTTTATGACCTAAGCATTTTCTAGCACATGCTCACTGTCAGTACATCCTCAAAAGTCATGCAGATTTCTGGCAAGTAAGCTGGGGATGCCCTGGGCAGACAGTAACGCTGACCACGTCTTCAACGAGGGCGCTTTCTAGGAGGCTTCCCCCTGAACTCCATCGGTTGATCCCTGGGAACACTGTGTATCCAGCCATCACTCTCACCGAATAATTAAGCAGGGGTGTGCCCAGGGCACATGTGTCTGTGCCCCAGAGAACCTGGACGACCCCAGATTCCCAGCACACAGCCTTTTGTCCAAGGATGCATTGTACTGACCTCAGGAAAAGCTTTCTTTCCCGAAATTACATCATTCTATAAACAAACTGAACTGTAACAAGAGAAGTTGATTGTTACCATAAATAGAGTGATTGACCGTCTGGGCAAGGCCCTGGATGGAGCGTCCTGTGGCAGGCCATATCTTGCCCGCAGCACTGGGAAATGCAAGCCGAGATTTCCAGTTGAAGCAGCTGCCCTTCTTGACAGAGGATGACTTATGGCAGGGAGGGGGCTCAGGAGGAGGGTCTCGGGGTCCAATCTGAGGAGCAGGTGTCCCAGGTTAGGCCATCCAGGGTCCATTCAAGCCACACTTGGGGTGCCCTGGACTTTGGAATGTCTACTTTGGAATTCTGCTGGGCAAGCTGAAGGGATCCTGCTTTCATCTCAGGATCTCCCTTCCACCCCCTGCTAGGCTTGTGGTGAGTGAATGAATGACAATAGGGTTGCCTTTGCTAAATCTGGAAAAATCCAGGACTATTCCAAGGTAGAGTCTCCTGAGAGAGTAAAGGGGACCCAGGATTGAAGTTAGGCAGAGATTAACAATGGTGTAGATTAGCCCAAGGACACATAACATGACTTGAGTATTCTTTAAATCTTGTTCCAAAAGGGGTTTAGTGTGTAATGTGTTGAGTACCCATTGTTAGCATTCAAATAAATGTTGACATGCTAGTTTAAGGAATTATTCAAAAATTTTCCAAAATATGTGCGTGGGTTTAGGTATTTTCCAGTTCTACGTTCTTTACCAAAAAAAGGGGTGGGGGATGTTTTGCTCCATGATTCAAATTACTGAATGGTGGAGTTTAGCATTGGTACATTCGCTTCTCCTCGAAGGGTCTCATTCATCACTAAGAGGTGTGTCTGGTACATTAAACCTTATTGTAGTGATTGCCAGTGTCATAGGAACACCATGTCCCGAGCACTCTGCAGCCTTTGAAATGAACAGTGAGGGTTTTCATCACAGCCTCTTATTTCCGACTGAACCACACTATCAAGAAGAGCTACTCAGTCAGACGACACGGGGTCTCAGCCTGTCACCCAGTGAGGGCAGCTTTTCCTCCTAGTGACAGATTTGCCTGTGGAATGTGAATCCATTCTTCCGGAAAAAAGTACTGCTTTCAAGGACACGGAATAGTGTCTTAAGCACTTGGGACAGTAGCTCCCCCATCTCCTGGGTGAGTAAGGGGAGTCCCAAAGAAAAGCACTATGCCAAAAGCCCTTTCTTACCACACTCAACATCCATACAGAACTAATGTCCTTAGAAATGAGGGCACAGATTCCTTGAGTCAGAGGCAACAATTGAAAAAATAAATAATTCCTAGCATTGAATTTCTGAGATAGTTCCAGGTTTTGTTTCTTAGAACTGTGCACTATTACTTCACTCGGTCGTTTTCCAAAACCGTTCTGATTCCCAGAAATGTTGGTTTTATTTCCAGACTGGTTGAAACTTTGTAGCTGTTTCTACTGCCTGACCTATTGGATTCAAATGCGTTCTGTTAGACAGAAACCATTTGTGGTTAGAGATAAGAAAGTAGCCACCGGGCCTTTGTCCCTACTTGGAGTTGGTTGGTATCATCTTGAGAAAAGGCTTCATGCAGAAGAAACACAGTGTCTTGTTAACAAGACTTTTTGTCTCTTTGAAATAGCCTAACTCCTCTGTTTCATATTTCTTTCTTTTCTTTTCTTTTCTTTTTTTTTTTTTTTTTTGACATGGAGTCACACTCTGTAGCCCAGGCTGGAGTGCAGTGGCGCAATCTGGACTCACTGCAACCTCCACCTCCTAGGTTCAAGCGATTCTTCTGCTTCCTTAGTAGCTGGGACTATAGGTGTGCACCACCATGCCTGGCTAATTTTTATATTTTTTGTAGAGACGGGGTTTCACCATATTGGCCAGACTGGTCTTGGACTCCTGACCTCGTGATCCGCCCACCTTTGCCTACCAAAGTGCTGGGATTACAGGTGTGAGCCACTGCACCTGGCCCTCTCTTCCATATTTCTTTGGACAAGAAAGCCTAATCCTAATCCTGGCTTTCTGTGTAACTCAGTCATTCTGCACCTCAACTAGAATCGAGCTGGGGGAAGCAGGTCAAGGTTGAGTCTGACTCTGGCACAGCATGCTTCATTTTATTGTGCTTCTTGTTACTGTACCTTGCAGATTTTTACAAATGGAAAGGTTTCCATTTGTAAAAATCTGCAATTTTTTTTTTTTTTTTTTTGCTGCACCTGCGTTTTCTGCAAATTGAAGGTGTGTGGCAACCTTGTGTTGAACAAGTCTATCGGTGCCGTTTTCCAACACTGTGTGCTCACTTTGTGTCTCTGTGTCAGATTTTTTAGCAACAAAGTAGTTTTAATTAAGGCATGCAGATTTTTTAGATGTAATACTGTCTCACCCTTAAGAAACTACAGTATAGGCTGAGCGCGGTGGCTCACGCATGTAATCCCAGCACTTTGGGAGGCCGAGGCGGGCGGATCACGAGGTCAGGAGATCGAGACCACGGTGAAACCCCGTCTCTACTAAAAATACAAAAAATTAGCCGGGCGTGGTGGCGGGCGCCTGTAGTCCCAGCTACTCGGAGAGGCTGAGGCAGGAGAATGGCGTGAACCCGGGAGGCAGAGCTTGCAGTGAGCCGAGATTGCGCCACTGCACTCCAGCCTGGGCGACAGAGCAAGACTCCGTCTAAAAAAAAAAAAAAAAAAAGAAACTACAGTATAGTATAAACATATCTTGTATACGCCCTGGGAAACCAAAACATTTGTGTGACTCACTTTATTGAGATATTCGCTTCATTGTGATGGTCTGGACCTGAACTCACAATGGCTCCCAGGTGTGCCTCGACTTCTCAGAGCAGGGATACTGAATAGGTCCTTGAACTCTCTGAGCCTCAGCTACCTCCTTGGGAAAACAGAGCTAGGATCTCAGACGAGGAATATGCGAATCTAAACTTGAGTTTGAAAAGCAAGGACAGGTTCACCTGCAGAGGAGTCACATTCGCTGAGAGGCACCAGCACCAAGGGGGTAACATGTAGGTTTTCAGGAATCATGGAATCCTTTGAGTCAGGGTTCTGTCTTTTCTAGATGGGTGACTCTGAACAAGCTGGTTAACCTCCTAAAGCCTGTGATTCCTTTCTAAGAAAAGGGGACTAGTTATAGGTGCCTCAAAGGGTTGTTATGAATATTAAATCAATGATTGTATGTAAAATCTTAGCGGGTTCAATACACAGCTAGGATTTATTGAGGACGGACCTATTATGTGTCAGGCAGAGTCCTGGTTGATTTCATATATTGTGTCTCTTAGGCAAAGGCAAGACACCTGCAAAAATATAATGTGTCCCCCTGCCCCCCAGCCAAATTGTGAAGCAGCTCTGTGACTGGAGCACATGGTGCTTGTTAGGCAACCATAGTGTCGTATGTGCGAGACAATGAGAAGAACTACAGATGATATTGCACAGTCCCCAGGAAGCCTTCAGATACTTTTAGACCCGTGCGTTCAAACAGTGCTTCTCACATTGAACTGCACAGATCGCTTTGCCTTGTGTTCTACAAACGCAGACTCTGATTCAGGTGGTATGGAGCAGGGTAGGGAAGGAAGCCCAGACTGTATGGATGCAGCTGGGCTAGACGTCACCCGGAGGTGCAAGGGTTTTAGAAGTCTGTTCTTGTAGGCAGCGATGCAGACTACGGATTAGAGGGACTGAGACCAGAAGGGAACAGGGAACAAGCTGGGAAGCTGATATGGTCTGACCAGTGCCTCTACTAGGCACCGCTGGGAGAATGAAGAGGAGGAGACAGATTGGGTGACTTTCAGCCTTAGAATCAACAGACAACTGGTGACTTAATCAATAGAAAGAGTGAAGGAGAGACTGGTTCCCCCACCCTTGTGAATGACTTCCATGGCCCTGGTTCCTCGGTTCCAGAGAGCTGGCCCTTCTGGGTGTGCAGACATCTTCCTTAGGCCTCTGGAAGGCGTGCACTACTACAGCTTCCCCGAGTGTCTCCCAGGTCTGGGAACAGCTTGTGTGTGCATCAGCGTGAATGGACAGGTGCAGGTGTTCCCAGATCTCAGCGTCACCTGCTGCCTGGGTCTGTTCACCATCGTGATGTCAGCCCCTTGTCCCCTCTGGGCCTGCCCTGAACTTCTCTCCCTTCCTGGTACAGACCTCCGTGTTTACTCCGGCCTATGGATCCGTGACCAATGTGAGGGTCAACAGCACCATGACAACCCTGCAGGTGCTCACCCTGCTGCTGAACAAATTTAGGGTAAGCCTGGCCAGGAGCGGCCTTGCCCCAGGATGCCAGTGGTCTGCTGTTCTGTTGGGGTTGGGATTCTGGGGAAAGCTGCCCATGGCTCCTGGGCAGAAGGTCTAGCAAGGGTCCCTCTGCTGAGCTTTTGTTTCTCGGATTTCAAACAAGAGGAGCCTGGGAGAGGGCAGGTTCCTTGTGACGACTTGTGTGTGTGTTACTGGGGGTGTAGTTACTGTCAGGGGACCCTCTCGGTTCTCTCCCATCTCCAAGCACCGTGATCTGACTTCCTGTGACTGCCTGTGCAGGTGGAAGACGGCCCCAGTGAGTTCGCACTCTACATCGTTCATGAGTCTGGAGGTAAGTACCTGCCCCACTTCTGGATCATAAAAGCAAAAGGTCTCTACCTGTTCAGCAAGCCCCTTCCCCACCAACCACTGACTGTACTCCCTCCCAGACAGGCTCTGGGCTGGCTTGCCTAGTGGGCTGGGGCACACTGTGCCTCCCAGCATGAACATTTCTCCCCCACCCAAACCCAGGCACGCTATGGAAGCCTTGAGGAAAATAAAACATACTTTTGGCTTCGAATTTAAAGCACATTAAAATGTTCTTGGATTTTCTAGGTCACTCAGTACATTCTTTCAGGATTCTGAAAGAGAATCCCACCAAGCTATAGGAAGCCTTCCTCTCTGCCTCTTCCAGAGAAATGGATGGGTCCCTAGCTCATTGGTGCTGAGTCAGGAAGGGTGGGGTGCGTGTCACAGTACATCAGGCCCTGGCCCTCCCATCTCAGCTTTCCTTTCTCCCACCCCCTCAGATCTTGTTTCTCTTCAAGCTGCACCTTTGCTGAATGACACTGCAGGGGAGGAAAAATATCTTTTCCTTCTACCCATTTAGGTTCATTGGCTGGGGCCCTGTATTTAGATTAACAAAAGACAGATTAAGGAGAAGAACAAACAGAAGTTTGTTAACACTTGCATCATGCATGCCCTTTGGAATATCCAGGGATGAGTGGTTAGAATTTGGGCTTAAATAGCATATTCACAAAAGAGCAGTAAGTTTTTAGAGAAGTGACAAGACAGAGGAGAAGGGCCTGAGTTTCTGGGGAGGTGAAGGGCGGGAAGGTCACCGCATAGGGAGTTGCGGGAAGGGAAGGGCTTCAGCGGGATGTGCTGTGCAGGTTCCTCTGGTGCCCTCTCCAGGCTGAGGAGGGGCTCGGGTTGTCTCTGGTAATTAACTCCATCGTTCCCTAGAGAGGGGCAGGGGCACACCTTGACAAATTTATGTCCTGCTTTTCGGCAAATAGGGGAGGGCAAAGAGCCTCACTTGTATCTTCTTCTTCTCAATTGCCAGCCGCTCCACTTAATCCTTATGCCAAAGTGGCAGATCTGGGGGCCCTGTTCTGCCTCCCTTCTGCATGAGCAGGAATCTCTCAGGGCAGCGCTGTTAGCGAGGTCTGTGTTCTTAGGGTTCCCTGCGCCCCTAGACGCGCATTTTCTATCAGTTCCTAATCTGGAACAGACGGAAGTGATCCTAATCTCCCATGATTTTTGTAAACCCCTTCTTTTTCAGAGCGGACAAAATTAAAAGACTGCGAGTACCCGCTGATTTCCAGAATCCTGCATGGGCCATGTGAGAAGATCGCCAGGATGTTCCTGATGGAAGCTGACTTGGGTGTGGAAGTCCCCCATGACGTGAGTGGGGGCCGAGGCTGGGGAGGCCTGCTATAAGGTGAGGGGTTCTTGGGTGACGGGGCCTCCCAAGGACTCCTGGCCAGAGCCCTCTCAGTTGATGTCTCCAGGAGCTCCACACCCTCCCAAAGGGCTCCCAGCCTACCACAGGGAGGCACCAGCCCTCCCTTTCCCATCAGTGACCACCAGCGCCAGCAGCTTAGAGGAAAGAAGAATTTGGGTCCTATAAAACCATGGCCCTATCCTTTTCCTCTTAAGGAAGTAAAGTCTTTTCCTTCATTGGAATGTATTTTGTTGTCATTATGTGAGAGACCTATGCAAAGGCTTTTTAACTAGGCCCTACCTCGCACCTGTGGAAGACAGGGAGCTATTTAAGTCTTACCAACAGCCTGAGTTCTGATCAGACAGTGAGTGCATTTCCAAACTCCTCTGCATAGAAGATGCTTACAGGGTTTGAACTTCAAGTAGGAGGCCTAGTGACCCCGTATCCCTCAGGCTGCTGCAGTTGCATTCCATTGTTAGAAACAATGGTGCTCTCACCTCCCTACCCCCCAGCCCAGAGGGCACCCAATGTGACAGTGCTGCTGTACTGAATGCTCTTCCTAATATTCAGTTTAATATTTCCTCCCAGGGATAACAGTTGCCTTTGAGATAATAATAGGCTCCTGTCCTGGCATCTGTACACAACACAGCAGTGTTGGGGTGGGGTGGGGAAAGTGGCAGCTCCTTCCGTGGATACAAGATGTTGGCTGGATGGGCCACTATGGAAGCCTTGAGGAAAAGAAAACATACTTTTGGCTTCGAATTTAAAGCACATTAAAATGTTCTTGGATTTTCTAGGTCGCTCAGTACATTAAGTTTGAAATGCCGGTGCTGGACAGTTTTGTTGAAAAATTAAAAGAAGAGGAAGAAAGAGAAATAATCAAACTGACCATGAAGTAAGCAGCACTTAAACAGCCAGTCATGGGTCCTGAACATCAGGGCAGGTCTGCAAGGCACAGCACCAGTGCCGGCTGGGAGGTATCTCTCTTCCGTGGGCACCAGTACCCTGGCACGGGAAGGCCTGCTAACCCTAGCTCCCCAGCATCACCCTCTGGCCCCCTGCTTGGTATTGCCACCACTCTGGGATGACAGCTTGCCAAAGCAGTGGGACACAGCCCCGATCACCCATCCAGTCTTGGCATCCTCACCAACGCAGGCATGAGCTGCAGAACACCTGGCAGGAAAGTCAGGCAGGAACCCAAGTGGGCACTGGGTCAAGCTTCTGAGTTCTGCTGGTGATGTGCCTCCAAGGAGCAGGCACGCTGAGGCAGACTTGGCCTGGTTAGGGCCTTTCATCCTAGTGGGAATTCTGAGCCTTCCCCAAAGTGGCAGATGCCGGAACTCCCAGCCTCAGCTGATGTTTTCAGGTGCAGAGGGCTAGTTCAATGAAAAGGTGAGCAGGTCTCACCTGCCAGCTCCTGGGGACACCACGCCAGGGCCCGGCTGCACGAGGTTAGCCAGGCTGTAGTCCCAATGACGTCTCCCCCTCAGCAAAGTGAAATGTGGTCCAAGACTTGTGGAGGGCACCCCACCAGGGCTGGTGGGGAGACAGCTAGGAAGGAAAGGGCAGGAGCTCACTGAGAGGGCCAGGAGTGGGTGGGGAAAGAATGGATGTTAGCCTCTGGTTGAATGACCCGTGGAAAGCCACATGCTCCACAGGCTCCTGTCTGTGCAGCCAGATCCCACACAGACAGAGGAGACCAAAGTCAGAGGGAATCTTGATTCTGCAGTCAGTCCTGACCCCACAGGATTTGAGAGCTGAAAGGGATCTGGGGGTCAACTAGTGGGTCCACTCAACGTGCAGAGTAGACGCTGAGGCTCAGCACAAGGAAGGTTGCTGCACAGGTTATGGTAGAATCTGGGCTGAAACATGGGCTTCCCGATCTCTGCCCTACCGCCCTGTCCACTCCAGTGTGCTGTTGTCTGTATTAGAGTCTGCAATAGAAATGACAACACTCTGCTTTGATGCTCTATGCAGTCCGCAGCCCGGTTTGACTGCACCTCATGAGGCGCAGGCCACAGCCTTCCCTTTCCTTGGCAGAGGAGAGATGAGGCTGCTGCAGGGATTTCCTGAGCTGGCCATCTGCAGGTCCCTCGCTCTGCTGCCCACTTCCCTGCTCTGTCTGGCCTCAGTGAGTCCTCTTGGCAATGTCTCCCTCCAGGTTCCAAGCCCTGCGTCTGACGATGCTGCAGCGCCTGGAGCAGCTGGTGGAGGCCAAGTAACTGGCCAACACCTGCCTCTTCCAAAGTCCCCAGCAGTGGCGGGTGCACACTGAGCCCTGGTGGCTGGCCCCGGCCGGTCACACTGACTGATGGCCACCGCCTGATGAATCGAGTGCCTGTGCATCTACCTGTCTGAAGCCTGAGCACCATGATTCCCACAGCCAGCTCTTGGCTCCAAGATGAGCACCCACAGGAAGCCAACCCAGGCTTGAGGGGCCAGGAACTTGCTGGGTCAGATCTGTGTGGCCAGCCCTGTCCACACCATGCCTCTCCTGCACTGGAGAGCAGTGCTGGCCCAGCCCCTGTGGCTTAGGCTTCATCTGCTTGCTTAGTGCCTGTCCCGGAGCCCCTGTGGGTCCACAAACCCCTGTCCTCTTCCTTCATATGAGATTCTTGTCTGCCCTCATATCATGCTGCCCCGCAGGAATGCTGCTGGGAAAAGCAGGGCCTGCCAGCAGGTATGAGATCTAGCCTGCTTTCAGCCATCACCTCGCCACAGCGTCCCCGGCCTCTAAGCCTTCATGTCACCCTGTGAGCCTCGCACAGCTCAGCCCCAGCACAGAGGTGAGACCAGGAATAAGGCCACAAGTATCTCACTTTCTCTGCAGAAATCAGTCTTTACTTCATCAGAGAGACCTAAAGCGATTCTTACAAGGAGCTTGCTGCAAGAAACACGGTCATTCAATCACATTGAGGAGGGTCCACATGGCATTGAGAGGGTGCTGCCCTCTCAGTGCCCAGCAGCAGCTCCAGAAGGCAGTGCTCAGCCCCATCACCACTGTCCCGTGGATGCCTGTGTACCTCTTGCCTTTTCTGGGCTTGCGTTTCTCTCCTCTAGTGGGTGGGGATGACTTTCAATGACTTTCAATACTTCCCCTGAAGGAAGAATGATAGGGAGAAATGTCTGTTTTGAGGAAAGGGCTTTGAATTCCCCAGATACTGAGCAATTTGTGTTTGTGACTGAAGGAGAATTTCAGGAATGAATGAGAAAGCCTTTGCGAAACTATGCAACAGTTTACATCAGTCATGTGAAGTATTTGTCTAAAACAGAGCAAACGGAAGACCAAATTATTCTCCTGTTGAGGACCGTGGATGGCAGATTTAAAGGGAAGAACCACAAAGGCTTGCAAAGATAGGAGAGGCTCCATCTCTAATGCATGTAGAAGCTCCTTACGGGTGCCCATCAAGAGCATAGCTTGGAAGCCACCACGCTGTGTGGAAATGCTTGTCAGGGCAAATGTCACAGCAGGATTTCCCCAACCCAGCTCCATCATCACAGAGATGCTGCAGGAGAGGCCTGCCCACTGTTTTGTCGACTCTGCCCTCCTCTGGCAGCATAGATCCTTAGGTGCTCAATAAAGGTGTGTTGTATTGAACTGAAGAAGTGAGAACCAAGGTTGTTTTTTTTTTTTTTTTTTTTTTTTTTGCTTTCTGTGCTTCCACCCTGACCCCTGGCTCTAACTTCTGAAACTCTTATCCTAAAGGATGTGTGATCATGTTTGGCAGAAGAGCCACAACTCGCTGCTCCAGGAGCCGACATGACTCCTTCATTTCTGTGCATGCCCTGGGGACTAGGGTGGAGCCAGAGGAGAGGCTGCCATGGAACACGCAGGCGTCACTGGTGGGAGTGTAGAGGTGACCTGGATGATGAGCAAGAGTCACCCCGAGTCACCGAATCTTGGCATCAGGAGGGCCCCAAGAATCTTCCAGGCCAGGGCCTCAGGTGGGATGGAAGCAAGGCCTAGGAGAGGGTACAAAACAAATCAAACAGGAGCTCCCAGGTAATTGTACTCCCACGCTATTATTTACAACCTCAGGTAGAGGACAGCTCCTGCCCCATTGTTCAGCTGTAACTGAGTGGCTGCCTTGTGCCAGGCCTGTGCTCAGCCTTGGAAGCAAAAAGATGGAGCCAGTCTGTCCTGTGTCTAGGGGTCTTCTCATCAGGAGAAGAAGGCCAGACACTGGGAGGGTCAGGAGATCAGCTGAGCAGTGAACCGGCAAAGCTCCTGGGAGTGAGGTAGAGGCAGAGGCAGAGTTGGCTAAGAAGTGCATGTGGTGTTACAGGCCAAGATGCACCTGCCAGCTAGGAGCAGGCCAGGTCCTGGCACACAGGAAGGCAGTGGAGCAGGATACCCTCTCTAAGCACCAGCCTGTTTGGTTGGTTGGTTTGCTTTTGCAAGTTATTACAGTATTATTTAAGGCCTTTTGGATAAGTGTCACTTTTAAAGTAGGTGTTATCAATCTAATTTCTGAACGTTACGGGTCAGAAAAATCACTAGCAAGTGGCTCAGAAAAAGGGAAAAGGTACACTTCTGCAATCAGCCGAGGAGTTCACACCTTTTTTTTTTTTTTTATCAACATCATATTTGCTGTTCAGAGACAATCTGAAAAGCTGCAAATTCAGCTCACCTCAACCCCATAATTTCAAACATTAGAGGCTGGTCTCTGTGGTTTCCTACTTGTTCCTGTGGGGAGCTCCCGCTTTCTTTCTACACAGAGCTTAGGGTATTTCTCATATGCCCCATTGGCTACCTAGTGTCTCAGGTAATAAACGTATCCGAAGATAAAGCAAAGATTGCTATGGGAGAGTGTTGTCTCCTAAAATAGGACTATCTTGCCAGGCGAGGCTTCAAGAACCAGAGAGAATAATAAACAGCACAGGATGAAATCAGCATGATTGCAAAAGGACTGGACTCAGGAAAAACAAGTTTGTTTGCCCAGAACAAATTACCAGAAGGGATCAAAAACATCTTGTTTTTCCTCAGTGATAACCATATGCTACCTGCTTGGAATGTTTACCAGAAAATGGAATAAAGACCTTCCCACTGGCAAAATAGAGCGAGCCAGGGTTCACCCAGGATACACCTGGCCCCTTAGTCCCATGGAAACAAGGCCCAAAGCTTATCCAGTCCGACCAGACGATTTGTGGAGGAACCAGCAGTGCAAAATGTGTCCCAGGTGTGTAGGACGCAGGTGCCTTGCAGCTGCGGAGGGGCAGCGGGATATCTTTGCCAGGTGCAGTGGTGGGCAGCAGCCCCCTGCCCTCAGTTCCTCAGTGGTGATCAGACAGGAAGCTTGGTCGATCAGAGCCAAGAAACTGAGTATAAAAACAGGCAGCTGCATGGGCTATATTTAGGCCCTGAGAGCTGCGATTGTTTGGGATCAGGCTAGCTGCTCACGTGCCCTGCCTGAGACTCACATTGTACAGGGTAGGGCCCTATGCCCTCCTGGTCAACTTTTAACAGAGATGTTTTCTCAGACCTAGGAATGGGAACTCCCAGGGTTTTCTTTCCCAGACAGTCCAAAGGAAACAGAAAGCCAAGTCTCAGGCTTGGTGGAAAGAACCATTGTTCAGGATCCCTGGGCTGAGAGTTCTTGATGGGAGATGGACCACTGTTGTTACTGCATATGAGCCACACCTATAACTGCCTTTGTGGCACTTGGGCTGAGGATCCATGTTGCCAAACACAGACCCAAGGCAGCAGCGCTCCCTGCTGAGACAGTGTCTGTGTGTGTGTGTGTGTGTGTGGGCGCGCGCGCGCACGCGTGCGTGCGCAAGCCAGTGGGGTGCAGGGGACAAAGACATAGGAAAATGAAACTGTCTTGCCAGGGTTTTTCTCACCCCAGAAGACTCTTCTTCCTAGAATGAACCCTTGAAATACCACTGGGCTCAGGGGCACACTGGTCCCTGCTGGGTAGTTTCCCAGAGATGCCCCAGCCACTAAGGGATCTGCCCTCTTTTGGGCCAGAATCCCAGAAATATGTGCAGAAAGATGCCCAGACTGTGTCCACCCCCTGCCTCCCACGCCCTTGTTCCCTTTCTCCCTTGTGTTTTGTAAATATCATGTGTGACCACTTTCAATAATTTAATTTGCATAAAAATTGCCTAGAATCCCATTTGGGAGATACACTGTTATAGACAGGTTAATAGGCTCTGGAGCCAGACTTTCTGATTTCAAAGTCTGGCTTTGCCACTTACAAATGTGCATGACCTTGGGCGAGTTTCTTGCCTCAGTTTTCTCATCTGTGAAATGGGGATTCTGTGTGGAAGAAAACAAACTCAAAGTGCTTTCCACTATTCTCTCACTCAGTAGCAATAATCACAAAAGACTTCTGTGACCAAATGGGGTGGAGGAATTCTCCCCACACACCAATCAAGCAATCATTTCTGCAGGGACACCAGCTGGGTGTCCTCTAATTCAGTTTTGACACTACTTGGAGATGGCATCACCTCCCATAGGTTGAGGGCTCAGTCCCATAGGATGGTCTCCACCCTTCCCATTAGTTACAAGCCCTGGCCTCTGGAACTTTTGAACTACCCACTTCAAGTTGGGATTCCCATGACCCCCTCCTTGGGTTAATTTGCAAGAGCGTTCACAGAACTCAGCGAAACACATTTCCTGGTTTATTGCAAATGATATTCCAAAGGATATAGAAAAAGAAATGCATACAGTGAGGTATGAAGGAAAGGGTGCGGAGCTTCCATGCTCCTTCCCCTTTGCACCCCCCGACCCCAGGTTCCACCCTCCAGTAACATCCATGTGTTCAGGTATCCAGAAGCTCTCTGAACCCAGTCCTTTGGGGGCTTTTATGGAGACTTTGTAACACAGGCATGATTGATTAATCCATCAGCCATTGATGATCCACTTCACCTTCAGTTGCCCTCCTGAAGGCATGTTGAGGGGGTGGAGCTGAAATTGCCATCTTTCTAATCCTGCCGTGGTCTTTCCAGTGACCAGCACCATCCTGAAGCTACCCAGGGGCTGTCAGGCATCAGTCAACTCATTAGCATATAAAAGACATCACTTTGGAGATTCTAAGGATTTTAGAAGTTGTATGTCAGGAAACGGGGAGAAGACCAACTATGTATTTCACAAGATCACAGGATAATAACAATTCCTATCTCTTAAGGTTGTTGGGAGGTACATTAGTCAACTTTAATGCAATAATACTACCAAGAATCTCAGTGTGACAAGAGCATTTGTTTCTCTAACATTACGTGGGACTGTTGTGGTTACATGTGAGCTTCTGTGGCTCTGCTCCATGTGTCTTATCATCCTGGGTCCTAGACTAAAGAGGCAGCCCCTACTTGGGACATGCTATTCTTAAGGCAGAGTTAAAGAGCAGAGTCCTGGCAGAAATACAATGACTCGAAGCTTCTTCTGGGATGTGGTGTACTCCTTGCATCCAGTCACATGCAGTCAGCCAATTCAAATCAGTGGTCACGTCAACATCAGTGGGACAGGCATGTGGTTCACCAGGAGGCACCAGAGTCACACCACAAAGTGCATGGACCAAAACCAGAGAAGGTGGAGCAAATCCTCAGGAACAATCATGCCTCAGGAATCTCACGTGAGATCCTCAAATGCTGCAAACAGTGTCCGGCACACAATAAGCACTCAATAAGTGTTAACTATTATTATACTAATAGCTAAGCTGAAGGCATAAAACCCTACCTGCTTTCTCTCCTTGTCTTTTTCCCATTCTTCTTTACCCTCCTCTCCCTCATATCTTTTTCTGGCTCTCCCTCCTCTCCATCCTTACTGCCTAGGACTCTGTCCGCACTTAGGAACACACACCCCTTTATTTCCTGACTTTCGTCTCTCTGTTTTTAAAAAATCCATCTTTGTTTACCCAGTGCTTTAGTCGACATACCTCTGGGCCTTCTATGGCTGGCCCCCAGTTGTTTCCAGGTATAGGAAAAAGGGATAATCCATCATTATGTAGACATTAAAAGAGTTAGTTTTAATTAGTAACTACCTTACTAACAAAATCATTTTTTAAAATTATCTTTTTATTTTAGTGTACATACAGCAGACAGTCCCAACGGGTCATGTTTGCTCCTGACACTTTTCCTAAACCATTTCTAGATCTCTGGCCATTGCCCTTTACCCCCAAACTCTCCAACCACCAGCATCAACCAACTTACAATAATTTAATAATAAAAGTAACAGCAATGACTCTCATTTCTTCTGTGTTATGCATTGTGCTAAGTGCCTTACATTACCTCATTTAATCACTGCAATAGTCCAGATACTCTCTAGATTGCGAGTGGAGCTTCTTTGTCCAGACCTCATTCAGCTTTGTGCTTTGCCAGATGCAGAGACAGCTCCCTACAGAGCAGAAAGCCCCAACTTAAGAGAATGAACCTATGACTTAGTTTAGCCTCCACCAACAACCCACTGTATTACTTCAGGCAGGTCGGCCTCTCTTGCTTCAGTTTACTGATTTGCAAGACAGATACGATAATCTGTGCTTCATGAGACTATGGTGAAGATGAATAACCAGAAGACAAGATGTAAAAGCACTTTGTAAACAATAAGGCATCTTATAAATTCATTCATTCAACAAATATTTACTGAGTGCCTGTGCCCTGCTGAGCACTGTTTTTAGCACTGCAGACACAATAAAGAACTAAAGAGACAGATCACAACAGGCATCGAGTGCCACTGCGAGGCCCTTGACTTTGCTCTAATAAGTTGGGAAGCCTTTGAAAGTTTTGAACAAATGAATGACGTGATCTGACTTAGGTTTAAGAGGATTACTCTGGGGCCGTGAATAGACTGTAGGGCAACCAGTCT
This sequence comes from Symphalangus syndactylus, assembly GCF_028878055.3. Taxonomy (NCBI): domain Eukaryota; kingdom Metazoa; phylum Chordata; class Mammalia; order Primates; family Hylobatidae; genus Symphalangus; species Symphalangus syndactylus. The sequence goes on from NC_072426.2 coordinate 81,997,195, forward strand.
GGAAGCCAATATAATAATCCAGAAGGTGGATGAAGGTGGCTTGGTGGTTATAGCAGTGGAGGTGTTGAAAGTGGCTCGATAATGAATATATTTTAAGGATGAAGCCAACAGAATTTGCGGATAAATCACAGGTTAGTTTTGGATGAAAAAAAGAAGAGACAACAATGACATCAAGGTTTTCGGCTTGAGCAACTGGAAAGAAGATGGGATCTTCATCCATCCCTGGGAAGAAGACTGTTGCAAGAACAAGTTAGGTAGATATCAGGAATTCATTTTGGGGGTATGTTAGGTTTGGGATGTCCATTACACATGCAAATGCAGCTCTTGAGTAATCAGTTCGATATACAAGTCTAAAGTTCAATAACATTTACGTCCCACAGTCAGACTGGAGTTACCAATGCGGAAGTCTTCAGCATGCAGCAATAGCATTGGAAGCCAAGAGGCGGAGGAGTTCCCCAGGGAGTGGGGAAACACAGAGGTCAGCTTGTCAGATGACTGAGCAAGGCCAGGATGGCTGAGGAGGAGCCTGGAAGGAATAAGAACAAAGAGAGATCATTAATAATGAGCAACAAAAGGGGTGTGTTGAAATCAGACTTTGGAGCCACAAAGAATCACTCCAATTCTGGGTCGTCCGCTTACACACGGTGAACGGAGCAAATTTCTTCTCTGAGCCTTGGTTCCTTTCCTATAAATGGAGTATAACCGCTCCCATCTTGCAGGAGCTTTTTGGTGATAATTAAATAAGCTGACTTCGTGAAAAAGTACCAGGCTCTCAAAAATCTCAATATTTGTAGAAAGTACGCAGTTTCTAGGTTGGAGAGGCTGGAGTTTGGTATCAAAAGCCTCGACCACACACAGGGGCGGTTACAGCTCTTGAGGTCCCGGGGGTCACAGGACGCCTTCCGAGTTGGGGGGAGGAGAAAACAAAACCACAGGAAAAAACGAACAACGCTTTCGGGTGGGCCCGGGACCATAGAGGGTCGCTCCGCCACGTTCCTAGAGCGACCGCGGCGGCGCCAGAGCGCGGCGAGGCCCTCACTTCCGGCGGCGCGGTAGGCGTCCAGCGAGCCAGGGTGGTGGCTGGTCTCGCGCGGTGAGTGGGCTTGGAGCACTTGGGGCGCGCGGGGCCCGCGTCGGATACTCGGGTCCGCTCGGGAGCGCGCTGGCCGCAACGAGGGCGGCGCGGGCCCGGGCGATGGCGTGGCTGACGTCTCCCGCCTCCGGGCAGGGCCTGGCCACCGGGCGGGGGCGGGAGGGCCACGCGGCCCCAGGGTGGGGTCGCGGCCTGCGCGGCGGGCGGGCAGGATCAATGAGGAGCGGCCGGCGGAGTGCTGGGAACAGGGGAGGCTTGGACTGGGGGCCCCGGCGAGGCGCGGCCCGCGGCGAGTGGAACCGGGCGGGTGAGCAGCAGCCCGGGCGCCTTCCGTCGCTCGGAGAGTTCGAGGACTAGATACATGGAACAAATGCTTAGGCAGCACAGGGCTGCTCTGAGCGGTTTTCAGATTCAGACTCATTGCAACTTCTAACATCCTGATGGTGTTGCCACTTTATCATTACCCTCCCCATTTTACGAGGAAACTGAGGCACATTCCAGTTAGCTGGGTGTGCAGGAACAGCAGCTTCTGTCACTCAGGTTTAACTTCGTGCTTGCCCCTGCTGGGGAGCTATGCAAAGCACGGGTCGTCGCGCTGGACTGAGCAATGGAAGATGTGGCTGCCACTAAGAGTACAGGCTCTGGAGTCAAACTGCTAGGGTCTGGGAACCCCGGCCTTCTAGCATTGTGCCCTCGTTTCCTTAACTTAAAACGGAAATAACTGCATAAAGGTGCCAGGAGAATTAAAGAGCTAGCACAGAATCAAGTTACACAGTGTCTGGCACATAGTAGTGTGATTGCCTCATCCGTAGGTGGATTTGACAGTCTGAGTTTCTGACTAGATCTGACTTCCATTGTATTAAATGCATGTGCTTTTATGTATAATGACCATTATAGTTATTAAAAGAAAAAAACTCAACAACACTAACACCATGTACCTAACACAATGTCTCCTGTGGTGTAGATGTTCTGTAAATATTTGCTTAAGGAGTGGGTAGTCCTAACTGTAATCTTGTGTTATATGCAGCTTGCTCTTATGCTGACCATAATTACAGCTGATGTAATTATTAAATATCCAGATAAAGTCCTGGGCCTAAAGTCTCAATTATACAATAAGATGAAAGGAAGGCAAAAAAAATTATGTTTTTGTTTTCATTTATTTGCTTTATATGCTTGTATGCAAAGAAACCCAGAGTAATTGTTTCTATTTTAAATTCCACATTCTGACACAAGATAATGAAAAATAGTTCCAATAATTTTATTGCTTTTTGAAGTTCTAGATTTTCCGACATTGCCACCTATGTGGGGTTTGTAGGGGTTTTTGTTGGTTTGTTTTGGCTGTTATTTTAAATAGCCACAAGTCAGCCTTATAAATAAATAAAATTATTTGAAATTTTGAATTTTGCAGCATTTGGGTATTCTAAAAATTCCATCCTAGTTTTACATGTAAACTCATTTTCTCCCCTCTCTCCTTTTCTTGTGTCCTACCTACCATACTTTTTATACTCAGTTTCATTCCACTATCTGGTAAAAGTTCTTTTGCAGTTTTTCTGTCTCCGAAAACAATACTTTTGGGTTTTCAACAAATTGCTTTCTTGGATCATTAGGATCTATAAAAACCAATAATAAAACGTGTCTTCATAGACTAAGTAAACCTACCACTCCCTGTAGAGAAGTTTGAATTTGCAAAACACTTTATGCTACAGAATTAGAGCTAAGCTGTCATCTAGAGCTATGGAAATCGAATGCTAAATACAGATAAACAGGAATATATCATAAAGTAGTGTAATTTGTCATATCTTATTCATTTGGATACCTTAGGCAGTTACTAGTGAGTAGAAGTTTAACACGGAACTAAATATTAAAACATAGTAATGTTCTATTACACAAATTTTGATTGTCTTTGGAGTTACTCCATTCCCATTAAGATTTACCTTATCTCCACTTTTTAGTTCTTCAAAATTATGTACTCATTTGGTAATGCTTGGAAAATTTGTATTTCACCCGATCACTTTTTTTTTGTCCTGTCCCAATAGACAGAAACTCCAGTGGTAAACTCAGTCAAAATTTGGTGATATTTGTTAAGCTTAAACTGTGGAATTGTTAGAATTACTTTGCAAGTATTATCCCCAAATTTCCCCCCATATTATCTTTGTTTGCATTTATACTTTTTAAATTTAAACATGAATGCAATTTTGGTGGGTTGAAGAGATATTAAAATTAAATAGTTAACAGATATCTATAATTTTTTTCTGGTCATCTCTAATTTTTTTTCCTTCTACACACAGAAAATTCTGAGCTGTACACCTCTAGGAAATGAAACACTAGTTCAGAAGAAGCCTGTAAACTCTCTTACAAATACATTTGGTTATTCACCATGAGGTTAGCAAAGCCTAAAGCGGGTATTTCTCGGAGCTCAAGCCAAGGAAAGGCCTATGAGAACAAGCGCAAAACAGGCCGGCAGCGGCAGAAGTGGGGCATGACTATTCGATTTGACTCAAGCTTCAGTAGACTCAGAAGAAGCTTGGATGACAAACCCTATAAATGTACTGAATGTGAAAAGAGTTTCAGTCAGAGTTCAACTCTTTTTCAACACCAGAAGATCCATACTGGAAAGAAATCCCATAAATGTGCTGATTGTGGGAAAAGTTTCTTTCAGAGTTCTAATCTCATTCAGCATCGACGGATCCATACTGGGGAAAAGCCCTACAAATGTGATGAGTGTGGAGAAAGCTTTAAACAGAGCTCAAATCTCATTCAGCACCAGAGAATTCATACTGGAGAAAAACCCTATCAGTGTGATGAGTGTGGCCGGTGTTTCAGCCAAAGCTCCCACCTTATTCAACATCAGAGAACCCACACCGGGGAGAAACCCTACCAGTGCAGTGAATGTGGCAAATGTTTCAGTCAGAGCTCTCATCTGAGGCAGCACATGAAGGTGCATAAAGAAGAGAAGCCTCGTAAAACCCGGGGCAAAAATATCAGGGTGAAGACTCACTTACCCTCTTGGAAAGCTGGTGCAGGAAGGAAGTCTGTGGCTGGTCTCCGTTAAGCATAGGGCTTTTTGACAGCTTTTTGAGACCTCTTAAGAAAAAATAAAAAGTAGAAAATGAAAGAAATCTTTTTTAGAAATAGAGATGCTTTATAGTAGATCACTTAAATACTGGATCTTTTGCTAGTGTGAAAACATTGGGAATTTAATGACATTATTGAGCTGAAAGAAATTACATGAGTCCAGCTACCCTCATTTCTTTTTTATGTGACATGGAGCACAAAGAACTGAAAATATGTTTTGAGGGAGCATGACATCCTTGACCTCGTTTGAAATTACTTCCATTTTCAAAAACCATCATGTTTTGCAGATACATTTTGAGAAGAACCATCATGTTTTGAGGATACATTTGTGAAAGTGGAGGCATGCCAATGACTACTCAGTTTTAGGACTTTCTGTGGAAGAAAAAATTAAAAGGGAGAAGAAATTAATTCCACTACTTTTGAAGTTCTGCAACAGATGAGATTTTGTTTGTAAAGTTTTGTAGTATATTAACCATTGGTTTATGACTCTAGATTCAACATATTAAAATGTATTCAAGCTCACAGATTTTTAATCAGTAAGGCCTATCTGTATTAGTTGTCTTTTAGTTCTTCTCCTTGTGGACAGTTGTTAAAGGAGTGAGGATTTCCCTGTTTTTGTTTTGTTTTGTTTTTTTTAACTAAATTCTTAGAGATACTATAGAATCCAAATGAGAACTGAAATTGGACCTCAAGTCTCCTATTCCTACTAATAGAGTTCTTTGTGATGGTAACTGCTGTGTCATTTGTTTTCCACAAGTTGAGATAGATTCGTGTCGATCCATCCCCATGCCCTTGACCTCTTCTGGCATTCTCTTGTGCTCTGACAAACTGAGCCAGCCTTTTAGATCTACATGAATAAACAAACTATTTTACCAAGAAAAATCTCAGCTTGCTTCCTGCTAATTAAAAACCTACAATTTACACACCTCCCTGCCTTCAAGACTGTGAGCTTTGGATAGCCCTGCTTAAATGTTTTTGTCAACAAGAGTCATGTAATGTGTCAGTGCATTGTAGCTCCTTTGAAATTTAACTCTTTCTGTGTTACATGAATTGTTTTAAGGAGTCCAGCAAACATGTTTCTTCACTTCCATGAGAATGGTGCCAAATGTCAGACTCTAATGAGCCCTCAGCTCAGGTTTTAATTTCTATTGAATGCTAACATTCTTCTGATTTTTTGGTATCTTTTATAATCATATCGGTTTCTGCTGTATTAATGACAATTATTCATGAAAATAAAAAATGAAATATTTTGTATACTACTACCTTCTGTTTATTTTTCTCCTGGGGATTTGTTTCAATTATTTAGACAATAGATCTAAAATCACAGCTTTTGGATGGATCACTTGTTTTGCCTGTTTTTGATTTCCTCAAACTTGAACTTTGCCTTCCTCCTGGCCTTGCATTTGAGTGCAAGGCCATAGAAGTTGGCCTTGTTATGGCCTTGTTGACAAGTGTCATTCAACAAGATATTCACAAGGTGTTTTGTAAACATGAGGTGATCACAATTTTTTACAAAAGAAGTGATCTTTGGCCGCCTTGTTATATCCAAGTCACTCCTTGGCAGGATTGTGGCTCTGGGGCCCTTTTGAGGATCTATCAATGCTATTCACATTAGTTTTGTGTATGCAATAGCTTCTGGCTAGGACCAACACTTCTTTCTTACATTTCAGGAATTTGCCCATTTTGACAGCAAACAGGGCTGTGCACAGTAGTGATATTCAAAGTAATTTAACGAGCAGTATGCCCTTCAGGACAACAGAATTATCACAGACTAAGATCTCCTGTGCGTTTTGAGCATGGGGATGCATTACTCTGTTCCTCCACTGTGTTGGGGAACATGTGGAGAGGAGCACAGATAAGGGATGTTTTTGGTTAATAAAGCTCTGGACCAGTGGGAGATAGATGGAGCCAGCCTTGATCTAGAGATGTCCCAGGGTTTTCAGAGTGTAGTAACTATGGGATTTGGGGTTGTCATCCTTGGGTAGAAGGTATGTTGTGTGTGGAAGGAAGAAAGAGGGATATTTGGTGAGCAAATACCCAGATATTCCCCCCCATGTTTCCTGGCACCCTTACAGTGCTGTGAGAAACAACACTAGGTCTGGCCATTTGAGTTAGTGATGTTTTTAAAAGCTGTTGCGTGATTCTCTGTGCTCCTATTTCCTAGGCCAAAGTGGAGCTGACATTTAGGTAGTTCTTGAGTCTCTTGCCAGCCTGCTTTGGGTATCCCATGAGTGAGAAATAAACTATTGAGATAGGCCACAGATTTCAGTGTAGATTTGATACCTGTCCTGATTGATGCACCCATCCTGCTGTTTTTGTGCATCTCCGGACCCAATCATCAGTCTTAAAAGTTCTATCCTTTTAGTGGCCTGATGAGAAAAAACAGCTTTTTGAGGTTCATAATTGAGAAACACTGACTCGCCTCCCCCACATTCTGTTTCTAGCCGATACCCTGTAATACTTCCATACTTCCTTTTTTTTTTTCGGCCTCAGACCCTTCTCTTTGTTCCTTACTGAGACTTAAAGGCAGCATTAAAGCTTGTTTGTGTGTTTTATTTGTATCCCATGACTCTGTGGCCTGGGGTGAAAGTCCCCACACATGGAGTTGCCGGAATGTCCTGTGATACCAGCCCTGGAAGTTGAAAATCTGTCCTGAGACTGATATGCTGTCTTCAAACGTGGGAGAAAGGAGTGATTGTCCCTCCACCATGCAGAGTCTGAGTGTGACAGGACCCATGAGAGGATGCTGAGTGGGTGCCAGGAGGACTCACCTCCAAGAGCAAGAGCCTCTGGTCCCTGTTCCACATTGATTTCAAACAGACCAACCAGCTTGGACAATTGAATTTCCCAATTGCAGTCATGATGAACTGAAGACCAGAGGACCTTCCTCCAATTCCCCGGTCCACACAAAGCACTAGATTGTAATGTAACCCTAGATATGTTGAGGGGACTCCAAAGTAGGATTTCTCACCACACTGGTAAAATAGGGGGACTGCCTATTTTAGTCTCATTTAGGGATAAGTATAATGGCTGTTTCATAAATTCAGAGTTCTGTAGTAAACTGATAACTAAGAGATTCTTTTCTGTCATTTTTCAAATAAAGCATTGTGACGTCTGGTAAAAGAATTACTTTTTTCTTGTTTTATTGTTCAGAAGAAGTGCAAAATAATCCAGACCAGTTTGAAATGGATAAATTTTACTGCTGAGTGATGGAAAGAGGCAAAAATGACAGAAACATAATTCATAGCTGCATTCCTTACAGTAAAGCCAAGCACAAATAGCTCTATTGCTTAGAATCATTGCATTTAAATATAGCAAGATCAAATCTTTCATAGTCTTTTTATAGATGATAATTTTTTTCCTTTGATCCACATGGTTGGTAATGTATCAGAATAGATTCAGCAATTTAGTCCTACTAAGTAATGGCATTTTATAATTCTGGTGTTATAATATCTGACAGTATTTTATTTAGAACTTTTACATCAATATACATCAACTGACGTAGTTGTAAGTTTCTTTTTGTATGTTATCTTTGTCATAAATGTCGATTACATCGTAGAGCATTTCAGGGACTGTGCCAAGTTCATAACACCAGGTTACTAATGTGCTATGCTACCTCCCAATTTGTCAAGAGACATCTCAGGCACAGATTTTTTGAATTCAGGAATTCAGGATGGGTATGCCAATTTAAATGAAGCTTCTGAGATGAATAACCTTAAATCCCAGAGAGACCCTGGTTATATCTTTATGTTCAGGGCAATCTAAATGGGTCCCCTAGGACACAAGAAGCCTCTCCATTCAGTGAGATTAAAAGGCTAAATATCAGAATTTAGGCAGGTGAGTCAAAGAGGGGACAATATGATGATTCGGGGGCAAACAGTCATGAAGACAAGTTCAGGTTCAGTGAGAAAACTGAGGCCATTCTGTGTATTCCACATAGTTTAATATAGCTAGTTAGACTTTCTGTTATGTCCATGTTTCTTCTTTGCCTGGTAAGTTCACCAATTCAGTTTAACCCAGCACCTGTATTCCTTTTTCTCTATTAGAATAATTGGCCTGGTTTCTCTTTTTCTGGCTAGACTTTGGCTGAAAGGACAATAATAAGAGAAATAAAACTACAAGGAGCTACTATTTCTTATGTATCAAAAGTGATCAAAAGTGTAAAACCTACTCTGTTGGTAAGGCCGTGGAGAGCCAGCCAAACTCAGGCACTGATGGTGGGATACAAAATTTACAACCCATACTGAGGAGGGATTTGGCAATATCTAGCAGAAGTATATATGCATTTACTCTCTGATCCAGAAATTATATTTCCAAAGATTGTTTCCAAAGATACAGTACCAACAATATGAAACAACGCATACACATGGCTGCATATTTTTATAGAAAAGATTCATTTCCCACTAAGGCATCTGGCTCCAATGTAGTGTCATGTATTTGTTCGATAATAGGCTTTTTATGATGCTCTCATGACCTTTGCTTGTGCTGTAGTTGTACCATACGTCACTTTCAGAGGTCAGCTTGCCTCGCTTTGTGCAGGACCCAGAGTGTAGTTTAGTAAGTGCTCTTGAGGAGATTAAGTGTCACTGCTGATGCAAACCAGCAAATTAAATTCCCAGGCTCAGTTGGAAATACTTCAGTCCAGTGAGGGCGCTGCATAGGTAGAGGAAATAGCCACATCAAGACTTCATTGTTAGAAGACAGACTTTTTCTATTTGACGTTACACAAAACTGTCACTAGATGGCAGCAAAGGAAAGATCATGGAAAACAGCCTGTCCTGTAGTTTCTCCACATTCAACTTGCACAGGTTGAGTGTCCCTTATCTGAAATGCTGGAGACCGGAAGTGTGTCAGAATTCAGATTTTTTATCATTATTTGGGAATATTTGTATATACATTATGAGATATCTTGGGGATGGGACTCAAGTCTAAACATGAAGTTCATGTGTTTATTATATCCCTTGTATACATAGCCCGAAGGTAATATTTTTAATAATTCTGCACATGAAACAAAGTTTTGACTGTGACCTATCACATGAGGTCAGGTGAGGAATTTTCCACTTGTGGCATCACACTGACATTCAAAAAGTTTCAAATACTAGATTTTCATATTAGGGATGCTCAACCTGTGTTTTCCTTTGAAAATACCATGCTCAAAATGTAGAGACTACTCTTTACAATCAACTAGGGTCCGGTTAAATGTCTGAAAATACAAGCATAATTTTAAAAGTTGAGCACATTTTACTCAAATTACCTGAATGCCATTTCTATTTCCACTGTAACTTAGATGTTAAATAACTTACAAGACACAGGAGGATAGGCAAGTCCCTTTCTTATCCTGGTAGAAAAAGAAATTATCCAAAGTGTTTGCTAAATAAATAATAGCTATTTTCTCAGTTTCTCTCTTTTGCTCTTTTCTACAGCCAGCTCCATGAAAGATTTGTCTACATTTATCTTCCCTGTTTCCTTACCTGGCAGTCTCCCCTTAGTCTATTTCCATCAAGTTTTAATCCATCACTCTGCTTAAAAGCACTCTCTCCAAGGAGTCTCCATGAAAATCTGTGCAGAACAGGTGCCCGGACTTTGAGAGGATGGCTAGAATCCAAGGCCAGACCTTTTGGGAATGAAATGCAGATGTAGAGACTGAGGCAAGAGCTGCAGAGTTGGGAGAACAGCTTACTTTTCATAGGCAAGCTGTTTGAACTTCTTACCATGTGCAGACATTCTATTTACAGTTGAAATGTAAATTAAAAGTAAATTACATTCCAGTAGCAAAACAGAGACTGGGAACAGCCTAGGGAAACAGAAAAGGGGATCCTAGAATAATACTTAGTTTCTTTCTCGCCTTTGCCTGGTAGATGAGAAGTCACCACTGAGAAGTCAGTTGTGAGCACTGAATTTCATAAAGTGACCATCTCATCTAGTACTTATTCTAATCCTTCTCCTGTTGCTTTTCTTCTCCCCTCTTCCAAAAGGCTAAGCTGTACCACAGAGCCTACACATGTGAACCTCTTCATGGTCAGCAGTTGAGTGCATCTGGAGTGGGATGTGGAATCTGAAAGGCAGTGTGATGTAAGAGAATAATCTCTGAATTGGAGTCATTAGTCCTGAGTTTTAGATCCAGTTCTGCTATGGAAAATCTATGTGCCTTTAGGCAAGTCATTTTTTCTCTCTGGTCTTAAGACTAGATGAAGCCAAAGTTGGCAATTAAACTTGTTTCAGTTATGATCCTATGGCTTCAAGGTGCTGAAACCAACATTCACTAACTAAAGCAAAATAAAGAGAAGTAAAGAAAGATGACTGAAGAAAGAGTTGAACCACCGGGACTTAGGAAGGGTAGCCAGGGCAGCCCTAGGTATCTCAAGGTTATGAATGGGCCTTCAGGGACTACCATTAGAAGTTCTCAGCTCTAGCTACAACCTGCCCAGAGCTGTAATGACAGGGCTCCTTCCTGTCTTTAATGTGTGTGTTTTGTAGAGGGAGGAAAAAAAGGAGGGAGGAAGAAGAGAAAAGAGAAAACAGACAAGAGATGGAACTTATATTCTTGAAACTTATTAGCTCTAGAGGCAATTTCTAAATTTATAAATTAGTATTCTAACAATATTTTGAGCAATCGCAGCATTGCAATGAACATATAACTTTCACATATGACTACTTTGAAAAAACAATAATTTGTCAAATGTGTAAGTCTTGGTAATATGTTTTGTTATGTAAGTCCTGGTAGTATGTTTTATATCCATTCTTGCAAAAAATACTAATAAATTTTTATATTATTGAGTCAGGTCTTCTAAAGACTTCCAGTAAGTGAATCCTATCTACTTAGAAGCAATAAAACACAAAATTGTAGGTATACCTCAGAGATACTGCAAATTTGGTTCCAGACTACAGCAAAAAAGTGAATATCTCAATAAAGTGAGTCAGACAAATTGTTTTATTTCCCAGTGCATATAAAAGTTACGTTTACACTATACTGTAGTCAAGTGTGCAAGGGCAAGATGTCTAAAAAACAATATGTATACTTTAATTAAAAATACTTTATGGCTAAAAAAATGCCGAAGATGATCTGAGCCTTCACAGACTCAATCTTTTTGCTAAAGGACGGCCTTGCCTTGATGTTGATGGCTACTGACTGATCAGGATAGTGGTTGCTTAAGGTTGGGTGGCTATGGCAAATTCTTAGTGAAGTTTGCCACATGAATTGACTCTTTCATGAAAGATTTCTCTGTAGCATATGGTGCTGTTTGATAGCGTTTTACCTGCAGTATAATTGTTTTCAAAATTGGAGTCAGTCAAAACTGTTTTCAAAATTGGAGTCAGTTTCTCAAACCTTGATGCTGCTTTACCAACTAAGTTTATGGAATATTCTAAATCCTTTGTGGTCATTTCAACAATGTCCACAGCATCTTCACTAGGAGTAGATTTCATCTCAAGAAACCACTTTCTTTGCTCACCTATAAAACACAACTCCTCGTGCATTCAAGTCTTATATCATGAGATTGCAGCAATTTAGTCACATGTTCAGGCTCCACTTCTCATTCTAGTTCTCTCACTACTTCCACCACATCTGCAGTGCCATCCTCCACTGAAATCTTGAACTTCTCAAAGTCACTCATGAGGGTAGGAATCAACTTCTTCCAAAGTTGATATTTTGATCTTCTCTCATGAATAATAAATGTTTTTAATGGCATCTAGAATGGCAAATACCTTCCAGAAGGTTTTCAATTTATATTGCCCTGACATGTCAGAGGAATCAATATGGAAGCTACAGACAAAATATATTTCTTAAATAATAAGACTAGCAAATCCAAATTACTCCTTGATCCATGAGCTACAGAGTGCATGTTGTGTTAGCCGCTCTGAAAACAACATTAATCTCCTTGTACGTCCCCATTAGAGCTTTTGGGTGACGAGGTACATTGTAAATGAATAGTAATATTTTAAAAGGAATCTTTTTTCTGAGCATTAGGTTTCAACAGTTGGCTTAAAATATTGAGTAAACCATACTTTAAACAGATGAACTGTCATCCAGATTTTGCTCAATTTACAGAACAGAGTCAGTAGAATTAGTAAAATTCATAAGGGCCTTGGGATTTTCAGAGTGGTAAATGAGCACTAGCTTTAACTTAAAGTCACCAGCTGCATTAGCCCCTAACAAGAGCCCTTTGATGCTTTGAAGCCAGGCGTTGACTTCTCCTCTCTAGTTATGAAAGTCCTATCTAGATGGTATCTTCTTCCAATAGAAGACTGTTTCATCTACATTGAAAATCTGTTGTTTAGTGTGGCCACCTTCATCAGTGATCTTAGCTAGATCTTCTGGATAACTTGCTGCATCTTCTTCATCAGCACTTGCTGCTTCACCTTGCACTTTTATGTTACAGAGATGGCCTATTCCTTTAAACTTCATGAACCAACCTCTGCTGGCTTCCAACTTTTCTTCTGCAGCTTCTTCACTTCTCTCAGCCTTCATGGAATTGAAGAGAGTTAGGCCCTTGCTCTGGATTACGCACTGGCTTAAGGAATGTTGTGGCTGTTTTGACCTTCTATTCAGACCACTAAAACTTTCTTCATATCAGCCTTAAGGTTGTTTCAGTTTCCTGTCATTTATATAATCACTGAATCCATGAATGATGATTTTTTTAAAAAACATTAATTTCTGGCCGGATGCGGTGGCTCACGTCTGTAATCCCAGCACTTTGGGAGGCTGAGGCAGGTGGATCACCCAAAGTCAGGAATTCGAGACCAGCCTGACCAATATGGTGAAACCACGTCTCTACTAAAAACACAAAAATTAGCCAGGTGTGGTGGCAGGCACCTGCAGTCCCAGCTACTCAGAAGGCTGAGACAGGAGAATTGCTTGAACCCAGGAGGCGGAGGTTGCAGTGAACTGAGATCGTGCCACTGCACTCCAGCCTGGGCGACAAAGTAAGACTGTCTCAGAAAAGAAAAAAAAAAGAAAAAAATTAATTTCCTCAAGAACATTTTCTTTGCATTTACAACTCGGCTCACTGTTTGCATAGCTTTTGACATGCCTTCCTCACTAAGCTTAACCAATTCTAGCTTTTGATTTAAGATGAGACACATGCAGCTCTTCCTTTCACTTGAACACTTGGAGGCCATTGTAGGATTATTGACTGGCCTAATTTCAGTATTGTTGTGTTTGAGATATTGTGAGAATTACCAAAATGCGAATGAAGTGAGCACGTGCTGTTGGAAAAATGGTGCCAATAGACTTGCTGTATACAGGATTGCCACAAACCTTCCATTTGTAAGCAATGCAATATCTGCAAAGTGCAAAAAGGGAAGCAGTAAAATGAGGTCTGTCTGCATTTAAATTGCTTTTTACTCCACACTTACTTGAGAAAAGTTCCTCACAGGCAATTTTCCCTTTAAAAAAATCTTAATTTAACTCAAGTACTGGTTTTAAACTTTATACTTAGCAGCAGAATTATTAAGCCATATTTTCTAACTTCTTAGCTTTTCAGACTGCATATATCTACTATGACCACATTATTTTGTTCTCTTTCCTGTGCTCCAATAAAAAGTGTGCATTCTTAGCTAGATGTGTATAAACTTTTAATTAACATGTAATTAGGAGAAAAAGTTCTCATATTAATATTCTGATATTTATTGAAATATATATAAATTTATTTTAATCCTACTATACTCATCTTTTTAAATATTACAACTACTATTTTATTACATAATATTAACTCTCCTCTTTTGAGTACTTTATGAACTCATGACCTTTCACTGGCTTAAGCTCTTCTAATTAAACACAATTATGATTCTGGTGTTTGATTCTTACTAGTGGGAGTCCATCAGCCTGACATCTTGAGAGCATCCCCATTTTCTGTTACTAGTAAGTCCAGACCCATGGTGATTTTTCCTGAGGCTTGGAATCAGTTGTCCTCCAAGAGGTGAAGGTTCTTTTTCCTGGAAAATAATCTTGGAGATGCAAAGCTGGTTACTGTGCATGGGCATAAGAGTGGCAAAGTGGGAACAGTCATACTTTCTAAGGTTGTGTTTTTGCACTGGCTTGTCTTTTCTTTTTCATTTCAAAACGTTATGTAGCCATGTCCCACTCGACTCCAGGTTTTGTCTATCTCCACAACTTTATACTATGCAGACACCAGGCTGCTACTCAGTTCTGATGTGACTCTGGATGGGCGGCCACCACTCCACTTTGTGTCTTTAATCAGCAAACACTGATGGGCTCCATGCCAATAGTGCCAGTAGGGGGCTCGTTGGGCCCCAGCTACAGCAAAAAGTGAGCCACAAAACCAAATCATGCCTAAGGTGGGGATACATGCAGAATGGAGACATGCACTGGCCCCAGCACAGCACCAAGGATGAGAGAACCTCCTCTGGTTGGGTGGGCCAAGAAGGATTTGCCAGTTCAGCCTGAGATGGTTGGAGGAAGAGAAGCCATGCCAATGTAGGAACACATGCTCAAAGGCACAATGCATAAAGGAGCATGGAATATTCAGGGGACTGTGCACAGCCCTGTGTGGCTGTTACTTAGAGTGTGTGCTGGGAGTGGGGGAGATGAGGATGAGGAAGTAGACAGGGCGCCAATCATGGAGGGTGTGAATGACCAGCTGAGAAGTGTGACCAATGTTCCTGAAGTCATTGTGGTATTACCAGAGGGCTTTAAGTAGGGGCAATATAGAGTCAGATTTTTATTTTTATTTTTATTTTATTTTATTTTAAATTTGAGATGGAGTCTCACTCTGTCACCCCAACTGGAGTGCAGGGGCGCCATCTCGGCTCAGTGCAACCTCTGCCTTCCTGGTTCAAGCAATTCTCCTGCCTCAATCTCCCAAGTAACTGGGATTACAGGTGCCTGCCACCACGCCCAGCTCATTTTATATTTTTAGTAGAGATGGGGTTTCACCCTGTGGGCCAGGCTGGTCTCAAACTCCAGACCTCAAGTGATCCACCCGCCTCGGGCCTCCCAAAGTGCTGGGATTACAGACCTTAGCTACTGTGCCCAGCCAGATTTGCATTTTTAATAGATCTTTCTGGCAGCCATGTAGAAGAATGTCTCAAGTATATAGGCTATTGCACATTACACAGATTCTTTTCAGTTTCCTCTTCTCCATTTTCTGATGCTGAGGGTATGTTATTCCAAATAATACAACTTGACAATCATATATTCTTTTATTTCCTTTCTGAAATTGAAGGGAAATTGACTGGCTTAGGCCTTTCCTTTCTGGAGCTGGCCTTTTAAACCTCCAGAGCCCCAAAGCCAAGGCAAAGTTTATGTAGTGGATTGAAGGACTTACTTATCTTCTATCAACATTTATTATTTTGATAATTAATTAATGCCTCACATGGTCCTAGAAAAAAATTATAATAAGTTTCCAAAATGTGCAACAACAACATTCAGAATGATCATGTTACAGAGTGGTTATGATGGTTAATTGTATTTGTTGACTTGACTGGGTTAAATAATATGCACGTAGCTGGTAAATCATTTCTGGATGTGTATGTGGGGAAGAGATTGGCATTTGAATCTGTAGACAGAATAAAGAAGATATGCCCTCACCAATGTAGATGAGCATCATCCAATCCCTTGAGGGTTGGGATAAAACAAAAAGGCAGAGGAAAGGTGAATTCACTGTCTCCTGGAGCTGGGAAATCCATCTTCTCCTGCCCTTAGGCCCTGATACTACTGGTTCTTGAGCCTTCATATTTGGAGGCTGACACCAGCAGCCCCCTAGATTCTCAGACTTTTGGACTCAAATGGAATTACACCACCTACTTTTCTGGTCCTTGAGCTTCAGATGGCAGATAATGGGACTTCTCAGCCTCCATAATCATGTGAGCCAATTTCCATGATAAGTCTCCTTTTATAGGCTGGGCGTGGTGGCTCACTCCTGTAATCCCAGCACTTTGGGAGGCCAAGGCAGATGGATCACCTGAGGTCAGGAGTTCGAGACCAGCCTGACCAACATGGTGAAACCGCCGTCTCTACTAAAAATACAAAAATTAGCCAGGCACCGTGGCGCATGCCTGTAATCCCAGCTTCTAGGGTGGCTGAGGCAGAAGAATTGCTTGAACCCAGGAGGCGGAGGTTGCAGTGAGCTGAGATTGCACCACTGCACTCCAGCCTGGGTGACAGAGCGAGACTCTGTCTCAAAAAATAAAATAAAATAAATCTCCTTTTATGTATCTATATCTATATATATATCTGACTGATTCTGCTTCTCTGGAGAGCCCTGACTACTAGAGCAGTCTCAAAAAGAGCTTATTTCAACCGCCCACTGATATCTTCCTGAACACACAGGTGATAATACAAACCCATGCTCTCAACAAAACCTCAAAATGATAGACAGCCTATTAACAAACAAGCCTAGATTAAGGAATACGGTCCAGACTTTGTTACATGGAAGGCTCAGGCTTTGATTGATGAAACAAGGACCACATAAAAAGAGCAGAAAAACAGTTAGGTCCTGTATTAGTTTTCTAGCCCTGCTATAGCAAAGTAACACAAACTGGGTGGCTTTCAATAACAGAAATTTGTCTCCTTACATTTCTGGGTGCAAGAAGTCTGAAATCAAAGTGTACGCTGGGCCATGTACTCCCTGTGGGGTCTGGAGGAGAATAATCTGTTCCATGCCATTCTCTTAGGTTTTGTTGCTGCTGGCTATCTTTAACATTCCTTGGTTTATAGACACATTGTTCCAATCTCTGCCTCCATCTTTCCAAAGCATTCTCCCTGGTGTGTCTCAGTGTCTGTACCTCTTCTCTTCTTATAACAATACCGGTTAGAATGGATTAAGGGCCCATTTATTCCAATAAGACCTCATTTTAACAGTAAGTACATTTTCAATGGCCCTATTTCCAAATAAAGTCACATTCTAAAATTCAGGAAGGACATGAATTTTGGGGAGACACTATCTAACCCAGTACAGGTTCTATCTCTTGGCCTGCTCCTATGATTCAAGATCAATGAGAAAACAAGGTAACACCAACTAAGTAGCTTAAAACAACATAGGTCTATTGGTCAAAAGTCTGGATGGGCTGAACAGAGTTTTCTGCTTAGGGTTTCACAAGACCAAAATCAAGGTTTAGGCTGGGCTCTCATCAGGAGGCTCTGGGCAAGAAGATGCTTCCAGGTCATCTAGGTTGCTGGCAAATACTACAGAGTAGTAAAAAAGAATTGTCCTGGCATTAGAAAGGAAGAATATACTTGGCTTGGTTTGGATGCTACCCAAAACAGTAACTAAGCAAGAATATATATAGGATAATTTATTTGGGAGAAAATCTGAGAGAATGGAAGGGAGGTCCCTGGGAAAGTGATAAAAGGAAGAAAGGCTGAGAGCAACTGGAACTTAATTTCATCAGGACATTCAAAGGAGCCTATAGAGTGTCTCTCCCATTTGTCTATCTAAGGACCCACAGGGAGCAGCAGTCTTTATCCACTGGCTCTGATAGGGCTGCTGCCCAGGACACTAAATCCCCCACATACTTCCAGATTGTGATGATTCTTGTGTGCTGGAGAGAGGGCTGCAGTCTATGATGACAAAGACATCCAAAAATAGAAAGTAAAGGATGTTCAGGGCATATTTGGAGCAAGAAGCTCATGGTGTGAGGTGAGTCAAAGCCCATGCTAAGTTGTTTGCCTCAGTCACTGCTGGAATCAGAAGCAAGACTGAAACGATGGGAGTTTGGCACCAGACCTGGTACAATACTTCTGAAAACTATCTACTGAAATGCAGCAAAATGCTTCTCATCCTCACAAATATGAGAGAAGCCAAGTTCAGAAAGCAAAATGACAAAATAAGAAAACAGTTGGATTAGGAAAGATTGCAAAAAATCTAAAATTGAAATCCAGGCAATTGAAATCCACACTGAAAGCAGCAGAGACCAATGCAGATATTTTAGACAACAGAATGATGTAAAAGAGAGCTCAGGAGACACATCCAGAGTGTGGAGAAAAGGAACATAGAAATAAAAATGAGGCTGGGCACAGTGGCTCACACCTGTAATCCCAACATTTTGGGAGGCCAAGGAGGGTGGATCACTTGAGGTCAGGAGTTCCAGACCAGCCTGGCCAACATGATGAAACCCTGCCTCAACTAAAAATACAAAAAATTAGCCAGGCGTGGTGGCATGCACCTGTAATCCCAGCTACTCGGGAGGCTGTTGCCAGGAGAATTACTTGAACCCAGAAGGTGGAGGTTGGCAGTGAGCTGAGTTGGCAGCACTGCACTCCAGCCTGTGCAACAGAGCGAGACTCCATCTCAAAAAAAAAAAAAAAGAAAGAAAGAAAGCAAGAAGAAAGAGAGAGAGAGAGAAAGAAAGAAAAAAAAAGAAAGAAAGAAAGAAGAAAGAAAGAAAGAAAGAAAGAAAGAAAGAAAGAAAGAAAGAAAGAAAGAAAGAAAGAAGAAAGAAAAATTAGAATTACAATGGACAGAGTTCAGCTCTCAAATCTCTGGCTAGCATGATGGGGAATGCACTTGGTGTACTGGAATCAAGAGGAAGGAGCATCCCAGCCTCGGATGACCAAGAGTTTTCTGAATTCAGAGGCTGTATTAGTTATCTATTGCTGCATAACAATAACTACAAACTTAGCAGCTTAGAACAACACACATTTATTATCTTATGGTTTCTATGAGTCAAGAGTTCAGGCATAGCTTCTCGGGGTCCTATGCTTCCTGGCTTCCCACTAGGCTGCAATCAAGATGTTGGCTGGCATTGTGGAAAACCGTGTGGAGGTTTCTCAAAAAACTAAAACTACCAAACAATCCAACAATCTCACTACTGAGTGTTTTGCAAAGGAAATGAAATCAGTATATCAAAAGCATACTTGCACCCCCATAGCACTATTCACAATAACTAAGATATGGAATCAACATAAACATCCATCAACAGATGAATGGATTAAAAAAATTTTGGTATGTATACACAATAGAATACTACTCAGCCATAAAAAAGGAAATCCTGTGCTGGGCATGGTGGCTCATGCCTGTAAGCCCAGCACTTTGGGAAGCTGAGGTTAGAGGATTGCTTGAGAGTTCAAGACCAGCCTGGGCAACATAGTGAAACCCTGTCTCTAGGAAAAATACAAAAAGCAACTGGGCATGGTGGCACACACCTGTAATTCCAGATACTCGAGAAGGCTGAGACAGGAGGATCACTTGAGCCCAGTAGTTCAAGGCTGCAGTGAGCTATGATCATGCCACCATACTCCAGCCTGGGTGACAGAGACCTTGTCTCAAAAAAAATATGAAATAAAATCTTGTCATTCATGACAACATGGATGGAGCTGGAGGATGTTATGTTAAGCAAAATAAGTCAGGCACAGAAAGATAAATACTGAATGTTTTCATTCATATGTAGGAGCTAAATAAAAACCAAACTCATGGAAGTAGAGAGTAGCATTGTGGGTATTAAAGGCTGGAAAGGGTAAAAGGCAGGGGAGATAAGGAGAGGGCTAACTGATACAAAGTTACAGCTAAATAGAAAGAATGAGTTCTAATGTTCTGTAGCACTGTAGCATGAATATGGTTAACTATAATTTATTGTGTACTTTCAGAAAACTAGAAGAGTGAATTTTGAATGTTCACGACACAAAGAAATGATAAGTGTTTGAGGTAATGGATATGCCAATTACCCTGATTTTGTAATTATACATTGTATACATAAGTCAAAATATTATTCTGCATTCTATAAATATGTATGGTTTCTATGTGTCAACTAAAAAGGAAAAGAAAACAATTGGGGAGAAAAAAGATGGTGGCTGGGGCTGCAATTTCATCTCAAGGCTTGACTGGGGAAGGATGTTCTTCCACAATTATGTGGTTATTGGCAGAATTCAGTTTCTTGTGTTCTACTGACTGAGGGCCTTAATTTCCTTCTGGCTGTTGGCTAGAAGCTTCTCATAGTTCTTTGCTATGTGGGCCTGCCTCCTCATATAGCAGCTCATAGGATAGCAATTTGTTTCATCAAAGGCAGCAAGAGACAGTCTGCTAGCAAGGTAGAAGTTACAATCATATGTAACATAATCATAGAGGTGATATTCCATTATGCCTGCTATGTTCTATTGGTTAGAATTAACTTAGAGCCCCCCCTCCATCAACACTCAAGGGAGGGACTCACACAGGATGTGAACATTAGGAGGCAGAGATGACTAGGGACCATCTTGAAGCCCACACAGCACAGGAGCAGAGGAAGGGTATTCCAGAGATAGAGCAGTTTGTACAAAGATATGAAAGCTTAGGATAGAATGTCACATTTAGGGACTTGCCAGGGGGAAGCATAGCTGGAGAACAGAATACAAAGTAGAGATTAGTAAAATCTGAACTAAGCAGGGACCACATCTTTGTGGGCTTTTTATGCCAAGCAAGGCTCTAGATTATGTTACTAGATCCCACAATTGGCTGGATTATATTGGTGGTCAGAACATTACATGGGTTGTAGGTTGCTAAATTCAGGACCACCACTAGTTTAATTGTTTTTGTATGAATAAGAAAGGAATCCTTTCCTCCAAGTTAACAGGACCCTGCTGCAAGACATATAACATGTAATGTGGAGGAGAAGTGAGGTTTCAGCCCCCTTCATCCTTCCACTGATGAGTGCACAAGTAGAGCACAGAGCAAACAACCTTGCAGGTGCCAATTGAAAGAGTGCAGCATTTTTTTTTTTTTTTTCAGAGAGAAAAGATATGGGCCTGATTAATGAGGCCATTGTTTGTGACGATAGAAGAGGGGAGCAACAAAAGTGATTTTTTTTTTTTAAAAAGCAAGAATCACACAGACTCAGCAACGGCTAGGTATGAGGGATAAGAGAAGGCAAGGGCGCTAGGATGATTTTTTTTACGTCTCTGGCTTGGACAACCTATTGAAATGTGACATTGCTAATTAAGATAAAGTAATATGTTAGGAGAAGGATATTGGGGACAAAGGAGCTGTATCAGTGAAAGTCACAGCAGGAAACAGTTGCTATGTTCCAATTAGTATTGTCTGTAGAGGGTTTATTAAAGAAACTATCTCTTATAAAGAAAATTATTAAAGGTATGGTCAAGACGTGGGAAAATCACAAGAAACAGTGCAGCACCCTGGGGCTAGTAGCAGTGGGGCTGGAACCACCCTTAGGCTTAAAGAGGGGAAGGAATGATTGTCATAGGGGGAAGGATAATTGTATGGTGAGGATGACCATTGAGAGGAGCTGGGGCACTTGATGGAGGCATCCAGCCTCCATTCCTCTGAAATGACACAGTAGGGAGGAAGCTGTTAGAATAAATACCCTGACTTCACTCTCCTTCCAATCTCCAATCTGTCAGGGTACCCCCAAATGGAAGAACAGAGAACAAAGAACTCCTATTGGTATAGTCCTTCCAGGGAAGAACCCAGAGAATGATATATATGAATTAAGCAAAAAACTGCCAAAATATCATTTTATTATTTTAAAAATATCTGTAGTATTTGGAATGATGTCCCTTTTTTCATTCCTGTTATTTGTAATTTTTGTTTTTTTCTTTTCTTTATCAGTCTTGCTATCATTATCAATTCTATTAACATATCAAAAAAGTCCTATTTTGTTGAAATTGTTGAGTTTTCTATTTTCATTTGTTTTTTTAATTTCATGGAATTCTGCTATTTTATCTTTTTATTAGCCTTTAAAAAGTTTGATTTACTTTCTTTTTCTAGCTTATTTAGAGGAAAGTTAAAAAATAACATTTCAGATGTACTTTTTCCTCTAAATATGCATTTAAGGCCAGAAATTTTCCTCTATAAACTATGCTTAGAGTACATACTTTGAATAATTTTGATTATTTTGTATTGAGATTTACTTTGTACCCAAAATATGGCCAGTTTTGGTGAATGTTCCATGTATACTTGAAAGATTTTGTATTTTGATGTTGTTGGATTCTATGCACATCAATTGGGTCACATTTCTCAGTTAAGCTTTTCAGAATGTTTATCTTTACTATATATCCTTTTTAGATTATATTATTGGTTATTGAGAGAGGTGTATTATAGTCTCCTACTTTAATTGTGTTTTTTCTGTTTCTTCTATTTTGTCAATTTTTGTTTTATATATTTAGAAACTATATTATTTGGTGCATATAGATTGAGAATTGTTATATCTTCCTGGTAAATTGATTCTTTCCTAATTATGAAATATTCCTTTTTCTCTAGTGACTTTTCTTGCCTTAAGTGTCCTTTGCCATTAATTTCTATATCAGTTTCCCTTTTTCACTGTTTTCTTAATACCTTTTCCCACAATTTTGCTTTTAAACTTTGTGTCCTTAACAAGTTGTTTACTTGTAATAGCATGTAGGTGAATTAGTCTTCTACTTTTCTAATTCAGTTTGATTGTCTATTTATTGGCACAATTACATTATTTATATTTAACATAGTTACAGAGATAAATATGTTTATATATACCATCTTTTTTCTTTATATGGTTTAACTTTTTTCTATTTGATATATTTCTTTTCTTCTCTTTTTTTGGGGGAGAAGGATTTAACTTTATATATACTAAACATCTTATATGTATAATATTCAATAATTAATTACATAAATATACATATTAGATGTTTATATATAGTATATCTAATAGTACATATTAGATATTTATATAGTGTATCTAATAGTACATATTAGATATTTATATAGTGTATCTAATAGTACATATTAGATATTTATATAGTGTATCTAATAGTACATATTAGATATTTATATAGTGTATCTAATAGTACATATTAGATATTTATATAGTGTATCTAATATTACTTATTAGATATTTATATAGTGTATCTAATATTACGTATTAGATATTTATGTAGTGTATCTAATATTACATATTAGATATTTATATAGTGTATCTAATATTACATATTAGATATTTATATATTTATATATCTAGTATATATTAGATATTTATATAATCTATTTAATCTATATAGATATTTATATAATCTATTCAAATGTACAATATATTATTTAATTATATAATTTTTATATATAGTGTATTTATATATACTCTATATAATACATTTTAAAATATATGAATGTACTATATATTATTTATAGTTATTACATATAGTGATTATATAATTACTATATATTTACCATACAGTACTATTTATTATTTACTATATATTATTTATTTTAATTATATTATTATATATTAATTATATTACATTAATACTAATTATTATAAATGACTAAATATTACTTAATTTTATAAATATTATATAAATATATATATCTTAACTTGTTCGCCATACAATATTTTACCCTTTTAGTTGTTACTCTAATAATTATGTGTATTCTTCGGTATTTGTAGTCCAATATAATTACTTTTATTATTTCCCTGATCATACCAATGCCTTAGAACAATTTCACTTCTTTTATCATCTGCATGCCTTTTATCTTAAGTTTGGCATGCATCTTAATTCTATATGTATTTTAAATTTCATAAGAAACTGTTATTATTGCTTTGTACAGGCAATATTCAATCACTTATATTTCCTTATATGTTCCTTTATTCCCTCCTGCATTTCTACATTTCCATCTAGCATCACTTTTCATCTGCCTAAACAACTCCCTTTGGTGTTTCTTTTAGTGAAGTTACTTGGCAGTAGAGTTACTCAATGTTTTTTGCAAAATATCTCACCAAAATATTTTATCTTTATTTTTGAAGAATATATTTCTTGGTATAAATTTCTAAGTTGACAGTTATTTTATTTCAACACTTTAAGTATTGTTTTCTTATAATCTACCTTCTATTGTTTCTATTGAGAATTTGACTTCAGTTTTATTGCTACTAATTTAAATTATTTTCTCTGGTTGTTCCTAAAATTATCTGTTTGTCTTTGATTTTCAAGTCTTACTATGATATATTTAGGTATGGTTTTGTTTGTATTTAATGTATTTGTCATTCACAGACCTTCTTGAATCTGCAGGTTGAAGTCTTTTTCTTAGTTCTGGATAGTTCTTGACCACTATTTTTCAAATATTTCTTCTGCCTCATTCTTTTTTCTTATATGTCTCCAGTTATATATGCATTTTTCGCTGTGTACCTCATGACTCTTACACTCCTTTGTTCTTTTTTTTTTTATCTCTCTGTGGTTTCATTCGGATATTTTTTATTGAGCTGTCTTCTAATTTACAAAATGTTTCTTCTGTTGTGTCTAATCTGCTTGTTAAATCTATTCTTTTCCGTTATTAATTTTGAATGTTTTTCTACTGCAGAATTTCAACTAGATTCTTTTTATTAAATTCAAATTATCTGGTGAAATTGTTCTGCATTGTTTCCTCCACCTTCTCCTCTATATCTTGGATATGTTAATCTTTTTAAATAACTCATTTTAAGCCCTTATCTGCTAACCTCAATATCTGAATCACCTGTAGGTCCTTTTATTTTTAATTTTTATATTTTATATTTATATTCCCTCTTGCATTTCTGCATTTCCATCTAGCATCATTTTTCTTTAATTTTTTTTTTGAGACAGGTTCTCACTTTGTCACCCAGGCTGGAATGCAGTGGCACAATCACAGCTCACTGCAGCCTTGACCTCTCAAACTCAAGAAATCCTCCCACCTCAGCCTCCCAGGTAGCTACAACCATAGGAACACATCACCAAACCTGCTTTTTGTTTTGTTTTGTTTTGGTAGAGACAGGAGCTCATTATGTTACCTAGTCTGGGAGTTGGCTGATCACTTTATTTTCATGAGGAATTGTGTTGTGTTGAGTCAAATGTGATCGCAGCTTCAGAAAGGCTCCATCTGCCTCTGGCTAATCCATGTTCTTAGGGTACAGTTTTTTAGTGATTCTAACTAGTAGCCTAGCATATTCACCTGGGCCCCTTCTCTTGGAGGTTCCTGAACTGCCTTGTTTCCTCAACTAGCCATGCTTGCTAAATATGCTTCACCACTGTCCAGATGCTTTCCCCCCAATGCTCCCACCCCCTAGCTATGCTCCCGCTTGCCTTCTTTTCTGTGAAGCTTCAGGACTCAGCAAATGTCTTAAAGGGAAACTTGTCCACGTATCTGGCTTAGGATTTTTTTTTTTCTTCTCATTAAGATCTTGTTTCTTCCAATCTCTAATTTCTCTTCTTCAACTCCAGAAGATTTCTAGAGTTTCCACTGGTTTCTCTGCTTCCTACTAATGGTCCTCTACCTGACCAGATTCTTAGCCTCTTTCCTCTGCACTAGGAATCAGCAAATGCTTCTAGGGAAAAATGTGACTGCAAAGCATCATCTAATCAATCCATGATTTCTCTCCTCTATGTAAAATATTTGTGCTTCTAGTCCTAGTTAATTCAACAACTCCTCAGTGACTTTAATTTTTTTTTTTTTTTTTCAGGACAGAGTGTTGCTGTGTCGTCCAGGCTGGAGTGCAGTGGCACAATCTGGGCTCGCTGCAAGCTCCGCCTCCTGGATTCACACCATTCTCCTGCCTCAGCCTCCCGAGTAGCTGGGACTACAGGTGCCCGCCACCATACCTGGTTAATTTTTTTGTATTTTTAGTAGAGATGGGGTTTCACCGTGTTAGCCAGGATGGTCTCAATCTCCTGACCTTGTGATCTGCCCACCTCGGCCTCCCAAAGTGCTGGGATTATAGGTGTGAGCCACTGCGCCCGGCCAGTGCCTTTAAATTAAAAAAAAAAGAAAAAAATCTTATCTGGTTTTAAAAATTGATCTCAAGACCTTTATTATTTTTTCTACCATAGCACATGTTGTAGTCCACTACACATAAGTGAAGCCCCTCATTGTGGTATTTTTAAGATTGAGATTAAAAGTGGGTCGATATCTTCCCAGTTGTAGAAGCTGTAAGGCATAAAACCTGAGTGCTATCAGTAGCCATGTTTAACACTGCTGGAGAAATTTCACCATGATAAGAAACAATGAAGCTAACACACAAAGAGATGCATTTATGAGAGATGGAAAACATGTCCTGATAGCATTTAAAGTGCTGGAGTCCTCGTTTCAGTTTTTGTTGAGGCCCATTTTTACTTTTTTCTTTTTTTTTAATAGGGTCTTGTTCTTTCAGCCAGGCTGGAGTGCAGTGACATGATCATAGCTTACTGCAGTCTCCAACTTCTGGGCTCAAGCAATCCTCCCATTTCAGCCTCTTGAGCAACTGGGACTACAGGTGTGTGCCAGCATGCCTGACTACTTTTTAAATTTTTGGTAGAGATGGGGGTCTCACTATGTTGCCCAGGCTGGTCTTGAACTCCTGACTTCAGGTAGTCCTCCTGCCTCAGCCCTTTAAAGTGCTGGGTTACAGGCATGAGCCACCATCCCTGGTCTCTTCTCATAGTTGGAATATTCTTTTATTTCTTGTATTTGTGAGTTAACAAATTTAGCTTCTTCATAAACTAGTTTTGGTTTGGTGTTTATTTTAAAACTGGCAGCCCTGATTAATATAGAAATATGTTACTTGGAATTGGAGTGTTATAAATGACAGATTAGAAAATATGATGAGATGAGGGAATGAGGAACATGAGCATTCCTCAATCTGTGGCCAGGTTGTCCCTGTTATGTAGTGTTGTGGTGGACAGACTCTAAGATTGCCCCTATGCTGCTCACCTCCTGGTGGTCAGACCCTGTGTGATATACCCTTGAGTGGGAATGACCTCTGACTTGCCTCTATCAATAGAGAATATGGCAAAGATGATGGGCTATCACTCTCATGATTACATTATCTAAGACTCCATCTTGCCAGAAGTTCACTCTCTTTCTGCCATGCTGGCTTTGAAGAACCAAATTGCTATGTTATGAAAGGGCCTCTGAGGAGGGTCATGTGTCAGGGAACTGCAGGCAGCCTCTGGGAGTTTAGGATGGCCTCCAGCCAACAGCCAGCAAGAAGCTGACTCTCAGTCTTACAGCAACAAGGAAATGAATTCTGTCAACACCTTAGAAGTGGATTCATCACCAGTTGAGCCTCCAGATGAGAACCAAGCTCTGACAGACACCTTGATTGCAGCTTTGCAGAGGACCCAGTTAAACCATGCCCAGACTCTTGGCCCAGAGAAACTGTGAGATAATAAATTTGTGTTGTTTTAAGCTGGTGTATTTGTGATAATTTGCTATACAGCAACTGAAAAGTAATACAATTAGTTAAACAGTTGAGGGCAAGGAGAAGATAATGGAATGCACTTGTCATTGGAAGGGGGGACTTCTTTCCAACTCCTGATGTTTCTTGTCATGCAAAGAGAGCTCCTCCAACCGTAAGACATTTGCTTTCCCCCAACCTCATTCACTGAGGAGACGTGAGTTGGAGGAAGATCTATGTTATTGGTGAATTTTGAGAGAAAACTGGGCAGGTATGTCCTCATCCTTCCTTTTCCCTTCTTCCTGGAATCAGGCTGCCCCACAGTTGGCACATGCTCTTCCTGGTGTTTCCAGTGGCATATCCCTATGGAATTGCTTATGCCCCCAATTCCCAGCAGGGCCTATTTGGCTGCATCCATGCCAGCATTCAGTATTAATGCACACCTTGGCCTTTCCATTTTATAGTCAACATCTAGATCTTGCCCTCTTAAGTGTTATAGTTTGTTGGATTTTTCACACATTTATTAGCACTTGAAATGATTTTGCTATTTTCTATTACTATCTTTTGACAATTTTAAAATGTGTATATTTTACTTAGTGACTTGGTTGAGCTTTTTTACATATTAAGAAATTAACTCTTTCTGCTATATATTCTGGCTATTTTTACATTTAATAGAGAAGTTTAGCATTTTATACAGTTAAATCTTTCATGTTTATCCTTCTCCTTTTTCTCTTCTTTCCCTTTTCTCTTTCTCCTTCTCCTCCTCTTACTTCTTCTCCTTCTTTTTCACTTTTGTGCTTAAGTTTTGTGATTAACAGATGAGTTAAATATCCACTGTACTTTCCTATTGTTTCATTATTCATATTTAACTCTTTAATCCAACTAGAATTTAGTTTACCATATATTATAAAGTGAGTAGCTATTTTTGTAAATAATTCATTGTTCAAACACCAGCATTTATTTGTGAAACTATGTGCTGCAGGTTTGTTTGGAGCCCATTTTTCTGTTCTATTAGATTATGATGATTTTCTATAGTCAAGTGTTAAAACCCATTTAACAAACTTTCAATTGCACAGCCTTAATTTCAAAGGTAAATGGAACTAACATGTGCTGAGCTCTTCTGTGGTTTCAGGCCTCTTTACACAAGACAGAGATTTCAGAGGCGAAGTCACTGTGACAGGCACATGACAGGCAAGTGACAGGGTGATTACCTAACATTGTGTAACTCCACATTACCTACATATTCCTGCCTCTCTGCACAGACCAAGGGTCTCATAGAATTAACTCCAGCCAAATTCTAGTTACCTTACTTATCAGACTAACATAATAGCATTGTCTCCACATTTTATTTTTTTTAAAAAGAGTCTCGCCACCCTAAAGCCAGTGAAGTTGTTGTTGAGAGGGTGGGAGATGGGGTAAGAGGGATAAATGTTGGGTGATGGTGAAGGAGAGGAAGCCCTATAAACACTACACATCTCTCATTACTCAAAGCAAGCATCCTAACCCTGCAGGCTTTTTGGAAAGCTCACTCACTAACTTAGGACATTATTAGTAGAAAGATATATGATTCCCAAAGCAAAGGGTCCTCTGCAGCCTCTATTTTCTTGGCATACAGTTACTCCAGCCTGTAGACTTTTCTCTTAGTCATAATAATTCCCCTGAATTTATCCATCCCTTATCTACTAGGAGAAATTTCCCAATGGCTCTGAGTCACTTCAGTCTAGAATTGGCCTCGGAAAACACCCCAGAGCCTCCAAGCTGCCTGGAAGAGCCCACTGGGAGGCCAGCCTCCTAGAGATAACAAAGTCCTCAGAGACAGGCAGATAATGACTGAACTCCAGGATCCCTGCAGACATGGCCGGAGCTGTCTCTGCTTCCAAGATCCAGAGGCTTCTTTTTGCAGTTGCCCCAAACTTTCTGGGAGTAGTTAATACCAAGGGAAACCTCAGTGGACTAGTTAGTCAAAGGTCCAGAAAGTGGCCCTCTAGGGTGGCTCCATTCTGGGCTGAGGAAGCACAGGCTTCTCTCCTGCACTGTCACATTTATCTCTGCTATTTCCCATGTTATGTCCTCTGAGTACTGCACTGTGGGAAACACAGAGGATGCTGTGTGAGGAGTCAGGGTAGGAAATCTGGGATCTTCTTTTGGAAATCCCACAGTATTTCCATGTTGCCATGTGTTTTAATAGTGATAACTAATTTTCAAAATGCATTTCCTGTTCATTAGCTTTAACCCCAGTAATGGATTTAGGAAGTACACACCACAGTCAACTATTTACCAGTGTGGAAGCTGAGACTGGGATACAAATTTTGCACATAGATCTTTCTGTACTAGGGCTTTAAGTTCTGTGGGATAGACTTCCCCAAGTGTGATTGCTGTATCAAAATGTATGCCTGTCTCTGCATCCAACAAGTATATATAAAAAAAAGCTCAACATCACCAATCATTAGAGAAATGCAAATCAAAGCCACAGTGAGATTCCATCTCACACCAGTCAGAATGGCTGTTATTAAAAAGTCAAAAAAATAATAGAGACTGGCAGAATGTGGAGAAAAAAGAATGCTTTTACATTGGCGGGAATGCAAATTAGTTCAACCATTGTGGAAGACAGCGTGGCAATTTCTCAAAGACCTACAGGCAGAAATACCATTTGATCCAGCAATCCCATTACTGGATATATATAAATTATTCTATTATAACGACCCATGCATGCATTTGTTCACTATGGCACTATTCACAATAGCAAAGACATGGAATCAATTGAAATGCCCATCAATGATAGACTGGATAAAGAAAATGTGGTACACATACACCATGGAATACTATACAGCCATAAAAAAGAATGATATTATGTCCTCTGAAGGGACACGGATGGAGCTGGCGGCCATTATCCATAGTAAATTAATGCAGGAACAGAAAACCAAATGCCACATGTTCTCACTTATAAGGGGGAGCTAAATAATGAGAACACATGAACACATAAAGGGGAACAATGCACACTGGGGCCTACCAGAGGGCAGAGGGTGGGTGACAGGAGGGAGAGGATCAGGAAAAATAACTAATGGATACTAGGCTTAATACCTGAGTGATGAAATAATCTGTACAACAAACCTCTCAATACCTGTTTACCTATGTAACAACCTGCACATTCTGCATATGTACCCTGGAACTTAGAAGTTAAAAAATAAAAGTGTATGCATGTCTCAGTGTCACTAGGTACTGCACAATCTGATCCACGAAGGCTGCAGCAACTCACCCAAAGCAGAAGAATGGGGTCTTTTTTCCTGTATCTTTTGTTTGCCCTGACTGTTGTACTTCTTTTAAGTGTGGGCCAATATCATGGATAAATGTCATTTTACTGTTATTTATTATTTTATTACTTACTATGTATTATGCATTTTTTTTCTGGTGACCAGCATGATTGACATGCACACTTCCTCTTCTGAGAGTTGTCTCTTTATGCTGTGTGGCAATTTTTCTATTGGATTATCTATTAGGAGAGATTTTTGTGTTAAGAAAACTAGTCTTTGTCTGTCAAATATGATGTAGGGGAGGTTTGATGAAAACTGTGGATAGAAGGCAGGACTAATTTGCAGCTCCCACTCAGGTGGACAGAACAGCATGTGGAGACCCACATCATGAACTTTTGCTCCAAGAACCACCACAGGAACATAGTCAGGAAAACTGAAAGAATTCACAGACACCTTGACAGAAGCAGCTTGCCACTGCAAATGCTGTGAGACTGGAAGAAGACAAGGATGCCCACTTTCACCACTTCTATCCAACATAGTACTGGAAGTCCTAGCCAGAGCAATCAAACAAGAGAAAGAAATAAAGGCATCCAAATCAGTAAAGAGGAAGACAAACTGTTGCTGTTTGCTGATGATATGATTGTATACCTAGAAAACCCTAAAGACTAATCCAAAAAGGTCCTAGATCTGATAAATGAATTCAGGAAAGTTTCAGGATACAAAATCAATGTACACAAATCAGTAGCACTGCTATACACCAACAGCAACCAAGCTGAGAATCAAACCAAGAACTCAACCCGTTTTACAACAGCTGTGAATAAAATAAAATACTTAGGAGCATACCTAATGAAGTAGGTGAAGGACCTCTACAAGGACAACTACAAAACACTGATGAAAGAAATCATAAACAATACAAACAAATGGAAACACATCCCATGCTCATGGGGGGGTAGAATCAATATTGCAAAATAACCATACTGCCAAAAGCAATCTACAAATTCAGTGGAATTCCCATCAAAATACCACCATTATTCTTCACAGAACTAGAAAAAACAATCCTAAAATTCATATGGAACCAAAAAAGAGCCCACATATGCAAAGCAAGACTAAGCAAAAAGAACAAATCTGGAGGCATCACATTACCCAACTTCAAACTATGCTATAAGGCTGTGGTCACCAAAACAGCATAGTGCTGGTATAAAAATGGGCACATAGACCAATGAAACAAAATGAGAACCCAGGAATAGAGCCAAATAATTACAGCCAAATGATCTTCGACAAAGCAAACAAAAACATAACTTGGAGGAAAGAACACCCTATTTGAAAAGTGGTGCTGGGATCTTTAGCAAGCCACATGTTGAAGAATGAAACTGGATCCTCATCTCTTACCTTATATAAAAATCAACTCAGGATGGATCAGACTAAAACCTAAGACCAGAAACTACAAATATTCTAGAAGATTACACTGGAAAAACCCTTCTTGGCATTGGCTTAGACAAAGACTTCATGACCAAGAACCCAAAAGCAAATGCAACAAAAACAAAGGTAAATAGATGGTACTTAATTAAACTGAAATGCTCCTGCAAAGCAAAAGAAATATGAGCAGAATAAACAGAAAACCCATAAAGTGGGAGAAAATCTTCACAAACTATGCATTCAGTAAAAGACTAACATCCAGAACCTACAAGGAACTTAAATAAATCAGCAAGAAAAAAAAATAATCTCATCAAAAATTGGGCTAAGGACACAAACAGACAATCCTCAAAAGAAGATATACGAATGGCTAACAAACATATGAAAAAATGCTCAATATCACTAATTATCAGGGAATAAAATATGGAATCAGCCCAAATGCCCATCAATCAATGAGTGGATAAAGAAAATGTAGTACATATATGTATGTACCATGGAATACTACTCAGCCATAAAAAGGAACAAAATAATGTCATTTGCAGCAACCTGGATGAAGTTGGAGACCATTGTGCTACATGAAATAACTCAGGAATGGAAAGCCAAACACCATATGTTCTCACTCATAAGTGGGAGTTAATCTATAATGACGCAGAGGCATAAGAATGATACAATGAACTTTGGGGGCATGGGGGAATGGGTGGGAGTGGGGTAAGGGATAAAATACCACACATTGGGTACAGGGTACATTGCTTGGGTGATAGGTGCATCAAAATCTCAGGAAACACCACTAAAGAGCTTATCCATTGAACCACATACCACCTGTTCCGCCAAATCTATTGAATTTTTTTTCTCTTTTTTGAGACGGAATCTCACTCTGTCGCCCAGGCTGGAGTGCAGTGGCGCAATCTCGGCTCACTGCAAGCTCCGCCTCCCGGGTTCACGCCATTCTCCTGCCTCAGCCTCTCCGAGTAGCTGGGAATACAGGCGCCCACCACCACGCCTGGCTAATTTTTTTGTATTTTTAGTAGAGACAGGGTTTCACCATGTTCTAGATCTCCTGACCTCGTGATCTGCCTGCCTTGGCCTCCCAAAGTGCTGGGATTACAAGCGTGAGCCACCACGCCTGGCCGAATTTTTTAAAAAGATATAACTATTTTCTTTCAATGTATCATTTTGCACTTGGCTTGTTCATATAAATGTATATTTTGCTATGCAGAATCTTAATAATCTTTTATGTTCTTAAAATTCAGCTTTTAATTTAGTTGTTTTAACAATTAGCTTGATAGCTTCTGAGTTTCTTCTCTTGCTTAAGAACCATGGCACAGTTGTACAGCTGCTAATTAAAGGAAATCACACTTTTCTTAAATCTCCAACAAAAAAATTTCAAAATTCTTGCTTATGCAATCAGGAAACCAAATGTAGTATTGACCTTTGTCATTTTTTAGATAAGACCCATCAACAAATAAAGTCACATTAAGATTTTGAAGGGGAAAATCTAGATTATTAGCCTTTGGCATTCTTCCTGATAAAAACATCATTGTAGCTCAGTCATCAGGTAAGGGGAAAAGAGTAACTAATTTCACTAGCCGAAAAATTTAGCTGAAGCTGTAGTCACCTGGAGGCAAAAGGGTAAGTCCTGGCTTCTGGATCAAGAGACAGGCTATAGGCAATGAGTCACTGATTGGGTGTTTTACATTCATGCCTCAAGACCATGACCTGAACTTATCTGGACACATGGAAAAAAAAAAAAAAAAACTGTTTATCATAATCTGGAAGACCCAGCAAAGGTAGTTATTGAAGGGGCATTTTGAGGTTACTAAGGGCATTTTTAAATTTCTGAGTTTCAGAGAAGTGAAGCTCATGTATAGGCCTTGCTATTTCAGTAAAGCTGAGTCACCATTGTATAAAAATACAGCAAATCCAAAAAATTTTGTCTTTTAGAAAATAGCTTTGGATAATTTTGAATAGTCAACAATATTTCCCCAGATAACACTCTAACTTTGGCTGGCAAATCATGATTGAGGTAATGATTGGCCTTTTAGGACTGGAAAGCTTTTCCTTAATCTATGTATCCTTCTTTTTTTTTTTTTTTTCTTTTGAGACAGAGTCTCGCTGTCGCCCAGGCTGGAGTGCAGTGGCGCGATCTCGGCTCACTGCAGGCTCTGCCCCCTGGGGTTCATGCCATTCTCCTGCCTCAGCCTCCCAAGTAGCTGGGACTACAGGCGCCCGCCACCTCGCCCAGCTAATTTTTTGTATTTTTAGTAGAGACATGGTTTCACTGTGTTAGCCAGGATGGTCTCGATCTCCTGACCTCGTGATCCACCCACCTCGGCCGCCTAAAGTGCTGGGATTACAGGCGTGAGCCACCGCGCCCGGCCCTATGTATCCTTCTTAAACCACTTTAGTGAATAGATATTTAGAGTTCGTTGTAGAAGAATCTGAATCAGTGAAGTGTAGAAGGAGATTATCTACATATTGTAAAAGAGAGATCAAAATGGAAATTTTGTTTCAGACATCCTAGTCTAAAAGTTGAGAGACATGAGCTAGGGCCCCAGTAATTACACAGTTATCACTGTCCAAGTAATATATTTTCCCAGGAAAAGAAAATAAATATTAACTATCTTAGTTACTGGGATAGCAAAGAATGCTGAATAGAAGTCTACGTTAGAGAAGAATTTTCTATCTTCAGGGTAAGACTGAGCAAAGTATGCTCAGTGGGTTAGGAAATATCAGAAAGTTGTAGGGTCCAGCCCCACAGGGTCAGTGGGTTTTCTCCCCATGCGTGGAGATGAGAGCGTGTAGAAATAAAGACACAAGACAAAGAGATAAAAGAAAAGACAGCTGGGCCTGGGGGACAACTACCACCAAGATGCAGAGAACAGTAGTGGCCCCAAATGCCAGGCTGCACTGATATTTATTGGATACAAGACAAAGGGGCAGGGTAAGGAGTGTGAGCCATCTCCAGTGATAGGTAAGGTCATGTGGGTCACGAGTCCACTGGACAGGGGGCCCTTCCCTGCCTGGCAGCCAAAGCAGAGAGAGAGAGAGGAGAGAGAGAGACAGATTATGCCATTATTTCTGCTTATCAGAGACTTCTAGTACTTTCACTAATTTGCTACTACTATCTAAAAGGCAGAGCCAGGTGTACAGGATGGAACATGAAGGCAGACTAGGAGCATGACCACTGAAGCACAGCATCACAGGGAGACAGACCTCTGGATAACTGCGGGTGGGCCTGACTGATGTCAGGCCCTCCACAAGAGGTGGAGGGGTAGAGTCTTCTACAAACTCCCCCAGGGAAAGGGAGACTTTCCTGGTCTGCTAAGTAGTGGGTGTTTTTCCTTGACACTGACACTACTGCTAGACCATGGTCCACTTGGCAACGGGCGTCTTCCCAGATGCTGGCATTACCACTAGACCAAGGAGCCCTCTGGTGGCTCTGTCCGGGCATAACAGAAGGCTCGCACTCTTGTCTTCTGGTCACTTCTCACTATGTCCCCCATCTCCTATCTCTGTATGGCCTGGTTTTTCCTAGGTTATGATTGTGGAGCGAGGATTATTATAATATTGGAATAAAGAGTAATTGCTACAAACTAATGATTAATGATATTCACATATAATCATATCTAAGATCTATATCTAGTATAACTATTCTTATTTTATATATTTTATTATACTGGAACAGCTGGTGCCCTCAGTCTCTTGCCTCGGCACCTGGGTGGCTTGCCGCCCACAGAAAGTAAAGTATAACCACATAGCTATTGTATTAGTTACTTGGAACTCTTGAAAAGAACTACAGTCTCATCCATTTGGCTCTTATGGGCAAATTGGGCATATTACATAGACTAGTGAAAGGGGTGATTAGTTTTGCTTCGTTTTGATTTTCAGTAATATGAGACATTGGCTCTACCAATGGCTTTTTTGCTTGCAATAGCTGTACATATCCTCAGTAATAATTCCCTAATTCTTAGACTATGGAAGGCCCTTCAATTCAGATTCTATTTTAGGGACTTGTTGTTTTACCTGAAGGGCCATAAGTTTGTCTTGGCCTTTAGCATATCAATTGTTGTAAGTCCACTTGAAATCACTCAGCCAAATATTGGAGACTCCCCCATAACTGCAATTTTCCAAGCAATTTTTAACCAAATTTTATATTTCAGACTTTAGCCCATCTATTACACAAAGAGAGGACAGGGCTCCTTTTACAATAGCTTTGGGTCTGCTTCAGAATATTGTTTGAAAGTCTCCTGAAGCAGAATACAAAAATCTTCTCTACATTTTTCTTTTTCTTGTTTATAACCTTGGATATTAGTTTATAAAAGAAAATCTTCAAATGGCTTTCTTGCAGTTTTGCCCTACTTTTCTTGCTCTTTCTAGTTCTTGTTTGCTGTTATGCATGGTGGAATTTTAAAAATCTTTTTCAATTTCCACTTGGTAGGTTTCAGTAATTATTCTTCTGTATCTGAGAAAGATTTGTTTGTTTAGGTCTAGGATCCCTGGACAGCAAGCATATAATAGGATTCAAATTTTCATAGCAATGTTTTGTCTTCTCTGTGTGGTTTTGTAAGTCTTTTATTATGGCTTTTCACTATAGCTCTAATATGACTACCCTTTATTCACCTTCCACTGCTTTACCTTCTTCCATTTTTATCTCCTTTTTCAAAATTATTGAAGATATTCTAGTCTTTTGCATTTCCATATATAGTAGAATCAATTTTTCTATATCTATAATAAATCTTGCTGAGATTTTCATTGAAATTGAGTTAAAATTTAAATCAATCTGGGAAGAATTTATACCTTTACAATATTGATTATATAGTCTATGGACACAGTATTTATTTAGGTCTTTTTTGATCTTGTTCCTCATTAATTTGTGGTTTTCAGCGCACCACACCTGTACATATTTTGTTATATTTATACTTATTTACATTTTTTAGATATTTTAAATATTGTTTTAAAATTTGTTTCTATTTACATTGCTAGCATATAGAAATATGATTGATGTTTGTGTTTTCGCTTTGTATCTTGCAACTTACTGAATTCACTTATTAGATCTAAGAAGCCTTCTAGAGTTTCCTTGGGTTTTTCTATGAAGATAATCATGTCATCTGTTGGTAGGTTCAGTCTTTTTTCTCCCTTTACAGTCTGTGTGTCTTTTACTTTTTTATCTTACCTTATTGTACTTGCTGGGACTTGTAGTATGGTGTTAAATTGGGATGGTAAAGGGGAACATCTTTGATTTGCTGCCGACTTTTAGGGGGAAAGCATTCACCCCTTTACCATTTAAGTATATCATGACTTTTTTTGTAAATGCCCTTATTACATTGAAGAAGATTTCTGGGAAATTTTCACCATGAATAGATGTTAAATTTTGTCATATGTCTGTTCTGCATCAATTGGTATTGTGATGTACTTTTTCTTTTGATTAGTAATATTATGCATTATATTTACTGGTTTTTAAAAATTAAACTATCCTTGAATTCCTTGGATAAGCCCCATAAGTGGTATTTTATTATTCTTTTAATATTTTTCTAGATTGAGTTTGCTAATATTTTGTTGAGTTTTTTTAAATCTATGTCCATGAAGGATATTTATGTGTAGTTATTTTTTTCATGATGTCTTTGTCTAGTTTGAAGCAGGGTGATATTGAACTCATATAGTGAGTAAGAAATTGCCTCTTTCTCTTCTATTTTCTAGAATAGATTTATAAAATTAGTGTTATTTCTCCTTTGAATTTTTGGTAGACTTACCATTAAAACCATCTGGACCTAGAAATTTCTTTATTAGAAGTTCTTTAAACAATATTTTTATTTTAAAATAGTTTTAGATTACAGAAATATTTATGAAAATAATATAGTTTCCACATACCCTATACCCAGTTTACCTACTATTAACGTATTATCATGGCATATTTGTTACAAATAAACCAATATTAATACATTATTTTTAAAGAAAGTCCATACTTTATTTAGATTGTTTTTAGTTTTTGCCTAATGTTCTGTTCTAGGAGCTCATCTAGGGTGCCACATTATATTTACTCATAGTGTTTCTTTAGGACTTTCCTATGACAGACTATTTATTTCTGATGACTTTGAAAGTTTGAAGAAGCACTGGAAAGGTACTTTGCCACTCAATTGGGATTTGTCTGATTCTTTTCTTATTATTAGACTGGGATTATAGATTTTTGAAAGGAAAACCACATAGATAAAGTGCCAATTACATCATATCAAAGATATATACCAGCATTCTTAGGGTAAATATTATATATCATTGTTGGTGTGACCTTTGTCACCTGGCTATGATAGGATTTGACAGGTTTTTCTACTGTAAAGTTACTCTCCCCAACTCCCTGCTATACCCTGAAGGAAAGTCACTATGCATAGCCCATACTTAAAGAGTAGGGAATTACTTTCTTGAAGGTGAAGTATCTACTTAAATTATTTGGAATTCTATATTGAAGATTTGTCTGTTCTCTTCTGATAGGGCTCCAATGAGTGAAGGAACACCAGGGCTCTTGTCTCCACTCGAATTGGATAAAATGACACAGACGCACGTGGAGTGGTTTTAAGGAGCAGAGAGTTTAATAGGCAAGTAAGAAGGAAGAAGCTCCTCCAAACAGAGATGGGTGGGGAGTGCTCCAAGACAGGAAACCCCATGTGCATTTGGAAAGTGGCTGCTTATATGAGTAGGCTGGAGGAGGTGGTGTCTGATTTGCATAGGGCTCAGGGGATTGGTTTGACCAGGCATGTCATACAGGCAGCTCACACAAAAAAACTGGCCTTTCCACCCTAGATTTTTGATATGCAAATGCGGGGAGCCATGATGTTCTACACACGTGGTGATACATGGTGGCAGCCATGTTCCCAGGCACATGTGGGGGCAAGGGCAAGAAGAAGAAGGCAGAAATCGCCATGTTTGGGTGGACCCAGTTTCTAATGGTTTGCATTTGCATATTAAAAGTTGCCGACCTGGCTCTAAGAGCCGGGGCTTTCCTGCTCGATAAGTTTCTGGAGCGGCTTTAAAAGAAACAAAAACTTCCCAAGGACTCCTTTTCCTATCTGCCTAAAATAATTTCTTTATAACTCCTGTAACACTTCATTTATTTCTTCAATTATCTATTTATATCAGTATGAGGTTGTATATATTTATTTTGTAGTTTATGTTATTATCTAATACTTTTTTATTTATTGTATTGATCAAATCTTTCCAGCATTGGTTTTTGGCAGCTATTTCTGTTGACTGCTTCTCTTTGCCATAATTCCATTATTTGCTTTTTTTTAAAAAAAAAAAAAAAAACACTGGCTTTTTCCAGACTTACAAGATGCTCCATGCTTATTTTGTGTATTTCCTGTAGCAGTCTTACAATCTGCCCTTTCTCCAAAGAGTTCTGATTCCTTCTGTTGGTGAACAGTGTCAGGAACCTATGATCTGGGTGCTAGGTCTGTTCATTGCTACTCGGTTGTCATTGCTTCTAGGCCTTCTCAGCTGTCAGATTAAGGAAATACATGTGTGTCTAATAACCTGTGTATATACACTTACCTGTAAACATTTCTATGTGTAATTGTATGTATCTATGAAATGGCTCCATTGTCTGGGGTATACACCCTAGTTCTTTGTCTCAGTTGAGAAAGAGTTCAAGACACGGACACACACAAGGAGTGGGTTTAGGAGTGGAAAGTTTAATAGACAAAGTGGAAGAAAAAGAGGAAAATCTTTCTCATGCTGATAAAATGGGTTGCCCAAGAGAGGATCTCTGGTTTGTGGCAGAACACAATTGATTTTATACAGAGGCCTGAGGACGCAGTGATTGATTGACATAGGGCCCAGGTGATTGGTTTGACCAGGTGTTCCATTTACATAGCGAAAAGACGGACCCTCCCACAACAAAAGACTAGGCTCTTTTATTGTGCCTATGTGCCTTCTACCTAAAGGTTGCCATGGTATCTGCGCACGTTTTTACCTGGAGATCACCAAGAGACACCGGCACATGTGGTGACAAGGAAAAGAGGGTGGGAAATGCCATGTTGAAGGTACCTGGCTTCCAGGTACAGCTGCTTGCATTTACATATGAAAGCCCCTAGTTTGCATATCTATCGGGCTGCTTTCTGTTAGAAAAGAAACGGTTTAGGGCTGCTTTCATTAAAGGAAAATTCCACTGAGAACTTTTACCCTTTCAATCTGCCTAAAAATAATTTCTTAATAAGTCCTGTACTGTCTATATTAAGCCAAACATGAGTTCATACTGATGTCTACAACTCTCATTCATTACCACATGGATCATTCTAGCCTCCTTCCCATTATTACCAGTAATTCCCAGCTCCAACAGTGTGAAACCTAGCTCCCATCTGCCAATTATTTGTGCAAATTTCAATCCCTGTATACATGTATTGTGGCATCAGAATTGTTAAAACACACCCCTGTGAGAAATAACTATCAATTAGAATACAGTGCTTACATACAATTTCTTTAGCATTTAGGCTTACAGGCTCTATTCATAGCAAAGTTACTTAAATCAGCAACTTTTTAGCCCAGCGAGGTTTTTTTTAATACTTTTATTACATTCTGCATTCCATTTTAGGATCTTCTAACCTTTTCTCATTTTTAAATTATATTTTTCTCTGTGCATTTTAGTTGAGGAAGTTTTTACTGACCTATCTTCAAGCTCACTGATTTCTCACTTGTACAACTCTGCTGATGAGCCCATCAGAGGCATTCTTTATTATTTTTTTTTACAGTGGCTTTTTTATTTCTAACTTAAAAAAAAAAAACTTTCTCTTAGAGCATTTCCTAATAAATGTTCTAAGAGCGTTACTAACCTTGCATGTTATTTACTTTTCTATTACAGGCTTTAACATATTAGTGATAGTTATTTTAAATTATCTGTCTGATAATGCCAACAACTGTGTCATATCTACCTTGGTAAATACTCTGTGTGTACTTGAAAATAATGTATATTCTGCTGTTATCTTGTAAAGCATTCTGTAAATGTTGTTTGTATCTATTTAGTTTATGGTGTTGTTCAGTTCTTTCATATACTTGCTTTTTTCTTTTTCTGAGTTAAACCCATTACTAACATAGGAGTGTTGAAGTCTCCAATTATATGTGTGAATTTCTCCTTTTAATTCTGCCCTTTTTTTGTTCCAAGTACTTTGGAGCTCTTTAGTTAGGCATATGTATATATACTTTTAGGATTTTTGCATCTTCTTGGTGAATTGACAATTTTATTATTATGTAATGTTCTTCGTTATCCTTGGTAATTTTTTTTTGCTCTGAAGTGTGCTTTGTCTGATACTAGTATATTCACCAAAGTACAATTTAGTATTTGCATACTATCTCATTTTTCATTTTTTACTTGTAAGCTATCTGTATGAGCATATTTGAAATTTCTTGTAAACTATATATAGTGCGATCATGTTTGTTTAATGAATCTGAAAATCTGTCTTTTTTATTAAGTTAAAAACACATAAATTTTTGCCATGTATTTATTTGCAAATATAAAATTTGTCATCTTAACCATTTTAAGTCTATAATATACTAATGTTAACTATATGCACATTGTTGTGCAACAGATCTTTAGAACTTATTCATCTTGCAAAACTGGAATTCTATACTTATTGAACAACTCCCCTTTTCCATTTCCTTCCAGCCTCCAGTAAAGACTACTTATTATACTTTCTGTTTCCAAGAGTTTGACTACTTTAGATGCCTCATAAAATAGAATCATGTAGGATTTGTCCTGGCAATCTCTGTCTTTTAACTGGTGAGTTTAGGCCATTTCTATTTAACTTAATTATTGATACGTTTGGATTTAGCTATGCCATATTATTATTTGTTTTCCCCTCTGTTTTGCTTTTTTATGTTTCCCCATTTTCTGCCTTCTTGGATTATTTTTATTTTTTTGTATTATCTTTTAATTTACCAAACATGTTTTTGCTATATCTCTTGGAATAGATTTGTTTAGTGTTACTTTGAAAATTATAATGAACGTATTTTACTTTTCATAGGTTAATTAGAATCAATGTTTTATCACTTAAGTGGAATGTAGAAAACCCACAACCATATGTGTCAGTTTACCCTCCCCACTTTATGTTATAGCTGTCTTTTAGGTTACATTTATATACATGGAAACATTTATTTAATGTTATTATTTTTCTTTTAACTATCAGATGTATTTTAAAGAATTCAAGAGGATAAGAATAGCCTATTATATTTACCAAGATATTTGCTATTTCTCTTTCTTATAATCCCTGATGTACCATTTTCTTTTGGTATCATTTTCTTTCTGTCTGAAGAACTTCCTTTAGCAATTCCTTTACAGCACATCTGCTAGCAAAATATTCTTAGTTTTCCTTCATCAGTAACACTGTCAACCTTCAATTTTTAAAGGTTGTTTTGAAAACGGTAAAATTTCAAGTTGACAGTCAGGCGCAGTGGCTCACGCCTGTAATCCCAGCACTTTGGGAGGCCGAGGTGGGTTGATCACGAGGTCAGGAGATTGAGACCATCCTGGCTAGCACAGTGAAACCCTGTCTCTACTAAAAATACAAAAGAAAAAAATTAGCTGAGCAAGGTGGCAGGCACCTGTAGTCCCAGCTGCTCAGGAGGCCGAGGCAGGAGAATGGCATGAACCCGGGAGGCAGAGCTTGCAATGAGCCGACATTGCACTACTGCACTCCAGCCTGGGAGACAGAGCGAGACTCCGTCTCAAAAAAAAAAAAAAAAAAAATTCAAGTTGACAGTTATTTTCTTTTTCTTTTTGCTTGTTTGTTTGCTTGTTTTTGTTTTGAAACAGGGTCTCACTCTGTCAGCCAGGCTGGAGTGCAGTGGCACAAGCATGTGTATATACTTTTAGGATTTTTGCTGCAGGATTTAACTGCAGCCTCGGCCTCTCGGGCTCCAGTGATTCTTCTACCTCAGTCTCCTAAGTAGCTGGGACTACAGGCATATGCCACCACATTTGGCTAATTTTTAAAATTTTTTGTAGAGACAGAGTCTCACTATGTTGCCCAGGCTAGTCTCAAACTCCTGGGCTCATGTGATCCTCCTGCCTCGGCCTCCCAAGGCTCTGAGATTACAGATGTGAACCACCATGCCTGGCCCTAAAAGTTTTTTTCTTTCAGTAATTGAAAAATATTATGCCATTTCCTTTTGTAGTTTCTGGTTAGAAATCTGCAGGAGGCCATTATTCTAAGTGAATTGATGCAGGAACAGAAAACCAACTACCACATGTTCTCACTTATAAGGGGAGCTAAAAAATGAGTATACATGGAAATAAAGATGGGAACAACAGACACTGGGAACTACTAGAG
This sequence comes from Symphalangus syndactylus, assembly GCF_028878055.3. NCBI lineage: Eukaryota > Metazoa > Chordata > Mammalia > Primates > Hylobatidae > Symphalangus > Symphalangus syndactylus. The sequence continues at coordinate 82,040,352 of NC_072426.2, forward strand.
TAGGTAGGATGGGAGAGGATGAGGGTTGAAGAACTACATATCAGGTACTGTGCTCATTATTTGGGTGATGGGATCATTCATACAGCCAATCTCGCTGACACACAATTTACCCATGTAACAAACCTGCACATGTAACCCTAGAAACTAGAAGTTGAAAAAAAAACAAAACACACAAATTGTTCTTCCCTTATGGGTAATGTGCCTATTTTCTGGTTGATTTCAAGTATTTTTTCTTTGTCCTCTAGTTTACAGTAATTTGATTATGATTGGTCTAAGCATGAAATTTCTTTGAGTTTATCCCATTTGAGATTCACTCATCTTCCTGAATCTGTAGGTTTATGTAGTTTCCCAAACTTGGGAATTTTTCAGCCATTATCTCTTGAAATGTACTTTTTAGCACTGTTTTCTGCTGTCCTGAGACTCTAATGACAAGAATGTTATACCTTTATTATTTTCCCCCAGGTCTGAGGCTCTGTTCATTTGCTTTAAATTTTTTTTTTCTGATTTCCAAATTGGATAATTTCTACTGATCTATTTTCAATTTCACTCACCATTTAATCTGTCATCTCAATTATGCTTTTGAGCTCTTTCAATGAGTTTTATATTTCAGTTATTGTATTTTTAGTTCTATATCTTCATTTGTTTTTCTTTTCATATCATTGCTGAGACCATTTTTCTTTTAATTTTAGTGTGTTTGAAATTGCTTGTTATAACATTTTTAAACAGCTGATTTCAAGAATGTGTCAGATAATTCCAACAAGTGTGCCATCTCAGTGTTTGTATCTATTGTGTCCATTTGCTGAGTAGTTTTGGACTGAGGTATCACGTTTTGAGGCTTGAAGTAAAATCATTTGGAGAATGTTGATATATCTATTTTAGGAAGAAATTGACCTGGTTAAATTTGGGCCAAAAGTTTTATCCCATCTGAAGTGGTTTCCCATCAGCTCAGACTTCAAAACTTTTAAAGAGCTATTCAGATCTGTCCCATTTGTGTATCATCCAGTTGTAGTGTGGGTTCTTGCCAGAAATCTTTCTGTTAGTTCAATTTTCAATGTCTTTGTTATACTAATTAGTGCCAGATCCAATCGTGTAGTTTTGGAGTAAACTTTGGGATTATTTAACATAATGGAGTTTCTTTCTTGAGGTCCTTCATCATTACAATCTCCTCAGTACATCTTGTTTCCTTAAGGCTCTTCTTTTAGGTTCTGTAGCCAGAAACATACAGCCTTAGTTACTCATCTCTGTTGCTTACTTTTGTGACTGTACCTATGTCCTGGAGCAACACACAAGAGGACAAGAAGATTGAAAAATGGTAAATTCACCACTGATTTGGTGGGGCTTTGGATTCTGATCTTCTTTCCAATCCTGCAACTATTAATTTTTCAGAGTCTGATAATAGCTGCTCAATAGATATTCTATTTCATGGCTGCATTCAGTGGTAGAGACAGGATGGAATGTGTTTTCTCCATCATATCTAAAACTGGTTCCTACAAGTTATTTATTTATTCCTCTATTGTCACGCATCACCTACACCTAACATGGTCTCACCTCATTTTCTTTCTTCCCCAATCAGTACTATGTCACTATACTATTGAGTGACATTTTATATCGTAACTCCCTTGCCTAGCCCTGCCCTGAGTTCAAAGGTTCAACTCACCAAGGCATTTCATAATAGGAAATGCCTGATAACTACTTTTCTACACTAATTACTTAGCACATTAGTAATATAATTAAAGCAAGCTATTATAATTTCCCACAGGCATGTTAGTTTCACTGAAAACATTTTCAAGTTGAACTAAACAATGGAAGAAAATCTACTCTCTGAGGAATTAATTATCTGTTCATTTATCCCCATTGGAGTGACCAGTAGGCCAGGAAATGAACTTATCATTTTCTAGCTTAAGCCCAAATGGGCAGAGAAATTCTGTGGCAGCTCTTTACTTGTGACGTTAACAGATGACAGGGGTTTTAGGCAGCTCTAGAGAATTCTATCCCCAGCTCTGAAAATGTTCTATCACAATTACCACTAATAAGCACTGAAGCCACTTCTGCTCTTGGCTTTCAGAGCCACTTGGTGCAAAGTAGGCAAAAATAAATAAACTTTCCCTTTCTTCTCTCATGTCTCCATTCTTTCTATCCCCTATAAGCAGCATGATGATAGTAAGCACCTCATTTAAGACTGATACGATCTGCGATACAGATTTGCTTATACCCTGCCTTGTTCCTGTATGTAAAACAGCTCATTAGTGCCTCAGCTTCATTTCCATTACTTTTAATGTTCAGGAAAAACTAATTTACACTTAGTGAAAGAGAATTAAAATGTGTGTCAGAAGAATGAAATATGACATTAGTTCTCAAACTGTGGTCCCTGGACCAGTAGCAATACAGCACCTTGTTATAAATGCAAATTCTTGGACCCTGCCTACAGAATCAGAAACTCCTGAGATAGGGCCCAGCAATCTGTGATTTCACAAACCTTCCAGGTAATAGTGATGCATGCCAAATTTGAGAACCACTGCAAGTAGGAAATTAGTTATTGGCTGGCAGTGGCATAATGAGCAAAAACAGTGCATCCTAGGTGTGGGTTACTTGTCAAATTGTAAAGACCTATTGAACTGGTTTCCTGTCACGCTTGGAAGATAACATGTCACCAGCATCAAGTGGCTGGTAGAGAGGATAGGCAGAGTGTATATGGGTAGGTCGGGTGTGATGGGCTGGCAATGCCAAAACCTCCATTCTATGTCTGCTATCTCTCGTGGCCTGGATTTTAATCTCCACAGTCTGCTGATAACACTTTGGCACTTATCCCCAGTAGCATCTTTCTGGTAAAATCCACTTATCTTTGTTTCTGGCTTGCCCTCCTTCAGGAGAGCTGGGTTCACTTGACAGACACTTTTTAAAAAAAATTTTAATTTCTGTGTGTATGCAGTAGCTGTAAATACTTATGGGATACAGGAGATATTTTGATATAGGCACACAACGTGTAATAATCCCCTCAAAATAAATGGAATATCCATTACCTCAAGCACTTATCCTTTGTGTTACAAATCATCCATTTATACTCTTTTAGTTATATTTAAATGTAAAATTAAATTATTATTGACTATAGTGACCCTGGACAAACACACTTTTAAAACCAGACTTCACAACTATGGTATCATCCTGTTCTCTGATAACCCACTGAGACTCCTTGGCTGGCTTCTTACCAGTTTTTAACATCATATAAATTTGTATTTAGCTAGGAATGGAATTTTATTAATATATTATAAATGATCTAAATTATTATGCCTCGTGATGGAAATATATGCTGCATTGCAATTTGTAATTGAATAGGATTAAAATTTTATTACAAGAAAAATTCTTATTTTACTTTAGAGAAATTTTCAGCAAATGGAATGTATTCATGACAACACTGAAATTTGTCATGTGCTCCTGCATTGGGATTTCTTTCTAAACATCATGGAAATAAAGAATATGAAGGCACAATTAGTTTTCTTGAAAATAAACCACAATTCATTATCAATATAAAGGTTAGCCTCTGAAAATCTCCAATATTTTTCTAAAAGTTTCCTTAAAGTTATCAAACAAGAAATGGGTTATTTGAACAATAAAGAGTTGGAGAATATTTTTGTTGTCAGCTCATAACTATCTCTGTACTGTTCTTCCCATTAGAGTTAAGAATTTCTCAACAGTTAGAAAAATTTTTCACATAAATACACTCACAACTCAGATGACTGTAACACTTTGTTTTGTAAGATTATGTTTCTGAAGAACAAATAATTTTTTATTTTTTATTTTTTGTAAGGACTTTTATGTCTTGAGATTAAAACTCTGTATCTTTATCATTTGTATGAAAATGTCAGCTTGTATTTAGCATTTATTTTTTCTATTTATCTTTCTTGGAGCATAATTTATATTTAATAAAAAGCACAGTTTATAAGTTTAAAGTTTGATTAATTTGAAAAATGTATACACATGTGTAGCCACTACTTTAATTAAGATATAGAACATTTCTAAAACTCCAAAAGCTCTCTTCTTTCTTTCCTCAATTACTGCCTTTTGCCCCAAGAGAAAAACACGGTTCTTGTTTCCACTATCATATAATAGTTTCATCTATTTTAAAACTTCATATAATTTAAATAATGCAATATGTACTCTCTGTGTCTAGCTTCTTTGATTCTACATATTTTGGAGATGCCTATACCTTTTTGCAAACATCAATAGTTGATTTCATTTAATTTCTAAGTAGAAATCCATTTCCATGGTGACTAACAATTTGTGGCCATCTTCCTTATAGTCGTCGGCCTTTTATATACCTTCTTCAATGAAATATTGATACAAATATATTTTCCATTTATTTATTTGGGGTGCTTGTTTTCTTCTTATTGAATTGTAAGAGTCCTTCCCATATTCTTGGTACAAGTCCTTTATTAGATACGTGTTTTGGAAATATTTTCTCAAAATCTGTTGCTCATCTTTATTTCTTAAGAATTTTTTGAAATAGGCTTTAAAAAACAAACAATTCTGTAGATTGGCAATCTGGGTGGTTTTCCAACTGGTCTTACACGAGATTACTCATACAATTACAGATATCTTACAGCTTGACTGAAACTAAAAGGCCCCAAACAACCCTATTTAGATGCTGGAAGTTGGTACTAGCTATTATCTGACATACCTCTCCCACAGAGGCCTCTCCTCCTCTAGTAAGCTAGGCTGGACTTCTTCACAACATGGAGGTCTCAATGTTCTAAGAGACTGAAAGCAGACATTGTGATGCCTGTTAAATCCTAGTCTCAGAAATGTTACATCATTTGAGTTGCATATTTTTACCCTTTTTATTGTTCTTTTTTCACTCATGATTTTTCAAGTTCCTTTCTGGTATCATTTCCTTCTGTCTGAAGAAATTTCTTTAGCAAGAGTAGAGAAAGAGTAGGTCTGATGGCAACAAAATATCTTAGTTTTTCTTCATTTGGAAACATATATTTTAAAAATTATAAATTGACAATTTATAATTGTATATACATGAGGTAAAAGGGATGTTATGATTTAAAATACAACGTGGAATAATTAAATCAAGCTAATTAACATATATCCATCAACTCAAATACTTATTTTGTGATGAGAACATTTGAAATGTATTAGCAATTTTGAAATGTACAATACACCATTTTTAACTAAATTCACCATGCTGTGCAGTAGATCTTAAAAAAACTTAGTCCTCCTATCTAACTGAAATTTTGTAACCTTTGACCATCATCTCTCCATTTCTCTCTCCACCACTGGCAGACTCTGTAACCACCATTCTAATTTGTGCTTCTATCAGTTTGACTTTTTTAGATTCCACATGTAAGTGAGATCATGTGGTATTTGTCTTTCTGTGCCTGGCTTATTTCAGTTAGCATAATGTTCTACATTTCCATCTATGTTGCTGCAAATGACAGAATATTCTTATTTTTGAAGACTGAATGGTATTCCGTTGTGTATGTATACCACATTTCTTCATTCACTCATCTGATGATTAACACTTAGGCTGATTTCATAACCTGGCTATTGTGAATAGTTCTGCAATGAATACGAGAGGGCAGACATCTTGTCAACAAACTGATTTCAAATATTTTGGGTAAATAACCAAAAGAGGGATTGCTAGATCATATGGTAAATCTATTTTCAGTTTTTTGAGGAACTGCCATATGGTTTTCCATAATGTCTGTACTAATTTATATTCCCACCAGCAATATACAAGGATTCCTTTTTCTGTACTTCCTCACCAACACTTGTTATCATTTGTCTTTTTGATCATAGCCATTCCGACAGGTGTAAGATTATATCTCATTGTGGGTTTAATTTGCATTTTCCTAATGATTAGCAATTTAAGCTTTTTTTTTGTATATTCATTGGTCATTTGTAGGTATTCTCATGATAAAGGTCTATTCAGATCCCTTACCAAATTTTTAATTGACTTTTAAATTTTCTTGCTATTGGGTTGAGTTCCTTATGTATTTTGGATATTAACCCATTATCAAATGTATGACTTGCAAATATTTTTTCTCAATCTGTAGGTTGTCTCTTCATACTACTTGTTTCCTTTGTTGTGCAGAAGCTTTTTAGTTTGATGTAATGCCATTCATCTTTTCTTGCCAGTGCTTTGGGGCTTAATACAAAAAATTATTGCCCAGATCAATGTCATGTAGTTTTCCCCATGTGTTTTCTTCAAGTAGTTTTACAGTTTCCAGTCTTACATTTAAGACTATAATCCCTTTTGAGTTTATTTTCATATATGTGTGAGATAAGGGCTTGATTCATTCTTCTGCATGTGAATATCTAGTTTTTCCAACACCATTTATTGAAGATACTATGTTTTCCCACTGTGTATTCTTGGCACATTTGTCAAAATTAATTTACTGTGCATGAATGAGTTCATTTCTGGGCTTTCTAGTTTGTTCCATTTGTCAATGTGTCCATTTTTGGTCAGTACCACATTGTCTTATTTGCTATAGCTTTGTGGTAAAGTTTGAAATCAGACAGTGCAATGCCTTCAGCTTTGTTCTTTTGCTCATGATTGCGTAGTGATGCTTAAGTAAAACCAAAATTATCCTGGGAATATAAAAAATAATATATCTGTTTACATTTTGGTGTGGGATGAGTAGAATCTTGTTTTCAAATTCCTTGTTTGAAAGGCTATTAAGAAGAATAAATCCTCACTTAACAGTTTTCTAATTCCTTGGTGGTATCCTCTGTCCTTTGGTAACATGTGAAAGTAGAGCACACTTTTCTATTTTTGTTCCTGCCGCACACCCCTCATAAGGTGAAGCACACATAGAGCACTCCCAGGGTCAGTGTGAGCCCAGCACCAGCTCAGGCTGCCGATGCTCCAGAGTCGGATTCCATCATCCACTTAAATGGCAGCCACAGGTAGATGTGCCCATCACAACCGACTCTGTGTGTTCATAATCTCTGTTTATTCTACAAGTGGTTTCCACACAAAAAATGGCACAATGTTTCTCAGAAGACAACTACATAAAAATCAGCATACTTAAATTCACAGCAAATAATCAGACAATCAATGAAAATACTTACCCAAACACTAATTGTAGACTATGCCTTCTGAATATATTTGTCATAAACTTGGAGTAAGGAATCCTCACAGGAACTGAACAATTCGAAAAATGCAAAGCTGTTTGTTAGAATACTGGTGCTTTCGGGTAGAAACTCTCATCCATGTCCTAGTAAGGTTGAAGTTGCACAGGTGTTTTCATTTGTCAAAACCCAGAATATCATATGCTTTAGATTTGTGAATTATGTTGTATTATATGCAATCTTTCTTTTTAAAAATGAGCTGTAAGCAGTGTCCCAGACAGCAGCTCAGCCTCCAGGACTCTTTTCCAGCACGGCCAAAGACACCTCTTCACACAAGATGGTAGCAACAAATCGCAGGAACAATCACACCAAATTCACAGAAGATCAACTGAAAATCCTTATCAATACCTTCAATCAAAAACCTTACCCAGGTTATGCTACCAAACAAAACCTTGCTTTAGAAATCAATACAGAAGAGTACAGAATCCAGATTTGGTTTCAGAATTGAAGAGCTAGGAATGGATTCCAGAAAAGACCAGAACCAGAGACTTTAGATTCAAGCCACAGCTATGGGCAAGATCAACCTGGTGTGGAGTTTCAAAGTAGAGAAGCCAGGCAGTGTTGTACCACCTATAGCACCTCTCAGTTACTCACTCTCATCAAGGCATTTATGAAAAATCCATACCCTGGGATTGATTCCAGAGAACAACTTGCTGAAGAAATTGGTGCTCCAGAGTCCAGAGTCCAAATTTGGTTCCCAAAATTGAAGATCTAGATTTCATCTCCAGAGAAAAGGGAACCTATTATGTCCTTAGAACAAGAAGACCAGGGGCAAGGTTTCTGAGGGACTTCAAGGTACAGAAGATACACAAAATGGCACCAACCTCACTAGCACTCTCATTTCTCTAGAGCCAGAACATGGTGAACACAGTCAAGTTCAGTGTATTGGATATTATCAACTTGGGCCCTAAATCTCTCTCACAGTCTTCCTGGGAGTCTATCCTTCTGCTGAAACTGCAAGTTAAGCTTTCTGAAGATGGTAAAGAACTTGGCCGGGTGTGGTGGCTCACGCTTGTAATCTCAGCACTTTGGGAGGCTGAGGCAGGAAGATTGCTTGAGCTCAGGAGTTTGAAACCAGTCTGGGCAGCATAGTAAGACCCTGTCTCTATTATAAAAACAAAATAAATAAAAAGGACTGTAGGAGGCCGAGACAGGTACAGGAGGCACCACACTACCCTATTGACACAGCCTGGATCCAGAGTTCAGCAGACCTTGAGACAATGAAAATAAACTTAGTAATAATCATTTTTCAATCATTGCAGTAATGATTGATTTGGACAAAAATCTGTTGACGTCAAAACCTTAAAGTGACGCTGCTCTGCCTATGGAGTAGCCATTCTTTTATTCCTTTAGTTTCTTAATAAATTTTCTTTCACTTTAAAAAAACATATTTCAATGAAGAATGAGATATATACCTCATCTCAAAGAATCTTCTCACACACACTTATTAATTACAAAAGGAAAATCAGTAATTTTGCAGTGGAGAAATATGGCCAACTCCACCTTAACCAAGTGGCTGAAAGTCACTGCACCAGTAATGGCACAAACCAACATGAGATGCTCCCTGATATGATACACTAAAAAGGGCACAGTCTCTTCTGCATGTTGCTGACAAAAAGTGGGTAAGCTGAAACTGAAACTAACAATTAGGCAATGTCAAGCAAACACAAATTCAGGTTGACAGTGTGCAAAGTAACATCCATGTACTCTTCAACAATGGATTGATCCTAGCTACTCAGGAATCTGAGGCAGGAGGACTGCTTGAGGCCAGGAGTTCCAGATCAGCCTGGGCAACATGATGAGACCCCATCTCTACAAACATCACTGACTACACTGTGCTCTGCCCAGGGAGTATCCAGCACAGGCTGAATGCTCTTCTATGCCCGGTTCATGTAAGGCTGGGGAACAATGACAATTTTAGTGAATCCACATGCTCTGACTACATTTCATTTCACCAATGAAAGTCATTTTCTAATATTAATTATGCTACTTGAAAGTTACTTGTTTCACTAATGAAAACCCATTTTTGACATTCAATATGTTCATTTGCAAAATATTAAAATAATTTTTTATAAATGTATCTATTTATTGTTATTTTTAAAATTCTGGTTAAATACATGAAACATAAAATTTACCATTTTTTTTTTTTTTTTTTGAGACAGAGTCTTACGCTGTTGTCCAGGCTGCACTGCAGTGATGCAATCTCAGCTCACTGCAGCCTCCACCTCCTGGGTTCAAGCAATTCTCTTAACTCAGCCTCCCGTGTAGCTGGGACTACAGGCACACACCACCATACTCAGCTAATTTTTGCATTTTTAGTAGAGATGGGGTTATGCCCTGTTGGCCAGGCTGGAAAATATACCATCTTAATCGTTGTAAGTATACAGTTTAATAGCATCCAATGCATTCACATTGTTGTGCAACCATCACCACCATCTATCTTCAGAACTCTTTTCATCTTGCAAAATGGAAACTCTGTCCCCATTAAACAGTAACTGCCCATTCTCTCCTCCCCCGAACCCCTGGCAATCATCATTCTACTTTCTGTCTATGAAGTTGATGATTTTCACTACTTCATTAAGTGGAATCAGACAATACTTTTCCTTTTGTGATTGTCCCATTTTACTTGGCATAATGTCCTCAAAGTTCATCCCAAGTGGTATGAGACGAGGCTTTTTCTGGCCATCTTCTTCCTCCAGATCTACATAATTTCATGCAGCTTTTAGATAGATTAGAAACATAATTTTACTATGGTAAACACAAAATAGTTTTAAGAGAAAAATGGACCTGATGTCTACCATCAAAAACAACAGCTTAACCAAAAACAATACTATGATCAAAAGTCAGAGTTTAGGCTCTACCATCTTGTCTGAATTCAAGAAATTCACTCATATTGTGGCACATGTTATAATTTTCTACCTTTTTAATGCTGAATTCCTTCACATGTATATACCACCTTTTGTTTATGCACTCATCATTTGATGAACACTTGAGTTGCTCTGTTTTGGCTTACTGTGAATACAGCTGCTATGAACATGGGTGTTTGAATATCTCTCTGTGACCCTGCTTTCAATTCATTTGGGGAAATATCCAGAAGTGGGATGGCTGGGTCATGTGGTAATTTAATTTTAATTTTTTGAGGAACTGCCCTATTGACTTGCAAAATGTGAATTTTTGATGGCAATAATAACAGATGAACTTACATTTGTTGCCCCAGTGTATTAGTCTGTTTTCACACTGCTATACAGAACTACTTGAGACTGGGTAATTTATATGAAGAAAAGAGGTTTAATTGACTCACAGTTCTTCAGGCTTAACAGGAAGCATGACTAGGAGGCCTCAGGAAATTTACAATCATGTGGGAGGAAGAGGGGAAGCAAGCACATCTTACTACTGCGGAGCAGGAGAGTGAAGGGGAAAGTGCCACACAATTTCAAACAACCAGGTCTCGGGAGAACTCACTATCACAAGAACAACAAGAGGGAAATCAGCCCCCATGATCCAATCACCTCCCACCAGGACCCTCCCCCAACACATGGGGATTACATTCAAGATGAGATTTCAGTGGGGACACAGAGCCAAGCCATATCACAGTGTGTGGCCCTTTCTGATTAAGTACTGCTGATTGCCTCTGGGCTGGGCATTCTAGAGAGCAGGTGAGAACTGATTATCCCTAGAATGCAAGCATAAACTCATTGACCTTACATAATATCCCATTGTACTGAGATATTACAGCGTTAACTCACAGCCAGATGATGCCCTGAATTCCCAGACAGATCAGGAAGCTCTTTAAGGATAGAGATCAAGTCTAGTAGTTCTTTACTTTCCTTTGCGTTGTGATACTCAGTTAAATGTGTCAGAGAGGTGAGAAAGAGATCTGACTCAGATGGAAAATTCAAATTCTGGTATTGTGTCTTTTCTTTCTCATACAGAGGATTCTTGCACAAGCTGACGATTTCCTTATCCTCACAACAGCAGAAGTCTCCTACTGAACAAACTGACTGAAGGAGGATTTATGTGTGATAATACAGCTGAAAGCTTCTGTTCATCTCCCATGTATGGGTATTATCATTTACTGGTTGGTGGTTTTCTGAGAGAGATGGGACTTATTTTATTTTATTTTATTTATTTATTTAAGTAGAGACAGGATCTCGCTGTGTTGCCTAGGCTAGAGTTCAGTGATGCCACTGTGGCTCATGGCAGCATTGAACTCCTGGGCTTGAGCCATCCTCCCACCTTAGCCTCCGGAATAGCTGAGACTACAGAGCATGCCACCATGCCCAGCAAATTTTTCTACTTTTTGTAGAGATGGGGTCTCACTATGTTGCTCAGGCTGTTCTCGAACACCTGGCCTCAAGTGATCCTCTTGCCTTGGCCTCCCAAAGTGTTGAGATTATAGGCATGAGTCACCACACCTGGCCAGGACCTCCTGGTTTCAGGATTTGCATCCAGCTCCTGCTGTCCCCCAAGCACCTGGGCTATTCCTCCATGTAGTGAAAAGTGGGGCACAAGCTCTTCATTGGTCATTTTGCTGCTGCAGAAGTCCTCACCCTGTACTCTTTTAAGTCTCTCTTCTTTCTCAGGTCTGATCATGCAGTTTGATTGGGGTAGGGGAGGGGAGGAGAGGGAAAGGAAGTAAGAGGTCAAGGAGGCAGACGAAGTTTCCTTTCCTCTTTGAATTTTGAGATGGCCGATCAAACTGCCGCCTCCATCTGCCTCTGTTGCTTGGCTTCATCTTACTCTCCAATTAATAATGATTCTGCTGGGCGCAGTGGCTCATGCCTATAATCCCAGCGCTTCGGGACACCGAGGCAGGAGGATCGCTTGGGGCCAGGAGTTTGAGACCAGTGTGGGCAACATAGTGAGACCTCATCTCTACAAAAAAATTAAAAAAGAAAACAGCAGCTGGGCATGGTGGCTCATGCCTGTAATCCCAGCACTTTGGGAGGCCGAGGCGGGTGGATCACAAGGTCAGGAGATTGAGACCATCCTGGCCAACATGGTGAAACCCTGTCTCTACTAAAAATACAAAAATTAGCTGAGTGTGGTGGCATGTGCCTGTAGTTCCAGCTACCTGGGATGCTGAGGCAGGAGAATCGCTTGAGCCCGGGAGTCAGAGACTGCAGTGAGCCAAGATGGTGCCACTGCACTCCAGCCCAGTGACAGAGCGGGATTCCTTCTCAAAAAAAAAAAAAAAAAAAAAAGAAAGAAAGAAAAATTAGCCAGGCTTAGTGGCATAGCCTGTAGTCCCAGTTACTTGGGAGGCTGAGGTGCTTGGGAGGTTGAGGTGGGAGGGTCGCTTACTGGGAAGTTCAAAGCTGCAGTGAGCCATTATGGCACCACTGCATTCCAGACTGGGCAATAGAATGAGACGCTGTCATTCCCTCTCACACACACATACACACACACACACACACACACACCCAACAAAAATGATTGTAATCAGTACTTAAGCTTGTATCAGATCAAATGACAGAAACCTGAACATTTGGCCCTGCAGACTGCAGGCTCACACTGAGGTCTGCTTGCAGGGACTCTGGCTAGGATTTTCTGGAAAGAAAAAAATAAGCCATCTCATTTTCGTTTTTAATTAATGCAGTCACCAGTTTTCCATTCCAAAGTGTCACAAGCAGGAAATCAAAGAAGGTCTTGTATAAATAATAAGAAAAAGAGGTTCTATTAGTAATGGAAAGCATTTTCAAGGAGAGCTCGACAGAGCGCTGACAGTCTCCACACTCCCTTCAGGTGAAACCTCTCAAAAATCTTAATATAAATTATAGATATGTCCAAGGCTTTTTAGGATAAGATATTAAAAGCCTAATTTATTTTTATTTATTTATTTTGAGACGGAGTCTCGCTCTGTCGCCCAGGCTGGAGTGCAGTGGTGCAATCTTGGCTTATTGCAAGCTCCGCCTCCTGAGTTCATGCCATTCTCCTGCCTCAGCCTCCTGAGTAGCTGGGACTACAGGCATGCGCCACCATGCCTGGCTAATTTTTTTTTTTTGTATGTTTTTAGTAGAGACAGGGTTTCACCATGTTAGCCAGGATGGTCTCGATCTCCTGATCTTGTGATCCACCTGTCTTGGCCTCCCAAAGTGCTGGGATTACAGGCTTGAGCCACAGCACCTGGCCTTAAAAGCCTCACTTAAATAGTGTCTTAAGTCAAGAGAAAAAAATATAGAAGAGCCTCTTATCTAGGTCATAACACAAATTCTTCTAATTTGGCCAAAATGAATAAAACTTTTAGCTTTTTTCTGATTGGTTTTCATTTTAGCTTAGTTACAATTTTGAGAAGGAGTCTGTGAAGGATTATTCTAGGGATTTATTTTTGTTCCCTCAGTTTCTCTGAAAAACTTGATCAAGGAGGAGGAAAGGGTGATCCTGGTTCATTGGACCTGTCAGATCTGAATCCTCAGCTGGAGAAGGGACGGATTCCCTGCGTCTCCTCTAGCAGCTTGCCACAGTGAGTATGAACTGTCAGTCATGGGGATGCAGAGCTGTGCGCTCAGTTCCCTTTGGGGCTGGTTGGTTTCCTCTGGGTTTGTTGTGTTAAGCCTGCTGAAACGTGCTAGCTGAAGCATGCCACCTTTAACTCCTGTACTCACAGTGAAATGTCTCTCTAGAACTTGCCAAGACAATGCAAGCTAATATTCACTTCAAATGGCAACAAGCCCTGAGCATTAGTTGCTATTTCCATTTTTATTCTTCCAGAAGAGGTTTCTTCACTCACCACCATCCTCAGCTAACAAACCCCATGACGTCATTGTGTTTCTCACCTGCGACTCCTCCCTCGCTTTAGCAGATTTGGGAGTAGACTTGAAGTGAAAGCCATCATGTGACAGGCAGTCCACAAGAGTCCCCTGGGATGCCATTGTTTGCTGGGAGTGTTGTGTCTTGATGTACATCATCTTGTGTGCTTATCCCAGTCACCAGAGGAGGTTGGCAAGGAGGGAAATTTTTTTGTTATCCCAACTTTACATTAGGAGAAGCTGCTGAGGGTAGCATGGCTGGCAAATGGCAAGCTGACCTCTGAATGAGAGATTTTTCTACCTCTGGTCTAGGCCTGCTTTCATGAGATGATGTTGCCTCTTAGAAACTGGTGTTAGGAGATGTGAAAGGATGTATGGTTGATATGAAATTAAAAGACCCAGGTTTGCATGCAGCTCTGACCACTTACTACTCATATGACCTGAATATTTGTTGTTTGTTTGAGACAAGAGTCTCACTCTGTTGCATAGGCTGGAGTGTGCAGTGGCATGATTATAGCTCACTGCAGCCTCAAACTCCTGAACTCAAGCGATCCTCCTGCCTTAGTCTCCAAGAACTAAGACTACAGGTTCATGCCAAATGCCTGGCTAATTTTAAACATTTTTTTTTTTTTTTTTTTGAGACGGAGTCTCGCTGTGTCCCCCAGGCTGGAGTGCAGTGGCGTGATCTCAGCTCGCTGCAAGCTCCGCCTCCCAGGCTCACGCCATTCTCCTGCCTCAGCCTCCCGAGTAGCTGGGACTACAGGCGCCCGCCACCACACCTGGCTAATTTTTTGTACTTTTGGTAGAGATGGGGTTTCACCGTGTTAGCCAGGATGGATGGTCTCGATCTCCTGACCTCATGATCTGCCCGCTTCGGCCTCCCCATTTTTTTTTTTTTTTAAAGATGAAGTTTCACTCTCGTTGCCCAGCCTGGAGTGCAGTGGCATGATTTCGGCTCACTGCAACCTCTGCCTCTTGGGTTCAAGCAATTCTCCGGCCTCGGCATCCCGAGGAGCTGGGATTACAGGTGCCCACCACACCTAGCTAATTTTTGTATTTTTAGTAGAGATGGAGTTTCATCATGTTGGACAGGCTGGTCTTGAATTCCTGACTTCAGGTGATCCACCCACCTCAGCCTCCCAAAGTGCTGGGATGCCACTGTGCACAGGCAAACATTTTTTAAAATTACTTTTTTCATACAAACAGAGTCTCACTACATTGCCCAGGTTGGTCTCGAGCTCCTGACCTCAAGCGATCCTCCCAAACTGCTGGGATTACAAGTGTGAACCACCACATGGCCTGATCCAAGCATTTAAACCCCTTGAGATTTCCATTTCCTGTCATTCGAGAACATACTATTTCTACTTCATATGATCACAGAGGAGACTGAATTTAAACATGCTCAGTGATAGCTTTTAAATATCCCTTTATTCCCCAGTAAAACCCACAAGGCTATTACACATTTTGAAGTTGCCTGGATTTTGCAATGAAGTACATTAATTAGCTACTCTCTGTACAAGGAAGTGGTTTCAAAGGGTGAATGGAAGAAAGCCTGGGTCAAGAGCTCTGAGAACGCTGCTGCCCTGGCATCACTACAGCAATGACAAAAGAGCAGAACCTTCCTAAAGTAAATTAGGAAACTCCCCATGCTACCACGTAGTTCTTTTATTTGTAAATGAGGAGTGGAATAATTAAAGAAAAATCACAACTGCATTCTTAGAATGTGAATTCACTGATTTGCCAACAGATACTTATTGATTATGCAGTATGTACCAGGCATTATTCCGGGGACAAGTAGTAAGCAGGGCAGACAGCTACTTCCTCTTATGAGTCTTCCATTCCAGTGCAGAAACAGAGATAATAAAGAAATAACGGGCTGGGTGTGGTGGCTCACACCTGGAATCCCAGCACTTTGGGAGCTCAAGGCGGGTGGATCACCCGAGGTCAGAAGTTTGAGACCAGCCTGACCAATATGATGAAACCCTGTCTCTACTAAAAATACAAAAATCAGACAGGTGTGATGGCGTGCGATTGTAGTCCCAGCTACTCAGCAGCCTGAGACAGGATAATTGCTTGAACCAGGGAGGTGGAGGTTGCAGTGAGCCTAGATAGCAGCAATGCACTCCAGCCTGGGAGATAGAGCAAGACTCTGTCGCAAAAAAAAAAAAAAAAAAAAAAGAAAGTACATAAGAAATCATGGTGTTATAATGAAAACAATGAAACAAATGAAAACAAAACAGTTTGATATCAGTTTAAATGACTGGGAAATTTCTTTAGGCTGGAAAGCAAGATAAAACTTTCCTAAGGGGGTGTTCTTTGAACGTCATCCTGAATGATAAAGAGACAGCCCTGTGAGCCTTGGGGAAGAGTGTGGCATCCAGTGGACAGAAGCCCTGAAGTGGGCATTCTAAAGTCATGGCTAATTGAAAAGTGGTATTTGTCCTTGAATATATTGCGATACCCAGAAGGCAGATGTATTTTCACACACAGGGACAGGCACATTGACATCTCAGAAACTCAGATTTGGTGCACAGTTTCTGGTCCTGCCTAAGAAGACAAAGTGGTATGGGGTGTCTGTAAATAACACAATTTCATGTGGCAGGTGCCTTCATAGTCCCCAGTGAGGGACAGTGGTATGTGTTGTGATTAGGTGAGTTGGGCTTCCTGAAGGGGGTGAATTATTCTCTGTGTTTAGAAAGTAAAGGGCAGAGAGAAGCTGTGAAAGTCACTTGGGTCGAATGCGGACCAAAACTTGGCTGTAGCAAGACGCAAACAATGTTTGGGGGCCAGTGAGCACATAGGTTTGACTGAAGTAGAAGGTTTCCAAGGGACTAAAGAGAAATGGCTGGAGTGGAAAGGGAAGGGGTGTTTGTGGAGGAGGTCCAAGGGTGAGCTGTGGCAGTTGGGTTTTATAGGACGAGCAGTGGAGAGCCTTGGTAGTGCTGAGAAATGGACTTTCTGAAGAGAGGAAGTCTAAAAATGTCCATCTCTCTGTGGGAGGATACTCACAGCTGTTCCCTGCCTCCGGCCCCTTGGCCACCCCCACTTCTTCCCCCACCACTCTGCCCAGTACGGACTCATTCCTCATTTGTCCAGTTTAATATGCTTCTCCTTCCAGATGTAAGCAACCCCTTCCCTGAGTGCCCAGGTTTATAATGGGAAGGCTGCGATGACAACAACATAGCAGAAATAGCCAATAGAATTTAAACCCATCCATGCTAGAAAAACCTATGGTTTCGAGTGTCTATAAATTAGTGGAAATCAGGGAGAAACCTCACCTCATGCTCAGGTCAGTCCTGGAAGGTAAACAAGTGTTCTCATCTGACAGAATACAAAGGAGCCGAAACCAGCCTGGCAGTCAGCATCTGGTAGACATTGGTCAGGAATTGGGTTATTGCTCCTCAAGAAGAAAAGTTGCTTGGCCATACTGCTCACTTAAAAGCTGTTCTTGTTTTTGTTTTTTCCAAGACAGGGTCTCACTCTGTCACCCAGGCTGGAGTGCAGTGGTGCAATCATAGCTCACTGTTGTCTCCAAATCCTAGGCTCGAGCAATCTCCCTCCCTCAGTCTCCTGAACAGCTGGGACTACAAGTGCACGCCACCAGGTCCTGCTGATTTTTAAATGTTTTTGTAGAGACTGGGTCTTGCTATGTTGCCCAGGCTGGTATTGAATTCCCGGTCTCTAGCTATTCTCCCACCTTGGCCTCTCAGACGTGTTGGGATTACAGGTGTGAGCCACTATGCCCAGCTGAGAGCCGTGTTTTCTCATTTCTAAACTGCCTTGCATTTGTGCACCTTCCCTCTTTCTTATTATTAATCTGTCATCTGGTGATTATGCTTGCGTTGAAATTCAGTCCCACCAAAT
This sequence comes from Symphalangus syndactylus, assembly GCF_028878055.3. Taxonomy (NCBI): domain Eukaryota; kingdom Metazoa; phylum Chordata; class Mammalia; order Primates; family Hylobatidae; genus Symphalangus; species Symphalangus syndactylus. Next base: position 82,058,102 of record NC_072426.2, read on the forward strand.
TTCCAAAGTCCTGCCAACCTCAAGCAGAGACTAGAAGGGGTAACTGGGCCCTGTTACTTTACTTCTTTATCCATTTCCCTTTTAGTAGAGATGTATTTAAGCCTCAAACCTGAAATTTGGGAAGAAAATAATATTAATTAACTATAATTATCACTTTCCAGTCACTTTACAAATCCTATTTCTCTTCTCTGTCATTCATTCATAAAAATAAGTGGCTTGCTTTTAAAATTCATTTGTTTTAGTTAGCAGTTTTATTCAGGAATTTGAAGGAGGGTTCTTAAAGAAGTGAGAAATGGCACATCAAAATTTCAGTTATTTTCCCATGCTTGCTCTGCAACTGTAGGTGACTGGTGATTCTTCAGTAAAGGGGAAGATACAACTTATGAAGGCTGCTGCAGTCTTCTTAGCAGCTATTGAGAGGCAAATGTATGTCGTAAGTCTTAGCTATATAATACTCATCTCTATATCTACATGATTGTAATTAAGCAGCACATATTATACTAAATGATTACCAAAAGGAACATAAAATTGATTTCTGCTGATTTTTTAAAAAAGTAAACTCAAGTGAATTACATTCTATCTGAAAAGCACTGAATCATTTCATGTGAGGATTTTTGTTTTAATTCCCTGATAAGGCAAAATTACAAAGCAGGTTAGCTATATACCTCTTACATCTTCTTTGGGAGCCTTTGTCTTAGTTCGTTTTCCGTTGCTATAACAGAATACCATAGACTGGGTTATTTATAAAGACAATAAATTTAATTCTGGAGGCTGGGTAGTCCGGGAGCATGGCACTGGCATCTGGTGAGGACCTTCTTGCTGTATCCTAACATGGCGGAAGGGCAAATGAGCCAATGAGACAGAGAAAGGCTCCAGGAGCTGGACTCACTTTATAACAACCCACTCTTGGAATAACAAACCCATTCCCATGATAATGACATTGATTCATTCATAAGGGCTCTGTCCTCATGACCCAGTCACCTCTTATTAGAACCCACCTCCCAATACCGTTATATTGAGGATTAAGTTTCTAACACAAGTTTCTAACTTTTACGAAACACATTCACACCTTAGCAGCTCTGCTTGTCAATGCTGAAATTTATTTTCTGTGCTGAGTGCTCTAATTCTGCCTAAATCCATCTGGACAGACAAATGATTAATTATTTCAACAAATAGTTGAATGCATATTCTGAGCCAGGTGATCTGATAAACCAGTTCACCCAGAAGTGAACAGCAGTAACAAGTAATCTCTCTGAGGGCTATTTGATTTTTTTTTTGGCTTTGTGTTTTGATTTTGTTTTTCTTATTTTAAAATTAAAATTAACATTTTTAATTTTTATGGGTACATAGTAGATATATATATTTATGTGGTACATGAGCTATTTTGATACAGGCATACAATGTGTAATAATCATACTAGGGTAAATGGGGTATTCTTTACCTCAAGCATTTATCATTTCTTTGTGTTACAAACATTCCAATTATACTCTTTTGGTTATTTTAAAATGTACAGTAAATTATTGTTGATTGTAAGCACCCTGTTGTGCTATCAAATACTAGATCTTATTAATTCCATCTAACTATATTTTCATCACCATTAACCATCCTCACTCCCCCGCCCCCACTCCACTACCCTTCATACCTCTGGTAACCACCATTCTATTCTCTATCTCTGTGAATTCAATTGTTTTAATTTTTAGCTCCCACGAATTAGGGAGAACACATGGAGTTTGACTATCTGTGTTTGGCTTATTTCAGTTAATGTAATGTCCTCTAGTTCCATCCATGTTGTTGAAATGACAGGATCTCTTTTTTTTATGGCTTTTTATTCTTTTTTATAGTACTGCATTGTCATTATGTACCACATTTTCTTTATCCATTCATCTGCTGATGGACACTTAGGCTGCTTCCAAATTTTGGCTATTGTGGAGAGTTCTGCAATAAACATGGTGTATATATATCTCTTCAGTATACTAATTTCTTTTGGATATACACCTAGCAGTGGGATTGCTGGATCTTATGGTAGTTCTCTTTTTAGTTTTTAGAGGAAGCTCCAAACTGTTCTCCTTAGTGGCTGTACTAATTTACATTCCCACCAGCAGTGTATGAGGGTTCCCTTTTCTCCGCACCCTTGACAGCATTTGCTATTGCCTATCTTTTGGATAAAAGCCATTTTAACTGGGGTGAGATGATATCTCATTGTATTTTGATTTGCATTTCTCTGATGATCAATGATGTTGAGCAACTTTTCATATGCCTGTTTGCCATCTGTATGTCTTCTTTTGAGAAATGCCTATTCAGATGCTTGGCTCATTTTAAATGAGATTATTAGATATTTCTCCTGTTGAGTTGTTTGTGCTCCTTATATATTCTGGTTATTAATCTTTTGTAAAATGGATACTTTGCAAATATTCTCTCCCATTCTGAGGGTTGTCTCTTCAGTTTGTTGATTGTTTCCTTTGCTGTGCAGAAGCTTTTTAACTTGATGTAATCTCATTTGTCCATGTTTGCTTTGGTTACCTGTGCTTTTATTACTCAATAAATCTTTGCCTAGACCAATGTCCTGGAGTTTCCCCAGTGTTTTCTTGTAGTAGTTTCATAGTTTGAGGTGATGGATTTAAGTCTTTATTTTGATTTGATTTTTGTATATAGTGGGAGATAGGGGTTTTAGTTTCATTCTTCTGCATATAGATATCGAGTTTTTGCAGCACCATTTATTGAAGAGACTGTTGTTTCCCCAACGTATGTTCTTGCTGATGTCCCCACACTTAAAACAAAAGATCAGTTTCTCAGAAATTATATACTTGGTTTATCTTCCACTTTCCCTCAAAACTAAAAGTCTTTTAGCACAGGTACCACCCTTAAAATTTCCGGTAAACCAGCACCAGCCAGAGGATCACGTTCTCATCAAAGGGTGGAAAGAAGGGAAACTCAAGCCAGCCTGGGAAGGACCCTACCTTGTGCTGCTAACCACCAAGACTGCTGTTCGCACAGCGGAAAGGGAATGTACACACCACACCTGAGTCAAACCAGCACCATTATCATCAGAATCATGGGCCATTGTTCCTGGATCAAGCCCTACCAAATTAAAGCTAAGAAAAGCTTAGTCTATCTATCTTTTCCTTTTCTTTCCTCACCCAGTGCCTATATCCATTACTATTCCTACCACTAGCAACTCTAACCCCACTTTAGAGCGTTTCTATGGTTTAGGAGCAGAGGTCACTGGAAATGATCTATAGGCTTCTTTAAGATGCGCTTTGTTCTCCCTTCTCCACCTCCTACAACCCCTTTCTTAAACCTACAAAATCAAACTATGCCTCACCTCATGCCCAATGACGAAACCAAGGTCTCAGTAGTACAAATAAGAGACCTAAGGCAAACCATTGCCATTAGAAGAGGGTATAAAGATGTAAATGCCTGGTTAGAATGGATTAAATATTCCATTCACACTTTAAACAACAGCGACTATTACGCTTGTGCGCATGGTAGGCCAGAGGCCCAGGTTGTTTGCTTTCCACTAGGATGGTCCTCAAATCAAGCAGACGTGGAGTGCATGGTAGCTCTTTCAAGATTCCACTGCCTGGAATAAAAAATTGTGCCAAGCTCTTTCTCTGCTATTTCCTGAAGTTCAACACCCTGCGGGTCAGCCCCCGAGGGCCATCCAGCCTCCATCTTCCAAGACCAATTTTACCTCACGTCTCCAACAACAAGAGGAAAAATTTCACGTTCCTTGGAGACTTAACAGGATGCAGTGAAGTCAGGCACTTCCAAGAGGTGACCCATCAGTCTGCCCTTATTCATCCCTGATTGGATGTACGGTGGTATTATGGAGGACCTTCACTGGACACTCTGCCAAATAATTATAGCAGTACTTATGCTCTAGTTCAACTGGCTATCCCTTTTACCCTGGCATTTCATCAACCAGAAAAAGAAGAAAAAGAAAAAAAAAAAACACATAGCCTCAATTCTTACCTCTTTAACAACTAATAAGTATACTCCTTCTTCTTAGGTGTTATGTTGTACCATACATCCAGGAGTTAATCAAAACAACTAAGTCAAGACATGCTAAGCAAGTTTGAAACTATAAAGAGGAGGGAATTGTAGAAAGTAAAAAGTGTCCTCTTCAAAGTTTCCCTTCTTGTTAAAGAATCAATCATACAGCACTTTGGGAGGCCGAGGCGGGCGAATCACGAGGTCAGGAGATCGAGACCACGGTGAAACCCCGTCTCTACTAAAAATACAAAAAATTAGCCGGGCGTCGTGGTGGGCGCCTGTAGTCCCAGCTACTCGGAGAGGCTGAGGCAGGAGAATGGCGTGAACCCGGGAGGCGGAGCTTGCAGTGAGCAGAGATTGAGCCACTGCACTCCAGCCTGGGCGACAGAGCGAAACTCCGTCTCAAAAAAAAAAAAAAAAAAAAAAAAAAAAAGAATCAATCATAAGTGTTAGAAATAATCGTTTCTTTTAAAGACTAACTTTCTTCAAGCCTCCTTGCTTTGTTAAACCCTATTCTATGTAACTGTTGGACATGCTCACAGGCACGTTCCAGCTCACAGCCTATGGCCCTTCTTTATTTGGAAATGTTATTGCTTCCTTAAACCTTTCATAAGCAACTTCTTTGTTCATCCCTGCACTTACCTATTTAGGAAGTTTTAGGCTGTTAGCAAATCGGGTATCAGTTTAAGAGTGTGAGGTTCCGCTCCAGCCAATGGATGCAGGACACAGCAGTAAGGACAACCCAAATGTGTAAGGGATAAATATGTCTGCTTTGCCTTTGTTCAGGTGTGCTTTTGCCATTGTTCCATCTGCGATTGAGCATTCTTTATGCAGAAAGTAAAGATTGCCTTGCTGAGAGATCTTTTGTCTCTGTGCTGACTTTTCTTCACAGCACTGATGATCAATTTCTAACAATTTTGGTATTTCTAACAAGACCTCTTAAAGGAGCCAGGCCCCAAGAGGAACGTGAACTGGGGCTAACGAGGAACCCACGGCCAGGGGACTTTTGGGGGTCTTTTTGTCCTTGTCTTTCTTTTCCTTTTTCCTCTTCTTCTTAATGACCTCAGAGTTGACAGTTTTGCCCACTCTCGGATCACCAAGTTCTGATAGTGTTTGTCACATGGATGGTCCTACATAGACTGCCTGTTGGCAAAGTTGAAAAAATATCTGTCACCCTCCATGTCCTGGCATAGTTTCCACTCCCCAGGCAGTGGGGCCACAATGCCCTCCCATGCCAGCCACATCAGTTCTGGTTCCTTGATGGGATCAATACCAATCTCCCGGGCAAATTCAAGAATTTCTTGCTCACTTAAAATGTAGGTCTCATTATAATCCTCCTCCAGAACTAGCAGATCTCCTATGCAGAAGGGTGGGAGGGGTTGGTGAGGTCATCTAGCTATGACTCACCTGGGCTCGAACACTGGCTGTATGACCTTAGGCAAGGTGCTTCACCTCTCTCAGCCTCAATAACTGCAAGTGTATAATTGAAACAATCTTGACAATCTATGTCAAAAGCCCGCCAGATCCCCAGCCTGCTCAGGAGCCGGCGAAATTTCAAACGGAGGCACCATTGAGGCACGGTTGCAGGCTGTTTGTCACTTCTTCCCTCAGTCCACGCCCACACTCTGGTGCATTGTACACTGATTGGCTCACGAGCTTCCCTCAGCTACCTCGCCACTCTCCCTTCCCCATGGCCCAACCCCTACCTTGAAGAGGTCCTCACCTATCCACCACCCCAGAAGGCTCTGGGTGAGGCTCTGGGCGAGGCACAGCACCCCCAGTGCCTCCCAACAGGCTCTTGCTCTGTTGTCCAAGCTGGAATGCAGTGATGTCATCACAGTCACAATAACCTTGAACTCCTGGGTTTCAGCGATCCTCCCACTCTAGCCTCCTAGGTAGCTGAGAGTGTAGGCACAAGCCACCACACCCAGCTAATTTTTTTTTTTTTTTTTTTGAGACAGAGTCTTGCTCTCTCACCAAGCTGGAGTGCAGTGGCGCAATGTCAGCTCACTGCAACCTCCGCCTCCCAGGTTCAAGCGATTCTCCTGCCTCAGCCCCCCGAGTAGTTGGGATTACAGGCACCTGCCACCACACCCAGCTATTTTTTTTTTCTTTTTCTTTTTCGGTTTTTTTTTTTTTTTTGAGACAGAGTCTCACTGTTGCCAGACTGGAGTGCATTGGCATGATCTCGGCTTACTGCAACCTCTGCTTCCCGGGTTCGAGCGATCCTTCTGCCTCAGCCTCCTGAGTAGCTGGGATTACAGGCACATGTCACCATGCCACGCTAATTTTTGCATTTTTTTTTAGTATAGACGGGGTTTCACCATGTTGGCCAGGATGGTCTTGATCTCTTGACCTCATGATCCACCTGCCTCAGCCTTCCAAAGTGCTGGGATTACAGGTGTGAGCCACCGCAGCCAGCTATTTTTTTTTTCTTCTTTTTTTTTTTTTTTTTTTTTTTTTGAGACACAGTCTCACTCTGTTGCCCAGGTTGGAGTACAGTGGTGCCATCCCCGCTCACTGCAGCCTTTGCCTCATGGGTTCAAGTGATTCTCCTCCCTCAGCCTCTGGAGTAGCTGGGATTACAGGCACCTGCCACCACACCCAGCTAATTTTTTTTTTTTTTTTTGAGACAGAGTCTTGCTTTTTCGCCAGGCTGGAGTGCAGTGGTGTGATTTTGGCTCACTGCAACCTCCACCTCCTGGGTTCAAGTGATTCTCCTGCCTCAGCCTCCTGACTAGCTGGGATTACAGTCACATGCCACCACGCCTAGCTAATTTTTGTATTTTTTTTTTAGTAGAGACAGGGTTTCACCATGTTGGCCAGGATGGTCTTGGTCTCCTGACCTTGCGATCCGCCCGCCTTGGCCTCCCAACGTGCTGGGATTACAGGCATGAGCCACTGCACCTGGTTTTTTTTTTTTTAGACGGAGTCTCACACTGTTGCCCAGGCTGAGTGCAGTGGTACCATCCCAGCTCACTGCAGCCTCCGCCTCCTGGGTTCAAGTGATTCTTCTGCCTCAGCCTCCCAAGTAGCTGGGATTACAGGCACCTGCCACCATGCCCAGCTAATTTTGTATTTTTAGTAGAGACGGGGTTTCACCACGTCAGGCAGGCTGGTCTCAAACTCCTGACCTCAGGTCCCAAACTCCTGACTGAGGTGTCCACTCGGCCTCCCAAAGTGCTGGGATTACAGGCATGAGCCACCATGCTTGGTCACATCCAGCTAATTTTTTTTCGAATGAGGCAATTTATTAACCCAGTATGGTTTGTTCTAATGCTTCTTGTTGGCAGCTGCCATCTGTCCGGCAATTCTGTCCAGATCGCTCTCTCCCTGAGGTTTCAGTTTGTATCTTGGTTCTTTTCTACCATTTTCAGCCCCTCCAGGGCTTGGAGGACCTGGCGGGCCACAATCTTGGAGCCTTAGCTGAAGTGGCCGGGCATGACGCTGTTTCTCTGACGGCCCCTGTAGATCCTGGTCATAGAGCCAACCCCAGCACCACCCAAGAGGTACAGATGCCACGCTGTGGAAGCAGCTCACGTGTAGAACCAGTTCTCATCGTAAGGAGCAAGCTCTTTGTGCTTGGCCAGCTTGATGGTGTCCACCCATTCGGTGACTTTCAGCTTCCCAGACTTTTTGAGAAAGGCTGCCAGAGCTCTGACGAACTCCTGCTGGTTCACGTCTTTTACACCCAGCTAATTTTTTTAAAAATGTTTGTAGACATGAGGTTTTGCTATGTTGCCCAGGCAGGTCTCAAATTCCTGGCCTCAAGTGATTCTCCTGCCTTGGCGTCCCAGAGTGCTGAGATTGTAAGTGTGAGCCACCATGCCTGGCCAGTAATAATAACAACAATTATTATTATTATTTGAGAAGGAGTCTCACTTTGTTAGCCAGGCTAGAGTGCAGTGGCATGATCTCAGCTCACTGCAACTTCCGCCTCCCTGGTTCAAGCAATTCTTCTGCCAATTTTTGTATTTTTAGTAGAGGTGAGGTTTCACCATATTGACCAGGCTGGTCTTGAGCTCCTGACCTCAGGTGATCCAGCCACCTTGGCCTCCCAAAGTGCTGGAATTACAGATGTGAGCCACCACGCCTGACCCCAGTAATTATTTTATGGAATTATTTCCTAGCCTAGACTAAATGGCAGAAACTCTCATTTACTTTTTCTTAATAGGACATTTCTTGGCACCTAACAGGTAATCAGTATTTGTTGATTGGATGAATGGTTGTGACTGTTATCAGCAACCGGTGATACTGACTTTAAAATTATAAAACACACCCAACACGCATGTACATTCTCATGCTCCTCCATATCTCTGATCAAAATATTGACAATCGCCAGACACTGCATTCCTTATTTACTTCTTTCAGAAGTGGCTACGGAAGGCAACTTAAGGAGATTCCTGTGGGTCTTTGCTCCTCCTTCCTTACCCTGGAAAGAGTAGGGCATGAAATAAGGCCACTAAATGCTGGTCAGGGGGAAAATAAGCTGCTGTTTTGCAGATGCATGTAAATGAAGCTATTGACCTGTGGTTTGAAGGACATTCATTTTCTGTTTTTTCTTGTGGTGTGCAGTCTTACATATCTTTATATTGTCGAGGGTTTTGCTGAATTTTTTTCAGATATTTCTGAGTTTTGTGTTTTGTGCTTCTGGAGCATTAGAAATGGAGCACATCCTGTTTGATGAAGGCCAGTTATGGTATAATGCAAGCAAGTGGAGATACACATATTACATCAAGTTCAGGTAACTGAGATGAGTGACAGAGTAAAGACACCCTTGATTAAGCTTTCTCTACAAAAGTGTAACTCTTTGTTAAAATATTATAACCATCAACTCATCCTTTATGAAGTACAGTTACACAGTTACTTGCTTATGGTGAAGACACCATGATTTAAAGAAATGCATCTATTCTGTCTTCTTAAATCTACAGTTTTCTAAAGGCCTACTCACTTTGTTTCCCCAGGAATTTATTTTCTGCACCATACTTCTCTCCTTCTGGCCAGAAGCAATCTGTAATCCTGGTTCTCTGACTTGACCCTGGGCAGCCCTCACTGAGAAGCCTTGGACTTTGACATTCTTTGAGGTGGATCTAAGTTTGGGTTAAATCGTTCCGTCTGTATACTATAAAAACGACAACAATGGCAAGGATAATAAAACATCCAAAATGCCTCCATAACTTTTTGTTTCAGGTACATAAGAAAAGTGTAGAAACTTATTGCCTCAACCTATTCTTTTCTCCCTAGAGTCATAACACCTTTAAATGTTTTACGTTATCTTTCTAGGGGAAATCTAATCTCCCACTGCAATTTTTCCCACTGTGCATTTACATTTTTCAATACACACACACGTACATATGCATATATATACACATACACATATCACCACCACACAATAACAACAGAAATTCAATCTTTCCTGGCATTTTAAAGCTTTTAGTGTCCATATGACTTTTCAAGGTAGGAAGCATCTCTGAGAGGGAGGGAGACGGCTCTGGGACCAACTTCTGCTGCTGCCTATCAGCGCCTTATCAGATACAGGCAGATTTTCTGAAATCCACAAAGTCAGCTTCCATAGACTCCTAGTTCTTCTCTTCTGGTGACACCTTATTAGTTTAAGTCACTTCCACATTTTCTACATAAACATTCCCAGTGTTTGTGAAAAGTACAATTTTAAAAGCAAGCAGAAAAAGAAAGTTCCATATCGCTGTCTCTAAAGAGGATGAGAGAATAGAAGAACGTGAGCTTATAATCATATGATTTAGACCCTTGACAAGCCGAAATGAGTACTTCAAGGCACTGGCGGACAGGGGCAACATGCTGATTAAGCATGCTGCACTGAAGTCAGAGTTCTGCATAAATACTATTCTGTGTCACTGTTGATTTTCTCCTTTAGCACAACTGAAAATAAATTGCTCTCACTGTGTGCATCATCTCATCTTGAATGGAATTTCCTTAGTGTACAGAATATCAGAAGTGGGGCTGCCTTGCCCCTGCAAAATGGTGAATTAGATAAAGTTTATTTTTGCTGCCATCTTACCTTCCCTCTGCTTGTACCCCAATTTCCTGGAGTTGTTCCTCAGGCTCGATCCCGTGTCCAATTCCCCAGGACCTCCTTGCTGTCGGTTAATAATAGCTTTCAATGCTATTATTCTTCTCGGAGTTTTTGCATTTTAATAGGATCCCAGGGATTAAAATGCCTCCAGAACCAGAAGACTGAATCTCTAATGGTGTAATTTTAGGTACCAGTGACAGGCATTGTGGGAGATTTCATGGGGAGGATTCTCTCAGAAGACAAACACCTCCCCCGACAGCTTTCGACTTGACTGACTTGGTGTGGTTGACCCTACAAAGGAGTACAGGAATGTGAATTAATCAGCCATGAAATACTGAACGTTATTGCAAAGAAAACCTTCAGTTTTGCTAATTATACTTTAATGTTTTAATCAACTTTTCAGTAAATGAATATGTGGTAATATTGGAGGTGTTTCCTGGCTGGGAAAATTATGCGGTATCTTAGAGAAAGTTCTCTGTAGTGACAGTGGAGTAGGGGATGGAGTGGAGTTGTTGGGATGGAAATGCTTAGTAACCTGTGTTCCAGGTCTTAGCCCATTACTGAAGGGAGCAATCACACTGACACAGAAGAGAATTGCCCGATTAACTCTTAGGTACAGGTGTGAAATAATAATAAACCCCATACTGAACTGTTGTTTCAGTATACATTTTCCACATGGATAGAAAAAAAAAAAAGAAGCTGGGATATTCTTCTCACCATTGTTCAGCACAAGAGGATGTCAGATTCCTGCACTTTATCTGGACTTCTCTATCGTTCTCTTTTTTTCTCCTGCTAAGTAAACAGTGGAGCTTCATCCATTATTCAGCTATCAGAGACTCAGGATTTTCTGGTTGTGGAACTTGGGAATTCTTACATTTCTTTAAAACTGTGGAAAAATGTATTTGCAAAACCGCTGGAAAGGGAAATGGAGATATCAACCCCTACGATATAGTTAATCCTTGTGAGCTTCTCTCCCAGAGGGCTAACTTGAGTTTTTCTGTAGTGATGGGAATTTAGTTTTGTTTCTTTCTTTCTTCTTTTTTTTTTTGGTTGTCATTATTCACACTTAACTACCTGTGGCAAGTACTGTGGAGGAGAGAGACTGTTGTAAACAGGTTTGGGGGCGCACAGGAAGGAAGGGCTTTGAAACCATGCCCCGTGAGAAAATGCATAGAGCTGATGCGCACCACTCTACCTTAAAGCTGGTAAACACACAGCCCTCCCCACCAGCCTAATGTTACGAATTCTATTTTTATAGCTCTTGGAAGGCTTTCTGCAATCTTTTCCATGTTGAATGCTGCAGTTAAAAGATAACTTTAGGAGAGATTTTCCAGATCAAAAGTCACATGTATAAGAATATTGAAAAGAATGTAAAATCTTGTGCATGCAAGTATCTATTTTATTGCTTTCATCTTTTGAATCAAGGAGGCACAGTAAATGACCCCTTTAAGCAGGGGAGTCATTACACCCTCACATTTTCTGAAAGATTTCTTGTGGGTAAATTGCAAAGCACTATTGGAGTGTAATAGTGCAAGGGACTATTGGAGTATTTACTATTTTGTAAGTTGCAAAGCACTATTGGAGTGCACCTTCATTAGAATGGTGGAAAAGTTATTCTTGTGAATTTAATCATAATCTGCATCAATCTGAGTAATACATTGTTAAATGCAGTACAGAGTGCTCAGAATAGAAAATGGTGGATTCTTTTGAGCCTGCATTGGTGAACAAAGAAAAGGAAGCATACTCCTTTCCTCTGTTTTTTAATTCTTTGATAAAGTGATAACTGTTAGAGTAGTGGATTGCTATAGACTTGATGTAATCATGATTTAATAAATCATTTGAAAAATTCTCTCATGGTAGCATGTGAGTGTTCAGGTGGAAATAATGACAATAATGACAGCTGACACCCAGGAAGCATTTGTTATATGTAGGGAGAAATGTCAAAAGAAGAAATCTAGTTAGAAAGATCCATAGCTTGTGAACAACCATATATCAAAAGTCACCAATATTATCCCAAAGAACAGAGTTCTCAGGGGAATGTTACAGGGCTTCATATCTTTCGAAATATTTATTAATGGCTGCATGAAGACAAAGAAGACACTTGTGGAAACCTAGGTGGAATAGCCACCAAGATTGATGAAACTACCAACATTTAATGTAGAATCCAATGAAAACAAATATCTGAGCACTCACAATTTAGATCCTCGGGAGTGGGTACATATCATATTGGGGATTCTACAATTTTAACTGGGAAATCCAAGCACAAACAACTAAAATAAGATGCAATTAACAAGATGCGCATTTAAGCCTGCATTCGAATCCCTGTTCTAACACTAATTCATACAATCTTGAGCTAGTTACACTTAGTCTCTAAAATTCTCAATGTTCTTATCTAGAAGATGGAATAATATTAGTACCTAGAATAGAACTTAATAGGATAGGATATGTCAAATACTTAGCATAGTAGCACCCAATACCTTTTAGCTGTTATTACTGTCATCATAGTTGTTATTAAGAATAATAAATATGGATAATAAACATGGCCAGCATGGTGGCTTATGCCTGCAGTCTAGCACTTTGGGAGTCCAAGTCAGAAGGATTGCTTGAGGCCAGGAGTTCGATACCAGCCTGGGCAACATAGTGAGACTCTGTCTCTAAAATAATAACAATAATAAATACTATAGTAGAGTTATCCAGTCTTCATAGGAAACCACATTTAATCAAGATAATGATGAATTGTAACATTTAAACAATCAGTTGTGCAAGAAAGGATTGGCGAAATTTGGCTTAACACATGTATGTGTGAAACAGAGTGAAGGTTTTTGTTAAAAATCAAGCTTCGCTTTAACCAGTGGTGTAAATGAGCTATTGAAAAAGATAATGGCTAAATGGATAAAAGCATATTGCCCAGGTTGGCAAAGTTGAGAATGCCTTAGTATTCTAAAATAGTCAGATCCTATATGAAGGACCGGGCCCAGTTCTGAACAGCCGATTCTTTGAGCTGGACGCGTTAGAGATGCCTCTAGAGTCTTGAGGGAGGTGATAAAGGATACGGTTAAGCGCACAGAAAAAAGCTTTGGAAGGGACTGGGTAACTAATTTCAATGGGTTTTCAGGCATCTCAGTGATCACACACATCAATTTTATTTATTTATATATTTATTTATTTTTTGAGACAGAGTCTCACTCTGTCACCCAGACTGGAGTGCAGTGGCTCCGTCATGGCTCACTGTAGCTTTGACCTCCCAGGCTCAAGCAGTCCTCCCACCTCAGCCTCCCAAGTAGCTAGGACTACAGGCCTGCAGCACCACAGCTGGCTAATTTTGTTTCTTTTTTGTTGTTGTTGGTGGTGGTGTTTATATTTTATTTTATATTTTATTTTATTTATTTTATTTTATTTTTAGTGCAGTGGTGCAATCTCGGCTCACTGCAAGCTCTGCCTCCTGGGTTCGTGCCATTCTCCTGCCTCAGCCTCCCGAGTAGCTGGGACTACAGGCGCCCACTACCATGCCCGGTTAATTTTTTTGTATTTTTAGTAGAGACGGGGTTTCACTGTGTTAGCCAGGATGGTCTTGATCTCCTGACCTTGTGATCTGCCCGCCTCGGCCTCCCAAAGTGCTGGGATCACAGGCGTGAGCCACCACACCCAGCCTTGTTGTTGGATTTTTTTTTGGAGATGGAGTCTCACCTTGTTGCCTAGGCTGGAGTACAATGGTGCCATCCCTGCTCATTGCAATGAGCGAAGTGCAATGGTGTGAACTTGGCTCAGTGCAACCTCTCCCTCCTGGGTTCAAGCAATTCTCCTGCCTCAGCCTCCTAAGTAGCTGGGATTACAGCTGTGTGCCACCACACCCAGCTAATTTTTTGTATCTTTAGTAGAGATGGGGTTTCACCATGTTGGCCAGGCTGGTCTCTTTTTTTTTTTTTTTTTGAGACGGAGTCTCGCTCTATCACCCAGGCTGGAGTGCAGTGGTGCAATCTCGGCTCACTGCAAGCTCCGCCTCCCGGGTTCACGCCATTCTCCTGCCTCAGCCTCTCCGAGTAGCTGGGACTACAGGCGCCTGCCACCACGCCCAGCTAATTTTTTGTATTTTTAGTAGAGACAGGGTTTCACCATGGTCTCGATTCCTGACCTTGTGATCCACCCGCCTCGGCCTCCCAAAGTGCTGGGATTACAAGCGTGAGCCACTGTGCCCAGCCCAGGCTGGTCTTAAACTTCTGTCATGATCTTGTTTCATTTTTATAGAGGTGGGATCTTACCGTGTTTCCCAGGCTGGTCTTCAACTTCTGAGCTCAAGCAATTCTCCTGCCTTGGCATCCCAAAGTCCTGGAACACATATTGATTTCATTTTATTTCATTTTATTTTATTTTTTTCCCTATAATTTTCTTTTCTTTTTTTTTTTATATTATTATACTTCAGGTTTTAGGGTACATGTGCACAATGTGCAGGTTTGTTACATATGTATCCATGTGCCATGTTGGTTTGCTGCACCCATTAACTCGTCATTTAGCATCAGGTATATCTCCTAATGCTGTCCCTCCCCCTCCCCCCAACCCACAACAGTCCCCAGAGTGTGATGTTCTCCTTCCTGTGTCCATGAGTTCTCATTGTTCAATTCCCACCTATGAGTGAGAAGATGCGGTGTTTGGTTTTTTGTCCTTGTGATAGTTTACTGAGAATGATGTTTTCCAGTTTCACCCATGTCCCTACAAAGGACATGAACTCATCATTTTTTATGGCTGCATAGTATTCCATGGTATATATGTGCCACATTTTCTTAATCCAGTCTATCGTTGTTGGACATTTGGGTTGGTTCCAAGTCTTTGCTATTGTGAATAGTGCCGCAATAAACATACGTGTGCATGTGTCTTTATAACAGCATGATTTATAGTCCTTTGGGTATATACCCAGTAATGAGATGGCTGGGTCAAATGGTATTTCTAGTTCTAGATCCCTGAGGAATCGCCACACTGACTTCCACAATGGTTGAACTAGTTTACAGTCCCACCAACAGTGTAAAAGTGTTCCTATTTCTCCACATCCTCTCCAGCACCTGTTGTTTCCTGATTTTTAATGATGGCCATTCTAACCGGTGTGGGATGGTATCCCATTGTGGTTTTGATTTGCATTTCTCTGATGGCTAGTGATGATGAGCATTTTTTCATGTGTTTTTTGGCTGCATAAATGTCTTCTTTTGAGAAGTGTCTGTTCATGTCCTTCGCCTACTTTTTGATGGGGTTGTTTTTTTCTTGTAAATTTGTTTGAGTTCATTGTAGATTCTGGATATTAGCCTTTGTCAGATGAGTAGGTTGCAAAAATTTTCTCCCATTGTGTAGGTTGCCTGTTCACTCTGATGGTAGTTTCTTTTGCTGTGCAGAAGCTCTTTAGTTTAATCAGATCCCATTTGTCAATTTTGGCTTTTGTTGCCATTGCTTTTGGTGTTTTAGACATGAAGTCCTTACCCACGCCTATGTCCTGAATGGTATTGCCTAAGCTTTCTTCTAGGGTTTTTATGGTTTTAGGTCTAACATGTAAGTTTTTAATCCATCTTGAATTAATTTTTGTATAAGGTGTAAGGAAGGGATCCAGTTTCAGCTTTCTACATATGGCTAGCCAGTTTTCCCAACACCATTTATTAAATAGGGAATCCTTTCCCCATTGCTTGTTTTTGTCAGGTTTGTCAAAGATCAGATAGTTGTAGATATGGGGCACTATTTCTGAGGGCTCTGATCTGTTCCATTGATCTATGTCTCTGTTGTGGTACCAGTACCATGCTGTTTTGGTTACTGTGGCCTTGTAGTATAGTTTGAAGTCAGGTAGCGTGATGCCTCCAGCTTTGTTCTTTTGGCTTAGGATTGACTTGGTGATGTGGGCTCTTTTTTGGTTCCATATGAACTTTAAAGTAGTTTTTTCCAATTCTGTGAAGAAAGTCATTGGTAGCTTGATGGGGATGGCATTGAATCTATAAATTACCTTGGGCAGTATGGCCATTTTCACGATATTGATTCTTCCAAGCCATGAGCATGGAATGTTCTTCCATTTGTTTGTATCCTCTTTTATTTCATTGAGCAGTGGTTTGTAGTTCTCCTTGAAGAGGTCCTTCACATCCCTTGTAAGTTGGATTCCTAGGTATTTTATTCTCTTTGAAGCAATTGTGAATGGGAGTTCACTCATGATTTAGCTCTCTGTTTGTCTGTGATTGGTGTACAAGGATGCTTGTGATTTTTGTACATTGATTCTGTATCCTGAGACTTTGCTGAAGTTGCTAATCAGCTTGAGGAGATTTTGGGCTGAGACAATGGAGTTTTCTAGATATATAATCATGACATCTGCAAACAGGGACAATTTGACTTCCTCTTTTCCTAATTGAATACCCTTTATTTCCTTCTCCTGCCTGATTGCCCTGGCCAGAACTTCCAGCACTATGTTGAATAGGAGTGGTGAGGGAGGGCATCCCTGTCTTGTGCCAGTTTTCAAAGGGAATGCTTCCAGTTTTTGCCCATGCAGTATGATATTGGCTGTGGGTTTGTCATAGATAGCTCTTATTATTTCAAGATACGTTCCATCAATACCTAATTTATTGAGAGTTTTTAGCATGAAGGGTTGTTGAATTTTGTCAAAGGTCTTTTCTGCATCTATTGAGATAATCATGTGGTTTTTGTCTTTGGTTCTGTTTATATGCTGGATTACATTTATTGATTTGCATATGTTGAACCAGCCTTGCATCCCAGGGATGAAGCCCACTTGATCATGGTGGATAAGCTTTTTGATGTGCTGCTGGATTCGGTTTGCCAGTATTTTATTGAGGATTTTTGCATCAATGTTCATCAAGGATATTGGTCTGAAATTCTCTTTTTTGGTTATGTCTCTGCCAGGCTTTGGTATCAGGATGATGCTGGCTTCATAAAATGTGTTAGGGAGGATTCCCTCTTTTTCTGTCGATTGGAATAGTTTCAGAAGGAATGGTACCAGTTCCTCCTTGTACCTCTGGTAGAATTCGGCTGTGAATCCATCAGGTCCTGGACTCTTTTTGGTTGGTAAGCTATTGATTATTGCCACAATTTCAGAACCTGTTATTGGTCTATTCAGAGATTCAACTTCTTCCTGGTTTAGTCTTGGGAGGGTGTATTTGTCAAGGAATTTATCCATTTCTTCTAGATTTTCTAGTTTGTTTGCATAGAGGTGTTTGTAGTATTCTCTGATGGTAGACTGTATTTCTGTGGGATTGGTGGTGATAACCCCTTTTTCATTTTTTATTGCATCTATTTGATTCTTCTCTCTTTTCTTCTTTGTCTTGCTAGCAGTCTGTCAATTTTGTTGATCTTTTCAAAAAACCAGCTCCTGGATTCATTAATTTTTGAAGGGTTTTTTGTGTCTCTATTTCCTTCAGTTCTGCTCTGATTTTAGTTATTTCTAGCCTTCTGCTAGCTTTGAATGTGTTTGCTCTTGCTTTTCTAGTTCTTTTAATTGTGATGTTAGGGTGTCAATTTTGTATCTTTCCTGCTTTCTCTTGTGGGCATTTAGTGCTATAAATTTCCCTCTGCACACTGCTTTGAATGTGTCCCAGAGATTCTGGTATGCTGTGTCTTTGTTCTCGTTGGTTTCAAAGGACATCTTTATTTCTGCCTTCATTTCATTATGTACCCAGTAGTCATTCAGGAGCAGGTTGTTCAGTTTCCATGTAGTTGAGCGGTTAAGCAGAGCACCTCTCCTCCTCCAAAGGAACGCAGTTCCTCACCAGCAACGGAACAAAGCTGGATGGAGAATGACTTTGACGAGTTGAGGGAAGAAGCCTTCAGACGATCAAACTACTCCGAGCTACGGGAGGAAATTCAAAACAATAGCAAAGAAGTTAAAAACTTTGAAAAAAAATTAGACAAATGGATAACTAGAATAACCAATGGAAAGAAGGGCTTAAAGGAGCTGATGGAGCTGAAAGCCAAGTTTCAAGAACTACGTGAAGATTGCAGAAGCCTCGGGAGCCGATGTGATCAATGGGAAGAAAGGGTATCAGTGATGGAAGATGAAATGAATAAAATGAAGCGAGAAGGGAAGTTTAGAGAAAAAAGAATAAAAAGAAATGAACAAGGCCTCCAAGAAATATGGGACTATGTGAAAAGACCAAACCTATGTCTCATTGGTGTACCTGAAAATGACGGGGAGAATGGAACCAAGTTGGAAAACACTCTGCAAGATATTATCCAGGAGAACTTCCCCAATCTCGCAAGGCAGGCCAACATTCAGATTCAGGAAATACAGAGAACGCCACAAAGATACTCCTCGAGAAGAGCAACTCCAAGACACATAATTGTCAGATTCACCAAAGTTGAAATCAAGGAGAAAATGTTAAGGGCAGCCAGAGAGAAAGGTCGGATTACCCACAAAGGGAAGCCCATCAGACTAACAGCTGATCTGTCGGCAGAAACTCTACAAGCCAGAAGAGAGTGGGGGCCCATATTCAACATTCTTAAAGAAAAGAATTTTTAACCCAGAATTTCATATCCAGCCAAACTAAGCTTCATAAGTGAAGGAGAAATAAAATACTTTACAGACAAGCAAATGCTGAGTGATTTTGTCACCACCAGGCCTGCCCTAAAAGAGCTCCTGAAGGAAGCACTAAACATGGAAAGGAACAACCAGTACCAGCCACTGCAAAAACATGCCAAATTGTAAAGACCATCGAGGCCAGGAAGAAACTGCATCAACTAACGAGCAAAATAACCAACTAACATCATAATGACAGGATCAAATTCACACGTAACAATATTAACTTTAAATGGAAATGGGCTAAATGCTCCAATTAAAAGACACAGACTGGCAAACTGGATAAGGAGTCAGGACCCATCAGTGTGCTGTATTCAGGAAACCCATCTCACGTGCAGAGACACACATAGACTCAAAATAAAGGGATGGAGGAAGATCTACCAAGCAAATGGAAAACAAAAAAAGGCAGGGGTTGCAATCCTAGTCTCTGATAAAATAGACTTTAAACCAACAAAGATCAAAAGAGACAAAGAAGGCCATTACATAATGGTAAAGGGATCAATTCAACAAGAAGAGCTAACTATACTAAATATACATGCACCCAACACAGGAGCACCCAGATTCATAAAGCAAGTCCTGAGTGACCTACAAAGGACTTCAACTCCCACACAATAATAATGGGAGATTTTAACACCCCACTGTCAACATTAGACAGATCAACGAGACAGAAAGTTAACAAGGATATCCAGGAATTGAACTCGGCTCTGCACAAAGTGGACCTAATAGACATCTACAGAACTCTCCACCCCAAATCAATAGAATATACATTTTTTTCAGCACCACACCACACCTATTCCAAAACTGACCACGTAGTTGGAAGTAAAGCTCTCCTCGGCAAATGTAAAGAACAGAAATTATAACAAATTGTCTCTCAGACCACAGTGCAATCAAACTAGAACTCAGGATTAAGAAACACATTGATTTTAATTTATGAAGGTGACTGAGCAGCTAATGTGATGGGAAGATTTTCGTTGCTTCTACTGCCCAAGAGGAAGGGCATGGCAGGCCACACAGGGCCACATGGGGGAAGGCCAGTGTTGGACAGGAGGTGGAGACGAGTGAGGAGAGAGCATGGGCCAGTCTTCATTGTGTTTTCTGTGGAACAGGCATGGCACGGCAGGGGAAACAGCTTCAGATTGGCTAGTTTGAATGACAACAGTGGGTTTAGGGGCAGAGGGGCTGTCCCTTGTTGTCTGGTACCTGGTCCTGTGTTGATTTCGGACAGGGGAAGTATTGGCCTGATATGTGTTAGATACAGGAGGTAGTTGGAGTATAGCCTTTGGATTGGCTGGTTTGTGTATGAAAGGCACTCACACAGACCAGTCATTTATCGTCTTAGGAATGAGCTAGCCCCAAGGAGGGGGTCAGTCTCTCTTACCCATCTAGGTCCCCCAAGAGGTCAAAACATCATAAAATATAAAAACTAAAAACTATGATTAATACATCAGGGTACAAGCTGTAGCTCCAGGGGAAGAACCAGGAACTATGGGGAGAAGTCCTAGACAGGCAGATTTTAGGGAAAAAGGAAAATAAATCTTTCTGTGAAACAGGGCCATTGGAAAGTGGAAAGAATGTCTTTGTGATACCAAGAATGCCTGAACTCAGATATAGTCTGGGATGGCATAACCAGGTTGCTCATGTTGTAGGTGGGATTCCTTCAAGGACTGGGAGATTGGAATAAGGTCCAACTCATAGATTCCATTATTTGATGGCTGATGGCATACCTAGAAGGAAATCGGATGTCCACTGCTTCTCTTCGTGTACTACTTCTTAACTTCTTGGGAGTAGAACCAACTTAGAAAGATTAAAATTCAGCACTGGAAATAAATGACATTTTTATATATAGTTGTAATAACTAGGGCTCTGACGGGAAGGACTGGAAATCAGCCACTGGAAAAAAGAGCCCCTATTTTAGTGCCAGTTAAGTGGGAGCCAAGTGGCCAGATGCCTATGTTAAAAACAATGGGCTGACCTTGAATTCTCCCGAGAAACTACAAACTATAAGGTTTGTATTGGCAAAGTCTTTCTGTGAAGTCATTCTTCCACTAGAAATATATAGAGCTCTGGCTTGGCCCTGTCCACTGAGGACTTTACTGTGTGTTAGGACCATTTTTTAAGAACCGGCCTTCTTCTTTTTTTTTTTTTTTAAAATGGTTATCATTTTAAGTCTGTGCTTCCATTAAGTATTAAAAGATGCTAATGGATGGTAAGATTCTCAGTTTCCTCTTCCTAAACAGGAAGGAACTACACTAGAATGATCTAAAGGTTTCCTTCTGATTCTAGAATTCTTTGATTTTGTGACGATATTCTTTGTTAACTCTCAAAACTCTATTCCTTGAATTGACTCTACTTGTATGAACTACGCACTGTTGTTGACAGTACACTGTGTGCCTGTCTAGTGTTATTCTAGGCATTTCCATTTGTTATCAGATAGGTAGGGTTGCTCTTATTTTAGAGCCAAAGAAGCAGAGACTCATATTAGTAACTTGTCCAAAATCAAGGAGCTAACAAAGGGGAACATTAGGGAAGACTAAATCTCTGTGACTCTTCCTGTCCTATTGCAGAGTTCCATATTGCAATGATGAGTGTCAGAAGCTGTCAGAAAATGATGCTGGGAATGCCATTCTTTGTTAGACAGTAAAGCCACTGCCTCTGGCTTGGAAGTATTGATCACTGCATCTGAGATTTGAGAATTGAAGGTGGTTAACTATGGTCCCACTTGCCCCTCTCTCCAGATGAGTTTGTTTTTTTCTGGTAAGGGTGTGGAGGGGAGACAGACAAGAGGAAAGACGCATTTAAAAATCATGGAAATGTTTTGATGTTTCTTTCATTTAATTATTTCTTTTTGTCCCAAGTTTAATATCAGTTTCTGTTTGTTTCAATTCTACTTAAGGCAAGAAGAAAATTCCCTTTTACTTCTAAAATTCTGTTAATTTTTTCTTTGATATTTCTTTTAAAAATTTTTAAATAATTTTCATGGGTACATAGTAGGTGTATATATTTGTGGGGTGCATGAGATATTTTGATACAGGCATACAATGTGTAATAATCACATCAGGGTAAATGGGGTATTTGTCACCTCAAGCATTGATTATTTCTTTGTGTTGCAAATATTCCAATTATGCTCTTCTGTTTCAATATGCAAAGACGGATACCTGACTTGCTTTTAAAATCCATTTGAGCTCAGTATGCCTTTCAAATTGGACATTTTAAGGTAATAAAGGCTGTTTGAGAATCCTGGACATTCAGTACTCACTTGGGGCACTTGAACTCTTATCCAATCCTAGAAAACAAGCTATTTCCATCTGGATGGCTTCTAAATTCTTATGGGAAATTTATCAGATTATTTTCTTTCTCAGATACAGGTTGCTGGATCTCCATTTATTTTTGTCAGTCACATGGTCACCATAACTGAAACCGTCATTTAATGTGTTATTGCTATGAAAAACCTCAACTTTATTTATTTTAAAGTGAACACATCAACTATGTCAGTTATGGTGCTTTGTAATGCACAAAAAAATCAGGAGTGGGAGGTTCATTTATAAATTCGTGACATTTAGGCTCAAGCATCTGTTGGGACTTTGAACTGTCTGGAAAACAGATACTAACCAATGAGACTAAACAGTTTGTGTGGCCATCTGTTCAGAATTAAAACATGGAGGAGTAAATTAGATTAATCATTCTACAATTTGGGGAATTCAGTATGAAGATCTGCTTTTACTGTGAATGCCTCTATTTTTAAGCATTTGAATGGAAGTTTTTCTACATCTGGCTTCCACTATATATTTGTGAAAATGAACTTTAGGCCGTGTGTGTGCATATGTTTGTGGCATGTGGTATGTGGCACATGAGTGACACAATTTTGGGGATGTGGTGGGGGCAGGTGAGACAATTATCCAAGTGGCTAGGCATATCATAGGCTTTAAAGTTAGATAACTTTTGGGTAAGAATACCTTACCTTTCTCAACTGTACAAGGGAGTAATAAAATTATTTATTTCATAAGGTCTTATAAGGATTACTTAAGATAATTATTGCATGTAAAGTACTTAGTATAATCCCTGGCACATAGTAAACACGCACTAAATATTAGTCACTATTCTGTGTCAACATTTATCATCATCACCATTATCACCTTTGTCCTCATTTCAAAATACAAAATGAATTTTACGCCCTTCAAAAATAGCTTTCTTTAGATTTATTTTCTAATAGGTATTTACTGCATTAGTAACAAATTAAATGGTGTGTGTGTGTGAGTGTGTATGAGCATAAGTATTAGAGTGTGAAAGTGCTGATGAGTGTATGTGTGTATGTGTGTGTTTTAGTGGATCCAATCTTTAAAAACTCTGATCCACTTAAATTAATTGCTTCATTTGCAGAACTAATGCCTGGTATTAACAGAGAATGACTCCTTTCCCCCTTTTAAATATACAGATACACTGTTGAATATGCTGTTACACTCAATGTTAAAATAATGACTAATACACAAGGGGCCAATTTAGCAGGAACTCTTAATCATGACTTCCTGCAACTGGGCCCCTGATGGAAGTATATAATTATGGGTCAGAAATTGTAAATAACAGAACACTGGAAAATCGAGTGTAGGCTAATGCCAATAGAAATCAGCCCCTAAGCTCCTTTCAGTATAGATTTTAAGAAATTGAAGCTATCTTAGGTATAATCTTGCCTCATCTTTGTCTCTCCTTTTCCACCTTTTTTGGACTCCCAGTTCAATCTCACCATCCCCAACCAGCAGTTTATAATGGCCAGAACCCACCATCCCTCCCTCTCTTCCTCCTCCCTCTCTCCCTCCTTCCCTTCCTCCCTCTCTCCTTCCCTTCCTTCTTTCTTTCCTCCCTCATCCCCTCTCTCCTTCCCTCCTTTCCCGTCCCTTTTTATCTTTCCTCTATTGCCCCTTTTCCCCAATACATCAACTGGGCATATACTATGTGTCAAGTCTTGTGGTAGATTAAGTAGTATGCCCTGCACCCATGTTTCTTCCCAAAGGGGGACCCATTTTCAGTTCAAATCCTAATCAGAAAGTGACTCTTCTCACCAAAAGGAGTGGCAGAAAAATCTTCCCTTTGTCCTGTGCTAAGGGTGGGCAGAAAGCTCAGATTAAGAAAAACAAACAAAAAACCAAGCAGAACAAAGCCCTCCGTTGTTTAACAAATACAGCCAGCAGCCAGTATTTGGCAGAACTTATTGGAGGGAATTTAAGCCTCCAAAAAAAATCAATGGATAATGATTATTCTTAAAGTGCCCTTTGAGCAATTGCATTAGTGGAGGTGGAAAATAGTCTGTAAATACTAACAAGGGTCCTGATGCAAGGAAGTGACTGTAACAGGGACAAAGTGTTGAACTCCTTCACTCCTGGGCTTCTAAGGGAGGAGTATTTCTGATTGCTGTGTCAGGTCCTGGGTTCTTTCTTGGGGAGAATTCAGGTAAGGGAAGCAATGGAGAGAATGCTAAAGAGGTTAGAGAGGTTTTTCTCTACATAATAAAGAGCTAAGAAAGAGGAAAGGCTGAAGTGAGGAGACAGGGAGAGACAGGAAAGAGAGAGAGGAGAGAAAAGCTGTCATGGAGGCTGAGGGAGTTTGGGGGGTGCAAGATATCTAGGAATAGATTATTTAGAAGAACAAGAAGGGATGAGGGGATTTTAAAGATATTTTCTTTGAATTAAGAATGCACACCCACCTTTTGCATTTTACCAAAAGACAAGTCACGAATGGAAACATGTTTAATCATTGTTTGCTTGCCAGACATCGTTTCTTTGCAACTAAAACCACAAAGCACCTCCTGATCCACCTGGATTAGACAGCTAATCTCACATGGGATGCTATGGGGTACACCCAAGGACATACAGGGCCCAGAAGAAGTCAGACTAAGTTGGCACAGAGACTCTCTCAGCAGCTGCACTTTTTTTTTTTTTTTTTTTTTGAGACAGTCTCACTCCTCACTCTGTAGCCTAGGCTGGAGTGCAGTGACACAGTCTCAACTGACTGCAACCTCCACCTCCCGGGTTCAAGCGATTCTCCTGCCTCAGCCTCCTGAGTAGCTGGGACCACCACACCTGGCCAATTTTTGTATTTTTAGTAGAGACGGGGTTTCACCATGGTGGTCAGGCTAGTCTCGAACTCCTGACCTTGTGGTGATCTGCCCACCTCAGCCTCCCAAAGTGCTGGGATTACAGGTGTGAGCCACCACGCCTGGCCAGCAGCCACACTTTTAAGAGTTCTTATTCAATTCTTACTGAAGAGAAACTGCAAGGGCCTGACAGGGTCCCACTGAGCAGTGTTCAGGGTTTACAGTATAAATGCATGTCAATGTTAGTTATATAGGAACCTGCATGTATTTCCCATTCTAGGGTGTGGAGTGGGTCATTCTCAACAGATGCTTCAGTTATGTCTAGAGTCCCTGGTAGGTATTGCTGAGGCTGAGCCGTGCTGCCCCTGGCCAGCCTGTGAGAGTCAGGTTTCATCAGCGGAGAGCAGGAAGCTCCATGAAGCACCCCTCAAGAGAATGTGGGATTCAGGAGGCATGTTTCATGCAAGGCTTGCTACACATGACACTTACACTTGAGTCCCTACCTTCGAAAAAGAAAAACTCTGTCCCTAGTAAAGGAGTGGTGGCAACATAGACCCCATGGGAGAAGGGGTCTTCTTTAGGCCACGGAGTAACTTAATTTGATGCAGAAGTTAGGCCTGGTTAAGGCTGGGCTGCCTATTTCTGCTACAGAGAAGGATAAGCCTGACCCTTTTCCTCTCTCCATGGAGATGGTCCTTCCCTAGGGTGGCTTCCTGGATCCTTCATAGAATCTCCTTTCCTCTACCACCATTTTTCAGCCCAGCTTATATACATTTCTATTCGTCTGCCCAGCACATGGCTATGGACAGGAGTCAGTCAGGAAAGCTAAACAGATTGAAAATGTAAACAAAACAAAACAAAACAGAAAAATCTACCTCACACACGCACACACCCCTGAGTAATAATGCTCTCTTTGTGTTCTCATGCATGGTGGTGCCCAAAAGGCCACAGAAATTTGACTGTTGAGGAAACTGAATCCAGGGAAGCTCAATGACTCACTCAGAGTCACACAGCAGGCTGTGGCTGACTCAGAACTTGTGCCAGCATTCCAGATTCCTTGTCCACTGCTCTTCCTGCTCAGATCATGTATGGACACATGCAGTGGTGCAGGATATGCCTCATTTTATCATCCCAGAAGCTCCTCTTTTTGCAGCCAAATGGAAATCATTCCAAAACACAGGAAGACTGAGGATACTCCTTGAAGATGCCAAAACCTCACCTCCTTCTGGTTGCACTATGGAGCTGGACAGTGAGGGTTCCTAGTGGCAGGACAGTTTAAAGTCAGGCAGCGATGCCATTAGTACCAGCTGTGTGGTTTGTACAAAAGGGACTGGAAGAAAATGGAATAAGTCTCAGTGCTTTCATCTGCACAATGGGCATATTAACAGGCTCTATCACACAGGGCTATGGAAAGGATTAAGTGAGATATAAAAAGATCATACATTTATTTTTCTTAATTTTCCAATTTTTTATTTTTAGTTTTTATGTATACATAGTAAGTGTATATATTTTTGGGGAGAAGATCATACATTTCCTAGCACAGGACTAATACATTTAGCTGTGGCTATTATCAGAGAGCACCAAGACCTTAGGTGGGGCAACCAGACTGGCTATGGGGCTTGACATAAGCCAGACCCATGGCCCATAAACTATTTCAGGTAGGAAGTAAGCAATACTATAACTTGGACTCAAGGGGGAGCAAAAGGGCACCCCTCAATGGTGATGGCTTCCCACCTGGTCTCAACACTGTAAAACTTGGGACTTGCTGCCAAGCTCCACCAGGCAGGGGCAGAGGACACTGAGTCTCCCCAGACTGAGTCAGGAGTGGCTCGGGAGCTGACACTGGCCTGAGCTTGCAGCAAAGGGCCCCTACGTACCAGGCTAGGCAGCTCTGGAGAAAGTAGAAGTGGAGAAATAAGGTGTGGACTCACCAAGACAGTTCCAAAGTCAATTTCACTCTGACACACTGTCTGTGATCTTCCACAGTCAGCACAATGCCTGCCCCCTGTGGGTGTTGCATAAATTGCATAAATATTTGTTGAATGAATGAATCATTCAATAGACCAAGGCCAAATCAGAACCCCAAACCCTAAGGTCTTTATACTCTCACTGTCCATCCATCAATCTTCCTGTCAGATCTCCTGTCAGAAATCAGAATATACCTTTGCAATACCCTTTGCTGGCCTTTTAGTTATCTTTTGAATAGAGGCTCTGAGCCTTGAAAGTATTGCCTGGGAAATATTAACACCTATCTGAATATCTCCCGAACACCTCAATTAACTATATGGTGCTGTCTGGCCAGGACCTTATTTCGGTATAATGTGAACCTGAGACAGCAGCACCTCCTAGTCGCATCCTTGAAATGCCTAACGCCTTCATTCATGCTTGGCCCTGGATTGTGGGGAGATCTGCAAACCTCATCAGAGCATGGCTTCCCAAGGGCCAGGTCACAGGGCACTTTGCAGCCTGAATTCATCCAGGACTGCCTCTGGCTGAGCACACTAATTTGTTGACCAGGTTGGGTGCCCTTGGCAGCTCCAACCATCACGTAGATACTCCAGTCACCTTTTCTACCTCAAAGAATGGAGGTTTTCAAACTCTGTTGGCCATGACCCACAATAGGAAATACATATTGCAGTGACCCAGTGTATATATGCATACAATGTATTTTTATCATTCTCACATACACATTTTCCCCCCACATTTGAATATCTCTGAAATTTGGATATGTTTTACAAATTATGACATCTTGCCACTAATTATTAGCATTTTTTTCTTTCTGGGTGATACATAAAGTTTTGCATTTTCCAATAAATGATGACTGTGATTCAGTGAAATATGGCATACGTGTAATTAAAAACCACTTTTTATAAAAACTATCTTTGCTGCATGTTGCTCTATGACATTTTCTATGTGTTATTTTATTTCTTTTCCTTTTAATGCTGTTCACTGCTACTCATTTAGTCAACTTGGACCACCCTCTAGAGGGGCTTCAACTGTTATTTTCAAAACATTGTCACAGGGACAGAGGAGGGTATTAGGGAACTCTGTGACTAAAGAGTTTTCCATAAATGGGTGGACCTCAGATTTACAAGCATTAAGTTATTGGACCAGGAGGGGGAATAGATCATGATTAGGAGAGTGGAAAAGAAAGATGACAAATCACTTTAAGTCAGACAAACCTTTTTCTATACTAGCGCCCTTACTTACTAATCATAGAACTGTGGATATATTTTTTAAAATTATCAGTGTCTTAGTTTTCTCACCTGTAAAACACTGAACAGAGCTCCTGTCATTCAGAGCTGTTGTCAACATGAGAGTTAAGAGTGTAAAGCACTGACCTAGGGCCTGCATGTAGTAGGCACTCAATAAATGGTGGCAATCATGGCATTGGTGATGATGGCACTCAGTAACTAGTAAGTGTTATTATTAAAAGTCACAAAAACAGCTAGTACCCAAAGTGACATTGGCTGGTATAAAGATCTTACAATTATTTTTAAAGTTTCATTGTATTCATTTGATTATATAGTTTCTTGCCATCACAACAAACACTCCTATTCATGTCTAATTCGATACTTGGTGAGTCCACGTAAGCATTTGGGTCCCCACTGATGAGAGCACCATGTCCAAGTCACCCACTTGGTCAGGTTCTCTTGCTTTTTGTTGTGCATCTCATCTTATGGTAGGCATTCAAACTATGGGCTCAGGCAAGCCTTTCCAGTGTGATCATATTAATTTTATATTTTATGTGTTAACATGTGCCTCCAATAACTTGCTTTCCTTGCTCATCATGGTGATGCATTTTTCCTACTTTATGTCTTCCCTCATTGATTACGATGGGCTGTTGACTATTTGAACCTGGTACTTTTACTTGATCACCTCCACACAGTTTCACTCCCATTCATTTCCAATTTCTCTTTATCAGTGTTCTCTCTCAGTCCTTATAGGCCTAGATGTTCATTGTGGTTTCATCATCTATTTGATCTCCCCTCTCATGTTTCATTAGCATTTCTTCAATAGTTTCTCAGGGTTATTTCCCATGATTCAGCCATTGTATACTTCTTAAAACTTTTAAGCCTTTGAATAACTAGAGGAATGTCTCACAGAGTCATAACATTTTTTGTTTACATGAATTAACCCTCAAAAATGCATTCAATTATCAGAAATACTTTAATGCATTGTATTGGGTTCAAAATGATTAAGGTATGTTTATTATTATGTAATGGAGAAATTCAAAGCTTAATTTCAAAAATGTTAAGTAAATGTTTAGAGATGCATACAATTCCAGTAAATAGATAATTTCTACCTGTCTCTTGTCATTATCAACATTTGCAAACTAACAGGCATGGTTTTCTTGTGAGTACCAGATATTTGTGTGTTCATTAGCTCGATTGCATGAGTGAAACATTCCTTGACTTCTTTAGCTCAGTATGTAGGAAGGTAGGTGGGTATATAAGAAAGGAGGAAGAACACTAGGAAGATATATACATTGGTATATAGATAGGTAATAAGGATAATTATCATCATTATTATTTTGCTTGGTTTTTCAGGATTAGCCATGTGAAATATTATTATAATTTGTTGTGTGTGTTACAGGTCTCTTAGTTTGCAAAAAGGAATTAACCCTCCTGATCTCCTAACTACTCAATAATAGAAGCTAAGTAAATATTCCCATTTAACAGAAGTGGACATAGAAGTCCAGAGAGGTGAGCTCCATGAGCAACACATTAGATGCAGTAATGTAATGTCATGAAGAAACAGCAAATCTGGAGCTGAATCCCTGGGCTCCTAATTCAGTGCTCCTTCTACAATACTAGGTAGGCAGAGATGACAAGAAAAAATGCTGGAAGAAGCAATGGGTACTCTTCTCCCCATTGCTTCTGTGAAGGGCTTTGGTTCCATTTAAAAAGTAGAATACTCTAAAAGTGGTCACAGTCC
Organism: Symphalangus syndactylus; assembly: GCF_028878055.3. Classification (NCBI taxonomy): domain Eukaryota; kingdom Metazoa; phylum Chordata; class Mammalia; order Primates; family Hylobatidae; genus Symphalangus; species Symphalangus syndactylus. The sequence goes on from NC_072426.2 coordinate 82,087,715, forward strand.
TTGGCTCAAGAATTTTGGCTATCTCATAAAGCAACATTAAAACAAAATGGCCCCAGGTCATAAAGATTGCATTGTACTGAGAAATGACCTTGTACAGTGGTCAACCTCAGTCCCAGACAAGCTTGCAAAGCAGAAAATCTTATTTTCCACTTTTCCTGACCAGCTTTTCTGGAGCCCTGAGCTCTGTTTCTTGTAAATGGGGACACTGAGCTAAGAACTGAGATTTCCTGATGCCTAGATATGATATTTACTCATTACCCATATATTTGACACCTGATATCTGACCTTTTCAGGCCAAAGGGCCAGTTTCTGTTGAGTTCTGATAAAGTCAGTCCACAAATGCTATTTGCTGCTCATCTCATCTGTGACCATCTTCTGCTGGGCATTGGTGCCATCTGATTGTTGAAATACAGCTCAGTCCTTGCAGGGATAGGGTCTAGCACACACCAGAACTTCTTAACATGTAATTTTAATTCTCACAACAAACATGAGGTTGGTGCTATTATTTCATTTTATAGACATGAAGAATGAGGCTTAAAAAGGCTAAGCAAACTCACCAGTGGTGAACAGCTACTGCACAGTAGAGCTAGGATCCAAACCCACATCTGCCTGATGTCAAAGCATTAATTTTTACACTTTGTCAATGGCACCTGAATACTTTGTTTTCAAATCCCCAGCTCACCAGCGGTTTGGACCCCAAATTTGAAAGAAACACTATCACCCAAGTCAATTCTTCTGACCATGAACAAACATCCCAAGCAGTATGAGAAATTTTAGCAGCCATGGTGCAGAGCTCTCTGAAGCCTGATATAGATTAGGAACAGAGAGAAGATTAGAGGTGTGTATATTATGGATTGTGGGCATAAGACTTGGATAAGGAAAATATTTCCTTGTATTGATTGAGAAATGTCCTTATTTGAAGTAAGGAAGAGACACTCCATTGATTGGCCAGATCCCAAGATGCTAGCATGACAGTGAAAGTGGGCTTGGAAGGGGAAAAGGAGGAACCTACAGCCCTATTTCTGCCCTGGGGGGTATAAGAGAGTTGAAGGAGTTAGGGGAAGAGGAGTGTGCTTTGGGGGGTCACCTCCCTTGAAGGGAGAAGAGAGCCTTCGAGATGGTGAGTCCCCTTCTACTTGTGTATTTTGTATGGAAAAGACATTTCTATACCTTAGTTTCTTTGAATTCCAGGTATTGGAAACAGAAATGGCAAAAACACGTATGTTTTACTACTTCAGATCTACTGAAAATCAGATTTCTTGACAAGCTAGGATGGGGCTGTCAGTGAGGGGTCCTTCCTGTAATATCAACTTATGGGTGCAGAGTAGCTACAGAGGAACACAATGGGCAAAGAGAAAGAGTCTGTGCATTCTTGTAATCATCAACCAATAGTGGAAATGGCAGAGTGACAGAGTAAAGTAGGGAGGAAGAGGGGAGAAGTGGCCAGCAGGCACAGTGCTTGGGGAGCAGACAGTGAATGGCACAGTGGGGAGGGCTGGGGGAGAGCAGTGGGGGAGTCTGAGAAGGCTCCTTCTGAACATATTTTGAGCCTTGGAAGATGAGGTAGGTGGGACGCACAGGAAGGAGAGGAACAGCATTCCCACCAGGGAACCTTGTTTGGAGAAGGTACTGAAGTTGATGCCCACAGTCCCTGTGCTGTTGCTTGGCCAGTATGGAGGACTGTCTTGAATGGCGTATGAAAATGAGGTGAAAGATATCACGGAAAGCACCTGCCTGGGGTGGCTATAACACCTTGCTGCCCTGTTTACCAATCTGTTAAATGGGAGAAATAATCCCTGTTTTACAGAAATGTCAGGAGGATTAAAAGTGGTAGTGTATGTCAAGGATCCAGCCCACTGCTTGGCATAAAATAGATGCCCTGTGAACAGTCACTTCTTACTAATTAAAAAGGGAAGATGATGGGTCTTTGGGGCTTCTTTCATATACATTTAAATGGGCGTTCAAAAGGATCTTGGAGCCCCTCTTGGATACAATAGAATGCCTCCATTGCACTGCACCCTAACAGGCAGGAGAAGACTTTACTGGGCACCCTATAAGGAACCAACTTCTATTCTTCCTGCTGTTGCTTGCAGTAGGGAGGTCTGGGACCTGATAATTAGGGGAAGACAAGCAGGGGCTGAGACCCCAAGTCACCCATGCTGATGGCCTCTGCCCTGCTGCATGTGTGTATTCACGCATGAGTGTGTGTGCCTGTCCACATGTGTGTATCTGTGTTCAGGTGTATAAGCCATCACACAAAGGAGGAAGAGAAATGAATCAAAGGACTCTACTACAGAATTCCACCAAGCCACCATGACAATCAAAAAAACGGAAAAATTTAAAGAATTTATAAAATAACTAGAAAACAATTAATAACGTAACAGGAACAAAACCTTACATATCAATGTAAACCTTGATTGTAAACAGATTAAATGTTCATTTAAAATATACAGACTGGCTTAATAAATTTTAAAACATTTTCCAGCTATACGCTGCTTACAAGAAACTCATATTGTCTGTAAAGGAGTGGAAAAAGACATTCCACGCAAATAGAAACTAAACTCAAAAAGTAGAAGCTACACTTATATCAGGTATATCAGACTTTAAGTCAAAAACAGTTAAAAAAAAAAAGGCTAAAGGGCTACTATATAATAATAAAGGGGTCAATTCATTAAGAAGCTATGACAATTATAAATATATATTTATAAAATGCTGGATCACCTAGATTTATAAAAGCAATATTTAGTCAGAAACAGAGAGATAAGCAGCAATACAATAATACTAGGGAAATTCGATATGCCATTCAGAGCATTAGACAAATTATCTAGACAGAAAATAAACAAACATTGGACTAAAATTGGACTTTAGGCCAAATGACTTAACAGATATTTACAGAACATTCTACTCAACAACTGCAGAATATACATTCTTCTCATCAGCACATGAATTATTATCCAAGATAGACCATATTTTAGGCCACAAAATAAGTCTCAACAAATTTTAAAATACTGAAATTAGATTAAGTATCTTCTGAGACCACAGTGGAGTAAAACTAGAAATCAATACCAAGGGAAACTCTGGAAACTATACAAATAAATGAAATTTAAATAACATGAATGACCATGAAGTCAACAGAAAAATTAAGATGAAAATTTATAAAATGAATTCTAAACTTGGAAGCAAAAAGATAACCTTCATGAAAACACATAAAAGTAAAAAACCCATTGGTAAAGCAAACACACAAATGAGGAAGAGCAAGGACTCATGGTAACATAACAAAACACTAACAAAGAACAATGACAAAATAAGATAAAAAGTAAGAAATAAAGAATATATAAAATAATTAATATAACAGAAACAATACCTTAGATATAGAAGACAACCTTGTGTGTAAATGAATTATTCACTTAAAATAATAGACTGTGAATGAATTTAGAAAACATGGTCTGACTACATGCTGCCTACAAGAAATTCACTTCACCTATTAAGACACATATAGACAAGAAAGTAAAAGCATGAAAAAAGATATTTCATGCAATGAGAAACTAAACATAAGCAGAAGTAGCTGTACTTATATCACATAATTATATCACATAAACCAGAATTTAAATTAGAAAAAGAAAAGAAACTCATTAAATAATAATAAAGTGACCAATCCAGCAACAGAATATAACAGTTCTAAATACATATATTAACCAAACACTGGAATACCAAGATTCATAAAGCATATATTACTACATCTAAAGAGAGGGATAGACTATAGACTGCAATACAACAATTGTGGGAGACTTCAACACCCCACCTCAGCATGAAAAAGATTATTGAAACAGTAAATCAAAAAACACTGGATTTAAACTGGAATTTAGACTAAATGATTTTAATAGACATTTACAAAACGTTTTATCCAACAACAGCAGAATAAGCATTCTTTTTATTAGCACATTCTCCATAACAGACTACAAATGTCAACATTTAAAAAAAATAGGCTGCAAATGGGCCGGGCACGGTGGTTCACACCTGTAATCCCAGCACTTTGGGAGGCCGAGGCGGGTGGATCACGAGGTCAGGAGATCGAGACCATCCTGGCCAACACGCTGAAACCCCATCTCTACCAAAAATACAAAAAATTAGCCGGACATGGTGGCATGTGCCTGTAGTCCCAGCTACTCAGGAGGCTGAGGCAGGAGAGTCACTTGAACCCAGGCGGCGGAGTTTACAGTGAGCCGAGATTATGCCACTGTGCTCCAGCCTAGGCAACAACGCGAGACTCCGTCTCAAAAAAAAAAAAAAAAAGGCTACAAATGACAACAACAACAAATTTAAAAAATTGTAGCAAATATCTCAAGCCACCCTAAAATACAACTAAAAATCAACACCAAGAGAAACTTTGGAAACTATATGAATACATGAAAATTAAATAACACAATCCCAAATGACCATTGGGTCAATTAACAGTTAAGATGGACATTTTTTAGAGTATTGAAAGAAATAAAGAAAACACAACATATCAAAGTCTATAGTATACAGCAAAAGCATTAAGAACAGATAGGCTATACCAATAAACATCTAGATCAGAAACCAGAAAGATTTCAAATCAACAATCTAACAATGCACCTCAAGGAAGTGAAAAAAAGTGAACACACCAAACCCAAAATTTGCAGAATGAAAGAAATAATAGAGATTGGAGAAGAACTAAAGAGAGACTAAAGAAAGAAATACAAGGGATCAATGAAATGATAAGTATGTTATTCAAAAATATAAGCAATATTGATAAACTGCTAGCTTGACTGACCAAGAAAAGAGATAAGAACCAAATCAGCAAAATAAAAAAAATAGAAATTATAATTGCTATCACAGAAATACCAAAGATAATCAAAGAATATTATAAATGTTAACAAACGGGAAAATCTAGAGGAAATGATTGAATTTCCATAAACTAAACACACAACCTATCCAGATTGAATCAGAAGTAGAAAAACTGAACTAATCAATGAGTAATGAGATTGAGTCAGTAATAAAATGTCTCCCAGCAAAAAAAGAAATAAGATCAGATTGATTAACTACTGAATTCTTCCAAGTTTATAAAAAAAGAATGAACACCAATCCTCCTCAAACTATTTCAAAAACACATAAGAGAAAAGAATGCTTTACTCATTCTGAGAGGCTCTAAAACCAAACCAGACAAGGATCCAAAAACAACAGGCCAATATCTGTAATAAACATTGATGCAACAATCCTTAATAAAATGCTAACAAACCAAATACAACAACACATCAAAAGGTAATACACCACAATCAAGTGAAATTTGTACCAAAAATGCAAGGATGGTCACATACACATATCAATACACTAAATAAACTGCCTCAGTAGAATGTAGGACAAAACCCATATAACTAGGTCAAGAGATGTAGAAGCAATTGAAAACATTCAACATCTGTTCATATTAAAGCCCCCCAACAAACTAGGCATAGAAAGATCATTCTCCAAAATTATAAAGGTCATATGTGACAAACCCAAAGCTAACAATATACTGAACAGACAAAAGCTGAAAGCTTTTCTCTAGGACCTAGAACTATACAAGAATATTCACTTTCACAAATCTTATTGAACATGAAAGTCGTCATCAGTAATCTGGCAAGAGAAAAAAATAACAGACATCCAAATTGACTTGCAGAAGGAAGTCAAAGTGTCCACTTTGCAGATGACATAATCTTATATATAGAAAAACCTAAAAAGACTGCAACAAAAGACTGTAAGAACTCATAAACAAGGCCAGGTGCTGTGGCTCACGCCTGTATTCCCAGCACTTTGGGGTGCTGAGGCAGATGGATCACCTGAAGCCAGAAGTTCGAGAACAGCCTGGCCAACATGGTGAGACCCTGTGTCTACTAAAAATGCAAAAATTAGCCCGGCATGTTGGCACGTGCCTGTAGTCCCAGCTAGTTGGGAGGCTGAGGCAGGAGAATCGCTTGAACCCAGGAGACAGAGGTTGCAATGAGCTGAGATCATGCCATTGCACTCCAGCCTGGGCAAAAGAGCAAGACTCCATCTAAAACAACAGCAACAACAACAACAACAACAACAACAAAAAGAGAAAATAAGCAAAAAAAAAAACAGAAAAGAAAATAATAGAACTCATAAACAAATTCAGCAACTTTGGAGAATACAAAATCAACATACAAAAATCAGTAGTGCTTCTCTACATTGATAATAGTCAAAAAATGAAGCAAGAAGGCAATCCTGTTTACGATAGCTATATAAATTACCCAGGAGTAAATTTAATCAAAGACATGAAAAATCTTTACAAAGAAAACTAAAGAATACTGATGAAAGAAATTGAAGAGGACACAAACAAATGTAAAGAAATCTCATGCTCATGGATAGAAAGAATCATTATCATTAAAATGACTACATTGTCCAAAGAAATCTAGAGTCAATGCAATTGCTATCAAAATAACATCATTTTTATAGAAATAAAGAAACAGATGTAACATTTGTATGAAACCAAAAAAAAGAACCATAATAGTGAAAGTAATCAAAAACAAATGGAACAAAATAGAGAATCCAGCAATACACATGTTTGTATAGCCTATTGATTTTCAACAAAAGAAGCTAGAACGTGTACTGAGGAAAGTATACCCTCTTCAATAAATGGTGCTGGGAAAACTGAATATCCATATGCCAAAGAATGAAACTATACCTCTCACCATACATAAAAGTCAACCCAAGATGGATTAATGACTTAAACATAAGACCTAAAAGTATAAAACTACCAGAAGAAAACATTTTAAAAAAATCAGAACTTTGGTCTAGGCAAAGATTTTATGGCTAAGACCTCACAGCCACAGCCAACTAAAAGCAAAATAGACAAAATGAAATATAATAAATGAAAAAGCTTCTGCACAGCAAAAGAAACAATCAAAACAGTGAAGAGACAAACTGTTGCATAGGAGAATATATTGCAAAGTATTCAACTGACAACCAATATTTAGAATATATAAGGAACACGAATATCTCAACAATAAAAAAAGATCTCATTAAAAGGGGGTCAAAGGACATTAATGGATATTTCTCAAATGATGACACACTAATGGAAAACAGGTCCACGAAAAAATGCTTAATATCCTCTGGGAAATCCAAATCAAAAGCACAATGAGACATCATCTTACCCTGTTAGAATGACTAAGATTAAAAAGACAAAAAATAATACATGCTGTTGAGAATATGAAGAAAAATAATGCTTATACACTCTTGGTGGGAATGTAAATTATTAAAACCACTATAGAAAACAGTATAGATACTTCTCCAAAAAGTAAAAATAGAACTTTCAGATCATTTAGGAAACCCACTACTGGGTAATTTACACAAAGGAAACCAAATCAGTGTATCGAAGGGATACATGCACTCACATGTGTATCACAGCATTATTCAAAAAAGCAAAGACACAAAATCAACCAGTGTGTCTTCAACGAGCCATGGATACAGAAAATGTGGTTCAGGCACACAATGGAATAATACTATTTGGCCATAAGAAATAATGAAATTATGTCATTTGCAGCAACATGGGTGCAACTGGAGGTGACGATGTTGAGTGAAATAAGCCAGGCACAGGAATTCAAATATCACATATTCTCAATTCATACATAAGAGCTAAAAACTTGATCTCATAGAGATAGAGGATAGAATGATAGATACCAGAAGTGGGGAAGGGTGGGAGGGAGAAATAAAGAGAGGCTGACAAATGGGTAAAAACACTCCTTCCTTCCTTCCTCCCTCCCTCCTTTCTTTCTTTCTTTCTTTCTTTCTTTTTCTTTCTTTTCTCCCTCTGTGGCCCAGGCTGCAATCTACTCCGCTCGCTGCTGCCCCGCACCGCGGGCTGCCTGGGACTGCCGGCGCGCGCCACCGCTGCCTGCTTTTTCTCCTTTGACTGCAGGCGCGGTTTCGCCATGTTGGTCACGCTGGTCTCCAGCTCCTGACCCCGAGCGCTCTGCCCGCCTCGGCCTCCCAAGGTGCTGGGACTGCAGACGGAGTCTCGCTCACCCGGTGCTCGGTGTTGCCCGGGTTGGAGTGCGGTGGCGTGGTCTTGGCTCGCGGCAGCCTCCGCCGCCCAGCGGCCTGCCTTGGCCTACCAGGGTGCTGGGATTGCAGCCCCTGCCCGGCCGCCGCCCCGTCTGGGAGGTGGGGAGCGTCTCTGCCCGGCCGCTCCTCTGCCCAGCCTCCCAATCTGGGAAGTGAGGAGCGCCTCTGCCAGGCCACCCATCGTCTGGGAGGTGAGGAGCGCCTCTGCCCCACCACCAATCGTCTGGGAAATGAGGAGCGCTTCTGCCCGGCCACCCATCGTCTGGGAGGTGAGGAGCGCCTCTGCCTGGCCGCCCAGTCTGGGAAGAAGTGAGGAGCGCCTCTGTCCGGCGACCCATCGTCTGGGAAGTGAGGAACGCCTCTGCCCGGCCACCCATCGTCTGGGAAGTGAGGAGCGCCTCTGCCCGGCCACCCATCGTCTGGGAAGTGAGGAGCGCCTCTGCCCGGCCACCCCGTCTGGGAAGTGAGGAGCACCTCTGCCCGGCCGCCCCGTCTGGAAAGTGAGGAGCACCTCTGCCCGGCCACCCATCGTCTGGGAAGTGAGGAGCGCCTCTGCCCGGCCACCCGTCGTCTGGGAAATGAGGAGCGCCTCTGCCCGGCCACCCGTCGTCTGGGAAGTGAGGAGCGCCTCTGCCCGGCCGCCCCGTCTGGGAAGTGAGGAGCACCTCTGCCCGGCCACCCATCGTCTGGGAAGTGAGGAGCGCCTCGGCTCGGCCGCCCCGTCTGGGAAGTGAGGAGCGCCTCTGCCCGGCCGCCCCGTCTGGGAAGTGAGGAGCGCCTCTGCCCGGCCGCCCCGTCTGGGAAGTGAGGAGCGCCTCTGCCCGGCCACCCATCGTCTGGGAAGTGAGGAGCGCCTCTGCCCGGCCACCCATCGTCTGGGAAGTGAGGAGCGCCTCTGCCGGGCCTCCCCATCTGGGAAGAAGTGAGGAGCGCCTCTGCCCGGCCGCCCCATCTGGGAAGAAGTGAGGAGCGCCTCTGCCCGGCCGCCTCGTCTGGGAAGTGAGGAGCGCCTCTGCCCGGCCGCCCCGTCCGGGAAGAAGTGAGGAGCGCCTCTGCCCGGGCGCCCTGTCCGGGAAGAAGTGAGGAGCGCTTCTGCCCGGCCACCCATCGTCTGGGAAGTGAGGAGCGCCTCTGCCCGGCCGCCCCGTCCGGGAAGAAGTGAGGAGCGCCTCTGCCCGGGCGCCCCGTCCAGCAAGAAGTGAGGAGCGCCTCTGCCCGGCCGCCCCGTCCGGGAAGAAGTGAGGAGCGCCTCTGCCCGGCCACCCATCGTCTGGGAAGTGAGGAGCGCCTCTGCCCGGCCACCCATCGTCTGGGAAGTGAGAAGCGCCTCTGCCCGGCCTCCCATCGTCTGGGAAGTGAGGAGCGCCTCTGCCCGGCCACCCCGTCTGGGAAGTGAGGAGCGCCTCTGCCCGGCCACCCATCGTCTGGGAAGTGAGGAGCGCCTCTGCCCGGCCACCCATCGTCTGGGAAGTGAGGAGTGCCTCTGCCCGGCCGCCCCATCTGGGAAGAAGTGAGGAGCGCCTCTGCCCGGCCGCCCCGTCTGGGAAGAAGTGAGGAGCGCCTCTGCCCGGCCGCCTCGTCTGGGAAGTGAGGAGCGCCTCTGCCCGGCCGCCCCGTCCGGGAAGAAGTGAGGAGCGCCTCTGCCCGGGCGCCCCGTCCGGGAAGAAGTGAGGAGCGCCTCTGCCCGACCACCCATCGTCTGGGAAGTGAGGAGCGCCTCTGCCCGGCCTCTCATCGTCTGGGAAGTGAGGAGCGCCTCTGCCCGGCCGCCCCGTCTGGGAAGTGAGGAGTGCCTCTGCCCGGCCACCCATCATCTGGGAAGAAGTGAGGAGCGCCTCTGCCCGGGCGCCCCGTCCGGCAAGAAGTGAGGAGCGCCTCTGCCCGGCCACCCATCATCTGGGAAGTGAGGAGTGCCTCTGCCCGGCCGCCCCATCTGGGAAGAAGTGAGGAGCGCCTCTGCCCGGGCGCCCCATCCGGGAAGAAGTGAGGAGCGCCTCTGCCCGGCCACCCATCGTCTGGGAAGTGAGGAGCGCCTCTGCCCGGCCACCCATCGTCTGGGAAGTGAGGAGCGCCTCTGCCCGGCCTCCCATCGTCTGGAAAGTGAGGAGCGCCTCTGCCCGGCCACGCATCGTCTGGGAAGTGAGGAGCGCCTCTGCCCGGCCACCCATCGTCTGGGAAGTGAGGAGCGCCTCTGCCCAGCCGCCCCGTCCGGGAAGAAGTGAGGAGCGCCTCTGCCCGGGCGCCCCGTCCGGCAAGAAGTGAGGAGCGCCTCTGCCCGGCCGCCCCGTCCGGGAAGAAGTGAGGAGCGCCTCTGCCCGGCCACCCATAGTCTGGGAGGTGAGGAGCGCCTCTGCCCGGCCACCCATCGTCTGGGAAGTGAGGAGCGCCTCTGCCCAGCTGCCCCATCTGGGAAGTGAGGAGTGCCTCTGCCCGGCCACCCATCGTATGGGAGGTGAGGAGCGCCTCTGCCCGGCCACCCATCGTCTGGGAAGTGAGGAGCGCCTCTGCCCGGCCGCCCCGTCTGGGAAGTGAGGAGCGCCTCTGCCCGGCCACCCATCGTCTGGGAAGAAGTGAGGAGCGCCTCTGCCCGGGCGCCCCGTCCGGCAAGAAGTGAGGAGCGCCTCTGCCCGGCCACCCATCGTCTGGGAAGTGAGGAGTGCCTCTGCCCGGCCGCCCCATCTGGGAAGAAGTGAGGAGCGCCTCTGCCCGGGCGCCCCATCCGGGAAGAAGTGAGGAGCGCCTCTGCCCGGCCACCCATCGTCTGGGAAGTGAGGAGCGCCTCTGCCCGGCCACCCATCGTCTGGGAAGTGAGGAGCGCCTCTGCCCGGCCTCCCATCGTCTGGAAAGTGAGGAGCGCCTCTGCCCGGCCACGCATCGTCTGGGAAGTGAGGAGCGCCTCTGCCCGGCCACCTATCATCTGGGAAGTGAGGAGCGCCTCTGCCCGACCGCCTCGTCTGGGAAGTGAGGAGCGCCTCTGCCCGGGCGCCCCGTCCGGGAAGAAGTAAGGACCGCCTCTGCCCGGGCGCCCTTTCCGGGAAGAAGTGAGGAGCGCCTCTGCCCGGCCGCCCCATCCAGGAAGAAGTGAGGAGCGCCTCTGCCCGGCCGCCGCGTCTGGGAGGTCTACCACAGAGGCCAGAAGCAATGTGGGGGCTGGACGTGGTGGCTCATGCCTGTGGTCCGGGCACTCTGGGGGGCGGGGCGGGTTGATCACTTCGGGCTAGGAGTTCGAGACCAGTCTGGCCAACATGGCGAAACATGAAAAATACAACAGACAAACCAACCAACCAACTCAGTGACAACAAAACAGGTCTACCCTGGAGTCATACTCTAATTTTTTCTATTTTCCTCCCTTTCTGATCCTTTATCCCACTTTCTTTTTCTTCCTCTTCCTTCTCCTTCTTTGTCAAATAGAGGATTGAGTTATTATCACTGATCCATATAAAGTCCCTCTCTCATTTAATTCCCACCCCCCATTTCTATTCCCCGACTTCTCATGTGCAACCTTCCTAATATGTTTGATACGCATCTTTTTGTTTGTATGTATTTTTAGAAAATGTTTATTGTTTTTGTGTGCAAAAAAAATTAATAAAAAAAAAAAGAAAAAAAAAAACACACTTACATGGAAAAAAGTAAGTTTTAATGCCCAGTAGAAGGCTAGGGTGACTTGTATTGACAATATATTGTATATTTCAAAGTAGCTAAAAGAGAGGTCTTGAAATGTTCTCATCACATAGAAATGATATATATTCAAAATGATATCCTATATACCTTGACTCGATCATTACACATTCTATGCATGTAACAAATACTCACATGTATCCCATACATATGTAAAACATTATGTGTCAATAAAAGAAAAACAAAAAATACAAAGTTTAAATCTAAGCAACTTTAAAATAAATAGACTAAAATATCCCATAATAAACATTTTCATATTGTTAATTTGCTTTAATGCCCCATTCCCTGTGGCAACTAATGAATAAACACAAGATTCCAACCTTCTTTATCATTGGCTTTTTTCTTTCTAGACCGTGGTATACATTTATATATGATGAATGCATTCATTATTAAGAAAGAGCGAAAGAAAATTTAAGTTTCTTGAGATTCAGTCATCTCAAATGACTATCCACCAATTAATCTACTAATCTCAGAATCCGCCCCATGAATGTTTTCCTAATAAAATTACTACCATAAAGCCAGCATATGAAGATGCATTTAAGCTAGACTTCTGTTGCCTTATGAGTCAATTTAAAAAAAAAAAAACACCTTTTTTAAAAAAAATCTGTGTCATAGTATTGACTTGTAGTGCATTGGGCAGCAAGCCTCTATTGCTTGGTAATAATTTGAGCCACAATTTGAGGCAAAATATGCATTTATTTTTATAAAATAAAGATTATAATCTGTAATTTTATATTATACTTTAAAATTATCTGCTGTTATTGTGAAAATTTTACAATTATTTGAAATGAACTCAGTGACTGCATAATATTAAATCAAAAGAATGTCATAAATTTACCATTTTTCTACTGGACATTGAGTTTTCTGCCATTTAAATTTATATTTAATTGTGTGATGATTTCATAAAAATTTCTTTGCCTCACCAGATTGTAAAATTTGTGTTGTTTTTGGCCACTGTTACATTCTTATTTCAGAGCAGTACCTGCTAGGCCTGATGGATGATCTGATAGAAAACTGGCTTCAGCAAGGAGCTTCCTTCCACAGGTGACCTTGGTTCTGCAGTGATAACAGCTCCTAATGCATAGGGCAATAAAATTATTCAGAAAAAGCAGGGATATGACATCTACATTTTCCTTGCTTGAAATGGGTTGCCAAATTAGTACTGGGATTTATCTTTTTCTTCTCCATTTAATTTATAATCTATTCCACCTTTCTCTTTCCTGTCCTACCAATCACTGCTCTGTTTGAGGACAGTTGCAGGAAATTTTCTACCAGTGTGTTTGCTATAATTTTATTCTACAATTCTGTGAAAATGTGCAACCTTCCAACTCTCAATCAGCATCCCTTCCCTTTCTCAGTTCTTGTTCTGATTCTTTCAAGTTTTTTGAAAAGTGTCAGAGAAGAAATAGTTGAACTAATATGCAAAATGACTTTCGATTTACCAACATATGAAGAATATACATTTGTGACCCCAAACATGGGTGAAGTTGGCCCTCCCATCCATGGGTTCCACAATCCTGGATTCAAACAACTGTGAATCAAAAATGTTTTTATAAAAAGTATCTATAATAAACATGTACACATTTTTTTCTTGTCATTATTCCCTAATCAATACAGTATAACAACTATTTAGATAGCATTTACATTGTATTAGGTAGTATAAGTGATCTAGTGATTAAACTATATGAGAGAATGTGTAGAGCATAGATTATATGTAAATACCATGCTATTTTATATAAGGGACTTTTGCCTGCATGGATTTTTGGATCGGAAATGAGTCCTGGAATCAAGTTCCCAGGAATACTAAGGAACTACTCTATATAATAAAATGTGAACAAATAGCATTCAAAAAAAACTCTAGCCATTTTCTACAATAATTTGTTAAAATGAATAACAGACTCAAGTCTTTCCTTGGCCCATATGGCTTAGGTGGCAGCCCCTGAGATGCAGCTTCCGTCTAGAAAGATGCACATTAAGATCACTGTGTGCAATTGAGGGGTACAGTCATATGATGGCTCCCAACTGAGAACAGAACACATTCTTTCTTTTTCACATTTCTATGGCCTGAGATTGTCATCTTGAGAGGCATGCCATCTTGCCACAGGAAAGAGGTTCCTAGCAGGCTCTGTCAAATATCTGTTTTCATGTATTTACTATGTACCTACAGTTGCAGATCATGCAAAATTTGAGAATTTATCAAATTTTTTTTTTCATTTTGAAAAATTTCTCTTCTAGTTTGAGAAGACACAATGCTAATACTAAAAATGAAAGAGGGGTTATCACTACTGATCTCACTAAGACTTAAAGCATGAAAAAGAATATTATGAACAACTTTATGCCCACAGATTTGATAACCTAAATAAAATAGCAAAACTCCTTAGAAGAAATAACCTATCAGAACTCACACAAAAAGAGATAATTTGAATAGCAATTATATTTATTAAAGAAATTTTGGCCGGGCACAGTGGCTCACACCTGTAATCCCAGCACTTTGGGAGGCCGAGGCGAGCAGATCACCAGGTCAGGAGATCGAGACCATCCTGGCTAACATGGTGAAACCCCGTCTCTACTAAAAATACAAAAAATTAGCCAGACGTGGTGGCGGGCGCCTGTGGTCCCAGCTACTCAAGAGGCTGAGGCAGGGGAATGGCGCAAACCCAGGAGGCGGAGCTTGCAGTGAGTGGAGATCGCGCCACCACACTCCAGCCTTGGTGACAGAGCCAGACTCTAACTCAAAAAAAAAAGAAAAAAGAAATTTTGAGTCAATAATCAATAACCTTACCAAACAGAAAGTACTAAGTCCAGAAAGATTACTAAAAATTCTACCAATCATTTAAGGAAGAAATTATAACAATTCTCTACAGTCTGCTCCAGAAAATAGAAGCAGAGTGAATACTTCTAAACTCACACTATGAGGCCAATATCATCATAATACAAAATCCAGACCAAGACATTACAAGAAAAACAGCCACAGAATAACTCACATAAACACAGATGTAAAAAGTTTCAATACAATATTAGAAAATGAAATTCAAAAATATATAAAAAGAATTATACACCAAAATCCAGTGAGAATTATCACATGCATTCGAGGTTGGTTCACCATTTGAAAATAAATTAATTGGCCTGGCGCAGTGGCTCATGCCTGTAATCCCAGCACTTTGGGAGGCCGAGGTGGGCAGATCACGAGGTCAAGAGATAAAGACCATCCTGGCTAACACAGTGAAACCCCATCTCTACTAAAAATACAAAAAAAAAAAAAAAAAAGAAATTAGCCAGGCATGGTGGCAGGCACCTGTAGTCCCTGCTACTTGAGAGGCTGAGGCAGGAGAATGGCATGAACCCAGGAAGCAGAGCTTGTAGTGAGCCAAGATCACACCATTGCACTCCAGCCTGGGCAATAGAGCAAGACTGTCTCAAAAAACAAATTAATTAGTTCATTATATTAATAATCTAAAGAAAAATCATATAGCCACATCAATTGTCAAAAAAGCATTTGACAAAATCCAAAACTGATTCATGACAAAAACTCTCCATAAACTGAGAATAAAGGGAAACTTTCTCAATTTGATAAAGAATATCTACAAAACAACTTGCATTTAATCTCATACTGAATGCTGAAATACTAGATACTTTCCTGCTAAGATCAAGAGCAAGCCAAAGATGCCTCCTCTCAACATCCCCATACAATCTTATACTATAAACTCTAGCTAATGGAATAAGAAGATTAAAAGTTCATAGACTGGGAGGGAAAAAAGAAAATCTCCTTGTTCACAGACGACCTGATTGCCATGACACAAAAATCCCAAAGCATAACAAAACAAAATAAACCTCTTAGAATAACCAATTATAATGAGCAATTATAGCAACTTTGATGGACACAAGATTATTATACAAATGTCAATTGCTTTTCTCTGTATCAATAATAATTAGAACCTAAAATTAAAAACACAATGGCATTTACACTAGTAACAAACAAATAAAATAGGTACAAATCTAACAAAATGAGTATGAGATCTATATCAAAAAACTATAAAATTTTGATTAAAAATTAAATATCTACATTAATAGAGTGATCATTCACATTCATAAATAGGTTCAACAGTGTTAGAATATCTTTACTTCCATACTTCATGCATATTCAATGCAATCCCAATCAAAATTCTATCAAGTTAGACTGTGAATACTGACAAACTAATTTTATTGTTATTATGGAAAAGGAAAAGATGCGGAATAGCCAAAATATTGAAGAAGAACATAGTTGTGGTAACAATGCTACCCAACTTTAAGAATTACTATTAAGCTACAGTAATAAAAAAATGTGGTACTGACAAAAGAATAGAGAAATAGATTAATGACCCCAAAAAATATATTCAACTTCTCTTTGATAAAAGAGCAAAGGTAATTCAATTGAGAAAAGATAATTTTTTTTATTTTTTTGAGACAGACTTTTGCTCTGTCGCCCAGGCTGGAGTGCAGTGGCACCATCTTGGCTCACTGCAAGCTCCGCCTCCTGAATTCACGCCATTCTACTGCCTCAGCCTCAGCTCCTGTAGCTGGGACTATGGGAGCCTGCCACCATGCCTGACTAATTTTTTTTGTATTTTTAGTAGAGATGGGGTTTAACCGTATTAGCCAGGATAGTCTCGATCTCCTGACCTCGTGATCCACCCACCTCGGCCTCCCGAAGTGCTGGGATTACAGGCGTAAGCCACCACGCCCAGCCCCGAGAAAAGATAATTTTTCAACAAACAATACTGGAAAAACTGGACATTCCCATGCAAAAAGAAGAAAAAAAACCTAGACACAGACCTCACAACTTTCACAAAAATTAACCCAAAATAGATCACAGACCTATGTAAAATGCAAAACTACAAAACTCCTAGAAGATAACATAGGGCAGAATCTGAATTACATTGGGATTGGCTTCTTTAATATATCAAAAGAATTATCCATGAAAGAAAAAATTATACATTGAACTATATGAAAAATAAAACTGCACTACAAAAGACACTATTCAAATAGGACAATTCACAGAGTGAGAGAAAATATTAGCAAAACACGTATTTGATAAAGAACAAAATTATATGGAGATTTCTCAAAATATTAATAATAGAACTACCATATGACCCTGAAATACTCCTACTGAGTATATGGCCAAATAAATTGAAGAGATGTAATAAATGGATAAGTGGATAAACAAAACATGCTATGTCTACACAGTGGAATACTATTCAGCTATAAAAAGAAATAAAATCTTGTCATTTGAGGCAACATAGTTGAATCTGAGGGACACAGGATTAAATAAAATAAGCCAGAGGCAGAGACAAATACCTTGATTTTACTTATATCTGAAATCTACAAAATCTACAAAAGTGAATTTCACAGAAGTAAAGAGTAGAATGGCAGTTACCAGTGGTTGTGGGGAAGGGGGAAGATAAGAAGAGATTGGCCAATGGGTACAAAGTTATAGTTAGATAGGAAGAATAAGTTCTTGTGTCTATTTCATATCAGGGTGACTATAGGTAATAACAATGTATTGTGTATTTCAAATTACCTAGAAAAAAGAATCTTGAAAGTTACCACCAAAAAGAAATGATAAAGGTTTGAGGTGATGGACATGCTAGCTACCCTGATTTTATTATTATACAATTTACATATATTTTGAAACATTACACTGTATCTCATAAACATGTGCAATTTTATGATTAAAAGTCAACTAAATGAATGAATGAGTGAATAAATAAATAAATAAACAAATAAATCTACCAATGACAAAAACAATCCCAAAATTATTGAGCCTGTGCTCTGTGTTCCTTGTGGCATACATTTTTCAGTTAGCCACTACATTTTTTTTTTTTTTTTTGAGACGGAGTCTCGCTTTGTCGCCCAGGCTGAAGTGCAGTGGCTCAATCTCGGCTCACTGCAAGCTCCACCTCCCGGGTTCACGCCATTCTCCTGCCTCAGCCTCTCTGAGTAGCTGGGACTACAGGCGCCCGCCACCACGCCCGGCTAATTTTTTGTATTTTTAGTAGAGACGGGGTTTCACCGTGGTCTCGATCTCCTGACCTCGTGATCCGCCCGCCTCGGCCTCCCAAAGTGCTCCGCGCCCGGCCCATTTTTAACTGTATTTTATCTTTGTCTTTGCCTTCATGTTTTCCTTGTTCAGAGCTTGAGGGTCAAAAAGACCTGTATTAATGTTATGCTTATATGCTCGCTCTCACCACTCCTATTCAACATAGTAATGGAAGTCCTAGCCAGAGCATTTAGGCAAGGCAGAGAAATTAAAGGCATCCAAATAGGAAGAAAGGAAGTCAAATTATGTTTGCTGATGATATGATTCTATACCTAGAAAACTCGAAGGATTCTTCCAAAAGACTCTTAGACATGATAAGTGACTTCAGTAATATGTCAAGATACAAAACGAATATGAAATATTCAGTAGGTTTTATATACCCTAATAAAATATAAGCTGATAAGCAAATCAAGAATGCAATCAAATTTAAAATAGCCACACATACAAAATTAAATACCTAAAAATATATCTAACCAAGGAGGTGAAAGATCTCTACAAGATAAACAACAACAAAAAAAAGATGAAAGAAATTGCAGATGAAAGGGGGAAAACATTTCATGCTCATGAATTGGAAGAAACAATATTATTAAAATTTCCATACTACCCAAAGAAATCTGCAGACACAACACAATTCTGTCAAATTACCAATGCCATTTTCAGAAATTTTTTACAAAAGCAATCTTAATATTTATCTGGAATCAAAAAAGAGCCTGAATAGCCAAAGCAATATTAAGCAAAAAGAACAAAGCCAGAGACATCATATTACCTGACTTCAAAATATAGTACAAAGCTATATTAAACAAAACAGCATGGTGCTGGTAAAAACAATGGACACACATATCACTGGAACAGAATGGACAGCTCAGAAATATATCCACACATCGGCAACCAACTGGTCTTTTCAATAGTCAAAAAACATACAATAGGGAAAAGACACCCTATTCAATAAATGGTGCTGGGATAACTGGCTAGCCATATGTAGAAAAAGAAAACTGGACCCATATCTCTCACTGTATACAAAAATTAACACAACATTGATGATACTTAAATATAAAACCTCAAAAAACAAAAATCCTAGAAGATAACCTAGAAAAATTTCTTCTAGACATCGGCATAGGAAATGAACTTATGACTAAGACTTCAAAAGCAAATCCAACAAAAACAAAAACTGACAATTGGAATTCTGCACAGCAAGAGAAACAGTCAACAGGGTAAACACATAACCTGCAGAATGGGGGAAAATATTTACAAACTATACATCCAACAAAGGACTAATATCTAGAATCTTTAAGGAACTTAAATCAACAGAATAACAAATAACTCCAGTAAAGTGGTCAAAGGACATAAATAAACACTTCTTAAAAAGAAGACATACAAGCAGCTAACAAACACAAAAAATGCTCGACATTGCTAATCAACAGAGAAATGTGAATTAAAGCAACAATGAGCTACCATCTCACACCAGTCACAATGACTATTATTAAAAAGTAAAAAAAGCCCAACCAAGCAAAAACAAAAAACCAAAATGGATATTGGCAGGGATGTGGAGAAAAGCCAAAGGAAAAAAAAAAATATATATATATATATATATTCTAGCAAAAAGTCATCTGAACTTCTATGTTTATTTCAACACTATTAGTGCAGCTGGAGGCCATTGTATGTTTATTTCAACCCTATTAGTTGTATGTTTATTTCAACACTATTAGTGCAGCCGGAGGCTATTATTCTGAGTGAATTAATGCAGAAGCAGAAAATCAAATATCAAATGTTATCACTTATAAGTAGGAGCTAAACAATAAATATACGCAGACATAATGATGGAAACAATAGACACTGGGGACTCTGAAAGGTCAAATGGAAAGACAAATTTAACATTATGTTGAAAAACTAGCTCTTAGGTACTATGTTCACTATTTGGGTAATGAGGTTAATAGAAGCCCAAATCTCAGCATGTTACCTTGCCTCTTCCCCTTCCTTTATTATTCCTTGAAATGGATAAGAAATGTATTTGGTTTTCACGATTCATGACAGGCTTCTGAAAGTCAGAACAACCTTAACATCTGTTGACGTGCTTGTATTTTAAAGAGCTTTACTGGCATATATTTTATATGACATAGTAATCACATGTTTGAAGTGTAAATTTTCTAGCTTTTTAGTAAGTTTAAAATTATGCAATCAGTTACAATATAACTTTAAAATATTTCCAACTTTTTAAAGAAAAATGAATTCTATTTTCATTCTCTTTCCTTTAGCATGACAGATTTAGACAAAAATTAGTAAATTTTACATCTCTATACATGAGCCTATTATAAAGATTTATAATAAATGGAATAATAAATGATGTGGTCATTTGGGTCTTTTTTTTAACATAGCTTAATATTTTTGTTACATTCCTGTCGAAGCATGCATCATTATGTAATTCTCCTTATGCAGTGGTAATGTTTGCAGAGATAATGTATTATTTTTCTTTTACAATTTGATAGATATTAGGGTTGTATCTACTTGCACATTTTATAAATCTTGCTTCTCTGAGAATTCATATAAAAATATTTTTATTGCTGTAGAAATTTCCTTTTACATACATACATGAGAGTAAAATTTAGGTTTTGTATGTTGATTATATGTTCAAAATCTTGAGGAATAGCCAATTATATTTTTATTTCAAAATGACTGCAATATTTACATTCCCAGTTCTAACGTGTATGGGTTCCACATTCTCTGCATGTTTTCAACACTTGTTATCTCTCAGTTACAACCATTCTAGTGGCTGTTCACTACTATCTCATTGTAATTTGTATTTCTCTCACGGCTGATACTGAACATGTTTTTACATAAAATTTGGCAATTTGTATATTTTCTTTGGAAAAAAAATTTTATGTAATGTATATTGGTCCATTTAAATTGATTAATTGCTTCATTATTGACTTGTAACAATTCTTTATAAGTTCTGGATATTACAGCCTACACTGATATATAACTTAAAATTTGTTCTCTTATTAAACATCTTGTCTTTTTGTATTATGGAAATGTTTAAAGAATAAAACATTTTCGATAAGGTACAATCCACTATTTTTTCCTTTTGATTATGCTTTTGGTGTTCTATTTTTTAAAGTTCTTACC
The DNA here is from genome assembly GCF_028878055.3 of Symphalangus syndactylus. Lineage (NCBI taxonomy): Eukaryota > Metazoa > Chordata > Mammalia > Primates > Hylobatidae > Symphalangus > Symphalangus syndactylus. Next base: position 82,108,668 of record NC_072426.2, read on the forward strand.
TAAACCAAAATCACAAAAATATATTTTTCCTATTGAAATTTCTTGGGATCTTTGACAAAATAAGTTTACCATATTAATGTATTTATTAATGGACCTTCAATTTTATCCTACTGGTCTACTTAGATTTATCTTCATAATAGCACTACACTGTTTATCTACTATAACATTGTAGTAAGAATTGGTATTTTTAGTGTAAGCCATTGAATTATTTTTCAAATTTGTTGTGTATACTTGATTTTATTTGTACATTCATATTTTATAAAAAGCTTGTCAATTTCTACTTTAAAACAGAGTTGAGAATTTGCATTGAATCTAAATTTGTTGGTTATTTTAATCTAAATACTAAATATTGTTATTCTTAAACATTGGATGGCTCTCAATTTATTCAATGTTTCTTCAATTTATTTTATTATCTAAAATATTTTATGTTATAATTTAAAATATTTTAGTGTAAATATGTTTGTCTCGTAGTTGTGATGTCAACTTGATTATTAAGTTTTTAGTGAATTTGTCACATATTTTTATGTAGAAGAGTATGTATTGTGTAATAAAAGATTGTGGTTCTTTTCTAATCTGGAAAATTTTGCTTATTTTACTAGTATAATTTTCTTGGATAATACCTCTAATACAATGTTGATTAAAATGGTTTAAATTCTTGTCTTGTTTCAAAACTTATAAATAATGCTCTAATTATTTCATTATTATTTATGTTAGCAGTAGGTTTTAATAGATGACTATAAGCAGGACTCAGATGTCTCTTTCTATTAGCAGCCAGCTGTGAATCTTACTACAAATGGATACTGGATTTCTTGTCTTGTCTTTTTCTATGGCTGTTAAAATAATAATTTCCCCTTCACTCAAGTAGTAGTATGTAATACTTTGGTTAATTTTTGAATATTTTGCCAACATTGCATTTGTGAAAATATCCTACTTTGTCATAATGTATAATCTTTTTTATACGTTGTTGGATTCAATTTGTTAGCATTTTTGACAATCTATGTGGCTATATTCATACAAAATATTGGTTCATGGTTCTTTTACATGTGATTCTTTTGTACACCTTTTTTATCGTGCTAATACTAACTAATAGATGAATTGGGAAATGTCACCTTTTCTTATATTGCTCTGAGTTTTTGTATATAATTTGTATTAATTCTTCATTAAAAGTTGATGTAATTTATAATTTAAGCAATTTGTCACTGAGTTTTTTATGCAAAAACATTTTAATATTATCTTAACATACAATTATTTATAAATTTTGTTTTTTCATATGTCTATCTATATAATCAATTTTTTAGTTAACTTTTATAGTTTGTACCTATCAAAACGTGTATTTCTATTTTGTAGTATTCCATAAAAATATATTTTCTAGGCAGTTGGCATCAAAAACTCTGGAGTGTCGAGGGCCGGTGGCTAAACCCTGTAATCCCAGCATTTTGGGAGGCTGAGACTGGTGGATCACCTGAGGTCAGGAGTTCCAGACCAGCCTGGCCAACATGGTGAAACCCAGTCTCTACTAAAAACAAACACACAAAATTAGCCAGGTGTGGTGGTGAACGCCTGTAATTCCAGCTACTCAGGAGGCTGAGACAGTATAATCACTTGAGCCCAGGAAGGGCAGGTTGCAGTGAGCCAAGATCACACCACTGCACTCCAGCCTGGGAGACAAGAGCAAAACTCTGCCTCAAAACAAACAAACAGACAAACAAAAAAACACTCTTGAGTAATAATGTAGAATAAGGCTTTAGCCCAATTAATGAATGACTTAAAATTTTCTGTGTTATAGGATGGAGAATATGACTATAACTGTGCTGTTTAAAACTTCTATTTACTGTTTGATAAAAATAAGTTACTGTATCTAAAGAAAATTATTGAAACTGCCATTTCACCTTGGAATTTATAAAGGCAGAAGATGCCTACCTCCTATTTTTTAGCAAATTTTAGGTAAGCCAAAAAATAAATTTTAATAAAAATAAAAAATAATATTGTATTTGAAGAATTGTTTGAATAAGAGACAATTTTGTGAATCAGAGTTGCCAGCACTTAGCATATACAATATGCTAGGTGTCATTCTAAGGTATTATTTGTATTCTTAATACGTTAGAATTTAAACTTAATAACCCAAAGATTCCTTAGGAAAAAAAAGTTCACACTTTTATTTATATTAGCTTACATTAAAATTTTCATAAAAAATCAACTGCCTTTGCATACAACAAATAAATAAATAATGTTATATAACTTTATTAGAAAGCTTGATTAAAGCATATAAATAAATGGGCAGCCTTTTGTCCAATAAAGAGAGAATGTATGTTATTATCAAATATCAGACAAAGTATATTAAACGGAAAAACTTAAGGTCTAAAATATGTCGTTTAATTCACAATGGCAGAAATCCAGCAGGTCATAGATTTTGGCCCTGAAAATGACAATAGAAACCATTAAATAAAGCATAAGCAACAAATAATATTGAGTAGTGGTTCTCCCAGCATGCAGCCTGAGATCTGAGAACGGGCAGACTGCCCCCTCAACTGGGTCCCTGACCCCTGAGTAGCCTAACTGGGAGGCATCCCCCAGTACGGGCAGACTGACACCTCACACGGCTGGGTACTCCTCTGAGACAAAACTTCCAGAGGAACGATCAGGCAGCGGCATTTGCAGTTCACGAATATCCGCTGTTCTGCAGCCACTGCTGCTGATACCCAGGCAAACGGGGTCTGGAGTGGACCTCCAGCAAACTCCAACAGACCTGCAGCTGAGGGTCCTTACTGTTAGAAGGAAAACTAACAAACAGAAAGGACATCCACACCAAAAACCCATCTGTACATCACCATCATCAAAGACCAAAGGTAGATAAAACCATAAAGATGGGGAAAAAACAGAGCAGAAAAACCGGAAACTCTAAAAATCAGAGCACCTCTCCTCCTCCAAAGGAACGCAGCTCCTCACCAGCAATGGAACAAAGCTGGACGGAGAACGACTTTGATGAGTTGAGAGAAGAAGGCTTCAGAAGATCAAACTACTCTGAGCTAAAGGAGGAAGTTCGAACCAATGGCAACAAAGTTAAAAACCTTGAAAAAAATTAGATGAATGGATAACCAGAATAACCAATGCAGAGAAGTCCTTAAAGGACCTGATGGAGCTGAAAACCATGGCACGAGAACTACGTGATGAATGCACAAGCCTCAGTAGCCGACTGGATCAACTGGAAGAAAGGGTATCAGCGATGGAAGACAAAATGAATAAAATGAAGTGAGAAGAGAAGTTTAGAGAAAAAAGAATAAAAAGAAACTAACAAAGCCTCCAAGAAATATGGGACTATGTGAAAAGACCAAATCTACATCTCATTGGTGTACCTGAAAGTGACGGGGAGAATGGAACCAAGTTGGAAAACACTCTGCAAGATATTATCCAGGAGAATTTCCCCAACCTAGCAAGGCAGGCCAACACTCAAATTCAGGAAATACAGAGAATGCCACAAAGATAATCCTTGAGAAGAGCAACTCCAAGACACATAATTGTCAGATTCACCAAAGTTGAAATGAAGGAAAAAATGTTAAGGGCAGCCAGAGAGAAAGGTCGGGTTACCCACAAAGGGAAGCCCATCAGACTAACAGCGGATCTCTCGGCAGAAAATCTATAAGCCAGAAGAGAGTGGGGGCCGATATTCAACATTCTTAAAGAAAAGAATTTTCAACCCAGAATTTCATATCCAGCCAAACTAAGCTTCAAAACTGAAGAAGAAAAAAAATACTTTACAGACAAGCAAATGCTGAGAGATTTTGTCACCACCAGGCCTGCCCTACAAGAGCTCCTGAAGGAAGCACTAAACATGGAAAGGAACAACCAGTTCCAGCCACTGCAAAAACATGCCAAATTGTAAAGACCATCAAGGCTAGGAAGAAACTGCATCAACTAACGAGCAAAATAACCAACTAACATCATAATGACAGGATCAAATTCACACATAACAATACTAACCTTAAATGTAAATGGGCTAAATGCTCCAATTAAAAGACACAGACTGGCAAATTGGATAAAGAGTCAAGACCCATCAGTGTGCTGTATTCAGGAAACCCATCTCACGTGCAGAGACACACATAGGCTCAAAATAAAGGGATGAATGAAGATCTACCAAGCAAACGGAAAACAAAAAAAGGCAGGGGTTGCAATCCTAGTCTCTGATAAAACAGACTTTAAACCAACAAAGATCAAAAGAGACAAAGAAAGCAATTACATAATGGTAAAGGGATCGATTCAACAAGAAGAACTAACTATCTTAAATGTATATGCACCCAATACAGGAGCACCCAGATTCATAAAGCAAGTCCTTAGTGAACTACAAAGACACTTAGACTACCACACAATAATAATGGGAGACTTTAACACCCCACTGTCAACATCAGACAGATCAACAAGACAGAAAGTTAACAAGGATATCCAGGAATTGAACTTAGCTCTGCACCAAGCAGACCTAATAGACATCTACAGAACTCTCCACCCCAAATCAACAGAATATACATTCTTCCCAGCACCACACCACACCTATTCCAAAATTGACCACATAGTTGGAAGTAAAGCACTCCTCAGCAAATGTAAAAGAACAGAAGTTATAACAAACGGTCTCTCAGACCACAGTGCAATCAAACTAGAACTCAGGATTAAGAAACTCATGCAAAAACGCTCAACTACATGGAAACTGAACAACCTGCTCCTGAATACTGGGTATGTAGTGAAATGAAGGCAGAAATAAAGATGTTCTTTGAAACCAATGAGAACAAAGACACAACATACCAGAATGTCTGGGACACATTCAAAGCAGTGTGTAGAGGGAAATTTATGGCACTAAATGCCCACAAGAGAAAGCAGCAAAGATCCAAAATTGACACCCTAACATCACAATTAAAAGAACTAGAGAAGCAAGAGCAAACACATTCAAAAGCTAACAGAAGGCAAGAAATAACTAAGATCAGGGCAGAACTGAAGGAAATAGAGACACAAAAAACTCTTCAAAAAATCAATGAGTCCAGGAGCTGGTTTTTTGAAAAGATCAACAAAATTGATAGACCGCTAGCAAGACTAATAAAGAAGAAAAGAGAGAAGAATCAAATAGATGCAATAAAAAATGACAAAGGGGATATCACCACCGATCCCACAGAAATGCAAACTACCATCAGAGAATACTATAAACACCTCTACACAAATAAACTAGAAAATCTAGAAGAAATGGATAAATTCCTCGACACATACATCCTCCCAAGACTAAACCAGGAAGAAGCTGAATCCCTGAATAGACCAATAACAGGGTCTGAAATTGAGGCAATAATTAATAGCTTACTGATGAAAAAAAGTCCAGGACCAGATGGATTCATAGCAAAATTCTATCAGAGGTACAAGGAGGAACTGGTACCATTCCTTCTGAAACTATTCCAATCAACAGAAAAAGAGGGAATCCTCCCTGACTCATTTTATGAGGCCAGCATCATCCTGATACCAAAGCCTGGCAGAGACACAACAAAAAAAGAGAATTTTAGACCAAAATCCTTGATGAACATTGATGCAAAAATCCTCAATAAAATACTGACAAACTGAATCCAGCAACACATCAAAAAGCTTATCCACAGTGATCAAGTGGGCTTCATCGCTGGGATGCAAGGCTGGTTCAACATACTCAAATCAATAAACGTAATCCAGCATATAAACAGAACCAAAGATAAAAACCACATGATTATCTCAATAGATGCAGAAAAGGTTTTTGACAAAATTCAACAATGCTTCATGCTAAAAACTCTCAATAAATTAGGTATTGATGGGACGTATCTCAAAATAATAAGAGCTATCTATGACAAACCCACAGCCAATATCATACTGAATGGGCAAAAACTGGAAGCATTCCCTTTGAAAACTGGCACAAGACAGGGATGCCCTCTCTCACCACTCCTATTCAACATAGTGTTGGAAGTTCTGGCCAGGGCAATCAGGCAGAAGGAAATAAAGGGCATCCAATTAGGAAAAGAGGAAGTTAAATTGTCCCTGTTTGCAGATGGCATGATTGTATATCTACAAAACCCCATCGTCTCAGCCCAAAATCTCCTTAAGCTGATAAGCAACTTCAGCAAAGGATCAGGATACAAAATCAATGTGCAAAAATCACAAGCATTCTTACACACCAATAACAGACAAACAGAGACCTTTAGATCTATTATTAGATCTAAAAAGAGCCAAATCATGAGTGAACTCCCATTCACAATTGCTTCAAAGAGAATAAAATACCTAGGAATCCAACTTACAAGGGATGCGAAGGACCTCTTCAAGGAGAACTACAAACCACTGCTCAGTGAAATAAAAGAGGATACAAACAAATGGAAGAACATTCCATGCTCATGGGTAGGAAGAATCAATATTATGAAAATGGCCATACTGCCCAAGGTAATTTATAGATTCAATGCCATCGCCATCAAGCTACCAATGACTTTCTTCACAGAATTGGAAAAAACTACTTTAAAGTTCATATGGAACCAAAAAAGGGCCCACATTGCCAAGTCAGTACTAAGGCAAAAAGAACAAAGCTGGAGGCATCACACTACCTGACTTCAAACTATACTACAAGGCTACAGTAACCAAAACAGCACGGTACCGGTACCAAAACAGAGATATAGACCAATGGAGCAGAACAGAGGTCTCAGAAATAATGCCGCATATCTACAACTATCTGATCTTTGACAAACCTGACAAAAACAAGAAATGAGGAAAGGATTCCCTACTTAGTAAATGGTGCTGGGAAAACTGGCTAGCCATATGTAGAAAGCTGAAACTGGATTCCTTCCTTACACCTTATACAAAAATTAATTCAAGATGGATTAAAGACTTACATGTTAGACCTAAAACCATAAAAACCCTAGAAGAAAACTATCGGAGGACGTGCCCTGATAACCACGTAGGTTCTTTTCTATTTTCCTAAGCGTCGGCTGGCTTGAGAAATAAAGGGACAGAGTACAAAAGAGAGAAATTTTAAAGCTGGGCATCCGGGGGAGATATCACACATTGGTAGGATCTGTGATGCCCCACAAACCACAAAAACCAGCACGTTTTTATTAGGGAGTTTCAAAAGGGGAGGGAGTATACAAATAGGTGTGGGTGACAGACATCATGTACTTAACAGGGTAATAGAACATCAGAAGGCAAGTGGAGGCAGGGCGAGATCACAGGACCCAGGCGAAATTAAAATTGCTAATGAAGTTTTGGGCACCACTGTCATTGATAACATCTTATCAGGAGACAGGGTTTTGAGATCAACCAGTCTGACCAAAGTTTATTAGGTGGGAATTTCCTCTTCCTAATAAGCCTGGGAGTGCTATGGGAGACTGGAGTTTATATCACCCCTGCAGTCTCAACCATAAGAGACAGTACGCCCTGGGGGGGCCAGTTCAGAGACCTACCCCTAGGTGAGCATTCTCTTTCTCAGGGATATCCCATGCTGAGAAAAAGAATTCAGCGATATTTCTCCCATTTGCTTTTGAAAGAAGAGAAATATGGCTCTGTTCTGCCCAGCTCACCGGCGGTCAGAGTTTAAGGTTATCTCTCTTATTCCCTGAACAATTGCTGTTATCCTGTTCTTTTTTCAGGGTGCCCACATTTCATATTGCTCAAACACACATGCTGTACAATTTTTGTAGTTACTGCAATTATTACAGGGTCCCGGAATGATATACATCCTTCTCAACTGACAGGATTAAGAGATTAAAGTAAAGACAGGCATAGGAAATCACAAGGGTATTGATTGGAGAAGTGATAAGTGTCCAAGAAATCTTTACAATTTATGTTTAGAGATTGCACTAAAGACAGGCATAAGAAATTACAAAAGTATTAATTTGAGGAAACGAATAAATGTCCATAAAATCTTCACAATCCACGTTCTTCTGCCATGGCTTCAGCTGGTCCCTCCATTTGGGGTCCCTGACTTCCCACAACAGAAAACCTAGGCAATACCATTCAGGACATAGGCATGGGCAAGGACTTCATGTCTAAAACACCAAAAGCAGTGGCAACAAAAGCCAAAATTGACAAATGGGATCTAATTAAACTAAAGAGCTTCTGCACAGCAAAAGAAACTACCATCAGAGTGAACAGGCAACCTATAGAATAGAAGAAAATTTTTGCAATCTACTCATCTGACCAAGGGCTAATATCCAGAATCTACAATGAACTCAAACAAATTCACAAGAAAAAAACAACCCCATCAAAAAGGGGGCAAAGGATATGAACAGACACTTTTCAAAAGAAGACATTTATGCAGCCAAAAAACACGTGAAAAAATGCTCATCATCACTGGCCATCAGAGAAATGCACATCAAAACCACAATGAGATACCATCTCACACCAGTTAGAATGGCGATCATTAAAAAGTCAGGAAACAACAGGTGCTGGAGAGGATGTGGAGAAATAGGAATACTTTTACACTGTTGGTGGGACTGTAAACTAGGTCAACCATCATGGAAGTCAGTGTGGCAATTCCTCAGGGATCTAGAACTAGAAATACTGTTTGACCCAGCCATCCCACTACTGGGTATATACCCAAAGGATTATAAATCATGCTACGATAAAGACACATACACACATATGTTTATTGCGGCAGTATTCACAACAGCAAAGACTTGGAACCAACCCAAATGTCCAGCAATGATAGACTGGATTAAGAAAATGTGGCACATATACACCATGGAATACTATGCAGCCATAAAAAAGGATGAGTTCATGTCCTTTATAGGGATATGGATGAAGCTGGAAACCATCATTCTCAGCAAACTATCACAAGGACAAAAAACCAAACACCGCATGTTCTCACTCACAGGTGGGAAGTGAACAATGAGAACACATGGACACAGGAAGGGGAACATCACACACCAGGGACTGTTGTGGGGTGGGGGGACTGGGGAGGGATAGCATTAGGAGATATACCTGATGCTAAATGACGAGTTAATGGGTGCAGCACACCAACATGGCACATGTATACATATGTAACAAACCTGCACGTTGTGCACATGTACCCTAAAACTTAAAGTATAATAATAAAATAAAACAACAACAACAACAACAAAAAAAACAAACAAAAAACCAAATAATATTTAGCCACATGGACATTTCATTAAGATCTTCTTACTTCTGGATTTAGTGGAAAATTAAAATGTATTTTTTATGGATTCAGGAAAAGTCTAATGAGGAAACACTGTGATTGCAGCCAAAAAGCTTAATACAAAATAATAATTCTGCCAATATTAGCTTAATGCTATAGAAAAAACAGTAATTTCTGGCCACCTGTAGGTATTATTCTTTGTAGTAGGGTATTGTTATTTCAGCAATTTGTGTAACATAAAATTAGATTTTTAATATAAAAATATACTCCATAAATTATTTTTATCTTATGATATATTGGGAAATGGGGGTGTGTTCCACTTGGGATTTCTCAAGCGATGCTGATGTGCCACAAAAAAAATACATGTGAAATGTTTTCATGAGTAGCAATGAATTTTGATTTGTATTTTTTGGTAAAATATATATTTTAAAAAGTCTTAAGGCAGGCAGCTATGATTTTCAGAAAAGTACAAGAATAACTAAAAATATCTGACATCCCTAGGGCAGGGTTTGAAAAATCATTTCTTATGAACAGAAACCAAAAGCATGCAGAAGTAATTATACTTATGTAACATAAGATAGACTAATTCAAAACTAGTAAAAGAAGACAAAGGACATTATGCAATGATAAAGGAATGAATTCAGCAAGAGAATTTAACCGTTTTAAATATATAGGCACTGAACACCGACCATTCAAATATATAAAGGAACTATTATTAGATCTAAAGAGAGAGACAGACTTCAATACATAATATTTGAAAACTTCAATACCACCCTTTCATCATTAGACATACCATTTACACAGAATATTAAGTAACATTAAATTTAAACTGCAAATTAGACCAAATGGATCCAACAGACATTTACAGAACACTTCATCCAACAATGACAGAAGCATATTTTTCTTACAAGCACATTAAACTTTCTCCAAGACAGATCATATGTCAGGACACAAAATAAGTCTCAATGAATTTTTAAGAGTCAAAACCATATCAAATGTTTTCAGGCCACAATGAAATAAAATGAGACTTCAATAACATGAGAAACTTTGGAAACTGTACAAATACATGGAAGTTAAACAACATGCTCTGGAATGACCACTGGGTCAAGATAAAAATTAAGAAAGATATTTTTAAAAATTGTTGAGACAAACAAAAATTGAAACACAATGTACCAAAACTAATGGAATACTGCAAAAAGAGTGCTAAGAGAGAAGTTTATAGCAACAAACTATATAAAAAAAAATTAGAAACCATTCTAATAAAGAATGTAATGTTTTAAATGAACCAAACCGAAAATCAATGGAAAGAAAAAAATAATAAAGATTAGGGCAGAACTAAACAAAATACAAACTAAACACACAATAAAATCAACTGCACATAAATTGGATTTTTAAAAAGATAAGCAAAATTGACAACTTGCTAGGCTATCAGGAAAAAAAGAAAGAAAATCCAAATAAAATCTGAAATAAAAAAGCCATTACAACTGCTATCACAGAAATACAAAAGATTATCAGAGATTATTACGAACAACTATACACTAACAAACCAGAAAAACCTAGAGGAAATGAATAAATTCCTGGACGCATGCAACCTACCAAGATTAAAATCAACAAAAAATTGAACACCTGAGTAGATCAATAATGAGTAATAAGATTGAGTCAGTAATAAAAAGCCTCCCAACAAAGAAAAGTCCAGGCCTGGATGGCTTCACTGCCATATTCTACCAAACCTTCAAAGAAACCTAACACCAGTTCTCCTCAAACCATATCAAAACATTAAAGTTAAAAGGAAGAAATTCTCTCTAACTCATATTATTAGGCCAGCATTACCTTGATATCAAAATCAGACAAGAATACAAGACTGAAAGGAACTACAGGCCAATATTTCTGATATACATAGACACAAAAATTCTCAAAAAATACTAGAAAACCAAATTCAATAGCACATCAAAAATAATAATACAGTATGATCAAGTGGGATCTATCTCTGGGATGCAATGATGGTTCAACATATGTAAACCAATACACATTTTACATCACATCAACAAAATGAAGGGCAAAAATCATATAATTATTTCAAACAACACAGAAAATGCATTTGATAAAATGCAACAGGTCTTCACAATAAAAAAATCTCAGCCAACTAGGCATATCATAGAAGAAACATACCTCAACATAATAAAGGTCATATAATCAAAGTCACAGCTAATACTATGCTGAATGGTGAAAAGCTCACAGCCTTTCCTCTAAGCACGGGAATAAGACAAGGACACCCATTTTCACTACTCCTATTCATTGTAGTACTGGAAGTTCTGGCCAGAGCTATCAGGTAAGAGAAAGATATCGGGCGATCCAGCCCCCAGTATTTCAATGTAGGTTCTTTTCTATTTTCCCTAAGTGTCGACCAGTCTGAGAAATACAGGGAAAGGGTACAAAAGAGAGAAATTTCAAAGCTGGGTGTCCGGGGGAGACATCACATGTTGGCAGGTTCTGTGATGCCCCTTGAGCCGCAAAACCAGCAAGTTTTTATTCGAGATTTCAAAAGGGGAGGGGTGTATGAATAGGGAGTGGGTCACAGAGATCACATGCTTCAAAGGCAATAAAATATCACAAGGGCAGAGAGGCAGAGTGAGATCACAAGGCCAGGGGGAAACTAGAATTACTGATGAAGGTCCATGTCCTGCTGGGCACACATTGTCATTGATAAACATCTTACCAGGAAACGGTTCAACAGCAGAGAACTGGTCTGACTAGAATTTCACCAGGCTGGAATTTCCCAATCCTAACAAGCCTGGGGGTGCCGCAGGAGACCAGGGAGTATTTCATCCCTTACCTACAACTGCATAAGACAGACACTGCCAGAGTGGCCATTTTAGAGACCTCCTCCTGGGAATGCATTCGTTTTCCCAGGGTTATTCCTTGCTGAGAAAAGAATTCAGCGATATTTCTCCTATTCGCTTTCTGAAAGAAGATAAATATGACTCGGTTCTGTCTGGCCCTGCAGGCAGTCAGACTGTATGGTTATCTCCCTTATTCCCTGAAAATTGCTGTTATCCTGTTCTTTTCAAGGTGCTCAGATTTCATATTGTTCAAACACACATGCTTTACAAACAATTTGTGCAGATAACACAATCATCACAGGGTTCTGAGGCGACATACATCCTCAGCTTACAAAGATGATGGGTTTAAGAGATTAAAGTAAAGACAGGCATAGGAAATTATAAGAGTATTGATTGGGGAAGTGATAAATGTCCATGAAATCTTCACAATTTATGTTCAGAGACTACAGTAAAGACAGGAGTAAGAAATTATAAAAGTATTAATTTGGGGAACTAATAAATGTCCATGAAATCTTCACAATTTATGTTGTTCTGCTGTGGCTTCAGCCAGTCCCTCTGTTCTGGGTCCCTGACTTCCCACAACAGAAAGAAATAAAATTCATTCATGAAAACAGAGTCAAGTCAAATCGTCTTTTTTTTTTTTTTTTTGGTAGATGTCATGATCTTATATCTAGAAAAACTTAAAAACTCAACAAAAAACTCTAATTTTAATACAGTTTTTGATAAAAAACTGACAAAAATCCCTAACATTTCCATACACTAATAATGAATTAAGTGAAAAAGAAATCAAGAAGGAAATTTCATCTACAATAGCTACAAAAATAAAATATTTAGGGAATACACTTGATCAGTAAGGTGAAATACATCTACAAAAATACAACAAAACTTTGATGAAAGAAAATGTAGAGGACACAAACAAATGGAAAGAAATCTTATCTTCATGGAATGAAAAAATTAATACCATCAAAATGACCATATTTACCCAAAGCAAGCTACAGATTCAATGCAATCTCTGTGAAAATACTAACGCTAACATAGACCAAACAATCTTAAAATTTGTGTGGAACATCAACAAAAAAATTCTTCCAATTATATCCCCACTTGTGTGCTTATTGCAGCATTATTCACAATAGCAACGATATAACATTAACCAGTTTCCATCAATGAATAATTGGACAAATGCAATGTGGTATATATGTGTGTATATATTTATGAACACTATCGGGCAATACAAATAACATGGATGGAAGCAGAGGTCATTATGTTAAGTGAAATAAGCCGGACATGGAAAGAAAAACTTTGCATGCATTCTCTCATATGTGGAAGCTAAAATGATAATCCTTACAGAGACAGAGAGTAGAATAGTGTATGCCTGAGGCCTGGCACAGTGTGTGGGTGAGAAAGGGAATGAAAAGAGGGTGGTAAATGAATACAAACCCACAGTAGGAAAGGAATAAAATCTAGTGTTTAGTTGCACTGTAGCTTGGCCATAGTTAACTATAATGTATTTTATATTTCTTTGCTAGAACAGATAACTTGAAATGTTCCTGACATATAGAATCAATAAATGCTCCAAGTGATGGATACCACAAATACCCTGACTTGATCATTACACATTCTATACACGTAACAACATATCACATGTGCTTTATAAATATGTAAAATATTATGTAAATCAATTTTAAATCTACTTTTAGCAATTTCAAAATATACAGTGCATTATTATTTATAATACTCATCATTTTTTGCACTAGATCAATCCTATGCCTCCTGTGTAACTGAAACTTGGGTACTTTTTGATCAACACCTTCCTTTTCTCCATCCACCTTCTTCCCTAGCCTCTGACACATTTTCACTCATATTAGGTGACATTTAAATTATAGAAACTAATGGTTTTAGTATACAACAAGCAAATAAACATAATTAATGTTAAATAAATTTATTAGAAAGTTTGACTAATTAGGCATAGAAATAAATGGGCAGCATTTTTGGCCAGAAAACAAAAGATAACCATTATTTTCAATTACCAGACCCAAGGATTTGAAATGGAAAGGTTTAGGCCTAAAATACGTTATTGAATTTATGACAGCAGAAATTCAGATCATATTTTCTGATCATTGTAAGTAATAGAAATTATTGACTACTATGTAACCAAAAAATAATATCTAGCTACATTCAAATTTTATTAAGGTTTTAAAAATTAACTTCTGGGTTAAATGGAAGATTCAAACTGAGACTGCATTTATGGATTGAGGAAAATGTTAATGAGGAAGCATATGATGAAAGCCAAAACCTAAATTCAAATAAGTAATTTTGCCAATATTAAGTTACTTCTATAGAAAAACAATGAAGTACTATCATTTCAGAAATTTGTGCAAAATGTAAGATCAGTTTTCTAGTATTAAAAAAATTACACACTACAAATTTTTGTTACCTCATAGTATATTGGAGGAGAGCTGTCTTTTAAATAACTAGCATTTTGTTACGAGATGCTGTTGTCTGTAAGAGAATATATATATAGTTTTCCACATGTGTACACTATTGATATTTGTGCTTTTTTAGAAAATAAAATGCTCATTAAAAACATTTAATACAGAAAGCTAAAATTCTCAGACAGTCATAAGAATTCTTAAAATGCTGAATAGAGTTGAAGGGAAAATATGAGAATCTCCCAGGTATATAAGTAAAATAAAGAAACAATCCAGAAACAACTCATCATGCTAAAAAGGAAGTGCTGCTCTTAGATATGGGTGACTACAATGACGCCAAATCCATGCAGGTTGTCCGACTTGCCATAAAGAACACGGAAAAAAAAAATAAAGCCTCAAACTTATGGCAGATCTCAAATCTGAGAACCAAATTATAACTTACGTTGCACACAGAGAAAAAAGTTACTAGAATGAGTGTCAGAAGAAATTCAATACATTAAAAAAAAAGAAAAAAATAACATGGAAAGAACAAGAAGGTATAAGCTTAAGAAGTTATATTCAGCCAAGTGGAAGACAGATAATTACAAATAAAACTAATCAATTTAATACTCAATATACAAGTTAAAAATTAAAGTATTTCTAAGCTAATGAGATTAGTGAACAGAAATTAGTGAGCACAATTATTATAGTCCAATAGAGTAAAAGGAGAAAAGGTAATAGAAAACACAAATATAATTATACATACATGAAGAGTAGAAGAATGAGAAACAAAACAAATCTAACTGTTTCTTTAAAATATATTTAAATATAAATAGCAATAGTTGGCTGGTCGCGGTGGCTCACGCCTGTAATCCCAGCACTTTGAGAGACTGAGGCACGCGGATCACGCGGTCAGAAGATAGAGACCATCCTGGCGAACATGGTGAAACCCCGTCTCTATTAAAAATATAAAAAAATAGCCGGGTGTGGTGGCAGGGGCCTGTAGTCCCAGCTACTCAGGAGGCTGAGGCAGGAGAATGGCGTGAACCCGGGAGCGGGAGCTTGCAGTAAGCGGAGATTGCGCCACTGCACTCCAGCCTGGGTGACAGAGCGAGACTCCATCTCAAAAATAATAATAATAATAAAAAGAGAATACACTTTGGGAGGCCGAGGCAGGCGGATCATGAGGTCAGGAGATCGAGACCACAGTGAAACCCCGTCTCCACTAAAAAAAATACAAAAAATTAGCTGAGCGCAGTGGTGGGCACCTGTAGTCCCAGCTACTGGGGAGGCTGAGGCAGGAGAATGGCGTGAACCCGGAAGGCGGAGCTTGCAGTGAGCCGAGATCGCGCCACTGCACTCCAGCCCGGGTGACAGAGCGAGACTCTGTCTCAAAAAAAAAAAAAAAAAGAGAGAGAACAGCAATAGTCAAAGAATTGGTAATTTATAAGTTTCTACAATTGAAAACATGAATCCTTGAGTTCAGAAATTGTGTCCACAAAAGAAAAAAATAAATAATACATAAAAGAAAACATAATCTGTATAACAACAAAAATGACGAAAACACTAAAAATCAGCAAGAGAAAAATACATAACTTGCAAAGATGAGAGAAAAATTCCACAGCTCTTGTAGAGCCAAAAACAGAGAAATGAATACTAATAACGGTGAGTAAAATATCATTAAAGCAAGAATTAGATACTTAGCTAAAATACCTTAGTCAAAAAAAAGACTAAAATACTTTCAAAAGAAAAAACACTAAGTTTTTTGGTTATAAACAGGAGCTTCTTAAGAGTACACTTCAAGAAGAAAGAAATGCTTTTTGTGTATACAGTTAAAAATTAAAGAGTAAGAGACTTGATTTGGGAAGATCAAAATCTGGTAGACTTTGAACTAAAGAAACCAAATAATTATTGGTAGCATGAAATTCAAAAGTATTTAGATATGAAATTACAATTTTACACATGGTACTTAAGTCAGATGAAAATCCTGTGCTACCTTCAATAATTTAACTGTTGAAGGAAAAATCTATTTTTTCAGAGGATTATTTTTCTGTTATGATCTTATTAAAAAATGATGCCTCTCTGAATTTATTTTTTGCAGAATTGATTATTCCTTTATCAATTGATTTGTACCAAAGGACACACTGATCTGTACCGAAGAACAAACGGAAGCCTAAAGATGGACCACAAGACTTTGGATATCCAGGATAACTGAGTTAAAAACCTACCACGTGGTTAAGGAAGATAAAATAATGATGTCCACTGAGTCCATGACCACAAAGCAACTCACCAGCAGCAGAATGGTATGGGCGGCCCTTTTCTCTGGGGAGGGACTGCAGCAGAGGCTGGGGCTGTGAAGGTGCTGGGATCACCTCTGATGGTTAAACAAGAGTATCACCATGCACACAATTGAGAGCAACATAATTTCTACAAAGAAAACATTTGGGGAGAATTCCAGAATAAAAATCAGTCCCCTTGATTATAGAGATTATCTAGGAAAATGAGCAATATTTACTTGTCTGTATTTACTTGTCAGTTGCCTGGTCTGTGTCACTTGAAATAAGTTACTGTGTACATGATCGCGTTACTTCTGGAAAATAAATTGAGGAACAAAAAAAGAAGAAAATATGGATAATGTAATTTGTGGATTTATGTTTAACTCTTGCCAACCAGGAGGTGCTAGGATTGATGGTGATGGCCTGGAGAGTACTCAGGAGGCAGGAGGTGCAGATGGAGAGGCCCCTTGTCACTCTGCTCAGGTAGAATTACAGTTTACATCTGAAGTCATTCCAAAAATGCAGTGACTCAAATACATCTAGAGACAACAAATCCATTACTATGAGAAGCATCACTAGGGGAATAAAGGCCAAGTAACAGGTGATCAGGTCATGGGGGCTTAGGCTTTTTATTCAGAAAGAATGTGAAGTCGTGGAGAAAAAAAAAACAAAAAAAAACAAGAAAGTGCTGGTGGACCCCAGTCTCAGCTTGGAAATAAAAGGGATCTTTTAATGATAACATAAGTGGAAAGTGGGTTCTTCCAAATGGCAAAGAGAAAACTTATTTTGTATATCTGGAAAAGAAAGACTTCATATCATCAGTGTTTATTATATAGTAGTCAATATCCTCATAAATCATCTTCATTTTTACATTATCCTCTTACCCTTGATAAACCCAGACTATCTCCTAAGACTTCTTGATAATTCAGTCTCTACATTATTTTCCACACCAAATTGTGTATGTAATAATTTAATAAATATTATTAGTAAAACATACATGTATTAATATTTGTCTCACTAAGCCATCCACAATTATGACCTTATAAAATGTACACTATCTATATTCTAATTGTACCTGGGCCTCCCATTTTAGACATTATATTTTTGTTCTATATTCTCTCACTTCATATTGATGCTGTTAACATAAAATTATCCAATTTTATGTATACAGTTTATGTGAACTTGGTGGAATTTTAAGCTAATATGGAGAAAATTACCAAAGCTGAAAAAGACATTATCTGATTGTCTTTCTAAGATGCCATGATTTTGACACTTTACATTCTCTATATCTCTTTCACATTTCTGGACCCTAGTTACTACACTGAACTCACCATTATAATTCATGATAATATCCCCATTTTTCATCAGAAGATTAGCAATCTTGATCCTATGTATAACTTTGTATGCCCATTGCCATGAAATATAATATATTCCCAGTATCAGAGAAGTAGAACATAAACATCTTTGGAGGGCATTATTGTGCTTACCAAAACCCTCTTAGCTCTACCACGTAAAAATGGCCCTGGGTCTTTCCCAGTTTAGTTTCCGTCTAAGAGATTAATTCATTTCAGCACATCAGCATATTTCTGATATCCATCACTGACTTTTAAAGAGAGTAAACACTACTTGCAATAACTTTATAAAAACCATAAAGTTGCATCAAAATGATCACATCGTGATTTTTTTTTTGAGATCCCACTTAATACAGGAATCCCCTCTTATGCCTTGAACAATACTTTGGTCTCCAATTTAAAATATAATTTTCCTCAAGTTGTCTCAGGAAATCCACAACATCAGAACACCTTGCATGATTTCAGTGAACAATTTTGCAGCTACTAATGTTATTTGCCAGGATGTAGGCATCATTGTGCTATAAAATCTATTTAATCCAGTGACTCAAACAATTTAGCCTTACATCACAAAAAAATGAAAAACTACCACAATTAATCAGCTTCTTTTGAGATAAAAATGGGTCCAATTATATGTCAAGATCAATTATGACTATACTGTAGAACACTGCCGTACAACCTCCTGATATCTATGAGTTTATAAGAAACACATTTTATAGTTAAAATTGTTATCATTGTCCAAGAGTGTAAGTTAGTAAAGAAACACATTTATCTTACTGACAGAACTAATAACTGATAGTTCTTTAGCATCTGTCTGCACCCTCAGCACAATTTTGCTCGGCTGTAATGATGGAACCAGGGAAAGCATCAGGATACTATTGACTCAAGAGCTTAATGGTCTCTATATTTTGAGGATTATACTTCCAGTAATATAATACTTGGATATGCACTAATAATATTGGCAACTATTTGTAAACTACATGTTTATATACTTTTATTAATACGATACACACGTTATAAGCCACACACCAAAAGAGATAAAATAATTAGATAAAATAACATAAGAATTTGAATATTTTCTTCTTTTGCCTAATATATATTCAGCTTGTCCCATGTATTTTATGGCCCTCTTTCTGCTAATAACAATAACACACTAAAAAATGCTTCCCCTGAGTCATCAGAATCTTCCTTCAAAAAGGCTCTTCAGGTTATTGGTGCTGAGGCAGGACAAGAAAACAGCATGATATCATGGATTAGAATTGATAACTAACTCAAATGTCCATCAATAATAGACGGGATAAAGAAAATGTGGCACATATACACCATGGAATACCATGCAGCCATAAAAAGGATGATTTCATGTCCTTTGCAGGGACATGAATGAAGCTGGAAAGCATCATTCTCAGCAAAATATCACAAGGAGAGAAAAACACCACATGTTCTCACTCATAAGTGGGAGTTGAACAATGAGAACACATGGACACAGGGGAGGGAAACATCACACACTGGGGCCTGTTGGGGGGTGGGGGCTGGGGGAGGGATAGCGTTAGGAGAAATACCTAAGTGAGTGACGAGTTGATGGATGTAGCAAACCAACGTGGCACATGTGTCTCAAAAAAAAAAAAAAAAAAAACAAAACCAGAAACAAGACAAGAATATCTGTTTCTACCACTTCTATTCAACATTATACTGAAGGTCTTAGTGAAAGCTATCATGCAACAAAAATAATCAATGGCCTCCACCTGGGGATTGGAAACTTTACAGTGTCACGCAAATAAAAATTTCTAAGGAATTTTGAAAAACCCACTAGAACTAATAAATGAGTTCAGCAAGGTTGCATGATTCAACATCTGTACACATTTTTTTAAGATGGCTGACTAGGAGCATTTCAAGCCAGCTGCATCCATTTAGTACCATAATAGTATATAGACAATCATACATTCAGTACATTATCCAAGAGAGAACACAAGAGTTCAACAGAAAAGTGACAGGAAATGGCAAAAACTAGAAAGGAAAAGAAAAACAGGCAGCCTGTGTAGCCAAGACTGGCTGGAAATAAGGAGTGACTCTATAAGACAGGATAAAGTAAGCAACAGCTTTTCTCTGGTCCATTTTCTCACTGGGGAATCATAAAATCTAGATCATGGGAGAGCACTTTGACCCTCCCAATCCCTGAATCTAGCAAAGGGAGCAGTCAGGTGACTGAGAGAAGAAACCACTCAAGGGAGGGAACATGCCCTTGGTTCCACACACTTCCTGTAGCCTAAGAAGCTTTAGCAAGATGCCATTTTTAATCTTAGCTCTTATCAAACTGTTCATGGTCCTAGGTATCAGGGTTGTTGCCATTCCTAGTCATTAAGGAAACTCAAGCTGCTGCTCATGGAACTGGGGCATGAGCAGGGAGTGGGCTAACACAACCAAGACTGAGAAGCAAGCATGACATGGACTGTAGCCAGCAGCACTGAAAGAGGGCATTATCCCAAGGACTTGAGCAGGGTGACAGCTGTCACAGTGGCTTGGTCTTGAGCTGTGGAGGAGTTCCTATGAACCAGGATTGAACTAAAGAACAGCATAAATTTCTCAGGTCTGACAGAATAGCCAGGTTGTCTGTGACAGGTGGGAGGAGGGAGCAAGCCCCAGTGGGGCTAGGCATGAAAGGGATAAATTTACTCAACCACCAGTCAAAGTTGTGGATGCTGAGACAACCTCCCCCGTCCCTGTGGCAGGACCTCAGAGCAGTGACAGTTGCCCCTCACCCAAGCATTTCACCAGCCCCCTGAGGATTGCCTAACTCCTACCAAATACATCTGTGCAGGCACTTACCACTGGGGGAACCTGAGTGTAATTCAGCTCCATCCAGTATCACCCCTTCCTTAGGACAAAGTGCAGGATCCAGGGTCCTGGGGAGGTTCCCCAATCTAATCCACCACCTGGGACAACAAAGTGTGTCTTTTGGGGGCACTGAAGTTGGGCATAAACAACATACTGCTTCCATCACAGCTGGCTTTTACCTGCAAGTGCCAACAACTGGCCTAGACACTGGCATACACAGCCCATTGCAACCATTGCCAACACAATTGGGACTCAGAAGAGCACTTGAGACTTGGAAGAGCATTTCACCACTTCTGCTACCTACATTGCCCATGCCACCATGGCTGTCCAGAAGTTTGAGAGTCCATTTGCCCTCCCGGTATGCTACAATTACAACTGGCATCTGAGTAAGCTACCCTGCTGGTGGCCTGCCTGGAGTCACCAACACAGGTGCCAACATATGTCACTCTAGGTCAAAAGGATAGATAAGCTTAGTTCACCAACACTACCACTGAAACCTAGAGATGGGCCTATACAGCACTTCAGCGTAGCCATCACAACTTCACTGTAGCCCCTAGCAATAACCACACTGTAATGCACTGAGGAAATCACAGGTAGCACTAATGATATTTATGGCCAAAGAAATCACACAGAGACTTCACGATTGAATGCAAAGCCAACAAACCCTACCCAACCAACATTATAGTCACATCTTCAGGAAAAAAATCCTCACCTTCAAAGTAAGTAAATTCAAAAACAAAAAGTGACTTTTACATCAGATGCACAGAAATCAATGTACAGACCCAAGAAACATAAGAAAGCAAGGAAATATGACATCCGTAAAGTAATGTCCCTTCCCTAAGGAATATTTCCTTAACAAAAGATTTTTTTTTTTTTTTTTTTTTTTTTGAGACGGAGTCTCTCTCTGTCTCCCAGGCTGGAGTGAAGTGGTGTGATTGATTTTGGCTCACTGCAAGCTCCACCTCCCGGGTTCACGCCATTCTCCTGCCTCAGCCTCCTGGGTAGCTGGGACTACAGGTGCCCGCCACCATGCCCAGCTAATTTTCTTTGTATTTTTTTAGTAGAGGCGGGGTTTCATTGTGTTAGCCAGGATGGTTTTGATCTCCTGACCTCGTGATCCACCCACCTCAGCCTCCCAAAGTGCTGGGATTACAGGCGTGAGCCACTGTGTCCAGCAAGAAAAGATCTTAACCAAAAATAAGTCCTCAAAATATCAGAGAAAAATTCAAAAAAATTATTTAAAGTCAACAGGTTCACAAAACTTCTTACCACCACATAATGTGTCATATCTTCTCCAGCTCTAATAACATTTTCCTCATTGTCCTTCAGCTTTTCACTATCAGTCTCTTCATGGCTCTTCCAGCTTCTGCCCCTTACCCAGTACCAATTCAATGCCACATATTTTTGTTAAAAAAGCACTTCTGACTTCCATGTGCCAAATTCATTTCTTGTTATCTACTGCTGCATAATAAATTTCCCCAAAACTTTCTAATGGCTTTAAACAACAGGTATTTCGTTATAATATATCTCACAATTCCAGAGGTCAGAAACTCACATAGGGCTCAACTGGGGTAATATATATTTTTTCCACATGATAGTAACAAAGGTTACCCTATGGTATTCATATGGTATCTGGGGTGGGCTGGGTTGGTCACTCACATGTCTGGCACTTTGATGGAGAAGGTTAGGCTCAGCTGGGAGCTTCAGCTGGAGTATCTACACATGGCCTCTCTAGCATCACAGTCTAAGGTAGCCAGATTTCTTATGCGGCGGCTCAGGGCTTTCAGAGAGTGTTCCCAGACAGCTGTACCAAAGATGCAAGGCCTCTTATGCCCTACATTCAGAAGTCCCAGTATCTGCTATATTCTAATGGTCAAATGATACACTAAGGCCAACCCACACTCAGGAGGAAGAGAATTATAATCCATCTCGTATTGAGAGAAATAGAAAGGGGTTTGTGGCTCTATTTTAACATTTTGATTGATGTATAATTGCCATACAATAAATTGCACCTCTTTATAGTGTAAAATTTGGTTAAGTTTTGACACATGTATACCCATGAAACCATCACCACTATCATGATAATAAATATATTCATCATCCCCTAAAAAATACAAAACATTAAGTTTAAAGAAGCTCAGTGAGATGCAAGGGAAATCTGAAAACCAATAAAAGAAAGTCAGAAAATCAATTCAAGGTACAAATGAGAAAGGAAATAGGTATCTTAAAAAAGAAAAAAAAAAAAAAGAAAACCCAGAAATTCTGAAGGAAAAAAAAATTGGAGGAAATACAAAACACATTTAAAATATTAAAAAATAGGCTATACCAAGGAAAAGAAAAAACTCTATGACTTGAAGATAGGTCTTTTAAAATAATTAAGACAAAATTTTGCAAAATGAATTTTTAAAATAAGTGAAACTCTTTGAGTCATTTGGGACTACATAGGATAAACCAAATTATGAATTGTATTCTCAAGGGTTATGAGAATTCAAAAGGCCTAGAGAACCTATTTAATGAAATAATAGATAAAATCTTTCCACATTCAGCAAGAGATTTAGACATTCAGATATGGAAGGCTCAGTGATCCCTAACAAATGCAGTGAAAAAGGAATTCACCACAGCACATTAAAATCTGACTGTCTCAAATCAATGTAAATGCAAAGATTCTAAAATCAGAAAGAGAAGTGCATCTACTCACCTATGAAGGAGACCCCATCAGACTAACAGTGGGTTTCTCAGCAGAAATCATGAAGGCCAGAAAACAGTGGGATGGCGTTTTCAAAATGCTGAAAGAAAAAATGTCAGCTAAGAATTCTATATTCAGCAAGGCTAAACTTCATAAAGTATAAATGAATCTTTTCCAGGCAAGCAAATCCTGAAGAAATTTGTCACCACTAGACTGGCCCTACAAGAAATGCTCAACTGATTCCTAAACATGGAAGTAAAAAGACAACATTTACAACCAGGAAAACACATGAAAGTATAAAACTCACTGGTAAAGCAATCACACGAAGGAGGAAGAGAAATGAATCACAGGACTCTACTACAGAAACTCCACCAAACAACAACAGTCAAAGAAAAGGAAAAATTCAAAGAATTTATAAATTAACTAGAAAATAATAACATGACAAGAACAAAACCTTAGATATCAATTACAATCCTTGATTGTAAATGGATTAAATATTCATTAAAAAATATATAGACTGGCTGAATACATTTAGAAACATTTTTGAGCTATATGCTGCTTACAAGAAACTCATGTTACCTGTAAAGGAGTGGACAAAGATATTCCATGCAAATGAAAACTGAAAGCAAAAAGAAGCTACACTTATATCAGATAAATCAGACCTTAAGTCAAAACAGTTAAGGAATTGCAAAAGGGTTATTATATAATAATAAAGGGGTCAATTCATTAAGAACCTATACCTATTACAAATATATATTTACAAAATGCTGGATCACCCACATTTATAAAACCAATATTTAGTCATAAACAGAGAGACAGGGAGCAATACAATAATACTTGGGAAATTCAACACACCATTCAGAGCATTAGACAAATTATCTAGACAGAAAATAAATAAATAAATGTGGACTAAAATTGGACTTTAGACCAAATGACTTAACAGACATTTACAGAACATTCTACCGAACAACTGCAGAATATACATTCTTCTCATCAGCACATGGATTATTGTCCAAGATAGACCATATTTTAGGCCACAAATAAGTCTCAACAAATTTTAAAATACTGAAATCAGATTAAGTATCTTCTGAGACCACAGTGGAGTAAAACTAGAAATCAATACCAAGAGAAACTCTGGAAACTATACAAATAAATGAAATTTAAATAACATGAATGACCATGAAGTCAACAAAGAAATTAAGATGAAAATTATTTATAAA
The DNA here is from genome assembly GCF_028878055.3 of Symphalangus syndactylus. Classification (NCBI taxonomy): domain Eukaryota; kingdom Metazoa; phylum Chordata; class Mammalia; order Primates; family Hylobatidae; genus Symphalangus; species Symphalangus syndactylus. Next base: position 82,133,409 of record NC_072426.2, read on the forward strand.
ATGAATTTTAAAATTGGAAGCAAAAGGATAACCTTCATGAAAACAAATAAAAGTAAAAAACCCATTGGTAAAGCAAATACACAAATAAGGAATAGCAAGGACTCATGGTACCACTACAAAAAAACTAACAAAGAACAATGACAAAGTCAGAGAAATAGTAAGGAACAAAGAATATATGAAACAGTTAAGAATATAACAGAAACACTACGTTAGATATCAAAGACAACCTTGAATGTAAATGCATTATATTATTCACTTACAATAATAGACTGTGTGAATGAATTTAGAAAACATGGTCTGACTATATGCTGCCTACAAGAAATGCACCTCACCTATTAAGACAAATATAGATGAGAAAGTAAAAGCATGAAAAAAAGATATTTCATGCAACAAGAAACCAAAAGTAAGCAGAAGTAGCTATATGTACATCACACAAACCAGAATTTAAGTTAGAAAAAGAAAATAAACTAATTAAATAATAATAAAGTGATCAATCCAGCAACAGAATATAACAATTCTGAATATATATATTCAGCAAACACTGGAATACCCAGATTCATAAAGCAAATATTACCACATCTAAAAAGAGGAATAGACTGCAATACAATAACTGTGGGAGACTTCAATACCCCCACCTCGGCATGAAAAAGATTATTAAAACAGTAAATCAAAAAACAAACACTGGATTTAAACTGGAATTTAGGCCAAATGATTTCAATAGATATTTACAAACATTTATCCAACAAGGGCAGAATAAACGTTCTTTCTATTGGTACATTCTCCATAACAGACTACAAATGTCAACATTTAAAAAACAATAGGCTGCCCCAGCGTGGTGGCTCACGCCTGTAATCCAAGCACTTTGGGAGGCCGAGGCGGGCAGATCATGAGGTCAGTAAATCGAGACAATCCTGGCTAACACAGTGAAACCCCATCTCTACTAAAAGTACAAAAAATTAGCGGGGCGTGGTGGGGGGTGCCTGTAGTCCCAGCTACTCAGAAGGCTGAGGCAGGAGAACGGGGTGAACCCAGAAGGCGGAGCTTGCAGTGAGCCAAGATTGCGCCACTGCACTCCAGCCTGGGCAACAGTGCAAGACTCCATCTCAAAAAATAAATAAATAAATAAAACAAATAAAACACAATAGGCTATAAATGAGAACAAATTAAAATATCTATATATTGCAAATAAGTCAAACCACCATAAAATACAAGTAAAAATCTACACCAAGAGGATCTTTGGAAACTATATGAGTACATGAAAATTAAATAACATAATCCCAAATGACCATTGGGTCAATTAATAGTTAAGATGGACTTTTTTTTTTGAACTTTCAAAATGTATTTTAATCTCATTGCAAAAAGAAGTAAAATTTCTAGATACAAATACATTTCATTCAAATCACTTTTTAACATACATTCTGCAACTTAAAATGTTATAAGGAATCAATATTTCCATCTTTTATAATCTCAATATATTATATATTTAATATGTAATAGATATACAATACATACAGGTAGTCACCAAGTTTACAAAGTAATTTCTTTAAAGTCTGATCAGTATTGATAAATATTTTTAGACTGTTAAAAGGAACTACTTAGGATCATAGAATAAAAAAAATATGGCAGGTCTAAGCCTAATGGCAAGATTATAAATGTTCATATGGCCAATCATTTTAAAAGAACTCTCAAGTTGGGTAGAATATGTTTTAAAACAATACTCTTGCTATTCTCAAGCAGCAGTAGTTGTAGATAACCATATTCATCTCCACTAAATTTAAAATAACTATGCAGCTTTCTTTACTATAATATACAGTAGCTATCTCTTCCTTTCTGTTGGATTTTATCGTTTCAAGAGTAACTAATATATTACCAACAGAAGAGACTTTAGCCCCTTTCTCTCCCCTAAAACACGGCTCAGTTTGAAGATTGTTCTATAGGCAGCCACTATGACTACCAGCAGTACCATAATACCATTAAAAGCAATCAATAACTAGAGTCATGTGAGATGTTTCAAAGACTGCTGGAGGTTTCTGTAAGCCAAGGTAATCAGAAATATTAACCTTGTAGATAGCCCTCATACCAATAAATATAAACAATTAAAATTCCAATGCCACAGTGTAACAGTTAACAATCTATTTTGTAATTTTAACATTAATTCACCCTGAGAATACAGAGGAACATTTAATACAAGATATTCTGATTTTTTTTCCATTGTATTTGCTTTCTTCTGGTTTTCATCAGCCTTTAAAGGGCACAAATATTTGAATTTAAAGTGTGATTTTGATATGCTTTTTTGTTAACTGAGATTCATGCCACAGTCAGATAATGGTGATAAAAAAGCCCAAAAAGTCTTGTAGAAAAGAGGCAAGCAGCAATCCACCAGGTCAGAAACGACAGAAGTCCTGAAAAAAGAAGAGTAAAAATATTTTTAAGCTGCTCAGTGCCACTGTTATTTGTGTAACAGTAACCATCTTCTCTTCAGCTGATGGTAATTCAGAGTAAACAGAATTGTAGAGTAGACTATTATCCACTGGTAAAGTAGAGATAGATTCTGGATAAATATTCCAGGAATGATTACCTAGTGTTTTCAAAAGCACAGTTGTGTGAAACAGCATTACCAGAGGCACCACATACTGCAGTGCAATAACACAAAGATAATAAAAGACTCAAGCCACCATTTTCTGTAGCTCAACTGTACTTATTCACCCTGCTTCTTTCATCATCTGATCCACACATTTTTGGGCTAAATATAAATAAGCTTGCAGGTAACTATGCATCATGGCCAACCACAAAGCACACAGCAGGATTATTAACCAGAGTCGCAGAGTATCAAATGTGGCTTCTGTCATTAAAGTGATGCTTTCTTCACCCAAGGTTAGGTTCATAATGTAGTCTTTGGTGACTGGTTTTACCCAGAGCAGAACCATAAATAAATGTGCCAAGAAGCTGATATGAAGTAATGTTTGTGTAATTTTTTCTGTTGCCAAATTCAGGGCATCCAGATGCATTTGAGCCAGCCGTAATCCAGGAAATGTCCAAAAAGCCCCAATGAGTGAACAGAAAATAGCCAGGAGAAATTTGAAAGTAAGTTTTGAAACAGGACTCTGAGATTCTAAACCCTGCTTTTCAAGAAACTGCATCGCACTGTCTGAAATATTTGTAAACCCTGTTTCAAGTCCAAATTCCAGATAATTTTCTGTTACAATCAACACTGCCATTGCTTTGACAAAGAAAAAAAATCCAAAGGTGACACAAACAGATCTTTCACCACCATCTTCTACTTTAAAATAGTGTGTAGTTAATGAAAATAGAACTTTGATTGCAAAAGACAAAACAAGCAGGCACCAGACTAAGCTGATAATCACTTCCTGTGTAGGCTTCATAAACTTGTAGTCGACTTCAGTTACTAGATACACAACTGTAGCAGCCACTGTGAAATCCACCAGTCACTGGTATTCTGCCAAGTAATGCAATGCTAAAATATCCACTTCTATAACTGACTTTGTTTCTAGACGAAGGTCAATATCCTTTGGAATGGTTAATGGCTTAATTTCAATATGACCATTATATTTCCTATCTTTTTTGCTTTTCTGTTTTTGCTGATTCCCTGCAAGAATTCTTGATTCTTCTACTGTAGAATGTTGATACCACCTCAAACTGCCATTACAGAGTAGCTATTGAGCAAGAGAATAACGAGGTATAATCTTCTGCATGACACTGGCCATCATCATGGTAACAACAGCTGTATACCTATCACACCCTATGAGTGAGAACATGTGGTGTTTGGTTTTCAAGATGGACGTTTTTTTGAACTACTGAAAGAAATAAAAACGAAAACATGACATATCAAAATCTATACTATATAGCAAAAGCATTAAGAACAGGTAGGCTATAGCAATAAACATCTACACCAGAAAGCAGAAAGATTTCATATAAACAATCTAACAATGCACCTCAAGGAAGTGAAAAAGCAAGAACACAGCAAATCCAAAATTTGCAGGATTAAAGAAAGATTGCAGAAAAACTAAAGAGAAACTAAGGAAAGAAATACAAAGGTCAATGAAGTGATAAGTATGTTATTCAAAAATATAACCAATATTGATAAACTGCTAGCTTGACTAACCAAGAAAAGAGATAAGAAACAAATCAGCAAAAGAAAAGAACAGACATTACAATTGATATCACAGAAATATCAAAGATAATCAGAGAATATTATAAATGCTAACAAACAGGAAAACATAGAGGAAATGATTGAATTTCTATAAACACACAACCTATCCAGACCGAATCAGAAGTAGAAAAACTGAACTGATCAATGAATAATGAGATTGAGTCAGTAATAAAATGTCTCCCAACAAAAAACAGAGACAAGATCAGGTTGATTAACTGCTGAATTATTCCAAATGTATAAAAAAAGAATGAACATCAATCCTCCTCAAACTATTTCAAAGACACATAAGAGAAGGGAATGCTTCCAAACTTATTTTGTGAGGCCACAATACCAAACAAGACAAGGATCCACCACTAACAACACAAAACTACAGGCCAGTATCTGTAATAAACATAGATGCAACAATCTTTAATAAAATACTAGCAAACCAAATGCAACAGCATGTCAAAAGGTAATGCACCAGGATCAAGTGAAATTTATACTAAAATGCAAGGATGGTGGTCGCATACACATATCAATATACTGAATACATTGCCTCAGTAGAATGAAGGACAAAACCCATATAACTAGGTTAATAGATGTAGGAAAAGTAATTGATACAATTTAACTTCTGTTCATATTAAAAACTCTCAACAAACTAGACATAGAAAGATCATTCTGCAAAATTATAAAGGTCATATGTGACAAACCCAAAGCTAACAATACACTGAACAGACAAAAGCTGAAAGCTTTTTCTCTAAGACACAAAACAAAAAAAGAATGTTCCCTTTCACAAATCTTATTGAACATGAAAGTCTTAATCAGTAATCTGACCAGAGAAAAAAATAAGAGACATCCAAATTGACTTGCAAAAAGAAGTCAAATTGTCTACTTTGCAGATGACATAATTTTGTATATAGAAAGACCTAAAAAAGACTCTAACAAAAGACTATTAAGAACTCACAAACAAGGCCAGGCACTGTGCCTCATGCCTGTATTCCCAGCACTTTGGGAGGCCAAGGCGGGTGGATCTCCTGAGGCCAGGAGTTCGAGAATAGCCTGGCCAACGTGATGAGACCCTGTGTCTACTAAAAGTGAAAAAATTAGCCCATGGTGGCACATGTCTGTAGTCCCAGCTAGTCTAGAGGCTGAGGCAGGAGAATCGCTTGAACCCAGAGGGCAGAGATTGCAGTGAGCTGAGATCATGCCATTGCACTCCAGCCTGGGCAAAAGAGCAAGACTCCATCTAAAAAAAAAAAAAAAAAAAAAGTAAGAAAAGAAAAGAAAAAAAGAAAAGAACTCCTAAATAAATTTAGTAAATTCGGACAATATGAAATCAACATACAAAAATGAGTAGTGTTTCAATACATTGATAATAAAATAGTCAAAAAATGAAGCAAGAAGACAATCCTGTTTACAATAGCTATATAGATTACCCAGGAGTAAATTTAACCAAGACATGAAAAATGTTTACAAAGATAACTACAGAACACTGATGAAAGAAACTGAAGAGGACACAAACAGATTTAAAGCAATCTCCTGCTGGCGGGAACCCCAGGGGGCAGAGCCTGCAGTGAGCCCAGATCTCGCCACTGCACTCCAGCCTGGGCGACAGCAAGACTCCATCTCAAAAAAAAAAAAAAAAAAAAAGAAATCTCATGCTCATGGATAGAAAGAATCATTATCATTAAAATGACTACATTGTCCAAAGAAATCTAGAGTCAATGCAATTGCTATCAAAATAACATCATTTTTATAGAAATAAAAAAAAAACAGAAGTCTATCATTTGTATGAAACCTAAAAGGAACTACAATAGCCAAATTAATCCTGAGCAAAATCAATGGAACAAAATAGAGAAACCAGCAATACACTTATGTTTGTATAGCCTATTGATTTTCAACAAAGGCAGCTAGAATGTACACTGGGGAAAGAATACCCTCTTCAATAAATGGTGCTAGGAAAATTGAATATCCATATGCAAAAGATTGAAACTGTATCTCTTACCATACACAAAAACCAACCCAAGATGGATTAATGACTTAAACATAAGATCTAAAATTATAAAACTACAAGAAGAAAACATTTAAAAAATCAGAACATTGGTCTAGGCAAATATTTTTTGGTTCAGACCTCAAAAACAGAGCCAACTAAATGCAAAAGACAAAATGAAACTATAATAAACGAAAAAGCTTCTGCGCAGCAAAAGAAATAATCAAAACACCAGAGAGACAAACTGTTGCATAGAACATATTGAAAAGTATTCAACTGACAAATATTTAGAATATATAAGAAACTCAGGCAACTCAAGAATAAAACAAAACTCATTAAAAAGTGGTCAAAGGACATGAATGGGTGTTTCTCAAATGATGACACAGTAATGAAAAACAGGTCCATGAAAAAATGCTTAACATCCTCTGGGAAATGCAAATCAAAAGCACAATGAGGCATCATCTTACCTCAGTTAGAATGGCTATGATTAAAAAGACAAAAAATAATAGACACTGTTGAGAATGTGATAAAAGTTAATGTTTATATGCTGTTGGTGGGAATGTAAATTAGTACAACCAGTATAGAAAACAGTATAGATATTTCTCCAAAAAGTAAAAATAGGATTTCCAGATGATTCAGGAACCCACTATTGGGTATTTACTCAAAGGAAACTAAATCAGTATATCAAAAGGATACACACACTCACACGTGTATCACAGCATTATTCACAACAGCAAAGACACAAAATCAACCAGTGTTTCTTCAATGAGCCAATGGATACAGAAAATGTAGTACACACTCACACACACAATGGAATACTATTCAGCTGTAACAAAGAATAAAATTAAGTCATTTGCAACTGGAGGTGACTACATTGAGAGAAATAAGCCAGGCACAGGAATTCAAATACCACATGTCCTCCACTCATACATGAGAGCTAAAAACTTGATCTCGTGGAAATAGACAATAGACTGATAGATACCAGAAGCTGGGAAGCGTGGAAGGGTGGGAGAGGAAAATAAAGAGAGGCTGGAAAATGGGAAAAATACACACATAGAAAAAGTAAGTTTTAATGTCCAGTGGAAGGCTAGTGTGACTTGTGTTAACAATATATTTTATATTACAAAGTAGCTAAAAGTATTGAAATGTTCTCATCACATAGAAATGATATATATTCAAAATGATATCCTATATACCTTGACTTGATCATTACACATTCTATGCATGTAACAAAAACTCACATGTATCCCATACATATGTAAAACATTATGTGTCAATAAAAGAAAAACAAAAAATACAAAGTTTAAATCTAAGCAACTTTAAAATAAATAGACTAAAATATCCCATAACAAACATTTTCATATTGTTAATTTGCTTTAATGCCCCATTCCCTGTGGCAACTAGTGAATAAACACAAGATTCCAACCTTCTTTGTCATTGGCTTTTTCTTTCTAGACTGTGGAATACATTTCCATATGATGAAGGCATTCATTACTAAGAAAGAGCAAAAGAAAACTGAAGTTTCTTGAGACTCAGTCATCTCAGTAGAATACAGGCGTTTCTAAATCTCCTTTAGGCTAGCATTAACTATTTTTTATGTAGCTCTATATCTACATGAAGATGAAAATTTTTACTCATTATGTATTGCTTCTTTGGATATGATCTATAAAATAACAAATACTCATTATTAAACATTTGAAATACATGGAAAATCATCCACAAATATTGTTGATATATTGGTATATTTTCATTCCTTTTATATTTATTTATTTAAATATTTTAATTTTTATTTCATTGATTTTTGAGGTACAGGTGGTTTTTGGGCCATGGATAAGTTTTTTAGTGATGATTTATTAGATTTTTGTGCACTCATCACCTGAGCAGTATACACTGTACCCAGTATGTTTTTTATTCATCACCCCCTCCCAGTCTTCACTGGAGTTAAAATTAGTGATGTTTAGCATTGTTCATATGTTTTTGACTGTGTATCTTCTTTTGATAATTGTCTATTCATGAACTTTGCATACTTTCCCATAGAATTATTCACTTTTTCTTGCTGATTTGAGTTCCTCGTAGATTCTAGATACTAGAATAAGTCCCTTATGTTATTCTTACGCATTTGCATTCTCATAGCTTAGCTTCCCCTTATAAGTGAAAATATACAATATTTGTTTTTTTATTCCTGAGTTTCTTCACTTAGAATAATTTCCTCTAACTCCATTTAAGTTGCTGCAAAGGACATTATTTTGCTCCTTTTTTATGAGGGAGTCATATTTCATGGTGCATATATATCACATTTTCTTTATCGGTTCCATGGATGATGGGCACTTAGGTTAATTCTATATCTTTGTAATTGTGAATTGTGCTGCTATAAACATACATGTTCATATGCCTTTTTCATATAATGACTTATTTTTTGGGGGGTGGGGTGGTAGATACCCAGAGGCATGATTGCTAAATTGAATGGTAGTTGTACTTTTAGTTCTTTAAGGAATACCCATACTGCTTTCCACAGTGGTTGTACTAACTTACATTCTCACCAGTAGTGTAAAAGTATTCCATTTTTATCACATCCATGCCAATATCTTTTTTTTTTTTTTTACTTTTTAATTATAGCCATTCATGCAGGAGTAAGGTGTACGTATCTCACTGTGGTTCTAATTTGCATTTCTGTGATAATTAGTGATGTTCAGCATTTTTTCATGTTTGTTGGCTGTTAGTATACCTTCTTTAAAAAATTGTCTATTCATGTCCTTTGCCTACATTTAATGGGATTATTTGTTTTTTTTCTGACCAACGTGCCTGAGTTGCTTGTAGTTATTGGGTATTAATCCTTTCTGATATGCATAGTTGGCATGCAAATATTTTGTCTCTGTGGGTTGTCTGTTTACTCTGCTGATTATTATTATTATTATTTGCTGTGCATAAGCTTTTTAGTTTGATTAGGTCCCATTTATTGATTTATTTTTGTTTTATTTGCTTATGAGATCTAAGCCACAAATTCTTTTTCTAAGCCAATGTCTGGAAGAGGTTTTCTGATGTTATCTTCTAGAATTTATATGGTTTCTGGTCTCAGATTTCAGACTTTGATCCATCAGAAGTTGATTTTTGTATAAGGTGAGAACTGAAGATTTAGTTTCATTCTTCTATATGTGGCTTGACCATTATCCAAGCACCATTTGATGAATACGGTGTCCTTTTATGTTCTTGTATGCTTTGTCAAAGATCAGTTGGCTGTATTTGGCTTTATTTCAGGAGCTGTCTATTCTGTACTGTTGGTCTGCATGTCTATTTTTATACCAGTACCATGCTGCTTTGGTAACTACAGCCTTGCACTATAATTTGAAGTCAGGTAATGTGATGACTCCAGATTTTTTGTTTTTGCTTAGTATGGCTTTGGCTCTGAAGGCTCTTTATGGGTTCCAAATGAAATTTAGAATAGTTTTTCTTTCCAGCTCTGTGAAGAATAATGATGGTATTTTGATAAAAATTACATTGAATCTACAGATTGAGCAGTATGGTCATTCTCACAATTTTTTTTTATATCTGTATTAGTCTATTTTCATACTGCTGTAAAGAAGTGCCCAACACTGGAAATGTATATATATATACATTTATATATATATATTTATACATTATATATATTTATATAATATATATTTATATATTAATTATAAATATTTATACATATTTATATATTATATATATTTATATATATTTATATATTAATATATAGTATATATAATATATATTTATATAATATATAGTATATATTATTACATATTATAGTATATATAATATATATAGTATATTATATATACTATAATATATATTATAGTATTATATATTATATATATAATATATATATTATACATATATAATATATATACTATATTATAGTATATATAATATATATAATATACTATATATAGTATATATAATATACATATTATATATACTATATATAGTATATATAATATGTATATTATATATACTATATATACTATATATATAGTATATATATCATATATACTATATATATAGTATATATATCATATATACTATATATATAGTATATATATCATATATACTATATATATAGTATATATATCATATATATACTATATATAATATATAATATAATATATTATATATACTATAATATATAATTATATATACTATATATTATATAAATATATATTCTTTATTATATAACATTGTATTTTATATATAGACAATAAAATATAATGGAAAGAGGTTTAGTTGACTCACAGTTCCACAGGGCTTGGGAGGACTCAGGAAACTTACAATTATGGTGGAAGGTAAAGGGGAAGCAAGCAGGGCACCTTCTTCACTTGGCAGCAGGAGGGAGAATGAACACAGGAGGAACTATCAAACTCTTATAAAACCATCAGATTCATGAGAATTTACTATCACAAAAGCAGCATGGGAGAAACCACCCCCATGATCCAATTACCTCCATCTGGTCTCTTTCTTGATAAAATGGGGATTATGGGAATTATAATTAAAAATGAGGTCAGTGTAAGGACAAAAACTTAGCCATGTCACAATCTATGAGCATGAAATATGTTTCCATTTGTTTGTGTCATCCATGATTTCTTTCAGCAGTGTTTTATAATTTTTTCTTGTAGAGCTCTTTCATTTATTTGTTAAATATATTTCTAAGTATTTATTTATTTTTGCAGCTATTGTAAGACAGATTCAGTTCTTAATTTGATTCTCAGCTTCATTGTTTTTGGTGTATAGCAGTGATACTAATTTGTGTACATTGATTTTGTATCCTAAGACTTTACTAAATTTGTTTATAAAATCTGGAAGCTTTTTAGATGAGCCTTTTGAGTTTTTTAGGTATGCAATCATACTACCAGTGAACAGAAAAAGTTTGACTTCCTCTTTTCTGGGTTGGATGCCCTTTATGTATTTCTCTTGTTTGGTTGCTCTGGCCAGGACTTCCACTACTATGCTGAATATAAGTGATAAAAGTCGGCATCCTTGTCTTGTTTCAGTTCTCAGGGGGAATGCTTTCAAATTTTCTTATTTAGTATGATGTTGGCGGTGGATTTGTCATAAATGGCTTTTATTTGTTTGAGGTAAGTGCCTTCTATGCCTATTTTGTTGAGGAAATTTATCATAATTCTGGATTTTATCAAATGCTTTTTCTGCATTTTTGAGATAATCATACCTTTAAAAAAATTCTGTTCATAAGACGTATCACATTTATTGACTTGCATATGTTAAACCATCCCTGCATCCCTAGGATAAAACCTACTTTGTCATGATGTATTATCTTTTTGATGTGCTGTTGAATTCAGTTAGCTGTATACTGTTGAGAATTTTTGCATATATGTTCATCAGGGACACTGATCTGTAGATGTCTGTTTTTGTTGTAGCCTTTGCTAGTTTTGCTATTCGGATGATACTGGCTGTATAGAATAGGGAAGATTTCCTCTTTATTTTTTGGAATAGTTTTGGTAGAAATAGTACCAATTCTTCTTTGAATGTCTAATTGAATTCAGCTGTGAATCCCTCTGGTTTTAGCCTTTTTTGTTGTTGGCAACTTTCTTTTTATAACCAGTTCCATTTTGCTGCTTGTTATTGGGCTGTTCATGGTTTCTATTTCTTACTGATGTAAGAGGGTTGTATATTTTAAAGGATCTATCAGTTTTCTCTAGATTTCCTAGTCTGTACATGTAAAGGTGCTCATAGTAGCCTTAAATAATTTTTATAATTTTTGTGATATTGGTTGTAATATGTCCAGTTTTATTTCTAACTGAGCTTATTTAGATTTTCTCTTTTCTTTTCTTGACTAATCTTACTAAGTCTATCAATTTTGTTTATCTTTTCAAAAAAATAGCTTTTTGTTTCATTTATCTTTTCTATTTTGTTTCAATGTCATTCGGTTCTGCTCTGATCTTTGTTATTTCTTGCTTTCTGCTTTGTTTGGGTTTAATTGTTCCTGTTTCTCTAGTTTCTTGAAGTGTGACCTTAGTTGTCTATTTGTGCTCTTTCAGACTTTTTGATGTAGGCATTTAATGCTATAAACTTTTCTCTTAGCACCATTTTTGCTGTATCCCAGATGTTTGGATAAGTTGTGTCACTATTACTGTTCATTTTAAAGAATTGTTATATTTCCATCTTGATTCAATTTTTAACTCAGACATTAATCAAGAGAAGATTGCTTAATTTCCATTTATTTTTATAGTTTTGAGGGTTCCTTTTGAAGTTAATTTCCAGTTTCATTTCACTGTGATCTGAGAAAATTCTTGATATGATTTTGATTTTTCTAAATTTATTGACACTTGTTTTTCTGTGCCCTATTGTATGGTATATCTTAAAGAATTTTCCATGTGCTGAAGAGAAGAATGCACATTCTGCAGTTTGGGGGAAGAATGTTCCGTGAATGTCTGTTAGGTGTATTTGTTCTAGAGCATAATTTAAGTTTATTGCTTCTTCTTTACTTTATGTCTTGATGATTTGTGTAGTGCTGTCAGTAAAGTATTGAAGTTCCTCATTATTACTGTGTTGCTGTTTTTCTCAGTTCTTAGGTGTAGTAAGAATTGTTTTACAAATCTGGAAGCTCCAGTGTTAGATGTCTATAAATTTGGGCTTGTAATATCTTCTTGTTGGACTAATCCTTTTATCATTATATAGTATTCTTCTTTGTCTTTTTTTAAAACAAAAAAGGATACTGATCTTCCTGTTGGATTAATCCTTTTATCATTATATAGTATGCTTCTTTGTCTTTTTTTAATATAAAAAAGGATACAGACCTTAAAGCAACAAAGCTTTGTAGCTTTAAGGTTTGTTTTGTTTGATATAAGAACAGCTACTCCTGCTTGCTTTTGGTTTTCATTTTTGTGGAATATCATTATCCACCTTTTTACCTTAAGTTTCATGAGTCCTTATGTGTTAGGTGACTCTCTTGAAGATGGCAGATATGTGGTTGGTGGATTTTTATCCATTCTGTCATTCTATATTTTTTTACTTGGAGCATTTAGGCCATTTACATTCAATGTTAATGTTAAGATGTGTGGTACTGTTCAATTCTGTTAGTTGTTACTTAGACACTTTGTTTTTCTCATTGTGTTATTGTTTTATAGGCCCTGTTAGTTTTATGCTTTAAGGAGGTTCTATTTTGGTGTATAGCAAGCTTTCGTTTTAAAATTTAGAACTCCTTTTAGCATTTCTTGTAGTGCTAGTTTGGAAGTGGCAAATTCCCTCAGCACTTGGTTGTCTGAAAAAAGTCAATGTGAAGGAGAGAATTTTAAGAGCTGTGAGACAGAGTATCAGGTAACCTATTAAAAAACCTGTCAGACTAACAGCAGACTTCTCAGCAAAAAGCTTACAAACCAGAGGGATTGGGGTCCTCCTGCTTTTAGCCTGAAACCATATAAATGCCAGCCAAGAATTCCGTGTCTACCAAAATTAAGCTTCATAAATGAAAAAGTGATAAAGTATTTTTCAAACTTTTTAGTGAATAGTCTGTGCTTTTGTTTTCTTCTAAATAATTGCCTATATACCAAATACAGAATTTTCAATTCTTTTTATTTTTAACATGCACATTTTTCTATTCCATTATAAAATTCCTTTAAATATTTTAACATCATTTAATTGACTACATCAGTAAAATTTTTCAAAATTTACTTTATTTTACAGTATTCTATAAATCATATGTGCCTTTTATACCAAGATAAAATAATAGAAGAAATGATACTACAAAAAAATCTAAATAGATGTCATTCTTGCATTTATGAAACTTAAAGTGAAGGAAATAGAGATTATAAAATCATACACATATTAATGTTATCATGAAAAGTTGCCAAGACCACCTCGTTCGGGGAGACCCTAACCCAGTGGCACTAGAGGAATTAAAGACACAGACACAGAAATACAGAGGTGTGCAGTGGGAAATCAGGGGTCTCACAGCCTTCAGAGCTGAGAGCCTCAATCATGGAGTGGGAAATCAGGGGTCTCACAGCCTTCAGAGCTGAGAGCCTCAATCAGAGATTTACCCACATATTTATTAACAGCAAGCCAGTGATAAGCATTGTTTCTGTAGATTATAGATTAACGAAAAGTATTCCTTATGGGAAACAAAGGGATGGGCCAAAATAAAGAGATGGGTTTGGCTAGCTATCTGCAGCAGGAGCATGTCCTTAAGGCACAGATCTCTCATGCTATTGTTTGTGGTTTAAGAATGCCTTTAAGTGGTTTTCCGCCCTGGGTGGGCCAGGTATTCCTTAATTCTTGTTCATCTAACTCTTAAAATCAAGCTTATTTCTGTCCTTCCAGAATTATGAGACAGGCTTTGCCCTTAATTCTCTGCAATAAGCATAAATAGGTAATAGATTCCCCTTTATGCTTAAATTGCACAGAATTTACTTCTGTGGCTTATGTAACAATCAACCCTAGCTGATACAGTCATTATGGTATAGTAAGAAAAGAAATAAGATGCTCACAGATGAAGCTAGGAGTCAACTGGTATAGGCTTTCAGGGCATAAAGGACTTTTAAGTTTCATTCTAATGGAAAGCCATTTAAAAAATTTAAGCAGGAGACTGCATAATCAGAAGTATGTTTTCATAGTAAAACAGCTTCGATGTCTGGATTAACACTTGAGGTTCATTGTCTCACAGCTATGGAAAACAAGGACATGGACACACAAAAAGTGAGGTTGACAGCAACCCAAATGTCCAACAATGACAGACTGGATTAAGAAAATGTGGCACATATGCACCATGGAATACTGTGCAGCCATAAAAAATGATGAGTTCATGTCCTTTGTAGGGACATGCATGAAGCTGGAAACCATCATTCTCAGCAAACTATCGCAAGGACAAAAAAACCAAACACTGCATGTTGTCACTCATAGGTGGGAATTGAACAATAACACATGGACACAGGAAGGGGAATATCACACACCAGGGCCTGTTGTGGGGTGGGGGGAGGGGGGAGGGATAGCACTAGGAGATATACCTAATGCTAAATGATGAGTTAATGGGTGCAGCACACCAACATGGCACATGGATACATATGTAACTAACCTGCACATTGTGCACATGTACCCTAAAACTTAAAGTATAATAAAAAAATAAAAAATAAAAAAACATGAGGATCGTTGTCTCACAGCTATGGAAAACAAGGACATGGACACACAAAAAGTGAGGTTGAGAGCAGAAGTTTAATAGACAAAAAAAAGAGAATAGCTCTCTGCTGCAGACAGGAGTATGGAGACATTGGTGGTCTGTGGTGAAATGCAGGGGGTTTTATAGATAAGATGGTGAGGGGGTGATGTCTGACTTATATAGGGTATAAAAAACTGGTTAGACCAAGTGTGTCATTTGCATAGGACACAAATCTTTGGTAGCTCCCACCCTAATCTTTTATTATGCAGGTGGGTTTTTCTGTCTAAGGTGTGTTAATTCTTGTTGAAAGTGAGCTAGGGGGTTATATGCTAAGCCAACTAAGAGGTCTCTTGACCTAAAATAAAATCATCTACAAGAAAAGACCATCCATACAGCATTTCAAAAGAGTTCAGACCTAACTTTGAAGGGTAAAGCCACAGTAAAGCCTTGGAAAGAAGAGTGACCCAAAGAAGGTGTGTTCCTTGGGACAGTTGTGTTGTAGGACTGTTACAGGGTTTGAGGAGGCCCTGCATTTTCAGGTTATTAATAATGGCTTCTAGCCCTTTCCTAGCATCTGGCTTTAGGGAATATTGTCCTAACTATCTAAACCCTCCAAAAAACTGGGATCCATAAGGTGGATCTGGACTGGCCTAGTGCTTATAACTTGACCTATTCTTTCATGAAATGCCCACACTTCTGAATTAATATTAGCTTCCGCCGGGGGGCAACAAACAGTTTGTCCTGGGGCTATAAGAATGCTGACCCCATGTGAGCTAAAATATCTCTACCTAATAAAGGAGTTGGATTTTAGGCATGATTAAGAAGATATGTGTAAATAACAGATCCCCCCCAAACTACAACTAAGGGGTTGAGAAAAATATCAGGTTAGACTCTTTCCTGAGATGCCCATCATGGTCATGCTACAGAAAGAGGGGAGGCCTGTATTAGAGAGAAGTAAAAGACTGGCTCCACTGTCCAGAAAGAAGGCCACCCTCCTTCCTTCTATTTCCAGAATCACCAGGGTTCCTGAGAAATAATGGAAGTTTGAGCCACTGGAGCTGGGGGTCTGATCCCAGGAACCCATCAGTCCTGTTGGACCATTGGTGAAAGCAGTTTTGGACATGGTGACCTCCATCTCTGGGGGCAGTTTGATTTCCAGTGGTCACTGCCATGTGCTGTACAGGGTCAAGGTGGCTTCTTCTTGCTCCCTGGGCAATCCTTCTTAAAGTGCCCTGACTTGCCATGTTGGTAGCAACTGCAGATGCACCTCAGGGATCCTGGATCTTGCAAGCGTGTAAAGCAGCTACTACAGCCCCTGTCCTTCTCTGTGTTTCCTTTCTTTCTCTTGGGCCTCCTCCTGGTTCCTATTACAAAATACCAAGATGGCCACCCTCAAGAGGTTTTCCAAGGTGGTATCTGGTCCTATAGCCTGTGTCTGCAGTTTCCTTCTAATATCAGGAGCTTCCTGTGTAATAAACATGTCTTTTAAAATTAGGTGACCCTCAACTGATTCAGATGATATGGTGGTGTGTTTTATTAGTGCTTCTCTCAGCCTTGCGATAAAGGTTGTGGGATTCTCATCTGGGTTTTTGTCTGTCATGGACATTTTAGAGTAACTAAGAAGTTTGGCACTAATTCTTCATAGGCCTTCCAATAAGTACATTAAAAAGTGTTTTCTATTCATCTGTGGAGTCACTGCGGTTCTAATCAGTGTTGTCAAAAGGTATTTCCTCTCTTTCTATTGGGAATGGTGTTTTCCCTTTTTTTGTCCTTACCTATTTTCTCTTTTGCTTTTTGGCCTACTAGAAGAGACATATTGCTCATCTTTGAATTCCTCTGATGCTGACAGAGCTGCCTGTTTTTCAGCAGCAGTTAGAGCTTGGCTTAGGAGCAGCATAACATCCCTCCATGAGAGGTCAAACACCTGAGATAATAAACACCTGAGATAAACCCTATATAGCTATCAGGGTCATTAGAAAATCAGCCTAAGTCTCCCTTTATTTGCCTAAGGTCCTGAAATGAGAAGGGAACTTGAACCCTAGTGGCATCACCTTCATTGGGCATTTCCTATATGAGTAAGAGCAAAGCTGGAGGAGTGGGAAGTTTTGGAGATGGTGGAAGTGGAAGAGCCTATGGTGTGGTTAGAGGGGGACCTCAATAAGGGGTACAGGAAGGGCTAGGACACAACTTGAACCATCCCTCAGATGGTTCTCCTAGAAGTTGCCTTTCTAGTTTTGGATAATTATTCCCTTTGTGACTGCCTGATATGACTGCTAAAAGAGCTGGGTCAATTGTGCAATGCTTGCAAAGGTCTAGGTTGTCTCACAGGGCAAAGAAAACCTGTACATAGAAAACCTTGAATCATTTGCTGTCTCATCTACAGAAAAGATCTAATTTTTGGATAGTATTAAAATCAAGGCTTCCCTCCAAAGCCAGGTTAGTTCAAGATAATAACAAGGCCACGCTCTCGTGCAAAAGAAAATTAGCCACTTTTTTTTTCAAAGTCCTAGGGTCATAGGAGTCCCAGTGCTTCAGAACGCACTCCAGAGGAGTACAGCCAAAGATGGTCTGTTGCCCATCTAAAAAGAGAAGTGAGAAAAAGTCTCCTTCCTTTCTTTTTTCTTTTTTTTTTTTGATGGAGTCTCACTCTGTTGCCCAGGCTGGAGTGCAGGGGCACATCTCAGCTCACTACAAGCTCCACCTCCAAGGTTCACACCATTCTCCTGCCTCAGCCTCCCAAGTAGCTGGGACTACAGGCCCCTGCCACCACGCCCAGCTAATTTTTTGTATCTTTAGTAGAGATAGGGTTTCACCGTGTTAGCCAGGATGGTCTAGATCTCCTGACCTCATGATCCGCCTGCCTTGGCCTCCCAAAGTGTTGGGATTACAGGTGTGAGCCACTGCACCCGGCCTAGTGTCCTTCCTTTCTTTTGGAATGACCCAGGGTGAAGGAGGTGACAATTGGGATATCCTTTCAACTGTTTCCTTCCTCGGTTCCCTAAGCCCCAGCATCCATTAAAGGTGGATGCAGACATCACCCTCAGGCATGGATCCAGGGGAGCTAAGCAATGGGATTAGTCACACTTACCAATGCAACTTTAGTCCTCTGCTGGTGATTTCCCTTCGACCTTCTAGACTTCTGTGATCTGTGTGGCTTCCCAATAGATGGCTCCCAGGACAGACTATGTAACAGTTGTATGTGGGCAAGGCCCCTTAATGGAGCGAGAGTACTGGGTTGCGCTCTATATTCTGTTATTATACCCCAAATTAAAATATATATTCTTAGGCAGCAGTTCTGGTTAACATCCTTACTACATAAAATCTCTTTATTATTTAAGTATTATTCTAATGGGAGGTAGAATAGGTGCCTTAAAAAATGTAGTGACTGAATGGCAGTTTTCTGCTGAACGGAAATTATTGACACAAAATTTGGTTTTGGGAGACATTTTCCTCCTTGTTGTTGAGTTTTCCTGTTCATGGATAGGGCATAAAGTTTGGTTTATAGTTGAGGGGTGCAAAAAGGGAATATCATTGGGAAAATACAGTGTTCCAGCAAAGGCCTGACAAGGTACCTCTTGGAGAGGATTCCTATTCCGCTAGGTGGCACTGTAGGTCTTGAAATACCGTGTACTTTCCAGACAAAGGATAGAGATAAAGACTTTCACTGGGTGGGGGAGGGGAGAACCCCTGTTCCTAGAAAAATCACAAAAATGGCAATCCCTTAAGCTATATTCCCAGTTTTACTGTGGCATTTGCTGATCTTGGCTGACAGGATTATTTTTTTTAACTGTAAAAATTCCTGCAGCATTGCATATAAAGAGGGAACAGGAGACACGGTGGTCATGGAGAGGAAAGAAAAAAATTTGATGGAAAAAACTTGGAGATTGTGTTGCTGATACCTAATGAGCAGTAAGAGGCTGGAAGAGTATGTCCAGAAGCCTTCAGGTAACATTGGGGTGTGGCCTTGGCCAGGAACTGCTTCTGGATCTCTTCCAGTCCCACATGATGGCTAGGCTCTTTGTGAAAGTCAACCAGTTCAAAACAGAGCCAACATTCCCAGCATCCTGAAGGCACTGTGGGATTTGCTCAGCATTGCCCAGCAAGCCTGTCACCTCACCTGCATCTTGAGAATGGTGGCGAGCATAACTGGCCATCTCTTAACTGGCCATCAGATACCCAGTCTTTTAACTGGCCATCAGATACCCAGTTTTAAGTTTGATTTTACAATTTAAAATTGAGGAGAGAAGGTCTCAAAATAAAAGTAGAGATTTGGGTTCCACTCCTATACTTACCCTTCTGATGAATCTCCCTTGGATCTTGGATGAGCCCCCACAATGAAACAGCTTCATCTAGAGTAACACCCATTGTTCCTTATCTTATGGCCATGGAAAACTAGGATGCAGAAACACAAAGAGTGAGGTTCAGAGTGTAAGGCAAAAGAAAGAGAATAGCTCTCTGCTGCAAAGAGTTGTCCTGGAAAAATGGGTTGCCAGTCCATGGCAAAATACAGTGAGTTTTAAAGATCAGCTGGTAAGGAGGCAGTGTCTGATTTGAATAGGACATGAAAAACTGGTTAGACCAGGTGTGCCATTTGCATAGAAGGTGAATCTCTGGTAGCCCCATTTTAATCTCTTATTATGCAGGCAGGTTATCTGCCTGAGCTGTGACATGTTGCCCATTCCTATGTTCCTATAAACATGGTAACAAAAGGGAAGATGGAGCCTCCATGTTGAATATGCGTGGCCCCCAGGTAGCATTTTTCTCTTGGCATAGCTGCCAGCATTCCCCCATGCAAGCTTCCAGCTTGCTTATCTATGTCTGCAGCTCAATTTTTCAGGCTGCTCTTTCTTAGAAAAAAGAAATAATTTTCTGAGCTGCTTTTTGTTAGAAGGGAAGCTCTGTCAAGGACTCTTTATCCCTCATTATCTGCCTAAATAATTTGTTTCTACATAGCTCTTGTATCAGTAAGATCACTTTGGGCCAGGCATGGAGGCTCATGCCTGTAATCCCAGCACTTTGGGAGGCTGTGGCAGGTGGATCACCTGAGGTCAGGAATTAAAGACCATACTGGCCAACATGGTGAAACCCTGTCTCTCCTGAAAATACAAAAATTAGCTGGGCATGGTGTTGAGCACCTGTAATCCCAGCTACTCAGGAGGCAGAGGCAGGAAAATCACTTAAACACAGGAGCCAGAGGTTGCAATGAGCTGAGATTGTGCCATCACACTCCAGCCTGGGTTACAAGAGTGAAACTCCACCTTGCTGGGTGTAGTGGCTTACACCTGTAATCCCAGCACTTTGGGAGGGAGAGGCAGGCAGATAGCCTGAAGTTGGGAGTTCGAGACCAACCTGACCAACGTGGAGAAACCCCATCTCTAATAAAAATACAAAATTAGCTGGGCGTGGTGGTGCATGGCTGTAATCACAGCCACTCGGGAGGCTGAGGCAGGAGAATCACTTGAACCCAGGAGGTGGAGGTTGCAGTGAGCCGAGATCGCACCATTGCACTCCAGCCTGGGCAACAAGAGCGAAACTCCATCTCGAGAAAAAAAAAAAGAGTGAAACTTTACCTCAAAAAGAAAATCACTTTGCAGTGTGGACAATGCCTTGAAAGACAACAGAGGAGTAGAGTCAGGGAGGTCACTTCAGTAGCTGTCGTCATATTGGAGAAAAAATATTTTAAGTACTAAAATCTGGTAAAAATTGTGGAGTGAGAAAGGCAAATGCCCAAGGAATTTTTATACAATTTAGGATACAACAAAGCTACAGGAAAACTAAAAATTGTCAGAATAGTAAGACCATGGAATACTATGTGGCCATAAAAAGAATGAAATTACGTCCTTTGCAGAAACAGGGATGGAGCTGGAGACTGTTATACTTAACAAACCAATGCAGAAACTGAAAACCAAATACCACATATTCTCACATATAAGTGGGAGCTAAACATTAAACATAGACCCATAGAGGGGAGTAACAAACACTTGAACCTATCAGAAGGCGGAGGGTGGGGTGGGATGAGAGAGAGGATCAGAAAAAAAAATGAATAAGTAATAGGCTTAATACCAGGGGGATAAAATAATCTGTATAACAAACTACCATGACACTAATTAACCTATATAACAGACCTGCACATGCAGTCCTAAAATATAAAAGTGAAGTAAAAGAAAAAAGAATAGGAAAGCCAAGCTAAGCACACTGTAACAAAAGCAAAAATATTAAAATACTAAAGTAAAAAGCGTTTCTAACAGGAATGTCTCAATGAAAACGTTTCTGATGAAATCTTGCCTAAGATGAAGTCAAAATATTTACTGACTTGGCAACGTGAAAGTCATTCCTGACCTGAGTGGAGCTGTAGTTGTAGAGGTCACTAAAAATTGGTTTGAAAAAATAAATCACTAAAAGAATTTCTGTTTCTGGTAATAAGAAAAACTAGACAACCTAAAAACTATCCTAATTAAAATTACCTAAAATGAATACCCGAGTCCCTAAGAAACTAAGAAAAATCTTTAAGGGTCAGAAATAAAATGGATACCTTAAAACTTAAAGCTCAAAGAGGCTGCCTTAGAGAAGTTATACTGTCTCAATAATGTATGAACTTTGGATTGACTGTTCCAAATACAAAGACTTCAGGCTTCTAATGAATGGAAGGTTGAAACTGATGAGATCCTGTTCATATGGCTGAGACTTTCAAAGGAGTACACTTTCAGCAGAAGGGTAGAACATTTAATGACAAAAACAAACAAACAAAAAAACACACATGCACAGAAATCACAAAACCCAAAACCACGGCATTGGGAGACAATAATAAAGCTTGTCCAATTTGCTCTATGCTCTGGAGAGGAGGTGAAGAATGTGCTATAATAATGTAAACAGGCTTGCATTCAAATAGATTTTGGGTTTGAATTTACACTATGTGCCTGGTTTGATTAATCCCAAACATTAAATTAACATAAGGAGTCAGATGGTGGAGTAAACACAAAACCTCAACCCAGGCTGAAACATAAATTTATAATCAAACATAAGGAAACATGAAAGGAAGCAATCCCTACGATCACAAATTAACAGATACAAACATTTAGACTGCCCTCCAAGGGTCTTACAAAATAAAAATGCAAATAAAGATTATAAGTATTTTCAATGATTAAGGACCTAAGAGGAGGAATTTAAAAATATGAGAAAGAAACAACACTCTATATAAAAGAGAAAAACCCAGAATACCTTCTAGGGGTAGGCAGAATTCTCAAGAAACCCCCAGTTCCCTATCCCCAGGTAATTCAATGAAACACTAATGTAGATTCTGCTGTAAAGGGACTTTGCAGATTGAATTAAGGTTACTGGTCAGCTGACTTTAAAATAAGGATTTTGTCCTGCATTATCTGGGCAGACCCAATGTAATCACATGAGCCTCCAAAAGCAGAAATGGAAGGTAGAAAGCCAGTGGAAGATGTGGCAGAACAGAAAATAAGAGACAAGCAGCAGAAGGGGAAGTCAGAGAAATTCTGAGTATGAGAAGGATTCAACTCATGTTTACTGGCTTGAAGATGTAGGGACACATGCAAAGTCCTCATAAAAACCTCTAGGAACTAAAGGTGTCCCCTGTCCTGCAGCTGACAGCCAGTAAGGAATGGTTACCTCAGTTCTATAAATGCAAGAAAGGCAATGGATTCTGCTAACAGCATAAATGTGCTTGGAAGAAGTTTCTTTTCAGAGTCTTCTGATAAGAGCCCAGCAGGCCAACACCTGATTTCAGCCTTATGTAATGTTTTCTTGTAGAATGCTTTCAAGGAGTTTTAGAACTTGGGGGGCTCTGAAATTCTCATTTTACTTAGAAATTACTTATGCTTGCTCAGCAATCATTGTGTATACTTGAGAACTCTTGAGATATAAGCAAGCCTGTAAGTTGTTTCTAAATATAATAAACTCATTGTGCTTCCTAAGCTTAACAGTTATTACAACTGATATTCATTTTACAATGTTTTAAGTGTTTCTTAGTTTTATTATGCAGAGGTTTCCTGCTCCCCAATATTTGGAGCCTATAAATATTTTTTTTCAGGTCCCAAAGAATGTTGTATGTCCTTAAAAATCTAGTAGGTTCTGAGCCCTGTGCATAAGCCAAGTGAAAGATAGAACAGTCCTGTGCATGCCTCAGCCACATGTAGTGGTTGTATATACACTTGCAGTAAAATCAGCCTGCTATCCCCACATATTCACAATTTTAATTTTATTGAATACAGTGCTTTTGGTGTTGTTGACTGATGATTTTTTAGTGACTAGCATAGGTGCTATATAATAAATGCTTAATAAATGTACTTAACATAATCAAAAATCCACAACTTCAACTATATGTCATAATCTCCTTCCTAAAATATTTATTTGAAATTATATTTCTAAAGCCTCTCAAAATTTTTGGATTCTCTTTAACAAAAAAAAGCTTTATCTTTATTGTGTTAAAAGGTGGTAGAAATAAAATATAAAACCCTATACAAAGTGGAAATCGCTATAAATATTTGACTTCTAGATATGTGTTTCATTAGAAGTTAGTTACAAATCTCCTTCTAAGCATTTATAGAATGATATTCAGAATATTCTAGCCATTCCACATCTTTAATACAGCAATGGCTTTCTTGTACTCTGAAAATTTTTCTCATGACCAGGAAAATTTTTCTTGGTGGTATGGAGATATTAACAGAGTGCACTCTAAGAAAATCTTAACATACATGATGAAACAAAAACTATGCACAGGCCTAGCTGTTATGTGCAGGGAAGGGCAGGCAGGCTGATGTTCATAAGCAATTAGGAATGCAAGAAGCAATATTTGTTCCAAAAGTTCACACGATCCTTCTCAACTCCAGCAGAAATATTAATTAATTAAAAACAACTCCCTCACCTAGGTATGCTGAAGTGGGATTAACAATATTTAAATGAATAATAACATGAATTATTTCACATGCAAACCTTCATGTGTGATACTCATCCTTGGATACAATAATTGAGTCTGAAATCCAAAGGCTTGGCTTTAACTCATCTGTGGAATACTTGTGGGAAAGAGAGTTTCTGGGGTCCCAGATGAGTTGCTCTCCCCTGTGTAAGACACCCATGGGGAGCCATGGGCAGCCTCTGAGGAGAAAAGTCTCCTTATTGCCTTCATGTCTTTATGCCGCAAGAGCATAAACACTCAGCGGCATTCCACAGGTTGCTCAGGGAGATAACACTCCCTTGAAGCAGTCGAGTATAATCAAACATCTTGGCTCTTCCTGAAACCCGCTCCCACCCGTTTCAGTCCCAATAAGTTAAAGATCTTAAGTAGTTTACACACACACCTTTGCTCAAGGAAATTCACAGAAACTGCCACTGCTATACATCTTATTGAATGACTCACGAGTTCTCCACTGATTAATCCTTTTCCTCATCCCTTCCTACCCCTCCCATCTGCCCTAAGAACAAAGATCATGTAAACCAATAAATTGGGTGGAGCCCGAGAGCTCCGGGAGGTGAGCAAGCCTTCGATGCTCTGGTTCCCTGGATCCACCTTTTAAATGCTTATTCTGTCTCTAATTCCTTTGTCTCCACTGGACTCAGGGTACCCGCCGCGTGGTGTGGGGCTGGTTTCCCCAACAATATTACTAAATCTACACCTTTTCACCTTAAGATAATAATGCTATGACATTGATTTTTTGGCACATGGGTAGTTTTGCTCACCTCTAAACCCAATAAAACCCCCATTCTTACCTAGAGAAAGGCTCAGTGACCCAGAAAGTCCTATTTCATGTGGCCAGTGAAAAAGTGCAACTTAAATTTGAGAATAACCAAAATTCTTAAAACTGAGCATGCTGTGCTTCTATAGAAAACAAATACGAGAAAAAAAATGTATAAATAAAATACAGAGAAAAGGACCAGGAGAATTTGTGTTCTGTAGGTATTGGGATGAAGCTCCCTACCTCTTTCCATTGCTCTTCCACACCACTGCTTTTCCCAGGACTGGAGACTTGGTTTCCAGCACTTTGCACCTCCTCCAGTAATGTCTTTTTTGCAGATGTGCTTGGCCTTGTATTATGAAGAAAAAACAAAAGAACATGGTGCAAGAATTTGACACAGCTGAAAAGAGAGGTTACTCCCATGTTGGGCCATACCCAAATGCCCTTTGATAGAGGTTGAGTCTTGAGAAGTGGTGTAGCATGTACAGTCAACATGCATGATGTGTACTCCATCTCCATAGGCTAGAGGCATCCTAAGTGTGCAGACCTGACCTGGACAATAAATGTCAAGAGTCACCACCACCCCAAAAAGAACTAGAAGTCTGTAGATCTCTGAGGGGCCCAGTCATTTAAATACAGGATGGGGTTCACAGAGACTCAAGGTCTGCCTCAAGCTTTTCTTGGTAGGATCTGAAAACCCAGAAGATGCTTTAAATCCTCACCCTAGTGAACAGATGCAGGTTCCCTGGTCCTTGGCCTGACTGCAGTCAGAGAGCCCAGGAGTTAGCTGGTTTTCTCCCTCCATTTTTGGTGTGAAAAGAGCCACTGCCACAGCAGCCATGGACTTAGGATGCTGGAGTGCATGGTCTGGATGCAAAACCTTTGCCCTGAAATGTGGCATCAACACAAATACAGAGTCCAGATTTTTCATCTTCCTCTGGTGATGACTCACCATTAGTGTCCACATATGTAGGCTCTTATGAAATAACCCTCAGCCAGGATAGCTCACTCTTCTGGAACTGCAGGAAGTGTTCCTATACCTTTTTTTCCAATTAAACTGATTAATACCTTACAATGTTCAAATATTTGGCTAATCTCAGCGTTTTTCTAATTTGGAGACTGAACAAAGCTAAAATTGAGCTACTATTGAAAACAATCTAGAAGAAGAAAAGACATTTAATAAGATATAGGTTATATAGGAGGAAAAAACTGTAAGGAGAATAGGCTCCTGAATTAGCAACACCTCAGGGTAAAAACTTTTGCATTGGTTTAACTAATTTCAACATAAACACATGTGAAAATCCTGCTGGGTACCAGAACTCAAAGATAGAATGAGAACAAAAACTGAGCACATTTGCCCCAAAATAAGAAGTGTCAGGAGAACATTCTGAAGATATGGGCCATTTCTTTTTTTTTTTTTTTTTTGAGGCGGAGTCTCGCTCTGCCGCCCAGGCTGGAGTGCAGTGGCGCAATCTCGGCTCACTGCAAGCTCCGCCTCCCGGGTTCACGCCATTCTCCTGCCTCAGCCTCTCCGAGTAGCTGGGACTACAGGTGCCCGCCACCACGCCCGGCTGATTTTTTTTTTTATATTTTTAGTAGAGACATGGTTTCACCGTGGTCTCGATCTCCTGACCTCGTGATCCGCCCGCCTCGGCCTCCCAAAGTGCTGGGATTACAAGCGTGAGCCACCGCGCCCGGCCGATATGGGCCATTTCTGTAGAATCACATTCTACCACCACCCAGCCTCCACCTTCAATAAAAGAAAGCATGTTAAGATAATATGAGTCATCTCCCGATGCTTTTGAGTTAATCCATCATGGAGTATTAGCACTGAGACACTGTATATGTTCCTGGCATCCTTTCTCCCAAAGTAAACAAGAGAAAGCCACACAGGCTTTAACACATTATACCTTAATTCCATCAACAGTGTCCTGAGACTCAGGATAGATAAAAATACTTCAGGTCAAAGCAGAGCCTGTGGAATTTTAATTTAAACAATAGATGAGAAAATGTCTTTTGTTGGAAAAGAGACAGTCAAAAAGGATGTTAAAATATACCCTGTTTATTATGAATTATTTAGGAACTTAAACATTACCTTTTATCTTATGGACCAGACTGACAAGGCCACTGAGTGTGTGCCCCACCTGCTGTGAGCCATCAGCCTGCACAGGTACCAGGAGAAATAGGAAGGCTGGGCACTTATAATCTATAGCTTAGGCCAAGAACAAAGATAATCCAGCCCACTGTGGAAGCTGCTTGTTTCCTCTCATTCAAAACAAGGCCTCAGAGGGCAATGGTCTGAGCATCTCTATGCTCCCAGGCATTGTGCATGGTCTCAGTGGATGAAACTGCATCCATATACAAGAGTTACTCAGCAATTTGTTAATATTTCCACTAGGCTAGCCCCTGTGAGCTAGCCTGGAAACTTTGCTGCTATTGGAGAACAATGCATTGCAATGCTGGGAATGATTCATCTTCTCTTTCTGCATGTAGCACTTGAATAGAAGGGGTGCTGGTAATTTAAAACAGTATTCTCAAGCACTTGTTATCTCATAAGGCCTGAATTAGGAAAAAAAGATTCTAAAATATTCCCTGTCTAAGATATACAAGTGAGTGTCCTAAAATTAATATTTACAGGTTATAAAGTGAGTTGTTAAGCATTAGCCACTGGCACATCACTTAAGTCTCACCAGGAGCCAGGATTTTGTGTGTTCTGCATCACAACTTTGACAAAGTAAGCCCCATTATCTGTAAATGGCTTATCCCCCAGTAGTCCAGGCTTCATCTAACCCCACATCAAGAGGACAGATGACCACAGAAGGGACAAAGTGGGGTTGTGGCTACTGACACGAGTATGAGACTTGTGAGAGAGGGCATCCCTGTCTTGTGCCAGTTTTCAAAGGGAATGCTTCCAATTTTTGCCCATTCAGTATGATATTGGCTGTGGGTTTGTCATAGATAGCTCTTATTATTTTGAGATACGTCCCATCAATACCTAATTTATTGAGAGTTTTTAGCATGAAGGGTTGTTGAATTTTGTCAAAGGCCTTTTCTGCATCTATTGAGATAATCATGTGGTTTTTGTCTTTGGTTCTGTTTATATGCTGGATTACATTTATTGATTTGCGTATGTTGAACCAGCCTTGCATCCCAGGGATGAAGCCCACTTGAGACTTGTGACTCTTCAGTCTACCTAAGGGTGTCTCCAGGTTCTTAGAGACATTTAAAATAAATAGGTTGATTTAGGATCTTACTTCCCATCTTTTTGTTTTGGAAATTTTTTTCCTGGACCTTTTTTGCATGCAAGTATAGCTGGTCAAAGTTTTTAATTCTAAACGTGGATGAAAGTGTAAATATAGTGTGCTTCAAAATAAATTAGTTTAGTTAGAAAGTTAAAAAAAAATCAAGGCCTATTTGTAAACAGAAATAGCTCATTATCTCTTATTTCCATTTAACTGCCTATCTGGGATTATAATAAGAAAATAAAGGCCAGGTGTGGTTGCTCATGCCTGTAATCCCAGCACTTTGGGAGGCTGAGACTGGGGGTGGGGGGGGGGGGGGGATCACTTTAAGTCAGGATTTCGAGACCAGCCTGACCAAGATGGTGAAACCCGATCTCTACTAAAAAATACAAAAATCAACCAGGTATGATGGTGCACGCCCGTAATCTCAGTTACGTGGGAGGCTGAGGCAGGAGAATCGCTGGAATCTGGGAGGCAGAGGTTGCAGTGAGCCAAGATCACGCCACTGTACTGCAGCCTGGTAAGAGAGAGACTGTGCCTCAAAAAACAAACAAAAAAAAGAAACAAAAACAAACAAAAAAGAAAATAAAGTCATTCTAGAATTGGGGACTGTATTGTTTGAACAAAGGCACATTACGAGACATACAGTTAGATAAATGAAAATGAGTTTCTCTGTATTCAGTGGTCTTGAGCTTATATTATTTTTATAAAGCAATACTAACAAATTTCTCCTAAATGAGAACTGGTACATGGCAGCTTACTTAAGAATGCTGTCACAGGCAATCATTTTCTGTGAATATAAGCTAAGGGATTCTAAAACAGTTCTGGGTAATTTAAACTTCATACTTCTAAGACAAATATTCATTAGCTAGGTATCACATATACTCAATCAATTATTTTAATAAAAGATAGGTTTTGTTCCTCATGAAAATTTTGGTTAAAAGGACAGTAGTGTAGGCATTTTATGGAGTTCCAAATCTGACTTAAATAGTGTAATAATAATGGATATGCATCCAGAAAGTTGACAGACTCCAAGAAAAAAAGTGACTGAATTACCTCATTCTGATTCTCTTTACTTATCTTAACAGCCGAGGTCCTGAAATTCAAGTGAGAAACTGGGCGAAAAAAAAAAAAAAAAAGAGGAGAAGGTGCAGAAATATGGAGCAACTCAGTTTCTTAAGTGCTCACAGAAATATATTTGAAAAGGTAGGCCTGCCTTGCACTGGAATTTAAAAGCTCTTTCCAAAGAGAATGATGGCCATGAAAATTTAAAACAAAACAAAACATCCTTAAGATTGACTGAAGGCAGCATGTCGCAGTGGCTCACTCCTGTAATCCCAGTAGTTTGGGAGGCTGAGGTGGGCAGATCATGAGGTCAGGAGTTTGAGACCAGTCTGGCCAACATAGTGAAACCCTGTCTCTACTAAAAATACAAAAAATTAGCCAAGTGTGGTGTTGTACGCTTGTAATCCCAGCTACTCAGGAGGCTGAGGCAGGAGAACTGCGTGAACCCGGGAGGCAGAGGTTGCAGTCAGCTGAGATCAGGCCATTGCACTCCAGCCCAAGCAACAGTGTGAAACTTCGTCTCAAAAAAAAAAAAAAAAAAAAACTGACCAAAGGCAATATGAAAGAACAGCAGCATCACCTTGGAAGCTCCCTAACATTACTGTGTGTTGCCATCACAAAATAAGACCTTCAGCTGCTCCTCATTTCCCTCTCACTTCTGTAAACCTATTCTGGGAACTTCAAGGGGCATCGTAGCATATTGTGCCTCAGTAAATATTTGACAACATATATCCAATGATGGGTGGTTGGGGACAATCAGGATTAATATTTTTGTTTAGTGTATGGGAAGAAAAAAACAACATATTTTCTAAAACTGCAAATTCAGAAAGATAAATCACAGTGAAGCACTGTAGCCTTCTCAGAGGAAAGCAACTCACAATATGCCTTTTCTCCTTGGAAGAAGCCTCTGAATTTATTTGCCTCAACAAACATTTTTGGTTTGGAGTATAACATGAGACATAACATGGGCCTCATGATCAAAGAGAAAATGCCCAAATAAACTCACCAAATTCTTGTTTTTGAGGAGAGGGGTGAGTATAGTTTAGATATTAAATAGATATTACAAATTGGGCATACATGTACTTTGGGCAAATACTCCAGGTGACAGCCAATATATACTATCTTTCCCGCTCCCCTCAACAAAACAAGACAAAAATGCCTTTCAGAAAAGTGCCTCTGGACTTCAGGAGGGGTCTTTCTGGCTCAGCCCAGAGATGAGACGCTGTGGCCTCCTGGAAATAGCTGAGTTCTGGGGCTGTGATGCCAGGTGGTGGGCAGCAGCTTGTTCCTGTGGGCAACACTATTCTGTATTTATCTAAAACTAACTTATCTTTGCAAAACTGAACAAATTCAGTAAGGGAATATGTTGTGTCACAATTGGGCATATCAGTTGAAAGAGCAAATAACAGAACTAATATTTTCATACAGTATATCCATTAGATTAAGAAAACAGCTTTTCTGGCTATAGTCTTTTTATTTCCAAAGGATTATGACTCTGCTATTTTCAGAACATGGTTTTACCAAAGAAAATGGAAGTAGTGGTAAATCAAAACATTTAAAAATTAAAATGATTTTTTTATGAACAGTTAAAAAACTTAATGGCGGAAAAAAAACAAAATATGGCTGTAATATTCTTTCTCCCCTCTCTTTGCATTAGCTATCATTGGCTGTCAAGATAATGCCATAACGAAGACTGTCCCAAAAGACATCCTTGACTGTCAGGCAAGAAAAATTCTCAATGAATGTGGGAGAAATGGTGAGATAAAAATGAAATCTGATGTCTTTTCCTAGAAGGTTTGAATTAAAATCTCAATTGTTAACATCAGGAACCCAAAGTAATTGTGTTTGCCTAAAGTAAAGCTGAGCTCAGAGTCTCAATTTCCTTTTTTTTTTTTGTTTTTTTTTTTTAAGACGGAGTCTGGCTCAGCTGCCCAGGCTGGAATACAGTGGCACGATCTCAGCTCACTGCAACCACCGTCTCCGGGGTTCAAGTGATTCTCCCGTCTCAGCCTCCCAAGTAGCTGGGATTACAGGTACCCATTATCATGCCCAGCTAATTTTTGTATTTTAGTAGAGATGGGGTTTCACCATGTTGGCCAGGCTGGTCTTGAACTCCTGACCTCAGGTTATCCACCCATCTCAGCATCCCAAAGTGCTAGGATTACAGGCGTGAGCCACCACACCCAGCCCAGTCTCAATTTTCAAGAATTTGCCACCTATTTGCAGGAGAAATTGGGACCACCCTAAACAACAATCAGTATTATGTTTCATAAGCAGCCCCTCCTTTTGCTCATGGATAAAATTAAAATTTACATAATCTTGGAAATCAGTCCCTGCAGTTACATTGTACACAAGATATCTTGGAAGTAATACATTTTAGAACATAAAAGAAAAAACTGAGTAGTATTTTCTATTTTACCTACACAATAATGCCACCTTTGTGATTGATTTTCTCACAGACCTGTGTTACCTCTCTATAAGAATTTATTGTAAATATATCTATTTTGGGATGTTTGCAAAAATGAAGAATACTTCACTCTTCTAATTTGAAATGCCTTACCTATACACAGTTTTTCTCTAAGCATGGGATGTGAAGCTGGGCCATATTTGTGATCTTTGTGATCACATAGCACTCAGTTTAAGGTATAAACAGAGATAAATTTTGAGTCATACTTTCTCAACTTGATAGAATGGGTGTGTACTTAGAAACTCTGCCTATAAGGCAGCATCTCTATTGACCTCACAGGTTCTCTCAAAGCTCCTTTTTGTCTATATATTTTCTTATCATAACATATCCTTTCTTTTCTTTTTCTACTTTTTAAGATACAGGGTCTTGCTCTCTTGCCCAGGCTGGACTGCAGTGACAGGTTACTGTAGCCTCAAACTCCCGGGTTCAAGTGATCCTCTTACTTCAGTTTCCCAAGTAGCTCATACTACAGGTATGCACCACCATGCCCAGTTAATTTTTAAATTTTTCTATTGCTGTCTATATTTTCATATCAAGATAAAGCACAAGTTTAGATTTATCTTTTTTTTTTTTTTTTTTAAATAATCTTTTACTGGGAGGTGGCAAGAGACCCATTTCTTCAGAATTCCTGTATGGCTCATATTCTGTGTCAGGGGTTGTGGGAAAGACAATTCCAGGGATAGATGAGCCCTGCACTCATCTCTTCAACTTATGCTCTCCATGCCACATCTTCAATCAAACAGACAGTAGAAACCAGAAATAATCCCAACCAGAAGTGTGCACAGCTCAGGATCACAGTTGCTTGCAAGAAACAGAAGTCACACGTTTGAGTATTCTTTCAAAAATGGCGCAATGCAATTTCATCAAGGCATGCATTTCACTACACCAAAGCAGCAAGTACTATTAAATTTAATGAGAGGTAACCTATGCACTGGCAGGAAGTTCAAGGGGACAGAAGGGGCTTGCTCCACTCTGGAGCCCTATCTCCTCTCACCTCCATCCTTCTAGTTTGACATGTGATCTTGTCTCTCTCTTACAAAGTGCTTCCAGGCCCTTTTGATTAGGATGCAGTCCTAAATCCTTCCTAAAGAGAGCTTTTGGAGCCATCAACACTGCTTCACTGTGGAATAAACTTTTTCTTATTAAGATTCTTCATTCATTCATAATCATCTCCTTTTTCCTCACTGCTCATTCATTTATGGAGATAGAACCCATATCATAGCTACTTGGTCAAGGCATGGTGATACTCCCCACTTAGGAGAGGAAGATGACTAGGTTATAGCTCTTGCCTTCAGGAAATTAAAAACTTTGTGGTGTAATTTACATTACGCAGTGGAATATGGCATATATCATGAAAAAATCCTATGCGGTTTCTGAGAGGACTTCTTAAAGATGAAAAAGTGAGGAATGTACCTGGAAAGATGAACAGGATTGCAGCAGACAGAGACAGGTAGAAGGAGAGAGATTCCAAGTGGAAGGATAAAGGAGAGGGAAGAGCAGCAAACAGTGCAGCTTCCAAGAAGGTTTTCTGGTTTCTGGCACTGGTCATAGATAGCTTGGGAGGAAACAGGCAGAGAGAGTTTTGGAGAAACATAGCTGCAAGGCCAAGTTAGATGTTAGGTGAGTTGAGAAAAGAACTTAGGGCAAAAGCAGAGGGAGGGAGGTATTTACTCTGAACAGAGATGACAGGGTGGGGAGGACAGATTGGTTTAAGCAAAGGCCAGGAGCATGAAGCAAGCTAGGAATTGGGAGGCTGGCCTAGAAGCATGGGCCACCTGGGAAAGGGATAAAAGTTAAAGTATGACAAACCCTTTGTGTTCACCAAATTTCTTTTCTGGAGTCCTTAACCATCTGCTCTTACTGGAACAGAAGTTATACTAGAACTCACTGCAAAGTGGAGTGAGGCTTACAGAGGGAAAACAGCAGAGGGCTTAATGCAAGATTAACCTTCTCAGGGACCCCTGCAGGGACTGGGAGTGCTATGAATCAGGGAGGCTTGGAGCAGCTCACTTTACAGTATAATGACAACAGGACTCACCTGGCTCAGGCCTGGCATCCAATCATCAGCCCACTCTGGTTTCCATCCTTTGCTCCAGCTGAATGGCCAGTACTGCAGCCATTGTTGCTCCCTTTGCCCTTCAGGGTGTCTTTGCCCAGCATCTGTCCCTGCAGCACCCCCACCCCCTCACTCTAATTCTGAGCACTCAAATTGCCCATCAGTCCAAGCCTTCTCCTAATCACACCCCTCCTACCTCTGAGCCCCTTCACAGAGCCCTGTTCGTGGTGCTTGGCATTTTATGACAACTAAACCAAAAAGCAGTGAGGTTTGAAAAAAAAGAGCCAAAAGTCAATCCTGGCAGGGGAGGATTTGCTCTTTGTCTTAAAAAACCAAGAGTACCAGCTTTTGATGGAAAAATTTCAAACCTCAAACAGCGAGTACATTTTGCCCAATCAATTACATCTCTCAGAATCCATCCTAAGGAAAAAAGAAAATGTGTAAAGATCAAGTACAAGAATATTCATGAAAGTGCTATACTATCACATAAACTAGAAATAGATGTCCCAGAAGAAGACCTATAATATACTGTGGCACTTACATACAATGAACTTCTATGCAGCAATTAAAGTAATATAGAATTATAATAGAGAGATGTCATATTCTATGGCTATTGCATAACATGGGATCTATGACAACATCTCATAGGGGACCTATGAAAGGAAAGGGAAGCACAATTGACCCAAGCCTCAAAATTAAACTTGAGGTGTTATCCCCAGATGAGGTAGGTGCACCCACAAGTTATATATATAATCTTACACATCTTTATTATGTCACAGCTGTGTCACATCAATATATACCATAATTTTCATAGTCCTGTTTTGGTATTTCCTCACCTTAGCAAAAACATTCTGGAGCTTCAAAAACAGAGGACATCCAAGCCCTGATGGACTTGAGAGTACCTGCCTTTAAGTACACACTTATATATTCAAAAGAAATACATGGAACAGTATGTGGGAGCAAGTATCTGGGTGGCAGGACTGTATTGTCATATCTCTCTGTCTCTATTTTCTGTTTCTTCTCCATAATAGTAAAATTCAACTTTTCCTCCTCAACCAAGGAAACTACAAGAAAGGAGTTGGATTTGCCTGCTCCTTCTGCCTCCTATTGTCATGCTTCTGAGGTAAACAGCATCTCTGGAGTCCAGCCAGGACCTTGGATTTTGCTCATGCTAGAAATGCCCAGGGTGGTGCTTGGTCCACGGAAGGTGGACTTGTTCAAGCTGTACTTCTGATGACACATGTGGGATAATTAACAAGGTATATTTATTTTAAAAAGTACTATTGATTTTACAACACTAAGGTATTATTTAAAATAGATTATGACTCATATGTATCCCATAAATATGTAAAATATCATGTATCAATAATAATAGATTTAACTTAGAACTGTTGTTGCTGAAAAAAAAGAACTTTGAACTCTCCTGTTGAAAATACAAAGCCCCTCCCAAATGAACAGAGGTTATATGGAGATCTGGAAGTACTGCTGTGTTGCTGGACTTCAAAATTAAGATCTATAAATATAACACACATTTTAACTAATTTTAAAGGTGTGTCTCAGAAAGTTTCCTACTGCCCTGATTTTTACAGATGAATTGAGATCTGGAATCCTAAAATCATTCTAAGGCAATCTACTGACCTCTTAGGTGTTATATGCCTAGGAACCCACTGCAGTAAATTACAGGAAAGTGAGGCTCAGGAGCGTGAAATTCTTGATACATTAGGACACAAGCTGGTGAGAGCTGAAGACAGAATTAGAGGCTTGTCTATTGTAAGGCCACTGAGCTGTGCAGCACCTCTCTGGGGTTAAATTACAAAGAATATTAATGAAAGACACTCATGAACCTGGGAATCAGGATTAGAGAATGCATTAGCTTCAGCCATGCTACTAATCATACACACCACAGAGCCCCAGGACCAGCAATTTATAAATGTGGTGACAGACTACAAAAATTTTCCTTCCTTCTTTCTTTCCTTCCTTCCTTCCTTTCTTTTCTTCCTTCCTTCCTTTTCTTTTTTTTTTTTTTTTCTGGAGTAAATAGCATGACATAAGATCTGTTTGTGTTCCCCCATTTTACAAAAGAAAATTTAAGTCTGCAACTTCCCCCAGGCATCTGCAGCAGAGAGTGGATCTGTCAACATGCAAAGCTGCTGATCTGCCCCTGCATGCTGCTCCTTGCCCTAAGCGTGAGGAGGATGAACTGCCCTCTTTTCACCTGCACCTCCCTGGATGGAACAGAGCATCTCCATAATACTTTATGCAGAAGTATCACTTCTATTTAACACAAGAAACCCCAGGCACTAACTTTAAATTTTAAATAAAGGAAAATGTGGACCACTTGCAATGTTACAAAACAAAAAGAAACACAGGAGGCAAATATTCCAATCCATTCTCCACTCTCAGCATTAACACAACAAAATAAAACAAAACCTGCAACGACAATCAGATTTGTAAAAATACTTGTAGTTAGAATCCCCACCTTATCTTCTCAACAATTTGGCTTTCCAAAATCACTGGTTTTCATGAGTGTGCATGTCAAAAGTTAAATCCCATTCTCTTGGTACTGTGAGCTGTTTTAGAAATGGTGGGAATGTAAGTTCTGAACATACCTGCTAAAGGTGGCTGTGCAACGCTGACAGTAACTGTGTACCCTTCAAAGAGCTTGGCTGAGTTGCAGTTGTGCTGAGCTCAACCATGATCTGCTGGGAATGCACATTCTCAGTGCAGGAGAAATGAAATTTGTTCTAACTCTGCAATGCAGCAGAAGAAAAATGGCTAGGCATGATGAATTATGCCTAAAATTCCAGCAATTTAGGAGGCTGAGGCAGAAGGACGGTTTGAGACCATTCTAGGAAATAGAATGGTCTATTTCAGACCAGTCTAGGAAACATAGTGAGACTTCTGTCTCCACAAAAAGTAAAATTAGCTGATTATGGTGGTGCACCTGTAAGTCCCAGCAACTGGGAGGCTGAGGAGGGAGGATGAGCGCTTGTGCCCAAGAGACTGAGGCTGCACTAAGCTATGATTGTGCCACTGCACTCCAGCCTGGATGACAAAGTGAGACCCTGTCCGGAAAAATAAATTACCATGGGCAGATAAAGTGCTTAGTGAGCCCGCACTAATTTGCCACAGAAGGGAGGAAGCAAATTCGAGGCTGAAATGTAGTTCTTCATTTCCTGAAATCATTCATGCCCACTCTCTCCTGGCATGAAGTGCTGATAACCTGGTTTCAATTTTAAGCTTAAATTTACAGCAAACAGTGCAAGCATCTCAGTTTAATGCCTTGGAACCTCCTCTAAGGATGATTCTACTAGCACTCATTTCAGAAGTGAATGCAAAATAATTTTTATATAAACAACCAAGTAATCCCACAGCACCTGCATACCTATTATAACTCAAAAACTACCCTGCACACCTGAGCATGATGTTTAAATACCAAGCCACTGGTATGTCTGGAACACCTGCACAAAGGAGACGTAAACCCACAGCTTCTAGCACAAACATGTGCCAACTTAGCTTTCTTGTCACCTGCAACTAATGGTGGGTGAGATTGAGTAATCCTGTGAAAATATCATTCCTACAAATTTAGAGTCACTAAAAACAAAAGATATAACAAACACACTCTTGTTGACAGTAGGCCTTATCAATGTTATTTGTCACTAAGGCACAAAGGAGTTTCATCAATGGACCTTGCTTTTTTGAAACCAGGAAAGTTAGTGGCGGTTTATTGACAGAATGACAGAACAAGGATTTCTCAAAATCATCCCCATATGCTCTTAACGAGCATATTTACCCTCCAGGAAAATGAGGCAATGCTTTCTGGGGGTTATAATTTAAATACACTAAAATGCACAAATCTTACACATTTAGTTTTTAGCATTTTAGCAACTGTCTACACCTGTGTAACTACCATGCAAAACAAGATACAGGACATTTTTATTATTTCAGAAAGTTCTCCTGTGCCCTTTTCAGTCAATCTCCACACTCGATAGGCAATTACTGCCCTGACTGCTGTCACCATAGCTAAGTTTTGACTATTCTCAAACTTCACGTAAATGGAATGACAAAGCATGAGTTATGTCGAATCTGGCTTCAACATAATGTCTTTGAGATGAATTCATGTTGTTACACATACCTGTAACACATTCATTTTATTTTTGGAATAGTATTCCATTGTATGAATATATCACAATTTCTTTATCCAATCTCGTTTGTGAATGTTTGGATTATTTCCAGTTTAGACCCATTACTGAGAATAAGGCTGCTATGGACAAGCTTCTACAAGTCTTTTTTGTGGACATATGTTTCCATTTTTTTTCACGTAAACAAGTGGAAGTGGGATTGCCATGTTATTTGGGAAGATTACGTTTAGCTTTATAAGAAACAGCCAAAGAGTTCTCCAAAGTGGCTGTCAGGACAAAGTAAATGCACATGCATTCTAGTTGCTCCAGGTCCTTGCCAGCATTTGGTATGGCATCTTTCTGATATAAGCCCACTCTAGCGGCTCGTGGGGAAATGGGGTTGTGCATGAGATGGGACTACTCTGATGAACTTCCCCAGCACCAGTGAGCTACTTAAGACTGAACCTATGTAAGAGGGGTTGCTCTCCACTGACTCAGGACAGACCGAGGTTACAAGCTTCAGAAAGAAGGCTGATCTGGAGGCAGTGAGTTATCTCAACCGATTGTTCACAGTCAATTACAGATTCAACTCCTCCTTCTATTCTTTCCCTACTTCTCAATACTGTACTTAACTAGTCTTTAAACACGTTTTTTTTACTTAAAAAAAGAAGCTCCAGAAAGGAAACTCTGAAGCAAAATAAGGACTCCCTCTCCCTCCAGAACATAAAGAATGAGGTGTTTTGTTTGAGTTGGTGACAACATTTAAACTCTTATTTATCCCCTAGGAGGTAAGGAGAAGATATTTTCCAATTTTCCCAAACAGGGTGTTATGAGGTGAAGTTCTGTGAGAGAAAGGTGAGGCCCTTAAATCTGTCAAATTATTAATTGATTTTTCTTCTACAGGTGGTGATTTTTTGAATTTCCTATCTTTCTCTTTAGCACCCAATTTTAGAGACCAAATGGTTGGTCTAATCAAATAGCTATTTTGTGTTATCCAGAATGACTCCTGAATTCCACTGTCCAGTAACTTCCTGAAGCTTTTATCTCGATGTAAAAACAGGGCAGTTTCCACACCATTCTCCAGAGAGTGTGATTTGAGAAACTGAGGCAGGAAAACAGCATATTGCTGCTGAAACATGCGAGTCCATTCCAAGGTTAGAATAGAACAGGTTTAAAACTGGTACTGTGTGGTTTAAAGATAAGCAGCCTGCACTGTCTTTTATTTTCAGAAACAACATAAATAAAACAATTACTGAACACAATGTGCAATCTCTATCTTCTGTGTTTGAGGGTCAATTGTCTAACAGGAGCCACAGGAAGAGCTTCAGAGGCACCCAGATGCCAAGGCTCAATTCCCACTGTGACTCTCCTCTGGCAGAGGTGAGACTTCAGCTTCCAGAAACTATGCTGGGGGCCTCTGTGTCTGTGGCATATTGTTTATATTGTGTGTTTATAGGCAATTTTAACAATCACTGTTTCTGGATTGCAACCCTCCTGAGGCACTGCGCTGACACAGCAAAGTTATTCCCCTTACTGAAGAGAAAAATTAGAGGCCTAAACTCCACAAAAGCCCTGATAATATGGAATATTAGCATCAATGTCAGAGCACAGTATTTAGGACAGATACTGATAAAGACAGGACAGATGACCACCTCACCTTGTCACCACCTGAGTGAGGAGCCCTTAAAAGATGGGTTTCTTCCCCATGATTATGGCTTGTTGGCCTCTCCAGGACTGGGTTAAGGCACAGCTAAGGCTGTTCTCTTGGCCCTGCAGAGCCAAGCCCTGGAATGGATAAATACCATTTCATTTTATTCATTCACTGCTGCCTGTGGTGCCTGAATACATGCCCTGTGACATCATCTGTGAGTTACCCACACTTCCCACAGCAGATGCATAGGGAGGAGGTACTTTACTCACCCTTCCTCTGACAGAAAAGGATGAAGTCAAGGGCCTGGTAGAGGCCCCACTAAGAAAGGGCATCTAAAAGGACCAAAGAGAGTGACCAGCAAGCGTTTTTTGCAAGGCTGAGGAGCTGACAGCTTCCACGAAAGGCTGGACCACACAGTGGTGAAAAGCATCATCCGGGTTACCTCATGTTGCCATAAAACACACCACAGACTTGGTGACTTAAACCACAGATATTTATCTTCTCACAATCCTGGAGGCTGGAAGTCTGCAATCAGGGTGCCGGCATGGTCAGGTTCTGGTGAAGGCCTCTTTCCTTCTCACTGTGTGCTCTTTCTTGTGCATGGAGAGAGACAGCATGAGCAAGCCCTCTACTGTCCCTCTTAGAAGGGTGCTAATCCCATAATAAGGCCTCCACCCTCCTGACCTCGGCTAACCCTAGTTATCTACTCAAGGCCCTAATCTCAATACCATCACATTGGTGGTTAGGGATGTAACATTGGGATATGGGGCAAGACACAAACATTCAATCCAAAGCAAGCCATGTCCACACTGTTGGGACTCCAATCCCACTTTTGTCATTGAGTCATTATTTAACCACTGTACCTCAGTTTTATCCTCTTTAAAATGAGGAAAATATACCTTGTAGGGTTACTGTGAGACTTAAATGAATTACTAAATGTAAAAAACTTTACAAGATTCTTGGCACATGGTAAGTGCCATACATATTACCCATAACTAACTGATTTTGTACAGTATTTACTATAACCACAATTCTTATTCAAACATCCTGGACGTAGCTAACAGTGACACATGATGACTTCGTTTGAGAAGAAACTGAGTCCCAAAGAGTGCAACTTTCTCCCACTGTCAGAAGGCCTACACACCACTCTTCTCAGAGAGGTGGAAGGACTGAGCTGTGCTATGGAACTCTCAGATTACATTGGGAACAGACTGCTGATTGGTGACAGATAGCAAGTGTTAATAGTGATGTTGGTGCTGAGACAAAGCTGACATCTCTTCATCATGCTCCAATACAAGTGTCATTCCCTTGTGCCCAATGCCCATTGGCTGCCTTCTATTTTAATTAATTGATGAGGGTAAACTTTCTCTTACAATGCGGTGGCAAGTCCTGCTTCTTATCTTTACAGAACTTCACTCAGGACACACTCAGATGTTGCTCTTTGATCATGAAGGATGTTCACCAGCAATTTAGTGCCCAAATAGACAAGAGAAAGGGGGTGATGATTGCTCATGAAAAGTGTTGTTCACATAGCTGCACATCAAACTGCTGAACCGGGTGCCTGCCTGAGTCAGGGCCCCAGGAAGAAGGGGGTGATTCTCAGCCTAAGTTGTGCTCCAGAGCCTCAGCTGCTTCTGCAGGGCTGGGGAGGGAATGAGGCCACCTCCATTACACAGAGTGGAACTGCCCAGGCCATTTGCTTATTTTATCCTTATCACTGAGAAAAGAAATTTCAGAGCTGGAAGTCCTGGAAGTCCTGGAGACCATCCTGGCACTCGGTCTTTTCTGTAGCCTCCCAGATGGCAGGAATCATAAGCTGGAGACATCTAGTTATTGTTGCTGCTGTTGATAAAGACTCCTCCCACCCCAACAGTGGGACTCACAGGTGCTAAAGACAAGTGGTCACCCACAGGGCTTAATGGCAGTGACCCTGGAAAGGACAGGATCCCTAGCCTCTACTTTTCTACATGGAATTAATGAAAATGTAGAGAATAGAAGACATAGAATGTATATACACACAAACATATCCTGAATAAGAGCTATTTTATCTCACCGAAAAGTTCTTATCAATCACTTATAGGGGCATTCAGAACATCCTTTGAAAGGCCAGTATGACCTGAAGATTCATGGATCCTAAATTAGAGTACTGCCTGTGGGTAGCTGCATTAAACCAAATGATCAAGAATATCAAGATACATCTTCCTGGATCTCCAATCTCACTTAAAGATTTGGAGAACATATGATTTTATATTAAAACCAATAACATTTTCAGAATACATTGAATAATTTCTTTTTACCTAAAAACAGAGCCTTTAAATAAGTATCATTTTTGAGATGCACTGCCATAGGATACATACTGAGGTGTCTTCTCTTTCTCTTACCCTATTAGAGGCATTTCTGCGCAAGTTTGAGGAGCATGGAATTAACAGTCATCAATGCATTGCTGGGTTTGAAAATGATTTATATCAATCAGCAGAGGACCTCCACCGGTGATGTCAGCAGGATCTGAGGATATTCAGGTGGACATGGAACACTTTGAATCCCCCAACTTGAACGACGTTATGACTGTGCTCATAGCCAGGCTTCCCTTGCTTGTGGTCATTGCTGTGGATCAAGGTTGTTTTGCCTTCCATGCAATGGATTTGCTGAGGTGCTTCTCAATCTGTATCTCAGAATTGAGATGTATGAGAAAGATTCTCAGGAGGGGAGAGACATCCTCTTGGGGACATGACCACTGGCTTCCTTGGCCTCACTGAGCAGCTGTGAATATGGACCAGGGGAGGAGAGTGGCAGGACTCACAGGGATGGTCTCAGCAGTGGAGGATGGTGGCAAAGAGTGAGGACTTAAGATTCAGATGAACCTTGCCTGGAACTGTGCCTCTGTGCCTTAGACCACAACACTTAAGAGGTTAATTAACCTCTCTGTGCCTCACTTCCCCACTCTGTAAAACCAAGATAGCAGTAGAACCTAACTCACAGGGCTGCCCTGCCTAGCATAGTTACCTGTGCTCCTACTTCCACACATTCCATTTCACCAGAAGCCCAAGAAGCTATGGAACAAAAACTTCAAAACTAAGCTATGCTTCTTCCTTCCTCAAATTCTACTTCTCCACCCACAAATATGTGTACAGTGCCTTGCACTGATCTTAAAACAGCTCTGGCTGTAAAATCACTTCACTGGAGTCAATGAGGTAAAAAGCTAAA
Source organism: Symphalangus syndactylus (assembly GCF_028878055.3). Taxonomy (NCBI): domain Eukaryota; kingdom Metazoa; phylum Chordata; class Mammalia; order Primates; family Hylobatidae; genus Symphalangus; species Symphalangus syndactylus. The sequence continues at coordinate 82,176,195 of NC_072426.2, forward strand.
ACACAGTACTAGGAATCTGACCCCTGCAGGCTGTCCATGATCCATCCCTCAGGCAGCCTTCCCAGAGCAGAAAAATCCAGGGAGCCACTTAATGAGACGTTTTCCTTAATGTTTTCTTTAACTCTGACAATTGCAACTGAAATTTAGCAGCAGCTGTAGCACCCCAAATTCTTTTGCTTTCTCTCTCCCTCTCTCCCACTTGCTGTTACTCTTTTTACTGCTTTTATGCATCAAACTTCATTTTTTTTAATGGAATGATGTTCTTGGGGAAGAAAAGATTTAATAAAGATATCATGGTAACACCAGTGAAAATTGTAAAAAAATGTCCAAATTTAAAAGTTAAAATCATGCTATCTACTTTTAACATTGATTTATTTCCTTTATAAAATGAATAATGTTACAACCACTACAACCATGCCTTTCTTCCACCAGCAGTTTTTGAACACTTATTGCACGTCAAGCTCTTGTTTGCTTCTCAGAGACACAAATATGAAGAAAGCACAGTCCCCAAAGCTTACTGATAAGGCACAGGCTCTACACATCTGACAGAATGGGATGTGTATCTGAGACTAGTGATTCATTTATACACACACGCTTCTGGGTGCACAGGAGGATTCACCAGCACACCCTGCAATCACTCCAAACTTCCAACAAAAATTTTCCAAATCATAAACACTTTCAAATTTAGTCTAAAATCAACCCTCACTTTCTCCCCCTTTTCCCTAGTAATTCCTATTTTCATCAATGACACACTGCCCTCAGGCATAAGTGAAAGGTGGGTCTTGGTTTCAGTTTCTAGTCTCTTCTATCCATACCCCTTCTTGGGTACTCCCACATATATTATTTCAAAACCCTTGCAATAGAGATACTAATTATTCCCACTCCACAGATGAAGCAAATAAGGCTCAGGGGTTCAATCCAATGTCATATAGTAAAGGGCCGAGGCAAGATTTGAATCCAGGTCTCTCCAATGCTAGAGTCTGTGACTGTTTCATGGTATCTCACACACACACACACATATATATATATTTTTTAATAAAACTTTTATGAGAGACATAGTCTGGCTATATTGTCCAGGCTGGAGGGAAATGGCTATTCACAGGTGTGAGCCCACTACTGACCAGCGCAGGAGTTTTGATCTGATCTGTTTCTGACCTGAGCTTGTTCACCCCTCCTTAGGCACCCTGGTGGTCCCCTGCTCCCAGGAGGTCACCATATTGATGTCGAGCTTAGCGCCAGTAAACTTTCAGCGTCACATTCTACAGCCCAGAACTCCTGGGCTCAAGCAAGCCATCCTCCTGCAGACCTATATGCTTAGTAGACAATGGCTTTAATTTCTAGTTCATAATTTATTATTTTCTATATTATGATTTGCTACCATTTTAATAACTTTTATTTTCATCAATTGCAAGCCTTACAATTTGTATAAAATAGCTTCAATTTTTAGCCCAGCAATCCTAGTCTGACTTTATCTCATACACATTTTACTATATTCCTGACTATTGTCTTCTTCTATTTTGCTTAAAATGCAACAGTTTAAAATGATAAATGAAATAATTGGACTGTTTTCAAGGAGTGTTGCTATTCCTCCAGCACACTGCAGCTGTGCTATGTCAGCAACCAGTCATGCATCATTCATAAAGCAAAAGCTGCTGTATCTTGGTGCTCAGTTAATAAGCAACACAAAGCTCATTCATAAATAGAAGACTGGGAATCTAAACAGTCCATCACGTTTTACTGGATTTCATGGTTCCTCACTATTCCTTAGTAGGACAAGTCCTATTAAGTTTGATACCAATGAAGTAAAAATAAGATTAGTCTTCAAATCATACCAGAGGGGATCAACAGTTTACAAAATACAGAGGCATACACTTAACAATGGAGATGCATTTTGAGAAACACATCCTTAGGGGATTTTATTATTATGGGAACATCCTGGAGTGTACTTAAACAAACCTAACCAGTTGCTTTGCCTCTTCCACCTGTTTCCCTTCAGCTCCTCCTTCCTCACTACAGCAATGAAAACACCTCATAGTCCCCCTTTCAGCACTAATTATACCACTCCCTGGCTTCGCTTGTACCAAACACGTAGTATTTTATCCCATCATGATCCAAACATTATGAAGACACTCACAGGCGCTCTGCTGTTTCTTGGTATCACCTACATTAGCAACTGATATGGCTAGAATGGAGGTGTGCTTTCCCCACAAGCCCCTTCCTAAGTGATTTCCATCTTGGCCAACAGCTCTACTACCTCCCAGGCTTCTCGCTTAGGCAAAACTCTAGCAGATGCCTTTGATTCTTCTCTTTCCTTAACCTTTGAGAAATACAAATAAAATCTTAAGCCCCTTAGTCAACTGGAAAGACCCCTCTTGGCCAAGAGGATTCCAGAGAAACCTTAAAAACTGAGTTATTGGCCATGACAGATGGGAAGTCAAGCGTGCCTCAGTATGCCCCTTCCTTATCAACCTTTAGCCAAAACTCCTTTGTAAGGAGTAAGCAGAGACTAGCTCTGGAAAACAATAGATGACTGGTTTCTTCATCATTTTTAGCCAACCATCTGAGGCTGCTACGAGACTCCCCTTTCTCTTCACTTCTTCCAAGTGACAGCTCACCCGTCACACAATGCATTTCTTTCTAAACAGTGGCCACCATCTCTGGATGTGTTTTGGCTGACTCTCAAAGGATGCAGTGAGGGTTTTGGTATCCTTCGCTTTACCTTTTGATGTCAGAAGGCTGAAAACTCCACCTCAGATCACACTAACGCTGCCATTTTTTAAAACATGCAATCCATGAAGAGGCATTAAGAATTGTTCCTGAACAGGTTTCTCCTCTCATAAATATTTGTAACTCCTCCTATAGCTCATTAAATATGTATATTTGGCCACCCACTCAGCATGAATTTCTGTCTTGCCTTCCATTCCCTCCAAGTGCTTCCTCTCAGCTATGCCTCCCAGCCAGCAGGATGGCCAGCCCTCAGTCTGTAACCCTTCATGAGAAATAAAGTTCTTTCCAAATTTTGAATCTCGTGATTCTTCAGTTGACATCTTCTACTCCAGTCCCTCCACAGGTGCTATCATCCTAAACACAGCCATGTTCCTCATGTCCACCTGACTCCCAAATGCAAGTCTTCAAGAGCCACTTGGCCTCCCTGCCTCCACTCCTTTCCCTGTACCATCTATTTCCCAGAGAGTGTCAGAGTCAGCTTTTAAAGTGAACATCAGAGGATGTCATTTTCCTGCTGAAGCTCTTCATAGGCTCTCCATCCCATCTCCAGGAAAAGTCAAATTTCTTGCTCTGTCTTTTACAAAGACCCCCATGGTCCAGGTGCTGTGCACCCCTCTTCTCTCCTTTCTGCCACTCTCCCTACCACCTGCTCTTTCCTGCCTGCCTGGTTGGCTGTGGCCCTGTCCTCAGAACATACCATATTCTGTGTCCTTGGCTCAGCTTGGCCTCCCCTGGCATGGGAAGCACCAGATCTGTTCCTCACTCAGATCGCTGCCGAGATGATGCCTCCCCTGGGAGGCTTCCATGATTTCTGTGATCTGCAGGAAGTACCCAGTCCCTCGCTATTGTAATTCTCGACATAACCATAGTATATTTTCAGGGCAGTATACCAGACACATTTATGTGTTACCTGGCAAAACTCTAAATAAATTAAGCCCTATATCCTCAATTTATCAGACATACCCAGGCTCAGGGAGTAACATGTGCTGTGGCATGTCACATCACAAGGAGCAGAAAGAACAGCTCCTCTAATACAGAATTGCCAGGGCACACTGGCAGACCATCTTAAGCTGTCCTGGGTCTACAGAGCTCCAGCATTCAGGCTAGGAACCAATGCACGCATGCAGCCATGCTTGTCAGTAATAAACTTCTCTGGACTTATGCTAAAACTGTATTTTATTGATATGTCCAATATGTTTTAAGAAAATAGTCTCAAACTCGGGTCTATCTAATATTACCAGCCACTTAACACTATGTGCTAACTTTTTATGCTTTCAGCCCTGGATATTCTTTGAAGAATATTTTCTATAAGGAGTTCTAAAATCCTTCAGTCCTCATATTGATACAAAAAACTAAACACACGAACAAAATCACTGTGCTTCACACAAAGGTGAGATCCAACCTGCGGCCCCATACAGTCACCAGTGTCATCAAATAGGCCACTACAGAGTAGGGGGATGCAAGAGGGGGATGCAAGGGCAGCTTCAAGCCACGAATGAGAGAGCATTACACTCTGTAAACACAGTGTCCCAGAATACCTGTGTGAAACAGGTGGAAGAAAAAAGATGACTAATTCGTGTGTGTGTGTATGTGTGTGTGTGTGAGAGAGAGAGAGGTGAAAGTTTCCATTTGTTGTTGCCATTGTCTTTTAGCTTATTTTTCATAGGCATCAAGAAAATTCCACCCCTAAAGACAAATTAAATGTCTCATAACCAAAGAGATTAGTAAGTGGTATGCAAGATAGGTTCTGCACGGAAGGTACTCAAGCTGACAACACTTACTAATAAAAATGAGAAAAAGGCTTTGACGGTCACACACCTCCATCTTTTTAAAAGACTATGGAGTCTCTACTAAACGCGCAAAAAATTAGCCGGGCATGGTGGCGGGTACCTGTAATCCCCTACTCAGGAGCCTGAGGCAGGAGAATCACTTGAAACTGGAAAGTGGAGGTTGCAGTGAGTGGAGATCACGCCACTGCACTCCAGCCTGGGTGAAAGAGCGAAACTCCGTCTCAAAAAGAAAATTCTTTTGAACTGAATGGAATAACCCCAAGATAAATTGTTGGCCAGGCATGGTGGCTCACACCTGTAATCCCAGAACTTTGGGAGGCCCAGGCAGGCGGATCGCTTAAGCCCAGTAGGTGGAGGTTGCAGTGAGCTGAGACTGCACCACTGCACCCAAGCCAGGGACAACACAAAGAGCTCTCGTCTCAAAAAAAAAAGTTAAGTGAAAATAGTAAGGTATAGAGTAGTGTGAAAGTATGCTACCTAATATGTAAGAAGAGGGAGGGGGAAGAGATATGAGAATAGATATACATATTATTGCTATGAGCATAAAGTATCTCTGGATACACAAGAACCTAATATATTAATTACTTGTGAAGAGGGAAACTAGATTGATGAAGATCAGGGAGAGGGAGACTTTTGTTTTACGTTCCTTTTGTGCCTTTTGAAGTTTGAGCCATATGAATATATTAATATTACCTGTTACCAAAAAGTGATTAGAAGTTTAAACATAAATAATTAAGAAACCCAAGTTTGCATTTAGAAATACAATCTCAGAAATACAAATTATAAAATATACATATATTTCCTACAATTTCTATTAAAACTCCATTTAAAAAAGACTGATATGAAGTCTTTCCTATTTCTACAACTTTAGAGGAAAAGCAAGAGTCACAGCTTATTAGTTTCTTGTCCTAAAATGGGAAAATGTTTAATTGTATTTTCTGATTATAATACATATTCTTTGAGTAGTACTCAGAAAATATAAAGTACAAAAAATAAAATAAAAATTATTCATAATCCTATCACCCAGAGAATGATATTCACTAATTATTAAATGAGATTAATGAAAACAGTTCATTTCTAATTACATAGCAAATATTACTCACTATACCTGTGCTGTCCAGTATGGCCGCCATGAGCCATATGTGGCTACTAAACACTTAAAGTGTGGCTAGTCCAAAATGAAATGTGCTGTAAGGGTAAAATATATATTGGCTTTTGTAGACAGTGCCAAAAAAAAGAGTATAAAATATGTTATTAATAATAATTGTTTTTTAAGAGATGGGGGTCTCATTACGTTGCCCAGGCTGATCTCAAACTCCTGGGGGCTCAGGTGATCCTCTCACCTCAGCCTCAAAGTAGCTAGGACTAAAGACATGTACCACCATGCCAGGCTAATAATAGTTTTTTTTTTTTTCTTTGAGACAAGGTCTCACTGTGTCACCAAGGCTGGAATGCAGTGATGCGATCATAGTTCACTACAGCCTTGAAGTCCTGGGCTCAAGAGATCTTCTTGCCTTAGCCTCCCAAAGTGCTGGGATTACACGCATGAGCCATCACACCTGGCCTAATTTTTTTTTTTTTGAGATGGAGTCTCGTTACATCATCCAGGCTGGAGTGCAATGGCGTGATCTTGGCTCACTGCAATCTCCACCTCCCGGGTTTGAGCAATTCTCCTGCCTCAGCCTCACAAGTAGCTGGAACTACAGGCACGTGCCACCATGCCTGGCTAATTTTTGTATTTCTTAGTAGAGATGGGGTTTTACCATGTTGGCCAGGCTGTTCTCGAACTCCTGATCTCAAGTGATCCACACGCCTTGGCCTCCCAAAGTGCTGGGATTACAGGAGTGAGACACCGTGCCTGTCCTCTAATTTTTTGTATTGATTGCACGTTGGAAGAATATTTGGGGAATACTGGGTAAAATAAAATATATTTTTAATTTTTTGGGTTTTTTTTACATTTTTATTGTAGTTACCAGAAATTTTAAATTACCTATGTGGCTGGGCACAATGGCTTATGCCTGTAATTTCAGCACTTTGGGAGCCTGAGATGGGAGGACTGCTTTAACCCAGGAGTTGAAGACCAGCCTGAGCAACACGGTGAGACCTCATCTCTATGAAAAAATTTAAAATTACTAAGCATGGTGGTGCACACTTGTGGTCCCAGCTACTTGGGAGACTGAGGCAGGAGGACCACTTGAGCCTGAAAGGTCAAGGCTGTGGTAAGCCTGATCATGCCACTGCCCTCCACCCTCTAGCCTGGGCAACAGAGTGAGACCCTGTCTCAAAAAAAAAAAAAAAAAAAAAAAAAAGGCCAGGTGTGGTGACTCACGCCTGTAATCCTAGGACTTTGCGAGGCAGAGGCAAGTGGATCACCTGAGGTCAGGAGTTCAAGACCAGTCTGGTCAACATGGCGAAACCCTGTTTCTACTAAGAATACAAAAAATTTAGCCAGGCGTGGTGGCGGGCACCTGTAATCCCAGCTACTCGGGAGGCTGAGGTAGGAGAATTGCTAGAACCCTGGGGGCAGGCAGAGGTTGCAGTGAGCTGAGATGGTGCCATTGCACTCCAGCCTGGGCAACAGAGCGAGACTCTGTCTCAAAAACAAAACAAAACAACAAAACAAAACAAAACAAAAAAACCTATGCGTCTCATATATTTCTTTCTTTCTTTTTTTTTTTTTTCCAGACGGAGTTTCACCTTTCACTTTTGTTGCCCAAGCTGGAGTACGATGGCACGATCTCAACTCACTGCAACCTCCACCTCCCAGGTTCAAGTGATTCTCCTGCCTCATCCTCCCGAGTAGCTGGGATTACAGGTGCCCGCCACCACATCTGGCTAATTTTTGTATTTTTTAGTAGAGACGAGGTTTCACCATACTGGTCAGGCTGGTCTCGAACCCCTTACCTCAGGTGATCCACCTGCCTCGGCCTTCCAAAGTGGGATTACAGGCATGAGTCACTGCGCCTGGCCGCATCTCATATATTTCTATTAGAATTGCACTTTACTATTTTACATACAGGTCTCAAAAATTCTTCTCAACAAGAGTATTCACTGATAGCTTCAATGACCAGTTGACAATGTAAGAAGGCAAACACTTCCACCACAGAAGATGACAGACAGCCACATTTACATATGAAGCCCTTTGAAGTAGGAAAAATGAATTTTTGAACCATTAAAATGATACAAACTTTTACCTTAGCCTTTTTTGTCAAGGGTACAGCAATAAGTTTTAAGATCTATTTAAATCTGATGAAGATTCTGTTTTAAAAACCTGACTCTCGGGCCAGGCGTGGTGGCTCACGCCTGTAATCTCAGCACTTTGGGAGGCCAAGGCGGGCAGATCACAAGGTCAGAAGATTGAGACCATCCTGGCCAACATGGTGAAACCCTGTCTCTACTAAAATACAAAAAAAAAAAAAAAAAACTAGCCAGGTGTGATGGTGCACGCCTATAGTCCCAGCTACTCAGGGGAATCACTTGAACCTGGGAGGCGGAGGTTGCAGTGAGCCAGGATCACACCACTGCACTCCAGCCTGGCAACAGAGTGAGACTTCATCTCAAAAAAAAAAAAAAAAAAAAGGTCTGACTCTCATTTTCTGCTTAAAATGAATTATCTCCAGTAATTCTCTGCATTCTTACTTTCCATTTTCTCTCTATCCCTTCAACCCCTTCTCAAAGACTCTTAGAAGAAAGGAATACGGTAAGCAGAACTGAAGCGAAAAAAACAAAAACCTAAAACAATATTCATAAATGTCCTAAGTATCCACAATACTTACTTCGGTTGTCTATTTAATTCTTCAACATAATTCTTTTGGTCTAATATGGCAGCAATTTGAACATTCCTAAATGAGGAAAAGAGTAGCTTTGTGCTAGATGAAAAGGTATTTATTAAGTGCAAAAAAAATCTAAATCATCTAAAAATATTATAAAACTAAAATAATAAAACATTGTCTTGCTTTTAAAATAAAACATAAGAATAACAGTAAGCTGTGTACTAAGTATCTATAACCTTTGTTGAATAAATTACTTGCTAATAATAGACTTAACAATACCATTAGTGTATTTTAAATTTAAACATAATTAGGGCTGGGCATGGTGGCTCACCCCTGTAATCCCAGCACTTTGGGAGGCCGAGGCAGGTAGGTCACTTGAGTCCAGGAGTTCGAAACCAGTCTGGCCAACGTGGTGAAACTCTGTCTTTACTAAAAATAACAAAAATTAGCCAGGCCATGGTGGCGGGTACCTGTAATTCCAGCTACTGGTGAGGCTGAGGCAGGAAAATCGCTTGAACCCAGGAAGTGGAGGTTGCAGTGAGCCAAGATGGAACCACTGCACTCCAGCCTGGGCAACAGAGCAAGACTCTGTCTCAAAAAAAAAAAAAAATAGTTCGATCTTGAAGTAAACCAGTATTTGCAAACTTGTAAATAATAAGCTTTCATCTCTTTTATTCCAAAAAACAGCTATTAAAATGGGTCTCAGTAACTACAGGTATAACCAAAGGTCCCACTTCATACTATTAATAAAACCTCCCTCTCCTAAGTGATTTTCCATAATCTGCTTTGTAAAGCTTGTAATGGAAGTGAAAATGAAATGAAGAAGTCACAGGGGGGAAAACAACAAAATAAAACCACACTGTAAATAGATGGATCTTATAAAAAACCCAGTATGTGAAATAACTTATGAAAATCATACCTTTCTTTATTTCCAGTATCTTCTTCATTCTTTAAGTACATAGAAAAATCAATCACTCCAACCTGAAGTAAATAAGGTTTTTTTTTAATTTAAAGGGGAGAAAATACTTTATCAGAAGTACCTTTACTGAATGTCACTCTTAATATTCCTTTAGTGTTTAACAGTCCTGTTTACAACTTCAAATGACACCTGATCAAGGAGGAACTGTGCAAACTGAAAACATTCTGCATTTGGCACTACTCACTTTCACTTACTTGTGAGTCTAAATCCTCTCCCTTCACACAGATTAGCATCAATCACATTCAGGCCAACCAGCAGCCCAACAATTACGGCTCCTCCTTCTTCCATCATTAGTGCATGATACTCATAAAACTCACTGTGAAAATTAAAAAAATAAAGACTTTAAATCACAAATTTATTTCAAAAACTAAAATTTAAAATCACCATTATCTTCCTAACCTTCTATCTCACAGAAATGGAAGCCATCTCAGTTAGGTACCTTCAAATTAGCCTTTATACATATTTATTATTATTTATTTATTTATTTTGAGACGAAGTCTCGCTCTTTCTCCCAGGTTGGACTGCAGTGGCGCTATCTCGGCTCACTGCAAGCTCCGCCTCCCAGGTTCATGCCATTTTCCTGCCTCAGCCTCCCGAGTAGCTGGGACTACAGGTGCCCGCCACCGTGCCCGGCTAATTTTTTGTATTTTTAGTAGAGACGGGGTGTCACCGTGTTAGCCAAGATGGTTTCGATCTCCTGACCTCGTGATCCGCGGGCCTCAGCCTCCCAAAGTTCTGGGATTACAGGCACGAGCCACCGCGCCTGGCCAACTTTTTATATTTTTTAAATTTAAATGTCTCTATTGAAAAATCAAAAGGACTGAAGGAGATAAAAGAAGGAAATATTTTTTTTTGAGAGAGAAAAGAGGAGCAAGGAGGGATGAAAAGAAAAAGTGGCACCAGACATGGTGGCTCATGCCTATAATCCCAGCACTTTGGGAGGCCAAGGCGGGAGGATCACTTGAGGTCAGGAGTTCAAGACCAACCTGGTCAACATGGTGAAACCTCATCTCTACTAAAAATACAAAAATTAGCCAGGCGTGGTGGCACACGCCTGTAATTCCAGCTACTTGGGAGGCTGAGGCAGGAGAATTGCCTGAACCTGGGAGGCAGAGGTTGCAGTGAGCCAAGATTGTACCACTGCACTCCAGCCTGGGCAACAGAACAAGACTGCATCTCAAAAAAATAAAAAATAAAAAGAGGCAACACTGAGCCCTGGGACATCTCTGACTCAGATGGATATAGTGACTGCTGCTGATCTGATTACGATATATTTTATTAGAGTTGAATTTTCAATCCTCGGATTTATTAAGACCCTTGGGATAAAGACTAAGGTGGAAAACGAACATATGCAACATTTCAAAGCCCACTTTCAAGTCAATGCATTTGATAGATATATTATAAATCTTAATAGATAATCATCAATTAAAGACACTTCAGGATATCTACATTCTAAAAACTGTTCAAAAAGAGAGTTGTGAAAGAAATAGGACAGTCCAAAAACTAAGTCTCATCAACATACATTCAGAGAAGTAGTTATCACTGTCTCATGCCTTCTTTAATAAGTCCCATGTACATTATATAATCACTTTAATTATCCTTCAGAATACTGAGAAGCCATGGGTGCTTAACATATGGTCATTCTCGTTTAACAACTGGGAAAACCACAATGTAAAACCAGCATCACAAGTAAAACCAAAACCAGAACTAAATTCTCCACAATGTCAGAGAGGCACTCTAACAGAACAAGAATGAGTGGAGGGCCACCATGGGCCCACTCCCTTGGAGAACTGATTGCTTTGCTCTGCAAATCTGTCTTAAATAAATGTTTGGCCTTCGTTTTTATTTTATTTTTTTGAGACAGGGTCTCACTCTATCACCCAGGCTGGAGTGCAGTGGCACAATCTCAGGTCACTGCAACCTCCCTCTACCGGGTTCAAGCGATTCTCCTGCCTCAGCCTCCCAAGTAGCTGAGATTACAGGCATGCGCCACCACACCCAGCTAATTTTTGTGTTTTTAGTAGAGACGGGGTTTCACCACGTTGGTCTCAAACTCCTGACCTCAAGTGATCCACCTGCTTCGGCCTCCCACAGTGCTGGGATTACAGGCGTGAGCCACCACACCCAGCCAAAATAAATGTTTGGACTTCAATTTAAAGTGTGCCCACAATACAGTTGAAGCAATAATATGGATAGTCAAATTCTAAAAAAAAAAAACAAAAAACAAAAAGCTTATGAAATTAAAGCCACAAATTCCAACACAAATTTTTATCCATAGAATTAACCATATTCAGAAAAATAAAACTAACAGAAATGTACTATATATGGCAGTTTCCAGGCAGGGCAAAAGAAAAAAATTTTAAACAAAGAGGAAGAAATGTAATATATATAAATTTCCCCATCCTGGCTGATAACAAAGCTTATGGTATTCATATGTAAGGCTAGTTCCTGATCCATGTTATGCCTCCATCATGTTTTCTGTCTCATTTTGCTCCTCCTTTTATATCATTTTATTATATGTTATATATCCTTTCATATTACATCTTAAATCCTTTTTGGAAGACAGCATATAAATAAAATAAAAAAATGAAAAGATCATGACTTAATAGTACTAACCTCAAGAGATCCCTCTGAATAATTAAGCAACGTAAGTTAACCTTGCATGAGGGCTAATCAAAGCCATGCTCTTGCTCGACCCAGAGGGGTCCTAAAGAGAAGAACCAATTGATCAGAAAACAGCCTTAGCCCAAAGATCACATCTTCTATCTCTAGAGGTACACATTAACAAGGAAAAAGGGCATTTTTATAATGGTTTTGTTTTCATTTTTATAGGTTTATCTTTTTGAGCACACACACGAATCCCTGAGAGCTGGGTAAATCTGTTCCTCCTGTAGGACATCCAGGTACTATTTAATGTCTTGGAAGAAATGACTCTCTAAACACAGTAGTGTGTCACTTAATGATACTTTCAGAAAAATGCATTGTTAGGTAATTTCATCATGCAGTGTACATTTGCAAACCAAGATGTTATACACACCTATGCTATATAGTATACCCTATTGTTCCTAGGCTGTAAACCTATATAGCATGCTACTGTACTGAATGCTATAGGCAATTATTACACAATTGTTAAGTATTTGTGTATCTAAACATATCTAAACATGGAAATGGTAAAGTAAAAATACAGTATTATAATCTTTTGGAACCACCATCATTGAATGAAATGTTATGCAGCACAGGACTGTGGTGAGAATACTTCTATAAGAAATATTTAGGTGGGCACGGTGGCTGACACCTGTCATCCCTACACTTTGAGAGGTCAAGGTGAGAGGATTGCTTGAGTCCAGGAGAACAGCCTGGACAACATAGGGAGACCCTGTCTCTATATATAAAAAAAATCAATTAAAAAATAAAAAAATTAAAATTAAAAAATCAAAAAAAAAATCAAAATGCCAGGTGTGGTGGCATGTCCCTATAGACCCAGCTACTCAGAAGGCTGAGGCAGGAGGTTGCTTAAGCCCAATAGGCAGAGGCTGCAGTGAACAGTGATTGCATCACTGTACTCGAGCCTGGGCGACAGAGTGACACCCCATCTCAGAAAAAAAAAAAAAAGAAATATTTAGTTTGAATGGGCTTAGCCCTCTAAAAATAAATATTAAAACTTCACCAGGCCGGGCCCAGCAGCTTACACCTGTAATCCCAGCACTTTGGGAGGCTGAGGCTAGCGGATCACAAGGTCAGGAGTTCGAAAGAAGCCTGGCCAACATGGTGAAACCCCGTCTCTACTAAAAACACAAAAAATAGCTGGGCTTGGTGGTGGGTGTCTGTAATCCCAGCTATTCAGGAGGCTGAGGCAGGAGAATCACTTGAACCCGGGAGGCGGAGGTTACAGTCAGGCAAGATTGCACTATCGCACTCCAGCCTGGGCAACAAGGTAAGATTTGGTCTCAAAAAAAAAAAAAAAAATTTCAACAATAAGGCACCATAATGCCTTCAAAAACCTAGGTAACATTATATCTGAATTTTAAAAATCATAACAAAGCTAAGAGGGTGCCAGGCTAGTAATTAAAGAGAAATCACTGTGCTGCTTACTGGTTTTCAAATGTTTCTTTAATCCTGTTGCACTTAAGAAATTAAATCTCATACCTCTCTTACCCAAGTTCTATCTGTTATTAAAAATAGAAGTGGCCTGGCGTGGTGGCTCACGCCTGTAATCCCAGCACTTTGGGAGGCCAAGGCAGGTGGATCACTTGAGGTCAGGAGTTCATGACCAGCCTGGCCAACATAGTGAAACCCCGTCTCCACTAAAAATACAAAAATTAGCCAGGCACGGTGGCATGAGCCCGTAATCCCAGCTACTCGAGAGGCGGAGGCAGGAGAATCGCTTGAACCCAGGAGGTGGAGGTTGCAGTGAGCCAAGATCGCGCCACTGCACTCCAGCCTGAGCAACAGAGAGAGACTCAGTCTCCATAAAATATAATAATAATTTTTTTAAAAAGCAACTTTTATACTTTTTTTTTTAAAGAGAGTGGTATCATTCACACTTTTATATTTTCTTATGCAGAGAACATTTTGGCAGATAGTACAGGAAGAGACTTGATCTTCACTTATAATAATTAATGTGTTTCTTATAGCTTAGCATTTTAATGAACACCATCGGAAAACAGGTTTTACTATTGTAGAGTCTGGCTTTTTAACAAAATAATGAATACATATTTTCATATTAAAATAAATGAAATCTTACGTTTTTGTTTTTGAGAGTTGAAATTCTGTTTTTCCTCTTTGTTAAAAATCTTTACACCCGATATACCAAAAATATCAATTGTGAACAAACATCACTTGATTTTTTTTTTTTTTCAATTTTTTTTGGTGGGAGAGACAAAGTCTCACTCTGTCACCCAGGCTGGAGTGTAGTGATGCGATTTCGGCTCACTGCAACTTCTGCCTCCGAGGTTCAAGCAATTCTCCTGCCTCAGCCTCCCGAGTAGCTGGGACTACAGGCATGCACCACCACACCCAGCTAATTTTTTTGTATTTTTAGTAGACATGGGGTTTCGCCATGTTGCTCAGGCTGGTCTCAAACTCTTGGGCTCTGGCAATCCACCCATCTTGGCCTCCCAAAGTTCTGGGATTACAGGTATCAGCCACCACACCCAGCCACTTTATATTTAACTCTAAAAACTGGGTTTAAATCCTGCGTCTGCCACTTTTTAACTATAATTTATCTGGCATTTATTTTTCACATCTATACAATTATAATAATAACCTCTACCTGTAAGACTGATTTAAGCACTAAAGGAGATAATTCATGTAAAACAGGTACCTTATTACTCTAACACAGTGCTCAACAGTAGCCACTTACTTTTATCACTCAATAAAGTCCAATTTACAAACATCTGAATATTCAACAACAAAATAACAGCAAAACACTACCATACTCTCCACAACATATACCAACTGTAAGTTGTAAAACTATGAGAAAACAAACGAATAAACTTACAGAAAATGCTTAATGCAAAAAAAGTTATCTCATTAACAAGAATTAAGATAAACTAAAGGGAGGCTGGGCACGGTGGCTCACGCCTGTAATACTAGCACTTTTTTTGAGACAGAGTTTCGCTCTTATTGACCAGGCTTGAGTGCAACGGCATGATCTCGGCTCACTGCAACCTCTGCCTCCCGGGTTCAAGCAATTCTCCTGCCTCAGCCTCCCGAGTAGCTGGGATTACAGGCATGTGCCACCACACCGGCTAATTTTGTATTTTTAGTAGAGACAGGCTTTCTCCATTTTGGTCAGGCTGGTCTTGAACTCCCGACCTCAGGTGATCCACCCACCTTGGCCTCCCAAAGTGCTGGGATTACAGGCCTGAGCCACTGCGCCGGGCCAATTCCATCACTATTGAGGACAGGAGTTCAAGACCAGCCTGGTCAATATGGCAAAACCCCCATCTCTACTAAAAATACAAAAATTAGCCAGGTATGGATGGTGGCACATGCCTGTAATCCCAGCTACTTGGGAGGCTGAGGCACGAGAATCACTTGAACCTGGAAGGCAGAGGTTGCAGTGAGCCGAGATTGCGCCACTGCACTCCAGTCTGGGCAACAGGGTGAGACTCTCCGTCTCAAAATAAAATAAAATAAAGATAAACAAAAGAGAACGCTTACATTTTAATTTCACTCTAAAGAATATAAAAACTGGTCAGGCACAGTGGCTCACGCCTGTAATCCCAGCACTTTGGGAGGCCAACGCGGGCAGATCACAAGGTCAGGAGATCAAGACCATCCTGACTAACACGGTGAAACCCCATCTCTACTAAAAATACAAAAAATCAGCCAGGCATGGTAATCCCAACTACTCGGGAGGCTGAGGCAGGAAAATTGCTTGAACCCATGAGGTGGAGGTTGCAGTGAGCCCAGATCGCACCACTGCATTCCAGCCTGGGCGACACAGCAAGACTCCATCTCAAAAAAAAAAAAGAAAGAAAATAAAAATTAAAAAGAAAATTAAAAAAAAATAAGAATATAGGCTTGGTGCGGTGGCTCACGCCTGTAATCCCAGCACTTTAGGAGGCTGAGGTGGGCGGATCACAAGGTCAGGAGATCGAGACCATTCTAGCTAACATGGTGAAACCCCATCTCTACTAAAAATACAAAAAAATTAGCCGGGCATGGTGGCGGGCGCCTGTAGTCCCAGCTACTCAGGAGGCTGAGGCAGAGGTTGCAGTGAGCCGAGATCGTGCCACTGCACTCCAGCCTGGGCGACAGGGCGAGACTCCATCTCAAAAAAAAGAAAAAAAGAATATAAGAACTGAGTCTTAACACTTGACACCTACAAAAAATTTTCAGTACTCATGAAAGTATTCTTAGCTAACATACTCCAACTTTTAAGATATTTTACTTATATTTGTCTGATGAAACAGGCTGGTGACATTATAGGTACCAATTTTCAGAAGCAAAGAAATTTACACCAGTCCCAGGGTACATAAGTGGCTTATCCGAGAACTGGAATCTCCTGAGCCTGTGCCCTGGATTCAGCCTAAATCAGTCTTTCATCAATACTTATTGACTTTCTACTACAGGCAAACTAATTTAACACTCAGAAAACAAAGATGCATAATTGATATAGCCTATCTTAAAAGGACTTTCAATTTCCTACAATACAAGGCAGAATGGTGAGTGGTTAATTCTGATCGAAGAGGCTAAGAAAAACTTCATAAAGGAAATGGGATTTGAGTTGAGCCATAAAGAATGAACATAATTTTATTACAAGAGGATTAGAAGAAGGGGACTTAAGACTAAGAGAAGACAATAAGCTACAGTGTGAGGTACTTTGGAGGAACAACGAATACACTTCTGTGGCTAGGGATGAACAAGTAATAGACCTCCTTACTTCAGACCAGGTAGATCCCGGACACTGGCTCCTATTTCCTCTGCTTCGGGGTACGGCTTCTCCACCAGCTCCAAAGGGCCCCAGATGGTTTTGTTATAACTCAAAAATGATTTTCTTACTGAAAAAAAGAACACATAATGCACACAATGTCAACATATAAACTGTAGTAACTTATTTTTAAATATTTAGTTTCAACATTTCTAACTTAACATACAATTATTCAGAGACCCTTCCTCTTTTATCCACTACATATCCCTGTGGATCTGGAGCCTGTGCAAGTAGGATCCTGTTGCCCATCCTGCTATTGTTTTCCGCATGATAAAAAGACACAGTGACCATTCTTTCATATCAAATATGCAGTTAGGTAATTAAAGTGAAAAATGACTGCATGCACTCATTCTCTACCAGTACCAAAATAAAGGCTGGTGGCCCTAGCTGATTGACCTTTATAAGTTTATTAAACAAACCAAGCATAAATAAAAAGTTATTTTATTTTTTATAATGCCCTTTTTTTTTTTTTTTTTTTTTTTTAGTAAATAGAGATGGCGTTTCGCTATGTTGACCAGGCTGGTCTTGAACTCTTGGCTTCAAGCATTCGTCCCATCTTGGCCTCCCAAAGTGCTGGGATTACAGGCATGAACCACCACGCCCGGCCTAAGAAGTTATTTTAATTTTAAATATGAAAAATTGTGAATTTCCTTTTCCTTGTATTTTATTCTGAGATTTGGTCAATATAAAACCATGAAATTGCCATACATTTCTTTGTTATTACTGACCAGATCTCCTGCAAATACAGGGTGCCTATCATATACACCACCCAAGGACACCCAAGATAGGCAATTTTTCCCAGGGGGAGAAAATCACACACACAAAGTAGCTTTATAATGATTCATCCAGATAAGTCTATAACTGCTTGGACATGGTTCAACATATGTTGTGAAGTAAAGGAAATACAGTCTAAAAATAGTTTAAAATTTAACTATTTTGGCCACAATTTGGCAAACTCCATTTCAGCAGTCTTGGGGAAAATCAAGATGCACTCCTGGGTGACAGAGTGAGACCCCCATCTCAAAAAAAAAAAAAAAAGAGGAGCATGGTTAAATAAATTATGCCATATACATACCATAAAATATCGCACAGTTATTAATTCTGATATAGACATCTATGTAAATGGAAAGATCTCCAAGCTGTATCATTTTTTTTTTTTTTTTTGAGACAGAGTCTCACTCTGTCTCCCAGACTGGAGTGCAGTGGCATGATCTCAGCTCACTGCAACATCTGCCTCCCAGGTTCAAACAATTCTCCTGCCTCAGCCTCCCAAGTAGCTGGGACTACAGGCATGCAGCACCACGCCCAGCTAATTTTTGTATTTTTAGTAGAGACAGGGTTTCACTATGTTGTCCAGGCTGATCTCGAACTCCGGACCTCAAGTGATCCGTCGGCCTCGGCCTCCCAAAGTCCCGAGATTACAGACATGAGCCATTGCACCCAGCCACTTTTTTTTTTTTAAAGAAGGAAGTCACAGAATAATGCTAATAGCATGATTACAATTAGAGTAAAAGAAAAAAAAAAACAGAAAAGGGATAAGAGAATATCTAATTCTCCCGTTTTCCTTCTTTTGAGACAGAGTCTCACTGGCTGGAATCTAGTGGCACGATCTCAGCTCACTGCAACCTCCGCCTCCCAGGTTCAAACGATTCTCCTGCCTCAGCCTCCTGAGTAGCTGGGATTACAGGTGAACACCACCAGCCTGGCTAATTTTTGTATTTTTAGTAGAGATGGGTTTTTACCACGCTGGCCAGGTTGGTCTTGAACTCCTGACCTCAAAGTGACCCACCCGCCTCAGCCTCCCAAAGTGCTGGGATTACAGGTGCCCAATTTCCTTTAGAGAGATTAATAGAAGAGAATGAATAAAAACCATGTTTTGCTCTGTGTACTTCTCTGTTGTTTGATTCATGTACAAAAAGAGTATCTTTCGCTAGTATTTATATATTTTAAGAAATTGCTTTAAGTCTTTAAAGAAAAAGAAATGAGTATGCTAATAATATCACATAGGATTTCTCAAATTTTGATGTCAAGGCTTCCTTCTAGTTTTGAAGTACTTTTTATTAAAACAAAGTTTAGGGCTGGGCGCGGTGGCTCACGCTTGTAATCCCAGCACTTTGGGAGGCCAAGGCGGGCGGATCACGAGGTCAGGAGATCGAGACCGCGGTGAAACCTCGTCTCTACTAAAAAATACAAAAAATTAGCCAGGCGTGGTGGCGGGCGCCTGTAGTCCCAGCTACTCGGAGAGGCTGAGGCAGGAGAATGCCGTGAACCCGGGAGGCGGAGCTTGCAGTGAGCCAAGATTGCGCCACTGCACTCCAGCCTGGGCGACAGAGCGAGACTCCGTCTCAAGAAAAAAAAAAAAAAATAAAAATAAAAAATAAAACAAAGTTTAGGTAAATCTTTGAATCTTCGCTTTTTTTTTTTTTGAGACGGTCTCTCTCTGTTGCCCAGGCTAGAGTACAGTGGTACAATCAGAGCTCACTGAAGCCTCGACCTCCTTAGGCTCAGGTGATCCTCCCACTTCAGCCTCCCGAACAGCTGGGACCACAGGCATATGCTGGGATTACAGGCATTAAGCCACCGTGTCTGGCCAGTCAAGCTTCTTTTACTCTATAATAGTCACTCTAGTGTACAACTCTTACATAGCCCTCTACATAGATACTCATCATATGAACTAGAGGCCAAAACTGTGAACAATTATTATAAGTAAAAGCACAGTTATTATGCAATGAGTATTTTTAAACTAAATATAAAACAAACATTTTATATGTAACAATAATTCAATATGTACTGAGAGTAGAATACAATATCTGCTGTTATCATCTTCAGGGATGGCTCACATTTCTACAATAACTCCATCCAGAAGATATTTCTACATATGTTCGTGTATATATCTAGGAGATTTCTATTTCAACAATCCACTATTTCAATGCAGTTGTTCAACAGGGTTCGAACTATTAATATGAGCTCATAGCAGTATCACCAGCTTTAAAATATAAATCTATAATTGTCCTAGAAAACAGAAAATAGGTCAGATTATGTAAGTTTAAAAAATTTTTAAATCAAATATTCTGTTTACAAAACATTAACAATTAAGCATTTTCTGAAGACCATTATTAGACCATTATTAGAAAACATAAAGTCATAAGATATTTTCTCCCAAAATCAATCCACTCAATATTTTTTAGTGCACAGTAACGTAATTATGGCCTCAAAAAATAACCCATTCTCAAGGGCACTTGAAAAACGGAAATTCTAAAATGAAATAATTTTTTAAAATCTCATGATACCTTTAAGACCGTGTTTCAGGCAATGTTCCATAACAACAAAGAATTGCTGCAAGGGGGGACAGTCAGAATCCAAAGTGCAGCCAAAGCTCAGAGCAGATTCAATGAGTCCTTTGATACTCAGTTTAGCCATGTTTAACAAGTTTGCTCTCTCTACAGCTGTGGGGTCTTTTGTAGCTGAAAACACAAGAAAGGAATCCAACATCATTTCTAAGACATGACAATGAAAAATACACAAACCCTTCCCTTCCCCTATAAAAACCAACAGTAGTTTGATGTTCCTTGGTTGACAAATTCTCCCCAGCTAAACTACACCCTTGATTAACTTCTCTTTATGTCTCTCACATATACTGTAAAAAATTTCCAGCCAGGCGCAGTGGCTCACTCCTGTAATCCCAGCACTTCGGGAGGCCGAGGCGGGTGGATCACGAGGTCAAGAGATTGAGACCATCCTGGCCAACATGGTGAAACGCCGTCTCTACTAAAAATAACAAAAATTAGTTGGGCATGGTGATGCGTGGCTGTAGTCCCAGCTACTCGGGAAGCTGAAGCAGGAGAGTCACTTGAACCCAGGAGGCGGAGGTTGCAGTGAGCTGAGATTGCGCTACTGCACTCCAACCTGGTGACACAGCGAGACTCCGTCTCACAAAAAAAAAAAAAAGAAGAAAGAAAGAAAAAAAAGAAAAAAGAAATTTCCATGACCACTCCAGCCAAAGTTTATGAATTATTCTCAAGATCCTGCAAATCTGCCATTCTCCTGTATTTAACTTTCCTGGTACCTCTTCATAGACAATGAGTTTTTTAAAATGATCTTCTGTGGAGATAAATTTGGGGTGAGAGACAACAGGTTTAAGGGCCTCATGCAAAAGGTGGATAGCAGGTACCGTCTTAGGATGAATTCCAAGGCAAAAGTGTTCAGAATAAACTGGCAATAAAATAAAAGGTAGTTAAAATTCTAGGATTCCAGTGTCATCCACAACAAACATGACAGGTAAAATACACTGACAAGTAAGGGGACACAGAAGAAGCCGTCCAATTCTTCAGTCTACCCTCTTTCTGTCTGGCTTCTTCATTCTGACTGTAGTTCTGTATTGCATGACTGTTTTATTTTCAAAGAGAAAATGAAAGCAGAGACCAGTTTTACATTAATGTTCCTCACCCATCCACACAGTTGAGGATGCCCACAGCGCCAGTCTGAATACCAAGTTAATAGATGCACATTCTAAAAGGCCTGATTTTTAATTGATGTTTTTAAGACACAGTATCATCAAGCAAGATATTTTCAATTCACAAAAATATTGTCCTCCTTCCCACAAATTTTATTCTCAGTTTACTTAGAAATTCAGACGCTTTCCCATCTTCTCATCACTGTTGTGACTGGTGGGAATACCTTCAACAAACACAGATAACGAAACTAAGGTGTGGAAAAACGAAGCACTTAGTATAACATTTCGTAATCTCTGACAAATTTACAAGTAATCAATGTGCCCGTTTTTCCTTCAACAACAACAACAACAAAAAACCCAGAGTCTCCAATGATCTAGTATTCTAGCTCTGCTTTCTAGATAGCTAGGCATGAAGCCTTACACTGAATCCTAAGCAATCTAAAATGAAAACACAACTGCTATGGCCAAACTGCCTGGTGGAAAAATGTCCACACACGACATTCCTTCAAATCTGCATTGTGGTCTGACTCCCACTATTTTTCGGGAGTGAAACCACTTGATGTTTCATAATCCGTGGCAACTCTCATTTTTAACACAGCCCATCATAATTCCTAACGTGCGATGCGACAACCACACAAAGGGTGTTTTGCAGCTGCTGGGAGGCGATCGGTGCTGGGCACCGGCAGTTCCCACGCCGAGGGGCGTTCACACCGCGGCCACGCCCTGGCTGCGCTCCAGGACTCCTCCGGCCCGGACGCGACCCCCAAACCCGGCCGCAGGCGCGCGAGGAGTCCCAGGGCCAGTGCCCGCACCTTGCCGGGGCCTAGAGCCCCTTCCCTGCCTCTCTTCCTGCCCCCTCCCCCCAGCAAGGGTGCCCAGAGGCCTGGGGCCCCCCAGGACCATCTAGGCGGGCTCATCCAGGCTCCTGCGCGTCAGCATTCCCCATCTCCCGCCCTCGGCGTCAGGCACCCAGGCCAAAACCTGAGATGCGTCTTCCCTCCGCCACCCCCAAACCTGAAAAGTCATCGCCCGTCCCCGCCTGCTCCCCGACCCCGGAGTGACACCCTGCCTGGCCCTGTCCTCGCTCCTGGACGCCGTGGCACCTCGAGCCCTCGGCCACTGTGCCTCAGAACCCGGGCGGGAACGGGCCGGAATAAGGGAGGGGGTGCGTTGCCATGACGACCCCGGGAGCCACCGAGTCCCAGGCAGTCCCCGCTCATCCTGGGTTCGGGCCCCAGTTCCGACTGGCGGCCTCGGCGTCTCCCACAGCTCCCAGTCCACCCCGCCTGGCCGCGGCCCTCAGCCCGGGACTGAGGGCCGAACGTTCGGTCTCGGCCCGCTCGCCTTACCCATGGCGGCGGCGGCGGCGGCTGCGCGGTCTTGGGCGGAGGCTCCCTCGGCCTGGCCAGCAGCTTCCTCCAGGCGCTCGGCGGCCACCACCGCATCTGCAGCCAGGCCCGCTGCGGCCCACAGCGCCCCCGGCGGTGGGAGGGCGCCCAGGCGGCCCCAGGGGCAGCGGCGCCTCGGGTGGGGCGGGGACCCGCGGAGCCTGCGGCGGGCGGGAGAGCAAGCCCGCGGTCTCTAAGCCGCCTCGCATCCGCTGGGACCGCGAGGAGAAAGAAAGGAACGTGAAGGAGACCACATGTGTGAGGAGCCAGAGTGCTGGGCCTTCGGTCCCGTGTCCCGGGGGCTTCGCCGGAGCGCGAAGGCCGGATTTCAAGGGGCAGTCGGCCACACGCAAACGTTGCTTCCACCGGCCTGGTGAGGCCTGATCTAACACGCCTGACTACTGCCCATTCACCTTCACAAACACAAAGGGGACCAAAAGAATTTAGAAAATCTGAAGCAATTAACAGTAGGCAGAAACCTACTAAAACTAGTTAGTCCCAAATTACGACTTTTTTGTTTGGTTTTTGGGGATTTTTTTTTTAAAATGGAGTCTTGCTCTGTCACCAGGCTGGAGTGCAGTGGCGTGATCTCGGCACACTGCAAACTCTGCCTCCCGGGTTCAAGGGATTCTCCTGCCTCAGCCTCCTGAGTAGCTGGGATGACAGGCGCGCGCCACTCCACCCGGCTAATTTTTGTATTTTTAGTAAAGACGGGGTTTCACCATGTTGGCCAGGATGGTCTCGATCTCCTGACCTGGTGATCCGCCCATCTCGGTCTCCCAAAGTGCTAGGATTACAGGCCTGAGCCACAGAACCCGCCCTAAAGCAATTTGATAAAGCTCATTACAAAAAGCTAAAGTGAAAAAAGAAAGAAAACAATTCAAAAATATTTCATTATGTGCCACAGCAATATCCACACAAGCACTAAAATTCAGACCTCGGCTGGGTATAGTGACTCATGCCTGTAATCCCAGCACTTTGAGAGGCTGATCTGGATAGATCACGAGGTCAGGACTTCGCGACCAGCCTGACCAACATGGTGAAACTCCGTCTGTACTAAAAATACAAAATTTAGGCAGACATGGTGGCACGCGCTTGTAGTCCCAGCTACTCGGGAGGCCAAGGCGGGCGGATCACCCGGTCAGAAGTTCGAGACCAGTCTGGCTAACATGGTGAAACCTCGTCTCTACTAAAAATACAAAAATTAGCCGGGCGTGGTGGCGTGTGCCTGTAATCCCAAGATTCTGTCTCAAAAAAAAAAAAAAAAAAAAAAAAAGTCAGACTTCATCCCTGGATCCATCTTGGTTCACATTTCCCAGGATTGTGAGCCCTAGTCACTGTAAGGGCCAGTAGTGACTCAAGTGGAATTAGATAGGCATATCCTATTAGCTAGAAGAGATTTTTTATTTTTTCAGACAGAGTCTCACTCTCACTCATGCTGGAGTGCAGTGGCACAATCTCAGCTCACTGCAACCTCTGCCTCCCAGGCTCAAGTGATCCTCCCACCTCAGCCTTCCTAGTAGCTGGGACCACAGGTGCTCATCACCACACCCAGCTAATTTTTTGTATTTTTGTGCTTTTTAATTTTTTTAAAAAAGTTACATATATATGACATATATCTTATGATCCCAGTTTTAGTTTATCAGTAAATACAGCAATATGAAGATATATATATCTATACATATATATATATACATAGTTAGAAAAATAAATGCATAGGTAAGAGACTGAGTAAAGTACATGAAAATGTTAATAGTTATGATGTGTGGGCGGGGGCATTGTGATTACTTTTTCCCCTAAACTATTGTGTGTGTGTGTGTGTGTGTGTGTGTGTGTGTGTGTGTTTAGGCTTTTATTTTAAGTTTGAGGGTACATGTGAAGGTTGGTTGCATAGGTGAACTCATGTCATGGGGGTTTGCTGCACAGATTATTTCATCACCCAGTTAAGTCCAGTATCCAATGGTTATCTTTTCTGCTCCTCTCCCTCCTCCCATCCTCCACCTTCAAGTAGACCCCAGTGTCTGTTGTTCCTTTTTTTTCTTTTTCTTTTTTTTTTTTTAAGACAGGGTTTCACCATGTTGGCCAGGATGGTCTCGAACTCCTCAGCTCAAGTGATCCATCCGCCTCAGCCTCTCAAAGTGTTAGGATTACAGGCATGAGCAACCGCACCTGGCCTTGCTTTTCCCTTCTTTGTGTTCATGAGTTATCATTTAGCTACCATTAATTTTTATTTTACTTTTTGTAGAGATGGGGTCTCACTATGTTGCCCAGGCTGGTCTCAAACTCCTGGCCTCTACTGATCCTCCTGACTCAACCTTCCAAAGTGCTGGGATTATAGGCATAAGCCACTGTACCCAGGCTACAAGTCATCTTTTTCATGAGCAATATGGTCCACTGAATCCAAGTGGACCAGCTTGTCACATCATGCCACAGAGCTTTCAGCCATAGCCTTAGCTGGCTCAAGACATGATTTTCTTACAATGACAATTGTAATGCTTCTGAACATTTGTATAGCACCTGGAAAATGTTACCATGCTGGGGGGGAAGGAGATACACATAATGGCCAGGAAAATTGCAGAATTCCTAATCAGAAAACGTGGGTTCTGGCAATGACTTGCCATGGGTCATATGCTAACACAGACTATCTATGATAGGTTCTCTATAGGGTTTAATTCAATTGAGAAAATATCCATGAAAAATATTGATAAATATTAAAGTATCCTACTAATTACAACTGCTGCTTTAAAAAAGCAGTGAACAGGCCGGGTGCAGTGGCCCACGCCTGTAATCCCAGCACTTTGGGAGGCCAAGGTGGGAGGATCACCCGGTCAGGAGTTCGAGACCAGTCTGGCTAATATGGTGAAACCTCGTCTCTACTAAAAATAAATACAAAAATTAGCCAGGCATGGTGGTGCGTGGGTGTAATCCCAGCTACGTGGAAGGCTGAGGCAGGAGAATCGCTGGAACCCGGGAGGCAGAGGCTACAGTGATCCAAGATCTCACCACTGCACTCCAGCCTGGGCAACAAAGTGAGACTCCGTCTCAAAAAAAAAAAAAAAAAAAAGCAGTAAACAGCCAGGTGTGGTAACTCGTGCCTGTAATCCAAGTACTTTCAGAGGCTGAGGAAGAAGGATTGCGTGAGGCCTGAAGTTGCAGACTAGCCTGGCCAACATAGCAAGACCCTGTTTCTAAAAACAAATTTTTTTTAGTTACCTGGGCGTAGTGGTGTGCACCAGTAGTCCTAGCTACTCAGGAGACTGTGATAGAAGGACCACTTGAGGCCAGGAATTTGAGGTTGCAGTGAGCTATGATCCTGCCATGCACTCTAGCCTGGCCAACAGAGACTCCATCTCTTAAAAAAAAATAAAAATAAAAGCAATAAATGCTATGAAGCTCCATATAGGTACTGTTACAGTACTGTATAAAGATGAAGATAATTCTTTTGGCTGGGAGAAAAATCAGAAAAGGTTTTTTGGAGATGGTGGCATCTTAAAGTCTTTCTAAGTGGGTAGAGATGCCTAAATGGTGATGGAGGAACAGACAAATCTAGAGAGCAGATCAAATGGGAAACAGAATAGGCATGCACAGGAACAGCAAAAATAGTTTCGTATGGTTACAACAAATACACAAAGACGCCATTAAAGAATAATCACTATTACAAAACATGGGTTCCGACCTACTAGTGGGACCTGAAAGCAATTTTAACAGGTTGCAGTTAGCTTTGCTTTTATTTATTTTTTATTTTATTTTATTTGAGACAGAGTCTTGCTCTGTCACCCAGGCTGGAGTGCAATGGCATGATCTTGGCTCACTGCAACCTCCACCTCCACCTGCTTGAATTGGGTTCAAGCGATTCTTGTGCCTCAGCTTCCCGAGTAGCTGGGATTACAGGCGTGCACCACAATGCCCAGCTAACTTTTCTATTTTTAGTAGAGACGGGGTTTTACCATGTTGGCCAGGCTGGTCTCGAACTCCTGACCTCAAGTGATCCACCCACCTCAACCTCGCAAAGTGCTGGTATTACAGGCATGAGCCACCGTGCCCGGCCACACTTTGTTTTTAATGGAATAGGGTGGAACAAATCAGGGTATATCACATACAGAAAGGGTAAATATTGTTTTATGACAGTATTGTTTCAGATGCACATTCATACACAAATCTACATTGAGTCATGATGTAAAACGGATTTCTTATTGTGGGTGTGGTAATTTTGGTTTAAATACTAGCCTAGATCATCATAGACCAAACTATGTAATTAGTAAAGGATGAAATTACAAATAAATTTCATTTTTTGGCCAGGCACGGTGGCTCATGCTTGTAATCCCAGCACCTTGGGAGGCCAAGGTGGGCGGATCATGAAGTCAGAAGTTCGAGATCAGCCTGGCCAACACAGTGAAACGCCGACTCTACTAAAAATACAAAAATTAGCTGGGCGTGGTGGCAGGTGCCTGTAATCCCAGCTACTCGGGAGTCTGAGGCAGGAGAATCGCTTGAACCTGGGAGGTGGAGGTTGCAATGAGCTGAGATTTTGCCACTGCACTCCAGCCTGGGCAACAGAGCTAGACTCCATCTCAAAAAAAAAAACAAAAAAACCCAGAAATTTCATTTTCTAAAATATGTAGTGTTTGAAATTCTTACTGAAATAATGTACTGCTCTGTAATTAGAGGGGGAAAATGTTTTGGGTTTTTTTTTTTTTTTTTTTGAGACGGAGTTTTGCTCTTGTTGCCCAGGCTGGAGTTCAATGGCGTGATCTCGGCTCACTACAACCTCCGCCTCCCGGGTTCAAGTGATTCTCCTAGCTCAGCCTACCTAGTAGCTGGGATTACAGGTGCCCGCCACCACATCTGGCTAATTTTTGTATTTTTAGTAGAGATGGGGTTTCACCATGTTGGCCAGGCTGGTCTTGAACTCCTGACCTCAGTTGATCCACCCGCCTCGGCCTCCCAAAGTGCTGGGATTACAGGCATAAGCCACCGTGCCCAGGCCAAAAATGTTTTAAAGAAAGAAAAATTATGCCAAGATATTTAAGCTCAGAAAACTGTGAGATGATGTCATTTATAGAAATAGGGATCACAGGAGGAAGGCATTAAATGAAGATGGAAATTTCCAATTTCTTTGTACTAAGTCTAAAATGTTCACAGAATATTCTGAAGGCATTGGCTGGAAGGCAGCTATATAACTATAACTTGGAAGACAGGGTGTAGTACAGGTTGAGTAAATAGCCACAGGGGTGATGGGTGAAGCCAGTGACTGTCCAAGGAGAAAGAAGAGGACCAAACCAGACTTGGAGCTCTGGGGAAAACCTGCCATTAGACAGCCAGGAATAGGGACAAAAGAAAGGAATCAGAGACAGCAGGAAGAGGGAAGTCAGGGGGAAGGGGACAGGAACTCTGAACTGATTCAGGAGAGGGGCCACTGGAACAGCCACATTGTCTTCGCATCGTGGCTTTATACTTTTTTTTGTTTGTTTTGAGATGGAGTCTTGCTCTTGTCACCCAGGCTGGAGTGCAGTGGCGCAATCTCAGCTCACTGCAACCTCTGCCTCCCAGGTTCAAGCGATTCTCCTGCCTCAGCCTCCTGAGTAGCTGGGATTACAAGTGCCGGCCACCACACCCGGCTAATCTTTTTGTATTATTAATAGAGACAGGGTTTCACCATGTTGGCCAGGCTGGTCTCGAGCTCCTGACCTCAGGTGATCCACCTGCCTCAGCCTCCCAAAGTGCTGGGAATACAGGCGTGAGCCACCATGCCCAGCTTCCTAACTCTTTTAAATGGCTAGACTCTTATCACCAAGACGGATTCAAAAAAAAAAAAGGAAACACAGAACACATCCCCAGGTTCTCTTCTATGGAGCTTTACTTTGCGGGCCATACAAACCTGTAATGAAGCAAAAGGACTTTCTTATTCATTTCATTCCCAGGAACTGAAATTACCATCAGATTCCTTCCTGATTTATACTCTCATTATATCTAACCAATATTTAAGTTTCATCACAGCAACCTTTCCCGTTTGTCCTATCTAATCTATAACCCCTCTCCATGATCAAGCCCATCCTGTGTGCCCTTCATAAATCTCTTTATAATATCAATGCTGCTTGGTTTCAGCTTTCTAGCATGATCAATACTTCATTTGTCACTATTAGAAAACATGCGGCCGGGCACGGTGGCTCATGCCTGTAATCCCAGCACTTTGGGAGGCCAAGGTGGGTGGATCACGACGTCAGGAGATCGAGACCATCCTGGCTAACGTGGTGAAACTCCGTCTCTACTAAAAATACAAAAAAAAAAAAAAAAAAAAAATTAGCTAGGCGTGGTGGCGGGTGCCTGTAGTCCCAGCTACTCAGGAGGCTGAGGCAGGAAAATGGCGTGAACGCAGGAGGCGGAGCTTGCAGTGAGCCGAGATTGCACCACTGCACTCCAGCCTGGGCAACTCTGTTTCAAAAAAAAAAAAAAAAATTCTGGATAACCCTGAGTTTAATTATTATTCAGTATTAATAATAATTGACACAGTAAGATCCATTAGTAGAAAAATTTTATTAAATAAAAAACTTCAAGTAATAATTTAAAAAAACACATGAGGTAGAAATAAAAATTTTAACATATTTAACATTCATTAAAAAAAACCCTCAAGAGAAACGGAAGATTTCTAACCCCCAGAAGAATCTGTTACCCAAAGAATCTTTTAACCTTTGTTAAAATCTGTTACTTTATATATATATATATAATATAATCACTTTGAGACAATTTTGTTTTACAAAACATCTTTACACAAAAAAGGAAAACTGAGTGATACCCCCAAACATAGGGGCATATGAACATATGTGAAAATAGGAATCAACTTTTTAAATTTATTATCAATTCAGAAAACAAAATTTGTTGCAAAAGATGATGTACGAATTATTTTCTTTTATATCAAAATCTACTCTAAAATACTGAATACTGAAAACAAAAAAGGGGGATAGTAAGGGAGGATAGAAAATTAACAGTCCTTCCTTCCTTCCTTCCTTCCGACTCCCTCCCTCCCTTCCTTCCTTCGCCTTTCTTTTACCTCTGTGGCCCAGGCTGGAATCTAGTCGGCTCACTGCAGACCGCCTGCCTCCGGCTCCCGTCATTCTCCTGCCCTGGCCTGCGGGCTGCCTGGGATTGCTGGCGCGCGCCACCACCGCTGCCTGCTTTTTCTCCTTTGCCTGGAGGCGCGGTTTCGCCATGTTGGCCAGGCTGGTCTGCAGCTCCTGACCCCGAGTGCTCTGCCCGCCTCGGCCTCCCGAGGTGCTGGGACTGCAGACAGAGTCTCGCTCACTCGGTGCTCAGTGTTGCCTGGGCTGGAGTGCGGTGGCGTGGTCGTGGCTCCCTGCAGCCTCCGCCTCCCAGCCGCCTGCCTTGGCCTCCCAGGGTGCTGAGATTGCAGCCCCTGCCCGGCCGCCGCCCCGTCTGGGAGGTGGGAAGCCTCTCTGCCCGGCAGCCCCATCTGGGAAGTGAGGAGCGCCTCTGCCCGGCCACCCATCGTCTGGGAAGTGAGGAGCGCCTCTGCCCGGCCACCCATCGTCTGGGAAGTGAGGAGCGCCTCTGCCTGGCCGCCCCGTCTGGGAAGTGAGGAGCGCCTCTGCCCGGCCGCCCCATCTGGGAAGTGAGGAGCCCCTCTGCCCGGCCACCCATTGTCTGGGAGGTGAAGAGCGCCTCTACCCGGCCACCCATCGTCTGGGAAGTGAGGAGTGCCTCTGCCCGGCCGCCCCGTCTGGGAAGAAGTGAGGAGCGCCTCTGCCCGGCCACCCATCGTCTGGGAGGTGAAGAGCGCCTCTACCCGGCCACCCATCGTCTGGGAAGTGAGGAGCGCCTCAGCCCGGCCGCCCCGTCTGGGAAGTGAAGAGCGCCTCTGCCCGGCCACCCATCGTCTGGGAAGTGAGGAGCGTCTCTGCCCGGCCGCCACCCCGTCTGGGAAGTGAGGAGCGTCTCTGCCCGGCCACCCCGTCTGGGAAGTGAGGAGCGCCTCTGCCCGGCCGCCCCGTCTGGGAAGAAGTGAGGAGTGCCTCTGCCCGGCCGCCCCGTCTGGGAAGTGAGGAGCCCCTCTGCCCGGCTGCCCTGTCTGGGATGTGGGGAGCGCCTCTGCCCGACGGCCCCGTCTGGGAGGTCTGCCACAGAGGCCAGAAGCAATGTGGGGGCTGGACGTGGTGGCTCACGCTTGTAGTCCCGGCGCTCTGGGAGGCCGAGGCGGGTTGATCACTTCAGGCTAGGAGTTCGAGACCAGCCTGGCCAACATGGCGAAACATATGAAAAATACAACAGACAAACCAACCAACCAACCCAGCGACAACAAAACAAGTCTACCCTGGAGTCATACTCTAATTTTTTCTATTTTCCTCCCTTTCTGATCCTTTATCCCACTTTCTTTTTCTTCCTCTTCCTTTTCCTTCTTTGTCAAATAGAGGATTGAGTTATTATCATTGATCCATACAAAGTCTCTCTCTCATTCATTTTCTTTAATTCCCACTTCCCATTTCTATTCCCCGTCTTCCCATGTGCAACCTTCCTAATATGTTTGATACGCATCTTTTTGTTTGTATGTATTTTTAGAAAATGTTTATTGTTTTGTGTGCAAAAAAATAAATTAAAAAAAGTGAAAAAAAAAGAAAATTAACAGGAAGTAATCAATTCATGTTATAAAAGACTAGGTTTAGAGTGAAAACACATCTGATAGCAGAAAAAATCCTAGCAAAATGGGCTTTGGATTAGGGACCTCAAAATACAGAAAAGAATCACACTTATGTTATCATCATCACAAGACTGTGCTTAAATGATGAAAACAAATCAAATCCCTTTATTCAGTCTTTCAAATAAAGTTCTTACAATGTTATCTACAAAATCAAATTAGTCCTGAAATGTCTGACTTAAAAGTTTAAAGCTCAAAGTCAAAAGTTAATCCATCTTCAAAGCTGGTAAAAATCTATCAAACTCTTTCTCTAGGTCAGGCAAAAATGCATGTATAGAACCCATAAATTTAGATTTTTCACAGTTTTCGGTACACCTGTGCTTAAAAGCATAAATACTGCATTAAATTTTGTATGGTGATAGAATTTTCTGTATAAGCACTAGCTAGAGGAGATACTGCCCTAGTATGAAAAGGCAAGGGAAATAGTGTTTTATTCTCTTTGAAAGTCACCCAATATGTGGCAAAGACTTTCATGTTCTCTTGATGGAAGATCAATGATGTAAAATAAATTAAGGAAGAAATATTTAGCACAATAAGGAATGGCATAAATTTATGATGTTATTATTTAACATTTTGTAATTTGACTTACAGGACCACACACAAAAAAATAAGGATCTTTATGGCATTCAATGAATAATTATGCCCCTAAGCAGTAAGAGTTATTTATCTTTTTTTTTTTTTTTTTTGAGATGGAGTTTCGCTCTTGTTGCCCAGGCTGGAGTGCAATGGTGCGATCTCGGCTCATCGCAACCTCTGCCTCCCGGGTTCAAGCGATTCTCCTGCCTCAGCCTCCCGAGTAGCTGGGATTACAGGCATGCACCACTGTGCCCGTCTAATTTTGTATTTTTAGTAGAGACAGGGTTTCTCCATGTTGGTCAGGCTGGTCTCGAACTCCCAACCTCAGGTAATCCGCCTTTCTCAGCCTCCCAAAGTGCTGGGATTACAAGTGTGAGCCACCGCGCCCGGCCTCAGAGTTATATACTTAGCCTACTTCATACCTTCATAAGAAGTATGAAGTTCTTATGAAGCCTAAGAACTTCACACACTGTTTTTTTTTGTTTTGTTTGTTTTGTTTTTTGAGACGGAGTCTCGCTCTGCCACCAGGCTAAATCTCGGCTCACTGCAACCTCCGCCTCCCAGGTGCAAGCGATTCTCCTGCCTCAGCATCCTGAGTAGCTGGGACTACAGGCACACGTCACCATGCCCAGCTAATTTTTGTATTTTTAGTAGAGACGGGGTTTCACCATGTTAGCCAGGATGGTCTCAATCTCAACCTCGCGATCCACCTGCTTCGGCCTCCCAAAGTGCTAGGATTACAGGCATGAGCCACCGGGCCCAGCCCATACACATTTTTAAAAAACTATTTATCTTAAGGCCAGGTGCAGTGGCTCACCTCCTATTAAAATTTTTTAAAAATTAGCCAGGCATGGTGGTACGTACCTGTGGTCTCAGATACTCAGAAAGGTAAGGTGGGAGGACTATTTGAGTCCAGGAGGTCAAGATTGCAGTGAGCAGTGATCCCGCCACTACACTCCAGCCTGAGTGAAGTTAGGCACCACTTCTTGGGGAAAAAAAAAGGCTGAATGTGGTGGCTGACACCTGTAGTCCCAGCACTTTGGGAGGAGGCAAGTGAATCACTTGAGCCCAGGTGTTCAAAACCAGCCTGGGCAACATGGTGAAACCCTGTCTTTACAAAAAAATACAAAAATTAGCTGGGCATGGTGGCATGCACCTGTGGGCCCAGCTACTGGGGAGGCTGAGATAGGAAGGTCACTTTAGCCTGGGAGATTGAGGGTGCAGTGAGCTCTGATCATATCACTGCACTGCAGCCTGGTTGACAAAGCAAGGCCCTGTATTTAAAATAAATAATACTCCATTTGAATCTAATCATTTGTTCTGGATTAAAAAAAGGTTATAGGCTGGGGGCCATGGCTCACGTCTGTAATCACAGCACTTTGGGAGGCCTAGGTGGGAGGATCGCATGAGCCCAGGAGTTCAAGACCAGCTTACGCAACATAGTGAGAGCTTTAATTTAAACAAGTAAATAAATACTCACAACAGTGCAATCAAATGTGACCATATACAGAAGAAGAAGGGTATTAATTTTTCTGAGTTTAAATGATTAAGCAGCTTCTCCAAAGGAGGATAGCAGTTTAGTGAGGGCACACACCCCAGAAGAATCAGTTTATGTTTGGCTCTGGTTATAGCAACATTAAGACATTGCCAATCTTTCAAGAGTTCACCAACCTGTAAGAAATATAATTTTCACTTCCCAGATGGGGCGGCCGGGCAGAGGCGCTCCTCACTTCTTCCCAGACGGGGCGGCCGGGCAGAGGTGCTCCTCACTTCTTCCCAGACGGGGCGGCCGGGAAGAGGCGCTCCTCACTTCCCAGACGGGGCGGCCGGGCAGAGGCGCTCCTCACTTCCCAGACGATAGGTGGCCAGGCAGAGGCGCTCCTCACTTCCCAGACGACGGGTGGCCGGGCAGAGGCGCTCCTCACTTCCCAGACGATGGGTGGCTGGGCAGAGGCGCTCCTCACTTCCCAGACGGGGCGGCCGGGCAGAGGCGCTCCTCACTTCCCAGACGATGGGTGGCCGGGCAGAGGCGCTCCTCACTTCCCAGACGATTGGTGGCCGGGCAGAGGCGCTCCTCACTTCCCAGACAATATGTTTGATACGCATCTTTTTGTTTGTATGTATTTTTAGAAAATGTTTATTGTTTTTGTGTGCAAAAAAAAATTAATAAAAAAAAGAAATATAATTTTCAATTATTCAAGTTCAAAAGAATGGTTAACTATATTACAACACATCCCTACACAATGGACACCTGTGCAAATTTAAGACTAGAATGGGGCCAGGTGTAGTGGCTCATGCCTGTAATCCCAGTACTTTGGGAGGCCAAGGCAGGTGGATCACTGGAGACCAGAAGTTCAAGACCAGCCCGTGCAACACAGTGAGATCCGATCTCTACAAAATACACAAAAATAAGCCAGGCGTGGTGGTGTGCACCTATGGTCCCAGCTACTCAGGAGGCTGAGATGAAAGGATCACTGAGCCAGGGCTGCTTGAGCCCAGGAAGTCAAGGATGCAGTGATCCATAACCATGCCTCCATACTCCGACCTGGGTGACAAAGGGAAACTCTCTCTCTCAAAAAAAAGGGAGACTATCTGAGGTAAGAACTGAGTAGATGAGGGATGGAGTACAAAGGAAACCTTTTATTATGTATATTTTAAAACCATATGGATGTATTATACAGTTGAGAAAAATGAACTAAGGAGAGGTAAAAATAAGAAAACAAACAAAAAAACTATTTGGGAGGACAAGGTGGGAGGATTGCTAGAGCTCAGGAGTTGCCCACAAGCCTGGGCAACATGGCTCTCTACAAAAAATACAAAACTTAACTGGGTATGGTGGCACACGCCTGTAATCCCAGCTACTCAGGAGGCTGAGATGGGAGAATCACTGAGCCAGGGAGGTGGATATTACAGTGAGTCGAGACTGTGCCATTGCACTCCAGTCTGGGTATCAGAGCCAGATCTCATCTCCAGAAAAAAAAAAAAAAAAAAAAAAAAAAAACCTGAATTGTCTATAAATTTGAAAGTATACAAGGAAGATTTTATATTAAACAGGCCTCAATTACAACAGCCAAGGGGTGGAAGCAACCATTCCATCTGACAGATAAATGGATAAATAAAATGTGGTATATAGAGACAATGGAATATTATTCAGTCTTAAAAAGGAAGGAAATTCTGTCGCATACTACAACAGGTTGAACTAGCTGGCTAAGTGAAATAAGGTAGTCAAAAAAGATAAATGCTGTACAATTCTACTCATATGAGGTACTTAGATTAGTCAAATTCAGAGATAGAATGTAGAATGGTGGTTACAGGTGCTGGGGAAGAAGAAAATGGGTGGTTAATCACAAATACAGAGTTTTAGATTTGAAAATGAAAAAGTTCCAGAGATCTGTTGAACAACAGTGTGAATGTACTCAACACTAATTAAACTGTACACCTAAAAATGGTAAGATGGGCTGGGCGCGGTGGCTCACGCCTGGAATCCCAGCACTTTGGGAGGCTGAGGCAGACGGATCATCCGAGGTCAGGAGTTCAAGACCAGCCTGGACAACATGGTGAAACCCCGTCTCTACAAAAGTACAAAAATTAGCTGGGCAAGATGGCAGATGCCTGTAATCCCAGCTACTCAGGAGGCTGAGACGGAAGAGTCACTTGAACCTGGGAGGCGAAGATTGCAGTGAGCTGAGATCTCACTACTGCACTCCAGCCTGGGCAACAAGAGGAAATGCCGTCTCAAAAAAAAAAAAAAAGTAAGATGTATGTTTTATGTGTTCTTTTAAACCACAATTTTATTTTCTTAAAAAAAAAAACAAAAAACAGAATACATCTGCAGAACGTGCAGTTTTGTTACATAGGTATACATGTGCCATGGCAGTTTGCTGCACCTGTTGACCCATCCGCTAAGTTCTCGCCCCTCACCCCCAACCCCCTAAAGGCCATGGTGTATGTTGTTCCCCTCTTTGTGTCCACATGTTCTCAATGTTAAACCACAATTTTTTCTTTTTTTTCTGAGACAGAGTCTTGCTCTGACCCAGGCTGGAGTCAATGGTGCGATCTCGGCTCACTGCAATCTCCACCTTCTGGGTTCAAGCAATTCTCCTGCCTCAGCCTCCCAAGTAGCTGGGATTACAGGCGCCTGCCACCATGCCCGGCTAATTTTTGTATTTTTAGTAGAGACAGGGTTTCGCCATGTTGGCCAGGCTGGTCTCAAACTCCTGACCTCAGGTGATCCACCTGCCTCGGCCTCCCAGGGGGCTGGGATTACAGGTGTGAGCCACCGCGCCCGGCCCACAATTTTTAAAGAGAAGGAAATGCCCCAAATGAATCAGTAGCAAACACAATTAACTCACAGTTCCATCCTTATTACTTCTAACAAAAGATACCAGGACAATACTTTTGTCCCTTCCTTGGTATTTATCTACTGTACTAACTTCGACCATCCCAGTAGAAGAATGTGCCAATAAATTATTGATGATCTTTAATTACTGCCTGTACGGTGCAATAATACCAATATCAGAGGGATTGCATCCAGCCTAAATAGAAAAAGACACAATTTAAACGAAAGAAATCCTGATTAAGTTAAAGTTTTCTGAATTTAATAATTAAATGTTTACATTATGTGCCCAACTGATGTTTATAACAGACTTTCCTATCTCAAAGACTGAATACGATTACTGAATTTGCTCTAAATCTGTCCATATTTCCCATGATGAAATAATTCCTTATACATTGCTCCCTTAATTTTTAGTTTCATGAGAACGTAACAGATTATATGCCACTAAAACAGTGCACACACACACACAGTACAAAGAAATACATTTCACCTTCTATTTCTTTCACAGAAAAATTTCCAATTCCTAATCACTACAACATAGTATTGTCTCAATTAGAATTAGCTGACATTACAAAAAGTTATTATCGTAAATGAAAACTCCAAATGTCATTATAAAATATTACATGTCTTAGATACATTTTCTCAAAATAAAAACAATGGGGCTTCAATCCCCCCCTTACCTTAATAAACGAGAGTTAATGCCAGATCGTAAGTGTCTTACAGTCTAATATTCTATTACTCTGCACTTTAATATTTGTTAGCCTTGAAAATTCTAAATTACCTCAACAAAAATGGAGGTTAGGTAAACTATGAGTTTGGCTTCTGTTACATTGTTCACACCACCTTTTTCAACTTGTTCTGGCGCTGGAACCTAAGTGGAAAAATATACAGCCTGCTGATAATACAGTCTCTAAAGAGTACTATAAGTACGCAAGTGGCCATAAAGACTATACTACCGATTTGGAGATGAAAAATAGCTTTGTCTAAAAGATGAAGGTGAAAGAATCAACAAAAACGAATAATATTAATATTAGTCACTTTCAGAAGGCCACGCAGAGGCCACCTATCTTAAACATGCTACAATTGAGGCTAAAATACCTACGAAAGCTGATCACACACTGAGCTTCACATACTTTGTTATCCCCCATTTTACAGGAATCAAAGGCAGAAAAGAATAAGTAAATTTCCCAAGGCCTCACAATAAACTGTGGCACTACTATTTGAACTTAGGGTGGCCGGGTGCGGTGGCTCACGCCTGTAATCCCAGCACTTTAGGAGGCCGAGGCAGGCAGATCACAAGGTCAGGAGTTCGAGACCAGCCTGGCCAACACGGTGAAACCCCGTCTCTACTAAAAACACAAAAATTTGGGTGTGGTGTGCGTGCCTGTAATCTTAGCTACTCAGGAGGATGAGGAAGGAGAATTGCTTGAATCTGGGAGTCGGAGGTTGCAGTGAGCTGACACAGTGCCATTGCACTCCAGCCTGAGAGTCAGAGTAAGACTCCGTCTCAGAATCAAACAAACAAACAAACTTAGATCTGGGTCGTATATCTGTGCTCTTCCATTTTCTTGTCCCCTTTTATACAAATAACGGAGCAGATAAAACTGCTGCCCTACCTCCTGATACGTCTCTTCAAAGACTACTTTCCTCCTACATCATCCCTAAGCAACCTTGATTTTTTTTTTTTTTTTTTTTTGAGACACCAGGAGATTGCACCACTGCACTCCAGCCTGGGAGACAGAGCAAGACTCCATCTTAAAAAAACAAAAACAAAAACAAAAAAGTCATTGTGCAGATTTCTGTTTAATGACTGGTTTGTAAAAAGGTCTTCATGTGCATATGTGGGGGAGGGAGGTTATGAGAAACCTCTGTACTTTCCACATAATTTTGCTATGAACCTAAAAGTGCTCTAAAAAAATAAAGCCTTTTTTTTTTTTGAGATGGAGTTTCACTCTGTCACCCAGGCTGGAGTGCAGTGGCACAATCTCGGCTCACTGCAACCTCCGCCTCCCAGGTTCAAGTGATTCCCCTGCCTCAGCCTCCTAGGTAGCTGGGACTACAGGCGCACCACCACACCCAGTTAAGTTTTGCATTTTTAGTAGAGACAGGGTTTCACCATGTTGGTCAGGCTGGTCTCGAACTCCTGACCCCAGGTGATCCACCCCCATCGGCCTCCCAAAGTGCTGGGATTACAGGCGTGAGCCACTCTGCCCGGGTTTAAAGTCTGTTTTTTAAAAAGTCTTTAAAAGGACATCAATTTATTATACCCGCTGTCCATTTGTAAACCCAGACCTTTGATAGTATCAGTGCCATTTCCTTTTCTAGGAAATAGAATTATACCCTTGAGTTCACTTTGTGGCTTTCCTTCTTTAAAAGTCAATTTTGACATCTATTGACCTCCAGAATAAACCTCCTCCAAAAAATATTGGGCCTATAGAAAGAAAGACTATTTTGGGCCAGGCGCAGTGGCTCACACCTATAATCCCAGCACTCTAGGAGGCTGAAGCAGGTTGATCATTTGAAGCCAGGAGTTCAAGACCAGCCTGGCCAACATGGTGAAACCCTGTCTCTACTAAAAATACAAAATTAGCCTGGTGTGGTGGTGGGTGCCTGTAATCCCAGCTACTTGGGTGGCTGAGGCAGGAGAATCGCTTGAATCCGGGAGGAGGAAGTTGCAGTGAGCCAAGATCACACCACTTGGGCAACAGAGCAAGACTCCGTCTCAAAAAAAGAAAAAGAAAAAGAAAGGAAAAAGAAAGAAAAGACTATTTTGGGTTGAAGTATGAGAAGTACATTAGTTTTGCCTTTATTTTTCCCCTCGAGATGGGAGTCTTGCTCTGTCACCCAGGCTGGAGTGCAGCGGCGCAATCTCTGCTCACTGCAACCTCTGCCTCCCAGGCTGAAGCAATTCTCATGCCTCAGCCTCCTGAGTAGCTGGGATTACAGGCGCCCACCACCATGCCCAGCTACTTTTTATATTTTTAGTAGAGACAGGGTTTCACCATCTTGGCCAGGCTGGTCTTGAATTCCTGATCTTGTGATCCACCTGCCTTGGCCTCCCAAAGTGCTGGGATTACAGGCGTGAGCCACCACGCCCAGCCTAGTTTTGCCTTTTAACTGATAAGCTCTAATTAGGGCATATGCTAATGAAAACTGAGAAATTTAAATAATAGGACAAAATGAGAAAAACTAAAGAGAAAAAAATTTTTTTTTTTTTTTTTTTTACCTTGTCTGTATTAAGAAAACAAACAGGATTGCTGGGTTCAAATACTCCCATCAGCCAAGGATTATCAGAATAGTCAGCATAAAATTCCAGTTCCAGCTTCACATCTTTAAGTGAGGTAGGTTTATCACTGCATTGGCCACTTTGTCTGATCCACACTCCAGCTTGCCCTCGTAGGTCAGCTTATTACTTAAGGACATAATTTTACTAAGGGAATTACAAAAGATAATTTTAGTTTTGGTAGATGGAAACAAACATGAAAACCACTCCTAGCTAACACTGTTACAAATGCTTGTTCATTCTGTACTGCACGGTTAACTGTACAACAGCATTCTTATTCTGCTCCAGCCTCTTGAATAAGCCTTCACTCATGCCAAGAGCTCTGTCAATAAATCAGATTCAGGTTTATCAGTGTACTAAATCTGTTCCTTGAAAATAATCCAGTTTAAAATTAACACTTAAATGTCTGCCTACCTTTCTTCACGGTTTAGCACCAGGGGAGGAAGCTGCTGATGGTCCCCCACTAACATAAATCTCCGTGAAAAAAAAAGGGGGCCCAGACAAATTGGTTGGCTAATTTGAGAGGCTTCAACTACAATACAAAAATCAAAAATTTTATGGGAAAATATTGGATGGTTTATTCCCATACATGTTGTTGCAATTATAAGCTAAAAACAAGGAAAACAGATCAGTTATTTAATATGTAAAAGAAATGTAATTTCGTTTCTCTCATTTTTGAAATGAAAAGATCAAAAGGTTTTTGTTCTATGGCATCAGGAATCCTCCGATATTATCTAATTCTGAAATATTTATAGCATGCAAATTTTAATTTTTTTTCTACGAATTAAAAATAATCGAGTAAACTTTCCAGACACTATTGAACAATGCTCACATTTGGATCTTTCCCAATGGAAATCTGGAACATTCAAGAGGTAATAAGTTAGTTCGTTTTTTGTTTGTTTGTTTAATGTCAACCAGGACTTTGCTTCTGGGAAGATGGAGCACTTTTCCTTATTCTTTCCACAAACGACAACTAAAATCCCTAGGCATAATATATATAAAACAAACAAAAGAAGACTCTGAAAGGTGGAGAGAAGGCAGACCAGCTAGGGAGCTCAGGACCAAAGAAACAACACAGTAGTTGATTCCCTGGGCTTTCTTTTTGCCTCGTAGATCCCAGATTTGGAACCGAAAGAGCTACAGCACACTAGTGGGTGCTAAAAACAGCTGCAACCAAAGTCTGCTCTCTCTAGCTGAAGGAACAGGAAAGGGAAAGCCTAGCTAGACAGAAAACTTTCACAGAGTAACTACTCTAGCCAAATATCACTGGAAAAAATGTACAGCCCCACAACCACAGACACCAGCAAACATGGAGGAGAGTAGATCTCTGCCCTTCTCAAGGCTGTAACAAGGTGCCCCACAACCCACCAGGCTGGTGTCAGAGAAAGCCAAGTACAGAGTCAGGTCTTTCATCCCCGATGACTGGTAACTGGCACCAACCCCACATGTTAGTAGAGACCACATCAGAAGCCTAGACTTCCATGCCAACCAAGCGGGCCCAGAGGTAACGAGGAACCTCCCACTTTGGTCAAAGAAGGCTGAGTGGAGAACCCAGACTTTGACTCCCACCTGGCAGGAATGAGGTGGTACCCCCTCTTCCCCTACCACGGCAGTGAGAGGAAGTCAGCTAAAACATAAGTTTTCAGTAACAATAAAATATGATCATGTTTCAATAAAAAAAATCAATCATTACAAGACGAACCAGGAAAATCTCAAATTCAATGAAAACAGACGACAATCTATAAATGCCAACACCAGAATGACAGAGATGTCAGAACTATCTGACCAAGATTTTAAAGTAGCCATGGTAACAACATTTAATGAGTGATTATGAACACGCTTGAATATGAACCAAAAAAACAAAAGTCTCAGCCAAGAAATAGAAGATAGAAAGAATAAAATGGAAATTTTAGAACTAAAAATATGATAACTGGGCCAGGTACAGTGGCTCACGCCTGTAATCCCAACACTTTGCAGATTGCTGGAGCTCAGGAGTTTGAGACCAGCCCGAGCAACATGGCAAAAACCGGTCTCTACAACAAATACAAAAATAAGCTGAGTATGGTGGCATACACCTATAGTCCCACCTACTTGGAGGGCTAAGGCAGGAGGATCACTTGAGCCAAGGAGGTCGAGGCTGCAGTGAGTCATGTTCGTGCCATTGCACTCCAGCCTGGGTGACAAAGTGAGTCACTGTCTCAAAAAAAAAAACCAAAACAGGCCTGAGGCCGCTGCTAGCCAGAGCGTCACCATGAAGTTCAATCCCTTCGTGAACTCGGACTGCAGCAAAAACCGCAAACGTCACTTCAATGCCCCCTTGCACATGCACAGGAAGATCACGTCATCCCCGCTCTCCAAGGAGCTGCGGCAGAAGTACAATGTCCGCTCCACGCCCATCTGCAAGGACGACAAGGTCCAGGTAGTTCAAGGACACTACAAAGGTCAGCAAATTGGCAAGGTGGTCCAGGTGTACAGAAAGAAAGATGTCATGTACATCGAGCGGGTGCAGCGTGAGTAGGCCAACAGCACAACTGTCCATGTGGGTACTCACCCAAGCAAGGTGGTTATCACCAGGCTAAATCTCAACAAGGATCAGAAAAAAATTATTGAACACAAAGCCAAGTCTTGACAAGTCAGAAAAGAGAAAGGCAAATATAAGGAGGAACTTACTGAGAAAATGCAGGAATAAATATAACCTGTTGTGCAACCATGGTTTAACTGAGATTTTTAGGCTAGTGTGTGTTTCTTTGGAACTTTTCAGAATGTCTCTGGAACATTTCTTTTCTTTTTTTTTTTGAGACAGAGTCTTGCTCTGTAGCCCGGGCTGGAGTGGAGTGGCATGAACCTGGCTCACTGCAACCTCCGCCTCCCAGGTTCAAGCGATTCTCCTGCCTAAGACTCCCAAGTAGCTGGGATTACAGGTGCCCGCCACCACGCCCGGCTAATTTTTTGTATTTTTAGGAGAGACGGGGTTTCATTATGTTGGCCAGGCTGGTCTCGAACGCCTGACCTCGTGATCCACCTGCCTCGGTGTCCCAAAGTGATGGGATTACAGGCATGAGCCACTGGGCCCGGCCATGTTTGTTTTTTTTTTGTTTTTTTTTTTTTTTGAGATAGAGTCTCACTCTGTCTCCCAGGCTGGAGTACAGTGGCGGTGATCTCGGCTCACCGCAAGCTCCGCCTCCCAGGTCAGGCCATTCTCCTGCCTCAGCCTCCTGAGTAGCTGGGACTACAGGTGCCCGCCACCCTATCTGGCTAATTTATTGTATTTTTAGTAGAGACGGGGTTTCACCGTGTTAGCCAGGATGGTCTCGATCTCCTGACCTCGTGATCCACCCGCCTCGGCCTCCCAAAGTGCTGGGATTACAGGCGTGAGACACCACGCCTGGCCATCTCTGGAACATTTCATTTCCTGTTTTGTTACCTGAGGCTCTGTAAATCTACTTTTGCAATTTTAACTAATAATTTTATAAACAAAAATGGGAAATGCTTCATAATTAAAAAAAAAACAAAACAAAAAACCCCCCAAAAACCCAAAAAACAAAATACCAGGCCAGGCACTGTGTCTCACACCTGTAATCTCAGCACTTTGGGAGGCCAAGATGGGTGAATCACTTGAGGCCAGGAGTTCAAGACTAGCCTGGCCACCACAGGGAAACCCTGTCTCTAATAAAAATACAAAAAATTAACCAGGCATGGTAGTGCATGCCTGTAGTCCCAGCTACTTGGGAAGCTGAGGCATGAGAACCATTTGAACCTGGGAGGCAGAGGTTACAGTGAGCCAAGATCGGGCCATTGCACTCCAGCCTAGGTGACCGAGGAAGATTCTGTCTCAAAAAAGAAAACCTTCAGCATCTGGGGCTAGACAGAGTTCTTAGACTTGAGACCAAAAGCATAATCTATAAAAGGAAAAAATGTATATTCTGGACTTCCTCAAAAAAACCTTTTGTGGCTGGGCACAGTGGCTCACGCCTGTAATCCCAGCACTTTGGGAGGCTGAGGTGGGCGGATCACCTGAGGTCAGAAGTTTGAGACCAGCCTGGCCAACACAGTGAAAGCTCATCTCTACTAAAAATACAAAAATTAGCCAGGCATGGTGGCTCATGCCTCTAGTCCCAGCTACTTGAAAGACTGAGGCAGGAGAATTGCTTGAACCTGGGAGGCAGAGGCTGCAGTAAGTGGAGATCACACCACTGCAGTCCAGCCTGGGTGACACAGTGAGAGTCCGTCTCAAAAAATAAATAAATAGGCCAGGTGCGGTGGCTCACACCTGTAATATCAGCACTTTGGGAGGCCAAGGCGGGCAGATCACAAGGTGAGGAGATCGAGACCATCCTGGCTAACACGGTGAAACCCGGTCTCTACTAAAAAAAATACAAAAAATTAGCCGGGCGTGGTGGCGGGCGCCTATAGTCCCAGATACTTGGGAGGCTGAGGCAGGAGAATGGCGTGAACCTGGGAGGCAGAGCTTGCAGTGAGCCGAGATTGTGCCGCTGCACTCCAGCCTGGGTGACAGAGCAAGACTCCATCTCAAAAAAACAAACAAACAAACAAATAAATAAATAAATAAAACCATCTTTTGTTCTGCATAAGACGCTATGAGGAGGATAAAAAGCAAGTGATAGAGTGGGAGAAAATACCTGCAAACCACATATCCATTAAAGGGCTAGTATTAGAATATGCATTTTAAAAATTCTCAAAACTCAACACTACAAAGCATATAATCCAAAATGGGCAAAAACATGAAGAAGAGATACAGATGACAAATAAGCACATGAAAACCTCATTATGGGCCGGGTGTGGTGGCTCAAGCCTGTAATACCAGCACTTTGGGAGGCTGAGGCAGGTGGATCACCTGAGGTCAGGAGTTCGAGACCAGCCTGGACAACATGGTGAAACCCTGTCTCTATTAAAAAATATATATATGTGGCGCATGCCTGTAATCCCAGCTACTTGGGAGGCTGAGGCAGGAGAATCACTTGAACCTGGGAGGCAGAGGTTGCAGTAAGCCGAGTTCACGCCACTGCACTCCAGCCTGGGCAATAACGTGTCAAAAACAAAAAAACAAAAAAACCCACCACATTATGGCTGGATGCAGTGGCTCACACCTGTAATCCCAACACTTTGGGAGGCAGACAGAGGTGGGAGGATCATTTGAACCCAGGAGTTCAAGACCAGCCTGGACAACATAAAAAAATTTAAAATATTAGGTAGGCGTGGTGTTACATACCTGTATAGTTCCAGCTACTCAGGAGGCTGAGACAGAAAGATCACTTGAGCCCAGAAGGTCAGGGCTGTAGTGAGCCGTGGTCTCACCAGTGCACTCCACCCTGGGCAACAGAGCAAGACCTTGTCTCAAACACA
Source organism: Symphalangus syndactylus (assembly GCF_028878055.3). Classification (NCBI taxonomy): domain Eukaryota; kingdom Metazoa; phylum Chordata; class Mammalia; order Primates; family Hylobatidae; genus Symphalangus; species Symphalangus syndactylus. The sequence continues at coordinate 82,221,009 of NC_072426.2, forward strand.
CACACACACACACACACACACACACACACACACACATTTTAACTACTGGGTAAATGCAAATTAAAATCTCCAAACACCTACCAAAATGGCTAAAATTAAAAATAGTATCAGCTGGGCACAGTGGCTCACGCCTCTAATCCCAGCACTTTGGGAGGCCAAGGCGGGTGGATCACGAGGTCGAGAGCTCAAGACCAGCCTGGCCAACATGGTGAAACCTCGTCTCTACTAAAAATACAAAAAATTAGCCAGGCGTGGTGGCGCATGCCTGTAATCCTAGCTACTCAGGAGGCTGAGGCAGAAGAATTGCTTGAACCTGGGAGGCAAAGGTTGCAGTGAGCTCAGATCACACCACTGCACTCCTGGTGCAGTGGCTCACGCCTATAATCCCAACACTTTAGGAGGCCGAGGCAGGTGGATCACCAGGTCAGGAGATCGAGACCATCCTGGCTAACACGATGAAACCCCGTCTCTAGTAAAAACACAAAAAATTAGCTGGGCGTGGTGGCGGGCACCTGTAGTCCCAGCTACTCGGGAGGCTGAGGCAGGAGAATGGCATGAACCTGGGAGGTGGAGCTTGCAGTGAGCCGAGATTGCGCCACTGCACTCCAGTCTGGGGGACAAAGCGAGACTCCGTCTCAAAAAAAAAAAAAAAAAAAAATTGTATCGCCACCAAATGCTGAGGAGATCACTCATACATGTGAAATGTTCCTGCTTAGAAAAACAGTTTGGCAGATAAAAAAAAAAAAAAATGAACATGCAGCTACCAATCAATCCAGAAATTGTAGTACTGGGAATTTATCCCAGGGAAATGAAGACTTATGTTACGCAAAAATCTGTAACATGAGTGTTTACAGCAGCTTTATTCACAATATCCAAAAACTGGAAACAATCCAGACTTTCAGAGGGTGAATGGTTAAACAGAATGCAGTACATCCATGCTGTGGAAAAATACTCGGCAACAAAAAGGAACAAACTATTAATACATATAACTATCCGGGGGAAGCTCTGGAGAATCAGGCTGAGTGAAAAACACCAATCCTAAAAGGCTTCTACATTTACTTAACATTCTCGAATGACCAAATTATCGAAATGGAGATCAGAGTCTCAGAGTCATGGCTGTCACAGGTTAAGGAGGGGTAAGGCAGGAGAGTGGATACAACTATAAAAGTGCAACATGAGGAATCTTGTGGTAATAGAATAGGGACTGTATCAATGTCAATATCCTGGGTGTGACATTGTACTACAGACTTGTAAGATGTCACCACTGGATAAAGGGGACACAGGCTCTCTCTAGTATTTCTTATAACTGCATGTGAATCTACAGTTACGTCAAAGTAAAATGTTTAATTTAATAAAAATATTAACCAGATATACATCTTAGCCAGTTCTAATTTATCAATAACAGGGACAGATATTAGACAAAAATGTGCTAGCATTAGACAAAGGAGGTAAAGGAACAATCTATTAAATCTAATTTTTGGGAAATTTTTTAAAGACAAAATATCAGGTAAGCCAGGCACTATAGCCGCGCCCATAATCCCAGCTACTTGGTGGAAGTTTCAATTAAAAAAAAAAAAAAAAAAAACCCAGGCGCAGTAGTTCACGCCTATAATCCCAGCACTGTGGGAGGCCGAGGCAGGAGGATAACCTGAGGTTGGGAGTGCGAGACCAGCCTGACCAACATGGAGAAACCCCATCTCTACTAAAAATACAAAATTAGCAGGACGTGGTCACGCATGCCTGTAATCCCAGCTACTTAGGAGGCTGAAGCAGGAGAATCGCTTGAATCCAGGAGGCAGAAGCTGCGGTGAGCTGAGATGGCGCCATTGCACTCCAGCCTGGGCAACAAGAGCAAAACTCTGTCTCAAAAAAAAAAAAAATTAGTCGGGCATGGTGGCGGGTGCCTGTAGTCCCAGCTACTCGGGAGGCTGAGGCAGGAAAATGGTGTGAACCTGGGAGGCAAAGCTTGCAGTGAGCCAAGATCGTGCCACTACACTCCAGCCTGGGTGACAGAGAGAGACTCTGTCTCAAAAAAAAAAAAAAAAAAAAAAAAAAGAAAAAAAAATCAGTTAAGAACTCCCAGTATAAATAAACATTAAATAACAAAATAAAATAAAAATTAGGTTCTATATAAAAGCCTAGAGATAGTTATCACAAGACTATTAAGTACCATTGTTTCTAATTCAAACTTACAAAAAACCCGGATTTTTTTTTTTTTTTTGAGCCGGAGTCTCGCATTGTCACCTAGGCTGGAGTGCAGTGTCACAGTCTCAGCTCACTGCAACATCCGCCTCCTAGGTTCAAGCGATTCTCCTTGCCTCAGCCTCCCAAGTAGCTGGAATTACAGGCGCCCACCACCACGCCCAGCTGTTTTTTTTTTGTATTTTTAGTAGAGACAGGGTTTCACTATGTTGGCCAGGCTGGTCTTGAACTCTTGACCTCATGATTCGCCCACCTCGGCCTCCCAAAGTGCTGGGATTACAAGCGTGAGCCATCGCGCCTGGCCAAAACCCTGATTATTAGTAGTTTCCTAGGATATTTGAAACTAGAAGAGAGCCCTAAATAATAAACCCAAAACCTTATTTCAGATCAGAAGGAAATAGCAAACTATAAGTTAATAAACTGGTCGTATAGTACATATAAATTAATCACATGCAAATCCAGTCAATGTGACTAAATTTCCCAGAGTACAGTTTTTCCCCTCATTCTGGCTGTGGACATTAACTGTTAGTATTAGTATACAATAATTGTGCTTACTTGACTATTGTAGAGTTCTTCTAGAAGAGCTGAGGATTTAATGGACTTTGATCTGCAAATTTCTTGCTCTGTAAATTGCTGGATAGCTGGATGAACCTTCTGAGTCTGACCCAAATGCAAAAATCCTATTTTAAACTTGGCTAACTTCAAAAGAATATTGTCAACAGCAGAGTGTGTATAGCTGGTCAACAAAACACTAAAACCACAGGCGTAGAGAATTCTTACCTAATAATGGGTAAGAGAAAAAAGAAAAAACAGCTTTACTTTTAATTCCAGATAATTTTTAACATGTTTATAAACTTAACAAGAACCATATCTAAGAGCTGAGCCAAGTAAAAATTATGAAGCCAAAACATTTTACAAAAATTACATGACATTATTATACATTATTAATAATACGTCAATAATACATCATAGGCCAGGCATGGTGGCTCACGCTTGTAATCCCAGCACTTTGGGAGGCTGAGGCAAGTGGATCACTTGAACCCAGAAATTCAAGACTGGCCTGGGCAACAAAGTGAGATGCCATCTCTTTTTAAAAAATTCTTTTTTTAATTAGCCAAATGAGGTGGTGCACCCCTGTGGTCCCAGCTACTTGGGAGGCTCAGGAACGAGGACTGTTTCAGCCCAGGAGGTTAAGACTGCATGAATTGTGATCATGCCACTGCATTCCAACCTGGTCTCAAATACCAATCCCCCTGACTTGGACTCCCAAAGTGCTGGGATTACAGGCATGATCCACCTCGCCTGGCTCATGTAACAAGACTCCATCTCAAAAAAAAAAAAAAAAAAAAAAAAGAAATTTACTGACACGAAAAAAAAAATCCAAGAAAAATCTCTAACATCTTTTTTTTTTTTTAGGACGGAGTTTTGCTCTTGTTGCCCAGGTTGGAATGCAGTGGCATGATCTCGGCTCACTAGAATCTCCGCCTCCTGGGTTCAAGTGATTCTCCTGCCTCAGCCTCCCGAGTAAAGCTAGGATTACAGGCGCATGCCACTATGCGTGGCTAATTTTTTTATTTTTCGTAGAGATGGGGTTTCACCATGTTGGCCAGGCTGGTCTCGAACTCCTGACCTCAAGTGATCCGCCCGCCTTGGCCTCCTAAAGTGCTGGGATTACAGGCGTAAGCCACCACGCCCGGCCTCTAACATCATCTTTAAAGGGAAAGGAACACATATAGTGATAAATATCACATACCACTAACGGAAAGAGAGCTTAGAAAATTCTAAATGCGAGAAATCTACATGATTACAACTGTTTGTGCTTCAGCTTTACTATTTCTCGTCATTCTAAAAAGTTCATTTGAAACAAAGACACTGAATTAAAATTCAGCCCTTTTGATATTAAATATTACATCCTCTGAACTGAGGAGAAGCAGATACAAATATTTTGTCTCTAAGCAGAAGAATAATAACCTTACGAGAGTACATATCGTAGTTGTTTTTCCTGTCCCAGGCATACCCACGATGAGTGTGTAGTCTTTTGAAAGAAGCACCTTTTTCATCCCTTGCCTCTGAGGCTTATTCAAACCTACATTTAAATTCAAAAATGACACGAAAAAGAATGTTGAATTTCAAAGGAAAAGTTAATTATTTTATAAGAAAAGCAGTCTCTATCCAAGTCTATTCTTCAATACAAAACCATTTCCAAAGAGTCTTGGTCTAAACATTGTAATTGCAAGTCTAATCAAGATATTAGACTACAGTATAAATCAAATAGAAACAAGAAAAATTAATCAAAGCAGACATGGTGATTTTAGCATACCCCTTAGAATGCAGGCAACCGTATCCTTTGCATCATGTGGAAGAACAGAACTAAGGTAGGATATAAACTGAGGTTCACGAAAGTCAATAATTAAATCTCGAAGTTTTTTGCTGAAAAGTGAAAAAGCACTTTTAGTAATATTCCTTAGAAAAGTGGAGTGAAATTCAAATTTGCTCATTGTTACAAACCTGACAAACGTGTTTTCCATCAATTTAGAAAGATTTCCTAATGGGGTATCTATATCACAATTTTTTTCTTCTTGGTCTAATCTGAACAAAGTTGATTCTGGAAGGACCGACAAGTTTCTAAAACAACAAAACAAATATACATGAATGTTTTCCATTTCACATAGTCTGTATAAGAAATATGCTGCTATCTGCTAAAAGAATAAATGGGCCAGAATAGCTATTAAAATAGCTACCAGCCCTCAGTCACACTTGCCAATCAAGGACAGCATGAGGCCCTGGATTGGTGGGAAAAGGCAGCGGGAAGGGGAAGGTTCAAGGCACCAAGGCCAAAGCAATTAATAATTGGGAACCTGCAACATTTGCTGAAAATCCATTTACCCTTGCAATCGAACATGGGTTCACCATCCCCAGTGGGATCCTGAATGCATGGCTCTTCCTTCCTCTAACCTGGAGTGCAGGCTTCTTTTCTGCCACCTTCTCCCTGTCTTCTATCTGTCCCTTAAGCTCTGGTATTCCCTAGAGTCCCTTCCCTGGTTCATCGTACTACTCTTTCTCATTGTTTGCCCCAGGGTCCCAGGCCCTCACGTGCCTCAAAATTCCAAATTCCATCTTTAGGCCTGACCTCACACTCCTCTCCCACCTGGTTCCTCACCCAAGCTTTGGGTTTGGATATTTAGTAGGCAGCGAGATCTCTCCACTTAGCTAAACCCAGGCTGTGAAAGCACAGTACTTTCAAAGCAGAACTCCTCCTCATCCCTGCTGAACCTGATGCTCCTTCTCTGGTCCTGATCACAGTTAATGGCATTGGCATTTGCATTTGCACTGCCGTCTTGATCCTTCCCTCTCCCTCATCCTCTCCCCAACCCACATACCCAATCAGTATCCAAATGCCAGCCAATTTTACTTTCTAAATACTTCTCAAAGTCATTCCATTCTCTCTGCCAACACTACCCTGCCTCAGTTTCCTCTAGCCTGGGTCACTGCAACAGCTTCCAGATTTGCTTTTAGTTTTTCTTCCATTAATGAACTCAATTCTCTACAATGCAGCCAAAGGAAAATGCAAATCCAATGATTATCCACTCTTCTGTTTAAAACCTTTCAATACATCAGAATAAATAAAATCTAAGCTTTTTGTTTTTTTTGAGAGAGGGTCTTGTTCTATTGCCTAGGCTAGAGTGCAGTGGCATGATCATGGCTCACTGTAGCCTTGAACTCCTGGGCTCAAGCAATTATCTCACCACAGCCCCCTGAGTAGCTGGGACTACATGTGTACACCACCACACCTGGCTAATTTTTTAATTTTTTGGAGAGATGGGGGTCTCACTATGTGGCCCAGGATGGAAAACTTTTTAATGGTATATAAGACATTCTATGACCTGATCTCTCTAATTACTCTCTTCCTTATATTTTATATTCCAGAAATAACGTAATTACCTGCATTTTCCTGAATGCTCCATGTCACACTACATCACACCTTTGTGCAACAGGTTTGCCCAGTATTCTCTTCTCACACTGTTTCACCAGACTAATTTATTAATCCACAGGATGAAGACTCAGAATTAGCTCTTCGAAAAGGCTTCCCTTGGCCTGGCATGGTGGCTCATGCCTGTAATCCCAACACTTTGGGAAGCTGAGGCAGGAGGATCACTTGAGATCAGGAATTTGGGACCAGCCTGGCCAACATGGTAAAACCCTGTGTCTACTAAAAATATAAAAATTAGTCGGGCATGGTGGCACACGCCTATAATCCCAGCTACTCGGGAGGCTGAGGCAGGAGAATCGCTGGAGCCCAGGAGGCAGAGGCTGCAGTGAACTGAGATCGTGCCACTGCACTCCAGCCAGGGAGACAGTGAGACTGTCTCAAAAAAAAAAAAAAAAAAAAAAAAAAAAAGCCTTCCCTGAGCCTCCTAAAATTGAATTAAATACCTCTCCTCTGTGTTCCTAACAATTTGAACACATATCATATTAGATTGAAAATAAGCTGGGTGTAGTAGCTCATGCCTATAATGCTAGCACTTCAGAAGGCTGAAGCAGGAGGATCACTTGAGCCCATGAGTTCAAGACCAGCCTGGGCAATGTAGTGAGACCCCCATCTCTACAAAAAATTAAAAAATTAGCCGGGTGTGGTGGCATGCACCTGTGGTCCCAGCTATGCAGGAGGCTGAGGTAGAAGGACTGCTTGATCCCAGGAAGTCCAGGCTGCAGTGAACTGTGATCATGCCACTGTACTCCAGCCTGGGCTGGAGTGAGACCATGTGTCAAAAAAAAAAAAAAAAACGAAAAAGAAAATATGTATGTCTACACGCAAGACCGTAAATTCCTCAAGGATTTGCAAAGTACTTAATACATGGTAGACACTAAATAAATACTGCAAAGGATACACAAATCCAAGCAGACAACTGGAACATTGTGGATCACCATCCCATGTAATGATATCTAGACAAGGGGTGGTTATGACTCAACTAAGATTACTGATCAGTAGGGAACGAGCCTGGACATTTCCATTACAGTTACTCAGATGTCACTGAGTCCCAACTGCTGACCTCTATCCATTAAGAAATGGTCGGGCATGCCTGTATTAACTGTAAGAAATGCTGGAAAACACAATCCAGCTGACTGTGAAAGAAGAAGGGAATATGGATTATTCGTGAATGTGGATATTGGTCTCTGCCACAATTTTTTTTTTTTTCTTTAAGACAGGGTCTCACTCTGTCACTCAGGCTATGTGCAGTGCAGAGGTGTGATCTCAGCTCACTGCAGCCTCAACCTCCTGGGCTCAACTGATCGTCCCACCTCGGCCTCCACAGTACCTGGGACTACAGACATGCACCACCTCCTAATTTTTGTATTTTTGGTAGAGACCAGGTCTTACGTTGCCCAGGCTGGCCTCAAACTCCTGGGCTCAAGCAATATACCCACCTCAGCCTCCCAGTGTGCTAGGATTACAGGCGTGTACCACCTCGCCTGCCCAGATTTTAATATCAACTATTCTACTATTAATATTTTTATTTAGGCCAGGCGTGGTGGCTCACTGGGTCTGGCCTAAATAAAAATAGTAGAATATATATACATATATATATATTTTTAGACAGAGTCTCACTCTTGTTGCCCAGGCTGGAGTGCAGTGGTGCGATCTCAGCTCACCAAAACCTCTGCCTCCGGGTTCAAGCGATTCTCCTGCCTCAGCCTCCCGAGTAGCTGAGACTATAGGTGTGTGCACTACCATGCCTGGCTCTTTTTTTGTATTTTTAGTAGAGACGAGTTTTCACCGTGTTAGCCAGGATGGTCTCGATCTCCTGACCTTGTGATCCACCCAACTCAGCCTCCCAAAGTGCTGGGATTACAGACGTAAGCCACTGAGCCCTGCCTATATATTTTTATTTAAATCAGCCATTTTGTTGTAACTGAAATGGGTATACTTATATCACAACTATAAATGGGAAAAATAAACATTTTTATTTACAAAGGGAGAGAACAAAATAGTCAGTACCCAGCATGCAAGGAGAAATAAGCATTATAGCTAACACAGGGTGGCATCTATGTTGTCTGCTATACATGTGGTTGTAAGAATTAGATAAGATTAAGTCCACATCATCACTATGGAACATAATGTACTAAACAAAACTTTAGCAGTTTGGTAGTTCCTCAAAATGTTAAATGCGAAATTAGCACATGACCCATGCCTAGGTAACTACAAAGAAAATGAAAATATGTCTACCTAAAACGATGCATGTCAATGTTCATAGCAATATTAATCATTACAGCAAAAAAGTGGAAACAACTCAAATGTCCATCAGCTGGTGAATGGATGAACAAAATGTGGTGTATCCATACAACAGAATATATTCAGCCATAAAAAAAATGAGGGTCTCATATATGCTGAAACATGAATGAACTTTGCAAACATTAGGCTAAGTGAAAGAAGCAAGACACAAAAGGTCACATACTGTATGGTTCCACTTATATCATATATCCAGAATGGATGAATCTATACAGAAAGAAAGCTAATTTAGTGGTTGCCAGGGACTTCAGGGAGGAGAGAGTGGGAAGTGACTGCGTAGTAGGAATGAGGTTTCCTTTTAGGATGATAAAAGTATCTTAGAAATAGACAGAAGTGATGTTTGCACAATAATGGGAATATACTAAATGCCACTCAATTATACACATTAAAATGGTTAATGATCAATTTTGTTATATGAATTTTACCTCAATTTATTTAAAATAAAAAGAATGAAATGCTGATACATGTTATAACATGAAGATGAATTTCAAAAACAGCATGCTGTGTGAAAAAACCCAGTCACCAAAGACCACATATTGCATGATTCCATTTATACGAGATGTCCAGAATGGGCAAATCTACAGAGACAGAAAGCAGGTTAGTGGTTGCCTCGGGCTGGGGAAATTAGAGGAAAATGAGAAGTGACTACTAAAGGGTATAGGGCTTCTTCCTTGGGAGTTTCTTTTTGGGGTGATGAAAATACTCAAAGTTGATTGTGGTGATGGCTGCACAACGCTGTGAATATACTAAAAACCAGTGAATTGTACATTTTAAATGGATGAACCACACAGATGTGAATTATATATCAATAAAGCTGTTTAAAAAAAAGTAACATTTCATTACCTGTCTAATAAACAAGTTGCTGTTGTCATGTTAATCTCCTTCACATATCCTCTAGACAAAGCAAACAGTGACCTTTCTTCTCCACTTACAATAACTCTGTCACCTGCCATTAGATTTGTGACAGGTATGGCACCATGTTTACGATGGAAATTATGCAAATATTGCCCATCACAAACTATCTTTACATGTTCCGTTCTAATCAGGTTTCCAATGCAACTGCCACTCTTCTCCCTATGAAAAGACCAAAGGAAAAAACTTCTGTTTATATTACATACGTAAGTATTGTGTCTGCATTTTCCTACAACTTACTTGTTCATCTGACTCCTAAAAATTATTATTGAGGTCAGGTGTGGTGGCTCACGCCTGTAATCCCAACACTCCAGGAGGCCGAGGCGGGTGGATTACCTGAGGTCAGAAGTTCAAGACCAGCCCGGCCAACATGGTGAAACCCCATCTCTACTAAAAAAAAAAAAAAAAAAAAAAAATTAGCCAGGTGTGGTAGTGCTCGCCCATAATCCCAGCTACTCAGGAGGCTGAGGCAGGAGAATCACTTGAACCCGGGAGATGAAAGTTGCAGTGAGCCAAGATCTCACCATTGCTCAACCTGGGCAACAAGAGCAAAACTACCTCTCAATCAAAAACAAAAACAAAACAAAACAAAAAAACAAAAAGACTAATATTAAGCCTGTCATTTTTACATTTTACACAACCTACAGTAAAATGTTAGAAATGTTAAGTAAACATTCTATTAGTTTCTGGGGTTTTTTGAGACACCCTCCGACCCCCGCCCCATTCAAGTGATTCTCACGCCTCAGTCTCCTGAGTAGCTGGGATTACAGGCATACACCACCACGCCAAGCTAATTTTTTTATATTTTTAGTAGAGACAGGGTTTCACCATGTTGGCCAGGCTGGTTTCGAACCCCTGGACTCAAGTGACCCACCGGCTCAGCCTCCCAAAGTGCTGGGATTACAGGCCTGAGGCACCATGCTCGGCCCTCTATTAGTTTTAAATGAATTGCTCAACAACAGTCTTGCGAGAAAGTGCTAGGGATCGCCCCACCCTTGTTGTACCCACAGGCTGGGATCTCCAAAAACTGTGTTTTGTTGGCACTTTGATCCCTGAAGGGTAGATACCCCCACTTCTTGGCCTGATACATATAATACCATTACAGAAAACGAACCATAATAACCTGCTCCCAAATGCAATATAAAAAAAAATTATAGCCAGGCGCAGTGGCTCATGCCTATAATCCTAGCACTTTGGGAGGCCGAGGTAGGCGGATCATCTGAGGTCAGGAGTTTGAGACCAGCCTGACCAACATGGAGAAACCCTGTCTCTACTAAAAATACAAAATTAGCCGGGCTTGGTGGCACATGCCTGTCATCCCAGCTACTCAGGAGGCAGAGGCAGGAGAATCGCTTGCACCTGGCAGGCGGAGGTTGCGGTGAGCCAAGATCGTGCCATTGCACTCCAGCCTGGGAAACAAGAGTGAAACTCCATCTCAAAAAAAAAAAAAAAAAAAAAAAAAAAAAATCATTTAAAATCTCTCCGGCAGCACTACTAAATGACATGTACTCTCAGAGGCTTATTAGTATTCATATATGTATGACAGATTCACTACATATATGCAGTCTACCTACAATTAAATAAACTTTCTCCACAGCAATGTTATCTTGTGTTGAAGTCTAATATTAGGGGAAAAAATGATCCAATTATTTCCGAAGTCATGTTATTAATATTCATTCTGGGCTGGGCTCCGTGGCTCATGCCTGTAATCCCAGCAATTTGGGAGGCTGAGGTGGGTGGATGACCTGAGGTCGGGAGTTCAAGACCAGCCTGACCAAAATGGAGAAACCCCATCTCTACTAAAAATACAAAATTAGCTAGGCATGGTGGCAAGCACCCGTAATCCCAGCTATTCAGGAGGCTGAGGCAGGAGAATCACTTGAACCCGTGAGGTGGAGGTTGCAGTGAGCTGAGATCATGCCATTGCACTCCAGCCTGGGCAACAGAGCAAGAATCTGTCCAAAAAAAAAAAAAAAAAAAAATTCATTCTGGAAAGAAAAAAATGAAACTAAAACAATTTAAGTTTTATATAAAAAAAAATTTTGAGGCCAAGTGTAGTGGCTCACACCTGTAATCTCAGCACTTTGGGAGGCTGAGGTGGGTGGATCACGTGAGGTTGAGAGTTCAAGACCAGCCTGACCAACATGGAGAAACCCCATCCCTACTAAAAATACAAAATTAGCAGGGTGTGGTGGTGCATGCCTGTAATCCCAGTTACTCGGGAGGCTGAGGGAGGAGAATCTCGGAGGTGGAGGTTGTGGTGAGCCAAGATCGCAACATTACTCTCCAGCCTGGGGAACATGAGCAAAACTCCGTCTCAAAAACAGAAAAAAAAATTTTTGAGGCCGGGTGCAGGGGCTAACACTTGTAATCCCAGCACTCTGGGAGGCCGAGGCAACTGGATCACCACGAGGTCAGGAGATCAAGACCATCCTGGCTAACACGGTGAAACCCCGTCTCTACTAAAAATACAAAAAAATAGCCAGGTGCTGTGGCTCACACCTGCAATCCCAGCACTTTGGGAGGCCGAGGCATGTGGATCATCTGAGGTTGGGAGTTCAAGACCAGCCTGACCAACATGGAGAAACCCTGTCTCTACTAAAAATACAAAATTAGCCTGGCGTGGTGGCCCATGCCTGTAATCCCAGTTTACTCGGGAGGCTGAGGCAGGAGAATCGCTTGAACCCGGGAGGGGGAGGTTTCAGTGAGCCAAGATTGTGCCATTGCACTCCAGCCTGAGCAACAAGAGCGAAATTCCGTCTCAAAAAAAAAAAAAAAAAAATTAGTTGGGCGTAGCGGCACACGCCTGTAGTCCCAGCTACTCGGGAAGCTGAGGCAGAATCGCTTGAACCCGGGAGGCAGAGGTTGCATCAGCTGAGATCGTGCCACTGCACTCCAGCCTGGGTGACTGAGTGAGATTCCATCTCAAAAAAAAAAAAAAAATTTTGTCTGGGTGCAGTGGCTCACGGCTGTAATCCCAGCACTTTGGGAGGCTGAGGTGGGCGGACTGCTTGAGGCCAGGAGTTTGAGACTAGCCTGGCCAACACGGCAAAACCCCGTCTCTACTAAAAATAACAAAAATTAGCTGGGCGTGGTGGCACGTGCCTGTAAACCCAGCTTCTTGGGAGGCTGAAGCATGAGAATTACTGGAACTCAGAAGGGAGAGGTTGCAGTGGGTCAAGACACTCCAGCTTGGGTGACAGAGTAAGACTTATTTATTTATTTATTTATTTGAGACGGAGTCTCTCTGTTGACTAGGCTGGAGTACAGTGGCGCAATCTTGGCTCACTGTAAGTTCTGCCTCCTGGGTTCGTGGGATTCTCCTGCCTCAGCCTCGGGAGTAGCTGGGACTACAGGCACCTGCCACCATGCCCGGCTAATATTTTGTATTTTTAGTAGAGATGGGGTTTCATTGTGTTAGCCAGCATGGTCTCAATATCCTGACCTCGTGATCCGCCCCCCTCGGCCTCCCAAAGTGCTGGGATTACAGGCGTGAGCCACTGCGCCCGGCCCAGAGCAAGACTTTGTCTAAAAAAAAAAAGTTTTACATACTACAAAAGGCCTGAGATTAAAAAAATGAAAGCAATTAAATTTTACATAAATTTTACATATGTATAGTATACTCACTACACATACGCAGTCTATGCACAATTACATAAACTTTCTCCACTGCAATGTTTCCTTGTGTTAAAGTCTAATATTAGGGAAATAATGATCCAATTATTTCTAAAGTCACATCATTAATACTCATTCTGCAAAGAAAAAATGAAGCTAAAGCAATGAAATTTTACATAAAGAAAAATACTATGCAAAGATAAATCCTAGGCCAGGCATAATGGCTTATACCTATAATCTCAACACTTTCGGAGGCCAAAGTGGGAGGATCACTTGAGCTCAGGAATTTAAGACTATGCTGGGCAACATAGCAAGACCCTGTTTCTATAATAAAGTAAAATAAAATAAAACAAAAAAATTAGCCATGGCACAGTGGCTCACAGCTGTAATACCAGCACTTTGGGTGGTCAAGATGGGAGGATCACTTGAGGCCAGGAGTTCAAGACCAGCCTGGGCCATATAGCAAGATCCCATCTCTAAAAAAAAAAAAAAAAGTTAGCCAAGTTTGGTGGTGCACACCTATGGTCCTAGCTACTCAGGAGGTTGAGGCAGGAGGACTGTGAACTTTATCCCAGAAGTTCGAGGCTACAGTGAGCCATGATTGCACCACTATACTCCAGCCAGGGCAGCAGAGTGTGACCCTGTCTCTTAAAAAAAAAAAAAAAGAAAAATTATAACTTTACAGGTGATATATTATTATTATTTTTTGAAATGAATCTCACAAGGACTATGAAATGGACCTTTAGAAAATTTGCATCTGTATCAAAAGTTACTGAAAATATAAACATTTAAAATACGAGTATTTAGACCAGGCAAGGTGGCTCACGCCTGTAATCCCATCACTTTGGGAGGCTGAGGTGGGTGGATCACTAAGTCAGGAGCTCAAGACCAGCCTGGCCAAGATGGTGAAACCCTGTCTCTACTAAAACTACAAAAATTAGCTGGGCGCAGTGGCAGGCACCTGTAATCCCAGCTACTTGGAGGCTGAGGCAGGAGAATAGCTTGAATCCAGACAGCAGAGGTTGCAGTGAGCTGACATCATGCCACTGCACTCCAGCCTGGGTGACAGTGTGAGATTCCATCTCAAAAAAAAAAAAAAAAAAAGCGAGTATTTAAAAAATCAAGTTAATACCACATTAATTTGCATTATACCAATATATACAATATATAACAATTCACTTTAAGATATACTCAAGTTTATAATGTTATCACCGATGAAAAAGTACATACTGAAAACTTTTAACAGGATTTAAAATAATTTTTTTTTTTTTTTTGAGTCAAGGTCTGGCTCTGTCACCCAGGCTGGAGTGCAGTGGTGCGATCTCAGCTCAATGCAACCTTCACTTCTGGCTCAAGCCATCCTCCCACCTCATTCTGGGACTACAGGCATGCACAACCACACCTAGGTAATTTTTGTATTTTTTGTAGAGACAGGGTTTTGCCATGTTGCCCAGGCTGGTCTCAAACTCGTGAGCTCAAGCGATCCACCTGCTTCAGCATCGCAAAGTGCTGGGATTACACACCGCCCTGACAAAAGTAACTTTTTTTTTTTTTGAGACAGAGTCTCACTCTGTCACCCAGGCTGGAGTGCAGTGGTGCGATGTTGGCTTACTGTAACCTCCACCTCCCGGGTTCAAGCAATTCTCCTGCCTCAGTCTCCCAAGTAGCTGGGATTATAGGCGCCCACCACCATGCCCAGCTAATATTTTGTTTTGTTTTTATTTTGAGACAGTTTTGCTCTTGTTGCCCAGGCTGGAGTGCAATGGCACAATCTTGGTTGACTGCAGCCTCCGCCTCCCAGGTGTTCAAGCGATTCTCCTGCCTCAGTCTCCCAAGTAACTGGGATTACAGGCACCCGCCACCACGCCCGGCTAATTTTTGTATTTTTAGTAAGGACAGGTTTTCGCCATGTTGGCCAGGCTGGTCTCAAACTCTTGACCTCAGGTGATCCACCCACCTCGGCCTCCCAAAGAAAAGTAATTTTTAAAACAAGATTTCTTGAGGCATATTTAGTCTATCGAAACTATATTACTAACTAGCAATGATTACAGCACATAGGATACACAGGAATGGTGCTCTTCTTAGAAACAATTGAGAGCCATCTGCAGTTGTCATGAATAAATGAAATCGCATATCTATAACATGCTTCATAACCTGTATTTGTCATAAATTCCAAATGCCACCTCATTAACTAATCCAAACTACTAAAATCTTACTGTACTAAATGGACTACTTACATTTCCGAAGCAGGCATTAGCCAGATATTTTGGTGATTCTTTTTATTATCCTTCGATTGTGACTCCAGGGTTAACATTAGACACTAAAGGCTGAAATATTCTAAGTGTGTTTGCTTCAGATGCTGGGTTTCTTCTTCTGTTTTGGGCAGCATCACAATTGGGACTGAACTACCATCCATCTGTTGTTCAGCTGCTCTAAATATAAAGTTCCAAGTTAGAGATACTTATAAACCATTTTCCTGGCTGGGTACAAAGTGAGATAATTCCAAAATAAGAACACATATATGATCATCATCATAACTCATAACCACAGCCCCTAATGTTCCTTAAAAGTCATTTAAACATAAGCCATATGGCTTTTTATAAAACAAAATGTGTGAGAAACTCAATACTGCCTTATTTTGCCTTCAGTGACTATCCCCCAAACAACTCAGGTTGGGTAAACCCTAATCTTCATTCCCATATGTAACAAGTTTTGGCTTTTAATACAACTTCATTTCTCAAAAATCACAATATTTGTACACCCAGCTCAGTGACGTAAGTACACATAAAAACATGGAGAATCATTTGGATTTTGCTTAATACCAGATTAAAATATTTTCTATAGAAACAAACATGCTATAAGACAGCATACAAAACACTGACAATAAACATAAGATTTCAAAGAAATATGCCCAGTCTTCCTACGGTTCACAGTCCTCCGCCATTAAGAGATCCCTTGAAAAAATACCTTAAAGAGTATTTACGTGAGGCCGAGTGCAGAGGCTCACACCTGCAATTCTAGCATTTTGGGAGGCCAAGGTGGGCAGATTGACTGAGCTCAGGAGTTTGAGACCAGCCTGGGCAACACATGGTGAAACCCCATCTCTACTAAAATACAAAAAATTAGCCAGGTCTGGTGGCGGACGCCTGTAGTCCCAGCTACTTGAGAGGCTGAGGCAGGAGAATTGCTTGAACCCAGGAGGTGGAGTTTGCAGTGAGCCAAGATTGCGCCACTACACTCCTGCCCAGGCAACAGAGCAAGACTCTGTCTCCAAAAAAAAAAAAAAAAAAAAAGTATTTCGGCATAGTGCAGTGGCTCAAGCCTATAATCCCAGCACTTTGGGAGGCCAAGGCAGGCAGATCACTTGAGGTCAGGAGTTCAAGAACAGCCTGGCCAACATGGTGAAACCCTATCTCTATTAAAAATACAAAAAATTGCTGGGCACAGTGGCTCATGCCTGTAATCCCAGCACTTTGGGAGGCCGAGGTGGGTGGATCACGAGGTCAAGAGATTGAGACCATCCTGGCCAACATGGTGAAACCCCATCTCTACTAAAAATACAAAAATACAGCACATAGGATGGGTGTGGTGGCGAGTGCCTGTAGTCCCAGCTATTTGGGAAGCTGAGGTAGGAGAATCGCTTGAACTAGGGAGGCGGAGGTTGCAGTGAGCCGAGATCATGCCACTGCACTCCAGCCCTGGTGACAGAGTGAGACTGTCTCAAAAAAATAAATAAAATACAAATAAATAAATAAAAATACAAAAAATTAGCTGGGCGCGGTGGCTCACGCCTGTAATCCCAGCACTTCAGGAGACTGAGATGGTCAGATCACCTGAGTTCGGGAGTTGGAGACCAGCCTGACCAACACGGTGAAACCTCTTCTCTACTAAAAATACAAAATTAGCTGGGAATGGTAGCGCATGCCTGTAATCCCAGCCACTCGGGAGGCTGAGGCAGGAGAATCGCTTGAACCCAAGAGGCAGAGGTTGTGATGAGCCGAGATTGCACCACTGCACTCCAGCCTGGGCAACAAGAGCAAAAACTCCGTCTCAAAAAAAAAAAAAAAAAAAAGTACTGTGTTTTTTTTTTTCTATTATCTTAATTTTAGAAATAATACGAAGGAAAATATAAAGGAAAAATAACTAAAATGACGTTATCAATGCTGGTCTGGCCACCAGTGTTAAACATATTTAGTTGAGTTCATACTCAACTAGAAATAATGCCTTTGGTAGACAATGTTTACCTGCTATAAAGAGCACAATTGCCAATTTGTGAACAATTATTTATAAGTTTTCTCTTCCTCAATTATTTGTGGCAGAGAAGCAAGCTGTGTCTTCTGTCTAGTAGCAGATTTGCTAATACGGTGAAACAACAAGAATGCCATCTGGTTTCTTAGCTTTAATAATTCTATGAAAAAAAGGTGAATGTCATTTTAAGAGTTAAATAAAGTTTATCATGTCTTTTTCACTATATATGTAAAACTTTCAGATTTAAAAACATTTTAGGGCCGGGCACAATGGCTTATGCCTGTAATCCCAACACTTGGGGAGGCCCAGGTGGGCGGATCACCAGAGGTCAGGGGTTCAAGACTAGCCTAACCAATATGGTGAAACCCCGTCTCTACTAAAAATACACAATTAGCTGGGACTGGTGGCGCATGACTGTATTACAGCGAATCAGGAGGCTGAGGCAGGAGAATCACTTGAACCCAGGAGGCGGAGATTGCAGTGAGCTGAGATCGCACCATTGCACTCCAGCCTGGGTAACAAGAGCAAAACTCGGTCTCAATAAATAAATAAATAAATAAATAAATAAAATAAAAATAAAAACATTTTAAAAAGGAGAAAACAGTATTCATATTTCCCACTATACTAGAATAACAACATTTTGGTATTCATATTTCCCACTATACTAGAATAACAACATTTTGGTACATTTCCTTTAAGTTTCTGTTCACTTGATAAATTCTTTAAACTATATATTTCATAACTAGTAAGCATTGTGAAGTTGGTATTAGCTGAATACTGGGGATAAATACAGCTATCTAGAATATCTTCAATATAAAATAGAAAGTTTGAAATAAAGTTTTGCATAATAAAATTTTAAAAGATTAATAATGTTTTCAACTATAGAGTATATTATTAAAATTCTTTTAAAAAAATACCACAATTGGCCAGGTACAGTGGCTCATGCCTGTAATCCCAGCACTTTCAGAGACCAAGGCGGGCAGATCACTTGAGGCCAAGAGTTCAAGACCAGCCTGCCCAACATGGTGAAACCCCATCTCTACTAAAAGTAAAACTAGCCAGGCGTGGTGGCACACGCCTGTAATCCCAGCTACTCAGGAGACTGAGGCAGGAGAATCGATTCAACCCAGAAGGTGGAGGTTGCAGTGAGCCAAGATTGTGCCACTTCACTCCAGCCTGGGCAATGGAGTGAGACTCTATCTCAAAAAACAAAAACAAAAACACACACATACAAAACAACAACAACAAAAACCCATAGCTACAAATTATAACCTAATAAGTGCTGTGAGTAGATTGTCAGGTGTAAATATGTATCACCAGAAGCTGAAGTCGGGGGTGGGCAAAGAAGTAAAACTAAAAAAAAACGGCTCAACCTCTTTTATCTAGATGGTTGGCAGGCACAGGGTACATCTGACCAGTCTTGAGGTAGAGAAGCAAGCCAGCCTCTGGATCAGCTCTTCTCTCTTGGCTTAGGAGAGTGTACAGAACAACCTGTGCAAACATTGACATTTGCTCAAACAAAACTATAACTTCTTGTATTTCCCTACATTGTCTTGCAACCAACACATAATTTTAAACTCAAAAGATCAATAAAGCTATTTCTATTTAATAAGTAACATGAGCCAAATTGGTAAAGATAACACAAGAAATTTGATGTCAAACATTTAATCTAGGTCAGGCATGGTGGCTCAGGCCTGAAATCTCAACACTTTGGGAGGCCAAGGAAGGAGGATCGCTTGAGCCCAGGAGTTTGAGACCAGCCTGGGCAATATAGTGAGACCAACTGATAGTCATTATGTTAAGCAAAAAAAGCCAGACACAGAAAACTTTGTATGTTCTCACTTACTTGTGGGAGCAAAAAATTAAAACAATTGAATTCATGGAGACAGATAGTAGAAGGTTGGTTACCAGAGGCTGGCAACAATAGTGAGGGTGGTGTGGGGAGAAGTGGGGATGGTTAATGGGTACCAAGAAAAAAAAAAAGAGTAATGAATAAGACAGTATTTGCTAGCACAACAGAGTGACTACAGTCAAAAATAATTTAACTGTGCATTTTAAAATCACTAAAGGAGTATAACTGGGTTATTTGTAACACAAATAATAAATGTTTGAGGGGATGGATACCACATTTACTATGTTATGATTATTATGTATTGCATGCCTGTATTAAAATATCTCATGTAATCCATGAATGTATACACCTACTAAGTACCCACAAAAATTTAAAAGCATAAAAACAAAAACATAGTGAGATCCCCATTTCTACAAAAAGAGATGTATGTAAAAAAATTTAAAAATTACCCAGGCACGGCTGGGCATGGTGGCTCATGACTATACTCCCAGCACTTTGGAAGGCCAAGGTGGGCAGATTACTTGAGGTCAGGAGTTCAAGACCAGCCTGGCCAACATAGTGAAACCTTGTCTCTACTAAAAACACAAAAATTAGCCAGGTGTGATGGCACATGCTTGTAATCCAGCTACTTGAGAGGCTAAGGCAGGATAATTGCTTGAACTTGGGAGGTGGAGGTTGCAGTGAGTCGAGATCGTGCCACTGCACTCCAGCCTGGGGGACAGAAGGAGACTTCATCTCAAAAAAAAAAAAAAAAAATTAGTCAGGCATGGTGATGTGCATCCATAGTCCCAGCTACTCAGGAGGCTGAGATGGGAAGATTGATTGATCCTGGGAAGTAAAGGCTTCAGTGAGCCGAGACCGTGCCACTGCATTCCAGCCTGGGTAACAGAGGGAGACTGTCTTAAAATAAAAAAAAAAAAGGCCGGGCGCAGTGGCTCACACCTGTAATCCCAGCACTTTGGGAGGCCAAGGCGGGCGGATCACGAGGTCAGGAGATCGAGACCATCCTGGCTAATAAGGTGAAACCCCCATCTCTACTAAAAATACAAAAAAATTAGCCAGGCGTGGTGGTGGGCGCCTGTAGTCCCAGCTACTTGGGAGGCTGAGGCAGGAGAATGGCATGAACCCAGGAGGCGGAGCTTGCAGTGAGCCAAGATTGTGCCACTGCACACTCTAGCCTGGGTGACAGCGAGACTCCATCTCAAAAAAAAAAAAATTAATTTACACAAAACAAACATAGTTCATGCTTCTCAGTTTTACTTAGATAACCAAGAATTCTATAGAGAATTTTCTTAGAAAGCAAATATTTAGATATCCAATAAACTGAAGAAGGAAATTAAACTATGATTTACATTTTGAAGTTAACAGTCTGTAGACACTATTTTCTCCATTTAAAATAAATGAACCAAAACAAAAATGATTATCATTTACATGATAGCTACTGTGACAAATAATACTAACTCCACAGAGTTTGTTTCTCCAGAACATGAAATGTCATTAACCACCTTAGGTTTCATGAAATTCTTCAGAGAAACCATCTAAGATAAGTTAAAAATAGTCCTTTTAGCTCATGTAACAGCTTTAGCTGCAAGTCAACATAGCAAGACCCCATCTAAAAAAAACTTTCTTAAACCTTTTATTATTATCAAAATTAAAAAGTCAAATCTTTTAAGTAGGGAACTTTATTTTTTTCTCATACCCAACATAATAATGAACTATCATAATTAATTTTTCAATGTCTTGTCTTGTGCATAATATGCAATATAAATTCCAACTTTTTTTAAACCTTGTTCTAGCAAATTTCCTCATTTTTTTAATACAAGAATTACTACTTTATTCTTAAAATTTTCTTGCACTTCTTGCAAAAATAAAATCTCCAATTGAACAAAATTAAATACAGTAATATTCTTTGCCTTGAAGCAATGGCGAATTAGAGCAACAATCTCAATGGAAAAAGATCTTGGAATCTAGATCACTTAAGATATTGAAATGCTTTTATTTATTTATTTATTTATTTATTTTTGAGATGGAGTCTGGCTCTGTCACCCCGGCTGGGGTGCAGTGGCGCGATCTCAGCTCACTACAACCTCTGCCTCCCTGGTTTGAGCAATTCTCAGCCTCCCAAGTAGCTGGAACTACAGGCATGTGCCACCACACCAGGCTTTTTTTTTTTTTTGTAGTAGAGATGGGGTTTCACCATGTTGGCCAGGCTGGTCTCAAACTTTCGACCTCAAGTGATCCACCCACCTTGGCCTCCCAAAGTGCTGGGATTACAGGCGTAAGCCACTGTGCTGGCCTGAAATGCTTTTATATTTATCTCCTGTTTAGCATTATAAAGTGATTTCATTCAAACTTGTGATTTTAAAAATCAATTAAAAATTTTCAGTCTCATATACACAAAACACATTCTTTCTGACCTTTGACTTCAAAAACAAGCCTTTCTTCTATTGGCATAATTTTCCTTCCTCCAGAGGGTTATAATTTAGCCAAGTATTTAAGTTTGTAATTTCAGTTATTTCTGCATTATCAAAGTAAAAAGTTCAAGTCTTTAAAAAGGGGAAACATTTTTTCTTCCACTTCCAACATCTACAGAAAACCTAATAACAGGTGAAACAAAGTTACCCTACTTTTCATTCCCAAATGTAAAGCTCTTGTGAAAACCTTCAATATTTTGTACACAATTAATAACAAAAGGCTGGGTGCAGTGGCTTACGCCTGTAATTCCAGCACTTTGGGAGGCCAAGGTGGGAGTATCAGGTGAGGTTGCGAGTTCAAGACCAGGCTGGGCAACATGGCAAAACTCGATTTCTACAAAAAATACAAAAATTAGGCATAGGGCCGGGCGCAGTGGCTCATGCCTGTAATCCCAGCACTTTGGGAGGCTGAGGAAGGCAGATCACGAGGTCAGGAGTTCGAGACCAGCCTGGCCAACACAGTGAAACCCATCTCTACTAAAAATACAAAAAATTAGCTGGGCAATGTGGTGAGGGCCTGTAATCCCAGCTACTCAGGAGGCTGAGGCAGGAGAATCGCTTGAACCTGGGAGGCAGAGGTTACAATGAGCTGAGATCACACCATTGCACTCCAGCCTGGCGTGAACCCAGGAGGCGGAGCTTGCAGTGAGCCAAGACTGCACCACTGCTCTCCAGCCTGGGTGACAGAACAAGACTCTGTCTCAAAAAAAAAAAAAAAGTATAAAACAGACAATTTTCTTATTAACATTTATACCTGACTACGGTGTTCAATAGAATTTGATTCTTTGCCAGTTTTAAGTTCCAGCGGCATTATCTTGTATTTCGT
The DNA here is from genome assembly GCF_028878055.3 of Symphalangus syndactylus. Taxonomy (NCBI): domain Eukaryota; kingdom Metazoa; phylum Chordata; class Mammalia; order Primates; family Hylobatidae; genus Symphalangus; species Symphalangus syndactylus. The sequence continues at coordinate 82,243,427 of NC_072426.2, forward strand.
TTGATACCCTTGATGTATTTTCACACCAGCTGTAACATCTATTTTGCCTTTCAATCCAAACCTAGGGGACCAAATGCTTTCTTCAATATCCATTGGTTTCACGACTTCAATGTTACATGTTGAATTACCCTTTTACTGTTATCACTTGGCCTGAAAAAAAAAAAGCACAAAAACACTTAATTAGAACACTTAGCTCATTTCCAATCTGCTGGCTCTGACTGTCTATTACGCACAGAGAACATGGGGAGGGGAAAGAGTCTGCCTACCTTTATAGCAGTGATTTTCATACTGTGGTCCCTGGACCAGTAGCATGAGCATCACCTGAGAACTTGCTATAAAAATAAAGTCTCAAGACCCACTCCAAACCTACTCAAACAGAAACTCTAGGGGTGAAGCCTAGCAGAGGCTGGAGTATAGTGGTGCAATCTCGGCTCACTGCAACTTCCACCTCCCGGGTTCAAGCAACTCTCCTGTCTCAGGCTCCCGAGTAGCTGGGATTACAGGCATGCACCACCACCCCTGGCTAATTTTTGTATTTTTCAGTAGAGATAGGGTTTCACTATGTTGGCCAGGCTTGTCTCTAACTCCTGACCTCAGGTGACCCATCCATCTCAGCCTCCCAAAGTGCTGGGATTACAAGCGTGAGCCACCACACCCAGCCACCACAATCTTTTTAAATGGCAACAAAAATTAATTTCTAAGTACTACTTTAGCTATAGTCTACAAAATTTGATATGTAACCACCTATTCTAAATGTGTTAATTTCCTTTATGACTGACCTTTTAAAACATTTGTCAACATTTCCTTAGTTTACAAACCATGAGAATTTTAGATATCCTTTTGTTATCAAGTTCTAACTTTGTTACAGTACAGTTGCAGAATATCGTTTCTAAGATACTGATCCTTTAAAATTTATTGGTATTTCCCTTATGGTAAAATGCATAGTCTATTTCAGTAAAAGTTCTGTGTGACTTGAAAAATTATATATACAGTCATCCATTGTATAACAATGATTTCGTAACCTAGGATAGTGGTCCCATAAGATTATAATGTAACTAAAAAATTCCATTGCCTAGTGACATCTAGCTATTGTGGTAATACAACACATTACCTTTTCTATATTTAGATATGTTTAGATACACAAATACTGTTGTTACAATTGCCTACAGTATTCAGTACAGTAACATGTTGTACAAGTGTGTAGCCTAGAGGCAACAGGTTATATACCATATGGCCTAGGTGTATAGTAGGTGCTCTACCATCTAGGTTTGCAAAAGTACACTCTGATATTCACACAATGATGACATTGTCTAACACCACACTTCTCAAAACATATCCCCATCATTAAGCTAGCATGAGTGCATTGTATCTAAAATGTATATAATTTTGTGTTTTGACAAAAAAATGTGGGATTTGATTTCAAAGATTCCTTGCAGGTCAAAGATGAGTCTGAATTCCACATTCTTTCCTTAGCATGTATGATGCCCTTCTTCCAGGCTGCAAGTCCCTTGCTGACCTATCCTAAGCCTTCTTCAACAGATTCTATTATCTCCTTCTGTGCCTTATATGCTGTTACCTGCCAGGGTTCCATGCTGCTTTTGTCACCTACATTTTCTCCACCAGCAAACCCCTTCACTTTTATTATTTTCATCTACCACCGACACACTGAGCTCCTGAGGGCTTTAGTTATCCCTATAACAACAATACTTGGTATAATCCTTGGCACACATATAGCATTGAATAAATGTTTGCAGAATTTATTAACCCAGGATTCTGAGAATCATGCTTATCATTGTAAAAACAATGGGTTAATTTTAACCAAAAAGAAAAAAACACATTTGGGTTAAGACTCCACCAAAGGAAAACAAACAAACAAGGAAACATGCAGACAGGATGCTAAAACAATTAACAAAAAGTAAAAGAAAAGCTTATGTCCAAAAAAACTACAAAAATAGATATCTACCATAATTTAAAATGTCAAGCAGCTGAGGGCAGTGGCTCACACCTGTAATCCCAGCACTTTGGGAGGCTGAGGCAGGTGGATCACCTAAGTTCGGAAGTTCGAGACCAGCCTGGCCAGCATGGTGAAACCCCATCTCTACTAAAAATTCAAAAATTAGCCAGGCAGGTGCCTATAATCCCAGCTACTCAGGAGGCTGAGGCAGAAGAATCGCTTGAACCTTGGAGGCGGAGGTTGTAGTGAGCCGAGATTGTGCCACTGCACTCCAGACTAGGTGACAGAGCAAGGCTCTATCTCGAAAAAAAAAAAAAAAATTTCAAGCAAATATAAATGACAAAAAGAAATAAAGGAGGAAGGAAGGGGAAAAAAAGGAGGGAGGAAGAAGGAGGGTAAATGAGGATAAATAATTAGGAGCAGTTGAAGATAAAATTAGCATTCTTTTTTTTTTTTTTTTTTTGAGATAGGATCTTGCTCTGTCACCCAGGCTAGAGTGCGGTGGCGTGATCTCAGCTGACTGCAACCTCTGCCTCCCCGGTTCAAGCGATTCTCCTGCCTCAGCCTCCCGAGTAGCTGGGATTACAGGCGCCCGCCACCATGCCCGGCCAATTCTTATATTGTTAGTAGAGACGGGGTTTCACCATCTTGGCCAGGCTGGTCAGAAACTCCTGACCTCATGATCTGCCCAACTCAGCCACCCAAAGTGATGGGATTACAGGCATGAGCTACCACGCCAGGCCGATAAAATTAACTTTCTTAGTGTTACAGAACATTCATAGAGACCAGAATGACAGAATATTATAAAGCAAAGCAAGGAACTAGGTGAAGGATGACTACTTGATAAACACAGTTTATCACAGTGAAGCCCAGTATCCAACCCCTATGTCAGTCTGTTCCAAAGAAATAACAAAAAATGACACATTTATAAATTTATTTTTCAAACACAAGAAAAACTAAACGATCTATTCACTCTAGCTTTTTTCTAAGTGTAGGGAGCTGGTGGTAAATTTATGACCACTACAGAAATAAAAAATATAAAAAACAAACTCAGCCAGGCCCAGTGGCTCGTGCCTGTAATCCCAACACGTTGGGAGGCTGAGGCGGGTGGATCACTTGAGGTCAGGAGTTCGAGACCAGCCTGGCCAACATGGTGAAACCTCGCCTCTACCAAAAATACAAAAATTAGCCAGGTGTGGTAGCTCATGCCTATAGTCCCAGCTACTCAGGAGGCTGTGTCACAAGAATCATTTGAACCCAGGAAGCAGAGGTTGCAGTGAGCCAAGATCACGCCACTGTACTCCAGCCTGAGCAATAGAGTAAGACTCTATCTCAAAAACAAAACAAAACAAACAAACAAACAAACAAAAAAAAAAAACAAACTCTAATAGCAAGACAAGCCTTTTTTTAAACTACTAAATATTTTTAAAATACATATGAAAATCCCATTAGAGGGCGGGCATGGTGGCTCACGCCTGTAACCCTAGCATTTTGGGAGGCCAAGGCAGGAGGATCATTTGAGTCCAGGAGTTCGAGACTAGCCATCCTGGGTGACATGGCAAAACACCTGGGTGACATGGCAAAACAAAAATTAGCCAGGCAGGGTGGTGTGCGCCTGTAGTCCCAGCTACTCAGAAGGCGGAGGTGGAAGGACTGTTTGAACTCAGGAGGCAGAGGTTGCAGTGAGCCTAAATCACACCACTGCACTCCAGTCTGGGCAACAGAGTGAGACCCTGCCTCAAAATAAAGGAGAGAAAAAAAAAAAGTAAATGAGATCAAAGCAGAAACTAGCACACACAAGTTAAGGAGCCTGCTGTAGTTATACAGCTAAATTACGTCCAAACTGGGATTCACATCCAGGCTCATTATATCCTTCGAACCACAGGGAATAGGTCCAAAGAACTAACTACTCCAAAGCTTTATGACTCACAAATCTTAAAGCATTTTTTTTTTTTTGAGACGGAGTCTCGCTTTGTTGCCCAGGCTACAGTGCAGTGGCATGATCTCGGCTCACTGTAACCTCTGCCTCCTGGTTCAAGCGATCCTCCTGCCTCAGCCTCCCGAGTAGCTGGGATTACAGGCACCCACCACCACGCCTGGCTAATTTTCATATTTTTAGTAGAGATGGCATTCCACCATGTTGGTCAGGCTGGTCTCAAACTCCTGAGCCAGTTGATACAGTGCCTCAACCTCTAAAAGTGCAGGGATTACAGGCATGAGCCACCATGCCTGGACCCCCTTGAAGCAAATTTTTTAGATCACAAAATGTTATAAAATATTGAAAATATTGAGAGAACATTGAGAATATTAGTATACATGGAAGTCGTGCCTATTTAAAGAAAAATAAAACTCTGCCTGTTTAAAAAAAAAAAGGAGCTGGGCGTGGTGGCTCACGCCTGTAATCCCAGCACTTTGGGAGGCCGAGGTGGGCGGATCATGAGGTCAGATCGAGACCATCTTGGCTAACACGGTGAAACCCCGTCTCTACTAAAAATACAAAAAATTAGCCAGGCATGGCGGGTTGGTCTACCGAGTAGTCCCAGCTACTCGGGAGGCTGAGGCAGGAGAATGGCATGAACCTGGGAGGCGGAGGTTGCAGTGAGCCGAGATCACGCCACTGCACTCCAGCCTGGGCAACAGAGCGAGACTCCATCTGAAAAAAAAAAAAAATTGAAATCAGATAAAAACCCTCCAATGGCTTCCATTCTAAGCAGAGCAGCAGCCAAGTCCTGACCAGGATGATAAGGCTCCAGGGGAACTACTGCTGCTCTTCTCCTATTGCACTTTGCTCTAGCCATCACACTGGTTCACTGAGATACTACACATACAGCCAGTATATGTCAGCCACAGGGCTTTTGCCCTGTTTCCCCTACCTGGAACATTCCTCCTACAGACAGCTGTATGGCTCACTACTTCATTTCCTTTAAGCTTCTGCTCAAATGCTACCTCATGAGAAAGGCCTTCCATGAACATTCTATGGAATATCCCTGTCACCACTACCTACCTATTTTTCCTTTCTTCTTATCCTCCTCATTATTCAGCACTGCATTAATCACAGTCTGGTCCCCTGCTGTTTACTTGTGCAGTAGTATAGAAACTCAACAAAGTAGGCAGCTGTATGTTTTGTTTTGTTTCTTGCTACCATGATCCAAGCACCTAAAACATTACTTGGCATATATTAGACACCCAATAAATATTTGCTAAATGAATAACAGAAAAAACATATTTCCCCTATAAAAGTATAACAATGCCACTTTGAGAAAAAAAAAAACAACTTGAAAATACATGTAATGCCAAACAGCATTAAATGGCTAAACACAGTAAATATATAGCACATCCATATGACAGTCAACACATGACACAGACTATATGCTAGTAACACAGAGAAATACACATGAAAGAATCAAATGAGGCCAGGCACAGTGCCTCATGCCTGTAATCCCAGCACGTTGGGAGGCCGAGGTGGGAGGATCACTTGAGGTCGGGAGTTCGAGACCAGCCTGGCCAACATGGTGAAACTCCATCTCTAATAAAAATGCCAAAACTAGCCAGGTGTGGTGGCACACACCTGTAATCCCAGCTACTCAGGAGGCTGAGGCAGAAGAATTGCTTGAAGCCAGGAGGTGGAGGTTGCAGTGAGCCGAGATCACACCATTGCACTCCAGCCTGGGGGACATAATGAGACTCCGTCTCAAAAAAAAAAAAAAAAAAGAATCCAATGAAAAAAATTAGGACCCCCAAAATATTTATAAATTGATTACTTTATAAGAAAATACAGGCCAGGCATAGTGGCTCACACCTGTAATTCCAGTACTTTGGGAGGCCGAGGTGTGTGGATCACCTGAGGTGAGGCGTTCAAGACCAGCCTGGCCAACATGGTGAAACCCCGTCTCTACTAAAAATACAAAAAACTAGCCGGGTATGGTGGTGGGCACCTGTAATCCCAGGTACTTGGGAGGCTGAGGCAGAAAAAATGCTTGAACCTGGGAGGCGGAGGTTGTAGTAAGCCAAAATCATGCCACTGCACTCCAGCCTGCGCAACAGAGCAAAACTCCATCTCAAAAAAGAAAAAAAAACAGAAAGAGGCTGGGCACAGTGGCTCATACCTGTAATCCCAGCACTTTGGGAGGCTGAGGCGGGTGGATCACCTGAGGTTAGGAGTTCGAGGCCAGCCTGGCCAACATGGTGAAACCCCGTCTCTACTAAAAATACAAAATTAGCCAGGTATGGTGGCAGGCGCCTGTAATCCCAGCTACTTGGGAGGCTGAGGCAGGAGAATCACTTGAACCTGGGAGGCGGAGGTTGCAGGGAGCCGAGATCAGTGCCACTGTATTCCAGCCTGTGTGACAGAGCAAAACTCCATCTCAAAAAAAAAAAAAAAAAGAAAGAAAGAAAAAGAAAATACATATCTACATATAAAAAATAAGCTATCATAACAATGAAAATAAAATTTTCTATTCACTGGGTTCTTTTTTGTCGTGGAAAGATACTTAGGACCATAATTTATAAAATAAGCAAGCAAAACAGCTAATTGTAATTACTCAATCTTTTAAAAACTTTGATTCAACACACAGAATGGCATCCTGGTCTAAAAATATGAAGACTATATATATATAAACAAAATGTGTTTCTTACAGAGAGAGCTGCATCTGAGGGAAGTCAGTCGAAGTGTTTTTATGCATGAAATCTCCTGCCCATTTACAAAACGAAGGAAGATAGTCCTCTACTTCTTGTTTTATTTCATCTTGACTTAGATTTAAGCGGTACCTGCCAAAAATATAATAGTAAATAGATTTAGATTTAAGCGGTACCTGCCAAAAATATGATAGCAAATATGAAAGTATAAATATGAGAAAAGTAAATGAGGACAAAAAATACATATAAGCAACCCAACTGTTCGTCAGCCAATAAATGGATAAACAAAATGTGGCATACTCCATAAAATGCAGTATTATTCAGCTATAAAAAGGAAGGAAATTCTGACATATGCTACAACATTGAAGAACCTTCAGGACATTATGCTAAGAGAAATAGGCCAGTCACAATATTAATATTCATACGAGGTACCTACAGTAGTGAAAATCACAGAGATAGAAAGTAGAATGGGGGTTGCCAGAGGCTGGGAGGAGGAAAGAAGGGGACGTTATTGTTTCAAGGGCACAGAGCTTCAGTTTGGGAAGACGCAAAGAGTTCTGGAGATAGATAGGGTGATGGTTGTACAACAAAGTGAATGTACTTTGCCTCTGAACTGTACCCTTAAAAATGGTTAACATGGGCAGAGCGCAGTGGCTCACATCTGTAATCCCAGCACTTTGGGAGGCAGAGGCGGGTGGATCACAAGGTCGGCAGTTCGAGACAAGCCTGGCCAACATGGTGAAACCCTGTCTCTACTAAAAATACAAAAATTAGCCAGGCGTGGTGATGCATGCCTGTAATTCCAGCTACTTGGGAGGCTGAGGCAGGAGAATCGCTGGAATCCAGGAGGCAGAGGTTGCAGTGAGCCGAGATCGCACCAGTGCACTCCAGCCTGGGCAAGAGACCAAGACTCCATCACACACACACACACACACACACACACATACACACACACACACACACAAAAGTTAACATGGTAATTTTTTTCTTCTTTTCTCTTTTCTTTCTTTTTTTATTTTTTGAGACAGGGTCTTGCACTGTCACCCAGGCTGGAGTGCAGTAGCACTATCTCAGCTCACTGCAACCTCTGCCTTCTAGGCTTAAGTGATTCTCCCTGCTCAGCCTTCAGAGTAGCTGGAATTACAGGCACACACCACCACACTAAGCTAATTTTATTGTATTTTCAGTAGAGATGGGGTTTCACCATGTTGGCCAGGCTGGTCTCAAACTGCTGGGCTCAAGCAATCTGCCCACCTTGGCCTCCCAAAGTGCTGGAATGACAGGCATGAGCCACCGCACCTGACCTAATATGGTAATTTTTTTTTTTTTTTTTTGAGACGGAGTGTCGTTCTTGTTGCCCAGGCTGGCGCGATCTTGGCTCACTGCAACCTTTGCCTCCCAGGTTCAAATGATGCTCCCACCTCAGTCCCCTGAGTAGCTAGGACCATAGACATACGACACCACGCCCAGCTAATTTTTGTATTTTTAGTAAAGATGGGGTTTCACCATGTTGGCCAGCCTGGTCTTGAACCCCTGATCTCACGTGATCTGCCCGCCTCGGCATATGAAAGTGCTGGGATTACAGGGGTGAGCCATCGCACCTGGCCTAACATGGTAATTTTTATGTGCATTTAACCACAATTTTTAAAAAACATCCAAATAATGCCAAGCATGGTGGTGTGGAACTATAGTCCCAGCTATTCAGTAGGCTGAAGCGGAAGGATCATTTCAGCCCAAAAGTTTGAGGTTACAGTGACCTGTGATCTCACCACTATACTCCAGCCTGGGTGACACAGTGAGACCTTGTTTAAAAAAAAAAAAAAAATCCAAATAACACTGAAACAGTGACATGACATCAAATTTCAGATAATTTGCTCTAATTCATACCATGGTCTCATTGGAAGAGTCCCAGTTACACCTTTGGGATAAAAAAAATGGAGATATTGCTCCTGAAACCAAGCAATGGAAAGTAGAAATGTAAAAGAAAAAAGGGTCATATGGACAGAAAGGCAGTAACAGCCTTACAACATGAAAGGACAGTATATAGGAATGTTAACTTCTTATGTGAGAAATCTACAGAAACAAAAAAACCCAAGTCTCAATTTTTCAGGGTTCTTACAAGGTCAAAATTATGTCATAACAATATGAATACATTATTTATCATTTTCCTTTCATGAGAGTACAGTTGAATTTTCTGAGGGTGCATGACATAAAACATAGAAATATTTTGAATGCAGAAGCAGATACAAGAATCCACAATCTTATATGAAGTCATACATTTAAAACATTTGCAAAAATAGAGGCTTGGTCTACATCCATACCACCCAGAACGCAGCCGATCTCATCTTATCTCAGAAGCTAAGCAGGGTTGAGCTTGGTTACTACTTGGATGGGAGACCACCTGGGAATATTGGGTGCTGTAGCTTTAAGGAAGAAAGAAAAAAAAAAAAAAAACGGCCAGGCTCTGTGGCTCATGCCTGTAATCTCAGCACTTTGGGAGGCCGAGACGGGCAGATCACCTGAGGCTGGGAGTTTGAGACCAGCCTGACCAACGTGGAAAAACCCCATCTCTACTAAAAATACAAAATTAGCCAGGCATGGTGGCGCACGCCTGTAATCCCAGCTACTTGGGAGGCTGAGGCAAGAGAATCGCTTGAACCCAGGAGGCGGAGGTTTCGGTGAGCTGAGACGGTGCCATTGTACTCCAGCCTGGGAAACAAGAGTGAAACTCCATCTCAAAAAAAAAAAAAAAAAAAGAAAGAAAGAAAAAAAGAATAGAGGCTGGAGGATTGTTTGAGGCTACAGTGGGTGATAATTTCATCACTGCACTCCAGCCTGGGCAACAGAGAGACACCTTACCTCAAAAAAAATAAATAAGGAAGAAAGAAAGCAAAAAGAAACTGAAAAAATATAAAACAATGACATGACATTCATTACATTTTTTTACAATAGTTTTTTTCATTAAAATGTTATGTTCACAAGCATAGATTGATATTTTTAAATGAATATACATTTTAGGCTAGGTGTAGTGGCTCATGCCTATAATCCCAACACTTTGGGAAGCTGAGACAAGCGGATTACTTGAGGTCAGGAGTTCCAGACCAGCCTGGCCAATATGGTGAAACCCTGTCTCTACTTACAAACACAAAAATTAGCCGGGCGTGGTGGCAGGCACCTGTAATCCCAGCTACTAAGGAGGCTGAGGCAGGAGAATCGATTGACCCAGGAGGTGGAGGTTGCAGTGAGCCGAGGTCATGCCATTGCAATCCAGCCTGGGCGACAGAGCAAGACTGTCTCAACAACAACAACAACAAAAATGAATAAACATGTTAATTTCAAATGAATTAATAAACATGTTTTACTTTCTAGTACAGTAATTAATCATAGATATAGCCCACATAAACAAAAGCTTTTTCCAGTCTTTAATAATTTTTTAGTGTAAAGGGGTCCTGAGAGCAAAAGTTTTGAGAACTTCTGTTATAAACTTACCCTCTCAGGATGATTATTACCCTCCCAGGAGGATTCTTACCCTCCCAGGAGGTAGAGACCTCCCTACAGGGGTTGACAGACACCTCATACAGGATAGCTCTGGCTGGCATCAGGCCGGTGCCCCACTGGGATGAAGCTTTCAGAGGAAGAAGTAGGCAGCAATCTTTGCTATTCTGCAGCCTCTGCTGGTGATACCCAAGCAAACAGCATCTGGATTGGACCTCCAGGAAACTGCAGGAGATCTGCACAAGAGGGCCCTGACTGTGAGAAGAAAAACTAACAAACAGAAAGCAATAACATCAGCATCAACAAAAAGAACCGCCACATGGAAACCCCATTCAAAGGTAATCAGCCTCAAAGATCAAAGGTAGATAAACCCATGAAGGGAAAACCAGCACCAAAATCCTGAAAATTCCAAAAACCAAAGTGCCACTTCTCCTCCAAAGGATCACAACTCCTCTCCAGCAAGGGCACAAAACTGGACAGAGAATGAGTTTGAGAAATTGACAGAAGTAGGCTTCAGAAGGTAGGTGATAACAAACTCCTCTGAGCTAAAGGAGCACATTCTAACCCAATGCAAGGAAGCCAAGAACCTTGACAAAAGGTTATAGGAATGGCTAAGTAGAATAACCAGTTTAGAGAAGAATATAAATGACCAGATGGAGTTGAAAAACACAGCATGAGAATGTCATGAAGCATACACAAGTATCAATAGCCGAATCTATCAAGCAGAAGAAAGGATATCAGAGATTGAAGATCAACTTACTGAAATAAGATGTGAAGACAAGATTAGAGAAACAAGATTGAAAAGGAACAAAAAAAGCCTCCAAGAAATACGGGACTGGACCAAACTTACAATTGATTGGGGTCCCTGAAAGTGACAGGGAGAGAGTTGGAAAACACATATCAGAATATTATCTAGGAAAATTTCCCCAACCTAGCAAGACAGGCCAACATTCAAATTCAAGAAATACAGAGAACACCACTAAGATACTCCTTGAGAAGAACAACCCCAAGACACATAATCTTCAGATTCTCCAAGGTTGAAATGAAGGAAAAACTGTTAAGGGAAGCCAGAGAGAAAGGTTGGGTTACCTACAAAGGGAAGTCCATCAGACTACTAACAGATACTCTGCAGAAACCCTAAAAGCCAGAAGACAGTGGGGGCCAATAATCAACATTCTTTTTTTTTTTTTTTTTTTTTTGAGACGGAGTCTCACTCTGTCGCCCAGGCTGGAGTGCAGTGGCGCGATCTCGGCTCACTGCAAGCTCCGCCTCCTGGGTTCACGCCATTCTCCTGCCTCAGCCTCTCTGAGTAGCTGGGGCTACAGGCGCCCGCCACGACGCCCGGCTAATTTTTTGTATTTTTAGTAGAGACGGGGTTTCACCGTGGTCTCGATCTCCTGACCTCGTGATCCACCCGCCTCAGCCTCCCAAAGTGCTGGGATTACAAGCGTGAGCCACCGCGCCCGGCCAGTCAACATTCTTAAAGAAAGGAATTTTCAACCCAGAATTTCATATCCAGGCAAACTAAGTTTCACAAGTGAAGGAGAAACAAAATCCTTTCCAGGCAAGCAAACGCTGAGGGATTTTGTTACCACCAGGCCTGCCTTACAAGAGCTCCTGAAGGAAGCACTACATGTGGAAAGGAAAAACTGGTACCAGCCGCTGTAAAAATACACCAAAATATAAAGACCAATGACACTATGAAGAAACTGCATCAACCAATGTGCAAAATAACCAGCTAGCATCACGATGACAGGATCAAATTCATACATAACAATTTTAACCTTAAATGTAAATGTGCTAAATGCCCCAATTAAAAGACACAGACTGGCAAACTGGATAGAGTCAAGACCCATCGGTGTGCTGTATTCAGGAGACCCATCTCATGTGCAAAGACACATATAGGCTCAAAAGAAAGGGATGGAGGAATATATACCAAGCAAATGGAAAGCAAAAAAAAAAGCAGGAGTTGGAATCCTAGTCTCTTAAAAAACAGACTTCAAACAAATAAAGATCAAAAGAGACAGAGTAGGGCATTACATAATGGTAAAGGGATCAATGCAACAAGAAGAGCTAACTATCCTAATCAAATCCTACTTTCACAGTTATAATTTTAACTGAATAGGAAAGAAATTAGATTCAGGTCACTTTAATTTGGAAGGATTCGAGAGAATCCAGAGGCAATTATGGTAAAGGAAGGTGCTGTGCCCATCACTGCCTATAGGAAGAATCTGAAACCACTTTAAAGAGCTTTCAACTTAAAAAAAATACTTTCTTTTTCATTTGTTAATTAGGAAAAGAAAACTCAAAACAAGTTGGTATTACATGTAACAATGACAAAGCAATTCTGTGACAGAATTGTTGTCTGACGGATGCCTTAGCTTTCTGATTTTAGATTCCAAATATTTATAGACTGTGAGAACGCACCTTGCTAGCACCGGTCAAGTCAATGTTTCTGACTTTTTTAATTATCAGTGAAGAGGGCTTTTTGTTATAGTTTTTATTTTCTTTTGTCCTAGAAATTGCCTCAGACGGGGATTGATGTCAGGAGCCTTCAAGGAGAGAAATATACATATATAATATACCCCAGGGTGCAGGCAACAGGAGTCACAGGTATGGGAGAAACCAGGAAGTCTGTGCCATGTTAACTTTGCTCCTCTCATCATGCTTTGTATTCAGATAAGAATATCATCCAGAAACACAGCATGTTACTTCTTGTGAGTCTTACTGTTCCACAAAATATACAAGTTTAAAAGCCAGAATGGAAATTAGACTACAACAAATAATTCAGCCAAATTCAATATTCAAGAAAACTGTACAAAAATATGCCACAATGTTATTTCAAACAGAAAGGCAAGCCTCCGCTGATGGGACTTCCTCCTTGATGAAGCTGACTGCTCCTCACCAGACAGGCCTTGGGTTTCTGAAATATGATACTTGGAGGAAACTGGACTGAGTCTATTCAACATTGTATTTGAGATTAATTCCAGTAAGCTTAAGATATGCCCATTAGACATTTTCTGGGATGTTACTGCCTAAAAAAACTAATAATTGCAACACTAAATAATTCTTTACAAGGTTCATAAAACCAATCCGTAACTTTAGGCATAGTAAAACAGTTAAACATGCTATACTAAAGACTGTTCTTAAAAAGCATTTACTTCCTTGGCTGACCACGTGCTTGTGAAGCTAAGGAAACATCTTGACAGCCTCACTTGGGTGGAGAGAAGCTTCCTTGGCAACAGCTGCCCACAACGCCAAGCCACACACAGGAGACTCTCCAAGTGCCCCATTTGGGTTGGGCTTTGAAGCTGGCTTTATACAGGGTCTCAACAATCACGCAGAGACTTTTGGGTTTTATTTACTTGTCAAGTAACAAAGCAATAAAAAAGAGACTTTTGGTTTTGTTTGCCTTTCTGTCTTTCTAGTCTATCTTTCATGCCAGCAGTAGGGTGGTATTGAGGGTGGTTTTCCTCCTTTAGCTGAACCATTCCCAGCGTCACAGCAGCAACCACAGCATTCAGATGAGAAAGCTGTCTCTTTGATGGATTCTTTTAGGAGCACACTTGCTGCTATCCCAGAAGCCCCTGACAAGTGTGTCCCCATGTCTCTCGGCTTCATGAACTAATCACTACAGAAGGGATGGGATTAAGTTTTCCCCAGGAGTAAGAGGGAAAGTCACAGCACATATGGGAACAATTAGGAAAGGGTGAAGAAGAATGGATGCTGAGGCAAGCAAACATGGTTCCACACCACAGACCTTAACCTGAAAACAAGCCCTCTCCTGGCCCTAGGCAGATTCCTACTCTTAGTCTCTCCTCCTCCACTGACATTCTCAGCTGTGAGTATCTTCAGTGTATCATCTTCTCCTGTAACACCTGATGACAGCGAAAATATTCTAATGAAGTCATATTTTAGGTGTTTTGGAGCAGTGGTTCTCAAAGTTTAAAGGAAAGAATCACCTGAAGATTTATTACAACTTAGGTGCTGATGTGCCACACCCAGAGGTTCCAAATTCACTGTGTGTGTGTGTGTGTGAGAGAGAGAGAGAGAGACAGAGACAGAGAGAGAGAGACAGAGAGAGAGGAGAGGGGGAGACAGAGAGAGGAGAGGGGGAGAGAGAGAGAGGGGGAGGGGGAGGGAGAGAAGGGGGGGGAGAGAGAGAGAGAGAGAGAGAGAGAGAGAGAGAGATTGCCTGCAGGTGGAGGGGTTGTCATTTTAACAAGCAATCCAGATAATTTGAATGCAGGTAATCAATGGACCTTGCTGAGAAACATCCAATTTAGAACCTATAAAATGTTACAACTATGTGGCCAAAAGAATTTGGAGTTTAAATCACAGCAATATTTCTATTCACGAAGGTTTAAAAATAATTCATCACTCCAGGAAAAAGAAGAGCATGCGTGTTTTAGATTTTCCACAGGTTGTTATGTATTTTCCAGAATCCTATCAGGTAACTAGGGTGAATGGTATTACTCTGACTTTGCTGATTGGGAGATTAATGCAGGTAAAGGGATTTGCCAAAGGTTATATAACTGCCTGGGGCATAAACTCTGCCAGGTCTCCTGACTTTTGTACAGAGGTCAAGTAATATGGCATTCCCTCCACCACCACTAAAGTCAAACACATTGGGAAAAGCATGCAGAAAATATAAACACATTTCCTAATCTAATTTTGGATCAAGATTTCCTCATCTCTCCAATTCTCTATCAGTAGGCAACTTTGGGGGAGGCAGTGAGCTAAAATGAATTTAGTTATATTCTACTTTTAAGTATTTGCCTTGGGGACCCCTTATGGGGAAACTTAAATCTCACAGATATGTTACTGGGGGAAAAAAAACACTTTCTGTAGTCCCCTACAGAAAAACATTATCACATATTTTCCACAGCTGAGAGTTTGGCTGGCATTAACCACGATAGATACAACCTGAGTTTTTAACTTATTATAGATCTAAGCTTGAGAAGAGACAAATGGAAAAACAGGGTTCCTTTTAAGATCCCACAAATGTGGCATATTTTCAAGAGAGGAAGGATGCAGATGGCTTCTTTGATTTCAGAAACTTCAACTGGAACTTCCTAAAGTGTTGTCTGGTTGGGTTTCACATACCACGTCATGAGATTCTTTACAGAAGATAGACTCTTTGATAGTGAAGAAGAATTCTAATTCTACTGTAGAATTATTACCATCAAGAGAAAACTTGCATTCTCTCCCATGAGAAAACCTCCAAATATCATGGACAAAACAAATAATTCTTTAATCAAATTAGTAAAAGAAACCCCCAGCAGAAACAGTGCATCTTTTTGAAGGTTAAAGATGTTATGGGCCAGGCACAGTGGCTCACACCTGTAATCCCAGCACTTTGGGAGGCTGAGGTGGGTGGATCTCTTGAGGACAGGAGTTTGAGAACAGCCTGGCCAACATGGTGAAACCCTGTCTCTACTAAAAATACAAAAAGTAGCTGGATATGGTGACTGGCACCTTTAATCCCAGCTACACAGGAGGTTGAGGCAGGAGAATCACTTGAACCTGGGAGGCGGAGGTTACAGTGAGCTGAGATTGCATCATTGCACTCCAGCCTGGGCAAAAAAAATGAAACTCTATCTCAAAAAAAAAAAAGTTATGAATAGAGAAAATGTTTTGTGCGTCCAATCTCTCTGGCTTCTGGGTGAAAAATGCCATTTGCTATTACACAGTAGTTTAATAGAAGAGCATCAAATAACCATGTTTATTTGCCAAAAACCTACTGTTTAGTGAACTACAAAAAATGGTTTATAAACATCACTAGAAGCTGGCCAGGTGTGGTAGCGCATGCATGTAATCCCAACACATTGGGAGGCCGAGGTTGGTGGATCACCTGACGTCAGGAGTTTGAGATCAACCTAACATGGTGAAACTCCATCTCTATTAAATATAAAACATTACCCAAGTGTGGTGGTGCATGCCTATACTCCCAGCTACTTGGGAGGCTGAGGCAGGAGAATCATTTGAACCTGGGAGGCAGAGGTTGCAGTGAGCCGAGATTGCACCATTACACTCCAGCCTGGGCAACAAGAGCAAAACTCATTCTCAAGAAAAAAAAGAAAAATTATCAGAAGCATTATTCAAATAGTAATTTTAAAAGCATGGTGGCTCACACCTGAAATCCCAGCACTTTGGTAGGCTGAGGCCGGTGGATCACCTGAGGTCAGGAATTTGAGACCAGCCTAGCCAACATGGTGAAACACCATCTCTGCTAAAAATACCAAATTAGCCAGGTGTGGTGGTGCACACCTGTAATCCCAGCTACTCCAGAAGCTGAGGCAGGAGAATCGCTTAGAACCTGGAAGGTGGAGGTTGCAGTGAACCAAGATCTTGCCACTGCACTCCAGCCTGGGCAACAGAGGAAGACTGTGTCTAAAAAAAAAAAAAGTCTTTTTGATAGCAGAGTTGTGCAGCGGAAGTGTGCTGGGCCTATAAAAAGCAGTTTTTTCCTAGAATACCCTTCACTTCTGGGCATTCACCAACCTAGGAACCTAGACAAATGGGCTTAGTTTGCCAGTCACAAACCAAGTGACCCATCCTGTCAGCTGTCATTGTCCTCTAATTTAGCAAATTGTCTCTGGCAATCAGCTGTGGCCCTGTTTATTGTCTAGTACCAAAAATTTCCCCAAATAAAATATTTATCATAGCAGATCAACTCTGAACCAGAAGGAAGAGAGCACAAAACAGATATTGTAAGCCCCAATACCTTACCAAAAGATTGTTGTCTTGTAGCTGACACTTTGTTTTGTGGGGCTCAATCATGCTGCTTTAAAATAGAATTGCTTTCTTTAAACACACAAAGTTTCTTTGTTGGAAATGCTCATTTTGCTACACAACAATCTTCTGGGTTTACTGAATCCCCTCTAATTTCCTCTATTGTCTGAATTTGGAAAAGAACTGAAAAGCACATTAGACATTTGTCCTCTTTTCTTACAAAAAGCAAAAATGCATTAGGGGACAAGCATGCCCGCTACTGCAGGACAGGTCCATCCCACTCAGCATCCTCAGTGGAGGTCATCTGCACCCTGGGATATTAGCCAATTGAGCCACCAGGTCAAAAGTCAAGCAACGCTACTCAGGGCTACCTCACAAGAAACAGCTTCTGGACACAGTCTAGACTTGGGTCAACCCAGGGGGTTTTGTTTACTTCTGCAGAGTAAGTGAGGCAGAGATAGCAGACAGCTGAGCTATGCACAGACCTGCCTCTAAAATATGTATTCCTGAGTGGGAAACACCAATTAAAGTCTGACCCACAGTTCTTCCCTTTCCACCTGGGTTCTGTGCCCCAGCATGAACATCCTCCTTTAAACGTCGGAGGAAACACCAATGCAAACATCAATCTACTCAGTGCACACCCCTTGCAAACAGCTGCCCCTTGGGCCTAGGGTTGTGCAAACTGGCCTGGATCTGGAAGAAGGCCCAGGCAGGCCTGGGCAGTAGGCATTTGGCTGTTTGAGAAAGAGGCTTGGGTTCCTGGGAGCCCAGAGAACAGATAAGAAGTGGGAAGACTGGCTGTGTGCATCACAGCTTTTCACTCTGTGCAGAGAAATATACCCAGCGAAGAAGAGCCAGTGCAGAGGTCCCTAAAGTACAGGGCCCAGCAGCCTGTTTTTGGGGTCTAAGGACAGGAATGCTGTGGGCAACCCCAGGGTGCGGTCTCTGGGATGAACCTGGAGACCTGAGCTTGCACAGCTTCCTTGGTAAATTGAGGAGGTATGGACCACAAGATTGCCAAGCTCCTTTCTATTCAAACTTGATATTGTTAGATTCCATGATCAAGTTTGTCATGGTTGATGGCTCAATCTCATGCACTAGAAAAAGGTAATATGAAAGAAAAAAATAAAAAGGCATTCAAGTGAGCATAAAGACCTTTAATCTCAGTCTTTCTAGTTCAGAGAGACGGAACAATGAGAGATGCTGGTTCACAGAGCTGTTAGATTTAACTTCCACAGATGACTCAGAAGAGGATAACTACTAATCAGAGTACAACATCAAAACTGTAACCGTATAATCATTGGATTATGAGCAACTCAAAATAGCTCCAGTTTCCAAAGGGCCATAAACTGCACATATCAGTACTATGTGCAATTAACACATAATTTATTATGAAAATGTGGACATGCCAGGTAAGTAAGGGGGTTTAGGTTGACTTTTTATAACACTTTAAATTTGAAATGCCATTTCTGTGGATTGGATGACATCTTCCAGGTGCTTTAATTTGGTTTACCTCCTGATAGAAATAGGTAGCACCAGCCTCTACTGAACCTCAATACAGTTGTAAAACACAGAGAGCCTGCTAGTCTACACATGGAGAAACACTGTTATCACAAGACACAGAAGGCAAACTTCCAATCCGGCGTACTTACCTGTCCTCTCATATTTGGGGCAATGAGAATGGTGGACCAGATGGCTGAGTAGATGCCAAAGAACACCAGACTGGTCAGCGTGCTTCCCCAGATAGCCAGATGACTGAACTGCAGAGGAAAACAGTCACTCAGACAGGGCTTCTCGGCTGGCGCAGCAGATTCACCCGAACTCCACCTGCTACAGAATCCCTGCATCCTAGCTACCTCTTCTTATGGAAAGATTCTCATGACTCATAGCTTACTGGGGAGGTCAATCTTCCCAATTCCCTTGCCTCAGAATTTTTAACAATGACTTCAAGTAGTGAGTGTCCCCAAAGTACTCTGAAGATGAACATGCTTTTGCTGTCATGGCTGGCCTTTCTCTCAGATTTATCCCATAGTGACAGTGGGCCCCTCTCACTTCATGGCAAGTGTTTGCTCCAACCTAAGGCTGTATACAACAAGGATCCATTAATCTGGTAAGAGAGTGGCTGAATGGACAAAATCAATAAGATGTTTTTATTGATCATTTTGGGACTTCAATTGTCCTGTTCAATTTGCAAAGACTTTTTTAAAAAAAATCTGAAATGGATATTGCCTCTTAACAATGTTTCTTTAAGCATCTACTGAGTTGTTCATTTTTCCTCCTTTGTCCTCTTAATATGATGATCCTTGACTTCTTTCTTCCTTCCACAACTCACAATCTAATCCATACGCAAGTTCTGTTAGCTTTTAAAAAGGTAAAATAAATCCAGGCTCTGACCACTTCTCACTGCCTTCTCCTCTAACATCCCAGGCTAATTGAGACATCATCACATTTAACCTGGATTAATTGCCACTGTCTCTTAGGGCAGTGGGCCCCAACCCACAACACAGGCCATGGACTGGTACCAGACCATGGCCTGTTAGGAACCAGGCTGCACAGCAGGAGGTGCACGACAGGTGGGCAAGCAAAGCTACCTCTGTATTTACAGCCATTCCATATCACTGGCATTCCCACCTGAAGCTCTGCCTCCTGTCAGATCAGCAGTGGCATTAGATTCTCATAGGAGCATGAACCCTATTGAGAACTGCGCATGCAAAGGACCTAGGTTGTGTGTTCCTTCTGAAAATTTAATGCCTGATGATCTCTCACTGTCTCCCATCACCCCCAGATGGGGCTATCTAGTTGCAGGAAAACAAGCTCAGGACTCCCACTGATTCTGTATTATGGTGAGTTGTATAATTATTTTCTTATATATTACAATGTAATATATAAGAGAAATAAAGTGCATAATAAATGTAATGTTCTTGAATCATCCTGAAACCAGCTCCTAGGAGACTCATGGAAGTCCCCTTGTCCATGGAATAACTGTCTTCCATGAACCCAGTCTCTGGTGCCAAAAAAGTTGGGGACTGCTATCTTAGGAGATTACCTATTCCACATTGACTTACCACCTCATACTCATTTTTTTTTTTAGCAGAGCATTTAAACATCAGGCAGGTCATGACACTTCATGAGAGACAAACATAAACATTTAGATATAATCTTTAAATGCTGGAAATAACGAAAATGTCTAAAATAAGAGACTGCTGAAATAAATGATGGAACATCTATAAAACTTAATCTTTAATCATAAACAATAATTTTGTTGAATTATATTTTAAGGCATAGAAATTGTGTCTAATTTTTTTAATAACAAAGCCTTGTGTTCTGTAATGCATCATCTTATTTAAAAATACACACACACACAGACATAGAACAATGTCTGGAAGGATCCCCAGCAAAGCATTAGTAGTGGCTGTCTCTTGATGATAAAATTATGGAAATTAAATTTTTTTAGTCTTTATTTTCTGTATATTTGTGTATGTACATGGTTTTTGTTTTTACAATGAGGCTTTACATTTGAAATGAGATGACTGTTGTTAGCTTACAGGTGTATTAGGTGCCAAGCAAATAAATCACCAAGAGAATTTGGATTGCAAATTTGCTCCAATAAAGATCAATCCACAATTTTTACATACCAAATTTGAAATAAGATAGCCAGATGTTGTTTATTGTTTCCCGTAGGCTTAGAAATAAATCATAGCATGAAAATGTCTACACCGAATAGAGAAACAATTCTAGGCAAAACTTACTTTAGTCCAAGCTGTAGTCTCAAAACAAGCTTTCTGACAATCAGTAACAAGAACATACTGTGGAAAGACAGAGAGTTTGAAAAAACATTATTCTGAGTGAGTTATTTTCACTTTCCATGAGAAATCCCATGTCTCCACTCCAGATCTGCTTTCTCCAAGGCAGCTCAAGTTTGAAAATATAGCCATCTCAGCAGCTAACTCTCTAGGGGTTGTTTTTAGGGAATATACAGGCAGATTCACTTCTAGAAGAGCTCTCAATCTAGTGATGAACCTTCTCATAAATAGTAGAGAAAGACTTTCTGTTAGCTTGGATGATTTGGGAGATACCACCTTTCTGAGTGTTGCTCTCCTTTGCAGGTAGATGTGAAATGGTCATTTGAAGAATGGGGAAATCTGCTAATCACCTGTCAAAAAACTTTGACTTTGTATAACTTTCAAAAACAATAATGTAAGCATTTCATAACCATTCAGGCCTTTAAAGGATCTATCAAATACGTTTTGAAGATTTAAAATAAGGAATAATAACAAGGAAGGTCTTATATAAAGGGTTTAGAGAAGTACAAGCCACACATGAGCTGCTTAAGAACGACTCAGTAAACAGAGATAAACTTACTGTGTAAACAATATTTTCAACAAATAAATAGGCAGTGGCATGACCACTAGAAAGAGGCTACTGTTAACTTCCTAGATCCTGAGCATGGCCACCTATTTTATTCAAAATATTAAACATGGAACTTTAGAAACATCTATAAACTCACAGGGGCATTTCAAAATCCCATTCTCTGTGATTCTAATGCCTAATTTTGTTTCTAGGGCTAAAGTTTTTCATCTTATAGTCTGTCTAAATGAAGCAAACAAAGTCAAGCTTTCAACAAACCAAACAACCAAACACTTGATCTGCATTGGAATTTACATTTTTATGAAGATTAAAATTTCTATTTATCCAGTTTTTTTGAGAAAGGAATAAGAAATTATTAACCTATTTTTATAAAATACCAACATTGAACCTTTTTTCAAGTGTTCATTCATGATTCATCTTCAATTTTTTGCTAAATTTGGATTACAGATCAATAAAAAGATAACTATATGAATATAAAATCAATTTATAATGGCTGAGTTCTGAAATAATTTGGGGGGATATTTACTACTCATGTTCTTATTTGCAACTATATGAGTTTCTGGAATCTATCAGTTGGAGGAATGCAAGCAATCCAATGAGAGATGTTTAGAAATTACAGGAAGGATTTCAAAGCTTCAGTTTTCCTATCTTGTCTTGTTTTTTCAAGGATGTCTATAACAAAGTATATGACAACCACTAAGGCAGAACTCTGGGAGAGTTGTCTAATCATGTCAACTAGACCTGCACGGAGAAGCCTGATTTTTATCCTGAGGGGTCACAGCCTATTTTTAAGATAAGCCACAGTATCTTTGTATGACACAGCCAACCACCTTTTATTCTTTTATATTTTTTTCAACTTTTATGTTAAATTTGGGGGTAAAGTGCAAGTTTGTTACAAACATATATGGTGTAATGTTAAGGCTGGAGTACAAACAAATCGATCATCCAGGTAGTGAGCATAGCACACAATTGGTAGTTTTTCAACCCTTTTCTCTCTCCCTCCCTTCTCATGTTCCCCAGTGTCTATTGTTCCCATCTATATGTTCATGAGTACTCAATGTTTAGTTCCCACTTATAAGTGAGAACATGTGGTATTTAGTTTTATTCTTTTTTATACTTAGTCCAGATTTGTAGCTCACAGGCTGGGTAGATAAAGATTTTTGTGTTCAAATTTCCAACCAGTAGCTGCTATGCACACATATCTGGGCCTGCCAATTTTCCCATTTGCTTGTGGAAGAATCGACTCTTATGAAAGAATCAAGATCTGTTTATTTTCCTAAAACAATAGTAATGATGGAATCATAAGTAGAAGTGGGGTAACCATGGGTCCCTGAATCCAGCTCCTGGGCACACACTTTCTCCTGTTTCTCCACAGTTAAGTTTGTAGATAAGGGAAGATTAATCATAAAAGCAATATTATGGGCTGCCCTAAACAGAGGGCCTGCTGCTGGGTAAGGTAAGAGTTACACCAGGAGAACAGGGAGAGATATGGCCACTGACTTAAAACAGAACTATCCTAAATCTTAGGGGAGAGGTGGAAAATAGAGCCTGGAGCTTAGGCAGGACTTTATTAAAAGGGAAGGAAGGGAGCAAGTTAAAAAAGGAATGGACAGGCTAAACTAACCCCAAGAAGGCAGCAAATCAATGTATTAGCAAATAGCTATTCAAAATTGTAGGAGTTTACTTTTTAGTAATTGGCCTTAAAATTGGTTTTACTAACAAGCGTAACACTTTATTTTTTCTTTTTTAGTTTTCTCTCTCTTTTTTTTAAATTCTTTTTATAATGGAAAATTTCAAATATACACAAATGGAAAGAATAGTACAACAATCCCCCAGGTATCCATAACCCAACAATAACAATTGTAAGCATTTGGCCACTCATGTTTCTTCAGCTCCCCCACCTCCTCCCTATCCTCCCAGGTTCCCATTGAATTATATATCAGTTCATTCATAAATAATTCCGTATATTTAGTTACAGCTCAATGAATTTCCACAAAGTGAACATGCTCATGCAAACCACACTTGCATTGGAAAATAGAAATTACAAACACCCAGAGCCCCCTCTGTAGTACTCTCTTAGTCCTTTCCTCACTCCTTCCCAAAAGAGTAGCCACTATCACCTATTGTGAACCTTGCATATATGGATTCATAGAACACATGTATTTTTTGGTTTGGCTACATTTGTCTAACATTGTTGGTAAGATTTATCCATGTTGTTGCATATAGCCATAGTTTATTTATTTTCATTACTCGATAGTATTTTATTGTAAGAATACACTACAATTTAGTCACCCATTCTACCACTGATGCACAACTGGGTTGCTTCCAGCTCTTGACTATAACAAATAATGATGCTATGAACATTCTTATACGTCTTTTGGTACACACTTGCATGCATTTCTGTTGGGTATATAACAAGTATGAAATTGCTGGATCTTAAAATATGTATATATTAACTTCATTAAATGCTGCCTAAGAATTTTTTGAAGTGGTTGTGCTATTTTACCTTCACCAGTTCTAGTTGCTCCATATCCTTGTTGTCACTTGGCATTATCTGTATTTTTTATTTTGACCAGACTGGTCTGTGTGTCATGGTATCCCATTGTCATTTTAAGTTGCATGCCTTTGATGAAGACATTTTCTGATGCTTAACTGGCTCTTTGAATATATTCTGTAACAGATTTGTAGGAGTTTTTTTATATATTCTGGATATAAGTTTTTTATTGGACATAAACATTGCAGATATCTTCTCCCACTTTAACTTGCCTTTTCTTTTTCTTAATCGTGACTTTCTTAATACAAAGTTCTTAATTTTCATGTAGTCCAATTTATCAGACTTTTGCTGTATAGCTAATGCTTATTTAGTCCTGCTCAAGAAATTTTTGTCAACCCCAGTGTCATAAAGATACTCTCTTATGTTATAGAAGCTTGGTTTTTTATTTTTTTTTATTTTTAAGATGGAGTCTCACTTTGTCACCCAGGCTAGGGCGCAGTAGCACAATCTCGGCTCACTGCAACCTCCTCAACCCGAGTTCAAGCAATTCTCCTGCCTCAGCCTCCCGAGTAGCTGGGACTACAGGTGCCCGCCACCATGCCTGGCTAATTTTTTGTATTTGTAGTAGAGTAGGTGTTTCACCTTGTTAGCCAGGATGGTCTCAATCTCCTGACCTCATGATCCACCCACCTCGGCCTCCCAAAGTGCTGGGATTACAGGCATGAGCCACGGCTCATGGCCATTATAGAAGCTTTTTTTTTTTTAATTTTTAATCTTTCACATTTAGCTTTATAACCCACCTACGACTGACCTTTGTTTATGATGTAAGATAGGGGTCAAATTCTTTTATTCCCCCATAATGATATCCAAGTGATCTACTAACATTTATTGAAAAGATTATTGTTTCCTCACTACACTACAGTTTCATCTTTGTCATAAATCAGGTGATGGTATAAATATGAGTTTGTTTCTGGTTTCTTTATTTGTATGTCCTTCTGCTAATACCATCTTATTGTAATTGTAATAAAGATTGAAACATCTGATGGTATACATTCTTGAGCTCTGTTCTTCTTCAGAACTTTCTTGGTTCTTCTTGGTTTTTTAAATTTTCAAATACATTTAAAATTAGCTTGTCAATTTTCAAATTACCTGATGGGATTTTGAGTAGGATTGCACTCAACCATAATTTAGTAAATAGAAAGGACTTATTTACAATATAGAATCTTTCTGTTCATAAGCATTTTGTATCTTTTTAATGGACATGATATTTATATCCTTTTTTAAAATTTTACTTTAAGTTCTGGGATACATGTGCAGAACGTGCAGGTTTGTTACATAGGTATACATGTGCCATGATGATTCGCTGCACCTATCAACCCGTGATCTGGCTTTTAAGCCCCACATGCATTAGGTATTTGTCATAATCCTCTCCCTTCCCTTCCCCTCCAACCCCTGACAAGCCATGGAGTGTGATGTTTCCTTCCCTGTGTCCATGTGTTCTCATTGTTCAACTCCCATTTATGAGGGAGAACATGCAGTGTTTGGTTTTCTGTTCCTATGTTAGTCTGCTGAGAATGATGGCTTCCAGTTTCATCCATGTCCCTGCAAAGGACATGAACTCATTCTTTTTTATGGCTGCATAGTATTCCATGGTGTACTCTAATTTGTATATGTACAAATTAGAACTCAGGATTAAGAAACTCACTCAAAACCACAAAATTACATGGAAATTGAACAACCTGCTCCTGAATTACTACTGGGTAAATAATGAAATTAAGGCAGAAATAATGAAGTTTTTTGAAACCAATGAGAACAAAGAGACAATGTACCAGAATCTCTGTGACACTGGTAAAGCAATCTTAAGAGGGAAACTTACAGCACTAAATTCCCACAACGGAAAGCTGGAAAGATCTAAAACTGACCTCCTAACATCACAGTTAAAAGAACTAGAGAAGCAAGAGCAACCAAGTTCAAAAGCTAGAAGAAGACAAGAAACAACAAAGAACAGAGTAGAACTGAAGGAGATAGACACACGAAAAATCCTTCAAAAAATCAATGAATCCAGGAGCTGTTTTTTTTTTTTTGAAAAGATTAACAAAAGAGATAGACCACTAGCTAGACAAATAAAGAAGAAAAGAGAGAAGAATCAAATGGACACAATAAAAAATGATAAAGGGGATATCATCACTGATCCCACAGAAATAAAAACTACCATCAGAGTACACTATAAATACCTCAATGCAAATAGACTAGAACATATAGAAGAAATGGATAAATTCCTGGACACATACACCCTCCCACCATGAAACCAGGAAGAAGTTGAATCCCTGAATAGACCCATAACAAGTTCTGAAATAGAGCCAGTATTTAATAGCCTACCAACCAAAAAAAAGCCCAGGACCAGATGGATTCATAGCCAAATTCTACTAGAGGTATAAAGAGGAGCTGGTACCCATTCCTTTTGAAACTATTCCAAACAATAGAAAAGGAAGGACTCCTCCCCAACTCATTTTATGAAGCCAACATCATCCATACCAAAGCCTGCCAGAGACACAACAAAAAAAGAAAACTTCAGGCCAATATCCCTCATGAACATCGATGTGAAAACCCTCAATAAAACACTGGCAAAATGAATCCAACAGCACATCCAAAAGCTTATTCACCATATGCAATACTGTTTTAAAAGGCATGCTTCAATAAAGAAACGCTTCCATTTATTCAGGAGAATAATCTTGGAGTCTAACATAGATTAACACAGATTAGTCTATCTCTTTGAGTCTAACATTGATTATAGCCTTAAAATGAATAAGATTTTTCTTTTATTTACTCAACAAATGTTTACTTATAGCCTATTTTATGCTGGGTACTATTATGGGAACTGGAGAGAGAAGGTCTGTCTTTACAGAGCTTGCAGTATAGTGACAGAAATAGAACATGTATTCATAAACAGTTCCACACTAAAATGATGGGTGTAATAAGTGCTACGAAGAAATATATTAGCCAAATGTGGTGGTGTTCACCTATGGTCCCAGCTACTTGAGAGGCTAAGGCAAGAGGACTGCTTGAGCCCCAGAGTTTGAGGCTGCAGTGATCCATGATTGTGCCACTGCACTCCAGCCTTGGTGACAGAGTGAGACCTTGTCTAAATAAAAAAGCATAATAATACAAAGAAACATAAGGTAGGGTAACCACATTCAGGGAGACAGGGACTGCTACTTTAGATAGGGAGCTCTGGAACAATCTTTTTGAGGAGGTGACACTTGAGCAGGTCAGAATGGTATGACGGAGTGAGTTAAGTGAATGTCTAGAGGGCAGAGAGAAGAGACACTGTGCAGAGTTTGAATACAGACAGCATTTGATGAGCCCAAAGATCACCACAAAGACAGTCAGGCTGCAGGCATTGGGAGGAGGAAAGGAGAATACACACAGTCCGAGGAGCAGATAAACACAGACCATAGTAAAGAGCTTGGATTTCTTTGTTAATTGTGACAGGTAACCACTGGAGGATTCAGAGCTGGGAATGAAATGGTATAAGATACATTCTTACAGGAATAGTCCAGCTTTTATGGGAGAATAGATCATAGATTACCAGAAATAGAATAATAATAAATGCAAAGGCAGCTTAGAAATGATTATATCTGTCCAGGGGTTGACATTGGTGGTGTTAAAACTGTGAGGTCCAATATGATGGTCACCAGCTGCATTCAGTTGTTTACATTTAAATTAATTAAAATGCCATAAAAATTTATTCCTCTCAGGGGCTCGGGAGGAAAGGGAGAATGGGGAGTTATTGCTTAATGACTACAGAGTTTCAGTTTGGGGTGATAAAAAATTTTTGGAAATACATAGTTGTGATGATTGCACAACATTCTGAATGTAATTAATGCCTCTGAATTTTATGTTTAAAATGGTTAAAATGGCAAAGCTTATTACATATGCTTTTACCACAATAAAACATTGTAACATTAATCATAGAACCAAAACCATAAACCCATTTTTTTAACTGTATATATTTAAAGAGTACCAGTGCAATTTTGTTACATGGATATATTGGGTAGGAGTGAAGTCTGAGCTTTTAGTGTGTTTGTCACTGGAACAATGTACACTCACCAATTTCTCATCATCCTTCCCCTTCCCACCCTCTCACCCTTCTGGGTCTCCAGTGTCTTATCATTCTACACTCTATGTTCATGTGTACACATTATTTATTTCCCATTTTTAAGTGAGAATATGCAGTATTTGATTTTATATTTCTGAGTTGCAAAACTATAAAACTCTTAGGATAAAAAATAGCAATAAATCTTTATGGCCTTGGGTTTGGCAAGAGTTTCTTAGATATGGCACCAAAAGCACAGTGATAAAAGAAAATGAACCAAGCTTCATCAAAATTAGAACATTTGTCCTTCAAAGGACATAACAAAGAAAATAAAAGGACAGGGCCGGGCGCAGTGGCTCACACCTGTAACCCTAGCACTTTGGGAGGCCGAGGTGGGCAGATCACGAGGTCAAGAGATCGAGACCATACTGACTAACACGGTGAAGCCCCATCTCTACTAAAACCACAAAAAATTAGCTGGGTGTGGTGGCGGGCACCTGTAGTCCCAGCTCTCGGGAGGCTGAGGCAGGAGAATGGCATGAGCCCAGGAGGCAGAGCTTGCAGTGAGCTGAGATCAAGTCACTGCACTCCAGCCTGGGCAACAGAGCGAGACTCCATCTCAAAAAAAAAAAAAAAAAAAAAAAAGAAAACAGAAAAGGACAACCAGAAAAGTGGAGAAAATGTTTGCAAATTATATATTTGATTAGAAATCTGTATCTAAAATACACAAAGAACCTTTATAACTCAACAGTAAAAAGAAAAAATCATAAAAATAGTCAAAACATTTAAATAGGTTTTTTTGTAAAGAAGATAAAAGTGTCGAATAAGTGCATGAAGAAAAACCTAACATCACCAGCCATCAAGAAAATACAAAATCAAAACCACAAGAAGACATCATTTAACACTCAATAGTGTACCTATAATAAAAAAGGACAAATAACCATTGTTGGTGAGGATGTAGAGAAATTAGATCTTTCATACACTGCCAGTGGGAAAGTAAAATAGTACACACTTTGGAAAACTGTGAAGTGGTTGCTGAAAATAATACACATAGGTAGCTTATGACCTAGCGCTTCCATTCTCAGGTACATACGCAAGAGAAATGAAATTTATGAATGAAACAGATAAAACTTGTTTCTAAATGTTATAGCAGCATTACCATAATTATTCATAATAGCCTAAAATAATACATAGCATTTTTCATTATTCACAGTAGCCTGTTCAGAACCCAAAAGTTCATAACCCAACTGTGAATTGGCAAGCAAAATGTGTTGTATCAATATAATACAAACTTACTAGGCAATAAGCATTAATGAAGTGCTGATACATGCTACAACATGAATGCACCTGGAAAACCTTTATAATAGGCCGGGCGCAGTGGCTCACGCCTGTAATCCCAGCACTTTGGGAGGCCAAGGCAGGCAGATCACGAGGTCAGGAGATCGAGACCATCCTGGCTAACACGGTGAAACCCTGTCTCTGTTAAAAATACAAAAAAATTATCCAGGCGTGGTGGCAGGCACATGTGGTCCCAGCTACTTCGGAGGCTGAGGCAGAAGAATGGCATGAACCTGGGAGGTGGAGCTTGCAGTGAGCCAAGATGCGCTACTACACTCCAGCCTGGGGGACAAAGTGAGACTCCATCTCAAAAAAAAAAAAAAAAAAAAAGAAAACCTCATAATAAATGAAGAAGCCAGATACCAAAGGCCACATATTGTATGATTCCATCTCTGTGAAATGTCCAGAAATTGTCACATCTATAGAGACAGAAAGAAGAGCAGTGGTTTCCAAGGACTAGAGCTGCCTGGGGGGAAATAGAGAGTGACTGCTAATGAATATAGGGTTTCTTTCAGGGGTGATAAAAATATCCTATAATGGATTGTGGTAATGGTTGTACAATTCTATGAATATGTTTAAAAAACTATACAATTGTACACTTTAAATAAATTGTATGGTATATGTTGTATCTCAATAAAGCTATTATTAAAAATTTGGTTCCTCAGTCACTTTAAATATGCAATAGCCACATGTGGCTAGTGGCTGTTGTATTGGACAGCACAGATACAGCACATTTTTATCCTCACAGAAAGTTCTATCAGACAATGCAGGGCCAGAGTGGCTATGATAGACATGGTAAGAAGTGATACAAGTTGAAATTATTTCAAAGGTGGAAACGTGTGCCTTCGCTTTCCACTTGCATTTGCCCTAAGAGAGCCCACAGAAAACTTTGATTGGTGAAAAATTTAGAAGTTGTGAGAGACTAAGCTGAAAATCAAATTTTGCAGTTATGATTTAAAAAGTTTTTGAGTTTCCTTCTAATAACAGTATTTCCAATGCTGGTTGATTCTTAGACTAAAATAAATTAAACATAAAGGGCATTTGTCTAAAACGACAATGTGTTTCATATTTTATGGATGTACACATAATAAAATTGTTAGATATTGAAAAAACATCTTATATAAGCACTTATATATGACAAGCAGTTTTAAGCACCTTACATATATTAGCGCCTTTAATACTTTAACAACTATTTGAAACAGTGTAATTAAGTGCATATTCCAGATGAGGTGCAGAAAAGAGAATTCAAATATGTCCAAGGTCACACAGTTAGTAAAAAAAAAAACTGTAAATTTTATAAATGAGTTTATATTCATGAACTGGGATAGAATAATGGACTCCAAAGACTAAAAAAGATAACTTCAGAGGGAAAAAAAATTAGACTAAGAAGTACTCATTTGAAAAACTGACAACTAATAGAAAATTTCTAGGAGAGAATTGTGGTGGACAGTAATAAGCTATAGGTCAGAAATAGTTTAAGCTAACATATTACCCAACAACGCCATGAGCAGAGAGAGGTACCACTAAGTTTTATTTTATACATGTGCACTGTTATTTTAGTATATAAAACATACCTGATCTTATAGGAGCATATTTATTTTAAAAGTGTGAAATGGCCTTCTCCAAAATTGTTGAAAGGCCCAGTTGCTTAATTCATGCCTATATATAAGTATCCATATGGTATTCTTAAAAGATGAGGAATCGGTTTCCGTGGTGTGGACTCTGGGGAATCAAGAACAAATGTTTTCAGGAGCCATTTTTTATGGTAAGTATATTCTCTTTTCCATCACCTCCCTCTAAAATTTCAACAAGAACAATCTGAAAACTTCCTTTTTAAAATCAAAACTGATTTTTCATTCTCCTGCCAATAACCACGTTACACTTCAAGGAGGGTTGCTCAACTATGCTTGACAGGACACATGACGGGAAAACTCCAGTGTGGCCTGACACCAGGGCTCTTAATGGACTTGGGTTCCTGTAAAGGTGAAATGCTAATTTTAACCTCGAATCAGTTTTTAGATTAAAGGCTAGGAGCAACCATGGGAGTGTGCATATGGCTGTGATGGTTGAAAGAAATTTGATTCACTGAATTGCTTGAGTGGAAAAATTTACTTTGAAACTTAAAATGAACTATCACAAACTCCATCATCAAAGGAGCACTTTGAAAATTCTCTCTAAAATCACATGAAAATAAGCAAAGTGAAATTCTTGGAAGCATTCTTAGCGAATGAACAATGTACACATATGTTCTCAAAAATATTTCTTCCAAATAATCATGTTGCTTTGCCCATGGTGAACATTGCTGATTTATACTTGAGGCTCTCTGCATGGATGGTGGAGAAAACTGGTAAGATTTCCTGTCTTTATGACATGATCCACACAGTATCAAAGGAAGAAATGGAGCCACTTTAGCAACTTTAGTACCTGGTCAAACAAAACTCATGTAGGGCTCAGGGTGTGGGCAGGCATCTAAGAGACAGCTTCAGGCAGCACTTGGGGAAAGGAAATAAGCCTGAAGGTGACCCTCTGATAGACAAGGGTCCCTTGGCTTTGACAGCACCCCAGTTTGTCTCAAATTTCGAATTGGTGCCATGTTTCTATGCTTTTTTGGGAGTGAGGAGAATAAATTCTTCTAAATGACAATTAAGGGTGTAATAAGAACTCACTTGTACTTAGGACAGCAAATCAGCACACTCCAAGTACTCCAATCAGTTGTCATATCCTGATTCTCTGGAGCTCACAATCCTTATTCCTACCACCTTTCACTCCCCTCAACCCAACAGCAACCCCTACTCTTGCCAGATTGTATGTTTTTCTCTACAGAGCAGTCCTATCTTTTTCAGAAGCAAATCTTATCATGTGACTCTCCTATCACCAATTCTTCATTGAGAAGAAGTCCCTCCACCCAGGTGTTAGTGATAAAGTCCTCCCTCACTTCTTTGCCCCCTTTTCTAGCCCCCACCTCCTCTCTATGCTGTAGTCATCTTGACTGGGGTGGCTGTCCACCTCATAGGGGATGCTAGGAGGTGTGTTTTGATTGGTAGCTCCAGAAGGATAGGGAAAGTGAAAGTGTCTTAGTTTTTTTGATCTACTGTAACAAAATACTATAAACTGCATGGTTTATAAACAATGTGAATTAATTTCTTATAGTTCTGGAGGCTGAGAAGTCCAAGATGAAGGAACTGGCAGATTTGGTGTTCGGCAAGGGCCCGTTCCTCATAGATGGTGTCTTCTTGCTATATCTCACATGGTGCAGGGGGCAATAAGCTCTCTGGAGTCCCTTCTATAAGGGCACTCATCCCATTTGTGAGAGGTTTGCCCTCAAAACCTGACCACCTCCCAGAGGCCCCACCTCTTAATACCATCACTTTATGGTTTTGGGTTTCAGCATATAAAATGCCAGGGTCTGGGGGCACAAACATTCAGATCACAGTAGGACGTTACCATATTTACTGGCCAGGATCAGGGGTGCCCAGTGTCCTGAACCCCTCATCAGAGTCTGGCAAAGGAGAGTCAAGTTCAGGCATCCCCATCCCCACTAAAACACTTCCCATAGCCACAGCAACTCAGTTCCTATGCCTCTGCTTGATCCTGGCCATGAATGCTCCTTCTCTGAATCCTTCCCCACACCTCACTGTCCTGTATGGCCACCCCCTACTCATCTTTCAAGAACTTCAATATCACTTCCTTGGAGAAGATTCTCCTGAACTTACTAAACTTATGTTCTTTTATTATATAAGCTCTACCCACAGACTCCAGGACTCATCACATTGGTGAATAAGCAATACGTACACAATTTTGGAACATCAACTCTGACCTTAGGTAAGCTCCCAGAGGGCAAGAGAGGCAGGGCCTGGCGTATTAACATCTATATCCACTGTGCTCTCAGAGGGCCTCTTACATCATAGATATGCCACAATCTTGATGAACACAGACGCTCCTCTCAAAACATGCTCCCTCCTCTCCAAACACATTCCCACCCATTCCCGGGTTTAATTCTCCTTAAACTCTCCCCTGGAATCTCTGCCAGTAGTTTTCCTTCTACCACTCACCTTAAAAGACACATTTGGCTCATTTCCCCAAAATGGTCTGATCATAAACATTTTTTAGGGAGGATTCCCTCTTTTTCTATCGATTGGAATAGTTTCAGAAGGAATGGTACCAGTTCCTCCTTGTACCTCTGGTAGAATTCGGCTGTGAATCCATCAGGTCCTGGACTCTTTTTGGTTGGTAAGCTATTGATTATTGCCACAGTTTCAGAGCCTGTTATTGGTCTATTCAGAGATTCAACTTCTTCCTGGTTTAGTCTTGGGAGGGTGTATTTGTCAAGGAATTTATCCATTTCTTCTAGATTTTCTAGTTTATTTGCATAGAGGTGTTTGTAGTATTCTCTGATGGTAGACTGTATTTCTGTGGGATCGGTGGTGGTATCCCCTTTTTCATTTTTTATTGCATCTATTTGGTTCTTCTCTCTTTTCTTCTTTATTAGTCTTGCTAGTGGTCTATCAATTTTGTTGATCTTTTCAAAAAACCAGTTCCTGGATTCATTAATTCTTTGAAGGGCTTTTTGTGTCTCTATTTCCTTCAGTTCTGCTCTGATTTTAGTTATTTCTAGCCTTCTGCTAGCTTTTGAATGTGTTTGCTCTTGATTTTCTAGTTCTTTTAATTGTGATGGTGTCAATTTTGTATCTTTCCTGCTTTCTCTTGTGGGCATTTAGTGCTATAAATTTCCCTCTACTCACTGCTTTGAATGTGTCCCAGAGATTCTGGTATGTTGTGTCTTTGTTCTCGTTGGTTTCTAAGAACATCTTTATTTCTGCCTTCATTTCTTATGTACCCAATAGTCATTCAGGAGCAGGTTGTTCAGTTTCCATGTAGTTGAGTGGTTTTGAGTGAGTTTCTTAATCCTGAGTTCTAGTTTGATTGCACTGTGGTCTGAGAGACAGTTTGTTATAATTTCTGTTCTTTTACATTTGCTGAGGAGAGCTTTACTTCCAACTATGTGGTCAATTTTGGAATAGGTGTGGTGTGGTGCTGAAAAAAATGTATATTCTGTTGATTTGGGGTGGAGAGTTCTGTAGATGTCTATTAGGTCCACTTTGTGCCGAGCTGAGTTCAATTCCTGGATATCCTTGTTAACTTTCTGTCTCGTTGATCTGTCTAATGTTGAGAGTGGGGTGTTAAAATCTCCCATTATTATTGTGTGGGAGTTTAAGTCCCTTTGTAGGTCACTCAAGACTTGCTTTATGAATCTGGGTGCTCCTGTGTTGGGTGCATATATATTTAGGATAGTTAGCTCTTCTTGTTGAATTGATCCCTTTACCATTATGTAATGGCCTTCTTTGTCTCTTTTGATCTTTGTTGGTTTAAAGTCTATTTTATCAGAGACTAGGATTGCAACCCCTGCCTTTTTTTGTTCTCCATTTGCTTGATAGATCTTCCTCCATCCCTTTATTTTGAGTCTATGTGTGTCTCTGCACGTGAGATGGGTTTCCTGAATACAGCACACTGATGGGTCCTGACTCCTTATCCAGTTTGTCAGTCTGTGTCTTTTAATTGGAACATTTAGCCCATTTACATTTAAAGTTAATATTGCTATGTGTGAATCTGATCCTGTCATTATGATGTTAGTTGGTTATTTTGCTCATTAGTTGATGCAGTTTCTTCCTAGCCTTGATGGTCTTTACAATTTGGCATGTTTTTGCAGGGGCTGGTACCGGTTTTTCCTATCCATGTTTAGTGCTTCCTTCAGGAGCTCTTTTAGGGCAGGCCTGGTGGTGACAAAATCACTCAGCGTTTGCTTGTCTGTAAAGTATTTTATTTCTCCGTCACTTATGAAGCTTAGTTTGGCTGGATATGAAATTCTGGGTTGAAAATTCTTTTCTTTAAGAATGTTAAATATCGGCTCCCACTCTCTTCTGGCTCTGCCGAGAGATCAGCTGTTAGTCTGATGGGCTTCCCTTTGTGGGTAACCCAACCTTTCTCTCTGGCTGCCGTTAACATTTTTTCCTTCATTTCAACTTTGGTGAATCTGACAATTATGTGTCTTGGAGTTGCTCTTCTCGAGGAGTATCTTTGTGGCTTTCTCTGTATTTCCTGAATCTGAATGTTGGCCTGCTTTGCTAGATTGGGGAAGTTCTCCTGGATAATATCTGAAGCCAGCATCGTCCTGATACCAAAGCCTGGCAGAGACATAACCAAAAAAGAGAATTTCAGACCAATATCCTTGATGAACATTGATGCAAAAATCCTCAATAAAATACTGGCAAACCGAATCCAGCAGCACATCAAAAAGCTTATCCACCATGATCAAGTGGGCTTCATCCCTGGGATGCAAGGCTGGTTCAACATACGCAAATCAATAAATGTAATCCAGCATATAAACAGAAGCAAAGACAAAAACCACGTGATTATCTCAATAGATGCAGAAAAGGCCTTTGACAAAATTCAACAACTCTTCATGCTAAAAACTCTCAATAAATTAGTTATTGATGGAACATATCTTGAAATAATAAGAGCTATCTATGACAAACCCACAGCCAATATCATACTGAATGGGCAAAAACTGGAAGCATTCCCTTTGAAAACTGGCACCAGACAGGGATGCCCTCTCTCACCACTCCTATTCAACATAGTGCTGGAAGTTCTGGCCAGGGCAATCAGGCAGGAGAAGGAAATAAAGGGTATTCAATTAGGAAAAGAGGAAGTCAAATTGTCCCTGTTTGCAGATGACATGATTGTATATCTAGAAAACCCCATCATCTCAGCCCAAAACCTCCTTAAGCTGATTAGCAACTTCAGCAAAGTCTCAGGATACAAAATCAATGTACAAAAATCACAAGCATCCTTGTACACCAATAACAGGCAGAGAGCCAAATCATGAGTGAACTCCCATTCACAACTGCTTCAAAGAGAATAAAATACCTAGGAATCCAACTTACAAGGGATGTGAAGGACCTCTTCAAGGAGAACTACAAACCAGTGCTCAATGAAATAAAAGAGGATACAAACAAATGGAAGAACATTCCATGCTCATGGGTTGGAAGAATCAATATCGTGAAAATGGCCATACTGCCCAAGGTAATTTATAGATTCAATGCCATCCCCATCAAGCTACCAATGACTTTCTTCACAGAATTGGAAAAAACTACTTTAAAGTTCATATGGAACCAAAAAAGAGCCCGCATCGCCAAGTCAATCCTAAGCCAAAAGAACAAAGCTGGAGGCATCACGCTACCTGTCTTCAAACTATACTACAAGGCTACAGTAACCAAAACAGCATGGTACTGGTACCACAACAGAGACATAGATCAATGGAACAGAACAGAGCCCTCAGAAATGATGCCGCATATCTACAACTATCTGATCTTTGACAAACCTGACAAAAACAAGAAATGGGGAAAGGATTCCCTATTTAATAAATGGTGCTGGGAAAACTGGCTAGCTATATGGAGAAAGCTGAAACTAGATCCCTTCCTTACACCTTATACAAAAATTAATTCAAGATGGATTAAAGACTTAAATGTTAGACCTAAAACCATTAAAACCCTACAAGAAAACCTAGGCAATACCATTCAGGACACAGGTATGGGCGAGGACTTCATGTCTAAAACACCAAAAGCAATGGCAACAAAAGCCAAAATTGACAAATGGGATCTAATTAAACTAAAGAGCTTCTGCACAGCAAAAGAAACTATCATCAGAGTGAACAGGCAACCTACAGAATGGGAGAAAATTTTTGCAACCTACTCATCTGACAAAGGGCTAATATCTGGAATCTACAATGAACTGAAACAAATTTACAAGAAAAAAACAAACAACCCCATCAAAAAGTGGGCAAAGGACATGAACAGACACTTCTCAAAAGAAGACATTTATGCAGCCAAAAAACACATGAAAAAATGCTCATCATCACTAGCCATCAGAGAAATGCAAATCAAAACCACACTGAGATACTATCTCACACCAGTTAGAATGGCCATCATTAAAAAGTCAGGAAACAACAGTTGCTGGAGACGATGTGGAGAAATAGGAACACTTTTACACTGTTGGTGGGACTGTAAACGAGTTCAACCATTGTGGAAGTCAGTGTGGCGATTCCTCAGGGATCTAGAACTAGAAATACCATTTGACCCAGCCATCCCATTACTGGGTATATACACAAAGGACTATAAATCATGCTGCTATAAAGACACATGCACACGTATGTTTATTGTGGCACTATTCACAATAGCAAAGACTTGGAACCAACCCAAATGTCCAACAACGATAGACTGGATTAAGAAAATGTGGCACATATACACCTTGGAATACTATGCAGCCATAAAAAAGGATGAGTTCATGTCCTTTGTAGGGACATGGATGAAACTGGAAAACATCATTCTCAGCAAACTATCACAAGGACAAAAAACCAAACACCGCATATTCTCACTTATAGGTGGGAATTGAACAATGAGAACTCATGGACACAGGAAGGGGAACATCACACTCCAGGGACTGTTGTGGGGTGGGGGGAGGGGGGAGGGACAGCATTAGGAGATATACCTAATGCTAAATGACGAGTTAATGGGTGCAGCAAAACAACATGGCACATGGATACATATGTAACAAACCTGCACATTGTGCACTAAAACCTAAAGTATAATAATAAAAAATAAAAATAAAAAAATAAAAATAAAAAATAAAAAAATTCAATAATTAATGAAAAAAAAAAACATTTTAAAATTTAAATTCTATACTGACCCTTCAATGCCTAAGCAATTAAGTCCCAATTTCTTAACCTCACACTCAAAGCCTTTACAATTTAGTTTTCAACTGCCTTCCTAAACTTCCCCATCTTCCACCCTCTAAGTCCTGATCTACTCACAGTTTTCCACACCTGCCCTAAATTTCCCCACTTTAGTTTCATTAATAGTTTTGTCACTGCAATGACATAACTGTTAAAGCCAAGCTTAAATTTATTTAAAAGTTTACAAGTTGTTCAGGGAATCATATGGTTTGATCCTCAGTAGTGATAAAACAACATAAAATTATAAAAAACGTTATTATAACATAATGGAATTTCCTCTACTTTAAATATTTATTTTGCACCATCCCTGACCTCTCTACAAAAAAGAAAAAAAAAATTCAAAGTGCCTGAGGTTTCCAGGCATTCCTAGCTCTATTTACTTACTTCCCACCTCAAATGGCCTTAGAATTCAAATTCTGTAGAAAATGGATTTCTGTAAACAATCCACTGAAAATGGGTCATATTTTGCCATTAATAGAATCACAGTCAACAAGGACTAATAGAATTAGTCACTTAAGTATCTTTAGATATGGGAGACAATAGAAACAATAAGAATCTTTTTGTTCCCAGCCTTGAATATAACTAGGAAGCCTTCCCAGAAGAAAGCAGCTGTGAAGGGTACCCATCAGGAATATCCGGCTCAGAAGCCAGGGCCTCAGAGACTGTTCTCTCACTGAGATCTAGAGAGGGAACTCCCTGTGTTATTCTCACTGATGGCTCAGGAACCACCCTTGCAAGTCATGACCACCAGCATCATGTAGCACTGGAACTGATCTGGGCAATGACCTCTGTCTAAACTTCTGAATCCCCTCCGATAAAGACCCAAGACAGCAGCAGAGCCATGCAGCTGTGCTCACATCTCACCCCTGCGCTGGCCAGGAACACATCTATCTTTCCTTTGGGTAGGGTCACCCAACTGCTCTGCCACTTTCAGTTCTTTCAGCTGTGAAAGGCATCTATGTGACAGACCCCTATGTGACAGACCCCTCTGCAGTTTGAAACTATGTGACAACTTTAACACCCAACTCAGCATCTGCATGGGTTTCTGAGAATTACCTGTATCTCTTGTGGTCTCTTTGCTGATTCTCTGGTTCATTAAAAAAAAAAAAAAAGTGACTCATGTGATCCCTGAGTTCCTATATAGCCAGTTTTACTCACTAGCTAAAGAAACACTGTTTTTAAAATGACAAACCCAGCAACAGTTAGGCAAGCTCTCATCAGGCCTCCATGCAAGGCTGTGTGATTGCCTAAAAAAAGTCTTCGACAGCGAATCTTGAACTTGGGCCATGGGGGCTGCTGCCCACATTGACCTCAGGGGCTGATGGGGAGAACAGGAACGAGTCAACACACTGGAACTGAAGAACACACCCCATGTGGCGTGAACTCATCACCTGAGAAGAAATCTCTATAACCTACTTGGCTTGTTGTATGTGCTGGGGTGGGAGTCACGGTCTCAGTGATTTTCAAGTGTTCTCTTTCAAGCTTCAGATAGCTCATAGGCAGATGACCAGAATTGAACAGCGGAAGGCAGGGCCTTTTTGAGGTGACAATTCTGAGATCAACCTTATTTACCCTTGTGTTGAAGTCTTTGGCATTCTGGGTGATTTTGTAGAGTTGGGGAAACCTGAGCATGCTCTCCCAAGTGCAAGACCTCTAGAAGACTCCCAGAGTGAAAGGAGGCATAGCGGTGAAAATCTGCAGGGAGAACAATAATCCATTAAGAGTGGCCCTTCCAATTCACATGGCTTCAGTGTTCCCTTCTACCAAATGATTTTTTTTTCAGTTTTACTTTAAGTTGAGGGGTGCGTGACCAGGCTTATTGCAAAGGTAAATTCATGTCATGGGGGTTTGTTGTACAGATTATTTCA
The DNA here is from genome assembly GCF_028878055.3 of Symphalangus syndactylus. Taxonomy (NCBI): domain Eukaryota; kingdom Metazoa; phylum Chordata; class Mammalia; order Primates; family Hylobatidae; genus Symphalangus; species Symphalangus syndactylus. Next base: position 82,283,198 of record NC_072426.2, read on the forward strand.
TCACCCAGGTATTAAGCCTAAGTATTCATTAGTTATTTTTTCTGATACTATTCCTCTCCTACCCTCTGCCCTCTGCAAAGCCCAGTGTATGTTGTTCCTCTCTATGTGTCCATTAAAATCCAGTCAAGTACAAACCATGAGATTCCATGATTCACAACGCCCAGAACACCCTCCAAAAAAAGAAAAGAAAATACCATTTTTATAATAATCAGTATAAGATAAATGCATTGAACACTAAAAGCATCATATTTTATTGGCCATGAAATCTTGTTAAATTAGCAACTACCTTCCCATGTAAAATGAGGTCTGATGTGGAATGACACCACCATTAGCTGGGTGAAGTTCTGTTTTGTTTTCTGTTTGTACTAGCTGAGGTACAATTTTACAACTTCCCATCTTGATGTTATAATAAAATTTAAGGAATTTTGCTATGAATGAATTATGGGCCAGATACTGTAATAAGCACCAGGAATGTAGAGACCTACAAAGAGAAGAAATAGGAAATGGAAGCAGGTCCCAGACCTCCAGGAATCCACCTACTACAGAAGTCAGCGAGGAAAGTGAGGCGATAGATAGATAGATAGATAGATAGATAGATAGATAGATAGATAGAAAGATAGATAGAATGAACACAGCGCTCTTCAAAATGACCCATGGGGGAGAGGTTAGAGAAGAAGAAGGGAGAGTCATGAAATGATTCCTGCACCAAAGAGTATCTAACATGCAAGGTATTGGACTGACAGAATTTGACAATATAACACGGATGTAGGTGAGGAAGCATTCCCATGAGAGAAGCACCCCTTAGAAAGCTCCAGGGTATCAGCTAGCTGGTATGCAGGTGTTGAACAAAGTTTACAGGAGGCCATTGTTTGGACTGAGCTCCTGCACTTGACCTCAGCGTCTTGACCAAGCCAGAATAAAGTCACTCATGCTGAGAGATGCATTGTCAAACTAAACTTTGAAACAAGACCATTTTTTTTTAAAAATGGAGATTCACAGCAGCCAGTTTACTTGGGCCCCAGAAGGGACCCAATTTACCTGAGCCAGGGTGGTAAGGGGGTCCTCTGTGTTTTACCTCTTTAAGGAAAGTAACTTTGAAACAACCAATCACTTTTTGTTCTGTTTCTGTTTTCTTTAGCCCTTTTCTGCCAATAAAGCTAACCCCCCTCTGCTCAGCTTATTGAAGAGCACTCATTCTATTTCATAGAATGAGATGTCAACCAATTCTAGAATGGCCAGTAACAGCCAATTAGATTTTAAATTGTTGTAATTTTGTCTTTTGACAGAGGAGCGTTCTAGGAACTCCTGGCCTCAAGTGATCCACCCACCTCGGTCTCCCAAAGAGCTAAAATCACAGGCCTGAGCCACTGTGCCTGGGCTCTGGGCACATTTATTAACTTAAACAATGTCTGGAGACATTTTTTATTATCACTGAGGGAAGGGGTACTATGATGATGAGGTGCTATTGGCCTCTAGTGGGCAGGATCTGGTAAGCATCCTACAATGTACAAGGGAACACCGTATACAAAGAATCATCCCATCCAACATGTTGACAATGCTAAGATTGGAAAATCCTTCTCTAGAACCATCCTTAATGCCTCTATATCTTCCACTCATTTCTGAAAAGAGCCTGGTAAACAGATCTACCACAGGCACTAAAGCTAGCTCTCGGAAACAGAAAGAACCTCCTGGCTACTAGCCTGGCCGAAGTAGGAGAATTGCTTCAACATTGACAGTTTCATGCACAAACTATGAAAATGTCTAGTGTTTTTAAGAATTAGAATTAAAATGCAAAGAAATAGTTTGCTAAGGATAATGGCAGGGTGTACATGGAGTTAAAGTATTGAAAATTCTCTTTATGATCATCACATGAAAAGACAGATTAAAAAAGAGTCCTAAGCAGAATATCAACATACCAAAAGTAGCAATGAATAAAAACAAAGTATTATCACAATCAAGTTCAGTTTATCTGACACACGCAAGGTTAGATTAACAAGAGTAAATAATGTAATGCAATTCAACACAAGTAAAAAATGGTTTCTTAAATGATCATCTCAATAGATGCAAAATAAGTAGTACTTTGTAAAACTGAACTTTGATTCACAATGAGACTGGGAGAACTAGTATGAGAAGAGAATTTTATTACTACAATTATAATGGTAGCTCCAGTGATTTTTGCCCCTTGGTGTTCTCACTTTGTACACTTCTCTTTCCCTGAATATGACTTGCCTCTGGTGAACAGAATTTTGCAGATGTAGTTAAACTCTAAAATCAGTTACTGTTTGGTTCATCAGTAGGGAAATTATCCTGAGTGAGCCTGATATACACCCTGATATGACAGGCTATTCTTGCTGACTTGATGAAGCAAGCAGCCATCTTGAGGAAATCCACATGGCTAAGAACTGTGACCAGCCTCTAGGAACTGTAGACAACATTTAGGACCTGAGATCACCCAGCCAAAAGTCAGGAGATAGCTTGGGATTTCAGTCATACTGTCACAAAAACATACATTTTGCCAGCAAACTTAATGACCTTGGAAGCAGACTCTTTCCCAGTCAAGATTCCAAATGAAAATTCAGCCCAGCTGACACCTTGATTGCAGCCAGATAAGACTGAGCAGAGGACCCAGTTAAGACATGAACATACTTCTAACCCACAGAAGCCATGATCTCATAAATGTCTGTGGTCCTAAGATGTTATGTTTGTGGTGATCCATTATGCAGTCCTGCAAAACTCATACAGTAAACTAAAAGATATATATTATGAAAACAAAAACCCACTATCTACATAGAGATTGAAATATATTGTTTTCCCATTACAATTTCAACAAGACATGGATACCAATTGTACCCACATTTATTCAACATTATTCTTGCAGTAGAAAAAAAAAGAAATAAAAATTCTTGAATTAGAAAGAAGACTGTTACTATTTACAGATGGTGTGCATATATAGAAAATCCTAAACATTGTACAGATCAAATATTCAGATAAGAAAATTACAAGTTTACCAAGACAGTTTAACTAATCAAGTTCAATACACAAAATATCAATTTTATTTCTATAAGCAAGTAACAAAAGAAAAAAAATATATATAAATAAATTTTGTGATAGGATCAACTATACCAAATAATTGAGTATAGATGTTAAAATAGGCAAGATCTCTATGTGAAAATTTTTTAAATTAATTAAGTTAATAAGACAATTGAAATATTAGTAGTATGAGAATACAATATTATCTCTTTTCTTCCCAAATTATTAACTCAATGAAATTCCAATCAAAATCCTTGCTCTGCAGAGCTTTGTGTATTGACTATAAAATGTATATGGCATATTCCCTCTCTTCTCTTTCTGAGCATTTTTTTTCATAAGCATGGAGATAAAACAGAAAGCTGTGATTGTCCAGAGTGAGGAGTTGAGGCCTGGAGACAATGAGAAAGACCTAAGTGTGGGAGCACCACCCTGCACAATGTTAAGAATCAAGTGAGAGCACCCCTGAATGGTGGGTGAAATAGAATAAAATATCAAAAACTGAATAGAGTCAGGAGGCATCCATGCAGAGATGGAGAAGGAAAACCCTAGCATGGGTTTTCAGCACCTGAGCAGGAAAAATTTTCTGTCTAAAAGGGCAGCTTGGCACAAAATATCTGAGAAAGAGTGGAGTGAAGACAGAGGGAAAGCAGCAGAGGTAACCTAATGAAGGATGCTGAAGTCCCAGAGGGAGTGAGTACTTACCTAAGGGCAGGGACACAAGAGACTGGTCACACAGAAGGGTATTGAACAAATGAAGTGAGTATAGCAGGTCCTTGAATAATGCCATTTCATTATAACATGGATGAAAAACAAATCTCATCTGAGGTCTCTGTCCATGAGGAGTTTAAATGTTCTTGTTATGTCTGTATGGAGTTTCTTCAGGGACTCTTCTTTTTGTCCTACATCCCAAAGCTCTGTACATGAGATTAACTGATGTGTCTACATGGTGCCAGTCTGACTAACAGTGGATGTGTGTGTGAGTGACCCTGCAATGTCATGATGTACATGACATTGCTTACAAGTTTGATGTAGGACAATTAATCCTTTTCAAACACTTCTAATTTAGATTAAATCACTGACCAGCATTAACAAAAAAACTCTATAATAATAGGGTTCCCTCCTGGCACCCAAAACTGCCAGGAGAAGCTCCTGCCATCTGCAAACCTGAACTGCAATAAGCAGGTTGGAAAAGGATCAAGTAAACGAATGCAAAGTACTGTAAAATAAAAATCCGTGAGAACTATGATAATCACACAAATGCTGTTGTTGACAATGACGCCATACAAAAGCACTCCGTGAGGCTGACATACTTGTGACTGTTTGTTTCTGAACTGCATAATCGTAAGTGGTGCTCCTTACAGTCTGCAATCTACTGACCTTGATTGCTTGATGTAACCCACGACCACTACAACTGCCATCACTCGGTGGTTCACCAGAAATTGAGTAAAAAATATCTTACTTATTTTTATTAACCTTTAAAAAATATATGTAAAGCACACATTGATTTCAACGTTTAATGTTTGTTAGAAGTGTTTTGGGTCCTGAATGGTATTGCCCAGGTTTTCTTGTAGGGTTTTAATGGTTTTAGGTCTAACATTTAAGTCTTTAATCCATCTTGAATTAATTTTTGTATAAGGTGTAAGGAAGGGATCCAGTTTCAGCTTTCTACATATGGCTAGCCAGTTTTCCCAGCACCATTTATTAAATAGGGAATCCTTTCCCCATTTCTTGTTTTTGTCAGGTTTGTCAAAGATCAGATAGTTGTAGATATGCGGCATCATTTCTGAGGGCTCTGTTCTGTTCCATTGATCTATGTCTCTGTTGTGGTACCAGTACCATGCTGTTTTGGTTACTGTAGCCTTGTAGTATAGTTTGAAGTCAGGTAGCGTGATGCTTCCAGCTTTGTTCTTTTGGCTTAGGATTGACTTGGCAATGCGGGCTCTTTTTTGGTTCCAGATGAACTTTAAAGTAGTTTTTTCCAATTCTGTGAAGAAAGTCATTGGTAGCTTGATGGGGATGGCACTGAATCTATAAATTACCTTGGGCAGTATGGCCATTTTCACGATATTGATTCTTCCAACCCATGAGCATGGAATGTTCTTCCATTTGTTTGTATCCTCTTTTATTTCATTGAGCACTGGTTTGTAGTTCAGGACATAGGCGTGGGCAAGGACTTCATGTCTAAAGCACCAAAAGCAATGGCAACAAAAGCCAAAATTGACAAATGGGATCTAATTAAACTAAAGAGCTTCTGCACAGCAAAAGAAACTACCATCAGAGTGAACAGACAACCTACAGAATGGGAGAAAATTTTTGCAACCTACTCATCTGACAAAGGGCTAATATCCAGAATCTACAATGAACTCAAACAAATTTACAAGAAAAAAACAAACAAACAACCCCATCAAAAAGTGGGCAAAGGACATGAACAGACACTTCTCAAAAGAAGACATTTATGCAGCCAAAAAACACACGAAAAAATGCTCATCATCACTGGCCATCAGAGAAATGCAAATCAAAACCACAATGAGATATCATCTCACACCAGTTAGAATGGCCATCATTAAAAAGTCAGGAAACAACAGGTGCTGGAGACGATGTGGAGAAATAGGAACACTTTTACACTGTTGGTGGGACTGTAAACTAGTCCAACCATTGTGGAAGTCAGTGTGGTGATTCCTCAGGGATCTAGAACTAGAAATACCATTTGACCCAGCCATCCCATTACTGGGTATATACACAAAGGACTATAAATCATGCTGCTATAAAGACACATGCACACGTATGTTTATTGTGGCACTATTCACAATAGCAAAGACTTGGAACCAACCCAAATGTCCAACAGCGATAGACTGGATTAAGAAAATGTGGCACATATACACCATGGAATACTATGCAGCCATAAAAAAGGATGAGTTCATGTCCTTTGTAGGGACATGGATGAAAGTGGAAAACATCATTCTCAGTAAACTATCGCACAGACAAAAAACCAAACACCACATGTTCTCACTGATAGGTGAGAATTGAACAATGAGAACTCATGGACCCAGGAAGGGGAACATCACACTCCGGGGACTGTTGTGGGGTGGGGGCAGGGGGGAGGGACAGCATTAGGAGATATACCTAATGCTAAATGACGGGTTAATGGGTGCAGCAAAACAACATGGCACATGGATACATATGTAACAAACCTGCACATTGTGCACATGTACCCTAAAACCTAAAGTATAATAATAAAAATAAAATAAAATAAAATAAAAGTGTTTTGCGTCCTTACTTAGAAGTTCAGTGATGTTTCTGTGACCGGAAATATATCATAGGAATGTCACTCTTATTTATATCAGTTAGCCTATGGTAAAAGTGGTTTTATTATACGTCTTTCACTTAAGCTCAGTTCCAAGACCTATTGATCATGTTAAGTAAGGACGGACTACATACTAAGCATGAAGGGAGACACGTTACTGTCAAAGACAGGAGTTACAAATGCAATTGACCCTTGAATGACATCGTGTGAACTGCATGGGTGCTCTTGTTAGCAGATATTTTTGAAGAAATATAAAAAAATTTGGAAATTAATGGCAATTTGAAAAAAACTGTAGATGAACCAAATAACCTAGAAATAGCAAACAAAAATATTTATACAATTACTAGTCTACTTTATCATTGCTACCATGAAATATACAAAATCAATTATAAAAAGTGAAAATTTATCAAAATGTGTGCATACAAAGAACATGATGCTAGCTTCAGCTAAGAGAAATGTAAACAAGCATAAAAATGCAGCATTAAATTATAACTGCAAAAAGTTAACTTTAGTATGTATTGTACTACTATAGTAGGTTTATGCCCACCTGGTACTATTGCAGTGAGCTCAAGTGTTGGGCATATCAGCTCAAAACACCATGTGATGCCAATCATCTGCACAGGAGCAATTCGTTTACCTAGAAAAATGTGTCATACAGTAAAAGGTGATTTCTCATGGTTCTTGCCTGTTTTCCATCATTTTTTTGTAATACCATGAACCTCAAAACATGTGAAGTGCCACTATTGATGCCATAAGTGCTCCAATGATGTAAAGTCATGACTTTTTTGTATGAAAAAGCTAAATATTTCTCCAAAGAAAAAGCTTTGAAAAATATTAACAAGTCATAACCTATTAAATAGAATGAACCATGAATCCATACTGATACAAATAAACGAATAACTTGAAGGTTTGAAGAGAAAGAGATATTTACATAGTCTCAAATGAACTCCCTACAAAATAGTAATTCATGAAAAAGTGAAAAAATAACATGACAGAGGAGATGTTCAGCAGATACCACCATTAGAAATAAAATCTAGCATCACCAGTAACAGAGCAAATCAAAACTGTGGTCAAACGATGGGATGCAAAAAGATCACAGGAGCATTTTGGTGATAGCCATGTTCAAAAAGTATGATATAAAACTAATTACAGGTCAGGCGCGGTGGCTCACGCTTGTAATCCCAGCACTTTGGGAGGCCGAGGCGGGCAGATCACGAGGTCAGGAGATCGAGACCATAGTGAAACCCCGTCTCTACTAAAAATACAAAAAATTAGCCGGGCGTGGTGGCGGGCGCCTGTAGTCCCAGCTACTCAGAGAGGCTGAGGCAGGAGAATGGCGTGAACCCGGGAGGCGGAGCTTGCAGTGAGCCGAGATTGCGCCACTGCACTCCAGCCTGGGTGACAGAGTGAGGCTCCGTCTCAAAAAAAAAAAAAAAAAAAACTAATTACAAGGAAACATTACAAAAACCCAATTGAAGAACATTCTGTATTACTAAACTTTATCTTCTAAAGATTCAAGGTTATAAATATGAAGGAAAGACTGAGAAACTGCTATAATTGAAAGTCGAAGAGATACAGAAGCTAAATATAACTGATGTCTCTGAATGGAATCTTTTGCAACAAGGAATATTATAGACAAGTAATAAAACTTACAAAGAATCTAAGAATTAAATCTTAGAATGTATTAATGTTAAATTTCTGTGAGATTATATTGTAGTCATGTAGAATGTCCTGACTTGCAGGAATATCCACTAAGGAAATCAGAAATCATGGTAGAGTGTCAGCAATTTACTCTCAAATGGTTCAGAGAAAGAAAGTTCTTTGTAGTAAAGCTTGAAACTTTTCTTTAATTTTAAGACTGTTTCCAAAAGCCAACCAAAAAATAAATAAGTAAATAACATGAAAGATGAAAAGTCTTAGGAAAACCTTATTCTTTCGTGAGGAAAAATCCATATAAATCAATACTTAAAATTACATAAATTTGATGGTATGGTGTCAATTGTATTACATGCAACCATTGACAATGACCACAGTACTAATATACCAAAATGCTGTCAGTTGAAATCTAAATCTATCTCTGTAATTGTAAGAAAAATTACAGGATACAAAGCACTAATAACAACTTGGTAGTTTTGCTTGTTTAAACAGCTGCCTATTAAATCATTTGAGTATGTAAAACTCAATAATACAGGATTTTATTTGTAAGATCCACTAAAAAGTTTGTTAAAGAGGTTTAGAAACATGGTTTAAAATGCCATATAAATTTTCATCAGACATATATGATATAAAAATATTATCCTTTTTAAGAAAAGTTTTTATATGTTTTATGTTAAATAAAAAAACCATTAAAAGCTCAAATAAGCATTCCAGTAATAAAACATTATAATTTTTATATTATATAATTTTAAAAATAAAAGTTAGTACCTTTTTTTTCTGATGCTTTACTAACTTCATCTTTTATATTTAAATCATTAGTAGATCCTAGAGGAGCCAGTAGCAGAAAATATAGATTCTAGTTCAGCACCACCTGGAAAGAAAAATATTTATGTTCTTTACCTAAAAGATTTTATGGTAAACTAAGTGGAAGTCAGGAAAAAAGAGTTGAGAACCTACTCTGTGTTAGTGAGAATAAAAAAAAATGTATATATAACTATGATACAAAATTGCTGTTAAATATAACTCACCCATAGTTGTGCATTGAAATAATTATCATTATGATTATGTATCAGAGCTTCTGGCTTTCTCATTCTTTATTCATTTGTTCAACAACCATGTGACAAACACTGGAATTACAGGATGAAGATGAGATAATCCACTCCTTGGCAATGTTATACTATTATATAACCTGAAAAAACAAACAGGTAATTTTCACACAAAGTAATAGATATCATGACACATTTAAAATAGGGCACTACTGGAACACACAGGACATCTAGGTTTTCGGTCAATATTGTAGACTTTTTGGTGGAGAAGATATGCAGGTTGATACCAGAAGGACAACAAAAACATACGTCAGATAGAAGGGAGGAGCAAATGCCAAGAGCTGGAGCTGAGGAAGATGACTGTGAAATTCTGTGTAGTCTAGTTGGCTGGATGCTAGAGCAAAGAGGTGGAGTACTAGTAAGTGGTGAGAAAAGGCTCAATAACTTGACAACAACCAAATTGACTTGGGCCTTTTTATTCTATTTCAAGAAATGTAGAATGTTTCCTGAACACAAAAGTCAACCAATGACAACGTCAAAGACTGGAGATCGAAAATGTCACCAGTCATGTAACTGCTTATGAACTATGACTGCTTGGCTATGCATTACGAGATGAGTCTTAGGTCTGTTGGCCTTAAATCACTGCCATAACCTTGAGAAGAGAATGATGCCTTTGTTTTCTCAAAACAACTGCAGTGTGTAGGCTAAAAGTTCCACAAGGATGGCAGAGAGTTTAGAGTCAAAAACAGATATGCTGACTACTTGAGATTTTTCTAAATATATGGAACATGACAAATTAATGAGGCATAAATATACTCTTAATTATGAGTATGTGTTTATATCTTCCATTAAATATGTGTACAAAAATAATTAGCATACTATCTATTAAACAAACAATAGCCAACTGATGTACTTATCAATTAACCAAACTGTAAATAGCCATTTCCTATTTACAGTTTATTTTAGAAGCCAATTAATAAATCTGAATTGAATTAATAAATTTTGCAATGTACCTTTCTCCTGCTCTAGTGGTATTTTCTGCCACTCCTGCTGCATTTTAAATAAGTCAAATATTATCTATAATGTTTAATTTTAAGAAGAGAAATTATCCTGAAAATGATGTCTCACTTACAGAATTGTGCCCTTTAATACTTTCAGAGACTATACCTAACATGAGAATTGCTTAAATAGAAAAACACAATCACATAAATAACCTAAAGTTCTTACTTATTTTAGATTTACATAATAGAGACTATACATGAGTAGTGCTGTTAAATCTGAGAAAAAATTACAAATAATATTGGTCTATGAGTTTTTCTCTTACTACTACAAAGGTTAGAGAATTTAATTCATATTTTGCAATGAATGCATTTCTTTCTAATTCTTAGCAAAACTCTGTCCTTTATTAAAGTTCAGTTTTTTCACTTCAATAGGTTTTTCCTTAAATTAACTTTCCATTCTCCCCCTTCAGAAAATTTACATTTTAATGTATGTTCTGTGTTATCAACTTTTCAGCACAGAACCCTAAATACACACACGAAGAAAGTGGTACTCGCATAATGTCATGAGAAAATTGGACTGGTAAGAGAATAAGTAAAAATATCATGTGATCTACATTATGATTGATATTTCTTTATATAAACACATAGATTTCAGAAAATTTGTTTGAAAAAAGGATAAATATAGGTAGAACCAGTTTTCAATGTTAGCTTGATTCATAACTTTCTAGAATTAGAAAGAAGGAAAGCATGTAGCTGCATAGTTGTAACTTTGATGTCTTTTCAGAAATTAGTATCAGTTTTAAGAATCATTCAATTATTGTTTTCTACTTAATTATGAAATGTGTGGGAGTATTTCAAGCTCCATTGCAAGTGATTCCATCTGGAGTGTTCCTCTTTACATCTTTTGTATAAGAGGTATTCTCTCCCCGTAGGCCAACAAGGTCTGAAATTGTGTACTGCACATACTGGAAATTTTATTACCAATGATAATATGATACTTAAAGCCTTCACCATTTTCAGACAAACATGTTTTCCTATATTTTGAGAGACTGTACTTCGTAACATATCTGTGACTATAATGTTACAGACATGCCTGCTATATTTAATGATGTGACAATACACATTACTAGAGAGGTCTTGTAAAGGAAATAACTCAACACCAGATAAAGGAAGGAGGCTTTACTGGAAGAATATTATATTACCTTTAATAAACACTATGAAAATGTACATTTTCATGTGACTTCAACTAAAAAACTACTAAGGTAATGTTATTACCTTTTCCCCCAAAAGCTCTTTTTCTAAATATTTAATTCCTGCGTTACATTACTTTACTACATTACATTACTTCTTTATATCCTGTTTATGAATATCTTTAGATAATACAAAAATTTGATTAGGTAAATATCAAACACGTTTCTCAACAGATTGTCTAATTTTGTACTGAAAAAATATGAACTCTGTAGAGAATACTTTCTTTTAACAAATTTAAGTGAAGCCATTTTTTACCCTCCTAACTCTCAAAAAATAAACGGTAGGAGAGATATACCTAATGCTAAATGACTAGTTAATGGGTGCAGCACACCAACATTGCACATGTATACATATGTAACAAACCTGCACGTTGTGCACATGTACCCTAAAACTTAAAGCATAATAATAATAAAATTAAAAATAAATAAATAAATGGTAGAAGGAGCTGCCTCTCTTGCAGTGCTAAAGTGGCCTCTCCCTACATAAATTATCTTCCAGCCTTTCACTGACCTTTGAACACTTTACCCCACAGAGAACTGCTGAGGGTAACTTCCTTCGAGAAAGCGATACCAGGTCAGATGTGAATGCTCAGAGAGAAAACAGACAAATCCAAAACATGGGGAAGAAGCTGCTGTATGAGGGCATCCAGAAGCTTAGGGAAAGGGTCTTGGATATTGATGGCTCCACCTTTATTGTTATTATTATTACTGGCTGTTGAAAGAGTTGGGTAATTTTATGCATATTTTCAAGTATAAACTTTTCAATGTTACATGACTTTTTATAAGTCCCTTTCAATTTTGTTCTTTCTTTCCTATTAAATCCACACATTTTTCTCATATTTCTCTTAATCAAAATTCAGAATTATTATTTCCAATCAAGCGACCACATACAGTACCTGGTACAAATTATGGAAGGCAAAAGGAGACAAAATTGTCTTCACGACATCAATCATTGTTCTAGTCAGTGAGAAAAGGGTGTCATTGATGGCTTTGAAGTGTGTATAGCTTATGAGATTTTAAACATTGCCAGAGAAAATACAAAAGGTTAATAAACTGCTAACCTAATTTTATGAATAACACTAAATCAAAAGTTATATTAGCTCCTTATAGGGTAAAATACGTAAATACTACACTGACATTTTTTTTTTTTCTTTTTAAATAGAAGGTGAGAAAATTGTACACAGGAGAAAAAAATGTATCCACAATTTTTAGGAAATTAGCAAGGCTCTCGCATAAACAATAGTTTTTAAACCATGTCCCATAGAAATCTAAGGTTACTACAGAGGACATAGCAGTATTAAGGGATAATGATGTCACAGCTTCAGAGCCTCCATCCTTTCTTTAGCAAGTTAGCTCTACTCGTATCTGTTCTGTTTTATATAATATGGTTACATCTAACTTTTTTTTTTTAAAAAAAGTTCTGTTCTTCAAAAAAATTTTAAGCAATGAAAGTCACTGATAAGTCAAACTCCCTCATTTTACAAAAGAGGCAACACAAACTCAGAGCACTTGTGCCTCACCATAGGTCACAAAGCCAATTAGCTCCAGGACAGAAATGGGCTTTAGGTCTTCCATCTGAGACTGGCATTTGATGCCAGTGATTTCCTCCATATTTAGGAGAAATGTATAGATTTTAAAATATAACTCAGAGAAAATGCATGCATATGGTAAAACTGTCTTGTAGCTCAACCATGTTTAGGTGCAACAGGTTAAAAAGTAGCTCTCCAGCTAAATTGTGAATTCTAAAATTATGAATACAAAGTAAGCAATAGAAATTAATAGCATAACATCTGTGAGTGGTAGTCAATATAATCAATTTGTAAAGAACAAGTTTGTTAAACTCCAAAAAAAGGAACTTGAAGGAGAAAAATGTTATCAAGCCAGGTGATACTGAGAAAATTCTTTTTTAGAAAAACTATTAATTTTCTCCAAATAGGACTTGGCTTACCAAAATCAATTAATAAATGAATTATCCATGTTCTGGGTTATTTTTAGCAAAATTGAAGACACAAAACATATTTCTCTTTGCCATCTAGCGTACTTCTATCTAACCTCTTGTCATTAATTGGTACATACAAAGACAAACCTGAACTTAATTTCAAGGAAAACTTAAACCCATGCACAAATAATTGGTGAGCCTTCATTTCCCTGACTTCAAGTTTCCATGTGAGGACTCATGCTCTCTCTACTTTCCTCTTGGGAGGAGGGAAGATTTACCTAATGGGTAAATCTGGGCAAAGCACATTGAGTGTGCTTGTTTGGCTCTGAGTCTCTTTGCAAACATGTGTCTGCCCACAGTGACATGAGTTTGGGTTGGCTGTCATGTCTGCAGGAAGCTGTCTGCTCCTGTGGCTGTGTCAACCAACTTTTTCTTCCAGTTGCAACTATGTGTAAGAGCTTAGTCTGAGAAGAAATGTTCAGAAGCTCACTGTGGCTGCACATCTGAGCCATGTCTTCCCATTAGTTGTCACGAGTCAGCAATAAAGCGGGTATGTTGATGTCTATCAATCTAATTCCTATGTTCTGAACTCAGGGAAAGAAATAGGAGAATCATTTGCAGTCTACCTCACCACAGCCCCACCAAGATGGCTACATAATACTTGTAAAAATGTTTCCTACTTCCTTGACTTTGTAACTTTATATTCTTCAACACAACCCCCATATTAACAATAGGAAGCGCTGGAAGAAACTGAAATCAGGCCCGGTGCAGTGGCTCACGCCTGTAATCCCAGCACTCTGGGAGACCGAGGCAGGCAGATCACAAGGTCAGGAGATTGAGACCATCCTGGCTAACACAGTGAAACCCCGTCTCTACTATAAATAAAAAAATTAGCTGGGCTTGGTGGTGGGCGCCTGTAGTCCCAGCTACTCGGGAGGCTGTGGCAGGAGAATGGCGTGAACCTGGGAGGCAGAGTTTGCAGTGAGCCGAGATTGCACCACTGTACTCCAGCCTGGGTGACAGAGCAAGATTCTTTCTCAAAAAAAAAAAAGAGAAAGAAATATAGTGAAATCAATCACAATAGTAAAGCCCAACAAATACAATATTCACTATTTCAACAATACAACAATAACTTAGTGACAGGCTACTGTTACATTATACTTGATATTATAAATTTAAAAATATTGCTGTATTGTCTTTTTGAGACCAATTTGATAAATACATATACATCGCACACATACTTTTCCATAATTAATATATTTTCAAGTAACCATGTTTTTAAAGTAAAATGTAATATCATTCTCTATTTTAAGGAGGACTCAAGTTTTATGACAGTAATTATGCACTCCCATGTAGCATAATCAAATAAGCTTGCACATTTAAACCACTGCAGTTCAAGATCAAAATATCAATAGTTTAATGTCTGAAGGCAATTATACTTGGTAGTTTGTGAGTATTAAATACGTGCACTGTGTCAAAGAGAAAGAAACTGGGGAACACTTCGTTGACCAAAGAACTGATAGATTAAGCATAGAGCCACACATATATTTAAAGACATTGTGGGGGAAAAATGAATAAAAGAAGAATTAGAAGAACTTGAGAAATTATCTGAAACAATTCTTAAGGATAAAATGAGGAATTCGCATTTGGCTAAGTAGATAAAAAAGTGGAGACAGGAGAAATTATATAGAGCCTAAAACTGTTGTAATAAGTTTATCAAACTCTGTATTTGCCTTACGAATGATTGCCATAACTATTATTATAGTTTGATTAGAGTTAAAATTCAGAGTAGACAGGCGCTTCCTTGGTGATGCAAACAGGACTATTTTGTTTGGGAAAAACTGCAACTCAATATTCTGTGGAAAAAGTGCAAGTCAACATTCTGATATGACACAATGTTCCACCATGTGACACAAAGTTCCACCATGTGGCACAACATTCCACCATGTGACACAATGTTCCACCATGTAAAAAGTTACAGTCTTAGGAATACGGTTTTAGCTTGGACATATCTATATAACTACATTTAGAAAAGAAGTTGCTAAACTGAATGAACATTTGAGAAATAGAAAAGTTACTTAAATAAATTATTAGAAACTTTTTGAGTCAGTAATGCACCGGAAGTCCAAAACCAGTCAATGTAGAAATGAGTCTTCCTATCTCAAACATCTAATAATACTATGGGAGGTGGCACAGATTATCTAAAATAATACAAAAGGTGGGTTTTTGGAGGGAGCATTACAAACAAGTGACATTTAGACATCCATCTCAAACATTTAAAAAACATGTACCAAGTGACTACTGGGTGCCATGCATTGTCTTAGACACACAGGTACTATACAACTTTCAAACCTAAAAAAAACTTTAAACCAGCCAAGTCTTGTCTTTCATTAATGTGGCATAAATATTTATGATTTCATTTATTACAAAAACATTCTATGTGCAAAAGGATCCAATGACTGATGTATTTTTGAAGCTAATTTTAATTTTTGAATTTTATAATATAATTTTTTAAAGAACCAATAAAATTATAAAATTCCTTCTCATATATAGAACAAAGCATCTCAGAATTTAAATTAAAAAAAAGTAAAAGTTTCAAGAAAGTATACATAGTTATCTATGATAGCTATAATAGTGTTAAGTGGTAAGGCTAAACTTCATGTGTTGGTGACAGGTGCAAGAGCTGGCAAATGATATCAACATAGAGAACACTGGCTTTGACATCCAGCACAACTTCAATCACATGCAACAAAAATGATGTATTATAATCAGCATCTTTACAGTTTAAAAAGCTGTATAAGATAGACCTTCAAATTAACAATATTCCAAAATATTACAACCTTGCAAATAAAGAAGATAAATTCAGTATCAATGCGATTTTAACATATTTTATGTTAGATTTAGATATTTTAACATTTTACTATCTAGAATTATAGCCAAAAATGTCTAAATGTCTTCTTGTTTGTAATGCTACCTCCAAAAACCCACCTTTTGTATTATTTTAGATAATCTGTACCACCTCTCATAGTAGTATTAGATGTTTTCCTAGTAGAAATAATTAAATTTTAGCAACTCTAGTAGGCACCTTCTTTCTGTATCTCTAAGAATTTTGTAAACAATTACATAAGAACTTTTCAGGTCATTCTAAAGAAGTTATGAAAACATGTCACTGAATCTTCATAGAATTATTAAGTCGAACATGATTTGGCAAACCAATTGCCCACAAAGAAACCCTGCACTCCTTGGAAGTACTAATGAAGTTTAAAATGAACTGTCTTTCAACATATCTGGAAATACTAAAAATAAATAGTACCTTGCCCCCCTAAAAACTAAGAGAAAATATTTTCTCAAAAATCTTTGCTTGCACTGCATTTGTATTTATACATGTTTTCATTGTCTTGTAAAATAATACATGAGCTGATTATTCTGGAAAAAAACAGATAAGAAAATTTCATATGTGCATCATGACTAACACTTCACAGTAGTATTTAACATTCTTCCTCTTTTTGTACCCAGAAGTGCAGTTTTATGACCCTGAAGCACTTAAGACACTGACCATATCACTCTTTTTTCAGAAAAATAAAACTAAGCTATCAAAATAATTAAAAACTCAGCTAGCTGGGATCATCTAATTTATGTATTAAAACAATCATTTAATTGTTCCCCTTTATTTGGCAGCAATGCTGTCTGAGAAAGCTTAGATCTGCTCCTCTAGAATTTTTTAGAATATGAAGCCAGGTAAAGAAAAAACATTTCATTTAACATAAGCATACACTATTTTTCTCTGCATAAAAGAGATTATGAAATCACCATCAAAACTATAAGCCAATGTGCATTGATTGAAATGGGTATTTTAGTGACAGTGGTACACAGTGAAAACTAGTTGCTACCTATTTACTTTAGTTCAAAAAAATTGTGGGTTTTTAAATTATTTATTTATTTACTTATTTTAACAGGGGCTATGTTGCCCAGGCTGGAGAGCATTGGCTATTCATAGCTGTGATTATGATACACTACAGCCTTGAAATCTTGGGCTCAAGTGATTCTTTTGCCTACTCAGCCTCCTAAGTAGCTAGGATGACTGCATATAGTTTTAAAATTTTTCCCCCAGTCAAAAAATGGAATCTCTCAACCTCTCTCTCTCTCTCTCCATATATATGTGTGTGTGTGTGTGTGTGTGTGTGTGGAGATATATATATATATATATATATATATATATATATATATATATATATATAAAACCAATGCTTCAATTTATACATCTTGTCATTGCTGGCATCATTTTGGGATCTCCAGAAATTGATTCTTACTATGAGTAAAATCACCTGGTTGGATTGAATGATGTCTGTTGCATCATCAGGGTAGATGAGAACCCTGTACAGCTTTATGGAATTCTGGGTAGAAAGAAGATACTGGCTTATGTGTGGTTGTAGTTGCTATTAAAAGACTCAATATCATTGCCATATTAGTCATCGATAATTCAAGTGATAGACAGACATAAGTGAACATCATTTTAAAAATTCAAAAAGTTGATTTAGCTATTTTCAAGCTATTGTAAAATTGCACAGCAATAATAGACACTTTACAAAAGCTGAGGGAAAAAGTGATGTAGGTATAGTGGCAATTAAAGATCCAGTCTTGTGTAAAAAAAAAAAAAGACTTTTAGCTTTAAAACAAAACAAAAATGAATCATTTAAGTGTTCCATGTTTATTTACTTCATAAATGTATTTATTTTAGATTACTTTAAATAATGAACATCTACATGTGATTAAGTGTTTGGATGTCAAACATTCACTTCTGATTAGGGGTGCAAAACTTGAGATGGTAGAGGAAAACATTAGAAGTGTTATGAACCACAGCCAAACTCAAACCAATCAGAAAATAAGCCAAAACATCTCAAAGTATATATTTAGTTACTAGGAAATAATATTCACTTTCTAAAATGTAACTTAAATGCAGTTTTTAAAGCAATTCAAAATGTGTTACTTTAAGTTTATTGAATGAAGTTAACAAATGAGTATTTCATGAAAATGAGAGCTCCAGGGACTTTTAGAAAATTGTAAAATTTCTGTTTTCTTTCTTTGTTAACGCAGGTAATGTTGACCATTATTTAACACACATGAGTCAATTAACTCAGTATTTCACCTACTTAAAAACAAGAATTGCATCAGAAATCTGAAAACCAAAGGAAGAAAGATAATATAACTAACCGTGAACAAGTAATTCTTCACACTGTTATTTTATGTCTGTAGGCTCCAGGAAGAAATCATGAATTTTTCTTCTAAAGTAAGTATTCTGTTGACACAAACTATTGGTAAGATTTTCAACATAAGGTGACGCTAGGACTGGCCTCCTAGCATGAGTTGTGAATAAAGACCTGGTCTGTTGTTTCTCCAAAAGAAGTTTCTTACTGGTCTCTGCTTGTCTCTCATGAGTTCTGTGAAGATTGCAAAAGGAAAATGCTTAGTATTTTATTTTTTCCTACATAATTAGAAAATGACTTGAATTTAAAAAGAAAACCCTTCTATAAGAATAAATAACATTTCCCACTAAACCGTGCTTTAACAATGAAGATGTGTGAGAGCATGCCTAGTGTATACAATTATAGGTTTTAAATTGTTCTTAAAAAGTACATATAGTTTTAGGAGGATTTCTAACAAAAAGTTTTTTTTTTTTTTTGCCGCCATGACTATTTCACTATGTAGAAATATATCAAAACATCATGTTATATTTCTTAAATACGTACAATTAAAAAACTAAAACTAAAAAAGCTATAAATATGTGTTTATTAAACCAGTTTAAATATTTTTAAAAATTATCCCTCAAAGATATTTTCAGGCATTTGACTTAACATTTCTTGTACATTTTCACTCATTATTTGGGATGAGTTACGCATTTGACACTGAGAAGTAATTCAGACAAACAACTCCTAGGGGAGACAAAGATAGCTGAGTGGGAGATCAAAAAGAACTAAAACAGCTTCAAAGACAATTAGCTACTAACATTGTGACCAAGGCATTGGAGGTGGGGCCTGTGCCTTCTGTCTTCCACACACACCTTCAGGCTAACCAAGGTGTTATTTTTAACCATTTTGTGTATTGTACATCCCTTAATCTCTGTATTATTAATTCCCCATTTCACAAGGATGCTTTTATAAAGAATGAAAAAACTATACAGGGTGTTTTCTCAGGGTGCTGTCTAATGATAATACCCAAGATCACTATCAAAGAAAGTTAACTTACCAAGTGTCAGAAAGTGAAATGTAGTAGTAATTGTACTTGACCATTTTGGTCTCAATTTTAATCCTCTAAACAACAGTTAAACTTATTAGTATTTCTATTTGGGGACATGCTGAAAAGTCATTTAATGACAATACTACAGTCAAATTAAATGCTTCAAAAATACTTAGCTGAAAGGCTAACAAATCAGGTTGACTAGATGTGAATCTGAAGGGGAAAAAAAGCCATATTAAACCAACAAATGGGGAAGAGACATAAACTCTCCTGGACAAACTCTTTGAAGGTCAGTTCATTTACTAACATCATGTTTCCATAATTATATTATCTAGTTAACTTCCACTTCCCACTGATGTTGTGAACCTGTCTCACTAAAAATTAAACTTTTAAGGCAAATTAATGAGCTTAATTTACTTTCTATAATTATATTCTGACTGACTTGTTTAGTTCATTTGACAACAAATCCCTAAATTTTAATTCCTCTAAATAGAGGTGTTTATATTTTTCTAATTCTGTTTTATTAAAGTCTTCTACAGTTTTCATTTTGGAGAGTTCAGATTCCAGATCTTTAACTATCAGCTCCATCTTATTTATTGAAACAATGCCATGCTCTCTTAAGTGCTATAGGTTTTCTTGAGTTTCTGCTTGTGTCTAAACAAATTAAAAGTCCTGTAACAAACAATTTAATTGTACATTTAAGGATAACTCAAAGAGTATAATTAATTTGTTTGTAACACATTGGATAAAAGCTTGAGGTGACGAATACCCCATTTACCCTAATGTGATTATTATGCATCTGATGCCTGTATTAAAATATCTCATGTAACCCATACATACATATATACATATATGTATATATATACACACCCTACTGTGTACCCACAAAAATTAAAATTAAAAAGAAAAAAAATCAAAAGGGTACATTTTAAGGTAATTATAAGCTGCATAATTATTGTATATTTGTTTCCTTTTAAGTCAGTGATTCAGAAAGCAATTTTAAATATGTGAAAAAGAAGCTGAAGCTTGAAATACTTATCAGTAATATTTACTAAATTGATAATAGCTAATAACTAGATAGGAGGATGAGTTCTGGTGTTCTGTGGCATTGTAGAGTGAATACAGTTAACTATAATTTATGATATACTTCCAAAACCTAGAAGAGAGGATTGGAAATGTTCCCAACAGAAATAAATAATAAATGTTTGAGGTGTTGAATATACTAGTTATCTTGATTTGAGCATTACACATTGTATACATATATCGAGGAGATATCACTGTTTCTCTATATCCCATAAACATGTATGTACATGTCAACTAAAAATATAAAACAATTCATCTCATTAAAAAAATAATAACATGGGCCAAACTTAGTGACTTAACTGCTAATGAATAGAATGTGGCCTGACCATCCTCACTCCAAACAGGAGAAGAGGGTACCAAGGGCAAGCAGTTTGAGATAGAGAGCCTTTTCTAAACTAATGTTGCAAATCTCATGGTATAACTCTTACCATATTCCATTTATTCAAAGCAAGTTCCATCTATGAATGCCTAGAAGCTCCAATGTAGGTGATCTGGCTGCCTGCCACAGCCAACATTCTAGGCAATGGCCAGCATTAACAACAAGACACATAGCTGAGCAAACCTTCAGATTATTGTAGTTTCCCAGTCTTTGAGCTGTCCCCAGGAAAGTTAAGAGGAACAGTGACAAGCTGTCCTGGCCGAGCTTTTCCCCAATGGCAGATTTATTAATAAAACAAATGTTGTGGTTTTAACCCACGAAATTGTCTGCAATTGTTAGGAAACAATAAAAAGAAAATTTGATTTAAAAAATGACAATAGAAAACTTACACAGTAGAAATTAGTCACCTTTAAAGTACAATCTAATAGAGGTTGATATTAATTTATTCATGACAAACAATGCTAATGAGAAGCAGTAGAAAAGTAGAATACAGACAGACATAACAGCTACTGAGGAGAAAGATTTCCTAAAATTCCTTTTCATTAAAAATTCTTATTACTAGGCAAGTGTGCTTCTTTAGGATTTCCCCTCAAGTTAGGAAATCAATAAGACAGGGAAGCAAAGAGGCAAGTTTTGAAGTGCAACAGCTGGAAAATTAAAAATATTTGGTTTAACAATCAAAATCAGATGTTATCTGATTTCATGGAAGTAAAATCTTAAAGCTAAGCAGTATTGAGTATTTATTAATCAATCTGGCATTTACTATTCATTTTCCTTTCCTCAATGAGAAAATAAAGAGAACATTATAGAATCATTTTTAATCATCTCAGAAGTAAAATAAATGTAGTGGGTTTTGAATGTTAATAAATTAAATACAATTTCTCCTTCACTGTACTTCAAGTTTGTCTATATGAAGAAGTTAAGACCATTTAATCTTTATGTTGTACCACAATGCTTCTACATATCATACAAAAAAATTAGCTTTGATATTTTGAAATTCAAACAACTAATTTCACTATTATTTGTCTCTTATAAATTGCCTAAACATAACCTGATGTTTTAGTGCTGCACTTCTGAAAGTTTTTCTCTGAATAGGATAAAATATTTATTCCAAAAAATATGTATGAAGCTATAAAATATAGCTGTGCATCTCGATCTATTTAAGCAGAGGGAGGTATTACAGAGAATTGTGATTTCTGGGAATGCAGGAACTGTACCAAGAAAAGATCATCCCAGGTGTTATACATAAGAATCAGGTGCCAGGTCAAAAGAGGATCTACCTGTGAACTGCGAGATGATGAATTAGGTCCATTTCCAATAAGAAAAGCTTACAGTCTGGACTGACTCTTCTCTTCCCAGGATGGATAACATCTACAGATGACTGTACAAATTACAATGAGTTAATAAAACCTAATGCATGAAATAGTAGACTGTCAGATGATGTGACCAAGATTTGTTAGAAATGGGACTCTAGAGAGAGTCATTCAATGAGAGACTAAAGGTTTGAATAAAGAAACAAAGGAATGGACTCTTGTCTTTGTAAGCTTGACTTCCCATCAAGTCATGGAGTCAGCAATGCATAAGCTGGCCATGGGCTCTTTTAAGAAACAAAAAGTAAAGATGTTTCTCTATACTGAACTTTTATCATGTATGATAATATACAACTGGTACTATGCAACATGACTGAAAAAGAGTTCTAAGTTGATTTGGTACTGGCATAAGAATAGAGAGATCAATGTTTTAGAATTTAGAATCCAAAAACAGACCTGCACATCTATGGTCAATTGATTTTCAGCAAGGATAACAAAATGACTACATGGGAAAAGAATAGTATTTTCAACCAATGGTTCTGGGACAAATGGATATCCATATGCAAAAGAAAAAAGTTGGAGTCCCACCAAATACTGTATTTAAAAATTATCTCAAAATAAAATAGCTAAATTTAAGAGCTAAAACTATAAGTTTCTTCAAAGAAAAGAAAGTAATAAATCTTTGTGACTACATTTGGCAGTGGCTTCTTAGATATAACAACTCAAAATATGGATTAACATTAGAATTTAAAACTGCTATACTTGAAAATATACTAACAGTAAAGTAAAAAGGCAAGAACTGAGTAGGAGAAAATATTTGAAAACTGTATTTCTGATAGAAAACTTATATTTAGGATATATAAAGAACACTTACCATTCAGAAAGAAAAAGATGGCCCAATTAGAAAATGGGCAAAGGATGGAAAGAGACATTTCTCCAAAGAAGATATACACATGGCTAAGATGCACATGTTTTAATTAAAACATCCTTAAAATTATTAGTCATTAGGGAATGCAAATCAAAACCACAGAGGGGTGCCACTTCCCACCACTAGGATGGAGTCTTTCCTGGTAAAAATGTGGAGAAATTAGAACTCTCATACTGCTAATGAAAAATGGTATAGCTGCTTTGGAAAATGTACTGGCATTTCCTCCAAAAGTTAAACATAGACTACCATATGACTCAGCAATTCCACTCATAAGTATACACCCAAGAGACATGAAAACATATGCAAACACAAAAACTTATACCTAAAAGTTCATATAGCAGCACTATCAATATTAGCCCAAAATGGAAACAACCTAAAGATCTATCAACTGATGAGTGGGTAAATAAAATGTTTGATGTATCTAGACAATGAAATATACTCAGCAAAAAGAAGAAACTAAGTGCTGATACTTGCTACGACAGAGGAACTTGAAAATGTTATGCTATGGCATCTGCATGTGAGATAGGTTTCCTGAATACAGCGCACTGATGGGTCTTCAGTCTTTATCCAATTTGCCATGGATGAAGCTGGAAACCATCATTCTCAGCAAACTATCGCAAGGACAAAAACCAAACACCGCATGTTCTCACTCATAGGTGGGAATTGAACAATGAGAACACTTGGACACAGGACGGAGAACATCACACACCTGGGCCTGTTGTGAGGTGGGGGGAGGGGAGAGGGAAAGCATTAGGAGATATACCTAATGTAAATGACGAGTTAATAGGTGCAGCACACCAACAGGGCACATGTATACATATGTAACAAACCTGCATGCTGTGCACATGTACCCTAGAACTTAAAGTATAATATATATAATATATATAATATATATATAAAATATATATATAATATATAAATGTATATATAATATATAATATATAGATAATATATATTATATACATATAATTTATATATATTATATAAAATATATATATGATATATAATATATATCATATATAATATGTATATAAAAATATATATAATATATATGTATAAAAAGAAAATGTTATGCTAAGTGAAAGAATCCAGTCACAAAGGGCCACGTACTGTGATTTAAACAAGATAAAGCTTCCAGAACAGACAAATATATACAAACAAAGTAGATCGGTGGTTCCCTAGAACTGAGCAAGGAATGGGAAACTAGTAGGTGACAAAGAATGCAGAATTTCTTTTTAGACTGATAAAAACATTCTAGAATAGATTGTGGTGACGATTGTATAATTCTGTGAAAATACTAAAAGCCACTGCAAAGAGTGAATTGCATGGCATGTTAATTATATCTCACTAAAATTGTTAGCAAGAAAATCAATTTGATACTAGTGACTTGAAGTCATCATAGGATGGTGTACTGCTTGCTTTTATATCATTGGCCAGTGTTCAAGACATAACATGAGCAGTATGCCTGCCTTATAGAAAAAGAATACATTAAAAATGTATTCTTTCCATTAGAATCAAGTCCATAAAATTAAAAAAAAATCTCTTTCACTGTTCAAAGCACTGACAGATTTTTACTTCCCCAAAGTATGTGGGTACTTCTTTTGGTCCCCAAACTAGTTAAAAAGTACTTCATCTGTTAGCTTATTCATCTGAATATCCATTTCAAGTAGACTGGTTTTAAAATCTCCATGGAAATTAAGCTTTCCATTTTAACATTCCTTTAACTTCTTTTCTGTAATTTCTAAAAGCTTCTTATATCTGCAGGAATGTATACAATGACTAAGTCAAAATGTTTCAGACTAATATTTAATAATTTCTTAAACAAACATGTTCTAACCTACAAAGAAACAAATCAATAAATTATGACCCTCTCTCTTTGGTTTTAATGTAACATAGTTTGAAAACATTCTAACAAAATTTAACTTTATGTAAGTAATATGAAGAAAATTTTACAGCATATATGACAGATAAAGGATTGATATTATAACAATATAGAGTTTTTATAAATTATTAATATTTATTTTAGTATTTGGTTGGGGGAGAAGTAATCACAGTTTTCGAGCCATGATTACTTTTGCATCAACCTAATATGTTAATATAAAACACTAGCCTATTATTAAACATGAATTTTCACTCAGAGATCAGCATCAAAGGGGAAAAGCATATTTATATATGAATGTTTGCAAAAGACACATTTTTTATACCTTTTGACCACAGTCTGTATAAGAAAAGAACACATACACACAAATTATCACAAAGATTATTCAAAGTAGAAAAATAGAAAGAAAACAGTCTGAGTTGAGGAGGGAAAATGAAACAGGCAGTTTTAGAAGAAAAGAAATGAAAAGAGAGATCATGTGAAGACTTAACGACTGTTGTAGGAAGAGATCTAAAGATCTTTGCTAGCACAGTGCTAACAAAGTGAAAGGCATCCAAAACTATGCAGAGAAAGATAATGAGAGAAAAATATTAATTGGAATCAGAGAACAAATTAAAGTTCTCAGCAAATAGAAAAGCAGCCGTGTTGCGGGCTTCAAAGGCACTGAGGAAAATTCTATTTTTAATCTGAGTGGCAGAAACACAATTACTCATTTACTCTTTTTTAGGTCATACATATTTTTTATTATAACATACATATTTATATACATATAATATATGTGTATATATACACATATGTGTGTGTGTGTATCAAAAACAACAGAAGTTTAGTGATATATATATGTGGCTCACATATGCATGGGAGATATCAGTAGAAAATAAGTAAATATCCATAATATATTTTAAAACTAAAAAAAACAAAGAGACTAAAAGTTAATCAAAATAATTTTTGATGATGTTTAAAAATAACAAAGACATATTTTTAGATATTAAAGAATAGCAGATATGCACACTACCAAGAGGAAGATTACCAAATACAAACAAAAATATCTTCAGAAATAAAAATTCAAAGTAGATAATGAAGAGAGCAGTTGACATTATATGCCAAAGGCATTGTCATTATTGTTTTCAAAATCATTAAAGAGTAAGTGTGATATTTACGTATTCAAAAAAAGTTTCGGTTTGTGCTGTGACTCTGAAAAAACATTAAAATAGAATAATTTGTTTAATTATCAAAATGCAGATATAGGTCAAACTTGTACCTTAGTTTTAATAAATATATTGAAATTATAGTTAATAAATATTTTTAAAGTTCTAAAATATTGAAATATTACCCAGTTATTTCTTTTCCTAATTCATTTTTTCTCTAATTCTTGATCCAAATTATCCTCCCAAGACTGCATTTAGTCAATACATACGTTTAATTTCTCTTTTCTATCTTCAGTCTTTTAAAGAAATTTAATTATTATTAAAAATCTAGAGATACTCTTCTTTCCTAAAAATGTTATTTCTCTTGAGTTCATGAGTTATACATGTGTAAGCCATTTTATAACATGCAGTTTATACACTTTATTCCAATAATGACAGATTGAAACATAACTTTTTTAAAAACAATGCAAAATAATTTATACTTTCATTAGTATCATTTGTGGAATTTAAACTTCCAAAATTTATTTGGTAAAAAAGTTTTTATGCATAAAATACTAAATGCTAACAATAAGTGAATAAATAAATAGTTATATTTACATTTTGGTTTCCAAAGATGTGCTCAAAGCATTGTCATCAATAGTTCACAATATTCCAGGTTTGTTCATTCAGATCTAACTAAGATAATTTTTTGAAAGCTCTCATTTGTTCCCCATAACATTTCTGATTCTCACCTAACTTCAGGATAAGGTAACTACGCTCATTCTCTGTAAGCATTCTTTTATAGTTTTTTTTTCTTTTTCTTTTTCTATTAACCATTTTTCTTTAGATGAAGTGTATGTGTTTTCTATGTTTCTCATTCTCAATATTCTCAACTTATAATGGGTTTATCAAGATGTAATGCCACTGTAAACTGAGGAGACCCAGTACCGTGGGTTGAAAATCCCTATTCTAAAATCTGAAGCTTCAAAATCTGAAACTTTTAAAATGCAGACATAATTTTTCTCAATAGTCAGAAAAAATATGAGTATTGACTAGAACAATTGTCCTCTACTAGAGTGGTTTCTGTTTTATATTTACTGATTAAAATATATTTCAAATAAAACTTTATTATGTCAATGTCTGAAAAAATAATCAGTATATTTAATCGTGTCGTAACATCTGGTAAGATAGAATATTTTCAATTTATACAATAACAGGTAGCATGTATGTCAGATATTATCCCCTGCTTAGGCAAATTTATAATAAGACATGATTATGTCTCATGAAAAAATAAAGCAATGTACAATTGAAAGTTAAATTTTTCTGCACCAACTAGAAAGCACATCCTGAAGCATAAGGTCAATGAGAGTCTGAACAGTCAGAGAAGCTTTATGAAACTGGAAAATGTGTCCACCAAGTCTGAATGAATGAGGATAGATGAACAAAAACTGAAAATGGAGGAACAGCATGAGGAAGGCAGAGAGATAAAGAAATCGGCCCAATTAACTAAATATAAAATCCAGTGGCAGAGAAATAAAAACATAGGCCCACACAATAACTTGTAAGTGAATGCTTATAGCAGCATTATTCATAATGGCCACAAGTAGAAGCAACCTAAAGATCTATCAGCTGATGAATGAATAGCTGCTGTAGCCATGCAATAGAATATTATTTGATAATAAATAGGAATGAAGTACTGATATGTACTACAAAATAGATGAAACTTAAAAACACTATGCTAAGTAAGAGAAGCCACTCATTAAACACCACAAATTGTATGACTCCATTTCTATGAAATGTTCAGAACAGGCAAATCTATAAAAACAAAAATTAGATGATTGCTGCCTAGGACTAGGGAAGGTGAAGAAACACAGACGTGGATGGTGGTGATGACTAAGAGATGTGAAGTTTCTCTTTAGGGTGATGAAAATGTTCTGAAAATGATTGTGGTGATGGTTATACAACTTTGTGAATATATTAAGAGACATTGAGTTGTACAATTTAAATGTGTGAACTATATGATATGTGAATTTTATCCCAATAAAGTTCCTTTTTAAACATCCAATGGCAGTATCAAGATAATTTCCTTTATTTTCTATTTTGAATGTACATACTATACATGATCTAAATATTTATGTTTATACAATATAATTAAAAACAAAAAATAAAAGAATTGCCTAGCTATTCAAATACTGTGTATATTAGCCTAAACATTTGCATTTTGGAGAATAGTGTAATGTCCTTGGCATCCACTCACAAAAGTGGAGCTAAGAAATAAGATAATTTTCTGGAATATTCCATTATACATTCTTCTCTGATTAAATATGGCTTGCCTCGCCATGGCAACATAAATCACTGAAAAATACTGTTTATCTGAAGAATAGTCTCCCAACTTGTGGGCTAAACAATGTATGATTCTTAATCTTCTTAAGGGTAAATATTATGATAAAAAATATGTAATTATAAGAAAAACATTACAGAATGACAGCCACAGTTTAAAAAATAATGGAAACAAAAAAGAGCCCGCATCGCCAAGTCAATCCTAAGCCAAAAGAACAAAGCTGGAGGCATCATGCTACCTGACTTCAAACTATACTACAAGGCTACAGTAACCAAAACAGCATGGTATTGGTACCACAACAGAGACATAGATCAATGGAACAGAACAGAGCTCTCTGAAATAATGCCGCATATCTACAACTATCTGATCTTTGACAAACCTGACAAAAACAAGCAATGGGGAAAGGATTCCCTATTTAATAAATGGTGCTGGGAAAACTGGCTAGCCATATGTAGAAAGCTGAAACTGGATCCCTTCCTTACACCTTATACAAAAATTAATTCAAGATGGATTAAAGACTTACATGTTAGACCTAAAACCATAAAAACCCTAGGCAATACCATTCAGGACATAGGCGTGGGCAAGGACTTCATGTCTAAAGCACCAAAAGCAATGGCAACAAAAGCCAAAATTGACAAATGGGATCTAATTAAACTAAAGAGCTTCTGCACAGCAAAAGAAACTACCATCAGAGTGAACAGGCAACCTACAGAATGGGAGGAAATTTTTGCAACCTACTCATCTGACAAAGGACTAATATCCAGAATCTACAATGAACTCAAACAAATTTACAAGAAAAAAACAAACAAACAACCCCATCAAAAAGTGGGCGAAGGACATGAACAGACACTTCTCAAAAGAAGACATTTATGCAGCCAAAAAACACATGAAAAAATGCTCATCATCACTAGCCATCAGAGAAATGCAAATCAAAACCACACTGAGATACCATCTCACACCAGTTAGAATGGCCATCATTAAAAAGTCAGGAAACAACAGGTGCTGGAGACGATGTGGAGAAATAGGAACACTTTTACACTGTTGGTGGGACTGTAAACGAGTTCAACCATTGTGGAAGTCAGTGTGGCGATTCCTCAGGGATCTAGAACTAGAAATACCATTTGACCCAGCCATCCCATTACTGGGTATATACCCAAAGGACTATAAATCATGCTGCTATAAACACACATGCACACGTATGTTTATTGTGGCACTATTCACAATAGCAAAGACTTGGAACCAACTCAAATGTCCAACAACGATAGACTGGATTAAGAAAATGTGGCACATATACACCATGGAATACTATGCAGCCATAAAAAATGATGAGTTCATGTCCTTTGTAGGGACATGGATGAAAGTGGAAAACATCATTCTCAGTAAACGATCGCAAGGACAGAAAACTAAACACCACATGTTCTCACTCATAGGTGGGAATTGAACAATGAGAACTCATGGACACAGGAAGGGGAACACCACACTCCAGGGACTGTTGTGGGGTGGGGGAAGGGGGGAGGGACAGCATTAGGAGATATACCTGATGCTAAATGATGAGTTAATGGGTGCAGCAAACCAACACGGCACATGGATACATATGTAACAAACCTGAGCATCGTGAACATGTACCCTAAAACCTAAAGTATAATAATAAAATAAAGTAAAATAAGCACATTATAAAGATAATAAAATTGTAATAAAACTAATTATAATGACATATGAAAGAAGTCTTCCCATGAAA
Organism: Symphalangus syndactylus; assembly: GCF_028878055.3. Lineage (NCBI taxonomy): Eukaryota > Metazoa > Chordata > Mammalia > Primates > Hylobatidae > Symphalangus > Symphalangus syndactylus. Next base: position 82,313,443 of record NC_072426.2, read on the forward strand.
ATTAGTATCATAAAACAATATATATTATTTAACCAGCTATAGATTCACTGTTGGCATGTTACATTTAATACATACTTGACTTTTGATTTGAAATCATTTCTTCATTAAATCTTGTATCTCATCTTTGAGATTAATGTGATAATGTGATGTAACCTCTAGTGAAGCCTCAGACACACACTGTTTATTGAGATCAGCCAAGTTTTTTTGAAGTTTTCTCACAATGACCTGACAAGACATGTTTGTTATTGATTTTGTAAATCACCTTATCAAATTAACAATATTTAGTTTCAAAAATATCCCCAAATATACTGATTCAGCTTATTTTCCTCATTTGTACACATTGCTACTTATCACTGAATCCGCTTAAGGAGACAAGAAGATGTTATCTCCCTGCCAAACTGGTACTCTCTTACTAGACACCAGATTCATCCCTCTAGTCATTTGTCCCCTAATTAACCTGTAATGCTTCACAGCCTACTGAAGTCTCAAAAAAAAAAAAAAAATGTGGGAAGGACTAGTGGTGGTAAATTCTACACAGTGGAATGCTTTCCTTCTTCTGTATTAGAAGCACAAATCAACATCAAAGTTCCTCACATATTCAATCACCTGCTGAAATTTTTCCAATAGATTTCTATCTCAGAATAAAAGTATTTTTATTTCAAAGGCTTTAGAGGCCCTAGGTAACCTGGTGTCCTCATCCCTCCTGACCTCAGCTGCTGTGTTTCTCTTCTCTACTCACTTCTTTTGTACTATACATGAACCCTGCCACCCCTCATGAATTGTAAAATGGGGACCCAATGCAAAGCTAATAAATCACAGAGAGCTACAATGATCTTTCTCTGGGACATGATAATCTTTGAGCCTTGAAATAGAAATTATGAGCAAATTATTTGTAACAATACTCAAAATAAATTACAAATACCAGTGGGGTGATTGAATCAAATTTGATATTGCTAAAATTCACTACATTTGTCCTAGGTATTATTTAATAAAACGCAGATGCCTTAAAAAAATTGAGAGGTTGTAACAATACATAATTTGAGATTCAAATATGTTCAGATTTAAGTCAAATTGACATAAATGAAAATAAAATTCTATCAACTAAAATACATAAAAAGCTACTGAAAAAAAGTATTATTACAAGACGCAGAAATGTACACTTCAAAATATACTTCAAATACACTTCGGTTCCTCTGGAAAATTTAGAATTAACCGTCAAAGTAAATTGCTAAATTGAATCTTGATTTCAAAATACGAACTGCTGATACGGGCATTCCCATTCATCTGCTTCATTGTGGTCATAAAATGTGGCCACAAAGAGATATTAAAACCTTTATTTTAACAGTAAAAGCCAATGTCATTAATGTTAATCTATTAAAAATCTTAAACTCTTAAAATTTCATCAGTGACACAATGTCTTTACTCAAAGTAAAACGTCTTTCGGCTTTAACTTTCATTTGGTGGAAATGAGGCATGTTTCTAAGCTGATATAGTAAGTGCATTTATCATCTATTTATATATATATTCAACTAGATTCAGCATTTAGCCAAGGCCAAATATGACTTTAAATTTTCTTTCAGGAAGTTTGACAAGTATTTATATTTTTTGATACTTACTTCTCTTTCTGCTTTCTCTTTTTCATATTGATATATACGGTCTTTTAAATGGTTAACGTAATTAAATACCTCCTCATTTTTCTCTTTTAGGAGATGATGTTGCATTTTCCTCTCAAGAAACTGAATATTAATTGTTATCTTGCTTTTTTTATCAGCTTTCTTATGTGCATGAACTAATTGCTGTTGAAGCCACATATTTTTGCTTTGTAGTTGAAATAATTTCTGCTCTACAGACTCCTGCTGTTCAGTGTGTTTGTTCACATTATCTTGCTCGTTTTGATACATGTGTTCAGCTTTCTTCACCTGACACTGTGTTTCACGTTGGTCTCTTTGTGCATGTTCTGAAACCAATGTATTTTCTCTTAGAGCATCTCCTGCATAATTGATAATTTTTAGGCTTTTGGATTTCCTTTGAGTTTCAGAAAGTGGTTGATGGAGCACCTCATTGTTATATATTGTATTATTCACATCAACATTCATTTTTCCTTGCAAACAAGCATCTCCTGCAATGTGGAAAGCAAGTTCTTGGCTTTTTCTTGATGTCACAATTTGATCATGGTCTTGTACAGCAGAAGCCAGTCTAGGATGGTATGATTCAATTTCTGTGTCTAGTATTTCTTCGTCTTGTTTTTCCTTCAATTTAGAAGTGAGCATTGTGTTCTCAGCTATCAGAACTTTAAGCTGCCCACTATATTGAGATGCCCTTTTAGTTAATGTTTCCTCTTTCAGTTTTAGGGTCATCTGAAGTTCAGCATTCTTTTCTTTTAAAATCTTAATGTCCTCAAAGTATTTATTTTCCTTTTCCTGGTATTGGTGTTTCAGTGTGGCTATTTCCAGTTTTAGCATGGCAATTTCCTTTTTCAACATGGAATTTTCATGTAAGAGATCATTTTCATTTTTATGAGGGTGAGAAACCTAAATAAAACAAAATAAACTTTTAGCTAGCACTCAATAAAATGGCATATCATGGTTCCTCTGAAACTAAAGAATAACTTGTACATTTATACAATGAAAGGGTTTTTATAAGTAGGTATCAGTTGAAGAACCATTGAATCAAAACTTCAAATTCTATAGAGCATAAATTCCCCAAAGTTCAAACATTTATTTGAAGACAATGAATTCATGAAAGTACAAAAGAAATGACTAGAGAGTTTTTAAGAACCTTGGAATTGAAAAAGAAACTTTCCTTGAATTACAACAAGCTCAAAAGCATAAAATAAAAGATTAATCAATTTCACTACATACGAAAATTGGGTTTACACTCTGATGTCTAACATATACTAAGAATCTTAGTGCTGCATATATTTAGACAGATAAAATTTCCCAAAGCTCTTTCAGTTCCTTTTTCCTGAGAATATTCTCTAGATATTCTATCTTTCTAAAAAATACAGTTAATTTTAAGAATTATATTTATAAATGTTTGATAAGTTGAGAAACTGTAACAAGCACTTTTAGTTATCACAATTCTGAAAGGAAAAGATTAAAAATATAAACAAGTTGTAGGATTTTCTCCCAGTCTTCTGAGTCTACATCCAGGACTTCACCAAATCTCAGTTTGGGTAAATATGTAAATATAAAAGAAATCTTCTATTTCAAAACAAAAGAAAGAAGATAAAATCTAGACAGCCCTACACAAAAAACCATGAGTTTATTTACTATGGCAATAACTTTTACTTCCTCTTGATAATGTTTGTGTCAGTAGTAAATGTTAACTAGGAAAAACACACTAAACTATGTTGCTAGGAACACACTACTTACCAATAAATTATCACTAACTGTATGGTAGGAATTATCATTGTTTTCAAAAGCTCTTTGTACTGAAATAAGATATTACTTGGATGTCGTAACTTATAATAAATAACTGTAGCTACAAATGTGATACTTAATTTTAAGATAACATTTTTGTTTGATTTAGACCTGAATAATACATACTAAATCAAAGGGATATCAAAAGTAATATTGATGAAATAAAGTTAGAAATATAAAATTTTTATCAGACATTGATTTACCTGATTCGAATTACTTCTTACACTCTTCAATTCCATATCTTGTATTCTGAGAGCCTCTTCAAGTTGTTGTTTTACTTCTAACTCTTTCCTATGCTGCTCTTCGATTCTTCCTAATTCTTCCCTAATTTTTTCATTTAATATGTCGGCATTTCTTCTCTTCTCTTCTTCTTGGTTTAAAGTCAATCTGCCATTAAACATACTTATCTTAAAATTCATTTTGTTAGAAAATAGAATTCATTTTGAGATCTATTTCTTCCTATATTGGTTTATTATTCCAATAAAATTCCTATATTCTTGAACTTTTTTCTTTCTAGTTCTCAGTTATTTATTACTCCAACCTCTTCCAAATGACATACATACTTGAAAAATAGTGAGAAAAGAACATCTTCGAGTTAGAAAGTTTCTGTTACTAGTAACTGCAACGACTGTTATGGAAGAGAATATTGGAAGCTATCCAGTAAATGTATAAGTTGAAAATTATTTTTTTAAAATCTCACACAGTCAAAGTTACTCCTCAATGAGGACAGATTATTTAGAGTTAACTGATTAAAGTGACTGGTTAAAGTTAACTGATTACTTTTTATGAACAAGTTTATAGATTTATTAGACATAAATATTCATACTTATAAAATATGGCAAGTATCCCTAAAAATAATTTTAATATTAAAATCTCACATTAGGTTAAAGAGTCTAACATCTGTTATCCCATATACCTTTTGTTTCTTTTTTGAGTAATACTTTAAATGTATCTTGTTGATTATTATATATTTTATCAACAAATTTTAAATCTCTTTTAGAACAAGACAGAATATAATATTTAATTAAAGAATAAAAATAACATGCATTTTTAACATAGAACTCTGAATTAATTTTATGTAGGAGAGCAAGAGATGTTCAATAAACTAATAAATTATTCTATATTTTGTTTATATTCCATGCACATTAAGATTAAAAGTGTATAATTAAAAGAAATCGATTCTTGGGGAAAGAAGAATGGCCATTTCACACTCTCTTTGTTGAACTGTAATGAATATACATTTTCTTGGGAATAATTTAGAAGTAACGAACAAATAACTTATTAAAAACTTCCTATAACTTAACCAAATATTTTCATATTGAAGAATTTATTTCAAGTCAATAATTAGAAAAGTAGAAAAAGTTTTACATGCAGTTATGCCTTGCAGCACTTATAATACAGAAAGTTAAAAATCAAAAAAATTAATTTGTTAAGTAAGTAATGGGATTTCCAAATAATGGCCTTCTATATAGCCATTAAAATTGTGATTTAAATAAATATGCATTTAATTATCAGCAGAAGTATTCACATTTAAGAACTTGTATTATTTAAAAGAATTTGACACTCTACAAGACAGACATTTTTTTCTCCAGTTAAACCTAAGAAGGTAAGTCAGCTATTACAAAAAGTATATTACATAGTTTTAGTATAAATAGTTGAAATATTTATATAAAACTAGGATATCACACCTCCCACTGCAGAGCTCTTGTTCCCATTTAACTTTTTGGTTCTCTAACTGTGATTTTATTTCTTTTGCTTCTGACAGTTGTTTTTTTAGTACACTTCTTTTCATTTGTTCCATTTTGCTGTAAGCAAGTTCCCTTGCTCTTTTACCAGAATGAACTGCATCCAAGATTTTTGATAGGCTAGTTGAATCTGTCTCAAGGAGGAGATAGAAATAAAATATATTAGTACTTTTGGGATATAAAGGGCTGCAAATTTTAACAATCACTTATACACTGAACAAATATATATTGATTGCCTACCATGTGGAAGGCATTATACTAAGCTCTGCAGATTAAACAGAAAAAAAAAAAAACCTCTGCTCTTGTTTAGCTTAAAATATACTGAAAAGCAAAGCCCCAGAAAAGTGACAATTATAAATTCAGATAGACAATGTAAGAAAACAGATTTCTAAGAATAAGATATATACTAGGCCCACAGAAAATTCCCCCGAGGAATGTATGGCTACACTGTGGAATAAAGATTGAAAAGGAAGCAGTTGAGCCAAGGGGGAAGAAAAGCATTTTAGCCAGTGTGTGACATGTGCTGAAGCTCTAGTGTAGTCTGCCTCCAGCCAAGAGAGAACAATTTTTCTTCTTAGCAAAAATAACTAAAAATAAAACACACAAAATACATTAAACAATTGTTTTAGACAGTGGACATTAGGCAAAGAAGATGATAATCCCTAAAAAACAGAAAAAAAAAAATGGAAAGCAAACCTTATGAACGTTTCAGCTTCCTGCCTTGACAGAGATTCCAAGACATGACACAGGAAGAAAAAAACTGAGTTAGAACCTACCAGACTCTCTTGGTTACAGTGATGAAGCTTAGAGTCTGGTAAAACCAAAGCAGACAGACATTACAGAACAAAACACTGAGGAGGAGAGAAAGATACAGAAGCAACAGCAAGAAACCCCTGGAAAGCCCTCCCACTATTTAGCAAAATAATAAAGATTGCATGTGAGTCAGAAAACTACCTAAGACCAAGCCGGGTCATGGGGGACTTATAAAATTAGAGAAAATCACACCTGGTGCTCACATAGTGGCAAGAAGAGTGTCTATTTTTATAGATTTACCTGGAAGACTCAGACTTCACAGGAAAATGAATAGTCAGAAAGGCCTTGCCTCTCAGGTGTGGGGAGTTAGCTCATACCATAAAGAGCAAAAATGAAAAGGATCAAGCTGTTTATAAGTAACTCAACTCTATTCTACAATAAAAATCGAAAAGATAAGTAGAGCAATAGAAGACACTTATAAAAACTAAATTGCACTTGTAGAGATACAAGTTACAATGCCGGAGATGAAAGCTACACTGAGTAGATATGAGCATAGATTGATTTGCCATCAGGAAAGAAAAGATTCCCAAATTTGAGACACTAGAGAACTATGAGCAAACTCCTAGCAGGTAATATATAAGTCCCCAAACAGGTAGGAGGAGAGACAGAAAAAAGCATTTGACGAAAAATTGGCTAAATATATTCTAAACTTAATGAAAGCTACAATCCACAGATCCAGGCTGGGATCTGGCTGGAAGTGAAGAAATGAAAATACACAATTGTAATTTCTTATACCATCTATGATATGATATAATATTACTTGAAGGTGGGTTGTGATGAGGTAAATCCATACACTATAAATCCTAAAAAAACCACTAAGACAGCAAAGCAAAGAGTTATACCTAATAACCAAATAAACTTATACCACAAAAAGATATGACTAAATCATAAAGAAATATAAAACTAGATCAATAACTAAAAAAGTTATACCTATATATATATATACATATAAAACTAAATCATAAAAGTTACTAAACTAGTCTGAAGGAAGCAGAAAAAGAACATAAGCAAAGCAAAGAAGATCTGGGACTAAGAAATCAAACAGCATGATGACAGAAAACTTTCATCATATCAATAATTACATTATAAATTAAAGTGGTCTAAAAATCTCTGCTCAAAGGCAGATTGTCAGAATGGATATAAAAGTAAGATCTACCTGTATAATGCCTATAAGAAATAAACTTTAAATATAAAGACAAAAATTGGTGAAAGATGAAACAAGATATACCACACTAACACTTCACAAAAGAAGGCTGAGGAAGGGTGGTTGTATTAATACCAAAGTACATTTCATAGCAAAAATATTACCAGCAATAAACAAAGTCATTTTGTAGTGAAAAAGGGTTCACTTAATCAAGAAAACATAACAGTCCTAAATATTTATGTGCATAATAACATAAAAGCTTCAAAATACATGATACAAAAATAGATAGAACTGCAAAAGAAATGGACAAATGCCCAAGTATAGTCTAAAATTTCTAAACCCCTTACTCAAGTGGTAAAATAAGAGGCAGAAAATCGGCAAGAATGTGATAGACTTAACATCATTCTTCAGAAGTACTCAAAGACTATATTCTAGATCATATCTTAATAAAAGGATTAAGAAGGATTTAAGTCACACAAAACCACTATCATTGATGGATATTTGGGTTAGTCCCAAGTCTTTGCTATTGTGAAGAGTGCTTCAATAAACATATGTGTGCATGTGTCTTTATAGTAGCATGCTTTATAATCCTTTGGGTATATAACCAGTAATGGGATCCCTGGGTCAAATGGTATTTCTAGTTCTAGATCCTTCAGGAATCACCACACTGTCTTCCACAATGGTTGAACTAGTTTACACTCCCACCAACAGTGTAAAAACGTTCCTATTTCTCCACATCCTCTCCAGCACGTGTTGTTTCCTGACTTTTTAATGATCGCCATTCTAACTGGCGTGAGATGATATCTCATTGTGGTTTTGATTTGCATTTCTCTGATGACAGGTGATGATGAGGATTTTTTCATGTGTCTGTTGTCTGCATAAATATATTCTTTTGAGAACTGTCTGTTCATATCCTTTGCCCACTTTTGATGGGGTGTTTGATTTTTTCTTGTAAACTTGTTTAAGTTTTTGTAGATTCTGGATATTAGCCCTTTGTCAGATGGGTAGATTGCAAAAAGGTTGCCTGTTCACTCTGATGGTAGTTTCTTTTGCTGTGCAGAAGCACTTCAGTTTAATTAGATCTCATTTGTCAATTTTGGCTTTTGTTGCCATTGCTTTTGGTGTTTTAGTCATGAAGTCTTTGCCCATGCCTATGTCCTGAATGGTATTGCCTAGGTTTTCTTCTAGGGTTTTTATGGTTTTAGGTCTAACATTTAAGTCTTTAATCCATCTTGAATTAATTTTTGTATAGGTTTAAGGAAGGGATCCAGTTTCAGCTTTCCACATATAGCTAGTCAGTTTTCCCAGCACCATTTATTAAATAGGGAATCCTTTCCCCATTTCTTGTTTTTGTCTGGTTCATCAAAGATCAGATGGTTATAGTTGTGTGGTTATGTTCCATTGGTCTAGATCTCTGTTTCGGTACCAAGACCATGCTGTTTTGGTTACTGTAGCCTTGTAGTATAGTTTGAAGTCAGATAGCATGATCCCTCCAGCTTTGTTCTTCTTGCTTAGGATTGTCTTGGCAATGCAGGCTCTTTTTTGGTTCCATATCAACTTTAAAGTAGTTTTTTTTCCAATTCTGTGAAGAAAGTCATTGGTAGCTTGATGGGGATGGCACTGAATCTATAAATTACCTTGGGCAGTATGGCCATTTTCACAATATTGATTCTTCCTATCCATGAGCATGGAATGTTCTTCCATTTGTTTGTGTCCTCTTTTATTTCGTTGAGCAGTGGTTTGTAGTTCTCCTTGAAGAGGTCCTTCACATCCCTTGTAAGTTGGATTTCTATGTATTTTATTCTCTTTGAAGTAATTGTGAATGGGAGTTCACTCATGATTTGGTTCTCTGTTTGTCTGTTATTGGTGTATAAGAATGCTTGTGATTTTTTTACATTGATTTTGTATCCTGAGACTTTGCTGAAGCTGCTTACATCAGCTTAAGAACATTTGGGGCTGAGACATTGGGGTTTTCTAAATATACAATCATGTCATCTGCAAACAGGGACAATTTGACTTCCTCTTTTCCCAGCTGTATACCCTTCATTTCTTTCTCCTGCCTGATTGCCCTGGCCAGAACTTCCAACACTATGTTGAATAGGAGTGGTGAGAGAGGGCATCCCTGTCTTGTGCCAGTTTTCAAAGGGAATGCTTCCAGTTTTTGCCCATTCAGTATGATATTGGCTGTGGGTTTGTCATAAATTGATCTTATTATTTTGAGATACGTCGCATCAATACCTAGTTTATTGAGAGCTTTTAGCATGAAGTGCTGTTGAATTTTGTCAAAGGCCTTTTCTGCATCTATTGAGATAATCATGTGATTTTTGTTTTTGGTTCTGTTTATATGATGAATTATGTTTATTGATTTGTGTATCTTGAACCAGCCTTGCATCCCAGGGATGAAGCCCACTTGATCATGGTGGATAAGCTTTTTGATGTGCTGCTGGATTCGGTTTGTCAGTATTTTATTGAGGATTTTTGCATCGATGTTCATCAGGGATACTGGTCTAAAATTCTGTTTTTTGTTGTGTCTCTGCCAGGCTTTGGTATCAGGATGATGCTGGCCTCATACAATGAGGGAGGATTCCCTCTTTTTCTATTGATTGGAATCATTTCAGAACGAATGGTATCAGCTCCTCCTTGTACCTCTGATAGAATTTGGCTGTGAATCTGTCCGGTCCTAGACTTTTTTTGGTTGGTAGGCTATTAATTATTGCCTCAATTTCAGAGCCTGTTATTGGTCTATTCAGGGATTCTCCTTCTTCCTGGTTTAGTCTTGGGAGGGTGTAGGTGTCCAGGAATTTATCCATTTCTTCTAGATTTTCTAGTTTATTTGCATAGAGGTGTTTATAGTATTCTCTGATGGTAGTTTGTATTTCTGTGGGATCAGTGGTGATATCCCCTTTATCATTTTTTATTGAGTCTATTTGATTCGTCTCTCTTTTCTTCCTTATTAGTCTTGCTAGCAGTCTATCATATTTGTTAATCTTTTCAAAAAACCAGCTCCTGGATTCATTGATTTTTTGAAGGATTTTTTGTGTCTCTATCTCCTTCAGTTCTGCTCTGATCTTAGTTATTTCTTGCCTTCTGCTAGCTTTTGAATGTGTTTGCTCTTGCTTCTCTAGTTCTTTTAATTGTGATGTTAGTGTATCAATTTTAGATCTTGTCTGCTTTCTCTTGTGGGCATTTAGTGCTATAAATTTCCTTCTACACACTGCTTTAAATGTGTCCTAGAGATTCTGGTATGTTGTGCCTTTGTTCTCATTGGTTTCAAAGAACATCTTTATTTCTGCCTTAATTTTGTTATGTACCCAGTAGTCATTCAGGAGCAGGTTGTTCAGTTTCCATGTAGTTAAGTGGTTTTGAATGAGTTTCTTAATCCTGAGTTCTAGTTTGACTGCACTGTGATCTGAGAGACAGTTTTTTATAATTTCTGTTCTTTCACATTTGCTGAGGACTGCTTTACTTCCATCTATAGTTTCTATTGCATTGCCACTTTCTTCTTCTCCTCTGGCTAAAAACATACTCAAAAATAAAAGTAATATAATGCTTTCTCCTGACCCTTTTCCATTCTGACCTTCTATTCAATTGCTGCTCTTCCACATTTTTCCCACCAAAGGCCTCTCCTCAGCTACTCAGAGCAAGGTCCACAGACCACCAGCATCAGAGTCACCTGAGAACTTATTAAAAATGTAGAATCCCAAGTCAGCTGAATCACAGTGCGAATTGTTAACAAGGTTTTCAGCTGATTTTCTATGAAAATTTCTGGTCTACAAGGCATGTATATGACAAGTTATATACATGTGTGGCCATGCATATATGTTTATTCTCACCTATGGCAAATAGAACACAGCTCTCCATGGTCAGGTGCTTCCATCCCTAATGGCTTCCCACCAGTGAGAAAGACATTAAGAGTCAGAATACTTTTGCTGTAATTCTCTGGTAAATTTTGGTACTAAAAGGTTACTTTGTATTCTTCCCAAATTTCTAACCATACCCAATCTTTTCCTAAAGAATTATTTCATTTTATCATCCTCCTTTATATAAACCTGCTTCTTGTTCCTTCATGTACTCTCTGTATGCTCTGTTTTTCTCAGTCTTCATTTCCTCTTTTACTATTTTCTTCTTTATTATTTTCTCATTTTCCTCAGGTCTTGGAATATCTTGAATTCAAACTAATAATTCAGCTCCTTCTCAGCACTCTCAATACAGTCTGTTGCCAACATCTGATGAGACATATAACTTATCACCATTTCACTTCTCTTTTTTTCCATGCTTTGCATTTAGGAGGTAATTTTCTTCAGCTATTAGAGGATATCCTTCCTCATCAGTTTAGAGAAATACTTGGTCAAATGACCTTTTAAATAAAAGATGGGTCTTACCTTCTAATTTTCCACTTATTTTATCGATTTCTTTTTGATGTGTAGCCTTGGGTAAATACACATCCTTCTGTGAAACAGTCTCACAGAGACTCTGTTAAAAGTAATATCAACAAATAATTTCAATGGACAAATCCTCATAATGAAGAATATCAAAATTTTCTAATTAAATTTTTTAAAAAACACAATGTCCTATTTTGCAAGCGATTCAACTTAAGAGCTGACACATATAGAAAACCAAAACATTTTGATAGAAAACCTCACATAACCCTCTCTACATCAAGCTTATCTTTATGTTCATGTAAGCATTAACTTGGTTACTGAGCAGGAAAAACAAATCACATACACGAAAAAATTCAGTCGTGCATATTTCAAAAGGTATCTCTCTTAAAAATATCTAACTTATGTTGTAGTCCTCATCAAAAATAAATATGACATTTCAAACAAAATACAATACTCTTGCTACTTGCCATAACAGATGCGGCATTAAACATTTAAAATATGCATGATCATAGAATTGTTTAATGTTAAAAATGATGCTTGTCATGAAGAGTACTTTTAGAGTCTCTCATATACTGTATGCACAGAATGTTGAAAAAGCTGCTTTATTTTGGTAAACAAGGGCTTAAAATAAGCAACATGTTTTTGACAAAATTTATGGTGATAGAAAAAGTGCTTGAATAGAATGTAAATGCAGTAAGAAAAAAATTATGTCATTTAGTCTAAATGAAAGCAAACAAGTTATTAAAGTCTTTTTCTCTAATAAAATATCAGATAAAATCTACCTATTGACTTCCACCCTCTGCTGTTACTACCAGGCAGCAGCTGCTTGTTTCTAAGAGGTCAGATACTTTCTATGTCTTTCCACAGTTGTGACCTTAAAATACATCACTATTATTTGACGCTCATGCTGCTGCAGCTTGACTGCCATAAAGGGACTCACGGAGTTCTATTTGTGAAAATATAATTTATATATTTCAAAAGACTACTCAACCAATACTCTTGTTATTATAGTCCCACAAGGTTTCCTATTCCTCGTGCTTTTCTTTCTCCTGAAATGTTCCCTCAGATCTATACTGAATAATAAATATACGTCAATATGTTCAAGTCCCAGGCATTAACTTTTCAGGTCCCAACTTTTACAATATTGCAGTTCAAACTGTCTTTCTACGAATCAAAGTAGAACTATTGTACATCTAGATATAAGGCAGAATCATATATTTGCCCATAGCTGGACTCAGTGTAATTCTTTTGCTTTTAGACAAACGTACTTCAGATCCCATGTGAATTTCTAGTGAATTCTAAGCCTTATTTTTTACACTATACCACATTGACTGCTTAAATTAATCCTACAAATTCATAGAATTTCACTATGAAGCAGTAATCTACTTAGCACATAGATTCTCTGTTAAGCGTATTCTGAAAAATATCAAAAATAATTTGGGGGTGACATATGCAGAGGTGAGAAAATAAAGTCTAAGCATCTGATTTTATGTTTTCACATCATGCAATACTAACATTAAAAAAATCAATAACACATAGTACCTCAGAATCCCAAGAATTTTCTTCTTTGTCCTTTTGTTTGTATTCTGATGGGAACATCTCATCTATAAAAGGTTAATCACAGATACATTCATGAGAACATTTCTCTACTATAAATTTTAAACACATATACAAATCTACTTTCATTCATGAATCTGTGGTTTTTCCTCTGTAGCCCATATATTCTTTTTGTTGATTACAATGACTACTTCTATAGTCACTACATTAGAATTGAAATCTAAAAAGTCTGAAAATTAACATTATTTCATTAGAATGCAGAAGAATAGAAATCTGACTAACTTGTATGAATTATTTCTTCTCAAAGCAGTCATATCCTCTTCTCCTGTGAAACACAGTATGTCCTATATTTTCTGTTCATTCAGAAAACTTTAATTACCTATCATCTCTCATTTCTTTGTAAATTTTTATTTGGTAGTATTACTTAGTTTGATTGACTCAGCAATCTCTATTACACAGTTCTTCAAAAAAGATGATTTATCAATGAATAAGATTTTTTAGGAGTATTAACGTTTTGATGTCAGTCAACTATATGTCCAACCCTTTTACATTTCAATATGCTATGACAGTGTATTGGGTGTGTTTTGGGTGTGTATATGTTTTAGGAAGATAAGCTTAAAAAACTTTTACTGCATATAAATTAAGAACTGCTTCAATTACAATGACATACTTCTTCCCTAATGCAACAATATCTTCAGAGTCAGCTTGGGACACCTTGGAGAAGCATTAGAAATGTATAGGAAAAAATAATTGCCTTAAGTAATCCAAGGTTCCCACATGTTGTAGGATAAGGATAAATCAAGGCCCACACAAGACTTGAGGAGTTCTCAGGAACATGACACAGAAAATGAATTTATACCAAAATAACGTTCAGTTTTCTTTATCAGCACAAACTACAAATTACAACTATTTGAATCAGGTTAAAGAAAAAAGCAAACATGCACAACTAAAACTTAAAAGACCGTGTTTTATCATTAAGGGTGCGTTTATCATTTTACATCCACCAATTGTATAGCTGCTTTTCAAAAGTAAATTTAACTTGTGATCACAGCATAGCTAATGTTCATATTTCATGCAGAAGGTCCAAGAAACTTAAATCATACTTTGGTAAGTCACCATTTTCACTCATTCTTGGAAGTGAACCCTGGATCATTTCAGAGATCTAACGTGTTGCAACACCATAGCTCTAATAAGCTGTGGGTCACAGTTCGAAATCCTGGTGGAATGTATGATTGCACAAGGAAATATTTTAAATATTTTACTTTTAATTTCTAATAACTAAAAAATCAGCAGATAAAACTAGCTTTTTAAAGACTTGGAAATCTGCATGTTTTCATTTTTATTTATTACTTATCAGCATAAAAATTCGGCAATTAACTATGGTACTGACATACAATGGAATTTTATAAACAACCTAATATTTAAAAACACAGTTAATTGTGTCCTTTATGGATGTCTCTAAAAATTATAATGCTGATCAAAAAAGAATGTTGCCAAACATTACACTGTACAACCATGTATGCATTAGAAGTTGAAAAAAATTATACATATTAAATATGACCATGCACACATGTTGTAAAATGTTTAAACATGTATAAGAATAGTTTTAAAAAATAGTTTAGAATATTAGTTACTTCTAGGCAATAAATTGTACTGGTGTAAAAAGACTCTAAAGCCAAATGCATCAGAATCACAGTTTCATGAAAAAGTGTGTTTATCAAATATTCACAAAGAAACGAATAATTCCTTTCCTCATCTTTACAAGGTAAAGTTACCACACACATACACAGGCACACACAGGCACACACGCAGACACACACGCAAACACAGAGTTCACTAATCCGAGTTACTGATTTTCTTAGGATTCTCAAAGTGACAACAACGGAAACGAGGTAATTCATGTTAAAACACAAGTGTTATATCAGTAAAAGATGCGATCCCCGAAGTAAACCGTGGTATTTGAATCAAGCTTCGAAGAACTAAAAAAAGAAATTGGAGTTTCAACATTCGCCTTCTTGAATCTTTAAGAAATACAGAAGTTCAAAATAGAAAACATTACAGTTTCGGGATACAAAAGTAGAAACACCTGAGATTAAGGCTACATTTTTTAAAAAAATATTGAAAATTACTGTTCTTGTAATACCAGGTTTTCAAACATCAATACCAGTATTGGCATTATCTAGATCAAATCTTTTCATCAAAGTTGAAAAATATAAAGCACTGGGGATACAAAGACCCTCAAAATGTCCAATATTGAAATATTCCTCTTTGCATAGTTAAATTGAAAATTTTACCTGCTCTCAATGTTTGTTCATTCTTCAACTCGAAGGCTTTATTTGGAACAGACTTTTGTATTTCAATGGCAGGCTAAATGGGGTTGGAAGCAAAATGTATAAATAAAGAATGTATAGTTCACAAAATACATAGTTAATAAGTCATTCAAAATGAAATCATAAAACTAAATACCTTGAAGGCAGATGGCTTCTCAGGAGGCTCTAAAAAGCAAAAGGGATGTATCATCAATCATAAGTAAATATGACAAAGGCAACCACAAATGAATGCAGTGATAGTATCTTAACTGAGTCCTCTTGCTCAAATTTGAGAATGAATAGATTTGGAAAGTTTTCTTTTGGTTTGTTTAGGACACACACACGACAGGAACACACTGAAGAAAATATAAATACACGTTTCAAAGATCGTGCAGTTAAGACTTCAAAAGCGAGATTGTGTTTCATGTGTAAAAAGGGTTTATATGAGAAAATAAATGTCAAAGCTGAACATGGAATGCTACACCACATACTTAATGAAACACACTAGAATCATTTATATTATTCCATTCATCCTGTTCTTTAGCCTATCTTTGGAAAAGTACATAGTTATGATGAGAGTTCAGCCAAATGTAAAACTGACATCTCGTCACTGAAGTGTTATGAACTGATCAGCTTGGATATACACTTAGGTCATAATACCAAATATAAATATTTGTTGTTTTCCGTAACCATATGGTGTAATCATATGCCTATATTTCTGTATCCTCTACTTTATCCATTGGAATGCTTCTTGATCCACTCGTGCAAGAAGATGTATAAAACTCATCATGGAAATAATCTATAATAAGCTTTCATTCTTGACATATTTATATAAAAATTTATTGCAATAGATGAATTAAACATAAATAACTTTTGTACATTGTTAAGTCACCGCAATATTTATTTTAAAAAGCAATCTTATTATTCAAGTATAAATTCAGTATTTTTTTAGTTGCTACAATTCATCTGATTTGGTGTATCATTAGTCTATAATAAATTTTTGTGGAATGGCAATTTTACCAAAACAACACACTTTCTTAAAAATAAAGCCAATGTTCTTAGTTTCAAATATATCTCATTTGAATAGCTAACATCAACGATATATATATTTGTCATGCCTGATTCTAACAGAGAAACCTAATGAGTCCCTGTGGTTACCGAGATTCTAGGAGGCCTCCTGCTTCCAGTAGTCTCTGGAGTGCCCACAGTCTACCTTCTGGAGTGCAAATAATCTAAATGCATCTGAAGTGAGTTCACTCAACTGTTCTTCTCAGAGTCTCCAGAGTTACCTGCCTACCTTCTTCCTTGTTTGTCCGCTGTTACCTGCCTAGAATGCTTCTACCAAAAAAAAAAAAGTTAAAAGAAAATTTAAAAAAAACCTCTAACTCTGTAGAATTCTTTCCATTCAACACTGTTACAAATTTATTTGTTCAACACTTCCTTTCTCTTTGTTTAGTGACAGTATCTTAAATCTATAATTTCTGTTTCTCTATCTTTTCCTTCTTCTTCTCTGGCTAAAAGCATATCCAGAAATAAAAGCAATATAATCCATTCTCTTGACCCTGTTATGTCTTGACCTTCTATCCAACTGCCCTTCTTCCACTTTTTTCCCCTGAAAGGCCTCTCCTTTTGCTACTCAGAGCAAGCTCCAAGGACCACCAGCATCAGCATCGCCTGAGAACTTATTAAAAATGCATGCCACCACGTCCGGCCAATTTTTTGTATTTTTAGTAGAGACAGGGTTTCACCGTGTTAGTCAGGATGGTCTCGATCTCCTAACCTCGTGATACGCCACTCACGGCCTCCCAAAGTGCTGGGATTACAGGCGTGAGCCACCGCACCCGGTCACCATTTTTTAAATAAATATGAATAACTCTTTTTTGTTTATGTTTTCTAGAGTAATGTGGTTGACAATTATATTAGGTATACTTTAAACATAAAACTGCTGGAGTTACAACCAGATGGTTTATTCTCAATGCATCAATATCTTCTGAACTAGTATGTGAAGCCCTGGAGAATTTCACAAATTTATAAGAGAAATGACACCATAAACTGAACTATTTCTTCCCATGTAAACATATGAAAAGTCTAGATCCTCTCTAGGGCAAAAGACAGCACAGTGCCACGAGACAGAAAATGAATCTGTAACCAACTCTTTTCATTATAAACAAAATTGTTTGATTTATATTTTTTAAAAAAGTAAAAGAGAAAAAAGACTCAGAGGTGCAACTTCAGACATTATTTCATACACAAGAGCCCATTTGTTATTTGACACTTTAAAACCTTACGCATTTTTGAAAATTCTTATTCTAACTTCTGATCTGAGCATCTCTGAAGTTGAACAAATACACAGGGGCCGTAAAAGTTCAAATAATCCTTCTCTTATTTCTCCTATTTACTATTATTTTCTAAAAAGTGTAAACTAAAATTTTTCAGACTCATGACATGTCACAATGTCACAGTTTTCATGGTTAACGAGTAACAGTTGTAATGAGTATTGGAAAGTAGAACTTTTCATTCGTGTATTTTAAATATTTTCATTTTAATTTCTAACATTGGATGAAGCAGTAAATACTCCCACTTCAATAAAAGCTCGGTGATATCAGCTGTCATTTAATGTCGACTTTTAGTGGCTAGGAAAGACAGTCTAATTAAATGTGTTTTAGAGTTCACATGGCAAACTATGAGGCCTTAAATCAAAGCAGCGCTAATTGTATTGAGTACATCTAAAATATTCGATAAGCAAACAAGAAAGGAACTTCCAGAACAATATGTACAGCGTACAATTATTTGTTGAAAATTTAAGACATCAGCCAGGCGTGGTGCCTCAAGCGCATAATCCCAGCACTTTGGGAGGCCAAGGCGGGTGGATCATGAGGTCAGGAGATCCAGACCAGACAATCCTGGCTAACACGGTGAAACCCCATGTCTACTAAAAATACAAAAAATCAGCCGGGCGTGGTGGCAGGCACCTGTAGTCCCAGCTACTCAGGAGGCTGAAGCAGGAGAATGGCATGAAGCCGGGAGGCACAGCTTGCAGTGAGCCAAGATCATGCCACTGCACTCCAGCCTGGGCGAGCCGTCTCAAAAAAAAAACCAAAAAAAAAAAAAAAAAAAAAAAGACAATTTAAAACATGAAAACAAATTCTACACATAGTCCATAAAAGATGAAAACAAATTTTACACATAGTCTATAAGACATGAAAACAAATTCTATACATAGTCTGTAACCACACACATATGTTGTGAATTTCTGTTTTTTTATTTCTTTGCTTTTTCAGATGGAGTCTCACTCTGTCACTCAGGCTAAAGTGGCACAAGCTCGGCTCACTGCAACTTCTGCCTCCTAGGTTCAAGCCATTCTCCTGCCTTAGCCTCCAGAGTAGCTGAGATTACAGGCACCCACCACCACAACCAGCTATTTTTTGTTATATTTAGTAGAGATGGGGTTTCACTAATTTGACCAGGCTGGTCTGGGACTCAGCCTGACCTTAATTAAGTTATCTGCCTGCCTTTGTCTCCCAAAATGCTAGGATTACAGGCACGTGCCACCGTGCACAGCCTGTTGTAAAATGTTTTAAACATGCATGGGAATGACAACAAAAACTAATTCAGGCTGTTTTGTACCTCTAGACAATTCATTACAATAGCATTAAAAGACACCAAGGCCAAATGCTTTGGGGTCACTCTTCTAAAACACTGTGTCTAGCAAAGAGTCATCAAGTAATGATTGCTTGACTTATTTTTTAAAATTATAAGTCACACACACACATACACACTCAGTCAGCTAATCAAAACAAAACTGATTTTCTTAAGATTCTCAGAGTGACAACACTCACAACTGTCATGTCAGCAAGTGAAACTTTCTTCTAAGTAAAGATCAGAATTCCAATCAGCCGTTGAACCACTGCAAATATTTCACAGTCTCAAAATTCACCTGCCTTAAAACCAAGCACGTACTGAAATTGCAAATTGGAAACTTTATACTATCGGGACATTAAAGTAGAAGCACATGAGGTAAAGCAGAATTTTTGTTTAAATCTCTAAATGTTATGCTTGAGAAAATGGCATTTTCTCAAACATAAATACTAACATTGGCATTATTTGTATCAAAATTTCCCATCAAATTTTGAATAGAAAACAACATTGGGAATGAAAAGGCTCTCAGCATTTCAAATATTTTAATATTCTTCTTTCCAGAGTAAAATTAAAATTACAAAACTTACCTGCTTTGAATGTTTGTATGTCCTTCAATTCTAAGGCTTTATTTTGAATAGAAACTTTCATTCCGCAGGTAGGCTAAATGGGTTTGGAAACAAAATAATATATAATGTATACTTCATAAAATATGTAGTTGATACTCAAGATACAAATATAAAAGTTATTACCTTCAGAAGACCATCTTTACCAGGAGACTCTAAAAGAAAAGGGACAGATTTAATTGATCATATGCAAGCCTGACAAAGCCTACCAAATATTCACACAGTGTGAACATGAAGATGAATCCTCATGCTTGGATTAAAAAGGTATTACACTAGGTTTTGGGGTCTCTTGGGTTATTGTATTTGTTAACATGCCAACGTGACAGAAATATACCAAAGAAAATTTAAAAAATAGATTTCATCAAACATGCTGCGAGGATTGCAACAGTGAAAATATATTTAACATGACAATAACTAAAGCAGAAAAATCCTAATACCAGTAAGAGAAAGCTGTTGTATAAGGAAAGAAGTTGTATTTAAGATGACCATGTCATGCCACCACCGCCCCCCTCAAAAAAATAAACGTCCAAGCTAATGGTAGGATGCTATGGCATATTGTTAAGGAAACACATCAGAATCACTTATGTCAATATATACATGTAGCTATTATGTTCTTCAATTTGTCATGTAGTTTAGGAATTGCAAAGTTGTGATGAGACTTCAAAGGTACAATGTTCTTATCATTGCAGAGAATGTTCTAAATTTAGCAGCATATCTATTTATAGAATAAAAGTTCATACGTATATTCGTTTTTGTACCTGTGAAATACGAGTATTTTTACATTTATGGGGTTCTCCAGTTTAGTCCTCTTAAAATTTCCTGGTCCACTTACACAAAAAGTCCAAGAGCACCCATCAACAAACCAATACAGGCCAGGTGCAGTGGCTCATGCCTATAATTCCAGCACTTTGGAAGGCCGAGGAGGGCGGATCTCTCGAGGCCAGGAGTTCCAAACCAGCCTGGCCAAAATTGTGAAACTCTGTCTCCACTAAAAAAAAAACAAAAATCAGCCAGGTATGCTGGCACATGCCTGTAATCCCAGCTACTTGGGTGCCTGAGGTACCAGAATCACTTGAACCCAGGAGGTAGAGGTTGCAGTGAGCCAAGATCATGCCACTGCACTCCAGCCTGGATGACAGAGTGAGACTCTGTCTCAAAAAAAGGAAAAACTTCTTGTATGAAAGTATCAAAAACTAGAAATAAACTTCCAGAGGCTTTTTACATATCATTAACCTGTGTATTTCAATGTTACAATAATGGTTATTGAGAATAACAGTTTTAGTGTTCAAGGAATGAATTCTACAATTGTTTTGTTTCTAAAACTAATTCTATTTGTTATACTGTGCAAGTTGTTAAACTACTGTTATGAATAAGCTCTTATAAAAAACTTAGCTTCAAGAAAAAGACCGACATTTCTTTGACATAGAAATAGATCTCATTTCTTCAAACAATATTAATAAAACATGTTTAATCACTCATTTTTCTCTACTCTTTAAATTTTTCAGTATGACATACTTTAATATATTTAGAAATATCAACTACATATGTTGTTTTCCTTGAGAGATGACTGATCAATAATTAAGACATTTCAGGGATATAAACTCTCTGAAACACACAAAATTTATGTCTAACCATTTTAAGGGTAAATATGCATGACCATATTGCATGTATGTGTGTCAGAAAAAAAGTGCTTAAAATTGTATATGATATGCTTTAAATAAAAACCTGCTGTAATTACAATAAGAAGGTCATTCTCGATTCATTAATATCTTTAAAATTTACTTCTGAAGCACTGAAGAAACCTCAGAAATTCATATATAAGAAATGATACCATGAATTCATCTGCTTGTTTTAGGTGAAACTATGACAAATATACATCCTCACTAAGTGCAAAGAAAGCAGAGTGTCATGAGACAGGAAATGAATATGTAACCAAAATATTTTCCTTTATAAAGAAAATAGCTGGCTTTAAACTTTCTAAGACAAGATGAAAAAGCAAAACATGCAGAGATGAAACAGTAAGGGCGATCTCATCATCAAGGAACCATTTATCACTTGGCACTTAAGAATCCTATGTATGGTTGAAAACTCTGGTTCTAAATTGTGATCTGATCATCCCTGAAGTTCAAAACCCATGCAGAGGAAACAGGTAGGGAAATACTACCTTAGTTATTTTTTTTTATTACCTTTATTTTTATAAAGGGGTACACTGGAGTTTTCAGAGTCAAGACAGGTCACCTGGCATAGCTCTATACATTCGTGAGCTGCATTTGTAATGGCTATTGAAATGTATGGCTGTACATACTTGTATTTTGAGTACCTCACTTTTAATTTCTAGTATAGCATGAAGTAGGACATACACGTAAACAAAGGTTTGTTGGCATCTGTAATTATATTTATGGTGCTTTTTAGTCACCATGAAGAGAGTCTAATTAATTGTGTCGCAAAGTAAAAATGTAAACCATGATTTTTTTTTTTTTTTTTTTGACAGTGTCTCACCCTGTCGCCCAGACTGGAGTGCAGTGGGGAGATCTTGGCTCACTACAAGCTCTGCCTCCCAGGTTCATGCCATTCTCCTGCCTCAGCCTCCCGAGTAGCTGAGACTACAGGCACCCACCACCACGCCCGGCTAATTCTTCGTATTTTTAGTAGAGATGGGATTTCACCGTGTTAGCCAGGATGGTCTGGATCTCCTGACCTCGTGATCTGCCTGCCTCGGCCTCCCAAAGTGCTGGGATTACAAGCATGAGCCACCACGCCTGGCCTGAAGTCTTAAAATAAATGAAAAACAAGCTAATCGCTGAACAAAAAATAAAGAGTTGCTGTAGAATGACAAGAACATTGTACAACCATTTATATATGATTTTTGCAAAAGTGTTAATACCAATATGTATATGCTGACTGATGAGGAGAAAACTGATCTGGAATCACAGGAGCAAATCATGACACTGAGAAGATAAATGCAAAAGCTGAACGTAGAATGCTACACCATGTGTCTTTAATGCAACACATTATAATAATTTATATCATTACATTATAAACATTCAGGATGTTCTTTAATATGTCCTGTCATTGAGAAGCTACACAGTGCGGATGAGAGTTCAGCTGAATGTAGAACTGACATCTCATCAGTGAAAGTGTAACGAATTGATCAGCTTGGATATATACTTAGAGCATAATATTAAATATAAATATTCATTGATATTCATAACCATATGCTATAATAGTATGCCAACATTTTTGTAATTTCTAGTTTAGCCATCTCAATATTTCTTGATCCACTCATGGAGGAAGATATACAAACCTCATCAGGAATAGCAAATTTAATAAACTTTCAATATTGATGCATTTGCTTTAAATTTAGTTGCAACAGACTTATTAAATATTAATAACATTTTCTATGTTAAAATCAGTAAAATACCTGTGAATAACAACAATTTAAGTATTCAAGTCATAAATTCAGAATTTTATGGTTTTTAAAATTAGTCGGGTTTGGCGTATCATGTTATTTGCTAATGAGGTTTTATAAAATGGCAATTTTACCAACACAATTTGCTTCCTTAAAAATAAAGCCAAGGTTCTTACATTCAAGTATATCTTACTCAAATTGTGAATATCAACAATATACATACATACATATATACATATATATATGATGCCTCATAGTAATAAAGAAAATTAATGACTCACTGAGGTTTGGTCTAATTCTAAAAATCCTCATGATTCCAGTAGTCTCTAGAGCACCCACACTCTAATATTCTGCAGTAAAAATTTTCTAAATGCTTCCGAAGTGAGTTCACTACATTTTCCTTCATAGAAAATCCAAAATAATCTAGCTGGCTTCTCTCTTGTCCCCTGCTTCCTGCCTCACAATCTCTCTTCTTTAGCAAAAATAATCTCTAGACTTGTGCTCTTGATTCTTCCCATTCAACACCTGTTAAAATTATTTTTCCCACTCTTTCCTTTTTCTTTGTTTAGCGGTAGAATCTTCCATCTATAATTTCTATTGTGTTGCCCCTTCTTCTCCCCTGACTAAAAACATACTCAAAATTAAGAGCACCATAATGCTTTCTCCTGACCCTTTTCTGTCCTGACCTTCTATCCAATTGTTCTTCTTCCACATTTTTTCCCACAAACGGCCTCTCCTCTTGCTACCTAGAGCAAGGTCCAAGGACCACCATCATCAGCATCACCTGAGAACTTATTAAAAATGCAGAATCCCAAGTCGGCTGAATCTCAGTGTGAATTGTTAATAAGGTTTTCAGCTGATTTTCTGAAGTTTGAAAACTTCTGTTCACTCTGATGGTAGTTTCTTTTGCTGTGCAGAAGCTCTTTAGTTTAATTAGATCTCATTTGTCAATTTTGGCTTTTGTTGCCCTTGCTTTTGGTGTTTTAGACATGAAGTCCTTGCCCACGCCTATGTCCTGAATGGTATTGCCTAGGTTTTCTTGTCGGATTTTAATGGTTTTAGGTCTAACATTTAAGTCTTTAATCCATCTTGAATTAATTTTTGTATAAGGTGTAAGGAAGGGATCCAGTTTCAGCTTTCTACATATGGCTAGCCAGTTTTCCCAGCACCATTTATTAAATAGGGAATCCTTTCCCCATTGCTTGTTTTTGTCAGGTTTGTCAAAGATCAGATAGCTGTAGATATGCGGCATCATTTCTTTTTTTTTTCTTTTTAGTGAAAAAAATTTATCTCATAACTGAATTTTACACGTTGAAATAGCCAACAATAAATAATATCTTATAAATAACTGGCTAGAAAATGTGTCAAGGCAATAAAACCTACAATCTCATCAGTTCCATGTCCATAAAGCAATTTACCAATGTTAAGAAAAACTTCATTGATGTTTTATTTTATTTATTTATTTTTTTGAGATGGAGTTTTGTTCTTGTTGCCCAGGCTGGAGTGCAATGCTGTGATCTCGGCTCACTGCAACCTACACCTCTGAGTTCAATCAATTCTTCTGCCTCAGCCTCCCAAGTAGCTTGAATTACAGGTGCCAGCCACCAAGCCCGGCTAATTTTTTGTATTTTTTTTTATTATTATACTTTAGGTTTGAGGGTACATGTGCAGGTTTGCTACATATGTATCCATGTGCCATGTTGGTTTGCTGCACCCATTAACTCGTCATTTAGCATTAGGTACATCTCCTAATGCTGTCCCTCCCCCGTCCCCCCACCCCACAACAGTCCCCAGAGTGTGATGTTCCCCTTCCTGTGTCCATGAGTTCTCATTGTTCAATTCCCACCTATGAGTGAGAATAGGTGGTGCTTGCGATAGTTTACTGAGAATGATGGTTTCCAGTTTCATCCATGTCCCTACAAAGGACATGAACTCATCATTTTTTATGGCTGCATAGTATTCCATGGTGTATATGTGCCACATTTTCTTAATCCAGTCTATCGTTGTTGGACATTTGGGTTGGTTCCAAGTCTTTGCTATTGTGAATAGTGCATGTGGCATCATTTCTGAGGGCTCTGTTCTGTTCCATTGATCTATGTCTCTGTTGTGGTACCAGTACCATGCTGTTTTGGTTACTGTAGCCTTGCAGTATAGTTTGAAGTCAGGTAGCATGATGCCTCCAGCTTTGTTCTTTTGGCTTAGGATTGACTTGGCGATGCAGGCTCTTTTTTGGTTCCATATGAACTTTAAAGTAGTTTTTTCCAATTCTGTGAAGAAAGTCATTGGTAGCTTGATGGGGATGGCATTGAATCTATAAATTACCTTGGGCAGTATGGCCATTTTCACGATATTGGTTCTTCCAAGCCATGAGCATGGAATGTTCTTCCATTTGTTTGTATCCTCTTTTATTTCATTGAGCAGTGGTTTGTAGTTCTCCTTGAAGAGGTCCTTCACATCCCTTGTAAGTTGGATTCCTAGGTATTTTATTCTCTTTGAAGCAATTGTGAATGGGAGTTCACTCATGATTTGGCTCTCTGTCTGTGATTGGTGTACAAGAGTGCTTGTGATTTTTGTACATTGATTTTGTATCCTGAGACTTCGCTGAAGTTGCTTATCAGCTTAAGGAGATTTTGGGCTGACACAATGGGGTTTTCTAGATATACAATCATATCATCCACAAACAGGGACAATTTGACTTCCTCTTTTCCTAATTGAATACCCTTTATTTCCTTCTCCTGCCTGACTGGCCTGGCCAGAACTTCCAACACTATGTTGAATAGGAGTGGTGAGAGAGGGCATCCCTGTCTTGTGCCAGTTTTCAAAGGGAATGCTTCCAGTTTTTGCCCATTCAGTATGATATTAGCTGTGGGTTTGTCATAGATAGCTCTTATATGATTTTGAGATACATCCCATCAATACCTAATTTATTGAGAGTTTTTAGCATGAAGCATTGTTGAATTTTGTCAAAGGCCTTTTCTGCATCTATTGAGATAATCACGTGGTTTTTGTCTTTGCTTCTGTTTATATGCTAGATTACATTTATTGATTTGCGTATGTTGAACCAGCCTTGCATCCCAGGGATGAAGCCCACTTGATCATGGTGGATAAGCTTTTTTATGTGCTGCTGGATTTTGTTTGCCAGTATTTTATTGAGGATTTTTGCATCAATGTTCATCAAGGATATTGGTCTGAAATTCTCTTTCGCAACCTACTCATCTGACAAAGGGCTAATATCCAGAATCTACAATGAACTCAAACAAATTTACAAGAAAAAAACAAACAACCCCATCAAAAAGTGGGCAAAGGACATGAACAGACACTTCTCAAAAGAATACATTTATGCAGGCAAAAAACACATGAAAAAATGCTCATCATCACTGGCCATCAGAGAAATGCAAACCAAAACCACAATGAGATACCATCTCACACCAGTTAGAATGGCCATCATTAAAAAGTCAGGAAACAACAGGTCCTGGAGAGGATGTGGAGAAATAGGAACACTTTTACACTGTTGGTGGGACTGTAAACTAGTTCAACCACTGTGGAAGTCAGTGTGGCGATTCCTCAGGGATCTAGAACTAGAAATTCCATTTGACCCAGCCATCCCATTACTGGGTATATACCCAAAGGACTACAAATCATGCTGCTATAAAGACACATGCACACGTATGTTTATTGCGGCACTATTCACAATAGCAAAGACTCAGAACCAACCCAAATGTCCAATAACGATAGACTGGATTAAGAAAATGTGGCACATATACACCATGGAATACTACGCAGCCATAAAAAATGATGAGTTCATGTCCTTTGTAGGGACATGGATGAAACTGGAAAACATCATTCTCAGTAAACTATCGCAAGGACAAAAAACCAAACACCGCATGTTCTCAGTCATAGGTGGGAATTGAACAATGAGAACACATGGACACAGGAAGGGGAACATCACACTCTGGGGACTGTTGTGGGGTGGGGGGACGGGGGAGGGACAGCATTAGGAGATGTACCTAATGCTAAATGACAAGTTAATGGGTGCAGCACATCAACATTGCACATGGATACATATGTAACAAACCTCCACATTGTGCACATGTACCCTAAAACTTAAAGTATAATAATAATAATAAACAAAGAAAACTTCTGGTCTTTACGGAGTGTATATGACAAATTATATACATGTGTGGCCATGCAGATATGCTTATTCTCACCTATGGCAAATAGAACACAGCTCTACATGGTCAGGTGCTTCCATCCCTAATGGCTTCCCACCAGTGAGAAAGACATTAAGAGTCAGAATATTTTTGTTGTAATTCTCTGGTAAATTTTGACACTAGAAGGTCACTTTATATTCATCCCAAATTTCTAACCATACCCGATCTTTTCCTAAAGAATCATTTCATTTTATCGTCCTCCATTATATAAACCTGCTTATTGTTCCTTCATGTACTCTCTGTATGCTCTGTCTTTCTCAGTCTTCATTTCTCTTTTACTACTTACTTCTTTCTTATTTTCTCAGTTTCCTCAGGTCTTGGAATATCTTGAATTCAAACTCATAATTCAGCTCCTTTTCAGCACTCTCAATATAGTCTGTTGCCAACACCTGGTAAGACGTATAACTTATCACCATTTCACTTCTCTTTTTTCCATGCTTTGCATTCAGGAGGTAATTTTCTTCAGCGATTAGAGGATATCCTTCCTTATCAGTTTAGAGAAATACTTGGTCAAATGATTTTTAAATAAAAAATGGTTCTTACCTTCTAATTTTCCACTTATTTTATCGATTTCTTTTTGATGTGTAGCCTTGGGTAAACACACATCCTTCTGTGAAACAGTCTCACAGAGACTCTGTTAAAAGTAATATCAATAAATAATTTCAATGAAAAAATCCTAGTAATGAAGAGTATCAAAATTTCCTAATGAAAATCTTTTTTAAAAACACAATTTCCTACTTTGCAAACAATTCGACTTAACAGCAGACACGAATAGAAAACCAACACATTTTGATAGAAAACCTCACATAACCCACTCTACATCAAGCTTATCTTTATGTTCATGTGGCCATTAACTTGGTTACTGAGCAGGAAAAACAAATGACGTTCATGAAAAAATTCACTCGTGCATATTTCAAAAAGTATCTCTCTTAACAATATCTAACTTACATTCTAGTCCTCATCAAAAATAAATAAGACATTTCAAACAAAATACAACACATCTGCTACTTGACATGACACATACAGCATTAAACATATAAAATATTCATGATTATAGAACTGTTTAGTGTTAAAAATGATGCATGTCATGAAGAGAACTTTTAGAGTCTGTCATATAATGTATGCACAGAATATGAAAAAGCTGCTTTATTTCGGTAAACAGGGGCTTAAAATAAGCAACATGTTTTTGACAAAATTTATGGTGATAGAAAAAGTGCTTGAATAGAATGTAAATGCAGTAAGAAAAAAATTATGTCATTTAGTCTAAATGAAAGCAAACAAGTATTAAAGTCTTTTTCTCTAATAAAATATCAGATAAAATCTACCTATTGACTTCCACCCTTTGCTGTTACCACCAGGCAGCAGCTGCTTGTTTCTAAGAGGTCAGATACATTCTATGTCTTTCCACAGTTGTGACCTTAAAATACATCACTATTATTTGACGCTCATGCTGCTGCAGCTTGACTGCCATAAAGGGACTCAAGGAGTTCTATTTGTGAAAATATAATTTATATATTTCAAAAGGCTACTCAACCAATACTCTTGTTATTATAGTCCCACAAGGTTTCCTATTCCTAGTGCTTTTCTTTCTCCTGAAATGTTCCCTCAGATATACACTGAATAATAAATATACGTCAATATGTTCAAGTCCCGGGCATTAACTTTTCACGTCCCAACTTTTACAATATTGCAGTTTAAACTGTCTTTCTACGAATCAAAGTAGAACTTTTGTACATCTAGATATAAGGCAGAATCATATACTTGCCCATAGCTGGACTCAGTGTAATTCTTTTGCTTTTAGACAAACGTACTTCAGAACCCATGTGAATTTCTAGTGAATTCTAAGCCTTAATTTTTACACTATACCAGATTGGCTTCTTAAATTCATCGTACAAATTAGTAGAATTTCACTATGAAGCAGTAATCTACTTAGCACATAGATTCTCTATTAAGCATATTCTGAAAAATATCAAAAATAATTTTCGGGTGACATATGCAGAGGAGAGAAAATAAAGTCTAAGCATCTGATTTTATGTTTTCATATCATGCAATACTAATATTAAAAAAAATCAGTAACACATAGTACCTCAGAATCCCAAGAATTGTTGTCATCGTCCTTTTGTTTTGATTCTGATGGGAACATCTCATCTATAAAAGGTTAATCACAGACACATTCATGAGAACATTTCTCTACTAAAAATTTTGAAAACATATACAAATCTACTTTCATTCACGAATCTGTGGTTTTTCCTCTGTAGCCTGTATATTCTTTTTGTCAATTACAATGACTACTTCTATAGTCACTACATTAGAATTGAAATCTAAAAAGCCTAAAAATTAACGTTATTTCATTAGAATGCAGAACAATAGAAATTTGACTAACTCGTATGAATTATTACTTCACAAAGCAGTCATATCCTCTTCTCCTGTGAAACACAGTATGTCCTATATTTCCTGTTAATTCAGAAAACTTTAATTACCTATCATCTCTCATTTCTTTGTAAATTTTTATTTGGTAATATTAGTTTGATTGACTCAGCAATCTCTATTACACAGTTCTTCAAAAAAGATGATTTATCAATGAATAAGATTTTTTAGGAATATTAATGTTTTGATGTCAGTCAACTATATGTCCAACCCTTTTACATTTCAATATGCTATGACAGTGTATTGGGTGCGTTTTGGGTGTGTATATGTTTTAGGACGATAAGCTTAAAAAACTTTTATTGCATATAAATTAAGAACTGCTTCAATTACAATGACATACTTCTTCCCTAATGCAACAATATCTTCAGAGTCAGCTTGGGACACCTTGGAGAAACATCAGAAATGTACAGGAAAAAAATAATTGCCTTAAGTAATCTAACGTTCCCACATGTTATAGGATGAAATCAAGGCCCACACAAGACTTGAGGAGTTCTCAGGGACATAAAACAGAAAAAGAATTTATACCGAAAATAACGTCTAGTTTTCTTTACCAGCACAAAGTACAAATTACAATTATTTGAATCAGATTAAAGAAAAAAGCAAACATGCACAATTCAAACTTAAAAGACCGTTTCATCACTATGCATACGTTTATCATTTGACATCCATCAACTCTATACCTGGTTTTCAAAAGTAAATTTAACTTGTGATCTCAGCATAGCTAATGTTCACATTTCATGCAGAGGGTCCAAGAAACTCTTGGACACAATTAACTGTTAATTATTAATTGTAAATTGTGTCCTTTATGGATGTCTCTAAAATTATAATGCTGATCAAAAAAGAATGTTGCCGAACATTACACTGTACAACCATGTACGCATTAGAAGTTGAAAAAAAATGTACATATTAAATATGACCACGCACACATGATGTAAAATGTTTAAACATGCATAAGAATAGTTTTAAAAAATAGTTTGGAATATTAGTTACTTTTAGGCAATAAATGGTACTAGTGTAAAAAGACTCTAAAGCCAGATGCTTCAGAATCACAGTTTCATGAAAAAGTATGTTTATCAAATATTCACAAAGAAATGAATAATTCCTTTCCTCATCTTTGCAAGGTGAAGTTACCACACACATACACAGGCACACACAGGCACACACTCAGACATACACACGCAAACACAGAGTTCACTAATCCGAGTTACTGATTTTCTTAGGATTCTCAAAGTGACAACAACGGAAACGAGGTAATTCATATTAAAACACAAGTGTTATATCAGTAAAAGATGCGATCCCCGAAGTAAACCGTGGAATTTGAATCAAGCTTCTCAGAACTAAAAAAAGAAATTGGAGTTTCAACATTCGCCTTCTTGAATCTTTAAGAAATACAGAAGTTCAAAATAGAAAACATTACAGTTTCGGGATACAAAAGTAGAAACACCTGAGATTAAGGCTACATTTTTAAGAAATATATTGAAAATTACTGTTCTTGTAATACCAGGTTTTCAAACATCAATACCAGTATTGGCATTATCTAGATCAAATCTGTTCATCAAAGTTGAAAAATATGAAGCACTGGGGATACAAAGACCCTCAAAATGTCCAATATTGAAATATTCCTCTTTGCATAGTTAAATTGAAAAATTTACCTGCTCTCAATGTTTGTTCATTCTTCAACTCGAAGGCTTTATTTGGAACAGACTTTTGCATTTCAGTGGCAGGCTAAATAGGGTTGGAAGCAAAATGATTAATAAAGAATGTATAGTTCACAAAATACATAGTTAATAAGTCATTCAAAATGAAATCATAAAACTAAATACCTTGAAGGCAGATGGCTTCTCAGGGGACTCTAAAAAGCAAAAGAGACTTATCATCAATCATAAGTAAATATGACAAAGATAACCACAAATGAACGCAGTGATAGTATCTAAATGAGTCCTCTTGCTCAAATTTGAGAATGAATACTTTAGATTTGGAAAGTTTTCTTTTGGTTTGTTTAGGCCACACACATGACAGGAATACACTGTAGAAAAAATAAATACAGGTTTCACAGATCGTGCAGTTAAGACTTCGAAAGCGAGATTGTGTTTCATGTGTTAAAAGGGTTGATATGAGAAAATAAATGTCAAAGCTGAACATGGAATGCTACACCACGTACTTAATGAAACACATTAGAATCATTTAAATTATTCCATTCACCCTGTTCCTTAATATAGCCTATCTTTGGAAAGGTACACAGTTATGATGCGAGTTCAGCCGAATGTAGAATTGACATCTCGTCAGTGAAGTGTTATGAATTGATCAGCTTGGATATAAACTTAGCTCATAATACTAAATATAAATATTCATTGTTTTCCATAACCATATAGTTTAATGATATGCCTATATTTTTGGATCCTCTACTTTATCCGTCTGAATGCTTCTTGATCCACTCATGCAAGAAGATGTATAAAACTCATCACAGAAATAATCTATAATAAGCTTTCAATATTGACATATTTATATAAAAATCAAATGCAATAGACGTATTAAACATAAAAAACTTTTTTATATTGTTAAGTCACCATAATATTTATTTTAAAAAGCAATCTTACTATTCAAGTATAAATTCAGTATTTTTTTAGTTGCTACAATTCATCTGATTTGGTGTATCATTAGTCTATAATAAATTTTTGTGGAATGGCAATTTTACCAAAACAACACACTTTCTTAAAAATAAAGCCAATGTTCTTAGTTTCAAATATATCTCATTTGAATAGCTAACATCAACGATATATATATATTTGTCGTGCCTGATTCTAACAGAGAAACCTAATGAGTCACTGTGGTTACCCAGATTCTAGGAGGCCTCCTGCTTCCGGTAGTCTCTGGAGTGCCCACAGTCTACCTTCTGGAGTGCAAATAATCTAAATGCATCTGAAGTGAGTTCACTCAACTGTTCTTCTCAGAGTCTCCAGAATTACCTGCCTACCTTCTTCCTTGTTTGTCTCCTGTTACCTGCCTAGAATGCTTCTACTAAAAAAAAAAGTTAAAAGAAAATTTTAAAAAACCTCTTAACTCTGTAGAATTCTTTCCATTCAACACTGTTTCAAATTTATTTGTTCAACACTTCCTTTCTCTTTGTTTAGTGACAGTATCTTAAATCTATAATTTCTGTTTCTCTATCTTTTCCTTCTTCTTCTCTGGCTAAAAGCATATCCAGAAATAAAAGCAATATAATCCATTCTCTTGACCCTGTTATGTCTTGACCTTCTATCCAACTGCCCTTCTTCCACTTTTTTCCCCTGAAAGGCCTCTCCTTTTGCTACTCAGAGCAAGCTCCAAGGACCACCAGCATCAGCATCGCCTGAGAACTTATTAAAAATGCGTGCCACCACGTCCGGCCAATTTTTTGTATTTTTAGTAGAGACAGGGTTTCACTCTGTTAGTCAGGATGGTCTCGATCTCCTAACCTCGTGACACGCCACTCATGGCCTCCCAAAGTGCTGGGATTACAGGCGTGAGCCACCGCACCCGGTCACCATTTTTTAAATAAATATCCGTAACTATTTTTTATGTTTTCTAAAGTAATGTGGTTGACAATTATATTAGGTATACGTTAAATATAAAACTGCTGGAGTTACGACCAGATGGTTTATTCTCAATGCATCAATATCTTCTGAACTAGTATGTGAAGCCCTGGAGAATTTTCACAAATTTATACGAGAAATGACACCATAAACTGAACTACTTCTTCCCATGTAAACATACGAAAAGTCTAGATCCTCTCTAGGGCAAAAGACAGCACAGTGCCACGAGACAGAAAATGAATCTGTAACCAACTCTTTTCATTATAAACAAAATTGTTTGATTTATATTTTTTTAAAAAAGTAAAAGAGAAAAAAGACTCAGAGGTGCAACTTCGGACATTATTTCATATACAAGAGCCCATTTGTTATTTGGCACTTTACAACCTTATGCATTTTTGAAAATTCTTGTTTTAACTTGTGATCTGAGCATCTCTGAAGTTCAACAAATACACTGGGGTCCTAATAGTTCAAATAATACTTTTCTTATTTCTCATATTTACTGATATTTTCTAAAAAGTGTAAACTAAAATTTTTCAGACACATGACATGTCACAATGTCATAATTTTCATGGTTAACGAGTAACAGTTGTAATGTGTATTGGAAAGTAGGACTTTTCATTCGTGTATTTTAAATATTTTCATTTTAATTTCTAACATTGGATGAAGCAGTAAATATTCCCACTTCAATAAAAGCTCTGTGATATCAGCTGTCATTTAATGTTGACTTTTAGTGGCTAGGAAAGACAGTCTAATTAAATGTGTTTTAGAGTTAACATGGCAAACTATGAGGCCTTAAATCAAAGCAGAGCTAACTGTATTGAGTACATCTAAAATATTTGATAACAAAAAAGGAAGTTCCAGGACAATACGTACAGTGTACAGCCATTTATTGAAAATTTAAGCAGGGCGCGGTGACTAACACCTGTAATCCCAGCACTTTGGGAGGCTGAGACAGGCAGATCATGAGGTCAGGAGATCCAGACTAGACCATTCTGGCTAACACGGTGAAACCCCATCTCTACCAAAAATACAAAAAATTAGCCGGACATGGTGGCAGGCACCTGTAGTCCCAGCTACTTGGGAGGCTGAGGCAGGAGAATGGTGTGAACCCGGGAGGCAGAGCTTGCATGAGCTGAGATCACACCACTACATGCCAGCCTGGGCGAGGCGTCTCAAAAAAAACCAAAAAAAAAAAAAAAAAAAAAAAAACAAACAACAAAAAAAGAAAATTTAAGACATGAAAATAAAATCTACACATAGTCTATTAAGACATGAAAACAAATTCTACACATAGTCTATAATCACACACATATGTTGTGAGTTTTTGTTTTTTTATTTCTTTGCTTTTTCAGATGGAGTCTCACTCTGTCACTCAGGCTAAAGTGGCACAAGCTCGGCTCACTGCAACTTCTGCCTCCTAGGTTCAAGCCATTCTCCTGCCTCAGCCTCCAGAGTAGCTGAGATTACAGGCACCCACCACCACAACCAGCTATTTTTTGTTATTTTTAGTAGAGATGGGGTTTCACTAATTTGACCAGGCTGGTCTGGGACTCCTGACCTTAAGTTATCTGTCCGCCTTTGTCTCCCAAAATGCTAGGATTACAGGCACGTGCCACTGTACACAGCCTATTGTAGAATGTTTTAAACGTGCATGGGAATGACAACAAAAACTAATTCAGGCTGTTTTGTACCTCTAGACAATTCATTACAATAGCATTAAAAGACACCAAGGCCAAATGCTTTGGGGTCACTCTTCTAAAACACTGTGTCTAGCAAAGAGTCATCAAGTAATGATTGCTTGACTTATTTTTTAAAATTATAAGTCACACACACACACACACACACACATTCAGTCAGCTAATAAAAAAAAACTGATTTTCTTAAGATTCTCAGAGTGACAACACTCACAACTGTCATGTCAGCAAGTGAAACTTTCTTCTAAGTAAAGATCAGAATTCCAATCAGCCGTTGAACCACTGCAAATATTTCACAGTCTCAAAATTCACCTGCCTTAAAACCAAGCACGTACTGAAATTGCAAATTGGAAACTTTATACTATCGGGACATCAAAGTAGAAGCACATGAGCTAAAGCAGAATTTTTGTTTAAATCTCTAAATGTTATGCTTGAGAAAATGGCATTTTCTCAAACATAAATACTAACATTGGCATTATTTGTATCAAAATTTCCCATCAAATTTTGAATAGAAAACAACATTGGGAATGAAAAGGCTCTCAGCATTTCAAATATTTTAATATTCTTCTTTCCAGAGTAAAATTAAAATTACAAAATTTACCTGCTTTGAATGTTTGTATGCCCTTCAATTCTAAGGCTTTATTTCGAATAGAAACGTTCATTCCACATGTAGCCTAAATGGGTTTGGAAACAAAACAATTAATATATAATGCATACTTCATAAAACATGCAGTTAATACTCAAGATACAAATATAAAAGTTATTACCTTCAGAAGACCATCTTTACCAGGAGACTCTAAAAGAAAAGGGACAGATATAATTGATTATATGCAAGCCTGACAAAGCCTACCAGACATTCACACAGTGTGAACATGAAGATGAATCCTCATGCTTGGATTGAAAAGGGATTACACTAGGTTTTGGGTCATTTGCGTTATTGTATTTGTTAACATGCCAACGTGACAGAAATATACCTAAGAAAATTTAAGAAATAGATTTCATCAAACATGCTGCGAGGATTTCAACAGTGAAAATATATTTAACATGACAATAACTAAAGCAGAAAAATTCTAATACCAGTAAGAGAAAGCTGTCGTATAAGGAAAGAAGTTATATTTAATAAGATGACCAAGTCATGCCACCGACCCCACCAAAAAAAAAAAAAAATGTCCAAGCTAATGTTAGAATGCTATGGCATATTGTTAAGGAAACACATCGGAATCACTTATGTCAATATATACACGTAACTATTATGTTTTCAATTTGTCATGTAGTTTAGGAATTGCAAAGTTGTGATGAGAATTCAAAGGTACAATTTACTTATCATTGCAGAGGATGTTGTAAATTTAGCAGCATATCTACTTATAGAATAATAGTTAATACATATATTCATTTTTGTACCTCTGTAAAATATGAGTATTTTTACATTTATGGGGTTCTCTAGTCCTCTTAAAATTTCCTGATCCACCTATACAAAAAGGTCTAAGCATACCCATCCACAAATCAACACAGGCAAGGTGCAGTGGCTCATGCCTGTAATTCCAGCACTTTGGAAGGCCGAGGAGGGCAGATCTCTCAAGGCCAGGAGTTCCAAACCAGCCTGACTAAAATAGTGAAACTCTGTCTCCACTAAAAACACAAAATCAGCCAGGTATGCTGGCACATGCCTGTAATCCCAGCTTCTTGGGCGCCTGAGGTACAAGAATCACTTGAACCCAGGAGGTGGAGGTTGCAGTGAGCCAAGATCATGCCACTGCACTCCAGCCTGGATGACAGAGTGAGAAAACATCTAATATGGAAGTATCACAAACTAGAAGTAAACTTCCAGAGACTTTTTACGTATCATTAACCTGCGTATCTCAATGTTAGAATAATGGTTATTGAAAACAACAGTTTTAGTGTTCAAAGAGTGAATTCTACAATTGTTTTGTTTCTAAAATCAATCCTATTTGTTATACCGTGTGAGTTGTTAAACTACTGTTATGAATAAGCTCTTATAAAAAACTTAGCTTCAAAAACACAGACATTTCATTGAGATAGAAATAGATCTCATGTCTGCAAATAATATTAATAAAACATGTTTAATCACTCATTTTTCTCTACTCTTCAAATTTTTCCATATGACACACTTTAATATATTCAGAAATATCAACTATATATGTTGTTTCCTTTGAGAGATGATTGATCAATAGTTAAGACACTTCAGGGATATAAACTCTCTGAAACACACAAAATTTATGTCTAACCATTTTAAGTCTAAATATGCATGACTATATTGCATGTATGTGTGTTAGAAAAAAAGTGCTTAAAATTGTATTCAATACGCTTTAAATAAAAACCTGCTGTAATTACAATGAGAAGGTCATTCTCGATTCATTGTTATCTTTAAAATTTACTTCTGAAGCACTGAAGAAACCTCAGAAATTCATATATAAGAAATGATACCATGAATTCATCTGCTTGTTTTAGGTAAAAATATGATAAATATACATCCTCACTAACTGCAAAGAAAACAGAGTGTCATGAGACAGGAAATGAATATGTAACCAAAATATTTTCCTTTATAAAGAAAATAGCTGGCTTTAAACTTTCTAACACAAGATAAAAAAGCAAAACACACAGAGATGAAACACTAAGTATTCAAATTATAAATTCAGAATTTTATGGTTTTTAAAGTAAGTCTGGTTTGGTGTATCATGTTATTTGCTAATGAAGTTTTATAAAATGGCAATTTTACCAACACAATATGCTTCCTTAAAAATAAAGCCAAGGTTCTTACATTCAAATATATCTTATTCAAATTGTGAATATCAACAAAATATATACATATATATGTATATTTGATGCCTCATAGTAATAAAGAAAATTAGTGAGTCACTGAGGTTTAGTCTAATTCTACTAATCCTCATGATTCCAGTAGTCTCCAGAGCACCCACACTCTAACATTCTGCAGTAAAAATTTTCTAAATGCTTCCGAAGTGAGTTCACTCCATTTTCCTTCATAGAAAATCCAAAATAATCTAGCTGGCTTCTCTCTTGTCCCCTGCTTCCTGCCTCACAATCTCTCTTCTTTAGCAAAAGTAATCTCTAGACTTCTGCTCTTGATTCTTCCCATTCAACACCTGTTAAAATTATTTTTCCCACTCTTTCCTTTCTCTTTGTTTAGCGGTAGTATCTTCCATCTATAATTTCTATTGCATTGCCCCTTTGTTCTTCTCGTCTGGCTAAAAACATATTCAAAAATAAGAGCACCATAATCCTTTCTCCTGACCCTTTTCTGTCCTGACCTTCTATCCAATTGCTCTTCTTCCACATGTTTCCCACGAAAGACCTATCCTCTTGCTACTCAGAGCAAGGTCCAAGGACCACCAGCATCGGCATCACCTGAGAACTTATTAAATATGTAGAATCCCAAGTCGGCTGAATCACAGTGTGAATTGTTAACAAGGTTTTCAGCTGATTTTCTGAAGTTTGAAAACTTCTGGTCTATATGGAGTGTATATGACAAGTTACATATATGTGTGGCCGTACATATATGCTTATTCTCACCTATGGCAAATAGACACAGCTCTCCATGGTCAGGTGCTTCCATCCCTAATGGCTTCCCACCAGTGAGAAAGACATTAAGAGTCAGAATATTTTTGCTGTAATTCTCCAGTAAATTTTGGTACTAGAAGGTCACTTTGTATTCTTCCCAAATTTCTAACCATAGCCGATCTTTTCCTAAAGAATCATTTCGCCATCCTCCATTATATAAACCTGCTTCTTGTTCCTTCATGTACTCTGTACACTCTGTCTTTCTCAGTCTTCATTTCCTCTTTTACTACTTTATTCTTTCTTATTTTCTCATTTTCCTCAGGTCTTGGAATATCTTGAATTCAAACTCATAATTCAGCTCCTTTTCAGCACTCTCAATATAGTCTGTTGCCAACACCTGATAAGGTGTATAACCGATCACCATTTCACTTCTCTTTTTTCCGTGCTTTGCATTAAGGAGGTAATTTTCTTCAGCTGTTAGAAGATATCCTTCCTTATCAGTTTAGAGAAATATTTGGTCAAATGACTTTTTAAATAAAAAATGGTTCTTACCTTCTAATTTTCCACTTATTTTATCGATTTCTTTTTGATGTGTAGCCTTGGGTAAACACACATCCTTCTGTGAAACAGTCTCACAGAGACTCTGTTAAAAGTAATATCAATAAATAATTTCAATGGAAAAATCCTAGTAATGAAGAGTATCAAAATTTCCTAATGAAAATCTTTTTTAAAAACACAATTTCCTACTTTGCAAACAATTTGACTTAAGAGCAGACACGTATAGAAAACCAAAACATTTTGATAGAAAACCTCATGTAACGCTCTCTACATCAAGCTGATTTTTACATTCATGTGGCCATTAACTTCATTACTGAGCAGGAAAAACAAATGACGTTCATGAAAAAATTCACTCGTGCATATTTCAAAAAGTATCTCTCTTAACAATATCTAACTTACATTGTAGTCCTCATCAAAAATAAATAAGACATTTCAAACAAAATACAACACATTTGCTACTTGACATGACACATACAGCATTAAACATATAAAATATTCACGATCATAGAAATGTTTAGTGTTAAAAATGATGCATGTCATGAAGAGAACTTTTAGAGTCTGTCGTATAATGTATGCACAGAATATGAAAAAGCTGCTTTATTTCGGTAAACAGGGACTTAAAATAAGCAACATGTTTTTGACAAAATTTATGGTGATAGAAAAAGTGCTTGAATAGAATGTAAATGCAGTAAGAAAAAAATTATGTCATGTCTAAATGAAAGCAAACAAGTATTAAAGTCTTTTTGTCTAATAAAATCTCAGATAAAATCTACCTATTGACTTTCACCCTTTGCTGTTACCACCAGGCAGCAGCTGCTTGTTTCTAAGAGGTCAGATACTTTCTGTGTCTTTCCACAGTTGTGACCTTAAAATACATCACTATTATTTGACGCTCATGCTGCTGCAGCTTGACTGCCATAAAGGGACTCACGGAGTTCTATTTGTGAAAATATAATTTATATATTTCAAAAGACTACTCAACCAATACTCTTGTTATTATAGTCCCACAAGGTTTCCTATTCCTCGTGCTTTTCTTTCTCCTGAAATGTTCCCTCAGATCTATACTGAACAATAAAGACATGTCAATATGCTCAAGTCCCAGGCATTAACTTTTCAGGTCCCAACTTTTAAAATACTGCAGTTTAAACTGCCTCTCTATGAATCCAATTAGAACTTTTGTACATCTAGATATAAGACAGAATCATATATTTGCCCATAGCTGGACTCTGTGTAATTCTTTCACTTTTACAGAAATGTACTTCAGATCCCATGTGAATTTCTAGTGAATTCTAAGCCTTATTTTTTACACTATACCACATTGGCTTCCTAAATTAATCCTACAAACTCATAGAATTTCACTATGAAGCAGTAATCTACTTAGCATATAGATTCTCTATTAAGCTTATTCTGAAAAATATCAAAAATAATTTGGGGGTGACATATGCAGAGGTGAGAAAATAAATCCTAAGCCTCTGCCTTTATGTTTTCATATCATGCAAAACTAATATTTAAAAAAATCAATAACACATAGTACCTCAGAATCCCAAGAATTTTCTTCATTGTCCTTTTGTTTGGATTCTGATGGGAACATCTGATCTATAAAAGGTTAATCACAGATACATTCATGAGAACATTTCTCTACTATAAATTTTAAAAACATATACAAATCTACTTTCGTTCACAAATCTGTGGTTTTCCTCTGTAGCCCATATATTCTTTTTGTCGATTATAATGACTACTTCTGTAGTCACTCAGAATTGAAATCAAAAAAGTCTGAAAATTAACATTATTTCATTAGAATGCAGAACAATAGAAATTTGACTAACTTGTATAAATTATTTCTTCACAAAGGAGTCATATCCTCTTCTCCTGCGAAACACAGTATGTCCTATATTTCCTGTTCATTCAGAAAACTTTAATTACCTATCATCTCTCATTTCTTTGTAATTTTTTATTTGGTAGTATTACTTAGTTTGACTCAGCAATCTCTATTACACAGTTCTTCAAAAAAGATGATTTATCAATGAATAAGATTTTTTAGGAATATTAACTTTTTGATGTTAGTCAACTATATGTCCAACCCTTTTACATTTCAATATGCTATGACAGTGTATTGGGTGTGTTTTGGGTGTGTATATGTGTTAGGAAGATAAGCTTAAAAAACTTTTATTGCATATAAATTAAGAACTGCTTTAACTACAATGACATACTTCTTCCCTAATGCAACAATATCTTCAGAGTCAGCTCGTGACACCTTGGAGAAACATCAGAAATGCACAGGAAAAAATAATTGCCTTAAGTAATCTAATGTTCCCACATGTTATAGGATAAAATCAAAGCCCACACAAGACTTGAGGAGTTCTCAGGAACATGAGACAGAAAATGAATTTATACAGAAAATAACGTCCAGTTTTCCTTATCAGCACAATGTACAAATTACAACTATCTGAATCAGGTTAAAGAAAAAAGCAAACTTGGACAACTAAAACTTAAAAACCATTTCATCATTAGGGGTATGTTTATCATTTGACATCCATCAACTGTATACTTGGTTTTCAAAAGTAAGTTTAACTTGTGATCTCAGCATCCCTAATGTTCACATTTCATGTAGAGCGTCCAAGAAACTCAAATCACACCTTGGTAAGTCACCATTTTCACTCATTTTTAGAAGTGTACCCTGGATCGTTTCAGAGATCTAACGTGTTGCTACACCATAGCTCTAATAAGCTGTGGGTCACAGTTCAAATTCTTAGTGGAATGTATGATTGCACAAGGAAATACTTTAAATATGTTACTTTTAGTTTCCAATAACTAAAAAATCAGCAGATAATACTAACTTTTGAAAGAGTCTGAAATCTGCATGTTTTCATTTTTATTTATTACTTATCAGTATAAAAATTGTGCAATTAACTATGGCGCTGTCATACAATGGAATTTTATAAACAATCTAATATTAAAATACACAGTTAATTGTGTCCTTTATGGATGTCCCTAAAAATTATGATGCTGATCATAAAAGAATGTTGCCGAACATTACACTGTACAACCATGTACGCATTAGAAGTTGAAAAAAAATGTACATATTAAATATGACCACGCACACATGATGTAAAATGTTTAAACATGCATAAGAATAGTTTTAAAAAATAGTTTGGAATATTAGTTACTTTTAGGCAATAAATGGTACTAGTGTAAAAAGACTCTAAAGCCAGATGCTTCAGAATCACAGTTTCATGAAAAAGTATGTTTATCAAATATTCACAAAGAAATGAATAATTCCTTTCCTCATCTTTGCAAGGTGAAGTTACCACACACATACACAGGCACACACAGGCACACACTCAGACATACACACGCAAACACAGAGTTCACTAATCCGAGTTACTGATTTTCTTAGGATTCTCAAAGTGACAACAACGGAAACGAGGTAATTCATATTAAAACACAAGTGTTATATCAGTAAAAGATGCGATCCCCGAAGTAAACCGTGGAATTTGAATCAAGCTTCTCAGAACTAAAAAAAGAAATTGGAGTTTCAACATTCGCCTTCTTGAATCTTTAAGAAATACAGAAGTTCAAAATAGAAAACATTACAGTTTCGGGATACAAAAGTAGAAACACCTGAGATTAAGGCTACATTTTTAAGAAATATATTGAAAATTACTGTTCTTGTAATACCAGGTTTTCAAACATCAATACCAGTATTGGCATTATCTAGATCAAATCTGTTCATCAAAGTTGAAAAATATGAAGCACTGGGGATACAAAGACCCTCAAAATGTCCAATATTGAAATATTCCTCTTTGCATAGTTAAATTGAAAAATTTACCTGCTCTCAATGTTTGTTCATTCTTCAACTCGAAGGCTTTATTTGGAACAGACTTTTGCATTTCAGTGGCAGGCTAAATAGGGTTGGAAGCAAAATGATTAATAAAGAATGTATAGTTCACAAAATACATAGTTAATAAGTCATTCAAAATGAAATCATAAAACTAAATACCTTGAAGGCAGATGGCTTCTCAGGGGACTCTAAAAAGCAAAAGAGACTTATCATCAATCATAAGTAAATATGACAAAGATAACCACAAATGAACGCAGTGATAGTATCTAAATGAGTCCTCTTGCTCAAATTTGAGAATGAATACTTTAGATTTGGAAAGTTTTCTTTTGGTTTGTTTAGGCCACACACATGACAGGAATACACTGTAGAAAAAATAAATACAGGTTTCACAGATCGTGCAGTTAAGACTTCGAAAGCGAGATTGTGTTTCATGTGTTAAAAGGGTTGATATGAGAAAATAAATGTCAAAGCTGAACATGGAATGCTACACCACGTACTTAATGAAACACATTAGAATCATTTAAATTATTCCATTCACCCTGTTCCTTAATATAGCCTATCTTTGGAAAGGTACACAGTTATGATGCGAGTTCAGCCGAATGTAGAATTGACATCTCGTCAGTGAAGTGTTATGAATTGATCAGCTTGGATATAAACTTAGCTCATAATACTAAATATAAATATTCATTGTTTTCCATAACCATATAGTTTAATGATATGCCTATATTTTTGGATCCTCTACTTTATCCGTCTGAATGCTTCTTGATCCACTCATGCAAGAAGATGTATAAAACTCATCACAGAAATAATCTATAATAAGCTTTCAATATTGACATATTTATATAAAAATCAAATGCAATAGACGTATTAAACATAAAAAACTTTTTTATATTGTTAAGTCACCATAATATTTATTTTAAAAAGCAATCTTACTATTCAAGTATAAATTCAGTATTTTTTTAGTTGCTACAATTCATCTGATTTGGTGTATCATTAGTCTATAATAAATTTTTGTGGAATGGCAATTTTACCAAAACAACACACTTTCTTAAAAATAAAGCCAATGTTCTTAGTTTCAAATATATCTCATTTGAATAGCTAACATCAACGATATATATATATTTGTCGTGCCTGATTCTAACAGAGAAACCTAATGAGTCACTGTGGTTACCCAGATTCTAGGAGGCCTCCTGCTTCCGGTAGTCTCTGGAGTGCCCACAGTCTACCTTCTGGAGTGCAAATAATCTAAATGCATCTGAAGTGAGTTCACTCAACTGTTCTTCTCAGAGTCTCCAGAATTACCTGCCTACCTTCTTCCTTGTTTGTCTCCTGTTACCTGCCTAGAATGCTTCTACTAAAAAAAAAAGTTAAAAGAAAATTTTAAAAAACCTCTTAACTCTGTAGAATTCTTTCCATTCAACACTGTTTCAAATTTATTTGTTCAACACTTCCTTTCTCTTTGTTTAGTGACAGTATCTTAAATCTATAATTTCTGTTTCTCTATCTTTTCCTTCTTCTTCTCTGGCTAAAAGCATATCCAGAAATAAAAGCAATATAATCCATTCTCTTGACCCTGTTATGTCTTGACCTTCTATCCAACTGCCCTTCTTCCACTTTTTTCCCCTGAAAGGCCTCTCCTTTTGCTACTCAGAGCAAGCTCCAAGGACCACCAGCATCAGCATCGCCTGAGAACTTATTAAAAATGCGTGCCACCACGTCCGGCCAATTTTTTGTATTTTTAGTAGAGACAGGGTTTCACTCTGTTAGTCAGGATGGTCTCG
Source organism: Symphalangus syndactylus (assembly GCF_028878055.3). NCBI lineage: Eukaryota > Metazoa > Chordata > Mammalia > Primates > Hylobatidae > Symphalangus > Symphalangus syndactylus. The sequence continues at coordinate 82,358,107 of NC_072426.2, forward strand.
ATCTCCTAACCTCGTGACACGCCACTCATGGCCTCCCAAAGTGCTGGGATTACAGGCGTGAGCCACCGCACCCGGTCACCATTTTTTAAATAAATATCCGTAACTATTTTTTATGTTTTCTAAAGTAATGTGGTTGACAATTATATTAGGTATACGTTAAATATAAAACTGCTGGAGTTACGACCAGATGGTTTATTCTCAATGCATCAATATCTTCTGAACTAGTATGTGAAGCCCTGGAGAATTTTCACAAATTTATACGAGAAATGACACCATAAACTGAACTACTTCTTCCCATGTAAACATACGAAAAGTCTAGATCCTCTCTAGGGCAAAAGACAGCACAGTGCCACGAGACAGAAAATGAATCTGTAACCAACTCTTTTCATTATAAACAAAATTGTTTGATTTATATTTTTTTAAAAAAGTAAAAGAGAAAAAAGACTCAGAGGTGCAACTTCGGACATTATTTCATATACAAGAGCCCATTTGTTATTTGGCACTTTACAACCTTATGCATTTTTGAAAATTCTTGTTTTAACTTGTGATCTGAGCATCTCTGAAGTTCAACAAATACACTGGGGTCCTAATAGTTCAAATAATACTTTTCTTATTTCTCATATTTACTGATATTTTCTAAAAAGTGTAAACTAAAATTTTTCAGACACATGACATGTCACAATGTCATAATTTTCATGGTTAACGAGTAACAGTTGTAATGTGTATTGGAAAGTAGGACTTTTCATTCGTGTATTTTAAATATTTTCATTTTAATTTCTAACATTGGATGAAGCAGTAAATATTCCCACTTCAATAAAAGCTCTGTGATATCAGCTGTCATTTAATGTTGACTTTTAGTGGCTAGGAAAGACAGTCTAATTAAATGTGTTTTAGAGTTAACATGGCAAACTATGAGGCCTTAAATCAAAGCAGAGCTAACTGTATTGAGTACATCTAAAATATTTGATAACAAAAAAGGAAGTTCCAGGACAATACGTACAGTGTACAGCCATTTATTGAAAATTTAAGCAGGGCGCGGTGACTAACACCTGTAATCCCAGCACTTTGGGAGGCTGAGACAGGCAGATCATGAGGTCAGGAGATCCAGACTAGACCATTCTGGCTAACACGGTGAAACCCCATCTCTACCAAAAATACAAAAAATTAGCCGGACATGGTGGCAGGCACCTGTAGTCCCAGCTACTTGGGAGGCTGAGGCAGGAGAATGGTGTGAACCCGGGAGGCAGAGCTTGCATGAGCTGAGATCACACCACTACATGCCAGCCTGGGCGAGGCGTCTCAAAAAAAACCAAAAAAAAAAAAAAAAAAAAAAAAACAAACAACAAAAAAAGAAAATTTAAGACATGAAAATAAAATCTACACATAGTCTATTAAGACATGAAAACAAATTCTACACATAGTCTATAATCACACACATATGTTGTGAGTTTTTGTTTTTTTATTTCTTTGCTTTTTCAGATGGAGTCTCACTCTGTCACTCAGGCTAAAGTGGCACAAGCTCGGCTCACTGCAACTTCTGCCTCCTAGGTTCAAGCCATTCTCCTGCCTCAGCCTCCAGAGTAGCTGAGATTACAGGCACCCACCACCACAACCAGCTATTTTTTGTTATTTTTAGTAGAGATGGGGTTTCACTAATTTGACCAGGCTGGTCTGGGACTCCTGACCTTAAGTTATCTGTCCGCCTTTGTCTCCCAAAATGCTAGGATTACAGGCACGTGCCACTGTACACAGCCTATTGTAGAATGTTTTAAACGTGCATGGGAATGACAACAAAAACTAATTCAGGCTGTTTTGTACCTCTAGACAATTCATTACAATAGCATTAAAAGACACCAAGGCCAAATGCTTTGGGGTCACTCTTCTAAAACACTGTGTCTAGCAAAGAGTCATCAAGTAATGATTGCTTGACTTATTTTTTAAAATTATAAGTCACACACACACACACACACACACATTCAGTCAGCTAATAAAAAAAAACTGATTTTCTTAAGATTCTCAGAGTGACAACACTCACAACTGTCATGTCAGCAAGTGAAACTTTCTTCTAAGTAAAGATCAGAATTCCAATCAGCCGTTGAACCACTGCAAATATTTCACAGTCTCAAAATTCACCTGCCTTAAAACCAAGCACGTACTGAAATTGCAAATTGGAAACTTTATACTATCGGGACATCAAAGTAGAAGCACATGAGCTAAAGCAGAATTTTTGTTTAAATCTCTAAATGTTATGCTTGAGAAAATGGCATTTTCTCAAACATAAATACTAACATTGGCATTATTTGTATCAAAATTTCCCATCAAATTTTGAATAGAAAACAACATTGGGAATGAAAAGGCTCTCAGCATTTCAAATATTTTAATATTCTTCTTTCCAGAGTAAAATTAAAATTACAAAATTTACCTGCTTTGAATGTTTGTATGCCCTTCAATTCTAAGGCTTTATTTCGAATAGAAACGTTCATTCCACATGTAGCCTAAATGGGTTTGGAAACAAAACAATTAATATATAATGCATACTTCATAAAACATGCAGTTAATACTCAAGATACAAATATAAAAGTTATTACCTTCAGAAGACCATCTTTACCAGGAGACTCTAAAAGAAAAGGGACAGATATAATTGATTATATGCAAGCCTGACAAAGCCTACCAGACATTCACACAGTGTGAACATGAAGATGAATCCTCATGCTTGGATTGAAAAGGGATTACACTAGGTTTTGGGTCATTTGCGTTATTGTATTTGTTAACATGCCAACGTGACAGAAATATACCTAAGAAAATTTAAGAAATAGATTTCATCAAACATGCTGCGAGGATTTCAACAGTGAAAATATATTTAACATGACAATAACTAAAGCAGAAAAATTCTAATACCAGTAAGAGAAAGCTGTCGTATAAGGAAAGAAGTTATATTTAATAAGATGACCAAGTCATGCCACCGACCCCACCAAAAAAAAAAAAAAATGTCCAAGCTAATGTTAGAATGCTATGGCATATTGTTAAGGAAACACATCGGAATCACTTATGTCAATATATACACGTAACTATTATGTTTTCAATTTGTCATGTAGTTTAGGAATTGCAAAGTTGTGATGAGAATTCAAAGGTACAATTTACTTATCATTGCAGAGGATGTTGTAAATTTAGCAGCATATCTACTTATAGAATAATAGTTAATACATATATTCATTTTTGTACCTCTGTAAAATATGAGTATTTTTACATTTATGGGGTTCTCTAGTCCTCTTAAAATTTCCTGATCCACCTATACAAAAAGGTCTAAGCATACCCATCCACAAATCAACACAGGCAAGGTGCAGTGGCTCATGCCTGTAATTCCAGCACTTTGGAAGGCCGAGGAGGGCAGATCTCTCAAGGCCAGGAGTTCCAAACCAGCCTGACTAAAATAGTGAAACTCTGTCTCCACTAAAAACACAAAATCAGCCAGGTATGCTGGCACATGCCTGTAATCCCAGCTTCTTGGGCGCCTGAGGTACAAGAATCACTTGAACCCAGGAGGTGGAGGTTGCAGTGAGCCAAGATCATGCCACTGCACTCCAGCCTGGATGACAGAGTGAGAAAACATCTAATATGGAAGTATCACAAACTAGAAGTAAACTTCCAGAGACTTTTTACGTATCATTAACCTGCGTATCTCAATGTTAGAATAATGGTTATTGAAAACAACAGTTTTAGTGTTCAAAGAGTGAATTCTACAATTGTTTTGTTTCTAAAATCAATCCTATTTGTTATACCGTGTGAGTTGTTAAACTACTGTTATGAATAAGCTCTTATAAAAAACTTAGCTTCAAAAACACAGACATTTCATTGAGATAGAAATAGATCTCATGTCTGCAAATAATATTAATAAAACATGTTTAATCACTCATTTTTCTCTACTCTTCAAATTTTTCCATATGACACACTTTAATATATTCAGAAATATCAACTATATATGTTGTTTCCTTTGAGAGATGATTGATCAATAGTTAAGACACTTCAGGGATATAAACTCTCTGAAACACACAAAATTTATGTCTAACCATTTTAAGTCTAAATATGCATGACTATATTGCATGTATGTGTGTTAGAAAAAAAGTGCTTAAAATTGTATTCAATACGCTTTAAATAAAAACCTGCTGTAATTACAATGAGAAGGTCATTCTCGATTCATTGTTATCTTTAAAATTTACTTCTGAAGCACTGAAGAAACCTCAGAAATTCATATATAAGAAATGATACCATGAATTCATCTGCTTGTTTTAGGTAAAAATATGATAAATATACATCCTCACTAACTGCAAAGAAAACAGAGTGTCATGAGACAGGAAATGAATATGTAACCAAAATATTTTCCTTTATAAAGAAAATAGCTGGCTTTAAACTTTCTAACACAAGATAAAAAAGCAAAACACACAGAGATGAAACACTAAGTATTCAAATTATAAATTCAGAATTTTATGGTTTTTAAAGTAAGTCTGGTTTGGTGTATCATGTTATTTGCTAATGAAGTTTTATAAAATGGCAATTTTACCAACACAATATGCTTCCTTAAAAATAAAGCCAAGGTTCTTACATTCAAATATATCTTATTCAAATTGTGAATATCAACAAAATATATACATATATATGTATATTTGATGCCTCATAGTAATAAAGAAAATTAGTGAGTCACTGAGGTTTAGTCTAATTCTACTAATCCTCATGATTCCAGTAGTCTCCAGAGCACCCACACTCTAACATTCTGCAGTAAAAATTTTCTAAATGCTTCCGAAGTGAGTTCACTCCATTTTCCTTCATAGAAAATCCAAAATAATCTAGCTGGCTTCTCTCTTGTCCCCTGCTTCCTGCCTCACAATCTCTCTTCTTTAGCAAAAGTAATCTCTAGACTTCTGCTCTTGATTCTTCCCATTCAACACCTGTTAAAATTATTTTTCCCACTCTTTCCTTTCTCTTTGTTTAGCGGTAGTATCTTCCATCTATAATTTCTATTGCATTGCCCCTTTGTTCTTCTCGTCTGGCTAAAAACATATTCAAAAATAAGAGCACCATAATCCTTTCTCCTGACCCTTTTCTGTCCTGACCTTCTATCCAATTGCTCTTCTTCCACATGTTTCCCACGAAAGACCTATCCTCTTGCTACTCAGAGCAAGGTCCAAGGACCACCAGCATCGGCATCACCTGAGAACTTATTAAATATGTAGAATCCCAAGTCGGCTGAATCACAGTGTGAATTGTTAACAAGGTTTTCAGCTGATTTTCTGAAGTTTGAAAACTTCTGGTCTATATGGAGTGTATATGACAAGTTACATATATGTGTGGCCGTACATATATGCTTATTCTCACCTATGGCAAATAGACACAGCTCTCCATGGTCAGGTGCTTCCATCCCTAATGGCTTCCCACCAGTGAGAAAGACATTAAGAGTCAGAATATTTTTGCTGTAATTCTCCAGTAAATTTTGGTACTAGAAGGTCACTTTGTATTCTTCCCAAATTTCTAACCATAGCCGATCTTTTCCTAAAGAATCATTTCGCCATCCTCCATTATATAAACCTGCTTCTTGTTCCTTCATGTACTCTGTACACTCTGTCTTTCTCAGTCTTCATTTCCTCTTTTACTACTTTATTCTTTCTTATTTTCTCATTTTCCTCAGGTCTTGGAATATCTTGAATTCAAACTCATAATTCAGCTCCTTTTCAGCACTCTCAATATAGTCTGTTGCCAACACCTGATAAGGTGTATAACCGATCACCATTTCACTTCTCTTTTTTCCGTGCTTTGCATTAAGGAGGTAATTTTCTTCAGCTGTTAGAAGATATCCTTCCTTATCAGTTTAGAGAAATATTTGGTCAAATGACTTTTTAAATAAAAAATGGTTCTTACCTTCTAATTTTCCACTTATTTTATCGATTTCTTTTTGATGTGTAGCCTTGGGTAAACACACATCCTTCTGTGAAACAGTCTCACAGAGACTCTGTTAAAAGTAATATCAATAAATAATTTCAATGGAAAAATCCTAGTAATGAAGAGTATCAAAATTTCCTAATGAAAATCTTTTTTAAAAACACAATTTCCTACTTTGCAAACAATTTGACTTAAGAGCAGACACGTATAGAAAACCAAAACATTTTGATAGAAAACCTCATGTAACGCTCTCTACATCAAGCTGATTTTTACATTCATGTGGCCATTAACTTCATTACTGAGCAGGAAAAACAAATGACGTTCATGAAAAAATTCACTCGTGCATATTTCAAAAAGTATCTCTCTTAACAATATCTAACTTACATTGTAGTCCTCATCAAAAATAAATAAGACATTTCAAACAAAATACAACACATTTGCTACTTGACATGACACATACAGCATTAAACATATAAAATATTCACGATCATAGAAATGTTTAGTGTTAAAAATGATGCATGTCATGAAGAGAACTTTTAGAGTCTGTCGTATAATGTATGCACAGAATATGAAAAAGCTGCTTTATTTCGGTAAACAGGGACTTAAAATAAGCAACATGTTTTTGACAAAATTTATGGTGATAGAAAAAGTGCTTGAATAGAATGTAAATGCAGTAAGAAAAAAATTATGTCATGTCTAAATGAAAGCAAACAAGTATTAAAGTCTTTTTGTCTAATAAAATCTCAGATAAAATCTACCTATTGACTTTCACCCTTTGCTGTTACCACCAGGCAGCAGCTGCTTGTTTCTAAGAGGTCAGATACTTTCTGTGTCTTTCCACAGTTGTGACCTTAAAATACATCACTATTATTTGACGCTCATGCTGCTGCAGCTTGACTGCCATAAAGGGACTCACGGAGTTCTATTTGTGAAAATATAATTTATATATTTCAAAAGACTACTCAACCAATACTCTTGTTATTATAGTCCCACAAGGTTTCCTATTCCTCGTGCTTTTCTTTCTCCTGAAATGTTCCCTCAGATCTATACTGAACAATAAAGACATGTCAATATGCTCAAGTCCCAGGCATTAACTTTTCAGGTCCCAACTTTTAAAATACTGCAGTTTAAACTGCCTCTCTATGAATCCAATTAGAACTTTTGTACATCTAGATATAAGACAGAATCATATATTTGCCCATAGCTGGACTCTGTGTAATTCTTTCACTTTTACAGAAATGTACTTCAGATCCCATGTGAATTTCTAGTGAATTCTAAGCCTTATTTTTTACACTATACCACATTGGCTTCCTAAATTAATCCTACAAACTCATAGAATTTCACTATGAAGCAGTAATCTACTTAGCATATAGATTCTCTATTAAGCTTATTCTGAAAAATATCAAAAATAATTTGGGGGTGACATATGCAGAGGTGAGAAAATAAATCCTAAGCCTCTGCCTTTATGTTTTCATATCATGCAAAACTAATATTTAAAAAAATCAATAACACATAGTACCTCAGAATCCCAAGAATTTTCTTCATTGTCCTTTTGTTTGGATTCTGATGGGAACATCTGATCTATAAAAGGTTAATCACAGATACATTCATGAGAACATTTCTCTACTATAAATTTTAAAAACATATACAAATCTACTTTCGTTCACAAATCTGTGGTTTTCCTCTGTAGCCCATATATTCTTTTTGTCGATTATAATGACTACTTCTGTAGTCACTCAGAATTGAAATCAAAAAAGTCTGAAAATTAACATTATTTCATTAGAATGCAGAACAATAGAAATTTGACTAACTTGTATAAATTATTTCTTCACAAAGGAGTCATATCCTCTTCTCCTGCGAAACACAGTATGTCCTATATTTCCTGTTCATTCAGAAAACTTTAATTACCTATCATCTCTCATTTCTTTGTAATTTTTTATTTGGTAGTATTACTTAGTTTGACTCAGCAATCTCTATTACACAGTTCTTCAAAAAAGATGATTTATCAATGAATAAGATTTTTTAGGAATATTAACTTTTTGATGTTAGTCAACTATATGTCCAACCCTTTTACATTTCAATATGCTATGACAGTGTATTGGGTGTGTTTTGGGTGTGTATATGTGTTAGGAAGATAAGCTTAAAAAACTTTTATTGCATATAAATTAAGAACTGCTTTAACTACAATGACATACTTCTTCCCTAATGCAACAATATCTTCAGAGTCAGCTCGTGACACCTTGGAGAAACATCAGAAATGCACAGGAAAAAATAATTGCCTTAAGTAATCTAATGTTCCCACATGTTATAGGATAAAATCAAAGCCCACACAAGACTTGAGGAGTTCTCAGGAACATGAGACAGAAAATGAATTTATACAGAAAATAACGTCCAGTTTTCCTTATCAGCACAATGTACAAATTACAACTATCTGAATCAGGTTAAAGAAAAAAGCAAACTTGGACAACTAAAACTTAAAAACCATTTCATCATTAGGGGTATGTTTATCATTTGACATCCATCAACTGTATACTTGGTTTTCAAAAGTAAGTTTAACTTGTGATCTCAGCATCCCTAATGTTCACATTTCATGTAGAGCGTCCAAGAAACTCAAATCACACCTTGGTAAGTCACCATTTTCACTCATTTTTAGAAGTGTACCCTGGATCGTTTCAGAGATCTAACGTGTTGCTACACCATAGCTCTAATAAGCTGTGGGTCACAGTTCAAATTCTTAGTGGAATGTATGATTGCACAAGGAAATACTTTAAATATGTTACTTTTAGTTTCCAATAACTAAAAAATCAGCAGATAATACTAACTTTTGAAAGAGTCTGAAATCTGCATGTTTTCATTTTTATTTATTACTTATCAGTATAAAAATTGTGCAATTAACTATGGCGCTGTCATACAATGGAATTTTATAAACAATCTAATATTAAAATACACAGTTAATTGTGTCCTTTATGGATGTCCCTAAAAATTATGATGCTGATCATAAAAGAATGTTGCCGAACATTACACTGTACAACCATGTACGCATTAGAAGTTGAAAAAAATTGTACATATTAAATATTACCACACACATGTTGTAAAATGTTTAAACATGCATAAGAATAGTTTTAAAAAATAGATTAGTGTAAAAAGACTCTAAAGCCAAATGCTTCAGAATTACAGTTTTAGGAAAAAGTGTGTTTATCAAATATTCAGAAAGAAATGACTAATTACTTTCCTCATCTTTACAAGGTAAAGTTACCAAACACATAAGCAGACACACACAGGAACACAGGCAGACACACACACACACACAAACACACAGAGTTCACTAATCCGAGTTACTGATTTTCTTAGGATTCCCAAAGTGACAACACCGGAAACGAGGTAATTCATATTAAAACACAAGTGTTATATCAGTAAAAGACATGATCCCCGAAGTAAACAGTGGAATTTGAATCAAGCTTCGAAGAATGAAAAAAAGTTAAGAGTTTCAAAATTCACCTTCTTGAATCTTTAAGAAATACAGAAGTTCAAAATAGAAAACATTACAGTTTCGGGATACAAAAGTAGAAATACCTGAGATTAAGGCTACCTTTTTTAAGAAATATATTGAAAATTACTGTTCTTGTAATATCAGGTTTTCAAACATAAATACCAGTATTGGCATTATCTACATCAAATCTTTTCATCAAAGTTGAAAAATATAAAGCATTGGGGATAGAAAGGCTATCAAAATGTCCAATATTGAAATATTTGTCTTTGCATAGTTAAATTGAAAAATTTACCTGCTCTCAATGTTTGTTCAGTCTTCAATTCAAAGGCTTTATTTGGAACAGACTTTTGCATTTCAGTGGCAGGCTAAATAGGGTTGAAAGCAAAATGATTAATAAAGAATGTATACTTCACAAAATACATAGTTAATAAGTCATTCAAAATGAAATCATAAAACTAAATACCTTGAAGGCAGATGGCTTCTCAGGAGGCTCTAAAATGCAAAAGAGATGTATCATCAATCATAAGTAAATATGACAAAGCCAACCAAATGAATGCAGTGATAGTATCTAACTGAGTCCTCTTGGTCGACTTTGAGAATGAATACTTTAGATTTGGGAAGTTTTCTTTTGGTTTGTTTAGGCCACACACATGACAGGAATACACTGAAGAAAATATAAATATAGGTTTCATAGATCGTGCAGTTAAGACTTCAAAAGCGAGATTGTGTTTCACGTGCAAAAAGGGTTGATATGAGAAAATAAATGTCAAAGCTGAACATGGAATGCTACACCACGTACTTAATGAAACATACTAGAATCATTTATATTATTCTATTCATCATGTTCTTTAATATGGCCTATCTTTGGAAAGGTACATAGTTATGATGAGAGTTCAGCTGAAGGTAGAATTGACATCTCATCAGTAAAGTGTTATGAATTGATCAGCTTGGATATATACTTAGGTCATAATACTAAATATAAATATTCACTGGTTTCCATAACCATATGGTGTAATAATATGCCTACATTTCTGTATCGTCCAGTTTATCCATCTGAATGCTTCTTGATCCACTCATGCAAGAAGATGTATAAAACTCATCATGGAAATAATCTATAATAAGCTTTCAATATTGACATATGTATATAAAAATTAATTGTAATAGATGTATTAAACATAAATAACTTTTTTATTGTTAAGTCACTACAATATTTATTTTAAAAAGCAATCTTATTATTCAAGTATAAATTCAGTATTTTTTTAGTTTCTACAATTCGTCTGATTTGGTGTATCATTAGTCTATAATAAATTTTTGTGGAACGGCAATTTTACCAAAACAACTCACTTTCTTAAAAATAAAGCCAATGTTCTTAGTTTCAAATATATCTCACTTGAATAGCTAACATCAATTAAATATATATTTGGCATGCCTGATTGTAACATAGAAACCTAATGAGTCACTTTGGTTTCTCCAATTCTAGTAAGACCCCTGCTTCTGGTAGTCTCTGGAGTGTCCATAATTTACTTTCTGGAGTGCAAATAATCTAAACACATCTGAAGTGAGTTCACTCAACTGTCCTTCTCAGAGTCTCCAAAATTACCTACCTACCTTCTTTCTTGCCCATCCCCTGTTACCTGCCTAGAATGCCTCTGCTAAAAAAAAATTTAAAAAAATTAAAAAAACCTCCAACTTCGTAGAATTGATTCTTTCCATCCAACACTGTTTCAAATTTATTTTTCCATCACTTCCTTTCTCCTTGTTTAGTGAGAGTATCTTAAATTTATAATTTCTGTTTCTTTATCTGTTTCTTCTTCTTCTCTGGCTAAAAGTATACTCAGAAATAAAAGGAATATAATGCTTTCTCTTGACCCTGTTACATCTTGTCCTTTTATCCAATTGCCCTTCTTCCACATTTTTCCCATGAAAGGCCTCTCCTCTTGCTACTCAGAGCGAGCTCCAAGTACCACTGGCATCAGCATTGCCTGAGAACTTATTAAAATTTAGAAACTCAATTATGCTGAATGATACTGTGGATTAACAAGGTATTCAGCTGATTTTTTAATGTTTCATAAGTATTTGTCTATAGTGAGTGTATATGATAAATTATATAGATGCACACCTATGCATTTTTGTTAATACTCACCTATTGCAAATAAAACACAATTCTGGATGCTCAGATAATTCCATTCCTGATGCCTTCCCAGTAGTGAGAAAGACAGGAAAAGTGAGAAAACTTTAGCTATAATTTTCTGACAAGTTCTGGGACTAGAAGATCATTTTATATTCTTGCCATCTTTCTAAGCATGGTCTATCTTTTCTAAAAAATATTTTATTTTGCCACCTCCATTATATAAACCTGCTTCTTGTTCCTTCATGAACTCCCTGTACTCTCTCTGCCTTCCTTAGTCTTCATTCTCTTTTTACTCCTTTTCCCTTACTAATAAGTAATGTTCGTCATGTCTTAGAGTATCTTGGATTCAAACAAATAATTCGGTTGTTTTTTTTTGCACTCTCTCTATATTCCTGTTGTCAACACCTGAAAAGATACATAACATCATTTTACTCCTCTCTTTTCAATGTTATGTATTTAGTGGGTAATTTTATTTGGCTATTAGAGCATAACAGTCATCACGCATTTAGACAAACATACGGTTAATAGACTTTTCAGATAAAAAATGGTTCTTACCTTCTACTTTTCTATTTATCTCCATTACTTTTTGATATATAGACTTAGGTATACACACTTGAATCTCTGCAGAACTCCCAAGGAGACTCTGTTAAAAGTAGTATCAATAGATAATTTCAATTTTAAAATCATAAGAAGCATAAAAATTCCTAATTAAAATATTTTTTAAACTCAATTTCTGACTTCAAAGGCAATTTGATTTGGGGATAGGCACACACTGAAAATCACGACATTTTGATAGAAATGTTTTGATAGAAACCTTCACATATGCTATCTAGATCAAAACTTATCTGTTATCTTCATGCAGCTATTGACTCGGCTACTGAACATGAAAAATAAATAATACTGACAAAAATTTTCACTCATCTGCATATTTCAAAAAGTAACACACTTAAAAATATCTTACTTTATCTTCCGCACCAAAAAATCAAGAAGGCACATCAAACAAAATACAATCCACTTGCTACCTGCCATAACACATGTTGGGGTTCAATCAGGCTGGTGGGAAAAAGAGATAGTTATATAAATAGACACAAATCTTCTTGGAAGGCCGAGAAGTTTGCATAACTTTGGTAATAGATATGGCTGAAGGCAACCTGATCTTTACCTTTAGTTAAACAAATTAAAGTAGTCATAAAGGAAGGCAGGGTAGTTTACGTAGCTAGCTAGTTTACTCATATAATCTTAAGACTAACCTTTGATGTACCACAGGTGCTTAAGTGCTTTTTACTCAGGAAGTCCACAATGTCAATTACCCTCTGACGGTGTTGACTCAAGCTTTTGTTAATTATTATCTTACTGAATAAATGCGAGTCTGACTAGCTGATCAGGGCCATAGTAGCAACTGTTTACAGAACTCAGCAGGGAGTCTGTAAGCCACTCAGACACCCTCAGCTGGACTGGCAGAGCAGAATATCTGTGTGTCAGTGTACTTTATTCATCTGTCCCCCGGTCAGGGGTCTACAAGGGACAGACTCCCTGCAGCTGGTGCCCCCTGGAGAGAAGCAATGCCGCAAATACATACTGCATTAAACATTGAAAATCTTCATGATTATAGAATTATTTAGTGTTAAAAATGATGCATGGCATGAAGAGAATGTTAGTCTCCTGGCTAACATGGTGAAACCCCGTCTCTACTAAAAAAATACAAAAAAATTAGCTGGGCATGGTGGCGGGCGCCTGTAGTCCCAGCTACTCGGTCCGGAGGCTGAGGCAGGAGAATGGTGCGAACCCGGGAGGCAGAGCTTGCAGTGAGAGGAGATCGAGCCACTGCACTCCAGCCTGGGCAACTGAGAAAGACTCTGCCTCAAAAAAAAAAAAAAAAAAAAGTCATATAAAGTATACTCAGAACATTGTAGAAGCTGCTTTATTTAGGTAAACAGGCGCTTGAAATAATCAAAATGTTTTTGATAAAATGTCTGCTGGTAGAGAAAGTACTTGAATAAAATGAAAAAGTAGTAAGGAAAACATATTTATGCTATGTTTAAATGAAAGCAGACAAATATTAGAAAAAGTCTTTTACTGGTCTACGGACAAGTTAGGTAAAATCTACTTGTCTTTCGACATCTCATTTCTGTTACCACTGTGCAGCAGGGTCTTGGATCTAAGAGGTCAGGCACTTCCTGTGTCTTTCCACAGTTGTGACCTTGGACTACATCATTATTATTTGATACTTATGTTGCTATAAGCATGGCTACCACAAACGGACTCAAAGAGTTCTATTTATAAAAATAATTTCTACTTTTTAAAACACTACTCAAACAAATTGTTGTTATTGTAGTCCCACTGGTTTCCTATTCTTTACACATTTTTTTCTCCTGAAATGTTCCTTCAGATCTATACCGGACGATACACATGTCAATAATTTCAAGTCCAAAGCATTATCTTTTCATGTTTCAAGTTGTACAAAACCGCAGCTTAAACTGTTTTTCTATAAATCCAATGAGAACTTTTGTACATCTAGATATACCGCTGAATCATATATTTGCCCAAAGGTGGACTCAGAGTAATTCTTTAGTTTTTGGCCAAATTTCACCTCAGAACTTGTGAATTACTGGTGAATTCTAAGCCTTATTTTTTATACTATACTACACTAGTGTCTAAAACTCATTCTGAAAATTAGTAGAATTTCACTATCAAGCAGTAATCTACTTACCAGATAGATTTTTTTTAAGTATTCTTTTTTTTTTGGAGACAGAGTCTCACTCTGTCACCCAGGCTGGAGTGCAATGGTGCAATCTCAACTCACTGCAGCCTCCTCCTCCTAGGTTCAAGTGATTCTCCTGCCTCAGTTTCCCGAGTAGCTAGGATTACAGGCATGTGCTACCACATCTAACTAATTTTGTATTTTTAGTACAGACAGGGTTTCACCATATTAGCCAGACTGGTCTCGAACTCCTGAACTCAGGTGATCCTCCCACCTCAGGCCTCCCAAAGTGCTGGCATTACAGGCATGAGTTACAGTGCCCAGCTAAGTATGTTTCTAGAAATATCAGAATTTCTTCTGAGCATATGCAATGGTAAGAAAACCAAGTCAAAGCCTCTGATTTTGTATTTTCACATCACTCAATATTAATATCTTTACAGAATAATAACATCAATAATACACGATACCCCAGAATCCCAAGAATTTTCTTCATCTTCCTCTTGTTTGGATTCTGATGAGAACCTCTGATCTATAAAACGTTAATCACAGATACATTCATGAGAACATTTCTTACTATAAATTTTTAAAACATATACAAATCTATTTTCATTCACGAATCTGTGGACTTTATTCTGTAGCCTGTATATTCTATTGGTGGATAACAACCACCACTTCTATAGTCAATTGGTTAGAACTGCAATCTTAAAAATCTAAAAATTGACTTCATATTCATTAGAATGCAAAAAACAATAAAAATTTGACTAATTTATATTATTATTTCTTCACAAAAGAAGTCATATCTTCTTCTCCCATGAAACACACTATGTCAGATATTTGCTATTCACTCAGATAACTTTAATTACCTATCATCTCTCATTTCTTTCTAAGTTTTTAGTTTTTAGTATTACTTAGTTTGATTAAGCAATCTTTATCACACGGTTCTTCAAAAAAGATTATTTATCAGTAAGTAAGGTTCTTCAAGATATTAACTTTTTGATATTAGCAAAATATAAGTCCAACCCTTTTAAATTTCAATATGCCATGACAGTATATGTTTTAGATAAATAAGCTTAAAGAACTTGTACTGCATATAAATTAAAAGCTGCTTTAATTACAATGAGATAGTATTTCCTCAATGCAACAATATCTTCAGAATCAACTTGTGACTCCTTGGAGAAACATTAGAAACTTATAGGAAAAATGACTGCTGTAGGTAACCTAAATTTCCAACACTTCATAGAATTAAATCAAGGTCCACGCAAGGTCCAAGAGTGCTGAGAGCCATGAGGCAGAAAACGAATATGTAACAGAAATATTCTAAATGCATCTGAAGTGAATTCACTCAAATTTCCTTTTCAGAAACTCTAAAGTTGCCTGGCTATCTTCTTTCCTGCCCCATTTCCTGCCTCACAATCCATCTTCCTTAGCCAAAATAATGTCTACATCTGTGGTATTGATTCTTCCCATTCAACATCTTTTAAAATCAATTTTCCCAACACTTTCTTTCTCTTTGATTAGGGGTAGTATCTGACATCTGTAATTACTATTTCTTTACCTCTTTTTTCCCCTCTGGCCAGAAACATACTCAGAAATAAATGCAATATGATGCTTTCCCTTGACCCTGCCATGCCTTGACCTTCTATCCAACTGCCCTCCTTCCAGATTTTTCCAAAGGAAGGGCTGTTCCCTTGCTACTTAAGAGTGAGGTCCAAGGACCACCAGCATCAGCATCACTTGAGAACTTATTAAAAATGCCAGAATCCCAAGTCTGCTGAATCATTGCATGCATTGTTAACAAGGTATTCAGCTGATTTTCTAAAGTTTGAAAACTTCTGGTCTTTACTGAGTCTTTATGACAAACTATATACACGCATGGCTGTGCAAATATGCTTATATTCACCTATTGCAGATAAAACACAACTCTCCATGGTCAGGTGCTTCCATCCCTAATGCCTTCCCATCAGTGAGAAAGACAGGAGTGACAACATGTTTGCTGTAATTCCCTGACAAATTTTGGTAATGAAAGGTCACTTTATATTCTTCAAATCTTTCTAACCATGCTCTATCTTTTTCTAAAGAATTATTTTATTTTACCATCCACCATTATATAAACCTGCTTCTTGTTCCCCCATGCACTCCCTGTACTCTCTGTCTTCCTGTGTCTTCATTCCCTCTTTTACTCCTTTCCTCAGGTCTTAAAGTATATTGAGTTTAAACTAATAATTCAGCTCTTTTTTTTTGCACTCTCAATATAATCTGTTGCCAACAACTGAGAAGACACATAACTTTCACTCCTTTTGTTCTTCTATGCTATGCATTTAAAAAAATAATTTTCTTTGGCTGTCAGAATATATCAGTCCTCACGCACTTAGACAAACATTTGGTCAAATGATGTTTTAAATAAAAAAATTGTTCTTACCTTCTATATTGTGATTTATTGTTTTGATATCTTTTTGATATGCAGCATCAGGTAAACACATATAATTCTGTGCAGCACTCTTAGAGATAATCTGTTAAAGGTAATATCAATAAATAATTTGTTTTTTTCCTTTGTTTAAAGTCTCACAGGGTGGCTCATTGGTGTGATCTCGGCCTACTGCCACCTCTGTCTCCCAGGTTCAAGCGATTCTCCTGCCTCAGCCTCCCAAGTAGCAGGGACTACAGGCATGAGCCACCATGCCTGGCTAATTTGTTATGTTTTTAGGAGAGACAGGGTTTCACCATGTTGGCCAGGCTGGTCTTGAACTCCTGACCTCAAGTGATCCGCCCACCTCAGCCTCCCAAAGCCCTGGGATTACGGCATGAGCCACATCAATAAATAATTTCAATTTAAAATAATAAAATGACAAACATCCATCTTTTTTATTTAAAATCTTTTTTATGGGTCCGGGCATGGTGGCTCACACCTGTAATCCTAGCACTTTGGGAGGCCAAGGCGGGTGGATCACGAGGTCAAGAGATCGAGACCATCCTGGCCAACTTGGTGAAACCCCATCTCTACTAAAAATACAAAAATTAGCTGGGCATGGTGGTGGGCGCCTGTAATCTCAGCTACTCAGTAGGCTGAGGCAAGAGAATCACTGGAACCCAGGAGGCAGAGATTGCAGTGAGCTGAGACTGCGCCATTGCACTCCAGCCTGGTTGACGGAGCGAGACTCCGTCTCAAAAAAGAAAAAATCTTTTTTTTAAAACATATATATATATATTTTTTTACTTTAAAGGCAATTTGATTTAAAGCTATTCACATATTGAACACCAAAACATTTCAAGAGAAAATCTCACATATGCTCTGTAGATAATGCTTATCTTTTATCTTCATGTGGCTATTGACTAGGTTACTAAGCATGGAAAATAAAACATATTCAGAAAAAATTCACTCGTGCATGTATTTCAAAAGGAATTAACTTCAAAGTATCTGCCTTACTCTATAGTCCTCACCAAAAATAATAGGGCATTTCAAACACAACACAGTATGATTAAACACTTGACATATGCATAATTATAGAATTTTTGTTAAAATCTATGCACGGCATGAAGAGAATTTTCAGAGTATGTCATGCAGAGTAGGAATCGAACTCTGTAGAAGTTGATTCATTTAGGAAAACAAGGGCTTAAGATAATACGAATAATTTTTACAAGTTTTTTGCTGATAAAGAACTGCTTGAACAAAAGGAAAGATTCATAAGGAAAACTTATATTTATGTTAGTTTTACATGAAAGCAAACAATCATTAGATAAAGTATGCAACTGATTCTTAAGACATAAATTCAGAAAAGCAGAGCAAGCCTTCATAAAAAGAGAAAAATAAAAACATGTATTCATGAAACATCTAACATGTGCCGGACACATATTTGCAGATTTTTCTTCACCTTAGAATAATGAGGATGATGACGATGTTGGTGGTTACCCCACTTTCTGCTTCCTAGTCATTCTAGGTTGTTAAGAACAAAATGATGAACAAGTATGGTCCACTGTTCTCTCTGTTCAGAATGTCTTCCTCCTTGACTTTCATATGGCTTACTCCTCATCTTTGAGATGGGAGATTAAATGACAGACTCAGAAAGATTTACTCTGACCATAGAATTCCACTGCCACTCCCATACCCATGCTAATTATAAAGTTCTTCAATTTTCTCTAACCAAACATTCTCTGTTTGTTTTGAAGAAAAAGTTATAGCGACTTGTAAGTGTTTTTTATTTGTTATTCTCTTCCTACTAGTACACCATAATCCCTCATCTTGGATATTCAGAGATTCACTGCCTAGCACACGGTACTCAGAAAGAAATTACTCCAGGTCAAAACATTGAAAATCTCGTCAGGAAAGTCTAACTTTCCTAACTGCTATATTTCTATGGAAAATCTGCAGCAGTAGCCTGCTGAAAGTTACCATACCCTTACCCCCAAAATTAGAAATCCACATGCCTGTTACTACTCCCCGTTCTTGTGCTAACAGTACTGCTTTCACATAAATGTCACTTTGATCATTCTGTCCTACATTTGTATACAGACTTTCCAGTTTACAAAATGTTTTCTCATTTGTTACAACATTATTTCATCACATGTACCTGAGAGGTAGATACAAGCACTATTTTTATAAACAAGGTTACTGGTATTTCATTAGGTTAAATGATTTTTTCCAAGTTCCCACAGCTAGTAAGTGATGGAACCAAAATACAGACTTATTTTTTGACAACCACTCGTTGCTGTTACCACTATGCAGCTGCTGCTTCTAAGTGGTGAGGCCTTTCCTATCTCTTCCACATCCACAGTTGTGACCTTGGAATACATCATTATTATTTGATACTTACATGGCTGCAAACATGGCTGCCACAAAGGGACTCAGAGTTCTATTTGTGAAAAGAATATCTGCTTATTAAAATACTACTCAACCAAATTGTTGTTATTATAGTTTTACAGGTGTCCTATCTCTCATGTTTACCCAACTCCTGCAATGTTCCTTCAGATCTATACTGGATAATCAAAATATACCAATACTTTCAATTCCCAGGCATTATTTTCTCAAGTTCCAAGTTGAGCAAGACTAAGACTACAGTTTAAACTCTTTCTCCCTGAATCCAATTAGAGCTTTTGTACATCTAGATATACATACAATCATCTATTTGCCCGTAAATGAACGCAGAGAAATTATTTAGTTATTAGACAAACTTAACTTCAGAACTCAAATAGATTCCTAGTGGCTTCTAAGCCTTATTTTCTTTTGCACTATTCTACTCTGGCTTCAAAATTAATCTTGCAAATTAGCAGAATTGCACTATGCAGCTGTTATCTACTTGGCACGTGATTATAAACTATGTTCTGATATATGGCAGAAAATAATTTCTTATAGACACACGCAGAGGTGACACAATAAAGCCAAATCATCTTTTTATGTTTTAAGATTACTCAAGTTTTAAAACAACAGCAACAACAATACACCTACCTCAGCATCTGAAGGTGATTTTGTATCTTCTTTTTGTCCTGATTCTGATGTGGGCATCTTATCTACAAAATGTTATTCACAGACACATATATGAGAACATTTATTACTGTAAATATAAAAACATATACAAATCTATTTCCATTTATGAATATTTCAAAAATAAAAGTAAAAGCAAAAATAGAATTTCAAAATTGAAGCAGGTTCAGAAAAAAGAATTGATAGTATGAACAAAGACAGCAAACAGTATTTTTTTTTTGGAGACGGAGTCTTGCTCTGTCGCCCAGGTTGGAGTGCAGTGGCGCGATCTCGGCTCACTGCAAGCTCCGCCTCCTGGGTTCACGCCATTCTCCTGCCTCAGCCTCCCCAGTAGCTGGGACTACAGGCACCCACCACCACACCCAGCTAATTTTTTGTATTTTTAGTAGAGACAGGGTTTCACCGTGGTCTCGACCTCCTGACCTCGTGATCCACCCACCTCAGCCTCCCAAAGTGCAGCAAAAAGTATTTTTTTAAGTAGACATTGTTATTTGGTCTATAAAATTGTTTTCTAAATAATAGCATTTAAGCATACAAAAATTTTCAGAGGTATTTACTAAATTACCACTTCTATTATTTTGGTATAAAAAATAAAATTGTCATTACTTGTTAGATCTTGTGGAGCTTGTTCAATAATGCCAATATCATTTTCTTGTTGTCCAGTTACTGTCTTTGTTGCTCCCTGCTATTACAAACAAAAACCAAAAAGCAACAACAAAAAAAACTTCAGAAAAAAATTGTATTTATTCACTCACTCACTCAATTTGTTAGACAATAAAAAATATATACATTGTATCTATCAAATCACAGGCACTACCCTGGGAGAAGCAGAAAATATACACAGAAGATAGATTCTGGCTTACATTCAAGAAATGGTAGAGACATGCGAAAGCAATAAGAACAGAAAAGTATAATTCACCAGTTCTACAATCTAAGTCAATAAAATACATAAGGGCATAAAGGAGAGAACGATCAGTTTCACCTGAAAAGCACAGAAAATGCTGCCATAATGGGGCCATATTTGGAAGGACAGGCCAAGTGCAGAGTCAGGATACAAAGACTCTAGGTGCAATAGCATGTTCAACATAATAAGGCACGAAACAACATGGCAATTGAGGGATGCCAAAGTGATGTGGTAAAACTGCAACACAGTCAGAGGAAACGAGTTGAAGAGATAAAATGGGGCCAAACCATGTAAGATATGTGTCACACTAGAATGTGAACTTACCCCTTCATGTAATGGGTATCCACTCAATATGCAGATGAATTACATCATTACAAATATATTTTAGAAAGGTGACCCTTCCAGCGATGTAAAGATAGATGAACATGGGGAGATGGGGCAAAACTAGAAAGGAGTACTTCAAAATTATAGATAGAGAGTTAATTATGGTAATAAGATATGAAAAATTATAAGAAGGTAGATAATACAAAATTTGGTGTGTGACTGGATTGGTGACCAGGAGGAGGGTTGAAGTGCAGGATGTGGGGGACAGTTGAAATGCAGGTTGAAGTGCTTGAGAATTTCATGGCTACTTCCTAGGTGTTATTTACTAGAATGGGGAAACCACATGACAGAGTAGATTACAAAGAGTCAGAAAAGAGTCAGAAAAGAATAAAAATGATGTTTTCAGTTTGAGACCTACAAGATTTGAGGCATCCAAGGGGCTTGGAAGAAAGATCTGGATAAATACATTTGGAGTATAAGTAGATGACCTACATGAGGACAATTACGTAGTGATAAGAAAATAAATATTTATAAGATAGACTAAATGAGTAGAAATAAGCAACACAAATCTATACAGACTGCCAAAATTTTGAAAATGAAATCAAAAGAGAGAGAAAAACATGGGATTAAGTTTCTCAGTTATATATTTCCAAATTTGTTTCCAGAATATAATTTTATTTATATAGGTAAATATTTATTTCTGAAATATTATTGCAATATGCATCATTGAATTGAACGAAAACATTTAATTCTAAAACAAGATTCTACAAAACGACCTCTATAAAAACCTTGAAATTTTTAATTGTGCAAGAGAAACGCTTACCCATAGAATTATGAGGCATTTTTAAGTACTGCTGTAAAGTGAGATAGAAATGTAAACCCTGTTTCAAAATTCACCTGCTTTTCTTATGTTCCTGTAAACAATATAATACTAGCTCGAATTGCCTACTTACACCATATAGGATGGTAGTTTAAAATTGGAAAAAAGATCTCACATAAAGAAAATTAAGCAATAATTATTCAAGTTGAAGATTTAATGGTTTTTACACATATCTATGATTGTCAAGCAGGATTCAGTATTCACAGGAAAAGTGAAGAAAGAAATAAAAAATTCAAGTCGACAGGATTCCTGAGTTTTAGAAATAAACAAATATACGTGCAAAGTTTAATAATTATGAAGACTCAAGTTAAGAAGGCCTCCTGGAAATAATATCAAATATCCTCATTGCAAGAGATATTTTAAGAGTAAAAACAATTCTTCTGATGGTAAGTTTGTTTACTCTGTTAACAATCTTCCCTTACACATGATTCTATGATAATAGGTACTTTACTTTAAAAACATTCACAAATATTGAAAACATTCATTTGATGTGTGCATATAATACCATTACACACAGATACTAAGAGCAAAGGATGTCAGAATATTTCTAGAGATTAATAATTTCTACATTTATTTCTTTGAGAGTGTTCTAGCTTAAAAGTGATTTTTCTCTTTTAAGAGATACAGATTAAGAACCTTGTTCATATGATCAGAAAATTTAATTTTAATAAAAAGCTTAAATAAAATGCTTATTTATACTCTATTATCAAAAATATTCAAAACAGCTACCACGGTTACATCAAAGAGTAAGATAAACTAGGTAAATAACCTAAGAACATGCCAAACAATAAATTATAAATCTTAAACCAGAAACTAACGAGTCAAAAATTTTAAATTCCCAATAAAGCTGACAAGACCTAAAACAGATTTCACTTTGCATTCTACATTAATATAAGTATGACTACATTAAATATAAAACATAAAGTTACTAAAGGAAGTGATAATTAAATTTTCATTCCTTTTTTATAATTTTTTTGTTAACACACTATAAATGTACATATTTTGGGGGTACATATTACCACTTAATACATTCACATAATCAAAACAGAATAATCGAGATATTAATCACCCTAAGTATTTATCTTTCCTTTATGTTAGAAACATTCAAATTATTCTCTACTAGGTATTTTAAAGAGTACAACAGATTGCTCTTACCTATACTTACCCTTATATCTTCTTTCAGTTTTTTATTAAAATCAGCTACAAGTCACTCAAAAACACCTGAGCTGTATTTTATTACCTGGCTATGTTTTCTTAATTTTTATTTTAAATCATTTATATCATATCTTTCATTGTAGAGAGTTCCTGCTCTCATTTAAACAATTATTTTTGCTGTGTTTCTTTTTATAATAATCTGTGCCATCTTGACTGTCTCATGGAGTCTCTATGTTTATCTCACCCTTCTTCAATGAATTATTTCATTTCACCCCCTTCATGTAATTTATTATTATACAAATATGGTGGTATCCATTAGATTATTATTTTTCTTTCTTTTTTCTTTTTTTTTTTTTTTTTTGAAACGGAGTCTCGTTCTGTCCCCCAGGCTGGAGTGCAGTGGTGTGATCTCAGCTCACCGCAAGCTCCGCCTCCTGGGTTCACGCCATTCTCCTGTCTAAGCCTCCCAAGTAGCTGGGACTACAGGCGCCTGCCACCACGCCTGGCTAATTTTTTGTATTTTTAGTAGAGACGGGGTTTCACCCTGTTAGCCAGGCTGGTCTCCATCTCCTGACCTCATGATCCATCCTCCTCGGCCTCCCAAAGGAATTACAGGCATGAGCCACCGCGCCCGGCCCCTAGATTTTTTTTTAACCAAAATAACCTAGGACAAAAATTTACCCTTACATAGTTTATAATATTGTAGAAATAATTAAAATTTAAAAAGTTAAGTTACATGTTATATTTTGAAATATCTTCACGATTTACAGTTGTATTAATTACCTCTTGTGTGGAAAAATGTGAGAGTTTAGTTTTTAATAGTACCTTATTTAACTGGGTTTGCATTGAAATAGTATAGGTTGTTTCTATTCTGTTTGGCAAAAAGCTAAGTATACATAATTGAGCTTCTGCACAGCAAAAGAAACTACCATCAGAGTGAACAGGCAACCTACAGAATGGGAGAAAATTTTTGCAACCTACTCATCTGACAAAGGGCTAATATCCAGAATCTACAATGAACTCAAACAAATTTACAAGAAGAAAACAAACAACCCCATCAAAAAGTGGGCGAAGGACATGAACAGACACTTCTCAAAAGAAGACATTTATGCAGCCAAAAAACACACAAAAAAATGCTCATCATCACTGGCCATCAGAGAAATGCAAATCAAAACCACACTGAGATACCATCTCACACCAGTTAGAATGGCCATCATTAAAAAGTCAGGAAACAACAGGTGCTGGAGAGGATGTGGAGAAATAGGAACACTTTTACACTGTTGGTGGGACTGTAAACTAGTTCAACCATTGTGGAAGTCAGTGTGGCGATTCCTCAGGGATCTAGAACTAGAAATACCATTTGACCCAGCCATCCCATTACTGGGTATATACCCAAAGGACTATAAATCATGCTGCTATAAAGACACATGCACACGTATGTTTATTGCGGCACTATTCACGATAGCAAAGAGTTGGAACCAACCCAAATGTCCAACAACGATAGACTGGATTAAGAAAATGTGGCACATATACACCATGGAATACTATGCAGCCATAAAAAATGATGAGTTCATGTCCTTTGTAGGGACATGGATGAAACTGGAAAACATCATTCTCAGTAAACTATCACAAGGACAAAAAAACAAACACTGCATGTTCTCACTCATAGGTGGGAATTGAACAATGAGAACTCATGGACACAGGAAGGGGAATATCACACTCCGGGGACTGTTGTGGGGTGGGGGGAGGGGGGAGGGACAGCATTAGGAGATATACCTAATGCTAAATGACGAGTTAATGGGTGCAGCAAACCAACACAGCACATGGATACATATGTAACAAACCTGCACATTGTGCACATGTACCCTAAAACCTAAAGTATAATAATAAAATAAAAAAATAAATAAATAAATAAATAAATAATTGTACAAATTCTGCTTCTTCCAAGAAACAGAAAAAAAAGAGTAAATCATGGGGAGGGCAATGATTGATTAATGAAAATCATATATAGCAACTAAATAGAAACCTGTAAATAAATATGCTGACAATTGAGACAGCAATGCCCAGACAGCAGACACTGAAAAAATGTATTCTGTGAGGAAAAAAGTCTGGGGTAAATCATTTTTAAAAAGGTGAAGGAGGAGGGAGAAACAAACAAGAGACATGACCATTCAATCAAGTATGAGCTTCAGTCTTGAAAGAAAATGAAAAACAACTACTATAAGACATGATGAAATACATAAAATACAGACTTTTGTTCATAATATATTCCTATAATGCTGATCAGTATTTATACTACAATTAGTTACTTTGTTAATACCTGTGTAATAAAGATTTAAATTTTATTATTATATAATAAGACACTCAGTTAGTTAAACATGGTCTTCAGCCAATACATAAAAGCGAGAACATACTACAGAGAGAGAAAAAAATTTAAAAGGAATGTTTCATAAACTTTTCGCCTGAAGAAAGTATTGGTAATAAGAATTTTAGAGTAATGTATTCCTTGAAAAGATATGTTTAATAGAACATGAGTTTCAGCCCGGCGCGGTGGCTCATGCTGTAATCCCAGCACTTTGGGAGGCCAAGGAGGGTGGATCATGAGGTCAAGAGATCGAGACTGTCCTGGCCAACATGGTAAAACCCTGTCTCTACTAAAATCACAAAAATAAATTTTTTTTATTTTTACATGCCTATAGGCCCAGCTACACAGGAGGCTGAGGCAGGAGAATTGCTTCAACCCGGAAGGAAGAGGATGCAGTGAGCCGAGATCATGCCACTGCACTCCAGCCTGCATGACAGAGTGAGACCCCATCTCAAAAAAAAAAAAAAGCATGAGTTGAGATTAAAATATATTAAATTTTTTTTAATCTAAACTCCACTTGCAGAATACTAGAAAATATAGTGTAACCTTCTTTCTTATTTACTACATATCTCTGATTGTCTTCTTATTTAAGACATATTTTCTCATGATAATTCACATGAATTTATGCATTCTAAATATTAAAAGAAAATATAAACTTAAACCATATTTTAGAAATGCATTAATTATAAGATATATTATGCATATTATCTTACTTGTAACATTCCATAACATAAAAATTCATTTGTCTGCTTATTTATTCACATTGAAAACCTCTTAAAATGCTATTTATAGGCAAGACTGTATTCTGGGCACACTAGGATGCACACAAGTAACCTGCAATATCTCATAGTGATGCAAGAGCTTCAAAACGATTATATCAACAACTAAATACAAAATCTTTTGAAATTTAAAATTTTCAAATGTTATCAAAGATCTTTGAACAATCTGTTTAAAAACTGCAATTTAAAAATTCTGAAATTAAAATCTTACCATATGCTTATTAAGAGTCTCTGCTTCCACAACTGGTTGTTTACTTGGGGTAAAACCTGCATTCTTCATTTAGACGAAGAGTTTAAAGTA
Source organism: Symphalangus syndactylus (assembly GCF_028878055.3). Lineage (NCBI taxonomy): Eukaryota > Metazoa > Chordata > Mammalia > Primates > Hylobatidae > Symphalangus > Symphalangus syndactylus. The sequence continues at coordinate 82,384,544 of NC_072426.2, forward strand.
TACTTTTAATTAAATGACTTAGAAAACACACTGGCATGCCTTAAAAATACAGATTCTGAGAAAGAGAATTTACATTTCTAGATTTCTACAATATTTTTTAAATTAGAGATAAGGTCTCACTATGTTGCCCACACTGGTCTCAAACTCTTGGGCTCAAGCAATCCTCCTGCATCAGCCTCCTTGGTAGCTGGAACTACAGGCATGCACCACCATGCTCAAATAAATTTTCACAATTTCTAATATTATTTTGGTGTAATTAAAGAACCAAGAAGAGAAACTGAGAAAAAGCTCTCTCCTAAAAACTACATGATATCAAAATAATAAGTGCAAAAAAAACCCATATGCTATGTGGCACAGTTTTGGAACTGAACAGTATCAGAGAGATTCCTTGATTACTATAATAAGTAACTTGATCCATTAAAGTTAAATTTAAGCATGAGTTTTTTTAAGTTACAATGGGATAATTTTCAAACTCACAGTAAGTACACTTATCCAAATAAAAATTTACCAGATTTTATATATTCTCTACTGCGGAAAAGTTTTTTCTAATATAACATTCTTGTCACTATGTATTCTCCAGCCCATTCCTTTTTTGGGCCCTCACACTCTCAAAGTATTTACCAATCATTTGTTATGTACTAAAGTAAAAAAAAAAGTTTAAATCAACTACTCATATTTTATATAAAATGTTCTTATCTGACCAACTTTATATTACAAACATGAAATAATGATACTTACACCACTGCAAAACATGAAAAGTAAATACTATACCGAACTAGATTCCAAATGAGAAAATCAACTTTACAAGAGACTATTTTACCTTGGTAGCAAGATTAAAGTCTTCCTCAACTTTTGTAGACTGTGAAATTTCAATAGTCGTTTTGCCAAAAAGACTTTAGAGAAAGAAGATACAACATAAATGAGCAAATTCATGTATTTTAAAATCTGCTAGTTCATATCTTGGTGTTCACTTTAAAAAATGAAAACAAAAAGCAAAATCTGGGGAAAGATCAGTCCTCTGTATATTAAATCATGTTTCTTGGTAAAATTAACATATGCCCTCTGTTTTTATAAAAGATTTTAGTTACCTATTTTTGACTGTACCTCCCCAACCTATAACATCCAATGAACACTCACTCTTAGTTCCATAAAAAATAGGGACAGCCAGTATAATTGGCATACCCTGAGTATAATTCATCCTCACAAACTGTCCTCAGTGATGAACTGGAAATCTACTTAATGACTGACATAACTTTTGATATCTAAACTGGAACAAACTTGATAACCTAAAATGAGTAAGAAAGACACAGTTACCTTGTCCCTTTTCCATTATCTATCTCCGATTCAAAGACTAATCTGTGTCACAGGAAAATGACATTCTTTGTTTTTCAGCATAAAAACCACTTAAGGCCCTGTTGCTTCCCTTCACCCTAAAACACTACAGAGAGTGCCCTGAAATATTTGAAATGTTGAAAAGCTGACCCTACAAATGTCAAATCACAAATGTATATTTGTTATTGGGAATATTTTTCTCAACAAAAATTGAAACATTAAAAATAATAAAATCTAACTACTTATTTTATACTTGTCCTTCCTTGTTCAGGTCTACATAAACTAGCAGCCTTAAAAATCTTCGTAGGTACTTATACCCAAGGAGAGAGACTGCTAGAAAAACTGAGTCCTGATAGTTGGATTTCTCTAAGTACCACATACACACAGAGAGAAAGACCTGGAAGTGGGAGCCACTATATATATATATAGTGAAAGTGTCTCTCACTTCCAGATCTTTCTTCTGCAGGGCTTCATGGCAGTCTCCAACCTTTAAATATTCAGCTCATCAAAGCACAGATTACTGAAAAGATAAACTCAATGACCAACCAAGAAGCTCTGTATTTACCTGTTCCTAGAAAACAACTAAAGGGAGTCTCAGTCAGTCATTCACCTCCAGCATAAGCATGTTACCAAAAACCCAACTGAAGCTCCATGACTTATTTGCCAGCCAATCTTACCCCTGCTTTATATGTACATGGGTAGGACATCAGAGGCTTGGAAAAAGAGGCAAAGGAGAGGGGACACCTGCCCTGGGCCACAGATCTATGTAATTCAGCAACCTTCAATCTCCTAGCACTCAAGGGGCTCTAAGCCACTCCTGTGAGATTTGGGGTGAAAGAAGAGAATAGGACATTTCTATCTGATAGTAGAGACTTTTTTTTTTTTACCCTTTCAATAGAAAGCTTGAAGTGTGTCCATTCCTCCAATTAAACAAGCAAAAAAGCAGCGACCTATTCAGGACTTCTTTTGAACCATATTTTAGTATGCCTTTCTAGGTAACTCCCAATGTCTACTGTGTTTCTGTTCTAATTTATCTTCATCAGACTTGTCATAAGATGCAACATTCTGATCTCTTTGGTAAAACCCTTACTCCTACCAATCCTGCAATTGTTTCTCTTCAAACTTGGCCTTTCCCTGCTAATTCCATTCTTATCTACTTCCACTGGGTTCTCCAGCTAATTCCATTCTTATCCTTTTCAATTTGTTTAATTAGACCCATTCCCTCTTCCTTTCTATTATTCAAACACTCACTTACATGACTATATAAAAACAAGAGTAATGGGCTTTGAAATGAGTTTAAATATTACTTCTGCTGCCTCCTATATTTAAATAAGTCACTTTGAGTTTCAGACCCTCCATCTGAACAACCATTTTTCCAGGATATTAAATACAGGTTGAAATATGAAAGTATTTTGATTAGTCTCCAAGAGTCCTTAAAATCCTAAAATTCCATGTGCTTTTAATTTTACCTATAGAAAAATGGGGCTGGTGGAAAGGAATAAAATAATAGAAGAAATGAACACCAAGGAAAGCAGAGAAGAAAGTAATCAGGAAAAGATTATAGAAAAGTTATGGAAGAAGAAAGGAAGACTCTAGAAAAAAAATGAAGAGTGCATGCAACTAGACAAGGTACTGCTTTGAAGAAAAACTAAACTGGGAAGTCAGTAAACGGAGAAATATATAAGAAATAGCCTCTAAATATGATTAACATATCTATATGTAGATATTCTCCAATAAGAGTAAAATAATTCATCTATAGGATTTACCTGGTCTTGCTTATGAAACAAAAACCTATGTCTTGTCACCACAGCTAAGTCAGATCTGCTCTAAAAACTGTGATGAAAAAAACAAGGTACTGGTATACAACTTTGACTCTTAAACATGTTAGAACAAAGTCTTGGATTAACCAGTCTTCTAAAGGAAAATTCTAAAAAGAGTTAACATATAACAAAATGTGACTTTTTGAATTGATCCTATCTGGACCTGTACCTTGATCCTAGTGATACAAAGGTCTCCATCAATCTATGCCGAGGGGCAAGAGAAGGGATTTGGGAGCAAGGTAGGCTGATGGCAAACTCAAGGGTCAGCTACTTTTTAGCTATGAAATCATAGGCCAATTAATCAACCTCTCTGAACCACATTTGACTGATTAATACAAAGTAGGTGATAGTAGCACAGATGATTTGCAAAGCTGTGTGATGACTATGTGAGATTATAAATATTAAGCACATAATATATTGTCTAGCCCACAGTAGAATACGCAACAGATAGTTATTTCTTTCCTATATATTTTCTGAGTTAACATATATGTTTAAAAAAACCATAAAGTCTTACCTGATTATAGACTCTACAGAACTCACATCCACTATTAAAGAAAAAAAGTAAAATACATTAAATCAACAAATATAGATAGAAAATACCGAATATTAAAAACATAAGAGGGCATGATGGCACATGACTATAATCCCAGCTACTTGGGAAGGTGAGGCAGGAGGATCACCTCAGGAGCCTAGGAGTCTGAAAGCAGCCTGGGAGACATCGCGAGACTTCAACTTAATTTAAAAGAATCATGCACACTTTCGTGCATGATCCAGGTCTTGTATAAAAAAGCATAATACTCCGACGCTTTGTTACAAAGACTCAGATGATTTGATATACGGCATTCCTGTGGGACCATACATTGAGACTATAGTACAATTATTATTAAGTATACTATTGGTAGAAAATTTGATGCATTAAGAACTATTATTTCCCCTCCTTTATAGCTCCCAAATGAAAGGAAAAACAGAATTTATCACAATTTGATATCTAAAAGTGAACTACAGTGTCCAATAGCCATAATGCAAACCGAATCCCATAAGACTGACAGAAAATTGTATTATTAGCAGAACTAGTATAAGTGGACAGTGTCAACCTTAGAAAGTATAATTTCTATTCATCCTGATGGTAGTTTCTTTTGCTTTGCAGAAGCTCTTTAGTTTAATTAGATCCCATTTGTCAATTTTGGCTTTTGTTGCCGTTGCTTTTGGTGGTTTAGACAGGAAGTCCTTGCCCATGCCTATGTCCTGAATGGTATTGCCTAGGTTTTCTTCTAGGGTTTTTATGGTTTTAGGTCTAACATTTAAGTCTTTAATCCATCTTGAATTAATTTTTGTATAAGGTGTAAGGAAGGGATCCAGTTTCAGCTTTCTACATACGGCTAGCCAGTTTTCACAGCACCACTTATTAAATAGGAAATACTTTCCCCATTTCTTGTTTTTGTCAAGTTTGTCAAAGATCAGATGGTTGTAGCATGGCACATGTATACATATATAACAAACCTGCACTTTGTGCACATGTACCCTAGAACTTAAAGTATAATTAAAAAAAAAAAAAGAATAGGAAACCACCTTGAACTAAAAAGTAAAAAAAAAAAAAAAAAAAAAGAAAGTATAATTTCTAGACAAATGACCTCGGAGCAGTTAGAACAGAGGATACAGTAGTCTCTCTTTATCTGCTCTACGTATAGAAAGAAACACACACAACATGATTTCCCTCTGCTCTCACACCACATTCATCAAAACAGAAGACTTCTGCGACCAAATGTGTGAAGGATTTTCTCCACCAACAAGTAAGTAATCAATTCTGTAGCAGAAACCAGCTGGCTGTCCTCTATTAAATTCCAACACTATCTATCTAGAAATAGTCTCAGATTCCACAGGCTGAGGGCTCAGTCTCACAAGACTGCCCTCCCACACCAGTTGCAAATCTGGGTCTCTGAAACTTCTAACCAGCTGGTTTCAAGTTGGGGTTCTCAAGACTCCCTCTTTGGGTTTAACATGCTAGAGTGCCCCAAAGATTAAGGGAAACACATTTACCAGTTTATTATAAAGGGTGTCATAAAGGAGACACAAGATGAGATGCATATGGCAAGTTATGGGGGAACGGGCATGGAGTTTCCATGCCCTCCCAGGGCACATCAGCCTCCAAACACTTCCATACATTCAGCTTTCTGGAAGGTCTCCGATCCCAGTCCTTCTAGGTTCTTAAGAAAGCTTTATTACATAGGCATGAATGAAAAAATCTGCGGCCATTGGTAATTGACCTAACCTTCAGCTCCTGTCACCTCCTCAGAGGTTGAGGGGTGGGGCTGAAAGTCCCAACACTCTAATCATGCCTTGTTCTTTTTTGTGACCAGCTCCTATCCTGAAGCTACCTAGGGACTGCCAGCCATCATTCAATTATTAGCATACAAAGACATCACTTTGGAGATTCTAAACATTTTATGAATTGTATGCCACAAAACAGTGTTGAAGACCAAACGTATATTTCACAATATAATATCCATGGTTTGCATTTCTGTGACTTCAGTTACTTGTGGTCAACTGTAGTCCAAAAATATTAAATGGGGAATTCCAGAAATATACAAGTCATAAGTCCTAGATAATGTGTCATTCTAAGGAGTATAATGAAATATTAAGACATCCTGTTCCATCTCTCCCAGGTCATGAATCGTCCCTTTGTATATGCTATCTGACCATTAGTCATCAAAATGGTCTGTTCCTGAATCCCAACCATCAACATTATCATGGCTTAATGATCCAGGGTAACATGAAGCAGATGATCCTCCTTCTGATGTGTAGTCAGATAGCCAGAAATAATTAGTAGCCTAACACCACATGACAACTCCTACCTCATTCACCTGACTTCGACACATCACATAGGCATTATATCATCTCACAATCATCACAGGAACAAGAAGGGTGAGTACAGTACAAGACACTTTGAGAGACTGCACTCACCTAACTTTGATTACAATATATTGTAATTATTTTATTATGAGTTATTGTTAATCTGTTTCTGTGCCTAATTTATGAATAAAACTTTATCAGAAATATGCATATATAGAAAAAAACATGAATGTATAGGGTTCCATACTATCCACAGTTTCAGACATTCACTGGGTGTCTTAGAAAATACCCCCTGTGGATAAGGGTGAATTACTGTACTGTGTGTGTGTGTGCGTGTGTGTGTGTGTGTGTGTGTGTGTGTATGAGAGACAGAGAGAGAGAGACAACACAGATCTCCACTCTCCACAAGAAGCAGATAAAAAAGACAGCACTTTTCCTCACATATGACCCTTAGGTTTTAATAATTCTGGAAAAATGCTGGCACGTGTACTCACCAGTCTAGACAATTTTCCAGACCCTGTGTATGTTGGCTGCTTTAATTACAAAAAGTTAGGTAGGATCATGGGAGATTTCTTCTTGGACACCAGAAATATTAACCACATCAACGGTACACTTAACAACTCTAAAAGAATTCTTTTGAACAGATTACCACTGAAAAACTTGTAAGTTAAATCCAATTGACTTTTCAGTAATCTCACTGCTTGAAATTTTCACATTTAAAAGAAATTTACAACATCATTTTCTCTGACTCCTCTCCTACTTTTCATTAGCCACTGTTCAATCTCCTTTACCAAGTCCTTTGACTCTGTAAAATGTTGATATTCCCAGGCTTTTGTCAATGGCTTTCTTCTTATTCTACATCTTCTGCATCATGGATAAGCTCATTGAGATCTATGGCTTTGCCTAATAATTATAATAAAATTATTCTAGGCCTGCATCTCCAACCAAAGTGCTATCTCCAGCTAGAAACACCTATAATCCAATTACCTACTGGAAATATCCCACATAAATGTTTCATTAAAGTCAATATGTAAAGAAAACTTTGGTCTGTCCCATCACTGTTTGCACTTTTCTGTTGACCTGACAATTTCTTACTCCTTCCCCATGAGCATTGTAAATTGCTCATGCACAATGTGGAAACTTATGAATGACCTGAGATTTTTTCTGTCCCCTAGCTTTTTAAACTCAATAATTAGTAAATCATATGATCCGTACCTCTTTTCTGCCTTTGCTTTATCTTTCCATTTCCACTGGAAATACAAACTTATTTTATATTTATATTTCCTAGTTAGACATGGCCCCTTAACTGATGGCTTTCACAGGGAAAAAGAAACCCTACCTGTCAGGGACCAGAAAAAGTGGTTGGAAAAATTATAAAGATAGTTACAGGAAATAAGACACAAACCTTCTTGGAAGGCCGTGGTTAGGGGTTTGCACAACTTCAGTAAATGATTTGGCTGAAAGCAGCCTAATCCTCTTTATTGTGAGTTGACAGCAATGGAGCAAATAACTAGGGAATGTGGAGGAGTTTATCTAAATAGCTTGTTTACTCACGTGGTCCTAAGACCAAACTTTGATCATCCGAGGGTACATGATTGCTTTGTACTGGGGAGTCAGCAGTGTTATTTACCCTCTAGTGGTGTTGACTTGAGACCTTTATCTCAAGGAATTCATGGTTATGGAATTCCAAATTCAGGTTACCCAATGGTTGTTAGTCAAAGTTTTACTGGAGTACAGTCATGCCTATTTCCTCACACATTATCTATGACTGCTTTCACCCTACAATGGCAGAGTTGAAAAGCTGTGATAGGGACCACATCACCTAACATATTTTCTATTTGGTCCTTTAAAGGAAAGGTTTGCAATCTGTGGTTTATACCATGACAAGAATGCCCTGATACTTAATCTAATCTTGTGACTCCCCTGCTCAAACATTTCCAATGAATCCCTGCAGAAAACATTGCTGGCTTCCTACACATAGCCATTATTTATTCTTTCTTGGGGCAGAAACACAAGTATATTCATATATTTATTATTCCATTACCCCCATCTCATCTACAAAATGAGAAATCATTATTCTAAGCTAATCACAGTAATAACATTTGCATTTCTAGTGACTGGTTTACAAATGAGTATATGTACTCGGGAGGCTGGGGCAGGAGAATCACTTGAGTCCAGGAGGCCGAGGTGGTAGTGAGCCGAGATCTGCCGTTGCACTCCAGCCTGGGTGACAGAGTGAGACTCTGTCTCCAAAAACATAAATACTTAAAATTCATTCCTGTGTTTTAAATATTTAACTATTTAAGTCAGGTTAAAGCAAAAAGCAAACATGCAAAACTAAAACATAAGACCGTTTCATCATTAAGGATACATTTATCAGTTGACATTCATGAAGTGTATATCTGGTTTTAAAAAGCAAATTTAACTTCTGATCTCAGCATTCCTAAAGTACACATTTCGTGCAGAGGGTCCAACAAACTCAAATCATACTTTGGTAAGTCACCATTTTCACTCATGTTTACAAGTGTACCCTGGATCATTTCAGAGATCTAACGTGTTGTAACACCATAGCTCTAAAAATCTGTGGGTCACAGTTCGAATTGTTAGTGGAATGTATGATTGCACAAGGAAATACTTTAAATATTTTACTTTTAATTTCTAATAACTAAAAAATAAATTGATAAAACTAACTTAAAGACTGAAATCTGCATGTTTTCATTTTTATTTATTATTAATCAGCATGAAATTGTGTAACTAACTATGGTGCAGTCATACAGTGGAATTTTATAAACAACCTAATATTAAAAAACACAGTTAACTGTGTCCATTATGGATGTCTCTAAAAATTATAATGCTGATCAGAAAAGAATGTTGCCAAAAATTACACTGTACAACCATGTACGCATTGGAAGTTGAAAAAATTATATATTAAATATGACCATGCACACATGTTGTAAAATGTTTAAACATGCATGCAAATAGTTTTAAAAACTGCTTTAGAATATTGGTTACTTCTAGGCAATAAATGGTACTAGTGAATACTAGATGAACTAACTCACAATGAGTTTAGATATGAGCATGTGGTGTAATCTAGCCAATAAAATGTTACAGGAAGATTACTGCAAGCTTCCAAGTTTTCTCCCTATTTAAAAGAAACGTGAACAAAAGCAGCCCTTCCAGCCTTTAAATATTGTCTTGAGGGAGCATGATTATTGGAGCTGTTGCTAATTAACCAACCAAAAGTGGGATCCTGGCTGGGCACGGTGGTTCACGCCTGAATTCCCAGCACTTTTGGAGGCCAAGGCGGGTATATCATGAGGTCAGGAGTTTCAGTCTGGCCAATATAGTGAAACCCCATCTCTACTAAAAATACAAAAAATTCTCCAGGTGTGATGGTGGGCACCTGTAATCCTAGCTACTTGGGAGGCTAAGGCAGGATAGTCACATGAACCTGGGAGGTGGAGATTGTAGTCAGCCGAGATCACTCGTGCCATTGCACTCCAGCCCAGGCGACAGTTCGAGACTCTGTCTCACAAAAAAAAAAAAAAAAAAAAAAAAGGTATGGTCCTATGATATCCCTGTACCACCGAACAACTTTGGTTCCTATGGTTTTAGCCATTGTGAGTTAGTTCATCTAGTATTTACAGCCAGAAGAATTGTGAGAATTTTTCCAGGGCCTACAGAATAAAAGCTACTTATTCCTATACTATTAAAAAGTGTTGACTAAGCTCACCTTATTTAGATATTCAAGTCATTCCCAACTACTCCCATATCACACTTTTTTCACTAGGGAACCCGAAGTGCCAATAAACCTTACAAAGTTCGCTCAAGCATCTTACCATTGGTACTTGCTTTTGTAGATGATTCTTTTGTAGGACATGCAATCATCTTAGATCTTCCTTTTTCCAAAACTTTAGTTTTATTAGACGTTACTCTTGCCACACATCCAGTCTTTACAGGTGTTTCTTTATTCTGCCATGCGATCTTCCTAGGTCTTCCCATAAATTTCTCAGATGTTTCTTTTGCGGGCCTCGTAATTTCCCTAGGTGTTTCTTCTGCTGACTGTTCAAACTTTCCAGATGTCGCTTTCTTCAAACATTGAATTTTGTCAGATGTTCCCTCCACCAAGGGTGCAGCCTCGTCAGGTGTTTTTTCCACCAAGCTTTCAGCCGTGTCAGGTGTTCTTTCCGCCAAGGGTGCAGCCTCGTCAGGTGTTCCTGCAGATGTTCCTTCTGCCAAACACACAATCTGGTTAAATTTTCCTTCTACTAAATATAATCCTCCTGACTCTTCACCTGGCAAACTTCTACTCATTCTGTATGCTTTCCTTAAATACTACCAAACTTTTCTTTTCTCTCTTTTTTTTTTTTTTTGAGACAGAGTCTCACTCAGTCATCCATGCTGGAGTGCAGTGGTGTGATCTCAGCTCAATGCAATTCAAGTGATTCTCCTACCTCAAGCGATTCTCCTACCTCAGCCTCCCAAGTAGCTGGGATTACAGGCGTGGGCCACATCACCCAGCTAATTTTTCATATTTAGTAGAGACGGGTTTCACCATGTTAGTCAGGCTGGTCTCAAACTCCTGAGCTCAAGCAATACATCCGCCTTGGCCTCCCAAAGTGCTAGGACTACAGGAGTGAGCCACCATGCCTGGACACTACCAAACTTTTTAAAGCTTTAATTCTTCACCTTGGATATAAAATGTCTGACACATGCTGAATACAGTAATGACATGACATAATAAGTACTAAGTATAAGCTTCCAAAGAGTTTCTGGCACAGAGTAAGCACTAAATAAAGTAATAAATAATAAAAAAAGATGACAATAACAAGAAAAATGCTTAGTACCTTCATAAAGTAGTAAATAATAAAAAATGTCCATGATAATAACAAGGAAGATGCTTAGTACCTTAAAGATACCTGACAATTATTTGTTAAGTGGACAAGTGGATAAATGAATAAAAAACATTTTTTAGGAAATTCTGTTGGAAAAATGCAGAAATTCAATAAGGACAGCTCTACTGTTTTATGAGCACCTTAAAGACCCAAACTATAGGTATTCTATCTTTGTCTCCTGCAACTTCCAAAACCTAACTTATAGAGGTCCTTTAATATATAATAAAGATGTGCTCATATAGTTCATATTGTACAATGCATTATGTCACATTTAGGTATCACAGTAGCATTTTTGTTATTATGAAAAATTTTTGTAACTTTATTTTAATTGGTTGAGCCTAGAGTTAAGCTATTTGAATATTTATGATGATAATATTTTGGCTATTAGAAACAGAGTATCTTGTTGTAACAAATTACTATTAACACACAAATTATCCAGCAGATAGAACAACATATCTTGTTCTAATGAAGTAAATATATCTTATTTGGTTTCAACTTAGAGGAAATGAAGTTGATAATCGTGAGACCTTGTTGGTACAAGACTATGTAACATAACCTGCGCTTCTCAACAAAGAATTGCTTTTCTGACTTCTGCATTCAGTAAGTATCTTTGGAAAATAATTTCCTATTGGTACTGAAGCACCCTGGCTAAGTTTTGCAATTCTTGTTGACATTTGTTTATGGTGCCAGGAAAGTATACTAAGTTTCAAATTCTAAAGATAGTTACTTTTTTAGTGACACAAGTCACTATGTCAGACAGTTGATCCTTGAATATGGGTTTTCACTGTAGGAGCCCACTAACAGACAGATTTTTCTTTTCCTTTGCCACTGTAAGACAGCAAGACAAATCTCTCCTCTACTCAACATGAGGCAATAAGAATTAAGACCTTTATGTATAATAATTCACTTCCACTCAACAGTGAATATATTTTTCCTTCTTACAAAAGTTTCTTTCCTTCAGCTCACTTTATTGTAAGAATACAGTATATAGTACATATAAAATAGAAACTATGAGTTAATTGACTGTGCTTTCAGTAAGGCTCCAGGTCAACAGTAGACTACTAGTAAAGTTTTGGAGGAGTCAAAAGAAACAGATTTTCATATGAAGCAGATTTTCAGCTGCATGGGGGATCAGCACCCTAACTCTCATACTGCTCAAGACTCAACTGTAATTAATTCTCATTTACTAAATGCAAGCCATTTATTGTAAAAGTTAAATAGAGACCAGAGGTTCAATACCAACCTGGGCAACATAAGGAGACCCTGTCTCTACAATCAATCAATCAATAAAACCGTGTTTCTTCATAGGTTATTGTGGGAGTTCAGTCAGGCTGGTGAGAAACATTTTAATATGAAGTTATAGGACATAGACACAAATCTTCTTGGAAGGCCAGAGGGTTTTGTAAAAGTCTCAAGATACAGTTATGGCTGAAAGCAGCCTAATTCTTACCTTGCGTAAATAGCTTAAAGTGGGTACAAAGGAAGGTAGAGTAGTTTATCTAAATAGCTTGTTTACTTATGTGGTCTTAAGACTAACCTTTGATCACCCATGGGCAGGATGGCTCTCCGGGGTCGGGACAACCAGGTTAATTACCCACAGGTGTGTTGACTCAAAGCCTTTGTCATTAAAACTTTACTAATAAATGCCCACAAGGCCAGCTAGCCAGGGCTGTGGCTGCTGACTCTTTACAGTACCTTCCTTGGTGTCTGTACTCAGCTCGGAATCCTTGCTGCTCTTTCACTGAATATCAGTATCTGGTTATGTGTCCCAACCATCTGCAGGACAGACCCCTGCAGGTTATAATATTCAAATGTTGGTGAAAAAATCTCTCAGCATTTGCATTTCAACTTTGGTGAATCTGACAATTATGTGTCTTGGAGTTGCTCTTCTCGAGGAGTATCTTTGTGGCGTTCTCTGTATTTCCTGAATTTGAATGTTGGCCTGCCTTGCTAGATTGGGGAAGTTCTCCTGGATAATAGCCTGCAGAGTGTTTTCCAACTTGGTTCCATTCTCCCCGTCACTTTCAGGTACACCAGTCAGATGTAGATTTGGTCTTTTCACATAGTTCCATATTTCTTGGAGGCTTTGTTCATTTCCTTTTATTCTTTTTTCTCTAAACTTCTCTTCTTGCTTCATTTCATTCATTTGATCTTCAATTACTGATACCCTTTCTTCCAATTGATCGAATCGGCTACTGAGGCTTGTGCATTCATCACGTAGTTCTCGTGCCTTGGTTTTCAGCTCCATCAGGTCCTTTAAGGACTTCTCTGCATTGGTTATTCTAGTTAGCCATTCGTCTAATTTTTTTTCAAGGTTTTTAACTTATTTGCCATGGGTTCAAACTTCCTCCTTTAGCTCAGAGTAGTTTGATCATCTGAAGCCTTCTTCTCTCAACTTGTCAAAGTCATTCTCTGTCCAGCTTTGTTCTGTTGCTGGTGAGGAGCTGCGCTCCTTTGGAGGAGGAGAGGCCCTCTGATTTTTAGACTTTCCAGTTTTCTTGCTCTGTTTTATCCCCATCTTTGTGGTTTTATCTACCTTTGGTCTTTGATGATGGTGACGTACAGATGGGGTTTTGGTGTGGATGTCCTTTCTGTTTGTTAGTTTTCCTTCTAACAGTCAGGACCCTCAGCTGCAGGTCTGTTGGAGTTTGCTGGAGGTCCACTCCAGACCCTGTTTGCCTGGGTATCAGCAGCAGAGGCTGCAGAACAGCAGATATTGGTGAACAGCAAATGTTGCTGCCTGATTGTTCCTCTGGAAGTTTGGTCTCAGAGGAGTACCCGGCCGTGTGAGGTGTCAGTCTGCCCCTACTGGGGGGTGTTTCCCAGTTAGGCTACTTGGGAGTCTGGGACCCACTTGAGGTGGCAGTCTGTCCATTCTCAGATCTCCAGCTGTGTGCTGCGAGAACCACTACTCTCTTCAAAGCTGTCAGACAGGGACGTTTAAGTCTGCAGATTCTGCTGCCTTTTGTTTGGCAATGCCCTGCCCCCAGAGGTGGAGTCTACAGAGGCAGGCAGGCCTCCTTGAGCTGCAGTGGGCTCCACCCAGTTCAAGCTTCCCAGCCTCTTTGTTTACCTACTCAAGCCTCGGCAATGGTGGGCGTCCCTCCCCCAGCCTCGCTGCCGCCTTACAGTTTGATCTCAGACTGCTGTGCTAGCAACGAGCGAGCCTCTGTGGGGGTAAGACCCTCTGAGCCAGGCACAGGATATAATCTCCTGGTGTGCCGTTTGCTAAGACCATTGGAAAAGCACAGTATTAGGGTGGGAGTGACCCGATTTTCCAGGTGCCATCTGTCACCCCTTTCTTTGACTAGGAAAGGGAATTCCCTGACCCCTTGTGCTTCCCGGGTGAGGAAATGCTTCGCCCTGCTTCGGCTCATGCTCAGTGTGCTGCACCCACTCTCCTGCACCCACTTTCTGACACTCCCCGGTGAGATGAACCTGGTACCTCAGTTGGAAATGCAGAAATCACCCGTCTTCTGCGTTGCTCACGTTGGGAGCTGTAGACTGGAGCTGTTCCTATTCAGCCATCTTGGCTTCTGTTATTAATTCCTACTTTTCATTATTAGATGTTCAATTATTTGTGGCTTGTAATTCAGGGCATGTAAGCTACTTTATAATTTGTAATAAAATTTATTTATAAATATATTAATTCATTAAATTGGATAACCTGATCATCCCCTATTACTGAGCTCATCAATCACACCAAGGGTTATATATTTTATAACAAGCCTAAGTTGTTAGAACAGTTGAGGAAACATAAAATATACAAACTTAAAACTTGTGTTACTTGTTTATACAAAAGTATTATATAGGATTTAGAGACTATAATTGAACAAATATTTTTTTGGACAATATTTTTTGAGATTATAAACTACCTACAACTAAATTCTTAACTAATTCTGAATTATAAACTAAAAAATCAAATCAAAGCTATATATATATATACACACACACACACCCACATATATGCATATATGTAAACACATGCTATTTACACATTGCTTTTTGAATTGCCTTTTTTGTGATCAACACTTCCATAATCTTATGACAGCACCACCAAGGGTAGTTTACTGTCAGAAGTCTTACCTGGATTGGTATTTTGACGATTTTTAGATAATTTTTGTATATATTCCAAAATTTGTTGATGAATGCTATGGATAAAAATGTGATAAATAAAATTACCATTTTAACACTGATTTTATAAAAAAATTTACCAAATTTATTAAGTTCTTAGAATATTTTAGACAATATCAGAGCTAACATCAGAACATTACTTATTCCATAGACTTTAAGTTTGTAAGTTCTATGAACTTATTAAGCTTCTAATTAAAGAAGAAATAAAGATGAAATACTCATGCATTTAGGGCAGTATAACTCAGTAAATTAACTAGTTAGCTTGGCTTAGTGGAAAATGTCCCTAACTCAGAAAAAGTCCTAGCACGGTTACCAACAGGTATTTTTTCTTGAACAAGTTGCTTCTCTTAGGCTCAATGTCTTCTAAAAATGAGGATTTTAGAGGCTTATTTCACTAGAGTATTATAAAGATTTAACAAGATAACATTTTAAAAATGCTCAATGAAATAGCAAAGCAATGAAATAATTTGTTCTTGAACGTGATTGCTGAAACTATTTTAAAATTCCCAATAAAACCCAATGTGTTGGCCTGGTGCAGTGGCTCATGCCTGTGATGCAGACACTTTGGGATGCTGAGACAGGAGGATTGCTTGAGCCCAGAAGTTCATGACAAGCCTGAGCAACATAGGGAGACCCTGTCTCTACAAAAAATTAATTTTTTAAAAAAAGTGTTTCTTCATAGGTTATAATGTTCAAATGTTGCAATTTTATGTTATTAATTCCTACTTTTGTTTATTAGATGTTCTATTCTTTGTGGCATGTAATTCAAGGCATCTAAGCTATTTTATAATTTGTAATGAAATTTATTTATAAATATATTAATTCGTCAAATTGGATAATCTGATTATCCTCTATTACTGAGCTCATCAATCACACCAAGGGCAGAAAACTAATAGATGTCAGCATCTGGCTTGGACTATTGCTACTCTTTATCTATCTCCTTAAACCTGAACCAACCAATCTTTGATAGAATGATGCTTAGTCACTATGATCATTTCCAGCTGCTGTGGAAGACAAAACCCTCCACTGTTTTTTGTAAGTTCCACAAAGAAGATGCAAGTTGGTATTTTCTCATTTCTGAGATGCCTACTAACAGCATACTGCACATAAGATCCCATGTGTTACTGAGATCCCATTTGTCGATTTTGGCTTTTGTTGCCATTGCTTTTGGTGTTTTAGACATGAAGTCCTTGCCCACGCCTATGACCTGAATGGTATTGCCTAGGTTTTCTTGTAGGATTTTAATGGTTTTAGGTCTAACATATAAGTCTTTAATCCATCTTGAATTAATATTTGTATAAGGTGTAAGGAAGGGATCCAGTTTCAGCTTTCTACATATGGCTAGCCAGTTTTCCCAGCACCATTTATTAAATAGAGAATCCTTTCCCCATTTCTTGTTTTTGTCAGGTTTGTCAAAGATCAGATAGTTGTAGCTATGCGGCATCATTTCTGAGGGCTCTGTTCTGTTCCATTGATCTATGTCTCTGTTGTGGTACCAGTACCATGCTGTTTTGGTTACTGTAGCCTTGTAGTATAGTTTAAAGTCAGGTAGCGTGATGCCTCCAGCTTTGTTCTTTTGGCTTAGGATTGACTTGGCGATGCGGGCTCTTTTTTGGTTCCATATGAACTTTAAAGTAGTTTTTTCCAATTCTGTGAAGAAAGTCATTGGTAGCTTGATGGGGATGGCATTGAATCTATAAATTACCTTGGGCAGTATGGCCATTTTCACGATATTGATTCTTCCAACCCATGAGCATGGAATGTTCTTCCATTTGTTTGTATCCTCTTTTATTTCATTGAGCAGTGGTTTGTAGTTCTCCTTGAAGAGGTCCTTCACATCCCTTGTAAGCTGGATTCCTAGGTATTTTATTCTCTTTGAAGCAATTGTGAATGGGAGTTCACTCATGATTTGGCTCTCTGTTTGTCTGTGATTGGTGTACAAGAATGCTTGAGATCTCATTAAACTAAAGAGCTTCTGCACAGCAAAAGAAACTATCATCAGAGTGAACAGGCAACCTACACAATGGGAGAAAATTTTTGCAACCTACTCATCTGACAAAGGGCTAATATCCAGAATCTACAATGAACTCAAACAAATTTACAAGAAAAAAACAAACAACCCCATCAAAAAGTGGGCAGAGGACATGAACAGACACTTCTCAAAAGAAGACATTTATGCAGCCAAAAAACACATGAAGAAATGCTCCTCATCACTGGCCATCAGAGAAATGCAAATCAAAACCACAGTGAGATACCATCTCACACCAGTTAGAATGGCCATCATTAAAAAATCAGGAAACAACAGGTGCTGGAGAGGATGTGGAGAAATAGGAACACTTTTACACTGTTGGTGGGACTGTAAACTAGTTCAACCATTGTGGAAGTCAGTGTGGCGATTCCTCAGGGATCTCGAACTAGAAATACCATTTGACCCAGCCATCCCATTACTGGGTATATACCCAAAGGACTATAAATCATGCTGCTATAAAGACACATGCACACGTATGTTTATTGCGGCACTATTCACAATAGCAAAGAGTTGGAACCAACCCAAATGTCCAACAACGATAGACTGGATTAAGAAAATGTGGCACATATACACCATGGAATACTATGCAGCCATAAAAAATGATGAGTTCATGTCCTTTGTAGGGACATGGATGAAACTGGAAAACATCATTCTCAGTAAACTATCGCAAGGACAAAAAACCAAACACCGCATGTTCTCACTCATAGGTGGGAATTGAACAATGAGAACTCATGGACACAGGAAGGGGAACATCACACTCCGGGGACTGTTGTGGGGTGGGGGGAGGGGGGAGGGACAGCATTAGGAGATACACCTAATGCTAAATGACGAGTTAATGGGTGCAGGAAATCAACATGGCACATGGATACATATGTAACAAAACTGCACATTGTGCACATGTACCCTAAAACCCTAAAGTATAATAAAAAAAAAAAAGAAAAAAAAAAAAAGAAAAAAAAAAAAAAAGATCCCATGTGTTACTCACCACATCTCATTTCATACATCACCTTACATAAATATTTTTTGTATGAAAATCACAATTGCAATACTTGGTGTCACGCATTTCACTTTGACACATCATTTCCTTAGAGCTAGTTAGAAAGTAGTCAAATGTCCTTTTGGGGACTGCAAGAAATATGCAACACTTCACAGATTTGTGTGTCATCCTTGTGCAGGGACAATGCTGATCTTCTCGACATTGTTTCAATTTTAGTATATGTACCACTGAAGCCAGCACAAATCCCTACTTTTATACCTGAAGACTGATCAATGATGGATGAGGCTTAGCTCTGTTAAATCTAACCAACTTACTTGAGATAGAGTGAAGTCTATTGAATGGCTTCATGGTAATGCAGAATTCGAAAATATTTTAAAAACTCGAGATAGAGATGCAAGTAGTCTGGGAGATTTTTACTTTTAGGAAAAAAGAATCACTTGAGGGTATAACCACAAGTTGGAACCCACTACAAATTTGGAAAGATGACAAGGGATCTTACAGAATAAGATGAGACCTTCCACTACTTACAAAATGGCACTACACAGGATATAAAGTGCCAGGGATATAGATCTGGTAACAAAATAAAAATGGATCTCTAATTTCTTCCTGTAACATTATTTCAACCTAACTTACAGTTTTAAACTATCACAACTAATATTTGCTAGAGAAAATAGAAAAAAGTCATTCAAAGGATAACTTACCATGAAGGTCTAGGCCAAGTCCAGGCTAAGATGTGGGTTTTACATCAGGTTTTGAGTGGAAGAGAAGGGTCAATTTGCTCACTATGTGTGTGGCTAAAGCTAAAAGTTCTAGCTGCCAGAGCAGGGTGCTGGTACTTTGGAAACAATGGCTGAGAATACATATGTGAACTTTAAAAAACTGTAATAACTTTGAAGTCTACATATGGATCACCATGAAGATTGAGGGATCTGTGTTAGTAAGGGCATCCTGGTCACAAAGGTCAATCATTACCAGACTGCAGGAGCAGTTTCAATGGCAACGATGCAGCAACAGAATCAATGAAAACAACAAAATAAATAGAATGGTGATTTCTGCCCCCAATCCTTTTGACTTATACAAAAAGAATGTCTTCCTTGGACTTAGGGAACCCCTTAGATTTTTTTTAAAAATTCAAGTATTTAGATATGGAAGACAGCCCTCAGAGGACACTATCAGGTTTTCTGCTAAAGTGGACATTTCAAGACCCAAATAACTAATTAGAAAAATCAAGTAGACAACATTAGGATCCCTAGGGATAAAGTTGTTGAAAGTCCTAAAATAAAGAATCCTGGACCCAATACTCCTTCTAACTAGTCTAGCTTTTTGCCTAGTTTCTGGCTGATGAAGTGAACTCACTGTCATTCAAAAACTACCTGAAACAAACTATAAAATCTCACCTAGCCTCTAAATGTAAACACTTACTGATGAAATCCACAAGCAACAGCATAACGTTCTGCAGTTACTCCATATGTATCTGCAGCAAAGACGTCAACATTTTTCTGAAGAAGCATGCCAACTATCTCTGATGATCCATGACATACAGCAAGCATGAGCGCTGTGCTAAAATAACAAAGAGATAACTTCATTATTATGAGCAGAACCAATTTAATATGTGCCTGACAGTGTAGAATTAACCATTTACATGTACTAACAAATACAAGTATCTTGAGTGCTCAAGTGTTTATCCTTGTAAATTACCACAAAGGCTAAAAGGAAGGAGCAAAAAGACTCATGTCCCACTGGGATATGGCACACTAGAATTGGCTAATATAAAGTCCTTTGAGAAGCAAGAAATTATGCTCTGTTCACTAATCTAAAAGAGATAAAGATTTAAATGAAAAATTATCTATTTCTTCCTTAGTCTGATATAATAGTTTATACTTCAAAATCAGCTAGAAGTCAGACAAGTGACAGCAATCTGAAGGCCTAAAATAATATTAGGAATAATGATATTAGTAGTAGTCATGCTAAGTTTAGTTAATGATGCTGATAAGAATGTATGAGACTCTGAATTAAATGCTGTTGATATTCATAATGTTACTTCAACACAATCGTCCTTAAAGGACATATTATTATTCACCTTTTCATATAGAAAATCGTACTTGGTATTAAGTAATGTTTGCAAGTTCACACACCTACCAAGTGAGGAAGCTAGAAATTAAACTCAGTCTTGTGTGAATCAAAAGCCTATCTCTTTTCTCTTTATTACTCACCTATGGCTTATCTTAATTGACTAAAATGTTAATCCAGTTAAAGATGTCTTTCTTCCCTTTACCCATACAAATTAAAAATAAAAATACACTATGAATAAAAAAGGAAAAATAATAAATTCACAGTATCTGGTGATAGCAATTAATAGTCATGTAGGGATAACCTAAAATTAATATTCTTCAAAGAAAACAAAGCAGTCATCCTAAAGACAAAATGATTTTAAACTCCTATTTCTATTTAATTTTTCTTTTTTTTTTCTTTGAGACAGATTCTCGCTCTGTTACCCAGGCTGGAGTGTGGTGGCACGATCTCAGCTCACTGCAACCTCTGCCTCCAGGTTCAAGCGATTCTCATGCCTCAGCCGCCTGAGTAGCTGGGACTACAGGCATGTGCCACCATGCCCAGCTAATTTTTGTATTTTTAGTAGAAATGGGGTTTCACCATGTTGGCTAGGCTGGTCTCAAACTCCTGGCCTCAAGTGATCCAACCACCTTGGCCTCCCAAAGTGGTAGGATAACAGGCAACAGCTACCGTGCCCAGCAAATACTGCATTTTTAAAAAAGTGTATAAAAAACAGAAGTTAGAAAAATACTATAAAAGTGTTAATCATTCAATATTGAATTATAAAGTAAACTAAAAAACTTCATACTTCTTAAAACTAATACAGAACAACTTTAGAAGGTAATGCAACCAAAAACATCAGATTACACATAGGAATCAGTCAATATAATAAGAGAAGATAAATCCTACTATATACTGTTCTTTATGTTGACCAGTCCAAATAATTGCTTTTCTTCTGATCATTTGTGTTGATATTTTCACATAATCTAATAATTTTAAGTAAATATTATTAATTTAATATTTCTGACTTGAGTGTTATTACTCTAGAACACTACTCAACTGTTTTTTAATAAAAAAAGAACTACTATACCATTTACACCTATTAACTGCATTCGCATTTGCATTTTTTGTCAGCAAAAATTCCACAATTTGCTCCCTTCTTTTCGTTATGGATAGTAAAAGTGGTGTGAGGCTAGCCTGTAAAATAGCAAAACAATTTATAATTCATGAAATTACATATTTCTCAGCTGAACTGAATACCTTACATAATATCCTGTGAACTTAAACACGTAAAATAGAAAGTAAATCAATAGCAATCCCTTCTTTCTCCCTTTTCTGTGCTTTCCCATGTACTGCACCTTCCGCTATAAATATTCAGCCTCTGCATCACCGCATAACTCTGGTTATCTCCAAAAATCATTATATTGTAATAATTTTATGGTTTCCCATCTAAACCAAGAGCTTCTTGAGGGCAAGGGCTGTATCTTTTATCTCTATATCCTTAAACCCTAAGACATAGTAGTAAATACTTCATTTTTGACTAAATTAGTATTCTAATTTAGTGTTTCTTAAACTATATTCCAAAGAATAATTACCTTACCAGAAGCACTGTACCCCAATAGATTCTACCATTATCTATGTTCAAGAAATATTATAAAACTGTGAATTAAATGTCCAGTATTCAATAAATGACTTGAACTTTGCCTATTCCTTATTTGACAATATATTTTTGTGGCAGACATTAACATTTGACAAATTAGAATTTCAGGGATACAACTCTGAAAGCTTCCCAAGAAAAATGGAGGTTTCCTCTGGGTGATACAAACTCGCTTGATTCTCTTCTATCAATAATCCCAAGATCCCAGAGGCCAATTTCAGGCACTCCTGTTCTGCATGGGTCACTAAGGAAGCAACTCTAAATTAAAAGAGATTGGCTTCAAATGAACTTTGATTGCCTATTATTAAATGGTCCGAGGGGTTTCTCCTATTACAAGACAATAGAATTTTATCTCAGCTGTTAGAAATTCAGTATAAAAGTTTATTCTCAATTATAATGATAATCCTAAGATTCTAATGCATATCTACTTCTTAAAATGCAATAATCCATTTTTATTCTGGTTCCTATTGTAATCGCTACTTAATTTTTGGCAAAATACCAAAAATATTAATAAGATGGCTTATTAAAGAAAGTTCTAACTCATCTATATGCATTAGCATAATAGAAGCCACTAAAACACTTGAATTTTAAGGGACAATTCTGAGGAGAAGGATATAATATTATCTGCAATATGCATAACCTTTCAAATATAACCATGATTAATCTAAAAAGGCTTAAAGGCATTCTAATAGAAGATGATTATTTATGGTTTATATAAAGAAAAATCATTGTTTAAAAAGTCTTCTAAATTCTAGAAGTCAACCCCATTATTAATGAATTAATGTAAAATATAAACTATATATTATAAACACCTATCAACTGTCTTGAATACCTTGAAATCTTTACCAAAATATACTATGAGAGAGGAATTGGTAACTGAAATATTTACAGAGGCAAGAGAGGTAAGTTGAGTAAGTGATGTAACTAGGTGGGCACAGTAGCAAACTGGAAACATATGCTTTGTGTGAAGCTAGAATGTCGTCTTAGCATACCAAACAGTCATATGGGCTCAAGAGACACCAGATTCAATCCTTTAAGAGGAAATCCAGATTTCTGCATGTCTCCTAAATTTTACATGTTGACTCAATTTATGCAGGCAAATTTTGCTTTCCTCTAGTTTTACACTAATTGGAAAGGAAAAAAAACTTGGGTGGGAAAGAATATTTGAAGAAGTTTTACCTTTAACACATTCAAATATTTATCATAAATGCAGAGAAAAGCCATACTGTCTAATAGTTCTTGTAAAAGCATTAATATTTAAAGTAAAATCTTAGACAATTAAGTTCTTTCAAACTATTTTCATTCAAGGAATGTTTGAGCTTCCAAATATAAAAAACCTTACATATGTTAATGTTAAAACAAATGGATTTCAAATATTTTGAAAATAACATTGGTTAATGTCTACCTTGTTCTGCACTTCGATGACTGCACCATGGGACAGCAGTTTTGCCACCACTGACAAATTCTCACTATAAACAGCATAATGGAGAGCCGTGTTGCCATACATATCTACAAAATTTACATCGGCACCAGAATCTATCAGAATATTTGCACAAGCCTCCCAATGGCATTGTAGAGCCTGTCAGTATTAAAGCAAGAATTATTGTAAATTGTATAATTTATAATATAAATTGTAAATTATTATAAGTTATAGGAAATCAAAATAAATATTCCACAGGTTTCAAAACTAGCTGTATTTCAATGAGATAAATTCATTTTTATTCTATGTATTTAAACCAAATCCATCTCCTGCTGAAAAATCTGGCTACTATTTACCTTCATCAGAGGTGTCCTGTTTTCACCATCAAGGACGTCAAGCTGGCACTTTCTGTCTACCAGAAATGTTACTACTTCCTCATGGCCGTTGACACAGGCCCAGTGTAGAGCAGTCCTACGAGAGTGAGAGGACGTTTTGGCAAAGTTTAGTCCACTGTCCCAAAACATACAAGGATTTATGTAACTGTAAGCATTAAATACCATGCTCTTTCTCTGCCTTCAAAACAAATACTTAATATTCTCCTAAAGAAAGTACAACATTCATTCGCCCTCATTACTCACTACATTAATGAAAGAGTGGCCTATTTGAATAGAAAGAGCTTGGCCTTTGGATTCAGTTCAACTTGGGCTTGAATATTACTTTAAGGTCTTTCTAGCTGTCACTTAAACTTTCTGCACCTCAATTTTCTCATCAACAAAATGAAGATGAATACAGCAGTTATCTCACAGGTTATCACTATGATACCTCAATGAGAATCTATGCAAAGTATTTTGGAGAGTTCCTAGCACATATAACAGCTCAGTATTTGTTAGATATTATAATTATTACTACTACTTAACAAAGACAATATTTTAAGTAAAATGGTACAATTATGCCTACTTTGTGGTGTGTTTTAAAAGTTAGAGATAACACTGTATTTTAATGATTCTAAGATGCTCAATTTCTCATATTTTAACATTTCTGACATTGAAATGCCACTTATAGTTCATTATTTATTACAACTATATTTGGCAGAAATTTAAACAATCTTTTATTGGTGCATAAAATAAGGAGGCATCACACAATTCACAGTGTCTTCCAAGAAGTGGAATATGGTATATACAACAGGACGAGGGCAGTCCTAGCCACAGGATTAACACTGAAAGAAATTTTAGCTTTTAAGAGTACTACGCAAAAGGAGAGTTGAAATAAAAACAACAAATTATTAAAACAAAGTACTTCTTTAATATTTTAAAAGCTTCAAGCCAAAGAAAACTTGAGATTCAAATAAATAGGTATGGCTCATCTTATTCCATATTTAGATTTACAGAATGTATGTAAATTCATATTTAGATTTATAGAATGCATGTAAATTAGGTATTTCCAATGATTAATATCACTATTTAAAGCTATTATAAATTTCCAAAATCACAGTTAGTAGTTATATTTTACTAGTTTTTCACTTCAGAAGTGCTTTTTTTTTGAAAGATGAGAGGAAAAGTTTCAACTGAGATTCAGTCCTAATACTCCAATTTTAAATCTCTCACTTTGCTCAGGCTGAGCAGGTAAATGTGAAATTTTTAAGGATGAAGGGGTCCTGAGAGTTAATAGAATGTATCTTTTACACAATAGGCATTCAGCTTACATGCGGTAAATGGATTAAAAGAATGGATCAATACAGTTGAGAAGTTCAATATCTTAAAAAATTGCTACAAATAAAGCACTTATGTTTGTTCTTTTATTTTTCTAATAATAAAACTACACTAAAATGATTAATCTATAGTTATTGACATATATGTAATAAATCTATTATAATAAAAATACGTGTCTAATAAAATGTATATGTAAATCAATAAGCACAGATAAAAAGATTCTCTTCTGAAGATGCTAAAAGTTCACAGAATATACTAATCCACAAAAAATAAAAATTAAAATATAGAAAATGAGAAACTATTTTTATCTGTGCAAAATTCACATTGCTGCTTTTCCCAAAAATTATTTTATTAATAATAAACTTTTACTAATAGCATTGTACATGCTCAATGCAGAAATCAAAGATAATAAAAAGAAAAAACATTTTATATTAAAACAAATGTCCTCAAATAACAAATTTTATATTTTGTAAATAATTTCAGATAACACAAGACCATAGTCTATGTGTATGTATAGTCAAACGGAACTTTACCCTCACTTGGTACACCAAAATACATTTTCAAATGTCAACATACTTCTGTATGTATTTCTACCTTGAGTGGTCACATATTATCCCATGCTGTAAACTCACTGAAATGTATTTATAAAAGCCATTAAATGGATTCTTTTAAATACATTGATATTTTAAGCAGTGCTCAGAAAAGAAATTGCATGTATGTTTCATTATTTTCTAAAAATATTTTAGTATAATAGAGTTGATCACTAATGGGCATATACAATTTTTTAAATATGGTACTTACCATCAAATTGTCTATTTGAAAAGTAACCTGCAACTTAAACTTTAAGGAGTACTATAAATACTACTGCTTTTTATACTCACAAACTTTGTGGATAGAAAACAGTATTTGATTCCTTTTTTAACTTAAATGCCTTCTCTAACCAGGAACACTAAATATTATTTCCTGTGTGCACAGGTCAGTTGCAGATCTTAAAAGAGGACTTCGCCCAATTTTTAGTTAGAGGCCAAGTACTTTTTTAGATCTGCAATTTAGATCTCTAATTTAAATTTCCCAATTTTAAATTAGAGGGTTTTTTGTTGATTTGAGTGAATTCTCTATAAAGTGAATATTTTTAAATCTAATATGTATATACACACACACATACATGTGTAGTAAATATTTTACAAGTATGCTGCTTTTTATTTTTTCTCATATGCAGGGTGATTTAATTTTTGTTTTACTAAATTGCCCTTCAGAGTGCTTGCTTCTGAGCTTCTTAGAAAGGTTTTGTCAACATAAAAATGTATCTGTGTAAATAAGCATTTATGTTTTCTTCTGGTATTTTTATCATTTTGTACATTAAAAACTTTTAATCTATATTCCAACAGGAACTTATTTTGTGGCATAAAAATCTAGTTTTCTCCAAAAAGCAGGCATTTCACTTAGGAAACTAATTCTTTTCCTACTAGTATAAAGTGTGAAAGTGTGACCATTACCAAGTTCTAAATTCTTACATATATTTGGGTGTTTCTGGATATTCTATTCTGTTGTATTCATTTACCTGTCTTTTCAGCTGTTAGCAAACAATTTGTGATTTTTTTTTTTTTTTTTTTTTTTTGAGACAGAGTTTCACGCTGTCACCTAGGCTGAATTGCAGTGGTGGGATCTCGGCTCTCTGCAATCTCCGCCTACCGGGTTCAAGCGATTCTCCCGCCTCAGCCTCCCGAGTAGCTGGGATTACAGGCACCCGACATCATGCCCAGCTAATTTTTGTATTTTTGTAGAGATGGCGTTTCACCATATTGGCCAGGCTGATCTTGAATTCCTGACCTCAGATGATCCACCCGCTTCTGCAGCCCAAAGTGATGGAATTACAGGCATGAGCCACCACTCCCAGCCCATCTTGTGCAAATTAATACCACATTTTGATATCCAGAAGGGCAAGACTTTTCTACTCCATTACAAAATATTTAAAATGCCATCACAATAGTAAAAGACAGCCTGTGTAATTTAAAAAATGTTAAAACGTTGATAACTTTATTTGGTTTATGTAAAACTGATAAAGAACTCGCATCTTGAGAAAAATGAGTCTTCTTAAATTCAAGAACATAAACCATCTTCCCACCTCGAAGTTTCCTTCTAAGGTCCCTCAGCAAAGAACATATTTACATAGACATTCATTGATACCAAAAGGGATATTGGACTTTATCCAGAGAATTTTTAGCCAAGTAGTATATATATTATAGGAATTATTTCATTATGTACGATTTCATAATGTATTTAACATTATCTTTTAAAACCTGTACATTAAAAGTAAACCCCTGTATGTACTTAATTTTGTGAGTTAAATCACTTTAAAATTCTCTACACAGTGCTCTGTGAGAGGAAGTGGGAGTGAAAGAGAAAGCAGCTAAAGTTTGGGGTTGATTTTAAGGTGGCCTGGGCCCTCCGCCCTGCAGGGCGCCCGCATCCCAAGCCTGGGGGGCCTGCCCAGGAAGAAGGCCTAGACCCCAGGGCCCAGAATGGCCGCCCCGCCGCCCGTTACTCCTCCACCTGCTCCCTTCGTCCCCAGGCCCCCCAGCCTCCGACTCTGAAGGGGCGATCCTCCCACCGCCGCCACCTCCTCCTGCAGCCCCGGCTCAGGCAGGGCCTGGTACCTTTTCTGGGAGTCTTTTATATTAAGGTTGATGGTCTTCCTCTCTGTCATCTTCTCCAGCTTCTGGACTTGGCCCAGGCAGGCAGCTTTATGGATCTTTTTAAAATCCCCGATGGGGACGATGTAGGAGTCGTTGCTGGTATAGACTAGCTGGCTGAAGGGGCTCGGGTGCTCCGGGCCCCGCACGCCCTTGCCAGCGGCGGGAGAGAGCCCCTTCATGGCTGTGGCCACCTGCTAGAGAGAGCCCGCGCCTCCCTATCGCCCTTCCCCAGCCCCCACCGTTGGCCTTCGCTTCCCTCTCGCCCTTCCTAGCCACCGCCCCCCCAACCCCAGCCGATCGCCCTCGCCCTTCTTCAGTCCACGCACCGCCTCGATACCCGTAAAAAGTTCTGTGTTCGCCAAGCTCTCGCACACTCAGGCCTCTCTCAGTAGAAATGCGCTGAGCAGAGCCGTTAGCCAGCAGCGCATGCGCAGCTCAGCAGGCTGAGGAGACGCGCCCCGGCCGCGTTCTCCGGGCACCGCGTGCAGGTGGCAACTGCCGCTGAGGCGCTGCCGGGCTGGCGGGCCTCCCTGGAGCGGAACGTGGGGGGCCCACTTGACATAGCCGCCCCTGGCCCCTCCTCGACCTGCGATCCAGGAGCTGGACCCTGATGCTGGGCACCGTGCAGCCTCCGGGGTGGCACTGAGCGTCGGTTCCTGCCCTCCTGCAGCCGGGGACCCACACCTGACTTAGGCGCCCTAGAGGCTTCTGGCCCATGGATCCGCGCTGCTGGTGACGCTGACAGGGTCTGGGGCGAGCCACCACGCCAGGCCGATGTATTCCCTTCTGATGAATAAATTGACTGGGTGCCAATTTATCATCAGAAAATATGGATTACCTCACTAAACCACCTTCCAAACCTCTCCTCTCGGTTTCCTGCATTGGTTATTATTATTTTCTTTTTTTTTTTTTTTTTGAGACGGAGTATTGCTCTGTTGCCCAGGCTGGAGTGCAGGGGCGCCATCTCGGCTCACTGCAACCTCTGCCTCCCGGGTTCAAGTGATTCTCCTCCCTCAGCCTCCCGAATAGCTGGGACTACAGGTGGGTGCCACCACACCCAGCTAATTTTTGTACTTTTAGTAGAGATGGGGTTTCACCGTGTTAGCCAGGATGGTCTTGATCTCGTGACCTCGTGTTCCGCCCGCTTCGGCCTCCCAAAGTGCTGGGATTACAGGCGTGAACCACCGCGCCTGGCCAATTTCTTTCTTTTCTTTTTTTTTTTTTTTCTTGAGATAGTTTAGCTCTTGTCGCCCAGGCTACAAGGCAATGGTGTGATCTCAGCTCACTGCAACCTCCGCCTCCCAGGTTCAAGCGATTCTCCTGCCTCAGCCTCCTGAGTAGCTGGGATTACAGGCATGTGCCACCATGCCGGCTAATTTTGTATTTTTTCTTTTTAGTAGAAACGAGGTTTCTCCATGTTGGTCAGGCTGGTCTCAAACTCCCGACCTCAGGTGATTCGCCTGCCTCGGTTTCTGAAAATGCTGGGATCATAGGCGTCAGCCACCACGCCCGGCCAGTTACTTTGTAATTTAAGTAACATAAATGCTGGCTGGGCGCGGTGGCTCTAGTCTGTAATCCCAGCACTTTGGGAGGCCGAGCCTGGTAGATCACTTGGGGTCGAGGTCGAGACCAGCCTGGCCAACATGTTTAGTAGAAACAGCAGTCTCTACTAAACATACAAATATTAGCTTGCGGCCTGGCACGGTGGCTCAGGCCTGTAATCCCAGCACTTTGGGAGGTTGAGGCAGGCAGATCACCTGAAGTCAGGAGTTGGAGACCAGCCTGGCTAACATGGCAAAAGCCTGTCTCTACCAAAAATAGCCAGGAGTGGTGCTGCGCAGCTGCAATTCCAGCTACTAGGGAGGCTGAGGAAGGGAGAATCACTTGAACCTGGGAGGCGGAGGTTGCAGTGAGCCAGATCAAGCCATTGCACTCCAGACTGGGCAACTGAGCGAGACTCTGTCTCAAAAACAGTCTACCTAAAAATAAAAAAAAAGAAGTCTAACAAATTGTAGAGACTACATTTCATTAACTTACATTTAAAAATGTAAGTTACTTACTTAAAAACATTTCATTAAGTGTTTTCTTTGTTAGTTTACACTAACTAAAATTTAATTGTTATTTATTCCAGAATAGGCTAGAAAGGTATAATGGGCTCTTTTTTCCATTGAAGATGAAAAATAGAAATGATTGTTCTTGCCTATTCTGGGGTCCTTGAAGGTCCTTGGATCTTTACAAAGGAACTCACAATTTCTACTCTTCAGACTTTTATCCCTAGTGAAATTGATTCTTACCAATTAAGCATCAGTAAAATGACCAAAGTAACTATAACATGATGAAGGGTTAATAACTGAAAACATATTCAAATATACATGGCCACCACTAAGACCTTGATCAACAAAAGGACAAAGAAAACGAATGCACATTTAATACATACATGTATATATGGGACTGTGTTCTTTTCACTAGTAGCAATTGAAGAAATGCTAATGTAAAAAAAGCAAATGAACCATCCTACACTATTAAACGGGCATAAGAAAGGAATACCGATGGTCCGGTTAATAATACTACCAAAAAGGCATAGTAATATTTTTCTGGGGGCATTGTAAATTAGCATAGTGCTTTCTGGAGGAAATCTGCCAGTGTTTTTAAAAATAAAAGGATTTAATTCTCTTTGATCTAGTGGCTTATGCTTTGGAATTTATTCTAAAGAAATTGTTCAAATGAACAAAAATATACATAAATGAAATTATTTGTAGCATCATTATTTCCAATAGGGAGAAATTATAAATTACTTAAGTTCATCATAGAAACGTGGATAAATGATAGACTATCAACTTAGGAACATATTGTATTCTTGGCCAGGTGCGGTGGCTCGCACCTGTAATCCCAGCACTCTGGGAAGCTGAGGTGGGTGGATCACTTGAGGTCAGTAGTTCTAGACCAGCCTGGCCAACATGATGAAATCCCGTCTCTACTAAAAATACAAAATACAAAATTAAAATTTTAGTCTCTACTAAAAATATAAAAATTAGCTAGGCGTGGTGGCACGTGCCTGTAGTCCCAGCTACTTAGTAGGCTGAGGCAGGAGAATTGCTTGAACCTGAGAGCCGGAGGTTGCACTTAGCTGAGATTGCGCCACTGCACTCTAGCCTGGGGGACACAGCGAGACTCCGTCTCAAAAAAAAAAAGAAAAGAAAAAGAAACATATTGTATTCTCTATTAGAAAGGGTAGATGAATGGAAAAATATTAATAATGAAAATAACCAAAAATTGGACTTATAAACTATGGAATTATAACTATTAGTATTTGAAAATATATGCAGATCTACTATTCTTCATATGGAATTACAAAATTCAACATTTATGAATACCTAAACATAAGTTTGGTAAAATCTGATCTATGCTGATGTAGGAGCATTATAGTCTCGTTTTTTGAGACGGAGTTTTTGCTCTGTTGCCCAGGCTGGAGTGCAATGGCGCGATCTTGGCTCAGTGCAATCCCCACCTCTTGGGTTCAAGCAATTCTCTTGCCTCAGTCTCCTGTGTAGAGCTGGGATTACAGGCACCCACCACCACACTCAGCTAATTGTTAATAGAGACGAAGTTTCACCATGTTGGCCAGGCAGGTCTTGAACTCCTGACCTCAGGTGAGCCACCCACCTCAACCTCCCCAAGTGCTAGGATTATAGGTGTGAACCACCGCACCCAGCCAGGGGTAGTCTTTATTGATCCCAGTTCATGTGATTATTCATATGATTTGCCACTAGGGATATTCCAAAATATGCAGTATATTTACCACATTACCTTTCTAAAATCTAAATATTTTTGAATTGTGATTTCAAAGAAATCTGACTTTGAAATCTTATTTTGAAATCTGATTCTAACGATTTCAGATAAGCTATTGGAAAATATCACAAATGACAAAAATTTTGCATTAAGATAAAATTGTTGATAAATTTAAATCACTTTGCAGCCGAGCACGGTGGTTCATACCTGTAATCCCAGCACTTTGGGAGGCTGAGGCAGGTGGATCATGAGGTCAAGAGATCGAGACCATCCTGGCCAACACGGTGAGACCCCGTCTCTACTAAAAATACAAATATTAGCTGGGCGTGGTGGCACATGCCTGTAGTCCCAGCTACTCAGGAGGTTGAGGCAGGAGAATCGCTTGAATTCAGGAGGCGGAAGTTGCAGCAAGCCAAAATCGCACCACTGCACTCCAGCCTAGTGACAGAGCGAGACTCTGTCTCAAAAAAAAAAAAAAAAAAAAAAAAAATTAAATTATTTCCTATATCATAAGGGTTTAATTTTTTTAAAAAAAATTTTTGGAAAATATCCTATATGTGTATTAGTATTATTAGTTCTTATCACTTCATCAATGTGAGGCATAAATAAAATTTGTTAAGTTAAAACTTTTGGTATACTTTCATTCATTCATTCATTCATTTATTTAGAGACAAAGTTTTGCTCTATCATCCAGGCTGGAGTACAGTGGCATGACCTCAGCTCACTGAAATCTCTGCCTCCCAGGCTCAAGCAATTCTTGTGTCTCAGCCTTCCAAGTAGCTGGGACTACAGCCATGCGCCACCATGCCCGACTAATTTTTAAAAGTCCTATGTCATATAAGAACATTAGAGTTCTGGGATTTTTTTTTTTTTGTTTGTGTATTTAAGAGACAGGGTTCTCACTGTATCACCCAGGCTGGGGTGCAGTGATGTGATCATAGCTCACTGTAGCCTCGAACTCCTGGGAAAAGCAATTCTCCCACCTCAGCCACCCCAGTAGCTAGGACTACAGGTGCTTGCTACAACGCCCAGCTAGTTTTTAAATTTTCTGTAGAGATAGGTCTCACTATGTTGCCCAGTCTGGTTTCAAACTCCTGGGCTCAAGGGATCCTCCCCACTTGGCTTCCCAAAGTGCTAGGATTACAGATGTGAGCCACCATGCCAGGACAAGAACGTGAGACTTCTGTTACCATTTTTTAATATCTAAGTGGAATAGTATAGTATTATGTGTCAGTGTTGAATTATTTTAAAATATTATGCACTGAAACATGCTAATAATCTCGGTCAGTTTCTATCTTGTCCTAGGCTTAAACATATTAGCTAACATGAGAGGCCCAAAATTAATATTGATTACATACCATCTCCTTATTTATTTATTTTTTTGAGACAGAGTTTTCATCTGTCACCAAGGTTGCAGTGAACTAGCATGATCTCAGCTCACTGCAACCTCCGCTTCCCATGTTCAAGTGATTCTCCTGCCTCAGCCTCCCGAGTAGCTGGGATTACAGGCACTCACCACAATGACCAGCTAATTTTTGTATTTTTAGTAGAGATAGAGTTTCACCATGTCGGCCAGGTTGGTCTCGAACTCCTGACCTCAAGTGATCCGCCCACCTTGGCCTCCCAAAGATCTGTCATTACAGGCATGAGCCACTGCACCCAGCCGCCATCTCCTTTCATTAAAAATTTGTGATCTGAAAATAATTTGAGGGCAGTTATTTTCATATAGAGTCAACAGCAACAACCACAATATTCTAATGAAATGTAATAAGTGTAAAATAAACTTATATAAAATAAAAAAGAGAAAACAATAGAAAGGAATAAGCTAACAGAAGCTTTAAGCAATGTTACCCGATGAGAGTTTTGAAGGAATTTTGGAATTTTCAGGAGTTTATATGAAAAAGTGTAAGTTTAGGAAAGAGAGAAAATTATGGGCAGATACAGAAGGCATAAGCCATGTAGCATGTTTGGGAAACTTCACAGAATTTGGCACTGGTGAAACAAAAAGGCCAAAATTCTACATCGAGGCTGGGTTCTGATTGTGGTCTACCTTCTATGCAAAGGAACTGGACTTTTTCCTCAAAACAAGGAGAGCCTTTGGAGAGCTATAATCATAGGAATGCCAAGATCTGGCCTAGAAATAATGAAGTAGATTTTCCAATTCTACCCCAGCAGATCTCAGCTATCTCAGTCTCCTAGGAAGGAGACAAATAGGCCAAATTGGGTTAGCTGAAAACTAAACTCATAGTCTTCCTGTGACCATGGGTCTCAAATTGTTTCCGTTTCTTACCATCTTCACAATCAAGTACAACATCTTCTTGGTGTGACACTAATTATAATCTGGCAACTATTTGCTTCTCCAGCTCATCTTATACACTGACCTCCTTCATAGACAATGAGCTATCCCCCATTAGGGATACACACAACATGATAACAACATTAAAATAATTACAACTAATATTTCTTGAGCACTTACTATAAGCTAAGTAAAGCATTATTTTAAATATTCAAAGGGTTATATCCTTTTCTTCTTAAAGCCTTGCAAGGATATCTAGATAGACTGAAATTCAAAGTCCTCACAAGACCCCTAAAGCCTTACATGAACCAGGCCCCCTCTGATCCCTCATCTTTGAATTATTTTCCCTTGGTTATTCCATCTTAACCACTCTGGCACACTTACCTCTCCTTGGATAGCACAGTTATTACCTCAGACATGGCCTAGACTTTTGCTGCTCCCCTCAACCACCTCATGCTGGGAGTGCTCTCAGCCAGAAACGCACATGGCCAACTCTCTCACCTTCTCTGAGTCTTCACTCCTAACTCACCTTCTCAAGGAGGCTCTCCCAGATGGCTTTATTTAATTTGCAGTTCCCCTTCCCCACTGCCCCATGTTGCTGATCTCCATACTCTCTTATACTTAGTTATTATCTTTTTTCAACAGTGCTCATTTTCTTCTAATATTTTATACAATTAACTTACTAACAATGCTTACAATTTATTGTTTCTCTTCCCCTGGCAATCATAAATTCTACAAAGCAGTGGTGGTTTGTCCAATGAGGTATTTCAAATGCCTCAGACAATATCAGTTTCTAGTAGATTCTCAGTAGTATGCATTGAATAAAATAATGCAGTATTCCTCACAATCTTCATAAGACAAGTAACTATCATCTTTTCCTAATGGACATGAAAATTGCACGACAGAAAGATCCCATAACTAGATTTGTTGCCCAGCTTAGCTTCAAGACAGGCAGGCTCTTAACTTCTACACTTGATAAACCTATATGGCCTGCCTTTGTTCATGCTTTGCCATGTTTGTCTGGTTCTCTGGTTCTTTCACTAGATTTTAGTTTCTTGAAGGCAAGTTACCGCTATAGAACCTACCTCAATGACCTACCAGGTACCGGGGAAGTAAATATTCAATGTTTGCTAAATTAAACAGCAAGTTACAACTGGGAAAATCTGACAAAGTAGAAAGACTTTGAAGCTAGTTAGACATAAGTCAAAATCATACTTTGGATATTTGTTATATTCTGCTCAAAATATTACTTAACCTCCCTGAACCTCACCTTCCTCATCTACACCATGGGACTGATATTACCTCCTATGAAGATTATGCACATAAGATAAGGATTCACATATTATGTTTATTTTCATGTCAAGTAATTAGAATATATTTTGTTCCATTTGCCCTGGGTTCTAAGTCAAAGGCTGGGAAACTTTTTCTGTAAAAAGCCGGATAGCAGGCCAGGTGCAGTGACTCACGCCTGTAATCCTAGCACTTTGGGAGGTCAAGCCAGGCAGATCACAAGGTCAGAAGTTTGAGAGCAGCCTGGCCAACATGGTGAAACCCCTTCTCTACTAAACATACAAAAATTAGCTGGGCGTGGAGGCGGGTGCCTGTAATTCCAGCTACTCTGGAGGCTGAGGCAGGAGAACTGCTTGAACCCAGGAGGCAGAGGTTGCCGTGAGCCAAGATCACACCGCTGCACTCCAGGCTTGGTGACAAAGCAAGACTCCATCTCAAGGGGAAAGGAAAAAAAAAAAAAAAAAAAAAACCCAGATAGCAAATATTTTAGGCTTTACAGACCATACAATTTCTGTTACAATGATTCAGCCCTGCTGTTGTAGTGTGAAAGTAGCTATAAACAATGCATAAATAAGTGGGTATTGCTGTGTTCCAACAGACCTTCTCAAAAATGGTGCATGCCTGATTTTGCCTGGGGGCCATAGTTTGCAAACCCTTGTTCTAAAGCATGACACCTGGGGTCATTAGCTAAAATAAATTCTCATCTAAAACTACTGGATTAAACATTTTAATATTGTTTATCATGTATTTATCCCTGGATACTGATTTCTTGTGTTGTAATTATAAACACTAATAATAGAAACGGGACAATTACAATTATCTTTGCAAAGAGTTTTGCATATTCAAAATGTGCATCCAGTTCAGTCTTACATGTCAGGTGCTGAGCAGCACTTTAAAGATGTTCACCATTATGAGCAGAATCGTTCATATTAAGGCCTTTTAAAATAGCCTCATGAGGGTAAGTTCTTGTTTCTGTGTGCTACTACCTCACGTGACTTGTCTATGTCCTGAATTTAAATCTTGTTTCCAGTACTCCTACAATCCTGTCTACCTGACGTGGTATTGTTCATCCCAGTATCTTGTTACTGACCTTGGCTTGACTGTTGCTCTAGTCATTGAGTCCTAGATATCCCAAGGCCTTTTTCACAAATAGCTACCCCCTGTCCAGCATATTTTGTCACTTAGCAAGCTTGACAGCACTACTTCTGGGCTGTAAATTCCTTCTAGATCCTTATTTGTTTTAGGGTTAATTGAACTCCTTTGCCTTGTGGATAAGGCTCTGTGGGACTTGGCCCTAGTCATATTCTCAAAACTCCAAAATATAGTCAGGCCCCTTTCACATGCCTTGTTGTTTTACACTTCTGTGCCTGCTGTTCTCTCTGTGACAACTTCCCTTGTTTGGATATTTGGCAAACTTCTACTAATCCTTCAAAATCGGGGATGGCTGAATCCTCCCTTGATTCTTCCCCATAAAGGTTCCACTTTCCAACCAATATCACCCCTGTACTCTGATCCCTAATCTCAGCAGCAATCAGCCCCAGGAAACCAAACCAAAAGCTCTGCAGCAACTGACCCAGAACAGATAAGATTTGTTCAATGACTATAGCTTCCCTTATTTTTGCTTCCACCTCAGAACCAACCAGAAAAAGCCAATATGCTCCCCAAACCAATTACAGAGGATGCCCTGCTTCTAATTAGTGCAACTGCAGCTTCTTCATGCCAACCACATCCAATCAAAGCATACCTGAACCCTTCTCTTCTGTTCACTATGATGTTTTCCACTTCCCTGCCTACCTATGAGTTTCCAGCTAACACAGTGATGATGGCTGATTCCCTTGCTTTAGAAAGCTCTGATAAAGAGCAGCGGGGCAGGTGGTACGCGCGTTCGCAGTTCTCTCGCGGAGGTCGGCGGTGGCGGGAGCGGGCTCCGGGGAGCCTGAGAGCGCGGTGGGGCGGGGCGGGAGAAAGTGGCCGCCAGGAGGACGTTGGCGTTTACCTGTGGAAGAGCGGAACAGTTTTGCTTTTCGTGCGCGCCTTCGAAAACTGCCTGCTGCTGTCTGAGAAGTCCACCCGAAACCTCCCCTCCTCCGCTGGCAGCGCTGCTCTGAGCTCGCCGGCCCAAGCCAGCGTGGGTGAGGTGGGCAGTGCGCCCGACCCGCGCCCGGAGCCGCGCCCCCGAGTGCCCATGGCTACGCGGGTGCTGAGCATGAGCGCCCGCCTGGGACCCGTGCCCCAGCCGCCGGCGCCGCAGGACGAGCCCTTGTTCGCGCAGCTCAAGCCGGTGCTGGGCGCCGCGAATCCGGCCCGCGACGCGGCGCTCTTCCCCGGCGAGGAGCTGAAGCACGCGCACCACCGCCCGCAGGCGCAGCCCGCGCCCGCGCAGGCCCCACAGCCCGCCCAGCCGCCCGCCGCCGGCCCGCGGCTGCCTCCAGAGGAGCTGGTCCAGACAAGATGTGAAATGGAGAAGTATCTGACACCTCAGCTTCCTCCAGTTGCTATAATTCCAGAGCATAAAAAGTATAGACGAGACAGTGCCTCAGTCGTAGACCAGTTCTTCACTGACACTGAAGGGTACCTTACACTATCAACAGGAACGTCCTCCTCCCTGACATCACTCACCTGAGAACTGGCCTCTACAAATCCCAGAGACTGTGCGTAACACACATCAAGACAGAACCTGTTGCCATTTTCAGCCACCAGAGTGAAAGGACTGCCCCTCCTCCGGCCCCGACCCAGGCCCTCCCTGAGTTCACCAGTATATTCAGCTCATACCAGACCGCAGCTCCAGAGGTGAACAATATTTTTATCAAACAAGAACTTCCTACACCAGATCTTCATCTTTCTGTCCCTCCCCAGCAGGGCCACCTGTACCAGCTACTGAATACACCGGATCTAGATATGCTCAGTTTTACAAACCAGACAGCAGCAATGGACACTCTTAATGTTTCTATGTCAGCTGCCATGGCAGGCCTTAACACACACACCTCTGCTGTTCCGCAGACTGCAGTGAAACAATTCCAGGGCATGCCCCCTTGCACATACACAATGCCAAGTCAGTCTTCCACAACAGGCCACTTACTTTCCCCCGTCACCACCAAGCTCAGAGCCTGGAAGTCCAGATAGACAAGCAGAGATGCTCCAAAGTTTAACCCCACCTCCATCCTATGCTGCTACAATTGCTTCTAAACGGGCAATTCACAATCCAAATTTACCCACCACCCTGCCAGTTAACTCACAAAACATCCAACCTGTCAGATACAACAGAAGGAGTAACCCCGATTTGGAGAAACGACGCATCCACTACTGCGATTACCCTGGTTGCACAAAAGCTTGTACCAAGTCTTCTCATTTAAAAGCTCACCTGAGGACTCACACTGGTGAAATGCCATACAAGTGTACCTGGGAAGGCTGTGACTGGAGGTACGCGCGATCGGATGAGCTGAACTGCCACTACCGGAAGCACACAGGCGCCAAGCCCTTCCAGTGCGGGGTGTGCAACCGCAGCTTCTCGCGCTCTGACCACCTGGCCCTGCATATGAAGAGGCACCAGAACTGAGCACTGCCCGTGTGACCCGTTCCAGGTCCCCTGGGCTCCCTCCCAAACGACAGACCTAACTGTTCCTATATAAAAACAAAAAAACAAAAACAAAAACAAAACCACAACTAAAATTGGAAATGTATATTGTGTATATTTGAGAAAACAGGGAATACATTGTATTAATACCAAAATGTTTGGTCATTTTAAGAATCTAGAATGCTTGCTGTAATGTATATGGCTTTACTCAAGCAGATCTTATGTCATGACAGGCAGCCACATCTCAACGTGGGTAAGGGGTGGGGGTGGAGGGGAGTGTGTGCAGCGTTTTTACCTAGGCACCGTCATTTAATGTGACAGTGTTCAGTAAACAAATCAGTTGGCAGGCACCAGAAGAAGAATGGATTGTATGTCAAGATTTTACTTGGCATTGAGTAGTTTTTTTCAATAGTAGGTAATTCCTTAGAGATACAGTGTACCTGGCAATTCACAAATAACCATTGAACAAATATGTGGGTTTTTAAAAAATATATACATATATGAGTTGCCTATATTTGCTATTCAAAATTTTGTAAATATGCAAATCAGCTTTATAGGTTTATTACAAGTTTTTTAGGATTCTTTTGGGGAAAAGTCATAATTCTTTTGAAAATAACCATGAATACACTTACAGTTAGGATTTGTGGTAAGGTACCTCTCAACATTACCAAAATCATTTCTCTAGAGGGAAGGGATAATCATTCAAATGAATTTTAAAAAAGCAAATTTCATGCACTGATTAAAATAGGATTATTTTAAATACAAAAGGCATTTTATATGAATTATAAACTGAAGAGCTTAAAGATAGTTACAAAATACAAAAGTTCAACCTCTTACGATAAGCTAAACACAATGTCATTTTTAAAAAGAAGGACTTAGGATGTCGTTTTCACATATGACAATGTTGCATTTATGATGCAGTTTCATGTACCGAAACGTTGAACTGATGATGCAGTTTTCATATATCGAGATGTTCGCTCATGCAGCACTGTTGGTTAAAGGACAATTTATGTGGATTTTGCATGTAATATACGGTGAGACACAGTAATTTTATCTAAATTACAGTGCAGTTTAGTTAATCTATTAATAGTGACTCAGTGTCTGCCTTTAAATATAAGTATGTTGAAAACTTAAGGAAGCAAGTGCTACAGATATGCAATATAAAACAGTAATGTGATGCTGATGCTGTTAACCAAAGGGCAGAATAAATAAGCAAAATGCCAAAAGGGGTCTTAACTGAAATGAAAATTTAATTTTGTTTTTAAAATATTGTTTATTTATTTTGTGGTCATATAGTACGTTTTTTTAGAAGACATTTTTCATAACTTGATAAATTATGGTTTTGTTTGTTAGAAAAGTTGCTCTTCAAAGATGCAAATAGATGACAAACGATGTAAATAATTTTGTAAGAGGCTTCAAAATGTTTATACGTGGAAACACACCTACATGAAAAGCATAAATCAGTTTTTGTTTTGCTTCTTTTTCCCTCTTATTTTTGTATTGTGGTCATTTCCTATGCAAATAATGGAGCAAACAGCTGTGTAATTGTAGACTTTTTTTGAGAGAATGAGATGTTTATATATTAACGACAATTTTTTTTTTGGAAAATAAAAAGTGCCTAAAAGAAAAAAAGAAAAAAAAAAAGAAAGCTCTGATACAATAAGTGACTAAACAAGCTCTGCCTCTTCTCATGTAGGTGTCTTATTACCACAATCCCTGGCACCAAGCATTATTAATATGTGCAATCTGCCCACACTGATGGGAAGAACATCAGGATAGGCAGTCAGACTAAGTCTAGAAGTGGTCTGTGGTGAAGCCTTTCTCTAAAACTTTCATTACACTTAACCTAGGGACCAATCAGATCACAGGTCTGGTAGGATGTCTCATGAGCTAAATGGGAGCAGTGGACCAATGGAAATGTATATGTAGAAAAGCAAAGAATAAGAGATAGAGAAGAGAGTTGTAAAGTTACTGGGAAAGTCTTAAACATCCCTGTACTTTTGCTATTATCACTGGCCTTCTGATCTGCAAGGATGAATCAACTTATATAAAGGGCCTAGAGTGGGACAGATGTTTTAATGTTTTTTTAAATAAAAGAATAAGCCCTCAAACATGAAAAGAATATGCATATTTGCAATTACTCTCATCTGGCTTTTTTCCTTTATTCTGCAATACAAAGCAATTTCACTTTAAGTTCTCTGTTATATATTTTATAAGACAATACCAAGAAAGCTTAATCTATTTTACACATGGAAGGGCAACAGAAAAGACTGAGCATGACATGAGGAATAGGTGTGCCTCCAGGAGCATTAGATCCGGCCATCAGTGCACACCAGTACACCTCTGATACCTGAAATTAATCTCACAGCAGTGGGAAAGCTTAGTCATGCAGGCTGTGCTTCCTACTGAAAGTAAAACCAACAAACTCAACACACATGCAGGAGGTTGCCTTTGAATCTTAAGGACCATTATTGTTATCTGCCATAACCATGCCATAAGAATATTGCCTCTCTCATTTATTGCATTGAAAAACCTTAATATTTTTCTTCATTTCCAGTGTATAATTGAATATCTAATGTATTTATTTTGGCGGTGTATCATATTAAGGAATGTGCTATGGAGCTGGAAAACATGAGTTAAAATCCTCGTTCTAACCCTCAGGTAAAGGACATGTT
This sequence comes from Symphalangus syndactylus, assembly GCF_028878055.3. NCBI lineage: Eukaryota > Metazoa > Chordata > Mammalia > Primates > Hylobatidae > Symphalangus > Symphalangus syndactylus. Next base: position 82,425,759 of record NC_072426.2, read on the forward strand.
ACTTAACCTATCAAACCTTTAGTTTCCTAAACTGTATAATGGATATATTAACATCAGTATCTTGGGGAATATTGTGAAAATAATATTAGATAATGTGTGAAAAATATTTAGTGTAGTATAAGATAATAGGATTATTTTATTACTATGTACTCTATTCATAAGACTATACATATGTGAGCGTGTATACGTTTACTAGGTATACATGATATATATTTTAACATTTAGATTGGGCTTCTTCAAATTAATAGTTATGCTGTAAGATATTCGAGTATCTACATACCATAGACAACATATCAGATGTAGTAAATTGAACTATGAATGTGTGTATGGCAATACATTTTAAAACCATGATACCATTAAGCAATAAGGATGTTTGGCAGACAATTGGGCTCACTAACTACCAAAGTAACCACTCTGCACACCAACTTCACAGCACGGAAAATTCACACTTATTTCTACTTCAGAGAAATAAACCTATTACTGTACTCTGTGCTTTTTGATGTCACCATCGAATACTCAAATATGTAATTATTGGGTCCAGGGACAAGAATGATTCATGATTTTATATTGCACGCATCCTTGCCTCCTTCTTCCTTTTCCTGAGGTTCTGACAGCCTGACTACAGTGTCTTCAATGCTTCCTCTCAGAACTAATTTAAACCTCTGCCACAAAGATTTTTCTTTATTCGCTCTTTCCTCTGTGTTATCATGGCCCCTGCTTGTCCCTATGAAGGAGGATAAAACATCGACTCATGTTTTGTTCATTATTCTCTCACCTGCTAGATTGTGAGTTCTCTGAGGACAAGAGATGATGTTTTCTGTGGCTTTGTAGTACAGTGACAGCAAGTCACTTTATTCATTTATTCAACAAGTTTGTTTGGTAGAATCTCATTAAGTATCTACAACACGATGGGTGCTATGCTATTAATGTTGGTTTCACCAGCAAACAAGACAAGGTCCCTGCATATTTCCAGTTGAGCCAGGAAGATAAGCATTGGATAGGTAACTGCAGGCATGATGAGGGGTAGGGAAAAAGCAGTCTGAAGCTGAAGGGAAGGCAGGGTTGATGTTGCTAGGTGATGTTGGGAAGAGGTGTTCCAATCAGGAAGAGTAGCATCTAGGCAGAATTAGTATTGTTGCAGACAAGGGCTGAGCAAAGTGTGATAGGGCTGGAGTTTGGGAAGCCAGGGGATCAGTGGTACAGAGTAGACCTGAAGACGTAGAATGTATCCAGATTTCTCTGGGCCTTGTAGGTTATTTTGCACAGTTTTAAGTGTTAGAAGAAGGCATTGAATGGTTTTAAACAAAGGAGTGACATGATCAGATTTGTAGTTTAAAAAGACCTTTAGGTGTGGTATAGATTGGATCTGGGGATAAAGGGTTTCTTGAGAGACAACTCAGATAACGAGGTAAAAGATCCAAATGACATGTGATGGTGGCTCATATCAGGATTGTGTCAGAAGGAGTAGAGAGGAAGAGGCAGGTTCAAAATATATTTAATGAGTAAAATGAACAGATTGTTGTGTTCATTTGATATGGGAGGTTGTAAGGGGTGGAGATGAGTCAAGAATGAAACTTGTCTTTGAATTTGAGCAACTCTACCCTGATTCAAAATTAATTTTTAAGTCTAGGCCAGATCCAGGCATTCCTATGTTTGCAGCTCTCCAAAGGTTCTCCCTGTTTTGAGGAAGAAGTCCAGTTCCTTTGCATAGAAGGTAGACCACAATCAGAACCCAGCCTCAATGTAGAATTTTGGCCTTTTCATTTCACCAGTTTCAAATTCTGTGAAGTTTCCCAAACATGCTACATGGCTTATGCCTTCTGTATCTGCCCATAATTTTCTCTCTTTCCTAAACTTACACTTTTTCATATAAACTCATGAAAATTCCAAAATTCCTTCAAAACTCTCATTGGGTAACATTGCTTAAAGCTTCTGCTAGCTTATTCCTTTCTATTGTTTTCTCTTTTTTATTTTATATGTTTATTTTACACTTATTACATTTCATTAGAATATTGTGGTTGTTGCTGTTTTTGTTTATGTATTTTTAGCACAGATACTTTAATCTTTTGACTTCAGCAGATTTGAAAGTTTGTTTTATTCTTTCCAGGCCTAGATGAAATTAACATCTAGGAGCCTGAGTGACACAGAAGACGGGTGATTTCTGCATTTCCGTTTGAGGTACCGGTTTCATCTCACTAGGGAGTGCCAAACAGTGGGTGCAGGACAGTCAGTGAAGCGCACTGTGTGCTAGCCGAAGCAGGGCGAGGCATTGCCTCACTCGGGAAGCGCAAGGGGTCAGGGAGTTCCCTTTCCTCGTCAAAGAAAGGGGTAACAGACGGCACCTGGAATATTGGATCAGTCCCACCCTAATACTGCGCTTTTCCAATGAGCCTGGAAAATGGCACACTAGGAGATTGTGTCCCGCACCTGGCTTGGAGGGTCCTATGCCCACGGAGTCTCGCTGATTGCTAGCACAGCAGTTCTGAGATCACGCTGCAAGGCGGCAACGAGGCTGGGGGAGGGGCGCCCGCCATTGCCCAGGCTTGCTTAGGTAAACAAAGCAGCCAGGAAGCTCGAACTGGGTGGAGCCCACCACAGCTCAAGGAGGCCTGCCTGCCTCTGTAGGCTCCACCTCTGGGGGCAGGGCACAGACAAACAAAAAGTCAGCAGGAACCTCCACAGACTTAAATGTCCCTGTCTGACTGACAGCTTTGAAGAGAGTAGTGGTTCTCCCAGCACACAGCTGGAGATCTGAGAATGGACAGACTGCCTCCTAAAGCGGGTCCCTCACCCCTGAGCAGCCTAACTGGGAGGCACCCCCCCAGTAGGGACAGACTGACACCTCACTCCGCCGGGTACTCCTCTGAGACAAAACATCCAGAGGAACTATCAGACAGCTGAATTTGTGGTCTCACGAAAATCTGCTGTTCTGCAGCCACCGCTGCTGACACCCAGCCAAACAGGGTCTGGAATGGACCTCTAGCAAACTCCAACAGACGTGCAGCTGAGGGTCCTGTCTGGTAGAAGGAAAACTAACAAACAGAAAGGACATCCACACCAAAAACCCATCTGTACATCACCATCATCAAAGACCAAAAGTAGATAAAACCACAAAGATGGGGAAAAAACAGAGCAGAAAAACTGGAAACTCTAAAAAGCAGAGCACCTCTCCTCCTCCAAAGGAATGCAGTTCCTCACCAGCAATGGAACAAAGCTGGATGGAGGATGACTTTGACGAGTTGAGAGAAGAAGGCTTCACACAATCAAACTACTCTGAGCTATGGGAGGAAATTCAAAACAATAGCAAAGAAGTTAAAAACTTTGAAAAAAAATTAGATGAATGGATAACTAGAATAACCAATGGAGAAAAGGGCTTAAAGGAGCTGATGGAGCTGAAAGCCAAGTATCGAGAACTACGTGAAGATTCCAGAAGCCTCAGTAGCAGATGCGATCAACTGGAAGAAAGGGTATCGCTGATGGAAGATGAAATGAATGAAATGAAACGAGAAGGGAAGTTTAGAGAAAAAAGAATAAAAAGAAATGAACAAAGCCTCCAAGAAATTTGGGACTATGTGAAAAGACCAAACCTATGTCTGATTGGTGTACCTGAAAATGACAGGGAGAATGGAACCAAGTTGGAAAACACTCCGCAAGATATTATCGAGGAGAACTTCCCCAATCTAGCAAGGCAGGCCAACATTCAAATTGAGGAAATACAGAGAACGCCACAAAGATACTCCTTGAGAAGAGCAACTCCAAGACACATAATTGTCAGATTCACCAAAGTTGAAATCAAGGAAAAAATGTTAAGGGTGGCCAGAGAGAAAGGTCGGGTTACCCACAAAGGGAAGCCCATCAGACTAACAGCTGATCTATCGGCAGAAACTCTACAAGCCAGAAGAGAGTGGGGGCCGATATTTAACATTCTTAAAGAAAAGAATTTTCAACCCAGAATTTCATATCCAGCCAAACTAAGCTTCATAAGTGAAGGAGAAATAAAATACTTTACAGACAAGCAAACGCTGAGTGATTTTGTCACCACCAGGCCTGCCCTAAAAGAGCTCCTGAAGGAAACACTAAACATGGAAAGGAAAAACCGGTACCAGCCACTGCAAAAACATGCCAAATTGTAAAGACCATAGAGGCTAGGAAGAAACTGCATCAACTAATGAGCAAAATAACCAACTAACATCATAATGACAGGATCAGATTCACACATAACAATATTAACGTTAAATGTAAATGGGCTAAATGCTCCAATCAAAAGACACAGATGGCAAACTGGATAAGGAGTCAGGACCCATCAGTGTGCTGTATTCAGGAAACTCATCTCACGTGCAGAGACACACATAGACTCAAAATAAAGGGATGGAGGAAGATCTATCAAGCAAATGGAAAACAAAAAAAGGCAGGGGTTGCAATCCTAGTCTCTGATAAAATAGACTTTTAACCAACAAAGATCAAAAGAGACAAAGAAGGCCATTACATAATGGTAAAGGGATCAATTCAACAAGAAGAGCTAACTATCCTAAATATATATGCACCCAATACAGGAGCACCCAGATTCACAAAGCAAGTCCTCAGTGACCTACAAAGGGACTTAAACTCCCACACAATAATAATCGGAGATTTTAACACCCCACTCTCAACATTAGACAGATCAACAAGACAGAAAGTTAACAAGGATATCCAGGAATTGAACTCAGCTCGGCACAAAGTGGACCTAATAGACATCTACAGAACTCTCCACCCCAAATCAACAGAATATACATTTTTTTCAGCACCACACCACACCTATTCCAAAATTGACCACATAGTTGGAAGTAAAGCTCTCCTCAGCAAATGTAAAAGAACAGAAATTATAACAAAGTGTCTCTCAGACCACAGTGCAATCAAACCAGAACTCAGGATTAAGAAACTCACTCAAAACTGCTCAACTACATGGAAACTGAACAACCTGCTCCTGAATGACTATTGGGTACATAATGAAATGAAGGCAGAAATAAAGATGTTCTTTGAAACTAACGAGAACAAAGACACAACATACCAGAATCTCTGGGACACGTTCAAAGCAGTGTGTTGAGGGAAATTTATAGCACTAAATGCCCACAAGAGAAAGCAGGAAAGATCCAAAATTGACACCCTAACATCACAATTAAAAGAACTAGAAAAGCAAGAGCAAACACATTCAAAAGCTAGCAGAAGGCTAGAAATAACCAAAATCGGAGCAGAACTGAAGGAAATAGAGACACAAAAAACCCTTCAAAAAATTAATGAATCCAGGAGCTGGTTTTTTGAAACGATCAACAAAATTGATAGACCGCTAGCAAGACTAATAAAGAAGAAAAGAGAAAAGAATCAAATAGATGCAATAAAAAATGAAAAAGGGGATATCACCACCGATCCCACAGAAATACAATCTACCATCAGAGAATACTACAAACACCTCTATGCAAATAAACTAGAAAATCTAGAAGAAATGGATAAATTCCTCAACAAATACACCTTCCCAAGACTAAACCAGGAAGAAGTTGAATCTCTGAATAGACCAATAACAGGTTCTGAAATTGAGGCAATAATCAATAGCTTACCAACCAAAAAGAGACCAGGACCTGATGGATTCACAGCCGAATTCTACCAGAGGTACAAGGAGGAAGTGGTACCATTCCTTCTGAAACTATTCCAATTGATAGAAAAAGAGGGAATCCTCCCTAACACATTTTATGAAGCCAGCATCGTCCTGATACCAAAGCCTGGCAGAGACATAACCAAAAAAGAGAATTTCAGACCAATATCCTTGATGAACATTGATGCAAATATCCTCAATAAACTACTGGCAAACCGAATCCAGCAGCACATCAAAAAGCTTATCCACCATGATCAAGTGGGCTTCATCCCTGGGACACAAGGCTGGTTCAACATATGCAAATCAATAAATGTAATCCAGCATATAAACAGAACCAAAGACAAAAACCACATGATTATCTCAATAGATGCAGAAAAGGCCTTTGACAAAATTCAACATCCCTTCATGCTAAAAACTCTCAATAAATTAGGTATTGATGGGACGTATCTCAAAATAATAAGAGCTATCTATGACAAACCCACAGCCAATATCATACTGAATGGGCAAAAACTGGAAGCATTCCCTCTGAAAACTGGCACAAGACAAGGATGCCCTCTCTCACCGCTCCTATTCAACATAGTGCTGGAAGTTCTGGCCAGAGCAATCAGGCAGGAGAAGGAAATAAAGGGTATTCAATTAGGAAAAGAGGAAGTCAAATTGTCCCTGTTTGCAGATGACATGATTGTATATCTAGAAAACCCAATCGTCTCAGCCCAAAATTTCCTTAAGCTGATTAGCAACTTCAGCAAAGTCTCAGGATACAAAATCAATGTAGAAAAATCACAAGCATTCTTGTACACCAATCACAGACAAACAGAGAGCCAAATCATGAGTGAACTCCCATTCACAATTGCCTCAAAGAGAATAAAATACCTAGGAATCCAACTTACAAGGGATGTGAAGGACCTCTTCAAGGAGAACTACAAACCACTGCTCAATGAAATAAAAGAGGATACAAACAAATGGAAGAACATTCCATGCTCATGGCTTGGAAGAATCAATATCGTGAAAATGGCCATACTGCCCAAGGTAATTTATAGATTCAATGCCATCCCCATCAAGCTACCAATGACTTTCTTCACAGAATTGGAAAAAACTACTTTAAAGTTCATATGGAACCAAAAAAGAGCCCGCATCACCAAGTCAATCCTAAGCCAAAGAACAAAGCTGGAGGCATCACACTACCTGACTTCAAACTATACTACAAGGCTACAGTAACCAAAACAGCATGGTACTGGTACCACAACAGAGACATAGATCAATGGAACAGAACAGAGCTCTCCGAAATAATGCCACATATCTACAACTATCTGATCTTTGACAAACCTGACAAAAACAAGCAACGGGGAAAGGATTCCCTATTTAATAAATGGTGCTGGGAAAACTGGCTAGCCATATGTAGAAAGCTGAAACTGGATCCCTTCCTTACACCTTATACAAAAATTAATTCAAGATGGATTAAAGACTTAAATGTTAGACCTAAAACCATTAAAATCCTACAAGAAAACCTAGGCAATACCATTCAGGACATAGGCATGGGCAAGGACTTCATGTCTAAAACACCAAAAGCAATAGCAACAAAAGCCAAAATTGACAAATGGGATCTAATTAAACTAAAGAGCTTCTGCACAGCAAAAGAAACTACCATCAGAGTGAACAGGCAACCTACAGAATGGGAGAAAATTTTCACAACCTACTCATCTGACAAAGGGCTAATATCCAGAATCTACAATGAACTGAAACAAATTTACAAGAAGAAAACAAACAACCCCATCAAAAAGTGGGCAAAGGACATGAACAGACACTTCTCAAAAGAAGACATTTATGCAGCCAAAAAACACATGAAGAAATGCTCATCATCACTGGCCATCAGAGAAATGCAAATCAAAACCACAGTGAGATACCATCTCACACCAGTTAGAATGGCCATCATTAAAAAATCAGGAAACAACAGGTGCTGGAGAGGATGTGGAGAAATAGGAACACTTTTACACTGTTGGTGGGACTGTAAACGAGTTCAACCATTGTGGAAGTCAGTGTGGCGATTCCTCAGGGATCTAGAACTAGAAATACCATTTGACCCAGCCATCCCATTACTGGGTATATACCCAAAGGACTATAAATCATGCTGCTATAAAGACATATGCACACGTATGTTTGTTGTGGTACTATTCACAATAGCAAAGACTTGGAACCAACCCAAATGTCCAACAACGATAGACTGGATTAAGAAAATGTGGCACATATACACCATGGAATACTATGCAGCCATAAAAAATGATGAGTTCATGTCCTTTGTAGGGACATGGATGAAAGTGGAAAACATCATTCTCAGTAAACTATCGCAAGGACAAAATACCAAACACCGCATGTTCTCACTCATAGGTGGGAATTGAACAATGAGAACTCATGGACACAGGAAGGGGAACATCACGCTCCAGGGACTGCTGTGGGGTTGGGGGAGGGGGGAGGGACAGCATTAGGAGATATACCTAATGCTAAATGACAAGTTAATGGGTGCAGGAAATCAACACGGCACATGGATACATATGTAACAAACCTGCACATTGTGCACATGTACCCTAAAACCTAAAGTATGATAATAAAAATAAAAATAAAAAAAAAAGATAAAATGAAAAAAAAAAAGAAATTAACATCTAGACCTAGATGAAATTAACATCTAAATCTTAGTACCGTAACATTTTAGGGTACAGAAAACTGAAACTAGAAAATTTTATACTTTTCCTTTTAGAGAGCCAACGTTGCAAACACATACACACACACACACACACACACACACACAGAGAGAGAGAGAGAGAGAGAGATTTTCTTTCAAAATTCAAAGGTATTTTTCTAGCCTGAAGTAATCAACCTAGAAACAGAAAAAAATAGAAAGAAAAAAATAAGAATATATTAAGTTCAAGTCACTGTGCTAGATCTAATTACTCAAATTATCTGATTTTATCTTTAGAATGATCCTGAGAGGCTAGTTACACTAGTTCTGTGCAATACTCAATCTCTACCTTTTGGAAACGCTAGGGATAAATTTAGGAACCTTTGCAGTAGTGCTCACAAGAAACCGAAAGACATTGTTCATTGTTTTCCCCAGTGCAGACCCCAAATGACTTCTTCCTTGTTTGATATTCTACATTATAGGGAATGACATCATTGAGCCGGCACTCTATTTATGCTGGGTAAAGGGGGAACCATGTCAGAGATAAATTAGATTGCTGTCTTGTCACAATAAAGATCTCATCTTTCATTGTAAAGACTCCAAATTATTCCCAAAGCATTGGGGAAATGCACACAATGACAATAAACAAAAGGACAGCAAGAAAAATTCTTGGGATTCTCAGAGCCAGTTCTCAATGACTCTCTGCTTGCACAATGACGAATGTTCAAGCCCTCATAGAGTATTTTTATCCATAATGTTTTGCATTTTTGTTGACGTTTTGGACTTGGGAATTATGACTTATTTCTCACTTCTGGAGAAAGACCCACCTTTCAGGCACCCATTTTCTTCATCTACATCATTAAAGATAACAATACCAATTGGAAAGTATGATTGAGAAACTTAAATGAGTTTAGGAATATAAAACTCTAGCATAATACGTAACACAATCAATTATTTTTATTTATTTAATGTTGGATTATTTGGAGTCTGAATTTTAAAAAGACTCTTGATATGCATACACATAACTAAGTAAAAAAAAAAAGTATGCTAATTTTCACTACACTTTGGATGGAATTGGCTGCTAAACTGCAGCATTAACCTTTCACAGGACATGCTAGATTTATGGAGAAAGACTATCAGCAGCAGGGGCCATGTCAGCAATAAGTGACTTCTTTGCCATGAACAAGCTAACTCAGTTAAGCTCAAATCCTAATAAAAAGTGTTTTTCCTTTTTTTTTTCCCCCCAAGCGAGCTTTTGTGGAAAATTAGTAGCTGGAGAATATGACCAACAAAATCAATATCATTATAAATGCTTTATAGTGAATTGTTCTTTACTTGAAGAAAATAAAAATGCCAAGGAATATTGTATGACATTTATAACCCTTTCACTTCAAAATGCGTGAGAATTCCATATGGAAACATTAAAGGAACATGCTAATTCACCCTCTAAAGAACAAAGGAAAACCTGAATAAAAGGACAATGGCCTTTAGGCTTAGTGATAAGAAAAGTTAACAGTGACCTGAATGTCAATTTGTTGGCCTATTTGTTCTTTGAAGTTTTTATTTTTTTCTTTGTAGTTGGTTAGAAACTGAATTATAGCTATGCCGATGTCTTCCAAATTTATGATTTCAATCAAACAACAACTTTCCTTGAGTTTTAGACTCATTTCTGTCTTTTTCAAAAACTCCACTTGGGCATCACATAGCATTGTCAAAGGTTTAATCCAGCCCTTTTTCCCCAAAGCCTCGTTGTCTTACTTCATTTAAAGTTACCACCAAGCCATATTCTGTTAGTGATGCTTGATTTTCTTCACTCAACCATCCACATTCAATCACTACTCACACCGACTTGATTCTTCTTCCCGAATATTCTCGAGTGGACCCACTTTCCTGCAACACCATGACGGCTAGTCTTCCAACACACTGCCTCTCACCTTGTCTACTGAAATAGTCTCTCACCTGCTCTCCTTGACTTCCCCTCAATTCGCTCCATTCTATTTGTCACACTTGAGCCAAGCCTCTTTCTAGAGTATAAATGCAAATCTGTCCATAATTTCTCACTGTTTAAGTCCCTTCCAAATGTTCAAAGGAGAAATTGCAAAGTCTTCTACATGGATACATAATCTTGCCCCTGCCAGTCTTTCAACCTCAGTTACTCTTTCCATTAACCTTTTTACTTTTACTGTCATTGCCATTTCCTTTAACTGCCATATTAGCTCTCATATTTCAGCCTTTCAATTCACTATTCCTTCTATCTGAAGTACCCTTTACAGCCCCTCTACCACTATTCAATAGTCACGTTTCAACTTAGAGATTACTTTGTGAGGGAAGATTTCTCTGGTGCCACCCATGGCCAAGTGAATTAAATGCCCTTTTTGTATACTTCCATAGAAATCTAACATTTCTCATAACATTTACAATTTTTTAAGTTTAATTGTACATCTTCATTAGAGTGCAAATTTTCTGAGGGCAAGAACATCTGATGACATAATCACATCAAGGCCTAGGATAGTATTCAGAACACAAAATATGCTCAATGTGTTAAATGTATACATGTATGTACAGTCTGAAATTTAGCCTCCTTCTGCACTGAGAAAATTGAAACAGTCAGAAGAGAACTGCCACCCATCCCAACACTATCTGTAAGAATCTACGTTAATCTGTGCCTCTCTACTTGGACTCACCTCAGTTAAGCACTAGGACACTCACTCAAGGACTTTGCCCCACATTCTCTTTCCCCTTTACTATTTGTTTTCACTATTAGATCATTCCCAAGAGTAAATAAATATGTTATTATTTCTTCTCAAAACAAACAAGAGCCTTCTTCCTTTTGTTACACTTTCTGTTCTACTTACTGGCACATTTCTTACCTATTTATAATTCTTTGAAGGAGTTTTCTGTATTTACTGTCTCTAATTCATCTCCTTCTTATTTTATATCAAACAGACCCCATTTGGTACATTTCATCATTCTCTCTTCCTTCAGAGATTTTCATTTCTAGCTTTACTTACTCCTCCTACCCTATGTTTAGTCCTCCTTCTCAGTTCCCTTTGCTGATTTTACTGCATCGAACTCAACTCTAAAAGCTGGTATGCCTTACACCTAAGTCCTGACATCTGTCCACAAAATTTTAGAACGCTATGTATGCCAACAATTCCCAAAATTGCATTTCTAGCCAAAAAGCCTTTTTTCTTCTGAAATCCAGACTTGTGTAGCCAGTGCTGACTCATTATTTCCAACAGAATACTTAAAACTCATGTCAATCTGCATGTACCAGAATTTCCTGTGCTTTACAAAAATATATTACACACTATCTCAAGTAATGACAACTCCATCCATCCAGGTGGTGAGGTTAAAATCTTTGGAGTCATTCTTGAGGCCTCTCCATCTCCACAGACAAAAGATGCTTTTGGCTCTATCTTTAAAATATGTATAGAATGTTACTACTTCTCACTGCTTCTACTGCTAGCAACTCTGACCAAGGCATTCTCATCTCTTACCTGGGTTAACTGCATTAGATTCCTAACTGGTCTTCCTGCTGGTATATTTGTCCTGCTACAATCTATTCTCCTCACAGCAACTGCATGATACTTTAAAATGTTAGGCTAGATTACCTCACTCCTCTTACCAAAATAAAAGTTAAAGTTTTTACTATAACCTTCAAGGCCATGGTATCTGGTCCCCGATTACCACTGACCTCATCACCTATTATTTGTCCTCCTCACTCATTCTGTTTTAGGAACACTGGCCTCCTTGTTCTTGCTTGCTCATGATAGGCACATCCCTGCCTCAGAGTCGTCACACAGGCTGTTCCATATGCTTGGAACACTCTTCTGCCAGATTGCCATACATTTTCGACTTTCACCTCAAGTTCTTGTTCAAATATCATCTCTTTAAGGAATCTCCACACTGTTTTCCATAGTGCTTGTACTAGTTTACATTTCCACCAACCATATAAAAGTGTTCCCTTTTCACCACATCCACGCCAACATCTAATTTTTTTTATTTTTTTGTTACGGCCATTCTTGTAGGAGTAAGGTGGTATTGCATTGTGGTTTTGATTTGCATTTCCCTGATAATTAGTGATGTTGAGCATTTTTCCATGCTGGTTGGCCATTTCCTCTTTTGAGAATTGTCTATTCATGTTCTTAGCCCACTTTTTGATGGGATTGTTCGCTTTGTTCTTGCTGATTTGAGTTCTTTGTAAATTCTGGATATTAGTCCTTTGTTGGATGTATAGATTCTGAAGATTTTCCCCCACTCTGTGGGTTGTCTGTTAACTCTGCTGATGGTTTATTTTGCGGCAGAAGCTTTTTAGTTTAATTAAGTCCCATCTATTTATCTTTGTTTTTGTTGCATTTGCCTTTTGGTTCGTGGTTATGAAGTCTTTGCCTAACCAATGTCTACAAGTGTTTTGCCAATGTTATCTTCTAGAATTTTTATGGCTTCGGGTCTTTAAGTCTTCGATCCATCTTGAGTTGATTTTTGTGTAAGGTGAGAGATGACGATCCAGTTTCATTCTTTTACATGTGTTTTGCTAATTATCCCAGCACCATTTGTTGAATAGGGTGTCCTTTCCCCACTTTGTTTCTGTTTGCTTTGTTGAAGATCAGTTGGCTACATTCGATCCGGCAATCCCACTACTAGTTATCTACTTAGAGGAAAAGAAGTCATTATATGAACAAAACACTTGCACATGCATGTTTACAGGAGCACAATTTGCAATTGCAAAAGTATGGAACCAGCCCAAATACCCATCCGTCAATGACGGGATAAAGAAAATCTGGTATATATATATATATACTCCATGGAATACTATTCAGCCATAAAAAGGAATAAAATAATGCCATTCACAGCAATCTGGATGGAATTGGAGACTATTATTCTAAGTGAAATAACTCAGGAATGGAAAACCAAATATCATATATTCTTACTCGTAAGCGGGAGCTAAGCTATGAAGATACAAAGGCACAAGAATAATACAACGGACTTTGGGGACTTGAGGGAAAACATGGGAGCCAAGTGAGGGATAAAAGATTACACATTGGGTAAAGTGTATACTGCTTGGGTGATAGGTGCACCAAAATGTCACAAATCACCACTAAAGAATTTATTTATGTAACCAAACACCACATGTTCCCCAAAAACCTATTGCAATAAAAAAATAAATTAAAATAAGAGTGAGTTTCAAGAGGAGGAAAAACATTGATAATATAGAATTAAAAAGTGGTTAGACTGACATTTAGAAAATTGTCATATGTGGTCTTATATCTGCCTATGAGCTGGCATTTATATTATTATTCCAGGTTTCTAAAAGTAAGTGCAATTTTACAGTTTTGCAATGCTAAATAAACTGAAACATGCCATATATTTTGATATATTGTCCTTGAGAGGAGGCTGCGTGGTACTGAGTGCAATTTTACATTATGATATGACATGGTTTGGCTGTGTCTCCACCCAAATCTCAACTTGAATTGTATCTCCCAGAATTCCCACATGTAGTGGGAGGGATCCAGAGGGAGGTAATTGAATCATGAGGGCTGGTCTTTCCCATATTATTCTTGTTATAGTGAATAAGTCTCACGAGATCTGATGGGTTTATCAGGGGTTTCTGCTTTTGCTTCTTCCTCATTTTTCTCTTGCCACTGCCATGTAAGAAGTGCCTTTTCCTCCTGCCGTGATTCTGAGGCCTCCCCAGCCATATGGAACTGTAAGTCTAATTAAGCCTCTTTTTCTTCTCAATCTCGAGTATGTCTTTATCAGCAGTGTGAATTTGGACTAATACATGATATGATAGCAGAGTCAGTCTGCCAAACAGAAAAAAATACATTACTTTTAATATACATATATGTATACTTTTTTCAAAATCCAGTTGTATCATCCAATTAAATTATGATTTAAAGGTACCTGACAATTAATGGAGAAAAAAATTAAAACATTTACAATACTACAGTAATTTTGATATTATTATAAATTTTGATATTATTATAAATATCAAAATGTGTAGTTATTAGGCATAAACCTGAAAAAAGCAGAACATCTGAAAACTACAAAATATTGCTAAGATAACAAATAAATGGAATTCACAAGTCATAAATCTCAATATTGTTAAGATGTCTACTCTTCCCACATTGATCTATAACAGTCCCAATCAAATCATAGCTGGATTTCTTCTTTTAGAAATTGACAAACTAAAATTCTGAAATTTACATAGATATGCAGAGGACCTACAATGGCAAGTTACTCTGAAAGGCAACAAATTTGGAGAACAGCACCTGGTCTCAAGACTTACAAAGTTATAGTAATTAAGAAAATGTAGTACTAATATAGTTACATACATGTATATCAGCTGTTTTAATAAAGTTCTGAGACAATGCATGGACATAAGGATAACATTTTGAACAAATGCTCCTGAAACAATGAGATAGCCCAGTGTGTGTGTGTGTGTATGCGTATGGCTCACTACTTCACACCTGAGAGGTATGAGTGTGCACTACAAAGAGGAACTGGAAAGCTTTGGGTGTGTTGGATATGTTCACTATCTCTTTCATGGTGATTGTTTAATGGGCACATGTACATGTTAAATTCATCTCATTTACACTTTAAATATTGACAGTATGTTTGATATTCATTAAACATAAAGCTGTAAAAAGTTATCAAAAAAGAAAAAACAAATATCATCTCAATAAAGCTTACCCTGACTAGCAACTAGCCACTTTTCAATTTCACTCCTTTTCTAAATTCATTTCACATACTCAGTTTTATTTTTTGTAATCTCCATGGCATGTATTATCTTCTAGCATAATATGTAGTTGGTGCGCTAATGTCTTCTCCTCCCATTAGAATGTAAGCTTTTTAAAGGAAGTTGTTTTGGTTGTGTTTTTCACTGCTGCATTCCCTGTTTCACCTAGAATAATTCCTTGCACATGCTATATTCTCAACATAGATATGTAGAATAGATAATCATGCCTTTCACAATAAATATCCTTTCTTTTTAGTTTATTGAATTGAGAGCAAGGTGAGTAAAGGGCAATGATTTTATTTGCTTTTTATGAACCTGGGACATGCCTGTGCTTTTCATATAAATGAAATAAACAGATTGATGTGAGTTAAAACAAAAACAACACTTAGCTCTGATTGGGTCAAGGCCCACTCCTTTGTTACATGGGAAAAATGAGACTGCACGTCAAACAAACTTACCATCATAGCTGATTATAAAAGTAATTCTTCCTGCTTATCCAGTGCTTTGTAAATCTGAAGTGTTCAAAGAAAAAAATGCCATAATTCCACAATCCAGAAATACTATTAATATGGATGTATTTACCTGTAGTCTTTTTCCCCAAATACACACACAACTGTAAAAGTCTAAATGTATAATCACATAGTATGCATGATTTTTAATTATTTCTAGTTTATTTTAGTCGACACAACATAAAAATTTTTATGCAAATTACAAAAACACAACTTAAGCAACATCTCCCTTGACCACTAGCATGATTACTTTGCTACCTTCTGTTTTTTACGTGTTTTAGAGTGTATCCTGTAAACCAGTTTACACAAGGTATGAACATAAATCTTCTCCATTTTAATAATTTAAAGCTATGCTCACATTCCGTCTCATTTTTTAATGTAGAGCATCCAATAAACTAGAGAGACACCATTCATTTTGGTGGCATTAAGAATGAAGTGCCTATGGCTATTTGTCAGATTTGAAGTTTATTACCTGGGAAGCAGGCAACCTTGGTAACTTGCCTGATCACTCTACTATCCTTATTTAGAGCAACCCTACACACAGGAGGAAAGTAATTGATTGGGACAATTATCTAGCCAGCCTTCCCACCTGCTCCCTCATAACAGTCAACCAACTAACTAAACAACAAACAAATAGAAATGAACTCACTATTCTCCTGAAAATAAAAACCATTGTTTTGTAAGTATCTCGATAATGGTAACAAAACCAATTTTATGTGAATGAGATAGATAATTTTACACACAGGAAGGTACAAAAAATGCTTTTGCCTCAAGTATCTGGTTACTTGAAACAAAACATTTATTTTTGGTCTGATTGTCTATGTGTCCTTTCACACTTCTGGTGCGAAACGAAACAAAATTGCCTTCTTTCTCCATTTACCTTTCATTAGACTTACCATCAAGAATAGAATATTCATATTTTTCCTTCAGTGTGAAAACTGTCCCCCTCTGACCCATTCCACAGACCACACGAAAACAGTGACCAATATCCAAAAAGTTGCTATTTGACCCATGAGTTATTTTAAAACAGCACCTCCCTGTGTTGTTGTTGTTAAGGAATTCTTAACAGTGTTGTTAAGGAAGTTTCCAAACTTTTTTTTCTTGGAATTATGCCATCCTTTCTGAGTTCCATTTTAGAGATAAAAGTACAGCACTAATTTAAAATTTAATATTCAGATTACATTTAGAGGTATGCTTGTATAAAAGAGTTTTGTATACTATCTCCTTGAATAATGCAGTGGAAACATATTTTCATCAGATTTCTTTCTTAGATCAATGCACAGCCTCTTTCCAACCATGTCCTGATGTGGAGCTGGCCCATTTCAGCACTGACATCAATGAAGTACCGTCAGGCAATAGGAAACTTAGGGAAACTTAATATTTATTAGTTTGCAGTTTGTCTGAATATTAACTTGGCTGCATTGCATTCCAATGGGTCCTAGACACACAAACGAGATACAAATGGCTTCTGGCCACAGAACTGGAAATAAATTCCATTCCTTCCTTATTAAGCATGTATTGTTTTTGCATTATTCATTTATTTAAAGTTATAGAACACACATAATGTGCCACGCATTGTTGTAGGCTCTGGAGGTACAGAAGCTTGAGATAATGAATGAAAGTGCTTATCACACTGCTGGCATGTGGTTCATGTGGCTAAAGGTAAGAAAGTTTCTAACAAAATTACCCATGAAAAAAACAAAAGCTCAGCAAGATCAAGAGTAATATTCATGGTTATTAGATAATTAATCAGATAATGAATAAATGGTGTGTTTCTAGAGTTACACTACCTGGGCTTAAATCCTGGATGCACCATACACTGATTTACCATCTTCAGGAAATTTATTAAAAGACTTCATGCCTCAGTTTGCTTATTGGTGCATGACAAAAATGATAGCTATCATACAGAATTGTGGTGAGGAATAAATGAGCTAACGTGTAAAACAGTAGATTGCCAGGCACAAAAGTGCCCAACATGTGAACTATTTTTATTATCTACATTACATGCTATCTCATTCAACAATAACCCATGCTATTTTCAAGGTAGAGAAGCAAGCCACCAAACTAACTTGATTTTTAAAATAAAATGCTAAAGATAACTTTTAGACCATTTGCAGGAAATAAATGAAACATCAGTTTACTGGCTTTTCATTTGCTAAGTTGATTTACGCTGTTGAAGCAGGGGAGGGTGCTAGACAGACAAAGATGTTAAGTTTTCAAAATTGTGGTAAAATATATATAATAAAATTTACATTTTAATCATTTTTAGGTGGGCAGTTTAGTGGCATCAAGTACATACACACTGTTGGGCAGCCATCACCACCATTCTTCTCTAGAACTTTTTCATCTTTCCAAACAGAAACACTGTATCTATTAAAAAATATCTCTCCATTCTCCCCTCTTTCAAGCCCCTGACAACCATCATTCTATTTTCTGTGGCTATAAATTTGACCACTGTAGGTGCCTCATATAAATGGAATTATACAATATTTGTCTTTTTGCAGCTGGCTGATTTCACTTTGCATAATGCCTTCAAGTTTCATCCATGTCATGGAGTGTGTCAGAATTTCGTCTCTTAAGTCTACATTATTCCATTGTGTGTACACACCATTTTTTTCTGTCATCTGTTGATGGACACTTGAGTTGATTTCACCTTTTGACTATTGTTTATGATACTGCTAAGAATAGCAGTGCACAAGCATCTGTTCATGATCCAGCTTTTGATTCTCTTGGGTATATACATTAAATGTTTCACTACGTTAAATGTAGTGAAACTTCTGATCAAATGGTAATTTTATGTTAGATTTGCTGGGGAACTGCCACATTATTTGCCACAGTGGCTACATCGTTTTCCATTTTTACTAGCAATGCACAATGGTCCCAATCTCTTTATACTCTTGTCAACATTTGTTATTTTCTGGGATTTTGTTGATGATAGTCATCTGATGGGTATGAAATGGTATATCATTGTGGTTCTGATTTGCATTTAACTAATGATTAGTGTATTAGTCCATTTTCACACTGCTGATAAAGACATACCCGAGAGTGGGAAGAAAAAGAGGTTTAATTGGACTTACAGTTCCACATGGCTGGGGAGGCCTCAGAATCATGGCGGGAAGCAAAAGGCACTTCTTACGTGGTGTCAGCAAGATAAAATGAGGAAGGAACAAATGTGGAAACCTTTGATAAACCCATCAGATCTCGTGAGACTTATTCACTGTAACAAGAATAACATGGGAAAGACCAGCCCTCATTATTCAATTACCTCCCTCTGGGTCCCTGCCACAACTTGTGGGAATTCTAGGAAATGCAATTCAAGTTGACATTTGGTGGGGATGCAGCCAAGCCATATCATTCTGCCCCTGGCCCCTCCAAATCTCATGTCCTCACACTTCAGAACAAACCATGCCTTCCCAATAGTCCCTCAAAGTCTTAACTCATTTCAGCAATACCCCAATAACCCAAAAGTCCACAGTCCAAAGTCTCATCAAAGACAAGTCAAGCCCCTTCCATCTATGAGCCTGTAAAATCAAAAGCAAGCTAGTTACTTCCTAGATACAATGGGGGTACAGGTATTGAGTAAACACACCCACTCTAAATGGGAGAAATTGGCCAAAACAAAGAGGTTACACGGCCCATGCAAGTCTGAAATCCAGCAGGGAAGTCAAATTTTTATTAAAGCTCCAAAATGATCTCCTTTGACTCCAGGTCTTGCATCCAGGTTATGCTGATGCAAGAGGTGGGTTCTCATGGTCTTGGGCAGCTCTGCTACTGTGACTTTGCAGGGTACAGCCTCCCTCCTGGCTGCTTTAACAGACTGGCCTTGAGTGTCTGTGGCTTTTACAGGAGCATGGTGCAAGCTGTTGGTGGATCTACCATTCTGGGGTCTGGAGGACGGTGGCCCTCTTCTCACAGCTGCACTAGGCAGCACCCCACTAGGGACTCTGTGTAGGGGCTCTCACCCCACATTTCCCTTCTGCACTGCCCTAGCAGAGGTTCTCCATGAAGGCCCTGCCCCTGCAGCAAACTTTTGCCTGGGCATTCAGGCATTTCCCTACATCTTCTGAAATCTAGATGGAGGTTCCCAAACCTCAATTCTTGACTTCTGTGCACCTGCAGGCTCAACACCATGTGGAAGCTGCCAAGGCTTGAGGCTTCCACCCTCTGAAGCCACAGCCCAAGTTGTACATTCGCCCCTTTCAGCCATGGCTGGGGCAGCTGGGACACAGAGCACCAAGGCCCCATGCTGCACACAGCACAGGGACCCTGGGCCCAGCCTACTTTTTCCTCCTGGGCCTCTGGGCCTGTGATAGGAGGGGCTGCCATGAGGATCATTGACATGGCCTGGAGACATTTTCTCCATGTTTTTGGGGAATAACATTAGGGTACTTGCTATTTATGCAAATTTCTGTAGCCAGCTTGAGTTTTTCCTCAGAAAATGGGTTTTTCTTTTCTAATGCATAGTCAAGCTGCACATTCCAAACTTGTAGGCTCTGCTTCCCTTATAAAACTGAATGCCTTTACCAGTACCCAAGTCACCTCTTGAATACTTTGGTACCTAGAAACTTCTTCTGCCAGATACCCTAAATAATCTCTCTCAGGTTCAAAGTTCCATAAATATCTAGGTGAAGCGCAAAATGCCACCAGTCTCTTTCTTAAAACATAACAAGAGTCACCTTTGCTCCAGTTCCCAACAAGTTCCTCATCTCCATCTGAGACCATCTCAGCCTGGACCTTATTGTCCATATCACTATCAGCATTTTGGGCAAAGCCATTCAACAAGTCTCTAGGAAGTTCCAAACTGTCTAACATTTTCCTGTCTTTTTCTGAGCCCTTCAAACTGTTCCAATCTCTGACTGTTACCCAGTGCCAATGTCGCTTTCACATTTTCAGGTATCTTTTCAGCAGCACCCCACTCTACTGGTAACAATTTACTGTATTAGCTGTATTCATGCTGCTGATAAAGACATACCTGAGACTGGGAAGAAAAAGAGGTTTAATCGGACTTACTGTTCCACATGGCTGGGGAGGACTCAGAATCATGGTAGGAGGAAAAAGGCACATCTTACTTGGTGGTGGCAAGAGAAAATGAGGAAGAAGCAAAAGCAGAAACCCCTGATACACCCATCAGGTCTCGTGAGACTTATTCACGAGACATGGGAAAGACTGGTCCCCATGATTCAATTACCTCCCCTGGGTCCCTCCTGCAACACATGGGAATTCTGGGAGATACAACTCAAGTTGAGATTTGGTGGGGACACAGCCAAACCATAGCAATTAGTGATGCTAGGCATCTTGTCATGTGCTTATTGGCCATCTGTATATCTTCCTTGGAGAAATGTCTATTCAAGTCCTTTGCCCATTTTAAAATTAGGTTGCCTTTTCATGACTGAATGGTAAGTTCTGTGCACTTAATACAAATTAATCAACAGATTGCACTTCTTAGTAAAAGCTGTGGAATAAATGTTTAAATGTAAATAAGTAAATAAATGTGTTTTATCTACATCTTAGTATAAATAAAAGAAAGGAAAATGTATAACTTGTTTCCTTTTAAAGCAGACAAAATGAAGCTGTATACATTTTGGTAGACCCTGAATATAATTACATACACAAATCCTTCACTTCATTTTCTACTGGGCTCTACTGATTATCTTTGTCAGATCTCAATCTCCAAATTTTGTCTATATATGTCATTGATTATGTCCATTGCCTATGATCCTGTGTGTGTATAATTTATGGTTTAAACACTACATACATGCTGGTAATATTTCCCAACTATAAAATGGATTGTTCAGGACATGGTCAACACCTGCTCCTGAGGTAATGTAGCTTAAATATTACTTCATTGGTTCTTATAGCTGCACAAAGGACATTTAACAAATCTAATTTTTTTCCTAAAACGATGTAAATGTATTTATTATTTTCCTTCATCAAAACAACTACATATATGAATCCAACATTACCATATCTCATCATGATTAAATATACACTGGGGCCTTTCTAGAAACTACAGTTGTGATTACATGATCAGAGCACCCTCCTCTGTATGTAACGACAGCTAGCAGGTGTTGCTGCAAACAGCGTGCACTGGAAAGCTTTTTAGTAGGATAGAGTTAGGCATCTATCTCTCACCTCACATCCTATCTCTACCATTTGCTACATGTTATACAAAGGATTTAGCCTCTTCAAGATTTAATTTCCTTTTTTACAAAATGAAGATTTTGATACTTATCTCAATATTTTTATGAGGAGTAAATTATAGATCTAAACATATTCAACAACAGAGGCACAACAAATATTAGCTACCACTTCTGACTTTTCACCTATACATGAAACCTTATTATAAGACTTAGCACATACCCCCTGGTACCAAAACAACAATGCAGACCAAACTTGAGTATATTAGGGTGTCAGGACTATGGAACTTCACAGGATAACAATTTGTGCTCTTTGTGGTTAGTAGTGAGGGACTTCATGCAAGAAGCGAAAGAGCCAGTGCTGACCAGATATCCTGATCCAGGACCCTTGTGATACACATGAAGTGGCCATGGATCTAATTCCTACAGTCCCACTGCTTAAGGTCATCAATAGGGTGACAACCCTCTCTAATTTGCCTGATAATCCCAGTGGACACCTGCTCTCTCAGTGCATTTATTCATAGAAACATTGTAACTCTCAAGACTGTCCTGATTATTTCAAGAAAATAGAAAAAGAAAGGCAAGTAGACCCAACATAAACAGAAGGAAGGAAATAGTAAAAATAAAATTGAGAAGAGGAATACAACTTAAAAAAAAACAAAACCAAAGAATTTTCTTTAAAAATATCGGTGATATTGATAAACCTCTAACAAGACAGAGAAGACAAAAGACACAAATCACTAGTAGCGGGAATAAACTGGAGGTACACTACAGATTCTGCACACTATGAACAAATTAATGCTCATAAATTCAACAACTCAGAATAAATTGACCAATTCCATGAAACATAATCAAAATTCAATCAAGATTAAATATATAGCCTGTTCTATAATGGTACTATAAACATTAAATAAGTGTGTAATTAAAAAGCTCCCCAAAAAGAAATCTCCAGGCCCAAATGGAATCACTCACAAATTTTACCAAATATTGAAAGATTACGATCAATTTTAATCAGTTGCTTTTAGAGTTAGAGGAAGAAGAAACAGTTCCTGTTACCTTGACACCAAAACTAGAAAAAGTTAAAAAAAAAAAAAAAAAAAGCTACAGAACAAAATCTTTGGTGGCTCATGCCTGTAATCCCAACACTTTGGGAGGCCGAGGTAGGAGGATCATGAGGTCAGGCATTCAAGACCAGCCTGACCAACATGATAAAACCCCGTCTCTACTAAAAATACAAAAATTAGCTGGGTGTGGTGGTACATGCCTGTAATCCCAGCTACTCAGGAGGCTGAGGCAGGGAATCTCTTGAATTTGGGAGGCAGAGGTTGCAGTGAGCTGAAATCACGCCACTGCAGTCTAGCCTGGGTGACAGAGTAAGACTCCGTCTCAAAAAAAAAAAAAAAAGTAACTTATAGATTCAATGCTATCCCTATCAAGCTACCATTGACTTTATTCACACAATTAGAAAAAACTACTTTAAATTTTATATGGACCAAAACAGAGCCCACATCACCAAGTCAATCCTAAGCCAAAAGAACAAAGCTGGAGGCATCACACTACCTGACTTCAAAGTATACTACAAGGCTACAGTAACCAAAATAGCATGGTACTGGTACCAAAACAGAGATATAGACCAATGGAACAGAAAAGAGCCCTCAGAAATAACACCACACATCTACAACCATCAGATCTTTGACAAATCTGACAAAAAAAAAAGAAATGGGGAAAGGAGTCCCTATTTAATAAATGGTGCTGGGAAAACTGCCTAGCCATAGGTAGAAAGCTGAAACTGGATCCCTTCCTTACACCTAATACAAAAATTAATTCAAGATGGATTAAAGACTTACATATTAGACCTAAAACCATTAAAACCCTACAAGAAAACGTAGGCAATAGCATTCAGGACATAGGCATGGGCAAAGACTTCATGACTAAAACACCAAAAGCAATGGCAACAAAAACCAAAATAGACAAATGGGATCTAATTAAACTAAAGAGCTTCTGCACAGCAAAAGAAACTACCATCAGAGTGAACAGGCAACCTACAGAATGGGAGAAAAGTTTTGCAATCTACCCATCTGACAAAGGGCTAATATCCAGAATCTACAAAGAACTTAAATAAATTTACAAGAAAAAATCAAACAACCCCATCAAAAAGTGGGCAAAGGATATGAACAGACACTTCTCAAAAGAAGACATTTATGCAGCCAACAGACACATGAAAAAATGCTCATCATCACTAGTCATCAGAGAAATGCAAATCAAAACCACGATGAGATACCATCTCACACCAGTTAGAATGGCAATCATTAAAAAGTCAGGAAACAACAGGTGCTGGACAGGATGTGGAGAAATAGGAACACTTTTATACTGTTGGTGGGAGTGTAAACTAGTTCAACCATTGTGGAGGACAGTGTGGCGATTCCTCAAGCATCTAGAACTAGAAATACCATTTGACCCAGCCATCCCATTATTGGGTATATACCCAAAGGATTATAAATCATGCTACTATAAAGACACATGCCCACATGTGTTTATTGGGGCACTATTCGCAATAGCAAAGACTTGAAACCAACCCAAATGTCCATCAATGATAGACTGGATTAAGAAATCCATTAAGAAAGCCATTCCATGGCACATACATACCATGGAACACTATGCAGCCATAAAAAAGATGAGTTCATGTCTTTTGTAGGGACATGGATGAAGCAGGAAACCATCATTCTTAGCAAACTATCGCAAGGACAGAAAACCAAACACCACATGTTCTCACTCATAGGTGGGAATTTAACAATGAGAACACTTGGACACAAGGCGGGGAATATCACACTCTGGGGCCTGTCGTGGGGTGGGGGGATGGGGGAGGGATAGCATTAGGAGAAATACCTAATGTAAATGACAAGTTAATGGGTGCAGCACATCAACATGGCACATGTATACCTATGTAACAAACCTGCACGTTGTGCACATGTATCCTAGAACTTAAAGTATAATTTAAAAAAATCTTATATGAACATAGAAAGCAAAATTCCAACAAAATATTAGCCAATCAAGTTCAGCAATGTATAAAAATAATTATACACCATGACCAAAAGAGATTTATTTCATTGGTTCTTCACCTTATGGCTGCACAAAAGACATTTAGAAATACCTCATCTTATTCTAAAACAATTTAAATGTATTTATTATTACAGTCTGCAAGGCTTGTCCCACATTCAAAGAGCAATCAATGGAATTCACTGTATGGATGAGCTAAAAAACAACAACAAAAAAATCTTCTCATTATGTCAACTAACACCAAAAAAAGCATTTGGCAAAATCCAACACTCATTTATTATAAAAATTCTCAGCATACTGGGAATAGAGAACTTCGTCAACTTGATTTTTTAAAAATCCACAAGATATCTATAAGCTAATAGGATACATAACATTGAAAGACAATGTTTTTCCTTTGAGATGGGGAACAGTGCAAACCTATTCATTCTCACTACTATTATTCTAAATAGTGCTGAAAATTCTAGGCAACACAATAGGCAAGAAAAAGAAATAAAGATTTGAAAAAAAATAAAACTGTTCTTGTTTGCAGATGACATGATTATTTACATAGAAAAAACCCAGGGATATACAAAAATACTCCAATAATGAGTACAGCGAGGTTCTAGGATCTTACAAGATCAATACAAAAAAACTAACAGGATTTCTATATACTAAGATTGAACATGTAGAAACTGAAATTAAAAAGACATTACTATTTGCAAGCACATAAAAAATTAAATACCTAGATTTAAATTTAACTAAACATGTATAGGATCTGTATGCTGAAAATTTTAAAATGCTGACAAAAAGCAGAAAAGAAATGCATTATGTTTGTGAATAGGAAAACTCAGCATAGTAAGGATATCAATTCTCCTCAAATTATTTATAGTTATGACTCTTATCAAGATGTCAGTATGTTTTCTTGCAGACATAGGTAAGTTATCATAAAATTCATATGGAAAGGCACAGGCCCCACAATAGCTAAAAGCATCTTGAAAAAGAAGAATGAAGTAAGAGAAATAATTCTATCTGGTATTCAGACCTACTATATAGCTTAATAACTATATAGTTATTAAGTCAGTGTGGTTAAGGAGGGGAAAATACATAGGTCAATATAGTAGAATAGAGAACCCAAAAATAGACCCACCAAAATATGCACAATTGTATTTTGACAAAACTGTATAAGCACTTCAGTGAAGAAAGGACAGCCTTTTATTTTAATTTTTGTTGTTTGTTTGTTTGTTTGAGACGGAGTCTTGCTCTGTCGCCCAGGCTGGAGTGCAGTGGCGCGATCTCGGCTCACTGCAAACTCCGCCTCCTGGGTTCACACCATTCTCCTGCCTCAGCCTCCGGAGTAGCTGGGACTACAGGCGCCCGCCACCACGCCCGGCTAATTTTTTGTATTTTTTTAGTAGAGACGGGGTTTCACCGTGTTAGCCAGGATGGTGTGGATCTCCTGACCTCGTGATCCACCCGCCTCGGCCTCCCGCAGGAGACACCGTGCCTGGTCGAAAGGACAGCCTTTTAAATAAATGGTGCTGAAGGAGTTAAATTATAGAAAAGGGGAACAATTAGTGGGTGATAGGAATCAGGAACAGAGAGATGGAGTCGGGGTGAGTGAGAATGGCTATAAAAGGCAACATGAGGAGTCTTTGTAGTGACAGAACTGCATCATAACTGTTATCAATGCCAACTCCATGGTTGTGATATTGTACTATGATGTTACAAGATGTTACTGATGGGGGAAATAGGTAAGGGATGTGGATTATCTCTCTGCATGATTTATTCCAACTTCATGTGAATCTCAATATATCGTAAATAAAAATTTTAGTTAAACAAATGTCTTCATGTGACTGATAAACAGAACTGTCTAACTTTCATCAGGAGAAACTCTAGCAATATCAGAATCTATGTTCTTTTTTTTATTTTTATTTTTTAGATGCAATCTCACTCTGTCACCAGGCTGGAGTGCAGTGGCATGATCTTGGCTCACTGCAACCTCTGCCTCCCAGGTTCCAAGCGATTCTCCTGCCTCTGCCTCCCGAGTAGCTGGGACTACAAGCCTGTACCGCCACGCCCGGCTAATTTTTGTATTTTTAGTAGAGACGGGGTTTCTCCATGTTGGCCAGGAAGGTCTCGATCTCCTGACCTCGTGATTCTCCTGCTTTGGCCTCCCAAAATGCTGGGATTACAGGCATGAGCCATCACGCCCAGCCCAGAATCTATATTCTTTATAAAAATCAATGTAAAAATATATGGCTAATAATGATAGCTAAAGTTTATTGAGTATCTACTATGTACTGATCACTTTTCTAGGTACATTGCATATGTTCTTCTGTCTTTACAAGTCTGTGAAGTAAGCATCATGAATATCTTTACCTAATGTGAGAGAATGTTAAAACATAATGAAGTGACTGGGAACAGTGGCTCACACCTGTAATCCCAGCACTTTGGGAGGCCGAGGTGGGTGGGTCACTTGAGGTCAGGAGTTTGAAACCAGCCTGGCCAACACAGTGAAACCCCATCTCTACTAAAGAAAAGAAAAAAAAAAGTACAAAAATTAGCAGGGCATGGTGCCGCGTGCCTGTAATCCCAGATACTCGGGAAGCTGAGGCAGGAGAATTGCTTGAACCTGGAAGAGGGAGGCTATAGTGAACTGCTGAGATCGTACCACTGCACTCCGGCCTGAGGGAGAGTGAGACTCCATCCAAAAACAAAAACAAAAAAACATAATAAGGCTTGGTACTTTGTTCAACAAAAACAAAAAAGCATAATAAGTCTTGGTACTTTGTTCAAGGTACATATGTTCAAGGTATTGTTAAGGTTAAACCCAGGAAGGCTGATAACAGTTTCTATGCTCCTAACACTTTGCATACTGCCTCCCAGTACAGAAGGCAATATGCTATATTGACCATGGTTCACCTTATTGAAAACTGATTTTCAATCAACATTATGACCCTCCTCATGAAGTTCCAAGATAAAACCAAAAAAAAACAAAAAACAGCTCACTTGATCATTAGTTGCCTAGCTAACCATGTAGGTAGACCTAGTAGAATATCTGAATAACAATTAAGATTGTAATGCTACAAAAAGTAAATAATAAACACATTTATCATTTGGCTTCAGGATTCACATTTCTGCCTTGGAAAACTACCAGTTATAAATGTTGGGTTTATTTTTTTCTTAATAGTTTGACAGAATAGTTGCATCTTATGTTGATCAGTGCACTAATAACAGAAATCTAAAGCAGCTATAGAGTTTTGGAGACTGTGACAGGTACCTTGCCAACACCTAGCATAGGGACTCATTATAACAGGTTCTCATTTAATACATAAGCATATGAATTTATGGATGAATTAATAATTGAAGCATCTAATATGTTCCAACTATTGTATAAGCACTGATATAAAAATGAATGAGACATAGTTTCTGGTAAAACAGACATGTACATGGTTAATTGAGATAAAATGTGAAGTGTAGAAAGATTTCTTTAAAAAGTAAGTGTGTTAGTACAGTCACATAGGAAAGCAGATTTAGAACATCCAGGCTTTGTAGTGGATGGTAGTGGTAGAAGAAACTCTAAACAAAGATTTTTGAAAAGGCATAACAATTTCCCAGAAAGGCAATAAAATAATCTTTTATTCATTTATTCATTCATAACATTCAGCAAATTTAGTGAATGAATATCATGAACCAACTATTACTTTTAGTTATTTTTCCCCTATCAACTTCAGTGCACTTAAAATGGGAATAAGCATGACACTGACACCAAATAAATCATTACTGGTTGGTTGATTTGTGTGATATAATAAGAGTCATGGAATGGACCAAGCCTGCAATCATAACTTGTACACTCTGTGCAGCCTTTGATCCTAACCTCAGCCAAAGATTATTCTCCAATCTTTTGTTTAGTGCTTACAATAATAAGTTGACCGATGGACATTATAATTTTTACAGTGACTTATTATTAAAGAGTGCACTAATACTTCAGGCAAGCAGGAGTGCTGAAGAATTATCTACCCATCTTCTATTCACTTAGCTTACAGACAGTGCATCATAAAAAAAGCATATAATCTTCCATTTGTTCTACTCAGGGTTCATACCTAAACCATGCATGTGCTTCATGGACGATTATTTTTTTTCAGAAAGAGTCCTGATCATATCCAAAATTTGACCTAATATATTGTCTTTAGTGTCATGCCACAGTATGATGAGTAATTCCACTGTATTTTACCCAGAGAAACTGTTTCATTTCCCTCTTAGAAATAGTTTTGTTCTGATTTGTTATTGGTCTGATTTACCATGGGATTTATTATTTCCTTATCAGACACTTTAGTAATTATTGAGATGTGTTGCTTAGGAAAATGCTTTTTTAGAATTATCAATTGCTTTTAAATGCACAATTTGATGAAGTAATTTACAGAGTAGATTCAACATCCTCATATAAAACAAAACAAAACAAAACAAACAAAACAAACGAACCCAATGCAATAGACAATGCCTTTCAAAAGGACACATGGGGTATTAGATTCCCAGATTCATAGCTTTCTTATATTCTTGTGAAGAAAGTAAAGCAAAGCCAGGGATCCAGCTGCATTTTTTTTTTTACTGACATTATTCCAAGAAATCCTGAAGAGAAAGAAAAAGTTAAATTTTACAATACAAAATGATGGTAAGATGGGGTGGAGACACTGATTTTTCATCTTTTGCATCTTGCCAATTCACTTGCCTACTGCACATAGATATATAAATCATCCAGTTCCTTCATTTCCCCTTCTAGTTCATCAGCAGGCTGCATCTTCATTTGAAAAGCACTTTGTAGTTCTTAAAGGATAATTCTGCAAGTGCTGGATGATGTTTCATTCCAACAACAACAACAACAACAACAAAATTGAATTTCGGATGGCCTTTAGCATTCCACAAAACAGCCTCTAAGGAGCCCTTGGAATTATGGTATCTAAGTCTAAAGAGGAAACAGAAGAAAGTCAAATTGAGAATTTAGAAGTGAAACACGTTTGCTAGGCTTTTTCTCTCCTGATTTAGAATGTTGTTTCTAAAAGGTTTAGTATTTTGCAGTCATGTGATACATAGTCATTCAAGAAACACAGTACTAGAAGACTGGGTGGATTCAAACGAGAATAACATAAATATCCTCATGAAACCAACAGTCTGGTATTTGTGAAAACAGGGAGGAAATTTTTTGAGTTCTTAGTATATAGCTGTGGCTTTGGCCTATGTTTGCACACATCTTATTCAATCTTTACAACAATCCTGTAATATAGTTTATGTCACCTTCTTTTTAGAAAATAGGTTTTCATCTGGTTCATCAAATTTGCTACTGATACAGATGTAAGACAACCTCATTACCACTGACCTGGTCAAAGCCACCATCACCTCTGGTCTTGTCCATTCAAATAGCTTCCTAATCGGTCTCCACATTTATTTTTGCCCCTTTCCAACCTGTTCTGTACTAAAAAGCCAGGGTAAGCCTTTGAAAACGTAAATGAGACCCTGCTACTTCCCTGTATGAAATGCTTCATTGGTTTCTCTCTTCATTTAGACCAAATTTCTAACTCATCAATGGCTTACAGTGTAGCACTGAATGACAGGATCCTTACCTACTTCCAACCTCGTCTTTTCCTTTACCCCCCATCCCACCTTCCCACCCAACACACACACTTTTGCTCCTTATGCTGTGCTCATGCTGGGCTCCTTTCAGTTCCTCACAAAAACTGAACTCATTCCAGTCATTCTAACCTCAGGACCTAAGTACAGATGTTTTTCCTTTGAACTCTCCCCAGTCCCAGGCCCCTCCCTACCCAACCCAGCCTGTCATATTCACCATTCTGTAGTGCTTGGTCTCAAGTGTCCCTCCTTAGGCCTTTTCTGATCATCCTATCTCAATTAGAGCCCTTTCGGTATGCTTCCATATACCAAAACCAAAAAATCGATTTTTTTCATGGTATGTTTCACAATTTAAAAGACGTATTTGTATGATTAAATCTACTCGACTGTAAACTTCTGATAGTAAAGTCCAGGTTGCTTGGGAACACTGTTACATCCAAGGTACATGGTAGTACTTTGCCCATGGTAGACACTCAGGATTTTACTGTTTACCTAATGAATTCACTAACGTAAAGGGCTCTTTAAATTAGCTGCCACACTGGAAAAGCCTACAGAGCCTCAATAACAAATAGCATCATCACAGTCAGTGTTAACCAAACCTTCATATTTCTGATGTTGTACTTAGTTACACATGATTCTCCCAACTCTTAGGAGAACCCAATGAGGAATGCATTATCATCCATTTTCATTGATGAAATAGATTTATAATGTTTAATTAAATTATCTAATCATACCTAATTAGTTAGTCGTTGAAATGGATTGAAATTGGTTCTCCAAGTCCCCACCAGAGCAGCTAGATACAGAGTGTCAGTTGGTGCATTTGCAAACCCTGAGCTAGACACAGGGTGCTGATTGGTGTGTTTACAAACCTTGAGCTAGATACAGAGTGCTGATTGGTGTATTTACAATCCCTTAGCTAGATATAAAGGTTCTCCAAGTCCCCACCAGACTCAGGAGCCCAGCTGGCTTCACCCAGTGGATCCCACACCAGGGCCACAGGTGGAGCTGCCTGCCAGTTCTGCGCCGTGCGCCGGCACTCCTCAGCCCTTGGGTGGTCAATGGGATTGGGCACCGTGGAGCAGGGGGTGGCGCTCGTCGGAGAGGCTCGGGCCGCGCAGGAGCCCACGGTGAGGGGTAGGCTCAGGTATGGTGGGCTGCAGGTCCCAAGCCCTGCCCCACGGGGAGGCAGCTAAGGCCCAGCAAGAAGTCGAGCACAGCAGCTGCTGGCCCAGGTGCTAAGCCCCTCATTGCCCAGGGCCGGCGGGACCAGCTGGCCGCTTCGAGTGCGGGGCTGCTGAGCCCACACCCACCCAGATCTCACGCTGGCCTGCAAGCGCCCAGGCTGAAGGGCTCCTCAAGCGTGGCCAGAGTGGGCGCCAAGACCAAGGAGGTGCCAAGAGCGAGCGAGGGCTGTGAGGGCTGCCAGCACGCTGTCACCTCTCAATAATACTTACTGACATTTATTTAATGCTTATGATGTGCCAGCCACCATGCTGGCCCTTTGTATACATTATCATATTTGCCCTAATCTACAAAGCAGACATTTTCATATGAGAAATTGAGATTTCAGAACTGAAATATCTTGTCTACACATACGAAATATAATGGAGGCAGGACTAAAACCCAAGTGTGTCTCACTTCATACTTCTAACTTTGTAAGCACTATAATATATTGTTTTTCTGAAAGCCTTCCCCATGACCATGCCTACCAAAGAGAAACAAGGCATTACAGGACAGTGGAGAGGGATAGAATTGTAATTTTAAAAATTTGTTGGAGGAAAGTTTTAGTATCTGACCATATAACTTAGCTAAAAATTTTGTATCAGATAGGACCAAGGAAAAAACCATGCAGAAAGGTCCAGAGAAATAGTAAGTGACCAATTTCAGAGTTAGTAAATCTTGATTTTAAATTCTAGCTCAGCTACCAACCAGCTGTGTAACTTCGGACAGGTTACTACTATTCTCTGAACCTTAATTTAGTCATCTATAAAATAGAGATAGTGAAATTACTTTGTGTTACTGAGAAGTTTAAAGATAATATGTGCAAAGGAACTGATGGTTTCCGACACATGGCAGAGACTTTGAAAAGCTAGCAATTGTTGCAAAACTCTTCAGTTAGCCCATCGCAGTGTTTGTTTCTCAGAATACTCCTGTAATTGAGGGCTCATAATTTGCATTTTATAGAGAAACCCGAGGCTTACGAAATGTTAATAATTTCGTTAAGATCATGTAGAGCTGGGATGAAAATGTATATATGTCAACTAACAAGTCAATATATATTTTTTTCCATCACACATTGTTTTAATTGTCCAACCAAAGGAGGAAGACCTGTTGATCAGAAAAACCATATCTTTTCCTGGCTTGGAGCCTGAGAAATATTGGCCATAAGAGCTATTAAATGACAGCAGTAAGCAAAGTAACTACCAGTGTCATAGATGACAGTTTTATGAGAAAGATGAATGTCTTCCTTGTATGACTGGTTCTTACATCAGAGGTTCATAGTAAAAACCAAGGGTATGGTGGAAAATAAAGTTATTTAAGCTAATTTTGGCAGGTGATTGGGAATGGAGTAGATGATGTGAACCAGACATGTAGCCTTCTTGTGGTGTCACTTAATACAAGGTTAAAGCTGGGAACCTCTTGAGGAGTGAATTCCTATAAAATATCCACTCTGGGTTCAGTTCTATAGTGGGGCTTTTAACTAGAGTATGACAAATAATGGATAGTTTTGATGTGTATTTCTTTAATTCCAAGAAAATGAACAGTTTACAGAGACTTTAATATAGGAATCTGGCCTCTTATGTGGGATATGGCACATATTTTTCTAGGTATTTGGCAAGAATTTGGAGAAATAACAACAAACTTCATCAGATTTCAGGATAAGTAAATAGCCCTAAAGCATGTCCTATCAGTCATGACCTATAAGTGAGAGAATCATTCCCAATTTCATGACTGCCAATCAGTTACATCCAAATGTTAAACATGTAATTAATTCTTCCTTCATTTCCTTAATCTGGGGTCTTTGTATATGGTTTCTCCCTTGCTCACTTAGCTTGGTACTATTTTGCTTCCTTAACCTTTATTTTTCATTTCTGTATAATGGAGACAATACTAGCCCTCCCTTAGTCATGGTGAATATCAAATGGGATGGCTTATATAAAGTCCTTTGAAGCATGCAAAATGTAAAGAGCTGAATTATATTAAGTTGATAGGTATTTCCTAAATGAGAGTCAAAATTTCTAAAGTGTTTCACAATCTATTGCTGTTTTTAGTGATAAATGGTAGAATACCACACCCTAAATGCGTGCATATATTTATACACATACACCTTATTGGGAAATGTGAACTAATGTTTGCCAATACCTATCATGAACTAGGCATTTTTAAATTCTCTATCTTATTTAATATTCACAACAATCCTCTGAGAGATCAGTGCCTTCCTTTCTCTGTTAAGAGGGCCTATCACATTCCTAGGATGGGGCAGCTGGCATTTCCAAACAAGTTCTTTGAAGAAATGATATATGAACTCAGACTAATTGGTACCCGAGTACTCTCTTCATCCATCTATTGATGAGGCTACTTTATCATATTTATAGAATAAAAAAGTATATACTTAGAGGGGATCCAGGTCCCTCTTGTGGAATGCATACATATGGCATGTGCAGCAGAGGCCTATGGTCCCAATTTATCTTGTCATGTGGATAAAGATAGATTTATAAACCCAGGTCTTATCTTCTTAGTGAACATTGTTTTTTAAGTGTCCTGAATGAAGCCTGTTCCTCAAACTGTATTGTGATGTATTATGGAATTTATCCTGAACATTAATGCAAATCAGGTGGTGACTGTGAAGCCACCTACCTAGCCCAGTTTGGTGTTAGGCAAATGGCATTTCTCAGCGGCACTAGTGGCTGAATTAAACAGATTGAAAATATATTGTAAAGCATAGGAAAGGGTTTCTTAAATGACAATGATATGATGGGGTGAATATTATACTGAATTACAAAAGAATCCAAGAAGTAATATTACAAAACAGCATAATGGAGTTGTTAGATTAATGCTTCTTCATCTTTCAAACTTCCAAATTAGTAAGCACAACAAAGACCAAGAGACTATGCTTGGTGATGAACAAAAGAACATGAATGCAAAGAAGAAATTTTAAAGTGGCCCACAATATTCTCAAAATTAGCAGAAATTTATGTTGTTATATTGGGAATCATAAAAAGAGGATAAAATAGGATGACATAAGATATATCAAATATAATGATGGTAAAATGTTAACTGCACCAGTAATAATTTGATTATACTCATCAAATATATTAACAACCTGGAAATAATTTGATAAACTGAATATATATTTGAAACTATATGGTAATTATAACATAATTACTATAATATACATTCTCACCAGGTTAGTAATTACTTATGCCTGGCAATGGCCAGCATTGGCAAGACTTTAAGGCAACAATAACTTATACTAGTAGAAGTAAAATTAATACAATTATAGAAAATCATTTCTATCATCATGTAACTTTGAGGATCCACATACCCTACAATCAGCAATTTAACCTCTATGGAGTTATAGCATAGAAAATATATTGCTTATGCATACTAGAGACAAATACACAAATGTTCATACAACAGCATTGTTATTAACAAAAGTGAGGATAAATAGTCCAAATGCCTATCAACAGGAAAATGGTTAAATTACATATAGTTTATTCTTATACTAACATACTATTACAGAATTAATAATGAGTGAACTATAGCCATATGCTTCAACATATAGGAATGTCATATACCTCATGCTGGATGAAAAAAAGCGGAGATAAATAATTTTGGTGGACACA
This sequence comes from Symphalangus syndactylus, assembly GCF_028878055.3. Taxonomy (NCBI): domain Eukaryota; kingdom Metazoa; phylum Chordata; class Mammalia; order Primates; family Hylobatidae; genus Symphalangus; species Symphalangus syndactylus. The sequence goes on from NC_072426.2 coordinate 82,460,955, forward strand.
TTTACAAAAATTTCTTATGGATACATACATATGTAGTAAATCTAAAATGAAATGTCACTAAACGACGATTCAGAAGAACACCTTTATGCACACAAATGAGAAAACCTAGAGGAAATGGATATATTCCTGGAAACATAAAACTTCCCAAGACTGAAACAGGAAGAACTAGAAATCATGAACAAACCAGTAACGAGTAATGGACTTCAAATTATACTACGAGGCTATAGAAACTAAAAGAGCATGGTGCTGGTACAAAAATAGAAAAAGATCAATAGAACATAACAGAGAAACCAGAAATAAGGCCACATACCTACAACCAACTGATTTTTAATAAAGTTGACAAAAATAAACAATGGGGAAAAGGACACCCTATTCAATAAATAGTGCTGGGATAATTGGCTAGCCATATGCAGAGGAATGGAACTGGACTTCTCTCTCTTACCATATACAAAATTTAACTTAAGATAGATTAAAGACTTAAATGTAAGACCTGCAAATGCCTAGGCAAATAATTTATGACAGGTACCCCAAAAACAAATGCAACAGAAACAACAATAGACAAATGGGACTTGATTAAACTAAAAGTCCTCTTCACAGCAATAGAAATAATCGAACAGTAAATAGAAAACCTACAGAATAAGAGAAAACAAATTATGCCTCTGACAAAGGGCTAATATCCACAATCTATAAGAAACTCAAATAACTCAACTCAAGGAGAAACAATCCCATTAAAAACTGGTCTAAGGACAAGAACAGATATTTCTCAAAAAATGGAATACAGGTAGCCAGGAAACACATGAAAAAATTCTCAACATCAGTAATTACCAGAGAAATGCAAATTAAAAGCACATTGAGATATTTTACACCAGTCATAATGGCTATTACTAAAAGCCAAAAATAACAGATGTTGGTGTGGACATGGAGAAATGGGGATGCTTGTATACTGTTGGTGGAAATGTAGATTGGTTCAACTTCTATGGAAAACAATATGGAGATATTTTAAGGAACTAAAAGTAGAGCTACCATTCGACCTAGTAATCCCACTGCTGGGTATCTACCCAAAGGAAAAATAAATCATTATATAAAAAACACACCTTCACTCATATGCTTATGGCAGCATTATTCACCATGGCAATCATGAAACTAATCCTAGTGTCCATCAATGGTTGATTGGATAAAGAAAATGTGTTATATAGACACTATGGAATACTATGCAGCCATAAAAAATAATGAATTCCTGTCCTTTGCAGCAACATGGATGGAGCTGGAGGCCATTATCCAAAGTACACTAACTCAGAAGCAGAAAATCAAATATTGCACGTTCTCACATGTAAATGAGGACTAAGCTACGGGTACACAAAAGTATACAGAGTAGTATAAGGGATATTGGAGACTCAGAAGTGGGGAGGTAGGAAGGGGATAAAGGTTGAAAGATTATCTATTGGATTCAGTGTTCAATATTTGAGTGACAGAGACCCTAAAAGCCAAATCCCCACCATTAGGCAATATACCCATGTAACACACATTCACTTATGCCCCTTAAATCTAGCATTAAAAAATAAAAATTAAATAAAAAAAGAAGTGTCATTCAATAGTACTGTTAATGTTTTACTTATTAAAGCATGTGACATGTAAACAGAAAAGTTCTTCTGGACATGTGAAGTATATTTTATACGAAAATATTATAAAACCTCGTAGTTTCAAAGTATATGGTTCAGAATAAGGGTATATGTATGCATAAATGGATGCATGTAGACTAAGGTTGGAAGGAACAATGCGAAACAAATCATGAGGAAGTAATTGCTAATACATACACTACATACACAAACATTTCTTTAAAAAAAAGCTTCCTTGGCCATCAATTTCATATATATATATATGTGTGTGTGTGTGTGTGTGTGTATATAGGCTACAGTGCATTGGTGCGATCTCGGCTCACTGCAACCTCCGCCTCCCGGGTTCAAGCAATTATCCTGCCTCAGCCTCCTGAGTAGCTGGGATTACAGGCACATGCCCCCATGCCTGGCTAATTTTTGTATTTTTTAGTAGAGACAGGGTTTCATCATGTTGGCCAAGATGGTATTGGTCTTCTGACCTCGTGATCCAGCCTTGGCCTGCCAAAGTGCTGGGATTACAGGCGTAAGCCACTGTGCCTAGCCCATTAATAATATTTTTAAAATAAAAATGTGATTAGGGAAACTAATAACATGCTCTTAATTATTTATCTTATAGGCAAGCATTCCTTTACTCCTTGTTTAAAAATTTAAAAAAAGCATGTTGTATAATCAAGTTGATAACTGTAAAATAAAACTAACAATTAAAAATGATTTTGAAACTATTAGCTTTCAATGGCATTTCTTAGCAATAATTATTCATTTGAACAACATAGCCTGTGTTCAACTTCAATGCATAGATGACTGCATGGAATTCCCAAGAACCTAAACAAAGGCATTTCTGGGAAGATTGTTTCTTAAACTAAATCCTAAGATTATGCTGTTCATTGAAGGCTCATTCTTGAGTATGAATGAGAAATAATTTTAATGAACAATTTTCACAAGTTGGAAAGTCGAGCTCAATCACATTTGTATAAAGTAATTTGTAATATAGCACACACAACAGATGAAGCTAACTCTCAGTAAATGATGTATTGATTTTACAGCTGTGAATGCACATTGTACTATTTAGAGAAAATGTCTGTTCCAGTATCTGTCTATTCCATGGGAATATGTGTCTACGAACTAAATGCTAAGATAAGAGCTCCTCTAATTTGTTTACATTACGTGGTATTTACCTTGCAGTGTGGTAACTGTTAGAGAAAACAAAATTCACATGACATGGAACAACTTCCTTATTAAATAAAAGTGTGTACATGCATGGACATGCATACACACACATATACACACACAAAGATAAGGAAAGGGAGAAAAAGAGATTCAGGTTGAGAGTGGAAACCTAGTACCACCAGGTACTGTACTAGACCTAGGAATATGAAAGCTAAAAAGTGTAGTCCCCGCATTATAAGATGAGAGAATAACGAGGTGCACTATCAAGTTCAATGTAATAGGAATAGCGCTCTAATGTTGATATGCAAATGGTGCAGAGAGGGAAATAAATCTTCAGAGGATGACCGATTGGAGTCAAGGAAGGAGTCACAGGAGAGGAGGTGCTGAGACTTGAAGGAAGTTGTTGAGAGAATGAGAGGAGGAAACACATTCAAGGCCAAATATGCATTAGTACTGAAGTCTGAAAGAAGAAGAAGACTTTAGAGAAACAGGCGTCATTTACTGAGCATGGAGCAGGGGTACATAAGATGCAGGCAATGAGATTGGAGAAGCAAAAAAGGACAGGATCAAAAATAGCCTTGAATCCAGGAAGTTTTGAGTAGAGAATTAGCATATGCATTTTTAATTATAGATGTATTTCTCTGGCAAGATTAAATGGGTCACAGTTTTAAGAGCATCATAAAATGTCTAAAAGACTGTTAAAAATCACTGAATAGGAATGGTAATATATGTATGTTATTATAGATGCTTGAAGGTGAAAAAAATGACATAAAAACAAAGAAATACTGGCCTGGCGCGGTGGCTCACGCCTGTAATCCCAGCACTTTGGGAGGCCGAGGCGGGTGGATCACGAGGTCAGGAAATCGAGACCATCCTGGCTAACACGATGAAACCCCGTCTCTACTAAAAATACAAAAAATTAACCGGGCGCGGTGACGGGCACCTGTAGTCCCAGCTACTCAGGAGGCTGAGGCGGAGAATGGCGTGAACCCGGGAGATGGAGCTTGCAGTAAGCGGAGATCGCGACATTGTACTCCAGCCTGGGCGACAGAGGGAGACTCCGTCTCAAAAAAAAAAAAAAGAAAAGAAATACCAGAATCTCTTTAAGGAAATAGTCATCAGATGATTGAGGGTCCAGGACTCTGGATGTGGGATATGATAAGCAGTCCCTCCTGAATGTTACAATAACCGCATTTATTATGTGTTCCCTTATGTACTAGGCAGTCTGCTAAATATTTTATACTCATTATTTTGTTTAATCTTTCCAACACGTCTAAGAGTAGGTCTTTTGAGTTCTGTTTTGGAAATGAGAACTGTGAGAATTAAAGAGGTTAAATAACTCACCCCAAGTCATACAGTTAATGGAACAGTGTTTTAATTCAAAGCCTAAGTGTCTGCATATAAAAGAGGACACAAAGCCCACATCACTGGTCTAAAGATGAGCAGGTCACCTCCCAGCATTAGGCCAAGAGACTATGGAAACACTACTGCTATCATAAAATTAACAAAGCAAATAAAAAGGTAACTACTGCTATCATATTGAAGTAAAACTGCTATCATATCAAAGTAAAAAAAAAAAGTAGCTACTGCTATAATAAAATTAAGCCAGAGAATAAAATTAGACCTAAAAATCAAGAAGACTGACTACTCCAGAGAAACAGGAAGCGCCGAAGAGCTGTAGAGTATGCCTTTATCTTCTCCTGCCTAGGGTTGGCCAGTGATTCATCCAGGAAATGAATGGCAGGCTGCCTGAAAGACTGTGAACAGTAACAATGCCACCAGTGACAATCGCAACAACAGCCTGTTTATTGGATACAAACTATGTGCAAGGTCTATGCCAAGCTTTTCATTACACGAGTTTGAGACCAGCCTGATCAATATGGTGAAACCCCGTCTCTACTAAAAATACAAAACTTAGCTAGGTGTGGCGGTGTGTGCCCGTAATCCCAGCTACTCAGGAGGCTGATGCAGGAGAATCGCTTAAACCTGGGAGGCGGAGGTTGCAGTGAGCCAGGATCATGCCACTGCACTCCAGGCTGGGCAACAGAGCAAGATTCCATCTCAAAAATTTTAAAAAAATGATAACAATAATAAAAGAGGTTAAGGTTAACCAAGATCACCTACCAGTAAGTGGCCAAGTAAAGAATAGAAACCAGAGAGTGGGGCTTATGGAGGGGATGTTCTCATCCACTGTGCTACCCTGCCTATGCCCACACCGAAGAGCTCATCACCTAGTAACCCGATCCTCTCCTCTGTTGCAACACATCTTATTCATCCTTTGTAATACAGCCTATGGCAAGCCTTCTGTGACACGTCATCAAATCCCACAGAGATAGTTAATGTGTCTCCTGCATGTTTCTAAATACAAAAAGAATAGTGTCATAGGGTTGTGAGCATACACTCTCATGCTAGCCTACCTGACTTCACATCAAACATTAAATCAGTTTCCCGCCTCTGGTACTTAATGGGCGCAAAAGCTTAAGCACAGTACTTAACCTCTGTGGGCCACCATTACACAATACCCTGCACCACCACCTAAACCACTGGTAGATTGCCACCATTCTGAAACAATAGGGGACTTAGAAAGGAATCCCACTACCATATTAAAATGGTTTGATATGTTCACAGCTAGATTCTCAACCTCTATAAGAACACCTGTAATACAGAAATATCTCAATAAATACTGTTTGCTGAAAGAATGAAATCCTTTCATGATCTTTGCGATCCTAGTCATCCACTAGTCTTTCCAGTAACACTGGGTGATTTGATATTATTTTAACATACTCTAGATTTTCATATATCTACATAATTGCTTGTATTATTATTTCTACCTATAGTAAAGAACCACAATAAATCCCTTATTGAAAACATATATGGCCAGATCTATGGAAGAATTCATGGGGGCACATGAGAAGTATTTTATAGAGATAAATCAATATAATTGCATGTTATATAGTGTCCTCAGCAGGGCGTAAGACAGCTTTCTTTTGCCAAAATAAATTAATATTTCTGGAGCACAATATGTAAATATTCACGCTAAGTAAAATTAGTGAAGGCTCTAACATGGATTTTAGGTTTTGCTACCATTTGAGCTATGAAAATGCTTTTAGTTTTAAGAGATTTTTGGACTTTGTAATTACACACCAACGGCCTGTATTATTGCTACCCATGATCTCCATTGGTCTAAATTGTACCCATACCTCAAAAGTAAGATCTGATGACACCTTCCCAGAAAATCTGTCCTGTCTTCTGCAGCTGAAATTAACTTTTCTCTCCTCTACCCTTACCATTCTCAATTTCTTTAACAGAGTCATGACATTTTCAGCCTTGTGCTTAATTTAGATGTGCATACACTTGTTCTCTTTTCTAGATGGAAAGATCCTTGAAGGTCAGAAAAATGGTTATTCAAATTTCATCCTTTTCTCTATCTAAAGTAGATACTATCCTTATCATGAGTAGGACTTAACCTAAAGAATGGCTTGATCTAGGAGTGAAAGGGGAAGGATATTCCTGAAGAATATGAGAACTAGAGGGTAAGAGGACCATTTCATATATTGATTAGACCTATGCATATGGGCACTTACTAGCATGTTGCATATGTTATCACTCAGGACCAATAATCTTAACTGAGAACATTGAGACTTAGAGGGGCTTAGTGACATGTAAATAGTGGCAACATTTCAATTCAAATTTAAGATTGCTTGAGTTTAAACTCCGTGGTTTACCCACTGCATTTTCCACTTAGCAGAGTTGCTATGGTCTAAGGGAATTGAGGAATCTTAATGAATCTTGAAAGCTATCTGTAACTGTTGTTCAATTGCAGAAATGCACCGGAAAGGGAGAGTTGAATAAAGAAACAATATTTTCCTTAGGTGCAGTTGGGACTTCAGAGCCAAATAAGTCCTCTCACAAAGGTAGGAGTGTCAGAGAAGTTTATCAACCTTATTGTTGCAAGGAAACTAAGGAGAATGAAGATAATATTTATAAGGAGTCACTAGGTACAACAAGATTGCAAACTTAATTGTAATGCTCATCCCCTCTGTGCCATCATTAAAGAGCCAGGAAAATCCTTTATCACAAAAGATTTTCAAGGATGCGACATTTTCCTCTCACTATTTCTATTTCACTTAAATTATCACCCTGAAGATTTCAAAGGGGTGCTCTCAGCAGTCTGATAGATTGAAGCCCCTCTCTAACTAAAGGAAACATTGATTGTGTAAAAAGGAAAAATATCAGAGACGTCCCCGGTAGATCTCTGTGAAACCATGTACTCATATGAGACTTATTTTTTTCGTATTTGTTATCACTTTGAAAATGACAAAGGAGCAATAAAATAATTAATTAAGTTCTGGAATAACATCTTGTGGTATGATTATAATCAGGAAAGCAACTGTGAAAATGGCATTCGAAGTCTCAATTCCCACTCTCTTGTGTGACTTGGCCCTGAAATATTCTCAGGACACAAAGGAGAGCTGATATTTTTGTCTGAGTGAAGCTGAAAACTCAACCTAGGCTGTGAAAATCAAAGCTGGTTGTTGCTCTCTCTAAAATCTGTAATAAAATCTTGCAATTAGGGTCCACAAGTACTGAATCCTTTAGATAATTTTACATACCTTTATGTGTAAATGTATGTGTGTATATATATGCATTTTTAATGGCATGTAGAACAAACAGGTAAATAGAGTTGGTTTTTCTATGGTTTTTGTAGCTGTGAAAGGTTAGGTTGGCTCAAGATGTATTTGAATCAGTTTATCCATACCTTTGGGTAGAGTCCAAACTGTTTAGCCTTGTGGCAAGGAGCTCTGCCTCCTGCTTACATCTTTAACCCCTCTTCCCCTCATACAAGATGCTTTTTAATATTCTTCTATTTCCTATAATGTGATACTCTCCCTCCCACCTCAGTAGGTTTACATCTTCTTCCCTTTCTGCCTTCAGTGCTCTTCTCAATCCCCCCATACACTCTAGGTCTTGGCAGCTTCCACAGTCCTTCTGCACAGACACCTTCCCTGGCACCCCTTCCAGGCTGAAGCCCTTGCAGTGCATCTCTGTATGGTCCCTTTTCTAACTCTGCTTACATCTACAATCACTTGCTTCCTGATTGTCTTCCAATTGAACTATGAGCTCTGGGAGGGTAGAGCTGAGGTTTGGTTTGTTAAAGCATAGCGTCTGATGTATACTAAGATCTTGGTAAATATTTGTTGAAAAAAGTAAATGGATAAAAAAATCAATATGTCCAAAGGAAGTCATGATTGAAAATGGCTGATCATTTTAAATGAGCAACTTTTCAATTGCCTGTTTCCAAAACTCCAAGGGCAAAGCAAACGGACAATTTTTCATGTCCTTGATCTTAACTCTGAGCACCACGTGGAGCGTATAAGTAGTTGCTAAGCTGGTGTTGTTTAAATGAATGGGGCAACAGGGCTGAGTAGGAAGGGCTAAACTTTAGAGGCAGGCTGATCTAGCTCAATTCCTGAGTGCCTCATTTAGTGGCTTAGGGACTTTATTTCTCAGATCCCTGTCTTATAAAATTAGTAATAGTTAACAATTATAGGTTAAATAGATCTATTTTCTGCATGATGCTTTATTTTGTTTCAAAGAAAAAAATGAAAAATTGATAGTACAGTATTAGTACTTCGTAGCTATTCAGTATTGTGGCTTTTATTATTATGCTATGTGAAGCAAGACAAAGAAGAATTAAATCAAATGTAACAGCCACAAGAAACTTCTAATCCAGGGAATAAAACTAACACATAAAGACCAGATTGCAGAAATATTTGTAAAGAACACTGTTGAGGTTCACACTGTATATGAAAATTCTTTTGAGAGGACACAGTTTCGATTGGGGGTAACAAGGTATCACAACAGAATTAGAATCTTAATTTTATTAGCGACTATGAGTTATTGGGAAAAAATTTCAACCTTTTTTTTCTTTTCTTTTTTTTTGAGATGGAGTCTCCCTCTGTTGCCAGGCTGGAGTGTAGTGGCACGATCTCGGCTGACTGCAGTCTCCTCCTCCCAGGTTCAAGCGATTCTCCTGCCTCAGCCTCCCGAGTAGCTGGGACTATAGGTGGGCACCACCACACCCGGCTAATTTTTGTATTTTTAGTAAAGACGGGGTTTCACCATGTTGGCCAGGATAGTCTCGATCTTCTGACCTCGTGATCTGCCTGCCTCGGCCTCCCAAAGTGCTGGGATTACAGGTGTGAGCCACTGTGCCTGGCCTTCATTCAACTTTTATAAAGGTCAATTTCCTCTGCTGAGAACTTGGAACATAACTACTCCACAGGTTTATAGCATGGCTGAAATACAATAATGCAAATGAGGACATCTAACATAACTGCATGAATATTCCAGCACCTGTCAGATGCCAAGTGCCCTGAATTTGATATTCAGGTCTGGAATATAATTAATGCTTAACAGAGTTTTGCATGAATAAACAAAAAAAAATGTGTAAAAGGAGATTTTCAGCTTGGGCTTGAAGGATGAGGTGATTTATATTGGAGAGTTGTGGGGCAGGATAGAGGTGACATCATATTCCAAAGAGGACAAGGTGTCAGTAAAGGGGCAGAGGCAGGAAATCCCATGGCATGGCAGGAGGTGATGAAGTGACTTGTCCAAGGGCACATAGCTAGTCAGTGGTAGATCAGAGTCTTTTCCGTTTTACAACATGATCTCATAAATAGGACCATAGATGATGTTTGAGATGGCTTTGAGTTTCAGGAAGATTATTTGTGAGGCAGTTTGTAAGGAATCCTGGAAAGTGATCTTGAGTTCCTGCCACGTGCCAGGTGCTGAGCTAGGATGCCAAGCACATGCACATAGGTCATTCTTGCAGAGAGCTAGGGTGCTGTCACATGGCTGAGGCAATAAAATAATTTAGGTCTTTGTAGAGGGCAAGAAGACTATAATGCTACTGGATAATCATGGCAAACAATCATATAGTGCTTACTATTAAAATTCACCAATATTTAACCTATAAACAATGGCAATTTTCTATCATTCAAGCTGATATATGCCAGGAATTATTATATGTGCTTCTAAAAAGCACTCATTAAATCCTCACAGCAACCTAGTCAAAGAGGCAGTATTATTATTATCATTTTGTGGCAAAGAAATTAAAGGACATTACAAAAGATAGTTGGGACTATTTAACCAGAGCTCAAGAAAGAGGTTCCATCTACACATAAAATTTAAAATGTCATGGGTATCAACGAAAGAGCTGAAACATGAGAACAGATGAGATTACAATGGGTCTCAAAAAGAGCCTGGACAGGATGGGTTTAGAAATGTCAGGGAAAGGTTGCTCTTATTAGATGGAACACACTTATTCTAAAAAGTATCCAATATTTATTTGAAATTTATGTGTGCTCTATATTTTAGTTTGCTAAGTATGGTAATCCTCCCTATATGAGTAAACAGCAATTTATCACTTGATAAAAATATAGAATCATCCCTATGATGATGGGTGACTTGCCCAAGACTTACAGATATTCATTTGTTGTCAGAAGGTCCAGATTTTACCTCTTGCTCTGTCCCTTTCCATACCACATTTTTAAGTACCTTTTATCATACATGTATTGAAAGCAACCTTGAAAATATGCCTGTAAGATAAAAGAAACTAAAGCACTCATGTATATATACTATACTGTACACTTGGACGCATAGTGAGTTGATGAAGCCTGATTTGCGTCTAAGCCAAACAATTATTTTATGTCTTTGGTGTTTAGCCTTTCACAACATTATAAACATCAGACAGGATGATATTTTGAGATTTTAAAGGGAGGAGATTTGTCATACAAGCTGGCAGATGTGGCTGCTGAAGAATCTAAGTCTCCCAAATCTCCATTCCTATCTCTGTTATGGGGAAAAAAAATCACTCTTTCATTTGTTCGATCTACATACCTGTATGAGCCCATTCTCATGCTGCTGTGAAGAAATACCTAAGACTGGGCAATTTATAAAGAAAAGAGGTTTAATTGACTGGCAGTTCCTCATGGCTGGGGAGGCCTCAGGAAACTTACAATCATGGCAGAAGGCATCTCTTCACAGGGTGGCAGGAGAAAGAATGAGTGTCAAGTGAAGGGGGAAGCCCCTTATAAAACCATCAGATCTTGTTAGAACTCACTCACTATCACAAGAACAGCAAGCGGAAAACTGCTCCTATGATTCAATTATCTTTACCTGGCCTCCCCTTGACAGGTAGGGATTATGGGAACTACAATTCAAGATGAGATTTGGGTGGGGACACAGCCAAACCATCAGTACCCTTTACATTTCTTCCATTCTAGCTCTACAAACCACAGAGTCAGGGATAGGCAAACTAAAGATTTTAAGAGCTAACAATCTGATAGGGATAGATAAGCCTTATAGGGTTGCATGAAAAGCAATTACAATTATGAATATGTTTTGTCAAATGTAAGAGATTACACAAGTATAATTCTTTTGTAACTTTCCAATACCTTCCTATATAATCTTATTTTTTACAAATTTCTCCTTATCCTACCTTTTGTATAGGACAACGTTCTATAGCATAGATGTATCCAGATTACCTTGGATCCTTGATGTTATTACTTATATGGAATAAAGTTTAAACTTTCCTAGGTGGCAGCAAAAGCCACTCACAAACTAATCTAATCTTTATTTTTAGACTCATCTGCTAACCTGCCTTTGAACTGGCTTCTGCCTTTCCCTCCTATTCCATTCTTAATGAGATCCTTTTCATTCTTTAAAGCCCATTTCAATTTTCTTGCAACCTACAAACCCCACTCCTCAGTCCTTCTAGGAAAAAGTAATCGATTCTCTCACACTTCTTCCACATTCCATGCTATTGCATTTTATATAGCATTATATTAATATATTTATGTGTCTTTCTTCCTCAGTATACCAAAAGCACTTTATAAGTGTGGCACATATTTTAACACCCAAGGAACTATTATAGAGGCTGGTTCAAAACATTTTTCAATTAATGTTTCCTGAATTTAGTAGAGTTAGATCTACATATGTATACTACTACAAACATATGCATATAATAAGTTCAAATAGGTAGGCAAATTATACTTAATAAATTCTATACATATTTGTGTGCAAGTATCTGTAAATATTTTATAAGCATCTGTGATATATATTCTATAACATAATACATGCTGGGTAAATATACGTTGAATTAAATGCATGAGAATATCTTGATCACAGTTAACATTTTTTGACTATGCCCTACGTGCCAAATCCTTTGCTAAGTGCTTCACATGAACTCTCATTTCCTTGGCATACCAGTGAACCCTAACATAGGTACTCTCATTATCCTATGTTTGCAAAGAAGGAAACCTAGACTTAAAACCGTGAAGTAAATTGCCCATAGTTCTGTATTCATTGAGTCAGAGATTTGAATTTTAAATCTAAATGTATCTGACTCTAAAGTTTGTGTTCTTTCTAGTAACATTCTGTGGATAGATTCATACATACATATATACACACACAGATATGTATACAGAGCAAGCTATGGAGACATGTCCATATGCCATATACAATAGAGTTATAGGTCTGTATACATATATTATCAACTCCTGTCTCTTGAATATGAACATAATGAGAGCATATATAATTATATAAAATATACATATGTGGTATATGTTATACATTTATATAGAATAAACATTTCTTTTTCTCTGACAAGTACATGCTTTGTTCACAGACAATATTTTGCTATGAACTTTGGGTGAATCAATCAGCAAGTATGTATATGCATTTTCTAATATAAATATGTTTTCTATATATATGTATATATAACTTTATTTATCTTTTTAAGGGCTGCACATAGAAGATATAAAATGGATTTTCCAGGTTAAAAAATCTATAGCTACTCTCCCATCAGTATGCTTGCTAGCTACAGCTGCCATCCCCATGTGGTGGAGAGGTGTGGACCATCATCAACAAGTTTTAATTTGTCAGTCTAGTTGGGACAAGGATACTATTATAAAGCTTTGTTCTCTGGAAATATATACAATCACAGCTGACATTCAGGCACTTGCTGTCACCACTTGCAGCAAAAGTGTCTATGTGTTTTTGGTTCTTTTTATGCTGCCCCTTCCTTTTTTCCTCAGCCTGTGAGTCAGTTACATTTGTATTTATTCTTTCAGATCTACTTCCTTAGCAAGGTATATGTGCTAACATAGCACTGTCTACTCCTCAATCTCCTTTGCCCTCTTTGCATTTAAGTAAGACTTTTACAATTCCAGGATCCCTCTGAAGCAGGCAAAAATCACTGCTGCCCTTTCTCACAAGGGTTGCCAAGTCCAAAGAACATGAAGTGCAATCAGGATTTTGCTACTTACTATTGGGTGACCTGGGCAAGTCCCTCCCTCCCTCCCTTCCTCTCTGTTTTCTTTTCTTTCCTTTTTTTCTTTTCTTTTCTTTTCTTTTCTTTTCTTTTCTTTTCTTTCTCTCTCTCTTTCTTTCTCTCTCTTTCTTCTTTCTTCCTTCTTTTTCTTTCTCTTTCCTTCTTTCTTCTTTTTCTCTTTCTGTCTTTCTCTTTCTTTATCTTTTCTCTTCCTTTCTCTTTCCTTTCTTTTCCTTTTTTTCTCTTTTCGTTTACAACAGCCTCGACTCCTGCAGGCTCAAGTGACCTTCTTCTCTCAATCTCCCAAGTAAATGGGACTACAGGCACACATCTCCATGCCTGGCTAATTCTTTAAAAAAATTTTTAGATGAGGTCTCACAATGTTGCCCAGGCTTATCTCAAACACCTGGGCTCAAGCAATCCTCGTGCATCAGCCTTCCAAAGTGCTGAGATTATAAGCATGATCCACCACTCCCCACTTAAGCAAGTTTCTGAATCCCTATGTGCCTCAGTTTTCCATCCCCAAAATGGAAATCATAGCACTTACATGTTGGGTTTTCTATGAGGATTAAAGGAGATTGTTTACATCTGAATAATGAAACAAGTACAAGGTGTTCTATATAGCTCAGTAAAGTGAACGGAATAAATTAAAGCAGCAACAGTGAAGAGACTAAAAAGGACTGTCAGTGGATAGATTCCACAAACTGTAGGATCAGGGAGCATGAGTGAACATCTGCTGATGTACATAACAAACCATGGGGGAAAACAAAGTACTGGGAAGTGGACCACTACAAAAGAGTGGATTGCTTGGAAGAGCTTAAAAAGGCAGTTGTAAAGCATGTAAAATAACAGTAGTTTAAATTAGAATTAGAAATCCAAAAATATGTTTTCAAAAAGTTGAAACAAATAGAGTCCAAGCAACACAATGACTAAAGAGTTAGATAATGTTAGTGATATGGTAAATTAGGCAAATGCACCTTCCACTGAATAATAAGATAATTAAAAACTTCTATAACATGTTATAATAAAACATTTTGCGGTGTTTACTATGTGGTCAACTGTGTGAAATCCTTTGTATACATTTCATCTAATCCTCCTGATAATACTACATATTTGGTGCTGCTCTCACCCACATTTAAAAGATGAAGAAGCTGAAGCAGAGAGAGCTCCTCAAGGGTACGAAGTTAACCTCACGGTCAGGACAAGAACCCCTTGTAATTCACCCCAGAGCCCACAGTCTACATCCCAATGGTGTATTTCTCTCACAAAGGACATGAGTCACAGTTGAAGCAGATGCAGTATGTCATGATTTTTAGCTACTGGAGGGTAATAAAAGATAAACCTTTGAACAGGATAGGAAGAACTTTTTTAAGTGGCAAAAGCAAAGTAATAGTCAACGGCAAAAGAAGAAAATAAAATGAAAGCACAACTACTTGGCTTGACAGTGAGGGACTTTTATGTTGTCAAATAAGAAATGTTTATTGGCTTTTATTTTTCATGTCAATATAAGGACACAAGATAGAAAATACAAATGTGTTTACCAAGATATAGATGTCGTCAGCCTTGATGGCTTAAAAGAAAAGACACTGCTCCCAGAAGACCGGAGGAAGCTAGGAGGTGAGAAGGAGGGATGAGGTACCTACATCGATGGAGATTCATTAGATGCTATTTAAAGTTAAAGAAACAAGAAGGAAAGTTGAATTGTTCTATTTATGTAAAGACAAACACTATGCAAAAAAATTATCTTGTAAAAATTAAGTGGGATTATAGAGTTAAGAAAATTTGGCTTATCTTTTCACAGAAAGAATTGATAGAGGTAATTAAATTAATTAAATCAAGAAAAGCCTGTATAGTCATATCAATTTAGATTTAGAATTGTAATTAGCAGACTTCTTGAAGTAAATCAGGGTCAAGGGGAAAGCACAGACAGCAGTGAAGCCAGAGCACTCTTACTTTCCTGTATAAGCTTCAAAGTATTCATGTGTGTGTGTTTGCGTAAAAGTGAGTGTATGTGCATCTCCACACTTATACACATAGACATACATATGACCCACAGCTATATTTCTCCTTGTAACAGCAGCCAGGAATGAGAGTCCCTTAAGCAAACTGGACATTCCCTGCAGGGAAAAAAAACATGCCTAGGTGAAAATTATCATCATCAAAGGCTATGGATCCTTCCTAGGAGCTGACATCAACATACTAGTGGATTAAAAGAATTAACAAGTTCGTTGTCAATTCACACTGGATCCTATTTCTCTGTGAGGTCCCCTCCCGTCCGCTCCCCTCCCTGCTCTCCCTTCCCTCCTTCCTTTTTTCATTTCCCTCCTCCCTACCTTTCTCTCTCTGTTTTTTTCTCTTCTTTCAACTTCAGTGTATTCCTATATATCCTACCAATGCTTCCATTTTAGCATCATGAATATTTATAGTCCAAATGAGAAAAACAACCAGCTTCACTTTGCCAAAAGGAAATCTCAAAGTCTAAGAAGTTAGGGGCCACTACCCTTGACAAAATGAGAGTTTGCCAGCCATCTTTCATAGTTGGGTTCAAAACCTATTCTTCCACTTCCTCCTTTGTGTAGTCTTAAGTGAATACACCTCATTGTCTCAGTTTCCACGTCTGTAAAATGGAAGTATTAATACCTCAAACTATTATTGAGAGATTAAATGTGTCAACACTGTCCACCACAGGACACTTATGCGGTGCTAGGCATAATGCCTTATGTGCAATATCTTACTACAGCCATCACAATAGCTTCACAAAGACCCCTGTGTGATGGATATTACCATCCATTCTATGGATGAGTCTGTGGAAGCTCATAATAGTTAAGGAACAGTTCTAAGTAGCCAAATCTGCATTTGAACCCAGGCCTTTTTGAGTGATTCCTCCCACCACACTCTTTATGCTGTTTCACTTTGCAGAGGGGCCATCCAGGTGTAATGCCATGGTACCACCTCCCTCCACTGAACCCAAGCTGACTTCTGCCCCCTGGAAAGTGATGGAGTGACTATTCAGAATCTCATAGTTATGGCCTGTGGATAGTGAAGTTGATTCAGAAAACACAATAAAACTCCACCAATAGTGCTCTTCTGACTGAAGACAAAACCAGAAAGTAGTGGCTTTGATATAAATCTTCTCAGTTGTGGCAAATTATGAACTTGACTAGATTTTATTTATTTTATTTAAAATTCTCATTTCCACTGAAAGGATTTTTCCTAAGGCCATAATATTCTTCTCTCTAGCCAAACTACTCAGAAGAAAGAAAATATATGGTAGGGAAATTACAGGCTTTTAACTTTGTCAGGAGATTCCTGAGTTATCCGTAAATCCTCCTCCTTTCTCCACTCATCCACTCAGCCTTAAAAGTTGCTCCTCCTTTGTTCTGCACCTTTCCAGAATCTATGCTGTTCTCACACATGCATAGTAACTCTTCAGTTCTCCAAACAAACTGCAACTGCTATGTGTCTATCCCTGTCTCTCACTGAAACCTTTTCAGTTCATTTGTTATTGAAGCACAAGTGAGTTTTCTAAAAGGCAAATCTGACCATATCACTCCTCTGCTTGCAAGCCCTTGAGAGGTCCAGTTGCTAATATCATCTAAAGCAAATTTCTTAGAATGGCAGAAGAGAACTCTGGGTTTTGTCCTCAACATATTTTTTCCTGCCTACTTCACACCCCTAACCTTAACGTACAACACATAAACAGTATTCAACTACCTATGGTTCCCAGGACATGTGAGGTGGTTTCACATCTTCATGACTTGGCACATACTCCAATTTTCCTGGAATATATAGTTCACTTTGCTCAGCTTTGCATACTGTTACTCATGTTTCATGACCTATCTTTTTTTTTTTTTTTTTTTTTTTGAGATGGAATCCCGCTCTGTCACCCAGGCTGGAGTGTAGTGGCGCGATCTCGGCTCGCTGCAAGCTCCGCCTCCCGGGTTCACGCCATTCTCCTGCCTCAGCCTCTCCGAGTAGCTGGGACTACAGGCGCCCGCCACCACGCCCGGCTAATTTTTTGTATTTTTAGTAGAGACGGGCTTTCACCGTGGTCTCGATATCCTGACCTCGTGATCCTCCCACCTCGGCCTCCCAAAGTGCTGGGATTACAAGCGTGAGCCACCGCGCCCGGCCATGACCTATCTTAAATACCACTCATGTAACTTTCCCAGAAGAATCAATCAATATTTCCTTTATATGAGTATCTCACTTGGTATTACAGCACTTACAGTAATTATTCATTGTAATTATTTGCTTGCACGTTTATTACTCCAAAGAGAGTGAACTCCTTGGGGCAGAAAAAATATCTTAGGGATTTTTGTACCCCTAACACCTAGGACAGGGTCAAGCACAGACTAGATCTCACCAGTAAATACCTTGGGCATGAATAAATATTTAGGAGTAGGAAATTATTTCTGACATATGGTCAAATCATTGATTGTGTGTGTGTAATGTATCAGATTATGTGGTAAGCATTGGGACAGAACTTTGAACCAGACAATCATAATCTCAAATTTCACTGAGCTCACTCATATGCTAAAACTCTCATGAAAGTGCACACATCAGGGCTGGGCACGGTGGCTCACGCCTGTAATCCCAGCACTTTGGGAGGCTGAGGCGGGCAGATCACTTGAGGTCAGGAGTTAGAGACCATGGTGAAACCCCGTCTCTACTAAAAATACAAAAAAATAAAAATCAGCCGGGCGCGGTGGCGGGCGCCTGTAGTCCCAACAACTCCGGAGGCTGAGGCAGGAGAATGGTGTGAACCCGGGAGGCGGAGCTTGCAGTGAGTCAAGATCGTGCCACTGCACTCCAGCCTGGGCAACAGAGCGAGACTCCGTCTCCAAAAAAAAAAAAAGAAAGTGCACACATCCGGGAGCATTTCCAAGATGGCCGAATAGGAACAGCTCCAGTCTACAACTCCCAGTGAGAGCAGTGCAGAAGATGAATGATTTCTGCATTTCCAACTGAGGTACTGAGTTCATCTCACCGGGGCTTGTTGGACAGTGGGTGCAGGACAGTGGGTGCAGTGCACCAAGTGTGAGCTGAAGCAGGGTGAGGCATCGCCTCACCTGGGAAGCACAGGCGGTCAGGGAATTCCCTTTCACAGCTGAACAAAGCTGTAACAGACGGCACATGGAAAATCCGGTCACTCCCACCCTAATACTGTGCTTTTCCAATGGTCTTAGCAAACGGCACACCAGGAGATGATATCCCACGCCTGGCTCAGAGGGTCCTACGCCCATGGAGCCTCACTCATTGCTAGCACAGCAGTCTGAGATCAAACTGCAAGGCGGTAGTGAGGCTGGGGGAGGGGCGCCTGCCATTGCTGAGGCTTGAGTAGATAAACAAAGCAGCAAGGAAGCTCGTACTGGGTGGAGCCCACTGCAGCTCAAGGAGGCCTCCTGCCTCTGTAGACTCCACCTTTTTGGGCAGCGCATAGCCAAACAAAAGGCAGCAGAAACCTCTGCAGACTTAAATGTCCCTGTGTGAAAGCTTTAAAAAGAGTAGTGGTTCTCCCAGCATGGAGTTCGAGATCTGAGAATGGACAGACTGCCTCATCAAGTGGGTCCTGACCCTGAGTAGCTTATCTGGGAGGCACCCCTCAGTAGGGGCAGACTGACATGTCACACGGCCGGGTACCCCTCTGAGATGAAACCTCCAGAGGAACGATCAGACAGCAACATTTGCTGTTCAGCAATATTCGCTGTTCTGCAGCCTCCGCTGCTGATACCCAGGCAAACAGGGTCAGGGGTGGACCTCCAGCAAACTCTAACAGACCTGCAGCTGAGGGTTCTGACTGTTAAAAGGAAAACTAACAAACAGAAAGGACATCCACACCAAAACCCCATGTGTACGTCACCATCATCAAAACCACAGATAAATAAAACCACAAAGATGGGGAAAAATAGAACAGAAAAACTGAAAATTCTAAAAATCAGATCACCTCTCCTCCTCCAAAGGAATGCAACTCCTCACGAGCAACGGAACAAAGCTGGACGGAGAATGACTTTGATGAGTTGAGAGAAGAAGGCTTCAGATGATCATACTTCTCCAAACTAAAGGAGGAAGTTCGAACCCATGGCAAGGAAGTTAAAAACCTTGAAAAAAGATTAGACAAATGGCTAACTAGAATAACCAATGC
Organism: Symphalangus syndactylus; assembly: GCF_028878055.3. Classification (NCBI taxonomy): domain Eukaryota; kingdom Metazoa; phylum Chordata; class Mammalia; order Primates; family Hylobatidae; genus Symphalangus; species Symphalangus syndactylus. The sequence goes on from NC_072426.2 coordinate 82,480,219, forward strand.
AGAGAAGTCCTTAAAGGACCTGATGGAGCTGAAAACCATGGCACGAGAACTATATGACGAATGCACAATCTTCAGTAGCCTATTCGATCAACTGGAAGAAAGGGTATCAGTGATTGAAGATCAAATGAATGAAATGAAGTGAGAAGAGAAGTTTAGAGAAAAAAGAATAAAAAGAAACCAACAAAGCCTCCAAGAAATATGGGACTATGTGAAAAGACCAAATCTACGTCTGACTGGTGTACCTGAAAGTGACAGGGAGAATGGAACCAAGTTGGAAAACACTCTGCAGGATATTATCCAGGAGAACTTCCCTAACCTAGCAAGGCAGGCCAACATTCAAATTCAGGAGATACAGAGAATGCCACAGAGATACTCCTCAAGAAGAGCAACTCCAAGACACATAATTGTCAGATTCACCGAAGTTGAAATGAAGCAAAAGTTGTTAAGGGCAGCCAGAGAGTTCGGGTTACCCACAAAGGGAAGCCCATCAGACTAACAGCTGGTCTCTCGGCAGAAACTCTACAAGCCAGAAGAGAGTGGGGGCCGATATTCAACATTCTTAAAGAAAAGAATTTTCAACCCAGAATTTCATATCCAGGCAAATTAAGCTTCATAAGCGAAGGAGAAATAAAATACTTTACAGACAAGAAAATGCTGAGAGATTTTGTCACCACCAGGCCTGCCCTACAAGAGCTCCTGAAGGAAGCAATAAACATGTAAGGGAACAGCTGGTACCAGCCACTGCAAAAACATACCAAATTCTAAAGACCATTGATGCTAGGAAGAAACTGCATCAACTAACAAGCAAAATAAGCAGCTAACATCATAATGACTGGATCAAATTCACACATAACAATATTAACCTTAAATGTAAATGGGCTAAATGCTCCAATTAAAAGACACAGACTGGCAAATTGGATAAAGAGTCAAGACACTTCAGTGTGCTGTATTCAGGAAACCATCTCATGTGCAGAGACACACATAGGCTCAAAATAAAGGGAGGGAGGAAGATCTACCAAGCAAATGGAAAACAAAAAAAGGCAGGGATTGCAATCCTAGTCTTTGATAAAACAGACTTTAAACCAGCAAAAATCAAAAGAGACAAAGAAGGCCATTACATAATGGTAAAGGGATCAATTCAACAAGAAGAACTAACTGTCCTAAATATATATGCACCCAATACAGGAGCACCAAGATTCATAAAGCAAGTCCTTAGAGACCTACAAAGAGACTCAGACTCCCACACAATAATAATGGGAGACTTTAACACCCCACTGTGAACAGTAGACAGATCAACGAGACAGAAAGTTAACAAGGATATCCAGGAATTGAACTCAGCTCTGCACCAAGCAGACCTAATAGACATCTACAGAACTCTCCACCCCAAATCAACAGAATATACAATCTTCTCAGCACCACACTGCACCTATTCCAAAATTGACTACATAGTTGGAAGTAAAGCACTCTTAGGCAAATGTAAAAGAACAGAAATGATAACAAACTGTCTCTCAGACCACAGTGCAATCAAACTAGAACTTAGGATTAAGAAACTCACTTAAAACTGCTCAAATACATGGAAACTGAACAACCTGCTCCTGAATGACTACTGGCTACGTAATGAAATGAAGGCAGAAATAAAGATGTTCTTTGAAACCAATGAGAACAAAGACACAACACACCAGAATCTCTGGGACACATTGAAAGCAGTGTGTGAAGGAAATTTATAGCACTAAATGCCCACAAGAGAAAGCAGGAAAGATCTAAAATTGACACCCTAAAGTCACGATTAAAAGAATGATAAAGGGGATATCACCACTGATCCCACAGAAATACAAACTACCATCAGAGAATACTATAAACACCTCTATGCAAGTAAACTAGAAAATCTAGAAGAAATGGATAAATTCCTCGACACACACACCCTCCCAAGACTAAATCAGGAAGAAGTTGAATCTCTGAACAGACCAATAACAGGTTCTGAAATTGAGGAAATAATTAATAGCTTATCAACCAAAAAAAGTCCAGGACCAGATGGATTCACAGCCGAATTCTACCAGAGGTACAAGGTGGAGATGGTACCATTCCTTCTGAAACTATTCCAATCAATAGAAAAAGAGGGAATTCTCCCTAGTTCATTTTATGAGGCCAGCATCATCCTGATACCAAAGCCTGGCATAGACACACACACAAAAGAGAATTTTAGACCAATATCCCTGATGAACATCGATGCAAAAACACTCAATAAAATACTGGCAAACCGAATCCAGCAACACATCAAAAAGCTTATCCACCATGATCAAGTGGGCTTTATCCCTGGGATGCAAGGCCAGTTCAACATACACAAATCAATAAACATAATCCAGCATATAAACAGAACCAATGACAAAAAACACATGATTATCTCAATAGATGAAGAAAAGGCCTTTGATGAAATTCAACAGCCCTTGATGCTAAAAACTCTCAATAAATTAGGTATTGATGGAATGTATCTCAAAATAATAAGATCTATTTATGACAAATCCACAGCCAATATCATACTGAATGGGCAAAAACTGGAAGCACTCCCTTTGAAAACTGGCACAAGACAGGGATGCCCTCTCCCACCACTCCTATTCAACATAGTATTGGAAGTTCTGGCCAGGGCAATCAGGCAGGAGAAAGAAATAAGGGGCATTCAGTTAGGAAAACAGGAAGTCAAACTGTCCCTGTTTGCAGATGACATGATTGTATATCTAGAAAACCCCATTGTCGCAGCCCAAAATCTCCTTAAGCTGATAAGCAACTTCAGCAAAGTCTCAGGATACAAAATCAATGTGCAAAAATCACAAGCATTCTTATACACCAATAACAGACAAACAGAGAGCCAAATCATGAGTGAATTCCCATTCACAATTACTTCAAAGAGAATAAAATACCTAGGAATCCAACTTACAAGGGATGTGAAGGAACTCTTCAAGCAGAACTACACACCACTGCTCAACGAAATAAAAGAGGACACAAATAAATGGAGGAACATTCCATGCTCATGGATAGGAAGAATCAATATTGTCAAAATGGCCATACTGCCCAAGATAATTTATAGATTCAATGCCATCCCCATCAAGCTACCAATGACTTTCCTCACAGAATTGGAAAAAACTACTTTAAAGTTCATATGGAACCAAAAAAGAGCCCACATTGCCAAGTCAATCCTAAGCCAAAAGAACAAAGCTGGAGGCATCACGCTACCTGACTTCAAACTATACCACAAGGCCACAGTAACCAAAACAGCATGGTACTGGTACCAAAACAGCGATATAGACCAATGGAACAGAACAGAGCCCTCAGAAATACTACCACACATCTACAACTCTCTGATATTTGACAAACCTGACAAAAACAAGAAATGGGGAATGGATTCCCTATTTAATAAATGGTGATGGGAAAACTGGCTAGCCATATGTAGAAAGCTGAAACTGGATCCCTTCCTTACACCTTATACAAAAATTAATTCAGGACAGATTAAAGACTTAAATGTTAGACCTAAAACCATAAAAACCCTAGAAGAAAACGTAGGCAATAGCATTCAGGACATAGACATGGGCAAGGACTTCATGTCTAAAACACCAAAAGCAATGGCAACAAAAGCCAAAATTGACAAATGGGATCTAATTAAACTAAAGAGCTTCTGCACAGCAAAAGAAACTACCATCAGAATGAACAGGCAACCTACAGAATGGGAGAAAATTTTTGCAATCTACTCATCTGACAAAGGGCTAATATCCAGAATCTACAGTGAGCTCAAACAAATTTACAAGAAAAAAACAACCCCATCAAAAAGTGGGTGAAGGGTATGAACAAACACTTCTCAAAAGAAGACATTTATGTAGCCAACAAACACATGAAAAAATGCTCATCATCACTGGCCATCAGAGAAATGCAAATCAAAACCACAATGAGATACCATCTCACACCAGTTAGAATGGCCATCATTAAAAAGTCAGGAAACAACAGGTGCTGGAGAGGATGTGGAAACGTAGCTTTTTCTTCTAGTAAATGTGATCATATTAAGACACCAAGCTTCTCAAGATTAAAAGAAAAAAAGGTTAAATATACAGGGTTAAGAGGAGGTGAAAGTGAATTAGTGCTAAATACAATGGGCATTATCTCTTAAAGGCTGATGCAGTTATTACAGACAATGTTTCAATAACACTGATGAACAAGATGGACTTTATTTAAAACAAAATATAATCTTATTCTAAGAAGAGGCAATAATAGATTATAGGACAGAATCAATTACCAATTTCTGTCAGATTCTTCATGACTTTTATTTGTCCGGCTTGTTAAATGAGCATTACTTTACATTCCTCATTCAGCAAGTCTTTTGAAAGTGAAACTTTTATTACATTTCCCAGGGAGCAGAATGAAATATATCTGAATATTTAAACCTACATAGATAAGTCAGTTTCACTAACTTTGAACTCTCCTTGCTCTAATAAATCCTGCCTACCTTTTGTATGAATGGCCATGCCAAAATATGCAAAGTTCCCAGAGATATTTTATAAATTTCTAGAATATGAAACAACACTGGATTATCCTAGAAGAGCCAATCACCATGATTTTGGGGGTTTGCTCATTCATAAATACAAATGAGCAGGACTGATTTGATTAATAAATTAATTAACATAAATAATATTACTAGGAGAAATAATTCACACAAAGGAAATTTGACATTTGCTAAAAATTTAGACTTACCAAAATTGACCCAGAAAAACTACATGGTAGCAACAGTGTCCATAGAGAAAACTCACAATGATGGATGACAGTGTTGATAAGATTGATAAGGGTGAGAAAACAGAAGAAATCAATTTATTGGTTCCATTGGGAATATTGTAAACAATGCTGAGATATTTTATAAATTAATTCCTGAGGTATGGTGATTGAGTTAACTCCACATAATAGGAACACAGATAAATCCCCTACATACTCAGAAAGAATCATCACACCCACACCCTCCAACATTAAGTAAATAAATGAGTATCTACACATAAAGAGGTTATCCTAAAGTTTGTAATATCTGTATCAGATGTCTCAAAGCAGCAGATTTTGTGCAAAACCTGACTTTAAGTATTGTATGGTCAGGACAGTGTTTACAAAAAATTGAAATCCAAAACCATGAGTTATCATTTAAAAAATTATGTTTTCATGGAAAACACTGGGTTTGTAACCTTTTTTGAAACATCTGTTCTGGAACTTCTGAGCTCCTATTTCCACAGATAGCAACTGGATGGTGTAGAGCACTGTCTGAGCCCTTTAGGTAGAGCATGTACCTGATAGAAATCACTCAATTATGCAACACACATGGCCCCTGTAAGTATTTGTGTTTAAAACCCCTCCTGAAAGCACTTGAGATGCGAGAATGCCAAGAAGCATCCTGTGCTATTCCAAGAAACCTCTTCCTTTTCCAAGAAATTGGCTCGGTACACATAGGCAAGACATGCACATTTTCAGATCTCCAGCTTCCTGGGCTGCAGCAACTTAATTCATGGTATTGTGAAAAGGATTAAAAAATATAATGTATGAAAATATCAAGCACAGTGTTTGTCTCATAATAGATGCTTGGGAAAAGATAGTCATGATAATGACCATTAACTGAAGAACTATATTTAGTCATAGTTCTCTGATGTTTAAAGGGAAAAAAAAAGATAAACAAAATACATCTTACTTGTGGATAGTGGAATGATGTTGCTGTGCTGTTACACATCTGTAAAGCTATTGTTAGAGATTGCTATGAAATACTACCATCTGGTCAGTCAAGGCTCTGTTCTCAGGCATGGTGGGTGGAAAGTATTACTGTCCAGGGGTACTCCCTGGAGTAGCAGGGAGGTAGCAGAAGGAAACTTCACTTGTCTCTTCTTGTGCCCATTTAAACTATCAATGTCTCCAGAGAGATTTCTCATTATGAAAGCTGAGGTAGCTCAGTGGTTATTAAATACCATATCACATTTCATATCCCCTTTTTAGTGGGTAAGGTATGTATTTTCTCACTCACATATAGTATGCGAGAATTTAACCCACTAAAAAGAAACTTTTGGTTATCAGTAGTTCCCTAATAATGATAACATAATAAATATAGTCCTTGCAATCACCATCATTTATAAGTTGGAACTTCATGACAAAATTTATTCTGAGAAAGAATCAAAATTATAAAATGCAGAATTCATAAAACAAAGCTGTAAGTAAAATTTAAGAGTCGTTATTTATAAACTTTATTGTGATGGCAGAACTTTAGAGTTCTGATTTATAACATAAATCACTTATATCTCAAGTGTAAAATAAGGTTGGGAAAATCAAATCCCTTTATTTCAGATTTTTTGACAGGTCACTGCATTTTTTTCCACTTAAGTTTCTGGTGTTTATTCATGGCAATAGTAGAGGGTCAGATGTTCCTATGGTGCAATACGGTACTTGAGAAAAACCTGGCGTGCAAAATGGCCATTCCACCCAGGTCATTTCCTGTGGGCATGTTTGAGACAAACTGGTCCAATGCATTGGTCACTGGTGTTAACCGGGTTGAAACTCATGTTTGCTGACTGAAAATATTTGTTATACATTTGCTTTTGTGATGTTTCATTTTTCAATCAAATTCAAGTCTGGCAAGTAGTTTTGGGTTGAGGCAGGATTTATCCACCCATCAGCCACCACTATAAATCTGCCAGTGAGAAATTGAGTAGAAACCATCTGGAGACCTTTCAGAGGTTTTCCCAACACATGAAGCATTTTATGCTTTTAGAATATTTATTTAACCAAAGGAAGCACATGGAAAATGAGAGGAAATGGACATCAATTTGTGTTTTTACTAACTTCCCCCACAAAACCTTTTGGATTATGCAGTTTAAAAATACAGTTTTAAAAATCTTGTACGGAATTCCAGTTAAATATAGTTTAAAAGAGTGGTTAGGACTCACTCTGTTTTTATTTTTAGGTATAATTCAATAAAATTATCTTGTGGTAACCGTCTTACAGACAAAAATCTATTTGAATTTTACTCTTTGATGTGTCCAGAAAGCGGAAAGAAGTTGGCACTCATTATTTCATTCTGTCAAGTTTTTATTGAGGCTGATTATCAATAGACAAGGATTATTACAGAAACTGCAGCTCATTGAGTTTTAAAGACCTCGCGTTTTGTGATAGTAATGCATTATATAAGACTGCCCAGGTTCGTGGCAAGAGACTATTGTTACAGAAGCCAGAATGTTGTAGAACTTTTGTTTTTTAAGATGAAAAAAATGATCTGAATTACTCTTTTCTTTTCTGGCTTCTCAGAATACCCCTTGGCATGTGCTTTTACTTCTTGGTGCTGGAAAGTTGCCAGAGCCAGAGAGAGAGTGCCCGGGTCTGCTGAGAGCTGGCTAGCCAGGAGAAACCACTCAAGCCTGCCAGAAGAGAGCTGGTTGAGATGAGCCACAGGGCTCCCTCCAATAGTGACAGCCTATATTTTGTCAGTTCCTCCCTTCAAAAAATGCCACTTCTCCCACAGCTGGCCAGGTGCATTCTAATTTACTTTCAAACATATGAGGAGAGCCATTAAAACTTGAATAGATCTAGTTTCATTTATTGTATTAATAATTTGGGAAAATTAAGAGACAAGGAAGTTAACTGATTTCTCTAAGTGTGCTCACCTTATACGAGGCCAAGTTAGACTCAAACATCCTAGTGCAGTGACCTTTCCAGCCCATAATAGTGATGTGACAAAGGACAGGGTCAGGCTGGGTCAGTCAGTGGAAAATCCAATCAGTGGACTATGCCACTTAAACAAAAACACTTAACCCTATAGTCTCTGTCTCTGTTTGTCTCTCTCTGTATATATACAGAGAGACTGTATGTATATATAATCTCTATCTCTACTTTCTCTCCATTCTTTCCGCCTCATGGGTAAGAACTAAGACAATTCCTCTAGTAAATATTAAAATGTCAGATAATAGGATATAGATCCATTTTTTTTAAGGCCCATGGATAGAACCTAAAGAACAAGTCTGCCTTGTATACTATAATATATATTTTAATTACTAAAAGTTAAACAAAATACAAGTTACAGTTGCAGAAAACCCCTATACTATGTTGGAGAAAACAGTAAGCATTGCTTGGGAGCTAAAATGTAGTCGAATGCTCTCACTGACATCTCAGTTCTCATCTGTCATCAAATCATGTTGTCTTGACACTTAAAAAATCAAGAATATGGCCATCCTTACCACCTCCACTGCTGCCACTCAGGTCCAATCCACCACCATCCTGTGTGGGTCATGTAACTTGCATCCCAGCATTTGCCTCCACCTCCCTGTCTTCTGCTTTCAACACAGCAATACAAATGACTCTGTTGAAAGCTGAGACAGGTCATGCCATCCCTCTGTTTAAAATGTATCAGGCCAGGCGGGGCACAGTGGCTCACAACTGTAATCTCAGCACTTTGGGAGGCCGAGGCAGGCAGATCACGAGGTCAACAAATCGAGACCATCCTGGCCAACATGGTGAAACCCCATCTCTACTAAAAATACAAAAATTAGCCGGGCACAGTGGTGCACACCTGTAATCCCAGCTATTCGGGAGGCTGAGGCAGAAGAATCGCTTGAACCGAGGAGGCGGAGGTTTCAGTGAGCCAAGATCACGCCACTGCACTCCAGCCAGGGGATAGAGTGAGACTCCATCTCAAAAAATAATTATAAAATAAAATCAATCAATCAATAAAATGTACCAATGGTGTCCTCTCACATCTTGAGTGAAAGCGCCAATTCTTAGAACAGCCTATAGGATCCTCCAGGGCACCTGATTCTGCATTCCCTCCCTGACTCATGTTGCCAAATTCCCACTTCAGGTGACACCAGGCTGCTTGCTGTCCTGTGAGCATGAGGCAGTCTCCAGCCTCAGAATCACTGCCTCCTTCAGGTTTTCACTAAGATGACCCCTTCTCGATGCCCCTTTTCTGATTGTCTTATTGAAATCTCACATGCCTTTCTTCTGTCTTCTGTCCTTGTTCCATCTTTTATTATTCCTCCTCAGCTCTTATCATGATCTAAGTAATAAGTTTGTGGTTTTGCCCTGGTCCTGCATGTGTTGGTCAGTGGTCCTTCACTAGCAGGCTAAGGTGTCCATCAGCAGAGAGATTTTCATCTGTTTTCTTCATTGCTGTATCCTCAATGGATCATAGGTTCTCAGTAAACATTCCCTGAGTTAATGAATGCACCAGTAAACAAGAGTGCAGGCACACTCCTGACCCAAGAAAGAAGGCATCTTCAATCTCTGAGGAAGGTTTTGACCCAGGAAGGCAGGGATTAGTCAAAACAAATTGCTTGCTGCATCAGAGGTCTTAGGTTATTGAGAAATATGTTTGATACAGCAGAGAAAAGTGTCCCTTGAACATACCCTGGCTTACTGCATAGGGAGCTTTCTAAGTCTTTGAATAGAGGAAAGCCTCCACACTAATGGATAGCTGGGTGGGAGATGGGGAGAAATGCCACCTTCTGGCTTGGATAGAGTTGTAACTGGGACTTCAGGAACCCTGGCAGTCAGAGCTACAAACTGAGTCATGCCAGGGCTTGTGGCCTCAGTCCATCCATGTAGAAATATTAAAAACTGGCCTTGGCTAAGTGCGGTGGCTCATGCCTGTAATCTCAGCACTTTGGGAGAAGAGGTGGGTAGATCACGAGATCAGGAGTTCAAGACCAGTCTGTCCAATATAGTGAAACCACGTGTCTACTAAAAATACAAAAAATTAGCTGGGAATGGTGTTGCATACCTGTAATCCCAGCTACTGAGGAGGCTAAGGCAGGAGAATTGCTTGAACCCGGGAGGCAGAGGTTGCAGTGAGCCGAGATCACACCATTGCACTCCAGCCTGGGCGACAGAACGAGACACCGCCCCCCCGCAAAAAAAAAAATTTTCCTCGGGCCTATTCGGTTTCTGAGACAATGAACATAAAGTCTAGGATTGGATTAGGAGCCTCACTTGACTAATGGACACAGACTAGGAGTGGGCCACATGCCTGATCATAGTAACCTGTCTCATGCTCTGGCCAGGACTTGTAGCCCCATACGGATAGAAGAGGTGAGAGTGGCATCCTTGCCTTGTCCCAATCTCAGAGGAAAGCTCTCAGCTTTCATCACTGAGTATGAGTATGATGTTAGCTGTGGGCTTGTCATATGTGGCCTTTACATGTTGAGGTGCTCTTCTTCTATATCTAACTTCTTGAGCTTTTATTATGAAAGAATGTTGAATTTTGACAAATGCTTTTTCTTCATCTGTTGAGATAACCTTATGCTTTTTGTCATTCATTCTGTTAACGTGGACATATTTCTGTCTTTTTTTTTTTTAGTCTAGCTAAAGTTTTCTTGATTTTATCATATCCCCAAATCAACTATTACTTGTGTTAACCTTTTCTATTATTTTTATAATCACTGTTTCATTTATTTCTTCTCTAATCTTTATTACATCCTTCCTTCTACTAACTTTGGGTATATTTTGTTCTTGTTTTTCTAGTTTCTTGAGGTGTGACGTTGTCTATTTGAGATCTTTCTTCTTTTTTGCTCTTGGTATTTACTGCTACAAAACTTCCTCATAGAAATGCTTTTGCTGCATTTCTATGAGTTTCAGTATGTTGTGTTTCCATTTTTGTTTGTCTCAAGAAATTTTATAAATTTTCCTTTTAATTTCTTTACAGACCCATTGATTTCTTCAGAACATGTTCTTTAATTTCTATGTATTAGTAAATTTTCCAAAATTTCTACTATTATTCATTTCTAGTTTTATACCGTTATAGCCAAAAATGGTACTTGATATGATTACAGTCTTCTTGGATTTGTTAAGACTTGTTTAGTAGCCTAACATCTGATCTATGCTGGGGAATGTGCCCCGTGTGCTTGAGAAGAATGTGTGTCCTGCTGCTGTTGGATAGAATGTTCAGTGTATATCTGTTAGGTCTGTTAGGTCTAAAGTGTAGTTTAGTCTGATGTTTCCTTATTGATTTTCTGTCTGGATGATCTTTCCGTTTCTGAAAGTGGGATATTGAACTCCCCTATTATTTTAGTATTGCAGTCTATTTCTTTCTTCAGATTCTTTTATATTTGTTTCCTATATTTAGGTGTTCATCCAGCCTTAAGATCTAATAAAATTAGCCTTGCTAGGTTTTGGAGCTTGGGACCCACTACTCCTTTATTTTTCCAATTTCTCCATTTTGGAACAGGACTCATCTTCCTTTATTTTTCTGATTACTCCCTTTTGAAACAGAAAACTCTATTTTATTTATGTCCTACTGTTGTATTTTGGAAGCACATATCTTGTCTGATTTTACTGGTTGATAGCTGCAGAAGAATTGTGCTTCATGATAAATCAAATCTTAAATCTCACCCCTACCTAACTTAGTTGATATTTAGATGAGACTTTTTACTTTAGCATTGATGCTGGAATGAATCAATATCATGGGGGCTGTTGAGGTGAAATAAATGTATTTTTTTTGCAGGTCTAAGGACATGAATTAGCCAAAGGTAGAACGCTATCAACTGAATTGTCCCCCATCATCAAATTTCATATGTTGAAGCTCTAACTCCTGATGTGAATATATTTGGAGATAGGGTCTTTAGGATGTAACAAAATTTAAATGATATTATGGGGTAGGGCCCTAATCCAATAAGACTGGTGGCCTTATAAGAAGACTAAGAGAAGGAGACGATCTCTCTCTCTCTCTCTTTCTCTCTCTCTCTCTCTCTTTCCATCTCTGCATGCACACACCAAGGAAAGGCCCTGTGAGAACCCAGAAATAAGGTGATGTGCAAACCAAGAAGAACCTTCCCTAGAAACTGACCATAGTGGTACCCTGATCTCATACTTTCAGCCTCCAGAACAGTGAGAAAATAAATTTCTGTTGTTTAAGCCACTAATCTGTGGTATTTTTTTACGGAAGCCCAAGTTGACTGATACAAACCTGAAGGGAGAGAGGCATGTTGAGGATTGTGGACCCAAGGGTTTCTAATGGAGAAGGGCCAGCAGAAGAGCAGGGTAGGAGCAAACAAGAAATGGTCTGGAACGTCTCTTCAGGCAGCTCTGAGCTTGCTGTGATTCTTCTCTGTGGACCAGGGTTGCAGGAATGTAGGCAGGCTGGCTTAAAGTGCCAATGGGCAACCAAACAGTAGTCTGCAATGGTGTGATTCCCATGCTAGTCACAGTCCTTTGTTGTCACCGTTGTCACTTAGTTCTTATCTCAGAATTTCTTGCTTAGCACTTTCTCCTGCTAAAGTGGCTAAATACGAAATTCCATCATATCTTTTTGTTTATTGTTTGAATTTTTCTTTAAAAAATTGTATTTCCATAGATTTTTGGGGAACAGGTGGCATTTGGTTACTTGAGTAAGTTCTTTAGTGGTGATTTGTGAGATTTTGGTGCACCCATCACCCAAGAAGTATACACTGAACCCAATTTGTAGTCTTTTATCCGTCACCCCCTCCCAAGTTTTCCCGAGTCCCCAAATTCCCCTGTATCATTCTTATGCCTTTGCATCCTCTTAGCTTAGCTCCCACTTATGAGTGAGAATATACGATGTTTGATTTTCCATTCCTGAGTTACTTCACTTAGAATAATGATCTCCAGTTCCATCCAGGTTGCTGAGAATGGCATTATCAGTTCCTTTTTATGGCTAAGTAGTATTACATTGTATATATTTACCACAGTTTCTTTATTCTCTTGTTGATTGATGGGCATTTGGGCTGGTTTCATATTTTTGCAATTGCGAATTGTGCTGCTATAAACATGTGTGTGCAAGTATCTTTTTTTTTTTTGAGACAGAGTCTCGCTTTGTCACCCAGGCTGGAGTGCAGTGGCGTGATCTCCGCTCACTGCAACCTCTGCCTCCCGTGTTCAAGCTATTTTCCTGCCTCAGCCTCCTGAGTAGCTGGGACTACAGGCGCATGCCACCACACCTGGCTAATTTTTGTGTTTTTAGTAGAGACAGGGTTTCACCGTGTTAGCCAGGAGGTCTCCTGACCTCGTGATCTGCCAGCCTCAGCCTCCCAAAATGCTGGGATTACAAGTGTGAGCTACCGTGCCTGGCCTGTGTGTGCAAGTATTTTTTTTTTTTTTTTTTGAGACAGAGTCTCGCTCTGTTGCCCAGGCTGGAGTGCAATGGCACCATCTCGGCTCACTGCAACCTCCACCTCCCAGGTTCAAGCAATTCTTCTGCCTCAGCCTCCAAAGTAGCTGGGATTATAGGCATGTGCCATCACAGCCAGCTATTTTTTTGTATTTTCAGTAGAGACAGGGTTTCACCATGTTGGCCAGTCTGGCCTCGAACTCCTGACCTCAGATGATCCACCCATCTCAGCCTCCCAAAGGGCTGGGATTACAGGCCTGAGCAACCATGCCTGACCACAAATATCTTATTTCTATAACGATTTCTTTTCTTCTGGGTAGATACCCAGGAGTGGGATTGCTGGATCAAATGGTAGGTCTGCTTTTAGTTTTTTAAGGAATTTCCATACTGTTTTTCATAGTGGTCATACTAGTTTACATTTCCACCAGCAGTGTAGAAATGTTCCCTTTTCACCACATCCACGCCAACATCTATTATTTTGTGATTTTTTCAAATTATGAACATTCTTGCAGGAGGAAGGTAGTATTGCATTGTGGTTTTGATTTGCATTTCCCTGATCATTAGTGATGTTGAGCATTTTTTCATATGCTTGTTGGCCATTTGTTTTTTTTTTGTTTGTTTGTTTGTTTTGTTTTTTTTAACAGTTTTATTTATTTATTTATTTATTTTAATTATACTTTAGGGTTTTAGGGTACATGTGCACAATGTGCAGGTTTGTTACATATGTATCCATGTGCCATGTTGATTTCCTGCACCCATTAACTCGTCATTTAGCATTAGGTGTATCTCCTAATGCTGTCCCTCCCCCCTCCCCCCACCCCACAACAGTCCCCGGAGTGTGATGTTCCCCTTTCTGTGTCCATGAGTTCTCATTGTTCAACTCCCACCTATGAGTGAGAACATGCGGTGTTTGGTTTTTTGTCCTTGCGATAGTTTACTGAGAATGATGTTTTCCAGTTTCATCCATGTCCCTACAAAGGACACGAACTCATCATTTTTTATGGCTGCATAGTATTCCATAGTGTGTATGTGCCACATTTTCTTAATCCAGTCTATCGTTGTTGGACATTTGGGTTGGTTCCAACTCTTTGCTATTGTGAATAGTGCCGCAATAAACATACGTGTGCATGTGTCTTTATAGCAGCATGATTTATAGTCCTTTGGGTATATACCCAGTAATGGGATGTCTGGGTCAAATGGTATTTCTAGTTTGAGATCCCTGAGGAATCGCCACACTGACTTCCACAATGGTTGAACTAGTTTACAGTCCCACCAACAGTGTAAAAGTGTTCCTATTTCTCCACATCCTCTCCAGCACCTGTTGTTTCCTGATTTTTTAATGATGGCCATTCTAACTGGTGTGAGATGGTATCTCACTGTGGTTTTGATTTGCATTTCTCTGATGGCCAGTGATGAGGAGCATTTCTTCATGTGTTTTTTGGCTGCATAAATGTCTTCTTTTGAGAAGTGTCTGTTCATGTCCTCTGCCCACTTTTTGATGGGGTTGTTTGTTTTTTTCTTGTAAACTTGTTTGAGTTCATTGTAGATTCTGGATATTAGCCCTTTGTCAGATGAGTAGGTTGCAAAAATTTTCTCCCATTCTGTAGGTTGTCTGTTCACTCTGATGATAGTTTCTTTTGCTGTGCAGAAGCTCTTTAGTTTAATGAGATCCCATTTGTCGATTTTGGCTTTTGTTGCCATTGCTTTTGGTGTTTTAGACATGAAGTCCTTGCCCACGCCTATGTCCTGAATGGTATTGCCTAGGTTTTCTTGTAGGATTTTAATGGTTTTAGGTCTAACATATAAGTCTTTAATCCATCTTGAATTAATTTTGGTATAAGGTGTAAGGAAGGGATCCAGTTGCAGCTTTCTACATATGGCTAGCCAGTTTTCCCAGCACCATTTATTAAATAGGGAATCCTTTCCCCATTTCTTGTTTTTGTCAGGTTTGTCAAAGATCAGATAGATGTAGCTATGCGGCATCATTTCTGAGGACTCTGTTCTGTTCCATTGATCTATGTCTCTGTTGTGGTACCAGTACCATGCTGTTTTGGTTACTGTAGCCTTGTAGTATAGTTTAAAGTCAGGTAGCGTGATGCCTCCAGCTTTGTTCTTTTGGCTTAGGATTGACTTGGCGATGCGGGCTCTTTTTTGGTTCCATATGAACTTTAAAGTAGTTTTTTCCAATTCTGTGAAGAAAGTCACTGGTAGCTTGATGGGGATGGCATTGAATCTATAAATTACCTTGGGCAGTATGGCCATTTTCACGATATTGATTCTTCCAACCCATGAGCATGGAATGTTCTTCCATTTGTTTGTATCCTCTTTTATTTCATTGAGCAGTGGTTTGTAGTTCTCCTTGAAGAGGTCCTTCACATCCCTTGTAAGTTGGATTCCTAGGTATTTGATTCTCTTTGAAGCAATTGTGAATGGGAGTTCACTCATGATTTGGCTCTCTGTTTGTCTGTGATTGGTGTACAAGAATGCTTGTGATTTTTGTACATTAATTTTGTATCCTGAGACTTTGTTGAAGTTGCTAATCAGCTTAAGGAGATTTTGGGCTGAGACAATGGGGTTTTCTAGATATACAGTCATATCATCTGCAAACAGGGACAATTTGACTTCCTCTTTTCCTAATTGAATACCCTTTATTTCCTTCTCCTGCCTAATTGCTCTGGCCAGAACTTCCAGCACTATGTTGAATAGGAGCGGTGAGAGAGGGCATCCCTGCCTTGTGCCAGTTTTCAGAGGGAATGCTTCCAGTTTTTGCCCATTCAGTATGATATTGGCTGTGGGTTTGTCGTAGATAGCTCTTATTATTTTGAGATACGTCCCATCAATACCTAATTTATTGAGAGTTTTTAGCATGAAGGGTTGTTGAATTTTGTCAAAGGCCTTTTCTGCATCTATTGAGATAATCATGTGGTTTTTGTCTTTGGTTCTGTTTATATGCTGGATTACATTTATTGATTTGCGTATGTTGAACCAGCCTTGCATCCCAGGGATGAAGCCCACTTGATCATGGTGGATAAGCTTTTTGATGTGCTGCTGGATTCGGTTTGCCAGTATTTTATTGAGGATTTTTGCATCAATGTTCATCAAGGATATTGGTCTGAAATTCTCTTTTTTGGTTATGTCTCTGCCAGGTTTTGGTATCAGGACGATGCTGGCTTCATAAAATGTGTTAGGGAGGATTCCCTCTTTTTCTATCGATTGGAATAGTTTCAGAAGGAATGGTACCAGTTCCTCCTTGTACCTCTGATAGAATTCAGCTGTGAATCCATCAGGTCCTGGACTCTTTTTGGTTGGTAAGCTATTGATTATTGCCACAATTTCAGAACCTGTTATTGGTCTATTCAGAGATTCAACTTCTTCCTGGTTTAGTCTTGGGAGGGTGTATTTGTCGAGGAATTTATCCATTTCTTCTAGATTTTCTAGTTTATTTGCATAGAGGTGTTTGTAGTATTCTCTGATGGTAGATTGTATTTCTGTGGGATCGGTGGTGATATCCCCTTTTTCATTTTTTATTGCATCTATTTGTTTCTTCTCTCTTTTCTTCTTTATTAGTCTTGCTAGCGGTCCATCAATTTTGTTGATCTTTTCAAAAAACCAGCTCCTGGATTCATTAATTTTTTGAAGGGTTTTTTGTGTCTCTATTTCCTTCAGTTCTGCTCTGATTTTAGTTATTTCTAGCCTTCTGCTAGCTTTTGAATGTGTTTGCTCTTGCTTTTCTAGTTGTTTTAATTGTGATGTTAGGGTGTCAATTTTGGATCTTTCTTGCTTTCTCTTGTGGGCATTTAGTGCTATAAATTTCCCTCTACACACTGCTTTGAACGTGTCCCAGAGATTCTGGTATGTTGTGTCTTTGTTCTCATTGGTTTCAAAGAACATCTTTATTTCTGCCTTCATTTCATTATGTACCCAATAGTCATTCAGGAGCAGGTTGTTCAGTTTCCATGTAGTTGAGCGGTTTTGACTGAGTTTCTTAATCCTGAGTTCTAGTTTGATTGCACTGTGATCTGAGAGACAGTTTGTTATAATTTCTGTTCTTTTACATTTGCTGAGGAGAGCTTTACTTCCAACTATGTGGTCAATTTTGGAATAGGTGTGGTGTGGTGCTGAAAAAAATGTATATTCTGTTGACTTGGGGTGGAGAGTTCTGTAGATGTCTATTAGGTCCACTTTATGTAGAGCTGAGTTCAATTCCTGGATATCCTTGTTGACTTTCTGTCTCGTTGATCTGTCTAATGCTGACAGTGGGGTGTTAAAATCTCCCATTATTATTGTATGGGAGTTTAAGTCCCTTTGTAGGTCACTGAGGACTTGCTTTATGAATCTGGGTGCTCCTGTGTTGGGTGCATATATATTTAGGATAGTTAGCTCTTCTTGTTGAATTGATCCCTTTACCATTATGTAATGGCCTTCTTTGTCTCTTTTGATCTTTGTTGGTTTAAAGTCTGTTTTATCAGAGACTAGGATTGCAACCCCTGCCTTTTTTTGTTTTCCAGTTGCTTGATAGATCTTCCTCCATCCCTTTATTTTGAGTCTATGTGTGTCTCTGCACGTGAGATGGGTTTCCTGAATACAGCACACTGATGGGTCCTGACTCCTTATCCAGTTTGCCAGTCTGTGTCTTTTGATTGGAGCATTTAGCCCATTTACATTTAACGTTAATATTGTTATGTGTGAATCTGATCCTGTCATTATGATGTTAGTTGGTTATTTTGCTCATTAGATGCTATAGTTTCTTCCTAGCCTCGATGGTCTTTACAGTTTGGCATGTTTTTGCAGGGGCTGGTACCAGTTGTTCCTTTCCATGTTTAGTGCTTCCTTCAGGAGCTCTTTTAGGGCAGGCCTGGTGGTGACAAAATCACTCAGCGTTTGCTTGTCTGTAAAGTATTTTATTTCTCCTTCACTTATGAAGCTTAGTTTGGCGGGATAGGAAATTCTGGGTTGAAAATTCTTTTCTTTAAGAATGTTGAATATCGGCCCCCACTCTCTTCTGGCTTGTAGAGTTTCTGCTGAGAGATCAGCTGTTAGTCTAATGGGCTTCCCTTTGTGGGTAACCCGACCTTTCTCTCTGGCTGCCCTTAACATTTTTTCCTTCATTTCCACTTTGGTGAATCTGACAATTATGTGTCTTGGAGTTGCCCTTCTCGAGGAGTATCTTTGTGGCATTCTCTGTATTTCCTGAATCTGAATGATGGCCTGCCTTGCTAGATTGGGGAAGTTCTCCTGGATAATATCTTGCAGAGTGTTTTCCAACTTGGTTCCATTCTCCCCATCATTTTCAGGTACACCAATCAGACGTAGGTTTGGTCTTTTCACATAGTCCCAAATTTCTTGGAGGCTTTGTTCATTTCTTTTTATTCTTTTTTCTCTAAACTTTCCTTCTCTCTTCATTTCATTCATTTCATCTTCCATCAGCGATACCCTTTCTTCCAGTTGATCGCATCTGCTACTGAGGCTTCTGCAATCTTCGCGTAGTTCTCAAAACTTGGCTTTCAGCTCCATCAGCTCCTTTAAGCCCTTCTCTCCATTGGTTATTCTAGTTATCCAGTCTTCTAAGTTTTTTCAAAGTTTTTAACTTTTTTGCTATTGTTTTGAATTTCCTCTCGTAGCTCAGAGTAGTTTGATCGTCTGAAGCCTTCTTCTCTCAACTCATCAAAGTCATCCTCCATCCAGCTTTGTTCCGTTGCTGGTGAGGAACTGCGTTCCTTTGGAGGAGGAGAGGTGCTCTGTTTTTTAGAGTTTCCTGTTTTTTTGGTCTGTTTTTTCCCCATCTTTGCGGTTTTATCTACTTTTTGTCTTTGATGATGGTGATGTACAGATGGATTTTTGGTGTGGATGTCCTTTCTGTTTGTTAGTTTTCCTTCTACCAGATAGGACCCTCAGCTGCAGGTCTGTTGGAGTTTACTAGAGGTCCACTCCAGACCCTGTTTGGCTGCGTGTCAGCAGCGGTGGCTGCAGAACAGCGGATTTTCGTGAGACCACAAATTCAGCTGTCTGATAGTTCCTCTGAAAGTTTTGTCTCAGAGGAGTACCCGGTTGAATGAGGTGTCAGTCTGTCCCTACTGGGGGGGTGCCTCCCAGTTAGGCTGCTCAGGGGTGAGGGACCCACTTTAGGAGGCAGTCTGTCCGTTCTCAGATCTCCAGCTGCGTGCTGGGAGAACCACTACTCTCTTCAAAGCTGTCAGTCAGACAGGGACATTTAAGTCTGTGGAGGTTCTTGCTGGGTTTTTGTTTGTCTGTGTCCTGCCCCCAGAGGTGGAGCCTACAGAGGCAGGCAGGCCTCCTTGAGCTGTGGTGGGCTCCACCCAGTTCGAGCTTCCTGGCTGCTTTGTTTACCTAAGCAAGCCTGGGCAATGGCGGGCGCCCCTCCCCCAGCCTCGCTGCCGCCTTGCAGCTTGATCTCAGACTGCTGTGCTAGCAATCAGCGAGACTCCGTGGGCTTAGGACCCTCCGAGCCAGGTGTGGGACACAATCTCCTAGTGTGCCGTTTTCCAGGCCCGTTGGAAAAGCGCAGTATTAGGATGGGACTGACCCGATATTCCAGGTGCCGTCTGTTTCCCCTTTCTTTGACTAGGAAAGGGAACTCCCTGACCCCTTGCGCTTCCAGAGTGAGGCAATGCCTCGCCCTGCTTCGGCTCACGCACAGTGCGCTTCACCGACTGTCCTGCACCCACTGTTAGGCACTCCCTAGTGAGATGAAACCGGTACCTCAAGGAGAAATGCAGAAATCACCAGTCTTCTGTGTCGCTGGGGCTGGGAGCTGGAGACCGGAGCTGTTCCTATTCCGCCATCTTGGCTCCACCCCCGAGTTTCTGTTTTTAAAAGAAAAAAAAATGGGCCGGGCGCGGTGGCTCACGCTTGTAATCCCAGCACTTTGGGAGGCCGAGGTGGGGGAATCACGAGGTCAGGAGATCCAGACCACAGTGAAACCCCGTCTCTACTAAAAATACAAAAAAAATTAGCTGGGCGTGGTGGCGGGCGCCTGTAGTCCCAGCTACTCGGAGAGGCTGAGCGCTTGTTGGCCATTTGTATATCTTCTTTGGAGAATTGTCTATTTATGTCCTTAGCCCACTTTTTGATGGAATTGTTTGTTTTTTTTTCTTGCTAATTTGTTTGAATGCCTTGTAGATTCTAAGTATTAGTCCTTTGTTGGATGTATAAATTGTGAAGATTTTCTTCCACTCTGTGGGTTGTCTGTTCCTTTAGCTGTGCAGAAGAAGCTCCTTAGTTTAATTAAATCCCACCTATTTATCTCTTCGTCATGAAATCTTTGCCAAGACAATGTCTAGACGGGGTTTTCCGATGTTATCTTCTATAATTTTTATAGTTTTAGGTTTTAGATATAAGTCCTTGATCCATCTTGAGTTGATTTTTGCATAAGGTGAGAGACAAGGATCCAGTTTCGTTCTTTTACATGTGGCTTGTCAATTATCCCAGCACCATTTGTTGAATAGGGTGTCCTTTCCCCACTTTACGTTTTCCTTCGCTTTGTCAAAGATCAGTTGGCTGTAAGTATTTGCATTTATTTCTGGGTTCTCAATTCTGTTCCATTGTTCTATGTGCTTATTTTTATACCAGTACCATGCTGTTTGGCCACTATGGCCTTATAGTATAGCTTGAAGTCAGGTAATACCATGCCTCCAGATTTGTTCTTTTTGCTTAGTTTTGCTTTGGCTATGTGGGCTGATTTTTGGTTCCATATGAATTTTAGGATTGTTTTATCTAGTTCTGTGAAGAATGATGGCGGTATTTTGATTGCTTTTGGCAGTATGGTGATTTTCACAATATTGATTATACCCATCCATGAGCATGGGTTGTATTTCCATTTGTTTGTGTAGTCTATGATTTCTTTAGCAGGGTTTTGTAGTTTTCCTTGTAAAGGTCTTTCACCTCCTTGGTTAGGTATATACGTAAGATTCCATAATATCTTAAACCCAAGTTTACTGTGGCTCTGACAGGTCTGGCAGGCCCGCTAGGTATTTACCAAACCAGTTTTCCAGCCTCTCTTGGGGCAGGCTCTCTTGGGATAGTCGTGATACTTCCTGAGTTCCAGCCACTGGAATATAAATAACATTTTGTTGTATCTGGCTCATAAAAACCACCCATGAGATACTTCCTGCTTTTTCCCCCTCCACAGCTGGATACCTTTGCCCAAGAATAACCTGCCATGCCATGTATTCAAGATGGCAGAGCCTTCATTAGCCTGGATCCCTGACAACTATGCGGAGCAGAGCGTTGCCAGCTTGATACTACCTTGGACTATTAAGTTTAGTGCTTCTGTGGTGCTTAAGCCAGTATACATTTTGGATATATTTACTGCAATATTTCACCTACTAATACGAAGGATTGCTAAAATCAGATGTGAAAGAAACAATGATGATTTACATACAATGTGGGGAGAGGATGGCCCAGAGTCTAGGTAAGAATGTAGATGCGTTCTCAACATCGACTAGCACGGAAATTGCTATGCAAGCCCTGGTGGTGCCAAAAGCAGTCATTGCACTTTGATAATCTGTTACTGGTCCTCCCACTCCAGAGCACCCACCGTCTTCCTGACTTCATTGGAAGATGCACTGTCCCATCTGGTTCTCAGTACTCAGTCCAGCCCTGCACTGCCACATCACTCCCTGATTCTCACTTCAGTGTCCTCAGACTCTGGCTCTTTGTCAGCCCACTTTCATTTTATGCTCGCAGGAGACATTTAAAGTCTTTCAGCATCACTTTATAGTCTTTAAGACTGGGAGAGGCAAAGATTCTTCACCATATACATTTTCCATCTCAACGAACAATAATATTCTACACGTCCACATTTTGTTTAGGTTCAGAACTTTATATCACATGCTGTCATAGGCCCACTGACTGGGAAAATTCATACAGAAATGTTTTTCTCAGCGCTTCTGGTGTCCCTCCAGGACTCAGGCAAAATCTGGAGTTTGGGGTTGTGGTCTCCAGGAAGAAATGCAAAAGCTCTCTTTATTCTGGGATCATCCACACCACCCATGGCTTTAATTATCACCCTATACCAGTAGGTTTGAACCTAGTTAGAGGGAAGATGCAGCCCTTTTTACACACTTCTCTGCTTTTCTAATTTGCTGGGAGATACTAACATGAGTGGATATAGAATTTTGTCAAATGCTTGTTCTCCTTCTATTAGTATGATCAAATGGTTTCTCTAATTTAGCCTGTTAATATGGTGAATCAGATTGATTAATTTTCAAATGTTGAACCAGCTTTACCTTCTTTGGATGAACTCCCCTTGGTAATAATGTATTGTCCTTTTTAGACATTGCTGGATTTGAAGTGCTAATATTCTGTAAAGGACTTTTGCAAATACGTTCATGAGGATATCACTCTGTAGTTTTGTTTGTTTTCTTTTGTTTGTCTTGTAAACTGTCATTTTTTTGGTACCAATGTAATTTATGCCCACCTCATAAAATAAGTTAGAAGTATTCTTTCTTCTGCCTTCTAAAAGAGATCATGTATCATTGCTGTTATTATTATTACTATTATTATGCCCTTTGTCAATGTCTGGTAGAATTCACCAATGTAATAATTTGGATCTGAGGATTCCTTTATTAAAATGTTTTTACCTGCAAATTCAGTGTTACTTTACAGATGGACAATATAGGCCTATTAAGGTCACTTTTTTTTTTTTTTTTTTTTTTTGAGACGGAGTCTTGTTATGTCGCCCAGGCTGGGGTGCGGTGGCGAGATCTCGGCTCACTGCAAGCTCCGCCTCCCGGGTTCACGCCATTCTCCTGCCTCAGCCTCTTGAGTAGGCGCCTCAGCCTCTGGGACTACAGGCCCCCGCCACCACGCCTGGCTAATTTTTTGTGTATTTTTAGTAGAGACAGGGTTTCACTGTGTGTTAGCTAGGATGGTCTCGATCTCCTGACTTCGTGATCCGCCCGCTTCAGCCTCCAAAAGTGCTGGGATTACAGACATGAGCCACCGCGCCTGGCATGGTCACATATTTCTTCTTCTTCTCCTCCTTCTCCTCCTCCTCCTCCTCCTTCTTCTTCTTTTCTTCTTTTTCTTTCTTTCTTTTTTTTTTTTTTTTGAGACGGAGTCTCGTTCTGTCGCCCAGGCTGGAGTGCGTTGGCGCAATCTCGGCTCACTGCAAGCTCCGCCTCCCGGGTTCACGCCATTCTCCTGCCTCAGCCTCTCCGAGTAGCTGGGACTACAGACACCCGCCACCACGCCCGGCTAATTTTTTGTATTTTTAGTAGAGACGGGGTTTCACCGTGGTCTCGATCTCCTGACCTCGTGATCCACCCGCCTCGGCCTCCCGAAGTGCTGGGATTACAAGCGTGAGCCACCGTGCCCGGCCCTTTTTTTTTTTTTTTAATGGAGACAGAGGCTTGCTCTGTCACCCAGGCAGAAGTGCAGTAGCACGAACTCGGCTCACTGCTACCTCTGCCTCCCAGGTTCAAGCAATTCTCCTGCCTCAGCCTCCCGAGTAGCTGGGATTACAGGTGCACGCGACCGTGCCTGACTAATTTTTTATTTTAGTAGAGACAGGGTTTCACCATTTTGGCCAGGCTGGTCTCAAAGTCCTGACCTCAGGTGATCCGCCTGCCTCGGCCTCCCAAAGTACTAGGATTGCAGGCGTGAGCCACCGCGTCCGGCCACATATTTCTTCTTAAATTAGTTTGAGTAGTTTGTGAGTTTCAAGGAATTGGCACGTTTAAGTTGCTGAATGTATGAACTTAAAGTTATTTGTAGCATCCTCTCAATGTCTTCCTGGTATGTGATGTCTCCTCTTATTTCTGATATTGATCATTTGTGTCCTGTCTTATTTCATGTTTCTCCAATTGGTTTGATTAGAGCTCTATCAATTGTAATGATTTTTTTTCAAAGAATCAGCTTTTGATTTCATTGAAATTTTGTTTATCTATTTTCAATGTAATTGATTTCTGATCATATTTTTTTCCTCTGCTTATTTTGGCTTTAATTTGCTGCTTTCTTACTAGTTGATTTAAAGTGGAAACTTTCCTTACTCAGGGAAGGCCTTTCTCATTGTATAATAAAACAGGCCAGCCGTGAGTGGTGGCTCACGCCTGTTAATTTCAGCACTTTGGGAGGCCGAGGCAGGCAGATCACTAAGTCAGGAGTTCAAGACCAGCTTGACTAACATGGTGAAACCCTGTCACTACTAAAAATACAAAGCCGGGCATGGTAGCAGGCGCCTGTAATTCCAGCTACGTGGGAGGCTGAGGCAGGAGAATCACTTGAACCCGGAAGGCAGAGGTTGCAGTGAGTCGAGATGGTGCCACTGCACTCCAGCCTGGGTAGCAGAGCAAGACTCCGTCTCTGGGGGGAAAGAAAAAAAAATGTCAAGCTGGTTGGACGCGGTGGCTCAAGCCTGTAATCCCAGCACTTTGGGAGGCCAACGCAGGCAAATCACCTGAGGTCAGGAGTTTGAGATCAGTCTGGCCAACATGGTGAAACGCCGTCTCTACTAAAAATACAAAAATTAGCCTGGCGTGGTGTCAGGTGCCTGCAATTCTAGCTACCAGAGAGGCTGAGGCAGAAGAATTGCTTCAATCCAGGAGGCAGATGTCGCAGTGAGCTGAGATCATGCCACTGCACTCCAGCCTGGGCCACAGAGTGAGACTGTGTCACCAAAAAAAGAAAAAAAAAAAAAAAAGAAGAAGAAGAAGAAAGAAAGAAAGATAAAGAAAGACAGAAAGACTAATTGTAATTAGTTTAATTATAATCTATAAAATACAAAAATTAGAATTTCATTTCTAATTTATTCTAATTTTATTACAATCTATAAATAGGGTATGTTTATGTTTCTTGATTTAGTTAGAATGCTTTCAAATTCTTTTTGTTTTGTTTTGTTTTGAGACAGAGTCTCGCTCTGTCACCCAGGCTGGAGTGCAGTGGTGCAATCTCTGCTCACTGCAAGCTCCGCCTCCCGGGTTCATGCCATTCTCCTGACTCAGCCTCCCGAGGAGCTAGGACTAAAGGTGCCCACCACCATGCCTGGCTAATTTTTTGTATTTTTAGTAGAGACAGGGTTTCATTGTGTTAGCCAGGATGGTCTCGATCTCCTGACCTCGTGGTCCACCCGCCTCAACCTCCCAAAGTGCTGGGATTGCAGGCGTGAGCCACTGCACCTGCCATCTTCAAATTCTTTCATCAGCATTTTGCAATTTTCAGTATAGAAGTCCTGTATGTATTTTATTAGATTTATACTTTAGTAAACCAATTTTTGAGAAATTGTAAGTAGTATTTTATTTTGAATTTCAGTGCCAATCACTGTTATATAAAAATATTATTTATATTTATTTATTTATTTATTATTGAAGCAGTGTCTCACTCTGTTGCCCAGGCTGGAATGCAGTGGTGGGATCTTGGCTCACGCAACCTCTGCCTCCCAGGTTCAAGTGATTCTCCTGCCTCAGCCTCCCGAGTAGCTGGGATTACAGGCATGCGCCACCACACCCAGCTAATTTTGTATTTTTAGTAGAGATGGGGTTTCTCCATGTTGGCCAGGCTGGTCTTGAACTCTCGACCTCAGGTGATCCGCCTGCCTCAGCCTCGCAAACTGCTGGGATTACAGGCGTGAGCCACCGTGTCCAGCCAAAAAAAAAAAATATATATATATATATATATATATATAAAATTTATTTCTGCATGTGTATCTTTTATCCTGTGATACTGCTAAATTCACTTCTAAGAGTTTTTCTGTAGAATATGTGGGGTTTTCTAAGCAGACAATTATGTCTTCTGTAAATAGAGACAGTGTTCATAGAGAGAGACAGTGATATTCCTTCCTTTTTGATCTACATGTCATTTGCATATTTTTCTTGCCTTATTGCACTGACTAGAATTTCCATCAATTTGAATAAAGAGTGGTAAGAGTGAACAGTTTTGTCTTGTTCCTAATCTCAGTGAAAAAAAACATTAAACCTTTCAACATTGTGTTATGTTAGCTACAGTTTTGGTTGTGGATTGTTCTTATCAAGTGGAGGACATTTTCCTCTGTTCCTATTTTTCTCAGTTTTTATCCTGAATGGGTATTGAATTATGTTCCGCAATGATTGATGTGATCGTGTGATTTTTTTTCAAATATTGGACCAGTCTTGCATACCTGGAACAAACTCCCTGTGATCGTGGAGTATAATTTTTTTTTTATATATGTAGTACTGCATTTTATTTGACAATATTTTGTTTGGTATCTTTGCATTTGTATTCATGAGTGGTGTTGTTCAGTAGTTTTTCTTTTTGTGCTTTGTCTGATGTAGGTATCAGGGTAACATCACATTCAGAAAATGTGTCAGGAAGTGTTTCCTTCTCTTTTATTTCCAGTAACATAGATTATGTAAAATTGGTATTCATTCTTATTTAAGAGTTTGATAGAATTCTCCAGTGAAAGCATCTGGCCTACAAATTAACTTTTTGGGAGTTACAAAATTGTGACATCAATGCCAATAGTTATAGGGCTATCAAAATTATCTATTTTATATAGGGTGAGTTGTGGTAGTTTGTGTGTTCTTTAAAGAATTGATCCATTTAGGGCCGGTGCAGTGGCTCATGCCTGTAATCCCAGCACTTTGGGAGGCCGAGGCAGATGGATCACGAGGTCAGGAGATCGAGGCCATCCTGGCTAACACGGTGAAATCCTGTCTCTACTAAAAACACAAAAAATTAGCCGGGCGTGGTGGCGGGTGTCTGTAGTCCCAGCTACTCGGGAGGCTGAGGCAGGAGAATGGCATGAAACTGGGAGGCGGAGCTTGCAGTGAGTCGAGATCACACTACTGCACTCCAGCCTGGGTGACAGAGCAAGACTCTGTCTAAACAAAATAGAATAGATCCATTTAGGCTGGGCGCAGTGGCTCATGACTGTAATCCCAGCGCTTTGGGAGGCCAAGGCAGGCGGATCACGAGGTCAGGAGATCCAAACCATCCTGGCTAACACGGTGAAACCCCGTCTCTACTAAAAAATACAAAAAATTAGCCGGGCGTGTTGGGCACCTGTAGTCCCAGCTACTCGGGAGGCTGAGGCAGGAGAACAGCGTGAACCCGGGAGGCGGAGCTTGCAGTGAGCCGAGATTGCGCCATTGCACTCCAGTCTGGGCTACAGCTCGAGACTCTCTCAAAAAAGAAAAAAGAAAAAAGGAAAAGAATTGATCCATTTAATCTATCTTGTCAAATAATGTTTTGCTTGTAGTATTCTTTTCTGGTCCTTTTGATGTCTGCAATGTCTATAGTGAGGTGCCTGTAATATTCCTGACGTTGGCAACTTGTTCCTATCTTTATTATTTCCATCTTTCATTGCTTTGAGCTTTTTTGGCTCCTCTCTTTCTAGGTCCTTGAAACAAAAGCTTAGATTGTTGAATTGGGCATTTTTTCTTCCAATGTGTCTCTTGTCTTTTGAGACAGGTTCTCACTCTGTCACCCAGGCTGGAGTGCACTAGTGTGATTATAGCTCACTGCAGTCTTGACCTCCTAGTCTCAAGTGATCCTCCCACCTCAGCCTCCCAAGTGGCTGACTACAGGTGGACACCACTATGCCTGGGTAATTCTTTTGTATTTTTTGTAGAGACAAGGTCTCCCTGTATTGCCCAGGCTGGTCTTAAACTCCTGGACTCAAGAAGTTCACCTGCCTTGGCTTCCTATTGCTATAAATTTTACTCTCTCCACTGTTTTAGCTGTGTCCTGCAGGTTTTGATAGATCATGTTTTCATTTTCATTCAGTTGATAGATTTTTAAAATTTCCATTGAGACTTCTTTTATTAATGGAACATTTATAAGTGTGTTGTTTCGTTTCCAAGTGTTGGGTATTTTCTTGTTAACCTTCTGTTACCGATTTCTAGTTTGATGCAATTGTGGTCAAAGAACATACTCTGTATAAATTCAGTCATTTTAAATTTGTTAAGGTTGGTTTTATGGTCTAGGATATGGTCCATTTTGGCATGTGTTGGTTGGCACTTGAAAAGAATGTGTATTCTGCTATTGTTGCTTGGGGTGTTCTATTAATGTCTATTAGATCCTGTTAGTTGATGGCATTGTGGAGTTCTTCTATCTCTTTGATGTTTTCCTGTCTAGTTGTTTTTTTCAATTGTTAAGAAGGGGGTGTGGAAGTGTTCAGGTATAATTGTGGAGGATTTGTTTCTTTCTCCTTTCAGTTCTATGAAAGGTGTTAGTTAGATTCTTTATTGTTTTGTTTTTGTTTTTTAGCATGTAGATGTCCAGTTTTTTCAGCACCATTCGTTTAAAAAGATTAACCTTTCTTCACTGAATTGCTTTTGCTTCACTGTCAAAGATCTATTGCCTTTATTTTTGTGAGCCTATTTCTGGGCTCTCTATTCTGTTCTATTGATTTATTTGTCTATTTTTTGGCTAATACTCACAAGGTCTTCTTTTTTTTTAGAAACAGCTTTGTTGAGATATAATTGTATATTCCACATTTTGCTTAATGATGAATACGTGGGTTGCTTCCACGTTTCAGCTATTGTGAATAGTGCGGCTATGAACATGGCTGTGGAAACATCTCTTCAAGGCCCTGTTTCCATTTCTTTGGGTATGTACTCAGAAGTGGAATTCCTGGATTATATGGTAAGTCTGCGTTTAATTTTTTGCAGAATCATCATACTGGTTTCCATAGTGGTTGTACCATTTTACATTGCCACCGACAATGTGTAAGACTTTCAATTTCTCCACATCCTCACCCAACACTTTTTATTTTCTCGTTTTGTGGTTAATAGTAGTCATCTTAATGGTGTGAAGTTGTATTTCATTGCGGTTTTGATTTGCATTTCTCTAACGATTAGAGGTGTTGAGAATCTTTCTATGTGTCTGTCGGTTTTTTCTGTATCTTCTTTGGGGAAATGGCTATTCAAGTCTCTTGCTTATTTTGAATCAGAGTTTTTTGTTGTTGTTGTTGAGTTTTAAGAGTTATCTGCATATATAACTTGTAAATATTTTCCTCCATTCCATGGGCTAGGTTGCTTTTTTATCCTGTGGACAGTATGTTTTGATGTGCAAATTTAAAAATTTTTTTTATGAAGTACAGTTTCTCTATTTTTATTTTTTCTTGTCTGTGTCTTTGGTATCATTTGACCAGTAAATCATTGCCAAACCCAATGTGTGAAACATTAGTCCATAGGATTTTTTAAATTCATGTAAACCATCAGCATAATTTTTATTACCCTCATTGAGTTTGGTTTATTATTTAGTTAGATTGACTACATCTTTTTCTAGACTGACTTTGAAATGGGCTAAGAAACTTTTCATTGGCTTTTTCACTCTTCAAGTTGACAGTTTTGACTACATTTTAATCCCTTATTTTTTATTCCATCTCTTATGGGATCATTGTAAGATTATATTTGTACCTGCCCAGCATGAACACATGAATAGCAGTAGTAGTTATTAGTCTTTTTCACTTTCCTTACTTGGTTTAGATTATCTAATAACCAATAACTACTACTATAGATAAGAGTTTATGTCCATAGGCCTGAGGCAAAAGTAAAATATATATATATGTGTGTATATATATATATATATATGTGTGTATATATATATATATATATGTGAAAAGAAATTTCTGAGGCTGTGAGCTACAACACTGTCTTCAAAGAACTTTAACAAATAGAGTTCCAAGAAATGCCTCTGGAATTGAAGAAAAAGTCATAATTGAAATTTTAAGTGCAGTGGATGATTCAAACTGCTCTGCATGTTAGATGCCATTAAAAAGAGCATTAGTAACTCAAAAATACCTGAACAACTACGCAAGTCTGAAGAAATTATGCATGATAGAGTAGAAAGAGAAAAGGAGATGCCAAGGATTCTTGTCTATTTTGGTTACTTTTTCTCCTTTGAATTTAGATCAGTGCCTGGCATGTAAGGCCTCAGTGAATATTTGTGAAATGCATTAATGAATGTGCTCAAATTTTAAACCTTGCTTATATGCAATTGTAAAATGTGCATTTCTGTGTGAAATTGTTTAATAATTTAAATTTTGATTCTTTAGTTTGTAAAGATATATGAAACTTCTCAGACCAGGTGCAGTGGCTCACACCTGTAATCCCAGCACTTTGGGAGGCCATGGTGGGCAGATCACGAGGTCAGGAGTTCGAGACCAGCCTGACCAAAGTGGTGAAACCCTGTCTCTACTAAAAGTACAAAAAAAAATTAGCCGGGCATGGTGGCACATGCCTGTAGTCCCAGCTACTTGGGAGGCTGAGGCAGGAGAATTGCTTGAACCTGGGAGGTGGAGGTTGCAATGAGGCCAGATTGTGTCATGGTACTCCAGACTGGGAGACAGAGCGAGACTCCATCTCAAAAAAAAAAAAGAAACTTCCCTATTTTTTATTTCACTATTTTTGACATATACACATACATATATATACATGTATACATATACATGCAAGAAGGCATACATACAGGAATATGCATGTACATACAGGAAGAAAATTCTGATGTATTACGCAACATGGATAAGCCTTGAGCACATTATGCTAGTGAAATAAGCCATTTGCAAAAAGGCAATGACTGCATGATTCTGCTTACATGAGGTATTTAGGGTAGTTTAAATCATAGAGGCTGAAAGTAAAATGGTGGTTGCCAGGAGCTGGGGAACAAGGAAATGGGGACTTACTGTTCAATGGGTAGATTGTTACAGTTTGCAAGAGGAAGAGTTCTGGAGACAGATGGTGATGGTTGCACAACATTATGAATGTACTTCATACAACTCAACTGTACACTTGAAAACACTTAAGATAGTAAATTTTGTTATGTGTATTTCACCGCAGTAAAAATTTACACCCAGCCAGGCGTGGTGGCTCACGTCTGTAATCCCAGCACTTTGGGAGACCGAGGCTGGTGGATCACAAGGTCAGGAGTTTGAGACCAGCCTGGCCAATATGGTGAAACCCCATCTCTACTAAAAATACAAAAATTAACTGGGTGTGGTGGTGGGCGTCTGTAATCCCAGCTACTGAGGGGGCTGAGGCAAGAGAATCGCTTGAACTCGGGAAGCAGAGGTCACAGTGAGCCGAGATTGTGCCATTGCACTCCAGCTGGGCAACAAAGCAAGACTCCATCTCAAAAAAAAAGGAAAAGAAATGTACACCCAATCCTCTTTCTAATTTATTGTTTATTAAAATATCGGTACATATCATCCTAGTCTATGCAAAATGAATCTCTATTGTTTTTAGGAAAATACACATGAAAGAACATACATAGTTGAATAAGCATTATGTTCCCCAGTGGAGTGACATTGGAAGGACATATTTTTAATCAAAGTGATGTTTCTTCTGCCCAGAAGTTTCTAGAAATAATTATTTGACAAATGCTTTCAGGAGTCATGTCAAAAACTATTTGAAATAACTTCAATTTAGTATATATCTGACCACTTTGGAGGTGAATTTTGAATTTGAGAATATCATGCCATTCAGAGCCAAATAGTAACTAAGAAAACATTCAAGTTGAAAATAATTATTTTTGATCCAAAAAGTTCAATATAGAAGTAACTTTTTAATAAGGTTGTAAATTAGAATTCTAGAAATAATCTTGTTAACTCCCTAACCTTCATAATCATGGTCTAATTCTCAAAAAAATTCTTCAAATGTCAATTTCGTTGGATGTGTCTGTAGTGGTTTTTTTGTTTGTTTGTTTGTTTTTTTGGCGGAGTCTCCCTCAGTCACCAGGCTGGAGTACAGTGGTGCGATCTGGCCTCACTGCAACCTCCCACTCCGGGGTTCAAGCAATTCCCCTGCCTTAGCCTCCCAAGTACTGGGACTACAGGCATGCACCACCATGCCCAGCTAATTTTTTTTTTTTTTTTTTTTTTTTTTTTGGTGTATTAGTAGAGACAGGGTTTCACCACGTTGGCCAGGATAGTCTCGGTCTCCTGACCTCGTGATACGCCCATCTCAGCCTCCCAAAATGCTGGGATTACAGGTGCGAGCCACCGTGCCTGGCCTGTGGTGGCTTTTTAATGCCCTAATTTAAATTTTGATTGTTTTGGAGTCACACTTTGTATAATTTTGTGTAATTTGTATCATGTTGCTTTATATTATTATTTGTATATATAAATCACATTCTTAAAATTATGAATTTATCCCTTTACATACAATATTTCTTTGAACTGGCAAGTCAGTAGAGTGCATATTAAAAAGATACTTTCTTTATTTCTTTATTCTCCAACTCTCTGTATCATTATCATTATGGATCCTTTTTTTTTTCTTTTTTTGAGACGGAGTCTCACTCTGTCACCCAGGCTGGAGTGCAGTGGCACGATCTCGGCTCACTGCAACCTCCACCTCCCAGGTTCACGCCATTCTCCTGCCTCAGCCCGCCGAGTAGCTGGGACTGCAGGCGCCCGCCATCACGCCCAGCTAATTTTTTGTATTTTTAGTAGAGACAGGGTTTCACCGTGTTAGCCAGGATGGTCTGGATCTCCTGACCTTGTGATCCGCCCGCCTCAGCCTCCCAAAGTGCTGGGACCACAGGCGTGAGCCACCGCGCCCGGCCCGTTATGGATTCTTAAACACTTAATTATATACTGATGTCAAATTTCTTTTATGTGTAATTTTACAAGTGTCCTTTGAGTTTATTCTGCTTTCAGTGTTACCTTCTGTTATTTATGAGTTCATATCCATTCTTTTAGAAACATTCAGATGAATTTTTCCATATTATAAGAAAACCTCATTTCATAGCTTGTAGAGGGTTATCTTAAGATCCCTCAAATGAAGTACATATGTATTTGACTAAATAATATATGCAGTCTTTGCACTCAAAATAGTATTAAGTGCTAACACATTGAAAATACATAAGAAGAAAATTAATCAAAACATACACTCTCTTTAAGTGAATCCACCTAAAGAGAACCCAGTGCGGAGTACTTGGGTTTGATTGAGGGAATTTAAATGTGAAAAAAACTTACAATATATAGATTAAAAATTACCAGAAGCTGGGGAGGGTAGGGTGATGAAGAGGAGAAGGGGAAAGAGTGGAAAATGTGTACAAAGTCCAGCTAGACAGCAAGAATAAGCCCTGGCGGTCTATTACACAGTAGAATTACTATAGCAAAACTAATGTAGTGAATATTTCAAGATAGCTAGAAGACTGAATGTTATCACACACAGAAGTGATAAATATTTAAGGAGACGGATATGATAATTACCCCCATTTGATCATTATACAATGTACATGCACTGATACACCACACTGTTCCCATAGATATGTAGAACGATTATTTTTTACTATAATTTTTTTAAAAAAGACAATTACCAAAAAAAAAAAAAAAAAAAGAAAATCTCACGGAGCAATAAGCTAAGGCTAGAAGATGTGCCCTCTAGTTACCAGAGAGACATAAAGCAGAAAATGCTCTCACAGTGCTACTGATGCTTGGCAAACCCTCACCCTGTTACATCTGATAAGACAAAATTATTAAAAGAATTGGTGCTCAAATTATGTTTGTTTCCCAATTTGCAAACACCAGTTATTCAATTATCAATTTTGTTATTGGATATTGTACTGTGCATTCTTTTTCAAAGAGAAAGGTCAATTTTAAACAAATATTGTTTCATGCTCTTTCTCTACTGTGTTCCTTCTGTTTATATATGTATTCCATGTCCTAGAGAATGCATGACATCATTTTGAAACAAAGCTGGCTTCCTCTGCTTCTTTACTTCCGTTTCTTCTGTGTTATAATCTTATAATCCTTCTATGTTATTGCCAATGCTTAAGCTTCTGGCTATGTCTATACCACTTCTCAAAGTTATCCCTAAGCTAGCTCTCTGAAGCAATAATTAATAGTGATTTGCATCATTTAACAAATATTCTATTGATCACATTCTATGCCCAGGCTTTGCTGTTTATACTAGGCACATTAATCAACGCGGCCACTATTCCAAGCTAAGTTCCTTCATGCAAACTTTACTTTTGGGCAGCTTGAAGAGTCCAGGTTTAGAGCATTCTTCTACTCCTGGGGAGCTTAGAATGTACTCAAAGGCCACTTTTTGACTTCATCTTGTCTGCGAAGGAGAAGTTAACAAAAAAATTACCACTAAAAATCTGACAATGAAAGAAAATGTTTACAACAAATCAATTCCTTTTGGTTTGATTGCTTGAGAAACACGCACACACACACACATATTTATAACACATTACTACTTTTTTTTTTTTTTTTGAGACGGTCTTGCTCTTGTTGCACAGGCTGGAGTGCAGTGGCGCAATCTCGGCTCACTGCAACCTCTGCCTCCCAGGTTCAAGCGATTCTCCTGCCTCAGCCTCCTCAGTAGCTGGGATTACAGGTGCCTGCCACCACGCCTGGCTAAGTTTTGTACTTTTAGCAGAGACGGGTTTCTCCATGTTGGCTAGGCTGGTCTAAAACTCCTGACCTCAGGTGATCTTCCCGCTTCGGCCTCCCAAAATGCTGGGATTACAGGCATGAGCCACTGTGCCCGGCCCATTACTACATGTATTTTAGTGTCTTTCTCAAACGCTACTAAAACTGAAAAGAAAAGGGTTTATGTCTTCTCACTCTTCAAATTCTAGGCTCTTAGAAAATGTAGAAGATATCCGATAAAAGTTTAAGAAATGAATTAATATACTGATGAGAATATTGATGTTTGTATTAGATACATTTGATCTACTTTGACTAAAATGCTTTTTTAAAAAAAGTAACCTTTTGTAGAAGTTCGAAATAACCCATTTCGCCTCAATAATCAACAATTATACCATTACTGGATTTAATGAAAAAAATCAAATCAGTATAATTTAAAAAGGAGAATTACATCACATCAGTACTTTTTTTTTCCAGTAAAGTTTCAGAAAATGGAAAAGAAATATACAACATCAAGGAAAAATTAACAAGAATAGGAAGAAAAGCAAACATTTTTAGTACTGAGCTATTTTCTAGCCTATTCTATTTTAACCTAAAATATAATATTTAAGTGAATATATATATATAATATGTCCCATTAAGAGAATTCCATTCCATTGTAATTGCATTACATTAAGCGAATGCATGTGTATATATATTTCATTCTTGTCTTTGCATATGCAGCCATAGAGCACATTCTTTCCATTCTCAGCCTTGACCTCCACACATGGGAAGTGTAAAAATCTAACTAATCAACACAATCATGCGTGGCTAATTATTAAATCTAATAATGTCTACAGGTTCTTGAAAGTCTCTTTTTGTGTGTGTTAAATGTGTTATAACAGAAAGTGATTGTGGCAATAAAGAGTGGATATAATTGAAAGCTATATATATTTCAGACAAATCTTTGACTTGAACTTAATCCTTAAAGAAATCTTTCTGTCCTGACTAGGGCTGTTTTTATTTGGTGCTGCTCAATGTAGGGAGAGCATTTTATTAAATGCTTTGTCTTTAGGAAAAATAAAAACAAAGAAAGACATTCTTAGAATCACAGAAATCAAAGCTTAAAACAACCAACTATTCATTTTTCCCATCCCTGGCTAGTAACAGATTTTAACTTTACTCAAAATTTCCATTTGTTACAGACTAGCTTAAAATAGTATAGGTTAGAAAATAGCTCAGTACTAGAAACATTTCCTTTTCCTCTTATTATTACTTGTTAATTTTTCCCTGATATGGTATATTTCTTTCTCATTTTATGAAACTTTACTGGAAAAAATATATTGATGCAATATAATTCTCTTTTTTAATTTATAATGATTAGATATTTTTTCATAACATCCAGTAATATTTTTTCATTACATCTTGATTTATTGAGGCTAAATGAGTTATTTTGAACTTCTTCTACAAAAGGCTACATTTTTTTAAAAGGCATTTTATTCAAAGTATATCAAATGTACCTAATAAAAACATCAATATTCTAATCAGTATATTAATTCCTTTCTTAAAGCTTTATTGGATGTCTTCTGTATTTTCTAAGAGCTGAGAATATGAAAAGCAGGAAGACATAAATCCTTTTCTTTGTGGTTTGGTAGAGTTTGAGAAAGGCATTAAAATACATGTAGTAATGTGTCATAAATTCTGACAACTTTCAAATCAGTCTATGCTTCTACCCTGAACTTCAGACTTATATATGGAACTACATGTTAAATATTTCTACCTGTAGGTGCTATAATTACTCACCCCCAGTGAAGTAGTAACCAAAGCCAGAAGCTTGAATGTCTTCCTTCCCTTTCTCACTCTATCCCTTTTCCACCAAAGCTAAATAACCCTAAAATCCTACTGATGATATCAACTAAAAAGTTTGTCATCTCTGCCCTCCTCTCTGTCCTTGCAACTAACTAGTTTTCCCATCACCTACCTTATCCTACTGCCATGCGGCCACCCTGGAGCTCCCATTTTAAAGAGAGTCCTGCTTCAGAAGCATCACTGGCTCTGTAACTTACAGGACAAAGTCTCAGCTGTTTACGGAAGGAGACACTGCTCCATGTGATCCATTTCAAACTTTGTCTCCAGCTTCACTGTTGGTCACTTCCGACATAAAATCCTAGCAGAACCAAATGCAAATCATTTCCTGAGCCCCTCATTCTTTCTCTCCTCCCTTTGCATCCTACAGGATGCATGTTTCCTTCTTTCCCATGGGATTAGCTCCTATTCAAATGGAGAGTTTCGGCTCAGACAACACTTCCTCCAAGAAGCCTTTCCTGAGCATTGGTGTGGCCCCACGCAGGCTGCTTCAAGGTGAGCACCTCCTCCTCTGTGCTTCTGCCCAGCTGCATTAGTGTAGGATGGCCGTACCACATCACCACAACCTTGGTGCTTTACAACAACAGAAATGGGCTCTTTCACAGTTCTAGAAGGCAGAAGTTCAAAACTAAGGTGTTGGCAGGGCCATGCTCACTCCAGAAGCTCTAGGTAGAATCTACACCTTACCTCTTCCTGTTTCTGATGGCAGCCGGCATTCCTGGGCTTGTGGCTGCATCCCTTCCATCATTGCCTCCATCTTCACATCACTTTATTCTGTTTATGTGTCTCTGTCTAGTCTTTCTCTGTCTTTCTCCTTATAGGAATACACATGATTGCATTTAGGGCCCATCTAGATATTCAGGAAATGTCTCTTCTCCAGATCCTTCACTTAATCACATGTTTTGTAATATCATGTAATAGTCACCAATTCCAGGGATTAGGAAGTGATGTCTTTGAGGGACCATTTTTCCACTTACTACACATTCGTGGTCTGACAACGTCCCCAATCAGGCTGTGTCTCATTTTCTTTGTGTTCTCAATGCCAAGCATAGACTAGGTTAAATAATTGTTTGTGGAAGGAATAAATGTCAATATGCAGGACTGCCAGGACCAGTCTTTACTTTAGACACAGCACTCTGGCAGAGGTGGGAAGAATGTGCTGGAGGAGCATAGGATGAAGATGGGAGGCTGTAATATCTCAGGCTGGAGACACTGAGAGTGGAAATCAAGTCAACGAGAACGAGATGTTAAGGGGACAGAACTGACAGGACCTGATCTCAGGCTTCATATTGGTTGTTTTTTCCTGAGAAAGAAAATCTGACGTGGGGAGACTTATGAGGAACAACAATGAAAAAGCTAATGCTTAGTGACTGCTGATCTTGTTCAGGTATTATCCCAAGAATTAGGCCGGAAGTTACCTATTTAACTACATGACCACTCTATGTGATGGTCACTGTTTCATCTGTAGGGGGCTAAATGATGCACTCCCAAGATGCATATTAAACTCAGATGAATAAGCAAATAAAGAGTATGTTAGCCTTAGAAGAATGTCCCCCCAGATCCCCCCAAAAAGATATTATGCCCCATTCTCTGGGATATGTAAATGTTGACTTTATTTGGAAAAAAAGATCTTGGCAGATGTGATTAAGTTAAAGATCTTGAAAGGGAGAGATTGTTGTGAATTAGCCCAGTGATCCCAAAATGCCACTATGTGTATCCATATGAGAGTCAGAGGACATTTGACACAGACAGAAGAGGAGGAGGCAATGGGACCATGGAGGCAGAGGTTGGAGTGATGTGGCCATGAGTGGGGCAGTGCTGGCAGCTGGCAGGAGCTGGAATAGGCAATGCCCTCATTCTCCCCGAGAGCCTCTGAAGGGTGTGCAGATGTGTTCACACCTTGATTTCAGCTCAGTCATACTGATTTTGAACTTATGGCCTTCAAATCTGTAAAAAAATAAATAAATTTTTATGAATTTAAGCTAATAAATGTTTAGTGATTGGTCACATCAGCCAAAGAAACTTATAATACATGATATGACTACATTATAAAAAGAAAAATATTAATATTAAGTGACCTGCTCAAGGTCACATACCCAGTCAGGTGCAAAGCCAGGCCATGAGCACAGGCAGGCTTCCTCTGCAACCCATGGTGGATGCCATTGGCCTGGCTGTGTTATTTCTGAGCTATGAACTACATATCCAGGGGAGACATGGTGGTATTATACAACTGTAGGGTTAGGAGAACAGTTGATATATATGTCAATACATACATGTCACCAAGGCATAACTAACCGAGGGATGAGAATGGATAAGGTCCCTCTGAAAAGTACTTAGGTTCTAAGGAAAAAGATATAAGGATCATCAACTCTGGAGGTCAACACTTAGCTGGTGGAAATAGTGAAAGAGAACTGCAATATGAGCCTGAGAGGGAAAAATAAGACAGAAGAGAAGAAGCTGTGCTAATTTATGAAGAAGCTGTGTTCATTTATACAGTATCATGGGTGTCTATGCAATAGGCTATATATAAGACCCCTTTTCCTCCAAGTGTAACTTTGTTTGTTCAAATGCTCTCAGGTGTAAAGCTGTCTTCATCAACTTAAACCCCTGTGAAATTATTTCAGCTAGCTTCCTTTCTCCATTTCCAATCATACATATCTTTATTTACTGAATGTGTTTGGCAACCTGTTAATGCTACAAGCATGAAAAAAATAAGTAATGATATCTGGCTACAATGAAATCAGAATTTAATTATGTAAATAAACATAAAAATAATTTTATGTCACTGTGGCTATCTTATCTAAGATGATCCTTATCATCTTATTTATCTTTATTTAGCCAATTCACAGAAGTGGTCTGTATCCCATTTGTTATTCAATAAATATATTCAATTTTTTTAAAAAGAGGGAAGAATGACATGTGGAGAACAAAAGAGGAAAGACTTTAAAGATAGGTGGAGGGGAGTGAAACACAAGAGAGAGAGGGAGTGAACAAAAGGAAGGTGCAGTCTTCATTGTAAAAATTGATGTAGCTGTATATTTGTGATTTATGCATTGTACTATATATGTGTTATACATTAATACAAATTTACTTTAAAAACGCTACAAGAAATTTAAGGAAGATAAGAAGTGAAAACAAATTACTGGATTATCAATTGAAAGGCACTAGTGGCCCTAGTGAGACATCTTTAGGGTCCTGGTAGCCGTAAAATCCTAAATGCCTTAGGATAAAACAGAAGTGAAGAGGCAGCAACAAAAAAAATCTTCACTCAGCTAAGGAGGCATAAAACACATTAAAGAAGAACATGCTTTAAGCTCATGGGGAAAGGTTGTTCTGTAAACATCCAAGATTATATTTCATTTATATGTTTATTTTTCGCATTAAGTGAATGCCTTCCTCTTTATATAATCACTTTCTTTAAGAAGTTGAGGTGCGTGGTTTTTTTGTTTTTTTTTTAATCACTCACCGTGTGTGCAGCTCAGGAGTCATCTATTGTTCTCAGAATGTTCACAAATATCCTGTTAATGTGTTCCATTATTTCAAAAACTATTCATGTCTGATTTGTAAGAGAGTAATTTACAAGTTCACTGTTTATCCCTATTTTAAAAGTTAATATGAGACTCTGGTTCTTCTAGCTGCTTTTGCCTCTATTAGATCAATTTGGGTTTCAAAATGGTGATAGGTGGTAAATTGGTTTTGTTGCTTTAGGTATACTCAGGTTGTTAAGATGTTAAATGCTCCTTCTTGCCAACAAATCTTTTTGTGCTGATATATTTTCTTTGATTTTTATCTTGAAACAACATTGATTTAAGATTTATGATACTAGTTCTCAAAGTTAGTTGATTTTGAAACACCCAATTTCGTCACTATATTGTCCTCAAACACTATTATCTGTGTTTAATAAATGTTTTTATCTTTATTATATTTTTTCCCTCATTTTCCAGAATATACCTCATTTTTGGTTCGGGAAAGAGTGGGAGTCTTGGGCGGGAGGCTTTCAGTTGTAGAAATATATACACAAAGGTGAAAGGAGAAGAGAAGGATTATTTGGAAAATTTAATCTGTGTGTGTAGAAAATCCAAATTCTCAAACTTTCTGTCTCTTGCTTTCTTTTTTTTCTGTTTTTCCTTTTTTTTTTCAAAATAAATGTATCTTACCAGACTATTGCTGAAACTATCTACTAAGAATTCAGCAACTATAACTTTGCCAGGAAAAAAAATTGAGGCTATGTAAAACATCATCAGGATTTCAGGAAAATGAATAGATTTTTAAAAGAGAAAAGCAAATTTATCAGCAAATGTATCTATAGTTACTATATATCTTGTTCTATTCAGGGTTCCATAACAAAATACTGTAAACTGAGTGGCTTCTAAACAACAGAAATATATTTCTGAACAGTTCTGGAGGCTTGGAAGTCTAAGATCAAGGTGCAGGCAGATTTGGTGTCTGGTTAGGGGCCACATTCTGGTTCATAGCTGCGTACTCCAATGGTGTAAAGAGATGTGGCAGCTCCTGGGGCCTTGTTTACAGCAGTGCCAACTGCATTCATGAAGGATCTGCCCTCATGACCTAATGACCTCATAAAGGCCTCATCTCCTAATATCATGACATTTGTGATTAGATTTCAACATAAGCATTTAGTGGGGAATACATACTAATATATTCAGACCACAGCACTGTCTTAGTGATATATGACCAGTAATTAAACCACAGAGCTCTTGATGCTTGAAAAAATCCACTAGAGGGGAATAAACATGTTTTCATAAACGGGGCTGAGAGCTAGAAATGCATTACGGCCATCCCCATGAGCAAGAAGGAGATCCTAAAAATTCAACTAGGGGACACATCAAGCTGCCAGCAGTGACAGTCCATCCAGGCCTGGTTGAATAGTGCCTAGGGCTTTGTTTCTAATTATTTTCTCCCACGATGCACAGGAAAGATGCCACGCACATGCCCAATATACTCCCATGAGAGTGAACAGATTCTATAAAACCAAACAGATTTTGCATGGAAGAAAAACATCTCACACCAGTTAGAATGGCCATCATTAAAAAATCAGGAAACAACAGGTGCTGGAGAGGATGTGAAGAAATAGGAACACTTTTACACTGTTGGTGGGACTGTAAACTAGTTCAACCATTGTGGAAGTCAGTGTGGCGATTCCTCAGGGATCTAGAACTAGAAATACCATTTGACCCAGCCATCCCATTACTGGGTATATACCCAAAGGACTATAAATCATGCTGCTATAAAGACACATGCACACGTATGTTTATTGCGGCACTATTCACAATAGCAAAGACTTGGAACCAACCCAAATGTCCAACAACGATAGACTGGATTAAGAAAATGTGGCACATATACACCATGGAATACTATGCAGCCATAAAAAAGGATGAGT
This sequence comes from Symphalangus syndactylus, assembly GCF_028878055.3. Taxonomy (NCBI): domain Eukaryota; kingdom Metazoa; phylum Chordata; class Mammalia; order Primates; family Hylobatidae; genus Symphalangus; species Symphalangus syndactylus. The sequence continues at coordinate 82,521,895 of NC_072426.2, forward strand.
TCATATCCTTTGTAGGGACATGGATGAAACTGGAAAACATCATTCTCAGTAAACTATCACAAGGACAAAAAACCAAACACCGCATGTTCTCACTCATAAGTGGGAATTGAACAATGAGAACTCATGGACACAGGAAGGGGAACATCACACTCCGGGGACTGTTGTGGGGTTGGGGGAGGGGGGAGGGACAGCATTAGGAGATATACCTAATGCTAAATGACGAGTTAATTGGTGCAGGAAATCAACATGGCACATGGATACATATGTAACAAACCTGCACATTGTGCACATGTACCCTAAAACCTAAAGTATAATAAAAAAAAAAAAAAGAAAGAAAAACATCACAATTTCGTAATCATTGTAATTACGGATGGTCCATAATTATTGTAATTACGGATGGTCCATCAGTAGCAATCACTCACGAAAAAAATAAAAAAGTACTCTTGAAGCTATAACAGATCACACATGCCAAGAGGTAGAATGAGAACTGGACCAAAAGCAAAGTGCAGAGTGCTAGGCACTTCATGCGGAAGAGTTTCCTCCTTTCTATAAATTCAAACATTTTGGTATGAGATAGGACTAATTCTGATCTTGAAGAACATAAAAGATTTTCACGTGGAAAAGGCAGAGAAAAGATTATTTCTGGCACAGTAAACTTTCCTACACAAAGAGAGAGCAAATTCTTACCAGCTGAAAGCCAGTGTGACTATCCCCTAGGCTAGATAAAAAGGGATGCAAATAATGATTATGAAAAAATAACCCAAAACCAAATTGTGAAGGCTTATTGTATTTGTTACTCATTTTGCTATTATCTAACAACAACATTTTACCCTTCCTTTAGGTTAAAGATATCTTAAAGGAGAAAATAATTTATTATATTTGTCATATAAAATGGCTGTTCTTTATATTGATGCTTTAATCTAGTGCTTTCCATTCTTTAGTAACAGTATGTGATTTTATTTTATATACAGATTATGAAAGAAAATCTCTACTTAGCTAAAATTTTGGAAATATACGTGTATAAATATATAGTATATACTATAATACATAATTATATACAATGACTTTGTAAAATGTAAGTCTATCATCTAAATAGAGTAATCTGGATTTAAAAAACATAATCAGTCATCTTCAGCTTTTGGGTGCCACTGGATTGATTCTGACATTGCTATGAGGATTTAGTTAATTTGTTTTTGGTAAAGCTAGGTGTATGTTTTTCCTAGATTTTCTACTGCTTTGGAAGTTCCAGGCAACTAGGTCACCAGGGTGTTTTATTCTTTTGGAATCCTTGTAACACGGCATCATACAATTGGTATATACGAGAACCATGAGAGTCTATTGACATATTCGTGTACTTATGAGAAATACTGGAGGAAATAATCACAATGCACACTACGCTCTTTACCTGTTGTAATCAGGGTAACTGTGTGTGTGTGTGTGTGTGTGTGTGTGTGTGTGTGTGTGTGTGTGTTTAAATCCAGTATTTCATGTTAAGTTGTTTAAAATGCAGAGGGAGATGGAGATAACCTTTTAAAACCACTCAGTGTTCTTTCTGTTCCCAGCACAGGGTTCTATTTGCCGTCTGTCATGATGAGGGAGTGCGGTAAGGAGAAAGAAAGGTCATGGGCTTGGGATCTGCAGACAGAGAAGAAAAATGACTTATCAAGTACAAACAAATCACCAAAATCGATGGCATATTTTTTCGGGTTAGCTGCAAGCCAGTGATTGTTTAGGAGCCATCCAAAGTATGTGGCATATTTATTTTGAATTCTTTAGTGATAAACGCAAGGTTAAGTGTAATTGAAAAAAAAAAAGAAAAACAAACAAAAAAACGCATCACTGTTTGTTGAGAGTAACGAATTAAGGAAAGAAACAGGTTAAAAAATATTATGGCTTTACGTTTCTCATGCTGGAAGCTATTTTTTAAAAGAATGGATCACCAGCCTGGCGCCGTGGCTCACGCCTGTAATCCCAGCACTTTGGGAGGCTGAGGCAGGCGGATCACAAGGTCAGGAGATCAAGACCATCCTGGCTAACACTGTGAAACATCGTCTCTACTAAAAAATACAAAAAATTAGCCGGGCGTGGTGGTGGGCACCTGTAGTCCCAGCTGCTCAGGAGGCTGAGGCAGGAGAATGGCGTGAACCTGGGAGGTGGAGCTTGCAGTGAGCCGAGATCGCGCCACTGCACTCCAGCCTGGGCGACAGAGGGAGACGCCATCTCAAAAAAACTAAAAACAAAGAACAAAACAATGGATCACCTCCTTGCATATTTGTTGAATATTCATTTCTGTCCTATTTATACGTTTTGTAAAATTAAGTACAATTTATTAAGTTCAAAAAGTTCAAAATCTTCAAGAAAAATAGCATTTTGTTTAAAATAAGCTAATGAGTTTTCTAAAATTAATCATTGAAGGAGGTGTCAGGGAGGAGAGATAAAGTTATTTGAGTCATGGGTGGACAGAAGGGAAACCCAGCATTTTTCAAGCAAGACCCAGGAAGTTGCAGCCATGAGTCTCTCAGGAACAGAGTGATGGAGGCGATTAACCTACCGAGATCAGAGGCTTTCCCCAAGCTGCACTTTGTCTCTTAAGGAAGAACACAGGAATCTGTTACTCACGATCTTAACTTCAGTTTGGCCACGTAATAGAGAGTGAGCCACTCAGGCATTGCTTCAACCCATCCTAAATTTGGAGGATGTCTAGCTATTTTTAATTGAAGACATACTTATAGGAGTTCTATTTGGAAAAATATAAAAATGAAATTACTACTATATTTTATAATGCAATATTTGCCTGACAGCTATTTAAAGCACAAGTAAAAATACCCTGATTTTTTTTTTTTTTGAGACAGGTTATCGCTCTGTTGCCCAGGTTGGAGTGCAGTGGCATGATCTGGGCTCACTGCAACCTCTGCATCCCAGGTTCAAGCGATTCTCCTGCCTCAGCCTCCTGAGTAGCTGGGACTATAGGTGCACACCACCACGCCCGGCTAATTTTTGTATTTTTTAGTAGAGATGGGGTTTCACCATGTTGGCTAGGCTTGTCTCGAAATCCTGACCTCGTGATCTGCCCACCTTGGCCTCCCAAAGTGCTGGCATTACAGGTGTGAGCCACCGGGCCCAGCCAAGAATTTTTTTTTTTTTTTTGTAAGTTTTCTTTGCTCAAAGGTGATATCCATGGTGGGGTGAGGGGAATATCTGATTTAAAATTTTACATTTTACATATTTTACTCCATCACTAGCTTGATGATATTAGAAACTGTTTTTTGGTCAGGCATGGTACCTTAAACCTGTAATCACAGTGCTCTGGGAGGCTGAGGCAGGAGAATTGCTTGAGGCCAGGAGTTTGAGAAAAGCTTGGCAACACAGACCACGTCAAAAAAAAAAAAGAAAAAAAAAAGCCAGCCTTGGTGGCACACAGCTGTTGTCCCAGCTTCCAAGGAGGCTGAGGTGGGAAGGCTGCTTGAACCCAGGAGTTTAAGGCTGCAGTGAGCTATGATAGTGCCAGTGCACTCTAGCCTGGGTGACAGAGTGAGACCCCTTTGCTAAATTTAAAAAAATATATTAAAATTAAAAATAGATACTGGCCGGGCACAGTGGCTCATGCCTGTAATCCCAGTGAGAGGTGACAGTGTGCTGGCAGTCCTCACTGCCCTTGCTCTCTCTGGGCACCTCCTCGGCCTGGGCTCCCACTTTGGCAGAACTTGAGGAGCCCTTCAGCCCACTGCTGCACTGTGGGAGCCCCTTTCTGGGCTGGCCAAGGCAGGAGCCGGCTCCCTCAGCTTGCAGGGAGTGTGGAGGGAGAGGTGTGAGCGGGAACCGGGGCTGCGTGTGGCACTTGTGGGCTGGCGGGAGTTCCTGGTGGGCGTTGGCTTGGCTGGCCCCTCACTCAGAGCAGTCGGCCCACCCTGCCGGCCCCGGGCAATGAGGGGCTTAGCACCCAGGCCAGCAGCTACGGAGGGTGTGCTGGGTCCCCCAGCAGTGCCGACTCACTGGCGCTGCATTCGATTTCTCACCGGACCTGGGCTGCCTTCCTGTGGGGCAGGGCTCAGGACCTACAGCCCACCACGCCTGAGCCTCCCACCCCCTCCACAGGCTCCTGTGGGGCCGGAGCCTCCCCGACGAGCGCCGCCCTCTGCTCTAGGGCGCCCAGTCCCATCGACCACCCAAGGGCTGAGGAGTGTGAGCGCACAGCATGGGACTGGCAGGCAGCTCCACCTGCAGCCCCCATGCAGGATCCACTGGGTGAAGCCAGCTGGGGTCCTGAGTCTGGTGGAGTTGTGGAGAACCTTTATGTCTAGCTCAGGGATTGTAAATACACCAATCGGCACCCTGTGTCTAGCTCAGTGTCTGTGAATGCACCAATCAACACTCTGTATCTAGCTGCTCTGGTGGGGCCTTGGAGAACCTTTATGTCTAGCTCAAGGATTGTAAATACACCAATCGGCACTCTGTATCTAGCTCAAGGTTTGCAGATACACCAATCAGCACCCTGTGTCTAGCTCAGGGTTTGTGAGTGCACCAATCCACACTCTGTATCTAGCTGCTCAGGTGGGGCCTTGGAGAACCTTTGTGTCCATACTCTGTATCTAACTGATCTGATGAGGACGTGGAGAACTTTTATGTCTAGCTCAGGGGTGGTAAACGCACCAATCAGCGCCCTGTCAGAACAGACCACTCGGCTATACCAATCAGCAGGACGTGGGTGGGGCCAGATAAGAGAATAAAAACAGGCTGCCCGAGCCAGCAGCGGCAACCCGCTCAGGTCCCCTTCCACACTGTGGAAGCTTTGTTCTTTCGCTCTTTGCAATAGATCTTGCTACTGCTCACTCTTTGGGTCCACATTTGCTTTTATGAGCTTTAACACTCACTGCGAAGGTCTGCAGCTTCCCTCCTGAAGCCAGCAAGACCACGAGCCCACCAGGAGGAACGAACAACTCCAGACATGCCGCCTTAAGAACTGTAACACTCACTGCGAAGGTCTGCAGCTTCACTCCTGAGCCAGCGAGACCATGAACCCACCAGAAGGAAGAAACTCCAAACACATCCAAACACATCCGAACATCAGAAGGAACAAACTCCAGACGCGCCACCTTAAGAGCTGTAACACTCACGGCGAGGGTCAGCGGCTTCATTCTTGAAGTCAGTGAGACCAAGAACCCACCAATTCCGGACACACCAGCACTTTGGGAGGAGGCCGAGATGGGCGGATCACCAGGTCAGGAGATCGAGACCATCGTGGCTAACACGGTGAAACCCCGTCTCTACTAAAAATAAATTAGCCAGGCATGGTGACGGGCGCCTGTAGTCCCAGCTATTGGGGAGGCTGAGGCAGGAGAAGCTGGCGTGAACCCGGGAGGTGGAGCTTGCAGTGAGCCAATATCGCACCACTGCACTCCAGCCTGGGTGCCAGAGTGAGACTCCGGTCTCAAAAAAAAAAAAAAAAAAAAAAAAAGATACTATAGGTCAGGCATGTTGGCTCACGCCTGTAATCCCAGCACTTCGGGAGTCTGAGGCGAGCGGATCATGAGGTCAATAGATCAAGACCATCCTGGCCAACATGGTGAAACCCCGTCTCTACTAAAAATACAAAAATCAGCCAGGTACAGTGGCAGGTGCCTGTAATCCCAGCTACTCAGGAGGCTGAGGCAGGGGAATCGCTTGAACCCGGGAGGCGGAGGTTGCAGTGAGCTGAGATTGCACCACTGCACTCCAGCCTGGTGACAGAGTGAGACTCTTAAAAAAAAAAGGAAAAAAGATACTATATTTTTTAAAGCATCATTAAAGAAACTGTAGATTCTGAATATTTGTAAATATCTAAATACCATAATTAATATTATTCCTAAAGGTGATTTCAGAATATCTTCATATTTAAAATTGTCTTTTGTACTGGTGCATACTATTAAGAAAAATGTTAAGTTGTGTTACCATCTTCATTGCCCGCATCACTATGGAGGAAAGGTCAGACTCTCTTTGACCAGTGTCTTAACCTTCAGTGAAGGAGCTGTCGCTGCCTTAACCTCAAGTATGTAGACAGGAAAGACTGATAGAGGTGGTAACAAATGAGGTCTGAAGCATTTTTAGCCTTTGTTCAGCTTGAGGAGGAGGCTAGGAGCAAGGTAGCATGCATCTTAAAGAGAGGAGAAGGGAGGCTCATTCCTGACAGCAGCCCCCAAGGATGGATGCCTGGGCTGAGCCTCCACCACAGCCTCTTTCAGAAGAGGCAAAAGATGTCCCAGTGCCCATATCGACAAAGGGCATGGAGCAGTCTTTATTTTCTTCCTCTGGCACTGCATAAACCCAAATCCAGATTCATATCTGAGTCATTTCCATACAGGGGATGAGAAAAAATGTAAATGGCTGAGACTGAACTTACTAATATCTGAGTAGGTTAAGTCCTGGAAGAAGTTATATCTAATTTACAGCTTTATAGAAATGTGACTTTTCAATGTACGTTGTCTCCAATTAAATTTTATGCACACTGCATAAAATTTAGTACTCCATGGGTGGAGTACTATAGATGCTAGGTCTCTAGGTATCCTTTCTTTCCCACATTTTTAGACACACAGTTAATAAATAAATAAATAAGTAAATAAATAAATAAATGTTTTTCCCTGGAAGAGTTAAATAGTTCTTAAACAGGACATTAAAACACCTAACTGTAACAGGACAAATTTGACACTCGTGAATACATTAAAGTAAGAAAATCTGTTAATCCAAAGGCACTACTAGTATAATAACAATGAAAGCCAGAGAATCCAAGAAGATATTTTATATGTGTATCCTGAATATCTGAAGGATTCAATAAAAGATAGACAGTCAAATGGAAATATGGCAGAATATTGGAAGAGATGCTGCATAAGATGGGGTAGTCAAACAGCCAGCATCCACACGAAAATATACTTGCCTTCCTTAGTCACCAGAAAAATACAAATTCAGATATGACATTTCTACACACTAATCATTTTAGGATAGCAATTTAAAAAAATACAAGGAATTGGCTTGGAGGTAGAGAAACTGGAACTCACAGACACTACTGGCAGTTGTGTAAATTTGAAAAACTACTGGCAATATCTATTACCCACACCCTATGACCCAGAAATTCTACTCTAAGGAACCTCCCCAGAAAAATGTGTATGTTTTCAGAAAAAATGTTAAACATTATCATTGTAGCACAATTGGTATCAACCCCAAACCAGAAACTACCTGTCTGTGAATAAGACTCTGAATAAACAAACTATCTGTATTCACATGGAATACAATACAGCCATGAAAATGAATGAAATATAGCTACTCACAACAATGTGGATGGATTTTGCAGAAAAGTGTTGAGTTTAAAAAGTCAGACATAAAAGAGAACCTACCATATCATCCCACTTTTGAGAAATTTAAAAACAAGGAAAACCCACCTGGAAGTCAAATTAGAAGTCAGGATATAGCTTTGGAGAGAGGCTGAGACTGAGCAGGAGGGAGAGGAGGCTCAATGCTGTTTTTTGATCTGTGCTGCCTGCACAGGTGCATCACTTTGTAAAGTTCTTTGAGCTGCACACTTGTAATTACGCACTTTCTTGTATTAGGTTTTGCATTACATGAAATAAGTTTACTTTAGGAAATAATTATCTTTTTTTAAATGGCTTCTGCTTTTAGCTATGAGTCAAGTTCTAATCTACAGATCCACAAGAGGGGATTCATTTTAAAAACGATGTTTCTAAATCATTTATGTAAATATATACGTTTATGTCCACTTTGGACACTCTAAAATACTCTTTCCCATCAGTACATTTTAATAAAACATACTTCAATAGTCTACTTTTAGTTATTACTGAATAATGTAAACAGGGAACTACTACTCCCCCATAAACTGTCCAGCTGATCAACTCAAAAGTATTCTCTCTCAGAAGATGCAAGGCATAGAAAGAGAGAGAGAGAGATTCAAATCTCTGTGAGAGAATTTCAAATCTTTGTGAAATTCAAATCAAAGTTTGATTTGATTCGCTCTAAGCCTTACTAAATAGAATGGCACCGACTGAGCAAGTTCAAAGTAGTAGGTGGCGTGAGGAAAGGTATAATAAACATCTTGTTTTAGCATCAATAAATTATTTCAAATCTTCCACCTGTACAGAATACTTTTCTATACTTTAGTTTTTTAATCTATGGAAGATCTGCGGATTCTAGATAGAAAAGCCATCAACAAGAACAAAAACTTTCTTGAAGGGGAAGGAAAAACATTCTCTACAAATGATTCCATCTACAAATGATTCCATTAAGTAGATTTTGACAGCTTCCTATTACTCTGGAAGACTTTCTCCTCCCTCCCTCCCTTCCTTCCTTCCTTCCTTCCTTCCTTCCTTCCTTCCCCTCCTTCCCTCCCTCCCTCCTTTCCTTCCTTCCTTCCTTCCTTCCTTCCCCTCCTTCCCTCCCTCCCTCCTTTCCTTCCTTCCTTCCTTCCTTCCTTCCTTCCTTCCTTCTCTCTTCATTGTAACCACAGGAACTATTTAGAACTCAGAGTGCTACTTTACTCTAAAAATATTACAAATCCATTCTCCTAAGTAAACAGTTTGCCAGTTCTCTCGGTATGTGGCCAGAGCAAAGATAAAATAGATAAACATTTCTTAAAAGCTCTATCAAAGTATAAAAACTCCTTAAATCTTTCTCAGGCATCTGAATCCTCAAGGAATATTTTTCTCCTTTTTTTCTCAGTTTCTCAGTAGAACCTGACTTAAGTAATTTTTGTCATATTTATCCAAAAAGCTTTTAAGAGTGTTTTGTCAATACTTCAGGGACATCTAACTTATAGATTACAATTACCTTTAGAATAATGAAATAAAATATCATATGACTTAATTCTGTTTTCACAATCATCTTTCACGTTTTATTTTTGCAAATTTGATATGTGAAAAATCCCAACAGAAAGAGGAGTAGGTGGGGATTGGTTGGGGAGAATGAATCCTTCTCTATAAAATATAATACTATGGGCCAGGCGCGGTGGCTCACGCCTGTAATCCCAACACTTTGGGAGGCCGAGGCAAGCAGATCACAAAGTCAGGAGATCGAGACCATCCTGGCTAACAAGGTGAAACCCTGTCTCTACTAAAAATACAAAAAGCTGGGCGTGGTGGCAAACACCTGTAGTCCCAGCTACTCGGGAGGCTGAGGCAGGAGAATAGCTTGAATCTGGGAGGTGGAGGTTGCAGTGAGCCGAGATCATGCCTCTGCACTCCAGCCTGGGCGACAGAGTGAGACTCTGTCTCAAAAAAGAAAGAAAGAAAAAAAAAGAATACCCTGCTACAAATTATTTAGTAAGCTTCACAAACGTACTTGCCCTATGATTCAATTAATGGGCATCGATTTACCAGTAACTGGAAGAATGCTTATGTTGTAGAATATTAGCTACATCTTTACTCCACATTTTTATTTTATGATAAAGATGTATCAGTATCCTCATTGTATATAGGCACAGAAAAATACTTCACAGAGGCATTTGCACAAGACCTAAAGCTAGCAATGTACCTGGGATTAAAATTCATTAGTGCTGCCCCCTAGGCCATCAGTTTTGGATGTCTCCACCAGAAGCAAAAATAAGAAAATAATACAACTAATTTGACACTATGAATTTTAGAATGTCTGTGCTTTTGGCTAGCTAATAGCTTTCTTTTCAGACCTAAAGAAACAATTTGTGTTTTTCTATCCTGGTTTCTTCATATCTCAATTAGCTTAGCAAAATGATATAAACATGACAAAGTTGCTATACACGTTGGATTCTGAATACCTTGGAAAAAGTGTACTAACTAAAAGTATTGTTATTTTTGGCAATTTTAGCAGAATCTTCCTGTGGTCTGTGATGATTAATTTTCTTGAGGAGCTCAGGATATTAATGAGTCAGAAGTGCTGAAGTCTCATAGGATAGTTCCTTTAGAAACACTGCCAGAGGAGATTGGGGGTATCATCAGGGATCTTTTTATTTTCTAAATCCAGATGAAGAATGACAAACAATTTGATAAGACATTTACTATTGCTCCTTGTGTCAACATTTCAACCCATAAATTATTCTTGGCCCTAATGCTGTGACAGGAAGTCTGCATTAAGGTAAAAGGAAATAATACATTCAAAAAGAATGATTTTTAGTGGCTGCTCAGTGCCCAGCACCGTCACAGACATCACGGTGCACACCAAAGCAGTGCAAAGCACCGTCCTATCCGTTTTGAACTTAAAAGTATGTAGGGATGCAGGACACACACATGTAAAAATGTTTGATGAGGCAAAGCAAAAATCAACATGGCACATGGATACATATGTAACAAACCTGCACATTGTGCACATGTACCCTAAAACCCTAAAGTATAATAAAAAAATAAATAAATAAATAAAAAATAAATAAATAAATAAATAAATACTTTAGCTCAAAAAAAAATAAAAATAAAAAAAATAACCAAATGCTAAAATTCAGCAATTCACATGATACATGTCAGTGGAAACTTAAGAAGTAAAATGGTCCAGGTAGGCAAGAAATTTTAAAGGTGAGTTTCAGGAAAGTAATATGGAACTAAAGCTGGATCTTTGAAATAGAATTGAGAAATCGAGAGGTCTATAATTTCTGAAGAGTAGACTGTTTCTTCCTGCCTCTGACCCCCACATGTTATTCACTCTGCATAAAAAATACATATTTCTGCATCTCCCACTTTACCTCTGTACCTCATCCCTAGACATTTAACTCCAAACTAAATTTTTTATTTTTGGTATAACATGTTTCTCTGGGAAAACCTTATCTGATTCCCTGGTGTAGAGGTGGCATCATTATGTTATCATAGCTCTCTGAATTTTAACACAGTTTAATCTGCAATTATTGTTTAAATGTCCATCTCCTGATATGAATGTATTCTACATGGGGACAGGGACTGTGTTGATCATTAGTATATACCCAATGAATGGTACTTATCATTAATGAATACATAAAGGATTAGGAGATCACATGTGTCATTCCCCTTATTTAAGGGAGTCAACAAATGTTAAATGACATGGGTTGCACAGACAGGTGTAACAGACTCAACACTACAATCACAGCTGCAGACTTTCACCCAGATGTTCTTTCCACTCTAGCATGATGCTTCAGAACTATTGTCCAAGGGAATAGAAAAAGGAAATGTCAAAGGAGAAAGTCCTCCAGAGGAGAAAAGAGTGAACAAGCAGGGCTTACATGGGAACTGCTAGAGGATTATGCTTTTTTAAAGCATTCAACATATACAAGATATTAGCATGGTGCATTAAGTACACCTTCTAGCATGCACTTTAATAGCCATTTCCCACTAATACCTTCAAGCACACTGTCCATCATCTTCCTTTAATATTAAATCAGACGCCTGTAATCCCAGCACTTTGGGAAGCTGAGGCGGGCAGATCACTTGAGGTCAGGAATTTGAGACCAGCCTGGCCAACATGGTGAAACCCCATTTCTACTAAAAATATAATAAATTAACCAGCCGTGGTGGCGTGCACCTGTAGTCCCAACTATTCAGGAGGCTGAGGTGGGAGAATCGATTGAACTCAGGAGGCGGAGGTTGCAGTGAGCCGAGATTATGCCATTGCACTCCAGCCTGGGTGACAATGAGACTTTGTCTCAAAAAAAAGTGTATATATATATATGTATACATATATATATACATACACACACACACACACACGTAAACTTTATATATATATATACTTTTTTAGTATATATATGCTTTTTTAGTATATATATATATATTTTTTTAGTGTATATATACATTTTTGTATATATTTATATATACTAAAAAGTATATATATACACTAAAATTATACTTTTATATATAAATATATTAAAAAGTATATATATATACTTTATATATACCTATATACTTTATATATGTATACTTTTTTTAGTGTGTGTGTGTGTGTATATATATGTTTTTTTTGAGACAAAGTCTCATTCTGTCACTCAGGCTGGAGTGCAACGGCACAGTCTCGGCTCACTGCAACCTCTGCCTCCTGGGTTCAAGCGATTTTCCCACCTCAGCCTCTCGAGTAGCTGGGACTACAGGCACGCACCACCACTCCTGGCTAATTTTTTTAATTTTTAGTAGAGATGGGGTTTCATCATGTTGGCCAGGCTGGCTTTATATATATATATATAAAATCAGACTCCATTTTACATAGGAACATATATATATGTGTGTGTGTATGTGTGTGTGTATAAAATCAGACTCCATTTTACATAGAAACACAATCTTGTTCTTTTTAAACAGAAATCATTTTTGTCAACCTTGTATCACAATTATTCAGAAAGGTCTCTACTCTATATTTTTATAGTCTCCTTTAATACTGATATTTTATTCCAGTTGAGAATAAAACAATACATCTTGTTTTATAGATTGTTCTGAAAGAAAGCTTTTTTAAAAAACAGAATTTATACCTATGAAAATTTAGATCATTCAAAAGTTGGAAATAAATAAGACAAAAAAGGTGTTAAAATATTGCAAGTTCAAAGCTAATAGAAATTTTAGTTTTTCTTCTAGGCGGATCTGAAGTAGTCTTGTAAAAACAGTCCAAGTTTGTAGAAATACTTAAAACATTCAAAAAGAAGTAATGCAAATAAAAATATCAGTTAAGTAAGGGAATTTCAAAGAAAAGCATGGAAAAGATTTCAAGAGCATAAAACTTAGGTAAAGAATCCAAAGCTCTCATATAAATACAGAAACAGTATGTGAATGTGCTAACACACTATGAAGAGAAGTTCTCTAAAGAGGGATTTGGAGGAAAGAGACTATTCCAGTGAACAGTTTGCAAGCTGAGGAGATACAACCTTTTCTATAAAATGAAGGTATGTTCCAGAGAACAAATGAGGGGTCTAGCTTTTATAGAGAATGTTCTTGCCCAGGTTCCCAGTCAGGTCCTCCCATGTAAATAAAGGATTAACATTTGCTTACTTCTAATGGGTGGGTGCAAGCCACAGTCTATTGGTTAGTTCAGATGTTGTGAACATGTACAGTCAGCTATGAAATTGCTAAAGTTAAGCAGATGTGTGTATTTTCCAGAAACTCAGAGGAAGATGTGACCTCTAATCAGCAAATGGTCATTTGGGCTCCTTTTATTTATTTATTTATTTTTAGACGGAGTCTCTCTCTGTCGCCCAGGCTGGAGTGCAGTGGTGCGTGATCTCGGCTCACTGTAAGCTCCGCCTTCCAGGTTCACGCCATTCTCCTACCTCAGCCTCCAGGGTAGCTGGGACTACAGGCGCCTGTCACTATGCCCAGCTAACTTTTTCTATTTTTAGTAGAGATGGGGCTTCACCATGTTAGCCAGTATGGTCTGGATCTCCTGACCTCGTGATCTGCCTGCCTCGGCCTCCCAAAGTGCTGGGATTACAGGTGTGAGCCACCGCGCCCAGCCCATTTTGGCTCCTTTTTAAATTTAGACCTGGTTAGCCATTTGAGCTTTATCTTGAGGGATTGGCTCTTAAAGGTTCATAACATTCAGGGACTCTCCATTTCTTTTTTTTTTTTTTTTTTTTTGAGATGGAGTCTTGCTCTGTCTCCCAGGCGGGAGTGCAATGGCGCGATCTCGGCTCACTGCAAGCTCCGCCTCCCGGGTTCATGCCATTCTCCTGCCTCAGCCTCCCGAGTAGCTGGGACTACAGGCGCCTGCCAACACGTCCGGCTAATTTTTTTGTATTTTTAGTAGAGATGGGGTTTCACTGTGTTAGCCAGGATGGTCTCGATCTCCTGACCTCGTGATCCGCCCACCTCGGCCTCCCAAAGTGCTGGGATTACAGGCTTGAGCCACCGCGCCCGGCCGACTCTCCATTTCTTACACATGCTTTTCTTTTCTTTGTTTCGTCTAAGAAACCTTCCATTGATGGCAGTGCTTTATCCCTTAGGGAGAATGCCACATCACCATGCACAGAAATCGCAGGCAGGAAATGATCTGGGACTTTAAGCCATCAACAAAACAACTCACATAACAAGAGAAGGAAAGAATTAACAGTCTAGCACAACAGTGGCTTCCATTTCTACAACTGATAAAAATGGTCACACCTCCTAATTCTTATTTTGACCTAGAAGTGCTAAAAGAAACCAAAGAGGCCAGGAGCGGTGGCTCACGCTTGTAATCCCAGCACTTTGGGAGGCTGAGGTTGGCGGATCACAAGGTCAGGAGATGGAGACCATCCTGGCTAACGCGGTGAAACCCCGTCTCTACTAAAAATACAAAAAATTAGCCGGGCATAGTGGCAGGAGCCTGTAGTCCCAGCTACTCCGGAGGCTGAGGCAGGAGAATGGCGTGAACCCGGGAGGCAGAGCTTGCAGTGAGCTGATATCGTGCCACTGCACTCCAGCCTGGGTGACAGAGCAAGACTCCATCTCAAAAAAAAAAAAAAAAGAAAAAAAAGAAAGAAACTAAAGAAAAACTATTTTGCTTATAAAGTTAATCTAACTGAAAGTAATATATCTCTTTTTTGGATTCTCAAAAAATTTTCTTTCTAAGTGATACGATTTTATGCTGGATTAATAAAATAAGCACATCCAATGTCATACACAACACACAAGTGGCTTGTACTGGTCTGGGGCGGAGAGAATAACAGTGAAAGTCAACATAGACTGGAAATGAGTATTGGTGAGTATTCTTGACAAGAGAAGCCCTCAGTGAATTGTACATGTAAATTATGATGTCACTCAGACCAAAACATAATGAAAGTAGCATGAACAGAATTTGTGTCTGTTCTAATAGAAATCAGAGACATATGCTGGGATGTAATTGTATATCATGAGAAGATTGCAGCTTTACATGATGCAATGCAAGATGAAGATGAAGCATGGTTATTACATCCAACCTGAAGTGCATGCTGACAATGCTAATTTCGTGGCTTTGAATGTAAGAAAAGTAAGTGCATGCTTCACTTTGTGTTTGCTCAGAAAGCATTTAGTTAAGGCTTACCATACTCAAAGCGCCATAATAATCCTCATCGGAAAAACAAATATGGCACCAAGGATCAGTGACTAATTGCAGATTCATGATATGTTAACTGCTCCCTGGTCAACATTATTCACTGTCCAGAACTAAGACATGTAGTTTGACAGTAGCCTTTCTGTTCAGTTTGTTTATACTTTCTCATGCCCAATTTCCATTCCAATCAGTGCAATTTTTCAAAGAAGTGTAACCAAAACTAAGAATGAAGTGTGTGATTTTTTTATATAAAGTAGAAACAAACTCTAAGTTAAAGCATCCATTAGAATTTACAGACATATAAATTATTCTTTGCACATGTATTAGCCAACAACCTTTTAGTTGTAAATAAAAGATCCTCAAATGAGTCTACTTTAGACTAAGGAGATAACTTACTGGTCTGCAGAGTCCACAGGAAGGATTGAACCACATGAGCAGGCAAAATGAGACAAGAATCTCTGTAAAGATTTGAACAACGTACTCAAATGCCAACAGTGCTGTCCCTATCTCTTTTTGATTGACTTCTCTCAGCATGCCAACTCCATTTTTCATCACACTCAGTTCTTTCATAATGGAAAATGTAAACTTTAATTGTTTTCAATTTCATATTTTATGGCTTGAACCAACAAGTAGATTTCCTAAATTCAAAAACCCAAAATAAGTTTGGTTAGGTTCTTTCTCTTAGACCAATGTCTTGAGATGATCAAGTAAGAACACAGTAACTTTCATTGGAAGCTCTTGGTTGGAGCTGAAAGAGAAGCACTTTCTTAAATAAGGGGTTGATAGCGGTCAAAATAAAAGCAGTCTCTTAGACCATATGTTTGCAAAATCAATGTTAATCATGTTTGTTACTGCCCCTCATAAAAGGATCCAAGTGATGAGTACCCATAATTTATGACCAGAAAAGGATTTATTCTCCCAAAGCTATGTTTTATTGGACAATAAAAAGACACAGCCTATTATGTTTCCTATTTTTGCAGTTGCTACCAGAAACTTCAGAATTAAAATATACAGTCAATAGCTTACTTCAGGTTCATGGAAACATTTTCTACTATTTTCTACAAGGTTTCTTACTTTTTAAATTTTTTTTACTGTATTTTTCTGCGCCTTAAAAAAGTTCTTTGAATTACTTTTAGGGACAGATGAAGAAAAATGAATATAAATGACAAGAAGCCCATATAATTGACCTCATGGGTACTACACTTGCTAAAATAATCTCCTCTAATGAATGCCATGGGCAAATTAGTGTATGAGAAAAAAATCTCTAATAATTAAAAAGAACGTTATTGGTTTTCTTATTCATCAATTTGGACTGCTACACAAAAAATGCCATAGACTAGGTGGCTTATACACAACAGAAATTTATTGATCACAGTTCTGGAGCCTGGGAAGTCCAAGATCAGGGCACCAGCAGATTCCATGTCTTGTGAAGGCCTGTGTCCTCATAGACAGCTGTCTTCTCACTATAACCTCACATGGCAGAAGGGTAAATGAGCTCCTTTGGCTGCTTTATAAGAGCAGTAATGGCCTAATCACCTCCCAAAAAACATATTCCTAATACCATCACCTTGGACGTTAGGATTTTGACGTACGCATTTTGGGGTAAACAAACATTTAGACTACAGCAGCTGGGTAGATTAATTTTATTAATCACAAATCTGTTTTGACTTGAAACTTTCAAGCATTTTACTATTTGTAATTACTGATCTGTCATGAGCATACTGTGTTACTTTCCTAATATGTAGTTCTCCATTCTTCATAAGGAGTAAGCACAATTCTTGCAGATGTGTAGATATCTTCCCTCCAATTACATACAACTTAAACTGTCTTTTTTTTTTTTTTTTTTTTTTGAGATGGAGTCTTGCTCTGTCGCCCAGGCTGGAGTGCAGTGGTGCAATCTCAGCTCACGCCAAGCTCGGTCTCCCTGGTTCAAGCCATTCTCCTGCCTCAGCCTCCTGAGTAGCTGGGACTACAGGCACCCGCCACCACACCCAGCTAATTTTTTTTTTTTTTTTTTTTTTTTTTTTAGTAGAGACGGGGTTTCACCGTGTTAGCCAGGATGGTCTTGATCTCCTAACCTCGTGATCCACCCACCTCAGCCTCCCAAAGTGCTGGGATTACAAAGTGCTGGGATCACAGGCGTGAGCCACAGTGCCGGGCCCCAGAACTTAAACTGTCTTCTAATTCAAGAGTAGAAATAATTTGCTTTGCAAAAGAAGACATCTTGTCTTGGTTGTCAAGGAAACAGCAGTGAGAGCAGAGGCCAGCCCGTCACCGTGAAGGCAGAGAGAGGAGAAGCAGCAGAATAGCTATGGCGGTACAGGCTGGTTCCACTCTAGCTGCTCAATGTTATTTTCAACTTCTGTTTGTAAGTGACTTGGACTATTTACTCCTTCCCACCTTCCTATAATCAGGATAAAAACATTCCTTCCCACCTTTCAAATCTCAGCCTGCAGACCTGTATAGGAGTGAATGAACGGAAGTTAGTCGATTTTAAACCAGTGGCAAATATCTTCAGAGGCAGAATTTTTCTTTTCTAAGTGACTGTGGCCCTTGAGATAATGGTCCTATTGCTGACTTTCTTGACATGTGAGTGAGAGGTTGTCAGTTGTGTACAGAGACTGTTGACGACCATTAGCATAAACAATATAGAAATAAATTTATAAGTGAGGCATCGTTTAGCGATTGACTTAATTGTTATTATTATTATTCTTGAGACAGAGTCTCGCTCTGTCACCCAGGCTGGAGTGCACCCAGGCTGGAGCAATCTCGGCTCACTGCAAGCTCTGTCACCCAGGCTGGAGTGTCACCCAGGCTGGAGCGATCTTGGCTCACTGCAAGCTCCGCCTCCGGGGTTCACGCCATTTTCCTGCCTCAGCCTCCCGAGTAGCTGGGACTAAAGGCGTCCGCCACCGCACCTGGCTAATTTTTTGTATTTTTAGTAGAGACGGGGTTTCACCGTGTTAGCCAGGATGGTGTGGATCTCCTGACCTCGTGATCCGCCCTCCTCAGCCTCCCAAAGGGCTGGGATTACAGGCGTGAGTCACCGTGCCCGGCCAAGAATTATTTTTTTATTAATATTTGTATGTTCTGACTTCAAAATAAGGATGGCTTTAGAATGTGATTTTAGAAAACAAGTCTATTATTTTAAAGAAAAATTCTTTAAATGAGGTTTAACAATGGCAGTCATTTGTGGTTTTCTTTTTTTTTTTGAGGTGCACAAACACAATTGTGCAACAGCAAATGTTAGAAAGCCTCTTGCTTCTGATGACTGACTCGGGTCTCTCATAATTTACCAGACTTCAGGTTTTTACCTCCACAAAACATGCCTTTCAATGCAAAGAATGAAAGTTTCTCCTTAACATGGGCAAAATATTATTTGGGCTTGTAGCACATCTCTCTGTACAAATTTATATTAATTCCCGATGACAAGTTTTTCATGACACATTGCTGAGGCACAGTGGCTCTGCCCAGCAATTTGTAGGAGTGTTAGACAATATGGTGGAACAAACCAAGGATTCTTAGCCCAACTTTAGTGCAATTAACAGTGTCTTTGCCTCTTAAGGCCTAGTCTCGGATGTTCCTCAAAGTCACTTCTGTACCATGTTATATTAGTCTAACCAAGTCCTAAGAGGAGTACAGATTCAATGAGTAAACAAAAAGATATCATTTCTTTCTTTTTGTTTTTTTTTTTTTGTTGTTGTTGTTGAGATGGAGTCTCGCTCACTCTGTCACCCAGGCTGCAGTGCAGTGGCAGGATCTCAGCTCACTGCAAACTCCACCTCCCGGGTTCAAGCAATTCTCCTGCCTCAGCCTCCCAAGTAGCTGGGATTATAGGCCTGTGCCACCGTGCCCAGCTAATTTTTGTATTTTTAGTAGAGATGGGGTTTCACCATGTTGGCCAGGCTGATCTCAGACTCCTCAGGTGATCCACTTGCCATGACCTCCCAGAGTGCTGGGGTTACAAGCGTGGGCCACTGCGCCTGGCCGATGGAATTTCTTCATGAGAGAACCTGCAAACCACAGTGGGCAATGTTGTCACTCTCTGTACCTATATGTGACTTCCTTTCACCTGTAAAGTATTTTCACTGCCACCCCAGAAAGTCTAATGGCTCCCAAGCTTCTGGCTTGGTTAATGGGGTGGTGTTTACTGCTTTGCAGAACATGTTGCATTGGAGAAGACTTTGTGGCAGCCAAGTGAAAGTTCGCTCTGTTGCTCTGGATGTAGATTTTATCTCAGAGATAGCTTTGAACTCACCATATGTATTTTTTGAATCATCATTTTATATCACTGAGGGGGATTCCATAGAATGAGTAGATCAGATAATTTACAGTTGTTCCCTAAGGAGGAACAAGATTAAGGAAAGCCAGAAATACAGAGTAAAGAAGACCAGGAGGAGCAGTCAGCCAGCTGGGAGAAATGTTCGAGAGGAGCAGTATCAAAAAGTTAAGGACAGACTGGTCCAGAGGTAGCAAGTTATCTCAATTGATTGTTCACGGTCAGTTATAGATTAAACTCCTTGTTATATTTCCCCCCCAGCTCCTTCTCACTACTGTACTTGACTAGTTTTAGAACAATACTTAAGGAAGATGTCAGGCATTTAATATGAAGAAGGAGAGAACACCATCAAATTCTTTGAATAGATCAAGAAACATAAGAAATAAAACACATAATACAACATCTTGGAATATCTGAAAAAACAAGCATCACTTTTCCTGCAAAATTACATTACTATTACCAAGGTATAGTATAGTATATTAAAATATATTAGGTCATAAGTTTACATTAGTGGATAAATACTCCATAGCACATTATTGAAGAGTAGATTTGTGACCAAAGCTTAAATATCCCTCATTGACTTCATCCAGTGAATTAAAAAGTTGCAAAAGATAAATTTTCTGTTTCAGGGCAACCTTGGTACTAACAAAGGATGAGAGATAGAAAACATAATGCAAGATAATACTGAGATTTTAGTCAAATAAAATAGAGAAACTCAAATTGACTTGTTAACAACTCCTTTCTTGAATTAGGTATTACACCCCAATGCATGTGCACACACACACACACACCCCAGGCATGGTGAAGATCACCGATGGGATGGGCAAGGGGCATGACCGGGGAAGAATAAGGGTGATTAGATTAGTTATCCAAGAAATAATTGCAGTGTCAAGGAAGTAGTGAGTAGATTTCCATTTCCCCCCCCCCCCTTTTTTTTTTGAGACGGAGTCTCGCTCTGTCGCCCAGACTGGAGTGCAGTGGCACCATCTCGGCTCACTGCAAGCTCCGCCTCCCGGGTTCACACCATTCTCCTGTCTCAGCCTCTTGAGTAGCTGGAACTACAGGCGCCTGCCACCACGCCCAGCTAATTTTTTGTATTTTTAGTAGAGACAGGGTTTCACCGTGTTAGCCAGGATGATATCCTGACCTCATGATCCGCCGTGATATCCTGACCTCATGATCCGCCTGCCTCAGCCTCCCAAAGTGCTGGGATTACAGACGTGAGCCACCGTGCCCAGCCTCCATTTCTCCTTTCTAATGGAGTTACATTGGGTGTGGTGCGGTAAACTAGACATTCAGTTGTAACTTGTTAGACCATGAGGAACCACATCCAGGCCTGTCTGAAAAGATGCTTACTACTCAATACCTTGGCTTGGAAAGAATGCAAGATAGATATTTGTTTTGGGGTATATTTCTTTGGTGAGAGAAATAGTTCATTTCTTATAGTACATAGAATAATTTCTGGTATTAGGAATACTTTCGAAAAGGTCTATATATAGAAAAAATAGTGCAACCAGGTGCAGTGGCACATATCTGCAGTTCCAGCTGCTCGAGAAACTGAGAAGGGAGGATGGCTTGAGCTCAGGAGTTCCAGACTACAGTGAGCTGTGGGCAACAGAGCAAGACCTTGTCTCTAAACAAATAAAAATAAAATGCAAAGTTAAAGAAGGAGACACAATTGAAAAAAGAAATAATAATGCATGCCCAAGTATCTTTTTTGAAAATAAAGGCCTGCCATTACCTTTCCAATATCCTTAGCGGCCATAGGGCCAGGCACATAATCTATGCTGGATCATTCAGAGAATCCTCTTACTCTATCAACAACTGGTTCAGAGAAGATTCTGTAATCTAAGTACAGATAAACTGATTTTTTTTTCTGGAATTCTGTAACAGGATCAAGGGAAAAAAAAGAGATTGGGAAGACAAAGTTAGAGCAAGAGAGAAAGAGATCTCACATCTATGTGTCAAACTTTGTAACTAGAAGTATGTCAGTCAGAGGCTGCCAACAGCTATGTATATGCATATAAAAGTAAGCCCTAGAGAAAAAGTAGAGTAGAGAGACTGGGGGAAAGGGACAGAGTCCTGGCTGGCAACATTGTTATATACCTGGATTTCACTGGGCCTGATGATTCTTGAGAATTCCCAGTAGGGTAAACCAGTGAATTCTTAAGCTAGTTTGTTTTTTTTTTTTTTTTTTTGAGACAGAGTCTCGCTGTGTCGCCCAGGCTGGAGTGCAGTGGCGCAATCTCAGCTCACTGCAAGCTCCGCCTCCCGGGTTCACGCCATTCTCCTGCCTCAGCCTCTCCGAGTAGCTGGGACTACAGGCGCCCGCCACCACGCCTGGCTAATTTTTTTTTGTATTTTTAGTAGAGACGGGGTTTCACCGTGGTCTCAATCTCCTGACCTCGTGATCCGCCCACCTTGGCCTCCCAAAGTGCTGGGATTACAAGCGTGAGCCACCGCGCCTGACCTCTTAAGCTAGATTTAATTGACTTTCTGATACTTGAATGTAGGAATTTTTAATATGATCATGTAAATCAAATAAGACACAAATAACAAGCACCAGAAAATACAACACAGTCCTACAGAAAATGTGGGAATTTAGAAGTCAATATTAGGAAGTGTTGGGTAAATTATTTCTGCCCTAATACATGAGCAAAATCTTGCAATTATGCCCCCAGGGTTTTAGCTACATATGATGGAGGGAAATGAACATTCATCTAAAATTAAAAATTTACATATTAAGCAATTGAAGAGTAAAACCATCTGCTATCAGTTGGTCTAGTAATTATTCTTTGTGATACCCTGTCATAAAGACAAAATAACAGAAAATGACAAAAGTCACACATTCAAAGGTTGACCTATAAACACTATGTGTCCATGACCTGTATTCACGCATACAACAAACACAGGGGAATGGTTAAAAAACATATACATATTTATTTAAAAATAAGTCTTCTGGCCAGGTGCAGTGGCTCACGCCTGTAATCCGAGCACTTTGGGAGGCGGAGATGGGTGGATCACGAGGTCAGGAGATCAAGACCATCCTGGCTAACATGGTGAAACCACATCTCTACTAAAAATACAAAAAATTAGCCAAGCGTGGTGGTGGGTGCCTGTAGTCCCAGCTATTCGGGAGGCTGAGGCAGGAGAGTGGTATGAACCCAGGAGGCAGAGCTTGCAGTGAGCCGGGATTGCACCACTGCACTCTAGCCTGGGCACAGAGTGAAATTCTGTCTCAAAAAAAAAAAAAAAGAATTTTCTAAGCCACGACCCAGAGAAAGAGTCAGCCATCTCTCCTGTGACACCACCAAGTAGGGGAGGTATAAGGCATTCTGTTATGCTTTGAGGGACTCTGAGATTAAGGGAGGTGTGGTGGGCAGAATAGATCCATATGTAGGAATAATTTCTCCCATCTTCCTCACTGCCTGCCAGCCTACACACACACAGACCACCACTGCCGCTGCCACCACCACACATATTTCATTCTATGGTTTCTCCCCTAGCATTTCTAAAAAAGACCACAACATCCAGTTCCAAAAATTAAATAAAAATGTTTTTTCTGCCTGACTCCTTGTACCCCAAATGCCAATACCTGTGTTCCAAATCAAGCTTGTAATCCAGAGGCTTAAAACTCTTGTGATCATCTAACATTTCTTCTGACTAATCAAATTCCCATTATGCTATTATGCTTTAAGCACCAGGAAGCTGAAAGCCAAATTTGCAGCAGTTCATTAGACAGCCCTGTGTGCTTCTCGGTACACGGTTATGGGCAGAATCACACTCCCCCACCCCAAATTATCATGTTGAAGGCCTAACTCCCAGTACCTCAGAATGTGACTGAATTTGGAAATAAGACCTTTAAAAAGGGATCTCAAATAAAATGAGGTCATATGAGCAGGCCCTCATTTTGTTCAGTGTGTCTGGTGTTGATATGGTTTGGCTGTGTCCCCACCTAAATCTCACATTTAAATGTAGTGGGCCGGGCGCGGTGGCTCAAGCCTGTAATCCCAGCACTTTGGGAGGCCGAGGCGGGCGGATCACGAGGTCAGGAGATCGAGACCATCCTGGCTAACACAGTGAAACCCCATCTCTACTAAAAATACAAAAAATTAGCCAGACGTGTTGGCAGGCGCCTGTATTCCCAGCTACTCGGGAGGCTGAGGCAGGAGAATGGCATGAACCCGGGAGGCAGAGCTTGCAGTGAGCCGAGATCGCGCCATTGCACTCCCACCTGGGAGACAGAGCAAGACTCCGTCTCAAAAAAAAAAAAAATAAAAAATAAAAAAAATAAATGTAGTGATCTCCAGGTGTCAAGGGTGGGGCCAGGTGAGATAATTGAATCATGGGGGCAGTTTCCCCCATACTGTTCTTGTGGTAGTGAATAAGTCTCACAAGATCTGATAGTTTATAATTAGGTGTTCCCCTGCACAAGCCCTCTTGCCTGCCACCATGTAAGATGTGACTTTGCTCCTCATTCGCCATCTGCCATGATTGTGAGGCCTCCCCAGCCATGTGGAACTGTGAGTCCATTAAACGTCTTTCCTTTATAAATTACCCAGTCTCAAGTATGTCTTTATTAGCAGTGTGAGAACAGACTAATACAGGCATCCTTATAAAAAAAAGAGAGATTAAGACACAGACGTATACACAGGAAAAACCATGTGCAGACACAGGGAGAAGGGAGCTATTTATAAGCCAAGGAGAGAGGCCTCTGAAGACACCAACCCTGCTGACTCCTTGATCTTGGACTTCCGGTCTTCATAATTATGAGAAAATAAGTTTCTCTTGTTTAAGCACCCAGCCTGTGGTATTTCTCAGAACAACCCCAGAGAGTCAATATACTGAGGTCTTCCCACTGCTTCACAATTTATCAGTTCAGCTTTCTGTTTCCAGAACTATTTATTTTATTCTTATTGTGTATTTTCTCATAACGTACATCACCTTTGTGTGTGTGTGTGTGTGTGTGTGTACTGAACAGATTTTTAAAATACTGATAGTTCTGTTCTCTCAACTTCACTGTGTTGAAATTTGTGATAGTTTACAAACATCCTTAAGTTTTTTAGTCATTTTTAAAATTCACACTTTTTGTATCGGTCATAGTTTTGACTAACACATTCTCTGGCATCCTGGAGGTACCAAACGTCCCCTTACAGTTCAGTTTCTGTTTAACCAGAACCCTAATCCTAATGCTCCTTTGCACAGCCCACAATGATGATTAAGCTTGCATAGCCTTGAAAAAAAAAAGTGAGTGGTCAGTGTTGCTAAGAAGTCATAAAAGTCCTAAGAAAATGATCCTTCCAAGTCTTTGGGGCAAACATTTTAAGATAAATGAGTAAATAATCAACCATCAGGGATAACCTGAAAACAGTTAACCAAAGTAGTTTCTTTTTTTCTATGACAACTGGGAAATCTAAATCCCCCATGCAGATTAATTCTGCTGTCCACTTCAAGGAGAAGATTCACATTCTGAATAACCAAATTACTCATTTTCAGTGTTATCAGCAGTAACTGGACAGAGGTTGGGATGAAAACCTGATAAACACAAACTTTCTCTGTTTTTCACCTGCAATTGCTGATTCATATATTTCCTAGATACCTAACAAAATATTCATTTTCTTATATTTTTGAAATACATTGAAATGAGGAGTTGGAGGAGGAAGGCAGGGAGTGAGAGAAAAGAAAGGAGATGAAGAAATGAAGGAAAGAAGGAAGGAGGTGAGAAGAGATGAAGAAAAGAAGGAATAAAGGGAGGAAGGAGGATAGTAGGAAGGGAGGACAGAAAAAAGGAAGAAAAAAGAGAAATGTGATAAAATATATTCAGTATGAATTATTCTAGACTGGTTTATAATATGAAATCTTCAGTAGGTATTTTCATCTTCTTGGTGGTACTAAGCCTACTGCTCTGAAATGTAACAAGTTACAATTCCTTGTGACTCTACAAGATGCAGCTGTGAGGATTCCTGAGGAAGTGACAAGAAATACCTCTTGTCCATGTGGGTAGGGTTTTATGCAATTGGGAAGTTTTTTCGATTTAAATACGTAAACTGCTTATTACTCTTCAAAGTCATTAACTTGACACCTGCCAAAAAAAAGAAATGAAATCAATATAAATCAGTGCACAGCAGTTGGAATTGAATCGTGCTTCCAACCCTCCTGCTGTTTGCGTACAGGAAACGCTGTAGACACAGGCTTGGCATGGACCTCCTCCCAGCCTCCCCACGTCTGATAAGAGAACGATAATACAAAGATGCTTCTGGCTGGGCACGGCGGCTCACACATGTCATCCCAGCACTTTGGGAGGCCAAGGCAGGCAGATCACCTCAGGTCGGGAGTTCAAGACCAGCCTGGCCAACATGGTGAAACCCTGTCTCTACTAAAAATAGAAAAATTAGCCGGGAGTGATGGTGGGTGCCTGTAATCCCAGCTACTTTGGAGGCTGAGGGAGGAGAATTGCTTGAACCTGGAGGCAGAGGTTGCAGTGAGCTAGGATCACGCCATTGCCTGGGAGACAGAGCAACACAGCAAGACTCTGTCTCAAAATAAATAATAAATAAATAAATTAAATAAAAGAAACCTCTGCACATTGGCCTGTTTCCTACACACATGGAAAAAGTTACTTACGGCTATTGACTGTTTTCAAACAAAACCCCACTCCTATGCTTCTGATATGGGTAAATCTTTGTAAGAGTATTAGGAATGAAAAGTATGTAAATGAGTCTCACCCCTACCCTCAGGGATCTAACCCGGTAGAGAATTAGTGAGGTAAGAAAGAGATTCAAATGTATCGAGCATTTCCTATAAACCAAGCACTGTGTTAAGTACTAGGGTCGGACATAATTTCTGAGTTCATAAAGAGGGAATCTTCTAAAGAAAGCCATTAATTTGGCCAGGCGTGGTGGCTCACGCTTGTAATCCTAACACTTTGGGAGGCCGAGGTGGGTGGATCACGAGGTCGGGAGATCAAGACCATCCTGGCTAACAAGGTGAAACCCCGTCTCTACTAAAAATACAAAAAATTAGCCGGGAGTGGTGGCGGGCACCTGTAGTCCCAGCTACTCAAGAGGCTGAGGCAGGAGAATGGCGTGAACCCGGGAGGCGGACCTTGCAGTGAGCTGGGATCGCCCCGCTGCACTCCAGCCTGGGGGACAGAGTGAAAGTCCGTCTCAAAAAAAAAAAAAGAAAAAAAGCCATTACTTAAGTTTGTGTGTAAGTGTGAGGAATGCATGAGTGAGAAATGCACAATGTTATAAGCTTCTATATTTGGGGTCAAGAAACTACAGCTCATGGGCTAAATCCTGCCCACTACCTGTTTGCATGGCCTACAAGCTCAAAGTGGTTTTAAAAATTTTAAACGTTTGCATTTTAAATGCTTATATAGCTACTTACATAGTAACTTTAATTTTGCCTGTCAGCCTACAAAGGCGAAAATATGTTCTATCTGGCCCTTTACAAGAAGAGTTTATAGATCTAGAGATTTGACCCAGTTGGGGTGGTAAATATTATATATCAACTAAAAATTACAAAAGACTATGAATACAAACATTTTCGTAATATATTTTATTAATAATGTAATAGAAAGAACATGTGAACGTAGATTACATGAAGTTACATGGCATATGCAACAGCGTAGAGAATCATAGGGTATGTTGGGTTCTTGCTTCAGGTGACCTGGGGTTTGGATATTGGGCTTTTCCATGTATATCTATTGCAGGGACAATTATCATGGACAAAGATTTTTCGATAAAAAGTGTCACTATACAATGGGATACATTTTGGTTATTGTAGAAGGGGGGGAAAATAATTTACTTACTTTCTTGTTAGAGAATCAGAGAAGTAAACAGTGTACTTACAGGTTGGAATTGGAGATGAGATTTTTTGTAGTCCCAGCTGAAACATGATGTGTGAAGACAGCAGGAGTGATGGAGGGCAAGAACACGGATTTGCAATGAAGAAGATGTTTTGCTATGTTTTCTCAGTATGAATGGAATCAGATTATTGGGACGATAAATCACTAAAATGAGAAAGAACGAAAGCAACTATGGTGATATCACTGGGAACTTTCAGAGCATGCCTAAGTTTTTCAAGCCAGACCTGAACAAGCAAAGATTGTTATTCTTGAAGTCCTGAACCGTTCGGTGATATCAATTTTAGTTTCTTGAGGTTTAAGAGATCCTTTTTAACATTTTCATTGCTCCAAAGATAAAATCTGACACAACCTGTATGGGTAGGAAGTGACCTGTGAGTCTACACCACTGCTAGAATGTAATCTAATGGTAGGCAAGAGCTTTACCCCCACTGTCTCTGCCTCTCCTATGCAAGTGCTAATAGCTCCATAAATATCCCTCAATAAATTCTGGTATTTTTGAACAAAATAAGTAACTGGAGGATTAATGAAATATATAGCTAAGTTCCACCTAGCAATTAGAAACTTATGGCCCAACTTGTCATTCTAATCTTTATCCATGACTTTATCTTAACTTTTTTCTGTCTTGTTTATTTGGAAATTTTAACTTCTTCAAGTATTTTCAAACTATTTTTGTCAGCCATTTATAATTCTTGTTTCACAAAGAAAGATATGAATTAACAAACAAGCAGAGAGATTGTGGCATATCTTGAGTACTTATCATTTAGAATGGAGTGAGAGAAAGAGGGAAAAGAGAGTCATATAGCAATACTTACCACGGAGTTTTCCTTCTCGTGCACTTCACACGGGCGTTACTACATCAGAAATAGTTACACCCCATTCTCATAGTAGGAATGTCCAAGTTCAACTTGGGAATCCATAAGCTGAGCTCATATAGCAACACAATCCATCTCTGGTCTGACATACCTCTTATTTCCTGTTTCAGATATTGTGGCCCTCTTGAGTGAGTGATCCATGTGTTTTGATCATTTGTTGTTGACAGTTGAAAATTTCAACGTGTGGCAATTCTGTGATTCAGTATTAAGGGACAGAAAGAACAATTCTATCTGTAAATGCTATTTGTCTAATACACTGAAATCCTCTTCGTTACTTACCAACTTCTGAATGAATCAATTTTTTTTAATTAGATGTTCCACAGAAATGAGGGCAAATACAGTAGAAAGCAACAAAGTTCTCTAGAACCCCAAGCAAAACAATGGCAGATTAATATTTCCATGGAATTATTTAAATGCCTACAAGACTTTTTCCTGCCTTGGGGTTTTCCAGCTTAGTCTCTCAGCTTCTTTTTCAAATCATAAAAGCTAGAAAGCCAAACAGCAACAACAAAAAACTATAGAAAACAAAATTTGCAATCACGGCCCTGCATGACTAGCCACAGAAATCATCTTTATTCTACAAGCAACAGGGAAATATTTCCACAGGATTCAATTTATGTACCATTTCTATCAGACAATGGCACATATTCTCCATTTAAGGGATTTCTGCCCAGACACTCAACAGAAACCTCTACTGTTCCAACCTCATCACCACCAAAAAAAAAACTCACTGGGAATGCCAGACTATTTTGACAAGCAAAATATTCAAATGAACAAACAACAAAAACTAAAGCAGCCTTACTTTAAATTCTTATGTTTGATCAACCAGTACACAATGTGGAATGTTCTCTTACAATTGTATCATGCAAAAATGAAGGTCTCCAAACACAGACGTGTACTTACCACCATTGCTTTCCCTAGACTTTCTCATCCCATGAGCCTGCTGCTGGGATCGGGCATATAAAATCCTGGCACTTTTCTTTTTAATAAACAGGTAGTGTCATGTTTTAGCTTTTATTTAGAGATGATGTTGAGAAGGATTACCTAAATATCTACTGAGCTAGGAAAATGAGGTTATTTTCAGTGAAGAATAAAAGGTTTCGGAAAGAGTAAATGCTGTGCTTCCTATTTTTAGATCTTATACCAGGCCAAGTAAGAATATTTGGCAGGCTTTTTAAAATTATTTTTATTATTACCTGCATTATAGCAAACATTGTTTAAACTTGACAATGTCTATCCCAGTGAGCCAGTCAGTCCCAAAGTCTTGACCTGTTTACTGATAGAAACTTCAGTTCATATCTGCAATCTATCTGCAACCCAGTCTACATAACGTCATGATTTTAAACTCCACCAGAATGCCTGGGTGTTATTTACTTGGGCCGCCTTCTTAGCCTTATTGGGTATTAGAGGAGGAAAAAAAAAAAAAGGTGGAAGGAGTGAGGAGAGGCTAAATGCGCCATGGCATCAAAAGACCAGACTTTCCTGCAAACTCTGATTTTACACTCAGCTTTTCAATTCTTTTCAAATGTTGGTACTTCTTGGCTGATGATCATTTAGTAAAACGACACAGATAAGATAACACTTCTCATTTTTCAGGCATGATTAAATTCAACAAAAGCAATATTCAAAGCAGAGAAGATTAATACACAATGGATAATTATGTGCACTGAATTCTGTCTCCCAGCATAAAGAACTTAATGAAACCTTAAGGGATGATGCATCTCTGCTGAACATTTGTGCCAATGACAGCCCATGTGCCCTGATGAACTTCTAGCACTATGTAGACTTGCTGAATATTATTCAGCTGTTTCCTTCATTATAATTTTTCCATACTTATATTTTCATTTGAAATATTTTCTCATACTAATGAGATAAAGCAGCATTTAGTTTTGTTAAATGAAAATTATTTTAATTATTCTTCTACAATAATATACACACTTACACAGAGAACCTCAGTTGGAAGTTTTAATTTAAATTGTTTGCCAATAGAATGAAACAAAGCTTGTTTCAACATGATTCAACCATGAATTTTATTAGTTCATTATCAACATACACTCAATTTACCTGAATTAACTTACTATTTGTTCAAATTAAAGGTTTTATTTTGTCCGTAACTGAAAAGTCATTGGCTTTATTTTTTAGAGGGCATTTCAATTAATAGAATAAAAATGTGTTCAAAGGTGACAAACTGCAAGTACTACCTTTTGCAGTTGAAATTAACTCTGCTTCACCCTTACCTTTTTTTTTTTTTTTTTGTGAGATGGAGTCTCCCTCTGTCGCCCAGGCTGGAGTGCAGTGGCGTGGTCTCCACTCACTACAAGCTCCACCTCCTGGGTTCACGCATTCTCCTGCCTCAGCCTCCCAAGTAGCTGGGACCACAGGCGCCCGCCACCACACCTGGCTAATTTTTTTTTTTTGTATTTTTAGTAGAAACCGGGTTTCACCGTGTTAGCCAGGATGGTCTCAATGTCCTGACCTTGGAATCCGCCCGTCTTGGCCTCCCAAAGTGCTGGGATTACAGGCATGGGCCACTGTGCCTGGCCTCTTCTTTTATTTCATGTATTTATTAACATTGTAAAACGAAGATTGTTTTACCTGTTTTAAATGTTTTTTCAGCCATTTTTTTTCTTTAAAGGGATTTAAATGAGTCCCTAAAACTAGATTTGCAAAATAAAATATATTTAAATAAAAACACCATAATGATGATCAAGACCCATAAGAGATGGGTCTAAAATGTAGAATTCAAAGAATTTATTATCAGAATGAAAACTGCGGCCTATACAAAGAGATAGAACTTCGGAGGTAGAAAATCTTCATACACATATTGATTACACTTACATTATTGCACAAATACTGGTATCAAAAAGTTATTCAAGCTCATTTATTTAGTACAGAGGTTCTCCCACAATGGGTATTTATCATATCATTTATAAAGCTTTGTTTGCTTTTTTATTTTTAACACTTATGCTGGGACAAATTTGAAGATTTTAATTCAAGAGATTGTAAAAGGTCCCGTAAATCTGGAGAATTACATCCTCCACAGATAATTCAGATTTATTTAGAGTTGAGATTGAAGAAATTTTTATTTATATTAAAAAAGTGATTAAAGCAATTACACACCTAAACTCTCCTCTCCAAGTTGTATATTCAAGTTAAATGTTATAGAACGTAGTTCTTAATAGTGACTCTGGAGGCAAACACATCAGCAATAACAACATGAATACCTGTTACAATTTTGCAAATAACTTTTGGGGAAAATAGTCTTTAAAATCATTTCCTAAAATGAAGTTCATCATGCAAACTGTTTGAGCCTGTGTTGGTCATATATTTTTTCTTTAAAAAAAAAGTCTTAAATATTTTCCAACTTAAGAAGTCACATCATTGAAGTTCCAAATATGTGGAATTAGTGAAATTTAGTCAGTAATGAATGAAACATCTATTTTGTTCTGGCCAATATTAATATTAACTAAATCTAAATAATTAGATAATCAGTTAAAATAATTGCTGTCAAACTCAATGTCTATTAACTCTTTTTTCTTTCTGATATGTGAAAAATGTATTCTAAGTAAGTAGTGGATTCAGATTTTTCTCATATTTTTAAATTAAGAACATTAGAAAATTACACAATAATGTAAACTATAACAAACACTCAAATAAAAAATATATGACAGGGCAGAATCAGAAGTAAAAGTTCTCTAAAATTATTTCTTTTTCTGATAATGTGGCAGACTATATAACCTCAACCACCATCTCACAGGAATAAAAAATATTAAAACACTTTCAGTTGCCCTAGGGTGGTAGCCAGTTGCTGTAACCAGAAGAGGCCTCAAACACATTAGAAATGGTACATTATATTTGTGATACCTGCATAGACCAAGCTGATCAAAAGTTTATAAATGCTGTGAAAGAGGTTCCCCCAAAATTCCAACCCACTGACAAATGAGATAAGAAAGTTTGCCTGTGTAGACCTGTGCTCTCATTGAGAAAGAACAAAAAATCTCCTGCATCACTCAACGAAACAAGTGTAACATTACCATGACAACCTGAACCAGGTTTCAAAAGCTTTCAGAGAGAATTCACAGAGCAGGAGTCCCTATTCTCATCAGTTGTTGTATTGGATTCTAAAATGCTCAGATAATAGATTTATCCGAGTGATAGCATAAACATGTTTACAATGAAAAGACAATGGAAGAGCTTGATAATATTAGAAACTGCAGAAGACCAAGGAAAACGAAGGCTTGAAAGCAACCGGAAAGAAAAACAAATTATTGACTATCTAAAATGATGCTGGTAGCGGACATCTCAACAACTACAATAGAAGTCGGAAGAAAGGGGGAAATACCATTGATGAACTAAACAAATTACTATCAACCTTGAATTTTAAACTCCATTAAATATTATTTGAGAATGAAGAAATATAGAATATTTTTAGAACCAAAGAGTGATTAAATTTCAACAAGTCTCTAATTAAAGGAACTAATATAAAAAGATATTTTAGAAAAAGAAATCTTTGGCCAGATGGAAAGGTTGAGACTTAAAAGATGAATGTGAGCAAAGAAATTCAGAAATATGTGGGCAAATCAAAAGAAACATAAAAAAACACAATTACGACAAATGTTGGAGATAGGGTATAAAAATATTGTGGGTTTAAAATCCTAGAAAACAGTAAATTACATTGTTTTGTGGGCCATTAAAGTTTTAACATCATGAGGAGGATAGACACACTGATTCGTTTTAGATAAAAGTCCATATTACAAACTTATAGTAAATGTACTTTTTGTTAGAGTGTGGAAGTTTGAAAGAGACTGTCAATTCCACCCCAACATTAAGAACAAGCATAATAAACTACAAAATTATTTCTTTCTATATCATAGAGCTAAGTATGCAGAGAAAGCTAAATTAACTAAATGCTGGTAACTGGCAAGGCATGTCAAAGACAGAGAGGTCACAAAGCTGCTTCCATCCCTGGCAGACTAACAGGGGAGGATGACTCTACCGTGGACATGAGTATATAGAAATGAGAGGAAATGAGAGGGCCAGGTGCGGTGGATCATGCCTGTAATCCCAGCACTTTGTAGTGCTGAGGCGGGTGGATTCCCTGAGCTCAGGGGTTTGAGAC
Source organism: Symphalangus syndactylus (assembly GCF_028878055.3). NCBI lineage: Eukaryota > Metazoa > Chordata > Mammalia > Primates > Hylobatidae > Symphalangus > Symphalangus syndactylus. Next base: position 82,554,990 of record NC_072426.2, read on the forward strand.
CAGCCTGGGCAACACACTGAAACCGCATCTCTACTAAAATACAAAAATTAGCCAGACGTGGCAGCGTGCACCTGTAGTCCCAGCTACTCGGGAGGCTGAGGCAGGAAAACTGCTTGAACCTGGGAGGTGGAGGTTGTAGTGAGCAGAGATCATGCCACTGCACTCCAGCCTGGGTGATAGAGCAAGACTCCATCTCCAATAAAAAAAAAAAAAAAAGAAAGAAAAAAAAGAAATAAAGAAATGAGCCCATCACAGCTGTGTGTTGGCTTTTTTGACTCATGAACATCCTGAAGAGCTCCACCTGCAGACCAAGTTAACAGCCCCCTGCCAAAACTCCCTTGTGAGCCTTCACTGAGTACAAGGATGTTGCCTGATACATGCCACGGGCAAGGCAGGGAACCTGAGAGTGATCCTGCGACATGTGGGGTCTTCCTCAGTTGTAAGGCAGTGGCCCACAGAAGGGTGGGAGGAGAGCACAGCTGAAAGGAATCCCTCCAAAGGTACTCTGGGCCTTGGCATATGCACTGTGGAGGTCCTCCGGGTGCTGGGGGCAAGCCAGCAGGTTTTAGAGAGGTCTGCAGGGAATGGAAACCTAGGGCAGGACTGAAGAGAAAACTGAAATCATAGAGGCCCCAAAACACTAAATCAGTGATAAAGCATAGACTTCCCATGGCTTAGAATGGCAATGAATGGGCTGGAAAGCATAATCACTGGAAACTTGTAGGTGCTCACACCACATTCCCTACTCAAGATATACCTAAAAACACTGTATGTGATCAGTGAATAAAATATAAATAAAACTGCAACAGATCCTAGGCCCAGCTCAAAGATAAGTTGGATTGCTTCAACTCACTGACATCGGCTAGTTGATCAAAAAAGAGACTAGCCCTTTACTGACTGTAAATATTATTTACTTCAGTCTCCATTGTTCCTTTACAAACAATGCTCAGCATAAAATAAAGGCAGACACTCATAAAACAAAAAAAGTAGCTCCTGTTGAAGAAGAAAAATCATCAACAGAAGCAGACCCATAGATTGCTCAGATGTTGGAATTATGACAGGAATTTTTAAAAAATGAAAAATGTGTTAATGAATGAAGCAGAAGAGGTTGATATTAACAGAAAAATTATTTCAGCAGAGAAACAGAGGAAGGAGATAATTCTTGAAGAAACGTAACATCAAAATAGATTCAAATGTAATAAAAAACTAAATAGAAGACAAACTGTATATATTGAAAGGTTTATATTGGACATGCTTCATTGAACTGTTGACATTCCTGGAAACTCATTTCTGTGAGGAGGGTTCTTAGCTTCTACACTTTTATTGCACTGAACTGAGAATGACTGATTCAGAATATAGACAAAGAGAAATGTCTGCATTGTAGGCCAAATAAAATATCAGGAGCCATGCTGTCTAAATGAAGCAGGATTTATAATTTGTTATCAGAGCATATTTCTGGGATTGTTGTTGTCATCTGTCTACATTTTCTGGCCTTTATTAAGCTCATATTGTGCTATTACCGTAAGTCATAAATGGGATGAATGTAGAAGATCATCATGGAATAAGAAAAAGGATGGTTATAGAGATTCAGAAATCAGCTGAAGCATATGAAGACAGAGTAAGAAATCACCATTTTCCTTGCTCTAGAAGTGAAAGTCAGGAAAACTATATGAACATCCTAGCTCTGTTTTTTTAGAAGTTGCATTTGAATACATCAGTGAATGTTTATGCATCTCAGCTTTCCTATGAAAAATAAACTGAGTTTATAAGGTTAGAATAAAATAAGGTTCTTTGGTTTTAAATTCTATGACCACAAGGATTTAAATAAGAACCATGAAGATCCCGACAACAGACATCAAGATAGTATAAAGTAAGAAAGGTAACTTTTTCTTTCTTTTTTCTTTTTTCTTTTTTTTTTTTGAGACTGAGTCTCGCTCTGTCACCCAGGCTGGAGTGCAGTGGCGCGATTTCGGCTCACTGCAAGCTCCGCCTCCTGGGTTCACGGCCATTCTCCTGCCTCAGGCTCTCCCAGTAGCTGGGACTACAGGCGCCCGCCACCACGCCCGGCTAATTTTTTGTATTTTTAGTAGAGACGGGGTTTCACCGTGGTCTCGATCTCCTGACCTCATGATCCGCCCGCCTCGGCCTCCCAAAGTGCTGGGATTACAAGCGTGAGCCACCGCGCCCGGCCAGAAAGGTAACTTTTTCAAAACTCTTGAGATAGTCACTTGAAAAATTAACAGAGATGGTGGCAAGTTGAAATTATCATGATACTGATATAATTTACAAATGCAGGCTGGGCGCGGTGGCTCAAGCCTGTAATCCTAGCACTTTGGGAGGCCGAGGTGGGCGGATCACGAGGTCAGGAGTTCGAGACCATCCTGGCCAACATAGTGAAACCCCGTCTCTACTAAAAATAGAAAAAAATTAGCAGGGCGTGGTGGCGGGCGCCTGTAGTCCCAGCTACTCCGGAGGCTGAGGCAGGACAATGGCGTGAACCTGGGAGGTGGAGCTTGCAGTGAGCCGAGATGGTGCCACTGCACTCCAGCCTGGGGGACAGAGCCAGACTCTGTCTCAAAAAAAAAAAATAACAATAATAATAATAATATACAAATGCAAAAGTTTTCCATGGCAAACCATCTATCTATTAACTTCAGTTGCTTCTCTATGGAGAGAATAATATAAAAAGGAAAATAAATGTGTGTATTTTCCTGGGAAGTCTATGTAAACTAGCTGAGACTCAGCTTTATAATAAATGAACAATAATGGTAATTTCATGATACTGTTGAGATAAGTGATCTTAATGCTAGATTCTTTTTTTTTTTGAGACGGAGGCTTGCTCTGTCCCCCAGGCTGGAGTGCAGTGGTACAATCTCGGCTCACTGCAAGCTCCACCTCTCGGGTTGATGCCATTCTCCTGCCTCAGGCTCCAGAGTAGCTGGGACTACAGGCACTCACCACCACGCTTGGCTAATTGTTTGTATTTTTAGTAGAGGCGGGGTTTCACCATGTTAGCCAGGATGGTCTCAATCTGTTGACCTTGTGATCCACCCACCTTGGCCTCCCAAAGTGCTGGGATTACAGGCGTGAGCCGCCGCGCCTGACCTTTTTTTTTTTTTTTTTTTTTTTTTTTGAGATGGAGTCTCGCTCTTCCTGCACAGGCTGGAGTACAGTGGTGCAATCTCATTTCAGTGCAACCTCCGCCTACTGGGCTCAAGCAATTCTCCTGCTTCGGCCTCCTAGGTAGTTGAGATTACAGGCACCCGCCATCACGCCCAGCTAATTTTTGTATTTTTAGTAGAGATGGAGTTTCTCCAGTTTGGCCAGGCTGGTTTTGAACTCCTGACCTCAGGCAATCAGCCCGCCTCGGCCTCCCAAAGTGCTGGGATTACAGGCTTGAGCCACTGCACCCAGCAGCTTAATGCTAGATTATTTAGTAAAATGCTTATCATAGTAGGGGCTCATGAATAAATATTATAATATCCAGAAAATAATCCATTAAATGTAGACTATTATTAAATGTAATCCCAGCACTTTGGGCGGCCGAGGCAGGAGGATCACGAGGTCAGGAGATCAATACCATCCTGGCTAACACGGTGAAACCCCGTCTCTACTAAAAATACAAGCAAATTAGCCGGGCGTGGTGGCGGGCGCCTGTAGTCCCAGCTACTCAGGAGGCTGAGGTAGGAGAATGGCGTGAACACATAAGGCAGAGCTGGCAGTGAGCCAAGATTGTGCCACTGCACTCCAGCCTGGGCGACAGAGCAAGACTCCATCTCAAAACAGAAAAAAAAGAAAAAGAAAAAAAGGTTTAGAAGATTATTACAGGTTATAAATCAGTTGTTAAAATTCAGGATAGAGGGAAGTAAGCTGGGCCTAAGTAATTAAGTATTTGATCTTACACTCAGATTTTAGTGAATCCAAAGTTTTTGCTTTATTTTTTCCATTTAATTTTTCTTATCTACTATATATCAGCCTGAAATATATATATATTATATATAAATATGGAATTATATTTATACTAAAATAATCTAAAGTCTTTTTTTCTTTTTTTGAGATGGGGTTTCACTCTGTCACCCAGGCTAGAGTAGTATAGTAGCGCGATCTTGGCCCACTGCAACCTCTGCTGCCAGGTTCAAGGGATTCTCCTGCCTCAGCCACCCAAGTAGCTGAGATTACAGGTGCCTGACAGATGCCCAGATAATTTTTGTATTTTTAGTAGAGACGGGGTTTCACCATCTTGGCCAGGCTGGTCTTGAACTCCTGACCTTGTCATCCACCCACCTTGGCCTCCCAAAGTGCTGGGATTACAGATGTGAGCCACCGTGCCCGACCTAAAGTTTTAAAATCTAGTTGTTTTATAAGATGTATTCATGGACTGAACTTGAAACCCTTGCTCCCACAACTATTGTTTAAACCTCATATCCCTTTCAGTCTTATAGAAAGAATTTCCTGTATTCTTTCCATATTTTTCTTTTCCGTCTCCTTGCAAATCCGTCTGAGAACGCTTCATTTTCTGCTGTGCCATACAGTTCCCTAACATGTGTTTGCTTCTGTCTTTCTCCCATAGCAAGAATCCATCTCAAGAAAAAATGAAATGAATGGCTTTTCCCCAATAGCTAAGCTACCTAGGTTAAAAAATGAATCACTGGACTAGATGTGACATTTTTTGGCACAGTCTTTCCATTGAATAAACAAACTAATCAGAGTTTATGGTCTAGGCCTGGAAAACACATAGCAATAAACAAAAACCAAAATACTATGAACCGTTTCTAACCCAACCCTGCCCCTGCGGTCACATTGGTTGCATTCTATTGCCCTTACAATGTGAATATTTAAACTGTGCGGGTCCAGCGTAGCAGACAAAGAACATAATTAACAAAATGTGTCTGTGTGGGAGAAGAAGAGTTCCTAGTGTTAGCCCCAAGTAATCAGCCTTCTGGGGAGAAGGTTACGTGGGAAAATCTGTTTACACAACAGGATGCATTCAGTTCGTGAGTATCCCACGTTGCCGCATCAGTGGAGTAAATCCTTGTTCCAAGGTAATTTCTCATTACAAAAATATCAGAAACATAGTTATCTCCTGTTTTTTTATTTTCCCCATTACTCTTTCAAAAAGAATGGAGAAATCACCACCACCACCACTATACATACACTAGCGGCACAAGCCGTAACTAATGGTTACATTTATAAAATGTAATGTTTTTGTTTATTTTACTAAGAAGATAATGGAATTTGAACCAAAAGTCTGGCACAGGTTCAAAACCATGTTGTCCGAGAGCCTTCTGTAAGTACCCTGTCCCAGTATGATAACATTCCCAGCACAGTGAATCAGCTGTTCTCAAAGCCATTGTCTCCAACAAATACAACTATTCATTAAAGAATTTCAAGTTAGAAGGCTGAAAAGAAATAAACTATCCAGCCATTAGACAGGGAGGAATCTTAAATGCATGTTACTAAGTGAATTTAAAAAGCAATATGACAAGGTTACATAACGTATGATTTCCTGAGTATAATATTCTGGAAAAGGCCAAACTTCGGGGGCAATAAAAAGATAAGTGGTTGCCAGGGGTGTATGGGGAGAGAGGGATGAATGGGGGAACACAGGGGGTTTTTAGTCAATGGAGTGATTCTGTATGATACTATCATGGTTGATACATGCCATTGTACCTTTGTCAAAACCCATAGAATGTACAACATCAAGAGTGAACCCTATTGTAAACTACGGACCTTGGCGGATAACGAGGTCTCAATGTTGATTTATTGATTGCATCAAATGTTCCCCAGTGGTGTGGGATATTAATAATGGAAGACAGGGGCCGGGCATGGTGGCTCATGCCCGTAATCCTAGCACTTTGTTGAGGCCAAGGCAGGCGGATCACCTGAGGTTGGGAATTCGAGACCAGCCTGACCAACATGGTGAAACCCGGTCTCTACTAAAAATACAAAATTAGCTGGGCGTGGTGGTGCATGCCTGTAATCCCAGCTACTCGGGAGGCTGAGGTAGCAGAATCACTTGAACCCGGGAGGCGGAGCTTGCGGTGAGCCGAGATCGTGCCATTGCACTCCATCCTGGGCAACAGGAGCAAAACTCCATCTCAAAAATAATAATAAGATAAAATAATAATAAATAATAATAATAATGGGAGAAGCTATATGTCTGGGGGGGTAGGGGGTTTTGGGAACTCTCTGCAGTTTCTGCTCAATTTAGCTGTAGACCTAAAACTGCTCTTAAAAAAAAAAAATTTCGGATTCAGGCTCTTCTTCAGATTCAGAAGATCTGGAATTGTAACCTTTCTTTCTAGAAAATTCCACAGCATTAGACAACTCTCCAATCATTTATTCCTCGATGTCTGCTTTAAAAAGCAGTCATATTTATGTCTTCCAATGTCTATTGCAAAGAAAAGTAAACACAAAGAAAAATTTTGCTTTAGTCCATGCTTTGCTGCTAATTTATTGAGTGATAAAAGTAAATTCTCTCACTCTTAGCTTCTTATTTGAAATAATAGATATAAATAATGTCTCCCCTCCTCTCTCAACAGGTTTTCTTTATTAGCTTTAGAAATTATATGGCATATGTCAAAATCATGTACACAGCATACATCTTTAAAATCCATGACAATATTTAGTTTCAGTGGTATGATAGATGTCTCAGTAAGGTAATGAAACCCTTGCTAAAGTGATGCTCTCTGCAACTGCAGCTCTAGCTTCGCCATCGGATGAGTAGGTGGAATGCAGGGGATCACAGAAAGCAGGTAGCATGCTTCCCACACAGGTGCTACTGAGCTGCAGTAGGAAATCCAATGAAACACGGGATGGGAATCCTGACACACAATCTATGTGATGCAACACAACTTTGTCTTGATGAAAAATTATATAAAAAGATTTTCTAATAGACCAATTTGTGAGGAAAAATTTAATCAGGATATATTTACTCTTCTAAATAATTCTCAGTCTTTTCCACGTTCCTGTATGTGTCGTGGAATTTTGCTATACTAGAACTCTGTGGTGCCGTATGTGATAATCCCATTCTAATTTCCAGCATAGAGTATATGAGGACTCTCTGGTGTCAAAGGCTAAATGGTCTCAGCTTTAACTCAGTGCCTCATCTTCCTTTTACCTCAAGACTAATGAAAGACAATGAAAGAGAGAATGACAGAAAATTCCCTCATAATCTGTGGCTTCAACTTTCAATTTACAGGATTGAAAATTACTGGCAATCTTTGCTAAACTCAAAAGGTATGTAATCAACCTTTGATTAGTTAACAATAGAGGGTGCCAAGAAACTATATATCTCTGTGCATTGTTGTTATGAATCTGATCCCTTATCAGAAGGGTCGTTGAGTCAGACATCTGTTTTCTTTCGTTATTTAGTCATTCCATGCATGTGGACAGTGGCATTGATATGAGAAATAAAATACCTAATTGACATTTTTGTTTGGTTTTGTTTTCATTGGAAATTTCAGAGAGGAAATTTTTAGGTAAACTATTTGTAAATTTTGGGGTACAGTTGTTGAAGGTCTTGGGAAGATTTCATAGTGAAAACAAATTATAACAAAGGTTAATATGAGCCCTTGATAGTCAGTGCTATCTCCATTGAGCTCAGAAAAATAAAGCAACATAGATCTCAATCAATGCCTCAATAAGCACTAATAGATCATGGCAGTTTAATGACTAAAATATTCATTTTCTTTTATTTTTGAATAAATATTATAAATGAAAGTAGGAATGTCTTAATACAGTCTGTACCTATTTAAAAATAATCTGCACAGCAGGATGTCTCCTGTCCCCCCTTTTTGATACTGACTTGGACGGCACTTTTGACTGATATATTAAGGGAACACGAAAAATTAAAAGTATCCAAGTGAGGTGAGAATGAGTTCAGGAAACGAATATTACATATGTAAGCACCCTATTGTTATCAGATTAAGAAGTTCTCGAACTCAGCCAAAATATCATGGCACTCAAAATTACAGTGTGCTTAGTCAAAGTAAACCAAATATAAAGTTTTCGATGCAAGAAATCTATCAAAAGAAAGATCCAAATTTCAAATGGGCACCTAAAGGCATAAAGCACTTTAGAATAACTAAACTGTAAAAAAAAAAAAAAAACTTTAAATTTATTTAGATCAGACAGCAAGACCCAAAAATAACTTAGTATGGTCAGCAGATTTTAAGGTAATATCACCAGCCAGTACCCTGTGTAATCACAAAATATATGTAGTTTGATGTCATATGTATGAATATAGCTAATTACCTTCTTCATCCTGAGTCACCATCCAAACGGAAAATTTCATTTTTTTTAAAGGCAGAATTAGGCCAAACTTAATAGATAATGGTTAAGTGTTTACTTGACTTTAGTTTATGGGCTTGGTGGTATTTCCAAGGGGTATCTAAGGTGGCCTTATTTAACTCTCATTAAAAACATGCAGGCCTGGTGCAATGGCTCACACCTGCAATCTTAGGACTTTGGGAGGCCGAGGTGGGTGGATCATGAGGTCAGGAGTTCAAGACCAGCCTGACCAACATGGTGAAACCCCATCTCTACTGAAAATACAAAAATTAGCCAGACACAGTGGCAGGTGCCTGTAATCTCAGCTACTCGGGAGGCTGAGGGAAGAGAATCACTTGAACCTGGGCGGCAGAGGTTGTTGCGGTGAGCCGAGATCACGCCACTGCACTCCAGCCTGGGTAACAGATTGAGACTCTGTCTCAAAAAAAAAAAAAAAAAAAAAACCACAAGCAACATGTAATAATACATTATCAAGACGTCCAAATATGTAAATAATGGTTTTAGACCCATCAGACACAGTTTTCTTACCATTACTTAACTGCGTAGCAAAATAGCACTGATATAATTATAGCACTACCCCACTTAAAAATATAATGGCATACCTAGAACAACAATTCTCAAACTTTTTGATCTCAGGAATCTTTTATACCCCTAAGAATTATTGAGAACTTCAAAGAATTTTTGTTAATGTGAGTTATATTTTTCTTCATTTACTCTATGAGAAAGTAAATCATACATTTTTAAACAAAAATATACAAATACACACTTCATTTCCCGTACAGATAATTATGTATTGCATGTAATGTAGCCTCTGAAAAACTGCATTGTGCACTCATGAGAGAATGAGAGTAAAGCATTAAAATTATGACTTAGCATTATTATAAAATTAGTTTTGGCCAGATGCATGTCCAGAAAAGATCCCAAGAAGCCCCAGGGATTCATCGACAACACTTGGAGAACCACTGGCTTAGAGGACACCAATTTTTTACTGTCATGCAATTGAAAGCCTATTAAATCCTTCATATTCAGCCCTGTTTCTGCCCGTTATCTTTTTGTATCTCCTAAACTTTGTGTTCTTTAGCAATAGCCATTTATCGATCCTTGAACACAAATGTTTAATGCTCTTCTATGCACCTGGCATTGCTCTAGGCAAGAAGTAAACGTATAATCTTTGCCTTCAGGATCTGGGAGTATACTCAGCAAAACAGAAACATAATTTAATAATTGTATATTTTTATAGGTTCTGTAATAGAGATGTGTACACAGCGCGGGAGAAGTGAAGAGGAAGTCTTGCCAGATACTGGCATATTTTGACTCACTTGTGCTTGTTCTTCCATCTGTCTTTCTCTTCCTGCGTTCCCAAATTGCAAACTCTTATAATCCTTCAAGTCCATGGTCAGATATTAATTTCCATTTAAGTTTTATCCTGTTCATGCAATCACTTTTAACTATGGTTTTTCATGTATAGCACAACATTGGGTGTTACATGACATTTTCCAGCTTTATTGAGATAAATTGACAACAAAAATTGTATGTATTTAAGGTATATCATGTGATATTTTAGATGCATATGCATTGTGAAATAATTTCTACAATCAAGCTGATTAATATATTCATATACTGTACTTGAAATCTATTCTCTTAGCAAATTTCAAGTAAATGAATGAAGGAAGGAATCTTCAGTCAAAATGGGTAGGACACATTGTCAATAGCAACATGATTTTACTGAAAAATAAATTGTAGCCTGGGTGCAGTGGCTCACGCCTGTAATTCTAGCACTTTGGGAGGCCAAGGCGGGCAGATCACCTGAATTCAGGAGATTGAGCCCAGCCTGGCCAACATGGTGAAACCCTGTCTCTACTAACAATACAAAAAAATAGCTGGGAGTGGTGGCACGTGCCTGTAATCCCAGCTACCTGGGAGGCTGAAGTAGGAGAATTGCTGGAACCTGGGAGGCAGAGGCTGCAGTGAGCCTGGGCGACAAGGCAAGACTCTGTCTCAAAAAAAAAAAAAAAAAGAAAATAAATTGCAGTTGCAGGTCAACTGATAGAAAGCCACTAACTGTGGTTGTGGAGTGATTTGACCCTCATCTTTGGACTGTGCAAGTCTCCTGGGCCTTTGAAGCATTTAGGGTATGGAGCAATCCCATGTAGGCAGCGTGGGTTTGCAGCAATTTTTGAGATGTAGGCTTAAACCAGTATTCATTTAACTGGAGTAAAGTAGATGACTACATTTTATCTGTTTTGTGTTGTAGGTTTTACTGGTTATATCTCTACCACAATACTTATGGTTGGTATATGATACCTACATGCCTGCATCATAAACCAGCAAGAAAAATCTGATATTGGTTTAGAGAAACCAAATCAAGTTTTAAGGAAGAAATTTTACACAGATTGTAGTTAGTGTGACAGGTTGCTGAGGACAAGAGGTCTTCTTTTCTGTAAGTATTCCAGAATAAAATATGGTCCAACCTGAATACTGAAAACTAGTATAGAGTTCTAAAAGCATCCCCTTTTGCCTTTACCCTCTGCTGCCTGCACAATTTTGCAGAAAGATAGATCATATCAAATGGGAGGGAAAAAGAGGAAGATTTACAATCTCTCCTTGACAGTGCTTTAATTCATAAGCATCTTCTTGTAAAGTATATTGGTCCCTTTTTATAGAAAAACACTGAAAGATAAAGAAGAATCAAATCCATATTAAATTTAGAAAAGGAAAATGTGTGAGTAGAAAGGCAATCTACAAAACCACTGGATGCATTACGCTGTCAATACATCAACAAAAAGGAAACTCAGCCTTTTAAAAATGCTGTAATGGTCTTGAAAACCTTCCTATGTAAACAAACGAAATGTCAGCCTTTTAGGGTTGACTCATCGAGTTGCTTACTCAGGAAAATAATGATTTAAAAATGATTTTGGACTACATTAACTTTTGAAAAGCAGTGGGGGTTGGATATGAAGACAGAGTAAATTAACCAGAATCACTTAATATGAGGATGGGTAGAGTATTGATTTGGAGCAGTGGAATTTGTGAATAATTTGTCCTTACTTTATTTCACTGCTTTGATTTTTCTTAGTATATACCTTCTCTTAGGTTGTATCATGGTTTGTTATAAATTAGGATTTGTATGCATTCACTAGGGCTTTACCATGTACAGTTGTTTCTGGGTTCATTATCTCATTTAATCCTCACTACAATCCTGTAAAGCACACACCATTATCCCCAGCATGTATGAGGCAGATGAGCTTTACGGAGGTTAAGTGTCTTACCAAGGTCACACAGGTTTAATTAGAAGAGGTAAAATTTAAGTTAATCTCTCATAACCCTTTGTTGAATGTTAATTAAAAGTTAAATCTAGGTTATCATATTTCAAAAGCCTTGTTATTTTTATTTTATTACTATTATCATAGTTTGGTAAATGTACTTAAAGGATTCATATTATTTGTCTTATTTAATATAAAGTTACATTTCTTGTGTAGTAATACAATTATTTTGGCATCTTATAGTGAACTCTAATTAGATATGATTAATCATATGAATTATTCCTCAAGGTAAAATCTGTGAACTTGACCACATTTGTCTTCTATTAGAGATTTCTCTCCCCTGTTGGTTAATGATTTCTGAGCTGACCAGGCAAGACTCTACCTTAAGGCTTACCAGAGTCTAAAGGTATTATCCTCTTTTTATTCCAATGCAGAAACTATGCTGAGCTGGTAATAATTTAGGAAATTATCAAATGGTGCCAAGATGTTTTAAGAAGGTTTCTCCTGGTCTCTGTTCAGAGCCTGACTCCACCCATTGTGTATGCACTGTCAAATAAAGACAGGCAAAAGCCTAAAGGTCAGATAATATTTTGCTGATAGATATTTCACTCCTGCATGCTCTGGGGGGAGCCTTCTGTTGCTCTACATCTGCTCTCTTATCACTAGCAAAAACAACTGTGAATATTCAGCTCAATCCATTTAATATCAAAACCACGCATTAATTTTCTTTTTCTTTCTTTTTTGAGATGGAGTCTTCACTTTGTCACCAGTCTGGAGTGCAGTGGCATGATCTCGGCTCATCGCAACCTCTGCCTCCCGGGTTCAAGTGATTCTCCTGCCTCAGCCTCCTGAGCAGCTGGGATGACAGGTGCACACCACCATGCACAGCTAATTTTTGTATTTTTAGTAGAGATGGGATTTCATCATGTTGGCCAAGATGGTCTCGATCTCTTGACCTTGTTACCCGCCAGCCTCAGCCTCCCAAAGTGCAGGGATTACAGGCATGAGCCACGACACCTGGCCACTTTATATTTATATTAAAATTATATTCACATGCCTATTACAAAAAGTCAAAAAATAACATGTAGTTGAGGATATGGAGAAAAGGGAACACTTAGACACTGTTGGAGGGAATGTAAATTAGCTTAACCCCTAAGGAAAACACTATGGAGATTTCTCAAAGAACTGAAAATAGAACAACCATTTGACCCAGCAATCCTATTACTGGATATCTACCCAAAGGGGAAGAAATCATTTTATCAAAAGACACCTGCACTTGTATATTTACTACAGCACTATTAATAATTGCAAAGTTATAGGTTCAACCTAAATACCCATCAATGGTAGACTGGTGAAAAAGAAAATGTAATACATGTATACTATGAAATACTACTCAACCATAAATAAGAATAAGATCACGTCCTTCGCAGTAACATGGATGGGGCTGCAGTGAAATATCCTAAGTGAAATAGAAACAGAAAATTAAATACCACATGTTCTCATTAATAAGGGGCAGCTAAACAATGGGTATGCATGGACATAAAGGTGGAAATAACAGATACTTGGGACTTTGAAAGGGAGAAGGGTGGGAGGGAAGAGGATTGAAAAACTAGCTATTGGATATGATGGTCACACTTTGGGAGATGGCTTCAGTAGAAGCCCAAACCTCAGTATTACACAATATCGCCCTGGAACAAACCTGTGCATGAACCCCAAATCTAAAAATAAAAAATAAACAAGGACACATTAAAGACTTGAAATAAAACAAATCAAAACAAGCAAACAAAAATTACATTCACAAAACATGCCCTGGGAGGAAATAGGAGGTGAGTGTGCAGCAGGGTTTGAGCATCTGGTTTCTCTTTCAATCAGTCTTATTTTGCCCTGAGTTTTTTGTCTTTGGTTTATTGGGCCAGAGGACAAATAATCTAGCTGTACAACCAAAATGAATCACGGAGCCAAAACACAGTTACTCTGAAGCCTTCATGGTGCTCAGCATCTCTGCAGGGTTCCAGCACAGGTCCTGCTGGGCTGCGGCTGATCCCCTTCCTAGGCCAGGGCAGCCGCTGAAGTGACACACTACAGTGAGGGGATATGGATGATAAGTGCCATCTTTAATTAATGAGAAACCTCACATTTCCACCTTAGAGGGCTATCATTTGGGACGCAGAGGGAGAAGACAGGACCGTCTCTGGCAAAAGCACACTGCCTTGTTGATTGTGCATTGTAGCAGTAATGTACAAATGCCAAAGGTAGGAGATATGGGCACATGGCGAGCTCTATCTGGGACAATCAGCCTATCCTGGAGTCTCACAAATACAGTGAGATACTAGAATGTGTGGTTAATATAAAATCAAATTCTGTGTTGAAAATGTAGTTTCCTTCTTCTTAAAAACATTATGTTTCTGGATTTGATTTCTTTCTAAAACCACAAAAATGAAGTGTCTGCCTTCCGCAAGATTGCCTTACCTTGACGGAAGGAGAGAAGTGAAGCTAGGTGACATTCGCTGAACGGTTCAATGATCTAGGGCCCTTCTGCTGTCATTGCGTCTGTCAGATCCCAGCACCTCAAGAGCGCAGTTCACTTTCTTTTGTATAAGAAACAGGCACTGACAACCACAGCAAAAAACTTGTAGTGTTTAAAATCTGTAAGTAGGTGAGAAACATTGAAGGTGAAGCAGCATCAGACGTGTTGTCATGGTTCGCTTTGTGTTGCTGTGAGGAGCCTAACAATACCGTAGAACTTCTAGATTCCTGAGTGACTAAGGTCGCCTCTTTTCATTAAGAGAATAGCCCAAGTCAGACTTTGTTTTGTGGTTTCCATGATGGAAAATGAGAAAAATGAAACAAGCTTTGAATTATTTGGAAAAATAATCTTCTCCCTTTAAAATGTTTACTTTACTCACATAATTAGAAATGAAAATGGGAATTAGGTTATCCAATGAAGAGAAACCCATAGCTTCTATCTGTCATGGAATAATTCCTAGTTAATATCAAATAATGGATTTAAAATAACAGAAACATTTGACAGAATGACATTCAATGATAGTAAATTATAATGATGAGAGATGTGTGGAAATTATAAAGATGTACAGGATAGAGTAAGTTAAAATGCAAAGTAAATGGAATGAGAACACTGTGATTGTAACAATTACAAAAGAGTGCATGCATATGTTAATATCACAAATTGAAATTATTAAATTGGGAAACATTTATATTTTATTTTTAAGATTAGCTTTTAATATTCAGCTCAGTCTATTTAAGACCAAAACCATGCATTAATTACTTTTAAATGTTAAATACTTTAATCATATTTCATTTTTATCAATGCTGAGGAATGTTCAGAGAATGTTGACGTGATTAGTTAATGAATTTTCATTCATATAGTACTTCAGATGCTTGGAATGAAAGAAGCTACAGAAAATGTAGATGAGTTTCGTACCCCAGAATAGAAATTAGGTTTGTGTCTGCCATTAGTCTCGGCAAAAGTTGGTTCTTCATTTCACAAAACATCAATTTAGCCATTTCCCATACACAGAACACTCTCACCTCTTCTTCAAATGAGACAACACAAAGGTTAATCTTGTCACTGCATCTGATTCAAAATCAGGCTTTTCAGAGATGCACAGTTCTCTCCACCAGAATAAGGGATTGAATATCAACCAAAATGGAGACAACTTTCTCTGCAGGAAATCAAATCATTCTATATTTCCTAGCACTCCTGAAAGGGAGCCAAGGCATGATTCTTGTAGCTTAGAAGTCCATTTCCATATCCAAATTTCATAGGGTAATGATACTAATGATACAGTTTATGAAATCAGAATTACCTTGACTTTGGTTACATTTTATTTTGGGGTTGAAATCATTTTTTAAAAGTCAATTAGGTGTGTAAAATATTTTTGAAATCAGTTAAGTGGGGTAAATTAGCAAGTCTTTAAAATGGAGAGAATGTAAGTTTTACAAGTGGTAAAAGTGCATATTGGGTTTTGCTAAAAACAACAAAATACAATGAGACCTAATGAAAGTAAAAGCCCAAACATGTATTTCTCAACCCTGATGTTAGAAAGAAACAGAAAAAAAACCTCTGCAGCTTGGCAAACAAATGCTCCTTAAAGAGACTTGAGTCAAGACTCCTATAAATGCCCGGCTTCTCCTCATAAGACCACTGTGAGCCACAATATTAGAATAAACAACTGTGCCCATTCCCTCTGAATTTTGGGAATTCATCAAGTGTAAAGATGGAACAAGCCATTTCGTTTATTTTTTCCTAGACAAGCATGTGTGCATTTTCTTCTTGGCCTCACATGCTTGTTGGAATTTTCAAAACCTGAGTTTTAGGAGCATAAAATCTAAAACAGATTTTCATTTTCATTATTTAAACACTAAGCCATTTAGGCAACAGAGCCATTCACTGCTCTTAGCCTGGGTTATGGTTTTGAAAAACTTCTTTGTCTCTGTTAAGGGTCAGGAAATGCACCTTGTTTTTGAATTTATAGACACTCAAGTATTCTAATTGTTTTGGAATGACCTAAAACATTTTTTTCAAAGTCTCGGTATTCTGTTTCTTGGTTAGGTTTTCTGTTATTTGTAGACATTACCTAGTTTTTGTTCATCAAATTATTTAATTCTGCTTGGACCTTTTAAATACACAAAGTTTCTAATCCACTGCATCTGAAATGCATGATTTAGTCAGATATTTGCATTTTTACTATTATAATAATGGCGATGAGAAACTCTGTTGAAATAGATTAAGTGTATCACATGTTTTCACACATATGTGGGAGATTTAAAAAAAAATGAACTCAAGGAGATAGAGAGTAGCATGATGGTTACCAGAGGCTGGGAAGGGAACTGGGGAGGGGGATGAAAGGAGGTTGGTTAAGGGGCACAAAACCACAGTAGACAGAAGGAAGAAAACCTAGTGTTTGGTAGCACAATAGGGCAACTATAGGTAACTAAAATGTGTGGTGTATTTGAAAATAACTAAAAGAGTGGAATTGTAATGTCCCTACCACAAAGAAATGAAAAATGCTTGAGGTGATGGATATCCCAATTACTCTGCCTCCATCATTACACATTGTATGCTGGTATGAAAATTTCACGTGTACCCCACAAAAATGTACACCTATTTTATATCCATAATACTTACAAATTTCAAAAATGTAAATAAATAAAATCCAAGTTCTTCCCAGTGAAAGTATAGGTTAAATATATTAAAGTAAATTGTGTTCATCACAAAAGAAGACAACATTAATTGGTTTGTATAAAAGTAAAAATGGAAGACTCTCATCTTCTTCCTCATTGGCTCTTGATTGCCTCCACTCTTAATCCCTGGCTTTTCACAGACTCATGGTCAGCACTATCATCAGGTTTACATCTATGCTTTAAGAACATTTTTAAACTTAGATTATACAAAATCTGCTATATTCTCCTTATAACTTGATTCATTCACTTTAATATTTATCAGGATAGCCTGTCTTAGCTCTACACACAGGCCATGAAGTTTCAGTGGCTTAGCGCCATATGTGTATTTCTCAACTCTCTCGCCAGTTGATGGGATTTAGCAAGGGTTCCTCCATATTTCTGTGATGGCTTCTGGAACATGTAGACTCCAAAGCCAGTGCAGAAGGGCATAAGAAACACCTAAGAGGTACACTGGCTCTTACCCACCCCTCTGCTCCCAGGGGACACAGGTCACTTCCAATGACACTTTACTGACTAGAACTCATTATATCACTGAGGGCTTCCTAAAAAGGAGGTAGAAACAACGAGGCAACCAGCTGGATACTTGGTGAGCTTTCAGGAAGTCTGCCACTTGCACTGAACATGTTCTAGGTGGTTCCCTGTGTTAGCATACCTGGGCATATCAATAAAGATTTTTAATCAAATAAATTTTGTATCACATAAATGACATTTAAACATTCTTTTTTGTCTATAACATCATAAAACATGACTCATGAAAGCATATGTTTACTACATAAAATGAAATATCTAAACAACTATCCAGATCATCACAGCTCTCTAAAGATTACCACAAGAGAAGATCATAGAGATTCAATACTCAGTTCACCTTTTCCATCACTATACTTGGGGATGAAGTTAGTTGCCCTGAAGCTAACAACCTCAACAGTATTTTGGCTTCAGAAAGATAAGCCAAATGGTGGTTGACTGAACACATACAGTTCTGAAACTGCCTAACTGTTCTGTGCTACTTATGGTCAATATTGAGAACATTATGAAGATAATAGTGTTCTGTACACACTTGGGATCCATCTCATAAGAGTGATTTTATTTGCACCTACATAACTTCCAGCTACTTACTTGACTAGTTTACCACTCTTTTCATAAAATACCAATCTCACAGAATTAAGCTCTCATTTAACTGTTTTTTTTTTCTGAAATGCCCCTGAGGCAGAATAGGTTCTGGAGACAGGGAGCCTAAGGCCAACCTGCAGCTGCTTTCTTGAAACTAGACCAAAAGGAAAACCCCACCTTTCCATGCCCAAGTGACAAGGGGCCAGAGGCTCCTCCCTCTACAAAACCCCCTCTCCCCTACATCAAAAATGAGAAATACCTCTGACTGATCACAGGCCAATCCTTCATTCACATAGGGTGTAACCAACGAGAGGCCACTAAAAGGTACCTAGGAATGTTACCAAACTCTTTTAGCTTAAGAAAAACCCTAAAGAACATTGCAATACAGACACTTGAGCTGCTTGCTTGAGCCCACCCCACTCTGTGGCATGTACTTTCACTTCAATAAACCTGTGCTTTCGTTGCTTCATTGTTTTGTTGCTTTGTTTGTGCATTTTGTTCAATTCTTTATTCAATGCGCCAAAAACCTGGACAACTCCAGTCAAGACTTTCCATCCAGTAACACTCCTGTTAAACAATGTTATTGACTAAAGAATTTTGCTTCTCTGTACTGTTGAAAAATATTGCAAAATGCCATTGAAATAGTCAATATGGTAATAAGATATTTAAATCACTAGGTGTGGACTTTCTCTATGACAATATTATTCTCCTTAAAATTTTCTTACTGCATATTGCTTATCTCTGATATTTTGATAATTTCCCGAAAAAATTTATTACCAAAATTTCACAATTTGGTTTAAAATTTATCAGAAGTAATTGATGCCAACTCCTTAAAAAAGAAAAAGACACCAGAGGACATAGAATTCACTCCCTTCCAAGTTTTAGGCATTACATTAATTAGTTTCATCTCAACAGCTGAAAGATATGCTTTTCCTAAAACTTATGTGATTCCATAGAAATCCAGCACAGCACTGATTGAGAAGCAGATTTGAGGTGGTGTTTTCATCAGTGGCACCACACTATTCCTGTGCTAAGTGTCAAAAAAGATGCCTACAGTAACCACAGGTTATAATCCTAGCAATCGCTGTGAAGGTATTTTGAGAGATGGGATGACCTGGGAATTGTTTTTGTATTCCCTTCTAAAAGCTCATTCTGAAATTAACTGTTTGATTCTGCTTAGTGTGGCTGACATTGCTCATTGCATATATTGGAATATTATTTTGGATTTCAGAAAATATCTAATACCACCATTGCCTGATCTAAGAAAGGGCCGTTGTTTTCCTTTATATAATTATCAAATTCTTTGGCCCCCAGGGTCTTTAAATGAACTAGGAAAATACCTAGAATATGTATTTCTTGAATAAATGAAAAAAGGAAAATCACTTACATGTTACGATTTGAGCATTAGTCCACTTAACTATATCTCACTTAGAGGTCTTTGTAATACTTGTGATTCTCATAACTGTAATGCTTTGAGGTAATGGAAAGTGGCAAATACAGATGCTATCTCTTTGAAATAACGCACTGAAACTTCTCAGCCATTAACACATTAGTTTGAATTAGACAATCTATTTTTAGAATGCAGGAAGTATATGACTTAAGACCAGTTTGAATTAACAGGCAAAGTCCAAAACTTACAGTGCTACAGAAAGAAATAAAGGTTAACAGAATTTTTGGCAAACCTAGCAAATTAGTGGGTTATATAATATGGATAAAGTGGCACAGATGGGGGCTGGAGAAACACTGAGGAAAAATATCCTATTATATAATTTTATACAGTATTTTCATATTACATTTAATGTGATGTTTCCACTAGAGATCTAAATGTGGGTATCTAACAAACTATATTTATCCAGGCAGAATGAGGCAGAATGACATTGGACAATCACTGTGGGATGAGGAAGATGAGTTTAAAGTAAAGATCAAATTCACCAGGTAGGAAAAAGAAAGCTGTATTCTATTTTCTTTCTTAATTTAAATAATCAATGAATCAATGCATTTTGTAATTGGTTTCTAAAGACTGGCAACAGAATTATCACAGAATGCTTCCAGCCATAACTTTCCAAGGAAAAATAAAACTATTTTAGCAGATACTGCCACTCCATACAAATCTAGATCTCCATATGGGTGATTCATGGCTAAAACTCATAAACAAAGAGGGAAAGGCAGAGCCACTAGGCAGATGGGAGTTGTAATAATTCCGTTGCTGGCCGGGTGCAGTGGCTCACACCTGTAATCCCAGTACTTTTGGAGGCTGAGGTGGGTGGATCACCTGAGTTCAGGAGTTCAAAACCAGCCTGATCAACATGGAGAAACCCTGTCTGTACTAAAAATACAAAAAAATTAGCCGGGCGTGGTGGCACATGCCTGTAACCCCAGCTACTCAGGAGGCTGAGGTAGGAGAATCGCTTGAACCTGGGAGGCAGAGGTTGCACTGAGCCGAGATCACGCCATTGCATTCCAGCCTGGGCAACAAGAACGAAACTCCATCTCAAAAAAAAAAAAAAAAAAAAAAAAAATTGCTGAAGCTATGCATTGCACAAGGCAGAGAGTCGAGTGATACCTGCTGGCTTTGGCCCTCAAGTGAAAAACAAGCCAGAGACTTAATTTGGAAATGGAATAATTGTTGTGAGTTGTTAGTGTCGGACACAGATACTCTTTTGTGCCTGGGGTACCTGCTGCTGGGAGTGTTGCTTGCTCCCAATGCACAGCAGCCTTTTCCCCAGATAGTTGTCTTTTCTCCCCTTCCAAGTCGAATGACTGCTGAGCCAGTGGCTGGCCCTGACTCCAACTTGTGCTGTGAAGCTTTCCCCATGGGAAGAGGGTGACACTTGTTTCCCCTTGAGTCCACATCTTTATCTCTCCTGCCCTAATATGCTTCCCTTATAGTCTGTCCTGAAATGAATCACATGTTCAAGAACCCATCTCCAACTCTGCTTCTGAGAAGACAGACCTGAGACAATGATCTTCACTGGTTATCTCTGTTTCCAAAATGTGGTTTCTATTGCTCTTACAGAAAGAACTACTTGTTATTGAGTGCCAAAGAAATGTCAGGTTTATTGTATATGTTATCTATTTTATCCTCCAAGCAATTCTATTGGGTGGGTATTGCTACCTCATTCTACAAAGAGAATTCTTACTAAAGAAAGCTTAAAGTCCAGGTGCGGTGGCTCACGTCTGTAATCCCAGCACTTTGGGAGACCGAGGCGGGCGGATCACGAGGTCAGGAGATCAAGACTATCCTAGCTAACACGGTGAAACCCTGTCTCTACTAAAAATACAAAAAATTAGCCAGGAGTGTTGGCGGACGCCTGTAGTACCAGCTACTCGGGAGGCTGAGGCAGGAGAATGGCGTCAACCTGGGAAGTGGAGCTTGCAGTGGGCTGAGGTCGTGCCACTGCACTCCAGCCTGGGTGACAGAGCGAGACTCTGTCTCAAAAAGAAAAAATTAAATTAAATTTTAAAAATAAAATAAAAAAATAGAAAGCTTAAATAAATTTAACCAAGTAGCACATTTAGAAAGAAGATAGATCTGTCATTAGCCCCAGGTCTATCTCAGTTAAATGTTTATAAACATCAGAACTCCCAAAGAATGGGACTAACCATGATTTCCACGTGCTGCGCTGTGCTATATTCTTACTTTATACAGAGGCTGGCATGAATAAGCATGTCGATCAAGGAAATATTTTTCATCCATGTGGTTCCAACTGTATGCCATCAATAGAATAAATGATAATGATAATTAATGATTATGCACAGCAGTGGTTTTCAAACTTGAGTGTGGTATTTATTTTGTATTGCTGCCATAATAGTCACCACAAACGTAACCGATTAACATACACATAAATAATTCATTACCTCATAGTTTCTGAGGGTAAGAAGTCTGGGCAGAGTGTGGCTCAGCTGGTTCCTCCGCTTCCAGTCTCATGAGCCTGAAATCAAGGTGTTGCCAGGGCTTCCTTCTTTTTGGAGGCTCTGGGGAAGAATCCACCTCTCAGCTCATCCAAACTGTTGGTGGAATTCAGTTCTGTGTTGTAGGAGTGAGGTCCTCATTTCCTTGCTGGTTGTCACCTGGGGACCTAGCCTTAACTATTCCAGGACTCTCTCTAGTTCTTGCATGTGGCCCACTGCATCTTAGAACCAATGAAGGGGTGCTTTGAATACTCTCCCACTTAGACTCTCTCTGCCTTCTCCTTTTGCAAGCCCCCTGCTTCCTCTTCTATTGCATCTCCTCTGACTCCAGCCAGGGAAAGTTCTCCACCTTTAAGGGCTTCTAGGATTAGATTTGGCCCATCCAGATAATCCAGGTCCATACCCTTTAGTCACATATGCAAAGTCCCTTCCTTCATGTAATGTAACACAATTGCAGTTTCTAGAGATTCCAATGTGAACATTTATTTGGGTGGAAGGAAAATCAGTAAAGCCATCTGGATGCCTTGTTGGAACAAATTACTGAGCCCCACAATCAAGGTTTCTAGTTTAAAATTTCTTACAATGGGGCCTAAGAATTTGAATTTGTACAAGTTTCCAGGTGCTACTGCTGCTGCTCTACAAACCACATTTTGAGAAGGACTGAGGTAGAGTTTCCCAAACTTACTATGTGAAAATTATTAGTGTGACAACCAGGGTAGATGATTTTATATTTGATAATATACATGGAGAAACACAGGGTAATTTTTCTTGCTGTTGTCATTGATCTTTTAACCTTGAGAATTGAGTTTTCAAATTAAATATTTGTGTGTCATATAACAGCTATTCTCTATTTAGTTTTTTTATGTGCATTTAAGGGAAAGCTGAATAATATGAGTTTTCAACAGAACTGCTTCAAATGCATATCTATTATGGGCTATGAAATTCTAATAGGGTGAGATGAATTTTAGAAATTTCTGATGATCACAATGGAATAAAAAATGTCAGAATCAATCCATGGTTTTCTATTGTTCTTTGAGACACATTCTGGAGCAGGGACCACCTAGAGGGCATTACTTTTAAAGTGAGGAAGCCGCCTTCCACAAGGTGGACCACAATAGCTCCACAGGAGGTGCTATCATCGGCCATGCCAATGATCCATACAAATTCTGTGGCTTATTGTGTCCGTGAGCCAAGGTGAGTGGATTATTCATATGTCTAAAGCCTTTGAAATCATATGTATTATCTTCTCACTTTTAAATCAAGGAGGAAGAGGAATTAATCATCAAAATGTGCATTATTATAAATTAAACTTCTCTAAAAATAAGTTTCATCATCAGAATTACTAACGTATTTGAAGAAGTAAAATATTGCCTGGTTAATTTATTTGAGAGATGATAGGTATAAGCCAAGTATGCTGTGAGCATTCTTAGGTTTCCGAGTTTCATGTCAAGGAGAGAGATTACAACATACATTTATCTAACAGTCCCTCAGGGAATCGTGAAAAACTGCAGACACTGAGTTAGCTGGGTCACTGGCCTAACCCTCCTGGTATTCTCCAGCAACTTGGGAAATTGTTTTGTGAATAGTACAGATATTGGTAGTCACCTTTATTTATAATTATGTGCCTCTAAATAATCTTAAAACTATGTTTGCATACATGATCCCTTGTAACATAGCAATCTTGTAAGAAGGCAGAGAATCTCATGCCCAAAGGAATTCTCACTTTGCTGAAATTCCAGAATTTCCTCATCTAAATGCTGTAAAACTAACCACCACTACTCCATGCAAAAATGAAGGACTTTGAGCCATTGTGGCCCTCGACGCCTTCCATCCCTAGTAGAAATTCAATATCACCAGGGCAGTGAGGTACCACCCACAGCAAGCTCAGACCTTCCTCCCTCAGAATATAGGAGGCCTTTTCTGACTCACCTCATTTCCCATGATGGTTCTTTCCAGCATGGTAAATGATGCTCATAGAGTCAGTACGATGAGCCACAAGACCCAGCACCTTCTCCTGCTCCTTGTGCCTGCTGTCTCTTGGTCATTCATTTGAACATGCATTTTTCTCATCAATAACAAGTTTGGTAACACCGATATTATGCAATATAGTTATTACTGATGCTCATATCAACATGGGTGGGCTTAATGAGACATACAATTAATTCACTCCAGCACCTGTTATGTGCCCAATGTCAAGATGATCTCCAGGGATAAGAGAAGGAAAAAATGCAGTGGATGACTTCAAGGATCACATGGGCTAGCATGAAAAGTAAACATTGTTTATGAGATTATAACAATAGTGGAAATGCATATTAAGGACAATGAAAGCATCTGAGGATGAGAATGTGTATTTGTTCTGCATGGGCTGGAATGAGGGTGGAAATTCAGAGAAAATGAAAGTGCATTCAGCCAGGTGCAGTGGCTCACACCTGTAATCCCAGCAATTTGGGAGGCAGAGGCAGGTGGATCAATGAGGTCAGGAGATCGAGACCATCCTGGCTAACAGGGTGAAACCCCGTCTATACTAAAAATACAAAAAATTAGCCGGGCGTGGTGGTGGGTGCCTGTAGTCCCAGCTACTCAGGAGGCTTAGGCATGAGAATGGTGTGAACCCAGGAGGCGGAGCTTGCAGTGAGTGGAGATCAAGCCACTGCACTCAAGCCTGGGCAACAGAACGAGACTCTGTCTCAAAAAAAAAAAAAAAAAAAAAAAAAACAAAAGAAAGTGAATATTCAATACAAATGTAAAGCATTTCACCACTGTCCTGTACTATAGTTATTTTATAACCCTCATAATATAAATAACCTTATCAGTGTCTTGCACTTATAACATATGAGTAGTATTGATTTCTGAAATGTATGTTAAATACCTCTTCAAAATCCAGTGTAGCATTTATGAAAATGCCTTGAAAATTTTCAAGTGCAATACAACCATAAGGTACATATATGTATACATACCAAAAATTTCCCCCAAATGTCAATTTTTAAAATATAACTAATATTTATTTCTTTAGCATCCAGTCTGGGACCAACATTGTCCCAAGTATTATTTCCCTTTCACAGATAAGAAGACTGAGTTTAGATATCCCAAGGAATTTGGCTAAGGTCATACCACTAAGCAGTTTTAGAGTTAATTTTGTTTTACAAAAGCAGTAATGGCCAGGCGCGGTGGCTCACGCCTGTAATCCCAGCACTTTGGGAGGCCGAGGCAGGCAGATCACGAGGTCAGGAGATAGAGACCATCCTGGCTAACACTGTGAAACCCTGTCTCTACTAAAAATTCAAAAAAATTAGCCAGGCATAGTGGCAGGCGCATGTAGTCCCAGCTACTCGGGAGGCTGAGGCAGGAGAATGGCGTGAACCCGTGAGGTGGAGCTTGCAGGGAGCCGAGATGGCGCCATTGCACTCCAGCCTGGGTGACAGAGCCAGACTCCGTCTCAAGAAAAAAAAAAATATATCCAGTAATTACCACAGCTATAAAGTAAATATCAAAATCAGAAAGGGTAAGACCTCTAATTTTGTTCTTTTTCAAGATTATTTTGACAAGTCAAGGTCTTTTGCACTTCCCTATATATTTTTAGAACCAGTTTGACCAATTCCTCCAAAAAATAAGACTACTGGGATTACGATTGACAAAGCATTGAATTAGCAGATCTGCTTGAGAATAATGGACATATTAACAATATTGTATCCTCCAATCAGTAAACATGATATATTTCAGCATTTATTATTTCATTGTTTTCTATCGGCAATGTTTTGTAGTTTTCAGTGTAGATGACTTGCATACTTTCTGTTACAGTGCACACTTAAGTATTTTGAAATTTTAGGTAAGTTTTAACTGTTTTATAAATACAATTTTTAAGTTTCTTTTTTCTAATTGTGTGCTGCTAATATTTACATATACAATTTTTATATTAACATTTATACTACAAGTTCTTTGTAGATTTCTCAGTTTGCCGGTAAATAATCTTTTCATTAAATAGAGTAATTGCATAACTGTACTTACCTCTTTTTCAACTTTGTAATGCATTTCTTTTTCTTTCTTTCTTTTTTTTTGCTTGTCTTGCCTTATTGAAATGGCTAGTATCTTGGGTATAACATTTGAGTACTAGTGGTTAAAGTAAACATTTTTGCCTTGTTCCCAAATGTAGGAAGAAACTGTTCAATATTAAACCTTTAACTATAATGTATTTTTTTTCATAAATTCAACTTAACAGATAGAGGGTATTTGCTTGGATTCCTTGTTTGCTGAGGATTTTTTCATAAATGAGTGTTAAAGTTTGTCAAGTGTATTTTCCACATCTATTGGAAAAATATATAAGTGTTCTTTTTACCTTGTTATTATGGTAAATTATGTTGATCATTATTCAAATGGTAGAGTAAATTTGAATTCCCAGGGTAACCTTACTTGGGCATGATATATTATCTTTTACATATACGACTGGATTAATGAATATTTTATTAAGGAATTTTACAGTATTTTTCATAATGAATATTAGGCTTCAATGTTATTAATTTATTGTTAAGTCTTTGTCATTGCAGCCCCATAAAATAAGAGTGCTTTCCTGGTATTGCATTTTCAAAAAAAATTCAATATGATATTGGCTTTAATACTTCACTAAGTATATTATATAACTGACCTCTGAAACAACCTGGGCCTGGACTTTTCTTTTTCAGAAGGAATTGACAACAAAATCAATATTTTTGCTAGATAAGGAGTTTTCAGATTTTCTGTTTCATCTTTATTAGTTTTGATAAGTTATATTTTTCAAAGAGTGTTTCTGTTTCTTCTAAGCTGTCCAATTTGTTGGCATCAAGTTGTCTGTAATACTGTCTTGCTTATTTTATTTTCAATGTCTCTATGATCTGTACTGATAACTTCTATTCATGACATTGGTTATTTCGTTCTCATTTTTTCTTCATCAGTCTAGGTAGTGGTTTATCAATTTTGTTATTCATTACAAATAATCAGCTTTTAGATTCATTGAACCTAAAATATTTGTCTGTTCTCTGTTTTACTTATCTATGGTTCTATCTTTCTAAAAAATTTTTATTTATTTATTTTTTGAGACAGAGTGTCGCTCTGTCACCCAGGCTAGAGTGCAGCACAGTGGTGCAATCTCAGCTCACTGCAAGCTCTGCCTCCCAGGTTCACGCCATTCTCCTGCCTCAGCCTCCTGAGTAGCTGGGACTATAGGTACCCGCCACCACGCCCGGCTAATTTTTTTGTATTCTTGGTAGAGACGGTTTCACTGTGTTAGCCAGGATGGTATCAATCTCCTGACCTCGTCATCTGCCCACCTCGGCATCCCAAAGTGCTGGGATTACAGGTGTGAGCCACCACGCCCGGCCTAATCTAGCCTTTTTCTACTATTTACATGAAAGATCTTTTTCTATCCATTTATTTTCAGCTTCTTTGTGTCTGTATAATTTGAATATATCTCTTATAGTTTATGGTTGTGTCTGTTGAATTTTAACCATCCTGACAATTGTTGCCTTTTATTTTGATATTTTTGTACATTACATTAAATAAGTTAAACTTAATTAAAATGATATTCATACATTAAATAATGATGTGGTTGGATTAGTGTCTACCATTTTATTTGTTTTCTTGTTTCTTTTGTAGTTTTTGTCCTTTTGTTTCTCTTTTGCTGCCTTCTTTGGAATTAAATGAAGTCTTGTTTTAACATGCTATTTTAATCATTCACATTTTGACTATAATTATTTGCATTTGTTTTTTTTTTTTGAGATGGGGTCTTGCTCTGTCATCCAGGCTGGAGTACAGTGGTGCCATCTCGGCTCACTCCAACCTCCACCTTCTGGGTTTAAGCGATTCTCCTGGTTCAGCCTCCTGAGTAGCTGGGACTATAGGCGCGTGCCACCACGCCCAGCTAATTTTTTGTGTTTTTAGTAGAGACGGGGTTTCACCATGTTAGGGAGGATGGTCTGGATCTCTTGACCTTGTGATCCACCTGCATTAGCCTCCCAAAGTGCTGGTATTGCAGGCGTGAGCCACTGTGCCCAGCCAATTATTTGCTTTTCTTTTTCTTTTTTTCTTTTCTTTTCTTTATCTTTTTTTTTTTTTTTCTTTTTTTGGAGACGGAATCTCCCTCTGTTGCCCAGGCTGGAGTGCAGAGGTGTGATCTCAGCTCACCACAACCTCTGCCTCCTGGGTTCAAGTGATTCTCCTGCCTCAGCCTCCTGAATAGCTGGGACTTTAGGTGCGGCCACCACACCCAGCTAATTTTGTATGTTTAGTAGAGACAGGATTTCACTATGTTGACCAGGCTGGTTCTGAACACCTGACCTCATGGTCCGCCTGCCTCAGCCTCCCAAAGTGCTGAGATTACAGGTGTGAGCCACCCCTCCTGGCCTGTTTGCATTTCTCTTTTTTTTTTTTTTTTTTTTGAGGCGGAGTTTTGCTCTGTCACCCAGGCTACAGTGCAGTGGCATGATCTCAGCTCACTGCAACCTCCACCTCCAGGGTTGAGGGATCCACTCCCATGACCCAAACACCTCCCACCAGGCCCCACCTCCAGCACTGGGGATTACAATTCATCATAACATTTGGGTGAAGACAAATATCCAAACTTTATCAGTGTGTTAGAGAGAAGTCAGGCCCTGTTCTCTTCCCTGGGGTGTGTAAGTATTTTGTGATGATGGTGATGATGATAACAATGGTGATGATGATGACAATGATGATGATGATGGTGATAATGGTGATGAAAATCATGATGACAATGATGGTGATGATGATGGTGATAATGGTGATGATGATGGTGATGGTGATGGTGATGGTGATGACGTTGGTGATGATGATGATGATATTGATGGTGGTGGTGGTGATTATGGTAATGCTGATTATGGAAGGACCTAGAAATGTGGGTTTGATGGAGAAGTTGCTAATTTGCTTGTATTTATGGATATTCAGTCTCTGGATTTCAGATAGTTCTGATTTCAGATAGTTCTGATTTCAAATATTCCATTCCATTCCATTGTCATGCCATATATTTCAGACCAAAATTTTGACATTGTTTGTTTGAAAAAAGTCTGTTAGCCATATTTTCACAGTTTGGAGATAAGGAGCTTGGGCCTACCTGCCCTGAATTTGTCACTGGTATGCAGTAAAATGAGAAAAATAATGTACTGGGGTTTTTAGAAATCCAAATGTATTAAATGGAAGGGCTTATCCTTTTTTCCCTTTAAATGAGGGTCTTTCTTGTTTTCTGATGATGAGATATCTTTTCTTTCATGAACTGGTGGTGACAATATGGTAGTTTGGGTGTACTGACCTTACTTGAAAAATTAAGAGTTGAGAACTCTTATCCTATTCCCTGAGTGTTGGGAAAATCGTACAGCTCTCTGAAATCTGAAAATCTGAAAACCGTAATCTAATAAATGTGTCATTTAGTTCTTTAATTTTGAAACTTCCTTCCTCTAAAGAAGAGGTAGAAGGTATGGAGGTGGTGAAATAGGAGGCATGCATTTATTAGTTTTGCTAAGTCTTGGATATTTTATAATGTTTTCTGATGACAATTGCAGTAAATTTTCTGTGTTGCAAAAACCCAATATCTTGTAATAAACTGAGATTACATGACATGTTTTATCTTTGAAATTATCTTTTTCCTCTGTGGTTTTAGGGAAAAATAGCTGGGGAGAGTAGTTGGCTGGGAGGAACCTGGTTTGAGTTTCTGATCTGATCTGATATCTGTTGTGTTCGAATATCTCATAGTCAGTGGGAGATGTATGTTTTGTACAAACATTTTGCGTTTTTCAAACTTGAAGTTTTCTCAAGCCTTGCTGTTGGAATAAATTTACCACCAATGCCTACTTGTAGGCACCTTTCTGAAAATGTTCTTATGAGCTTTCATCATTGTTTTGGAATATTTAGGCAAAGTGGTGAAGAAAACATAGCAACTATTCCCCATTAATTTATGTTTGGATAGTTTCCTTGAGACATGCTATTTCTTAGTCATGGGTGTCCTAGCTTTTTGCCTTGATTAGTTGAATGATTGCCTTAATTCTGCATTTGGCTTGGCCTGTGTCAATATAGTTTTATTTGAGGTTTTTCAGATCTTGCCTGATGGCCAAATTCAGTTCAAATTAAGGAAATAAATTATGGACAGTGAGTTTCTCTTCTGTTTTCAAAAGATTCCATCTAACATTTGTTTGGAATTTCTTCAGAAAAAAAATCTGGTTAGCTCTCTTTGATTTTCTTTTATAGATCCGTCATGTTTCCCAGTTTGGTTCTGTTTGCTTTTTCATGTTTATAGATTTTCCTCTTGTTTTCATGTGTTTGATTATTATAGTCAGGGCCACCTTTCTTAGGTCATTAACTTTCCTTTTCTCAAAGATTGCTGCTGGCTTCTTTTAAAGGGTTTCCAGTCTATTAATATCACTTAAAATGCATGTGACTTTTCTTTTTAAAAACAAAGTGACTTAGGACATCCTCTAGCCATTTCCTTTAGTATCTTGGAGTATTTGCTGGTGATGTATATGTATATCTGTATTTATAATTTCCTTTTCTTTTTCTTTTTTTTTTTTTGAGACAGAGTCTTGCTCTTGTCGCCCAGGCTGGAGTGCAGCAGCACGATCTCAGCTCACTGCAACCTCTGCCTCCAGGGTTCAAACGATTCTCCTGCCTCAGCCTCCCAAGTAGCTAGCATTACAAGTGCCACCACCACGCCTGGCTAATTTTTGTTTTGTTTTGTTTTTAGTAGAGTTGGGGTTTCTCCATGTTGGCCAGGCTGGTCTTGAACTCCTGACCTCAGGTGATCCACCCGCCTTGGCCTCCCAAAGTGCTGGGATTACCGGAGTGAGCCACCCTGCCCTGCCCCCTGTATTTATATTTTCTGAAAATTATTTCTTCCATGTTATATGTTCATGACTATTTTTCAAGGTCCTACTTCAATACATTTGCATTTTGCGTCATTATTCTAAAGTCAGGGCTAAGAACTTCCCTACTGAAGTATCTATTCTTTTAAAAAAGACAGACATGGTTGATAATGAGATTTGCATGTATTTTTTTTTTTTTTTTGAGACAAGGTCTCACTCTGTTGCCCATGCTGGAGTGCAGTGTCACAATCACAACTCATTAGAGCCTCAACCTCCTGGGCTCAAGCGGTCCTCCAGCCTCAGTTTGAGCAGTTTGGTATATGTTCTGAATCTAAGGTTTATTATTACTCTTTAGCACTCTAGTATTGCTCTGAGATCCGGAGAAAAAGAAAAAAGAAAATGAAAAAAGATCGGCACTTGACTATGGGCAGAAGTATTTGTTAATATATGATTGTGATTATTCTTGTTCTAAGAGATGCAGTATTTCAGAATAAAAGATGGTATATAGAATTCACTTTTTGGATACTCTTTTTTTTTTAAGCATCTACTTTTTTTTTTAGGAGATACAGAATAATCCCTTAAAAAATACAGCATTAACTATATTAATGGAGAAGTCTCTGGAAATGTCAATTCAGATGGAAACGTTTAGTGTGGATTTAACTTTTTATGGAATTATGCATGCAATGCCATTTGCATTTGCTGAGATTTTGTATTATTAATGGAATAGGTAAATCAGCCTTTTGTCAGTGTATGTAAAACTTTGCTTGTTTTTCCTGTCTTGATTGCTGGTTGCACATAAATTTAGAGTTAGGAAAAGAGTGTAGCACAGAATGGGAGTCGGATGAGTCAAGATTCCCCGCTCCGGTCTCTGCTCTGCTGCAGCTCCAGCTGGAGGCCTTCATTTACAAACTGTCAGACGGGGCCAGGCCAAGAGTCCATGCAGAAAAATCCCACAGTTGTGCCCTGGGGAAGCTGCTCATGGTGAAGGGCTTCATTTGCAGAGTGGAATTGCTATAAGGCCGGAATTTTGCTGAGCACTGGAGGAAAGGCTCTGACCAGCACTGAGTGACAGAGAGAAGCAGAACTCACTTGCCATACTCTGTGTCAATTTCCAGCAAGAGTGAAGTGGTGGGTTTCCGGTGGATTCTGCTGCGTTCATGGGCGTGTTCTGCCCTTTCCTTATTAGTTCAGCTGACCCTTCTCCAGGGCTTCCCCTTTGCTCCCAGCTTTCCATTGGATGTTCTGCCAAAAATGAGCCTCTCCTTGGGTGTGTCTGATTGTGTTGTTGGTAGACTCCCTAAAAACCTTCCAGTGCTAGCAATGCAGTACACTGCTGAGGCCCATGGAGATGGTGGTTAATGTTACTGGGGGTCTGGGGTCACACTGCTTGGGCCTGTGTCCTACTTTAGTGGTGGGACTTCGGACAAGTTCCTTAAGCCCCCGAAGCCTCTGTGTCCTCATCTGTAAAATGGGGACAGTGGTAATACTTGTCTCTCATAGGACATCCATGGGAGGAACTTAGCTCAGTGCCTGGCATACAGCAAGTTTTCAAAAAATATTAGCTGTCAATATTATTTTAATTACCTAAACACAGGGTGATGGACCCTATGACCTTCTGAGTCTTCTTCCATTCTGTGTGTGCATGTACGACAGAGAAAGAGAGAGAGAGCAGGAGAACTATACTGTGGATTTTGGGGGATATTCTGTGGATGTTTGAACAGAATGTCAGTGTCATGTTTTGAAGAGAGCAAGGAATTTTGGCCGTACTGCTGTGCCAGAGAAAACAGGTTCCAGAGAAAGAAAACAGAGGCAGGATCTCTTGCAGAGCAGGAGGTGACCAGGAGTTGTTTAAGGTGGCATCCAGTCAGGGGAATTGCTCAGGATTCCTCAGAGGGCAGCCTCTGGGGCTCCGGCTGAGGTGGGGAGATGGCTTAGCCCTGGGCTGTTGGCCTGGGAACTGGGATTCAGCCACAGTGACTTCCAAGCCTCCTGGTGTTTCCTCTGCCTCCTGTCTCCTTCAGAAATGAGGGCTGGGGCAGGCCCGAGGCTGGCCATCTGCGGAGTGTGTGAGCAAGGAACATGGAGGTCCTACAATGGAGTGGCCACACTCTAATGTGGAAGCCCAGTGGCAGTGGGTGTCTCTATGCTCATTATTATTATTCTTATTGCCCTTATTTTGAGATGGACTCTCACTCTGTCCCCCAAGTTGGAGTGCAGTGGCGTGATCTTGGCTCACTGCAACCTCCGCCTCCCGAGTTCAAGTGATTATCCTGCCTCAGCCTCCCGAGTAGCTGGGATGACAGGCACGTACGTGCCACCATGCCTGACTAATTTTTGTATTTTTATTAGAGATGGAGTTTCACCATGTTGGCCAGGCTGGTCTTGAACTCCTGACCTCAAGTGATCCACCTGCCTCGGCCTCCCAAAGTGCTGGGATTACAGGCATGAGCCAACACGTCCAGCCTCTATGCTCTTTAGAAGAAGGCCTCACCCTGACAGATGATGCAGTGAGCAAGAATGAATACACATCCCCAGGATGTGGGAGGAGAATTAATTACTTGGTAGGCCTCAGTCCAGTAGGTCGGATGAGGCAGAGAACATGCCATCAAAACTTATGACTGCATCACGGACATGCCTTGTGAAAGAAGAAAGCTTGGCCAGCTGTTGACTGATTAGAGATGGAGATGGGCTGGGCAGCTGGCTCATGCCTGTAATTCCAGCACTTTGGGAGGCTGAGATGGGATGGTCACTAGAGGCCAGGAGTTCAAGAGCAGCCTGGGCAACATAGTCACATCCCCATTTCTACAAAAAAATTTTTTGAAAAAATTAGCTGGATGTCATGGCACATGCCTGTAGTCCCAGCTACCAGGGAGGCTAAGGTGGTAGGATTGCTTGAATCCAGAAGTTTGAGGCTGCAGTGAGCTAGGATCGTGCACTGCACTCCAGCCTGGGTGACAGAGCGGGACCACGTCTCTTATTTTTTAAAAAAATTATTTATTAACTTGCACTCCTACTAGCAATGTGTGAGTGCGACCTTCTTATCACATCCTTGCAAGTGATCAGCATTAAATTTTTTTTTCTAATTTGCTAGTCCAAAATGAAACCTTTTAAAAATTATTAAAATTAATCAAGGTATTACCAGAAAACACTTGACTGGTCAGCTGAGCAAACATCCCAATTGCTGGGTGTGTTCTGGAATTGCTGCAGACCCCCACGTGGTGGGAGATGGGGAGTTACTGTCCACCCCTGCCAAGGGATGTCCTGCAGAGTGGCTGTAGATGGGAGGCCTCAGCCAAGGGCGTGTGTGGCCAAAGGCATTGCTCGCAGAACACTTTAGAACAGCTGCCTGTTTCAAAATGGTTGCATGACTTTCCCTATTGAATGAACTTCTCTGTCTCTTTTAGACTTAACATTCAGCAAGGTGCCTGAGAGGTCATCAGTTTCAAACTTCATCATCTCAAATGAATGGCAATCCCTCCTGCCTTTTAAAACAATGGGGATGGGAGATGTTATAAGCTTTAATTACCTTACCATATATTTTCTTAAAACTTGACAGCCATGATCTCATGAATACTCACCCCTACCTTCTGCACTTGTGGGGAAAAAAAAATAAGAAAGGCAAAACTGAGAAAAATAAGCCCAAGGAGGTGAGGTTGGGAGCCTGGGGCCACTGAACTGAAAGTTCCCAGAATAGAATTGGGCTATCCTGGCACCTATGAACACCGGGCAGTAATATTTTCCAATGTTGGTTAGCAACATTTTCCAAATTACTGTGAAAAATGGGAAAATCCACGAGATAACCAGAGCAAAGTCCTGTCTCTTGACTTGTCCACAGCCTTTCTTGACAATATGCAGGGCACATATTTGACATGAGTCACAGCTATGGTTTTCTTAGTCCATAATACTGCACAGCTCACTCCCCACCGGGCCTCAGTGGATTCTGAATGAAGCCAGAAAGTGGTTCAGTCTTAGATCAAAAGAGAAAACATGCATGTGCTTGCGCGCGCACACACATACCCACCCACACACCCAAAAAGCAAAAATACAGTTCCTGTTAACTTCTAGGTTGCAGAAAATACTGGGATTAGAAAAACTGGTTTTGCAGCTGCTTAAGAGTTTCATTGTATATATTGCGTTTTCTGGTTAGGTTTTCTCTTGTAAATAAATAGTTACCACAGTAGCTCTTCCACCAGAGAGATGACTCTGGGTGGATCCTGTTGTCATAGTGATTTAAGAAACTTAATTGAGTTTGTAAGAATTTTTAGTAAGCAGTGAAGAATTAGATAGAATACCTTTTTCAGCCTTAGTGAAAAATCACATCTATGTAACTTTAAAAATTATGGCATTGGCCAGGCGCAGTGGGTCACCCCTGTAATCCCAGCACTTTGGGAGGCCGAGGCAGCAGATCACGAGTTCAGGAGTTTGAGACCAGCCTGGCCAATATGGTGAAACCTCATCTCTATTAAAAATACAGAAATTAGCCAGGTGTGGTGGTGCACGCCTGTAGCCCCAGGTACTCGGAAGGCTGAGGCAGAAGAATCGAGACTCCGTCTCTATGGCATTTTAGTGATAGTGGTACTGGCAGCTGATGTAGTAGTAGTCCTTTTCAAATTACCCCTTGATGCTTCACTTCAAATGAATGAACTTTAATGATTTTACTTTAATAGTTCTTACTACTTTATTAATTATTTTGTTTTGTTTTCATAACTCCAACAGGGCATTATTGGCAATGGATTTTATAGATGAGTAAGATCTTGAGGTAACTGAGGTTTACTGATTTAATTGACCCTTGTTTATTGGTAGGACTGTTTGTTGGACAGCTTAGTCAAATATATTCTTTTTTTTTTTCAGTTGTCTAAAAAAATGGAATATGCCCCAAACCTACTTGGAGATTCTGCATGTTTCTAACAGCCTCTGTCTTGCTAAGAGCTTTTGGATAATCTAGGAAGACGGAGGTTCCAGGAGAAAATGAAGTATATTACATCAGTGCCGTGAAGACCAGTGCCAAGTTACTAACCTGCCTGAGAATGACTCCACTTTCCTCCTATAAAATGAAGTGTTAGATGTGTTTTCTTGCATTTGCAGAGGGCTATCATCTCTCCCCTGGGCTCATGTTGATATCTGGGACAACTGAGGGGTCCAGTACTCAGACAAGGAGGAGGTTAGCTGCTGCAGATGGGGCTCCTGCCGTGTCTGCTCTGTGAGCTCACCTCTTCCTTTTATCTGGGAGAGACAGGTGTATTGGTTTCCCTCATGCCAGAGAAGTCTTTTTATTTTTATTTTTTCTTTCTTTTTTTTTTTTTTTTTGAGACGGAGTCTCACTTTGACACCAGGCTGGCGTGCAGTAGCGCAATCTCGACTCCCTGCAACCTCCACCTCCCTGGTTCAAGTGATTCTCCCACCTCAGCCTCCCAAGTAGCCAGGATTACAGGGATGTGCCACCATGGCCAACTAATTTTTGTATTTTTAGTAGAGACGAGGTTTCACCATGTTGGCCAGGATGGTCTCAATCTTTTGACCTCGTGATCCACCTGCCTCAGCCTACCAAATTGCTGGGATTACAGGCGTGGGCCACCACGCCCAGCCCAGAAGTCCTTCTTGCTGGTTTGAACAGCCCCACTCAGAGCCCTGCAGGCTATATCATATAATCTCCAGCCTTCTACACCTTAGGAGACAGGACAGGCTGAATGGCGTGGTGTTCAGGTGAAGCCAAGTCCAGAATCCATCAATAAATCGAAGACCAAGTGGGTGTAAGCTTCAGGTGGCTGAGCCTGCTCTCCATCCTATGTTCCCATCCCAGGGTAGGAGTAACTTTCTCTCAAGCTCAGATCAGCCTGTGCTTTGATCTGAGAGCTTTACTTTGCAGAGAAAAATCCTGTCAATAAAGCATCTAGTTTCTACAGCTAATGCTGGGAGTCACAGTGTGTGTGGGCAGGACAAGCCCTGTGTGCTTTCCATAATGATATCCCAGAGCTTCAAACCCAGGTGTTCCCTAGCCACAGTGTAGCCAAGTCTAACCAGCATGACCAAACCATAGCCACTGTTTCAGTGTGGGTGCTGCCGTATTCCACTGTCTCCCCTTGGTCATGCTGGGCCATTTATCCAGATTTTTTTTTTTTTTCCTTGAAACAAGGCCTTGCTCTGTTGCCCAGCCTGGAGTGCAGTGGTGCAATCTGAGCTCACTACAACCTCTGCCTCCTGTGTTCAAGTGATTCTCCTGCCTCAGCCTCCCAAGTAGCTGGGACTACAGGCGTGCATCACCACGCCCGGATAACTTTTATATTTTTAGTAGAGACGGGGTTTTGCAATGTTGGCAAGGCTGGTCCTGCAGGACTCCTTTTTATAGTTCCTAATCATGCCCTTGTGTTTTTTTTTCTATTCCCTTGGGGGCAGGCATTTGGGAGGGATTTTTCATTGCTATTTGGTAGTTACATGGTATGAAAATCCTTCTTGATTCAACTGCTAGAAGGTGCTGAGGGGCAAACAAGTCTGGTGGTGATGACTATAGTCAGGATTTTAGTTGTGTATAACAAGAGGAACAAAGAAGGGAGTCTTGCTTTTCTCCGGTTATTCTTGATTTTCAGCATGTATTAGTAATGGGATAATTACACAGTCATCAGAAATGAACTCACTAGCTCTGATTGCAGGTGCCCTATGGCTGGGGCATTGCCACGTGAGAACAGGTCTTACGAGGGGATGTGATCCCTGGATGTGAATGACTGCTGCATTCCAAGCTGCAGTGTGTCCCCTGAGCACCCGGCCAAATGCAAGAGGCCTAGAGCTCTTCCCCTCAAAAAAGACCTTGCAGAGAAATGGAAAACAGGATTTGGACTTGTGGAAATATCTGACATTCTGAGCTCTCTTTGGGAAATATGCGGGTTAATGTAATTTTTTTTGTTTTTTTTTTTTGAGACAGAGTCTCCCTCTTTCACCCAGGCCAGACTGCAATGGCTCTATCTCGGCTCACTGCAAGCTCCTCTGCCTCCCAGGTTCACGCCATTCTCCTGCCTCAGCCTTCTGAGTATCTGGGACTACGGGCACCCGCCACTGCGCCCGGCTTTTTTTTTTTTTTTTTTTTTTGTATTTTTAGCAGAGACAGGGTTTCACCATGTTAGCCAGGATGATCTTGATCTCCTGACCTCGTGATCCACCGGCCTCAGCCTCCCAAAGTGCTGGGATTACAGGCGTGAGCCACCGTGCTGGGTCTTTTTTTTTTTTTTAAGATGGAGTCTCACTCTGTCACTCAGGCTAGAGTGCAGTGGCGTGATCTTGGCTCACTGCAACCTCTGCCTCCTGAGTTCAAGCGATTCTCTTGCCTCAGCCTCCCGAGTAGCTGGAATTATAGGCGCCTGCCCCCACGCCTGGTTAATTTTTTCTATTTTTAGTAGAGATGGGGTTTCTCCATTATTGGTCAGGCTGGTCTTGAACTCCTGACCTCAAGTGATCAGGCCTGCTTCGGTCTTCCAAAGTGCTGGGATTACAGGCGTGAGCCACCAAGCCTGGCCAGTGTAATGGTTTTTGTTGTTAATAATTTACACAATACAACTTGTTTCTTTTTGTGGGGGGGTTGCTTATGTACATGAAA
The DNA here is from genome assembly GCF_028878055.3 of Symphalangus syndactylus. NCBI lineage: Eukaryota > Metazoa > Chordata > Mammalia > Primates > Hylobatidae > Symphalangus > Symphalangus syndactylus. Next base: position 82,593,191 of record NC_072426.2, read on the forward strand.
CTTGTGCTTGTAGCTAGAAAGTACACGATGTTTTTTTGATGCAGAACAAGGGAGGGAAAAAGGGATGTTTATGCCGCTTCTGTGTTCTACTTGGACTTGGGGGATTTCCTTTAGTACTATCCGTGGATCTCATCTAATATTATACTGGTGACCACTTAACTGTATCATAAAGAAAGGCCCCTTTGGCCATGTGCGGTGGTGCATGCCTGTAACTCAGCACTTTGAGAGGTCACAGTGGGAGGATTGTTTAAGACCAGGAGTTCAAGGCCAGTCTGGGCAACATAGTGAGATCCCATCTCTACAAAAAAGAAGAAAACATTTACTGGGCATGGTGGCTTGTGCTGTGGTCCCAGTTAGTTAGGAGGCTGAGGTGGAAGGATCACTGGAGCCTAGGAGGTTGAGGCTGCAGTGAGCTATGATCACAACACTACCCTCCAGCCTAGGGGACAGAGTGAGGCTGTCGCTAAAGAAAAAAAAGGAAGGCCCCTTCAGTTCTACCTTAAGACAAATAAATTCTATTACCGCCAGCCCCTGTGTGAGTTGCATGTGAATATCCAGAACTCCCAGGTAAAGGGAACCTCTGTTGCTCTGGAAGCGTCAGCGGCAGAAATTCAGTCTTCCTTTTCCCAATCAGATTCAAGCCAACTTGAAATGATAGCTTTGAATGTCTCAGATTTGGATAAAAGAAGCGTTTCCCCTCAGGGTTGTTCAGACAGCCAGGAATGCATTAGCCTAAGTTGATTATTTTAGGGTTTGGTTTCCTGTGGTGCCAAAATCTAGAAAAAGATTTTGAGAAAAAGAGCCTGAATGGTGTGCATCTGAAATGAGAAAAACCTTATGCCTGAGCCTCAGTGATTGAGTCTGCCGCTCTTCGGGGGGTCCTGTGCCTTCCTGTGCAGGGTCTTGAGCTGTGTTGTTTGGTCCCCCCAATCCCCATCAGGTGACATCCTCAAGGCCACCCGTCTCGCCATCTTTTGTCTCTTCATCCACGCCGTGCAGCCTGTACATCCTAACCAGCCATGGAAACTTCTCCCTGCCATGTCACCATCACTGCCCAGTCACGGGGGCACTCGGCGGGGTAATCCCCAAGCCCCCTTACCCAGCCCGGGCCCTCTTCCTGAGCTCTGGCCTGGACACCTCTTAAGTCAGCAAGCTGGACGTGAATCTAAATGAACTTTGTCGTCTGCTCCCTCTCCTCCTCAAACGCTCCCACCAAGTCTATCTCCGTGTGGCCTGACATTCTCCTCTCATCGGCCAAGTTGGATGTCTAGTTACAATTCTGGCTCCTTCCCCCGCCTCTCACCTCTCCTCCCAATCCCCCTTTTCTAATCCCTCCTCCAAATCTGATTGATACAACTTCTCAGATTTCAATTTAAATCTCTTGACCCTACCTATTTTTAGCAACCCCTTCTCCCACCAAACATGCATACTTACCCCTGAGCCCTCACCGCCTCCTCCCTGAATTTCTCCAACAGCACCTTCACTGGTCTTGCTTCCTTCCATCTTGGTCCCTGTCCAGTGTATTTTCCACAATGGGCCCAAAATGATTTTCCTAAAGTACAAATCTGACCATGTTACACCTCTGCTTAAAGCCAATCAGGGCCGGCCGTGGTGGCTCATGCCTGTAATCCCAGCACTTTGGGAGGCTGAGGCAGGAGGATCACTTGAGCCCAGGAGATCAAGCCTGCAGTAAGCTATAATTGCACCATTGCACTCCACCCTGGGCAATAGAGCAAGACCCCATTTCACACACGAAAAATAAAAACTCATTAGGGACTTCCCATCACCCATGAAGCTTAAACTCCCTCTTGCGTCATCTAATAGAGTGACAGACCATATGACGTCTGGTTTGTCTGGTTTGTCCTGGTATATATAATTTTTCCTGGTGTAAATGTATCACTCTTAAACACGTCCTGGTTCAGGTGATATACTGTATGGTTTCCCTATTTATAAGGCCTTCCATGATTGATGTGGCACCCACTTTATCTCTACCTGAGTCACATTCTGCTCCAGCCACACTGGATGGTACAGATTGTGCCACATCTTCATGTTTACCCCCGAGCCTTGACCACATGGCCCATCTGCATGGAGTCTGACCCACTGTCCCCTTTCCCCAGCTGGCTCCTGCACACCCTCTTGGCCTCTGGTTAGATCCCATGCCATGCCATCTGGGAAACCTTCCCATTTTTCTCTTCAGCACTAGATAAGGTGCCCTGCCCTGCCCTTTCTTTTTTGAGACAGAGTCTCGCTGTGTCTTCCAGGCTGGAGTGTAATGGTGTGGTCTCAGTTCACTGGAACCTCTGCCTTCCAGGTTGAAGTGATTCTCCTGCCTCAGCCTTCTGAGTAGCTGGGACTATAGACATGCTCCACCACACCCAGCTAATTTTTGTATTTTTAGTAGAGATGGGGTTTCACCATGTTGGCCAGGCTGGTCTCGAACTCCTGACCTCAGGTGATCCAACCATTTTGGCCTCCCAAAGTGCTGGGATTATAGGCGCGAGCCACCATGCCCAGCTAAGGTGCCCCTTTCCCTACACCCTCCAGAACCTCTACTTAGCCCTGTGCACCACTTACTGCCTGGGATCCAAATTGCCTATTTCTCCTGCTCCTCATCTAGAGCTTCTTCTTAAGGACAAGGATGATATCTTGGGCACAGCTCTCTGAGGTTAGTTGAGTGCCTGCCACATAATCAATGCTTGATACATACTTATTGAACAAGCGAATATATGATCGAGACAAAAGTGGGATTCATCCCAAATAAGAAAATATAATTTATCAGTTGCCCCAATTTATATATGATGACAGGCAGACTTTAAATCCTGCCCTAGGAACATTTTTGCACTCATTGGTGGAAGAACTGAGAATACAGACTGACTAGAAAATTCTCATCCTGCTGTTAAATAATTCAGGCTCACTGGAGAACAGCCCATGCCAGGTGTATGTCACCTCCAACATTAGCTAACTTTAGCTGATCTTGGTATTATTTTATAGTTTCCTCTTTAGTGCACCATTCATGATAAGCTGTTATTTTGAGCGTTGCAACAATTTCTCTTTCATGAGATGTCTTTGGGCCATTCAGTAGTTAGGCTTGATATGGAGTCAGCCCTGGCAATAGGAAGCTCATCCCCCAGCTCAAGACTTGCCTATTTAGGCTGTTGTATTTTTGCTGTGAAGGGATTTTTTTCTTTTTGAGACAGGGTCTTACTCTGTTGCCCAGCCCACGCTGGAGTGCAGCAGTGGGATCAGGGCTCACTGTCACCTTGAACTCCTGGGCTCAAGCGTTCCTCCCATCTCAGCTTCCCAAGTAGCTGGGGCCCCAGGTGCGTGCTACCACCCCCAGCTAACTTTTTTTTTTTTTTTTTGAGACAGAGTCTCGCTCTGTCACCCAGGCCGGACTGCAGTGGTGCAGTGGCTCACTGCAACCTCTGCCTCCCAGGTTCAAGTGATTCTTCTGCCTCAGCCACCTGAGTAGCTGGGACTGTAGATGTGCACCACCATGCCCAGCTAATTTTTGTATTTTTAGTAGAGACGGGGTTTCACCATGTTGGAGAGGCTGTTCTCAAACTCCTGACCTCAGGTGATCTGCCTGTCTTGGCCTTCCAAAGTGCTGGGATTACAGGCATGAGCCACCATGCCCAGGCTTAATTTTGTTTTTTAAAGAAATGAGGTCTCCCTGTGTTGCCCAGGCTGAACTCCTGGGGTCAAGCAATCTTCCTGCCTCGGGCTCCCAAAGTGCTGGGATGCTGTCAATGTTTTTCAGGACAACTGGGCATCGCTGGCATTTCAGATGGAGCCCTGGCAGGAAGGGGAATGCATTCCAGATGGTGAAGATGAAGAGATTTTGATGGAGGGACTGATTCCAGAGGGTGGGTAGGGTTAGGGACCCAAAGGCCAGTTTATCCCTAGGCAAAAGGGACCAAGGGAGGACCCTGGAGAGTCCTGGAGCCATGGTAGGTGGCTGCCCAGAGGGAACTGGGTTGTGGGGATGGCAGTGTCTCACAGCATGGAGAGGACAGGGAAGAATCCACTGATCTCTCTCTTCTTGTCCCCTGCTTTCCTGATGGTGTCTCCCATCAGCCAGTCCCAAAGGTGGAGGACAAGTGGCCTGGGTGATGCCATCTGCCAGGCTTGGCCTCCCAGGACAGGGAGGAGGTGGAGGACAGGACTGGGAGGGCAGAGAATAACGAGCGCCCTGGCCTGGCCTTCCACTGGTCCTCTTGGAGCCTGAAATTAGGCTCCCCTTCATTTGGTTTCAAGCATTTATTCCTAGAGGAATGTCATGGGGCTGGAGATACTTTCCTGGCTTCACTGAACTTACTCTTTCTTACAGGAAAGTGCTGGGTTGTGCCCAACCTGCCCAGAATCCCTGCTAGCTTTTCTGAGCTTTCTCGCCTGGGCTCTTTGTAAATTAGACGGGGAGCTTTTAGTCCCCTGAATGTAGATACTTGTTAAAGACTCTTGCCTCGGGGCAGTGGCTCACACCTGTAATCCCAGTATTTTTGGAGGCCGAGGCGGGCGGATCATGAGGTCAGGAGTTTGAGACCAGCCTGACCAACATGGTGAAACCCCATCTCTACTAAAAATACAAAAAAATTAGCCGGGCATGGTGGCCGGTACGTTTAATCCCAGCCTGAGGCAGGAGAATCACTTAAACCCAGGAGGCGGAGGTTGCAGTGAGCCAAGATCATGCCACTGCACTGCAGCCTCAGTGACAGAGTAAGACTCTGTCTCAGAAGGAAAAAAAAAGACTTTTGATTCTTTCTCACCAAAAATTATTTTCTTTGCCCACTTTCGATATTCTATCTTATGGTATTCTTCAAGGTGCCCGCTTCTCTCTCTCTGCTAATACCACTATGGTCTGAGACATCACCTTCTCTTTTCTGGGTAGATCCAATAGTTTTCCTGTGGTGTTCCACCTTTCATCCTGTTACTCTTCAACTTCACCTCCCCACTCAGCCAGTTCAGCCCCGGTAAGAGGGCAGCGGGATCTGGGCACTGTCCCATGTCAGGCTTCTGCTGTTGCCCACTGCCCTTGGAATACAACCCAGCTTCTTTACTGTAAGGCCTGGAAGCTTGTGTCCTCACAACATTTCTGTGTTGAACTTCTCACCCCCAATAGGATGGTGTTAGGAAGTGGGGCCTTTGGGAGGTGATTAGGTCATGAAGTGGGGGCCCTCCCAAATGGGATTAATGTCCTTATCAAAGAGACCGCAGAGAGCTGCCTCGCCACTGTGTAAGGAAACAGCAAGAAGGTGGCCGCCCACATCTGGAAGAAGGTGCTCACCAGAACCCGACCCTGCTGGCACCTTGACCTTGGACTTCCAGCCTCCAACCATAGGAAGTCAATGTGTGGTTTATGAGCCACCCAGTCTATGATACTTTGCTGTAGCAGCCTGAATGCAGGATGACACTCACTTTGGCCAGGAAGGCCTGCTCGCTGCCATCTCCTACGTTGTGCCTCCCCTCTACTGCCCACCCCTGACACTCTGGCTTGCTTTGAGTTCCTCAGCACCCAAGCCCTCTTTGATCTCAGGGCCTCACACACGCTCTTCCCTCTTTGCTGACCCCTCCTCCCCAACCCTTCTCTCTCATTCTCCAGCCTGCAGTGTGAATACCACCTCCTCCAGTCAGTCTCCCCTGACCACCAAATGTCCCATGCCCCCTCTTCCCCATTCCCCATTCTGTCTTTTTTTTTTTTTTTTTTTTGAGATAGAGTCTTGCTCTACTGCCCAGGCTGGAGTGGAGCAGCACGATCTCGGGTCACTGCAACCTCCGCCTCCCAGGTTCCAGCAATTCTCCTGCCTCAGCCTCCTGAGTAGCTGGGATTACAGGTGCATGCCACGATGCCCAGCTAATTATTTGTATTTTCAGTAGAGATGAGGTTTCACCATGTTGGCCAGGCTGGTCTCGAACTCCTGACCTCAGGTGATCCATCCACCTCGGCTTCCCAAAGTGCTGGGATTACAGGTATGAGCCACCGTGCCTGGACCCCATTCTCTCTTACAACATCCTGTGACCCTGCAGGACCTCCTCAGTCATTGAATTCACTGTGCCCAGCCCTTAGCACATGTGCTGATAAACATTAGCACTAAGTTCAGGTTAGAGGTGGGTAAGACTGAGACCACCGGGTGCATGTGGGAGATGGGGCAGGGGAAGTTGCTGCATGCAGCTGCACTCCACCCGAGGTTTCACTTCTGGTGAATCCCTCCACCGAGAATGCGTGAATGCTTGCATTAATGTACTTGGTTAGCATCCTTTGGACACATGGGCTGGGTGAATGCAGTTCTTAGAAGAACACTGCCCCTCCACAACACTGCCCCTCCCCACCCCAGGGAAACTCTCTCCTTTCACTTTGTCTCCCACACTCTCTCCTGCTTGCTTGCTTACTTTCTTGCTTCTCTTGCTGTTTTCCAGCCTCCTGACTTCCTCTGTTTCATGTTCTTTGCCATACACGGTGGTGAAAATGCTCACATCCCCCCACTGCCTTGCTGTTCTCTCTTGGATGGAAGTCAGTAACTGGTATAATCATAGAAAACCCCTGTTCTGATTCTGCTCTTTTGGGATTTGTGAGCATTTGGATGGGACCAAGCCCCTGTTGACCTTTGCATGCTCTGTGAAAAGTTGGATTGCTCAGCAAAGGACTGTGATCAGTAATTCCCAAATGAACGCCATCCACTCTCCCAAAGAGCACAGCCCTGCAGGGCACTGACCAGCCCTCCTTGTAGGTGGGCTTGCACGTAACAAGTCTGTGGGCACTTGCGCATCCTGTAGCTGTGAGTTTTTATATCTGATGCACTTGAAAGGGATCAGTGTGCTTCAGAAAATCTAGAGCTTTCACTGAATCAGATTAGTCTTTATCCCAAGTCATTTGAATTAATTACACGACTTTTTCTTTGTCCCGTCTGTGGGTCACATGCCAGAGTCTGAGAATGAGGCAGTACATTGCTGATTTTGCAAACAAAGAAACTGAGACCCGAGAGCTGCTTAGGCTGTGAACAACCACATGCTTCCTTAGGGCAGAGCTGGAGCTAGCATCAACTTGCTGAGTGTTGGATTTCTCTCTATTGCAGCTGTCTGGGGCTTTCAGGCTTGGAGCTGTGGTGCATACATGTGATGATGATGATTATTATTATTATTTTTTTTCTTAAGACGGAGTCTCACTGTGTTGCCCCAGCTGGAGTGCAGTGGTGCCATCTCGGCTCACTGCAACCTCTGCCTCCCAAGTTTAAGCAATTCTCCTGCCTCAGCCTCCTGAGTAGCTGGCATTACAGCTGCACACGACCACGCCTGGCTAATTTTTGTATTTTTAGTAGAGACGGGGTTTCACCATGCTGGCCAGGCTGTTTTCGAACTTCCGACCTCAAGTGATCTGCCCGCCTTGGCCTCCCAAAATGCTGGGGTTACAGGAGTGAACCATGTGCCCAGCTGATACATGTGATTATTATTTTTAAATGCAATTATTTTTATTTTTTACTATAAATTAGGAGATGAGCCTCATTTTCTTATTTAAAAAAATGATGCTTTCTCCACCTTGTTCTTACTGCCTTATTCTTGTAGTACAGAAAGGAAGAAAAATTAAAACAATAAACCAAAATGTGAAAGGCAGTTTTGTCAGGAAGTTCATCAAATACACATCTCACCTCCACTGCTGCCCCTTGGAAGCCTGGGGCAGTTTTTTGCAGCTGCACTCTAATCCCCGGTTATTGAGGGCACAGGTGGAAACTGAGATCGGCTCATGGCTTGGAAAGGAGCCGGGTGCACAGGTGGGTATGGGTGAATTGGAGGCTGTGATCAGTGTCTGAGGGGGAGAGACTGGATGGGGTGGGAGAGAGAGGCTGATTCTCAGACCCCCAAGAGAATCAGTTAATCATGTGCACTACCAAGAGGTAGATGCGATCCCCTCACTTTCCCGAGGAATAACTTGTTTAAAAGATACACTGATCCTCAGGGTAATCCAGGGAGATCCTTCAGAGTGCCTGCCTATTCTGCAGCACCTGAGGGCCCCAGGGAGGGAGGAGTGTGCTCTCTTAATCTGGGGCCAGAACTGGGGACGACCCTTCCCTACTTTAATAAAGACTCTGATCTCACCCGCAGGACCCAGTCTGACTTTTCCCCTTCTTTTCTACTTCCTGGAAAGTATTACTGGGAAAGCTAGAAGTGATGGCTATTATCCAGCTTTTCTATATTACATTTTAAGATTTACAACCTCCTCACATCCGCAGAGGATTTGGGGACATTCTTGGCAACCTCTGATGGTTCCTGACATTCCTCCTGGTGTCACAATGCCTCCAGCCATGACTTCCCTTTTGGCCATGCGGTGGAGTCTGGAGATACTCATCATGCCTGGAGAGAGGCAACCAAGAAGGCCTGACTGTGTCTCCTTGAGCAGAGGTCACTGTGGCCAGTCTTTAGCTCAGGTATTCTACATTTGGAAGAGGGGTTTTGGATACATTAGTAGAGAAGTGATTTCCAGATTCCATGGGCTGTCTGGAGACACTGGGCCACATTTCTCTGAGAGCCTGGGAGCTCTGATTTGCCTTTGGAGATGGTGATAGGGAGGGCGGGAACCATATGACCCACAGAGGTGGATTGGAATTTGCCCATGGTGGTGGGGAGACAGCCCCAGATAATTTTTCCTCAATCCCATAAGGCTGTGATTCTGAAGTTTCCTCCCATCAGCCCTATCTTCATTTGTAGGAAACTTAGTCCAAGGTTCATTTGTCTGTTGTCTGTGTGTGTTTCTGGCAGATCCAGCTGGGGCCTGGTTTGAAGCCTTTTGCTTTCCTGCCAAAGTGGGAATGAATAAACAAATGAGTACATGAATAAATGAATGAATGAATAAATAAATGAGTGAATGGATGAGTTAATGTGTGAACAAATGGGTGAGTAAATAAATGAGTGAATTAGTTGAATAAATGAATGAATGAGTGAATGGATGAGTTAATGTGTGAATGAATGGGCAAGTGAACAAATGAATGAGTGAATGAATTACTTGAATAATGAATGAGTGAATGAATGTATGATGTAAGGGTGCCAGCACTTGCCTTGCTTGCCCCCAAAGATTCCCCATTGTCCACCCTCACCGTGTCCTTGTCACTGATGCTCTGCCCTCATGGGGCTGGCTGGTGCTGGGCACTCTTGAAGCCCATATTCCACCCACCTGCTCCCAAGATGGTGCCATCTCAGCAACGGGAGCTGCTGCACAGTGTGGGATGACCCTTTGGGAGAGTCATGTACAAGGTCCGTGGGATTACAGTAAATGCCAGCGCTATGCAGGGATTTCACTGTCGCTGAGCCAGCTCACATGGATCATGGAAAAGAACCACAGACTGTACCCAGATGTGTTCTAGGCATGGGAGTAGGTGGGTCGTGAATTACGTAAGATCCAGAGAAAGAACCATAAAGCATACACCAGGTGCTTGGCCAGGTTTCCTCTCACAGCCTCAAAATTGCTCTCTTTATGCTGTTCTCCTTTAGAGGTTACAGGATCCCCTGTCTCCCTGCTGAAAACCTTTCCCACTCCAGCTGCTTTTTTGCCTACCACATTCATGGAGCTTTGCTGACCATTCTCATCTTACCATCTGCCCTCCCTTCTGCCTGCAGACCCCAGAACTTAATTACCAATGCCTGTTATCTTTCCCTCTGCCCTCATTTCCTGCTCCAGGTACAGGAAATTTTTTTTCTCAGGTGGAAAGGTTTGATTTTTTTTTTAATATTTCCTTTTTCAAACCAAACAGTCTATGCTTCCTTAGAGTCTTCTCCCTTAATTTTGCTTGGTTATTTAATCAACAAAAGAAGGATAAAACTGGGTCGAGGAAAGCAGAATCTGGTGCTCAGAATGCATGGCGTTTTGGAGTGGTTTTTCAGGATTCACCTGATTTGAAGGGGACTGGAGCCTGTGATTAGCATCTCACAATCAATGCCTTACATCCAGAAAGCTGGCATGTGGTTTATATTTGCTGAATGGAAAACCATAGAAAAGAAGGAAAAACAAACTCGTGGATTCAGAGCATTTTTGCAGTAATGTCGATGAACCTGCCAAATAGCCATACACTTAAGCCTCTGCCCCTGGGCATCCATCAGCTCTGCGTCTTCCTGGGGGCTGTGGTTTGCTAAACCCTCCCCTTGTAAGGGGTTATATTTCGAGTCCTAACATACACAGACTCCCTGTCCTTGGGTTGGGATCTCAGGTCCCCCAGTGCTTCCTTCTTCTGGATTTAGTTGCATCTACAGTTGTCTCCTCTGAAGTGGGACTGGGCTCTCTTGAGTTTTATTATGGTTATTGTGGGGAAAGGGTCTTGCTCTGTCACCCAGGCTGGAGTGCAGTTGTATGATCATAGCTCACTGCAGCTTTGAATTCCTGAGCTCAAGTGATCCTCCTGCCTCAGCCTCCTGAGTTGCTGGGACCACAAGAGTGCTTCACTATACCTGGCTAAGAGCTCTCTTACTTTTCTATTGCTTTCTTACTTTGACTAACTAGTCCTAAAATTTTTCTCTTCCAAATTAAAAAAAAAAAGTCTGTTGGTATATTTCTAAATTGTGACTGGGTACAGGATGATGGCACAGAGTTTTTGGGGTTTGGAGTCACACTCCTGACTTGTGACCCCAGGCAAGCTGCTTGGCTTTTCCGAATCTCCTCTGCAAATGAGTGTCCTTCAGGGTTTGAGATTTCCTGATCATGTGTACAAAGGGTCTGGCACTGAGCCTTGGTCATGGGTGCCCATGAGATGCCTACTGCCCTAGTAACCAGGAGTGGGGCTGGATCTAGGAAGAATTGTGAGGTTGGCTTGGCTCCTGGCTTATATAGCCAAGCTGTAGTTCCCACGACCATTACTGGCCTAGAATTAGTTGGTGGCTTTAGGGATAATGACATCCAGCAAGTGACTGCTTAAGGATTCCAAGGATTTAATGACCTAAATTAGCAAATCTCTTTCCATAATTGTAAAGTGAAAAACGTCCTTGTGCCGTTTTCAAATCTGTTAAATAATACTCTCAGCGGTGTGTAAAATACACATTTGATGTGCACCAAGTAATGCTACCCAATGCTGAGTGGTAGCTCAGACACCTTGATCACTTCCAGTCTGTGCTAGGTGTTCTGAGAATTGAAGGATGCAAGAATTGTCCATCTAGAAAAGGCTGGCCCTGGGGCATGACCGTGACCTCCCTGCAGGAGAGTTATCTTTGAGAAAACAGCCCAGGAAGAATCAGGAGGGTAGGGAAGCCCAGGCACAGTGGCTCACACTGGTAATCCCAGCACTTTGGGAGGCCGAGGTGGTTGGATCACCTGAGGTCAGGAGTTCAAGACCAGCGTGGCCAACATGGTAAAACCCTGTGTTTATTAAAAATACAAAAATTTGCTGGGTGTGGTGGCGGGTGCCTGTAATCCCAGCTACTCGGGAGGCTAAGGCAGGAGAATTGCTTGAACCTGGGAGGCAGAGGTTGCAATGAGTCAAGATTGCATCATTGCACTCCAGACTGGGTGACAAGAGCGAAACTCCATCTCAAATAAATAAATAAATAAATAAATAAAAAGAGGGGAGGGAGCAGGAGGCCAACTGCAGCCCCCCAACAAGAAGCCCTGTTGACACTGATGGATCTGCCCTAGGTTTCCATATTCCAAGCCTAACCCCAGGTTCTCTGCTTCTTCCATGGTTTTCTTACCTCACCTTCTCAGCACCTTTAGACAATCCTCATTTCCATCTGTTGTACTTCCTGGGTTGTTTTGGAAGGGCCTCCTGTAGATGCTCACCTTTGTGCAACAGGCTGGAGTTCCTGTTACCTCCAGATAACACCAGTGGCCTGGCCATCCTGTGACCTGCTTGCCTCCTCGGCTCCCAAGCACCCTGTCTGTTGGCAGCTCTGAGTCAGGATGTGAGACCTACTCTGTGACCAGCAGGTTGGAGGATGGCTTAGTGGTCATCTCCAGGCTTTTCTTGCTGCTTTCTACTCTCCTACCCTTTAACACCTGCCAGGATTCCAACAAGACCTCTTTTGTTTGCATTTTTTAACAGATGAGGGATGTAGGTCACTTGTGGCTGGGGGGGTATTTTCAGAGGTTACAGGGAATGCAGTTTTATAACTCAGAGGTGAGCTCTTTGAATGCTGCTCCAAACTCTTCTCATTGTCCTGTATTTGTGCTGCCTCCTGGCTGCCATAAGTCAGTGCTAAATGCATGAGCGGGTCCATCCTTGCATGTTCTTTTACAGAGTAGGTTAAGAAGACATCAGATGCTAGAGTTTGCTGAGGCTCCATCCTTGTTTGTATATGAGCAGAATGGGATTGTAGGGACAGTTGGAACTGAATCTTAGGCTGTCCAGCCCTGAGCTGTAACTGCATGCAGGTGAACAGCCTGAGAGGGCTGTACCCATGTGCCACACAGCTCAGGAAGGGAGGCTCACTTCTGGGGGTGGGAGACTGTGAGTGCCAATGCAGGCCCCCACTTCATCTGTGACTCAAGCCTGTCCTTGGCCTGAAAGCCACTCTGGTTCCTTGGTCTTCCTCTTCCAAGCAAACTCCTTGCATGTGCCCAGGGGTTTGCTCTAGTTCCCTGGGCCAGCCTGGGCATCCTGTCTGTAGAGTCTAGAGTCTGCTGTGGACCTAAGGGTTTGTGGAGTACCTCCTCCTCACAGTCACTAGAAGCCACATGCCCCTTCTCAGGGACATCTCTCAGCCTCGCTGGATGAAGACGTCCAAGGAGGATGAAGGGCAGTGATCCTCGAAGGAAATCTAGGAAGCTGGTGAGAGGCATTATTCTGGATTTTATTGAGGCTTGCTTGCTGATGTTGTTTTTTGAAAGAAAGGACAACTTTTGACTTCTGTGGGGTTTATGTTCACTGGTGGTGAGGAGGTGATGGTAAAGCCTTTGGGGGAAGAGGTTTCCCTACCTGGTGGGATGCCTGACATTCTGATCTCACAAGCCGGGGTGCTGTAGTTAGCCCATCTCAGGCCTCATGCAGGAAGCTGTCTCAGCAGCAGAGCCCCATGGAGACATCTATGCGGGCATGCTGGCATGAGGACTTGACGCAGGATCCCTGAGACCAATGGGTGGGCCTCTTTTCAGGATCTGTGACATTTTTAGAGCTTAGTTGATCAGTCACAATATATGTATTAAGTGCCCATGCATTGGCCCCCAGGACCGCCCCCAGGTTTGATGATTTGCTCCACGGACTCAAAGCTCAGCCTATGGTCATAGTCATGACTAAGATTTATCACAGTGAAAGGACACAGAGCAAAATCAGCACAGGGGAGAGGCTCCAGGGGCAAGGCACAGGTCAGGTGGGCACAAACTTCCCAGCATCCTCTCCCTGCGGGGTGGGCACACAGGACATGCTTAGTTCCATCAGCAACGAGTGATGGTGACATGTGTGAAATGGTGTCTACCAGGGAAAGTTGTTAGACTCAGCAGCCAGATTTTTTTTTTTTTAAACAGACTTTCTCTCTCTCTCCCTCCTTCCTTCTCTCCTTCCTTCCTTCCTTCCTTCCGTCTGTCCGTCTGATGGAGTCTCACTTTGTAGTCCAGGCTGGAGTGCAGTGGCACAATCTTGGCTCACTGCAACCTCAGCCTCCCAGGTTCACGCGATTCTTCTGCCTCAGTTTCCCAAGTAGCTGGGATTACGGGTACCTGCTACCATGCCTGGCTAATTATTTGTATTTTCTTAGTAGAGATGGGTTTTCACCATGTTGGCCAGGCTGGTCTCAAACTCCCGTCCTTAGGTGATCTGCCCGCCTTGACCACCCAAAGTGCTGGGATTACAGGTGTGAGTCACTGCACCCACCACAGACTTTACTTTTTAAAGCATTTTTAGGTTCATAGTAAAACAGCATGGAAGATAAGAAGTTTTCCTATATACTCACTATCCCCCACACATGTACAGGCTCCCCTACTATCAACATCCCCCACCACAGCTGTGCATTTGTTTATAGTTGATGAATCTGCAGTGACACATCACGATCACCCTGAGTCCATAGTTTACATTAGGGCTTACTCTTGGTGTTGCACAGTCTATGGATTCGGACAAATGCATAATGACATGGGGGATCCACCATGATCATATCATAGAGTAGTTTCACTATCCTAAATATCCTCCCTCTTCTGCATATTTTCCCCTCCCTGTCCCCAACCCCTGGCAACCACTGACTGTTTTCCTGCCTCCATATTTTGCCTTTTCTAGAATGTCACGTATTTGGAATCCTGTAGTATGTATTCACGTCAGCTTCTTTTTAGGGATCTTATTGAGAGCTGGTCACATAGGCACCTGCTGCCTAGCACAGACCCAAATTCCAGAATCTCAGAAGGAAAGGAGATGTTCAGCAAAAACCACTTTGCTTGCATAAACTGCTGAGGTGCAGTGAATTACTCTTCAGTTCGGATGGTGGGAACCCTCCCCAAATCCAAATTTTCAGGTGCCAGCCAAGGGCCAAACTTGTGAGGGGGCCTTTCGCAGCATGTGCTCTTTTCTGCACACCCCATGATGGGCCAGGCTTAGCAAAGTGCAGTTCAGGTGCTTGAAGTCATGGGTCCTTCACCTTGAGCATGGGGCCTTTTCTTTTTGTCTTTGATCACTGCATCGCTGACCTCCTTGAAGAAGGACCACATGTTAAGCCGCTCTTGGTGTCTTTTTTCCATCTCTGATACTTTACTTCCCCTGTCGTGATGGAATTATGCATGTGGCTATTATCCTTGCTGAATTGGGAAGATGAAAAAGGCATAATCCCCCATGACATTTATTCAGTTCCTTTCTTAAGAAGCTTCTAAGAAAACACTGTTTTTGAAGCATCGGGTATTCCATCAGTTGAAATTCCTGGATATATCTTTCTTTAAAAAAATTTGTTTTGAGGTCACATTTTCTTATCTTTACTGGGACCATTTTTACATGTTGTTTCACTGGTTTGGGAATGAAACATTTTAATGAAATTTGCAATGACTGCTGACCTCTTACCCAGGAGTAGAGGTTGTACATTTTTGCCATTGCACTAAGAATGACTTGAGACTTGGAATTCTCACCATGGCTTCTGAAGGTTGAAGCATTGCGGTAGAGAGATGGAATAAATTGTTTCTCCTTAGAGGAAGCGTTTGTTTTTCTTTCCTGCCTAACTCACTCCATTCTACTACACAGTTAATGGTCTTGATTTTGGTGAAACAACAACAGCAAACCTGCCTTTTGACGTTAAATGCAAACTGCATCCTTGGACAGCACTGTGTTACTTTAATTTTTTAAGAAAGACTTAATATTTCTAATTGATTTTTTGCTTTCTATGAAATTTTCCCCAAACCTCAACTTTCTCATGCAGGCTCTTTCCTGTATCTTCCCCTCCTGTTTATTAAAATAGAGTCATACGCCCGTCACGTGTGGGAGACTGTCGCCAGGGTAGGACAGACGTCAGGCACTATTGTCTATGTCTACCAGGACCTATTATCCCAGGTTCCATTGTGCAGGCTGAGGACTTTGCCTTGTGTCTCACAGACTAACATTATTTTTCCTTTTCATAACTCATATTCAAAGTCATTCTTGACAGGTGCTTTCTGTGGGTGAAAAGGCTGCATACATCTCAGAGCCCCGAGCCGTTGTTTGTTATGGTTTAATATTTAATGAAAGTTCTCATCTATGGGGGCACTTATTGACTGGAGGCCAGACTGGAAGAGCCACATGTTTTTCGAAATTACTCTGTCTGTGTGTACGTCCCTTTATTTTTTTCAGGGAGCATTATTGCCGTTTAGTGAGTGACAGAGGAGTTTAAACGGGCATGACTGAAAGGAGGTGCATTTTATTGTTTGCCTATGTTTTAGGGCTTGGCTATGATAACAGCTGTGGGGTTTGCTCTCACCATTCCTCCGCCCTGCTGTAGGTTGTGTTGTCAGTGTGCACGTCGGTGAAGGGTCCCGGCTGCAGAGCTGCACTGCTGAATGCTTTGCAGTTGGACTCACCGTCCCTGGAATCTTGAGAGGGATGGAGGACTTACTTGTTTCTTCTGCTGTGTCTTTGACATAAGACAATCCGAGGAGATTTTGTTTTTCTAAATAAAATGGAAAAAATGTTAGTGGTGTAGAATTGTTGTATTAGTCCGTTTTCATGTTGTTGATAAAGACATACCTGAGACTGAGTAATTTACAAAGAAAAAGCAGTTTAATGGAATCAGTTCCACATGGCTGGGGAGGCCTCACAATCATGGTGGCAGGCAAAAGGCACATCTTACATAGCAGCAAGAAAGAATGAGAGCCAAGTGAAAAGGGAAACCCCTTATAAAACCATCAGATTTTGTGAGACTTATTCACTACCAGGAGAACAGTATGGGGGAAACCGCCCCCATGATTCAGTGCTCTCCCACTGGGGCCCTCCCACAACACATGGGAATTATGGTAACTATAATTCAAGGTGAGATTTGGGTGGGGACACAGCCAAACCGTATCACTTGTCTTACTTTCTAGCAACAAATTCTCTAAGTCAGAGAAAGGCAGATATGGGTTTGGCCTGGGATTCATTCCTTGAAAGTCCTCATAAAAGTCTTACTTGAATTATGTCATAATTATGAAACAGTAGGTCTTTTTTCTGCCATTTCTACTATATGTTAGTCTTTTGGATATCTTTTTTTTTTTTTTTTTTTTTTTTGAGATAGAGTCTCACTCTGTCACCCAGGCTTGAGTGCAGTGGTGTGATCTTGGCTCACTGAAGCCTCCACCTCCTGGATTCAAGCAATTCTCCTGCCTCAGCCTCCTGAGTAGTTGGGACTACAGACACATGCCACCATGCCTGGCCAATTTTTGTACTTTTAGTAGAGATGGGGTTTCGCCATGTTGGTCAGGCTGGTGTTGAGCTCCTGACCTCAGGTGATCCACCCGCCTCAGCCTCCCAAAGTGCTGGGATTACAGGTGTGAGCCACCGTGCCCTGGATATCTATTTTTTTAATTTGGTGTTACAATAGTTGAACTCTTGGCACATTTTAAATGAATGCAGTTTACTGCAGATAAACTATACTTTGATAATGTATATGAGATGCTGTGCATGCCAGGTGTTGTGCTGAGGTCTTGGGAAACACACAGGTGATAGATAAAACATGGTTCCTATCCTGTAGGCTTCATAATGGAAAATGATCTGTGTTGATGATGGGATGCAGGAAATGCTACCTGAAAATATGGCATCTTGGCATACTGAATATTTTAGGCTGAAGGAAATGGAGAAAACTGCAGAAGCAGGAAGGTCACTCTCTAACCTTCTCTAACCCTTCTCCCCTAAAGTGGGCAAAAAAGAATTCTCTGATCTGCCTGAAAGTAGGTCATAAGACCCTCATTTCAGTGGGTTCTGCCCTATTCCCAGAGGCCAAGAAGAATTTGAAAAAGCAGGCCTTGCTAAGTTTCTCGTAGTTTATTACCATTAAATGATACCCCTTTTGTCCTCCAATCATACTTTAGCATGAGTGTCCATGCAAATAGAGAGTTTTTCCTGGGTTGTTTGGTCTTCCGTTCTGAAGGCTCTCATGTCACATATGACTGTATTAAATTACTGTTTTTCTTTTGGAGACAGAGTCTTACTCGTGTCACCTGGGCTGGAGTGCAGTGGTGCAGCCTTGGCTCACTGCAGCCTCCATCTCCTGGGCTCAAGTGATCCTCCTGCCTCAGCCTCCCAGGTAGCTGAGACTACAGGCACATGCCACATGCCTGGCTAATTTTTGTATTTTTTGTAGAGATGGGTTTTCACCATCTTGCCCAGACTGGGCTTGAACTCCTGGATTCAAGTGATCCACCCACTTTGGCCTTCCAAAGTATTGGGATTATAGGTGTGAGCCACTGGGCTTGGCCTTTAAATACATTTTTATGTGTTTTGTTTGTTAAAAAAGTTCTCACACCTGTAATCCCAGCACTTTGGGAGGCTAAGGCAGGTGGATCACTGGAGGCCAGGAGTTCGAGACCAGCCTGGCCAACATGGTGAAATCCTGTCTCTACTAAAAAAAAAAAAAAAAAAAAAAAAAAAAAAAAAAAAAAAAAAGATTAGCTGGGTGTGGTAGTGCATGCCTGTAATCCCAGCTACTTGGGAGGCCGAGGAACAAGAATCACTTCAATCCAGCAGGTGGAGGTTGCAGTGAGCCAAGACTGTGCCACCACACTCCAGCCTGTGCAACAGAACGAGACTCTGTCTCAAAAAAAAAAAAAAGAAAAAAGAAAAAAGAAAAAAAAAGTAAGGAGCCAAGCTCTTCCCCCCAACCACCAAGGCTAAACTTACCTTTTATTTTTATATTCTATTCCATACTCAAAGATGACAACTAAAATCCCCAGATAAACTGAGAAGCACTTGTTTATAGTCAGTTTCAGTCAAATCTCTAGGACACAGAATGGATTGGAAGTTGTATAAAATAAATTTTCTTGCACAAAAATGTGGGGATAAAAGGAAATGTGTACTTTATTTTTCAAGTTATAAAACAGAGTCTCTTTGATGGTATAAAATGCAGCAGTTAAAATTCTTCAAGTCTTATTATTAAAGAATTCAAATGGACCAAAACTCAATAAAATATAAACTGTAGGCTCAAGGACCTGTGAACGTAGTCTTTCTTAGTAACTTGTTTTTCTTAAAACTTTGATTTCTCTTACACATTACATGGAAATGGAATTTTATTCTATGAATGTGTTATTTCAGATAGACTTGCAAAGCCCTTCTATACATCGTCACTGTTTTTAGTTTTTAGTCACCCCAAACCTTGAATATTCATCTCAGCCTAAAAGACTTTCTAGACTTTTCCTGAGTCCAAAGTCATCCTGCTGATGTCACGCTTTAGGTTCTGAAAGGTTTTATCTGCAGTGTTTTTTTCTTCTTTCCTAAGAAGGAAAAGATCAGAAAGGAACTTCTAACCATTGTTGAGCATTTTGGGAAAAGTGAAAACCTACTTCATCTGTTTCGTTTGTAAGGAGAAGCATGCTAGATGTGAATATATTTGGAAGCATCCAAAATTTAACCATAACAGGAAACAGCAGTGTGATGGCAAATTTCAGGCCAAAGTCTGGTATTTCTTTGCTTTCTTCCCATTTTATCTTGTCTTCTCATTTCTTTTACTTTTCTACTTCTCTTCTATTTCTTTGCTTTCTAATGTTTCCCTTCAATTTTGAGCCATTTTCTTTATTCTCTCTACGTGTGAACTCACAGCAGTAGCAAAAACACTGACCTCTCAGAAATATATTTATCTATATATCTAAGGACTCTGGAAAACAGATTCAAAGACATTAAGCCTCAGTAGTGAAATTGTGACTTGGCTAGGAAAGATGTTTATGTGCAGCAGATCTTCTCAGGGTTTGTCTATTTGTAAAATGTATTCAGGATTCATGGAACAGATATGATGGGTGCCCACTCTACACCAGGCACCAGGGTCAAACACAGAGGGCTAACCTATGTTGCCTCCATTCTCAGGATCCCTGAGATGATGCAGGAGGGGACAGAAACATGGATAGAAATTTGTAGTTGCAATATAGTGTCAAAATGACCCTCATGAAGGCATGAGCCATGTGTTGTGATCCTACAGTCATGTTACAGGAAAGGGGTCCTGATCCAGACCCCAAGAGAGGGTTCTTGGATCTCACGCAGGAAGGAATTCAGGGCGAGTTTATAGAGTAAAGTGAAAGCAAGTTTCTTAGGAAAGTAAAGGAATAAAAGAATGGCTACTCCATAGATAGAGCAGCCCCAAGGGTTGCAGGTTTTTTTTTTTTTTTTTTTTTGGAGACAGAATCTCACCCTGTCACCCAGGCTGGAGTGCAGTGGTGTGATCTCGGCTCACTGCAAACTCTGCCTCCTGGGTTCATGCCATTCTCCTGCCTCAGCCTCCCGAGTAGCTGGGACTACAGATGCCCACCACCACGCCCGGCTAATTTTTTTGTATTTTTAGTAGAGACGGGGTTTCACCATTAGCCAGGACGGTCTCAATCTCCTGACCTCGTGATCCACCCGCCTTGGCCTCCCAAAGTGCTGGGATTACAGGTGTGAGCCACCGCGCCTGGCCTTTTTTTTTTGAGACGGAGATCTCTCTCTTTTGCCGAGGCTGGAGTGAAGTGGTGTGATCTTGGCTCACTGCAACCTCCACTCCCTGGGTTCAAGCGATTCTCCTGCCTCAGCCTCCCGAGTAGCTGTGATTATAGATGCTTGCCACCACGCCTGGCCAATTTTTGTATTTTTAGTAGAGATGGGGTTTCACCATGTTGGCCAGGCTGGTCTCGAACTTCTGCCCTCAAGTGAGCCACCCTCCTTGGGCTCCCAAAGTGCTGAGATTACAGGTGTGAGCCACCTCGCCCAGCCTGGTTTCCCATTTTTATGGTTATTTTTGATGATATGCTAAACAAGGGATGGATTATTCATGCCTCCTCTTTTTAGACCATATAGGGTAACTTCCTGTCGTTGCCATGGTATTTGTAAACTGTCATGGTGCTGGTATGAATTTAGCAGTGAGGACAACCAGAGGTCACTCTCATTGCTATCTTGGTTTTGGTGGGTTTTGGGAGGCCGGCTTCTTTACTGCAAACTGTTTTATTAGCAAGGTCTTTACGACCTGTATCTTGTGCGGACCTCCTCTCTCATCCTAGGACTTAGAATGCCTTAACTGTCTGGGAATGCAGCCCAGTAGGTTTCAGCCTTATTTTACCCAGCTCCTATTCAAGATAGAGTTGCTCTGGTTCACATGCCTCTGACAGTCAGGCATAAGAACCATCATGGAAACCTCCATTTCCTTAGCCTCTGAGACTTTAAGGAGGAGTATATGCTGATGTCGATGAAGGGAGTCAAACTCTTTAAAATATTTAAAGAGGTTTATTCTGAGCCAAATATGAATGACTAAGGCCTGTGACACAGCCGCAGGAGGTCCTGTGAACATGTGCCCAAGGTGGTTGCACTACAGCTCGATTTTATACATTTTAGGGGGACAGAAGTTAGAGGCAAACATCAATCAATACTGTATTTAAGGTGTACATTGGTTTGGTCCAGAAGGCCAGAACAACTTGAAGCAGGTGTTTCCAGGTCGTAGGTGCATTCAAAGATTTTCTGATTAGCAATTGGTTGAAAGTGTTAAGTTCTTATCTAAAGATGTGGAATCCATAGAAAGGAATGTCTGGGTTGAGATAAGGTGTTGTGGACACCAAGGTTTTTATTATGCAGATGAAGCCTCCAGGTAACAGGCTTCAGAGAGATCAGACAGTAAAGGTGCCAGACTCTTAGTTAAATCTCTCCCGGGACAAGAGATGTGGGAAGGGAATGGAATTCACTAAAGAATGTAGATTTTCCCCACAAGAGACAGCTTTGCAGGGTTGTTTCAAAATATGTCAAAGAAAAATATTTTGGGGTGAGATACTTTGATTTCTTTCAGGGCCTGCCATCTGTCACGTGATGCTATACTAGATACAGGCTGGAATTTGGTATCTTATTGATACAAAGCATTTGTTTTCTCAGTCTTTTCTGTTTTAATGTTAATGTATACTGGCCAGTGGTGCCTGAATACTGGAGGTTAGAATGAGGCATGTCTGGCCCTCCCTTCCCATCATGGCCTGAACTGGTTTTTCAGGTTTACTTTGGAATTCCCTTGGCCAGGATGAGGGTCCTCCATTCACTGCATTGGGGGAGCTTAGAATTTTATTTTTGGTTTACACTGATTAGAGTTCATGTGAGAGTTCTGAAATGAAACCACCTTGAAACCTGTTTAAATGGTGCATGACTACAATTTAGTCTGACTTAGCTTTGGTTCTACCATTTTTTTTTGGCTTCCTTTGGCATGAAGATAGGCCATTGTCCTGTTCCGTCTTGTTCCTTGGCTGGTTTCAATGTTAGCATCACCCTTACAGACTGAGTTGCAGAGTAGACAGACTTTCCTTTGAGCATTCAAAATATCACCATCAAGTACTGTTAACATGCTTTTTTACACTGGAAACTTTATCAAGGCCTTTTTTTTCCCGACTTGCCTTTAGCTATGATAATCATTGCTTTTGTACTGTCTGCAAGAATAAAAAGAAAAAGTTCCAAGTCCTTTTAATGTAAAAGTCATAAACCGTGGCCTGACAACTGCGGATAATTACATTACTCATTTGCTTTTATGTTAGTATAACTTTTAATTGTCTTCCATATCTTCGTGCCTATTGTTTGCTGGGCTGAAGTTAACGATGTTTTGAAAGCCAGTTCAGAGGTGAACGAATGGTGAGATCATAATGAGAGACAGGACTAGCTGGATTTCCTAGGCTAAGAATCCCTAAGCCTAGCTGGGAAGGTGACCACATCCACCTTTAAACATAGGCTTGCAACTTAGCTCACACCCAACCAATCAGAGAGCTCACTAAAATGCTAATTAGGCAAAAACAGGAGATAAAGAAATAGCCAATCATCTATTGCCTGAGAGCACAGCGGGAGGGACAAGGATCGGGATATAAACCCAGGCATTCCAGCCGGCAACGGCAACCCCCTTTGGGTCTCGTCCCTTTGTAAGGGAGCTCTGTTTTCACTCTATTTCACTCTATTAAATCTTGCAACTGCACTCTTCTGGTCCATGTTTGTTAGGGCTTGAGCTGAGCTTTGGCTTGCCGTCCACCACTGCTGTTTGCCACCATCGCAGACCCGCCGCTGACTCCCATCCCTCTGGATCCGGCAGGGTGTCCGCTGTGCTCCTGATCCAGCGAGGCACCCACTGCCACTCCCAGCTGGGCTAAAGGCTTGCCATTGTTCCAGCATGGCTAAGTGCCTGGGATCGAGCTGAACACTAGTCATTGGGTTCCACGGTTCTCTTCCGTGACCCACGACTTCTAATAGAGCTGTAACACTCACCGCATGGCCCAAGATTCCATTCCTTGGCATCTGTGAGGCCAAGAACCCCAAGTTAGAGAATACGAGGCTTGCCACCATCTGGGAAGTGGCCCACCACCATCTTGGGAGCTCTGGGAACAAGGACCCCCGGTAACAATAATAGCAGATATAGATGTGCTGTTGGCGTTTTGTGAATGTTAAATGCTAATTTAAACAATAACAAATTTTGAAAAAGAATGAAAAGTTCCCAGCAAGGGAAATAAAGGTATTCTGTATGAGAGGCACCTGTTATATGTGGATAGTACTGTTCATTTCTTTTGCAGATATGAAATATTGTCACTTTGCCTCAATTATTACTTCATCCTACAGTTTGCTCATGTTACAGGAAAGGGGTCTCCATCCAGACCCCAAGAGACGGTTCTTGGGACTCGAACAAGAAAGAATTCAGGGCGAGTCCACAGAGTAAAGTGAAAGCAAGTTTAAGAAAGTAAAGGAACCAAGAATGGCTACTCCATAGACAAAGCAGCGCTGCAGGCTGCTGGTTTCCCATTTTTATGGTTATTTCTTGAGGACATGCTAAACAAGGGGTAAATTATTCATTCCTCCCCTTTTTAGACCATAAAGGGTAACTTCCTTGCATGGCCATGGCATTTGTAAACTGTCATGGCACTGGTGAGAGTGTAGCAGTGAGGATGACCAGAGGTCACGCTCATCGCCATCTTGGTTTTGGTGGGTTTTGTCCACTTCTTTACTGCAACCTGTTTTATCAGCAAGGTCTTTATGACCTGTATCTTGTGCTGACCTCCCATCTCATCCTGTGACTTAGAATGCTTTAACTGTCTAGGAATGCAGCCCAGTAGGTCTCAGCCTCATTTTACCCAGCTCCTACTCAAGATGGAGTTGATCTGGTTCCAATGCCTCTCACACTAGTATTTGAGGAAGCTCAGATGTTTTTAAAGTATGGATAGTAGCCACAATATAAATCCTTTCTCTTTTTGCAGTTGGAGACTTTGCAGCAACCTCTGTGCCAGTGATTCCCAAGCCCTTTGGAGTTAAAACTCTCTTTGTTGGTCTGGTTTAAGTCTACCCTTCCTTCCCTGCTGTCAGGTACTATGTGCTGTATCTTAATTGAATATTGACTTCCTTTGAGAATTCTTTGACCTCTTCTGAGATTACATGAGATACCTTAAATGTATTCCTGTTGGGAATAATTTGACTAAATGTAGGGAAGGTATTTTGGAATAGAACTAGGCAACCAGTCCCAACTGGCAACTTCCCCAATTTATCGTAAGACATTTCACCGTTTCTAAGATGGGTTGTTTAAGACACCTCTCCTTTTCTGGGATCAGTTGTTTGGATCTAAGTTTTTTTGCACCGTCTCTCTCTGTCTTTTTTACTGAGTATATTCTTCTGCAGAATGGTCAGTGTCTCATTTTTGCTTTAGAAGGCACCACTTTGAAGAAGTAATTAAATTATAATGACTAGTCAAAGTCATTGTCAATACTGGAGAAGTTAGCAAAGGTATTGGAAGGCCAACTACATTCTTCTTTATTTCCCATGTGACTTTTTCTGTAGAAACTCACCTGTCTGACGTATCTTGGTGAGAGGCCTCTGTTGGCCACTGGGCAGCTTTCAGATAGCTTTTTCCTTTTTTTCTTTATTTTTTTGAGAAAGAATCTCGCTCTGTTGCCCAGGGTGGAGTGCAGTGGCGTGTTCTTGGCTCACTGCAACCTCCGCCTCCCAAGTTCAAGCGATTCTCCTGCCTCAGCCTCTTGAGTAGCTGGGACTACAGGCATGCACCACCATACCCAGGTAATTTTTTGCATTTTTAGTAGAGATGGGGTTTCATCGTGTTGGCCAGGATGGTCTCAATCTCCTGACCTCGTAATCCACTGGCCTCAGCCTCCCAAAGTGCTGGGATTACAGGCAGAAGCCACCAGACCCAGCTGTTTTTTCCTTTTTTAGAATGTTTAACTTTTAGGGCTGGGTGTGGTGGCTCATGCCTGTAATTCCAGCACTTTGGGAAGCTGAGATGGAAGGATTGCTTGAGACTAAGAGTTTGAGAACAGCCTGGGCTACATAGCAAGACCCTGTCTCTACAAAAAATTAAAAAATTAGCTGAGCACAGATGTGTGCACCTGGGGTCCCAACTACACAAAAGGCTGAGGTGGGAGGATTGCTTGAGCTGGAGAGGTTGGGGCTGAAGTAAGCCAAGATTGTGCCACTGAATTCCAGCCTTGGTGACAGAGTGAGGTCCTATTTCAAAAAAAATAATTTTTAATTAAAAAATTTTATAGCTCACTGCAGTCTTGAACTCTTGGGCTCAAACGAGTCTCCTGCCAAAGCCCCGAGTAACCAGGACTACAGGTGGGCACCACTATGCTTGGCTAATTTACTTTTTCACTTATTTGTATTATTATTTTTTGAGACGAAGATTTGCTCGTTGCCCAGGCTGGAGTGAAATGGCATGATCTCAGCTCACTACAACCGTCGCCTCCTGGATTCAAGTGGTTCTCCTGCCTCAGCCTCCCACGTAGCTGGGATTACAGGTGTGTGCCACCATACCTGGCTAATTTTTTTTCTATTCTTAGTAGAGATGGGATTTCACCATGGTCTCGAACTCCTGACCTCATGTGATCCTCCCACCTTACCCTCCTAAAGTGTTGGGATTACAGGCATGAGCCACTGTGTCTGGCCTTTTTTACTTATTTTTATTTTTTTCTAGAGACAGGGTCTCTCTATGTTGCCCAGGCTGATCTTGAACTCCTGGCCTCAGGTGATCCGCCTGCCTCAGCCTCCCAAAGTGCTGGGATTACAGGCGTGGGCCACAATGCCTGGCCCACAGAGTTCTCTGGAGGAGAAACTGAATAGCTGTCTGGACTTCTTGCCTAGCTTTGTTTGGAGAAGAGAGTCAAGCAGTACTTGAGTGATTTGAATTTTTGTTGAGAAAAACAAAGTGAAAAAAAATTTTTGACATCAGATATGTTGTTTTGGCCTCTGAGGCAGATTTTATTTTTCTCTTTTACATTTTGGTTTTATCCTTTTGTACTATTTTTAAAGACAGGAATGAGAAGAAATTATCCCCGAACCATTCCTCCCAGTGAAAAACATGAAATATGACTATCCGGAAATGGACTGTGATCACCGGAGCATGTATGGCTGAGTCATCCAAAATGCTGAGTGTAGTGTAGGTCTCTGTGGTTTTGGCGGGTTTCTTAAATTCTCTATGCCCTGGTTACTTCATCAATGCGATGGAGATAATAATCTCATCGGATGTTGTGATTTATTGAGATCATTCTTGTAAACACTTAGTCCCTGGTCCACAGCAAGTGGTTCATGATTATTATTGTATGATTATATACAGATTCTATTATGTCATGTTACTGTGTTATGAAAGATTCAAGTTCCTTGGTGTACTGATGTGGTCTTTGAAACTCAGAACAAATGTTACCTGGGCCAATGTGAAATGAGTATTTGGCCATTAAGATCAGAGAAAGAAGCCAACCTAATAACTTACTCTTTCATCGAAGTGTGGTTTGTCTGCCATCCTCATTGGGAGTACATAGAACCTCCCCAAGCTGATTGGGCAGGGTCCGCATCGCTGTCCAAAGGGCCCCGTCGTCTTGTGTAGCTGTTCCCGTGTTGAGTACAGCACATTGAAAACAGCCCTGGCAGGAACCACACTTGCTGTTAATCAGCTCGCCCACTAACAAGCTGTGTATACTCTGGGTCAGGCCAGCTGTTTATTTATTACAACTCACTCCATTAAAAAAAAAAAAAAAGTGAAGATATTTGCTGAAACAGCAGATCTCAAGTGCTATCATCACATGCACACAAGGGGTGAGGATGGCAGGTGATAGATATGTTAATTAGCTTGGTTGTGCTGATCGTTTCACTATGTATACATATATCAAAACACCATGTTGTAAACCCTAAATATATACATTTTTTATTTGTCAGTTGTACCTCAATAAAGCTTAAAAAAAAGGACACATGTCAGCAGGGCGTGGTGGCCCACGTCTGTAATCCCAGCACTTTGGGAGGCCTAGGCTGGTGGATCACTGGAGGTCAGGAGTTTGAGACCAGCCTGGCCAACGTGGTGAAACTCCGATTCTACTAAAAATACAAAAATTATCTGGGCATGGTGGCAGGTGCCTGCAATCACAGCTACTTGGTGGGAGAATCGCTTGAACCTGGGAGGCAGAGGTTGCAGTTTGCCGAGACTGTGCCACTGCACTCCAGCCTAAGCTACAGAGCGAGACTCCGTCTAAAAAAAAAAAAAAAAAAAAAAAAAAGACTCATGTATATTAAAAAACTGAATTAGAGACATCTTGATGTTACACCCATGCTAACAGTAGTGTTAATCTCTGTTGCTTCACCCAAGGAAGAAGGAAGGGAGGGAGGGAAGGAGGGAAGGATGGAGGGAGGGAGGAAGAGAGGAAGGGGAGAGAGAGAAAGAAAGAAGGAAAGAGAAGGAAGTTTCCATATGTAATCAAAATAGCATTATCACAACTAATACAATTAATACTAATTTCTTAATATCCAGTTTATATTCCAGTTTCCCCAGTTATAGGTGGGTTATATACTGAATTTATAGTTCCACAGTCACTTCATCTGGGGAATGAGGATGTGGAACTAACTACCTGATCTCTCAGGTTTATATAAGCATGAAAGTTTTATGTTTGGTACAATTAGGAAATGCTGTTGTGATTTTGTTAATTTCTTGTTCTTGAAGAAGGAGTTAAGCTTTAGAGACCTAAACATGGCTCTCTAGCAAGATGAAATGGAAATCTGGAAATTATTTGGTTAATAGAATAAATAGGGATGGGTTGGTGGTGTCTCCAGCTGGGCTTGGCATGTAGATTGGACAGATCACGCATTGACAGTGGTTGGATGACTTGTGTACTGGCCAGAGAGAAGGAGGCTGTGTCCTGGTCTGAGGCCCAGCAGGTTTTGGGTCTTGTATTTTCTAGTTCCATAAATGCTCCTAACGCCATTTCGAGTTACAGTGACGACTTGGACAACCCCTTGGATTTGGTTTTGTTTTGTTATTTGAGACTTCTTCAAGGAGACTAAATGCTGGACCTATTGGGTTACCTGTCTAAGGAAACTCCCATTGTTCCAGAAGAAAAGAGAAATGAAAAAGTCATGGTTTGACTGCCTGGTGGATATCAGGTGCTGCTGGCCCCAGAGGCTATGAGCCAAGTGGCATGTCCTGTGCCTTGTGTGGGCTTCCATTGTGAGAACTAGCTTTGAAGACTTCCCACCCAAACCTGCCTGCCATGTAGGAAGCACGGTGCTGGGTGTGTCAGGAATGGGTGGGGTAGTGAGGAGAACCATTCTTTCCCACATGAGCTCTGAACCAGTTGAGAAGTAGGGCTGAAGGGCCAGGCAGATGGAGATCAAATTGTTAAATTCATTCCTGATAAAAGTTCCATCGGAGGACTGGGACGTTTTAATAAAGGGCTTCCTCACTCTCAACCTCAGAAGCAGTCCGCCTAGCCCCCTGCAACCTCTTTCCCTGGGCCAGATGAGCGAAGTAGTCTGTGGGCTTCCAGCGGGTTCCCAAGAGAAAGGAGGGAGAAGGAGCTGGGCTGGTACCTCTCCATCCCATCCTGGCCAGTTAGGCAAGTCCATTCTTCTGGCCTGGGAGGAGGAAGAGGTAGGAGGCCCTGGGAGATTCCACTGTAGACATTGGGCATGTGGGATACCTGCTCCCTCTTCACTCTTGCCTTCTTCTTGGGACCTGGTATCCCCAGGGACCCAGCACGCTGGTCCTATTTGTGGATTTCCACCCGTCGGGCAGCTCTTTCCTATGTCTCAGCTTCACAGACTAATTTATTTATAGGGTGTGAGAAAAATGAGATAAATTCTGATAATAGTGGCACTTAATAAATTTTAATTGTCATTCGTATACATGATAGGCATTTCTTGAACTGGTAAACCTTTTAAAGAATTTATTTTACAATTTCTCTCAAACTCTGAAATTTGTGGAGTGAATGAATATACCAACCCTTTGTTGCATTGGGAGGCAGAGACTAGAGGATGGTTGTGTGTTTGTGTGTGTGTGTTGGAGAGTGGGTCAGAGAGGAAGTAGGACAGGGAGCTAAGGCTTCTGGAAGATTGCCTGGGGGATGCCCATGTTCTGAGTGTCCTGGGGGCTCCTGTGGCCAATGGGCCTTTGATACCCTGGGTCCCGGGAACCAGAGCAACATAGACATTGAGGCCTTGCAGCAGCACCTGTTCTGGGAGCCTCCTCCTTTCCTAAGTGGTCAGTAGTCCCTTCATTGAGGGAGAGGGTTGGGAGGAACCATCTAGGTTCAGAGACAAAGCCCACGTGAGAGGGGAGGGAGGAGAGGCTTGTGGAGCAGACGGGTCAGGTGGACGGCATTTGCTGATCTCTTCTCAAGCCTAGAATCCACACCTTGTTTTCAGGTATATTCTGAGAGCACAGTATGGAACCTGACAATGAGACAAGGGAAATGAGACCTGAAAACACACAAAATGATACAGAACTTGGAAGTTATAAGATCTTGTCATGGGTTAGCATTGGCAATCTTGGACTCTAAATGAAAGATTCTGTAACGCTGGTCATAAAAACTGGACTGCAACCATCAGTTCAGTTTACAGACTGTGCATTCGGATTGAAAGCCATTAGAAAGACCTTGCTATCCACCACTTTTTTGTTTGTTTTGAGACCGAGTCTCACTCTGTCACCCAGGCTGGAGTGCAGCGGGGCAGTCTCGGCTTACTGCAACCTCTGCCTCCCAGGTTTAAATGATTCTCCTGCCTCAGCCTCCTGAGTAGCTGGGATTACAGGTGCATACCACCACACCTGGCTAATTTTTGTATTTTCAGTAGAGATGGGGTTTCACTGTGTTGGCCAGGCTGGTCTCAAACTCCTGACCTCGTGATCTGCCTCCCAAAGTGCTAGGATTACAGGCATGAGCCACCACGCCTGGCCGGGTTCACCACTTTTTCACACCTCCTGTGGTTTCAAATGTAATGTGCTGGAAGAACCACCATACCTTCTGGGATATTCAAAGGAGGCCGCCTTGTTTTACCACTGCAGGCAGCACTATTCCAATTCTGTACAATTCTACAAATTGCATTGTGGACAGAACCCTCTGCAATTGTGCACAGAGACAGCCATGTTGATGCAAATCATCCCAGAGTTCTAGACTACAAAGAATTAACTGGAACTTAACATGTAGCATGGTGTAAAGGGCTTTGCCATTTTGGCTCCCTGGTGGACTAGAAACAGCCACAGCCTTAAATAACCCTCATCAGAGGCTCCACAGGAATGTGGGAGCTGGCCAGATATCAGTACCAGGTAGCAATGCTGACCAACTTGAGCTCTGCTTCTCCGTGATGCTGCTTAAAATGCCTGCCCATGTCGCATGGCTGAAGTTATTTCACCCTTGGTAGTAGGACACAGATTCTGATCTGCTTACATCTGCAG
This sequence comes from Symphalangus syndactylus, assembly GCF_028878055.3. Lineage (NCBI taxonomy): Eukaryota > Metazoa > Chordata > Mammalia > Primates > Hylobatidae > Symphalangus > Symphalangus syndactylus. The sequence goes on from NC_072426.2 coordinate 82,623,404, forward strand.
GTTCTGACAATATATTAAAATGAAGATAATAAAATGTTTGATATCAATAAACAATATAAATATCATATTCATCAATACACCCAAATCATAAAAACCTTTCTTTTGGATTTTGTTCATAAGTTAAAACTTTAAAAATATCAGTGTGGGATGGAAGCTTTTTCTTATTTCATGACTAATTATTGTGCAGGGTTACTGAAACTCTGCAGTAGTAACTTTTCAAAATAATTGGTTACTTGACTGAATTCTAGTATTTACAGATAAAAAGGTCTATTGATCACAATTAACTCCTCAATCAACAACAAAATGATTTAATATATATGACAACTGAAAAAAAGATGGCTCCTCTTTCTACACATAAAAGCAGAGAATTCACCTATCTTGAGAACCCCCCATAAGCTGGTCACTAATTGGGGTCTTTGAGTCCATCAGGACATAAAAGAGAAAGACGATAGACAGATCAAAGAAGCTGGTATTTAAATTATGGAGCCCACTTAATTCCTGTCCAAACACATTTTACAGTTTTTGCTCCAGGAAAACATACAAAGAAAAACTGTATTTCTGAAGATGCCTGAGAGAATTAAAGAGAAAAATATAGTAAGCCACCTAAGATATGCAGTCATAGGATGGTATTAAAAAAACTTGGTCAGTTACAACTACTTTGCAAACCACTGTACTTCCTTGGTGGGATAGAGATAGAGTATGAGTGAGATGCAATTGCTGCCCTCAATGAGCTTCCTCTACAATAAAGATATGAAATAAAACACTAGGATACAGTACAGACCATGATGGTGAATGTTATTTGTCAACTTGACTGGACTACGAGATTCCCATATAGCTGGTAAAATGTTCTTTTCCAGGGTCTGTGAGGGTGTTTCCAGAAGAGATTAGCATTTGAATCAGGGGACTGAGTAAAGAAGACCCACCCTCACCAATGCATGTGAGCAATAACCAATTCATTGAGTGCCTCAATAGAATAAAAAGGCAGAAGAAGGGAGAATTCCTGAAGATCCATCGTCTCCCGCCCTCAGACATCAGAGCTCCTGATTCCTGGGCCTTCAGATTCTGGGACTTGCATCAGTGACATGCACCTCTCTTGTGACTCTCGAGCCTGTGGTCTTGGACTAAATTACATCACCAACTTTCCAGGTCCTCCAGCTTGCAGACAGCACATCACGGGACTTCTTAGCCTCCATAATCACCTGGGCCAATTTCCATAATATATATATATATATAAAATATATATTTCCATAATATATATTATATATATTTCCATAATACATATATAATTATATATTTCATACATATTTCCATTATATAATTATATATATTTCATATATATATTTCCATTATATATAATTATATATATATTTCCATTATATATAATTATATATATATTTCATATATAATTATATATTTATATATATTTCATATATAATTATATATATTTATATATATTTCATATATAATTATATATATTTATATATATTTCATATATAATTATATATATTTATATATATATTTCATATATAATTATATATATTTATATATATATTTCATATATATATAATTATATATATATTAAGGAAATTGGCCCAGGTGATAATGGAGGCTAAGTCCCATGATATGTATCTATATATATCAATATATATAGATACAGATATATACATACATTGCCTATTGATTCTGTTTCTCTGGAGAACTCTGACATGCAGAAGACTTGTACCATAAAAGCAGTAAGCTGCTTTGAAACTCCCATTAAAAGGGAAGTGCCTGAAAGTTTTTTTAGGGTTAATAAAGCCTTCAAGGACCAGAGTCCATTTTATTTTATATCTAACTACCTTCCTACTCCGCCTCCTCCTTTTTCTTTTTGGCTTATTTGTATCGACTAATTTTTCTAGCATAAACTATTTTATTTGTGTAATACAAGACGTATGTATTATTGGAAATCATGGTTGTAGAATGTTAGAGCCAAAGGAACCCGAGAAATCAAAGAACTTAAGCTCCTCAATTTACAGATGAGAAAACAGTGGCCCACAGAAGTAAAGGAATTCTTCCAAGTTTCCACAGGCCACCAGAATCAGAACTGAGACTACAACCAAGGTTTCCAGATTCTAAATCTTGAGCTTCTTCTTTGCAAACTGGAAAAATAATATTGACACCTGGATAGAATGTTCTTTATAAGATGGCAGAAATTCCAACCATAATAAAAATAATATAAACCTGAACAGAAAATTCCTTCCTATCTAGAATAAAGCAAAAGCAAAGAATAGAATGCACAGTTCCTAGCAGGTGAGACTCACCCTGCAATCCCATGAGATCCTGAGAAAATCACTGGATTGTCCTGGAGCACAAATTCCTCATCTTTAAAATGAAACAAAAGAAAAAAAAGAATTAATATTTATGCAATGACCACTACATTAGTGTGTTGTACTGAGCACTCTATGTATCTGTTCACTAGAATCAAAAAGTGTTAAAACAGTCCCGGCACAGTGGCTCACACCTGTATTCCCAGCACTTTGGGAGGCCAAGGCAGGTGGATCACCTGAGGTCAGGAGTGCAAGACCAGCCTGGCCAACATGGCAAAACCCCATCTCTACTAAAAATACAAAAATTAGCCAGGTGTGGTGGCAGGTGCCTGTAATCCCTGCTACTCGGGAGGCTGAGGCAGGAGAATTGCTTGAATCCAGAAGGCAGTGGTTGCAGTGAGCCGAGATCATGCCATTGCACTCCAGCCTGGGTGACAGAGTGAGACGCCATCTCAAAAAAAAAAAAAAAAAAAAAAAAATTCAAAAAATTTTAAAATAAGGTAATAACAAACAACAATAGCTAATGCTTACCAAATGCTTAAAACATGACTAGCACAGTTCTAAGAACTTTATCAATTCACCTATTTCTCACAATAACCCTACAAGGCAATAGTAGTAGTATCTTCCTCCCTCTCAATTTTAGATGAGAAAAATGAGACACAAGAGGTTATATAACTTGCCTGTGGTTTCAAAGCTAGTGAGCAGAGAGAATCCCCTAAAAGCTGTTTCCAAACAAAAAGTTGATTAATTCTGATACTGTTTTACTGGCTAAACAAATATGCCACTGGTTGCATGCACAATTTGCCAATTACATGGCATTTTATGATGTTCAAAAGACAAGAAGGAGTTTAAGTCCATAAGTTCATTTTTTGCCAAAGTTAAGACATGAGCGGTATTAACTGTGCACACTTTGCATTTCAGAAAATAGGGTGTATCTTCAACCCCCAGGACCCCTAGATATAAAAAACCCACACTCTCTTCCCAGCACTCTCTTCCCAGGGGCTGATGTCAGACGTTTCTCTATGACTCTCCATCCTCCCCTTGAGCAGCAGCTCTCTGCAACCACCTCAACCTTCCCCCATACTTCTCACCTGAACCTGACCCCACATTTCCCTGGGAAAAGCAAACCTCCTTTCCAAGCAGGAGGTGCTGGAATCCTAAACCTGCTGCCTGTACAAAAGCCACATGGCTCTTGGAGCTCGAAGAGTTGTAAGTCCCTCAACAGTCACTAAATATTAGAAGACCACGGTGTGCCACCTGCTCTTACCCAAAGCCAAAACATAATTTGGTCTCACAGGCAGCTCAACCATTATTTTTAACCTTGGATTTTGATTCTCTCCCCACATGATCCCTTATCCTAGCCTCCAAGTGTTGCCTTCTCCAATCCTGTAACCAATCACCCAGATTGACATTGATCATCAACTGGCCCCTAAGTCAAACTTGGGTCTGTTTCTTCTGATCTGCTCCAGGGCCTCCCTAGACCTTCACTGTGCGTGATGTCCTTTTTTCCCAATCCTGCTCCAGTCCATTCCCTCTGCCTTTCTCTCAACACACACAGATGCAGCAAACAAATCTGCCATCAGTGACACCCACAAACCCACACTCTCGTCTCCTTTCCTTGCCCCAAAGGCCCATTAGACTCTTCACCCCCAAATCTCCCACCTCACAGCTTCCATAATAGCAGCTTCAAAACAGACAATGTCTCAGCTCAACAAGTATGAAATTGCCAAACTGTTCGTCACAATGTTTTGAGTACCTGGTCTGCATCAGATACTACAAAGACATTATCCTTCATTTGAGGAGAAGCATATTTTTCCCACTGTGCCAAGGAGGAAAAAGTGTGGGTACAGGAAACATGGAGGCAGCATGGTGGCAGATTTTAGGAATCTTGAACGCCCACATCAAAATAGGGAAACTAGGCGGCAAGAAAAAATTCAAGGACACACTTTACAACAAAACTAGATAAAGTGTCCCCACAAAACACTCCAAAATACAAGTAGATGAGGACAAGCTACCAATAACCCAAAGATTGACATGATATCAGCATGCATGTGATGAAAGCAGAGAGAACCAAAGGGGCATCTAACAAACTTGAGAACAGAGAACCCCCAAAAGGCTAAACAAATTCAGCAGAAAGCCCAGAAGACCTCTTTGAGAAGAGCAGCTGAAATTAAGAATGGTTTGTCCATTCCAACAGTGGGGCCTGCAGTAGGGTCTCATGGATCAGGACAAGTCTAGGCCCAGTGACCTGGAAACTGACCACCTAGGGCTCCCTTGCACGACAGGGCCTAGAATCAAAACTGGATAAGACAGAAATAATAGAGACCAAGGATGGAGGCACACTGCTTATAGGGTAGCCCTACTCCACAAGGAGCAGTAAATAACAATAAAAATGTAAAATATAAAAAGAGAGAAAAAAGAAGAGGCCAAGGATAGAGAAGATCCAGATAAAAGTGGGGAGAAGGACTGAACCAAGTCATCTGAAAGCAAGCCACTGTATTTTTGAAAACTACATAAAAATCAACCAGAGGATAGAGCTCTGTGAAGTTAGAAAATCTATCTAGAACTAAGCCTTCCTCTGAAAGTTTAGGAAAATTAATTTCATTTAAAAATGCGTGACATAAAAAATATTGGGAGCAAAACCCATAACGTTATTATGGAATAAATGGAAAAAGAAAGTGTAGAAGAACATAATTGACCATGAAAGCTCACTAACCAAAAAGAGATGCCCAGAAAACAGGGCAAAACTATAATTGACTATTTCAAAACAAGGTAAAAAGACATTACAACAATGATACATGACATAAAACAGAAACATAAACCTGATTTCCAAAGACTCAGAAATAAAGGGACAAAACTTGAGAAAAAAATTAGAAACCAAAAAATTATTTCAGAAATGAAAGCTAAATTCAAAGACATACAACAGCAAATAAACACAATACATAATACTTTTCAAGAAACATAAGTTAAAGTGGGGATTTCTTTTAAAACAAAGAAATGAAGCAGTAACAGAGATCTGGGAGAAAGTGACAAATATTAAAGGTGGGCAAAAAGATCAACATACAGACCCCAGAAAACCCCAAAGAAGAACATAAGGGAAGAGCTCATAGACTAAAAATCACAATAAAAATAATTTCTTGAAATCAAAACTATTTATAACTTTTGATGTGGTTAGGCTTTGTGTTCCCATCCAAATCTCATCTTGAATTGTAATCTTCATAATCCTCATGTGTCAAGGGAGAGACCAGGTGGAGGTAACTGAATCATGAGGGTGATTTCCCCCATGCTGTCCTCCTGTTAGTGAGTTCTCATGAGATAGGATGGTTGTATAAAGGGCTCTTCCCCCTTTGCTCAGCACTTCTCCTTCCTGCTGCCTTGTGAAAAAGGTGCCTTGCTTCCTCTTCTGCCATGATTTTAAATTTCTTGAGGCCTCCCTAGCCATGCTGAACTGTGAGTCAATTAAACCTCTTTCCTTCATAAATTACCCAGTCTTGAGCAGTTCTTTATAGCAGTGTGAAAATGGACTAATACAATTTTCAAACTACAAATTTAAAGAACATACTACATACCTGGGAAATAATCAGACCATAATGGCCTATACCCTACACCAAGTCATACTCCAGTAAAATTACAGGAAATAAAATTCTATCAACAGACTTTCAGACAACACTTTATGCCAGAAGCAATAAAGTAACACATCGACAGCACTCCAGAAAAGAAACTTTGAGTCTCTATACCTGTAAAATTGATTTTCATGTAAAAAGAACACAAAATTTTATGTACTATCCACAGGAAAAACTGGGAATATTATTCTCTTGATACCTTTCTGAGGAATATTCCAGAGTACAAGCTTCAGACAATCAAAATAGAGATACACTGACCTAAGGACTCTTGATGTGCATAAAAGATAGTGGTGCCTGTAGAACTAAGACTATGTGAGGGCTAAAGAAGAGAAAGTATCATAGGAAATGGCTATATGTGCTGAAAATCTAGATACAGTTCAAGTTCTAAGAAGCAGGGAGCCATATTTCCACAATTAAAAACAGATTAGAGATGTATCGTGTTTCTGGTTAGCAAATAGAGTCTGGAAGTTGTCACTACCATGCTCACAGTAAGAAAAAGGCTGAGCAAACAAAACAAACCACTCTTCTGTAGATTCATCAGAAAATTGAGGTCACAGGGCAAGCCACCATACTGAAAACTAGAGACAGGCAAACACAGAGAATCACAGCATACTAGGAGCAGAAATACCTGCTGGAGCCAGCAACCCGTAAGGAGGCTTCACGGATAACTGCCTAATTGCCAGAGACTGAGTGGTAGACTAGTTTGAGAGATTAAAAACAACAACAAAAAACAACTTCTGGGAGCCCGGTCTTAAGGGGTCTCCTGCACTTTGCTGAGTTTTACCTCCAAGAGCCCTATCAGTTTCTCAGGGTGAAAAAATTAGATAGGAAAAAAAAAAATCCCTTTGTGCGTCATGGAAGGGGAGAAGAGCAACCACTGTGAAATAAGCCCAAAGTATTCTGCTCTCCTTAACAAAGGAGAAATGATTTTAGCAGAGCCTAGGCTACCTGGGTTTTACCAGAGCCTGACCAATAGGAAGTAATGGAAATACCCAACTCCAGCCTGCTCACACCTTCCTGTCTCACTTGGGGGACATGCAGGGAAGCTGAGAAACAGCTGTGAAGGTCACAGCCAAGGCTCACTAAAGGACAGAGATCTAAGCACAGGATTACAGAGCATTTCCCTTTTCCCAATCCCGTCTCGTCAGAAGGGCTCCTATAAAGTAACATGGAATTATGGCAGAACTTCAATGCTCACACAGTATTTAAGGATTCAACAGGGAAACTCTAAGACAAAAGGGGAGGAAAAAACAAGGAAGACACAAGAGAAAATGTTACCCTCTGACACCCACAACTACAAAAATGTGAGAACTCACACTAAAAGCCTATTTACCTCAGTTCCTTTTACCCAATGCATCATGTCTGGCTTACAACAAAATTATGAGGTACTCTAAAAAGAAAAAAATACAGGCTGAGGAGAGAAATAAAGCCAAAGAAGCACACTCGGATATACAGCAGATATTTTAAAGTTATCTGACTGGGACTTTAAAATTACTATGATTGATATGCTAAGAGCTCTAATAGAAAAAGTAGACAACATGCAAGAAAAGATGGGTAATGTCAGCAGAGACAAAAAGCCCTAAGAGAGAACTGAAATACTAGAGATCACAAATACTGTCACAGAAATAAAGAGAGCCTCTGACTGGCTCATTAGTAGAATGGATACAGCCAAGAAAAGAATCAGTGATCTTGAAGACATGTCGACAGAAACTTCCTGAACTGAAAAGCAAAGAGAAAAAAGAAGAGTGGAAAAGTGAAACAGAATATCTAAGAAAATGGGAAAATTACAAAAGGCATAACATGCACATAAAGGGACTATAACGAGAGAAAGAACAGAAAAAAATATTTAAATAACTCAGAATATTCCAAAATTAATGGCAGAGACCAAACCACATATCCAAGAAGCTCAGGGAACACAAAAAAGGATAATTACCAAAAAATCTACACCTACACATATCACATTCAAACTGTAGAAAGTCAAAGACAAAGACAAAATATTGAAGGAAGTCAGAGAAAAAAAAAAAAAAACTTACCTATAAAGAAACCAGAACAAAAATTACATTGGATTTTTCTTAAGAAACCATGCAAGCAAGAAGAGAGTAGGGTAAAATATAAAGTGCTGAAGGGAAAAACACCCTCCAATCTAGAATCCTGTATTCACTGAAATTATCCATCAAATATAAAGAAATACTTTCTCACCAAAATAAAAATTGAAGAGACATAAAATGTGTTAAAAACAAGCTCGTCACAGAGAATAAAAACGATACAGCAGAAAATAGCATCTACATAAAGGAAGAGTGTTAAAGAATGAATAAAAGTAATATAAAATGGTTTATTGTTCTAACAGATCACAGATAGTTCAAAATAGTAACAGCAGCAATGTGTTGGTTGATTATGGTTTACGGATAAGTGAAATGAATGCTAGCAATTCTATAAAGGACAGCAGGAAGGAACTGGAAATGTTTGATTGTAAGGCATCTGCACTGGCTCTGAAGTGGCACAGTGTATTTAAAAGTGAGTTAACATTCATTGTAAATGCATATTGCAAACTCTAGGGCTATCATTAAGAAGTTTTTATTCCTTGACTTATCTTCTCTCTAAAAAAATAAATTTTTGGCCGGGCACGGTGGCTCACACCTGTAATCCTAGCACTTTGGGAGGCCGAGTGGAGCAGATCAGGAGATCGAGACCATCCTGGCTAATACGGTGAAACCCTGTCTCTACTAAAAATACAAAAAAAATTAGCCAGGCGTCGTGGCGGGCACCTGTAGTCCCAGCTACTCGGGAGGCTGAGGCAGGAGAATGGTGTGAACCTGGGAGGCGGAGCTTGCAGTGAGCCAAGATTGCGCCACTGCACTCCAGCCTGGGTGACAAAAATAAAAGTAAATAAATAAATTTTTACATGTAAGTTTGCTGAGAGGAGAGAAAATGGAATATGTTTTGAGGAGAGAAAATGAAATCATACAACATGCTCAATTAAAGCCATGGAAAGCAGAAAAAGAGCAGAAGACAAAAAAAAGAAGGGCAAGAATAGAAAACACTTATTATGTAGGTATTAATCTAAGTAATATCAATGATCACATTAAATGTTGATAACCAAACATATCAATTAAAAGACTATAAAAGACTATCAGGGTGGATTTTTCTAAAAGAAAAAAATAGGATCTAACAATATGTTATCTATAAGATATCCACTTTAAATATAAAATATAGAAACAAATTAAAAGTAAAGGGATGGAGAAAGATATATGACACTAAACACTAAGCAAAAGAAAGCTGGAGTAGTCATGTTAATTTCAGACAAAGCTGACTTCAAAGCAAGGAAGATTATCAGAAATAAAAGGGGATATTATATAATGATTAAAAGGTAAACTTTCCAAGAATATACAGTAATCCTTAATATGTATGCATCTAACAACAGTGTCAAAATAGTAAGACAAAAGCTTACAGAAATGCAAAGAGAAAAAAAACAAACCCACTATTATACTTGGAGACGTCAACACTCCATTCTATTTGTAACTGACAGATCCAGCAGGCAGAAAATCAGTAAGGACAGAGTTAAAAACACACCACCACCATCAATCAACTGCATATAACTGGTATCTATAGACTACTCCATCCAACACAAAAATACACATTCTTCTGAAGCTTGCACAGAACATTCATCAACATAGACCACATTCTGGGCCATAAAACACCCCTTAAAGAGAATACAAATTATATAATATATGCTGTCAGTCCACACTGGAATTAAACTAGAAATTAAACAGAAAGATAGCTGAAAAATCCCAAAACAACTGGTCGTTAACAACATATTTGTAAATAACACGTCAAAGAAATCTCAAAAAAATGTTTAAAATATTTTAATTAAATGAATATACTACTTATCAGAATTTGTGAAGTGCAGGGGCTGGGTTCAGTGGCTCAAGCCTGTTATCCCAGCACTTTAGGAGGCCAAGGCGGAAAGATCGCGAGGTCAGGAGATCGAGACCATCCTGGCTAACACAGTGAAACCCCGTCTCTACTAAAAATACAAACAATTAGCTGTGCGTGGTGGCGGGTGCCTGTAGTCCCAGCTACCTGGGAGGCTGAGGCAGGAGAATGGCGTGAACCCGGCAAGCGGAGCTTGCAGTGAGCAGAGATCATGCCACTGGACTCCAGCCTGGGCGACAGAGCGAGAGTCCGACTCAAAAAAAAAAAAAAAAGAAAAAATTGTGAAGTGCAGCAAAATCAATGCTAACGGAAATTTATAGCATTAAATGCATGTATTACAAAACAAGAAAGTTCTATTAGGTTGGTGCAAAAGTAATGGCTAAACGGCAATTACTTCTGCACCAACCTTATAAAACCAATAATCCAAACTTCTACCCTAGGAAACAAGAAAAATGAGAATGAATTGAACTACAAGTAAGCAGAAAAAAAATTAATAAATATTAGGGCAGAAATCAGTGATACTTAAAAGGGGAAATCAATAGAGAAAATGTCTGAGTCCAAAAGCTGGTTTTCGGAAAAGATCAATAAAACTGGTAATCCTCTAGGGAAGCTAGCCAAAAAAAAAAAAACTAATTACTAACAACAGAAATGAAAGAAGGGCCATTACTACTGATTTCATGGATGTTAAAGGGATAATAAAGTAACATTATGAATAACTCTATGTCCAAAAATGTTATAACTTAGATAAAATGGACCAACTGCTGGAAAGGCATAATCTACCAAAACTCACACAGGGAGAAATAGATCCTTTTAGTAGGCCTATGTCTATTAAAGAAATTGAATCAAAAATATTAATAACCTTCTAAAATAGAAAGCACCATGCCCAGATAGGTTTACTCATGAATTCTATCAAACATTTAAGGAAGAAACTATACCAATTCTCTACAATGCCTTTCAGAAAACAGAAGCAGGAGAACAATTCCTAGCTCATTCTATGAGGTCAGCATTAAGCCAAAGACATTACAAAAAGGAGAAACTACAGAGGAACATCTCTCATGAACATAGATACAAAAATTCTCAACAAAGCATTTGAAATTAATTCAAAAATGTATTAAGAGTATACACAATGACCAAATGGAACTTACTCCAGGCATGCAAAGGTGGTTCAAATTCAAAAATAAAAGCAATCCATCACTTCAAACAGGTGAAAGAAGAAAATCCACATGATTATATCTATAGATGCAGAAAAAGCACTGGACAAAATCCAACACACATAAAAACTCTTAGCCAACTAGGAATAGAGGAAAATTTTCTCAACTTAATAAAAAAAAATGTACAAAAAACCTACAATTAACATGATACTTAATGGTAAGAAACTCGTTTCTTTCCTACTATGGTTGGGAACAAGGCAAGGATGTCCCCTGTCACAACTTCTAGCCAAAATCATATTGGAAGTCTTAGTTAATGCAGTAAGAAAAAGCAGAAAAATGTATGCAGATTGGGAAGGATGAATTAAAACTGTCTTTATCCATAGAACATATGATGTCTATGTAGAAAATCCCAAATCATCAATAAAAAAGAACTGAAACTAATAAACAACTACAGCAAGGTTGCAGGATACAAGGTTATATACAAAGGCAATTGCTTTTCTATATAATTAGAATTTTAAATTATAAACACATCATTTACATTAACACCAAACAAATGAAATAGTTAGATATATAGCTAACAAAATATGTATAAGATCTATATGAGAAAAGTTTCAAAACTAGTATGAAACAAATCAAAGACCTAAATAAACAGTGAGATATCCCATGTTCATGAATAGGAAGACCCAACATTGTTATGAGGTCAGTTCTTCCCAAGTTGATCTACATATCAATTCCAGTCAAAATACCAGAAAGTTTATGGATATCAACAAACTGATCCTAAAATTTACATGGAAAGGCAGAACGGCCAACGCAATATTGAAGAAAATACAATCACAGCATTGACACTGCCCAACTTCAAAACTTAATATTAGAGTATGGTATTGGTGAAACAATAGACAAATAGATCACTGGAATAAAACAGCCCAAAAATAGACCATACAAATATAATCAACTAATCTTTAGCAGAAGTGCAAAGGCAATTCAGTGGGAAAAGGAGAGTCTTTTCAACAAATGATGCTGAAACAGATGGACATCAACACACACAAAAATCAATCTAGACAAAGACCTAACACCTTTCACAAAAATAAACTCAAATCACAGACCTATTATATAAAACACAAAGCTATCAAAATTTCTAGATATAACAAAGGAGAAAATCTAGTTGACCTGAGATTTGCCAATGACTTCTTAGATACAATACCAAAGGCACAACTTATGAAGGAAAAACTTGATAAGTGAGACTTCATTATATTTAAAAATTTCTGCTCCGTGAAAGATATCATTAGGGAAATGAAAGACCAACTCAAACAAGGAGAAAATATTCGCAACACACATATCTGATAAAGAACTGGTATCCAAAATATATAAAGACGACTTAAAACTCAACAACAAAGAACCCAATTAAAAAGTACATAAAAGATCTGAATGGACAGCTCACCAAAGAAGATATACATATGGGAAATAAGCATACGAAAAGATGCTCAGCATCATACAGTCACTAGGGAATTGCAAATGGAAACAATGAGATACTACTGCATACCCACTAGAATGGCTAAAATCCAAAATACCAACACCACCAAATGCTGGTGAGGATGTGGAGCAACACAAAATCTCATTCTTTATTGGTAGGACACAAAATGGTACAGCCACTTGAGATGACAGTTTGATAGTTTCTTCCAAAGCTAAACATAGTCTTATCACATGATCCAGTAATCACATTCCCAGGTATTCACCCAAAATCTGCACAAGAATGTTTACAACAGCTTTATTCATAATTGTCCAAATTTAAAAGCTGCCAAAATGTCATCCAACAGGATAAGCACAGTATGGTACATCCAGACAATGGAGTATTATTCACTGCTAAAAAGAAATGAGTTATCAAACCACAAAAGACATGGAGGAATCTTAAATGCATATTGCTAAGCAAAAGTAGCCAATCTGTAAAGACCTTATACTGTATGATTCCAACTATATGACATTCTGGAAAGGGTAAAATTATAGAGACAAAGGCAAACTGTAACATTTTAGTGGTTGTCTGAGATTTAGGAGGTAGATAATGAGGGAGAGGGGATGAAGAGGTAGAGCAGAGAGGATTTTTAGGGCAGTAAAACTGTTCCATATGATACTGTAATGGTGAATACATGATGTTAATTTGTCAAAACCCATAAAACTATACTACATAGAGTGAATCCTGATGTTAGCTATAAACTTTAGTTAATAATAATGCACCAACAGCCTGGCCAACATGGTGAAACCCCGTCTCTACTAAAAATAAAAAAAAAAATTAGCTGGGTGTGATAGCGCCCACATACCTGTAATCCCAGCTACTTGGGAGGCTGAGGCAGGAGAGTCACTTGAACCTGGGAGGCAGAAGTTGTAGTAAGCCGAGATCACACCATTGCACTCCAGCCTGGGTGACAGAGTGAGACTCTGTCTCAAAAATAAAAATAAAAACAATAATAATGCATCAATATTGGTTCAGCAATCATAGCAAATGTAACACACCAATGCAAGATGTTAATATGGGAAACTAGGAAGGGGATATGGGGGAGAGGTGTGAATCTTTACTTCCTGCTCCAGTTCTCTGTAAATCAAAAAGTGCTCCTAAAAAAAATAAAGCCTATTTTTTTTAAAGAGGGAGAATGAAGATAGCATATGCATAAAACAATTGTTTTTAGCAATACTGACATTAGTAAAATTAGTACTGTTAATTGCGTGTCAGGTACCAAATATGTGATTGTGAGATGTCCTAATTCTATCATCACCGAAATCTGTGAGAGGCAGGGTTCTGAGAGGAAGGGAGGAGGCCCAGATGAGGCATAGAAGGAGTTAAATAAAAGCCTTGTAGTCTGTTATGTATTTCCATTGGAACTACCAGTATAAGCTCACCATGCTGGCAGTCTCATGACTTAAAGGGAGAGTGACTGGGGAGAGCAGGAGCTCCCAACCTACTAATGTTTCTTGCTTTGAAAATCTGTCAACTTGTACTGTCATATATGCACTTATCTATATGAATACTTCCGTAAAGTTTTTTGGAGTAGGATTTTTTAAAAACTATGTGTAAGTATTTTCAGAAGATGAAGGTTCATGTTTCCCTGGTTCAAATGGTATCAACATAGGTAGGTTGCGTCCCTGAATGCATTCCTAAATCAATACAGAATCATTAGCCCAGACACAGGGCAGCTACCATAGCTTCTAGATCATGACCAGATGGCCGCAGGCACTCAGCATGCTTGCTGAATTAGCTGTTCATCCTCTTCTCCTCCACAGGGTATGTGTATATGACTGTCAGAAACGAGTAAGGCAAAACAGGATAAGCTAAGAACACTGCTTCTGAAGTCTGCTGGCGTGGGTTCAAATTGGGGCTCTACCACTTATTTTCTGGGTGACTTTAAGCAAGTTAATGAAGCTCTCTAAATCTGTTTCCTTACCTATTAGATAATAACAATTAAACTGTGAGGTTTGAAAGATTAATCCATACAGAGGGCTTAGCACAATGCCTGGGACATTAATAAATGTGTGTGTGTATTAATATACCCCATGCATATATGGCATGGTATTTCAATCATATTATCTGTTATTTTCATCCTCCTAAGGGTGTACAACTTTGTAGAATACAACTATATAATTAATCATATAGGTATCTTTGACATGGCCTAAAGACTTAAGCATTTACAGCTGTTTTATTATTTGTTCATTTATTTTGAAACAGAGTCTCACTCTTGTCACCCAGGTTGGAGTGAAATGGCATGATCTTACCTCACTGTAGCCTCCATCTCTCGGGTTCAAGTGATTCTCCTGTCTCAGCCTCCCAAGTAGCTGGGATTACAGGCGTGGGCCACCATGCACAGCTAATTCTCATGTTATTTGTAGAGACGGGGTTTCACCATGTTGGCCAGGGTGGTCTCAAACTCCTGACCTCAGGAGATCCACCCACCTTGGCCTCCCAAAGGGCTGGGATTGCAGGTGTGAGACACTGCACCTGGCCTCACTTACAGCTGTTAAGAAAACCAAGTTACATAGACTACCGTTCAAATATTGAGAATGAAAACCACATTACCATTCTCTGGTCTGCACTATGTCCTGAAAAACTATGAGGCCAAACCCCCGTTCCAAGTAATTGCCCATTCTGATGTGTGCCTTTTATTTGACCTCACCCTTAAAACTATAAGCTATACAGAGTCCAAAGGAATAATTAATGGATATGCAGAGAAATAGATGAAATAAAAAGGATATTTATGAGGTATGGGTACTATAACTAAAACTACCATTTAATGTAATTCACGTTTATTCTGTTTGATACATGAACCAATATTTCCCCAACATAATCTTTTCCAGCACCACACTTTGTACTGTTTTAAGCTAATGTTCTAAGTTTGAAGACAGAAGAAAATGAATTAATATATGGTATAAAAAGATCTCACATCTGATCATTCCATTCTGTTAATAGTTTTTTGGAAACCATGAAGAAAGTGGGGACGGTTCTGCTAATATTAATCAGATGGAGATTAAGTTGCTTCTTATTTTTTTTCAATAGTTAAAGCTCTGCAATCATCCTGTAAATCCAAGTTTCCAAGCTGGCAGGGTTTTCAATTATTATCCATACCAATTGTAGCACTGGTTATAATGGCAAAGCAGTGGGTGTTAACGGTTTCTTATGGTGAAAAATTAACTACTTCACCATCTAATAAACACCTTATCATCATCTTAACACAGCAAATAATACTTCGTCACTAGATAATTTTAAAATTCAATATAAAGCTGGGCGAAGTGGCTCACACCTGTAATCCCAGCACTTCAGGAGGCCAAGGCGGGCAGATCACTTGAGGTCAGGAGTTCGAGACCAGCCTGGCCAACATGGGAAAATCTCGTCTCTACTAAAAATACAAAAATTAGCCGGGCATGGTGGTAGGCACCTGTAATCCCAACTACTTGGGAGGCCGAGGCAGGAGAATCACTTGAACCCGGGAGGCAGAGGTTGCATTGAGCCAAGATCGCACCACTGTACTCCAGCCTGGGCAACAGAGACTGTGTCTCAAAAAATAAAAAAACTGAAAAAATAGAAAAAATAAAATTCAACACAAACTCCCAAATGGACTCTGCTTACATAATGCCTATCATAAAAAATACATTCAATAAGTTGTTATTGCAGGACATAGAATATTTTAATTATTACTGGAAAAATTACCAGTTTCCAAAGCATGTCTTTCATTCTCAACAGAAACTTGGCCGCAAGCACATCCCAACAAAAATCCTGCTGCTGTTCCCCCAGCCACCCCCGGGCTATCCACAGCTCTGAACTCACTAGTGTGTGGCCATAGCTGTTCCTCTTGACCCCAGCACACTGGGCCCAGCCACCCAACTTCTCCTGGGAATTCTGAATCAGATGAAGAATGAGGCAGTGGGTGTGCTGGTACGATGAGACCATGAGACAGGTGGGCAAAGACCACTGAGAAGTACCATCACTAAGATTTCCAAGAAATAAAGAGATATTGTTTTGCACTGGTTATATTATCACAGATAAAACGGTTTTTAAAACAGTCATGCACCGCTTAATTATGTTTCACTCAACAATGGACCACCTGGGAGGCCAGGGCAGGCAGATCGCTTGAGTCCAGGAGTTCAAGACCAGCCTGGGAGACACAGCGAAACCCAGTCTCTATAAAAATTATCTGGGAGCGGTGGCATGTGCCTGTAGTCTCAACTTGGGAGGTTGAGGTAGGAGGATCACTTGAGCCTAGGAAGCCAAGGCTACAGTGAGGCAAGATCATGCCACTGTAGTCCAGCCTGGGCAACAGAGTGAGACCTTGTCTCAAAAAAACAAACAAACAATAGACCACAAATATGACAGTGGTCCCATGAGACTACAATAATGTACTGTATTTTTGCTGTATCTTTTCTATAAAGACACAAGTACCACTGCTACAATTCCCTATGGTATTCAGTACAGTCACATGCTGTGCTGATTTGTAGTCTAAAAGCAAAAGCCTTAGTCACAAGCATACCGTCTAGCCTAGGAGTGTAGTAGACTACACCATCTAGGTGTGTGTAGGGACACTATATGATGATCGCACAATGACAAAATCATATTAAGCATTTCTCATAACATATCCCCATCATTAAGTGACACATGACTGTACTAATAGCGAGTATTATTAAGACCAATAGGTACCAGGTGGTATGCTAGGCCCTTATAGATATTAACTCACAACAACCCTATGAGGTGCTCTTATTATTCCCAATTTATAGATGAGGCACCTGAGGCACAGAGAGGTTAAGCAACTTGCCCAAGGTTACACAGCTAGTAACAAACAAAAAAGATGCTTACAAAAAAGCCACCGTGGCCACTGGGGCCGGAATGTCAGAGGACTGAAAAACAGTCAAATGTCATTACTGGCTCAGTTATACCAAAGAGGCTACAACTTTTGTTTCAATGAAACATTTCCAGTTTTAACCCTATCCTACAATCAAAAATAGAAGTTGTCAGTTCCATCTTGTTCCTGATAGCTGGAAACTACTTCACTCTGGAAATTGGGGAGAAGCCTGCAAGAAGGAGACAGAGTACATGCTCTTTCTCCAGAGCTATGCTTTCTTCATTAACTAACCTGAATCTCTTTACTAAAAGCAGTAACATTCTTTCTTCAATAAATTTTTCCCAATCACTATGCCAAGTACAGAGACACTTCAGCTAGGTTGGATGGGATGGTGGGTCAGAACTGAGTATACTCGAGGGGCTTCCTGGAGGAGGTGACATGAAATGGAGTCACGTGAATAAATAAGTCCTTCCTTCTTTCAACAAGCACTAACTGACAAGGGGGCAAGGGCTAGCTGGAGAGAGAAAAAGGAAAAGAGCTTCTCAGGCCAGGATGTGGCATGTTTAAAAACACAAAGGTGTGGCCGGGCGCGGTGGCTCAAGCCTGTAATCCCAGCACTTTGGGAGGCCAAGGCGGGTGGATCACGATGTCAGGAGATCTAGACCATCCTGGCCAACATGGTGAAACCCCATCTCTACTAAAAATACAAAAATTAGCTGGCTGTGGTGGTGCACACTTGTAATCCCAGCTACTCAGGAGGCTGAGGCAGGAGAATCGCTTGAAACCAAGAGGTAGATGGAGGCTGCAGTGAGCCAAGATCATGCCACTGCACTCCAGCCTGGGCAATAGAGTGAGATTCTGTCTCAAAAAACTAAATAAATAAAAAATAAATGATTTTAATAAAGATTATAGCTAAAATTACAGGTTCTCCCCAGCTCTTTTATCTTTCCCCCAAAGAAGGTCTACATGGATGGCATGTGTTCTAGGCTTAACAAGATTTTGAGACAGCTCTTCCAGATAACCCATGATCATATTTGTTTACTATTTTGCCTGGTCCTTTAGAAAGACCACTCACTTCCTTGAAAGCAGGTTGTTTTTCAAGATTTATCTGAAAAATATCAGTCTAACCTGGAAAAAAAATAATAAAGGCTTGGCCACCCAGAGAGGGCAATAAACTTGAAGAGATTAAAAAATTAGGAAACAAGAGAAATGAAAGAAAGTTCCCCTGGCTGCAGCTGGGATTCTGTCTCTATGGAAATGGAAGCTGATTACAGGGCCCTTCAAAAATCAACTTTATCAACCAGCTGAAGACAGTTGCTGCTTGGGAAAGAGTTTCTGCAGTGAAATCTCTTTAATAAATAAAAACAGCAGCATTACGATTATGCTTGGAAGCTTTTTTTTTTTTTTTTTTTTAAAGAGGCAAGGTCTTGTCCTGTTGCCTAGTAACAGGATCATAGCTCATTACAAACTCAAACTCCTGGGCTCAAGCAATCCTCCCACCACACCCTCCCTGACAGCTGGGACTGCAGACTTGCACACCACCCTCAGCTTGTTTTTTAATTTTTTGTAGAGATGGGGTCTCACTCTATTGCCCACACTGATCTTCTTGGAAGCTTTGAGAATGTGTGTGCAAATTACATGTCATGTTAAAACAAAAAGAAAGAAAAGAAATAAATCAGGACAAATTTTAAATAAATAGCTATCTAAATCAATTAGAACCCTAGGCAAAAGTACCAAACACTACAGGTTCTAATAAGCCACACAAAAAATCCCAACACCATTACAAATGCCTTACCCAGTCTAGCTAATGAAGTGAAATTCTTAGTTCAGGCCATTGACTATGTTGGAACTGGGTATGTCTGAGGCATTTGGGCCTATAGCTGGATATTCACATTAATAGTTAACATTTAATGTACATTATTGCATCTAACACTAAGTAGTTAATAACTAACATTTAATGTGCATTATTGCCTTTAAAGTGAACCATTAAACCAGTCTTATGAAGTGGTTACTTAGGTTACCATTTGTTAAGGAACTTGAGGATCAGGGAGGTTAAGTAGCTTCTCTAGATTACATAGTACTAAGTAGCAGAATTTGAACCCACATCTATCCAAATCCAAGTTCCCCTCATATGCTCACTGTACTCCTCTGCCTCTTACAGTAGGAACTGAGCATTTCTAGAATCTGGCTGGACTATAAGAAAACTGTAGGATCTGTCTAATATATGTCTCCAGCCTAAGAAGTTTTCCCCATCAGGAAGCTCTTGGTACCTCAACTCCTCAAAACAGCTTTCAAAGGTAATTTGCTGTCTCTAAGGAAGTGCTGCGTTAGAAGATACAACTCTCCCAAGAAGAAAGACGGGCATCTCATACGCTTAGTAGTACAAAACCTTACTGTTATCTTCAAAGCTTAGTTCTTACCTTTTGAGAAATTAAAGTAAAATAATGAAGGGAAAGCTTGAGATGCAAGAACTATTCTCTGTACATGCCAGTTAAGTGTTCCCTGTGTTTAATCTGGATACTAATATATAAAACTTCCTGGTAACAGCTAAAATTTTATCAGTAAAGAAATATGGAGGAAGGTGTGGTGGCTCAAGTCTGTAATGCCAGCACTTTGGAAGGCCAAGATGGGAGGACTCCTTGAACCCAGGAGTTTGAGGCCAGCCTGGGCAGCATAGCAAGACCCCATCTCTACAAAAAAATAAAACCATTAGCCAGGCATGGTGGTGTGTACCTACAGTCCCAGCTACTCAGGAGGCTGAGGTGGGAGGATCACTTGAGCCTTGGAGGTTGAGGCCACAGTGAGCTGTGAATGCACCACTGCATTCCAGCCTGGGTGACAGAGCGAGACCCCGTTTTCAGGAAAAAAAAAAAAATTTTTTACACTTATAATTAATGTAGCCAAGTGAAATATTTTAATACTTGTATATATTAAGCACTGTGTCACTGTCTGTGCACTGCTGAGAACTGAGCCCTAGTGGAGGCTCCAAAGAGCATCCTGGAACCCCCTAGGCTCCGAGGAGTCCCGAGGGTAGGGAGTTTGCAGAGAGCAGCCTTGGGTCAATGCTACAGACGCCAGAGGAGGTGGACTCTTGAAATCTCCAAATTCACTTCCACCCAACTTCCCAAAAAGCACTATTATTCTTCGTTAGCTACTTCTTTAGGAAAATTTAAGAATGATCTTGCTTTTCAGTACCCAATGTTATACCGGAAATATACTTCAGGAAGCAAGTGGCTATCTTTTCTTCCCTAATAAAAGCAAAGGCTTCAAAGAGATAACAGAGCTGAACCGAAATAGCTAAGCCACTCTCCCCATTTATAAATATTACATAAAGTCAGTGGAGCCAAGATGGCCGAATAGGAACAGCTCCGGTCTACAGCTCCCAGCCTGAGCGACACAGAAGATGGGTGATTTCTGCATTTCTGTTTGAGGTACCGGTTTCATCTCACTAGGGAGTGCCAAACAGTGGGTGCATGACAGTCGGTGCAGCGCACTGTGCGCGAGCTGAAGCAGGGCGAGGCATTGCCTCACTCGGGAAGTGCAAGAGGTCAGGGAGTTCCCTTTCCTAGTCAAAGAAAGGGGTAACAGACGGCACCTGGAAAATCGGGTCAGTCCCACCCTAATACTGCGCTTTTCCAACGGGCCTGGAAAACGGCACACTAGGGGAATGTGTCCCGCACCTGACTCAGAGGGTCCTATGCCCACGGAGTCTCGCTGATTGCTAGCACAGCAGTCTGAGATCAAGCTGCAAGGCGGCAGCGAGGCTGGCGGAGGGGCGCCCGCCATTGCCCAGGCCTGCTTAGGTAAACAAAGCAGCCAGGAAGCTCAAACTGGGTGGAGCCCACCACAGCTCAAGGAGGCCTGCCTGCCTCTGTAGGCTCCACCTCTGGGGTGAGGGCACAGACAAACAGAAATTCAGCAGGAACCTCTGCAGACTTAAATCTCCCTGTCTGACTGACAGCTTTGAAGAGAGTAGTGGTTCTCCCAGCACGCAGCTGGAGATCTGAGAACAGACAGACTGCCTCCTAAAGTGGGTCCCTCACCCCCAAGCAGCCTAAGTGGGAGGCACCCCCCAGTAGGGACAGACAGACACCTCACTAGGCCGGGTACTCCTCTGAGACAAAACTTCCAGAGGAACTATCAGACAGCTGAATTTGTGGTCTCATGAAAATCCGCTGTTCTGCAGCCACCGCTGCTGACACTCAGCCAAACAGGGTCTGGAGTGGACCTCTAGTAAACTCCAACAGACCTGCAGCTGAGGGTCCTGTCTGGTAGAAGGAAAACTAAGAAACAGAAAGGACATCCACACCAAAAACCCATCTGTACATCACCATCATCAAAGACCAAAAGTAGATAAAACCACAAAGATGGGGAAAAAACAGAGGAGAAAAACTGGAAGCTCTAAAAAGCAGAGCACCTCTCCTCCTCCAAAGGAACACAGTTCCTCATCAGCAACGGAACAAAGCTGGACAAAGGATGACTTTGATGAGTTGAGAGAAGAAGGCTTCAGACGATCAAACTACTCCGAGCTATGGGAGGAAATTCAAAACAATAGCAAAGAAGTTAAAAACTTTGAAAAAAAATTAGACGAATAGATAACTAGAATAACCAATGGAGAGAAGGGCTTAAAGGAGCTGATGGAGCTGAAAGCCAAGTATCGAGAACTACGCGAAGATTGCAGAAGCCTCAGTAGCAGATGCGATCAACTGGAAGAAAGGGTATCGCTGACGGAAGATGAAATGAATGAAATGAAACGAGAAGGGAAGTTTAGAGAAAAAAGAATAAAAAGAAATGAACAAAGCCTCCAAGAAATTTGGGACTATGTGAAAAGACCAAACCTATGTCTGATTGGTGTACCTGAAAGTGACGGGGAGAATGGAACCAAGGTGGAAAACACTCTGAAAGATATTATCCAGGAGAACTTCCCCAATCTAGCAAGGCAGGCCAACATTCAGATTCAGGAAATACAGAGAACGCCACAAAGATACTCCTCGAGAAGAGCAACTCCAAGACACATAATTGTCAGATTCACCAAAGTTGAAATGAAGGAAAAAATGTTAAGGGCAGCCAGAGAGAAAGGTCGGGTTACCCACAAAGGGAAGCCCATCAGACTAACAGCTGATCTCTCAGCAGAAACTCTACAAGCCAGAAGAGAGTGGGGGCCAATATTCAACATTCTTAAAGAGAAGAATTTTCAACCCAGAATTTCATATCCAGCCAAACTAAGCTTCATAAGTGAAGGAGAAATAAAATACTTTACAGACAAGCAAACGCTGAGTGATTTTGTCACCACCAGGCCTGCCCTAAAAGAGCTCCTGAAGGAAGCACTAAACATGGAAAGGAACAACTGGTACCAGCCCCTGCAAAAACATGCCAAATTGTAAAGACCATCGAAGCAAGGAAGAAACTGCATCAACTAATGAGCAAAATAACCAACTAACATCATAATGACAGGATCAGATTCACACATAACAATATTAACTTTAAATGTAAATGGGCTAAATGCTCCAATTAAAAGATACAGACTGGCAAACTGGATAAGGAGTCAGGACCCATCAGTGTGCTGTATTCAAGAAACCCATCACACGTGCAGAGACACACAAAGATTCAAAATAAAGGGATGATCTATCAAGCAAATGGAAAACAAAAAAAGGCAGGGGTTGCAATCCTAGTCTCTGATAAAATAGACTTTAAACCAACAAAGATCAAAAGAGACAAAGAAGGCCATTACATAATGGTAAAGGGATCAATTCAACAAGAAGAGTTAACTATCCTAAATATATATGCACCCAACACAGGAGCACCCAGATTCATAAAGCAAGTCCTCAGTGACCTACAAAGGGACTTAAACTCCCACACAATAATAATGGGAGATTTTAACACCCCACTGTCAACATTAGACAGATCAACCACAGAAAGTTAACAAGGATATCCAGGAATTGAACTCAGCTCGGCACAAAGTGGACCTAATAGACATCTACAGAACTCTCCACCCCAAATCAACAGAATATACATTTTTTTCAGCACCACACCACACCTATTCCACAATTGACCACATAGTTGGAAGTAAAGCTCTCCTCAGCAAATGTAAAAGAACAGAAATTATAACAAACTGTCTCTCAGACCACAGTGCAATCAAACTAGAACTCAGGATTAAAAAACTCACTCAAAACCGCTCAACTACATGGAAACTGAACAACCTGCTCCTGAATGACTATTGGGTACATAATGAAATGAAGGCAGAAATAAAGATGTTCTTTGAAACCAATGAGAACAAAGACACAACATACCAGAATCTCTGGGACACATTCAAAGCAGTGTGTTGAGGGAAATTTATAGCACTAAATGCCCACAAGAGAAAGCAGGAAAGATCCAAAATGGACACCCTAACATCACAATTAAAAGAACTAGAAAAGCAAGAGCAAACACATTCAAAAGCTAGCAGAAGGCTGGAAATAACTAAAATCAGAGCAGAACTGAAGGAAATAGAGACACAAAAAACCCTTCAAAAAATTAATGAATCCAGGAGCTGGTTTTTTGAAAAGATCAACAAAATTGATAGACCGCTAGCAAGACTAATAGAGAAGAAAAGAGAGAAGAACCAAATAGATGCAATAAAAAATGAAAAAGGGGATATCACCACCGATCCCACGGAAATACAATCTACCATCAGAGAATACTACAAACACCTCTATGCAAATAAACTAGAAAATCTAGAAGAAATGGATAAATTCCTCGACAAATACACCCTCCCAAGACTAAACCAGGAAGAAATTGAATCTCTGAATAGACCAATAACAGGTTCTGAAATTGTGGCAATAATCAATAGCTTACCAACCAAAAAGAGTCCAGGACCTGTTGGATTCACAGCTGAATTCTACCAGAGGTACAAGGAGGAACTGGTACCATTCCTTCTGAAACTATTCCAATCAATAGAAAAAGAGGGAATCCTCCCTAACACATTTCATGAAGCCAGCATCGTCCTGATACCAAAGCCTGGCAGAGACATAACCAAAAAAGAGAATTTCAGACCAATATCCTTGATGAACATTGATGCAAAAATCCTCAATAAAATACTGGCAAACCGAATCCAGCAGCACATCAAAAAGCTTATACACCATGATCAAGTGGGCTTCATCCCTGGGATGCAAGGCTGGTTCAACATATGCAAATCAATAAATGTAATCTAGCATATAAACAGAACCAAAGACAAAAACCACATGATTATCTCAATAGATGCAGAAAAGGCCTTTGACAAAATTCAACAACCCTTCATGCTAAAAACTCTCAATAAATTAGGTATTGATGGGACGTATCTCAAAATAATAAGAGCTATCTATGACAAACCCACAGCCAATATCATACTGAATGGGCAAAAACTGGAAGCATTCCCTTTGAAAACTGGCACAAGACAGGGATGCCCTCTCTCACCACTCCTATTCAACATAGTGCTGAAAGTTCTGGCCAGGGCAATCAGGCAGGAGAAGGAAATAAAAGGTATTCAATTAGGAAAAGAGGAAGTCAAATTGTCCCTATTTGCAGATGACATGATTGTATATCTAGAAAATCCCATTGTCTCAGCCCAAAATCTCCTTAAGCTGATTAGCAACTTCAGCAAAGTCTCAGGATACAAAATCAATGTAGAAAAATCACAAGCATTCTTGTACACCAATCACAGACAAACAGAGAGCCAAATCATGAGTGAACTCCCATTCACAATTGCTTCAAAGAGAATAAAATACCTAGGAATCCAACTTACAAGGGATGTGAAGGACCTCTTCAAGGAGAACTACAAACCACTGCTCAATGAAATAAAAGAGGATACAAACAAATGGAAGAACATTCCATGCTCATGGCTTGGAAGAATCAATATCATGAAAATGGCCATACTGCCCAAGGTAATTTATAGATTCAATGCCATCCCCATCAAGCTACCAATGACTTTCTTCACAGAATTGGAAAAAACTACTTTAAAGTTTATATGGAACCAAAAAAGAGCCCGCATCGCCAAGTCAATCCTAAGCCAAAAGAACAAAGCTGGAGGCATCACGCTACCTGACTTCAAACTATACTACAAGGCTACAGTAACCAAAACAGCATGGTACTGGTACCACAACAGAGACATAGATCAATGCAACAGAACAGAGTCCTCAGAAATGATGCCGCATATCTACGACTATCTGATCTTTGACAAACCTGACAAAAACAAGAAATGGGGAAAGGATTCCCTATTTAATAAATGGTGCTGGGAAAACTGGCTAGCCATATGTAGAAAGCTGAAACTGGATCCCTTCCTTACACCTTATACAAAAATTAATTCAAGATGGATTAAAGACTTACATGTTAGACCTAAAACCATTAAAATCCTACAAGAAAACCTAGGCAATACCATTCAGGACATAGGCGTGGGCAAGGACTTCATGTCTAAAACACCAAAAGCAATGGCAACAAAAGCCAAAATTGACAAATGGGATCTAATTAAACTAAAGAGCTTCTGCACAGCAAAAGAAACTACCATCAGAGTGAACAGGCAACCTACACAATGGGAGAAAATTTTTGCAACCTACTCATCTGACAAAGGGCTAATATCCAGAATCTACAATGAACTCAAACAAATTTACAAGAAAAAAACAAACAACCCCATCAAAAAGTGGGCAGAGGACATGAACAGACACTTCTCAAAAGAAGCAGGAGAATGGCGTGAACCCGGGAGGCGGAGCTTGCAGTGAGCCGAGATTGCGCCACTGCACTCCAGCCTGGGCGACAGAGCGAGACTCCGTCTCAAAAAAAAAAAAAAAAAAAAAAAAAAGAAGACATTTATGCAGCCAAAAAACACATGAAAAAATGCTCATCATCACTGGCCATCAGAGAAATGCAAATCAAAACCACAGTGAGATACCATCTCACACCAGTTAGAATGGCCATCATTAAAAAGTCAGGAAACAACAGGTGCTGGAGAGGATGTGGAGAAATAGGAACACTTTTACACTGTTGGTGGGACTGTAAACTAGTTCAACCATTGTGGAAGTCAGTGTGGCGATTCCTCAGGGATCTAGAACTAGAAATACCATTTGACCCAGCCATCCCATTACTGGGTATATACCCAAAGGACTATAAATCATGCTGCTATAAAGACATATGGACACGTATGTTTGTTGCGGCACTATTCACAATAGCAAAGACTTGGAACCAACCCAAATATCCAACAACGATAGACTGGATTAAAAAATGTGGCACATATACACCATGGAATACTATGCAGCCATAAAAAATGATGAGTTCATATCCTTTGTAGGGACATGGATGAAACTGGAAAACATCATTCTCAGTAAACTATCACAAGGACAAAAAACCAAACACCACATGTTCTCACTCATAGGTGGGAATTGAACAATGAGAACTCATGGACACAGGAAGGGGAACATCACACTCTGGGGACTGTTATGGGGTGGGGGGAGGGGGGAGGGACAGTATTAGGAGATATACCTAATGCTAAATGACGAGTTAATGGCTGCAGCAAAACAACATGGCACATGGATACATATGTAACAAACCTGCACATTGTGCACATGTACCCTAAAACCTAAATTAAAAAATAAATAAATAAATAAATATTACATAAAGTCTCCTCTTCAAAAGCGGAAGGGTATAAACCACCTCTGCTGAAAGCAGCGTCTCTCTTCTACCCAGTGAGAACGAGTGCTGGAGGGAGGAAACCAGTGGGGGCCAAGTGTCCCGCTATGCCAGGCATCATCTTCCCTATCCCCTTCTCTTTCTCCTCTGTATCAACAGTGCCCCCAGTAATGACCATGATCATGGCAGAGCTGGGCAGGGACACCAAGCGACACATCTAGGTCTTCAGTTCCAGAGGCAGCTGTTCTGTTGCTGACAGCAAGGACCCTTACAGAATGCAAGAGACCAACACACACCAAGGCTGAGAGGCTAACTAGTACACAACCTAAGTCTAATGGCACGTATTTTCATAAAGGCTATGAAACAAATCAACTACGTTTCCTCCCTTTTCCTTCTGCCAAGACGTATCAATAGCATCAACTCCAATCTCTTTCCCAGGCAGGTTTTCAAACCGGGAAAAGCATGGCTTCACAGTAAACCTGACTCTGCCATTCTTTCTTTGCCTAAATGGCTTTCCATCACCTTTCAGGGTCTCCTGAGCATCTCCCTTTTTCTCTCGTCACATCCTGGACCTGATCTCACACACTCATGGGCCTAATCCATCATTCTTTCATTCCTCAACTATTTTTGAGCATTTACCGTGCCCAGGCACTATTATAAAAAAAAAAAAAATGCAAGCATGAACATTGCACTACTTTTGTCTTCCCAATGCCCCAGTGGAGAACGGAGACCTCTAGATTAAAAACAAAATCATTACAATCCTACGTGACAGAAGTCACAAAGCAAGGCACACGTCCAACTTCACAGGGGAGGGAGTGGCTATGTTAGCTTGGTGCAGACAGAGAAGGTTTTACACAGGTGGTGATGTCTAAGCTGACTCTTAGAAGTGAAATGATTTCAGGTGAAAAAGACTGAAGGGGAGGGAAAACAGAATTCGTAAAGGCACCAAGATCTGAACAAGTAGGCTCTGGTCCAGAAAGGACAATAAATTCAGAATGGCTGAAATGCCAACTGCATGGAAGGGTAAGGTAGTGTTCAGATTCGGAAAGGCCTTGTGCATCACGCCTAGAAACCTGGAGCGTTACAGTCGGTAACGGACAACCTGGAGAAGTGTGGAGAGGGTTTAAACCAAAGCCACGTCAGCCTGAAGAAGTGCTTTATTTCACTTATCATGGGTTTTCCAAATATTGGAATTAGTGGCCAACATCTAAAAATTAGCAAGTTTCATATAAAAATATAGAATCTTGGCTCCTTGAAGAAAATAATCTGGCATACTGGGCCAACATTTCTACGGTGACATGTGTCTGAGTAGCAGATGCAGCAGCTGGCCCCTTCAGGTGGGATACGTATCACCTAGTTCATGACTGCCCTCACTTGGAGGCACGTGAATTTGCAATCCCTGATTTTAAGGGACAGGGTAACACCATATACCGGGGTTACAGGAAAATAACACTGAAAGTGACCCACTGATTAAACTGGGCAGTGAAACTGAAGGCAAGAGGGCAAGTTAGGAGGATTTCACCACAGCATGAGGAGGTGACAAAAGCCTGAACCAAGTTAGGAGAATAAATACTCAGAAGAAAGTGAAGATGAAAGAAATGCTAAAAATGTTCCAGGCACAAGAATGCCTATTAATCCTGGAACTTTTGTGTGTCATTTGTTCATAGACAAAGACTGTATTAGGAGACAGGAAGGACTCAAAATTAATTCTCTATTAAAAAATAAAGTGGCTGTTAACTAAACTATGTGGAAAATCCACCCCAATGCCATACAGCAGAGACAAACGATGAGGCACAGCTGTCTGTGTGATTCTCATCGTGGACTCTCAGGATCATTTTCCAGGTGGAACAGAACAAATCTTACTGTAAACCCTCTGCGCGAAGCCCCTGACGAGTGATGTTTACAAGCAGGGGCTGGGGTCTAAACCATTACAATCGCTCACAGCAGGACTAGCAGTGACTTGGCAAACTTAGAAACCCTTCCAGCTCATCCACGTAAGGGTCCTGCCCGAGAACTCACACAGACCATTGACATGCAGCATATTGGAGATGCCCCGGTCACTCATGACCACTTCGGGCTGGTTCTTCTACCGGCTCTCCTCCACCAACTTCTCCAGAGACTTGGACATGGTCTGCACCAAACGACAACAACAAAGCACGTGGGCAATGGCACCAAGTGTAGGGGCGGAAAGGAAAGAGGCCTTCGCTGCCACTCTGGGTTGGAGAAGGTGGGCGTCCCCAGGACTTGTCCGGGTGCAGGAAGGGGATGGGGCAGGGCAGGGGAGTGGGAAGGGTCCAGCCCCGGTCCGGCCACGCAGAGAGAAGCAACCCCAAGTGCAAGGCCGCACACACTCACCGCAGAGGTCAGCCCCTAAGAGGGTGGGCGTGCAACCACAGGCTTCGGCAGGACGCACTCCGGCGGCAAGAGATGCCCTCGTTCCCTGCTACACCTGCACTAAATAACTACCACGCCCTGTCTCGGCGCACCGCGCCGCTGCCAGCTCCACGCCCGAACCTACCCATATTAAGAGAACAGCTCGCTGGGCGTGGCTCCAGGGCCAGGTTCCACCCTTAAAAGTATATGGAAGAGGCTGGCCAGTCACGTTCGTTATTCGGCTTCGAGACCCCGCCCCACGCTGAGGTTAATTTATCCCCGTGGCGTACACCCCGCGGTTTGGGACTCTGATTGGGCCGAGCTTGGCGCGTGCGCACTAGGTTTGGCGCGTGCTCAGTTGATGGGTCGAAGCTCAGAGGGCTGTGAGGGAAAGCAGGGAAGTTTATGGCGCGACTGCTTAAGGGTAGGTAATGGCTGAGGGTGGGTGTTGCAAAAGCTGGAAGTAAATTGCCTCCGAATGTTCTGCTTCTGTAACTGCGGCTCCACTCGCCAGAAGTTGCTACCCTGAGTCCCGTCTCCACAATGTGCCTCTGAAGGACCTTGTGGGGCACGCAGCCTCTCGCCCTATTAAGAGCTTCTCCAGGCAGGGATTCCAGTGCGGTCTGTGTTTCCCCAGCGCCCCGCTGGAAATCTTTTTTGACAGGTTTCTAAGGCTGGCTTTTACCCGTGACCCTTTTGCCCTTAAGCAACAAGAACTACCCTCGGGGCTGGAAGCTACAAGTAAAACCCTACCATTTAAAGGTCATTTGAAAACACCACTAAAGCGATGTGTCTTTCCCGACTATGACGTTTACATCTGTGAAACATAACATTCTGGCTTCCAGGAACCTCTCGCTTTCTCTTCCAAAAGCAACCAAATTTTAAATTCTAGCAAAACTGCTGCCCTCTGCCTCCCTCTTTCCTGACCCAGTCTCAGTTACCCAGCAATATCCTGTGCTTCTCTCACCGAAAACCCTGTCCTGAGAGACAATTTCATACTATGGAATAAAGATTGGCACCAGGCACTTTTCTCCTATTGTCACTTAAATTGATGATAGACGGATACCACACATATGCATTTATATATTGTAGATTGTAGCGGGGATCAAAGCCTTAAGGAGATGTGGTAAAATAATGTAATTCTAGCCCTGAACCAGTTGGATTAAAAAAGGATCTGCACTCTTAAATTCGAAAGCAGAAACTTCTTGCTTGAAAAACATTCCAGATGAAAGGGTTATTCCTGCATTAGTCTTCTTTGATCTGGAACCGTTCCTCGGCTTTTATATTTATTGAAATGATGTTATTTAAGAGTACAGACCAGGTATTGTGTGGAATATCCTTTAAAGTGAGTTTGTCTGATGTTCCCTTTCAGGTTATGAATTTTTGGAGAAACACCACTAAGTGATGTGTCTTTTCCAGCGCATCATATCAAGGTAGAGATGACATCGGTTTCTCCCAGTATTGATGATGTTCACTTGGATAAGGTGGTGTCTGCGAGGTTTCTTCACCATAAAGTTACTATTTTTTCTTTATGATTAAAAATAATGCTGGGGGGAGGTGCTATTTGATTACGTCCCATTTCTCATCTAATTTTTACCTACTAGTTTTAGCATCCACTGATGATTTTCTAACTTCATAATTTCATCTGTATTAGTTGGTAATCTCCTAATACATTTATTTCTTGATGCACTAACTCTTTTAAAGCAAAAGAGCTTTCTTGAAAAAATCAGAATTGTTCTTGTTCCATCAGTTTCTAATAGTGTATCTTGACTGTGTAGGCTGAAGACAGTAGTACCTGTATTAGTCGGCTAGTGCTGTCATAACAATATACCACAGACTGGATGGCTTAAACGACAGAAATTTCTCACAGTTCTGGAAGTTCAAGATCAAGGTGCCAGCAGATTTGATTTATCCTGTGGACTCTCCCTTTGGCTTGTGGATGACTGTCTTCTCTTGGTGTCTTTCCAGGGTATTTTTCTCTGTGCAGTCACGCCCTTGGTGTCTCTTCTTCTTATAAGGACACCAGTCCTATTGGACAGCTCCACTCTTGTTTCTCTATAGTAACACCCTGTTTTTGTTTCATAAATGTACTCTTCTCAAGTATCACTGAGGATAATAGTTTTTAAACCTCTCTTCTGTTCACTAAATTATGTTTCTTCAAGGCTCCATTCTTATGTGTGTTTATCTAGTCTTTCCCCTAGAAAAGAAAGATTCTTCCCCTCTCTGTTGGTTTATTCTTTGTTGTCCTTTTGAGTTCAAGTGTGAAGATCTGAAATGGTTTTTCTAGATAGCTGGAGTGGTTGCTTTCCTCTCTTGTTTGTGTGTATTGTTTTCCTCCTAGATCCCTGGGCTGATTGTTGAATTTCTTTAGAGGCAAGAACCCAGTGTTATGCCTGCAGGTCATCACCAGGCTACCTTTGCTGGTGGAGGGAAATGATGGATTGTGAGTGCCAGTTAAGGCGACTCCATGACTTTGGTTTTAGCTCCTCACACTGCACCTGCCAGCCCCACATCCAGATAACACCTTGAACAGTGTCCCAAACCTCCTGCATTTCTTTCTCAAAGTTATTTTGGGCTGCACGCCTCCATTCACTCCTGTTTCACAGGAATTTGTTTTCACTCCTCTATGAGATAGTAAAAACCAGACTGTTTTTGCTGCTCTTACACACTTAACACTTCTGACACCAGAGATTCCCCCACACATGAAACAGTTCTCCAGCAGACACCAGCTAGGTGTCCTGCAGTTTAACTTAATTCTCATACTACCTCAACTTACAGTCAAATCCCACAAGTTAAGGGTGCATTTACACAAGACTGTCCCCTACTTTAGGTTGACTGTCACCTATACTTCTGACCAGCTATAAATCAGTATTCCCACACCCCCTTCTTAGGTTTGATTAATTTGCTAGGGTGATGGTTAGCCTGTTCAGGGTCCTGATTGCTAGCAGTGAGACTTCATGGTGACACAATTTGGAATCAGGAAGCTTATCCCTTGGCCACTAGATCTGGGAAGTTCACTCAATGTGTGTTTCACCAGATAAGAATATTAAGGTTTTTGCCTCGGGACTGGCTCAGGAAATCAAGCAAGATGGACCTGGGAAGTGTGCTTTGTGAAGTTGGGAGAAATCAGCTGATAGTCTTGTATGGCTGTCTGTTCTCTGCTTTATCCTCAGTGTGCTTAGTATATGTCACTTAGGTGATGCTCAATAAACATTTGGAAATGAGTGAATTAAATGTAAAGCAAAACCAGAGGATGGGTCTTACTAATGAGAGTAGAGTTAAGACTCTTTTCTCCTTCTTCCAGCTGAATTACTCAAAAACTGAATTACTCAATAACTACTTCCCTTTGCTATACATGAAAATGTCATTCTCCCAAGCCTGACAATCCCCTAACCCACTAAAAAATCACTGTTTATTTCCTAGATGGTTAGCCTGGAAGATTTTGTAAAGCTTCATTTTGTCTCTTTTTTCTGTATTTTTAATTTTAAAGTTACATAATAATATTGACTATGCTTTCCTCAATTTCATGTACACCCCTCCTGGATATTCCAATATGCCTCCTGAAAAGCATGCCCTTCTGAGTGGAAATGATACCATTACTCTAATGATGCAGTCCATGATCCAAGCAGCATTTTTTCGACAGCTACATCATGTTAGTCTTGCTTTCAGAAAAGTACTATGTCATTTCATGTTATTGTTAAACTTTACCTGTATTCTGTACCTTTGCAATTCATTTTTTAGATAAAAGAGGAAGATTTTATATCTATCACATTTCATTGGTTACAATTGGCCCATTTTTCTAGCTTATCAAGGACCTTTGGATTTGATGGTGTTATTCATTGCATTCACTGTCCTTTCCAATAGAAATGTCATCCATAAAGTTGATATATCTGTCCATAATACAAAAAGGGAGGAGGAATTTTTTTTTGTTGTTTGTTTTTTTGAGATGGAGTCTCACTCTGTCGCCCAGGCTGGAGTGCAGTGGCGTGGTGTTGGCTCACTGAAACCTCCACCTCCCTGAGTTCAAGCGATTCTCCTGCCTCAGACTCCCAAGTAGCTGAATTTTTAAGGTGAGAGTATTTTCTTTATGTGCCTCCCTACTCTGTCCAGGAATAATTTCTCTGAAATTTGAGTATTAGAGTAAGATGAAGTAATATATTCCACAGCTTCTTTCATTCACTTGGTCTCATGTTCTTAATAACCCTAGATTTTGCATAATTAACATGAAGCAAATTTCGTTTGTAAAGGCTTCTGCTTTTCTAGAGGCAGTGAAAAACTTTATAAAAGCATTGGATTTTCTTATAAAAAGGAAGCTGATGACTACCTCACTAAGTTACATGTCTGGCAGCACTGGAGATAAGGATGTGCTATTGAACTTTCTACTTGTTGTTAAATGGCAAACTATATTGTTTATTTATAACTTAACATAGTGTGTTAAGGAATAGGCAATGGTGCTGCTTATGGAAACTTTGTACTCTTGAGAGTAAATATATAATATAGTTTGGATATTTATCCCTTCCCAAATCTCATGTTGAGTTGTAATACCCAATGTTGGAGGTGGGCCTGGTGGGAGGTGTTTAGATCATGAGGGTGGATCTCTCATGAATGGCTTGGGCCATCCCCTTGGTGATAACTGAGCTCTCACTCTGAGTTCACATGAGATCTGGTTAATTAAAAGTGTGTGGCACCTGCCCCCTACTCTCGCTGTCTTGCTCCTGCTTTCACCATGTGACATGCTCGTTTCCCCTTCACCTTCTTCCATGATTATAAGCTTCCCGAGGCCTCCCCAGAAGCCAAGCAGATATCAGCACCATGTTTCCTATAAAGCCTATAGAACTGTGAGCAGATTAACCTCTTTTCCTTATAAATTACCCAGTCTCAGGTATTTATTTATAGCAATGCAAGAATGATCTAATACAGAAAATTGGTACCAGGAGTGGGGTTTTGTTATAAAGATACCTGAAAATGTGGAACTGACTTTGGAACAAGGTAATGGGTAGAGAAGTTGGAAGAGTTTGGAGGGCTCAGAAGACAGAAAGATGAGGGAAATTTGGAACTTCTTACAGACTGGTTAAAAGTTGTGACTAAAAATCTGATAGTGATATGGACAATGAAGTCCAGGCTGCCAAGGTCTTGGATGGTAATGAGGAACTTAGTGGGAACTGGAGCAAAGGTGACACATATTATGCATTAGCAAAGAGCTTGGCTGCGTTCTGTCCATGCCCTAGGGATCTGTGGAAGTTTGAACTAAAGAGTGGCACCCCAGGGTATCCGGTGGAAAAAATTTCTAAGCAGCAAAATGTTCAAGATTTGGCCTGGCTGCTTCTAATAGTGTATGCTCAGATGTGGGAGCAAAGAAATGACTTCAAGTTGGAACATATATTAAAAAGGAAAGCAGAGTGTAAAATTTTGGAAAATTTACAGCCATATGTAAATTTTGTATACATGGAAAATTCTCTGCCATATGGCAGAGAAAGAAAAAGCTTTTTCAGGAGAGGGATTCAAGCAGGCTGTGGAGCATCCTCTTGCTAGAGATAGTTTCATAACTAAAAGGGAGTCAAGTGCTAATATCCAAGATAATGGAGAAAAGGCCCCAAAGGCATTTCAGAAACCTTTGCTGAAACCTCTCCCATCACAGGCCCAGAGGCCTAGGAGGAAAGAATGATTTCATGGGCCAGGACTAGGGTCCTGCTTCCCTGCACAGCCTCAAGACACTGCTCCCCATATCCTGGTCACTCCAGCCCCAGCTGTGCCTCAAAGGGGCCCAGGCACAGCTTGGGCTGCCACTTTGGAGAATGAGAGCCATAAGCCTTGGCAGCTTCCACATGGTATTAAACCTGTAGGCACACAGAGTACAACAGTGGTAGATTCTTGGCAGCCTCTACCTAGATTTCAGAGGCAGTATGGGAAAGCATGGGTTTCCAGGAAGAAGCCTTCTGTAGGGGCAGAATCCTCACAGAGAACCTCTACTAGGGCAGTGTAGCAGGGAAATGTGGGGTTGGAGGCCCCACACTGAGTTCCCACTGGGGCACTGCCTAGTGGAGCTGTATGAAGAGGGCCACCATTTTACAAGAGAGTAGAGAATACTCGGAGACATTAAATAACCAGGAGAGCACAGTGTCCTGGGGAATAAATGGAGAAAAGGTTCAGCGTGGCCAGGAGAAACAGAAGTTTGAGGCAAATGGGAGGGAAATAGAGAATCAGAGGTTACAGCAAATTTCTCTGTAGTCAAGGCAAGGTCTTTGGAGAAGCTCAGATTGACTTAGCGGCATGGCAAAAGGTAAACATAGGTGAGACTTGGGCCTGGCTTTGGAGGAGTATGGGAAAAGCAGGTACATCGGTATGTTAGGGAGGTGAACCATACTACTACTAATTGACATAGCAGCTAGCATTTACTGATTACTTAATATGTTCCAGGTATTGTTCTGAGTCTTTACACATATATACATAATTATTGCAACCCTGTGGGACAGGTAAAATAATCCCCTCACACAAATGAAGAAACTGAGCACAGAGAGATTAAGTAAGCACTTAGCTAGTAAAGTTAAAATTCAAACTCAGGCAGTTTGGCTCCAGAATTGATTCTCTGGAAGATTCATATGTATATTAAATTCTTTTCCAAAATGTAAAAATTGAACTTGAAAATTTATGCCCCATGGTGAAAGACAGTTTTAATAAGTCAAAAATTAATGCAGCATAATTGTGTACAATTCAATAATATTTATTATCCCTAATTGAACATTCACATGAAATTTATACTTCTATATTATCATTAACTTTTGTTGTTGTTGTTGTCGTTTTTGAGACAGGGTCTCAGTCTGTCACCCAAGCTGGAATACAGTGGTTCACAGGGTTTCACTGCAGCCTTAACCTACTGGGCTCAAGTGATCCTCCTGCTTCAGCCTCCTGTGTAGCTGGAACCACAGGTCCATGCCACCATGCCCGGCTAATTTTTGTGTTTTTGGTACAAATGAGGATTTCACTTTGGGTTGCCCAGGCTGGTCTCAAACTCCTAGGTTCAAGCAATCCTCCCGCCATGGCCTCCCAAAGTGCTGGGATTACAGGTATGAGCCACTGCCCCTGGCTATTGTTATTAACTTTGAAAAATGTACGTCACATATGTCATAATCATTTCCAAGTCTTTCAAAGATTTTTTTTTAATTTCAGCTCAAAATATTAGAATGGAATGCACACTCAAGACTAAAGAAGGTATATTCTATGCTCAAGAAAATGTACAAATATTGATTCTTTTTTTTTTTTTTTTTTTTGAGTTAGAGTCTTGCTCTGTCACCCAGGCTGGAGTGCAGTGGTGTGATCTTGGCTCACTACAACCTCCGCCTCCCAGGTTCAAGCAATTCTCCTGGTTCATCCTCTCAAGTAGCTTGGATTACAGGCGCCCGCCACCACACCCGGCTAATTTTTGTATTTTTAGTAGAGACGGGGTTTCGCCCTGTTGGCCAGGCTGGTCTCAAACTCCTGACCTCAGCTGATCCATCTGCCTCAGCCTCCCAGAGTGGTGAGATTACAGGCATGAGCCACCGCGCCCAGCCTACAAATATTGATTCTATCCATGGTTTGGTGAAAACCATAAAAGTTCAGCTTATTCTCCATGGCATTGGCAGGGGTCGTGTATAAAGATGACAAAGTCCTGTCAAGCATGCTGCGGAGGGATAGTGCTGAGTGAACGTGCTGAGTTACCCACTTAGCTGTCCCAAGTTAATCAGAATGTGGATGGATGCTGTGCATAATGAGCATGAAATTTTATGAAGACCTGATTTGAGGAAGCCATGAAGGGAGCTATGCTGGTGTCTTAAAATTGAAAATTTTTAAGTACATATCAAATTATATACTTCACATATTTGAACCTTTTTTTAGAAATGTTAGCCTAGTAACAAAGTACCACATAATGAAATTTTATAGAATTTACGGTGAACCTGCATATATTTCTTGAAGTAACTTTGCAAAGAATGAATGCAAATGCTTTACAAAGAAATATTTCTGGGCGTGGGGAGTTAAGGGAAAATGGGGAAGGACTGCTAATGGGTATAGAGTTTCTTCTGGGGGGTAATGAAAGTGTCCCAAAATTGGCTGTGCTGATAATGGCCACACAACTCTGAATCTACTAAAAACCACTGAATTGTATACTTTAAGGAGGTGAATTGTATGGTATGTAAATTGTATGTATGTAAATGTATGGTATGTAAATTATACCTCAATAAAACTGTTATCAAAAAATTTTAACTTCTTATTCAAGTTCTTACTGCAAATTTAATTTTTCTTAAAGAAACATGTAAGTGAAATGATCACACTAAGTAAAATATACTATTTTAATCCTCAATGTTTATAGTTTCCTCCTGGGATTTATTTTCATATACTTCTGTGGAAGAGTGTGTGTTTGTGTGTGTGTTGAGGGGAATAGATGGGTCCCTGTTTTCTCTCACTTTCTGTTCATTCATTTGGCAAATATTGATCAAGGCACTGCCACGCTGCAGGTATTGTTTTTAGTACTAGGGATATTAAAAAATGAGCAAAACAGGCAAAAAGCCCAGCTCTCATGATGTTCACATTACTGGGTTTTCCTGCCTCAGCCCCACTCCAAGTCATCAAAACACAGACTTATTTCCAAGATACTCACTTATTCAAGTGAGTGTAGATTTTTCTCTGTAAGAGATATATCAAGGTGTATGCAACATTTTTATTCCCATGCATGTCTACTTTTTACTTCCATTTTAATCTGCTTCAAATTTCAACAACTTCTTTTATATTGACAAACTAGTATGGACAGTCAACAAAAGTTTTAGAATCTCCTTTGATTCTCCTTGTTTTTCCCATTATTCTTTCATTTGCTTGATGTTCATATTCTGTAGTTGCAAGGGATAGAGGATTTCCCTGTGAACAATGGTATTTACCATAACATAAAATATCTCCCAAATCAGGGGATGGTTTGTATTTATATTAGCAAAATAAGGAGCCACCTCTGTATGTAAATTGTATGTACATAAATGTATGTTTACATTTTATATGTATGTTTACATTTTACATACATATTTACATGCATATTTACATACATACAAAAGTTGAATTGTATACTTAAGGAGTATACATAAAAAAAGTATACTACTTTTGTATGTGAATATGCATGTAAATATGTATGCATGTAAAATGTAAAACTTGTAAGTATGTAAATATTAGCAAAATAAGAGCTACCTCTCTATGTAAATTGACTTTATGTTTTATACTTATGTTTTACATTTTTATAATTTATGTTTAACATTTATAAAGTGTTAAAGAAATCAGTGGTACCTTTAAGGAAAAAAACAATTACACATGAAATTATATCCACATTTATAAAAGAAAATGTAAAACTGGGAAAATACTGTAAACACCAACAGTTTAAAAAATTGATGTATCTTGCTATATATTACAACTTAACGTGGCATTGGATTAAATGGCAATCACTTCTCTCAGTGACTCAGTTTTCTTTTATCTGCAAATTCCAGGATATACTTGTTCTTTCCACCTTATGAGATTGTCACTGTGGGGATCAAATGGGGTTGTATGTTTGCAAGCCACTGAAAACCATGCCCACAAAAAAACCCCTATCAATATAAATTCATGATATTGTTAAAAGTGTCTCTTTTCCTCCCTTTTGAAATGTTTGTAAATTTCAATTCAATGTCTTAAGAGCTGGTTATCTTCTAAATCTGATGTGTGGCACATTTACTGGGGTCTCTCTTTGTGGGCCTTCTGTGCATCCCTGTGATACAGTATCTGCTGGTCCTGCGATCACCATTTCTCACCATGTAATGTAACTCTGTGTATAAAGATATCACTACCAAAAAGTTTATTAAGTGTTGTCTGTAGTTGTGAAAAGTTCAAGAGACCTAAATATCCACTTAGAGGAGCTTCGTTAAATAAATTAGGCTGCACTTATGTAATGGAATACTCTCCAAAAATTAAATATGATGTACCAGTGTTTTTATTAATATAAGATATTAATGATATATTGGTAAGTGGAAAAAACACCCCATCAAATAGTAAAAAATATGCATGTAAAATATATGGAAATATATTCAAAGAAAGGTATTAAGAATACATGAGAATGCTAGGGTGTTAGAAAAATTAGTCTATCTTCTGATACTTCTGAAAATAGCATTTATCAGTTTTATAAATAGTATATTTTAAAAACCATCTAGATTTCCAGCTGATATAATTCTTTGTCTAGTTTGATTACAAAGCCTAAGTGATTAAAGAGCAGAAAAATTAGAAACAGATACCCACTTGCCAGCAGCCACTTTTCCCTTACTTACTCTCTTGTTTTTTGAGATAGAGTCTGGCTCTGTCACCCAGGCTGGAGTGCAGTGGCGCAATCTCGGGTCACTGCAACCTCCACCTTCCGGGCTCAAGCGATTCTCCTGCCTCAGCCTCCCGAGTAGCTGGGATTATAGGCGTGTGCCATTATGCTGGCTAATTTTTGTATTTTTAGTAGAGACGGGGTTTCCCTATGTTGGCCAGGCTGATCTCGAACTCCTGACCTCAAGTGATCCAACTGCCTGGGCCTCCCAAAGTTTTGGGATTACAGGTGTGAGCCCATACTCTTAAGTATCTACTTGCACATAAAATGAGAGGACCATAAGCACAGATGCCTGCAATATTGAATCAACATCAGATTCTGAGTTGTTGTTTGTAAAGCTCTGATATGAGCTTTACAAAAACAAACTATCAGTCACCATTTCTTCAAAGAATTCCTGCAATTTTCAGCAAGAAGTAGATAAAATAGAGCCAGGTGTCCAAATTTTCTGTAGTTTTATTTATGCAGAAATAAACATGGGTATTCAACCCTAGGCGGTGCACTGACGTCACAGAGGGAGCTTTTAAAAAACAGCATGCTGTGGCTCCTCCCCGGAAATCCTGATTCAATAGGTTTCTGCGGGAACTGGAAGTCTAATGTAAGCAACTCCACAGGTGATTCTGACGCAGAGCTGATTTTGGTAACTATTAATAGTAATTTAATGCAATGCCCACCAGATGGGACTCATGCTCCGAGAATAGAAAGGCAAGTCGGAAAACTGCTCAATTTGTTAAAGGCTGTGCTTTGTACTCTGCACGTGTCTGCCTTTAAATAAGCCTATACTAGGCCGGCGCGGTGGCTCATGCCTGTAATCCCAGCACTTTGGGAAGCCAAGGTGGGCGGATCACCTGAGGTCAGGAGTTCAAGACCAGCCTGGCC
Source organism: Symphalangus syndactylus (assembly GCF_028878055.3). NCBI lineage: Eukaryota > Metazoa > Chordata > Mammalia > Primates > Hylobatidae > Symphalangus > Symphalangus syndactylus. The sequence goes on from NC_072426.2 coordinate 82,663,967, forward strand.
AACATGGCAAAATCCCGTCTCTACTAAAAGTACAAAAATTAGCCGGGCGTGGTGGCAGGCGCCTGTAGTCCCAGCTACTCAACGAGGCTGAGGCAGGAGAATTGCTTGAACCCGGGAGGTGGAGCTTGCAGTGAGCTGAGGTTGTGCCCCAGCACTCCAGCCTGGGCGACAGAACGAGATTCCGTCTCAAAAAAAAAAAAAAGTCTACGTTAAGTGACTCTCATTGTCTAAACATAACAAATGGGAACATAAAATGTTTGTTCTACTCATGCCTCTGCAGTATGGTCCATAGGATGGAAAGCTGACGTTGGGCCCATCGTAGAGTGTGAGATAGTTCTGGACACAGTCTCCTGGATCGTCAATGCTGATGAAGTAAAAGTTGATGGTGAGAAGCCTTCCAGCAGGAGCTACCAGTGCCCACTGGCAGTGCGTGTTGTTTGGATACGTGCCTGGATAGCCGGGGCTGGTGAATGAGCCTCTGTCTCCATAAAGAGTTCCACCACATCCTGCAAGGAAAACAGGACAGGAAGTTTGATTCAACAACGTATAAGCCATCCAGTCTGGCTTGTTAGGCAATAAGACTTTATTTTCTTAAGGTGCTGAGACTCTGCAAGAATAATGGAGGCAGAAACCTCTTTTCCTGTTCCTCTTCTTTGGGCTACACCCTTTCTCCTCCCTTCCCCTCTCTTCCCATCACCACCACCACCTCTTCCATCCTCAACACACATGCCTTTGCCTGCATATCACGACCCAGGGACAACTTCCTCCAGGACTGTACTTTGAAAATTGGGGGTTGAGAGCAGAATGGAAAACAAACAAACAAAAAAAAACAAAAACAAACAAAAACTTGATAAAGTAACTGTGGGAGAAAATCAAGTTGTCTCTGTGCTTTCGATGATGCGGAGATCTTTGCTTACTCTGAGTTGATGCCAATGACGTGAGTGAAGTAAAATTAGAAGTAAAATTCAGCACTAAACCAAGAGGAAGTGTGTTATTGTAGGTGGTGGCAGGAATGACTTCATTATAAAAGTGACTTTACCACTCTAATAACTGACATACTTAAGGTCAAATACTTCAAGTTTTGGTGTTAATTTGTTCAATTTGTTAATCTGTATATGAAGGCTGTCATGATTTAGACTACATATAGACTACATATCTGTGGAGATCCAGATTGCCTCCGGGACAGGAAGAAGCTGGCTGGCATAGTTACGGAGCACCTGGCTGGGCCTCTGACCACCGAGGTCTAGTCCCATCTCCACCTCAGTCAAGCGGAGCATTTTGGGAAACTCATTAATCTTGGTGGGTTTTTTTTTTTTTTGAGATGGAGTCTTGCTCTGTCGCCCAGGCTGGAGTGCTGTGGTGTGATCTCGGCTCACTACAGCCTCCATCTCCCAGGTTCAAGTGATTCTCCAGTCTCAACCTCCTAAGTAGCTGGGATTACAGGCATGCACTACCATGTCCAGTTAATTTTTGTATTTTTAGTGGATACAGGGTTTTACCATGTGGTCCAGGCTGATGTGGAACTCCTGACCTCAGGTGATCCAGCTGCCTTGGCCTCCCAGGGATTACAGGCGTGAGCCACCACACCCAGCCTAATCTTGGTGTTTTATTTCCTCGTCGATAAAATTTGAGCATTGGAAGTCATCTTTATCTTCCTTTGGGTGCCAAAATTCCATTACCCATGATTATCTTAATAGAACCATTTTCTTAAGATATTTAAAGTGATTTCTATTTATCTTTTTTTATTTGGAAGGTATTTTGGTATTTCAGGACATTTCATAAAGGTGTTTCTCCTCTCTTGCACTAAATGTATTGACATGACTTAAATTTTCTTTAGCTGTTTGAAAAGTGGCCAACCAAAAATATGAGAGGATACTTATTACCCTAAAAAAGCAATTTCTCTCCAGGACTGCCAACAAGTGTCAGGGCCTGTGAGAAGCACAACCATTCATATATATGCCAGAATGTGTTCATAAGTTGGATTTTTGGTAAATATTTTTCCTTAAATTCTCAAAGAACTTCCTTGATGGTCAAACCAAAAGTCAAGAAGTCCAACAAAATTGAATTTACAAAGGAATTTTAAAATCTTCATACCTTATATATGCTTCATATATGAATATATATTCTTTTATAAACAGAAATAATGAATAAATGTAGAATTTAAAGTAATCTGGCCAGGTGCGGTGGCTCATGCCTGTAATCCCAGCACTTTGGGAGGCCGACACAGGTGGATCACCTGAGGTTAGGAGCTCAAGACCAGCCTGGCCAACATGGCAGAACCCCGTCTCTACTAAAAATACAAAATTAGCTGGGCATGGTGGCGTGCGACTGTAATCTCAGCTCCTGGGGAGGCTGAGGTGGGAGAATCACTTGAACCTAGGAGGCGGAGGTTGCAGTGAGCCGAGATCGTGCCACTGCACTCCAGCCTGGGCGACAGAGCAAGACTCCATCTCAACAACAACAACAACAAAATAATTTGTACCTTCATTGTTAAAAATCTCTATTCTTAACATGAATTAATCAGGTACACAGGTAGCTAAAAAATACAAGGTTACTTTGCCTTTTTCTATTAGATACCTTATGTTTTACTCACCTACACTGCTTTCCCATACAAAGTGCAAATGTCTTACCTCAGGGTGATGAGGTCCAGATGATTTCATATCCACAATCGGAAATTACACTATTATTCTTAAATCATAGATATAGTTCATTATTTTGAGAGAAGACAGGGTTTGGCAGCAGAGTTCCACAGTACTTGCCCAGTAATGGTGAATTGCTGTTACTTCCATTTCTCACCTTTAGGAAGGAGTCATTCATTATTAAACTTAAACTTTCTTCTCTAATGTATATACATTACAATGTGAGACAATTTGAATGATGACACTTTTTGGAAAAGCTTTGTCTTTTTATATACGTAAGAATGAAGGGTTTTCTGAAAATACATGCAGAAGTCATCTTCACTTGCAAAGGGGAAAAATGTTCCATGTGTAGATCAAAAAACATTTGTATTTGGATTCAGAAATATCTGTTAACCTACAGCAATTAAAACATCAGGCTGCTTTTTTATACAATAGTTTGTGCTATGATCCTGCAGCCTTTGCTTTTGGGGAAACATTTGGAAGAATGTAGGTAAAGTGAATTTTTAAAGGGTGGGGATGGGTGGGGGCAATGTTGCCTGCCCTGTTTCCAGTCAACTATTATACATTTTTCATTGTGTGTGTGTGTGTGTGTGTGTGTGTGTATGTGTGCGCACGCACACGGATTTCCCATTGAAAATTACTTGGCTGTAAAGGGGCTATGAAAAAAATACAATGCAAAGTATAATAAAGTTCAGAACAAAAGGAATTTCTGTGTGGGTGAAGGACAGAAGTATAAATCTATACAACTTCTGACTGTTGTTAAATGTGTTTTAGAAACACATTAAGAGGCCTTGTTGCTTTTTTGTTTCAACTTCTCATTGTTGAATAGACACATATAAAAACAGGAAATGAGTTGGTGTTTTGAGGGGAGAGAGAACCACACTGTGAATTCAACCACTTTCTGTCCCCCAGCCTGGCTCCTACCCTGCATTCACAACCAGCCCTGCTTCCAGGAGGGCTCTCAATGCTTCTAAAGGAAACGTTACACAGGCAATGTATGTTGGAACCAGCCTGTCATGTAGAAATGCTGATTTTACTGATCTGTGTATTCAAAATATTGGAATTTCCTCTCTTCCCTTTGTAATTCCATGGTTTAAAATTTGGTTAATTGCTGGTATCTTAAGTCACAGAGTTAAGACAGTCTGATTTTGCTGGGCTGTGTTGATCAGGTGAGATTCCTTTTAGGTCTATGTAGTAGCCCATGGGAGAGAATAATGCCTTTCTAGTGCTTCAGGGATTATTCTGCTAAGTGTTTAAACAAAGTAGACTTGCCATGATAGAGTAGCCAGTTATTCACTAGTAGATAGGAGGGCTGCCATATTTAAGACCTGCCAGCACCATACTCTTGAGTTTGGGTGTTTTCACTTGCCATGACAGAGTAGCCAGTTATTCACTAGTAGATAGGAGGGCTGCCATATTTAAGACCTGCCAGCACCATACTCTTGAGTTTGGGTGTTTTCACCTAGGGGTCCTCTTTTAAAATGGCATTGCTCTGAGAGGAGCAGTGAGATACTAATTTTCATTGACACTACCAACAACTTGTCTTATTCACTTTCGTCTCCTAGGAGGAATGGGGCCACCGATAGCAGCGGGCATCCCTGGGACATCAGAGGGATGTCCTGAAATGGGATGTGAAGGCATGAAAACAATCGCAGATTCCAGGCATGGTCTAGAGCTCGGCCCTCACTTGGTAGTAACACAGAATCCTCAGTCAGACATTTCCGTTCCCACGGCAGTTCACAAGAATGGAATGCTGAGGCTTCCTGGTCCAGCTGCCAATAAACTATGCCCACAATCTTCCCACTGAGCGCCAGACGGAGCTACATTTTACAGGCCTAAGCTGTGGTTTCCTTTCTTTGCTTATGGGACAGGAAGTTTCAGATCCATTCTACGGAGTAATGAAGGACAGCAAGAAGGAGAAGTTCTTACTCTCCATGGCTGGAAAGCAAGGCTTTGCTTCCCAGCATCTATCAGGCAAATGGCAAATGTTGACTCTGATCAATAATGGTCCATTCAAGCTGGAGTGAGTTAAGAGTTAGTTGCACTGTGACTCCAACCTAACGGGATTATTCCATCTTCCCTCCAGATCACACTCCCTTCATTCTTTCTGCTTTATGCTTCATATAAATATATGGATCTCCATGGTGGGGGAGGTACAAAGGTCCAAGTTGAGTAACCTGACCGGCACAAAGAATACTGTATTTGTCTCTTCGTTTTCTCCCTGCTACATACATCTTTTGGTTTCCTGTCATGCGAATATGCCTTTAGAAAAGGCATGAGCTTCCTTTGAGTGTTATTTATGGCACTACATGTTAAGGCTATTGATTAATAAAGGATTTAGGTGAATTCCAAAGGGAAGAGCTTTCCAGGATGATAAAACTCTGCATCAGGAATCATGTTGAAGCTAAACCCATAGGCAAAGGCCATGTGCCAGAATACCCTTCCTCGCCAGGCCGGGCAGAAGGTGACAGCAACCAAATCAGATGAGGTGGATTGCAGGCGAGAAAAGATTTTGTTGGGAACAAAGTCTGCAGCTACCAAGAAACTAGCAGCTGAACAGAAGCCCACTGGAAAGAATCCTCCCACAGAAGGAAAGAAGCCTGCTGCATACACCAGTACATTTGTTTATGCTACAAAGATCAAATCATCTTGGGCAGCTTATTTTGAATGAAGACCTGATCAAAGAGGCAGTGAGAAAAAAATTAAAAATACAACTCCAGATGAGGTGTAGAGGAACAAGCAAACTTTTTGGAAACCTTACTGAAGCCTCTTGTATGGTGAAACAAAACCAATTTAGAGAGCATCGGAATGAGGTTTAGATTTAAATTCCACTCTCAGAGGAATTCAGCATCCTTATCCTTTTGAGTCTCAGGTTCCACCTGAGTTTATTTCCTAAGGACGAATGCATTTTCAGCAGAGCTTGCAAAGGTCACAACCCCATGAGCTCTGGGGGTTTTCTGGCAAAACACAGATGCTGAGTTCCACACACTGGGTCCTCATCAGATGAGGCTTATTCAGACCATTTCCTTCCTATGAGCGATGATATTCATGTTCCATCTCACATGCCCAGTGCAGGTGATGTGGCAGAAAGAGCACAGAGGGAGCTTACCGGGGGCTCTGGAAGACCCCAAAGGTTCAGGCCCACAAGGGGCATGGCTCTGCCTGCTCCAGGTGCAAGGGGGGCTTCTCTCTCAGTGTGTCCTGGGGTGGGAGTGGAGGGTGGATGGGTGGAGGATGGGCAAACAGCAAAGTCACTTCTGTGTCCAAATTAGAGCTCTGGAGTTGTGGTGGAAAAAGGACAGACCACACCTCCTACAACAAGGGAGCACTTATTCAAGGCAACGCTTGTCTTTAGAGGATGTTGACGATGCCCCAAACTTACTGTAGCTGTCAGGGAAATTAGGTGAGCTATTTAGTATCATTCAGTTTCATTTTACAGAATCAGCATGTTGTTCTTAGACTTTCCTCTGATCCTTTTAGGTCTCAACTTACTGTTGCCCTCTTAAAGAAGCCTTCTAGTTCCCAGACTGAGTTAGGAACCCCTACCCCTGCTGGACTCAGTTAGTCCTTTCCACATTGTGCTGTAATTGGCTATACCCCATCTGTCCTTTCCACCAGACTAGGAGTCTTCCGAGGGCCCAGAGGTTCCCAACTTCCGGTGTTTGGACTGGTGCTCTGTAAATGTTTAGGGAATGAAAGGGTAATGAATAAATTAATGAAACAAGTAAGAATCATAGAGTATCAGAAGCACTAAAGAAAAGGGGTAAAATCCATCATCTTTTAAATAATTCATTTAAATGATATTCAAATACACATTACCTCCAAGAAATCATTTCTGCATTCAATTGAGTTCTCAGTGCCAAACAAATGAAAAAAGAGGGTGTGGTTGTGGCGGGGCTATGAGAGTAATCGTGCACTCCATGTCACTGTCATAGTTATCTGGCCATCCAGTACTCCTCAGGTTGCCAAATGCCTTGTGATAGTCTCTGTTGCAATCTTAGAAGAAAAATATGCGTAATTAATGTATGCATTCTGATGTTCAGTGCTCTTTCAACTTCACGGGAATAATTCAAAAAGATCATTACATGTGAACAAACTTTAGAAAAAAGTAATCCAGCTTCTTTGTTTACCTTTGAGATAATTGAGACCCTAAGCGGTGAAGTGAATTTCAAGCAGCACACACAGATGCAATGCAGCAGCTCGTTCACACAAACACCCCTACAGGAAGCATGACACAGGAGCCTTCTCATTTAAAGACAAATACTCGAGGATCCTTTGAACTTTTTCTGATCACATTGAGGTGAAGTGGCTAGCATTCAGACTCTCTTTTAGACAAGGACGCTACCTCCAAGACAGAGTTTTGTGCAAGGGTTTTAAATCCATTGGTGAGTTATTTGTGGGAAATCGTTCTTTACCTTTTTTTTTGTAAAAAAAAAAAAAAAAATCAAAAGTACTTTTGTTTGTTTAACCAAAGGCAGCTTTCATTTGAATCAATTCAAAATAAATATTAAATAAAGTGTTCTGTTAAAATAAACTTCTCAGTGATAGTAATCAGGTAACTCTTTTAAGGCTTTTTGATTTTTACAAACATAATTTTCTAAGATTTTCAACCTTGTGAAATACTAAAAACCTCTGAAATATAAACATTAAATGGGTAAATTGTATGATATGAGGATTGTATTTTGGTAAAGCTCTTGTAAATATATATATATATATATTTCTTGTAAATAAATATGTATATTCAGTGTGGTTAAGTGGGTAAATTAACAAAATAACTGGTATATTTTTAAAATCAACTACATAGACATTGAAGAAAATGCTAGCATTCTAAGCATCTTGGTTAGTATTTTATTCTCTTTACCTCTTTAGAAACCAACTTTAGTAATTTGCTAAATTGGGCCTGGGTTCTAGTTAAGAGATGGGTGTGGTTTTTGTTAACAAATCCTAATTTACTCACAGGAGTCAATTCTAGAAATAATTGTAATTATTCTAGGAATAATTGTAATGATGGCAGCTTTTCTTAATAAAAGATGAAGTTCTGGGGCTCACCTGCTATCTGATAGGTGAAACTCATTCTAGAATTTCTGTTTAAAACTCCAGATTTGAAAATGACAATTGCAGTACTCATAGAAGAATAAAACATTGGCACAGCTGAAGCATTTCTGCCACAGAACTGAATTCTTGAATTTCCATGACTCTGAAATGAAATGGAAGCCAAATCATGTTAGATTTATTTTAGAAAAGAACAGCATAACAGAAATTAAACTGCATATAAAAGTATGGCTCAAATATTTAACCATGGAAACTAGCTCTGTTGTTGGAAGTGCTCTGCAAGAAGACTCACGTTGGCCTTGGAACTGATACAAGTCACACCTTCCCAGAGGGGAGGGAGGAGCGGAGGCAAAGTTTCTGCTGAAACCACAGACACTTCCCTGCTGAAAACAAGACCCCTCCCCTCTCATGCGACTTCCTAGTTGAGGCCTGTGCCATTGCTCTGAGCACCACTGGGCTGTTTGAGAGTTCACTGGATTTCTCCTCCTGGGGCTTTTGCCAGTCCTGAGCTCCATGAGACTAACAACCATCATCGCCCTGATCCAGCCCTTGCTACCCCTTAGTAAATCTAATCAGAGCCTTTGGTTCCACTGTACATCCCCAAGCCAGCCAGGGCCTGTAATGAGGTGCTGGTTCCCCTTTGTAACACTTGGGCAGCCCTCATTACCTCTCAAAAGCCTGGAGTAAATGCAGTTGAATGCCCATCAGTTCTTGCATAAAAACAAGTTGTATTTGCAGCCTCCCTGTCACAAGTATGTCTCTAATATCTGCAGTCCTTAGGAACTTACTGAAAGACCCCACCCAACTCTGCTTGCAAACTCCTCTTACTGCTCAGGACTTCCACTCCTCCTCCTATCCGTCTCCTGCTCTTGGTCCTTGTCTAACTTTGCTGTATCCTGTGAACTTGAACCGCACTGTCAATCATTCTCTGTATACATCCCTGCCTTTCCACTTTGTAGCCTTAGCAAAACTTGTTTCTCCACCAGCCTCCTGGTAGAGGCCATTCTTTTCCCATGCTCCACAGTTAATTGAGTAGGAAGGGTGGGGGATCAGCCTAGGGGGAAGGGAGCGATGCTCCACGTTCCTCACCGCAGCTTCCATCCTTGCCTCAAAGCTGGTTCGCCTTTGAGGGTCTCTACGTCTGGTCAAATATATTCTCACCATTGTCATCACTCTCATTTACTTTTCTCCTGGTTACTTCCCAACATTTATGAAAGACTTGAGGTGTCTCAGCTCATAGTAATCTCCTGCCCCCGATTTCCTTTCTGAACCCTTAGAGGTTTCAGTGTTTATACAGACAAGCCATTAAACACCCTCACTTTATATTTCTTAACACCAGTGACTTCCATCTCTACGTCTCTGTTCATCCCCAATGCCAGGTAGCTACTGTACATCCTCTATAACAGCCCTACACATCATTCCTTCATGATCTTCCAGTTAGACCTTCTCTGTCTATTCCTGGATACCCTGAGAATCCCAGTTTCTCCCAGCTCATCCGTCAATGTTTGTCTTTCCTCCCTACCTACCCAGTCTGAAACTCTTGATTGTTTCCTGTATTCATTCAGTTGAAAACATTATTCAGTCATGACAAACACTGGGTCTTACTCACAGCCACTCCAGCTGCTGTTATGTTCCAGCTGGTGCCCAGTGCTCTGTAAGTGGCACTCTGTGCCCCACTGAGTGGTCCACCATGATCCTCATTTTCTTAGCTTCATGAAGCAGGGGGAAAAGCTTTCACCCAAAGGGACTTGTTCCACTTGGCTCTAAGTCCTTCCTGTAAGGGTACCACTGGGTAATAGGGATTTTGTCCTGAAAACCATTACCAACAGAATGATAATAATCTAGCATCTTGTCCATCTTGAGAGCTTGGGAGCTCATCTCAGCGTCTATGCTTTGCACAAAACTGAGCAAGTCCAGGGCCTATTCAGCTGCCAGCACATCTCACACCTCTCCACATTGGAGTCAGACAAACGGGACTTTTCTCTCCCCAGCAAGACCAGGTGAGAAGCAGGGGACCCCAGATTTATAGTGAAGAGGACCCTGAAAACTCTGACAACAAATGGGACTCTACTATTCCAGAAGATGGGGCTTGAACATGACATTCTTGGAATGAACTGGGGAGGGTTAGTTGCTCCCCCGACTGCAGAAAGACAATCCAGCTATTCTCAGATGTTCTCCCTGGTATCCATCCTCAGTTCATGGCCTCTCCCTTTACATATTTTTCCCTGGATAATCTTATTCTTCTCATTATTTCAATTACTTATCATGATAATGATGGTGCACAAAAATCTTTGGGCCTTAGGTCAACATCCCACTTTGTGTCCAACTGTCTCCTCAACATCTTATTCCAGAGGAAATTCAGACTCAGCATTTTGTAAAGCTCAAAATGGCTTTCTTTCTTTCTTTTTTTTTTTTTTTTTTTTGAGAAGGAGTCTCGCTCTGTCACCCAGGCTGGAGTGCAGTGGCATGATTGGGTTCATGCCATTCTCCTGCCTCAGCCTCCCGAGTAGCTGGGACTACAGGCGCCTGCCACCGCGCCCGGCTAATTTTTTTTTTTTTGTATTCTTAGTTTCTTAGTAGAGACGGGGTTTCACCGTGTTAGCCAGGATGGTCTCGATCTCCTGACCTCATGATCCACCTGCCCTGCCTCAGCCTCCCAAAGTGCTGGGATTACAGACGTGAGCCACCATGCCCGGCCTCTTTGTTGTTGTTGTTGTTGTTGTTGAGACAACGTCTTGCTCTGTCGCCCAGCCTGGAGTGCAATGGCGCAATCTCGGCTCACTGCAACCTCCGCATCCTGGGTTCAAGCGATTCTCATGCCTCAGCCTCCTGAGTAGCTGGGGTTATAGGCACGCACCACTGAACCCGGCTAATTTTTTGTATTTTTAGTGGAAATGGGGTTTCGCCACATTGGCCAGGCTGGTCTTGAACTCCTGACCTCAGGTCACCTGCCTCAGCCTCCCAAAGTGCTAGGATTACAGGCATGAGCCACCGCATCTGGCCCTTTTCTTTTTATCTCTCTTATATTACCATGAATATAGACCTCTGAAACTGGTGCCAAACGGCCTCTTCACTGATTCTCTTGTGTTCTGTATTGACCCTTTCAATTCAGCCTATACATAAATCCTACTAACTATATGTATTTCTCCAAGCATGGTCCATGGAGCTCTGGTATTGGCACCAAAACACCAGAGATGTTTGTCAAAAAGTCAGATAAATGGGTGTTATAACTCGGTCTCTGAGGGTGGGCCAGGGAGGATGCACTTTTAAGATGCATCTTAATGCATTCTTAGGCACACGAAGCTTTGAGAGCTCTGGACCTACAGGACCAAGTTCAAGTTTCTCGACACACCTGATTGGAGGGCTTTGTGTACAGATGAAAAACACATTAAGCTGGAAGTAACTTAGAAAATTATTTAATCATGGCCTCATTATTTCAAGTGTTTTGCAAAAGCTGGTGAAAAGATGCGACTGTCATTCATCCTATAATTGTTACCTGTGGTGAGTCCTGAAGCTCTAAGTAATTCTGCATGCAATCTTATGAGCTCAGCTGTTAACACCCACACAGTTATCTTGACCTGCTGATGTGGAGGGGTGTCAATGACCCAAGTACAGATGGAAAATTGGACATCTGGGTCTGATGAATTGGGTGATTAAATATTTTGTGGGGACCAAGTTGCATTGTATGTTCCACCACAAGGCACTGGGAAGAAAAAGCAACACAGGAGACATTTTATTCATGTCTCATCTCAGGCAATCTTTAAAATTCTGTCTTCCTCATCTCCCACCCTAGAGGAGCTATATTTTCATCATTCCATTAAGAATTGGGGGCTTAGGCCGGGCGTGGTAGCTCACGCTTGTAATCCCAGCACTTTGGGAGGCCGAGGTGGGCTGATCACGAGGTCAAGAGATCGAGATCATGGTGAAACCCCCGTCTCTACTAAAAATACAAAAAATTAGCCGGGTGTGGTGGTGGGCGCCTGTAGTCCCAGCTACTCGGAGAGGCTGAGGCAGGAGAATGGCGTGAACCCGGGAGGCGGAACTTGCAGTGAGCCGAGATTGCGCCACTGCACTCCAGCCTGGGCGACACAGCGAGACTCCGTCTCAAAAAAAAAAAAAAAAAAAGAATTGGGGGTTTATATCCTTGACTAAAAATTGTATCAAATTTTGTACCACAGATTAACATAGAGTAATGAACATGGTGTTTAGTAATTGACATTGAGTTTAGATAGTAATTGACATTGAGTTTAGTAATTAACATTGAAATTTCAATATAATAAGCAGGGCATTCTTTTCAGTGCCTAAATACATGTGTATTTCATAACATATAAAAATGCTTCTATTTACTCACTATCCATGATGGTGTATGTAGCATTAAATCCTCTAATGTTAAGTCACTGACGAATTGAACCATAAGGAAGTTACCAGAAGAGATAAAAGGAGCAGGTACAGTGGAACCACAAAACGTTCCAGCAAAGTTGGCATTTTCACTAACCCCATAGTATAACTGGAAAGAAAAACAATTCATTACTTCTCCATTATTTACAAAAAAGTTGCATCTTTCACACTAAATTGGATGTGAAGTCACAATAGGTCATGATTAAACATTTTTACATTGATGTTCTTAGAGGTGGTCTTAATTTAGGAACAGAATTATAATTGGATTGATTATATTATGACTTTCAGTAAAAACCTGGTATGATGCCTAATATTTTTTTCCTCTTTGGGAAAGTAATCTATGATTTTAAAAAGAATGTGTCATAAGAGTCCGCTCACCCACTGCTACCTTAACCACTGCACCCACTAACACTTTGGCCCCAGTTGCTCTGATGTCTTGCCTTGATGATCACTGGAGCCTCCCACAAAGCCCCTGATTCTGCTCTTGTTCCTTGTTAGTCTATTCTGAAAATGTCATCGAGAGGATACTGTTAAAATCTAAGTCAGACCAGGTCATTGCTCTGCTGAAACCCTCCTAACTGCCTCCCATCCACTCAATAGAACAACCAAAGCCATCACAATGGCCTTCTCTCCTCCTCTCCCACCCCTGACCTTTCTGATCTAATTTCTTATTTTCTCCACTTTGTTCATTTTGCTTCTTGAGCCAAACCAGGCATGCTCCTGCTTCTTGGGTATGGCATTTGCTGTTTCCTTTGCCTGGAATGCTCTTCCCTGTATATCCACATCGTTTGTCCTCCTACATTTCTTCAGGTCTTTACTCAGATATCCCCAACTTGGCTGGTGTGGTGGTACACGCCTGTAATCCCAGCTACTCAGGAGACTGAGGCAGGATAATCACTTGAATCTAGGAGGTGGAGGTTACAGTGAGCTGAGATCGTTTCACTGCACTCCAGCCTGAGTGATGGAGCAAGACTGTCTCCAAAAAAAAAAAAAAAAGATAGCCCCAACTCGATAAGGCCTTCCTTGTGTAAACTCTCCCAACATTCCCATCTCCTTTCCTGCTTGACTTTTCTCCACAGCAAGTATTACCTTCTTCAATATACTACATATTTAACTTTTTTTTTTTTTTTTTGAGACAAGGTCTCACTGCTCTCCAGGCTGGAGTGCAGTGCTACAATCATAGCTCACTGCAGCCTTGAACTTCTGGGCTCAAGTGATCCTCCCACCTCAGCCTCCTAAGTACTGGGACTACAGGTGCATGCCACTATGAATAGCTAATAAGAAAATTTTAGAGATGTGGTCTTGTTATGCTGCCCAGGCTAACTTGTTTATTTCATTGTCTTTCCCGCTGAAGAGAATACAAGTTCCATGAATGCACAGATTTCTGTTCTGCTCACTGCTATGTTCCCAGTTTTTAGGTGTCTGCACATGAAAGGCACTCAATAAATATCTAATAAATAAATAAACAAGTGCTTTGATTCCCCTCTTCCACAAGCCCTCCCAAAACTGTTCTCCCTGAGGCTTCTTTACCTCAATGTTTCAAGCCTACAACTTCGGTCATCTCTGATTCCTCTCTCTCTCTTCACTCCACATCCACTCCATTCTACCTTCAAAACATATCTCAGAGGGCTCCATCTCCAGGTGGCCACCATTGTTCTTCACCTGTTCCCACTGAAACATCTTCTTAATAGACCTAATTCCGGAGCAGCCATAGTGTTCTCCGCTGAATTGCCTGCATGTCTGCAAACTCCAATGAGATGCTGCTCCTGCTCTGACTAAAATGCTCGGGCAGATCCCCGTTGTGCCTAAAGTAAAATTCCAGCTCCTTCCCACGGTCTGCAAGCCCCAGCTGCTCTGGCCTGTGCCTCCTTCCCAGGCCGCCCGCACCTCACTGCTGGTTGCACTTCCTTCATCCCAGGAGGACTCCTGCCCATGGGCCTGCTCCTGCAGCTCTTCCTGCCAGGAGACGTCTTTCCTCAGCTGAAGCTGAACCCGCACAGCTAAGGTCTCCCTGTCATGGGCCCTCACCTCACATGTCACCTCCTCAGAGAAGCCTGTGCTATCGAATGTTGCCCTCCCCCAGCATCATCCTGTTTTATTTTCCTATTATAATAAAAACCAATCTTATTTATTGTTTATTTGCTTTGTCCGGTCTCTTTCCCAACAAGGATGTAAGTCCCACAGGTAGGGAGACGGAGACTCTGTGTGACTTCTTCACTGTGGTGTCGCCAGCACCCAGAACAATTCGCATCCATGGCAGCCTTCTAGAAACATCCTTTGAAATAGTAGGTGCTTGGATTTCTCTAAACACATAACTAGAAAACATTTGTTTTCTTCTGAGTAATCTTCATTGTATTTCTTTCTTTTTTTTTTTTTTTTTTTTTTTTGAGACAGAGTCTCGCTCTTTCTCCAGGCCGGACTGCAGTGGCACGATCTCGGCTCACTGCAAGCTCCACCTCCCGGGTTCACGCCATTCTCCTGCCTCAGCCTCCCGAGTAGCTGGGACTACAGGAGCCCGCCACCACGCCCGGCTAATTTTTTTTGTATTTTTACTAGAGACGGGGTTTCACTGTGTTAGCCAGGATGGTCTCGATCTCCTGACATCGTGATCCACAGTGCCCCTTTTCTGTTTTTTTCTTTTCTTTTTTTTTTTTTTTTGAGACGGAGTTTCGCTCTTGTCACCCAGGCTGGAGTGCAATGGCCTGATATTGGCTCACTGCAACCTCTGCCTCTGGGATTACAGGCGTGAGCCACCGCGCCCCGCCCTATTGTATTTCTAAATGAGTATCTGTGTGTATCTAACTCCAAATATTAAACTCATAACAGAACTATGATGTGCTCAAGGCCACAGAACAGTCATGACCATGACCACTGACATTACTCTAAAGTGCTAGAATTATGTAAGATAGGAATGGCTAAAACCAGTAATTTCAAAAGAAAAAGAAATGCACCACTAGATGGCACTGTCTTTCCAACTTAAATATGATTTTAGTTAATACAGAATCCGAAGAAACTCGAGTTTTCTAATCTTCACTCCCTTGTTTCACGGAAGAGCACATTTGCCAAGTTTTAGATCATGCACTTTTTCTGGTAAGCAAGTTAAAATTTCATGATAATCATTGCTGTCTTTATGATCACGTTTATATTAGCAAGCATTTTTTTTTTTTTTTTGACATGGAGTCTCGCCCTGTTGCCCAAGCTAGAGTGCGATGGCGTTATCTTGGCTCACTGCAACCTCCGCCTCCTGAGTTCAAATGATTCTCTAGCCTCAGCCTCCCAAGGGATTACAGGCGCCCGCCACCACACCGAGCTGATTTTTGTTATTTTTAGTAGAGACGGGGTTTCACCATGTTGGCCAGGCTGGTCTCCAACTCCAGACCTCGTGATCCGCTCGCCTCGGCCTCCCAAAGTGCTGGGATTACAGGCATGAGCCACCGCTCCCGGCCGCAAGCATTTTTATTCTGGGACTTGTGTGCCAGGCCTCTGTGCTGGGTCCTGTGCATACAAGGATGTATAAAGACCTTTCTAGACCTTCAAGACATAGACCTCCTCATGAACAAAGGAGAGTAAAGGTCTACAAATTAAATAGACATACACTTGTATATGCACATACATTATATATGTATACATATAAATATATGTGTGTATATAAATTATATACAAAATAGAGAAAAGTAAGTGCCACAATAAAAGAATGGAAGTGTATCATGAGAACCCACATGATGGAGACAGACATTTGGATTGGCCCTTAAATGTAAGTAGAGACCTTCCAGACCTACAAAAGAGGAAGGGTATCCCAGCCAGACAGACATGAGTGCCAGGCCACGGAAGTGTGAAACGCATGGCATGTGTCAACAACTTCTGACCCCGTTCATTGAGCCTGGAGGCTAGGGTGAGAGAACAGGAGAAATGACGAAGTCCAACAAACAAGGCTGTGAAGTTCCATATATTTCATGCCAAGGAGTTTGGATCTGATCCTACATGATGTAAGCTCAGATTGGGACTTTAAATGGATAACTGGTAAATGTGAAAGAAGGTATGAGGCAGAAGCCAGGGCTAGATGGAAAGAAATGACATATGTGCCTGGCCCCAAGCTGGTATTGGGTTAGTTCATTCATTACCACAGTAAGATTTCTCCTAAGTGAGTTGAAATAGATTTTGGCCTCGGGATAACTGACATAAGAGGCTCTAGACTCCTATGCATCAAACCCAAGATCTGTATCTGCTCTCCTATTCTCTGATAACACTAAGTCTCCACTAAAGACTTTTGCAGGTTGCCCTACAGTGCTTTGCAGGGGGTGCCCTATACAATGATGATGAGAGGGAATCATATATAACCTGGGATATAAATGGTGTCTTTAGTATCTACACCATCATACGCAGCTATGGGCTGCATTCTGGGAGCATACATTTCCTAGCACGACTGCGTTGGACCTGGAGCTTGAATTACGTTCTAAGTCTTGTGGATGTGGGTAAGTACTGAGAAGAATGTTATATTTTCTCAACTTTTAGAACTCTGATAGTTTTAGAATCTGCTAAAGATCTTGAAGGTATTGTACAAATAATTTAGTGGCAGGCAGGCTCTGCTACAACCACAGCAAGATCCCACACTTCACCCAGCTATTGACTTGAGCAGTCAGAGAAACTGGGAAAGAAAATTTTTGGATTTTAATTCCTATGAACTTTTAATGCACAAGGGCAATAGGCTTTGATATTGCACTATAATTCTTTTCAAATTTAATACTTTTATACATTAATATCCTTAGGACTTTATCTTTTAATATTTCCCTGGGAGTTTGATCACAGGAGGATTTTGATATTCTTACTTGGAATATCTTAGAGTATCTTCATGAATTCTTTGATCTTATTGCGGAATGTCTGATGGGGTCTTCTGGGCAACATGCCAGGGCATAATTTAGTATGGGTAGAAGAATAGAGAGTGACTTTTCAGGTTTGGGGCTAAACTCTGACTCATTTCAGAATCTTCTGGGGAAAAAAAGTTATATTAGTCTCAGTTGCCTCAGAAAAAAGCCACAAAGAAGCAAGGATTAGAATCAGCTCTACAAGTGCAGGAGTTTTCCTAGTATTGTTTTCTAAAATCTCAGTGTTCTTTCGTAGTTGTTGGAGCAATGTCTAGAATATAGCAGGTATGTTAATTAACATTGATTGAATGAAAGAATAAATGAATAGTAGGTGCAACCTCATACGGATAGGAACGTGATACCTTCCATAGACTGCTGATCCTCTCCCCAAAGATGGACCGCCCCTCCTCAGCTCCAGTGTCTGACACAGACTGAATGGTTAAGCCCAGTGCGTTAAGTCAGACCTTCTCAATGAGGTCAATACCACCCCGTAGAGAGTGTTTTGCACAAGTGTGGTGGTTTTTGGGTCATCACTATTAATTTGGGGCTATAACTGGCATTTAGTAATTCACGGTACAGTTTTGCAAAGTGAAAAATTATGTCCCACATAACTTTTGAATGTCCTGTCTGACATTTGTGTAAAGAAAACTTTTTGTAATTATTTGATCCCAGAACCTAAATCCATTTTGTATATAAACAGAAAAATATTTTTGCACAGTTTCAATATGCACCAAATTTCCAGAAATGTAATTATTGTGTAAGCTGAGGGAAGACTGTACTTTGGTTTAGAAATGTTTAAGTCTTTCCACCAGTTTGGAAATTCATGTTGCAGATGGCGGTGTTACTATTGGCATGTGGATTGCAAATACAACCCACTCATATTTGTTTAAATTTGTATTTGTTATTCACCACCATTCCACATATAAAAGGGATCTATTTTATTATGTGACTTTGCGTAGCAGTGTTAGAGTATTTACATATGCGAATATACACTATTTTATGTACTTTCCTTTTATTTCTCCTTTTCATTGCCTTTAGGATATTATAGTGATTTTTTGAAATTACATTATGAGTAGGTTATAGCATAGATGATATTCACTTCAGGTGGGAAAGGATGCATTACAAAATATTGGCTATGAAAAGGGGCACTGACATCTGTAATCCTCACACTTTGGGAGGCTCAGGTAGGTGGATCACCTGAGGTCAGGACTTTGAGACCAGCCTGGCAAACATGGTGAAACCCCGTCTCTACTAAAAATACAAAAATTAGCCAGGCATGGTGGTGCACGCCTGTAAGCCCAGCTACTTGGGAGGCTGAGGCAGGAGAATTGCTTGAACCGGGGAGGCAGAGGTTGCAGTGAGCCGATATCACACCATTGCACTCCAGCTGGGTGACAAGAGCGAAACTCCATCTCAAAAAAAAAAAAAAAGAAAAAAGAAACAGAAAAGGGGCACTGATGTAGTTGAGGAAAAACTGGGCAATGTTAGGATGAGTACATCTCTCTGCTGGTTCCATATTTCCTGGCAGAAAAAGTCAACTAGGTTCATGCTCCTGGCCCCTCTCTGCTGCCCAAGTCACTGCTTACCACAAGAGTGACAACCAAGTGGTAATTCAGGAGTCAAGAACATGGGCATGAGGGGATGTAGCTCATAGCCTCTCCTTTCCTTCTCCATTTTGGTAGTCAGCCTCCCACAGGAAGCATTCTTTTGTGATGTTCCTCTCAATTTTGTAAAGCATCACAAAAGGAAGTAAGTTTCTGTTTATTTTGTAAATCCCAGCTCAGCCATCCCCTCTAGGAAGCCTCTCCTGAACCCCAAAAGGAAGCCAATCAGAGCCTCTTCTGCTCTGCCCTTCTACATTGTTTCTATTTATGATTTTCATCATTTATACAACATGTTATACAACGTGACAAAAATGTCAATTATTTAAATGTATTTTATTTATACTTTAAATGTAATTATTTAAATATATATTATTTGTTTGCATGTCAGTCTTCTACACTTTATTGACAGCTCCTCAAGAAGCTGGAACTCCTCAAGATATGCCTTTAGCTTTCTACACCTCCAGTGATGCTGGTACAGGGCCTGGCACATACCCTTGCCAACTAACTCCTTCTGCAATGGATGTGATGTGGATTTCAACAGAGACCACTCAGTGAAATGCACAATTCACTAGGTGATTCAGTTACCATAATTATTCTCCAAGTCAACCCTTTCACAAACAATCATGATAGAATTATGAATGAATAATGGAATTGGTATGATTTTACTTGTATATGTACCACAGAGTTCAGTTAAATTAGCTTTTCTAAAAAGTGATTTATAATCTCTAAAAAAAAATCTAAAAGGAATCAAATGTCTCATTTATCACAGAAAAATCTCTTTAATAAAGAAACCTCCAAGCTCCACATTCCAAGGGCTGTTCTTTGATCTGACAGTTTACTGGTAGTTGGAAACATTGCCAATTGAAGGAAATTGCTTTTCCAAGGGGGAAAACAAGAATAGTTCTGAACAGAATTTATTTGAAAAAAAGGTATTTTATTTTGAAGCAAGAAAATAACTCCTTGTTTTTGATATTGTAATTTCTGGCGTGAATGAATTGCGGAAATTCAGACAACGACAAGCTGTTTTAATGACATTATCAAATCGCACTCCATAAAAATGGATCTTGAGAGTAAATCCAATCAACTCTCCTAGCAAGGCCATCCTCAAAACATTCTTGAAATTGTAATTTTATATGTAAATCTATTATTTTTAGTTTTTAAGAAAAAGAAATTCCATAGTGTCCATGCCAATTTGGAATTACTCCAAGGGGGGGAAAAAGGGAGGTAAATTCGTTTACAATTTATGTCAGGCACAATGCTAAACACTCTAGTACACATAATTTTAATCCTCAAAACTGCCTTTCATGGTAGGTACTATTATGTGATTTAAAGAAAAATAGATGAAGTGATGAGGAATTGGGGAAATTAGGAAACTGGTCTGACAGCAAAATTGGGTTTGAGTCCCCATACTGTCTGTCTCTAAACCTTATTACCTTTCTGTAAAACCAGGGGAGCTGTTGAACAGTTCTGAATTCAGCTTTAGGACTACTCTAGTCATTTTGGTCTCTCCCCACCTTTTTTTTTTTTTTTTTTAAAGTGTCTCACTCTGTTGCCCAGGCTGGAGTGCAATGGCATAATCACAGCTCACTGCAGCCTCTACCTCCTGGGTTCAGGGGATCCTCCCACCTCAGTCTCCCGAGAAGCTGGAACCATAGGTGCACACCACCACACCCAGATACTTTTTTTGTATTTTTCATAGAAATGGGGTCTCACTGTGTTACCAGGGCTGGTCTCAAACTTCTGAGCTCAAGCAATCTGCCTACCTTTGCCTCCTAAAGTGCTGGGATCACAGGTGTGAGTCACGGCACCCGGCTGGTCAGGTCTCATTTTAGGAAAGGAGAATTCAACCTGAATTGACATTCCCTGTTATCTTTAGTCTTTCATGAACTCCTCTGATCCAGCTTCTGTGCCAATACTCTATTAAAATGGTTGTCATCCAATGGAATGAGGCTGTTCTTCATCTTTACCTTTCTTGGCCTTTACTTTACAATTTAATAGTATTGACCACCCATGCTTTGTAAAAGAATCCCCCTGCCCCTTGACTTCAGGGATACTACACTATTCCTGGTCTTCACATTCATTTTTTCATGATGCATCTGTTTCTTTTTCTGCCCCTTTTGCCCTCTCCAACTGCCTCCCTGGGTACCTTTCCTGGAGCTGAGAGCCTGACTTTCTGGAATCCATGCTGACTTTGTCTAAGAAAGCATCCTTTCTCCTGCTGGAAGGAAGGCTCTTTGTTGTGTCCTCTCTATTCATGGAGCTGTCTTCTCACTGGAGCTCCATTCTATTCTCTGCCCACTGCAGTCTCACTTGTCTGTCTTGCTCTCATCAAAACCACACTGTTATTTTTCTGGTCTCCCAGCCTTAGCCCTTTTCATAGCAAAAACATAAGCATATCATTGTGTACTTAAATGGGTATTCTGTCCACAAATTTTCCTTCCTTTTCTTTTAAAACAATTT
Organism: Symphalangus syndactylus; assembly: GCF_028878055.3. Taxonomy (NCBI): domain Eukaryota; kingdom Metazoa; phylum Chordata; class Mammalia; order Primates; family Hylobatidae; genus Symphalangus; species Symphalangus syndactylus. The sequence goes on from NC_072426.2 coordinate 82,684,982, forward strand.
TCTTTAAACTTTATGACAGTATTAGAACTTAAGTTTCTCTTGCACCCCTCTTGCCATCTCCACCATGGCTGCACCCCTGATCCGGGTCTAAGAGTGACCTCCTCACCTAGGGGTGACCTCTCCCTGGAGCCCTCCCGGTCTCCTCTCCTTCCAGTTCCCATAGCTACTGATTTCAGATCTTCCCCAGCTACTGCTCTCATCACATCACTCATTGGAAAACCTTCAACCACTTCTTATTTTCAGCCACACAGAGTCTAAAGTCATTAGTTCAACTTTCAGGATCCTTTGTAATTTCAGTATTTATCTACTTATGCCATCTTATTTCTTGCTACTCTTTAGCACTATTCTGCTTCAATATAGCCAGCCTCTTTATTCTTTCGACAACACGCACATATCAAGTTCAGCACCTTTTTGAAAATGTTCACCTTGCCTGAATTCTCTCCTGACTTGAGTAAGTTTTCCCTCATTCTATCATGTCTTTCTTGATCATGCCAGAGTTTCATGAACTTTCTTCCCTTTTAAGCTTGCACATTGCTTCAAGCCTGCATCAAATGCACTCATTAGCGCTTACATGCTTACTATCCTGAACTGTACATTCTTAATTTGCATGTGTCATCCCATAATTTTCCAATCAGTCTTAAGCTCCTCATAAATAGAAATCTTGCCATACTTTTAATTTCCCCCCGGAGAGTGCAGTAGTAAATCTTGCTACTTAACACTTGTAATCTGAACCCATATAACCTGATAGGTATAATAATTTAACATCAAAGAGTCTTAACAATTGAACAGAAGTTTCTTGATTTACTTTTTCATTTTTATTTTTATTTTTTGAGATGGAGTCTTGCTCTGTCACCCAGGCTGGAGTGCATTAGCAAGCTGTCAGCTCACTGCAACCTCTGCCTCCCGGGCTCAAGGGATTCTTCTGCCTTAGCCTCCCTAGTAGCTAGGATTACAGGTGCCCACCACCACACTCAGCTAATTTCTTGTATTTTTAGTAGAGATGGGGTTTCGCCATATTGGCGAGGCTGGTCTTGAACTCCTGGCCTCAAGTGATCCACCCACCTCGGCCTCCCAAAATGTGGGGATTACAGGCATGAGCCACTGTGCCTAGGCTTGATTTACTTTTAATGTGATTTCAGAACCATTTTACAATCTAAACATAATATGATAAGCAAATCTATAAGCCTAAGAAATAGACAAATTAAGAGATATTATTTGTGTCACTGACATTGTTTATTTTAGGATTTGCCAAGGTCCTTTGGGTATCTGTCTCCAGAAAATCAACCTTCCCATAGATCGTCTCTTGCAAGACATTAATGAATAGGAGATTTTAATGCTACTGTTAGAAGCCAGTCACACAAAATATTTGAGTCACCCATATTAAAGATTAATTTGATATGAAGGTAGAGCATCTATAATATTAAATGTTGCATCATTGAAGAATAGGTCATTTAAAAAGCAGTGGTACCTGTACTCACGGTTTTCAGGACTTCCTGTAATGATATAAACTGGAATACACTATATTAGAGTCTGGGGTGAGTAGACTCTGTTAAAAAAAACAGCCTTACCTTTACATAATCATAAAGGCATCTTTGCCTAGTACTTGCTGCTTCCAGAGCAAAAGTATTGAAGGTGAGGTGAATTAATTTATTTACAGGTGCAATTATGATCCATACACAGTTTAAATTCTTGTCATATATTCCATTCGATTCGAATCAGAATCAGGAGAGGCAAAGGTATTATTCGAACCTGTCAGATAACCACTACATCCTTGCTGAGGCCCTGCATTAAAACAAAGACACATCACTATGCAGGCCAAACAGAATAGACCTTACATTGCACATGGAGGGTTTTTGAAAGAACATAGTTTCCATTTTCTGTCACACTCTGAGAACATGATCAGATCATTCCCTCCTGGGCTCCCTCCTTTCCTCGCTCCTTCTCTCCCTTTGTTTTGTCCTTCCTTCCCCATCACCCTGCCATCCCTGCCTCTATTCATCCCTCCCTCAATCTTTGCTTCCATAGCAGAGCCTTCAGGTCTCCTTCTTACTCACAGAGTTGCTGAGTGGGAAAACACACCGGGTTCTATATACGTTTTTAGAACTGCTGATGTGATTTGTTGAAGAACTGCTGATGTGATTTATTGAAGATTTTCCTAGCCTTGAAAAATCCAATTTTATACAAAATCAAGTATTTTGCATAATAAAACTGGTGGAAAATGTCCATATGTTTTACTTTTATATTCCGCTTTTATGAACACTGTCAAACTGAAAACTGAATTTATGAAGAATTTACCCAACACACCAAGAAAATTGCTGCCAACAAATCTTTTATTTACATAGTGTGATAGAAAGAGGCTGGGTGCACTGCAAAAACATGCCAAATTGTAAAGACCATCCATGCTAGGAAGAAACTGCATCAACTAACAAGCAAAATAACCAACTAACATCATCATGACAGGATCAAATTCACACATAACAATATTAACATTAAATGTAAATGGGCTAAATATTCCACAGACTCGCAAATTGGATAAAGAGTCAAGACCCAGCCGGGCGCGGTGGCTCACGCTTGTAATCCCAGCACTTTGGGAGGCCGAGGCAGGCGGATCATGAGGTCAGGAGATCGAGACCACGGTGAAACCCCGTCTCTACTAAAAATACAAAAAAAAATTAGCCAGGCGTGGTGGCGGGCGCCTGTAGTCCCAGCTACTTGGAGAGGCTGAGGCAGGAGAATGGCGTGAACCCGGGAGGCGGAGCTTGCAGTGAGCCGAGATCGTACCACTGCACTCCAGCCTGGGTGACAGAGCGAGACTCCGTCTCAAAAAAAAAAAAAGAGTCAAGACCCATCAGTGTGCTGTATTCAGGAAACCCATCTCACGTGCAGAGACACACATAGGCTCAAAATAAAGGGATGGAGGAAGATCTACCAAGCAAATGGAAAGCAAAAAAAAAAAAAAGGCAGGGGTTGCAATCCTAGTCTCTGATAAAGCAGACTTTAAACCAACAAAGATCAAAAGAGACAAAGAAGGCCATTACATAATGGTAAAGGGATCAATTCAACAAGAAGAACTAACTATCCTAAATATATATGCACCCAATACAGGAACACCCAGATTCATAAAGCAAGTACTTAGAGACCTACAAAGAGACTTAGACTCCCACACAATAATAATGGCAGACTTTAACACCCCACTGTCAACATTAGACAGATCAGCAAGAAAGTTAACAAGGATATCCACGAGTTGAACTCAGCTCTGCACCAAGCAGCCCTAATAGACATCTACAGAACTCTCCACCCCAAATCAACAGAATATACATTCTTCTCAGCATCACACCGCACTTATTCCATAATTGACCACATAGTTGGAAGTAAAGCACTCCTCAGCAAATGTAAAAGAACAGAAATTATGACAAACTGTCTCTCAGACCATAGTGCAAACAAACTAGAACTCAGGATTAAGAAACTCACTCAAAACAGCTCAACCACATGGAAACTGAACAACCTGCTCCTGAATGACTACTGAGTACATAACGAAATGAAGGCAGGAATAAAGATGTTCTTTGAAACCAATGAGAACAAAGACACAACATACCAGAATCTCTGGGACACATTCAAAGCAGTGTGTACAGGGAAATTTATAGCACTAAATGCCCACAAGAGAAAGCAGGAAAGATCCAAAATTGACACCCTGACATCACAATTAAAAGAACTAGAGAAACAAGAGCAAACACGTTCAAAAGCTAGCAGAAGGCAAGAAACAACTAAGATCAGAGCAGAACTGGAGGAGATAGAGACACAAAAAATCCTTCAAAAAATCAATGAATCCAGAAGCTGGATTTTGAAAAGACCAATAAAATTGATAGACCACTAGCAAGACTATAAAGAAGAAGAGAGAGAAGAATCAAATAGACACAATAAACAGCATGGTACTGGTACCACAACAGAGATATAGATCAATGGAACAGAACAGAGGCCTCAGAAATAATACCACATATCTACAACCATCTGATCTTTGACAAAGCTGACAAAAACAAGAAATGGGGAAAGGATTCCCCATTCAACAAATGGTGCTGGGAAAACTGGCTAGCCATATGTAGAAAGCTGAAACTGGATCCCTTCCTTACACCTTATACAAAAATTAATTCAAGATGGATTAAAGACTTACATGTTAGACCTAAAACCATAAAACCATAGAAGAAAACCTAGGCAATACCATTCAGGACATAGGCGTGGGCAAGGACTTCATGTCTAAAACACCAAAAGCAATGGCAACAAAAGCCAAAATTGACAAATGGGATCTAATTAAACTAAAGAGCTTCTGCACAGCAAAAGAAACTACCATCAGAGTGAACAGGCAACCTACAGAATGGGAGAAAATTTTTGCAACCTACTCATCTGACAAAGGGCTAATATCCAGAATCTACAATGAACTCAAACAAATTTACAAGAAAAAAACAAACAACCCTATCAAAAAGTGGGCAAAGGATATGAACAGACACTTCTCAAAAGAAGACATTTATGCAGCCAACAGACACATGAAAAAATGTTCATCATCACTGGCCATCAGAGAAATGCAAATCAAAACCACAATGAGATACCATCTCACACCAGTTAGAATGGTGATCATTAAAAAGTCAGGAAACAACAGGTGCTGGAGAGGATGTGGAGAAATAGGAACACTTCTACACTGTTGGTGGGACTGTAACTAGTTCAACCATTGTGGAAGACAATGTGGCGATTCCTCATGGATCTACAACTAGAAATACCATTTGACCCAGCCATCCCATTACTGGGTATATACCCAAAGGATTATAAATCATGCTGCTATAAAGACACATGCACAAGTATGTTTACTGTGGCACTATTCACAATAGCAAAGACTTGGAACCAACCCAAATGTCCAACGATAGACTGGATTAAGAAAATGTGGCACATATACACCATGGAATACTATGCAGCCATAAAAAAAGATGAGTTCATGTCCTTTGTAGCAACATGGATGAAGCTGGAAACCATCATTCTCAGCAAACTAGTGCAAGGACAAAAAACCAAACACCACATGTTCTCACTCATAGGTGGGAATTGAACAATGAGAACACTTGGACACAGGAAGGGGAACATCACACACCGGGGCCTGTTGTGGGGTGGGGGGAGGGGGGAAGGATAGCTTTAGGAGATATACCTAATGTTAAATGACGAGTTAATGGGTGCAGCACACCAACATGGTGCATGTATACATATGTAACAAACCTGCACGTTGTGCACATGTACCCTATAACTTAAAGTATAATAAATATATATATATTAAAAAAAAGAGGCTGAGTGGCATTTTACACTGCAGTCCAGTTTATATTTATCCAGCGACACTCTATATTTAACTTTTTCTTTTCCAAAACATGAGAAGCTAAAGAAAAAATCTTTATGGAAGAAAAGGCCTTCTTTGAGATAAAAATTTTATAATTCAGAATAAAAATACAAAGGAGATGTAAATAATAATCTCAAGATAATTAAATGGTCCACCATAAAAACATACAAAAAACAATCCCCAGAACATAGGATTTAGTTTTGTCGACTCCATGGCCTAAGCAGATAGCTCAGAAGTAATTTAAGAAGAGCTTAAAGGGACGAACAATTTATTGACAATTTTATAAGAAATGGTGAGGATGAAATAGCTCAAAATAGCCCTAGTAGGAACAAGAATTAAATAGGTGCTGAAAGTAATATCCGTAAAGCTTGCATTCTACACAAATAGAGGTCATCGCTAGTTCCAAAGTTAAACTTCACTGGGATTGGCCTTAGGTCTATTTTTCTTATTCCATTTTTTGCTCACAGTGAAAGGACTGCTTTCAACATTAGAGGGTGCTAAGATTTTATACTTGGACCTTGGCAGGAAACATAAACAATGGTGGCTCTCCTCAACTCTGACTGTAAATCCAATGGATAGCAAATGTCCAGGGTGATTTTTGTTACAGGTACATTACTTAGTAGGTCAGGCTTGCCCTGTCCATAACTTCTAAGTCAGGCAAAACCACAGAGTATTTGCACAGTCAGACATTTCCCGAAGTTGAAATGCTTCCAAAGGCCCAGTCCCTGATATATTTAATCACAGATGACATCTAGGACAAAATTATTCTGAAATGTAAGCAATACACAGTGCTGCACCAGATGTTGCTAATGATTCTGCTCATCTGAAATGGGTCTGCAAACTAAAGAGAGAGTTGGAGTTTGTGAAGTTTGAACAGCTTTGATTTCAGCGTGTACTGATTGTTACTTAAGGAAACCACTTAAGCTTATTGGCATGCATAGTACAGAAGAACAATGACTGAGGGTATTAATGGATTGATAAATTTATTTATTACATGTTGTTTTAATATTCAAGGAAGTATATTTAGTATTTAACTAGAAAAAGATCAATGATAGTCCATTAGTAATAAGACATAGATACATAATGATGGCACAATTTAGAAAATGATAGATTCAGTAAAAGAGGCAGAAAAGTCTTATAGTTTTAGAAAAAGATGAAGATTACTTTGGGCTACGAGGATCTCAACTGTTCCAAGAGGGAGGTGACTTGGATCTGGGTCTTGAAGCATAAATAGAATAAAACCATGTAAAAATGGAATTGGTATTGGCAACTCCAGCCTGAAAGAATCTCATGATCCAAGGTTAAATGAGCAAGAAGTTACATTATATGCATGGGCAAGCATAACTCTGAGAAAACAATAGGGCACATGAAGGAGAATAATGAGAACTAGGTTTGGGAAAACAGGATGAGGTCTTCTGTAGAGGGCCTCAAATGCTGGATTATATAGAGTTTGGCTGTTAGACTATGTTCTGTGGCTAATGGGATCCATTTGAAAGATTTTTAATCAGAGGAGTGGTAGAATCAGGATGTACTAGCTAATCAAGTCTGATCTAAAAATTTATTCAGAACCAGCATTTTATATGTAAGGGAATGGGACTGAAGGAGATGAAACCAGGTAAAAGGACATTGCTGTAGCGAGGGCTGCAGGTAGGAGCGCTGAAGAGTTGGAGGTAGGTAGACAGGAAAATGATGTTGCTGGGCATTATTCTATTAATACATCAGCTTCAAAAACTCAGTGTTATTTTTAAACATTCAAGCTATATATTTTATCACTACTTGTTTATTAATTATTACTAATAAGTTCATAAGGGCAAAATGGCAATTGTACTTGGGCACAGTGAATACCATTACACACACTTACTGTTTAGTACTACTGCTATGACTAATGCCATAAGGCACGCACCCTCATTCCAGGGAACCCCAGAACAAGCATCCTTAAATCACTGATGTGTTTGCCATGGATTGAGTGGTAGATTAACTGATCCTTCCTTCCTTCCTTCCTTCCTTCCTTCCTCCCTTCCTCCCTGCCTTCCTCCCTTCCTCCCTTCCTCCTTCACTCCTTCTTCTTTCTTTCTTCTTCCTTTCCATTCCTTTCCTTTCCTTTTCTCTCTCTCTCTTTCTCCCTCTCTCTTTCTCTCCCTCTCTCTCTTTTTCTCCTTCTCTTTCTTTCTTTCTTTTCTTTCTTTCTTTCTTCTCTCTTTCTCTCTCTCTCTTTTCTTTCTTTCTTCTTTTTTTCCTTTCTTTCTTTCTTCTAGATGAGGACTTGCTATGTTGCCCAGACTGGTCTCATATTCTTGGGGTCAAGCAATCCTTTCACCTCAGCCTCTTGAGTAGCTGGGATTACAGGTGCATGCCACCATGCCCAGCTTAATTGGCTGATTTTTAACTCTTCAGTCCCTCTGTCTTCAGTCTCTCTCTTTGCACTGCACTAAAATGGATAGGGTATATTTTTCTGTGCACTTGATGTTAGGCTTGGCCATACGATTTGCTTTAGACAATGAGTATCAGTGGTCATGAAGCAGGCAGAGGCCTTAAATGTGCTTGTTTTGTTCTTGTTTTTATTTTTGTCTAGGACTTTGTGCTCCTGTGATCCACTAAGATATCATGCCCTGAGTAACTGCTGGTTCAAAGAAAAAGTGGATTCATGTGGAGCAGACCTGAACCCGGACTCAACTTTACAGCCAAGTACAGCCAACCTGCAGCCTGGAACAGAGGCAGGCAAGCTAGTCCGTGGACCCATAAGTGATAAAAACAAATGCTTTCATTAAAAGACACTGAATTTTGGATGGTTTGTTATGCAGCACTGTCATGGTAATGGCGGACTAATATACACACTAGTATTAATAGCTTGTTTGAGCTATCAAATTATAATAGAGCTTATTGCTCAATTCATAAAATATACACACAGAATAAAGAAAATGGAGAAAAATTATCATCAGATAATGCTGGCCAAAATAGTCAAATATTTGAAGTGAATATCGTATTACATGAGTGAACAGGTATTTGTGTAGTGCAGGAAATAGCAATTGCTCTAATTCCTCCACTTTAGTGCTTAAACATAGCACAACTGCTCCATGCAAAATGAAATGTAAGTGTATACGTCTTTGAGAAAATGTAAGGATCAATATTAACAAAAGAAGTGTTCTTTCCCAAAAGGAGCTATTGCCACATTACTGTTTCTGTGTTTCAGTGGTAGAGGAATATAAACAAGGGCGACTCTGTGACTCTGAAATGGAGTCCTATGCATCAGAAGGTCATATATATTTATTATACTGATATTTTGAAATTGCCTTTTTTTTAATGTATAAGCCATCTTAACCTTGATATGTTTAGCATCATCAATTCATCATTTCCTCATTACTACACATTTCTGAACCCCTCAGACAGCTCTCATCCATCAGCACGTGCCTCATCAGGCAGGTGTGTCAGTCACTCTCTGATGACACACCCTGTGTCCAGGAACAAATGTCACTCTAACTTTCTTCCGTAAATTGGAAATAGATATCTCTGTCACACAAAATATTCATTTCTTCAGAGAAAATAAATGTTTTGGCTAAAGAAATATTGGAAATGTAACCCCATAATAAGCAGTGAGATCCAGGTCTAAATCTACTTAATTAAAAGACAGTAACCAAATCCTGAATTATTACCTTCCAATGACTAAACCTCAGAGTGAAGCTCAAGCCAGGATCAATCTGATAAGGGAAAAAATAGTTACATTCTCTAGGGTAAAACATCTTGAAGGCTTCAGTGGAGTTAGATACATTTTTAAATTGTTATTTGGAGAACTGACATTTTTGTGGCTCACATTCTATGTGGCTGACATTTTATTGAGGTTGTCTAGATAGTATCTTTGCCTGTCTCTGGACGACCACTGCTGAGAAGGTGCACAGCAAGCTGTACAGGCAGATACGTACGGGCTTGACTTCAGGAACTTTCCTATTTCCAGCAAGCCATCTGTGGCTTTAGGCTGCAGCTGAAGGAAGTTTTACTGGAAACTATAGGAAGCAGAATACAAAGGTATTTAAAGCTGGTGCCTTAGGAAAATGTGAGCGCACCTAGACAGCTTCGTTTCTACCACACAGGGATACAGGGTTAGAACCGCATTATCCTTTTATGGAATCAGCCTTACTTGTGATTGTTAAAGCTGCAGATACACAATTGCCCCAAAGCAGTGTATTCATATAAAAACATTCAACTAGGTTTCAGATGATCCTGTTTTGTCTTTTTCTCTAAAAATAAACAGTGTTTATTATTTTACTCCCTAACCTCCGATGTGTACAATACTTTAGGTATAATATTTATGTTACACAGGAAAAAATATTAGTAGTTTTTGTGAGGAGGTTTTTTATTGTTTTGTTTGTTTTTAGTAGCTTCACTCAATTCGACTCACTTTAGTTATCCTAATTTGAAACCTAGCTTAATCTAAATTAAAATGTGTATTTATTCTGGTAATATTTAGGATCATAAAACTAAAAGAATGGTAATTTACTAAAAGAAAGTTAATTTCAGCAAGCTAATTAGTAGCTATGGTTAATAGAAAAAGGGCAATACTTGCATAAAGAACTTAGGAGAAGGAAAATTTTATCATTATCTTTTAATTTATCTTGCATTAGTTAGGTATCACTGAAAATGCTCTACGTATACATCATTAGTCCCAGGGCATTTTATGAGAATCACTCTTTCCAACTTGGAAATTTAAAAAATAATTTACTAAGCAAAATGATACAGTCATGTCAGTTGATGCTGAAAAAGGATTTGACAAAATCCAACACGCATTCATGATAAAAACTCTTGGCAAACTAGGAATAGAAGAGAAATTTCTTGACTTAATAAAAACCATCTGCAAAAATCTACAGCTAACAGCATACTTAATGGTGAAATACTAAATGCGGTCTCCCTAAGATCAGGAACAAGGCAACTATATTTATTTCACACCCCTCTAACTCAACATAGTATTAGAATTCTTACCAGAATAAAGCAAGAAAAAATATATAGAGAGACCAGAAAGGAAGAAATAAAATTGCCACTTTCACAAGTTTAACTATTATCTGCAGAAAATCCCAAGGAAGATAGAAAAATATTCTTAGAACTAATATGTGAGTTCAGCAAGACCTCAGGATAAAGGAACAATACACAAAAATCAATCAAATTTTAATATACTAACAGTTAACATGTGAAGACAAAAATTAAAAAACAATACCATTTATAATCATTCCAAAAAATGAAATATTTAGGTATATACTTAATGAAGCATATACAGGCTTATGTGATGAAAATTACAAAATAATGAAATAAATAAAAGAAGGCCTAAATAAGTCTAGATGCATACATGTTCATGGATTGGAAAACTCAGCATAGTAAAGACATCAATTTTCCCCAAACTGATGCATAGATTTAATGCAATTCCTATACAAATCTTAGCAAGGTTTTTCTGCAAACATAGCTTAATTTATTTATTTTTTTTTATTTTTTAGGATAGGGTCTTGCTCTGTCACCCAGGCTGGAATGCAGTGGTGTGATCACAGTTCACTGCAACTTTGAACTTCCGGGATCAAGGGACCCTCCTGCCTCAGCCTCCCAGTTAGCTAGGACTACCTGGCAAGCACCACCATGCCCAGCTAATTTTGTCATTTTTGGTGAAGACAGAGTCTTGCTATATTGCCCAGGCTAGTCTTGAACTCCTGGTCTCAAGCGATCCTCCCACCTTGGCCTCCCAAACTCCAGGATTACAGGCATGAGACACTGCACCCAGCCTTTATTTTAAAATTTATATGGAAAGGCACAGGCCTTCAAGTAGCTAAAACAATCTTCACAAATAAAAATGAAGTGAGAGGAATCACTCCACCTGATGCTGAGGCTTACCATGTAGCTATAGTAATCAAGAAAGGGTGATATTGGTGAGGAGTTAGACACATAATGGAATAGAATACCCAGAAACAGACCCACACAAATATGTCCAACTGATTTTTTTCAAAGGTGCCAAAGAAATGCAGTGAAGGAAGGACAGCCTTTTCAACCAATGGTGCTACAGCAATTGGACATACAGAGACAAAAATTTGACTTCCACCTAAATCTCATATCTAAACCAAAATGGGCTCAAAATAGATCATAGACACAAATGAAAAAAGTAAAATGATAATATTTTTTAGAAGAAAACAGCAGAAAAATCTCTGGGACCTTGGGGTAGGCAAAGAATTCTTACACTTGGTATCAAAAACATAATCTATAAAAGAAAAAGCTGATAAATTGAACTTCAACATTAAAAACTTTTGTTCAGCGAAACGCCAGTATAAGGCAAGAAACTGAAAAGGCAAGAAATAGACTGGGAAATAACATATGCAAACCACATGCTGACAAAGGATCATTATTGAGAATAGATAAAAATCTCTCAAAACCCAACAGTAGAAAAATACACAATTAGAAAATGAGCAAAAGTGCCGGGCGAGGTGGCTCACGCCTGTAATCCCAGCACTTTGGGAGGCCGAGGCCGGCGGATCACGAGGTCAGGAGATGGAGACTATCCTGGCTAACACGGTGAAACCCCGTCTCTACTAAAAATACAAAAAATTAGCCGGGCGTGGTGGCGGGCGCCTGTAGTCCCAGATACTTGGGAGGCTGAGACAGGAGAATAGCGTGAACCCAGGAGGCGGAGCTTGCAGTGAGCTGAGATCGCACCACTGCACTCCAGCCTGGGCGACAGAGCGAGACTCCGTCTCAGGAAAAAAAACAAAAAAAGAAAACGAACAAAAGATATAAATATATATTTCACCAGCAAATAGATGTATGGATGACAATAAAGCACATGAAAATTGTTCACCATTAGGGAAATGCAAATTAAAACCACATGAGATGTTAATACACACCTACCAGAAAGGCTAAAATAAAATTAAATAACAACAACAGCAACAATAACAGCACTCTACAATGAGATGACCAGGGGAGGGATGGGGGTCCCCAGTTATAGAAAGCAATGACTTCCTAATCAAAATAATACAAACCAGAGCATGATGGAATAGCATTGTAAAGTCCTGAATGAAAATAAATTCCAAACTGGAACTCTATATTCAGAGACAGAATCCCACAAAATTTAAGAAAATCAAGTCATTTTCGAAAAACAAAAACAAAGAACACATTTTACCAGAAGATCTCCAATAAAAGAAACATATAAGAGAGGTCTTCCAAAAGAAATAAATTGATCCCATATGGAAGTATAGAACTTCAGGAAGAAAAGAAAAATAATAGCAATGGTAATTCTACATTATTAATAATTGTGTAAAACAATAAAAATGTTTTGTGTACCTAATATGTATGTAGAATTAAAATACTTGGCCTATATAGTACAAAAGACAAGAAGTGGGTGAATGGGTTTAAAATGTTCCAAGGTCCTTGCATTGATTATAACATGATAAAAGTATTAATTTTAAATTAGATTCTAACATATCAATGTTGAAAACTGTAATCTCTAAGGTAAATACTGAAACAAGAGTAACAGGATGTGTAAGTAATAATTTTAAAAGGGGAGTAATAAAAAAGTGATTAATTTTAAAAAGAAAAGATAGTTAAAGGAACATAAAAAGAGGTGGGACAAACAAAACACAAATAGTACAAAGGTCTACTTAAAACTAATAATGTTAGTAATTTTATCAGATATAAACACATTCAATTCTCCAGTTGAAAGATATAGCCAAACAAAAGCCAAATACATTCTTCAAGATAGAGAAAAGTTGAAAATAAAAGGGTTTAAAAATATATCATGCAAATATGAACTAAAAGAAAGCTATGGAAGTTATACTAAATTAGAACAAGAAGAAATTAAGGCAAGAAGCATTTAAAAACGTTGTTACATAATGATATGAGTCAATCCACCAGAAAGATATAATAATTACAAATGTATATGTGCCACATTGGCTTCAAAATAAAAAAGAGCAAAACTCTAGCCAAGATGATTCTACTGATCTTCTAATGCTCTTACCTGACTACTCACTGAACACTAGTTGGCTATCCTAAAGGCACCAAATTCTCCAGACAAAGCCCAAAATTTTTATTATTTTATTCTGCAAAGCGCTGTCCTCTCCTAGTAATTTTCTATTTGAATGATGGTGTCACAAGATATTGTCCAGAAACTTTAGGAGCATTATTATTTCTTTTTCCCAAGCCGCCTCTTTCAAGTGGAACACTGTGTTATTGATTCAATATCTTAAGGATTTCTCCTTTCAATCCCTTTCTTTATTTTCATAGTACCACTGCTCTTATCATCTCATGCCTAAACTATTGCAATACTTTCCTAACTTTTTCCCTGGACTGCTGCTTCAAAACATCCTCCCCATGGTGCTGGGATGTGCTTTCTAAAATAAACCTGACTAGATCTTAGCACTCTCCGCTCAAAACAATTACTGGCTCTCCTTTGCACATGATACAGAGCCCTCCATGTCCAGCCTTTGCCTATCTCTCCTCTCTCAGCACTTACTGTTCTCCACCTTATTGCCCCAAAGCATTATCAATGGGCAGTTTAGTCAGTATCCCTTGAAATGGGATGCACCTGTAACTTTGTACATATGTTTTTCTTCCCCGTAGATTGTCCATTTTCCCAATGAATTACTTCTTCTTCTTCTTCTTTTTTTTTTTTTTTTTTTTTTTTTTTTTTGACACAGTTTCACTCCATCACCCAGGCTGGAGTGCAGTGGTGTGATCTCGGCTCACTGCAACCTCCACTTCCCAGATTCAAGTGATTCTGCTGCTTCAGCTGCCCAAGTAGCTGGGACTACAGGTGCCTGCCACCATGCCCAGCTGATTTTTGTATTTTTTGGTAGAGATGAGGTCGTACCATGTTGGCCAGGCTGGTCTCAAACTCCTGACCTCAGGTGATCTGCCTGCCTCGGCCTCCCAAAGTGCTGGGATTACAGGCGTGAGCCACCATGCCTGGCCAATGAATGCCTTCTTGTTCTTCCAAAATAATACTATTTATATCAAAAATTCTTGCATGGTAAATGAGTGACAAGTATTTTCTAATTTAATCATCACTGAACCTTATAAGGTTGTTACGATTAGTGTACTCTTTTTACAGATAAAAAAAAAATCAAGACCCAGAGTGGATAGGTAAATTGTCCAAGGTCAACCTCAATGAGATGTACAAACCGAGTTTGAATCTGGGATGTGATGCTCCAAGTTTCCCTCTTACCCATTGCACCATAATTCAGGACTCACATTCTCTGAGGTGGATCTTCTAAGAATCCTGTATCCTTTCTTCCACTGAACATCCAAGTACCACAGATCCCTTCTTTTGTGCTTCCAGTGCCCTTTGCATACACTTCGGTTAAAAAGCATCCCTGGGGTCCAGGTGCAGTGGCTCACACCTGTAATCCCAGCACTTTGGGGGGCCGAGGTGGGTGAATCACGAGGTCAGGAGTTCGAGACCAGCCTGACCAACATGGTGAAACCCTGTCTCTACTAAAAATACAAAAATTAGCCAGGCGTGGTGACGCATGCCTGTAATCCCAGCTACTCAGGAGGCTGAGGCAGGAGAATTGCTTGAACCCAGGAGGCGGAGGTTGCAGTGAGCCGAGATCATGCCATTGCACTCCGGCCTGGGCAACAGAGCAAGATTGCATCTCAAAAAAAAAAAGCATACCTGGGCATTTTTATCAATTCCCACAGAGGCAATGAAGGCTTATTAAGAAAATCCTGAGTTGGGGGACTGTCAAACCTAGTTAAAAGCTTGGCTTTACCTCTTACAAACCCTTTGACCATAGACAAATTACTTAATCTCTTAAATTCTTCTTTCTTTGTAAAATGGGGTAATTCTTGTCTCATGGGGTAGTTTTGAAGATGAAGTAATATACATCAAGCAGCTCATGCTCCATCTGGTAGGGCACAGTCTCAGGGACAGGCAGTCATCTTCATGATGCCCTGGGATTTCCTGACAAGTCTTTACTTGCGGGCAAGCAAAATGTACAGCTACTGCATAAACTTAATAGACTTTTCATATATTAGAATGAAGAGAACACAGTCCCACTATTTTATTTCTTAACAATTCATTTATAACAAAAGAATCTTTTATAATTTTTATTGCTGACTGCATATATTTTGTTTTTACCTTCCTGGGAATACTATATCAAAGCCAGACTGATCTGAGTAAGGATGATGATTATAGGAAATTTATGGGTAATTTAACCCAAAATAACCAGTTACCTACGATAAAACTAGGTTATGTCTTGTGTTTTAGATTACACAAAATAGGTGCTTCTTCCCAGCACTTGTTCCCTTCAATGTTTTTCAAAATGTTATCTTATAATTTAACATTAACTCAATTTTATCACTTAGTTTGGTCTCCACAATACCATCTGGTTTTATTTGCACAAGGACAGCCCTACCCTTCAAGACCAGGAATGATAATCTAGTCATCGGTGGGGGCACAGACTCCAGTGTTGAAATATATTTATTAAGAACCTTTTCGGGCTGGGCGCGATGGCTCACGCTTGTAATCCCAGCACTTTGGGAGGCCGAGGCAGGCGGATCACGAGGTCAGGAGATCGAGACCACGGTGAAACCCCGTCTCTACTAAAAATACAAAAATATTAGCCGGGGGTAGTGGCGGGCGCCTGTAGTCCCAGCTACTCGCAGAGGCTGAGGCAGGAGAATGGCGTGAACCCGGGAGGCGGAGCTTGCAGTGAGCCAAGATTGCGCCACTGCACTCCAGCCTGGGCGACAGAGCAAGACTCCGTCTCAAAAAAAAAAACATAAGAACCTTTCCTTTCTTCTTACTGATTTGGTATTTAACTCCTGTCTACTTGCTTCTGTAAAGTTTTGGTGAACTAAGCATTTGTTGGTTTCTTTATCCCGTTCCCACACTCTCAGCTCAGCAAAAAACCTTTCTCCATAAAACTCATAAAGAATAACCTGAAGATAACCTTGTCTTTGGTATCATCCCCCAAAGGAAGACTAATCACCAGTAAAAGGTACAGGGCTTAAAGGGGCGAAAATAAGCTTAGTTAGGTTTTTCTTTAAATGGGTTTACAGTTTCAGCTCATCTCATTCTCAGACTTCATCACAGAGAGCAAATGACATTACAAAACCAGAAAAATAACATGGCTTCATTGCTTTCAAGTAATACCCCCATTATTGCTAAACTGAGAGTTATTTGATCAGTGATTTATCAAATTATTCAAGTTATAATTCAACTTCCTTATTGCATTTGTACTTCTAACATTAACGTGAGCTGACAGCTTCAATCAGGCTGCGAAGAGGTACCTAGAGACACATACACATATATTTTTAATGCCATTGAATTTTTAAAAGTTTATTCTTGCATTGATTAGCTATTTTAGAATGCCTCACAAAGTTTAAATTTAACACCAAAACCAGGAAACTTAAAAATAACTGGAAGCAGAAGTCTGAATTGGACATGTTAGTTTTTTTTCCATTTGTTGTGACCATATTTTCCATCTTTGTCGTCCTAGACTCTCTTCAGCTTTCTCTGTCTCCTTCTTTCTTTCTTCTCTGTTTCTTTTTTTATCTCCTTCAACTTCCTTCTGTCACTCCCACTGCCTTCCTTTAACGTGTTTGAGAGACATTTTCCAGATGTTAAGGTAACAGGCAAAAATCCACAGGCGACAAACACAGATGACCTAAATATTGAGTGTGATCTGGTATTCCTAATTCTCTGAGGATGAAAGTGATACAATTTACCTCCCTGTTAGAGCTTAACCAACAGTTTTATAAACCAGGATTGAATTTTGAGAATGAGCTGAATCTAGATTAAAATCTAGTGTACACTATATGCTATATTATTATTTCTCATTATAAAATATGATTTTGAAGTAGGTACAATTTATCCATTTATTCTGTAAATCACTCATATGGACAATATTGATGGAGTAACAATTGTGTGCCAGGACTCTGCAAGGCCTGAGGATTTAATCAGAATGTAGCTTTTGATTTCAGATTTAGGTTATGAAATGTACTTTAGGATTGGAGGGTTAGGTGCCACTGCAAAGTGGGTAGGGACAAACAGAAATCATTGTAGCATGATGTGGTCTTGTTGAGAATGTTGATCCCTGTCCACCCCACCCTCAGCCATCCCCTAAACTTAGAAATAGCATTGGGGAGAGGGGCTTGAAAATTTGGGACTTCAATATTCTTTTCTTTCTTTTTTTTTTTTTTTTGAGACGGAGTCTCGCTCTGCCACCCAGGCTGGAGTACAGTGGCGCGATCTTGGCTCACTGCAAGCTCCGCCTCCCGGGTTCACGCCATTCTCTTGCCTCAGCCTCTCCGAGTAGCTGGGGCTACAGGCACCCGACACCACGCCCGGCTAATTTTTTGTATTTTTAGTAGAGATGGGGTTTCACCGTGGTCTCGATCTCCTGACCTCGTGATCCACCCGCCTCGGCCTCCCAAAGTGCTGGGATTACAAGCGTGAGCCACCGCGCCCGGCCTCAATATTACTTTCTAATGCATAGATTCTTTCACTCTGACAGCTAAGGTGCTTTCCAGAAATTATCTGCTTCATCCCCATCACATTCTTAAAAGATAAATGGTTACAATATTTCAAATTGATCAGTTTTTTAGTAGATAAAAATTGAGTTCCAAAATATTATAGGAGTTTTCTAAAGCCATATCACCAGGCAATGACATCAATCAGCTCTTTCCATCTGGCCATATTACTTTTTTTTTCTTTTTCTTTTTCTCTTTTTTGAGATGGAGTTTCGCTCTTGTTGCCCAGGCTGGAGCGCAATGGTGCTACCTCGGGTCACTGCAACCTCTGCCGCCCAGGTTCAAGTAATTCTCCTGACTCAGCCTCCCGAGTAGCTGGGTTTACAAATATGTGCCACCATGCCCAGCTAATTTTTTGTATTTTTAGTAGAAAGGAAGTTTCACCATATTGGCCAGGCTGGTCTCGAACTCCTGACCTCAAGTGATCTGCCTGCCTCGGCCTCCCAAAGTGCCGGCATTACAGGCGTGAGCCACTGTGCCTGGCCTATCTGGCCATATTTCTACATTTGTTGGACTGTAATTCTTTCTGTCCTTGTTATATATATGCTTGGGTATTTTTGCCTTGGTCTCTTAGCAAAGTTCTCTGAGTCCGACTTTAATGGAACCTGACTCATTCTCCACGTGACAAATACCCAAGGTGGAAGAAGGCAGACAGTGGCCCTCGTCGGCAGCATGTGTGCTCTGGGCGACAGTGGCTGGTAGCTTTGAGTCCAGCCACTACCACCGCTTGTCCCTGAGGGTGCATCTTCCCCATCTTTCCTCCTGTGCTGTCCTGCAGGGGGCACTCCTCACTCTCTTCTTGGCAACTCACTAATTGAGATGCGTGCAGACCTCACATCTGGTAGGGCCAAGTTCCATTTTTTACACTGAAGTTTCACTGAAGTGTTATAGAATACATCATTTTAGAAAAAAGTGAAACAACGATGGTACTGCACAGTAAATAAATAAGTTCACTGAAAGCCCCTAATCTAACCCCACGTGTAGAAGTTTGGTGTGTAGTGTGATGAGCATATTGCGAACAGACTGAGCAACTCTCTGGTAAGAGACCCGTTTGGGAAGAAGAACTGGAGGCTCTGATGGTTAAAAACACGTTTGCAAGTCTGAAGTGCTTTGTGCAGGACACACATAAGCAGAGTCAAGGCTGCAGCTGACCCTACTGGTGAAGGAAGGGGCAGCAACTAATCTAGCAGAAGTTAACAGAACAGAAGGCACTTAAAAGTATCCATTCTGCCTACAGGCCATGCCCACTTAGCCAAATGCACAGAACCAACAGCTTTTTAAACTTTACAGGAGCATAGAAGCCATTGATAATCTGATGCAAACCATGAACTTGGTTAAGAAAAATGCTCAAATTTGCAGATTATTTCAGAGTTTCACAGATTGCTGCAGCCCAGTGTGATCATTTTGCTGCTTGTAAGCCATTCAGGATCAATTATTCATATAGTGTTGGAGCACGTGGGGGAAACAAGCGGGCACATTTCCATTGCAGTTAGAGATCAGCTCCTGCTTGTCAAGTGTGCTTTCTCCTTCCCTCACATCCCATGCACATGGGCCTCCAGCGGCAGAAGTTCCTTGGAAAAAGGAGACCCAATTTTACTACATATGTAGTAATTAGCAACTAGGGGATAGTTCTCCCAAATTTGCTGTGACTCACTAGCAATACAAATATAACAAATGCACAAGGTGAAATTAACCTAATAGTCACATAATTATATAAGCCAGTCTCTTCATCGACTCCTGAAAAATTGAAGCAGATGTACATAAAGCATTGTCAAGTGTGTAATCTAAATAGCAAATCTGCAAAACCCACTTAGTGTTTTAGTTAAGATCGAAACAGAAATGTCATAGACTAACACGGTCTCCTCTTCACATCAATTATTTACAAAGTGAAGATATTGTTTTCCAGGCTGAACAAACAGTCTTGTAAATGAAAATTCACTATCTGGTCCACAAAGTTACTTTCCCTCTCTTTAAGGGAAAGACAGGTTGTTTTATCTAAATGAGTTGAAGGTGAAAGGGGCAACTTATTAGCCAAGTTTAAGTGTTTTCATCCAGATCTATAACTAAAAGACTCTACAAACCCTACAATGAAAGCTGTTCTTATTGTTCCTTCCTCCTTTACTCACCACAAACAACAAAAATTAAAATGAAACAAAATTTAAAAGTTATGCAGAATGATCAGTAAACTTGTCAGTGTGATCTCGAAAGCTTTGTAAGACCACTGCAAGGCAAAATTATAATACTCAGGTTTTTCACTTAAACATTACCATCAAAGAGTAGTTACAATGACTTCGTAAGTATTTCCAAGTGGCTGATGGCATTTATACAGATGAAAAAGAGGTAACAATCGTATTCATGAAATATAGGGGTAACACAACACTGGCAAGGAATTCCGTTTCTGCATTCTCCACTTAAACCTTTTCTCTAACTGTGGCCAGAGGAAAAGAGTAAGTGACTGTAATTGTTCAATGACTTTTGCATAGACAATGCTTCTGACAGTGTAAGATTTTTCCTTCTGTTAAATCACAATAAGTCTAAAAATCTATTCTTTGTGGCTTGGAAAGACACAGTAATTTAATGAGTCTAGGGAACCGTGGCTCACTTGAGAAGCTTCATGCAGATGACAGCAGTGAGAAGAGTGTTAACAGAATGATTACCATTTTCTTGTGAGAATATATTAGGAAAAAGAAAAACAACTTGAAAGGTAGCAAAGTAAATGCAGGCATACGCCATTTGGTCTAAAGTCTGCACTAAAGGCAAGAATATATCCCTTTTTTGTGCAAAAAAAATCTCCAAAGGAAAATTAATTTTTGTTTCAAAACAGCCTTGTGTCTTTTGTGTGCTATTTCACTTACACGATTCTATTAAGGAAACACTCTCTGACTGCCCATGAGACTTGCTTTCAAGTTACTGTTGAGACAGCTAAGTAGGAAAGGTGGCAAAGGGATTTTCTGAAACAATTTGTCATGAGGTGTGTGGTTTACTGGGAAGCCTTCAAAACACAACGTCTAATTGCTTTCCTCAAGAAATGCATAAAAAGTCATATGCCCAGTATCAAGAAGTTGAAGGTAAACTCTGTTTTGCATCAGAGAAATGAAGTTTTTCCACACTATAAGAGAAAGAGAAAGAGTCTGAAAAGTGAATCAGCGTTATTATTACAGAAAACTGCCTGGATTTTTCTGAGTCTTTACAGAGTATGAGATTTGTTTGGAGAGCTATGTATTTTTAGAACATTAATCACATTTATATTCAAATGGAAAAGAATCAAAACACTTTCCAGATTAGAATATTAATGATCTTAGACTGTGCCACTGATGCTGTTAGAATAGCCAAACAGGTAATTGATTACCTTTTATTTTAAATTATTCAAAGTTCTGAGTTAATTTGATATGGGTGATTATTTCTCACATGCAGTGTTTGATGTTGATAATTTATTTCTCACATGCAGTGGGAGTAATCTGGGGCATATTTTCAGTTTATCCTCATACCTAACTTTACCTGTCCCCCTACATCACCCTCTCCAGCCCAAATTCCTTCTCAAGCATAAGCTTCCAACTAGACAGCTCCATTTAGACAGGTCTTCCAACCTAAAATACCCCAAATTAAATATAACATTTCTCCCTTAAATCTTCGTCTCCTAAGGCATCACCATCCAACAAATTACCTATAGAAAGTTACCCTCAATTCACGTCCTCATTAAAATATCATCAGAGTCCAAACACTGTGCTTACAATGTATTCTACCTTCCATCTGTCAAGATTTCTGCCGTTCCCTTTATCTCTTTCACCTCTGTGTTTGTTCAAGGCTTTGACATTTCCCATCAATATTTCTATCATAAGCTTCTTCCTTCCCAGGTTGTAGGTTCTTCGCACCTTCCTCCACCATGCTACCAAAGTTATCCTTCTTTTTTTTTTTTTTTTTTTTTTTGAGACAGAGTCTCGCTCTGTCACCCAGGCTGGAGTGCAATGGCATGATCTCGGCTCACTGCAACCTCCACTTCCTGGGTTCAAGTGATTTCCCACCTCAGCCTCCCGGGTAGCTGGGATTACAGGCCACACCACCCTGCCCAGCTAATTTTTGTATTTTTGTAGAGAAGGGGTTTCGCCATGTTGGCCAGGCTGGTCTTGAACCCCTGACCTCAGGTGATCTGCACGCCTTGGCCTCCCAAAGTGCTGGGATTACAGACATGAGCCACTGTGCCCGGCTGATAAAGTTGGCACAGGCAATAGGGCTTTCTTTTTTGACCTGGCCCTTGTCTGCATTTAGGCTCAACTTACACCATTTCTATAGGTGATAAAATGAGTTTCGGGCCTCTTTTGAGTGTGATTGTGTAGAAAGACTTTGTCTTTGTATGCTGGAGGGGTACATTTGTTGAGTGATTTTTTACAACATTAAAATATGTCATACGTAATTTTTAAAACCAAACCTTTACATGGCATATTCTTCTAAGCTTCAGTGAAAAGCAACTATAGTCAGGTGGGGAAAAATCAATAAAGCAGAAAGGTAACAGTCCTGAAAAATAGATTTACACGTCCAGAATTTTTACCCAATGTCTGCCAAAAAGATATCTTCCAGCATCTTGCTGTTTGAAATGAATCTTACTTGAACATCAGGAGCATACTATTATTGCAGCTCTTCACATTTAGTGGGTGCTTGGAACCACATAATTTGCGAAGAAGGGGATTGCTGGTATTGGCACCATCATAAATTGCCAGGTAGTCATGGGAGCAGGAGGTGGAAGGAACCACATCAAAATCTCTGAACCTGTGAAATGTAGCTTGTTAATACTGATGTTTCCATTTGGACATCTATTAAATTGTACCTTTAGCTCTTGCAAAAAATGACAAGGAAAAAACTAATAGCAGAGCATTCAAGCCTCACTTGACAGGAAATATTAGGAATCAGACAGTACTTTACTGATCAGTTCAAAAGTTTAGCCAAATTTGTTTTTAGTAATTACAATATAACAAAAACTGTGATAGCAACTGGGGATGTCAAGGTGAGTAAGATACAGTTTTAGACTTGAAGGAATTCACAGTCTAGGGCATATTAAAGTCTATCTGAGATCAAATTTCTTTTCTTTTTTTTTTTTTTTGAGACGGAGTCTCGCTCTGTCACCCAGGCTGGAGTGCAGTGGTGCAATCTCGGCTCACTGCAAGCTCCGCCTTCCGGGTTCACACCATTCTCCTGCCTCAGCCTCTCCGAGTAGCTGGGACTACAGGCACCCGCCACCACGCCTGGCTAATTTTTTGTATTTTTAGTAGAGACAGGGTTTCACCGTGGTCTCGATCTCCTGACCTCGTGATCCGCCTGCCTCGGCCTCCCAAAGTGCTGGGATTACAAGCGTGAGCCACTGTGCCCGGCCTTGAGATCAAATTTCAACAAGTTGAACTGATATTTATTATCCCAGCAACACTTCAGGTTTTTGGGTCTCATTAAAAATACAATATTTACTCTTCCCTTGTTATTTTATGAGATGAAGTAGAACTTATGGAAAGCATGCTAATATAAAGGAGAGAAGAAATGCTGGTTTTAGAATCATAGCTCCATTCTCCTTCTCACAGTCTCATTTCCCTCTTTGAAAATGGAGTTTCTATTAAGGTCAAGTGAAGAACAAGAAATTCACATATAAGATCTCCGTGGTGGTCACTGACACTTCTGCACATGGTTCCAGCTCTCTGCCTCCGCAGCACCAGTAGGATTGCCCTAGGTGCGCACTTTGAGGTTTGGCGTGGCTGCTAGGAGTTGCTTTGACCACAGAAATGCAAGCAGAAGGGATACATATTACTTTATGGAAGAAGTTTCACAAATGACTACTTGCTTTGCCACATTGCCTTCCCACTGCAGTGATGATCATGGAAGCCAATGTAAAAATGAAGCTTCCATCAGCCTGGGTTGTTGAATGACCACGATGAGCAGAGTTTCCGTACCAGGCCACACTGAACATGCTCATTTGAATGAGAAATAAACTTGTTGAGTTAAGCTGCTATGCTGTGGGGTTGTTTGTTACCATGTATAACCCATCCTGACAGATGCATCCCTAACTTTTCTCTGTCTTATACAATGTTTAATTTAGGCCTTATTCTTTGTCATTTTAAATAACTATTTCCAGAGTTCCTGAACAAGCCAGGCTTCCTACATGGTTTTACTTTAGAGTTTTATGGTGGGTTTATTATAGCTTATTTTTTAAACTTGTTTATTTGTTATCCTGTCCTCATTTTTGTAGGTTCTTCTGCTTTTTCTTTTCTCTCTCTCTCTCTTTTTTTTTTTTTTAGATGGAGTCTCACTCTGTTGCCCAGGCTTCAGTGTAGTGGCGCAATCTCAACTCCCTGCAACTTCCTCCTCCCAGGTTCAAGCAATTCTCTTGCCTCAGCCTCCAAAGTAGCTGGGATTACAGGAGTGTACCACCACGCCTGGCTATTTTTTGTATTATTTTATTATTTTTTTTTTGGTAGAGATGGGGTTTCTGCCATGTTGGCTAGGCTGGTCTTTAACTCCTGACCTCAGGTGATCCACCTGCCTCTGCCTCCCGAAGTGCTGGGATTATAGGCATGGGCCACCATGCCCAGCCTGCTTTTTCACTTTATTTTTGTCAGTAGCTCTAATAAATATTCCACAATATGGAATAATTTTGAAAATATATAATAAGTTGTCCCTTGAGATGGCTAAATACTTACTGTAATGATACTACAATTGGTCAAAATATGCTTGGAAATAATATCTGGACTACCTTTTTATTATTATTATTATACTTTAAGTTCTAGGGTACATGTGCACAACGTGCAGGATTCTTACATATGTATACATGTGCCATGTTGCTTTGCTGCACCCATTAACTCGTCATTTACATTAGGTATTTCTCCTAATACTATCCTTCCCCTGTCCCCCCACCCCACAACAGGCCCCAGTGTGTGATGCTCCCCACCCTGTGTCCAAGTGATCTCATTGTTCAATTCCCACCTATGAGTGCAAACATGCGGTGTTTGGTTTTCTGTCCTTATGATAGTTTGCTCAGAATGATGGTTTCCAGCTTTATCTGTGTCGCTACAAAGGACATGAACTCATCCTTTTTTATGGCTGCATAGTATTCCATGGTGTATATGTGCCACATTTTCTTAATCCAGTCTATAATTGACGGACATTTCATTGTTTCCAAGTCTTTGCTATTGTGAATAGTGCTGCAATAAAGACATGTGTCTTTATAGTATCACGATTTATAATCCTTTGGGTATATACCCAGTAATGGGATCTCTGAGTCAAATGGTATTTCTAGTTCTAGGTCCATGAGGAATCACCACACTGACTTCCACAATGGTTGAACTAGTTTACAGTCCCACCAACAGCATAAAAGCTTTCCTATTTCTCCACATCCTCTCCAGCACCTGTTGTTTCCTGACTTTTTAATGATGGCCATTCTAACTGGTGTGAGATAGTATCTCATTGTGGTGTTGATTTGCATTTCTCTGATGACCAGTGATGATGAGTATTTAGCCATCTCAAGAGACAACTTCAAAAAAGGCAGTACTCTTTTGGATATAGACTTTTTCATATGTTAGTTAAAAATTAGTCATATTACTTTGTAATATTCATCATTTTATAAATTTAACAAGATGGACAGTAACTTCCTAATTCATCCCCTCCATGCAGGGTCTTTTTGTAAACCACAGAATATTGTGTATTGGTAGTGATTAAATTCACTTGTGATGGCTTATTTCTCAGATGTGTTCTCTTCATATCATCTTCTGATTTAGTTTCATTCAATTATGTTTATTACTAAAGTGTGCTCCTTGAAACCCTAGGTCCATAAGACCAAGCATAAGTTCTGTAATGAAATACATTTAAGAAATGTAGCCTACTATATTCCCTGTTGGATTTTCACAATGCATATAAACACACCAACAGCACACACAAAAAAGAAAATATATAATAAATGCTTCCTTTTAACAGCCTTGTGAAAAAAATTGTTAATTTTTTTTCTAAAAGGTTTTGGTTGGCTGAAGTTTTCAAACTGATGATGAGGAAGATGAAAAAAGTATTGATTTTCTTTTACCACATGTAACATTTAATGTTATTGTAAAAGATCAGGGAAGAACAATAGCTAGATAATTTCTAACAACACCACATTCATTTTAATTCTCAACAGACAACATATGTATTTTCCACAATAAGAATCCACAAAGAAAGATAAAATCTTAGTTTCTAAGAGGACTTAAATCTGCTTTGGCTTTTTATTTTACATAATTTTCCCAGGAGAGCACAGAAGAGATTTGAAAAAGACCATTGACAGAAAAACTTGTGTAGCCAGAATCTTTGAGAGCCTTTTATTAATGTTTGCATCTTCTACCACATCTAGAATCTTATCTGTTTCATAGAATGTAGACTCTTAGTTCACAATAAATAATTCTCTAAACCTGCAGACGTAGGCTGGGTATGGTGGCTCACACCTGTAATCCCAGCACTTTGGGAGGCCAAGGCAGATGGATCACTTGAGGTCAGGCGTTCAAGACCAGCCTGGCCAACATGGCAAAACCCCATCTCTACCAAATATATACATACAAAAAAAATCAGCCAGGCTGGTGGTACACACCTGTAGTCCCAGCTACTCGGGAGGCTAAGGTGGAAGAATCGCTTGAACCCGAGAGGCAGAGGTTGCAGTGAACCGAGATCATGCCACTGCACTCCAGCCTGGGTGACAGAGTGAGATCTTGTCTCAAAAAAAAAATAAATAAAATAAAATAAAATAAACATGCAGACATAAATTTGATTATGGTGAGCTCTAGGATCCAGGCTGAAAACTGAAAAAATATATTTAGATTATACACACACACACACACACACGTATATATATACACACATATATATACATACACACACACATATATATATATATATGTAGAGAGAGACAGAAAGAGAAAGAAAGAGAGAGAATATATAACATACCGCTAGGAGTTTGTGTGTATGCCATGGTTGGATTGTTTGTGTTCCCCTAAATTCATATGTTCCATGAGTCAATGGTATTAGGAGGTGGGGCCTTTGGGAGGTGAATAGGTCATTGGGGGAGGAGCCCTCACAACTGGGATTAGAGCTTTACAAAAGAGGCCTGAGAGATACCCCTCATCCTTTCCATCTCATGAAGGCACAGCAAGAAGGTGCCTTCTATGAGCCAGAAAACAGGAGCTCACCAGGCATCCAATCTGCCTTGACCTTGGACTTTTGCAGCCTTTTGTTGTTTATAAGCCACCCAGTTTACGGTATTTTGTTAAAGCAACCTGAACAGAACAAGGCAATAATCCTACACATACAAGAAACAGATAGTGAGTCACAGCAGCAAACAGCTCCCCCTTACGCTTCCACGCCTGGGCAGGCGTACTTCATAGGCCTCCTGCTCCTGGCCATCTGACAGTTTTTGTTCTTTTGTCCCCAGGACCTAAAGGACACTCTGTTTTCCTACAAATAGTCTAGGTGGGAGCTGCAGTTTTCTTTGAGGTCCAGCCTAGAGAACACTTACTGCCTGATACAGGAACCAAATCAGGCTTGATGAGAGATGTCTTTCAGTTTGAGAGACAACTGATACATGAGGTTTTTGGAAGTAAACTGCAGGGACTACAGAATCTTTAGGGCAGAAAATGATAACAGACAAATAGAGGGGAGGTAGGTGGGCGTGGTCTTAGCCCATGAGGCTTCTATATGGAAAGTCCTATATGGCCATGAACTATATTACCTTTCAGAGTTTCCCACCACGTGCCGCATATCACTGAAACAGGCTGTCAGGTGAAAACAGTCTTGAATTTTCTCATTCTGGAGAATGGGAGGTTGCATTGCCCACATCAGTCTTGTTGGGAATAGGTAAGACTGGGGAGAAAATTGACCAATAACGCAAGCCAACTCTTATAGCATCAGTTTAAAGGTGGTCTGATACAGGAATAAAAATAGATTTCTTAAGTAGTTAGAAAATGTATCCTTTGAAGCCTGGCATGGTGGCTCACGCTTATAATCCTAGCACTTTGGGAGGCTGAGGTGGGAGGATCACTTGAAGTCAGGAGTTTGAGACCAGCCTGACCAACATGTCAAAACCCTGTCACTATTGAAATACAAAAATGAGCCAAGCGTGGTGGCGCCTACCTGTAATCTCAGCTACTCGGGAGGCTGAGGCAGGAGAATCTCTTGAACCTGAGAGGCAGAGGTTGCAGTGAACTGAGATTGCGCCACTGCACTCCAGCCTGGGCCACAAAGTGACACTTTGCCTCAAAAAAATAAATAAATAGGCTGGGCGCGGTGGCTCACGCTTGTAATCCCAGCACTTTGGGAGGCCGAGGCAGGTGGATCACGAGGTCAGGAGATCGAGACCATGGTGAAACCCCGTCTCTACTAAAAATACAAAAAATTAGCCGGGTGTGGTGGCGGGCGCCTGTAGTCCCAGCTACTCGGAGAGGCTGAGGCAGGAGAATGGCGTGAACCCGGGAGGCGGAGCTTGCAGTGAGCCGAGATTGGGCCACTGCACTCCAGCCTGGGCGACAGAGCGAGACTCCGCCTCAAAAAAATAAATAAATAAATAAATAAATAAATAAATAAATAAATAAATAAAGAATAAAAAAGAAGAAAATGTATCCTTTGAGAGACAGTTCTGGGAAACACTGAGGATGTGGTGTTTGGAGGAAGCCTGGCATTAATACAGATTTTGACTCTTTATGTGTGTGTTAGTTTTGGAAAGCAATTGGACCCTTCTGAGCCTCAGTTTCCTCATCAGTGAAATCGGAATAATCTATACAATTCCCAATCTATAATCTATATATACCTCATATGACTCTTGCAAGATGATGCAACCCAACTCTAGCATGCTATAGGATAGAAGCCATCTCTCTTTCTGATGTGGATGAGGAGTACCCACTGTGAGAGAAGCAACCCTACAGCAATGAGAGGAGCCAGTCTTAGGGTGAGGCTCACACTGGAGTAGCACAAAGTAAAAATAGAAACAGTTGAATATTTGATGGCATAATTAAAATGCTGAATTAAGAGATTTGAGGCACACTCAAATTTGAAACCTTCCAGAATTAAAAACCAATGAATTGCTCCTTTGTGTTTAAACCAGGTTGAATTAAGTTTCCTGTTAATTGTGCCATAAAACCTTCTAATGGATATGGTAGATATTTTTATGATTAGAGTCACTGTTGCTATTGTTTATACAACCGCACCATCCTGACCATGGTTGACAGGTTGATTGATAACTCCAGCCAATCAATGGCAAGGCATGGCATCAGACCCAATCCAGGCCAATCAGATGTGTTCAAACTGCAACTGAGTAAGAGTCAATGGTAGGAGCCAGAGATTCTAAACTTGCAAAGTGTCTGCAGCCATGTTTCCTGATACATTAAGAAACCCAGGCTGCCATAAGGGAAAAATAAGTTGTTGTGCAGAAAGCAGCAAAGAGTGGGGAAGAGAGAGCATGCTGACAGATTCTTGTCCCTGGTTTCCTTTGTTCTAGAAGCCCTTCCTTTGATGAGATGAAATCACCCAGTATCTTTCTTATAAACCCTACTTTATATCTAAGCTAACTTGAAGATAATTTGCCACGCAAAGAATCTTGACAATACTTTTAAAATATATATCTGTACATTAAAGAGTTACCAGCCCTTCTTACATCATTTTAAGAACACATTTACCTCCTTAGCTAAGTTTCTATTCAGCCTGCAGAAATCTTGAGGTATCAATTTAAGATATACATTTTTAAATTAACCTCAAAGAATTCCCTCATTTTGAAAACGCTGGAATAGAAATGTTTCTAATTAGGCATAGATCTTCAAGTTGAAAGTGTGAAAGACTGAACTTCAATGGCCTTTTCATGTAATTAGAAGCAATATGATGTTGGAAAAAGAGGACAAAACAGAAATAAATTAAACTCAGATTGATGGTTTGCATATTGCCAAATTATGTACCTTAGTAACAACCTCAGTACCTTAAGACATCAAAATCTCCACTGGAATTTTTAAAATTCAAAGTAAATGAGTTTAAGAATAAAAAAATTGTGCATTAGTTATAGAAATATCTTTATTTAGCAACAATATATTAAGTTATAAAACCAAAATCACAGAATGTAGGAAAAAATTGCTGATACCGGATTGAAATATTGGTCCCACATTTAATCAACTAGGCTGCTATGCATGTGTTCTTTAAGTATTAAAGAGTTAGTTGTTAAGTTGTTGGGCTAATGATATAGATGATGACAGTGGCACTTGTCTTAGAAAATTGTGAAAAG
Source organism: Symphalangus syndactylus (assembly GCF_028878055.3). Classification (NCBI taxonomy): domain Eukaryota; kingdom Metazoa; phylum Chordata; class Mammalia; order Primates; family Hylobatidae; genus Symphalangus; species Symphalangus syndactylus. The sequence goes on from NC_072426.2 coordinate 82,715,095, forward strand.
GCTGTGAAACATAATGTAAAGTGTGACTTACACTTGATTATGTTGCCAAATAGTTGATTAAAGGAACTAGTTGAAATACAGAAAGTTCATTCATGAAATGGCAGTGGTATGAACATAAACAAAACTCATTAATGATTTATAAAATGTCTATATTGAACAATAAGGAAGTTTGTTGGGGAAATGCAGAGGAAGTTGAGAGGGGATTTTAGATTTTTTTGTAAATGGCGATAGAACAATATCAACTAACTAAACCAATCATGTAAGATAGTCTGCTCCTTCTCAAAGCTTGATTCAGTGAAACATAAATGTTATAATATCTGGCAACTTATTTCATGGATTAAAACATTCTTGTATCCTTTCTAGCAGTCATTTCTTTAAGGTAGGATGTTATGCCCTTTCAAATTTTGTTCATAAGAAATCAAACATATACATAATATCAGAAGTTGGTAAAATTACCTAAAGTCTAAGAAAATATAAAAAATTAACATGAACAAAGTAATATGCAAGAAAATGAGATATAAGTGATCACTGGGCATTAAGTAATTTATACACATATATCATATTCTAAAGTTCTATATATCCCATCGCTGCATTAAATAAAAAATATCAGCCTGATTCTTCACTGAGAAGACACTTGGTGACAGACTAAAGGCATCATAAAATAATTACATTAAACACTTTCTCATCATTATTGGAAAATCCAATTGCATGTATAATCAAAATATACACAAAATTATCATAGTTGGAGTGATTGTCTTCTAGGGAGAGAAGGAAACTTAGTTGAGGTTTGGAAAAAGCTCTTCAAGGAGCAAGATGGATATCAAAGTTGAGTTTATGAGCAAGAGGTGGCATTCGATCAGACATATGCGAACTTTTGAGGAAGGGAAGCACCCTGAAATTGAAAAATATTTTCTCCGTGGACTAGAGTCTACATCATGGGACCAGGAGCTCCAGTAATTCTTAACTCTATCTTCAACAAGTGATTTGATAGACATTTAATACTGAAATCTCTGAGCCGTAAAATGATTCCCTATAATTTGTTTTTATGACTGTTTTCTATCCTTCTTAAAAACTTTAAAACATATTCATTGTTTGAAATGGGTAAGGCTCTATGCCATTAGTAAAATTTAACTTTTTATTCTATTTTTCTGAGATTTATTACTGTGCAATGTCTAATTCCAAACTTCATCATAGTTCTAAGAAATATGACAGAACTGAAGGAAAACTAAGAATGAGTAATTCTGCAAATAGAATAAACTTGTGGGATTTTAATCCCAGCTACTCAGGAGGCTGAGCCAAGAGAATCGCTTGAACTCGGGAAGTGGAGGTTGCAGTGAGCCGAGATTGCACCATTGCACTGCAGCCTGGGCAACAGAGCAAGCCTCTGTCTCAAAAAAAAAAAAAAAAAAAAAAAAAAAAAAGAAGAACAAAAGAAAGAAAGAAATGAGTTCTAGGAGGCACATGAATTACAGAGCAGCAGTGACTGAGATCTGTCATCTGTCTGGTTAACTTTAACCTGAGTAGCTGGGAGAATGCTATCCTCAATGGAGGCATGATTCAGAGGATGGGGAAGCACGTACTTGTATACAGCTAAGTTCCATTGCACACGAAGGCCAAACAAGTTAAAGCAAATTGGAGCATAACACAGTCAAACAAAGGATTTCACAGAAACTACACCATCCACTCTAGCGCTCTGCCAATTTCAATAAAATATCAATAGGAAACATTTCAAAAGGACGATTGCCCACTTTTTTCCAAAATAATGTGGAATGCAGCCACATTCTGAATTCTTTACAAACAACTAAGAAAGCAAAGAGAAGAAACAGTAGTTGAGCAATTCCAGTTTTTAAAAAATTTAAATAGGAGGAAATGAAGAGAACTGAAAAAACTCATTTATTGTGCTTCTTGATGGGGAAAAAAGTCAAAAAGAAAAATCTAAAACTAATTTTTTTTTCTACTTTTTTCTTTAAGCTTTCTATTAGATATAACCCATAAACTGGGACTTGTAAGTTAATTAAAGAGAACTTAGGCAAATATTAGGTGTGAATCCGGGTCCACTTCTCTTGGGGCTTTGAAGCCATCTCTAGAGGACAATGAGCAAAGGCACTTGTCCCTTTGGTGCTTGCATCTTATATGCTAAGTGCTGCTCCACCCTCCAATGCTTGTCAAAAATTACTGATCTGAGAAAAACTGAGTTCACAGTTTACTGCATGTAGAATTTTTAAATTGAGAAATTCGAAATTCCTCATTATTACCAAGGCAAATTAATGTTACTATCCAATTTTAATGAAAGAATAATCAAGGTTTAGAAGGCACTGACTTGCTTCAGCTTGCCTCATGAAGTGCTTTATCTATGAAGTAAGAAAACTGGATCTATAACTTTTTTTTAGCAGATTGAGGGCATCTAGTTGGCCATGTGAATAATGAGAACACGAAAATATATTTTTGGACTGTTCAATATTTGGGAAAATAAGATAAGCATTTATTTAATTATACCAAATTCCAAAATAAGGTCAAACATCAACAGTCTGTAGTTCATGGAATGTCTAGTATTAGAAATGTAAAAATAATGAGAAAGTTAGAGAAATTTAGACCAACATTAAACTTGGAGCAACTTACTTTGTGGTAAGCGTAAAGGAGGTCACTGAGCCTTTGTAACCTAAGAGTAGCGTGTGGTTCAACAATCTGTATTTTTCCCTTCATAGTAAAACCTTCTCTAAGCAGTTGTCAATGTTTAGTAGATGCAATGTAGGGACAAGTGTGTTTCCTCACAGTATTTTGTAGCCTGGGATAGCACATCTTTTCCTTGCCAATTCCACCTTTTGTGCTAATGGTCCACCAAGACGACAGATCTAGAACCTTCATCACCACCTAAGTCAACACCGGCTCTGCTGGGATCCTGGGCTCAGAAATGCCTAGCCATTTGAACAGAGTCTCTCAGAAACAATTCCAAGTGCCTATAGCAGCTAGAAAGGCCAAGGTTCCTTCAATAAAGCTATGATCTTCCCAGAGAGCAATTCTCAGTTTCATCACAATATATTGCACATGAATCCCTCAGGCTCATTTTAGAAGGGCTGGGGAAGGGTTACTTTTACTGTAGCTAGCGAATCTCTAGCTTGGTGATGGTATTCAATAAATGTCAGCATTGATATGGTTAAGCATAAGAATCTAATTATAAAATAAATTTGATTAATGTCACCCTTTTGGGGAATCATCATAATTCAATGAATCTATAGCCAGAAATTACTCATGCAGCAGTTTGAAAATGCTGAACACTTAAACACTGGAAATGTCACAAGGCGTTATCGTAAGGATATCATCTTAGAAAATAATCAGTCTTCAACTGGGTGAGGATTGGCAAATCCATTAGTGGAAGCAGAAATCACTTAATCTAACATTATCTGACTTTCAGAACTACTATTAAACATGTATACATACATATATATTAGAGAGAGGGACACATACAAATATATATAGCGAAGTGCTATAAGTAATTATCAGAAATAACGGTGAAGTAATTTGCACAAAGTCACTTGAATAGCAGTAAGTGGCTTGAGATCCATCCTAAATACTGTGCTCACTTCCCCTCTACTACACTGAGATATTCCAGGGTTGTTCCCCTTTATCCCACTTGGTCAACTGAGCTCAGGGAGCTGTCTGAGGTCAGTGTAGAGTCCCTTATAGTAATACATATACCACTGGTATCAGCAGTGCTTTTTGTTTGTTTGTTTTTTGAGACAGACTCTCGCTCTGTCGCCTAGGCTGGAGTGCAGTGGCACAATCTCGTCTCATTGCCAGCTCTGCCTCCCGGGTTCACGCCATTCTCCCACCTCAGCCTCTGGAGTATCTGGGACTACAGGCGCCCACCACCATGCCAGGCTAATTTTTTGTATTTTTAGTAGAGATGGGGTTTCACTGTGTTAGCCAGGATGGTCTTGATCTCCTCACCTCGTGATCCACCCACCTTGGCCCCCCAAAGTGCTGGGATTACAGGTGTGAGCCACCGTGCCCAGCCTAGAATCTCCTTTCTTAGTCTGAATGATATGGTCTTGTGAGGTGCACATGTTTATTTAACTTAATGGGTACAAACACAAAATCTAAGCCACAGGTTTTCCTCCCTGCTATTAAAATAATTATCCTCAAATATAAAAATAATATAAAAGCTATAAAGAAGAAAATAAGCATCTCCTATAAATCTATCACACAGTGGTGACGACTCTTAAAGTACTGGTTAACAGCCTCATAGATTTTATTCACACATATCGTATTTTAAAAAGAAAATTGGATCATCTTATACTATTTTACCCTCCCTCAAGCCTTCATATATCATGGGCATCTTTTTATGGTACTGGGATTTTGTGCTAGTAAATGCTGAAAATATGATGTTTTACGTTATATTCCATTTTTCGATGACATACATTGATTTATACTTAGCATTGCTTTAAGCAAACACATATGCCAAAAATTACAACTGCAGAGATGTGGGAAAAGACGGTGAGGTCATAAGAAAAAGGATTAAGTGATAAAGGCTTTGTTAAATTTATCCATTTATGAGTTCTGACATGTAATTTTTATAAACCATACATTTCCCAGATGTTGAATACTATAAAACATTTTGCAAAGTGTAACTTTTCACTGCCATCAGAGACTAACCCAAGAGTAAGAAATTTCAAATATACCAAGGTAGCTTGACAAATTTGAGGATAAATTGTGGTTTAGAAATAGAAAACTGATTTGTAAAAATAATTAACATGAGTATGAGTGGTTGAAAATACCCATCTATTTGAAGGGATTTCCTTTCCACAGTGTCATAGCATCCATTAAACATCAAGTTGTATCTATTGTCAGTCAAAGCCCAGCTCAAATCAGCATCTCCACTGTTCCCTCTGCCAACAGGCCATTCCCTAGAGCAGGAGAATGAACACAGAAGGGTGCTTGTGGCCAGGAACTCAGGCACTAGGGAGTCAGGACTGAGAAGATGAAGATCACGGAGAGGAAGCAGATGAAAGAACACCCCATGGTAATATTTAATAAAAGCAGGGCACATATATTAATTGTATTAATTCATTCATTCATTCAATATTTGTCGAACACCTAAGTTGACTCAACAAGACAGTTCCTCTCACTGGTTTGGTTAATAGTGAGTGCATGAATGTGGGTGTGTGTATGCGCGTGTATGTGTATAAACTTTAAACACAAGTGAAAAAAGCTATGTTAACATGAAACCTTTCAGACTTATTTTCTTTAAGCAATTTATGCAATGCTTGTGTTCTTAAAGTTCTTTCACTATTCTTTTACTTCTGGATGGAATACATAGAAAACTTGTGGGGTTTTTTTGTTTTTTTTAATATTATTCTTAATTTATAGATCTTACTTAGATTTGATGTCTCAATAGCGCCTGATTTTGTTTTTGTTTTGCTTTTTTGTTGGTTTTTTTTTATTAATTTTTTTTTTTTTGCACACAAAAACAATAAACATTTTCTAAAAATACATACAAACAAAAAGATGCGTATCAAACATATTAGGAAGGTTGCACATGGGAAGTCGGGGAATAGAAATGGGGGGTGGGAATTAAAATAAATGAGAGAGGGACTTTATATGGATCAGTGACAACAACTCAATCCTCTATTTGACAAAGAAGAAGGAGAAGGAAGAGGAAGAAAAAGAAAGTGGGACAAAGGATCAGAAAGGGAGGAAAATAGAAAAAATTAGAGTATGACTCCAGGGTAGACCTGTTTTGTTGTCACTGAGTTGGTTGGTTGGTTTGTCTGTTGTATTTTTCATATGTTTCGCCATGTTGGCCAGACTGGTCTCGAACTCCTAGCCCGAAGTGATCAACCCACCTCGGCCCCCCAGAGTGCCGGGACCACAGGCATGAGCCACCACGTCCAGCCCCCACATTGCTTCTGGCCTCCGTGGTAGACCTCCCAGATGGGGTGGTCGGGCAGGGGCGGTGGGGCAGAGGCGCTCCCCACATCCCAGACGGGGCGGCCGGGCAGAGGCGCTCCTCACTTCCCAGACGGGGCGGCCAGGCAGAGACGCTCCTCACTTCTTCCCAGATGGGGCGGCCGGGCAGAGGTGCTCTTCACTTCTTCCCAGACGGGGCGGCCGGGCAGAGGTACTCCTCATTTCTTCCCAGACGGGATGGCCGGGCAGAGGCGCTCCTCACTTCCCAGACGGGGCGACCGGGTAGACGCGTTGCTCATTTCTTCCCAGACGGGGCGGCCGGGCAGAGGCGCTCCTCACTTCCCAGACGATGGGTGGCCAGGCAGAGGCGCTCCTCACTTCCCAGACGGGGCGGCCAGGCAGAGGCGCTCCTCACTTCTTCCCAGATGAGGTGGCCGGGCAGAGGTGCTCCTCACTTCTTCCTGGACGGGGCGGCTGGGCAGAGGCGCTCCTCACTTCTTCCCAAATGGGGCGGCCGGGCAGAGGCGCTCCTCACCTCCCAGACGATGGGTGGCCGGGCAGAGGCACTCCTCACTTCCCAGATGGGGAGGCCGGGCAGAGGGGCGGCCTGGCAGAGACGCTCCCCACCTCCCAGACGGGGCGGCGGCCGGGCAGGGGCTGCAATCCCAGCACCCTGGTAGGCCAAGGCAGGCGGCTGGGAGGCGGAGGCTGCCGCAAGCCAAGACCACGCCACCGCACTCCAGCCCGGGCAACACCGAGCACCGAGTGAGCGAGACTCCGTCTGCAGACCCAGCACCTCCGGAGGCCGAGGCGGGCAGAGCACTGGGGGTCAGGAGCTGGAGACCAGCGTGGCCAACATGGCGAAACCGCGCCTGCAGCCAAAGGAGAAAAAGCAGGCAGCGGTAGTGGCGCGCGCTGGCAGTCCCAGGCAGTCCGCGGTGCGGGGCAGCAGCGAGTCGAGTAGATTGCAGCCTGGGCCACAGAGGGAAACAAGAAAAAGAAAGAGAGAAAGAGAGAAAGAGAGAAAAGGAAAGAAAGAAAAAGAAAAGAAAGAGAAGGAAGGAAGGAAGGAAGGCAGGCAGGCAGGCAGGCAGGCAGGCAGGCAGGCAATACTTGTGTTCTTTAAAAATTGGATGAAAATTTAATCATGTTTACATTAAATCTACTCTGTAACATATTTTCAATATTTTCTTTAAATGGTGATTTTTAGACTTCTGCCTCTACTTACTCCTCATTCATTTCTGAAGAATCAAGTGGAGTTCACTTAAGAATAAACTTGTCTTCTATGGCTATTATCAAAAGACAAGAGATCAGTTTTGGCAAAGATGTGGAAAAAGGAAACTCTTCCTTGTACACTCTTGATGGGAATGTAAATTAGTGCAGCCATTATGGAAAAATGCATGGCAGTTTCCCAAAACATTGATCCAGAAATTTCACTTCTGGGCACAGATCCAAAGAAAATCAAATCAGTGCATCAAAGGATATCTGTACTCTCATGTACATTGCAGCATGATTCATAATGGCCAAGACATGGAATCAACCTGAGTGTCAATCAATGAATGAAGGGATAAAGAAAATGTGGTAGATATACACAATGGAATACTCTTTGGCCTTAAACAAGAATGAAATCTTGTCATTTGTGACAATATGGATGAACCTGGAGGACATTATGCTAAGTGAAATAACCTACACAGAGGAAGACAAATATTGCATGATCTCACTAGCATGTGGAATCTAAAAATGTTGAACTTATAGAAGCAGAGAGTAGAATGGTGGTTACCAGAGGCTGTTGGGGTATGTGGTAGTGGAGATTTAGGAAATGCTGGTCAAAGAATACAAAATTTCAGCTAGAAGGAATAAGTTCAGGAGATCTACTGTACAACATGGGGCCTACAGCTAATAACAAGGTTGAATACTTGAATACTTGTCAAATACATAAAAATTGGTAAGAGAGATTTTAAATGCTGTCACCACAAAAAAAATGGTAAGTATGTGAGTGAGTGGACATGTTAATTAGCTGGATTTAGCCATTCAACTGTATGTACATATGTCAAAACATGTTGTTACACCATAAATATGCACTTTTTGTCAATTAAACATAATTTTTTTAAATTAATATTTTTAAAAATATTAATTTTAAAAGAATAATAAGCTTACCTTCTAAATGGAATGACACAAAAGTCAATAGGACCACTTACAGAGGATTAGCCTCTATGACATAGGTGCAATTCATGTTGCTGTCATATTGTTTTGGGTAATTTGGAGAAATGATATAACCTGAAGGGCCAGTGAAATTATTTCCACATCCTATGTGGAAACAAAAAGTCGTCATGAGATCATTTTTTTCTCATGTGAAGTATCTATTTTGTCAGTGAAGGAAAGATGCATTTTCCTAAATTCTCTAGAGACATAGTTCCCTGAGATATTCCAAATGGAAGAAGAAAGAATGAAGAGAATAAAGCTCTGATTTAAAAACATACATATGTGCATAATAGAACATTATATATTTTTAGAAAATGCTGCAGAGTTTTATGGACTGAGTCCTAGAAATATTACCACAAATCTACTGCAAATCTCTTAATATTAAGGTATTAAGAAAGCATAAATTAGCAAAGATCAAATATGGTTCATGTCGATAAAGAAATAAAACTGATAAAAAATGATTTGCACCTGATTAGTACTTTACACACTTAATGTTTTTAAAATGTCTTATTATTAGAAAACTGCTATTTTCATTACCATTGTAATCTAGCCAGAATAATGGTTGCTTTTAAAAAATAGTTGATTTATTAATCCCAACTCTTATCAAATTCTTACATGCATCACTTGTTTTCGAAACAAAAAGAAATGTCTTTTCACCACTAAAATGATTTGTTTTCATATAACCATTGACCAGTTAATCCACTTCACTCTCTGATCTATCAAGCATGAAAATATCTCTGTCCTTTTAAATTGACATTAAAACACACACAAGTACACACGTGGGCCAACTGCAGACCTAAGATTTAGTCTGGAGTTGTCTTCAGTACTTCCTTTCCAGCACTTTCTGATTCAGGTCTGAAATCCCTATTATATTATTTCCTCTAATTCCTTTCCTCAAACTTTTCCCTAAACAGTGGTTTGCCATGAGTGGCTACTTGATTTAATTCAGCCAACAGGCACACGCCATTGATTCTCTGACTTGAAAATTGCTACATTTCCCACTAATCTAATAGTGTACAGTAGTTAGAAAAGTAGATTCATCCTTCCCAATCAAAATTAGGAAGGAACATTCCCAAAGAAACTGGCTCCCAAAGTTGACTGAGCATGAGAACCCTCTGGATGACAGTTAATACCTCACTCATGGAAATTCTGAATTCAGACAGGCCTGGGGTGAGGCCCAGGAATCTGCATGTGTTTCAAGCCCCTCAGGGGATTTTGTGGTCAAGGTGCCACAGGCCAGGCACAGCAATTGTTTACTAACTAGCCACCTGCGCTTCTGCCCAATATCAGCCCACTTTGGGTTCCAGGCTTATTTCTAGATGTTGGCTAGTGCCCCTCATGGCTTTTATATCACTTCTCAAGTCGGTTCCATTCTCACTGACATTTGGAAGAAAGGTGTCTTCTCAGGATTAGGCGACTCATCCTCCCCATGGACCCCCATGCTCCTCCCCTAGACCCCCAGGTTTAGCCAACCCTGCCTGCCTGCGACAATCACACTCCGTCAAAGACCTCTGGGTTTGGTTCTTAGGGCCACTTATGGCTAACAAAGGACGCAGAGAAGCCCTGAGCTGGTGCGTCCTGAGACTGGAAGATGGCAGTGAATGTGTTACTTGGTAGGAGATGGGACCCAGAGCCATGTTCCCAAAGCCAGTGGCTAGCAGGGCTTTGTTGACCTCCTCAGTTCCTGCCCACACCTAGCAGGGTCATACACAGAACTTCAATGCTCAAGGTATCCCATCAATATTTTAATGCACTTAGGTTTCAAAATAATGGCACTCACACATATACAGAACTAAGCATAAGAGTTAAAAAAAACACAGACAAATCTGCAGTATTTTCTTTTGAGAATAATTTTTTTAAAGCTACTTTTAAAATAGCATGTCCCATTCTTGACTTCTCTAACAGGATTGCTTTCCTTTTTGCATAGCTGGGCGGTGATTTTTTAAAAATCCAGCTTCCTGAATCACTGTTCGGTTTCCTCTTAACTTCTAGTTGCCCTGACCTAGCTGAGCTTCCCTGGTGCTGAGGGAGCTGGAGCAGACAGGTGGGTTCGCTGGCACGCAGCCCTGCTCCTGGGAGGATAGCAAATTGTAGTCGCAGCTGGACAACGTCACCATGCAAGAGGCACATTATGGCACATGAAGAAAGTGAGTATGAATTCCAAGTATATGTATAATCAGCACGAACTGGAATAAATCAGAACATTTCTTGGCTATGTTAAATTGTAAGGTCCATTTTGATGAAAGGCTGACATCCAGTCAGTGTGTGCGATTCACCAAAGATTGGGTTGGCAACTCCCAAGTAGACCTGGGCTGTCAGTTAATTGGTCTGGCCACCTCAAATGACCGAATATATATACTCATGCAAAAAACAGTTGCTGGGAAATAAATGATGAGCACCAAAATTCCAAATCAAACCAATTCTTATCAGTCCAGGGATAAACACAGACGTTAATCACAGAATCATAAATTTACATGCAAAATTCAAGCTATAAACAAGGCATTGTGATGGGGCTGTTGAGAATATATAATTGGTGGCTTCACCTAATTGGGAGAGGTGAGCCTGCCCCGAGGGAACCCTGATGGCAGGAAGGGCCATGGCTAGTTCAGAGAACAGAGAGAGAACCAAAGAGAAAGGAGTAAGGAAGTCTGCAGAGGGGAATGCCGGACACGTTAGACACTCGGGCCACTGTCCTGAATACAGCAAGGAGCCACCAGAAAGCTTGGTTTTTGGAAAACATTACAATTCGGAGAATAGGAGTCAGAAAGGATGCTGGCAAACAGTCAGGTAGGTTTTTCCCTAGTTCAGGTGAGAGATCATGGTATCTACAATATTGAGTCACTCAAGGAAAGTATGCATATTAGGTAATGAACATACATAACTTGGGGAAAAAAAACCATTAGGCCCGGCGCAGTGGCTCAGGCTTGTAATCCCAGCACTTTGGGAGGCCGAGGCGGGCGGATCACGAGGTCAGGAGATCGAGACCACGGTGAAACCCCGTCTCTACTAAAAAATACAAAAAAAAAAATTAGCCGGGCGCGGTGGCGGGCGCCTGTAGTCCCAGCTACTCGGAGGCTGAGGCAGGAGAATGGCGTGAACCCGGGAGGCGGAGCTTGCAGTGAGCCGAGATTGTGCCACTGCACTCCAGCCCGGGCGACAGAGCGAGACTCTGTCTCAAAAAAAAAAAAAAAAAAAAAAAAAAAAAAAAAAACCATTAAACATTTTAACCAGGTAAAGTCCTCCTAGTTCAGAGGTCTCAACTACAAGCAATTTTGGGACGTTTGGCAAGGTTTGGAGGCATTTTCTATTGTCACACTTGGTGTGGTGGGTAGTATCTAGTGGGTAGGGGCCAGGACTATTGCTAAACATCCTATAGTGCACAGGACAACCTCCCTCCCGACAGAGAATTATCTCAATCAACGATGTAATTGGATGTGTATTAATCTTACTTGACTATTCAACATTTTCTTCACATGGAATGATACAAAATTAAATTACTCATTCCAAATATATCTTTTTCAAGAATATTCTTCACCTTGAGCAATAAAACATCAAGTCATTAAAAACATTTCTATTGGGAAATCAGTCCATAGGAAGAGGTGTGAAATAGCACTGATTTATAGCATTGGTTTAATAATTTTCAGCTCTTTAAAGCCATATCATTTCAATTGATTTTTAAGCACTTGGTATCCAGCTGTTAGTTATCCTACTGAAGACAAATTATATTTTCCATTTATTAGATAAGGGATGTACCCGGATCTGGACCTACTGAGAACAAAAGTGCAGATATTCTGCCAAATGCCTAGGATGTATAAAAATGTCAGGAAAAAAAATGCACATCCTCAATTTTACTTAATGACCTCTAATTAGATTTCTCCCTTAATCAACTACCCAAGGAAACAGTATATGGCAGTTTTCTATCCACCTTTCATAAAAGTATAAACATAATTTATTAAGAGATAATCTGTATATGTTATATATATATATATATATATATATTTTTTTTTTTTTTTTCTGAGACAGGGTCTCCCTCTCACTCAGGCTGGAAGGCAGTGGCATGATCACAGCTCACTGCAGACCCGACCTTCTGGGCTCAGGTGATCTTCCCACCTCAGTCTCCCAAGTAGCTGGGACTACAGGTGCGTGCCACCCTGCCTGGCTAGTTTTTTTGTATTTTTTTTTTTAGAGATGGGGTTTTACCATGTTGCCCCTCCTGGACTCAAGTGATCTCCTCACCTTGGCCTCCCGAAGTGCTGGGAGTACAGGCATAAGCCACCATGCCTGGACCATATACTATATTTTTACAAATATTACTAAACAGGCAAAGTAAGAAAAGCTAAAACTTAATAAAGAGCCTCACATTCTTTAATGAAGGAATCCAAGAATGCTTAAGTGCTTATTTTTCTAAATTCATTAGTTATATATCTGATATCTCTACCTTTTGGCCCAAGAACATAAGTTTAATAATAATGATGAAAATGGTGATGATGATGGTAAAGAGCTATTCAATATTGATTTCTGCCTTGCCTATCAAGAACTCATTTCATTGGCTATATGACAGAGGACTTGTTAAAATATATTGAACCTACAAATATTACTCAATTGTCATCAGGTCAAAAACTTTCTCAATTTTCTTAGTGTTCTATACAATTTAGTCAGGTTGTAGGTTATATTTTATCATTCAAGTTTTTTTTAAACCAATGTTTACTGATATAATTGCAGATTCACATATATTTGTAAGATATAATACAGAGAAATTCCTTATACATATTTCTGAGTTCCCCAAACATTGACATCTTGCAAAACTGTAGTATGCTATCACGATTTTACTGGCATTGATTTAACTCACCAATCTTACCCAATTTCCTAGTTTTACTTGAACTCGTGTGTGTGTGTGTGTGTGTGTGTGTGTGTGTGTATTAAGTTATATACAAGTTGTACACAATTGCATTCAACATAATGAAATTCCAACACCACAAGGAACCCTAGGAACCCTAAATTGCTCTTGTTATTTATAACCACACACAGTTTACTCCTACATTGCCTTCTCTCTAACCTCTGGCTCTCAGTTTTCCATTTCTAAAACACTATCATTTCAAAATATTATATAAATGGAACAGCAGAATATGTAACCTTTGGGGATTGCCTTTTTTCACTTGGCATAATACCCTGGTGATTTGTCCAAATTGTTAGTCTGTGAATAGTTTGTTTTTATTAAGGAGTTACATTCCATGGTAAGCAAGTACCACAATTTGTTTAACCATTCACCTGTTGAAAGGCCTTAGTGCTAATTTCAACTATTACAAATAAAGGTGCTATTTATATAGATCTGTACACAAGTTTTTTGAGTAAACATAGTTTTCATTTCTCTGGAATAAATGCCCAAGAGTGCAATTGGTAAATATTACAGTAAGTGCTTTGACAGGTATTTTTTTTTTAAATAAGAAACTGACAAACTATTTTTCAGAGTGGCTGAACCATTTTACATTTCTACTAGCAACAGATAAGTGATACAGTTTCTCCACATCCTTGCCAGCACTTGGTGTTGTCATTGTTTTTTATTTTGGTCTTCCAATAGGTGTGTAGTGATAATCTCAATGTGGTTTTAATTCACACTTCAGAAGTTAATGATGTTGAATATCTTTTCTGGTATTTATCATCTGTATAGTCTCTTTAGTGGAATATCTGTCCATGTCTTTTGCCCATATTCTAATTGGATTGTTTGTATTTTACTCTTGGGTTTGGAGAGTTCTTTATCTATTCTAGATAGCAGTACATTGCCTATGTGAAGAAAATGAATGGACCAGTCACAGACTGGACAAAAATATTTCACATAGGCAAAATATTTTTTAATTTAAATGAGGTAAAATTTATCACTTTCTTTTCTCTTATGAATCATTCTTTTGCTGTTTCATCTAAGACCTCTTTGCCTATCTCCAGGTCCTGAAGACATCTGCTATTTTTTTCTCTAAAAGTTTTATATTTTACTTTTCATTCTGTCATCTATTTTGAGTGAGGTTTTGTACAAAATGTGAGGTTCTGTACAAAATGTGAGGTTCAGTTTGAGATTCATATTTTTTGCCTGTGGATGTTCAATTGCTCTAGTATCACTGTTGAAAAGACTTTTCTTTCTACATCGGAATGTTTTTGCACCTTTGTCAAAAATCAGTTGAGCATGTTTGTGTGAGTGTATTTCTAGGTTCTCTATTTTGATCTGGGTTTTCAGCCAATACCACATTGTCTCGATTACTGTAACTAAGATAAGGGAGCCTAGGTAAATAGTAAGTTAGAATTCTTCCTCCCATTTTATTTTTCCTTTCCAAGATTCTTTTAGCCATTGAAGGGTCTGTGCCTTCCACATAAGTTGTGGAAAAAGTTGTCTATGACTACAAAAGACTTTGCAGGGAATTTAATAGGAATTGCATTAAACCTATCCATCATTTTGGGGAGAAGGGACATCTTCACTGTGTTAAGTCTTCCAATTCATAAATATAATCATCTCTTTCATTTAAGTCTATGCCAGCATTTTATTATTTTTAGCATCCAGATTCTGCACATATTTGTTTGGGGCTTACTTGGCATTGAGACCATCCTGACATCTACACTGATCCACCTGACCCTTACAAGGTGTTTCCCATGGGAAAGAATGGATGATTGAGGGAGACAGAGCTTTCTCCTGTTTGGCCTCTTATACCACAGCAGAAAATGATGAAAGGAATGACTGTTGCTTACATTTTGGCCTGTTGTTTTAATCAGCTACTCCAACCCTTGGCAGCTCAGTTCTTTCCAGCTCAGCTCAGTTCTTTCCAGCTCAGCTCAGTGCTTAGCAAGATATTCTTTCTGTTATTGTGATTTAGTTCAGTTTTAACATAGTCAAAGAACACACTCTATATTTCAATTCCTTGACTTGGTTGAGGTTTTTTGATATCTCAGGATATGACCTACCTTGGAATGTTACAAGGGTTTCTAAAACAATGTGTATTCTGATGTTGCTGTGTGGTGTATTTTATATATATATATATCTCAGATCCTATTGATTGATGGTTTTGTAGAGTTCTTCTATACCCTTGTTGATTATGTGTCTAGTTGTTCTCTCAGTTACTGAGAGGAGAGTGTTGAAGTCCTCAGCTATAACTGAAAATTTGTCTACTTGTCTTCTTAGGTCTATCAGTTATTGCTTTATGTATTTTGTGGCTCTGTTGTTTGGTGCATACACATTTAGGATCATTATGTCTTCCTGGTGGATTGATCCTTTTATCATTATGTAGGATTCCTCTTTTTCTGTTGTAATTTTCTGTACTCTAAAGTCTACTTTATCTGATATAAATATACCCACTCTTGCTTGTTTTGATTACTCTTTGCATGACATCCTTTTCCATCCTTTTACTTCTCATGTACCTATGTGGTTGAATTTGAAGTCACTTTATTATCACTTAGGTCATGTCTTGGCTTCATAACCTGTATTGTGACTGATCTAACTAAACTATTTACAATTAAAATACTGATATATATATCAGTGCTATGTCTACATTTTATTATTGGTTTTCTATTTACTTTATCTGCTTTTTGGCCCTCTATTTCTCTTTTCTTGACTTCTTGGGGATTCCATTTTGATTGATATTAGCGTTTTTCTGTACATCTCTTCACACGGTTCTGGTAGTGGTTGTTCTGAGTGTGACAATATGCCCGCGTGATTATAGCAGTCTACCAGCATCTGCATCTGACCACTTGTGGAAACATGATTTTCATTTAGGTCCCCTTTCAACTTTTCCATATGATTATATTAACTATCAGAGGGCATTATAATTTCTTCTTTCATTAAATATGATTCATAAGCTTTGTGAGGAAAAGGATATTCTATTGAATGTATACATATTTTTGCTTTATCCACATTTGTTTTTCTTTTCTCATGCTCCAAGATTCTTTAATAATTTCATTTTTGTTTGAAGAACTTCTGTTTGACCATCTTTAATGGTAGGTCTCCTAGTGATAATTTTGTTTAGTTTTCCTTCATATAAGAAGTTTTTATCCTCTTCGCTCCTGAAAAATAGTTTCTAAATATAAAATTTATGGTTGACAATTCCTTTGTTTCAGTACTTGAAGAATATAGTGTCAATTCCTTAAGGCCTCCATGGTTTCAGATGAGAAATCTGCTTTTATTCAAACTGGTCTTCCTCTCTACATAATGTCCCAATTATCTCTAACTGCTTTCAAGACTTTTTGTTTGTCTTCAGTGTTCAGAAGTTTAATTATAATATGTCTGAATTTAAACTTCTTTGTGTTTATCTTGGTTTAGGTTCACTCAGCTTCTTGAACCTATAGGTGTGTTTCTTTTGCCAAATTTGGGAAAGCTTACAGCCACTAGTTCTTTGACTGCTCTTTCAGTTGCACTCTCTCCTCTCTCTTTGAAAGAATGTTGAATCTTTTGTTATAGTTCATGAGTCCCTAAGTCTGTGTTGATCTAGTTTGTTTGTTTTTTCAGCCTATTTTTTCTTTGTTGTGCAGATTGGGTGAATTCTATTGTTCTATCCTCAAGTTCATTTATTCTATTATCTGTCATCTCCATGCTACTATTAAGCCTATTCTGTATGTTCTTTATTTCTGTTATTGTATTTTTCAGTTCTATAATTGCTATTTAATTCTTTATTATAACCACTATTTCTTTGCTGATATTTTCTACTTGTTTCAAGAGAACTCGTCAGTGATTGTTGAAGCATGATTATGGAAGCTACTTCAACGTCCTGGTCGTATAGTCCAACATCTGATTTATCTCACTGTTGACATCACTTGACTTTTTTCTCTTTCGAGTTGTGATGTTCTTAATTCCTGATATGACATGTTCTTTCTGATTGTATCCTGGACAAGTTATTTATTATGTTAGGAGACTTTGGGTCCTATTTAAATCTTTTATTTTATCAGTTAGTCACCCTGTTTATGTTTACCATGTAGCCTTGCATACTTTGTGGGCTAAGGTTCCAGTGGCTCTTCAATATTCAGAATCTGTGTGGTGGAATTTTGGTCTGCTTGGTTGACCTGGTGCTACTAAGGCTCTCACTAGTTCTTGCTGGTGTTACCTGAGGGGCTCTGTGTGTTTCTCAATTGGAGGTAAATGGTATACTAATTTTCCCCTACCAATGCCCCCTGGGTACCCCAATGTCTCTGGGTGGAAGAGGAGCATGTCTGGCTTGTGGGGACAAAGAGGCTTCTGGGCCACTTTCTGTGACTGGAACCCTTTTTTCCAGTCCCACCTGCCCTGGTATTTCTGGGTAAGTGAAAAGAATCTCAGGTTTACAGGTGTTAAGTGGCTTCCTGCAGAGGCTGCTTGCTGAAGCTGGGTCCCTTTACTGGTTCTGCCCACCCACACAGCATCTCTTGGGAGAAATAGGCATCTCAGGCCCAGCAGGAGAAGACGAGTGCTTCCCATGGCCATTTATTTTTGGCAGGGTTCCTAATCCATCCCACTCACCAGCAGCATTGGGCTTTCCCAATATTGTCAGAGGGACCACCATTCAATCCAGAGGAGGAATGAGCCTAGGTCATTTTCCAGTTTCCAGTTTTACAACTGGAGCACTTGAAAGCTTTACTTAAGCCTGAATACTTGATATTGATTCATTTCATCAGAAGAGGGTTCATTTATTTCATTGAAAAAGCAATTAAGGAAAGTGTATATTAAATGTGTTTTATTATATGCATATGTTATATACATATGAGATTTTCATTTAAACAGTAAGAATGGATCAAGGAGATATAAAACATCATTTGAGAGATGATATGAAGTAATAACACTGACAATAAAAGCCACTTCAACTCATCAAGTGATTTTATATTCCAAGTATTTACTTAGCACTACCTATGTTATTACATCGTATTACCTCCAATGCTTAAAACAGCCCTACTAATGAAGGAATCGTGCTCTTTAAGTTGAATAACTTAAAGGCCAATTGTTTAATTAGCTCAGAGAAGAATATGCAGGTGGTAAATATGAGAGATATGAATGAAGGGGCTAACTGACCAGTGTTATTTCCACTGGAAATGCACAGTGGAAATAAGACACTCTTTCCCTATAAGGCACAACCTTTTAGAGATATAACTTGGAAGATGCAAAATAGCACAGATGAAATGAATTTCTAAGACAGTCGTCATAGTCACAAGTCAGTAGAAAGTGGCAAACCAATGCCACATGAGCAGTATTTATAACTTTAGAGAAAGAGCCTTGCTCTCCTGATGCCCCGTTTCCATCATTTTTACATGGGTTTCTCACAGTCTTTTTAGCCTGTGGGCTCTTAAGGCCCAACGTGAAGGCTGATGTTAGCTGCTTCTTCAACATTCCGTAATTTTTGTGGCATGCTTTAAATTTTGCCTGTGGCAGTGCCCTACACTATAAAGGGCATTTTCCCTTTAGTATCTATTAGAAAAGTAAGAAAGAAAAGAAATTCTAACTCCTAACAGTCGAGCTTTCTCACTTTCGCACTTTTCATCCAAGGAATCCAGAGGGCAACATTTTCTTACTTTGAGAGACAATTAATCATTTCTAGCTTAAACACTAATGTTCACAAAACCAACTTGGCTCCAATTAAATGAATAAGTGTACTAACCTTCACGAAACTATTCTGACATTGTCCATCACCGCTGGGGATTAGGAAGTTGTGTCAAAGCTGATCTCCAAGTGTTTACTTTTGTGAGTAATGACCGTCCAGGAACACCTGCTGTTTTGGGGAAAATTCTGAGGTCAGTGAGGGGATCTTATTGTACCATTAATGGAAAGAAATACTCCACCGCAACCTGAAATATTGCCATGTAAAAAGCCATCAATCTGCAAGGAAAGTAATTTTGGAAACTCAAGACTGCTACAGAAAGAACATTTCTAAATGTGAGATTTCAGTTCATCATTTTTTACAAGTGATCATCTTCCAGGCTGGTGCACAGCAAGCTCTCTCCATAAATGCAAAGGTGAGTTAAATTGAGAGGAAATTTCAGCTATTACAGTTGTGTTACAATGATATTGAACTCAACTGAGACCACTAGTCCTTTCCATAAAAAGGATAGATTCTCATCCTGTCTTCAAACAATAGCTGTATTTTTATTCTCTTTGAGGCTATCTATGTAGTATATGTAACCTGGCAATGCTAAGTTCTGTATTTTATTACCATTAACACATGAGACTATAGCTCTACACTCTATTTACAACTTTACTCTAACTGGACTAGAGAAAGTGATTTTGAGTTGGGGAAATTCTTTTATTAAGCAATCTGGCTCACTCATATTGAAACTGACTGATGGATCAAAATTAATTACATGGATTAAAAGGAAGAAAAATCTAGAATTTTCATACTTTTAAAACATGTACTTAAGAGATGACAAAGAAAAATATGAACTCAAAACAAAATGAAGTTAAATTAAAGAGGCATTATCTGAATCTTTTGCTGTGAAATCCTTGGAAAATTATGGGTTCACCTAAAACTCCCTTCTGACTTCAACAACAGCCAGTGGTTTTTAATGAGGAAAAGTCTGACTCAGTCTACAAACAGCTTCACAATAACTGTGACTCTTCCAGAAAGAATTGCCTTGTGTGATATTCGAGATTTACAGAAATCCCAAATAAAGTATCTGATACAAGTCCTTATATTTTCTGAGAATTTTCACAATGTTTATACTTTCTATGCAACAAAACTATTCTTTTAAAATGAAATCTGTCGTATTTTGACTCAGCCCCTGTTTACTACAGCATTTTTTCTAAATCACAAATCTCATCTTGTTACCTTCCTTTTCAAAACTCTTCATTAGCTTCCCATTGCTCAAGGGATAACATAAAAACCAAGGCTGTTTATGTTCTGGACTTATTTTCCTGCCCTCAGCTCATCACTCAGCATTCTGCTTCCAGGCTCCAAGTATTTTCAAGTACTTGTGATTCCAACTCACGTTTCTATTACTTGAGATTCCCAGGTTGTGCCATGCCCTTTTGCCTGTGAAGGCAGCATCATGAAGTGCTGAGATCAAAGTTGCTAGACTGAACTGCCTTTATTCAAATCCTGACTCTACCAATTATCAGCTATATATCTGGGCAAATGATCAATCCATGCATCCTCAGTCTCTGCCCACGCAAAATAGAGATGCCATGTATTGATACTGTGTTATCCCACCAGGGATGCTACAGGAGATGACATGGCAAATATTTAGAATTAAGCCTCATGTAAAGTAGGTAATGAAATGTACATATTATTAATTCATTAACAAATGTATAGTATACATCACTAGAAAAATCAAATGCAGAAAACATTTCTTTTACCTAAAGTTTGTGTGTTCCACGTAGCATAATATCCACTACCTTGCAATGAATGGTCTGAGTTAAAAGTCAGAAACAGCTAATTGGAACCTGACTCTATTGTCCTGGGGTTTGAATTTCCACAGTACTGTCCTATGATGGGTGATTCAGGGGACCCACCATTCTTGACAGTGATGGAGTCCCAAGCACAAGTTGTATGGTGTTCAATATCAAAGTCACTAAATGTGAGCTTCAGGAGAAAAAAGAAATGAGTTGTAAGTTGGCTTTTATCAACCTTGATGTAAATAAGGCCCTTACAAATCCTTTTGTTTTAATTTTTATAATTTTGTATTTTTGTCTCTTATTTAATTCTCCCTTCCCCTCTACTCATTTTCCTTATTAAGGGCTGTCTTGGAAATTTTGAGAAAAAACATTTCCCTAGTTTGGGATGGCAAGTCATACTAAGAAAATGAATATACTTCTCTCTAAGATGTAGAATTATCTTCTATGTATATCTTTCCCTATGCTTAAAAAAGAGATTTCACTCTTCATTAATTATAGATGCCAATGTATGTGCTCCAGTGAGAGAATGTTAGGGAAAAACAGTGATCTCATTGTAGAATCAAAGCCTTCTCTAATCACTTGCTTACTAAAAGAGCTCCATTTCCATGCAGGACAGGCCATTGTGGTTCTATGGTCTCAGAATCATTTCACCGAGTTATCACTCACAGTGATAGTGTACCCTTGTGGGGCTTCCAACAGCCAAGAGCAGTGCGTCAGGCTGTCGTAAGCATTTGGATAGTTGGGGCTTGTGATCACTCCACTCTCACCTGTCTATATTCCACCACAATCTGAAATGAGATTGGTAACCCTCTCAATAAAACAGAAGTAAAAAAAAAAAGAACCTGTAAAGCCAAAGTAAGTAGTATCATAGCCATCAGATTTTGTGATTAAAAACATAAAAGGGGCCGAGCTTGGTGGCTCATGCCTGTAATCCCAATACTTTGGGAGGCAAGGTGGGAGAATCACCTGAGGTCAGGAGTTCGAGACCAGCCTGGCCAACATGACGAAACCACATCTCTACTAAAAATACAAAAATTAGCTGGGCGTGGTGGCATGTGCCTGTAGTCCCAGGTACTCAGGAGGCTGAAGCAGGAGAATTGCTTGAAACAGAAGGCGGAGGCTGTAATGAGCCAAAATTGTGCCACTGCACTCTAGTCTGGGCAACAGAATAGGACTCCATCTAAAAAAAAAATATATATATATATATATATAAAATATATAAAATAAATGAAATTAAATAAAAGCAAAGTAAAATTGGGTAGAAGTTTAAGAATAACAAAATTCCATATAATATTAGCATTGAAAATTGAAAAACAAATTCATTCTGAAGCATAATATGGTCTAATGTTCAACACAAATAATACTCCTCACTAAAACCTGACTCTTTTCTATCTGATAAAAGAAAATCAACTAGCAAGATGGTTGAGTGAGTAATCAATTTCACTCCTTCCTTCAACCAGCCATTTAGTTATAACACAAAGGAATGTTAGATAAAACCATAACTAAAACATATTTTGATTCATAGCCAACTCAATGGAAAGAAAAGCAGCTCTCCAAAATCTAGAAGCAGTAAGTGTACTTAAACTGAGAGGAGTGAAACTGAAAGAGTGACAGTCTGAGAGGCTAAAGAATGCAGGTGTGGGTCCCAGGGTTGGGCTCTGAGGTTTTGGTGACCAGGCAGGGGGAAAAGACAGGGCTCTGGGTCACCACAAAAGGAAGGACTGGAATTGAGACTTTTACATGAAGTTGGGAATCTAAACAAATTGCCACGCTAGTGAAAAGGGACTAGAAAACCTCCCATAGCAAAGGTAAGCAGTCAGGAGTAGGGATGGGTTTTCCAGCACAAACTCTGAATGTCACATATGCAAATCCAATACAAAACACTAGCAAATAATATACATTATATGTATAAAACACACATCATAATGAAATAGGATTTGTCCCAGAAATGCAAGGATGGTTTATCAAGAGAAAGAAATCTTTCATATAATTTGTCATGTAACTTATGAAAGGAGAAAAAGTTGGATCATCTCAATGGATGCAGAAAATCAACTGGTAAAATCTTACAACCATTTACACTTAAAAAGATCTTTTTCACACTAAGAATGGAAGAGACTTTCTTTAACAAAAGATATTTATTGGAAACTTAAGAGAAACCAATATATTTAATAATAAAATATCATAGACAGTCATATCCAGGTCAGAAACAGCATGCTATCATTCCTTCTGTTCAGCATTCTGATGGTGGCCCTAGCTAGTGAAATGATGCAAGAAAATGAAATGAAGTATTGCGGCTGAAAAAAAAAAGAACTAACAGTTGCAGAAGACATGACTGTTTACACAGAAAGACCAAAGAGAATCTATAGACAACATATTAAAACTAATAAGAGGATAACCAGATCTCTGGATTAAAGATACATGTATGCAAATTATAAAATTTCTAGATATCAGCCACAACTAATTAAAAAATGTAATTTACAAAATCTCATGGATAATATCAACAAAACTAGCAGCTCCCTAGAAATAAGTCTAACAAAATATACAAGAAATCTTTATGGAAAAAACCATTAATCTTTATAAATAATTTTATCGAGATCTTAATTATAATTCTGACTTGTAAAGGAATACTCTGTATGGAATCCAATGTGTTCTACACCTTTGTTGGTGACAAAGTGTCACCAATAAGAACAAAGCATAACCAGGGCGGTGGTTCCAAGATGGCTGAATAGGAACAGCTCTAGTCTACAGCTCGCAGCATCAGCGACTCAGAAGATGGGTGATTTCTGCATTTCCAACTGAGGTACTGGGTTCATCTCACTTGGGCTTGCATGCAGGACAGTGGGTGCAGTGCACTGAGTGTGAGCAGAAGCAGGGAGAGGCATCACCTCAGCCAGGAAGTGCAAGGGGTCAGGGAATTCCCTTTCCTAGCCAAAGGAAGCAGTGACAGATGGCACCTGGAAAACTGGGTCACTCCCACCCTAATACTGTCCTTTTCTAGTGGTCTTAGCAAACAGCACACCAGGAGATTATATCCCATGCCTGGCTCAGAGGGTCCCACACCCATGGAGCCTCACTCATTTCTAGCACAGCAGTCTGAGATCCAACTGCAAGGTGGCAGCAAGGCTGGGGGAGGGGCACCCTCCATTGCTGAGGATGAGTAGGTAAACAAAGCGGCCTGGAAGTTTGAACTGGGTGGAGCCCACTGCAGCTCAAGGAGGCCTGCCTCCTTCTGTAGACTCCACCTCTGGGGGCAGGGCATAGCCAAACAAAAGGCAGCAGAAATCTCTGCAGACTTAAATGTCCCTGTCTGACAGTTTTGAAGTGAGTAGTGGTTCTCCTAGTACGGAGCTTGAGATCTGACAACAGACAGACTGCCTCCTCAAGTTGGTCCCTGACCCCCGAGTAGCCTAACTGGGAGGCACCCTCCAGTAGGGGCAGACTGACTCCTCACACAGCTGGGTACCCCTCAGAGACAAAGCTTCCAGAGGAACGATCAGGCAGCAGCATTTGCTGTTCAGCAATATTTGCTGTTCTGCAGCCTCCGCTGCTGATACCCAGGCAAACAGGGTCTGGAAGGGAACTCCAGCAAACTCCAACAGACCTGCAGCTGAGGGTCCAGACTGTTAGAAGAAAACTAACAAACAGGAAGGACATCCACACCAAAACCCCATCTGTACATCACCATCATCAAAGACCAAAGGTAGATAAAACCACAAAGATGGGGAAAAACAGAGCAGAAAAGCTGAAAAATCTAAAAATCAGAACACCTCTCCCCTTCCAAAAGAACACAGCTCCACGTGAGCAACAGAAAAAAGCTGGATGGAGAATGACTTTGATGAGTTGAGAGAAGAAGGCTTCAGACAATTGAACTACTCTGAGCTAAAGGAGGAAGTTCGAACCCATTGCAAAGAAGCTAAAAACCTTGAAAAAAGATTAGACAAATGGCTAACTAGAATAACGAGTGTAGAGAAGTCCTTAAATGAGCTGATGGAGCTGAAAACCATGGCAGGAGAACTACGTGATGAACGCACAAGCTTCAGTAGCTGATTCAATCAACTGGAAGAAAGGGTATCAGTGATTGAAGATCAAATGAATGAAATGAAGCTAGAAGAGAAGTTTAGAGAAAAAAGAGTAAAAAGAAACAAACAAAACCTCCAAGACATAAGGGACTATGTGAAAAGACCAAATCTATGTCTGATTGGTATACCTGAAAGTGACAAGGAGAATGGAACCAAGTTGGAAAACACTCTGCAAGATATTAACCAGGAGAACTTCCCCAACCTAGCAATGCAGGCCAACATTCAAATTCAGGAAATACAGAGAATGCCACAAAGATACTCCTCGAGAGGAGCAACTCCAAGGCACATAATTGTCAGATTCACCAAAGTTGAAATCAAGGAAAAAATGTTAAGGGCAGCCAGAGAGAAAGGTCGGGTTACCCACAAAGGGAAGCCCATCAGACTAACAGCGGATCTCTCAGCAGAAACTCCATAAGCCAGAAGAGAGTGGGAGCCCATATTCAACATTCTTAAAGAAAAGAATTTTCAACCCAGAATTTCATATCCAGCCAAACTAAGCTTCACAAGTGAAGGAGAAATAAAATTCTTTACAGACAAGCAAATGCTGAGAGATTTTGTCACCACCAGGCCTGCCCTACAAGAGCTCCTGAAGGAAGCACTAAACATGGAAAGGTACAACTGGTGCCAGCCACTGCAAAAGCATGCCAAATTGTAAAGACCATCGATGCTAGGAATAAACTGCATCAACTAACGAGCAAAATAACCAGCTAACATCATAAAGACAGGATCAAATTCATACATAACAATACTAACCTTCAATGTAAATGGGCTAAATGCTCCAACTGAAAGACACAGACTGGCAAATTGGATAAAGAGTCAAGACCCATCAGTGTGCTGTATTCAGGAGACCCATCTCACGTGCAGAGACACACATAGGCTCAAAATAAAGGGATGGAGGAAGATCTACCAAGCAAATGGAAAACAAAAAAAGGCACAAGTTGCAATCCTAGTCTCTGATAAAATAGACTTTAAACCAACAAAGATCAAAAGAGACAAAGAAGGCCATTACATAATGGTCAAGGGATCAATTCAACAAGAAGAACTATTCTAAATATATATGCACCCAATACAGGAGCACCCAGATTCATAAAGCAAGTCCTTAGAGACCTACAAAGAGACTCAGACTCCCACACAATAACAATGGGAGACTTTAACACTCCACTGTCAACATTAGACAGATCAATGAGATGGAAAATTAACAAGGATATCCAGGAATTGAACTCAGCTCTGCACCAAGTGGACCTACATCTACAGAACTCTCCACCCCAAATCAACAGAATATACATTCTTCTCAGCATCACACCACACTTATTCCAAAATTGACTGCATATTTTGAAGTAAAGCACTCCTCAGCAAATGTAAAAGAACAGAAATTATAACAAACTGTCTCTCAGACCACAGTGCAGTCAAACTAGAACTCAGGATTAAGAAACTCACTCAAAACTGCTCAACTACATGGAAACTGAACAACCTGCTCCTGAATGACTACTGGGTACATAACGAAATGAAAGCAGAAATAAAGATGTTCTTTGAAACCAATGAGAAGAAAGACACAACATCCCAGAATCTCTGGGACACATTTAAAGCAATGAGTAGAGGGAAATTTATAGCAGTAAATGCCCACAAGAGAAAGCAGGAAAGATCTAAAATCAACACCCTAACATCACAATTAAAAGAACTAGAGAAGCAAGAGCAAACACATTCAAAAGCTAGCAGAAGGCAAGAAATAACTAAGATCAGAGCAGAACTGAAGGAAATAGAGACACAAAAAAATCCTTCAAAAAATCAATGAATCCAGGAGCTGGTTTTTGAAAAGATCAACAAAACTGATAGACTGCTAGCAAGACTAATAAAGAAGAAAAGAGAGAAGAATCAAATAGACGCAATAAAAAATGATAAAGGGGATATCATCACCAATCCCACAGAAATAAAAACTACCGTCAGAGAATACTATAAACACCTCTACACAAATAAACTAGAAAATCTAGAAGAAATGGATAAATTCCTGGACACATAAACCCTCCCAAAACTAAACCAGGAAGAAGTTGATTCCCTGAATAGACCAATAACAGGCTCTGAAATTGTGGCAATAATTAATAGTCTACCAACAAAAAAAAGTCCAGGACCAGATGGATTCACAACCAAATTCTACCACAGGTACAAGGAGGAGCTGGTACCATTCCTTCTGAAGCTATTCCAATCAATAGAAAAAGAGGGAATCCTCCCTGGCTCATTTTATGAGGCCAGCATCATCCTGATACCAAAGCCTGGCAGAGAACAACAAAAAAAGAGAATTTTAGACCAATATCCCTGATTAACTTTGATGCAAAAATCCTCAATGAAATACTGGCAAACTGAATCCAGCAGCATATCAAAAAGCTCATCCACCATGATCAAGTGGGCTTCATCTGTGGGATGCAAGGCTGGTTCAACATACGCAAATCAATAAATGTAATCCAGCATATAAACAGAACCAACGACAAAAACGACGTGATTTTCTCAATAGATGCAGAAAAGGCCTTTGACAAAATTCAACAACGCTTCATGCTAAAAACTCTCAATAAATTAGGTATTTATGGGATGTATCTCAAAATATTAAGAGCTATTTATGACAAACCCACAGCCAATATCATACTGAATGGGCAAAAACTGGAAGCATTCCCTTTGAAAACTGGCACAAGGCAGGGATGCCCTCTCTCCCCACTCCTATTCAACATAGTGTTGGAAGTTCTGGCCAGGGCAATCAGACAACAGAAAGAAATAAAGCTTATTCAATTAGTAAAAGAGGAAGTCAAATTGTCCCTGTTTGCAGATGACATGATTGTATATTTAGAAAACCCCATCGTCTCAGCCCAAAATCTCCTTAAGCTGATAAGCAACTTCGGCAAAGTCTCAGGATACAAAATCAATGTGCAAAAGTCACAAGCATTCTTATACACCAATAACAGACAAACAGAGAGCCAAATCATGAGTGAACTCCCATTCACAATTGCTTCAAAGAGAATAAAATACCTAGGAATCCAACTTACAAGGGATGTGAAGGACCTCTTCAAGGAGAACTACAAACCACTGCTCAACGAAATGAAAGAGGACACAAACAAATGGAAGAACATTCCATGCTCATGGGTTGGAAGAATCAATATCGTGAAAATGGCCATACTGCCCAAGGTAATTTATAGATTCAGTGCCATCCCCATCAAGCTACCAATGACTTTCTTCACAGAATTGGAAAAAACTACTTTAAAGTTCATATGGAACCAAAAAAGGGCCCGCATTGCCAAGACAATCTAAGCCAAAAGAACAAAGCTGGAGGCATCATGCCACCTGACTTCAAACTGTACTACAGGGCTATAGTAACCAAAACAGCATGGTACTGATACCAAAACAGAGATATAGACCAATGGAACAGGACAGCTTAGTTTTACTGGATACAAAATTCTTGGCTGACAGTTGTTTTGTCTAAGGAAGCTAAAGATAGGACACCAATCCCTTTTAGTTTGTAGGCTTCTGCTGAGAAATCTGATGTTAATCTGATAGATTTTCCTTTATAGGTTACCTGATGCTTTTGCCTCACAGATCTTAAGATTCTTTCCTTCCTCTTAACTTTAGATAACCTGTTGTCTATGTGCCTAGATGATGGTCTTTTTGAGATTAATTTCTTGGGTGTTCTTTGAGCTTCTTTTATTTGGATGTCTAGATGTCTAGCAAGGCCAGGGAAGTTTCTCTAAATTATTCCCTCAAATATGTTTTCCAAACTTTAGATTTCTCTTCTTCCTTGGGAACACACATTATTCTTAGGTTTGATTGTTTAACATAATCCCAAACTTCCTGGAGATGTTGTTCATTATTTAAATTCTTTTTTCTTTGTCTTTGTTGGATTGGGTTAATTTGAAAGCCTTGTCTTCAAGCTCTGAAGTTCTTTCTTCTACCTGTTTGATTCTATTATTGAGACTTTCCAGTGTATTTTGCACTATCTAAGTGTGTCCTTCATTTCCAGAAGTAGTCATTGTTTTTTATTTATCCTCTTTATTTCTCTGGAGATTTTTCCGTCTCTATCCTGTAACATGTTTTTTATTTCTTTATGTTGGTATTTGTCTTTCCCTGGTTGACCTTCTGAATTCTTTTTTTGGCAATTCAGAGATTTTTTTTCTTGGTTTGGAACCATTGCTGGTGAGCTAGTGTGGTCTTTTGGTGGTGTGAAAGAACCTTGTTTTATCAGATTACCAGAATTGTTTTTCTGGTTCCTTCTCATTTGGGTAGACTACATCAAAGGGAAGATCTAGGATGCAAGGGCTGCTGTTCAGATTCTTTTGTCCCAAAAGGGTGCTCCCTTGATGTGGTGCTCTCCCTTTTCCCCTAGGGGTGTGACTTCCTGTAAGCCAAACTCCAGTGATTGTTATTTATCTTCTGGGTCTAGCCACCCAGCGAGGCTAGCAAGCTCTGGACTCCTACTGGGGAGTGTCTGCAAAGGGTCCTGTGATGTGATCATCTTCAAGTCTCTTATCCATGGATACCAGCACTCACTCCAGTGGAGGCAGCAGGGGAGTGGGGTAGACTCTGTGGCACCTTGGTTATAATTTTGTTTAGTGCTATGGCTTTGTATTTTTTGGCCTGCAGCCAAGAGATGTCACTTTCAAGAGAGGATCAACTGCAGCAGTAAAGGAAGGATACAAGCTGGCCCTAGGGTCACCTGGATAAATATTTGGGTTTCTCAGGTGGTAGGTGGGGCCATAGAGCTCCCAAAAGATTATGTCCTTTGTCTTCGGCTACCAGGGAGGGTAGAGAAAGACCATCAGGTGGGGGCAGGGTTAGGCATGTCTGAGCTCAGAATCTCCTTGGGTTGGGCTTGCTGTGGCTTCTGGGGGGGAGGGGCGCAGTGGTGGGCTGGTTCTCAGGCCAATGGAGTTCCATTCTCAGGGGAATTATGGCTGTTTCTGCTATGTCATACAGGTCACCACGGAACTGGGGGACAGCCAGCAGTGACAGGCCTTACGCAGCTCCCACACAGCCCAAAAGGCCAGTCTTACTCCCAAGGTGCCTCCACAAATAGCACTGAATTTACATCCAGGCAACTGGAGCAGGGCTGAGCTCTTGCTCCAGACTACCTCCCTGCTGAGAAAACAAATATGGCTTTCGGGTTTCGTGCCTCCCCACCTGCCCATGGTTTCTGTGCTACTATTCACACTCCCTGTTCACCCCTCCCTTACATTCTGTCCAAGAAACTTCAAATTTGGTTGAAACTGTTACTAAGTTTAGCTGGAAGTTTCCTTCTCCCTGTGGTCTTTCCCCAATTCACTGGCAGCTCTTCCCAAAGATCCTTGTGAGACAAAGTCAGGAATGGCTTCCCTGGGGATGGAGAGTGCCCATAGGGCCCTTCCTGCTTTCTCTACCCCTATATTTCATGCAGCTCTCTAAATTCGTCTCAGTTCCAATTAAGTTAAATCTTTCTCTTGTGAACTGGACCTTCAGGTTCTCCAGTGATGATGTGTGTTTGGGGGCAGTCCTTCCCCCTCATACTTTGGGCATTCACAGTTTTTTGGCTGTCTCACAGGGCCTGCAGGGGTAAACCACTGCCTTCCAAGGCTCCATGGATTCTCTTGTCTTTCCTGGTATGTTCCTATGGTAGTTCTTGGAGCAATAGCTCACAATGTGAGTCTCCACATGCTGCTCTGTGCATTTGAGTGGGAGCTGCAAGTTAGTCCTGCTTCCTATCTGCCATTTGTTTTTCCTTTCCCACAGACAGTTTTTTTTTTTATCAAATGGATGTTTAATTTTTAATTGTAATGAAACAAAAATAGTAATGCTACCAAGAATGTGAAGAAACTGAATCACTCATGCATTGCTGGTGGGAATGTAAAATGTTGCAGCCACTTTGGAAGACAGTTTGTTATTTTTTAATAAAACTAAACATGCAACTACCATACAACCCAGCAATTGAATTCTTTGGCATTTATCCAAGAGAAACGAAATCTTATGTTCACACAAAGACCTGTATGTAAATGTTTAGAGATTTATTTATAATAGCTAACTACTGGAAATAGCCCATATGTCTTCAACAGGTAAATTATTAAACAAAATGTGGTCCATACATACACTGGAATAATATTCAGCTGTTAAAAAGGAGTGAACTATTGACACATGCAACTATAACAGCCCAAGGAGGGTTTTTTGTTTTGTTTTTGCCGGTGTGTAAATAAAGACCACGGTATTGTAGCAAAGAGAGATTGTAGTAAACATGAGGCCAGCCACACAATGTGGAAGTTGGAGTTAGTACTCAAATTAGTCTCATCCAAAACTCTTAGGTTAGGAGTTTTCAAAAGCAGTTTAGGGGAAGGGATGGCAGTAGCTAGGCTTGCTGCTGATTGATTGGGTCAGAGATGAAATCATAGGGGGTCAAAGCTGTTTTCCTGCATGCTAAGTAGCTTCTAGGTGGGGCCACGGGTGCAGGGTTGATGGGTCCAGGTGGAGTAATGGGGTTCAGGTGAAGCTATGGAGTGTCAGACATGTTAAAAAAAAACTAAAAAGATATCTTGAAAGGCCAATCTACAACAGTGGTGTAATCTGAAGGAATGGCTGGCAATTTGTCTATACCTTAGCAGAATCAGGCTCCTCTCCACCCCCTTGCCTGATGACTTTTCATTAGCTTTACAGGGATGGTTGAGTTTGGGGAAAGGGCTATCACTGCTTAAACCATAAATATCTTTCAAAGTTAGCTTGGCCCAAAAGCCCAGGAAGAATTAAGGGAAAGGCAAGATGAAGGGTGGGTTAGCTTGCTCACTGTTGTAAGTTTTTTCACTGATATAATTTTTGCAAAGGTAGTTTCACAACAACTTGGAAGATTCTCTCGAGAATTGTGTTACGTGAAAAAAACCAACCTGAATGGCTACTTCTTATATAGTTATATATATACCCCCACACATATACATATACATGTATGTATGTTTCTTAAAATGGAAAAGTTCTAGAAATGGAGAATAGATTAGCAGTTGCAGCAGGAGGGAACTGGATGTGGATATAAAAGAACAACAAGAGGGATCTTTGTAGTGATGGGAGTGTTCTGTATCTTGACCTTCTCAATGTCAATATCCTGGCTGTGATATTATAGTTTACAAGATGTTACCATTGTGGGAAACTGGGTAAAGGGGACAGGGATCTCTCTGTATTATTTCCTGAAATTGCATGTGAATCTACAATTATCTCAAAATAAACAGTTTAATTTTTTTTAAAGAATTTATCTCTGTTTTTCTTTTTCAGTGCAAATCAAGGAAAGCCCACCTTCTTGGAGCCATACTTTGCTCACTGGGATACTGGCTATGGCTTTAGGCTCAGAATTCCATCTTAATAGAACAATAGAACAGCCAAGTCTTCTTCCCTTATGGGTTCTTATGGTCACTTCTTCCAGCTGAATTGTGGGTTTACTAGAATGTGGCTCAGAGTTCCGACATACAGAGATGAAGGTTCCCGTTGTCAGCACTCTCAGGAATTCCCTGTCTTTAGGAGGTTTTAAAATTATCTAACTTCTTTTTTGGAAGTATGAGAGACACAGACATACCTGTCTTTAGCAGAGCATAACCCCTAGAGTAGCTTATAGTCAAGCTTCTCAGACATAACAATCTAAATCACTCAATACTCTTTGTAAGAGTATTTGTAAGAGTCTAGAATCCTTTCTGAGGGCTGTCACAGAAAAAGTGATGGATGACATGGGATCCACAGGAAGACAACTGGGAAACCTTCACCAGCAGACCGGTGATGAGAGTGAAGCCCATGGCAGAGCAGGCAGTAACCAGGAGGGAGCAAGTCCTCAGCCTGATGATGGTGGGGTAATGCAGAGGCTTGCAAATAGCCAGGACATCACAGCTATGAGGAGGATGGCTGCTGCTTCCAGAAATACAATGACAAACACTTGTATGAAACAGGTGGCAAAGGAAATCATTTATCTGCCTGAAAGAAAGATGATGAGCAACTAAGGAATAACTGCAGTTATAAAACAGCATTCACAGAAGGAGAAATTGCTGAGCAAAATATACATAGGTGTCTGGAGGTGATGGTGATTATGAGTGTGTTTCCCATGATGGAGACCGGATATGCCAGCAGGTGCACCAGGAAGAGGACATACCTTGGGGCTGGATGGCAGGAAACCCTTCAAGAATAAATTCCTGGACGGCTGTCCTATTTCTCATCTCCATCTTTATCTCCATGTCTCCATCTGTCACCAACTGTTTTTGATCTGCTAGGTAGAAAATATCACTGAAGACCAAATAATTTAATTGATGGCCATATTTTAAAAAAAACACTGCTTGCAGTTGCTATTCTAAATGAGAAATCATTTTCTATTTTCAGAACATTTTATTATAAATTATTATGAACATCTGCATTGTTAAATTATAAACACTGAAGGTTTACTTTTTGGTTTTGTTTGGGAGAATAATTTTTATGTGCAATTTAGGTTTTCTAAACAATAACATCTTTGAATAATACTCCATAAGGTGAACAATGCAAAAGAAAGAGTATTATTTTTCTCAGACAGACAGATGACAATGAAGGCTGTCACCCCCCAGATAATATTCTTTCATGAGGTCACAGTTTTAATTTCGACACTTCAGTTACGACATGTGTTCTATAAAGCCCTCCTATGAATTCACTTTCACCATCTGAATATAGAAAACATGAAAAAGCCATGTTCCAACCCAGTTATTTTCCTGAAGTTCATTTAGCTTGAGTTCTTCACCCAAGACCCTAGAGTGAGCCTTAAAGCTCACTATCATAGCATCTCATAACTACCTAGTCCATGGATTTAGAAGGAACCATGTCTAAAGATGGGGAAAAACGGTTACATAACTTTGTTGTTCAGACTCAATGGATAGGCATGTAACAGGTGAATCGGTATTCTTCTCATTCTATCAACCTAGCAGAATGGAAGTGTTTCCTTCTGCTGTTAGTCGTAAATTACTCTTCAATGCTCCTTATTCTGGGCATATTATTATTACATTGGAAGATTCTGGTGGGACTGGAATTGTGCCTGGATGCCCATTGCAACCACTAGAGTAACATTAGTTGTTTTAAAAAGGCAAAGCCTAGCTAGAAACTGGATGAACTGATATACAATCTTTGGGAAGGAGTCTGGGCATCTGCTGGAAATTAGTGCTCTAGTGAATAAGATACCATAATTAAATTATATTTGATTTAATTGATTTGGCCAAACCTATTGCTTCAACATAACTCTTAGACCAGTTTAGATATTTAACCCATTAGATTGCAAATCATCCCCATGGTCAAGTACTCACCAAGAGGCAGCGCATAGGAAATAGAATTTCTGTGATTATATGCTTCTGTTTTCTTCCAACAAGCCAGGACCTTTATCCTAGGCTAATGGAAAGAAAAAAGAAAAAGCTAGACCTATAAAAAGTCAATGGATGCCTTATGTCAAATCAATAGGAAATTGTTAAGGCCAGTTATTTTCAATGAAGACAGAGATTTCCAAACCGTGGAGGAGTAAAGAGTCATAGTTTTTCCCTATGGCAATCTGGCTGATAAATCCTAGACATTAAGATAATAAAAATGCACCATATCTTCATTAGCATTTGTTGGTGTAACTATTTAGAATTCTTGAACATATTCTTTTTTTTTCTTTATAGCAGCATGATTTATAGTCCTTTGGGTATATACCCAGTAATGGGATGGCTGGGTCAAATGGTATTTCTGGTTCTAGATCCCTGAGGAATCGCCACACTGACTTCCACAATGGTTGAACTAGTTTACGGTCCCACCAACAGTGTAAAAGTGTTCCTATTTCTCCACATCTTCTCCAGCACCTGTTGTTTCCTGACTTTTGAATGATGGCCATTCTAACTGGTGTGAGGTGGTATCTCATTGTGGATTTTTTTATTTTTTTTAATTTATTTATTTATTTTTTTTTATTTTATTTATTATACTTTAGGTTTTAGGGTACATGTGCACAATGTGCAGGTCTGTTACATGTGTATCCATGTGCCATGTTGATTTCCTGCACCAATTAACTCGTCATTTAGCATTAGGTATATCTCCTAATGCTGTCCCTCCCCCCTCACCCCACCCCACAACAGTCCCCGGAATGTGATGTTCCCCTTCCTGTGTCCATGAGTTCTCATTGTTCAATTCCCACCTATGAGTGAGAACATGCGGTGTTTGGTTTTTTGTCCTTGCGATAGTTTACTGAGAATGATGTTTTCCAGTTTCATCCATGTCCCTACAAAGGACATGAACTCATCATTTTTTATGGCTGCATAGTATTCCATGGTGTATATGTGCCACATTTTCTTAATCCAGTCTATCGTTGTTGGATATTTGGGTTGGTTCCAAGTCTTTGCTATTGTGAATAGTGCCGCAATAAACATACGTGTGCATGTGTTTTTATAGCAGCATGATTTATAGACCTTTGGGTATATACCCAGTAATGGGATGGCTGGGTCAAATGGTATTTCTAGTTCTAGATCCCTGAGGAATCACCACACTGACTTCCACAATGGTTGAACTAGTTTACAGTCCCACCAACAGTGTAAAAGTGTTCCTATTTCTCCACATCCTCTCCAGCACCTGTTGTTTCCTGCTTCTTTAATGATGGCCATTCTAACTGGTGTGAGATGGTATCTCACTGTGGTTTTGATTTGCATTTCTCTGATGGCCAGTGATGACGAGCATTTCTTCATTTGTTTTTTGGCTGCATAAATGTCTTCTTTTGAGAAGTGTCTGTTCATGTCCTTTGCCCACTTTTTGATGGGGTTGTTTGTTTTTTTCTTGTAAATTTGTTTGAGTTCATTGTAGATTCTGGATATTAGCCCTTTGTCAGATGAGTAGGTTGTGAAAATTTTCTCCCATTCTGTAGGTTGCCTGTTCACTCTGATGGTAGTTTCTTTTGCTGTGCAGAAGCTCTTTAGTTTAATGAGATCCCATTTGTCAATTTTGGCTTTTGTTGCCATTGCTTTTGGTGTTTTAGACATGAAGTCCTTGCCCACACCTATGGCCTGAATGGTATTGCCAAGGTTTTTTTGTAGGATTTTAATGGTTTTAGGTCTAACATTTAAGTTTTTAATCCATCTTGAATTAATTTTTGTATAAGGTGTAAGGAAGGGATCCAGTTTCAGCTTTCTACATATGGCTAGCCAGTTTTCCCAGCACCATTTATTAAATAGGGAATCCTTTCCCCATTTCTTGTTTTTGTCAGGTTTGTCAAAGATCAGATAGTTGTAGATATGCGGCATCATTTCTGAGGGCTCTATTCTGTTCCATTGATCTATATCTCTGTTGTGGTACCAGTACCATGCTGTTTTGGTTACTGTAGCCTTGTAGTATAGTTTGAAGTCAGGTAGCGTGATGCCTCCAGCTTTGTTCTTTTGGCTTAGGATTGACTTGGCGACGCGGGCTCTTTTTTGGTTCCATATGAACTTTAAAGTAGTTTTTTCCAATTCTGTGAAGAAAGTCATTGGTAGCTTGATGGGGATGGCATTGAATCTATAAATTACCTTGGGCAGTATGGCCATTTTCACGATATTGATTCTTCCAACCCATGAGCATGGAATGTTCTTCCATTTGTTTGTATCCTCTTTTATTTCATTGAGCAGTGGTTTGTAGTTCTCCTTGAAGAGGTCCTTCACATCCCTTGTAAGTTGGATTCCTAGGTATTTGATTCTCATTGAAGCAATTGTGAATGGGAGTTCACTCATGATTTGGCTCTCTGTTTGTCTGTAATTGGTGTACAAGAATGCTTGTGATTTTTGTACATTGATTTTGTATCCTGAGACTTTGCTGAAGTTGCTAATCAGCTTAAGGAGATTTTGGGCTGAGACAATGGGATTTTCTAGATATACAATCATGTCATCTGCAAACAGGGACAGTTTGGCTTCCTCTTTTCCTAATTGAATACCCTCTATTTCCTTCTCCTGCCTGATTGCTCTGGCCAGAACTTCCAGCACTATGTTGAATAGGAGCGGTGAGAGAGGGCATGCCTGTCTTGTGCCAGTTTTCAGAGGGAATGCTTCTAGTTTTTGCCCATTCAGTATGATATTGGCTGTGAGTTTGTCGTATATAGCTCTTATTATTTTGAGATACGTCCGATCAATACCTAATTTATTGAGAGCTTTTAGCATGAAGGGTTGTTGAATTTTGTCAAAGGCCTTTTCTGCATCTATTGAGATAATCATGTGGTTTTTGTCTTTGGTTCTGTTTATATGCTGGATTACATTTA
This sequence comes from Symphalangus syndactylus, assembly GCF_028878055.3. NCBI lineage: Eukaryota > Metazoa > Chordata > Mammalia > Primates > Hylobatidae > Symphalangus > Symphalangus syndactylus. The sequence continues at coordinate 82,751,828 of NC_072426.2, forward strand.
TTGATTTGCATATGTTGAACCAGCCTTGCATCCCAGGGATGAAGCCCACTTGATCATGGTGTATAAGCTTTTTGATGTGCTGCTGGATTCGGTTTGCCAGTATTTTATTGAGGATTTTTGCATCAATGTTCATCAAGGATATTGGTCTGAAATTCTCTTTTTTGGTTGTGTCTCTGCCTGGCTTTGGTATCAGGACGATGCTGGCTTCATAAAATGTGTTAGGGAGGATTCCCTCTTTTTCTATCAATTGGAATAGTCTCAGAAGGAATGGTACCAGTTCCTCCTTGTACCTCTGGTAGAATTCAGCTGTGAATCCATCAGGTCCTGGACTCTTTTTGGTTGGTAAGCTATTGATTATTGCCACAATTTCAGAACCTGTTATTGGTCTATTCAGAGATTCAACTTCTTCCTGGTTTAGTCTTGGGAGGGTGTATTTGTTGAGGAATTTATCCATTTCTTCTAGATTTTCTAGTTTATTTGCATAGAGGTGTTTGTAGTATTCTCTGATGGTAGATTGTATTTCTGTGGGATCGGTGGTGATATCCCCTTTTTCATTTTTTATTGCATCTATTTGATTCTTCTCTCTTTTCTTCTTTATTAGTCTTGCTAGTGGTCTATCAATTTTGTTGATCTTCTCAAAAAATCAGCTCCTGGATTCATTAATTTTTTGAAGGGTTTTTTGTGCCCCAATCTAGCAAGGCAGGCCAACATTCAGATTCAGGAAATACAGAGAATGCCACAAAGATACACCTCGAGAAGAGCAACTCCAAGACACATAATTGTCAGATTCACCAAAGTTGAAATCAAGGAAAAAATGTTAATGGCAGCCAGAGAGAAAGGTCGGGTTACTCACAAAGGGAAGCCCATCAGACTAACAGCTGATCTCTCGGCAGAAACTCTACAAGCCAGAAGAGAGTGGGGGCCGATATTCAACATTCTTAAAGAAAAGAATTTTCAACCCAGAATTTCATATCCAGCCAAACTAAGCTTCATAAGTGAAGGAGAAATAAAATACTTTACAGACAAGCAAACGCTGAGTGATTTTGTCACCACCAGGCCTGCCCTAAAAGAGCTCCTGAAGGAAGCACTAAACATGGAAAGGAACAACCAGTAGCAGCCACTGCAAAAACATGCCAAATTGTAAAGACCATCGAGGCTAGGAAGAAACTGCATCAACTAATGAGCAAAATAACAAACTAACATCATAATGACAGGATCAGATTCACACATAACAATATTAACATTAAATGTAAATGGGCTAAATGCTCCAATTAAAAGACACAGACTGGCAAACTGGATAAAGAGTCAGGACCCATCAGTGTGCTGTATTCAGGAAACCCATCTCACGTGCAGAGACACACATAGACTCAAAATAAAGGGATGGAGGAAGATCTATCAAGCAAATGGAAAACAAAAAAAGGCAGGGGTTGCAATCCTAGTCTCTGATAAAATAGACTTTAAACCAACAAAGATCAAAAGAGACAAAGAGGCCGGGCGCGGTGGCTCACGCTTGTAATCCCAGCACTTTGGGAGGCCGAGGCAGGCAGATCACGAGGTCAGGAGATCAAGACCACGGTGAAACCCCGTCTCTACTAAAAACACAAAAAATTAGCCGGGTGTGGTGGCGGGCGCCTGTAGTCCCAGCTACTCGGAGAGGCTGAGGCAGGAGAATGGCGTGAACCCGGGAGGCAGCGCTTGCAGTGAGCCGAGATCGCGCCACTGCACTCCAGCCTGGGTGAAAAAGCGAGACTCCGTCTCAAAAAAAAAAAAAAAAAAAAAAAAAAAAAAAAAGACAAAGAAGGCCATTACATAATGGTAAAGGGACCAATTCAACAAGAAGAGCTAACTATCCTAAATATATATGCACCCAACACAGGAGCACCCAGATTCATAAAGCAAGTCCTGAGTGACCTACAAAGGGACTTAAACTCCCACACAATAATAATGGGAGATTTTAACACCCCACTGTCAACATTAGACAGATCAACGAGACAGAAAGTTAACAAGGATATCCAGGAATTGAACTCAGCTCTAAACAAAGTGGACCTAATAGACATCTACAGAACTCTCCACCCCAAATCAACAGAATATACATTTTTTTCAGCACCACACCACACCTGTTCCAAAATTGACCACATAGTTGGAAGTAAAGCTCTCCTCAGCAAATGTAAAAGAACAGAAATTATAACAAACTGTCTCTCAGACCACAGTGCAATCAAACTAGAACTCAGGATTAAAAAACTCACTCAAAACCGCTCAACTACATTGAAACTGAACAACCTGCTCCTGAATGACTATTGGGTACATAATGAAATGAAGGCAGAAATAAAGATGTTCTTTGAAACCAGTAAGAACAAAGACACAACATACCAGAATCTCTGGGACACATTCAAAGCAGTGTGTAGAGGGAAATTTATAGCACTAAATGCCCACAAGAGAAAGCAGGAAAGATCCAAAATTGACACCCTAACATCACAATTAAAAGAACTAGAAAAGCAAGAGCAAACACATTCAAAAGCTAGCAGAAGGCTAGAAATAACTAAAATCAGAGCAGAACTGAAGGAAATAGAGAACATATTCTTATTCATTCTATGGGACATGATGACACAGTCCACCATGATTAATGTCAAATTTGGTTGGACATCCATCCATCCCAAAACAGACTCAGGAAAAGGAGACCACAAAGGCCAAATTTACTTGCTTATAGACCTTGTTAGCCACTTTCCCCCCAACCAGTTACTCCTCACCTTGCTAAGCAGGTGAGCATTACTGCAGTCATAAATGAAAATACATTTGAATTCCCTCTGGTAGCGCTTGCTATCACCAATGAAGGCACACAAGGTCTGGAAGGACAAAGCCCTGGAACATTCACCTGTCATCAGTGGAGTGTGAAAAAGGAAACAGGAATTAAAATCACAACAGATTCTCAGGGGATATTTAATTGTTCACTGTCTAAAATGGGTAATTTCAGCAGAAATATATTGCAATTACCATTGCACTGCATATAGTAATATACTGCCATCATTCTCAATAGTCAACATAGTCCTCTGTGAAAGTCTTCAGAAGTAGATTTGGCATGACTGTCACAGGGTTATAAAATTTGCAAGATACTTAATTACATATGTTAAGAAAGAGTGGCTTAAGCAACAAAAATGCTTTTTTACAATTAAGCTGTTTTTGCCTTTTCCCCTATTTTCCCTAATATTTTTGCTCTTTAATGTGGTATTTTCTTTATGGAGGTCTAATTTACATACTGTAAAATGTGCAAATCTTTATTGTAAATTTTTATTTGTATAATCAAAATTACTTTTGCTTGCTCTTGAATGGAATACAGCATGTGTTTCTTTCTTCTCTGGCTTATTTTGTTTTCTCAACGTCTTTCTGACGTAGATTATGGTGCAGTGGGACCCTATCAACTCCATGCCCAGAAAGAGATCAATGCTTAGGCTCCCCTCAATCCCCATACATCTAACTTGGAGCCAGGAAAGTTTCCCACCTCCATGCCTAGGCACACCTCTGGGTGCCTGGTGGCTACACATTTGATTCTCCTTTGGCACTGGTTCTTGTGCCTGTCATTAAGAGACCTGCAGGCAGACCTATCTCTTCTGGGATAGTCTCCATTTCCACAACCAAGTAAATAAAAAATGAGTTACCTACCTTGAGCATTTTGAAAAGGTTAGTATTTCTTAGCAAACTTTTTTTTTCAGGGACTTTCTGGTAGTAGGACTGTTACTTGACCTTTCTTGAAAGTCACTACGCAAATGTTTTATTTTAAATAGATTCACATTAACCAACATGATTTTTTAGATTCTTTAGAGTTAGTATAAGTAAAAAATGTCACTGAAATTTTGATAGGGATTACACTGAATCACTTTTGGTAGTATGAGTATTTTAACAATACTAATTCTTCCAATCCATGAACATGGGATATATTTCTATATATTTGTGTCTTCTTCAAATTATTACACCAATGTTTTCTCATCCTCCATATACAGAACTTTCACCTCCTTGGTTAAATTTATTCCTAACTATTTTCATGATATAGTAAATGAGATTGTTTTCTTGGTTCCTTTGTTGGATAGTTCATTGTTAATGTATAGAAAAGACACAAATTTCTGTAGCATTTATCTATTTCTTCTAGGTTATTCTGCAACTTTACTGAATTCATTTATTAGTTCTAATAGTTTTTATGAAGTGCTTAGAGTTTTCCACCTATAAGATTATGTCATCTGCAAAGAAAGACAATTTAACTTCTTCCTTTTCAATTTGGATGGCTTTTATTTTGGTATTTTGCATAATAGCTTTGGGTAATAGTACTTCCAGAACTATATTGAATATAAGTGGTAAGAGTGGACATCCTTTTCTTCTTTCTGATCTTAGAAGCTTTCAACTTTTCACCATTGAGTCCAACATTAACTGTGGGCTTGTTATATGTAGTTTTTATTGTGCTGAGGTTTGTTCCTTCCATAACTAATTTGTGGAAGTTTTTATCATGAAAGAATACTGTAAAGAAGAATTTTGTCAAATGCTTTTTCTGTATTTGAGAGGATCACATATTTTTTTCTTTCATTCTCTTAATGTATGTATCACATTTATGGATTTGTGTTTGTCAAATCATACTTAAATTCCTGGGATAAATCCCACTTGATCATGGTGAATGATCCGTTTGATGTTCTATTAAATTCAGTTTGCTAATAAAAGTATTTTTGCATCTGTGTTCATCAGGGATATTGGCTGGTAATTTTTTTTTCTTGTAGGGCTCTTGTCTGTTTTTGTATCAGAGTAATGCTGGCCTCATAAAATGAATTTGGAAGTCTTACCTCCTATTCAATATTTTTGGAGAAGTTTGAGAAATAATGATATTAGTTCTTCTTTACATACTTGGTACAATTTATCAGTAAAGCCATCTGTCCCTGATTTTCTTTGTAGGAAGGATTTGATTACTAATTTAATCTTCTTACTCGTTATTGGTCTATCCATATTTCTGTTTCTTCATGATTCATTCTTGATAAATTGCATGTTTCTAGACATTTATCCATTTCTTCTAGGTTATCCAATTTGTTTGCATGTAATGTTCATAATCCTTTCTTGTGATTCTTTGTATTTCTGTGGTATCACTTGTAATGTCTCCTTTTTCATTTCTCATTTTCTTTATTTGAATATTCACTCTTTTTTGTTAGTCTAGCTAATTTTTTTTTCATTTTTGTCATTTCATAAAATCAACTCTTCTCTTTTTTTAGTTTGTTGATCTTTTCTATTGTGTTTCTAGGCTCTGTTTCATTTATTTTTGCCTCAATATATTTTAAATTTCCCTTTCTATTTCTTATTTATCTGCTTCAGACTAATATGTATGCTGTGACAATGTTCTGCATATGTCTATTAGAGCCATTTTATCTAAAATGTTGTTCAAATCCAATGTTTTCTTATTAATTTTCTGTCTGGGCAATCTCTCTATTGTTAAAATTGTGGTACTGAGGTCCCTTACCATTATTGTATTATAACCCACTTCTCCCTTCAGATCTATTAATATTTGCTTTATATTTAGGTACCTCAATGTTGGGTGCATATATATTTACAATTATTATTTTTTCTCTATTAACTGACCCCTTCATTATTATATAATGACCTTCCTTTCCTTATTTTACAGTTTCCAGCTTAAAAGTTTATTTTATCTAATATAAGTATAGCAACCCCTGCTCTTTGTTTTCCATCATGAAATACCATTTCCATCCCTTTACTTTTAGTCTATGTGTGTCCTTAAAAGTGGTGTAAGTCTTTTGTAGGGAGCATATAGCTGGGTCTTTTTCTGGTACATTCAACCACTCTGAGTATTTTTATTTAGCAATTTAATTCATTTACATTCAAGATACTTATTCATAGGTAAGGACTTACTACTGCCATTTGGTTAGTTGGTTTTTGGTTGTTTTGTAGATGCTTTGTTCCTTTTTTCCTCTTCCTGTCTTTCCTTGTGATTAGATGATTTTCTGCAGTGGTATGCTCTGATTCCTTTCTTTTTTATCTATTTGTGTCAATATAGGTTTTTGCTTTGTGGTTGTCATGAAGCTTACTAACATTTCTTACAGTTATAAGAAGCTATTCTAAGTTGATCACATTTTCAAAACTCAAAAATTTTAATCCCCATCCTCATATTTTATATTTTACGTGCCCTGATTCACATCTTTTAATAATAATAATAATAATAATTATTATTATACTTTAAGTTCTAGGGTTCATGTGCACAAAGTCCAGGTTTGTTACATAGGTATACATGTGCCATGTTGGTTTGCTGCACCCATCAACTTTTCATTTACATTAGGTATTTCTCTTAATGCTATTCCTCCCCCAGCCCACCACCACCTGACAGGCCCTGGTGTGTGATGTTCCCAGCCCTCTGTCCATGTGTTCTTGTTGTTCAACTCCCACCTATGAGTGAGAACATGCAGTGTTTGGTTTTCTGTCCTTGTGATAGCTTGCTTAGAATGATGGTTTCCAGCTTCTTCCATGTCCCTGCAAAGGACGTGATCTCATCATTTTTTATGGCTGCATAGTATTCCATGGTGTATATGTGCCACATTTTCTTATCCAGTCTACCATTGATGGACATTTGGGGGTTGGTTCCAAGTCTTTGGTATTGTGAATAGTGCTGCAATAAACATACGTGTGCATGTGTCTTTATAGTAGAATGATTTATAATCCTTTGGTTTATACCCAGTAATGGGATTGCTGGGTCAAATGGTATTTCTGGTTCTAGATCCTTGAGGAATTGCCACACTGTCTTCCACAATGGTTGAACTAATTTGCCTTCCCACCAACAGTGTAAAAGCATTCCTATTACTCCACATCCTCTCCAGCATCTGTTGTTTCCTCACTTTTTAATGATTGCCATTCTAACTGGCACGAGATTGTATCTCATTGTGGTTTTGATTTGCATTTCTCTGATGACCAGTGATGATGAGCATTTTTCATATGTCTTTTGGCTGCATAAATGTCTTCTTTAGAGAAGTGTCTGTTCATCTCCTTTGCCCACTTTTTGATGGGGTTGTTTGTTTTTTTCTCGTAAATTTGTTTAAGTTCTTTGTAGATTCTGGATATTAGCCCTTTGTCAGATGGGTAGATTGCAAAGATTTTCTCCCATTCTGTAGGTTGTCTGTTCACTCTGATGATAGTTTCTCTTGCTGTCCAGAAGCTCTTTAGTTCAATTAGATTCCATTTGTCTATTCTGGCTTTTGTTGCCATTGCTTTGGTGTTTTAGTCATGAAGTCTTTGCCCATGCCTATGGCCTGAATAGTATTGCCTAGGTTTTCTTCTAGGGTTTTTATGGTGTTAGGTCTTACATTTAAGTCCTTAGCCCATCTTGAGTTAATTTTTGTATACAGTGTAAGAAAGGGATCTAGTTTCAGCTTTCTACATATGGCTAGCCAATTTTCCCAGCACCACTTATTAAATAGGGAATCCTTTCCCCATTTCTTGTTTTTGTCAGGTTTGTCAAAGATCAGATGGTTGTAGATGTGTGGTGTTATTTCTGAGGCCTCTGCCCTGTTCCATTGGTCTATTTATCTGTTTTGCTACCATTACCATGCTGTTTTGGTTACTGTAGCCTTGTAGTATAGTTTGAAGTCAGGCAGCGTGATGCCTCCAGCATTGTTCTTTTGGCTTAGGATTGACTTGGCGATGTGGGCTCTTTTTTGGTTCCAGATGAACTTTAAAGTAGTTTTTTCCAATTCTGTGAAAAAAGTCATTGGTAGCTTGATGGGGATGGCATTGAATCTATAAATTACCTTGGGCAGTATGGCCATTTTCACGATATTGATTCTTCCAACCCATGAGCATGGAATGTTCTTCCATTTGTTTGTATCCTCTTTTATTTCATTGAGCAGTGGTTTGTAGTTCTCCTTGAAGAGGTCCTTCACATCCCTTGTAAGTTGGATTCCTAGGTATTTTATTCTCTTTGAAGCAATTGTGAATGGGAGTTCACTCATGATTTGGCTCTCTGTTTGTCTGTTATTGGTGTATAGGAATGCTTGTGATTTTTGCACACTGATTTTGTATCCCAAGACTTTGCTGAAGTTGCTTATCAGCTTAAGAAGATTTTGGGCTGAGACCATGGAGTTTTCTAAATATACAATCATGTCATCTGCAAATAGAGACAATTTCACTTCCTGTTTTCCTAATTGAATGCCCTTTATTTCTTTCTCTTTCCTGATTGCCATGGCCAGAACTTACAGCCCTATATTGAATAGGAGTCATGAGAGAGGACATCCTTGTCTTGTGCCAGATTTCAAAGGGAATGGTTCCAGTCTTTGCCAATTTAGTATAATATTGGTTGTCGGTATGTCATCAATAGCTCTTATTATTTTGAGATACATTCCATGAATACCTAGTTTATTGAGTTTTTAGCATGAACAGCTCTGGAATTTTGTTGAAGGTCTTTTCTGCATCTATTGAGATAATCATGTGGTTTTTGTCATTGTTCTGTTTATGTGATGCATTACGTTTATTGATTTGCATACATTGAACCAGCCTTGCATACCAGGGATGAAGCCAACTTGATCATGGTGGTTAAGCTTTTGATGTGCTGCTGGATTCGGTTTGCTGGTATTTATTGAGTATTTTCACATTGATATTCATCAGGGATATTGGCCTAAAATTTTCTTTTTTTGTTGTGTCTCTACCAGGCTTTGGTATCAGGATGATGCTAGCCTCATGAATGAGTTAGGGAGGATTCCCTCTTTTTCTATTGATTGAAATAGTTTCAGAAGGAATAGTACCAGCTCCTCTTTGTACCTCTGGTAGAATTCGGCTGTGAATCCATCTGGTCCTGGACTTTTTTTGGTCTGTAGGCTATTAATTATTGCCTCAACTTCAGAACCTGTTACTGGTTTATTCTGAGATTCAGCTTCTCCCTGGTTTAGTCCTGGAAGGGTGTATGTGTCCAGGAATTTATCCTTTTCTTCTAGATTTTCTAGTTTATTTGCATGGAGCTGTTTGTAGTATTTTATGATGGTAATTTGTATTTCTGGGTGCTCAGTGGTGATATCCCCTTCATCTTTTTTTATTGCATCTATTTGACTCTACTCTCTTTTCTTCTTTATTAGTCTTGCTAGCGGTCTACTTTGTTGATCCTTTCAAAAACCAGCTCCTGGATTCATTGATTTTTTGAAGGGTTCTTTGTGTCTCTACCTCCTTCAGTTCTGCTCTGATCTTAGTTATTTCTTGCCTTCTGCTAGCTTTGGAATTTGTTTGCTCTTGCTTCTCTAGTTCTTTAATTGTGATGTTAGGTTGTCAATTTTAGATCTTTCCTGCTTTCTCTGTGGGCATTTAGTGCTATAAATTTCCTTCTACACACTGCTTTAAATGTGTCCCAGAGATTCTGGTAAATTGTGTCTTTTTTCTCATTAGTTTCAAAGAACATTTCTATTTGCTCCTTCATTTCATTATTTGCTCAGTAGTCATTCAGGGGCAGGTTGTTCAGTTTTTATGTAGTTATGTGGTTTTGAGTGAGTTTATTAATCCTGAGTTCTGATTTGATTCCACTGTGGTCTGAGAGACAGTTTGTTGTGATTTCTGTTCTTTTAGATTTGCTGAGGAGTATTTTACTACCAATTATGTGGTCAATTTTAGAATAAGTGTCATGTGGTGCTGAGAAAAACGTATATTCTGTTGATTTGGGGTGTAGAGTTCTGTAGATGTCTGTTAGGTCTGCTTGGTTCAGAGTTGAGTTCCAATCCTGGATATCCTTGTTAACCTTTTGTCTCATTGGTCTGTCTAATACTGACAGTGAGGTGTTAAAGTCTCCCATTATTATTGTGTGGGAGTCTAAGTCTCTTTGTAGGTCTCTAAGGAGTTGCTTTATGAATCTGGATGCTCCTGTATTGGGTGCATATATATTTAGGATAGTTAGCTCTTCTTGTTGAATTGATCACTTTACCATTATGTAGTGGCCTTCTTTGTCTCTTTTGATCTTTGTTGGTTTAAAGTCTGTTTTATCAGAGACTAGGATTGCAACCCCTGCTTTTTTTTTTTTTGCTTTCCATTTGCTTGGTAGATCTTCCTCCATCCCTTTATTTTGAGCCTATGTGCATCTTTGCATGTGAGATGGGTCTAACGAATAGAGCACACAGATGTGTCTTGACTCTTTATCCAATTTGCCAGTCTATGTCTTTTAATTGGGGCATTTAGCCCATTTACATTTAAGGTTAATATTGTTATGTTTGAATTTGATCCTGTCATGATGTTAGCTGCTGATTTTGCCCATTAATTGATGCAGTTTCTTCATAGTGTCAATAGTCTTTACCATTTGGCATGTTTTTGCAGCGGCTGGTACCAGTTGTTCCTTTCCATGTTTAGTGCTTCCTTCAGGAGTTCTTGTAAGGCAGGCCTGGTGGTGACAAAATCTCTCAGCACTTGCTGGTCTATAAAGGATTTTATTTCTCCTTCACTTATGAAGCTTAGTTTGGCTGGATATGAGATTCTGGCTTGAAAATTCTTTCCTTTAAGAATGTTGAATTTTGCCACCACTCTCTTCTTGCTTGTAGGGTTTCTGCTGAGAGATCCACTGTTACTCTGATGGGCTTCCCTTTGTGGGTAACCCGACCTTTCTCTCTGGCTGCCCTTAATATTTTTTCCTTCATTTCAACCTTGGTGAATCTGACAATTATGTGTCTTAGGGTTGCTCTTCTCGAGGAGTATCTTAGTGGTGTTCTCTGTACTTCCTGAATTTGAATGCTGGCCTGCCTTGCTAGGTTAGGGAAGTTCTCCTGGATAACATCTGAAGAGTGTTTTCTAACTTGGTTCCATTCTCCCTATCACTTTCCATTACACCAATCAAACATATGTTTGGTCTTTTCACATAGTCTCATATTTCTTGGAGGCTTTGATCATTTCTTTTCACTCTTTTTTCTCTAATCTTGTCTTCTAGCTTTATTTCATTAATTTGATCTTCAATCACTGATATCCTTTCTTTCACTTGATTGAATCAACTATTGAAGCTTGTGCATGTGTCACGAAGTTCTTGTGCCATGGTTTTCAGCTCCATCAGGTCATTTAAGGTCTTCTCTGCACTGTTTATTCTAGTCAGCCATTTGTCTAACATTTTTTCAAGGTATTTATCTTCCCTACGATGGGTTAGCACATGCTCCTTTAGCTCAGAGAAGTTTGTTATTACCGACCTTCTGAAGCCTACTTCTGTCAACTCATCAAACTCATTCTTCATTCAGTTTTGTTCCCTTGCTGGCGAGGAGCTGTGATCCTTTGGAGGAGAAGAGACGCTGTTTTTTTGGAATTTTCAAATTTTCTTCTCTGGTTTCTCCCCATCTTTGTGGTTTTATCTACCTTTGTTCTTTGATGTTGGTGACCTACAGATGGGGTTTTGGTGTGGATGTCCTTTTTGTTGATGTTGATGTTGATGTTGATGTTATTCCTTTCTGTCTGTTAGTTTTCCTTCTAACAGTCAGACCCTCAGCTGCAGATCTACTGGAGTTTGCTGGAGGTCCATTCTAGACCCTGTTTGCCTGAGTATCACCAGTGGAGGCTGCAGAACAGCAAATATTGCTGCCTGATCCTTCCTCTGGAAGCTTCATCCCAGAGGGGCGCCTGCCTGTTTGAGGTGTCTGTTGGCAGCTACTGGAGGTGTTTCCCTGTCATGCTACATGGGGGTCAGGGACCCACTTGAGTAGGCAGTCTGTTCATTCTTGGAGCTCAAGCATCATACTGAGAGAACCATTGCTCTCTTCAGAGCCATCAGACAGGGATGTTTAAGTCTGCAGAAGCTGTCTGCTGTCTTTTGTTCTACTAGCCCTGCCCCCAGAGGTGTAATCTATAGAGGCAGTAGGCCTTGCAGAGCTGAGGTGGGCCCCACCCAATTCGTGCTTCCTGGCTTCTTTGTTTACACTGTGAGCTACTCAAGCCTCAGCAATGGTGGATGCCCCTCCCCCCACGGATCTGCAGTATCACAGGTTGATCTCAGACTGCTGAGCTAGCAGTGAGCAAGGCTCAATGGGTGTGGGACCCTCTGAGCCAGGTACAGGAGGGTATCTTCTGGTCTGCTGCTTGCTAAGACTGCAGGAAAGTGCAGTATTTGATCAGGAGTGTACTGTTTCTGCAGGTACAGTCTGTCATGGCTTCCCTTGGCCAGGAAAGGGAAATCCCCCAACCCTTTGTGCTTCCCAGTGGAGGCAACATCCTGCCCTGCTTTAGCTCACCCTCCATGGGCTTCTCCCACTGTCCCACCAGTCCCGGTGAGATGAACCAGGTACCTCAGTTGGAAATGCAGGAAACACCCATGTTTTGCATCAATCTTGCTGGGAGCTGCAGACTGGAGCTGTTCCTATTTGGCCATCTTGGAAGCACCACCCCTGGGCTTCTCTTTACTGGGAGACTTTTAATTACAGCTTTGATCTTCTTGCTGATTGTTGGTCTATTCAGTTTTTTTATTTCTGCATGGTTCACTGTTGGTAGGTTGTATGTGTCTAGGAGTTTATCCATTTCCTCTAACGTTTCCAAGTTGTTTGCATACAGTTGATCATAGTAGCCACTAATGATCCTTTGAATTTTTGTGACATCAGTTGCAACGTCTCCTTTGTGAACTCTGACTTTATTTATGAGTCTTCTTTTTTTCTTAGCCTAGCTAAAGGCTTGTCCATTTTATTTATCTTTTCAAAAAACAACATTTTGTTTTATTGACCTTTTGCATTTTCTTTATTTCAAATTTATTTATTTCTTCTCTGGTATTTATTTATTTCTTCTACTAGTTTTGGATTTGGCTTGCTTTTCTACTTCTTTAACTTACGGTATTAGGTTGCTTGCTTTTCTAGTTCTTTAGGATGCAATGTTAGGTTATTTTTTTGAAGTGTTTCTTCCTCTCTGATGTAAGCACATATAACTGCAAATTTCTTTATTAGTACTACTTTTGCTGTATCCCATAGGTTTTTGTATGTTGTGTTTCCATTATCGTTTGTTTCCAGAAATTTTTCAATTTTCTTCTTAACTTCTTCATTGACTCCCTGGTCATTTAGAAACATACCATTTAATTTCCATGTGTTTGGATAGTTTCTAAAACTCCTCTTGTTGATTTCTAGTTTTATTCTATTGTGATCAGAGAAGGTTTGATATTATTTTAATTTTTTGAATGTTTTAAGGCTTGTTTTGTGACCTAACATATTGTCTGTTCTTGAGAATGATCCATATGCTGAGGATAAAAATGTATATTCTGCAGCCATTGGATGAAATGTTCTATAAATGTCTGTTAGGTCCATTTGGCCTACAGTGAAAATTAAGTCCAATGTTTCTTTGTTGATGTTCTGTCTAGAAGATTTGTCCAATGGTGAAAGTGGAGTGTTGAAGTCTCCATATATTATTGTATTAAAGTCTGTCTCTTTCTTTAACTCTAATAATATTTGCTTTATACATCTGAGTGCTCCAGTGTTGAGTGCATATATATTTACAATTGTTATATCCTCTTGCAGAATTGACCCCTTTATCATTAGATAATGACTTTCTTTTTCTCTTCTTAGAGTTTTTGTCTTGAAATCTATTTTGACTGATATAAATGTAGCTACTCCTGTTCTTTTTTGGTTTTCATTGGCAAGGAATATCTTTTCCCATCCCTTTATTTTCAGTCTATGTGTATCTATATAGGTTAAAGGTGTTTCGGTAGACAACAGATCACTGGATCTTGCTTTTTTATCCATTCAGCCAGTCTATGTCTTTTAATGGAAGAGTTTAGTCTATTTACTTTCAATGTAATTATAAGTAAGGACTTACTTCTGCCATTTTGTTGTTTCTGGTTATTTTGTGGTCTTCTCTTTCTTCTTTCCTTCCTTCTTGTCTTCCTTTTATTGAAGGTAATTTTCTCTGGTAGTAGATTTAATTTCTTGCCTTTCATTTTTTTGTGTATCTGTTTTTTTTTTTATTTGAGTTTACCATGAGGTTTGAAAATAATATAACCCATTATTTATGCTGATCACAACTTAACACTAATTACAGAAACAAACTAACAATGAAGCAAAAAGAGAACCAATACAAATGCTACACTTTACTTTGTGCCCCCAACTTTTTGAGGTACTCCCACCTCAAGAACCCAGACAAAAAAGAGCAAAATAAATTCAAAGCAAGCAAAAACAAGAAAATAATAGTTATAAGAGCAGAAATCAATAAAATTAGAAACAGAAAAATAAAAGAGAGAATCAATTAAAAAGAGCTGGTTCTTTGAAAAAATCAATAAACTTGAAAAACTCTAGCAAGACTGACAATGAAAAAAGAGAGAAGACTCAAATCATCAATACCAGTAATGAAACAGGAGACATTAAAAGAGACCCTACAAACATTAAAAAGATAATAAGGGAATGCTAAAAACACTACAGACATAAATTTGACAACTTTAAGGAGATGAACCAATATCACAACTCCCTTAATATGAAATAAATTATTTAAATAATCCTATAGCAAATAAGAAAATTGAATTCAAAATTTCAAAACTCCCAAAAAGAAATCTCCATATCTTTTAGGAAAAATTGGGTTGTGGCTGGGCATGGTGGTTCATGCCTATAATCCCAGCACTTTGGGAAGCTGAGGTGGGCAGATCATGAGGTCAAGAGATCAAGACCATCCTGGCCCACATGGAGAAACCGTCTCTACTAAAAATACAAAAATTAGGTGGTGGGCACCTGTAATCTCAGCTACTTGGGAGGCTGAGGCAGGAGAATCACTTGAACCTAGGAGACAGAGGTTGCAGTGAGCCAAGATCACACCACTGCACTCCAGCCTGGTGACAGAGTGAGACTCTGTCTCAAAAAAAAAAAAAAAAAAAAAAAAAAAAAAAAAAAAAATTAGCACCAATTTTATGAAATATCTTACAAAGAAATAGAAGAGACACAAAAGCTTTACAATTCATTTTATGAAGCTATTATTACTCTATTTCAAAACTAGACAGTGATCGTACAAAAAGAAAACTAGAGGCCAATGTCTCTCATAAATATAGATACAAAATTCTTAATAAAAATCAGCAAATAGGATACAGTGATATAAACAAAGAACTATATACTATGACAAAGTGGGGTTTATTCCAAGTATGCATGGCTGGCTTAATATTCAGAAATCAATGTAATCTACCATATTAAGAAGCTAAAGAAGAAAATTCACATGATCCTATTATTGGCTACAGAAAAGCATTTGTCAACATTTTACTTATATTAAAACTCTCTGAAAAATAGGAATAGAAGGGAACATCCTCAACTTGCTACAAAAAACCCACAGCTAACATCATACTTAAGAGTGAAATACTGAATGGTTTCCTCTGAGGATCAGGAACAAGGTAAGAATGCCCACTCCCTACTTTCATCCAACATAGCACTGGAAGTCTAGCCAGTGCTGTGAGACATAAAAAAGAAACAAAAGACACACAGATGAAAAGGAAAAATAAAACTGTTACTATTTGCAGATACATGATTGCCTATTTAGAAAATTCCAATGAATTTATATACACAAAAAGTTTACAAACATCAATAACCAATGAGTGAGTTCAGCAAGGCTGCAGGATACAAGATTAATATACAAAAATTAATTATATTTCTGTATACTAATAATGAATGTGTGGACATTGAAACTAAAACATTACCATTTACAATCACCAAATGAAATGAAATACTCCAATGTGAATCTAAACAAACATGTACAGAACGTGTATGCCAAAACTATAAAATGCTAATGAAAGAAATCAAAGAAGAAAGAGTGGAGCAAGAAGGCCAAATAGAAGCCTAGACCATTCATACCCCTTGCAGGAACACCAAATTTTCACAGCTAACTACACACATAAAGCACCATCATGAGAACCCACAAATAAGGTGAGCAATCACAATACCTGGCGTTAATTCGTATTGCTATAAGAGACATTGAATATGGTAGAAAAGACAATCTTGTATTGCTGATGCCACCCTCTCCCCTATCCCCAAGCAGCAGCACACAGCACAGAGAATCTGTGTGCTTTGGAGAGGGAGAGCACAGCAGTTCTGAGGCTTTGCATTGAACTCAGTGCTACCTTGTCACAGTGGAAAGCAGAACAGGGCTGTACTGAGCTGACATCTGCCTACAGAAGGAAAATTTCAACTGGTCCTGGCCAGAGGGGAATTTCCCATCTCAGGAGTTAGAGCTTGAGTTCCAACAAGCCTTGCTAAAGTACCCTGGGGCCCTAAGTGAACTTGAAGGGCTGTTTTGGCCATAAGGTTTGCAATTCCCAGGCACATCCTACTGCTGAGCTTGGCTCAGAGCCAGTGGACTGGTGGAGCATGCAACTTACTAAACACAAGCTAGGGCAGCTAAGGGTATGCTTGAGCCATCCCTTCCCCAGCTCCCAGTACAGCCACGGAATGTAAAGAAATCTGTTCACTTGGGATAAGAGCACAGTGACTGGAGGAATGATCTCAGTGCTGCTATGTCACACAGAGACTTGTCAGGGTTCATCACCTGCTGACTAAAGAGACCCTGGGCTCTTGAGTTGGGAGCTTAGGTTATTGAGGCTTTTCCTTTTTAAATATATGTACTTAGCAGTGGTTTGTAGTTCTCCTTGAAGAGGTCCTTCACATCCCTTGTAAGTTGGATTCCTAGGTATTTTATTCTCTTTGAAGCAATTGTGAATGGGAGTTCACTCATGATTTAGCTGTTTGTCTGTGATTGGTGTACAAGAATGCTTGTGATTTTTCTACATTGATTTTGTATCCTGAGACTTTGCTGAAGTTGCTAATCAGCTTAAGGAGATTTTGGGCTGAGACAATGGGGTTTCCTAGATATACAATCATGTCATCTGCAAACAGGGACAATTTGACTTCCTCTTTTCCTAATTGCATACCCTTTATTTCCTTCTCCTGCCTGATTGCCCTGGCCAGAACTTCCAGCACTCTGTTGAATAGGAGCGGTGAGAGAGGGCATCCCTGTCTTGTGCCAGTTTTCAGAGGGAATGCTTCCAGTTTTTGCCCATTCAGTATGATATTGGCTGTGGGTTTGTCATAGATAGCTCTTATTATTTTGAGATATGTCCCATCAATAGCTAATTTATTGAGAGTTTTTAGCATGAAGGGTTGTTGAATTTTGTCAAAGGCCTTTTCTGCATCTATTGAGATAATCATGTGGTTTTTGTCTTTGGTTCTGTTTATATGCTGGATTACATTTATTGATTTGCATATGTTGAACCAGCCTTGCATGCCAGGGATGAAGCCCACTTGATCATGGTGGATAAGCTTTTTGATGTGATGCTGGATTTGGTTTGCCAGTATTTTACTGAGGATTTTTGCATCAATGTTCATCAAGGATATACAAACAAATTCCATGCTCATGGGTTGGAAGAACCAATATCGTGAAAATGGCCATACTGCCCAAGGTAATTTATAGATTCAATGCCATCCCAATCAAGCTACCAGTGACTTTCTTCACAGAATTGGAAAAAACTACTTTAAAGTTCATATGGAACCAAAAAAGAGCCCACATCGCCAAGTCAATCCTAAGCCAAAAGAACAAAGATGGAGGCATCACGCTACCTGACTTCAAACTATACTACAAGGCTACAGTAACCAAAACAGCATGGTTCTGGTACCACAACAGAGACATAGATCAACGGAACAGAACAGAGCCCTCAGAAATGATGCCGCATATCTACAACTATCTGATCTTTGACAAACCTGACAAAAACAAGAAATGGGGAAACGATTCTCTATTTGATGAATGGTGCTGGGAAAACTGGCTAGCCATATGTAGAAAGCTGAAACTGGATCCCTTCCTTACACCTTATACAAAAATTAATTCAAGATAGATTAAAGACTTAAATGTTACACCTAAAACCATTAAAATCCTACAAGAAAACCTAGGCAATACCATTCAGGACATAAGCGTGGGCAAGGACTTCATGTCTAAAACACCAAAAGCAATGGCAACAAAAGCCAAAATTGACAAATGGGATCTAATTAAACTAAAGAGCTTCTGCACAGCAAAAGAAACTACCATCAGAGTGAACAGGCAGCCTACAGAATGGGAGAAAATTTTTGCAACCTACTCATCTGACAAAGGGCTAATATCCAGAATATACAATGAACTCAAACAAATTTACAAGAAAAAAACAAACAACCCCATCAAAAAGTGGGCAAAGGACACGAACAGACACTTCTCAAAAGAAGACATTTATGCAACCAAAAAACACATGAAAAAATGCTCATCATCACTGGCCATCAGA
This sequence comes from Symphalangus syndactylus, assembly GCF_028878055.3. NCBI lineage: Eukaryota > Metazoa > Chordata > Mammalia > Primates > Hylobatidae > Symphalangus > Symphalangus syndactylus. Next base: position 82,770,042 of record NC_072426.2, read on the forward strand.
GAAATGCAAATGAAAACCACAGTGAGATACCATCTCACACCAGTTAGAATGGCCATCATTAAAAAGTCAGGAAACAACAGGTGCTAGAGAAGATGTGGAGAAATAGGAACACTTTTACACTGTTGGTGGGACTGTAAACGAGTTCAACCATTGTGGAAGTCAGTGTGGCGATTCCTCAGGGATCTAGAACTAGAAATACCATTTGACCCAGCCATCCATTACTGGGTATATACCCAAAGGACTATAAATCATGCTGCTATAAAGACACATGCACACGTATGTTTATTGCGGCACTATTCACAATAGCAAAGAGTTGGAACCAACCCAAATGTCCAACAACGATAGACTGGATTAAGAAAATGTGGCACATATTCACCATGGAATACTATGCAGCCATAAAAAATGATGAGTTCATGTCCTTTGTAGGGACATGGATGAAACTGGAAAACATCATTCTCAGTAAACTATCGCAAGGACAAAAAACCAAACACCGCATGTTCTCACTCATAGGTGGGAATTGAACAATGAGAACTCATGGACACAGGAAGGGGAACATCACACTCCGGGGACTGTTGTGGGGTGGGGGTAGGGGGAGGGACAGCATTAGGAGATATACCTAATGCTAAATGACGAGTTAATGGGTGCAGGAAATCAACATGGCACATGGATACATATGTAACAAACCTGCACATTGTGCACATGTACCCTAAAACCTAAAGTATAATAATAAAAAAAAGAATATATATAATTACATAAATATTGGATCATTTGTTATAGTCCTACAGGCCCATGAGGCTCTATTATTTCCTTTTTTTTTTTTTCCAGTATATATTCTTTTTTTTTTTTTTTTGAGATGGAGTCTTGCTCTGTCACCCAGGCTGGAGTGCAGTGGTGCAATCTCGGATCACTGCAAGCTCCACCTCCAAGGTTCACGCCATTCTCCTGCCTCAGCCTCCCAAGTAGCTGGGACTACAGGCACCTGCCACTATGCCAGGCTAATTTTTTGTATTTTTAGTAGAGATGGGGTTTCACTGTGTTAGCCAGGATGGTCTCGATCTCCCGTCCTCGTGATCCGCCCTCCTCGGCCTCCCAAAGTGCTGGGATTACAGGCATGAGCCACCGCGCCCGGCCTTTTTTTTTTTTTTTTTTTTTGAGACAGAGCTCTGCTCTGTCACCCAGGCTGGAGTGCAATGGCACAATCTCGGCTCACTGCAACCTCTGCCTCCCAGGCTCGAGCGATTCTCCTGCCTCAGCCTCTCTAGTAGCCAAGACTACAGGCATGCACCACTGTGCTTAGCTAAGTTTTTGTATTTTTAATAGAAATGGATTTTTCACCATGTTGCCCAGGCTGGTCTGGAACTCCTGAGCTCAGGAAATCCACCTACCATGGCCTCCCAAAGTGCTAGGATTACAGTCATGAGCCGCCACACCTGGCCTCAGTATATATTCTTTCTGTTGCCCAAATTGAGTAAATTCTATTGTTTTATCTATCAGTTAATTGATTTTCCCTTTGTCCTCTCCATTCTGCTGTTGAATCCTTCCACTGTTTTAAAATTTTAATTTACTCTATTTTTCAGTTCCAAAATTTTTATTTGGTTCTTCTTTATGTTTTCTCTGTCTTGGCTGAAACGTTCTACTTTTTGATGAGACTCTACTTTTAAAATTTATTTCAAGCATACTTGTAATTGTTTATTGAAGCATTTTTGTGATGGCTGCTTTAAACTGTTTGTCATATAGTTCAAATATCTGTGTCATTTTAATGTTGGTGTCTATTGATTTTCATTTTAAATTTAAGTTGAGATCTTCCTAGTTCCTGGCATAACAAGTGGTTTTCAAATAACACCTGGACATTGTGGGTTTTATGTTATGAGGCACTGGCCTTATTTAAACCTTACATTTTATCTGGCTTTCTTTGACACTGCTCTGGCAGAGTAAAGGGGACATCCACCTCATTACTGCCAGGTGAAGCTCTAAGTTCCTCACTTGAACTTTCAACCCCATCTTAGTAGCATAATGCAATCTGGAACTTTATAAACTTGGGGAATTATATGTGCTCCATTTTTTAAAGATTTTCATGGAGGACACTTTCAGACATTTTCATATGATAATATTTGGACACATAATGAAAGAGTAACTGTGATGCTTGTATAATAAATTTCTATTTCCAACAGTGCCCAATTAGCAGCCACCAGGGATCCTAGAGGGACATTGGTCTCTAGATGGCTTTGTTCATCTCCTAATAATGTCTGGTGTGTCTGGAGTCTGCCCGTTGGTCCTGGTGGATCCTGACTGGTATCAAGAGACAGTCCAACGTTAAACATATGGTAAGAGAAATTCATATCACTTTTATTTCTGCTTTCAATAGTGTGGGTATTCTTCCCAGTCTGGAGAGGTCAAGGAGTGGCAAACTCAGTGTGCTTGCGTGCACTTTGGAGAGATATTATTTATGTACGAGACACCAGCTTAAGTGAGGATGTTGTTGTCTCCCACCCTGCCCTGGAGTATTTGCCCAGCAATTACTGTCTCCTGCTACAGTTGGCAGGCACAGGAGGAGGATCGTGGTCTGGGGGATCCTAGAGTCTACAAAGAGAGTGTGAAAGCTTTTTGGAATTCCAAGTGATCTCACTCCCAGGTTCCTGCAGGATGTTAGGAAAGCATGCTCTTTCCTTTCTTTCCCAGGATTTCATCAAGCAAGGTGGCCATGAAGCTATCACTTTCACTTACCTCAGTTCAGGAAAGCTCTGAATTCATTGATGAATTATGCTTAGCAGACATGATGCACATGTTGAACTTTTCTCTGGGACAAATTAGGGACATCTGAAATGGAAGTGTTTATTTTCTTACATTTCCAATGGCCTGGAACAGCATCTTGGCTTTTTGAAAAGCAGGGGCTAGAGCTCTGGTTGCTGTGAACTGCTTGGGGTGAGTACATGGCCTTAGTGTGATTGGAACATCTTTCCACTCATTTTCTGTGAACTCAAACAGACTCTGTTCCTCTTCAATCTGATCTCACACACTAAAAAGAGTAGGAGTATTGGGCTTGGCTAAATTAGACAGTGAGTTCAGAGATCTGAGATGAACATTAGTTGACCAGAGTGACAAAAGCTCACCTAAGAGAAGTTTATGAATTTAAAGGATGAAAAATAATATTTATTTTGCCTAGGTGGACAATAGCAAGGAGCATGAATCAGAAAATAATTGCTGCATTGAAGTCATACAACCCTTCTTTATATATTGTGGTTGTCATTCCTTAAATATATTTGCACACATAATGAAAGAGTAGCTATGATACTTGTATAATAAATTTCTATTTCCAACAGTGCCTAATTAGCAGCCACCAGGGATCCTAGAGGGACATTGGTCTCTAGATGGCTTTGTTCATCTCCTAATGATGTCTGGTGTGTCTGGAGTCTGCCCATTGGTCCTGGTGCATCCTGACTGGTGTCAAGAGACAGTCCAATGTTAAACATACGAAAAATAATATTTATTCTACCTAGGTGGACAATAGCAAGGAGCATGCATCAGAAAATAATTGCTGTGGTCAAGTCATACAGCCCTTCTTTTTTTTTTTTTTTTTTTGAGACGGAGTCTCGCTCTGTTGCTCAGTTGCTCAGGCTGGAGTACAGTGGCACAGTCTCAGCTCACTGCAACTTCTACCTCCTTGGTTCAAGTGATTCTCTTGCCTCAGCCTCCTGAGTAGCTGGGATTACAGGCATGTGCCACCATGCCCAGCTAATTTTTGTATTTTTAGTAGAGATGGGGTTTCACCATGTTGGTCAGGCTGGTCTCGAACTTCTGACCTCGTGATCTGCCTGCCTTGCCCTCCCAAAGTGCTGGGATTACAGGCATGAGCCACCGTGCCCGGCCACAACCCTTCTTTTTATATTTTGGTTGTCATTCCTTAAATATATTTGCACACATAATTAAAGTGTAACTATGATGCTTGTGTAATAAATTTCTATTTCCAACAGGCCCAATTAGCAACCACCAGGGATCATAGAGGGACATTGGTCTCTAGATGGCTTTGTTCTAGATGAAAGTGTAACTAGTGAACTGGAAGGGTCAGAATATATTCTTCCCTGGACTGACCACTTAGCATGGCATGAAGGGAAAAACAAATTCAGCAAAGGTCAAAATGGCTCGGATAGAGTTTGTCTGTGACTCTTTTAGTCTAACTCACTTTGGAGGGCTGCAGTTGGGGCCAGAGTATTTTTCCTATATATGGTATTATGACTCCCCAAGATGGAAACAAACCCTAAGACATGATGAAGAAATACTTTTTGTGGGATGACAGACTTCAATGACCTCAAGGTTTTTTTAAAGTTACACATTTATTTTTGCAATATTCATCTTGTGACTGCATGCCATGAGTGGTATCTTCTCAGCAATGTGTTACATGATCAGATACATAAGTAAAAGAAGGGATTTTTTTCCTGCTTGGCAATAAACTGTATAGGAAAATGACTAATACTTTTAAAATTACATTATCTTTATGAAGACTGATAGCTACATGCACAGTTATTTTGGGCTGCATGTAATATAAGTATATTCATAGATAAAAATCGTAATGTTTACATAACAAAAATTACATAAAATATAATGTTTGAAAATAAACAAGTCCAATTGCCACACGGATACTGTTTTACATGTTTAATAAAATAAAGTTCTCCATTCTTTAGTCATGACACTGTAAAATAGCTCACTGAAAGTTGATTGAAGAAATGGAAAACCAATGATGGGAGAAGCAAGGAACAGGACAGTAGTCCAGGAGTTTATCCTGGAGGGATTTCCTGCTGTCCAGCATCTGGGGAATGTCCTTTTCCTGGTGCATCTGCTGGCGTACCTGGCCTCCATCATGGCAAACATGCTCATAATCACCATCACCTGGGCTGACCATCACCTCCAGACACCTATGTATTTCTTCCTCCGCAGTTTTTCCTTCTGCGAATGCTCTTTTATCACCACAGTTATTCCTAAACTTCTGGTCATCTTTCTTTCAGGCAGGCAAATAGTCCCCTTTACTACCTGTCTCATGCAGTCTTTTTCGTTTTTATTTCTTGGGTCAACAATTTTCTTCCTTATGGCTGTGATGTCTTTGGATCGATACCTGGCCATTTGCAAGCCTCTGCATTACCCCACCATCAGGAGCCTGAGGACTTGCTTCCACCTGGTCACTGCCTGCTTTGTCATGGGCTTCACTCTCATCACTGGTCTCATGGTGAAGGTTTCCCAGTTATCTTTCTGCGGACCCCATGTCATCCCTCACTTCTTCTGTGACCTCGGCCCTCTGATCCAACTCTCCTGTTCTGACACCAGATCTACTGAAATGTTGGCCTTTGGCCTTGTTTCATTCATTCTTTTTACATCCCTCATTATAACCATCATTGCATACGGCAACATAGTAGTCACAATTGTACGACTTCCATCAGCCAAGGAGCAGCAGAAAGCTTTCTCCACCTGCTCCTCTCACTTCATTGTCCTCTCTCTGGTGTATGGCAGCTGTGTCTTCATATATGTGAAGCCGAAGCAAACGGACAGGCTGGACTCCAACAGAGAGGCTGCTCTTGTGAACACAGTGGTGACACCGCTGCTGAACCCGATCATTTACACTCTGCGGAACAAGCAGGTCCACCAGGCTCTGAGGGATGCTCGGTCCAGAGTGAAATTGTAAAAACAGAATCACAACCTCCCAGTAAAGGAATGCACCTTCTGCTTGATCTAATCCAATCCTTCTCCTGTTTCTGGAACCCTTCATAAAAAATTTGCAGATATGGTTGTTTTAGGCTCTGTTTGTTTTTTCTTAGAATAAGGGCTAATTTATCTAATAATTCAACCTGAAAGCTCTTATATTACCTTTATTTTGAGATGAAGGTATCTTCCTGAATCTTTTTACTAGTTTTAAATAAATAGGATTCAACAAATTTTAGTGAAGAACCTCATATACATGAATCTGTTTGATGCATGTGGAATTTCAAAGCTGGAATGATGTAGTTTTAAGTATCTACTTGTGGTAAGTGCAAAGGGATGAAGAACAAACTTCATAAGTATTAAGAGTATCAAGTTAGTTCAAGGGTAGATATAACATGGTCATTGTATGAAGTTTTGAAGGAAACATATATGCACAACTGTCAGGATATCAATATAATTACTTAAGATGACTCAGTACAATTGCTTTCAATGTTGAATATTCTGTATATAAATGTTTACACTTTTTGTTCCCACTATAATAAAAACGTGTAACTGTCTCTAGATGAAGTTGCAAGTCCTTGTTGGTTTCATTTATTTGCAAGATTGATTTCAGTGCCCACAGACCTGAAAATGAAGCAGCACAGGGAGAGAAACATTACAATTTTTGGAACAAGGAATTAAATAGTTAATATTTGTTTCCCTACTACAGAAAGTTTAAAGGAATTGGGAGAAACATAATCAGAGGTGGGAAGAAGTCTGTGACTGTGAAATCTCTCCAAATGAATGTGTGAACAAGTCTCTTCATTTGTGGAATTAGAGGTTTGGTTGTGTCACCTTGGGATGTTCATTTTAGTACTAATGTGAAGTGACAATATTGATACTGAATGTGACACAGAAACATGCTGTAACAGAAATATAATTTGTGAATGGCAGAGAGAAGATGATGAGATGTGTTAATGGAAGCACTTATGCTACAACTGAAATTTAGTTATTCAAGATTTTGATAGGAAATGAATTAGAGACAAAACCCTGGAGCTAGGATTTGTTTTGTGTACTTGGTTAATGGCAATGACCATGTTTTGTTTTGACCACATATTTCTGTGATTGTGGTGGAACAGGAATTAAAAGAAATTAAAGAATGTGTAAGCAGAAATTCAGTTGTATGTAAGAAAGTCCAATTCCCCCTGAAAAAGAGAAAGAGCTGGAGTCCTTTAAAAATTAACTCCCTGTTTTACTGTGGCTAGTGAGCCTTATCTCTCCTCCTTTCCCAGGCATTGTGAAGACCCTGTTTCTCTAGCTGTACAGCTGCAAGGTCACTAGACAGATAAACTCAAGCCATAAAACATGTTTTTCCTTGGAAAGTAAGAAATGTAATGCATGTCTCAATTAATTAAATAACTCTCTTTGTTTCTTGCTTCTATAATATATTTCCCCTGCACAGGTCTCCCCCCACCTCACGAAATGCTTAAAAGGTAACTTAACTGTTTGTTCAGGGCTCAGTCCCTTGGATGTTAATCTGACTGGGCCGGTGCACCTAAATAATAAATCTCCTCCTCAACCCCATCGGTCTCTCTGATTCCTTATCAATCCCGCTACAGTGGGGATAATAAAAGACTATGATGGGAAAGTTTGAGGGACATAATTATGTAAGAATTAGAAAAACACACTTCATTCAACTAGTAGAACCCAAATTTTTGTTCACCCTATGTTTATATAAGGATTTTCATACAACTTTGTGTAGACTTGTTTCTTTTTCTCACATTTGCAGTGTTCACATTGCTAAAGGAACTGACAAAGCAATACCAATGAACTGAGTGGTCATTGCTTTTTTTTGCCTTTAAAGTTTTTAAACATTAGTAGTCTGACATAGTGAATCATATTTGATTATCTACTTTGAAATAAATGGAAAATATATACAATGTTTTCATTTACTTTTATCTATACATATAAAGTTACATAGCTTAAAAATTGCATTGTTTGTGATTAACACAATTTGTTTACTACAATTTAGTATACTAAAGATATTCCACAATTTTTAATTCATTAATTTGTTGATACACATTTGAGCTATTTCTGCCTTTTGGCTATTTTGAATAGTAGTGTTATGAACATGTGTGTACATATATTGTTTGAGTACTTGTTTTCAAGTCTTTGGGGGTATGTACCTCGGAGATAAATTGTGAGGGTAGGGGAAGAGGGATCAATAGCTTAATGGGTATGGGGTTTCCTTTGGAGATGATATAATAAAAATGTTTTGGAACTAGATAGAGGTGGTTGTTGCAAACATTTTGAATGTAATGCGTGCCACTGAATTGTTCACTTTTAAATGATTAATTTTATATGTGCATTTACCTTAATAAAAAATTCCTTAGTTCTGAAAGTTTTACATATTGTTGAAAGTTTTATAACGAAAAATAATAGTCCCTCTTTACCAAGATGGCAGAGTAAGAGGTATCACCCTTCAGCCCTCACCTCCCTCAAAAAACCAAATATAGACCGGTATCCACAAATCAAAATGGCCCTGAGAGGACTCAGGGGCCCATTTAATAATCTACAGCAATACCATGGAGTGAAAAGAGAATATTCATGCAGAAAGGACCACTGGTGAGACTGGCATACCTGAGATACCAGGAGATGGCTAGGAACAAAGAAGAAAGGTGGGATCTATTGGTATCAGCTATGTGGTGGGAACCACCATGGCTCCCAGTGGCCTGCTCTGCAGAAGACACTGACATTCCTGCCAGGAACCACCAGAGAGGAAGATGGGGCTGTACATACCTGTCTCCCCAAAAGAAGCTGCTGTTATGCCACTCAGGGACCAGAGCTGCCATCTCAATCAACTCTGTGTATGGCCCTGACTTCTGAGCCTCAGCTGCTCCATGAGTGCCCACACTTCAGACCCCAGCTCTGTGGCTGTGCCATACCTGACTATGCCTCAGACACTGGTTCCATCCTGGACCCTGGAGCCAAGGTTTCTCTGCATGTGCCCACAGTTTAGATACCAGTTCAGCTGCCATTGTGAGCAAGCTTATGCTCTGAATCTCTTTCTGAAGCAAGGCTGCATAGACTCATGCTTCATACACAAGAGCCACCACCATGGTGAGCTAGCTTGCACCCTGGTCCTTGGGACCAACATCTCTCTGTGTGTGCCTGTGCTTAGGGCACCAGCTCAGCTGCCTTAGAGAACTAGGATTAACCTGACCCCAGAGGCACTGTAGCTCTGTGCATGTCCATGTTCTCATCCCCAGAGCCCTGGCTGCTCTACAAGCATCTGACATGGCATACCATTACCAATTTGTCCATGGCGGTGCCTGTGCCCTGGGCATTGGTACCATTACTACCTCAGACCCCAGACCTGTATTTTCTCCACGTATGTTCATGCTATAGGATTAGGCTTTGTGGTTGCTCCACAGGTACCACTAATCAGACACCAGTGCCACTGCTACTGCAAGTAGGCATGCAAGCCAGATTCAATGTCAAAAGGACCACCTAAGCCCCAAATTTCCCAGTGGGAGAAAAAGAGACTCAGAGGACCTTAACATTCATTACCACTGGAGACCCTTTTAGCCCTCACTGCCACTGAAGACATCCACAGTGTTGGTTGCTTTGGATCCTTGCAATCTTTGTCAACACCAAACTCAGTTGACAGAGCTGCATGGGGACTACATTGCCACACCATCATCAATGCTAGAACTGCTGTGCCCCACCCAGAGAGTGCCCTTGAACCCCATGTCTCTGCATAGTAAAGATCTTTCCTCACTGAAACCAGCCTATAAGGTCTGGAAAGGGTTACAGACATCAGTGTAAGGCAATAAGATGGGAAACTAAGGAGAAATATTACCACCAAAAGAACACAATAATTTCCTACTAGCTGATGCCAAAGAAATGGAAATCTACATACTGCCTGACAAAGAATTCAAAGTACTTGTTTTAATGATGCTCAGTTAACTTCAAAAAATACAGAGAAACAATTCAATAAGATAAGGAAAACATTAAATAACTCAAATAATAAATTTAACAGAGATATTGAAATAATAATAAAACACAGAAATTCTGGACCAGAAGAATGAAATGAATGAAATGGAAAATGCAACACAGAGAGAACATCAACAGCATAATTAATGAAGCAAAAGAAAGAATCTTTGAATGCAAAGATAGGTTATTTGAAAACATTCAGTTAGAGGGAAAAAAAGATTAAAAATTGGTAAAAAAAAAAAAAAACAAGATTTATGGGACAATATCAAAGGAGCTAATATTCAAATTATACTAGGTAGAGAAGAAAAAGAGAAAGCAATAGGGATAGAGAGCTTATTTAAAGAAATAATAGCTGAAAATTCCCAAAATATGAAGAAAGATATAAATATCCAGGCACAGGAAGGTCAAAAGACTCCAATCAGATTCAACCCAAACAAGACTATATCAAAATATCTTGTAATCAAACCATCAAAAATGTAAGACAAAGAAAGAATTCTGAAAGTAGCAAGAGAAAAGAAGTATATTATATATGAAGGAATCCCAATAAGAATAGTAGCAATTTTCTCAATAGAAGCCTTACAGACAAGGAGGGAGTGGAATGCTGTATGCTAACTGTTAAAGAAAAAAAAACTCAACCAAGAATACTTTACCTGGTAAAGCTGTCCTTCAGAAATGAAGAGGAGAAAAAGCTGAGGTGTTTCCTTATAGGAAATGTTAAAGGAACTTCTTTGAGTAGAAAGTAAAAAGACACATTAGTAACATAAAAAAATATGAACATGAAAAATTTTGGGGTAAAAGTAAAAACACAGTCAAATTAAGAACTCTGTAATACTGTCATGGTGGTATATATCACATATGTTTACTATGAAGGTGAAAAGACAAAACTATTCAAATAATGACAGCTACAATAATTTGTTAAGGGATACACAATATAAAAAGATCTGGAGGTTGCTTCCAAGATGGCCAAATAGGAGCAGCTCCAGTCTTTAGCTCCCAGTGAGATTGATGCAGAAGACAGGTGATTTCTGCATTTCCAACTGAGGTACCTGATTCATCTCATTGGGACTGGTTGGACAGTGGGTGCAGCCCACAGAGAATAAGCTGAAGCAGGGTAGGGTGTCACCTCACCCAGGAAGTCCAATGGGTGGGGGATTTCTCTTTCCTAGCCAAGGGAAGCCATGACAGACTACACCTGGAGAAATGGCACAAACCTGACCAAATACTGCACTTTTCCCACAGTCTTAGCAACTGGCAGACCAGGAGTTACCCTCCTGTGCCTGGCTTGGCTGGGCCAATGCCCATGGAGCCTTGCTCACTGCTAGTGCAGCAGTCTGAGATCAACCTGAGATGCTGCAGATTGGTGGGTGGAGGGGAGTCAGCCATTGCTGAGGCTTAAGTAGCTCACAGTGTAAACAAAGGGGCCAGGAGAGGCCAGGAAGCATGAACTGGGTGGGGTCCACTTCAGCTCAGCAAAGCCTACTGCCTCTATAGATTCCACCTCTGGGGGCAGGGCATAGTAGAACAAAAGGCAGCAGACAGCTTCTGCAGACTTTAACGTCCCTGTCTGATGGCTCTGAAGAGAGCAGTGGTTCTCTCAGCACGGCATTCGAGCTCCAAAAACAGACAGACTGACTACTCAAGCGGCTCCCTGACACCTGTGTAGCCTGACTGGAAAACACCTCCCAGTAGTGCCCAACAGACACCTCACACAGGTGGGCACCCTTCTGGGATGAAGCTTCCAGAGGAAGGATCATGCAGCAATATTTGCTCTTTTGCAGCCTCCAATCATGATACCAAGGAAAACAGCGTATGTATTGGACCTCCAGCAAACTCCAATAGACCTGCAGCTGAGGGGTCTGACTGTCAGAAGGAAAACTAACAAACAGAAAGGAATAACATTGACATAAACAAAAAGGACATCCAGGCCAGGCGCAGTGGCTCATGCTTGTAATCCCAGCACTTTGGGCGGATCACGAGGTCAGGAGATCGAGACCACGGTGAAACCCCATCTCTACTAAAAATACAAAAAAAATTAGCCAGGTGTGGTGACGGGCGCCTGTAGTCCCAGCTACTCAGAGGGGCTGAGGCAGGAGAATGGCGTGAACCCGGGAGGTGGAGCTTGCAGTGAGCCGAGATTGCGCCACTGCACTCCAGCCTGGGCAACAGAGCGAGAGTCCGTTTCAAAAAAAAAAAAAAAAAAAGGACATCCACACCAAAACCCCATCTGTAGGTCACCAACTCAAAGACCAAAGGTAGACAATACCACAAAGATGGGGAGAAACTAGAGCAGAAAAGCTGAAAGTTCCAAAAAAACAGAGTGCCTCTTCTCCCCTAAAGGATCACAGCTCCTCACCAGCCAGGAAACAAAACTGGATGAAGAATAAGTTGGACGAGTTGACAGAAATAGGCTTCAGAAGATCAGTAATAAGAAACTTCTCTGAGCTAAAGGAGCATGTTCTAACCCAATGCAAGGAAGCTAAAAACCTTTAAAATGGTTAGATGAATGCCTAACCAGAATAAACAGGTACAGAAGACCTTAAATGACCTGATGGAGCTGAAAACTATGGCAGGAGAATTTCGCGATGCATGCACAAGCTTCAATAGTTGACTCCATCAAGTGGAAGGGAGGATATCAGTGATTGAAGATGAAATTAATAAAATAAAGCTAGAAGACAAGATTAGAGAAAAAGGAGTGAAAAGAAATGATCAAAGCCTCCAAGAAATCTGGGACTACATGAAAAGATGAAACATATGTTTGATTGGTGTACCAGAAAGTGATGGGGAGAATGTAACCAAGTTAGAAAACACTCTTCAGAATATTATCCAGGAAAACTTCCCCAACCTAGCAAGGCAGGCCAACATTCAAATTCAGGAAATACAGAGAACATCTCTAAGATATTCCTCGAGAAGAGCAATCCCAAGACACATAATTGTCAGATTCACCAAGGTTGAAATGAAGGAAAAAATATTAAGGGCAGCCAGAGAGAAAGGTCGGGTTACCCACAAAGGGAAGCCCCTCAGACTAACAGTGGATCTCTCAGCAGAAACTCTGCAAGCAGGAAGAGAGTGGGTGGCAATATTCTACATTCTTAAAGGAAAGAAATTTCAACCTGGAATCTCATATCCAGCCAAACTAAGCTTCATAAGTGAAGGAGAAATAAAATCCTTTACAGACAAGCAAATACTGAGAGATTTTGTCATCACCAGGCCTACCTTACAAGAGCTCCTGAAGGAAGCAATAAACATGGGAAGGAAAAACCAGTAACAGCCACTGCAAAAACATGCCAAATGGTAATGATCATCAATGCTATGAAGAAACTGCATCAATTAATGGTCAAAATAACCAGCTAACATCATAATGACAGGATCAAATTCAAAAATAACAATACTAACCTTAAATGTAAATGGGCCAAATGCCCCAATTAAAAGACACAGACTGGCAAATTGGATAAAGACTCAAGACCCATCGGTGTGCTGTATTCATGAGACCCATCTCACATGCAAAGACGCACATAGGCTCGAAATAAAGGGATACAGGAAGATCTACCAAGCAAATGGAAAGCAAAAAAAAGCAAGGTTTGCAATCCTAGTCTCTGATAAAACAGAATTTAAACCAACAAAGATCAAAAGAGACAAAGAAGGCCACTACATAATGGTAAAGGGATCAATTCAACAAGAAGAGCTAAATATCCTAAATATATATGCACCCAATACAGGAGCATCCAGATTCATAAAGCAACTCCTTAGAGACCTACAAAGAGACTTAGACTCCCACACAATAATAATGGGAGATTTTAACAGCCCACTGTTAGTATTAGACAGATCAATGAGACAGAAGGTTAACAAGGATATCCAGGAATTGAACTCAACTCTGAACCAAGCAGACCAAATGGAAATCTACAGAACTCTACACACCAAATCAACAGAATATACATTTTTCTCCGCACCACATCGCACTTATTCTAAAATTGACCACATAATTTCTAGTAAAACACTCCTCAGCAAATGTAAAAGAACAGAAATCACAGCAAACTGTCTCTCAGACCACAGTGCAATCAAATTAGAACTAAGATTAATAAACTCACTCAAAACCACACAGCTACATGGAAACTGAACAACCTGCTCCTGAATGACTACTGGGTAAATAAGGAAATGAAGGAGGAAATTAAAATGTTCTTTGAAACCAGTGAAAACAAAGACCCAGTGCACCAGAATCTCTGGGACACATTTAAAGCACTGTGTAGAGGGAAATTTATAGCACTAAATACCCACAAGAGAAAGTAGGAAAGATCTAAAATCAACACCCTAACATCACAATTAAAAGAACTAGAGAAGCAAGAGCAAACAACCTCAAAAGCTAGCAGAAGGTGAGAAATAACTAAGATCAGAGCAGAACTGAAGGATACAGAGACACAAAAAACCCTTCAAAAAATGAACAAATCCAGGAGCTGGTTTTTTGAAAAGACCAACAAAGTTGATAGACCACTAGCAAGACTAATAAAGAAGAAAAGAAAGAAGAATCAAATAGATGCAATAAAAAATGATAAAGGGGATATCACCACAGATCCTGCAGAAATAGGAACTACCATTAGAGAATACTATAAATACCTTTATGCAAATAAACTAGAAAATCTAGAAGAAATGGATAAATTCCTGGACACATACACCCTTCCAGGACTAAACAAGGGAGAAGCTGAATCTCAGAATAAACCAAAACAGGTTCTGAAATTGAGGCAATAATTAATAGCCTACCAATCAAAAAAAGTCTAGGACCAGATGGATTCACAGCTGAATTCTACCAGAGGTTCAAAGAGGAGATGCTACCATTCCTTCTGAAGTTATTTTAATCAATAGAAAAAGAAGGAATCCTCCCTAACTCATTTTATGAGGCTAGCATCATCCTGATACCAAAGCCTGGTAGAGGCACAACAAAAAAAGAAAATTTTAGGCCAATATGCTTGATGAACATCGATGCAAAACTCCTCAATAAAACACTGGCAAACCGAATCCAGCAGCACATCAAAAAGCTTATCCACCATGATCAAGTCAGCTTCATCCCTGGGATGCAAGGCTGGTTCAACATATGCAAATCAATAAACGTAATCCATCACATAAACAGAACAATGACAAAAACCACATGATTTTCTCAATAGATGCAGAAAAGGGATTCGACAAAATTCAACAGCCATTCATGCTAAAAACTCTCAATAAACTAGGTATTGATGGAACATATCTCAAAATAATAAGAGCTATTTATCACAAACCTACAGCCAATATCATATGGAATGGGCAAAAACTGGAAGCAATCCCTTTGAAAACTAGCACAAGACAAGGATGTCGTCTCTCACCACTCCTATTCAACATAGTGTTGGAAGTTCTGGCCAGGGCAATCAGGCAAGAGAAAGAAATAAAGGGTATTCAATTAGGAAAAGAGGAACTCAAATTGTCCATTTGCAGATGACATGATGGTATATTTAGAAAATCCCATCGTCTCAGCCCAAAATCTCCTTAAGCTGATAAGTAACTTCAGCAAAGTCTTGGGATATAAAATCAATGTGCAAAAATCACAAGCATTCCTATACACCAATAATAGACAAACAGAGAGCAAAATCATGAGTGAACTCCCATTCACATTTACTACAAAGAGAATAAAATACCTAGGAATCCAACTTACAAGGGATGTGAAGGACCTCTTCAAGGAGAACTACCAATCACTGCTCAAAGAAATAAAAGAGGACACAAACAAATGGAAGAACATTGCATGCTCATGGGTAGGAAGAATCAATATCATGAAAATGGCCATACTCCCAAGGTAGTTTATAGATTCAGTGATATCCCCATCAAGCTACCAATGACTTTCTTCACAGAATTGGAAAAAAAAACAAAAGTTCATATAGAACCAAAAAAGAGCCCGCATAGCCAAGACAATCCTAATCAAAAAGAACAAAGATGGAGGCATCACACTACCTGACTTCAAACTATACTACAAGGCTACAGTAACCAAAACAGCATGATACTGGTAGCAAAACAGATATATAGACCAATGGAACAGAACAGAGGCCTCAAAAATAACATCACACACATCTACAACCATCTGATCTTTGACAAACCTGACAAAAACAAGCAATGGGGAAAGGATTCCCTATTTAATAAATGGTGCTGGGAAAACTGGCTAGCCGTAAGTAGAAAGCTGAAACTCAATCCCTTCTTTACACCGTATACAAAAAATAACTCAAGATAGATTAAAACTTAACTTTAAGACCTAACACTGTAAAAACCCTCGACGAAAACCTGGGCAATACCATTCAGGCCACAGGCATGGGCAAAGACTTCATGACTAAAACACCAAAAGCAATGACAACAAAAGCCTAAAGAGACAAATGGGATCTAACCAAACTAAAGAGCTTCTGCACAGCAAAAGAAACTACCATCAGAGTGAACAGGCAACCTACAGAATGGGAGAAAATCTTTGCAATCTACTCATCTGACAAAGGGCTAATATCCAGAATCTACAATGAACTTAAATTTACAAGAAAAAAAAAACAACCCCATCAAAAAGTGGGCAAAGGATATGAACAGACACTTCTCAAGAGAAGATATTTATGCAGCCAACAGACATATGAAAAAATGCTCATCATCACTGGCCATCAGAGAAATGTAAATCAAAACCACAATGAGATACCATCTCACGTCAATTAGAATGGCAATCATTAAAAAGTGAGCAAACAACAGATGCTGGAGAGGATGTGGGGAAATAGGAATGCTTTTACACCGTTGGTTGGCATGTAAACTAGTTCAACCATTGTGGAAGACAGTGTGGTGATTCCTCAAGGATCTAGAACTAGAAATACCATTTGACCTAGAAATCCCATTACTGGGTATATACCCAAAGGATTATAAATCATTCAACTATAAAGACACATGCACATGTATGTTTATTGCAGCACTATACACAATAGCAAAGACTTGGAACCAACCCAAATGCCAATCAGTGTTAGACTAGATAAAGCAAATGTGGCACATATACACCCTAGAATAGTATGCAGCCATAGAAAAGGATGAGTTCATGTCCTTTGTAGGGACATGGATGAAGCTGGAAATCATTATTCTAAGCATATTATCACAAGGACAGAAAACCAAACACCACATGTTCTCACTCATAAGTGGGAGTTGAGCAACGAGAACACATGGACACAGGGCAGGGAAAATCACACATTGGGGCCAGTCAAGGGATGGTGGTCTGGGGGAGGGATAGCATTAGGAGAAATATCTAATGTAAATGACGAGTTGATGGGTGCAGCAAACCAACATGGCACATGTATACCTATGTAACAAATCTGCACGTTGTGCACATGTACCCTAGAACTTAAAGTATAATAAAATAAATAAATAAATATAAAAAAGAGAAGCCCAGGACCTGATGGCTTCACAGTCGAATTCTACCAAACATTTAAAGAAGAACAAATACCAATCCTACTCAAATTATTTCAAAAAATATAGAGGAGGAAGGAATACTTCCACACTCATTCTACCAGGCCAGTATTACCTTGATATGAAACCAGACAAAAACGCATCAAAAAAAGAGAGAAAACTACAGCCAATATATCTGATGAACATTGATGCAAAAATCCTCAACAAAATACTAGCAAACTGAATTCAACAGCACATTAAAAAGATCTTTTCTCATGATGATGTAGTATTTATCTCAGGGATACAAGGATGTTTCAAAATATGCAAATCAATTAATATGACACATGATATTAACAGAATGGAGGACAAAAACATATGATCATGTCAATTGATGCTGAAAAGCATTTGATAAAATTTAACATCCTTCATGATAAAAATCTTTTTAAAAAACTGCCTATATAAGGAATATACCTAACATAATAAAAGCCATACATGACAGACCCACAGGGTAGTATCATATTAAATGAGGAAAAACTGAAAACTTGTCTTCTAAGATGTAAACCAAGACAAGGCTGCCCACTGTCACCACTGTTATTCAACATATTACTGAAAGTCCTAGCTAGAGCAATCAGACAAGAGAAAGATGTAAAGGGCATCCAAATCAGTGCTGGAGCAATTATACTTTTATAGGCACACTCACACACACACATAAACACACACGCACACATACACACATACATACACAAAAAGAACTTCACCTAAGTCTCACATTTTATACAAAAGTTAATTCAAAAATAGTTTATGTTCTTAAATGTACAACATAAAACTGTAAAACTTTTAGAAAAAAAAGAAAAAACTTCAAGATTTAGGGTCAGGTAAAGTGTTCTTACAAAACAGCGTGATACATAAAAGGAAAAACTCATAAATTGGACTTCATCAAAATGTAAAACTTTTTCTCTGTGAGAATTAAAAGAAAAGCTACAGACTGAGAGGAAATATATGGAAACTACTTTTCTAACAAAGGACTCATATCTAGGATATACTAGAATTCTCAAAGCCAAACAGTAAAAATAAATAAATGATATAATTAGAAAATGAGAAAAAAGCATGAGGAGATATTTCATAGGAGAAGCTATACAGATGTCAGATAAGCACATGAGAAGATGTGCAACATCTCTAGGAACATGAAACATCTCTAGGAACATGAAAAAATGTGCAACATCTCATTAGGAAAATGAAAGTTAAGATTACAATCAGATATAAAATAAAAAACAATGACAATATCAACTGCTGGTAAGGATGCAGAGAAACTGGATCTCTCATACATTTTGGGGTAGGAATGTAAAATATTACAGTTACTCCAGAGACAGTTTGGCAGCTTCTTTAAAAACCAGACTTGCAACTACCATAGACCCCAGCAATTGTCTTCCTGAGTATTTATCCCAGAAAAATGAAAATATATGTTCCCTCAAAAACTTGAACACAAATGTTTATAGAAGCTTTATTTGTAATAATGAAAAACTAGAAATAACCCAGCTATTTTTCCACGGATGAATGGTTATTGTGGTACATCCATACCATAGAATAACACTCAACAACACAAAGCAATGAACTATTAATACACAACTTGTATAAGTTTCCAGAAAATTATGATGTTTTTTAAAAATCCCAAAATGTTATATATTGTTTGATTCTATTTATATAACCTTCTTGAAATGATAAAATAATACAAATGGAGAGCAGATTTGTGGATGCTAAGGGTTAAGGGGATGATAGGGTGAAAGAAAAGTAGGTGTGGCTATAGAACGGCAACATGAAGAGTCTTTGTGGAAATGTTCTGTATCTTCATTGTATTCATGTGAATATCCTGGTTGTGATATTTTAATGCATATTTTCAAGATGCTACTATTTGGGGAAACTAAATGAAGGGCATATGAGATTACTCTGTATTATTTCTTACAATTGCATATGAATCTACAAATATAAATTTTACCTGAAAATATGATTTTAATTTTAAAGATTGTAGTGTTAACTAAATATCTGTAACATATTTCACTGCATATTCCTCCTTCCTTTTCTTTTATCCTGAAATAAAAGTAAATTCATTCCACATAGCCCACATTTTTAAAGTCTAGTAATCATTCTCCCATAATGTATCAGTTAGTATCTTTGGCCTCTGACCAACCAACACAAACTATAATGGCATAAAACAAAAAAAAACTTATATTACTTTTGTGAAAGGAAAATAAATCTTGGGGCCCCAAAATCACTAAGCTAAAGGGAAAATTCAAGCTAGAAACTGCTGAGAGCCAACTGCCTCTCATTCCATTCAAAGTCACTCCTCTGCTCACTGAGATAAATGCATATCTCATTTCCTCCTTTGGAAAGGCTAATCAGCAACTCAAAAGAATGTAACCATTTGTGTATCACCTATCTGTGGCCTGGAAGCTCCCTCCCTGCTTGAAGTCTTCCTGTCTTTGCTTCAATTTATCCCACCTTTCCAGACTGAACGAATGTACTTCTTACATATATTGATTGATGTCTCATGTCTCCCTAAAATGTATAAAACCAAGCTGTGTCCTGACTGTAATAGTTAAAGAAAGAGGAAAAAGACATGAAAAGCAGCTCAACAGTCAAAGACAGGTTTATTTTGGAAAATAAACCTGAGAGGGGCTTCTGGACAATCTCTCTGGTGGGAGGGGAGGTTATCTCAGGGCTGACATGTCTCTGGTTGGGGAGGGGTTTGGAATGTTTCTGGTCAGAGATGCCATTTGTGGTTTATGATCATGCAGACCTTAGCCATTACACTGATGCCCTTTGGATTTAGGTGGTTTTTGATCAAGGGGAGGTTTAGAATGGTGGTGCTTGTCCAAGATGGCAATGCTCCTGCTCTGTCAGTCCAGACCCTATAGTTATAAAAAGGACAAGGGGCGGTGTGTTCTTCCTGGCTACTTCCTGCTGATGAGGGGGCAGAATTTTCTGGTCTTGAATTCACTGCAGGAATAACACCATCTGTAGATGTTTTTGGGTAGTTGTCTGTGAAATTGCCATGATCATGTCAGTTAAAAATCTTTGAAAAAGGTTAATTAGGCAGGGTAAGAACATTAGTCCTAGGCATATTATTAGGAAAGGGCCCAGGAATGGGATGACCCATGCTATGATTTTGTTCCCAAACTAAGAATCTATTTGGTTGTTTTGGTATTCCCTTAGCTTTTTAGCCCTTTCTTTAAGTTTTTCAGTAGCAGCTCTTACTAGGCCTGATTGGTTGATATAGAAACAACATTCCTTACCTGATGAGAGGCAGAGGTGCATGTTTGGTAAGGCCCATATGTTATTTTCTGTTAGTAACCATTATTCCTGCTATGTGGATAATAATTAAGCAAAATGATACAGTAATTGAGATTTTCTATTAGATATTCTACCCTGAGGGTGCTACACTAGAGTAAAGCAATTCCCACAAGGGTGGCATAGTAAATAATGTCCATTAAAATGTTTTAATATTTTGCTTAGAAGGAGAGGTAGGAATGACAAAAAGTATTTGGTGAGGTAGGAGCGAGACTGAGTAAAATGAGTAGTTCTCACTCAGTTACTTATTTTTTATGATTTTCTGCCTAAGATTTCCTATTTCTTCATTTCCACCTGTGAGGATCAGAGGGCTTAGAGGCAGTGCCTACTGAAACATCTAGTTTTAAGTTTACAGGGCTTTAAGAAAGCACAGCTTAGGCCAGGCACAGTGGCTCACACCTGTAATCCCAGCACTTTGGGAGGCCGAGACGGGTGGATCACAAGGTCAGGAGATCGAGACCATCCTGACTAACAGGATGAAACCCATCTCTACTGAAAATACAAAAAATTAGCCAGGTGTGATGGCACGTGCTTGTAGTCCCAGCTACTTGGGAGGCTGAGGCAGGAGAATTGCTTGAACCCGGGAGGTGGATGTTGCAGTGAGCCAAAGTCACACCACTGCACTCCAGCCTGGGCAACAGAGCAAGACTCTGTCTCAAAAAAAAAAAGGCACACCTTATTTTGGAAACTTGTAGCCAGAAAAATTAGAATTTAAACTGTGTAAAATAATAAAAATTGAAAAACATTAGGCAACATTAGAATTTAACAACAAGTGTGCTTTAGTATTTGAAACATAATTTTCTTTCTCCGGTTTCCTATTTTTATTAAAAGACGAATCACGGTAAGACTGATTTACTTTATTATACTTGGCTTAATTATTTGCATACAGCACGGCGAGAATAATTATTTGTTACACAGGCCTTTTAAATCAGTTTTGATGGAACTTTGTTCCATAGAAGGAATCTGAGATAAGACCTTTTTAAAGCCAAGCCCAGCCATGGATTTGTATCATCAAATACCTATGAGTTGGGTGAATTTCTCTCCTCTTGAGGTTCCAAGATAACTTGGGGTTCCCAGCCTGCTAGAAAGTGGCATTCTTTACTTACCACAGGTAAGAAACCCTGTACAGGGATTGAGTACACAAACCATGAGGCCAGTTTTCCAAGGGCTTTATTGGCTTCATTGGTCAAGTTCGATTCCTTAAAGGAAAGCACACCATTCCAGTCAAAGCCCTGGTAAAATAAGCAGTTTTTCCAATTGTGTTCTGTTACAAAAAAAAAAAAAAAAAAATCTTATTGCCCTTATGCAAATAACTATATTTCCATAACTTAAGAATACTCACAGATAGTTCCCAAACTCTGGAGAAAATCAGGTAGAGAGAAACAAGTATGCTCCAAATTTTGTTTATGGGAGTATACTAAATTGTTAAAAGCTGTCAGTAGCTCAAAAGAAAAGTTTCTTTGACTTTGAAAAGCAAAATAAAGGATTAGTAATATTTTAAGCAAAACATCAAAAAGATTACTTGTCTCTTATTAGTCCAGCTCATGCAGTTAGTTCCTCTCCTGCTTGATATTAATGAACATTTTAGCTCTTCAAGAGTCCTGAACTTTTTTCCTCTATTTTGATGTCACAATCTCCAAAGTTATCAGAAACCTGCATTCAAAAACCCCTGTTAGAGCTTTGTAGCTGATTATAAAACCACCTTCTAAAGAGGACCAAAACAAGACAACAATTGTTTATGGATGGCCAAAAGTTTTAGAGTAAGTGGCCATAGTTAAAGACACAATTGACAAGTAAATTTGCTACTCCTGTGGCACACAATAATTTTAACATAACAATTATAATCACTACTAATAATGTACACTAAGATGTATCAAAATTGTAGGAGTCTCCTGTAACTTTGGAACACATACCAACAATATATCTATACAAATATAGCCCAAAGAAAGCCAAACACTATTTTCTATTTGACAATGCTTTCTGTAAGAGTTTATACCAAATAAGCCAAATTTTACCTTTATATTAGTGTGCTATTAATGTTAAATGCAATTTTTAATAAAACTTTGTAGACACATTTACCCAATTTTAATGTTTGACCATAGGTAAGATTTTTATACACCCTTTTTAACTATCTAAAATTTTTGTTAAAAAGCAGGTAGTGCTTTAAGAAAAACCTGTTGTGCTTTTATTTTAGTGTTCAATTTATAGAAGAACTGGATGATACCCTTTCAACTTCAGCCAATATATTTACACACAGAATTTCCTTTACAATTAATCTTTTGAAATTGTGTAAACCTTCATTTTTATTTTATTCAATTTAAAACAATTCTTTTACCTTTTAATCTAGTTAAAAATCCCACATTCTTATGCCTCCTTATAATCTTTTTACCAAAAGTATATTTAAATTTTTTAATAGTCTTAAATACATGTTACACTGTTAACTTTTAGCAACCTTTACTTTTGTTGGTAAGTTTGGGATTTTAATTCCATACTAGGTGTAGAGCCTAGGACCTAGACAGAAGTACTAATAAGGTCTGATTTATTCCAGCATTTAATTCCATGCTTCCTAGGTTTTACCTAGCTGCAAAGCCCGCAAGATGTACAGCTAAGAGTTATAGTGGCATTTTATAAAACATTCAGGAGGCCTAATTACTTTTAAATTGGACATTTCTTGCATAAATTCCCTTTTATAAAATTTTTCACGACTTTCAAAGATAATCTCTGACATGCCTCAACTTTCTGACTTGTTGTAAACATCCCTCCTTTTAAACAGCCAGTTAATTTATTTTAGGACAAGAATTTATCACATAAGATTTTTTATATAAATTCTATTTTCTTTAATATCAAAGACGATAACAGTCTTTTCCCAAAACAAACTTCCTTCATGTCTGTGAACTAGACTGCCTAAGGCCACAAGATTAGAAGTTAGGGTATTTCACTAAATAGTTCAAGATGTAGCTATCTTTTTAAAAAAATTAATGTTTCATTCATTTAAAAATTACACAAAGATTATTCTGTTTGTGTTGAGTTATAGTTTTATAGCCTCTATGACAAATTTTGAGTTTATGGGCAAACTCGTATCTGCACCTGTCACCAGAAGGTATGCTGAGGGCAATCACTCCCTGGCACCATGCTCCTTGAGGTTATCTACTGGAACATCTGGAGCCTACTGTTCTAAGAAAGCAGTCATGCAGGCCTGCACTAAATCAAGCAGCTGACTGACAACCACTCCCTTATCCCTATCTCCTTTACTCAATAAATACAGAGGGCTCTAGAAGCTCAGGACCCTTGTTAACTAGAAGCAAGGAGCCCCCAATCCCTTCTTCCAAACATACTCTTTTGTCTTTGTCTTTATTCCCAAATTCATCCTCCTTTGTTTAGTCCACCAGGGTGCACGGCAAACCGGCGTCATGAACAGGGACTTCAAGGATGTGAACAAAGAAGGTCTGCTGGAGCAGAAGTAAAATTGACCAGATAAGTGGGGACCCCAGGATGAATCTGCTGGCAGGGAATATAAGGTCAGTACTCTAAAGAAGTACTGGGAATGAGAACTTTCTGAATCAAGGTAACATGGAGCAGAATTTGTTGAAGAAAAACATTATGTGCAGTTGCTTAAAGTTCTGTTGAAACACTCAAGTTAATTCACAGACATTAACTAAGCTTCCACAGGAGGTTATTATGCATAACCCATGGTTTCCGCAGGCAGAGAGTCTCTATGCAGGAAATTGGGACAGAGTAGGAGAGGGATTGAAACGGGCTCATCAAAAAGGTTTCAAAGTAGACCCTTCTGTTTTTTCTGCTTGGGGTTTTGTTCACACGGTCCTACTGCCATTGTCTCCTTCTTATTCTGTCAGACAACAGGAGTCAGGTTCTGAGTCTCAAGAATTAAAAAAATCATTCATTCCTCTGACAGTGCCTAATGAAAATAATGAGCAGGAGAAAGGGGAGGAGAATTGGCCGCTTGCTAAGCAGTAAAAAGGATAGGAGAATTGGCCTCTGCCACTCCCTCCAATAACAGAAGTAGAAACCCTCATACAAAAAATTTTGCACACTGCTGCTATGGCTAGGGAACCTTTAGACCTTTGCACTTTTCCTATTACTGTAAGACCTGATCCGAATGATCCGCAACATCTTTTACATGAACACACTCCTGTAGAGTTTAAATTACTAAAAAAATTAAAATCTAGTGTGGTTAATAATGGAGTGCAAAGCCCATTTACTATAGGGCTGTTAGAATTGGTGTTCAGAGCCATGCATCTCCCACCCTTTGATATAAGACATTTGGCTCGCACTTGTTTTCCACCAGTGCATATCTCACAGAGAGTTTAAATTGGCAAGAAATGTGTGCAGACCAGGCAAGGCAGAATTGTGATGCTGGTCAAGGAAACATTACAGAGGAAATGCTGACAGGCAGCGGCCCCTTTTCAGATCTGGTACGAAAATTAACACTCCCAGAGGCTGCTTATCACCAGTCTGCCTTAGCCACCAAGCATGCTTAGAGCACAGTTCCTGAAGGAGTTCCAGTGCAGTCTTTTCTACATGTCAGGCAGGGATCACGGGGACCTTATGCACAATTTATTGCACAGCTGCAAGACGCAGTATGGCATCAGGTCCCTTATGCCTCTGCTGCAGAAATGCTTACCGTAACTCTAGCCTATAAAAATGTGAATGCAGATTGCAAGCATGCAATGGCTCTTGTGAGAGCCACAAAGAGCTTGGGGAATTACCTTAAATCCTGTCAGGATGTAGGAACTGAATTTCAGTGTTCTACGATGTTAGCTCAAGGAATGGCTAGTTTAGTAGTTGACAAATCTAAAAGGAGCCAAGGGTCAAACCCTAAAGTGGGAAAATGTTATAATTGTGGAAAAACTGGACACTTTAAAAAGGAATCAATTATTGAGGGAAGTAAAGCAAGCTTTTGTTAAATGGAATCTCAAAATTGCTCCAGAGAAAGTGCAAACAACTTCCCCATACCATTACTTAGGAACAATTGTTACAGAGAAGAGTGCAGATCTCAGAACAGAAAAGACCTTACAATGCGAAGCCCCCCTCCACCCTGCCCCCAGTGGAAAAAATACCAGGACTCTGTCCTTGCTGTAACAAAGGAAATCATTGGGCTAATCAATGCCACTCAAAACTTCATCAGAATGGCACCCCTGTGTCGGGAAACGAGAAGGGGGCCTGGACCCAGGCCCTTCAAATGAGGCATTCCCAGTTCAGTCCAGAACCCCACTTCAGGGGTGGGTCCCAGGAGGAACATTGATTCCCTCTCCCCAGGAACACCAGGAAGCCCAGGATTAGATCTCCCCACCACAGGAAGAAGTACACTAGTTGGAGGAGACAAATCTACTAAAGTTCCCACTGGCATTTGGGGACATTTACCAGCAGGATACATGAGACTAACTTTAGGCAAAAGCCAACCTTAACTTGCAAGGCATCATGGTAATCCCCAGAGTAATTGACTCCAATTATGAAGGAGAAATCAAGTAGTTTTAATGTCATAAGACCTTTAAATTTTTGAACCAGGGGAACATATAGTGCAATTATTGCTTATCCCCTGCAAATTACACCCTTCTCCATGAAAGGAGAAAAGAGGATACAAATGGTTTGGGAGCACAACTACATGAGAAACCTATCTATCACAACCCACAGCCTCTACTAGACCCACTTGTGTAGTACAAATTAAAGGAAAGAAATTCTATGGGCTTATGGACACAGGAGCTGATGTGTCAGTAATATCCAGCAAGGATTTGCCCCCATCTTGGCCCCTCAGACTAACTGCATATCCCTAGTGAGAGTAGGAGCAGCTCAAAGTATTCAACAGAGTGCTGAGATTTCACCTTGTCTTGGTCCAGATGGACAATCATGTACTTTCCAGCCTTATGTTGCAAATATAGCTATCAATTTATGGAGTCGAGACTTACTTACAGCATGGGATATAAGACTTACAAATGAAAACTTTGATAACCCAGGATTTAAAATGTTGAAGGACATGGGATACCAGAGTGGGAAAGGTTTAGGAAAATTCCCACAAGGAAACCCTAACCCAATATCAATAACTGGAAAGACAGAAAGGATTGGGACATCAGGATTTATGATTGGGGTCATTGATACCTCTCCTCCACCCACTGCCTTACCATTAGAATGGCTCAGTGACAAACCTGTGTGGGTGGATGAGTGGCCCCAACACAGGAGAAGGTAGCTCAACTTCATCTGTTGGTGAAAGAACAATTGGATGCAGGACATATAGAGGAGTCAGTTAGTCCCTGGAATTCACCAATGTTTGTTATCCCAAAAAAGTCCAGAAGATGGCGACTGCTGCATGATTTGAGAGCTACTAATACACAAATTAAGCTGATGGGTGCATTACAGCAGGGCTTGTCATCCCCAGCAGCAATTCCTAGAGACTGGCCTCTTGTAGCAATGGATCTTAAAGATTGTTTCTTTTCTATACCATTACATGAGGAGGATAAGCCTCGATTTGCCTTCTCTCTGCTTTCTATTAATCAAACAGAACCTGTTTCTTGCTGTCAGTGGAGAGTTTTACCTCAAGGCAAGCCTAACAGTCCCACGTTATGTCAGCATTTTGTGGGAAGAGCATTTAAAGAGCCTCAAAATATGTTTCCCACTGCATATATCATTCATTACATGGATGATATTCTTTTGGCCACTCCTACAAATCAAATATTGTATCAATTATTCAGAGAACTAAAGCGAGCTTTTGTTAAACGGAATCTCAAAATTGCTCCAGAGAAAGTGCAAACAACTTCCCCGTACCATTACTTAGGAACTATTGTTACAGAGAATAGTGTGTGGCCTCAGACAGTAGTTCTCTGTAAAGACAGGTTACAGACTTTAAATGATTTCCAACAGCTATTAGGGGACATTAATTGGTTATGCCCGATACTAGGTATTGCTACTTATCAACTTACACATCTTTATCAAAGCCTACAAGGAGAGTCTTCTTTAAATTCCCTGTGGCAGCTTATGAAAGAGGCAGAAGCTGAGTTACAACTTGTAGAACAGATGCTTCAGCAGAGACATGCCTCCCAGCTACAGCCACAAAAACTTTTGCTTTTGTTTATTCTTCCTACCCCCCATTCTCCAACAGGACTCCTGGGCCAATGTTTAGACAAATCTGTAACAGTGATAGAAAGGCTCTTTTTACCTAATCAAACAGTAAAAACTTTGCAAGATATTTCCTTAATTACACAAATTGTGACTATGGGCAGGCATATGTCAAAATGCTTACAGGATATAACTCTGATAAAATTATTGTTCCCTTAGACTCCCAGCAACAGGCTGCAGCATGGGAAATGTTGACTGCATGGCAAATTGCTTTCACAGATTTTGTAGGTGCAATAGATAATCATTATCCCTCAGACAAAATTTTGCAGTTTTCTAAAGTCCATTCTTTCATTCTTCCTGTGATTACTCATCACAAGCCTATTCCAGGTGGCCAGACCTATCTTACTGACAGCTTTTCCAAAGGTTGCACAGCTATTTACGGACCTAAACATACTCAGACAATAAGGACCTCTGGGGTTTCAGCTCAACTCTTACAGTTAATTGCAGTCATTCTAGTTTTAGAGCTCACAGCTTCAACTCCTATTAATATTGTCTGTGATTCAGCTTATGTTGTAAATGTTGCCAGTCCATAGAAACTGCTACAATTAAAAGTACACTACAACTGGAACTGCCTAACTTGTTTCTAAGACTTCAAGCTCTTTGATCTCGTACAGCTCCTTTTTATATTCCTCATATCCATTCTCACACTCAACTCCCTGAAACATTATCTGTAGGCAGGCAAACTTATCGGTTCTGTATTTCAACAAGCTCAAGATTCTAATGCATTACTGCATCAAAACACCTCTGCCCTTAATCATATGTTTCGTCTGCCTCTCAGCCAGTCTTGAGCTATTGTACAAGCCTGTCCCACTTGTCAGCATGTCCCTGGTGTTGCACCTGTAGAAGGCTGTAACCCATGAGGTTTGCTCCAAATGAAATATGGCAAATGGATGTTACACATATAGCAGACTTTCGCAAGCTTAGCTATGTTCATGTGACCATAGACACTTATTCTCATATGCTGCATGCTACATGCCAAACAGGTGAGACAGCTGGTCATGTACAGTGACATCGTCTGTTGTCATTTGCTCATATGGGGGTCCCTAAACAATTAAAAACTGACAATGGACCTCCTTATACTAGTCATGCTTTTCAAAATTTCCTACAGCTTTGGGCTACTACTCACAAAACAGGAATTCCTTACAACCCTAGAGGACAAGGAGTTTTACAGTGGGCACATCAAACATTACAATGAATGTTGAAAAAACAGAAAGGGGAAATAGGCCACCTCAACCAAAACTACATTTAGCCCAATTTACTTTAAATTGTTTGACTTCTGGTATGGATGGTAAGACTCCAGCAGAAAGACATTGGCAAGTGTTAGAGGAAAAGAGGAAAGTTTATCTGAAAGTGTTATGGAAATCCCCAGAAGAAGGACAATGGAAAGGTCCGGTGGATTTACTAATGTGGGGATGAGGGTATGCTTGTGTTTTTAAAGGAGATGGACAAACCATGTGGGTGCCCTCAAGGTGCATGCAACCATGGAACAGGAGACTGGAGGGACCCATGGTGACCAACCATGGGCCCAGTCCCTCCAGTACAGGCCATGAGCCAGCTGAGCCTGGCTCTCTCGGTGCAAAGACTGAGAGAAGGCCAGCCAGAGTCATGACAACATCAAGCCCCATAACCTGGGGGCAACTCAAGAAAACCATGCAGGAAGGTGAGAAACTCCTGGAGTGTCAGGGTGAGGCAAAAACCCTTGATTCCATGTTCTTGGCCATATTAGCCGTAATGTCCTCTGTGGTATCTTTTCTCTGTGCAGAGGCAAAAACATTGGGCATATGTCCCTAATCCCCCAGTAGTATGACCTGTGTTTTGGAGTGACACTCCCCGTGAGATCTATTATGATTAGGGAGCGTGGGCTCCAGGACCCCTAACTCCCCCTGACACAGAACAGTTAGACTCTCAGAACAATGTCATCAATTATACCACCCCACTGGAAGGACTCCCCTTGTGTATCACTACAAAGATGTCGCTCAACCATAGTTGTCTTATAATTTAAGCTCAAGCTGGTTGAATCGCCATGGAAAACTCATGTACTTATTAGGTCTTAGTTCTATTAATGTAACTAGTGTGCTAACCAACCATTCCCAGCCCAGTCACCCCAATTGTGTTGACTATATGGAATGGATTCCCTTTGATAGTTCCTACCTGCTTCCATGCACCCATTGTCTTGGCCCACTTGCTAGAAAACAATCATTTGCAGGGAGCTTTCACATCTAACATCAACTTTGACATTGCTGAATTACAAAACAAAATTCTTGATTTAAATAAGCAAACTCAAGAGTTTCAGCCTTCTTTAGAAGCCTGGACTGAATTCCAGCAAGGTCTGGAGAGCCTCAATCCTTGGACCTATCTAAAGTGCCACATTAACATCTCATATATAGTTCTGGGAATAATGCTGTTCTGTCTCTTGTTTTCTGTTCAGTCTGTAAAATTGGATGGACTGCCAATCGGAAAATGAAAGCTGTCCAACCTGGTGTTACATTCATTCAATTAATGCAAAAACAGAAAGGGAGAGATGATGGGAGCCGAAAGCCTGAGAGTCATGACCAACTCAGCATTCCACTGGAGGCTATATGATCGAACAGCAAATTGTTTATCATGAATGCAGGATGTGGGCAAACTCACATCTGCACCTGCCACCAGAAGGTATGCTGAGGGAAATCACTCCCTGTTGCCATGCTCCTGGGTGCCATGCTCCTTAAAGTTATCTACTGGAACATCTAGAGCCTACTGTTCTAAGAAACCAGTCATGCAGGCCTGCACTAAATCAAGCAGCTAACCAACAACTGCCCCCTGCTCCCTATCTCCTTTACTCAATAAATATGAAGGGCTCTAGAAGCTCAGAGCCTTTGTTCACCAGAAGCAAGGAGTCCCCTGACCCCTTCTTCCAAACATGCTCTTTTGTCTTTGTCTTTATTCCTGCATTCATCCTCCTTTGTTCAGTCCACCAGGATCCACAGCACCTGAGGGTTTTGAGGGCTCACTGCAGGGTAGCCCCAGCCTGAGCCTCGTAATCCCCTTCAGATTAATTGTCCTCCCCACACAAATCGCTCAAAAAGTGAAGTGAGAAACAAGATGGGGTGGGTGCAGTGGGATGAGCAGCTGCTGTCACTGCTTCTTGGGTTGCAAGACAGCATCTACTCCCAACACCCATCCCAGGTTTCAGCACCAAATGTAAGAGTTAAGGAAAGAGGAAAGAAACACAAAACGTGGCTCAACAGTCAAAGACAGGTTTATTTTGGAGAATAAACCTGAGAGGGGCTTCTGGCCAATTTCAGTCAAGAACACTCTCTCTTACAGACTAGAGTATTTATTGGTTTTAGGGTGAGGAGAAGTCTATTGTGGGATTTGAATGTCTCTGGTTGGAGAGGTTATCTTGGGGCTGACATCTCTCCAGCCAGAGGGGAGGTTATCTCAAGGCTGGCATGTCTCTGGTCGGGGAGGAGTTTATCTTATGGTTGGAATGTTTCTGGTCAGAGATGTCATTTGTAGTTTATGGTCATGCTGACGTTAGCCATTAGGCTGATGCTGTTTGGATTTAGGCAGTTTTTAATCAAGGTGAACTTTAAAATGGTGGTGCTTGTCCAAGATGGTGATGCTCCTGCTCTGTCACCTATCACAACTGTTTCAGTACTGACCAAGTGGTTAAGTTAAATATTAAAAGCAAAAAAAGCCAGTGCCCTTATACAAAGGCTGGAATGTAGCAAAAGTCCATCAAGAGTTTTGCCTAGGCCTTTCCTGGGCCTTAAAGCATGATAAAATAACAAATAAATTCTTAGCAGGACCCATTTATGATTAAACAAGTTTTATTAGGGGTCTGAAGAAACTCCCCAGGCTTCCACAATCAAGTTTATTGGAGGTCTGAAGGAACTTGCCAAACCTCTGTGATTTAGCAAGAGACAAGATAAGGGTAATCACCCCAGCACCTAGACCCATTTAGATTAAGTAAAGTTAATGAGGCTGTAGAATAAGGTCTTCAGAACTCAGACCTTAATTATAGATTAAAAGAAGTTAATGACTTATGTCTTTAGATGAATGCACACTTAACACTTACACGTAGACATATAGATTGGAAGGTATATAGCTCTGAAAAACTTTGTAATTTTGAGTTGGTCTGGTGAAAATTTCTGGGCCTTCTCCCTGTAACTGGTTGCAGAAAATAAAACTCTATTCCTCCCGAGTTCATCTGCATCTCATTATTGGCAGCAGGAAATAGCAGCCCAACCCTCAGTTTGGTCCAGGAACACTCCTGCCTCAGCCTCCCGAGTAGCTGGGATTACAGGCATGTGCCCAGCTCACTGCTACACTCCCACTAGTGCCATGACAGTTTACAATGTACAAATGTATATGAGGACAACCAGAGGCCACTCTCATTGCCATCTTTGTTTTGGTGGGATTTAGCCAGCTTCTTTACTGCAAGTTTTATTAGCAAGGTCATTATGAGCTGTATCTTTGTGCCAGCCTCCTATCTTATCCTGTGTCTTAGAATACCTGTCTGGTAATGAAGCCTATAGGTTTTAGCCTTATTTTACCCAGCTGCTACTCAAGATGGAGTTGCTGTGCTTCAAATGCTTCTAACAAACTCAAGCATTTTTTTATGTTGAATTCAACTCTTAAAGCAGAGCTTAACTCTTTCAACCAACTGCCAATCAGAGAATCTTTGAAATCCACCTATGACCATGAATCTCCACCCACTTTACTTCAAGATGTCTCACCTTTCTGGGCCAAACCAACATATACCTTATGTATATTGATTTATGTCTTTGCCTGTAACTTCTGTCTCCCTAAAATGTATAAAGCCAAACTGAAACCCAACTACTTCAGGCACTTGTTTTTAGGATTTCCTGAGGCTGTGCATTGGCCAAGGTCTTTAATCTTGGCCAAATAAACCTCTAAATTGATTGAGCCCTATCTCAGATACTTTTTGGTTTACAAGGGTTATTGTGGCAAATTAGACTATTGCTCCCAGTTCTTTGCTCCTTCCCTGTAACAATTACACAGCCATGATACAAGTAGAGGTTTAAATAGGTTTGCTTGGTTTGGTTTGTCTCTCCCACTACATCCATCAGCCATGAAAAGAACATGCCACAGGTAGCCATAGATCTCAGCATGAAAAGACACAGGGAACATGTGTGAAGCCAACCTTCAATGAGAGCCTCACCAATCCAATCCCAGTGGAACCTAGTGGAGCCCAGCCAATCCACCAACTTGTGAATGAGAAAAAGATATGCTTGTCCTTGCAAGCTGCTGAGTACAGCTTGAGGATAAGCTTTACTCACCTCCAAGTACAGGGGGTAAGTACGCAGCATTATCACAAAAAAAAATTACTGAAAACCACGATAATTGTGGGACTTTAACTCCACTAATGCAAAAGAGGATATAAGCATTTGGATTTAACTTAGCAACTTTTTCCTCTGTTTGTGAGTAAAGGTTTAACAAAACCCTGCCTTTCTGCAAGAGACACTGACCTTCTGTTTACTTTCTAGCTTGATTCCTCTGGAAATCTGATAACTATGGAAAGTCTTGTGTTACTAGATAGCAATGCTTAGGTAAAAGAGACCCCTGAGTGGCTGATTGCTTGTGGATGTGAGGAACTATTGACACCAGATAAGCCGTAATCTGAGACTTCTCTTCCACTAGAAGCCACCTACATTAGTTTCCTATAGCTGTCATTAAAAATTATAACACTGGTGACTTAAAACAACAGAAATTTATTCTGCCATAGTTCTGGATTCTAGAAGTGTAAAATCCAGTTGTCAGCAGGGCCATGCTCTCTCTGAAGGCTCTAGGGAATTGTCCTCTCTTGCCTCTTCTGGCTCGTGGTGGTTTCTGGCAATCCTTGTTGTTTCGTGGCTTATGAAGGCATCACTCCAATCTCTTCCTCTGTCTTCACATGGATTTCTGCTTTGTGTGTCGCTATGTCTGGCCAGTTTGGGGTGCATATGTTGGAACTGCATCAGTGGGAAGTTGAGTTGAGTGGGAACTTAAGTCACTTAGATAAACCAAACTCTATTTACATATCAGTAAAAATCAACTCAAATGGTATGCTTTGCTCAGGAGAGGCCACATGTTCAAATGTAAGAAAAAGATGAAATTACAAACTGGCCCTACTTTATTTCACTTCTTGGGTTGTGTTAGGACATAATGTATCCTCATGGGAAAAAGAAAATAAAGACTTGAGGGTGGAGCCAAGATGGCTGAATAGGAACAGCTCCGGTCTCCAGCTCCCAGCCCCAGCGACACAGAAGACGGGTGATTTCTGCATTTCTGCTTGAGGTACCGGTTTCATCTCACTAGGGAGTGCCTAACAGTGGGTTCAGGACAGTCGGTGAAGCGCACTGTGCCCCAGCCGAAGCAGGGCGAGGCATTGCCTCACTCGGGAAGCACAAGGGGTCAGGGAGTTCCCTTTCCTAGTCAAAGAAAGGGGAAACAGACGGCACCTGGAATATCGGATCAGTCCCGTCCTAATACTGCGCTTTTCCAATGGGCCTGGAAAATGGCACACTAGGAGATTGTGTCCCGCACCTGGCTCGGAGGGTCCTATGCCCACAGAGTCTTGCTGATTGCTAGCACAGCAGTCTGAGATCACGCTGCAAGGCGGCAACGAGGCTGGGGGAGGGGCGCCCGCCATTGCCCAGGCTTGCTTAGGTAAACAAAGCAGCCAGGAAGCTCGAACTGGGTGGAGCCCACCACAGCTCAAGGAGGCCTGCCTGCCTCTGTAGGCTCCACCTCTGGGGGCAGGGCACAGACAACCAAAAACTCAGCAAGAACCTCCACAGCCTTAAATGTCCCTGTCTGACTGACAGCTTTGAAGAGAGTAGTGGTTCTCCCAGCACGCAGCTGGAGATCTGAGAACGGACAGACTGCCTCCTAAAGTGGGTCCCTCACCCCTGAGCAGCCTAACTGGGAGGCACCCCCCCAGTAGGGACAGACTGACACCTCATTCAACCGGGTACTCCTCTGAGACAAAACTTTCAGAGGAACTATCAGACAGCTGAATTTGTGGTCTCACGAAAATCTGCTGTTCTGCAGCCACCGGTGCTGACACCCAGCCAAACAGGGTCTGGAGTGGACCTCTAGTAAACTCCAACAGACCTGCAGCTGAGGGTCTTGTCTGGTAGAAGGAAAATTAACAAACAGAAAGGACATCCACACCAAAAACCCGTCTGTACATCACCATCATCGAAGACAAAAAGTAGACAAAACCACGAAGATGGGGAAAAAACAGAGCAAAAACACTGGAAACTCTAAAAAACAGAGCACCTCTCCTCCTCCAAAGGAACGCAGTTCCTCACCAGCAACGGAACAAAGCTGGATGGAGGATGACTTTGATGAGTTGAGAGAAGAAGGCTTCAGACGATCAAACTACTCTGAGCTACGAGAGGAAATTCAAAACAATAGCAAAGAAGTTAAAAACTTTGAAAAAAAATTAGAAGAATGGATAACTAGAATAACCAATGGAGAGAAGGGCTTAAAGGAGATGATGGAGCTGAAAGCCAAGTTTCGAGAACTACGCGAAGAATGCAGAAGCCTCAGTAGCAGATGCGATCAACTGGAAGAAAGGGTATCGCTGATAGAAGATGAAATGAATGAAATGAAGAGAGAAGGGAAGTTTAGAGAAAAAAGAATAAAAAGAAATGAACAAAGCCTCCAAGAAATTTGAGACTATGTGAAAAGACCAAACCTACGTCTGATTGGTGTACCTGAAAATGATGGGGAGAATGGAACCAAGTTGGAAAACACTCTGCAAGATAATATCCAGGAGAACTTCCCCAATCTAACAAGGCAGGCCAGCATTCAGATTCAGGAAATACAGAGAACGCCACAAAGATACTCCTCGAGAAGGGCAACTCCAAGACACATAATTGTCAGATTCACCAAAGTTGAAATGAAGGAAAAAATGTTAAGGGCAGCCAGAGAGAAAGGTCGGGTTACCCACAAAGGGAAGCCCATCAGACTAACAGCTGATCTCTCAGCAGAAACTCTACAAGCCAGAAGAGAGTGGGGGCCGATATTCAACATTCTTAAAGAAAAGAATTTTCAACCCAGAATTTCCTATCCCGCCAAACTAAGCTTCATAAGTGAAGGAGAAATAAAATACTTTACAGACAAGCAAACACTGAGTGATTTTGTCACCACCAGGCCTGCCCTAAAAGAGCTCCTGAAGGAAGCACTAAACATGGAAAGGAACAACCGGTACCAGCCCCTGCAAAAACATGCCAAATTGTAAAGACCATCGAGGCTAGGAAGAAACTATAGCAACTAACGAGCAAAATAACCAACTAACATCATAATGACAGGATCAGATTCACACATAACAATATTCACGTTAAATGTAAATGGGCTAAATGCTCCAATCAAAAGACACAGACTGGCAAACTGGATAAGGAGTCAGGACCCATCAGTGTGCTGTATTCAGGAAACCCATCTCACGTGCAGAGACACACATAGACTCAAAATAAAGGGATGGAGGAAGATCTATCAAGCAACTGGAAAACAAAAAAAGGCAGGGGTTGCAATCCTAGTCTCTGATAAAATAGACTTTAAACCAACAAAGATCAAAAGAGACAAAGAAGGCCATTACATAATGGTAAAGGGATCAATTCAACAAGAAGAGCTAACTATCCTAAATATATATGCACCCAACACAGGAGCACCCAGATTCATAAAGCAAGTCCTCAGTGACCTGCAAAGGGACTTAAACTCCCACACAATAATAATGGGAGATTTTAACACCCCACTGTCAGCATTAGACAGATCAACGAGACAGAAAGTTAACAAGGATATCCAGGAATTGAACTCAGCTCTACATAAAGTGGACCTAATAGACATCTACAGAACTCTCCACCCCAAATCAACAGAATATACATTTTTTTCAGCACCACACCACACCTATTCCAAAATTGACCACATAGTTGGAAGTAAAGCTCTTCTCAGCAAATGTAAAAGAACAGAGATTATAACAAACTGTCTCTCAGACCACAGTGCAATCAAACTAGAACTCAGGATTAAGAAACTCAGTCAAAACTGCTCAACTACATGGAAACTGAACAACCTGCTCCTGAATGACTATTGGGTACATAATGAAATGAAGGCAGAAATAAAGATGTTCTTTGAAACCAACGAGAACAAAGACACAACATACCAGAATCTCTGGGACACATTCAAAGCAGTGTGTAGAGGGAAATTTATAGCACTAAATGCCCACAAGAGAAAGCAGGAAAGATCCAAAATTGACACCCTAACATCACAATTAAAAGAACTAGAAAAGCAAGAGCAAACACATTCAAAAGCTAGCAGAAGGCTAGAAATAACTAAAATCAGAGCAGAACTGAAGGAAATAGAGACACAAAAAACCCTTCAAAAAATTAATGAATCCAGGAGCTGGTTTTTTGAAAAGATCAACAAAATTGATGGACCGCTAGCAAGACTAATAAAGAAGAAAAGAGAGAAGAATCAAATAGATGCAATAAAAAACGAAAAAGGGGATATCACGACCGATCCCACAGAAATACAATCTACCATCAGAGAATACTACAAACACCTCTATGCAAATAAACTAGAAAATCTAGAAGAAATGGATAAATTCCTTGACAAATACACCCTCCCAAGACTAAACCAGGAAGAAGTTGAATCTCTGAATAGACCAATAACAGGTTCTGAAATTGTGGCAATAATCAATAGCTTACCAACCAAAAAGAGTCCAGGACCTGATGGATTCACAGTTGAATTCTACCAGAGGTACAAGGAGGAACTGGTACCATTCCTTCTGAAACTATTCCAATCGATAGAAAAAGAGGGAATCCTCCCTAACACATTTTACGAAGCCAGCATCGTCCTGATACCAAAACCTGGAAGAGACATAACCAAAAAAGAGAATTTCAGACCAATATCCTTGATGAACATTGATGCAAAAATCCTCAGTAAAATACTGGCAAACCGAATCCAGCAGCACATCAAAAAGCTTATCCACCATGATCAAGTGGGCTTCATCCCTGGGATGCAAGGCTGGTTCAACATACGCAAATCAATAAATGTAATCCAGCATATAAACAGAACCAAAGACAAAAACCACATGATTATCTCAATAGATGCAGAAAAGGCCTTTGACAAAATTCAACAACACTTCATGCTAAAAACTCTCAATAAATTAGGTATTGATGGGACGTATCTCAAAATAATAAGAGCTATCTACAACAAACCCACAGCCAATATCATACTGAATGGGCAAAAACTGGAAGCATTCCCTCTGAAAACTGGCACAAGACAGGGATGCCCTCTCTCACCGCTCCTATTCAACATAGTGCTGGAAGTTCTGGCCAGAGCAATCAGGCAGGAGAAGGAAATAAAGGGTATTCAATTAGGAAAAGAGGAAGTCAAATTGTCCCTGTTTGCAGATGACATGATTGTATATCTAGAAAACCCCATTGTCTCAGCCCAAAATCTCCTTAAGCTGATTAGCAACTTCAGCAAAGTCTCAGGATACAAAATTAATGTACAAAAATCACAAGCATTCTTGTACACCAATAAAAGACAAACAGAGAGCCAAATCATGAGTGAACTCCCATTCACAATTGCTTCAAAGAGAATAAAATACCTAGGAATCCAACTTACAAGGGATGTGAAGGACCTCTTCAAGGAGAACTACAAACCACTGCTCAATGAAATAAAAGAGGATACAAACAAATGGAAGAACATTCCATGCTCATGGGTTGGAAGAATCAATATCGTGAAAATGGCCATACTGCCCAAGGTAATTTATAGATTCAATGCCATCCCCATCAAGCTACCAATGACTTTCTTCACAGAATTGGAAAGAACTACTTTAAAGTTCATATGGAACCAAAAAAGAGCCCACATCGCCAAGTCAATCCTAAGCCAAAAGAACAAAGCTGGAGGCATCATGCTACCTGACTTTAAACTATACTACAAGGCAACAGTAACCAAAACAGCATGGTACTGGTACCACAACAGAGACATAGATCAATGGAACAGAACAGAGCCCTCAGAAATGATGCCGCATATCTACAACTATCTGATCTTTGACAAACCTGACAAAAACAAGAAATGGGGAAAGGATTCCCTATCTAATAAATGGTGCTGGGAAAACTGGCTAGCCATATGTAGAAAGCTGAAACTGGATCCCTTCCTTACACCTTATACAAAAATTAATTCAAGATGGATTAAAGACTTATATGTTAGACCTAAAACCATTAAAATCCTACAAGAAAACTTAGGCAATACCATTCAGGACATAGGCGTGGGCAAGGACTTCATGTCTAAAACACCAAAAGCAATGGCAACAAAAGCCAAAATCGACAAATGGGATCTCATTAAACTAAAGAGCTTCTGCACAGCAAAAGAAACTATCATCAGAGTGAACAGGCAACCTACACAATGGGAGAAAATTTTTGCAACCTACTCATCTGACAAAGGGCTAATATCCAGAATATACAATGAACTCAAACAAATTTACAAGAAAAAAACAAACAACACCATCAAAAAGTGGGCAGAGGACATGAACAGACACTTCGCAAAAGAAGACATTTATGCAGCCAAAAAACACATGAAGAAATGCTCCTCATCACTGGCCGTCAGAGAAATGCAAATCAAAACCACAGTGAGATACCATCTCACACCAGTTAGAATGGCCATCATTAAAAAATCAGGAAACAACAGGTGCTGGAGAGGATGTGGAGAAATAGGAACACTTTTACACTGTTGGTGGGACTGTAAACTAGTTCAACCACTGTGGAAGTCAGTGTGGCGATTCCTCAGGGATCTAGAACTAGAAATACCATTTGACCCAGCCATCCCATTACTGGGTATATACCCAAAGGACTATAAATCATGCTGCTATAAAGACACATGCACACGTATGTTTATTGCGGCACTATTCACAATAGCAAAGAGTTGGAACCAACCCAAATGTCCAACAACGATAGACTGGATTAAGAAAATGTGGCACATATACACCATGGAATACTATGCAGCCATAAAAAATGATGAGTTCATGTCCTTTGTAGGGACATGGATGAAACTGGAAAACATCATTCTCAGTAAACTATCGCAAGGACAAAAAACCAAACACCGCATGTTCTCACTCATAGGTGGGAATTGAACAATGAGAACTCGTGGACACAGGAAGGGGAACATCACGCTCCGGGGACTGTTGTGGGGTGGGGGGAGGGGGGAGGGACAGCATTAGGAGATACACCTAATGCTAAATGACGAGTTAATGGGTGCAGGAAATCAACATGGCACATGGATACATATGTAACAAACCTGCACATTGTGCACATGTACCCTAAAACCCTAAAGTATAATAAAAAAAAAAAAAAAAAAAGAAAGGAAAAAAAAAAAGACTAATGGCCAAAGGAGCCATTGCAGATGATCCAATTAGGCGGATTTAGTTAGAGATTATACAGATAACTCTGACTGAAACATCAATCTAGGCCTCTATTTCAAATGAGGTGGTATTTGACTATAATAAAATAGTATACTAAGTAAGAAAAAAAAAAAAAAAGAAAATAAAGACCTAATTTGCATAGTAGACATTTACATATACACCCACGCACACACACACACGAAGGGAATGAGATGTCATCAGTTCTGAGAGTATGATTCGTTCATCTACATTTGAGAGGTCCAAGAGTCTCACCATGTAAAAGCCCCAAGAGATCATCAGTAAGAGACTGGGCTCTATTGACATCAAGAGAAATCAATATGATTAATTAATCAGGCCCCTTTCATTGCTGAGAAATTATAGGTATAAGCATTTTTAATTTTAATTGTTTTTACGGATATGAGGGTTTTCAATTGAGTAAGTGAAGAAAATAGGCAGAATATATCCCTCCCAATACCCACTGGATAAAACTGTTGGTGATGGTTGTTCTTCCACCATTTTAGTCCAGATTGACCACTCTTGATTTCTTTCAACTGGCTTTATGAGCCACACTCACTCTTGCCAGACACTCTTGCCAGGAGCCTATAATACTCTCTCCCTCCCCACTTCAACACTAAGTTATCCTGCCTGTCTTCTACTTATCCTTAGGAGCACAGCCTAAATGGCACTTGTCACAGGAGGCCTTCTTTAACCCTCACAAGCAGGGGCATTTCCCTTGTTATGGGGATTTTATTGTTATTGTTTATTAAATTGTCTTCAAAACTAGAAGCTCAGGCAATGTTTACCAATCTTGCTCACTGCTGTATCCTCAGAAAGTATTACAGGACTGATGAGGGCAGAATAAGGATTTATTATAAGAGGAAGGAAATAATGCAAATCTACAATGACATAGTTAGAACTGAGATCATTATGTGATTGATCACCAAACAACCCAACCAGCAGGAAAAGAATATCTTCAGGAGTAAATCTAGGCTTTATGACATATATTGATCCAATTAGTAGCCTCTTGCTCTCACTTGGTTTATGCATACAGTATTGTAATCTTGAGTTCTCTGAAATGTAAAGTTAACCTTGAGCAATGTGAGAACTGTAGCCCTCATCCTTTGACCAAACGACTGACTAAGGCCATTGTCATGGGACTAGACCCCAAGGTCCAGCCAAGGGAGCTGCTCTGCACACCCACCATAGCAACTCCATGATATACAGGAAGGCTTGGAAATGAGTGAATGTCATAGGGAGGATGTCTGGATGGGAGTATGAAGGAGAATGCAAAGCAATGGTTAGGCTTCCAGACACCAAAATAATCACATTTATGTCTAAAGAAGGAGAGATAAAATCTGCACCCCCTGCATCCCCAGTGGTAGTGTTACAGGAAAGCGGTTCTGATCCAGACCCCAAGAAAGGGTTCTTGGATCTCTCACAAGAAAGAATTCAGGGCAAGTCCATAGAGTAAAGTGAAAGCAAGTTTATTAGGAAAGTAAAGGAATAAGAGAAAGACTACTCCATAGACAGAGCAGCCCTGAGGGCTGCTGGTTGCCCATTTTTATGGTTATTTCTTGATGATATGCTAAACAATGGGTGGATTATTCATGGCTCCCATTTTTAGACCATATAGGGTAACTTCCTGATGTTCTCATCACATTTGTAAACTGTCATGGCACTGCTGGGAGTATAGCAGTGAGGAAGACCAGAGGTCACTCTTGTCACCATTTTGGTTTTGGTGGGTTTTGGCCGGCTCCTTTACTGCCACCTTTTTTTATCAGCAAGGTCTTTATGACCTGCATTTTATGCTGACCTGTTTTCTCAACCTGTGACTTAGAATGCCTTAACCATCTGGGAATGCAGCCCAGTAGGTTTCAGCCTCATTTTTCCCAGCTCCTATTTAAGACAGAGTTGCTCTGGTTCACATGCCTCTGAGAGTAGGTGCCTCAGGAAAGCAAGGACATTCATCTTGAGATGAGACAATAGGGATACAAACACCATTCTGAAACCAAGAATCAGGTCAGGAGAAAATGCCATCTAGAGCATTCAAAGAGATTCCTCTCTAGCCTAGCCCCATGAGAAGCATGTTGACTTCTTTGAAGAGAGGTTCCAGGAAATCTGGAAGAGGAAGTCTGAAAAAACTTTTAACTTTTATAGGAGATACCATCCAAGGGCATGAGAAATGTTAACAAACTCAGGGTGAGCTCTCCTCGCTTCTGGGACTTAATGAGCTCAGCCCTTTATGGGCACAGATTCAGCCCATTGTTGTGTCCGAGGCAGAAATAGCTGGAGCAGGACCTGGATCTGTCAGAGCCTGAAGAACTCACACCAGAGACCACAGGGAGCAGCACAGGAGCACGGAGCCTACAGGCCCCAGAAGGGAGGCCTGCATCAGTTGGCATCTGGGTGAGAAAACAGAAACCACACCACCAATTTAACAGAGAGGACCTAATGTAGGGAACTGGCCAGAGACGTTTGAGAGGACTTTAGGGTACAAGGGAAACTGCCGAGATGCACAAACAGCAACCACAGAAAGCAGCTTTATATCCTGGGAGTGGAGGAGCAAAGAGAGTTTGAGGCCATGGTCAGTGAGAAAGCCAGAGAAGGGACTGCACTGAGCTGGACCAGAGACCCCTGAGGAGAGTGGGTTTCTTGGGTGGCATTGGTCTTCCTGTGGCATAAAGAGATCCCACAGGGCTTCAGCCTGAGGACCCATGCTACTCAGTGCGTGCTGCTTCCTCAGCAGCTTGGAGAAGAGCCACCCTGGACAAGGATTGAAACGCCGGAGTAGGCAACACTGGTGACTATGTGCCAGCATCTCTGAGGGGCCAAATGAGGCTGCTCCTGTAAGTGTAAAAGCTGAGACCAGCTGCTGCCCTTGGGCCAAATCACTGCTGCAAAGCTAAGGAATCATTCTCAGGAGGATGCTGACAGAAGCTGGAAGCAAATGGGACAGAGCAAGTCCTTGCTCTCTCCCAGCCTTCCAGGATCCCTCAAGAGCCCCCTCTGGGCAGAGACTAACAGAAACCCAGCTGCAAAGGAAAAATAAGGTTTGCAGCTTCCCAGGGTCAGAGTTGCAGAGCTGGGTTTGGAACTGAAAGACAATAGGTTAGGAGTGAGCACAGTTGCTGCCCAAGGAACTCAGGACCCTCAGCTCTGGACCAGCTCAGGTGGCTACCCGAGCACAGAGGGAAGCAGGAGGATGTGGTTTGCTCTCTGACATGCAGACCCACCTAACGGTCCTGGGGGGCAGCCAAAGTAGCATCCCAGGGAAGCTGAGTGGATGTTGGATCATCAATTGGGCTCTAATTTTTCCACTTATGACATAGCTAACATAGGTGACAATTCCATCCTAGAAATCACACATTTGCAGTGCTATCTAATCATGACTGTTGATTCTAATTCAGAAAAGTGAAGCATTCTGATGGGCCTAATACTCCTGATTTGTCTATTATACGTTGAGGACAAGTGTTTAAGAGGGAAAAGACAGCATATAGGAGATCAATTCAGCATCAAACTACCAACAAGTTCCGACTCACATGTATGGTCTGCCAAAGACATGAGGCTCACTCACCCTAAAACAGGACAAAAGCAAGACCCCATCACAACTTGGCTCTCGAATGTGACATGGAGCCAGAATAAGGAGATGTTGTCTTCAAGACCCCAGTCCCCTTCCTTATGCCATGTTTGTATAGAGAGTGCCAGCGGCTCTGTCTAGCTGGGCTGCTGAGATGCCAGGATGCAGCTGTGGTGCCTGTCTTATGGATAGAGCTCTTATTCAAAGAGGGAACTGGGCTCACCTAAGTTGGTGGTGAAGGATGAAAACCTAGCTCTGCCTCTGGGCTATGTCCCCTCCCAAATGGGGTGTGCCAAATACCATTCTTGCTTGCCTTTGATAAAAATAACTCCTCCTCCACCAGCATCATTTTCCAAGAGAAAGAGGGTCCTTAGATTAAATTTAAAAGTTCAGTTAGGAAGACTAAAAAGATAAAGGCTTGTGGTTGGAAAATCACTGAAAGAAATAATGCATTTTCCTTGACCAATATACATTATGAAAGACAAAAAGCAGAGAAATTGGTAAAATGGAAATTCTGTCACTTCTCCATGGCTCTTGAAGACATGATATGTGAAGTCATAGCCACTCATTGAAGGTACTGCCTGCAGGATGCCTATGGGGTCATAACATTGTCTTGTTTAACCACAGGACTAATGTTAAGTGATAGCATCATGGGGAAGGAAGAGCTGCTTCCCAGTCTCAGCTAAAGGAGGCAAATTGGCACCAGTTCCTGCAAAAGCACCCACAAAAAGAACAAATTCCTAGTTGTTAGGTCAGTTGGAGAAAAAGGATGCATTTGTT
This sequence comes from Symphalangus syndactylus, assembly GCF_028878055.3. Taxonomy (NCBI): domain Eukaryota; kingdom Metazoa; phylum Chordata; class Mammalia; order Primates; family Hylobatidae; genus Symphalangus; species Symphalangus syndactylus. The sequence continues at coordinate 82,814,339 of NC_072426.2, forward strand.
CCTGAGAGGGCAAACCACCAAGCAAGATAGCATTCTAGCAAGGATGGATGCTCTGCCTGCACCAAGACAGCTACAGAGTGAAGGACCTGCTGCTTATGTAGGGCTCAAATGACAAGATAAGCCAAGACCAAGGTAGGGGGCTCAACTGAACTAGGAAGAGCAACAGATCCAAAGACTGAAATGGACCTCTTTAAGTTTGGAGGACAGGAAAAAAAAAGGTGTTGACCCTGAGCGAAGTTGGGTCTTGGGGATCAGGGAGATAAATCAGATCTGAGGAAAGGATGACGGTCCAGCTCTGTCAGGTAACTCTCCCAATTTGCCTTTCTTGGGTAGAAGTGGTGTCATTCATCAGCCTGAACATTCCTAAGAAACAAGGTTCATTTTTGTATCAGAGACCACTGAAATGGTTTCTCTTTTAGCCACCCCAGTTGCTTCACCTCAATGAGTCATTTTTATACAGCCAAGTCCACAGCTGCTCACAGCCCTTACCTGTGTGTTCCCACACCACCCAGCCCCACTTACACTTCCCAGCCAGCCACTGCAACCATCACTCTAAGCCAGGCAGAGGTGAGGGGCTGTGATGTCCAGGCTTCCTCAATGATCACTCACCAACAGTGAGATCTTAAACTTGCATAACACTTGATATCATTTTCTTCACTTCTGTTGATCAATCTTGGCACCATCTCTAGTTTGATTTATTGCCCTCATTATAGTTAGAAAAATGGAGGCTCCAGTGGATTGAGTGTCTGTGTCTGCACTTGAACCCAGATCTTCCCCCTCTCAGTTCAGGGCTCTTTCCATACTCACACTTCTTCTCTAAGCATCTACAACACCATCACCCCACACAAGAAATGCAACACTCATTTTTTTTTAAGTTCTGGGATACATATGTGAAATGTGCAGGTGTGTTACATAGGTATACATGTGCCGTGGTGGTTTGCTGCACCTATCAACCCATCATCTAGGTTTTAAGCCCCATATGCATTAGGTATTTGTCCTAATGCTCTCCCTGCCCTTGCCCACCACCCTCCGACAGCCCCCGGTGTGTGATGTTTCTCTCCATGTGTCCACGTGTTCTCATTGTTCAACTCCCCCTTATGAGTGAGAACATGCAGTGTTTGGTTTTCTGTTCCTGTGTTAGTTTGCTGAGAATGATGATTTCCAGTTTCTTCCATGTCCCTTCAAAGGAAATGAACTCATTCTTTTTTATGGCTCCATAATACTCAATGGTGTATATGTGCCACTTTTTCTTTATCCAGTCTATCATTGATGGGCATTTGGGTTGGTTCCAAGTCTTTGCTATTGTAAATAGTGCTGCAGTAAACATGCATGTCTTTATAGCAGACTGATTTATAATCCTTTGGGTATATATACAGTAATGGGATTGCTGGTTCAAATGGTATTTCTGGTTCTAGATCCTAGAGGAATCACCACATTGCATTCCACAATGAGTGAACTACTTTACACTCCCACCAACAGTGTGAAAGTGTTCCTATTTCTTCACAGCTTTGCCAGCATCTGTTGTTTCCTGATTTTTTAATGATTGCCATTCTAACTGGCATGAGATGGTATCTAATTATTGTTTTGATTTGCATTTCTCTAATGACCAGTGATGATGAGCTTTTTTTCATATGTTTGTTGGCCACATAAATGTCTCCTTTTGAGATGTGTCTTTTCATATCCTTCACCCACTTTTTGATGGGGTTGTTTTATTTTTCTTGTAAATTTATTTAAGTTCCTTGTAGATTCTGGATATTAGACTTTTGTCATATGGATAGATTGCAAAAATCTTCCCCCATTCTGTTGGTTGCCTGTTCATTCTGATGATAGTTTCTTTTGTTGTGCAGAAGCTCTTTAGTTTAATTAGATCCTATTTGTCAATTTTCACTTTTGTTGCCATTGCTTTTGATATTTTAGTCATGAAGTCTTTGCCCATGCCTACGTCCTGAATGGTATTGCCTAGGTTTTCTTCTATGGTTTTTATGGTTTTAGGTTTTATGTTTAAATCTTTAATCTATCTTTAGTTAATTTTTATATAAGGTATAAGGAAGGGGTCCTGTTTCTGTTTTCTGCATATGGCAAGCAATTCTCTTGCCTCAGCCTCCTGAGTAGCTGGGACTACAGGTGTCCACCACCATGCCTGGCTAAATTTTTGTGTTTTTGTTAGAGAATGGGTTTCACCATATTGGCAAGGCTGGTCTCAAGCTCCTGACCTTGTGATCTGCCTGCCTCAGTCTCCCAAAGTGCTGGGATTACAGGCGTGAGCCACCACGCCTGGCCACATGTGGTGTTATTTCTGAGGTCTCTGTTCTGTTCCATTGGTCTATATATCTGTTTTGGTACCAATACCATGCTGTTTTGGTTACTCTAGCCTTGTAGTATAGTTTGAAGTCAGGTAACATTATGCCTCCAGCTTTGTTCTTTTTGCTTAGGATTGTCTTGGCTATATGGGCTCTTTTTTGTTCCATATGAAATTTAAAGTAGTTTTATCCAATTCTGTGAAGAAAGTCAATCATAGCTTGATGGGAATAGCTTGAATCTATAAATTACCTTGGGCAATATGGCCATTTTCATGATATTGATTCTTCCTATCCATGTGCATGGGATATTTGTTTGTGTCCTCTCTTATTTCTTTGAGCAGTGGTTTGTAGTTCTCCTTGAAGAGGTCCTTCACATCCCTTGTAAGTTGCATTCCTAGGTATTTTATTCTCTTTGTAGCAATTTTGAATGGGAGTTCACTCATGATTTGGCTCTCTGCTTGTCTATTATTAGTGTATAGGAATGCTTGTGATCTGTGCACATTGATTTTGTATCTGAGACTTTGCTGAAGTTGCTTATCAGCTTAAGGAGATTTTGGGCTGAGACGATGGGGTTTTCTAAATATACAATCATGTCATCTGCAAACAGAGACAATTTGATTTCCTCTTTTCCTAATTGAATACCCTTTATTTCTTCCTCTTTCCTGATTGCCCTGGCCAGAACTTCCAACACTATGTTGAATAGGAGTGGTGAGAGAAGACATCCTTGTCTTGTGCCAGTTTTCAAAGGGAATACTTCCAGTTTTTGCCCATTCAGTATGACACTGGCTGTGGGTTTGTCATAAATAGCTCTGATTATTTTGAGATCTGTTCCATCAATACCTAGTTTATTGAGAGTTTTTAGCATGAAGAGGTGTTGAATTTTATCAAAGGCCTTTTCTGCATCTATTGAGGTAATCACGTGGTTTTTGTCATTGGTTCTGTTTATGTGATGGATTATATTCATTGATTTGTGTGTGTTAAACCAGCCTTGCATCCCAGGGATGATGATGTCTTGATCCTGGTGGATAAGCTTTTCGATGTGCTGCTGGATTCAGTTTGCCAGTATTTTACTGAGGATTTTTGCATCAATGTTCATCAGGGATATTGGCCTAAAATTTTCTTTTTTTGTTGTGTCTCTGCCAGATTTTGGTATCAGGATGATACTGGCTTCATAAAATGAGTTAGGGAGGAGTCCCTCTTTTTCTATTGTTTGGAATAATTTCAGAAGGAATGGTACAGCCCCACTTGGTACCTCTGGTAGAATTCAGCTGTGAATTCGTCCTGTCCTGGGCTTTTTGGTTGGTAGGCTATTAATTCCTGCCTCAATTTCAGAACTTGTTATTGGTCTATTCAGGGATTTGACTTCTTCCTGGTTTAGTCTTGGGAGGGTGTATGTGTCCAGGAATTTATCCATTTCTTCTAGATTTTCTAGTGTATTTGCATAGAGGTGTTTATAATATTCTCTGATGATAGTTTGTATTTCTGTGGGATCAGTGTTGATATCCCCTTTATCATCTTTATTATGTCTATTTGACTCTTCTCTCTTTTCTTCTTTATTAGTCTGGCTAGCAGTCTATCCATTTTGTTAATCTTTTCAAAAAACCAACTCCTGGATTAATTCATTTTTTTGAAGGGTTTTTTGTGTGTCTCTATCTCTTTTGCTTTCACTTCTCTACTTCTTTTAATTGTGATGTTAGAGTGTTGATTTTAGATCTTTCCCACTCTGATATGGGCATTTAGTGCTAAAATTTCCCTCTTAACACTGCTTTATCTGTGTTACAGATATTCTAGTACATTGTCTCTTTGTTCCATTGGTTTCAAAGAACTTCTTTGTTTCTGCCTTAATTTCATTATTTACCCAGTAGGCATTCCAGAGCAGATTGTTCAGTTTCCATGTGCTGTGTGGTTTTGAGTGAGTTTCTTAATCCTGAGTTCTAATTTAATTCCACTGTGGTCTGAGAGGCTGTTTGTTATTATTTCCATTGTTTTGCATTTGCTGAGGAGTGTTTTACTTCCAATTATGTGGTTGATTTTAGAATAAGTGCTATGCGTTGCTGAGAAGAATGTATATTCTGTTGATTTGGAGTGGAGAGTTCTGTAGATGTCTATTAGGTCAGCTTGGTCCAGAGCTGAGTTCCTCAATACCCTTGTTAATTTTCTGTCTTGTTGATCTGTCTAATATTGATAGTAGGGTGTTAAAGTCTCCCACTATTATTGTGTGGGAGTCTAAGTCTCTTTGTAGGTCTCTAAGAACTTGTTTTATGAATCTGGGTGCTCCTATATTGGGGGCATATATATTTAGGATAGTTAGCTCTTCTCGTTGCATTGATCCCTTTACCATTATGTAATGCCCTTCTTTGTCCCTTTTGATCTTTGTTGGCTTAAAGTCTGTTTTATCAGAGACTAGGATTGCAACCATGCTTTTTTTTCTTTCTATTTGCTTGATAAATATTCCTCCATCCCTTTATTTTGAGCCTCCTTCCCTTTATTTTGAGCCTGTGTGTGTCTTTGCACATGAGATGGGTCTCCTGAATATACAACACTGATGGGTCTGGACTGTTTATCCAATTTGCCAGTCTGTGTCTTTTAATTAGGGCATTTAGCCTATATACATTACTGTTACATTGAATTGGATCTTGTCATTATGATGCTAGCTGGCTATTTTGCACATTAGTTGATGTAGTTTCTTCATAGAGTCATTGGTCTTTATATTTTGGTGTGTTTTTGCAGTGGCTGGTAGCGGTTTTTCCTTTCCATATTTAGTGCTTCCTTCAGGAGCTTTTGTAAGGCAAGCCTCATGGTGACAAAAATCTCTCAGCATTTGCTTGTCTGTAAAGGATTTTATTTCTCCTTCTTTTATGAAGCTTAGTTTGGCTGGTTATGAAATTCTGAGTTTAAAATTCTTTTCTTTGAGAATGTCGAATATTGGCCCCCACTCTTTCCTGGCTTGTAGGGTTTCTGCAGAGAGATCTGCTGTTAGTTTGATGGACTTCCCTTTGTGGATAACCTGACCTTTCTCTCTCTGACATTTAACATCTTTTCCTTCATTTCAACCTTGGAGAATCTGAAGATTATGTGTCTTGGGGTTGCTCTTCTCGAGGAGTATCTTAGTGGTGTTCTCTGTATTTTCTGAATTTGAATGTTGGGTTGTCTTGCCAGGTTGGGGAAGTTCTCCTGGATAATATCCTGAAGTGTGTTTTAATACTTGGTTCCATTCTCCCTGTCACTTTCAGTTACCCCAATCAATCTTAGGTTTGGTCTTTTCACATAGTCTCATATTTCATGGAAGGTTTGTTCATTCCTTTTCATTCTCTTTAATCTTGTCTTCATGCCTTATCTCAGTAAGTTGATCTTCAATCTCTGATATCCTTTCTTCTGCTTGATTGATTCAGTTATTGATACTTGTGTATGCTTCACTAAGTTATCATGCTGTGTTTTTCAGCTCCCTCAGGTCATTTATGTTCTTCTCTAAACTGGTTATTTTAGTTAGCAGTTCTGGTAACATTTTATCAAGGTTCTTAGCTTCCTTGCATTGGGTTAGAACATGCTCCTTTAGCTCAGAGGAGTTTGTTATTACCCACCTTTTGAAGCCTACTTCTGTCAATTCATCACACTTATTCTCCATCCAGTTTTGTGCCCTTTCTGGAGAGGAGTTGTGATCATTTGGAAGAGAAGAGGCATTCTGGTTTTTGGATTTTTCAGCATATTTGTGATGATTTTTCCTCATCCTTGTGGGTTTATCTGCCTTTGACCTTTGAGGCTGATGACTTTTGGATGGGGGTTTTGTGTGGGGGTCATTTTAGTTGATATTAATGTTAATGCTGTCTGTTTGTTAGTGTTTCTTCCAACAGTCAGGACCCTCTCCTGCAGGTCTGCTGAAGTTTGCTGGAGGTCCACGCCAGACCATTTGCCTGGGTATCACCAGTGGAGGCTGCAGAACAGCAAAGATTGCTCCCTGTTCCTTCCTCTGGAAGCTTCCTCCCAGAGAGGCACCAGCCTGATGCCAACCAGAGCTCTCCTTTATGAGGTGTCTGTCAACCCCTGTTGGAAGGTCTCTCCCAGTCAGGAGGCATGGGGGTCAAGTACCCACTTGAGTAGGCAGTCTGTCCCTTAGCAGAGCTTAAGCACTGTGCTGGGTGAATCCTCCTTGTGAATCTGGGTGAATCTGCTCTCTTCAGAGCCAGCAGGCAGGAACATTTAAGTCGGCTGGAGCTGCACCCACAGATGCTCCTTCCCGCAGATGCTCTGTCCCAGGGAAATGGGAGTTTTATCTATAAGCCCATGACTGGAGCTGCTGCCTTTCTTTCAGAGATGCCCTGCCCAGTGAGGAGGAATCTAGAGAGGCAGTCTGGCCACAGCCTTTTTGCTGGGCTGTGGTGAGTTCCGCCCACTCCCAACTTCCCAGCCTCCTTAGCACTGTCAGGGGAAAATCACCTGCTCAAGCCTCAGTAATGGCAGACAACCCTCCCCACACCAAGCTCAATCAGCCCAGGTTGACTTCAGACTGCTGTGCTGGCAGCAAGAATTGCAAGCCAGTGGTTCTTAGCTTGCTGGGCTTCATGACAGTGGGACCCACTGAGCGGGACCACTTGGCTCCCTGGCTTCAGCACCCTTTCCAGGGGAGTGAAAGATTCTGTCTTGCTGGTATTCCAGGTGCCACTGGGGTATAAAAACAAAATAAAACTCCTGCAGCAAGCTTAGTGTCTGCCCAAACAGCTGCCCAGTTTTGTGCTTGAAACCCAAAGCCCTGGTGCTGTAGGCACACGATGGAATCTCCTGCTCTGTGGATTGCAAAACCCATGCAAAAAGTGTAGAATCTGGGCTGGATAACACAGTCCCTCGGCTTCCTTTGGCTGCAGAAGGGAGGCCCCTGGCTCCTTGTGCTTCCCAGGTGAGGCTATGCCTCACCGTGCTTCTTTCTGTTAGCTCTCTGTGGGCTGCACCCACTGCCTAACCAGCCCCATGAGATGAACAGGGCACCTCAGTTGGAAATGCAGAAATCACCTATCTTCTATGTTGGTCTTGCTAGAAGCTGCAGACCGGAGCTCTTTCTATTCAGCCATCTTGCCAGATCCTCCGAAATGCAACACTCTTTATGTCTTTCTTTTTATATTCATCATCATAAGTGCAAGTCCGTTTAATTAGATTACCAGCTTTGTAAGAATGTCAATCAAGTCTTATATTTCTATTTTGCTGAATTACTAATGCTCTCTTAAACTCTCAATGCATATCTAAGTCTTTTTTACTTTTCAAATTCATTGTAAAATATAGAAAATGTAAAAAATGATAAGAAACTAAGATGAATAACACTATACACTCTCTTCATTACATGTTGAAAACCTATGAGTAATCATACAGAGTCATTGGTGCTGGTTTTCAAAGCCATGTTTATTGGAAAGTCTCTGAGACCACTGAGGGTTTCAACATGTTATTTGGGAGTCAGAATTCAGTTAGAAGAGATTAAACTGTCTGTAAGAATCTACGTGCGAAAGCCACAGTCAGCCACAATTCATCAAATACTTGAGTCAATGAGCTTCTGATGAATGATGATGAGAATACTGGATGAAGAACCATCCCGTCTAAATCAAATATCAAACTCTACTCTCAGTTTCACACACATATCAAATGATATGTTTCTATTCAATTCCAAGATACAACTAAACATTCACATCTTAGTTCTGTCATCTTTAATGGATCATGATAAAGATAATGGATTTTCCAGTGCAGTTTTTTAATAGCATGGAGCACAAGCACAAGACCTGTCTTTATTAGACACAGAGGATTCATTCACCCAGTTTTATCTGAAACAATGGAAGGATAGCAATGCCTTATTACACTGCTGTTTAACTTATTAGAGCTGACTCACGGCAGCTGTCCACACTCCAGGCCAATTAGGTAGGTCAGACACTCAGGATCTGAAGTGTTAGTAAGAAGAAAAGACAAAAGCAGAAACAACAGTTTGCATTAAAATCAAACTATTTTTGAAGTCCAAGTGGCTCCAGAAGAAACAGTTAGATAATGGGGGTAGAAGGTTTCCTAGAGGCCAGTGGTCACCTTAAAACAAAGCTTCAGTCTGACAACCCTTCAGGGGCTGTGGGGTCCACAATTCTGCCTAAATTTTTAGACCCACACAGCTGAATTCTAGGTGTGATTTTAGAATTTACACCCTGAGTGTTGTACATACAAAAAGAAAACATTTGATATGGCTATGAGTTGAAAACACAAGGAACACTTTTCTCCTCCTAGGGCCCTGTGTTTCTCTGCCAACTCAGCACTGACACCACCTTGGAGTCAGACCAAGAGATCTCGTGTCTCAGAGGCTGGTGGGTCACACCTACCACAATCCCCCCATCACTGAGTCCTGGGGAACCAGCACTCCCTGCTCATCCATGCACATGTTCTGCTGGGTTAGAAGAAACAAGTCTATTTACCTCCCAGTCCAGAAACTTGCTCATCCGACTCCACTAAAACTGCAGTCTCCAAGGACAAAAACTTCAGAGATACAAGTTAATTTCTGAAGAAAGGGAAAAGCTTCCTGAGGGCTGCTTTGACCTCCTTGTTTCTCAAAGTATAGATGAGGGGGTTGAGGGTAGGACTCAGCACGGTGTACAGCAGGCCAGCCAACTTGCTCTTCCCCGTGCTGTAGCCGGAGACCGGGCTTATGTAGGCTAGAAGACAGTGGTGTAATACATGCACACCACGGTGAGGTGGGAAGATCAGGTGGAGAAGTCTTTCTGCCTCCCCCCGGCAGTCTTCACCTTCAGGATGCTGGAGATGATGAAGCCATAGGACGCGATGGTCATCAGGAAGTTCACTATGCCATAGAAAGCATCCGCCAGGACAATCATGACACTGTTGACGTAGGTGGAGCTGCAGGAGAGAAGCAGCAGCGGAAGGACCTCACAGAAGAAATGGATAATGACATTGGGGCCACAGAAGTCCAAGCGCAGCATTAGCCCCGTGTGGATGGCCGTGTTGACAGCGCAGAGCAGCCACACGGCTGTGGCCAGCCCGCTGCAGAACACCTGGCTCATTATGCTGCTGTAATGCAGCGGGTGGCAGATGGCTGCATACCGGTCATAGGCCATGACAGTGAGGAGCAGCAGCTCTGAGGATGCAGCCCACTTGAGGAAATAGAGCTGGGCCATGCAGCCCCCGTAGGAGATGGCGCTCTCCTCCGACACCAGACCCACCAGCGCCTTGGGCATGATGGAAGAGGTGCAGATAACGTCCATAGTAGCCAAGCTGAACAAGAAAAAGTACATAGGAGTGTGGAGCCCAGGGTTGAAGGTGATGGCCAAGATGATGAGGACATTACCTGTGAGGGCCCCAGAGTAGAGGAAGAGGAAACAGCTGAATAAGAGCACTCGGTATTGTGGGTGCTCCGAAAAGCCCTGCAGGATGAACTCGGTTACCAATGTCTGGTTACTCATCATCCTTGGGCTGGGAGGGGTTTCTGGGACTATCAGGTGACTCTCCATCCACAGCTTCATGTGATTTCAGAGCTAGAGAGATAAACAAGAGGTGTCCTGAGGAAGGCTGCTCCCATGTTTCTTCCACACCTCACATCACGGCATGAATGATAGAGATGCATTAGGGCATGTTGATTAAGATAAACACCTCAATATTACAATAGAAAAAAGGCAAGAACACTGTTTATAAAAAATAAATACAGTTGGCCAGTTAAACTCATGAAGCATCATTCAACCTCAAAGAAATGCAAATTAAATCCATGATCTAGTCTTGATCATCCATGATCTGGCGAAGTTAGAAAAGCATTATATTAACTAATATTAGAATGGCTGCAAAGATGCAGGCCTTTTAAAATATGTATTCCATTTGAGCCGGAACTTTCTCTTCCAGAAATGTATCCTAAGGAATAATAAAAAGCATCCTGAAGGTGTCAGAGCAGCATTATTTATAATAGTGGAAATTTAAAACAATCTATACCCTTAAACGTGAGTATATTATGGTATATTGATATAACATAAATGCTGTGTAATTATCAAAGTAATGCTTTGGAAGTGTTTTACTGATGCTTTTTAAAGGAGAATGACACTTTGGGAGGCTGAGGCAGGCAGATCGCTTGAAGCCAGGAATTCAAGACCAGCCTGTCCAAAATGGCAAAACCCTTTCTCTACTAAAAATACAAAAATTAACCTGACATGGTGGTGGTGGACTTGGAAGGCTGAAGCAGGAAAATCGCTTGAACCTGGGAGGCAAGGTTTCGGTGAGCTGAGACCATGATGCTGCACTCTAGCCTGGGCGACAGAGTGAGACTCTGTCTCAAAAAAAAAATTGTTTTAAGAGAGAATGAAAAAAATTTAAAATAATATGTACAATAGGATCTCGTTTTTTAAAAAAATAAAAAAAGCAGATTTGTTTCCACTGAAATTGAGGATAGTGAAAAATTTAAAATAAAAATAAAATGTAAAAGCATGTTTGTATATGCACCTGTAGGAAAAACACTGGTGAGTGCTAGACCAGAGGTTGAACGGTGATTGTTTTCACTTTTTTAATTTTTGCTGGTCTGTGTTTTCTACTTTTTCTATAAAATGACCTCTCTAAAAAGCAGATGTATCACACAGAATCCTCCTTACAACAGTTCTTCCATGGCTTCCCATTGCCAAAAGAATAAATGCTCCCAGCAGCTTTTCCTGGATCCACCTCCTCTCCAGCCTTTCTTCCCATTCATCTTAAAGCCAGAACTCCAGCCATGCCCTGCACTCACAGACTGGCTGATGCACCAAGCCATTCCAGGATTTCTTGGTTTTGTTCTTGCCACTCCCCTGAGCCAGGAATGCCTTTTTTCCCATGAACCAGGGCCATAATCAGCCCCCTCTTTCTGAGCATCCCTTCCCTGGGGAGAAAGTACCATTCTTTCCTTTGTGTTCCCTCTAATACTGACTTCTATCCTAGTACTCAATACACATCACTCCTTGATCAGGTTACTCGACTGTGCCCTAAAAGACTAACACATATGCCCTTTTATCTCTGGACATCCCTTCTTGGCACCCAGCCCCCTGCCTATCAGGCAGTGTGTAGACACTCAAATATGTGTGTTTAAGTAATGCTAAAGAATAGGCTAGTATGAATAACAGCAGAATGACATATTCTTAAGTTACTGCACGTTCTGTACAGCTCAATATAAAATAAGCATAGTGCACATTTGGTTTTTCCCTTTCAACTCTTTATTCATTAAAAGTTAAGGAAGATACTCATTTTAAAAATGAACATTTGGAAGACGTTTATTTTAAAAATGAACATTTGGAAGATGTCCATTTTAAATATGTTCATTTTAATTATGTTTTTGTCAAGATTAAAGAAATGTATTTACTACTAAAATATTAAAAGGTTTACACAAAATGGCCAAACATCGTCTCCAGCTCAGGTCATATCACCTTTTAATAAGGTAAAAACTGTTTTTTGAATAGGCAAGCATAAAATCCCTATGACTCACAGCAATAAGGCTATATTAGCATGGGGTATGATCAGAATCAATGGAAATGATGGTGTTCCATCTGTGTACCTCCCTAGAAACAAGGTGTCAGAACAGCTCAATAACTTGAGTGGATCTTCCTTCCTTCTTCCTTCCTTTTTTCTTTTCTTTTCTTCCCTCTGTGGCCCAGGCTGGAATCCAGTCGGCTCAGACTTCCTGCCTCTGGCTCCCGTGATTCTCCTGCCCCGGCCTGCAGGCTGCCTGGGATTGCCAGCACGCGCCACCACCGCTGCCTGCTTTTTCTCCTTTCGCTGGAGGCGCGGTTTCGCCATGTTGGCCAGGCTGGTCTCCAGCTCCTGACCCCGAGTGCTCTGCCCGCTTCGGCCTCCTGAGGTGCTGGGACTGCAAACGGAGTCTCGCTCACTCGGTGCTCGGTGTTGCCTGGGCTGGAGTGCGGTGGCGTGGTCTTGGCTCACTGCAGCCTCCGCTGCCCAGCCGCCTGCCTTGGCCTCCCAGGGTGCTGGGATTACAGCCTCTGCCCGGCCGCTGCCCCATCTGGGAGGTGGGGAGTGTCTCTGCCTGGCCGCCCATCCTCTGGGATGTGAGGAGCACCACTGCCCGGCGCCACCCCGTCTGGGAAGTGAGGAGCGCCTGTGCCCGGCAGCCCATTGTCTGGGAAGGGAGGAGCCCCTCTGCCCGGCCGCCTCGTCTGGGATGTGAGGAGTGCCTCTGCCCCGCCACACATCGTCTGGGAAGTGAGGAGTGCCTCTGCCCGGCCACCCCGTCTGGGAAGAAGTGAGGAGCGCCTCTGTCCGGCCGCCACGTCTGGGAAGTGAGGAGCGCCTCTGCCTGGCCACCATTGTCTGGGAAGTGAGGAGCGCCTCTGTCTGGCAGCCCCGTCTGGGATGTGAGGAGCACCTCTACCCGGCCGCCCCGTCTGGGAACTGAGGAGAGCCTCTGCCCAGCCGCCCCATCTGGGAAGTGAGGAGCACCTCTGCCCGGCCGCCCCGTCTGGGAAGAAGTGAGGAGTGCCTCTGCCCAGATGCCCCGTCTGGGAAGTGAGGAGCGCATCTGCCCGGCCACCCATCATCTGGGAAGTGAGGAGCACCTCTGCCCTGCCACCCTGTCTGGGAAGAAGTGAGGAGTGCCTCTGCCCAGACGCCCCGTCTGGGAAGTGAGGAGTGCCTCTGCCCGGCCACCCCGTCTGGGAAGTGAGGAGCACCTCTGCCCGGCTGCCCATCATCTGGGAAGTGAGGAGCGCCTCTGCCCGGCCGCCCATCGTCTGAGAAGTGAGGAGCGCCTCTGCCTGGCCGCCCATCATCTGGGAAGTGAGGAGCACCTCTGCCCGGCAGCCCCATGTGGGAAGAAGTGAGGAGCGCCTCTGCCTGGCCACCCCGTCTGGGAAGTGAGGAGGGCCTCTGTCTGGCCACCCCGTCTGGGAAGTGAAGAGCGCCTCTGCCCGGCCGCCCCGTCTGGGAGGAAGTGAGGAGCGCCTCTGCCCGGCCGCCCATCGTCTGGGAAGTGAGGAGCGCCTCTGCCCGGCCGCCCATCGTCTGGGAAGTCAGGAGCGCCTCTGCCCGGCCGCTCATCATCTGGGAAGTGAGGAGCGCCTCTGCCCGGCCGCCCATTGTCTGGGATGTGAGGAGCGCCTCTGCCCGGCCGTCCCTTCCAGGAAGTGAGGAGCCATTCTGCCCAGCCACCACCCCGTCTAGGAAGTGAGGAGCATCTCTGCCCGGCCACCCCGTCTGGGAAGTGAGGAGCGCCTCTGCCTGGCCGCCCCGTCTGGGAGGTGTGCCACAGAGGCCAGAAGCAATGTGGGGGCTGGACGTGGTGGCTCATGCCTGTAGTCCCAGCACTCTGGGAGGCCGAGGCGGGTTGGTCACTTGAGGCTAGGAGTTTGAGACCAGCCTGGCCAACATGGCGAAACATATGAAAAATACAACAGACTAACCAACCAACCCCGCGACAACCAAACAGGTCTACCCTGGAGTCATACTCTAATTTTTTCTATTTTCCTCCCTTTCTGATCCTTTATCCCACTTTCTTTTTCTTCCTCTTCCTTCTCCTTCTTCTTTGTCAAATAGAGGATTGAGTTATTATCATTGATCCATACAAAGTCCCTCTCTCATTTATTTTCTTTAATTCCCACTCCCTATTTCTATTCCCCGTCTTCCCATGTGCAACCTTCCTAATATGTTTGATATGCATCTTTTTGTTTGTATGTATTTTTAGAAAATGTTTATTGTTTTGTGTGCAAAAAAAATTAATAAAAAAAGAAAAAATCTATCTTGAGAGAAAAATATAAACTCCCAAAAAAAAAAATAACTTGAGTGGAAGTAATAAATACAATATGCTTTAGCTGATTTCATTATTGTTTGGGACAAAAAGAGTGGAATTACTTTCTCTCAGTGTGAGTTGTGGATCCGAAGAAATAACTGTAACTTTATTTGCTCTTATGATGGCCCAGTGAGTGACTCCTCTTTAACTCCAGGGACAGAATTGGATTTTCTCCATCAATGTCCCAGTGTGAGGTTTCTGCACTTCCTACTGATATCCTCCTCCGTAGAATTCTAGCCACCAGATTTCTCCAGCCGTAATGAAATCATGGTGCACTCCACAGTGCATATTACAAATGCACCAGAGTCAGCACAGCTGCAGCCGTACCTGGGAGATGGCAAACACATCCATCACTGAACACCTACCAAGCAGCAGTGTGCAGAGTCTGTCACGTATCCTTCCTGGAGCAAGAAAACCTATTACAAAGGAAACCTTAAACACAATCTCTCTCTTAGCTCCACAATGAGATTAGAAAAAAAAAACGCTGCAATACAAATGGACGTTTTGAACAGGTGCTGAGCACAAGGAAATTTCAACAAATATATTCACATTCAAGGAACAAACTAGCCCTCAGGTAATTACCCACTCATTGTGATTGGGTGGGGACGGGAGGACAGTCTTCTCAACCAACCGGTCAATAATGAGATCAAAGAATCAGGGCTCCAATCCTCTTTCCATGAGAATGGCCATAAGATTTCTTTAGAGCCTCAGCCAGTCATTTCTTCTGAAAATAACAAAGACCTTGCTCTCCTGAGTTTCATGGGGCATTTGCTTCAATTCTCAGCAAGCATTACAAGAGTATTACTAAGGGTGTGAGGGAAAATAACACAATTTCAGGTAACAATTGGCAAGTTTAAACACATACTGCATTCAGACAACACGATGACATCTCACCAGCAAGCCAACAGGATATTTGAACAATGGTTATTTTCCACATTTATCAAACCCTTGGGCACTCAAGCTTCTGAAGGGGGAAAAAGGCACCATGGATTATATTTATCACTTTAAAGAAATAACAATAATAGTCCTCAAAATCTCTGAAATTAAAAAGGTAATTTCATTGAGTATTTTCTGAAGACAAATTGTATTTTACATAAAATACAATTTACTTGTAGTGAGATTATATCTTTGTTCCAATTTATTGTTCATAGTTTCATAAACAGAAAATTTAAAAGATTTAATAATGGAGAACTTGACTCATTTCATTATTTTTATCTCTAAAGCTGTTCAGTGATTTTCACAGGCACCATATTAATCTAATGTCCTTTTATTGTATATGAACGTAGGCATTTCTATTGTAGACATGCTTCAAGAACAGAAAACTAAAAATCAGAACATGCCAGAATCGCATATGTTCAGGGTCAAATCTGAAAGACATTTTGAAGATGACTTTGTCCAACCTATTGATTTGGAAAGTCATAAATGTATCTAAATAACTTACCCTGGTCACACAGAGTATTAGTGACACAGCTAGTATCTAGGCTCAAGGCTGTGGGATTACAGTCCAGAATTCATTGCTGTGTAATCTGTTGGTTGCCTCCATAAATCCAGCCCCATCAAATGTCAAAGAAAAGCCATGAAAAAGAAAAATCAACCAATAATTTATATGACTGTATTTAAGGCTGGGGTGTGGAATGCAAACCCTAAACTCTCAGCCACATTTGGCATCCCACTTACCCTGTTGTTTTGTTACTGATCAAATGGTAATAACACATATTCAAATGTTACTGACTCTGGGTCAACTCAACAAAAACATTAAGTCTTTTACATAAGCAAATTAAGCAGACAGAGTTATGAGTAGAACTTTTCCCATTTTTTAAATGTCACTCAATCACCATCCTCAGAACAATCATAATTAGCTTAAAAAAATGATTTCACCTTTGTGGAGTTAACAGACTTTATGTATAGCTGTCCTCCCTCTGCCAAGCACAACTGAAGGTAGAAACATGGTGACGTTGAGGCAGTGTGCAACCTATGATAAGATCAGTCTGAACAGGACAAAGGTTTCCTTCCCATATTTAAGATGGCCTTGCCAAGAATTTGTGACTCATCTTTAGCAACATTTGTCACTGCCTGTGGGAGACACTGGGGAGAGCTGTTCACAACTATTACTCTAAGTGGACCCTAAAGGAGCAATTAAATTAAGTGCTTCTTTACTGGGGACTTGCCTGTCATTGGGGTTCACAGAAAGGCCAATTCAGATTTCTAATCCAAATGTGTAGAAAAGGGTGTGGGCCCAAGTGGGGGAGGAGGGACAGCAGGACACATTCTCTGTCCCAGCTCACAGAATGTGGGTCAGGGCAGACCCCGGCTCAGGTGCTCAGAATGTGTCCACACCTGGGGACTGAAGAAAGACTGTCAGGCAGGCAAGTAGCATTTCTGGACTGCTATCCACGGAAGATGAGGCATGGAGCAAATGTTTCCATGCTTCTCTGTATAAACCACCCTTCCTAACAGAGCTGGCCTCTCCCTGTCCCTCATAAACAGCTTGGATCTTATCCCAGCTTGATCTCATTTCATCCAAATCCCACCCAGATCTAACTCTATCTCCCCTACCAAACCCTCCCTGACTCTCTGGAAGGAAAGGACCACTCTGTCTGCTGAGTCTCTGTCCCATTCAAGGGTTCCCCACCAGGCTCTGGAGGCAATAACATGGGCTTCAGAGTCTTTCCAGACCTGGAGTAAAATCTCTGAAAGTTACTGGTCATGTGACTTTGGGTGAATGCTCTTAACCTTTCCAGGACTCAATTAGAATAATGAAAAGCCTTACCTCCTTATCACAGTACCTAATACAGGAAAGGGGATTGGCAAAATTTTATTTCCCTTCTCCCAATTCAGGATCTATGTAGATATATGTTTTTTCTTCCATATTAGCAAGCAGAGAGCTGACTAAATATCTACCAGTTTACTATTAAAATGCACTTCAAACAGTTCTAATTTTACTAAGCAGCACTAAACTAAACAGTTCATTAATGGCTTTGAGACTTTACTCTGTTTCTTAAATAGCTGCAGAAACTTGTATAAGTCTGTAGTCTCTCTGAATCCCAATTTTTCAATATATAGAATAGGAATAATTATACCTACCTTCAGAATTTTTGCAGGGACTAAAGAAGATGATGTATATAAATCCATTTTAGAAACCATGTTAGTTGTCATTATGAATTGGTCATCAATAGAAATAATTATTCCAAAAAATTCTGCCTTGGCAGTATTAAGCCCAAGCAGATTACCTTTATTTCAACAAAATAAAAGATCCATGAACAAGGAATTCCCTTCCTGTGATGTTAATAATATGCTAACACTCAGGAATAAATGTGTGTTAGGTTAAAAGCTAAACTGTTAACATGAAGAGGCCTAAATATATAGTGGCTTCATTTTTTCTCTTTTGCTCAACAATCTGAAGATATACATAAATTGTGGGGTAGTTTCCAGACTGATGGGGTAGTCTTGCTCCACTAAGTCATTAAAGGATCTAGGTTCCTCTAAAATCAATGATTCTTGATCTCCTATGCTATGATTCTCTTTACCATAAAAGTTGCCATAACCTCTACATTTTAGCTTGTAAAAAGGGACAACACAGAAAGCTCAAATAATGCAATTTATTTTAAGCAAGTGGGGCAGATATTGTGCACATAACTTCTGCTCATATTTTACAGGCAAAAATTTAGTTACATTGCTTCACCTAGCTGCCAGGGAAGCTGGGAAATGTGGTCAAGCTGGAAAGATACATGTATAGGAAAAAGGGAGAATGGATTTTTGGAAAAAAAAACTACTAATTGCCACAAATATGCAAGAGAACTAGAGATAAGGAACTTAGGAATAAAGACTGGAAGTAAGAACGAATTGTATATGTTACTCCCGAGACCTGAGATTCGAGGAATAAAAAAAGGATGATTGTATACTTGTACAAGAAAGAGGGCGGAAGTGAAAAGAAGAGGGTGAAAGAGGTAAACAGGCAATGACCAGCATTGAAAGTTAAAAGAGAAAATCAAGGACATGAATTTAAGAGTTATAATATCCTTACAAGGTATCCAGAGAATCAAAAGTGGTGGAACCATGAAAAATTATGCAGAACCCCAAAAGTTCCCATTTTATGGAGAAAAATGCTTTGCAGTGTTGTGGAATGACTGACTCAAAGAGAGTAGGATCTGTGCTGTGAGATGGCTTGCTGGCCAAGGAAACGCTTGGAAATTTGGAAAAACTTAGGGATTTAGAGAATGTCATGAGGAGTCCTGCCTGGGCAATACCACTGCTCAATTTTCCCAGGCCTATCCCCTAACCTCAGCAAGGACCAGCTATAAAACAATCCTTTTAATACTTTTTAGTTATTTCTATCACCCAGCCATAGCCTTGGGTGCATTTCATATTTCTCAAGACATTCACCTTCAACTTTCCCAACATATTATCTTGGGCTTGCATCCTACATGATTAAAAAGAGAAATACCATCCTATCAGAGCTCCTCAACTTCATTACTTCCCATCTCAATCTTTCTACATCTTTAACTTCAGTCTTGGTTGAGTCCCACCCTCTGTGCTTGTTCTTGAGAAACAAGCAAAAGAGATAAGAAAGGCTTAGAGCAAACTGGTAAACACTGTTATTTTCTTTTAGGTATCCATATTGTGACAGGGTCTTGATATAATATCCATGCTAGGTATAATTTGCATACCAGATATTCAAAGAAGTAGGAGAATATGGCCATAGTGAGAAAAATAAAATCAACTCAGAAATGACAAAAATAAGAGAACTAGTAGAGACATTAAAATAGTTGTGATACAAAGAGAGGAACAATAAACACTGGGGCCTACTTGAAGTTGGAGGGTAGGAGCAGGAAGAGGAACAGAAAAACAACTATTGGGTACTAGGCTTAGTACCTGAACGATGAAATAATATATAACAAACTCCTGTGACACGAGTTTACCTACATAACAAACCTGCACATGTACCTCTGAACCTAAAGTAAAAGTTGTAATAAAATAAAATAGTTGTCATAACTATATTTCACATGCTCAAGAAGCTAGAGAAAAGACTTAGCATATCAAATAGAGACAAAGAAGATATAAAAAGACCAACAATTCCTGGAGATGCAAACTACAATGTCTGAAATTAATAATACATTGGATGAGATTAACAGTGGATTAGACATTGCAAAAAAAAATTAGCGAATTAGGAAAAAGTATAATAAACCTGCCCAAATGAAATAGAAATGGAAAAATAAACATAAGAACTGTAAGTGAGCTGTAAGACAACTTCAAATAGCCTAATATACATATAATTAGACCCCATAAGGGCATGAGAAATGGGAGAAGAACAGAAAAAAAATTTGAATGACTAATGGCTACAATTTTTCCATATGTAATGAAAATATAAACCTACAGACTTAATAAGTTCAGTGAACCCCAAGCACAATAAATATGAAGAAACTCACACCAAGCCACATGACCAAAATCAATAATAAAAATAAAATCTAAAAACAGGCAGAGTAAAAGGGCCCATTAAGTACAAAAACACAACGATAAGAATTACAGAAGAGTTTCTATACAATCAATACAAGCAAGAAGACAGTAGAGAAACACTAAACAGTACTGAAAGAAAAAAACTGTCAATGTAGAATGTTACACTCACAAAAATACCTTTTGAAAATGAAGAAAAAATATTTCACAAATATAAATGTTAAAGGAATTCATCATCAGAAGATATGAACAAAAAAATGTTAAAGAAAACCCAGAGACCCACAATGAGACACACTATAATCAAACTGTCAAAAGTCAAAGACAAAGAGACAATCTTGAAAGCAGCAAAACAAAGTAACTTGTCATGTAAAAGGAAGCCTTTATAAAATTATCAGTGGATTTATCAGCAGAAACCTTGCAGGCCAGAAGGCAGGGGGATAATATATTCAAAGAGCTGAAAGAAAAGAAAATTTCAACCAAAAATACTATATCCAGCAAAACCATCCTTCAAATGTAAAGGAAAAATCAGACTTTCCAGGATGAACAAAAACTGGGGAGTTCATTACCACTGGACCTGCTGTAGTATCTTTCAAGTTGAAACAAAAGGACACTAAACAGTAACATGAAGTCTTATGAAAATATAAAGCTCTCCAGTAAAGATAAATATATGGACATATATACAGACTGTACTATGCAATTTTGATACATAAATGCACTTTTAATTCTTGTATAGAATTTACAAGACAAAAGCTTAAAAATAACTATAAAACTGTGTTAATGAATACATTATATATGAAGATGTAACTTGTGACATAAGTAACCTAAGGTGAGGGTAGGAGCTTCAAAGAAATAGTTTTTGTAAACAGTCAAAGTTATTCTGTTAACAGTTTAAAGTAGCTTGTTAAAACTTTAAGATGTTTTTTATAATCCTTATGGTAACCATAAAAAAATCTATAGAATACACACAAAAGGAAACAGAAAGGCAATCAAAATGTCACCACAAAAAAAAATCGACAAAACCCAAAAGAGGTCAGTAAGAGAAGGAATAAAGAACAGAATTTACAAAACATACAGGAAACAACAAAATGGCAAGAGTAGGTCCTTCCCTATCAGTAATTACTTTAAATGTAAATGGATTAAACTCCCAAATCAAAAGATATAGACTGGAAAATGGATTTGTAAAAAGGATCCAACTTTGTCCTGTCGTTTAGATCTAAGAAACACATATGCTTAAAATGAAAAAAAAGGAAAAGTAAATGCCATGCAAATGGTAAATAAAAGCAAGCAGAAGTGACTATGCTAATATCCAACAAAATAGACTTAAAGTCAAAAATAGTCACAAGACAAAAAAACGGATATTATATAACAAAAAGTCAATTCAGCAGAAAGATATAACAATTACAAATATATATACCTCTAATATCAGAGCTCCTAAATATCTGAAGCAAACATTGACAGATCAGAGAGGAAACATAAACAACACAATAATGGTAGGAGACTTCAATTCCTCACTTACAATAATGGCTAGAACAACAAGACAGAAGATCGATAAGGAAATAGAGTACCTGAACAACACTATAAATAGTGCTAACAAACATGTACAGAACATTCCACCCAATAAAATCAGAATATGTATTTTTCTCAAGTGTACATGGAATATTCCCAAAGATAAATCACATGTTATACCACAAAAAAACTTGTAACAAATTTTAAAAGATTGAAATTATACAAAGTATCTATTTTCATGAAAATGACATAAAACTAGACATCAACAGCAGAAGGAAAACGAAAAATTCACAAATATGTGAAAATTAAACAACACAGTTTTCAACAAGCAATGGGTCAAAAAAGAAATCACAAGGGAAGTTAGAAAATGTCTTGAGATAAAGGAAAATAAAAATGCAATGTACCAAAATGTGTAAGATGCAGCAGAAGCAGTGCTAACAGAGAATTTTATAGCTATAAATATGTACATTATAAAAGGAAGAAAGTGGCTAGGCATGGTGGGTCATGCCTGTAATCCCAGCACCTTGACAGGCTGAGGCAGGAGAACTTCTGGAGGCCAGGAATTTGAAAGTAGCCTGGGCAACAAAGCAAGACCCCATCTCTACAACCCAAATGCCCATGGTCTCCACTCCTGCCACCCTGCCTTCCCTTCCCCAGCCGGCACCAATGGCTTCATGGGGAATTCCCTATGATCAGCTGACAGAGGAAGAGAAGACTAGGGCCTGGTTCACAGATGGTTCTGCATGATATGCAGGCACCACCCAAACGTGGACAGCTGCAGCACTACCGCCCCTTTCTAGGACATCACTGAAGGGCAGCAGTGAAGGGAAATCTTCCCAGTGGGCAGAACTTCAAGCAGTGCACCTGGTTGTGCACTTTGCATGGAAGGAGAAATAGCCAGATGTGTGATTATATATTGATTCATGGGCTGTAGCCAATGGTTTGGCTGGATGGTCAGGGACTTGGAAGCAGCATGATTGGAAAATTGGTGACAAAGAAATTTGGGGAAGAGGTATGTGGATGGACCTCTCTGAGTGGTCAAAACCTGTGAAGATATTTGGATCCCATGTGAGTGCTCACCGATGGGTGACCTCAGCGGAGAAGGAGTTTAATAATCAAGTGGATAGGATGACCTGTTCTGTGGACATCACTCAGCCTCTTTCCCCAGCCACCCCTGTTATCACCCAATGGGCCCATAAACAAAGTGGCCATGGTGGCAGGGATGGAGATTATACATGGGCTCAGCAACATGGACTTTCACTCACCAAAACTGGCCTGGGTATGGCTACAGCTGAATGCCCAATTTGACAGCAGCAGAGACTAATACTGAGCCCTCAATATGGCACCATTCCTCGGAGTGATCAGTCAGTTACCTGGTGGCAGGTTGGTTATATTGAACCTCTTCCATCATGAAAAGGGCAGAGGTTTGTCCTCGCTGAAATAGACACTTACTCTGGATATGTGTTTGCCTATACCGAACGCAATGCTCTGCCAAGACTACCATCCATGGACTTACAGAATACCTTATCCACCACCACGGTATTCCACACAGCATTGCCTCTGACCAAGGCACTCACTTTATGACTAAAGAAGTGTGGCAGTGGATATACATGGAGCCAAGATGGCCAAATAGGAACAGCTCCAGTCTACAGCTCCCAGTGTGAGCAACACAGAAGATGGGTGATTTCTGCATTTCCAACGGAGGTACCGGGTTCATCTCACTGGGGAGTGCCAGACAGTGGGGCAGACAGTGGGTGCAGCACACCGTGCATGAGCCAAAGCAGGGTGAGGGATCGCCTCACCCGGGAAGTGCAAGGGGTCAGGGAATTCCACTTCCTAGTCAAAGAAAGGGTTGAGAGACAGCACCTGGAAAATCGGGTCACTCCCACCCTAATACTGTGCTTTTCCAATGGGCTTAACAAATGGCATACCAGAAGATTATATCCCGCACCTGGCTCGGAGGGTCCTACCCCCACGGAGCCTCACTCATTGCTAGCACAGCAGTCTGAGATCAAACTGCAAGGCAGCAGCAAGGCTGGGGGAGAGGTGCCAGCCATTGCCCAGGCTTGAGTAGGTAAACAAAGTGGCCAGGAAGCTCGAACTGGCTGGAGCCCACCACAGCTCAAGGAGGCCTGCCTGCCTCTCTGGGCTCCACCTCTGGGGGCAGGGCACAGACAAATAAAAGACAGCAATAACCTCGGCAGACTTAAATGTCCCTGTCTGACAGCTTTGAAGAAGGCAGTGGTTCTCCCAGCACGCAGCTTGAGATCTGAGAACAGGCAGACTGCCTCCTCAAGTGAGTCCCTGATCCCCGAGGAGCCGAACTTGGAGGACCCCCCAGTAGGGGTGGACTGACACCTCACATGGCTGGGTACTCCTCTGAGACAAAACTTCCAGAGGAATGATCAAGCAGCAGCATTTGCAGTTCACCAATATCCGCTGTTCTGCAGCCACCGCTGCTGATACCCAGGTAAACAGGGTCTGGAGTGGACCTCCAATAAACTCCAACACACCTGCAGCTGAGGGTCCTGACTGTTAGAAGGAAAACTAACAAACACAAAAGATATCCACACCAAAAACCCATCTGTACGTCACCATCATCAAAGACCAAAGGTAGATAAAACCACAAAGATGGGGAAAAAACAGAGCAGAAAAACCAGAAACTCTAAAAATCAGAGCACCTCTCCTCCTCCGAAGGAACGCAGCTCCTCACCAGCAACAGAACAAAGCTGGATGGGGAATGACTTTGATAAGCTGAGAAGAAGGCTTCAGAAGATCAAACTACTCCAAGCTAAAGAAGGAAGTTCGAACCAATGGCAAAGAAGTTAAAAACTTTGAAAAAAAATTAGACGAATGTATAACTAGAATAAACAATGCAGAGAAGTCCTTAAATGACCTGATGCAGCTGAAAACCACAGCATGAGAACTATGTGATGAATGCTCAAGCCTCAGTAACTGATACGATCAACTGGAAGAAAGGGTATCAGCGATGGAAGACGAAATGAATGAAATGAAGTGTGAAGAGAAGTTTAGAGAAAAAAGAATAAAAAGAAATGAACAACGCTGCCAAGAAATATGGGACTATGTGAAAAGAACAAATCTACCTCTAATTGGTGTACCTGAAAGAGACGGGGAGAACTTGGTTCAGTTGGAAAACACACTGCAGGATATTATCAAGGAGAACTTCCCCAATCTAGCAAGGCAGGCAAACATTCAAATTCAGGAAATACAGAGAACACCACAGAGATACTCCTCGAGAAGAGCAACTCCAAGACACATAATTGTCAGATTCACCAAAGTTGAAATCAAGGAAAAAATGTTAAGGGCAGCCAGAGAGAAAGGTCGGGTTACCCACAAAGGGAAGTCTATCAGACTTAACAGCTGAACTCTCAGCAGAAACTCTACAAGCCAGAAGAGAGTGGGGGCTGATATTCAACATTCTTAAAGAAAAGAATTTTGAACCCAGAATTTCATATCCAGCCAAACTAAGCTTCATAAGTGAAGGAGAAAAAAAATACTTTACAGACAAGCAAATGCTGAGAGATTTTGTCACCACCAGGCCTGCTCTACAAGAGCTCTTGAAGGAAGCACTAAACATGGAAAGGAACAACCAGTACCAGCCACTGCAAAAACATGCCAAATTGTAAAGATCATCAAGGCTAGGAAGAAACTGCATCAACTAACGAGCAAAATAACCAGCTAACATCAAAATGACAGGATCAAATTCACACGTAACAATATTAACCTTAAATGTAAATGGGTTAAATGCTCCAATTAAAGGACACAGACTGGCAAATTGGATAAACAGTCAAGATCAATCAGTATGCTGTATTCAGGAAACCCATCTCACCTGCAGAGACACAAATAGGCTAAAAATAAAGGGATGGAGGAAGATCTACCAAGCAAATGGAAAACAAAAAAAGGCAGTGGTTGCAATCCTAGTCTCAGATAAAACAGACTTTAAACCAACAAAGATCAAAAGAGACAAAGAAGGCCATTACATAATGGTAAAGGGATCAATTCAACAAGAAGAACTAACTATCCTAAATATATAAGCACCCAATACAGGAGCACCCAGATTCATAAAGCAAGTCCTTAGTGAACTACAAAGAGACTTAGACTCCCACACAATAATAATAGGAGACTTTAACACCCCACTGTCAATATTAGACAGATCAACGAGACAGAAAATTAACAAGGATATCCAGGAACTGAACTCAGCTCTGCACCAAGCGGACCTAATAGACATCTAGAGAACTCTCCACCCCAAATCAACAGAATATACATTTTTTTCAGCACCACACCACACCTATTCCAAAATTGACCACATAGTTGGAAGTAAAGCACTCCTCAGCAAACGTAAAAGAACAGAAATTACAACAAACTGTCTCTCAGACCACAGTGCAATCAAACTAGAACTCAGGATTAAGAAACTCACTCAAAACCACACAACTACATGGAAACTGAACAACCTGCTCCTGAATGACTACTGGGTACATAACGAAATGAAGGCAGAAATAAAGATGTTCTTTAAAACCAACGAGAACAAAGACACGACGTAGCAGAATCTCTGGGACACATTTAAAGCAGTATGTAGAGGGAAATTTATAGCACAAAATGCCCACAAGAGAAAGCAGGAAAGATCTAAAATCAACACCCTAACATCACAATTAAAAGAACTAGAGAAACAAGAGCAAACACATTCAAAAGATAGCAAAAGGCAAGAAATAACTAAGATCAGAGCAGAACTGAAGGAAATAGAGACACAAAAAAACCCTTCAAAAAATTAATGAATCCAGGAGCTGGTTTTTTGAAAAGATCAACAAAATTGATAAACTGCTAGCAAGACTAATAAAGAAGAAAAGAGAGAAGAATCAAATAGATGCAATAAAAAGTGATAAAGGGGATATAACCACTGATCCCACAGAAATATAAACTACCATCAGAGAATGCTATAAACACCTGTATGCAGAAAATTAAAAAATCTAGAAAAAATGGATACATTCCTCCACAAATACACCCTCCCAAGACTAAACCAGGAAGAAGTTGAATCTCTGAATAGACCAATAACAGGCTCTGAAATTGAGGCAACAATTAATAGCTTGCCAACCAAAAAAAGTCCAGCACCAGATGGATTCACAGCCGAATTCTACCAGAGGTACAAAGAGGAGCTGGTACCATTCCTTCTGAAACTATTCCAATCAATAGAAAAGAGGGAATCCTCCCTAACTCATTTTACAAGGCCAGCATCATCCTGATACCAAAGCCTGGGAGAGACACAACAAAAAAAGAGAATTTTAGACCAATATCCTTAATGAGCATTGATGCAAAAATCCTCAATAAAATACTGGCAAACGAAATCCAGCAACACATCAAAAAGCTTATCCACCATGATCAAGTGGGCTTCATCCCTGGGATGCAAGGCTGGTTCAACATACGCAAATCAATAAACGTAATCCAGCATATAAACAGAACCAAAGACAAAAACCACATGATTATCTCAATAGATGCAGAAAAGGCTTTTGACAAAATTCAACAACACTTCATGCTAAAAACTCTCAATAAATTAGGTATTGAAGGGACGTATCTCAAAATAATAAGAGCTATCTATGACAAACCCACAGCCAATATCATACTGAATGGACGAAAACTGGAAGCATTCCCTTTGAAAACTGGCACAAGACAGGGATGCCCTCTCTCACCACTCCTATTCAACATAGTGTTGGAAGTTCTGGCCACGGCAATCAGGCAGGAGAAGGAAATAAACGGCATTCAATTAGAAAAAGAGGAAGTCAAATTGTCCCTGTTTGCAGATGACATAATTATATATCTAGAAAACCCCACAGTCTCAGCCCAAAATCTCTTTAAGCTGATAGGTAACTTCAGCAAAGTCTCAGGATACAAAATCAATGTGCAAAAATCACAAGCATTGTTATACACCAATAACAGACAAACAGAGAGCCAAATCATGAGTGAACTCCCATTCACAATTGCTACAAAGAGAACAAAATACCTACGAATCCAACTTACAAAGGATGTGAAGGACCTCTTCAAGGAGAACTACAAACTACTGCTCAATGAAATAAAAGAGGATACAAAGAAATGGAAGAACATTCCATGCTCATGGGTAGGAAGAATCAATATTGTGAAAATGGCCATACTGTCCAAGGTAATTTATAGATTCAATGCCATCCCCATCAAGCTACCAATGACCTTCTTTACAGAATTGGAAAAAACTACTTTAAAGTTCATATGGAAAGAAAAATGAGCCCACATTGCCAAGTCAACCCTAAGCGAAAAGAACAAAGCTGGAGGCATCACACTACCTGACTTCAAACTATACCACAAGCCTACAGTAACCAAAGCAGCATGGTACTGGTACCAAAACGGAGATATAGACCAATGGAACAGAACAGAGCCCTCAGAAATAATACCACATATCTATAACTATCTGATCTTTGACAAACCTGATGAAAATAAGAAATGGGGAAAGGATTCCCTATTTAATAAATGGTGCTGGGAAAACTGGCTAGCCATATGTAGAAAGCTGAAACTGGATCCCTTCCTTACACCTTATACAAAAATTCATTCAAGATGGGTTAAAGACTTACATGTTAGACCTAAAACCATAAAAACCCTAGAAGAAAACCTAGGCAATACCATTCAGGACATAGGCATGGGCAAGGACTTCATGCCTACAACACCAAAAGCAATGGCAACAAAAGCCAAAATTGACAAATGGGATCTAATCAAACTAAAGGTCTTCTGCACAGCAAAAGAAACTACCATCAGAGTGAACAGGCAACCTACAAAATGGGAGAAAATTGTTGCAATCTACTCATCTGACAAAGGGCTAATATCCAGAATCTACAATGAACTCAAACAAATTTACAAGAAAAAGACAAACAACCCCATCAAAAAGTTGGGCAAAGGGTATGAACAGACACTTCTCAAAAGAAGACATTTATGCAGCCAAAAGACACATGAAAAAATGCTCATCATCACTGGCCATCAGAGAAATGCAAATCAAAACCACAATGAGATACCATCTCACACCAGTTAGAATGGCCATCATTAAAAAGTCCGGAAACAACAGGTGCCGGAGAGGATGTGGAGAAATAGGAATACTTTTACACTGTTGGTGGGACTGTAAAGTAGTTCAACCAGTGTGGAAGTCGGTGTGGCAATTCCTCAGGGATCTAGAACTAGAAATACCATTTGACCCAGCCATCCCATTACTGGGTATATACCCAAAGGATTAGAAATCATGCTGCTATAAAGACACATGTACATGTTTGTTTATTGTGGCACTATTCACAATAGCAAAGACTTGGAACCACCCCAAATGTCCAACAATGATAGACTGGATTAAGAAAATGTGGCACATATACACCATGGAATACTATGCAGCCATAAAAAAGGATGAATTCATGTCCTTTGTAGGTACATGGATGAAGCTAGAAACCATCATTCTCAGCAAACTATCGCAAGGACAAAAAACCAAACACCGCATGTTCTCACTCATAGGTGGGAATTGAACAATGAGAACACATGGACACAGGAAGGGGAACATCACACACGGGGGTCTGTCATGGGGTAGAGGGAGGGGGGAGGGATAGCATTAGGAGATATACCTAATGCTAACTGACGAGTTAATGGGTGCAGCAAAACAACATGGCACATGTATACATATGTAACTAACCTGCACGTTGTGCACATGTACCCTAAAACTTAAGGTATAATAATAAAAAAAAGCTTATAAAATGCTTTTAATGCTATATAACTTTATAATTCTGCAAGAATAATAGATTTGTATTATGCTGTCAGTGAGTAGGTCTATTAAGTGATAACATTAAACACAAATACCACCATTTATAAAGTACGATTTTGATATCATCGGTTGTGTATTTGCACCCCAAACTCTGTAGATAGTAACTTTTGTTTTCTTACTTGACCATACTCAATCTTTACCGACCGTGCACTTCTCTCAAAATGACTATAGGTTCATCCAAGTATGTTTGCTACCCAAAATCAATGAAACACAGTCACAACTATGTCTGTCTATGAATAAAGCCAGTTAATTAGATTCTTATTCTAAGGAACAAGAGGAGGGCAGGTAAGAATTTGATTATGGCAGAATTCTAACCATAATCAAGAACTGTTTTCTATTTTTTCTCCATGTTATTGGGTGGTTCATACCTGACTTTCATCATTTCCAATGATTCCTGTTTGTTTTGTTTATAAATGTTCAAAATCATCATGAAAAGTTTCACTGAATGAAAACCTGACAATTGGGGAAATAAATATTTTTCTGCAAAAAAAAAAAAAAAAAAATGAACACTGACTTCTCCTATTTCTCAAAGTCATCTCAAAGCCATATGAGGCTTACCACAAACTTGCAGGTGAGAAAATGCTTTGCAATGTAAGAAGTGCCATGCAAATTAGTTGATGCTATTATAATTAGTCTCATGGATCAAAAATGCTTGAACCCTAAATCTAACACTTGAAAGGAAAGCATTATTTTTCATTCATTTTACAAGTTACATCTCCCTTCTTCCCCACATCTTTGTTTAGAATCTGGACCCCAAAGTTAAAGGACCAAGATTCAAATCCCAGCTTCATCAGTACTAGCTATGTGACATTGGGAATGTTACTTGATCCCTGTTTATCTTACTTTCTGCATTTGTTAAATGGGGATGAGAATAATATCTACCCAAATAAGGTGCCCAATGCAGTGCCCAACAGCATGAAGCCCAATAAAGGTTAGTTAACATCACATCCATAATTGACATATTTAGGTATTAGATTTTCATCATCCCGGAGCATTTTCCTTCTTAAGCCTTTTTCTTTCTAAGTGGCACTTTCTCAGATACTGATTGCACTCCTCACAGACTTGAAACGTTCAAACACACAAGGTGCCATTTAGGAGATGTTGGAACCTCGGTTTCCGTCTCTGTAAAACTGAGTAATGATAGTCACCTCCCAGGGCTGTTGTAAGAATGAATGAGCTAGAGTATGTAAAATGTCTTAGCACAGAGTGCTTAAGAAATTATTAGTTCCCGGCTGGGCGCAATGGCTCATGCCTGTAATCCCAGCACTTAGGGAGGCCAAGGCAGGTGGCTCATCTGAGGTCAGGAGTTCAAGACCACCCGGTCCACATGGTGAAATCCCATCTCTACTAAAAATACAAAAATTAGCCAAGCATGGCGGCATGTGCCTGTAATCCCAGCTACTTGGGAGGCTGAGATAGGAGAATCACTTGAACCCAGGAGGTGGAGGTTGCAGTGAGCCGAGATCATGCCATTGCACTCCAGCCTGGGCAACAAGAATGAAACTCTGTCTCAAAAAAAAAAAAGAAAGAGAAAGGAAGGAAGGAAGGAAGGAAGGAAGGAAGGAAGGAAGGAAGGAAGGAAAGAAAAAGAAGAAAGAAAAATGAAAGAAAGAAAGAAGAAAGAAAGAAAGAAAGAAAGAAAGAAAGAAAGAAAGAAAGAAAGAAAGATTTGGAAGGAAGGGAGGGAGGGAGGGAGGGAGGGAGGGAAGGAATTATTTCCCTTTTTCCCACCCACGCCTCACCACAAACCTTGTTGTGGGGATAACATGTAAAAGTGAACAAAACTGAGAAGATCACATCACACATCGCTCAGCCTCTAGTGGGAGACACAGGCAATAAACAGGAAAAGATAAAAACAGTACTAGGTAGTGGTGAGTGCAATGAAGAAGCTCCCGCAGCATAAAGGGAGAAGAATAACCAGAGGCTCTTTCATGCAGGGAATTAGGGTAGACCTCTGGGGAGAGACCCACACTCAGTCTGGGATGGAATTATTTCTCTTATGCGTGTTCAGTTAGGACTTGTAGAGATGCTCTGTCGTGATTATGTAATCTTGGGAGGAACAATGTCAGATGGGTTTCAAGATGAGTATGAGAATTGGTCTCCCTTTTGAAAAAACAGGAATTGAGTTCACACTAATCACAAATACATCAAGTCTATTTGAGTCTTGTGTGCGTCATGGATTGAAGTGTATCTTTGCACTTAGTCAAGAAGTTCCAATGAGAAGAATGCTCCTTAACTTTCTAAGTGCAACAGAGTAGTTGAACTGAGCCATGGATGGTAAATCTACTTAGGAAAGCACACGCCATGGAAAGGTAGCATTGGCTGCCCTCCCTACTTCTGATGGCACAGCCTTGCAGGAAGGGAAAGAAGCCAATGGGCAAAAGCTTGGTCTTGTTCTGAAAGGCACAAGGGGGAGGAGGATTAGGGAAACTCACCCAAAAATGACTCAGCTCTGACCTCAGACTCAAGAAGCCGCAATAAGCAACATGAATGGAACTGGAGGGAAATAAACCAGGCATAGAAACACAAATGTTGCATATTCTTACTCAATGGGGACTAAAAATGTACATTTCATGGAGAATAGAATGATGGTTATCAGAGACTGGGAACAGTTGTGGGTGGGGGTGTTAAGAGAGGTTGCTTAATGGGTACAAACATACAGTTAGATAGAAGGTATAAGTTCTAATGTTTGACAGCAGAGTAGGGGAACTATAGTTAATAGTAATATATTGTATACTCCAAAATAGCTAAACGGGAAGATTTGAAATGTTCCCAACACATAGAAATGATAAAAGCTTGAGGTAATGGATACCCTAAATACCCTGACTCGATCATTACACAGTCTATGCATGTAACAAAATACCACATGTAGCCCATAAATATGTACAAATATTATGTATCAATAAAAATATTTTTTAAAAAGAAGCTGCAATCAACGTTTCATCATTATCTTTTCAGCAAGATCCTTACAAAGTTACAGAGACACCTTAAGATGTATCCCTCTTCCTCTGATTCTTCCTAGGATAGAACAAATGAAAACTAAACAAGGAGTGAGCTAGGAGGAGCTGTCAACATCCATCCTAAGGAGAAGTCTGTCAGGGCTATGAACTTCCTCTGTCCTAGAGTAGAGCTGGGAAAATAGGGTCTTGACAATTGATTTCTTATTCTTTCTTTCTCTAAATCCCCAATGAATATGTTTCTCTTTTTAGTGCTCAGTGGTAGACAGGGCTTAATTCTGTTAAATTATGCAAACAGGCCAGAAGAAACTGAAATAGGCTATAAATGTTTGGAGCTGGCCAAAAGAAGATGTAGTCACACAAGATACTCTCTGGAGGAAAGTGACTGTCAGGAAAGTCACTTTCCTGACCAGCAAAAGGACCAGCACTATTTTGTCCTGCTGAAGAAGTACATTTGTCCTGCTGCTGTCATGGGGGCAGTGGCTCCAGGGCTTCCTGTGGACATGCCACAAGTTCCACTCCATGACTCAGGAGATCATGCGGTCAGCTGGGGGAAGTTAGGGTTGCTCTCTTGAGCTTAGCCTTATGCTGCGTGTCTGCTTTGCCAACCACAAAAACCATAGTTTCATAGCAAGTTGCAGGCTCCCTGGAAACTTAACCTACTTACTAGGATACATTTACAGCTGCTTTTCTCCTGGCATCAAGCTGGAGATCAAGAAATATATAAAATAGAGTCCCTGCCCTCAGTTAGCTCAAATATGGTGGGGGAATGGAGACAGAAGCAAATACTGGTGGGACGAGTGACGATGGGCCAAAATATGGGCTAAACAAAGGTCGTGGGAGCTCAGAAAAGGAGCAACTCACTCTGCCTGAAAGAGTCAAGGAGGGCTCCACGGAAGAAGCAACATTTGTGCAGGAGGAGATTAGGACACAGAGGAGGAGGATAACAGCACTCCAGATGAAGGGAAGGAAATGTGCCAAGATTTCATGGGAATGAGAGATGTAAACTGCTCAGGAAAAACCATGGTTGAAGCTCTTCACAGTGGCTGAAGCATGGTGTGATTGTCAGTTTTGCTTGTCAACTTGGCCAGGCTATAGTACTCAACTATTCAACCAAGCACCGATCTAGGTATTGCTGTGAAGGTATTTTGTAGTTGCAATTAACCTCTACAATCAGTTGACTCTATTTAAAGGACATTATTCTGTATTATCTGAGTGGACCCGATCCACTTCATCTCAAAGGTAAATGATTCTCCAACAGTGTTCTCATCTACATCTAGGGCTTGGAAGGTGAGGGTGAAGGAGAATATGGAACAACAACAAGAAAAAAGTCAATCAATCAGAACTTCCAGCCCTGTGTTTGTTAGTTCACTTTATGTTCAACCAGTATGTCTCCACTTTTATCTGCTTCCTTGTAAGATTTCATCTGAAAAAGGGAATTCACTCTCCAAGTGTTGGAAATCAATTATGAGAGAAGCACTTACAGGATGACTACCTGAAGAGCTCTGCAGACAGTCTCCAGAGTAAAACAACCATAACTGGTGAAAATTAAAAACAAACAAAATAAAAAAATGTTAGAGTATATGGAAATTGTTCTAAGGGCAGACAGCAAATGAAGAAATCCAAGAAAGCCTACCAATTTCAGTGAGAGGAGTGAGAGTCTATGGTGTTTAAATTATGTTCATTTCCTCCCTCTCCTGCAATCAGTTCAGTGAAACAGAAACCCTGCTCCAGAGATGTGCAGCCAAAAAGACAGGGTACCCTTTCCCATCAGCTCCCAATCTAGGGCAGACTACCAGCACTTCCCAAGCCCATCTCTGGCTCTACGTTGCAGAACTTCTATTCCAAGAAAGTTTGACAGAGAATCTGAAGTTTCCTTCTTCCACTCAGCCTCTACTATTAAGGCATAAGTTCTATCCCCAGTGCCACAGGCCAAGAATACTGATGCTGAATGTCCTTTCTCCACTACACTCATAGGGCAGAGATTCCATGAAAGGAGTGAAGTTTCCATTCCACAAAGGCAGAAAAACAGAAATTATTGCCCAATCCAGTGCCCCACCCATAGAGAAGGAAAGACATCTGAGAAAAGCATGACACTGTCCCCAACACCACCTGCAGAGTAGTGGCAGTAGAGGCAGTAGGGGGACTAGAGCACCTGCCTAGAGGGATAGGTAGGCCATAAGAAGAAAAGTCTCTAGTTCTCCCTAAAGGGACAGACTTTATTTGCAACAGAACATGCGGAAGTTCAAGCCCAAGGGCACTGTCAAAAACAATGAATATTTTGGTGGTAAGCAATTAATAGGTTAATGGCAGCTGAATGAAAGCAACAAACTAAACCATAAACCAGCTAGAAATATACAATAAAAATCAAAGAAAGAGACAGCCAAGAAGGGCCTTCCTGAGGTTAAAACAAGCATCAAAGTCTTGTCTGAAAAACTGCTCCTGCAAAGGAAACGAAATATATTTGGACAGACAAATAAACGAAATATATTTGTGACAGACCCTAAAAAGCTGTCAAAACCAAAAGAGCAATTATCTAGCAATTGCTGGAGGTTAACAGCTGGGTATGATACCAAAAGAGGCAAACAACTGAACAGATCAAAGAAAGAAACAGTCAAAGAGAGCACTACTAAATGCACTGTAATTCCAATTTGAGAGAAAATGTGCCCAGTGCTGTGACTCCCTCAGGAACAACATCAGAGGCCACAAATTGTGGAAGAAATAGGCTTCACTATATAGTCTAGCCAGGCAATTAAACAAATGAACAATTAAACAACAGTAACATAGTGAGGGGGGCAGAAATGAGTATTGCAACTGGCTAGAACATATTTTTGAACAAAAAAATTATGAGTCAAGCAGAGATATGGAAAAGACAGAGCCGTACACCAGAAAAAAGGTAAGCAAGAGAAACTGCCTTTGTGAGTGCCAAGATGTCAGACATAGCAGAAAAAAAACCTCAAAGTAATTATTATAAATATGTTCAAAAACTAAAAGAAAATGTGCTTAAAAAATAAAGGATGGTATGATGATAATTTCTTGTCAATTCAAAAATACCAATAATAGATTAAAAATATTTTTTCAAAAGTTAATTAACCAAATGGAAATTCTGGGGTTTAAAAGTAAAGTAACAACAATAAGAACATTTTGCTAGAGGAAATGAGCAATAGTTTTGCACTAGAAGGAAAAATAATCAAATAAACTGAGGGATTTCAGCAACACCAGACCTGTCTTATAAGAAATACTAAAGGAAGTTCAATCTGAAAGAAAGAACATTAACGAGCAACAGGAAATCATCTGAAGGTACAAAACTCACTGATAATAGTAAGTCCTCAAAAAACACAGAATATTATAACACCGTAATTATGGTGTGTAAACTACTTATATAATAAGTAGAAAGAGGAAAAGGTGAACTGATTAAAAAACAATTACAACAGCTTTTCAAGACTTAGTATAATAAGATATATAAATAACAGAAAGCTTAAAAGCATATAAATAAAGTTAAAATGTAGAGGTTTTTTTAGTTTTCTTTTTGCTTGATTGTGTATTTGTTTGTTTATGCAATCAGTGTTGTTTTCATCAGCATAAAATAATGGGTTATACAATAGTATTTGCAAGCCTCATAGTAACTTCAAATTTAAAAACATACAATGGATACACAAAAAGTGAAGAGCAAGAAATTAAAACATACCACCAAAAAAATTACTTTTACTAAAACAGAGACAGGAAGTAAGAAAAGATGGGAGAGAAGATCACAAAACAACCAGAAAATAAATAACAAAATGGCAAACGTAAGTCCTTATTTGTCAATAATAATATTGAATGTAAATGGACTATACTCTCCAATAAAAAGATATAGAGTGGTTGAATGGATTAAAAAAAAAAAAAGGATCCAATGACCTGCTACCTACAAGAAACAAACTTCACTTATAACAATACACAGACTGAAAATAAAGTCATGGGAAATACTTCATGACAATGGAAACCAAAAAAGAACAGGAGTAGTTATACCTTTATCAGACTAAATAGATTTCAAGACAAAAGTTGTTAAGAAAAATCAAATAAGGTCATTATATAAAGGAATCAGTTAAGCAAGAGGATATAACAATTGTAAATATACATGCACTCAACATTGAAGCACTCAGATAAATAAAACAAATATTATTAGAGCTAAAGAAAGATAGACCCCCCAATACACTAATAGCTGTAGATTTCAACACTCCACTTTCAGCATTGGACAGATCTTCCAGACAGAAAATCAGCAAGGAAACATCAGACATAATCTGCACTATAGACCAAATAAATACTAATAAGTATTTACAGAATATTTCATCTGAAGGTTGCAGAAGACACATTTTTCTCCTCAGCACATACATCATTTTCAAGAACAGGCCATACGTTAGGTCATGAATCAAGTCTCAAAACATTCAAAAAAACTGAAATAATATCAAGCATCTTCTCTGACCACAATGGAATAAAACTAGAAATCAATAACAAGGCGAGTTTTGGAAACTATACAAAAACATGGAAATTAAACAATATGCTCCTAAATGATAAGTGGGTCAATGAAGAAATTATGAAATGAATTGAAAATTGTCTAAAAGCAAATGACAACGGAAACAATGCACCGACACCTATGAGATACAACAAAAGCAGTACCAAGAGTGATATTTCCAGATAAGGGCCTACATCAAAAAGCAAGAAAAACTTCAAGTGAATAACCTGATGATGCATCTTAAAGAATTAAAAAGGCAAGAGTAAACCAAACCCAAAATTAGTAGAAGAAAAGAACTAATAAAGATCAGAGTAGAAATAAATAAAATTGGACTTCTGCTCCAAGATGGCCAAATAGGAACAGCTCCAGTCTGCAGCTCCCAGCATGACTGGCACAGAAGACGGGTGCTTTCTGCATTTCCAACTGAGGTACCTGGTTCATCTCATTGGGACTGGTTGGACAGTGGATGCAACCCATGGAGGGTGAGGTGAAGCAGGGCGAGGCGTCACCTCACCCGGGAAGCACAAGCGGTTGGGGGATTTCCCTCTCCTAGCCAAGGGAAGCCATGACAGACTGTACCTGGAAAATTGGCTCACTCTTACCCAAATACTGCACTTTTCCCACAGTCTTAGCAACTGGCAGACCAGGAGATTCTCTCCCAAGCCTAGCTCGTCAGGTCCCATGCCCATGGAGCCTGGCTCAATGCTAGCGCAGCAATCTGAGATCAACCTGCGAGGCTGCAGATGGGTGGGGGGAGGGGTGTCAGCCATTGCTAAGGATCGAGTAGGTAAATAGAGTGGCCAGGAAGCTCAAACTGGGCGGAGCCCACCGCAGCTCAGCAAGGCCTACTACCTCTATAGATTCCACCTCTGTGGGCATAGCATAACTGAACAAAAGGCATCAGACAACTTCTGCAGATTTAAACGTCCCTGTCTGACAGCTCTGAAGAGAGCAGTGGTTGTCTTGGCATGGCATTTGAGCTCTGAGAACAGACAGACTGCCCCCTCAAGTGGGTCCCTAAACTCCATGTAGCCTAACTGGGAGACACCTCCCAGTAGGGGCTGACAGACACCTCATACAGGGGGTGCCACTCTGGGACAAAGCTCTCAGAGGAAGGATCAAGCAGCAATATTTGCTCTTCTGCAATATTTGCTGTTCTGGAGCCTCTGCTGGTGATACCCAGGCAAACAGGGTCTGGAATGGACTTCCAGCAAACTCCAGCAGACCTGCAGCTGAGGGAACTGACAGCTAGAAAGAAAACAAACAGAAAGGAATAGCATCAACATCAACAAAAAGCACATCCACACCAAAACCTCATCTGTAGTCACCAATATCAAAGACCAAAGGTAGATAAAACCACAAAGATGGGGAGAAACCAGAGCAGAAAAGCTGAAAATTCTAAAAACTGAGCACTGCTTCTCCTCCAGAGGATTGCAACTCCTTGCCGGCAATGGAACGAAGCTGGATGGAGAATGACTTTGACAAGTTGGCAGAAGTAGGCTTCAGAAAGTCGGTAATAACAAACCATGCCAAACTAAAGGAGCATGTTCTAACCCATTGCAAGGAAGCTAAAAAACCTTGAAAAAAAGTTAGATGAATGGCTAACTAGAATAAACAGTGTAGAGAAGAACTTAAATGACCTGATGGAGCTGAAAACCATGGCATGAGGACATCGTGATGCATGCACAAGCTTCAATAGCTGATTAAATCAAGTGGAAGAAAGAATATCAGTGACTGAAGATCAAATTAATGAAATAAAGCAAGAAGACAAGATTAGAGAAAAAAGAGTAAAAAGAAATGAAAAGCGCCTCCAAGAAATACGGGACTATGTGAAAAGACCAAAGGAGATTTTGACTGGTG
This sequence comes from Symphalangus syndactylus, assembly GCF_028878055.3. Lineage (NCBI taxonomy): Eukaryota > Metazoa > Chordata > Mammalia > Primates > Hylobatidae > Symphalangus > Symphalangus syndactylus. The sequence continues at coordinate 82,852,512 of NC_072426.2, forward strand.
TACCTGAAAGTGATGGGGAGAATGAAACCAAGTTGGAAAACACTCTTCAGAATACTATCCAGGAAAACTTCCCCAAACTAGCAAGGCAGGCCAACATTCAAATTCAGGAAATACAGAGAACACCACAAAGATACTCCTGAAGAAGAGCAACCCCAAGACACATAATTGTCAGATTCACCAAGGTTGAACTGAAGGAAAAAAATGTTAATGGCAGCCAGAGAGAAACATTGGGTTACCGACAAAGGGAAGCCCATCAGACTAAAAGTGGCTCTCTCAGCAGACACCCTGTAAGCCAGAAGAGAGTAGGGGCCAATATTCAATATTCTTAAAGAAAAGAATTTTCAACCCAGAATGTCATATCCAGGCAAACTAAGCTTCATAAGTGAAGGAGAAATAAAATCCTTTACAGACAAGCAAATGCTGAGAGATTTCGTCACCATCAGGCCTGCCTTACAAGAGCTCCTGAAGGAAACACTAAACATGGAAACGAACAAATGGTACCAGTCACTGCAAAAACATGCCAAATTATAAAGACCATCGATGACATGAAGAAACTGCAATAATTAACGGGCAAAATAACCAGCTAACATCATAATGACAGGATCAAGTTCACACATAACAATATTAACCTTAAATTTAAATGGGCTAAATGCCTCCATTAAAAGACACAGACTGGCAAATTGAATAGAGTCAAGACCCATCAGTGTGCGGTATTCAGGAGACCCATCTCACATGCAAAGACACACATAGGGATGGTGGAAGATCCACCAAGCAAATGGAAAGCCAAAAAAAAAAAAAAAAAAAAAAAAAAGCAGGGGTTGCAATCCTAGTCTCTGATAAAACAGACTTTAAACCAACAAAGAACAAAAGAGACAAAGAAAGCCATTACATAATGGTAAAGGGCTCAATGCAACAAGAAGAACAAACTACCCTAAGTATATATGCAACAAATACGGGAGCACCCAGATTCATAAAGCAAGTCCTTAGAGACCTACAAAGAGATGTAGACTTCCACACAATAATAATGGGAGACTTTAACACTCCACTGTCAATATTAGACAGATCAATGACACAGAAGGTTCACAAAGATATCTGGGACTTGAATTCAGCTATTCACCAAGTGGACCTAATAGACATCTACAGAACTCTACACCCCAAATCAACAGAATGTACATACTTCTCAGCACCACATCGCACTTATTCTAAAATTGACCACATAATTGAAAGTAAAACACTCCTCAGCAAATGTAAAACAACAGAAATCACAACAAACTGTGTCTCAGACTACAGTGCAAACAAATTAGAACTCAGGATTAAGAAACTCACTCAAAACCACACAACTACATGGAAACTGAATAACCTGCTCCTGAATGACTACTGGGTACATAACGAAATGAAGGCAGAAATAAAGATGTTCTTTGAAACCAATGAGAACAAAGACACAACATACCAGAATCTCTGGGACACATTTAAAGCAGTATGTAGAGGGAAATTTATAGCACTAAATGCCCACAAGAGAAAGCAGGAAAGAACTAAAATCGACAACCTAACACCACAATTAACAGAACTAGAAAAGCAAGAGCAAACACATTCAAAAGCTAGCAGAAGGCAAGAAGTAACTAAGATCAGAGCAAAACTGAAGGAGATAGAAACACAAAAAGCCCTTCAAAAAAATCAATGAATCCAGGAGCTGGTTTTTAAAAAGATCAACAAAATTGATAGACCGCTAGCAAGACTAATAAAGAAGAAAAGAGAGAAGAATCAAATAGACACAATAAAAAAAGATAAAGGGGATATCACCACTGATCCCACAGAAATACAAACTACCATCAGAGAATACTATAAATACCGCTACATAAATAAACTAGAAAATCTAGAAGAAATGGATAAATTCCTGGACAAATACACCCTCCCAAGACTAAACCAGGATGAAGTAGAATCTCTGAATAGACCAAGAACAGGCTCTGAAATTGAGGCAATAATTAATAGCCTACTAACCAAAACAATTCCAGGACCAGAAGGATTTACAGCCGAATTCTACCAGAGGTACAAAGAGGAGCTGCTACCATTCCTTCTGAAACTATTCCATTCAATAGAAAAAAAAGGGAATTCTCCCTAACTCATTTTATGAGGCCAGCATCATCCTGATACCAAAGCCTGGCAAAGACACAATAAAAAAAGAGAATTTTAGACCAATATCCCTGATGAATATCGATGTGAAAATCCTCAATAAAATACTGGCAAACCCAGCCAGACGCAGTGGCACACGCCTCTAATCCCAGCACATTGGGAGGCAAAGGCGGGTGGATCATGAGGTCAGGAGATCGAGACCATCCTGGCTAACACGGTCAAACCCCGTCTCTACTAAAAATACAAAAAATTAGCCAGGCATGGTAGTGGGCACCTGTAGTCCCAGCTACTAGGGAGGCTGAGGCAGGAGAATGGCACGAACCCAGGAGGCAGAGTTTGCAGTGAGCCGAGATTGTGCCACTGCACTCCAGCCTGGGGGACAGAGTGAGACTCCCTCTCAAAAAAAAAAAAAAAAAAAAAAAACTACTGGCAAACCAAATTCAGCAGCACATCAAAAAGCTTATCCACCACAATCAAGTAGGCTTCATCCCTGGGATGCAAGGCTGGTTCAACACACACAAATCAATAAATGTAATCCATCACATAAATAGAACCAATGACAAAAACCACATGATGATCTCAATAGATGCAGAAAAGACCTTTGACAAAATCCAACAGCCCTTCATGCTAAAAACTCTCAATAAACTAGGTATTGATGGGATGTATCTCAAAATAATAAGAACTATTTATGAGAAACCCACAGCCAATATCACACTGAATGGACAAAAACTGGAAGCATTGCCTTTGAAAACCAGTACAAGACAAGGATGCCCTCTCTCACCACTCCTATTCAATATAGTATTGGAAGTTCTGGCCAGGGCAATCAGACAACAGAAAGAAATAAAGGGTATTCAATTAGGAAAAGAGGAAGTCAAATTGTCTCATTCGCAGATGACATGATTGTATATTTAGAAAACCCCATCATCTCAGCCCAAAATCTCCTTAAGCTGACAAGGAACTTCAGCAAAGTCTCAGGATACAAAATCAACATGCAAGAATCACAATTGCTGCAAAGAGAATAAAATACCTAGGAATCCAACTTACAAGGGATGTGAAGGACCTCTTCAAGGAGAACTACAAACCACTGCTCAATGAAATAAAAGAGGACACAAACAAATGGAAGAACATTCCATGCTCATGGATAGGAAGAATCAATGTCGTGAAAATGGCCATACTGCCAAAAGTAATTTATAGATTCAATGCCATCCCCATCAAGCTACCAATGACTTTCTTCACAGAATTGGAAAAAACTACTTTAAAGTTCATATGGAACCAAAAAAGAGCCTGCATAACCAAGGCAATCCTAAGCAAAAAGAACAAAGCTGGAAGCATCACACTACTTGACTTCAAACTATACTACCAGGCTACAGTAATGAAAACAGCATGGTACTGGTACGAAAACAGATATGTAGACCAATGGAACAGAACAGAGGCCTCAGAAATAACATGACACATCTACAACAATCTGACCTTTGACAAATCTGACAAGAACAAGAAATGGGGAATTGATACACTGCTAGCAAGACTAATAAAGAAGAAAAGAGAGAAGAATCAAATAGATGCAATAAAAAATGAAAAAGGGGATATCACCACCGATCCCACAGAAATACAATCTACCATCAGAGAATACTACAAACACCTCTATGCAAATAAACTAGAAAATCTAGAAGAAATGGATAAATTCCTCGACAAAAACACTCTCCCAAGACTAAACCAGGAAGAAGTTGAATCTCTGAATAGACCAAAAACAGGCTCTGAAATTGTGGCAATAATCAATACCTTACCAATCAAAAAGAGTCCAGGACCTGATGAATTCACAGCCGAATTCTACCAGAGGTACAAGGAAGAACTGGTACCATTCCTTCTGAAACTATTCCAATCAATAGAAAAAGAGGGAATCCTCCCTAACACATTTTATGAAGCCAGCACCGTCCTGATAGCAAAGCCTGGCAGAGACATAACCAAAAAACAGAATTTCAGACCAATATCCTTGAGGAACATTGATGCAAAAATCCTCAATAAAATACTGGCAAACCGAATCCAGCAGCACATCAAAAAGCTTATACACCATGATCAAGTGGGCTTCATCCCTGGGATGCAAAGCTGGTTCAACATACGCAAATCAATAAATGTAATCCAGCATATAAACAGAACCAAAGACAAAAACCACATGATTGTCTCAATAGATGCAGAAAAGGCCTTTGACAAAGTTCAACAACGCTTCATGCTAAAAACTCTCAATAAATTAGGTATTGATGGGATGTTTCTCAAAATAATAAGAGCTATCTATGACAAACCCACAGCCAATATTATACTGAATGGGCAAAAACTGGAAGCATTCCCTTTGAAAACTGGCACAAGACAGGGATGCCCTCTCTCACCACTCCTATTCAACATAGTGCTGGAAGTTCTGGCCAGAGCAATCAGGCAGGAGAAGGAAATAAAGGGTATTCAATTAGGAAAAGAGGAAGTCAAATTGTCCCTGTTTGCAGATGATGTGATTTTATATCTAGAAAACCCCATCATCTCAGCCCAAAATCTCCTTAAGCTGATTAGCAACTTCAGCAAAGTCTCAGGACACAAAATCAATGTACAAAAATCACAAGCATTCTTGTACACCAATCACAGACAAACAGAGAGCGAAATCATGAGTGAACTCCCATTCACAATTGCTTCAAAGAGAATCAAATACCTAGGAATCCAACTTACAAGGGATGTGAAGGACCTCTTCAAGGAGAACTACAAACCACTGCTCAATGAAATAAAAGAGGATACAAACAAACGGAAGAACATTCCATGCTCATGGGTTGGAAGAATCAATATCGTGAAAATGGCCATACTGCCCAAGGTAATTTATAAATTCAATGCCATCCCCATCAAGCTACCAATGACTTTCTTCACAGAATTGGAAAAAACTACTTTAAAGTTCATATGGAACCAAAAAAGAGCCCACATCACCAAGTCAATCCTAAGCCAAAAGAACAAAGCTGGAGGCATCACGCTACCTGACTTCAAACTATACTACAAAGCTACAGTAACCCAAACAGCATGGTACTGGTACCACAACAGAGACATAGATCAATGGAACAGAACAGAGCCCTCAGAAATGACGCTGCATATCTACAACTATCTGATCTTTGACAAATCTGACAAAAACAAGCAATGGGGAAAGGATTCCCTATTTGATAAATGGTGCTGGGAAAACTGGCTAGCCATATGTAGAAAGCTGAAACTGGATCCTTTCCTTACACCTTATACAAAAATTAATTCAAGATGGATTAAATACTTAAATGTTAGACCTAAAACCATTAAAATCCTACAAGAAAACCTAGGCAATATCATTCAGGACATAGGCGTGGGCAAGGACTTCATGTCTAAAACACCAAAAGCAATGGCAACAAAAACCAAAATTGACAAATGGGATCTAATTAAACTAAAGAGCTTGTGCACAGCAAAAGAAACTACCATCAGAGTGAACAGGCAACCTACAGAATGGGAGAAAATTTTTGCAACCTACTCATCTGACAAAGGGCTAATATCCAGAATCTACAATGAACTCAAACAAATTTACAAGAAAAAAACAAACGACCCCATCAAAAAGTGGGCGAAGGACATGAACAGACACTTCTCAAAAGAAGACATTTATGCAGCCAAAAAACACATGAAGAAATGCTCATCATCACTGGCCATCAGAGAAATGCAAATCAAAACCACAGTGAGATACCATCTCACACCAGTTAGAATGGCCATCATTAAAAAATCAGGGAACAACAGGTGCTGGAGAGGATGTGGAGAAATAGGAACACTTTTACACTGTTGGTGGGACTGTAAACTAGTTCAACCATTGTGGAAGTCAGTGTGGCGATTCCTCAGGGATCTAGAACTAGAAATACCATTTGACCCAGCCATCCCATTACTGAGTATATACCCAAAGGACTATAAATCATGCTGCTATAAAGCCACATGCACACGTATGCTTATTGCGGCACTATTCACAATAGCAAAGAGTTGGAACCAACCCAAATGTCCAACAATGATAGACTGGATTAAGAAAATGTGGCACATATACACCATGGAATACTATGCAGCCATAAAAAACGATGAGTTCATGTCCTTTGTAGGGACATGGATGAAACTGGAAAACATCATTCTCAGTAAACTATCACAAGGACAAAAAAACCAAACACCACATGTTCTCACTCATAGGTGGGAATTGAACAATGAGAACTCATGGACACAGGAAGGGGAACATCACGCTCCGGGGACTGTTGTGGGGTGGGGGGAGAGGGGAGGGACAGCATTAGGAGATATACCTAATGCTAAATGACGAGTTAATGGGTGCAGGAAATCAACATGGCACATGGATACATATGTAACAAACCTGCACATTGTGCACATGTACCCTAAAACCTAAAGTATAATAAAAAAAAAAGCATCTATTAAAAAAAAAGAAATGGGGAAAGGATTCCCTATTTAATAAATGGTGCTGGGAAAACTGGCTAGCCATATGTAAAAAGCTGAAACTGGATCCCTTCCTTACACCTTATACAAAAATTAATTCAAGATGGATTAAAGACTTAAATGTAAGACCTAAAATCATAAAACCCTAGAAGAAAACCTAGGCAATACCATTCAGGACATAGGCATGGGCAAGGACTTAATGACTAAAATACCAAAAGCAAGGGCAACAAAAGGCAAAATTGACAATTGAGATCTAATTAAACTGAAGAGTTTCTGCACAGCAAAAGAAACTACCATCAGAGTGAACAGGCAACCTACAGAATGGGAGAAAATTTTTGCAATCTACCCATCCAACAAAGGGCTAATATTCAGAATCTACAAAGAACATAAACAAATGTTCAAGAAAAAAACAATCCCATCAAAAAGTGGGCAAAGTATATGAAAAGACACTTCTCCAAAGAAGACATTTATGCAGCCAACAGACACATGAAAAAATGCTCATCATCACTGGCTATCAGAGAAATGCAAATCAAAACCACAATGAGATACCATCTCACACCAGCTAGAATGGCGATCATTAAAAAGTCAGGAAACAACAGATGCTGGAGAGGACATGGAGAAATAGGAATGCTTTTACACTGTTGATGGGAGTGTAAATTAGTTCAATCATTGTGGAAGACAGTGTGGCAATTCCTCAAGGATCTAGAACTAGAAATACCATTTGACCCAGCAATCCCATTACTGGGTATATACCGAAAAGATTATAAATTGTGCAACTATAAAGACACACGCACACATATGTTTATTGTGGCACTATTCACAATAGCAGACTTCTAACAAACCCAGAAGTCCATCAATGATAGACTGGATTAAGAAAATGTGGCACATATACACCATGGAATACTATGCAGCCATAAAAAAGGATGAGTTTGTGTCCTTTGCAGGGCCGTGGATGAAGCTGGAAACCATCATTCTCAGCAAACTATGACAAGGACAGAAAATCAAACACTGCATGTTCTCACTCATAGATGGGAACTGAACAATGAGAACACTTGGACACAGGGCAGGGAACATCATACACCAGGGCCTGTTGCAGGGTGGTGGGCTGGGGGAGAGATAGCATTAGGATAAATACCTAATGTAAATGATGAGTTGATGGATGCAGCAAACCAACATGGCACATCTATACCTATGTAAGAAACCTGCACTTTGTGCACAGGTACCCTAGAACTTAAAGTATAATAAAAATAAAAAAAAAAGAAAATGTTACTAGCAAATTGTAGATGGGTATACCTAATATAACTCTGCATGTGCACATTATGTGTCTGGATATGCATGGAAGGTATTCAGGCATACACAGCAAATTGTTAAAATAAATCCCCTTCCAACATTAGGAGTGGCTGGGGAGCAGATGGCTTTCACTTCTGTACATTCCATGGTGCCAGGGTAATACCACATCACAATAGTAAATAGCAAAAATAACAACTTTAAGTTTAGATTTTCTTATCTAAATTTTAATTCTGTGAAGAATTTTCCATTTCCCTTTTTCACATCAGGATAGTAGAATGCAGTTTAGAAAGAGTGAGATCACTTGTTAGACTGTACAATTTTTAAGCATCAGTGAATTATACCATTAAACTTCTCTACCAATACATTCTCTAAACTTCCCAACCCAAAAAAAGAAGAAATACATAAAATTGAAATGAAGAAAACAATAGAAAAGATCAACAAAAATGAAAAGTTGTTTTTTTAAAAAGATAAACAAAATTGACGAACGTTTAGCCAGACTAAGAAAAAGAGAAGACCCAAATAAATAAAATCAGAGATGAAAAAGCAGACATTATAACTGATACTGCAGAAATTCAAAGGATCATTAGTGGCTACTATGAGCAATTATAGGCCAAAAATTGGAAAATCTTGAAGAAATGAATAAATTCCTAGATACACACAACCTACCAAGATTCAACCATGAAGAAATTCAAAATCTAAACAGACAAAAAACAAGTAACAAGGTCAAAGACATAATAAAAATTCTCCCAGCAAAGAAAATCCTGAGACCCAATGGCTTCACTGCTGAATTCTATCAAACACTTAAAGAAGAACTAATACCAATCCTACTCAAACTATTCCGAAAAGTAGAAGAGGAGGGAATATTTCCAAACTTATTCTATGAGGCCATTACTGCTCCTATATCAAAACCAAGGACACATCGAAAAAAGAAAACTATAGGCCAATATCTCACATGAATATTGATGCAGAAATCCTCAAAAAATGCTAGCAAACTGAATTCAACATCACATTAAAAATCATTCATTATGACCAAATGGGATTTATCCCAGGGATGCAGTATGGTTCAACATATACACATCAATCAATGTAACATATCATATCAACAGAATGAAGAAGAAAAACCATATGGTCATGTTAATTGATGCTGAAAAAGTATTTGAGAGAATTAAACATCTCTTCATGACAAAAACCCTCAAAAACACTGGAGATAGAAGGAACATACCTCAACATTATAAACAGACATATATGACAGACTCACAGCTAGAATCATACTAAATGAGGAGAAACTGAAAGTCTTTCCTCTAAGATCTGGAACAAGACAAGGATGCTCATTTTCACCAGTGTTAGTGAAACATAGTACTGAAAGTCCTAGCTAGAACAGACAAGAGACACGAATAAAGGGCATCCAAACTGGGAAGAGAGAAGTCAAATTACCTTTGTTCACAGATGGTATGATCTTCCGTTTGGAAAAACCTAGACTCCATAAAAAAAGATTAGAACTGATAAATTCAGTAAAGTTTCAGGATACAAAATTAATATACAAAAATCAGTAGCATTTCTATATGTCAATAGCAAACAATCTGAAAAGGAAATCAAGGAAGTAATCCCATTTCCCATTTGCAATAGCTATAAATAAAATTAATAATAATCTCATCTCTTCAATAAGTGGTGTTGGGAAAACTGCATATCCACATACAAAAGAATAAAATTAGACCCTTTTAATATACAAAACTGGACCCAAGTTAATATACAAAAATTAACTTGAAATGAATTAAAGACTTAAATGTAAGATCTGAAACCAAAAACTCCTAGATGGAAACATACAGGAAAAGCTCCTTGACGTTGGCCTTGGCAATAATTTTTTGGGATATTACACCCAAAGCACAGACTTTTGAAAAAATAAACAAGTAGGACTACATCAAACTAAAAAGCTTCTGCATGGCAAAAGAAAGTCAACAACATGAAAAGGCAACCTACAGAATGAAGGGAAATATTTGCAAACCATATACCTATAAGAAGTTAATATAAAAATATACAAAATATATAAGGAACTCACATATCTCAATAGCAAAAAAAATAATAACCTGTTTTATAATGGGCAAAGGACCTGAATAGACATTTTTTCAAAGAGGACACACAGATGGCCAACGAGTGCAGGAAAAGGCGTTCAACATCACTAATCATCAGGAAATGCAAATCAAAACCACAATGAGATATCACTCCACACCTGTTAGGAAAGCTATTATGAAAAACACAAGAGACAATGAATATTGGCAAGGGTATGGAAAAAAAAGAACCCTTGTACACTGTTGGTAGAAATGTAAATTGCAACAGTCATTGTGGAAAATAGAATGGAGGCTCCTCAAAAAATAAAAATAGAACTACCATACAATCTAGCAATTCCATTTATGAGTGTACATCCAAAGGAATCAAATCACTGTGTCAAAGAGATAGCTGTACTTCCACGTTTATTGCAACTTTATTCACAGTAGCCAAGATAAGGAAAAAATCTAAATGTCCATCAATGGATAAAGAAAATGTGGGGGGGGGGGTGGTGTGCATGTATACATACACAATGGACTATTTTTCAGCCATAACAAAGAAGGAAACCCTGCCATTTGTGACAATATGAACGAACCCAGAGGACATTATGTTAAGTGAAATAAGCCAGACATAGAAATAACAATATTTTATGATCTCATTTATATGCGAATCTAAAAATTTCAAACTTGAAGACGAATAAGTAGAACAGTATTTATCAGGAGCTAGGGGATATGGAGAAGAAGGAAAATGTTGGGCAGAGTATAAACTTTCAGTTATAAGATGAAGGCCAGGTGTGGTGGCTCATGTTGGTAATCCCAATACTTTGGAAGGGTGAGGCGGAGGGATTGCTTGAGACCAGCCTAGGCAAGAAAGTGAGACCTCATCTCTACAAAAAATAAAAATAAAAGAATTAGCTGGGAGTGGTGGCATATACCTGTAGTCCCAGCTATTCAGGAGGCTGAGGTGAGAGGATCATTTGAAATTGGAAAGTCAAGGCTGCAGTCAGCCAGGATTGTGCCACTGCATTGCAGCCTAGGTGACAGAGCGAAACCCTGTCTCAAAAAAAAAAAAAAAAAAAAAAGATGAATAAGTTCTGGGGATCAAATGTACAGCATGTTGACTATAGTTTGTAACGGTGTTATTACTCGAAATTGGATAAGAGCAGATTTTAAGCATCCCCAGCACCCCCCCGCAACATACACACACACAAATGGTAACTATAGGTGGTGATAGATACGTTAATTTGACTGTGACAATCAGCATTCAATATATACATATATCAAATCATCACATTTTACCCCTTGAAATAGAAATTTTGATTTGTCAATCAAATATTTTAAAACAAAAATAATCGTAAGATTAATAAAGCATACAGTAAAAAATTGCATATCTCAACTGATACAGAAAAATTTTTTGATAAGAGTCAGTATCCTTTCATGATAAAAACACTTTAAAACAAAAGGAATAAAGGGGAACTCCCTCAACCTGATAAATGGCATCTGTGAAAACCCCCAGCTAGCATCAAACTTAATACTAAAAGGCTGGGTGTTCACCTCTTGAACCAGGAACAAGACAAAGATGCCTGCTTTTGCCACTTCCATTTAACCTTGTACTGTGGTTCCGGCTAGGGCAATTATCCCTGAAAAAGAAATAAAAGGCTTCCAGATAAAAGAAGTAAAACTATCTCTACTTGCTCATGACATGATCTTGCATATAGAAAATGTGCACATGTGCACACACACAAACCATTAGAACTAATAAACAAGTTCAGCAAGTTTGCAGAATATAAAATGAATGTACAAAAATCAAGTGTTTTTCTATACACTAGCAATTAATCTCAAAATGAATTAAAATTCCATTTACAATAGTATCAAAAATAAATTATTTAGAAATAAACAAAAAGTGCACTGAAAACTACAAAATATTTTGAAATAAATCAGAAAAGATTTAAGTAAATGGATCACTTGAACCTGGGAAGCAGAGGTTGCAGTGAGCCGAGATTGCACCACTGCACTTTAGCCTGGGCAACAGAGGGAGACTCCAGAGTCAGAAAAGAAAAAGAAAAAGAAAAAGAAAAAAGGAAAGGAAAGGAAAAGAAAGGAAAGGAAAGGAAAAAGGAAAGGAAAGGAAGAGAAGAGAAGAGAAGAGAAACGAGAAGAGAAGAGAGGAAAAGAAAAGATTTAAATAAACTGAAACATATTCTATGGATCAGAAGACTTAATATTGTTAAAGTGACAGTATTCCCCAAATTGATCTACAGCTTCAACTCAACCCGTATCAAAATCCCAGCTTGCTTTTTGGCTGAAATTGACAAGCTGATTCTATAATTTATATGGAATCTCAAAGGATCCAGAATAACCAAAACGATATTGAAAAATAAAGAATAGCGTTGGTGGATTAACATTTTCCAATTTCAAAACTTACTATAACACTGCGGTAATCAAGCAGTGTGGCACTGTATCGCATGTACATTACAGATCAATGGACTAGAATCGAATGTCCAGAAATAAACCGTTATGTTTGTAATGAATTACTTTTTAATAAGATGTCAAGACAACGCAATGGGAAAAGAATAATGAATTCAACAAATGATGCATGGACAACCGGACATGCACATGCAACACAATGAATTTGAATTCTTCTATCGCTCCATGCATAAAAACTCAGAATGGGTAGCGGATGTAAATGAAAAGCTAAAACTATAATAATCCTAGAGGAAAACCTAGGAGTAAATCTTTAAGATCTTATTGCAGGCAGTGGTTTCTCAGATATGACCCCAAAATCACAAGCGACAAAAGAAATTGGACTTAAAATTAAATACTTTTGTGCTTCAAACATCATCAAGAAAGTGAACACACAACGCGCAGAAGCAATAAAAATGCCTGTAAGTCATATATCCGATTAGAGACGTCTATCCAGGATATATAAATAATGCAATTCAATGATAAAAAAGATAAATAGCCCAGTTTTCCAAAGAGTCAAGCATCTGAATATACATCTCTCCAAAGATACACAGATATCCAATAAGCATGTGAAAAGATGTTCAACGCCATTTGCCAGGTGCACAAACCCAAGATAGTATGAGGAAATGCTACAGGGACTCTGCTGCTTCACAGACATGAAGCGTTGGTGAGAATGTAGGCAGCCGCCTTTGGGGACTTCACATCCCCGCCGTCCCACGCACGGTGCGCTAGTGTTTAAACTTAGCCGAGATCATTACATCCGACTGTGTGCCCGTCGGACCCCGCGCTGCCGGCGGGGCTGGGGGAGGCGGGCGCCAGGAGTGGGCGGGAACCTGGGGGTCAGGCCCCAGCCGCGGGAAGCCGCCCAGGAGCGCGCAAAACCTTCTCCACACCCTTCCGGGCATTTGCCCGCAGCGATTCAGAGAGCCGACCCGTGACCCCTGGCCTCCCCTAGACAGCCCCGCATGTCCAGATGTGGTGACCCCGTCCCGCCTGTCTCCTGCGACTACTGGCCACCTCCGGGCCTGCGGGCGGTCTCGGCGCCCGCCTGCCCCCCGCCAGGAGCCGCAGGTGCAGCCAGTGAAGAAGCCGGCGCTGAGGGAGCCTCTGTGCTCCAGAATCCATCCTCAGTATCAGCGCTGGGGTGGCCTCCTCCAGGAAGCCCTCCTGATTCTCCCATGGGTCGCTCCTCCTCTGCAGACTCCCCGATCACCCCTGCTCCAAGTATCGCAAGTGGCACCGAGAACTTGGGGAGAGCAGAGGCTGTTCCTAGATTTCTAGGGAGTCCCCGCAGCTCCACCCCAGGGCCTACAGGAGCCTGGCCTTGGGCGAAGCCGAGGCAGGCAAGCAGGGCAAAGGGTGGAAGCAATGCAAGAGAGACCGAGTGAACGAATGGATGAGGATTGGCAGCCGAGGTTGCCCCAGTCCCCTGGCTGCGGGAACAGACACCTCGCGGAAGAGAGACCCAGGAGCGAGGCCCCCTGCCCCGCCCCAGGCGAGGTCCCGCGCAGTCGGCGCGGCGTGAAGAGTAGGAGAGAAGTACTGCGGGGGCAGAGGCGGGGGCGGGGGCGGCGGGGAGCCCGGGGCCAGGCCGGGGCGGGGCCGGGATGACCGGGGCGGGGCCGGGACCGGGGCCCCGGACCAGTGGTGGGAGGAGGCTGCGGCGCCAGATGCGGACGCCTGGACCGCCGCGCCGAGGCTCCCCGCGCTCGCTGCTCCCGCGGCCCGCACCATGCCCTCCTACACGGTCACCGTGGCCACTGGTAGCCAGTGGTTCGCCGGCACTGACGACTACATCTACCTCAGCCTCGTGGGCTCGGCAGGCTGCAGCGAGAAGCACCTGCTGGACAAGCCCTTCTACAACGACTTCGAGCGCGGCGCGGTGAGCGCGGGCGGGGCGCGGGTGGGGCGCGGGCTGAGGTGCGTCCGGGACCGGTTTGGACTGCAGAAGGCCTGGGCGGGGGCGCCGAGGGCCGGTCGGGGCGGCCCGGACAGGGCTGGGGGTGTCTAGGACCCTGTCAGGGCGGGCAGAACTGCGGTGGGGCGTGCCCTGGGCTCCCAGCGGCCGGTAGGTACCCTGGTGGGGAAGCGTCCAGGACCCCTCGCGGCGGCCGCGACCTGTGTGGGAAGCGGGAGACTTCCCGCGTGCCGTCTGCAAGGCGCCGCACGTCTCCCCTGGGAGGAGAAGGCCCAAGGTTTCCTCTCCATTCCAAGATCTGGGCTCCGAGGCTCCGGAGCCTCCTTCACTGGGCCGCATTTCTTGTGCCGCCTCTTCATCAGGCTCCTTCTGCAGGTCGCACAGGGAGGGAGAGGCAGAGGAGTCATGCTCACAGAACCCTGAGGGCACCTCGGAGCAGCCAGCTGTGAGCCGTGGGGAAGGGTGCAGGTCAGCGGGTCCAGAGGCCGAGTTCCGTCCAGACATGACCACCAGCTCACTCTACCGTCTGTCTGGGCCTCAGTTTCCCCAGCTGTAAAATGGAGGGTTGGCTTCAGTCTGGTCCATGAGTCATGGGTGAGCCCAGGCCCATCTGATGGCTCAGACGGCACCTGGGCAGCTTACATTCTCAGGACAGGCCCCAGAGGAAATTAAAGGGAAGGAACAGAACCCAGGACAGGAGAGGCCTTTCCTAAATGGAGGGGCTGCACTCCCTCCCAGCAGAATGTACACCAGGGAACACTTCCACGCTAGGTGTGAGGACTCGGGGGAGCCCTCAGCATTTGGAAGCTGGTTCCTAATGCTGATCTGGACCTGATTTCCAGTCCCACGACTCTTTTCCGCTAGCATGGGCAGGTCGCAGTTCTCACTGAGCCTTTAATGAAGTGCCTAATCCAGTACTTGGCACAGAGCAAGCGCTCCATAAATGACTGGTAATAGTCCCAGACATACTGCAGGTGCACAAGGAATATCAGTTCCCTTCCACCCCCACCCCAGCTCCTAACTGGACCAAAAAGATTTAGACTTTACCAAGCTGCCTTCTCACCATTTAGTTTACTATTTGATCAAACCCTATGAAATTGCTCATAATGGACAAATACAACTGGCAAGTTCATGTTTCAACTGATTACTCTTGGATAAAATTTGTGTTTTAGGTGTGCAGAGCCTAAAGTAAGTAAAAACTACTGTTTTTCTGGATTCCAAGCTCTCCATGGGCTCGATTCCTATCCAGGAGCCTCAGACCCTCGCTGTAGCACGACATGGCCCTCAGCCAAGTTCACTAGCAACCTGGCTTGAGCTCCCTTCAAGAAGAGTTAGGTGTTGAGTACAAGAGCAACCTTCAGTTGCTTAGTTGCCCCAGTCAGGGAACTGACCCTGAGGACTGCGTTGCCCTGGAGTTAATGTGTCATCCATTTAGGGTGATGGCAGCCTCTGCCATTTCTGACGCACCTTCATTTACTTCCATTATTTCATGGATTCCCCCACACCTAGGGGAGAAGGACAGGGTACAAATTACTTCCCCTTTGTAAGAAGTGCTTCACCCTCCCCATTCTCCTCCACACATCACAAGGTTCTAGAAGCACAGGCCATTGGTGTGCTCACACTGCACGGCATGGGCACCCTGTGTGTGGTTTCCTCCTGGAGGGGACACGCTAACGTGGCCATAGCAGGCTCTTTGGACAAAGAGTGAAGGTACTGTTTTGTCCACTATCTGCCTCTCGGTCTGTCTTCTTCCCCACCCTGAGAAGTCATTCAAATGACATTATAATTAAACACCTCAGCCGGAATCCCAGGCGCAAATTTCAGGAGAGATTTGCATGTCACATTTCCATTGGGTTGAGAGGGCTATAAGTCAAGGTGGGGCGGGGCGGGGGGGCGGATGGGGGTGAGGGCTACCGCAGGGTGGGGAACCAGTTAAGGCTGAAAGTTTCCTTGAAAAAATCAGCTTTTGAGAAAGTTCCTGTTGATGCAAAGTTACTCCACACTTTCTCTTGCCCAGCCCAGAACTACTTCCTCATTCTCCCAGCTTGGTATCTGTAAAGACAATCATCCTTTTTGGGTAAAGGTAAAAGAGAAACCCTAGAGGAAGTACTTGCTGAGAAGACAAGATTATCCCATTTTACAGGGAAAAGTGTTAAAATCTATATTGTTAACAGTAGTAACAATAACAATAAAGGTATTTCCACACAATTTAATCATTTCCAAGTTATTGGCAGGTCAACACCCCCCTCCTCCAGGGCATAGTTCAGTCGAATAATGGACAGAACTGATTTTTTCCTTGATAAAGTGAGTCCCAAGTCCCTTGTAATTCTCATCAGAGTTCTGCATAGTGATTCAGTCAGGACTGGGAATCAAGTCCTTCGCAGGTGGTATTATCCTATAAACGGCTGCGTCTTCCTTGGCTCCTCAGTGTCTGCTGGAGAAAGCCAGGATCCTACACAGAATGGCCGTATTTCCAGAGGCTAACCCAAGTCTAGGCAAATTTAACAAATTGATTTGTTCCTTTAACTCTGTAAATTTAAAGTAATTCAGATCGGATACGATAACTGTAACAGACCTGAAGATTTCTGAGAAATCTTAGTTGGCCCATTTCATCCCGTGCTGGTACCTTTAAGAAAGCTAAGGGCAATAGCGTGGTGTTTAATATATGATACTTGAATATGTTCAACAAGTGTAGAAAAGTCTTATAATGATACATGCTTCTTAAATGTAGTCAGTGAGTATTCTTACATTCATGAAAAAATAATTCTAGAATACCTCCTTCTTGTGATTGGGAATATATTAGTGGAGCATAGGTATTTCTTTGTTATGACCCTCAATCCGTCTCTCATCTCCCAGTCTCCCCCTCTGAGCCATCTTTTCCCTACATTCTGCCCCCTCTTCTGCCTCCTCTTCCTTCCCCTGCTCCCAGTTCCCTAAATGCCCCCCACTTCTGTTCTCTGCCCTACAACTCTCCCTTCTTTTTTGCTCTGAATTTTCCTCTACACTCCGTCTTCCAGCCACCTCTCAGAGGCCCCTTCTCTGCTCCCTCAATCCCCGGCTCTCTGTCCCACATTTTCCACCTTCTCTGCCCTTTGGTCTCCCTATCCACTGCCCCCATCCCTCTCTCTGTCCCTTGTTCTCCTCAGCTCTTCCCCATAGCCTCCCTCTCTCTCATCCCGAGTCTCTGTTTTGTCTGGCCCCCAATCTTCCTCTCTGCTCTACAGCTTCCTCCTCCCACAAGCCCAAAAGCTTCCTCCTCCCACAAGCCCGTCATTAGTCCCCCTCCAAGATGGGTAGCCTGGGGATGGGGCACACATCCTTGCTTCTGCAGAGATCTGTCTCCCTGTCCCAGCAACAGCAGAGATCTGATGAAAGACAGATGAAAACTTTCCTAAAATGCTGATAGAAAGCTCACATGAAAACTGACCAACTCACTCTTTGCCGAAATACTCAAAAGCTTTAAAACTACATATCCGATAAAAAGTTAAAAGCAACAAGCAAAATCAGCAAAGTGGCCCCTTGTGAAATGAGGCTGGTGAGTTGCAGGTTTCCCTTGTCTCTCTCCAGCACCTGCACCACCACGCCACCCACTTCTGTTCCCAGAAACTGTGTCCAGCCTTCCTCCTCCCACGTGTGAATCCCCTGGGGACCCTGCCCTCCCAGGTCCCACATCTGAAATGTGCTACCCATGCCCATCCTCCTACTCACCTGCCCTCTGAAATCTGATCAGCCCCCAAAAGCTGCCTGAAATACCCTCTCTTATGAAGCTTTTCCCTGTCTTTCCATGCCACTCCACATTGCCCCTTTACACTCCATCCAGGGTACGAACCAGGGCTCAAAGCTGGGCCTTCTAGCTTCCGGTTCAGGGCTTTTCTCAAGATGTGGCCTTGGGGAACTGTGGGAGGAACGTGGGCTTGGCCATCACACAGATGTAAGTTCTGATCTTGAGGCCACCATTGCTCTCTGAGCCTCAGTTTCTATCTGTAAAGCAGGATAATCACCCGACCGGCTGTTCCCAGGTCCAGTGCTTCCTGAGGGCCTGTTGGGAGGTGTCCACTGTCGATAGTGCCCACCATAATTCAGTGTGTCACCTGAGAATTTAATGCGTCACAGCAAATAGACAAATATAGCATCAGCCCAGTGTACTTGGCCCAGAGAGGAGGGAGGAAGGTGGGCACTGTAGTTCCACAAGCCTTCCGAAGTTCTTATTTTGCAGTTTGACACATGTGACCCTGGTATTTTCCTGGAGGGAGGGAGGCTTTTCTCTATCTGTCATTCTTCCAGTAGTGGCCCCTGGGATGTTAGAACCACAGCAATCAAGCTTTGTCTTTTACTTCCTGAGTTGGGTCAAGGCTGGAGCCCTCTGCCCCTTGTTCACCTCCTATCACATTCAGGCCTGAAGCCAGCACCAGGAAAGTGGCCGGGCTGGCCATAGACCAGCCAGACTGCAGGCCTGGCCCCCTCCTGCTGTGGAAGGCCTCGTCAGATGGCAGATGGAGTCCTTGTAAATCTGCCTGGTGATTTCACTCCAAGTGAAACTCAGGGGCTCTCCACCAGGTGCCTGCAGGTGTGGGTAGGGCAGGGGGCCAGGAGTGTCCCAGTCCCCTGTGACTGCAGCACAGGTGTGCTGGAGGGTCACCCCACTGTCCACTCCCTCAGAGAAGCTGGTCAGTCTCTTCATGTGGGTTGTCACCCCCAGGTAGACATCGGGCCCTCCCTGTGGGACCTGCCCAGCCCTGGAATGCCTCCTCAGCCTATCTCCCTCCCCTCTTAGTCCAAGGTACTGGGAGCCTCCCTCCCATGAGAGTGTCCCTGTTAGCTCCTCCTGCCCCACCCCAGCTTTCCTGGCATCTATCCCCTGAGGACACCTTCCTCCCTCTCCAGCCCCTCAGAGCCATAGGAAAGCTACCTCCACTGCAGCAGCCACACTCAGACCAAGCCCGGGCCTCTGGTGGCTGCCCCTCAGTCCTCACCGCACACAGACTTGCTCTGCCTGCCCCACCAGCACTCAGAATGCCTCCCACTCTCCCTCTGTCCTCACAGCCCTGTCTCCACCCTTTCACGAGTTCCTTCTGGGCTTTGAGCAAAGGAGTTTGAGATCACAGGTTCAGTTTCCCATGTGTGCTCCAGTTACTCGGATTGGCACATGTAGTCACGAAGTGACCGTGATGCAGGGGCCCATGCTAGCTCACAGGCGGTGTGGGGCCTGGTGCCCTGCAACCCCCTGGATTCAGGAAGGGGCACCGGTGGTTCTGATGCACACAACCGGTGGCCTGTGCCTCTGGAGAAAGGAGGCCACCCAGGATGGTGTCATTTCATTTTCTCAATGGTCCTGCAAGTGAGGAGTATCTCCCTTGGGTAGATGAAGAAACAGCTTCAGAGAATGAAGCAATGTGCCCGGGCCATCCAGCTAGTTGCCTGAAGCTGGGATGTGAATTCAGAGCTCCAGACCCCAGGGCCCACCCAGCCTTCTACCCCTCACTGCCCTCTCCCCACTCTTCGGTGGGATCAGGAATCTCTGTCTTGGCTCACAACCTGCAGCTGAGGCCTCTGTAAATCCTTGTGGCATGCAGGGCCTGGCGTGGGGCAGGCACGACGCGTATCCAGTCCTGGGCCACTCAGCCCCCACTCTGCTCCTCCAGATGGGCCCTAGCCCCTGAGGTGCTGAGACTCCTGTCCCATCAGAACCTGCCCACCCTGTCCATGATGGGCGAGGCCTTGTGTGTGGCCCTGCTCTCCTGAGGACAAGCTGTGGCAGGAAGTCTTTCTCAGAGGCGGCAGGTGAGGCTGCTACTCTCCCTGCAGGAGGGGCATTCTCGTGGGGCTGAGGCTGGTCCACATGTGGCTGGACCCAAGACATGTCATCCCAGCACATGGACCTGGCTCCTCTGTCATCAGAAACTGTTCCTAGAGCCTCTGGCCTAGACCACAGAGCACAAGGAGGAAGCTTCCGCTTTCTGACCACAAGCGTCTGGCCTCAGCGTCAGCCACCCCAAACTGCTCATGGTGTTCAGAGCCAAGAGGTTTGCAGAAAACACTCAAGTTCCCATTCCTCTTAGGAAGCCCTCCAGGGGTCCTCCTGGCAGCTTGGAGGCAGGGCATGGAATGAGGATGCCTGCGCTCGCACAAAGGATGATACCCCTCGCCCCTTCCACTTTGCCATCATGCTGAGAACTCTAGGTTCTGCCGCCAGGGATAAAGTTCAAGGGTTGATGAATCTGGCTTAGAAAGTGCCTTGCGGGGGCCAGGCACAGTGGCTTATGCCTGTAATCCCAGCACTTTGGGAGGCCGAGGCAGGCGGATCACTTGAGGTCAGGAGTTTGAGACCAGCCTGGCCAACATGGTGAAACCCTGTCTCTACTAAAAATACAAAACTTAGCCAGATATGGTGGCAGGTGCCTGTAGTCCCAGGTACTTGGGAGGCTGAGGCAGGAGAATCACTTGAACCCTGGAAGTGGAGGTTGCAGTGAGCCGAGATCGAGTCACTGCACTCCAGCCTGAGCAACACAGTGAGACTCCACCTCAAAATAAAAAAGAACATGCCTTGGAGGGCATCGAGTCCAGGGCTTTCCAAACCTGCTGGTCATCAGAACGTGTGATGCAATGCCTGAGCCTCTCATCCCACCTTCCTGTCTGCCATCCATTGCTGCAGAGACAACAGCCCTCCAGAAGCTATGGCTGCTGCCTCAGAGCCACCCATGTCCTGGAAGCAGGAGCCTGGCAGGGAGGGGGCCAAGCAGCCTTGTCCAGGAGGCCTGGGCAGCTGTGCTGTACACAGCCTGGGGTGGTGCCTTCTAGCTGCAAGGCCAGCCTCACCCTGCCACCAGTAATGCCACAGGTGCAGCCAGAGCTGCTTGGTCTCACTGTTCTCTGGGCATCACCATGCAGCTGTGAACTGCAAATGTCCCAAGACAACTCGAAACCATGTGAGCTCCCTGTATCTAAGCCTCACCATTTTCACTCACTTGTTAGCCCCACTGAAAACTGGAAAGAGAGGAAGTGGCTATGATGGAAAGACCTGGGGTGGGACTCCAGCTCTGCTGGCAAGTGGCAGAGGTGGGAGTCACTGAGGCTTGCTGTCTTCATCTGTGGAAGGGGTCGTAAATCCCCTGCACTCCCAGAGTCATTGTGGGGATCCAGTGTCAGCAAGCCCATCTCCAGTTGTAAAGGCCTCCCTCAAGGCTATCCCATGTGGGGGCAGCTGTGGACCCTCACTGGGCACAGCCTCACAGGTGCAGGCATGAGCCTGGGGATCTCCCCCTCCTCCAGCCTGAGCTAAGTGCAGACAGCAGACATTGCCCTCTGAGCAGCACAGTACCATCTTGGCTTGCTGGATTCTCTCTCCTCAAGGGCAGGGCCCAGGATTTGTCCATTTCTTTCACCTGCCTGGGTCGTAGCACTGAGCCTTGTCAGGGGCAGGCCTTCAGTGAATGTCTTGGCTAAATGAATTCAGGAGTTCATTTAAGGTGTTCATGAAGAGTCTTGGCTCCATGAACTGTAGTGGAGGCAAAACTCTACCTCTTCCCATTTCAGCTAGGTCTGAGAATCAGCATAAGACAGATTCATGGGCAAAAGCATACAGATTTCTTTAATACAAGTTGTACGTGGCATGGGAGCCCTCTTAAAAAGATGAAGACCCCAAGAAGCAGTTAGAGTCAATCCCCCTTAGATACTGCACTGGATGAATCATTGTGAAACATGATAAGGCCAAGGGGCTTGGGCTAGGGCAGGTAACTGGGCAGGGAAGTGACTCGGGAGGTAAGGGTTCATTGTACAAGATCTGTTTGTATGGATTTCCTTTGGCTTCAACTTCCCAACCTTGATGAAAAGAGTGTTACTTTCCTTTTGGTATAGGGAGGACATCTTTCCCAGGGGACTTTCATCTCCTGCTTCTAAGAAACAGCACGAATGTCAGAGTATCTTACACCTGCTGTTTTTTTAAGTGCTTTTCATTCAACATAGTCCCGTGCCACAGCAGCATACTTCGGTGTGACAAATTCTTAACACTTCCAGAACAAAGGCTCAGGAGACCACGTGTGGACTGATTGCCTGTTCTCCTTCCCAGGTGGATTCATACGACGTGACTGTGGACGAGGAACTGGGCGAGATCCAGCTGGTCAGAATCGAGAAGCGCAAGTACTGGCTGAATGACGACTGGTACCTGAAGTACATCACGCTGAAGACGCCCTGTGGGGACTACATCGAGTTCCCCTGCTACCGCTGGATCACTGGTGATGGCGAGGTTGTCCTGAGGGACGGACGCGGTGAGCAGCTCAGGCCCCTTCTGCCCCGGGCTTCCCGAGAACCGGAAGTTCTTCCTGTCCTCAAAGCACTGTAGTCATAGGAGGAATGACACTGCTGTGCAGGGGCGGGAAGTGGGAGGGCTCTTGCCCTGTGCCTCGACATACCTACAGGAGGCATGACTTTCCTTGGGATTCTTACAAGCCCCTGAGGGTGGAGCGGGTGGCCCCGGGCCTCACTGTCGTCATGTCCTCACTCTGCACTACAGTTCTATGGGGGAGGGTTGTGCCCCTCTTTTTGTCAGTGGGTAACTAGGGTCCATACAAGCAGATACCTATGGGACATGCCCCTGGATGGGCACTTCTGTAGTTGCCAGGGTGTGGCATCACTTTCTAGGTTCATAGTCTGCCCTCTGTGAGATCACAGTAGGGCTCAGGCAAGCTCGGGAGGCCCATGTGGGCCTGGGGAGGGAAGGGGTGGACAAGGAGCACCCCAAGTGCCAGCTCTGAGAGGCCATGGACGGGCCTGCAAATCACAGTAACCAGTTCTTCAACCCGAAGTCTCACCTTTCACTTAAAGAGAGAAGAATTTCAAATCTGTTCCCCTTACTAAGACGCCCAGATGTGCAGACCTCAGTTAGGAGGCCATTCTTTGTAAGGGACACACAGCTGACCTGGTACAGAGCATCAGAGACAGACTCAGGCATCAAGGTCAGCCAAGGCTCCCTGAATGAACCGCCTTGCATACCCAGCTTCCTAGTGTGCCTGGCAAAATCCTACCTCGCTTCGAGTCATAACCCTTCGGCTTGCTCTCTGTTTAAAACTGGAAGGATAAGCCTTCAAAGGCCAGGCAGCCAGCGTAATAATAAGAAGAAGCCACTGCTTCTGCCATGACAGCGTCAAACTTTCTCTTTGCCAGGTTTCCTGTAGCTAGTGTGTTCTTCACAAAGTTTGGTGGGGTAGGTAGGAAGAGATGACTGTTACCCCCATTTTATAGCTAAGAAAACTGAGACAAAGGAGAAAAAAGTTATTCTGTACCTGCTGTTCTTAAGCTCCCAGGCCACATCCCATCGTTTCTGAAGTGGAATTTGACTTAAGAAACCAAATCTCCAGAATATTTCAGAACATGGAGATAAGAGGATTTTTGTCCTCCTACCTAATGACAGGAAAAAAATCATAAAGTTCACTTATTCTTGTGGTCGACAGAATGTGGAAGGTTGTGGACAGGGCACTTCTCTTTTTCTGGTGGTTAGAAAATGCTGGCTCTGAAACTCCCTCCTGCACATCTACCCAAGGTCTCGGTTATGAAGCCCTTCTTCCTGCAGACCCTTCAGCTCATCTTGGCAAAAAACAGATGGTACACTAGGATGAGGGTTTAAGAAAGGGGTGTCACAAAGTTGTGGGCCCATGTGCAGAGGGACCATGCAGAGTGCAGGGCCATCAGCAGCACTAGTCCTGATGCAAGGGGAGGAGGAAGGTTGTGGGAGTAATGCAGAAGTATCCTGGAGACCGCACCCTTGGAGGAGCTGCGGCCCTCAGTAGAAAAGTGCTGGGGAGTAATTGGCCTCTCCTTGCTCTACACATTCCCTCCCTCTGGTCAGAGTTCCCAGTGGAAAGCTCATTGAGGCATCTCATTCCAATCACTTTCAGGGACAGCACAGGTTGGAAGGTGAGCAGAGAGAAGCTGTCCAGCAAGTTCCATTCTCTCTACTGCTGTAAAACCAACCTCCTTGGTAACTTTAAACAGCCATTTAATTTTGTTCATGCTCTTGCCGGTCAGGAATTTAGGAAAAGCTTCACTGGGCGTTCATCTGTGGCCATGTAGCATCAGCTGAGGGGGATGGGCCTTCTTCTTTCACGTGTCTGGCACCTCTAGGCTCCTTGGCCTCTCTGTCCATATGGAGTCTCATTCTTTAAGGCCTCTCACAGAATGGTGTCCTCTGGGTGCTTGCATTTCTTACATGATGGCTGGCTTCCAAGAGCAAGTTTTCTAAGAGACAGAAAATGGAAGCTGCCAATCTCTTGAGGCTTGGGCCTGGAAACTGGCACACTGTAACTTCCACCATATTCTACTGCTCCAAGCAGTCACAGAGCCCACCCAGACTCTGGGGGGTGGGGAGGGATGCAGACCCCCATCTCTCAATGGAAGGAATGTCAAAGAATTTGTGGCCTATTATTATTATTGTTGTTATTTTGAGACAGAGTCTCACTCTATTGCCCAAGCTGGAGGACAGTGGCACGATCTCAGCTCACTGCAACCTCTGCCTCCCAGGTTCAAGCGATTCTCCTGCCTCAGCCTCCCAGGTAGCTTGGTTTACAGACTCCAGGTAGCCACCAAGCCTGGCTAATTTTTGTATTTTTACTAGAGATAGGGTTTCGCCATGTTGGCCAGACTGGTCTGGAACTCCTGACCTCAGGTGATCCACCCGCCTCGGCCTCCCAAAGTGCTGGGATTACAGTCGTGAGCCACCATGTCCAGCTGTGGCCAATTATTAATCCACCACATGGCACAACAACCAATCCCTTGAAGAACCCGGAAATGAGGGGGCCAGCCTACAAGTGATTCAATTACTCACCATATGATCACCCCTTAAATCTAATATTTCACCACTACACCTTGGGTGAACATGAATGTCAGAGGGCCATTACTGTGGCCCCACAGATACAGAGCATCTGTGTGAAGGGACAGCTTCATTTAGGCACTGTGTCAGTCCTTGGAACCTGCCCTGCTGAGCTCTTCTGCCATCAGTCCAGGCTTTCTCATCCTGCCGTGCTCCCAGAACTTCATCAGCCATTGGATAGATTCTTCAAACACCTTCGGGACCAGGGGAGACAGAACTATTCTCTTTTTGAAACTTGGCATGTTGCAATTCTGCATGTACTGACTTATTCATACCAGTGAAACTGAAGCGATCCAGCTCCTCAGAGTCAAGGTGCCCAAGAGATTAGCTGGTTCCTTCAGGTAGATAAGAGATGATGAATGTTGAGTGCCTCCAGAACTACCCCCATAGCCAATGATAACAGTTATTGTCACCATTAATACTCACCTTGCCTTCTGTGGCCTCAAGCTTCCCCTCCTGGCTGCCTTTACATCCCCAGGGGAGAATGCAGAGGTATCCCATTAATATTCCTTTTTGGGCCCCAGTTCCAAGCTCAAGGATGAAGATGCCTCAGCCTGGAAGTGCTGTCGGGTGGACAGCTCAGAATGTGGCCTGAGTGACATCTGAGAACTAACTGGGTCCAGGTCTGCAATTAGATCACTACAGAGGTTGAAGCCTATAGTTCCAGCACTTTGGGTGGCTAAGGCGGGAGGATTGTTTGAGTCTAGGATTTTGACACAAGCCTAGGCAATGTAGAGAGACCCCATCTCTACAAAAAAAAATTGAAAATTAGCTAGGGGCCGAGGTGGATGGATCACAAGGTCAGGAGATCGAGACCATACTGGCTAACACAGTAAAACCCCGTCTCTACTAAAAATACAAAAAATTAGCTGGACATGGTGGTGGGCAACTAGTCCCAGCTACTTGGGAGGCAGAGGCAGGAGAATGGCGTGAACCTGGGAGGTGGAGCTTGCAGTGAGCTGAGATCGTGCCACTGCACTCCAGCCTGGGCGACAGAGCAAGACTCTGTCTTTAAAAAAAAAAAAAAAAAAAAAATTAGCTAGGCGTGGTAGTGTGTGCCTATAGTCCCAACCACTTAGGAGGCTGAGGTTGGGGAATCACTTGAGTCCTGAAGTTCAAGGCTGCAGGGAGTTATGATCATGCCACTGCACACTAGCCTGGGAGACAGAGGAAGACCCTGTCTCTTAAAAAATAAATACAAAATAAAATACAAAGACTCAGAAGAGGGGTTTTAGAAACTTTTATAGCAACTTAACAAAACAATTTTATGACTTTTGTACCTAACAAGAAAAAAAAAGACTTGCATTTTGAATATCTTTGGGTTTTTTAAATTTCATTTTTCTAGTAATTAATTTTTATTATATTTTACAAAAATATCAATCTGTGTTGAAAAGTAAGTTTTAAAACATAATGCTTTACCACAAGAGCTAGAAAAACTATTCCAGGACATGTTTTCAGGAGATCTGGGCTCGCCCTATTCACAGCTCTATGGGCTGCGTTCACAGGCTTGGCCTTAAGCAACAGTTTAAAGAGTGGTCATGATATGACCTCATCTGCTCTAAAGGCTCCGAGAAGCAGCCCTGCCCTTAGCTACCTGCTCCAACTCCCGCGGTGAGAGACGGCAGTAGGACAGGCTGAGAGAGAAGATGCTCTCGGAGCTAGGCTTAGAGGGAGGAGCAGAACCCTCAGGCCAATGATGACTATAGGCATAATGATAATGATCATTGTTCCCTTCCATTGGCATTTACTGCATGCCAGGTGCTGTGTGGAGGGCTTTCCTGCATTCTCTCCCCAAATGCACACCATGACCCGGAGAAGTAGGCATTATCATCTCCATTTTACATGTGAGGGGGTCAGGGCAACTCTTGGTCACACAGCTTCAGTGAGAGACCCCAAGTCCAAGCACATGTGTCTCTTCTAAAGCCATCTAGGACACTGCACTCTTTTAGAATGAAGCTCATTCTCAATCCTCTGTGTAGGCACGACAAGGAACTGGGTTGTGTCATCGTCTGTATATCGAATCTTAAGTCACACATTTCTCCATGAAGAAATGAAATGGACTTAGAAACATAAGAACTGTGAGAACTGCTGCTCTCACAGGCAACACTAAAACCCAGAGTGAACTCCCATTTTTGCTCAGTATAAGAATTGCAGAGAAGAGGAGTAAACTATTCTGCAGTGATTTAAAGATACCCACCAAGGGCCACAAAATGCCTTTCTCCTGGAGCAAAAAGGCAGCTCTGCACCAGGGGCCCTTAGGTCCCTGAAAAGTCTTGAGGGGCTGAGTGGAAGGTTAGGACCTCAAGTGGAAATGCACACGCAGGCCAGAGTTAGGCATGTACTGTGCCTGCCAAGCCAAGTGAGAACCAAGCCTGGCTCTTGCATCTGAACATGATTCTCTAAGCACTGAAAGGCAGGGGCCCCAAGGCTTGCTGAATGACTGAGCAAGAGGATGAGGAACTGGATTTGGCTTTTGTAAAGTGAGTGGCTAAGAGCACAGGATTTGAGTCTTATGTTGAAAATTCACTAATTCAGACTGGTTCCAAGATGGCCAAATAGGAACAGCTCCAGTCTACAGCTCCCAGCATGAGCAATGCAGAAGACGGGTGATTTCTGCATTTCTAACTGAGGTACCGGGTTCATCTCACTGGGGATTGTTGGACATGGGGACAGGACAGTGGGGGCAGCCCACCGAGTGTGAGCATCACCTCATCTGGGAAGCACAAAGGGAATTCCCTTTCCTAGCCAAGGGAAGTGGTGACGGACGGCACCTAGAAAATCGGGTCACTCCCACCCTAATACTGCACTTTTCCAATTGTCTTAGCAAACGGCACACCAGAAGATTATATCCTACCCCTGGCTCGGAGGGTCTCACGCCCACAGATCCTGGCTCATTGATAGCACAGCAGTCTGAGATTGATCTGCAAGGTGGCAGCGAGGCTGGGAGAGGGGCACCCGCCATTGCTGAGGCTTGAGTAGGTAAACAAAGCGGCCAGGAAGCTTGAACTGGGTGGAGCCCATCACAGCTCAAAGAGGCCTGCCTGCCTCTGTAGACTCCACGTCAGGGGGCAGGGCATAGCTGAACAAAAGGCAGCAGAAACCTCTGCCGACTTAAGTGTTCCTGTCTGACAGCTTTGAAGTGACTAGTGGTTCTCCCAGCATGGAATTTGAGATCTGAGAATGGACAGACTGCCCCCTCAAGTGGGTCCCTGACCCCAGAGTAGCCTAACAGGGAGGCACCCTCCAGTAGGGGCAGACTGACACCACACATGGCCAGGTACACCTCTGAGATGAAGCTTCCAGAGGAACAATCAGGCAGCAACATTTGCTGTTCAGCAATATTTGCTGTTCTGCAGCCTCCGCTGCTGATACTCAGGCAAACAGGGTCTGGAGTGGACCTCTAGCAAACTCCAACAGACCTGCAGCTGAGGGTCCTGACTGTTGGAAGGAAAACTAACAAACAGAAAGGACATCCACACCAAAACCCCATGTGTATGTCACCATCATCAAAGACCAAAGGTAGATAAAACCACAAAGATGGGGAAAAACGGAGCAGAAAAGCTGAACATTCTAAAAATCAGAGCACCTCTCCTCCTCCAAAGGAACGCAGCTCCTCGCAAGCGGTGGAACAAAGCAGGATGGAGAAAGACTTTGACGAGTTGAAAGAAGAAGACTTCAGATGATCAAACTTCTCTGAGCTAAAGGAGGAAGTTCGAACCCATCGCAAAGAAGCTAAAAACCTTGAAAAAAGATTAGAGGAATGGCTAACTAGAATAACAAATGTAGAGAAGTCCTTAAATGACCTGATGGAGCTGAAAAACATGGCACGAGAACTACATGATGAATGCACAAGCTTCAGTAGTGGATTTGATCAACTGGAAGAAAGGGTATCAGTGATTAAAGATGAAATGAATGAAATGAAGCGAGAAGAGAAGTTTAGAGAAAAAAGAGTAAAAAGACACTAACAAAGAATCCAAGAAATATGGGACTATGTGAAAAGACCAAATCTACGTCTGTCTGCTGTACCTGAAAGTGACGGGGAGAATGGAACCAGGATAGAAAACACTCTGCAAGATATTATGCAGTAGAACTTCCAAACCCTAGCAAGGCAGGCCAACATTCAAATTCAGGAAATACAGAGAACACCACAAAGATACTCCTTGAGAAGAGCAACTCCGAGACACATAATTGTCAGATTCACCAAAGTTGAAATCAAGGAAATAATATTAAGGGCACTGAGAGAGAAAGGTCAGGTTACCCACAAAGGGAAGCCCATCAGACTAATTAATAGCTGATCTCTCGGCAGAAACTCTGCAAGCCAGAAGAGGGTGGGGGCCAATATTCAACATTCTTAAAGAAAAGAATTTTCAACCCAGAATTTCATATCCGGCCAAACAAAGCTTCATAAGTGAAGGAGAAATAAAATACTTTACAGACAAGCAAATGCTGAGAGATTTTGTCACCACCAGGCCTGCCCTACAAGAGCTCCTGAAGGAAGCACTAAACATGGAAAGGAACAACCGGTACCAGCCACTGCAAAAACATGCCACATTGTAAAGACCATCAATGCTAGGAAGAAACTGCATCAACTAACGAGCAAAATAACCAGCTAACATCATAAAGACAGGATCAAATTCACACATAACAATATTAACCTTAAATGTAAATGCACTAAATGCTCCAATTAAAAGACACAGACTGGCAAATTGGATAAGAAGTCAAGACCCATCAGTGTGCTGTATTCAGGAAACCCATCTCATGTGCAGAGACACACATAAGCTCAAAATAAAGGGATGAAGGAAGATCTACCAAGCAAATGGAAAACAAAAAAAGGCGGGGGTTGCAATCCTACTCTCAGATAAAACAGACTTTAAAACAACAAAGATCAAAAGAGACAAAGAAGGCCATTACATAATGGTAAAGGGATCAATTCAACAAGAAGAGCTCACTATCCTAAACATATACGCACCCAATACAGGAGCACCCAGATTCATAAAGCAAGTCCTTAGAGACCTACAAAGAGACCTAGACTCCCACACAATAATAATGGGAGACTTTAACACCCCATTGTCAACATTAGAGAGATCAATGAGACAGAAAGTTAACAATGATATCCAGAAATTGAACTCAGCTCTCCACCAAGCAGAAATAATAGACACCTACAGAACTCCCCACCCCAAATCAACAGAATATACATTCTTCTCAGCACCACATCACACCTATTCCAAAATTGACCACATAGTTGGAAGTAAAGCACTCCTCAGCAAATTTAAAAGAACAGAAATTATAACAAACTGTCTCTCAGACCACAGTGCAGTCAAACTAGAACTCAGGATTAAGAAACTCACTCAAAACCACTCAACTACATGGAAACTGAATAACCTACTCCTGAATGACTACTGAGTACATAACGAAATGAAGGCAGAAATAAAGATGTTCTTTGAAACCAACGAGAACAAAGACACAACATACCAGAATCTCTGGGACACATTTAAAGCACTGTGTAGACGGAAATTTATAGCACTAAATGCCCACGAGAGAAAGCAGGAAAGATCTAAAATTGACACCCTAACATCACAATTAAAACAACTAGAGAAGCAAGAGGAAACACATTCAAAAGCTAGCAGAAGGCAAGAAATAATTAAGATCAGAGCAGAGCTGAAGGAGATAGAGACACAAAAAAACCTTCAGAAAATCAATGAATCCAGGAGCTGGTTTTTTGAAAAGATCAAAAAAATTGATAGACCACTAGCAAGACTAATAAAGAAGAAAAGAGAGAAGAATCAAATAGATGCAATAAAAAGTGATAAAGGGGATATAACCACAGATCCCACAGAAATACAAACTACCATCAGAGAATATTATAAACAATTCTATGCAAATAAACTAGAAAATCTAGAAGAAACGGATAAATTCCTGGACACATACACCCTCCCAAGACTAAACCAGGAAGAAGTTGAATCCCCGAATAGACCAATAACAGACTCTGAAATTGAGGCAATAATTAATAGCCTACCGACCCAAAAAAGTTGAGGACCAGATGGATTCACAGCCGAATTCTACCAGAGGTACAAGGAGGAGCTGGTACCTTCCTTCTGAAACTATTCCAATCAATATAAAAAGAGGGAATCTTCCCTAACTCATTTTATGAGGCCAGCATCATCCTGATACCAAAGCCTGGCAGAGACACAACAAAAAAAAAGAATTTTAGACCAATATCCCTGATGAATATCGATGCAAAAATCCCCAATAAAATACTGGCAAAACGAATCCAGCAGCACATCGAAAAGCTTATACACCATGATCAAGTGGGCTTCATCCCTAGGATGCAAGGATAGGTCAACATATGCAAATCAATAAATGTAATCCAGCATGTAAACAGAACCAAAGACAAAAACCACATGATTATCTCAATAGATGCAGAAAAGGCCTTTGACAAAATTCAACCACCGTTCATGCTAAAAACTCTCAATAAATTACGTATTAATGGGATGTATCTCAAAATAATAAGAGCTATTTGTGACAAACCCACAGCCAATCATACTGAATGGGCAAAAACTGGAAGCATTCCCTTTGAAAACTGGCACAAGACAGGGATGCCCTCTCTCCCCACTCCTATTCAACATAGTGTTGGAAGTTCTGGCCAGGGCAATCAGGCAGGAGAAAGAAATAAAGGATATTCAGTTAGGAAAAGAGGAAGTCAAATTGTCCCTGTTTGCAGATGACATGCCTGTATGTCAAGAAAACCCCATTGTCTCAGCCCAAAATCTCCTTAAGCTGATAAGGAACTTCAGCAAAGTCTCAGGATACAAAATCAATGTGCAAGAATCACAAGCATTCTTATACACCAATCACAGACAAACAGAGAGCCAAATGATGAGTGAACTCCCATTCACAATTGCTACAAAGAGAATAAAATACCTAGGAATCCAACTTACAAGAGATGTGAAGGACCTCTTCAAGAACTACAAACTACTGCTCAACAAAATAAAAGAAGACACAAACAAATGGAAGAACATTCCATGCTCATGGGTTGGAAGAATCAATATCATGAAAATGGCCATACTCCCAAGGTAATTTATAGTTTCAATGTCATCCCCATCAAACTACCAATGACTCTTCTCAGAATTGGATAAAACTACTTTAAAATTCATATGGAACCAAAAAAGGGCCTGCATTGCCAAGACAATCCTAAGCCAAAACAACAAAGCTAGAGGCATCACACTACCTGACTTCAAACTATACTACAAGGCTACAGTAACCAAAACAGCATGGTACTGGTACCAAAACAGAGACATAGACAAATGGAACAGAACAGAGCCCTCAGAAATAACTCCACACATCTACAATCATCTGATCTTTGACAAACTTGACAAGAACAAGAAATGGGGAAAGGATTCCCTGTTTAATAAATGGTGCTGGGAAAACTGGCTAGCCATATGTAGAAAGCTGAAACTGGATCCCTTCCTTACACCTCATACAAAAATTAATTCAAGATGGATTAAAGACTTAAATGTTAGACCTAAAACTGTAAAAACCCTGGAAGAAAACCTAGGCAATACCATTCAGGACATAGGCATTGGCATGGACTTCATGTCTAAAACACCAAAAGCAATGGCAACAAAAGCCAAAATTGACAAATGGGATCTAATTAAACTGAAGAGCTTCTGCACAGCAAAAGAAACTACCATCAGAGTGAACAAGCAACCTACAGAATGGGAAAAATATTTTGCAATCTACTTATCTGACAAAGGGCTAATATCCAGAATCTACAAACAACTCAAACAAATTTACAAGAAAAAAACAACCCCATCAAAAAGTGGGCAAAGGATATGAACAGACACTTCTCAAAAGACATTTATGCAGCCAACAGACACATGAGAAAATGCTCATCACCACTGGCCATCAGAGAAATGCAAATCAAAACCATAATGAGATACCATCTCATACCAGTTAGAATGGCAATCATTAAAAAGTCAGGAAACAACAGGTGCTGGAGAGGATGTGGAGAAATGGGAACACTTTTCCACTGTTGGTGGGACTGTAAACTAGTTCAACCTTTGTGGAAGACACTGTGGCAATTCCTCGGGGATCTAGAACTAGAAATACCATTTGACCCAGCCATCCCATTCCTGCGTATATACCCAAAGGATTATAAATCATGCTGCTATAAAGACACATGCACACATATTTTTACTGCAGCACTATTCACAATAGCAAAGACTTGGAACCAACCCAAATGTCCATCAATGATAGACTGAATTAAGAAAATGTGGCACATATACACCATGGAATACTATGCAGCCATAAAAAAGGATGAGTTCATGTCCTTTGCAGGGACATGGATGAAGCTGGAAACCATCATTCTCAGCAAACTATCGCAAGGACAGAAAACCAAACACCACATGTTCTCACTCATAGGTGGGAATTGAACAATGAGAACACATGGACACAGGAAGGGGAACGTCACACACTGGGGCCTGTCATGGGGTGGGGGGATGGGGGAGGGATAGCATTAGGAGATATACCTAATGTAAATGATGAGTTAATGGGTGCAGCACACCAACATGGCGCATGTATACATGTGTAACAAACCTGCACATTGTGCACATGTATCCTAGAACTTAAAGTAGAATTAAAAAAAAAAAAAAAAAGAAAATTCACTAATTAGGTGTGTGACCTTGGGTAAAGTTCAAGAGCAAAGCTACACAACTTCCCTAAGCCTCAGTTTCTTCATCATTAAGTGGGGAAGTGCTCTGAGGCTCAAATGAGGTCATGCACATAAAGCACTCGGCATAGGCAGGTCATCAGAAGGAAGCCTACACACTGGGCATTGGGCATTGTTATTGTTCTTCCTAAGGCTACTCTCATGTTGTTCTTTCTTTACAGCAAAGTTGGCCCAAGATGACCAAATTCACATTCTCAAGCAACACCGACGTAAAGAACTGGAAACACGGCAAAAACAATATCGGTGAGTTATGACATCAGATCGAGTGGCCACGGGACCGTGGTTTCTTCTATCTCAAGTGCATGGTATGAAATAAACCCTTTCCACAGTGTATGGCCCGTCACTGCTGGAAAGTCACCAAGGCACCAGCTCCCAGTGTGGGTGCACAATCTCTAGACTTCACCTTACCTACAACTCCAGACAAGAGATGGAGAGGAGAGTAATGAAAATAACTTTGGATCAACCATATTGGCATGTAGGAAGAATGGGCAGAAAAGCTTGGGTGTACCTTAATGTTCGCCATTGTAGGGGTTGCGTCTTACTTCTTATGTCTTCTTATAACAATTCAATTATAAAAGTGATATGTGATCAGCAACAAAATTGACAACTCTTCAGCCAACTGTCCAGAGAATTCAAACTATTAAAATGTGCAATAAGAGAAGAAAAATCAATACAGAAATTAAAATGAATAAAAAAGGAAAAATGAGACTCATAAAATGAGGGAAAATCAATACAGAAATTAAAATTAATAAAAAAGAATACTATGAACAATTGCATGCCAACAAACTAGTTCAATGAAATGCACAAATTCCTAGAAAGACACAAACTACCAAAACTGACTCATGAAGAAATGGTTAATCTGAATAAACCAATCACAACCAAAGAAATTGAATTAGTAATTCTAAAATTTCCCACAAATAAAAGCCCAGACCCAGATAGCTTCACTGGCTAATTCTATCAAACATGTAAAGAATTAATACCGATCTTGCATAAACTCTTTTAAGAAATAGAAGGAACACTTCCCAACTCATTGTCTCATACCCATATTATACCAAAACTAAAGGCATCACAAGAAAACTGTAAACCAATATCCCTTAGCAATATAGATATAAACATTTTCAATGAAATACTAGCGAAGCTAACCCAGCAGTATATAAAAGGCATTAAACAATATGAACTTGTGGGATTTAGCCCAGGAATGCAAAGTTGGTTTAACATCCAAAAATCAATTAATTGAACTCACCATATCAATAGAGTAAAGAACAAAACAAAGTACATAATCATGTCAATAGACATACAGAAAAGGCATTTGACAAAATCCAACACCCATTCATGATAAAACACTCAAAAAATAGGAATTGAAGAAAATGTCCTCAACCTGATAAAGGTTTGAAAATTCACAATTAGGCTGGGTGTGGTGGCTCACACCTGTAATCCCAGCACTTTGGGAGGCCAAGGTGGGCAGATGACAAGGTCAAGAGATTGAGACCATCCTGGCCAACATGGTGAAACCCCATCTATACTAAAATACAAAAAGTAGCTTGGTGTGGTGGCACGCACCTGTAGTCCCAGCTACTCAGGAGGCTGAGGCAGGAGAATTGCTTGAACCCAGAAGGCGGAGGTTGCAGTGAGCCGAGATCATGCCACAGCACTCCAGCATGGTGACAGAGCAAGACTCCATCCCCCCACAAAAAGAAAAAAAGAAAATTCACAGTTAACACTATACTTAATGATGAAAGGCTGAATCCAGAAACAGGATAAGGATGTTCACTTTTGCTACTTGTATTGAACATTGTACTGGAGGGTCTAGCCAGGTCAGTTAGGGAAGAAAAAGATAAGTAAAGGCATCCGCACTGGAGTACAGTAAGTAAAACTATCACAATTTACAAATGACATGATCTTTTTTTTTTAGTAAAGCTTTATTATTATTATTATTATTATTATACTTTAAGTTTTAGGGTACATGTGCACAATGTGCAGGTTTGCTACATATGTATCCATGTGCCATGTTGGTGTGCTGCACCCATTAACTCATCAGTTAGCATTAGGTATATCTCCTAATGCTGTCCCTCCCCCCACCCCACAACAGTCCCTGGAGTGTGATGTTCCCCTTCCTGTGTCCATGTGTTCTCATTGTTCAATTCACACCTATGAGTGAGAACATGCCGTGTTTGGTTTTTTGTCCTTGCGATAGTTTACTGAGAATGATGTTTTCCAGTTTCATCCATGTCCCTACAAAGGACATGAACTCATCATTTTTTATGGCTGCATAGTATTCCATGGTGTATATGTGCCACATTTTCTTAATCCAGTCTATCGTTGTTGGACATTTGGGTTGGTTCCAAGCCTTTGCTATTGTGAATAGTGCTGCAATAAAAATATGTGTGCATGTGTCTTTATAGCAGCATGATTTATAGTCCTTTGGGTATATACCCAGTAATGGGATGGCTGGGTCAAATGGTATCTCTAGTTCTAGATCTCTGAGGAATCACCACACTGACTTCCACAATGGTTGAACTAGTTTACAGTCCCACCAACAGTGTAAAAGTGTTCCTATTTCTCCACATCCTCTCCAGCACCTGTTGTTTCCTGATTTTTTAATGATGGCCACTCTAACTGGTGTGAGATGGTGTATCCCATTGTGGTTTTGATTTGCATTTCTCTGATGGCCAGTGATGATGAGCATTTCTTCATGTGTTTTTTGGCTGCATAAATGTCTTCTTTTGAGAAGTGTCTGTTCATGTCCTTTGCCCACTTTTTGATGGGGTTCTTTGTTTTTTTCTTGTAAATTTGTTTGAGTTCATTGTAGATTCTGGATATTAGCCCTTTGTCAGATGAGTAGGTTGTGAAAATTTTCTCCCATTTTGTAGGTTGCCTGTTCACTCTGATGGTAGTTTCTTTTGCTGTGCAGAAGCTCTTTAGATTACTTAGATCCTATTTGTCAATTTTGGCTTTCGTTGCCATTGCCTTGGTGTTTTAGACAGGAAGTCCTTGCCCATGCCTATGTCCTGAATGGTATTGCCTAGGTTTTCTTCTAGGGTTTTTATGGTTTTAGGTCTAACATGTAAGTCTTTAATCCATCTTGAATTAATTTTTGTATAAGGTGTAAGGAAGGGATCCAGTTTCAGCTTTCTATATATGGCTAGCCAGTTTTCCCAGCACCATTTATTAAATAGGGAATCCTTTTCCCATTGCTTGTTTTTGTCAGGTTTGTCAAAGATCGGATAGTTGTAGATATGCGGCATTATTTCTCAGGGCTCTGTTGTGATGCATTGATCTATGTCTCTGTTTTGGTACCAGTACCATGCTGTTTTGGTTACTGTAGCCTTCTAGTATAGTTTGAATTCAGGTAGCGTGATGCCTCCAGCTTTGTTCTTTTGGCTTAGGATTGACTTGGCGATGCAGGCTCTTTTTTGGCTCCATATGAACTTTAAAGTAGTTTTTTCCAATTCTGTAAAGAAAGTCATTGGTAGCTTGATGGGGATGACATTGAATCTATAAATTACCTTGGGCAGTATGGCCATTTTCACAATATTGATTCTTCCAACCCATGAGCGTGGAATGTTCTTCCTTTTGTTTGTATCCTCTTTTATTTCATTGAGCAGTGGTTTGTAGTTCTCCTTGAAGAGGTCCTTCACATCCCTTGTAAATTGGATTACTAGGTATTTTATTCTCTTTGAAGCAATTGTGAATGGGACTTCACTCATGATTTGGCTCTCTGTTTGTCTGTGATTGGTGTACAAGAATCCTTGTGATTTTTGCACATTGATTTTGTATCCTGAGACTTTGCTGAAGTTGCTTATCAGATTAAGGAGATTTTGGGCTGAGACAATGGGGTTTTCTAGATATACAATCATATCATCTGCAAACAGGGACAATTTGACTTCCTCTTTTCCTAATTGAATACCCTTTATTTCCTTCTCCTGCCTGATTGCCCTGGCCAGAACTTCCAGCACTATGTTGAATAGGAGTGATGAGAGAGGGCATCCCTGTCTTGTGCCAGTTTTCAAAGGGAATGCTTCCAGTTTTTGCCCATTCAGTATGATATTGGCTGTGGGTTTGTCATAGATAGCTCTTATGATTTTGAGATACATCCCATCAATACCTAATTTATTGAGAGTTTTTAGCATGAAGGGTTGTTGAATTTTGTCAAAGACCTTTTCTGCATCTATTGAGATAATCATGTGGTTTTTGTCTTTGGTTCTGTTTACATGCTGGATTACATTTATTGATTTGCGTATGTTGAACCAGACCTGCATCCCAGGGATGAAGCCCACTTGATCATGGTGGATAAGCTTTTTGATGTGCTGCTGGATTCGGTTTGCCAGTATTTTATTGAGGATTTTTGCATCAATGTTCATGAAGGATATTGGTCTGAAATTCTCTTTTTTGGTTGTGTCTCTGCTGGGCTTTGGTATCAGGATGATGCTGGCTTCATAAAATGTGTTAGGGAGGATTCCCTCTTTTTCTATCAATTGGAATAATTTCAGAAGGAATGGTACCAGTTCCTCCTTGTACCTCTGGTAGAATTCGGCTGTGAATTCATCAGGTCCTGGACTCTTTTTGGTTGGTAAGCTATTGATTATTGCCACAATTTCAGAACCTGTTATTGGTCTATTTAGAGATTCAACTTCTTCCTGGTTTAGTCTTGGGAGGGTGTATGTGTCCAGGAATTTATCCATTTCTTCTAGATTTTCTAGTTTATTTGCATAGAGGTGTTCATAGTATTCTGTGATGGTAGATTGTATTTCTGTGGGATCAGTGGTGATATCCCCTTTATCATTTTTTATTGCATCTATTTGATTCTTCTCTCTTTTCTTCTTTATTAGTCTTGCTAGCGGTCTATCAATTTTGTTGATCTTTTCAAAACACCAGCTCCTGGATTCATTAATTTTTTGAAGGGTTTTTTGTGTCTCTATTTCCTTCAGTTCTGCTCTGATTTTAGTTATTTCTTACCTTTTGCTAGCTTTTGAATGTGTTTGCTCTTGCTTCTCTAGTTGTTTTAATTGTGATATTAGGGTGTCAATTTTGGATCTTTCCTGCTTTCTCTTGTGGGCATTTAGTGCTATAAATTTCCATCTACACACTGCTTTGAATGTGTTCCAGAGATTCTGGTATGTTGTGTCTTTGTTCTTACTGGTTTCAAAGAACATCTTTATTTCTGCCTTCATTTCGTTATGTACCCAGTAGTCATTCAGGAGCAGGTTGTTCATTTTCCATGTAGTTGAGCAGTTTTGAGTGAGTTTCTTCATCTTGAGTTCTGGTTTGATTGCACTGTGGTCTGAGAGACAGTTTGTTATAATTTCTGTTCTTTTACATTTGCTGAGGAGAGCTTTACTTCCAACTATGTGGTCAATTTTGGAACAGGTGTGGTGTGGTGCTGAAAAAAAATGTATATTCTGTTGATTTGGGGTGGAGAGTTCTGTAGATGTCTATTAGGTACACTTGGTGTAGAGCTGAGTTCCATTCCTGGGTATCCTTGTTAACTTTCTGTCTGGTTGATCTGTCTAATGTTGACAGTGGGGTGTTAAAATCTCCCATTATTATTTTGTGGGAGTTTAAGTCTCTTTGTAGGTCACTCAGGACTTGCTTTATGAATCTGGGTGCTCCTATGTTGGGTGCATATATATTTAGGATAGTTAGCTCTTCTTGTTGAATTGATCCCTTTACCATTATGTAATGGCCTTCTTTGTCTCTTTTGATCTTTGTTGGTTTAAAGTCTGTTTTATCAGAGACTAGGATTGCAACCCCTGCCTTTTTTTGTTTTCCATCTGCTTGGTAGATCTTCCTCCATCCCTTTATTTTGAGTCTATGTGTGTCTCTGCACGTGAGATGGGTTTCCTGAATACAGCACACTGATGGGTCTTGACTCCTTATCCAATTTGCCAGTCTGTGTCTTTTAATTGGAGCATTTAGCCCATTTATATTTAAAGTTAATATTATGTGTGAATGTGATCCTGTCTTTATGATGTTAGTTGGTTATTTTGCTCATTAGTTGATGCAGTTTCTTCCTAGCCTCCAT
This sequence comes from Symphalangus syndactylus, assembly GCF_028878055.3. Lineage (NCBI taxonomy): Eukaryota > Metazoa > Chordata > Mammalia > Primates > Hylobatidae > Symphalangus > Symphalangus syndactylus. The sequence goes on from NC_072426.2 coordinate 82,892,427, forward strand.
GGTCTTTACAATTTGGCATGCTTTTGCAGTGGCTGGTACCGGTTGTTCCTTTCCATGTCTAGTGCTTCCTTCAGGAGCTCTTGTAGGGCAGGCCTGGTGGTGACAAAATCACTCAGCGTTTACTTGTCTGTAAAGTATTTTATTTCTCCTTCACTTATGAAGCTTAGTTTGGCTGGATATGAGATTCTGGGTTGAAAATTCTTTTCTTTAAGAATGTTGAATATCGGCCCCCACTCTCTTCTGGCTTGCAGAGTTTCTGCCAAGAGATCAGCTGTTAGTCTGATGGGCTTCCCTTTGTGGGTAACCTGACCTTTCTCTCTGGCCGCCCTTAACATTTTTTCCTTCATTTCAACTTTGGTGAATCTGACAATTATGTGTCTTGGAGTTGCTCTTCTCGAGGAGTATCTTTGTGGCTTTCTCTGTATTTCCTGAATCTGAATGTTGGCATGCCTTGCTAGATTGGGGAAGTTCTCCTGGATAATATCTTTCAGAGTGTTTTCCAACTTGGTTCCATTCTCCCCGTCACTATCAGGTACACCAATCAGACATAGGTTTGGTCTTTTCACATAGTCCCAAATTTCTTGGAGGCTTTGTTCGTTTCTTTTTATTCTTTTTTCTCTAAACTTCTCTTCTCGCTTCATTTCGTTCATTTCATCTTCCATCGCTGATACCTTTTCTTCCAGTTGATTGCATCGGCTACTGAGTCTTCTGCAATCTTCACGTAGTTCTCGAAACTTGGCTTTCAGCTCCATCAGCTCCTTTAAGCCCTTCTCTGCATTGGTTATCTTAGTTATACATTCATCTATTTTTTTTCAAAGTTTTTAACTTCTTTGCCATTGGTTTGAATTTCCTCCTGTAGCTCAGAGTAGCTTGATCGTCTGAAGCCTTCTTCTGTCAACTCGTCAAAGTCATTCTCCATCCAGCTTTGTTCCGTTTCTGGTGAGGAACTGCGTTCCTTTGGAGGAGGAGAGGTGCTCTGCTTTTTAGAATTTCCAGTTTTTCTGCTCTGTTTTTTCCCCATCTTTGTGGTTTTATCTACTTTTGGTCTTTGATGATGGTGATGTACAGATGGGTTTTTGGTGTGGATGTCCTTTCTGTTTCTTAGTTTTCCTTCTACCAGACAGGATCCTCAGCTGCAGGTCTGTTGGAGTTTGCTAGAGGTCCACTCCAGACCCTGTTTGGCTGGGCATCAGCAGCGATGGCTGCAGAACAGCGGATTTTCGTGGACCGCAAATTCAGCTGTCTGATTGTTCCTCTGGAATTTTTGTCTCAGAGGAGTACCTGGCCGAGTGAGGTGTCAGTCTGTCCCTACTGGGGGTTGCCTCCCAGTTAGGCTACTCGGAGGTCAGGGACCCACCTTAGGAGGCAGTCTGCACATTCTCAGATCTCCAGCTGCGTGCTGGGAGAACCACTACTCTCTTCAAAGCTGTCAGACAGGGACATTTAAGACTGCAGAGGTTCCTGCTGTCTTTTTGTTTGTCTGTGCCCTGCCCCCAGAGGTGGAGCCTACAGAGGCAGGCAGGCCTCCTTGAGCTGTGGTGGGCTCCACCCAGTTCGAGCTTCCTGGCTGCTTTGTTTACCTCAGCAAGCCTGGGCAATGGCGGGCGCCCCTCCCCCAGCCTTGCTGCCACCTTGCAGTTTGATACCAGACTGCTGTGCTAGCAATCAGCGAGACTCCGTGGGTGTAGGACCCTCTGAGCCAGGTGCGGGACACAATCTCCTGGTGTGCCGTTTTCCAAGCCCATTGGAAAAGCGCAGTATTAGGGTGGGACTGACCCAATTTTCCAGGTGCCGTCTGTTGCCCCTTTCTTTGACTAGGAAAGGGAACTCCCTGACCCCTTGCACTTCCCGAGGGCGGCAATGCCTCGCCCTGCTTCAGCTCTCGCACGGTGCACTGCACCGACTGTCCTGCACCCACTGTTTGGCACTCCCTAGCGAGATGAACCCGGTACCTCAGATGGAAATGCAGAAATCACCCATCTTCTGTGTCGCTCACGCTGGTAGCTGTAGACCGCAGCTGTTCCTATTCGGCCATCTTGGCTCCACTCTGACATGATCTTATATATAGAAAATCTGAAGGCATTCGCCAAAAGAAACTATTAGAACTAATAAACCACCAAGGTTGCAAGATACAAGATAATCAATTGTTTTTCTATACATTAACAACCAACTATGTGAAAATAAAAGTAAGAAAAAGTTCAATTTACAATAGCATCAAAAACAATAAACATTTATGAATAAATTTAACAAAGTAGTCTGAGACTTGTACAATGAAAGTACAAAACATTGTTTAACATAATTAAAGAAGATCTAAATAGGTTGAAAGACATTTCATGTTCATGAATCAGAGGACTTGATTTTGTTAAAATGGCAATACCCCACAAAGTAATGTACAGGTTCAACACAACCCTTATCAAAATTCTAGCTGATTTCTTTGCAGAAATTGACAAGCTGTCAATTCTGCAAATTCATATGGAAATGGAAGGGACCCAGAATAGCCAAAACAATCTTGATAAAAAGAAAACAAAGATGGAGGACTTGCACTTCTCAATATCAAAATTACTACACAGCTATGGTATTCAAGACAATGTGATATTGGCATAAGGATAGATATATGGATCAATGAAATAGGCTTGAGAAATCCAGAAATAAGCCCTTACACTTATGGCCAATTAATTTTTGACAGAAGCAGCAAGACAGTTTAACAGAGAAAGAATAGTCTTGTCAACAAATGGTCCTAGCAAAACTGGATAGTCACATGCAAAAGAATGAAGTTGGATCCTTAGCTCACACCATATACATAAATTAACACAAAATTTTTTTTACACAAAATGGGTCAAATACCTACCAAAATGTGAGAGCTAAAACTATAAAACTTTTTTAAGAAAACACAGGAGTAAACCTTCATGACTTTGGATTTGACAAAGGACTCTTGATATTGCACCAAAAGCATCAGCAACAAAAGAAAAATAGATAAAGTGATAAAGTGATGTCATCAAATTTACAAACCTTTATGTTTCAAAGGACACCATCAAGAAAATGAAAAAGATGAACCACGGAATGGAAGAAATATTTACAAATTGTATATCTGATAAGGGTCTTCCATCCATAATTTATAAAGAACTCTTACAACTCAATAAAGACAAATAGTCCAATTAAAAAATGAAAAAAATGAGTCAGGATCTGAATAGATATTTCTCCAAGGACCCCTTAGTCATCTAGGAAATGCAAATCAACACCACAATGAGATACCACTTGATACTCACTAGGATGGCTAGAATCAAAAAATCCGACAAGAACAAGTGTTGACAAGGATGTGGAGAAATCAGAACCCTCTTACGCTGCTGGTGAGAATGTAAAATGGCACAGCTGCTTGGGAAACAGTCTGCTAGCTCCTGACTGTTCAACAGAGAGTTACAGTATGACAGCATTTCCACTCTTAAGCATATTCCCAACAGAAATGGAAACATATGCCCACACAAAAACTTGTACATGCATGATTATAGCAGCATTACCTGTAACTATCAAAAGGTGTACACAACCCAAAAGTCCATTAATGGATGAATGGATAAAATATAGTATATCTATATAATTTGACCATGATAAAAGAATGAAATACTGACACTTGTTACAACATGGATGAATCTCAAAAACATTATGCTAAGTGAAAGAAGCCAGTCACAAAAGATCATATATTGTATGATTCCTTTTATATGAAATTTCTGTACAAGAAAAATCTGTACAGATACAAAGTAGATTACTGGTTGCCTAGGAGCAGGGAATGAGGAATTGGTCGTGGGAGTGACAGCTAAAGGATACAGTGTTCCTTTTGCCGGGGATGAAAGTGTTCTAAAACTGATGGTTGTCCATTGTGTAAAAATTAATACTAAACATCCTTGAATTGAACACTTCAAATGGATAAATTTTATAGTATGTGCATTATATTTCAATAATGCTGCTAGATAAATTTAAAAATTAATTCAAAATGGATGATAGATCTAAAAGTAAAGGCTAACAACCTAACACTCTTGGAAGAAATCATATGAGTAAGTCTTCATAATCTTGGGTTCGGCAAAGCCTCTTAGATATGGCACCAAGAACACAGGCAGCAAAAGAAAGTAGCCAAGTTAGATGTCATTAAAATGTAAAAGATCTGTGCTTCAAAGGACATCATCAATAAAGTGAAAAGACAATCCACAGATCTAAATCATATGTCTGATAAGGGATTTGTATCCAGAATATATAAAGAACTCTGACAACTCAATTTTAAAATATTCTGTACAAATAACCCAGTTTAAAAATTAGCAAAGGACTTAATTAAATAGTTCTCCAGAGAAAATTTGCGAATCTCCAATAAGCACGTGAAAATATGCTCAACATTATTAATCATCAGGAAATTTCAAATCAAAACCACAAGATACAATTTCACACCCACTAAAATGGTTAGAATAAAAAAGACAGATAGTAACAAGTGCTGCCAAGGATGTGGAGAAACTGGAACCCTGATGCTGCTACCGGAATGTAAGATGATGCAGCCACTTCAGAAAATAGTTTAGTGGTTCCTCGAAATCTTAAACCCAGCTACAATATGACCCAGCAATTCTACTCCTAGGCCTCTATCCAAGAATATTGAAACCACATGTCTATACAAAAACTTGTACACACATATTTATAGCACCATTGTTCACAATAGTCAAAAAGTAGAAACAACCTAAATTCCATTAACTGAGGAATGTATAAACAAAATATAGTTTATCCATACAATGGGATATTTTTTGGCATTAAAAAGGAATGAATGCCAGACGCAGAGGCTCACGCCTGTAATCCTAGCACTTTGGGAGGTTGAGACAGGTGGATCACTTGAGGTCAGGAGTTTGAGACCAACCTGGCCAACATGGTGAAACCCCATGTCTACAAAAATACAAAAATTAGCTGGGCATGTTGGTGCATGCCTGTAATCCTAGCTACTCAGGAGGATAAGGCAGGAGAATCACTTGAACCCAGGAGGTGGAGGTCGCAGTGAGCCTAGATCCCACCACTGCACTCCAGCCTGGGCGACAGAGCAAGACTCCATTTCAAGAAAAGAAAAGAAATGAACTATAGACAGATGCCAAACACTGAATGAACTTCAAAAATATGCTAAATGGAAAACTCATTTACGGAAGACTCCATACTGTATGATTCTATCTGTATGAAATGTCCAGAATAGGCAAACCCACAGAGTCAGATTAGTAGGTGAGTAGTTGCGTAGGACTAGGAGTTGGGGAGGGGGAACAAGGAGTGAGTGTTAATGGGTTTGAGGTGTCCTTTGGGGATTAGATTATTTCAGAATTGGGTTATAATGATGGTTATACATACAACTCTGCAAATATATTAAAATATTTCAATAGCATACTTTTAAGGGGTGAATTTAATGGTATGTAAATATATCTCAATGAAGCTTTTTGGAAGATAATAATAATAACACATTACAGAGTGCTTCTCTGGAAATGGATGGCTGATGGGCTGTATCCAGCCTCTACAAGTGCTTGATGGATCATTATTGACTTTTGAGTAAACAGAGATATTCTTCAGGCTTCCCCAGTCCACACCTGTCTGTTGTCTATATCAAGGTTTTCTTCATTTCATTTCCTGCTTTGGCCTCTGGAAACTTTTGAGTCTGTACCTCCTTCCAAGGGAAGGAAGTGGAAGAAATCATTCTACATAGACAGTGAAGTTACCTGGGTTGTGGAGGGGCCTTTGGGAGCCAATATTGTGATACTTTTCTACATATCCCTCAATAGTTGAACTTCTTGCAAGGAATATGTAGTATATCTGGGTTTTTTTTTTAACTCAAAAAAGTAAAAGAAGGAAAATAATATAGAGGCAGAAAAATACCTATTTTCTGTACGAATTATGAATTTTATGAATTTTTTCATAAAAATTCATGTTTAGTTGTTTTCACTTTGTCTTATTCACTTTTTAAAATTTGGGATTGTGCTATATATCCCACTTTGCATCCTCCTTGCTGCCCTTTAGCAGTGTAGCAAAAATCGTTTTCCCATATTTTCAAAATCTCGTCATAAACATTATTCTAGTTTCTATGTACTATTCCATTGGATGGATGCCTCATCATTCACTTAAACACCCAGCTTCCCTGGGCATTTAGGAGGTTTCTAATTTTTGTATTCTTATAAGCAATGTGAAAACCCTTGTATGTGAAATTTGTACGCATTATTAAGTATTTTCCTAGGACAGATGCCCAGATGTGAAATTACCAAATAGTAAAAGTTGTTAGTATACATTGACAAATTTCTCCTCAAAAATCTTTAACCATTTGGGAGGCTGAGGCGGGTGGATCACCAGGTCAGGAGATCGAGACCATCCTGGCTAACACAGTGAAACCCCGACTCTACTAAAAACTACAAAAAATTAGCCGGGCATGGTGGCGGGTGCCTGTAGTCCCAGCTACTCGGGAGGCTGAGGCAGGAGAATGGCGTGAACCTGGGAGGTGGAGCTTGCAGTGAGCCGAGATTGTGCCACTGCACTCCAGCCTGGGTGACAGAGCGAGACTCCGTCTCAAAAAAAAAAAAAAAAAAATCTTTAACCAGTTTTCACAAGCCATGTATGGATCTCTGTTTCACCAAACACTTGCCATAACTGAGCAGTATCTTCATTTTTCTTAATTTTTCTAAGTTGCAACAGCATCTCTCAACCCTGTAGCTCCTTCTTCCCCTATGCCCAGACACCCACTGCTGTCAAGGGGTGAGAAATCCCACACCAAAAACACAATTGCCCCACCTCAGAACTGTCTTTAGTTCCATCCCTGTTTTCATCAAAAACATTCCATGAAACAGAATAAAGAAACAAGAAACAGCCACATGTATGTGGGTACTGGGTCTGTTACAGAGGGCTCGGCTGATGGGTGGCACTGGGCCACTGGACATGCATCTTGAGGATAGGGGCCAGCCACCATGGAGGGCTGAAGGAGAAGGAGAAGAAATCAGACTCCACCTCTTGCCATTCAAGAGACTCAGATTGGGGTTGATTAGACTTAAAAGTTAAAGGCAAAACTGTTAAGACATTTAGACTACAGGTGATTATTCTTCCAGGTCTCAAGCTAAAAGGATTTTTCAAATAAGACTCAGAACATATTAAACACAAAGGAAAAGATTGGTAAGTTTGCCTCCCTCAAGATAAGGACACTGTTCATTGAAAGACACCAGGAGAGAGTGAAGGCAAGTCATGGAGTGACTGACAAGAATTATTCCTAGTATGTGAAGGACCTACAAATCTTTAAGAAGGGGAGTATCATTCACTAGAAAATGGGCAAGAGGTTTGGGTACTTAATGTACAAAATATAAGCAAGTATACAAAAGGTGTTCAGCTTCATTAGGAATCGGGGAAATCAGAAGATCACAGTGAACCGCTGCTCCTACCACACACATGCCCCCCAGATGGGCAACACTTCAACAACTGACAACACCTCAGTATTAAAGAAGATCCAGAGGGCTGGGAACACTCAGATACCGTCGGCAGGAGGACAAGTTGATATGACCTCCATGGAAAACAATTTAGCAATATGTCGTAAAACTGAAGCTACATTATAATCTACGACCCAGAAATCCTATAGTGGGATCCACATTTGTGTGCATGTGCGCCTGGGTACTCACAACAGCATTACTCATGATGGCCAAAAAATGGCAACAACTCAATGTCCAAAAACAGTATAACAGACAAATAAATTGTCAAGGAAAATTCTACACAGCAAGGAAAATCAACAAACTGCTGCTAACATGGACAAACCTCACGACGCAGTGTTGAAGGAAAGAAGCCAGGAGCGTGTCTGGCCAATTCATAACTTTTGGAATTAAATTGTTTAGGGAGGTGTGTCATAGAGGAACCTTAAACAATAACAAGAAAATGACTATCATAAAGCCGAGGATGGTGATGACCGGGGATGGAAGGAGGGTTGATTGGGAGAGGTAGGGGATGACGGTACGGACAATGTTCTGATTTTTTACCTGGATGGTGTTCGTACAGGTGTTTTGTACATTTTTCTGCATGTGTGAGTATGTGTTTGCATACATACATATCCATACATATTTTATATATTCTATTTCCCAATTGAAAAATCAAAAATAAAACTTAAATGCCATTAGCGTCAAGTGTGGGAGAGTAACCTGCTGTGCTGTGGGTCATGTTGAGGGTTTATAAATGTGTGATTTGTTTTAGAGTGTTTGTGCGCAAGCCTCTCGGCTCAGGCACCATATGATGTGTTTCCAGACTTTTATACCTGGTGCAGTGCGCACGTTGTGCTTGAGCTCTGCCTCCCATCCCAAAGGGCTGTTGTTTCTATGCTTCTTCCTTGGCCTCCCTCCCTGTTTCAGCCACCTGTGGGAAAGCCCCTGCAGCCATTCTCAGAGTACTTCTGGCCTGTGAATCTGGGTTAAGATAAAATGCCCGTAAAATTCATTTAATTTGTTATAAGCCACTAACACTTTAGTATGAATTAGTGGGGACCTAATTAGACTTTGCTGTCTACTCATCTAAGATAACACAAACTAGCCCAATTATCTGGGAGCTACTTAACATTATCACAATCTTGCAGCAGGGGGCTTCTGGTGAGATCATTTCCCCCTTTCTTAGATTTAATCATTTTTTTCTTCCTCCTTCCACTCATCTGTCCTTTTCAGAAACCGTCCTTTGCTTCCGTTCAGGAAACACTGAACTTTGCACTGTCTGCACAATCCTGAAGTTCCTTTTTCTCAGAAGATTTATCAGGCTTCTAGATCAGAGTTTGGAAGTAAAGCAATGACTAAGAATAGTCCCCACTATGTCAGAAAGCTGGTGCTTCTTGCAGGCCCTCCTTACTCACTCAGCCACGCAGGGAGAAGGAGAAGCAGACCCAAGTCATAGCCCACAGCTTGTGCTGTCCCACTGTGACCACATCTGTCTGTGTTACATGCACACTCACACACAGCAGCAAATGGCAAAGTATAGGTGTTTGTTAATCGATATAATTTAGTCTAATCATTATGTGACCTGCACTTTTCACTCATCACTAAGTATTGAAGAGGATCTGGTTGACACAGATAGATGTGGTTCATGCAGTTAACTTCTTCATGGCACATCAGTATCTGAATAACCCATGTGCTCGTCCGCTTTCTTGCTGATGGGCATGCAGACTGTCTTTAATTTCTAGCTGTTACAAACCAAGCGACAGGGAGCTTTCTCACACGTCTCTCTGTGCTCTCATGGAAGAGTTACTGTAGGGAATATTCCAAGAAGTAGAGTTGCAGGGTTGCAGACCACATGTGTTTTTAAGCTTTCTAGATATTGCTGATTGTTTTCCAAAGGCATTCTGCCAGCAACTGTTTCTGAGATTCACTGTTCCCCTACATCATCAATACTTCGCATCTTCAGATGTTTTCATTTTTGTGTGTGAAATAGTATCTCATTTATTTTCCCCTTCTTAAACTGCTACTTATTCCTTGCCTTCTGGGAATGCACCATAATTTACTTAGCCATTCGCCTATTCACTGACATTCAGTTCATTTCCCATTTGTAGATGTGTTCGGTTTTTTTGGGTATTGCAGTACAAACAATGCTGCCAGAACCAACCTTGTACAAACATCTTGATGTACTGGTGCTTTAATTAATGGCAGATCCATTTCCAGAGAAATACCGACAAAAATCCTTTCACAAAATTGTGTAGTAATTTACAGTCCTACCAACAGTGTATGAAAAGATACTTTTACCCATCCATACGTTTGTCGGTACCCGATGACCTTGTTTGACAGTCTAAAAATCCCTAAGACCTTGTGGTTGTTTTCGTCTGCACTCCCCTGACCACTAAGTTAAGCATCACTGCATTGCCTATTTATAAGCTTTTTTTCCCTATTGTTCTTTCAATTATTAATCTAAAGGAGCTCTTTCTATATCAGGATAGTATCCATTTGTTACATATGTATAGCATTTATTATTTGTCTTCTGTTGCTTTTGCCACAGGAGATTTTAGTTCTTTATTTTATTAACTATATATTGTTTACATCTATAACTTTTGGGTTTCCTGCTTTGCTTAAGAAAACCCTCTGCATCCCAGTGTTACCCAAATACTTCCCCTGTAATTTTGTCTAATACTTTTATAATTTCCTCTTTGAGTTTAGACCTTTCATTCATCTACTTTTTTTTTTTTTTTTTGAGACATAGTCTTGCTCTGTTTTCTAGGCTGGAGTGCAGTGGCATGATCATGGTTCACTGCTGCCTCAAACTCCCAGGCTCAATCCATCCTTCCACGTCAGCCTCCCAAGTAGCTGGGGCTACAGGCGTGTGCCACCATGCCCCACTCCTGCCACGTGTTTTCATACGTACCTGGGTGGAACTCTCCCGGTAGCATTCGTTCCTGACTTGGATGACAGGGATGATGTCCTTCCTCCTGACTTGGTGATACCCACGGTACAAGCTGGCATAGGATGGCAGTCATGAGCTCTAGATTCGAGTGTCTGGGTTCAACTCACACTTACTGGCACTTTCTCCAGTCTTGTGAAAGTTGTTTAATCTGTCTGTGCCTCAGTTCCCTCATCTGTAAAATGGGGGAAATAACAGTGCCTTCCTTTTAGGGGTTTGAGATAATAGGTTAAACCATGAAAACACAGAGAATAGTAGTAGGCACATAGAAAGCACTGGATAAGTGTTGGCGAGTTTTGTATTATGTACACATAGTTTCTGGGTCGGTTTCTGCACTTTATGTGTTAGCCTATTTTTCTACTCCAGACCCCAGCACCAGCTTTTGGTTATCATAACTTTCTAATAAATGTTAATGTCTGTTTCATATCTCGCTGTTCTTTCTTAAGATTTTCATAATGAGAATTACTTTGAAGTTCACATAACTGTGTTGGCCTTTTAGTGAGATTCAGTCTTTCCATCCAAGAACACAGCGTGTCTTTCCACCTCTCTAGATCCTGTGTCAATGTCCTTCCATAGAATGTCTAGTTTTCTTCATGCAGGTCCTTCACCTTTCTAGGTACTCTACATTTAGCACTTGCTGTTCTGAGTAGGATATTTTTCTGTTTGCAAAAATATTGCTGGGATAAACATAAATTACTTGTTTCTTACATTTACTATGTGTTGGTCCCTTACTGAATTCTTTCATTGGTTCTAATCACTTGTTTTTGTTTGTTTGTTGTTAGTGAGTCTGGTTAGTTAATGTGCTCATATTATCTAAATGTTAATGATTTTGTCTCTTACTTTCCATTATCTACACCACTGATATTCTTTTCTTATTGCATGGCTGGAATTCCCAAAACAAGTAGTGGTAGTAGTGATAAACATCCCTCTCATATTTTTCTTTCTTTGTTTACTATTATATTTGCTATAGTTTTATAATGAATATTCTTTGCTGTATTTAGGAGTTTATTGATTCATTCTAATTTAATTTTTGTTCAGCTGAACGTGTTCAATTAATTTCCTCAGAAGGTCCATGTGTAGTGTAAGATCTGAGTCTGTGCTTGTCCTCCTGTCCCCCTACCCATCCCCTCAGACAAATTCCCCTGCCCTCATTGATGACGATATGAGAGGCTTAGATGACTGTCTAAAAAAAGTCTGTATACACTTCAGTCTTCCCATTTTCAGAATGACAGAGGAGAAATCTAATGACAGTTTGATTATTTCTTTTCCTAGAGTTTCTATCTCCCTCCCTCCCTCACTTTCTTCCTCTCTCGTTCGCTCTCTGCATCTCTTTCCTTCTCTCTCTGTCTGTTTCTCCTGTCTCTTGGACATTTTAAAATTTAATTAGTATATACCTAGGTGTATCTTTTTCCTTTTTTTTTTCCCCCCACCTAGGACTTGTCATTGAGAAAAATGATGAGACAAGTCTCAATCATTTTAGAAGATTTATTTGCGAAGTTTAAGGACGCATGCCCGGGAGACAGCACTATGTCTTTCTCTGAAGGTGATTTTGAGGGCTCCAAATTTAAGCGGGAAAGGGCGGGATATTGAGAAGTACACAATTTTCATGTAAGAGCAGGGCAGGGAAAAATAGTCATTCATGCCTTTCTCTGACTCAGTGAATCTGCATTTTTTTAACATAAGATGACATAAACAAATGAGGCAGAGGAAAAATGCAGGGAGTCTGCATTTTGCATAAGAGAACATAGATAAAGTAAGGCAGGGGAACAATCAGATATGCATTTGTATCTGGTGGGTGACTGCACTTGTAAAGATAAGCTATCAATTTGCATTGCCATGGTGAAATTTTAATGGTTCACTAGGAATTTCCTTGTGAGCAAAATATGGTGGAGACATGTAGCTTTTCATCATAGCCATCTTATTTAGGAACCAAAAGGGGGAGGCAGGTTTGCATGATACAGTTACCAGCTTGACATTTCCCTTTGGCTAAATGGGTTTGGAGTCCTAAAATTTAATTTCCTTTCACAGACTTAAGATATTGAAGTATTTTTCAGCTTAAAGGAGTTCTTTTATTTCTTTGATTTTTTTTCACTTCTCCATATATTACTCTCTCTCCTTTTGGAGCTTTTACTCCTTGCATATTACATCTGTATCTGGCTTTCATGTCTGTTAATGAAAAGAGTCACACTCTGTGAAATATTTGAAAAGATTTATTCTGAGCCAAATATGAGTGACCAGTGGCCCATGATGCAGCCCCAGGAGATCCTGAGAACATGCACCCAAGGTAGTTGGGGTACAGCTTGCTTTTGTATATTTTAGGGAGACATAAGACATCAGTCAATACATGTAAGATGGACAGTGGTTCAGTTTTGGAAAGGTGGGACAACTTGGGGGAGAGGAGCTTCCAGGTCATAGGCAGATTCAAAGAGTTTCTGATTGGCAACTGTTTAAAATAATTATTATCTAAAAACTTGAAATGTCTAGGTTAAGATGAGGGGTTATGGAAACAAAGTTTTTATCATGCAGATGAAGCCTCCAGGTAGCAGGCTTCAGGTAGAATCAATTGTAAATGTTTCTTATCAATCTTAAAGAGTCTGTTCTATCGGGCTTAACGTCTCTGTGTTGATGTGAATGCTGATCAGTTGTGCCTGAATTCCAAGAGGAGGAGAGTACAATGAGGCACGTTTAGCCACCCATTCCTATCATGGCCTGAACTAATTTTTCAGGTTAACTTTGGAATGCCCTTGGCCAAGGGGAGGGTCCATCAGTCAGTTCAGGGGCTTAGAGTTTTATTTTTGGTTTATGTCTCTCATAGCTTCCACTTCTTTGTAGTTTCACCCTGTATTTGGGTTACATGTTCTTCTATTTTGCACAAAGCACTTCCTGGCACATAGTAGGTGCTCCATAATTAGTTGTTGAATGAACACCTTCTCTCTTCTAGGTGTTAATGAGTTTAGCTTAAACTTTTCTCCTTACATATTTTAAATTCAGCCTAAAAGTTTCTCTGTACATAGTGAACTGTAACCTAACTGGACATATAAACAGACTGTCACCTACTCTCATAGCAAGTAACCAAGTCTCAGCAAATCACAGCGGCCAGACTTCAGCCACTCACAGTGGCCAGCTGTTCAAACTGGGCTCAAGTAAGGCAAATGCTGAGCCATCACCAATCTGGCTGTTTCTGTACCTCACTTCCATTTTCTGTACGTCATGTTCCTTTTTCTGCCCATAAATCCTATCCAACTACGAGGCAGCATCAAAGTCACTCTGAGCCTGCTCTGGTTTAGGCATTGCCCGATTCTTGAATTGTTCTTTGCTCAATTAAACTCTGCTAAATTTAATTTGTCTAAAGCTTTTCTTTTAATACAAGAGACCAAACATCTCACAGTGACTATTCTCTTTGTTTCTCTATTGAAGTCTTCATTCAGAAATCATGTTTGTGGTTACAGAAAGTCTTTTTACACTCCAATTATACTAACTGCATCCCCTTAGGATCTCTCTGTCTGTCTCTCTCTCTCTCTCTCTCTCTCTGTCTCTCTTGCTTTCTCTCTCTCTCTTTCTCTCTCTCTCTTATTTTTTTTCCAATAAATTAAATGCCTTTCTACTTCCTTGTTCCTTCTGCCTGGGTGTTCCACTTGGTCTTCCTCAATTGAGTGGGATTCCATCTCCACCAGTTAATGTCTGTGGCCATGCATGCCTTCGGCTCCTGTGCAGGTCAGCCTGTCAGGGTCTCCCAAGCAGCAGTGACCTGCAGTGGAAGGGACATAAACATTTGGTTTCAGGGGGGGCAGTAGTGAACTAGCAAGCAAGCTGTCCTGTCCCCATGTGCTGTGAGGCCATCGTCTTCTAACCACACAAATGGGCCATTTCTGCCCATTGGTGCTGCCACCCTCCACAGACTAGGGCAGGGCATGGGGCAAGAAGGTCTTTTTGGTGCTGAAGAAGTATTCCACATCTGTCCAAGTGGACTATTCACTTAAGAAAACATTAATGCCATTTGCTGGCACAGATGCCCTTGCATGGCTCATTGTTTACATACTGAAAAACATCCAGCTCCACTGAGCTTGTAAAATTAACTAGAGACCTTGAACTGTCCAGGCAAAGAGAAAATCATCAGTAATATTTAAATTGATATGACTAACGATAGCTAACTAATTGATCATTACTACCAGTGAGGCTACTAAGTGGCTCAATTTTAGATATATATTGGAGATGCCTTGAGTCATTTTCCAAAACAAACAAAAAAAATTTGTAGACTTGTCCACATTTTTATCCTTGTTAATATACTATCATTGGCATTAATACAAACAGCAAAAATGGAAGGTTTTCTTAAAGTCTGAGGACGTAGAATATTCTAAATAAACCAACAGTGAGAAATGTAAGGTGCCACATAACAGAAAACACTTGACAAAATGCCTTTGCTGTCAGAAGGATCATATCCGGTCCCTGTTCACTTCTTTTGATCCTAAGGAGAGGCTACTGGGCCAAGAGGACACTGTGACAGTTGGGATTTGGGGAAAGTCAAAGCACAAGATCATATTAAAAGAACTCAGGACTTTTTTATGACCCAAAATCTCGACACTTTACTTTCCTCTCAAAAGAAAATTTTAAAAGGAAGGAGAATTAGGAATATAAATGAAAAAGCTAAAACCCTAAAATGTAAAATTTGGTTTTTAAACAAACACAAAATCATTCTCCCTCCCCAAAGAAATTAACAGGATTTCATTTTGGTTTTGTTACCAGAAAGGGGTCCTGATGCAGACCCCAAAAGAGGGTTCTTGGACCTCCGCAGGAAAGAATTCAAGGTGAATCCATAAAGTGAAAGCAAGTTTATTAAGAAAGTAAAGCAATAAAGAATGGCTACTCCATAGGCAGGGCAGTAGCATGGGCTACTCAACTGAGCATACTTATAGTTACTTCGTGATCATGTGCTAAACAATGACTGGATTATTCATGAGTTTTCCAGGAAAGGGGTGGGCAATTCCAGGAACTGAAGGTTCCTCCCTTTTTTAGACCATATAGGGTAACTTCCTGACATTACTATGGCATTTGTAAACTGTCGTGGCACTGGTGGGAGTGTCTTTTAGCATGCTAATGCATTATAAATAGCATATAATGAGTAGTGAGGATGAACAGAGGTCACTTTCATCACCATCTTAGTTTTGTTGGGTTTTGGCCAGCTTCTTTACCACAACCCATTCTATCAGCAAGGTCTTTGTGCCCTGTATCTTGCATCAGTGTCCTATCTCATCCTGTGACTTAGAATGCCTAACCTCCTGGTAATGCTGCCCAGTAGGTCTCAGCCTTATTTTACCCAGCCCCTATTCAAGATAGAGTCACTGTGGTTCAAATACCTCTGACATTTTCACAATTTAAGTTTAGTCAATAAGTAAACAAAAAGAAAAGCAAAATAAACATTTTTCAAAAACGCAAATGCCCAGTGCCACAGGATAAGTTTCAAGGATGTCAGGATCTGAGCATGTTTACTGGATGCAGTCCATGGCTTGTCTTTGGGGAAGCTGTTTTGATTGTAATAATCTCTAAAGCTGCTATTGGCCAGCAGGTGAGAGAGGGAAGCCTTTTAGCCGTCTGTGCCTGCGTCCCTCTCCCAGGCCACCTGCTGCCTTGTCGTCCTATTGTGAAGGCATAAGAACTGTCCCATTTCCCCAAATGCCACATGCAGGACATGTACGCAGTCCAGGGCACACACTGACCAAGTTGGCAGAATGGTGGATGTCCAGGTTGGGCGTGGCTGGGCAGCCTTAACGCTTTCTTTTTTTTTTTTTTTTTTTTTTTTTCTTTTTTTTGAGACGGAGTTTTGCTCTGTCGCCCAGGCTGGAGTGCAGTGGCGCGATCTCGGCTCACTGCAATCTCCGCCTCCCAGGTTCATGCCATTCTCCTGCCTCAGCCTCTCCGAGTAGCTGGGACTACAGGCGCCCGCCACCACGCCCGGCTAATTAGCCTTAACGCTTTCTACCTCCAGTGACTGCCAAGGCAGGCCTCTACTGTTCAGTGTCACCTCTAGTAAGTGAGGTTTCCCTAGACTACCTTCAGAACTTTTTATGCAGTGGTTCACACCTGTACCACTGTAAGCCCAGTCTCAGGGTTCCCACTCTGATGCTCAAGGCACAGCAAAGTTGGTGCTGCTGGACTTTGGAAGAGGTCCCAGAACCTTACTGGACACAGGGTCAGCCTATGATGTGTTGACTTTATTTTGGGTACATCAATCTCCCCGTGTAACATCGTCTGACAGTGTGGGCGGCCCTCAGCTGAGGGAGCAGACCAAAGGCCAGCATTTAACTCAATTTCTTCTCCTTTCTCATGCTCAGATGGATGGAGTGGAACCCTGGCTTCCCCTTGAGCATTGATGCCAAATGCCACAAGGATTTACCCCGTGATATCCAGTTTGATAGTGAAAAAGGAGTGGACTTTGTTCTGAATTACTCCAAAGCGTAAGTTTACGAGAACTGAGGGACTCTGGGCAGCCAGTGGCTGGTGCTGGGGGTTGGACCCTCACTCCTTTCTTCATGGGGTCCTTGGGTTGGGGGAACAGCCTAGGTGAGCCAAATGCTTTGATGATACGTTGGCCATAGAGTGGATTCTCAATGCACAATTGCAGGACAACTGGTATCTTTAAAAAAGTCACGACCTAGAGGACTCCAGACACCAGACATACATGTGTTTTTGGCCCAAAGCAGGGGTCTTCAGTTGGAATGCCTCCTCCCCATCCATATCTCATCCTCTCTATGGCCACTTCAAAGTTGTGAAGGCTTTGTGTCCAGGCTGTCACCAAGATGGCAGGTGCTATGGTAAGAATGGCCAAATTGCCAGTGCTGATCCCAGGACATATGTCCCCTGTTCCTCCGTCACAACCCCACAAAGGAGCCACAGTCATCATCCCCATTTTACAGCTGAGGAACTGAGGAATACGGAGGTTGACTACCTTCCTTGCCCAAGGCCCCCAGCTTATAAATGGCAGAGATATAGGTTCTGTGCACCTTTGTTTCATCTGAATGTCCGCAGGGCCTTTTAAAGCTTGCCCAGGCTATCAAGAGACTCT
Source organism: Symphalangus syndactylus (assembly GCF_028878055.3). Taxonomy (NCBI): domain Eukaryota; kingdom Metazoa; phylum Chordata; class Mammalia; order Primates; family Hylobatidae; genus Symphalangus; species Symphalangus syndactylus. The sequence goes on from NC_072426.2 coordinate 82,909,876, forward strand.
AGGCTGCTTGTTAAACATATGAATCCCCCAACCCTACCCCAGGGCTACTGAGTGTAGGGGTCCTTAAATCTGCACATTGACCATGTAGGGAATTTTAAAAATCATGTCAGTTTGGCGAAACTATTCCAATCAATAGAAAAAGAGGGAATCCTCCCTAACTCATTTTATGAGGTCAGCATCATCCTGATACCAAAGCCTGGCAGAGAAAACAAAAAAGAGAATTTTAGACCAATATGCCTAATGAACATCAATGCGAAAATCCTCAATAAAATACTGGCAAACCGAATCCGGCAGTACATCAGAAAGCTTATCCACCACGATCAAGTGGGCTTCATCCCTGGGATGCAAGGCTGGTTCAACATACGAAAATCAATAAATGTAATCCAGCATGCAGACAGAACCAACGACAAAAACCACGATTATCTCAGTAGATGCAGAAAAGGCCTTTGACAAAATTCAACCCTTCATGCTAAAAATTCTCAATAAATTAGGTATTGATGGGATGTAGCTCAAAATAATAAGAGCTATTTATGACAGACCCACAGCCAATATCATACTGAATGGGCAAAAACTGGAAGCATTCCTTTGAAACCTAGCACAACACAGGGATGCCCTCTCTCACCACTCTTATTCAACATAGTGTTGGAAATTCTGGCCAGGGTAATCAGGCAGGAGAAAGAAATAAAGGGTATTCAGTTAGGAAAAGAGGAAGTCAAATAGTCCCTGTCTGCAGATGACATGATTGTATATTTAGAAACCCCATCGTCTCAGCCCAAAATCTCCTTAAGCTGATAAGGGACTTCAGCAAAGTCTCAGGATACAAAATCAATGTGCAAAAATCACAGGCATTCTGATACACCAATAACAGACAAACAGAGAGCCAGATCATGAGTGAACTCCCATTCACAATTGCTTCAAAGAGAATAAAATACCTAGGCATCCAACTTACAAGGGATGTGAAGGACCTCTTCAAGGAGAACTACAAACCACTGCTCAATGAAATAAAAGGATGCAAACAAATGGAAGAACATTCCATGCTCATGGATAGGAAGAATCAATATCGTGAAAATGGCCATACTCCCAAGGTAATTTATAGATCAGTGCAATCCCCATCAAACTACCAATGACTTTCTTCAAAGAATTGGGAAAAACTACTTTAAAGTTCATATGGAACCAAAAAAGAGCCTGCATTGCCAAGACAATCCTAAGCCAAAAGAACAGAGCTGGAGGCATCATGCTACCTGACTTCAAACTATACTACAAGGCTACAGTAACCAAAACAGCATGGTACTGGTACCAAAACAGAGATATAGACCCATGGAACAGAACAGAGCCCTCAGAAATAACACCACACATCTACAACCATCTGATCTTTGACAAACCTGACAAAAACAAGAAATGGGGAAAGGATTCCCTATTTAATAAATGGTGCTGAGAAAACTGGCTAGCCATATGCAGAAAGCCGAAACTGGATCCCTTCCTTACACCTTATACAAAAATTAATTCAAGATGGATTAAAGACTTAAATGTTAGACCTAAAGCCATAAAAACCCTAGAAGAAAACCTAGGCAATACCATTCAGGACATAGGCATGGGCAAGGACTTCATGTCTAAAACACCAAAAGCAATGGCAACAAAAGCCAAAATTGACAAATGGGATCTAATTAAACTAAAGAGCTTGTGCACAGCAAAAGAAACTACCATCAGAGTGAACAGGCAACCTACAGAATGGGAAACAAATTTTGCAGTCTACTCATCTGACAAAGGGCTAATATCCACAATCTACAAACAACTCAAACAAATTTACAAGAAAAAAAAACCCCATCAAAAAGTGGGCAAAGGATATGAACAGACACTTCTCAAAAGAAGACATTTATGCAACCAATAGACACATGAAAAAATGCTCATCATCACTGACCATCAGAGAAATGCAAATCAAAACCACAATGAGATACCATCTCACACCAGTTAGAATGGTGATCATTAAAAAGTCAGGAAACAACAGGTGCTGGAAGGATGCGGTGAAGTAGGAACACTTTTACACTGTTGGTGGGACTGTAAACTAGTTTAACCATTGTGGAAGACAGTGTGGCGATTCCTCAAGGATCTAGAACTAGAAATATCATTTGACCCAACCATCCCATTACCGGGTATATACCCAAAGGATTATAAATCATGCTGCTATAAAGACACATGCACACGTATGTTTATTGCAGCACAATTCACAATAGCAAAGACTTGGAACCAACCCAAATGTCTATCAGTGATAGACTGGATTAAGAAAATGTGGCACATATGCACCATGGAATACTATGCAGCCATAAAAAAGGATGAGTTCATGTCCTTTGCAGGGACATGGATGAAGCTGGAAACCATCATTCTCAGCAAACTGTCGCAAGGACAAAAAACCAAACACCGCATGTTCTCACTCACAGGTAGGAATTGAACAATGAGAACACATGGACACAAGAAGGGGAACATCACACACCAGGGCCTGTCATGGGGTCGGGGGAGGGGGGAGGGAGAGCATTAGGAGATATACCTAATGTAAATGACGAGTTAATGGGTACAGCACACCAACATGGCGCATGTATACATGTGTAACAAACCTGCACATTGTGCACATGTATCCTAGAATTTAAAGTATAATAAAAAAAAAAAAAAGGACATACATGGAAAAAAGGAACACAAATCCACAGGAACGGTTGGTGGTCTGTGCCTTTTTCCAAAGATGGCTTTAAGGGCATCAATATTTAAAGGAGAAAAACAGGCTGGAGGGAAGAAAGGGAGGGCATGGTCACATTACTGAATCCACATGTTGCAAAAGAAAAGGAGCAGGTAGGGGAATAATCAAGTTATGCATTCCTCTTGTGCTTAGTGCATCAGCACTTGATAAGGTGAACACCAAGAGCTACCTGTGGAGGTTTTCACCTTTTATCTGTAGCTATCTTCGTTTCTTGCATGACTCAGCTTTCAGCTTAATTTTTCCCTTTTGGCAGAGTGAATTGGGGTCCAAAGATTTTCATTTCCTTTTACACCTAGAATCCTCTGAGGAGCACTAGCACCTCCCAGTGCCAGGCCAACCCCACACCCAAAGGTGACAGTCTATTAGGGTGGGACCCTGGCTTTGGGTCTGCACACCCAGCAGGGAGACGGGGCTGAGAACCCAGCCAGTCTTCAAAGCTTAAAATAATAATATTATTATAATAATATATTGTTTTGGGGGGGTACAATAATCTATTATAAGCTTCGTGGCCATCCTGGGAAGTAAATAATATTATTGACCGTTTCTAGGTGGGGAAACTGAGTCTCCAAGGGGTCAAGGTCAAGGAGTTTGCCTAAAGTCATTTAGGCAGAAATTGGCAAAACCAGGATTTGAATCCCAATCTGTTTGTGTCCAAAGCTGGGGCATTTTTCTCCTACCATAATTGGGGTCTACTAGAGAGAAAAATTAAAACCTAACATCTGGACTAGTAATGCAGCAGTATCCACCATCTCCCTGGAAACATGGCAGTTAAGGGCTCACTTCCCTTCCCCTACTCTGGGATTGGGATTGTTGATCAAAGCCATGTAGCTTTAGTGGGATAGGTCCCAGACCAGGATGGGACAAGCAGGACAGAAGGCCCTTGTGAAAGAGACAGTTTGGAGGGAATGATAAGGATGGTGAGGTAGTGAGGTGGAGAGTACTGCCACCCAGTTTGGAGGGAATGGAGGAATACTGGATGGATGGACAATCAAACCGATGGACAGGCAGATGGATGGGTTGAGAGATGGATGATGAATGGATGGATGAAGGGAAGGAGGAAGGAGGGAAGAAGAGGTGGATGGTGGGTGGATGGAGGGATAGATGAGAAACTGATATACGGATGGATGGATTCATGGATGGTGGATGGATGGATGGATGGATAGATAGTGGGATGGATGGATGGATAGATAGTGGGATGGATGGATGGATAGATAGTGAGATGGATGGATGGATAGATGGGTGGATGGATGGACTGATGGGTGGATAACGAATGGGTGGATAGCGAGTGGGTGGATGGATGGAAGTGTAGACAGAGAGATGGATGGATGGATGGATGGATGAATGGATGGAGGAATTAATGGTGGAGTGAAGGTCAGACTGTGCCTTTCTTATCTCCGCTCAGTGTTTCTGAAGGTCATTGTCATCTCTGTATCTCAGGAGCCTCTGTATCTTAGCAGCTGTCACAGAATAGGTGCTCATTAAATCCTATTAAAATGAAAGTGTGACCCACCTGGCCCCTGAGTGCCCCTGAGTTCCAGCTGGGTCACAGTCCATTTTAACAGGGTTTAATGAGCACCTATCCTGTGGTATAGAAGGTAACTGTGCACCTCCTTTTCATGTATCCCCATCATGGCTAACAACAGCCTAGATATATGGCTCTCAATCCTGTGTGTTTAGTGTTACAGACGCCATGCTGCCCACTCTGCACAAACTGTGGAACCAGGGACAGTCCAGCACAGTTGTATTTTAGGGCTACTGGGGGATTCCAGTGTATAGCCAGGATTAAGACCACTGGCCTGTATGCCTTTCTGGGCCTCCCCACCCCCCACATATGATTGCATCTATTTGCTGAGTCAAGTCCATCTGCTGGGTCCCAGGGAGTGCCTCCTCCTTTCCCAGCTCCACCATCTCTCCTGAGTGAGGGCAGGAGCATCTTTCCAGCTGCCTCCCTGGGCTCCATCTCTCAAGACAGTGGGAGGGCTCATTCTCAAGTGCTTGTATAATTTGTTGGAAGTTTGCTCTAAAAAGTAAATATAATTTCTTGGTTGGCTCAACTGCAGGTGAGAGCCAAGACATCTCTGCCCAGAAATGGAGACACATCCATAGGGACGCGCCCGTCCCTGCCGTCTCTCGGGTCCTACATGCATAGGATGCTCCACCGTGGGGAGCCAGCAGGGCTTTGCAGAGCATCTCTTGTCTCTGACCTGGCTGTTTCCTTTGCCACACCCACCCTCCCCACTTCTTGGCCAAGACATGGGTGAGGGGCCCCTCCTTGCAGAAGCTTCTAGAAGCCCCTGGCCTCAGTGAGGTCCCCTCCCCTGTGCTCCCCAGTGCTGCCCACCCTGCCCTCGGCCCCAGAAGTGCTGCAGCCCACGTTTCTCCACATCGTCCTGTCACTTACCCCTTGAGTGATGGCCTATTGGCAGGAGCAGAGCGAAGGAATCCTTCTGCCCCTCCTGGCGCAGCTGGCTGGACAGTAAGCTTAGCCCCACTCTGAGCACCGCCTCTGTGCCGGCACAGTGGACGGAGACCCTTGAGTTCTGCGGCGGAGAGAAGAGGTGTCCCTGTATTTGAGGAGCTGAGCCAAGGGGGCTGGACCACAGGGAAGCAGCTTAGAGGAGCCTGTGTGGGGATGAGGGGTGCCTGGGAGAGGGGCCCTGGGCCAGTGGGGTTTAGGGGGACCCTAGGGAAGTAGTCTAAGTTCCCTGAGCATCGGTGTCCTCAAATGAACAATGAGACCGGGCCCCAGCTCCTCCCCAGGGCTGTTGTGAGATTAAAATGGGACCGCACACATCAGCCCCTCAGGGAAGTTTCTCCCTAAAGACAGCCTTTGTCTTCTCCATTCTTGGTTCAGGCCCTCTGGGACCGTGTCTCCACCATCACACACCGGCCTAGGGCTGCAATCTTGGAAGGGCCCCTGGGCTTGCGGGGTGGGCAGGGGACCCTCGCTGCACCTGGGCGTCCTCTCTGATGGGGCCCAGGAAGGCTTTGCAGCCGGGGGCCATCCGACCAGGTCTTACTGGGCCCAGGCAGACGTACGTGGGGTCTGGAGAATGGCACAGGGGGCTGCAGCGGAGAGAGACTGTGGGCACAGGTGTGGTGAGGCCAGGCAGCCTAGAGCCAAGTGGTTTGCGAAATTTCCTGGTGGTGTGGAGGGAGGAGCAGCTGCTGATGTGTTCACCTCCCCACTCACTGTTTGCAGCCTGGAAGACGATTGCAGGGGGTGGCAGGGCGGAAAAGACAATGTCCTCATTAAAGGAAATTGAGAAAGAGAGTTTCCTTCCCAGTGGGGCGGGACAGTGCAGAAATGCGGCCGGTCCTGGAAGAGGTGGGAGCGAGGGGTTGGGGGCTCACACGCCCTGCGATTTCCTCCTATGAGAATGGGCGGGAGCAGCCCCGGGAAGGGTGGCGGATGGAGCCGCCCTCACCCCAGGACCACATGGGCGCTTTCCGGTGAAGGCGGTGTGGGAAACGCCAGTCTGTGCTGCAGTGTACGTAGAGGCGCTATGAGCCCGAGTTTCCCACGTCCAGGGGCAAATAGAGAGCCGTGACAGTCAAGCCGCGCGAAGGCTGCCCTGGCCGCCTTTGCGGTCAGGTGAAGGCTCAGAGGCAGGGAGGCCGGGCGAGCGCGGGCGGGCGGAGAGCAGGCCACAGGGAAGAGGCCGAGGGAGAAAGCGGGGCACCCCGCCCGGGGGGTCATTTACAAGGGACGCTGGGCACGAAGGAGGCTGGGGCGAAGATGAGTCCAGGGGTTGGGTTGACAGCGCTGCGCAGCCGGGCTGAGCAGAGAAGCTGACGAGGGACTCCCGACAAGGGACGGGGGAGAGGGAGCCTAGGGGCAGGCAGAGGCCTAGGGGGTGCGCTCTGAGGGCAGCCACTCCCACCGGCCCTGCCCCAGCCCCGCAGGCCAGCCACATGCCCCGTGCTCCAGGCGACCCAGCGACATGGATGGCAGCGTCCTGAAGGGGGATGATCCGTAGGGAGTGGGTGCGGAGGCTCACGCCTGTAATCCCAGTGTTCGGGGATGCCCGAACGGGAGGATCGCTTGAGCCAGGGAGGTAGAAGCTGCAGTGATCTGCGCCACTGAACCCCCGCCTGGGCGACAGAGTGAGACCCTGTCTCAAAAGACAAAAACAAAAGGCACCAGGGGTGCAGGGAAGGAGCGATAGTCCCCCAGGCAAGGAAGGCTGCGGAGGGGCCAGGCCAGAAGAGAAGGGCCCTGAGCTCAGTGGACGGGCAGAGTGCGTGTGGAGGAAGGGAGGGACGTACCAGCACGAGGAAGGGTGAGGGCCCAGGCTGGGGATCCGGCGAAGTGATGGAGGAGGAAAGAGAGGCGGGAAGAGGAGGGGGCCTGCTGGCCTGGCTTTGGAAAGCAGAGCATGGGTTTGTATATGGGAAGAAGACCACATCCCCTCTTATCGTCATCCCAACTCAGAAACCATTTGGCCCCAAGTCACCAAAGAACTCATAGGAACCACTTCCTGTGACACAAGTAGGATTCTCCCACTTAACTTCCCAAATGCTACCCGAAAGCCTCTGTAATCCTTGGAAATTTAAAAAATAATCCCCTTCTATTAACTGATGCCTATAAAACATACTAACTTTCATTAAATTTTGTTATGAAATCAAGAGATGTGTCCCATTGTAAAATAAATTTGTTTGGAAAATGTAGGGGGGAATCCCATCTAAAAGTTAGACAAGGCTAGAAAATTTCAATTTTATTTGCTAAGGTAGCATCACATTGTTGTTAAAAATGCGTCATAAAATAAGACCAAGAGTTAATACAAAGCATGAAGTCATGTTTCCCTCAAAAAAACGATTTGTTCTGTAGTCAAATTGATTTGGAAAACATTGCAAACTCTTCAGCAGTGCTTCTCAAAGTATAGCTTGTGTCAGAATCCCCTAGGGCCCTTGCTAAAATCTGGACGGCTACACTCACCCCCTAGAGTGGGTTAAACTCAGTGCCCACTGGCAGGAAACTGAAACTTGGCTGAAGTCACCAAGGAGGCCTTCCCCGTTAAACCTCTGGCTGGGGACAGCTTGGTTTCCTTGCCGCTGCTTCTGAGTAATTCTGGCACGCAGTTCCTCCTAGCCACCTGCTGTGCCTGGAAGGGGGCCAGCCCTCCTCAGCAAGCTTTGCTCCCGCCCTGCACAGCACAACTGTGGCGTAAAAAATGGAAAAGCTGTTAGCAGAAGGAAAGAGCAGGGAGACAGAGGTCAGGTGAACCTCAATGGCCTCCTCATTAAAGGAAATTGAGAAAGAGAGTTTCCTTCCCAGTGAGGCGGGACAGTGCAGAAATGTGGCCCGTCCTGAGAGAAGTAGGGGCCAGGGGTGGGGGGCTCACCTGGCACATGGCCAACAGCTGGTGCCCAGCCTGGGCCACAGTTTGGCACAGGAGAAAGCTGAAGATTCAGGAGAAAGCTAGGTCACCACCCCTAGGCCAGGTGATCAAGGTGGCTGTTACCTGCCTGTGTGGCCTTGAAAAAGCCTGGTGCCCTCTCTGGCCTGCAGGTTCCTTCTGTTTACAAAAGCGGATCTTCGAAGCCCTGAATATTCCAGTTTTCTGTAAGGATATAGAAATATTTTGCCTCTAGATGACATGCAAATATGTTCCTCCTAACTCCACTTCTTCCTAGATCTGTGGCTTCTTCTGAGAACTACCACACCCACCCTGTTTTCAGAGTAAACCTCCTGTTTTGAGATCAAACAGATCCAGCTAGGTAGATGGTGACTCACTCCTGGTTCCTCCAAAGAACAGGGGCGAGCGACCACCCGGGACCTCAGGCGCGCCAGCACAGGACCTCTTTCTGGGGCACCATCTGGCGCTGGGCCATCTTCAGGCCCTACAGGGCTCTCGGGGCCTGGGAAGGCCTCTCATCTCCCAGAAATAAGTTCTTTTCCCCACCCAGACTGACACCAGATGCTACAGTGAGGTTTACTCCTCCAGATTGACAAGGGTTCCTAGCCCAGAACACTCAGCTGACGAGGGGTGCTGGGGGAGGAAGGAGGCAGCAAGGCTGAAAGAAGCTTCTCTGGGTATTCCAGTGCCTGGCTGCTGGTCGTAGCCATGGTGAGGCCACAGCAGCCTCCCTGGAAGCAAGCACCTGTGTAAAAGCCCCTCCTTCCCCACGAGGGGCTGGATCCAAGTGAAGAAGGTACCAGAAGGACTGGAAGATGATGCTGGTATTATTCGACAGCTCCAGGTTGCTGTAGCACTGAGCACCTACTGTATGCAGCCCATCACAAAGCCGGCCACACTGCCCAGGCTGTGCCATGGCAACTTCCAGCAGTACACCCTCTTGGTCACCTGCAGGCTGCTTGTTCGTCCTGACACATGAGGAGAAAAAGATAGTACTCACAAAGGCCTCCAGCCTTGTGGCCCCAGGACCCTCTCCTAAGCATCATGGCCTCCTAGGAGACCGAGGGTAGCCAGGACAAAGGAAAGAAGCATTTGTTAAGCTAAGAAAGGATGGAAGGGGATTGCTGTTCTGCCTGGATGCACCCCTAGACCTGGCAGGGCAGGCGGGAGAGACCCCCAGTGTCTCCTGCTTATCCTAGGAGATCCCCCCTGTGGTTGCTCCAGTTTGCTGCCTTCATGCATGTTCACAGGGTGATTCCCCTGGGACAACAGAGCTGGGATGTCACCAAGCCCTGTGTCCCATCAGCCAGGCTCTCCACAGCCTCCATCCTCTGATTCTGCTGGATCAGGAGGATGTGGGGAGGTCCCTGACTCCCCAGCTTTCCCCATGACAAGGTGTGTGTCTACAGCTCAGACCCAGCCATGCTCCACCTGAGAAGTGGGTCCAGGCAGAGCACTGGGTCCTGGCCACCTAGGGCTGCCTCCTCGGGGGTGGGCAGGAAGGGGAGCCACTAGAGGAGTGCCCCGGGCACAGTCCCCTGCACCAGGTGAGGTCACCTCTTAGTCCATGAGGCGATGCTGCATGAGCCCCTCTGGACACTAGGAGTCCTGGGCTCAATGCTGAGTAAAGTGCAGACATGACCATGCCCTCAGCATGCATAGGGCAGCGGGCACAGATTCATACACATGAGTTTGCACTTAAGCCACAGTAAGAGCTACAGAGGAAATGAACAGAGACAGCATCACTCCAGTGAGCCCTCCAGACACACCCCATGTGCGCAGTAAGAGAATGGCATAGTCTATTGGGACAGTCACATCAAAATACCACAGACCAGATGGCTTAAACAGCAGACATTTGTCTCTCACAGGTCTGGGGGCTCGAAGTCCAAGATTAGGGTGCCAGCCAATCCACTTGCTGGTGAGGGCCCTCTTCCCAGCTTGCAGATGTCTCTGTGTTCCCACAGCATGGTCACTTGGCAGAGGAGAAAGGGGGACAGGGCATGAATAAGCCCTCTGGTGCCTTCCTCTTCTTAGGAGGACGCTAATCCCATCATGGGTGCCCCACCCTCGTGACCTCATCTAACCCTAATCACCTCCCAAAGGCCCCACCTCCTAATGCCATCACACTGGGGGTCAAGTCTTCAACACATGAATTTGGGGAGCACAATTTAGTCCACAGCAGAAAAGAAAGGGGCACAGAGCATTCCAGCCTGAAGGAAACAGATGTGCAAAGGCCCAAGGCAAAGGCCTGAGCTCTGAGGGGCTGCGAGAGTCAAGGCCGAAGAGCGGGCAGTGATTGAGCACTGACGGGGGAGAGGCAACAGGCTATCTTGTTAATCTCAGTCTCTTGTGTGCCAGAGAGAGAAACTGAGGCACAGTGTGTCATGGTGAACACTGGGCAGCACTCCCACGCTCCTGTCCTGCACCCTGCAGGGTTATGGAGGAAGCCTGGGAAGCCTCTCCCCTCTTTTTCACCTTTCCTGGACCCATCCCACACCCTGCCTCCTCCAGGAAGCCCTGGGGATTGCTCATACACTCACATCTCACTCAGTACCTGCAGCCTGCATTCTGATTTTAGCAAGCTCTGGCCTTGGGTTTCTATTTTCTTGTCCTATGCAGTGAGCATTTGGAAACTTCTGTCCTCCTCAGCACCAAGCACGGAGCCATTTAGCAGAAAATAAATGAGTTTTCAAGTCAATTGAACTGTTCATCGCCCCAAAATCCAGGCAACACAGTAGAGCAGCTGGATCTCTGTTCCTAGAAGCTTTCTCAGGGACTGGACCACCGAGTGGGGGACAGCAAGTCCCTGATGAGTGAAAGAAAGAATGAATGAATGAATGAACACATGTGTGAATGGAATTCAAGGCATTGTAGGCTATTCTGGAGGGTACTGGCCTGTCTCTTCGACAGGTGAGGTGCAGTAGAACAGCATCCCTTATAGATGCCAGTTTCTGTCCTGGTTCTGCAAAGCCACTCATCTGCCTCTGCAGAGCTGCCTGGAGGGGGCGGGGTTGTGAGGACCCCTGAGAGCTCGGAGTGAAGGGGCTCTGCAGAGGGAGGCATGGCTGGTGTGTACAAGGTGATCTCTCTCCTGGTCTGCAGGATGGAGAACCTGTTCATCAACCGCTTCATGCACATGTTCCAGTCTTCTTGGAATGACTTCGCTGACTTTGAGAAAATCTTTGTCAAGATCAGCAACACTATTTCTGGTGAGTGTGCCTCTGGGGGCCCAAGTGGTGCTGGGGACAGAGGATGCTGCTCTCCTGTCTGAGACTTGCCAGGAAATTGACAAGGGCTTTCCTACCTGCTGCAGCATGGGGGCCTCGCTGCCACCATGCCACCCTGAACAGCACCCCCTACACTCCACACCTTTTGCCATCACTGTGGTCACCCTTGTGCCCAGAGGTTTCTCCTCCTCAGATATTCAAGCTCGAGCACCCTCGACCTCATTTTACTATCAAAAGTCTCAAAAGTATCAGAACATTTTCTTGGCACAAATCAATCATTTGTGCTTCTGAACAGAGCAAAGGCAGAACTTGGCTTGTGTTGTAGGCATTTACATGAAAGCAACTTTGGGTTCCTTTGGACTAGGATGTGTTTGATGAGAGCACTAGCTTCATAGTGGCCAGTCATGGCATGGGAAGGACGTTAAGGAGGCAGGAATGGCTGGACAAGAAGAGGTGCTGAAATCAGCACATAAGGAACGAAACTTGGCAAACTGCCCCCAGAGACTCTCCTCCACGCCCTCCTCCTTCCATCCTGGACACTCCATGCTGGGCTGAAGGACCTGAGTGCCCCAGGAGTCTTCTGAGCTACTAAGGGCCAGCTCAGGTATGATGAGTTGGTGCCACAGCATGACCCAGTGACAGGCAGGGGGCAGCAGTTGGAGCTGTGCCCATCCAGGGAGCACTTGGGGGAGGAGACCAAGCAGGGACTCTGCTCTCAGGTGAGGTCAGGAGGGCCACGGCCCTGGCTGCCCTCTACTCAGAGCTCAGGGTGGGCCTCGCTTCTCTCCTGGTAGAGCGGGTCATGAATCACTGGCAGGAGGACCTGATGTTTGGCTACCAGTTCCTGAATGGCTGCAACCCTGTGTTGATCCAGCGCTGTACAGAGCTGCCTAAGAAGCTTCCGGTGACCACGGAGATGGTAGAATGCAGCCTGGAGCGGCAGCTCAGCTTGGAGCAGGAGGTCCAGGTAGGGGTTGATGGGCTGGGGAAGTGGCCAAGGTCACAGTCTGTCAGGTGGAAGGCACTTCCTCCTGGCCAGTGCTCATAGGCCCCCAAGATGCTAACTGCAGGTCCATCTGGCCTAGAGCAGCCGCTTCCTTTTCCTGGCAGCAGTGTCAGCCAGGGTCCTGGGCATTATGCAGACTGTCTTGTGCAACATCAGAGGAGGAATTGCAGGGAATGTTTCTCCATGATGCTCGAGTCTGGGAACATAATGTCAATATTTTCACTATCAGTATCAATAATTACAGGACCCTTGATTAGGGGCCTGTGGTGGGACAGGCATTGTGACAGGTGCTTTATACACAAGGTCATCGGTTGTCACCCACCTTGCAAAGGGGAGAACACTGGAGAAAGAAGCAGACCTTGTGTGAGGATAAAAAAGGGGCACGAGGAGAAACCCAACAGAATGGTTGACTTTCTCGTTAGAAATGCTGCTGCCCATGCTCCTGTTGCATCCTCCTCCCCACCCTCACCTGCAGACTCAGCCGCCTCCGGCTGCAAGGCTGACCTAGTCTTGAGACAGAAGAAGTTCAAACCAACTCCACCTGGATCTGGTGGGGCTCAGCAACAGGCGCTGGCCCATCAGCCTGCCTCTTCCCCATGGAGACAGCGTGATGGGGCCTCCTGCCACCCAGGCCCTGCTGCCTATCCCCAGGTGTCCAGGTGGCCTCTGCTGCTTCCAGTCTTTTGAGCTCAGCTTACCCTGGGGCCCTAGTTGGAGAGGGATGGTTGGTGCCCTTTAGACATAATCCTACAGCCCCAGTACCTGGCCCACCTGAATCTAGAGGGCCACCCACCCAGCTGAAGTCCCTGGGCAAGTCTCCTGCCCCAGTACAGGCAGTGCTTCCTAACCTCCTCCTCCTGCACCCAACCAGGCCCAGAGCACTTCCTGGTCATGTGAACAGCTGACAGTTACAATCCCCCACACACTGAGAGAGCATCTGTGTTCCTGAGTGGACTGAATTGCTAGACGTAGTAACATTGATTCGGTGGTTATAGGTTTCAAACTTCAAGTCAGAGATCATAGAACCTTAAGCCATATGGAATCCTAGAACTGGAAAACTCCGAGCAGCCATCTCTGCACCCAGCAGCCAAGGAGCGGCCGTCCTCAGCACCTGGGCAGGGTATCAGCCTCCCACTGGGAGTCCTGGCCACCTCCAGGGCACGTGGGTTATGGGTCACCTTTCCTTTGAGCTGACCCACCCCTCACTGACTAGACTCTTAAACACACACTGCCCCATCTCCTACACACCAGCATGATTCTTAATCCCCACAGTCATTCACGCTACCCATCTGGCAGCACCTTAGTGATCTACAGCAAGCTTGTGGCCTACTAAAAACGCCTCCATTGTTTTTTAAAATGTGCAGTTATTTTCCGGAACATGAATAGAGAAATTGTATCCCTGTTGTTGGTATTGATTCAGTGTTCCAGCTCAAGTTTGTTTGAGTTCTTAGACTTTATATTTGGATTCTTTGGTTTCAAATCAAAAAAATCAACTCCATTTGGTTTAATCCAACAACTCTATTGGCTCAGGCAACAGTAAAAAGCAATGCTAACTCATTTGGGACCAGGGCTCAGATCATCCCCTGCACTGTCTCTCTCTCTCTCTCTCCATGTCTCAATCCTCTGCCTCTGGTGGTTTTTTCCTTAGGAGGGTTTCCTTATGTGGAGGTAAAGAATGATCACCAGCAGCTTCAGATTTACCTTCCACCAGCTTAGCAAACACCACCCACTCCCAGCAAGAAAGACCCTGTTTCCCAGCACTCCCAGCAGATGTCTTAGGCCATCCTCGGGCCTCACTGATTCTGTGAGCCAGTGCCCACGGCCAGGAGAATGGAATACGCTGACCCAGAGGGGACAGGGATTCTAGACAGGCAAAAACTCCACTGTCAGAAGCAGAATCTTAAAACGTCAGAAATGAAAGGTAGGCCCGCCCCTGGTTTTCCAGAAAGATGAAAGGGAGGCTCGGGATAACAGAGAAATGCTGCAGGCATTGGCCCCAAATCCCAGGCCTCCTATTCCCAGTATCACCTTCACCAGCCTGGGTAGTCTCAAGATTGGATTAGCGGCTCATTCCTTCTGGATAGAGTCTGATGGTCACTTCAGCTCTCAAAGTCCAGCTGTCCAGCCGTAGTCCTAGAAGGCTAGACACCAATGTGCCCGACCAACCCAAGGATCTCCACCTGCCCCCCTCAACACAAGGTGCCCTGAGTGCCTCCGCGGGGAAAGTCCCCGTCCCCACCCCCGCTCCCCCTGCCCATCGCGACAGATGCTCAGAGCTCATCCCTGGTGTCACACGACATAAAGGAGGAGGGCGGTGGCCAGGCTCCGAGCTCCTGCCGTCCTGGGTGGGTGGCTTCTGTCCTGCGTGCCGCCGGGCAGCCCGGGGGTCCTACGTGTGGGCACGGTCGGTGGAGCTGCAGGGGACCGCTCTGGGATGTCTCCAGGCAGAGTGGATCCTGACCCCTCCGCAGCCGGGACCCTCACCCTTTCCTTCATCACTCAGGAAACAGAAAAGGCTTCAGAAGGAGCGGCCATGCCCCCGGCCTAAGCGCTGCTTTCCCGGCCCAGCAGGCCTACCCTGCACCTGGCGTTCCTAGGGGCCCCTCTGCGGGACCCACTGCGCGGCTCGCAGCAGCCGCCCGCCTCCCACTTCACCGGCACGCTCGTTGTGTGTCGAGGTGTGTTGGCTCCCACAGCAAAGGGCACGGATCCGCGGGTCAGCAAGCCTGACGAATTTACACAAATGACCCGCCGTGTGGCCAGTCTCAGACCAGGGCACAACACGCCAACCCTGCAGACCACCCCCACCTCCCCAGCCACTTCAGACCCTTCCCCCTCTGCTTCTGCAGCCCCTCTCCAGAAACGCATTCATTCCCGCCCCCGCAGACCTTCCCTACCTCCTGGAGACCCCTCTCAACCCCTGTAGATGCCCCTGTCTGTGCAGAATCCCCTCCTCCTTCCCCCGCAGCCCCCCTATCCTACCCGGCGGACAGCCCCGCCCCGCTTCCTGTCTCTTCCTCCCAAGGGAGACCCCTGTCCTGGCTCTGACTGGGGTTGAGTTCGCCCAGTTTTGACTTCTGTGTAGATTTCGGCAGCATCATTTTTTGGCATTTAACTCGTCACATCTATTTCACCTAACCTCTTTCTTCTTAGTAAACTGACACTCAGGGCGGTCTCTCATCTTTCGTGCCGGTCAAGCAGGTTTCAGACACCACAAATGCCGAATGAGCTGCTGCCATTCCTTACCTTACCCCGAACTGTCACAACCTGTGAACACCTTCCATGTGAATCAACCAGCCTTGGAGTCAGAGGAGAGAAGTACACATTCTGAACTCCGCTGAGTCGCAGGAAAGGGAGAGGGGTCCCCAGATGTCATCACTCTTTCCCCAGGCCTGATTTTTGGTCCATCTGCTGAGCCTGATTTGGACACATCTCTCTGCCTCCTGCAGCAAGGGAACATTTTCATCGTGGACTTTGAGCTGCTGGATGGCATCGATGCCAACAAAACAGACCCCTGCACACTCCAGTTCCTGGCTGCTCCCATCTGCTTGCTGTATAAGAACCTGGCCAACAAGATTGTCCCCATTGCCATCCAGGTAGGCTGCTAGGGGGCACACCTTTCTGAGCAGCTCAGTCCTCCGCGATCCAGGGCTCCCGGGTGGCTCCATTCACACTCCAACTGAGGAAGCTATGTCTTGAAAGACACTAGGGCTTCCTGCAGGCCCTGAGGTGGGCTGTCCATAGGGGCAGAGAGGGGTCTACTCTCCAAGGCAAACTTGAGAAGCCCCTGGCCGGTGGAGGCACACTGTGGAGGACCTGCCCTGGGATGATATTCTGCACTCTCCACCCCAGCACCCTGACCAAGGGCCCCCAGTCAAGGTGCTGCCAGGGGCCAGGCAGGTGAAGCTGTGGGCTGAGCTGGAGACCAAGACCACTGAGGGGCACCATGGGTTCTGGGGTCAGGAGCCAGGCCAGTCCTGGTATGCCACCTTTGATGACGATGTGAGTTCTTAACATCCACCTGAGATGATGCAGGAGGAAGAGGGAGACCCTGGAGGAAAGGCAGGCGGGCACAGGGCTTTATCTCCCCCTGTTCCTGGCACCAGCCCGCTGCCAGGCTGTTAGCTGGTATGCAGACAGCAGGGTCCAAGGCCAGGACTGGACTGGGCATAGGTTCCTAGGAGTAGGGAGGAACTGCGCAGGGGGCACCATGGGAGACTGGCAGATGAGCATTCAGCAAATAATGTCCATGAACTGGACCTTGGGAGCTGTGGACACAATAGTAGCTGGAGAGGTCAGGCACCAGCCACATGCCAAGGCTATCCTGTGGGTTAACCTGCACAGTCCGCAATCCCTTACCCTCGATTCTAAATCTAAAAAATCTGAAAACTGCTGCATATTTCAAAACTGTGCAGCAAATTTATTGTTTGTAAACAAACCTTCTTTGAAGCAATAGGTGAGGTTATTTAGAGGCTTTCTCCATTCAATGTGATATGCATGTGGATCACTGCAGAAATACTGCTCTGTTTGATTGTAAAATAGTATGTTGCCCTAGACCGGGGATGGCACATAACGAAGTATACCCACTGCTAAAATCCTAAAAATTCTGGATTCTGAAGCACATTTGACCACTGGGGTTTTAGATAACCTATCTTTATTTGTGTAATCATCACCACAACCATCCTAGGTAGTGGGCTCTATTGATGTTGATCATTTTACCCAGATAAGGAAATTGAGACACAGGTGCCCATAGCCAGCCACAGAGCTAGGATTCAAGCCAGGTCATCTGACTCTAGATTCCAGGCTCCCCACGGTCTCCCGAGGCACATAGCCTCAGAGGAGCTTCCCGTCTGTTACCAGAAAGAAGCCCTGTGCCTAAGAAACTGAAGCAGCAGGTAAAGGGACAGGTGACCTAAAAAAAGGCAAAATTGCTGGGAGATCCCTGGAGATCCCAGGCACCACTGATGGTGCCTTCAAAAGCTTGGCTCAGAGATCTCTTGGAGCAGCCTGGAGTCAGTCGCCTAGCTTAACTTCCAGCTCAGCCACTTGCTAGCAGGCTGTGGGACCTTGAGCAAGCCACAGAATGTTCCTGGGTCTCTTTCTTCTTCTGAAAATGGAAACTTTGCAAACTATAAAGACTCAAGCAAATGAAAGCCAGAGGATAGTAAATCCAAGATCTGGTTCTTTGAAAGGTCCAAAAAATAATAATAATAACCTCCTCATGAGGCTGATGGAAAAAAAGAGATAGAAAAAAAACATATGCAAGATTTGGAATAAAAAAGGAATCATAAAAAGAGTAATTATAGCCAGGCACCATGGTGGTGCACAACTGTAGTCCCAGCTACTTGGGAGGCTGAGGCAGGAGGCTCACTTGAGGCTGTAGTGTGCTATGATCACACCTGTGAATAGCCACAGCAGTCTAGCCTGAGCAACATATCAAGACCCCATCTCTTAAAAAAAAAGAACAGTAATTATGATTACATATTTTTTAAATGAGAGTAATATGGCAACAAATTTGAAAAATTAGAGAAATGGATAAAAACTTAGGAAAAGATAAATTAGAAGAAATTGTAGAAAATAGGCCAATTTCCATATAGTGATTGGAAACAGACCTACACGGCGAGCAGCTGAGTCTCACCCAGCCGCTAGACAGCTGACATTTCCACAGGGCTCTTTATCAGCCCCAAATTGATCCTATAAAGCTGGTGTAAGCTTAGTTCTGAAACTGGATACAGGCAGGCTTCAAAAGAAGACTGAAGACCAATCCAAGTATTAAATAAAGATTTAAAAGAAAACTAAAGGTGATATTAGCAAAGTGAATGCAGCAGTGTATTAAATGACTATATGTAATAACCAAGCAGGGTTTATTCCAGATATTTCAATATCAAGAGGGCTACCACCATAATTTATTATACCCATAAGGATAAAGTTTTTTGTTTGTTTGTTTGTTTTTTTGAGACGGAGTCTCGCTCTGTCGCCCAGGCTGGAGTGCAGTGGCGCGATCTCGGCTCACTGCAAGCTCCGCCTCCCGGGTTCACGCCATTCTCCTGCCTCAGCCTCTCCGAGTAGCTGGGACTACAGGCGCCCGCCACCATGCCCGGCTAATTTTTTGTATTTTTAGTAGAGACGGGGTTTCACCGTGGTCTTGATCTCCTGACCTCGTGATCCGCCCGCCTCGGCCTCCCAAAGTGCTGGGATTACAAGCGTGAGCCACCGTGCCCGGCCGATAAAGTTTATGATTATATCGATTCACACTAAAAGGGAATTTAACAACATTTAATAGCCACAACTAATAAAAATTAATAGGAGGAACCTTACTTTATATGATAAAGATAGCTAACATCAAAAAGGTGCAGCTCTAATGCCATTTCCATTAAAATAATAAATAAGAATGCTGATATCACTTTTTATTCAACATTATTTTAGAAGTTATACCACATGATAAAACAGGAAAGCAATCAATAAACATATTGTCAAAGAACAGGGAAGATGATCTTTTCTGGTAATGCTATGGTAGACCTAGAAAACACAAGAGATTCTAATTTTTTAAAAGCTACTAGATTAATAAATTCATTTGGCAAAGTGTTTAGATAAATACATTTCTCAAAAAAATCAGTAGCCTTTCTCCATACTAACAATAAAATATAATGCCCATATAAGGAAAAACTATAAAGTTATTTATTTATTTATTTGAGATGCAGTTTCGCACTGTCACCCAGGCTTGAGTGCAGTGGCGTGATCTCAGCTCACTGCAACCTCCACCTCCCTGGTTCAAGCAATTCTCCTGCCTCAGCCTCCCGAGTAGCTGGGATTACAGGCACCCGCCACCACGCCCAGCTAATTTTTTGTATTTTTAGTAGAGACAGCATTTCACCATGTTGGCCAGGCTGATCTCGAACTCCTGACCTTGTGATTTGCCTGCCTCAGCCTCCCAAAGTGTTGGGATTACAGGCGTGAGCTACCACGCCCGGCTAACTATAAAGTTATTTTAAAGGATATACAATGAACTCTTAACAGTGATTTGATATTGGGGAGGAAACGGTATATCATAAAAATGTCAGTTCTACCAAATTCTATTATAAAAACTTAATGCACTTCCAAGTAAAATTTCAGCCAGAATTTTTTATCTTTCTTGGTAGGGGTGTGGTGGTGGTGAAGAGGAACTAAAAAGGAGAGAAAACAATTAAAAAATTGAAAGATTCATGTGGAAAAAGAAATCTGGCATAGTCAAAAATTTTTTGAAAAAATAAAAACCACATAGAGAGGCAGGGCAACCAAGTGAGACCTCATGTCTAAAAAAAAAATAAAAATTAATAGAAAAAATTAGGTATGGTGTCACATGACTATAATCCCAACTGCTCAGGAGGCTGAGGTGGGAGGATGGCTTGAGTCCAGGAGTTCGAGGCTGCAGTGAACCATGATCGCTCCACTGCACTCCACACTGGGCAACAAAGTGAGACCCTGTCTTTAAAAAACAAAAAGTAAAAGAAAAGAAAACACATAGGGAACACTTTCTTTGCTGGATTTGTAAGGTTACTGTTAAGCAGATGCTGTGCTTGAAAACAGAGAGAATTGGGGGACAGTATAGAGTAAGATCCAGAAATAGACTCCCCTACAGAGGAATTCAATGTATCACAATGGAGGTTTTTCAACTCAGTGAAAAAGGGATATTATTTTAATGATGCTATCACACTGCCTTTGCATAAGAAGAAAATTAAATTGGACTGCTCTGTCATGCCATTTACAAAAATAAATCTCATCATGTAGAGTTGCTTAGAAGAAAAAGAAAAAAAATCAGATGATGTAAAAATTAAAATGAAAAAAGGAAACAAATTTAGAAAAACTAATTACGTGGACACTCGGAAGACTTGGAAACCAAGAAGTTATAAGGGGAAAGATAAGCATATTTGATTATGTAATGTTTTAAAACTTGAATGATAAACCATAAACAAAGCCAAAAAGCAAAACAGAGATTGGGGGGAGTAACCATAACAGAAGTAACAGCTAAGAGATGCCTATCTATGATACACAAGTAGCTCCTTTACATTGACAGGAAAATACAAATACTCCAGTGGAAAAATGAACAGAGAATATGAATAGGCAATTCACAAAAGAAAAAATATAAATAGACAACCAGCATATGGAAATACTCCTAACTTCACCTGTAGTTAGGGAAATGCAAATGAAAGTTAACAATGAGATACTATTTCTGACATGTCTGGTTGGAAAAACAAGGGGTAACTCCCAGACACCAGCAAGGATGGAGCCCCATGCTCTGCTCATGAATTGTTGCAGCCTGGCAGTGTTCACGGGATAACTGGTGGGCCTGGGCAGCCCAAGGTCAGAGCTTCGGCCAGCACCGGAGCAGATCCCACGGCGCCTGCTGTACCAGGTGCACGTTGCAGTGGGCGGTCAGAGGATCCTGGGGTTGAGGCTGTCGTGGCGAGGACAGTTGTGTTACCGAGCTGGACTGGGGTCTGCTTGCCCAGTACAGCAAAACCAAACGCTGAGATTGGGATAGAATCTAGGAGAACACAAGGCATTTATTGTGGGGACCCAAAAAAGGAGAATTGGGCAGCTCACTCTTAAGACCGGAACTCCCTGATGGCTTACAGGTAAGGGTTTTTAAAGGCGGGGTAAATTTCAGGAAAGCAGAAGTTAACAGGCAAAATCATTAATCAATACATGGAGGGTACACATTGGTTTTGGCCTAAAAGGGCGGGATATCTTGAAGTGGGGGTGGGCTTCCAGGTCATAGGCAGATTCAAAAATTTGTTGTTTTGCAATTGGTTAAGGAAGAGAAGTTTCGTTTAAAAATTTGAGTTACCAGAAAGGAATGTTAGCTGTGGATTGTGGGCGGGACTTCCCCCAGGCCCCCCAGGAAGAAATTTAGAACAAAGAGCCTGCTCAGAGTTCAGTCCTCAGTTCCCTCTTATCTGACGTCTCTGTGCCGGTGGATCCATTTGGTGGGGGTCTGGGTTTCTGAAAAACAACTCAGAGACACATGTTCAGGGGTTCTCTTTAGTTTCCAGAGGGAACCACACAGCCCAGGACTCTGGCTTCCTTGGCTGTTGTTTTAGGCTGCTGTTACCCTCTTGTTTGTCAAGTCGCTCATTTATTTCTCAGGGCTAGCTGGGTGCCTGGAATTTCCCTCCAAGGAACTCGGGATTTTCCTTCATTTCCATGCCCTGTTGGGTGGCTGGGGGGCTACAGTGCCCTAGGAGGAGGCCCCTGCTCCGTCTCAATTGGAGGGGCACTGGAGGGGACTTCATTGTTTAAGTGTTCTGACAGCCAGTAGCACTGAACAGGTGTGCACCAGCAGAGTGAACCTGTTTGAGAAACAGCAGGGCAGGCACTGTCTACTCAAAGAAAACACACCCAAACCCCCAAGGCTCAGCCTTCGCTAGCAGCCACTCAGCAGAAATGAAAGCACAAATGTGTGTGGGTAGCAACAGGAGCATAGTTTGTGATGGGGAAAAAAAATTGAAAACAGTCTGAAGGCAGAAGAGGATCGAGTGAGTGAGCCCTTCCATGTCCTCACCATAAAACGTTGCAGCATCTTTGAAAGGAATGCTTTGGTTCCCTCCCAGCTGACCTGGAGGGGTCTCCACAATGAGTTAACAAAGTGGAAAAACAAGACACAAGGGACCGATAAAGGATACATATCTGTCATATACCAATAGCTCCTTCAAACTGCTAAGGCAATGGGCATGGTCTCACTTATGTAAAATGAATGCAACGATGCAGCAGGCCTACCGTGCCAGCGTGGGGACACAAGGACGCGGTGTCACCAGGTAGGAACACGGTGATGGCCCGGTGGGGGACAGGTGAGCAAAACAAAGAGACAGATGTTGATTATAATCGTATTCAGTTGATGGAAAATTGGACAGATAAATGTGCACACATGCAAAGACCTATGAAAGGAGGCTCCCCAGAATTTGGTGGTTATCCCTGGGCGCTGGAAGATGAGATGATGTATTCTTTCTTTCTCAGGCTCTCCTGTCATGACTCAAATTTCTTTTTACGATAAGCACATATTCTTTTCTAATCAGAAACATAAAACTACTTCCTTACCCAAAAAACAAATTTAAGAAACACAAATTGCTCAGGGCAAGTTCTGGCATCCCATGGCAGGCCAAAATCCTGGACAGGAGTGGGAGGATGTGAAGGATGGGTTGGGGAAGGCCCAGCTCAGTGGTACAAGAGCTCAAGGAGATGGGCAGGTGAGGCTTGTCCAGGCCAGGAGGTGAAGAGAAGCAGAAGGGAGAGTGATGGGCTGAAATAGGCAGAGCACTGGGACCATCCTCATTCAGCTCTTTTTTTACTGGTCAGAACAGTTTATATATATATATATAAAATTTTAGATTCAGGAGGTACACGTGCAGGTTTGTTACATGGTTATATTGCATAACGCTGGGGTTAGGCTTCTATTGAACCCATCACTCAAATACTGAGCATAGTACCCAATGCCCAGTTTCCCAATGCCCAGTTTTTCAACCCTTTCCTCCCTCCCTCCCCTTCTTGGAGTCCCCAGTGTCTTTTGTTCCCACTTTTATGCCCATATGTACACAATGCTTAGCTCCCACTTATAAATAAGAACATGCAGTATTCGATTTTCTGCTTCTGGGTTAATTCACTTAAGATTATGGCTTAAGTGCCAATCCTAAGCTGCATCCATGTTGCTGCAAAGAACATGATTTCATTCTTTTTTATGGCTATGTAGTATTCCATGGAGTACATGTACCACATTTTCTTTATCTAGTGCCACTATTGATGGGCACCTAGGTTGATTACATGATTTTGATATTGTGAACAGTGCTGCAATAAACATATGTGTGCATATGTCCTTTTGGTAAAACAATTTCTTTTCCTTTGGGTAGGTACACAGTAATGGGGTTGTTAGGTCAAATGGTAATTCTATTTGCAGTTCTTTGCAAAATCTCCAAACTGCTTTCCACAGGGATGGAAGTAATTTACACTGCCACCAACAGTGTGTAAGCATTCCCTTTTGTCTGCATCCTGCTAACATCTGTCATTTTTTTCTTTTTAATAATAGCCATTCTGACTGGTATCTCTTTGTGGTTTTAATTTGCATTTCTCTGATGATTAGTGATGTTGAGCATTTTTTCATATGTTTGTTGGCCATTTGTATGTCTTCTTTTGAGAAGTGTCTGTTCCTGTCCTTTGCCCATTTTTTTAATGGTGGTGTTTTTTCTTAAGTTCCTTATAGATTCTGGGTATTAGTCGTCTGTGGATGCATAGTTGCAAATATTTTCTCCCATTCTGTAGGTTGTCTGTTTACTCTGTTGATAGTTTGTTTTGCTGTGCAGAAGCTCTTTAATTTGATTAAGTCTCATTCGTCAATTTTTGTTTTTGTTGCATATGCCTTTGAGGTCTAGTCATAAATTCTTTGCCTAGGCAATGTCCCTAAGATTTTTTCCTAGGTTTTCTTCTAGAATTTTTAAAGTTTGAGGTCTTACATTTAAGTCTGTAATCCATCCAGAGGTAATTTTTGTATATGGTGAGAGGTAGGGGCCCAGTGTCATTCTTCTGCATATAGGTAGCCAGTTTTTCCAACACTGTTTATTGAATAGGATGTCCTTTCCTTATTGTTTATTTTTGTTGATTTTGTCAAAAACCAGTTGGCTGCAGGTATATGGCTTTATTTCTGGGTTCTCTGTTCTGTTCCATTGATCTCTGTGCCTATTTTTGTACCAATATACCATGCTATTTTCATTACTATAGTCTTGTAGTATAGTTTGAAGTCAGGTAATGTGATGCCTCCCACTTTGTTTTTTTGCCTAGGATTGCTTTGGCTATTCAGGCTATTTTTTGCTTCCATATGAATTTTAGGATTTTTTTCTAATTCTGTGAAAAATTATGTTGATAATTTGATAGGAATTGCATTGTATCTGTAGATTGCTTTGGGCAGTATGGCCATTTTAATGATATTGGTTCTTCCAACCCATTAGCATGGGATGTTTTTCCATTTTTTTGTGTCATCTATGATTTCTTTCATCAGTGTTTTATAGTTCTCTTTGTAGAGCTCTTTCACCTCCTTGGTTGGATGTATTCTCTGGTATTTTATTTTGTGTATAGGGGACTATTGTAACTGAGATCACATTCCTGATACGGTTCTCAGCCTGAACATTGTTGGTGCATAGAAATGCTACTGATTTTTAGGCCAGGCACAGTGGCTCACACCTGTAATCCCAGCACTTTGGGAGGCCGAGGTGGGCAGATCACCTGAGGTCAGGAGTTTGAGACCAGCCTGGCCGACATGGTGAAACCCCATCTCTATTAAAAATACAAAAATTAGCCAAGCCTGGTAGCACCTGCCTGTAATCCCAGCTACTTGGGAGGCTGAGGCAGGAGAATTGCTTGAACCTGGGAGGCAGAGGTTGCAGTGAGCTGCGGTTGCACCACTGCACTCCAGCCTGGGTGATAGTGAGACTCTGTCTCAAATAAAAAGAAACGCTACTGATTTTTGTACATTGATTTTGTATCTTGAGTGTAGAAAGTCAAAAGGTTTTTTTTTTTGTTAAAGAATAAATTATGTGTTAGAAATAATAGTTTTTTTCTAAAGACTAACTTTTTGTAAGCCTGTTTGCTTTGTGCTGATAACTTTTTGTTAAGCTCTATCATATGTAGCTGTTAGATATAAGGGAATGAGTACATTCTATGTCCTTTTACTTTAACCAAGATATTTGTGCTGGGCATGCTCACAGGCATGTCCCAGCTTGCAGCCTATGCCCCTTCCTTATTTGGGAATGTTATTACTTTTCTAAGTCCTTTCATAAGCAACTTCCTCTTTTCCTTTGTCTTTCCATTGCTTTTACCTATTTAGAAAAGTTTTAAGTTATTAGCCATTCGGGTTTTAGTTTAGACTGTGAGGTTTGGCTCCAGCCAGTGGAGACAGGACACAGTAGCAGGAACAAGCTGCGTAAGGAATAAAAATTGCTTCTCTCCATTATTCAGGTGTGCTCTTGCCATTGTTCCATCTGCGAGGAGCACCCTTTCTGCAGAAAGTAAAATTGGCTTGCTAAAACACTTTTTGTCTAAATGCTGATTTTTCCTTGCAGTACCGAGGAACAAGCATTCTGTTTCTAAACAAGCATTTTACTTATAACATTGAGACTTTACTGAAGTTGTTTATCAAATCTAGGAGTCTTTTGGAGGAATCTTCAGGGTTTTCTAGGTATAGAATCATATCATGGGTGAACAAAGATAATTTGACTTCCTCTTTTTTTTTTTTCGTTTGGATGCCTTTTATTTCTTTCTCTTGCCTAATTGCTCTGACTAGGCCTTCCAGTACTCTATTGAATAGGAGGGGTGAGAGTGGACATCCTTGTCTTGTTCCGGTTTTTAGGGGGAATGCTTCCGATTTTTGCCTGTTCAATATCATGTTGCTGGCTCAGCTCTTTACCTACTGTGTGACTTGGGAGAGCTGCTAAACCAGCTGGAGCCTCAGTTTCCCCCCATGTAAAATGGGTACAGCAAGGAATACCTGCCTTGCAGGGTCAAAGTGAGGATTAAGTGAGATAGCATGGGTAAAGCCCCTAGCACACAACAGGGGGGCTCCTCGGCCCCAGAAGATGTCAGGAACATGTCAGTGCCCCAGAGTCATCAGGAACATGTCAGAGCATGTGGGGACATGTCAGAGAGTGTCTCAGAGCATGCCGGGCAGCCCAGCATTCTAGGGCACAGATCAGGTATCAGTGGCCCAGGCAGCTCATGCAAATGGGTGTGGCAGTGGGGACCCTGAGAGCTGGGACTGTGTAAAAGGGACAAGAGCGTAGTTCTGTGAGAACCTGGGTGCAGAGTTCTGAGACCTTCTAATTTTTCAAGAAAACCAGGTCATTCAAATTTTTATGTGAAACTGTCTGATATTTAAAAGCAGCCAACTAATCTCAAGTATAAACAGACAGGCACGCCTAATGTGCACGTCACACTCTGCTCTCCCTCCTCCCTCCTCCTTCCTTGGTCCTCAGGGAGTGCTGAGGCTACTGGGGTCTGTCTCACCAGGGTGGAGCCACTGGCCACCAGGGCTCTGGAGCACTTGGGATTTGGCTCGTCCAAACCAACACCTGCCGCAAGTGCAAAGTTCACACCTGATTTTTAAGACTTAGAATAAGGAGGTGGGGAATGTGAAATATCTCATTTAATAGTTTTAGATTGGTTTCTTGTTGAAGTAATAATATTCTGGATATATTGGGTAAAATAAAATTATATTATTAACCTACATTTCACCTGTTTCCTTTTACTTTTATTAATATGGCTTCCTGAATATATACAATTCCATGTGTGGGGTAGCATTATATGTCTATTGGACAGCACTGTTTTCCAGGGAGAGACGCCCAAGGACCCCACCTTCCACAATACTTATAGCAAGTGACACAGCTGTGTGCTCTGGGACAGTTCTCCCTCCCCAGCCATGGCCACTGTGCTGCAGTGACACTGGTCTTTCCTAGCACCTAAAGTCTGGCCACGCCCCTTCCTGGCTGCTCTTGGCTACAGCCCTGCCACCCACCTCATTCTTTCTGTCAACCCCTCCACTACCCCATGTCTTCATCTAAAAATGGGCAATGCCAGCACCTGCTGCAGGCTCCAGTGAGAGCTCACTGTCAGGTGCTGAGGCTGTGCTGGGCTCTCAGTAAGGGGGCAACGCATGGGGCTGCTGGCGTGGAAGGACCTGGGACTGGGTGCCGGTGTGGGGGCGCGAAGGTGAGGCTGTGTACAGAGGCATCAGCAACCAGGTCACCACAAAGCTTGGGGATTTTATTTTCTGGCATTAAGAGCTGATTGAGGAGGCAGTTAACATGACGTGATTTGCATTTTGGAAAAGAAAAAAACTCACCTTGTCCCAGTGCGGAGTGGAAACTGGAAAGGGAAGACAGGTCCAGCCTCTGCTACAGAAGGCCCCTGGCCACAGGTGTGGGCTCCAGGCAGAGCTCAAGCTGCAGACCCTGATCTGGGAGGCTTAGTACCAGGAGGGCCCCAAGCCTTTAGACAGAAGGAGTTGACTTAGGGCAAGAAAAGAAGACAGGAGCACCAGGACAGACCCTGGGGAGCACCAGCATTTCAGGGAAGAGGAGAGGGAGGAAAGTATGGGAGACCAAGGAGAGGCAGTAGAAGAGGGAGCAGGGCAAGGAGGGAAGAGGGGGACAGGGATCCCCCCACTCTGCTGCTGGGCCTTCGGCCTGCCTGCTCCTTCCATGCTGCCAGCTCCTGAGGCTACTCCCACAGTAACTGTGAGCCGAGTGATCACTGTCCCCATATAACAGATGCTGAAGCCGGAGCTTAGAAAGCCCAGTGTGTCATCCAGAGTCATGCAGGTTGTAAGTAATATGGCTGGGACAGGCAATACCACCCCAGGGCCCTTTACACCCTCCAGGCTCTTCTGATTGCAAAGTCACTGTTAAAAAATTCAGATACTTCTGGAACTTCCCAAGAGGCAAAGTTCTCCAACAACTATAATCTGAAGTGAAATACAGCATTGTGTTTCCTTTCCCCCAATGTATCAGCTCAACCAAATCCCGGGAGACGAGAACCCTATTTTCCTCCCTTCGGATGCAAAATACGACTGGCTTTTGGCCAAAATCTGGGTGCGTTCCAGTGACTTCCACGTCCACCAGACCATCACCCACCTTCTGCGAACACATCTGGTGTCTGAGGTTTTTGGCATTGCGATGTACCGCCAGTTGCCTGCTGTGCACCCCATTTTCAAGGTACAGCTAGCTACTGCCCCATCTGCTATGGAAGGGCATCTGAGATGTGGAGTGGGAGGGATCGCTGACATCCCACAGGGGGACCTGTGGCTGGGAGTGGGTGGCAGAAAGGGAGCCCTGGAGAGATGTTCTCAGAGTCAGTATTGCCCCCAAAGGAAGAAAACAGCTAGGAGCCTGCTGTTCCCCAGGACATGCAGCCGGGGCATGGGCCTGACACAGGGGCCTCGCTGGCCAGCCAGTAGAGTTTGAAAAGGCAAATGAGGTCATGGTGATCCTCGGCTGATGCTGATGGCTGCCCCTGCCATCACTCTCCTTCCCTGTTCCTGAATCCTACCAGCATTGGCTGCTGGGGTGACTGCAAGCTAAAAGTACCCCTGTGTGCCTCAGTTTCCTCACCAGTAAAACAGGTCAAATAGTACAGCTGCCTTACAGAATGATGATCAGGATTAAGACAGTGAACTCAGGGAGCAAAGAGGTAAGCATTGTACAAGTGCTGGCCAGGACGCTGTGAATCATTATCGTGCTTAGTAAGCATCAGAGGGTTGCAGGCCTCCAGCACTTATTCAGCAGAAAGATCAGCACCCGGCCTTCACTTCCTCCCTGCACCCAGCATCATCCTATAAGGCAGGCCTGGGTGGGGGAGCTGCAGGTCCCTGGGGCACCAGGTCACCTGGCTGGGCCCCCTCTGAGGCCTCCTCCTCTCCCCTCCCCAGCTGCTGGTGGCACACGTGAGATTCACCATCGCAATCAACACCAAGGCCCGTGAGCAGCTCATCTGCGAGTGTGGCCTCTTTGACAAGGTGGGTGCCCTCCTACCCTACTTGTTGCCTGGAAGAGCCCAGCCCGGCTGCCATCACTCCCTGAGATCTAGACACCCTTTCAGGAGGCCTGGAAGGGTGAAGGCTGGAGTCTGCTCAGAGCACTGGCTCCAGCATCCTCCTGATGTCTCCAGCCCCTGCCACTCAGCCAGGAGCACTCCTCCAGGCGCACCACCAGGTCTTCCCTCTCGCTGATGGCTCCCGGTCCCCTCCTCCCACCCCTCCCCTCTCCCAGCCTCTGGGGCCTGGCTGTAGACTCCACTCTGGAACACACTCCTTATGGCCCCCTGACCTCCTACACACCAGGAACCTGTGTCTGCCTCTTAATCTGCTGCACCCCTGCCACCCTGACCTGGATCTCCCCAGCACTCTGCTTCCCGGGTCCCAACCCTCCCAACCCACTGTCTCCTGCATCGGGGACTCCAAGCCCTGCCCAGCCCTCGCATCCCTCAGGTAGCACCCCACTTCGCTTTGAGCCGCCTGTAGCCTTACCAAGCTTGGACTCTCACACGGGCCCTTGCCCCAACCTTCCTCCCTTCCCCAGCCCATTAGTGACCAGGCCAGATGACCACTGAAGTTGAGACACTGTTTGGGTTGCAAATGACAAAACCCAACTCAAACCAGCTGCAGCTGGACAAGACATGCCTTATCTCAAATACCTGGACACAATAGAGGGGCTGGGGCCTCAGCCACAAATGGATCCAGGGACTCAAGCAGTGCCCCAGGGTGCATGCACACTGGCTCCCTGTTTCTCTCTCTTTCACCTGTGTTGGCATCACACTCTCCTGCTGCAGACAGGCCCCCATGGGAGAGGGCACAGGAGCTCATCATAGTAGCTCCACCTCAGGTTCCCATGTGGCCATTATCTCCCAGCCGCATCCAAACAGAAAGTGCTGGGGGGCAGCTCTGGTTGGTCCTGCTTTGGCTGAATGCCCACCGTGGACCAATCTCTGGCACCCCAGCACCCAAGTCCTTCTTCAAAACTTCTATGGCACCGACAGCCCAGCCCCCTGGGTTTATTTGCATGTGTGTGTGTGCACGTGTACACACGTATGTGCCAGTGAGCTTGCGAGTGTGTCTGCATCACTCAGCAGACGGGATCGGGACCAGGATCCCTCCTTGTGGTTCTCTCCAGCCCTCACCTGAGCACACAACAGGCCCTCAACAGAGTTGCATGGGGCCTGGAAACTGGGGGTCACTGAGAGCAATGACTGAGGGTCCTGGGCTCAGCACTAGAGCAGACTTCACAGCCCAGGCCCGCTGGTGCTGGGGTCCCCCCCACGTCTGCCCACGCCTGCTGCCCTCCTGTGGCTGGGAGCGCACCCTTCCCTCCTGCACTCTGCAGCCCCACGGTTCTGTCCCTTGCATTGGATTGGGCGGGAGGCTCCTCCCTATCACCTCTCCACCCAGCTGCCCTTGTCATTCTCTGCATTAAACATCCCTCCCTCATCTCACAGGACAAGGGTTTGCCCCTCTGCCTGCTTGGCCTCCTCGCCTCCCCGGCACATTTCCTCAGGGTTGGGTCTGGACAGCTGTGGGAGGAGCCACCCGCTCAGGGCACTCTACCTCCCACTTCAGGCCAACGCCACAGGGGGCGGTGGGCACGTGCAGATGGTGCAGAGGGCCATGAAGGACCTGACCTACGCCTCCCTGTGCTTTCCCGAGGCCATCAAGGCCCGGGGCATGGAGAGCAAAGAGGACATCCCCTACTACTTCTACCGGGACGACGGGCTCCTGGTGTGGGAAGCCATCAAGACGTGAGCGCCCGCGGGGCGGTGGTCCTGGGGGAGGAGCCGGGACCCCTGCCTGACTGCCTGGGGCGGGCCTGGCCCCTCCGCGGCTAGCGCTGAATGGGGAAGGGGTGGGGGAGTCCCAGCGTCCGTGAGGGGGTTGCCGCCGGCCACCGCTCCGCAGACCTGGCTGGGTCGCCCACCCCGGCTGCGCCCCCTGAACCAGGTTCACGGCCGAGGTGGTGGACATCTACTACGAGAGCGACCAGGTGGTGGAGGAGGACCCGGAGCTGCAGGACTTCGTGAACGACGTCTACGTGTACGGCATGCGTGGTCGCAAGTCCTCAGGTAGGGCCTCCGGGACGTCTCCGGACAGGGCTCCCCCGCAGTCGGCAGCGCTGGCCCAGCCGCCACCCCTCCAGGGTGTCCTTCCCAGGGGGCCCTCCGGCCTAGGGGCAGGGAATCCGGGCACGGGGTGGGCGCCGGGCCCTGGGGTCCCCAGGGACTGGGTCTCAACCCGCTGGTGGTTCCGCCCTAGGCTTCCCCAAGTCGGTCAAGAGCCGGGAGCAGCTGTCGGAGTACCTGACCGTGGTGATCTTCACCGCCTCCGCCCAGCACGCCGCGGTCAACTTCGGCCAGGTAGGCGGGGCCGCCGGGCCTGCTGGGCAGGGCTCCCTCCCCAAGGCCGCTGCCTCCTCCCCCGCCCCGGTTCTGCATGCGTACCGCACGTGCCCGCCCCAGGCAGTCAGGCAGCTTCGGGGCCTGGCATGGGACTTGGAGGATGGATTCTGCCCGCTCAGCCAAGGGCGCTGGCCGCGGGGAAAGAGGATGGACGGACTGCAGGGCCCGCTGGAGTTGGGGGCACGGGGAGGACGGGGCCTCGGGCGCAACTGGCCAGCAGGGCTTCAGGGGTACCCACGCTCGCTGGCGGTCGTCTCCGCAGTACGACTGGTGCTCCTGGATCCCCAATGCGCCCCCAACCATGCGAGCCCCGCCGCCCACTGCCAAGGGCGTGGTGACCATTGAGCAGATCGTGGACACGCTGCCCGACCGCGGCCGCTCCTGCTGGCATCTGGGTGCAGTGTGGGCGCTGAGCCAGTTCCAGGAAAACGAGGTGAGGCTGGGCAGGGCGGGGCACAGCCCCAGGTCACCCCAGGTTAACCGATTCCTCAGCCTCGGGGCTTTGTGACCCGGGCCTCAAGGCTCACTTGGAGCAAAGGAATCCTGACTTCCAAGCTGGAAGGGCCCGGGAGGCTGCAGCCGCCACCAGGTCCCCCGGCCTGAGCCTGGACAGAGCTCAGGGTGGGCAGGGCAGGAGAGCACACAGCCCAGCCTCTGCTCACTGTCACCAGAGGGTCGTGTGTGATGCCCCCTCCCCCCAGCTATTGACAAAGCTCTTGCACATGTGTTTTACCCTGGTACTCCAGAGGGAATGACCAAGAGTTTCCTGGATTCCTTCCGGACACGTGCATCTCATTTAACCTAACAACCAAATCCGGTGTGTCTTGGCGGATGCACCCGCTTTGGGGTAGCTCAGTACTGCATAGAATTGCGGGACCAGTCCAACTGGCTCCAGACTGCTGGGCGTCTGAGTTGTTCCCGGCTAATGTGTTGGTCCTTCACTGGACATCCTTGTTTATGTGGCTTTGCACATGTGTTCAGTATGACTGCACACATTCCTAGCAGACAAATTCCTTGGTCAAAGAATATTGAGACTGAATTGCCCTCCACAAACTAAATTCAAAATCCCATTATCAATAGCCTATGTTTCTTGGACGTTTCCAGCTCAGAAGCTTTGTGATCTTAATCCAATACAGTATTTTTTTTAAATGATGTCTAGCTCTACCCCGCAGACATCTGTGTGAGCATGCAAATAAGCACAACACCTCAACAGGGCAGCCACCCCTTCAGGCTCCCTGGCCTACCTTCTGCCTTCCTGGGCTGGAGAGGCCAGTGCTGGCCCCAGCGCCCCTGATGGGAGGTGGGAGTGCTGCATAGGGGTGGCCAGA
This sequence comes from Symphalangus syndactylus, assembly GCF_028878055.3. NCBI lineage: Eukaryota > Metazoa > Chordata > Mammalia > Primates > Hylobatidae > Symphalangus > Symphalangus syndactylus. Next base: position 82,942,500 of record NC_072426.2, read on the forward strand.
GAGAGCAGGATACCATGGCTGCAACCACCAGCACCCTCCAGCTTCATCTGCATCATCTTGTAACCACCTGGCAGCAGGCAGTTATTTTCCCACCTATCCATGAAGCCCCAGCTCTGGAGCCTTCCTTAGGGAAGCAGGTTGGAGGCGACGACACTTGCTTTCCCGAGGCCCTCTTGTCAGGCAGCAGAGGGTGAATATGGGGAGGTGAATAGATGCTCCCTTCTTCATCTCCGAAAGGGTGGTTGGCCCCTTGGGATGAGACAGGCCTGTCAGTTTACACAGGTAGTGGATTGACCTATGTGTGTGTCCATGTCTGGGCCCTCAGCTGTTCCTGGGCATGTACCCAGAAGAGCATTTTATCGAGAAGCCTGTGAAGGAAGCCATGGCCCGATTCCGCAAGAACCTCGAGGCCATTGTCAGCGTGATTGCTGAGCGCAACAAGAAGAAGCAGCTGCCGTATTACTACTTGTCCCCTGACCGGATTCCAAACAGTGTGGCCATCTGAGCACACTGCCAGTCTCACTGTGGGAAGGCCAGCTGCCCCAGCCAGCTGGACTCCAGCCTGCCTGGCAGGCTCTCTGGCCAGGCCTCTTGGCAGTCACATCTCTTCCTCCGAGGCCAGCACCTTTCCGTTTATTCTTTGATCTTTGGGGAACTGCATAGATTGATCAAAGTGTAAACACCATAGGGACCCATTCTACACAGAGCAGGACTGCACAGCGTCCTGTCCACACCCAGCTCAGCATTTCCACACCAAGCAGCAACAGCAAATCACGACCACTGATAGATGTCTGTTCTTGTTGGAGACATGGGATGATTATTTTGTTCTATTTGTGCTTAGTCCAATTCCTTGCACATAGTAGGTACCCAATTCAATTATTATTGAATGAATTAAGAATTGGTTGCCATAAAAATAAAGTGGTTCATTTAAAATGGGTCTTGTTCCATGTGCTATGTTCCAATCACCCCAAACAGCTCATTGCCATCTCCCACACCAAGAGAAAGAAAAAGTCATAGTTACCGCGATTTTATCAAGGCAAAAGCCTCCCCACCCAAGTCTGGATAGAAGGTGCTTTTTCCCTCAAGCAGTGTCTCCTCTCTTTGGAACACATCCCAAATGCCACCACTTCTGGGAAGGCATCCTCGGTTCCTGTCTCTCCCCCGGATTTGTCAGAACCTCTGTTGTTGCCCCCTCTGTGGTCTCTCCCTTGGGACAGGAGCCCCTGGAAGGACAGAAAACCCACTTTATTTATGTCTGTGCCCTAGGGCTGGCATAAGGCACCAGCACTCAGCTGTTCCCTCTTTTTCCTCCTGGAAGGGTACCTAGCTAATGGATATTAGGCATTGTCTTGCGAGCTGGGGGTTTATTTTTTCCTGAGGCAGCATTCTTAACATGACATAAAAAATAAAAATGGGCTGGGCATGGTGGCTCACGCCTGTAATCCCAGCACTTTGGGAGGCCAAGGTGGGTGGATCATTTGAGGTCAAAATTTGAGACCAGCCTGGCCAACATGGTGAAACCCCATCTCTACTGAAAATACAAAAATTAGCCGGGCATGGTAGCAGGTACCTGTAATCCCAGCTACTCAGGAGGCTGAGGCAGAAAAATTGCATGAACCTGGGAGACAGAGGTTGCAGAGAGTGGATATCACACTGCTGCACTCCAACCTGGGCAATAGAGCGAGACTCTGTCTCAAATAGTTAATAAATAAATAAATAAAATAAAATAAATAAAAATGCATTCTCTTTCCCCAGGCCCAAGTAGCAGAGCCCGCTGTGAGCCTGGGCATGGTGACCCATTCTCCCCACGCTCACATGCCCAACTCCCAGCCCTCCAGCCCCTGGCTCCGGAATCATGTCATCAGGGTCTCCCATGTCTCTGGAAGGTGCTTCCAGTGTGGCAGGCCAGCAGCTCAGTGTCTGAGTAAAGGCTTCTACAGGGCCAGCATGGCACAGGGGGGAGGTGTGCATGCGTTCCTGAAGCCACAAGGCCTTCTGAGGAGATCTGACTATTGGGGTGGGTACTAGAGACTGAGATCCAGCCCCTTAATGCTCCAGACTCCCTGCCATCCCTCGGAGAATTGCTCACCACACTTATGAATGATCTTCGGGACAGGTGACATAAACATATAGCCATGGTAGAGGCATTCAGCTCCATGCCACTGTGAGAATGAACATACCAACTTTTAGGCAACAAGGCCATGTAGTCAAGGAGAGAGGAGAAACGAATAGGAGTGGGCAGGGGTGGTGAAGCACGTCTGACATGAGCAAAAGAGAGAGAGACGGATTGGGTTGGAAGGGCTTCAGATGGCAGAGCACCTCTGAAAAAGTCTCACATCAGCTAATGAAGAGTCCTCAAAGTCACCATTACAGAAATATTACATCTGGCAGAAATGACAGCAGTAGTTTGGCATGAACCCCACAGTGGATCCAAACGTGTGGCAGCTGAGATGGTCAGTCAATTATGTTCTCTGCAGCTGGTCCTTCTGGTTCCCTGGGGCAGGGTATCTGAGTAGCACAGCTCCACTGCTACCACAGGAGAGGGAGAATCCCAAATTCTGTGCATAGACTCTGTCTAAACCTCTGGATGACCCCTAAGACACGTGTACATAAGGCAAACTGCAAACAGCCCAATTTAGGATAAAACAGCCTGTCTTACTCTGTTTGTGCTGCTATAATAAAATACCTCAGACTGGGTCATTTATACAGAACAGAAATTGATTCCTCACAGTTCTGGAGGCTGGAAGTCTAAGATGAGGCACTGGCAGTTTCAGTGTCTGGTAAGGGAGGGATCAGTGTCTGCTCCCATGAGGGTGCCCTCTGTGCTGTGCCCTCACCCAGCAGAAGGGCAAAAAAGGGCAAACATTCTCAAAAGCCTCTTTTATAAGGACATCAATCCATTCATGAGAGCAGAACCCTCATGAATTAATCATTTCCCAAAAGGCCCCTCCTCCTAATGTCATCACCTTGGGGTTTAAGTTCCAACATATGATTTTTGGAAGGACACATACATTCAAATCATAGCACAACCAAACTGATATTTGAACTTTCAAATAGTTTGCAGTTTGAGATCAACTAAGTTAATTGCTTGCTTGAATAAAATCTCACAGCCAGGCACAATGGCTCACGCCTGTAATTCCAGCACTTCGGGAGGCCAAGGTGGGCAGATCACTTGAGGTCAGGAGTTCGAGATCAGCCTGACCAACATGGTGAAACACCATCTCTACTAAAAATACAAAAATTAGCCAGGCGCTCAGGCGTGGTGGCTCACGCCTGTAATCCCAGCACTTTGGGAGGCCGAGGCAGGTGGATCACAAGGTCAAGAGATTGAGACCATCCTGGCCAACATGGTGAAACCCTGTCTCTACTAAAAATGCAAAAATTAGCTGGTGACTACTTGGGAAGCTGAGGCAGGAGAATTGCTTGAGCCGAGATCGTGCCATAGCACTCCAGCCTGGTGGACAAGAGCGAAACTTCGTCTCAAAAAAAAAAAAAAAAAAAATTTCTGGATTGGGATAATGTTCTATATTTGGATAAGGGTTTAGGTTACCTAGACAGATACATTTATCAAAAGTCATCAAATGATACACTTCAGATGTACGCATTTCACTGTATGTAAATATTACCCCAAAGTCAACAAGAACCATGAGCGAATACTGAATTCTAGTGAATGACATGCATACTGAAACTTTTGTAGTGAAGTATAATTATGGCTGCAGTTGACTGAAATACATAAAAACCTAAGTTGATGGGTGAATACAGTGATTAATAGATGGAAATCTGTGGTAAAGCATACAGAGAAAAATGTTAATTGTAGATTCTAGGGTTTATATATATTCTTACTATATAATTAAATGTTTTTATGTTTAAAAATTTTTATAATGTTGAAAAACCATGAAATCCTACCTAATGCAGTAAGACAAGAAAAGGAGATAAAAGGTATACGTAATGGGAAGTAAGAAATAAAACCGTCTTTGTTAGCAGATGACATGCTCATATACGTATAAAATCCAAAAGAATGGATAAAGAAACTCCTGGAACTAATAAGTGGTTACAGTAAGGTTGTAGAATACAAGGTTAATATACAAAAGTCAATCACTCTCTTATTCACCAGTAATGAACAAGTGGAAATTGATATTCAAAACAAAATACTATTTACATTAACACTCCAAAAATAGATACTTAGGTTTAAATTTAATACATACAAGATCTTTATGAGGAAAACTGCAACCCTGATGACAGAAATCAAAGAGAAACTAAAGAAATAGACATAAGTAAATATTCCCCAGAAAGACTCAATATTATCAAGATGTCAGTTCTCCAAAACTTGACCTATAGATTTAATGCAATCCTAATCAAAATCTCAGCAAGTTATGTTGTGGATATTGACAAACTTATTCTAAAGTTTAGATAGGGAAGCAAAAGACCCAGAACAACTAACACAACAATATAGTAGGAAAACAACAAATTTGGAAAATGGACACTACCCAACTCCAAGACTAACTATAAAGCTACAGTAATCAAGATAGTGCCGTATTGGTGAAAGAAGAGACAAATAGATCAATGGAACAGAATAGACAGTGTAAGAAATAGACCTTCATAAATACAGTCAACTGATCTTTGACAAAGTAGCATAGACACTACAACGGAGCAAAGATTGTCTTTTCAACAAACGGTGCAGGAACAACTGGATATCCACATGCAAAAACAAACAAGCATGAATCTAGATACAGACCTTATGCTCTTCACAAAAATTAACTCAAAATGGATTACAGATCTAAATGTAAAATTCAAAACTGTAAAACTCCCATAACATAGGATAAAACCTAGATGACCTAGGTATGGCTATGACTTTTTAGACATAACACCAAAGCCATGGTCCATGAAAGAAATAATTGGTAAGTTGGACTTAATTAAAATTAAAACCTTCTGCTCTGCAAAAGACCACACTAGGATAGGGAGAAAATATTTGCAAAGACACATCTGATAAAGGATGGTTACTTAAAATATACAAAGCCTGCTTAAATTTAACAGTAAGGAAACAATCTGATTGAAAAATGGGCCAAAGACTTTAACAAACAAAAGAAGATATACAAATGGCAAGTAAGTATGTGAAAAGAAGCTGCACAGCTGGGGGGTGTGGTGGCTCATGCCTTTAATCCCAGCACTTTGGGAGGTCAAGGCAGGCAGATCACCTGAGGTCAAGAGTTCGAGACCAGCCTGTCCAACATGGAAAAACCCGTCTCTACTAAAAATATAAAATTAGCCAGGCATGGTGGTGCATGCCTGTCATCACAGCTACTCGGGAGGCTAAGGCAGGAGAATCACTTGAACCCGGAAGGTGGAGGTTGCAGTGAGCCAAGATCGTGCCATTGCACTCCAGCCTGGGCAACAAGAGTAAAACTCTGTCTCAAGAAAAAAAAAAAAAAGCTGCACATTATATGTTATCAGGGAAATGCAAATTTAGAACAATAACGCAATAACAAGATACCACTACATACATATTAGAATGGCCAAAATTGAGAACACTGACATCACCAAATATGGAGGAGGATGTGGAGCAACAGGAACTAGAGAGAATGCAAAATGGTACAGCCACTTAGGAAGACAGCTTGGCAGTTTCTTACAAAACTAAATATACTCTTATCACACAATCCAGCAATCACACTCTTTGGTATTTACTTACATCCCCACAAAAACCCTCATGTGGATGTCTAGAGCAGCTTTGTTCATAATTGTCAAAACTTGGAAGCAACCAAAGATGCCCTTCGGTAGGTGACTAAATAAATAATATCCAGACAATGGAAATATTATTCAGTACTAAAGAGAAATGAGCTATCAAGCCATGAAAAGGTGTGGAAAAAACTGAAGTGTGTATCACTAAAATAAGTCAATCTGAAAAGGGTGCATATTACAAGATTCCAAAGATACGACATTGCAGAAAAGGCAAAACTGTGGAGACAGGAAAAAGATTGCCAGGGGCTAGGGCAGTCAGAGGGATGAATAGGCAGGGCACAGAGGATTTTCAGGGCAGTAACACTACTCTGTATGACACTATAATGTTGGATACATGGCCAGATCCACAGAATGTAGAACACCAAGAGTGAACCTTGAACTATGGACTTTGGGTGATGAGGATGAGTCAGTGTAGGCTCATGGATTGTAATAAATGCACCACTGTCGGGGGGATATTGATAACTGGGGGGCTGTACATGTGTAGGGACAGAAGTAAATGGGAAATCTCTGTACTTTTGTTACCAGTGGAGGGTGTACCGCATTTTAAACAAAAAATTGGACAAAACGCACACAGCAAGGAAAGAATGAAGCAACAAAAGCAGAGATTTATTGAAAACGAAAGTACACTCCACAGGATGGGAGCAGGCCTAAGCAAGTGGCTCAAGGGCCTGAATACAGATTTTTCTGGGGTTTAAATACTCTCTAGAGGTTTCCATTGGTTACTTGGTGTATACCTTATGCAAATGAAGAGGATGAAGTGAGGTTACAAAGTTATTTACTTGGTGTAAAAAATTAGGGTTTTTCCCTTTTATTTAGTTGTAGGAAGCCCTTAGGTTACCTGCCTCCAGACCCTATTCTCCTGCCTCATTTTCTTCCTAATTTTGCTGTGAATCTAAAATTGCTCTAAAAAATTAAATCTTTTAAACAAGAAAATAAACTTATAAGTTGCAAATATGTGTCACTTACATAAAAACAAAGAGTTAGTGTCCCTACATCAGGAAAAAAACACCTATAATTCAATGTAAAAATGCGAAAAAGCCAAGAGAAATGGCCAAGCCATGGAAATTCACAGAAGTAGAAATAGGCAGTAAATAAACAATACTCAATTTCATTTATCTGAGAAATGGAGAGCAAAACTTCAGTGACATACAAAGGAGTGACAATCATTTTAGGAACAATTTTAAAAATAACACTTGTGATGTGGCTCAGGAAAGATTCATATTCTCACTGTAGGAAGAAGGTAAGTGAATCATTTTAGAGGTCAGTTTTGCAACTTAGAAGATCAAATGCATCTACCCTTTTTCTGCTTCTAGAAATGTATCTTCATAAGTGCCCCTCCCTCCCTCACACACCCCCAAGTGTACAAAAATAAATGACATGGATGTGGACTGCAGCCTGGTTTCTAATACCAAAAATTAGTAAACAACCTAAAACTCTATATCCATGAGGATTTAAAGAAATCCTGCATGAGTTAGAAAGAATAAGGTAGATGCCTGTGTTCTAACATAGAAAATAACAAACTGGTTGTTAGATGAAAAAAGCAAGCTGCAAAGTGATGTAATGTGTAAATGCAGTAAGCAAAATACATCATATATCTAGTACTTTCTATATATTTACCTATATGAGCGTGATGCCTCCAACTGCATAGCTGTGGCTCGGGGAGCAGGACCTTGTAACAGAGCCTCTGCCCCTGACTGTCCCGAGGGGCCTTTCCCTGGGAAAGGAACCAGGTTTGATTTTCAATCTCTTTTGTTATCACCATGCTGACAGCTTTGCTTGTCATATGCCTTTCCCTCCGCTGTACTGATTTTACCTTACAGAAGCTCTCCTTAGTGCTTCATCAGACACTCCCTCTTTTCCAAAGAAAAGCCAGCCGCATTCCCTGGTCATCTGGTTGAGCTCGAGGTGAGCCCCAGGGATCATGTGCCTCCCACCAGGCTGACACCCCAGTGGTGAGGAGTTGCCTCTTTGCTTTTTCGAGGCCAAGCAACTCAGAGGTGTGGCAGGATTGCAGGTCACGGTGGCACTTCCAAGGCCCTGGAGAGTGACTCAACGCCTCTGTTATCAAGATGTCACACAGGCTGTGCACCAACTCTAGGGACACCCTTCAAATTGACAGAGTTGGCAAGCTTTTCCTATAAAGGGGCACACGGTAAATACTGTAGGCTTTGTAGGCCATACAATCTGTCCCAACGATTCAACTTTGCCCACTGTAGCAGTTAATCAACCGTAAACACATTAAGTGAATGCGCATTGCTGTTTTCTAATAGTTTATTGACAAAAACAGAAAGCTGCTTTTGAGCAGTTTGCTACCCCGACAGAGACTGTGGGGAGTCCCTGGTGGCAGCGAACTACAGGCAGCCAGTACCCCATCAGTGTGGCTGGTTCCATCCTCTCAAGCCTGCCTGCACCCAGACCCTGTCGGGTGTGTCTTCAGAAAAACTCCCCAAAAGCACAGTGGCTCCCCGAGAGCCACCACCCTCACCTTCTTACAGGGGCAGGTTCCTCTTCCAGTTCCACCCTCCTCAGCATGGAGCTCAGGGGCCATCCCCACCTCCTCTTGGCCACAAGCACAGACCTTCCTACACAGGCTCAGCAGCTCTGCAGGCCTGTCCCCCACCTGGAGCCACAGGCCTGGGGAGAGCTGTGACCATGGCTCTGCAAAGCAGCCTTGTGCCTAGCTCCCAAGTCAGCTGCCAGCCCAGAATGGAAGAATTCTGTGGATCACCTCTGAGGCAGCAGCACGTCTGGGCAAGCCTGCCTTCCCACCCCCCTCACCTCCTGCAACTCCTGACCCTGGCCACGCATGTGGTAGGGAAGCTGCAACCAGGCCTCAGCACTCCCAGCCCTGGGGGCGGTTTGCTGTCTGAGGATCGTGGCACTGCCTTCCCTCAGAGGCCTTGCCAGAGCCAGGGGATGCAGCGTGGCAGAGCTGTCACTGGCAACCCTGCTGGTCTCCCTGGTGCTTTCTCAGCTGGTCTGTGGGTCAGGACAAATTTCTATGGATAAGGCTGGATCACAATCAAGTGCTCCATGGTCATGCAACGACACAGACTTGAGTCTGCCTTCCCTCAGGGTGGTGAGCCCAGGTAGGATCTGGATGTTTGAAGCAAACACACCTATGAGAAATGCCTGTTTTCACTCCCATCCCACACACTCATCCAGACACTGCCAGCCCACCCCTGACACGTGTCTGAGGGAGGCTGAGGAAAACAGACACCTCCAGGAGCCGCATATTATTTCCTGATGTGTAAGCCAGACAACCCTGGAAAGGGGGTCAGGGAACCGGAGTGCCTGCCAATGTCCCCAGCCTCCCTGCAGGAAAACACTCTCATGGCAAAACTCCTTTTTAAAGAAAGGTTTTATTGCTGCAATTAGACATCCCAGTGTATAGCACAAACCCCCCTGTACAGATAATTATTCAAGTGGTAATACTGAGAAACAGTGAACATACACAAAAGAATACAAAACTAGACATTTAGATCACTAGAAACTTTCTAAGGTAAGGAAAATTTCAAATGTGAAGTGCCTTTTAGAAACTACACCACACATGCCAGTGTAAATTTGGTTTAACAATCAATTTCTATAAACATTGCATCTCACTGTGCATTGATCAACTGCACAACTTCAACAATTACTTCCAAGACAAAGATGAATGCTTTTATTTCCCTATGTTTTGGTCTTTCCTTGGGCTAGAGATGGAAGCTGCATGTTTTAAACCAGATTCAAAAGGGAAAGTACTGGCTGGGCGCGGTGGCTCACGCTTGTAATCCCAGCACTTTGGGAGGCCGAGGCGGGCGGATCATGAGGTCAGGAGATTGAGACCACGGTGAAACCCCGTTTCTACTAAAAATACAAAAAAATTAGCCGGGCGTGGTGGTGGGTGCCTGTAGTCCCAGCTAGGCGGAGAGGCTGAGGCAGGACAATGGCGTGAACCCGGGAGGCAGAGCTTGCAGTGAGCCGAGATTGCGCCACTGCACTTCAGCCTGGGCGACAGAGTGAGACTCCGTCTCAAAAAAAAAAAAAAAAAAAAGGGAAAGTACTTCAATTGTGTATTTTTCTCCAACCACATCCAGAGCCTCGTGGATCTCACCCGGTTGGTCCCAGCCCTTCTCCAACCCTGAAGCCCACAGCAGGGGTGCAGAGGCAGCCCCAGATCGTGCAGACATCACCCGAGGCTCCCAAGCTGGCCCAGCTGCCTGAGGCCTGCATGCCTGTGGCCAGGTAGGACACATGTGCAGGTTTGAAAACTAGGCCTACAAGACTGAAGAGTGGACTGAAGCAAAAAGGGGAAAAACATTAGAAGCCTAGAGTAGGAAGAGACCTTTTATAGAGTTTTCAGGAAATTCTCACAACAAACTTGGCACAAAGACCAAATTGCTGAGGCCAGAAGCCTGCTTATGGTACTGTGACTTATGGGGAGTAGAGGCCAAATCAGAGAGGGCTGGCTGGTGATACCCCAGACCACTTACCTCTTCCCCTTCCCTGGCCTACAAGTACCAGGCCTCCTGGCCCTGAGACCTCATTCTGGGTTTCTATATGGGTCAACCAAATGCCATCCTTTCACTAAAGCCAGGTGCAAAATGGGGGGCAGGGGGGAAGCTGAGGAGTACACAGCACCCAAAAGAACCGAGAGAGCAGGTTTTCCAAGGCTACAGGAACACTGGCAGAGCTGGTGGCCACACCAGATGGGAGTACCACATCCCCACCAGGCTTCATGCTTCACTGCTAGATGCAGGAGGCTAGAAGGGTCTGATGAATCAGGAGCTGAACTAGAACCTTCAAGAAAAGAAAAGGCAAGGGGGTGGCTCTGTGCCCCGCCAGGAAAGAAGAATGTGTGTGGATTGTCCACAGTGAGGCCAGAAATGATGAGTTGGTGTTAGGCAGAAATGAAGGGAGAGGACTTCCCATGATAATCTGGTTGGGCATGGGAGTGATACAGGGCTCAGTTATCAAGGCACCTTTGCCACAGTGGGGTGCCAGCTACACTGGGTGCGCTGCCCAGGGGCTGTCCCTACCTAAGCACTTTCTTGTCTACAGGAAGTCTTGGTGTTTTCAAGTTCAGCATAAGGGGTTCCATATGTGAAGTGGGGATTCACACTTAGAAAATCTATCCTGGTCTTCACCTGAAACACTCATCTACTGCTGGGTGGCAGGAACAAGTATACAAAACCAAGGGCCTTGCCTGGGCAGTTCCTAAGGGACACTGGCAGGGCTGACCTGGAATTCAGCTCCCCTGAAGGGACAGTCTGTGGTTGCCTGGGGTCCCCAGGCTGAGAAGGGGTACGGGTAATTGCACTTCGGGGAACAGTGAACACAGGCACGGGCTGGATGTGCCCTGGGAGAGAGAAAGGGGAGGCTGACCAGGAGCTGGCTATGGCTGGACAGTGCGTGCCTGGCCAGAGGAAGGCCACAGCAGAGCCACTCCACAGACTAAGACCTGTGTTGCCAAAGAATCAGACACTGGCTTGGAGGAGACAGGAGGACAAAGCCTGCTGCTCTTAAGCCTACACCGTAGCTTAGAGATCCTTCAGCCTCCTGGCCTTCAAAACAAACTCCAGGGCTTCCACTCTGAAAGGCAAAGAAATCACCTTGTGTTTGCTTCATACCCTTAGCTGGACGAATGAAACGCCTAAGGCCCAGAAAGACTGAGGGCAGGACCCCCAGCATCTCCCATCTCCTCCCTGCAGGCTGGGTGAGAGAATGGCCTGGAAAGGAAGCATCTGCGCTACTTACATTGTGTTTCAGGCCCCCCAGCAACTTTCCCGGAGGTAACTATTTGCCTGGAAAACTAGGAAACTGGGTTTTAAAAACAGAATTTTAAACAGACTTTTTAGAGGGACAAGGCCATTTCATGGTAGTGATTTTGGTTTTGTTTTATGAAAATGGTACAGGTGGTAATCCCTGATGACAGAATGGACTGAGAGTGGGGCCAAGGATCCCGAAGGATCCTGTCTGTTCAGTCCGGTTAAGGCGACAGCTGGGCGGGCATGTGGCCGGGGAGCAGTGGCACAGCGGACCCTGGCAGTTTGCTCACACCTGGCCCTCGTCCCAGAGCCAGCCCGCCTGCCTCTTGGCCCTGGCAGTGACTCCACAGAACTTCCCCGAGCAGAAGCCTCACGGTGGGCCAGCACCCATCTTGCATGCAAGGGAGAACCTGCATGCAGTGCACACACCCTGGCCAGGGTGGCACATGGCTGCTCTTTCAATGTGAAGCCAGCACCAACTGCAGAGATTTAACTATAAAGGAATATTTTTTAAATATTCAGTTTTGTTGCCATTACTCACTTCCTTTCCTTCCATTTCTATCTCAGAAACTGTTCTTTTTCAGGGTTGACAAAAAAGAAATGTACGGGGCAGGTCTATGAAATAACACCTTGTCATAAAACAGGCTCAAAAGCATAGGAATCATGCTTTAATTGCCATTTAGCATCCATTAATTCCCATGAGATCTGTGATTAAAAAAAAAAAAAAAAAGCCTCTGGCCTGCTTGTCCTGTCTTAAAGTCATGAGTCTGTTTTATCAACAGAACGAATGCCACGCTTCTTAGCATATATAAGGCAAAATGGGTTTTTGATCTCTCATGATGTAAAGGAGATACAAAGGTAAGGAAGGGAAGATTTCTAAGTGAGACTTTTTTTGAGTGTCAATCCCACTGGACACACATATTACAAAATAAAGATTTTCTTCTGTAAAGTGCTGTTTGCTCAGTGAATCATGCGCCACCACAGAGCACCATGGCCCCACCTGCTCAAGAGCATGGAGGAGGCAGCATCGGCAGAGGGCGGGCAGGAGTCTGTGTTTGGGGGTCTGTTTCAATACCATCTCCTGGGGTTCGCCATGGTGCAGAGGGAATCCTCTCATCATGGCTAGACATTCCCCAGTGCTCTGCTCCAGGCTGGGGACCGCTGCAAGGTGGAGGCGGCTGGGTATCAGGGCCTGGGCACCGCTGCTCCTCCTCTTCCCTTGGGATTGGCATTTTATTCTCTCATTCAGCTCAAGACCATGGGCAGGAACTCTGCTGGCTCTCCATGATGTCATCATGGGGTCTTCCACTTTCCCACAGAGCTGCCAGGCAGAGGCAGGACCCAGGCATGTCCGGCCCACAGGAGGGTTTTCTAGGAGACTAAGGAGGGGTTAGAAAAAGAGAAGCCACTATAAATAGTCACCTGTCCAGTCTATGCTATTAAAGGACATAAGAAAGGTATACAACTGGCAGTAAACAATTTCCTTCAGCTCTTCATGGATGTCCAGGAAAATGACAACCCGCACACAATCAGACGTGAATGATTTCTGCTCCAGTGTCTTCACGCTCTGTGCAACAAGAAGAGTTTGTGTCGGAATGAGAGATTCCACGTCCATGTTTATTTTCAAAGTTGGGCTCTGTTAGTGGAGATTTTTCAAAAATATTCTTTTTGCTTGTTTCTGGACAGTTTTGAACATAGATCACTCTATTATAGGCCTTGAGTCTCTTCCACAATTGCACATACACTTTACACTGAACATACATAAAAAGAAGTCCTCCGGTGAAGCCGATGGCCACAACCACCAATTTAGTCCAAAAAGGCCATTCTAGGATTCCTGGAAGGGAAAAACTCAGCCTATTAGATTTTATTTAAGATCTGAAGTAAAGAAAAACACAACTTCTGAACTTCCCATAATCAATTGATTCTTTGTTGTTGTTGTTTTTTAAGAGATGGAGTCTTGCTATGTTGTCCAGGCTGGAGTGCAGTGGCTATTCACAGGTGTGATCATGGCACACTACAGCCTTGAACTCCTGGGCCTCAGCAATCCTCCATCCCTCAGCCTCCTAAGTATCTGGAGACTACAAGCCTGCACAACTGACCAATGGATTCACAACTCATCCAATGTTGCTTAGTCAAAGAAGAGTGGAAGACAGTGTCCAGCTACTTCCTGCTTTTACAGGACGTAGTTTGCGGAGATTCTCATGCTCCGGAATATGAACTCTCCTGACTGGGTTTCAAAAACTACCACCACAGCAAAAGAAACGCCAAAAAGGAGGCTAGTGCCTCCTAACTGACGTCCCTCCTCCAGAAACCCAGACATTTTCGGTTAACTGGAAAATCCTCTGACCCCAGGACTCCTGTGAGCTATCCCGGCCCCCATGCTGAGCTTGCTCTTCAGCCTGAGAACTCACCTGTTGCCTGCCCCTGCTTGATCTCCTCGGCGGTACGGTCAATGAGCACATACAAGGACCAGACCACACATGTGATGGCAATGACGTGGAATGTCACTGAGCACATGATCTTCCTGCGCTCGCTGGACGTCATCTGCAACTTCTCCCACTAGAAAGACAACACAGAGTGTGAGGCTCAGGCTTCTGGGGAAGGGCTCTGGTGCGGTGAGAGCATTGTAGGTAGGTAAGATTGGCTTTCCGCCCCACTTCTCCCTTCCCAAACTAGATGCATTCCCCCAAGTACCGTTCTCCTAAAACCACTTGGCTTCAACCAGGTACCAGGTGCAGCCAACTTTCTATGCAATGAAAAGAAGCCAGGATCAAGATGAATGCTGAACTACCATCAAAAATCCCCTTGTCTGCTTATTCTTGCAAGCAGACATAAGATGGCCTGATAAAGAATTCTATGATCTCAGTCCTAATGAAAACAGTATGTTCACCCAGGACCCAGGTGCTACGTTTTAAGTCTCCCTGATGTGCTGACTGGCATGGACGAGCGGAAGAAGAGGGTTGATGATGCCACAACACACTAGCAGATGGGTCACACTAATTGTGAAAGTGAATGGCAGAAGACGCTCACTCTTTGGTCCTTGCTACTTTGGCTCGAAGCAACAGCTCAAAATCGACGCTAAGAGTTCCTGGTACAAGCAGACTCTGCTAGTCCCATTTCCTCTAGGAGCTCATTAATTTACTCCAAATAGCCAGACTTTCTTTTTCATTTACTGGTTTCCGAATCAGGAGAAAACACATAGAGAGAAAGAACAATGTGTAAACACTCTGCACATATCCTTTAACAACCCTAGTCACAGCCTCTTTCCAGATGGGTCTATGCAGGGTAGTTGAAAACAGAGCCTCAAGGACTTCCCATATTGAGAGATTAGCATAGAGTAGGCACCCAATATATTACAAGGCTTCTACTGGGCAAAACATTTTTTTAAGCTGTTTGCACAAGCCTTCTCTAACATCTGGTTGTTTTCTGCTGGGATTTTATATACTAGCAAGTTCCCTGGTCTTCCTACCTACAATACAGTCAGTGCCTCAGTGCCCCATGCTCCCTGCTACTTCCTACAACACACGTAGCTTGACACCCTGTCAATGCTCACCTTCACCTTTCTAGGGTATGCTTTACTCCACAGATAGCCTGACCTCTCTAAACTCCTTTCACTCTGCCTCCAAATCCTAGTGATCCTTCAAGAACTGCTCTAAAACCCAAACACCCTTATGAGGCTACCATCGCTCCACTTCCCCAGCACTCTAGCCCATAATGAGCATTTCCTTTTCTGAATGACTGATATGCTCTACTAGCGCATCATTTAGCATTTAATTGGCTAGTATTTGATTATGTGACTTATCTTGCAATTTATAATATTAACGTTCTGAGATAGGAACAGTCTTCTATTCTTCCAGACAAAACCTTTTGTGCTGGGCATCTAGAGAGATATATGAAACAGTCAACATTTAAACAGGAAGCCAGTGCAGTGGACAAAGCTCCTCTCAGAGGGAGCAGCGACATGGGCCTCCAGACAGCTGTGTGTCATGCAACGCCTGTGGGTCCTTTCTGAAGACAGTTGCACATCACGCAACGTTTGTGCTTCCTTTCTTTTTCCTATCCACCTACTCACGCTCCCATCCAGCAAATACTTATTATGGGTGTATACAAATAAATTTACTGTGTGCTACACTGTGCTGGGTGCTGGGGAGATACTAATCTCCAACAGACAGTCCTAATCAGAGAAGCAGGACGTCAACAGTTAATATGTATAAAATTAGGTGCTAAGGTATGTCACAGTCTGTAGTCAAAGGCCAGATGACTGACACCGACAAGCAAGCAGTCTTACTTTGAAGGGAAAAGAAGGATTATGAATGGTCAGAAAGAGCTTCTTCCTGAGAAGAGGGACTTGAAAATCAGCACCAGAAACAACAATCTCTACAACGCAAACGTAAGCACCAGCCCCAGCTTTTTAAGGAAATGAACGCAGGCAAGCCATGACCTCGTGATCTGAGACACCAGCTTTCTGGGGGTCACTGGTTTCAGGAAGGATGAAGCATCCCTTCCTCCCACGTACTTTTCTCAGCGGCTTCAGCTTGGTCTCCATGATGAACTCATACTTGCAGAGCTCGCAGCAGCGTGTGTCGGAGCTCTTGATCCACTGCTGCAGGCAGGCCTGGTGCACGAAGTGGAGGCTTCCTGTGCAGTGGCAGGGGGTGATCAGGGGGCTCTCATCATCTCCTTCACAGTGGCAGATCCTATGGTGGAAGGAAAACCCGTCATTCCAAGTAGAGTCCCATGACAGGGAAGCTGACACTTCAGTGGCAGGTCAATCCCCACAAAGGAAACTCAGAAACGAACATCACAGAAGTGACTATGGGCACAAAAACATACAAACACAAATGAAAACAATCACTACAAATTAAAAATGTCTAGCTTACCGCACCAACATGGAAAGTCTGGAGGGCATTTGGCAACAGAAAGGAAAAAATGATGTAAGAAATGACAAAGCCGTCATTTTTTGGTAAGACATAAGAACTTCACTGAAAGATGAATTTAAAGCAACATGGAATCATTTTCCAGAACATAAGATGGTAAAATAATTAGAGGGAAAATTTCTATGTAAAACAAAACCAGCATTCCAACTTCCAAAAATACCAGTGACCTTAAATGATATTTGCTTTTTAGTTATAATCACTGACTTTACCTTCGTACCCCACAACTACACATTTCTGTCGTCTCTCAGGAAGTAAACAAAGATCACAGTACCTCTCCTAGACCTAAAAAACTCACCATTACAAGATGCTGCAATTTCATCTCTTTTTCTTGGGACCACTAATAGCAATAAGTGAGAAATTAATTTGAAAGCACTCTCTATTTCCAAGGAAGTATGCAGCAAGATGTAGCTACTAGCCTGAAGGAACTTAACAGGCTTTTAAGAAACAGAGGGGTCTTTTCCAGCAGCTAGAGAACAGCTTGGGGCACTCGTCCTGGAAGGAGCCAGGCTCTCAGGCTGTTTTAGTGAGGGGATCTCTGATCCAAATGTTAGAAATGACGACAGCTGGCACTAAGGAGCAGAGACTGGGGAAAGGTCAGAATAAGGAGGGCACAAGAGTCATGACAAAAAGTGAATTATGGAGGCCAGACAAGGATGCTGCACAAGGAAAGATAAAGGGGGGAAACAGAGTTAGGACGAGACATAGGTAGCTACACCCCAGTTAAAAGGAAGGAAGGAAGGAGCTACTGGAGAACAGCCAGTCCCCACACACCTTTTGGGGGTAGGTGGGGAGCAAGGGTTAAAAAAGAGGCTGGGAGATGCAACAATGCTTAAAATCTGGACCATCAGGCTGGAAAACTGAAGATACTAGTTTCTTTCTTCCAGTTTCTTTATGCAAAGTCTACTTATTTTTAGTTTGGAAGAGTCAGCTTGGCCTTTAATATGTGTAGCTTCTTCCTCTTTGTTTTTTTTTTTGTTTTTTTTAGACAGAGTTTCACTCTTGTTGCCCAGGCTGGAGTGCAATGGTGCAATCTCGGCTCACTGCAACCTCCGCCTCCCGGGTTCAAGCAATTCTCCTGCCCTGCCTCAGCCTCCTGAGTAGCTGGGATTACAGGCGCCCGCCACCACGCCCGGCTAATTTTTGTATTTTTAGTAGAGACGGGGTTTCGCCATGTTGGCCAAGCTGGTCTCAAACTCCCGACCTCAGGTGATCCGCCCGCCTCAGCCTCCCAAAGTGCTGGGATTACAGGCGTGAGCCACCGCGCCCAGCCAGCTTCTTCTTCTTTTATCATTTGTGAAACTATCTTGGGACTTGTGTCATAAAAATTAAGTTTTTCAAATGATATTGATACTCTATTCTTCTGGAGAAAACAATCAACCCACAACTGGTTACAACTTTCTATTACTTCATTTTCCTGAAACTTCACATATTAAAGCAAGATGAGGCTCCCGATGCGAGCAGAGATGGCTAGAATGGCACTTCCTGGTAAACCAACCTGCAGACATCCCCTGACGTGGACACGGGAGATATGGGGGGTAATTTTTCAGAGAAGGGAGAAGGACAATCCAGGTCGCTGTCCTTTTCCGTGGAGCAGAGGGGCGCCCGCAGAACCCTACTCTTCAGTTTTGCAGATGTGCTGTCCTCAAAGACGTCGTCATCTCCCATCTCGTCAGAGCAGAAGCCCATACTCCCTGCTAGACCGCTGGAGGACTTGGCAGTGTGCAGGCGAGCGGCGCGGCTCTCTAGCTCATGGAACCTGTGCAGGCTGCTGGCGCTCCAGCCGTGCGAGAGTGAGAACAGGTACTGGAGCAGTCGCCGGCTTCGGGACGTGGCCTCAACATCTGCCTTCTCTTCCAGCAGCAGGCTGGGCCTGCCCCTCTTGCCAGCTTCCACCTCTGAGGCAGTTGAGTGACTGGCAGAAAGGCATGAAACACAAGAATGTTTGGAATTGCCAAGAGGTTTGTGGTTCAGGGTTCCTTTTTCTTTATGATGAAACCTGTTAGTTCTGAGACACGGATCTTGAGGGAGTATTAATTTTCCTTCAGAACAAGTTCTTTCCATATAGGCAAAACTTTCTGAAGTATCCTGCGCCTTCTCACCCACATCATTGAGGGACCTTGAGAACTTTAGTGTTCTTCTGGCTTTGGTATTCTTAGCAGGCTTCAAGGCCTGGACCCATTCTGAACCAAAGGAATTTCTCTTTGACGCCTGTAATGTGTCCTTACAGATAACTGTCACAGTGAGCCCTTGTGTCAGAGAACTCTGGCAGTGAGGAGCTTTCAAGACAACAGCAGACTGCATGGAACTGTGGTGACAACACTCAGAAAACACTGCACTGGAACTGCATGCAGAACAGTGGGATAAAAGCACAGAAAGTAAAAACAATTTTAAAAGAGAATAGACATCATAGTGAAGAAATGAGACTAGCATGGGTAACTTGGTGAGCAAACCACACATAAAACTCGCCAACTGTTTAGACCAAAGGCAGATTGAATAAGCAAATGGAAATTCAAGAACCTACAGACACTAATGCTTATTTCTGGCTGCACACTGATCATGGCAGCATCTGAAGCAGAGTGTTACCTGCAGATGTCCTGGCTGGATGGCGTGATAGAAGTGCGAGAGAAGGAGGACACCGGAGCCGGAGCTGATGCTGACGGAGGACTCCCAGCCTGCAATGACAGACCTCTGGTCAGTGTTCAGGGAAGAGCCAAGGGGACTGTGTGCACTGTCTCCTGAATGGTGACAGGGAGAAACTCTGGAAATGTCTGCTGTTTCCTGCTGCTCAACGAGTAACACATATTAGATCCTTAGCCTTGCCAAAACAAATCAAATATCGCTATTTTTTTCTTATCTGTGGATAAAAGTGTAAGAAATGTCTGAGACTATGGAACACCACTACTAATCTCCTGCAGGTCCAGTGGCCGTTTATTTTCTAAGCATCTAAATTGAGTTAGTTCATATATAAGTCAAGAAACGAAGTACTACAAGGTATCATACAAATGCCAAAGAAATATGAGGCTCCAGGCCTGCTGGCACTGGCTTCCCCAGCACTCTCTCCTAGTTCCCAAGGTCAACAAGGCTCATAGATTTAAGAGCTCTCTCCCACCTCACAACCTCATACATAGTGCCAGATGCTCCCTGAGTTCCACAAAACCTCACTGCCCTGCCACAGCTCTTCACACAAAAGGGAGTCCAGACCACGTGACCACGGGGGACACCAATCCATAGCTCAACCAGGGGCTGAGGTAGAGCACAGAGTGCTCCCAATAGGTCTAATCTTGAAACTATAAATTAAGAAAAATAATCAAGAAAATTTAGATTTGAAAGAAAGTACAGCAAGAGGTCATGGGACAGAACAGAGCCTCTGGGGTGGTGAATAGTCAAACTTAGAGAAAAAAATCTAGGAAGGAGAAGAAGCACTGCAGTGAGGAGAGAAATGGACAGAGAGAAATAGGGACAGTGAGTGGCACTGAACTGAGGATGCACCACCACCGCTAGAGGGCCCCAGACTCCCATGCCAGCCTCGGATTCCCAGGCTCCACAGCCCCACAGACCTACGCGTATTCATAAAAAAGCATTCTTCCCTCCTTAAGACAGTAAGCCTGAGTTAGAATATGCTCTATGCAACCCCAACAGCCCCAGGAAAACAGTGCCATGAGTCTGTTATCACTGGAAAGGCCATATCACCACCTACCTTCTGCAGGCCCACCTGCATGGCCCTTGGTGCTAACTCCTTCATACAAAGGAGCTCCACCCTGGCCCACCATTCCCTGGCTGAGGCCTAGTCACCACTCTTTCTAAGTACCATCCCCAAGGGTGCACTCTCATCCTGGAACTCCACCTTTGGGACCCCCGACCCTTGGTCAACCACCAGAACCGATAGGGCCATTGCCCGGAAACTCCTCCTCCCCCTACCCCTCACAGCAAATGAAGCAGCCTGGAGAGGGCCAGGATGGCACTCAGATTAAGGCACCCATTGTATGGCTGCTCCCACTCCCAATGCAGAGATTCAACACCACTTTAATGCAAGTTCACTTGAAGAAACAAGATCCAAGAAGCTCTCCTCAGCATGCTTCATGTATACACTGAGATCACGCTGTGCCACTCCATGAGCACATCTTCGAATTCACCAAAGAATCTACATTTATTTTCTAACTGAATGTGCATATGGGCATGAGGTACACGGTCTTTAAAAGCATTAGAGATCAAAGTTCTTAGGAATCTTAAGTTTACTTGGACACATGAAAATAGCATCCTTGAAATAACCCTCCCATCACTACCTTTGTCAATACTCTTCCTAAAACAAAATGAGAGACATCTCGGGATGCCTGTGGACACTATGCTGTGACATCCCTTGCATCTTCTAGGCCTGACTGCATAAGCCATTGTCCTCTTTCTCCAACTGCCTTAGACACTGTCCTCTTTCTCCAGCATCTTCCTCTCGGGGCACCCATCACTGGCTCCACCTGCCACAGAGACAAGCACTCAAGGCCTTTTAGTATCATGGGCTTTACTGTTTATACCACAGGGGAGCAGATTGAGAGGGTATCCATGCTAAGGTCCCCAAATTCCTACAGTCCCCCTGTTCTCTGACATTTAGTCCTAACACTATTCTGGGACTGAAAGCCTTCCTGTACTTATTGCTCTCTTCTGTTACTTTTGAGGATGACCAGCTCTGTTCAACACACATAGGCAAGGCTGAAATGTATCATGAAGACCACAGCCTGATGGTGTATTGCAGAGAAGTGAGCGTCTTCATCACCTGTTCCCAGGTAGACTTTGAGGAAGAAATACCCAGCAATATCCACATGCTTGCCCCTCACTGCTATGAGGTCACTTCTTCCTCTGTGTTGCTGGGTCAAGCATACTCCCTAGAACTGATGAGGTATTGAAGGAAGCCTCCTCCCTTCAAGGGATGGCAGCAGAGGAAAGTACCTAGTCACCTTCCTCCCTTTTATCTTAGTAAGAGCATGATCCTCTTGGAACCACGTGTACTTTCCTGTATTCTGAAGGGAAGGCAAACCCTGTGGGAGGAGGTGGGGTCTTATCTGGAAAATCGTGCCCAATCAGGGTCAGTGTCCTGGGAGGAGGCAGGTTTCTGATGGGAAACTAAAGTTCTGAACTCCAGTACTAAACTACAAGTAATCCAAGTCAAAAAGTGTACTCTGGGGTAACGATTCCATCCTTGCGTGCCCACGATGAGGAGCAACGCCTGAAGGTAGGAGGGCAGAGCCTTGTAACACAACAAAGCCTGGATCAAGGAAGCAGCCACACCAGGCACACACACGTCAGGACATGTGTTCACTTTCCTGTGTGGTTCCCCGTGTGTGCACTTGTAGCAGATGTCAAGGCCTGCATGACAGTGACAGCGGACCCAAGGAGGAAGGGAGTTCTGGCAGGGCTGGGGAGATTCTGCCCTGCTCAGTTTTACTTAGGAAACAGGAAACAGCCTTGGCATCCTCGGCCTGCATTTCTGCTCTCATTTCACCCTTTCCAATCTTATGAAAACATTACAGGATACTCTCAGCAGGTATGTCCGATCCTCATCAAGCCTCCCAATGACAGAGAAAGAGTCTCTCTTATTAGATCACAGAATTTCAAAAAAAAATTTTACATCTACTCATTGTTATTTTACATAAATATAAACTTCAACAAATGCTAACTCCTCCAATAAAAGCAAGAAAACCAGTGAGATTTGTGGGGTCATCACAGCTCCCAGAAGAGGCTCCTTCTGTCACTATCTAAAGGACAGCAAACATTTCAAAGGTCAGAACCAATCCATAGGCAGAATGGTCAAGAAAACAATTTTAAGGAGCTTTATTTGCTGCTGCTGTAGAGCTGAAAGAAATCTATCAACCAACAAAGATCTAAAAGACTGGCCTGATCAACAAAAAAATGAAGCTGACAGCTTCAAATATGGTTCCATGGTCGGATTCTGGAAGCCAGTGTAGTCAAAGGCCAGCAATCCCCTCTTAGGAGCTCTGCAGGACAGGACCTTACTAGATGGGACTGGACCTCACTAGATGGGACAGGACCAGCTGTCCTGCTCTTTCTGAAAGCAGCAGGCAGTGTGGCACGCAGGAGCTGGGGGCAGTACTAGCTCTCCTCTCCATAGGATCAGACCACACACACCACTCGACAATTACTAATAAAAGTGCAAATGTTCATCATGCAAAAATCCAAATGTGTCAAGAAAACTTAGGCCCTCTGTTCCTGAAGTTCTTTGCAGGTTGCCAAATGACAGACTTTCCAGTCATGAAAAGGAATATAAAGCAATCTCACTACAAAAAAAATTCTTGTAAAAATCCTCCCTTCTTCAGATGTTGTAATTAATTATGCCAAAACAAACCTCTGGATTTCTAATCAAGCCTAAATCCCAGTTTATTTTATTTCTTAGAAATGATAAATACTTTTCGACAATTTGTTTTGCTACATCCAAGTCTCTTAGTGGCTGGCTTTCTTATCAAATTCACCATTTTAAATGATTTTAACAAGGTTGCCAAAGAACATACGAGGAAAAAAAACCTTTCCATATATCCTTGGCAGAAACTGGCATTCCCCTTTTCTCAGTTCCCTTCTGAGAGAGCCTGCTGTGGCTGGAGCAGCTATGGCAGTGTGTTTACCCAGTTGATATCACACACATCCTTCTCACTGCAGGACACCAGCGCGCCTTCCTTGGCCTCTGCCGCCTTCTTGCCAGGTTACTGCCCAGCCTCCTCTATTACCCACGCCTCTCATTTTCTGTGCAACCCCCAACTGGGCCTCCTTTTCACTCATCAGCTAAGCTAATTTTAAACATTTGGGTCCCAAGCCCCTAACAAAAGCAAATTTGCCCATCTGATTTATCTCAAAAGGGAGAGGGCCACAGGAATGATCTGTTTGAATGAGCTTGTTTTTAGTCAAGGAGGAATGTGAAGAGGGGCTGGATAAGGATGGTTAAGAGGCCAGAGGAGCTCATGTTTACAACTGATCACAAATTACAGTACTGCAAATCAATGACTTAACAGAAACAATGGGAAAAGATGCATAGATGGCTCTC
This sequence comes from Symphalangus syndactylus, assembly GCF_028878055.3. NCBI lineage: Eukaryota > Metazoa > Chordata > Mammalia > Primates > Hylobatidae > Symphalangus > Symphalangus syndactylus. Next base: position 82,965,962 of record NC_072426.2, read on the forward strand.
AAAACATGAAAAGATGCTTCACTTCTCTCACAATGAGAAATACAAATTAAAACTACAATGAGATACCATTATCAGCCAAGAAAATTAATCAAATAATATGTGTTGGCAGAAGTGTTGGGAAGCAGGTATGCTTATACATTGCTGGTGGGAGAGCAAATGGTAAACCTCCACAGGATGACAACCGCCCTCAGGATGACAAAGGCACATATAGTTTGTCTCAGCAATTCTTTTAGGAATTCATCCTCACACACCTGCGGGAAGAGGTTTGTACACTGCACTAGTTTGTGACAGCAAAGGGCTGGAATCACACTAAATGCCCATCACCTTGGAGCTGAGGCAACATTGTTCCATCTACAGAAAGAAATATCAGCAGTCGTTAAAAAAATGCGAAAAGTTTTCATTACGTCCAGTAATGAACACACAAAGTGAAACAAGCAGAGAGAGGCACCACTGCCACCTGTGCTGGTGCTGCACAGACTACCCAGGAGGGAGACCAGGGAACCTGGATGGAGGGACATGGACTTGTCACAGAGACCCATAAAGCCATAATGCCACTTTACACTGAGCAACATTTCACAAACAGAAATTCATTCTTAAAATAACATGTGATTGATGATTTTAAAAAGTAAAACAAAACTGCAGAAGCACAACCAACTACAACAACTTTCCGACTTTGGGATGACAGGTAAAGAAATGAATGTAGTGGGTGATGACCTATGTTTTTAAAAGTACAATAAAATAGAATATGTCAGAGTGCATCTGACATAAAAAGGATAAAGTCTTTTGAGGTAATTTTGTCTCTCAGATGTGTATGTAAAAGTGAACTGGGTTTCAATATAAAAGCTACTTGTTACTTTGGATCACAGTCAAAGTCACTTGAAAGTCACTGCCTGACTGTATTTCTACAAAGAAAATAAAAATTATCAAAAGAAATAAAAGAAGAAGATGGCTAAATCAAGAGATCATGTTGGCTGTTGGCCCAGAGGCTCTAGAAGCAAATGGCTCTTACAGATCTCTAGAAAGAAGGTTTTCCTCTACATGGAAAGCATTTGTCACCCATATAAGAGGTGTGTTGCTATGTAAACAAAACTTAGTGGCTTAAAACTACACAAATGTATCACTTCATTGCTATGTAAACAAAACTTAGTGGCTTAAAACTACACAAATGTATCACTTCCCATGGACTAGGAGTCTACATGGGCATGCTGAGATTCTCTGCTCTGGTCAGTCTCCCTCCTTACTGGAGGCCTCAGGAGGACTGCGTTTACACATTCTCTCAGGTTGTTGGCAGAACACAGCTCCCTGAAGCTTGAGGACTGAGGGCCTGTCTGCTGGCTGACTTCCCCTGGGGTGGGCCACATGCATCTGCAGTCACATGACCTCTCCCATCTTCAAAGCCCACTTGTGCTATCAATCTCTCTGACTTCCCTTTCTGCCACCAGTCAGAGAACATTCTCTGCTTGTTAAGCACTTGTGGGATTCCACTGGGCCTGTATTTATAACCCCAAATAATCTCCCTTATTTTAAGGTCAACTGTGCCACACAACACAACATGATCATAGGAGTAATAACAGCAATACATTCCCAGGTTCCAGGCAATTGTGCGGACATTTTTGGGGGCCATTTTAGAAATCTTGCTCACCAGATCACTTTTTTATTTGTGCTTCCTGCTCATGAGGTTGCTAGCGGTTAGGCCCTCCCACTTCCAAACTAAGAGATAGGGATCTGCTCCTAAGGGCCAACTCAGCAGGCCTGACTTCATACCACAGAGCCAGATAAACTCACTTGGTGTTTACATACTGCAATGTGCAGACTGAGATTACATCTTAACAAACTTTCTGCTTAGCACAGAAGTTACTCTGTCAAACCAATGCTTCATTATGAGTAACTCTGCTTTCGATAAATACCCAGTTGTATTCAACTTCAAAAATGAGCCACAATAAAAGAAAAGAGGCCATTCTGTGGCTTTTCTGTGGCTTGCTCTGATAAATACATGTTGACTCTTATGAGAGTGAAAGAACAAGCTTTCACAAAGGCAATTAATTAAAACTGACCATTAAAAAAGTAAGTATATACAATATACTTACAGAGAAGCATGTATAATTAAAAACTACTGAATGCTAAAATGATTTCCATTATAAATGACTCTCATTAGCATTGCTTAGCAAGTAGCATTAACATGGAATTCTTTTCTATAGTGGCCTTTTAAAGGGAGTCAGAATTACTTGAGTAGCAACAAATCCCCAGAACAATGAGGGGCATATATTACAGCACTGGTGGAGGGGACAGAAGGCCACAGCTGAAGGGAATTTTTCAGGACTGTCTTCCTCCAATGCGGCAGCTGAGGATCTTGCAAATATAATTTGTTTTCAATAAATTACATTGAAGACAATGATTTCTGAGCAAAGGTGGCTTCACAGTCCCAAAAACTAAAGATGTAACCATATAAAAATCCAAAATCACCAGAAATAACATGGTGAAAGGGGCTATGTTTGTGAGTTACTTACCACTCACAAGGACCCTTTAATACTGTTGATTTCCCTTAAATATTGAACTTTTCAAATATAGTCGAAATACATTTTCATTGCCAAGAGGCAATAAAATATTTCCTCTGAGAGAATTCTGGGGCAGTGGCCAAAGCACTGGCTTTTGACCCCAAAGTCTTCCCTCTGTGTTCTGGGGCCAGTCCACTGAGCACACTACCAAGCAGGAGTTTAATCATTTAAAAAATGAGGTCAACAATCTACAGGGTTGCTACCAGGATCAAATAAAGTCAGGGCAGATGCAGAAATGCAGCACACACCACTCCAGGCACACCTCCAGTGTGGAACAAGACTTCCATGTGACTACCACTCTTGACTCTTGATGACCTAGAGAGTAAAGCTGCAGGTCTCATATCTGCTACAAAATGCCTCATTCCAACCAAGGTAACCACTGTCCAACCACCTGGGAAGGAAACAGCTTCTGCTCAGGCTACTCATCTGGCCAGCCCTGGCCCAAGATGCACAGAACTCTAAGAGCGAACCCCGAGCAAGGGAGCATACTACTGACAGAAACATGGCAGGCAGGAAAAATGACCCTCACTTCCTCTCGGCCTAGGCCCTCCTTTCCTGGCAACCCGTGGCCTTTCCCACTCCTCCTCCTCCTCCCAGGAACACTCCCACATCCCAACCCAGCATAACTGGCCCCTCCTCAGGTTTCTCCTCAGAAAGGGCTTTTCATCCCTGTTATCATATCCTTGTACCCTATTCATTTCTTTCATTGCACCTATCAAGGTTTATGAGAAGATGTTACTGGGATATGTTAACTTAGAAGCTATTGCTGATTGGTCTGGTACACAGTAGCTGTTTAGGGAACATTTGCTCAGACTAAATAGCTACCCTCTGGGGAGACTGTGCCTCTACAACAGAGATTCTCAAACTTGTTGGCCACAGGACCTCCTTACACTCTTAAAAATTACTGAGGCCCCCACAAAGAGCTTTTGTTTACACAGGTTCCATCTCTCCATCTTTGCTATATTAGAACATCGTAAAACACAGGAACATATTCCACCAGTTAAGGAAGATGCTATCCTGCATGTTGCTTAGCTTCTGGAAACTCCGCTGTACACTTATGGGAGAATGAGAGTGAAAAATGCAAATAATCTTGGTATTATTGGGAAATTGTTTTAAATCTGCCCCCCCCTTCCACCTTCAGGAGACTGAACCAAACTTCAGCCAAAAACTAAACTGTAACCAGTCAGATGAAAAAAATACTGCAAAGACAGTCGGTTAAACTTTGCAAAAGGGGAGCTGAACAGAAACACTGCCTCAGTGCTGTCAGGATTCGAGTGAGGCTCAGTGGTGCTGAGGCCACCTGATGCCATGCAACTCCTCCAGTTCATCCTTTGTTTTTGTCACTTAGGAATAAGTATCCTGTTTTGGGACAGCTGTTTTCTTCAGAATAAATTAAGAAAGCACATTTTGCCTTATTTGTAACCCCTAAGTTCTGAGTAACCTGAGCGTGTCACTGGTCAACTCTGCATTCAGAAACAGAAAGAAGCAAACCCTGGTCTTGACAATCACATCCAGGTCTGCTCTTGCGTAATTAAAGTGGGTCAGCAAGAATTCCTTGAAGGAATGTCCATCTGATATGTGACATTCTGCTGTATCTCATCCCTGTCTAATGGCAACAATAACCAGAAAATATTCAGGAGGCCTAGGAGGGTTAGTGCTCAAATTCATTGAGATGTGCTTGCCAAGCAATAGAGCAATCATTTTAATTGCTCATTAAACATGTCCAGTCTGATTCTACCCAGGAATATTCGATTAACAAGAGGTACATATCACAGTCTGCAAGGGCCCAGCCTTGGGCAACTGCCAGGGCCTACAGAACCAGGCTGGCTGGGGGGCTGGCGGAGAGATACCCATGCTACGGGATTCCACTGCCTTCTCCCTGGGGTAAGTGCTGCCAATCATGAACTTGCTCAAGAAATTGTGTCACGTGGACCAAGTCTGATTCCCAGGGTTGAATGAGAAGGCTTCCCTGGGGATAAAATAACATTGTGTCTATGTACTGCCCTTTTTGCATCACAATCTTCCTCTGAGAGGCATGAAGAGAGGCTCCAAAAAGTCCAGCCCCTATAATTAGCCTAGCCTGGGCCAATTCCTGGTATTAAAGAAATTCTAGCTGAATAGAGTGGGTTTAAGCCTCCTCTGCGAATTTCAATCGGCTTCTATAGGATTTTAGGCCAAAGTACTCACATGAACAGCCACAGTCAACACAATCTTGTGGTTACAGGCACCTGCAATAGGGTGCCATAAGAGCCATCACCCCCAGCCACTGAAGATGCCTTTCATTGTCCACCTAAAGTACTGGACTTTCCAAGCAGGTGACAAATGATCTTTCTACTACAGTTTAACCTCATCCTGGTTGGCTCCTTTCCACCTCTCACATCTGCTTTACATGTCCTCTCCTGAGCCACATCTTCTCTGAGCAGCCCTTCAACTTGGGTTCCCTGTAATTCTCTACCTAAGCGCCTTACTGTTCCCTTGGTAGGAATTCTCTCCATCCGTGTTATCGTAGAGGTCTGCGTACTTCCCTCTGCTGTTTGGTTCCGCATTCAAAGCACAATTTCTGGCACACAGTTACGTGCCGGACAAAATCTGAATGTGTGCAATCCTCGTAAACTCTGCACGGCCTCCTTTTCTCCATGTTAGAGATTAGACATATTGTCAAATGGTAAGACAGCCTGCAGGTGGGCGTAGTGGTGGCACAGGACACAAGGTCCTGAACAGGCAGTCACCTCACGTCACCTGAGTCCACCCTGAGGCCATGCCCAGTACACTATGCATCGCCCCTGCCAGCCATGCTCTATGGCTTCCTGGTACCCCGAGACAATGGCCCCTTGACAGGCAGAGGCTCACAGCAGAGATGGAAAGTGGGCTTGCCCCATCCCCACCTCTCCCTTCTCTCTACCACACAGCCTCCTGAATACCCGTCTGTCAGAGCTCTATCTCACAAAGGGCCGTCACAATGAGTTTAGGTGATATAATGAAGAACATGTTTTTTAATAGTTACATTTTCACATTAAAAAGTTAACCATTCAAAATCTAGAGGAGGGGCTTCAAGATGGCTGACTAGAGGCATCTGGTACTTACCTCCTCTACAAAGAAGAACCAAAATAGCCAGGAAGAATCAGACTTCGAATAGATCATCTAAGAGAGAACACGGATTCAACAGAGAAGTGACAGAAAACACCTAGAGCAGGCAAGGAGAGGGCAGTCAGGCAAGGCAGCCAAGAGGTTCCCCAAGTGTGGGGAAAGGGGAAGCGAGTGATCCCCAGCGGTCCACATTCCCACCATGCACTTGTGCAATTCCAGCCATGACAGAGCCCTAGACCCTCACAGGCCTTGAGGCTAACAGAGGGAGCTGCCTGGAGATGGCGAGAAGGCATTGCTCCAGGGAGGGAGCTCATGATGGGTCCCACACACCCCTGGAGTCCAAGGCAGCTACAAGAAGACACCATACTGAGAGCCCAGTCCTCAGGAGACTGCATCCTGCTGGGGGCCCAACAGTCCCTGCTTCTCCACATCCCTGGAACCCCTCTGACATTCCTCACCACAGCCATTGCAGCAGCTAGCTGCTGCTGCTGCCAGGGATGAAGTGCAAACCATTTGGCAAAGACCCTGCTGCTCCCAGCAGTGAAGCCACTGCACGTTTTTGCAAGCGCCAAGGACAAAGAGAGCAAAGTGTGCACTCCCTAGCCACTGGCATACAGACAGCTAGTGCCACTGAAAGCAACCCCACTCTCCCCAGTAGTAGGGCTGCAGTATAGCCACTGCTGCCTCCACCGGAGCATTCTGCCAGGGCCTTGGAATCACCCAGCCCCTGCCCAAGACTGCTAGAGACTGAATGCATCCCTGGGGCGGGTGGGGCGCGCTGAAGTATGTCCTACCCAGTTCCTGAGTAAACCATCCTGGGGCCTGGGGACTGCCCAGCCCATTCCACCACTATTGGAACCTGAGCATACTGCCTGGGCATCTGAGGTCAGGCCCACCCAACCTGCCATTACTGCCACATCTAGCACCCAATTGCATACACATTTGGGCCTGAAGACTGGTTCACTCAGCCCATCACAGGCACTGCCGACATCAGTGCAAACTGCTTGGGAGCCAGAGGGTTGTCCTGCCACTGCTGCTGCCATCACCCATATCATGCCTGCTGCCCAGGAGCCCAAGAATTCACCTACCCATCCAGCTCGCCACTGCCACTACCAGCATTTGAGCAAGCTACATGGAGGCCCCCCAAAAATAACCCACCTGATCCACTAACACTGGTGCCAGCATATACTGCACTGAGGCCCAAGGGCAGGCATACTCACCCCACTACTAACACCACTGGGACCAAGGACAGGCCAACCTGGTATCCCTGTCCCCAGCAAAACTTCACTACAGCCTCCACCATACCCTAAGATACTGAGGAAATCACAGACACCACTAACATGATTTATAGCCAAAGAAATCATACAGAGACTATACTACTGCACACAGTGAGATCAAAGCTAAAATGCCCTGCACAACCAACACCATAGACACACCCTCAGGAAAAACTCCTCTCTTACAACAGCAAATTAAGAAAACTAGAAGAGACTGTTACACCAGACGTGCAGAGATTAACTTAAGGACACAAGAAATGAAAAATCAAGGAAATATGACACCCACAAAGGAACCCAATAATTCTCCAGCAGTAGATTCCAATCAAAAAGAAATTTATGAAATCTCAAAAAAAGAATTCAAAATAATGACATTAAAACTCAGTGAATGCTGGGCATGGTGGCTCTCACCTGTAATCCCAGTACTTTGGGAGCCCCAGGCAGGAGGATTGCTTGAGGCCAGGAGTTCAAGATCAGTCTGAGAAACATAGCGAGACCCTGTCTCTATAAAAAATAAAAATAAAAATTAGCTGGGCATGGTGACATGTGCCTATAGGCCCAGCTACTCAGGAGGCTGAGGTGGGAGGATTGCTTGAGCACAGGAGTTGGAAGCTGCAGTTAGCTATGATCACACCACTATACTCCCGACTGGCCAACAGAGCAAGATCTGGAAGCTCAGTGAGATACACAGGAATACAGACAAACAATACAAAGAAATGAGAAACGCAATTCAGGATATGAATGAAACATTTTCCAAAAATACATTATAAAAAAAAACCAAACAGAAATTCTGGAACTGAAAAATTCATTACATGAAATACAAAATACACTTGAAATATTCAACAAATAGAATAGATCAAGTAGAAGAAACAATTTCAGAACTTGAAGACAGGTCTTTTGAAATAATCCAGTAGGACAAAAAAATTTTAAAAAGGAATAGAAAAGAAAGAACAAAGCATACATGACATATGGGACACCATAAAATGGCCAAATATTCAAATTTTCAGTGTCTCAGAAGACAAACAGAAAACAAAAAAGATGGAATATCTAACAAAATAATAGCTGCAAACTTCCCAAGTCTTGCAAAAGATTTAGACATCTAGATATAAGAAGCTCAAAGATATCCAAATATAATTCAAGGTCTCCTCCACAGCACATTATATAGTCAAACAGTCAAAAGTCAAAGACAAACAGAGAAGCCTAAAAATAGCAAGAAAAAAGCATCTAGTCATTTATAAGTGGACCCCCATCGGACCAACAGCAGACTTGTCAGCAGAAGCCTTACAGGCCAGGAGAGAACGGGATGATATATTCAAAGTGCTAAAAGCAAAAAAAAAAAAGGCCAGCCAAAGATACTATACCCAGCCAAGTTATCACTCACAAACGAGAAGAAATAAAGTCCTTCCCAGACAAGCAAAAGCTGAGGGAATTCACCACCAGACTGGTCCTATAAGAAATGCTTAGGCCGGGCGCGGTGGCTCACGCTTGTAATCCCAGCACTTTGGGAGGCCGAGGCAGGCGGATCACGAGGTCAGGAGATCGACACCACGGTGAAACCCCATCTCTACTAAAAATACAAAAAAATTAGCCGGGCGTGGTGGCGGGCGCCTGTAGTCCCAGCTACTCGGAGAGGCTGAGGCAGGAGAATGGCGTGAACCCGGGAGGCGGAGCTTGCAGTGAGCCGAGATTGCGCCACTGCACTCCAACCTGGGCGACAGAGCAAGACTCTATCTCAAAAAAAAAAAGAAATGCTTAAGGGATTCCTACACCTGGAAGCACAAGGACAGTATTTGCCATCATAAAAACATACCAAAGTATAAAACCTACTGGTAGAGCAAACACACAAACAAGGAAGAGAAAGGACTCAAATGTTACCACTACAGAAACCCACCAAACCACAATGATAAACAATAAGAAAGAAGGAAACAAAGGATATACAAAACTAGAAATTATTTAATAAAGTGACAGGAATAAGCCCTCACATATCAATAGTAACCCTGAATGTAAATGAATTAAACTTTCCACTTGAAAGATAGAGACTGGCTGAATGGATTTTAAAAAACATTACTCAACTACATGCTGTGTACAAGAAGCTCATCGCACCTGTACAGATACATATAGACTGAAAGTACAGGGATGAAAAAAGAGTTCACGCAAATAAAAACCAAAAAACAAGCAGGACTAGCTATGTCTGTATCAGATAAAACAGACTTTAAGTCAAAAACAGTAAAAAGAGACAGAGTCATTATATAATAACAAAGGGATTAATTCATCAAGAGGCTATAACACTTCTACATACATCTGCACTCTACACCAGAGCACCCAGATGTATAAAGCAAATATTATTAAATCTAAAGGGAGAGACAGACTTTAATACAATAATAGTTGGGGACTTCAACACCCTACTCCCATCATTAGACAGATCATCTAGGCAGAAAATGAACAAACATTACATTTAAACTGCACGTTAGGACAATGGACTTAACAGACACTTATAGAACGTTTCATCCAACAACTACAGAATACACATTTCTCAGCACACAGACCATTCTTCAGGATAGGCCACATGTTAGGACACAAAACAAGTCTCAATGAAGTTTTTAAAAATTGAAATCATGTCAAGTATCTTTCTCAGACCACAATGTTTAAAACTAGAAATCAATTAGAAACTGTACAATTACATGGAAATTAAACAACATGCTCCTCAATGACCACTGGGTGAAGGAAGAAATTAAGGAGAAAACATAAAAATGCCTTAAATAAAAATCGAAATACAACATACCAAAACCTATGGGATAGAGCAAAAGCAGTGCTAACAGAGAAGTCCACAGCAATAAACACCTACATCAAAAAAGTAGAAAGATTTCAAACAAACAACTGAAGGATGCACCTCAAGGATCTAGAAATCCAAGAAAAAACCAAATCCAAAATTAGTAAAAGAAATAATAAACATTAGAGGAGAACTAAACTAAATAGGAGCTAAAAAAAAAAAAAAAACAACAAAAGGATCAATGAAACAAAAAATTAATTTTTTGAAAAACTAAAATTGATAGACTAGCTAGACTAACCAGGAAAAAAAAGACAGAAGACCTAAATAAAATCTGAAATGAAAAAGGAGACATTACAAATGATAACACAGAAATACAAAAGATCATCAGAGACTATTACGAACTATATGCTATCGAACTGGAAAACCTAGAAGAAATGGATAAACACATAACCTACCATGATTGATCAGAAAGAAACAGAAAACTTGGACAGATCAATAAGAAGCAATGAGATTTAAAGAGTAATAAAAAGTCTCCTAACAACGAAAGGTCCAGGATTGGATGACTTCACTGTCAAATTCTACCAAACTTTCAAAGAACAATTCTTCTCTATTCCAAAAAATTGAAGAAAGAATTCTCCTTAACTCATTCTACTAGACCAGCATTATGCTGACACCAAAACCAGACAAGAACACAACAAAAAATAAAACCACAGGCCAATATCCCTGATAGGCATAGATGCAAAAATCCTTAATAAAATACTAGTAAAGCAAATCCAATTGCACATCAAAAAGACAGTACACGATTAAGGGAATTTATCAAGGATGCAAGGGTCTTTCATCACATGCAAATCAATAAATGTGACACATCATGTAAACAGAATGAAGGATAAAACCATATGATCATCTCAATAGAAGCAGAAAAAGCATTTGGTAAGATTCAGCATTCCTTCATGATAAAAATTCTCAACAAACTAGGCAAATAAATACTGCAATATTAATAAAGGCCACATATGACAAACCCACAGCTAACATAAATCTGAATGGGGGAAAAGTGAAAGAAAGACTTCCCTCTAAGAACTGGAACAAGACAAGAATGCCCACTGATATGATTTGGCTGTGTCCCCACCCAAATCTCATCTTCAATTGTGGCTCCCATAATTCCCACATGTTGTGGGAGGGACTCACTGGGAGATAATTGAATCATAGGCAGTTTCCCCCATACTGTTCTCGTGGTAGTGAATAAGTCTCATGAGATCTGATTTTGTAAGGGAAGCCCCTTTCACTTGGTTCTCATTTCTCCCTTGTCTGCCGCCATGTAAGTAAGATATGCCTTTCACCTTCCCCCATGATTGTGAGGCCTCCTCAGCCACGTGGAACTGTGAGTCCGTTAAACCTCTTTTACTTTAAAAACTATCCAGTCTTGGGTATGTCTTTATCAGCAGTGTGAAAACAGACTAATACAGTAAATTGGTACCAGTAAATGGGGTGCTGCTATAAAGATACCTGAAAATGTGGAAGCGATTTTGGATCTGGGTAACAGGCAGAGGCTGGAATGGTTTGGAGGGCTCAGAAGAAGACAGGAAAATGTGGGCAAGTTTGGAACTTCCTAGACACTTGTTGAATGGCTTTGACCAAAATGCTGATCATGATATGGACAATGAAATCCAGGCTGAGGTGGTCTCAGATGGAGATGAGAAACTTGTTGCGAACTGGAGTAAAGGTGACTCTTGCTATGTTTTAGCAAAGAGACTGGCAGCATTTTGCCCCTGATGTGTGGAACTTTGAACTTGAGGGAGATGATTTAGGGTATCTGGCGGAAAAAATTTCTAAGCACCAAAGCATTCAGGAAGTGACTTGGGTGCTGTTAAAAACATTCAGTTTTTAAAAGTTTTAAAAGCATTCTCAGAGAAAGAGAAAATAAAAGCAGAAAATTTGTGGCCTCCTGATGCCATAGAAAAGAAAAACCCATTTTCTGAGGAGAAATTCAAGCTGGGTGCGGAAATTTGCATAAGTAACAAAGAGCCAAATGTTAATCACCAACTCAAGGGGGAAAATGTCTCAAGGGCATGTCAGAGATCTTTGCAGCAGCCCCTCCCATCACAGGCCCAGAGGCCTAGGAGGAAAAAAAAACGGTTTCAAGGGCCGGGCCCAGGGCCCCCTTGCTGTGTGCAGCCTAGAGACTCCGTGCCCTGCATCCCAGCCACTCTAACCAAAGGCTACAAGCAGCCAGGGTATAGTTCAGGTCATGGCTTCAGAGGGTGCAAGCCCCAAGCCTTGGCAGCTTCCATGTGGTGTTGAGCCTGCGGGTACACAAATGTCAAGAATTGAGATTTGGGAACCTCTGCCTAGATTTCAGAGAATGTATAGAAATGCCTGGATGTTCAGGCACTGGTATGCTGCAAGGATGGGGCCCTCATGGAGAACCTCTGCTAGGGCAGTGTGAAAGGAAAATGTGGGTTGCAAGCCCCCACACAGAGTCCCCACTGGGGCACTGCCTAGTGGAGCTGTGAGAAGAGGGCCACCATCCTCCCAACTCCAGAATGGTATATCTACTAACAGCTTGCACCGTGCGCCTGGAAAAGCTACAGACACTTAATGCCAGCTCCTGAAAGCAGCCAGGAGGGGGGCTATACCCTGCAAAGCTATAGGGGCGGAGCTGCCAAAGGCCGTGGGAGCCCACCTCTTGCATTAGCATGACCTGGATGTGAGACATGGAGTCAAAGATCACTATGGAGCTTTAAGAATGGACTGCCCCATTGGATTGTGGACTTACATGGGGCCTTTAGCCCCTTCGTTTTGGCCAGTTTCTCCCATTTGGAATGAGTGTATTTATCCAGTGCCTGTGCCCCCATTGTATCTACAAAGTAACTAACTTGGTTTTGATTTTACAGGCTCACAGGTGGAAGGCAGTTGCCTTGTCTGAGATGAGACTTTGGACTGTGGACTTTTGAGTTAATGCTGAAATGAGTTAAGACTTTGGGGGACTATTGGGAAGGCATGGTTGGTTTTGAAATGTGAGGACATGAGATTTGGGAGGGGCCAAGGGCAGAATGATATGGTTTGGCTATGTCCCCACCAAATCTCATTTTGAATTGTAGCTCCCATAATTCCCATGTGTCGTGGGAGGGACCCAGTGGGGGATAACTGAATCATAGGGGCGGTTTCCCCCATACTGTTCTTGTGGTAGTGAGTAAGTCTCATGAGATCTGATGGTTTTATAAGGGGAAACCTCTTTCGCTTGGTTCTCATTTCTCCCTTGTCTGCTGCCATGTTAAGACATGACTTTCGCCTTCTGCCATGATTGTGAGGCCTCCCCAGTCACATGGAACTGTGAGTTCATTAAACCTCTTTTTCTTTAAAAAGTACCCAGTCTCAGGTATGTGTTTATCAGCAGCGTGAAAACAGACTAATACACCCACTTTCACCACTCCTGTTCAACACAGTACTGGAAGTCCTAGTCAGAGCAATCAGGCAAGAGAAAGAAATAAAAGGCATTCAAATTGGAAAAAAAGTAAGTTAATTTGTCCTTTTTGCAGACGATATGATTTTATACCTAGAAAAACCTAAAGGCTCCATTAGAAAACTTAGATCTGATAAATTCGGCAAAGTTATAGGATACAAAAATAAACGTACAAAAATCGATAGTGTTTCTATATACCTAATGAATTAGTGGAGAAAGAAATCAAAAAGGCAATCCCATTTAAAATAGCTATACAAAATAAAATACCTAGAAATAAATTTAATCAAAGAGGTGAAAGACGTTGCAAGGAAAACTACAAAACACTGATGAAAGAAGCTGAAGAGGACACGAACAAATTGAAAGACATCCCATGTCCACAGATCAAATGAATTAATGTCATTAAAATGACCATACTACCCAAAGCAATCTACAGATTCAATGCAATCACTATCAAAATGTCAATGTCATTTTACACAGAAACAGAAAAAACAATTCTAAAACCATATGGAACCAAAAAAGAGCACAAATAGCCCAAATAATCCTAATAAAAACAAACAAAGCTGAAGGGATCACACTGCCTGACTTCAAAGGATATTACACAAGGCTACAGAAACCAAAATAAGCATGGTGTTGTTATAAAAACAGATACAGGCCAGGAGTGGTGGCTCACACCTGTAATCCCAGCACTTTGGGAGGCCAAGGCAGGTGGATCACCTGACATCAGGAGTTCAAGACCAGCCTGGCCAACTTGGTGAAACCCCATCACTACTAAAAATATAAAAATTAGCCAGGCTTGGTGGTATGCACCTGTAATCCCAGCTAATGAGGGGGCTGAGGCAGTGACAATTGCTTGAACCCAGGAGGCAGAGGTTGCAGTGAGCCTAGATAGTGCCACTGCACTCCAGCCTGGGCAACAGAGCAAGACTCTATCTCAAAAAACAAACAAACAACAACAACAAAACAAACCCAGATACACTGAACAACAGAACAAAATCAACAACACAGAAATAAATTCACGTATTTACTGCGAACTGATTTTCAACAAAGGTACCAAAAACATGCATTAGGGAAAGGACACTCTCTCAATAAATGGTGCTGGGAAAATTAGAGATCCATACGCAGATGAATGAAACTGAAGCCCTCTCTCTCATCGCATACAAAAATCAACTCAAGATGGACTAAACACTCAAACATAAGACCTGAAACTATATAACTATTAGAAGAAAACACAGGGATTACACTTCAAGACATTGGTCTAGGCAATGATTTTATGGCTAAGACCTCAAAAGCATAGGCAACAAAACCAAAAACCGACAAAAGGGACTATATTAAACTGAAAAGCTTCTGCACAGCATAGGAAACAATCAATACAGTGAAGACACAACCTGTTGAATGGGAGAAAATATATGAAAACTACCCATCGAACAAGGAACTAACATACAGAATATGTAAGAAACTCAAACAACATTAAAAACACAAACAATCCCATTAAAAAGTGGGCAAAGGACATGACTAGACATTTCTCAAAAAAAGACATATAAATGACCAACAGCTGCATGAAAAACTGTTCAGCATCCCTAATCATCAGGGAATAACAGATGTTGGTGAGGATGCAGAGAAAAGGGAACTCTTATGTATTGTTGGTGGGAATGCAAATTAGTACAACCAGTATGAAAAATAGTATGTGAATTCCTCAGAAAGCTAAAAATAGAACTACTATATAATCCAGCAACCTCACTACAGAGTATTTCCCCAGAGGAAATTAAATTAGTATTATCAAAGAGATATCTGTACTCCCATGTTTATTGTAGCATTGTTCGCAAAAGGTATGGAATCAGCCTAAGTGTCCACATCAATGGACAAACAGGTAAAGAATTTGTGACATATATACACAATGAAATACTATTCAGCCATACAAAAAGAATGAAATCATGTCATCTGCAGCAACATGGATGGAGGTCATTATGTTAAGTGAAATAAGCCAGACACAGAAAGACAAATATTACATGTTCTCGCTCACATGTGGGAGCTAAAAAAATTTGATCTCATGGAGGTAGAAAGTAGAATTATAGGTACCAGAGGCTGGGAAGGGTGTGCATGGAGGCAGGAGTGGGGGATAAAGAGAGATTGGTTAATGGGTACAAAAATAGTTAGATAGTCACAGTAAGTTCTAATGTTCAATAACAACAGAGTAGGGTGACTACAGTTAACAATATATTATGTACTTCAAAATAACTAGAAGAGAGGTTTAAAATGTTTCCGACACATAGACATGATAAATATTCACAGTGAGGGACACCCCAAATATCCTGACTTGATCATTACATAAGTCTATGCATGTAACAAAATATCAGAGGTACCCAATATGTACAAATAAACTAAAAAAAGAAAACCAATCAAATGTGATTTCAGATACTACACAATGATATAAAACTTTGAGTTTGTTCTTTAGAAAATGATTAAGCAAACAGCAGCAAGGGAAGTACATAGGGTGAGGACTGAGTGTGGGTGGGGGATCTGGGGAACATCCTCCAGGATGGCTCAGTGGGCCCACATGGCCAAGGACCCTGCAGTGAGGTGAAGGTCTGGGCAAGATGCATGGGGGTTTCATGGGGGCTGCATTCCAGTGCCCGTCTTTGTATAAAGCATGTCACCTGTGGGACTCAAACTGCCTCAAACTTCTCCAAGCACCCAGTCAATTAAACAGATTTTTTTCCCGGGGGGGACATTCTGCTGCTTCTAAAAATATAAGATTTTCTACACACTGCTATCATTACAAACTGTGATAGGTGCTATGAAGAAAAAGAATAACAAAACTCAAATGGGTGATAAAATTTAGATTAAGGGGAAGGTGTCAAGGGTAAGTGCCTCTAAAGAAGCTAAGAACCGAAGGAGAAATGAGTTAGGAATTTTAGCCATTCGTGCAAAAAAGGGATAAGATTGGGAGAGGCCTCTCGGACAGAACAGCATTTGCAAAGGTGCGCAGGCAGGAATTTGGCTTGTTTGAAAATCGTCAAGGTAGTCACCATACCCAGATCATCATGACCAAGGGGATATTGCACAGGATCAGGTTCCAAGTGGCCAGGCCCAGGTCACCTTAGATGTGACAGCTCAAGGTAGTGTAAACAGAAACACTGAAGAATTGAAAAGAGAAGCATTAGGATTCTACTTACTGGCTGCTGGGTGCTAGATGGTTTGGGATAGATTCTTGAGAAGCTACTGCAGGAGTTTAGGAGGTCTGGGCCTGGGAAGTGGCTGGGATAATGAAGAGGGATGAACAATGGGCTGGGTATCAAGTGTCTAGCAGAACAGCATGCAAACATTCACTCAACATGTACTGACAACCTCCAGGGCTCCATCCCATCACTGGCTCTGCAGATTTAGGGGTAAACAAAGCATGGCTCTACACTCATGGAGGTTACATGTGGGGTGAAGATGCAACGGAAAAAAATTCATGAAAACCCAGGCAGTGATAAGTGTGATCTTGAAAAATAAAAGGAAAAGGTGACTTTGGATCCCTTAGGACGTTAATTGGAGGTAACAAATTTCATGAAATCCCTTGGTAACAGAGGCTCAACAAATGATATCCATTAACATTGTACTATCAATACAAAATAAGTATTGGGTGAAGACTTTGCCATTGTAATTGCTTAAATATCCCAATATGCTTCTTCTATTAACTCCTTAAGGGGATCAAATCCAGCTGCCCATTTTAAAGACAGGCGAGCTACCACAGACCTAGCAGCCTCATAAACATCCCATCCAACCTACCTGCTTCCTTCTTTGAAAATGGAGCCTGGTTTTTAAAGTCAATATGCTTCCAATACACGCTGAGACACTTTGTAACAAAATCTAGATGGAATACTAGGAGGCATGATTAAAGGTTTATTTCTACCTCTTTTCAACCTCTAAATTTATGCCAGCAAGAGGTGAACTGAAGAAGCATAAAGCAGACTGCAGTGACTGGCTAATGTGCTGACCCCAGCTGGGGTCTAAGAATCAGCAGAAAAAGTCTCCTGACAGAGACAACGGGGATTTCAGGTAGCATATAGTATGTCCACATTGTGGCCTCCTTTAATCTCAAGAGTATGTCTGCTATACTGAAGATACGATTTTACATGTCACGGCCTAAAACTGGCTTCAAACAGCAGGTTCATTTAATAAATACTCCAATAAAAAAACTGCCTTCTCAAAAACAGTTATCTTCCACAGGGGCCTGCCCTCCCTTCCTTGGTCCCACTGAACTAGTTCATGTCTAACCACCTTATACAGCATGCTAACTATCTTCATTACAAAAGGGTACACTTTGCAACAGAATTTCATGTTGACAGGTTAACCAGGAAGTTCTGTAAGTAATCAAATGTTCTAAAGGCTCACTCCACTCAGATACTCTCCAATGACCATAGTAAGCATCCCAGAACTCACTGGACACAGTAAGTGTCCAGTCACAAACAGCACACAGTAAAAATGTATTCAAGAAGGGGCCGGGCACGGTGGCTCACGCCTGTAATCCCAGCACTTTGGGAGGCCAAGGCGGGTGGATCAGGAGGTCAGGAGTTTGAGGCCAGCCTGATCAACATAGTGAAACCCTGTCTCTACTAAAAATACAAAAATCAGCTGGGCGTGGTGGCACGCACCTGTAATCCCAGCTACTCAGGAGGCTGAGGCAGGAGAATTGCTTAAATCCAGGAGGCAGAGGTTGCAGTGAGCCAAGATTGCGCCACGGCACTCCAGCCTGGGCTACAGAGCAAGACTCTGTCTAAAAAAAAAGGATGCAAGAAGGAAAAAATAATGTATGGTTCTCCATTGTTCAGCAATAAATAATAAAGCTACCATTAAATGAACTGTCCTGGCCCAATCAACCTAAGATCACCAGGATTCAACGAAGTTTGACAAGAGTCAGGTTTGTTGGCTCAGTGTAATGGGTGAGCTGCCCCATGGTTCCATGCAAACGTTAATCCCAAGACTCGGAACAACCCTGAAGGTTGTATTATTACCCTTTTTTTTTTTTTTTTTTTTTTTTGAGACGGAGTTTTGCTCTTGTTGCCTAAGCTGGACTGCAATGGTGTGATCTCAGCTCACTGCAACCTCCGCCTCCCAGGTTCAAGCGATTCTCCTGCCTCAGCCTCCCAAGCAGCTGGGACTGCAGGTGTGCACCACGCCTGGCTATTTATTTGGATTTTTAGTAGAGATGGGGTTTCATCATGTTGGCCAGGCTGATCTCAAACTCCTGACCTCAGGTGATCTGCCTGCCTCAGCCTCCCAAATTGTTGGGATTACAGGTATGAGCCACCGTGCCTGGCTTACCCTACTTTTACTGATAACTAAATTAAAGCTCAGAGAGATGTCCTTTTTCAAAATCACATGGCTAGTAAACCATCATCCACGTTAACTCCAAAACCCTTACAAAGCTCAAAATACCCACAACCCAAGCCAAGACAATAGCCTTTCCTCTAGACTTTTTAAGATGGTGGTTTGCAAACAGTTTTTTTTTAACTATAGGAAGAAGTTTCCTTTAAATAAAATGTGACTGAAATCCATGAATGAACAGGTACATATTTAAGGCATAGGATGTCCTCCTTCAGAACTGCCCTTGGCTACTAGGGCAAGGCAACATACATGTGCTACTGAGCGTTTTTTAACACATTTAATTCAACTTAAGCAAATAGGCCATCTGCAGCTGCACCTTCTCACTTTTCTCTGTGCTTAGACACTGATTAGCTCCCTTTGAAAGGTGCAAAAATGGGCAGCAATGGTTTACCACTGCATAGTTCTAGCACTGCAGCATTCCTGGCCAAAGGGACAGCAAAAGAAAAGAAATGGAGGTTGGATGGGAAAAAATATTTTGTGAAAGGCATTCCTATTTTTAATGCAAAATTAAGCAGAAGAATAATATAATTAGATTACAAGTATGCCTAAGAACAGACGAATGTCTTAAGAAGGTTTGCCAGAGTTTACTTTTAGTTTTAAAAAATAAGGTGACCTGAATGAAAACATATTGTGTAGTCAGTACATTAAAATGGCATATAATGTAACTGTTCATTTCAGAGTATCTAGGAGGCCTGAGACAGCAGACTGGTTTTGTCACTTGTTCAAATCCTCCCAGCTGCATCTGTGTTGTGTTTGGCCATATGCCAAAAACATGGGGAAAAGGTCCACCCTTGCAAAGAACTTTCATGGCCATAACTGTATGGCGAAGGGGTTGGCCAGAGTCAATGTCTGGGCTGAGAGAGGAGCACTGCCTGGGAACAAGCTGACTGCATCAGATACACTCTGCTGGTTCCTAGGCCATACCCTAGCAGCCAGTGTGCTCCTAGTGGGCTAAAGTGACCACACCAAAGGTGAGGAGATGCTGTTGGATGGCTGATTCACTTCCCAAGCCCTCCTTTCCCTAGCTGCCTTCCAGCTAGAGGTGGCCTGTGATCCAGTTCTGGCCAGGGAGATGTAAGCAGATTTCAGGCGGCCAGGTGGGACTTGTGGGGCAACTTTTGCCTTCCTGCTGAAAATGGTGACTCTCAGCTAACAGACCTGTCAATCCTTGATCATTCCTCTAATTCCTGCCAAGGCCACAACCACAACGCCTGAAGGTCCAGCTCTCATCGTGAGACCATGTGTCAAGTAGGAGGTAGCACAGAGAGGAAAGAGCCTGGGTCCCTGGCAACATCTATTGCAGGTAGCCGAAGGCCCATGGGACGTGACCAACTCAGCATTCCACTGGAGACTATATGATCAAACAGCAAACCACTTATCATGAATGCAGGATATGAGCAAACTCACGACTGCTCCAGCCGACTGCTCCTGCCAACAGAAGGTTTGCTGGAGGCAATCACTCCCTGGCGCCAAGGTTCTCTACTGCAACATCTAGAGCCTTTTGTTCGAGGAATGCAGTCTTGCAAGTCTACTCTAGACTGAGCAGCTGACCCCTTCTTCCATCCCCCTTCTCACTATCTCTTTTGCCTAATAAATACAGAGGGCTGTGTAAAGCTCAGGGCCCTTGTCCACTAGAGCCAAGGTGCCCCCTTCTTCCAAATATACTCTTTTGTCTCTTGTCTTTTATTCCCACGTTCACCCCTTGTTCAGTCCCCCTAGGTCCATGTGGGTTACACAGTGGCACCCCGAACAGCCACAGAAGCGAGTGCACTACAGTCTGTGAGCAACTCTGCCCCGGATCACCTACCTCCACACACCTTGTCAAATGAACCATATAAATCCATGATTATGTAAGTCACCATAGTTAGCTTTTTGTTACTTTCAGTCAAATATATTCCTAATTGTGGCAATAGACTCTCCTGTGCCTGAGATTTCTTCTGCCTTAAAGTATATGGTTTTCTGGAAAAAATGGAATTTTCTCCCAGAAGTCACTTCCCCCAACACACACTCAAAATTGCCTTACCAGAAAAACATAACTGCCGCATAACTCTTGTGGTCCCAGAACAGATTACAGAAATGTATCAAGAACTCTAATATTAGTCTTTTCAAAAAAAAAAAAGAGTATAAACACACATAAGGCATAAGAACACAAAAGCCTCAAGGTAATAAATAACGTTTTTCAGTGGCACTCTACCTTAGAAATGTTGCTTGAATGACTCATGGAATGTCCCAAAGTCTTCTCATTCTGCAAGAAAATCAAACAGGTTTTAATTATGAATCTTTGATTAAAATATGCAAAGAATAAGTAATTGATCATAACAACCCTACTGACAAATCATTCCCTGAACTAGAATTTGCAAAGCACAACCTACTATATATTAGATGTATGCAGCCAGGCAGTAAACATTGCACATTTGGGCAAAATGAATAAACAGTAGTTCCTGTCCTAAAGGATTTAACATTTTATTTAAAAGATTTAATTTTTTATTATCAGGAAAAAATGAGTTTAGAATTCACTATCAAAATAAGATGGCAATAAGTCTCTTAAGTCACATTTCACGTGGAAGTTCAGATGGTGATAAGTGTCTTAAGACACATTTCAAGTGGAGAGGCTGCATGCTCAGTTGTATGTGACACAGTCCACATTATGAGGAGTCACTGTGAAAGAGCGAAGAAAGTAGGACAGCTGACCAGCCCTGGGGTGTCTGGCTAACAAAGTGCTGAATACTCAATAGGGATATCACACAGCTCACATCTCCTTCAACTCAGTTGCTCCTCCTGGAGCAGAGAAATCTGGGAGCCACGCTAGCCTCCTTCCTCTCATGCCCCTCCACATTCAGTCACATAGTGTTGTATCAAATTCTTCCTCCTCTCAGTCATTTTCATTTTTATTGTCAATGCTTTAGTTTAGATTCATTTCTCAGCTAGAATTCTTGAAGAATAACGTCCCACCTGGCCTTTTTGCTTTTAGGTTGACCTCCCTGATACACAACTATCATGGGTTAAACTGTGTAGTCCCCTCCCTTCTGTGAAAATTTAGATGTTGATGTCCTAAACTCCTTGTTCTATTATATAACTATTTGGATATATATATATATCCAAATATAACTATTTGGAATAGGGCCTTTAAAGATGTAATTAAGTTTACATGAGGTCAATAGTAGTTCCGGCTACTCAGGAGGTGACTCTAATCCTAGTGGACTCTAACCCAATAGGACTGGTATCCTTGTAATAAGAGGAGATTATGACACAGACACACACAGATAAAAGACAATGTGAACACAGAGGGAGAAGATGGCCATCTACAAGCCAAGGAGAAACCAGCCCTGCTGCCACCTTGATCTTGGACTTCCAGCCTCCAGACTATGAGAAAATAAATTTCTGCTGTTTAAGCCACCTTACGTATGGCACTTGTTATGGCAACCATCAAACAACTACAATCATCTTTCATCCTATGACTTTCTTAAAAAAAAAAAAGTGAACATTCTAAACATAAATCTGATTTTTAAAAATAAAGTCATTTTCCTGAATCTACTCATTCTTGCTCTAAACCCAAATGAGTAACAAAAACTATTGCCTAAGGAACAGAAGATCTTAGTTGTATTTCCTTGCTCTGTCACCTAGGCTGGGAGTGCAGTGGCATGATCATGGTTCACAGCAGCCTTGACCTCTTGGGCTCAAGTGATCCTCCTGCCTCAGCCTTCTGAGGAACTGGGACTATAGGGATGTGCCAACATGTCTGACTAAATACTTTTTGTGGAGACAGGGATCACTGTCGCCCAGGCTAGAGTGCAGTGGCACAATCACAATCATGGTTCACTGAAGCCTCAACCTCCTGGGCTCAAGTGATCCTCCCGCCTCAGCCTCCCGAGTAGCTAGGACTACAGGCATGTGCCACCATGTCTGACTAAGTATTTTTTGTAGAGACAGGGTCTCGCTATGCTGCCCAGGCTCAGCTCCTGGCCTCAAGTAATTCTCCCATCTGAGCTTCTCAAAGGACTGGAATTATCGGCATGAGCCACCATACCTCACCTGTTTCCTCATCTTAAGGCAGTCAATTAGTAAATTATAAAGTATGCTCAAAGTGTTGGGAGAATGTTATCAAAGAATGTTTCTAAAAGATCAAGTTTCACTTTGGGAGGCCGAGGCACGCAGATTGCCTGAGGTCAGTAGTTCGAGACCTGCCTGACCAACATGGTGAAACCCCATCTCTACTAAAAATACAAAAATTAGCCGGGCATGGTGGCATGTGCCTATAATCCCAGCTACTCAGGAGGCTGAGGGAAGGAGAATCACTTGAAACTGGCAGGCGGAGGTTGCAGTGAGCTGAGATCACGCCACTGCACTGCCTTCCAGCCTGGGCAACAGAGCAAGACTCTGTCTCAAAAAAAAAAAACAAAAAAAAAAACCAAGTTTAACTAGCAATTTAATTCAATCATGTTATTCACACATTCATTCACTGGGAATGAAAGCCCTCTGTCCAGAGAACAAGTAATCTGAGTTTCATTCATTAGTCAAGAATGTACTTATAAGTAAACACAGGGCACTGCTGTGAGTCCCAATTTTAAGGCCAAGCTACTGGTGACTTACTATTAAATTTTAGTGTAGCCTACTAAGTTAAAACAAAGATACCATAGGCCTTGGATTATCTGTACAGAAGGCCAATTATAACCACTGCTACACTACTTACTACCTCACAAGGAATGGCTGGTTTGACACCATCTGGAAATCAACAGAGAAGTTCACAAGTACTAAGAGAAGCCAATAAATCATATCCTCAGACCTTTTTGACATTAATTATTCAACAGAGAATGGATATTGGGGTGAGGGAGAACTACCTGCTAAGCTAACATTATAAACCCAGATTGAGAGCTAAAGCTGTTCCTTACTCTTTAAGAAATAAATTTGATAGCAGAATCGGGGTGGAGCCAAGATGGCCAAATAGGAACAGTTCCGGTCTCCAGCTCCCAGCCCCAGCGACACAGAAGACGGGTGATTTCTGCATTTCTGCTTGAGGTACCGGTTTCATCTCACTAGGGAGTGCCTAACAGTGGGTGCAGGACAGTCGGTGAAGTGCACTGTGCGCGAGCCGAAGCAGGGCGAGGCATTGCCTCACTCAGGAAGCGCAAGGGGTCAGGGAGTTCCCTTTCCTAGTCAAAGAAAGGGGAAACAGACGGCACCTGGAATATCGGGTCAGTCCCATCCTAATACTGCGCTTTTCCAACGGGCCTGGAAAACGGCACACTAGGAGATTGTGTCCCGCACCTGGCTTGGAGGGTCCTATGCCCACGGAGTCTTGCTGATTGCTAGCACAGCAGTCTGAGATCAAGCTGCAAGGCGGCAGCGAGGCTGGGGGAGGGGCGCCCGCCATTGCCCAGGCTTGCTTAGGTAAACAAAGCAGCCAGGAAGCTCGAACTGGGTGGAGCCCACCACAGCTCAAGGAGGCCTGCCTGCCTCTGTAGGCTCCACCTCTGGGGGCAGGGCACAGACAACCAAAAACTCAGCAAGAACCTCCACAGCCTTAAATGTCCCTGTCTGACTGACAGCTTTGAAGAGAGTAGTGGTTCTCCCAGCACGCAGCTGGAGATCTGAGAACGGACAGACTGCCTCCTAAAGTGGGTCCCTCACCCCTGAGCAGCCTAACTGGGAGGCACCCCCCCAGTAGGGACAGACTGACACCTCATTCAACCGGGTACTCCTCTGAGACAAAACTTTCAGAGGAACTATCAGACAGCTGAATTTGTGGTCTCACGAAAATCCGCTGTTCTGCAGCCACCGGTGCTGACACCCAGCCAAACAGGGTCTGGAGTGGACCTCTAGTAAACTCCAACAGACCTGCAGCTGAGGGTCTTGTCTGGTAGAAGGAAAATTAACAAACAGAAAGGACATCCACACCAAAAACCCGTCTGTACATCACCATCATCGAAGACAAAAAGTAGACAAAACCACAAAGATGGGGAAAAAACAGAGCAAAAACACTGGAAACTCTAAAAAACAGAGCACCTCTCCTCCTCCAAAGGAACGCAGTTCCTCACCAGCAACGGAACAAAGCTGGATGGAGGATGACTTTGATGAGTTGAGAGAAGAAGGCTTCAGACGATCAAACTACTCTGAGCTACGAGAGGAAATTCAAAACAATAGCAAAGAAGTTAAAAACTTTGAAAAAAAATTAGAAGAATGGATAACTAGAATAACCAATGGAGAGAAGGGCTTAAAGGAGCTGATGGAGCTGAAAGCCAAGTTTCGAGAACTACGCGAAGAATGCAGAAGCCTCAGTAGCAGATGCGATCAACTGGAAGAAAGGGTATCGCTGATAGAAGATGAAATGAATGAAATGAAGAGAGAAGGGAAGTTTAGAGAAAAAAGAATAAAAAGAAATGAACAAAGCCTCCAAGAAATTTGGGACTATGTGAAAAGACCAAACCTACGTCTGATTGGTGTACCTGAAAATGATGGGGAGAATGGAACCAAGTTGGAAAACACTCTGCAAGATATTATCCAGGAGAACTTCCACAATCTAGCAAGGCAGGCCAGCATTCAGATTCAGGAAATACAGAGAACGCCACAAAGATACTCCTCGAGAAGGGCAACTCCAAGACACATAATTGTCAGGTTCACCAAAGTTGAAATGAAGGAAAAAATGTTAAGGGCAGCCAGAGAGAAAGGTCGGGTTACCCACAAAGGGAAGCCCATCAGACTAACAGCTGATCTCTCAGCAGAAACTCTACAAGCCAGAAGAGAGTGGGGGCCGATATTCAACATTCTTAAAGAAAAGAATTTTCAACCCAGAATTTCCTATCCCGCCAAACTAAGCTTCATAAGTGAAGGAGAAATAAAATACTTTACAGACAAGCAAACGCTGAGTGATTTTGTCACCACCAGGCCTGCCCTAAAAGAGCTCCTGAAGGAAGCACTAAACATGGAAAGGAACAACCGGTACCAGCCACTGCAAAAACATGCCAAATTGTAAAGACCATCGAGGCTAGGAAGAAACTATAGCAACTAACGAGCAAAATAACCAACTAACATCATAATGACAGGATCAGATTCACACATAACAATATTCACGTTAAATGTAAATGGGCTAAATGCTCCAATCAAAAGACACAGACTGGCAAACTGGATAAGGAGTCAGGACCCATCAGTGTGCTGTATTCAGGAAACCCATCTCACGTGCAGAGACACACATAGACTCAAAATAAAGGGATGGAGGAAGATCTATCAAGCAACTGGAAAACAAAAAAAGGCAGGGGTTGCAATCCTAGTCTCTGATAAAATAGACTTTAAACCAACAAAGATCAAAAGAGACAAAGAAGGCCATTACATAATGGTAAAGGGATCAATTCAACAAGAAGAGCTAACTATCCTAAATATATATGCACCCAACACAGGAGCACCCAGATTCATAAAGCAAGTCCTCAGTGACCTACAAAGGGACTTAAACTCCCACACAATAATAATGGGAGATTTTAACACCCCACTGTCAGCATTAGACAGATCAACGAGACAGAAAGTTAACAAGGATATCCAGGAATTGAACTCAGCTCTACATAAAGTGGACCTAATAGACATCTACAGAACTCTCCACCCCAAATCAACAGAATATACATTTTTTTCAGCACCACACCACACCTATTCCAAAATTGACCACATAGTTGGAAGTAAAGCTCTTCTCAGCAAATGTAAAAGAACAGAGATTATAACAAACTGTCTCTCAGACCACAGTGCAATCAAACTAGAACTCAGGATTAAGAAACTCAGTCAAAACCGCTCAACTACATGGAAACTGAACAACCTGCTCCTGAATGACTATTGGGTACATAATGAAATGAAGGCAGAAATAAAGATGTTCTTTGAAACCAACGAGAACAAAGACACAACATACCAGAATCTCTGGGACACGTTCAAAGCAGTGTGTAGAGGGAAATTTATAGCACTAAATGCCCACAAGAGAAAGCAGGAAAGATCCAAAATGGACACCCTAACATCACAATTAAAAGAACTAGAAAAGCAAGAGCAAACACATTCAAAAGCTAGCAGAAGGCTAGAAATAACTAAAATCAGAGCAGAACTGAAGGAAATAGAGACACAAAAAACCCTTCAAAAAATTAATGAATCCAGGAGCTGGTTTTTTGAAAAGATCAACAAAATTGATGGACCGCTAGCAAGACTAATAAAGAAGAAAAGAGAGAAGAATCAAATAGATGCAATAAAAAACGAAAAAGGGGATATCACCACCGATCCCACAGAAATACAATCTACCATCAGAGAATGCTACAAACACCTCTATGCAAATAAACTAGAAAATCTAGAAGAAATGGATAAATTCCTCGACAAATACACCCTCCCAAGACTAAACCAGGAAGAAGTTGAATCTCTGAATAGACCAATAACAGGTTCTGAAATTGTGGCAATAATCAATAGCTTACCAACCAAAAAGAGTCCAGGACCTGATGGATTCACAGCTGAATTCTACCAGAGGTACAAGGAGGAACTGGTACCATTCCTTCTGAAACTATTCCAATCGATAGAAAAAGAGGGAATCCTCCCTAACACATTTTACGAAGCCAGCATTGTCCCGATACCAAAACCTGGCAGAGACTTAACCAAAAAAGAGAATTTCAGACCAATATCCTTGATGAACATTGATGCAAAAATCCTCAATAAAATACTGGCAAACCAAATCCAGCAGCACATCAAAAAGCTTATCCACCATGATCAAGTGGGCTTCATCCCTGGGATGCAAGGCTGGTTCAACATACGCAAATCAATAAATGTAATCCAGCATATAAACAGAACCAAAGACAAAAACCACATGATTATCTCAATAGATGCAGAAAAGACCTTTGACAAAATTCAACAACCCTTCATGCTAAAAACTCTCAATAAATTAGGTATTGATGGGACGTATCTCAAAATAATAAGAGCTATCTACAACAAACCCACAGCCAATATCATACTGAATGGGCAAAAACTGGAAGCATTCCCTCTGAAAACTGGCACAAGACAGGGATGCCCTCTCTCACCGCTCCTATTCAACATAGTGCTGGAAGTTCTGGCCAGAGCAATCAGGCAGGAGAAGGAAATAAAGGGTATTCAATTAGGAAAAGAGGAAGTCAAATTGTCCCTGTTTGCAGATGACATGATTGTATATCTAGAAAACCCCATTGTCTCAGCCCAAAATCTCCTTAAGCTGATTAGCAACTTCAGCAAAGTCTCAGGATACAAAATTAATGTACAAAAATCACAAGCATTCTTGTACACCAATCACAGACAAACAGAGAGCCAAATCATGAGTGAACTCCCATTCACAATTGCTTCAAAGAGAATAAAATACCTAGGAATCCAACTTACAAGGGATGTGAAGGACCTCTTCAAGGAGAACTACAAACCACTGCTCAATGAAATAAAAGAGGATACAAACAAATGGAAGAACATTCCATGCTCATGGCTTGGAAGAATCAATATCGTGAAAATGGCCATACTGCCCAAGGTAATTTATAGATTCAATGCCATCCCCATCAAGCTACCAATGACTTTCTTCACAGAATTGGAAAAAACTACTTTAAAGTTCATATGGAACCAAAAAAGAGCCCGCATCGCCAAGTCAATCCTAAGCCAAAAGAACAAAGCTGGAGGCATCACGCTACCTGACTTTAAACTATACTACAAGGCTACAGTAACCAAAACAGCATGGTACTGGTACCACAACAGAGACATAGATCAATGGAACAGAACAGAGCCCTCAGAAATGATGCCACATAGCTACAACTATCTGATCTTTGACAAACCTGACAAAAACAAGAAATGGGGAAGGGATTCCCTATTTAATAAATGGTGCTGGGAAAACTGGCTAGCCATATGTAGAAAGCTGAAACTGGATCCCTTCCTTACACCTTATACAAAAATTAATTCAAGATGGATTAAAGACTTATATGTTAGACCTAAAACCATTAAAATCCTACAAGAAAACCTAGGCAATACCATTCAGGACATAGGCGTGGGCAAGGACTTCATGTCTAAAACACCAAAAGCAATGGCAACAAAAGCCAAAATTGACAAATGGGATCTCATTAAACTAAAGAGCTTCTGCACAGCAAGGGAAACTATCATCAGAGTGAACAGGCAACCTATAGAGTGGGAGAAAATTTTTGCAACCTACTCATCTGACAAGGGGCTAATATCCAGAATCTACAATGAACTCAAACAAATTTACAAGAAAAAAAACAAACAACCCCATCAAAAGGTGGGCAGAGGACATGAACAGACACTTCTCAAAAGAAGACATTTATGCAGCCCAAAAACACATGAAGAAATGCTCATCATCACTGGCCATCAGAGAAATGCAAATCAAAACCACGGTGAGATACCATCTCACACCAGTTAGAATGGCCATCATTAAAAAATCAGGAAACAACAGGTGCTGGAGAGGATGTGGAGAAATAGGAACACTTTTACACTGTTGGTGGGACTGTAAACTGGTTCAACCATTGTGGAAGTCAGTGTGGCGATTCCTCAGGGATCTCGAACTAGAAATACCATTTGACCCAGCCATCTCATTACTGGGTATATACCCAAAGGACCATAAATCATGCTACTATAAAGACACATGCACACGTATGTTTATTGCAGCACTATTCACAATAGCAAAGAGTTGGAACCAACCCAAATGTCCAACAACGATAGACTGGATTAAGAAAATGTGGCACATATACACCATGGAATACTATGCAGCCATAAAAAATGATAAGTTCGTGTCCTTTGTAGGGACATGGATGAAACTGGAAAACATCATTCTCAGTAAACTATCGCTAGGTCAAAAAACCAAACACCACATGTTCTCACTCATAGGTGGGAATTGAACAATGAGAACTCATGGACACAGGAAGGGGATCATCACACTCCGGGAACTGTTGTGGGGTGGGGAGAGGGGGGAGGAACAGCATTAGGAGATACACCTAATGCTAAATGACGAGTTAATGGGTGCAGGAAATCAACATGGCACATGGATACATATGTAACAAACCCGCACATTGTGCACATGTACCCTAAAACCCTAAAGTATAATAAAAAAAAAAAGAAAGAAAGAAATTTGATAATGCAAGCTTTTATTTTGTTTTCTTGTTAGAACAATTCATATTTTACATTGGTAAAACCAAACAAATAACAAGCCCTAGAAAACACAGGCGTTTTAAAGCCTGAAACCTGTCAATATTTAGGGTTGCTTCTCCACTACTTGGTAGGATCTTAACAGTTCAGTTCCAGCAGACCAGACCATCTTTCATTTTCCCCCAATAAACACAGCTTTTTTTTTCTTTCTTTCTTTTTTTTTTTTTTTTGATACATAGTCTCGCTCTGTCGCCCAGGCAGGAGTGCAGTGGCACAATCTCGGCTCACTGCACGCTCCGCCTCCTAGGTTCACGCCACTCTCCTGCCTCAGCCTCCCAAGTAGCTGGGACTACAGGCGCCCACCATCATGCCCGGCTAAGTTTTTGTATTTTTAGTAGAGACGGGGTTTCACCATGTTAGCCAGGATGGTCTTGATCTCCTGACCTCGTGATCCGCCTGCCTCGGCCTCCCAAAGTGCTGGGATTACAGGCGTGAGCCACTGCGTGAAGCCTAAACACTGCTCTTTAGATGTCCATTTATTTGGACTTAAAATACATAGTTCAGGACAACATCAGAGATATTTTCCAGAAAGCAAATCCCAAAACTCATTCAAATCAGTCACTCTTTCCACACTTATTTACTATGCAACTACTATGTGCAAACAACTGTGTCAGGCACAGAATATGGACCAAAATCTCACTCCTAACCATGTGCCAATGATAATATTGAGAATCCCTTATTTGAAATGCTTGGGACCAGAAGTGTTCCATATTTCTGAGTTTTTTGGACTTTGGAATATTTGCATTATACTTACTGGTGGAGCATCCCAAATCTGAGAATTCAAAATCTGAAAGGTGACAATGGGCACTTACTTTGAGTGTCACGCTGGCATTCCAAAGTTTCAGATTTTGAAGCATGCTGGATTTCAAGTTTTTGGATTAGGGACACTCAATGTGTATTACCACTGAACTCCTCTGAAAAAGTGTTTTGGTGAGAAATGTCCAAACTAAGGAAGAGCTTAAGAATGACATAAAAGCAGCACATACATAAAGTATATCAAGGTGGAAGTGTGACACCACTCTGCCCTATAGTCAGAATGGTATCTTGGTTCTGAATGAGAAGTAAAGTTTGCCAAGCATCAATGTAAAGAAGTGGAATTAGACATACCAAGGAGAAAAAAGTTCCAGTTCAAGCCTAAACTAAGCTTCAATGCCCAAGTAATAAAAACCTTGGCAAATTATTTACAGCTCTTTAACACATTCAGTCACTGCTTACTGGATACCACCATCTTGTGACCCCAGGAGAGATGGAAGCCTCGCTGCATCTTCCTTCCTTCCTCAGAGAAGGTACTAGGAGATGCCACACACTTCCCTGGCTTTCATCTCCACATCTCTCTGGTGGGCTGTTTTCATCTACATTCAACATGAGAGCTCCTCAGAACACAGCCTCATGCCCTCTAGATTTCATTTGTTTTCTCCTTCAGCCGGTGCTTCTCCAACTCTGGACACCTAGTCATTTAGGGATCTTGCTAAAATGTTGATTGTGGTTTGTTAGATCTAGGGGGGACTGAGATATCTGCATTTCCAAAAAGCTCCCAGGTGACTCCCATGCTGCTGTCCCCAGACCACAGTTTGAGGTGCAAATTTTCATTCCAAATCTTGAACCAGAAAAATCAATAAAGGCTATGAGTTTTGTTTGTTTTTAAGACAGGGTTTTGCCATGTTGTCCAGGCTGGAGGACAGTAGCTATTCACCAGTACCATCATGTCATACTACAGTCTCTAATTCCTGGGCTCAAGTGATCCTCCCACCTCAACCTCCCAAGTAGCTGAGACTACAGGCATACTACTGCACCCAATTTATGACTCATGTTTTAAAAAGCAAATCATGACCATTTTAAAAGTAAATTCCTATGTAAAAGATGGCTGTGAGCCCACAATTGAGTTAATATAAATAAATCAATCAGGAAACACAGTGGTACAGATTGGGAAAGACTGAGTCTGAGGGTGTGAGAAAACAAAGTTTTCTTAATGTAAGAAGCTACCAGATCACAAAGATAAAGAGAAGCTCTGCTGAAGAATAAGGCACATTTTACAATTTAATCAGTGCTGTCAGTGATGTTTTTTTGCAAGTCCACATGTGGCTCCCAACAGAACGTACTTGTGGGTAGAGCCAAGGCATAAAACTCACATAGACCAAACACACCCTGCAAAGGAGAAACCAATAATTATCAAGAAGACAACGAGGTGAGATGCCTAAGCACGTTTTTGGGATTCTGTATGAAAGAGTCAAACAATAGGACTTCATCATGTGGGGTTTTCCTGAAACTCTGACCAGGACTGGTCCTTAAAAAAACAAACAAAATATGTGGGCAATGAACACCGCTAACTACATACTCAATACCTATCTCCCTTTGTCGCCACCAAAAGAACCCTGACTTTGTCCTGAGCAGCAACAAACCCAGCTAAAAGTTCTCACTTTTCCACACTACTTTGCAGTTAAGGAAAAATATTAAATATATAAAAAGTTATTTTGAAAGAAATTAACTAAAGATTTCCTGGGAAAACATTTTGATTTCCTGATACTGCCATTGCCCATTTTTCTGGAATTCCTCCTCCCTCATCCAGCCTGGAATATAGACATAATACCACGAAGTAAAGCAGTTCACTTTGGGACTATGAAGAAGATAGTTACTAGAAGTCTGAAACTTTTTGGTCTCAGGACCCCTTTATCCTGTAAAAAATGATTAAGGGCCAGGCGTGGTGACTCACACCTGTAATCCCAGCACTTGGGAGGCCGAGGTGGGAGGATCACCTGAGGTCAGGAGTTTGAGACCAGCCTGGCCAACATGGTGAAACCCCATCTCTACTAGAAATACAAAAATTAGCTGGGCATGGTGGCGCATGCCTGTAATGCCATCTACTTGGGAGGCTGAGGCAGGAGAATTGCTTGAACCCGAAAGGTGGAGGTTGCAGTGAGCCGAGATCACGTGATTGAACTCCAACCTGGGCAACAAGGGCAAAACTCCATCTCAAAAAAAAAAAAGAAAAGAAAAAGATTAAGGACTCCCAAAACCTTTGGATTATGTAGAGTTTTATCTATGGATATTTGCAGTATTAGACGTTAAAAATGACAGTGTAAAAACTGTATCTCTTAATTCATTTAGCATTAGTAATAAACCCAGTTAATATAAATAACATTTCAATGAAGTTTAACTATTTTCTCAAAAAAAAAAAAATTAGTGAGCAGAATGGTACTCCTGTACATTTTTGTAAATCTCATTGTTTAATAGAAGACAGCCAGATTCCTGCATCTGTTTATGTATTAAATCTCTTCTGATCTGTTGCTTTTGTGAGGACCCATTCAAAACTCAGTTGACATAATCATGATTTTAAGCTGAAGACATCTGATATTCAATGAATGCAGGAAGAAGCCTTCTCCATACTTCCCTTATATGATTAAAAGCAGAAACTGTGACAAAGGAGGCTGCCATAAATTCCCTCTTCAACGGTTTACTCCCAGGAAGGAGATCGAGAGTAAACCTACCATAATTCCCCTGTCTAGGAGGAGTTTTATGGCCATGAAGAAGAAAAGACACTCCCATCTACACAAACATTATCACAAGCTTTCTTATCTCTTAATTTGTTAGGAAGGGAGGGGAGGGGAGGCAGGCAGGCAGGAAGGTGGGGAGGGGAGAAAGGAAAGGAAAAAAAGAGAAAAGAGAAAAAAGAAGAGAGAAAAGAAAAGAGAAAGGAAAAGAAAAACTAAAAGCAGCAGGAAATAAATGACTCATCATATTCTCCATGGTACATGGGAACCACAAAAAGATTAACAGCTGACTTATCCTCAGAAACCAGGGAGGCCAGAGGCAGTGGAAGGACATAAAGAGCTCAAAGACAGAAAAATGTGAACCAAGATAATTATATTCAGCAAAACTATCTTCAAAAATGAAGATGAAAAATACATTCATAGATAAACAGAAACTCAGAGAATTCATTGCAAGTGGATGCACCTGAAAAGAAATACTAAAGGAAGTTCTTTGAGTTGAAAGCATGTAGTCAAAAGTTAACTGTGTAACTATAAGACAATATAAATGCATATATATTTTGCATATATATTTTCCTTTCTTAAATAATTTAAAAAGGAATTATATAAAAACCATGTATATAATTGTATTGTTAAACCTATAACATAAAGAAATGTAATGTATTTAATAGCAATACGAGATAAGTGGGTACAAAGTTGTCATCATTATACTAATATCAAACAAAACAGAATTCAGAAAATTCTACCAGAGATAAAGAGGGACTTCTACTATGAAAGGTGGCATAAGGAAATAACATCACATGGAAACTCTACACTGAAACAAATGAAGATAATGAGTGCTAAGTTTAAAACAACAAACTGTATAAACATATAATGCTCTCCTGTCCTTTATGTCTTTAAAAGACAGTTAAATAAACTAATGACTGCTACAATGTATTGTTGGGTTTGTAACATAAATAGATATGTGTAAACAATTATTAGTAAAGAAATAGAGGTACATAGGAGGAATCATTCTATGTCTTACAGGAATTAAATCAATATGAATCTGAAGAAGATTCTGTTAGAAAAAATATATATATATAGTAAACCCTCAACCATTAAGAAAATAATTTTTTAAATAGCATTAGAAATAATTTTTTAAAAATCATTTAAGGAATTAAAAAATATTACAATACAAAATAATGCAAAAGAAAGCAATAAAGGAAGAACACAGGAACAAAAATGGCAAGACACATAGAAAACAAAAAGTAAAATGACAAAGCAAACCATATCAATAA
This sequence comes from Symphalangus syndactylus, assembly GCF_028878055.3. Taxonomy (NCBI): domain Eukaryota; kingdom Metazoa; phylum Chordata; class Mammalia; order Primates; family Hylobatidae; genus Symphalangus; species Symphalangus syndactylus. The sequence continues at coordinate 83,000,406 of NC_072426.2, forward strand.
TAGCATGAACTGCAAATGGATTAACAAATCAACAGGAAGTGTTGTCAGGATGTACAAAAACACAAAATCCAGTTGTATTCTAAGTTCGGGAGATACAATTAGACTCAAAATTATAAACAGGCTTACAGTAAAAGAAGCAAAAAGGTACATAGCACAAAAACAACCACCATAAAAAGGGGGAGTCATTATATTAATATCAGATAAAAAAGACTTAGGAAAATTTTACTAGAGCTAAAGAGGGACTTTTACTATAAGGTCAACCATCATGAAGGTATAATAATTATAAATATATAAGCATCTAATATGAAAACCACAATACATAAAGCAAGAACTGACAGAGCTGACTGAAAAACAGATAATACTTGCAGACTTCAAAATCCTGCTTTCAACAATGAACAGCAGAGCTATGTAAAAGACTTGAACAGCACTAAACCAACTTGACCTAACAGACATCCACAGAATACAAAACTCAACAACAACAGAATATACATTCTTCTCAAGTGCACATGGAACAGTCTCCACAACAGACTATAGAGTAGTCCACAAAACAAACATCAGTAAATGTAAAAGGACTCAAATCATATACAGTATGATTCTGGCTACAACAGAGTTAAACTTTAGAGTTAAATGTTATTGTTTATCAACAGCAGAGAGAAACCACCCAATTCACAAATGTGGAAATTAAACAACAAAATCTGAAATAACCAGTAGATCAAAAAAGAACTCACCAAAAAAAAAAAAACACTAAAAAATTTATTTGAGATTCATAAAAATGAAGTCACAAAATACCACACTTACACAATGCAACTAAAATAGTGCTTAGGGGGATATTTATAGCTGTAAATGACAAGATTAAAGAAAGGTACAGAGAAAACGCAGTCATATGTAAGTCAGAAAGAAAGGCCTACCAGAAACCAAATTTTCTGGCAACGTGATTTTGGACTTCTTGTCTCCAAAAATGTGAGAAATTAAATTTCTGTTACTTGAGCCACCCAGTCTGTGGATTTTGTTATGGCAGCCTGAACAGACTAATACAAACATCTACTAAAAAACTACGGGTAACATTATACTTAATGGTGAAAGACTGAATGCTTACTCCCTAAATTATAACAGCAATTGTATCTGCTTTCGCTATTTCTTTTTAAAATTTTAATTGTGGCAAAATACACATAATGTAAACACACCATCATATAAAGTATGCATAATATAAAATTCACCATCTTTACCATTTTAAGTGTACAGTTCAGTATTAAGTATATTCACATTGTTGCACAATCTACAGAACTTTTTCATCTTGCAAAAACTGAAACTCTATACTCATTAAACAATTCCCTATATCTTCCTACCCCCAAAATATTTTTAAAAATTTTTACTTCCTGTTTCTATGATTCTGACTACTCTAGATACTTTATACAAGTGGAATCATAACAGTATGTTTCTTTTTGTTATTAGCTCATTTCACTTGGCATAATGTCCTCAAGATTCCTCCATGTTGTAGCATGTGTCAGAAGCCTTTTTTTTTTTTTTTTTGAGAAGTCTCGCTCTGTCACCCAGGCTGGAGTGCAGTGGCATGATCTCAGCTCACTGCAACCACTGCCTCCTGGGTTCAAGCAATTCTCCCGACTCAGCCTCCCGAGTAGCTGGGATTACAGACATGCACCACCACATCCGGCTAATTTTTGTATTTTTAGTAGAGATGGCATTTCACCATGTTGGCCAGACTGGCCTCAAACTCCTGACCTCAGGTGATCCTCCCTCCTTGGCCTCCCAAAGTGCTAGAATAACAGGCATGAGCCACTGTGCCCGGCCAGAATCCTTTTCTTTTTAAAACAAATATGAAACTATATGCAATAAATGTACCATATTTTATTTATTCATTCACCCTTTGATGGACTCTTGTATTGCTTCCACCCTTTGGCACTGTAAATAATGTTGCTATGAACACAGGTATACAAATATCTCTTTGAGACCTGGCTTTCAATTCTTTGGGGTATATACCCAGAAGTGGAATTGCTGGGTCATACAGTAATAATTATCTTTTACTTTTTGAGGAACTCCTATACTGTTTTCCATTGTGGTTGCACTATTTTACATTCCTATTAGCAGTGCACAATCAGATTCTCATCAACAGGTTTTTAATAGATATATAACAGCCATCCTTGATGGTTGTAAAGTGATATCTCACTGTGGTTTTGATTTGCATTTCCCTAATTATCAGTGATGTTGACCATCTTTTCATATGCCTACCAGCCATTTGTACATCCTCTTTGGAAAGTGTCTATTCAAGCATTTTAGAATCAGATTATTTGTTGCTGTTGAGATGTAGGAGTTCTTTATATATTCTAGATATTATCCCTTTATCAGATGTATGATTTGTAAATATCTCCCATTCCCTAAGTGGCCTTTCTACCCTGTCCACTGTATCCTTTGATGCCCAGAAGTTTTAAATTTTGATGTAATCTAATTTCTCTATTTTTACTTCTGTTGCCTTTGCTTTTGGTGTCATATCCAAGAAATTTTTGTCAAATCCAATGTCAAGAAGCTTCTTTCCCTAGGCTTTCTTTTAAGAATTTTATAGTTTTAAGTCTTAGATCCATTTTGAGTTAACCTTTCTATATGGTGTAAAGTAAGGGTCCAACTGTATTCTTTTGCATCTTAATATCCAGACCCCTGCCATCCCCCACCAATATCATTTGTTGAAAAGACTGTCCTTTCCTCATTGACTAGTCTTGGTGCCATTGTGGGAAATCATTTGGCCAAATATGTGAGGCTTTATTTCTGGGGCTCTCTGCTCTATTCCATTGGTTTCTATGTCTATCTTATGCCAGTACCACACTGACTTGTTTACTGTAGCTTTGTAATAAGTTTTGAAGTCAGGAAGCATCAAACCATCACTTTGTTCTTTTTGTTCAAATTGTTCTGGCTATTCAGGATCCCTTGTGATTCCATATAAATTACAGGACAGATTTATCTATTTCTGTAAAACAAAAGTCACTGAGATTTTGATAAGGATTATACTGAATACACAGATTGATTTGGGCGGTACTGTCATCTTAACAATATTGAGTTTCCCAATAAACACAGGATGTCTTCCCATTTATTTTATGTCTTCTTTAATTTCTTTCATCAATATATTGTAGTTTTCTGTGTATAAGTCTTTATCACTTTGGTTAAGTTTATTCCTAAGTATTTTATGCATTTTTGATGCCACTGTAAATAGGCCTGTTTTCTCAATATCCTTTTTAGGACCGGGCGCGGTGGCTCAAGCCTGTAATCCCAGCACTTTGGGAGGCCGAGGTGGGCGGATCACGAGGTCAGGAGATCGAGACCATCCTGGCTAACATGGTGAAACCCCGTCTCTACTAAAAATACAAAAAATTAGCCGGGCGTGTTGGCAGGCGCCTGTAGTCCCAGCTACTCGGGAGACTGAGGCAGGAGAATGGCGTGCACCCGGCAGGCAGAGCTTGCAGTGAGCCGAGATCACGCCACTGCACTCCAGCCTGGGGGACAGAGAAAGACTCTGTCTCAAAAAATAAAAAAAAAATAAAAAATAAAAAATAAATAAATAAATAATTAAAAAATATCCTTTTTAGATTGTTCATTATTAGTATATAAAAACACAGCTGATTTGTGTGTGTCTGTTGATTTTATAACTTGAAACTTTGCTGAATTCATTTAGTCTGGTTTTTTGTTTGGCATGGATTCTTTAGGGTTTTCTATATAAAAAATTGTGTCATATGTAAAGAGAGATAATTTTACTTCTTTCCAATTTTGATGCTTTTTACCTCTTTTTCTTGCCTAATTGCTCAGCTAGGATTTCCAGTAATGTGTTGTACAGCAGTGGCAAAGCCAGGCAACCTTATCTTGATCCTGATCTTAGAGGAAAAATGTTCAGACTTTCGCCAATGACTATAAAGTCAGCTGCAGACTTTTCATATATGGCCTTTATTACGTTGGGTAGTTTCCCTCTATTCCCAGTTTCTTGAATGTTTTCTACTATTCTGATTCATCATAGTGCCAAAAGTTCTAGCCACCACAATTAGGAAAATAAACGAATAAAAGGCATATATATCAGAATGAAAGACATAAAAATCTCTATCTGCAAATGACATGAATGCTTATGTAGAAAATCCTAAGGTATCAACCATAAATAGCAACAACAAAGTCCTAGAATGAGTCCAGCAAATCAGAGGATACAAAATAGACATACGAAAATTAACTACATTGCTATATATATATATATATACACACACATATATAACACACACACATATAGCAATGAACAAAAGAACTCACAATTACTATTATAGAGCCACTCTAAAAAAACTGAAGTATTTAGGTGCATATCAAGCAAAACATGAATCTGATTGCTGACGCTGCAAAAAAAAAATTGATCAAAAATGATCTCAACATATAAAAAGACACACTGTTCCTGGAATAAAAAATTCAACATAATGAAAGCTGACAACTCTTCCCCAAATTGATAAACACCTTAAACATAATTCCTATCAAAATTCTAGCAAGTTTTTGTTTTAGATATAGACAGGTTATTCTAAGATTTATATGGATACGCAAAGGAACTAGAATACTTAAAACAATCCTAAAGAATCCTAAAAGAATAAAAAAACTGGGAGAAATCCATCCATCCAATTTTAAGAACTAATATATAGCCAGAGTAATCACTACTGTGTGGTACTAGTGAAGAACCAGACATAACCATCAATGGAACAAGATAGAGAATCCAGAAATCAACCCATACAATATGCCCAACTGATTTTTAAGAAAGCAATTCAATAGAGGAAAGAGAATTTTCAACAAATGATGCTGGAACAAAGCAATGAACTTTGACTTAAGTCTCAAACTTATACAAAAATTAACTCAAAATAGTTCATGGACTTCATGTATAATCTAAAACCATAAAACATTTTAAAAATAGGAGAAATCTTCAGGATTTAAGGCTGGGCAAAGAGTTCTTACACCAGACACCCAAAGCAGGGTCTATTTAAGAAACTTATCAATTAAACTTCATCAAAATCAGAAACGTTTGCTCCATGAAAGACCCTGCTAGGAGGCTGAAAATAAAAGCTATAGCCTGGGAGAAAATATTTGCAAATGAATATCCAATTAAGGACTAGCATTTAGAATACAGAAAGAATTCTTAGACCCGAACATTTTTAAAAATCCAATTAGAAAATAGGCAAAAGATATGAAGGGACATTTTAATGAATAGGATACTCGGATGGCAAATAAGCGTATGAGAAGATGTTCAACATCATTGGCCATTAGATAAATGGAATTAAAATCACAATGAGATATTACTACACACCTATCAGAATGGCTAAAACTTTTTTTAAAATAATGACATCATCAAATATTGATGAGGACATAAAGAAACTAGATCACTTATATATTGCTTGCAGGAAAATAAAATGACAGTTATCCTGGAAAAAACTTTGGAAGTTTCTTTAAAAATTAAACATGAAATAGCTATTGCTCTCCTGAATATTTACCTTGGAGAAATGAAAACACATGTTCACATAAAAACCTATAGGTGTCTATAGCAGCTTTGTTGAAACAAATGTCCTTCAACAGGTAAACGGTTAGAAAACTGTGGTCCATGCATACCATGGAAAACCACTCCACTAGCAAAAAGGAACAAACTATTGATACAAACACAAACCTGGAAGAAATCTCCAGAGAATTACACTTAATTTAAAAAGCCAATCCCAAATGGCTACAAATTATTCCAAACAGTAAACGAGAAAGTACAGTGCTGGCAAATATTTGAAGAAATACTTGTTAAAATTTTCCCAAAGTTTGGAGAAGGACATAAACCTATGCATTCAAAAAACTGAATGAACTACAAGAAACCTATGCCCAGGCATAGCATAGTCAAATTAATGAAGACAAGAAGAAATCTGGAAAGCAGAGAGAGAAAAAGGATGCATTACTTATAGAGGAACAATGATTCAAATGACTGTGTCTTGCTCATCAGGAAACCCTCAAGGCCAGTAGTCAGAAGTAACATCATTTTTCAAATATTGATAAAAGAGACCTGTTTACCTAAAACTAAATATGTGGTGAAAATATATTTCAGGAATGAAGGGAAATAAAAACAGTCACAGACAAAGAGTAACAAGATTAGCAACCAACAGAACTGCTTAAAAGAAATTCATCACACAGAAGGAAAATGATACCAGAAAACAATGTGTATATCAGCAATAAAGAAAGAGCAACAGAAAGGCTAAGCATTCAGACAAAAACAATTGACTATTCTTTTTCTCTTGATTCTTTACATTTGATGGCTGAAAGCAAATACTAATAATAATAATACATTCTATGAGGGGCTCTGAAAGTATGCAATGTAGAATGTAAGATAACTATAACAGAAAGGGGGAAAGTGAAAGTTGTGATATATTTTCTATATTTTAGTAAAGTTTCTACACCGCAACTGAAGTAGCAAAATACTGATTCAAAATAGACTCTGAGAAGTATGTATTTTGTAACTCATTTTAAAAAAAGCAAAGAGATAGTCAAACTCCAAATAGATAAACATAGCAATAATTAAGTATACATAAACACCACAATTACAGGACACAAATGTGGAGAACTGACTTTTTAAAATAACAATCAATTATGGCCGGGCACGGTGGCTCATGCCTGTAATCCCAGCAATTTGGGAGGCCGAGGTGGGCGGGTCACGAGGTCAAGGGATCAAGACCATCCTGGCCAACACGGTGAAACCCCATCACTACTAAAAATACAAAAATTAGCTAGGCATGGTGACATATGCCTGTAATCCCAGCTACTCAGGAGGCTGAGGCAGGAGAATTGCTTGAGCCCGGGAGGCAGAGGTTGCAGTGAGCCAAGATATTGTACCACTGCACTCCAGCCTGGCGACAGAACGAGACTCCGTCTCAAAAAAATAAATAAATAAATAAATAAATAAAATAAAAACTAAAAATAAATAAAAAACAACCAATTATATGTTATCTATAGGAAACTCGTTTCATTGATATAGTGTAAAATAAACGAATGGGAAAATATATACCAAGCAAACACAAACAAAAATTTCCAAAAGGTAGAAACAACTCAAATGTCCATCAACACATAGACACAAAATGTGGTATTATCCATACAATGGAATATTATTCAGTCATTAAAAGGATATAAGTACTGATACATACTACAATATGAATGAACCCTGAAAACATTATGCTATGTGAAAGAAGCCAGTAGCAAAAGATCATATATGATTCCATCTATATAAAATGTCCAAAATAGGCAAATCCACAAAGACAAAAGGTAAATTCGCAGTTACCAAGGATTGTGGGGATGGGAGAATGGGGAGTGACTGCTAATGGGTAGAGGGTTTCATTTTGGGGTGATGAAAATGTTCTGGACTGGCACAGCGGTGGCAGCTGTACAACCTTATGAATACACTAAAAATCTACTAATTGGGCACTTTAAAAGGGTGATTTAATGGTATGAAAGCTGTATCTCAACTTTTAAAAAATACTAAGATCTGGCCTGGCACGGTGGCTCATGCCTGTAATGCCAGCACTTTGGGAGGCCGAGACGGGCAGATCACCTGAGGTTGGGAGTTCAAGACCAGCCTGACCAACATGTAGAAACCCTGTCTCTACTAAAAATACAAAATTAGTGGGCAAGGTGGCACATGCCTGTAATCCAAGCTACTTGGGAGGCTGAAACAGGAGAATCACTTGAACCCGGGAGGCGGAAGTTGCGGTGAGCCGAGATCACGCCATTGCACTCCAGCCTGGGAAACAAGAGTAAAACTCCATCTCAAAAAAAAAAACTAAGATCCAAAAAATAACCTATGATGTATAAAACACTGTGCTATACACCTTGAGTAAATAACTCCAGTGTTTTTTCTGTATAAGCTAATCAATACAGGACACCAGCTATCTAATTACAAGCCATTAGCACAAAGCTAGCACTGGATATTGGAAATTTAAGTGAATGGACACTCACTCAGAATCTAACAACAAAACACCATACGGTATGAATTTCATTCTTATACTGTAAACATGGTGAATAAATATAGCCAATTTTCTTTCTAGATGGTGTTTCCTAAATTTAAAGAGGATACTAATGACTATAATCATAGCTAAGGATGTCAAGATTCATGTTCGTATATCTGGCATGTTTAAAAGAAAAATATGCCAATTTGCTGAAAATACTGTCACTTTTAGCACTAGTATTTCCCTTACTGCGTCCCTCTTCATCTTGAGTAGGGGCTTATACTGAGTGGCCAGAGATCACTAACAATTCCGACATTCTACAAAGGTGGCCCTACATTCTGCATTTCTACTTTTATAAGAGACATAAATTTCATTTTATTGCTCTTCATTTCAAGCTGTTAATTATATATACAATTAAGCACTTATGCCTTCTTGCCTTTAATCAGATCTCACTGTTCAAAAAAACAAGACATATTATTAATCCAGCTACTCCTGAATACGAAACAAGGATTGCCTACTTCACAGCCCAGGATCAAGACCCGCCTTGATGGCTCCCTCAATGGCTCAGTTTCTCCCTATCGCACATCAGAGTTTCCAACACTATTCTCTCCTTTACCTTCCCCTGAAGAGCCCTAAACTTTTCAGCATCGACTTTCAGTAGGATTGGGTCCCCACTCCCAGTCCTAGGGGTAGACACTATCCTAAAACAATCCCTGTGGCAAAAGACTGCCTGACTTCACTTATATCTATTAAGCCAATTTCACATATTAGGGTCTGTTACTTGCAACTATCCAGTTGCTATCGCCAAATTCTGTTACAGTTAAGTTGCTATCCATTTGTTTTTAATCAATACCACAGGCTTGTAATTAATGCCAGATGTGATCTAGTTTCTGTTTGAGCCAGAAAACTTCTGTTTTCCAGCAACATTCTACCCCTACTTTTTCCCACAGTGACTGGTTGAAGAACAGGATAACATTAATTGCTTTAGGCTAATTTCAATTAGAGCCATCTGGAGCTACAGGTGATTCTATCCTATTCAAACCATATGGCTGTGAAATTTGGGACCTCCAACAAATTATTTCCCAATGGGGATTTGGTTTTATGGTCTGGCCATTTTATAAAAATCTCTAATCTTTGTGACTGGGTTAATGGGTGAGCAACTATAGATAGTCTGGTTTGTTAGTTTTTTTCTGTTTGTCTATTTGTCTGTTCTCACCACGAATCAATTAAGAATTCATGCTCACTGGGAAGAGAGCAGCTCTTTGACACGGACTGATGAGTTTTATAATTATGTATTTGCCGTGGCCCCATAGTTGAAATTTCAGAATTGAAGTCATAAACTCTTTCTGCATCTGTGTGTCTATGTGTAATTCAGAAAGGCTGTTGTCTTTCATTGCGTGAAGGTGCAATAATTTTCTACTTCAGAATGGGATTAACAAATTAGATTATAAAATCTATTACATTATGAAATCTCTTAAGTAATATATTCTGATTTACTCATAGAAGTAAATAAGTACATATATAAACAGAATATTCCTAAATTTCTCAGAAGATAAGGAGGTTGAAGATCTAACACTTTCAAGAAACCAATTATTGAGCTGTATTAAGAAATCAAGTTCACATAAAAAAAGCAAATCTTTGGAAATGGGACCAGTTTAATATTTATGGCTTAATAGAAACAGTTGTATCTTTACTGATTTATCAATATTAAGTATAAGCATAGATTTTTATTCCATTTGGATATGTCATTCATAAACCTATACAGGTTTACTGATTGAAGAAACTAGCATTACTTCTACTTAATGTTTAAGATTATGGAAAACGTAAATTTGTGTTCAACCAAACAAAATCATTATTCTCATGACCTTTTTTTCAACAGTAATTATGTCTTGCAATGTATCAGCTTGAAGACAAATTTCCAAGATCTTTAGGAAACTTAAAAACTCGAACTGGTATTAATTTGAATTAACTAATGAATATGCACTCAATACCGATACCATTTCTAAGTAAAGCTGCAAATACTGAGACATTTATAACTAAACATAAATTTAATACTGTCACGCACGTCCATGTGAAGAGACCACCAAACAGGCTTTGTGTGAGCAAGAAAGCTTTTTAATCACCTGGGTGCAGATGGGCTGAGTCTGAAAACAGCAAGGGGAGTTAGGGGTGGGGCAGTTTTATAGGATTTGGGTAGGTAGTGGAAATTTTTCACTTCTTTTGTGATTCTTCAGTTGCTTCAGGCGATCTGGATGTATACGTGAAGGCTTGGGCTCAGAGGCCTGACAAACATACTTGTTTCTTATTTTTATATGCTACAAAGAGGCTATGTCTTTGGCTCTTTTAATCAGTTAAATGTGTTCATTTTTGCCACTCTGAGACTTGTACACAATGAAAGTGTACACACAGTTAAAGCTGTGTTAGCTCTGGATGTTAGCTCTGCTAGTTTGCTAAAACAGTGGCATGCAACAGCTCACAATTATCCACTCCCTAGTTTTCTCGTCTCAAAAAAAAAAAAGTTACTTTGGCTAAAAGTTAGCAATAACATGTGAATGAGACTACTAGAACAATGGTGGCAGGCAGGTACAACACCACGTGGAAGGTAGTAGGATGGGTTTTGTTTATTAAGGAAAAAAAAATAGTTTTGTCCTAAAATAAAAGGGCTGCTTGCTCCAGAACGAGAAAGAGGGTTGTCTCAGTCTGTTCGCATTACTATAAAGGAATATCTGAGGCTGGGTAATTTATAAAGAAAAGAGGATTATTTGGTTCATGGTTCTGCAGGCTATATAAGAAGCACGGTGCCAGGATCTGCTTCCGGAGAGACACTCAAGAAGCTTCCCATTCATGATACATGGAGAAGGAGAATAGAGATTACAAGGTGAGAGGAAGCACGAAAGGTCAAGAGAGCAAGGAGGGAGGTGTCAGGCTCTTCTTAACAATCTGATCTCAGAGGAACTAAGTGAGAATTTATGCATTACCCAGAGGAGGGCATTAAGCCATTCACGAGGGATCTGCCTCTATGACCCAAACCCCTCTCAGCAGGCCCTACATCCAACATTGGGGATAACATTTCAATACGAAATTTGGAGGGGAAAAATATCCAAACTACATCAGCTGTAATGGACAAAACTTAAATTGATATAGAAAGTTGTAGAAGATTTGAGAAAAGATAATTTTACCTGCCTTGGCCAAAGTTAGCTCAGTTTTGACGGGCTAATTAGTAAGATTTTATAAAAGTGCTTGTAGTTCCTGTAGTATCAAATATTACACTGATACAAAACTGGAGTTTGGTTTTCTCTGTTGAAATTAGAAAATTTTCTTGGATTACTGATCCGCCCTTAGTAAGAGATTGTAAGATATCTGCTGTATAAATAACAAAGATTCTGTGTTTTACCAAAATAATTTTCCATGCTTTTCATGTTGATTGTACAATGTCCTTGATTAAATATTTCTCACTTATGAAAGAGCCGAATGCTTTACAATCATGTAACCTTCACTTTATTTTCAAATGTTTGGATGTCACTTTGAAATGAGTAGGCAAGTATTTCTGAGGCACCTATGATCTGATTCCTAAGTGTTGAAATCTCCTGGTAACTTTTCATTTATGTCGTTACAAATTCAAATCCTAAATGTAAAATAAAATAAAAAATTTGAGATATTTTTAGGCCTAAAACTGTCTCTGAGATTTCTAAGAAGCCCCGTGAAAGATGACAAAAATCTATTCTTTCACAGTTAAAAAAAAAAAGGTACTGGAAATAATTGTGTTTGTTACTATTGATGAAACTGCATGGGAGGAATTAGCAAATCAGAAGAGATTTGTCAACGCTCTCACTGTCATGATTAGTTTCTATTTATCAAAGTCCTGATATTCTGCACTGTATAGCTGTTATCAGTCTTATGTTTTAAAATGTTAACTTGGTTACAACTTCACTTTTTAAATGTGAACGCAGCATCTTCTGGGCCAGTGGTTTTCAATTAGGGATTCACATAATTTACTATGGAGACTGAGTTTCATTAACATACAGAAGCTTAGGACCCACTCCAGACTTACTAGATCTTTTCACTTGATATTCTGGATACATTATTGGCACATAATATCTAGGATTATTGCTATATTTCAAGATTCATTTCTCTGTAAAGTTTATGCTCATCTGCTTTTATAAATCAGATATATTTATTACATCCTTTAATTATAGAGTTCATTATTACATTTTAAATAGTCTAAAATTTTTTGATTGACTTTATTATCTTGTTTTGCATGTCACAGAAACCAGATTTCCTTGTCAGTTATATTTTTCTCAAAATAAAGTGTCATCAGATCCTTTATTTTTTGAAAATGATCAGTAAAAAATTAACTGCAGCCATTTTAAGTGTTTTTATCTACAGACATCTATTTGTTGCTGTTTTATTCTGATGTTTCCCTCAGAGCCTTTTCAATCAGCTACAGGCCAGAAGGAATCAGAACCCCATGAAAAAGGGCTCTGCCAGATACTTTGGGGCACAGGCTTCTAAATGACATTGCTTAAACAACTTTCAGACCATACCAGTGGCCTAAGTCAGGATTTCCAGGACTCTTATAGGAAGCCAATAGGTTGATAATACTACTAACCCCACATCCAGTGGAACAAAAATTAACTAGATATGGCTGAATGAGCTAATGAGGGATGACTGTAGTTTTTGTCTGGAATATTGTTGATACTGTTTGAATGTATTTTCCAGACATATAAGGAAGGCTTTTCTCTTTCTTCTTAAAGCTATCTATAACTCATAATTTAGTAGACTCTGCTTTTGTATACTGAAATGAAACACTTGTAAACATATTATTCTCCCTGCTTGAGACCTCCAAAGTTCAGAAACTTAATAAATATTCTATTTTCAGGGCAATAAAGTTATTTGCATAGATTAAGAATCTGTCCTCTTTTTTACTAGGACATAAGTGGAAATATTGGTTTTGCAACTAAACTCACATTTGAAAATGATGCTCATTCAATCAAATATGACTAAACAATTTTAAGTGTTCTGGAACTAAGGAACTAAGACTGCCTTTACAGAGTCATCCTTACAAAGCCGCCTTTGGAAAAACTGGCTTACAGAGTTCCCAGCCTTGCAGGTGAGTAAGAAAAGCCACTTCCTGGGAGGCCCATGAGTCTTAGGATATTTTAGGGACCTCAAGAAATGAGGAATTCTTATAAGTAAAACAGGTGAAATCTGATATAGAGTTATTGGCGTAGCTTCCTAGCCTTAAGATCACTAGTAACAAGAGGCTTTAAAAAATCCAATCTGAGATTCCTAAAGAAAACGTGCAGCACAGCAAACTTAAGAACTTTTAGGAACTTTTAACACTCTTGCTATGCCCAGCTGAACAACACCTGTAACCACTGATTCTGGGGAAAGAAGACTAAACATCTCATACGTGCCTGACTTGAAGAGTAGGGTAGGGAGAAGACGGAATGGGAGAGAATAGTACAGTCTCTCAAATTTTTAAACAAATTCTAACATCAGGAGGTTGGAAACTAGAATTATTCAGCTTACAGATGCTTTCAGCTTGTGCACAGAGAGAAGGCCATGTCAAGACATAGAAAGAAGGCAGCTGTCTGCAGGCCAGCAAGAGAGGCCTCACCAGAAACTGCAACACTGCAAGACCTTGATCTTAAGACTTTGCTACCTCCAGAACTTTGAGAAAATGAATTCCATTATTTAAGCCATGCGGTCTGTGGTATTTTCTTACCGCAGCCCAAGCAGACTAATACAGTTAGTAAAATGGATTTGGGAAAATTATGACATAATCTACATCTATCTCAAATATAAAAGGAAAAGCCAAGTCGTCTTAAGGAATAACAAAAATGGCATAAAGTACCATTTTACAAGAAGTTCAATTTTGAAATAAAATTTAGTACATATTTTAGTCACTACAATTTTAACTCGGGAAAAAAACAATTACATCACAGAAGTCAAGACAGGAAAATCTACCTCTTATAAAACTGTATTTCAACAAACTAAGGTAATTTATTTAAAGTAATGTCAAAATGCATCAATATTTGTCTTCAGTATAATAATATAGTCCAAATTTATAGTAATGTGATTATCTGTTTCCGCCACTGCTTTCTTTTTTAAACCTCATTGTGGCAATAATGAAGTAACAGGCAACTAGAAAATATGAGACAACCAAGCACAAGACCATAACAGCCACCCATTTGTTCTAAGCCATTCATCTAAGGTGTCTGGATTTCAGCTTTCTCCTCTATAAAGTGGACTATGTGGAAGTGGAAGGAGGAGGATAGTAGAGTTAATGAAGATGACCCCTTTGGTTCCTCTGAGAGTCAAATGTCTATGGAGAATATGTTGCCCTGCTTAGCACTGCTCAGCACCACACACTGCAGCTGAAAATTCACCCCCAAAGTTATGAATAAATGGATTTATAGTTCCCCAAGCCTTTCTGATATAGACTGATAAATTAAATGCTTTTTAAAAGTTACATGTAACATATGATTAGAATCATAATCTTTTAGTAATGTACTGAAGAATACAATCTTTTTCAAATGCTTTCTCCATTAAGTATTTTTCATTTTCATTTTCTGAATATGAAATAAGGGCTTGCTGAAAACAAAGGTCTTTGTATTCATTGCTGACTTTTTAAAAATCTTAATTATACATTAGTAAAATGAACAGACAAATTTCTGCCATTTTAAAATAATGTATCCAATAAATACACAAAAACCTTGAAATAATCTATGTCAATACAAGTCAGAATTCATTTGCTGTAAAAGTTGTTATAGAAATTACAACACTGTAACTGCTTCCTACAGTGCTATATGAGCAAGTAACCTTTCTAGAAAGACAGTTAACGGTCTTTAGTGCAGAATGTACTCATTCAGAAACACATTTATTAACCACCTACTATGAGCCAGGTACAGGTCCAGCCCCTGGGAATGATGAGTGAACAAAACAAAGATCCCTGCTGTTGTAGAGCTTATGAAAACAGTGTAGAAACAGATTGTCCATTTCCTCTGGTTGTCTCAGAGCTCAGGGCTTATGTGTTCAGGGGTTGTTTGTTAGAGTTTTAAAACTATAAATGATATATTTACTGATGAAATAGTATATTCAATTTGGCCTGGATTCCTTAATACTCTGGATCTTTTCATCTTTGCTATTTGCATGTCCCCACAGCTCAAGAACATCTCATAGCCTCGGCAAAGTTAACAGAGACGGCATCCACACAAAATCAGACAGAGGGAGCGAGTGGCAACACTGGAACAGCCCTGCCAAATGAAATTACATGTCTGGCTTACACACACACGCGCGGGAAATAATACCACCAAACAGAACAAAGACACTTTGTTCTGTCTTCTATGCATTTTTCCATCCTATGAGAAGCTAAAAGATCTCCCCAGAATGAATGCTCCAGCAGAAAGAATTGGAGTGGCTTCTGAAAACAACACTTCCTCTAGAAAATAGCAATAGAGCCTGAAGGTGTGTTCATTCAAATTATGAACTCAGTTGTCTTTCTCAGGGTTTTTCAAAGCCATAACTCCATAATTTAAGTGGGCAATATTACATCAATAAAAAAGATTTTTTTACATCAAGAATAAGATACATTTAAAAATGCTATAATTTATATATTTAAATGCTTACTGGCTTAAGAATACTTTTCGCATTTCAAGAAACAGTTTTGTCAGAAACAAAGTACATCTTTGAAAATGAAATTAAAATTAAACTGCTAAGTTTTTCTGGCTGGGAACCTCAAGAGTGAGGCATCCTTGAGCAACTCCGGGTTCTACACATCTGTTCCATAAAGCCTAATGTCATCCCTGAATCAGTGAGAAACCAGGCACAGCTGACAGGGCACGTCTCCTACCTGAAGCTTCATTTTCCAACAAGAATACATTGGTGTGTGCTCAGTGCAGCGCTTCCCTGCAACATGGTCCCTGTGCTTGACGCCAGGGGACGGGCGCTGCCTGCACAGCAGCTGCCACCCTACAGCTGCCAGCAGCGGCACATGGCTGGCTGTCGCAGCTGGACTTGTGACGGCTTGCTGAAGCCCTCAGCATACCACTCCTGCCATCAAACTGGACGACTTCCTCCAGCTGATTTTCAAGGAAGGAGGCAGTGAATGAATAATTCATGACAAGTCCATTCCAGCAACCAATTTCACCTCTGCCTATAGTCTCCGCACAGCAATTTGCAATGCAACGATTCTAAGACTTACTTGGTGCCATACAAGGAATGAAAGCTCAGTTTCCCGTCAATGACAATAAATGTTACAGGATCTGTTTGCTCTTCCTGTGTGCCAACCTGTCACCCAGACTTACTTGAAAAATTTTTTTAATGTAGAAAAGGTAAATGATTAACCACAGATGTCTGACAGAACGAAACAAAATTTTTTTCTCCATAAGACCCACCCTACATAATGAGTTCTGGATGCAGAAAAAGCAGCAAAATGCTTGCCCTGTGATCAGCAGGTCAGTATTTACATTTAGTAAAAGATCAGTTCCTGCAGACCATCATCACAGGGTGGGGGAGGGGAGCTCTGAGTATCAATGCCAGGAAACAAACTGCTTCAAGGGGGAATTTTCCTGGTCTCAGGCTATAAATAAATCGTTCATCTCATTGGTATTCTAGGAAGTACATGAATATTCATTTTCACCAATTTGTCCATGCTTACATATTTCCAAATGAGTCATATCTAAAGAAGTCAATTTTCTGCAACTTAAAATCATCATTCCAAGACAAACTTGAACCACAGAAGGGAAGGCCCGTAATGGTATCATCTCAGCTGCACCTGTAGGCAGTCCAGTCACCTGTAATGTTCTCCACCTGTTTCCCATAGCCATCCTTTTTTCTCACTGCTGCAATATTTCTCTTCTGAACTCACTGCAAACATCTCAAGCTTTTGCTGCCACTAAGGTAATTTTTCAGCCATGAGTATTCTGTTCCTTGCTGCTTCTAATTTATTTGTTGTTCGGCAACAAACAAGTTCCCTAAGTGTTTTTTGGCCTTGTATTTTCCCTTTTCACCTCCTTCTGTTATTTTATCACTTCTGAACTTATGTTTTATAAACTTCTAGTTCCTATTGTACTATTCCACAGTAGATAGGCATTCTTTTCCTTTTTTGCAGGGAAATCATGATTTCTTCCAGAACAGACTCTGCATCGTTCCACAAGCACTGAGCCTTTCACTGTCCTGACGTGTACAGAGGCCTCACCATGTCCCCTCATTGCCTTCCACTTCACAAGGACATTCGATCTGGCTTCTGTGTGTGTGATGCTGTGTTGTCTAGGGGAACCCTTCCTCTTCCAGCTATTGGGAGCTGATGCCGCATTCAAGCAGCCTTCTGCAGGTGTGCTGGGGAGAGGGCAGTTCATGGAGTGTGGTAAAAAGACAAACGAACCAGTCTCTATTGAAAGCCCTAACTCTGCTCTCTTCTCCCAGGGATATCCTTTTCTTCAACATTCTGTAATCCCCTCAATGTCTTACGAGATTTCACGTCCACCAGAAAGTGTCTAGCCCAAGTTGTTCTCTTCCCCTTTTGAAGTGACCTTCCTTTTTCTCCAAATCCTGACCACCCACTCCCCTACCCCATCCCATGAATGACAGGATAAGAGGGCCTATCACCTGAGGCTCACAATGTGTCCCTTCTTCCACTTCCTGTTCTCTAAAGAGACTTATTTCCTTGATGTTCTCTTTGCCCTGCATTCTGCTAACTCCCAATTTCCTGATGAAGATAATCAGCTCTAACGTTGATCCCTATTCTTCTTGTCTTCTCTACTTCCTTCCCAGCCTAGACACAAGAGATCACTAAAACAGTGATCTCCAGTATGTTTCACTTTGCTAATTATTTTTTGTAGAGACAGGGTCTTGCTATGTTGCCCAGGCTGGTCTCAAACTCCTGGCCTCAAGAGATCTTCCTGCCTCGGCTCCCAAAATGGTAGGATTATAGGTGTGAGCCACTGTGCCTGGCTCAAACTGATTATTAAGAATCAAGTGTGGGCCGGGTACGGGGCTCACACCTGTAATACCAGCACTTTGGGAGGCCAAGGCGGGTGGATCACCTGAGGTCAGGAGTTCGAGAATAGCCTGGACAACATAGTGAAACCCCATTTCTACTAAAAATACAAAAATAAGCTGGGCGTGGTGGCATGCGCCTGTAATCCCAGCTACTTAGGAAGCTGATGCAGGAGAATCACTTGAACCTGGGAGGCGGAGGTTGCAGTGAGCTGAGATTGCGCCACTGTGCTCCAGCCTGGGTAACAGAACGAGACTTTGTCTCAAAAAAAAAGAATAAAGTGTGGCCAAGAGTGCTCAAAAAAAATCCTCAGAATTAACAGTGACATAAAGATCATTTAGCCCAACCCAATCCAGAGCCTCAATCCTATGACAACCCCAGCTGTTTCTCTCAACACTCCCAGACAGCTCTCCAGTCACCTGCCAAGGCAGCTAAATCTATTCACTCTGCTAAAATATATATATGTATCTCCTTATTACAGCCAGGCTCACCCTTTGGCCTGCGGTACGTATGGAAACACTGGATTGTAAAAGCAAATTAAAAGGACAGACAGTTTGGCACAATGGTGGCAACAGTGGTGAGTAGTACAACATGAACAAGTCAAAACATGGACACCAAATGTCCCTGGAGTATCAGCTAGTTGACAGTAGAGTTGTGAATCCACTAGCACTTAACCAAGTTATTAAAAACTTTTCTTATGGACTATACACATGAACAATTCTACCGATGTTTTAGGGCCTCCTTCCATTCCCCATTCCAAGAACAGTAATATTAATATAATGCAAAAGGAAAACCTCTTCTTTAAGAAGGGCTCATAATACTTTGGATATTTGTCTCCACCAAATCTCATGTTGAAATCCAATTTCCAATGTTGGAGGTGTGGCCTGGGAGGAGGTGATTGGATCATGGGGGCTGATCCCTCAGGAATGGTTTTTCACCACCATCCCCTTGGTGCTGTCCTCATGATAGAGTGATTTCTCAGGAGATCTGGTCATTTAAGAATGTGTGGCACCTCCCCCGATCTCTTGCTCCTGCTCTCGCCATGTGAGACAACACTCTCCCTCTGCCTTCTGTAAGCAGCCCAAGGCCTCACCAGAAGCTGAACAGATGCCGGTGTCATGGTTCCTGTACAGCCTACAGAACCACGAGGCAATTAAACCTCTTCTTTATAAATTACTCAGTCTCAGGTATTTCTTTACAGCAACAAGACAGCCTAACATAAGGGCTTATAACTGCTGTAACTAAAACTTCACACAAAAAGACTCTGGAATACAGTGCCCTTCACATTTTCTTGTATACCTTCATGAAAGTCTATATTCTCCATGTCCTCCTTAGCAGACTGATGTCTGGGTGAACAAATCTTAAATATATAACACGGGCAAGGATTTGCAATGTTTTTTCATGACAAATGTCAAACAAGCATAAGGGACTGCTAGGCACTATTAAGTGATTAACCCTCCAATTTTAAGATGATCATGATCTTAGCAATCTATGTTTCTTGAATATTTTAAAACTTAATTTTTTTGCATTATCAGGTACTTCTCCCAGAGACTAGGCTTCCTGGCAGCTAATACAAGAGGTGATGAGTGCACATCATATCTCAGGTGTCTCATAAAGAATTCTGGTTGCTCTTGGTTGTCTGAGGTAAAAGACCTGATGACTATGGAGGGGCAGGCTTTCATAAGAGTCATCACTGAAAGCAACGTGATGGTCATCAGGCAAGTCCTTCCAACCTTCAGAAGAACTCCATTAAAGTTGGACTGCCCCCCGAGTATCTGTGATTCTATGATCACAGTGCCACATCAATACAGTAAAGAGAGCTCCGATGACACAGAACGCAGTTTGCAGCTTGATGATATGTGTATTCTCGCACTGCTGACATTACAACCAAGACCTCAGAACTCTTAAGACAACATCAATGGTATGTCCTTGAGGCAGTAGGAAAGTATCAACAACCTACCTGCCTGCAGTTCACCCATTCACGGATTCTCCCTGCCTAGACCACTGCTCTAAAGACTGACCTGAAGAACTTTTGCTTTCCATGATCTTCAAAACCTGCCTCCTCAAACATTGCCCAATACTCTAGATGAGACATCCAGTTTGCTCTGACCTTCACTGTACATCTGTTTGGTCCTTCCAGAATATTAGGAACTTCCTCAACTTCTAACAGATTGCCCAAGGGAGCATCCTGTGGAATGGAAATCCGTTTCCACATTATCTCTGTAATACCAATCCTGCTGATCTCAGTTCAGCAGCAAACTGTAACCCTTGGACACTGGTATGGTTCTAGAGCATTCCCAAAGCTACCAGTATCTTATCATTGCTCTTGGCCGGAATGGCTCTAATAAATCATGTGTCATACACTAATCAAAATGGCTTAGCTTTTAAACCACTGTACTTGTCAGAGGATCTAGTAACACCTTCGTAACATTTCTTTTGTCAGTGTTACAAAAGAAGTAACAAGGATCCCACCACCTTGTAAAAGCTCTAAAAGACATGCTAGAAGGGAGTCTGCACACACAAAAAAACTTCTGACAGATATTACCAACTGCTGTCTTTTTCAATTTGATCTTAAAATGAAAATATAAAATATGTGAGTAAAAATTTAAAGTGCCATTCGTAAAGGATTGAATATATCTTCATTCAAGCATGGGTATCATGTGGATACCATCCCTTTGTTCATGAGTAAGGTATCATCCGTACAATAAGGAGTTCCTACTCTATTACATGAGAGAAACAGGTAAGCAACTAACAGATATGACTATGTGGCAAAATTAAATAAACACCATATCAGAGATGCAGATGCTAGTTTCTCGTATCCTCCCACTACCACCCATTCATCCACAATGAGAACAGAAAGGAAGGAGACATAAGGGAAGGTTTGGGAAGTCAGTAAGTAGACTACTGCAATAATCTAGATCAAGGGTCAGCAAACTTTTTCTGTAAAGAGCCAGAGAGGAAATATTTTATGCTTTGCAAGTCATATTCTCTTTTTTTTTTTTTTTTTTTTTGAGATGGAGTCTTGCTCTTTCACCCAGGCTGGACTGCAGTGGCGATCTGGGCTCACTGCAAGCTCTCCGCCTCCCGGGTTCACGCCATTCTCCTGACTCAGCCTCTCCGAGTAGCTGGGACTACAAGCGCCCGCCACCACGCCCGGCTAATTTTTTGTATTTTTAGTAGAGACGGGGTTTCACCGTGGTCTCGATCTCCTGACCTCGTGATCCGCCCGCCTCGGCCTCCCAAAGTGCTGGGATTACAAGCGTGAGCCACCGCACCCGGCCTGCAAGTCATATTCTCTATTACACCTACTCAATTCTGCCATTGTCAGACAAAAGTAGTCACAAGGAAATGAGCATGGCTCTATTCCAATAAAACTGTATTTATGAAAACTGAAATTTTGATTTCATATCATTTTCATGTATCGTAAAATATTAATCTCTTGACTTTTTTCCAACCATTTAAAAATGTAAAAACCATTTTTAGCTGGCAAGTCATAAAAAACAGCAGTGGCTGGATGTGGACCATGGGCTATGATTTGCCAATATCTGACCTACACAGCTGCCTGAAATAGAGCAGTAGCACCAGGGCAGAGAGGAAGGACAGACAGAGAAAACATTTCAGAGATGGATTCAGTAAAACTTATTGATGAGTGGGGCGTTAAGAGCAAAGTCAGCAAAGGGAGCGCCCTAGTTTCTAGCCCAGGTGACTCAATAAATAAGAGCAGCAGCTCTCCTTCACCTGAGGAGGACAACAGCACCTGAGGAGGACAACAGCACTCACTGCCCAGGTGATGAGAACTACGCACACTCAGCAGCAGTGACCCAAGACTCAAATCCCACCTCCATCAGTTACCACATACCCAACCTTTTTGATTCTCAGCTTCCAAATCAATCCATAAAGTGATCATGACCATACCAGTAACGCCTACTTCAAAGGGTTGCTGTAAGGATTCAATTTAGTGAGTTAACATATGGAAAGTCCTTGGGGCAGTGCCTGGCTCACAGTAAATGATATGTAAGTGTTAGCCATTATTCGAAATAAAAAAATTTTAATCTATAAATATATTATAGAGGCAATTTATAAATACTGTATGTTGGCCTACTTAAATGCAGTAAAAAAACAGTATTCACAGTAATAAACATTCTTAAGCATTTAAACCATCTGTGAATACTTGACATAGTATACAGCATTATTTAAGCTAAATAATATCAAATTAAGTTCCTTTCATACTGGGGAAAAAAATGAATGCTGAAGTAGTGCTGGCCAGGATAAATTGTACAAAGGTATGTGTGTGGTTCAGTGCAAAGCAAAGTCAGTCTTGAGAGTTAGAATGGGACAAGGGTCTAAAATAGGTGACAAGTACAATTGTGGCCTGGGCTAGTCACCAGATTTCTGGGGGACTCCATCAGGTGCTTTTGTTATGTTCTAAGCACTTACCTAGTCTACAAATTCCATTCTACCACACGAGGGGGCGTGAAGCAAATACCAATGTGAGATTAAAACCTGCTGCAATTACTGTACTTCTAAAAACAAATCAGTCTGACAGCAAGAATGTAATTACATTTTTTATTAGGAGATAGAAAATACATAATATTTTATAAGGATTAAATATAATTGGAATATTTCATATGATTTGATAAAAAGCATTAACTACTTTGTTGAATGATACACATTTCAACTGAAAGAAATCACAAAATATTTTTAACTTTGTTCTTTATCTGTAATATCTTGAAAAGTTGCTGTTCAAAGGTATATTGCTTTCTAGTTAATTACCCATCATAGCAATTGATCCTGTGCACAGCTAAAAAAAAAAAAAAATCAACTTATCTTTAATTATGTTACATTTTTTAGAAAACTATTTTCATTACTTGAAACTCACTCTGCTTTGCTTTTAAGGGTCTTTTCCCCAAAAGTTCTTCATTGAAGAACAATTGATGGGGAATGAAGTCACTTTTATCAATCTACCTATGATACATCTGAATCCAGAATGTGCCCAAATACCTTCATTTTGAAGCCTCTTGAATAAGACAGGAAAAGATAAACTGCCTAGGCAGGTATACCATGATTTGATTAATCAGTAAAAAAGATTATCCAAAACCAGTAATTCCAAGTATTCCTTTGTTTGATGACCTGATTTTTATTCCCTAGAACAATGCAGCATAGCAAAATTAAGGGACATAGTAAATGTAGGGGCCTTTCCTTCTTCAGAGTCGAAAACTAGCTGCTCAGAAATGTGAGTGCGTGAACAGTTTTAGGCTCAAGTGTATGTGGAAGGTAAAGATCTGAAAATGGATTCGTTAAAACTGCCCATGCTTCTGCTCCTTTTGGAAAGTCTGCCTGTGCCTCCCAGACATGGTGCAAACCAATGTTTACATAAGATAACAAAAAAATTGGAATCAGGTTTAAAATTATATGAATATCTAGGACGTGTGAGATAACCTGCCCATTGGCCTTTAAATTATTTCATATAATTTACTGTTTATTATTGTCTACCATGACGCTTTCTTCAGCTCACTTTTGGCAAGCATATTCTTTTATTTCCCAAAACTTTTGATTTGAAAAACTTTAAATCTACAGAAAAGCTAAAAGAATAGTACAATGAATACCTGTCTGTCCTTCACCTAGATGCATCAACTGTTATAAAATTTGTCCATTTACTTTTTCTTTCTCTGATACACATATTCTGATGCATAAAATTAACCATAATTCTATCATTATCATCTAATATATAGAAAATACTCAGCTTTCCCAGTTGTCGAAAAAACACACCTTATAGTTATTTATGTTTTTAACAGGTTCCATCAAGGTACACATATTACACTGGTTGTCTTTTTAGTTTTTTATAATCTAAAACAGTCCTCCCACATTCTTCTGTTTTTAATGATAAACAACTTTTTAAAGTCAGGGGTTCAAGGTTAAATTTCCCCCAAAAAACTCTTCGTATTAATTTAACAAAATAATTTTTTCAGTTATTATCAAAGTTTTGTTGGTAAAAGATGCTAGCCTTGTGACTGTTAGATTTGGGGTGACAACTCTCAGTGGATTGGTGTGAGAGGGCCACTGAGGCCAGAAGGACACTATCTGGGAGTGGACACACTGTGGGAGTGACTATCTCCCACAAAGTAACCATTTCATCTCCACCACTTTCCAGAAAATAAGCAGTCTTCTCCAAGTTCAGTAAGAACCCAAGGTCACACTGCTAATTAGATGAAAAGACCTTTGCTCTCAGGGAACAGACATCTACACATCTTGGTTAACAATCCTGAGGTGTAATACAAATCAGTTGAGCACATCTTTCCCAATTTGGGTGTATGACTCTGCTTAGAAGTGCTAATTATGTACACAGCTAGTAATACATAAACACTATACCTTAATCAGCCTAAGCCTAACTCAAAACCAAAGCCCTGAGGCAAAAGATGCTATTAAGATGTCCTTGTAACTCTACCACTGTTCATGTATTACCTGGACAGTGTGAATCCAACAGCAGTCCCCTGCTCTGCTTTAAAAAAAAAACAGGCTTCTGAAATGTAAATTGAGTTCTTCAGAAACAAACATGAAAAACACACAAATTCTGCATTAGGATGACTGGATGAAAGGGATGACAGTTCATTCCCTATGCAAAAGTGGCATGGAAGATATAAAACATTCCAAGCCAGGTGTGATGGCTCAATGGCTCGTGTCTATAATCCCAACACGTGGCCCCCCAAGTGAGCTATAATTGCACCCCTGCACCTCAACGTGGGCAACAGAATGAGACCCCTGTCTCTAAAAACACAAAACTATTTGATGTACAAATGAATGAAAAAATGTGTGTGCAGTCTATATTCATATGCAAGCATTTTTTTTAGAGGAAACAAAACAATATGGAAAAAAATATACAAATGACCATGAATAAGGCATTTATCTTTGGAGCTGTTTTATTCATGTGTAAAATATGGAAGTCATCACAATAACATCACATATCAAAAGCCATTAACAACGATTACAGGATACTAGGACCGTAGTATTATTTACTGCAATCTCTGCATTAAAAAATAAATTAGGGGCCCAGTAGGGTGGCTCACACCTATAATCCCAACACTTTGGAAAGCCAAGGTGGGAGGATGGCTTGAGGCCAGGAGTTTGAGGCCAGCCTTGGCAACACAGCAAGATCTCATCTCTTCAAAATAAAAAACTTAGCCAGGCGTGATGGTGTATGCCTATAGTCCTAGCTATTCAGCAGGCTGGGATGGGAGGATCACTTGAGCCCAGCAGTTCAAGGCTGCAGTGAGCTATCATCATGCCACTGCACTCCAGCCTGTGAGAGTGAGACCCAATCTCTAAACTAAATAAATAAAAACAAAGAGTGAAAAATAAATATATTTGAGTGGTTTTCTTATTTTCAAGTTACTGACAGAAAATCTGAAAAATTATCTGTCACCTAGTTGTCCAGTTCACACAGGACAGCTACAAGACAGTAATGACAACCAAGAAATCATAATCATCAAGTCCTACAGTGATACCTAGACAAACGTATTCATACACCACCTTGACTCAACTTACATGCAACACACTGAAACCAACCGCAAATGCTTCACTTACCATATAACCAGACAAGGCTCTTGGTTTTACCTAGATTATGTGAACTCTTAACTAGCAAACTCTCACTAGACCAATATCCACAGGGGTCAGCTACAGTTATTCTGTGCATTCCTTCCATCTCTAAACTCTAAACAAACAGCAAACCATTACCAGTTCTCAAGTTTTACGTGAGAATTGGCTGATATAGGTAAGCTGCTAATATATAAAATAGCTGGAATCGATATTGTTGGTTTTTTACTAAGAATATTTAAAATTGCAGGACCTCAAAGCTGCACATAATTTCATCTGCATTTAAGCTTCAAAAATCTATATATGCAAAAGAAAATGTAGACGTAGCTGTTCAAACGGATCAACCTGAATTTAATGTTTTATAACAGCATACTCTTTTTTTAATCTCTAGAAAAACATCAAAACTTCTCTTTATTCTCAAAGAAAACAAGCCTACAAAGCAGAAAATGACCATTTAGTAAAGAAGTCAGTCATCTTTGGTTCTTAAATGTTAAGCGTGCTACAACTTTCTATACATGTTTGAGCCAACTAGGAGATACTTTCAAGGGGTTTCAGAGATCGCTGTGATTACCAAACATGAAAAACATGCTTGGAAGCAGAAGTGAAAGACTCCAGGTACCAAGCACAGGTAAACAGGTGACAAAGAAATTCTGGTTTACAAGTATGAGAATATTAATCTCTTGCGGCCCTTGCAGGTAAGGTAGATGCATGATTCAAGAAGCCACGCAAATGATCTCACAGATGGTGATGCCTAACCAGACAGTAATCTGCAACAGGTTTATTTTAAAGATGCATATTCATCTCTTCATGTAAACATACTTCTATAAAAAAGCTAGAAATGGTCTAAAAGACAGTAACTAGAATGCTGAGAGACTCAACTAATAATACATGATTATAAGGGATTTTTATCCTGCAGTATAAGACTGGCAGTTCCTGGAAGCAAAAAGTAAAAGTGTCAGTAAGAGAAAGCTACAGACAGTTTGTTCTTATACTGGATCTCAAATCTCTGGTACCCGTCCCCCAAAAAAAAAACACAAAACAACTGCTTTTGGAAGTAGTGGGTTAGCATCAGGGCTGATGCCCTAATGGTGCCCTAAAAACAAACTGGCCATGATAATACAGAGTAGGTTCAAGCATTAAACTGGGAGTTTGCCCACATGGCTCTGGAGATACTGCAATGTTAAAATTCAAGAGGTTTTCTCCAGGTTCCTTATATTAGGTTTTTATCATTTAAAAGGGAAGAATTTATCTAATAGAGAAAAGAGAATAATTTTTAAGTAGTAAAAGTGTGGTGATTCTGTCTAAAAATATTGTTATCACTTGAACATTGTGAGGTCATTTTTTCAAAAGATGTTAGGTACAAATGAATACAGTATGATCTGTCAACACTCATGTATTTTTAGAGCAAATACGAAATTGTGTTTACGTGACCATCATCCTGATGCTGCATGGTAAAATCCTCCTTTTGACCTCAGTAGCAGGACAACAGGGCCAAAACTAGGACTGTTTATAAATACATAAAATACCACTTTTATTTTTTACGTAGCTTACTTTAAGTTGATCATTGAATTACCTTCTTACTTATCACCTTTCAGGAATCCTGGGATACAGATCATTTCTTTCAGGATCTCTTTATCAAGGAGTACAGGGCAGAAAATTGAAAAATGTATTTTTTGGACAATCTTGCCACTTGGGTTCCAGACATGTAGAAGAATTCCAGATAATTCATGTAGAGACTCCACCTTCAAGAAGGGGGAGCACAACTCCCCACTCTTTAAAGTGGACTATGCATAGTGACTTCCTTCCAAAGAATAAAGTACAAAAGGGGAGAAAAAGAGTAACTTTATACTGGAGAGACCTGACAGTCACTATATCAGCCAGGTGGTCAAGAAAATCAGTCATAAATTATGTTGATAGTATACTCGATTTGTTGTGATGAACTATGGTACATTGTATCTGTGGACTTCCATCCCAAAACCTATAACCCTAGTCTAGTCATGAGAAAAATATAAGACAATTCCCATAGAAGGACATTCCACAAAATACCTGATCAGTATTCTTCAAAACTGTCAAGGTAATCTAAAACAAGGGAAGTCTGAGAAATGTCACAGCCAAGAGGAGCCTAAGGAGATACAACAACAAAATGTAATATGGTACATCCTAGAGATGAGATCCTGGAACACAAAAAGGACACTAGTTAAAAAGAAGGGAAATCTGAATAAAGCATGGACTTTAAAACTATAATGTATTCATATTAGTTCACTAACTGTGTTGAATGCAGCACATTATTTTAAGATGTTAATAATATGAGAAACTGGAAGCTTGGTTCAAGATGGCTAACTAGATGCAGCTAGTACATGCCTCTTCCATGGAAAGCTCCAAAACGGCGAGTAGATATTCACCCTTCAAATAGGTCATCTAAAACAGAACACTGGAATTCAACTGAAAAGCAACAGGAATCACTGATCACAAAGGAGAAGGAAGCAAGGCACGTGCTCAGCCAGGATTGCTGAGAGATGGAAGAAGCTTCTAGATGCTGGGAAAGGGTAGATGAGAGACTCCCAGGGCTCCACATTCCCACCATGGACTTTTGCAACACTAGCTGTGGGAGACCCCCTTGACCCTCGCAGGTCTCCAGCCTAATAGAGTGAGCTGCCTGGAGACTGACAGAGGCATTGCTCAAACTCACATGGGAGTACACAGGCTTCCGAGCCCTGAGCAGCTGCTGCTACCAGCCAACAAGCCAGGCTGAAGAGAGGAGGCCAGGCACTTTTATACAACCACTGTGCTTCTTGTACAGTCTGCAGAATGGTGAGCCAAATAAAATCTCTTATTTATAAATTACCCAGCCTTGGGCATTCCTTTATAGCACAATAGGGGACTTCAACACCCCACTGACAGCACTAGACAGATCACTGAGATAGAAAAAAAAAAAAAAAACCCACTGGATTTAATTTAAATTGGACTGCAGAACAAATAGACCTAACAGATGTTTATACAACAAGCTACCCAACAATCACAGAATATACATTCTTCTTATTAGCATGTGGAACATTTTCCAAGACAGACCTTATCTTAAGGAATGAAGCAAGTCTCAATAAATTTTTAAAAAACTGAAATCATTTCAAGTGTCTTCTCAGGCTACAGCGGAAAAAAACTAAAGTCAATTCCAAGAAGGACTCTCAAATCTATACAAATACATGGAAATTAACCTGCTCTTGGATGATTTTTGGGTCAGTGATGAAAATAAGATGGAAGTTTAAAAATTTTTTAAACAAATAAAAGTAGAGACACAACATATCAAAACCTCTGGAATACAGCAAAAGCTTATAGTGTTGACTGTAAATGGATTCAAGAAAGAAAAGTTTATAGTAAATGCCTAAATCGAAAAAAATAGAAAGACCACAAGTTAACCTGACATAGTACCTCAAGGAACTAGAAAAACAAGAACACACCAAACCCAAAGCTAGCAGAAGAAAAGAAATGATGAAGAGTAGAACTAAATGAAATTCAGATCATAAAAACCCAAAAGATAAAGAAACAAAAAGTTGCTTCACTGAAAAGATAAACACAATTGACAGACTACTAGCTACATTAACCAAGAAGAAAGAAAATTCAAATAAGCACAATCAGAAATGAAAGACATTACAAATGATACCACAGAAATACAAAAGATCATCAGAGTCTACTATGAACATCTCTACACTAACGAACTACTAGAAAACCTAGATGAAATAGGTAAATTCTTAAAGACACACAACCTCTCAAGAATGAACCAAGAAGAAAGAGAAAGCCTGAAGAGACCAATAACCAGTAAGAAGACTTAACCAGTAATAAAAATAAAATAAAATCTCCCAACAACAAAAAACCGCAGGAACGCGGTGGCTCACGCTTGTAATCCCAGCACTTTGGGAGGCCGAGGCAGGCGGACCATGAGGTCAGGAGATCAAGACCACGGTGAAACCGTGTCTCTACTAAAAATACAAAAAAAAAAAAATTTAGCCAGGCGTGGTGGCGGGCGCCTGTAGTCCCAGCTACTCGGGAGGCTGAGGCAGGAGAATGGCATGAACCCGGGAGGCGGAGCTTGCAGTGAGCCGAGATTGCGCCACTGCACTCCAGCCTGGGTGACAGAGCGAGACTCCGTCTCAAAAAAAAAAAAAAAAAAAACCCGCAGGAGCAGATGAATTCACAGCCAAATTCTACCAGATGTAGAAGAACAGGTACCAATCCTATTGACACTGTTCCCCCAAATTGAAGAAAATCCTCTCTAACTGAAGCCAGTATCACCCTAACACCAAATCCAAGCAAGGACACACAAAAACAGAAACAGAATCAATCAGTACCCCTAATGAACACAGATGCAAAAATGCTCAAGCAAACCAAATCCAAAAGCACATCAAAAAACATGGTACACCACAATCAAGTGGGTTATATATTCCAGGGATACGAGTATGGTTTAACATACCAAAATCAATAAATGTGATCTGCCACATAAACAAGATTAAAAACAAAAACCATATTGTTATCTCGATAGATACAGAAAAAGCATTTGATAAAATTCAGCATCCTTTCATGATAAAAACCACTCAACAACTTGGTGTAGTAGGAACATACCTCAAAATAATAAAACCTATATACAAGAATCCCACAGCCAACATCATACTGAATGGGGAAAGGTTGAAAGCATTCCCCTTAAGAAATGGAAGAAGACAAGGATCCTCACTCTTACAGCCATCCCATTACTGGGTATATACCCAAAGGACTATAAACCATGCTGCTATAAAGACACATGCACACGTATGTTTATTGCGGCACTATTCACAATAGCAAAGAGTTGGAACCAACCCAAATGTCCAATAATGATAGACTGGATTAAGAAAATGTGGCACATATACACCATGGAATACTATGCAGCCATAAAAAATGATGAGTTCATGTCCTTTGTAGGGACATGGATGAAACTGGAAAACATCATTCTCAGTAAACTATCGCAAGGACAAAAAACCAAACACCGCATGTTCTCACTCATAGGTGGGAATTGAACAATGAGAACTCATGGACACAGGAAGGGGAACATCACGCTCCGGGGACTGTTGTGGGGTTGGGGGAGGGGGGAGGGACAGCATTAGGAGATACACCTAATGCTAAATGACGAGTTAATGGGTGCAGGAAATCAACATGGCACATGGATACATATGTAACAAACCTGCACATTGTGCACATATACCCTAAAACCTAAAGTATAATAAAAAAAAAAAACTATGAGAAAAAAATAAAATAAATAATAAAACCTATATACAAGAATCCCGCAGCCAACATCATACTGAATGGGGAAAGGTTGAAAGCATTCCCCTTAAGAAATGGAAGAAGACAAGGATCCCCACTCTTACCACTCCTATTCAACACAGTGCTAAAAGTCCTATCGGGCCAGAGCAGTAAGGCAATAGAAAGAAAAGAAAAGGCATCTAAATTGTAAAAGAGGAAGTTAAGCTATCTCTGTTTGCTGATATCATTTTATACCTGGAAAACCTTAAGACTCCTCCAAAACACTCGTAAATTTGATAAATTAATTCAGTAGAGTTTCAGGATACAAAATCGACCTACAAAATCAGTAGTATTTCTTTTATTTAGTTGGGGTTTGTTTGTTTGTTTGTTTTTGAAACAGGGTCTCACTCTGTTACCCAGGCTGGAGTGCAGTGGTGTGGTCATAGCTCACCTCAGCCTCGACCTCCTGGGCTCAAGTGATCCTCCCACCTCAGCATCCCAAGTCGCTGGGACTTACAGGCACGTGCCACCACACCCAGCTAATTTTTGTATTTTTTGTTGTGAGGAGGAATCAGTAGCATTTCTACACAACAATGATTTAATCAAGCTGAGAACCAAATCAAGAACCAAACCAAAAAGTCAATCTCATTTACAATAGCTACAAAAAAATAAAATACTCAGAAATACACTCAACCAAGGATGTGACAGATCTCTACAAGAAAAACTACAAAACGCTGATGAAAGAAATCACACATGACACAAACATGATCATGGGTTAGAAGAATCAGTATCATTAAAATGACCATACTACCCAAAGAAATCTGCAGATGCAATTCCTATAAAAATATTAACATCGTTTTTCACAGTATTAGAAAAAACAATCCTAAAATACACATGGAGCCAGAAAAGAGCCGGAATGGCCAAAGCAATGGTAAGCAAAAAGAACAATACTTGAGGCATCACATTACTTGACTTCAAATTGTACTATAATGCTATAATAACCACAACTATTATAAAAACAGACACATAGGTCAATGAAACAGATTACAGAACCCAAAATTAAAGACACATGCCTACAGACAAATGATCTTCTTCAAAGTCAACAAAAACATACACTAACGGAAGAACACCCTATTCAATATGTGATACTTGGGAGAATTGGGTAACCATACCACTAGAATGATACTGGACCCATATCTCTCACCATATACAAAAATCAACTTAAGATGGATTTAAGACCTGAAAGTATAAAGATCTGAAAGATCTGAAACTATTATAAAGATTCTAGAAGAAAACCTAGGAAAAACTATTCTGGACACTGGCCTAAGGCAAAGAATTCATGCCTAGGACCTCAAAAGGAAAGCTACAAAAATGAAAATAGACAAATGGGACTTAATTAAAATAAAAAGCTTCTACACGGCAAATAAATAATCAACAGAGAAAACAGACAATCTACAGAAAAGGAGAAAATATTTGCAACTATGCATCTTACAAAAGGCTAATTTGTAGACTCTACAAGGAACTCAACTCAACAAGAAAAAAATAACTTAAAAATGGGCAAAGGGCATGAACACATATTTTGCAAAAGATGACATACAAATGGGCAAGAAACATTTAAAAAGTTGGAAATGCAAATAAAAGCAATGAAACACCATTTCACACCAGTCAGAATGGCTATTACTCAGGTGTCAAAAAAATCAGTAACAAATGTTGGCAAGGATGCAAATAAAAGGGAATGCTCATAGACTGCTGTTGGGAGTGTAAACTAGTACAGCTTCTATGGAAAACAATATGGAGACTTCTCAAAGAACTAACAGAAATACCATTTAATCCAGTAATCCCACTACTGGGGATCTATCCAAAGGGAAAGAAATCATTATATCAAAAAGATACCTGCACTCAAATATTGATTGCAAGACTACTCACAATAGCAAAGATATAAAATCAATCTAAGTGCCTATCAACGGATGATTGGATAAAGTAATCCACACCATGGAATACTACTACTCAGCTATAAAAAAAGAATGAATTCATGTTTTTTTGTAGCAACATGGACACAACTGGAGGTAACTATCTTATGTGAAATAACTCAGAAAGAGTAAGTCAAATATCACATTCTCACTTACAGGTGGGAGCTGAAAAATGTGTACACAGGGGCATAGAGAGTGGAATAATAACACTGGAGACTCAGAAAGGTGGGAGGATGGGAGTGGGTGAGGGATGAGAAATTACCTCATGGGTGCTTATGTCCACTATTCAGGTGGTGTAACACTGCACTTGTACTAAATCTATAAATAACAATATGAGAAACTGGGTATCAGGTATATGAAAATACTTCATCCTAGCTTAACAATTTTTCTGTAAATCTAAAGCTAGTCTGAAATAAACTTTTACTTAAAAATGAAACTGGGTCAGGTGCAGTGGCTCACACTTGCAATCCCAGCAATTTGGGAGGCCAAGATGGGAGGATTGCTTAAGCCCAGGAGTTTGAGACCAGCCTGGGCAATAGCAAGACCCCAACTCTACAAAATGAAAGAAAAACTTATCCAGGCATGGTCTATAGTGCCAGCTACTTGGGAGGTTGAGGCAGGAGGATCATTTGAGCCCAAGAGTTTGTGGCTGCAGTATGCTGTGATCATGCCACTGTATGCTAGCCTTGGCAACAGAGCAAGATCTGTACTCAAAAATAAGTAAAAAATAATAACAAAAATGAAAATAAAACTGAAGATATCAAGTGAGGCAGAAAAGCAAACTCACAATAGTCACACATGCCAGCAATGACAGAAAAGAGCACTAAAACTGTCATTATAGCTGTTATTTCATACACTAAAAAAGTTGAATAGAGACATGGAAAATATAAAAAAGTACCAAACCAAATGTCTAGTGATAAAACATGTCTGAGATGAAAAATACACTAGATGGAATTACTGGCAGATTAGATATTGAAAAAGAAAATATTAATGAAATTATAAACAAAGTAATTGGAATATCCAAAATAAAATGCAGAAAGAAAAAATCACCTTAAAAAATTAAAAGTGCAGCAGTGGACAACTTTAAGCCAGTCAATGTGTATAATGGAGTCCCCAGAAAAAGAATGGGTGGACAGAAAAAGTATCTGAAGAATAGCCAAAAAGCTCCAAATCCTATGAAAATTGTAAACCCACTGATCCACAAGCACAACTTCAGAATACAAGAAACAAATAAAAAATATTTTTAAATAAAGCTGAAAGAAGTCATTGTCAGCCAACTCACATCATAAGAAATGCTAAAGTCCTTTAGACAAAAGAAAAATGATAGATGGAAATACACCAGAAATGGTAATTACCTGAGTACACAGATCTTTATTATTATTTAAAAGTATTTAAAAATAAAGTATTTTTTAAATATATTCTAGGGTTTAAAATGTATTAAAAGACAACAATGAAAAGGCCAGAAGGAAAGAAATGAAAGTATACTATTGTAAGGTTCTCATACTGTATTTGAAATAAAAGATCATCTCCACAGTGACATGACCCATATCACTGAAACTGAATTCATATTCATTCATTCATTCATTCATTCATTCATCAACTGTATTGACTACTGTATAAAAGTCATTAACCCTCTGTAGAAGATTACAGTTATGGGCTTCAGCGAGGGTGTGTTAACAGATTAGACTACGCAAACAGGTGGATTATTTGAGTCTAGGTAAAATGCAAGGGTTCGCTCTTCTTATGGGACTCAGAAGGAATAAATAATATCTCCCAAGCACAGGACGATCAGAAATCAAAGCAAAAGATTTTGAGTTGAATCTGTGCCAGGAAAAACTGCATAAATAAAAATGGGCTCCACTGGACAAAAATTTACCTTTCAAATCAAACTTAATATCACAATTGAGACCCTAGAAACACAACTACTATTTTCATCCTGTGCCATTGCTGCTGAAGCTCTCATGGGGCCCTGCAAGTTCCTGGTTCAACTGCTCTTCCACTACTGCCACCTCATCTGGGCTCCACGACACCCTGAACTGTCAGGCTGCCACTGGGTGTTCCAACTATCCCCACACTAATGTGAGACAGAATAGTTTCTCTTTCTTCCCAATACCAATCAAAATCCCCATTCTACAAATAATTTTAATGCTATTTATTTAGACCTTAAAAATCCCATCAAATAGATAAATTCAATAAGGCTTTATTAAATAACCACGTACAGTAAACCTGCAGTGAGGGTGTATATCAAAAAGAATCTCCCTGCCTGGCCTAACTGTTGGACATTTTCCTTTTTCTATTCCAAACAAGTTTGTATAGCTTCCTCATATACACACTATTATGGACTAAATGTTTATGTTTCCCACAAAACTTTTATGCCGGAACTCTAATCCGTAATGTAATGGTATTTGGAGGTGGGGCCTTGGGGAGACAATTAGGTCCTAGGGGTGGAACCCTCTCCATGGGATAAGTTCTCCTATATGAACAGCCACATGACAGCTTGCTTCCTTCCTCTCTCCATGCCATGTGAGGACACAGCAAGAAGGCAGCTGTTTATAAGTCAGGAAGTAAGACCTCACCAGAATCCAACCATGCTGGCACCCTGATCTCAGATTTCTAGCCCCCAGAACTGTGAGAAATAAATGCTTGTTATTTAAACCACCCAGGCTATGGCATTTTGTTACAGCAGCTAGGGCAGACTAAGACACATATTAAGAAATTCCAGCCATCTGCTGTCCAAATTTCACACTACAATGAATAGGGAACTAGCAGCATCATGTTCTGAGAATCCAAAAGACTTAGTCACAGTGATTAACCAAAAATAATCAGGTAGATTTAACAGTACCTGTTCTTCCCTCTCCTTTTCCTTGGTCTTACTTCTGTAGACTCTAGCAGAGGTGGCATCCTGGGATGGAATGGCAGAGATCTGATGCAGTGGCATGCTCATCCCAACCTCGTATCTGGTCGTCTTCTTCAAAGAAGAGAGTCTCCACTGGTAGAGTCATTTTGGGCCATGGATTTCAAGCTGAGAGAAAATGAAGAGAGAATAAACATAACTCAGCTAAAACACTTTAAATTTCCAAGAGTGAGCTTAACATTTTGTATTTATATTCATATGTATATTTAAATAAGTTACAGCAACATAAATGTTTGGTCTTCAAAAACAATAGAAGATGAATGTCAAAGGGGAAAATTCTAACACTTCTCATAATAAGATGGGAGCACTTGAAAGAGGCAGGTGGATCATGTACACGTATAATCAGAGATTAATCTTCCATTGGCTACTTAGGTTTAAAACAAAGCAGTGCCACCATTTATTTTAAGAATATTTTTGAAGTTAAACTTTTTTTTATCATGACCAAGCATTTGTCCTGAAATAAGCAGTGATCTTTCCTTAAAACCACTGCCTGTGAGTCCACATAATGGTGAGATCAGAGGTTAGGAAGTCCAAATTAAACTCAAGATATCTATGATCCATACTTAACCTTCCAAAAGTAGAAACTAACTGTTGGCAAACTTTTCTTACAAAGGGCAAGATACATATTTTAGGCACTGTGGTCCAAGTGTGTTCCAGCAAATTAACTCTGCCACTGTAGCATGAAAGCACCCATAGAGAGCGTGTAAATGGGCCAGATGCGGTGGCTCACGCCTGTAATCCCAGCACTTTGGGAGGCCAAGGCAGGCGAATCATGAGGTCAGGAGATTGAGACCATCCTGACTAACACGGTGAAACCCTGTCTCTACTAAAAATACAAAAAATTAGCCAGGCATGGTGGCGGGTGCCTGTAGTCCCAGCTACTCAGGAGGCTGAGGCAAGAGAATGGCACAAACCCAGGAGGCGGAGCTCTCAGTGAGCCGAGATCGCACCACTGCACTCCAGCCTGGGCAACAGAGCGAGACTCCATCCCCCCACCCCCCCTAAAAAAAAGAGTATGTAAATGAATGAGCATAGTTATGTTCCAATAAAACTTTGTTTACAAAAATAGGCAGCAGGCTAGATTTGGCCCACAAGACTATAGTTTGCCAAACACTGCTGTAAAGGGTTTTCTAGGGAATATGAAGGGTCACCATGGCATGCCTGAGAACCATGAGAAAGGCTGCCTTTAGGTAAAATAACAGTGTACGCATAAGCTGTCTTCAGTGATTCCAGGTACCCCTGCCCTTTTTCTGGTTTTCTCTTACGCATCCCCCAAAATGTCTAATAATTGAATTGTGTGTTGTTCTTTCTCCCCACTTACCCACTGAGATCTATCCAACTCTGTATACAAAACCAATTAAACGTATAATTATCCAGAAGGTTTAATGTAGTAAAATGTTTCATGTTGTTCAAATTTTAACAGAAAATGGAAGCCTTCAACCAAAAGAATGAATCTCAAATTTGGAGATTTTCATTTATTAACCATGTGCTGGGGTAGGAGGTGGGGACAGGTGAGGCAGTAGGAAAAGGTAGGGTAAACAACAGGGCCTGACAACCCCAAGGTCACATTTGATAAGCAGTCACTTATTCTACCTCTCCCAAAACTCAACTGTGGATCAAAGGCAGGTGTTTGTAAGGCTGGTGCCAACTCTTGGTAGTGTCCCTAAGCAAGCAGAGGAGCACCAGGACTCACAAAATGGCTTCCTTCACACAACTCTAGAATCAATGAACAACAAAAAGGAACAAAAACTGGGAGGGATCAACACATAGAAGAAAATTAGCTAAAAGAATAATCTGTTTATAAAGTCTAGTTTTACAGTAAGTGAGTGATCATTGATAATAACAACAAAAAAAGGAAAATAGAATAGGTGATGTTAGTGTCTAGGTATCACACACCACCTACTCTATTTCAAGACTTTGATGAGGCTGGCATAAGATGGAGCACTATTGTGCCCAAGAAACAGTCTGAATGTTTGTATTCAAGCACATCACACAAGACAAGAGGCACTTACTGCGGAGCTGCCTTATACTCCCTGGGAGATCACAATAGATAGTGGTAAGCAGTTTTTTCATCACCAATGCACTAAAGTCCTCTATTACAGATGACAAACTCCATGGGGCCTCTTGGAATACTTGGTCAAACTGACCATATCCACAGCCCTATACCTATCATGCCAATAGCTACCTGTGGTGCTTCTGATATAATCATCATTATTACATCACTGGTACATGCCCATGACAAGCCTGAGAAGGGCTATTTATAGCACAGAAACACAGATGCAAGAGGGTCTCAAATTTTTTGCGGTTTTGAAGGACATCCCTCCTCACTGCCATTGAAGTTAGTCTTCTGATATGTACCACCACCACAAAGCAACAGACCTGTAAGTTTGCCTGAAACAATCTCCCTCCTATGCCACACATATTTAGGATAAAAATGAGTTTACAAACAAACCATAAAACAGGCCATGCCATTTTTTATGTGAAGATATACATGAAAAATATAAATCATATATTACATTATTTTCTTTGCATAATTTCCAGACATCTTTTATATCAACTAAATTAATCTTTACATAGAGTAACAGTTAAACCTCAGTACTATGCCTGACAATCCAGGCATGAGGGCTTCAACTTGACTAATGCTAACTTGCAAAATACAGCACACCTAACATGAACATTCACATCTAGAAGAGATACTGCCAAAGCTGGTTGTTGAAGAAACTGGAAATGGATGTCCCGTGTTCATGGATCAGAAGACTTAATATTGTTAAAATGGCAATTCTTCCCAAGTTGATATAGAGAGTCAAAGCAATCTCTATCAAAAACTGAGCTGACTTCTTTACAGAAATTTGACAAGCTGATCTGAAAATTTATATGAAATTCAAGGGACTCAGATCTGCCAAAACAACCTTGAAAAAGAAGAACAAAGTTGGAAAGCTCACATTTCCAGATTGCAAAACTTACGACAAAGGAACAGTAATCAAGACTATTGTATTGGAATCTGAATAGATATATCAATGGAATAGAATTTAGAGCCCAGAAATAAACCCTCATATCTATAGTCAGCTGATTTTCAAGAAGGGTGCCAAGATCACTTCTTGGGGAAAGAGTACTGTTTTCAACAAATGGTGCTGGGACAACTGGATAGCCACAAGCAAAAGAAATTTGGATCTCTTCCTCACACAAAGAAAAAACAGACAAACTACACATCAGAATAAAAACTTTTGTGCTTCAAAAGACACCACTGAGAAAAGGAAAAGACAGCCAGTCATAGTGGTTCACACCTATAATCCCAGAACTTTGGGAGGCCAAGGCAAAAGAATCTCTTGAGGCCAGGAACTCAAGAAAGGCCTGGGCAATATAGCAAGACTCAACCTCTATTTATAAATGTAAAAAAAAAAAAAAAGTGTAAAGACAACTGACAGAATAGAAGAAAAAGTTTGCAAATCATATATGTAATAAGGGAATTGTATCTAGAATATATAAACAACTCTCTTACAACTCAATAACACAAGGGCAAGGCCAGGTGCAAGTAGCTCATGCCTCTAATCTCAGCATTTTGGGAGGCTGAGGTGGGAGGACTGCTTCAGGCCAGGAGTTCAAAACCAGTGTGTGAAACATAGTGAGGCCCCATCTCTACCAAAATAATGATAATAATAATAATAATAATAAAGACAAATAACCCAATGAAAAATGGGTTAATCAACATCATTAGCCATCATGGAAATACACATCAAAACTATTAGATATTACTTTAATTATGTTCATAATAAAAGACAAACAGTTAAGTGTTAGCAAGGATGTTGTGACACTGAAACCCTCATATACTGCTAGTGGGGATCTATGCAGTAGTTGTGAAAAATAGTCTGGCTCTTTCTCAAAAGGTTAAACATGTTATCATATGACCCAACAACTTCACTCCCAGGGTATACACACCAAAGAGAAATGCAAACATCTCCTCATATGAAAACTTGTCCATGAATGTTTGTATCACATTATTCATAATAGCCAAAAGGTGGAAATAACCTAAACGTCCATCAAATGATAAATGGATAAATCAAATAAGCTATAACCATTCAACGGAATCATATTCAGCAATAAAAAGAAATAAAGTACTGACACATGCCACAATATGGATGAACCCTTAAAAAGTTATGCTAAGTAGGCCAGGTGTGGTGGTTCGCACCTATAACGCCAACACTTTGGGAGGCCAAGGTGGGTGAATCGCTTGAGCCCAGGAGTTCCAGACCAGCCTGGGCAACATGGCAAAACCACATCCCTACAAAAAATTCAAAACTTAGCCGGGTGTGGTGGCGCATGCCTGTGGTCCCAGCTACTCAGGGAGCTGAGCTGGGAGGATCGCTTGAGCCTAGGAGGTTGAAGCTACAGTGAGCCGGTATGGCGCCACTGCACTCCAGCCTAGGTGATACAGTGAGACCTTGTCTCAAAAAAAAAAAAAAGAAAAAAATTATACTAAGAAGCCAGTCACAAAGAACCATATATTACATGATGACAGTTGTATGGAATGCCCAGTGGAGATAAATCTATAGAGACAGAAAGTAGAGCAGTGCATGCCAAGAGCTGGGGTAGGAATGGGTAAATGGGAGGAAGCAGTGGCTTCAATGATTTATTTTTAGGATAATGAAAATATTCTAAAATTGACTAAGGTGCTGGTTGCAGAACTTTTGAGTATACTAAAAGCCATAGAAATAGTAAAAGGACTAAGATAGAGAAAATTTTAATTTTTCCTTTGTGTTATCCCTAATCTAACTAATCTAGATGACATGGAGATGGCTACTGTTGCCCTATCTCACTCACCCTTCCAGTTTTAAGAAGGCGATAGAAAGAGTACAAAGTCAGCAATCAGAAACCTAAGTTCAAATCCTGGCTCTAATTGTGGATGTTAGGCAAAACGATGAATTTCTAAGCTGTTTAGTTTCCTCGTCTGTAAAAAAGAAGGGTAATCATGTCTACTCAGTTCACAGTGTTACTGTGAAGATCAAATAAGACTGCGTCCAGGCTGGGCGCCATGGCTCACACCTGTAATCCCAGCACTTTCTGAGGTCAAGGTGGGTGGATCACCTGTCGTCAGGAGTTCGTGACCAGCCTGGCCAACATGGCAAAACCCCATCTCTACTAAAAATACAAAACATTAGCTAGGTA
Organism: Symphalangus syndactylus; assembly: GCF_028878055.3. Taxonomy (NCBI): domain Eukaryota; kingdom Metazoa; phylum Chordata; class Mammalia; order Primates; family Hylobatidae; genus Symphalangus; species Symphalangus syndactylus. The sequence continues at coordinate 83,041,296 of NC_072426.2, forward strand.
TGGTGGTGGGTGCCTGTAATCCCAGCTACTTGGGAGACTGAGGCAGGAGAATTGCTTAACACGGGAGGCAGAGGTTGCAGTGAGCCGATATCATGCCACTGCAATCCAGCCTGGGTGACAAGAGTGAAATGTAGGTGCTCTTAACATCAGCACATCTGCTGGCAGGCTTTTCCAGGCATTTGCAGTGATTTCTCTCACTGCATCACAAAAACTTGCAGGTTTGCTTTGTTTTTCCAGAATTATTTTCTGACCCCCTATGCCTCAGTCAAACACAGATTACACAACTGGGACCTTGAATCCTTTCTAACATTTATGTACAATACGTAAGCAGCTTGACTCTGAGAGGAAGCAAGGCTGACAATCCCCTTTCTAAAAGGAGAGTGCTAGGAAAGGCCAATCCTGAAGACAACCAGTATGGCTTCAAAGTCAAACTGTTCTATGCGCTTTCCAAATGATCAACATAAATGAAGATTCTGCCCATTCCAACAACAATGCTTTGGACAAATACAGATAACAATGTAGGGAGCTAGGAGAATACAAATGCCAGTTGCAGCATCTCAGAGAAAAAGCCACCCCAGGAAGAATTCACATGCCTCCCTGTACCCTTGTTTGCAGGGTGCCAGACTCCAGCAGCACCCTGCTCCTCCCTGCTGTATATTCTATCTTAACATCCTGACTGGTATTGTTAGAATCAACAACTTCAGGCTAAGCCTGTCTTTATAAGGAGTACGTTTCATGTAAAAAATGAGAAGTCCATGCACAGCAGCTAGCAGAAACAGAAAGAGAAAAAGCAGGAAGAGGAGTGAGGAGATCAGTTATAGATATCAGCACTGAATGATCAAAGCCAGACTTAAAGCAGCGGACAGGGAGGGAGAAGTGAGGCTATTTGAAGCAGGACTAACATAACCTAGTGAGGGATCTAAACTGTCCAATCATTTCTGGGTGTATACTGACACAACAGAGATGCACAGAAAAGCAGCAGGGGAAGGAGGTAAGCTCAATGTGGACAGACTGAGCTTCACATGCCTTTAAGAAACCAAGACATAGGCCGGGTGGTGGCTCACACATGTAATCCCAAAACTTTGGGAGGCTGAGGCGGGCGGATCACAAGGTCAGGAGGTTGAGACCAGTCTGGCCAATGTGGTGAAACCCAGTCTCTACTAAACATACAAAAATTAGCCAGGCATGGTAGTGGTCACCTGTAATCCCAGCTACTCCAGAGGCTGAGGCAGAAGAATCACTTTAACCTAGGAGGCGGAGATTGCAGCAAGCCAAGAACGCGCCATTGCACTCCAGCCTGGGCAACAAGAGTGAGACTCCATCTCAAAAAAAAGAAAAAAAAAAAAAAAGATACCAAAGACATGTTCACAAACGCATACTGGGAGTCACCAGTATATCAAGATACATGAACATACATGGACAGAGAATCAGTCATTTATGTCATTTATGACATTACGTAGAACCAGTAAAACCAGTCATTACATGCTACAAATAAATGCTAAAATAAGATATCAATATCTAACATAAGGAAACCTCTATCTTGGGCCAGGCATGGTAGCTCAACAGCAAAGATGGAGTGACACATACAATCATGGATATCTAAAAAGAACTAATGATATGAATAATAAAAATCATGCAGGGGTGGAGCCAAGATGGCCGAACAGGAACAGCTCCAGTCTACAGCTCCCAGAGTGAGCGACGCAGAAGACAGGTGATTTCTGCATTTCCAACTGAGGTACTGGGTTCATCTCACTGGGGAGTGCCAGACAGTGGCTGCAGGAGACTGGGTGCAGTGCACCGTGCATGAGCCCAAACACGGCGAGGCATCACCTCACCTGGGAAGTGCAAGCGCTCAGGGAATTCCCTTTCCTAGTCAAAGAAAGGGTTGACAGACAGCAACTGGAAAATCGGGTCACTCCCACCCTAATACTGCACTTTTCCAACGGGATTAACAAAGGCACACCAGGTGATTATATCCTGCATCTGGCTCAGAGGGTCCTACGCCCACGGAGCCTTGCTCATTGCTAGCACAGCAGTCTGAGATCAAACTACAAGGCAGCAGCGAGGCTGGGGGAGGGGCACCCACCATTCCTGAGGCTTGAGTAGGTAAACAAAGTAGCCAGGAAGCTTGAAATGGGTGGAGCACACCACAGCTCAAGGAGGCCTGCCTGCCTGCCTCTATAGGCACCACCTCTGGGGGCAGGGCACAGACAAACAAAAGGCAGCAGCAACCTCTGCAGACTTAAATGTCACTGTCTGACAGCTTTGAAGAGAGTAGTGGTTCTCCCAGCACGCAGCTCGAGATCTGAGAACGGGCAGACTGCCTCCTCAAGTGGGTCCCTCACCCCTGAGTAGCCTAACTGGGAGGCAACCCCCAGTAGGGGCGGACTGACACCTCACACGGCCGGGTACTCCTCTGAGACAAAACTTCCAGAGGAACGATCAGGCAGCAGCATTTGCAGTTCACCAATATCCGCTGTTCTGCAGCCACCGCTGCTGATACCCAGGCAAGCAGGGTCTGGAGTGGACCTCCAGCAAACTCCAACAGACCTGCAGCTGAGGGACCTGACTTTTAGAAGGAAAACTAACAAACAGAAAGGACATCCACACCAAAAACCCATCTGTACGTCACCACCATCAAAGACCAAGGGTAGATAAAACCACAAAGATAGGAAAAAAACAGAGCAGAAAAACCAGAAACTCTAAAAATCAGAGCGCCTCTCCTCCTCCAAAGGAATGCAGCTCCTCACCAGCAATGGAACAAAGCTGGACGGAGAATGACTTCAACGACTTGAGACAAGAAGGCCTCAGAAGATCAAACTACTCCGAGCTAATGGAGGGAGTTCGAACCAATGGCAAAGAAGTTAAAAACCTTGAAAAAAAATTAGACGAATGGCTAACTAGAATAACCAATGCAGAGAAGTCCTCAAAGGACCCGATGGAGCTGAAAACCACGGCACAAGAACTACGTAACGAATGCACAAGCCTCAGTAGTCAATGCAATCAACTGGAAGAATGGGTATCAGTGATGGAAGATCAAATGAATGAAATGAAGCAAGAAGAGAACTTTAGAGAAAAAAGAATAAAAAGAAACAAACAAAGCCGCCAAGAAATATGGGACTATGTGAAAAGAACAAATCTACGTCTGACTGGTGTACCTGAAAGTGACAGGGAGAATGGAACCAAGCTGGAAAACACTCTGCAGGATATTATCCAGGAGAACTTCCCCAATCTAGCAAGGCAGGCCAACATTCAAATTCAGGAAATACAGAGAACGCCACAAAGACACTCCTCAAGAAGAGCAACTCCAAGACACGTAACTGTCAGATTCACCAAAGTTGAAATCAACGAGAAAATGTTAAGGGCAGCCAGAGAGAAAGGTCGGGTTACCCACAAAGGGAAGCCCATCAGACTAATAGCTGATCTCTCGGCAGAAACTCTACAAGCCAGAAGAGAGTGGGGGCCGATATTCAACATTCTTAAAGAAAAGAATTTTCAACCCAGAATTTCATATCCAGCAAAACTAAGCTTCATAAGTGAAGGAGAAATAAAATACTTTACAGACAAGCAAATGCTGAGAGATTTTGTCACCACCAGGCCTGCCCTAAAAGAGCTCCTGAAGGAAGCACTAAATATGGAAAGGAACAACTGGTACCAGCCACTGCAAAAACATGCCAAATTGTAAAGACCATCAAGGCTAGGAAGAAACTGCATCAACTAACGAACAAAATAACCAGCTAACATCATAGTAACAGGATCAAATTCACACAAAACAATATTAAACTTAAGGGTAAATGGGCTAAATGCTCCAATTAAAAGACAAAGACTGGCAAACTGGATAAAGAGTCAAGACCCATCAGTGTGCTGTATTCAGGAAACCCATCTCACGTGCAGAGACACACATAGACTCAAAATAAAGGGACGGAGGAAGAGCTACCAAGCAAATGGAAAACAAAAAAAGGCAGGAGTTGCAATCCTAGTCTCTGATAAAACAGACTTTAAACCAACAAAGATCAAAAGAGACAAAGAAGACCATTACATAATGGTAAAGGGATCAATTCAACAAGAAGAGCTAACTATCCTAAATATATATGCACCCAATATAGGAGCACCCAGATTCATAAAGCAAGTCCTTAGAGACCTACAAAGAGACTTAGACTCCCACACAATAATAATGGGAAACTTTTAACAATGCACTGTCAACATTAGACAGATACACGAGACAGAAAGTTAACAATGATATCCAGGAATTGAGCTCAACTCTGCACCAAGCAGAACTAACAGACATCTACAGAACTCTCCACCCCAAATCAACAGAATATACATTCTTTTCAGCACCACACCACACCTATTCCAAAACTGACCACATAGTTGGAAGTAAAGCACTCCTCAGCAAATGTAAAAGAACAGAAATTATAACAAACTGTCTCTCAGACCACAGTGCAATCAAACTAGAACTCAGGATTAAGAAATTCACACGAAGCTGCTCAACTACATGGAAACTGAACAATCTGCTCCTGAATGACTACTGGGTACATAACGAAATGAAGGCAGAAATAAAGATGTTCTTTGAAACCAACGAGAACAAAGACACAACATACCAGAATCTCTGGGACACATTCAAAGCAGTGTGTAGAGGGAAATTTATAGCACTAAATGCCCACAAGAGAAAGCAGGAAAGATCTAAAATTGACAATAACATCACAATTAAAAGAAGTCAAGAAGCAAGAGCAAACACATTCAAAAGCTAGCAGAAGGCAACAAATAACTAAGATCAGAGCTCAAGGAAATAGAGACACAAAAAACCCTTCAAAAAAAATCAATGAACCCAGGGGCTGGTTTTTTGAAAAGATCAACAAAATTGATAGACCGCTAGCAAGACTAATAGAGAATACAAGAGAGAAGAATCGAATAGATGCAATAAAAAATGATAAAGGGGATATCACCACTGATCCCACAGAAATACAAACTACCATCAAAGAATACTATAAACACCTGTATGCAAATAAACTAGAAAATCTAGAAGAAATGGATAAATTCCTGGACACATATAACCTCCCAAGACTAAACCAGGAAGAAGTTGAATCTCTGAATAGACCAATAACAGGTTCTGAAATTGAGGCAATAATTAATAGCTTACCAACCAAAAAAAGTCCAGAACCCGATGGATTCACAGCCGAATTCTACCAGAGATACAAGGAGAAGCTGGTACCATTCCTTCTGAAACTATTCCAATCAATAGAAAAAGAGGGAATCCTCCCTAACTCATTTTATGAGGCCAGCATCATCCTGATACCAAAGCCTGGCAGAGACACAACAAAAAAAAGAATTTTAGACCAATATCCTTGATGAACATCGATGCAAAAATCCTCAATAAAATACTGGCAAACCAAATCCAGCAGCACATCAAAAAGCTTATCCACCATGATCAAGTGGGCTTCATCCCTGGAATGCAAGGCTGGTTCAACATACGCAAATAAATAAATGTAATCCAGCATATAAACAGAACCAAAGACAAAAACCATATGATTATCTCAATAGATGCAGAAAAGGCCTTTGACAAAATTCAAGAACCCTTCATACTAAAAACTCTCAATAAATTAGGTATTGAAGGGACGTATCTCAAAATAATAAGAGCTATCTATGACAAACCCACAGCCAGTATCATACTGAATGGGCAAAAACTGGAAGCATTCCCTTTGAAAACGGGCACAAGACAGGGATGCCCTCTCTCACCACTCCTATTCAACATAGTGTTGGAAGTTCTGGCCAGTGCAATCAGTCAGGAGAAGGAAATAAAGGTTATTCAGTTAGGAAAAGAGGAAGTCAAATTGTCCCTGTTTTCAGATGACATGATTGTGTATCTAGAAAACCCCATCATCTCAGCCCAAAATCTCCTTAAGCTGATAAGCAACTTCAGCAAAGTCTCAGGATACAAAATCAATGTACAAAAATCACAAGCATTCCTATACACCAATAACAGACTAACAGAGAGCCAAATCATGAGTGAACTCCCATTCACAATTGCTTCAAAGAGAATAAAATACCTAGGAATCCAACTTACAAGGGATGTGAAGGACCTCTTCAAGGAGAACTACAAACCACTGCTCAATGAAACAAAAGAGGATACAAACAAATGGAAGGACATTCCATGCTCATGGGTAGGAAGAATCAATATCGTGAAAATGGCCATACTGCCCAAGGTAATTTATAGATTCAATGCCATCCCCATCAAGCTACCAATGACTTTCTTCACAGAATTGGAAAAAACTACCTTAAAGTTCATATGGAACCAAAAAAGAGCCCGCATCGCCAAGTCAGTCCTAAGCCAAAAGAACAAAGCTGGAGGCATCACACTACCTGACTTCAAACTATATACTACAAGGCTACAGTAACCAAAACAGCATGGTACTGGTACCACAACAGAGACATAGATCAATGGAAAAGAACAGAGCCCTCAGAAATAATGCAGCATATCTACAACTATCGGATCTTTGACAAACCTGACAAAAACAAGCAATGGGGAAAGGATTCCCTATTTAATAAATGGTGCTGGGAAAACTGGCTAGCCATATGTAGGAAGCTGAAACTGGATCCCTTCCTTACATCTTATACAAAAATTAATTCAAGATTGATTAAAGACTTACATGTTAGACCTAAAACCATTAAAACCCTACAAGAAAACCAAGGCAATACCATTCAGGACATAGGCGTGGGCAAGGACTTCATGTCTAAAACACCAAAAGCAATGGCAACAAAAGCCAAAATTGACAAATGGGATCTAATTAAACTAAAGAGATTCTGCACAGCAAAAAGAAACTACCATCAGAATGAACAGGCAACCTACAAAATGGGAGAAAATTTTTGCGATCTACTCATCTGACAAAGGGCTAATATCCAGAATCTACAATGAACTCAAACAAATTTACAAGAAAAAAACAAACAACCCCATCAAAAAGTGGGTGAAGGATATGAACAGACACTTCTCAAAGCAAGACATTTAGGCAGCCAAAAGACACATGAAAAAATGCTCATCATCACTGGCCATCAGAGAAATGCAAATCAAAACCACAATGAGATACCATCTCACACCAGTTAGAATGGCCATCATTAAAAAGTCAGGAAACAACAGGTGCTGGAGATGATGTGGAGAAATAGGAGCACTTTTACACTGTTGGTGGGACTGTAAACTAGTTCAACCATTGTGGAAGTCAGTGTGGCGATTCCTCAGGGATCTAGAACTAGAAATACCATTTGACCCAGCCATCCCATTACTGGGTATATACTCAAAGGATTATAAATCATGCTGTTATAAAGATACATGCACATGTATGTTTACTGCGGCACTATTCACAATAGCAAAGACTTGGAACAAACCCAAATGTCCAACAATGATAGACTGGATTAAGAAAATGAAGCACATATACACCATGGAATACTATGCAGCCATAAAAAAGGATGAGCTCATGTCCTTTGTAGGGACATGGATGAAGCTGGAAACCATCATTCTCAGCATACTATCGCAAGGACAAAAAACCAAACACCGCATGTTCTCACTCATAGGCGGGAATTGAACGATGAGAACACATGGACACAGGAAGCAGAACATCACACACCGGGGCCTGTTATGGGGTTGCGGGGGGGAGGGAGAGCATTAGGAGATATACCTAATGTAAATGACGAGTTCATGGGTGCAGCACACCAACATGGCACGTGTATATATATGTAACAAACCTGCACGTTGTACACATGTACCCTAAAACTTAAAGTATAATAATAAAATTTTTAAAAAATCATGCAAGTGAAAATATAAAGCAATTACTAATAACAACAAAAACTACAGAACAAAGAAAATGTAATAATTTGGCTTTAAAATGAAACAAATTTCAACACGGCAATGGTAGAAACATTACATTCATATAAGCAACACAGACATAACCAAATTGGGAGGATGGGAAGAGGGAAGGTTGGGTAAAAAAGGAAGTCAACAGATAATAGCTAATGTTTATGAACATACTATTTCAAAACATGGAAGCAACTCTCAGAAGACACATGCGGCTGCCTATGGGGAAGATTCTGTCCATTCCAACAACAATGCTTTGCACTGTGGAGGACCAGAGCAAAGGACTACTGTTTTTCATTCTAGGACACTGGGTACACCAAGCTCCTAACCCACAGTTCTAGAATTCAGAAAACTACCAAAATTAAAATTTTTTAAAAACCACTCTACCCTTTCTTTACTTAACACTAAAACTTGACTGAACTCCTAGGCCGGGCACAGTGGCTCATGCTGGTAATCCCAGTACTTCAGGAGGCTCAGGCAGGCAGATCACAAGGTTAGAAGATTGAGACCATCCTGGCTAACACGGTGAAACCCCATCTCTACTAAAAATACAAAAAATTAGCCAGGCATGGTGGTGGGCACCTGTAGTCCCAGCTACCTGGGAGGCTGAGGCAGGACAATGGTGTGAACCTGGGAGGCGAAGCTTGCAGTGAGCCGAGACCATCCCACTGCACTCCAGCCTGGCGACAGAGCAGTACTTCGTCTCAAAAAAAAAAAAAAAAAAAGACTTGATTGAACACCTTGGGGCCAAAACCTGACCTGAACTGACAGGAAGCTACTCAAAACTATACTTATGCTACTTAGTGTAAATATTACATATACTTCCATGCAGAAATAGCGTGTTTGAGTAAGGGATCTTACTCCAAGCCTCGATGGGAGTATCTGATAATTTATAGTATATGCAGCAGATTACTTTCCTAAAATCCTGAGAATTTCTAAATTCTAAAATATTTCTGATCCAAGAGTTTTGAATAAGAGAGTTTGGGCTTACAATTCATTTTTCAAAATGAAATGTATTACTTTTATTACATGTATTTTAGTACACATATTACTTTTATTTTTTAGATTTCGAAGGTATTCTGAAGAATTCAATGGAGAGAAAGTATAAAAAGAATAACAGGTATGAGACTCATGTGACCTTAAACGGATCAATACCTAATGCCACACACTTTCCAAAAGTGGCATTATTCCTGGATCATTATTTAAGATAATAAAGAGGTTACCTTGTCTAATTAAAAATTTGAAAAATAAGGCAAGAAAACTTCACTTCACTCCTCATTCATACCCCGCTACTGTCCCATCTATCCTACTCTTCTAGGAAAAGGTGGTCTACGCTTACATTCAATATTTCTTCACTTTCTATACACATTTCAACTAACTACAATCTGGCTTCAGCACAGTAATGCTCTCTATATTAAGCCTAAGAATTGTTTTGCAGCCCTCATGTTATTTGACTTGATACTTTTACTCTCTTCCTAGTCTTAAAATACTCTTTTCTTTGACTTAAATGACATAAGACTGTCCTAGTGCTCCTCCTGCTCCATCTCCACCTCTGCAGATCTATCCCCAATACCACGACATCGTATGCAGAGATTCCTCAAAGTTCCATTTAACCCTCTCTAATTCTCATTCTGTGCTCCCTTTTCCTGGGTGATTTAATCCATAACTTTGGCTTGAATGCCCACCTTTGCAGATGTTATTTAAAAAGAAAATATTGATAAACAAGACTTTATGAATTTAAAACTTTTGCACTTTAAAAGATACCATTAATAAAACTCAAGATAAGCCACTGACTGGGGAAAAAATACTTGACAATCATATATCTGATAAAAGACTTGTATCTGGCTGGGTGCGGTGGCTCACGCCTGTAATCCTAGCACTTTGGGAGGCCAAGGCGGGCGGATCACAAGGTCAGGAGATCAAGACCATCCTGGCCAACATGGTGAAACCCCGTCTTTACTAAAAATACAAAAAATTAGCCGGGCACGGTGGCGGGCGCCTGTAGTCTCAGCTACTCGGGAGGCTGAGGCGGGAGAATGGCGTGAACCCAGGAGGCGGAGCTTGCAGTGAGCCGAGGTCGCGCCACTGCACTCCAGCCTGGGTGACAGAGTGAGACTCCGTCTCAAAAAAAAAAAAAAAAAAAAAAAAAAGACTTGGATCTAGAATAAAGAACTCCTACATAAGACAAACAACATAATTTTAAAATAAGCAAAATATATTAACAGACGTTTCATCAAAGAAGATATATGAGAGTCAGGCTCTCATATGTGCCTGCAGTCCTAGCTATCCGGGAGGCTGAGGCAAGAGGGTCATTTGAGACCATGAGTTCGAGGCTACAGTGAGCTATGATCACAACACTGTAGTCCATTCTGGGCAACTGCGTGAGATCCCGTCTCTAAAAAATAAAATAAAATAATAAAGACATATGAATAGCTAATAAACTCATGAAAAGACGCTAAAAATTAAAACCACAATGATATACCACTATACCCCCACTAGAATGGCTACAACCAAAAACACTAGAATGGCTCCAATCAAAAAGACAGTCAATACTAATTGTTTGATATAGAAAAAATCAGATCTCTCATGTATTGCTGGTGAGAATATAAATTGGTATAGACACTTGGAAAACAGTCTGGCGGTTTCTTAAAAAATTAAACATAGACTTTAACGGGGTGGAGCCAAGATGGCCGAATAGGAACAGCTCCGGTCTCCAGCTCCCAGCCCCAGCGACACAGAAGACGGGTGATTTCTGCATTTCTGCTTGAGGTACCGGTTTCATCTCACTAGGGAGTGCCTAACAGTGGGTTCAGGACAGTCGGTGAAGCGCACTGTGCGCGAGCCGAAGCAGGGCGAGGCATTGCCTCACTCGGGAAGCGCAAGGGGTCAGGGAGTTCCCTTTCCTAGTCAAAGAAAAGGGAAACAGACGGCACCTGGAATATCGGGTCAGTCCCGTCCTAATACTGCGCTTTTCCAACGGGCCTGGAAAACGGCACACTAGGAGTTTGTGTCCCGCACCTGGCTCGGAGGGTCCTATGCCCACAGAGTCTTGCTGATTGCTAGCACAGCAGTCTGAGATCAAGCTGCAAGGCGGCAACGAGGCTGGGGGAGGGGCGCCCGCCATTGCCCAGGCTTGCTTAGGTAAACAAAGCAGCCAGGAAGCTCGAACTGGGTGGAGCCCACCACAGCTCAAGGAGGCCTGCCTGCCTCTGTAGGCTCCACCTCTGGGGGCAGGGCACAGACAACCAAAAACTCAGCAAGAACCTCCACAGCCTTAAATGTCCCTGTCTGACTGACAGCTTTGAAGAGAGTAGTGGTTCTCCCAGCACGCAGCTGGAGATCTGAGAACGGACAGACTGCCTCCTAAAGTGGGTCCCTCACCCCTGAGCAGCCTAACTGGGAGGCACCCCCCCAGTAGGGACAGACTGACACCTCATTCAACCGGGTACTCCTCTGAGACAAAACTTTCAGAGGAACTATCAGACAGCTGAATTTGTGGTCTCACGAAAATCCGCTGTTCTGCAGCCACCGGTGCTGACACCCAGCCAAACAGGGTCTGGAGTGGACCTCTAGTAAACTCCAACAGACCTGCAGCTGAGGGTCTTGTCTGGTAGAAGGAAAATTAACAAACAGAAAGGACATCCACACCAAAAACCCATCTGTACATCACCATCATCGAAGACAAAAAGTAGACAAAACCACAAAGATGGGGAAAAAACAGACCAAAAAAACTGGAAACTCTAAAAAACAGAGCACCTCTCCTCCTCCAAAGGAACGCAGTTCCTCACCAGCAACGGAACAAAGCTGGATGGAGGATGACTTTGATGAGTTGAGAGAAGAAGGCTTCAGACGATCAAACTACTCTGAACTACGAGAGGAAATTCAAAACAATAGCAAAGAAGTTAAAAACTTTGAAAAAAAATTAGAAGAATGGATAACTAGAATAACCAATGGAGAGAAGGGCTTAAAGGAGATGATGGAGCTGAAAGCCAAGTTTCGAGAACTACGCGAAGAATGCAGAAGCCTCAGTAGCAGATGCGATCAACTGGAAGAAAGGGTATCGCTGATAGAAGATGAAATGAATGAAATGAAGAGAGAAGGGAAGTTTAGAGAAAAAAGAATAAAAAGAAATGAACAAAGCCTCCAAGAAATTTGGGACTATGTGAAAAGACCAAACCTACGTCTGATTGGTGTACCTGAAAATGATGGGGAGAATGGAACCAAGTTGGAAAACACTCTGCAAGATATTATCCAGGAGAACTTCCCCAATCTAGCAAGGCAGGCCAGCATTCAGATTCAGGAAATACAGAGAACGCCACAAAGATACTCCTCGAGAAGGGCAACTCCAAGACACATAATTGTCAGATTCACCAAAGTTGAAATGAAGGAAAAATTGTTAAGGGCAGCCAGAGAGAAAGGTCGGGTTACCCACAAAGGGAAGCCCATCAGACTAACAGCTGATCTCTCAGCAGAAACTCTACAAGCCAGAAGAGAGTGGGGGCCGATATTCAACATTCTTAAAGAAAAGAATTTTCAACCCAGAATTTCCTATCCCGCCAAACTAAGCTTCATAAGTGAAGGAGAAATAAAATACTTTACAGACAAGCAAACGCTGAGTGATTTTGTCACCACCAGGCCTGCCCTAAAAGAGCTCCTGAAGGAAGCACTAAACATGGAAAGGAACAACCGGTACCAGCCCCTGCAAAAACATGCCAAATTGTAAAGACCATCGAGGCTAGGAAGAAACTATAGCAACTAACGAGCAAAATAACCAACTAACATCATGATGACAGGATCAGATTCACACATAACAATATTCACGTTAAATGTAAATGGGCTAAATGCTCCAATCAAAAGACACAGACTGGCAAACTGGATAAGGAGTCAGGACCCATCAGTGTGCTGTATTCAGGAAACCCATCTCACGTGCAGAGACACACATAGACTCAAAATAAAGGGATGGAGGAAGATCTATCAAGCAACTGGAAAACAAAAAAAGGCAGGGGTTGCAATCCTAGTCTCTGATAAAATAGACTTTAAACAAACAAAGATCAAAAGAGACAAAGAAGGCCATTACATAATGGTAAAGGGATCAATTCAACAAGAAGAGCTAACTATCCTAAATATATATGCACCCAACACAGGAGCACCCAGATTCATAAAGCAAGTCCTCAGTGACCTACAAAGGGACTTAAACTCCCACACAATAATAATGGGAGATTTTAACACCCCACTGTCAGCATTAGACAGATCAACGAGACAGAAAGTTAACAAGGATATCCAGGAATTGAACTCAGCTCTACATAAAGTGGACCTAATAGACATCTACAGAACTCTCCACCCCAAATCAACAGAATATACATTTTTTTCAGCACCACACCACACCTATTCCAAAATTGACCACATAGTTGGAAGTCAAGCTCTTCTCAGCAAATGTAAAAGAACAGAGATTATAACAAACTGTCTCTCAGACCACAGTGCAATCAAACTAGAACTCAGGATTAAGAAACTCAGTCAAAACCGCTCAACTACATGGAAACTGAACAACCTGCTCCTGAATGACTATTGGGTACATAATGAAATGACGGCAGAAATAAAGATGTTCTTTGAAACCAACGAGAACAAAGACACAACATACCAGAATCTCTGGGACACGTTCAAAGCAGTGTGTAGAGGGAAATTTATAGCACTAAATGCCCACAAGAGAAAGCAGGAAAGATCCAAAATTGACACCCTAACATCACAATTAAAAGAACTAGAAAAGCAAGAGCAAACACATTCAAAAGCTAGCAGAAGGCTAGAAATAACTAAAATCAGAGCAGAACTGAAGGAAATAGAGACACAAAAAACCCTTCAAAAAATTAATGAATCCAGGAGCTGGTTTTTTGAAAAGATCAACAAAATTGATGGACCGCTAGCAAGACTAATAAAGAAGAAAAGAGAGAAGAATCAAATAGATGCAATAAAAAACGAAAAAGGGGATATCACCACCGATCCCACAGAAATACAATCTACCATCAGAGAATACTACAAACACCTCTATGCAAACAAACTAGAAAATCTAGAAGAAATGGACAAATTCCTCGACAAATACACCCTCCCAAGACTAAACCAGGAAGAAGTTGAATCTCTGAATAGACCAATAACAGGTTCTGAAATTGTGGCAATAATCAATAGCTTACCAACCAAAAAGAGTCCAGGACCTGATGGATTCACAGCTGAATTCTACCAGAGGTACAAGGAGGAACTGGTACCATTCCTTCTGAAACTATTCCAATCGATAGAAAAAGAGGGAATCCTCCCTAACACATTTTACGAAGCCAGCATCGTCCTGATACCAAAACCTGGCAGAGACATAACCAAAAAAGAGAATTTCAGACCAATATCCTTGATGAACATTGATGCAAAAATCCTCAATAAAATACTGGCAAACCGAATCCAGCAGCACATCAAAAAGCTTATCCACCATGATCAAGTGGGCTTCATCCCTGGGATGCAAGGCTGGTTCAACATACGCAAATCAATAAATGTAATCCAGCATATAAACAGAATCAAAGACAAAAACCACATGATTATCTCAATAGATGCAGAAAAGGCCTTTGACAAAATTCAACAACCCTTCATGCTAAAAACTCTCAATAAATTAGGTATTGATGGGACGTATCTCAAAATAATAAGAGCTATCTACGACAAACCCACAGCCAATATCATACTGAATGGGCAAAAACTGGAAGCATTCCCTCTGAAAACTGGCACAAGACAGGGATGCCCTCTCTCACCACTCCTATTCAACATAGTGCTGGAAGTTCTGGCCAGAGCAATCAGGCAGGAGAAGGAAATAAAGGGTATTCAATTAGGAAAAGAGGAAGTCAAATTGTCCCTGTTTGCAGATGACATGATTGTATATCTAGAAAACCCCATTGTCTCAGCCCAAAATCTCCTTAAGCTGATTAGCAACTTCAGCAAAGTCTCAGGATACAAAATTAATGTACAAAAATCACAAGCATTCTTGTACACCAATAACAGACAAACAGAGAGCCAAATCATGAGTGAACTCCCATTCACAATTGCTTCAAAGAGAATAAAATACCTAGGAATCCAACTTACAAGGGATGTGATGGACCTCTTCAAGGAGAACTACAAACCACTGCTCAATGAAATAAAAGAGGATACAAACAAATGGAAGAACATTCCATGCTCATGGCTTGGAAGAATCAATATCGTGAAAATGGCCATACTGCCCAAGGTAATTTATAGATTCAATGCCATCCCCATCAAGCTACCAATGACTTTCTTCACAGAATTGGAAAAAACTACTTTAAAGTTCATATGGAACCAAAAAAGAGCCCGCATCGCCAAGTCAATCCTAAGCCAAAAGAACAAAGCTGGAGGCATCACGCTACCTGACTTCAAACTATACTACAAGGCTACAGTAACCAAAACAGCATGGTACTGGTACCACAACAGAGACATAGATCAATGGAACAGAACAGAGCCCTCAGAAATGATGCCGCATAGCTACAACTATCTGATCTTTGACAAACCTGACAAAAACAAGAAATGGGGAAAGGATTCCCTATTTAATAAATGGTGCTGGGAAAACTGGCTAGCCATATGTAGAAAGCTGCAACTGGATCCCTTCCTTACACCTTATACAAAAATTAATTCAAGATGGATTAAAGACTTATATGTTAGACCTAAAACCATTAAAATCCTACAAGAAAACCTAGGCAATACCATTCAGGACATAGGCGTGGGCAAGGACTTCATGTCTAAAACACCAAAAGCAATGGCAACAAAAGCCAAAATCGACAAATGGGATCTCATTAAACTAAAGAGCTTCTGCACAGCAAAAGAAACTATCATCAGAGTGAACAGGCAACCTACACAATGGGAGAAAATTTTTGCAACCTACTCATCTGACAAAGGGCTAATATCCAGAATCTACAATGAACTCAAACAAATTTACAAGAAAAAAACAAACAACCCCATCAAAAAGTGGGCAGAGGACATGAACAGACACTTCTCAAAAGAAGACATTTATGCAGCCAAAAAACACGTGAAGAAATGCTCCTCATCACTGGCCATCAGAGAAATGCAAATCAAAACCACAGTGAGATACCATCTCACACCAGTTAGAATGGCCATCATTAAAAAATCAGGAAACAACAGGTGCTGGAGAGGATGTGGAGAAATAGGAACACTTTTACACTGTTGGTGGGACTGTAAACTAGTTCAACCATTGTGGAAGTCAGTGTGGCGATTCCTCAGGGATCTAGAACTAGAAATACCATTTGACCCAGCCATCCCATTACTGGGTATATACCCAAAGGACTATAAATCATGCTGCTATAAAGACACATGCACACGTATGTTTATTGCGGCACTATTCACAATAGCAAAGAGTTGGAACCAAGCCAAATGTCCAACAACGATAGACTGGATTAAGAAAATGTGGCACATATACACCATGGAATACTATGCAGCCATAAGAAATGATGAGTTCGTGTCCTTTGTAGAGACATGGATGAAACTGGAAAACATCATTCTCAGTAAACTATCGCAGGGACAAAAAACCAAACACCGCATGTTCTCACTCATAGGTGGGAATTGAACAATGAGAACTCATGGACACAGGAAGGGGAACATCACGCTCCGGGGACTGTTGTGGGGTGGGGGGAGGGGGGAGGGACAGCATTAGGAGATACACCTAATGCTAAATGACGAGTTAATGGGTGCAGGAAATCAACATGGCACATGGATACATATGTAACAAACCTGCACATTGTGCACATGTACCCTAAAACCCTAAAGTATAATAAAAAAAAAAAAAAAAAAAAAAATTAAACATAAACTTATTCTATGACCCAGGAACTGCAGTCCTTGGAATTCATCCAAGAGATATGAAAACATATGTCCACACAAAGACACATACATGAATGTGCATAGCAGCATTCCTCATAATAGCCCAAAACTGGAAATATTCCAAATGTCCACCAACTAAAGAATAGATAAAAATGTGGCTTATCTATACAATGAAATTCTATTCAGCAATTAAAAGGAAAAAACCAATCATATACACTACAACATGGATGAACCTCAAAGATTATGCAAATTGAAACAAGTCAGACACAAAAGACTATGTATTATACAATTCTGTTTTTATAAAGTGTCTTGAGAAGGCAGATCAGTGATTGCCTCATGTTGGGTGTAGTTGTGGGTATTATCTGCAAATAGGCAAGAGGGAACTTTGGGGGCAAAGGAAATGTCTCAAACTGGATTGCAATGATGCTTCACTACTTCAAATTTACTAATCACTCAATTGTACACTTATAATAGGTGAATTTTAGGTGCCTAAATTACACCTCAAGATGCTCATTTAATACAGCTTACAAGGCCCTATGTATCTATCCCACCTCATTTTGTACTACCCCTCTCTCTATAGTCCAGCAACGGCAGTGTTCCTTCAGTCCCCTCAGACCTCCCAGCACCTTACCACCACAGCCTATATATATGGTATTCTCTGCCTGCAACACTCTTCCTTCCCCTTTTGGGCTAACTAACTCTTCCTCAACCATCTGACCGTCCTGACAGAGGAAATTCCACATTCATAGTTCTTTATAGGATCAATGAAGAACCTCTACTTCATTAACAATGTTCACAGTTAGAATGTTACATTTATTGAGTTCTTTAATTAATGACTTTCTCCCCTACTCAGCCATAAGCTCCCCAAAGGCAGCATACCTCATTTTGCTCACCTTTGTATCTCTCTTTCTGTGGCCCAATGCCTATCACATAAGATCTATTAAATAAATGCTGGTTGGATCAATCCCCGAGACAGCAGGCAAAAATGGCTGAGAATTTCATTTGTAACTCAAACTATTAAGCAACACTGTTCTCTGTCTCAAATCCTGATCAAGCACCCCGGTGGAGATTTGGAAACAACTAACAAAAATTCATGTTTGTCAACCTGGTACAATTCATTTCAGATGGGAAGAAACCCACTGATCTTTAAATATCTGCAGCAGATTGACCACATCAGACTTAGTTGAAAATTGAAATGGAATTCAAATATAGTGGAATGTAATCTAAGTATCTTTAAGAATAATTTTAAAAGATGACAAGTATAAGTAGTTAAGAATTACTGATCAAAGCATTTTAAGACAGAGGAAAACTTAAGTTTCCTAAGTTACAGATGAGAAATTTCAACCTTTGAGTCAAAAACCCAATGCTGGATAGATAGCAAGTTACGGAAGCTTGCTATCCAACAGTCAAACGACAGCCCAAATATGCTACTGCACTAGTATCATCTCAAAGCCTTCTTCCCTTCACTCAGCCAGGAAAGAAGGCTCCCCCTGCCACATCACATCTCACCCTCTGCCTCACTCTCACTTAACCACTGGTTAGAAAGGTTAACCTTATGCTATAAAGCTATAAAGATTGCCCTGCTCCTGCCTTTTACTGAAACGAAGACCAAAATTAAACTTGAAAGCTCTGAGAAATTTCAGGGAAGATGACAGAGAAACACCACAAGGTCTCCATATGTTACCCACTAAAAAAAAGTCTGATGTAAATTTTGTTATTTGGGCTTGGCCTGTTAAAACTATTAGCTTTAAAAACAGTGAGTTCATTTTAAAATATAAAAATGAGCTGAATTTTTTTTTATTTATTTATTTAGAGACAGGGTCTCGCTCTGTTGCCCAGGCTGGAGTACAGTGGCACAATCTCAGCTCACTGCAACCTCCACCTCCCTGGTTCAAGCAATTGTGCTGCCTCAGCCTCCCGAGTAGCTGGGATTACAGGTGCACGCCACCACTCCTGGCTAATTTTTTTGTATTTTTAGTAGAGACAGGGTTTCACCATGTTGGCCAGAGTGATCTCGAACTCCTGACCTCAGGCAATCCGCCCGCCTTGGCCTTCCAAAGTGCTGAGATTACAGGGGTGAGCCACAGCGCCTGGCCATGAGCTGAAATTTTTTAATGCAACAAAAATAAAGCAGGCCAGGAATGGTGGCTCACACCAAATCCTGGCACTTTAGGAAGCCAAGGCGAGTGGATCACTTAAGCTCCGGAGTTTGAGACCAGCCTGGGCCACATGGTGAGACCCCATTTCTACTAAAAATACAAAAAAAATTGTGGGGCGTGGTGATGCATGCCTGTGGTATCAGCTACTTGGGCGACAGGTAGGAGGATCACTTGAGCCCAGGGGACAGTGGTTGCAGTGAGCCAAGATCATACCACTACACTCCAGCCTGGGTGACAGGAGGAACCTGTCTCAAAAAAAAAAAAGTTAACTACCAGAAAATATATATGCAATTACCAATAGTGAAGAAATCACAAGACATACAAACATATCCCACAGACTAAAGTTTATCCAGAAACAAAAGACTGAAGTTTGTTAGTTTTTAAATCTCCTAGAGTAATTTAGAGCATTGCCAGGTGCAGTGGCTTGTACCTGTAGTCCCAGCCACTCGGGAGGCTGAGGTGGGAAGACCAGGCCAGGAGTTCTAGACTGGCCTGGGCAACATAGTAAGACCTTGTCCCCCACCAAAAAAATTCAGATCATTAATAGAGGTAATAAAGGGTACAATAAATGTTAAAGAAAACAATAATAAATAAGCAACGCTGAAAATAAGTGGAAAATAAAATCCAAAGCATAAATGATTTAAACAGATAAAGTATATGAAGAAACTAAAAAGTATAAAAATACTGCCTGTCGATAATAATGGAGGAAAAAACTAGATGAAAGCACTTGCAAATCGTAAGTACTTTACATGCATATTTCATTTAAATCTCACAGCAGTGCCAGGAGGGAGAGAAACTTTCATCTTCCTTTCATGCATGGCTTAGAGAAATTAATCAACTTGCCCAAGCTTTCACAGCCATATTTCAAGGACTCTCAGCTGCTAGCATTTGCTTGACCTTACAGAAGGTGCCAACAAAAAGTTTTTATGCAACTACACCATAATTGCCCCTGACTAACCTAGGATTCCAAGGTGCCAATTTCAGAGATGTTAGAATGGATAAAAATGCACAACTTATGCTTGACTAAATATGATAGTGTGCAGCAACCAATCAGGTGAACCTAAAATATGTAGCAGTTTTTTTGTTGTTTTTTTTTTTAATTTTACAGTGGCACTGCTACAGGAAGGACTAAGATAAAACATGATATGTTCCTGTCTTTGTTGTAATAAAGAAGAGCTATTATAATCCCTATGGATATAGAAGACAACATGGAATTCACATTTGAAGTATTAAATAGTGACAGGCCTTTTGTTGCCTTGTCTATACAGAGGGACAACTTAACCAAAGCAATGGTTATATCTGCCTAAGATTTGGCAAAGATAATAAATTAGATATTTCAAAAGTGGGTTATTTTAAGGCACTAAGATACGCCTCAAATAGTTAGGTCGAATTCATGGCAGATATTTAACTGTAGCATTTTGAGTTCACTTGCAAATTTGTATCACAAGCCACAGAAAAGAAATACTGCATTTAAAAACTATAGCCCACATCCTTATGTTCTTTCATCTTTATTCTAGTAGAAGATGCAAGGTAATTTTCCAACACACAACCTCAGAGGCTGAAGCCAAGAAGAGCAGCAGAATGGATTCAAGGTGTGCCAACAATGCTACCCAGTAGGAAAAAATTCCATAAAAACTGGGCCCCTAAGGAAAACAACAAAGCCTAATGCTGAAGTCCTGTCCAAATGCAAGTGCTTGGCTAAAAGAGAGCAGTCAGGCTGTAGACTGAAAGGCAGTGTATGCAATTTAGAATCCCCAGAAGTAGAGTAACAGAGACAGACCACAGCTGCATGAGAGTGAGATGCTAATGTGGGGCAGGCAGGACCCGGCTCCAGACAGTGCATGCTATTGGGACTCCTTCCATGACTCAGGAAGACCTCAGTACAACCACTCTGGCAGGTATGTGAATTAGGTAAACCAGGTGCGATTAACTGGAAAAAGGGCCTGGACTAATGTCTGGGCTTTCTGAAAGATTTTGCATCTCAGGGAAATTATGGAATAGCCACAGTATTCCCTTGGTAATAGAATACAAAAATACTGAAAACACTCAAAGTTAAGAAAAGGGAAAAGAAAAGATTTGTTAGGGTTCTTTTAGCATTTCACTTCTGAGAAACAAACAGGTACTTTCAACACCTGGAAAACACCTCCAATCCACCAAGCACAGAAATAGTCTGCCTCTGGCCAGGCACGGTGGCTCATGCCTGTAATCTTCGGGAGGCCGAGGCAGTGGATCATCTGAGATCAGGAGTTCATGACCAGCCTGGCCAACATGGTGAAACCCTGTCTCTACTAAAAATGCAGAAATTAGACGAGAGTGGTGGCGGGCGCCTGTAATCCCAGCTACTCAGGAGGCTGAGGCAAGGGAATTGCTTGAACCCAGGAAGTGGAGGTTGCAGTGACCCAAGATCATGCCATTGCACTCCAGCCTGGGTGACAAGAGCAAGACTCCATCTCAAAAAAAAAAAAGAAAAAGAAAAGAAATAGTCTACCTTCTCGAGCTCCTACAAGAGCTCTTCAGTGCTTGCCCTGCAGAAAATAGTGTCTGATCCCTATAGATAACGAAAGGGGGATGAAGGAGAGGTCAAGGCTCCAGCAGCCCAGCGTTCCCCTGGGTACTCACCACACCATTAGAGAAGAAACCTATTTACTTTTCTGCCTCCCTCCTTGAAGGCTCAGTAATGAAGCCATGATTAGAATTGCAGGCATGGATTCCAGCCACTTATCACAAGATATTCCATTTTCTCTTGCTATGTAACAAACTACCCAAAACTTTGTTGCTTGAACAGCCATGATTTCCTATTTCTCATAATTCCACGGTTTGGCTGGGCAGCTCTTCTGCTGCGCTTACCTGACTTACACAGGCTGCTTCGCTGGGCTCAGCAGGGAAGGTAGGGCCTTCTCCATGTGGCCTTTTCTTCTAGGCTTCTTCACATGGTGGCAGCAGCATCCCAAGACAGTTCACCCACTACACATGGTGCCTCTGCTTGCACTGTGTCTGCTGATTGAGACCAAAGTCAAGAAGGGGGGAAAGAGACTCTACCACTTGATGGGTCCTGTGGTTTGAATGTGTCCCCCAAGTTCATGTATTAGAAACTTAATCCCCAATGCAACAGTGTTGACAGGTGGGACTTGTAAGAGATGATCAGGCCATGAGGGCTCTGCCCTCACTAATGGATTAATGCTGTTATTGAGGAAGTAGGTTAGTTATCATGGGAGTGGGTTCCTAATAGAAGAATTAGTTCAGTCTCCTTCCCTTCTCTCCATCCCATGCACATGCTCTCTTGCCCATCTGCCTTCCACCATGGGATGATGCAGCCAGAAAGCCCTCATCAGATGTGAGCCCCTCAACCTTGGACTTCCCAGGCTGCAGAACTGTAAGAACTAAATCTCTGTACTTGATTAATTATCCCATCTCAGGTACTCTGTTACAGCAACACAACACAGACTAAGACAATGGGAGAAATAAGTGAAGTCATACTGCAAACAGGAAGAGCTGGGAGCGGGGGCAGGGGGCAGTGATTCATTAGGAGCCATTTTGTAACAATTTACCACATATTGTTTTCACTGCTTTTCCCTCTGATAATAATAGTTTTTATCAGTAGAGTGTTTTTATTAGGTGTTTTCATACCTATTATAAATTCAAAGCTAATTATGATCTTTATAATATGGGGGAAAAGGTGCTCAACTCTATTTCTACTACAGAATAACATTAATAGATACAAAAATATTTCCAAGGTTTAGAGACTAGAATTCCTTCTAGCAATCTATACCTCTTGAAGATCTCACATTCCTTAACAAACACATGGATCTTGTGAAGCATCTTTAGTAGGCTGACAGAGGAAGAAACTGTGGCCAAAGTTTGTAATAGAAAAATCGAAGGCAATTATACTTCATTTGAAGTGCTTCCTGCAGAAAGAATTCTCAGCATGTCACTGTACAATGCAGCATATAAGGACAGTGGCACACACTGCTCTGCACCAATCAGCTGTCATCTCAGGCCAGAACAAGCATATTCTCTACATTCTGCAGTAAACCAGAAAAACCAGAGCAGAATTTGCCTCACTACTCACCTTATCCCCTGACCATCCGAGATATGTCTGCCCAGGCAGGACAGATCTTCTCAAGGACCCCTGTACATGCCATGGTCAACCTTATCTTGTTCATTCTGTCCCACCTTCTTGGGATGCTTTTTCCTCTTTGCCCATCAGGCCCAAAATTCCCTGGCCTTCAGACCACACCTCAAAGCATTTCTTCTCTACAAGCGAAACATGTTCCCCTTTCCCTTCCTTACTACCCATAGCAGTTACCCAATTTCTTTACAGGTGGACATTAGTCACATAAAAACAGTCCTTCAATATTAAGTGATGGTTAATTTCACATGTCAAGTTGACGAGGCCACAATATCCAGATATTTGGTCAAACATTATTCTGAATGTTTCTGTGAAGGTATTTTTAAGATAAGACTGACATTTAAATTGGCAGACTTTTTTTTAAGGCAGGACAGGATTTATTCCCATTTTACAGACGAGGAAACACTCAGAGAGGTCAAGTGATTCACTTGCTCTAGGTCTCAAGTCAATACATGACTCAGCTGAAACTTCCTCTCCTAGATATACAATGAGAGTAATGCCAGACCTGCTTCTCAAAACAGATATGCACAAGAAAACTGTTTTAGTCTCATTCTTCCGACAACTAGAAAGTAAATATTCACCAGGCCCTGTGCACATAACATTATCATAAGTCAGAAGTCTGTTATTAAGAACATAAAACCATGGTGCAGATTGGGAGTGGGAAGATACACAGAAAGTATACCAAGAGTTTCTGTCAATTGCCCCTGGTTTGAGTTCAACATTTTTTTAAGAAATGCAATTTTTTTTTTAGGAGATGGGGTTTCACTGTGTTGCCTAGGCTGGACTTGAACTCCTAGGCTCAAGTGATCCTCTTGCCTCAGCCTCCCAAGTATCTGGGACTATAGGTGCCTGTCACCACACCCAGCTTCTAAATTGGCAGATTCTGAGTAAAATATCCTGCTTTCCATAATGTGCATGGGCCTCAACCAATCAGTTGAAGGCCTTAAGATAAAAAGGACTGACCTCCCCCAGAAGAAGAAGGAATTCTGCCAGCAGACTGCCTTCAGCCTTGAACTCCAGAATCAACTCTTCCCTGAGCCTCCAGCATGCCGCCCCACCCTACAGATTTTCGACTTGTTAGTCTCCACAATCATATGAACCAATTCCTTAAAATAAATCTCTCTCTCCCAATCTCATCTATCTATATATATATAAGTATATCTGTACACACACACACACACACACACACACACACACACACACACAGATACACACACCCTATTGGTTTTGTTTCTTTGGAGAACTCTGACTGATACAATATATCACACAGTTTAGATCATTCCTTGCAGGGTATAAAGCCTGGCCTACTTAAAAGGCTATATGCTCTCTGGACTGTCGCATATTTTTCAGCAATCCCTACAGTCTTCTGTACCATCATGTTTCTTTAGTATTCCCTACGGTGTTCCATACAGAGCAGGGGTAAAATATTCCAGGAACTTTAATTTGTGCTTCCTTTGACTAAACCTTGTATCCTTCCAGTTTCCTAACCTTTCTGCACCATTGACTGTGATATGTATATATACTAAAGAAGCTGAAAGAAAGAAAAGGAATACTGCTCCCATTTTCCCATGGTGAAATCCCAAAGTTGGTTAATGTCTATTAAAAACTAGTAGTTTTATTACTAACTGGCACACAGGTGGTAGAATGTTAAAAAAAAAAAACAAAAAACTACAAACTATTATTTGCTTTATGATCCTGGAATCCATTCTTTTCAATTTTCTCCACCTAGAAAACACCTTTTACTGAAAAAACTATAATAAAAGCAAAAAAAGTTTTAGTCAATCATCAAAATAATAACCCAAGACCAAATTTAAAGTAACATAAACGTAAATCAGGAATAGTTTTTAAAGTCAGCTATCACGTCTTAGAGATTTTTACTTTATTTTAAATCCCTTTGGGAAGACCTAGAATATTTCATTCATTTAACCTAAGCAAACAAATGGACAAGCACGTATTCTCATAGTCTGACCCAATTTTCCGAGCATCTTCCAAGTGCCAGGCTCCACTAGGAACTGGAAAATTTTAGAAGTGAACTGGTGCTATCATTCCTCCCTAAAATAGATTAGTGAATGCCCAGAAAATAAAGAATGCTCACATTTAAGCTACTCTCTAACAATGTGCATATTTCTGCTACTACCAGTTGAGTTGTATACATTATTAAAAACCTATTGTTTAATCTCCAAACCTGTTTATGTCAGTTGTACTCATTCTGCAATGGTATAATTTAATTGAATACTATATAAACTGATCATAAATGGACAAACATGTGGCTACAAAAGTAAGAAGTTACTATTTCTATAAAACCTAAGTTGAATACTTTGGAAAACATCCATACAGGCACATTACTTTCCTTAAAAGTTTTTGACAAATTGAGTATATATAAAACAACTATAAAAGACTAGAAAACAATACTAAAATACCAGAATCCTGCCCAGGTGCAATGGCTCATACCCGTAATCCCAGTACTTTGGGAAGCTGAGGCAGAAGGATCACTTGAGGCCAGGATTTTGAGACCAGTCTGGGCAACACAGCAAGACCCCATCTCTACAAAAAGAATTTTAAATTTTAAAAAAAAGATAGAATTCTACGCTCTGACTGCTTCAAATGTTCCTAAAGTCTCAATCTACTTTAAACAGAGTAAAACGAGAAAACACAGAAGCTACTCTATAAATGTGGTTTTTACAAGAACAATAATACAGAACTGAGAAGACCCATAATACTCAAAGAAAGATTACTACCCTAGATCACAAGACTGGCCTTTTGCATCCTCCACTATTCCCAGAACAATCCATCAGTAGCAGTAACATTACACTTGAATACTTCCTGAAGTCAAGTTGTTTTATTTAAAACTGAAATATCCCTCTAAAAGACAACAACAACAAAAAATAAGTATATATGTACAAGGTATTCACTGCAGCACTATTTCTTTTTTTTTTTTTTTTTTTTTTTTTGAGACAGAGTCTCGCTCTGTCGCCCGGGCTGGAGTGCAGTGGCGCAATCTCGGCTCACTGCAAGCTCCACTGCAGCACTATTTCTAACAGCAGGACACTAAAGACAATCCAAATGTCCATTAATATGGGACTGACAATAAACTATGGCAAATTCACACAATGAAATAGAAAAAAAGGCATGAAGAATGCCTCTATATACTTCTATGGAGTGATCAGCAGGAAATAAAAGGAAGACAGAAAAGCAAGAAGAAAATTATACATAGTGTGCTACCATTCACCTAAGATGGGATTAGGAGGCAGAAACTATATGTGTGTGCACGTGCATGGACATGCATACACACACACACACACACACACACGCTCATATGTTTTAAATGGAATGCAGGAAACAAAAATAGAGGGAACCACAATCAGAGCTAGATTTTTCTGATTCTGCCTTGTTTTACACATTTAGCTCTGGAACCATGTATATGTTTTCCATAATTGTTTAAAAAATAATTGAAAAACTGTCATCTCTAAAATTCAAAAGCAAAGTGAAATGACCCTAAATATTTATTGAATTGGTGGTATAATCATGCAAAAAGGAATTATTTCAAATGACTTAAAACAGTTTTACCAGACATCCCCAGAGGAATCTATCCTAAAAATGAAAAGAATTTGGGAAAGTGCTTTTAATTCTTAAACTATTTTCAGTAATCATATTGTTAGCAGTAACACTGACAAGTAATGGTATCAATATGATTATGATCAAGAACCAAAATTTTCAGCATGAGACAAATATAAAATTAAAGAAATTCAACATCATCATCTATTCCTAAGTTTATACTGGAAAAATCAGTATGAAACTCATAAAATACTTTACCTTAAAAATAACATATTTCCTAGCCCCATTCACTGAAAAGGCCTAGAAGTAACAACCAATCTGTAGTTTCCAGACTGTGGTCACTAAATATAATTTCTCTCTGAAAGGAACCAGGGCTGGTTAAAGAAAGGGATAATTCCAGATCTACGGCTAATGTACAAGATGAGCCCGGACATCTTGTCACACAAGAAAGCAAGAAGCCATCAGAAGCACTCATGCCAAAATGACCCAGGAGCTAATGTGAAGGCACTCCCACTGGCCAAAGAAGGGACAACTTGGACCAGGTGCAGTGGCTCATGCCTGTAATCTCAGCTCTTTGGGAGGCCGAGGCAGGTGGATCACCTGAGGTCGGGAATTCGAGACCAGCCTGACTAAAATGGAGAAACCCCATCTCCAGTAAAAATACAAAATTAGGGCCGGGCGTGGTGGCCCACGCCTGTAATCTCAGTACTTTGGAAGGCCAAGACGAGCGGATTGCCTGAGGTCAGGCGTTCAAGACCAGCCTGGCCAACACGATGAAACCCTGTCTCTACTAAAAATACAAAAATCAGCCAGGCGTAGTGGTGCGTGCCTGTTGTCCCAGCTACTTGGGAGGCTGAGGCAGGAGAACTGCTTGAACCTGGAGGCGGAGGCTGCAGTGAGCCAAGATTGCACCACTGCATTCCAGCCTGGGTGACAGAGTGAGACTCTGTCTTCAAAAATAAAAATAAAAAATAAAACATTAGCCGGGCGTAGTGGTGCATGCCTGTAATCACAGCTACTCAGGAGGCCAAGGGAAGAGAATCACTTGAATCTAGGAGGTAGAGGTTGCAGTGAGCTGTGATCATGCCATTGCACTCCAGCCTGGGCAACAAGAGCAAAACTCTGTCTCAAAAAAAAAAAAAAAAAAAGGCACAATTTGATCATTAATAAGAATAATTGTGGCTGGGTACACTGGTTTGTGCCTTATAGTCCCAGCTACCTGGGAGGGTAAGGAGAGAGGGTCACTTGAGACCAGCCTGGGCAACACAGTAAGACGCTGTCATTAATTAATGTAATTAACTCATTAAAGAATAACTGCAATGAACTTAAGAAATCATCAAACATATTAAATTCACATGTTGGCTGGGCATGATAGCTCACACCTGTAATCTCAGTACTTTGTGAGGCCGAGGTGGGAAAATCTCTTGAGGGCCAGGAGTTCAAGACCAGCCTGAGCAACATAGTGAGATTCCCATCTCTCCAAAAACGATTTCTTTTTTAATTAGCTGTGTTTGGTGGCGCATGCCTGTGGTCCCAGCTACTTGGGAGGCTGAGGCAGGAGGATCGCTTGAGCCCAGGAGGTTGAGGCTGCAATGAGCCATGATTACACCACTGTACTCCAGCCTGAGTGACACTGCAAGACCCCATCTCAAAAAAAAAAAAAGAAAGAAAAAGAAAAGAGTATGTATTTATAATGATATTTTTTAAATAAAGGAAAAAACACTGGCCATTTTTGGAAATGCTAGGGACCGTCCAAGAGTTATAAGTAAAGAGAAAGAGTCACTCATTTAACCTGACTTCCCTGTATAAGCTATACCTCTGGGTAACTGAATAGTCTGTAAAAAGAAACTTCTCTATACTAGTATTCCAGCGAATAAATGAAAAAGGAATGATGAAATTAGAATTGCAACATCTTGCATGCCCATGATTAAATAATGGATCTATGTGAAGAATAAGTGGTCACTACTGTTTCAAAGCAAAAAAATCATTTCACAAAATGCATGTATAATAGTATGAGCAAGTGCACAAGATAAACAACATGATTTTTTCAGTAAATAACATTTCAAGAACAAAGAAAATAAGGAAAACCTATGGTTTAAAAGATATTGAAGAAAACCTATCAACAGAACGTAATGTGTGGACCTTCTTTAGATCCTGATGCAAACAAATCACAGTACACACAAACACACACACAAAACTGTGAAATAACTTTGGGATGATAGTGGTATTGTGTGATTCGTTCTAAGAAAAACAGCCCTTATCTTTCAGTGAAAGTACTAAAATATTTACAGATAAAATGAAAAGAACAAGAATGTACCCCCAAAAATGGACTGGGAGAGGAATATAAAGAAACAAAAGAGGCTATGAGTGGATGCTAGCTGCTGCCAGGCACAAGGCAGTTCGCTGTATTCTTCCTTTACTTCTGTGTATGTTTTAAATTCTCCATAATAAAAGTTTTGAAACTTTGACGTATGACTGTACGTCTGTATGCTTTAATAATAAAATGTTAATGGCATATAAAATTTTTCAGGATTTCCTGCTTTATGTTAAAACAGCTTCTCTGGTTCTTTCCGCAAAAGAGGCATCTGGGTGTCAAGTCCCTTATTTCTCTGAATTATCAACTTAAAGCACAGGGCCTGCTACCCAGGAAGTGCTCACTAAATGTTAAATGAATGAATTCTGTTTGCTATACTTCTCTGCTCTGCCAAACCTTCCAAAACCGTAATCTAGTGATCCAATTTGTAGTAAAGGATGAGTAAATAGAATCAAATATTAAAAAGACAAAAAATCCAAAACTCTGTACTTAACCTTTTAAGTCTATGTTCCATAAAAAAATGGTTGTTTTTTTCTTGTGGTAAAAAACACAAAACATAAAATTTATCAAATTAACTATCTGTAAGTGTACAGCATTCAATAGTGTTAAGCATATTCACATGGTTGTGAAACAGATATCCAGAATTTTTTCATCTTGCAAAACTGAAACTATACCCATTAAACAACAAAAGGTGCTTATTCTTTTTTTTTTTTTTTTTTTTTTTGAGACGGAATTTTGGTCTTGTTGCCTGGGCTGGAGTGCAATGGAACAATCTCGGCTCACTGCAACCTCCACCTCCCCGGGTCAAGCGATTCTCCTTGCTTCAGCCTCCCGAGTAGCTGAGATTACAGGTGTGTGCCACCACGCCTGGCTAATTTTTCTATTTTTAGTAGAGACAGGGTTTTGCCACCTTGGCCAGGCTGGTCTTGAACTCCCAACCTCAGGTGATCCACCTGCCTCAGCCTCCTAACATGCTGGGATTACAGGCGTGAGACACCACGCCTGGCCCAAAAGGTGCTTATTCTTAATACGTCCTACCCATTGTCTATTCTGTCCTACACAGACCTCTAGCTACCACAAACTTTCGAAGTATTATCTCTGACAATATACATTGTGGATCACCAGCACAATAACATCAAATAGAAAACAACCAGTCCTTAAAGAAAATAGGAAAGGTCTGAAGTCTGACCGTGAACAGAAGACCATATGACCTCCTGTGCAGAAAAAATGAAGATAGGGCTGGAATGTGGTTTCAGGGTCACTCTAAATGGAAGTAAGGAACCAAAACAGGAAGAGGCAGGCCCACAGCTAAGAGGAGGCCGCACGGGCTGCAGAAGGACTCATTCCATGTCTGTATTTAACAAAGGCTTACCACTGCTTAGGCAGCCCCATAACAATGATGGAAAGGCCCCTGGTAAGCACATAGACTCATAGGTGCCTTAGATCAGGTACCTGGGGAAGCACTATGAGTCTCATTCAAAAGACTTTTAGTTAAATATGCTTATGCAGGCCTACAAAAAAAAATGACTTAGCTATAAATGTGGTAATAATAACTTAGTATATTATGTAAGAAATGTCAATGATCAGTATCAGTGACCAGTGATAACTGATATTTTTCCATGTGTTACTATAGTTCTAATTATCTTTGGTAATAGATGAACTCTTAGTCAATCACTCCTTTTTCAAAATCACTTTCATACATTATTCTTCAGAAGCATGACTCCTAGCCTGAGTCTGCACTGGGACAACTCCAGGAAAGATAGAGATTTTGTACATGACTGAGGATACTAGCAGGGTCAAGGCAGACAAGGACCTGTTTACCAAAAGCACCTAGAAATCTCCAGGGGGCAGGGATCTTGGGGAACGGACATTCATTCTACAGCAAGAGTCCAGGTTTAATCCAAAGAAAGCCACAGACCATGAGAAGACAGTAGCGGCTTGGAGGACAACATGGTATCTGTCATTCACACTATCCTACATAAAAGCAAGGGATGATAGTGGTATTGTGTGATTTGTTCTAAGAAAAACAATCAAATTAAAGACACTCTCAAAAGGCTCTGAAGAACAGTAACACTTCAAGGAATCAGCAGCACGGAAAGCAGCAGCTGTTGCCACAGGACTGACAGCAGCATGGGTAACAAGAAACATCCTGATGGCCACAGCCATGACAGTTGACCTAACAACCAAATGATCTTTGCACTGACAACAGTGGCTGCGCTTCTGGTGCCAGGTGCAGGGTGGTGGCTCTCAGTTCTGCCTCCAGCACTAGCAGGCTGTGTGTACATACAAACACACATATGTGTATGTATGTGTAACACCCAGCTACTGACAGTGAGACCGGAGAGCACGCGGGGAGAAAATGGGAGTAGAGGTACAAAGGATCTTTCACCTTTTCAATATTAACTGTTTTTATAATTATGTAGTACCACAAATAAAACTTCTATTTTGAATAAATAGAACAGAACACATTGAGGCCTAAACGGAAGAAATATGTAGTAAAATCAGAAAAAAGAATTTATAATAAAGTCCCACTTGTGCTTTGACAATTCTTGCCTTTTAAACCAAGTAATATTCCAAGTAAATACGTATTTAAAAAAAGAAAAGATATAGTTTAAGATGTAGTAATTTATGGCAATTTCAATTATTTAGAAGGAATATGAATTTTAGGAAAGGAATGAATAACTTTAGCCCTGTCATCATCTGGAAATTATAAGTTGGTAAACATACCGTAAATCTAACCTGCCTGTATGCTTTTCAACTTAGGGCTGTGGGTAAGAATGAATGCCATAACATATGTGAAAATCACTTGCAAACTATACAGTGGTATGTACATAGATGATAGTTAAGTGTCTACTGCCACAAATGTGCTATAATTTTTTTATCTGACTTTATATTACAGAACACAATATAATGAATTTTTAAGAAATACAATGGTCCCTAAGGCTATTTCTTTCTTTTTTTTTTTTTTTTTTGAGACGGAGTCTCACTCTGTTGCCCAGGCTGGAGGGCAGTGGCACAATTTTGGCTCACTGCAACCTCTGCCTCCCAGGTTCAAGTGATTCTCCTGCCTCAGCCTCAGCTGAGATTACGGGCATGCCCCACCACGCCCAGCTAATGTTTGTATTTTTTCGTAGAGACGGGATTTCATTGGCCATTTGTTATATTACTAATTCATACACATAAGAATTTGTTTTCATTTAATTGAAGATGCTCTCATGTATACTGATATTTAAATAAACATGAACATTAAATCTTTGAGATTAAAACCTCTATAAATATAACTGGAAACCTGCAATTCCTTCTTGGCTAGAAACCCATAAACAAAAAAAATTCCAAGTGTGCATGCATTAGACTCACAATGGTTTTCATACAAGAATGTATGGCATAAAAATTTTTAATTCACCAAATATATTTGTGCAACTGGGTCATTCATTTTCTAAGTTAGAGGCCTTTTATTTTTATATCCTTTGTGGCTTCGAAAAGAATTTTAAATACCTTGTAAGTGTACACACTAAGTATACATCACGGCACCCTTCCAAAGGAGGGGGCCTCGGCAGTGAGATTTGAACACAGAATCCTTAGTCCCTGCAACACACAAACAGGCAGCTGCTCCAAGGACAGCCAATCTGCTGGCTGGGGAGAGGCTAGTTAGGTAAGCTGGCAAATTAGGCACTAAAAGGGAGGTGAGGCTGAAAGAATATATGAAGGAAGATCCTCAAAGATTCACAAGCAAAGATGAGGTGAGAGGGAGCTGAGAACCAGAAAAACGAGATATGAAATAGAGAAAAGATAATGTTGAAGATGAGGAAGCCTTCTGGCTGTAGGAGATCCATCAGGGTGGTAGAACAATTGCAGAAAGATGCAAACCTTCTTGGAAGGCCAGGAGGTTTTACAAAAGCTTTGGAAAATGATTTGGCTGAAGGCAGCTAGACTCTCTTATCCGGTGCCTGAAAGCTTAGGTTATATAACAAGGGGATGTAAAAAAACTGATCTAGATAAGTTAGTTTACTTAGGCCTCGGAACCTGGCCTTTCATCATCTGCACACAGGACTGCTCTCTCTGGGGAGGGTGACCATGTTGATTACCCACAAGTGTGTTGATTCAAAGCCATTGTCATTAAATCTGTGCTGAATAAATGCCCGCAGTGCCAGCTTGTCAGGGCCGCAGCTGCTGACTCTTTACAGCACCCTCCTCGGGGTCTGTGAGCAGCCTGGTCCCCTAGCCTGCTCCCCTAGCCTGCTCCCCTAGCCCGCTGTTTCATTGGATACCTGCGTGTGAGTGCATTTTTTCATCCGTCGTTCAGCCAGGGTCTGCGGGTCGGACCCCGCATCTGGCCTCGTGGGAAGAGTGTAGCAGACATGAAGAGAACAGCAGAAACGCAATGAGCAGTAAGTGTAGCTGCTCCCTAGAACTGTGTTGGATCCTGACAGCCATTCAGCTCCAGTTTCCTTGTGATCTGAAAATAAACACTTTATTCTTAAAGAACACTGATGTGAGTTTCTGTTCCTTAAAATCAAAAAAGCCTCGTATAAGATACATACAAGGATAAGATATGTTTAAATATGCAAGGGAAATAAGGCAAAGAGAAAAAGGAGTATAAAAAAGGTAACAGTCCTTTCCCAGTTCTTTATGATAAAACCATGTCATCTCCATACACAGGAAAAGAATTTCACTTCTCTATGATGGCAGGGCACCTGTCTAGTGCATTCAAATATGGTAATAATGAAATCTGTCAAAAAGGGAATAAAAATAAATCTGGAAAAATAAGCTCATAATAAAAAAATTACTATATACATAGAGAAGTAAATATGAGTGAGAGCAAGCAGAAAGAACAAACATCAGATAGTGCCTTCACTATCATTTCAGATAATGTAATTATGAAACAGATTTTTTTTTTTTTTTTTGAGACAGACTCTCGCTCTGTCAGCCAGGCTAGAGTACAGTGGCATGATCTCGGCTCACTGCAACCTCCATCTCCTGGGCTCAAGCAATTCTTCTGCCTGAGCCTCCCAAGTAGCTGGGATTACAGGCGTGTGCCACCACGTCCGGCTAATTTTTTTGTATTTTTTAGTGGAGACAGGGTTTCACCATGTTGGCCAGGCTGGTCTTGAACTCCTGACCTCAGTAATCCACCCACCTCGGCCTCCCAAAGTGCTGGCATTACAGGTGTGAGCCACCACGCCTGGCCGAAACAGATTATTAAATAGAGAATTATTTAAATAAAGAAATTTTAGGCCAGGCGTGGTGGCTCAAGTCTGTAATCCCAGCACTTTGGGAGGCTGAGGCAGGCAGATCACAAGGTCAGGAGATCAAGACCATCCTGGCTAACACGGTGAAACTCTGTCTCTACTAAAAAATACAAAAAATTAGCAGGGCGTGGTGGAGGGTGCCTGTAGTTCCAGCTACTCAGGAGGCTGAGGCAGGAGAATGGCATGAACCCAGGAAGCAGAGCTTGCAGTGAGCCAAGATGGAGCCTCTGCACTCCAGCCTGGGTGATGGAGCCTCTGCACTCCAGCCTGGGTGACGGAGCAAGACTCCGTCTCAAAAAAAAAAAAAAGAAATTTTAAAATGAGCAAACAACAAAGTACTAAAAAGAGCCAGTTTCAAACAATAAAACATTGCTTTCACAAATTAAAAATCTAAGTATTAAAATGAAAACCAAATGAGTTAATTAAACAGCATATTAGTCACAGCTAAGGAGAGATTACCAAACTACATGCCAAATTGGAAGAAATTACTCAGAGTTAGGGAAATGAAAAATACTAAAGAGATTAAGGGACATCGAGAATAGACTGAGATGGACTCACATATGACTAGTTTGAGTCCTAGCAGGAAACAATACAGAGAATAGAAGAGAAGCAATACATGAAGAGGTAAGGGCTGAGAATTTTCAAAAACAGACAAAAGACTTAAATCTAGATTTAAGAAGCACGAGATACACCTACCAATATAAACAAAAAGAAATCCACCCCTAGACTCACAGGCATTGTGGTAAATCGCAAAATAAAGCCAAAGAAAAGATTTTAAAACACACAGAGTAAAGACAGAAGACAGACTACTACAATTAGCTCAGACTATAGAATTCTCACCAGTAACAAGCCAGCAGACAGTAGAATATTATCTTCAAAGTATCAAGGAAACTTGTCAACTGTCATCATATGCACAGCAAAACTATCCTTCAAGAACGAAGATGAAATCAAGATATTCCAAGCTAAATAACAGAGTTTATGACCAGCAGATGATCACTAAAGAAACCTCGTCCTTAGATAAGTTTATTTTTTTTAAAAAAAAAAGAAACTTCAAAAGAATATACTGTAGAAAAACAGAAAATGAGCTCAGAATAGAGATCTCAGACGTCAGATGAAATGACATTCAAGTATTAAACACGTAAGTACGTGTCAGCAAACATTCCCCATGCTAAAAATAATAACAATCGTTTGCAACAGGATTTAAACAGTAAGAAAATAAAAATCTCAAAAATCAGTGTTTAAGGTAAGGGCATGAGGAAGGGGAGGTCATTAAAGTACAGTTGACCCTTTGAACAGTACAGGTTTGCACTGTGCAGGCTGACTTACATGTGTTTTTTTTTTTTTTTAAAACCAAACATAGATGAGGGATGCAAAACCCACATATATACAGAAAGTCTCTCTCCCTCCCTCCCTTCCTCTCTCCTTCCCCTTCCTTCCACGACAGAGTCTCACTCTGTCACCCAGGCTGGAGTGCAGTGGCACCATTATAGCTCGCTGCAGCCTCGAACTCCTGGGCTCAAGTGATCCTACTGCCTCAGCTTTCCGGGTAGCTGGGACTACAGGCCTGCACCACCATACCTGGGTAATTTTTTTTATTTTTTGTAGAGACACTGTCTCACTTTGGACACTGTCTCACTTTGTTGTCCAGGCTGGTCTCAAGCTCCTGGCCTCAAGCAATCCTCCTGCCTCAGCCTCCCAAAGTGCTGGAATTACAGCCGTGAGCCACTGTGCCCAGCCTCGATTTTTCTTAAAGGCAGGTTCTGCTGGGTCAACAGCACGATATGAGCATATGCAGGCTGCAGTATACACGAGGGTTCTGGAACCAATCCTCTGTATATATGAGAGATGATAAAGTCTTTGTCTCAGCAGACAATTAAGATATTGATAAGGTTCATTCAGCTTTGTTAACGTAAGTCTATGATAATATCTCAAGAATAAACCACAAAAATACTTCCAAACCAATTCAGAGGAAAAATACCATAAGAAAAAAATCAAGTGAAAAAACCTTAATTGTATTTTTAAAAAGAACAAAAAAGAGCACAGAATGTGTAAACAGAAAGCAAAAAGTAAAATGGCAAATATTCATTACAAATATATCAATAATCATAATCTATGTAAATGAATTAAACTTGCCAATTAAAAGACAAATAAGATTATTTTATAAAACATAAATTAATTTCAGTTACATATTATTTACATAAGACATACCCAATGAATAGCACAAAAAGTTTAAAGTGAGGACTAAAAAGGTTAAGTAAGCACCAGTGAAAAGTTAACAAGAATTACCATATCAGAATAAGGCTGATTTCAGCTATTACCCACCGAAAGTAAGAGAAAGTTGACAACACATGGTCTTATTGAGCAAACAGGTAGGAAATCTCAGCAAAGAAATAAAAAGTGGCCAGGCGTGGTGGCTCACGCCTGTAATCCCAGCACTTCGGGAGGCCGTGGCAGGTGGATCACCTGAGGTCAGGAGTTCAAAACCAGCCTGGCCAACATGGTGAAACACTGTCTCTACTAAAAATTCAAAAATCAACCAGATGTGGTGGCAGGCACCTGTAATCCCAACTACTCAGGAGGCTGAGGCAGGAGAATCGCTTGAACCTGGGAGGCGGAAGCTGCAGTGAGCAGACTGTGCCACTGCACTCCAGCCTGGGCGAGAGTAAGATCCTGCATCATAAAAATAAAAATAAATATAAACATATATAACAACAATAGAACAATGACTGGGTAGGGAATGGAATTGTGTTATTGCAATTCTTAATTTTATGAGAAGTGGTATGTTAATTCTAAGTAGGCAAGGATAAGGATGCAACTGCTTAAAAAAAAAAAAAGTCATTAAATGGAATACTAAAAAATATTCAATTAGCCCTAAAGTAGAAAAAGAGTAGCAGGAAAAAAAAAAAGGACACCAGAAGACAAAGAGCAAACTAGTAGACCTAAACCCAACTACAGTGAATTCTCATTATTCATAGTAGTTATGCTCTATAAAGTCATCATGAACACTGAGTTACCAAATATGGAACCACTGCTCTTGGGAAAATAGTATTAAGTCCCTGCAAGCCTCTGGTCCTGCTACCTTAGTCAATTGATCAATACATAATCTTGTTTTAGATGTGTTTTTGTTTAAAACATCTCATTTAATATCTATTGTTAATTTACTTATATTAAACTCACGGCCAACAGCACTACAATTCTTGTCTGAGTGAAGCTTATCTAATACATGTATTTTCTCCATAGGCACATCACAGCCTCTTGCACTTGGGATCACCAGGTGGCACCTGAGCCCTACACTTGAGGGTCATTTTAAACAGCAAAGTCACCCCAAAAGAAGTATAAAAATGTGGAAAATGTGGCACTGAAGAGACTGGAAAAGAACCCTTTTTTAGATTTCTGTGGGCACACAGTAGGTGTATGTATTTATGAGGTATGTTAGATGTTTTGATACAGATAAGCAATGTGAAATAAGTACATCATGGAGAATAGGGTATCTGTACCCTCAAGCATTTATCCTCTGAGTTACAACAATCCAATTATACTCTAAGTTATTTTAAAATGTGCAATTATTATTGACTGTAACCATTTTATTGTGCTATCAAACAGTAGGTCTTATTCATTCTATTTTTTTTTGTACCCATTAACAATCCTACTTTCCCTTCAGCACCCCACTACCCTTCCTGGCCTCTGGTAACAACCCTTTTACTCTCTACGTCCATGAGTTCAACTGTTTTGATTTTTAGATCCCACAAATAAGTGAGAACACACAAGGCATGTCTTTCTGTGCCTGGCTTATTTCACTCAACATAATGATCTCCAGTTCCATCCATATTGCTGCAAATGACTGGATCTCATTCTTTTTGACAGCTGAATAGTAAGTACTCCACTGTGTACCACATTTTCTTTATCCATTCATCTGTTGATGAACATTTAGGTTGCTGGCAAATCTTAGCTATTATAAACAGTGCTGCAACAAAAATAGGAGTGCAGGTATCTCTTTGATATATTGATTTATTTTTGGTGGGGGGAGGGGAGGAGGGTATATACCTAGCAGTGGGATTGCTAGATCATATGATAGGTCAATTTTTAGTTTTTTGAGGAACCTCCAAACTGTTCTCCATAGTGGTTATACTAATTTCCATTCCTACCAACAGTGTATGAGGGTTTCCCTTTCTCCACATCCTCACCAGCATTTATTATTGCCTGTCTTTTGGATATGACATTTTAATTAGGTGAGATGATATCTCATCGTAGTTTTGATTTGCATTTCTGATGATCGATGTTGAGCACCTTTTCATATGCCTGTCTGCCACTTGTACATCTTCTTTTGAGAAATGTCTACTAGAATACAGTAAGAGACAGGGGTCTAGTTTAATTCTTCTGCATATGGATATCCAGTTTTCTCAGCACGATTTATTGAAAAGACTGTGTTTTCCCCAGAGTATGTTCTTGGCAACTTTGTCAAAAATGAGCTCACTGTACGTGTGTGGATTTATTTCTGGGTTTTCAGTTCTCTATTCTGTTCCATTGGTCTATGGATCTGTTTTCATGCCAGTACCATGCTGTTTTGGTTACTGTATCTCTGTAGTATAATTTGAAGTCAGGTAATGTAATTCCTCCAGTCTTGTTCTTTTGCTTAGAACAGCTTTGGCTATTCTGGGTCTTCTGTTGTTCCATAAAAATTTTGGGATTGTTTTTTCTGTTTCTGTGAAGAATGTCATTGATATTTTGGTAGGATTTGCATTTAATCTGTAGACTGCTTTGGGTAGTATGGACATTTTAACAATACTGATTCTTCCAATCCATGAACATGTAATATTTTTCCATTTTTTGGTGTCCTCTTCAATTTCTTTCATCAGTGTTTTATAGTTTTCATTATAGAGTTCTTTCATTTATTTGGGTAATTCCTAGGTGCTTTATTTTATGTGTGGCCTCCAAATGGAATACTTTTTTATTTCTTTTTCACATTGTTCACTGTTGACAAATAGAAATGCTACTGATTTTGGTATGTTAATTTTGTATCCTGCAACTTCACTGAATTTACCAGTTCTAATAGTTTTCTTGTGGAGTCTTTAGGTTTTCCCAAATATAAGATTGTATCATCTGTAAACAAGGATAATTTGACTTCTTCCTTTCCAATCTGGATACCCTTTATATCCTTGTCTTGTCTGACTGCTCTAGCTAGGACTTCTAGTACTGCATTGAATAACAGTGGCAAGAGTGGGCATCCTTGTCATATTCCAGATCTTGGAGCAGGGGTGTCCAATTTTCGGTTTCCCTGGACCACACTGGAAGAACTGTCTTGAACCACACATAAAATACACTAACACCAGGCCAGGCGCAGTGGCTGACACCTGTAATCTCAGCACTTTGGGAGGCTGAGACGGGCAGATCACGAGGTCAAGAGATCGTGACCAACCTGGCCAATGTGGTGAAACCCCATGCCTACTAAAAATACAAAAATTAGCTGGGTGTGGTGGCACGCACCTGTAATCCCAGCTACTTGGGAGGCTGAGGCAAGAGAATCACTTGAACCCAGGAGACAGAGGGTGCAGTGAGTTGAGATTGCACCACTGTACTCCAGCCTGGTGACAGAGCGAGACTGTTTCAAAAAAAAAAAAAAAACACTAACACTAATGATAGCTGGTGAGCTTTAA
The DNA here is from genome assembly GCF_028878055.3 of Symphalangus syndactylus. Classification (NCBI taxonomy): domain Eukaryota; kingdom Metazoa; phylum Chordata; class Mammalia; order Primates; family Hylobatidae; genus Symphalangus; species Symphalangus syndactylus. The sequence goes on from NC_072426.2 coordinate 83,081,064, forward strand.
AAAAATTGCAAAACAAGCCAGGCATGGTGGCTCATGCCTGTAATCCCAGCACTTTGGAAGGCCAAGGCAGGTGGATCACGAGGTCAGGAGATCGAGACCATCTTGGCTAACACGGTGAAACCCTGTCTCTACTAAAAATACAAAAAAGCTGGGCGTGGTAGTGGGCGCCTGTAGTCCGAGCTACTCGGGAGGCTGAGGCAGGAGAATGGCATGAACCTGGGAGGCGGAGCTTGCAGTGAGCCGAGATCACGCCACTGCACTCCAGCCTGAGCGACAGAGCGAGACTCCGTCTCAAAAAAAAAAAAAAAAAAAAAAAATTGCAAAAAAAACCATATCATAATGTTTTAAGAAAGTTTACAAATTTGTATTGGACTAAATGCTGCCCTTAAGCCATGGATTAGACAAACCTGCCTTAGACGAAGGCCTTCAGTTTTTCCCCATTCAGTATGATACTAGCTGTGAGTCTGTCATATATGGCTTTAATTACATTGAGGTATGTTCCTTCTATCCCCAGTTTTTTGAGGGTTTTTCAACATAAAGAGATGTTAAATTTCATCAAATGTTTTTTCAGCACTAATTGAAATGATCATGTGGGTTTTATCCTCCATTCTGTTGATATGATGTACCATACAGACTGATTTGCATATGCTGAAGCATCCTTGCATCCCAGGGATAAATCCCACTTGGTTACATTGAATGATCTTTCTAATGTATTGCTCAATTTAGTTTACTAGTATTTTGTTGAGGATTTTTGCCTCAATATTCATCAGAGATATTGGCCTGCAGTTTTCTTTTTTTTGATGTGTGGAAAAGGACTCTTGTTTTTCAAAGTATGAGAGCTGCAACATAGCAGAGTGTCACCTTATTTGACCTCAGTTGGGAAAAATGTGTGAAGATGACTCAAATTTTTCGCTACTCTGTACATGTCTATGAATGACCACAGGAACACTTCAAGTATTGAATTAGGGGTTACAAATAAATTTTGCAATTTTCACATGTATGGAATCCTCAAATAATGAGGATCAATTGTGTATCATTAAGGAGACTAAATATTCCAATTAAAATGTAGCTTTTTTTCAGATTAGGGAGAAGAAAAAAACAAGACCCAATTATGTCTACAAGAGATACTTTTGAATATAAAGACACGGGTTAAAATAAAGAGGATGGAAAGATAAACCACACAGCACTAATAATAGAGTGAAAAGCACAATATTTTCCACAACTGACCCAAGATAAAACTTTTAAAATCTAAACAGCCATGTATCTATTAAGTAAGTTAAAATACTTAGCCTACCCTTTTACAAAAAGAAGACTCAAAACTCAGATGGTTTCACTGGTGAAGTCTATCAGACACATGTGGAAGAAAATAAAGGAGAAAACAATTCCCAATTCATTTTAGAAGGTTTGCATAAACCCATTACCAAAATATTTTTCAATTATAAAAAAACTATAAAACATGACCATAGTTGATTAACACAGATGAAAACATCCTCAGCAAAACAATGGAAAGATCAAAATCAGTAACTTACAAAAAGAATAATATATCATGATACTGCAGTATTTATCCCAGGAATATAAAATTTGGATTCACACGTCTGTAATCCCAGCACTTTGGGAGGCCGAGGCGGGCGGATCACGAGGTCAGGAGATCGAGACCATCCTGGCTAACACAGTGAAACCCCGTCTCTACTAAAAATACAAAAAATTAGCCAGGCGAGGTGGCGGGCACCTGTAGTCCCAGCTACTCAGGAGGCTGAGGCAGGAGAATGTCGTGAACCCTGGGGGGTGGAGCCTGCAGTAAGCTGAGATCGTGCCACTGCACTCCAGCCTGGGAGACAGCGAGATTCTATCTCAAAAAAAAAAAGAAAAAAAAAATTTTGGATTTACGTATAAAAGGCAATTTCATTTACCATAATACCAGATGCGATGAAAGCATTTGACAAAGTTCCATATCCATTCGGGGTTAAAAAAATAAAAATTTTAGCACACCTACAAACAGAAAGAAATTTCCTCTATCATATAAACCTGCAGCAAATAATGAAGTTCTGAGGACTTTCCCTCAAAGATTGGCAACATGGCAAAGATAGGGATAGAAATCACAGCAAGTCTACTCAACATTATAGTATATAGAAGATCCTAGCCAATGTAATAGGCAAGGAAAAGAAATACGCATAAATATTTGAAAGGAAGTTATAAAACTTTCTTTTCAGAGGCTATATAATTGTTAACAAATTCTTAAGAATTATGTCATTCTAACAAGATTCATTTAAGTTAAGTTTGGCAAAGTTGCAGGATGGCAGGTCAATAACAATTGTATTTCTATCTTCCACCAACAAAATGAAATTTTAAAAACGTTTCTTAATACCAGAAAGCAAATTACTTAAGAACAAAATTAACAAAAGATATGGAAGCCCCATATACTGAAAACCACAGAACACTGCTGAAAGAAATTAAATACCTATGTAAATGAAGATATACACCATGTTTGTAATTCGAAAATTTCAACACTGTCAAGATGTTGATTCTGCCCAAATCACAATTCCAACCATATTCCCACCAGGCACTTTTATAGAAATTAGGCTTTTGATTCTAAAAGCCTATGAAATATGAAAGCATATGAAATATGAAAGCATATGAAAATTCAAAGGACCTAGAACGGCCAAAACAATCTGGAAAAAGAAAAAAGTTGAAGGAGTTAATGTCATGCCTCTGAGCCCAAGCTAAACTACCATATCCCCTGTGACCTGCATGTATACATTCAGATGGCCTGAAGTAACTGAAGAATCACAAAACAAGTGAAAATAGCCTGTTTCTGCCTTAATTGATGACATTACCTTGTGAAATTCCTTCTCCTGGCTCATCCTGGCTCAAAAGCTCCCCGACTGAGCACCTTGTGACCCCCGCCCCTGCCCACCAAAGAACAACCCCTTTTGACTGTAATTTTCCTTTACCTACCCAAATCCTACAAAAAGGCCCCACCCTTTCTCCCTTTACTGACTCTCTTTTTGGACTCGGCCCGCCTGCACCCAGGTGATTAAAAAGCTTTATTGCTCACACAAAGCCTGTTTGGTGGTCTCTTCACACGGTCACATGGACGCGAGTGAAATTTGGGGCCGTGACTCAGATTGGCAGACTTCCCTTGGGAGATCAATCCCCTGTCCTCCTGCTCTTTGCTCTGTGAGAAAGGTCCACCTACAACCTCTGGTCCCCCTACGACCTCTGGTCCTCTGACCAACCAGCCCAAGGAACATCTCACCAATTTTAAATCGGGTAAGCGGCCTCTTTTTACTCTCTTCTCCAACCTCTCTCACTATCCCTCAATCTCTTTCTCCTTTCAATCTTGGCGCCACACTTCAATCTCTCCCTTCTCTTAATTTCAGTTCCTTTCCTTTTCTGGTAGAGACAAAGGAGACGCGTTTTATCCGTGGAACCAAAACTCCAGCGCCAGTCATGGACTCAGGAAGACAGTCTTCCCTTGGTGTTTAATCACGCGGGGACGCCTACCTGATTATTCACCCACATTCCCTTGGTGGCAAGTCAATTGCAGGGACACCTGCTTTGGCTGCTCACCCACATTGCAGCCCAAGGCTGCTCACCCACCCCTTCTCTACTTTCCTGGGGGGAAAGCACCCCCTACCCCTTCTCTCCATGTCCCCACCCCTTCTCCACTTTCCTGGGGTGCAAGCACCCCCCCATCCCTTCTCTACGTGCCTCTACCCTCTCTTTTCTCTCCACTTTTCCTGGGGAGCAAGCACCCCCATCCCTTCTAGCCATGTCTCTACCCTCTCTTTTCTCTGGACTTGCCTCCTTCACTATAGGCAACCTTCCACCCTCCATTCCTCCTTCTTCTCCCTTAGCCTGTGTTCAAGAACTTGAAATGTCTTCAACTCACACCTGACCTAAAACCTAAATGCCTTATTTTCTTCTGCAATATTTTCTTCTGCAATGCCACTTAACCCCAATACAAACTTGATAATGGCTCTAAATGGCCAGAAAATGGCATTTTCGATTTCTCCATCCTATATGACCTAAATAATTCTTGTCATAAAATAGGCAAACGGTCTGAGGTGCCTGACGTCCAGGCATTCTTTACACATCAGTCCCTCCCTAGTCTCCGTTCCCAATGCAACTCGTCCCAAATCTTCCTTCTTTCCCTCCCACCTGTCCCTTCAGTCCCAACCCCAAGCGTCTCTGAGTCTTCTGAATCTTCCTTTTCTACTGACCCATCTGACCTCTCCCCTCCTCCCCAGGCTGCTTTTCTGGTAGAGACAAAGGAGACATGTTTTATCCGTGGACCCAAAACTCCAGCGCCGGTCACGGACTTGGGAAGACAGTCCCGAGTCTTTCCATTTTTTCCTCTGCCTCCGCTAGGTCCCAATTTTTCCTCAGCCTCCACCCCGCCACCCTATAATCCTTTTATCACCTCCCCCTACTCACACCTGGTCCGGCTTACAGTTTCGTTCCACGACTAGCCCTCCCCCACCTGCCCAGCAATTTCCTCTTAAAAAGGTGGCTGGAGCTAAAGGCATAGTCAAGGTTAATGCTCCTTTTTCTTTATTGGACCTCTCCCAAATCAGTTAGCGTTTAGGCTCTTTTTCATCAAATATGAAAAACCCAGCCCAGTTCATGGCCTGTTTAGCAGCAACCCTTAGACTCTTTACAGCCCTAGACCCTGAAGGGTCAGAAGGCCATCTCATTATAATTATACATTTTATCATGCAGTCAGCTCCTGACATTAAATAAAACTCCAAAAATTAAATTCCGGCCCTCAAACCCCATGACAGGACTTAATTAACCTCGCCTTCAAGGTGTACAATAATAGAGTAGAAGCAGCCAAGTAGCAATGTATTTCTGAGTTGCAATTCCTTGCCTCCACTGTGAGAAAAACCCCAGCCACATCTCCAGCACACAAGAGCTCCAAATGCCTGAACCGCAGCTGCCAGGAACTTGCTTCAAGTGCCGGAAATCTGGCCACTGGGCCAAGGAATGCCTGCAGCCCGGGATTCCTCCTAAGCCGTGTCCCACCTGTGCGGGACCCCACTGGAAATTCAACTCGCCTGGCAGCCACTCCCAGAGCCCCTGGAACCCCGGCCCAAGGCTTTCTGACTGACTCCTTCCCAGATCTTCTCGGCTTAGCGGCTGAAGACTGACACTGCCCGATCGCCACAAAAGCCTCCTGGACCATCACAGATGCTTTAAGTAACCCTTACAGTGGAGGGTAAATCTGTCCCCTTCTTAATCAATATGGAGGCTACCCACTCCACATTACCTTCTTTTCAAGGGCCTGTTTCCCTTGCCTCCATAACCGTTGTGGGTATTGAAGACCAGGCTTCTAAAACCTCTTAAAACTCCCCAACTCTGGTGCCAACTTGGAAAATACTCTTTTAAGCACTCCTTTTTAGTTATCCCCACCTGCCCAGCTCCCTTATTAGGTCAAAACATTTTAACTAAATTAACTGCTTCCCTGACTATTCCTGGGCTACAGCCACACCTCATTGCTGCCTTTTTCCCCAGTTCAAAGCCTCCTTCACACATCCTCCCCTTGTATCTCCCCACCTTAAACCACAAGTATAAGAAACCTCTACTCCCTCCTTGGCAACCGATCATGCACCCCTTACCATCCCATTAAAACCTAGTCACCCTTACCCCGCTCAATGCCAATATCCCATCCCACAGCACGCTTTAAAAGGATTAAAGCCTGTTATCACTCCCCTGTTACAGCATGGACTTTTAAAGCCTATAAACTCTCCTTACAATTCCCCCATTTTATCTGTCCAAAAACCGGACAAGTCTTACAGGTTAGTTCAGGATCTGCATCTTATCAACCAAATTGTTTTGCCTATCCACCCTGTGGTGCCAAACCCATATACTCTCCTATCCTCAGTACCTCCCCTCCATAACCCATTATTCTGTTCTGGATCTCAAACATGCTTCCTTTACTATTCCTTTGCACCCTTCATCCCAGCCTCTCTTCGCTTTCACTTGGACTGACCCTGACACCCATCAGGCTCAGCAAATTACCTGGGCTGTACTGCCACAAGGCTTCACAGACAGCCCCCATTACTTCAGTCAAGCCAGAGTTCTTACACAAGAGCCGGGACCGTGCCCTGTAGCCTTTTTATCCAAACAACTTTACCTTACTGTTTTAGCCTAGCCCTCATGTCTGCATGCGGCGGCTGCCGCTGCCTTAATAGTTTTAGAGGCTCTCAAAATCACAAACTATGCTCAACTCACTCTCTACAGTTCTCATAACTTCCAAAATCTATTTTCTTCCTCACCCCTGACGCATATACTTTCTGCCCACCCCACTACCTCTCAGCAAGCCAAACTTATTGCCTTAACTCGAGCCCTCACTCATGCAAAAGGACTACACATCAATATTTATACTGACTCTAAATATGCGTTCCATATCCTGCACCACCATGCTGTTATAAATGCAAAAAAAAAAAAAAAAAAATTCCTCACTATGAAAGGGTCCTCCATCACTAATACCTCTTTAATAAAAACTCTTCTCAAAGCCACTTTACTTCCAAAGGAAGCTGGAGTCATTCACCACAAGGGCCATCAAAAGGCATCAGATCCCATTGCTCAGGACAACGCTTATGCCGATAAGGTAGCTAAAAAAGCTGCCATCAAAAGCTATCAGATCCCATCGCCCAGGACAATGCTTATGCTGATAGGGTAGCTAAAAAAAAGCAGCCAATGGCCGGGCGCGGTGGCTCACGCTTGTAATCCCAGCACTTTGGGAGGCGGGCGGATCACGAGGTCAGGAGATCCAGACCACAGTGAAACCCTGTCTCTACTAAAAATACAAAAAATTAGCCGGGCGTGGTGGCGGGCGCCTGTAGTCCCAGCTACTCGGAGAGGCTGAGGCAGGAGAATGGCATGAACCCGGGAGGCGGGGCTCACGGTGAGCCGAGATTGCGCCACTGCACTCCAGCCTGGGCGACAGAGCGAGACTCTGTCTCAAAAACAAAAAAAAAAGCAGCCAGCTTTCCAACCTCTATCCCTCAGGGCAGTTTTTCTCCTTCTCATCTGGCCACTCCCACCTACTCCCCCACCGAAACTTCTACCTATCAATCTCTTCCCACACAAGGCAAAGGGTTTTTGGACCAAGGAAAATATATCCTTCCAGCCTCACAGGCCCACTCTATTCTGTCGTCTTTTAATACCTGTTTTTCTCTTCTTATTCTGTTTAGTTTTTCAATTCATACAAAACCGTATCCAGGCCATCACCAATAATTCTATACGACAAATGCTCCTTCAAACAACCCCACAATATCACCCCTTACCACAAAATCTTCCTTCAGCTTAATCTTTCCCACTCTAGGTTCCCACGCCGCCCCTAATCCCGCCCTGAGAAACATCGCCCATTATCTATCCATACCAGCCCCAAAAATTTTCGCTGCCCCAACACTTTACTACTATTTCATTTTATTTTTCTTATTAATATAAGAAAACAGGAATGTTAGGCCTCTGAGCCCAAGCTAAGCCATCATATCTCCTATGACCTGCACGTATACATCCAGATGGCCTGAAGTAACTGAAGAATCACAAAAGAAGTGAAAATGGCCTGTTCCTGCCTTAACTGATGACATTACCTTGTGAAATTCCTTCTCCTGGCTCATCCTGGCTCGAAAGCTCCCCCAGTGGGCACCTTGTGACCCTCGCCAAAGAACAACCCCCTCTAATTTTCCTTTACCTACCTAAATCCTATAAAATGGCCCCACCCCTTTCTCCCTTTGCTGACTCTCTTTTCGGACTCAGCCCGCCTGCACCCAGGTGATTAAAAAGCTTTATTGCTCACACAAAGCCTGTTCCATGGTCTCTTCACAGGGACATGAGTGAAACTTAAACTATCTGACTTCAAGGCTTTTTACAGAGCTACAATAATCAAGAGAGTATTGTGCTGGCCTAAAGACAAACAAACAGATCAAGAGAACAGAATACAAAGTCCAGAAACAGACTCACACATATACAGTTAAATGATTTTCAGGGGAGGCATCAAAGCAATTCAATGGGGAATGAAAAGCCTTTTCAACAAATAGTGCTGCATCAGTTGGATATCCAATACAGAAAAATGATGAACTTCAACCCCATCTCACACCATGAATAAAAAATAATTTGAGATTGATCATAGATCTAAACCTAAAGCCAAAACTATTTAAAACTTCTAGAAATAAATATAGCATATCTTTGCACACTTAGTGTAGGCAAGATGCAAGAAAAGCATTTGATAAAATTCAACCTAAGGAAGATGAAAGTACCACCCCTCATGGTGTTAGATTAACACTGGTAGAATCAATATGAAATCATATTGTTAATAGTTGTTAATATGTGTGTATACGCAGATGTTGCTAGGGTATGAATGTGTCCCCCAAAATTCTCATGCTGAAACTTAATCACGCCCTGGTGTCCTGGCTCAAGCCTGTAATCCTAGCACTCTGGAAGGCCAAGGCAGGAGAATTGTTTGAGCTCAGGAATACAAAACTAGCCTGGACAACACAGTGAGGCTTCCTCTCTACTACAAAAAAAAAAAAAAAAAAAACTAGCCAGGCATGGTGGCATGCACCTTAAAGCATCCCAGCTTGAAAGTCCCAGCTACGCAGGAAGCTAAGGTGGGAGGATCACTGGAGCTCAGGAAGTCAAGGTTGCAGTGAGCTACAATTGCACCACTGCACTCCAGCCTGGGTAATAAAGTGAGACTCTGTCTCTAAACAAGAAGAGAAAAGAAAAAAAAAGAAACTTAATTGCCAATGCTAATATTAAGACTTGAGGACTTTACGAGGTGATTAAATCATGAGGGCAGAGACTTCATGAATGGGATTAGTGACCTCATCAAAGAGCCAGAGGGTGAAATAAGCCAGGCACAGAAAGACAAACATCACATGTTCTCACTTATTTGTGAGATCTAAAAATCAAAACAATTGTACTAATGAACATAGAGAGTAGAAGGATGGTTACTGGAGGCTGGGAAGGGTAATGGGGGGCTGTGGGGAAGGTGGGGATGGTTAATGGGCACAAAAAAAATAGAAAGGATGAATAAGACACCCACTATTTGATAGAACAAATGTAGGATAACTACAGTCAATAATAACAATTATACACTTTAAAATAAGAGTGTAATTGGATTGCTTGTAACACAAAGGATAAATGCAAGAGAAGATGTATACCCTATTCTCCACGATATGATTATTTCACATTGCATGCCTGTATCAAAACATCTCATGCACCTCACAAATATATATATACCTACTATGTGCCCACAAAAATTAAAAATTAAAAATATTATTTAAAAAGGGGGCTGGAGGGAGCTAGCTCAGCCCTTTTGCCCTTCCACTTTTCCATCACACGAAGATACAGCAAGAAGGCCCTCACCAGAGAATGAATGCTAGTGCCTTGATTTTGAACTTCCCAGCTGCTAGAACCATAAGAAATAAATTTCCATTGTTTATAAATTACCCAGTCTCAGGTATTTTGTTATAGCAGCATAACGAACTAAGATATATAAATTTAAAATATGCATCTGTAATCCTACTGCTTTAAGGAGGCCAAAGCAGAGGACTGCCTGTGGCTAGGAGTTAAGACCAGCCTGGACAATACAGCAAGATCCCATCTCTACTAAAAATTTTAAAAATAGCTGGGTATGGTGGCCCATGTCTGTAGTCCTAGCTACTTGGGAAGCCAAGGTAGGGGGATTGCTTGAGCCCAGGAGTTCGAGGTTACAGTGAGCTATGATCATACCACTGCACTCCAGCCTAGGAGACGGAGTGAGATGCTGTCTCTAAAAAAATTGTTTAATAAAAAATTAAAATATGGATGTACATACATCTATTTACACATAAACAAACATATCCTAGCTGTGGCCACTGAGTAGGCCTAGAAATAATGACACACCAGTCACAATAAGCACGTCATATATCCAGATCTTGATTTCCAAATACCACTTGTTCCTCACTAATAGTAACAATACTCCTCTAAGAACAGCTGATTTGAGGGGTGGGCCATACAAAATGAGCCCAGAGTATCTTGCTGCACCAGAAAGTAAATAGGTACTCAAAGAATTCTGGAGACATATGAAAAGAACACAGAAGCCAGTCTGAAAGAGTTTACACAGACCAAATTTGAGATGATTTTAGTATCAAGATAATAACAGTAATGAGTTACAGACCACTAAATAAGAATATGTATATGAATCATTCAAATAAATACTTGAACAAATAAATAAATTGGATGTGGAGGGAGGAGGGAAAGGTCTTCCTTACAGTAGAATGCCAATCAATAGCTACAGAAGGAAGCATGCAGTTGGAAAGTCATCATTGGATGCTAAAACTAGTGGGTGAAAGTTTGATGAGGAACAGGATATTAACCCATTGTCAACAAATATTAACTTCAAACAGAAAAACAGTATCATGGCAGTAGAGAAATCTGGCAGATACCAACTAAACCAACTGTTTGATGTTATCAGCAATATTAGAACAAACTGACATCAGGTTGCTCCTAATATGTTGCACTGAGAAAAATAAAAATCACTTTTTTGTTATCCTTGCATAAAAATGCAAGAACTGGATCTAACCATGAGGAAATTTCGGACAAGTAAAAAGTGAGGGACATTCTAAAAAAAAACTAATCTGTACTCTTCCAAAAGATCAATGTCAAGAATGACAATGAGAGGTTAACAAAGTACTCCAGATTAAAGGAGACTAAAGAAATATGATAATTTCATGGCGATTCAGGACTGGATACTGGACACGGAAAACAAAAGGGCAATAAAGGACATTATAGGTACAACTGTTGAAACTGCACTATGAATTAGATAACGACACCGTACCAATTGTTAAATTTCTTGACTGCTAATTTTACTGTGGTTATGCAAGAGAATACCCTGGCTCTTAAAAATACATGTTGAAGTATTCTTAGGACCTATACAACTTAAACTCAAATGAATCACAAAAAATGCATTCATATATACGCATATAAAGAAAGGGAGAAAGAGTGATAAAGCTAACGAGATAAAACACAAACAACTGGTGAATCTTAGTAAATTATATGTAGTAATTCCCTATACTCTGTGTATTTTTTCTGTAAGTTACACATGAAGCAAAAGACATAACTGGAAAACTAGGTAAGCTTTTTTTTTTTTTTTTTTACAAAAATGACAGACAAAAAGCCACTACCCTTCATATATAAACAAGCTATATAAAGCAAATTTCTTTTAAAAAAGCACTATAACACCTCCAAAAGATTAATAGGAAAAGGACATGTACAGCCAATTGCACAAAAGAAGCTAATGAACTTTTAAAGGAAAACAAAAACAAAAAGTCAATGAAAGATGAGATGTTTTCCACCTGTTAAATCGGTAATTTTCTTTTTAGAAAACATCAACATTGGCAAGGATGCCCTAAAATGGCCACTCAACACCTTGCTAGTGGAAGCATTAATTCGAATCTTTTAGGAAAGCAGTTAAGCAATATGAATCAAGAGCCTTAAAAATATCCACACCAGGCCGGGCGCGGTGGCTCACGCTTGTAATCCCAGCACTTTGGGAGGCCGAGGCGGGCGGATCACAAGGTCAGGAGATCGAGACCACGGTGAAACCCCGTCTCTACTAAAAATACAAAAAAACTAGCCGGCTGAGGTGGCGGGTGCCTGTAGTCCCAGCTACTCGGAGAGGCTGAGGCAGGAGAATGGCGTGAATCCGGGAGGCGGAGCTTGCAGTGAGCCGAGATTGAGCCACTGCACTCCAGCCTGGGCGACAGAGCAAGACTCCGTCTCAAAAAAAAAAAAAAAAAAAAAATATCCACACCAGGCCAGGCGCGGTGGCTCATGCCTATAATGCCAGCACTTTGGGAGGCAGAGGCGGGTGGATTACCTGAGGTCAGGAGTTCAAGACCAGCCTGGCCAACATGGTGAAACCCTGTCTCTACTAAAAATACAAAAGTTAGCCGGGTGCAGTGGCAGGCATTGTAATCCCAGCTACTCGGGAGGCTGAGACAGGAGAATTGCTTGAACTCGGGAGGCGGAGGTTGCAGTGAGCCGAGATCACACCACTGCACTCCAGCCTGAAAGACTCCGTCCCCCAAAAAAAAAATCCACACCATTCTAGTTCATGACACTATCTGAAAGAAATAATCTAAACTGTGGACTAAAATTTATGCTGAAGATATTCATCAAATGATAACTATAATAGCAAAAGTCTTAAAATAATCCACATTAAACAATAGGGAAATCGTTAAGTAAACCACTTAGGATATAACCACAAAATGCAATAGGCAGTCATTAAAAGTTATTTAAAATCAGGAAATATGACATAATAAATGTTAAGAGAATAAAGTTTACAAAATGGGCAGTTAGGATGATCTTAAGTAAAAAAAAAATTCATAAAGCTCAGAACAGACATATTATAAACAGTGAGTGTTTGAAAATGAAAATAAGTAGGCAATGTGAACACCTGTCCCAGTCTCCAGTTTATGAGCTCTCACCCCTCACCACCTGTGAACTACCACTGCTTACATGATGGTGCCTGTCTCACTCCCTGTGCACTCCAAGTATTTCTTGAGGACATGGCACCATACCTGGCTGCATTCAGTAAACATCTGCTGCTTCAAATTTACAAACTCTCCCACCTCATTTCATACATGTAAAAAATGTATCTAGCTATTTAAATCCCCTGAAAACTGAAACTATATTGAATATGAAGTTCGCCAAGAACCGGTTTCACTTTTCTTTGCTTCTTTCAAATAAAAACATTAAAGAGGAAACATGCTTGGAGCTTTCTTTCGTTAACAACAGACTCCAAGGCAGGCTTGAGACAATATAAAGATACCACATACCTGATTAGTATTGTGCACTAGGACCATGGGTGGTATTGTCAGTTTATTTTCATGTCAAAGATCATTTGCTTTAGCAATCTAACCTTAGCTACCGCAAAAAAACACACCCATCTATCTGTGTGCTGCCAGAGCTCAGCCACTACCCAGGGCCACACCTGACTCCAGCTCTGCCCTATTCCCCACTGATTCCACCTTCTACTTGGCAACTTTCTGCCTAATTAGCTAAGCAGAGCATAGTCAGGTGAGAGGAGGCTGTGAGCAAGGCTGAGAACATGGAGAAACCAGACAAGAGTAGGAAGACCTTAACCGTGGCAGAGGACCAGCTGAGTGGCATTCGTAAGTCTGTGGTTCTCAATAGGGGGAGTTTATCACCCCAGGGGATTTTGCCAGTGACTTGGAGATATTTTTAGTTGCCACAACTGTGGGGGTGCTAATGGCACCTAGTAGGAAGAGGCCAGGGATGCTACTGAACATCCTACAATACACAGAACAATACAAAGAACATAATTCTTTGTTGTTCCCCACAACAAAGAATTATCCAACCCCAACTGTCAGCAGAGCTAGTCAAGAAATCCTACCACAGACTGATGCATCCACTAGTACAGTGGAGTCCACTGCACAGTACAGTTCAGCAGGAACAAAACACCCAGTGGTTACAGGAGACCTGAGGTAGAGTTCAGGAAATGTAAACACACACATTACCTCCCCTCACTCAGATGCTAAGGGGATCAAAATTCTACCTCAAGAATTGAGAATGAGGGCATTGTAATTAATTAATTAAATAAAACTAGTAAGAATGCTTTTTTCCCCAAGGGCTTGCTCCTATAAATATCTTATATTTCTTCAAAGACTGCTTCACAGCAGAAACTGTAAGAAGATAATACTATCAAAATTGCCCAGGCTGGTAAACGTCTCCAGAAAACTTGGCAACACACCCACATAATCAATGACAAATTTAATTTAGCTGTGTATCTCAACAGGCCCTTCCTATTAGGTGCCATTAGCACCCCCACAGTTGTGGCAACTAAAAACTCAAATTCAAAGTTCCCGGCTTAGTTTAAGGGGAAAATGTCAAGCTTTCAACGATCACTCAAAAAGAAGAAAAGGGCTGCTTTCCCAGATGAATCATCAAGAACTACACAAGATTTAGAGGAGTAACATTTTCAAAACTGAGAACAGTACTTAAGCACTTCAATCAAAAAAAAAAAATGCAGATTTTTAAAAAAGTATATGAATCATCATTATTATAATTTGGTTAATGACCAACGAGTCACGCCACAATATGTTTTTTAAAATTATTTTAACAACCTTATCGTGCCATAACGTCCACCTATGGGAGGCCAAAAGGTTAGAGAAGTCATCAGGTACTATCCCTGGCTGGCTGGGACTTAACTTCAACCTGTCTCTAAAGCATCATTTTGCCTATCTACCTTGACCTCTGTCCTTTCAGTGTTAGGAAATACCCACCACTAAGGTGGCCCACTTTAATGTTAGACAGGAATTAACTGTTAGGAGTGTGTCCATTATGCTGAATCAAGAGCACCTCCCATTCAACTACAGGTATTAGTTTTGAATTACATGAAACGAGCCTAATTATTCTCTATACAGCAGCCCTTCAAGTTTCCATATTATCTTGTCTTTCTCATCCAAGCCTTTTTCTTCTCCAAGTTGTAAAATGCACTCCCCCCACAAGCTGTTACAGTTAGCTATTTGTGATACAATTAAAATTAAACAGGAGACCAAAAAAACCAGAATGGCAGAACTGAAAGGAATCAGAGACCAGCCAGTTCAAACCCAATTCCATTTTTATAAATGAGTAAACAAGGCAGAGAGAGGTGAGGCAAGGCTGCTTGCCGGAGGTCAAGCTATTCAGAAAAGTCAGGAGCAGAATTCAAGTTTCCTAACTTTTTTGCCCCTCAGAACTGTACCAAGTTGTACAGATGTTGTGTGAAAGGACTGACAGTTTTTGTTTTATGAAAATATAAAGACTGAGAGAAAAGATGATTCATCTACCAAGAATCTGCATTAAAAAGTGATGCAGTTGAAAAAAACTAGGTAATTTAACTTAAAAAATACGTAAGAAAGGAAATGTAGTCATAGACTACTACCTGGCTTTGCAGATGAATAGTTAAGTTGTCACTAACTAAATATTTCTTATTGATTTCACTAAAAATAGGGATGTAACCATAGTCAGAGAGTGGGAAATGGTAAATGAGGAGTTTAAGATGTCCAAATCCTCACCTATCAAAATAGGAAGGCAATGCATAATATTTAAAGTGGATAAATAAATAACAGTGGAATAAACATGTTTAGAAATATTAAAAGTAGGTATTATAACAAGAAAACAGTTTGCCTCTATTTTTCATTGCAAGACTTTATGCTCGCTATTTTTAAACAATGTCCAAGTATTATTTTGATAAAAATTTCAACATTAATTTTAAGACACAGAAAAATAAGAGATTGGTAATAGATAATGTTGTAGGCAAGTGAATAGGTGAAAGAACACCAAAACACCATTAGTGGGAGTACAGACTGAAATAAAAATGGGACAACCAATTGCCACTATCCAATTTAAATCCCCTTTCACCAGGCAATTCCACTTCTAGGGCTCCAGACTAAGAATACACCCATAAATGTTCAAAGATATATATACGAGAATGATCACTGTGACACCATTTTAAAAGATACAAATCAGAGCACACTAAATATCCACTAACAGGGGAAGGGTTGAATAATTCATGAATATATGTAAACGTATATTCTTCACTCATCCCACAAATATTTATTGATTGCTAGGTACTAAGTATAGAATAGTAAACAAAACTTAACCTGCAAAGGAATACTACATAATTATTAAAAGAATGTGGATCTGTATGTATTGATCTAGGTGAAAAAGTATATTTCAAAATATTGTATGTAGTATGATGCTACTTTTATTAAAATATCCAGTATAACTAGATAAGACTTTCTCTTTACGTACTTAGAGTATTTGAATTTTTTAGCATTGTGACATTACCTGTGTAGCTCTTTTAAAGACAATAAAGACATATGCTTGTCAGATTGGATAAAAGCAGTAACAAAAGAAAGCAAAAAAGAATGGAGGGAAGGTGATGGCACGCGCCTGTAATCCCAGCTACTCTGGAGGCTGAGGCAGAGAATTGCTTAAACCTGGAGGGGCGGAGGTTGCAGTGAGCCAAGATCGCGCCACTGCACTCCAGCCTGGGCGACAGAGCGAGACTCCGTTTCCAAAAAAAAAAAAAAAAAAGGAGGAAAGGAAAGAATCTTTTTGTAAGTCTCTCTATATAGTAAAACAGGGAAGATGCACATGATTTTCACTTCTAGATTTTACCAACATATATACAATCATATATATATATATATATATATATATATCTTCAAGAAATTCTCTTGACACATTCACAAGGAGAACTAAGGAACAATCTAAATTTTCATCAATGAAAGAATGAACAAATTGTGATCTATTCATACAATAAAACATCATACAGTAGTTATTAAAACTCAAACCACAAAAGCACAAACCTGAGGGAAAATCTCACGTTAGAGAATACATACAGAATAAAATTATTTATGTAAAACTTTTTAAAAAGCAACAAAATAAAACTATCTTTACTTATGGGTAAATATGGACCCATAGATTAAAAACACCATGAGATACCACTTCTCAGCCTAAATATCTGACACTATTAAGTGACAATATTAAGGACATGGAACAAGAACTCCAATGTCTGCTAAGGTAAATGCATACTGGTACCACCATTATAGAAAACAACATATTATATAGAGTGGTAGTCAGAAATCTATAGATAGTCCCCCAAGATTCCTGCCCCTGGTTATTCAAACACTAATTTGAGTATAGCTGTGAAAGGACCATGGAGATAAAATAGAAAGAGTAATCTAGATTATCCCAGTGGACCCAATCAAATCATATGGGCCCTTAAAAGCAGAGAATGGTCTCCATCTAGAGAAGGAAAAAAATATGAGTCAGAGAGATTCAAAGCATGAGAGAGATTCAACCTCCTATCGCCAGCTTTGAAGATGAAGAAAGAAAGAGGGTCACAAGGCAAGAAACATATGGCCTGTAGAAGCTGAGAATGACCACCAGCTGACATCCAGCAAGGACACATGGACCTCAGTCCTACAACCATATGAACTGAATTCTACCAACAACCCAAATAAGCGTGGGAGTTGATTTATCTCCAGAGCCTCCAGAAAAGAATGCAGTCCTACTGACAACTTGCTTTCTGCCTCGTAAGACCCAGAGCAGATAACCCAGCCAAGCCTACTGCACTTCTGACAATGAGATTTTAAAATGTGTGTTGTTTTAAGCCTCTAAGTTTGTGGTAATTAGTTACACAGCAACAGAAAACTACTACTTCTAGAAAAGTTGAAGAAATGTATTATCCTACAACCCAGCAGCTATACACCTGACCATACACAAAGAGAAACTCTTGCCCAAGAGCACAAAAAGACATGCACAATGTTCACATCACCATTGCTCATGATAGAAAAAAAAATGGATAATCCAGTCATTCATCAGTACTACAAAGAACAAATTGTGGAATATTCATAATGTAACACAGTAAGACAAGGAGACACCAATGAACTACAGCCATACAAAAATATGAATGAGTCTCAAATCTCATATGGAATAAAAAAGCAAATGAAAGAAGTTTACCCACAATACAATTCTAGTTATAAAGTTCAACAGCATGCAGGGCAAAACAACACAGCTTAGAGATACAAATGTGGTAAAACTATAGCAATGAAATAATAAAAACAAAATTCAGGGTAGCAATTATGTCTCTGGGAACATAACAGAATGGGATCAGAGAAGAGAGACCAAGGGCATCAAAAGTAATGTAGATTGTTCCTAACTGGTGATTACAGAATAACAGCACTTACATTCTATACATAATTTATAAATATTGTAATATCTACTCAATATTTGAAAACTGAAAACATCTAGATAATCAAACTTCTACATAACAAAAAAAAAACTTTTTTCTTTTCTTTTGCAAAGATGTGTTTGTTGAAAGGAATAATTCAAATGATATAAAAAGTCCAATCTTTTTTTAATCACCTAAAATTCTCACCACCTGGACATAATTAGTAACAATTTGCTTAACATCCTCCTAGGCGTTTCCTATGAGTATACATACATTTAAATATTTTACATAAAATCTCAGTATATATACACATAGGTATATGTTCAGTCTATAAATGCTTTTTAGACCCTTTTTAAAAACAACTGTATTGACATAATTTACATAAAATAAAATGCACTCAAGTATAATGTGAAGTTCTGACAAAAGTGTATAAAAAGTGTATATGTAGTATAACCACCACCCAAAATACAGAGTAATTCCATCACCACAGAAAGTTCTCTTTTACTTCTCTGCAGTCAATCCCCACCCCTACCTATAACCTCAGGCAACTACTAATCTGCTCTCTTAATGTTTTGGTGGTTCTAGAATTACACGTGAATCAAATCCTACAGAATGCAGTGTTTTGTCTGGCTTCTTTTGCTCAGCATAATGTTTTTAATTTCATATAGTGACACGGTGCACTTTTTTCTCCTGAGTAATATTCCATTGTAGACTTGTTGAAAGATTATACTGTTTCCGGTGTTAAGCACTGAGTATTGCTGTACAAGTCATTTGTGAATTTAAGGTTTTATTTTACACCCAGGGGTGTAACGTCTAGGTCATACAGTAAGTGCATGTTTAAGTTAATAGGAAACTGTCAAACAGTTTTCCAAAGTGCCTGTACACTCCTATCAGCAATTTATGTAAAATTCTGATTGCTCTACATCCTCACCAACACTTGGTATTGTTAGTCTTTTTCATTTTGACCATTCTTGTAGGCAAAAAGTTGCTCATAATTATAATTTCCTTTAATAACTAAATATATTGAAAATTTTTAATATGTCTACTAGAATTTCAAATACCTTATTTTGTGAAGTTGCTCCACAAATTTTTTTTTTTTACCGATTTTGCAATTTGAGTTCTCTAGCTTCTTATTAATTTACTGAAGTTCTTTATATATGCTGGATAAAAGTCTTTTGTCAGATATATAAATTGCCAACATTTGCTCCCAATCTATAGTATACTGTTTCTTTTCCTTAACATCTACTAAAGTGCATATGTTTTAATTTTATTAAGTCCAATTTAACATTTTTTAAATGTTGTAGTTAGTGCTTTTTGTACCACATATAAGACTAAATGCTTTCTCCCTCAAATTGACAACAAAACATGGACGTCTGCTCTCACTACTTCTATCATAATATTGGACTTGAGGTCCTCACCAGTGTAACAAGGCAAGAAAAAGAAATAGCACATGATTGGAAGTGAAGATGTAAAACTGTCTTTATTCAATGACTGTATGTGGAGAAAATCCAACCAAAAGACTACCAGAACTAGTAAATGGATTTAGAAAGGCTACAAGACACAAAGACAATATACAAAAATCAGCTGTATTTTTACACATTAGCAAGGAATACCTGAGAAATGATTTTTTAATCCCATTTACAATGGCATTAAAAATGTAAGATATTAAGGTATAAATAAATTCAACAAAATATGCATAGGACCTGTACACTGCAAAACTAAAAAACGTGTTGCAAGAAATTAAAGAACTAAATAAACGGAGAGCTATACCATGTTCATGTACTGGAAGGTTTGATGACATTAAAATAGCAATTCTCCACAAACTGATCTATAGAATCAAGACAATCCCAATTGAAACCACAAGTTGTTTTCTTTTTTTAAAAAAAACTAACAAGCTGATTTTAAAATACTTTTGAAAACACAAAGGACCTATAATACCCAGAAAATTTTTGAAAATAAGGAACAAAGTTGGAGGATTTACACTAACCAATTTCAAACCTCACATAAACTTATAGAAATAAAGATAATAGGCCGGGTGCGGTGGCTCACGCTTGTAATCCCAGCACTTTGGGAGGCCGAGGCGGGCGGATCACGAGGTCAGGAGATCGAGACCATCCAGGCTAACACGGTGAAACCCCGTCTCTACTAAAAATACAAAAAATTAGCCGGGCATGGTGGCGGGCGCCTGTAGTCCCAGCTACTCGGAGAGGCTGAGGCAGGAGAATGGCGTGAACCCGGGAGGCGGAGCTTGCAGTGAGCCGAGATCGCGCCACTGCACTCCAGCCTGGGTGAAAGAGCGAGACTCCGTCTCAAAAAAAAAAAAAAAAGAAAGAAAGATAATATGGTACCGACATAAGAACAGACAGCAAAAGCAACAGGAGAGAGTCCAAAAGCAGATCCACACATACATCACCAGTTGACTTTCAACAAAAATGCCAAGAGAACTCAATGGGCAAAGGATAGAGAAAGAGGAAGAAACTCAATAGGGAAAGAATTACCTTTTCAACAAATGATATTAAAAAACATATATTAGACCAGCTAGCTTGAGCCCAAGGCCTCCTCGGACAAAAAATAAAATTAAAATTAAAAAGTTGTGTATTCATAAAGGAAAATAAAGAACCTAGACCCATAGCTCATACCAAACACCCTATCAACTCCTAAAAATTGATCATGAACCTTAATATTGGAGCTATAAAACCTCTAGAATAAAACATAGGAGAAAATTCAGTAGCCTTTTTTTCACACAACATTTCAGCTATCCTTACATGCTAATAAATACATTTTTTTCATTTTGTCAAAAGTAAAAAAAAAAAATCCTTACAAACTGTGAAAACATGTCTTCATTTCTTAAATGAAATTTCAAAACACCTTCCTTATCCATGTAGTCATACAACATTTCTTCAACTGAAGAACAGAAATATTCAAGGGAAAAGAACAAAAATCTTTTTAACCTCCTTTCACATAGTTCCTACAAGAACAGGTTGGCTTCTATGAGACGGCAGTTTTGCCTCAATGATTCTTTTTTGAGTGCCTTTGCTGAAGTCATAAATAAATAAATCTCCCAACATATTAATACCACTTATAAGTTTTAAATATAAAAGTTACCAGAAAGCCATTACAATATGTGAAATGTTATGTACTGCTATATCGTCTTAAAATTGCCTGTTTTGTTTGATAAAGACTTGTATTATACAGAGATTACACATTTTTTAAACTGTAATAAAATAAATTTTAGCCATTTTAAGTATAATTTATCCCCAGTAATTTACAGAATATCTCAATAAATGTATCATTGACTATTGGTGAGGAATTGTGGTTAACAAAATAATGAATAAAAGAATTCATTATAGGCCGGGTGCGGTGGCTCACGCCTGTAATCCCAGCACTTTGAGAGGCCAAGGTGGGTGGATCACGAGGTCAAAAGATGAAGACCATCCTGGCTAACATGGTGAAACCCCGCCTCTACTAAAAATACAAAAAATTAGCCTGGCACGGTGGCAGGCGCCTGTAGTTCCAGCTACTCAGGAGGCTGAGGCAGGGAGAATAGCATGAACATGGGAGCTTGCAGTGAGCCAAGATCACGCCACTGCACTCCAGCCTGGGTGACAGAGCGAGACTGTTTCAAAAAAAAAAGAATCCATATTATAATTTAGTACTTTAACCACCATAGTTTTCCAGAAAACTAAAATTTAAAAAATACATATTGCAACACTGCTGCTTATGAGTGATTTACTATTGCACACAAGTTACCCCAAAACTCAGTAGTTTAAAACAATGGACACTTATTACCTCATAGTTACCATAAGCCAGAAACCTAGGCACAGCTTAGCTGGTTATTTCTGGGTCAATGTCTATCATGGGGTTGCAGTCAAGCTGCTGGCCAAGCTGTGGGATCCTCTGAAGGCCTCCAAGTATGAAAAGGATATGGTTCCCATCTCAGTCATATGGCTATAGGCAAGTCTCAGTCCCTACCACCTAGGATTCTCCAGGAGGCATACAACATGGCATCTTTGTTAAAAAAATTTCCTTCTTTCCACTAATAGCTTTTTTGCAGGTGTGCAATTCAATAGTTTTTAGCAAATGCACAGAATTGTACAACCATCACCACAATCAATTTTAGAATATTTTCATCACCCCAAAAAGAAACCCAGTCCTCTTTAGCAGTCAAACCCCCATTTTTCCCCACCCCCTACCCCAACACCAGTTCTAGGCAACCAGTAATCTACTATCTAATTCTATACTTGTATTCTGGACATTCCATATAAATGTAATCACACAATAAGTGGCCTTTTGTGACTGTTTCTTTTATCACTCAGAATGTTTTCAAGGTTCATCCATTTGTAGCATGAGTCAGTACTTCATTCCTTTTTATTCCTGAATAATAGTCCACTGCATGGATAGACCACATTATTTAAACCATTCATCAGTTGATATATGTTTGAGTTGTTTCAACTTTTTGGCTATTATGGCTACCGCTACTGTGCACATGTACATACAAATTTTTGCATAGATATATGTTTTCATTTCTCTTGGGTATATACCTAGGAGTGGAACTGCTTTATCATCCCTTATCCCAAATTTAGCCATTTCAAGAACTGCCAGACTGTTTCTCAAAGCAGTTGCTCCACTTTACATTCCAACATGTAGATTCCAATTTCTCCACAACATCACCAACACTTATTATTACCTGTCTATTTTATTATACATAGCCATCTTAGTTTACTAAGATAGTCACTTAGACGGTCACTTAGTAACCGTCTTAGTTACTTCGTTGGTGTGACATGGTATTTCACTGTGGTTTTGATTTCCATTTACATGGTGGCTAATGATGTAAAACATCTTTTCATGTACTTACCGGCTATTTGTATGTCTTATCTGAAGAAATGTCTATTCAAATCCTTTGTCCATTTTTTTGAGTTCCTTTTCATGACTGAGGTATAAGAGTTCCTTAAATACTCTGGTTACTTACTCTGGATACTAGACCTTTAATAGATACATGGTTTTCTCATACCAAACACTGGGGAGCATGTAGACAGGATAAAAACAGGAACTCTCACACTGCTTGTAGGACAGTAAAACAGTACAGCTACATTGGAAAGCAATTTGTATTTAGTAAAGTTACTGGTGTACACATCTGACAAACAACAACTCCAATCCTAGATGTATATTCCAGAGAAATTCTTACCTTTAAAGAAAAACATGGATGAAATTTAGTAACTAATTTAAAAAGTTGCAGGAAAAAAATCCACATAGCATGATGCCATTTATATAAAGTTCAAAAATATGCATAAGCAAACAATATTTTGGGGAGGATATACATATATAACGTAAAATAACATTATCAAGACAGCAGGCCAGGCGCAGTGGCTTACACCTGCAATCCCAGCACTTTGGGAGGCTGAGGCAGGCAGATCACTTGAGGTCAGGAGTCTAAGACTGTCAGGCCTGAGCCCAAGCTAAGCCAACATATCCCCTGTGACCTGCACGTATACATCCAGATGGCCTGAAGCAACTGAAGATCCACAAAAGAAGTGAAAATAATCTTAACTGATGACATTCCACCATTGTTATTGGTTTCTGCCCCACCCTAACTGATCAATGTACTTTGTAATCTCCCCCACCCTTAAGAAGGTTCTTTGTAATTCTCCCCACCCTTGAGTATGTACTTCGTGAGATCCACCCCTGCCCGCAAAACATTGCTCCTAACTCCACCACCTTATAGGTGTTGAGAAACCTGTAAGAACTAATGATAATCCACCACTCTGCTCACTCTCTTTTCGGACTGAGCCCGCCTGTACCCAGGTGAAATATAAACAGCCTTGCTGCTCACACAAAGCCTGTTTGGTGGTCTCTTCACACAGACGCCTGAGACACAGACCAGTCTGGCCAACATGGTGAAAACCTGTCTCTATAAAAATACAAAAATTAGTAGGGCATGGTGGCGTGTGCCCATAGTCCCAGCTACTTGGGAGGTTGAGGCAGGAGAATCGCTTCAACCCAGGAGGCAGAGTTGCAATGAGCCAAGATAGCGCCACTGCACTCCATCCAGCCTGAGTGACAGAGCAAAACTCTGTCTCAAAAAAAAAAAAAAAAGAGGAAGAAAGAAGAAAGAAGAAGAAGAAGAAAGCAAGCAAAGAAATGACAGACACAGAATTCAGCATGCTGGTTACCTTTGAGAGGAAGGAAGAAGTACACAGGAGGTCTCAATGCTATTGGTAATATTCTGTTTTTTTCAGTACATACTCTTATATGTGTGACACATTTAATAAACATTTTTTCAAAGAGCTTCACTGACAACTGAAGGTCTCTCTAATACAGAAAGACATCAGAGCAGTTCAAAGTAAATATAAAGCAGATGAGAGCATCACAGTGAACCAAACACCACACATACACAATATTGTAAAGTATTTTAAATCCAGCAAAGTGTATGCTTTGTAGAACTGAGAAGACAGATTTCCCTGCCCTTATCGGTTTCTTTCCACCGTTCTGTCCACCTCTGTCTTCCTGATCCCACCTTTACCTCTATGTCCAGAATCCACTTCTACCTCCTCCAGAGATTTTCTCTTCAATGTATCAACCTGAAGGGCACCCATCCTTCCTCTCAATTTCCATAGCATTTGTACCTCTTCAAAGCCTTCATCACATTATTCTCAGATTACACGTTTTAACTCCTCTATCAGAAATAAGCACCTGGAGAACTAGAACACCGGTCACATCATCAACCTGGCTCTCCAAACACACCAAATTTTTTGTTGACTATTGATTGAAAAAATGAATTAGAAAATTCAGGCATTTCCAAGTGAGTTAAGAAACTGGTTCTGGCCTAGTTAGAAAGAAAGAAGGAAAGAAAGAAAGAAAGCGTTTAAAATTACACTCCTTGAAAAAGAATTCCAAAATTGAAAACCCTTCAATACAGCAAAGACAAAGCTGACAACAGTCAGATAAAATATAAAATGTTTATAGTGTATACAGTGATAATTTTTCCTATTCACAGGGAACAAAACTAGAAGGCATAAGAAGAACTTTCTGATTACTTGGCATCAGAACAGTCCACGGCTTTAGAAAATGTCTTGTAGTCAACCACAAACCTAAGGAACAGGTAGCGTTGTAAAGTGTCTTTTACAGCGGGGGAAAAAGCACATACCATTTCAAGGCTCAAAAAAATGAGGTTACTTTTAGAAATTTCAGCAATATTTTTAACTTGCTTTCAGATATTTTAAACTACTTACCACCAAAAGTATAAACCTAAACATTATGTGATTATAGCAGAAATGGAACTACTACATAAGGGAAAAAGAAACAAACCACAAGTGAATCAACATCCCTCAAGAACCAGACGCTACTACTGACAACAATTAGGGTTTCTTGGCTGCTTGAATCAATTCATTCCCCGCTCTGCTTTGAGCTGGCACTAATTTAAAGGAGACAAAAATGTTGGAGCTAAGGCTGCCAGATTTAGCAAATATAAATACAGCAAGCCCAGTTACACTTTAATTTCAGACAAACAATGAATCTTTTTTTAGTACAAGTATGCTCCCACGTAATACTTACAGTAAAAATTTATTTAAAAAATTTTACAAAAATTCACTGTTTATCTGAAATTCATATCAACTAGGCATCCTGTATTTTATCTGGCAAACCTAGCTGGAGCCAAAAGGTAGAATAGTAATCCAATTTCCTCATTTTTCCGCAGAAACTGAGAAACAAAGAAAGGAACTGACTTGCCTAAGCTTAAGCCAAAGATCAGGGAAGTAAGTTGGCTTTGAAAAGAGAAAACCTTTCCACTAGGTCACCTCGGGTACCACTTATAGTACATTCCACTTTCAATTCTTGCTCAACTCACAGAAGCACCAAGCAGACAAGGTGTAAAAGGGTATGGTTTCCCTCTTTTAACATTAAACTTCAAGTTTCAGTACATCTCTTAAAACCCTAGTCTCCAAAATCAATTAGGAAACTATGTGTTACTCTTAAAAAAAAACCCTGATAATTTTGTCTACACACTACCACCTCATACTGTTTATATTTTCACTCACCATATGAAACAGGACATCCTTTTCTCCTGAACTCAGTTCTCTCAAAATCCAAAATTCTCTTGCTCCAGGGTCTCAAGTTTTCACACAAGAGCATGTTCACATTATTTCACGACTCTCAACGACTTGAGTTCGCATACTCCTTCAGTTTTCATGTTTTTTAGAGTTTTCACGTTTTTCAGGTATGTTCTTTTTTTTTTTTTTTTTTTTTTTTTTTTTTTTTTTTTGAGACGGAGTCTCGCTCTGTCACCCAGGCTGGAGTGCGGTGGCGCGATCTCGGCTCACTGCAAGCTCCGCCTCCCGGGTTCACGCCATTCTCCTGCCTCAGCCTCTCCGAGTAGCTGGGACTACAGGCGCCCACCACCACGCCCGGCTAATTTTTTTGTATTTTTAGTAGAGACGGGGTTTCACCATGGTCTCGATCTCCTGACCTCGTGATCTGCCCGCCTCGGCCTCCCAAAGTGCTGGGATTACAAGCGTGAGCCACCGCGCCCGGCCTTTCAGGTATGTTCTAACCCATTCGGTTGGCCTCAAAAGTCTTCCATTCCCATTCTGTATCGGAGCAACTAAATCAGCAATGAGGAATGAAGTCTCACTATTACAAACATACACTTACTTCCCCAGGGACTGGGACGCAAGGAAAGATGGAAAGAGAAACGTCTTTATCAGAAATTTCGGGGCCAAAAAGGCCCCGAAGTATGGCATGTGAGGGTTATGCTAGTTGTCTCTCTAATTACATAGCATGCAATCGAACAAAATAGAGAGAAAAATAACAGAAAACTCCACACATGCAAAGAATTCATTTTCCAGATCCCATCAAATTAAAAAATACACAAAACATTTCCTCAACTCCATACAGAGCTCCACAACCTATGACTTCAGGGGTCCTTAAGGGTAGTTAGCGCGGGGATGGGTGGTGAGAATAGTGATAGTGAGGCAGAAAACGGTTCCATTTTTATTTGTTTTTTCAATTTGGGCTTCCAAATAGGTTTTAAGAAAAAAAGGTTTTGTTGCATTAAAGAAACTTGCATTAAAGAAACATGAATACGGTAACATAAACCATTATAACCCCCACCCAGTAAGTTTTCTATTAAAAACTTCACCCAGGTGGACAGCAGTCCGAATCGTTTAAGATGAAAACAGATTTAAAGACCAAAGAAAAGTTAGCAATTAAAGGGCAAAATAGCTACCTATGCTTTCCTTCTGGCACCCCGAATGTACGCAGGTCTCTCGAGATCACACGTCAGACGTGGAAGGTCCTCACGGATCACTAGTCCGAGCTTCCATTTTACAGATGTGCAAACTCAGGTCAAAGACGACGGCTGACGAGCCAACCTCTCACAGCTCCTCAGTGAAAGGAATTCACCTGGCACCCGGGACGGCCGGCCTAGAGCCCTCAGCGCTGACTGTTTCTGCGATTCCTGGTTCCGCTTCGCCCGGCCCCAGGGGAAGACGCGAGCACCGGGGCAGAAAGACCCACGGCCCGGAGTCGCGCTGCCTCTCAGCGGGCTCCACGACGGGCCCGCAGCGCAGTGATGGGTCCTTGGCGGCCGCCCCCGCCCAGCCCAGCCCAGCCCAGCCCAGCCCAGCCCAGCCCAGCCCAGCCCACCTGTAGCCTACACGCGGCCGGCAGCCACACCCCCTACCCGGGCCGGGGGCTCGGCCGTCCTTATTGGCGGCCAGCGGCGGCGGCTGCGCGCGGCGTGGGGATCTCCGATCCTAGAGGCCGCAGGAGTTACCTCAGGTGGGCTCTGAGCTGGCGGCGAGACCGCCCTGTCCCGCCTCCAGCATAATCGAGACGTGGACGCAGCAGGGCCGCACCTCCGCCAGCGCGTCGCCTGTTTACACCCTACGCCCCTCAGCGGGAGGACGCCGACTGGCAGGTCACGTGACGCGGGCGTCACGTGTCTGGCCGAGTTGGGTGGGGGCGTTGCCCCGGCGACGACAGCGCCCTGGGGGCGGGCTGCAGCGGCTGCCGCGGCGCGGCCCTTCTGTGCTTACACGCCTTCGCTGTGCCCAGGCGAGAACCCACTAGGCTTGGAACCGAAAAGACTTCCCCAGCTCTGCGTTTGTCGTTTAGTGTCTCCTGGCCCTTACTACATGTTATTAATATTAGTGTTTTGGAAGGAAAAGGAAATTTTGTCTGGCAAAAGGATGTTTTACTTGGAGAAGAAGATGGAAAATACTTTCTTACCTGAGGCTATCAAACGGGAGGAAAAGCGAAGGAATAAGTAATAACGGTTTTTGCCTTGACAGATTTTTGTTTGCTTTCGCTCCCTAATCTGGACTGGAAGACAGATGCCCATAGCATAGCCTCTCAACCAGAGAAAGCACTTGAAGGAGGTTTATACGACTTCTTACTTTTAAATTGTATTTTAATTTTTATGGGGAATCATCTCTGTGTACATACAGACGTCTAAATATTTGATTCTGCATTCATCTTTTTTTTTTTTTTTTTTTTTGAGACGGAGTCTCACTTTGTAGCCCAGGCTGGAGTGCAGTGGTACGATCTCGGCTCACTGCAAGCTCCACCTCCCGGGTTCACGCCATTCTCCTGCCTCAGCCTCCCCAGTAGCTGGGACTACAGGCGCCCGCCACCACGCCCGGCTGTTTTTTTGCGTTTTTAGTAGAAACGAGGTTTCACCGTGTTAGCCAGGATGGTCTCAGTCTCCTGACCTCGTGATCCGCCTGCCTCAGCCTGCCAAAGTGCTGGGAATACAGGCATGAGCCACTGCACCCGGCCAGATTCTGCATTCATCTTTTGTCCACATAAAACTCTCATTATTCCTCTGTCACTTTCATCACTGTCTACCAAATCCAATTTTCCCACATCAAACTTCCCAGAAATAGTGTCAACCACTGCCAATTTTATTTCTCCCATAATCATGCATAAAAGATGAATAATTTGTATTTCTTAGTAAATCCATGAGTGAATTATAAGCAAATCCTCTCAAATATTCCATAGTTGTTGTGTTGTCCAGGAGTGATCTATCATATAGCTAATCAATTCCTCCCTACAATTCTGACCACTTTGAATTGTTGGCTAAGTAAAGAGCAGATGGTCAGGTTCAAAACAGTGTGCTCAAGATATCCTCTGGATCAGCAAGGTCAAAACATCTCCATTTCTATAACACACTTAGAATACAGTATTACAAAGAGCAGAAAATCATGAATTTTCTCCATTTGTCTTTTACTGTGGAAAATAGGTTATCAAGGCCAGTTGCCATAACCTGGTTGACTCTACTGCTTCTGGCAGCAGGTGTTCCATGAAGGCAGTACCAATATCTTCCATTGGTATAGCTTATGCCTAGACCAGGCTTGTTGAGCCAAAGGGTTGGTTGACTGATCTATGGATATGGAATCCTGTCATCCTTCTGCAGGAAGCGGCAGAACCTTCGTAGTTCAACAGGGATCTGTGAGCTATGCAGGGCCGATAAGCAGCACTCGTGGAGGCAAAGCTAGGGTGAGTCCTGGCACAACCATTACTGTCTAGGCAATTTCCTTAACCTTTCCGAGCCTCTCTTCAGCTATCTGAAAGATATCTACTGAATAGAGTGGTTACGAGACAAAATGAGGTAATGCCTGTATAACACTTTTAAGTGCCCAATACATAGTGTTGGGTAAATGTTAACCATATATGGTCTTTGGCGACGGGGTATTAGTATAGGAGATCGGAGTCCTGAGGGAAAGGGAGCTGACAACTTGAACGTGTCCAGGTCCTGGGTCCAGATTCTTGCCACCTGAAGTGCAGTTCAAGAAGGGATTGCCGGCCAGGCGTGGTGGCTCACGTCTGTAATACTAGCACTTTGGGAGGCCGAGGCAGGCAGATCACCTGAGCTCAGGAGTTCAAGACCAGCCTGGCCAACATGGCCTAGCCAACATGAAACCTTCTCTCTACTAAAAATACAAAAATTAGCCAGGCATGGTGGTGGGCATCTGTAATCCCAGCTACTCGGGAGGCTGAGACATGATAATCGCTTGAACCTGGGAGGCAGATGCTGCAGTGAGCCAAGATCATGCCACTGCACTCCAGCCTGGGTGACAGAGTGAGACTCCATCTCCAAAAAAAAACAAAAATGGGATTGCCAGCAAGGAAACAAAGCACAATTGGGAAGAAACCGTTGCACACAGAAGTAAGGCAGCCAGTAAGGGAATTGCTCATAGGGCATCAGGTGCTCACTCCAAGAGGCATACTCGCCTCGTGGCAACAGCTTAATTCCAAATCCTCCCTGCCTGTGTTAATGGGGACTTCTAATACACTGCCTTTCCTTAGCCTTAGCCCACATAGGGAAATTACCTACCCTCTCCTAGAGTTTGTGGGACATGAAGAGAGAAGAAAGAATTCAGGCTTGAGCCAAGTGATCAGTGTTATCTCCAGAGCCAGTCACACTGACTCCCCACCAAATGGTTAAATACATCAACCCATCAACCATGTTCTCTAGTTTTTTCTTGTTGTTGTTGTTTGAGACAGGTTTTGCTCTTGTTGCCCGGGCTGGAGTGCAATGATGCGATCTCAGCTCACTGCAACCTCCACCTACCAGGTTCAAGCAATTCTCCTGTCTCAGCCTCCTGAGTAACTGGGATTACAGGCGCCTGCCACCACACCCAGCTAATTTTTGGTATGTTTAGTAGAGACGGGGTTTCACCATGTTGGCCCGGCTGGTGTCGAACTCCTGACCTCAGGTGACCCGCCCGCCTCGGCCTCCCCAAGTGCTGGTGTGCCCGGAGTTTGTTCCTTCCAGTGGGTTCTTGGTCTCACTGATTTCAAGAATGAAGCCGCGGACCTCTGCTGTGAGTGCTACAGCTCTTAAAGGTGGCACGGACCCAAAGAGTGAGTAGCAGTAAAATTTATTGTAAAGAGCAAAAGAGCAAAGCTTCCACAGTGTGCAAAGGGAGCCGAGCAGGTTGCTTCTGCTGGCTGAGATGGCCAGCTTTTATTCCCTTATTTGTCCCTGCCCACATCCTGATGATTGGTCCATCTTACAGAGTGCTGATTAGTCCATTTTACAGAGTGCTGATTGGTCCATTTTACAGAGTGCTGATTGGTGCATTTACAATCCTTTAGCTAGACATAGCGCTGATTGGTGCGTTTTTACAGAGTGCTGATTGGTGCATTTACAATCCTTTAGCTAGACACAGAAAAGTTCTCCAAGTCCCCACTTGACCCAGGAAGTCCAGCTGGCTTCGCCTCTCACTGGGATGACAGGTGTGAGCCACCACGCCCAACCGTGTTCTAGTTCTTTAAAGAGTTTCATTGCAAAAAATAAAATGTGTTGGCCAGGCACGGTTGCTCACGCCTGTAATCCTAGCATTTTGAGAGGCCGAGGCGGGCAGATCACGAGGTCAGGAGATCAAGACCATCCTGGCTAACAAGTGAAACCCCATCTCTACTAAAAATACAGAAAATTAGCCAGGCGTGGTGGCGGGCACCTGTAGTCCCAGCTACTGGGGAGGCTGAGGCAGGAGAATGGCGTGAACCTGGGAGGCGGAGCTTGCAGTGAGCCGAGATCGTGCCACTGCACTCCAGCCTGGGCAACAGACCAAGACTCCATCTTAAAATAACATTAAAATAAAATAAAATAAAATAAAATAAAATGTGTTATATATGACAAAATATATGGCAAATGTACAGTGCATGGCTCTATAATGGCACCCAATCTAATACAACAGATATACTAGTGTTCCCACTAGAATAGATGAATGTAAGGACTAATGGGGAGCTTGCAAACAAAGGAAGAAACTAGCAATAACCTACTAAAGTGTTGCAAAGCTATGTGGTAGAGCTAACCTTGAATTCATGTTTCCTGGTCCCAAATCTAAATGCCTTTTCCTTTTTTTTTTTTTTTGTTGTTGTTGCCTTGATATAAGACTTTTTCCTTTTTATTAATAACCTTAATAAAGATACAGTTTCACCAGACTCAAGTTCACCAGACTGGAATTCAGAGGAGAGATATAGAGATATAAATTGAAGATTAGGCAGTGGTATTCAAAAAGCCACATGATTGGATGAGATCACACAGAGAATTATTTTCATATCTTTGACCTCAACCCAAAATACAAAATACATTTTACATATTAACCAAATACATGTATATAATTTAAAAGTTTCCAGAAACAGGCTGGGCGCGGTGGCTCACGCTTGTAATCCCAGCACTTTGGGAGGCCGAGGCGGGCGGATCACGAGTCAGGAGATCGAGACCACGGTGAAACCCCGTCTCTACTAAAAATACAAAAAATTAGCCGGGCATGGTGGCGGGCGCCTGTAGTCCCAGCTACTCGGAGAGGCTGAGGCAGGAGAATGGCGTGAACCCGGGACGCGGAGCTTGCAGTGAGCCGAGATCGCGCCACTGCACTCCAGCCTGGGCGACAGAGCCAGACTCCATCTCAAAAAAAAAAAAAAAAAAAGTTTCCAGAAACAAATTTACCATTCCTACGTGTGATGCACAATTTCTTCTGTTTAAATTTTTCACTCCCAACTCAATTGATTATTTTAACCCAGTAACAGTTGTGGCCTACAGTTTGAAAATCATTGAAAGTCACCGATCTAGGATGTTCATAAGTCCGAATTGCATAATTGCAGCAAAAGAAGAGACTGAAAAGCTAGACATGTGGTACTGTAGAGATAAGAAGAAAATTTAGAAGAAGCAATCAGAGGTAAGAGGAGAACTGGAACAAAGGAGTCCTAATCAAGTGAAGAAAATGCTTCAGGAGACAAGTGCCTAAAGGTGTCATTTGCACTGAGAGGCTGAGTCAGATGAGGATTGACCTCTGAACTGTCAGTGTAGAGATCACTGAGACCTTGGGAACAGAGCAATTAAGATAAAGTGGTAGGGTTAAAAGCCTGATTCTTGAGATAATAGATGGTGACGACAAGTAAATACAATCATTGCTCTCTTGCTGTAAAGGAGAGCAGGGAAATAGGATCATAGCAGGTAAGAGATGCAGGATTGAGGTTTTCTGTTTAAATATTTATACACTAATACAAATGCTCTAGTAACTGGATGTACAAGAGAGTGACAACTGTAAGAAGGAAAATCTTGAGTAGATTGGAGGAGTCATCCTTAGATAATGAAAAAACAAGAGAAAGGGAATGGCAGGCCACAGATACAGATAGCTTGGTAGATTTGTTGTTGAACATGAAACTGACCCAATAGTCCCATAGACAGTTCTTTTGGCCAAACATAGAAAGTGACCCTTCTTTTCTTAAAGCTCGAAACTTAACATTTGTTTTATCTGAGTTCCTTTCTCGGGAAGGACCCCTGGCCTCTCAGAAAGTATCAAAGAATTGAAACTTACCAGATCACCACATTCAGACAATGAGATGCCAGACCCTTCCTTTTGTTTCCTTACCACTCCCTAGTTCCTGTTTTCTAACACATTGTTACACTTCTTCCCTGCTATATAAACCCCAAATTTTAGTCAGTCAGGGAGATGGATTTGAGACTGACCTCCCATCTCCTTGGCTGCAACACCTGATTAAAGTCTTCTTCCTCAGCAGTGAGCAGCAAGACTTAGCCAGAACTCCTGATGTTTCTGTAACAGATGCATGTGGAATTTCTCTTTGATTGTTGATAGTTAAATAAAATAAAAGCTGAGTGTGAGGAGAGGGAGAGAGGTGCTGGTGGTTTCAGAAAGGAGGAGAGCATGTGGCTATCATCCAGGAGCCTGCTACAGCCCAGCCCAGCCCTAGGATCTCCCACGTAGGTGACTGCTGTATATTTCTCGCAACTTCCATCCTTGCCTCCTTACAGTCTTCTTCTTCTACACAATCACCAAAGTGACTTTTCTTTTTTTTTTTTTTTTTTTTTTTTGAGACGGAGTCTCGCTCTGTCGCCCAGGCTGGAGTGCAGTGGCGCGATCTCGGCTCACTGCAAGCTCCGCCTCCCGGGTTCACGCCATTCTCCTGCCTCAGCCTCTCCGAGTAGCTGGGACTACAGGCGCCCGCCACCACGCCCAGCTAATTTTTTTGTATTTTTAGTAGAGACGGGGTTTCACCGTGGTCTCGATCTCCTGACCTCGTGATCCGCCCACCTCGGCCTCCCAAAGTGCTGGGATTACAAGCGTGAGCCACTGCGCCCGGCCAAAAGTGACTTTTCAAAACCAAAGTCACGAAGTGACTTTTCAAAACCATGTCAACCCCGATATTTTCCCAATTCAGAATAAAATCCAAAAGTGTTTGGCTCTAAGTCCTGCATGATCTAGCCCCTATTTCCCATCGTCCTCTTTCTTGCTTTGGTCTAGCCACCTGGCTTCCTTGCTGTTCCTTAGTTTCCTCAAGAGTAGAACATTTCCTTCCATTCTGAGAGGTGACAGCGTGCGCCCTCGCTCGCTCTCTGCGCCTCCTTGGCCTTGGCGCCCATTCTGGCGGTGCTTGAGGAGCCCCTCAGCCCACCGCTGCACTGTGGGAGCCCCTTTCTGGGCTGGCCAAGGCTGGAGCCGGCTCCTTTAGCTTGCAGGGAGGTGTGGAAGGAGAGGCCCAAGCAGGAACCGGGGCTGCGCGTGGCCCCTGTGGGCCAGCTAGAGTTCAGGGTGGGCGTGGGCTTGATGAGCCCTGCACTGGGAGCAGCCGGCTGGCCCTGCCGCCCGGGCAGTGAGGGGCTTAGCACCTGGGCCAGTGGCTGTGGAGGGTGTGCTAGGTCCCCCAGCAGTGGCGGCCCACCGGTGCTGCACTCCATTTCTCGCCAGGCCTTAGCTGCCTCTGCACAGGGCAGGGCTCGGGACCTGCAGCCCGCCATGCCTGAGCCTCCCCCTCCTCCATGGGCTCCTGTGTGGCTGGAGCCTCCCTGACGAGCGCCACCCCCTGCTCTAAGGCACCCAGTCCCATCAACCACCCAAGGGCTGAGGAGTGCGGGCGCACAGCACGGGACTGGCAGGCAGCTCCACCTGCAGCCTGGGTGCGGGATCCACTGGGTGAAGCCAGCTGGGCTCCTGAGTCTGGTGGGGGCATGGAGAAACTTTATGTCTAGCTCAGGGATTGTAAATACACCAATCGGCACTCTATACCTAGCTCAAGGTTTGTAAACACACAAATCAGCACCCTGTGTCTAGCTCAGGGTTTGTGAATGCACCAATCCACACTCTCTATCTAGCTACTCTGGTGGGGACTTGGAGAACCTTTGTGTGACACTCTGTATCTAGCTATTCTGGTGGGGACGTGGAGAACCTTTGTGTCTACCTCAGGAATTGTAAACGCACCAATCAGCACCCTGTCAAAACAGACCACTCGGCTCTACCAATCAGCAGGATGTGGGTGGGGCCAGATAAGAGAATAAAAGCAGGCTGCCGGAACCAGCAGTGGCAACCAGCTGGGGTGCCCTTCCACACCGTGGAAGCTTTGATCTTTTGCTCTTTGCAATAAATGTTGCTGCTGCTCACTCTTTGGGTCCACACTGCCTTTATGAGCTGTAACACTCACCACGAAGGTCTGCAGCTTCACTCCTGAAGCCAGTGAGACCACGAACCCACTGGGAGGAATGAAAAACTCCAGAGGCACCGCCTTAAGAGCTGTAACACACTGCGAAGGTCCACAGCTTCACTCCTGAGCCAGCGAGACCACGAACCCCACCAGAAGGAAGAAACTCCGGACACGCTGCCTTTAAGAACTGTAACACTCACCGTGAGGGTCCGCGGTTTCATTCTTGAAGTCAGTAAGACCAAGAACCCACCAATTCCGGACACATTTCCTCACTTCCTTTGTAGCTTATTTAAATGTGACTTTCTCAAGGTTGTCTTTGACCATCCTTTGTGAAACAGCACTCCCATCAATGTCGCCTTACCCTGCTTGGTTTTTGTTATTAGCACTTACTGCCATCTCTGGCAGAGATATTTATAGCACATTAAATATCCATTTGCTACCAGCTCCCTTCATACAACCCTTGCAATTAGGTCAGGCCCTATAAACAACGGGCTGTGAGCAAAAAGGGGCATATACACATCTAGGCAAAAGCACCAAATGCAACCCTCTAGCTCTGTCTTCCCCTGCTGCAGTGATGTAGACCACATGTTGCAGTGGTGAAGCCACAGAGTCGACACAGCCTGAATCACTGAGTCACTGCCTGGGTCAGCTGTCCTGGGAAGTTGCCTGGCTCAGTGAGTTTTCCATGGTGGAAAAATAAACTTTGTTGTGTCAAATCACTGAGCTTTTGGGATTGATTTGTTACCACAGCATAATATATGATCTGATATGGTCTAAATTGTGTCCCTCCACTCCCAAAATTCATATGTTGAAGTCCTAACTCCCAGATCTCAGAATGTGACTGCATTTTGACATAGGGTCCTTAAAGAGGAGGTTAAAAAAGGTGATTAGAGTGGGCCCTAATCCAATATAACAGATGTCTTCATAAGAAGAGGTGATTAGGTCAGGTGTGGTGGCTTACACCTGTAATCCCAGCACTTTGAGAGGCCAAGGTGGGTGGATCACGAGGTCAGGAGTTCGAGACTAGCCTAACCAATGTGGTGAAACCCCATCTCTACCAAAAATACAAAAATTAGCCAGGCGTGATGGTGCACACCTGTAATCCCAGCTACTCAGGAGGCTGAGGCAGGAGAATCGCTTGAACCTGGGAGGTGGAGGTTGCAGTGAGCCAAGATAGCACCACTGCACTCCAGTCTGGGCAACAGAGTGAAGCTCCCTCTCAAAAAAAAAAAAAAAAAAGAGCCGGGCACGGTGGCTCACGCCTGTAATCCCAGCACTTTGGGAGGCTGAGGTGGGCGGATCACGAGGTCAGGAGATCGAGACCATCCTGGCTAACAAGGTGAAACCATGTCTCTACTAAAAAAATACAAAAAAAATTAGCCAGTCGCGGTGGCGGACGCCTGTAGTCCCAGCTACTCGGGAGGCTGAGGCAGGAAAATGGCATGAACCTGGGAGGCGGAGCTTTCAGTGAGCCAAGATAGGCCACTGCACTCCGGCCTGGGCGAAAGAGCAAGACTTTGTCTCAAGAAAAAAAAAAAAAAAAAGAACAGGAGATCAGGACACAGACACACACAGAGGAAGGACCGTGAGAGCACACAAGGAGAAGATGGTCATCTGCAAGGCATGGAGGATTCAGAAGAAACCAGCTCTTCTGACACCTTGATCTTAGGGTTTCAGCCTCCAAAAATGTGAGAAAATTAATTTGTCCCTGAAGCCGCTCAGTCTCTGATACTTTGTTATGGCAGCCCTACAAATGAATGCAGAATCCTAACACCATCTGGCATATTTGTTTTATTTCCTCTAGAATGTGTGTGAGGAAAGCAAGGATGTTTAGTTCAACACTGTATCCACAGTACTTAATTGAGCCTGACAGCTACCAAAAGCTCAATTAATATCTATTAAATTACTGAATACTGTATTTTAATGAAAAAGTTCAAAGAAAATCTTTCTGTGGCTCTACTCATTTTGCTAACTTTCTCTAATAAATGTTTAGACTCCTCTGCATTGAACTTTATTTTCATTTCTAATTTTGCTAGTTTGCTTTTCTTTCTTAAGGTAAGGTTGATGTGAATTTGGTTGAAATATTTCAGGACAACTGCAATTTTATTCAATTTCCAGTATTCACTTTTTTCCTAATTTCCATTTCCTCCTTTATTTTGGTTTTCTGACATCTTTTCTCAAGTTTTAGATTATAGTTTTGCTTTCTTGGTAACATGGACATTTCTATATTCAATCCTTTCTGGAATAAAGAATATAGCACTATAAATTTTCTGGTAATGATAGCTTTGATGGTGCTCTCAAAAACTTAATAGGTACTACTTTAAAATGTAGTATTATTGATTCTAGAATTCTTTGATCTACATGTGAAGATTTTTTTAGCCGTTATTGCTATAGATTTTAATGACAGTATTTTGCAACACAGTATTTCTAAGAAGGCAATGTTGACTTTTATATTTTACATGAATTTTCCTGCCCCCAAAGTGAACTTTTTATAAAGCAATGATATAAATGAGAAAATGAAACCCCTACTGTTTGTCCCATTCTCTACAAAAATCTAAAAGCCACCTTGTTTTTCTCTGCAGACTTACTCTACTATATCTACAATGGGTATCAAGGCACTTGCTACCTAGTCTATTCCTTCTTTCTGCAGGTATCTTTTCTTAAAGTTTTTTTAAATAAACTATTTTTAGAACAAGTTTAGATTTACTGAAAATTTGCAAAGATAGTTCCCATACATCTCACACCCACTCTCCCTTATGAACATCTTATATTACTATGGTATATTTGTTACAATTAATGAGCCAATAATGAGACATTATTTAAAGTCCATGCT
Organism: Symphalangus syndactylus; assembly: GCF_028878055.3. Lineage (NCBI taxonomy): Eukaryota > Metazoa > Chordata > Mammalia > Primates > Hylobatidae > Symphalangus > Symphalangus syndactylus. Next base: position 83,119,082 of record NC_072426.2, read on the forward strand.
TTCTTCAGATTCCCTCGGCTTTCCCTTTTCTGTTTCAGGACCCCATCCAGGGTACCACATGACATTTGTCAGTATGTCCCCGTACTCTTGGCTGTGACAGTTTCTCAGACTTTTCTCCTTTTTGATAAACTTGACAGTGTTGAGAAGTACTGGTCAGGTATTGTGTAGAATGTGCCTCAATGGACAGTGTCTAATGTTTTCCTCATGGTTACACTGGGGTTGTGGGTTTTGAGAGGAAGACTACTAAAGTGTCATTCTCACCACATGGTATCAAGTGAACACACTAGCAACATGATTTATGCCTGCTGATGTTGACCTTCACTACTTGGCTGAGGAGTTTGTCAGGTCTCTCCATTATAAAGTTACTCTTTTCCCCATTTCCAGACTGTACTCCTTGGAAGAAAGTTATTATGCATAGCCCACACCTAAGACTTGAAGCGTTTGCTCCTCCTCCTCCTTGGGAGTGGAATATCTACAGAATTCTTCTGTGTGGAGAATATGGCCCTTCTCCCTTATTTATTATTTATTTATATCAGTGTAGAATCATGGATATTTATTTTATACTGAGATATAAGCCAATACTACTGTATTTTGTTGCTCAAATTGTTTTAGATTTGGCCATCGAGAATGCTTTCATTTGGTTCCTGTGTCCCCCTGGCATACCCCATAGTTCTTATAAGTTTTTGATATCTTGGGGCTTTTCAGTACTTCCTTACTTTTCAGCACTTTAAGACATATTTTTGGCTGGGCACGGTAGCTCACACCTGTAATCCCAACACTTTGGAAGGCCAAGGCGGGCAGATCACCTGAGGTCACCAGTTTGAGACCAGCCTGGCCAGCATGATGAAACCCCGTCTCTACTAAAAATACAAAAAATTGGCTGGGCGTAGTGGTGTGCGCCTGTAATCCCAGCTACTCGGGAGGCTGAGGCAGGAGAATTGCTTGAACCCAGGAGGTGGAGGTTGCAGTGAGCCCAGTTCATGCCATTGCACTTCAGCCTGGACAAGAGCGAGACTCCATCTCAAAAAAAAAAAAAAAAAGAAAACGTATTTCCTGCCCTAGTTCCACAATCAGGCATCTCTCCAAGGAACCGTGTCCCCTCTCTAAAGAACGGTATTAGAAAGTAAGATGTGGGCACTACATGTGCTCATTGCTGCTAGGGTACTGTTGCATCCAGGACCCCTCAGCTGATGTCACAATGAAATATAATCACATAATAAAACATGATTTACCAGTACAAAGAATTGAGCTAATACTAAAAGATTAGCCTACTATTTGTCTATATCTTTCTGCTTCAGGTGTTTCTTATAGGCAGCAAGGTACCAGATTTTATTTTTTAATCCTATCTGTAATTTTTTCTTTTTATTAAAGACTAAAGTCTATTTGTATTTATTCTATCCTTTATCAACATTTTCTCTCCTTAAGGTCTTTGTTTTATAAGTAATTCTATTGATAGATGTTAGTTGTGGTAAAGTAGAATTGAATATCATTAAATACTAAAGATATGATTATAATTTTTAAATACTATATAGACGAAAACCTCAACCTTATTCTTTTTTTTCTATTCTATGCATATAATAAAATGTTTCATTTCTTTCTTGGGCAAATTGGATATGAGTTTTGGGGCTCATTTAGTGTTCCTGCATTTTCTTCATTAGGATTTTGTTCTTTACATTTTCTTTCTATCTCAACAAACCTTAAATACTCTTTTGGAATCAAATCATCTTCTGTAGCAGATATTGTAGATCATTAGCTCAATGTTTTTTTCCAAATTTGTTCTCCCTTGATTGAAACTGCTACAATGGAAAGGCTACCCTTTTAACAGATTCTGATCGATGAAGTATATGTTGAAGTCACTCAGCAGGGCACCCATTCCTAAATAGAGAATAAAGTTTGACTAAGAAAAAGTCCTTCAGAATATACAGTTGTCTCTTGGTATCTGTCAGCTATTGGCTCCAGGATCCCCTACAGATACCAAAATCCACAGATGCTTAAGTCTGTTATATAAAATGGTATAGTATTTGCACATAACCTACAAACATGCTCCTGTATAATTTAAATCTTCTCTAGATTACTTATAATACCTCATACAGCATAAATGCTATGTAAATAGTTGTTATACTGTGTTGTTTAGGGAATAACAACAAGAAAAAAATCCTGTACGTGTTCAGTACAGATGCAACCATCTATTTTTTTCAAATATTTTCAATCCTTGGTTGAATCCATGAACATGGAACCCATGGATACTGATATGATTTGGCTCTGTGTCCCCACTCAAATCTCATCTAGTAGCTCCCGTAATTCCCAAGTGTTGTGGGAGGTACCCAGTGGGAGATGACTGAATCTTGGGGGCGGATCTTTCCCTTGCTGTTCTCACATAGTAAATAGGTTTCACAAGATCTGGTGGTTTAAAAATGGGAGTTTTGGCCGGGCGTGGTAGCTCACACCTATAATCCCAGCACCTTGGGAGGCCGAGGTGGGCAGATCACTTGAGGTCAGGAGTTTGAGACCAGCCTGGCCAACATGGCAAAACCTAGTCTCTACTAAAAGTACAAAAAAGTTAGCCAGGCATGATGGCGCATGCCTGTCGTCCCAGCTACTCGGGAGGCTGAGGTGGGAGAATCACTTGAATCTTGCAGGGGAGGTTGCAATGAGCTGAGATTGTGCCACTGCACTCCAGCCTGGGTGACAGAGTAAGACTCCATTTCAATAATAATAATAAGTGAATAAAAATGGGCGTTTCCCTGCACAAACTCTTCTCTTGTCTGCTGCCATGTGAGAGGTGCCTTTCACCTTCCATCATGATTGTGAGGCCTCCCCAGCCATGTGGAACTGTAAGTCCAATAAACCTCTTTGTTTTGTAAATTGCCCAGTCTTGAGTATGTCTTTATCAGCAGTGTGAAAATGGATTAATACAGATACGAAGGGCCAACTATATATATTTTTTCTCCTAGGCCTCTCCCCCATCACCTCCCTCACCACATTCCTAGCTAATTTTCATTACTCTTTTTTTTTTTTGAGACGGAGTCTCGCTCTGTCGCCCAGGCTGGAGTGCAGTGGTGCAATTTCAGCTCACTGCGAGCTCCGCCTCCCAGGTTCATGCCATTCTCCTGCCTCAGCCTCTCCGAGTAGCTGAGACTACAGGCGCCCGCCACCACGCCCGGCTAAGTTTTTTGTATTTTTAGTAGAGACGGGGTTTCACCATGGTCTCAATCTCCTGACCTCGTGATCCGCCCGCCTCGGCCTCCCAAAGTGCTGGGATTACAAGCGTGAGCCACCGCGCCCGGCCTCATTACTCTTTCAGAAGTTTCAACTTCAAGAATCCTGTACTAGGTCAGGTGCCTGTGTTGCATATTTGCATAGCTCTGCATACTTCCCCTTTATAATATTTATCAAAATTATAATTATATAAGGACACACTTAGTTGTTTAAAGTCTGCCTATATTGCAATGTAAACTCTACCTGCCTAATTTACTACTATATTCCAAACACTAATTACAGCCCCTTGCACCTGGGAGGCACTCCATAAACATCTGAATGAATAAATTTGCAAAAGATTACCTAATAAAGCGTAGTGACCAAGTACATATAAGTTAAGCAATACTTCCACTCTTATCCTTAGGCCCCACCCATGCTAATCAGTCATATTCTTACTTCCTTGCTATGTACAAAATTCTCAAACATTTGAGAACAACCAACAGTACAAAAGAAAGAAATTATGGCTGACGAAGAATCCAAGAGCATGAATTGGAAAAAAGTCAATTAAAATAAAAAATTTCTAGGAATAAGGCTAAATAGGTTAATTGAGCCACTCCTCAAACTAAAAATGCTGGATAAAAAAATTTAAAAGTATATATGCTTAAAGAATCAAAGAACTGGGACAACTCTCAAGAATCACTGGGATAAAATCTAAGTGAAAGCATGCATCCAAAGTGGTACACAGAGCACTGAAATCCTGTGTCCCATGTACATGTGACAAACCAAGTAGTGTGACTTTGGCTCCCATGGCTTCTCAAAGCCAGGGAGACAGAAGTCGAAGCTCAATGTCACCTAAGGGAGACCCTCTTCTCCCCAAAACTGGGATCCCACTCTACCTCCCAACCCCCAAGTCTGCAAAGAAGGATACTCTGAGGCTGGTAGAGAGGGAACCTGAGGAGTGGAGATGGATATGAGAAATTATAAACAAAAGCCAGTTCCCAGGGGACTAGATGGGGGAGGGAAAAGGGGGAAGGGAAAGGAAAGGAAGGGGGAAAAAGAAAGAAAGGAGCAGTTAGCTAAGAGTGTATCCTTGTTCAGGGAAAACACATACTAGAAATACATAGAGATGGATGAGCATGATGTCTGCCTCTTACTCTTTGGTTCAGAAAAAGGTTAATGGTAATTGCTAAACACGTGCTGACAGAGAGTGCAAATATGGTGAAATATTAATAGCTGGGGACCAAGAAAGTTCTTTTTCTGCACTTACAACTTTTCTATAAAGTTGAAAGTATTTCAACATAAATTATAAGAATACTAAACTAAGATAAAAGTCAAATGATTATGTGAAGAATGTCTTCAAGAAGAGTAATTCTCAATATACTAATTATATGATTAGTAGCCTTAATAGGGACAGTCTTAATCTGATGATAAGATCCAGGTATATTTTTCCAATGACATTAATAAACAAGAAAAGTAATGGGAAAACAAAAACCCATGAGCTTCAAAAAAAAAGGAAATTAAAAAGCAAAATAAACTATGGCATAATTTTAGACAAATGAAGGAATTTAAGAGGAATCAGTTTTATCTCTATGTTTAGAAAATGAACCTTTGCCTATCACAGGTTTAGTGATCTTGGATTACAGAAAAGATATCATACTCTCATACTAATTAGATCTTCAGTAAATATTTCTAAAAAATGTATTTTAACTTTATTAGTGTCAGATTTTAAGTCAACCTAAAAAAAAGGCAGAAAAGGCTATAATTTAACAGAACGTAATATGCTTTAGGGCTAACAGATACTACTTTAAGTGGATAGATCACTAAAAAAGACTTGGTACATTCTTTTTCTTTTTTGAGATGGAGTCTTCACACGATCTCAGCTCACTGCGACCTCCACCTCCTGGGTTCAAGCGATCCCCCTGCCTCAGCCTCCCAAGTAGCTGGGATTACAGGCGCACACCACCACGCCCAGCTAATTTTTTGTATTTTTAGTAGAGACGGGGTTTCATCATGCTGGCCAGGCTGGTCTCGAACTCCTGACCTTGTGATGCGCCCGCCTCAGCCTCCCAAAGTGCTGGGATTACAGGCATGAGCCACCGCGCCCTTTTTTTTTTTCTTTTTTTTTTTTGAGACGGAATCCTGCTCTGTAACCCAGGCTGGAGGGCAGTGGCATGATCTTGGCTCACTGCAATCTCCACCTCCCGGGTTCAAGCGATTCTCCTGCCTCAGCCTCCTGAGTAGCTGGGATTACAGGCACCTGGCACGACGCCTGGCTAATTTTTGTATTTCTAGTAGAGATGGTGTTTCACCACGTTGGCCAGGCTGGTCTCGAACACCTGACCTCAGGTGACCTACCCGCCTCTGCCTCCCAAAGTGCTGAGATTACAGGCGTGAGCCACCAAACCCAGCCGAGACTTAATACATTCTTAAAAGCTTTTTCATTCATTCAACAAATATTTATTGAAGGCCTAAGCACAGTGCCTGGTGATGGCTTGGGAGCATGGATGGATAGATGGGCAGGAGAGCAATTCCTGCTTTCATGGACTTGCCATCTTGTCCAACTCAAAGGCTCACACAATTAAACCTGTTGTGGATTTGGATTTCCTTTCAGGGAAGGAAAATGGTTTCAAGAGGAAAGGCACTGACCCAGATAGGAATATTTCCTGGCAGGCTTCCTTCAGGAAGTAATGATGGAGTTGACATCTGAAAGAAGAGTGGGTGTTAACAAGAGAAAACAGGCTGGAAAAGCTAAAAGAAAGTGAATGTGGGCAAATCCCAGGAAGCCTAGGGAAATAGTGCAAGATGAGGCTGGAGAAGTAAGAGTGGGCTAGACAACAGAAGCCTTACTAGGAAGGGGAAAGGTTAAAGATTTGGCTCTGCCATAGACTGAATGTTTATGTCTTCCCAAAACTCATTGAATTCATTAGGGTGAAATCTAATTCCCAGTGTGATGGTATTTTGAGGTGGGGCCTTAGGGAAGTGATTAGGTAATGAGGGCAGAGCCTTCATTAATGGGAGTAGAGCCCTTATAAAAGAGACCCAGGACGGGCCGGGCGCAGTGGCTCACGCTTGTAATCCTAGCACTTTGGGAGGCCGAGGCGGGCGGATCACGAGGTCAGGAGATCGAGACCACGGTGAAACCCCGTCTCTACTAAAAATACAAAAAAAAAAAAAAATTAGCCGGGTGTGGTGGCGGGCACCTGTAGTCCCAGCTACTCAGAGAGGCTGAGGCAGGAGAATGGCATGAACCCGGGAGGCAGAGCTTGCAGTGAGCCGAGATCGCGCCACTGCACTCCAGCCTGGGCGACAGAGCGAGACTCCGTCTCAAAAAAAAAAAAAAAAAAAAAAAAAAAAAAAAAAAAGAGACCCAGGATGGAGGCCCCTTGTGCCTTCCACCATGTGGACAAGATGAAAATATGGTCACCTATGAAGAAGTAGGCCCTTACCAGACATCAGATCTGCTAGTGTCTTCATACTGGACTTCCTGGTCTCCAGAACTGTAAGAAATACATTTCTGTTGTTTTTATAGTATTCTGTTATAGCAGGCCAAACGGAGTAACATAGGGTCTATTCTAAGAACAAAGGAAGTCCTGAAATATTTCAAACACTGATGTGCTCAAAGTTTTGTTTCTGTAAGCTCACTCTGGCTAAGTGTAGAAACAGGTTGTAAAGGGCATAGAAGTAATTCAGGGAGCCTAGGTAGGAACCTATTGCAATAGCTCAGGTAAAAACTATGGTAACATGGACTAGTCTAACTGCAGTAGAATAGGGAATTTGAAATAACTGACTTATGAACTGAATGTGTATGTCCCCCCTCCCACAAATTCCTATATTGAAGCCCTAACCCATGCGTGGCTGTATTTGGAGTAAGAAAGTAATTAAGGCTAAAGAGGTCATGAGAGTAGAGCTCTAATCTAATAGGACTGATATCTTTATAAGAAAGAACACTGAAGAGCTTGCTCTCTCCCCACTGCCCCTCACTCTGCTGCACATGTACCAAGGAAAGGCCAGGTAAGAACATAGCAAGGAGGCTGCCATTTGCAAGCCAGGAAGAGAGTCCTCACCCACAAAGAACCCTGCTGGACTTTGATTTGGGACTTCTAGAATCCAGAACTGTGAGAAAACAAATTTCTGTTGTTTAAGCCACTCATGGATACCCCCTTGGTATCCATGGGGGATTGGTTCTAAGACCCCCTGTAGAACCCAAAATCCGTGGATGCTCAAGTCTCTTATATAAAATGGCATAGTATTTCCACATAACCTATGCACATCCTCTTGTAATTACACTGCTTTAGAGAATGAGAGGGGGAAAAAAGTCTGTACATGTTCAACATAGATGCAAATATCCTTTTTTAACTGAAATATTTTTATCCCCAGTTGGTTGAATCTATGGATGTGGAACCCTTAGATATGGAGGACCAACTGTATTTTGTTGTGGCAGCCTGAGCAGATAAATGCAGATTTTGGTACCAAAAAGTGTGGTATTTCTGTAACAAATACCTAAAAATGTGGAAGTGGCTTTGGAACTGGGTAATGGTGAGAGGCTGGAGGAGTTTTAACTTGCATGCTAAAAAAAAGTCTATAGTGTCCTGAAGGACTGTTGATAGCTATGGTCCAACAGGTGATTGGATTAAAAGTAACTCTTATAAGGGCTCAGAAAGAAAAGGGGAGAGCCAGAGAGAAAGCCTCCATATTCTTACAGTATACATATATCATCATCCACAGAATGTTCATGGGCATGATGGACTTTAAAGGCCCATCTGGTGAAGTCTTAGGTAGAAATGCAGAACAGCTTAATAGAAACAAAGGAGATTCTTGTTATAAGATAGAAAGAAAGAAATAGTTGTGTTCTAGTGTTTTGTGGAAGGCAGAAATTGTGAGCAATGAAATTGGATCTAAATTTAGTTAAGGAGATTTCTAAGCAAACTATTGAAGGAGCAACTTGGTTTCTCTACCACTTAAAATGCAAGGAGATAAAGTGAAGGAATTTTAAGCAAAAAGAAACTAGAACTTGAAGATATAGAAAATTCTCAAGCCTATCCGTATTGCAAAGAAACGAGAAAGCTTGTTTTGAAGAGAACATTAAAGATGTGGCTGAACAACCATTTGATAACATTAGTGTGGGTGTGAACTACAGATTTAATCAGCCACCTGAGCAGAAGCCAAGAACAGAGATGGGATTGTACCAGCAGAGATACTGCCAGCCGGGACTAAAGGGGACAGGAAAAATCAGAATGGAATGAAAGAAGGCTTTAGGACTTCTCAGATTCTACAGAAACAGACAACAGAGCTATCTGGCTGTGAGCATGAGCTATCCTTTTAAAAAGTGAAGAATGGCCCCAAAAGTGATTCAAATATTGTCCGTGAACCACAGCCTGCCATTCTCACCACAGGCCTAAGAGTCAGGGCTAGTTCCTCCTCCATTTCAAAGGGTGGGGCCTTTTCACTCAGGGGAGGCCAGGATCCCACTGCCCAATGCCTCAGGGACAAGGCTGAGGCCCAGTGCCATAAGGGTGACAGTGCCACCCAAGCGGGCCTGGAGGGCATAGCATCAAACCAAAAATAATAATTCTAGAGCCTTAAGACCTAATGGGATTTGCCTTGCCAGGTTTGGGGACTTGCTTGGGACTTGTCATCCTTTTTTTCTTTCTTGTTTCTCCTTTCTGAGATGGCATGTCTTTCCTATGCCCATCCCATCATTGTGTTTTGGAAGAGCATATTGTCTGGTTTCACAGGTTCAAAGCTGGAGAGGAATTTTGCCTCAGAATGAATGGTACCAAAAGTCTCGGTCATACCTGATTTATGCTTAAATTAGGCTTTGGATTTTAGACTTTAGAGTTGATACTTAAACAAGTTAAGACTTTTAGTGTGGTTGGGATGGAAGGGAATATATCTGCATGTGGCAAGAACATAGATTTTGGCAGGCCACGGACAGTATGTTACAGATTGAATGAGTGTGCCCCCCACTTCAAAATTTCCATTTTGAAGCCCTAACCCCCAGTGTGGCTATATTTGGAGTAAGACAGTAATTAAGATTAAATTAAGTAACAAGGGTGGGGCCCTGATCTGACAAGACTAGTGTCCTTATAAGAAGAGACACCAGATAGCACTCATGCTCTTCTCCCACCCACAACCCACTTTGTGTGTACACACTGAACAAAGGCCATGTGAAGACAAAGCAAGAAGGCAGCTGTCTGCAAGCCAGGAAGAGAGCCCTCACCAGAAACTGACCCTGTTGGATCTTGATCTGAGACTTCTAGCTTATAGAACTGTGAGAAAAATTTCTGTAGGTTATAGTACTTCATTATGGCAGCCTGAAAAGACTAATACACTGACAAAAATTAGGAAGTTTTGAGGTAATGTGTTGTTAAGCTAATTCCTCATTTTTAATAGTAGAGTGGAATAAAATAATGTCTAAAATATACTGGCTAGTGTTTTGATGGTAACAACTAGAAAAACTAAAATTGATTATTAGAAGAAATTGGAGGGGGGTATCAATGATAAAATTTTACTTTTTAATCCTTAGTTTTTCTAAAGCCATGTATATTAGTTTCATCAACCATTTCAAAAGTTTAACTTAATTTTCAAAGAAAACTTAAAATATCATGCCTTCATTCCTTAAATTTCATTCAGTTTTATTTTTATGATTTTTGCTATATTAATCCTTGCCAATTTTAAACCAACATTTTTAACTTAAATCTTTTATTTTATTTTCAACTTAAACTGCTTAAATTTACATTTTCTAATACATTAAAATAGATAATTATTACAAATGTTCACCCATGTAATACCTAAAATTATCTCACGTTCCAGGAGTGGTAGACGGCTTACACTTTGAAAAACATGACTAGATGCAAAATTTGAGTATTCATCTTGATGGCTTAGAAACTTATTAAACATAGGCCAGGCACGGTGGCTCACGCCTGTAATCTCAGCACTTTGGGAGGCCGAGGCAGGTGGATCACGGGGTCAAGAGACTGAGACCATCCTGGCCAACATGGTGAAACTCCGTCTCTACTAAAAATATAAAAATTAGCTGGGCGTGGTGGTGCGCACCTGTAGTCCTAGCTACTCAGGAGGCTGGGGCAGGAGAATCACTTGAACCAGAGGCAGAGGTTGCAGTGAGCTGAGATCATGCCACTGTACTCCAGCCTGGTAACAGAGTGAGACTCCGTCTAAAAAAAAAAAAAAAAAAAAAAAAAAATCACATTAAACATATATGAGAAAATGAATTCCTGTCTTTTAAAAAATAATTGTCTCCACAAGTTACAGCTACACTGATAGGATTTTAAGAACACCTGAGTATTTGGATTTCCCTTTTTAGAATGATTACATTAAATATAACCTGAAAATATTACACATAGCCAAAAGTTAAAAATTTAAAACTTTTAGTGCTGTTAAAACTAAATGCTGTTTTTAAAAAATCCAGAAACTGAACTTCGTCACAGAAAATGGGCTTAGCTAAATAAAACAATGTAAATGCCTTTTTTAAAAAATCATAGGCCAGGTGCAGTGGCTCACGGCTGTAATCCCAGCACTTTGGGAAGCCGAGGTGGGCAGATCACTTGAGGTTAGGAGTTCAAGACTGGCCTGGCTAACATGGTGAAACCCCGTCTCTACTAAAAATACAAAAATTAGCCAGGCATGGTGGTGGGCACCTGTAGTCCCAGCTACTCGGGAGGCTGTGGCAGGAGAATCGCATGAACCCAGGAGGTAGAGGTTGCAGTGAGCCGAGATCACACCACTGCACCCAGCCTGGGTGACAGAGCAAGACTCCATCTCAAAAAAAAAAAAACACAAAAAATCATGGTTAAGTTGTCCAATGCATCGATTTATTCAAATAATGTTTAACCAGTACCTACATGCAATCTACTCTGCTAATTACTGGAAATGCAAAGACAGATACAATGTCTCTAAAATTTGGAATGTGTCTGTATAAGAATTTAAAGCATAAAGAAATGCCCCTCAATATAATGATATAACTTGTTGAATTAAAATAGTTCAGCTGTCAGTTATTGAAAACTAGTAAAAAGACTTAACTTTCACCACAATCTTCAGTAAAACTTAGAATGAGACTTACTTCTACTTATAGTCTTGGTTTAAAAAGCATAGTACACTACATCAAGTAGGCCCTAAGCATTCATATTTGTTTGCAGAATAAATATGCTATGGTCCATTTCTCAGCAGTCTACCTCTGTAAGGCAGTTCTTATATTTTAAGTGTCTAAAACACGTGTTTTCTTGATACGGGAGGAAATACTGAATTATTCATAACACAGATGAAAGTATTTTTCATCTACTTATATCCACCCTTCTTAAAAAGCATGCCTTCAACCCCCATTTGCATAGCTCCTCTGCTAACTTTTAGCCATTCCCTCTTATGAATGTACTGCCCTCTTTGTCTGAAGGCAGCTGTCTCCATCAACATTTCATTTCTTACAGGAACGGGGCAGTGAGCTCTCCAGTTCATTCAACCTTAAGTAGAGGAAGGGGCCCCTCACAGCTACTAAGTTAGCCTTCTGGTACTCTTAGCAGAGTCTGTTACCCCAGGGCTGCAGAGTCCACCTGGGTTGGGTGCTAGTTGTTTACCAGGGTTCAGCATCAGTCTGAACTGAGCTTCTACACAGTATGTGGCCTCCCAAATGCCTTAGTGGTTTCTGGTTACACCTGGGGAACAGGGTCCTTAATCTCCTAAAAGAATACTTTTATACTGATAGTTATTTTATCCACGTAAAATAAATCACTCATTTAATGAAATGGTTTTATAAAAGAAAATTTTTTTTATAAATTATTTTTATAAAAGAAAAACTATTATAAATAAATAATAAAACTCATAATGAAATAGAATATTTATTTGAATTTCTCCTGGTAATAGCACTCAACAAATAAGAAAAACCAAGCTGTGAGATTTTGTTTTAAATGTAGCCATTTTTCAAAAGGTAAAAAGTTGGCTTCTATATTTAATGGCAAGTGGGACATCTTCTATTTTAAAATTAACATTCAAAAAGTAGTAAAATATACACTATCATGAACATGATGTGTTTTATAGAATGGATTCATGTCTGAATGCTAATCTGAATGTGGAAGAAATATATTATCTGTTAAAAACCACACTGGAAAAATGTTCTTTTTTATAGAAAGTAGCTTGAAGTAAAAAGGAACTTGCTAATAAAGCCAGTAAACTTTCACACATGGAATTTTTAAAAAATCTCCACCCATCCCACCTCTGAAAAAAAAAGAAGAAGAAAGAGAAGAATAAAAGAAAGAAAAAGAAAAAACCCATATGCTCAATTTGAGTAGAGCCATTCATTACGTGACTGCTAATTCTGTACAATGTGGAAATATTTTGTTTCCTAAAGTGCATCTTTTGAAGATTTGTCTAGTAAAACTGCAATATCATATACAAAACACTTAACACAAGACATGCAATAACAAAGCTAAATCATTCCAGTGTAAAGTTTTTAAAACTACTTTTAAAACTTTTGTTTCACCAAGAAATAAAGATGTAAAATACAGTAGCATTCTTGTTCTCCAACAGTATGCATTCTATGCTTTTGTTATTTGGCAAATCTTTTAGAGTCGAACAAAAATAATAGTCTAAACAATATTTCTTCTGTCATTATAATACGATTCCCAGGCAGAACAGTAAGATGTAGAGGAAGAGTTAGATTTTTGGAAGTTTTGGTGCATTAACCACAGGATTTGCCTCGTGCAAGTATCTCCTCCCTGAACTCTTGTAATCATAGGTACAGCCATGAGTTTCTGCATAACGATGAGATGCACAGAAGTTGTTTCCACATCTAAAGCACAAAAAAAGTTTACGTGAATAGTTGTATTTCTATGAAAGGCTCATCTGTCTGGAAGAGAGGAGCTTGACTTCAGGTAGTCCAACAGGGGCCCTTTGGTTCTTTTTAGCAATTTCACTGCTGACATTTCCCTTCCATTCGTAAACAAGCATAAATACCCCCAAAAGGAACAAGTTAATTGTCTATGAATATGACAATTTATGATAAAGAAGTCATTATTGACTGAAACAGGGTAGACGAGGTGCAGTGGCTCAAGCCTGTAATCCCAGCACTTTGGGAAGCCGAGGTGGGTGGATCTCGAGGCCATCCAGGCCAACATGATGAAAACCGATCTCTACTAAAAATACAAAAATTAGCTGGGTATGGTGGCATGCATCTATAGTCCAGCTACTCGGGAGGCTGAGGCAGGAGAATCGCTTGAACCCAGGAGGTGGAGGTTGCAGTGAGCCAAGATCGTGCCACTGCACTCCAGCCTGGTGACAGAGCAAGACTCAATCTCAAAAAGAAAAAAGAAAAAAAAAAAAAAAGAATGAAACAGGGTATAGAACTCTATCAGTAGTAAAATTGCAAAAAGCTGATAAATATGCCCATCAATTCTCTTATACCTAGTAAATCTGAAAGAATTCTGAATTTCTGAGAAATTCAGTCTCATGATAAAATTAAAATAGTAAAACCTAACTATGCCATGAAAGGATTTTTAAAAATATTTCTAGTAGCAAAATAGGTTGTTTTCATTTGAACCGAATACACTCTAAAAAGCACGGATTGGGATGGGTGTGGTGGCGGCTCACACCTGAAATTCCAGCACTTTGGGAGGCAAAGGTGAGAAGATCACTTGAGGCCAGGAGTTTGAGATCAGCCTAGGCAATATAGTGAGATCTGTCTCTACAAAAAATTTAAAAAATTAACCAGGCATGATGGCACACGCCTATAGTCCTCGCTATTAGGGAGGCTGAGGCAGGGGGATAGCTTGAGCCCAAGACATTAAGGCTCCAGAGAGCTATGATTACAGTACTGAAAAAAAAAAAAAAAGTCCGCCGCAGCAGTTATTTTAATTCAAGCCTAGCCTCAATCTAAGGGCAGACAGCCAAGATAATATGACATATCATCCTTGGAGGATATCAATCAATACTAATGAAATAAATAATTACAGTAAGATAAAGGTCCTACTTTTTTGGAAATATATTATTCATCTATTTTATACTAACTTTTAATTTTTTATTAAATTTTTAATAGAATATTCAGGGAGGGGTTCTTCCAAGGTGCCATTCAAACAAAATCCAAGCAGGTTCATCCTAAGACAAAAAAGGTACACTCTCAGATTGGTTTAAACCTCCTAACTTAAAGGACAAGGAAGGATCTGTTTTTGTCTTTTGGAAATCCAAGAGCTATCTACTTGTTCTTTACTTCAGCCAATTCTAAGTTCAACTGAAGATAGCTATTTGAACATCATCTTAATGATGTTATAAACAGGCAATTTAAATATTTTATTTTTCATAATCCCCAAGCTGGGTTATCACAGAGAAAGCATCTGAGCTTCTCCAGCTCGCCAACCTGCCTGCATTCGTAGCTACTAGCCAGTCCTGTTTTCTTTCCACAAAGAAAACAATGATTTGTTGTTTTCTTCTTCGTCTGAAGAGGGGCTTTCACAGGTGGGAGGTGATGAGTAGCACATTCTCCTATTTAGAGAAAGGACACCTTGATTAACACAGGCATAAAATCCTAAACATGAAATACTATTAAGCAAAACACAAAACATAGTCCTATCAAAGTAAATATCTATGCCATAAAAATTAATTTGTGCTATTTTTATATCTAAAATTACTTATAAAATCTACAGGTCAAGTTGCAGTGGAAATATTTCTTTTAAGATGTGGTAGGTTTCTACTGATTAGCACTTATATTTTTAGAACTTTTTATACACACCACTTTTCTGATTATTTCTAATGGTAATCAGTTTATATAAAGTACACCAAATTTTGACAGAGAATAAAGAAAAATGTCTGCTTCAAAATCATATTTGATGAAACCTCTGAGAACATGATTGCCATACAAATATTCTGTTTGTTCACACCAAAAAGGAGTACCAGAGTATCACGAAACATACCTTTTAGTCCTATTACACCACAGACAATAAGTTCATCAAACCATGAGCAAGTCATTTACTCTTTCAAAACTTCAATGTTTATTTTTAACATAATAGAACATGTATTTTTCTCTCTAGGTTAATAAGCACTTTAAGGTCAACTCAGTCCATATATGTAAAAAGCACTCTGAAAGTTTTAAGCATGTTATAGTTATATAAAATGTCATATTAATAATAGTAACTAACACAGTACACAGTTCAATTTCACAGTACTAGTTTTCCAAAAATATTTACTGAATTCTGTATTACTGTATCAACTTGAGTTTTTACCTTAAAAATAAGAGCACATCTGTTATTATATAAGAATTAAATCAATTTTTTTTTTTGAGACAGAGTTTTGCTCTGTCGCCCAGGCTGCAGTGCAGTGGCACGATCTCGGCTCACTGCAAGCTTTGTGTCTGGGGTTCAAGTGATTCTTCTGCCTTAGCCTCCCGAGTAGCTGGGACTATGGGCGCGTGCCACCACGCCCAGCTATTTTTTTTGTATTTTTAGTGCAGACGGGGTTTCACCATCTTGGTCAGTCTGGTCTGGTCTTGAACTCCTGACCTCATGATCCGTCCATCTCAGCCTCCCAAAGTTCTGAGATTACAGGCGTGAGCCACCACGCCAGGCCAAGTCAATGTCTTTAATTACTAAGTGAAATGTCTTTTAGAACTGATCAAAATGCCAACAAACCCTAGTCATAAGCAGAGGCTCAAAGTTCCTGCCCATAGTTGATAAAGTAACAGTACAAGTACACATGTGCTTGGTGTCACACAAAGGCTAAGAAGCAAGAGGCAAAGAAAGAATGCAAGAACAAGTGGAAGGAGTGAGGAAAAATTGGTAGTGTCAATGGTGCTGGGACCTTTTCTCCACTACTGAAAAAGGTTTAGGAGGCCTAAGCTTGGTATTTATTTGGCAGCTAAAAGTCTGGAATTTCTTAAAGGGTTCAAAAAATTGGATTTACAATTAATTGGTTCTATGTCTTTTTTTTTTTGTCACAACAGAGATTAGGTAATTTGTACACAAGCCCAGCAAAATTAAATCTTCTTTATTACCAGTCTAAAATACATTCCCAGATCTTGCCAAAACTAGAAACAGAATTTGAAACAACTGAGTGACTCCTAATGGTGCCTGGGTACCAACTCAGTTAATAAACGTTTTCTTTCTCAAGTGCACTTAGAGATACCAAGAACATCTCACAAAGGTGAGGGAGTAATTCCATTATTTAAAATATTTTTTAAAAGATATTTACTTGCACTTGCACAGGACACCAAAGAAAGGCATATATTACAAGATGTCCAATGGAAGTTAATCTACTCGAAACTATCTTTAAAATTCAGGCTTAGGATATTCTTCCTTAAACAATGGTGGAAGAATCTCTGATGATAATTTAATTCACTGTAGTCACATTTTCATTTTTTTTCTTTTCTTAAGGGATGCTTAACTCGATATTCTCCATACTTTTTTTCATTCAAGAACTCCTGTAAGGCTGGGCGCGGTGGCTCACACCTGTAATCCTAGCACTTTGGGAGGCCAAGGTGGGCGAATCACCTGAGGTCAGGAGTTTGAGACCAGTCAGGCCAACATGGTAAAACCCCGTCTCTACTAAAAATACAAAAATTAGCTGGGCATGGTAGTACGCGCCTGTAGTCCCAGCTACTCAGGAGGCTGAAGCAGAAGAATCACTTCAACCCGGAGGAAGAGGTTGCAGTGAGCTGCGATCGTGCCACTGCACTTCAGCCTAACCAGGCAACAGGGCGAGACTCTGTCTAAAAAAAAAAAGAACTCTTGCGAATGTGTAGAGACAGAGAATACATCAGTGACAGTAATGAGGCAGCACAAAAATATAAGTGCAGTACTCTGTGAGAGCAGCTTACATACATCCTTCTACCATTCAGAGAAAACTATTAGTCAACTACTGTGTGCTAGGAACCATCACTAAACATATTGATTTATAGTGCGGACTATAAACAGGAAAAATCTAAATACCTTGGACTGGCATTTAAGGTATTATTATGTCCAATACAATGCCTAACTATCCAGAGACACTGTAATTTACCATGTCATACCTACCCTGAAGGATGTACCAAGTCCTTCCACATCTGCAATCTCTTCTAAAATAAACTCTACCTTGTCAACCCAGTAGAATTTGACTTATCCTGTAAGACATCATCAATTATCAATTCCTATTTGAAGCCTTCTCTCAAATGTGTACTGAACAGATGAATAAAGAAAAAAACCCATAAAACCATATTGATGGGAAGAGTTGCTTTTCAGAACAAGATGAAAGGTACTTGAGGTAATTCACTTGTTTGCTATTTCCTAGTCTCATATTTGATCTAACATCCAACAGGATCTACAAAAATTGACCCAACAGAAAGGCAGCAAAAAGTAATAAATTAGTGTTCCAGATGCAAGGTTGGTAGTCGTCTGCCTAAAATCAATGGCTAAAACTATAATAATGGATACAGTTTCCAAGGGAAACCTTATAGTGAAAATAGAGGACCAATGGAGGAATCTAGGAAGTCAATTAAATGAAACTTGCATCAAAATATTGTATACAGACTCTTCTAGATAATTCAGAATGATAGTTATTACGGTGAGAGAAAAATGGAAGCAAGTTACACAGCTCTACTGCAGCTAGCAGCTGATACTTCAAATCTAAATGAAATCAAACAAAAAAGGCATATATCTGGGGACAAGCAGAGGGCTGGTTAAAAAAAAAAAAACAGAAGAAAACTGAGGTTAAGGCCGGGCGCCGTGGCTCACGCCTGTAATCCCAGCACTTTGGGAGGCTGAGGTGGGCGGATCGCGAGGTCAGGAGATCGAGACCATCCTGGCTAACACAGTGAAACCCCATCTCTACTAAAAATACAAAAAATTAGCTGGGCGTGGTGGTGGGCACCTGTAGTCCCAGCTGCTCGGGAGGCTGAGGCAGGGGAATGGTGTGAACCTGGGAGGCGGAGCTTGCAGTGAGCCGAGATTGTGCTACTGCACTCCAGCCTGGGAGACAGAGTGAGACTCCATCTCACGAAAAAAAAAAAAGAAAAGAAAAAAAAAACTGAGGTTAAAAAAAGATTAAAACAAAAGTAAAAATTTATAACAATGTGATAGCCTAGAATTAAAAAAAAAAAACTATTTCAAGAATGAAGGACACAAAAATCAAGTAAGATAAAGATAGGGAGGCATCCACTGGATTTGAAACTATGGAGATCGTCAGTGACCACAGCAACAGCAGTTTCAGAACAGCAGCGAGACGTGAACCAGCACTGAAGACTGAACTAGAGCTGAGTGAGTGGATGGGTGCAATGCAAATTTCCAAGAAGATTAGCTGTGCGTTAGGGCAGGACAGAGTTGTGTGTCAATGAAAAACAACAACTATAACATTAAAAGTCAATAAATTACAGTAATAAAAACAATGTGATACTGGCATAAAACAGACACATAGACCAATGAGTAGACAGTCCAGAAACAAATCCTCGTATACATGATCAAATGACTTTCAACACGGGTGCCAAGACCATTCAATGAGGAAGGATAGTGTTTCAACAAAAGTTAATAAGAAAATGGGATGTTCACATGCAAAAGAATGAAGTGGAACCCTTACCTTATACTCTATATTAACTTAAAATGGATCAAAGACCTAAACATAAGATCTAAAACTATAAAACTTCTAGAAGAAAAGATAGGGGAAAAGCTTCATATTGGATTTGGTGGTGATTTCTTGGATATGACACCAAAGGCACAGGTAACAAAAGGAGAAAATAGACAAACCGGATTTCCTAATGTGTCAGGCATCAGATTTCCTAATGTGCCAGGCATTCTGGACTTTCCAGTGATACCACTGAGATGGCACCTGTCAAAAGAGCAGTGGTTCCATTTCTAGTTTGTGGATCTTCAGATAAATTCTGCCATTTTCATTTCACTTCCTGAAAGTCAGGGTCAGCTTGTGAAAAGTTGTTACACAACATGCTAAATGTGAAATGTCAACCCTCACTCTAAACTTTCCCCGTTCAGAACATCAGATACTTCATTGGGTTTTATAGTGGCTTTCTGATTTTTGGTAGTCTGTTGAAGAAGGGAGTTTGAAAGTTGTTGTATACTGTTAACGATTGTCTGTCCACGTACTGCCTGAAATACCACGATTGTTTATGGAAAGTATCTTTAATAAAGCCGGATACGGTTTGGCTTGAGGGAAAAAAAAAAACATGAAAAGACATTTCTCCAAAGAAGATCTACAAACGGCCAATAAGCACATGAAACTACTCATTAGGAAATCAACTTCACTAACTAGGGAATCAATAATCAGTAACACTAATCATCACAGATATGCAAATCAAAACCATAGTGACATCACCTCACACCCATTAGGACGGCTACTAGCGAAAACATAGGAAAATAACAAGTGTTGCCAAGGATGCGGAGAAATTGGAATCCTTTTGCACTGTTGATGGAATGAAACATGGTACAACAACTGTGGAAAACAATATGATGGTTCCTCAAAAAATTAAAAATAGAAATACCTTCTGATCGCGCAATTTCATTTCTGGGTATATATTCTAAAGAATTGAAAGTAGTGTCTCAAAGACATAGATGTACACCCATGTTCACAGCACCATTATTCATAATAGCTAAAACATGGCAACAATACAACTGTCTATTAACGGATGAATGGATAAGCAAAATGTGGTGTGTGTGTATGTGTATACTGTGTGTGTGTGTGTACACACACACACGCACGCACAATAGAGTATCAGCCCCAAAAAGAAAATAATTTCTGATATATGCTACTACATGGGTAAACCTTGAGGACATTCTGACAAGTGAAATAAGCCAGTCATAAAAAGACAAATACTGTTTGATTCCACTTACATGAGGTACTTAGAGTACCTAAAAAATCACTGAATTAGGAAATGAAATGGTGGTTGCCAGGGTGGTGGGAGGGGGAAGAGTGTTTCAGTTTTGTAAGATGAAAAGTGTTCTAGAGAAAGATGGTGGTGATGGATCCCCAACAATGTGAAAGTCACTGAACTTTATACTTAAAAATGGCTATGACAGTAAAATTTATGCTATGTTTATTTTACCACAGTACAAAATAATTGAAAAAATATGCAAATAGATTATGACTTTATAACCTTGGGCCTTACATAGGAATGAAAAACCCTAAATGTCTTCAATAAAAACATAAAACCCACATGACAACCATAACAAATATCTTTTAAAACCTTGGGGCTACAAAGGTGGCACATCTTTGGTAACGAGTTTCCCATCCCTAGTTTGGGTATTAAAACATTTAAAAAGATGGCTTCCTTCTTCCTTGAAAATAATGACTGGCCGGTGCATCTTTAATGTGTTACTATACTGGTAGAAAGAAGTGCTAATGTTATAGTCACTTCCACTACTAGGCCTTGGAAAGGGCTGGCCCTACAGACTGTCCCTTTCTTTTATCCAGAAATGATCAGTTCATCAAAAAGAGATTCTTACCACCACCTCTGATGTTTGGCCATGATGTTGAAAGACATCTTTCTAGGATAATTCTTCAAAACCCACATGGCTCTAGAGTGGCCAGCAACTAAGGTGGCTGGGACCTATGTGTTCATTCTTCAATAATCTTGTGGTTTTTTTGACATAGATAACACCTCTTCGAAGATAATATATTTCAATTTCAATTTTTGTTTTATTCTTTATATATGTCCTACAGTCCGTTCTCATAATTATTTTCTTAATTGGAAAAAACATTTAGAGACAGAATTTACTCTGCACATGCCAACGAGAAGGTTCTTCCCATTTCTCTTTGAAAATTCAACCAGATGCATAATTATGTAATTATCAGCCTTATATTGTTTTCAAAATTATCTGTAGCTTACCTATGCTTTTCCCTGCTGCTGCATTATTTCCATTCATTCCAACACCATGGGTAGACTACAATTAAAACACAAAGCATCTATATAGGTGAGTCAATGAAGAATAGAAATGATCAACAAACATGAAATACTTGTATTTTATCACTAAGATGCCGTTGGACTTTCATTTTAAATTATTTAATCCAATTTTTGTTTAATTAAATTAACTCGGAACCTGATTCCACATCTAGCAATATCGTGCTTATTATTTATCTTTAAGAGGGTAAAATTTGCCGGGTACTGACTCATGCCAGTAATCCCAGCACTTTAGGAGGCTGAGGTGAGAGGATTGCTTGAGCCTGGGACATCGTGGCTGCAGTGAGCTGTGATTGCACCACTGTGTTCCAGGAGTTTGAGAGCAGCCTGGGCAACATGGTGAAACCCCATCTCTACAAAGAATATAAAAGTTAGCCAGGCATGGTGGCATGTGCCTGTAGTCCCAGTGACTCGAGACTGAGGTGGGAGGATTGCTTGAGCCCTGGCGGTCAAGGCTGCAGTAAACCATGATTATGCCACTGTGCTCCAGCCTGGGTGACAGAGTGAGACCCTGTCTCAAAAAAAAAAAAAAAAGGCCAGGCGCAGTGGCTCACGCCTGCAATCCCAGCACTTTGGGAGGCCGAGGCGGGTGGATCACAAGGTCAGGAGATTGAGACCATCCTGGCTAACACGGTGAAACTCCGTCTCTACTAAAAATACAAAAAAATTTAGCCAGGCGCGGTGGCGGGTGCCTGTAGTCCCAGCTACTTGGGAGGTTGAGGCAGAAGAATGGCGTGAACCTGGGAGGCAGAGCTTGCAGTGAGCCAAGATAGTGCTATTGCACTCCAGCCTAGGTGAAAGAGCGAGACTCCGTCTCAAAAAAAAAAAAAAAAGGGGAGAGAGAGAGTAAAATTTGATGACTCAAATAAAAAGTTCTTACTTGGGATAGAAAAAACATTAAAAATATTTAGCATTTAAAAATACATATTTTTAATATGTATTTAAAAATATGGGTGTATTGGCATGTCCCTATATTCCCAGCTATTCAGGAGGCTAAGGCAGGAGGATTGCTTGAGCCTAGGAGTTCGAGGAGTTCAACATATACATACATATCTGATAAACTGTTTACATTAACTTATGTTCAAATTACTGTTCTCATTTCAAGACTAAAACAGCATTCAAAATTCAACTATCAAGAAGATTTTATACAAACTAAATAAACATTTTCAGATAAACTTATGAAAATAATCTAATCTTAGCCTTCCTTATTTATGCAAACAAAAACCAAACTTTAAGTAAGTTGAATCACTACAAGGATAACTACTAGAGCATGTTGAAAGGAAAATACTAACCAAAAAAACTCCTGTATGTTCTAACTGGGGAGAACTTTTCCTAAAGTTTTCTTCCTGAAAATGCTGGAGGTTTGTAGACAGCCCAGTTCCGGAGTTCTGAAGCCTGCCTGCCCCACGTGTGCTCTGTAATCTATTTCTGCTTGTGCTCCGGGCCAGTGAGGCAAGAAAACTGGTATTATTTACACGACCAACAGGCTCTTTGGAAGCCTTGTTAGCCATTTCTGTGATATCCCAAGCCTCAACTTTGGAAATAACATTAGATCTTTTCCCAGGTGAATCAACTTTAACACCTTGAAAGCAAGTAGTCCTAGAGAAAGAAGAATCAGTTATGTTTCGAACATCCAGTGACTGAGAAGAAGAAGGCTGTAGCTTCCCAAACTCAAAACATTTGGACTGTCTCTCTGGTTTCACCAGAGAATTATGTAGCAACATTGGTGCAGAACAGTGAAGAGGTGACAAGAGTCTATTCTTGTGAGGACTTAATTCCCGGTAGTTAAGAACTGAAGTCTCTACTGATTCCCCATTCAGCACTCCTGCAACATGCTTGAGATGCTGCTCTGGAGCTTTCAACCCTTTGTCAGCATTAGTGAGTAACAACTCCGGATTCACTTTGCATGCACCTTCTAAGCCGCTGCTCTGTTCATCAGCATTTCCTTCTGCAAATGAAGCCAGTGAGTCCACTTCAGGTAGAAGTGATTCTTCAGTTACACATTCTTCTGAAGGTAAGACAGTGTCCTTATTACTAGATGGCAAGCTTCCTAAAAAATGTTTTGTTTGCCTAGGCAGGGATGATCCAAGATGGAGAACAGAGTCAGCAAGCTCCTGGTCATTTCCCAACTCCAAATAGGGTATCTGAGGAGGTAGTTTGACATTGCTACTGGAGTGAGAAATTGTGTTATTCTCCCAGCTATTACCTTCCTTAAGAAATTCACCAGTGATAGAAGATATGGATCTCTCAGCAGAGAGTTGAGTTGCCAAACTTGAAATTCCATTCCTGGAGATTTCGGGCAGATATGCATTCCCAAAAGCAGGTAAACAAGATTGACCAATGTTGGGGAGGACCCTTAACAATCGGTGGCAAGATGGTGCAGTGGAACCACTAGAAGGTCGAGGAGCTATAGGTGGGTGAGGTTTTATCTTGACAGTTTTCTTAGGCTAAAAGGAATGAATATACAGTTTCTTTACACAGTCGTTTTCTCTGCCCATTAACAAAAATTAGCGAAGGAAGAAAATGTTACTTACCGTAACATACTAGCATTTTTACTATCTCAATTTAAAATGTTTAAGAAGAATAAAATCTTAAGATTATGATAGAGAAGATGCTATTTTCCTTCACTGAGTATACTTTTCTGGGAATATTAAAGAAAAATAATTTTGTTTTATTTCCTTACTGCTGTTTCTCAGAGTTTTACTACAAAGAAAATAACTGATTATATTAGATATGACATTGCTGACCTATTTTAGATCTCCAACAATTTTTCCTACTATGTTGAATAAATGTTTCATTGGACTGGTACACAGAAAAAAAGTTATCAATCCTAAAAAAAAAAAAAAAGAGTTAAAAGGGCTAAACTGCTATCCTTGAAAAGACTTGCTGGCAACACTGGCCTTTGGCTGGCTTTTGGGAACATCTATTTCAGGAGGTTCAGGAGGGTTCCCATGAACCTAACTGATAAGAGTGGCTCATTGTGCCAAACTATTTATGCAATAATACAGTTCATGCTGAACACTTGCTTTCCTTTTGGGAGTCTGAACTGCAAACGCTAGGCAGAGGGTGCCTACAACGAAGAGGCCCAGTAAAATCCCTGGGCACAGAGTCTCTAATGAGCCTCCCTGGTAAACAACATTTCACATATGTTGTTACGACTCATTGATAGAGGACTAAGCACGTCTCATGAGACTCCACTGAAAGAGGACTCTAGGAAGCTTGCACTTGGTTTCCTCCAAACGTGGCTCTGTGCACCTTTTACTTTTGCTGATTTTGCCTTGTATCTTTTTGCTGTAATAAGTACAACTATATACAACAACATACTACAGCCCTGTGAATCTTCCTAGTAAACCATCACACCTGGGGTGGTCTTGGTGCCCTCTGACACAGTAGATTTTAATAAAAGTACCATAAAAATTCAAGATCTTATGAATAAAGTTGAGAATGAAACATAAGAAATCTTAGCTCTTAAAAATAAAAAAAAATGGGCCGGGAGCGGTGGCTCACGCTTGTAATCCCAGCACTTTGGGAGGCTGAGGCGGGCGGATCACGAGGTCAGGAGATCGAGACCACGGTGAAACCCCGTCTCTACTAAAAATACAAAAAAATTAGCCGGGCGTGGTGGCAGGCGCCTGTAGTCTCAGCTACTCGGAGAGGCTGAGGCAGGAGAACGGCGTGAACCCGGGAGGCAGAGCTTGCAGTGAGCCAAGATCGCGCCACTGCACTCCAGCCTGGGTGACAGAACGAGACGCCGTCTCAAAAAATAAAAAATAAAAAAAAAAGCAAAAATGGTAGCAAGCAGGCAAGAGGATGGGATGGAATGTCTTATGACATACCAATGCTCCCACTTACAGAAAATATAAAATACATGAAAATATAAGAAAATCTGGATAATTCAGTGGATACCAACTGAGGCAAGAAAAATTAGAGGATCTAAGAAGGAAGAACCTTGAAAAGATAAGCTGGCTCCTATAGATGCTTTTATCCTAGAGACAGAGTTGTCACCTAGGCTGGAGTGCAATGTCACAATCTCGGGCCTCTGCCTCCTGGGTTCAAGCAATTCTCCTGCCTCAGCCTCCTGAGTAGCTGGGATTACAGGCACCCGCCACCATGTCCAGCTAATTTTTGTATTTTTAGTAGAGATGGGGTTTCTCTATGTTGGCCAGGCTGGTCTCGAACCCCTGACCTCAGGTGATTCACCCATCTTGGCCTCCCAAAGTGCTGGGATTACAGGTGTGAGCCACCACGCCTGGCCCAATCTGCAATTCTTTATCCAGCAAAAAATTCTTCAAAAATGAAGGATATGACTTCTGGGCTGTCAAAATTAATGACAGCTGCCTAAAACTGAATTTCTCCATGCTCCAGAAAAACTACACAGATCCACAACATACACAAATAAAATCACTCATAACCCATGCATCAGAAAAACTGGGAGACATATAATATGAACTTCAAAATATTCCCCAATCCAAGAAACTCATCTGCAAAGCCTATGCCTGTGGTGAGAGACAGGCAAAAGTATGGAGCTTCACCAAGAAAAAAAAAAAAGAAAGGGAAAAAAATAAAGAAAAGGAGAGGTTTGCATAACCTACAGCAGATGCAACAAAGAAAAATCCACAAAAGACAAAATCCCACTTGATTATGAAGATACTAAAAATAGGTCTAAGATATGGGATATCAAACAGAGGCTACTGAGAAATTAAAAGGAAGTGACTTTATTTTTATGTGTATTTTTTGAGACAGGGTCTGGCTCTGCTACCCAGGCTAGAGTGCAGTGGTACAATAATGGCTCACTGCAGCCTCACCCTCCCAGGGTCAATCGATCCTCCAAGCAGCTGGGACTACAGACACATCACCATGCCCAGCTAAGTTTTATATTTTTTGTAGAGATGGGGTCTCCCTATGTTGACAGGCTGGTCTCAAACTCCTGGATTCAAGTGATCCTCCCACCTCGGCCTCCCAAAGTTCTGGGATTGTAGGCATGAGCCACCACACCGGGCATTAAAGTTGTTCAGGATAAAGGAGGTAGCTTCAAGAAGACATCACTTTTTGGAGGGAGAAGGGGTAAACTGAAAGGAAAAGGCACCCATTGAGACTTTGATAGTAAAAGTAAAGAAAGAAGCAGGAAAGGGAAAGTAAGGATCCTACAAAAACAATAGTGAATCACAAATCAGAAAACATACTGACACTGCCCTCCAGTAAGAGTGTCATTGATTTGAGCCAGGCATGGTGGCTCACAACTATGATCCCAGCACTTTGGGAGGCCAAGGTGGGAAGATTGCTTGAGTTCAGGAGTTCGAGACCAGCCTGGAAAACATGAGAAAAACCCATCTCTATCAATAATACAAAAAAATTAGCTGGGCATGGTGGCAGGAGCCTGTGGTCCCAGCTACTTGGGAGGCTGAGGTGGGAGGATCGCTTGAGCTCAGGAGGCAGAGGTTGCAGTGAGTCAAGATCATGCCACTACACCCCAGCCTGGGTGATAGAGCAAGACCCCACCTCAAAAAATAAAAATAAATTAATTTTTTAAATAACAAATAAAAAAGTGTGTCATTGATTTTAAAAACCTGCATTTCACTACACCAAAGGAAGAGGATGCTCTTGAAATAAGAAACTTACTTCCCTACACAAAATCCTTGCTTCTGTGTATTAATATATAACTGTTAATACTCATCTAAGTAAATAAAATTATGGAAAATACAATTAGAAAATAAATAGAAAAAAGCAGACCAAATCCATGTAAAGCTGCTATAAAAATAAAACAGAAAATGAGAATCAGAACATTTTATTTTAGCTAATGAAAATCCTCCCTAAAACAATGAAACAAAAGAAAACTCCATCACAATACCCCAACTTAAATTATCTTTTAGTATTTGCAGATATTTTTAAAAATCTCATCAAATCATAAATGCAAAAACTCAAGGCAGAATGGATAAAAGTAATAGGAGGATATGAAATGAGAGCTGAGCAAACCCAGAAGTACTCTGCAGAAAACAAAATCATCTCAGAAATGAAGACTAAATTACAAGGTGCCCACAGGAGACTAAAATTCTACTTAATATTTAATAAAGAATACTGAGAAAAGGTATAGGCCGGGTGCGGTGGATCACGTCTGTAATCCCAGCACTTTCGGAGGCCGAAGTGGGCAGATCACGAGGTCAGGAGATCGAGACCATCCTGGCTAACAGGGTGAAATCCCGTCTCTACTAAAAATATAAAAAAATTAGCCGGGCATGGTGGCAGGTGCCTGTAGTCCCAGCTTGGGAGGCTGAGGCAGGAGAATGGCATGAACCTGGAAGGCAAAGCTTGCAGTGAGCCAAGATCGCACCACTGCACTCCAGCCTGGGCGTCAGAGCAAGACTCCGTCTCAAAAAAAAAAAAAAAATACTGAGGAAAGGTATGAAAACAGCCAAAAGAATAAAAATAAAATAAAGAATCTAAAAGGATAAGAGAGAAGGTGGTTGTATATTAGACAAAGAAGTTCTAACGGCAGGGTGGGTATCTCATGCCGCTGAGGTAGGAAGGTCACTTGAGCCCAAGAGTTCGAGGCTGCAGTGAGCTCAGGCTATGGCACTCTAGCCTGGGTAGACCTGCAAGACCCTGTCTTTAAAAAAAAAAAAAAAAAAAAAAAGAAAAAAAAAAAAAAAAGACAACGACGATGTTCTAACTTATGTATAAAATAAGCTCCAAAAGCCGGGCGCGGTGGCTCACGTCTGCAATCCCAGCACTTTGAAAGGCCGAGGTGGGCGGATCACCAGGTCAGGAGATCGAGACCATCCTGGCTAACACGGTGAAACCCTGTCTCTACTAAAAACACAAAAAGTTAGCCAGGCGTGGTGGCAGGCACCTCTAGTCCAGCTACTCCAGAGGCTGAGGCGGGAGAATGGCGTGAACCTGGGAGGCGGAGCTTGCAGTGCATGGAGATGGTGCCACTGCACTCCAGCCTGGGCAACAGAGTGAGACTCCGTCTCAAAAAAAAAAAAAGTTCCAAAAAAGAAAACAAACAAACAAAAAAACAAATAAAGTACTAAAAAAAAAAAACATATAACTTCAAAGAAATCATCCTGAAATAAAAGACTTAAATCTTTATGTTAAAAAGGCTCAAGTGTATAGTGAAAATTGACCCTGAAGAGTTAATTCCAAGATACATCCTAGTAAAACCATTACATTTAAAAGAAAAAAAAATCCTCATTTTCTCCAGACAAAAAACCCAAATCATTCACAGAGAAAAGAAAGATTGGTAATTAGATTTCTCAATGGCAATATAAATAGCAAAACAACAGCAGAGCAACATTTTAGACAAACTCAAGGGAAAAGATGTGAACCAAACATTTTATATCCAGGCAAGCCATCATGTAAGGATTAAGGCTAATGCTTCTAGCATTAAAAAAAGATGAATATTTAAGGTTATGGATATCCCAATTACACTGATTTGGTGTTTACAAATTATATTCATGTATTAAATTATCACATGTACCCTGAAAATATATCTATTATGTATCAATGAAAATAGGAAAATACCAAAATAGAAGAAAAACCTACAGTTGATATCATACATAATGGTAAAAACAAATAAAAATGTTAAGTCTAAAGAAAAGGGTTTGCACATCGAAAAATTCAATAATTACTGTATCTACAAGCCTTTCTTGAGGACTTTAGATGAGCTTCTTCTAACCAAAATGTATGGGGAAACCTACAGCAAAAAGACTGATCATAAGAATGGAATACAATTGGCCGGGCATGGTGGCTCGTGCCTGTAATCCCAGCACTTTGGGAGGCCAAGGTGGGTGGGTCACAAGGTCAGGAGTTCGAGACCAGCCTGGCCAACATGGTGAAACCCTGTCTCTACTAAAGATACAGAAAAAAATTAGCTGGGCGTGGTGGCACACGCCTGTAATCCTAGCTACTCGGGAGGCTGAGGCAGGAGAATCGCTTGAACCCAGAAGGCATAGGTTGCAGTGAGCCAAGATCGTGCCATTGCACTCCAACCTAGGCGACAGGGCAAGACTCCACCTCAAAATAAATAAATAAATAAATTAAAAGGATGGAATATAATTAAAACTAAGAGTAGAAAGAAAAATGATTTGTAAAGGCTATGTTTTCTTTAAAAAAGTAGAAAAAAATTTTTAATGAGAGGATGAAGAGAGAAAAGAAAAAAATAAGTTCACTGATTTTCACTTAGTAATTAGGAGTCAAAGGATATTTAAAGCTGGCAAATAAAAGAGGAGAAGGTTAAATAAGGAAAAGGCAGATCAAGAACATGATAAATAGTATTAATGTAAAGTGAATCAATAAAACAAAATGCAAAAGCTTTCTGAAATACCAAAAACTACACACTTACACATTCATATATACAGATACACACAAAAGAAAGCATAGAGAAGGAAACTGTAAGTATAACAAAATAAGACATTTAAGACCAAATATGAAGTCATATCAATAAATATAAACGTGATTAAGTTACCTGTTTTAAAATTTCAAGATGGCTCACAAAGCAAAAACCAACTCTATACTGTATATAAAGGAAATATGTAAAACAAAGTAACTTAAAAGTTAATAAATAGAGACATGGGAAAAGGTATACCAAGCAAATGAAACCAAGAAGATACTAGTAGGTATGGGCCTGATATCAGGCAAGGAAAATTCAAGGGGAAAGTCAGTGAATGCGATAGAGATGAAACATTTCACTACTTTTGTAACTAGCAACACAGTGAAAATATAAGTTATTAATATTTATGTGCCAAATTACACAACTACCACTTTCTTTTTTTTTTTTTTTTTTGAGACGGAGTCTTGCTCTGTCCCCCAGGGTGGAGTGCAGTGGCGCGATATCGGCTCACTGCAAGCTCCGCCTCCCTGGTTCACGCCATTCTCCTGCCTCAGCCTCCCGAGTAGCTGGGACTACAGGCGCCCGCCAACACGCCCGGCTAATTTTTTGTATTTTTAGTAGAGACGGGGTTTCACCGTGTTAGCCTGGATGGTCTCGATCTCCTGACCTTGTGATCCCCCCGCCTCGGCCTCCCAAAGTGCTGGGATTACAGGCTTGAGCCACCGCGCCCGGCCAACTACCACTTTCTTACAGCAAAAAGTATGGGAAATGAAAAGAGAAATACACCGAAACTTATGAATAATAGACCTTCATCTATTACTGTTCTCATTCTAAGACAGATCAAATTGACAAAAAAAAAAACTTTAATAAGGTCTATCTTATAAATATCTAGCAAACTTTTACCTTTTCGATAGAGAATAAACTGTCCTCTGAGGTATATATTCATGAAAAGTGCTATTAGATCCCAAAGAATAAAATGCTATAAAGTAGAAATACAAACAACATTCTCTGAGTTCCATGCAATAAAACTAGAAATTAAAAACAATGAAAAATCAAGCCCGGCATGGTGCTGCACACATAGTCCCAGCTATGTGGTTGGCTGAAATGGGAAGATCCCTTGGTCCCAGGAGTTCAGTAACATAGTGAGACTCCCACCTCTAAAAAAAAGAAAAGAAAAGAAAAATAAAAACCAAAATGCCTCTACCACCAGAACATTTTCAAAATATATTAAACTACTCTTGGACTAATGAGCAAATACCAACTAAAATTGCAAATTTTCTTTAAAAAAAAAAAGAAAAAGAAACTACTACAAATTAACATTATGTGCCTTCTGATGTGTTGCACTGAGAAGAATAAATCATCTGTGTAGTATTCCTACCAAAAATGTTCAACTTCCATCTAGTCATAATGAAACAGCCAAATCTCCAAATTGAAGAATATTTTACAAGACAACTGATCTATATTCTTCAGAAGTATTTTACATGCATGTCCAAATAAGGTTTAGAAACAGTTTTGTATAAAAGGAGACTATGAAAACATTACAACAAAATGCAATGCATCATTCTTGATTGGATCCCAGATCAAAAACAATATAAAATGCTATTACATACATTATTAAGACCTGGGAAATATGAATATAGACGACATAATGTGTATCAATCATAAATGATTATGGTAACTGTATCATAATAATGTAAAAGGTGGCCCTTATTCTTAGGGGAAACATGATCAATAAAGTATTTAGGGGAAGTGTCATGATATCTAACTCACAAATAGATCAGCTAAAAAAAAATCCAAACAGAAAGCAAATGTGGGAAAATATTAATTGATGAATCTAGTCTTAT
Organism: Symphalangus syndactylus; assembly: GCF_028878055.3. Classification (NCBI taxonomy): domain Eukaryota; kingdom Metazoa; phylum Chordata; class Mammalia; order Primates; family Hylobatidae; genus Symphalangus; species Symphalangus syndactylus. Next base: position 83,150,325 of record NC_072426.2, read on the forward strand.
AACATTTCTAAGTAATTAAACATTTCTCAGCCAGGCGCGGTGGCTCACGCCTGTAATCCCAGAACTTTGGGAGGTTGAGGCAGGCAGATCACAGGGTCAAGAGATCAAGACCATTCTGGCCAACATGGTGAAACCCCATCTCTATTAAAAATACAAAAATTAGTTGGACATGGTGGTGCACGCCTGTAGTCCCAGCTACTGCTACTTGGGAAGCTGAGGGAGGAGAATCGCTTGAACCCGGGAGGCGGAGGTTGCAGTGAGCCGAGACCATACCACTGCACTCCAGCCTGGGCAACAGCGAGACTCCATCTCAAAAAAAAAAAAAAAAAAAGAATTAAACATTTCTCAAAATTAAAAAGGTAAATTAGTTTTCAGACAAATGCTGAGAGAATTTATCATCAGGAATCCTAAATGAAAAGAAGTACTAGTACTAGAAGTCCTAGCTGGAGAAATCAGACAAGAGAAAGAAATAAAGGGCATACAAATTTGAAAGAAGGAAGTCAAATTATCCTTGATTGCAGGATATGAATATAATATGATCTTGTATTTGGAAAAACTGAAAGACTCCACCAAAAAATGATTAGAACTGATAAACACATTCAGTAAAGTTGCAGGATACAAAATCAACATACAAAACCCAGTAGCATTTCTATATACCAACAGTGAATAATCTAAAAAAAATCAAGAAAGTAATCTCATTTACAATAGCTACAAATAAAGTAAAATAAAATACCTAGGAATAAACTTGTCTAAAGAAGTGAAAGATCTCTATAATGAAAGCTATAAAACATTGGATGACACAAAAAAATGAAAAAATATTCCATGTTCCTGAGTTGGAAGAATTAATATTGTTAAAATGTCCATACTGCCCAAAGCAATCTACAAATTCAACATAATCTCTATCAAAATACCAATGACATTTTTCACAGAAACAGAAAAAATAATCCTAAAATTTACATGGAACCACAAAAGACACAGAATAGTCAAAGCCATCTAAGCAAAAAAAACAAACAAACAAAAAAAAAACTGGAGGAATCACAATTATCTGACTTTAAATTATACTACAGAGCTACAGTAACCAAAACAGCACAGTACTGACATGAACATAGACAGCACAACCAATGGAACAGAATAGAGAACCCAGAAACAAGTCCACAGACCCACAGTGAACTTATTTTTGACAAAGGTGCCAAGAACATACACTGGGGAAAGGATAGTCTCTTCAATAAATAATGTTGGGAAAACTGGATCCACATGCAGAAGAATGAAATTAGACCCCTTATCTTTTACCATATACAAAAATAAATCTAAATAAACTAAAGACTTAACTCTAAGATCTGAAACTATGAAACTACTAAAAGAAAACACTGAAAGTAGGGTCTCAAAGACATATTTGCATACTTATGTTCGTAGCACTATTATTCACAGTAGCCAAAAGATGGGGGCAATCCAAGTGTACATTGAGGAATGAATGGATTAAAAAAGTGTGGTATATAGCCATACAATGAAATATTATCCAGCCTTAAAAAGGAAGGAAATTCTGACACATTATGACAATTTTACAAGATAAAAAACTTCTGGAGATTGGTTGCACAACAATGTGTTATACACTTAACATTACTGAACTGTTTGTACACTTAAGATGGTTAAGATAATTTTGTCATATGTATTTTACCACAAAAATAAAATTAAAAAAATTTTAATGGTAGAATCTAGATATTAGATAAATAAGTATTCATGGTAAAATTCTTTCAACTTTACTGTATATTGGAAAAGAAAAATATAGATCAAAATTTCTCTCATGAACGAAATCATAATGTAAAAATCCTAAAGAAAATATTAATAATTTAAATCTAAAGAAATGAAAAGGAAAATACATCACAACAAAGAATGGTTCATTCTAACAATGCAAGAATATTTCATATTTTTAAAAAATCAATTTATCGCAATATCAGAATATTTTTATTCAGTGAAAAAATACCTATTTCTCTTTGGACTTCTTGACTATCAGTTACTTAGAAGTGTGTTATTTTCAAATATCTGAAGGTTTTCCACATATCTATTATTGATTTCTAATTTTATTCCATTGTAATCAGAGAGCATTTTTGTATTATTTGGAATCTTTTATAATTTATTTGAAACTGGTCCAGGCGCAGTGCCTCATACCTGTAATCCCAGCACTTTGGGAGGCCAAGACAGGCAGATTGCTTGAGGTCAGGAGTTCAAGACCAACCTGACCAACATGGTGAAACCCCGTCTCTACTAAAAATACAAAAAATTAGCCAGGTATGGTGGCATGAGCCTGTCGTCCCAGCTACTCAGGAGGCTGAGGTAAGACAATTGCTTGAACCTGGGAGGCGGAGATTGTAGTGAGCCGAGATTGTGCCACTGAACTTCAGTCTAGGGGACAGAGCAAGATTCTGTCTCAAAAAAAAAAAAGAAAATTGAACTTGTTTTATGGCACACAATATGGTTTACCCTGGTAAATGTTCTACATACACTTAAAAAGAAATGTGTACTCTGCTGTTTTGGGTAGAGCATACTGTAAATGTCAGTTGGGTCAAGTAGGTTGATTAGTGTTCAAGTCTCCTAAATCCTTCACTGATTTCCTATCTGTTTCATCGATTTTTGAGAGTGGGATGTAGAAACCTTTCAACAAAAGTATTTGTTTATTTCTTTGTAGTTTTTGCTTCATGTATTTTGAAGTTCTATTATTAGGTGCATAAACATTTAGGACTATGAAGAAAGGATTTTTTTTCTTAATAGAGCTAGGTCAATTGTTCCCCATCAGGAAAAAAAAAAAAGATCTTTACCCCACTTTACATTATATCAAAAAAATTTCAGCTGGGCACGGTGGTTCGCTTCTGTAATCCCAACACTTTGGGAGGCCAAGGTGGGAGGACTACCTGAGGTCAAGAGTTTGAGACCAGCTTGGCCAACATGGCAAAACCCCATCTCTACTAAAAATACAAAAATTAGCCGGGCATGGTGGCACATGCCTGTAGTCCCAGCTACTCAGGAGGCTGAGGCAGGAGAATTGCTTGAACCAAGGAGGTGGAGGTTGCAGTGGGCCAAGATTGTGCCACTGCAGTCCACCCTGGAGACACAGCAAGACTCTGTCTCAAAAAAAAAAAAAATTTCAGCTGGACTAAACCTAAGTGAGAGAAAAACAATCATAAAGCTTTAAGACCTGTGGTAGGAAAATATTTCATCAAAAGATTATCAAAAATGATAATCATAAAAGCAAGCTGGGCGCAGTGACTCATGCCTGTAATCCCAGCACTTTGGGAGGCTGAGGCGGGCGGATCACAAGGTCAGAAGTTCAAGACCAGCATGACCAACAAGGTGAAACCTCATCTCTACTAAAAATACAAAAATTAGCCGGGTGTGGAGATGCACACCTGTAATCCCAGCTACTTGGGAGGCTGGGGCAGGAGAAACGCTTGAACCCAGGAGGCGGAGGTTGCAGTGAGCAGAGATCGCACCACTGCACTCCAGCCTGGGCAACAGGGTGAGACTCTGTCTCAAAAAAAAAAAAGCAAAACTGATAAATTAGAATACAATTAAAAACATTCACCAGAAGAGTAAGAAAGTAAAAGAACAAGCCACCATAGAGTGTTAGAAATATCTGCAACCCGTATATCTGACAAAAGACTTGTATCCATAGTATATAAAGATGCCTAGAAATCAGTAAGCAAAAGGCAGAGAACTCAATTTAAAAATAAGCAAAAGACTTGAACAGGCACTTCACATAAAAAATGTATCTTAATGGTCAATAATCATATGAAAAGTCAGTATTATTCCTCATTAGAGAAATATAAATGAAAACCATTTACACAGTCACCAGAATGGTTAAAATTAAAAGGACTGACAATATCAAGTGTTGGCAAGAATGTGGCATAAACTAGAACTCTCACATTGCTGGGAAGAGTGTAAATTGGTTCAAATGCTTGGCAAAATTGGCCCGGCGCAGTGGCTCACGTCTGTAATCCCAGCACTTTGGGAGGTCGAGGCAGTCGGATTACGAGGTCAGGAGATCGAGACCATCCTGGCTAATACAGTGAAACCCTGTCTCTACTAAAAACACACACACACAAAAAAATGAGCTGGGCGTGGTTGGTGGGCGCCTGTGGTCCCAGCTACTCAGGAGGCTGAGGCAGGACAATGGCGTGAACCTGGGAGGTGGAGCTTGCAGTGAGCCAAGATAGCACCTGGGCGACAGACCGAGACTCTGTCTCAAAAAAAAAAAACAAAAACAAAAACAAAAAAATGCTTGGCAAAATTGTTTGGCATAATACTAAAGTTAAACATATATCTTCCCTCTGACTCCAAAAGTCCATTGCTAGGTATACGCTCCAAAGAAACAAGTGCTATGTCCACCAAAGAATGTATGAGAATATTCAAAGGAATTTTATTGATAAAAGCCAAAAGATAGAGACAACTCAAATGTCCATCAAAAGGAAAAGAGAGAAGCAAATTGAGGTAAATCAATCACATAGTACAGTAGTACACAACAATAAAAAAGAATTAACTGATACATACAACCACATGGATACATCAAACAAATATTTTTAACAAAAGAAACCAGGCCATATGCTCTATGATTCTATTTATATAAATTTCAGGAATAGGAAAAACGTATTTATGGTAATAGATGTAAGAACAGTAGTTATTTCTGAGAATAGGAAAAGGTAGGTATTAACTGGGAAATATTATGAGGTAACATTCTGGAGTGAAAGGTCCTATTTTAATTTGGGTTGTGTCTACATGAGTGTATATAAATGTAAAAATTCATCAAGTAATACATTAAAGATTTTTGAATTTTATTATATATGAAAAGGAACGGAGCCATTAATACAGTAAAAAGGAAAGCAATAAAGTGGTAATATGAAACAAAGGACTTTTATCTAGAATATATATAAAACTCCAAAAAAAATCTGTAACAAAAAACATACAACCCAATAGAAAAATGGAAAAATATAGGTGTTTTATTAAAAAGGGTATCCAAATGCCCAATAAACATATGAAAGGTGCTCAGCCTTCCAGGTCTCATCAGAGAAATGCAATTAAAACCACAATGTGATGCCACTACAAACAAAGTAGAATTACAAAAATTAAAGGACCATGCCAAATACTGGTAAGAATATGGGAAAATGGCAGCTCTCATTCACTGTTGTAAAGAATGTAAATTGGTTCAATCACTTTGGAAAACTGACACTATCTACTAAATAGTAGATATCTTTATCCATAATAAATAAATATTAACATATTTTAAAAAGTAATTATTGCCAGATTAAGATTAAGCTCTCTTTTTTTATCCTTCTTAGACCCAGAATGATCTTTAAAATGATAAATTATGTTAAGTGCAGCATAATCCCTTCAGGTGTGCTTCTAATCTAAAAAATCCAATTTATCCCTTTTAGAAGTTTAACAAATGAGGCCAGAAACCTGAAATGAATAATACTTTATAATTTTTTCACGATGACCAACAGACCTCATTGATGAGTGCTCTGCAGGGGTAAGCTAGAGATAAGCCTGGCCAAATCCCAACAGCTTCACCTTTTTGCTGAGATTCATGTTCTTCATCTTAGCCTTCAGCAGCTTCATCTTATTCATAGTTATTGAATTTTCAATTATCTGTTGCCCAGAAGAAGAAGGCTCAGTTTCTTCATCCTCATCTGTATCTGAATTATACATAGAACCACCACTGCAAAGAAAACAGTAACTACTTGAAATTTTTCTGATACCTGCTCAGTGACTAAAAATGCTCTATGTGAAACAGCAATCTATAGAAGTTACTAATGATAAAACACTACATCCATTTTGTCAATGTCAATGTCAGGAAAATATATTTCAAAGAATGTACTTCTTAAAAGAAAAAATGAAATGGGAATAAATATTATGATCTAGGATTACTGAAAATCTAGTATAGCTGAGCTTCTCTGAATTCAGTATATCATAAATGAAGACATTTTGACACCTGCCATATCATTCCCAAAGAGGCAAAATCCATTTCCATGAGAATGTCTGATTTCATATTATCAGCCAAGGCTGATAATTGTGCAACCCAAACAACAGGCTGATGAGATTTCCATGAATCAGAATTTTTTAAAATTTGGCACGGGAGAGAAGTACAGATTTTTAGTCATCCTGAGGGGATTCTCACTAAAAAAAAAAAAAAGAAAAAAAAAGAATTCATACACAGGTGTCATCAGAACATTTTCTATTCTTAAAGAGCAAAAAAATTTTGTTTTCTTGAGACAGTCTCACTCTGTCACCAGGCTGGAGTGCAACGGCGCAATCTCGGCTCACTGCAACCTCTGCCTCCCAGGTTCAAGCGATTCTCCTGTCTCAGCCTCCCAAGTAGCTGGGACTACAGGTGTGTGCCACCACGCCCAGATAATTTTTTTGTATTTTTAGTAGAGACAGGGTTTCACTGTGTTAGCCAGGACGGTCTCAATCTCCCGACCTCGTGGTCCACCTACCTCGGCCTCCCAAAGTGCTGGGATTATAGGTGTGAGCCACCGTGCCCAGCCAATAAATTTTTTTAAGTAGAGATAACTTCAAATTTTTCTAAGTGTGCTTAAAAATGTAAAAACCTAGAATAGCACAGATTTTAACAAGAAAAAACACATCCAGTCAAGTCATGATACAAGCTATTAAACAGGTTAAACATTTAAATTACTGATCAACCACAGTGACGTTATTCATATTTCAATGTAATTAATATTTAGAACTCTTCCTCTTTGATTGCATAATATAATGATGTATCACATGATCCTCATATTTATACTTACATGTTTGTTTTGCCCCTTATTCCCCCACATGTAAGCAAGTTGAAAGCAGATATTAGACTATCTTCTGAGTCTGCACCAGGCACAGCGCTTGGCACATAGCCAATAAATGTTTGATGAACTGAACACAAAGATTTTGAAATTTCATTTATTTTTTCTATAATGGGAAAATTAGAATGGCAAGGATTTGATAAAACACAAGCTTGGCACATTTGTAAAACGATTAAAATTTTAAATAAAACAAAATAAGAATACATACTAGTTTTTATGCAGATTTACTTATAGGAAAACTAGGTTATCTACACTATGGAAGTATGAGGAAAATTTCCTGTTTTATATGGTTGTAAGAAATGGAAACAATTTGGGATAGCCTTAATGGGGTATATTCCTTAATGTTTCTGAAGCACATATTATTGCCACACAAGGGCAAAAAAGAGAGCAGACAGCCCCATTCCTAAATGTTATATGGTGCAACATGAAATGTTCTGAAACTGTGGGTTAATTACATGCACTATACGCATGGGTAGCATCTGAAGGAAGGTAGGACTGGTCTCCACAACCAATTCAGTCTGTGATGCTTGACTTGTGACAGCCACAGTTACCTACTACGGCATGGCTACCACAGTATGATAACTGACACAAGTACAACACTGAAGTAATAACATTGCCTGCCATTTACTGAATGCCTGCTCTGCCAGGCACTTCTCACACATTATTCCTAATTCTCACAAAACTACATAAGGTAGATATTATAGCTGATTTTATTAATGAAGAAACTCCAGGTGAGAGAGGTTAAGTGATTTGGCTCAAGATCAGAAAGCTATAGACAGCAGACCTAAGATTCAAATCCCCCATGTGTCTGGTTCCTAAGCTGATTCTTCCTACTACTACTCATTGCTTTCCCAGGCGCCAAATGACAGGACTTACTGCATCATGCTTGTGCACCCAAATGAGTGCCAGAACTTTTGCTGTGTGAAGGCTTTTGTCTCAAGGCCAACTATACAATACCTGAAAGAGGGTGCATGAAGATTTTCGTCATGTCACCCTGTGGAGTTAGAAGGAATAACTCAAGTATACACTATTCTCAGTTACCTTGCAATATTTTAACCTTAAATACTTCTGAGTTACCCTGTGGCATTTTAAGTATCTTTACTGAATACTGAAAGAAGTTTCTGATTCAACATTACTGTCATGAAAAGACCTATTCTCTCATGGAATAGATACATATATATGCACACATACATACACACATATATATCTTATATATATATAATATGTAATATATATATATATATATATATATAAAAGAACAATCAGCTGGGCGTGATGGCTCACGCCTGTAATCCCACCACTTTGGGAGGCCGAGGTAGGTGGATCACGAGGTCAGGAGATCAAGACCATCCTGGCTAACACGGTGAAACCCTGTGTCTACTAAAAATACAAAAAATTCTCTGGGCATGGTGGCGGGCGCCTGTAGTCCCAGCTACTCAGGAGGCTGAGGCAGGAGAATGGCATGAACCTGGGAGGCAGAGCTTGCAGTGAGCCGACATTGTGCCAACGCACTCCAGCCTGGGCGACAGAGTGAGACTCCATCTCAAAAAAAAGAAAAAGAACAATCATGATAAATCACTGGACTCATTTTAGAGTATAAAAACACTTTTAAATTCACCTTTTTTTTCAAAGAACCACATTATTGTGTTTTCTCTCATGAAGTATAGATTCATGAGATGAGTTAGAACCCAATCACAAATTTTTTTCAGATGAAAAAATGTAACTAGGTTAACATAGTAATTTATAAATTTAATCCGAAATGACTTTCTTTATATTTAAATATAAATATAACAGTTCCTTGAATTTCTAAAATTTTTTTTAGTACTATATGTAATTTCTCGAAATTTTTTTTTTTTTTTTTTTTTTTGAGACGGAGTTTCACTCTTGTTGCCCAGGCTGGAGTGCAATGGCGCGATCTTGGCTCACCACAACCTCCACTTCCCGGGTTCAAGCTATTCTCCTGCCTCAGCCTCCCTAGTAGCTGGATTACAGGCATGCACCACCACGCCCGGCTAATTTTGTATTTTTAGTAGAGATGGGGTTTCTCCATCTTGGTCAGACTGGTCTCAAACTCCCGACCTCAGGTGATCCGCCTGCCTCCACCTCCCAAAGTGCTGGGATTACAGGCATGAGCCACCACGCCCAGCCTCAAATCTTTTGATTTAATGACATGATTAAAGGATATAAGATGTGCAAATGTAATATTATTCAAACATGAAATCTGTACATCGCAAAGCCAAGACCTCATTTAACTTTCACAGTTTACCATTAAGTCTTACAATGTCTCCTTATCTATCTTCCTGCTTAAAAAATCCCAGGCTGGGCGCAGTGGCTCACGCCTGTAATCCCAGCACTTTGGGAGGCCGAGGTGGGCGGATCACCAGGATGGGAGATTGAGACCATCCTGGCTAACATGGTGAAATCCCGTCTCTACTAAAAATACAAAAAACTTAGCCGGGCATGGTAGCATGTGCCTGTGGTCCCAGCTACTTGGGAGGCTGAGGCAGGAGAATCGCTTGAATCTGGGAGGCGGAGGTTGCAGTGAGCCAAGATCGTGCCACTGCACTCCAGCCTGGGTGACAGAGCAAGACTCCATCTCAAAAAAAAAAAAAAAAAATCCCAGGAAGGTGGCATGATCCACTAAAAAGATTTGAGACTAAAAAAAGACTGATGTTGCATTTTCTATCAGAATGAAACAAATTAACACTCAGTTCTCCCTCTTTGTTTTTAGAGTGGGAGCCAGCAAACCATGGTCATGGGTCAAATCTGCCCCACCACCTATTTCTATTTCTGTGTGGCCCATGAGCTAAGAATGGTTTATGAACTTTAATTAGTTGAAAAAACTCAAAATAATGGTATTTCATAACAAATGAAAATTAAATAAAATTCAAATTTGTGTCCATAAATAAAGTTTTATTGGAACACAGCCACATTCACCCAATCATGTATTACAAATGGCTGCTTTTGCCTACAATGGCAGAGTTGAGTAGCTATGACAGAGTTTATGTGGCTCTCTCGTTGCTCTACACTGTGATATGGGAAACTACAAATCACAGTAACATAGTCATAATTCAACAGTATTTTGACTGCCATGTATTATTGCTATTCTGTGACTTTTTTTTATTACTAGTGTATACCCAACCTTGTCAAACAAGAAAAGTAGACTTCAAATGTTGCCATATTAAGGTATCATAGAGTGGATTATTTGTTAGCAATTAGATAGCAAAGCATGATGCTTATAATGCAGTGACACTATAGCTATGCTAAAGGAAAACAGCATAAATAGACATTACCAGGCTAGGAATTCATCACAATATTCCCAACTTTCAGGAAAGCAACAGTCAGAAAAACTAGAAAATTTACAATAGAATATCTCATCACAGCAGAATTTCTTTACACAAATAAAAAATGAAAATGAAGCTATAACCAAAGAAGTTTCTGAATGTTTATATCTGCTAGCCAAGCAAGGAAAGCTACTTATCAATAGTGAATTAATTCACTATTGATCACAGCAGTTGAGGAAGTATGTCCTGAGAAAATAAACTTGTTTAAAAATTACTTTTCCAGCAGGGACAATTTCTCAAAAAGTTGACAGCATTGGAAGCAACATCAACAGTTGATTAAAAAATAAGGTAAATGACTAAGTCATTTACCTTGTTTTTTGATGAGCTGACATATATTACCCATACTGCTCTGTGTTACTGTTTATTGAGGGCGTCAATACCAAGTTTGAAGTAACTGAAGAGTTGGCTCCTATGAATAGCCTGCATGAAGCTACTACAGGTGAGAATATTTTCAAATAAATTGCTAAATACTAATCTAGTACAACTTTAAGTGAACTCTGCTATAACTGATGGGGTGATGTGTGGAACTTAGTTGGACAAATTTATAGAATTAGTGAACATGTAAGGTCTTTCTTTTTTTTTTTTGTCTTTTTGAGAGGGGGTCTCACTCTGTCACCCAGGCTGGAGTGCAGTGGTGTGATCTCGGCTCACTGCAACCTCCACCTCCTGGGCTCAAACAATCCTCCCACCACAGCCTCCGAAGTAGCTGGGACTACAGGTGTGCGCCACCAGGCCCAGCTAATTTTTTTCCAGATGGAGTTTCACTGTGTTGCCCGGACTTGTCTCAAACTCCCGGACTCAAGAGATTCGCCCACCTTCCAAAAGTGCTGGGATTACAGGTGTGAGCCACCATGCCCTTTAAACATGTAAGGTCTTTAAAGTCTATAGTTATTCATTGTATTATTCATCAGCAGGTATTTCATGGTAAATATCTGAATCTATCCTGTGTTACTAAACCAGCAGTGTTAATGGTAAACTTCAATTGTTTCATGGACTTATCCATCATCAGTTTGGCGGCTTAGTGGTAATGAAGTTTTATTATGTTTTTTTTAGCTCAGGAACTCTGAATGAGAAGAACTGGCCTTAACTACTATTACAAACACTTTTTAAATTTTTAAATTGCCTTTGGAAATTAATTTTTACTGTGGACTTCATAATGTTTCGTAATGAATTTAACCTAAAATTACAAAATAAAACAATGTTTATATGTGAAACATACACTGCAATAATGTCATGTTAACAACAACTAGTGTTTGAATTGCATGTAGTAGCAAGCTGCAATCATTCCCATGCTTTCAAAAGTTGAAATTTCCCACAGAAATTTGCAGCAGATATATTTCTGAGCTCAAACTATAGGTCTAGCAGTGTTTTTATACCTCACTGCAATTTCCAAAAAATGTCCTATTTCAAAATTCATTTAAATGTACAACTGAGGAGCTTCCAAGGCAAACAGCAAGAGAAGATCTGATGGAATTTTATAAATGCCTTACAAATGATCAATTATGTTCAATAAAAGCATGTGCTCATGGACTGATAGTATCTGACAGTACCTACCTGTGTGAAAAAAAAATTTCTGAGATAAAATACATAAAATCTCATTACAGATCAGCATTAACAAGTGAACTTTTGCAACTGACCTTGCAAATTTGATGGGCAACACTAACTTTCAACCTCAATTAGGTAAAACATTATTCCCATGAAAAAGAATTCCATTCTTCTCTGGAATTCTGTGGTACAAACAGAAGAAAAGTACCCAATTGTTAGTCTTATATTTTGAACTTTGTTAGTAAAAGTTTTGCGGAAATTTGTTTTCTCTCTTGTTACATAAGTACCTATTTAATATCCTTGATGCTGCCTCTTGGCCTAAAAATCCTAAAATAGTTATTATCTGCACACCTTTACAGAAGAAGTTTGCTACTCTTGCTGTAGACTAGGAAAGCCTCTTCTAGAACAGGAAAGATAAATGTCCTTCATGGTATTACCAGATCATTTTCTACTCCTCTTTCTCATTCATCCATCCCTTTCCTTGTCGAATTATTGTAGATGAATACAAAGGAAGAAAAAATTATTAAAATAATCTTTTTTTTAACTTTTTTTTTAATTAATTTTTTTGCACACAAAAACAATAAACATTTTCTAAAAATACATACAAACAAAAAGATGCGTATCAAACATATTAGGAAGGTTGCACATGGGAAGTCGGGGAATAGAAATGGGGGGTGGGAGTTAAAATAAATGAGAGAGGGACTTTATATGGATCAGTGATAATAACTCAATCTTCTATTTGACAAAGAAGAGGGAGAAGGAAGAGGAAGAAAAAGAAAGTGGGATAAAGGATCAGAAAGGGAGGAAAATAGAAAAAATTAGAGCATGACTCCAGGGTAGACCTGTTTTGTTGTCACTGAGTTGGTTGGTTGGTTTGTCTGTTGTATTTTTCATGTTTCGCCAAGTTGGCCAGACTGGTCTCGAACTCCTAGCCCGAAGTGATCAACCCGCCTCGGCCCCCCAGAGTGCCGGGACCACAGGCGTGAGCCACCACGTCCAGCCCCCACATTGCTTCTGGCCTCCGTGGTAGACCTCCCAGACGGGGCGGCCAGGCAGAGACGCTCCTCACTTCTTCCCAGACGATAGGTGGCCGGGCAGAGGCGCTCCTCACTTCCCAGACGGTGGGTGGTCGGGCAGAGGCGCTCCTCACTTCCCAGACGGTGGGTGGTCGGGCAGAGGCGCTCCTCACTTCCCAGACGGTGGGAGGCCGGGCAGAGGCGCTCCTCACTTCCCAGAAGGGGTGGCCGGGCAGAGGCGCTCCTCACTTCCCAGACGATGGGTGGCCGGGCAGAGACGCTCCCCACCTCCCAGCCCGGGCGGCGGCCCGGCAGGGGCTGCAATCCCAGCACCCTGGTAGGCCAAGGCAGGCGGCTAGGAGGCGGAGGCTGCCGCGAGGCTAGACCACGCCACCGCACTCCAGCCCGGGTAACACCGAGCACCAAGGGAGACTCCGTGTGCAGTCCGAGTACCTCGGGAGGCTGAGGCAGGCCGAGTACTCGGCGGCAGGAGAGAGAGAGAGAGAGAGAGAGAAAGGAAGGAAGGAAGGAAGGAAGGAAGGAAGGAAGGAAGGAAGGAAGGAAGGAAGGAAGGAAGGAAGGAAGGAAGGAAGGGAAAAAATAAATAATCTTGTGATGAACAATAAGACAGTTCTAATTAAATTCCATGATGACATTTGGGCTGAGTCATAAACACAAATAGAAGTTGGCTGAGGAGAAGCTGGAGTAAAAGGAGAAAATGACGTTTCAAGCAAAGGAGAAAAGATGTATAAAAACATAGCATAATGAAAAGACCTGGAAAACTGATGGTGACAGGTTGTCAAAGGACTCATATGCTAAGCTGAGGAGCTTCGGTTTCCTTTAGGAAAAGGGAGCCAAAAGAGCGTGTACTAGGGAAGAAAACTAAACAGTGAGCCAGCACATGGCAAAACTGGTATGAAGACATTCTATTAATGGCCTAAGGCTATAACCCTCACTGCTACCTCCTCCATTTCTTGCCCATGGTTTATGCCAAGTTTGAAGTGCTAACCAGATGCTGACATGTTAAAGTCAACAGGTAACACCCATGTGTCACAGTCTGCTCTCTGAGGCCACAAAAAATTGAGTCTAATCTTTCATGTAACACTCTGTGAGGGGCAGAATCCTAGGGGAATCTCTCTGACTCTTGACCCTTGGTGTTCACATCACATTTGGTTTCCTACCCTTGAGTATGGGCATGATGGACGTCTTGCTTCTAGCCAACTGAATATGGCAAAGGACGTTGCAGATGTAATTTAGGCTCCAAATCAGTCAGTTTTGGTTCATCAAAAGGGAGCTGAGGGCAGCCTCTAGTCAACAGCCAGCAAAAAACTGGGCCCTCCATCATATAACTGAAAGGAAATGAATTATGCCAGCAATAAGAGTGACTTTGTAAGTAGATTCTCCTCCTCAGTCAAGCCTCTTGATAAGAGACTTGCTGACACCTTGACTCCAGATTGTGGGACTTGGAGCACAGCGATGGTGTGCCTGGACTCCTGACCCACAGAAACTGTTCTCCAAACTACAAGCTGGTTTTTTTTTTTTTTTAATAATTTTACCACTACCTTTTTATTTTGCAGGATGTGTAACACCTTCCCTTGCTTTGTCTGCTTGGCAAACTCCACTCCCCTTTTAGGGTCACTTCTTCTCAGAGTTGTGTCTAACTCTCTGCCTTTCATGCATAATAAAGGCCCTGTCATCTATTCTCCCAGAGATCTTGATATCTTTTTACAACATCACCAACATTATATCACCGACACTCTTGATAGCAGACTGCATGCTCCATGAAAGTAGGCATAATCATCTTTACAACATCAGTGCCTTGCTCAGTGAATGGCCATAAAAGTTCAGTGAGTGAATGCTTAATAACTTGAAGTGAAAGGAGATAAAAAATCACAGAAACCCAGAATGCACAGCAACTAACTGAGAGGTTGCCTTGTCCAATTCTCTAATTTTTCTATTGCTTAGCTAAATATCTGTAGGGTTTTTCCTCCTGATTTTAGAATATTACAATTTATCTCCCTTTTATAGAGTAGGAAAACAAGACCAGAGAAGTAAAGAGATTTATCTGCCTTTAAGCAGCAGAGTTAAATTTAGAAAAAAAGGTATCAACTTTAGGTTTAACCCTTTCTATTATGCTAAGGTTGTATAATAACACACTATTATGACAGGATTCTATAATCTATTAGGCATCTTAGAGTTTCACAGAGTAACAGAAACAAATCTTTTTATGAAAACATCCCACTCCGTAAAAAAACCTCAGTTTTATCATATCAATCATATGAAGGACAATTTCAGACTTATATATTGGGGGCTGGGGTAGGAATGAGATGCATGACATTTGTTAATATATATAGATTATTTTGACAATACAAGGTAAACAAAAGTTTATGGAGTACCTCATACGATGTTCCCCTTTTCTCTGTAGGACATGCAAATGAAAATCTATTTTCTTTGAAGAGTCAGATAACGGTGTTGAAGTGCCATCTCCCCTATCTACTGCAGGAAAGAAATTCAACTGATCTCCTTCCCGGTACACCAAAAATGTAACTTGTTTGTTGCAGGAGGTCTTCTCCCAGACCTCAACTCGACTGGAATCCAAGTACTCTGCCATATTCCTAAGTGGATCTTCTGTAGGAACTACAAATGGAAAATTGAAATAAGTCTTCAATTTGGATCAAGTTTTATGCATCTTGGTACAGTGACAGGATATAATATACTGAATTTGAACAACAGTCCTGTGCATATAACATAAACATGATATTCTTCAAATAAGTTTCTGATCTTTCTACAGTTAATATAGCATTCCCTGTGTTGTATTAATAAGAAACAAACAAACAAAATGCATGATTATGTTGCTATATTCAAAGACAGGGCTAAACCAAAACAGAGTTTTTTGTCCTATGCCATTATAGTCTGTATTTTTTCCCTATGTCACTAGAGTCTGTATATTTGCTGACTCTATGATATTACTATCAATAATTTTTTTACTATATACTTTCTGCTCCCTATATTTTCAAATATTGGTTCCAACAATAATTAAAACCAACATAAATTCCACTTACTTTAGATTAAAATTACACAGACACGGCCGGGTACGGTGGCTCATGTCTGTAATCCCAGCACTTTGGGAGGCCGAGGCGGGCAGATCATGAGGTCAAGAGATTAAGACCATCCTGGCCAACATGGTGAAATCCCGTCTCTACTAAAAAAAATACAAAAATTAGCTGGGCATGGTGGTGCGCACCTGCAGTCCCTCAAAAAAAAAAAAAAAAAGTACACACACACACAAACACACAATTAGGAGACATATCTAAGAAATTAGAAGTAAGCAGACCTATCTTTTTCTTTCTGGTTTTATATAAAGGCTGATTCTTAGAGCTGTTCCTTGATGTGAAGTTAGGTAATTAAAAGTACATAATAACTAGAATGTGAGGGAGTCACTTAATGTACTAAAACTGCAACAGTTCCAGGAAAAAATAAAAGTTCTCTCCCAAAGACATTCTCATCATACTGCAGAAACATGTGTTTTCTCCTAAAAGAGGCAAAGATTTCCCAAGCTGCATAACTTTCACGTATTTATTAACAGAATCGTGGTGCTCTACAACCCTTTAAAAAGAAGTTGCAGCAATAGGAAAATATTAAACTTGGAAAGCAGTAAGGTAAAAACATCAAAGATGTTTCCATAGCCTGAATTCAATAACACTATTACTAACATAAAAATCTTATAATATGATTTAGCTTGCTTTGTGAAAATAGTTATTTGGATGTTTTGATTTACTTTCACAGGCCCAAAACGTATAAATATTAAGACACTTTTCAAACAAGTTCTTGCCTTTTCTAAGTTAATGCTCCACTTTCCATATTACATCAAGAGATAAAAATTTGGATCAGAGGGCAGAACTTTGGGGGAGGAAAAAAACAAAACACAACAAAAAAGAAAAATTATGCCCATTTTTTAGATATTGCTATAGCCATTACCACAGTCACATGAAAGCCTTTCCTAAACCAGCACAGGGTACCTTACTCAGGCAGGTGTATGTGTGTATCTTCTCATAACAGAAACATCTTTCAGATTTTATCAGCTATAAAACAATATATACGAGTTTGATATGCATTGGGCACAATTTAGTTTTAGAAAAGAAACTGATTTTAATCTTTCTATGCTGCTTTGATAATGGTTATTTCAAAAACAATTTTTTTTATTTGTATTCTTTTTTTGAGACAGAGTCTCACTCTGTCACCCAGACTGGAGTGCAGTGGTGCCATCTCCACTCACTGTAACCTCTGTCTCCCAGGTTCAAGCAATTTTCATGTCTCAGCCTCCTGAGTAGCCCATCACCATGCCCAGCTAATTTTTGTATTTTTAGTAGAGATGGGGTTTCACCATGTTGGCCAAGCTGGTCTCAAACTCCTGACCTCAATACCAGTGCCTGTAATCCCAGCTACTCGGGAGGCTGAGGCAGGAGAATCACTTGAACCCAGGTGGCAGAGGTTGAAGTGAGCAGAGATCATGCCACTGCACTCCAGCGTGGGCGACAAAGCAAGACTCCATCTCAAAAAAAAAAAAAAAAAAAAAAAAAAAAATATATATATATATATATATATATATATTTACCTCAGAATCTGTATCACACTCCTCATAAACATATAAAATAATTTTAGTTCTAATAAGAAAAGTAGTGTTTTGATTAAACACTCTGGTTTAAAGCAGTACTACGCACAAATAACCAACTTTCAAAAATGTCATACAATAGAATTCACATGGCATTAAACACTATATAATTCTATCTTAACATAATGGCTCAGTAAACATAGGGTTCTTGTGCTACTCTCAAGAGTTATTACTATAAACATCACATAGTTATTACTATAAATGTCACATAGGACAATTACCTAAATCCAATTAATTAAAAGTCTCTGATATCAGGAGTGCTAAAAGGCCCTAACATTATTAACTTTGTTTTTCTCTAACCTATAAAGAGCAGTTCCACAGCCGAAGTAGCATATCTCATTAAATCCTCTTGAGGTAGCTAAGAAAAAGATGGCAATAATCCTATTTTCTAACCAAAATTATGAAACATAGGGATATAATTTGACATGTGGAAGCAAGCCAGGAGTAGAATCAATACTTATCCTTCGGTTTTCTGGTTAATGAAGGATCAAATAAATCTGAAGGCCTTTCTCAAAATGAGGTCCATAGAAGAGGACGCTCTGACTAGTCTCCTCCACTTCATGGGAATTCATGTGACATACCTGACTCAGGGACCAATGTGAATACCGCCGGCCCTTCTTGTGCTTAATAAAACCCTCTCATCAATCAAGTCTCCACTAATGTCATCTTTTTCGAGGGCTCTTCCTACCCTTTTTTCTGCATAGCACTTACAACCATTAAGAGTTACATCGACTCTTTACACATTTATTGTAGGCACTGTCATGAAGCAGAGACTTTCTCTCCCATGTCTACCATACTTGGAACATTGCACTGACCATTCAGTAGAAGCTCAATATGTATTTGTTGAATGAATGACTGGATTTCAGAACTACTTATATTCTGAGAAAGGATGCAACCAGGGCCATGATAATATCCATGAAACCCAGACGCATCACAAACCAGGTAAACAGGCAATGTTGGAATTTTGCAAAACAATCATAATCTTGGGATTTGAAGATCTGGTAGATTTAAAGATAAACAAGACTCGTATGAAACTAAACACAATGGTAACATAGTATTTATAGTATGTCATTCCATTTCTGTTTCTATACTGGCAAAAGGTTTATTTTTAAACCTCTCTGAATTGGATCAGGAATCATGTGATTTTTCTGAACTGTATTTTAGAGTTCCAGCCTCTAGGCATTTAGGTTTTAAAGAACAATGCCTAGAGAATCAAATGTGATTTTTCTAAGACCTAATGGCAGAAAGGAAACCCAAATAAAACCTGAGGCTATAAAAATACTAACCGACATAAAGAATGTTACTGTCAAATTGCTTTAATATATATATATGCCTACCTCTTCTAGTATTTATAGGTCCGCCACGCATAGCCAAAACTAGCTTCAAGGTACACCCTTCTGAAATGCTGTGGATAGTTAACACAAAAATAAATCATAATCATCAAAATGCATTCAGTTAAATGTACCCATAATTATGTGCTGGCTTATCAGGCAGAGTGCCCACTCTCTAAAATATAAAAAGAGCAATGTAAATACATATAAAATGTTAACATATTTACTGGTACAAATAATAAAAAAGGTGAAACAAATTCTCATAAGCCATAAAGAAATCCAAGAATAAACATACTGGAAAAGACCTCTGTGATTACGTGTTTTAGCCTGTTCATTTCACATTAAGGAAAAGGAGGCCCAGAGAACAAAAGTGGCTTGCCGGAGACCCAAAGTGTAGAAAATAGCAAATCTATTTAATAAAACAGAAAATAGAAAAATAACAAGGTCTCCTGACTCTCAGTGCTCTTACAGCTATTCCACACTGCCTCTTATCCTTTTGCTCTTTTCTTAATAAAAGAGTGATGAATTATGTGAAAGAGGGGAGAAATAAGAGAGACAAAGTGGCAGAAAGTATGTTGGTAGTCACTGGTGCACACAGCATTACTTAGTAACAAAAGGAGGGCTTAATGAGAAAGGAAGGACTTTGGGAAGAACAATTCTCTCTTATCCAAAACTCTTGTAAAAACAGAAAGAAAAGGAACATAGCCAGGAAGGAATGGTTCAATATTCAAAGAAAGGAGCAAAGTAGGCAAGAAGATAATAGGAGGATTTCAAAAGGCAGGAGATAAACAGCTTGACATGAAAAATGAAAAGGGAAAATAAATGTATCAGAGGATAAAGGTTAAAGTAGTATAGGGTACCAAACTAATGCATCTAAAGTTCAGGATGTATAATGAAATCTAGGAATGTGAGCTATTCAGAAGAAAAAGAGACATGATCTTAGAGTTCAAAAGAAAAACATTAGCATATGGAGTCATAGTACTAAGTGCCTACAAAACAGCCAACATGCAATTACACTCACTTGTAATCATTCAAGCAATAATCATTTTCAAGTTCCATGTTATTCCAAATTAAGTGTTGTCGACAGACGGGAATACCTTAAGGGAAAGTTATTAAAAAAAAGTGTTAAAGAATTCAATAGCATCTCCAAAAGAGTATGATACAAATCTATTTCATTAAGGAACTAAGAGTACTAATAAATTAAACATTCTTCTAAATTGAATGCTAGGTGCTAAAATTTACAGAATCATAGATAGAAGGCATGCTTAAAAGGAGATACAGTCCAATCCATTCGCTGTAGAAAAGAACAGGATGTTGCAATAATTCTCTGGTCCTAAAACAAGGTATAACATAGGGATCCCTTTAAAAGGCAAGATATCATGCTCCTGCACAGCAAAAGAAACTATCAACAGAGTAAAGAGATGATCTACAGAATGGGAGAACATATTCACAAACTATGCATCTGACAAAGGTCTAATATCTACAATCTATAAAGAACTTAATTCAACAAACAAAGAACAACCCCATTAAAAAATGGGCAAAGGACATGAACAGACACTTCTCAAAAAAAGACACATATGTGGCCAACAAATATATTTAAAAAGCTCAACATCACTAATCATTAGAGAAATGTAAATCAAAACCACAGTGAGATACAAGCTCACACCTGTCAGAATGGCTATTAATAAAAAGTCAAAAAATAACAGATGTTGTCAAGGTTGAGGAGAACAGGGAACCCATACAGTGCTGGTGGGAATGCAAATTAGTTCAGCCATTGTGGAAAGCCATGTGGAGATTTCTCAAAGAGTTTAAAACAGAACTACCATTGAATCCAGCAATCCCACTACTGGGTATATACCCAGAGAAAAATAAATCGCTCTATCAAAAAGACACATCACTGGTATGTTCATCACAGTACTATTCACAATACCAAAGAGATGAAATCAATCAAGATGCCCCTGCAACAGTGGACTGGACAAATAAAATGTGGTGCCTATACACCACAGAACACCATGCGGCCATAAAAAGAATAAAATCATGTCCTTTGCAGCAACATGAATGCAGCTGGAGGCCATCATCCTAAGAGAACAAATGCAGGAACAGAAAACCCAATACCATGTGTTCTCACTTATAAGCAGGAGCTAAACACTGAGTATATATGGACATAAAGATGGGAACAATAGACACTAGGGACTACATGGGGAGGGAAGGGGATGTGGGTTGAAAAACTACCTATCGAGTACTATGCTCACATCCTGGGTGACAGGATAATTCACACACCAAACTTCAGCAACATACAATTTACCCACATAACAAACCTGCCCATGTATCCACTGAACCTAAAATAGAAGTTGAAAAAACAAAATAAAGATATTGGGCACAGTGGCTCATGCCTGTAATTCCAGCACTTTAGGAGGCCGAGGCAGGTGGATCACGAGGTCAAGAGATCGAGACCATCCTGGCCAACATGGTGAAACCCCATCTCTACTAAAAATACAAAAATTAGCCAGGCATAGTGGCAGGCGCCTGTAGTCGCAGCTACTCGATAGGCTGAGGCAGGAGAATCACTTGAACCTGGGAGGCAGAGGTTGCAGTGAGCCGAGATTGTGCCACTGCACTCCAGCCTGGCGACAGAGTGAGACTCCATCTCAAAAAAAAAAAAAAAATATATATATATATATATATATCATGAATCAGGCCTGCAGAGTTTAATATTTAAGGCCTAAAATGGAAATCAAAAGCAAGCAGGAGTAGCTATTCTTATATCAGATAAAACAGACTTTAAAGCAACAATATTACAAAAAAAAGACAAAGAAGGTCATTATATAATGATAAAAGGATCAATCCAACAAGAAGATATTACAATCCTAAATATATATGCACCTAACTCTTGAGCTCCCAGATTCATAAAACAATTACTACTAGGAAAAGAGATAGACAGCAACACAATAATAGTGGGGGACTTTAACACTCCACTGACAGCACTAGACAGGTCATCAAGCCAGAAAGTCAACAAAGAAACAATGGACTTAAACTGCACTCTAGAACAAATGGACCTAACAGATATTTACAGAACATTCGACCAAAGAACTGAAAAATATACATTCTTCTCATCAGCACATGAAACATTCTCCAAGACAGATCATATGAGAGGCCACAAAAAAGTCTCAAAAATTTTTTAAAAATCAAAATTCTATCAAGTATCCCCCCAGACCACAGTGGAATAAAATTAGAAATTAACTCCAAAAGGGAACCCTCAAACTGTACAAATACATGGAAATTAAACAATCTGCTCCTGAATGATTTTTGAGTTAACAATGAAATCAAGACGGAGATTTAAAAATTCTTCCAAAGGAATGATAATAGTGATACAAGTTATCTAAACCTCTGGGATACAGCAAAAGCAGTGCTAAGAGGAAAATTTATAGTGCTGAATGCCTACATCAAAAAGTCTGAAAGGTCACAAACTGACATCACAGTTTGATGTGTAACATCACACCTCAAGGAACTAAAGAAACAAGAACAAACCAAACCCACAGCTAGCATTAGAAAAGAAATAACAAAGATCAGAGCAGAACTAAATTGAATTGAAACAAAAAAATACTAAAGATCAATAAACGAAAGTTTGATTCTTTTAAAATATAAACAAAATCCACAGGCCATTAGCTACATTAATCAAGAACAGAAAACAGAAAATGCAAATAAACTCACTGAGAAATAAAAATGGAGACATTACAACTTACACCACAGAAATACAAAAGATCATTCAAGACTACTATAAATACCTTTATGCACACAAACAAGAAAATCTATATGAAATGGATAAATTCCTAGAAACATACAATCCTCCTACCTTAAGTCAGGAAGAAATAGAAATCCTGAACAGACCAATAACAAGCAGTGAGAATGAATCAGTAATTTTTAAACTGCCAACAAAAAAAAAAAGCCCAGGGCCAGATGGATTCACAGACGAATTCTACCAGACATTCAAAGAATTGGTACTGGCCGGGTGCAGTGGCTCACGCCTGTAATCCCAGCACTTTGGGAGGCCGAGATGGGTGGATCACGAGGTCAGGAGATCAAGACCATCCTGGCTAACACAGTGAAACCCCATCTCTACTAAAAATACAAAAAATTAGCCAGGCCTGGTGGCACGCACTGGTAGTCCCAGCTACTTGGGAGGCTGAGGCAGGAGAATTGCTTGAATCCGGGAGGCGGAGGTTGCAGTGAGCCGAGATCGCACCACTGCACTCCAGCCTTAACAGAGCAAGGCTCTGTTTCAAAAAAGAAAAGAAGAAGAGAAGAGAAGAGAAGAGAAGAGAAGAGAAGAGAAGAGAAGAGAAGAGAAGAGAAGAGAAGAGGAGAAGAGAAGAATCGGTACCAATCCTACTGAAACTATTCCAAAAGATTGAAAAAGAGGGAATTGGCCAGGCGAGGTGGCTTATGCCTGTAATCCCAGCACTTAGGGAGGCTGAGGTGGGCAGATCACAAGGTCAGGAGTTTGAGACCAGCCTGGCCAATATGGTGAAACCCTGTCTCTGAGAGTTCAAAGCTTCAGTGAGCTGTAATGGTGCCACTGCACTCCAGGCTGGGTAACAAAGTGAGAACCTCTCTCAAAAAAAAAAAAAAAGAAAGAAAGAAAGAAAGAAAAGAAAAGAAAAGAAAAGAAAAGAAAAGAAAAGAAAAGAAAAGAAAAGAAACAAAAAACTGTAATGGAAAACTTAAAAGCACTAGAATATTAAAACACAATAACAAGAAAACAACAAAAATTTGAATAGACGCTTCACCAAAAAAGATATACAGATGATGCAACAGACTGAAAGTTTGTATTCCCCCACCCAAAGTCATATGCTGAAGCCTAAATATCCAATGTAATGGTATCAGAGGTAAGGTTGGGGGTCTTTGGAGGTAATTAGGTCATGAGGGTAGGGTCCTCAAGAATGGGATTGGTGTCCTTAGAAGAGAGATGATCTCCCTCTCTCTCTCTCTCTACCATGAGAGGATATAGAAAGAAAACAGCTATCTGCAAACCAGAAAGAGTGCCCTCACCAGACCCTAGACCTGTGGGTAATCTTGGACTTCCCAGCTCCAGAACCGTGAGAAATAAAATTCTGTTGTTTAAGCCATCCAATCTATGGTATTCTGTGACAGCAACCTGAACTTTTTTTTTTTTTGAGACAGGGTCTCATCCGTTGTCCAGGCTGGAGTGCAATGGTGCAATTTTAGCTCACTGCAACCTCCACGTCCTGAGCTCAAGCAATCCTCCCACCTCAGCCTCCTGAGCAGCTGGGACTACAGGCCATGCCACCACGCCCAGATAATTTTTGTATTTTTAGTAGAGACAGGGTTTCGCAATGTTGCCCAGACTGGTCTTGAACTCCTGGACTTGAGTGATCCACCTGGCTCAGCCTCTCAGCATGAAGTTATTAAGACAGATGACAAGCAAATTAAAAGATGCATAACATCATCAGTCATTAGGAAAATGTAAATTAAAACCACAGTGAAATATTTCCAGTTCATATTACAATAGCAAAAATGAAACAAAAACTAAAACTAAAAGAACCCAGACAATATTATTAAGTGCTGATAAGGATACAGAGCGACTAGAACTTTTATGTATTACTCATACAAACACAAAATGGTAACAGCCACTCTGGAAAATAATTTAGCAGTTTTATAAAGTTAACTATATACTTCCTATGCAATTCAGCAATTCCACTCTTAAGTATTTACCCAAGTGAAATAAAAACCTATGCTTCCATAAAAATGTGTATGTGAAAGTTTATATGGCTTTATTTGTAATCACCAAAAAACTAAAAACCACCCAGATGTCCCGCAACTTGGGAATGAATAACTATGGTACTTCCTTATAATGGAACACTACTCGGCCATAAACAGAATGAACTACTGATACATGTAACAATAGGATAAGTCTCAAATGTATTATGCATAATTGCAAAAAAAACAGACTTAAGAGACTATAAAGTATATGATTTCATTTATATAAAATTCTAAAAAAGGCAAAATTACAGGAACAGAAACAGATCAGTGGGTACGATAGGGGCTTGGAATAGAGGAAGGGATTGACCACAAAAGGTACAGGAGAATTCTGATAGGTGATGGAACTGTTCTATATCTTGATTGTGATGGTGACTGTATGATAATAAATGTCTGCCAACACCAACAGAACGATATACTTGTTATGGGTTGAACTGTGTCCCTTCAAAATTTTTAGGTCAAAGTCTAAGCCTCTTATACCTCAGAATGTGACCTTAACTTGAAGATAGAATCTTGACATATGCATTCAAGTTAAAGTGAGGTAACTAGGGAGGGCCCTAATCCAATATGACTGGTATCCATATAAAAAGGAGAAATTTGGAGGCAGATACACACAGACACAAGGAGATTATGATGTGAGAAGACCAGGGTGATGCCTTGAATAAGCCAATGAACTAGAAAAATTGAAAGCAAACCCCCAGGAGCTGGCTGAAAGGCATGTGACAGATTCTACAGCCCTCAGAAGGACCTGACACTGTCACCAACTAAATCTTGTATTTTCAGCCTCCAAAATTGTGTAACTTTCTGTTATTTAAGTCATCCAGTTTGTGATACTTTGCTATGACAACCCTAGCAAACTAATACAATATGTAAATTGTATGACATGTAAATTATATCTTCCTAAAAAGTAGTTTGTTAGAATTTGGAGACAAATGAAAACATGCTCAGTATTATTAGTTAGCAAATAAAGAATGTGTATAAACTACAAAAAATGATCGAAGCTATCTAATCGTTTATATTGCTGTGATTACAAAGCCCTTAAATAACTATTATAAATTTTTAAACAAAAAAGTATTTTTAGCAAAACAAATACTTAGAATTTAATAACACTGACATTCAACTTACCAAAAACTTGTAGGATATAGCTAACACAGTTATTGGAATTTTAAAATAAATGGTTATGTTTTTAAGAAGCTGAGACTCCTAGTTTCAGCTCTGATACGTGGAGAACTTTTAATTCACCACTCCTTACAAGAAAAAAAGCTGAACAAACTGAAAACCAACAACTTTTCTTGGTGCCATCAGAGAAATTAGGTGGTAAGGTAAACCACCATAAGAAAATCTGTTGAGATAGGCAAACCCAGAGAGTCAAAGCCAAGATCCATTTATGTGAAGCTGAAGCCTCTAAAGTCATAAACTGGAAGGAACACTTAAATGGTAATTTTGATGAATTCATAGAGGCTGAGTGTGGACTCGGAAATTACTGAGGGCCAGAAACCAGGCCCCTCTAGCCTCCCTACCTCACCTAAACTACTAGAAGTTGAAGGAGGGGAGAAGCTAAGATACACTTTGAAGGTCCCAGCCTAGAGGCACAGGCCCACTGAAAGATTTAATCATAAGATTACAGAATGTTCCCCCTCTTCCCAATACCTTACCACCACACTAACAAGGCTCCAGTATAACAACAGTGGATTACAAGGGAAAGAATTGTAAGACACAAACTCTAAGGAGGAGTCTTTAGGGAAACTCAAAGGCAACGGGGGAGACAAAACAAGAAAAAACTAGAGGAATTTGAAGCCTCTGGCACTTATAACTACAGCAAACATTAAACACAGCCCAATTTCTAGCAAGTTGAAGATAAAACCTCACTCTAATGTCCTATTTACCTCAGTTCCTATCACCTGATATATTATGGCTGGTTTTCAACTAAAAATTACAAAGCATGCTAAAAGACATGAAAAAATACAGTATGAAAAGACAAAACTAGCATCAGAAATAGACTTAGATATGGCAGAGATCTTGAAATTATCAGACAGGGAAATTAAAACAGCTAAGATTAATATGCTAACAAATCTAATGGAAAAGTATACAACATGAAATAACAGATTGATAATACAAGCAGAGATGGAACCTTTAAGAATAAAAAGTAGATGTTAAAAATAAAAACACTAACAGAAATAAAGAATGCCTTTGATTGGTCATCTGCAGACTGGATCTGGAAAAGAATCGGGAAGTTTGAAAAATGGCAACAGAGGCCGGGCACGGTGGCTCACGCCTGTAATCCCAGCACTTTGGGAGGCCGAGATGGGCAGATCCCGAGGTCAGATCCAGACCATCCTGACTAACACGGTGAAACCCCGTCTCTACTAAAATACAAAAAACTAGCTGGGCGTGTAGTCCCACCTACTCGGGAGGCTGAGGCAGGAGAATGGCGTGAACCCGGGAGGCAGAGCTTGCAGTGAGCCGAGATCATGCCGCTGCACTCCAGCCTGGGTGACAGAGCGAGACTCCGTCTCAAAAAAAAAAAAGAAAAATGGCAACAGAAACTTCCTAGGCAAGGCACAGTGGTATGCACTTGTAGTCCCAACTACTTGAAAGGCTGAGGCACAAGGATTATTTGAGTCCAGGAGTTCGAGTCCAGCCTGGCCAACATAGTGAAATCCCATCTCAACATAAATAAATAAATAAATAAATAAATAAATAAATAAATAAATAAATGAAACAAAGAAAAGAAAATAAACTTGGCAAAATGGACTGTTAAGAGAAAAAAGAATGCACAAAAACAACATCTATTAACTGTGGGACAATTTCAAAAGTTGTAGCAATTTCAAAAGGTGCCACTAGAATATGAGAAGAAAAAATGAGACGGAAGAAATACTTAAATAATGGCCCAGATTTTCCAAAATTAATGAAACATACCAAACCACAGATCCAAGAAGCTCAGAGAATACCAAACATGATAAGTACCAAAAAATCTACACCTTCAACATATTATATCAAACTGTAGAAAAGCAAAGACAATGACAAAATCCTTAAATCAGCCAGGAAAGGGAAAAAAACACCTTACCTAAAAAGAAGCAAAGATAATTACTACAGGGGAGTTTTCATCAGAAATCATGCAAATAAGAAAAGAGTGGAGTGAAATATTTAGTGTTGAAAGAAAAAAATACCAACTTAGAATTCTATACCTTGAAATATTATCCTTCAGAAATGAAGGAGAAATACTTTTTCAGACAAACAAGAAACGTTAAAAGATGGCTTTTTTGTAAGAAACGTTAAAAGACATTATTCACAGAAAAAATGATGTAGGTCAGAAACTAAGATCTACTTAAAGAAAGCAAGAGGGCTGAGCATGGTGGAATTTGTTGCCAGTGGACCCATATTGCAAGAAATGTTAAAAGACATTATTCACAAAAAACAGGATGTAGGTCAGAAACTCAGATCTACATAAATAAAGGAAGAATGCTGGGCCTGGTGGCTCACGTCTGTAATCCCAGCTCTTTGGAAGGCCGAGGCAGGAGGATCGCTCTGCTAAGCACTTCACCTTTAACTCATTTAATCCTGAGAACAACCCTTTGAGATAAATACTATTATTCTTCCTATTTTAGACTGAGACAACTAAGATACAGACAGATTAAGTAATTTGGGCAGCCAGTAATCTGAAGCCAGGCAGCATGACTTCGGCACTCCAGTCCCTTTTTCAAAGCCCATTGTAAGGCCCTGAGCAGGCCCTGCTCCTCCCTTGCTGCAGCCTCCTTGTTCCTAATGCAGCACACTACTTCAGCCCTTTCTCCACTAGCCCCTCCATCCTCCCCACTCTCCCCACCAGGCTCTAGTTCTCAACTCACCAAAAACTTCCCCTAAAGGAAAAGCAGTCTGGCAGAATAATCATTTTCCCAGCAGGATGAACGCAAGCAGCCTCATCTCTGCCCTCCGTATTCCATATCCCTCTAACTTGGAGAATCTGGCTCACACCGTGTGACCCCAAATGTCTTCCAGGATATAAATATAAAGATCACCCAGAAAGGGCTTAAAATGTATTTTTCGGCTGGGTTAGGTGGCTCACGCCTGTAATCCCAGCACTTTGGGAGGCCGAGGCAGGTGGATCACCTGAGGTCAGGAGTTCGAGACCAGCCTGGCCAACATGGTGAAACCCCATCTCTACTAAAAGTGCAAAATTAGTCGGGCATGGTGGTGCATGCTTGTAATCCCAGCTACTCGGAATTACAGGCTGAGGCAGGAGAATCGCTTGAACTCGGGAGGCGGAGGTTGTGGTGAGCAGAGATTGCGCCATTCTCCAGCCTGCGCAACAGGTGCAAAACTCCGTCTCGAAAAAAAAAAAAGATACTATGCTGTCTCTCTGCCATGTGAAGATGCAGTGAAAATGCAGTGAGCAAGCCTAGAAGACAGCCCCCACCAGAACCTGCCCATGCTGGTACCCTGATATTCAGCTTGCAGACAGTGAGAAATAAATTTCTGTTGTTTAAGCCACCAGTCTGTGGTATTTTGTTATGACAGCTCCAGGAGACTAAGACAGTAGGTATTTTACATATTACCTTATTTAATTTCCTAATATCTGTATTTGTTCATAAACATTTAAACTTAGATTCAATTGTCTAATAGCCACAAAGCCACTGCTTTTGTCCCCAAAATGTCTCCTCCTACAGAGAACAAGAAATCTATAACTTGGCTCTGGTTCTGACTCATGGAAACTAAATACTTCCCTTGGATGAGTTATTAATCTCCTCTAAACCCAAGTTGACTCTTCTGACATAAAAAGATTGAAACAGGATTCTCTCTAAAGTGCTTTTGCTGCATACAAATTATTTAAAATTCATGAAAGAGATAAAAAGTACAGAGATTATTTACAATGCCAGATTTTATCTTCATGCTCCAAAAAAGGTATCCTTTAAACTATGATATAAATTGCAAAGCAGAACAAAGTCAAAATAAACTATTATGACTCTAGATCTCACCAAATCATTTAGGGCAGACAAAAGCTTCAAGAGTCATTACTGAATGTGCTGATGTGGTCACTGGACTCGGCCAGCCACTCACTTCAGTAGGATCTCCTGGGTCTAGAGAAATAGCAAATATTCAGGAGCTCATATATATCCTTGGCCTCACAGAAATGAAAAATTCTAACCCTCCTCATCCTTCTATAATTCTGAACTTAAGCCTGCTGGAGGGCAACCCTAGTCACTACCTTTATATTACAAGCAAGTTCCAGCTGGTTCCATCAACAAAGATCCATTTACTGTTATATGGAACAATTTAATTTTCTACTCAAAACTGGATTTTTAACAACTATAAATGGCAAACATTACTTATTGCAGAAATCTGCAAAAAGCAAAGACTAATTTTAATACAAATTAGTCTTTTTAGGCACTTTTTGCAAATATACAAACCACAAAAGAGACATTACGCATTATTCAGCACCCCTGCTATACTAAGGGAACTTTGAATACATGTAAATGTAAGCCAAAAACTCTTTTCGGAAAACCTCCACATTAAAAAAGAGGAGGGTGGTTGCAAAGCAGTGTAAAAAGGGAAATAAGGTCCCTAGAAGGGAATATAATTACTATTTCCCATTAAAAGTAAAACATAAAGTAACATTAAAAGTAACTATAAAATAGTTAAGGCATAATTTGCATGTCACCATAACCTGCTGAAAGCTATTCTAAAATATTATTTCACACCATAGCATGATGCCAGGGATTTGTTTCCAAAGAATCTGGTGAACACAGCAATGGGGATAAAATAGTTCATAAGCCGATAAATGTTGGAGAGAGGGAGTAGAAGGGGGTTCATTATCTTATTCTTTCTAACATATATGTTTGAAATTGTCTCCATTAAAATACTTTAAAAATTACTAGACATTATTGATGAACAAATTTAACCTTCATATCCTAAAAACAAAGAAAGATGAGTACCTTCCAATCTTCGAATTTTTGCTTTCACAGAAATAACAGTTTCAAAAGGTGAAACTCTCAGCTCAAAACATGTGCCAGTTAATGTTTCAATGAAGAGCTCCATGGTATCATAGAAATGAAGCCTGTAGTAAAATGGTCCCATGTTATCATCATTGAAGAATGGAGGCTCTTTTCTGTCATCCATTACTTTGACTTTTCTAGTTCTTCCAAAATATGTCGTAGGCAACTGTATTCCAGTTCTAGCCAAATCAGGTTTGAAGATTGGTAATATATATTGTTGTTCATGTTTTGAGTTTTGTACCTAAAAAAACAAGAATTTTTTTAACAAGCCTATCTGAAAGTTGTATTTGTTCATAAAGATTTTCCATGTAACTGTGGCCCATATCAATCTTCCAGACAGCCCCAGAATTCACTTTAGTGCTTTTAATTATGTCTAATCCTGAACTTTTCACATTTGTCTCGAAATCACTCTCCCATCTAGAACATAAGATTATTAAGAATAGGTATATTTTTGATATTATAATGTATCTTACTAGAGCTCAGCACAGTTACTTATATATATAGTACATGCTCAACAAATACTTTTGTTGTTAAATGATATATTAGCCAAACTCAACAAACACATCAGTATATTCCTGTAAGGCTTTGAAAAATTTATTCATATCCTTTCCTAAAACATACAAATTATGTCTTCTATACCATATAAAGCATAACTTTACAACGATTGCACATTTGACATTTTTTTTTTTTTGACAGAGTCTCGCTCTGTCACCAGGCTGGAGTGCAGTGGCACAGTCTCGGCTCACTGCAACCTCCGCCTCCCGGGTTCAAGCAATTCTCCTGCCTCAGCCTCCCAAGTAGCTGGGATTACAGGCACCCACCACCATGCCCAGCAGATTTTTGTATTTTTAGTAGAGACGGGGTTTCACCATGTTGGCCAGGATGGTCTCGATCTCTTGACCTCGTGATCCACCCGCCTCGGCCTCCCAAAGTGCTGGGATTACAGGCATGAGCCACCATGCCTATTCCTGTTGTATATTTGAATCATACTGGATAAAAAGAATGCCAACCACCATAATAGGTTGCTTAAAAATAGTACTCACTAGGCCGGGGGCTGTGGCTCATGCCTATAATCCCAGCACTTTGGGAGGCCGAGATGGCAGATCATGAGGTCAGGAGATCGAGACCATCCTGGCTAACATGGTGAGATCCAATCTCTACTAAAAATATAAGAAAAAAATGAGCCGGGCATGGTGGTGTGTGCCTGTAGTCCCAGCTACTTGGGAAGCTGAGGCAGGAGAATGGCGTGAACCCGGAAGGCAGAGCTTGCAGTGAGCCAAGATCGCGCCACAGCACCTCAGCCTGGGCGGCAGAGCAAGACTCTCGTCTCAAAAAAAAAAAAAAAAAAAAGTAGTACTCACTAAATCATCAATGATTTCCAGAGGATATTATAGCATTCAGATGACATTAAAATTGGTAATAAGTATTAGACAATCTCTGCTCACATACATACAATGGCTAATGAGTATGAGTGGTAAGCCCAACAAATAGAAGTAGTAAACGAAATGACAAGTATAGAACTAGGAGCACAAAAATGATCAAATTGCTATTGCTATTAATCGTGAAAACTCTATACAGGGGGGCCTTGAACTTAAACTAGGACAAATGATACACATCTTTCTGGTGAGGTGGGTAAATCTTTTTAAAAATAGCTTTACTGAGGGCCAGGTGCAGTGGCTCACACCTGTAATCCCAGCACGTTGGGAGGCCGAGGGGGGCGGATCACCTGAGGTGAGGAGTTCGAGACTGGCCTGGCCAAAATGGCGAAACCCCATCTCTACCAAAAAATATAAAAATTAGCCAGGAATGGTGGCGCACACCTGTAGTCCCAGCTACTCGGGAGGCTGAGGTAGGAGAATCGCTTGAGTCCAGGAGGCAGAGGCTGCAGTGAGCCAAGATTGTGCCACTGCACTCCAACCTGGGTGACAGAGCAAGACTCCATCATTTAAAAAAAAAAAAAAGCTTTATTGAAATATAATTCACATACCATAAAAGTCACTCATTTAAAGTCTAAAATTCAATGGTTTTTCTTACATACACAGAGTTGTGCAACCATCACCACATTTGCTTTAAAAAATTTTCATCACCTCTAAAAGGAACCCCATACTCTGTAACCATCACTCCCAAATTCCCCCAGTCCCCCACTCAACCCTAGGCAACCACTAATCTACCTTCTATCTCCAAACTGGTCTATTCTGGACATTTCACATAAACAGAATCATATATGATTTTTTTGTGACTGGCTTCTTTCACTTAGCATAATGTTTTCAAAGTTCATCATGTTCTAGGATATATCAGTACTTCACTCCTTTTTATTGCTGAATAATAATCCCTTGTAGCAATATATCTCATGTTGTTTATCCATCCATCAGTTGATGAGCATTTCAGTTGTTTCCAATTTGGGGCTGTTACATATAATGCTAAGATGAACATTCAACTGCAAGTTTTTGCGTAAACATATGTTTTCCTTTCTCTTTGAAGTAGCTTTGCTAGGTAATGTGGTAACTCTTATGTTTAGCAATTTGTGGAACTACCAAACTGTTTTCTAAATGGTATGGATCATTTTACAGTCCCATCAACAATGAATGAGGGTGCCAATTTCTCCACACCCTTGCCAATACTTGTTTCTCTCCTTTTGATTAAAGCTATCCTAGTGGGTGTGAAGTAGTATCTCATTGTGGTTGACTTCCATTTCTTTCAAAACTAATGATGATATTGCACATCTTTTTTATGTGATTATTGGCCATTTGCATACATTCTTTGGAGAAATGCCTGTTCACATATTTTGTCTATTTCTAATCGGAGTTTTTATTGAGTTGTATGAGTTTTTATATTACATATTCTAGATAAAAACACTTAACAGATACATGAATGACAAATATTTTCTCTTATTTTGTGGGTTGTCTTTTGAAAGTATCTTTTTTTTTTTTTGTTGAGACGGAGTCTCACTCTGTCTTCCAGGCTGGAGTGCAGTGGCGCAATCTCGGCTCACTGCAAGCTCCGCCTCCCAGGTTACGCCATTCTCCTGCCTCAGCCTCTCCGAGTAGCTGGGACTACAGGCGCCTGCCACCACGCCTGGCTAATTTTTTTTTATATTTTTAGTAGAGACAGGGTTTCACCGTGGTCTCGATCTCCTGACCTCGTGATCCGCCCGCCTCAGCCTCCCAAAGTGCTGGGATTACAAGGGTGAGCCACCGCGCCCGGGGGATAGTATCTTTTAAAACACAAGAGTTTTTAATTTTGTTAAAGTCTAATTTGGCTATTTTTCTTTTATCATACTTAAAAAGCTTGGCCTAACCCAAGGTAATAAAGATTGACTTATGTATTTTTCTAAAAATTGTATAGTTTTAGCTCTTATATTTAGGTGTATTGTCCAAATTTCAATTTAGTTTTGTGTATGGTGTGAGGTAGGGTCTAATTTTATTCTTTTGCATGTAGATAACCAGTTGTTCCAGTATCATTTGTCAGAATAACCATTCATTCTCAATTGAATTGTCTTGGATCCTTGTTAAAAACCAATTTAGTGTAAATGTGAAGGTTTACTTCCAGACTCTTTATTCTGTTGATCTACCTATGCCAGTACCACCATATCTTAATTACTGTAGCTTTGTAGTAAGTTCTGAAACCAGGAAGCGTGAGGCCTCCAATTTATTCTTTTTAGATTGTTGGCTATTCTGGGCTCCTTGAATTGCCATATGAATTTTAAGTATGCCCATTTTGCAAAAATGTCAGCTGGGATTTTGATAGAGATTGCATTAAGTCTGTAGATTTGGAGAGTATTGCAATCTTAATACTAAGTCTTCTAATCCATAAATACATACTATTTTTCAGTTTATATCTAATTTATTTCAATGTTTTATAATTTTTAAAGCACAAGTTTTGTTCTTTTATTAAATTTATTCCTAAGTATTTTATTCCTTTAAATGCTATTACAAATGGAATCACTGTCTTATTTACAGATTGCTCATTGCTGGTTTGCAGAAACACAACCGATTTTAATATATTGATCTTGTACACTGCAACTGTGCTGAACTGTTTATTTTGTTCATTTAGTTATTTAAATCTTCCTAAATAAACGCTCTCTATAAAAGCTCTATATATAAGAGCATGTCATTTACAAATAGAGTTTTACTTCTCCCTTTCTAATCTATATGCTCTTTTCTTTCTTTCTTTTTTTTTTTTGGAGATGAGGACAGTCTCGCTCCATTGCCCGGGCTGAAGTGAAATGGCATGATGTCGGCTCATTGCAACCTCCGCCTCCCGAGTTCAAGCAATTCGCCTGTCTCAGCTTCCCAAATAGCTGGGATTACAGGCACCTGCCACCACACCAGGCAAATTTTTGTATTTTTAGTAGAGACGGGGTTTCACCAAGTTGGCCAGGCTGGTCTCGAACTGCTGACCTCAGGTGACCCACCCGCCTCGGCCTCCCAAAGAGCTGGGATTACAGGCCTGAGCCACTGCACTGGGCTTATTTCCCTTTCTTGCCTAATTGCCCTGCTCTAGAACCTTCAGTACAAGATTGAATAAAAGTGGTGAGACTGGACATCCTTGTCTTATTCTTGATTGTAGAAGGAAACCATTGAGTCTTTAGGTATAATGTTAACCATGGGATTTTCATAGATTACCATTATAAGGTTGATGAGCTTCCCTTCTATTCCTGCTTTAGGTGTATTTTCTTTTTAATCATGAAGGGGTGCGAATTTTGTCAAACACTTTTTTCACTGTCTATTGAAATAATCATTTGGTTTTCTTTACTTTTTTATTCACACATTACATTAATTTTTATGTGTCAAATCAATCTTGCATTACTGGGATAAATCCCATTTGTACATGGTATGTAATCCTTTACATATGTTGATGGATTTGATCTGAAAATATTTCCTCAGGATTTCTGTGTCTATAATCATAAGAGATGATGATGATCTGTAGCTTTCATTATGTCTGTCAGGATTTGGTATCAGGGTAATATTAGCCTTATAGGATGAGTTGGGAAGTGGTCTCCAACATGGGTAAATTTTTTAATGTATTTCAGGATAGGTAAAGCCTCAGAGTGGGAGAAGGATATCAGTGAGTAAATCTAAGTAAACAAAAAGTGAACACTGTGAAAGTACAAGAGTCAGAAATGTGTCATACATACATTTTTTGCATTTTTTTCTACCAAAGGATATGAGGTATCACTGAACTCACTACAATTTTCATATAAGCATGTTTAAAGAAGCAGTTATTATTTTTTTTTTTTGAGATGGAGTCTTTCTCTGTCCCCCAGGCTGGAGTGCAGTGGCGCGATCTTGGCTCACTGCAAGCTCCGCCTCCTGGGTTCACGCCATTCTCCTGCCTCAGCCTCCCGAGTAGCTGGGACTACAGGTGCCCGCCAACATGCCCAGCTAATTTTTTTTTTTTTTTTTTTATTTTTAGTAGAGACGGGGTTTCACCATGTTAGCCAGGATGGTCTCGATCTCCTGACCTCGTGATCCACCCGCCTCAGCCTCCCAAAGTGCTGGGATTACAGGCTTGAGCCACCGCGCCCGGCCTAAAGAAGCAGTTATTTTTAAAGATTGTGGTTTGATTAATAATCTCCACTCCATAAGCATGATATTCCAGAGGCATCTGAAATCTGTATATGCCACAAATCCAACATACTCAAAACTTATATTTTTCCCACAAACTTCCTGCTTTCCTGTAGTCCCCATCTTGGTAAAGAGTACCACCTTTCATACTGTCACTCAAGATGGTCTGTCAATCATTTTGGATCTTCCCCCAACCCCATGACACCTAGAGGGGACCAATTCTAAACAATATGACTTCTTTATATTGTTCTTTTTTTTTTTGAGACGGAGTCTTCCTCTGTTGCCCAGGGTGAAATGTAGTGGTGTGATCTCAGCTCCCTGCAACCTCCACCTCCTGGGTTCAAGTGATTCTCCTGCCTCAGCCTCCTGAGTAGCTGGGACTACAGGCCCACACCACCAAGCCAAGCTGATTTTTGTATTTTTAGTAGAGATGGGATTTCACCATATTGGCCAGGCTGGTCTCGAACTCCTGACCTAGTGATCTGCTGCCTCCCAAAGTGCTGGGATTACAGGCGTGGGCCACTGCACCAGGCCAACTTTTTTTTTTTTTTTTTTTGAGACGGAGTCTTGCTCTGTCGCCCAGGCGTGAGCCACCACACCCGGCCCCTAGGTTCTTTTAAACCAGATCTCATGTGAAATCAGAGTGAGAACTTATTCATTATCACAAGGACAGCACCAAGACACTCATGAGGATCCACCCCCATGATCCAAACACCTCCCACTAGGCCCACCTCCAACGCTGGGGGTCACATTTCAACATGAGATTTGTAGGGGACAAAACATCCAAGCCATATCATGCTCCAAAAGTTTGTTTAGAGGGGTGTTGGCTTCTCATGGGAATCTCATTCTGATTCACTCCAAATGAAGTCCACCAATGTTTATCCAACTCAACATACATGCACACACAGGAATCTGCTATAATGTAAGTTTTTGTAACACTAATAGGAAATACAATTATTTAATTTGGGAATCTGAATTGCATTTTACAGACTGCTAATGATCCTAAAAGAGATGGAGTTACAGCAAACAAAGTCGTTACTTATAGCACAGTTTTTTTTTGTTTGTTTGTTTTTTTTGAGATGGAGTCTGGCTCTGTCGCCAGGCTGGAGTGCAGTGGCACGATGTCGGCTCACTGCAACCTCCACATTCCAGGTTCAAGTGATTCTCCTTCCTCAGCCTCCTGAGTAGCTGGGACTACAGGCACATATCACCACGCCCAGCTAATTTTTGTATTTTTAGTAGAGACAGGGTTTCTCTACGTTGGCCAGGACGGTCTCGATCTCTTGACCTCATGATCCTCCCGCGTTGGCCTCCCAAAGTGCTAGGATTACAGGCGTAAGCCACCACGCCTCGCCTGCACAGCTCTTTTGAGTATTGTTACACCATATTTCAAAATGATGGGTAATACAAGATAACATGCTAATAATACTGCTGGTGATAGTGGTAAAGGGGTCATTGCTCTTATATAAAAGCTAAATTAAAAAGCTGCATTGCTGATATATGACTTTGTATGGAGCTCTCTAACCTTAACCTTTCTTTCACTCATTTAAGCAACTGCTTTTATAATTTTGGATAACATGAATTCTTAAAAACACATTTACGCTATATCAAATAAGAGTGTACTAACTATAGAGTTGCCAGTGTGTGTATCCCCGAAGCCAACAGTACTCCTACCTACATAGGTGCAGCTCTAGCAACAGAAGTCAGGTGTCAGGACTGCAAAATACACATGACAGAAATAAAGACAAGAGTGACTACGACTGCCCAAGGAATTAGGAGTGTTTCTTTCACCACAGTGTTCTTCCATAGTGAGACCCTGAAAATAATAGGCTGGGGGAGGGTAGAAGATAACAGATTTGGAAGTCCTTCACCTATAATGAGAATGGATAATGCAACTATATGCCAGAAGAAAAAGAACAACCCCGAACAGCATTAATGGTGCTGGAACTTCCACCGTAAGTCTGGGTCCAGTCAACGGGGTAATTTCCAATATCCCAAAAGAACCAAGGTTGATAACCAAAAGTGAAAATGTTTCCCTCTAGAAGATAGTTATGCTTCTCCTCAGGAGTAGAAATCACTGTAGCAGAGGACAAAATGAGGCCATGAAATCTGGTTAAGCCAGACTGGATGCCTAGAGGGTAGCTGAGAAGCAAACGGAAGCTGCAGCAGGACAAAGACCCAGCCAGTACTAAAAGCTGGGTCCATGAACGACTTCTTGAAATGGTGTGTGATCATGCTTAGCTGAGCATACTGTGGGACTCATGATCTTGGAAAATGAGGGGGCAATGAAGACTTCAAGATGGGATGGAAAAACAGCTAAAAAAACAAAACAGAAGAGGAACAGGAAACAAAGAAAACAGAGAAAAGGCTGACCACGGTGGCTCATGCCTATAATCCCAGCAATTCAGGAGGCCAAGGTAGGAGAATCACTTGAGGTAAGAAGGTTGAGACCAGCCTAGGCAACATAGCGAGACCCTTGTATCTACAAAATTAAAAAAAAAAAAAATTAGTTGGGCATGATGGCACACACACCTGTAGTCCCAGCCATTCAGGAGGCTAAGGTAGGAGGATCACTGGAGCCCTGGAGTTCCAAGCTGCAGCAAGCTATGATTATGCCACTGCACTCCAGCCTGGGCAACACAGCCAGACCCTGTCTCAAAAAAAAATGGGGGCAGGTAGAGAAAAAAGTACTTTCAGAATTTTTATAACTAAAATATATATCTAGCTATTAAGAGTAATGACACCAGAAAGGTTTCTAAATCAATTCCTGGTTCGTTCCAAGACTGCCGAACAGAACAGCTCCAGTCTGCAGCTCCCAGCATGATTGATGCAGAAGACGGGTGATTTTTGCATTTCCAACTGAGGTACCTGGTTCATCTCATGGGGACTGGTTGGACAGTGGATGCAGCCCATGGAGGGTGAGCCAAAGCAGGGTGTGGTGTCCCCTCACCTGGGAAGCGCAATGGGTCGGGAGATTTCCCTTTCCTAGCCAAGGGAAGCCATGACAGATGGTACCTGGAAAAATGCAACACTCCTGCTCAAATACTGCGCTTTTCCCACAGTCTTAGCAACCAGCAGACCAGGAGATTACATCCTGTGCCTGGCTCAGCAGGTCCCATGCCCATGGAGCCTTGCTCACTGCTAGCACAGCAGTCTGAGATTGACCTGTGAGGCAGCAGCCCAGCAGGGAGAGGGGTGTCCACCATTGCTGAGGCTTGAGTAGGTAAACAAAGTGGCTGGGAAGCTGGAACTGGGCGGAGCCCACCACAGCACTACAAGGCTTGCTGCCTCTATAGACTCCACCTCTGGGGGTAGGGCATAGCTGACCAAAAGGCAGCAGAAACTTCTGCAGACTTAAACGTTCCTGTCTGACAGCTCTGAAGAGAGCAGTGGTTCTCCC
This sequence comes from Symphalangus syndactylus, assembly GCF_028878055.3. Lineage (NCBI taxonomy): Eukaryota > Metazoa > Chordata > Mammalia > Primates > Hylobatidae > Symphalangus > Symphalangus syndactylus. The sequence continues at coordinate 83,189,816 of NC_072426.2, forward strand.
AGCACGGTGTTTGAGCTCTGAGAACGGACAGACTGCCTCCTCAAGTGGCTCCCTGACCCCCGTGTAGCCTAACTGGGAGACACCTCCCAGTAGGGGCCGACTGACACCTCATACAGGCGGGTGCCCCTCTGGGACAAAGCTTCCAGAGGAAGGATCAGGCAGCAATATTTGCTGTTCTGCAATATTTGCTTTTCTGCAACCTCCACTGGTGATACCCAGGCAAACACGGTATGGAGTGGAACTCCAGCAAACTCCAACAGACCTGCAGCTGAGGGAACTGACTGTTAGAAGGAAAACTAACAAACAGAAAGGAATAACATCAACATCAACAAAAAGGACATCCACACCAAAACCCCATCTGTAGGTCACCAACATCAAAGACCAAAGGTAGGTAAAACCACAAAGATGGGGAGAAACCAGAGCAGAAAAGCTGAAAATTCTAAAAACCAGAGCATCTCATTTCCTCCAAAGGATCGCAGCTCCTCGTCAGCAATGGCACAAAGGTGGATGGAGAATGACTTTGATGAATTGACAGAAGTCGGCTTCAGAAGGCCGGTAATAACAAACTTCTCTGAGCTAAAGGAGGATGTTTGAACCCATTGCAAGGAAGCTAAAAACCTTGAAAAAAGATTAGACAAGTGGCTAATTAGAATAAACAGTGTAGAGAAGACCTTAAATGACCTGATGGAGCTGAAAACCATGGCAGGAGAACTACGTGACACATGCACAAGCTTCAATAGCCAATTCAATCAAGTGGAAGAAAGGGTATCAGTGATTGAAGATCACATTAATGAAATAAAGCAAGAAGTTTAGAATAAAAAGAAATGAACAAACCCTCCAACAAATATGGGACTAGGTGAAAAGACCAAATCTACATTTGATTGGTGTACCCGAAAGTGATGGGGAGAATGAAAACAAGTTGGAAAACACTCTTCAGGATATTATCCAGGAGAACTTCCCCAACCTAGCAATTTTTAATTTTTATCACAATTAATTTTTAATTTTAATCACAATTTTAAACCTAATCACAATTAAAAGAACTAGAGAAGCAAGAGCAAACCAATTCAAAAGCTAGCACGAGGCAAGGCAGGCCAACATTCAAATTCAGGAAATACAGAGAACACCACAAAGATACTCCTCAAGAAGAGCAACCCCAAGACACATAATTGTCAGATTCACCAAGGTTGAAATGAAGGAAAAAATATTAAGGGCAGCCAGAGAGAAACATTGGCTTACCCACAAAGGGAAGCCCATCAGACTAACAGCGGATCTCTCGGCAGAAACTCTACAAGCCAGAAGAGAGTTGGGGCCAATATTCAACATTCTTAAAGAAAAGAATTTTCAACCCAGAATTTCACATCCAGCCAAACTAAGCTTCGTAAGTGAAGGAGAAATAAAATCCTTTACAGACAAGCAAATGCTGAGAGATTTTGTCACCACCAGGCCTGCCTTACAAGAGCTCCTGAAAGAGACACTAAACATGGAAAGGAGCAACCGGTACCAGCCACTGCAAAAACATGCCAAATGGTAAAGACCATTGATGCTATGAAGAAACTGCAACAATTAACGGGCAAAATAACCAGCTAACATCATGAAGACAGGATCAAATTCAAACATAACAATATTAACCTTACATGTAATTGGGCTAAATGCCCCAATTAAAAGACACAGACTGGCAAATTGGATAAAGAGTCAAGACCCATCAGTGTGCTGTATTTGGGAGACCCATCTCACGTGCAAACACACACATAGGCTCAAAATAAAGAGATGAAGGAAGATCTACCAAGCACATGGAAAGCAAAAAAAGGCAGGGGTTGCAATCCTAGTCTCTGATAAAACAGACTTTAAACCAACAAAGATCAAAAGAGACAAACAAGGCCATCACATAATGGTAAAGGGATCAATTTAACAAGAAGAGCTAACTATCCTAACTATATATGCACCCAATACAGGAGCACTCACATTCATAAAGCAAGTCCTTAGAGACCTACAAAGAGACTTAGACTCCTACACAATAATCACGGGAGACTTTAACACCCCACTGTTAGTGTTAGACAGACCAATAAGACAGAAGGTTAACAAGGATATCCAGGACTTGAACTCAGCTCTGCATCAAGCAGACCTAATAGACATCTACAGAACTCTCCACCTCAAATCAACAGAATATACATTCTTCTCAGCACCACATCCCACTTATTCCAAAGTTGACCACATAGTTGGAAGTAAAGCACTCCTCAGCAAATGTAAAACAACAGAAATCACAACAAACTGTCTCTCAGACCACAGTGCAATCAAATTAGAACTCAGGATTAAGAAACTCACTCAAAACTGCACAACTACATAAAAACTGAACAACCTGCTCCTGAATGACTACTGGGTAAATAATGAAATGAAGGCAGAAATAAAGATGTTCTTTGAAACCAATGAGAACAAAGACACAACGTACCATAATCTCTGGGACACATTTAAAGCAGTGTGTACAGGGAAATTTATAGCACTAAATGCCCACAAGAGAAAGCAGGAAAGATCTAAAATTGACACCCTAACATCACAATTAAAAGAACTAGAGAAGCAAGAGCAAACAAATTCAAAAGCTAGCAGGAGGCAAGAAATAACTAAGATCAGAGCAGAACTGAAGGAAATAGAGACACAAAAAATCCTTCAAAAAATCAATGAATCCAGGAGCTAGTTTTTTGAAAAGATAAACAAAATTGATAGACTGCTAGCAAGACTAATAAGAAAAGAGAGAAGAATCAAATAGATGCAATAAAAAAAGATAACGGGGATATCACCAGCGATCCCACAGAAATATAAACTACCATCAGAGAATACTATAAACACCTCTACACAAATAAACTAGAAAATCTAGAAGAAATTGATAAATTCCTGGACACATATACTTTCCCAGGACTAAACCAGGAAGAAGTGGAATCTCTGAAGAAACCAACAACAGGCTCTGAAATTGAGGCAATAATTAATAGCCTACCAACAAAAAAAGTCCAGGTCCAGATGGATTCACAGCCAAATTCTACCAGGGGTACAAAGAGAAGCTGGTACCATTCCTTCTGAAACTATTCCAATCAATAGAAAAACAGGGAATCCTCCCTAACTCATTTTATGAGGCCAGCATCATCCTGATACCAAAGCCTGGCAGAGACAAAACAAAAAAAGAGAATTTTAGACCAATATCCCTGATGAACATCTATGCAAAAATCCTCAATAAAATACTGGCACACCGAATCCAGCAGCACATCAAAAAGCTTATCCACTATGATTAAGTCAGCCTCATCCCTGGGATGCAAGGCTGGTTCAATACACGCAAGTCAATAAATATAATCCATCACATAAACAGAACCAAAGACAAAAACCACATATTATCTTAATAGATGCAGAAAAAGCCTTCGACAAAATCCAACAGCCTTCATGCTAAAAACTCTTAATAAACTAGTTATTGATGGGACATATCTCAAAATAATAAGAGCCATTTATGACAAACTCACAGCCAATATCATACTGAATGGGCAAAAACTGGAAGTATTCCCTTTGAAAACCTGCACAAGACAGGGATGCCCTCTCTCACCGCTCCTATTTAACATAGTGTTGGAAGTTCTGGCCAAAGCAATCAGGCAAGAGACAGAAATAAAGGATATTCTGTTAGGAAAAGAGGAAGTCAAATTGTCCCTGTTTGCAGATGACATGATTACATATTTAGAAAACCCCATCATCTCAACCCAAAATCTCCTTAAGCTGATAACTTCAGCAAAGTCTCAGGGTACAAAATCAATGTGCAAAAATCCCAACTATCTGATTTTTTTTTTTTTTTTTGAGACGGAGTTTCGCTTTTGTTGCCCAGGCTGGAGTGCAATGGTGTGATCTTGGCTCACCACAACGTCTGCCTCCCAGGTTCAAGCGATTCTCCTGCCTCAGCCTCCCTAGTAGCTGGGATTACAGGCATGTGCCACCACACCCGGCTAATTTTTTTGTATTTTTAGTAGAGATGGGGTTTCTCCATGTTGGTCAGGCTGGTCTCAAACTCTCAACCTCAGGTGATCCACCCGCCTCGGCCTCCCAAAGTGCTGGGATTACAGACGTGAGCCATGGTGCCCAGCCTACAACCATCTTTGACAAACCTGACAAAAACAAGACGTAGAGAAATGATTCCCTATTTAATAAATGGTGCTGGGAAAACTGGCTAGCCATATGTAGAAAGCTGAAACTGGATCCCTTCCTTACATCTTTTTTTTTTTTTTTTTTTTTTGAGACGGAGTCTCACTCTGTCACCCAGGCTGGAGTGCAGTGGCGCGATCTCGGCTCACTGCAAGCTCTGCCTCCCAGGTTCACGCCATTCTCCTGCCTCAGCCTCTCCGAGTAGCTGGGACTATAGGGGCCCGCCACCACGTCCGGCTAATTTTTGTGTGTGTGTTTTTAGTACAGACGGGGTTTCACCGTGGTCTCGATCTCCTGACCTCGTGATCCGCCTGCCTCGGCCTCCCAAAGTGCTGGGATTACAGGCGTGAGCCACCGCGCCCGGCCCTTTCCTTACATCTTATAAAAAAAATTAATTCAAGATGGATTAAAGACTTAAATGTTAGACCTGAAACCATAAAAACCCTAGAAGAAAACCTAGGCAATACCTTTCAGGACATAGGCATGGGCAAGGACTTCATGACTAAAACACCAAAAGCAATGGCAACAAAAGCCAAAATAGACAAATGGGATATAATTAACCTAAAGAGCTTCTGCACAGCAAAAGAAACTACCATCAGAGTGAACAGGCAACCTACAGAATGGGAGAAAATTTTTGCAATCTACTCATCTGACAAAGGGCTAATGTCCAGAATCTACAAAGAACTCAAACAAATTTTCAAGAAAAAAAACAACTGCATCAAAAAGTGGGCAAATGATATGAACAGACACTTCTCAAAAGAAGACATTTATGCAGCCAACAGACACATGAAAAAATACTCATCATCACTGGTCATCAGAAAAATGCAAATCAAAACCACAGTGAGATACCATTTCACACCAGTTAGAATGGCAATCGTTAGAAACGAAACAACAGATGCTGGAGAGGATGTGGAGAAACAGGGACGCTTTTACACTGTTGGTGGGAGTGTAAATTAGTTCAACCATTGTGGAAAACTGTGGCGATTCCTCAAGGATCTAGAACTAGAAATACCATTTGACCCAGCGATCCCATTACTGGGTATATACCCAAAGGATTATAAATCATGCCACTATAAAGACACACGCACACGTATGTTTACTGTGGCACTATTCACAATAGCAAGGCTTGGAACCAACCCAAATGTCCATTAGTGATAGACTGGATTAAGAAAATATGGCACATATACGCCATGGAATACTATGCAGCCATAAAAAAGGATAAGTTCATGTCCTTTGCAGGGACATGGATAAAGCTGGAAACCATCATTCTCAGCAAACTGTTACAAGGACAGAAAACCAAACACCGCATGTTCTCGCTCATAGATGGGAACCGAACAATGAGAACACTTGGACACAGGGAGGGGAACATCACACACTGGGGCCTGTCGTGGGGAGTGGGACTGGGGGAGGGATAGCATTAGGAGAAATAGCCAATGTAAATGACGAGTTAGTCGGCGCAGAAAACCAACATGCACATGTATAGCTATGTACCAAACCTGCACGTTGTGTTTTAAGTTCAGTACCCTAGAACTTAAAAAAAAAAAAAAAAAATCAATTCCCAAAGCATTTCTCTCATTTCTTCTGAAAAATTTCTAAAAACACAACTCCAAGGATGAAATGGAAGTTAAAGGTAAACAGACAATAGCGCTGAATACGTAACTTCAGTAACAGAATTTCCTCCATCCTCTGCTCTAAAGAAGCTACAGAAGAGCAGTTACCTTTGAAACATTTTCCCCAACATAAAGATATCCAGAATGTGAAGCTGCCATTAAAACTGTGACACAGATCTACATTTACTGATATGTGAAAACATTCCTAAAGTTCTAAATACGAGCTACAGAATCACATCAACCCCCTAATTTGTCTGTAGCCTAAGCTCTAGTCCGCAGTTGATCTGCAAGCGGAACTGGGAAATATTTCAGGGCCAGCATCTCCTCGCGCCATCCAGGTACCTATACGCTTGAGGCCACCCAGTCACCTGCGCAGCCGTTGCTCCTCCAAGACCAATCCGGGCTCCCCAGACCCACGGGCCTGAATCTGGAGGACAGCAGTCCGCGTGACAACAGCCACTCGGAGATCAGCACCCGTCCGGAAAGCCGGGTACGCGGTGAAGCTGGCGTCACGCCCAAAGAAACAAACTCCAGAGCGTGTGTCCTGGGCAAAGGCGGCCCGCCTCTCCGGTCCCCGGGCAGCAGCGGCCGGCGTCAGGCCGCAAGGCGAGGGGCGGGGACAGGACTCTACCCGGCAGCCCGGCGCCGAGCGCCCGCGTCACTCCGGCCTTGCGCCATTCCGGCCCCACGACGGCCAGCGGCGGCAGCGCGGCTGGGCTCAGCGGCTCGCAGCCCGGACGACCCCCTGCGGGCCGCTCGCTAGCTCAGCCTCACCCGCAGTCTTGTCCTCTGGCTCGCTCGTCCGCCTACAGGTCGACAGGGCCCAACGACCCCCGGAGCTACTCCACGGAAGGCACTGGCGCACTGGCGGACAACGCTCCACGGTCGCCGCGCCCCGCCCCTTTGTGACACCACCTACCAATCGCTGGACGGCGCTTTCGCTGCCCTCCAATCAGCGCGGGCGGGGCGGGCCTGGCCCCGGACGTGGGCGGTTGCCGGGGCGCCAGGGCCCTGGGGCCTTCTTGGCATTCCTTGGAGGTTGTGGGTTACGAGGCCCGGATGTTGATCTTTTATTACTAGCAACGCTGGACCCCTGACTCGTGCCCACGCGGGCGTCTGGAGGGCAGCCGCATGGCCTGCTGGGAACGGCGGGGTTGAAGCCGGAGCGCCCTCCGTGAGACCCACCAGGGATCCTCTTCCAGGCGCCTGATTTGCTGGGGATAGGCGATGCAGTCAGACGCTGTCCAGTCGGTGGCCTCTCCAGAGTCAGGGGCACTCCTGGTGCGTTTGGGCCGGCCTGTCCTGAACAAATCCGCTTTAGGCTTCACCGTCCCCTAATGTTTCTGGCCTCAATTGCCTCATCTGGAAAATGGGGGCATTACCGTACCTGGTTGAAGACAAGGGCGAAAACAAATAACTTTCTGTAGTCCTCATACAATTTACTGAGGACTGTAGGCCAGGCAATGGAGTAGGCACCCTGGGCTCAAATCCCAGCGTTGGGTAAGCCCAGCCACACCTCCTGCTCCAGTTTCCAAGCTGCTGAGCTGCGGTGTAAACAGTAACTCGCTTCAAGCCAACACCTGCCTTTCAACCTAACATGGGAGCCCACTGCCTCGTCCCGTTCCCCCTACTGATTTTCCAACTCCGTGAACCTCCTTCACTGAGTGGGTTACTCAGCTGACAAAGAATGTCATCTCGCTCCCACTGCGGGTTTACTCATCCTCGACTTCTGGCTCAGAGGAGCCAGTCTAATATGAAACTAAACATCTAATCTGTGTCTCCTGTCCTCTCTCATTCTTCTGAGACCCTACCCACCAACTTATCTCCACAGTTCAACGAACTATTGAGCATACACTGGGGGAGTATGGTGAGGCACTGGACATTGATTCACCCGTCTCGCCGCTGGTTCCTTCTGAAACTCTACATAACGCTTAATGCTACATAGATTGGAGACCTTTGAGGACAGAGCTATGATGGTAATCATCTTTGCATTCCTGAGCCTAGAATAGGGCCTGTGATGGAGACTTACTGAGTAAAAACCTTGGCGTTTCTCACCCTTGCCTGCCCACTTCATTCACACTGGAGAATTGACAGCATGGACCGTGGAGTCGGGCAGGTGTGTTTAAAGCCTTGGCTCCCAATACTGGAAGCTCCATTACCTGGCCAAGTCATTCATTCTTTACAACATCATCATCATTATCATCTGCCATTCTTCAAGTGCCAGATAGTTGATAAGGGTCTTTACATATTCTTTCCCCATCACAATCCTGCAAAGTTGGTATTGAAACCCTTCATCTACAAAGGAGTAAACAAATGCCAATTAAAGTAGAACAATTTACCTATAATCAAACAGCTCTATGTCGGAAAGCCAGATTTAAATCTAGGACACAATACAAAAATCCAACCTCGTTCCATTATTCCACATTGCTTCCAGATTTTAGCTTTATCTGTAAAATTAGTATTACTACATTACCTATCTGATAGACCATGGAGACTGAATAAAATAGCATTAAAACTTGTTACCATAGGAACTTTTTTTAACGTAAGTTCTCTCTCCCTTTCAAGTCTCTCAAAATAGCAGTTTGCTTATTTTCTAAACCTATTGTCTCCTGAATCCCCTGAAATCAATCCTACTGATTGATGAGTAGATTTAGTTGCTCCAAAAGAAACTCATCATATTTAACAAATGCTGACTCTGACTCACACTGGGTACTAGAGCAAGAAACTATGTGCACAAATAACCTAAGGACAGAAGGAAGATGCATAAAATGAACAGGGGAAAGGAGTGGCCAACTAGCAAGTGCCCTCATCTGTCATCACGTCACTCTCACAGCAGACTTGGGCAAATGGTTGACCTGTGGGAGCTGAACAAAATCTTTGACTCTGGGTATGAGTAATTCCCTGTCTGATCTTACAGTGCCCAAGGAAGAAGTCAGTAGCTCCAGGATCGCTGAGACCAACCTGGGCAGCCTACAAGACTGTGCCATGGTGACAGGCTGCATAGTCAGCAGCAAGATGACAGAGCACCAAAAAACACAGACTAGAATGGGGTCAGCCATCAAGGTGGCTAGTGGCTACTGCCTTTGACGATGCAGATAAAGAAAATTTTCATTCCTGCAGAGTTCTATGGGGCAGTGCTGCTCTAGAGGTTGACATTTCCAACCTCAGCATTTCCCCTGGCTATTACTTAGGTTCATTCTGCTGTTTCCACAAGGCAAGAATGGACAGAATGCCTTAGAGCAATGGTCAGCAAACTGTTTATGTAAAGGGGCAGAGCCGGGCGCGGTGGCTCACGCCTGTAATCCCAGCATTTTGGGAGGCCGAGGCGGGTGGATCACGAGGTCAGGAGTTCGAGACCAACCTGGCCAACATGGTGAAACCACACCTCTACTAAAAATACAAAAATTAGCCGGGTGTGGTGGCAGGTGCCTGTAATCCCAGCTACTTGGGAGGCTGAGGCAGGAGCATTGCTTCAACCCAGGAAACAGAGGTTGCAGTGAGCCGAGATCACATGACTGCACTCCAGATTGGGTGACAGAGCAAGCCTCCGTCTCAAAAAGATAAATAAAATAAAAGGGGCAGATAGAAAACATCTGAGGCTCTGTGAGCCATCCGGTCTCGTCATAATTACTCAACTCTTACATTGGAGGTAGGGTGAAAGCAATAATAGAAAGTAAGTAAATCAATGAATGTGGTTGTGTTCCAATAAAACTTTATTAACAAAATCCGACAGTAGGGGGGTGGCATAGTTTGCCAAACTAAAATCAAATAAAAATTTATTAAAGATTTAAATGTGGCCAAGCGTGGTGGCTCACGACTGTAATCCCAGCACTTTGGGAAGCAGAGGCAGGTGGATCACAAGGTCAGGAGGTCGAGACCATCCTGGCCAATGTGGTAAAACCCTGTCTCTACTAAAAATACAAAAATTAGCTGGGCGTGGTAGCACGTGCCTATAGTTCCAGCTACTCAGGAGGCTAAGGCAGGAGAATCGCTTGAACCCAGGAGGCGAAGGTTGCAGTGAGTTGAGATCGCACCACTGCACTCCAGCCTGGGCAACAGAGCGAGACTCTGTCTCAAAAAAAAAAAAAAAAATTTAAATGTAAGACCTGAAATGAGAAAACTTTTCTTTTAGGTTTTTGTCTAGAAGTTTCTAGGTATGGATCTTGACAATAATTTACTGAATATGTCACAAAAGTGGAGACATGAAAAGCAAAACTAAACATGGGACAATGTCAAATTGAAAGCCTTCACAGCAAAGAAACCAATGAACAAATTGAAAAGCTTTTTAACAAATATCCAAAATATCTAAAGAACTTGTATTAATAAATAGGAAAAAAACTGAAACAAAACAGAAAAGCATCAAAAAGCTTAAAAATAAGCAGATTTGGCTGGGCACGGTGGCTCACGCCTGTAATCCCAGCACTTTAGGAGGCCGAGGTGGGCGGATAACCTGAGGTCGGAAGTACGAGACCAGCCTGACAAACATGGAGAAACCCCATCTCTACTAAAAATACAAAATTAGCTGGGCATGGTGGTGCATACCTATAATCCCAGCTACTAGGGAGGCTAAGGCAGAAGAATCTCTTGAGCCCAGGAGGCGGAGGTTGTGGTGAGCCAAGATCATGCCACCAGCCTAGGCAACAAGAGCTAAACTCCGTCTCAAAAAAAAAAAAAAAAAAAATGTGTTCAGCAAGGTTGAAGCATCAAAGCTTAATAGCCAGAATCATTTATCAATTGTATTTCTATACATCTGCAAGACACAATCTGAAAATGAAATTAGAAAAACAATTTCATTGGGCAACAAGAGCAAAACTTCATCTCAAAAAAAAAAGAAAAAAAATAGTAATCTACAATGTCACTTCCTGTCCAAGCTTGACTTCTACCTTTACTTTCTGATATGGTTTGGCCATGTCCCCCCACCCAAATCTCATCATGAATTATAATCCCCATAATCCTCATGTGTCGAGGAAGGGGCCTGGAGGGGGAGGTGATTGGATCATGGGGGCAGTTTTCCTCATGCTGTTCTTGTGATATTCAGTGAGTCCTCATGAGATCTTATAGGGTTTTGTTTGGTTTTGTTTTGTTTTTTGTGATGGAGTCTTGTTCTGTCACCCAGTCTGGAGTACCATGGCATGATCTTGGCTTACTGCAGCCTCTGCCTCCTAGGTTCCAGTGATTCTCCTGCCTCAGCCTCCTGAGTAGCTGGGATTACGGGCATGTGCCACCACACCCAGCTAATTTTTGTATTTTTAGTAGAGACGGGATTTCACTACGTTAGCTAGGCTGGTCTCGAACTCCTGACCTCAGTTGATCCACCCTCCTTGGCCTCCTAAAGTGCTAGGGTTACACGTGTGAGCCACTGTGCCCAGCTAACATCTGATGGTTTTATACACGTTTGACAGTTGCTCCTTCACATGCTCCCACTCTCTGTGTGGCCACCATGTAAGTCGGACCTGGTTCCCCTTCTGCCATGATTGTAAGTTTCCTGAGGCCTCCCCAGCCATGCGAAACTGTGAATCAATTAAACCTCTTTCCTTTATAAATTACCCAACCTCAAGTATTTCTTTATATCAGTGTGAAAACAGACTAGTGTACTTTCTGATAATCATGCTTCAGTAATTGAGGAATTCAGACTACCTGGGATCAAATTGTGGCCCCACCCTTAGCAGCCACGTGACCTTGGGGAGGTTACTTACCTTCTCCATCTAAACTCCTTCAGTAAAATCTGTAAAATGAGATTGTTTCTGAGGGTTAAATGAGCATAGCACAGTAGGGACACTGTCAGGCACACACTACTTGCCAGATGTCGAGTATTCATCTTTATTGAACTCACTGTATGGCTCTTGATTTTGTATGACAAAATCATGCTTAGTGCTTTCTTAGTAAAAGAAAGAATATGAAAGTCCCTGCCGTGGAAGGAAGAAACAGCAGGGAGATAGGAGAGTTGGTAAATTTCAGCATTTCAGAGCATGGAGGGACAAGTTAGGTTTCTATTTTATGGAGAAGGAGGTGGAGGCAGGATGGGTCCTAAGGTGTCATTCAACACACACAGCCGTAACTCTTCATTGGGAGTAGAGCTAGGGCCCCAGGGATTGCTGTGGTCAAGTTGCAGACAAAAACGACCACTCATTGGAAGACAGGAGAGGAGTGCTTAGTTACAAAAGCAGTCAGCAATTCAGGGGTATCTATATTCAGTCAGCAAATAAAAGTTGTTCAACTTGGTTGCTAATGGAACCCACTCTACTGAGGCTTTGTATAGAACTCATAGAGGAAGATGGCTTCAAGTAACGAACTACCCTATGCTTTTCTTAGGACTAAAAAGCTCAGGAAGCTGGTGATGAATGAAAATCTTAGTCCCACTGGCACTGCACAAGGGGCCAGGAGAGCAGCAGCATCATAAGGCACAGGGTGGGGCAGCCCAGGCAGGGGCATTCTGAGCTGTTGGGGGAGGGGTGGCAGTTAGGGTGGGGCATTGTGAGCTGTCAGGGAGGGCATTGTGAAGTGTGGGGTGGGGCATTGTGTGCCACATGCCTGGGCTCCCACCTGGGCCAGTGGGCTTCAGTCTGTAGGTGACTACAGAAGGAGGAGGAGCTCCGTCTGTTCTCTCTTCAGGCAGTTGTTGTGTCTCTCAGCGCTTGTTGGGTTCACAACCTATTAAATAAGCCGGCTGGTCTTCACCCTCCCAGACAAGTCAACTCAGGGGAGGCAGCAGGGTGCAGGCCTTGGCCCACAGCCCTAGCCAAGGCCGGGGCCGGGGCCAGGGCCAAGGCTCGGGGCCGGGCTGTGAGGTGGGCAGGCGAGCAGCGGGCAAGACCATCTCTGCAACTGCAGCATGGCCTCGGCCTAGGACAGCTGGAGTGCGTGGCCAAAGCTGTGAGCAGAGACACAGGTAGTGGCAGACAGTAGAGGCGCCCAATGGGGAACATACTGACCTGTTGTGTGCGCCCCAGGGTCAGCCCCGAGTTTGAACAGCAACAGGGGTCGGTGTGTCCCTCTGAATCCGAAATCTATGAGGCAGGAGCTGGGGACAGGATGGCTGGAGCACCCATGGCTGCTGCTGTACAGCCTGCTGAGGTGACTGTTGAAGTTGGTGAGGACCTCCACATTCATGACCGGGAGATGCCTGAAGGTAAGGAGGTGACGGGTGCCATCTGCCCTCGGCTTGCCTCTGGCTGCTGCTGCCCCCAAGTTTCCCTTTGAGGCATCCCCAACTTCGAGCTCCTTCTGCCTGTAGCCAGCTTTCCTGGGGGCTGGCCAGGAACAAGAGCTGGCTCCGCCTTGCATTCCCACCCCTTAGTCTTTCCCCACTGAGTCCAGTCGGTTTCTTTTCGCCTCCCCTCCCAGTTGCCCAGTTCTTGCTCTCTCATCTCATTCTCCCAGGCTGGCATGGGACCATTTATTTATGGCTCTTCTTGTCGAATAAGCAGCAGTCAAATAAACAAGCTGATAAATTTTTATAAATGATTACATTTTTTTTCTCCCTCTATACATATAGCTTGGAGTTTAACCTTTCTGCCAATCCAGAGGCAAGCACAATATTCCAGAAGAACCTCAAACAGATCGTGAAATAACATTGTCTGTAGCTCTTTTTATTATCCTGTGGGACTTTGTTTAGGCTTCTTTGGACTATTCTCTTCCTTTTCTCTTTTTTTTTTTTTTTTTTTTTTTTGAGACGGAGTCTTGCTCTGTCCCCCAGGCTGGAGTGCAGTGGCGCGATCTCTGCTCACTGCAAGCTCCGCCTCCCGGGTTCACGCCATTCTCCTGCCTCAGCCTCCTGAGTAGCTGGGACTACAGGCACCCGCCAACACGCCCGGCTAATTTTTTGTATTTTTAGTGGAGACGGGGTTTCACCGTGTTAGCCAGGATGGTCTTGATCTCCTGATCTCGTGATCCGCCCGCCTCGGCCTCCCAAAGTGCTGGGATTACAGGCTTGCGCCACCGCGCCCGGCCCCTTTTCTCAATAAAAACTCAAATATCCCAACTTTTCAGTACCCTTCTTATTTTTTCTTTGTACCTATCCAGATGGCACCTAAGTGAAGGAACCAGGTAAGTGCCTAATTGTTTCCTTTGTTAAAGTAGCTAAATCTCAGGACGGTTCATATTCAAATATTTGGGGATTTCTTATTTAAAATCAGAATGGAGGTTGCCATGGCAGAGGCTATATGGTATTCTTAATGGGCTGCTTTAAGTCACCTTGATAGAAGCTGCTTATTTTCTTCTAACTGTAATTTGAACACAGAAGGAAAAAAAAAAGGAGGGTGCTTAAAATAATTGTGAAAGGTGTGAAATGTCACAGCCAGGGCTGCAGAAAAATGATTGTGGGTGTGTGTGTTTGGGGTTTCTCAAAGGAGTTTACCCATGAGGCCCTGATTACTTTAGAGTTCTTACTTTAACACAAAATGTGTCTCCAGAAAGAGAGGTGAGGATTGGTTCATGATCAAAACTTCCAAAAGACATGAAACGTCAGTGTAGACTTTTAATGTGTAGTATAAAGATTGCAGGTTAAAATGTCAGACCATTCCTTTAAGAGTGTTTGTTGCCATGGCTCCCCCTTTGTCCTTTCCCCTCCTGACAATAGCATCTTGTTCAAAGATATGAAAGTTAAGAGTTTTGGCCGTGCATGATGGTTCACGCCTGTAATCCCAGCACTTTGGGAGGCTGAGGTGGGTGGATCACCTGAGGTCAAGAGTTCGAGACCAGCCTGGCTAACACGGTGAAACCCTGTCTCTACTAAAAAAAGTACAAAAATTAGCTGGGCGTGGTGGCACATGCCTGTAGTTCCAGCTACTGGTGAGGCTGAGGCAGGAGAATTGCTTGAACTCAGGAGGCGGAGGTTGCAGTGAGCAGAGATCTCGCCAATGCACTCCAGCCAGGGTGACAGAGTGAGACCCCATCTCACAAAAAAAAAGAAAAAGAAAGAAAGTAAGTTGGAGTTTTTCAGTCTCTACACTGGGAGAGGTGGGGGATGGGAGGCGGTAGAAAAGAGAAAACAATTAGTTGGTTTGCCTCTAAAATTTTGCAAAGAGATGAATCTAAGTAAAAGTAATTCTGGGTAATAATATGGTTCTTGAATAAAAACCAAAATTTTCAAAATAGAAAACATTGCATCATAAACATATTAAATCCAGTTGGCTTACTGGTTTCATTTAAATGCCAGAGATTTCATTACTGTAGAGGGAATGTGTTATAGCTCTTCTATTTAAACTTTGGGCTCTTAATTTTTTAAGAGGTAGGATAATTAAGACTCATTATGAGTGTGACTTTGTAACTTGGAAGTACTATCCTCACTTTTCAAGATATTTAAGGATTGTGTTAGAATAAACAAATATATTATGTGAATTAATTGATTATACCTTTATACACAAAGCATGTAAGTACTTATGTAAACTTATACCCTGCTTGGTGATCTAAGGAAAGCCTCTGAGTGATGTTACACAGCAGCTAGTAGATGAGCAGTGTTAGATGAGAGCCCAAAAATGGCTCTTTATTGTCATTCTTTAGGATTACAACACAGTTTATGTATGTCTCACTTGGCCCTTTCCAATACAAATAAGGCCTGTGTATGTTCTCCCTAGGTATTGCTAATGAAGAAATGAAGACTTAGAGATATCACATGAGTATGGAAGGCAGCTACTTAACAGAACTAAGGTTCTATGTCCTCAGAATGACATGGAAATGACAGATATGCTGAATTTACTTTTAAAAAATTTTAAAAACTCTAGAATACATCTTATATTTTGCCTATAAAATAGACCTGTCTTTTGAAACTTACTGCCATCTTGATTTATTTTATGCAAAGTTGATTTTACACAACTCAAAGCCAACATTTACCTCTTCATTATTATTATTTTTTTTAATAAAGGAGGGTGTCACTATGTTACTCATGCTGGCCTCAAATTCCTGACCTGAGTTCAAGTGATTTTCCCATCTCAGCCTCCTGAGTAGCTGGGACTACAAGCATGTGCCGTCTTGCCTGACTCTATCTTATGTCTATACATTCATTTCAATGGATAAGAATAAAAGTAGAGGTAGTGAAATAGCCTAAATGCAGCAGTCAAATAAACGAATTGATAAATTTTTGTAAATGATTACATCTTTTTTTCTTTTCTCCCTCTATACATATAGATTTGGATAATCTGATAATCCAGAGGCAAGCACAATGCTGCAGAGAAACTCTCAAACAGATGGTGAGACAACATTGTTTTTTCTGCCAAGAGAAAGAATAAAAACTCTTGTTTGATCAGGTTTTAGAAAGTATTTAGAAAAACTTATATTGGTTTAAATTTTTCACCTTTTTACATGTTCACTTTTCTTATTTTAATGTGTGATATACTTTCCTTTAAATGTTACCATGTTAGTGAAAACATGTAAACTTTTTGTTTATACATTTTGCCATCTTTTTATCAACACAATTAATTTGTCATGTAATAGAGGAGTCATGGATTTATCTTTATTTATAATTCTTGGATTTATCTTTATTTATAATTCATGGATTTCTCTTTATTTATAATCCCTTTTCCCTTGCGCTAAAGAGTACATTTTAAAGATGAATGATAGAACTTAGACTTCAGCTTGGTTTTCATTTAAACAAATTAAAAAACATAGTTGTTGGCCGGGCGCGGTGGCTCATGCCTGTAATCCCAGCACTTTGGGAGGCCAAGGCGGGTGGATCACGAGATCAGGAGATCGAGACCATCCTGGCTAACACGGTGAAACCCCGTCTCTACTAATAATACAAAAAAATTAGCCGGGTGTGGTGGCGGGCCCCTGTAGTCCCAGCTACTCAGGAGGCTGAGGCAGGAGAATGGCGTGAACCTGGGAGGCGGAGCTTGCAGTGAGCCAAGATAGCGCCACTGCAGTCTGGCCTGGGCAACAGAGCAAGACTCCATCTCAAAAAAAAAATAATAATAAAAATAAAAAAAATAAAAAAACATAGTTGTTTATCATCAGGGATTGAATCTGTGATTTGGGCCTCTTCTTACACAGTCCTCTGACCACATTCATTTACCACATCCAAATTTATGCTACTCAAAACTTTTAAGTTATTAACCTTTTCATTTGATGTAATGTAAATTTAAACATGCCCTACTCCTGCTTATTTTCCTTAATGTTATGTTAAATCCTCATTTATTTGCTAAAAAGCCATACACAGCCAAGTTTTCCAGTTGACTTAAACAGCAAGAATACAAGTGAGGGTTCTATAATAATATGCGAAGTAATGCAGCACAGTAAAACATGGGAGTTTGTAACATTTGTTTTTATAGTTTGAGTAGACTTTGCCCATCTTGAGTCAGTTATTTCTGGTTCGAATTTGTCTTCATTTTTTACATTACTATAAAGAGATATCTAAGGCTGGGTAATTTATAACAAAAAGAGGTTTAATTGGCTCATAGATCTTCAGGCTGTACAAACATGGCTTCAACATCTGCTTCTGGTGAGGGCTTCAGCAAGCTTACAATCATGATAAAAGGCAATGGGGAAGCAGGTGGTTCCACACGGTGAAAGAGGGAGGAGAGAGGGGAAGGGGGAAGGTACCACACACTTTTTTTTTTTTTGAAATGGAGTCTTGCTCTGTTGCCCAGGCTGGAGTGCAATGGCGTGATCTCAGCTCACTACAACCTCCGCCTCCTAGATTCAAGCAATTCTCCTGCCTCAGCCTCCTGAGTAGTTGGGACTATAGGTGGGTGCCACAACACCTGGCTAATTTTTGTATTTTTAGTAGAGATGGGGTTTCACCATGTTGACCAGGCTGGCCTCGAACTCCTGACCTCAGGTGATCCACCCGCTCCAGCCTCCCAACGTGCTGGGATTACAGGCTTGTGCCACCACGTACAGCTGGTACCACACTCTTTTAAACTACCATAATGAGAATTTGCTTATTACCATGGGGATGGGACCAAGTCATTCATAAGGAATCCACTGCCATTACCCAAACACTTTCCACTAGGCCCTATCTCCAACATTAAGGGTCACATGTTAACATGAGATTTGGAGGGGAAACATATCAAAACATATCAGAATTGTATTTCCCAGTTCCTTCCAGAGCCATTGGCTTCTGTCACCTAGAGAGCATGGAAGCGGTAAAAGAAAAGCTACTCCATGTCCCTCACTCTTCAGTGGTAGGAACTTTTGCCTACAAGGCCCTTCCAGCATCAAAGGCAGAGGCAGTGTAGGAAACAAAGCATGGCCCAAGTCCCTCTTGGGGCTTTTATTATTCTGGCCTTTTTTTAGAAAAAAAAAAAAAAAAAAAATGATTTTTTGTGCTGCAGTCACCTTATCCAATTAGGTTTGTATACTCTTCTTTTTTTTTTTTTTTTTGAGACAGAGTCTCGCTCTGTCGCCCAGGCTGGAGTGCAGTAGCGCGATCTCTGCTCACAGCAAACTCCGCCTCCCGGGTTCACGCCATTCTCCTCCTCAGACTCCCGAGTAGCTGGGACTACAGGCGCCTGCCACCACGCCCGGCTAATTTTTTGTATTTTTAGTAGAGACGAGGTTTCACCATGTTAGCCAGGATGGTTTCAATCTCCTCACCTTGTGATCCGCCTGCCTCGGCCTCCCAAAGTGCTGGGATTACAGGCGTGAGCCACCGCGCCCGGCCAGCTGGCCAGTCTTAAAATCCCTCCTCTTTGATAAAGAGTACACCTCTAGGTTGAATCTAAATTGTATGGTTCTGAAGATATTTTGCAATTGTGCTCTCATTACAGTGTTGTTCTCGAATCTGTTGCCAGTGTGTGATACATTATTTACAACCAGATTTTAGGTATCTGCGGAAGCTTTTTAGGATCTCTCTCTCGGAGGTTCTGAAATTTTATAACAGCTTGTTGAGGATCTTTTCATTTTATTGAGGCTACTAAACCTGCAGACTATCTCTTCTTGAGAATTTTTTTTTATTTTCTCTGTTACTTTTTTACTGATAGTCTTGTTATTCAGACGCTAGGCTGCTTAGACCAGTATACCTGCATTGATTTTTAATTTTTCCCCTTCTATTTTTTTCAGTTTGTCTTTTTATTCTAGTTCTGGGATATTCTGTGACTTTATCCTCTACTACTTCTATTGAATTTTATATTTTTTGAGAGTGTTTTAAGATTTTTTTTTAAGTTTTGCTCCTGATTTTGACCGGTCCCATGAATTCCTTTTTTCTGTTGTTTTGATCTCTTTTCTTGGAGGCTTCCCTCCAATGCGTGGTGGTCCCTGGCCTGCTTTATTTGGAAGCAGGATTTCTGTTAACTGATAGCACTCAGTGTGAGGCCTTAGAAACCTAACTAGCTTTTCATTTGGGGGACCTCAGTATATTATCTGGGAATCTTTATTCAAGACATTTCAGTTTCTTCTGAGAAGGATCTCCCAGTTTTCTGCCTGGAAAGTAAAAGCATGGCCACTTGCTTTCCAAAAGCAGAGTTAGCGAAGAAAGTTGGAGTTTCATTTTTGGTGTATAGTTTCCTTTATATCTCAGGTTTAAGCCATGGTATCTCTGAGCCAGAAATTCTCAGGTCTGATATATCCAGAGAACACACATCTAAGTTTCTTGTCAGGTGGAAGGACAGGTGGACTTGGGGCTCTAGTTAGAGATTTTCAACTGACCTTGCTGGCTTTTTTTTTTACATTTTACCCTACTTTCCAAAGTGCCATTTGCCTGTAAGTTCACAACCTGCTTTTAGTTCTGTAAGACAAACTGGCTGGCTTCTGTTCCAGTCACTTTCTGTAGGCACCAAAGTTGTGCTTCCATGTTATTTACCACTCCTTTATCTACTTTTTATGTCTCAGCATTTATTAAAAATTATCTCTGTCAACCTTCTCTCCTGGTCATGTGTGTAACCTTTATTTTATGACTAATGAGACTTCTGGAGGGAGAGGAAATAAATTTGTGGTCAATCTATTATATTTAATCCAAATTTAGGACCTATGTTTAAATCAAAGTCTAATTTGAGTATAATGAATGATATTAAGCCAGAGAATTTTTTAAATTAACGTATCTATAATAAGCATATTACACTTTTCTCCTAAGGCCTTGTTTAATATTTTCATTCAAACTTTATCCACTGCCATATACTTCCCATTACTTCACAACATAGATGGAGCTGTTTTCATGAATGCCCAAAGTGTTAGAAATATTTAAGTTAATCAAGATTTGTTCATTTTTAGCCTGGTCAACATAGCAAGACCTCATGTCTACAAAAAGGTTAAATAACAAATTAGCCAGGCCTGGTGGCATGCGCCTTTCGTTTTACCTACTCAGGAGGCTGAGGCAGAGGATCGCTTGAGCTCAGGAGTTTGAGGCTGCAGTTAACTATAATTGTACCACTGCATGCCAGCCTGGGCAACAAAGGGAGACCCTGTCTCAGAAAAAGGAAAACAGTTATTAATTCTTTAAGAACATATCTAAAATTTGTCCTGCCCAAAAGGAGAGTGAACAATGTAAACTTTAGTCTTTGTTTTATTTTAATTATGTTTGCTGAGAAAAATGCTGTATATTGTTTATTTAGTTATTTATTATTTCCATAGGTTTTTGGGAGATCAGGTGGTATTTTGTAACATGACTAAGTTCTTCAGTGATGATTGTGAGATTTTGGTGCGCACCTCACCTGAGCAGTGTCCGCTGAACCCAGTTTGTAGTCTTTTATCCCTCACCCTCCTCCCAGCCTTTCCCCTGAGTCCCCAAGTCCATTGTATCATTCTTACGGCTTTGCATTATCATAGCTTAGCTCCCACGTATGAATGAGAACATATGATGTTTAGTTCTCCATGCCTGAGTTACTTCACTTAGAATAATAGTCTTTAATTCCATCCAGGTTGCTGGGAATGCCATTAATTTATTCCTTATTACGGCTGAGTGGTATTCCTTATGTATATATGTGTATGTATATCACAGTTTCTTTATCCACTCATTGATTGATGGGCATTTGGGCTGGTTCCATATTTTTGTAATTGTAATTTGTAAATTGTAATTTGTTTGAGTTCCTCGTAGATTCTGGATAATAGCCCTTTGTCAGATGTATAGACTGTGAAGATTTCCTCCCACTCTGTGGGTTGTCTGTTACTCTGCTGATTGTTCCTTTTCCTGTGCAGAAGCTCTTTAGTTAAGTCTCACCTGTTTGTTTTTGTTGCATTTGCTTTTGTGTTCTTGGTCATGAAGTCTTTGCCTAAGCCAGTGTCTAGACAGGTTTTTCCACTGTTATCTTCTAGAATTTTTATGGTTTCAGGTCACAGATTTATGTCCTTGATCCATCTTGAGATGATTTTTGTGTAAGATGAGAGTTGAGGATCCAGTTTCATTCTCCTGCATGTGGCTTGAGGATCCAGTTTCATTCTCCTGCATGTGAGGATCCAGTTTCATTCTCCTGCATGTGGCTCCTGCATAAAGTGTTACTTTCTTCACTTTATGTTTTAGTTGGCTTTGTTGAAAATCAGTTGGCTATAGGTATTTGAGTTTATTTCTGGGTTCTCTATTCTGTTCCATTGGTGTGTGTGCCTATTTTTATACCACTACCATGCTGTTTTGGTGACTATGGGCTTATAGTATAGTTTGAAATCAGGTAATGTGATGCCTCCAGATTTGTTGTTTTTGCTTAGTTTCGTTTTGGCTATGCATGTTCTTATATGGTCTCATATGAATTTCATTATTGTTTTTTCTAGTTCTGTGAAGAAGGATGGTGATATTTTGATGGGAATTGTGTTGAATTTATAGATTGCTTTTGGCAGTATGGTCATTTTCACGATATTCATTCTACCCATTCATGAGCATGGGATGTCTTTCCATTTGTTTGTGCCCATGATTTCATTCAGCAATGTTTTGTACTTCCCAACAGCATATCAAAAAGATAATCCAGCCTGGCGCAGTGGCTCACGCCTGTAATCCCAGCACTTTGGGAGGCTGATGCAGGTGGATCAAGAGGTTAGGAGTTCAAGACCAGCCTGGCCAACATGGTGAAACCCTGTCTCTACTAAAAATACAAAAATTAGCCGGGCATGGTGGTGTGTGCCTGTAATCCCATCTACTCAGGAGGCTGAGGCAGGAGAATCATTTGAACCTGGGAGGCGGAGGTTGCAGTGAACCAAGATCACCCCACTGCACACTCCAGCCTGGGCGACAGAGTGAGATTCCATCTCAAAACAAAAACAAAAACAAAAAAAAAAACGATAATCCACCATGATCAAATGGATTTCATACCAGGGATGCAGGGATGGATTAACATACAATAAATGTGATACACCACATAAAAACAGAATTAAAAGCAAAAATATCACATGATCATCTTAATAGATGCAGAAAAAGCATTTGACAAAATGCAGCATCCTATTATGATTAAAACCCTCAGCAAAATCAGCATACAAGGGTTATACCTCAATGTAATAAAAGCCATCTATGACAAACCCACAGCCAACATAATACTGAATGGGGAAAAGTTGAAAGCATTCCCCCTGAGAACTGGAACAAGACAAGGATGCCCACTCTCACCACTTCTATTCAACATAGTACTGGAAGGCCTACCCAGAGCAATCACACAAGAGAAAGCAATAAAAGGCATCCAGATCGGTAAAGAGGAAGTCACAAACTATTGCTGTTTGTTGATGATATGATCGTATACCTAGGAAACTGTAAAGACTCCTCCAAAAAGCTCCTAGAACTGATAAATAAATTCAGCAAAGTTTCAGGAGACAAAATTAATGCACACAAATCAGTAGCTCTGTTATACCCCAACAGCAGCTAAGCTTAGAATCAAACCAAGAACTCAACCCCTTTTATGATAACTGCAAAAATAAAATAAAATAAAATAAAATAAAATAAAATAAAATACTTAGGAATAGACCTAACCAAGGAGGTGAAAGGCCTCTACAAGAAAACAACTTATTATTTTTAATGGGTTAAAATGAGAGGCAGCAGGTACAGCAGGAGAAGTCAGTGGGTGGGCATCGGCATCCAATGGGTACTGCACCTTTGATGGTAAGGCTTTGGTTTTGACTTACTAAATTACGAGGTACGATTATTTTCTAGTTTTTGTTATTAAACCTTAAAACTACTAAGTAACCCCTTCTGTTTCTTGTTAAAGATCGTAAAATTTCATACTCTGATTTATGCTGACTGACATTAGATTATTTGTTTCTATTTTGTGACTACCTTAAATAATACCTATAAACAGTAAACTGTTAGTAGTGTTTTTGCTGTAGTTAAATATAGTAAAACTTATCTTCCAAATGATAACTGAATTGTCAAACACTTGTCGAAGTTTTGGATTTACTCAAAATTCTATGCTCAGCAGCTGGAGGTAGGAAGAGTAAGCGCCCTCCCTTACTCTTATGGAGAGGCATACTTTCTCATGAGGGGAATACGCTGCAAGAATTAGTATCTTGTAAGCAGTGATGAATTTGACTAGTGTACAAAAAAACATTTTTTGGTGTGGTGCTGACAAAGAGATCCAAGAGGGAAGATGGAGTCAGAGTCAAGCTTTTGCAGGAAATGGCTAGGTGCAGATCAGATGATTTATAGAATAAACTGATCAAGTTTTGAAATGAATGGAAAGTATTCTCTGAGAGTCTCATTTGAGTCATGTCATGGCAGTCTTATTTAAACATGAAGTAAAAGTTAAATTGTTTAAGTTGTCATCTGTTTTCAGGGTGTGAGGGAATATTTAAGTGATATTCTTTTTATCCTCCACATAAGAAAATAGGACTAGAGAAACCTATGGCTTCCTTGCTTGTTGGTGGCCTAGCAGCCCTGGCACACAGAGCCTCTGAATCCAAAACACTTGTTTTGTCACATATCGCCTGAAATAATACATTTAGGATTAGCAATTTAGTAAATGTATTAGTCTTGTATTCACTGCAATAAAATGCTCTTGTACCAGTATTATTTAATACATTACATTTTACTGTAGTAAATAAATAATAGAGGCCAGGCACAGTGGCTCATGTTTGTAATCCCAGCACTTAGGGAGGCCGAGGCGGGCGGATCACGAGGTCAGGAGATCGAGACCACGGTGAAACCCCGTCTCTACTAAAAATACAAAAAAAAAAAAAAAAATTAGCCGGGCGTGGCGGTGGGGGCCTGTAGTCCCAGCTACTCGGAGAGGCTGAGGCAGGAGAATGGCGTGATCCCGGGAGGCGGAGCTTGCAGTGAGCGGAGATCGCGCCACTGCACTCCAGCCTGGACGACACAGCGAGACTCCATCTCAAAAAAATAAAAATAAAAATAAATAAATAAATAGTAGAAATAGAAATTCTTGGCTGCTTTATATTGCTGTAGAAAAAAACAATTAAATCTTATTTTAAACTTTCTCATTTTTTTTCAAGGGAATTCATAAAATCCTTGTTAGGTTTGATGACACTTACCATATTAAGAGCAGCATTTTACAACCCATATCTTAAACATCATCTCTGGAAGTTAAGAGCCTCCAATGGGTTTTCTATAGAGTGCACATGATACCATACTCAAGCAGTTCATGGAGTGTAAGAAATATCTCAGTACTTTGTCATTTGCCATTTTAACCAAGAAAAACATACACTTTGATAAGTTTAACTTGTACTTCCCTTCTCCTTCAGGTATCTACTGAGCATTTTAGTCAACAATACAGCTCATATTTGACAATTTTCCTTGATGACAGCACAGCCAGCCAGCCTTATCTTACAGTGACAATAATATCGTGAGTACAACTATACTGCCAAGGGGCAGATTTCTTTATTCTAAAATTATTTCATCCATCTGTTTGTCAATTTCTCTTTTAATAAATATCTCTTTTAATAAGTATCAATTTCTCTTTTAATCTTAGATATCGTGGTGGAAGGAAAAATCAGTTAGCCAAGAAGCAATCCCAGAAACAATGTATCATTTTGATGGCTTTATGCCTTAAGACAATGTTGAACACAGTGAGAAGGATAGGTTCCCTTTATTGAATGTTTTTTGTGAAAACTTTATAGGCCTAAATCAGTGTGCACTACTTTGGACATTAGCCTTGGAAGAAGGAACAGCTTTTTCTCTTCTGGCACCACAGTGTATCTGCATTTGAATTTCTCCCATTGTGCATGAACACCTCATGGGCCCCAAAGATGCACCTTGAGAGCACCCTGAGATGAAGTTTATTTTAAAAGGAACAACAAGCAACACCACCACCAGCTCCATAGGGGCTGTCTAGTGTACATTATTCTCATCTCCTTGGGTTATGACTGTTGATTTTTAGAACACAGTTTGGAAAAGTGCTAATTTAGAATATTAATATCTTTATCTTTTACTTTTCATTCTGTAAACATAACTAGCTTATAAACAATTTTGTTTCAACTTTTACTTTAATTAAAAATGGCAAGTTTACACTCATAATAATGTCACTTTCCTCCCTCCCTTTTAACAATAGTTGAGATGAAATTGTGTTTCAGCAAAAACTGGACTCAAACTCTGTCTCAAGTCCTGAGCTTTGGGACCCATTGAGTAATCACTAAATGTCTGTGGTCAGCCAAGTCTCTTAAGTCTTTGAGCACACATACACAAAAACTACGTTGACTAGAGTCCCTGGCTTCTTTTGAGTTCACAAGATTTTGATGTGTTAGCATATAATTCAAAAGTAGCTTTGAAGATTAATCTTGTGCAAACAAATTTCATGCTTTTTTCCTCATTATTCTACCTTTTAGAAGTCTACTTTTGAAAGTAGAGTAAGTTTTAATTTGCCATCAGCAAGTTTGAGAAATGATCATTTGGTATATTCACTATTGGTGAAATAAAGGTTTATTGAGCAAATTAATAGGACAAATTGGCTTCAAGAAAAGATTTTGAAAAATGTTCATCACCAGTCAGTAGTGCACTGTTGTCAGTGGGATAGGTGGAACTCACTGAGATCACTTATGCAAGGTTTTTTTTTTTCAAAATACATGTCTGCAAACACATGTATCTTCCCATCTCCACTTTCCCTCTATCTCTAGGCACTGAGAAGACTTTCAGGAAAATAGGGATGGATGTGAGGCATCTTTCTGTGAAGAAAAGCATCCCAGAAGATTCTGATTTTCACCCCAGCTCAATCATTCCAAACTTTGCTGCTCATTGAAATCACCTGGGAAACTTTTACCGACAACCTTGATGCCCGAAGCCACA
Source organism: Symphalangus syndactylus (assembly GCF_028878055.3). NCBI lineage: Eukaryota > Metazoa > Chordata > Mammalia > Primates > Hylobatidae > Symphalangus > Symphalangus syndactylus. Next base: position 83,215,667 of record NC_072426.2, read on the forward strand.
CCCAATACTAATTAAATTAAAATGTCTCATATTGAAGATTAGGCAGTTATTAAAGCTTCTCAGGTGATTTTAATGTGCAGCAAAGTTTGAGAGCCACTGCTTAATTTGAGTTTAGGATGAGAAACTATTTGGTGGGACCTTGGGCAAGTCAGTTTTAAGGTTTGTTTCCCTGATCTGTAAAATGAGTGTTGAATTAAATGTCATGTAAGGTCATTGGTCCTTTCCAGCATGTAACTTTAAATTCTGTGATTTTAAAATTATTTCAGAGATGAAAACTACTTAAAGCACTATCGACATATCCATCTTATGTGCTAATGTTACAGGCTTTTTAAAAAGTGCTAATATTGTATAGATCTATTACTAAAATTGAGATTTGCCTTCCCTCGGTTGTTTTGAGCCTCATTCTACAAAATTAGCTGGGCGTGGTGGCACATGCCTGTAATCCCAGCTACTCTGGAGGCTGAGGCAGGAGAATTGCTTGAACTCAGGAGGCAGAGGTTGTGGTTAGCCGAGATCGCACCATTGCACTCCAGCCTGGTCAACAAGAGCGAAACTCCGTCTCAAAAAAAAAAAAAATGACCTGGGCATAGTGGCACAAACTTGTAGTCCCAGCTACTTGGGAGGCTGAGGCGTGAGAATCGCTTTAACCTGAGAGGTGGAGGTTGTGGTGAGCCAAGCGAGACTCTGGGTCAAAAAATAAATACATATAAATCTCATGGGACGAAAGCTTTTGTGGGTAGAAGAGTATATAACAGGGAAATCTGTTACCATTTATATATGATAATCGCCAACAGAAATGCGTCTTCTAAAAGCATATTGCCTCGCATTTTGGTTCTCATATTTTTGTGGAAAACCCAGAAATGAAAACAAGAAAGTGCCCTTATGGTACTGTTCTGAACTAGAGGATTTGAATTTCAGGGCTGCTAGGAGAGTTTCCTCTGCCCCCTTTTAAAAAATGTCTTCAGGCCTAACAAATGATAACATCTATTGTTATGAATTTTTTTTCCTTCCACAGCGTGACCTTGGAGATATATCATGATATCACACAAAGGTGAGCTTTTTAGAAACCTGTCTTGTTATTATAGCTAATTACTTTGCAAGATATCAAGCTCAGTGTTGTCACAGCTCTAAACATCATAAGCTGTATTGTGCCTACTAAAATATCAAAGCAAATTATTTGTGTTTTCTTTGTTCCTTAAGAGTCTTTTAATTCTTAAATGATTGAGAATCTCAAAGAGTATATGTTTATATTGATTATATTGATATTTACTGTGGTAGTAATATAAAATTGAGTTTTTTTCAAAATCCATTTTTAGTTTAGATTGCACAGCCTTACCACTGTTGATATTATGAGCTAGATCATGCTTTGTTATGAGGACTGTCCTGTGCATTGCAGAAAGTTTAGCAGCATTCATTGCCGCTACCAACTAGATGTCGGTAGTAACCCACGACCCAGGTTGTAACAACAGAAAATATTCCTTGAGAACGATACTGTTAACAGAAATTTTTCACTGAAAAAATAACTTTTCTACAACAAAAGTTAAGTAAAAAGTGTGTCATGTATTTATATTATTTAAAGTCTCTCATGTTGAGCTTAATAGGAGACAACTGGACTCTCTAGATCTTTCTTTGCAATTTGCTTTAAAGAAGCAATAAGATGCCGGGTGCAGTGGCTCACACCTGTAATCCCAGCACTTTAGGAGGCCGAGGCGGGCAGATCACAAGGTCAGGAGATCGAGACCATCCCAGCTAACATGATGAAACCCCGTCTCTATTAAAAATACAAAAACTTAACCGGGCGTGGTGGCACACACCTGTAGTCCCAGCTACTCGGGAGGCTGAGGCAGGGGAACCACTTGAACCTGAGAGGCAGAGGTTGCGACGAGCTGAGATCGTACCACTGCACTCCAGCCTGGGCGACAGAGCAAGACTCTATCTCAAAAAAAAAAAAAAAAAAGCAATAAGATGGCCGGGCACGGTGGTTCACACCTGTAATCCCAGCACTTTGGGAGGCCGAGGTGGGCAGATCACTTGAGGTCAGGAATTTGAGACCAGCCCGACCAACATGATGAAACCTGCCTCTACTAAAAATACAAAAAATAGCTGGGTGTGGTGGTGCATGCCTGTAGTCCCAGCTACTTGGGAGGCTGAGGCCATAGAACTGCTTGAACCTGAGAGGCGGAGGTAGCCAAGATCTCGCCATTGTGCCCCAGCCTGGGTGACAGAGGGAGACCCCGTCTCAAAAAAAGAAAAAAAGAAGCAATAAGATGACCTAACCTCATGCAAATATGTAGTTGGTAAAAGGTGTATTTTTAAAGTTTTCAGACAGTTGTGGGTATTTGTTAACACTAAATCAAAACTTCACAAGTGCTAGTTTCTTAAATTACAGTGGCATTTTACATATTAATAAATTTATTCCATCAGTACTCATTGATCTTTCTTGCACAGTAAATGGATCTTTCCCGCCAAACTTGCATTTATAATATTGTGCGTTAGTTACTTGGAATATATTGGTTTATGTTTTATTGTGTCAAAAATCACTTTTAGTTTAACCACCAATCTTACTTTAAAATGTCTTTAAGTATTTAAAAGCTTTCAAGCCTACAGGAGAAGGCACAAGTTTTTCAAAGTCCTCAGGAAAGCTTAAATTTTATCACTGGGAACAAATACTTATTTTCCTTGAAGTGACAACCTCTCACTTCATTTATTTTTGAGAATGATAGTTGTACTTCTTTTTTTAGACAGAGTCTCACTCTGTCACGTGGCTGGAGTACGTTGGCATGATCTCAGCTCAAGCAATCCTCTCACCTTAGGCTCCTGTGTAGCTGGGACCACAGATGTGTGGCACCATGCCAGGCTAATTTTTTTGTATTTTTGGTAGAGACAGGATTTCGTTATGTTGCCTAGGCTGGTCTTGAACTCCTGAAGGAGCTCAAGCCATCTGCCTGCTTTGGCCTCCCAAAGTGCTGGGATTTTACAGGCATGAGCCACTGCACTGGCCCAGTTGTACTTTTAAATAAAAACGATGCTCTGTGAAAAAAAGTAGTTGTTCAGTTCGCAATTAAATCAGAATTCTTTAGGAAAAAAAGAACAACCATACTTCAGTCAGCAGAAGCACTTCTTGTTAACTTTCCACTTCTTCAGAATATTAAAGAGACATGTCAAGATTTAATAACAACATTAATTTTTACTGCTTCATCAAAGACATTCGTAAGAAATTCAGGCTATCTTTATTAACTGTAGGGGACAGTAAAGAATAGAATGACTACTAATGTAATTGGTACCACTGCCTTGATTTATGCTGAGAAACCAGCAGTTTTACCCACTTTTGCTTTTATACAGTCATGGCAAGTGTCAAAGAAAAAGCAGGCAATGACTTTGTATTACTTTTACAAATTTTTAAATTTTTTAATCAGCTTTCTCAGGTTTAATTAGTATGATTCAGAACAGTGTCAGCCAGGCACAGTGGCTCAGGCCTGTAATCCCAGCAGTTTGGGAGGCCCAGGCGAGCAGATCACCTGAGGTCAGGAGATCAAGACCAGCCTGGCCAACATGGTGAAACCACATCTCTACTAAAAATACAAAAATTAGCCAGGCGTGGTGGCAGGTGCCTGTAATCCCAGCTACTTGGGAGGCTGAGGTAGGAGAATCACTTGAACCCGGGAGGCAGAGGTTGCCATGAGCCGAGATTGCACCATTGCACTCCAGCCTGGGCAACAAGAGTGAAACTCGGTCTGAAAAAAAAAAAAAGTGTTGACCTCTTAGGCCTTCTGGAAAGGGTCTTGGGGATCCTGAGAGGTCCACAGAGCACATTTGGAGAACCACCGGTTTATCACACAGGCACAATGCATTAGTTTTACAAAGTTTAAAGTTCATCAAAGACTGGCCTCTTAAAAAGGCAGATGAGTTTTTAATTCAAACAACAGAAAATACATAAATACATCACAAGAGTATACTACAGAGAACTAAAAAGAAAGGAAGCTAAGAAATCTGAATCACGTTTACATTTATTTTATTTTTTTATTTTTTATTTTTTTTGAGACAGAGTCTTGCTCTGTCACCAGGTTGGAGTGCAATGGTGCAATCTTGGCTCACTGCAACCTCCGCTTCCTGGGTTCAAGCAATTCTTCTGCCTCAGCCTCCCGAGTATCTGGGATTACAGGCACATGCCGCCATGCCCAGCTAATTTTTGTGTTTTTAGTAGAGACGGGATTTCACCATGTTGGTCAGGCTGGTCTCGATCTCATGACCTTGTGATCCACCCGCCTTGGCCTCCCAAAGTGCTGGGATTACAGGCGTGAGCCACCATACCTGGCCGTACACATCCCTCCTGAAGCATGCATTACCCTTTCCCTATGCTATATAAGCCCTGGTCAGGGTGATGGGGGTAATGGCACAGGGATCCACCATCTTGTCTTAGTGCCATCCCTGACTTCGCTTCTGTTCATAAACGCCTGTTAAATGTTTCTTTCTGAGAAACTGGGTTTGTCAGCCTCTTTCTTTGATATCTCAGGTTCCTTGGCCTTTGCGGGTAGGTTTATATAGACCTGCTCAGCACAGAACAGGCAGTTTCTCAAAAAATTAAAAATAGAATTACCAAATGATCCAGCAATACCACTTCTGGGTATATAGCCAAAATAATTGAAAGCAAGGTCTCATAGAAATGTTTGTACACTGATATTTATAGCAGTGGTATTCACACTCGTCAAAAGATCAATGCAGCCTAATTGTCCGTAGGCAGATGAATTGATAAAATGTGGTATATACATACAATAAAATATTCTTCAGCCTTAAAAAGGTAGGAAATTCTAACACATGCTAAAACATGGATGAACATTGAGGACATTATGCTAAGTGAAATAAGCCAGTTAGAAAAAGACAAATACTGTGTTCTTTCACTTATGTGAAGCGTCTAGACTGAGTAAGCAAAGTAATAGAAACAGAAAGTAGAACGGGGGTTGCCAGGGACAGGGGGAAGGGAGAAAATGGGAAGTTGCTTAGTGGATATAGAGTTTCGGTTTTGTCAGATGAAAAAGTTCTGGAGATTGGTTGCATGGCAATGTGAAAATACTCTACATTACCCAACCCAAGGGCTCCCCTTGACCCCTGTTCCAACTGTACACTTAAAAGTGGTTAAGGTGGTAAATTTTATGTATATTTTACCACACTTCAAAATAGAATTATTATTATTATTTATTATTATTATTTTTTGAGATGTCTCACTCTGTTGCCCAGGCTGGAGTGCAATGGCACCATCTCAGCTCACTACAACCTCTGCCTTCTGGGTTCAAGTGATTATCTTGCCTCAGCCTCCCAAGTAGCTGGGATTACAGGCATGCACCCCCACGCCTGGCTAATTTTGTATTTTTAGTAGGGGTGGGGTTTCTTCATCTTGATCAGGCTGGTTTCGAACTCCCGACCTCAGGTGATCCACCCGCCTCGGCCTCCCAAAGTGCTAGGATTACAGGTGTGAGCCACCATGCCCGGCCTGAAAAAAAAATTTTAAATTTGAGAAAATACAAAATTTTCATAGTCTCCAAGTATTTCTCCTAAGATGTTTTCACCCTATAAGGGGGAATGATAGTAACTTTACATGGAGAAACCAGCAGAAACCTGAACCAAATGAACAAGTTCAACATCATCAGTAAGAAGAACTATCAATGCCATAACTCTGATGGAATGCACTGGGAAGGATTCCACATCATTTTTGTGCTGTAATTGCCAAAAGTGTGTAACTTCAGTCCAATTATGGAAATACATCAGACAAACCCAAATTGAGGAACATTTGACAAATGCTGATCAGTACTGGCTCAAAGTGTCACGGTTATGAAAGATAAGGAAAGACTGAGGAACTGTTATTGCAGTCCTACAAAACGGCGAGAGGCTAAGAAATAATTAAATGCAGCGTGATCCTGGGTGGAATTTGGGAACAGAAAAAGGACATTAGTGGAAAAAGTGGTGAAACTCCAATAAGGTCTTTAGTTTAGCGAATATGTTCATTTTAAAATACTTAAATAATTTAAATATATTTAAACATCATTTAAATGTATTTAAATTAACAAAATTGGTTATTTTGTGAAATAATTTTAATATAGTTAAATATGAGAATGTGGATTTCCTGGTCCTGATCACTGTACTGTGGTTATGTAAGAGGTGAATGTTCAGGGAGGCTGGGGGAGGAATAAATGGAAATTATACTATTGAGTTGGAAGAGAGAAACCTACCCCATCAGTCACGAAACCCACCCCATCAGTCACGAAACCCACCCCATCAGTCACGAAACCCACCCCATCAGTCACGAAACCTACCCCATCAGTCACGAAACCCTCACACTCATGGCAGTGTGTCAGAGGTTCCAGTATGAACGGAATTTCCCAGATGTCAGTGCGAGGTCTCTGTGGAGGGAGTGGGGCTACCTGGGAATCTAGTGGAGAGCATTCCTCAGGAGCCTGCCCTTCCTGCACAGAAGCATCAGCCTCACCTCTGTACCACTGCCCCTCTGCGTCTCAGAACCCACTCGGCTTCAGGAAGTTTCTACTGCCAGCCTCCTTTCCTGGATGCAGCCTCCAGGGACTCAGCCCTGCCTTCCCAAGCATTACCGCCTCTCTTGGGAAGGGGCACTCTCAGATCCCGCACCCCTGGACTTCCCTGGGCACCACCTGCTCCTTCTTTCTTCACTTCTCCAGCTCTGCATTCTCACTCTGAGGGTCCTCTCCTGCTAGGAGCGTGTGTTGCTGGCAACAGTGAAGATTCCCCTCTGGGTTGCCCCCCATGCCCTGTTCTTCTGCACCTCCCTGTGTTCCTGTGTTGGTTCTGCTGTTGTCACCTGCTTTTGAGTTTACGTGGCTTCCCAGCTTCCTAATTTCTCTGAAGTTGAGTTTGATGTGTGTGTTTTTGTTTTGTTTTGTTTTGTTTTTTGAGACGGAGTCTCGCTCTGTCGCCCAGGCTGGAGCGCAGTGATGTGTGTGTGGATGATGGGCTTTTACTTCCTCCTTCTCCTCCTCCTCTTCCTCCTCCTCACTCTTGTTGTTGCTCTATATAGTTTCCAGAAGGAGAAAAGGGAAACTGTAAAATTGAGCTGCTGCAGGCTGGACACAGTGGCTCACGCCTGTAATCCCAGCCCTTTAGGAGGCCGAGGCCTGTGGATCACCTGAGGTCAGGATTTCGAGACCAGTCTGGCCAACATGGTGAAACCCGATCTCTACCTAAAATACAAAAATTAGCAATGTGTGATGGCATGTCCCTGTAATCCCAGCTACTCGGGAGGCTGAGGCAGGAGGATCTCTTCAACCCAGGAGGCAGAGGTTGCAGTGAGCCAAGATCACACTACTGCACTTCAGCCTGGGTAACGAGCGAAACTCCATCTCAAAATAATAGTAATAATAATTATTATTATTATTACTATTAAGCTGCTGCCATGTTTCTATCAGACCCAGAAATCCCGCAGAGTGAGCTGGAATTCTGTTTCTGTTTCCCCTCCACACCCACTGGCTCCTCTGTGCCCACTCCCTCTTGCACTGCATCACCAGGGTGCCTCACTCTCTGGCCCTAGTGGAATTCAGACAGTGGGGGATGTCATAGGAGGTGGGAGAGAGAGAGGAGAGGTGGTTATTCACTCAGATTCTTCCTTGCTGGTTTGCCAGTGGCCACATCTTTCTAGTGATGGCTGCAGCTTCTAATGATCCTCCCCTACAGCCACAGCTCTCTTCGGGGTCTATGGACACCTTTCCTGTCCCTCTAGACCCAGGGAGATAACAGCTCCCACTCTTGCTGGTCCAGGGCATTCCTCATCTCTCATTGGTTCCCTTAACTCTGTCCACACTTCTGTGAACAGCCCCTTTTCCTCAAGTACCCATTCGAATATGTCCTCTGGCTTCCACCAGGAGCCTGACTGATACCCACAGTGGGTGAATGCTGGCGTGCTTCTGGGCCGAAGCATGTTTTGTATGCAGAGGTCAGCAGCTGTGTGTGGGGAGGACCAGCCAGGCCCCACTCGTGGGTAATCGTGTGAAAAACAGCCTTGCCTGAGTTTGTGTCCTCTTTCTAAATGGCAGCAGACGTGTATTTTGTTTTTGACTCTGCAGCTGGTGATAACCACCTGCTTTAACCTTTCACTAGCCTCTGAGTTTTCTATGATTCCTGTTGGGAGAAAAGCTGAGTGTTGGGAGAGAAGCTGAGGCAGGGCTTGCATGTCTGCTAGACTTGCTGGCTCCTTGATTTCAGCATTCCGTTATCTCAAGTAGCCATATGTTTCTCATTCACTTGCTACACTGTTTCCTTTCAACCTCCACATCCTCACCACCTGTTTCTTTGTTAGATCACCAATAAATAGCATGGGCTCCCAGAGCTTGGGGCCTTTGCAGCCTCCACACTGGCAATGGCCCCCTGGTCCCACTTTCTCTCTCAAACTTTTTCTCATTCCTTTGACTCTGTGGGACTTTGTTGCCCCCACGACCTGGTGTTGGGTCTGAGCACCCCAACAGATTCCCATTCTAAAGATGAGGGACCAAGAGGTGGAAGGTAGAGTTAGAGTAAGAAACATTTCTTCTGACTCCGAAATCTTTCAGTTCTAGCACACTACCACCTACACTTTAAAAAACTCTGAATTAGGCAGAGAATTCCCTCTTGTTGGAGGAATTGCTTTGAGAGAAGTGGTTTTACTGGATGAGGCTTTGGAAATTGGCCTGAGGCAGGCGCCAGCACATCCTGAGAGGGGTGTGATCTGGCACAGAGGCCTGGCCTGGTCTCCAGGTCTCAGCTGGCAAGACAGCCTGATCGTTGACATTCCAGGCCGGGCAGGGCCAAGGGGCTTCAGGGACCCTGCCCTCATGGGGCTTACTGAGCTCGTCTCCTGGCAGCCAGGGCCCTGGCATCACCGAATGAAGCCTGCTGTGGGGGAAGGTCCTTCTAATGAGCCAATCTGTCCTGGCTGGGGTGGCATCCCAGAGCCCCACCTTGGATGTCCAGGGACGTATAGGTCCGTTGTGAGGATAAGTGGGTCAGCACTGAGCCCTCACCCTCGGGCGCATGGGCCTGCTCTGAGCCGTCACCCTGGACTGGGAGGGCAGTGGGCTTGCTCTGAGCCCTCACCCTGGACTCGGGAGGGCAGTGGGCCTGCTCTGAGCCCTCATCCTGGACTCGGGGGCAGCAGGCCTGCTCTGAGCCCTCACCCTGGACTGGGAGGGCAGTGGGCCTGCTCTGAGCCCTCACCCTGGACTTGTCTTCTCTGTTCAGTTCATGCCGTGGAGGAAGTGAAGGAGGTGGTGGGACATGCCAAGGAGACTGGAGAGAAAGGTACAGCTGGCTGAGGTCAGGCAGGGAAGGAGGGAGGGAGGAAGGGAAGCTAGGTGCTAGGCCAACCTGTTCTTTGATTAACCAGGTCAAACTCTGCCCCTAATGTTGCAGCCTTTCAGAGCCTCTCGGCTGGGGCAGTTACCTATGCTCATCGGAGGCCACAGACTGTACTGCATTAGGGCACTATCTAGATGGTTCTCTCCATGGAATGATAAGAAGACAAAGTCACAAAAGACTATGTGACAGCACACTGGGACAAATCATTTAACATGTAAAATTCTATGTTAAATGTCAGATTGATGTGTGTGAGCTACGAGTAGAACTATGTACAAAGCATGTGTATATCTCATTCCTTTTCAACCAAATAGATTCTGGGTAGATGAAGGACTTAAATTTACGTACATGAATTTATTAACTTAGTAGGAGATAACTATCTTAGCTCAGGCTGCTATTATAAAATACCATAGGCCAGGCACAGTGGCTCACACCTGTAATTCCAGCCCTTTGGGAGGCTGAGGCGGGTGGGCCAACTGAGGTCAGGAGTTCGAGACCAGCCTGACCAATATGGTGAAACTCTGTCTCTACCAAAAATACAAAAGTCAGCCGGGCGTGGTGGCACATGCCTGTAATCCCAGCTACTCAGGAGACTGAGGCAGGAGAATCTGTTGGACCTGGGAGGTGGAGGTTGCAATGAGCTGAGACTGTGCCACTGCACTCCAGCCTGGGTGACAGAGCGAGACTCTGTCTCAAAAACAAAAGCAAAAACAAACCATAAACTGGGTGACTTAGAAACAACAGAAATTTATTTCTCACACTCCTGGAGAATGGGAAGTCCAAGATCAAGCCTCCAGCAGATTTGGCATCTGGTGAGGGTGTCTTCCTGGTTCATGGATGGGCCTAGCTGTGTCCTCACATCGTGGAAGGAGCTAGCTCTCTGTGGTCTCTTTTCTGTGGGTGCTAATTTCAACCTCCCAAAGGCCCCACCTCTGAATACCATCACATTAGGGCTGAGGATTTCAACGAATGAGTCTTGAGGGGGAAGACATCATAAACATTTAGACATAGTAATAACATAAGAGACTTTGGCCTAATCTTGGAGAGGGGAGAATCTCTTTAGAACTATGACAAAAAAACCCAGCAGCCATAAAGGAAATATTAAATAAATTTGACAATCCAAAACTTCAAAATTTTCTATAGCCAAAAAAAAACCATAAACCAAGCCGAAAGAAAAATCACAAGCTATGAAAAATATTTGTAATAGAAATGATAATCCAATGTAACAACCCAATATAAAAATGGCCAAAAGACATAAGCAGGCATTTTCCAGAAAAAAAGGATAAGCAGGCAATGTACCCGTGAGTAGATGCTCAGTCTCACCCACAGTTGAAGAAATACAAGTTGTTTGGGAAATTAAAACCAAATTCAAATTCATTCTGCTAGGAGTCCTGCTGCCCTTGGTCCCATCGGGCCACTCCACGGACTAATCCATTAAGATGACCACATCCCACAGGCCACTCAAGGGTATACAAGTTCAGTGGGTGGATCACTAGGACATTCTTCCTCTTTCTTTCCAACAGCCATTGCAGAAGCCATAAAGAAAGCCCAAGAGTCAGGGGACAAAAAGATGAAGGAAGTCAGTGAGACAGTGACCAACACAGTCAAAAATGCCATAACCCATGCAGCAGAGAGTCTGGGCAAACTTGGACAGTGAATGCACCAGCTACCATGGCCCACCCTTCCCGAGTCTCAATAAAAAGCCATGAAATGTGTACGTAGAGCCCTGGACTTATTCCCATTTGGATGGAAACACTAGGCAAAGTATTTTCTTGTTGATATAAAATATTTAAATATTTATGGAGTACATTTGAGTATTTACTACATGCACAGAATGTGTGGTGATCAATCAGGGTGTTTAGGGTGCCCATCACCTTGAATATTTGGTGTTACTATGTGTTGGATACATTTGAAATCACCTCTTCTAGCTACTTTGTTTTTTTGTTTTTGTTTTTGTTTTGAGACAGAATCTTGCTCTGTCACCCAGGCTGGAGGGCAGTGGCGTGATCTCGGCTCACTGCAACCTCTGCCTCCCAGGTTCAAGCAATTCTCCTGCCTCAGCCTCCCAAGTAGGTTGGACTACAAGTGCAGGCCACCACGCCCAGCTAATTTTTTTATTTTTTATTTTTTGTATTTTTAGTAGAGACGTGGTTTCACCGTGTTAGCCAGGCTGGTCTCGAACTCCTGACCTCAAGTGTTCTGCCTGCCTGGGCCTCCCAAAATGCTGGGATTATAGGCATGGGATACTGTGCCTAGCCTTCTAGCTACTTTGAAATATGCAATACATTGCTGCTAACTATAGTCACCCTAGGTGAAGTATTTTTCAACAGAAACACTTTGCATGTCCCCTGTGTCTCCTCTGCTGAGGTGGACACCGGCACTGGGGCCCCTGCTGCTGGTTGGATAGGTCCTCATGATGAATCAGATGCTTCTCTCTCACACTAAGATCTTTCATGTCAAGAAGGGGCTCTCCTGGAAGAATAGTTAGTGTCTGTGCTACATTTCCTAAAAAACTGTTCCCCCAGAAACTATATATAGCTTTCAGGCACCTCAGTGCTTCAAGAACACGCTAAGGGAGGACTTTCATTTGTCTTGCATGTTTTTGGGATTTTTCTTGAGATGTTCCTGCAGGACTCAGAGCAGGTAACAGACCAGCTTGATGAAGAATTTGGCAAGGAAGGCCCCCACTGAGCTGCTTCCTGTTCTCCCAGAGATCAGATAAGCATTTCTGCTGGACAGTTACAGAATCTGGTCAAGGAGAGACTGAGTCACTGCTCAGTCATCCTAGAAGCCACTGTTGATTTTTTTTTTCTTTTTCTTTTTCTTTTTTTTTTTTAAGACGGAGTCTTGCTCTGTTGCCCAGGCAGGAGTGCAGTGGCATGGTCTCGGCTCACCACAACCTCCGCCTCCCGGGTTCAAATTAATTATCCTGCCTCAGCCTCCTGAGTAGCTGGAACTACAGGCGCCCGCCACCACACCTGGCTAATTTTTTGTATTTTTAGTACAGACAGGGTTTCACCATGTTAGCTAGGATGGTCTCGATCTCCTGACCTCATGATCTGCCTGCCTTGGCCTCCCAAAGTGCTGGGATTACAGACGTGAGCCACCACACCTGGCCCAGAATATTTTAGAGACTGATGTCAGGCCTAAGTGTTGATAGTGGGTAGTAGTGGGCAAGAATGCCTGGCCCTCTCTCTTCTCATGAGCAAGTCAGTATCATAGAGGTTAAGCATATCTTAAGTAGCATTTAACCTAAAAATGTTTTTTTTAATTAAAAAAGAGAAATAATTTGGAAAAATAATGCATCCTCTATTTATCTTGCTGGAAGCTATTTGTTCTTAGCAGAAATGAGAAGAAAAGGTGTTTTGCTTAAAAAATAAGTGAGTTGCTCACCCTTTTTCTGGATCTCATCTAGAATTGGCCTCACAGTTTGTGAACAGCCCAGGAATAGCCAGTGTCTTAGCTTTGGAACGTTTGCCACTTTCCAGCTACAGCTGAACCTTATATCCTGGTTTGGTTCCTGATGACTTTCAAATTCTCCTGATCCAAACGCAAGCCTGAAGCACGAGCACATTGTTGGTGGCAGTACAGACTGAAACACCCTCTTTGGATGGCAGTTCCTCTCACAGGACTTTATTCTCCAGGTATGCACAGGTACACACAGGTGCCCAAAGGATAACCACACAGATCTATTGTAGCATATTTATATTACTGAGAGATTAGAAACATCCTAAAATGTTAACCAAATCACTTGGATGAAAAGTTTTGCTCTGCTTATTAGGTTTGGCATACGATATGGAGGTGACACATCTATTACTTCCAGTGTATTATAGATACTTTAGCTCTAAAAATGAGACCTGTACCTAGATGGGCACCAAAAGGGAATGGTTAACAAATATTGCATATACAGGGGTATGGGGCGGCTCCGGGGCCGGGGATGGCGGCGGGCGCAGTTGCGGAGGCTCCAGGACGAACAGGTGGATCCCGGGAAGTGCTGTGAAATGGGCTGGCTCCCGAGCCAGCCGGGAGGACTCCTACTACAGCTGTTCAGAAGCACCACTGGAAGCTCAGATGTAGGCGCCCCAGCCAGAAGCAGTGAGGGGTACAGGGAAGCTACCGAGAAGCCCCTCTCAATGCCCCAGGGAGCAAGCCAACTCCTTCCAGGCTCCAGGAACACCACAAAGCAATATGAAACCTGTTCATGAGAGGAGTCAGGACTGCCTTCAACCAAAGAAAGAGACCTCCCCACGACCAGCTGCTCCACTAACCACACACCCTCCAGTGATGCCTCTGAATGGTCCCGAGGGGTTGTGGTGGCCGGGCAGAGCCAGGCAGGAGCCAGAGTCAGCCTGGGGGGTGATGGAGCTGAGGCCATCACGGGTCTGACAGTGGACCAGTATGGCATGCTGTATAAGGTGGCTGTGCCGCCTGCCACCTTCTCACCAACTGGCCTCCCATCTGTGGTGAATATGAGCCCCTTGCCCCCGGAAAAAAAAATGCATATACAGTTGATTAAATGGAATGCTCCATGGCTATTAGGAATGATGAAAACGTGCCGGGCGCATTGGCTCATGCCTGTAATCCCAGCACTTTGTTAGGCCGAGATGGGCAGATCACCTGAGGTCGGGAGTGTGAGACCAGCCTGATCAACATGGAGAAACCCCATGTCCTCTAAAAATACAAAATTAGCTGGGTGTGGTGGCTCATGCCTGTAATCCCAGCTACTCAGGAGGCTGAGGCAGGAGAGTCACTTGAACCTGGGAGGCGGATGTTGCAGTGAGCCGGGATCGTGACATTGCACTTCGGCCTCAGCAACAAGAGCAAAACTCCATCTCAAAAAAAAAAAAGAATGATGAAAATGTCTGGGCATGGTGGCTCACACCTGTAATCCCAGCACTTTGAGAACCGAGATGGGAGGATTGCTTGAGTCCAGGAGTTCAAAACCAGCCTGGGCAACATAGTGAGACCTGTCTCTCCAAAAAAAAAAATGAAAGAAAAAATTTATTTATTTATGTATTTATTTATTTATTTATTTTTGAGACAGGGTCTTGCCCTGTCACCCAGGCTGGAGTGCAGTGGCGTGATCTTGACTCAATTCACCCTCCACCTCCTGGGCTCAAGCGATTCTCCTGCCTCAGCCTCTCAAGTAACTGGGATTACAGGCACCTGCCACCACACCTAGCTAATTTTTGGATTTTTAGTAGAGACGAGGTTTCACCATGTTGGCCAGGATGGTCCCCAACTCCTGACCCCAAGTGATCTGCCCGCCTCGGCCTTCCAAAGTGCTGAGATTACAGGCGTGAGCCACCGCGCCTGGCCTGGTAACACATTTTTCTTTATGGCTGCTGCCTGCCTTTTTCCTGGCTCACTTCTTCGTGCCCCACCCAGTGTTCCCTGTGCCTCCAAATAAAGGAACTGTCGCCAAATCCTTGTCTCAGGGTAGCTCCTAGGGGAACCCAAACTAGGACATTTCATGCCATTTTTATAAAGCACAAAAATAGGTGAAATTATTCTGTGCTATTAGAAGTCTGGGTGATGATTGTCCTCGGGTGAGAGGAAGGTAGAGACTAGATGGGGACAGATGGGGGTTTCAGGCGTACTGGTAATGTTCTTGTTCCTGATCTGAGTACTGGTTAAATGACTGTGTTTTTTATTTGTCAAAATTCAGTGAGACATACAGTTATAATAGGTACAATTTTTGGTTGGATTATTATAACTCAATAAAATACTTTTAAAATTATTCAGTTAGTTTTGGCAGAATGCAGGAGTTTTTTGTTTGGTTTTGTTGTTTGTTTTTAGAGTAAGGATCTTGCTCTGTCACCCAGGCTGGAGTGCAGTGGTGCAATCATAGCTCACTGCAACCTCAACCCCTCCTGGGCTTAAGCAATCCTCCCGCTTTGGCTTCCAAAGTAGCTGGGATTGCAGACAGGAGCCATCACACCTGGCCTCAGTTTTATTTATTTATTATTTTTATTTTATTTTTATGTTATTTTTTATTTTTGAGATGGAGTCTCGCACTGTCACCCAGGCTGGAGTGCAGTGGCACAAACTCTGCTCACTGCAAGCTCCGCCTCCCGGGTTCACACGGTTCTCCTGCCTCAGCCTCTCAAGTAGCTGGGACTACAGGCACCCGCCACCATGCCCAGCTAATTTTTTTTTTTTTTTGTATTTTTAGTAGAGACAGGGCTTCACTGTGTTAGCCAGGATGGTCTCAATCTCCTGACCTCGTGATCCGCCCACCTCGGCCACCCAAAGTGCTGGGATTACAGGCATAAGCCACCGCGCCCGGCCCTCAGTTTTATTTTTTACAGTGAAGGAATGGTAAAAATTCTTACTCATTGGCTTTTGCAATGAAAACGGAAATCATACATTTGTAATAAGTAAAACAACACATCATTTTTATAATTATTTTTCTGATCCACATATGGCCAGAAAATAGGAAGAGACAAAGGCCAGAGGGATGAAAAGTTGGTTCCAGGTAGCAAAGGAGAGGACAAAAAACAGAAGAGATAGGCCGGGTGTGGTGGCTCACGTCTATAATCCCAGCACTTTGAGAGGCTGAGGCAGGCCGATCACGAGGTCAAGAGATCAAGACCATCCTGGCCAGCATGGTGAAACCCTGTCTCTACTAAAAATACAGAAATTAGCCAGGTGTAGTGGTGCATGCCTGTAGTCCCAGCTACTTGAGAGGCTGAGGCAGGAGAATTGCTTGAACCCGGGAGGCAGAGGTTGCAGTGAGCCGAGATCATGCCATTGCACTCCAGCCTGGTGACAGAGTGAGACTCCATCTCAAAAAAAAAAAAAAAGAAAAAGAGAAAGAAAGAGAAAACATAGAGAGGATATGGTACACACAGACCAAGAAGGGAGAAAAGAAAGCAAGTGACAACAAAACATGAATACAGAAAGACAGACTTTTTATCTCCATGCTGTCAGAATGGATGTAAGGATTCCTCTCCAAAGCTGAAATGCATACGCATTCATGTAATGCCCTCTTTATTCTACGTTCAACAAAGAAAAATTTCTAAATCCTTGTTTTACCTTGAATAAAGACACTTTCTTTTGAGAGAGCAGCAGGGTCAATCCCTGTTTACAAAGGGCATTGCATCTCTTTTCACAGCATCACATTTCCATCTGGTGGCCTTTTAGGATATCATGGTCAAGGACTCAAGATTTACAGCTAAGGCAGGGCGGATATTTCCTGCTGGCATCTGTCTTGTTTGAGCGTTAAATCCAGGCCTCAGATGGGTGGGTCTGTACCCCTATGGCAGATTGTAAAGAGAGGCCTGGAAGAAGACATCTAAACCAACCCTGTGAATTTTATTTTAGGGTGGACTGAGCAACAACATTCACATCAAAAACAAGCATATTATCATGACATTTATTAACCTTTGTCAGCCACTCCTACTAGGTCTTCCTATGCATATTAATGATTAAACCACTAACGTTCAAAGTGAATTTTTCTGGGAGATTCCAGATTGGCCTATTATGAAGTTGAATTGTTCACTGTACCAACACTGAAACATTTATTGCAATACATTACAGAACAGGTTTAAACTGCATAGGCACATGAACACACATACACCTGCCTACTCCAAACTCATGTCTGAGTACTCTATTCTTCCTAAATAAAAAACAAAAGCTTTGCTGGTATTTTTTTAAGTGTAATTTAGGGATTTAAGATGGGGCAAGAAAAATATCTGAAAGGCCCTCCCCTCCATGCCGTGCCCTTATAAATGATAGAACAGATAGAGAAATTAAATTACTGACTATACAATTGGGCTTGAAGTCATAAAGGGGAGTGCTTGGGATCACAGAAATAAACAAGGAAGTTCTTAAGAAGCCATGGGAGAAGCCAAGGCCCAGGTAACCTGAGTCTGCACCCACCTGGGAGTGCTGCTGAATCCTGAGACTCAGGTGGAGAATTGGAAACCAGAAAACTAGTGTGCATTGAAGAAGTGCCAGATGTCTGAGGAAGCCCACTGCTATGAAAGGGAAATAACAAATAGAGCAAATGAAAAATCTTCTCTACAACCAAAGGTCAATTAAAGCAAGTACATTTAATACCTTCAGAAAAACAAGGAAAATAAAACCAAGCAATTATGAAAAAGAACCAATAGAGATCTCAAAAATTAAAGCCCAAGTTATTGAAAGAAAAATCTCAAAAGATAGGCTGAGTAACCCCAGCAGAGACACACTGAAGTGTCCATTAGTTGAGGAGAGTCCATTAGTTGAGGAGCATTCAGCTGAGGGGGTCTTGCAGGTTAAACCACAAAGAAAAAAAGGTGAAAAGGTTAAGAGCCAGAAAGTCTGGGTGACCGCATTCAAGCTTTCGTCTAGTAGGAATTCCAAAGGCAGAGAGAGAATGGGAGAAAGTAGTATTTAATTAATAGCTAAAAATTCCCCAAAAGTGAAGAAAGCTATGAAAATAGAGAAAAAAAATGTTAAAAGCTACCAAAGCAAAAAAAAATAGTTTAAATTCAAAGAAATAAGGATCAGACTTTCCTCATTAATTTCATTAGCAACAGTGGATACAGACAAATGAAGCAATGTCTTCAATGAGCTTTGGAAAATAACTAATTGATGCTGAATTCTATAACCCAGCTACAGAATCACTTAAGGGCATAGTGAAACAAAGCCATTTTTTTCTTTTTGAGACAGAGTATTGCTCTGTTGCCCAGGCTGGAGTGCAGTGGCATGATCAAGGCTCACTGCAGCCTTGACCTCCCTGGCTCAAGTGATCCTTCCATCTCAGCCCCCCAAGTAGCTGGGACTACAAGAACCTACCACCACACCTGGCTAATGTATTTTGTTTTTGCGTAGAGACGGGGTTTTCCCATGTTGCCCAGGCTGGTCTTGAACTTCTGGGCTCAAGTGATCTGACTACCTTGGCCTGCCAAAGTGCTGGAATTATAGGCTTGAGCCACCGCAACCGGCCCAAAGGCATTTTTGAACATTCAAGATTTAAGAAAGTTTACCACCAACAGATTCTGTTGAAAACAACTGCTTAAGAAGTCCTCCTGCAAGAAATGACATGAATCCAGAGGAAGAAGCAGTGTGAAAAAAGTAACACTTCTGTAAGTAATCAGCCAATGCTATTATTTAAGACTAAAGTATTGATTGCCATGGATGCTTAAAATAACAACTTAGAATTAGAATTCTGGATTAGATCAACAGGAGAGTTGGGAAAAAGGAAAACAGCGGGAGGAAGTGAACATTTCTTATCTTGTTTGGGAGGAGTCTATATGTACTGTTTACCTTTAGATTTTGTTAGGCAACATTATATATGGATATAAAAAATTAAGAGTAACTATTAGAAAAATAGCAGTGAAATGTATAAATTTCAAACCAGTAGTGGAAATAAGATGGAACAAAGAAATTTCAATCAACCCAACAGAAAACAAGAATGGGGACAAAAAGAGAAACAGAGCATAATCAATAAAAAACACAAAGATAGGCCAGGCGTGGTGGCTCATGCTTGTAATCCCAGCACTTTGGGAGGCCGAGGAGGGTGGATCACTTGAGGTCAGGAGTTCAAGACCAGCCTGGCCATCATGGTGAAACTCTGTCTCTACTAAAAGTATAAAAATTAGCCAGGCTTCGTGGTGGGCACCTGTAATCCCAGCTACTTTGGAGGCTGAGGCAGGAGAATCACTTGAAGTCAGGAATCGGAGGTTGCAGTGAGCCATTGTACTCCAGCCTGGGCGACAGGGTGAGGCTCTGTCTCAAAAAAAAAAAAAAAGACACAAAGATAATAAAGTCCAAACAAATGAGTATTCATAATAAATGGGCAATAAGAAAAAAATCAAATGAATAGCAAATAGGCAATTCATATGAAAACACTATTCAAGGAAATTAAAATTGCTAAGAAAGAATAAATGCTCGATCTCACCATTTATCAAGGAAATACAAATAAAAGGGCATTGAGATGCTATTTTTACTGATTAGATTGGCAAGTATTTTTAACTGATAAGAAATGTTAGCCAGAGTTGGGCAAATGGGTACCCTCATGTCCCACCAGAGGGAGTGCATATTAGTGCAGTCAATTTGGAGGGCATCTGACACATCTATTAAAACCAAAACATTTGCATGTGTGTGCAAGAAAGTATAGTCAAGATTATCTTAGCAGCATTGTTGGTAGCAGTGAGATATTGGCAATTATCTAAAGGTCCATCATTGGGAGAATAGCTACATGAACTATTGTATGTTCTTACCACAGAATCCTCTGCAGCAGTTAAAAACAGTAACTTAGAATAATTTCTTTTCTTCTTTCTTTCTCTTTTTTTTTTTTTTTTTTAGACAGACTCTTGCTCTGTCTCCCAGGCTGGAGTGCAGTGGTGCAATCTCGGTTCACTGCAATCTCTGCCTGGCAGGTTCAAGCGATTCTCCTGCCTCAGCTTTCCAAGTAGCTGGGATTGCAGGTGCCCACCACCATGCCTGGCTACTTTCTGTATTTTTAGTAGCGACGGGATTTTACCATGTTGGCCAGGCTGGTCTTGAACTTCTGACCTCAGGTGATCCACCCGCCTTGGCCTCCCAAAGTGCTGGGATTACAAGTGTGAGCCCTTGCGCCCCGCCAGATTCATTTCTTATAGTACAAGTAGACTTACTGTGACTAAAAATTTTCAGAAGGAAAGGAACAGAAACATATTTTATATGTGTAAAACCACATAAGACAATACTACCGTCTTTTCACAAAGCCCTTTCTCCTTCCTGCTTGCCCTCTTTTTTCTCCTATCCTGCTTGCCACCCTCTTTTTGCCCTCCATCTACCCCAAAACTATTTTCCCCATCGTCTTTTTCCCAATCCTGTTTCTTACCTCTCTCTGGCCACCCTCTTTTCTCCTCCCACTTGCCACCCTCTTTCCTGGCTCCATCCACCCAAAAGCTTTTTTTTTTTTTTTTTTTTTTTTTTTTTTGAGACGGAGTCTCGCTCTGTCGCCCAGGCTGGAGTGCAGTGGCACAATCTCGGCTCACTGCAAGCTCCGCCTCCCGGGTTCACGCCATTCTCCTGCCTCAGCCTCTCCGGGTAGCTGGGACTACAGGCGCCCGCCACCACGCCCAGCTAATTTTTTGTAGTTTTAGTAGAGACGGGGTTTCACCGTGGTCTCGATCTCCTGACCTTGTGATCCGCCCGCCTCGGCCTCCCAAAGTGCTGGGATTACAAGCGTGAGCCACCGCGCCCGGCCCAAAAGCTTTTTACCTACTGTTTTTCTTTCTGCACCGTCTTTCTTTTCTGCCCTCCGTCTTTTTGCAAAACCTTCTCTCCCTCCTGCTCGCCACCCTCTTTTTCCTTCTCCCACTTGTCACCCTCCTTTCCCCCTCCAGCTACCCAAAAACATTTTCCCCCACGGTCTTTTCGGAAAACCTTGTCTCCCTTACTCACCACTCTCTTTTGACCCCTGCTGCTCACCACCCTCTTTTCCCTCTCCATCTACCCCAAAACTTTTTTTCCTCACTGTCTTTCCCCCCTCACCATCTTTTCACAAAGCCTTCTCCCTGCTCCTGCTCACCACCCTCTTTTTCCCCACTCCCACCCCTCTCCCACATGCCACCCTTTTTTCACCCTCCATCTACCCCAAAACTATTTTTCCATCGTCGTTTTCCCAACCCTCCTTCCCACCTCCTGCTTATCACCTTTTCTCCCTCCATCTACCCAAAACCTTTTCCCCCACCCTTTTCCCCACCGTCTTTTATGCCTCCTGCTCGCCACCCTCTTTTCCCGCTCCATCTACCCAAAAACTTTTCTCCCCACTGTCTTTTCACAAAACCTTCTCTCCCTCTTGCTCGCCCCGTTTTTTCCCCCCTTTACCACTCTCTCTTTACTCCTCCCACTTGCCACCCTCCAGGGTCAGGCCCTGAGTCCTGGCACTCTGGACGCACCCCACCGTCAGCAGGGAGAGGCGCAGGGCTGGGAGGGGCCTGGAGTCTTGCCTGGGGCATCACTTTTGCAAATTTATTTTGTGCGGGCCTCGGTTTCCCTGGCAGCGATTCCAATGGAAGCCAGCTTCAAGCCTTGAACACCGGCATTTCCCGGCCTAGTGTCACAGCGGCGTCTCTCCCGCCCCCAGGACGTGCGCAGTGCTTGGCACAAGGGCAGCAGCAATGCCAGCTTCAGCAGCGCAGTATGGCCACTCAGGCCCAGGCCCCGGCCCGGGTTCGCGAGTTCGCGTTAGTGCGGCTCTGCTGGAGTAGGCGCAGAGCTTTGGGAGTTCTCCCTAGGCGCGGGTCGGGCGGGGGCGCCCAGGAGCTTCTCGGAGGCTGCAGTGGGCGGCCCATGGGTACAAGCGTCCAGTCAGCGACATGTCAGAGCCGGTGTCACATGTGCGTGCACTAGGGGAAGGCAGCCTGAGGTCGCTCCTTGGGGCCATCTGCCTGCAGGAATAAGTCCACCGACTTGTAGCTGAGCTGCAAGGGCGTCGGGCAGCGGAAAGTGCCAGGAGAGTGGGGGATCTGCACGCAGGCCCTCTGTGAGGGCACCACCATCTCCCCAGGAGACAGCCAGGGTGGCACTCTGGCGATGAGGCTGGGGTCCCAGTACTTGCCAGGACACCACCCCCCTCCCTTGTCTCCTCAGTATCATAGTTGGGGTCCTCCTCCGTGTCTGAAACTTGCAGTCTTTCTCCTGAATGGTGAAATTGTGCATGGGGCTCTCCCTGGGCAGCTTCCTATTGGGGATGCTGTTGTTTTACCGCTTCTGGGCGGTCTTTGGCTTGTACAGGTTGGCTGCCTTCTTGTTCTGGTTGATCCCGAGCTTGCTCAACTTGAAGGACTCCAGGTGCTTCCTCATGGACCTGTGGAAGATTTCCCGATCCTGCTTCTTGTCCTCAGTTGGTGTGGCTGTAGCAATGCATGTACTCCTTCCCCGGCTTGCACAGGTACTGCTGTAGCGTGTGGTGCGTGACGGGGTCCTCCCCATACCGAATGCTCTGCCACGCTGCTCCAGGGACTGAACGTCCAGACAGACAGCACTGATGTTCTCCCTCAGAAGGTAAGAGACAGTGGCCACCGTGGTGGACGATCATGGCGTGAAGTCCATGTTGTCGACGTTATCAGTACTTGGGGAGCTGATGAAGGCCACGGACCTTAGGCACTCTCATTTTGTGGCTTAGCTGATGGCATCCTACAGGTTTAGCTCATGGAAGACATTGAGGATCCCATATGGAGACTTCTGGGCCAGCATTCTCATGAGGACTCCACTGAGGAACTTCCTGTCAAAGTGGGACCACGTCTCTCTGAGATAATTGTGCCTGATATGCCTGGATATGTCCTTGATGGCCAAGAGGATGTGGTTGAAAGCATGGTGGTGCAGCTTCTCATGGAGCTTGGGCTCCCGGTGCTCACTCCTCTTCACCTTCAGCCACTGCATCAGGGGCTTGATGGTCAGGCCCTGGAAAATGACTGTGAAGAAGATGATGACGGTGGTGCTGACAAACAGGTTCTTCTCCTTGACCTTGTTTCTGTCCAGAAACACGACCAGGATGAAGGCCATGGCCCCATGCAGGCCTCTATAGGACATGACCACCTGGTCTATGATCTCCAGCCGCATCATTCAACAGCAGTCCAGGAGTCAGGACTGGATGACACCATGGCTCGGTACATGAAGGTGAAGGCCAGTGCAGGAGGATGAAGGCCATGTTCCATGTCCAGATGAGCAGGTTCATGGCCGAGATGCTCAGGGACATGAAGATGGTATTGGCACCACTGGCCAGCATCTTCATGGTGTAGTGCATGGTGGTGGCCAACAGCTCCGAGATGTTGGCCTTCATGTACTTATGACAGCAGATGCCATAGAAGATGATGGCCAGGATGGCAGACAGCAACAGCTTCTCAAACGTCCTACGGACGGGTAGGAGATGAAGAACACGAAACCAGGCTCGATGATGTGCACATGCTTGGTGAAGTGGGTCACCAGTGACAGCAGGAAGGCAAACACCACACCACAGGCATGCCCCCCAGGCTCACCACAAAGAAGGACACTACACCTTTCGCACAGTCCACGCTGGTCACGTTATCATCACCCAGTGTCACAAAAGATTGAAACACATTGTACAGAGTCATTCAGTAGCAACTCCCTGAAGATGATGATGAACAGGACCTCATTGACATGAACCTCCTCAAACACAACCAGGATGGCTGCTAGGTCCACAGTGGTGATCAGGCTGCCGAACAGGAGGAAGTCCAGCAGCCTTACTGCAGGTTGCCCATGAGCCTGCTAAGAGAGATGCCATAGAGGAACAGGATGGTGGTGGCTGCATTGCACATGGTGCTGATGACCTGGTACAGCAGGATGGTGCCCAGGTTGCCAAAGAAGAGCCGGTTGGGCATAAAGTAGCCAGCATCTGCATGATGGGGGACGTCAGCATGAAGGACGCTATGTGGTCGGCCACCCAGATGATGCTGCCCAGCACCAGGCCCAGGACGATGAGCAGGGCGCTCTCAGGGACCATGGTGGTGCCTTGTGGGACAGGTAGAACCAATCGTGTCCAGGCTGACCACAAGGATGCAGATCGCAATCATGTACTGGTCCTGGACATTGGCCCATTCAAAGGCGGCCACGTGGGAGCCCTGGCTCACACCATGCACACTACTGTGCTCCTCCTCGACACCCCCTCACCTACAGCAGCCACCCAGCACCAGAGCCACTGCCATCAGCAGCCCCTGGCAGCAACATGAGTGCTGCATCTCCATGCCAGCCTGGGACACGCATGTTGTGGGGAGTCCCAGCTGTGCTCAACTGATGCACCGTGCTGGGGCTGCTGAATGCACAACCCAGCAAGGAGCCCAGTGGCCTTTGGGGCCGTTGCTGATGGCGGTCCCCTTGCTTTGTTTTTTAATCACACATCACTTTTTTAAGTACACACGCATAAAATATCATTGAAATAAGATATTCTTAGAACTTTTTTTTAGTTCAAAGTTCATCTTCTGTAACACTTTTGACTTAAAATCATGAGTGCCCTCATTTTTCCACACATTGTTTTCTGTTCCATCAAGAGAAAGGGACAACAAACTATCACCCATGAGCCAAATGTGGTCCTTCCCTTGTTTTTGCAAAAAAAGTTTTGTTGGAACACAGTTACAACCCTATGACTGCTTTCAGGCCCTGATGACAGAGTTAAGTGGTTGCAGCTGAGCCTGTATAGCTTACAAACCAAAAATATTCCCTACCTGGCCCTTTGCACAAAACATTTGGTGGACCCTGATTGAGGAGCACAGGAAGTGAAGCATTTCTTGCAAGCGTGTCCACTCATCCTGGGGATGTTTTGTTTTGTTTTTTTGAGATGGGGTCTCATTGTTGCTCAAGCTAGAATGCAATGGCACAATCCTAGCTTTCTTCAGCCTGGAACTCCTAGACTCAAACGATCCTCCCACCTCAGCCTCTTGGGTAGCTGGGACTACAGACACAGGTAACCATGTCCAGGTAATTTTTAAGGATTTTTTTTTTTTTTTTTGTAGAGATGGGGGTCTCACCATGTTGTCCAGGCTGGTATCGAACTCCTGGGCTTCAGTAATCCTCCTGCCTTGGCCTCCAAAAGCTGTGGGATTACAGTTGTGAGCCACTGTGCCCAGCCTGGGATGGTTTTTAAGTCCCATTTTTAAGTCCTGTTTTAAGTTTTTAAGTACTTGTACTTGGTTGTTGCTTTGCAAGAAAACCTGGATTGCGGATCTCCCTGCAGGGATGAATACGTGTCTGTCTCGCCAGCATCACACAGGCATTCTGCTGCTTTGTTCCCAGCCTTCTTGTGTGCACACTAGCTTTTCAATTCAAAGCTGAATCACAGTCGAAGCTTTCTGAAGACATTTAAAATAGCACCTATACTCCACATGTGAAATAACCATGCCCAAATCTTAATTGATGTGACAACGCTATGAACCGCTGTGGCTGAGTCTGTATAAGACCAGGCAGGACAGTCATGTCACAGTTGTGATTAGAAGACCCACCTAAATTTCAGGTACATGAAAATGTGAAAAATCAAGATGTGTGTCTTTATATTGATGAAATACTACAATGCTCCTCCCTTAGGTTATTATAAGCATGTGTGGTTAAATCAAGACAGTGCATGCAAACGCTGAGCCATGTTCAGGACACACTTGGCATTCCGTAAATGTTGTTGAGATGAATTTAGTGGAGGGATGGTGACATTGCCTTCCTGACAAACCCACTTGAGATAAAGCAGGAGAGAAGTCTTATAGGCAAACCCCATGGAGAAAAGGCCCGCCTGCTGGGAGCCAGGTGTGTGGGAGTTGGGGGGAGGAGGTTTCTGGGTATTGTCTGTGGGATGGGCCCTAGAGCTCAGCTGTCATCTCTTTTTTTTTTTTTTTTTTTTTTTTTGATGGAGTTTCACTCTTTGTTGCCTTGGCTAGAGGGCAGTGGTGCGATCTCAGCTCACTGCAACCTCCGCCTCCCAGGTTCAAGGGATTCTCCTGTCTCAGACTCCCAAGTAGCTGGGACTACAGGTGACTGACACCATGCCCGACTAATTTTTGTATTTTTAGTGCAGACAGGGTTTCACCATGTTGGCCAGGCTGGTCTTGAACTCCTGACCTCAGGTGATCTGCCCACCTCGGCCTCCCAGCGTTGGGATTACAGGTTTTTGTCTTTTAAACTTTGCCAAGATAAATGCCTCTGTTTGAAAAGGATGATTTTCAAGAGGGCCAGAACCTCCTTCCTGGTTCTAAAGGAAGCTTGGGCCAGGGCCCCTTGAGCTTAGGGGAAGGCATGAGTGTGAAAGTGATGGCAGCAGGTGGTTTTCATAGCTGGATGATGTAGAACGCATTGTGGAAGGGTGGCTGCAAGTGGCTTTGCTTAGCATGGCCATCTGGAAGGAAGCTTAGGGTCTTCCAAGTGGCCAGGGCGTTGAGGGGATTAACCTAGCCTCTTGGTTCCAGTTATGTATGTGTTCTTGAGTCAAACGGGCCAGGGTCTATATCCACCGTGACTCCAGCATTATGGCCAAGCCTGAGTCCTCCTCTGTCTGCAGAGGAATGACACAGAGGCCATGCCAGGGATTTCTGTCCCCACATCACACAGCTGATGTCATGACCTTGAAGTGAACAGTAAGCCAGCTGATGAACGGGTCTGTGGGGAACTTGGACTATGAAAAGAGGTAGGGCACTGGGTCTGCCACGTATCCCCCTGGGTCCCTTCATTCCCGTTGGCACAGGGAAGTTCCTCTCCTGGGGAGGAGAGGCTTGCACCCTGCCCCTGCTTCTGCCCACTACTCTGCCTGGTTGTTATGGCCACTTGGCTCAGTCTCCCTTGCAGCTGTGGCCTCATGGGAAACTCAAAGGCTCAGGAGGATCCAGAAACCAAGACTCTTGGGACATGGAATTTGGCAATGCCCTGGTCAAAACCATCCAGAGGGAGAAATCTTTACAAAGATCTCCTAAGACTGCAAATGGCAAAATGTTTCCCAGTCTCCAGCATCCCTTTCCCAGCACTCAAGGGAAGACAAGAGGTGTTAGTGAGTGTCTGATCCAGGGCTGCATCTCCTGTGAAATCTTGTGATTTATAAGATCCAGCAAAGGCTTTAGTCATGCTAGAAAGAAACTCTGGAACAGGGGATTCCCTGCTGCAATGCCTGTATTCCAGCACAATTAGGAAAGACTTCAGGAGGAACAAAGGAAGCCATGGTGCAAAGGTGTGGCCGACCCAAATATTTCAGCTTGAGGAGTCTTGACTGCTGTTGGGAATGAGAAGCAATGGTGTTGGCTGCTCCAAGTCCACATGTAATCATTATATATATACATTTACATTTTTTTGCTTTTTAAAAGAAACTTAAGATTTTTTTTTTTTTTTTTTTGGAGACATAATCTCACTCTGTCGCCCAGGCTGGAGTTCAGTGGCGTGATTTTGGCTCACTGTAAGCTGCTCCACCCGACTGTGCCTCCCAAGGTGCTTGGATTACAGGTGTGAGCCACCGCGCCCAGCTGAAACAAATTTTAACCTAAAGATATACAGAACTCAGGTACTGTCAGCATGCTCTTATGGCCATCAGCCTATCCCTTCTCCCCTGTAATATTATGCTGAAGCAACATGCAGACATTATATCATTTCATCTGTAAATATTTTAATGTGTATCTCTAAAAAAAGGGACTCTTCAAGAAACATAACCAGAACACTGTTATTGTGTTCTGTTTAATATGAAGCCTCAGGGTGGTTAACATCAGGCCTTGGAACGATGAATAGTGTTCTCTAAGCTGGTCACTTCCTTTGCAGGGTTTACCCTCTGTGCTCAGTGCTGGTCACTGGGTGGGACAGTCGGTCCTACGCTGAGCACAATAATTCAGCTCCAGTCAGACCCTGCTGTTTATCTCAATCTCTCTCTCACTTTTGAGTCAGGGTCTTGCTCTGTCGCCTAGACTGGAGTGCAACGGTGTGATTCCTGTTCACTGCAACCTCTGCCTCCCAGGCTTAAGCAATTCTCCCACCTCAGCCACACCACCACACACAAGCTAATTTTTTTTTTTTTTTTTCTGAGACGGAGTCTCGCTCTGTCGCCCAGGCTGGAGTGCAGTGGCGCAATCTCGGCTCACTGCAAGCTCCACCTCCCGGGTTCACGCCATTCTCCTGCCTCAGCCTCTCGGAGTAGCTGGGACTACAGGCACCCGCAACCACGCCCAGCTAATTTTTCTGTATTTTTAGTAGAGACGGGGTTTCACCGTGGTCTCGATCTCCTGACCTCGTGATCCGCCCGCCTCGGCCTCCCAAAGTGCTGGGATTACAAGCGTGAGCCACCGCACCTGGCCTCTATCTACATTTTTAATGAACCATTTGAGAATAAGTTTCAGACCTGATGCTCCTTTGTCCTAAATATAATACAGCTGTATTTTCTAAGACCAAGGACATTCTTTTACATAACCATAGTACAGTAATCAAAATCAGGAAATCAACAATGATACAATGCTAGTATATAACCCAGTGGTTCCCAAAGTCTGACCCCAGACCAGTATCATCAGTATCACTTGGGAACTTGCTAGAAATATGAATTCTTTGCCTCTACCCCAGCCAGCTGCATTGAATCAGAAATTCTGCGGGTGGGGTTCTGGCAATCTGTGTTTTGACAAGCCCGTCAAATGAGCCCAAAGTGTACTGAATTTTGAGAATCACCCATCTAAGTCTATATTGTCTGAATTACGTCCTTAGAAAGGACAGTTCTATAACATTTTTGTTGTTGTTGCACAGGATCTCATCCGGAATCATCTGTGTTGATTTTTTTAATATACTTTAAGTTTTAGGGTACATGTGCACAACATGCAGGTTTGTTACATATGTATACATGTGCCACGTTGGTGTGCTGCACCCATTAACTCGTAATTTAACATTAGGTATATCTCCTAATGCTATCCCTCCCCCCTCCCCCAACCCCACAACAGGCCCCGGTGTGCGATGTTCTCCTTCCTGTGTCCATGTGTTCTCATTGTTAAATTCCCACCTATGAGTGAGAACATGTGGTGTTTGGTTTTTTGTCCTTGTGATAGTTTGCTGAGAATGATGGTTTCCAGCTTCATCCATGTCCCTACAAAGGACATGAACTCATCATTTTTTATGGCTGCATAGTATTCCATGGTGTATATGTGCCACATTTTCTTGATCCAGTCTATCATTGTTGGAAATTTGGGTTGGTTCCAAGTCTTGCTATTGTGAATAGTGCCACAATAAACATACGTGTGCATGTGTCTTTATAGCAGCATGTTTTGTAATCCTTTGGGTATATACCCAGTAATGGGATGGCTGGGTCAAATGGTATTTCTAGTTCTAGATCCCTGAGGAATCGCCACACTGACGTCCACAATTGTTGAACAAGTTTATAGTCCCACCAACAGTGTAAAAGCGTTCCTATTTCTCCACATCCTCTCCAGCACCTGTTGTTTCCTGACTTTTTTTTGTTTTTTTTAATTAATTTTTTTTGCATACAAAAACAATAAACATTTTCTAAAAATACATACAAACAAAAAGATGCGTATCAAACATATTAGGAAGGTTGCACATGGGAAGTCGGGGAATAGAAATGGGGGTGGGAGTTAAAATAAATGAGAGAGGGACTTTATATGGATCAGTGATAATAACTCAATCCTCTATTTGACAAAGAAGAGGGAGAAGGAAGAGGAAGAAAAAGAAAGTGGGATAAAGGATCAGAAAGGGAGGAAAATAGAAAAAATTAGAGTATGACTCCAGGGTAGACCTGTTTTGTTGTCATTGAGTTGGTTGGTTGGTTTGTCTGTTGTATTCTTCATGTTTCGCCAAGTTGGCCAGACTGGTCTCGAACTCCTAGCCCGAAGTGATCAACCCGCCTCGCCCCCCAGAGTGCCGGGACCACAGGCGTGAGCCACCACGTCCAGCCCCCACATTGCTTCTGGCCTCCGTGGTAGACCTCCCAGACGGAGCGGCCAGGCAGAGGAGCTCCTCACTTCTACCCAGACACGGGGCGGCCGGGCAGAGGGGCTCCTCACTTCCCAGACGGGGCGGCCAGGCAGAGACGCTCCTCACTTCTTCCCAGACGATAGGTGGCCGGGCAGAGGCGCTCCTGACTTCCCAGACGATGGGTGGTCGGGCAGAGGCGCTCCCCACTTCCCAGACGATGGGTGGCCGGGCAGAGGCGCTCCTCACTTCCCAGACGGGGCGGCCGGGCAGAGGCGCTCCTCACTTCCCAGACGGGGTGGCCGGGCAGAGGCGCTCCTCACTTCCCAGACGGTGGGTGGCCAGGCAGAGGCGCTCCTCACTTCCCAGACGGTGGGTGGCTGGGCAGAGGCGCTCCTCACTTCCCAGACGGTGGATGGCCGGGCAGAGGCGCTCCTCACTTCCCAGACGGTGGGTGGCCGGGCAGAGGCGCTCCTCACTTCCCAGACGGGGCGGCCGGGCAGAGGCGCTCCTCACTTCCCAGATGGTGGGTGGCCGGGCAGAGGCGCTCCTCACTTCCCAGACGATGGGTGGCCGGGCAGAGGCGCTCCTCACTTCTTCCCGGATGGGGCGGCCGGGCAGAGGCACTCCTCACTTCTTCCTGGATGGGGCGCCCGGGCAGAGGCGCTCCTCATTTCTTCCCGGACGGGGCGGCCGGGCAGAGGCGCTCCTCACTTCTTCCCGGCCGGGGCAGCCGGGCAGAGGCGCTCCTCACTTCTTCCCGGACGGGGCGCCCGGGCAGAGGCGCTCCTCATTTCTTCCCGGACGGGGCGCCCGGGCAGAGGCGCTCCTCACTTCCCAGACGGGGCGGCCGGGCAGAGGCGTTCCTCACTTCTTCCCGGACAGGGCGGCCGGGCAGAGGCGCTCCTCACTTCTTCCCGGACGGGGGCGGCCGGGCAGAGGGCGCTCCTCACTTCCCAGACGATGGGTGGCCGGGCAGAGGCGCTCCTCACTTCCTCCCGGACGGGGCGGCCGGGCAGAGGCACTCCTCACCTCCCAGACGATGGGAGGCCGGGCAGAGGCGCTCCTCACTTCCCAGACGATGGGTGGCCAGGCAGAGGCGCTCCTCACTTCCCAGACGGGGCGGCCGGGCAGAGGCGCTCCTCACTTCCCAGATGGTGGGTGGCCGGGCAGAGGCGCTCCTCACTTCCCAGACGGGGCGGCCGGGCAGAGGCGCTCCTCACTTCCCAGACGGTGGGTGGCCGGGCTGAGGCGCTCCTCACTTCCCAGACGGTGGGTGGCCGGGCAGAGGCGCTCCTCACTTCCCAGACGGGGCGGCCGGGCAGAGGCGCTCCTCACTTCCCAGACGGGGCGGCCAGGCAGAGGTGCTCCTCACCTCCCAGATGGGGCGGCCGGGCAGAGGCGCTCCCCACCTTCCAGATGGGGCGGCGGCCGGGCAGGGGCTGCAATCCCAGCACCCTGGCAGGCCAAGGCAGGCGGCTGGGGGGTAGAGGCTGCCGCGAGGCCAGACCACGCCACCGCACTCCAGCCCGGGCAACACCGAGCACTGGGTGAGCGAGACTCCGTCTGTAGTCCCAGTACCTCGGGAGGCTGAGGCGGGCAGAGCACTCGGCGTCAGGAGCTGGCGACCAGCGTGGCCAAGATGGCGAACGCGTGCCTGCATCCAAAGGAGAAAAGGCAGGCAGCGGTGGCGCGCGCCGGCAGTCCCAGGCAGTCCGCGGCGCGGGCAGCAGCAAGCCGAGTAGATTGTAGTGTGGGCCAGAGAGGGAAAGAAAGAAAGAAAGGAAGGAAGGAAGGAAGGAAGGAAGGAAGGAAGGAAGGAAGGAAGGAAGGAAGGAAGGAAGGAAGCTGTTTCCTGACTTTTTAATGATCGCCATCCTAACTAGTGTGAGATGGTATCTCATTGCGGTTTTGATTTGGATTTCTCTGATGGCCAGTGATGATGAGCATTTTTTCACGTCTTTTGGCTGCATAAATGTCTTCTTTTGAGAAGCGTCTGTTCATATCCTTTGCCCACTTTTTGATGGAGTTGTTTTCTTCTTGTAAATTTGTTTGAGTTCATTGTAGATTCTGGATATTAGCCCTTTGTCAGATGAGTAGTTTTCAAAAATTTTCTCCCATTCTGTAGGTTGCCTGTTCACTCTAATGGTAGTTTCTTTTGCTGTGCAGAAGCTCTTTAGTTTAATTAGATCTCATTTGTCAATTTTGGCTTTTGTTGCCATTGCTTTTGGTGTTTTAGACATGAAGTCCTTGCCCATGCCTATGTCCTGAATAGAATTGCCTAGGTTTTTTCTAGGGTTTTTACGGTTTTAGGTCTAACATTTAAGTCTTTAATCCATCTTGAATTAATTTTTGTATAAGGTGTAAGGAAGGGATCCAGTTTCAGCTTTCTACATATGGCTAGCCAGTTTTCCCAGCCAATTTATTAAATAGGGAGTCCTTTCCCCATTTCTTGTTTTTGTCAGGCTTGTCAAAGATCAGATGGTTGTAGATGTGTGGTATTATTTCTGAGAGCTCTGTTCTGTTCCATTGGTCTATATCTCTGTTTTGGTACCAGTACCATGCTGTTTTGGTTACTGTAGCCTTGTAGTATAGTTTGAAGTCAGGTAGTGTGATGCCTCCAGCTTTGTTCTTTTTGGCTTAGGATTGACTTGGCGATGTGGGCTCTTTTTTGGTTCCATATGAACTTTAAAGTAGTTTTTTCCAATTCTGTGAAGAAAGTCATTGGTAGCTTGATGGGGATGGCATTGAATCTATAAATTACCTTGGGCAGTATGGCCATTTTCACAACATTGATTCTTCCTACCCATGAGCATGGAATGTTCTTCCATTTGTTTGTATCCTCTTTTATTTCATTGAGCAGTGGTTTGTAGTTCTCCTTGAAGAGGTCCTTCACATTCCTTGTAAGTTGGATTCCTAAGTATTTTTTTCTCTTTGAAGCAATTGTGAATGGGAGTTCACTCATGATTTGGCTCTGTTTGTCTGTTACTTGTGTATAAGAATGCTTGTGATTTTTGCACATTGATTTTGTATCCTGAGACTTTGCTGAAGTTGCTTATCAGCTTAAGGAGATTTCAGGCTGAGATGATGGAGTTTTCTAGATATACAATTATGTCATCTGCAAACAGGGACAATTTGATTTCCTCTTTTCCTAATTGAATACCCTTTATTTCCTTCTCCTGCCTGATTGCACTGGCCAGAACTTCTAACACTATGTTGAATAGGAGTGGTGAGAGAGGGCATCCCTGTCTTATGCCAGTTTTCAAATGGAATGCTTCCAGTTTTTGCCCATTCAGTATGATATTGGCTGTGGGTTTGTCATAGATAGCTCTTATTATTTTGAGATACGTCCCATCAATACCTAATTTATTGAGAGTTTTTAGCATGAAGGGTTGTTGAATTTTGTCAAAGGCTTTTTCTGCATCTGTTGAGATAATCATGTGGTTTTTGTCTTTGGTTCTGTTTATATGCTGGATTACATTTATTGATTTGCATATGTTGAACCAGCCTTACATCACAGGGATGAAGCCCACTTGATGGTGGATAAGCTTTTTGATGTGCTGCTGGATTCAGTTTGCCAGTATTTTATTGAGGATATTTGCATCGATGTTCATCAGGGATATTGGTCTAAAATTCTCTTTTTTTGTTTTGTCTCTGCCAGGCTTTGGTATCAGGATGATGCTGGCCTCATAAAATGAGTTAGGGAGGATTCCCCCTTTTTCTATTGATTGGAATAGTTTCAGAAGGAATGGTACCAGCTCCTTCTTGTACCTCTGGTAGAATTCGGCTGTAAATCTATCTGGTCCTGGACTGTTTTTGGTTGGTAAGCTATTAATTATTGCCTCGATTTCAGAGCCTGTTATTGGTCTATTCAGAGATTCGACTTCTTCCTGGTTTAGTCTTGGAAGGGTGTATGTGTCGAGGAATTTATCCATTTCTTCTAGATTTTCTAGTTTATTTGTGTAGAGGTGTTTATAGTATTCTCTGATGGTACTTTGTATTTCTGTGGGATCACTGGTGATATCCCCTTTATCATTTTTTATTGCACGTATTTGATTCTTCTCTCTTTTCTTCTTTATTAGTCTAGCTAGCAGTCCATCAATTTTGTTGATCTTTTCAAAAAACCAGCTCCTGGATTCATTGATTTTTTGAAGGGTTTTTTTGCGTCTCTATTTCCTTCAGTTCTGCTCTGATTTTAGTTATTTCTTGCCTTCTGCTATCTGTTGAATGTGTTTGCTCTTGCTTCTCTAGTTCTTTTAATTGTGATGTTAGGTGTCAATTTTAGATCTTTCCTGCTTTCTCTTGTGGGCATTTAGTGCTATAAATTTCCCTCTACACACTGGTTTGAATGTGTCCCAAAGATTCTGGTATGTTGTGTCTTTGTTCTCATTGGTTTCAAAGAACATCTTTATTTCTGCCTTCATTTCGTTATGTACCCAGTAGTCATTCAGGAGCAGGTTGTTCAGTTTCCATGTAGTTGAGTGGTTTTGAGTGAGTTTCTTAATCCTGAGTTCTAGTTTGATTGCACTGTGGTCTGAGAGACAGTTTGTTATAATTTCTGTTCTTTTACATTTGCTGAGGAGTGCTTTACTTCCAACTATGTGGTCAATTTTGGAATAGGAGTGTTGTGGTGCTGAAAAGAATGTATATTCTGTTGATTTGGGGTGGAGAGTTCTGTAGATGTCTATTAGGTCCACTAGGTGCAGAGCTGAGTTTAATTCCTGGATATCCTTGTTAACTTTCTGTCTCATTGATCTGTCTAATGTTGACAGTGGGGTGTTAAAATCTCCCATTATTATTGTGTGGGAGTCTAAGTCTCTTTGTAGGTCTCTAAGGACTTGCTTTATGAATCTGGGTGCTCCTGTATTGGGTGCATATATATTTAGGATAGTTAGGTCTTCTTGTTGAATTGATCCCTTTACCATTATGCAATGGCCTTCTTTGTCTCTTTTGATCTTTGTTGGTTTAAAGTCTGTTTTATCAGAGACTAGGATTGCAACCCCTGCCTTTTTTTGTTTTCCATTTGCTTGGTGGATCTTCCTCCATCCCTTTATTTTGAGCCTATGTGTGTCTCTACACGTGAGATGGGTTTCCTGAATACAGCACACTGAGACCCAAGACAATTCTTCTTCTTCCCATGTGGGCCGGAGAAGCCAAAAACTGGACGCCCCTGTTCTAGAACCTTGGCTATCTTTCCTCTGCATGTCTTTTTGCTCCAACCTTTAGCTAATGTTTTTATTTTCCCTGAACCACTATAATAGTAGGAGCAACTATACTGATATCTGGCTGTTGCTACAGGGGGAACAACCACTGACAATGTTTAAAAGAAAAAAACTGGATAATCCGTCATATATTCATACATTTGAGTAGAAAACACAAATTATATATGCTTGGGAGTTCCTTGATGTGGAAACATGAGCACAGCTGGGTAGGAATTCCTTAAATGCTTTCTAAAGGCCAGACTTTTGTAGTAAAAGGATTACTAGCAGTTTTTCGTCGTGTCTTGTTCACATGTGTTTCATAAGTTTTTTTTTTCTTTTTTTTTTTTTTTTTTTGAGACGGAGTTTCGCTCGTTGCCCAGGCTGGAGTGCAATGGCAGGATCTCGGCTCACAACAACCTCCGTCTCCTGGGTTCAAGTGATTCTCCTGCTTCAGCCTCCTGAGTAGTTGGGATTACAGGCATGCGCCACCACACTTGGATAATTTTTTTGTATTTTTAATAGAGACAGGGTTTCTCCATGTTGGTCTGGCTGGTCTCAAACTCCCGACCTCAAGTGATCTGCCCGCCTCAGAATCTCAAAGTGCTGGGATTACAGGCACGAACCACCACGCCCGGCCACATAAGCTTTTAATACATTTTTTTTGCAATCTGCCTTGGAATTTTTAAATTGCTTTCAATAAGAACATGAACATATCTATGACATATATCCACTTCATCCCCTCCTAACTTGCCTACAATGTTAAAAAAAAGAGGAATTATTATAACACAGGAAGATGTTTAATACTCAGGATTTTTTATATCATCATATTTAAAGTCTTTTTCTGCACAGCTAAATCTGGTTCCCTGCTACTAAATCTGATTGAGTTAGCAACTAAACTAACTGATTTGGTAATATCTATCCAGATCACAAACAGAAATATTGTTAAGATTCCCTCAAAAAGGAGTTTAACCTCCATAGGTAACTCCTCCTAACCATAGTTCTAAATTAATGAAACACAGTAATCATTTAACAAGATACTAGTATATATGGTCATTGGGGTATACGGGACATGCTACCTCAAAATATGACCTTGACATTTGAGAAAAAAGAAGCAGAAAGGTCTCTCTGACCTTTCCCTGGCCCTTCTCCTCTGAAGCCGGCCATAGAAGAATCCTCTAACCCTCTCTGGAGTAGGTCATGAGACCTTCATTCCAGTCCTCCCTATTCCCAGAGGAAAGGAGCCTCCTTATTTGTAAAGATGCAGAGAATGATCTGACAACGCAGGCCTTGCTGAGCTCCCCCAGCTTATTCCCATCAGGTCACACCCCTTTCATCTAATCGTGCTTCTCCAAAACTGTCCGCTTCTTCATCAGACAGCATGAAATTGACACAGGATTTCCTGTTTTTTGAGTTTTCCTTTCTGAAGGCTCCTGTGTCTGGTAAAACTTATCTTAAGTAAACTTGCACACCCTTCTCTGGTTAATCTGTCATTTGTTCTAGGGAACTTGACCATGAACCTAGCGATGGGTGAGAAATCATTTCTCCCCTAGCCGGCCTAACTCATTTGAAGGAGTGGGAGTCATACATATTCCTAACCAATTTGAAGAGATTCATCTTCAAATTGATATATTACATTAAATGTCTTCCTTCAGAAAAGACAATCTTGGGAACATCGCCTTTAGTGACTGAACATCAAGAGATATAAAACAGGTAGAAAAAGAAAATACTTGGGATGGCTTTAACTCTTAAATCCCATGAAATAATCCCATCTTCTTTAGGAGAAACCTCAGCTCACCTCCTCATCACTGCTGAACAACAGGGCAGATGCTTTCTTTTTGGAGAGCTCGGAGGGTTTTGCTTTCTCTTCTCTCTGAGCTTGTAGAGACAATGTCTGCTTCTTAGCTGCTGTACCCCCAAAAAGATTATCCTAGAAAAGCAAATGGCAGAAAGGTAAGACAACTTTATAAACAGAAAACATAGGATGTCCTCCTACAGCAAACTGTTAGGAAGTCAGTCTCCAGTCAGGTATACAAATAACACCTCCGGCGGGGAAAAACCACAAAATGCTAGCAAATCCCAAACTACAGCCTTTTCTCACTGCACCCATAGAAAGGAAAGAGATTACCATAGAACTCGAAGGCAGAACAGCTGTGAAGCAGCAGGAGGACAACACGCAAACGAAATCATGAAGTACAAGGAGAAACTGAGCCCCATCCAGTCACCCTGTGGGCAAGTGCCTCTCTGCTCATTTCAGGGGGTTACAGCCTGCAACGGGCATGGGAGCCCCCTCAGCAACCAGAAACTCACACTGTCCTCTCCACGAATGAGAAACCAGAACAATGGCTCAAAGGAGAGAACTGGGGGTCTGTCTCCACTCCTTTACAGGTCAGAAAGACATACACCTGGGATGGAGGGAAGGCATGACTTGTGTTTCTCATTAGTTTCAAAGAGATTATACAAAGTGGACAAATAGTTTTCTACATAAAATTGCTGGTGTACTAAGTTTAATGGCATTTGTAAATTCTTCTGTGGTCAAGCACTCCCCAAAAGTTATATTTATTAAGGTGCTTTTATTCAGGTAACGGGAACAAAAGCATCATAGGGCCCGAGTCTGAGTTAGGATGGACAAACTCTTAACAGCAGGTGAACAGCCCTGGAATGTGAAGATGGATGAAGGGAGTGTCTTCCTGGATGAAGTGTCCTTTAAGGAGAGTGCGGTAATGTAGGACAGGCCAGGAGAATAATGAGCTGGTGTCCACTGGGGATACTAATGACAGAGCTCACATTCACTATGCACTTACTATGTGCCGGCACTCTGCAAGAGCTTCACACTAGTAGTTACAGCTGCCACAATGACCCTACTCACTGTTAAGCCACGTGAGCTTAAGGAAGGTTAAGTTACTTGCCCCAGGTCCCTGGTTTGCAAGTGGTGGAGCAGGGATATGAACCCAGGGGTCTGACGGCAAAGCCTGTGAGCTCACCACTGCCCAGTACTGCATAAGAGTTAAGGTTTGGGTTGTCTTCTCTCTTATTTCTCTTCCCCACTGTGCTCTCTCCATCCAGGATGGGAAAGAAAGGCAATGGTCAGGACATGGCTGCCTTCTCCTTTGTATCTCCACTTGATCCAAAACATTCTTGTAGGTCATTGGGTATACGTTGATCCATCCTCTAGACTAAAGTACAGCTGACCCTGAATGACACAGGTTTGAGCTGCACAGGTCCGCTTCTACACAAATGTTTTCTCAGTAATATGTTGAAAATTTTTTTGGACATTTGCAACAATTTGAAAAATCTTGCAGACAAACCATGTAGCCTAGAAATATCATTAAAAAATAAGGAAATGCTAGATATGTCAGGAATACAAAAATATATAAATAGATACTATACTATTTATATGTCAATCACCTGTTTATGTTATCCGTGAGGCTTCTGGTTAACAGTAAGCTATTAGTTGATAAGTTTTTGGGAAGAAAGAAGTTATATATGGATTTTTCACTGCAATGTGGAAGTCAAAATAACCTCCACACTGTTAAAGGGTCAATTGTATTTCTCAAAGGCAGATTTCTAAAAATAAAACCTGTAGATTTCACTCCATATGAACTGTGTGAAGAGGCCGGGCACGGTGGCTCATACCTGTAATCCTAGCACTTAGGGAGGCCGAGGCAGGCGGATCACCTGAGATCAGGAGTTCGAGACTAGCCTGGCCAACATGGTGAAACCCTGTCTCCACTAACAATACAAAAATTAGCCGGGCGTGGTGGTGCGTACCTGTAGTCCCAGCTACTTGGGGGGTCGAGGCAGGAGAATCACCTGAACCCGGCTGTAGTGAGTGAAGATCGCACCACTGCACTCCAGCCTGGGTGACAGAGAAAGTCTCCAACACACACACACACACACACACACACACACACACACACACACACACAAGAACTGCATCAAGAATCTAATGTCTTCTCCATTGCACAGCTAGGAAAATACAAGGAAGAAGTCACTGAAATAAAAACAGAAATATTTTTGTTATATAAACTTCAGGTAGCCTGACTGCTTCCCTAACACCTTTTGCTAGTGTATGAGCCTCTGGGTAGAAAGTTACATCAACAATCGTTTTCTCCTAATCTAAATTATCTAGCGTTGCAATAACAATGTTTACCTCTTCATCTTCATCATCAAACAGGGAAACCGACGTGGGGAGCTTGCCAGGCAGCAGAGATGCACCTTTTAACTTACTCGCACTTTGAGAAGAAAACAAATCCTGTTGGATTGAAATTAAAGTTGCTGGTTAACAGGAATATCAGTTTTTAAAATATCAGGTCAGTATAAAACACAGGTCACTCAGACACGATAGCTGCCATGTGTCTAGGCTTCTTTCCTTAGAGGGAAGGTGGCTCAGACAGAGTCCTTAAAGGCACAGGCCTCAGGCTCTGTGTAGGGTGTGTGCAGTGGCGGTAAGGAGGAGGAGAGCTACAGGATCTGGTGGCCTCGCAGAGCCCAGGGGCTTCTGCATTCCCACCTTAATGACAGAAGGCAGGAAGAAGTTTTCGAATCAATTTCCTACCCCATGCTAAAAAAATAAATATATAAGCATGGCTTCCCATTACTGTCTAAAGAATCAGAGATTAGACAGGGTCAATAAAGAAACAGGGTTCCCAAATTAATGGAGGTACAACTATTTTATTTAGTAACACCCTTCTCTCCTAAGATTATGACTTACTTCTTTTTCTTTTTTTGAGACAGAGTCTCGCTCTGT
Organism: Symphalangus syndactylus; assembly: GCF_028878055.3. Classification (NCBI taxonomy): domain Eukaryota; kingdom Metazoa; phylum Chordata; class Mammalia; order Primates; family Hylobatidae; genus Symphalangus; species Symphalangus syndactylus. The sequence goes on from NC_072426.2 coordinate 83,255,321, forward strand.
TGCCCAGGCTGCAGTGCAGTGGTGCGATCTCGGCTCACTGAACGCTCCGCCTCCCGGATTCACGCCATCCTCCTGCCTCAGCCTCCTGAGTAGCTGAGACTACAGGCGCCCGCCACCACGCCCGGCTAATTTTTTTGTATTTTTAGTAGAGACGGGATTTCACCGTGTTAGCCAGGATGTTCTCCATCTCCTGACCTTGTGATCCGCCCGCCTCGGCTTCCCCAAGTGCTGGGATTACAGGCTTGAGCCACCACACCCGGCCGACTTATTTCTTTTAAATAAATACAAATGAAACTTTTATTTTTAAATGTTTGCTAGTCTACTTAGCTTAACTATAGGTATATGATGTTGCAAACCACGATAAGACCTGATAGATTCTAAAGAAACTTTCAGCCCGGTGCTGCGGCTCATGCCTATAATCCTAGCATTTTGGGAGGCTGGGGCAGGCAGATCACCTGAGGTCAGGAGTTCAAGACCAGCCTGTATTAATTTTGTAAAAATTCACAATTAGCCAGGCGTGGTGGTGGGTGCCTGTAATTTCAGCTACTCGGGAGGCTGAGGCAGGAGAATTGCTTGAACCCGGAAGGCGGAGGTTGCAGTGAGGCAAGATCCCACCATTGCACTCCAGCCTGCACAAGAAGAGTGAAATTTCATCTCTAAAAAGGTAAAAAATATAAAAATCAAGAAATTTTCAAAATGTTATAAAACATCAGCTTATCCTGCAAAGAAAGACCTGCAAGTTGAGCTACATGAAGTAGAAACATAAAATGGGACATCTATTCCCTTGGGAAGATAAACTTCAATACACAAGAGCCGAACAATTAAATAGGACGAGAACATATTTTCTAAGACCTCTTCGGACAGTTTTTTGTTTTTTTTTTTAAATTATGAGGTCGATGTCTACTCCTAAATATAGACCTAATGAGTTCACTAAGTGAGATCTCCTCCACACAGTGGTTTTCCCCTGTGCTCCCCGGAGTCCCATGGGTTTATTTAGATAGAAGAGGCCACATGGGGGATTCCAGGCATCCCGTGCCCCTCCTGCATGTTACACAATAGCAAGAGAAAGGGTTCTGCTGCTTTAAGAAAATGGAAGTAAACCAAAGCAAAGAACAAAAACAAATGTCAACATCACAGTTTTGGACCCTTAACTAATACCTTTCTTGGTACTGCAAAAAAAAGACACTTCCATTACCTCAAACATGTTCCCCCAAAATGACTTCACAGGGCAAGCTTCAGCCTCACACTTGAGATATAGAGAAAGGAGTCAGGACACATTTCTTCGGGTCCAAAGCTTTAACTCTTAGACTGCCTTAGTTTTACTTCTCCTTGCCTCAGAATCCCAACAATATCCAATAAAAACATTCACTCTATTATGACACACATGGGGCAAAGCCTTTGGTAGGGTTTTCACACGAGTCTGAGAGTTCATTTACACTCCCACTATCAAGAAGGGGAGCCTACGGCCCCTCCCCGTGAACCTGGATGGGCCATTGTGACCATCTTGACCAACAAATGAAGCAAAAGGAACACTGTTGACTTCCAAGGCTGGAACACAGAAGGCCACATGGCCTCCACCTGGCTCCCTCTGAGGACTCTCCCCTACAGCTCTGAGCCAGCATGTAAGAGGCCCGGCTTCCCTGACTACATGCTGGGAGCCACACAGGGCTAGCGAGAGATGTCCCAGGGGCCCCACTGCCCAGGTACCAGACATATGAATGAGGTGATCCTCAGCCCAGCCACCTTCAGACACAAGAGACCCTCAGTGACAATGGCCTAGCTAAGCCCAGTCAACCTCTCAACTGTGAGATAACAAAACTATGGGTGTTATAAACCGCTAACTTTTGGAGTTACTTGTTTCGTAGCAACAAATAACCAGAACACCTCGTAAGTCACTGCAATTGCTCACATTTGGTTTTCTTGTCTAGTCAACAACTACTGGATGGCTTACAACATGCCAAGCACTGGTATTAAGGACAGGGTATCAGGGATACAAACAGAGAATAAAAAGTCCTGCCCTCGTGGCACTTACTTTAGTGGGAAGTAGAGACAATGAATAAGTAAATATACATTGTCCCTGGCAACACGTGCCGTGGTAAACAGTGAAATAGGAAAGGGGACCAGGAGCACAGGGTGGTGTGTGCTAGCAGGCTTCCTGTTGTGCGTATTTCATCAGGGAGGCCTCACAGAGAAGTCGAAGAGTGAGGAAGCAAGCTGGATTCTGGGAACAGCATTCCTCAGAGTGGCAGGGGCCGGTGCAAAGACCCCGAGGTGCAGGTGTGGGTGACGCACGGGATCCATGATATGAGGATAAGATGGTGGAGGCCCCATCATGCTGTTTCTCAGGGGTCAGGGTTGTGATTTAACTGGACTTTGGTTAATTCCCATGTTTTGTACACTCGCCTTCAGTGAAATAATAGCCTGAAAGAGGCCGGGCGTGGTGGCTCACGGTTGTAATCCCAGCACTTTGGGAGGCCGAGGTGGGCGGATCACGAGGTCAGGAGATCGAGACCACGGTGAAACCCCCGTCTCTACTAAAAATACAAAAAATTAGCCAGGCGTGGTGGCAGGCGCCTGCAGTCCCAGCTACTCAGGAGGCTGAGCCAGGAGAATGGCGTGAACCCGGGAGGCGGAGCTTGCAGTGAGCCAAGATCGCGCCACTGCACTCCAGCCTGGGTGACAGAGCGAGACTCCATCTCAAAAAAATAAAAAAAATAAAAAAAATAATAGCCTGAAAGGTATTCTTTACATCAAGGGCAATCACTCTACTTCCAAAGAGTTCCATGTTCATCCTCGCTGTGAGTGCAAAGCCCGACCATGAGAGCCTAACCTAGAGCCCACAGCTTCTTGAAATACATGTAAGTTTCTGCCATGTCCACATCTTTTTCTGTAAAAGGGGCTTACTACTTCCCGTTACATTCTCATACAGTTCTCTGATCTCCTAAAAGGCCAACTTAAAATTGGATCTAAGACAATCTAGGCCTGAGAGACTCAGGAAAAGCAGTGAAATTCTGAGAGGTGGTTCTAAGGTGCCTGGAGAAACCAAAGCAACCTGTGAACCAGGGTCCCACAGGCTGTTAGTGGTCTCAGTCTCGACAACACAGATGGCTATGCCAGAACCCATCTGCTACAGCATTAAGCCACGGTCTAGTTAGTAAGAATGTGAATAAAGGAAGTAGCATGGTGACCTCCACTCTGGTGCAAGCTCCTCATCACATCATAAGCCCATTAACAGTTTAAAATCTGAGCATCCTAAAAAGAGAGTATTTTCATCCCAGGAAATGTAAATACAGTCCAACCCAAAAGTGAAAAGTATTGTAAACATATTGCTTTCTAAAGACCCTGTGCTCTCAAGAGATTATTTTTTATTCATGTATTTATTTTGAGACAAAGTCTCGCTCTGTCGCCCAGGCTGGAGTGCATTGGTGTGATCTCGATTCATTGCAACTTCTGCCTCCCGGGTTCAAGTGAATCTCCTATCTCAGCCTCCTGAGTAACTGGGATGACAGGCTCGCACCACCATGCCCGGCTCATTTTTGTCTTTTTAATAGAGACAGGGTTTCATCATGTTGGCCAGCCTGGTCTCGAACTCCTGACCTCAGGTATCCACCTGCCTTGGCCTACCAAAGTGCTCGGATTACAAGCATCAACCACCGCTCCTGGCCTCTAGAGATAATTTTTAAAGAACTGGAGTATTTAACAAAAAGTCTTATAACTCTATTGAGAAAAACCTGATTCAGAAATAGTTTTTATGTCATATCCATAGACCAATACCCACAACTAAGAAAAGAATTCCATACCTCAGAGTCCTCCTCATCTGAAAATAAGCCTTTTTGAGTCTTTGTTTCTGACAAGGGCTTGAGATTTTTGCTGGAAGGTAAGGTAACCTTTGTGGGGGGTGGGGGGGGAAGAAAAAAAGAAAAAGAAAAATTAAGCATTAACACATAAGATGCCCAGAAAGGAGGGTTTACTCAATCAACCATTTAGAAAACGCACGGAGTCTCTGCTGTGATAGGCAACAAACCAAGGGGGCTGTTAAGAGAACAGCAAGACAAAGAGAGGACACATCTGGTATATCAGGGAGCAGGACGCACTGCCTGGGTCAATGGGTGCACAGATGGGACATATGCAACGAGAGACAGCATGGAAAGGCAGGCTGCCTGACAGGCCTAGCAGGTTCTGAAGGCTGGGCCTTGGGTGGTCGGCAGGAGAAAGTCAGGGTTTCACAGCCAGGACATGACATGATGAGACAAACTGTAGAAAGAGGAGGGACCAGCCGTGCAGGACAGCAGTGAAAGGTCAAGCCGTCAGAAGGGCTTAAAGACTGCTGGGGACACACGCACTGGCCAAATGCAGGTCAATCTGAGCATCAAAAAGAATGATGGTCTGGCCAACACGGTCAAACCCCGTCTCCACAAAAAATACAAAAATCAGCCGGGCATGGTAGCGCACGCATATAGTCCCAGCTACTTGGTAGGCTGAGGCTGGAGAATCGCTTGAACCCAGGAGGTTGAGGCTGCACTGAGCTGTGATTGCACCACTACACTCCAGTCTGGGCAATAGAGCAAGACCGTGTCTCACAAAAAAAAAAAAAAAAAAAGAAGAAGAGTGATTGTAATGGATTATCACCTACACTGCAGAATGAATCCATGATCCCAAAGCAATACTAAAAATTGGGGAAGGAGAGGGAGAGAAAGAACTTCATTCAGAAGAATGCCAACTAATAAGAAATATAGAATTAAAAAAATAGTAGTTTATGCCCGCTAACAGATTAACTGAGTCAAGAAAAGATCATCAGTGGATTTTCAAAACACTGAGTAAAAGGCTGGGAGAGAACAGATATTAGATATTCACACTGTGTTCAACTATCACTTTAGAGATCAACTTATCAATGGCAAAAGAGAACAGGGTACCTTTCCAATGAAGCAGTGGGCACCCTAACAACCAAGTGATAAACGTGTCTGAATGAGGCAGACAGCGGACCTGATGTGTGTTGGGAGGTGATCCACCTGGAAGTGCACAACCCTGCCTGCTTGTATTCTTGCCAAAACTGCTCACCCTGAATCTATTCATAGGAAAATAATCAAGCAAATTCACGAGACACATTCTACAAGACAAGTGGCTGGTCATTTAAAAAAAAAAAAAAGATGTGTGAGGTGCTGCTCTAGATTAAGGAGACCAAAGAGACAGGACAACCAAATGCAATGCAGACACACTGCCCGAATCCTGGGTTTCTTAAAACAAACAAAAAAAATCAAAACATAAAAAAATACTATAAAGCAGGGGTCTCCAACCCTGGGCTGCAGACCAGTCCATGGCCTGTTAGGAGCCGGACCGCAGAGCAGGAGGTGAGGTGAGCAGCAAGCATTACTGCCTGAGCTCCTCCTGTCAGATCAGCGGCAGCATCAGATTCTCATAGCAGGGCAAACCCTATTGTGAACTGTGCATGCGAGGGATCTAGATTGTAGGTTGCACTCTCCTTACGTCCCTAATGCCAAAGAGGTTTTGAGAATCGCTGCTATAAATGGCATTTTGGGGACAAGAGAGGAAATTACAATATAAACTATAGGTGAGATCATTTTAAATCTGTATTGTATTTGTTGGGGTGATTTTACAAAGACATTCTGGGGCAACTGGAGCAATTCTAATACAGACCAGATATTAGATTCTACTATAGAATTACTGTTAGTCTCACAGCTGTTGATAATGGCATTGCGGTTATATGGAAGTCTTTTCAAGAGAGGCTTAATGAAATATTTAGGGGTAGAATGTCACAATGACTACATGGAAACAGTTCCATGCAGCAAACAGTTCAAACAACTTACATGAAAACAGTTCAGGAAAAAAATAGATATGTAACAAGGTTTACATCCATTAAGTGTTTGCCAAAACCCTAAGAACTGATCAATCTGGGTGGTAGTTATCTGGGTGTTCACTGCAATGTTCTTTCCACTTTCTGTTTGAAGTTCTTCAATATGAATGTGAAAGGGAACAGTACTTTCCTCTGGGTTCCGGACGAATTATTAAAATGCTGCAGATCAATGCTCCTGCGTTAAGGCTTCCCTCCTGCTCACCTTGTTTTCTGCTCTTGCTTTATTTTCATCTGTCTGACTCACAGTGGCTTCTGGCAATGCTACGGCTTTTTCTTTGAACAGATCTCCTTCATCGTCACCAAAGATATTGGCAGTGGATTGGACTTTGCCTTTAAAAAATACCAAGGCATAAAATGACACTAACGTCAAACATCCTATCACAAAATTCACAGATTAAAAAATTCTTCCCTCCTGAAGAATAAACATAAAAAGTTATGTTGTTTCTTGATTAGGTATAAAGAAACAGTTAAGTGGAACTATACTCTTCCCTTGGAAATTTTCAAAGAGCATAGTAGCAGCTCAGTTGAAAGACAGAACAGATAGTTTATCCACGTGGCTGACATGCTTATCCAAGTAGCCATCTCCTGTGCTTAGAGTAGCTTGGACTGGCTTACAAGGTGAAGAGAGATCTAGAGGAAGAAAGATCATTTAAGAGGGCCACCAAGTCAATCATCTAACCAATCTGAGAAATGAAGGCTTGGCTCCTGCTTTAAAAAAAATCAAACTGTACAAAAGCAGATAAAAGCAAATACTGAAATCCTCTCATAATTCCACCGTTCTACTCAAACAAGATGAACATTGGAAACAGTTCAGCATACATGCTTCTAATTCCCCCAAAGGATGTACTAATGAATTAACTTTAGCTATTTAGAAGATAATTTGAACAATGTGTCTTACCATTTGTGTTTTCCACTGAATGTACCTATAAAATCTTCCCAAGTTAGTAAGCATAGACCCCTTTCTTTTTAACAGTCACACAACATTCCACTGAATAGAAGGGCCATAGCTTACTCTACTGATAAATATTTGGGAGGTTTCCAACCTTTCACCACCATAAGCACTGCTGTACTGAATGGGGCATGTGTTGCTGAAATGAGGTCACTGACTCATGAATGTCCGAAGAGACTAGGAGTTGTCAAAGAAAGCAGCATCAATTTACTAGTGATTCTAAATCACTTCTCAAAGATATCCACTAAGTGAGAGCCCTGTGGAGCTACAAAAAGCACTACTACCTTCATTCACTGTCATCTTCACTGAGACCTGCGTGCATTCCGCATCTGTTTGCACTCTTTCGAGATTAACTAGGCTATCGTTTTCCCTCGCACTTCGGCTTCCATCCTTACTTTCTACACCTAACGCTGGAAAAGGACAGTAAGTCCAGACAGCCTGCTTCTAAATGCATTCTGGTTCCATCCATTCCTATGCCATCCTTTTTTATTTTTTCAAGTTGCTGAAAATCATGTGCACCTTAGGGATCTACCTTTCTTTTCTGGAAGAGCAGTCAGTGGATCTAAGTCTTGCTATTCCAAGTGTGATCTACAGACCATGAAGCTTGCTGGAAATGTAAATTCTCAGGCCCCACCTGGACCTACTGAATCAGAATCTTCATTTTGACAAAAGCCCCTGGGAGATTCATCTGCACATTTAAAAACAAATGATTTACAGGAATGACTTGAGGACACAGGACTTACATTTAAGAGGAAAAGAGAGGAGAATGCCAAAGTGGCCAAGGGGACGAAAACTCCATCATCTGAGGAAAGACCAAGGCCACCTGAGCTTTTTGGCAGAGAAAGGAGAAGCTGGGAAATAAATGGCCAGCACACAACATGCTGCTCATGTAATTAATTGACTAAGGTCAGCTGGAAGAAAGTATGATTAAAACTTTACAATACCAAAGGTCAGAACTGGAAATTGCAAGCAAAAATTATAGGGAAAAGGATTTCAGCTCTCTATAAGGAAAATAATCATAGTAATTAGCTTACAGAGCAGAAAAGATTGGTTCACAAAACAGACCTCCCAGGCACCACACCTACGTAAGTACAGACACAACAACTCAATGACGGGAATGCTGGAGAAGGGATTCTGGTACTGTAAGAGATACAGAACTAGGTGAGCTTATGTTCTTTTTAGGTAACGTTCTTTCTCTGGCTGAAGTCCCAGAAACAGAGGCAGGAACACGTACCTGTTTTGGAAGGTTTGCTGCGGGGTGTCGAGAAAAAGTCGTCATCATCATCACCATCCTCATCATCAAAGAGGCCAGTGGGAGGGGGAACGTAGGGGCTTTTCCTTGGAGTGGGCTGCTCAGGCTTCTGTGGCTCCTTCAGTGATGGAACGGAGGCAGCACCAAACACATCCATGTCTCCTGTGGGTGGAGGGACAAGACAGCCACAGCTGTGAGCCAGTGTGGGCCTGTTGAATTTACAGAAAAAAATTATCACCCACCAAAAACTTTTCATTTCGGTTAATCCACAAAATGCATTAACAGGGCCCAATAGCCTCCATCCATTACTGCTACAGAATATCTCACAATGGAGAATCACCAGGTCACTCAAACACAAAAAAGTCCAAGGCCACTGAGCTCTAGGAGAATAAGAGCTAATATCAGTAAATGAGCTCGTTCTATAAGCTGCTCAAAGCCCTTTGAAGCTCCCAGGTACTTCCTCGTCTCCAGCCAGGCTTTAGAAGATGATAGTTTTGAAAATGAAAAAACAGTATTTGTGTAGTTTTTAGAAAACAAACCTAAGTTATGTTACCTAAAAACACAGAAACAGCTCCTGCTGGGATTTTCTTTCCAGGTTTGGATAACGAAGACTCTAGAATGAGAAAGCAAGGAGTAACCATTTCCTTGCTATTTTCTTCCTGAAATACGTGCAATGTAAAACACAGCTAGTACCAGACCATTTGAAACCACTTTTTCCTGAACAAGCCATTTTAAAATTCTGTAGTGTTTTCTTCTCTACCAATGTCAGGACTTTTTTGGGGGATTAACACAATCTGAGCTGTGACTCCAATGGAAGAGCGTGCTGACTGTCTTCAAGCCACAGCAGTGGGTCAGCTGGGGGACACCAAGGGAGGTGGTGAGCACAGCTGGCAGAGGCAGGGACAACATGACCAGGGCTCCCCCAAACAGTTCCACCTCTACCCATTCCAGTTGGTTGAGAATGAACAAGAAAAAAAGAACCGCAAAAACGTGTGAGTCATCAGTAAAAAAATAAAGACATAAGAGCAAAGGGGGAAACCAAGCAAGTCACTGATGCCAAAACGTGCACAGCAGAAAGCAGAGGAGAGCCAGGCTAGCAGCCCGCACAGCATGCACAAGGAGCGGCCTCCAAGGCCCAGCTCTGATGCGTGTGCCCGAGACTCGGCGCTTAGAATCACTAATTCCCAAGTCCCGAGAACTAACACAAACCTATTGAGTAACCTTTGTAGGTTAAAAAATATATTTCTATTTGTGTTTTTAAAAAACTGCACCAATGGGCCAGGTGCAGTGGCTCATGCCTGTATTCCCAGCATTTTGCGAGGCCAAGGCGGATGATCACTTGAGGATAGAAGTTTAAGACCAGCCTGGCCAACTGTCCAACACGGTGAAACCCCGTCTCTACTAAAAATACAAAACAAAAAAACAAAAACTGCACAGATGATTTTAATGCACACTCGGTTGGGGAAATTACTGGTCTCCAACTTATATACAGAATGTTAAAAATGTTTCTTTAAATTAAACTTCATTCAATGAAAACCATCCTCAACATTGCTCTAGGGTACTTTTCTTGTCTGACTTTTTATGAGTTCTCTCCTAACAAAGAGGCAAGACTGTGATATGGGTTTACAGATGATACTCTGTTTTTTCCAAGACATGAATTAGTGAAGATGAATTCCTTTCAACTGGACCACAGTAAAAACAATAGCTTCCTGCTTAACACAGAAACAAGGCTTGGGAACAACCTCAGGGTTCCATCTCCTAGTGAGAAAGACAGTTTTGGAACTCTGCACACCGAGACGCAGCTCACCAGCCCCAGCTTACCCTCCTTAACAGAGGCTCCAGCTTGCCGATCCTGCGGGGCTTCCGTGAAGAGGTCACTCTGGTTATAATAAGGTATATGACAAAGAACTCAAAAAACCAGGAGAAAGCATAGCTGCATTTGAGGATTTCTAAGGAAAAATAATCTACAAGATTTAAAGCTACGTATTTACTACTCTGCCAGAAAATCAGTTGCAAAGTGATAACTATGGCAAAATCAGACCCTAAAATAATTTAGGCCTGTCCAGGAATTAAAAACAAACATGGAAGACTACAGATAAGGCAAGAAACAATCACCTAGTAATTATTCACATTAACACGTGCACATCTTCTCCTCACCTAACAAAGGATAGAAGGATACAGTATTTCTCACTCTGTGGTTCTTAGTTCAACATGTCCCAGAATATGAAAATAGAAGCAACTTCCAACTGAGAAGCTGTTTTTCCCCCACTAAACAAACAAAGCCTATTTCTTCCCTGTGGACCCCTGACACAGCTAGCTGCAGGGTGTGTTGCTGGGTGCCATGGACTCACCTCCTCGTCCTCATCATCAAAGAGCCCCTTGCCCCCACTGAACAGGCCGCCTCCAGAGCCAAATGGCGAGAAGTCCTCGTCGGTCAGCTTGGGGGGTGCGAATAAGTTATCCTCTTCATCTAGCAAACAGAAAGCAATGTTTTGCAGGGAGTATTAAAGATGGGTCTAGAACTCGAATTCCCGGGTTGGCATCTGCAATGTCTCCAAACTGGCATGGAGTTTATCTGACCCTATTTAACAAAGTGTGAGGCAGTCTGATGAATTTCCCACTAAACCCCTGGCACAGTCCAGTGACACCCTAAAAAGGCTCTCGGGGCCTCCACTCTCAAGTCTGTCAATGTCTGCAGCAGACAGCATTCATTCTCTAGGCCAGCACCCTCAATCTACATTTACTCTGAAGCAAGCATTCGGGTCAGATGCCACATTCAAGACCCATTCCCCCACCAATCTGGGGGAAGAAAGGGCAGACTAAACAAAGGCATCTGCAGACTGACACAGGGACAAGTCTAATGTAATGGACATGGCTGTTTAATAGGAAAAGGCCTGGTGTATCCTTTATTGAAAACAAATGCTAGAGATCTCTAAGTTTCTATATTTCTAAAGAATTCTAGAAAGATAAGAAATGATTGCTGTAAAATCTAATAAATCAAATCTCTACAGAAACTTTTACTCCATATCCACATCTCCTCCCAGCACCCCCAAACATGCCTTCCAAGGCTTTTGTTTGTTTTTGAGACAGAGTCTCCTACTGTCACCCGGGCTGGAATGCAGCGGCAGGATCAAGGCTCACTGCAACCTCTCCTCCAGGGTTCAAGCGATTCTCCTGCCTCAGCCTCCCAAGCAGCTGGGACTACAGGCACCCACCAGCACACCAAGCTCATTTTTTGTATTTTTAGTAGAAATGGGGTTTCACTATGTTGGCCGGGCTGGTCTTAAACTCCTGACCTCGTGATCTGCCTGCCTGGGCCTCTCAAAGCGCTGGGATTACAGGCGTGAGCCACCGCACCCAGCCCAGAGGCTTTAGAAAAGTAAATGGAGACAGACCCATTTGGCAGGGGGAAGACAGCATGTAAAGCAGTACTTCATGAATTATGTAAGCAACATTCCTGAGTCAACAGCCTCCTAAAATAACAGAATTGAGGGAAAAGGCCCACCGTCTGAAGGAGTTCTCCTTTCCTTCTTCTCTTTGAGTGTCTTCCGAGGTTTTGCTTCTCCTGAGGATAAGGCTTGAACAACAGTTCACAGTTTTAATAGTACTAAGTCCTCCCTCAGTATACACATCCTGGTTCTTTCCACGTCTGTCATCCTCATAACTCACAGCTAAGACCAAGATGTCTGCCTTTCATCTCAGCTCCACCAGAGCACTGAACCCCCTGGCCCTGCCCACGGTGGGCACTCAAGAGTCTCTTTGTAAGGCAGAAGGCTTCTGCTTTCATACCAGGCTCACGTGCATAACAGGATTGTATTTGTTGAAAGAATTATTACGTTATCTTTATACTTTGTTATATAACTAGAATATGCTATATGGCACATTCTTATGTGTTCAAAATATAGGAGTAAATATTCAGCCAGGAATTCTTAAGCTGTTGCCCATGGTTCTCTGGAGTTTCCATTAATCCCCTGAAATTATATGTAAAGTGTTATCTACATGTGTACATGTACGTTTTTCTTGTGGGTCCACAGTGTTCAGTTATCTAAAGAAGCCCATTAACCAAAAAAGGAATAAGTGCTACAATTTAAGCCTCTCCTGCTGTAGTAATTCCTAATAAAAAGAGAAATCCACCTTTGGTGAAGCCAGCAGAGGGCCCTGCACTACCTCTCCCCCACTCCCCGTCAATGTGGCTGGGGCTCATTTGTGGGCTCCTCGTCCACTCGGCCCAAGGCATCCCCCTTGATGCGGGCAGCCAGCTCATCTGCAAACGATGTAGGTCTGCTTCTTTTCTACAGCAGGAGAAATCAAAAGAATTGCTTTTTTGTAACAAACTAGTACACTTCACTTTGGACACCTGACAACATTAAGTATACAAGAGCAAAGAAATTGAACTGAGGAGAAAACACAGTTTAATTAAATGAACTTAAACATATGTACCCTATACAGCTCACCCAAGGAACAGGACTCATAAAATGTTCCTTCAAAGGGAGATGCTCTTTATTTCCTTATTTTTTTAATACTTCACTTTAATACTTAAAAATCTAAATAAGAAAATAAGAAAAAGGTGCTTGGATGGAGAGACAGGAGCACTATAGTCTTCAAACTCTGGAACCAGACATATTCTGAATGATCTGACTCATAAAATCATAACACCTGGACAAGAAAGTGGTACTTGTGAGGCAATTTGAGATGCTTGCTATTATTTTCCAAAGTGTAAGTGAAATGACAAATATGCCAAAATGAGAAAGGTACAAAATAAGTGACAATAAAAGAAACAAGTCATTGGTTCTAAAATCCTGCCAAGTGATAGCAACTGCAGCCTCCCTTACAGGTCTAGTATTTTCTTCAATGTCCTCAATATCTTCCTCCTCCTTCTCAGAGTCAGCGAAAAGGTCACAGCCATCATCATCCTCTTCCTCATCACTCATTTGTGTGGTGTGCTAAGAGTATAAAATAGCAAATTAGAACTACTAGTAATTAAGCTAAAGAAGAGATACTGTCACTTAGCCTTTAGGCTCCTCCTTCAAAGAAGTAACAGCTTTTTAAAATAATCATAATCATGATGCAGCAAGTTATGAAGCAAAAGATGTGCTGGAATAAATAACACACAAGATTTACTTCGAATCTAAATAAAAAACGCATTCTTTAATAAGAATATAACCACAAGAATATAAAAAGCAAAATATTAAAATATCAAAATTGTCTGTTACTAGAGAAATATTTTTTTATTTATTTACTTTTTTTATTTTTGAGGAGTTTCGTTCTTGTTGCCCAGGCTGCAGCGCAATGGGGTGATCTCGCCTCACTGTAACCTCCGCCTTCTGGGTTCTGGCGATTCTCCTTCCTCAGCCTCCCGAGTAGCTGGGATTACAGGCACCCGCCATCATGCCTGGCTAATTTTTATATTTGGTAGAGATTGCATTTCACCATGTTGACCAGGCTGGTCTCAAACTCTTTACCTCAGGTGATCAACCTGCCTTGGCTTTCCAAAGTGCTGGGATTACAGGCATGAGCCACCGCGCCTGGCCTATTACTAGAGAAATATAAACAAAATCAGTATAGTCTTACCTTAGTAAGAATACTGAGTAATAGTTAAAAGGTAAAAGCTGTAACAATTGGAGAGCCATCCAAGGTAGGTCAAGCAAAAAAGTGCCAATAACAAATCCAGCATGATACCACGCCCCTTCTACATACAAGCATTTCTGTGGAAACAGATGTATTTATAAAAGCAAAGAAAAAGACTTGGAAAGACATGCTCCCAGAGCATGATCCCAGTTACCTCTGAAGAGTATGCAGAGAAGGAAAGGACTGGAAGGCTCAAACTTAGCCTTATCTGTTAAGTTCTAATTTTTCCAAAGGTACACAGTAGTATGTATAACTAAAAAAAAAAATTTTATTCAATGTTTGAATCAACGAACTATACCAGGCATGTTACTAAAAGCACTTTATTATCTAATTTAATCCTTACAACTTTGAGGTTAGCTGCAGCACACAAAACCAACCTGTTGCATAAGCTAGTGCTTTTACTCACTATACCGTACTGTTTTGAAAAACAGTTTGTGGCCAGGCATTGTGGCTCATGCCTGTAATTGGAGAACTTTGGGAGGCTGAGGCAGGTGGATCACCTGAAGTCTGGAGTTTAAGACCAGCCTGGCCAATATGGCAAAACCTTGTCTCCACTAAAAATACAAAAACTAGCTGGGCATGGTGGCACACGCCTGTAATTCCCAGCTACTTTGGAGGCTGAGGCACGAGAATCACTCGAACCCAGGAGGTGGAGGTTGCGGTGAGCCAAGATTGTGCCACTGCACTACAGCCTGGGCGTCAGAGTGGACTCTGTCTCAAAACAAACAAATAAATAAATAAATAGGCTACTCTATTCAGGAGAAGTTCAGATTTTGAAGTCACAATGTTTCAGTGATAAATTCCAGGGTGTGGGACATAGATTAAGGGTGTTAAGTTACCCATGATGGTGTTAGATGAAATGCAAGTTTGGTAATTGGCTCACCTTAATTTTACCAACCAAGTTCCAAGTTCTAAAGTGTGTGTGTGTGTGTGTGTGTGTGTGTGTGTGTGTGTTTTAATGAATGTGGGGGAAGTGGAAGAGGTTGGTAGATGGTGACTTAAAAATGAAGTCCCCTTAAGACACTAAGACTGTTTTTGCAGACAGCAGTCTTAGTCTTCGTCCAGGCTGGAGTGCAGTGGTGCAATCTCGGCTGACTGCAACCTTGGTCTCAGCGGCTCAAGTGATCATTCCACCTCATTCTCCTGAGTAGCTCGAAATACAGACCTACACCACCACGTCCAGCTAATTTTTATTTATTTTATTTTTTTTGTAGATACGGGGTTTCACCATGTTTCCCAGGCTGGTCTCGAACCGCCTTGGCCTCCCACAGTGCTGGGATTACAGGTGTGAGCCATCACGCCAGCCCAGCCTTAGCGTTAACACTGTTATAGGTTACCATAACATATTGGCTCACAGTATGGGTTCTCGGGTCTGCCTCTTTCCTGGTTACCTAATTATAAGTAAGTTAGTTCTCTTTTCTGTACCTCAGTTTCCTCAAGTATAATTTGGAAATAATATTCCCTCCCTCATAGTCACTGTGTGAATTAAATGAACAATGTATAAAGTGGTAAATACTGAACACTTGATAAATGTTAGCTATTATTAAAGGAGAGACTGATATTTAAATGATTACAATACAATGTAATACCTTAGGATAAATACATCAAAAACAACTTTTTTTCCTTCCTTATTTTACAGCTTTATTACTGATTTCCCTCTAAAAAGAGACCCAAATAAATATGGAGCTGACTCATTACCTATAGAGTAAGGAATCACAAAGTACCATAGTCACATAACAAAAGCAAAAAACAAAAAAAAAGCAATTGTTTTACCTTTCAACTGCTGCTGTTATGTGCAATCTATCACAAGAAGCATAGCTGTGCATTCATGAGCTGATTGTATTAACCTCTAGAATTTTAGAAACGAGCACATCTAAGCATATGGATACTCTCTTACCTTACAAAGTAAAAGCAAGCATTTTCTATTTTAAAATTTGTATATCTGTGTAAAACGAAGAATTCCTAGAGGTCAAGTAAGAAAAATATACCAAACTCAAAGCACTATTAAGTCATGAAACAAAGAAGACTCTGAGGTAGAAGTCAAGCAATATAATCCACAATTTCAGGTATTCCCAGCAACCATCGCATCTCGCAAGTAAGATCTATTTTTTTTTAAAGTCTCAACTTCCAAAAAATCAATAATCCATTCTGTAAAATCAGATGTAAAACTATGACCGAGCCGGGTGCAGTGGCTCACGCCTGTAATCCCAGCACTTTGGGAGGCCGAGGTGGGCGGATCACGAGGTCAGGAGATTGAGACCATCCTGGCTAACACGGGAAAACCCGTCTCTATTAAAAATACAAAAAATTAGCCGGGTGTGGTGGCAGGCGCCTGCAGTCCCAGCTACTTGGGAGGCTGAGGCAGGAGAATGGCATGAACCCGGGAGGCGGAGCTTGCAGTGAGCCGAGGTCGCGCCACTGCACTCCAGCCTGGGCGACAGAGCGAGACTCCATCTCAAAAACAAACAAAAAAAACAACTATGACCGACAGAAGACACCCAAACTTTTGTCGTGGTAACAGAGTAAATGCTTTTACTAAAAGCTGCCAACATTTCTATCGTAAGGGGGCGGCTGGTTGTAACCATGTCCATATTGGTGGGGATAGAAAGGTTCTTGTCTGTGTTGCGGGTAATTGTTACTCCAGGATTGTCCACGCCACTGATTGGATCGATTGTCACTTGGCCACCCCTATCTGCCGTCCCTGCCTCTGAACTGTCTGTTATCTTGCAACCGCTTGCCTCTGTTTCTTTGGTTCCCACCAGCTCTGCTATTCCATTCCTCAACAATTGGAGAGGACTCAGGAAGGCGTTTCAAGTATTCCTGATACTCCTTGTCATCTTCTGGGAATCTACTAGCAAACATCTCTTCAAAATTTGGAACAGCTTCGGCAGTGCCAGTCATTCTGAAATTCCCAAAGATTTGAGGCAGCTGTATTGTTTAATGTTTAGGTTGTTTAAATCCGCCAAGGGCTGTGTCTATCTAGCTCGGGCCGAACCCCGCCGGCGAGACACTGAGAGGCCGCAGGAGAGGTGTCCCCTGGCCCACCACACCGTGGAACTCCAGACCACCCCAGCTCTCCAATATAGCGGAGCCCCTTCCGCTAGCCATTGAAAATAACTTAAGTCACTTAAGCTGTACTTGGGATAATCAGGTTGTTATTTAATGAGGTGATAACTGAGGTGACTACAGAAGAAAAGTCCGGGATTGGGAGTGTGAGCAAGGTGCATGACAGTGGTATGTTCTAGGTTGAAGGCTCACCCTCGGCCAAGCACCGTGGCAGCTGTTTTACAATATTATCACTTTAATATCACATCCTTGCAAGATATGTAGCTTCGTTTTACCGAGGAAAGCTCAGAAAAGTTAAATAACTCGCCCTTGGGCACACATGACTGGAAAGAAATTGGGATTTTTATTTTAGTAAGTTGGTCTGGCACAAGGGCGACTCAGCAGAGGAACTTCAAGGAAGTGTGAGACAGAACAGCTGGAGCCCTGAGCTGGGAAAGTGGAGGACGAATTATAAAGAGTTTTATGCCTGTCATAATGAGAAGCTTGTCCTTGAACTTGAGGGCAATGCTGAGAGTGCAAAGGACTTTAAGCAGGCCCTACACAGTGACAGCCAAGCAGGTCATAAAGAGCAAGATGATGCCCAGGCAGATCAGGGATTCTCTATCTACAAAGCGCCCGCCTACCAGCTCCTTCGAAGCAGCGGATTTTGCTGCAAGAGAAGAAGCAGCAGGCCAGGCCTTTTCCTTCGCCCACAGCGCCGACGTCGAAGGCTCCCAGGCTGGTTGCTCCACGGGCTGCTTGAGGTCCCCTCTCTCCAGACCCGCCAAACTGGCAGCCGGTGCTGTGGCCGATCCCGCGCCGCTGCCTTGGGCCTTGGGCCGCTGCGCCACCCGGCCAACCCGCCTCTGCAGCGTTCCCTGGCGTCAGCCCCTCTCCTCCAGCTTCCTCCGCCCCAACCTAGCGTAGAACCCCAAACTCCAGTCCTAGTCCACTTCCGCAGCTTCCTCCCCTCAGCAGCGTTGGTCGGATCACGTGCAGGTCCTGTCACGTGACGTCAGGTCACGTGAGGCCGATCACGCCCTGGGCAGCTTGGCTGGGGCTAGGCTTCCGGTGCTCTGCAGTCCTCGGCGCGTGCGGGCAGCGTCGGAGCCCACCGAGCCTGGCGGCTGGGATGGTGAGGGCGGCGGGCCGGAGAGGGGCCGGCCTGGGCTGGGGCCGCCGTCCCTGGTGCCCTCAGTCTCAGCCTCTCTTCTCGTTTTTTTCGCTGCAGATGAACCGGACCACCCCCGACCAGGAGCTGGCGCCGGCGTCGGAGCCCGTGTGGGAGCGGCCGTGGTCGGTGGAGGAGATCCGCAGGAGTAGCCAGAGCTGGTCGCTGGCGGCCGACGCGGGCGTGAGAGGCGGGCCCCGGGGACGCGAGAGCGGCAGGGGTGACGCTTGGCCTGCGCGCGGGAGGACCGGGCCGCGACTGCCCCTGCACCTGACCCGTCCCGTTGCCTGCCCGCTTAGGAACAGAAGCCCCGTTTAGCCCCCGAGAATGCCACCCTGGCAGTCCCCGGCCACCAGGGAGAGGGGCAGACCCTGACCGCGGCCCAGACGCGACGTTCCCTTCACGGGGTTTCTGGCAGTGCGCTCAGCTCCATCCAGAGGGGAAATCCGTTTCCGCCACACTGAGGGATTGCTCGGGTACTAGGGAGGCGATTCCTGTCGGGACCTGGACTAAATGGGGTGGGAGACAAGCCAGTATGTGGATATCCTTTAATGGGATTCTTCAAATCGGGGGCCCAAAAAGCTCAGAACTGTTCGAGTCCCAAATGAATAGGATTTTTGAATAAGAGTGGTGGTTGATTAGCTCACCCTTGGTCTGTGATCTCTGTAGATTGACAACCAAAGACGACTTTTAAAAGGAGACAGGGTTTTGCCCTGTCGCCCAGGCTGGAGTGCAGGTGGCTCGATCTTGGCTCACTGAATCCTCTGGGGTTCAGGTGATCTTCTCACCTCAGCCTCCTGAGTAGCTGGGACTATAGGCGTCCACCACACCTGTCTGATTTGTTTATTTATTTAATTTTAGTACAGATGGGGGTCTTGCTATGTTGCCCAGACTGGTCTCCAACTCCGGGACTCTAGCAATAACCCCGCCTCAGCCTCCCAAAGTGCTGGGATTACAAGCGTGAGCCACCACACCCAGTGCCAAACAGGGATTTTAAATTTTTCCAGAAACGAGATAGGTGTCCATTAGCTCATTGCCACTCTTTTGATGAGCTTTCTTAGTGTTTTTCAATGTCACTTGGTTTTAGTACTTGTCAAAACCAGCATTCCGGCCGGGCACGGTGGCTCACACTTGTAATCCTAGCACTTTGGGAGGCTGAGGTGGGCGAATCACGAGGTCAGGAGTTCGAGACCAGCCTGGCCAACATGGTGAAACCCCATCTCTACTAAAAATACACAAAATTAGCTGGGCGTTGTGGCAGGCACCTGTAATTCCAGCTACTTGGGAGGCTGAGGCAGGAGAATCGCTTGAA
Organism: Symphalangus syndactylus; assembly: GCF_028878055.3. NCBI lineage: Eukaryota > Metazoa > Chordata > Mammalia > Primates > Hylobatidae > Symphalangus > Symphalangus syndactylus. Next base: position 83,274,550 of record NC_072426.2, read on the forward strand.
CGCGGGAGGTGCAGTGAGCCGAGATGGCGCCACTGTACTCAGCCCAGGCAACAGAGTGAAACTCCGTCTCAAAAAAAAAAAAAAGCATTTCTTTCACATTCTAACACTCAAAGGTGAAAGGAAATGGGTTCTTTTTTGATGTGACATGCAGAATAGATACATGTAACATTGATACTACTGTATGTTTATTTTTTAAAATAGCTACTACAGTTTCTACAGGAATTTTCACAGCAAACTATCTCTAGGACCCATGAAATCAAGAAACAAGTGGACGGACTAATTCGGGAAACCAAAGCCACAGATTGTCGCCTGCATAATGTCTTCAATGACTTCCTTATGCTCTCTAATACCCAGTTCATTGAGAATGTGAGTTATTTAGTTATAATTCCTTTTTTGGGAGTAGGAGATATTGTAATTTTAAATAACTTACTGTTAGGTTCCCTCCTAAATTTTGATGGAAGTGTGGTTTTTGGTAATTGAAGCTTTTTTCTCTGGGATTAATGCCTCTTTTTTATTTGTAAAGTTTTAAGTCCTTTTTTCCAAGCCTCTAAAAAAGTCTGATGATAAAATTTTCTTATACTTCAGTGCTTCCATCTTTTGTCAGTTTTGAGAGTAGTCAGCAATTGTGCTGAATTGTGTGGCACTCACACTACCTTTGTTGTGGCGTGATCTGTAAGGACAGTTGTTTACCTGGTTAGACCCTCTGGACACCAGCATGTGATTGGGGTCATTATGTTCTGATAAATTATATTCAGGGGATATATATGTCTGCTTGCAGTATTCTCAACTAAAGTTTCTGATGGCTAAACTTAAAATATGGAATCAACTATAAACAGATTACTGAGCTTAAACCTATGTGTGATTTTTGTCTATTTACTGTTTTTTCTAGATGGTAGGAATACATAGGTAAATTAGATAGAGCCTCTCCCTTGGCAAATAGTGTAATTCCAGCATACAAAGGAAGTAAGTGTGGCTGGAGCAGAGTGGAGACTTAAGAGATGAGGATGGAGAGGAAGCTTAGGTAACAGACCTGTGTTTCTCATAGGGTGTTCCAACTTTCTGAATATCAGCATTCATTTGTGGAAAAAGGATGATTAAAGTAAGCTATCTCCTGAGATTGTTAGATATAAAGTAATGAAATTTTCAGAATCATGAAATTATAAAAAAAAGCCCAAGATTTAGAATAGTTAAGAGAACACCAGAGAATGCCATGTAGTCAACTTGTGCAGCATGTTTGTGCATTTTTTAGTAGCTCGAGTTAAATGCCACTTCCTGTCTTTTTTTGGAGAGCTATATGTAAAATAAAGATATTAATAAAGGTGTTAGAAATCTCTTTGCCAGTTATTTCCTTTAACAGCAAAGGAGTACTCATGAGTTTGAAAAATAACAAGTATTCGGCCGGGCGTGGTGGCTCGCGCCTGTAATCCCAGCACTTTGGAAGGCCGAGGCGGGTGGATCACCTGAGGTCGAGAGTTCGAGACCAGTCTGACCAACATGGAGAAACCCCATCTCTACTGAAAAAATACAAAATTAGCTGGGCATGGTGGCATATGCCTGCAATCCCAGCTACTTGGGAAGGCTGAGGCAGGAGAATTGCTTGAACCTGGGAGGCGGAGGTTGCAGTGAGCTGAGATCCTGCCATTGTACTCCAGCCTGGGCAACAAGAGCGAAACTCCGTCTCAAAAAAAAAAAAAAAAGTATTCAAAGAAAATCAGTAGTTTTCTGACTGTTTACACAGAATGTCCATGCTTGGTCCTGACTATCTCACTGGTAAAGTCAGGGACTCTAGACTCAACTTGTGTGGTGTGCACAGCCCCATAATGTTTTCATCAAGATTAATTTGGTGTCCTTTTAAGCACTCCTGTTCTTTTCATTCTGTACTTTCCCTGCTGGATCAGGTAGTCAGCTCTTCTCTGCAGTCAGTGCTGTAGCACCAGAGTCCCAAAGGATTTGGGAAGTTTTTTTTTTTTTTTTTTTTTTTTGAGACGGAGTCTCGCTCTGTCACCCAGGCTGGAGTGCAGTGGCGTGATATCCGCTCACTGCAAGCTCTGCCTCCCGGGTTCACACCATTCTCCTGCCTCAACCTTCCAAGTAGCTGGGACTACAGGCACGTGCCGCCACGCCTGGCTAATTTTTTGTATTTTTAGAAGAGACGGGGTTTCACTGAGTTAGCCAGGATGATCTCGATCTCCTGACCTCATGATCCGCCCACCTTGGCCTCCCAAAGTGCTGGGATTGCAGGCCTGAGGCACCGCGCCTGGCAAGGGAAGTTTACTGTGTACCCAATGTGCCTGTACCAGATTGGTACTAGATTGGTGCCAGATCAATACTTCAGTGGGGAGAAATGGGGAACATCATACAGTTTTTCTCAATCACAGTCTTAGGTCTTATCTTTTCTCCAGCTCTTCTTTTCTAGCCAAGTTTTCGTAGATTCTGAGTTTTCCATGATGTAGTTTTTGTGGAGTTTTTTTGGTTTTGTTTCATTGTGTTTTGGTAATTGTTCTTTATTTCTGTCCGCAACTGGGGATTTCCTGTTTTCCATCCATCTCTCCATCCCTTTAGCCTTAGCTTTTTTTTTTTTCCTCTTCCGAGACAGAGTCTTGCTCTGTCATCCAGGCTGGAGTGCAGTGACACCATCTCGGCTCACTGCAACCTCCGCCTCCTGTGTTCAAGCAATCCTCCTGCCCACGCCTCCCATGTAGTTGGGATTACAGGCTCCCGCCACCAGGCCTGGCTAATTTTTTTGTATTTTTAGTAGAGATGGGGTTTCACCATGTTGGTGAGGCTGCTTTTGAACTCCTGACCTCAAGCAATCTGCCCATTGCAACCTCCACGTCCCGGGTTCAAGCAGTTATCCTGCTTCACCCTCCCAAAGTGCTAGGATTACAGGCGTGAGCCACTGTGCTCGGCCCTTAGTGTTAAGTCTTGATGCCCGTTTGCCTTCCAGTCTGCAGCCAGAACTCTTCTCCGGATGTGCTGTTTGCCACTGCCAAATCTTAATTACTTCCCAGACCTTCTATAAGGCCACATGCTATAGGTTTTTTTCATTTGTGGCAAAGCATGATAATACTGAGAAAACAGCTAATACTTAATAAAACTCTGAAAAAATGTACTTGCTGATATATATTTGTCAGTGATCTGGCTTTTTTTTTTTTTCTGAGATGGAGTCTCACTCTGTCGCCCAGGCTGGAGTGCAGTGGTGCAATCTCGGCTCACTGCAAGCTCTACCTCCCAGGTTCATGCCATTCTCCTGCCTCAGCCTCCTGAGTAGCTGGGACTACAGGCACCCACCACCACGCCCGGCTAATTTTTTTGTATTTTTAGTAGAGATGGGGTTTCACCATGTTAGCCAGGGTGGTCTCGATCTCCTGACCTCGTGATCCACCCGCCTCGGCCTCCCAAAGTGCTGGGATTACAGGTGTGAGCCACCATACCTGGTGATCTGGCTTTTTAATGTTTTATTTTCAAACCCTGACATCAGTACTTAGGTAATACAATTCTAGCTTGAATTATGGTGCCATTTGGTTTCATGGTAATTTATCAGAAACATTCAAAGTCAGATAGGTTTCTGGGTTTTACTAATTAGCCTCAGAGGCAGCCACAAAGTTGCAAACTATGTTATAAAGTTAGTGAAACAATCCAGACTTTCTAGGGCAAGAACAGTCAAGACTTTCTAGGGCAAGAGAAATTAGTAGCATTAGTAAAGGCTCAAGAGGGGACTCGGAGGGAGAAGAAATACTAATTAACATTGGCCAGTGTTCTAGTGTCTAATTAGAAGGCAACACAATTCTAAAGGCTTAATTATCTGTTAATTTAGGAATTGCATCCTGAAATACCAAGTGCCATAGTTAATGACTTTAGTTTGTTAAATGAACTGGTGAGGGAGGATTTTTTCTTTTTAAAGTCAATTGTTTCAAAATCTTAGCTTTGTAAAATTAAAAAAAAAAAATTCCAGAATGAAACAAATTAACCCGTTTATGCCCAAGGTTAGAATTTTTTTGTGAAAAGCCAGACCTTGGCAATGACCTTGAGCAGTAGGATATACATAACTCCCACAAGCTTAGCATTCCAATAATGGGACACTAGGCATAAATGGGTTAATTTTCCAGATCATCCTCCTGTTGATTTATAAAAGCTGAATTTTGGTCATTTTTCCCTCCTTTTCTACTTTTCTATTGAAGAAACAGATGGAGTTGCTGAAACTGTCAAGTACTCAGCAATTAGAGAGAAGGAGGTAAAGCCCAAAAGCCTTATTGGCATATAATTTCCTGCACAGGTTTCTCCCTCACCCCCTAGACCTGCTTTATTTTACATAATGCCCCTTGCTTTTGACACTCCAGCCTTCTCATTCCTTGGAGATGCCATATGCCCTGCTGCTATGGGGCCTTTGCTTACATTGCTTCCTATGCCTCTACCCTTTGATTGACATTTGTCTGTCTTCTAGGTCTCTGCTCAATTATATTACTTCCTCCTGGACCCTCTGCACTAGGCAGACCCCCTGGATAAAAGCACTTGAAGCATCACATTCTTTAGTAGACTTCTTATAATTGTAATTTTACAGTTATTGATGGGATTTGATGAATTGGACTCTCCTGCTAAATCAAGCTCCATATTTTTAACAACAAATATATTTGAGGGGTCCAGCACAAGCCTGATATTTAGGGACCCAGTGAATATTTGAATGAATGAGAGTACGCATAAATGAAAGGGACCAGGGCTGTGTATAATCTGTTACTCTCCAGCCGTGGTCCCTTTTTCCCCAGTTACCCACTTTCCCCTTTTACCGTGTCTCCCAGATGAGGAGCAATACCAAAGATATTTAACAGTCCTGGGTATAGCTATCTGACTGTAAATTGATCACAAAACACATGAAGCTGTGAGTTTAGCAGGTGAGGATGAAAGAAGTTAGCACTGGTTATCTGCTGGATATGAAGTACTTGAGGATACATAGCCCTGCTCACCCTGAAAAGATCCCATGGGCTTTAGGTCCCATGGGTTTAGGTTTCTTAGATGTCACATTTGGCTTTCTAGCTGCAGGCTGCTGATAAGTAACCATGGTAGCTGCCAGGTCTTAAAGTCTCACTTTTGAGATTTACTTACCTTTTTGGGGTCCTGACTTTGAAAATTACCAAATATTTCCTGATCTTTATAGAGCAATTAGGAAAAGTAAGAAAAAGAAAAATCGTGAAATTTCCTCAGCTTGAGGGGAGCCTCTCAACGTTTAGCACATATATTCTAAGTCCATTTCCCATGCAGACATCAGGCTTAAAAGAGTTGAACCTACAGTAGGCCGGGTGCGGTGGCTCACGCCTGTAGCACTTTGGGAGGCCGAGGCGGGCGGATCAGGAGGTCAGGAGATTGAGACCATCCTGTCTAACACGGTGAAGCTCCGTCTTTACTGAAAAATGCAAAAAAATTAGCCAGGTGTGGTGGCGGGTGCCCGTAGTCCCAGGTACTCGGGAGGCTGAGACAGGAGAAGGGCGTGAACCTGGGAGGTGGAGCTTGCAGTGAGCCAAGATCCCGCCACTGCACTTCAGCCAGGGTGACAGAGTGAGACTCCATCTCAAAAAAAAAAAAAAAAAAATAAATAAATAAATAATTGAACCTACAAAAAATCAGCTACCCCAAATTAACCAACCATTGAACTTTTCAGTGTATTTTTTTCTGTTCCTGTTTTTTAACTTTAACCTTTTCTAGATGACTCTGTGTGTGTGTGTGTGTGTGTATTTACAGTTGCAGCCTACTTTTTTTCTTAATGTGAACTTATTTAACCCATCTTTGAGACTTTTGTGAATTTGATTTTTTTGTTCTTAAACCATATCATAATTTAATAATCTTCCAATATTCAATGTTATTTATGAAATGTTTCATAAATAAATAGAAAAGTTCAGAGAGAAACCACAAGTGCTAAGAAAATGTAGCACCTAGCATCAGTAGTTTCATATTTTGCCACATTTGCTTCAAAGGTGCCTACCCCCCATATCCTTAACTAATCATTTTGGGTGGGGATTCCTTGGTATCTCTGTCTTTTTATTCTTTTTTTGTTTTTGAGACAGGATCTCCCTCTGTTGCCCAGGCTAGAGTTCAGTGGTGCAAACAGCTCACTGCAGCCTCAAACTCCTGGGCTCAAGCCATCCTCCCACCTCAGCCTCCTGAATAGCTGGCTAGGACCACAGGTGTTCGCCATCATGCCTGGCCAACTTTTTATTCTTTTTACCTAGAGAGGGATTTCATTTTTATCCCTTGTAGATAACCTTTATTGTGTAGTTGTTGTTTTCTTTATTGACTATTATGTATGAATGTTTGTGTGTGTTTATGTGAAAATAAAATCAGGCCTCCATGGAATTGTGGGTCTGTTTCTGCCCTCTGCGGTTTGTTTTGTTTCTCTGCTGTCTGCCAGTATCATAAACTTAAATACTGCAGATTTCTAATGTCTTATTAGGGCAAGTCCCCATAATCTCTTTTTATTCAGAGTTGTCATGGTTATCAATCTTTGGCTTTTTACTTTTCTGTGTGAATTTGAGGATTATCTTTTACTTATTTATTTATTTTTTTTTGAGATAGAGTTTCAGTCTTGTTGCCCAGACTGGAGTGCAGTTGCACAATCTTGGCTCACTGCAACCTCTGCCTCCCAAGTTTAAGCGATTCTCCTGCCTCAGCCTCCTGAGTAGCTGGGATTACAGGCACCCGCCACCACATCCAGCTAATTTTTATATTTTTAGTAAAGATGGGGTTTTGCCATGTTGGCCAGGCTGGTCTCAAACTCCTGACCGCAGGTTATCCCAAAGTGCTGGGATTACAGGCATGAGCCTCCCAAAGTGCTGGGATTACAGGCATGAGCCACTGCCCCCAGCAGGATTATCTTACTATATTGTGCCACAGAATATTTTATTAGTGTTTGATTGGAATTGCATAGAATTATAAATTTGGTATTTGTGACTTTCTGCTGGAAATCATGATACCATGAACATTCTGATGTTTGCATTTATGATAATTTTCATTGGAGCTAAATTTCAAGAAGTAGAATTTTGGGTCAGAAGATAGGATCATTTAAAAACAACATTGTTTGATCAGATTGGCAGATACTTAAAGATGGGTGGACAGGAGCCATTGCTGGCAAAGGTTTGGGTAAGGGGCACTTGACTACGCTGCTAGTGACAGGGAATTCTACACATTTGTGCATAGAATCTGGGAATGACTATTAAGATTTATTTATTCCCTTTCTAGGTAAAATCCCTCTCTAGGTAACAAGAATAAATAAATAATCAGCTTCAGCCGGGCACAATGGCTCTCACACCTGTAATCCCAGCACTTTGGGAGGCCAAGGCCAACGGATCACTTGAGGTCAAGGAGTTTGAGACCAGCCTGGCCAACATGGTGAAACCCCATCTCTACTAAAAAAAAAAAAAAAAAATGCAGGCCAGGCACGGTGGTTCACAGCTGTAATCCCAGCACTTTGGGAGGCCAAGGTGGGTGGATCACGAGGTCAGATAGAGACCATCCTGGTTAACATGGTGAAACCCCATCAGTACTAAAAATACAAAAAAAATTAGCCGGGCGTGGTGGCAGGCACCTGTAGTCCCAGCTACTTGGGAGGCTGAGGCAGGAGAATGGCGTGAAGCCAGGAGGCAGAGCTTGCAGTGAGCCAAGATCGCGCCACTGCACTCCAGCCTTGGCAACAGAGTGAGACTCTGTCTCAAAAAGAAAAAAAGGGCAAAAACAAATTAGCTGGGTGTGGTGGTGCATGCCTGTAATCCCAACTACTCGGGAGGCTGAGGCGAGAGAATCATTTGAGCCTGGGAGGTGGAGGTTGCAGTGAGCCAAGATCCTGCCACTGCACTCCAGCCTGGGTGACAGAGCTAGACTCTGTCTCTAAATAAATAAATAAATAAGCAGGAAGGGTAGGAGAGCTCTAAATATATGCACGTGTTTGCTTATATTTGTGTTAAGAGCCTCAGGAAATGAGCATACACACCAGGCTTACACTGGGTATTCCAAGGATCAGGTTGGGGATAGGGAGGGAACTATTTTAAAATACATCTCTTTTACATGTGCCTTTATATTGACTTAAAATTTTAAAAATTGAGATAGAATTCACATGCCATAAAATTCACCCCTTTAAAAAGTATACAGTTTGGTGGGTTTTAGTGTACTCAAAGTTTTATAATCACGGCCACTGTCTAATGCCAGAAGATTTTCATCAGTTCATTTATATTTTTTATTTATTTCTTTTTAAAAATTTTTCATTTCATTTCATTTTTGAGATAGGGTCTCACTTTGTCACCCAAGCTGGAGTGCAGTGGTGCAACCAGGGCTCACTGCAGCCTTTACCTCCCAAGTTCAAGAGTTCCTCCTGACTCAGCCCCACAAGTAGCTGGAATTACAGGTGTACACCACCATACCTGGCTAATTTTTGTATTTTTTGTAGAGATGAGGTCTCACTATGTTGCCCGGGCTGGTCTTGAACTCCTGAGCTCAAGTGATCCCCTTGCCTCGGTCTCAGAGAGTGCTGGGCTTACAGGCGTGAGCCACCGCACCTGGCCTATATTGACTTTTTATAACAAGCATGTTGTACTTTGGTAGTTTTTAAAACATAAAAATGATTTTAAAAACCAAGAATCACAGTGATTTGGCAGAGCAGTGGGTCTTTTCTGGAAAGAGAGTCTTGCCTACCCATGCTGTCAGGGTCAGTCAAGTGCCCAGCCTTTCTGGCAAGTCAGTGGTAGATTTTTCTCTCTGCTTTCATACAAATGGGATAATAAAAATTTATCAGCCATTTTAAGCAACTGAATGAAAATAAGTTTTGCCCTTACCATTTTCCTTGTTCAAAATCCTGAAGTTCTTGTTTCCTAGTTGATAAATGACACCAGTTGACATTCTCCGTAACCTGGGGCGAGAATATTATATCATTGCCCAGCAACATTACTAGGTTAAATGAAAAGGTGTGAAGACTGATATCTTACTGTTTTTGCAACTCTTGGTTTACAACGAGGTTAAAGTTTCATCATGTTTCCTAGTCATTTGTAATTAAAAAAATTTTTTTTTTTTTTTGGCGAATGGATTATTCTTTGCTGTTTGTCCCTGACCCACTGTCACAGACACCCACTGGTAGTGGTCTCAGCCCTTTGCTGAATAACCATTTCCTTCCCCATCTTTGTCCTTAGTTACTGTGTGTTTAGTTCTTATATTGTGATTTATTTCCAATGACGTGTTGACCTTTTAACATTGAGTTTGCTTCCATATTTAGCGTGTATACGATGAAGAAGTGGAGGAGCCAGTACTCAAGGCTGAGGCAGAAAAAACAGAGCAGGTACTTGTATGAAATCACTCTTCAGCTGAGTTTCTGACTTTGAAAAGTGTGATGGAGATCAATGTGTTATGTGGGAGCTGGGGGATGGTGGGCGGGGTGGGAAAGGGAGGGACTGCTCCTGACAGCAGCCTGAGAGGGGATTCTTTCCTTTGTTTCTGAAATGTAGTGTATTAACTAATACAGAGATCAGATCCTTGAATTCTGGTGTGAGAATAGAGTAGAAGTCAGCAAACTTCTTTTGTAAAGGGCCAGATAGTACATATTACAGGTTTGGAGGGTCACAGAGGTCAGTTTTTTCCTGTGGCTTCCTGAGTTACAGATGGACTAGCCTTCTTCCTGAGATCTTCTCACACCAGAGCCCAAAACATAGCTAAGAGGTTCTGGGTCACACTGACTTCTTAGCACTCCAGCAGAGGTTTCTTTTTCTTCCACTCAGGAAGACACATGGACTGTGAATAAGTTTATTATTGGAGTAGCTTTGAATCTGTTCTCATTTATTCAGAAAATACGGATCACCTGTAAAGGTTGGTGCTTTGTCAGCAATTATTACTTATAACAGATGAAGCTGTTAGACTAGGAAAAGGGTATTCGAAACCAGCTATAGTTCTGCCTGTTGCCAGCATTAAAAAAAAAAAAAAAAAAGTTATTTTATTTTATTTTATTTTTTATTTAAAAAAAAATTTTTTTTTTGAGACAGAGTCTCACTCTATCGCCCAGGCTGGAGTGCAGTGGCACGATATCGGCTCACTGCAACCTCTGCCTCCTGGGTGCAAGTGATTTTCCTGGCCCAGCTTCCCGAGTAGCTGGGACTACAGGCGTGTGCCACCACGCCTGGCTAATTTTTTTGTATTTATTGTAGAGATGGGGTTTCGCCATGTTGGCCAGGCTCGTCTCAAACTCCTGACCTCAAGTGATCTGCCAGCCTTGGCCTCCCAAAGTGCTAGGATTACAGGCGTGAGCTCTTGTGCCCAGCAGGTTATTTTATTTTTAATGGAACTCAAGGATTTGCTCACCATTTAAGTGCAGTACTATCTGGTTATACCAATTCAGGGTTTCATTTGAAGGTGATAGGTATTTAATGTACTATTTTTAAAAACTGCTATATATTTCATACACATTTTCACAAACTCAGTACAGTATTGGCTATTTAACTCAGAATCAAGCATATCCAAGTAGAAAAATACACAACCAAGACAAAAAAGTTCAGTTAGAAAGACTTCAGTACTTGAGATAAAAGACTAAAATACTCATAGGGTTTTTTTTGCGTTTGGCCCTCAGAACAGCACTGTGTGGTTTGGTTCCTTCTAGAATATTTGTGAGGGGGGGAAATGACACTAAATATTTTTCAGTATTTCTCACAACGGCACACTTGTGTCTGCGGGGACTGCCATTGAGAGCTGCTGTTGCAGGAAGAAGACACCTGAGGGAGATTCTCAGCCTGTTGGTGATATGAAACAAACCTTTTTTCTTGAGTGAGGCATTGTTGTAGGGTATACACAGAATAGACCAGAGATGAAAATGACCCCCTTTTGATGTAGAACAGATTTCTAAAATAATTATAATTGTCCAGTATTTTTTTTTTTTTTTGTCTTTTTAAACTGTAATTGAAAAATGAGACCTCTGTGACCTTCCTTCTAAGTCTTAACACCTAAGATTACCCAAGGGATAACCAGGGCTCGTGGGATAGTCATGGTGAGCCTGAGAGTCTGGGCCCTCCAGTAGTGGGGAAACGGCGTGCATTCATTGTTGGGATACTTCTCCACACAGTATTTGTACCTCTGCTTTTGTGGACGATGACCCTTGAACTATGGAACCTTAGGTAGTTTGATGCATGTCCAGAAAGGGGCAAACTTGGGATTTAAAACTTGCAGTCTTACTCCAAAGTCTGTGCCAAGGCATTCAGCAGAATTTGACTTTGTTAACATTTTTAAATAAGTTTTTTTGGAGCTTGAGGCTAGGCTTTAGAGAACATTCACAATATTCTCTTGGGGTGGTATCAGTATATTGGAGACTCATACTGCGTGGTATTTATTTTGTAGGAGAAGACTCGAGAGCAGAAAGAAGTAGATCTCATTCCTAAAGTCCAGGAGGCTGTGAACTATGGCTTACAAGTATTGGACAGTGCCTTTGAGCAACTTGATATCAAAGCAGGAAACTCAGACTCTGAGGAAGATGATGCTAATGGGCGGGTGGAACTGATCCTTGAACCAAAGGTGAAGACATTCAACTTAAATATTTATTGCACAGCTATTATGTTTGGGCTACTTTAATTGGGCACACGACTAGTAAGTCATGGACTTAACCTCTGGGAAGTGAGTATGTCACTTAGTAGTCTCACATTGACTCCACCAGAAAGACTCGCTTTACCCGAGCACTGATGGAGTACTTGTGAGGTGCAAGGCAACATGTCAAGTTGGGGGTGCAAAGATGCAGAGCATGACCTCTACTCTCGAGGTGTGTGTTGCAGTCTGGTGGGAGAGAGGAGACATTCATACGAGTAACCATTGTAAATGCCCTGAGAGAGAATTGACTTCCAGCTGGAACTTTGGGGCAAAGATATTTGAATTGGGGTTTGAAGGGTGGGGAGGCTCAAAAGAAACAGTGTTGGGAACCTGAAATTATGTAGCTTGGGCTAAGCAAGACTGCAGAAGAACTGAAAGGCATTTGGGTTGTTTTCGATTTGGGCAATTATTAAATACAAATGAAGCTGCTGTGAGCATTAATGTCCAGGCTCCCTCATAGCCTAGTGAGTGTTGGTTGCTTGACAGACTTTCTCCCACATTGTTCAAAGAGATAATTGGAGTGACACAGAGTCTCTCGGTAGTGAACACAGAAAGTTACCACAGTGATTTATAGAAAGAGACCTTGTGACACACGAGGCCTTCCGAATTAAAACATGCCACAGAACCAAACTTTTTTTTTTTGAGACGGAGTTTCACTCTGTCCTCCATGCTGGAGTGTGTGGCACGATCTTGGCTCACTGCAGCCTCTGCCTCCCGGGTTCAAGCGATTCTCCTGCCCCAGCCTCCCGAGTAGCTGGGATTACAGGCGCCCACCACCACACCCAGCTGATTTTTGTGTTTTTAGTATAGACAGCGTTTCACCATGTTGGCCAGGCTGGTGTCGAACTCCTGACCTCAAGTGATCCGCCTGCCTTGGCCTCCCAAAGTGCTGGGATTACAGACATGAGCCACCACACCCAGCCTGAACCAAACTCTTCTTGTTATTCTGTAGCTGCACATTTCTCTTCCAGTTTGAGCTTTGCTGAGTCACACCAAATTGAGGCAGATCATTTGGCACTGACCAGTACACTTGCTGCTTAGATTTTCACTGTATGCCTTTAAAAGTCAGCAGTGGACTCTGGGAAATGTATTGGCTGGACCACACTTGATACTTCCAAGACACACAGCACTTTCTCTCTTTTTTTTTCCCCTTGAAGAGAAAGTTGTGGAGGTACACTTTTCTTCTGTAGGAGGATTTGGGCATGTCTTCTGAGTCATTAAGAATTAGTCCAAATTCATGCTGTCTTTGCCTTATACTCCATTGGTTGCTGTGATGTCGTTGAACCTTTACGTTAACCTTCCCAATCTTCCCGTTGTGTGAAACATCAGAATTATTCGCCCCTGCCCCAGAGTCCTTTGACAGGGAAGAGATACCATTGCCAAAGGGCAATGCCTCACAGGGGACAGGGCAGCATTTCCTTCAGCAGTGGAGGTAGGAGGCTGTGCAAGGGTGGAGCACTTTCTCGACCCCCCCTTTTTTTTTTTTTTTTGAGACAGAGTTTCACTCTTGTTGCCCAGGCTGGAGTGCAGTGGTGCAGTCTTGGCTCACTGCAGCTTCTGTCTCCTGGGTTCAAGCGATTCTCCTGCCTCAGCCTTCCAAGTAGCTGGGATTACAGGCATGTAACATGACACCTGGCTAATTTTTGTATTTTTTAGTAGAGACAGGGTTTCACCATGGTGACCAGGCTGGTCTTGAACTCCTGACCTCAAGTGATCCACCCGCCTAAGCCTCCCAAAGTACTGGGATTACAGGTGGGAGCCACTGCAACCAACCGACCCTAAATTTGTAATGTGTGTGTGGTATGGGACTGACAGGAGTAGACGGCTGACATGGGCAGATCTCCGGCATGTGCTGTTGGGCCCACAGTCTCCTGCACCTCACTGTGTTTTCTTATCTGGTCTTATTTTACCAACTTCACTTTTCTAAATTCGACAGTGTGGAACCACTAGAGGGTATTGTTCTTCTGTTTATTGAGTTATAATCTTATTTATTTATTTATTTATTTATTTATTTATTTTTGAGACGGAGTTTTGCTCTTGTTGCCCAGGCTGGAGTGCAGTGATGTGATGTTGGCTCACTGCAACCTCCGCCTCCTGGGTTCAAGAGATTCTCCTGTCTTAGTCTCCTGAGTAAATGGGATTACAGGTGTGCACCACTACACCCGGCTAATTTTTTGTATTTTCGGTAGATATTGGGTTTCACCATGTTGGCCAGGCTGGTCTCAAACTCCTGACCTCAAGTGATCCACCTGCCTCAGCCTCCCAAAGTGCTGGGATTACAGGCATGAGCCACTGTGCCCGGCCTAATCTATTTTTATATTAAAATATATATATATATATTATGTCTCATTAGTACTGCTAAATTTTAGAGGACAGCTCACCAGAATGTTCAGTTTCTTTCCTTGGTCCTCCTCTTCTTGGACCTTATACTAGGAGGTTGTACCCTTTTCCCTGTTTGCTTGCTGCTGATAAACTTTTGGTAGGCTTTTGCCATTTTTGTTAAATTTTGTTAATTAGGCCCTTGGGGAGGGAGATTCTGTGTGATACAGCTTTACTTTGGCATCTTTTTTGTTTTGTTTTGTTTTTTGAGATGGAGTTTCGCTCTTGTTGCCTAGGCTGGAGTGCAGTAGTGCAATCTCAGCTCACTGCAACACTGTTTCTTGGGTTCAAGTGATTCTTCTGCCTCAGCCTCCCAAGTAGCTAGGATGACAGTTGCCCACCACCATGTCCCGCTAATTTTTTTGTACTTTTAGTAGACACAGGGTTTCACCATGTTGATCAGGCTGGTCTCAAACTCCTGACCTCAAGTGATCCACCCGCCTTGGCTTCCCAAAGTGCTGGGATTACAGGCATGAGCCATGGTGCCTGGCCTTACCTTGACATCTTTACCTAGGATTTGACTTTTTAAAAAATCAGTGAAAAAAAGAATTTTTTTTTTTTAACTTTTAGTCCTGCCGTGTTTCTTATTCTCCATCTTCGTTATGTAGCTTGTTTAGGATAGTCAGATGGAACAGGATATCAGGTGGCACATGTAAGTTTGTTTTCAACTGAAACATTTGACAGCTTATTCCTTTTGTGATGTACAGGATCTATACATTGATCGTCCTTTACCATATCTCATTGGGTCAAAGCTGTTCATGGAACAAGAAGATGTAGGTCTTGGAGAGCTGTCCAGTGAAGGTACTTTTCTTCACCAAATAATTTTGTTCCTTAACATTTCTTTTTTATTTTAAAATAATTTCAAATTTTACATTAAAGTTTCAAGAATAGTTCAAAGAACTCTCATATACCCTTCACCTGGGTTTACCAATTAACAAACATTTCACCACATTTGTTTTATTGTTCTCTACATATACGTAATATTTTGTCTTGAACCTATTTGGGAGACATCATGCTCATGCCCTGTTGCTTCTAAATGTTTCTCTGTGTGTTTTCTTTTTTTCTTTTCTTTTTCTTTTCTTTTTTTTTTTTTTTTTTTTGAGACAGAGTCTCACTCTGTTGCCCAGGCTGGGGTGCAGTGGTGGGATCTCAGCTCCGCTCACTGCAACCTCTGCCTCCTGGATTTAAGCGATTTTTCTGCCTCAGCCTCCTGAGTAGCTGGGACCACAGGCGTGCACCACCACACCTGGCCAATTTTTGTATTTTTAGCAGAGACGGGGTTTCACCATATTGTCCAGGCTGGTCTCGAATTCGTAACCTCATGATCTGCCCGCCTCGGCCTCCCAAAGTGCTGGGATTACAAGCGTGAG
Organism: Symphalangus syndactylus; assembly: GCF_028878055.3. NCBI lineage: Eukaryota > Metazoa > Chordata > Mammalia > Primates > Hylobatidae > Symphalangus > Symphalangus syndactylus. The sequence continues at coordinate 83,289,891 of NC_072426.2, forward strand.
CCACCGTGCCCAGCTCTTTTTCTTTCTTTTCTTTCTTTCTTTTTTTTTGAGCTGGAGTTTCCCTCTGGTTACCCAGGCTGGAATGCAATGGCGTGATCTTGGCTCACTGCAAGCTCCACCTCCTGGGTTCAAGCCATTCTCCTACCTCAGCCTCCTGAGTAGCTGGGATTACAGGCGTCCGCCACCACGCCTGGCTAATTTTTGTATTTTTAGTAGAGATGGGGTTTTACCATGTTAGGCAGGTTGGTCTCGAACGCCTGACCTCAGGTGATGCTCTGTGTGTGTTTTCTAAGAACAAGGAAATCTCTTGTATAATCACAGTAGAATTACAAAGCCAGGATATTTTCCTGGACATAAGGGTATTATCCAATCTGCTGCTATGTTCACATTTTGCTGTTTGTCCCAGTGACACCCTTTACAGTCTCTCTCTTTTGTTGTCTGGTCCAGGACTCAATCCAGGACCAACCACCACATTTGGTTGTCAAATCTTCAGTTATCTTTTAATGTGATGCCATTTCTCAAGCTTTCTTTGCTTTTTATGACCTTGACATCTTTAAAGAGTACAAGCAAGTTGTATTTTTATTTGTAATGAATAATTTTTTGGGGGAGAGATACTTCAAGACTACATAAATATGTAATTCCTCACCATAATGATACTTTCAATTCCAGTAAGTGGGTATAGATGGTTTTATCAAGATCTCTGTGATGCTATTGTATGGTGGTTTGTGATTTTGAGCTAAGGATATTTTCTTGTGAATATTGGTGTGGTGACACATGTCTCTCTTCTCAACAGAAGGCTCTGTAGGCAGTGATCGTGGCAGTATTGTGGACACTGAGGAAGAGAAAGAAGAGGAGGTAAGGGCTGTTTGGTATGACCAGGTCACGGTGGGCAGCGAGCTTAAGATGGGCCTAGCAGGCTAAGTAAATAGCATAACTGCTAATTCGTAATCTGCTTCCATAAAGCTTTTAACAGTGATAGAAGCCACATTCTGAGTTTTTTCCCCCAAGGGTTGGATTTCCTTGTTGCCTTATGTACAATAATAAGGAAAGCTGCTTTAATCTCTTTCACTATTATCCTCTCTCCCACCTTGCCACCAAATATCTCTTTCACCCAATATATTTTTGAGAAGGGCAGCTTAGATGTTTTGGTGGAATCTCTGCCTGGAATATAGTCTTTGAGTATATTCTGTCTTTGAATAATTCTAAGGAAAAAAAATCTACATTTAGAACTTTTGTAAACTATAAAACCTAGAGCAGGATATACTGAAAGCAACCATTTACATTCTATTTTGCTGCTGCCACTAGTGCCTTCATATCCACGGAGCATAATCTCATTCCCTTGTCTAGAGTTTGAGTCTGTGGGCCTTGACTACAGTTGAATCTGTAGTTGTTCTTTAGATGGGATATTCGTTATTGCAAAGGACACAGCCATGTTGCAGGAGAGTCCTCGAGTATGGATTTCCAAAAGGAGACAGTGTTGTGTGTGTGCTTTTCTCTTCTTGTTGGTCCTTCTTTCTGCACTCTCCCTCCCCCACCCTTCTTCCAGTCCTCCAAAGAAGAACCTGACAGCAGGAAATGAGCTTTTCTTAAGTAACTTTCGTATAACAAAAGCAGTGCTCATTAGCAGAATCCCTTGCTTTTAGCTACCGATGTAGCACTTCTTGGGCCTAATGAAGTAGTTATCCAAATGAGAGGAAATAGAGACAGTATAGTCCAAAATGTAAAATAACACAAACTGACTTTCAGTAATTTAGTTAGTTAAATGTGCAACTCTTACTTTAAATCCAAAGGCAAGAGTTGAAAGTGCAGGTGATGTGAACAAATTGTTAGAGGCATTTAAGTGAACCACAAAAATTACATGTTAACTGGAACAACCCTTCACAATATTGCCAGCTACCCAGCTTATCTGCACCTTGATACTTAAGGTGACCAGTAGTTAGTACAAAGAGACTGAGTGTCAGAGCTTTTTCTCCACTTGACATAGAATCAGCCTGCCCCAGAGACTTAGACCTGCAATCATTTCTGTGCTTCTAAGTAAAGCCCGTTTAACAACAAAGCCTTTTCTTCCCCATAAAGGAGTCAGACGAAGATTTTGCCCATCACAGTGACAATGATCAAAACCGGGTAAGGCTCATGTATTGAAATGACTTTGTTTTTACATTTTAATTGAAGCATAGTATATATACTAAAATTACTTTGGAATGATTTATGACAAAATGAGGATTTTTTCATGTATGCAATTTATTTTCCTTTAAGCATTTCATGTATTTAGGCTAACTACCTCCTTTGTATATGTTTTTTCCAATTTTGCTTTATAGTTTATTTTTCTTAGAAAACAAAGAAGTTTCAAAGAAGTGAAAAACACAATTGGAAAACAGAGCCTCTGAAAGAAGACTCAGTTACCCAAATTGAACTACTTTGCATGAGTCCGTCTTCTGTTTTAAAATTGGAGACAATCTAGCAGTAACATTAATGAGTATTCACAAGATGAAAACTTCTTACCCTACTGTCTTAGCACAGTTATCTTAATTTTTGAATATCTAAGGGCATATTCTTTTCATAGTGTGCATCATTTATTTTCTGCCATTTTATGTTAACATTTTGTAAATGTTTCCTTATTTATTATTATTATTTTTTTGAGATGGAGTTTTGCTCTTGTTGTCCAGGCTGGAGTACAGTGGCGTGATCTCAGCTCACTGCAACCTCTGTCTCCTAGGTTCAAACAATTCTTCTGCCTCAGCCTCCCAAGTAGCTGGCATTACAGGTGCCCACCACCATGCTCAGCTAATTTTTTTGTGTTTTTAGTAGAGATGGGGTTTCACCATGTTGGCCAGGCTGGTCTCGAACTCCTGACCTCAGGTAATCCACCCACCTTGGCCTCCCAAAGTGCTGGGATTACAGGTGTGAGCCACCACGCCTGGCCTCCTTATTTTAAATAGCCTTTGCAGTTTGCATTGTAAACTTCTATACTTTTAAACATACTGAATGTGATATTGTCATAATCTCTAAATGTATAAGGGAAAGAGTTTATTTCTAGAGTTGTGTTTTTGATGTAATAATGTATTCAATATTTTCTTTTCTTGTTTTTGAGACAGAGACTCGCTCTGTTGCCTAGGCTGGAGTGCAATGGTGTGATCTCAGCTCAATGCAATCTCCGTCTACAGGGTTCAAGCGATTCTCATGCCTCAGCCTCCCTGAGTAGCTGGGACTATGGGTATGTGGCACCATGCCCAGCTAATTTTTTGTATTTTTAGTGCAGTCAGGGTCTTCCCATGTTTCCCAGGCTGGTCTTCAGCTCAGGCAATCTGCCCACCTCGCCCTCCCAGAGTACTGGGATTACAGGTTTGAGCCACCATGCCCAGCCAATATTTTCATGTATAGAAATCTTTTGCTTCTGTGAACTGTTTCTTCAGAATAAGGTGGTATAGAGTTATGTTAATAACTCTTAATGTCTGGTGGACATTCGAAATTAAGTATTATGCATGTAGATTTTCCTACAATCTCATCACTGGGGTGATTATTTTTAATTTCTTTTAGTTAAAAATTTGCATTTAAATTTCTTAACTGGGAAATATTTTTTTCACAAAAATGTTTAACTATCAAATGAAGGATTTTACACTTTCTTCTTGGTACTGTATTTTCCTGGTTGTATTCATAAATGTGGTTGATTTTTATAATTTTAACGATCAGTCTTTCTTCATAGGATATTTGTTTCTATGAAATTTCCTATTAAGATCTGTAAATGCAGTTTTTCTTTTTTTTTTTTTTTTTTTGAGATGGAGTCTCTCTGTTACCCAGGCTGGAGTGCAGTGGCACGATCTTGGTTCACTACAATCTCCGCCTCCTGGGTTCAAGTGATTCTCGTGCCTCAGCCTCCAAAGTAGCTGGGATTACAGGCATGCACCACCATGCCCAGCTAGTTTTTGTATTTTTAGTGGAGATGGGGTATCGCCATGTTGGCCAGGCTGGTCTTGAACTCTTGACCCCAGGTGATCTGCCTGCCTCAGCTTCCCAAAGTGTTGGGATTACAGGCGTGAGCCACCATGCCCGACCACAAACAGTTTTTCAAAAACAGTACAGTATAGTGAGTAAAAGCACTAGCTTATGCAACAGGTTGGTTTTGTGTGCTGCAGCTAACCTCAAAGTTGTAAGGATTAAATTAGATAATAAAGTGCTTTTAGTAACATGCCTGGCACAGTTCATTGATTCAAACATTGAAAAAAAATTTTTTAAATTATACATAGTAGTGTGTGCCTTTGGAAAAATTAGAACTTAACAGATAAGGCTAAGTTTGAGCCTTCCAGTCCTTTCCTTCTCTGCATACTCTTCAGAGGTAACTGGGATCATGCTCTGGGAGCATGTCATTCCAAGTCTGTTTCTTTGCTTTTATAAACACATCTGTTTCCATAGAAATGCTGTAGTGTTTGCAGAGGGGGCGTGGTATCATCCTGGATTTGTTATTCTGTGCTTTTTTGCTTGACCTACTTTGGATGGCTTTCTAGTTGTTACAGCTTTTACCTTTTAACTATTACTCAGTATTCTTACTAAGGTAAGACTATGCTGATGATGTTTATATTTCTCTAGTAAAAGGCTGGGCACGGTGGCTCACGCCTGTAATCCCAGTGCTTTGGGAATGTAATCCCAGCGCTTTGGGAAGCCGAGATGGTTGGCTCACCTGAGGTCAGGAGTTCAAGACCAGCCTGGCCAACATGGTGAAACCCTGTCTCTACCAAAAATATAAAAATTAGCCAGGTGTGGTGGCGGGTACCCGTAATCCCAGCTACTGAGAGGGCTGAGGCAGGAGAATGGCTTGAACCTAGGAGGCGGAGGTTGCAGTGAGCCGAGATCACCCCATTGCACTTCAGCCTGGGCAAAAACAGCAAAACTCCTTCTCAAAAATAAATAAAAAAAAAAAATATTTCTCTAGTAACAGCCATTTTTGATATTTTAATGTTCTGCTTTTTATATTCTTCTTGTTACATTCTTATAAAGGATACATTTTTAGGCCGGGCTTGGTGACTCACACCTGTAATCCTAGCAGTTTGGGAGGCTGAGGCGGGTGGATCACCTGAGGTCAGGAGTTCAAGACCAGCCTGGACAACATGGTGAAACCCCGTCTCTACTAAAAATACAAAAAATTAGCCAGGCGTGGTGGTGCATGCCTGTAGTCCAAGCTACTCGGAAGGCTGAGGCAGGAGAATAGCATGAACTGGGCAGGCAGAGGTTGCAGTGAGCCGAGATCGTGCTGATGCACTCCAGCCTGGGCCACAGAGCAAGACTCCATTTCAAAAAAAATATATATATATATATATTTTAATTTAGATTCGAAGTAAATCTTGTGTGTTATTTATTCCAGCACATCTTTTGCTTCATAACTTGCTGCATCATGATTATGATTATTATTTTAAAAAGCTGTTACTTCTTTGAAGGAGGAGCCTAAAGGCTGACAGTATCTCTTCTTTAGCTTAATTACTAGTAGTTCTAATTTGCTATTTTATACTCTTAGCACACCACACAAATGAGTGATGAGGAAGAAGATGATGATGGCTGTGACCTTTTCGCTGACTCTGAGAAGGAGGAGGAAGATATTGAGGACATTGAAGAAAATACTAGACCTGTAAGGGAGGCTGTAGTTGCTGTCACTTGTCAGGGTTTTGGAACCAATGACTTGTTTTTCTTCTATTGTGACTTACTTTGTACCTCACTCATTTTGGCATATTTGTCATTTCATTTACACTTTGGAAAATAATGGCAAGAATCTCAAATTGCCTCACAAGTACCACTTTCTTGTCCAGATGTTATGATTTTATGAGTCAGATCATTCAGAATATGTCTGGTTCCAGAGTTTGAAGACTATAGTGCTCCTGTCTCTCCACCCATGCACCTTTTTCTTATTTTCTTATTTAGATTTTTAAGTATTAAAGTGAAGTATTAAAAAAATAAGGAAATAAAGAGCATCTCCCTTTGAAGGAACATTTTATGAGTCCTATTCCTTGGGTGAGCTGTATAGGGTACATATGTTTAAATTCATTTAATTAAACTGTGTTTTCTCCTCAGTTCAATTTCTTTGCTCTTGTATACATAATGTTGTTAGGTGTCCAAAGTGAAGTGTACTAGTTTGTTACAAAAAAGCAATTCTTTTGATTTCTCCTGCTGTAGAAAAGAAGCAGACCTACATCGTTTGCAGATGAGCTGGCTGCCCGCATCAAGGGTGATGCCTTGGGCCGAGTCAACGAGGAGCCCACAAGTGAGCCCCAGCCACATTGACGGGGAGTGGGGGAGAGGTAGTGCAGGGCCCTCTGCTGGCTTCACCAAAGGTGGATTTCCCTTTTTATTAGGAATTACTACAGTAGAAGAGGCTTAAATTGAAGCACTTATTCCTTTTTTGGTTAATGGGCTCCTTTAGGTAACTGAACACGGTGGACCCACAAGAAAAACGTACATGTACACATGTAGATAACACTTTACATATAATTTCAGGGGATTAATGGAAACTCCAGAGAACCATGGGCAACAGCTTAAGAATTCCTGGCTGAATATTTACTCCTATATTTTGAGCACATAAGAATGTGCCATATAGCATATTCTAGTTATATAACAAAGTATAAAGATAACGTAATAATTCTTTCAACAAATACAATCCTGTTATGCACGTGAGCCTGGTATGAAAGCAGAAGCCTTCTGCCTTACAAAGAGACTCTTGAGTGCCCACTGTGGGCAGGGCCAGGGGGTTCAGTGCTCTGGTGGAGCTGAGATGAAAGGCAGACATCTTGGTCTTAGCTGTGAGTTATGAGGATGACAGACGTGGAAAGAACCAGGATGTGTATACTGAGGGAGGACTTAGTACTATTAAAACTGTGAACTGTTGTTCAAGCCTTATCCTCAGGAGAAGCAAAACCTCGGAAGACACTCAAAGAGAAGAAGGAAAGGAGAACTCCTTCAGACGGTGGGCCTTTTCCCTCAATTCTGTTATTTTAGGAGGCTGTTGACTCAGGAATGTTGCTTACATAATTCATGAAGTACTGCTTTACATGCTGTCTTCCCTCTGCCAAATGAGTCTGTCTCCATTTACTTTTCTAAAGCCTCTGGGCTGGGTGCGGTGGCTCACGCCTGTAATCCCAGCGCTTTGAGAGGCCCAGGCAGGCAGATCACGAGGTCAGGAGTTTAAGACCAGCCCGGCCAACATAGTGAAACCCCATTTCTACTAAAAATACAAAAAATGAGCTTGGTGTGCTGGTGGGTGCCTGTAGTCCCAACTGCTTGGGAGGCTGAGGCAGAGAATCGCTTGAACCCTGGAGGCAGAGGTTGCAGTGAGCCTTGATCGCACCACTGCATTCCAGTCCATGTGACGGTGCGAGACTCCGTGTCAAAAACAAAAGCCTTGGAAGGCATGTTTGGGGGTGCTGGGAGGAGATGTGGGTGTGGAGTAAAAGTTTCTGTAGAGATTTGATTTATTAGATTTTACAGCAATCATTCCTTGTCTTTCTAGAATTCTTAGAAGTATAGAAACTTAGGAATCTCTAGCATTTGTTTTCAATAAAGGATACACCAGGCCTTTTCCTGTAAACAGCCACGTCCATTGCATTAGACTTGTCTCTGTGTCAGTTTGTAGATCCCTTTGTTTAGTCTGCCCTTCCTTCCCCCAGATTGGTGGGGGAATGGGTCTTGAATGTGGCATCTGACCCGAATGCTTGCTTCAGAGTAAATGTAGATCAAGGGTGCTGGCGTAGAGAATGAATGCTGTCTGCTGCAGACATTGACAGACTTAAGAGTGGGGGCCCCGAGAGCCTTTTTAGGGCGTCAGTGGACCGTGCCAGGGGTTTAGTGGGAAATTCATCTGACTGCCTCACACTTTGTTAAATAGGGTCAGATAAACTCCATGCCAGTTTGGAGACATTGCAGATGCCAACCCGGGAATTTGAGTTCTAGACCCATCTTTAATACTCCCTGCAAAACATTGCTTTCTGTTTGCTAGATGAAGAGGATAACTTATTCGCACCCCCCAAGCTGACCGACGAGGACTTCTCGCCGTTTGGCTCTGGAGGCGGCCTGTTCAGTGGGGGCAAGGGGCTCTTTGATGATGAGGACGAGGAGGTGAGTCCATGGCACCCAGCAACACACCCTGCAGCTAGCTGTGTCAGGGGTCCACAGGGAAGAAATAGGCTTTGTTTGTTTAGTGGGGGAAAAACAGCTTCTCAGTTGGAAGTTGCTTCTATTTTCATATTCTGGGACATGTTGAACTAAGAACCACAGAGTGAGAAATACTGTATCCTTCTATCCTTTGTTAGGTGAGGAGAAGATGTGCACGTGTTAATGTGAATAATTACTAGGTGATTGTTTCTTGCCTTATCTGTAGTCTTCCATGTTTGTTTTTAATTCCTGGACAGGCCTAAATTATTTTAGGGTCTGATTTTGCCATAGTTATCACTTTGCAACTGATTTTCTGGCAGAGTAGTAAATACGTAGCTTTAAATCTTGTAGGTTATTTTTCCTTAGAAATCCTCAAATGCAGCTATGCTTTCTCCTGGTTTTTTGAATTCTTTGTCATATACCTTATTATAATCAGAGTGACCTCTTCACGGAAGCCCCGCAGGATCGGCAAGCTGGAGCCTCTGTTAAGGAGGGTAAGCTGGGGCTGGTGAGCTGCGTCTCGGTGTGCAGAGTTCCAAAACTGTCTTTCTCACTAGGAGATGGAACCCTGAGGTTGTTCCCAAGCCTTGTTTCTGTGTTAAGCAGGAAGCTATTGTTTTGACTGTGGTCCAGTTGAAAGGAATTCATCTTCACTAATTCATGTCTTGGAAAAAACAGAGTACCATCTGTAAACCCATATCACAGTCTTGCCTCTTTGTTAGGAGAGAACTCATAAAAAGTCAGACAAGAGAAGTACCCTAGAGCAATGTTGAGGATGGTTTTCATTGAATGAAGTTTAATTTAAAGAAACATTTTTAACATTCTGTATATAAGTTGGAGACCAGTAATTTCCCCAACCGAGTGTGCATTAAAATCATCTGTGCAGTTTTTGTTTTTGTTTTTGTTTTTTTGTTTTGTATTTTTAGTAGAGACGGGGTTTCACCGTGTTGGACAGTTGGCCAGGCTGGTCTTAAACTCCTGTCCTCAAGTGATCATCTACCTTGGCCTCGCAAAATGCTGGGAATACAGGCATGAGCCACTGCACCTGGCCCATTGGTGCAGTTTTTTAAAAACACAAATAGAAATATATACTTTTAACCTACAAATGTTACTCAATAGGTTTGTGTTAGTTCTCGGGACTTGGGAATTAGTGATTCTAAGCGCCGAGTCTCGGGCACACGCATCAGAGCTGGGCCTTGGAGGCCGCTCCTTGTGCATGCTGTGCGGGCTGCTAGCCTGGCTCTCCTCTGCTTTCTGCTGTGCACGTTTTGGCATCAGTGACTTGCTTGGTTTCCCCCTTTGCTCTTATGTCTTTATTTTTTTTACTGATGACTCACACGTTTTCGCGGTTCTTTTTTTCTTGTTCATTCTCATCCAACTGGAATGGGTAGAGGTGGAACTGTTTGGGGGAGCCCTGGTCATGCTGTCCCTGCCTCTGCCAGCTGTGCTCACCACCTCCCGTGGTGTCCCCCAGCTGACCCACTGCTGTGGCTTGAAGACAGTCAGCACGCTCTTCCATTGGAGTCACAGCTCAGATTGTGTTAATCCCCAAAAAAAGTCCTGACATTGGTAGAGAAGAAAACACTACAGAATTTTAAAATGGCTTGTTCAGGAAAAAGTGGTTTCAAATGGTCTGGTACTAGCTGTGTTTTACATTGCACGTATTTCAGGAAGAAAATAGCAAGGAAATGGTTACTCCTTGCTTTCTCATTCTAGAGTCTTCGTTATCCAAACCTGGAAAGAAAATCCCAGCAGGAGCTGTTTCTGTATTTTTAGGTAACATAACTTAGGTTTGTTTTCTAAAAACTACACAAATACTGTTTTTTCATTTTCAAAACTATCATCTTCTAAAGCCTGGCTGGAGACGAGGAAGTACCTGGGAGCTTCAAAGGGCTTTGAGCAGCTTATAGAACGAGCTCATTTACTGATATTAGCTCTTATTCTCCTAGAGCTCAGTGGCCTTGGACTTTTTTGTGTTTGAGTGACCTGGTGATTCTCCATTGTGAGATATTCTGTAGCAGTAATGGATGGAGGCTATTGGGCCCTGTTAATGCATTTTGTGGATTAACCGAAATGAAAAGTTTTTGGTGGGTGATAATTTTTTTCTGTAAATTCAACAGGCCCACACTGGCTCACAGCTGTGGCTGTCTTGTCCCTCCACTCACAGGAGACATGGATGTGTTTGGTGCTGCCTCCGTTCCATCACTGAAGGAGCCACAGAAGCCTGAGCAGCCCACTCCAAGGAAAAGCCCCTACGTTCCCCCTCCCACTGGCCTCTTTGATGATGAGGATGGTGATGATGATGATGACTTTTTCTCGACACCCCGCAGCAAACCTTCCAAAACAGGTACGTGTTCCTGCCTCTGTTTCTGGGACTTCAGCCAGAGAAAGAACGTTACCTAAAAAGAACATAAGCTCACCTAGTTCTGTATCTCTTACAGTACCAGAATCCCTTCTCCAGCATTCCCGTCATTGAGTTGTTGTGTCTGTACTTACGTAGGTGTGGTGCCTAGGAGGCCTGTTTTGTGAACCAATCTTTTCTGCTCTGTAAGCTAATTACTATGATTATTTTCCTTATAGAGAGCTGAAATCCTTTTCCCTATAATTTTTGCTCTAATTTCCAGTTCTGACCTTTGGTATTGTAAAGTTTTAATCATACTTTCTTCCAGCTGACCTTAGTCAATTAATTACATGAGCAGCATGTTGTGTGCTGGCCATTTATTTCCCAGCTTCTCCTTTCTCTGCCAAAAAGCTCTGGTGGCCTTGGTCTTTCCTCAGATGATGGAGTTTTCATCCCCTTGGCCACTTTGGCATTCTCCTCTCTTTTCCTCTTAAATGTAAGTCCTGTGTCCTCAAGTCATTCCTGTAAATCATTTGTTTTTAAATGTGCGGATGAATCTCCCAGGGGCTTTTGTCAAAATGAAGATTCTGATTCAGTAGGTCCAGGGTGGGGCCTGAGAATTTACATTTCCAGCAAGCTTCATGGTCTGTAGATCACACTTGGAATAGCAAGACTTAGATCCACTGACTGCTCTTCCAGAAAAGAAAGGTAGATCCCTAAGGTGCACATGATTTTCAGCAACTTGAAAAAATAAAAAAGGATGGCATAGGAATGGATGGAACCAGAATGCATTTAGAAGCAGGCTGTCTGGACTTACTGTCCTTTTCCATTGTTAGGTGTAGAAAGTAAGGATGGAAGCCGAAGTGTGAGGAAAAACGATAGCCTAGTTAATCTCGAAAGAGTGCAAACAGATGCGGAATGCACGCAGGTCTCAGTGAAGATGACAGTGAATGAAGGTAGTAGTGCTTTTTGTAGCTCCACAGGGCTCTCACTTAGTGGATATCTTTGAGAAGTGATTTAGAATCGCTAGTAAATTGATGCTGCTTTCCTTGACAACTCCTAGTCTCTTCGGACATTCATGAGTCAGTGACTTCATTTCAGCAACACATGCCCCATTCAGTACAGCAGTGCTTATGGTGGTGAAAGGTTGGAAACCTCCCAAATATTTATCAGTAGAGTAAGCTATGGCCCTTCTATTCAGTGGAATGTTGTGTGACTGTTAAAAAGAAAGGGGTCTATGCTTACTAACTTGGGAAGATTTTATAGGTACATTCAGTGGAAAACACAAATGGTAAGACACATTGTTCAAATTGTTTTCTAAATAGCTAAAGTTAATTCATTAGTACATCCTTTGGGGGAATTAGAAGCATGTGTGCTGAACTGTTCCCAATGTTCATATTGTTTGAGTAGAACGGTGGAATTATGAGAGGATTTCAGTATTTGCTTTTATCTGCTTTTGTACAGTTTGATTTTTTTTAAAGCAAGAGCCAAGCCTTCATTTCTCAGATTGGTTAGATGATTGACTTGGTGGCCCTCTTAAATGATCTTTCTTCTTCTAGATCTCTCTTCACCTTGTAAGCCAGTCCAAGCTACTCTAAGCACAGGAGACGGCTACTTGGATAAGCATGTCAGCCACGTGGATAAACTATCTGTTCTGTCTTTCAACTGAGCTGCTACTATGCTCTTTGAAAAATTCCAAGGGAAGAGTATAGTTCCACTTACTGTTTCTTTATACCTAATCAAGAAACAACATAACTTTTTATGTTTATTCTTCAGGAGGGAAGAATTTTTTAATCTGTGAATTTTGTGATAGGATGTTTGACGTTAGTGTCATTTTATGCCTTGGTATTTTTTAAAGGCAAAGTCCAATCCACTGCCGATATCTTTGGTGACGATGAAGGAGATCTGTTCAAAGAAAAAGCCGTAGCATTGCCAGAAGCCACTGTGAGTCAGACAGATGAAAATAAAGCAAGAGCAGAAAACAAGGTGAGCAGGAGGGAAGCCTTAACGCAGGAGCATTGATCTGCAGCATTTTAATAATTCGTCCGGAACCCAGAGGAAAGTACTGTTCCCTTTCACGTTCATATTGAACAACTTCAAACAGAAAGTGGAAAGAACATTGCAGTGAACACCCAGATAACTACCACCCAGATTGATCAGTTCTTAGGGTTTTGGCAAACACTTAATGGATGTAAACCTTGTTACGTATCTATTTTTTCCTGAACTGTTTGCGTGTAAGTTGTTTGAACTGTTTGCTGCGTGGAACTGTTTCCATGTAGTCATTGTGACATTCTACCCCTAAATATTTCATTAAGCCTCTCTTGAAAAGACTTCCATATAACCACAATGCCATTATCAACAGCTATGAGACTAACAGTAATTCTATAGTAGAATCTAATATCTGGTCTGTATTAGAATTGCTCCAGTTGCCCCAGAATGTCTTTGTAAAATCACCCCAACAAATAGAATACAGATTTAAAATGATCTCACCTATAGTTTATATTGTAATTTCCTCTCTTGTCCCCAAAATGCCATTTATAGCAGCGATCCCCAAAACCTCTTTGGCATTAGGGACGTAAGGAGAGTGCAACCTGCAATCTAGATCCCTCGCATGCACAGTTCACAATAGGGTTTGCCCTGCTATGAGAATCTGATGCTGCCGCTGATCTGACAGGAGGAGCTCAGGCAGTAATGCTTGCTGCTCACCTCACCTCCTGCTGTGCGGCCCGGCTCCTAACAGGCCGTGGACTGGTCTGCAGCCCAGGGTTGGAGACCCCTGCTTTATAGTATTTTTTTATGTTTTGATTTTTTTTTTGTTTTAAGAAACCCAGGATTCGGGCAGTGTGTCTGCATTGCATTTGGTTGTCCTGTCTCTTTGGTCTCCTTAATCTAGAGCAACACCTCACACATCTTTTTTTTTTTTTTTAAATGACCAGCCACTTGTCTTGTAGAATGTGTCTCGTGAATTTGCTTGATTATTTTCCTATGAATAGATTCAGGGTGAGCAGTTTTGGCAAGAATACAAGCAGGCAGGGTTGTGCACTTCCAGGTGGATCACCTCCCAACACACATCAGGTCCGCTGTCTGCCTCATTCAGACACGTGTATCACTTGGTTGTTAGGGTGCCCACTGCTTCATTGGAAAGGTACCCTGTTCTCTTTTGCCATTGATAAGTTGATCTCTAAAGTGATAGTTGAACACAGTGTGAATATCTGTTCTCTCCCAGCCTTTTACTCAGTGTTTTGCAAATCCACTGATGATCTTTTCTTGACTCAGTTAATCTGTTGGCGGGCATAAACTACTATTTTTTTAATTCTATATTTCTTATTAGTTGGCATTCTTCTGAATGAAGTTCTTTCTCTCCCTCTCCTTCCCCAATTTTTAGTATTGCTTTGGGATCATGGATTCATTCTGCAGTGTAGGTGATAATCCATTACAATCACTCTTCTTCTTTTTTTTTTTTTTTTTTTTTTTTTGTGAGACACGGTCTTGCTCTATTGCCCAGACTGGAGTGTAGTGGTGCAATCACAGCTCAGTGCAGCCTCAACCTCCTGGGTTCAAGCGATTCTCCAGCCTCAGCCTACCAAGTAGCTGGGACTATATGCGTGCGCTACCATGCCCGGCTGATTTTTGTATTTTTTGTGGAGACGGGGTTTGACCGTGTTGGCCAGACCATCATTCTTTTTGATGCTCAGATTGACCTGCATTTGGCCAGTGCGTGTGTCCCCAGCAGTCTTTAAGCCCTTCTGACTGCTTGACCTTTCACTGCTGTCCTGCACGGCTGGTCCCTCCTCTTTCTACAGTTTGTCTCATCATGTCATGTCCTGGCTGTGAAACCCTGACTTTCTCTTGCCGACCACCCAAGGCCCAGCATTCAGAACCTGCTAGGCCTGTCAGGCAGCCTGCCTTTCCATGCTGTCTCTCGTTGCATATGTCCCATCTGTGCACCCATTGACCCAGGCAGTGTGTCCTGCTCCCTGATACACCAGATGTGTCCTTTCTTTGTCTTGCTCTTCTCTTAACAGCCCCCTTGGTTTGTTGCCTATCACAGCAGAGACTCCGTGCGTTTTCTAAATGGTTGATTGAGTAAACCCTCCTTTCTGGGCATCTTATGTGTTAATGCCTAATTTTTCTTTTTCTTTTCTTCTCCGCACCCCCCCGCCCCCGCCCACCGCCCCACCACAAAGGTTACCTTACCTTCCAGCAAAAATCTCAAGCCCTCGTCAGAAACAAAGACTCAAAAAGGCTTATTTTCAGATGAGGAGGACTCTGAGGTATGGAATTCTTTTCTTAGTTGTGGGTATTGGTCTATGGATATGACATAAAAACTATTTCTGAATCAGGTTTTTCTCAATAGAGTTATAAGACTTTTTGTTAAGTACTCCAGTTCTTTAAAAATTATCTCTAGAGGCCAGGAGCGGTGGTTGATGCTTGCAATCCGAGCACTTTGGTAGGCCAAGGCAGGTGGATACCTGAGGTCAGGAGTTCGAGACCAGGCTGGCCAACACGATGAAACCCTGTCTCTATTAAAAAGACAAAAATGAGCCAGGCATGGTGGTGCGAGCCTGTCATCCCAGTTACTCAGGAGGCCGAGATAGGAGATTCACTTGAACCCGGGAGGCAGAAGTTGCAATGAATCGAGATCGCACCATTGCACTCCAGCCTGGGCGACAGAGCGAGACTTTGTCTCAAAATAAATACATGAATAAAAAATAATCTCTTGAGAGCACAGGGTCTTTAGAAAGCAATATGTTTACAATACTTTTCACTTTTGGGTTGGACTGTATTTACATTTCCTGGGATGAAAATACTCTCTTTTTAGGATGCTCAGATTTTAAACTGTTAATGGGCTTATGATGTGATGAGGAGCTTGCACCAGAGTGGAGGTCACCATGCTACTTCCTTTATTCACATTCTTACTAACTAGACCGTGGCTTAATGCTGTAGCAGATGGGTTCTGGCATAGCCATCTGTGTTGTCGAGACTGAGACCACTAACAGCCTGTGGGACCCTGGTTCACAGGTTGCTTTGGTCTCTCCAGGCACCTTAGAACCACCTCTCAGAATTTCACTGCTTTTCCTGAGTCTCTCAGGCCTAGATTGTCTTAGGTCCAATTTTAAGTTGGCCTTTTAGGAGATCAGAGAACTGTATGAGAATGTAACGGGAAGTAATAAGCCCCTTTTACAGAAAAAGATGTGGACATGGCAGAAACTTACATGTATTTCAAGAAGCTGTGGGCTCTAGGTTAGGCTCTCATCGTCGGGCTTTGCACTCACAGCGAGGATGAACATGGAACTCTTTGGAAGTAGAGTGATTGCCCTTGATGTAAAGAATACCTTTCAGGCTATTATTTCACTGAAGGCGAGTGTACAAAACATGGGAATTAACCAAAGTCCAGTTAAATCACAACCCTGATCCCTGAGAAACAGCATGATGGGGCCTCCACCATCTTATCCTCATATCATGGATCCCGTGCGTCACCCACACCTGCACCTCGGGGTCTTTGCACCGGCCCCTGCCACTCTGAGGAATGCTGTTCCCAGAATCCAGCTTGCTTCCTCACTCTTCGACTTCTCTGTGAGGCCTCCCTGATGAAATACGCACAACAGGAAGCCTGCTAGCACACACCACCCTGTGCTCCTGGTCCTCTTTCCTATTTCACTGTTTACCACGGCACGTGTTGCCAGGGACAATGTATATTTACTTATTCATTGTCTCTACTTCCCACTAAAGTAAGTGCCACGAGGGCAGGACTTTTTATTCCCTGTTTGTATCCCTGATACCCTGTCCTTAATACCAGTGCTTGGCATGTTGTAAGCCATCCAGTAGTTGTTGACTAGACAAGAAAACCAAATGTGAGCAATTGCAGTGACTTACGAGGTGTTCTGGTTATTTGTTGCTATGAAACAAGTAACTCCAAAAGTTAGCAGTTTATAACACCCATAGTTTTGTTATCTCATAGTTCGAGAGGTTGACTGGGCTTAGCTAGGCCATTGTCACTGAGGGTCTCTTGTGTCTGAAGGTGGCTGGGCTG
This sequence comes from Symphalangus syndactylus, assembly GCF_028878055.3. Lineage (NCBI taxonomy): Eukaryota > Metazoa > Chordata > Mammalia > Primates > Hylobatidae > Symphalangus > Symphalangus syndactylus. The sequence goes on from NC_072426.2 coordinate 83,306,396, forward strand.
AGGATCACCTCATTCATTCATATGTCTGGTACCTGGGCAGTGGGGCCCCTGGGACATCTCTCGCTAGCCCTGTGTGGCTCCCAGCATGTAGTCAGGGAAGCCGGGCCTCTTACATGCTGGCTCAGAGCTGTAGGGGAGAGTCCTCAGAGGGAGCCAGGTGGAGGCCATGTGGCCTTCTGTGTTCCAGCCTTGGAAGTCAACGGTGTTCCTTTTGCTTCATTTGTTGGTCAAGATGGTCACAATGGCACATCCAGGTTCACGGGGAGGGGCCGTAGGCTCCCCTTCTTGATGGTGGGAGTGTAAATGAACTCTCAGACTCGTGTGAAAACCCTACCAAAGGCTTTGCCCCATGTGTGTCATAATAGAGTGAATGTTTTTATTGGATATTGTTGGGATTCTGAGGCAAGGAGAAGTAAAACTAAGGCAGTCTAAGAGTTAAAGCTTTGGACCCGAAGAAATGCGTCCTGACTCCTTTCTCTATATCTCAAGTGTGAGGCTGAAGCTTGCCCTGTGAAGTCATTTTGGGGGAACATATTTGAGGTAATGGAAGTGTCTTTTTTTTGCAGTACCAAGAAAGGTATTAGTTAAGGGTCCAAAACTGTGATGTTGACATTTGTTTTTGTTCTTTGCTTTGGTTTACTTCCATTTTCTTAAAGCAGCAGAACCCTTTCTCTTGCTATTGTGTAACATGCAGGAGGGGCACGGGATGCCTGGAATCCCCCATGTGGCCTCTTCTATCTAAATAAACCCATGGGACTCCGGGGAGCACAGGGGAAAACCACTGTGTGGAGGAGATCTCACTTAGTGAACTCATTAGGTCTATATTTAGGAGTAGACATCGACCTCATAATTTAAAAAAAAAACAAAAAAACTGTCCGAAGAGGTCTTAGAAAATATGTTCTTGTCCTATTTAATTGTTCGGCTCTTGTGTATTGAAGTTTATCTTCCCAAGGGAATAGATGTCCCATTTTATGTTTCTACTTCATGTAGCTCAACTTGCAGGTCTTTCTTTGCAGGATAAGCTGATGTTTTATAACATTTTGAAAATTTCTTGATTTTTATATTTTTTACCTTTTTTGAGATAAAATTTCACTCTTCTTGTGCAGGCTGGAGTGCAATGGTGGGATCTTGCCTCACTGCAACCTCCACCTTCTGGGTTCAAGCAATTCTCCTGCCTCAGCCTCCCGAGTAGCTGAAATTACAGGCACCCACCACCACGCCTGGCTAATTGTGAATTTTTACAAAATTAATACAGGCTGGTCTTGAACTCCTGACCTCAGGTGATCTGCCTGCCCCAGCCTCCCAAAATGCTGGGATTATAGGCATGAGCCGCAGCGCCGGGCTGAAAGTTTCTTTAGAATCTATCAGGTCTTATCATGGTTTGCAACATCATATACATGTAGTTAAGCTAAGTAGACTAGCAAACATTTAAAAATAAAAGTTTCATTTGTATTTATTTACAAGAAATAAGTCGGCCGGGTGTGGTGGCTCAAGCCTGTAATCCCAGCACTTGGGGAAGCCGAGGTGGGCGGATCACAAGGTCAGGAGATCGAGAACATCCTGGCTAACACGGTGAAACCGCGTCGCTACTAAAAATACAAAAAAATTAGCCGGGCATGGTGGCAGGCGCCTGTAGTCTCAACTACTCAGGAGGCTGAGGCAGGAGGATGGCGTGAATCCGGGAGGCGGAGCTTTCAGTGAGCCGAGATCGCACCACTGCACTGCATCCTGGGCAACAGAGCGAGACTCTGTCTCAAAAAAAGAAAAAGAAGTAAGTCATAATCTTAGGAGAGAAGGGTGTTACTAAATAAAATAGTTGTAGCTCCATTAATTTGGGAATCCAGCCCCTGTTTCTTTATTGACCCTGTCTAATCTCTGATTCTTTAGACAGTAATGGGAAGCCATGCTTATATATTTATTTTTTTAGCATGGGGTAGGAAATTGATTCGAAAACTTCTTTCTGCCTTCTGTCATTAAGGTGGGAATACAGAAGCCCCTGGGCTCTGCGAGGCCACCAGTTCCTGTAGCTCTCCTCCTCCTTACCGCCACTGCACACACCCTACACAGAGCCTGAGGCCTGTCCCTTTAAGGACTCTGTCTGAGCCACCTTCCCTCTAAGGAAAGAAGCCTAGACACATGGCAGCTATCGTGTCTGAGTGACCTGTGTCTTATACTGACCTGATATTTTAAAAACTGATATTCCTGTTAACCAGCAACTTTAATTTCAATCCAACAGGATTTGTTTTCTTCTCAAAGTGCGAGTAAGTTAAAAGGTGCATCTCTGCTGCCTGGCAAGCTCCCCACGTCGGTTTCCCTGTTTGATGATGAAGATGAAGAGGTAAACATTGTTATTGCAACGCTAGATAATTTAGATTAGGAGAAAACGGTTGTTGATGTAACTTTCTACCCAGAGGCTCATACACTAGCAAAAGGTGGTAGGGAAGCAGTCAGGCTACCTGAAGTTTATATAACAAAAATATTTCTGTTTTTATTTCAGTGACTTCTTCCTTATATTTTCCTAGCTGTGCAATGGAGAAGACATTAGATTCTTGATGCAGTTCTTGTGTGTGTGTGTGTGTGTGTGTGTGTGTGTGTGTGTGTGTGTGTGTGTGTGTGTGTGTTGGAGACTTTCTCTGTCACCCAGGCTGGAGTGCAGTGGTGCGATCTTCACTCACTACAGCCGGGTTCAGGTGATTCTCCTGCCTCGACCTCCCAAGTAGCTGGGACTACAGGTACGCACCACCACGCCCGGCTAATTTTTGTATTGTTAGTGGAGACAGGGTTTCACCATGTTGGCCAGGCTAGTCTCGAACTCCTGATCTCAGGTGATCCGCCTGCCTCGGCCTCCCTAAGTGCTAGGATTACAGGTATGAGCCACTGTGCCCGGCCTCTTCACACAGTTCATATGGAGTGAAATCTACAGGTTTTATTTTTAGAAATCTGCCTTTGAGAAATACAATTGACCCTTTAACAGTGTGGAGGTTATTTTGACTTCCACATTGCAGTGAAAAATCCATATATAACTTCTTTCTTCCCAAAAACTTATCAACTAATAGCTTACTGTTAACCAGAAGCCTCACGGATAACATAAACAGGTGATTGACATATAAATAGTATAGTATCTATTTATATATTTTTGTATTCCTGACATATCTAGCATTTCCTTATTTTTTAATGATATTTCTAGGCTACATGGTTTGTCTGCAAGATTTTTCAAATTGTTGCAAATGTCCAAAAAAATTTTCAAGATATTACTGAGAAAACATTTGTGTAGAAGCGGACCTGTGCAGCTCAAACCTGTGTCATTCAGGGTCAGCTGTACTTTAGTCTGGAGCATGGATCAACGTATACCCAATGACCTACAAGAATGTTTTGGATCAAGTGGAGATACAAAGGAGAAGGCAGCCATGTCCTGACCATTGCCTTTCTTTCCCATCCTGGATGGAGAGAGCACAGTGGGGAAGAGAAATAAGAGAGAAGACAACCCAAACCTTAACTCTTATGCAGTACTGGGCAGTGGTGAGCTCACAGGCTTTGCCGTCAGACCCCTGGGTTCATATCCCAGCTCCACCACTTGCAAACCAGGGACCTGGGGCAAGTAACTTAACCTTCCTTAAGCTCACGTGGCTTAACAGTGAGTAGGGTCATTGTGGCAGCTGTAACTACTAGTGTGAAGCTCTTGCAGAGTGCCGGCACATAGTAAGTGCATAGTGAATGTGAGCTCTGTCATTAGTATCCCCAGTGGACACCAGCTCATTATTCTCCTGGCCTGTCCTACATTACCGCACTCTCCTTAAAGGACACTTCATCCAGGAAGACACTCCCTTCATCCATCTTCACATTCCAGGGCTGTTCACCTGCTGTTAAGAGTTTGTCCATCCTAACTCAGACTCGGGCCCTATGATGCTTTTGTTCCCGTTACCTGAATAAAAGCACCTTAATAAATATAACTTTTGGGGAGTGCTTGACCACAGAAGAATTTACAAATGCCATTAAACTTAGTACACCAGCAATTTTATGTAGAAAACTATTTGTCCACTTTGTATAATCTCTTTGAAACTAATGAGAAACACAAGTCATGCCTTCCCTCCATCCCAGGTGTATGTCTTTCTGACCTGTAAAGGAGTGGAGACAGACCCCCAGTTCTCTCCTTTGAGCCATTGTTCTGGTTTCTCATTCGTGGAGAGGACAGTGTGAGTTTCTGGTTGCTGAGGGGGCTCCCATGCCCGTTGCAGGCTGTAACCCCCTGAAATGAGCAGAGAGGCACTTGCCCACAGGGTGACTGGATGGGGCTCAGTTTCTCCTTGTACTTCCTGATTTCGTTTGCATGTTGTCCTCCTGCTGCTTCGCAGCTGTTCTGCCTTGGAATTCTATGGTAATCTCTTTCCCTTCTATGGGTGCAGTGAGAAAAGGCTGTAGTTTGGGATTTACTAGCATTTTGTGGTTTTTCCCCGCCGGAGGTGTTATTTGTATACCTGACTGGAGACTGACTTCCTAACAGTTTGCTGTAGGAGGACATCCTATGTTTTCTGTTTATAAAGTTGTCTTACCTTTCTGCCCTTTGCTTTTCTAGGATAATCTTTTTGGGGGTACAGCAGCTAAGAAGCAGACATTGTCTCTACAAGCTCAGAGAGAAGAGAAAGCAAAACCCTCCGAGCTCTCCAAAAAGAAAGCATCTGCCCTGTTGTTCAGCAGTGATGAGGAGGTGAGCTGAGGTTTCTCCTAAAGAAGATGGGATTATTTCATGGGATGTAAGAGTTAAAGCCATCCCAAGTCTTTTTCTACCTGTTTTATATCTCTTGATGTTCAGTCACCAAAGGCGATGTTCCCAAGATTGTCTTTTCTGAAGGAAGACATTTAATGTAATATATCAATTTAAAGATGAATCTCTTCAAATTGGTTAGGAATAAGTATGACTCCCACACGATAGTGTATGCTCCTTCAGATGAGTTAGGCCGGCTAGGGGAGAAATGATTTCTCACCCATCGCTGACAGTGGATCCCAGCTCCAGAGATTCTGAATTAATCGAGTTCTCCCCATCGCTAGAAAAAATGACAGATTAACCAGAGAAGGGTGTGCAAGTTTACTTAAGATAAGTTTTACCAGACACAGGAGCCTTCAGAAAGGAAAACTCAGAGAAACAGGAAATCCTGTGTCAATTTCATGCTGTCTGATGAAGAAGCAGACAGTTTTGGAGAAGCACGATTAGATGAAAGGGGTGTGACCTGATGGGAATAAGCTGGGGGAGCTCAGCAAGGCCTGCGTTGTCAGATCATTCTCTGCATCTTTACAAATAAGGAGGCTCCTTTCCTCTGGGAATAGGGAGGACTGGAATGAAGGTCTCATGACCTACTCCAGAGAGGGTTAGAGGATTCTTCTATGGCCGGCTTCAGAGGAGAAGGGCCAGGGAAAGGTCAGAGAGACCTTTCTGCTTCTTTTTTCTCAAATTTCAAGGTCATATTTTGAGGTAGCATGTCCCGTATACCCCAATGACCATATATACTAGTATCTTGTTAAATGAGTACTGTGTTTCATTAATTTAGAACTATAGTTAGGAGGAATTACCTATGGAGGTTAAACTCGTTTTTGAGGGAATCTTAACAACATTTCTGTTTGTGATCTGGATAGATATTACCAAATCAGTTAGTTTAGTTGCTAACTCAATCAGATTTAGTAGCAGGGAATCAGATTTAGCTGTGCAGAAAAAGACTTTAAATATGATGATATAAAAAATCCTGAGTATTAAACATCTTCCTGTGTTATAATAATTCCTCTTTTTTTTAAACATTGTAGGCAAGTTAGGAGGGGGTGAAGTGGATATATAAGTCATAGATATGTTCATGTTCTTATTGAAAGCAATTTAAAAATTCCAAGGCAGATTGCAAAAAAAATGTATTAAAAGCTTATGCGGCCGGGCATGGTGGCTCACGTTTGTAATCCCAGCACTTTGAGAGTCCGAGGCGGGCAGATCACTTGAGGTCGGGGGTTTGAGACCAGCCTAACCAACATGGAGAAACCCTGTCTCTATTAAAAATACAAAAAAATTAGCCGGTTGTGGTGGCCCATGCCTGTAATCCCAACTACTCAGGAGGCTGAAACAGGAGAATCACTTGAACCCAGGAGATGGAGATTGTTGTGAACCGAGATCGCGCCATTGCACTCCAGCCTGGGCAACGAGCGAAACTGCGTCTCAAAAAAAAAAGCTTATGCAACACACATGTGAACAAGACACAACGAAAAACTGCTAGTAATCCTTTACTACAAAAGTCTGAGTCTGGCCTTTAGAAAGCATTTACCAAATCCCACTCAGCTGTGCTCATGCCGTCACATCAAGGAACTCCCAAGCATATATAATTTGTGTTTTGTACTCAAATGTATGAATTTATGATGGATTATCCAGTTTTTTTTCTTTTAAACGTTGTCAGTGGTTGTTCCCCCCGTAGCAACAGCCACACATCAGTGTAGTTGCTCCTACTAGAGTATTATAGTGGTTCAGGAAAATAAAAACATTAGCTAAAGGTTGGAGCAAAAAGACATGCAGAGGAAAGATAGCCAAGGTTCTAGAACAGGGGCGTCCAGTCTTTTGGCTTCCCTGGCCCACACTGGAAGAAGAAGAATTGTCTTGGGTCACACATAAAATACACTAACAATAGCTGACGAACTAAAAAAAAAAAAAATTCCTGCATAAATCACATAATGTTTAAGAAAGTTTACAGATTTATGGTGGGCCGCATTCAAAGCCATACTGGGCTGTGTGTGGCCTGTGGGCCGCGGGTTGGACAAGCTTGTCCTAGAACAAAGACTGTCAACTTCAGCGGCTGCTCACTGGGATCCATGGGGAACTTAAAAGTGTGCTGACAGGAAAAGAGTGCTGACAGGCTGGGCACAGGGGCTCACGCCTGTAATCCCAGCACTCTGGGAGGCCGAGGTGGGCGGATCACCTGAGATTAGGAGTTTGAGACCAGCCTGGCCAACATGGCGAAACTCCGTCTCTACTAAAAAATACAAAAATTATCTGGGCGTGGTGGTGCATGCCTGTAATCCCAGGTACTCGGGACGCTGAGGCAAGAGAATCACTTGAACCCGGGAGGCAGAGGTTGCAGTGACCTGAGATCGTGCCACTGCACTCCAGCCCAGGCCACAGAGCAAGACTGTCTCAAAAAAGGAAAAAAAAAAAAAGAAAGAAAGAAAAGACCTAACGACGGGTGCTAACAGTGGATCCCAGCTCCAGAGATTCTGAATTAATCGGTTTAGGGTACAGCCTCGTCATTGGAGTTTTGTGATGCTCTCTAGTGGATTTCAGCGTTTAGTCACTGCTTAACATCAAGGAGCACTTCTCAAACCTTAATGTTTAAGAAATCACCTGGGCACCCTGTGAAATGCAGGTTCTGAATCAGAAAGTAGGGGCGGGGCCTGAAATTCTGCATAATCTGCTGCTGGCTTGTGGACTCCACTTTGATTTGCAAGACTCTAGACTCCAGAGATAGAGCACTTATGCAAGTGCTTGGGAGTTCTTTGATTTGAAGGGGTGTGAGCATAGTCGAGTAGAATTTCCTTAAATGCTTTCTAAAGGCCGCATTCAGACTTGTGGTAAAAGGATTACTAGCAGTTTTTCATAGTATCTTGTTCACGTGTGTGTTGCATGAGTTTTTACACTTTTTTTTTTTCAATCTGCTTTAGGATTTTTAAAATTAAAATATTCTCTGGAGTTGGAAGTTCTTGAGTTTTTGGTATTTTTACATTTGGCTTCCTTCTTATAGCCTCTGTAATTAATGTTGATTCCCTGAAATAGAGAAGTCGCTTGTCGTAACACAGTGCAGAACCACAGTGGGAAGAGACATCATGGCAGGTGTTGGAGGAGGAAATCATGAGAAGCTCTGTGAGGTCAGAGAACCCAGCTGTCTCGATTTGAGTTCAAAGAAAAGTCTTAGGCATGAGCTTTCTTCAAGACTGATGCACTAAGTTTAATACTTAGTTTAAATACAACTTAGTTTAACAAATGTAAGTTTTATTTTACTCCCCATGTTTTATAATCTAAATTGCCATTGGACTTTTTTTTTTTTTTTTTGAGGCAGAGTCTCACTCTGTCCCCCAGGCTGGAGTGCAGTGGCATGATCTCTGTTCACTGCAAGCTCTGCCTCCTGGGTTCGTTCCATTCTCCTGCCTCAGCCTCCCAAGTAGCTGGGACTACAGGCTCCGACCACCACGCCCAGCTAATTTTCTTGTATTTTTAGTAGAGGCGGGGTTTCACCATGTTAGCAAGGATGGTCTCGATCTCCTGATCTCGTGATCCGCCCGCCTCGGCCTCCCAAAGTGCTGGGATTACAGGTATGAGCCACTGCGCCCGACCTGGAGTTTTAATATATATTTTATGTTTTAAGGACCAGTGGAATATTCCTGCTTCACAGACCCACTCAGCATCTGACAGCAGGTCTAAAGGAGAACCCAGGGATTCTGGGACCCTCCAGAGCCAGGAGGCCAAGGCTGTGAAAAAGACCAGTCTCTTTGAGGAAGACGAAGATGATGATCTTTTTGCCATTGCCAAGGACAGGTGAGATAGTCATTGGAAGGAATCCCTCGCTCCGTGTCCGTGGTAACAAGAAAAGGAATTTGATGCACAAGCTAGTTCCTCGGGTGATTGCTAATCATGGATCACATAGTGATTGTGCCAGTGAGAATGTCTTTGCTTTTCAGTGGCACTGTCTTTTCCCTCAGTACCCGGAAATGTTTGTCTTCACGGATCCTTATCTGATTTCTTCCCCAATCATTATTTTTTAACCTTATTCTTTTTCTTTGTTTGTCAGGGATTTGAGTATAGTTTGGTATCTTTTGTTTGTGATTTTTCTCTGGGCTACTCTAAAGTATGTCAGGTTTGGTCAGGATTACTTAAAAGTTATTTTAGGCCAGGTGCGGTGGCTCACGCCTGTAATCCCAGCACTTTGGGAGGCCAAGGTGGGCGGATCACGAGGTCAGGAGTTCAAGACCAGCCTAGCCAATATGGTGAAACCCTGTCTCTACTTAAAAAATATAAAAATTAGCCAGGCATGGTGGCACGTGCCTGTAGTCCCAGCTACTCGGGAGGCTGAGGCAGAAGAATGGCTTGAACTTGGAAGGTGGAGGTTGCAGTGAGCCGAGATGGCACCACTGCACTCCAGCCTGGGCGACGGAGCAAGACTCCATCTCAAAAAAAAAAAAAAAAAGTTTGTTATTTGAATAGAAATCTGCTCAGCATTGAACACATCCTGTTAGGAGGAAGTTCCCTGTAGAGCTGTGCAGTATCCCGCCAGGGGCTGATAACCCATAGCTGACCTAGGTGCCTCTCCCCATTAATGCTGGAACTGAAGCTGGTAGGATATTCAGAGTGAGCATGGGCTGTGGTTGGTATAACATGCTGCCAGATTAGCTTATGGGTTCAGAATTACTTCCCTGCAAATACTTTTTTTCCTTTTAAAAGCCTGACATGATTACTTTGAAATTCACCTGAATGTTATGAGCAGAAAGAAGTAACTGATTGGACATGGAAATCCTATGCTTTGGTGTGGTTAAGCGTCATTTGATAGATTCAGAAGTACCTCAGGTTTCTGTCTCCAAATACTCGGATCTTGTCGAGCATCACCATTTCTGCATTAGGCCCCTGTAACTTGACACTCGGATGCATCTTTGGTCTCTGATTTAGAATATAGGCTCTGGAAACTTGATATTAAATTCTGATTCTGCCAGTTCCTGTCTGAATAACCTTGGGCAAGTTACCTAACTTCCCTGTGCCTCAATTTCCTCATTTGTTAAACAAAAATAAAAACAGTATTTCTGTCATCGGTTTGTTGGGATGGTAAGATGGAATCTAAATGTGAAATGCTGAGCACAATAGCTGGCACATTCTGAGCCCTCAGGTATTACCAGTTAGCATCGTGAGTGCAGGGAAATAGTACATTCCTTTATTTTTGTTGCTCTCTCCTGGGACATTCTTCTTCCTATGTTGCCTGGCCACCTTCTTTCAAAACTCAGTGTAAGTCTTGTTTCTTAAGAAGCCTTCCCGGCTGGGCGCAGTGGCTCACGCCTGTAATCCCAGCACTTGGGGAGGCCGAAGTGGGCGGATCACGAGGTCAGGAGTTGAAGAACAGCCTGACCAACATGGTGAAACCCCATCTCTACTAAAAATACAAAAAAGAGCCGGGTGTGTTGTGGTGGCACGCACCTGTAATCCCAGCTACTCGGGAGGCCGAGGCAGGAGAATCGCTTGAACCCGGGAGGCAGAGGTTACAGTGAGCCAAGATCTCGCCACTGCACTCCAGCCTGGGCAACAGAGGGAGACTCCATCTCAAAAAAAAAAAAAAAAAAAAAAAAAAAAAAATGCCTTTCCTAACTTTAAACAGATGAGAAAGAGAAGAAATAGGGAGTCGAGGGCGGACATGGCTCCACCTTCATACCCCCACATCCTCAGCTGAGCATTTTCTGCACTGTATCCAGGTTAGCTTGTTCCCATGAGTGTCCACTACCCCCACCCCACACAAGGTCATAAATCTGGCAGTCTGAACCCCATCTTGTTTGTGGGTCCTGGTTCCAACTACACACCATACCTGGCTTTCAGGAATGCTTTCTCTGCTCCAGATACATCCTACCTCCTATTGTTCCCAAAGTTGTCTGTCAAGTTTTGTGTATGGAAAATAATTCATACTTTCATCAGATCTCAAAAGAAGCCTTATACACACAAGAAGAAGTTGAGGTGAGGATGTGGAGGAATTGGAACCCTCATATACTGCCGGTGGGAATGTAAAATGGTGTAGACACTTTGGAAAGTGGTTTGGCATTTCCTCAAAATGTTAAACATAGAGTCACCATATGACATAATAGCTTCGTTCCTATGTATATACATAAGAGAAATGAAATTAGTTGTTCATATAAAAACTTGTACATGAGTGTTTATTGCAGCCTTAGTCATAACAGCCAAAAGTGTAAACAACCCAAATGTCCATCAGCTGATGACTGGATAAACAAAATGTATAACCATACAATGGACTATTCTTCAGCAATGAAAAAGAATAAAGTAGTGATGCATCCTAGAACATGAATGAACCTAGAAAATCTTATGTTACTTGAAAGAAGCTGGTTACAGAAAACCACATATTGTATTGTTCCATTTATATGAAATGTATAGATAAACCATAGAGACAGAAAGTAGATTAGTGGTTGCCAGGGCCTGTGGGGCAGGGGGAATGGAGAGTGATGGCTCATAGGCATGACGTTTCTTTTTGGGGTCATGATAATGTGCACTTAGGTTGTAGTGATACTGCACAGCTCAGTGAGTATATTTAAAAAACCATTGAAGTGTGCACTTTAAAAGGGTGAATTTGGCCAGGTGCAACGGCTCATGCCTGTAATCCTGATTGGGAGGCCAAGTGGAAGGATCTCTTGAGGCCAGGTGTTTGAGACCAGCCTGAGCAACAGAGAGCAACCTCACCTCTCCAAAAAAGTAAAAAAATTAGCCAGGCATGGTGACATGTGCCTGTAGTCATAGCTACTTGAGAGGCGAAGGCAGGAGGATCACTTGAGTTCAGGAATTTGAGGCTGCAGTGAGATATGATTGTGCCATTGCTCTCCAGCCTGGGCAGTAGAGTGAGACCCTGTCTTAAAAAGTAAAATAAATATTAAAAATAAAGTAAATACAAGGTGAATTTTATGGTACGTAAATTATGTCTCAATAACGCTACTAAGAAAAAGAAATAGAAGCCAGGCACAGGGTCATTTCCCAGTGCTGATCCTGGCCCTGTGATCTCTCTTGGCAACCATCTTCCTGACAATTCGGGAAATAGGCATGTCCACTTTGGTTCTTTTTGTGCCGTAGAAAGTGGGAGAGAATGTTCTGCTTGGGAAGGCTCAGGCATCGTGTGCCTTGCAGAGGTAACAGCTGGTGCACCTGCACTGGATAGTAACAGGAAAGGGGCAACCTGAGGCAGGAGGGACAGAGGCTGGTGATTTGTTGGAGACAGATTTCATCTATTTCAAAGGTCTTTCCTGTTTGCTTTCAACTGTGTAAGGTCAACTAATGGCTTGGGTGTTCGGGTGGTAGGTGGGTTCCTGTAGGTGCAGTCTAGAAGAAATATTGTTGTTATGGTTTTTGTTTTTTTCATCACACTTTTCCTTAATTTGACCTTTTGTTTGTTTGTATAGCCAAAAGAAGACCCAGAGAGTGTCACTCCTCTTTGAAGACGATGCTGATAGCGGAGGCTCTCTGTTTGGCTCTCCTCCCACATCTGTTCCTCCTGCAACAACGGTATTCTTCATCTCTTAGTCCCAGGAAATGTCCTTGAGTTTATGCTACATCAGTAGTGGTACTTCCCCGAATCAGCTCTTCATACCTAACCTTGGAGGCTGAGTCTTATGGAAGACCTTATTTGCCTAGTTTCAGAAAGAGATCTTCTGATTAATAGTGTTCTACAGAAGAAGCACACGTGCAAAGCCATCATTCAGTGTCAGGTGTAGGAACAAGGAACTGGGTCTCAGAAGAGGCTTGGCCCCATTGGCATGGAATTCTGCTAACATTAGACTAGGCCAGTTAAGGCAAAATCATTCCTTTTATGAGTGTGTGTCAAGTACTAACACTGGTCCTGGTTTATATTAGCCAATCAGTAAAAAGGAAGGAAATTCTCACACGCACTACAAAATGCATGAACCTTGAGGCCGTTATACTCCATCAGTGGAGAAATGGTCACACAGGTCCTAGTACAGTTAGACTGTGGAATACTATACAGTGGTGAAAAAACCCAGGGTGGAGCTTATTGGGATGAAAAACATACTGCAGGCCAAAAAAAAAAAAAAAATGCATAAACACGTAAACATGGTGTAATTTAAACTTTAAAAAACAAGAGATACACATGAATGCCTGGAAACTGGCCTAAAAGTATCGATAGCACATTGTTACCAGCGATTATGTCCCGGGAAAGGTATGGAATGGGGGACATCATACTCTCAGTGCCTTTTTAAAGCCTTTTTAAAGAAGGCATTTGTGCATTACTGTGGAATTAGAAATAAACTCCAAACAAAAAATATCTAGGAGATATGGAAGAAGACCCTTCCTGTTAAATGGAGTTGCACAGCTTATACCAGAAGCTCTCAGCCCTGGGCCAGCATGCTGCCCACCCTGGGCCCCAGGCTCCCTGCTGCTGCTTCTATGTGGCTCCTGAGCCTTTCCTTGGGTGCTGTGTACTTCCATCTCCCCCTTTGAGGGCATCCAGTGGCTGTATAGTTAAAGGAGTCAGGAGATCTGATTGGTTTTTCTTTGTAAATTATAAATAACCTACTCTGGAGGATAACTGAGCAATAAATTAATAAATTTTGCAGCCTCTGGTGCTGTAAAACTTTCAACCTATGGTAATTATGATTGTTAAATAAAACAAAAGGTCAAGACACACAACTTAAGTAGCTGAATAGCCTACATGTTTTTGATTATTTGTGAATATAATCATCTTTAGACAAAAGTAAATAGAAGATACTTCTTATTTACAGATATTTCAGTGTAAGTTAATTGTGACTTGGTTGTAAGCCTATGTTGACCAAAAGGTTAAACCACAGGCAGAAGAACTTAAAGAAATGTAATGTGAGTTTTGTTTTGAGCCAAGCTTGAGAACTACTAGCCCAGTAAAGAGACTCCGCACAAACTGAGAATGCTTCCCAGAGTGGGCCACACGAGACGCAGCATTTATACGTTTCTGTTATATAGAAAATGGGAGAGGGGGGCAGTGAAGCAAAGGTGACTTTCTTAACAATTCAGATTGGTGCTCAGTGACATTGTATATAAGATAAAGTAAATATGTGGTTAACGTATTTTACTCATTAGCCTTTTACCCTAATAAGTACGTAGGGGTCTCAGGGTCAGGAGAGGGATGGTTGATTTTGTGCTGCCTTTGTGCTTCATCCAATAGGCAGGTTGTAATCGGTACCTGTCAGTGTGATATTTGACAGACTCTGGCCTTGCAGGTGAGGTTCAGCTTTCGTTCGTAGGCCCGGTTTCTATTACCCATATGGCCAAGATGCAGCCATATTAGACAATTTTTTTTTCTTCAGACTTTCCTTATTTTCTGACACCTATCAAGAAAGTAAGTTTGACCAGGCGTGGTGGCTCACGCCTGTAATCCCAACACTTTGGGAGGCCGACGTGGGTGGATCACCTGAGGTCAGGAGTTTGGGACCAGCCTGGCCAACATGGTGGAACCCCATCTCTATTAAAAATACAAAAATTAGCCAGGCACAGTGGTGCATGCCTGTGATCCCAGCTACGAGGGAGGCTGAGGCAGGAGAATCGCTTGAACCCAAGAGATGGATTTTGCAGGGAGCTGAGGTTGTGCCAGTGCACTCCAGCCTGGGCAACAGAGCAAGACTCCATCTCAAAAAAAAAAAAAAGAAGGAAAAAGAAAAAAACAGGAAGTAAACTTCATGACAAGGATGAGCTTGTCTTCAAGAAGATTAAAACTGGTACTTTGGGTAGCATTTTCTGTGGTTTAAGGACCTTAGTTATATATGAAGGAAGAATATGATTTGCCATACTTAAGTCTCTTTTTGTCTCCCCTATCAACTATTTGCACTGAAATTTTTTTTGTTTGTTTTGAAACGGAGTCTTGCTCTGTCGTCCAGGCTGGAGTGCAGTGGTGCATCTCGGCTCACTGCAAGCTCCGCCTCCCGGGTTCATGCCATTCTGCCTGAGCCTCCCTAGTAGCTGGGACTACAGGCGCCCACCACCATGCCGAGCTAATTTTTTGTCTTTCTTTAGTAGAGACGGGGTTTCTCTGTGTTAGCCAGAATGGTCTCGATCTCCTGATCTCGTGATCCGCCCACCTTGGCCTCCCAAAGTGCTTGGATTACATGCGTGAGCCACCGTGCCCGGCTGCATTGAATTTTTATGTAGTTTTCAGTGAGTCCAGGATGTTCCACAAAAGCCTTTTCCTTTAATCACTTCAGTATTGCCTTATCTCTTCTGAAATTCTTTATGGCTTCCAGTGTTCTTTTATGTCAGGTTCAATGGTTTTGCACTTTACTTATCTCTTCCTAACTAAAAATCCCCTTGCTCTCTTCTTTCTTCATTCATCACATTTTAAAATCATGATTAGCAATGTCCTTCCTTAGTTTCCCAAATCTGCCTTCCTAACTTGATTTAGGCGTTGCCTCAAAGCACACTTCCTCATGTCATATGGTATGATTTGTATCTATACTATACTATAATAGAGCTTTAGTTTTTTTCTGAAGAACTTGTTGTTAAGTCACTTGCTGCAAAGATGCCATGAATTCCAGGAAAGTCGCAAACCTCAGTTTCGTAGTCCCCAAATCCCTGCCTCCCTGATAAGGAAGAGATGAGAAATGGGCTTGAAGTGCTTGCAGACTTGTACTGAACACTGAGTTGGTATAAAACGCCGGGACTGGCCATGGAAGTATAGTGTATGGTCCTTTCAGATGAACAGACAAACAGATGTGTGCTAGCTGTTATATAAGTTAGGAAGAAAGTCAAGGAAGGGTCAGGTAGAGAGATAAATATTATGCTTATTCAACAAAGCAACTGACACTTAACTGAAGAGGACAGAGACCATGAGTGACATCTGAGTGGGGGCCTTGCTTGAAGGATGGGGAGGATTTGCATCTACAGACATCGAGGGCAGCGTGGCATGGAAGTTTGAAAGTTTGCAGTGACTTTAAGGAACAGCATGGAAAGGAGGAGATGCACATGAGTAGAGGGGTAGAATGGGGTGTCTGCTGAGTGTCATTTGCTTCATGCAAGGAGTGCAGGTTTGGGTTGGGAGAGGATCTGATCCAGCAGGTGTTTTGTTTTAGCAAGACAACTCTGGATGATGTCTTCTAGTTGAAATATAAGAGGAGTGAGGCAGAGAGAGAGAAACTCATAATCGTCTGGTGGCAGAGGTAAGGATCTGAGTGAGGGAGGCATGGGGGTTGACAGACACAAGTAGACAGATACAGGTGATGTGGTGGCGTGAAGTGTCCTGTCCACAAGTCCCGGGTGGTGGTGTTTGTTGCTTCTCCCTTTTGGTGCTACCTTCACTATCCTGTCCTCTCTTCCTTGATCACATTTAGCTGAAGCCCCAAGAGGATGGTTTGGGCTTGTTCTGTATATGGCCATGCTGGTCAGACACACTTTTTTATTGTTATGGATGTCGTGTACTCTTCTTTTGGTAGAAAAAAGAGACTGTCTCTGAGGCACCACCTTTGCTGTTCAGCGATGAAGAAGAGAAGGAGGCACAACTTGGAGTGAAGCCTGTGGATAAGAAGGTTGAGAGTGCCAAGGAGTCATTAAAATTTGGGAGAACTGATGTGGCTGAGTCTGAAAAGGTGGACTTTTCTCTCTTGTATGCTTGAATGCGTTTGTCTCTCGTATGTTGTTTTAAACACACACAACCCCTTAAGTTTTTTGACCACAGAAAATAAATGGCCCATCTGTAGACAGATTCGAAAACATAGACAAGCAGTGTGTGTCCCCACAGTGCAGGAAGCCTCTGCAGGGCCTTTCCTCCCGGCCCTTCTCCAAGACATGTTCGCGCTGTGGCGTGCCTGCTCCTGTCTCTGTGGTTACTGTCACGTCATGGCATCTTTGCTTTCTAACTTGTTCTCTTCTATGCAGTGTTCCTGTTACCCTTGGTCCTCCTTTGATCCCCGACTGCACTTGAATTTAAATGTCAGTTTTAAGGAGATTTTAGTTTAGCATGCTTTTACTTTTAGATGATATTGGCAAGGATTACAGAGTAGAGTGAAATTTCTACTCTTTCTAAAACATTAGCTTTCATGTCCTGGACGGTCTGCCGTCTCTTGCAGGAGGCCTGTGGGTAGTGCTGCTGGCCACACCTGGGCATCCAGCCTTGTGGTTGCCTTCAGTCTCTATATGCCTCCTTTCTTTCTCTAACTTTTCTTATACGCTGTGTGTCCAGCTGCTTAGGTCTAAGATCTCCCAGGGCCTATGTGAAGAGTGTTGTATTTGCATTTGCTGCTGAGGCTCCTTGGAGCTACAGTGATACAAGCATTTCATTTGTACCTGTGTTCCTGTGTGAAATTCTCTTCCTAGTGGCTGTGTGTGGACCCCAGTCTTATCCCGGTCCCGGTCCACACTTGACTCTGACTGGTTGCTGTACTGCCCTCTCCCTGAGTGTAAGCCCCTTGCGGACTAGGCCCAGTTTGTTTTGCTCACCATTATATCTGTAGTACTTGGCATATTACTTTGCACACAGTAAGGCACTATGTTATAAATTATGTATTTCTTTAAAGAAGCATTTTTTTTAATAGTTTGAGTACTCTGAAATCGGGATGTACCTCATAATCAATTGTATCTTACCTGAAATGTGCTAGTTGTTGAATGAATAAATGCTGCATTTTAGAATTATTTCAGAGATTCTTCTTCCATTGCCTATACAGTGTAAGCCTTTTAGAATTTGAGGGTCTGATTTTCCTGATCAGATTTCCCCCTTGGGGCTTATGTATTAGTTAAATGCTACGAATTCATGGTCCACTCCCAATGATCGGCACTTGTGTTAGTTATCTTTGTCACTTAGAAATTCTTCCTAGTTCATGAGCAACCAGTGTGCATCAGGATTACAGACGTCCTATCACTTGATAGGAGAGAGGGGCCCATGGTCTTAAACTGCTTGGAAAAGTTATCTTTGGCTACGGATGATTGTACAAGACTGTCTCTTGGAGCAGCCAATCAAGAATTGACCTCAGTGTTTTGTTACTTGGGTGCAGATGTGATTCACTGTGCCCTGAGTCATGCAAATGTGGCAGTTACTGAATTAATGAGGAGCTTGGCGGGTTCCATGATAGGATTTGTATTTTCTGGTGTTACTTATTTTTTTCTCCCTATTATTTTCATTTTCAGGAAGGACTTTTGACTAGATCTGCTCAGGAAGCAGTCAAGCATTCTGATTTATTTTCTTCATCATCCCCATTGGACAAAGGAACCAAGCCTAGAACCAAAACTGTTCTTAGCTTGTTTGATGAGGAAGAGGATAAAATGGAAGATCAAAACACTATCCAGGCTCCACAGAAAGAAGTAGGAAAGGTAAACGAAAAGCAATAGTGGTTCAAGTCTCTGGATGAGATAAAAGACTCTCATCTCATGGTTGTCATTCTGTCATGTGAGTTTCTGAAGGAATCTTAACCTGCAACGTAGCGTGTTAATGGTTCTCTGCAGTCATTTAGATATTTGGGAATCTTAATCAGGAACTCTTACCTCAAGTAGCAGTGTTAGGATAGGGGATTAGAATTTCACCCCCCTCTTCTGGGATTTACAGACCTTGTTGTTCCTTCTAGCAAAGCTTTGCCCCTTGGCCAGTTGTGGGATGTAAGCAACAGGAAAGGGAAGTTAGGCTGGAGCTGTACAGTTAAGTTATTTCTAACATTCAGTTTAAGAAAAAGTGTTATAGATGAACCTTTCATACTGATCAGGCGTCAGCAAACTATTTCTATAAAGGACCATATAATGCCTATTTTAGCTTTTGCAGCCTATTTGGGCTCTGTCATAACTGCCTAGCTCTGCCACTGGCAGCATGAAAACAGCCCTGGGAAACATGAAGATGGATGGGCATGACTGTGTTCCAGTTAGTTTTATTAATAAAAATAGGTGATGGGCAGCTGGGCGTGGTGGCTCATGCCTGTAATCCCAGCACTTTAGGAGGCCAAGGTGGGTGGATCACAAGGTCAAGAGATCGAGACCATCCTGGCCAACATAATGAGACCCTATTTCTACTAAAAATACAAAAAGTAGCTTGGCATGATGACGCGTGCCTGTAATCCCAGCTACTCGGGAGGCTGAGGCAGGAGAATTGCTTGAACCAGGGAGTCGGAGGTTGTAATGAGCCGAGATCGCACCACTGCACTCCAGCGTGGCAACACAACAAGACTCCATCTCCAAAAAAAAAAAAAAAAAAAAAAAAGATAGATGATGGTCATTCTGTGAGGTCAGTATGACCCTGATATTAAAACTAGACAGCGACATCACCAGAAAGCTACAGATATCCTTTATGAATGTAGAGGCCAAAATCCTCAACGGAAATACTACTGAACCCAATTCAGCAAAATATAAAAAGGATTGCACATTATGAGAAGTGAGATTTACCCCTGGAATGCAAGGTTGGTTCAACATCTAAAATCAGTTGATATAATGCACCGTATCAATAAAATACAGAATTAAAAGGCACATGATGATCTCAACACATGCAGAAAAAGCATTTAATAAAATCCACACCTTTTCATGGTAAAACACTCAATTAATTAGGCATAGGAGGAAGCTTAATGAACTTGATAAAGGACATCTATGAAATCCCTCAGCTGACATCATACTTAATGGTGAAAGACTGCATGCTTTTCAACCCTAACATCATGAACAACACAACAATGTCCATTCTTGGTAATTCTAATCAACCTTGTACTGGGGATTCTAAGCAGGGCATGTAGGTGAGAAAATGAAATAAAAGGCATTCAGATTGGAAAGGAAAAAGTGAAGTGACACAATCTGTATTTGCAGATGGCATGATCTTTTATACAGAAAGTCTTAAGGAATCTACAAAAAACATCCATTGGAAATAAAGTCATTAAGATTGAAGGATGTAAGATCAATATGTGAAAACCAATGGTAGTTCTGTAAGCTAGTAATGAACATTTACTAATTTATGAAAGTTACTAGTCGTAACTTTCTTTTTTTTTTTTTTGCAATGGAGTTTCACTCTTGTCCCCCAGGCTGGATTGCAATGGCACAATCTCGGCTCACTGCAACCTTTGCCTCCTGGGTTCAAGCGATTCTCCTGCCTCAGCCTCCCAAGTAGCTGGGATTATAGGCACCCACCACCATGCCCAGCTAATTTTTGTATTTTTAGTAGAGACAGGGTTTCACCATGTTGGCCACGCTGACCTCGAACTCTTGACCTCAGGTGATCCACCTGCCTCAGCCTCCCGAAGTGCTGGGATTACAGGCGTGAGCCACTGCACCCGACCTACTAGTAGTAACTTTCATAAGCAATTACTAGCTTATGAATGAAATTAAGAAATCAGTTTCTTTTATAGTAATACCAAGAAGGGTAAAATACTTAGGAGTAAATTTAGCAAAAGAATTACAAGACTTGTAAACTAAAATCTACAAAACATTGAAAGAAATTAAAGACCTAGAATCGATGGAAAGACATCTCATATTTATGGACCAGAAACCTTAATATTGGTAAGGTGGCAATACTTCCTTCCCAAAGTGATTTATTGTAATCTCTATCAAAATTCCAGCTTGCTTTTTGCAGAAATGGACAAGCTGATCCTAAAATTTTTATGGAAGTGTAAGAGACCAAGAATAGCCAACAGTCTTGAAAAGGAAGAATAAAGTTAGAAGACTCACACTTCCTGATTTCAAAACTTACTTTAAGACAGGGTGGTATTGGCATAAGGTTAAAATACATAGATCAGTGAAGTAGAATTGAGAGTCTAGAAATAAACCCTCACATTTACAGTCAGTTGCTTAAGGTGCCAAGATATTTCAGTGGGGACACAATAGTCTTCAGCAGATGTGCCAGGATGCTGATTATCTACATGCAAAGGAATGAAGTTGGACCCATTAATAAATAAACTCAGATCCAGTGTAAGATCCAAATGTAAGAACTAAAACTGTACAACTCCTAGAATCTAGAGAGTATGCGAGTAAATTATCATGCCCTTGGATTAGGCAAAGCCTTTTTAGATAGGACACCAAAAGCACAAGTGACAAAAATAGCTAAATTGGGCTTTATTTAAATGAAAAACGTTTGAAAAACATTTAAAGGGCACCATCTGGAAAGTCAAACAACCACCCACAAAATGGGAGAAAAGATTTACAAATCATATATTTGATAAAGGACTTAGATCCAGAATATGTAAAAGACTTATAAGTCAATAATAAAAAGACAAATAGCCCAGATGAAAGAAGGGATAGGCCAGGCGTTGTGGCTCATGCCTGTAATCCCAGCACTCTGGGAGACCAGGACGGGAGGATTGCTTTAGGCCAGGAGTTCAAGACCAGCCTGGGCAACATAGCAAGATCCTGTCTCTACAAAAAATTAAAAAAATTAGCCAGGCCTGGTTGCGTGCTTCTATAGTTCTATCTCCTTGGGAAGTTGAGGCCGAAGAGTCCTTTGAGCCCAGGAGTTCAAGGCTGCAGTGGGCTGTGATCACACCACTGCACTCAGGCTGAGTAACAGAACGAGACCCTGTCTGAAAAAAAATAGATAAGACAGACATCTGAATAGAGATTTTACTGAAGAAGACAGACAAATGGCCAAAAAGGGTATAGAAAGATACTCAGCGTCAGGGAAGCCAAAACCACAATGACATACCACTTCATACCCGGGAAGAGGACCATAATAGAAAAAAAAAAAAAAAAAAAAGGGAAGTAACGTGTGTTGGTAAGGATGTGGATAAATGGAAATTCTCATTCCTTGCTGCTGCAAATGTGGAACAGTACAACCACTTTGGAAAACAGTTTGCTGTTCTTTAAATTCTTATAACATAAAGCTACCACACAATCCAGGAATTTTATTCCTGGGTACATATCCAAGAGAAATAAAAACATGTTCACACAAAACTTGAATATGATTGCTCCCAGCAGCATTATTCATAATAGCCAAAAGATGGAAACAATGGCTAAACATAATATAGTATATCCATACAATGGAATATTATTTGGTAATAAAAAAGGCAAAGTACTGATACATGCTGCCATATGGATGAACCTTGAAAACATTCTAAATGAAATAAGCCAGTCATGGAAGACCGCATATTATGTGATTCCATTTATATGAAATGTCCAGAATAGGCATATGGATGGAGACAGAAAGTAGATTAGTAGTTACTGGGGGCTGGGAGTGGCAGTGAGCAGGAATGGATAATTACTGCTAATGGTTTGGGGTTTCTTTTGGGGGTGATGAGAATGTTCTAAACTTAGATTGTGGTAGTGGATACACAAATCTGACCATACCAAAAAATCATTACATTTTATACTGTAAATGGGTAGATTTTATGGTATATGAATTTGATCTCAGTGGTGATGTTATGCAAACCAGGTTGGCAGGTCGTAGATTGCCAATCCTTTTTATAGATCTAACCAAAGAAATCGTCTATGTTTATTTCTACAAAAAATGTTTTATGAATTTTTTTGTTATACCAATACTATAAGCTTATTTATAAATGAGAGCTGCACACAGTGAATATGATTAATTTGATATGTTTTCTCCCAGTCTCTTACTGTGTATGGTTTTGTAATGTTTTTCCATGGTTGTGAAATATTTAACCTTACGTGCTGTGTTAAACTCATTTTTATATATAACAATAATAATTATTGTTAATGTGATTTATTTTGTTAGAAGTAAGTTTTTCATTAGTTTTTTTGTTTTGTTTTGTTTTGAGATGGAGTCCCACTGTGTTGCCCAGGCTGGAGTGCAATGGTGTGATCTCGGCTCACTGCAGCCTCCGCCTCCCAGGTTCAAGGATTCTCCCACCTCAGCCTCCCAAGTAGCTGGAATCACAGGCATACACCACCACACCTGGCTAATCTTTGTATTTTTAGTAGAGATGGGGTTTCACCACATTGGCCAGGCTGGCCTCGAACTCCTGGCCTCTGGTAGTCCGCCCGCCTTGGCTTCCCAAAGTGCTGGGATTACAGGCATGAGCCACCATGCCTGGCCTTTTTGTTAAGTTTTAATCTGTGGCTGTGATAAGGAAATAGGTATGAATTTTAGAATGTCAGGTCTGGAGCATTATATTATCAAACCAATAATGTTGATGGTAACTTTTAAATGTTAGATATCTAGTAAACAAAAAGGGACTCACTCGGAGTCTGAAAGTAGGGCAGAAGTGATGGACAGGCATGGGAAGGCTTGTGGTCGCACCTGTGCCAGGTCTTTGGCCTGCAGTGCTTACAGGCGAGGGATACATACGTGACCGCTCTGTGTAGTTTGTGCTTGAGTCAGTGCTGTCTCTTCTTCTCTTTGGAAATGAGATGGAGAGAATTCATTCAGTTGTATGTTTTTTATCTTCAAAATGTTTCTCATTGTGGAACTAATGGATTGCTTTTCTAATAAAAAATTTAGATACTATACAAAGTTTATATAATATATATAACCTGGAAAGATTATCTCTAAAGCTCATGCGCATATATATATCTGTATATATAGATATACAGATATATGTAAACTTTGTATTTATAAAAACATTTTCTGGTATTTTTGGAAGCGCCGTAGCATTCCATTTTGTCAATGTTTCATTCCCCTACCGAGTGGCTTTTAGGCTGTGGCCAGCCTTTTGCTAATATAATAACAGCTGCAGGGGACATCTTTGTTGTGTCCATCTTTAACATGTGTAACTTCCTTGAGATAAGTTCTTACAGCTCTAATCACACATGACCTTCCCTCCTGTTCCCAGCGCCGTGATCCTGATGCCCGCCCCAAGAGCACAGGTGTCTTCCAGGATGAAGAGCTGCTTTTCAGCCACAAGCTCCAAAAGGACAATGACCCAGATGTTGACCTTTTTGCTGGCACCAAAAAAACCAAGGTCAGTTCCAAATGGTTCCCCACATTATGACTTGTTATTGTATTGGGTACCGTCTCAACAGCTCACCTAGTTCTCTTTGTAAATTGTTTTGCTTTTGGATATTGAACTTGAGTCTTGTTTATTCTAGCTGTTAGAGCCAAGTGTTGGGAGCCTGTTTGGGGATGATGAAGATGATGATCTTTTCAGCTCTGCCAAGTCCCAGCCTTTGGTACCAGCCTTTTGTTCTCAATACTGGGTTGTGTGGGAAAGATTCTGGGAAAGGAAACTAACGTCCAGTTAGATGATTAAGGAAAATCCTAGGAGAGTCATGCTGCTTTCTACTAAATGAATGGCAAATAACATGCCGAGGGGAGCGTGTGTGGAGGATGCAATGCTTAGTTTCTGTTGTTTCTCATCTTATGTTCCCTATACTAACATTAAAACATTAATAATCCAGGCTCTCTGACTGTACTACACATCTGTGTGATGTTTAAATGGTTGATTGAAAGACCATTGCATACACTGGGGTGACTAAATATTCGTGCCGTTCAGGTGCAAAGCTTTGAGTCTGAGTTTTAGCCTTTCTATGTCATTTTCTCCCCCAGCCCCAGTAGGTTTTTGTAAGTACTCTGTTTTCTTTTTATCATAGAGAGGACTCCTGTGACAGCCACAGTCTTCAGAATGCTATTTCTGAAATCCTACCTTTGAGTTGGTTCAGCCCTCATTTGAGAAAGTATTTTTAAGACTCAGAAGCCAGGATTGTTTTTTGCATTATGATTTTTCCTTAAAATTTCTAAGATACTTGATGGCTTTTTGGTATTTTTTTTCTTTTGAAGGTACAAGAGAAAAAGAGAGTAGTGAAAAAAGACCACTCTGTTGACTCTTTCAAAAACCAGAAACATCCTGAATCCATTCAAGGTAGTAAAGAAAAAGGCATATGGAAGCCGGAAACACCTCAGGTTAGAAATCCTCTTTAAGGATTTTCAGCTCTTGTTTGCATCCCAGTACAGAGAAATTCCATTATGCAGACCCACAGTTATTCAGACTTGTCTGCATTAAGGAGGAAACAGTAACCAGGGCTGCCGCTTTGTCTTCACTGCACTACCCCCGAGTCATCTCCCCTCTCCTCGCTCCATACTCCAGAGTTTCATGAATCTATACTTTAATAGTTAGTGTTTTTTGATGCCATGCCAGATTTGACTCTAAGGTGGAGTTAAGGTAGGATGAAGAATCTTCTTCCCACTAAAGAATTTATTTCTCCCTCTGGATTTCCTTGGAATAGAATTAAAATAGAAATAAATGTAAATTACATCTGATTTCTTGGCTGCTCTCAGTGTTGCCTCTCCCAAGGTCATTGCTGTTGGGCCCTACTCTGCAGCAGTCTTCTCAGAAGGCTGTGGAGCTCCTCCTGGGAACAGCCCAGTACTGGAGAGCGAGTGCCAGTTCCATGTGCAGGTGTCCCAGGGTGTCTCACTGAAGCCTTAGTGTCCTGAGCTGTAAACCTGAGGCACTTGGACCAGCACATCACCACTGACCCTTCCTGGGGCTCAGATCTTTTGCTTTTAGAGCCAGTGCATTAGGCTATGGTTGAATTTTTGTGTGCTCCTTGAAATTTCTGTTTGATAACCAACATGGTAATTTTGCCTGCTGGTCAGTTTTAGGTGCTCTGATAAACTGTGACTCTTGGGAATCTTACTCATCTTGTGTTCCTTGACTCCATATCTGATCTGACAGCTTTCCACTTAACGTGACAGAGGAGGAGGCATACGTGAAGTAGTGCTAGTGAAACGTCAGGCCCCAGGAGAGATTTGAATGCCTTTCCCTTTAAAGAGCTACAGAAAGTGACAGTTTTGCTCCATCACAGATTTATTTACAGGCATAAGAAACACTTGTCTTTCTGTTTCCCCAGTGGATTTTTAACTGGATGTAATTTTACACAGGACTCATCAGGTCTCGCTCCATTTAAAACCAAAGAACCATCCACTCGGATCGGGAAGATACAAGTAATTAAAACACTGGAATCTTCATTGCCTGCCCTGTGGCATCTATAAACTTTTTTGGGTTTCCTACTTTTGTCAGCTGCTGCCAAGCATCTTCTCATCTCTTCCCCCGCCTCCCCTCCCTGCACCTAGTTGTTGTCTCTTGTGTGCTGCGTCTTTAACATCTATTCTTTGAGCCCAGTGGTGGGCATAGGTGTAAGACCCTCTGTTTTAATTCTGAGACTAGATCAGACGATTTTCCTACATTTCTCTTCTCCTCTCGTATTATACATTGTGTGCACCGAATCTTGTCATGTGTCACAGTAAAGATAATAGACTGCTGTGTTGAAGAACAAATACAGAGTTTCATTTTTCTTCTTTAGGCAAGTTTAGCGATCAACCCAGCGGCCTTGCTGCCCACAGCGGCTTCCCAGATCTCCGAAGTAAAGCCTGTTTTGCCGGAATTGGCTTTTCCTTCATCTGAACACAGAAGGAGCCACGGTCTGGAAAGTGTGCCTGTCCTTCCCAGGAGTGGGGAGGCCGGTGTGAGTTTTGATCTTCCAGCTCAGGCAGACACCTTACACAGTGCAAACAAGGTGATGAAACCATCTTTGCTTCCTTGCTCTCTTCTTTTAACCAGAACATGCATATGCTTCTTTCTAGTTTATCAATTGCATACACAGCAGTCTTTGACTCTCCTTTTGAAGGGGGTGCCTCATCCTTCAGCCGCTCCCCCCTCCATTCTCCCCACCCCCCTCATCCTGCACCTGCTTTTCCACGGCCTGCATTTGGTACATTTGCATTTTGCTCAGTAGCCACAGTAACGTCTCACCACTTTGGCTGGTGTCTGACACCTGCAGGTTTCCAGCACTGCCACCTGGGGGTCTTCTAACCACAGAGCAGATCATGCCCCTCCTGCTGGCGCTTCCTCACTGCTCCAAGGAGAGCATTTGGGCTCCTGGGTTTGGTATGAAACCCCTTTACAATCGGTGCCAGCCCATGTGTGCAGCTTCCTCACCAGTCACTGCACACTTTGCAGCCTGACTCCAGGCACACCAGGTGCCACTCCCTGAACACACATGGTCTGTTCTGCTGCTGCCCAAGGTTCCTGCTGCCTCCTCACCAGGAATGCTCCTCTCTGTCCACAGCTGTACTTCCACATGCCCACTTCTGTCACTGTGCCATGCACTCCCCGCACCAAGTTCCCACAGCAGCGACACTGTTTCATGGGATCTCCTCAATGGACTGTGAATCCTTTGAATTTTCCTTTCATTTTAGTTGGGTTTCTTGTTTCTATCCAGTCTCCCTTCTCTAGAAAGCTTTAGCTGATCTCCAAGTAAGTGATAGGACACAGAATGACCTACCCTGGCAAATAGATTCATTTCACATGTTTCCAAACCTGTTTCCTTGTGCGAAACAAAACAGCCTTCCTTTTACGACAATTTTCATTGGCTTTTTTTTTTTATTATTAAGTTTAAATTGGCAACTAAAATTGTGACATTCCCCTGAAGTTGGCAACACAGTCATACTTTGCCCAAAGTAGATTGTATCTTCTCAAAATTCTACTTGATTGTGTATCTTGGAATTTATCATAAACACTGCATCATTGCTACTAAGTGATTCATGTTTTGAAATTATATGAGAAGTTCTGATTTCTAAGCCATATTTCTTATGTGGAATATTTAACATTTGAATTTAATGTTTATTGACTTGAAGAAAACAGCACCTTAGATTACCTCTCTTTATTGTCTCGTATTTCTCCCCGCTCCTGGAGCCTGAATTTAGACTAGCCCCCTAACAAAGGTTAGTACCAGAATTCCCCAATTCTTTCTTGTTTTGAAAGATACCCACGTTTCTATTGAGGGTAGAGTAGGGGCCAAGGGAGGGGTTGTGAGACACAGAGAGCCAACATGCCTACTTTCCAAGTTTCCAGCAACAAATGAAGCTTTTTGTGTGAAACTGAATTGAAACTGCCCTGAAAAGATTAAAAAATGGAGAACTCTAAAGGATTAAGAATGACTTAGTCTTGGAGTACTAGGAGCTATTAAACTCCTTCCTTGGAAATCATTAAGAAATAACCTCTTCTATGTTCTTAGATAATATCTTCATTGAAGTAGACCAGATAACCTTACAATATTTTGAGTCACTGATTCTTTGCCATAGTAGCTTTGAACACTTTATTTTATCGTCAGATCAATGTGTGTTTTTTTTGCCGTTGCAGAGCCGTGTCAAGATGAGAGGGAAGCGTAGACCGCAGACCCGTGCAGCTAGGCGGCTGGCTGCTCAGGAGTCCAGCGAGGCTGAGGACATGAGTGTCCCCAGAGGACCCATTGCACAGTGGGCTGATGGCGCCATTTCCCCTGATGGCCATCGGCCACAGCTCAGAGCAGCCAGTGGAGAAGACAGCACTGAGGAGGCCCTGGCAGCTGCCGCTGCACCTTGGGAAGGTGGTCCTGTGCCTGGAGTGGACAGAAGCCCCTTTGCAAAGTCTCTGGGTCATTCCAGAGGGGAGGCTGACCTTTTTGATTCTGGGGACATCTTTTCCACAGGCACTGGATCTCAGTCCGTGGAGAGAACAAAACCCAAGGCAAAGATAGCAGAGAATCCTGCCAACCCACCAGTGGGTGGTAAAGCAAAGAGCCCCATGATTCCTGCTCTAGGCGAGGCCAGCAGTGATGATGATCTCTTTCAGTCTGCTAAACCAAAACCAGCAAAGAAAACAAATCCCTTTCCTCTCCTGGAAGATGAGGATGACCTCTTTACAGATCAGAAAGTCAAGAAGAATGAGACAAAATCCAATAGTCGACAGGATGTCACATCAACAACACAAGATATTTTTGAGGTAATAGGACTTAACACGCTTTTGTGTCTGTTCTAAGTTAAGGAAGGTATCTGATTGGCTTATATGAGCCATAGGTTATGTTTAGCTTGTTGCATGCATACCCCGTAGCCACTTGCTTAGTAATTATAATTAGGCTCTTTTATTAATAAGTCTAACATTGATTCAGAAGTGGTTTTTTGTTTTGTTGCATGTAGAATGTATTTCTTGGCTGGCCATGATCATTGATACAGGTCTTGGTTTCTCTAGTCTGTATGGTTTTTTTATTTTTATAGAATATTGTTGTAATCAGCTTCCCGGGCATGCCACTCGTTGACATGCATACAGCTCCACTGGTCCAGCTTGGGAGTTTAACCTCTGGTTCTGGGGACATTGGCCCTGGCTGGAGCTGACAATGTAGTGCATGCAGGCAATAAGACTTTCAGTGGCATTTGCTCAGCAGATGTTTACTGAGCACCTGGGGACTGCAGGCACGAGGTGAACTCGGAGAAGTGCTAGGCTCCTTAAGCTCTCTGGCAAGATAATCAAATACAAACAGGGCAATGGATAATTAAGATGTTTTCAAATAGTACTAAGTGTCATGAAGAAAATAACCTGGGGCAGAGTGGTAGGTAAGGGTGGGAGGTGCTCCTTTAGGCAGGACTGGTAGAGAAGGTGTCACTGCAGTGCCGGCATTTGAGCCAGGTTGAGATGGGCGGGTCAAGCTGTGCAGAGATCTGGGGTAGTGCATCCCAGGCAGAGGGGGCAGTCTCTAGGCTGTTCCACACACCCTGGCCAATTGCGTTTCCATAGCTTGTTGACGTGTTTGAGTTTAAAAAGCAAATTGATTTAACATTGTTTTGTATGTATTTTTGGCTTAACAAGGATGATATATTTGCTACGGAAGCAATGAAACCCTCTCAGAAAACCAGAGAGAAGGAGAAAACATTGGAATCTAATTTATTTGATGATAACATTGATATCTTTGCTGACTTAACTGTAAAACCAAAAGAAAAGTCCAAAAAGAAAGTGGAAGCCAAGTCTATATTTGATGATGATATGGGTAAGTTTGGTTTTCTACATCTGACCTAGAGAATTCTTACCTTTCCGTCACTTGGTATTTTTCCTGCTACCTTTTCTTGGCCCTTTTCTGGAAAATGCACGCCAGCGGGTTCACTTCAGTGTAATCCTGAGTTAGGCTGAAGATAGGTAAGAGATGGACTAATTATTTTAGTGAAGTAACTCTTTCCTATGATAGTTATCAAAGAATTTGAAGGCACCCAGAGTTTGACGTTTAAGTATAATTTAACTTTGATCTCGGTGCACCTCACCAATCATCTGTGACACACCCTGATGTTATGAAAGGAGGTTTGATCAGAAATGACCTCACGTGCTAAAGTAGACTGAGGGGACTGCCTTGGGTGTGATGTGGTTGGCTGAGTCAGAGCTCCAGATGGACAGGGGGTGTCCATGGTTCTGTGCGAGAAGAGAGCAAGTCTAGACCTGGGTGTAGGCTCTATCTCAGGCGTTGCATCTCACTGAGGTCTTTGGTGTTTGGGAGCAAGCTTGTCTTCCTTATATGGCACAACTTCTGCTTTATTAGTAGACAAGGCAAATGCCCGAGAACCTTAAATATTGGACTTTTGATAAATCCTGTGGGCTGAGGCCACATACACATTTCCTACTCCCCCCGTCAATCTAGACCTTGAGACTAACTGGGAGACAGCTGGTGCTGCAGAGTCACTCACTGGCTCTGTGCCTCCAGCAAGCGGTGTGCTCTGTCTCCTCTGCTTCCCGCCACATGGAGTACAGAAGGGAACTCGTTCATTATTTTAAATACAAAAAAAGTAATACGTGCTTACTGTAATAGATTCATGCAATTCAGAAAATGTAAAAAGTGAATAACCCCTAGAGGTAATAGTAACAGTTTGGTGTATATCCTTTCAGACACAGTGACATTAATATATGTTTGTGTACACATCAATGTATACCCTCACTTTTTAAAAAGTAAGAATTTATTTACCTATTCTGCTCTGTCTTTTAGTTACTTAGTGTCTTTTCATGTCAGTACATAGAGATCTCCTTCCTTGTTTTCAGTGGTGTGCTCGATTTCTTTGTATTTAGCCATTAGCCTGTTGACGGCAATCTCGATTGTTTCTGTTTTCTTTATTACAAATAATACTGTGGTCTTTACCATTTGTGTACACCTAACTTTATGTATACATGCTAAAATCATGGTTGGATAAAACCCTAGCAGTAACATTACTGGGTAAGTACCATAATTAGATAAGACAAGCTCTTGAGTCAGTGAAGCACCAAACGAATGCGGTGACGGAGGCTTACAGTCTTACATTGAGATGCCTCAAATCAGTGCATTTATTCTGAAAGAAAACGGGTGGGTCCTATGTTGGATTTCCCTTTGCATATTTGTATTGCTCTTTTAAAACCCAGTATGAAAAGAATATCTAAATAAGTCCATTGTCCCTGATGGTAGGGGCGTGGGCTGGTTTGGAGATGAAGTTACCCTTCCCTTTTTTCTGTCCTGCACATGCACGTACAAACACTTTTGTAGCTGAAGAAATTGTGCTCCAGGAGAAACCTGTGTATGATCATAAAACTTAATGTGTAACAAACACAGAACCAGCATCTTAGAGGCTTGAGTTCTAGGTTAGTGTTTTAGGGTACTCCATGCTGTTACCAGAGCTGGGTCTTTGGTGGTTTGCTTACATGTGTCTTAAAAGGACCTCTCCCCACCCCTCTTCAGCAACTGTTTTTCTTTTTTCTTTCTAAAGATGACATCTTCTCCTCTGGTATCCAGGCTAAGACAACCAAACCAAAAAGCCGATCTGCACAGGCCGCACCTGAACCAAGATTTGAACACAAGATGTCCAACATCTTTGATGATCCCCTGAATGCCTTTGGAGGCCAGTAGAGCACACAGGGTATCCACATGTTACCCTGCAGCTACATTGTTGAGTTAGTGATGATGTCGTGTATGCTCATGGTCTTAACTAGATTACAAAAAGCAAATACTAGAACAGCTAGCTCATCTTTTACCCAATGTACTTAGTATTTTTCTGCACTGGTTTAATCATGCTTAATACTATAAAACAAAAATAAATATTTCACAGTGGTTGGTTTGTTTTGTTTTTAAACTGCAGTTTGATTTAGTTAGCCTTGCTGGGGCCATAATATGCTTCAGGGTGTGTAAAAGACTAAATCTCTCCTTGTGGCTTTCATGGGTAGGCAGGGAATCTCAGAGGTAGCAAATGCCACCTGACCAGAAGTCTTTGTTATATGGATGGGAACCCTAACTTAGGGCCTGGGCAGGGGAAAGAGAAAGAAGATGAGAGTTTATGGGAGCAGGTTTTCACTGAATTCTGAGGGTGCCTCTGCATGTCCTCCAAGGCAAAGTTTGGCTAGCTATGGCCCTTCCACTGTCATATTTTGTTAATAAAATTTTATTGGAACACAACCACATTCATTTATTTACTTGAAACTCAGTGGCTTGGTAGAAACCTCTTTCACATTTTCCGCCTGGACTTGGCCGTGTGGTTTCATGGGGAGACATCTGTAGGCTCTATCTGTGCTGGAGACATCTGTAGGGCTTGACGGGACTAGACATCTACAAAGGCTCACTCACACAGCTGGCTGCAGATGCTGGTGTTGGCTGGGCATTTAGCTTGGCCTGTTGACCAGAGCACCTGCCTGGGGCCTCTCCATGGCTTGGGCTTCTCACAGCATCAGCGCTGGGAAAAATATATACATATACCTTGGCGAACTTTAAACACTTAATTGCACAAATGTTTATGTTCATCTCTATTATTAAATAAATTAATAAAGAAAAGTATTACAAGGAGATTTGGTCTCTTTTTCCAGTAATACAGTTTTAAAATCTCATAATTAACATAATTAAAGTTTTTTATACTTTTACTTTCAATAAGTATTTATTAGTCATTTTTATTTATTTATTTACTTTTTTTGAGACAGAGTTTGGCTCTTGTTGCCCAGGCTGGTGTGCAATGGCATGATCTCGGCTCACTGCAACCTCTGCCTTCCGGGTTCAAACGATTCTCCTGCCACAGCTTCCCGAGTAACTGGGATTACAGGCATGCGCCACCATGCCCAGCTAATTTTGTATTTTTAGTAGAGATAGGGTTTCTCCATGTTGGTCAGGCTGTTCTTGAACTCCCAACCTCAGGTGATCCACCCGCCTTGGTTGTAATCTAACCTAATTGAAATATTTTTAAAAGCAGGACAAAAATTTCAACATTTTGTATGATTATAGCTACGTTAAAATATGTCTAGAAAATACAGTCAGGGGAAATAAAAACTTTCATTGCCTCAAATTGCCGCAAAGCCAAGGGGGCACTGCCCATGGCCAGGGAGGGTGAGCCCTGGAAGCACAGAGGTTGCTGACTCCCAGCCCAGCAGCAGCTGAACCCTCAGCCCCGAATGCCTGGTTTCTCCTTGCATGTGAATCCAGGTCCCAGCATCTTGTCTTTGACGGGAGCAGCCCTGGCGCATCCTCTTGGAAAACAGAAAGATGCTCATGGATGCTGGCTGTGAGGCAACCTGAGGGCTCTGAAGACCTCCTGTGGGCTCCCACTGAGGCCAGAGCCTCAGCCTCTGACACCCGAGAATGGAGTGGGCAGTATAGGTGGGGTAGAGAAGAAGAAAGTTCTTCGGATGTCCTGGTTAGTCACCCTGATCCTGGGAAATGCACACTCACGGCTGAATCAGGGAGAATCAAGTCACTCGGCCAGAAAAACAAGCCATTATGGCCAGCGAAGCGCTCACGAAGCACACACAAATACGCATATATGTGCACCCACAAACATAGAATTACACACATGCCCAATACACACATATGTACATGCACACTAACTCATTACCCACATATGAACATATATGCACACAACACACCTATACACATACACTTACGTACAGATGCCCAAATGCACACATACACCCTTACACAATACACATGTATACACATGTACTCCTGACACATTCACACGTGCACACACCCCTACATACACACCACAGTATAATACACTTAGTAGAGTAGTATCGGGGGGCCTCAGTTGTGGTCAGATGGCCTGACGCTTAGTCTGAATTGTTAATAATTGAACTGTGTAATTTTGTCTAAATCTTTTCATCTCTGCTTCCAGCCCCCCAAAGAGCGTGGTTGACTCAAACCATCCGGAAGTTCTCTTTAGTTGTAAAATTCTGTGATTTCAATGGGAAAAGATGGTATCATCTACCCAGAGCTCACCTGAGCTCCTTCTCTGTACCCTGAGGAGGATCCTGGGGGCTGGAGTCACAGCATAGGGTGCTTGTGAGGCCATCCTCACCCAGCGCCAGCCCCAAGAGTGTTGCCACCAGGGATAGCCCAGCGCCCCCGCAGACCTGTGCTGTGGACATTCCTGTGACTTCTTCCCTGCTCCTCCTCCCCATGCCCAGGCACTTCTTCCCTCCTTTCTGATCAAGAATATGCCTTGGGAGCAAGTAGCAGGAACCAGCAACCTTCTGAGGCCCAGCGCTTCCAGAAAGAGGTCAGCAGCTGTCTGTCCTGGGGACGTGTCCTGGTGGATGTGGAAGGGGGCTCACTGCTCCTTAACACCGTCTTTCTAGAGTGCCTCCTGGTTTACTCTTTCTGGCCAGGGCATTGATTTGGAGCAGACAAGCCCGTTCCCTGTCCCAACTCAACATCTGGAAGTTGCTGGGTCATGGGCTCTCATCAGCATGTGACTTTTGGTTGTGATGATAAAGTCTGACTGCACCTCAGATTGCCACCCAAAGCTCAGCTACGATCTCTACAAGTTACCCCTGAAAGCAAATTTCTCAGGCAGCTGTGGAGCTGAGCCTGTGGCCTGGTAGGTGAGCCAGGATGTGGCCCTCCCTGGGCGTTTCATCCCTGTTGCCAGCACGGGGCTGGCACCATAGTGGTACCCAACAGCCCCTTGTTGGAAGGATGAATTTGAGCACCCTGCTCCTCATGAACAGCTTGGCCTGATTAAGTTCTCAAGAATCCAAAGGCCTGCAAAGACTATGACATCCTCCCACATATGAATTCGAACTGAACAAAAACCCTGCTAACAAAAAAAAAAAAAAAGTAAATGAGCCAAGGAACAATCACTTCTTCCCATTAGGAAGACCACTTTATAGGTGGTTATTTTGGAAATAACAATCTTTCACTTTTCTTATCCCCCGTTTCTCTAGGGGCCTCTGCTTAGCTGGGCTGCTCTAAATACAATGGGTAGTCCTGTACTTCACTCTGCTAGCTTTATTGTTAACTGGACGTTTTTAGGTGCCAGCTTTATCTTTTTATTTTTATTTTCAAAATGTGGTAAAACAACATAAAATTGATAATTTTAACCATCTTGAACTGCACAGATTGGTGACATTAAATACATTCACATTTTTATGCAACCAACAGCACCATCCATCCATGAATACTTTCATCCTGCAAAGCAGAAACCATCTTTTTACTCCCCTAGCAATCATGCCCTCCTTTCTAGCTTATTTTTACTTTATAGTACATAGAATATCCTAGAAGCAGAGAATCTGAGCAATGGAGGGCACCTGGTAAGGTTATCGCTTCCAAATGCCTGCCCTTCAGCAAAACCACACCTGGGGTAGACTGAGCCAGACAGAATCAACCTTGTTTTAAATGTACAAAGCTAGGCCTTCTTTGGAAGTCACATATTTGAAATACCAAGTCAGAAAATTCTTTTTCTAAAGTAAAAGTTTTCTTTGTCATTTCCTCAGTTACTCTTTTTCTTTTCAAGATTGAAAATAACCAGTTACTGCCCTCAGGGAATCAACAATTTCATGAGCAGTGACTTCCTGGGAGGCCGTGGTTCTCAAACGTTAGCCGGCCTCAGTGTCAGCTGGAGGGGTTATGAAAGCACAGATTGCTGCACCTACCCTCAGAGTTTTAGATCCCAGAGGTCCAAGGAGGGCTCCAGAAGTTGCATTTCTAGCAAATTCCCATGTGATGCTGATGCTGTCGGGCTGGGGACCCCATTTTAAGAAATGCTGCTATAAGGCCCAGTGCTAGGAAATCTGAAGGATGGAAACATGCAGGTACCTAAGAGGTGGGAATAAATGGAATTAACAAGGTAAATGGGTTAACCTCCATGTGGAAAGTGCCAAATGCCCTTCACATAAGCCCTTTGCTGTCACAGAGCTCACAAGCTCAGGGTGCAGTGCAGGAGGCTGACGTGAACAGTAGTTTGGGATGTCAGTCTTTCACACTGGGAACTGTGTGGACACTGCAGGGGAGCACAGCGCTGGTGAGGAAGGGGCCGGGGATGGCTTCCTGCAGAACTGGAAGCATCAGGAGCTGTTCGTGGGTGGATTCTTAAAGAAAAGAAGGTGTCCAGACAAAGGTGCTGGGCAAGGCACATGCTCTTCCAGCAGAGGAACAACATGGAACTGAAAAGGGGACGTGGAGCATTCACGGGGCAGCAAGCTGTGCAAGTGGCCCCAAGGGGAGGGTGGAAGTGAGGCAGTGAGGACAGAGTGAAGAGGCGGGCAGGGCGAGACCCAGAGGGCATGGTA
The DNA here is from genome assembly GCF_028878055.3 of Symphalangus syndactylus. Classification (NCBI taxonomy): domain Eukaryota; kingdom Metazoa; phylum Chordata; class Mammalia; order Primates; family Hylobatidae; genus Symphalangus; species Symphalangus syndactylus. The sequence continues at coordinate 83,342,288 of NC_072426.2, forward strand.
ACACAGGAGGAGGAGCCCAGGCAATATTCTGAAGGCTCCTTTGACATCGAGGACAGCTTTGCTAAGACTCCATGTAAGGGGGCATCAGAGAGGAAAGGAGAAGCAGGAACACAGCTCCCTCCAGTCCTCTAGGTCCTCCACTGTAGGATAGCTTAGGTGCAGACAAAATTTCATTTCATTTTCCTTTTGTTGAAAGATTTTGGCGTTGCATGGAGGGAAACTTGTAAAGACACTGGACAAGCCTAGAACCAAAATGAACACAAAGAGAATACAGAAGGTGGGTCTGGAGGTGAACAGAGGAGGCTTCCAATTCCATCTTGTGCGGGCCATGCAGCCTTGAGCATGTTACTTCTCGTGCCGCAGTCTCTGTATTTAAATAGAGACCTAATTCCCTCACAAGACCCACAGGACCTCACAGGGGCTGGCCTCCCTGCTGTTTTCAGCCTGAGCTCACAGCCGCTGGCCCTCACTCTTCCTGCTCCCGCTCCATAAGCCTCTTTCACACTGGGTTTGCCAGGCTGTCTTCTGCCCCAACCCTTTCCCCAGGTGGTTTCCTCCGTCTGGAGTAGTCTTGCCCTCGCCTGACTAATTAACTACATTAAATCTAAGACCCACTCCCTCGGGGCAATCTGATCTACCTGCATAGGTTCAATCTCTACTCTTAGAGGGTTTTAAGCATTGGGAATTTTCACTTGATAGCACTTAGTGGTTATTTGTGTAATTAGTTGTTGAATGTCTCTTCTACTACAACAGGGGTCAGCAAACCATAGCCAGCTTTGGCCTGAAGCCTGATTTTGTAAATAAAATGTTAATGGAGGAGATCAGGTGCCTACAGGGTCATGTTGCTGGAGATGTGGAGTAACCGATCAAGATCAACATATTCTGGTTCATTTGGATGATCGACTTAACAAACAGCTTCCATATTTTTATCTATTTAACATTTCTTTGGTGCCAGGTAGTGACATTTTCTTTGTTGTGGAGAAATATTTTAAAAAAATGCACAGGGACTTACTATGAAATATCGTATTCTCACCAAGTGAAGGCCAAAAGACTTCATTACAGGATGTACAAAGGAAGCCTCTGTGTAACTTACACAGGGACAAGTGGTGGAAGCATCCAGTTACTGCAAAGCATGCTGCCAACAGGCGGATCTCAGGAGAGTCTGCATGTGGGCAGGGAGCGCCACTTCCTCATGGCCGAGGGGAGTGACTGTTCTGCCTTTGTTCCATTATATTAAAATTGTGATTTGAATTTTATGAGGTCCCTACATTTATTGATCTGCAAGTTTCTTTAGGTTTTATGGTTGCAAGGTATCTATATGCCTACATTCTTTATATCTAGTTTTGAGGTTACATATAATTAATATATGAAATATTTAATAAAAAATTAAAATATACAAGATATAATTATAAAATATATAGCCACCGGAGCAGAGGCAGAGCAATGGAAATAAGGTTTTAATGCACAATCAGGAGAGAGAAAGGCCCATCAAAGTAAACAGGAAGAGGGGCACCTGTAAACAGCAGCAGGCATACTGCCAGTTCAAAGAATAGAGACCTGGCTGGGGGCTTTGGTCAGCCAGATGAACAGCCAAGCCAGGGAGGGCACAGCTGATGATGACACATGCTGGCTACTTCTTCTGTCCACAGGGGAGTGCCTCAAATACACCGTGGCTCTGGGCTCATCAGCCCTACATCCTCCAACACACACACACGCACACACACGCACACACATGCACACACACACACACTTTGAGGTTTGGGGCCTCTGGCTTTTATAAGGAGAGAGCAGCTTAAATTTAACTTCAAGGGATTGAGCCCCTTCCTCCAGGAGCAATGTCTATTCATGGAGACCATATGTGGAGGGAGACTTGTTTCTTATTTGTTCCCCATCATAGCACCTGTGTGTACCAGGTGGGCCTTGGGTGCTCTTTCTGAATGGGGACCCTAATTATGTTCAGTCACAGTAGTTGTGGTGCCATCCCCCATCACACTATCTGTTCTGGAGAAAGATGTTGCAGAGGCGCTGCTCCCTAAACTGGAGGTGCCTGGAGGAGCCCTGATGGGAAGGCTCAGAAAAACAGGGGCACTGGGGACAGAGGCTTTTCATTGCTGCCCATCAGAGAGCCCCAAGTGTGGGCTGAGGGGTGGGCCTGGAGAATATGAATGTAGCCAGGCAGACATAGGCCGATGTCTTTCCAGGGTGCCTCTACTGTGCACTGAATTTGGGAAATTAAGAGGGTGCTCACTCTGGAGCTTGGCGAAGATTTGAAAAACTACAGCGTTAGTAGTGGGAGTCTTGTCCATAGCAAAGAGCTGAGGGCTCAAGGAGGCTGCAAGGTCAGGTGGGCAGATGCCCTTGCTGTGATGGTGGAAATAAATGGCTGCTGTGGAATTCATCTGCTGCTGGATGATAGCAGGGATCCCGGTGGAAGGCACTGGAAGAAGAGTTGGGGAGGAAAGAGGAGGAGAGGAAAACACACATACGGGTGTAGGAGGCTCCCTTCTGAAGGGAGGCTGGAAGGAGAAAGATGCGGGGCTAGGAGGTATGGGGCAGGGGTGAGAGGTCAGAGGTGCTGAAGCTGCAACTGAATGAGGGCAGCCTCCTTTCTCATTAGGTGGAACCCCCAAAATGGGGGCGAGGTCAGCAGGAAGAGCCAGGGGAGAGTTACGAATTATGGGTATCAATTTTTACTCAATTCTTGGTGTGGGCAAAGGTGGAGGGACAGGCAGGGTGAGGGGGCCCAGCAGCCATGTGGGCCAAGTCAGAGGTAGGAGGAGGAGCTGGGATCTGTGAAGTGTAGGTGGCCGGGGCAGGGAGTCTCAGCAGGTGTGGAGACAGCAGGGGCAGACGGGGCGGCACTGCGGTTTGCCATGTCTTCTTGTTTGAGACGGAATCTCGCTTTGTTGCCAGGCTGGAGTGCAGTGGTGCGATCTCCACTCACTGCAACCTCCGCCTCCCATGTTCAAGCCGTTCTCCTGCCTCAGCCTCCTGAGTAGCTGGGACTACAGGCACGAGCCACCATGCCCGGCTAATTTTTGTATTTGCAGTAGAGATGGGGTTTCAGCGTGTTGGCCAGGATGGTCTCAATCTCTTGACCTCGTGATCTGCCTGCCTCAGCTTCCCAAAGTGCTGGGATTATGGGTGTGAGCCACCGTGCCTGCCCTGCCATGTCTTCTTTATCTTCCCAAGCAGCTGTTTCAGTCTCCTGGATTCTGATGTTCTACTTGTGTTCTTATCCATGTTGCCCAGGAATCCCTCAGGAGTTAGGCAGGGAAGCTTAGCAGGTGGGGGCAGGTCGTTTCTATTCCACCTCTATTGTGGGGGAGGGGTTGGTGGCAGCAGCAGTGGTGGTCCTGACAGTTTTCTTTCACTGGACCCGTGGCCGGCAGCTCTGGGTGGAGAATAGCTACTTGATGCAAGAGCTTCAGGATCCTTGGGCTACATCTCCTTCCCCCACATTAGCAAGCCTGGAGAGCTGGGCAGGTGGTCTTTACCCAACACCTTCAAGGCTGCCTTCTCTGGCCACAGGGAGCAGCCCAGAACTGGGGCAGGGATTATTATCCTTAATATTATCCATAATATTCCAAAAGTTCTCAAAATTTGGTAAGAAAAGGCACAACATCCCAATGGGAAAGTGGCACCACACACTCTGGACTGTTTCCGCCTCTCAGTGGCCTGAGTATAAGTGCAGCCAGTGCTTGTCTGCCTCTCCTCTCCCCTGCCTGTGATGCCCCCTCAGAAGGAGTCTCCCCATTTTTTCTATCAGTGCTTCGCTGATAGAAAAATGCCGCACTTCCCACACAAGGCTCTAGTTCCAGACATGCTTCCAGAATTCTCGGGAAACCCCCTGCTCTCCCCTGAAAACCCTGCCCTTGCACATTAGACATCCTGGTTTTCCTGTTGGGGTCCCATTATGGCATCATCAGCAGATGGGGCACAGTCTCCTGAGGCCTGGGAGGAATCTGTCCCAGAAACCAGGGTGTGGGGACTTCTGACTAAATCAAGGGAAGGTTTTCATGCAGAAAGTCAACAAAAAGTGAATGTTCTAATTTCAAAAATAGTCTCCTCATTGCACTTCAAATTAAGGGACTTGGAAAAAGGGCAGCAGGGAGCTGGGTGTTTAATGGGTTCAGAGTCTGATATTGGGATGATGAGAAAGTTCTTGAGATGGATTGGCGGTGATGGTGAGAAAACAATGTGAATAAACTTAACGCCAATAAACCCTGTACTCAAAAACGATTAAAATGGTAGTTTATGTTAAATCTGTTTTACCTCAATAAAAAGTAAATAAAGTTTTGTTCCCAGTGGGCAGGTAAGTAGGGGAAACTCTCTTGCCACCTCTTGGCAAGAGCCTGAGAATCAGTTGGGCACCCCAGCAGTGTGGGCTCTTCTGAGGGCAGTGGTGACAGCCCAAGAGACAGTTGAGTGTAGCAAGGGCAGATGCAGGTCTCTGGTCCCAGAATGTGAGTGTGGCAAGCCAGCCTCGACTTCTGCCTGCCTAGGAGGTATCCTAGGAGGTGAGCCTGAGTGAGCAGGGGTGAGCTCTGTGTGTCCTGTGTGCAGCAGCAGATTATCTGTCCGCCCGTGCAGAGAGGGGAGAAAGCCATGATGATGGGACCTGGTTTGGCTGAGAATCCCCAAAGGCCCAGGAGCTCCTTAACCTTACATTAAAACACAAAAGAGAGCTCAGCAGAGGCCACCTCACCCGGCTAATTTTTGTATGTTTAGTAAAGACAGGGTTTCACCATGTTGGCCAGACTGGTCCCGAACTCCTGACGTCAGGTGATCCACCTGCCTCTGCCTCCCAAAGTGCTGGGATTACAAGCATGAGCCACCGTGCCCGGCCTTCATTACCCTTTATTATTCATTTTTTTATTATTGTTTGTCTCTGCCTATCAACCATTGTGCTCATCACTCACCTGACAACTCTCACGTCTTGAGTAGATACTTGTAGAATGAATGAATGAATATGATTTCGCTTCAAGACCTAAGGAGTGGAGGCATAATGGTGGACTACTAGAACAGGTGTCTCTAAGCGTGTTTGTGTAAGGTATTCTAGACCTCTAGAATGTCTCTTCTACCAGAACTCAGCTTTGATGACCTTACGCCCAGCGATGGAACGCATTCATGAAGGCTTGCAGGAGGCTGGCCTGCAGGGAAGTAGTATTGGACAAGTTCAACCTGCCCCCATGCCACTTCGACAATTAAATTTTTTACCACTCCTCCTTGCTTCCTTTACTCCTTCAAAAAGCATAGAGTTTTTCATGGGATTGCACCATTCATTTTACAAACACTATTAACATCATTTCATTAAAAATGACATCCTAACCCCAATTAACTAAGAAGTACATAATGCAGAATAAGCAGCAGTTTGCCCTAAGACCATTAGCAACATTCAGGGACATATACCTTTTCCTCAATTTCTTCATTGTGCTAATGGGCAGTGAAGAGTTGGTGTTTGAGAACTCCTCAGGTAATTGGTGTGCTGTCAGGGGCATTGCTGAAAGCAGGAATCTTAGAGGCTGGGAGTCACCGTGTGGGCAGAGGAGGAGAGGAGACAGAGACTGTGTGGAGAGGTGAGGCTCTGTGCTGTCAGTGAGGGCTGTTCTCTGCCCCCATCTCTTCCAGTCCCTTTTTATCTCTGCCATCCCAGGAATGATGGAAGTGCCTGAGGAAGACTACCTGGGCTTCCTGATGAGTTACTGGCAGACTGCCTCTGTGGGACAAGAGGGTCACCTGCAAGCCAGACAGTCCAAATCCTCCCTGAAACACATTACTCTCCACCCACTGCTTACCAGTTCCCTTCAAGGCTGCTCCAGCTGCACATTTTTAAAAGTTGTTCTATTCAATGAGAAGACATAGACACAGGGAGGGGAACATCACACACCGGGGCCTGTCGGGGGGTCGGGGGCAAGGGGAGGGAGAGCATTAGGACAAATACCTAATGCAGGCAGGGCATAAAACCTAGATGATGGGTTGATAGGTGCAACAAACCACCATGGACCATGTGTACCTATGTAATGAACCTGCACATTCTGCACATGTATCCTGGAACTTAAAGTAAAATAAAATAAAAACTTTTTAAAAAGTTGTTCTATTAAGATATGGTCTGTGGTTTGGGAAAATGGTGACTCGTTGTCCTGTTCTTGGAGAAATATGTCATTTTGTAGGGATGACTGGCCCTGGGGCCAAAAATCTCACTGTCAGTCTGCTCTGGTTCTTCAGCAAATGCTTTGAATCAGGGTTGATGGTGGCAGAGATGGATAGTCAACACCTCACCATGGTGGTCCTTCCCTGGCATCACTGGCCAAGTTTCACTCTGGTGAATTCCACATATAAGGCTTGCCCAGCCGTGTCTCATTCTCTTGGATGAGCCACAGCCATGCTACCCACCAGGGCTAGGCACTTCCTCTGCACACTCTGTGCATAGAAGTCATTTCCCTGAATCCATGAAAGCATCATCCGTTTAAACCACTATTTCTTAATATTGCTTTTTGCAACTTTCAATTCCACAATTTCTGTTTCATTCTCTATATAAATTGGAGAACACTTGTGAAAATTCCTCATCTCACAGTCCATTTTCTGTAACATTAGTCTTAGCCCTTTTAAAATCCTGGGCCTTGCTGTCTTGAAGTTTTTCTGGGATTCAGGCCAGCAGGATGGCAAAGCTGCTGTCACTGAGGTATGGCCTGGAGAGTCCTTGGGTGTCTGGGGGAGAAGGCAGGGCCACCAGCATGGCAGCCAGGAATAGGGGACGACTCCAGGGGATGACGCCCAAGGAAGACTCAGCATGTCAGGTGCAGATCAGCTACAGGACCCTGTGCAGGATGAGGCCCTGAAGTGTGGGTGACCACCCACTCACAGGGGGAGTGAGGCTCTTTGGCCCTATTTCTCATGGGGCTGGTATGTGGGGCCCCACGTGTCCCTGTGCTCAGAGTCTCAGCCTGCAGGGAGCCCATTTCAGCCCCTCCATGGGAGTTGGGAGTTAAAGGGGGCCATGAGCAGCTCTCCTGGGGGAAGTTCCTTGTCCTGGGATGGGGGCATCCGTCCCTCAGGCCCCACCTGTCCTTTTGGGCTCCAAGTGCAGAAAGCCGCAATCATGGTCTTCACATGGAGACCAAATGTGTCCCAAGCCAGGCTGCAGCACACACATGAGGGCTTAGGTAAACAGGCCAAAGCCCACTGCTCCCCCTGACCAGGGCAACTGTAACAGAAGAGGAAGTGGACAGACTTCAGAGAATGTTGGGGAGCTGCCCCAGAGATGGAAGCCAGGAATGCGGGACAGCTGGTGCCTGACCGAGGGTGCCCATCACCACAGCCCACGTCCTCGTGCATTTCCACAGGGTCAGTCTGGCTCCAGCATGTGCTCTGGAATAATAGGGCCCCACAGCATTGATGATCATGACCACCTGTCTGCCAGAGAGATGCGAGAGAGACTGAGGAGAGGAGTGCCCTGTGTGATGCTCCCTGGGCCAAATGACAGGACAGGGCCTCTCGGGCACACAGGCCCCAGACTCAGCATTTATATCTGGCTCATGAGCCCAATGACTCCGGGCAGCACAGTAGCACACGGTGGACGCATGCTCTATATTGAGTTAGGCAGGCCAGGAGCTGACCGCTGACAATCGGCCTGGCCACATCCTTGCACTTCACTGTACAAGAGTCTCTGGGTGGAGTGAGGTGGGCTCTGAGACCACACCACAAAAAACTCATTGCTGGGAAGACCAAGTGTGCCCAGGACAGCTATATAGAATGTGGTTGTTGGGTCCCTCACACCATCTAAAGCAGAGGCTCTTAAATAGCTGGGTTTAGGACACCCCCAAATCTTCACTGAAATTTCCAAGCCCATCACAGACTCCAAATTTTGCTAGATTGCCTGAGGGTCCATGGACTCCTGGACAAGAACACCCTGTACTGGTCAGCAAAGTTGCCATGACAGAGCCTGGAGGGTCTTGCCTTCAGGACCCTGCCTGATACCTCCTTCCAGAGAACCATCTTCCAGCCCCTAACCTATTTTCCCATCCCTGTAATCATGCTAAATGGAACTGGGAGACACTGTATTAGGGTTCACCAGAGGGACAGAACCAATAGGATATATAAGGGGAATTAGCTCACATGATCACAAAGGCAAAGTGCCATGAGCTGGAGAATGACAGCGTGGCTCCCAGGGGAGCCAGTAGCATGGCTCAGTAGTTTGAAAGCCTCAGAACCAGGGAAGCCACAGGGCAGCCCCCAGTCTGAGGCCGAAGGCCTAAGAGCCCCCAGGAGGCTGCTGGTACAAGTCCTAGTGTCCAAAAGCCAAAGAACCTAGAGTCTGATGTCCAAGGTGAGAAGGAGAAAAAGGCATCCTGTTCTGGAATGAAGAGACGGGGCGGGGCGCGGGGTGGGGGTGGGACGGGGAGAGAAAGAGAGAGAGAAAGAGAAAGAGAGAGACAGGGAGCACTGACTATCCCCTTTCTTCTACCAGCTTTGTCCTAGCCACGCCCCCAGCTGATTGTATGGTGCCACCCACATTGAGCAGGGACTTTCCTCTCTCCATTCACTGACTCACATGTCAGTCTCCTCTGGAAACACCCTCACAGACACAACCAGGAACAATGCTTCACTAGCCATCCAGGCATCCCTCAATCCAGTCAAATTGTCATCTACTATTAACCATCACAGATATACAACGTCAAAGAAGGCAAATGTGGAAAAATAAAATTCACTCTGTGTTTTCTCCTCCAGCTGAGGCTACAAGTGCTCAAGACCATTCTCCTATCACTACACTCACCCCAAAGCCTCCACCTGTTTCCAGGAGCACAGATACCACATAGGCCATCGGATACACCCTAGCAAGGTTCTCCCGAGGTGGGACTCAGAGGGCCCCCTGGGGCTTGATAGGTGTCAACAGTTTGCCTCATTGTAGCTTATGCCACAGAATGATTTTGAATAGGGCTTATAGTGCCAGTTAATTTGCAGCATAACTTTTGAGTCCAATCATTTCATTTTTTCTTTCTTTCTTTCTTTCTCTCTCTCTTTCTTTCTTTTTCTTTCTTCTTTCTCTCTCTCTCTTTTTTTTTTTTTTGAGACAGAGTATCGCTCTGTGTCCCAGCTGGAGTGCAGTGGAGTGATCTCGGCCCACTACAACTTCCGCCTCCTGGGTTCAAGCAATTCTCCCTGCCTCAGCCTCCCAAATAGCTGGGATTACAGGCGCGTGCCAACATGCCTGGCTAATTTTTGTATTTTTAGTACAGATGGGGTTTTGCCATGCTGGCCAGGCTGGTCTTAAATGCCTGACCTCAGGTGATGGGCCTGCCTTGGCCTCCATGGACTCTGTCCTGGTATCCTTTTCCTGTGTGGTTGCCAAGTGTCCTCTGGCCTAGGGTTAATTGTGCAAGATGCTTGTGAGTATTCAGAGTGTTGTCCCTAATAAATGCACTTCATTAAAAAAAAGAATGTTCTTGATGAAGTAGTAAAAATTATTAAAGTTATTAAATCTCAATCACTGAGAATGAATATTCTTAATAATCCGTGATGAAATTGAACATGCAGGCATCACACTTATGCATATCAAAGGAGTGGGCAAAAGAGTAGATTAGACACAAATAAAGAGGAAATCAATGATATGGATGATTAATAAATGTAAAAAGTCAGTTAGAATGTAGCATAGGAAATATGAAAGAGGAGTTTATGAACACAGAGTGTACTAGCACCTGAATCTTGGACTTCCTAGCCTCCAGCTCCAGAACTGAAAGAAGTAAATAAACATCTGTTGCTTAAACCACTCAGTCTATAGTATTTTATTATAGCAGCATAAGCTTGAAGAAAGAGCTCAAATCAATAACCTAACACCTCAAGGAACTAGAGAAAGAAGAACAAACGAAATCAAAAGTTAGCAGAAGGAAGGAAATAATAAAGATCAGATAGATAAATAAAATAGAGAATAGAAAAGCAATAGAAAAAAATCAACAAAATCAAGAATTAGATTTTTAAAAATATCAACAAAATTACAAACACTTAACTGGACTACTTAAGACAAAAGGAAAGAAAACTAAGATAACTCAAATTAAAAATGAAAGAAGGGACATTACAACTGATGCCACAGAAACAAAAAGAATCATGAGAGAATGCTACTAATATTTAAATGCCAACATACTGAATAACCTAGAAGAAATGGATAAATTTGTAGAAACATACAACCTACCAAGACTGAATCACAAATAAATTTTACAAATCTGAACAGACCTATAACTAGTAAGTAGATCGAAGCAGTAATCAAAAACCTCCCAAAAAGAAAAACCCAGCTCTGGGAAATTCTACCAAAGAATCAATTCAATTCTTCCAAAGAATTAAAGAAAGGAAACGCTCTCAAACTCATATGAGGGCAAAATTACCTTGATTCCACAACCAAAGCCACAAGAAAAAAAAACTAAAGACCACTGTATCAGGTGAATATTGATGCAAAAATCCTAAAAAAATTTTAGTGAACGGAATTAAACAGCACATTAAAAGGATTATAGGCTGGGTGCTGTAATCCCAGCACTTCAGGAGGCTGAGGCGGGTGGATCACGAGGTCAGGGATTCAAGGCCAGCCTGGCCTAGGTGGTGAAACCCCGTCTCTACTAAAAATACAAAAATTAGCCAGGCGTGGTGGCAGGTGCATGTAATCCCAGTTACTCAGGAGGCTGAGGCAGGATAATCGCTTGAACCTGGAAGGCAGAGGTTGCAGTGAGCTGAGATTGTACCACTGCACTGCAGCCCAGGTGACAGAGTGAGACTCCATCTCAAAGAAAAAAAAAGGATTATACATCATGACCAAGTTGGATTTATACTTGGAATGCAAGGATGAGTCAAGATACAAAAATCAATCAAGTCATACACCACATTAATATAATGAAAGACAGAAACCACATGATTCAGACGAAGCATTCAACAAAATTCAACACCATTTCATGATTAAAAACACTCAACAAATGAGGAATAAAAGGAAAATACTACCACATAATAAAGGCCTTACATGAAATGCCCACAACTAACATTATGTTTACTAGTGGAAGACAAAGCTATTCCTCAAAGTACAGGAGAAAGTCAAGGATGCCCACTCTTGCCACTTCTATTCAACATAGCACTGGGCCAGAGCAATTAGGCAAGGAAAAGATATATAAAAGGCATTCCAACTGGAAAGGAAGAAGTAAAATTATTTCTATTACAGATTATATGGTTTTATATGTAGAAAACCCTAAAAATTCCACCAAAAAACCTGTAAGAACTAATAAATGATTTCAGCAAAGTTACAAAATGCAAAATTAACACACAAAAATCCATTGCAGTTCCATACATTAGCAATGACCAGTATGGAAAGGAAATTAAGAAGAAAATTTCAGGCCAGATGTGGCAGCTTACACTTGCAATCCCAACATGTTGGGAGGCTGAGGCAGGCAGATCACTTGAGGCCAGGAGTTTGAGACCAGCCTGGCCAACATAGTGAAATCCTGTCTCTACTACAAAAACAAACAAATAAACAAACACAAACAAAAAACCACAATTTTATTTATAATAGCATGAAAAAGAATAAAATAGTTAGAAATAAACTTAACCAAGGAGGCAAACAACTTGGACACTAAAAACTACAAAACAACAATGCTACAAGAAACCACAGAGTATATAAATAAATGAAAAAACATCTCCATGCATGTGGATTTGAAGACTTAATATTGTTAAAATGTCCATATTACCTAAAACAATTTACAAATTCAATACAATCCCTATTACAGCATTATTCACAGTAGCCAAGAGATCCAATCCAAATATCCATTGGTGGATGAAAGGATAAAAATATGGTATATACATATAATGGAAGACTAAGCAGCCTATAGAAAGAAGGAAATCTTGTCACTTGCTAGAACATGGATCAATCTCAAGAATATTATGCTAAGTGGGCCGGGTGCGGTGGCTCAAGCCTGTAATCCCAGCACTTTGGGAGGCAGAGGCGGGCAGATCACGTGGTCAGGAGATGGAGACCATCCTGGCTAACACGGTGAAACCCCGTCTCTACTAAAAATACAAAAAAATTAGCTGGGCGTGGTGGCGGGCGCCTGTAGTCCCAGCTACTCGAGAGGCTGAGACAGGAGAATGGCGTGAACCCGGGAGGCGGAGCTTTCAGTGAGCCGAGATCGCGCCACTGCACTCCAGCCTGGGCGACAGAGCGAGACTCCGTCTCAAAAAAAAAAGAACATTATACTAAGTGAAATAAGCCAATCACAAAAGGACAAATATTTTCCTTCATATAAAGTATTTAAGGTAGTCAAAATCACAGAAACGTAAAGTAGTGGTTGCCAAGGGCTAGGGGTGGGAGTAGGGGGGAAATTAGTATTTAATGTGTACAAAATTTCAGTTGTGAAAGATAAAAAATTTCTAAAGATCTAAATTTCACAATGATGTGGATATACATAACATTACTAAATTGTACACTTTAAAATGTCTAAGATGGTTTTTAAAAAAGGAAAAAGCATACGAATAAATTTCATGACTAAGACTAGTTAATGGTTTCTTAAACATGACATCAAAACCACATGTAACAAAAGAAAAGATAGATAAATTGGACTTCATCCAAAGTAAAAACTTTTGTGCTTCAAAGAGTACCATCAAGAAAGTAAAGGACAACCCATAGAATGGGAGAATATTTCTGCAAATTATATCTTGTAAAGCATTTTTATCTGGAGTATATAAAGAATTCTTATAACTCAAAGACAAAACATAAACCAGTTAAAAATTACTAAATGTGGAGTACACATTGCTCCAAAGAAGATATACAAGTGGCGAATAGGTACATGAAAGAGGTTCAACGTCAGGGAAACACAAATGCAAACTACGATGAGATGCAACCTCAGAACCACTAGGATGACTTTATCAAAAAGAGAGTTGATAATAAATGTTGGCTAGAATATGGAGAGACGCTGGGACCCTCACACAGCTACTGGGTATATAAAATGGTTCGTGTACACTGAAAACAGTCTGGCACCTTCTGAAATGGTTAAACATAGAGTTTCCATATGGCCTATCAATTTCACGCTTAGGTATGTAGCCATGAGAAATGGAAACATACATCCCCAGAAAACCTTGTACACAAATGTTTTTAGAAGTATTATTCACAATAGCCAAAAAGTGAAAAAAACCCAAATATTCTTAACTGATAAATGGATAAGTTTTAGTATATTCATTAATGGAATATTATTCAGCCACAAAAAGGTTTGATGTAATGATACATACTAAAAATGTAGACGACCTTGGAAATATATTGTAAGTGAAAGAAGACAGATGTGAAAGACACACATTGTATATTCCATTCATAGGGCATCATGCAACGCTGAAGTTGGAATCAAAGTGAGCTACAAAAGGGCAGCCACCTGGATCAAGTCCATCCTGGCAGCTGTCAGAAAGCACAGCATGTTCATTAACAAGGGCCAGCCTTGCTCACGTTGCCAGATGGAGTTTCCCAGGAGACCGTGGCTTCTTCAGGGATCTGTCAACCAGTGGTGAAGGGAGGGGTCTCTGGAGGCAAACCTGCCCGGGGCTGCCCCAGCCACACTGGCTCCCAGAGAGTGACCTGGGTGCATGAGCAGGGAGGCCAAGCCAACCGAGAGCCTCAGCACACCCCCAGCACCTGCTGTGAGCAAGCTGCATGGGCTTCCCCAAGTGTGGATGTGACGACATCATGGGTATTTACAGACTCCTTTTCACTGCGTCCCAGGCTCTCCTGGTTCATGTGTGATACACTGCACTTGGGGTGGAGGTGTGCTAACAGTTGCAAAGGGCCGAGCCTTTCTTTCCCGTGGCTCTGATGCACGGTTTCCAGATACCAGTCACGAAGGAAGTTCTTGGGATTATGGACCTTGTCCTAGTCACATAGGGCTGCTAGGACAAAGTGTCATAGACTTGGGGGTGGTGGCACATATTAAAAAACGAAATGCATTTGTCACAGTCTGGAGGCTGGAAATGTGAGGTTAGCATCCCAGTGGACGAGGTTCTGGTGAGGGCTCTCTTTCTGGCTTGCAGATGGCCGCCTTCTCACTGTGTCCTCGTGTCAGGGAGAGAGAGAGCTCTGGGGTCTCTGCTTCTTACCAGGGCCCTAATCCCATCATTAGGGCCCCACCCTCATGGTCTCTTCTAACTCTGAATAACTCCCAAAGGCCCCATCTCCAAATACCATCATGTTGGGGTTTAGGGCTTCAGCACAGGAACTGGGGGCAGGCGGAACGTGTGTTCAGTCTCAGAGCCCCCTGGTCAGCCTCACCGTGCCCATTTAGGGGCAGCTTGTAGGGCTCAGGTGGGACACAGAGGTGGAGGAAGCACAAGTTCTGCCTCCTAGGAATGGCTCAGCCAAAACAAGGACAGGGACAGTGGGATAGACAACAGCCAGGGGGGTAACCATCAGGAGCCCCAAGGTGTCACTTTCACCCTTTGGTGAGGAAGTTGGCTGGGCACCAACACACGCCAGTGTATGGCCCATGTTCCCTTCAAATACGGCTCACTTAACATTCCTAAACTCTGCAAAGGGGCAGTGCTACCTTATCTCCTGAAGATGGCCCTGAATGTAGAGGAGTCACGGGAGCTGCCCACATCACCCACCAGTGACTCTTCACTCCCTACATTTTCCCTGAGGGCCTGATGTGCACTGAGCTGGGGAAGCTCTGCCAAGATAAACTCTCCTTCCCAAAGGCCACAGAAGACGGCAGGCCTCCGACACTGCCCACATCGAGCAGAAGGGACGGGGCAGAGGGGCATCTGTCCGGCTGACTGCTGTGTTCTGTGGGCAGATGGGGCCAGAGAGGACCCAAACATGACTCCCTTTGTCACTTGGCCGAGGAGCCAGGCCACCGTGTAGCGGACAGCCTTGCCCCCACAGCCTCTGCTGCTGGGCCAGCCCCCAGCGCCATGACCACAGCTCTGCATGCAGGCAGTGCTGGGACCAGTGCCCTGGCAGTCACAGGGGTCCTGAGCCAATAAGCGCCCTGGGGGAGGAATCACAACTCAGACCGTGGAGAAGAAGGTGTTGGCCAGGAGGGAACCAGGGTGGGTGCCGGGTCCTGTCCATGCTGGGATCTGAGATTCTAAGAGGTGGGTTAGGGGTAAGGCGGGCAGAAGTTGGCCCATGGGGTGAGGGGAGTTCAGCAGAGATTGGGAGGACAGGACAACCTGGGAAAGAGCAGAGCGTCCTCCCCAGCCTCGGTCCCTCTCCTGATGCAGTCCTCATCTCACTCACAGACTCTAGAAGTCTCCCTTTGGCGAACACCTAGCCCCCGACTCCTAGGGCACTTCCCAGACAGCCAATGCCACATCCCAGGCAGCTCCTGCTCTGCCCTTGGGGTCTGTGCCTGCAGAAGGGCGGCTGACCCTCGGCCCCTCTCGGCCTGGGCCCAGCTCCCCCTGGCCCTGGAAGCAGCAGACACACCTACCCTGCGCCTGGTGGACTGGTCATGCTTGTTCCCGTTGGTGATGGTGTGTTGGGAGGGAACTGCTTTAGAAACCAATGTAAATCTGTGTCTCCATCAATTCCACATGAGTTCGGTCATCATATGGGAAGGGAATCATAGCTGTGAGGGGCTCCATGCAGGATCTTCAGGGCCCCGAGGCCAGTCCCTGTGGCCACAGCAAGGAGCATCTGCTTCAGCTAGTTGGACAAGACTCTCTCCTGCCCAGAAACAGGCAGAACGACTTCCCCTGCTCCCCACCCATTGTCGTATCCCAAACACACCTGTGTGGACGGTCACCTCAACGTCTCCCTTCAGCCCAGTGCCCGCGCTCTTCCTGATGAAGGTTAAGCAGGAGCAGCCTCCTCTCCCCATGTCCATGTTGCAGGCGGCTGCCTTCTGCTCACCTCCACTGAGCACAGCAAGAGCCAGCCAGCTGTCTCCAATCCCAGGATTTTCCAGGGATGCTGATAATGATGGGAAGCCCCAAGAAGCCTCCCTAAAGCAGGCAGGGCCTTGTGAGTGGGTGGTGGGAGGGATCAGGGTTTCCTCAGCATCTGTCAGTCCCTGGAGCATCTGAAGGGGCTCCCTACACCAGGAGGAAAGAGTGGGGCGGTTCCCTGTGGTTCCCAGTGCCTGGCATCTGCCAGTTCCTCTGCCCTCCCTCACAGACACCCTCCACGGAGCAGCACAGCGCCGAGGACAGAGGCAGCAGCCCTGAGAGCATTTTCCAACACAATTACATTCATTCACATTTACACACGAAGCCCCCAATGCACTGCTTCCCACCCCCACTCCCCAGCCCCTTCCCCCCAGCCCCTCCCTTCCTGCCCTCCCCGTTCAGCCACCCTCTCCCTCCCCTCCCTCCCCTCCCCTCCAAAGCTAAGGCCCAGCAAGATCAGCACTGGGGGAGAAGAAGCTTTTGACTGCTATGGGGCATCATCGGATGCCAGAACCCCACCCTCGGGGATTGGCCCCAGAGAGCCTGCCCAGAAGGCCCTACTGGCTACAATGCTGCTTATTCTCCTTCCTGGAGACCAAGGGGTCACCCTTTCTCTTTTGAGACCGTGAAGGGCCACCCAGCCCCAAAGCCAGGGATTGCTCCCCAGAGACCCTGAGCCCAGGCCCTTGGTGGGGTGTCTCTTTAGCTGGGGATGGGCTTCCAAAGAGAGGTCGCTTCTTGGACTTGGTGGCAGGAGATGGTGCTAGGCTGAGGTCTCTTCTCTTAGCAGATGGGGGCTGAAGAGCTCCCTGGGGTCCACACTTTTCTGGGCTGAGAAGGCCCGAGGCAGGGACAGGGCTCTGGGGTAGCCACCAGGGCAGCAGCTTGTGCTGGGAACCCAAGAGGAAGGCCAGGCTGGGAAGCTCCTCCTCCTCCTCACTTGACCCCTGAGCCAGCCCATGTGACTCCCTGACAGGAGACCCTCCAGGCAGATCCAAGGCATCCTTGGTACCCAGGCCAGGGCAGGTGGGTCTGTGGTCCTGGGGAGGAGAGGTTGGCCGGGCAGCCCTCAGCCCAGGGGGATCCTGACATCCCAAAAGCACAGCATAGTCTTTGGACCTGGCCATGCCAGTGTGTGCTCTGCCTCGTCCCTGAGGGTCCCAGGCAGCCATCTGGGGTGGGCAGGTTTCCATGCCAACCCCTTGTTGGGGGTCAGGGACGTCTCTCTCTGCTCCTTGGCCAGCTGCAAACTCGGAAGAACTAGAGTCCAACCGGGCCATGCCATGACCAGGGGCTGCCCTCGCATGCTGTTTCTCCTTCCAGGATAGGGGGCGCTTCTCCACTAGCTGCGGGAGGAAAGGGGGCACTTACTGGCGCTGCCCCAGGTGTGAGCAGGGCCCAGGGCGGTGGAGACCAGGGCACTTGGGCGGGAGGCAGGGAAGCCTGAGGCAGCTGGGCTTTAAGTCAAAGAGAAAGGGTGTGGCTCTGCTGGGCATCCCATTGGGCCTCACAGCAGCTTGCATGCTGACTCCCTTCCCTGGCTCCTCTCCATCCTACTCCCCCTGAACCTGCATCTTCCCACCCCGGAGTGGCTCCCAAAGAAGCCAGGCATCCCCAGCTGGGGGCGGTTAGACAATCAGGTGGGCCTTGTGTGCCAGGTCCCTCCTGCCCCTGGGGTACCTGGGCAAGGATGAGTCCTTCCTCCTGCTCCAGCTCCTGGCTTAGGGCCAAGAAATCCATCCGTGGATCTGGGGAAAGCAATTCTTCCAGGAATCGGGGTTGAAGGAGTGCCTCCACCTGGAAACAGAAGGAAGAAGGCGTGAGCCTCCTGGGCAGGGAGTAGCCTGGAGCCAAGGACACCTGCAGGAGATGCAGAAAGCAGTGAGCACCCTGTCCCCACCCTCCTGGGGCTGTCTCATATCATGGTGACCACCAGCTACAGACACAGACCACAGACCTGGTAGCATACACACACACAGACAGAGACACACAAACCACACACAGACACACAAACAGACCCACATACGACACAGGAAAAGACACAGACACAGGTAACATACACACTCCACACTCACACCCACACAGACACACAAAGACACACAGTAACCACAGACACAAACAGCAACACACAGACACACAAAATCACATACACAGACACTCAAATCCATGGAAATACACACACTGCTGAATAGCTAAGGAACAGAGCTTAATTCCAAGGACCTGGGAGTGCCACCCCCTGGAGTCCTGCAGAGCCCAGCACTCCAGTCCAGCCCACCTTGGTGACAAAGTCTTTCTGGGAACACAGTTTGTCAATGTAGCTCAGGAGGCCCGGGTCTGGGGGCGTCCAGTCCTCTTCCTGTGGCTGCTTCACTTCGCCCTCTTCCCATTGTTTCTCGGGCTCCCCCGTGGCCCCGAGGGAAGGCCCCAGCAGCTCCTCCATGATGTCCACATGCTCCTGCAGCACTTCTGGGGGAATCTCATCGGGGACCTCGGTCTCTGCTGATCTCTGCGGCCTGGGTATTGGCAGGCGGGCCTTGGTCTCCACTGGCCTCTGGGGTCTGGGTGGTGGCAGGCAGGCAGTCGGGGCCTTGGGGCCGGCCTTGCTGGGAAGGTACACTGAGGCAGAGAGGGAGGAGGACGGGCGTGGTGAGGGCCGCTCCTCCTGCTTGCACCACACAGGAGAGGGCAGGCCTTGGGGATGTGAAGTGGGTCCCAGCTGGGTCAGGACCACCTGAACCACAGCGCCCCCGGAGGAGGCAGGAGGGGCACATCTGAGACAGCATTGCTTGGGAGGAAGTTTGGAGCCACCAATATGCCGTGTTCTCTCCCCGCTCATCCCTACTTCCTGGGCAGAGCATATGTGGAGTTTTGGACAGGCGAAGGGAGAGAGTAGCTAGGAAACTTGACCAGGTCGATACCCAACATGTGCTCCCAGAAGCTGTCCTGTTGGAGGGAGCAAATCCCCTTCTTGAAGGGAAGCATGGGGTGTGGGGACAGTGGCCTCCCTTGGCCCCTTTGGCCTTTGCCGTGGCTCCCGTGGGAATGTGGGAAGCCATACCTGGCTGCTTGACAACCTCAGGGGCCGGGGGTCCTCGAGATTCAAGCCTCGGTGTGGCTGGAGGAGGCAGGCACTGGGGCCCCTTCATCCATTGCGATTTCTGAATCTGCATCTCCTCTGCAGCCTCAAACTCCAGGAACCTGGGGGTGAAGGAGGCCCAGGCTGTGCTGAGAGGGTCCAGGCCCCCTCCCCCCAGGACCAGGCAGCGGCTGAGGGCAGGAATAGGAGGCAGTGCTTCGGGTGGGCTGTCCAGGCCTTCACTGGGTCCCATCCCCCAGTCCCAGGAGGGAGCTGCTTCCAGAGTTCTGGGCTCACCCTCCCCCACCTGGCCCCTGCAGAGCCCATGGCATCAATGGGGCTTCCTGACTAAAGTCAGGGCCACGAGGTCCAGGAGGGTCCTGGGGGACCCCTCCTCCGGGTTTCAGCTGGCCAGGGGTGGGGTGTATGGCAAAAGGCATCAGGGATGATGCCCAGATGCAGGAGTCCTGAGGCTAGGACTGTGGGCCCCTGAAAGATAACCCAGGGGCATGAGGCCTGGGAGACCCCTGGTCAGGAGGAAGCAAAAGCTGAGCCCAGAGGACAGGGCCCCTTTCCCCTGAGGCTGCTGTCTGTCTGTCTTCATGGAGGGGACTGCCCAGGAGCAAAGGCAGTCAGGCCAGAGATGAGTCTCACGGTGTCATGGGCGCAGGTCTCCCCAACCCAACTCCCTGGCCAGGCTGGGATGGGAGAGAACCGACTTCTGGCCACTGCTGTCAGGAGCCTGCACCCCACTCTTGTGTATAGTCACTAGTGTCCCTTCTCCCCATCACCACAGCTGAAGGTGACCCACTTTGGGCTGTGATGCTGGCTGCTCCCACCATGACCTCCCACGTCAAGGCAGGGGTTGGCCCCAGGCCAGGCAGGGGGTGCTTCCCAGTAGGGCAGGACAGAGACCCCAGAGCACTCTAGGTGGCAGAAGCAGCTTCCTGAGGGAGCCAGGGGCCCAGAGCGTCCTGTGTTTGTCCACACCCTCCTCATGCTCTACGTTGAGAAGCCACCATGGCCACCGGGCCTCTGTCATTCACTGTCACCCTGCCATGTGGGCCCTGCTCCCAGGACCCCAGACTCACTTTTCCGCCATCTCGTAGAAGATCATCCGGTCAAAGTTGCTCGTGTGCTGCCATTCCCGCATGGCCCGCCACAGTCCCTCCTCCAGGGTCATGGTGGGCTTCCCCCGGGCCAGGGATCCGAGAACTGGGCTGTAAACCAGTGCAGTCAGTCCCAGTCTATAAGCCCACCCTCCATCCCAAGCCCACCCGGTCCCAACACCTGGCCCCTGTCCTCCCCACACCTGTCCTGCCATCTATCCCTGTCCTGTTCTCCCCAATGTGGGCCCCTCAGGCCCCAGAACATGCACCCCAAGATCAAACATCAACACAAGCTACTGAGTGGCCTCTCCGACTGCCCCTCGAGTCCTCGGTGTTGAGAAGCGAACCCAGTACTATGGGTGGAACATGTGTGTCCCCAACATTCCTGTGCTGAGGCCCTCAGCACCAGTGTGTCAGTATTTGGAGGCAATCAGGGTTAGAGCAGGTCATGAGCGTGGGTCCCAGTCATGGAATCCAAGCCCCGATAAGGGCAGGAGGAGACACCTGGGCTCTTGCTCTCAGCCACAAGGAGACACAGCCAGAGACAGCTCTCTCCAGCCAGGAGGAGGGCCCTGACCAGACACCCAATCTGCTGTCACCTTGATCTGGGACTTCTGGCCTCTGGAACTGGGAGACATGAATGTGTCTCGATAAAGCACCCAGTCTACGGGATTTGTTACGGCAGAGCCTGAGCTGACTGAAACAGCGTGCACACAGAATGACCTGGGGGCGAGGGTTAAAGTGCAGGTTCCAGGGCCCCAAGACTGAGCATTTAACCAGCTTCCTGGGGACTCTGGAGCAAGGCAGCCCCTAGGGACGTAGCCTCAGGGCCCTGGAGCATGAAGAGCAGGAGCACACGTCCAGAACCAAAGCAGAGCGGTGTCCAAGCCACTGCAAGCAGCAGGTGCAGCTCCCCACATTCCCACAGGAGCCATGGCAAAGGCCTGGGAGTCTGGGCAGCTCCACTCCAAGAATCAGGGTCCTCAGTGCACCCGGACTCCACTCCAAGGGGGAATGCAACCAGTTCCAGGGTGTGGGGACAGTGAGATTGTTGGGGATGAAGATGGGGCTGCCTTCCACCTACACCCCAGGCAGGGGACTTCCCTAGGGGAACAGCCAGTGTGCTGCACGGTGGATGTGCTCAAGCTCCCGTTTGCTCATCAGTGGGAAACACAGGCTCACAGAGGCGCCGCAGGGTGGAGAGAGGCAGGGACTGGGAATGAAACCACAAACTCTCCCAGATGCTGACGTTGCTGCCTCACAGTCACCACAGTCCATGGCCCTGGGCTGCTGGGCTTGAGGTGCACTCAGAGCTATCACTGGAGCCCGTGGCTTTGGGGAGTGCTCTCCTAGATGGCCTAGTCCTGATGATGATAGTAATGGGGACAGTAATCATAATTGCTGTCATGTAATGTGTCATAGCATGTGCCAGGCACTGTGCTATGCATGTCATATGTGAGTTCAAGTTATCTCTTCGCCATCTTCTGAATGAAGCATCATTGTCCCTTTTTCTAGGTGGGATTGAGGGTGAAGATGCAAATACCTGCCCAGCATCGACCCCAGTGCAGAGCCCAAGACCATTCCCCTGTGCAGGCTCCACCACCACTGTGCTAACTGGACCTCAGCAGAACTGCCGGCACGTGCCAGGTTCCTGCTGGGCCCTGCAGCTCTTCCCCCCAGCCCCATGTGAGGTGCTCCTGGCCATCAATACTGGGTTAAAGGGGAGGCACTGGGGTGTGTACTCAAAGACCTAAACCCAAACCGTAGCTCACATCACACCAGGAACCCTCTCTGACCTGGGTCTTCTGTAAACATTGTTGTGAAAATTATTGAAAGTAAGGATTGGCTGGACTCACGGGACAGTGACGGGAAGTTGAGGTGAGGCCCGTGACAGTGTGTCCTGAGCCGCAGCCAGATTAATGTTGTTGAAAATGTACCTTCCCACAGTGCAACCCGTCACCCTCACAACCGCCCTGCAAGCTCCCCTGAACAGCGTGACCTCCTGTCCATCCAGCAGCCTCTTTACATGTGAGCTGCAGGACCAGCTCTGGTGCCCCTGGGACACTCACATGAGGAAGCAGGAAAGTGCTTCGGTGTCAGGACTCTGGGGAAGGTGCCTCCGGGCCAGGAGCTTGTAGTGCTGCCAGAGTTGGAAGTTCTCATAGACACTCTTGGGGTTACAGGAGTCTTCTGGCAGGGCCTTGGCCTGGGAGGAAGCCAGGCTGCCCTCTCCATGAGCCCCTTGTGGCCATGGCCCAGCATTCCCTTGGGACACGGTGGGGAGCAACTGGGCAGCCGGTGGTGGTGGTGGTGGAAGAGGAAGGCCCTGGGACCAGCCTCCCTCACAGGTCTGGGTGCCCCCAACCACCTGGGCAGCCATAACAGTCACCACAGGAGCAGCTGCCAGGAGTAGGGGAGGTGGACATGCGACACCTCCGCAGAGGGCGCCTGGAGCCTGCCAGATGAGGGGGGCCTGAATTAGGACCAACGTCTGCGCCTGAGGGGCCTTCACAGGCCCCACCTCTCTCCTCATCTGGACAAAGACGTTGGAAGCCCCGGCCCCACTCGGGCCGCGGCCATCCTGTCCTGCCACCAGAGGTGTGCTGGGGAAGGCAGACAGCACCAGAGGGCCGCCTGGAGGAACCCCTGCAATCACAAGGGGTGGCCCGTGTGCTGGGGCAGGAGCAGGTGTGGTGAAGGGAAGAGCTGTAAACACAGACAGGGAGGTGCCAGGGTTCACGGTCACGCCTGGTGCCAGCACTGGGTATGCTGCGGAGACAAAGGAAAGAGGTGAATGGGCTGGGGTCACCAGGTCCACACTAGTCACTGGGGAATCAGAGGGGAGTTCCAACAGCTGAGGGCGTACGACAGGGAAACTCTGCAGCTTGCAAGTGTCCCTGAGTGTGTATCGGATGCTCTGTTCCTCCAAGGAGAGTCGCTCCACTAGAGAGCCTGGCCCCGGTCACCAAGACTCCCTAACCCCTATCTCCCAAGAAGGAACAGCCAAGCCTTCGCTGCCCGAGGGTCTGCCTCAGGTGTCCCTGGCAGACCCTGTCAGCCTCACAGGCATCTCCCAAGCCATGGGTCACGGATGAGCCTCTCAGCGGCTTGGTGGTCCTCAGCGTGCTCAGCAACAGGTGAGGGGCCTACCCCAGGGCAGTGCTCGGCACTCAGAAGGCCGATAGGAAGCCAGAAGCTTCCGAATATTATGGCCCCATCTCCTCTTCAATCTTCCTTTTCCTGAAGCTCTTATAAACCCCTTTCTTTTCTAGCTCAAACACAACAAAAGAAAACCACTGGATGGAAATCTTTCCCAAGCCAGCGCCCTAGGAACCCTGAAGATAATCCATAACTCACCACGTCCAGCATATAAGTGATTGTCCTGGCACCACCCACAGCAAGTGCTAAATAGGGGTCAGATTCGGGCCACCCTTTCCTCAGTACTCGATGGTCCCGGCTGCCACTCAGGAAGCTCTGTTCCCAGGAAGAAAGTCTGAGAGGCAGTGGTGGAGTCCCCTGGGATAGTGTCACTGCATAGCTAGAAACAGCTGCACGCGATTGGAACACAGCCAGCAAATGGCAAGCAGCAGGGCTATCAGGGGAGGTGTCTAGGGATTTTCACAGCTGCTGGTCATGTTACAATAGGTAGTGGGACAAGGAGCCCATCTCTGGTCCTTCTCCTTTGAGCTCCCAATAACTGAACATAGTGACCAACCAAGAACCAGGGGTTCTTGGGCCATGTGCCAAGTGAGGCAAAGTTGTCTGGAACTCATCCCTGTTCATTAGGACCTCATGCAGTCTCTAGTCAAGGGGAATAAGGGATACAGCACATGCACTGCATCATTCAGGACACATATCCTAACTTGAATAATAATAATAAGAGAACCATCTTCCTATTTGTGCGCTACTCTCTTTCATCTACTGAAAAGGAAACCAGCCTTTCCAGACCCTTCCACTGAGAACCAGCAAAAATCCACACCTGTCCCCTGTTCATGAGGTAGTATAAATGGAATAGGAGCAAATTCTTCATCTCCACAGTAACACAAAGTGCAGAGGACAGGCCATGAGCTAGCAGACAAGAGGAAATGGGTCTGAAGACCTGCGCTTCCACAAAAGGGCAAACAATTCAGAACAACTCAGGAAACCCAGGCCCTGTGTTGCCTGAACTTCCTCATCTGCCCCTACCCCTGTTAAATCGAAGCCAACAGCTATCTGAACTGATGGAGAAGCCATTTCTGGGGAGGGAGCTGAGAGGCTCTGGGCTGTGGCAGTTACAGTAGCCCCCAGCCTCGCCCACCCAGAGGCTGTCACTACATGCTCTGTCACAGCCAACCCACCCAACAGTTTTCTGGCTGAGACCACTTCTCCCCACTCCTCCCTAAGATCTAGAAAACTCCAGTCCAAATCCCTCTGAACACTATGGAAGGGCAACTTCCAGGTGTCTGAAGACACGGCACAGGGTTTGGGCTTGCCTGTCACCCTCCCGGGGCCACCAGCACAACGTGATCCCACCACTCCCTACAAACACACAAAGACGTGACCTGTCTCCTTCTAGAAAGGATCAATCCATCCACTCCATCCTTTCCCCTACACGGTGTATTCCCCCAGGCATCTTGGTCCACCTCTAAGGAGCCATCCTCCCTAACCACAGATTCAGGGTGCCATGGCCATCCCCAGGTGTGATGTCCTTGGGGACATCCAGTGCTCCCTCCCTCCTCAACATCAGCCCTATCAACTGTCCCCAGGGCAGTGTCAAATTTGAACTCCCAAGGAGTTGAGGCACGGCAGACTCGGATAAATGCCCCCATCCCTACAGGCTCACCTCCATTTGAAGCCATCCCCTCAGGCTGGGCACTGACAACCACTGTCTGGCAGTTTCCGCAATGAGAAAGGTCAAGGGTAGGACCCAGAGAGTGACCTGGCTCAGCAGTTGCTCCTGAGTCCAAGTGGAGCAGGGAAAATTTGAAAGTAAACTGGTTTGGAACATAGGACCCCAGACATTCTGCAGAGGGGGAGGGGCAGTGGGCAGCTGGTAGGGGTTGGGGACATTCTTTGAAGGGCTTTGGCCATTGGGCAAGAACCTGAGTTTCCCTTCCAACTGGATGGCAGCAACATAGATGGCATGCATCTCTTTAGGCAACTTTTAAATTGTCCTTTTGATTCACAGCAAAAGCTTCTACCTGATGTCCCCTTTACTTCCACTCTTTATCAACAGACCTACTTTTGTGCCAATCAACCCATGCTCCTTCCCACTTTGGCTCTTTCCCACTCTTGATGAATTTCAACAGGGGCTGCACTTCGTGAACAAAATTCAGAACACATTTTCAGCCTGAGAAACACAGGGGTTCTTAGGAAGGCAAGGGGACTGGGTGTTTGAAATCAGGATGGTCTCAGCTGATCCAGGCTATTAGGTGGCTGTGTGCTCATCATTGTTTAGGAAGCAATCCTTGTGACCCCAGGTCATGTATGTTGCTGGAATCTCTGTCCACACCAGCAGGCCAGCCTTACTTCCCAGCCCCTTTGCTGGAAAGCCTCAATCCAGGAAAGAGTGGCTAAGCGACCTACAGCACTGAGACCAGAAATCCTTTCATTTTGTTTCCCAGCATATTGTGCTGGTGTTAAATGTTTATTTTTTATCTTTTGAATGATGTTAATTTAACCAAGCAATACTTTTCATGGCTCCAAATTCGAACTGCGCACAGTGGAATAGGCAATGACCAGCCTTCCTCCCATCTCTTTTCCCTGGCCACCACATTTTCTTTCCTGGAGGAAACAGGTGTTATCTGATTGTTTCTCATCTTCACTGAAACACACCCTGGCTGGCCTTTCTGAGCTCACTGTTGGCCTCATCTTCACCATACATTCCTCTGTTTGGAATCCAGTGTCATCGCATGTGGTTCTCTGCATGGGAATTATTGTAGCCTGTCTTTAAAAAAAAACTTCATTCTCATTTCCACACTGAGAATCACTGTCCATTTATTAGTGTCAAAATGACAGGTAAGAGCACTCATGTTCTGTGTTGTGAACATGGGGAGTGTTAGGAAACTGGTCAAAGGAGATAAGGAGTGAGTACTCAGAACACAGCAGCAGAATCTTCTGAGACACACACGTCACTCCCTGCTGGGCAGGGTAATTTTGCACGATGGGAGGGTGTTGGGGAAGGGAAGAGGCCTTCAGCCAGACCGGTGCACACTGTGAACATTCACTGAAACACACCCTGTTGGCACTTACGAAGCATTTGGACTCAAGAAGGCAGAGTTGCAGGAAAATGTAACAGGGGCCACGCTGCAAGGGCAGGTGGCAGATTGCAAGTCTCAAGCCCAGGGTTCTCCCCTCCTTGCCCCAGTTGTGCGAGAAGGTCATTTCCTGCCTCCCGTCCAATATCCTCATGAGTTCTCGGTTTTGTCCCAACTCTAAACCTGAATGGTCCAGCAAGCATTTCTATGAAATGCCTCCACAGTGGCCACTGGGAGGGGAGTGACCTCCACGCAGTGCCTGCCTGTCTGGGTGCTCCCAGGCCTTTTGTCCTCTGAGACAGAACTGCCTTCTTATATGCAGCCCTCTTCTGCTGTGCAACTCTACCTCAGTCTTAGCTGAGAAGATCAACGGAGAGCAGCAATTCAAGCAAAATCATGGTAAACTTACCAAAACAAAACCAAACAAACCGTAAACGCTTTGGAGATCTTTCTGAGGACTTGAATGATAACTTCATCTAAGAGGGATGTTGAAGCAAAATATCATACTCAGATACTGAAGAAGGGCAGAATTCTTGGTTGCTTCCTCCCTTGTCAAGTCAGTCAACCGATGCTTTCTCAAGATTGTCACACATGCCTTTGACACAGGATTTGAATGAGTCTTTTTCTGAGCCAGTGATACGAAAAATATACTGTGGAACATTGTCCTGTCTTAATTCTGCAATCGCTTCTGTACATGTTTGAAGTCCTAGACCCCAGGAGGAGAGATAGTCAAATTAGCCAAACGTAATTTGTGAAGACTGGCCATGGGAGGTGGTGGCTAAAAGGCCTCCGGCCCCTGCTCTCTGAGCATCCCCACAGAAAGTCCTGGGCCGCACTGACTGCTAAGAAAGAACATCTCAGGGCTTGGATCCCCTGTTCAGAGGACACATGCTCTTCCACCCAATCACGGAACAGTAGAGGAATGGCAGCTCCATGCTGTGTCCTGCAGAGCTCTCAGTCTCTGCAATTGAGGCCCTGGGCCTGCATAGATGTGAAGACTCTTCAGTGTTATCACATGGAGACAGATGATAGGAATCCTGCAAGTAAGCAGAAAGGATGTGACGATTAAAGTTTCTTCTGAAGCTATTACAAACTCAAGTCAGTGAGTTGCTTCTCTACTAGTTTTTTATTGCCAGCTGGAATTCTGCACTGTGTTGCAGGGTCAGGGGTGGGGGAGCGTGGAATTGTTCCCTTACTATCTGCTGCTTTATCGACCGAAATTGATGAAGGCTACAACCAAAACATTTCTAGAAATCATTTGAAGGCGGTAGGAAAAACTCTGGGAATGGAGTCAGAAGAAAGTATATTTTGGAGTGTGTTTTCAGGACTAAAATTCTTTGCCAGAAATGTTCTTTAATGGAACCTCCAGACTGAGTAAGAAAACAGGGCATACTATTTTTTGAAAGGCATGAGCAGGAATGAAATAAGTGCAGTCCAAAGGGAATGCAGGACATTCAATTCGAGGATACTTTGCTTTAGGATAAACCCTCCAAAGGCAAACCTCTCAGCAAGGGTGTTACCTGAGTGCATAGACTGCAGGTTTGTACTACCAAAAATTAGGAGAGGTCGTTGGGGACGCGCTGGTTTCTCAGAGGCACAGTCATGGAGGTTCCAACGAGGGGGCGTTGTCTGGCCCCAGGAAGCGCCCAGGTGCCCCCTCCCTCCATTTCCCCATCTCCAGAGGGGCCCTCCCAGGGCGGGCTCCAGGCCAGCCCGGTGCGCCTGCGCACGAGACTTGAGGCGGGCCGGGTTCCAGCGCGAGGCCGGCGGCCTTCAACCGCTCCCAGCACGGGTTGCCCGCGGTTCATGGCAGGGAGACCTGCAGCGCGAGAGCAAAGGGCGGTTACCCAGTGGCCTTCGCTCTCATGGCGTCCTTCTTGGTGTTACCTAAAAAGAAAGCCAAGTGTGTTTAGAAGGTAATCGCCTCCTGGTCATGCTCCCACTGGTCACCAGTGTCCGCGGGGCGACCCCATATTGTGGCCAGAGCAAGCCTATGGCTGCGCTCACAGCGGGAGCGTTCATAGCTTTCCTAGCGGGGGCGCTGCAGGGTGCCCAGGCCGCGCTCCTTTCCCTTGCTCACCTGGCCCTGAAGTGAAGGGGGAGGTTTAACAGTGCAGTGGGTTCATGTCCTTTGCCCACTTTTTGATGGGGTTGTTTGTTTTTTTCTTGTAAATTTGTTTGAGTTCATTGTAGATTCTGGATATTAGCCCTTTGTCAAATGAGTAGGTTGCAAAAATTTTCTCCCATTCTGTAGGTTGCCTGTTCACTCTGATGGTAGTTTGTTTTGCTGTGCAGAAGCTCTTTAGTTTAATTAGATCCCATTTGTCAATTTTGGCTTTTGTTGCCATTGCTTTTGGTGTTTTAGACATGAAGTCCTTGCCCACGCCTATGGCCTGAATGGTATTGCCTAGGTTTTCTTGTAGGATTTTAATGGTTTTAGGTCTAACATTTAAGTCTTTAATCCATCTTGAATTAATTTTTGTATAAGGTGTAAGGAAGGGATCCAGTTTCAGCTTTCTACATATGGCTAGCCAGTTTTCCCAGCACCATTTATTAAATAGGGAATCCTTTCCCCATTTCTTGTTTTTGTCAGGTTTGTCAAAGATCAGATAGTTGTAGATATGCGGCACTTCTCAAAAGAAGACATTTATGCAGCCAAAAAACACATGAAGAAATGCTCATCATCACTGGCCATCGGAGAAATGCAAATCAAATCCACAGTGAGATACCATCTCACACCAGATAGAATGGCCATCATTAAAAAAGCAGGAAACAACAGGTGCTGGAGACGATGTGGAGAAATAGGAACACTTTTACACTGTTGGTGGGACTGTAAACTAGTTCAACCATTGTGGAAGTCAGTGTGGCGATTCCTCAGGGATCTAGAACTAGAAATACCATTTGACCCAGCCATCCCATTACTGGGTACATACCCAAAGGTCTATAAATCATGCTGCTATAAAGACACATGCACACGTATGTTTATTGTGGCACTATTCACAATAGCAAAGAGTTGGAACCAACCCAAATGTCCAACAACAATAGACTGGATTAAGAAAATGTGGCACATATACACCATGGAATACTATGCAGCCATAAAAAATGATGAGTTCGTGTCCTTTGTAGGGACATGGATGAAACTGGAAAACATTCTCAGTAAACTATCGCAAGGACAAAAAACCAAACACCGCATGTTCTCACTCATAGGTGAGAATTGAACAATGAGAACTCATGGACACAGGAAGGGGAACATCACATTCTGGGGACTGTTGTGGGGTGGGGGGAGGGGGGAGGGACAGCATTAGGAGATATACCTAATGCTAAATGACGAGTTAATGGGTGCAGGAAATCAACATGGCACATGGATACATATGTAAAAAACCTGCACATTGTGCACATGTACCCTAAAACCTAAAGTATAATAAATAAATAAATAAATAAATAAATAAATAAATAAAGGCACAAACAGAAAAAAAAAAAATGCAGTGGGAACCCCAAAATGTGTCTGGGCCGTGCCTTTCACATTCCAAACAATGCAAACGCTTGAGGAAAACCTCAGCAGTTGAAACCGTGATGCAGTTCGGCAGAGAAGTAGCTCCTGTCCTCGTAGACTGAAGTTCTCACGGACGACCTCATTGAGTAAGTTGTGAAGCTTGTTGATCAGAATGATCAGCCAGCATGCATGTTCTAATACGCTCATTTGTCACTGATATGAGCAGCTGCAAAGTGGAAGAACAGGCCTTTAGTCATAGTCTGTTCACTTGGTAGCACAAGTTGATTGTGGATGCAAGAGTGTGGCCAAAGTCAACAAAAGCTTCTATGAGAATCGCTTACTTATGTGGAATTTACAAATAAAAAGTAGTGGTATATTATTTGTAAATTGTAGGCTACACATGTATCAAAAATTTACTGCACACACGTGTGTATCTTGGGTGGTTGGGTTAGTGTGTACTTGAGAATGTCAGGAAGATTTATTTTGGATTTTGGAGGGTGTGAGATTTGTGGGGGTGGTTTTGTGATATGAAAATGTGTTTATATGAATTATTAGTTTGGTATTTGATATGTATTTAATTGGTGAGAATCTAATATGTATTCATATGTGTGGGTTGGTGGTGTCTGTGTGGAGATTGCAGATTAAAGAAGGTGGTAACTGGGCCGGGCAGTATTGTGGAATTATATGTGTATTTGGGGATATGAGGCGGCATGTTTGCATATTTGTGGTGTGTTAGTTAATCGCGGGTATATTTAGGGCATGTAGAGAACTACATGAGTATTGAGTTTGTGTGTGTGTTCAAGGGTGTGGCAGTTTAGATGAATGTTTTGTGGAGCTATGTGCTTGTGTTTTTCAGTAAGTGGTTATTAGGGTTATATATTCTGGGAATTTAGTATGTGTGTGTCTGATAGAGGAATGGGGCTCTCTTTTTATACAGGAGAGTGAGAGAGTTGAATTTATATGTATTAGAGGTATGTGATATGGTTATTGGTTAGTACTTGGCAATGTGGGAGCTGGTTCATACTAGACTGGGATAATTTGGGATTGGGAAGTGTTTTTATGGGTATTTATAAATGATATGCTGGAGATATTTCCATGCAACTTGGGTGTGTATACTGGTTTGTGTGTATATTTATCAGCAGATAGATGAATTATCTAAGTCTATTTATAGAATATGGGATTGTTAGTATTTAAAGTGTATTTCTTTGGAGAATGCTAGGACGTTCGTACATGCGTTTGGGCATGTTTAGGGGATGAGGTGAGGAGGTTGTATTCCGGAGATGCAGCATATTGATTGGATAGTGTTTCGGGGGATTTATACACTCAGGGATTGGGGATATTTGTGTGAGTATGTATGTGCCCATGGGTATATGAAAGTTGTGTGTGTATATTAGAGTATTATTGGTGTTTTTGTGGTTTTTTTTTTGTATTGTATGGGTTTTATCTGGGAGGGTGGGGTGTATATTCACGGGTAGTTTGTGAGTGTGTATATGAGGGGTTTTGGGTATATTAAGACTTAGTGGTCCTCTGTGTCTGTTGTGAAATGTAATACTCGCAGAATTTGGTGTTGCCACTCATATGTGTGTTCTCAGAGTTTGTGAGGTGGACTTATATGTATTTGATAAAAATAGTTAGTGGTTCTGTGTGTATTTGAGTTTATGTGGCTTTTGTATTTTGTATTCTGGGAGATGTGGGAGGTTCAGTGCATGTATTTGGAAACAGAGAGGCTGTGTAGGTTGTGTTTGCATTCAAGAATCATGGATTCCTGTAGTTTAGAGTTGTGGGATTGTATGTGATTCTTTTTCTGGCTGATGTATGACACAAGTGTTGTATACCTTGAGATTTTTTTTTGAGCCTATGCCTATAGGATTTTCACTATGTACTGTTAACAAATCTACTGAAAAGGATTTTCTTAAAAAAACAACAAAAGAAAAAAATAGAAATTTCATTCCAGTGAGCTGTTTGCAAATCAAAGAGTCCCAGCCTTCAGTGCAAAACAAAGGTACACTCTGAAAGAACAAAGAGAGGTATTATCTTTTATAGAGAAAGTTCATCCTGAGATTCCCAATCTGGTTCACTCTGTAAATGAGGGATACAAGCTTGTTTATTTCTGATTGGCTGATGCAAGTCACAATCTATTTCTTAAGTCTGTATGACGAAATGGTACCCCTTGATTCAGGTGGCATAAACAGGAACAGACAGTTGTGAAAGTCCCAAAGTGACACAAGTACGTGGTTTTTGCAGGAAGCAGGGTACATGTGTGAGACTTGCAGTCAGCAAATGGCCGCTTGGCTCCAGTTTGAGTTTAGGCCCAGTCAGCCACTCATGATCCATCTGGAAGGATTAGCCCTTTCAGGGTTCACAGTATATATGGGTACTGTGTTCATTGTACATGTTTGTATTTGAGCACATATATATGTACATATATGGTTTTAGCAGTGATGTGAGCATTTGGGGCAGGTAGAGTTTTGTCTGCAAATTTAAGTAGTTATTGGGCAGGCCATCTCTGTATTTAGGGTACAGGTAGCAGTTGTGTTGCTGGTGGGCTGGTTCAGGTTCTTAACTTTGCTGCACAAAGGAAGTCTTACTTTGAGAGTGAGTCCAACGTAAAAGTAAGCAAGAGAGGTTATTGCAAAGCGAATGTACACTCTGACAGCCGATCAGAGTGGGCTGCTCAAAGGTGAGACAGCATTGACTGACACTGGGTAAACCTCCTTTATGGAAGCCTTACATGACTATTCATGAAGGGGTGGGAAGGGGTGTCACTGTTAAGCACTCTCTGGGCTGTTCTCTGGATGCGCATGCGCTATTGCTGCACATGCGAGTGCCTGTATCACGTGAATCATTAACATCTTAAATCTCTACCCAAGGGTGTATTTTTCACTGTTACAATGAGCAGTGGTCAACCCAGGGACACTAATCATGGGTTTTCGCACTTGTGCGAATTTGGGGATTTTCCCTTCTTCTTTTCCACCTCCTTACTGCAGGACCTCCTTGTGCACTGTCGAATGGTTTGTTCTCTTCACCTGTTTAGCAAGTTTGTTCTCCTTTAATGGAGGCTATGACCACCCTATCCCATCTCACTTGTGTGTGTCTGTTCAGGATACATGAGGAGGTTGTGTTCTGGAGGTACGTAGTTTGGTTTGGTTTTTATATTTGGGGTGAGAGTTGAGGGTCCCACTCAGGGTGCAGGTAGATTGTGTACACGTATTCCTATGAAAGGATGTGGCTGTGCTGGAGCTGGCTTGTGCTACCTTGGGGTAGCCACTGGGCGCGGCACATCTCAGCTCTGTGTTCAGTGGCGTTAGGTTGGTAGTTTAAAATTAGTCATGCTGAGATATTTATACCACATAAGCATCACAATTCTAGGCTTTCCTATTTCCCCTTGGAGAGCATTTTATTAAGCAGTTAGCAACAAACCACTGGGGGGGTGTGTGTGTGTTCAGGATCTGCAAGCAGATGATTGTATGAAGCAAGAATATTGAGGCTTTAATGGGTGTGTATACTGGGGATTCTATGTGTATTGTAGTGATGCAGAATGACCAGGGAGCGTGGTTGAGAATGACGCTTCCTGGTCATTCTGCATCACTGTGTTACTCCTAAATAGTTGGTTCATTCTTAGGGCCAAAGAATCCTTATAAATGGTGGTTTCTGGTTCTTCCTCCCACAGATGGATGCAGGGGTACCTGCACCTTAGGCAGGTGGTTGCTCCTTCAGTATCTGTGTGTTCCTAGCATCTGGGTCCTCAGATGGGTGGGCCTGGTAGACAGAACACTGTGCAGAGCAGAACTTTCCTAGATATTGTCCGTGGGATCGGCACAGTCAGAAAGATGTGGGGTTTCCAGGACAGGAGGTCAGATGTGCCATGTCTTCTCTCAGCCCTGATGTCCCTGCTGATTCCTCTGGGGCATGGTGAGTGACGAGTACACCCTCTAACATACGTTCCACAAGATGAAAGCCTGCAGAACCTGTGCCTGCACTACCGTCTGCCCCCTGGGTGGGGATACTGTTGGGTGTCAGGCTGAGAGCTGGGCCACCAGTTCTCAACCAACCTGTCCCCATGGAAACCTGAGACTTCGGGGCTAAGATAAGACCTCCAGCAGGTACCCAGTGTTGGGAATACGTGTTGGTTTCTGTGTTAGGAGTTTTATCTCAGTGGAGGCTTGGTAAAAAGAGGGAATCAAAGGCATGTGACATTTTCCTCTTTCTCTGGTGAAGTGAGGAATGAATGTTGACCATTTCTTTCTGATGTTCCATACAGAAAATGTATACGCAGCCTGAGGAGCCCAAGGTAACTCCTTAGCTGCTCTTGGAGGAGGTGTCATCTAGTCTTCACAAGGAGTCTTCAGGCACAAGGGCCTGAATCTGACTTCTCATGGAAAGCATTGGGCAGAGCTTCACAGTCCCACCTAGAGCTGGGCTGTAATTCTAGGGATAAAGTGGAGGAGCAACAAGGAAGTGGTGGGGAGCACACCTTTAGAACCTGGGCTTGAGGAGGGCAGGTCAAGGAAGCCTGAGTTTACACAGGCTCAGGTCCTGGGGCAGAAGCCAGACACAGAGCCTGGGCAGCCAGATTCACTCCGGCCTCTGGGTTGTGGGTGGGGATGAGCCTCCTCTTGTGCTCCTGTCTGGGGCACCCCTGAGCTGCAGGCGAAGGTCTTAGTTGCACCTCGGCAGGGATGTACAGCCAGGCCTGGTGCTAAGGAGTGAGGAGGGTAGAGTCAAGGAGAGGAGGCACCGATCTGTGTCCCTTCAGCAATCCGGAGCATGATGTTAGATCCTGTTAGGGTGACCTCCCACTCACATCTCCTGGATCTTCTGTCACTGGGAGGCTCAGCACCCCAAGAGACAATGGATTCGGTTTCCCCTGATGTGTTCATCTGGTTCTGGGTCCCCACTGTCTCAGCACATTGGGTGCTGGCCCTGCGGGTGTGGGAGAAGCCTGGGAGGGGCAGGGGTCAGTGAAGTGTCATGGGCAGAGCTGGGCAGGCTCTGTCCTGAGGGATGCTGGGAGCTGGGGTCTGGAGAGACAGGGAAGCCCCCCATTACTAATTCCTATGGGGGCTCCTGGACTTTTGCTCCACTAAGCTACAATTCTTTGCATTTTCCCATCTCTCTAATTTAGTGGAGATTTAGGGTGGAGGCAGCAGTTTTTCTGTGACCTCAGTCCTCTGATGGATCTAAAATGAGTTGTTGATAGTCTGTTTGTACAGCATTTTTCTTGTTGTAAGGATGGGAGTGATGACTTCCAAGTTTCTTACATGCTCGAATAACTGACATTTTTTATTATATACTCACCCCCGTGGTGGTAGAAGAATGCTATAATTTTTGGATTCACATAACTAAAGTACTAGGAGAGGGAATTTTACACAGGAAAGACAGTTGCTACTGGAAAAAAGAAAAAAAAGATAAATTCTCTCTGCTATCTCTGCTAGACTCTGTAAACTCTTTTCCTGTCTCTGGAGTCCAGACACACAAGCCTCCTTTTAGTTTTGAGCTTTCACTATGCTTTTATCTTAAAGACTTTGCCTACTATGTCCTTTCTGCTGAGAAAGCAACTTATCCCCTCAATTACCTGGTTAACATCAAATATCAAATCATACTTCTGACTGAAGGCCAAGTACCACCTCTAGAAGAAATCTTCCCTAAGAACAGCCTACATACAGTTAATTGTGTGAGCCTTTTTCTTATATCCTTCAAATACTCTTCCTTCACATTACTCTTCCTTCACAGCCTTTAGCCAGACAATATATTACAGGAAAACAGGGAGAACATGATTTTGCCATTCACTCTTACCTTTGCCTAGCCCAGTGCCTGGCAAATAAGAGATTCTCATTATATATATATTTTTTGAATGAGTTAATAAATCCAAGTAAAGTAATTGATGTTTTGGAATTATCTAAGACTGTTAAAATCAGTTAAGTATAGTTAATGTGAAGCAAAAAACTGTAAACAAAATTAACATAATATACACACTGATGCTACTGTTTTAGAAAAAACACAATAATTTATAAATTCCTTTCAATAATTCAATTAATGTTTATGATATTTGATTGAAGACAAATCTATCACAGCAATCTGTGAATGCTTTATTGTAAATAAAAGGTAATCCTTGTAATAAGCAAAAATAAATTAACATAACAAATGTCAATTTACAGATAGACAAAAAGTGATTGTTTTCTAGATGAAAAGAGGATTATTAATAGTTGGCAAAAGAACTCAAAAATTAGTTCAACAATTAGTCATATGGAAATGTCAAATATTGACATTAATGTGATAAAGAAAGCAAGTTTCTGCAAATAACCTCCCATCCCTGATGCGAGTCTTTCACGTCATTCTGTAGTTCAACTAGTTCTTAATAACTCAAAAACAGGAAAGATAAAATCCATCATTTTGTTTTACTACCCAGATCCCTCCTGTAGCTGTCGTACAGAGTGTGATTTATGACTTGTAAGTTGTGCTATGGAGCTTGACAAGTAAGTTTGATTTCATTTAATATTTTCTTTAAACCGTCTTAGATCTTCTCTTTGACAAGTATTTCATCTATTAGTGTTCTTAAAATGTAAAATGGGTAACTTAATGAGAACAAAAATTGTGCCCTAAGATATATTTGCATTATCTACATATTTGCAATTAAATCTTAACAGATTTAATTGTAGTAGAATCTGTTTTCCTCTTGAAACTTTTTAGACACCAGAAATTTTTATTCCTAATAAATACTGTTTAGCTTCCTAGTCACAAACCAAACAGAAAGCAAATTTCATCAGAGTTTAGAATGATTAAAACCAACATAGCTGCAATTTTTACTTTTGTTTTAAAATTTTGTTTAATCAGTAAATCAATCAGAGTTCACTGTTATGTAATCCACAGATCTTGAAATAACAGAGATATATTTCTCCACAGATCAATATCTATATATGTTTTTAAGATGAGTAGAAATTCTCCTGAAGACCTTAAAGAAAAAGTATGTCATATAATATAGTAAATAAAAATAATAATAATTATTAATTTTTTCTGCTAATTATGTTCCAGAATCTGTACTAAGCATTTTAGAGGATTATTTTATTTAATTCCCACAATAATCCCTTGAGAAATATACTACAATTATTATCTTTAATTCACAGTTATTGAAAATGAGACACAAAGAGGTTAAGAATTTTGTCCAAGGTCAGGCAGCTAGCGTGACTTAGCAAGGGTGTAATTAAGAAAAAATATGTTTTTCTTATCTTATGGGAAATTTGGAAAAGCAAATATCTACATTCTCTTTTTATTTAAAAAAAATATAAAATATAAAATGTGAGTCTCTTAAACCAGTGAATCAACTTTAATTAAATTGAAACAATACACAATCCTTTTTTGTTCAGGCTCTATATTATTATTATCTCTGCTGACAGCAAAAGCTAAGAATAGAAAATATTTCTGACCCAAGTTGGTAAATTATGAATCAACCTGCTAAAGAATCAGAATAGACTAACAAGTGGAATTAAATGTGATTATTTTATATTACATATAATATAAAAATTTCTTATTGTTATAATTTTACTAAGATTCTACCAGTTTCAACTAAAATATAACATTTTAAATCCAAGCTTAATAAAAGAGCTTGGCATGAGATGTTTTCATAGGAAATAGTGACAATTCATATTATTTTTAATTAAGTGTAAATGAGATGTATTATTTCTGTATTTCATTTTCCTTCTAAAAGTTATCTTTAAAGTTTTACTTTTTCTTTCTCTCTTTCTTTTTTTTTTTTTTTTTGAGACGGAGTCTCACTCTTTCACCCAGGCTGGAGTGCAGTGGTGCGATTTCGGCTCACGGCAAGCTCCGCCTCCTGGGTTCACGCCATTCTCTCCTGCCTCAGCCTCCCGAGTAGCTGGGACTACAGGCGCCCGCCACCGTGCCCGGCTAATTTTTTGTATTTTTAGTAGAGACAGGGTTTCACCGTGTTAGCCAGGATGGTCTCGATCTCCTGACCTCGTGATCCGCCCACCTCGGCCTCCCAAAGTGCTGGGATTACAGGCGTTAGCCACCGCACCTGGCCTAAAGTTTTACTTTTTTGAAGTTGATAGCTATTACTAACTCTTTTGAGCAAAGTTTTTTGAGATAGATTAATTTATAAAATTAGGAAGAAACTAAAGTAGTTGCGAAAGTTTTTAAAAAGATAATAAAGTAGCTGTCTCTATGTTATAGTAGAAAATGAGAATGTGAATGCAGATCATTCTGATTCTCAGAGTTTGTGTTTTCAGCAAATATTACCTGAATATTGATATATAAATTAGAATTCCCCAAAGGAAAACATTTAAAAATGTTAAAATTAATAAAATCATTAACTTATATACTTGTCCTTAGTATCAGGACAATCTCCAGTGGATTCAATAGAGCATCTGCAGTT
Source organism: Symphalangus syndactylus (assembly GCF_028878055.3). NCBI lineage: Eukaryota > Metazoa > Chordata > Mammalia > Primates > Hylobatidae > Symphalangus > Symphalangus syndactylus. The sequence goes on from NC_072426.2 coordinate 83,380,491, forward strand.
TTGTTGAACAAAGGTTTCTGCAATATAGACTCATGGTGTGAGCTCAGTGGGTCACATTCTTTGTTCCTTCTTGGAGCTTTGGGAGGCATTTATAAAAGAGCTGCTGCAGTAGAGGACTGAGTTGTACCACCGTGAAGATTTAAGTTTCTATGGGAGAATCAAATTCACTTTAGTACAGGGATTTAGTAGGTTTCCCCAGCCTTTATTAATAAAATACTAATATGACATGAAAAATGCATACTTTGTCTTACAATAATCCAGTTAAGACACTATTTTTACATAGCAAAATTCTTTACTAAACACCAGTTGCAAATCAAGAGAAATTGCATTGGCAAGAGGTGATCATACTGCTCTCCTACTCCTGCCCTTTCCTCCTACTCCAGCTGAAAATACTTGCTGCAAATGTCCTTTTATAGGAGACTTTGATTCCAGGGTGTAGAAAAGGAAAGGAAAAGGTCAGATATATATGTCTTGTTTATAACTTAAACCTAATACCAGCACAAAAGCCTAAAAGGACCGATTTTTAGAGGGCGTTAGCAGGAAACTCTTTGCTCTGCTGTCATCTGTTTTAAGCTACTTTTATACATGATTTATTTTTTCAGCTTCTACTCTGCTACTATTCAACTGCAAATGCAATTTGTTATGTTGTATACTTCAACACCTTGAACAGTATCTTAATTATTTTTGAAATGTATTACAAGTTCATAAAGAAAACAGCGTTTTGTTTCTTCAGTCATCTACTTTGGATGAAAGTGTTATTTAGAAAAGAATAAATAGGAAAAATGATATATTAAAAATAAAAATTGCATATTAACTTTTTAGATCAAATAAACCAATTTTAAGCATTTTCATGGACATTTATAACGAAAATAGATAAACATTTAAATACAGATGATTTACTTCAGTATTTTGTTTTTTGAAAATATTGGAATATGTGTTTTAGATAATGCATACATTTGTGTTATTGAAAAGTAAGCGTTCAATGGTCAGCTGACTTCATATGTAAATAATAATATCATTTTAAACTTCTTCAAGGATTTAGGTGTTCTTAAATATGATTTTATAACTTATTTTACTTCCTTAAAGTAAATATTTATGGCATCTGTAAGTCATTGTAAAATTGTAAAATTGGTATAGCACAGTATACAGATTGTCCTTTGTAATATTTTATAGTATTCACGTTTGTATTTAATCACAAATTTGATACAATTTAGCCAAAGCTTCAATACATTTATGAAGAGAGCACTACTGAGACTTTATACAATGGAATAAAATAACAAAATGCTGACAGCATTTTTCCACTCAAAGAGGTATATATATTTTTTATACTATCTAATTCTTTAATTTTATTTTTTTAGCATCCAATGGTGGAGAACATTCCTAGAAGTGTGATTAGGGCTATTATAAGATACATAAACTGCATGGCATAAGCATTCTCAACTCAACTTCACACTCTACATTGTTTATCAACTTAGTATGCCAGCTTTTTAAGTGTGGTGGGATCTGGTATTCCACACCTATATGTCTCTGAATCTCACCCTTGTACTGATGCCAAGATGAACTGAAGCAAGGACGAACTTTTCTCTTACATGGAAACATGAATATATTCCAAACTGGAGTGAGCTCTCACAAGCGGTTTGCCTATGGTAATTACTTTGTGCCTTGTAATGAGTCATGTAGTATCCTCATAAGGGTTTGTCTGTGTCCTAGACCCTCTCCCATTCCGGTACCTGTAAATGTCACCTTATTTTGAAATAGGAGCTTTACAGATATAATAAAGTTAAAGATCTCAGGGTGAGATCATCCTGAATTTAGAGTGAGTCATGGGTAGTTGGGACACAGAAACACAAGCAAGGTCATGTGAAGACAGAGACAAAGGTTAGAGTTATGCTGTCACAAGCCAAGGAGTGCCAGGAGCCACCAGAAGCTAGAAGAGGCAAGAAAGGATTCTTCCCTAGAGCCGTCAGAGGAACTATGGCTCTGCCTCCACCTTGATTTTGGTCTTCTGGCCTCCTATAATTGAGAGAGAATTTGTTTGTTTGTTTGTTTGTTTACTATTTTAAGCCACAAATTTTGTAGCAATTTCTTTTGGCAGCACTAGGAAACTAGTTAATGCCTCTCTTATTTGGTTAAACAGAGAACACTATTAAGTGTTTTTAAAACAATGTATAACGGTGTTGATTATGGTAAGCATACAGTTTATAATCAGATAGGTTTCTGTGTAAAATTTCATGTTATTATGTTGATTTGTTTTAACCATACAAGACTTGCTTGGATGTGGTACCATTGAATTCCATCCCCATTCCCTCCTGTCCCACAGCTTTTTGAAATTTATGGGGCTTTGTTCTAGACTGAATATTCCTTTTCCCTCAAATTTCATATGTTAAAGCCTTACCCCACCATATGACAGTATTGGAAAGTGAGGCCTTTGAGAATTAATTAGGTGTAGACAAAGTCATGAGCATAGGGCCCTCATCAATGGAATTAGTGTCCTTATAAGAACAGGAAGAGAGTCTATAGAGTGCTCTCTCTCTCTCTCTCTCTCTATCTGCTATGTGAGGATACAGCAAGCTGGAAAGAGGACCCTCACCAGGAAACAAATTTGCTAGTACCTTAATCTTGCACTTTCCAGCTTCTACAATTGTGAGAAATGTCTGTTGTGTAAGCCATTCCGTCCATAATACTTTGTTATAGAAGCCTGGACTGACTGATATAGGCTGGAACATGCTGGAGAAATGGTACAAAAACTAATTTTAGAAAAATATTTTATGTTGTAAGATCTGACGCAAAAACCACTTAAATATTACCATTTACATTACCAAATTACTCCATTTACAGTATCAAATTAAGGAAATTTATGTTTTATTCAAGCCTTTTAAAATCGGCACACCCACCTTGTGGAAGTAATTTATAACCCATGATTATTAATTATGTTTGCCAAGTTAATTCTCATCCAGTATTACTTGCAGGGAAAGTTTGAAATTGATGAATCATCTTCCTCTTGAGACGTCACTTGTAGAACTAAAGGCTACCTATAATTTCTGTAATTGTTACTCTTTAATGGAACTTCAAACTTCTAAGAAAAATATTTCAATATATTGTTAAATTGACTTAAATGACTAAGATTGTGGTTGAGAGGATATTTTCCCAAACTAACTCTTTCTCTGACACTTAGGGGTTCATTGTAATAGTAACACCTTGCTAGCAATCATCTGCTAGTGATTTGCTCATGGAAGAAGAAGGCTAAGGAAATTTAGGTTTGATGACCTTTTTCAGGGTTTCTGGGAAAGCAAAACCTGCCTCTCTCTACCACTCACTGCAAACAAGCATGTTGTCCAAGCTACCGCTGCCAACCAGGTCACATACCTTAGTGAAGTCAGTGCTGTGAAGAGAGACATTCAAACCTGGGTCACTGATAATATCATTTTCAATTTCTGACCCAATCAGTTCTGGTTCTCCCAATTCCTCTCTCCATGATCTTATGTGTAGTAATACATTTTTTAAACTGTTGAAGTCACATTGAGCTGAAATTTCCGTTAATTACAACTCTTAATATTTTAACTATTCATGCTAAGTTTATTTGTTCCAGAAAAAGTACTTTAACTCACTTTCATTTTTGTAGGACTTGAATTTTTTAGGGCAGTTTCAGTTTCACAGAAAAATTAAGAGGAAGACATAGAGATTCACCATATATATATAGTAATATATAATTATATATGATAATATACCATGTATTACTATATATATATTACATGCATGTGGAGGCAGGGTGGATATTTATATATATATATAAAATATATATACACACACACCCTGACATAATGTGTATATATAATATATATAATTATATATATGTTATAATATAAATATATATTATATATGTAATATATCCTGCCTCCACATGTGTGGCCTCCTTCATTATCAATATCCTCCTCCAGAGTGGTACAACTGTTAAAATTGCCTCACCTACATTAATACAATTTTATTACCCAGTGGTAAATATACATAACATAAAAGGTACCATTTAATCATTTTCAATTCTAAAACTCAGAGATATTGAATACATTCACAATGTTGTATAATTAACACTGTTTTCATAACTTTTGTATCACATCAAACAGAAGTTCTGTACCATTAAGCACTAATTCTCCATTCCCCTTGCCCCAGCCTCCATGCTCTGGAAACATGCAATCTGCATTCCCTCTACATGAATTTGACTATTCATGATCTTTCATATAAGTAGAATCATATACTATTTGTCCTTTTGTGTCTGGCTTATTTTATTTAGCATAATGTTTTCAAGGTTTATCTATGTTGTAAACATGTATCAGAACATCATTCCCTTTTTATGGCTAAATAATCTTCCCTTGTATGTACATGCCACATTTTGTTTATCCACACATACAGGTTTGTTTTCACTTTTTGACTCTTGTGACTAAGAATGAGTGATGGTATCTGGCGTGTGCATGCAGCCACTTTCTTACTAAAGACCAATAGCATCAAGCACTCTACTAATGGTTGTTATTTATCTGATTAGGATCCAGAGTTACAAAAAGGTTAATTCTTATTTTTTGCAGTTTAATGGCAGTTTTTGTGGAGAGACTGACTTCTAAAACTTCCTATTCCAATCTTCTAAAATCCATTTTAAAAGAATGGTTTAAATTGTGTGCTTGTAGGATGAAATTGATAAAAAATTATTTTACCAACTTTCTTTTCTTTTTTTTTTTTTTTTGAGACGGAGTCTTGCTCTGTCGCCCAGGCTGGAGTACAGTGGCACGATCTCGGCTCACTGCAAGCTCCGCCTCCCAGGTTCACGCCATTCTTCTGCCTCAGCCTCTCCGAGTAGCTGGGACTACAGGCGCCCGCCACCACGCCCGGCTAATTTTTTTGTATTTTTAGTAGAGACGGGGTTTCACCATGGTCTCGATCTCCTGACCTCGTGATCCGCCCGCCTCGGCCTCCCAAAGTGCTGGGATTACAAGCGTGAGCCACCACACCCGGGCTTTTACCAACTTTCAAAATTGCATCACAGAGATAATGTCCTTTGACTATTGGGTGTTCACATATTTGGCATGTTATAAACAACTTTCTGGAAGATAAAGGCCTTTTGTCTCATACTTAATATTAAGACAGGATCCAGTGTGCTAGCAATGGCTTTTGGGTTTGATGTGATATATTTGTATGTAATGACGTTTTTAAAAGTTAGAGTGAAAAATCCTCTCATACAAAACAAAATAGTTTTTACTGTTATGAGAAAGCAGTCATTAATCACTTAAAAAACATGCAAGTATCTTTATGATATTTGGTGATTTATTTTTCTCCAGTCATCTTGTGGAAAAAGTTTAGGTCTCTGAAGATTTCTCAGTGCGTCATAACTGACAGCAGCAGGAATGTGGTTTTGCTAAAGGCAACAGAAAAGCAAAACTGTCTCAAGGTTTTAATATTAATCCAAAGGTTAAACTTTCTTACCTTAATGTTGCTGCTTTCTGTATGCACATCCCAAAGGAGGTAGGAAGGTGGAAAGGACGCAGGAAGGTGGAAAATGTAGAAAATTAGAAAATCAGGTAAACTTAAAAGGCAATAAGACTAACATTCATTCATTCACATTAAGCTCCTACCTTGTACCACATTCTGTTGTAGGCCCTGTGGATATAGCAGTGAAAAAAAGAAAAGAAAAAAATATATGCCTTTTTGGAGCTTACATTCTCTTGGAAGGAGATATACAACAACATAAAAAATTAAACTATATAATATGTTAAGTGTTGCTAAGTGCTATGGAGGAAAGTAAAGCAGACAAAGCAAATAACACGAGAAGGAGATACAATTTTAAGTAGGGAAATAAGGAAGGCATGACAGAGACAGTAGCATTTGAGTGAAAGACTTGAAGAAGGTGATGTGGTTTGACTGGGTCCCCCACTAAATCTAAAGCTTGAATTATAGTTCCCATAATCCCCATGTGTCATGGGAGGGACCTGGTGGGAGACAATTGAATCATGGGGACAGTTATCCCCATGCTGCTGTTCTTGTGATATGAGTGAGTTCTCATGTTCTCTGATGGTTTTATCAGGATTTTTTCCCCATTTTGCTTGGCACTTCTCCTTGCTGCCACCATATGAAGAAAGATGTGTTGCTTCCGCTTCCACCGTGATTGTAAGTTTCCTGAGGTCTCACCAGCTGTGCAGAGCTGTGACTCAATTAAACTTCTTTCCTTTATAAATTACCCAGTCTAGGACATGTTTTTATTAGCGGCATGAGAAGGAACTAATCCAGAAGGTAAGGAAACAATCCAGGGGGGAATTTGAAGATAGGTGTTTTCAGTCAGAGAAGCCATGTACAAAGCATCTAATGTGAGAGTGCTATGGTCTGAATGTTGACAATCCCCCCAAATTCATACATTGAAATCTAATTCACAGTATGATACTGTTAAAAGTTAAGGTCTTTGGAAGGTGATTATGTCATGAATACAGAGCCTTCGTGAAGGAGATTGGTGCCTTTATAAAGGATGCCTGAGGGGGTTGGTTTGTCCCTTCCACCATATGACAACTCCACCATATGTAAAGAAGATGGGTCTATGAACTAGGAAATAGGCCTCACCATATATGGAATATGTGAGCACCTTGATCTGGGACTTAGCTTCCGGAATTGTGAAAAATAAATTTCTGTCATTTATAAGCTACTTAGTCTATGGTATTTTGTTATAGCTGCTCGAATGGGCTAACACAGAGACAATTCCCAGCCTGCCCAAAGAGCACCAGGAAGTGTTGGGTATAGCAAAGCTGGAACAGAGGCACAAGGGGAAGAGCAACAGGGCTGTGATCCAAGAAGTGTGCCTGGTGGGGAGCATGAGTAGAGCTGTATAATCTGTACAATAATGACTCAGAGTGGAATTAGAAGTCCTTAAAAGTGAGTGAGCAGAGTGGCATGATCTCTATGATATTATGTTATATTCTTGCTTGGGTATTGAGAATAGACTGAAGGTGAGGGCTAATGCAGAAGCAGGAAGGGGGATAAAAATTCAGATGAGACATGATGTTGGCTTGGCCTGGGTGGATAACAGCAGTAGTAAAAATTATTTAAATGTTTTGAAGGTGGGTTTGCTGAGAAGTAAAGGATGTGTGGAGAACACTGGATTGAGAATTGTATAAGGACTATATTGTATATTGTATGAGATTGTAGATCCAGGATGAGCCACAGTATTTTTGAAGTTGTAGTAAATGGAATGAACTAGAAAGATAGAAGTTAATGTTCAGAAGGCAGGAGACTTAAAAGATTGTAAAAATTTGCAATTAGGAGTAATAACGTGGTTTGAGCTGAGATCATGAGATTGAATAGCTAGATACTGAAGATAGCAAGTACATTGGAAATGACGAGGTCAAATGTCAAAGAAGATAAGTAATTTAAATGAGACATCAAAATAATGGCAGTAAGTCAGGTTGTAAAGACTTCAAAGAACAAGGGAAAGTGACTAAAAATTGGGAGTGATCAATATAATCAAATGGTATGAGATTCCAAGCTGGAGGGGTTTGAGGAGAAGGAAGTAAAAGTATTCTGCAAGAGGACACTTGCTCTACTTCTAGGGGCAGTGGTTAGAGCGCTGAGGGTGAGAATTAGTCTGCACTTAGGGGGCTACATGAGAAGCAGCAGCATCAGTGAGAGACGGATGACAATAAGAATGAAAATGTAAAGGGAAAATTGAGAAACTTATAAAAATTGAGATTCTTCTGTGCACTCTGTACATTTCTTACAGAAGCTTTCAACACATTTAATTTCATTTGAATCTTGCAATACTCTTGAGAGATATTATCATTCCCCTTTTACCAAAAAAAGGCTGAGTGGCCAAGATCACATAAAATCACATAAATAATAGAAGTCAAAAGTATGACTTTAACCCATTTAGTGTTACAAGAACCACATAATCTTCAATAAATTGAGAGTATCTTAACTAATTAAATTTTAAAAATTAATAATTTTTTCAAAAGATATATTCAAGTTATCAATTGGAAGAAAAATGAACATATTACTTAGAAACAGCCCTGGATTAGAGTCCCAATTATATCACGTAATAATTGTGTGGTTTAGGTAAGCCATGTAAAGTTGCTGTACAAATTTAAAATAAAGACAATTTTATCTAGATAGAAAATTGTTGTAATGTTATTGTGCAGTTATAAATCACTTATTAAATTATAAATTTATGATAAGTATTAAACAGAATACTTAATTTTAAGCCACAAGGTCTTCTATTAGAAAAATATTCAAATATAATGTGATATATCACTCATTTTTATAAATAAAAATATAAAATTAATTATAGCCTTAATAAAAAATTTTGGAGGTGCATTACCACGACTAAATTTATATTTCATAAAATGAACAAATTTAAGATGTATACCTTAAATTTATGTATTTCTGCACTCATATTCACACCAGCCATATCAAGATAAAGAAGTTTCACTAGCACGGAAAATGTCCTGGTGCTTTATTCCAGTCAATGACAACCACTGGTCAAATTTGTCTGGAGTCATGTAGATTTTATGCTTTTGTATCTGACCTGTTTTACTCAACATGATGTTTTGGAGATTTATCTATGCTGTTTCATGTGTCAATATTTTATTTTTTATTGCTATGTATTATTATTCTGTAAGTCAATATCATAATTTATCTCTTCTCCACTTTATAGATGTTCCATCCAGTTTTTGCCTACAAAAAAAACCTGCTATGAATAATTTTATATCGGTCTCTATTGTGTGAATACACACCCTCATTTATTTTTGGTATATACCTATAAATTGAATCACGATGTCATTGGGTATGTGTGCAGTTTAACTTTATAAGAAATTGCCGGTTGCTGCGCTGCCACCGCCCGAGTCATGTTCCGCGATCTTCTCTGGCTCTCCTAGCAGCATCCATAGCCGCCACCCTATCGTCACTGGCTTCACCTTCTCCTCTCCTCGTTGCTGAGCGACAAGCTTCCTAGCGCTGTGACTGTCGTCTCCGCCCCGCAGCGGGAGCCGCTCGTCCTGGGTGGCCGCCTTGCGCCGCTTGGCTTTTCCTTCCGAGGTTACTTCGGGGCCCTCCCGATGGTGACCACGGCTCCGCCTCCTTTACCCCGGATCCCGGACCCCCGGGCACTGCCCCCGACCGTCTTCCTCCCTCACTTCCTAGGGGGAGATGGCCCCTGTCTGACCCCCCAGCCTCGCGCTCCAGCAGCTCTGCCCAGCCGCAGCCTCGCCGTGGCGGGAGGCACCCCTCGGGCAGCGCCAAAGAAGCGGCGAAAGAAGAAGGTGCGGGCCAGCCCCGCAGGGCAGCTGCCCAGCCACTTCCACCAGTACCAGCAGCACCGGCCGAGCCTGGAGGGCGGCCGGAGCCCTGCGACCCGCCCGAGAGGAGCGCGGGAAGTCCCGGGCCCGGCCGCCGGCTTGGCCCCGAGTCCTGCAGCCGCGACCCGCACGGAGGGAGCCAGCCCCGACCTTGCCCCGCTACGGCCCGCGGCTCCCGGCCAAACCCCGCTCAAGAAAGAGGTTTTAAAATCAAAGATGGGAAAATCGGAGAAGATTGCCCTTCCCCATGGCCAGCTTGTTCATGGTATACACTTGTATGAGCCACCAAAGATAAACAGACAGAAAAGCAAATATAACTTGCCACTAACCAAGATCACCTCTGCAAAAAGAAATGAAAACAACTTCTGACAGGATTCTGTTTCATCTGACAGAATTCAGAAGCAGGAAAAAAAGCCTTTTAAAAATACCGAGAACATTAAAAATTCGCATTTGAAGAAATCAGCATTTCTAACTGAAGTGAGCCAAAAGGAAAATTATGCTGGGGCAAAGTTTAGTGAGCCACCTTCTCCTAGTGTTCTTCCAAAGCCTCCTAGTCACTGGATGGGAAGCAGTGTTGAAAATTCCAACCAAAACAGGGAGCTGATGGCAGTACACTTAAAAATGCTCCTGAAAGTTCAAACTTAGATTTCAGATTTCAGTATGTGTGTAAAACATAATTTTTCCCTTATCCCTAGACTCTTGAGAAAATTGGTACAGAAATGGAAATTTGCCTTGTTGCAACATACAGTTGCAAAAGATGAGTTTAAAAAATTACATACAAACAGCTTGTATTATATTTTATATTTTGTAAATACTGTATACCATGTATTATGTGTATATTGTTCATACTTGAGAGGTATATTATAGTTTTGTTATGAAAGTATGTATTTTGCCCTGCCCACATGCAGGTGTTTTGTCCATATAAAATGGATAAATTTGAAGTGTGTGCTAAGGCACATGGAAGACCGATTTTATTTGCACAAGGTACTGAGATTTTTTTCAAGAAACAGCTGTCAAATCTCAAGGTGAAGATCTAAATGTGAACAGTTTACTAATGCACTACTGAAGTTTAAATCTGCGGCACAATCAATGTAAGCATGGGGTTTGTTTCTCTAAATTGATTTCTAATCTGAAATTACTGAACAACGCCTATTCCCATTTTTGTTAAACTCAATTTCTGGTTTTGGTATATATCCATTCCAGCTTAATGCCTCTAATGTTAATGACAACAAAATTGGTTGTAATCAAATTTTAAAATAATAATAATTTGGCCCCCCCTTTGAAAAATAAAAAGAAATTGCCAAACTTCTTTAAAATATAGCTGTAAATTTACTCTCCCACCACGAATATATGAGATTTTCTTTGTTTCATAACCTCTTCAACACTTGCTATATTCAGACCCCAATTTTTTTTCTTAAGAGATGGGATCTTGCTCTATCACACAGGCTGGAGTGGAGTGGCACAATCACAGCTCACTGCAGCCTTGAACTCCTGGGCTCGAGCTATCCTCCCATATCGCTCTCCAGGTATTTAGCCATTTTAATTTTACCAGTTCTCTTGGATATGTAATGACATCTCATTGAGGTTTTTATTTTCATTTTTTCTGATGACCAACTATGTTCAGCACATTTTCTTATCCTGATTCCCCAGTTGTCTGTCTTCTTTTATGAACTGACTGTTCAAGTCTTTTGCCCACTTCTAATTGAGTGATGTATCTTCTGCATAACAATTTGTAGGATTTATTTACTTTCCATAGAAATATTTTGTCAGGTCTGTGTATTTCAAATGTGTTATCTCACTGTGACATTTCTACTCATTTTTCGTTGAGGTGAAAACATAACTTGTGATCTATCCTCTTAGTAAGGTTTTAAATGTACAATATAGTACTGTTAAGTATAGGCGTGATGTTGCACAGAAAATCTTTAGAACTTACGCAACTTACACAACTGAAACTTTATACCTGTTGAACAGCAACCCTTCTTCCTCCTTCCCCTAACCATTCTATTCTCTATTTCTATGAGTTTGACTATTTAGAAAGCTCATATATGTGAAATCATGCAGAATTTATCCTTCTGTGACTGGCTTATCACGCTTAGCATGATATCCTCCAGGTTCATCCATGTTCTTGCAGATGGCAGAATGTCCTTCCTTCTTAAAGCTGAAAATATTCCATTGTATTTATACACCACATTTTCTTTATTCATTTATGTGCTGATGGACATTTAAGTTTTCAAATTTTGTTGTTTTGTGAGTAATGCTGCAAAGAACATGGGTATGCAGGTAACTCTACCACATCCCGATTTCCATTCTTTTGGACATATGCCCAAGAGTAGGATTGCTGGATCATATATTAGTTCTATTTTTAGTTTTTTTGAGGAACCTCCATACTGTAATTCACAGTGGCTGAACCAATTTACATCCCCAGCAAGAGCGTACAAGGGTTCCAGTTTCTCCACATCACTGCCAACACGTGTTATGTCTTGTTTTGTTTCATAATGGCTCTCCTAATGAGTGGTAAGTGATATCATATTTTGGCTTTTATTTGTATCTCTCTGATCATTAGTGATGTTGAACATCTTTTCATCTACCTTTTGGCTATTTGTATGTCTTTGAAGAAAATTTATTCAATCATTTTGCCCCCCTTTATAAGTTATTTTTTTCTGTTGTTCTAGGAGTTCCTTACATATGTAATGAGGTTTTTTTGAATAAATGAATATAAGTTTAATATAGTAAAAACATTAACACAATTTTTATTTTTATGTTTAATACATTTTGTGCTCTAGAAAAAAAATCATTATTTATCTCACCCAAGATCATTATGATGTTCCTCAAAGTATTCTTCTAGAAGCTTTAGCATTCATATTTAGGTCTATGATCCATCTTACATTGAATTTTGTGCATGATATGAGTGAGATATTAAGATTAATGAAAATGCTAATTATAATAGATTCTCAGATCCTAGCCAAAGTTTTGTATATTGGGATCTCTTGAGATCTAGGTTATTTAAAGGTAATAGATGATCAGTATTAATTAATTTGTTTTCTTTTTCTATCTGGTGGTTCTCAACCTTTGTTCCATATTAGAATCAAGTGGTTTGCTTGCTTGCTTCTTTTTGTCTTTGCTTTTAGTAGCACTGCCTCAATCATACCTTCAAAAATTCTAATTTGATAACCTGGACATCAGGATTTTTGGGGAGAAGGGGACAGAGTCTCACTCTGTCACCTGGGCTAGTGTACAGTGGCATGATCATAGCTCACTGCAGCCTCAAACTTCTGGGCTTGAGGGATCCTTCTGCCTCAGCCTCTCATGTAGCTTGAATTACAGGCGTGAGCCACCATGCCTGGTGACACTGGGATTTTAATGGGTCTCCGGGAGAGTCTAATATAAAGCCAAGTTTAGGAATCATTGACAAGCTCCAAAAGCCTGGAAAAAATGTATACATGAAGATAGAGGTTAGTGTTACTCTCTCCTTGGATGAAAACACCTGACAAGTTTTATTGATTTATTGGGAAACAACATTGGAAGCAGTTTCTCCTCTGCCTCTTTAATCCCTTGGCCAGTGCAATCTTGAGTTAAGCCCAGTCTCAACATTAAGTCTTGTAGGGTGAATACATCTTTACTTCAACTTTTCATCCACTTTATCTTCATCTCGGAGAATTATTGTGAAAAAAAAAGTTCTCAGTGTATAACTCATATTAAGTAAAAGACATATAATACATTGTAATAATTCAGCAAATATTGCTTGTAGTGTTTTACCTACTTTACACTTGTGGAAAGTTTAAGGAAAAATTTTAAGTGGTCCTACAGTATTTTCATAAAAGAATCACAGTAAAATAAGAACTCTGCAAGTCCACATTTTACTACGTTGCATTATTTGAAAAGAAAACTAATTTTGAAGTGTCTGATGATTTCAAAACACAGTTCACTATTATTTAATTATTGAAAGGAGATGCATGCAAGGATTTGAAATAGAATTTTTAACATTGACTTAGATACTTTCCCTAAATGTATTGACATAAAAGTAAATGGTATTTATATATTTGTAAGATGCTATAATTTTAAATTTAAATGTCTATGTAGCTTTTTCTGAAGGAAGCTGTTCTACTATCGTAGAAGCAATTTCGGGGCATTTCTCTTACTTGATTGCCTCTTTTCTTATCCAGATGCTATCCATTTTCAAGATTACACAAACTCCACTTCTATACAGGAACTCAGCCCACAAGGCTCTCATGTACATCAGTAACATCTATATCTTTATTGTACCACATATGCCTTGCCCTATCAAATGAAATTATATACCACGAAGTCAGGATCATATCTCAACTCTTCTGTAAACTCCACAATGCATAGCATAGTGTTACTCATGGGAAAAATCAAATACTTGTGATTGAAATGGGTTAACATTCTTCTCATGTTAAGGAACATACTTCTTTAATTGTACCTGTTGTCATGCCGGGTGTAAGACTTATTCTTTTCTCCAGAGTTGATATCAATAATTTAAAAATATATAAGAATTGAAGATAAATGGGGAAACAAACAATTTATGAAGGTCAAAACTATGAAGTAAATTTCAGTTCATGGTTATTTGGTAGAAATACTAGGTTGGAGAGTATGGTTCACATTTGAGACCAAATTAAATATTATTTAATAGATTTCTTTCACACTTAGTTGAAGGAAAACATGCAGTAAAAACTTAGCTTGACCAAAAACCTGACTTGCTCTTGGCAAAAGTTGTGGTGGAGAGAGAGAGAATGAATAACCTCTACCCTGTGGGAGGGTCTATCCATTCCAAATGACACAAGTAGAGAATCTGATGAATCCGAGCCTAGCAAAGTCAAAAAGGAAGCAGATTGGCATCCAGTCACTGAAGACAATAAACCTGAACACTAAGAAGACATGATTAAGTAAATGTCAGGTTCTGAACAGTTAAACCGGTTACTTCTGTTACACTGAAGTAAAGAGAGAATACCTTGGAGTCTAACATAGTTTTCCAAATAAAAAGATAATGAGGCAGAAGATGACAATTTGTTTACTAAATTTTCTAGTTCATATTGAATAGTTGAATTAGAACTTGAAAGCCAAGGTCTCAGGGAACTATTTTTAAAGTGCTTTTCAAAGAGTTCATATTAAAATAATTACTTTATATGTAAATAACAAATAATTAGATATGAGGCTCACAAATGAAATATTTATGTTCATATAATATGGCTAATGTATGGTAACAATAGTATAAAATCTATAGATCTATGGTGGGAGAATTACTAGAAAAGCAATGGTAGGTCTCCCAATCCATGAGCATGGAATGATTTTCCATTTGCTTAGATTATTAGTTTTCAGCATACAATTCTTACACATATTTTGCTGAATTTATTTCCAAGAGTTTATTTGTATAGTATTGTGAATATAATTATTTTCTTAATTTTTTCAAGAGTTAAAGTGTCCTTCTCTGTCTACCAGGCTGGAGTGCAGTAACTTGCAATCATAGCTCACCGCAACCTTGAACTCCTGGGCTCAAGCAATCCTCCTGCCTCAACGTCCTGAGTACCTAGGACTGAGAGGTGAATGCCACCATGCCTGGCTAATTTAAAAAAAATAAATAAATTCGTAGAGAAGAGGATCTGTCTTTGTTGCCCAGGCTGGTTCTGAACTCCTAGCCTCAAGTAAGCCTCCTGACTTGGCCTCCCAAGGCACTGGGATTACAAGCCTGAGCGATTGAGCCCAGCCACTTCCATTTCCTGATGGCTTTATCAATGTATTCTTCATTGTATTGACTATAACTTCCAGTGCAATATTGGATAGAATTAGTGAGAGTAAACATTATAGACATCTTTGGCACGTCGCCAATTTTGAGGGGCAAATATCCAGTCTTTCACCATTAGATATGCTGTAAAATGTAATGTTTTTGGTTGTTGTTGTTGTTGATGTCCTCTATCAGGTTGAAGAATTTCCATTCTATTTTTTTATTAATTCATGTTAGATTCTGTCAAATCCTTTTCCTGCATCATTGAGATAATCATTTCATTTTAGTTCTTTATTTTATAACACAGTATATTACATTACATTTTGTATTTAAAATAGAAAAACAATCTTGCATTTCTGGGATTAATTTCACTTAGTCATGGAGTGCAATCATTTTTATATACGGTTGAATTTAGTTTGATAATATTTTACTGGAGATTTTTCTGTATATCTGTGATGTATATTGATCTGTAATTTAATTTTAATTTTAATTTTTTTAATTTCTTTTTCTTTATTTTTTTATTTTTGCTTTTGAATATAGGCCTTATAACATGAATTGGGAAGTTTCTCTCTTTTTCTATTTTCTGAGTATGTGTATCATTTCTTCATTGAATATGTGAAATAACTTACCAGTGAAGTCATGTGGTCCTGTATATTTCCTTATGAAAGATTTTTAATTGCTAATTCGACATATTTATTCAGATTTTCTATTCATTTTTGTTTCAGCTGTGATAATTTATATGTTTTTAAGACTTTCTACCTTAAATATAAGTTGTATAATTTGTGGTCACAAAGTGTTTCATAGTATTTCCCTTATAATTCATATATTTGGATGGGATGGGGGAGGATTGGTAGTAGTAACCTTTGTTCCTGATTTTGGTAATCAACACATTATCTCTTTTTCTTTCTTTTTTTTTTTTTTCTTTTTTGACAGAGTTTCGCTGCTGTCGCCCAGGCTGGAGTGCAATGGCAGGATCTGGGTTCACTGTAACCTCCGCCTCCTGGGTTCACTGTAACCTCTGCCTCAGCCTCCCGAGTAGCAGGGATTACAAGCACCTGCCACCATGCCTGGCTAATTTTTGTATTTTTAGTAGAGACAGGGTTTCACCACGTTGGCCAGGCTAGTCACGAACTCCTGGCCTCAAGTGATTCACCCACCTCAGCCTCCCCAAGTGTTGGGATTACAGGCGTAAGCCACCGTGCCGGGCCTTTTACATTATTCATCATCTAAATATTTATCAATTTCGTTTATCTTTTCAAAGATTCAAACTTTGGATCTTTAAATTTCTTTATCGTTTTTTGTTATATTTTCTATTTGATTGATTTCTGCTCTAATCTGTATCATTTCTTCATTTTTCTTGCTTTGTGCTCAGTTTAGTCTTCCTTTTCTAATTTCTAAGGTTGGGAGAATGAATTATTAATTTAAGAACTCTCTTTTTAAAATAACCTTTAAATTTTGATATAGTTGTAGATTTACTTACAGTTATAAGAAATAATGTAGAGAGATCTCTTGTAACCTTATCTCAGTTCTCCCAGTGGTAACATCTTGCAAAAGTATAGTACAATATCATAACCAATGTATGGAGATTGATATAGTCAACACACAGAATATTTCCATTACCATGGAATCCCTCATGTTGTTCTTTCCTAGCCACATCTATTTTCCTCTTTTTCACCTCATCTTTAACCCTTGATAACCACTAATCTTTCCTGCATTCTCATAATTTTGTCATTTCAGTAATGTTCTACAAGGGAAATTCTATATCATATAGTCTTTTGTGGTTAGATTTATTTGCTCAGCATAATTCTCTGAAGATTTATGGAGGTTGTTGTCTATATCAATAACTTGTTTCTTTTTGTTGCTAAGTAGTGGTTCATTGCATGAATGTAATACATTTTGTTTAAACTTATTCACTCCTTCAAAAATGTCTGGATTGTTTCCAGTTTGGGGTTATTAAAAATAAAGCTGTTCTGAATATTTGTGTAAAGTTTTTGAATTAAATTGGTTTGTAAAAATTACTCTGCTGTAAATGCCCAGGAGTGAAATTGCTGCGTCATAATGTCATTGCCTGTTAAACTGTTTGTTTGCTTTTTAAAGAAAGTATCAAATTGTTATAAAGGCTTTGCTATTTTACATTCCCATCAACCATGCAGCAGTTATGTAGTTTCTTTGCAGCCTTGCTAGCCCTCAGTGTTGTCATTATTTTTTATTGTAACTATTCCATTGGGTATATATTTCATTCCCTAATGGCTAATGATGTTGACATCTTTTCATGCTCTGATTTTCCGAACATATATTCTTTTCAGTGAAATGTATATTCATGTCTTTTGCCCACTTTCTAATTTGACTTTGTTCACTCCTAAGTTCTGAAAGTTCTTTATATATTTTGCTACTGGTCTTTTTCAGACACATGGCAAGCAAAAGGGGAAGGAAGGAGAACCTTTTTACTGTCAAGTTGAGATGAAGGTCATGGTTCCCCATTAGGCCTCCTTTGCCACACAAGAAGTAAATACTCTGTGTTTTTAAGATAAAGTAATGAATGCCAAGAAAGACTCAAATTTTATTTATGTACTGATCATAAAAATGAACTATGATTTATAATTCTCTTCGATTTTCGTTATACATAAAGAAAACAAAATACATCATGCTCAATAATAAGGATTCTGAGTAGAAACTCACCAGTTCACCTTAGCTATATTTTCTCTTTTGGGTTTCTTTTCTTTTACTTTTTTCTCTCTCTCTCCTTTTTCTTTAAAAATTTTGGAGTGTAAACATATACATCATCTTAATTTGAGTCCTTATGTGTTGACGGTGTGCAGGGAAGAATGGGAAAGTAACTAAGTGGAGCTCAGAAGGAGCTAACAAATTCATGAAAAAGTGAGATTATTGCTGGTCTTCCTATTTTTTTTTTTTTTTACTTTCTGTTTCCTCATACTCTCCCATACTAAATGAATTTTATATATATATTTGTGTGTGTGTGTGTGTGTGTTACGGAGTTTTGCTATTGTTGCCCAGGCTGGCATGATCTTGGCTCACCGCAACCTCCGCCTCCCGAGTTCAAGTGATTCTCCTACCTCAGCCTCCTGAGTAGCTGGGATTACAGGCATGCACCACAGCGCCCGGCTAATTTTTTTGTATTTTTAGTAGAGACGGGGTTTCTCCGTGGTGGTCAGGCTGGTCACAAACTCCTGACCTCAGGTGATATGCCCGCCTTGGCCTCCCAAAGTGGTGGGATTACAGGCGTGAGCCACCATGCCCGGCCGACAGGTGTTTATTTTTATGAGTTACAGACTATGTGCTTTGAGAATGAGGCAATCGATTTAAGGATGTAAGCATAATTTAAGGATATTGAAAATGATATAGGAATAAACTTTGTTTAGTCATTCATGGATTTATTCATTTTCAGATGACTATGTGTGTGAATATTTAAGAATTCTAAAACCACATGGGGTTACTTATAACTATATAGGAACCTAACACGATAATGGAATCAGAATATACTTTGCTGAAGGGAGGAGGCTTTTAAATGAAAATCTTCTCTCTACGTTTTTATGTCTCTAGCAAGAATCCACTGAAGGCCTATATTTCCCCAAAGGTTAACAGCCCCCTTCTCAGTTTTCCTGGTAAAGTGTTTTTATATTGGTAGAATACCTTCTGTCACACTCTATATTTTTCTTATCTCAAGTAGAAAAAAATTTTGCCCTTTTGCTTGGGACTGTTAATAGCCCTGGTAGTGGAAAAGTAGAAGGAAACGATTCTGTGAATTTTCTGTTATATAAATTTTAGCCAATTTAGGGCTTTTGAATGAGGGGCCATACAGCCAAGGATTTAGGATTTCAGCTCAGGAAAGAAAACTACATAGGTGTTTAATCGTGTCCCAGCCATTTATTAGCTGGGTAACTTTGAGCAAGTTTTATACATATCCTTCCCATGAGTTTTTCATTTCTAATACTGGCTTAGTAATACAGTATGTTTCATAGACTTGCTGTAATAATTGATGGAGTGTATCTAATAGTGTTTATTTTACTATAACTAGGCCACAGTTAGGAAGTACTCAATTAAAATTAGCTGTCATTATTCCTAGTATTAATATGGTGATGAACAGCTAAAGAGCATTTAAATAATTATCATTAATATGGATAAATTTTGAATATATCTGAATAAATATTTATAATATAACTGTTGAGAGTATACAAGTTTAATATTTTAGGGAAATACAATGTCAAATTCTATCAAGCTCGATTCTCAAACTAAAACAATAGCAGTTTGCTTTCAGATATTTTGAATATTATTGTGACATTTCCTCCTTCTACCTTTCTGGGACCTTGGATATAGGAACCATGTAAGGGTAAATATTCTAGGTCTTCGTTTTGGGACAGGGGTGATATACTACAGTTCCACAGGGGCTGAGCCAGGTTTCAAGGGTGAGATAGAGAGCTGATGGTAAAAATAACAGAGAGCAAAGGCCAAAATGTATGGAATGTTTATTATGTGTCAGACATTTTTCACTAAGCATTCTAGTACAATATTTCTTCAGATCTATGAAGATCTTAATCTTAAGTAAATGGTTTTATTATAACCACTATACAAAATAGAAACACTAACATAAAAAGGTTAAATAATCTGTTTAAATTATCTTGGATTATAAACCCAATTAGCTGTGTCCTTAGAACAGAAGCTGGTAGCACTACACTGAACTATATATACCACACTTGCAAGCCTTCAGAGGAAAATTCCCTAAGAGAAAATGGTATCTATGACTCAATATTTCTTCCCATACCCTCAGTGACTTACGGTATTTATTTACTAAATGCCAAAGCAGATAGTCCAATAGGAAATATGTAGCTAAATGGCCTAGGAAGAGAAGGGAATGTCAAATAACAGGCAAAATAGAATCTGACACCCTAGGTCTCAGCAAGTGTTTTGAATGGACAATAAAGAAAGTGACCAGAATGTAACCTCTGAAAAAATGTTGTGAAGCACCAATGGCCTTGAAAAAATCTAGGGAGCTGATGTAAAGGACATCCACTTCATACTGACAATTGTTGAACAAATTACTTGTTGGAGATGGAGTTGCAGACAAAACAAATATTTACCACTGCTTTAAAATATGTTTATTGGCCGGGCGCGGTGGCTCACGCTTGTAATCCCAGCACTTTGGGAGGCCGAGGCGGGCGGATCACGAGGTCAGGAGATCGAGACCACGGTGAAACCCCGTCTCTACTAAAAAAAAATACAAAAAATTAGCCGGGCATGGTGGTGGGTGCCTGTAGTCCCAGCTACTCGGAGAGGCTGAGGCAGGAGAATGGCGTGAACCCGGGAGGCGGAGGTTGCAGTGAGCCGAGATCACGCCACTGCACTCCAGCCTGGGTGACAGAGCGAGACTCCGTCTCAAAAATAAATAAATAAATAAATAAAATATGTTTATTGTACTCAGGAGAAGAGTCTGGAACTGTGGTTTCAGAATGAGCTTATCCAACAGTAAGAAGAGGACTGGGGCATACCTTTTAAAATAATAATGATATATTTATAATCATTCTAGTGTGATTTATTTACCTTTTAGTAAATCAAGTTCTCAGAAAAATAAAGTAAAAAAATCTTAACATTACATATACAGGACTTAATCTGAATAATCATAAATTTTCATAAACATAATTTACATACCACACCATAGTAGCTGTGATATAGTAAATTAATAAGTTTTCTGTACTATGGTGTAGCTCTTTCATTCTAAGAATAAAAAAGATTCTATTATGTCACAAGACATGTATCTGGATGGTTAAAAAAATCCAGTCATACATAACTGTAGAAAATATAGGTATTGTAGTGGAATAAGAATGCGATATATGAAAACAGAAAAATATCTTCAATGTTACTTAAAGAAATAGAACTAACAAAGATGTATCATGGAAGAGAGGATAGTTCTGTAAAAACACATAACTTTGTAAGATGAAAATTTTACATATGTAAAAGCATTTGTCAATGAAAGTAATAATAATTCCATTTATGCATTTGTTCATGTATAACCAATAACTTACTTGTGATGTCACAGAAAAAATTCAAGCATCAAATCGAAAAGCAAATTTTAATAGGTAAGAAACAGAGGCCGGGCGCGGTGGCTCATGCTTGTAATCCCAGCACTTTGGGAGGCCGAGGCGGGCGGATCACCAGGTCAGGAGATCGAGACCACGGTGAAACCCCGTCTCTACTAAAAATACAAAAAAAAAAAAAAAATAGCCGGGCGTAGTGGCGGGCGCCTGTAGTCCCAGCTACTCGGAGAGGCTGAGGCAGGAGAATGGCATGAACCCGGGAGGCGGAGTTTGCAGTGAGCCGAGATTGTGCCACTGCACTCCAGCCTGGGTGACAGAGCAACACTCCGTCTCAAAAAAAAAAAAAAGAAAAAAAGAAACAGTGGCCTTCGCCCCGTCTGGGAAGAAGTGAGGAGCACCTCTGCCCGGCCGCCCCGTCTGGGAAGTGAGGAGCGCCTCTGCCCGGCCACCCATCGTCTGGGAAGTGAGGAGCGCCTCTGCCCGGCCACCCATCGTCTGGGAAGTGAGGAGCGCCTCTGCCCGGCCACCCATCGTCTGGGAAGTGAGGAGCGCCTCTGCCCGGCTGCCCCGTCTGGGAAGAAGTGAGGAGCGCCTCTGCCCGGCCGCCCCGTCTGGGAAGAAGTGAGGAGCACCTCTGCCCGGCCGCCCCGTCTGGGAAGTGAGGAGCGCCTCTGCCCGGCCACCCATCGCCTGGGAAGTGAGGAGCGCCTCTGCCCGGCCACCCATCGTCTGGGAAGTGAGGAGCGCCTCTGCCCGGCTGCCCCGTCTGGGAAGAAGTGAGGAGCGCCTCTGCCCGGCCGCCCCGTCTGGGAAGACGTGAGGAGCACCTCTGCCCGGCCGCCCCGTCTGGGAAGAAGTGAGGAGCGCCTCTGCCCGACCACCCCGTCTGGGAGGTCTACCATGGAGGCCAGAAGCAATGTGGGGGCTGGACGTGGTGGCTCACGCCTGTAGTCCCAGCAATCTGGAAGGCCGAGGCGGGTTGATCACTTCAGGCTAGGAGTTCGAGACCAGCCTGGCCGACATGGCGAAACATATGAAAAATACAACAGACAAACCAACCAACCAACCAACCCAGCGACAACAAAACAGGTCTACCCTGGAGTCATACTCTAATTTTTTCTATTTTCCTCCGTTTCTGATCCTTTATCCCACTTTCTTTTTCTTCCTCTTCCTTCTCCTTCTTCTTTGTCAAATAGAGGATTGAGTTATTATCATTGATCCATACAAAGTCCCTCTCTCATTTATTTTCTTTAATTCCCACTCCCCATTTCTATTCCCCATCTTCCCATGTGCAACCTTCCTAATATGTTTGATACGCATCTTTTTGTTTGTATGTATTTTTAGAAAATGTTTATTGTTTTGTGTGCAAAAAAATTAATAAAAAAAAGAAACAGTGGCCTTTAAGCTGACAATATATTTGTTTGAATAAAAAATATTATTACTTTAAAATAAATTAGCAAAATACATGAACATCTTAATTTTGGGTATGTGTTTAAATATCGGGACATTTACTCATATTCTTCATAAACGGAGTCATAAGTCTTAGTAGATGCTGCCATGTGTAGACAGGTTGTCTTCTCTAATTATCCTCAGTTCCCACCATTCCATAGTGTCCCCAGTAGAGATATTACTGACATTTTTCACTTATTGCCATAATTTAGCTGTTGTTTTTCACAGTCAGCCTTCCTTCTTTATTTTAATATTTATATACCATGTAGGCATCTCAGTGTTTCATTCTTGCTGTGAGACAGTCATAGATCTCTTTTGACCTAGAGTTTTTTATTCTCTTTCTTTTTTAAAATTATTTTCCCTAAAAAAATTGGAAACTATAAGCCTCCAAATAGTGCATTTAAACTCAATCACATCTAGAAAACAATGCTAGACTATTCAGAAAGAATGAAGAGAATAAGTGAATTCTCCAAACCCAGAGCTAATGAGTGCCATCTCCGAAAACGAAGCCCTTGATTCTTGACATCTGGTCTAGTGTGCCTAGGAAGTATAATCAGTTACTCTGACTCAGTCATTTTAATAATTGAAGTAAACTACTTAACAGTTAAACATTATATACTTAAAATACTTAAATTAGCTTAGATATAATCAAAGAATTTCACTTTTTAATTCCAAATAATGAAGTGTTTGGTTGTAGGGTATTAGATCTTTCATGGAAGCCAGTAGTCCCGTAAGTCTAAGTACAAATTTCAAATGTAAAATAAAACTGATCAAGCCAGAGACCAGGTTTGGCAAAAAGTATCACATGATTTGACTTGTAAAATGTCAATTATTGTGAGCAATTTTAAAAAGACCTCATCAGACCATATTGCATGTACTCGTAAAGGGGAAAAGAAGTAAATATCAGCATGTATATAATACTTTATACCCATTATACATTGGGCTTTTTAGATTCATTCTACCATTTAATTTTCATGGACATGATGGGGATAGGATATTGTTATCATCCCTATTCTTTAGTGAGAGCTAAGATTTATAAAATAATAAGTAAATTTTCCAAAATTAATTACTAATAATGTGTACACAGACCATTTCCAAATTCGTGAGATAATTGTTGTTTTAGTTACTTTGGGCTGTTAAAACAAATTACCATAGACTGGGTGACTTAATCAGAAAACACTTGTTCTCACAGTTCCAGAGGCTGGAAAATTTAAGATAAAGGTGCTTGCACATCCAGTGACTGATGAGGGCCTATTTCTTTGTTTGCACATGGCCATTTTCTCATTATATACTGACATGGCAGAGACTGAGAGAGAGAAAGAGATTATCTCTTTGGTGTCTCTTCCTATAAGAGTATTAATCTCATTCAACTAATTACTTCCCAAGGGCCCACCACTGAATACTATCACACTGGGGACTAGGGTTTCACCATATGAATTTTGAAGGTACATAGACATTCAGTTTTAGCAATTGCTAACAATATTACTCTTACACTACCATTTTTCTCAACTAAATATTTTCAATCAATTATTTAATAAATGGAAGCAGTGGGATTACCTTGGTATGACCATAAGAATTTACCTGGGAGATGTGTATGTATGTATATTTATCATGGGGAGAAGTTTGTGAACAGAAGCAATGGATTGAGAATCTGGATAATAAGAAAATATTCTATTGATCCTGGTGATTTGAATGTAAGATAGGAGCTGGTTGTCAACTGATTTAATCAGTGGGTATTTCAGTATGAGGCATACTTGGTGACTAAGCTTTCATGTGGTAATCTGAGGTGAATATTGACATAGAATTAGAGTTATAACTCACATAAATTCACACAAAAACATTTTTACATTGCCTACTGATTTTTATACATATAACCAAGAAATAAAGTATATGATGGCCACATTTCTCTAGGGATTTATAGGGTAATTAGACAAATCTTCCAATAATTACAAAAATAAGAACTGAGGCCGGGCACAGTGGCTCACGCCTGTAATCCCAGCACTTTGGGAGGCCGAGGCGGGCGGATCACGAGGTCAGGAGATCGAGACCATCCTGGTTAACACGGTGAAACCCCGTCTCTACTAAAAATACAAAAAATTAGCCGGGCGCAGTGGCGGGCGCCTGTAGTCCCAGCTACTCGGGAGGCTGAGGCAGGAGAATGGTGTGAACCCGGGAGGCGGAGCTTGCAGTGAGCCGAGATCGCGCCACTGCACTCCAGCCTGGGCGACACAGCGAGACTCCGTCTCAAAAAAAAAAAATAAATAAAATAACTGAAATAACAAATGCATATTCTGAATTACAAAAATCATTCAGAGTAACAAAAAGCTTATATCTTTGATCCCAATAACCTATTTTAATTTTCTTTTTAAAATAAAAGTGTTGGAGACAAAAAAACAGCGCCATAACTAAACCAAGTACAGATAAAGGAAATAGGAATGAGAAACAGTGTATGTGTGTGTGTATGTGTGGGCATGCCTATAGGTATAGTTGTGTGTGAATTAAAGTGAACACACTAACTGAATAAAATACAGTGTTTGTATATGTATCTGCATGTTTGTGTTGCATTTTGGAGTTGTTATTCAGCTTTTACAGAATGTTCAAATAGAAAACCAAATAGGATTGTCACCTATATTGCATAAATAACCAGAGAAAAGTCACTTAAGTGGCCATAAAAGAAATGTTGAAAATAAATGCAGAGGATTATATTTAGAGTAAGAATGCCCACATGTATTACAGTCCCCAAAAAGCAATTAAGCAGAAGAAATTGGTTTTAGAGCTTGGAACGGTTTAAAGTGTTACAATTAAACTTTGAGTTGGATGTTACTCCATGAAGAGAATATATCCTTAAACACTTCTGCCCTGTGCAGAACATACTCACTTTGTGGACAAAGACATAAAGACTCCAATGTTGGACCTGTTGCTGGTTAGAAATATCTTGACAAATGGGATCTAATTAAACTAAAGAGCTTCTGCACAGCAAAAGAAACTACCGTCAGAGTGAACAGGCAACCTACAGCATGGGAGAAAAATTTTACAATCTGTCCATCTGACAAAGGACTAATATCCAGAGTTTACAAAGAATTTAAACAAATTCACAAGAGAAAAACAACCCCATCAAAAAGTGGGCAAAGGAAATGAATAGACACTTTTCAAAAGAAGGCATTTATGTGGCCAAAAACGTATGAAAAAAAGCTCATCATTACAGAAATGGTCATTACAGAAATGCAAATCAAAACCACAATGAGATACCATCTCAGGCCAGTTAGAATGGTGATCATTAAAAAGTCAGGAAACAACAGGTGCTGGAGAGGATGTGGAGAAACAGGAACACTTTTACACTGTTGGTGGGAGTGTAAATTAGTTCAGCCATTGTAGAAGACAGTGTGGTGATTCCCCAAGGATCTAGAACTAGAAATACCATTTGCCCCAGTAATCCAATTACTGGGTATATACCCAAAGGATTATAAGTCATTCTACTATAAGACATATGCACACATATGTTTATTGCAGCACTATTCACAATAGCAAAGACTTGGAACCAACCCAAATGTCCATCAATGATAGACTGGATAAAGAAAATGTGGCACATATACACCATGGAATATTATGCAGCCATAAAAAATGATGAGTTCATGTTCTTTGCAGGGACATGGATGAAGCTGGAAACCATCACTCTCAGCAAACTAACACAGGAACAGAAAACCAAACACCACACGTTCTCACTCAGAAGTGGGAGTTGAACCATGACAACATATGGGCACATGGAGGGAAACATCACACACTGGGGCCTGTCGGGGGGTGGGGGGTAAGGGGAGGGATAGCATTAAGAGAAATACCTAATGTAGACGACAGGTTGATGGGCAGCAAACCACCATGGCACACGTATACCTATGTAACAAGCCTGCACCTTCTACACATGTATAACTTAAGTATCATAGAAAGAAATGTCTTCGTTAATAATATTTCTCACCTTTTCTAGATACAAATTTAATTCACAGTTGGGCAGGGCATGGTGCCTCACACCTATAATCCAAGCACTTTGGGAGGCCAAGGCAGGCAGATCACCTGAGGTTAGGAGTTCAAGACCAGCCTGGGCAACATAGTGAAACCCCATCTCTACTAAAAACACAAAAATTACTACTCGGGAAGCTGAGGTAGGAGAGTCGCTTGAACCCAGGAGGCAGAGGTTTCAGTGAGCCAAGATCACGCCACCACACTCCAGCCTGGGCAATAGAGCGATGCTCCATCTTAAAATAAAAAAAAAATCAAAATAAAATAAAATAAAAAATAAAAATAAAATTTAATTCACAGTGGTAACTAGCCTAAATTAAAAATATTTCTTAAGAAAAAGATTGAGACTTTATGTTTTAGATAATTGTGTTTTATGACAGAATACCTACACACACAAACACACACACACAAACACACGAAGAACTTTTTCTGTTATATACCAAATCATACTTTTATTAGTGTGATTAATTTTATTTTATCTTTCTCTCTGTGTGTTTCTCTCTCTCATCAATTTATTTATTATCTATCTCTTCAATCAATCCATCCATTCATCCTTCCATTCAATCTTCTATTACTTTGAATATTTTTAAATAAACTACCTTGTTGCTGTGATTTGTATTAATGTAGACTGGCAGAGCATGAAATGACAGACTTTTATTTGCATGGAATCTCCTGAAATCAGCTAATAATTCACTATGGACTCTATTTACTCAGATTAATAACTGTGCAGAAATGTCATTATCTGAAGAGCACAAATCTGGGGACAGACAGAATTTTAGTCGTGGGCTCTGTCGTTGACTGACTGTGTGATTTGTGTTGCCTAAATAATCCAGACTCTAGTCTCCTCAATTATAAAACAGGAATAATAATGGACTTAACTTTATTATATGTTAAGCAACATAAATTGCTTTGGGTATTCAAAGAAGATAATTAATTGCCATGGATTAGGAATCTGAATTAGAAGCTTGAATTCCCAGGAGCGAAACAAATTTAGCAATACTTGCATGACTATTGGAGAACCAGGCCACTTAACAGGTATACATATGCCCCTCTGGCTACCTCCGAGATATTTTCTGCCATGTCAGCAGTAGGCAGAGGACCAGTTGGCTTAGTGTCTATATTGTTTACATGTGGCAGCTCAAACGATGTGATATGAATATGAACTAAGGAGGGAGACTCTTCATACTTAACACCTGTTCTTCAGTTTCCCCAACAGGATGCCTCCAAATGTGAAAGGAAACTCATGAATAACAAGCTGAGAAATGAGTCTAAACAACTGACATTTTGGAATAACGTATTTGACATTTGTGAGGTCCACCAGTTGTGGCTTAATCAGGAAAGCCATCAGATATCCACAGTATCCATCTTTTAGGCATACACATCTAAAAAACAGATCCATTTGTCTTAATTTAAATCCATATTTTAACTTTCAAAATATTATTTCATGGATATTTTGCCACACAATTATGCTAGTTTTTACTATTTTCTCCCCTAAAGTGTAAAAGAACAAGAGAATATGAATTCCTTGGCATGTCAGTTATTTAGTCATTTCAAATTTTGGTATTTCCAGAAGTCATAAGAGGATTCTTCTCTCACAGATGTGATTATAAAACACATTTGATTTACCAACTTGTAGTCTTCTGTTTTCTACAAATTAGCTCTCTTGTGCAAATGGAGAAACAGCATATGTATTTGGTACTAAGTTTCCCTCGTAGTTGTCAGAACCTCACCAGGTCTGATTTTATTGTTTTGTAGGAACTGGGCTTTAAAAAAAAATCAGACCATATGATAATTTTGATATTAAAACTCTTCTGAAAGACTAAGTGAATGAACTAGTCATCTATATTCACTGATTAAAAACAAAATAAGACAAACTTACTCCATAGCATAGTACTTTGAGTTTGTCTAATTAAAAAAAATTCATTTACAAATACCATTTCTGAGGGACAATAGCATTTCTCTAGGATACATCTACATACATGCAAGCGAAGAAAATAGCTTTTGTACTTACTTTATCTCTTGTAGGAGTTGTATAGCTACATAAGAGTATTGTAATGCAAGAGGTACATCATAAAAACTGCTTTGTTATATGTTGTGTGCATGTATATTTGTGTATTTACATATCGACAGCAAACTCATTGTTGTTCAGTAGCATATTTTGTGATGAATGATGAAACCGGTACAAATTACATGTGAATTTGACTTATGAACTCTTCACATCCACTACCTCATAAACATTACAAGCTAGAGAATGTAGGGATTTGAATCCACAAACCACAGATGTCAAGATTAATACATTACGTTTTGATTACTTGAAACTGCCTGTACAATTGAATTTACAGTTGTTTTTTAAAAAAGAAAATAGAACTGAGAAGAAGTGCTACAGCAATCGTACTTTGTGATTTAAAAGAAAATAAATACTACTGGTTCATGCCCAGAAAAACAAAAACAAAACAAAAAACTATGGGAATTTTATTACCCTTATCTATACTCTCCCACCTGCAAGAAAAAATTCCTCTCCTCACAATGAATAACACTAGGTAGAGGAAATATCTCTGCTTAGTTTTAGAAGGAAGAGAAAAAAAAAAATGTGAAACATTCATATGGAAATAAGAATCTGAAGGAAAAGGCAATGTGGAGGATAGGGCTTGATTTCACCGCTGGGAGGCAGATGTGGCCTGGCAAGCTCACAGCGACTTTTTTATAGTCAGAGCCACCTGCCCAAAGGTAGAAACCAAAGCAAGTGTAAATCAGAAAAATGATCCTCAGTGTATTACATTTAATGTCAAAACACATTTTGTAGAATATATGAACTGCAATCTTATTTTGAGAGCTAATCTAAAATTATGATTATATTTGGAAGCCTGATTCTGTTTGCCTCATTTGGTCCATTTGGTTGTACATTAAGGCTTGAACATAAGGTTTGTGATATAAAGCTGTCTTTAAATAGGCTCCATGACATTTAAAGTTATCTGCTCGGAAATAATCAACTTTTTCAAATTCATAATAGCCTTGGTTTGCGGAAATTAGTTTTGATTTGATGAGCAAATGGATCACTAAGGATCACTGAGGTGGGGAGTAGTGATGGGAAGCAGTCATAGAAACCACTAGTTAACATATGTCATGGCTAATAATATCAGGTATTTTGATGCTAGTGTCAATGAGATCCAGCATGCCAGTTAATTTCAAAGAAAATAAACAACAAGCACTTTAATCGTGTTATACAACCTGCAGTCATTATTTTTTATTAGCTGTTATCTACCTGTCTGTTTATCCATTGATTGATTCATCAGTATGTGTATGTGTGTGTGTGCATTTCAGAATGGAATGAGTGATGAAAATTATATTCTTTCATGCATAGATATTTGTAGAGGTCCTGCTGTGTGCCAGATATTAAGCAATTGCAATTGAGTAAAATAGTATTTAAAAACTACTCACTGCCTTCAAGGAGCACAGTGTCTAACTAGGGAAATCAGACAAGCAAATAGGCAATTACAGTGTAGGATAGTTCTGGGGATCAGAAAACAAAACCCCCAAATGAAAGCCTCAGCAGCAGCCTCAGAAACAAACATTTTTCTCTGACCTTCTCCCATCCTCTTGTCTCTCAGTTCTATTCTCCCATAAGGCTAGCCATGGAAACTAGAATCTCTCTTCCGCAACAGTGGGTCATAGTAAACAGAACCCCTAGAACCCCTTTTCTTCAAAGCCAGCCATAAAACCTAAATATAGTACTCTGATTTTTCCTCCACCTTATCTGTGTGAAAACTGGCCATAAAGAAGTTATCTGACTCACCTTGTTTGACTGAACATCTTAAGACCCCCATTCCAAAGATGCTGCTGCCCCATAACCAGAAGAAGAAAAAAACACATGCTTAGAAATGTCAAGAAAAATCTGGACTGACAGGCCTTGCTTGGTTTCCCCACCCAGTCTGTCAGCATTATTAGATCACATACCTTTCTTCCAATAGTGTTTCTGCACAGCTGTCCATACTTTGTTAATTTCCCCTGTATCTTAGGGTCTGCGTTTGGAAGGCTGCCGTGTGTATTCATTAAATGAATTTCTAAGTCTTTTTTTCTTCCTAATCTGCCTTTTGCAACTAGATTTTTAGTAACACCGCAGTGGGACAAGGGCCCTGGCATCCACGGCATCCACAATAGCAAGCCTTACAATATAAGGTTAAGTACAGAATGAACCCACAATGAGGAACATAAAATTTGAGGAGCTTAATATAAAATATGCAATTTGCCAATTCTTTCCCAATGAAAACAATAACATACAGCACATATTTTTCTGAAGCAGAGACAATACATTCTTACACATTAATTTTATCACTGATAAAATGATTAATTGTATCACTGATAAAGTGATTAATTTTATCATTAATTTTAAAGTGAAACACAATGGTCATTACTTGCCCAAGCTTAAGAAGCTAATTATCAGGCAGGGCGTGGTGGCTCACACCTGTAATCGCAGCACTTTGGGAGACCAAAGGGGGCAAATCATGAGGTCAGGAGATCGAGACCATCCTGGCCAACATGGTGAAACCCCATCTCTACTAAAATACAAAAAAAAAAAAAATTAGCCGGGCATGGTGGCATGCACCTGTAATCCCAGCTACTCAAGAGGCTGAGGCAGGAGAATCACTTGAACCCGGGAGGTGGAGTTGCAGTGAGGAGAGATTGTGCCACTGTACTGCAGCCTGGCAACAGAGTGAGACTCCGTCTGAAAAAAAAAAAAAAAAGAAGCAGCTAATTATTATCAGAGTTATGAGTAGAATCCAGGCCTCCAAATATGAATCCAATGCTTTTTGCATAAGTTATGCTGCTTCAATTTACATTTCTTTTTTTAAATAGTAGAAATTAGTGGAAATGAAACATTTGTGGAGTTAAATCTTCTTGCTTGTTTTTCCTTTATTTTTTTCTCCAGTTTGCAATGAAATCAGTATAACAAGTAAAAATGCAAATAGATAACTAATCAAATTAATGGCTTACGATTGAAGAATAACATCATATAAATGCTACTACTGATCTTAGAAGTCCCATCCATTTCAATGAAAGCTGTATTTGGGAATTCCACAACTCAGTGTGCTCTTCGTAGGGATGAAGGAAATTGTTTCTGTATCTGGCCAAACTAATATGGAGTTTGGGATACATTCTGTTAAATTCTGTACTTTGATATGATGTAATATAATCCAGAATAATACATTCATGCTACATACAGTGTTTCATTAGAGACTTAATGAACAAACACTCTGATCCCCCTCTGTTATACTGTTTTAAAAAGAAGCTCGTTATGATGATTAAATATAAATGCAGGTGTAGGCTGCCTACGTTAATAAAGACCAGAAAAATGAGCTGGTCATTCTAGAACTTTGTTCTCAGCTGGAGGAGAATCGATAACATCAATAACATTGTAGGCTCACTCTTGGCTCTAATTGACACTCAGAATAATAGGATTGAATACTAAAGGTCATCTCAACCAAATTGAATTGGCAATAATGCCTTTACATCCACAACTGATTTACAGGTTAATTGTAAGACCAGTGCCTTTGTTATGGAGGCACATCAATTTTATCCAAAATATATGTTTAAACTTATTAGCATTTTGGCTCTGGAATCAGTAAAGCCTGTGAATCTGTTCCAACATTCACTAGCTTGCTGACACTGAACATTTCTGATGCTCTGAGTTCTAGTTATTTTTTAACTCTAAAATAGATGTAAAATTTCAGGAAAGAGATCAAGAATTTTTGGTATATACAAAGTACTAAGTAATAAATGCAGACTCATTAAATGTGAAGGTAGAATATAAAAACAAAGTGGCTATAAAGGAAGTTATCTATTTGAAATTTGGAAATCTGGACTTTACCAGTCTAGAGCAGAGGTCAGAAAATGTTTTTTTTTCAATTGGCCAGATAATAAGTGCTTTAGTGTTTTGTAGGGTATATAATCTTGGTTGAACTCAACTCATTGTAGCAAAACAGCAGCCACGAGTATATGTAAATAAATTTAAATGGTTGTATTGTCACACACACACAAAAAAAGTTTACTAAAACAGATATGAGGGAGTGACATAAGCAAGATGTTGCATTTGGCAACTCCAAGCTTCTGTCCCTCCATAGAAATATTGAAAAATGAGCAGAAGCCATCAGAATCCACATTGTCAGAACACTGGAAAACAGACGGGTTTATAGCAATACAGTGAACACTAAAGCAATAAAAAGTCAATGCAAAAATAATAACAAATCATTGTGGCAGTTTTACTTTCCCTTTTTATAACCACTCCCCAGTTGAAGAGCTGTCTTGCAGACAGCAGCCCACGTTCCCAGTGTGAGAGAATAGTCCCTGTTTCCAGAGATAGAAGAGACAACTTCATTTGCAAATTATTTTGGCCTGTTTTAACCTGTATGGGGGCTACCTGGAGAAATGATGTAAGGTACTTTCATCTGTTTTGTCTATTGCACAGCATATCCAAGCAGTAAAAGTGGTGGGAGTTGCTTAAATATATTGTTGGACTCCTAAGAAAACTAAGCTTGAGGCAAAAGACATTTAAGATATATAAACAAACATCCAAGGCCTGGAAACACAATAAGAACAGAGATTTTCCTGGAAAATTAGGGTAATAAAAAACACCCATGAGTTAGGAGAGATTTGAAAAGCCTCATATATGCCAATTATACAGTGCATGTTCAAAAAATACCTAAGAAGTCCTTAAGTTTTATAGTGTTTTGGAGCTTTGTTTTGTCTGATACTGATCCCTAAACTTTTATTTTTTTCAACCCTTATTTTAAGTTCCAGGGTACATGTGCAGATGTGCAGGTTTGTTACATAGGTAAATGTGTGCTATGGTAGTTTGCTGCACAGATCAACTCATCATCTAGTTATTAAGCCCAGCATCCATTAGCGATTCTTCCTGATGTTTTCACTCCTGCCACCCCCTACCACCCTTAACAGGCCTCAGTGTGTGTTGTTTTCCCCCATGTGTTCATGTGTTCTCACAGTTCAACTCCCACTTATAAGTGAGACCATGCAGTGTTTGGTTTTCTGTTGCTGCATTAGTTTGCTGAGAATAATGGCTTCCAACTCCATCCATGTCCCTGCAAATGACATAATCTTGTTCCTTTTTATGGCTACATAATATTCCAAGGTATATATGTACCACATATTCTTTATTTAGTCTACATATCCTTAACCTTAATGCAAGTCTGGCTAAGTGTTTAAAGAGGTACTCAGACAGAGCCAAACAGTAAAGACAGAGAGAGGTTTTTGGTTGGTTGTTGTTCTTTTTAGTTCCTGGTGTTCAAAAAAACGCTGTCAAACACTAGCTGAACAAAAGCTAAAGAACAAAAACTTTATTCACAATATATGCAACAAATATATTTGCTGAAAAACAGTAGAGAAATGTCATTATACCAACAGTTTACTACAGCCTTCAATAATTACAAAAGAGCAAACCCTGAGAAGCAGGAACATTTGATTTCCAGAATCACATTGTAATATTCAAGTGTCCATTTTTTTAACAAAAAAATCACAAGGCATACAAAGAAACAGGAAATAAGTCTTATTTAATAGAACAAAACAAATTAACAACTATCATCCCTAAAAATGTCTAGATATTGTAATTACTTGCAAAAAGATTATTTTTAAAAATTATCTTAAACATGCTCAAATAATTGAAGGAAAACCTGAACAATCAAATAAGAAAAATCAGAAAAATAATAAGTGAACAAAATAAAAATATCAATAAAGAAAAACTATAAAAGGAGCCAAAAATTCTGGAGCTTTAAAGTATAAAAACTGAAATAAAAAAATCAAATAGAGAAATTCAACACAAATTTTACCAGCCAAAAGGCAAAATCAGGAAATTCATAATAGGGTGATAGAAATTATCTATTCTATCTATCAAGTCTGAGAAGTAGAAAAAAATATAGAAAAGTAAATGGCACCTAAGGGGCTTGTGAGATGCCATCAAGGGGACCAACATATGAAGGAGAATCCCAGAAAAAGACGACAGAGAGAAAAGGCAGGACAAATATTTGAAGAAATAATGGCTGAAAACTTTCCATATTTGATGAAAGACATAAATATACAAATTCAAGAAACATGAATAAACATCAAGTAAGATAAAGAGATCCACACTGAGACATACAGTTGTCAAATTATTGAAAGCTAAAGACAAACAGACAATTTTGCAAGTAGCTAGAGAAAATCAATTTATTATGTACAAGGGATTTTCAATAAGATTAATAGCTGACTTCTCATTATAAATGATGGAGGTGAGAAAATAGTGGAATAACATGTTTTAGTCCTGAAAGAAAGACCAAAAACAATAACAACTGCTTACTGAGAATTCTTTATCTAGCAAAACATTCTATCATAAATGAGTAAAAAATTAAGACATTTAAAGAGAAACAAAAGATGAGGGAGTTTATAACTTGCAGACCTGTCCTGTGAAAAATGCTAAAGAGATTCTTTCAGGTTGAAATGAAAAGACACTAGACAATAACTTAAAGATGAATGAAGAAATAAAGGTTTCCTGGAACAAGTAAGTCCATGGGCAATTATAAAACTTAGCATTATTTTATTTTTAGTTTATAACTCCATTTTCATTTTCTATATGTGTTGAAAAAAATTTATAAAAATAATTATAAATTTATGTTATTCAGCACAGAATGTATATAAATGTAATTTGTGAAACAACATGAAATGGGTAAGGGGACTGCACAGATATGGAGTGTTTCATGCTATTGAAATTATGTTGGCATTAATTAAAACATAGATGATCATAAATTTAAGATATTAAACAGAATCCTTATGGCAGTTAGAGACAATTTTTTTAAAATGCACACATAAGAAAATGACAAAGATTTTTAAAACATTTCACTATAAAAATCAACTAATCACAAAAAAGTATTAAGGGAAGAAATGAACAAAAAATTATAGAAAACAAAAAGCAAAATGGCAGTAGTAATTCTCATCAATAATTTTTATAAAAGTAAATGAAGTAAGCTTTCCAATTGAGAGGAAAAAGTTAGTGTAATGGATTTTAAAAATCATACAACTACATATTTTCTATAAGAGACTCAATTTAGATGCAAGCCACAAATAAATTGAAAGTGAAAAACAGAAAAATATATTCCATACAAATGGTAACCAGAAGAGAGGTGGTGTGGCTCTACTAATATGACATGAATTGACTTTAATTTAACCACTGTTACAATTGGAACAAGGGCATTAAACACTAATAAAAGGATCAATTTATCAAGAAGATATAACAATTATAAATATGCACACACTAAACAACAGAGCCCCCTAAAATATACGAAGCAAACATTGGCAAAATTTAGGGAAAGAATATGTAGTTCTGTAATAATAGTTGGAGACATCAATGGGCCACTTCAAATTATTGATAGAAAATCTGCAACAAGGAAATAGAGGAATTAAAGTATAGTCTTTATATAAATCAACTATACCTAATAGACATACACAGGACATTCCACCCAACAACAGCAGAATACATGTTCTCTGTGATAGCCCATGTGTTAGGCAACAAAGAATTCTTCAATAAATTTTAAAAACATTAAAGTTATACAAAGCATCTTCTCAGAACACAATAGAATGGAACTTTAAATGAACAACAGGAGAAAAACTGGAAAATATACAAATATATGGCAATTAAACCATGAGTGACTTTTCAAGCAATGGATCAAAGAAGAGAAATTACTAATATCTGACGATATGTAATAACAACACAACATACTAAACTTCTAAGATGAAGCAAAATCAGTGCTCAGATGAAAATTTATAGTTGCAACAGCCTACATTAAAAAATGTACAAAAGATCTCAAATCAATAACATAACTTCAGACTTTCATGAACCAGAAAAGAAGAGCAAATTAAACACAAGTAGAAGAGAGGAAATAATGATAATTAAAACAGAAATAAATAAAATACAGGGCAGGAATTATAGAGAAAGAAATAATAAAACCAAAAGCTGATTCTATGAAAAAATCGACAAAATTGACAAATCTATTCTGATAAAGAAGAAAAGAGATAATAAATAACTGAAATCAGAAATAAAACTGGAGCTATTACTACTGACCTTATAGAAATAAAAATGATTGTGAGAATAATATGACCAAATTAGGCCATAAACTAGATAACCTAGATGAAATTGTTGAATTTTCTAGAAGCACACAAATTACCTAAGCTCACTCAAGAAGAAATAAAAAATATATGTCAACAGACCAATAACAGGTAAAGAAATAGACGTTGTAGTAAAAAACCACCCAATCAAGAAAATTATCATACCTACCAGATGGCTTTTTTTTTTTTTTTTTTTTTTGAGACGGAGTCTTGATCTGTCACCCAGGCTGGAGTGCAGTGGCGCGATCTCCACTCACTGCAAGCTCTGCCTCCTGGGTTCTCGCCATTCTTCTGCCTCAGCCTCCCAAGTAGCTGGGACTATAGGCGCCCGCCATCTCGCCCGGCTAATTTTTTGCATTTTTAGTAGAGACGGGGTTTCACCATGTTAGCCAGGATGGTCTCAATCTCCTGACCTCGTGATCCGCCTGCCTCGGCCTCCCAAAGTGCTGGGATTACAGGCATGAGCTACCGCAAATACCAGATGGTTTTAATAGTAACTTCTAGGATACATTTAGAGACGAACTGGCAGAAATTGCTTGGCAAACTTTCCCAAAAACAGAAATGGAGATATCACTTATTAATTCATTCTATGAGGCAAGCATTTCCCCTAGTGTAAGTTCAGATGAAGAGATCACAAGTAAAGAAAATTACAGGAAAATATTCTTTACACATATAAATGCAAAAATCTTTACCAAATACTAGGAAACCAAATTCCTAAACAGGATTGTGCCCTATGACCAAGAAGGATTTATCTTATAAATGCAAGGGTAGTTCAACATTAGAAAACCAATCAATGTAAAGCAGCACATTGAAATTACCGATGTAATACAGCAAAGAAGAAGAAGAAAAAAAAGAGATCAATTCATTGACACAGAAATAGCATTTTACAAAATTCAACACACCTTCATGATAAAAGTCACTGAGCATAAAGAAGGGAATTTCCTCAACCTAATAAAGGACATTTTAAAAATACCCCCAGCTAACAACATATTCAATGGTGAAAGACTGAACACTTTTCTTTAAAATCAGGAAGAAGACAAAGATGTCTGCTTTAATCACTAGTGAACATTGCAACTTCTAGCAGAGCAATTAGCAAGAAAGACAAATAAGAGGCATCCAAACTGGAAAGGAATAAATTATTTCTCTTTTCAGATTACATAATTCTATATATAAAAAAAAATCTGAAGAAAATCCATCAGAAAGCTAGCAGAGCTAATAAAAATTTCAGCAAAACTGCATATTACAAGGTCAACACACAAGATCCATTCCTGTCTCTATATGCTAGAAATAAATAATCCAAAAACAAAATTAGGAAACAAATTCCATTTATGATAGTATCTAAAAGAACAAAACACCTAAGAATAAATTTAATGAAAAATGTGAACACTTGTACACTGAAAAGAGCAAAGCATCACCGAAAGAAATTAAAGAAGTTCTAAACAAATAGAAAGCAACCCTATGTTGATGGATTTGAAGACAAACTAATAGTGCTAAAATAGCAGAACTACCAAAGCTGTCTAAAGATTCAATACAATATTTAGTAAAATTCCAACAGTCATTTTACTGAAACAGAAATACCAATTCTCCAATTCCTAGAAGTGTACATGGAAATCCTAAAAAACAAAGACAAAGTTGGAGGACTCAAACTCTACCATTTCAAAACTTATCAAAAACCTACAGTAATTAAAACAGCATGGAATTGGCCTAGGATAGGTATATAGATAAATGGAATAGAATTGAATCCAGACATAAACCATATATTTATGGAAAATTTATTTTCAACAAGCCTGCCAAGTCTATTCAATGGGCAAAGAAAAATCTTCGACAAATGATGTTAGGAAAACTGAATTTCCAAAGGCAAATTAAGGTTAAGCTTCATCCCATATACAAAAATTAACTCACACCATATGTAAAAAATTTACTCATACTATATACAAAAATTTATTCAGAATGAATTGATGACTCAAATATGAGAGCCAAAACCATGATACTCTTAGGGATAAATATGAACTGGGATTTGGCAATGGATTTTTAAATATGACACCAAAAATACCACAACAACAAAAAACTAGATAAGTTGAACTTTATCAAAGTTGGAAACATTGGTTCATCAAAGGACATTATTATGAAGAAAGTGAGAGATAGCTTACAGAATGGAAAAAATATTTGCAAATCATATATCTCATAAGGATTTAATATCCAAAATATATAAAGAATCTTTAAAACTCAATAACAGAAGACAAAGAACCTATTTTTTTAATTTCCATAGTTTCTTGGGAACAGGTGGTGTTTGCTTACATGAGTAAGTTCTGTAGTGGTGATTTGTGAGATTCTGGTGCACCCATCCTTGATCATTGTGATGTTGAGCATTGTTTCATATGTTTGTTGGCCATTTGTGTATCTTCTTTTGAGAATTGTCTATTCATGTCCTTAGTCCACTTTTTGATGGGATTGTTTTTTTTTTCTTGTTGATTTGTTTGAGTTCATTGTAGATTCTGGATATCAGTCCTTTCTCAGATGTATAGAGTGTGAATATTTTTTCCCGCTCTTTAGGTTGTCTATTTACTCTGCTGACTGTTCCTTTTGCAGTGCAAAAGCTCTGGTATAAAAATAGGAGCATAAACCAATGGAATAGAATAAAGAACCCAGAAATAAATCCAAATACTTACAGCCAACTGATCTTCAACAAAGTAAACAAAAACAAAGTGGGGAAAGGACACCTGTTTCAACAAATGATGCTGGGATAATTGGCTAGCCACATGTAGGAGAATGAAACTGGATGCTCATCTCTCACCTTATACAAAAATCAACTCAAGATGGATTAAAGATTTAAATTTAAGACCTGAAACCATAAAAATTCTAGAAGATAACATTGGAAAAACCCTTCTAGACATTGGCTTAAGCAAGGATTTCATGACCAAGAACCTAAAAGCAAATGCAATATAAAGATAAATTGTTAAGAATTAATTAAACTAAAGAACCTATTTTAAAAATGGGCAAAGAACTGGTATAGATATTTTCAAAGAAAATGTACAAATAGCCAACAAGTACATAAAAAGAGAGTTAACATCATTAGTCATTCAGGAAATAAAAATCAAAATCACGATGAGATACTGTTACACTACTTCGCAAGGATATTTTTTTGAGACAGAGTCTCACTCTGTCAACCAGGTTGGAGTGCAGTGGCACAATCTCACCTCACTGCAGCCTCCTCCTCCCAGGTTCAAGCAATTCTCCTGCCTCAGACTCCCGAGTAGCTGGGACTACAGGCACATACCACAACACCCGCTAATTTTTTTTTTTCTTTTTTTTTTTTTTTTTTTTTTTTTTCAGATTTTTAGTAGACACAGGGCTTCATTGTGTTGGCCAGGCTGGTCTCCAACTCCTGACCTCAGATGATCTGCCCGCCTCGACCTCCTAAAGTGCTCAGATTACAGGTCTGAGCCACTGCACCTGGCGTGGTACATGATTTTACTGCATGTGACTAGTTTACATGCAACTAGCCATGCAAGTTCAGTAACCCAAGGTGATCTATACCCTGTTCAACAAGAACCATCTACTGATGACACTTCTGGAAGTCTGGGCAATGTCAACTTGCTGTAAGAGTTCCCAAATGCTCTCAATTATCATGTGATAACAAAGTTTTCAAACCAGTAAATTTTGAGTAGCCCTTTACTAGGAATAATCTTGAATAAGCTAGTACTGCCCTCCACAACCACAATTAAAAATATATCCGTATTGGTTTTCTCTTCAATTCAAGCATCATGTAAATATGTAATGTAGAAAATGAGGATTTCCCATATTCCCATAGAATCACAAAGATGATGACTTGGTAATATGCGTGCTACATATATGATATGATACCAGATTTATTCTACTCTTTTTTTTTTTTTTTGAGACAGAGTCTCACTCTGTCACCCAGGCTAAAGTCCAGTGCTACGATCTCGACTCACTGCATCCTCTGCCTCCCGGGTTCAAGCAGTTCTCCCACCTCAGCCTCCCAAGTGGCCGGAATTACAGGCACCTGCCACCATGCCCACCCAGCTGATTTTTTTATATTTTTAGTAGAGACGAGGTTTCACTAAGTTGACCTAGTTGGTCTCGAACTGCTGACCTCTGGTGATCCATCCACCTCGGCTCCCAAAATGCTGGGATTACAAGCATGAGCCACCATGCCTGGCCATTTTTTTGTACTCTTATACAATTATATGCTTGCTTTATAAAAATGAATTTATTCTACATATATATGTTATTACATTATTAGGACATGTTCCCAAATGACATACCACATTTTCATCATTCTTTTTTAAAATATTTTTTTGTGAGACAGCATCTTGCTCTGTTGCCCAGGCTGGAGTGCAGTGGCCTAATCACAGGTCAATGCAGCCTCGAACTCCTGGGTTCAAGGGATCCTCCCATCTCGGCCTTCTGAGTAGCCCAGCTAAGTTAAAAAAAAATTTTTTTTTGGCCTGGCATGGTGGCTCATGCCCGTAATCTCAGCACTTTGGGAGGCCAAGGCAGGCAGATCACTTGGGGTCAGGAGTTTGAGACCATCCTAGCCAACATGGTGAAACACCGTCTCTACTAAAAATACAAAAATTAGCTGGGCGTGGTGGCAGGTGCCTGTAATCCCAGTTACTCGAGAGGCTGAGGCAGGAGAATCGCTTGAGCCCAGGAGGCGGAGGGTGCAGTGAGTCAAGATCACACCACTGCACCCTAGCCTGGGTGACAGAGCAAGACCCTGTCTCAAAAATAAATGAATAAATAAATAAATAAATAAATAAATATTTAAGTATATATATATATATTTGGAGAGACAGGTCTCACTATGTTGCCCAGGCTGGTTTTGAACTCCTGGACTCAAGCAATCCTCCCATCTGGGTTCCCAAAATGTTGGGATTTACAGGTGTGAGCCACCATGCCCAGAAATTTTCATCATCCTTTTTTTTGAGACAGAGTTTTGCTCTTGTTGCCCAGGCTGGAGTGCAATGTCACGATCCCGGCTCACTGCAACATCCGCCTCCCAGGTTCAAGTGACTCTCCTACCTCAGCCTCCTGAGTAGCTGGGATTACAGGCACGAGCCACCACACCCAGCTAATTTTGTATTTTTAGAGGACACAGGTTTCTTCACTGTTTTTACTAGACCTTGATCACATCACAAAGATTGTGTCTCTTCCCTTTATTGTGCAGCTTGTACACAATTGACACAATGGGGAGCTCAGCAAAGGAGGCAGCGTGACAGCATCCTCCCTTCACTGGAATGGCCATGTCTAGACACCTCTTAATCACTCCTGAGAAGTAGGGATGGGTTCGGTGTATGAGAATAAGAAACGGAGCCTCCAGGGTTGAGAAAATTTGCCCAAAACACACCTCTTGTGGGAAGCACAGTTGCGATCCCCCAGGTCTCTTGGGCTTGCAGGTTCCTGCTCTCCCGTGGGCCCCCAGGAGATGTTGGCTGCCAAGAGAAGGAGGAATCCTCCTGGGCAGAGGTTAACTTTTGCCACTCCAGGATTTGCCCACCCTGGGGTCCCTGCCAGGAATGTTTCCCCAGCACCACCCTCCCCATGTCACCTCCTAACCAGTTGTCTCCTTCCCACCATTCATCAAACACATCCTACCTCCAGGACCAGCCCCTTCATCTCAGGAAGGCTGCCATGTGACTCCCAGAACCCCCATGGCTCCTGGAGCCCTGAGGGAATAACACCTTGGGTGGGGAGTGATTTGTTTTCTCATCCAGTGCAACCTTGGAGGTAACAGACAAGAATGTCCTGTGATGCAAAGCACTTATTGTCCTGACCTCCGGTCCAGTGCCCTTCGCTCTAAGCACATAGCATCCCCAGGCTGTTCCTGGAGGTGTGGGCTGGGGTTGGTAGGGACTAGCTGGGACTAGCTGGGCCAGGGGAGGCAGCCATGCCCGGGGCGCATAGCCACTGCCCAGAGCTGCCCCCAGAGCTGGGAGCCGTCCTGCATATGGTGCTGTGAGATGCCCTCCAGAGAGGAAGATGGAAGCTGTCTCCGTGCCCCGGAACTGATGAAGGGCCCATTCCAGGCCTTTGGGCACCCTGGCTTGCTACCCTTCTGGGAGCCCTGTCCTGTGGGCCAGGACAAAGGTGCCCTCACTGGTGGCATTCTCAGAAGCTCAGCCGCTCCCCACAAGTGCACATAGAGGCATGCCCATACCAAGCCACGTGTGGGTGTCTGGGGACAATGAGTCTTGGGGGGAGGGGATGGGTCCCTTCCAGAAGGGTCTGGCCAAAGTCCAGTTATGAAGGTGAACTGAGATGGGCTCCCTCGAAGGAGCCATAGTATGGGGAGCCCCGGACAGAGCCCAGAGAGAAATGCCAGCCCCGAGACCAAGACACGATCCAGGGAGTGCTGCCAAGAGCAGTAGACACAGCCGCTGAGGCCCACAGGGCACAGTGAGGCTGTGGGAGAGGGTGGCCCCTCTGTGGCCATTTCCCTGCCTGTGCTCACATCCCCTCCTCGGGCCTGTCACACCAGCTCTTGCAGCCCATGACCCACAAGCTTTCCAAATCTCCTTCCTCTCCTGGCTTCTGGGATCCCCAGTGCCCCTCACCATTCCTTCTGGTCTCTCCTCTGCCTCCTGGAACTGTTCCCCAGGATTCTCTCCTGGGCCAGCCCTTCCTGCCCCTCCACATCAGTGATTCTGAACCCCGGATGCGTTTGGGATCAGCTGGGTGCACTTTAAATCCTTCCAGCCCAGAGCCCTGAGGCCCAAGTCACCCCCGCCTTCTCCTGTGGGGAGCAGCGGTAGG
This sequence comes from Symphalangus syndactylus, assembly GCF_028878055.3. Lineage (NCBI taxonomy): Eukaryota > Metazoa > Chordata > Mammalia > Primates > Hylobatidae > Symphalangus > Symphalangus syndactylus. The sequence goes on from NC_072426.2 coordinate 83,423,978, forward strand.
ATCAGCCTACCATTTTATCATCCATCACATCCCCTGTCACCAAGGGCCTCTGGCATGTTCTGTTGTCCCCATGCCCACCCTGGCACCCCTCACCCACCAACCTGTGCCCACGTCTTGCCTTGAGCCTGTTTCCCCTCCTGAGTGGTATTTCCTCACTCCATGTGGGCACTGGGGCAGCTGGCAGACCTGGCTGTGAGCCTCTGTCCCATCCAGAAGGATCCTCCCCTCCAGATTACCCAGTCAAGCTTGACCCCATGGTGTCACCGAGACAGACCAGAAGAGGGTATTGAAGCCACGCAGTCCCCTGAGCCCCACTGAGCTGCACCAGCTTTGGAGCCGGAGAGACCCTGGGAGACTGAGCACTGAGTGCTGGGTCCCCATGGAGAAATCATCGTAACCTTCCCTTCCTCCCACTCTTGAGGGCCCTGGGGGGACACAGGGCACAAGGAGGGTGGCAGAAGAGGCGTGTGCCTGGGTGTTTGGCACCTAGCCAGGATTCATTTCTGTGGGTTCCCAAGATCCCCAGCCACATGTCGCACTCCTGCCTCACAAAGTGACAGGCACTCCCTGTTCTGGACCCTGAGCTGAGTGTCAGATGCTGACCATGGAGACCCTGGCTTTGTGGGGAGCACAGACTATCAACACAGTCCTGTGAACACAGAGAGAATAGTACAGGAGGATGCTGTTTGGAGCACAAACGGTGTGGTGTAGTCTAGTCTGGGACCTGGGTGTTGGAGGAGGCTGCTGTCAAGATGGAACCTTCCGCTGGGCCCTGGAGAATCACAAGCAACATAAGAGTTAGCCAGGTGGAGGTTGGGGGTGGGGGCATGGGGGTGGGCATGGTGGGAAGTGAAAGTGAGGTAAGGGAGAACTTGAGGGTCCTTCTGCACTGACAGGGTGAGTGCACAGGACAGAGTAAGTGTGCACTGGAATGGAGCGTGGGTGCAAGGAGCAAGGCATGTGTGCACAGGAGGGAGCATGTGTGCATGAGGATGGAGTGTGTCCACAGGGATGCTGTGTGTGTACATGAGGATGGAGTATGTACAGAAGGATGAAGCATGTGCACGCAGGGCCAGGGCATACGTGCATGGGGTGTGTGTACCTGGGGACTGAGCATGGTGTCCAGCCTGTTCCTCCTAAGTAGTGGGCACCCGCTGATTCCTCAATGAATAAATGTCAGCCAGAAGGAGAGGAGATGCACCTACAGGCTCATGGCAGGAGAAGCATAGTGCATTCGTGAGTGTGTTTCCACAGGGGACAAGGAGGGTGGCGGAAGAGGCATGTGGGTGGGGTGCTGGGTACCTAGCCAGGCTGCATTCTGGTGAGTGAGCCCAAAGGGTCTGAGGTCAGCCCGAGCACGTTGAGGAGGTGTCGACAGGTGTGCGGAGAAAGGCATGATGCAATGCAGATCCTAGAAGCCCACAGCTGTGCACAGCTGGAATAGACGTGGGAGACTAGGGGAAGAATGAGGAGCGGATGGGACTGTCGGGGCCTGTGGGGAGCAGAAAGGATACAGAGAGGCCAGCCTAGCACAGGAGAGGTGGAAAAGGCAGAGGGATGACAGGGTGGAGTAGGAGGGGCCAGGAGGGATCTGGGGCTTTTGGCTTCTGCTCGGCAACGGTATGGATCTAGGGATGCTCTCCTCAGAAAGGGACAGCGGGCTAGTGCTGGCATGCTGAGTCTTTTCTCTGTGCTGGTTGCTGGCAGGACTCTGCCAGGGTCCCACCCTTCCTTCCCAGCGTCTGAGCTCTGCTCATAAAGGGTGGGCTCTGTGACCTTTCTCTGAGGAACGCCCTGGAGATCCAGGAGCCCAGGCAGTGCCTGGAGACTACATCCCCCACTGCCCAGCTTAATGACTGGAGAGTGCCCCCGTGGTGCTCACTGCCCCTACCTTGGCTGAGCAGATGCCGGGGCCTCACTGTGTGGCTTCCTGGGCCCCGCTGGCTCATTGTCCTCCTTCCCTTGATCCTCCCTGGCCTCCTAAGAGCATTTCCTGAGGGGATAATGGCAAGCATCCTCATCTCTGCATCTGGACCACTGGACCTCAGACATCTCAGGGAGCTGTTGAGTAGGCAATTGGAGAGAAACTTCTGGAACTCAAGAGGAGGATGGGGGTGGAGCCATGGCCTCAGGCACTATCCCAGGGGTAATAGTGAAGCCACAGATATGCCTGAGAGCTGCCCAGAGAGAAGCCAAGGCCATCCAAGGCAGAGAGCAGACACTCAGAGAACCAGGGGAGCACCCCACTGGGAAAGGCAGGGCCAGGGGTTTGCAGGAGACAGCAGAGCACAGGCTATGTCCAACCAGTGGCTGATGAGATTCACAGACAGGGGCCACTTCAGGCCACTGCAGGATGTGGAGGTTGCTGGGGGTCAGCAGGTGACCCTGGAGGGTAGCAGGGAGGCAAACAGCTCCTGTGGGCAACAAGAGTGGGGCGAGGGGCAGGGGTGGTGGCTGTACTGGAAGGGGTGAGGGCCAGGGGACAAGGAGGGAGCGCTCTGGGAGTCCTGGAGAGGAGAGTGTGAAGACACAGGAGAAAGAGGGAAAGAAGATCAGGCAGGAAAGAAGAGGGAGGGGCGTGGGAGCCAGGGCCTGACTGGAGACTCGACTTCTGACTTCCCTTAGGAAGGGAAACAAAGGTGAAGGCCCTCTCTGTCAGGGTACTCAGAGGAAAGCTCAGGGAACTAGGGCACATGGGAGAAGAGTGGGTATCCTCCCACTGTTGTGGGGAAGGTGTCTGTTAGCTGGAGGTGAGATTCTAGGTCAGGTGTAGGGGAGGTGGTGAGGGTGGAGGCTGGGAGATTAGAATTAGTCATTGTGGTGCAAAAGGGAAATTAACCTACAGAAGCTGTCCAGCATGAGTCTCAGTCAGAGGCTTTGAGCAACCCAGTGCTCTACAGCAAGTACAGTGAAGGCTTCCCTGGTCTCTGACATGAACTTGTTCTGACTCCCCTTGTACAGGCCCAGGAACGTGTCCTGCCTTGTCCACAGGGGAAGGCCTCCACCCTGCTCAGCCTGCCTGGCAGAAATGTCCCCCAGCCCTCCTGAAGCCTCAGCCCCCTGAATGTGCCCCACAACAGACAGCTATCAGATTCCTCCACTGGTATTCGCTCTGTGGCCAGGCAAGTCAGCCAATTTAAACCGTATATGTGTGCGTGTGTGTGTTTGCTTGTGTGTGTGTGTGTGTGTTTGCTTGTGTGTGTGTGTTTATGTGCATGTGCTTGGGAGTGTATGTTTGCCTGTGTGTCAATGTGCATGTGTGTGCGTATTATGTATGTGTGTGTGCGTTTGCCGATGTGTGTGTGTGTGTTTGTGTTTGCGTGTGTTTGTATGTGTGCGTGTGTGTGTGTGAACATGCACGTGTCACCTCTGCCGTCTTTCCTTCAGCCTCTGGCTGCTGCAGATGGTGGAGTGAGCTGAGGATGCTAGAGTGAGCTGAGGATGGTGGGGTGAGCTGAGGATGGTGGAGTGAGCTGAGGATGGTGGAGTGAGCTGAGGATGGTGGAGTGGGCTGAGGATGGTGGAGTGGGCTGAGGATGGTGGAGTGAGCTGAGGATGGTGGAGTGAGCTGAGGCTGGTGGAGTGAGCTGAGGATGGTGGAGTGAGCTGAGGATGGTGGAGTGAGCTGAGGCTGGTGGAGTGAGCTGAGGATGGTGGAGTGAGCTGAGGATGGTGGAGTGGGCTGAGGATGGTGGAGTGGGCTGAGGATGGTGGGGTGAGCTGAGGATGGTGGAGTGGGCTGAGGATGGTGGAGTGAGCTGAGGATGGTGGAGTGGGCTGAGGATGGTGGAGTGAGCTGAGGATGGTGGAGTGAGCTGAGGCTGGTGGAGTGGGCTGAGGATGGTGGAGTGGGCTGAGGATGGTGGGGTGAGCTGAGGATGGTGGAGTGAGCTGAGGATGGTGGAGTGAGCTGAGGATGGTGGGGTGAGCTGAGGATACTGGAGTAAGCTGAGGATGCTCGAGTGAGCTGAGGATGGTGGAGTGACCTGCCCTGCTAAACACTCCTTATCTGCTCCAAGCACACAATGTCCTGTTTCTGGTTTCCGTCTTGGTCAGCGGTGCTGCAGAGCAGATGCCGCTCAGGTCTGTCTTTGGAGTTATTCCCCTTTTTGTCTTAAACTTTCTGGTTGTGTTTCATTTTTCATTAATGCATTTTAGAACTTTGGTCCTTTTAAAACTCTGCATTTGTCATAATTACCTGTTCTTATCATATAGTTTTATTCCTTTATCTTTTTTGATAATTTTATACACCCTTATTTCAATGTTCCTTTTAGATCACTCTATTCTCTTTACTTTCTGGGCCTTGAATCTCCTTGTTTCTTGCATCTGCTGCCTCTCTTTGGGATACCTGGGAGTTTTTCCTCTGAGCTCCTCTTCGGTAGGAAATGATTTTCCATGAGAATCCTGGTTTCCCTGGATGAGGACGGTGTCTCCCGGGGAGAGTTTCCTGTTTGGTTTTGCTGGAGCCTGGCAGGTTCTCTCAGTTGCAGATGGGTATAACGTTAGCTCCTCAGCTCAGAGTTTCTGCACCAGCTCACCGCAGACTTGGGGCCCTGGTTTCCCACAGATGTCCAGGGCAGGCGGCCTTCCTCTGTGCTAGGTGCTGCTCCGTGGTATTTGTTCCATGACTCTGCAAACATTGTTTTAAAATCAGTTTGTAGGGGGGAGGGACAGCATTAGGAGATATACCTAATGCTAAATGACGAGTTAATGGGTGCAGCAAACCAACATGGCACATGGATACATATGTAACAAACCTGCACATTGTGCACATGTACCCTAAAACCTAAAGTATAATAATAAAATAAAATAAAATAAAAAATAAAAATAAAAATAAAATAAAATCAGTTTGTAACATCGGCCTAGTAAACAAATGTAACACATGTGTCTCCTAGAACAATGGACTGGCACACCACCCCCTTCTCATCTTCATCCCAGTCCTCAGGGAGGCCCCTGCGCCACTGATGTTTGAGGCCACCAAGACAGGAAGACCCTGGAGGGAGGGTAAATGGGAGATGCCTCTCAGTCCCTGTGCCTGCTGTCCCCTGGGCCCCAGGGTAGAGCTTCTGCAGACTTTGTTCTTTCCCATTTCTGAGACAGCCTGAGCTCGGGCCACCCTCCCCTTCATGGAGTCCCAGCTGTCAAACAAACACCTCCAGGGCCATCTGCTCTCTGAGCAAGAGTTTTCCTCCTGGGATGCCCCCGCCCACCCACAGAAGCAGGGATATAGGGAAGGAAAGACCAGGATTTCTGCTTGCAATAATTGTATCTGTGTTTGAGACCCCCAGGTTACCTTTGCACTCACGAGCTGAACTGCTGGGCATTCTGGCCTGGATGTCCCTGGAGCCCAAAACCTCCACAGGGATCATGAGCAGGGGGTCACTGCCCCAGAACAATGAGGGCACCCACATGGTCTACCCTGGCTCCTCACTCGTCAGAGGAAATGACGAGATTCCAAGGTCCCCTCCGGTCTTGCAGGCTGGCCTGAGCCATAGGGTCCTGACCCACCCTGGCATCAAGTGCCTGGCGCTCATCCTGTAGGAGCAGCCACGGAGAAGCCCGCGAGGGTGCTGGACAGGAGGGATGTGTGGAATCTCATTCACTCTGGACAGCTGTGGCCCCCAAACTACCCATAACGATGCAGTCCAGCCGGAACTGGGGCCTTTTGGCTTCAAAAGATGTTGGAGTCTTTCCCCAGAGCCCCATAGTCTTTTAGAAATTACCACTTAGAGAGGGCAGTACTGCTGACAAAGCTTGGCATGCACTGAATTGTGTCCTCCCCAGATTTATATATTAAAGTCCCAACCCCTGGTTCCTCAGAATGCAGCTGTACTGTGGTTGGAGAGGATTTGTAAAGGTTAAATTAAACAAGGTCATTAGGGTGGGCCCTAATCCAGTACGACTGTTATCCTTACAGGAACAATTTAGGAAACAGACATGCACAAAGGGAAAAGCACGGGAAGACACAGGAGGAAGGCGGCCATCAGCAAAACCTTGCTCCATGAGACTCAGAGAAAACGACCCTCACCACACCTTGACTTTGGACTTGCAGCCTGCAGAATTCTGAGGGAAAAAAATGTGGTTTTTTTTTGTCACTCAGTGTGTGGAACTTTGTTCTGGCCACCTAGTGGACAAATACAATGGCTTTGCTGTTAACAGCCTAGTGGACAAATATAATGGCTTTGCTGTTAACAGCCCAGACCCACGTTTCCTGCACATAAGGCATGGGACTCCCTCATCCCCTCTGCCCAGGCCCAGCCCTGGTCTCCGAATTGGCACGAGCTCACTGGGTAGGCTGCAGGCAGCAGGCAGAAGTGGGGCCTGATGGAAAGGGTGGTGCTGAGGCAGTGAGGGCAGCAGAGGAATGCTCACTGGCTCATGTGGCTCAGCTTCGTGGAAGCATCAGGAGCAGGAGTGAAGGAAGCAGGTGACAAGGGCCACTCATGGAGACACAGATGGGCAGGCTCCTCCACATGCTGCAGACAATTTTGGAGGCACCTGCTCCACCCACTGCCACACCCTCAGACTTCCCCATACCCTGTGCTGGGTCCAGCAGCAGCCCTGATTGTATGGTATGACTTTGGTGGTCAGATCAGGCATGGACAGCTTGACCCAGACTATGGGATCAGAATCTCTCCCCAGCAACATGGCCATGGGGTCATCTGAACAGAGGATGAGCAACCGCAGACTGCAGGGCTACTAGCAGCCAAATACACAGAGAGGCAGAGGTGGGGAGAAGGGAGCAGGTGCAGAGGGAGGGAAGGGGCAGAACTGAGGCCACATAGCCCAGGGAGCAGGGAAACCTGAAGGAGACCCCAAGCAGAGGTCCTGTGGGCTTTCCAACGTCTGGTCCTGCTGAGGCCTGGCTGCCCTTGTGATCATGAGCCGGCAACCTACAGTCGCTACAGCCCTGTCCTTCTGGTCTCCTTTTGGGTCCTGCCTCTGCACAGCCTGTAGCCAGACTCAGGCTGGGATATCCCATATGGACTCTAAGGCAAGCTTTCCTATACTTCCCATGGAAATTCTCCAGCTGATAGAAGAAGTGAACACCCCAAGCTGGGGCCACATTCTCAAGTGGTCTGTGAAATTTTTGCAAGGTTTGTGGTTCATCTAAAAGGTTCATAATTTCAAAATGGAATTCTTGATAGTTAGGGAGATTTTTCACATACCCCGAAGGGCTCCTCTTTCTCCAGGGTTGGGTCAAAGTCCTGTGTCCAGAAGCTCCCTGGTCAGCAGTCCTCTTGGCTTCCCTGATCACCCAGTGTCCAGCCTGCATGGGCCCTTCAGTCCCAGGGGCCATGGTGAGGCTGGGTCCCTGGGCCTGGCACCATCTAGACACCACTTGGGGGTCCAGTGATGTGCAAGCTACATCTGTAACCCCCGACCTCTGCCTTCTCTACCTCCCTGTGCACTCCCTCATTCAGAGACACTGAGCGTCACCTCGCAGGAGTTTCCATCTTAACACATGATGGAAGAGAGTTTCACTTCAGGCCACTGTTCCCACTGTGTCTTAGTCCATTTGGGCTGCTCTAAAGAAACTACTGTGAACTGTGTAATTTTTAAACAACAGGAATTTATTTTAAACAGTTCTGGAGGCTGGGAAGTCCATATCAAGGCAGATTAGATTTCTGGTGAGAGTTAGCTCTCTGGTTCATTGTTAGCATCTTTTGGCCAACAATGTCTTCTGTGTCCTCCCATGGTGGAAGGGGCGAGGCAGCCCTCTGGGGCCTCTTTTATAAAGACACTTATTCAACCCATGAGGCTCCACCCTGGTGACCTAATCACCTCCCCATACTCCCACTTCCTCATTACCATCCCTTGGGGTTTAAGATTTCAACATATGAACCTTTAGTGGACACTAACTTTCATTTCATAGCATTTGGACTTACACCATTGCCTCACTCCCACTCCTCTAATTCTTGGGCCTTCAGACTCAGACTGAGTCACACCACTGACATTCTTGTTTCTCTAGCTTGCAGATAGCAAACCGTGGGACCTCTCGGTCTCCATAACCACATGACACAATTCCTATAATAAATCTGCTCTTACATATCCCTGTATATAGCCTGTTGGTTCTATTTCTCTGGATAACCCTGGCTAATACACACTGCTAGCACCTGTGTAACACCAAGGGCCTGGCCATCTGCTTGAAATCGAAAATAGAAAACACACACATACACAGAGAGAGAGAGAGAGAGCGAGAGACCCTGCCCAGAGCCACCCACCCAGTGCCTGTCCCCAGACCAAGGCCCAGTCCCCTTTGCCGGTCTCCATCACAAGCGCCACCAGCCTGTCTGACAAACTGCCCTGCAAAGTTATTGACATTGGCCTGGCCGCCTGGGGACGCAAGGCCCTGAACATTGTGGAGAATGAGATGCTGGGCCTGATGTACATGCAGGAGCTGTACTTGACCTTCAAGCTACTAGAGGGCACCCACATTGCCAGCTGCCTGCACACGACCATGGAGACAGCCATTCACATTGAGACCCTCATCACCCTGGGTGCCCCAGCAGCAACATCTTCCTCACCCAGGACCATGTGTTGGCTGCCATTGCCAAGGCTGGCATTCCAGTATACACATGGAAGGGCAAAAGGATGAGGAGTACCTGTGGTGCATCGAGCAGTCACTGTAATTCAAGGATGGGCCCTCAACATTATTCTGGAGGATGGGGGTGACCTCACCAACCTCTTCCACACCAAGTACTCACAGCTCTTGCTGACCATCTGAGGCACTTCCGAGGAGACCATGACTGGGGTCCACAACCCACAAAGGATGAAGGTCAGTGGGATCCTGAAGGTGTCTGCCATCAATGTCAATGACTCCATCACCAAGAGCGAGTTCGACAAGCTCTGTGGCTGCTGGGAGTCCCTCACAGATGCATCAAGCAGGCCACAGAGGTGATGATTGCTGGCAAGGTAGTGGTGGTAGCAGGCTATTGGCAACATGGGCAAGGGCTGTGCCCAGGCTCTGTGGGGTTTCGGGGCCCACGTCATCATCACTAAGATTGACCCCATCAATGCACTGCAGGCTGCCGTGGAGGGCTATAAGCCGACCACCACGGACGAAGCCTGTCAGGAGGGTAATATCTTTATCACCACCACAGGCTGTGTCAACATCGTCCTTGGCTGGCACTTTGAACAGGTGAAGGATGATGCCATCATGTGTAACACTGGACACTTTGATGTGGAGGTCAATGTCAAGTGGCTCAGTGAGAACACTTGGAGAAGGTGACCATCAAGTCCCAGGTGGCCAGGTACTGGCTGAAGAATGGGCGCCACACCATACTGCTGGCTGAGGGTCGGCTGGTCAGCCTGGGTTGTGCCATGGGCCAACCTAACACAGGAAAGAGGTGAGCAAGTGAGAGAACTCTGAAATTTCACAACTCCGCCATGGACCTTTGCAATCCTGGTCACAGGGAGACCCCTCTTTGCCCCCAGGCCTCCAGGTGAACACAGGGAGCCTGCTGGAGACGGTGCACAGGCATTGCTCAAGTCTACATGGATCCCACAGGCTTTTCATCCCTGATCTGCCTGGTGCAGCCACTGCTGCCTGCCATGGAAGGGAATTGGGCACTTTCGTGTGCCCCAAAGACACATACCGCAGCTGTGGTGAGGAGGAGTGGGTAGACGATGCTGTGCATGGCTTCCCTCTGCTGCTCCTCTCTGCCAAACGGGACTTGCCTGCTTTGGTGACAGGCTGCCAGTGCTACCGCCCACCCCTGCCTGAGCATGACAGCCACAGCTCAGTGTTCCTCTGAGAGCCCAACCCCCAGAGGCTGCCCATTAGCCCGTTCTACCACAGGCTTGCCTCTGCTGCCCCAGGCCAGGGAGGGAGCAGGAACCTTCCTGAGTTCCTAACAGCAAAATCCAGCTTTAGGAGAGAAATGCGAGTGGGCCATGAGCCCAACAACTGCCATTGCTCATTGCCCCAGCTGAAGGGTCCTGCCCTCCTGGGTGAGAGGTGCACAGCACAGCCACCCTGCAATGCCTGGACATTGCAGCTGTGGCCTGGAGCCCTTTGGAAAGCCCAGCCCCCTCAGTCCTGTGATCTGTTCTCAGGCTCCAGGGGACCAGCCCACCCCTTCCTATCACAGCCAGTACCTGAACTCCGGGCTGCTACAGAAATACTAAAGATAGTTAGAGACTACTGTGAACACCTCTATGCACACAAACCAGAAAACACAGAGGAAATTGATAAATTCCTGGAAACACAAAATCTCCCAAGATTGAGCCAGGAAGAAATAGAAATCCTGAACGGACCAATAATGGGTAAGGAAATCGAATTAGTAATAACAAACTTTCCAAAAAAAACACACACAAAAATTTCCCAGGACCAGATAAATTCACAGCTTTGTACATCTACCAAATGTACAAAGAAGAGCTAGTATCAATCTTACTGAAACTATTCCAAAATATTGATGAGGATCCAGTACCATCCTGATACCAAAATCAGGCAAGGACACAACAAAAAATAAAACCACAGGCCAATACCCTTTATGAACGTACATGCAAAAATCATCAAAAAAATACTAGTAAAACAAATCCAGCAGTGCATCAAAAAGATAATTCATCACAGTCAGGTGGGCTTTATTCCAGGGATGCAAAGATGGTTAAAGACAGCAAATTAGTAAACATGATTCACCACATAAACAGAACTAAAACAAAAATCATATGATCAATAGATGAAAACCCTCAATAAACTAGACATTGAAAGAACATACCTCAAAATAATAAGAGCCATATAAGACAAACCCACAGCCAACATCATACTGAATGGGGAAAAGTTAAAAGCATTCTCCTTAAGATCTGAAACAAGACAAGAGTGCCCACTCTTGCCACTCCTATTTGACATAGTACTGGAAGTCCTAGCTAGAGCAATCAGGTAAGAGAAAGAAATAGAAGGTATCCAAACTGGAAAAGAGGTAGTCAAATTATCTCTGTTTGCTGATGACATAATTGTATACCTAGAAAACCCTAAAGACTCTTCCAATAGACTCCTAGACTTGATAAACAACTTTGGTAAAGTTTCATGAGATAAAAATCAGTCCGGGCGCGGTGACTCACGCTTGTAATCCCAGCACTTTGGGAGGCCAAGGCAGGCGGATCATGAGGTCAGGAGATCGAGACCACAGTGAAACCCCATCTGTACTAAAAATACAAAAAAATTAGCCAGGCATGGTGGCGGGCACCTGTAGTCCCAGCTACTCGGAGAGGCTGAGGCAGGAGAATGGTGTGAACCCGGGAGGCGGAGCTTGCAGTGAGCCGAGATTGCGCCACTGCACTCCAGCCTGGGCGACAGCGAGACTCCGTCTCAAAAAAAAAAAAAAAAAAAAAAAAATCAATGTACAAAGATCAGTAGCATTTGTATACACCAATAACATGGAAGCTGAGAACCAGATCAAGAATTCAATCTCATTTACAATAGCCACGCTAAAAAAAAAAAAAAAAAACTAGCTAGGACTACATTTAACCAAGGAGGTGAAAGATCTCTATAAGGGTAACTATGAAACACTGACGAAAGGAACCACAGATGATGCAAACGGAAAAACATCTCATGCTCATGGATTGGAATAATCGATATTGTTAAAATGACCATATTCCCTAAAGCAATCTACAGATATGACACAATTCCTGTCAAATTTTCAACATTATTGTTTCCAGAACTAGAAAAAAAATTCTAAAGTTTATATGAAACAAAATAAAGCCTAACTAGCCAAAGTAATTGTAAGAAAAAAAAATCCAGAGGCATCATATTGCCTGACTTCAAACTATACTACAACGCTGTAGTATAAGCATGGTACTAGTATAAAAAATGGACATGTAGATCAGTGAAACAGAACAGAGAGCCCCAAAATTAAAGCTACATACCTACAATTAATAGATGTTTGACAAAGTCAACAAAAATAAACAGTGGGGAAAGGACAGACACCCCATTCAATAAGTGGTGCTGGAAAAATTGGCTAGCCACATGCAGAAGAATGGAACTGGATCCTATCTCATTATAAAAAAAATTAATTCAAGATGGATTAAAGACTCAAACAAGACCTGAAACTATAAAAATCCTAGAAAAAAACCTAGGAAAAATGTGGATATCAGCCTAGGCAAATAATTTATGACAAAGACCCCAAAAGCAAATGCAACAAAAACAAAAATAGGCAAATGGAACTTAATTAAACTGGAAAGCTTCTGCACAGTAAAAGAAATGATCAACAGAGTAAACAGACAATTTACAGAATGGGAGAAAATATTTGCAAATTATGCTTCCAACAAAGAACTAACATCTAGAATACATAAGGAAATCAAACAACTAAACAGAAAAAAACAAGCAACCGTATTAAAAATTGAGCAAAGGATATGAAGACGTTTCTCAAAAGAAGAAATATAAGCAGCAAACACATGAAAAAATTCTCAACATTGCTAATTGTCAGATAAATGCAAATTAGCACCACCCTGAAATATTTTACACCAGTCAGAATGGCTATTTTTAAAAAGTCAAAAAACAATAGATGTTGTTGTGGATATAGACAAAAGGAAACGTTCATACACTGATGGTTGGAATGTAAATTGGTTCAACATCTATGAAAATCAGAATGCGGATTTCTCAAAGAACTAAAAATAGAACTACCGTATGACTCAGTAGTCCAACTACTGGGTATCTATCCAAAGGAAAAGAAACCCTTATATAAAAAAGACACCTGTACTAGTATGTTTATCTCAGCAATATTCACAATAACAAAGTCATGGAACCAATGGTTGACCAGATAAATAAGATGTGGTATATATACACTATGAAATACTATGCATCCACAAAAAATGAAATCATGTTCTTTGCAGCAATGTGATGGAGGTGGAGGCCATTATCCTAAGTGAACTAACTCAGAAACAGAAAATCAAACACTACACATTCTCACTTAACGAGTAGGAACTAAACAATGGGTACACATGGACATATGGATGGAAATAAGAGATGCTAGGGACTCCAAAATGGGAGAGGGTGGGAGGGGGATGAGGGTTGAAAGACTACCTATTGGAAACAATGTTTGGTATCTGGGTGATGGGTACACTAGAAGCCCAGTCTCCACCAGTATACAATATACCCATGTAACGATCATGCACATGTACCCCCTGAATCTAAAATTTAAAAAGGCAGCCCACCTGCAACTCAGCCCACCTGCATGATCAAGGGCTGTGTCCCTTTTCTCCCTTCACTAGGGTGAGGAGCCCCTGACTGATGCCAAACCTGGGGGATCAACTCAGCTGGAGAGGAGGAGGCAGGGCAGGAGTGGCCCATGGAAGCATGGCTGGCAAAGTTCCCTCTGCCTGCCCCTGCTATCACTGTTCAACACAGAAAGCCTGGGAGGGTCCCTGTGGGTGGTCAGGGCGGAGGGGTTCTCCCCTCTGATGTCTTCTGAGCTCACCTTCTTAATATATGACTTCCTCCCTTGAGGGATGAGGAAGGATGACAGGCCCTAGCTTGAGTTCATATTGGCTGAACTCCAAAGGCTCTCAATCCCCATTAACAAACAAGTATGTTGATTTCACCAGGATCACATAAAGCTCTTCATGAAATTGCACACACATTTCTTCGTATGGGGTCTCAGAGTTGCAGGCATGGGAAGCAACATCTTCATGTTTCCATGTGGGTAACACAGAAGAAATAAAGTCTTTCTACACTTTCGTGTTATTTCAGCTCCCTTTCTGCCTAATGAAAGCTTTCCCACACTTTTCCTGGTGTCATGAGTACAGTGAACATTTTCTCCCTTAGTCTTGAGAGATACACAGTCCCAGGCACCTTGTAAAGTTGCCTTGGCTGCTCTGGGCACATTTGTATGTGGCTGTAGGCATTAGGCAGCTGGGTCAGGCGGCCTAGAGCCAGAGGGTGCACTGTCTGGCTGGCTGTCCCATCCCACACCTGCGGGCATGCATCCTACCTCTCCGGAACCTGTCTCATTGCGCTGCACACAGGCCATGCACCTGCTTACCAGGCGCCAGACGCCCTTGTCATAAATACCTCCACCTGTCTAGCAATGAGGTGGGAATGCTCAATTCTTTGTGAAAATCTCTGTATTTACAGGACCAGAGGTGCTTTGTTTTGTGAAACAAAAACTCTCTATGGAAGAACGTTGAGAAGTGAAATGTGGAGGGGCAGCATGTTCTCAAGTACCCACAGTTGCTCAGGGAATGAGCCTACAAAAGGGGAAAAACCAAATGACTGGGTCCCGTCCACCCCCAGGGGCTCTAGCACCCTCTTCCATTTCCTCAACATTGACCTGGCTCATTTCCCTGGACGCCTTGTGCAGGGCATTGTGTGCCTGGAAAAGCCTCTCATAACCAGCTTGGGAGACAGATGTGCAGACACAGAGGGGAGAGGCTGGGGAAGGGTGGGAGAGGCCCGCTTCCCATCATGGCAGCTGGCAGGACCCAGATGCGGAGTCCAGGCTGCAGCAGGACAGGAGGGTGCAAGATGGAGAAGGGGGACAAGAAAGAGTAACTCCTCGGGATGACGGCATTGAAGGTCAAAGTCACGCAACCTAGAGAAAGCCCCCAAAGCCCTACACACATAGGCAAGCCATTGCGTTGCAGCCTTAAAACAAACAAACATGGGAGGGGGGACAGTGTGGTTATCACTGTCAAATTAGTCAATACTGTTTAAAATCCAAACCTGGTATATTTTTAACTTGTACTTGTCTTTCAGAATTTCTATGGAAAAGCATCAATATTGCATTCCAGTAGATGGGGGAGGTGGAGAGCCATTTATTTACTCTCAAAGATGGATTAGGGATGACTGGACAACCTCGGCCATAGCTCCCCACTCCTGACATGCTCACGAGCCCCATGTGGGGTGCCCATGGCCTGTGTGGGTGGCAGCTTGGGCAGTCATGCAGCCACCATGTGCACACGGTGGGCGCTGGGACACTGCCTGTTGACACTCATCTCTGTTGGGGCTGTGGTTCCTTCTATGGGGACAAATGATTAAGGAGGAAAGTTTATCTTTTCTCGTGAAATGAGGAGGATTCCCTGAAATTTGCCTGGTCTTGGGGACGGTGTGGGGTATCTGGGAAGATAATTAGCATTTCCAGAAGGGCCTCACTGCCTTCTGGGACACATTCAGAATTTGAGTAGCCAAAAAATGGAAACCAGGGACAAGAAGATGAGGAGTACAGGAAGTGAGATATGCAAGTATTTTTCCTTTCAAAAAGCTAGGGAGGGGCTGGGTGCTGTGGCTCACGCCTGTAATCCCTACACTTCCGGAAGCCAAGGTGGGTGGATCACCTGAGGTCAGGAGTTTGAGACCAGCCTGACCAACATGGTGAAACCTCATTTCTACTAAAAATACAAAAATTACCCAGGCATGGTGGCAGGTTCCTGTAATCCCAACTACTCGGGAGGCTGAGGCAGGAGAATCGCTTGAACCCAGGAGGCAGAGGTTGCAGTGAGTTGAGATCACACCATTGCACTCAGCCTGGGCAACAGAGCGAGACTCTGTCTCAAACAACAATAACAAAGAAAAAAAACCAAACAAACAAAAAGCTAGAGAGGGAGACACAGCATTGAATTCATATTTCAAAGACTTTTTGGGCTTTTTGAATGGAGAATTTGGCCTAAGGCCTCGTGTGTCCTAGCCCTTGATGACAGATGAAGTCGGGGCTGTTGGGACTGGAATGCATCCATGCCTGGCATCCCAACGGCACCAGGGCGCTGTGTCGTGGCAGGTGCAGTATAAATCCAGCTCACTCAAAGAACAAGCTCCTTGGTGACAAACACAGTCAACTTTGGTTGATCAGCAAGAATTCAACTCCTTTGACCATAAGAAAAGACTCAATGTATATGTCCAGTTCAGCAACAAAAGCCTGTTAATCTTGGGTGTTTGGTGCCTTAGAAGTTGGGCTCTGAGGGGGTTAGTGACAAAGGGGGTTCTGCAGTGTGTCTGAGCAGCGGGGACAGCAGCGGCAGCATCCTGGAGGGAGGCCTCAAGCGCCTAGCAGGGGGGAGGCGGCTCCTGGAGGAGCAGGTGAGGGGGAGGCACTCCCGGCTGGGTTGAAGGCAGCTCTCTGGGTTGCACAGAGTCTGTACTTGGGAAAAGTACTCCGGGCTGTGTCTCAGGCACATCCTTGGGCTGCAGGGAGCCTGTGGTAGGGAAAGGCACTCCTGGCTGTGTGGAAAGCAGATCCTTGGGCAGCAGGGACCCTGTGCGAATTGGGACTGTGCAAGGGCTAAGCTGAGGTACCTCCCCTGTAGGGAAGAGAAGAGAGAGAAGGTCGTCGTGTTGGCATTGGAATTGGGCTCAGAAGGCTGTGGTTGCCTGGCTCAAGGGATGGGGCCAGGACCCATCGGGACGCACAGGGTGGGCCTTGCTGTGCTCCTCCTCTCTCCCCTCGGTGCTGCCTCCAGCCTGGACTCCTCTTTCCAGACTCAGTTCTAGCATTAAAGTCCCCTCTGCCTCTCCAGGCAGCCCTGAGTCTCTGACTCTGGATTTCCTCAGCCCTCTGGTCGAAATTGTTTGCTTCCCCCTGGTAGCTAGGGGGAGGCCCCAATTACCTCTGTGCCCCAGCATGGCCCAGAAGGCTCTAGTGAGCATGTGGAAGGGATGAGCGCTCACCACAGCCCTCAAGGCTGGCTCCAGGGACCCTTGGGTGGGTGATGAGCTGAGAAGGCAGCAGCTCCACAGTTCCCTTGGTTTGGAAAGAGGATGATCCAGACCCGTAGGAAGAGCAAACTCTGTCTTGCAGAAGCAGCTGCTTTGTTTTCATCTTGGGCACACACCAGTGTAGCCAACCCACCACCCACACAGCTGCAAGCCACACAGAGATTGTCTTTGTGTTCGTCTGCGATGCCTTTCTCTCTACTGGCTTCTTACGCTCATGATCGGGGCAAGCTTGTCTGAGGACTTGATCAGGGCCTTTCAAAAAGGCCCTCAGCGTCACTCTAAGTAAGGTCAAAGGGACTGGGGTTCAAGCTAGCCTCTGACCTCAGGCAAGTCACTCAACCTCTTGGGACTAGCTTTCCCATCTCTCAAATGGGCCCAGCAATACCAAACACGGATTGGTCACCCCAAGTCCATTCTTCCTGTCTTCCTTACTAACGAGGCCTGCTTTTGTTAAGAGAGGGAATGTGGTGCAACAAACCACCATGGCACATATTTACCTATGTAACAAACCCGCACATCCTGCACATGCATCCCGGAACTTAAAATTAAAAAAAAAAAGAGAGAGAGGCAATGTGCTCAGTTGTAAAATGACCTTTTCCCAGTCTCCCTTGCTGAGCAACATGGCCATGTGAATGCATTCTGGCAATGGAGTATAAATAGGAATTGTTGGGCATTGCTTTAAAGAAGGCTGCTTTCCCTTTTTCCTTCTTCTTCCTGCCTGGAGTATGAGTGTGATGGCTGGAGCTCCAGAAGCCATCTTGTAGGCATGAAGCAAATTGAAAGCCTGGCCTTTTCAAGGAGAATTGTTAGGTTTCCCCAAGGCTGTTCTCTTGGGGCTTAGCAGGCAGCGAATTAGATAACAATCTTTCTCAGAGCCCCTCAGCTCTCCCATTTCTCAATTTGTATAGGCTGTCCTCTGTTTCTGGAATGTTTTTCCTAATGTTGTCTGCCCAGTGAACTGCTGCTCACCTTTTCAGACCCAGCTCCAGAGTGGCCTCCTCCAGGAAGCCCATTATCCTTGCTCCCAGCTAAGATGACCACCCTGCTTGGTCTTTCTGGTCATGTCCTGGCAGAAGGCTGAGCCCACTGTGGGAATTGCCCTGTCCTTCTAGATATGCCTGTCCCTGCTCTGCAAGCATGAGGACTGTAACTGCATCCCCTTCAGCACCTGTGGCTGGAGGACTGCAGCAGGCTCCCAGAATGCCAGTGGGCATATACCACTTTGCTTCAACCTCCCCATCTGTGATGTGGCACTGATGATGCCCACATACCACGGCAGGAGCAGCAGCCCATCAATGCTTGTGGTTTCCCTGGCGTGGGGACTGTTCAGCTCCTTATCTACTCAAGGCCACCCTTCCCAGGCTACCTGGAATCCCAGGGATCCCCTGCCAGGCCAGTCTCAGCCTGATGGTCCCAAAGAAGCCCTCCATTCCTCACAGGTGTTCCCCAGAGTGTGCAGACTTTGAGCTTGCTTGAACCTGTCATTCATGCATAAAGCCTCCCCTTGGGCATGTGAGTAGCAAATGCCTCAAATGCTGGATTCCCTTACAGAAATGGTCTCTCTCTTAGTGAGAGGGGCCCTTCTCCCCTCTAGACCCCATCCTGGGACCTGCCCTCTCCTGCCCCTGCCCTGCTAGTCCCCATCCAGGATGATGCTTACTTTCCCCTTGTGCCCCCTCAAACCCTGTCCTGAGCCACCTGCGTCTGCAGCTGCCTGTCCACCATCCTCCATGCCTGATTGGGCTCCTGCTACCTGTTCAGGGATTCAGGCTTCCTTGAGAGCTTGTTTGGAGGTTCTAGCAGGGGAGCGCAGCTACTCGTATACCCTTGACCGAAGACCGGTCCTCCTCTATCGGGGATGGTCGTCCTCTTCGACCGAGCGCGCAGCTTCGGGAGGGACGCACATGGAGCGGTGAGGGAGGAAGGGGACACCCGCCTAGCCAGCCAGATCAGCCGAATCAACCCTGGCAATCAATGGGGTGACAGATGTCGCAGCCAGATCGCCCTCACATCCATCAGGCTTCCTTCTTAGTACAACCCAAGTGTGTTAGCCTACTCTCCCTGGCTCCGCCCATCTCCAAATCTAGTCCTCCCAGGACCATCTTCCCTCCCAGCTCACACCCTCCAGAGATGCTCTGCACTGCTGGCAGGATCCAGTCCCTCCACCCAGCCTGCACACCAGACCGTCCCCTGCCAGGCTCCTGGGGTCTCCACACCCTGTGATTCAGGCAATCACATCCCAGCTACTAGAAGAGCTGGCCGTGCCCTGGCACCCTCCCTCGCTGCTCTGCCTTGAGGGCTCTGCTCCTCACCTCTCCATGTTGCATGTCTAAGCCCAGCCATCCTGAGCCTCAGCCTCAGTGCTGATGCTGCCTCTGACAAGCTGCCTTCCTTGAAGGGGAGCACCCTGGTCCCAAAGCCCCAGAGCACTAGAGCTGAATCTCTTTCTCTTTCTCCAGACAGACTCTCTCTCTCTCCTTGCAGCACAGCGCTGCACAGAGTGGAGCTCTCTCTACTCCACCCCTACCCTCAGCTCTGCATGGGGGAGAGGCCAGGTCGGGGACAGAGCCCAGGACCAATCATGGAAGTGTCAGCACAGCTCCTGTTTTGGGGACCTACCAGCTCCCAGCCTTGTGCCATTCCCTGCACAGCCCAGTGCCCTGGGACTCACGACAGGCCTGACGGCATCCTTTCTGTTCATGGGAGGCATTGATGGAGCTTGCTGGAATTGGACAATTTGCTCCTTGTTGTGTGCCCACGGAAAGCAGAGCTCAGACATGGACGGTGTGTCTGTCCCCACAGCCTACTGCCAGGGCACCCTGCAGTGAGGAACAGGGAGGCCACAGCCCAGCTGCTGGAGGCCTCGTGGTCTTGCTAAGGGCCTCGTGATGTCCCCATGAGGGGAGAACACCCAGGGCTCCCTTCATCTCCAGCAGCTGCAGTCGTGCAACTGCCGGCCATGCAGACCCCCAGCCTGCTCAGGAGGAGCTCAGGACAGACAGAGGCATCACAGAGCCCCACACAGGGCTGTCACCACCCATGCTGGGACCCTGGCTGGTAAGAGGGCATCCTCGCTGCAACCCAGACAGCATGGACAGGCACTGGGATTGATCCCGTGGGACTGAGGTGAGCCGAGGGTGTTTGTGTGGATGCCTTTGTCGGGCTGTGGAGGTTTCCTTCTGCTCACAGGGCGATGTGGGATGTTGAGGCCCCCACTTCTTGTTCTTCATCCCCTGAGATAACTGCTTGGTTCCTGTTTCCCGTTTTGTTGATGTGGTAAATTACACAGATATTTCAGCTCCTGCACCTGCCTGGCCTTCCTGGGAGGAGCCCTGGCTGCTCCTGGCCCATGGTCTGGGTTAGCTGCTGCTCCATGCCATTTGTTAGTGTTTTACTGAGAGCTTCTCACACATGTCTTTTCTTGCTTTAGAGTTAAACTTATTGTTGTGAGGTAACAACACACTAACTGTACACAGGTACTCACACCATCACCCCCGCATATTCCCCCCATACCAATAGACACATTCACACCCATGTGGGCCACACCTCCACACCCACCCACCCATGCACACTGCACCACAAACACACTCAACCCACCTCATACCACACACATCACACCACACATCACACACCTAAAGCACACACGCCCACACACCACACACACACATAAATAGCAAACACACATACACCAAAAATACCAAAGACACACCACACATCCCATACACACACCACACACATCAGCAACACACTCCCAACTCCCCATATGACACAAACACACACTGGACACCACATACCTGCATACCAGACACCCTTCCCACACATCAGCAGCCTTCCACACACCAGGCAACCTTCCCACACACTCCCACAAGACCCCCACTCATGCCACACACACACACTGCACATACACCACACACACACGCATATATGCTCCCCTACATACACTCACACCCCCACATACATATTACACAGCACCTCAGCTCCCACACAACATATACCCCACAATACAACACACACAAATGCATCACTCATGCATGCCCCAAAACACACCACACTCACAGCACATATACACACCCCACACAATCACACACACATTTCCACAGCACACAGACCACATATTACCCTCTCCCGCAGAATTCACACATATCAAGCCTCCCACAACACACCTTCCCACACATACTGCACCCACACAAACTATATACACACATACCACACACACCAAACACATACACACCACATACACACACCACACTCACACACTCCCCACACACCTCCTCCCCCACACATACCAAACAAATGCACACACTCCATACACACATGCACTCATGCATACCACCCTTTGGCAACCGCAGGGCCTCCACAGCTCTCACCTCCTACACACACAGAGGAAGGCTCCACCGATGTCACATCAAGACAGACCTTTGACATGAGCTGGAACACAGGAGGGGTGGGGTGGGGCAGGGAGAGTGAGCTTCCAGCCACAGGAGCCAGGTCCCCAGCCCCTCACCTCCACCCACTCACGGCATCAATGGTGCTTCTCAGGGCCTTGAAGCCATTCTCCACTGCAAACACGTGGTCAGGGCTGTCTGCAATTGCTGTTATCTACAGAGAGCAGGGCTGGCTTGGACTCCCCGCCAGGAGGTGAGGATGCAGCAGACCCCCGGCCCAGGGGACAGTGTCTTGCCCCCATGCTTTGGGGGCAGCAGAATGTCAGGCCTTCTCCAGCCAGCAGCCCACTCTTGGGGAGCGGGGAGCTCTTCCACCCTCCCCTCTGGCATGGTGGGATTTATATAACACGCTGTCAATCACTTCTGCAGTGGCCATGGGTTGGCCCAACTCACTTGGGGCAGCTTAGACAACCGTCCTTGGGGTGGCCCTGGGAAAGCCACCTGGGACGCCATTCCCCACTAGGCTTGAAAGTGGCGCCTGGTTACCTGTTTGGAATTACCTGGTCCAGCTTATAATCAGCCACGCCCAGGGTGTAAACATTGGCCCCCAGTTTCCGAGCCTTTTGAGCCTAAGGGAAAAAAGGCATTGCGTATTAGTCATCAAAATACATGGAGCAAAATGCTGGTAAGTATGAACTGGACTCACTTCTCTGAGAGTGTCCTGAAATGCATGTGCCACCAGTTCTCCATTGGTCATAGCAATAATCATGGTGGGAACCTTGTCTGCAGAAGAAGCAAAGAGTAGCCTGCTCAGCAAAGGCACCAAGAGTGACCTCCAGAAGCTCCGGAACCCGTGCAGGTGGCTGGGCCCACAGCGCTGCCCACTCCAGGGCATGGCCAGGTGCCCCCACCTCATCCTGCAGAGGAGAGGCTGCCCAGACCCAAGCACCTGCCACCCAGAAATCCCCTAGAGTGAGGGAGGTCTCAGCCCAGCACCCATTTTACAGTGGAGGGGCTGAGAGGGGCAGGGTCTTTCCCACCAGGCTGCCTGAACCCTCACCCACTAGCAGCCTGCACCACCTCTGCCTGAGGGCAGCTCCAGCCAGGACCCCACAACCACAGGCCTGTCCCACGGGCAGGGGGAGGAGCTGCTGGGCCCTCCTGTAACAGACAGGCTCAGGGAGGCTATCAGGGGGCCGGGTCTTGCTGCGAGCAGAGCCTGCAGGTAGCCCTGCCACCATCTCTGGGCCCAGGAGTTCAGGACTCCAGGTCAGTGGCACCTGGGCAGGGGACCCCACAGCCACCTCAATGCCTTTCCTCACCAGCCCTGCCTTTTCCTGACAGGAGCTGCAGCGACACAGTGGGGAGGGAAGTTGGGGGCCCTGGACAGCCTTCTGTACCATATGAGACAGGGTCAGGGAATGCAAGTCACTTGGAGGGGAGACATGGAAGGGAGGAGGAAGACTAAGGTGTGTGCAAGGGGGCAAACGCCTTGGCTCTTCTCTTTTCCTTTTCACACAGCCCAGCTGGAGGGCAAGCACCTCAGGGTTATGAGCACCAGAACTGCACACGCAGGATCCCACGCAGTTCTCAGAACTCCGTGGGGCGGGGGCTTACTATGCTCATTGCACCAGGGAAGGACCTGGAGCTCAGAGCAGGGAGCAACTTGCTCCAAGAGGCAGGGCAGGTGTGGCCTTGCAGAATCTGCACCCAGAGCTCTCTGAGGCTCACGCCCAGCTCTGTTTCCCCTATGGGACCACCATGGGGATGGCAGGTGCTTACTTCTGGAGTTGAAACTTTCGATCTGTTGAATTGCCTGCAAGAAAATGAAGAAATACTGAGCCTGGACAGTGAGATGATCCCACTGATGCTCTAAGATTTTGTAGGTTAGGGTTAGGGTTAGGGTTAGAGTTAGAGTTAGGAGATCAAGGGTTCTATACCTTTCTAAATCCTGCCTACATGAATGCGTGTCCTTCAGGCACAATTTTCTGAAGCTGGTCAAGACCGTTTTTTTATTCTATTACTGAAAAAAATAAAAAAGGTGGTTGACCTGGAAAGACATTGACTGTTAAAAATCAGCTCCCAAGCTCTCCGGGAGCCACTGTTCTTTGTGCGAGGCCTCCTGCATGAAGGAGGGGGCCAGGCAGGGGCTTTGTCCTGCTCATTCCTCATTGCGATTTTGACCAGAGATTTCAAGCCCTTCTGAGCTCATCCCAGTTACAGAGAATGCAGGCCTGGGGAAGTTCACCAGGGCCCTGCTTGGACCATCTCTGGTGACAGTGGGAGCTTCCCATGGAAGAGCAACTGTGAGTCAGGAACTGCAATGGGGTTGACATTCCTAGCCCTGAACCAGGGATGGGCAACTGAGAGTCAGCCACTGACTGTGGGGTTGACATTCCCAACTCTAATTCTAACTCTAATCCAAATCCTAACCCTAACAAGGACACTCTTGTGTTGGGGACTCCGTCCTTTAACAGGTAGGGCTGCATTTGGGAAAAGTCATCCTGCTAAGCCCCCAGCCCTGCACCCAGCCCTGACAGCCCCAGACCCCTGACCCTGACTCAGTTTCCTGCTCTATCTTTACCCTGATACAGGAAGTAGCAAATCTGCTTAGTTAGAGGGCCTGGCCTCCTTTACTTTCTGTGCCCCTGAAACAAAAAGACCAAAGGCTGGAGAGGCAGCCCCGATGGCTGTGCATGCAGGGGCTGAACACTGATCTGTGGACTGGCCGGGGCATGTGGCCTGTCAGCTGCTGTTAAAGCAGACAGAATGGGCTGGGGCAGACAGGACTGGCTCTGGTGGCAGGACTGGGACAGGCCAGGGACTTAGGGTCAGGCTAATCCAATGTGACAGGCTGAACCTGCACAGCAAGGCTGGGCAAAGCATGGACCCTGAAGGATGGCTTCCCACTGCGGGCAGGGTGTCCCTGCCATGGCCGGAGCTCTAAGAGCCCTGCCCTGCCCAGCCCAGGAGGGGAGGAGGCCAGACCCATCCATACCCAGAAGAGGCCACGGCCTGGCCTTTCTCTGGCCATGCCCAAACCCCGCTCCCCATCTGGGTCACCTGCCACAGTCCTCCCCCATAGACTTGCTTTTTACCACCTCACACCCACCCAGTCTCTCTGACAAACCCACAGTGCAGGGCACACAGACTCAAGCTCCTCTACCCTGTATTCCCTCGAAGCTGCAAGTGGGGCCCAGTCCCCCATCCAGTCCTCAGTGTCCTCACCTCTCTTCTGTGCTTCATCTCTTCTGGGCCTGGTTCCAGGCATGTGCATTGGAAGTGCCCTCACCTCCGGCCAAACAGGAACTCTGCTGTGCTCCCTGCTGGGCCTGGGCTCCAGCCACCTGAGCTTGTTCCTCCTGCCTCCCTGCACTTTCCCAGCCTGCCCTGGAGCTCAGAACCCCACCCAGGGGCTCCCCAGTCTGGGCCTGCCAGCATCCCTGCACTAAAGCCCCACTACTCCCACCACCAGCTTTGACCCTGTCTCCCTTCCGCACTGGTCAGGCAGGGGGAACAGGCACAGAGCAGCAGCCAGCAAAGGTGTGTGTTCAAAGGACACCCCCACCCCTCGCCAGCCCCTGCACCCCGGGAATCCTCATAGCCACCTCCCAGGGAAGGAGGCAGGGCAGAGAGAGGGGAACGTGAAGTAGGGGAGGCTGAGAACTTCTGGAGCACAGGGGCCGGCAGGTAACCTTGCAGCCATGGGTAGGAGGATGCAGGGGAGCCGGGGCTAAGCTCAGGCGGGTACTGTGAGTTGCCCTGACCGGCCTGCCCCGTGTGCTGTCAGGCTTCCAACCAAGGTCTCCGGGAGCCCCTCAGCTCCCTGGAGCTCCCTCTGGCCAAGCTCATCAGGCCTCCCTTGGGGGATCCAAGCAGCACTCACTTGTCTGAGGTGAGTGGCAAGACAGTCTTGCCGTCCGTGGAGTAGGTGATGAAGCACATCCGAATATTTGGGCTGTGAAGGAATCATGTGCTGGTGAGAAGCCGGAGGCACTGGCTCAGAAGCCAGGGTGGTGAGGCCAATTCCCCACCTCCCACCCAACTCTCCCGCTTTGGAGCCCCTTGCTGGACACAAGGAGGTGAGATAAATGTAGTGAAGGACTCTGAGGCCTGTGGAGACAAGGGCTCCATAGAAGAGAGAGTCAGGATGGCAACTCACTGCATCCCCACACTCCCAACACCCCAAAGACACTTGCGCACACACACACACATGCACACCCACAGGCACACACAGGCACACGCTCACACACACGCACACACACAGGCACACACACATGCACACACACACAGGCACACACAGGCATACACTCACACACACATGCACACACACAGGCACACACAGGCGCACACACACCACACACACGCGCACACACACACATGCATATACATTCACACATGCACACACACACACATGCACCCATACACATACACTCACACATGCACTCACATGAACGAACACACACACATGGCACCCACACACAGGCACATGCACACACACACACACACACACAGACACACATATCCTATAATGAACAGGCAGGGAGATGCACACACAGCCCCCCCAGCTGGCCTCCCTCCTACTGGAAAATTCTTTGCCTCTTCACCCCATTCCCTCCTCCCCTTCCTCTCCCTCATTCCTCCTTCATCTCAGAGGAGTGACTCTCCCTATTGGCAGCCATGCACACAGCCTCCCTTTCCTCTCCCTGACCCTCCTTCCTGCCGGCTGACCCTCAGTGGCCCTCAGCGACAGTGCTGCCATACATCCCCAGCGGAGCTCCCCATGGCTCCTGCCCTTGTTGCCCATTCATTTTACCCACAGTCAGACTTTTCTTCCTTAAGTGCCATCTTGATCATGCCACTCCCCTGCTCAAGAGCCTTCTCTGGCTCTCTATGGCTCACAGCAGGAAATCCCAGCTCCTTGGCCTGGCATAATGAGCCCCTGTGGCTTTGGCCTCAAGCTGACCTGCCCAGCCCTCTCCCAGCCCTGCCTGAGTTAACCTCATTCCCAGCCAAGTCAGACCACTCACTCCACCACAGGTCCCCTGTCTTTTCCATCCTGCAAGACCCAGTTCAAAGACCCACATCCTTGGAAGCCACCCTTGACTTTGTCCTTAGGAATTCCTGCTTTTTCCTTTAACCTTCCATGTGAGTTCTTTGTCCCCTACTTGAACCCTCAGCACTGTGTAACCTGGAGTTCCAGGACTGAGTCACTGGTTTCCCTGCCTATTGCCCCTTCCCAGCGTGTGATGTCCCCAAGGGCAAACTGCCTCCCCTGCAATATATCCGGGCTCACAGGCAGGAGCCAGCCAAGGCCACTGAGACCCCATGGAACCAGTGAGTGCTGGCCTCATTCCTGCATCAGAATGCCACCTTGTGCTCTGTGTCCCCCACTGAGGGACTCCCAAGCCCACCCCATCTGATGGGATGTGCCCTCTGCCTGCCTTCCAGAGGAAAAGCTCTCTGCAGCTCAGGGGAGGCTGCCATGTGGAGATCTGTACCTTTGGAACCTCGCCACTGTTTCCTCCACCCACATATAAAGGTCAATCCAGTTGTTGTTCACGCTGCCAGACCTAAAACAAAAGGAGACGTGGGTCAAGGAGATGAGTGTATCTCTCTGATGGGCAAGTGTCTGCCCCGCCCCCAGCCTCCCAGCAGGCTCTTAACAAGCTCTCCTGACCCTAGCACAGCTGAGGCTGGGGTACACCCCCAGTGGCCACTGGATCATCCGAGGTCGTGAGTTTCACCAGTTGAGTGGTCAGCATAAGGTGACCACACAGCTCCATCTGCCTGGGACTGAGGAGCTTCCTGGGATGTGGGGCTTTTGTTGGCCATCCAGGTGGCTGATCAGGTTAGGTGGGGCACTGGGTAGAGCGGAAATGGGAGAGAATGTATTGGTTGGAAAAGCCCCCAATGAACAATCCAAATATGGAAAATCAACCAAAAAAGTTTCATTTATGATAGCATCAAACAGAACAAAATACTGAAGAATAAATTTAAACAAGGAAGCAAAAGAAACGTATACTGAAAACTATAAAACATTGCTGAAAGAATTTAAAGACACAATAAATGGAAAGATATTGCATGCTTATTTATGAATCAGAAGGCACAATAATAATATTGTTAAGATAACAATGTAATCTGTATCAAAATCTCTACAGCATTTTTTTGCAGAAATAAAAAAATTTGCACTAAATTTCTTATGGAATTTCAAGGGACATTACTCATATAACAAAAAAAAATCTGAAAAAGAAGAACAAGATTGAGGATACACATTTCCTGATTTCAGAATTTATTACAAAGCTACAGTAATCAAACTATTATGGCACTGACATAAGGACTGACACGTAGAGCAATGAACAGAATAGAGAGCTCAGAAATAACCTGTCATGTCTGCGGTCAAACGATTTCCAACCAGTGTGCTAAGAACACTCAATGTGGGAAAGAACAGTAGTTTCAAGAAATGGTGCAGGGAAAATTGGATGTCTACGTGCAAAAGAATGAAGTTGAACCCTTCTGTAAACCATTACAGAAATTAACTCAAAATGGGTCAAAGACCTAAATGTAAAGGCTAAAACGTTTTTTTATTGTTATTTATTTATTTATTTATTTATTTATTTTTTGAGACGGAGTCTTGCTCTGTCACCCAGGCTGGAGTGCAGTGGCGCAATCTCGGCTCACTGCAAGCTCCACCTCCCGGGTTCACGCCATTCTCCTGCCTCAGCCTCTCCGAGTAGCTGGGACCACAGGCGCCCGCCACTACGCCCGGCTAATTTTTTGTATTTTTTAGTAGAGACGGGGTTTCACCGTGGTCTCGATCTCCTGACCTCGTGATCCGCCCGCCCCGGCCTCCCAAAGTGCTGGGATTACAAGCGTCAGCCACCGCACCCGGCCAAGGCTAAAACTTTTAAACTCTTAGTAGAAAACATTAACTTTTATGACATTAGATTTGGGGATTTTTTTGGATATGGCACCAAAAACACAGGCAACAAAATTAAAAATAGAAAAGTTGAGACTGTATCCAGATGAAAAACCATTGGTCAATCAAAATCTGCCACAAACATGACAGGGAACACAGTCCTTCCCTTAAATGGGACAGTAATACAGTCTTCCCCCATATAGTCATTAAGATAATGTGGTATGGATCTCTGAGCCAAGATCACACCACTGCAGTCCAGCCTGGGCAACAGAGCGGAACTCTAGGCAACAGAGTGAGACTCTGTCTCAAAACAAAACAAAACAAAACAATAAAACAAACAAACAAAAAACCAACAACAAAAGAAAAAAGAAAGAAAAAGAAAATGACAACTGGATTAAAATGAACAGCTTTTGCTTTACTAAGAGACAACAAACAGAGTGAAAAAACAAGCCACACCATGCAAGAAGATAGTTGCAACAATTGATAAAGGATTAGTATTCAGAATTTAAAGAATGTGAATGAATCAATATGCAAAAGACAAACACCCAAATCAAGAATGGACACAGAGGCATGAATAGGCACTTCACAAAGGAGGGAACAGGAATGACCCAAAATCCTGTGAACAGATGAACAACCCTTTAGTAATTAGGAAACTGCAAATTAAGATAGTACTTCTGTCTATTGATTGGACATCAAAACATAATTAGAAATCAAAAAATATAAAATATGGCACTACCAAGAGTCATGAAGGATGTGAAGCAAGAAAACCTAATATGCTTTCGGAGGAATTACACCAACTTTACCTATTCTAAAATACCACTTATTTAAAATAATCCATTGTTTTAGGCCGGGCGTGGTGGCTCACGCTTGTAATCCCAGCACTTTGGGAGGCCGAAGCGGGCGGATCACGGGGTCAGGAGATCGAGACCACGGTGAAACCCCGTCTCTACTAAAAATACAAAAAAATTAGCTGGGCGTGGTGGCAGGCGCCTGTAGTCCCAGCTACTCGGAGAGGCTGAGGCAGGAGAATGGCGTGAACCCGGGAGGAGGAGCTTGCAGTGAGCCGAGATCACGCCACTGCACTCCAGCCTGGGCGACAGAGCAAGACTCCGTCTCAAAAAAAAAAATAAATAAAAATGAATAAATAAATAAATAAATAATAAATAAATAAATAAATAAAAATCCATTGTTTTAAACACCACTCCAAAGCAAGACAAAAATCCCCAAAGTCCACTAACCCAGTGCTTTTTATCACTTGAATTTTTTTTTTTTTTTTTTTGAGAAAGAGTCTCAGGCTGGAATGCAGTGGCACAATCTTGCAATCTGCAACCTCCGCCTCCCAGATTCAAGTGATTTTTCTGCCTCAGCCTCCCAAGTAGTTGGGATTACAGATGCGCACCACCACGCCTGGCTAATTTTTGTATTTTTAGTAGAGATGGGGTTTCACAATGCTGGCCAGGCAGCTCTCAAAATCCTGACCTTAAGTCATCTGCCAGCCTCAGCCTCCCAAAGTGCTGAGATTACAGGCATGAGCCACCCTGCCTGGCTATCACTTGTAATTTTTTTTTTTTTTTTTTTTTTTTTTTTGGAGACGGAGTCTCGCTCTGTCACCCAGGCTGGAGTGCAATGGCGCAGTCTCGGCTCACTGCAAGCTCCGCCTCCCGGGTTCAAGCCATTCTCCTGTCTCAGCCTCTCCGAGTAGCTGGGACTACAGGCGCCCGCCACCACACCCGGCTAATTTTTTTGTATTTTTAGTAGAGACGGGGTTTCACCGTGGTCTCGATCTCCTGACCTTGTGATCCGCCCGCCTCGGCCTCCCAAAGTGCTGGGATTACAAGCGTGAGCCACCGCGCCCGGCTCACTTGTAATTTTTGTGTTAAATATGTTGAAAGATCTATTTTAGACTTATTGAAGAAAGATTTTTAATCATATAACACTTCTGCATACAAAAATGAAGAAAATAAAATTAAGGTATTTCTAACTATCACAGTCTAACTTTTCTGAGTCCAACTTGAATCCCATCATCAGTGCCCACGTTTTTCCACACACTGTAACGTCTCTGCCATTCAAAGCGTTGGTCATACAGCAGTTTTGACACTGGGATGTGAACTCGTCCATACTCCTGCCTTAGAGAGGGGGCCTGTGTTCTCTCCCATTGACTCTTGGCAGCTGTGACTGCTTGGACCAATAGAGTACAGTGGAAGTGACACTGTGTGACTTCCAAGGTGATATCATAAAAGGCTCTGCAATTTCTGCCTTGCTCACTGGAAATACTCACTCTTGGAGCTCTGGGTCACCTGTAAAAACCCAAGCACCCTGAAGCTGCCATGCTGGGAGGAAGCCCAGGTCACACGGAGAGGCTACATGCAGGGTCTCCATTCACAGTCCCAGCTGAGCCCAGCTTTTGAGCCCTCCGGCCCAGGAGCCACACTTGTGAGTGGGGCAGCCTCCAGATAATTCCAGTGCCCAATCCTTCAAGTCATGTCAGGCTGCTCAAGCCTTCCCATCTGGGGCCCCAGACATGAGGAGCCCTTCCCACTCTGCCCCGAGTGCCTGATCCTCAGAATCTGTGAGCATAATAAAATGGGCCTGTTCTGTGTCCCTAAATGTGGGTGGTCTGGTGCACAGCAGTAGAGAACCAGAATGTCCCTCATTCACAAGGACTCTGGCAACACCGCAGTTTCCATCTCCTTCCAGATCTGCCATCCCCTGGGGGACTTCAGTGTCACACAAATGACCTGTCACTGCCAACACTCTGGCCTCCCAGTCCTTGACCTCCTCATCCACAGCAGTGTCCTCACCTAAGTCACCTGGGCTAACTCTTCCAGTAAACAAATGGCAGGGTCTGGGGGTTTTAAGGGACACTGTGAGGGCTGTTGTAAGGGAAATGGAGGCTTCCTCTTGTAGCCCCTCCAAAGGTCCTGTGCCTCCCCCGGTGTTGTCAGCATGCAGGACATTGGGAAGAGCTGCATATCACAAAGTCACCATGTCGACCTTCCTGTCCATCATAACAGGGAATTCATAACAGAGTTGGGGTGAGGGGTGGGGAATTGGCATCACTGACCCTGGCTTCTGAGCTGGTGCCTCCGGCTTTTCACCGGCACTTGATTCCATCTCAGCCCAAATAAGCGGATGTCCCTCATCACCTACTCCACGGACAGCAACACCGTCTTGCCGCTCACCTCAGACAAGTGAGTGCTGCTTTGAGCCCTAAAGGGAGGCCTGACGAGCTGAGCCAGAGGGAGCTCCAGGGAGCTGAAGGGCTCCCGGAGACCTTGGTTGGGAGCCTGACAGCACACGGGGCAGGCCGGTCAGGGCAACTCACAGTACCCACCCTGACCTTAGCCCCGGCTGTCCTGCATCCTCCTACTCATGGCTGCAAGGTTACCTGCAGGTCTCTGTGCTCCAGAAGTTCTCAGCCTCCCCCACTGCACCCTCCCCTGCCCTCTCTCTTCCCTGCCTCCTTCCCTGGGAGGTGGCTATGAGGATTCCCGGGGTGCAGGGGCTGGCAGGGCGGGGGGGTGTGTCCTTTGAACACACACCTTTGCTGGCTGCTGCTCTGTGCCTGTTCCCCCTGCCCTGGCCAGTGCAGGAGGGAGACAGGTTCAGAGCCGGTGGTAAGAGACGTGTGACTTTAGTGCAGGGATGCTGGCAGGCCCGGACAAGGGAGCCCCTGGGTGGGGTTCTGAGCTCCAGGCCAGGCTGGGAAACTGGAAGGAGGTAAGAGGAGCAAGCTCAGGTGGCTTGAGGTTGCCTAGAGAGGTGCCCAGGCCCAGCAGGGTGCACTGCAGAGTTCCTGTTTGGCGGGAGGTGAGGGCGCTTCCAATGCACATGCCCAGAACTGGGCCCACAGAAGGTGAAGCACAGGAGAGAGGTGAGGACACTGAGGACTTGATGGGGGACTGGACCCCACTTGCAGCTTCAAGGGGATACAGGGTGGGCTGCCGCATCCTGAGCTGGGGGAAGGCTTGGATCTGTGTGCCCTGTGCTGTGGGTTTGGCAGAGAGACTGGAGTGGGTGTGAGGTGGTAAAAAGCAAGTCTATGGGGAAGGACTGTGGTGGGTGACCCAGACGGGGAGCAGGGTTTGGGCATGGCCTCTTCTGGGTATGGATAGGCCTGGCCTCCTCCCCTCCTGGGCTGGGCAGGGCAGGGCTCTTAGAGCTCTGGCCATCGCAGGGACACTGCCTGCAGCGGGAAGCCATCCTTAGAGCATCGGGGTCCGTGCTCTGCCCAGCCTTGCTGTGCAGGCTCAGCCTGTCACATTGGATTAGCCTGACCCTAAGTCCCTGGCCTGTCCCAGTCCTGCCACCAGAGCCAGTCCTGGCTACCCCAGCCCATTTTGTCTGTTTTAACAGCAGCTGACAGGCTACATCCCCCAGCCAGCCTGCAGATCAGTGTTCAGCCCCTGCATGCACAGCCATCAGGGCTGCCTCTCCAGCCTTTGGTCTTTTTGTTTCAAGGGCACAGGAAGTCAAAGAGGCCAGGCAGTCTAATTAAGCAGATTTGGTATTTCTTGTAGCAGGGTAAAGAGAGAGGAGGAAACTGAGTCAGGGTCAGGGGTCTGGGGCCGTGGGGGCTGGGTGCAAGGCTGGGGGCTTAGTAGGATGACTTTTCCCAAATGCAGCCCTACCTGTTAAAGGATCGAGTGTCCAACACAAGAGAGCCCTTGTTAGGGTTACGGTTTGGGTTAGAGTTAGAGTTAGGAATGTCAACCCCATTGTCAGTGGCAGACTCTCAGTTGCCCATCCCCAGTTCAGGGTTAGGGTTAGGGTGAAGATTAGAGTTAAGAGTTAAGAATGTCAACCCCATTGTCAGTCGCTGACTCTCAGTTGCCCATTCCCGGTTCTGGCTTAGGGTTAGGGTTAGGAATGTCGGCCCCGTTGCAGTTCCTGACTCACAGTTGCTCATCCATGGGGAGCTCCCACTGTCACCGGAGATGGTCTAAGTGGGGCCCTGGTGAGATTACCCAGGCCTGCATTCCCTGGAACTGGGATGAGATCAGAAGGCCTGAAGTCTATGGTCAACATCACAGTGAGGAATGAGCAGGACAGAGCCCGTGCTTGGCCCCCTCCTCCATCCAGGAGGCCTTCCACAGTGAACAGTGGCTCCCAGAGAGCTTGGGAGCTAATTTTTAACAGTCCATGTCTTTCGATGTCAACCACCTTTTTGGAGTTTTTTCAGGAAGAAAATAAAAGAGGGTCTCGACAAGCTTCAGAAAATGGTGCCTGAAGGACGCACATCCATGCAGGCAAGATTTAGAAATGTATAGACCCCTTGAGCTCCAAGAATAGATTCTAGTTGACAAGGTCTTAGAGCATCAGTGGGAACAGTTCAATGTCCAGGCTCAATATTTCTTCATTTTCTTGCACACAATTCAGCAGATGGAAAATTTCAACTCCAGGTTTAAGCACCTGCCTTCCCCCTGGTGGTCCTGTAGGGAGAACAGAGATGGGCGTGAGCCTCAGAGAGCTCTGGGTGCAGACTCTGCAAGGCCACACCTGCCCTGCCTCTTGGAGCAAGTTGCTCATCTGCTCTGAGCTCCAGGTCCCTCCCTGGTGCAACGAGCATAGTAAGCCCCTGCCCCATGGAGTTCTGAGAACTATGTAGGATCCTGCGTGTGCAGTTCTGGTGCTCATAACCCTGAGGTGCTTGCCCTCCAGCTGGGCTGTGTGAAAAGGAAAAGAGAAGAGCCAAGGGGTTTGCCCCCTTGCACACACCTTAGTCTTCCTCCTCCTTTCCTCGTTTCCCCTCTGAGTGACTTGCATCCCTTGAGTGTGTCTCAGATGATGCAGAAGGCTGTCCACAGCCGCTGACTCCCCTCCCCACTGTGTGTCTGCAGCTCTTGTCAGGAAATGGCAGGGTTGCTGGGCAAAGGCATTGAGGTGGCCATGGGGTCCCCTGCCTAGGTGCCACTGACCTGGAGTCCTGTATTCCTGGGCCCAGAGATGCCAGTAGGGCTGCCCGCAGGCTCTGCCCATAGGAGAGCCCAGCTGCTCCTCAGCCTGCCTGTGCGACAGGCCTCTGCTTGTGGAGTCCTGGCTGGAACTGCCCTCAGGCAGAGGTGGTGCAGGCTGCTAGCGGGTGAGGGTTCAGGCAGCCTGGTGAGAAGGGGCCTCCCCCTCTCAGCTCCTCCTTTGTAAAATGGGTGCTGGGCTGAGACCTCACTCACTCTAGGGGTCTCTGTGTAGCAGGTGCTTGGGTCTTGGCAGCCTCTCCCCTGGAGGATGAGGTGGGGGCACCTGGCCATGCCCTGGAGTGATCAGTGCTATAGGTCCAGCATCCCATGCGGTCCCGGAGTGTTGGGATGATCAGACCCAATACCAGATCGTGGGAGTGACAAAGTCTGGCAGAGTCAAAGGAATGAGGAAAAGACAGTTTCAGAGAGAAAGTGGGACCAGAAGGCCATTGCGAGTGTGGAAGCTGCAAAGGCCCCGAGCTCTGCTAGCCCATGCTGTTTACTGGTGCTCAAACAACGAACCCCTGATGATGTGGGGGTTGAAAGGAAACAGTGTATCAAGTGAATGAGAAACATACGGCTGCTTGAGATAATGGGAGTGCTAGAAGCAAGGAGCCAGCAAGTCTAGCAGACATGCAAGCCCTGCCTCAGCTTTTCTCCCAACACAGGAGCTTTTGGAGGTCACTTCTGGGGTCTTTGCTGAGCAGGCCACTCCTTGCTTCTCCTGCAGACAACAAGGTTTCCAGCATGATTATTGCAATGACCGATGGAACAATGATGAAACATCCATTTTTGGACACTCTCAAAGAAGTGAGTTCAGTTCGTATTTATCAGCATTTTGCTTCATGTATTTTGGTAACTAATACTCAATGCCTTCTTTCCATTATGCTGAAAGGGCTCGGAGCCTGGGGGCCACCATTTATACCCTGGGTGTGGCTAATTATAGGAAAGACCCAGTAATTCCAAAAAGGTTAACCAGACACCAATATGGAGCCTTGTGATCAGGTTAGGGTTGGAGTAGGGAAAGGCATCCCAGGTGGCTTTCCCAGGGCCACCGTGGGAAGGGTCGTCTAATCTGCCCCAAGTGAGTTGGGCCACCCCACGACTATTGCAGAAACGACAGCGTGTCGTATAAATCCCACCACACCAGAGGGGAGGGCGGAAGACACTCCCTGAGAGTGGGCTGCTGGCTGGAGAAGCCTGTGGCCCTCAGAGCCTGGCATTCTGCTGCCCCCAAAGCATGGGGGCAGGACGCTGTCCCCTGGGCTGGGGGTCTGCTGCATCCTCACCCCTGGGCTGGGGAACCAAGCCAGCTCTGCTCTCTGTAATAACAGCAATGGCAGGCATTCCGGACCATGTGTTTGCAGTGTAGGATGGCTTCAAGGCCCTGAGAAGCACCATTGATGCCGTGAGTGGGAGGAGATGAGGGGCTGGGGGCCTGGCTCACTCTCCCTGCCCTGCCCCACCCCTCCTGTGTTCCTGCTCATGTCAAAGACCTGTCTTGAAGTGATGTCGGTGGAGCCTTCCTCTGCGTGTGTAAGGAGGTGAGAGCTGCGGAGGCCCTGGGGTAGCCAAAGGGTGGTGTACATGAGTGCATGTGTGTACGGATTGTGTGCATTTGTTTGGTATGTGTGGGGAAGGTGTGTGGGGAGTGTGTGAGTGCGGTGCGTGTATGTGGTGTGTATGTGTTTGGTGTGTGTGGTATGTGTGTATGTAGTTTGTGTGGGTACAGTATGTGTAGTATGTGTGGGAAGTTGTGCTGTGGGAGGCTTGATGTGTGTGAAGTCTGCGGGGGAGGGTAATACGTGGTCTGTGTGTTGTGTAAATGTGTGTATGATCTGTGTGTGGGGTGTGTATATGTGCTGTGAGTGTGGTGTGTGGGGGTGTGCATGAGTGATGCATCTGTGTGTGTTGTGTTGTGGGTGTATGTGGTGTGGGAGCTGAGGAGGTATGTGTTGTATGTGCGTGTGGGTGTGTGTGTGTAGGAGGCACATATGCATGTGTGTGGTGTATGTGCAGAGTGTGTGGCATAAGCTGGGGTGCTGTGGAAGTGTGTGGGAAGGGTACCTGGTGCGTGGTGTCTAGTGTGTGAGTTTGGTGTGTGGAGGAGTCGGGAGTGTACTGCTTGTGTGTGCGGTGTGTGTATGGGATGTGTGGTGTGTCTTTGGTATTTTTGGTGTATGTGTGTTTGCTATTTGTGTGTGTGGTGTGTGGATGTGTGTGCTTCGGGTGTGTGGTGTGATGTGTGTGGTATAGGGTGGGTTGAGTGTGTTTGTGGTGCAGTGTGCATGGGTGGGAGGGTGTGGATGTGTGGCCCACATGGGTGTGAATGTGTCTGTTGGTGTGGGGGGAATATGCGGGGGTGATGGTGTGAGTACCTGTGTACAATTAGTGTGTTGTCACCTCACAACAATAAGTTAACTCTAAAGCAAAAAAAGACGTGTGAGAAGCTCTCAGTAAAACACTAGCAAATGGCATGGAGCAGCAGCTAACCCAGACCACAGGGCAGGAGCAGCCAGGGCTCCTCCCAGGAAGGCCAGGCAGGTGCAGGAGCTGAAATATCTGTGTAATTTACCACATCAACAAAACGGGAAACAGGAACCAAGCGGTTATCTCAGAGAATGAAGAACAGGAAGTGGGGGCGTCAACATGCCACAGCACCCTGGAAGCAGAAGGAAACCTCCACAGCCTGACAAAGGTGTCCACACAAACACCCTCGGCTCACCTCAATCCCACAAGATCAATCCCAGCATCCGTCCCTACTGTCTGGAATTAAGGGTGACCTCTTGCCATCTGGGGTCCCGGCATGGGTGTTGACAGCCTTGTGTGGTCCTCTGTGATGACCCCTGTCTCTCCTGACCTCTGCCTGTGTGCGCTGGCACTCTGCATGGCCGGCATTTATGCAAATGCGGCTGCTGGAGAGGAAGACAGCCCTGGGTGTCCTCCCTCCGTGGGGACAGCACGAGGCTGGGTGCCGCTGGCCCAGAGCAGCAGCTGGGTTCTGGCCTCCCAGTGCCTCACTGCAGGGTGCCCTGGCAGTAGGCTGTGAGGACAGACACACCGTCTATGTCTGAGCTCTGCTCTCCATGGGCACACAACCAGGAGCAAACTGTCCAATGTCAGCGAGCTCCAGAGGTGCCTCCCATGAACAGAAAGGATGCTGTCAGGCCTGTTTTGAGTCCCAAGGCACTGAGCTGTGCAGGGACTGGCATAGGGCTGGGAGCTGGTAGGTCCCAGAAACAGGAGCTATGCTGACACTTCCACGATTGGTCCTGGGCTCTGTCCCCCACTCACCTCTCCCCGATGCAGAGCTGAAAATGGGGGTGGAGTAGAGAGAGCTCTCCTCCGCCTTGGGGTCTCTTTCTGCTGCTCCTGGTTTAAAGCTGCTTAGCCGTGCAGCCAGTGTGACAGCTGTGCTCCTCTGATGATGTCCCCTGGACATGCACAGGCTGTGGCGTCTGAGCAGCCCTGTCAACCCCAGGTGAGGATGTGAGTCGTCACTCTTCCCTGGAGGCAGCTGAGTTGAGGTGACAGGTGCCCTCTGCCCACCAGTTCAGCCCTCTGCCTCTGCTCACGTGGCCCGGCAGACACAGCCCTGACCTGTCAGCTGTTGGCTGACTTGGGCAAAGCTGCCCCACATGGAGGGTGACAGGCACAGCAGGGAAAGGCCAAGGCAGGAGCCTGGAACCCAAATGCAATAGAATGAGCCCTCTTAGCAGGCTGCCACCAAGAAGCCAGGAGGGCTCCGGGGAGGCCAGGGAGGGAGGCACACTGCCCAGACTCCCCCGTTCAGTCCTGGGCCTCATATCCAGCCTGGCAGAGGCCTCTGCTGGGCTCACTGCTCCAGGCCAGTCCTGAGCCCATCCCCCACACATGGCTGGAGGGTTTTGGCAGGCGCCTCCCTTCTAAGCCTGGCAGGTGTCAGGCTTTTAGCAGGCCCTCCAGGAGCCACTCCCTGTTCTGGGCGCCCTGTGCAGAGGTGGGACCAGGTGGGGCGTAGGCACCCCGCAAGCCCTGCCTCACCTTGAAGGGCCGAGCCCACCTGTCCTTCACAGCCCTGTTCATAGGGCACCTCGTCCTGGAAGCCTTCCTTGATGACCAGCCCCTCTGACTCCCTGCAGCCCAAGGGCTTGGTCTGTCCCTCTCATCAGTCACTTGTCACCCAGGATGTATCATGACTTCTGGTTGTCTATGTGTAAGCATAATTTTCTTCTTTAGTTATTTGGTTTTCTTCCACCCTTTATTGTTGAAATTTTCAAACCTATAGGTGAGTGGAAAGGATTGTACAATGAACACAAACACACCTATATCCACCACTGGGATTTTACAATCAATGTTTGCCCATGCTCCTTTATCTCTCGCTGTCTCTTTTCATCCATCCACCTTGCAAAAAAGGAAAAAAAAATGTTTGCAATACATAGAATATATAGTCCTAACACAGCCTAGAATGCAATTTGCAACCACCCCGATTGTGAAGCTTTGGGGCAGCCCTCAGTCCTGCTCAGGGCAGCCGAGTTGGGCTGACCAAGGGGTGCAGGCCACAGGCCCAGCTGCTCCCTCCTGGGCACACTGAGCCCAGTGTCCGGCTGGCCAGGGCCCTTTGGACACCTGAGTGAGGAAGATGTTGAGAGTGTTGCCTGATAACGTCAGATTTGGAAGCAGCTACTGTTGACCTTAGTGGTGGGAGATCACCTGATGCTTGCCCTGAGGGGGGCCAGGTCTGGTTGCTCAGCACCAAGCTGGCCTTTCCTGCTACTGCTTTTTTTTTTTTTTTTTTGAAACAGAGTCTCATTCTGTCGCCCTGTCTAAAGTCCAGTGGCACGATCTCGGCTCACTGCATCCTCTCCCACCCGGGTTCAAACAATTCTCCCACCTCAGCCTCTCAAGTAGCTGGAATTACAGGCACCTGCCACCATGCCCACCCAGCTAATTTTTTTGTATTTTCAGTAGAGATGAGGTTTCACTAAGTTGACAAAGCTGGTCTCGAACTCCTGACCTCTGGTGATCCGTCCACAGCCTCTTAAAATGCTGGGATTGCAAGCATTAGCCACCATGCCTGGCCATTTTTTTGTACTCTTATGGAATTATATGCTTGCTTTATAAAAATGAACTTATTCTACATATATATGTTATTACATTATTAGGACATGTTCCCAAATGACATATTACATTTTCATCATTCTTTTTTAAAATATCTTTTCATGGGACAGTGTCTTGCTGTGTTGCCCAGGCTGGAGTGCAGTGGCCTAATCACACGTATATATAATAGAGGCAGGACTTGAATCCAGATCATCTAGCTCTGGAGTGCTGTGTCTTAACCACTAAACTACAGTGAGTTCTTAAGCTATTTAACTGAGTTATTGTATGTAACATAGTAGCTGTTCTTATCTGGAAAGATTTTTTTTTTTTTTTTTTTGAGACGAAGTCCTGCTGTGTCGCCCAGGCTGGAGTGCAGTGGCACGATCTCTGCTCACCGCAAGCTCCGCCTCCTGGGTTCATGCCATTCTCCTGCCTCAGCCTCCCGAGTAGCTGGGACTACAGGTGCCCACCACCACGCCCAGCAAATTTTTGTATTTTTTAATAGAGACAGGGTTTCATCATGTTAGCCAGGATGGTCTCGATCTCCTGACCTCGTGATCAGCCTGCCTCGGCCTCCCAAAGTGCTGAGATTACAGGCGTGAGCCACCGCACCTGGCCTCTGGAAAGGTTTTTAATGATTTTTACAAATAGTAAAAATTACATTAATATGTTAGATTAAAAATATATATATAGGCCAGCTGCGGTGGCTCATGCCTGTAATCACAGCACTTTGGGAGGCAGAGGCAGGCGGATCACGAGATCAAGAGATTGAGACCATCCTGGCCAACATAATGAAACCCCGTCTCTATTAAAAATATAAAAATTAGCTGGGCATGGTGGTGCGTGCCTGTAGTCCCAGCTACTCAGGAGGCTGAGGCAGGAGAATCACTTGAACCCGGGAGGCATGGAGGGTGCAGTGAGCCAACATGGCACCACTGCACTCCAGCCTGAGTGACAGAGCAAGACTCCGTCTCAAAAAACAAACAAACAAACAAAAAAAACTGGGTTTTTTTTGAGACAGTATCTTGCTCTTTCAGGGTTCAAGCGATTCTCTTGCCTCAACCTTCTGAGTAGCTGGGATTACAGGCATCTGCCGCCACATTTGGCTAATTGTTGTATTTTTAGTAGAGACGGAGTTTCACCGTGTTGGCCAGGCTGGTCTCAAACTCCTGACCTCAAGTGATCCACCTGCCTCAGCCTCCCAAATTGCTGGGAATACAGGCATAAGCCACAGTACCCGGCCTATATATTAGATTTTTAAGCGGAAAGGTATTTGTTAAGGATCTTAGATCACTTGAGCCCAGGAAATTGAGGTTGCATGCCACTGCATGCCAGCCTAGGTGACAGAGAGACACTCTGTCTCAAAAAAAAAAAAAAAAGAAAAATCCAAACAGTTGTGTTCTAAGTAGGATATGTAGTAATCATGACCTTTAGCATTGTACTGCAGCAGTCTATCATCTAATAAGTGATTGTGTGATCTAAATTCACAACATGGAGTGATTGATAATGCTACAAAGTTGGTTTGTTTAAAATTAAAGCTTAATATCACTAAATAAATCATTATTTTAATAAAACCAACATGCCATATGTAAAATTAAAATCCACACACAGAAATCATCTTATTTATAGGGAGAACATACCTCTCTGTGCAATAGTTTTCTCATCTGAAAAAAAGGGGGATAATAGAGCCTATTTCACAGAGTTATGTGCAATTAAGGAAAAAATATATGCAGAGCATTTAGAAATGCTTGGCACATGGAAAGCACTCAAGAAGTGTACATGTCCTCAGCATAATAAAGACCATGTAGGAAAAATCCACAGAGAACTTTATTCTCAATGGAGAAAAATGGGAAGCTTCTCCCCTAAGATCAGGAACAAGACAAGGGTGCCCACTTTCACCATTTCTATTCAATATAGTATTAGAAGTTTTAACCAGACTAATTAGGCAAGAAAAATAACTAAAAGGCATTCAGACTAGAAAGGAAGAAGTAAACTATCTCTGTTTGCAGGTGACATGATCTTACATGTAGAAAACCCTAAATTATACAAAATACCTGTCAGAGCTAATAATTGAATTTAGCAAAGTTATAGGATATAAAATCAACACACAAAAATCAGTTGAGTTTCTATACACTCATGATGAGCAATCTAAAAAGGAAATTAAGAAAATTATATTTACAATAGTACCAAAAATAATAAAATACTTAGGAGTGAACTTAACTTCCTTGGTTTACTTTAGTGTGAAGACTTGCACACTAAAAACTACAAAACACTTATGAAAGAAATTAAATACACAAATAAATGAAAAGACA
This sequence comes from Symphalangus syndactylus, assembly GCF_028878055.3. Lineage (NCBI taxonomy): Eukaryota > Metazoa > Chordata > Mammalia > Primates > Hylobatidae > Symphalangus > Symphalangus syndactylus. The sequence goes on from NC_072426.2 coordinate 83,465,278, forward strand.
CCCATGGTTATGAATTGGAAGATTTAATATTGCTAAGATCCAGTGCCATTCCTATAAAAAATTTAGTAGCTTTTTTTGCAGAAATACAAACAAACCTAAAATGTATGTGGAATCTCAAGGGACCTCAAATAGCGAAAACAATCTTAAAATAAGAACAAAGTTGGAGGACTCACACTTCCTTATTTCAAAACTTTTGGCCGGGCGCAGTGGCTCATGCCTGTAACCCCAACACTTTTGGGAGGCTGAGGCAGGTGGCTCACGAGGTCAGGAGCTCGAGACCAGCCTGATCAACATGGTGAAACCCCGTCTCTACTAAAAATAGAAAAATTAGCTGGGCATGATGGTGCGCGCCTGTAATCCCAGCTACTCAGGAGGCTGAGGCAGGAGAATCACTTGAACCTAGGAGGCGGGGATTGCAGTGAGCCGAGATTGCACAACTGCACTCCAGCCTGGGTGACAGAGCGAGACTCTGTCTCAAAAAAAAAAACTTTTTACAAAGCTACAATAATCAAAATCATGTGGTGCTAGCCATATAGGCCAATGGAATAGAAGAGAAGGCCTAGAAATGAACCCTTTGATATATAGTCAAATGACAAGGGTGTTAAAATCGTTCAATGGGAAAAGAACAGTCTTTTCAACAAATGATGCTGTAGAAACTAAATGTCCATATGCAGAAGAATGAAGTTGGACCCTCACTTTACACCAGATACAGAAATTAACTCAGAATGAATCAAATACCTAAATGTAAGACCTAACACTGTAATGCTCTTAGAGGAAAACATAGGGGAAAAGGTTCATGACATTGGATTTGGCAATTATTTCTTCAATATGACACCAAAGGGATAGGCAACAAAAGAGAAAATAGTTGGGCTTCCTCAAAATTGAAAAATTTTGTGCCTCAAAGGACACCATCAACAGAGTGAAAAGGCATCCCACAGAATGGGAGAGAATATTTACAAATCGTGTATTTGATAAGGCATTAATAACCAAAATATATAAAGAACTCTTACAACTCAATTATATAAAAGAAACAACCCAATTAAAAAATGGGCAGAGGCCGGGCATGGTGGCTCACGCCTGTAATCCCAGCACTTTGGGAGGCCAAGGCAGGCCGACCACCAGGTCAGGAGATCGAGACCGTCTGGCTAACAAGGTGAAACCCCATCTCTACTAAAAATACAAAAATTAGCCGGGCACGGTGGTGGGTGCCTGTAGTCCCAGCTACTCGGGAGGCTGAGGCAGGAGAATGGCATGAACCCGGGAGGCAGAACTTGCAGTGAGCCGAGATTGCACCACTGCACTCCAGCCTGGGCAACAGAGTGAGACTCTGTCTCAAAAAAAAAAAAAAAAAAAAAGGGCAGAAGACTGGGCGTGGTGGCTCATACTTGTAACCCCAGCACTTTGGGAGGCCGAGGTGGGAGGATCACTTGAGGTCAGGAAATTGAGACCAGCCTGGCCAACATGGTGAAACTCCGTTTCTACAAAAAATACAAAAAATAGCTGAGTATGGTGGTGCATGCCTGAAATGCCCAGCTACTTGGGAGGCTGAGGCAAGAAAATCACTTGAGTCTGTGAGGTGGTGGTTGCAGTGAGCCAAGATAATGCCATTGCACTCCAGCCTGGGCAACATAGCAAGACTCCATCTCAAAAAAAAAAAAAGGCACAAGACTGGAATAGACATTTCTCCAAAGAAGATATACAGATGGACAATATGCACATGAAAAGATGCTCCATATCACTAATCATTAAGGAAATGCAAATCAAAACCATGTTGAGATACCACTTCACACCCATTAGGATGACTATTATCAAAAATCAAAAATAACTAAACAGAAAGTAACTAGTGTTGATAATGATGTAGAGAAATTAGAACCCTTGTGCACTATTGGTGAAATGTTAAAGGGCACACCGATGTGGAAGACAGTGTGGTAGCTCCTCGAAACATTAAACATAGAATTACCATATGATCCCACAATTCTGCTTCTAGGTATCTACCCAAAATAACTGAAAGAAGGGGTCCAGGTGTGGTGGCTCATGCCTGTAATCCCAGCACTTTGGGAGGCCAAGGCGGGTGGATCACCTGAGGTCAAGGAGTTCGAGACCAGCCTGGCCAATGTGGTGAAACCCTATCTCTACTAAAAATACAAAAATTAGCCAGGCATGGTGGTGGGTGCCTGTAATCCCAGCTACTTGGGAGGCTGAGACAAGAGAATTGCTTGAACCTGGAGGGCAGAGGTTGCAGTGAGCCAGATAACGCCACGGCACTCCATCCTGGACAACAGAGAGACATTCCATCTCAAAAAAAAAAAGGGCCATAGGAGCCTAGGAGTTTGAGACCAGCCTGGGCACCATAGCAAGACCCCATTTCAACTTTTTAAAATAAAAGAATAAAATTTTTAAAAAATTCTGTATCTCCTTCAACTCTTATAACCATTTTGGTCAGGCTGGTCTCGAACTGCTGACCTCAGGTGACCCACCCGCCTCAGCTTCCCAAAGTGCTGGGATTACAGGCGTGAGCCACCGCCCCGGCCTAAAATGATAAATTTTATGTTATATATATTTGACCAAAATAAAGCATTAAAAAAGAAGGGTGTGTATGTGTTTTTAATTTTTTCAGCTATTTTAGCAAGGTAGGTTTACATGAAGAGTATGCTATTTGGAAATATTTATTTGTCCATTCATTACTCATTTCATAGTAGGGGAAACACTCCTGTTTCTCTCCCATGGTGATGATAAGTGGAAATAGCTTCTTTGAACATGTGCAGGGTGTCACTGACCTTGGCCCACCCCTGTGATGTGGGGCCTCAGTCAGCGAAGTACCGACTCTGCAGGAGTCTATGGACTCAGCCTGCAAAGCCTGGAGGAGCCACTTCTGGTGGACATGGGGTGCAGAAGGGAACATCAGACTTATCCGCCCTGCCCATCACCTGCAGGTTTTCTAAAGTGTGGAGGAGTGTGAAGCTACAGCAAGGCTGGCCCTTGTAGAGAGCATCAGTTTTCATTGTGCTCTCTGCATCCCAAAGCCAGACTGGTGCAAGATGCGCGTATTTATACGTGTACTCCCTGGAATTACTCTGAGTCATCACAGGAAAACTCCAAATCCTCACAAAATCCCTTTCAGTTAGCTGTGCTTCCATGACCTGCTTTTGCCTTTTGCATTAAGGTTTTCATCCATGTGTGCTGGATAGACTTGGACTGTTTTTTTAGATCCACTCTACTCCTCCCCACCCTGCTGTGTGCCCTGAGAGGATGACTTCTACAGACCACATCACTTAGGTCACCTCACCCCCTGGCCTCGAGCTGGGTTAGGCTGATGGAAGTAGCAGCAGGTGTTGATGTAGGAGGAAAGAGAGCCTGCGGCCTGGATTTCCCTGGCTGCTTCCCCGACAGGCCATGGTTTTAACAATAATGGTATGCCTTTACCAAAGCTTTTGTCGGGGGCCCTCCCTCTCCCCTGGCCTCCGTTCTCTCCCCAGATTCTGATGATGGGTCCCATCCCTACTGCTCAGGTGAGAATGTCTTCCTGTTGCTGCAAGCCTCTGGGAACATCGCCATCCCATAAACATGTACAACTTTGAAAATGGTCCTTGTTCTACATGTTACAGCTCTGAAATCTTTTTTCTAGCAGGACTCTGACTGATACACCAAGAGAAAAAAAAAAGAGGGCATGCCAGTATGGGAAAAGGAAATCACATCTCTTAAATGCCAGATTAGAGTTTTACATATGTTATTGCATGTAATCCTTGTGACAACTTTGCGATGAAGATTTTATCATCTCTGCTCTCCTGAGAGGGAAACTGAACTTCAAAGAGAGAAAACAATTTCTCCAGATCCTTCAAATAGTGACTAGTGAAGTTGAGATTTAAACCCAGGTCTTCCTGAAAACAAAACCCATGTTCTTTCCCCTATAAGAGCTGAAGGAGATATATATATTTTTAAAAAATGTGTTCTTTTATTTTAAAAAGTTGACATGGGGTCTTGCTATGTTGCCCAGGCTGGTCTAAAACTCCTAGGCTCAAGCAATCCTCCCGCCTTGGCCTCCCAAAGTGCTAAGATTAAGATGTGAGCCACCATGCCCAGCCAAGCTATGGAAAATTTACTTCTATCTATGCTGGAAAATTGTTATGCATTACATCAATCAGTATCATGCATTATCAATCAGTATCTGAAAAGTAAAGTTCCACATGTGAAATTTACCTTCAAAATTTTAGATTTTATTTATTTATTTATTTTGGGACAGAGTTTCGCTCTTGTCACCCAGGCTGGAGTGCAATGGCGTGATCTTGGCTCACTGCATCCTCTGCCTCCCAGGTTCCAGCGATTCTTGTGCCTCAGTCTTCCAAGTAGCTGGGATTACAGGTGCCCACCACCATGCCCATCTAATTTTTGTATTTTTTTTTTTTTTAGTATAGACAGGATCTCACCATCTTGGCCAAGCTGGTCTCGAACTCCTGACCTCAGGTGATCCACCAGCCTTGGCATCCCAAAGTGCTGGATTATAGGAGTAAGCCACCGCACCTGGCCAGATTTTATTTTTTAATTAGGCATTTAAAAATTTAAAAACCACTTCCATAGTATCGAAGTTCTGGCCAGGGCAATCAGGCAAGAGAAAGAAATAAAGGTTATTCAAATAGGAAGAGAGGAAGTCAAATTGTCTCTGTTTGCAGATGACATGATCCTATATTTAGAAAACCCCATCGTCTGAGCCCAAAAACTCCTTAAGCTGATAAGCAACTTCAGCAAAGTCTCAGGATACAAAATCAATGTGCAAAAATCGCAAACATTCCTATACACCAACAATAAACAAGCAGAGAGCCAAATCATGAATGAACTCCCATTCACAATTGCTACAAAGAGAATGAAATATCTAGAAATATAGCTAACAAGGGACATGAAGGACCTCTTCACGGAGAACTACAAACCAATGCTCAAGGAAATAAAAGAGGACACAAACAAGTGGAAAAACCTTCCATCCTCATGGATAGGAAGAATCAGCATTGTGAAAATGGCCATACTGCCCAAAGTAATTAATAGATTCAATGCTATTCCCATCAAACTACCATTGACATTCCTCACAGAATTAGAAAAAACTACTTTAAAATTCATAGGGATCCAAAAAAGAGCCCACATAGCCAAGACAATCCTAGGCAAAAAGAACAAAGCTGGAGGCATCACACTACCTGACTTCAAACTATATTACAAGGCTACACTAACCAAAACAGCATGGTACTGGTACCAAAGCAGACATATAGACCAATGGAACAGAATAGAGGCCTTGGAAATAACACCACACATCTACAACCATCTGATCTTCAACAAACCTGACAAAAATGAGCAATGGGAAAGAATTCCCTATTTAATAAATGGTGCTGGGAAAACTGGTTAGCCATATGCAGAAAACTGAAACTGGACCCCTTCCTTACACCTTATACAAAAATTAACTCAAGATGGATTAAAGACTTAAATGTAAAACACAAAAACATAAAAGCCCTAGAAGAAAACCCAGGCAATACCATTCAAGACATAGGCATAGGCAAAGATTTTATGATAAAATTGTCAAAGGCAATTGCAACAAAAGCCAAAATTGACAAATGGGATCTAATTAAACTGAAGAGTTTCTGCACAGCAAAAGAAATTATCATCAGAGAGAACAGGCAACCTACAGAATGGGAGAAAATTTTTGCAATCTACCCATCTGACAAAAGTCTAATATCCAGAACTTACAAGGAACTTAAACAAATTTACAAGAAAAACAAACCTATCAAAAAGTGGGCAAAAGATATGAACAGACACTTCTCCAAAGAAGACATTTTTGCAGCCAATAAGCGCATGAAGAAAAGCTCAACATTCCTGATCATTAGGGAAATGCAAATCAAAACCACAGTGAGATACCATCTCATGCCAGTCAGAATGGCAATTATTAAAAAGTCAAGAAACAACAGATACTGGCAAGGCTGTGGAGAAATAGGAATGCTTTTACATTGTTGGTGGGAATGTAAATTAGTTCAACCATTGTGGAAGTCAGTGTGGCGATTCCTCAAGGATCTGGAACCAGAAATACCATTTCACCCAGCAATCCCATTACTGGGTATATACCCAAAGGAATATAAATCATTCTACTACAAAGACACCTGCACACGTATGTTTATTGCAGCACTATTCACAATAGCAAAGACATGGAACCAACCCAAATGCCCATCAATGATAGACTGGATAAAGAAAATGTGGTACATATACACCATGGAATATTATGCAGCCACAAAAATAAATGAGATCATGTCCTTCGTAGGGACATGGATATAGCTGGAAGCCATCATCCCCAGCAAACTAACACGGGAACAGAAAACCAAACACTGCATATTCTCATTCATAAGTGAGAGCTGAACAATGAGAACACATGGACACAGGATGGGGAACGACACACACAAGGGCCTGTCGAAGCAGGGGCGAGGAGAGGGAGAGCATCAGGACAAATGGCTAATGCATGCAAGGCTTAAAACTTAGGTGATGGGTTGATAGATGCACCAAGCCACCATGGCACACGTATACCTATGTAATGAACCTGCACATGCTGCACATGTATCTCAGAACTTAAAGTAAAAAAATAAAAATAAATTTGTTATGTTTAAATTTTAGAAATTTTGGAGGGAAAATGCATCTCTGTTAAGAATCTGGAATGCTTTCCTCTTTCTGATGAGAACTGTGTCACTTGGTGGTTTTGTGTGTGTTTGTTTTTGTTGTTGTTGTTTGTTTTGTTTTTACTGCTCTGAAACTAGGAACCTCATGCCCACATTCTGATGCGGTTACAACAGCCCTTTTGCTCCCATGAATTCTCAGGTTTTCTTTCCTTATCTGATTTGCCACTTCTATTTGATTAGCTTCATTGTATAACCTTTGTTTAAAATCTTTTTGGGAAATTAATATAGGAATATATAAAATTAATACATGAAATTAATCATATATGTCTCTTAGCTTTGCCTAATTTGTAGTTGAAGGTGCTGGCCTAACAACTGAATGATGTGATGGCACTAAGAGGATCAGGGTTGGGTGTAGACAACTGCCCAGCCTACATGAGTTCCAGGATAGCCTGTCCTACAGCAGGAAATCAGCAGGGTTGTCCTTCTTTACAAAGAAAACATTCCATTATTATTATTTTTTTTTTTTTTTTTGAGATGGAGTCTCGCTCTGTCGCCCAGGCTGGAGTGCAGTGGCGCAATCTCTGCTCACTGCAAGCTCCGCCTCCCAGGTTCACGCCATTCTCCTACCTCAGCCTCTCCGAGTAGCTGGGACTACAGGCACTCGCCACCACACCCGGCTAATTTTTTTGTATTTTTAGTAGAGACGGGGTTTCACCGTGGTCTCGATCTCCTGACCTCGTGATCTGCCCACCTCGGCCTCCCAAAGTGCTGGGATTACAAGCGTGAGCCACCGTGCCCCACCAACATTCCATTATTAACGTGAACTTCAACATAAGCCAATGAGTAAGGAAGAACCAATATGTACATGCCGCAATTTAGATCTAAAATATAAACATCCAATGTGTAGAAATAATTTCCTCCTCCTTTCATCGAATCCTGTTTGCCTAATGTATTTCATGGGTAACTTGCCACTCAGATATCCCAGGAAGCCCAAAGGCTAACACTGTGGGCTGACAAGTTGGGATGATACCAGCAGTGGTTACGTTCTCACCATCCAGTCGTGTTATAGCTACAGGATCATGAAAGTTTGCTCATGGGAAATGCAAGTTCAAATTACTGTTTCTACTGAGTTGGAATTTCTTTTAGAAATGCCTAGGGTCAGTTCATTCCTTGAATTCCAAGCACTGTTTGTCAATTCCTGGTTCCAAAATTTCTGAAAGTCTGAGATCTGAAAAGGCAACATTTTTGTTCTCTTCTAACGCCTGTTTGTGTTTTAAACAGGTTTGTCTGTAACTGAAAGTTAACTGACCCCAATGGCAAAAAGGAGAAGCTGTTAGCTTGCACAAAAACTGTCAACCACAGCTGCAGATAAAACAGGGAGGGCTAAAGGGATATGGGACAGATGCCGTTAACATCTAATACAATATTTAGTAAAAGATGTTGCCTAAGAGGATGATGCTATGGGGAGGTTGGAAGAGCCTGGGTAGAAGACTGTGGAAGACATGGAGTTGCCCGACTCACCCCTTCCTCCATCTCCCCCACCAAGGAACATGTGAAGCCTAGCTGCAGGGCTTGCGGTCAATGGGTGACCTCCAGCTTTTGGCTCTTTGGGGGTCCTTGGTCTGTGGGGTGATCTTGGGTCACCCAAGGTTGCTGCCCTCTTGGGGCAGCCTCATCCAGTGCCTGGGTGAAGCAGGATACACAGGCCCCAACATTCCAGTCTGAACTGGACACTTTTTTTTTTGAGACAGAGTCTCGCTCTGTCCCCCATGCTGGAGTGCAGTGGCGCGATCATGGCTCACTGCAAGCTCCGCCTCCCGGGTTCACGCCATTCTCCCACCTCAGCCTCCCGAGTAGCTGGGACTACAGGTGCCCGCCACCGCACCCGGCTAATTTTTTGTATTTTTAGTAGAGATGATGTTTCACCGTGTTAGCCGGGATAGTCTCGATCTCCTGAACTCGTGATCTGCCTGCCTTGGCCTCCCAAAGTGTTGGGATTACAGGTGTGAGCCACCACGCCCGGCCTGAAGCGGACACTCTTGATAAACTGTTGTTCCAGGGTGCCCTCCAGGTAGACTGAGGTTGTGCTGGGTCCACAGCACAGTTCAGTTTTTTCCTCTACCCCATCGGTTTTTCCTGCTTCCCTTCCTAGGTGTGGATCTCTAATAAGCATCACGCGCCTCAAACTCCATCTCACTCGTTGCTTTTGGAGAACTCATCCCTTGACAAGTCCATCAGCTAAGTCTCCCTGTCTTTATAGAGAGCACAAGGAGGGGCACCTTTTCCCCATAAAGACCTGCCTGCTGATGGGCTCTTGTTTTCTCTAAGACCAGGCGCTTGGCCAAATCATATTCAAAGTTAGCAGGGAACTCCGGTCTTTTAATTATTTCAATCATAGATGATGTTCCTCTGCAGTCATGGGCTAGGCCCCTCAGGGTGTTATCTGCACAAACGTTGAAAAGTTATGCTTCCAGCGGGGCGCAGTGGCTCACGCCTGTAATCCTAGCACTTTGGGGGGCCGAGGTGGGCGGATCACGAGGTCAGGAGATTGAGACCATGAGATTGAGACCATCCTGGCTAACATGGTGAAACCCCGTCTCTACTAAAAGTACAAAAAAAAAAAAATTAGCCAGGCACGGTGGCACGCGCCTGTAGTCGCAGCTACTCGGAAGGCTGAGGCAGGAGAATAGCTTGAACCCGGGAGGTGGAGGTTGCAGTGAGCCGTGATCGCCCCACTGCACTCCAGCCTGGGCGACAGAGTGAGACTCCATCTCAAAAAAAAAAAAAAAAAAAAAAAAAAGTCATGCCTCCTGGAAATACTCCAGAAGACTTTGTCTCCAGGAAATTCAGTGCTCTCCAGGACAGAGCATCCCTAGCACCTCCGTTAGAACTGCACTGTTCTCTGGCTATTAGTGGAAACAGCTTCAACGCCAGAATGTTCCTGGTATTTGCTGGAGGATAAGGCATGGAACACAGATACAGTTATGCTTGCTGATCGTGTTCAGTCTGAACTCACAGCACAAAAAATGAGCAAGTTTCCAGAATGTTCAGCAGGCACCTCTTCTCATTTCTACAACTAGATGCTCGGTGTAATCAAGATATTTTCTCATTGAATGAATATGTGCAGCAGTGCCAGTCATACTTCTCCATTCTGGGCAGCAGAACTCAGTGGGTGTCTTAGCCCATTTTGCATTGCTATAAAGGAATACCTGAGGCTGGGTAACTTACAAAGAAAAGAGGTTTATTTGGCTTACGGTTCTGCAGGCTGTGCAGGAAGCCCTAGTGCCAACATTTGCTTCTGGGGAGGGCTCCAGGGAGTTTCCAGTAGTGGCTGAAGGGGAAGGGAAGCCACCTGTGACATGGCCACAGAGGGAGCAAGAGAGTAGGAGGAGGGAGGCCCCGGACTAGCAACCAGATCTCTGTGAAGTAGTAGAGAGAACACTCACTCATTACTGCAGGGAAGGCACTAAGCTATTCATGAGGGATCCACCCCCATGACCCAAACACCTCTTTTAGGCCCCACCTCCAACACTGGGGGTCACATTTCAACAAGCAATCTGGAGGGACAGATACCCACACTGCATGAGTGGTAAAGACCCCACTCTGCCTGCACTAATTATATGCGTGAGCCAGTTCCTTAATCTCACTGAGAGTGTGTTTCTCCATCTGTATCATGGGGATAGTGATGCTTGCCTTACGGTTCTGTGCTGAGGATGACAAGACATAATCTATTTCAATGCCTGAAACAGATCCTGACACTCAGCACTCTACTAAGGGTAGCTATTATAGCCCTGATAGTGACAGCTACCAGAACGCCCTCTTAGCAATCATTGCTTCATTAGTGTCTTCAGTAACTAAGAAATGAAAAAGAATATTGGGTCCATAAACTCTTAGGAAATTTCGCTGGCCTCTTGATGCCCACCAGCTTCATGGTGAAGCAGGAAGAGCTCACAGGAAATCACAAAGCTTCACATAAGAATATGCCCGTTTAGCCGGGCGCGGTGGCTCACGCTTGTAATCCCAGCACTTTGGGAGGCCGAGGCGGGCGGATCACGAGGTCAGGAGATCGAGACCACGGTGAAACCCCGTCTCTACTAAAAATACAAAAAAAAAAAATTAGCCGGGCGTGGTGGTGGGCGCCTGTAGTCCCAGCTACTCGGAGAGGCTGAGGCAGGAGAATGGCGTGAACCCGGGAGGCGGAGCTTGCAGTGAGCCGAGATTGCGCCACTGCACTCCAGCCTGGGCGACAGAGCGAGACTCCGTCTCAAAAAAAAAAAAAAAAAAAAAAAAAAAAAAAAAAAAAAAAAAAAAAAAAGAATATGCCCGTTCATGTTTTAGCATCTTTCCCAATCTTCTCAGCTCCTTTCATTATCTTGACAAACCACATCTCATAAATAAGCAGTTGAGACTATTACGAAAGAGGCAGGAAAGCAGAGCAGCTGATGTTTTCTTTTCAGTTCTTCTCTTCACCATGTGGATAATTGTCATTTTGTGGTTTCTGGCACTGTCAGCTCTCAGTTTCCCAGTGGCTCCAGGTGTTTGAGATGTTAAGCAAGCTTTTTAAAATGTTGCTTAAATCCACATGCCTTTTCCCTGACACAAGTACAGCTAAGACAAATACTCACTTTATACACATCCTGCATAGGCAAGGTGAAGAACCACAGCTATAGGTTTTTTGTTTGTTTGTTTGTTTGTTTTGAGATGGAGTCTCACTTTGACCCCCAGGCTAGAGTGCAGTGGAGCGATCTCGGCTCACTGCAACCTCTGCCTCCCGGGTTCACGCCATTCTCTTGCCTCAGCCTACCGAGTAGCTGGGACTACAGGCACCCACTACCATGCCTGGCTAATTTTTTTGTATTTTCAGTAGAGACGGGGTTTCACTGTGTTAGCCAGGATGGTCTTGATCTCCTAACCTCGTGATCCGCCTGCCTCGGCCTCCCAAAGTGCTGGGATTACAGGTGTGAGCCACCGCGCCCAGCGGGTTTGTTTTTTGAGACAAGGTCTCACTCTGTCACCCAGGCAGGAGTGCAGTGATACCATCATGGCTCACTGCAGCCTCAACCTCCTGGGCTCAAGAGATCCTCCTGCCTCAGCCTCCCAAATAGCTGGGACTACAGGCATGCACCACCACACCCAGTTAATTTTGAACTTTTCTGTAGAGATAGGGTCTCGCTGTGTTGCCTAGGCAGGTCTTGAACACCTGGGCTCAAGTGATCCTCCCACCTCAGCCTCCGAAAGTGCTGGGATCACAGGTGTGAGCCACCCCTCCCCTCACCTTGCTGTAACTATTTACTTAGACTCTAAACCAAAGAACAAGCTTCAGGCCGGGTGCAGCGGCTCGTGCCTGTGATCCCAGCACTTTCGGAGGCCGAGGCAGATGGATCACCCGAGGTCAGGAGTTCAAGACGAGCCTGGCTGCCGGGCGCGGTGGCTCACGCTTGTAATCCCAGCACTTTGGGAGGCCGAGGCGGGCGGATCACGAGGTCAGGAGATCGAGACCACGGTGAAACCCCGTCTCTACTAAAAATACAAAAAATTAGCCGGGCGTGGTGGCGGGCGCCTGTAGTCCCAGCTACTCGGAGAGGCTGAGGCAGGAGAATCGCTTGAACCGGGGAGGTGGAGGTTGTGCTGAGCCGAGATCGCGCCATTGCACTCCAGCCTGGGCAATAAGAGCAAAACTCCATCTCAAAAAACAAAACAGAACAGGCTTCAGTGCCCCAAGGCACAAGGGAATGGAGACAAGGACAGGAGGATGTTGCCCACAGGTGAGATGATAAAGGAATTTTATGAGAACAAGCTTAGGGAGAACAAAGAGACCGAGGGTCAATGCTCCCCGCCCTTAGAGAACTGGAGAACAAGGACAAATACAAGGCCCCAGCAGCTAACTGCAGACTTCTGACCCTTAGGCCCCGTATTGCCCTGTTGGTTCCATTTTAGGATCTAACTTTTAAAGCATGTTCACCAGTGATCATGTACCTAATTCTCGCTGTCTGTTTTTGGTAAGTGTCCCCTGCAGTCTGACAGAGAAACAGAAATGCAACTGACCAAATGTATACTAGTATTCTTTTCTCTCAAGTTTGTTGTTGTTGCTGTTGTTGTTGTTGTTGTTGTTGTTTGAGACAGGGTCTCGCTTTGCCACCCGGGCTGGAGTGCAATGGTGTGATCATAGCTCACTGCAGCCTCAAACTGCTGGGCTCAAGCAAGCCTTCTGTCTTAGCCTTCTAAGTACCTGGGCCCACCAAAGCACTGGGATTACAGGTATAAGCCATCACACCCAGGCCTTCTCTCAGGTTTGTTTTTTTTTTTAATTTTGAAAAACGCTGGCTGGGTGTGGTGGCTCACGCCTGTAATCCCAGCACTTTGGGAGGCCAAGACAGTCAGATCACCTGAGGTCAGGAGTTTGAGACCAGCCTGGCCAATATGGTGAAACCTTGTCTACTAAAAATACAAAAATTAACCAGGTGCGGTGGCAAGTGCCTGTAATCCCAGCTACTCGGGAGGCTGAGGCAGGAGAATTGCTTGAACCCAGGAGGCAGAGAGGTTGCAGTGAGCTGAGATTGTACCATTGCCCTCCAGCCTGGGCAACAAGAGTGAAACCTCGTAAAAAAAAAGAAAACAAAAAATGCCAAACATATATTACCTAGAATAAACCACTGTTAACATTTTGCCACATTTACTTTTTGTCTGTTTAAATTTTTTTCAGAAGTGATTTGATACAGACATCATGTCACTTCATCTCAGACTACTTCAGTTTCTATCTACCAAGAACAAAAATATTCTCTTACATAACCATAATATAATTACCTATAATTACCACATTCAGAAAATTTAATGTGCACACAACACTATTTCTTAACATGGGTATTCAAAATTCCCCAATTGTTTTTTTTTTTGTTTGTTTGTTTTTTTTTGAGACGGAGTCTCGCTCTGTCGCCCAGGCTGGAGTGCAGTGGCGCGATCTCGGCTCACTGCAAGCTCCGGCTCCCGGGTTCACGCCATTCTCCTGCCTCAGCCTCCCGAGTAGCTGGGACTACAGGCGCCCGCCAACACGCCCGGCTAATTTTTTGTATTTTTAGTAGAGACGGGGTTTCACCGTGTTAGCCAGGATGGTCTCGATCTCCTGACCTCGTGATCCGCCCGCCTCGGCCTCCCAAAGTGCTGGGATTACAGGCTTGAGCCACCGCGCCCGGCAAAATTCCCCAATTGTTACAGTGACATTCTTTATAGTGATTTTTCTGCAGTCCCAGATTCAATCAAGGATGCTGCATTGAATTTATGTGCTCATGCCTGATAATGACATGCTTGGCTTCCAGTCTGAGAACTGACCCATATAAATTGCCTAATGGCAACTGCATTTCACATCCACTACAATTCCCTTTTTCCACATGGGTCTCTGTGATCAACTCTGATCCTGCATGGTTAAGCCAAAACCAATGTCTTTCACTGTACTTTGCCCAGCCCCTACCAACACATTACCAATCAAAGAAAGCCCCAGATAGCCCAGGGTGTGCCACAGCTGTTACTTGGGGCTTTCCTCACATTATGTCCAAGCCAGCTTCAGCTCCCCTTCAATTGCATCCCCTAACAATCCTGAATTGCATTTCTGAATCTAGGACTAGTTTTTAAGGCCCTCCAATGTGGATACATGGTTTCTTTGTCATTGACCATTGACAAAAGGCTTTGAATTCAACTCTGATTTTTCCCTCATTTGGTCACCTCAAGTAGTAAATTGAATCACTTTAAACTACTGGTTTTGTAGGTCAAAAACAAATATTTAATAAGTTTCAGTGTAAAAAAAAATTACTCTTGAGCGACTCCAACACCTAGGAACCCCATAGCTGGCGCTAGCCCACTTGGCCAGCACTGTGGTTCGGCTGGCTCCCAGTTTTGTACAACCCCATTTCCATTTTGCTTTCCCAACTAATTATTTTATTATACTCTCTTTTGATGCCTGATAAACCCCTTCTTGTTCTTTTTCAGAATTATTCAGTCCATTATTACTTATTTTTCAATGTTAGATTCAGCTTGTCTAGTACCAAAAGTATCTTGTTGGTCTTTTCCAGAAAGATTTATGGATCAATTTAGGAACAATTGACATCTTTATGATTTTGGATGTTCCTATTCAAGAATAGAATATGCCTTTTGATTTAATCAAGTTATCTTTGTGTTCTCTATTAATTTTAATAAAATATTGATTGAAATATAATTCAAATACCATAAAATATGTCATTTATTTTGTTTCTTTATTTTTTTTTTTAGAGACAGAGTCTCATTCTGTTGTCCAGGCTGGAGAGAAGTGGCTCCATCACAGCTCATTGTAATCGCGAACTCCTGGGCTCAAGTGACCCTCCTGCCTCAGCCTCCCAAGTAGCTGGGACTACACCACACACAACTAATTTTGTAGTTTTCTATAGAGATAGGATCTCGCTATATTGTCCCAGCACACACCACCACACCCAACTAATTTTGTAGTTTTCTGTAGAAATGGGATCTCGCTATATTGTCCCAGCTGGTCTTGAATTCCTAGTTTCAAGTGATCCTCCTGCCTTGGCCTCCCAAAATGCTGGAATTACAGGTGTAAGCCACCATGCCTGGCCAAAAAATACCATTTTAAACTGTATATATCACTGCTTTTCAGCATATTCACAGAGTTATCTAACCATCATCATAACCAATGTTTGAACTGTTCATCATTTCAAAAAGTAACTCCATAACCTTTAGCTATCACCCCAGTCCCCTATTCCCCCATCCCCGAACAACCACTAATCTACTTTGTGTCTCTATGAATTTGTCTATTCTGGATAGTTTATCTAAAGGGAATCATATAATACATGGCCTTTTATGACTCGCTTCTTTCACTTAGCACAATGTTTTCAAGGTTCAGCCATAGTGTAACAGGTATCAGTATTTCCTTCCTTTTTATAAAAAAGTTGTGGTAGGCTGGGCGCAGTGGTCATGCCTATAATCCCAGCACTTTGGGAGGCCAATGTGGGTGGATCACCTGACGTCAGGAGTTCAAGACCAGCCTGGCCAACATGGTGAAACCCCGTCTCTACTACAAATACAAAAACATTAGCTGGGTGTGATGGCGCATGCCTGTAATCCCAGCTACTTGGGAGGCTGAGGCAGGAGAACCACTTGAACCCAGGTGGCGGAGGTTGCAGTGAGCCAAGATAGGGCCACTGCACTCCAGCCTAGGCGACAAGAGCAAGACTCTATCTCAAAAAAAAAAAAGAGGCTGGGCGCAGTGGCTCATGCCTGTAATCCCAGCACTTTGGGAGGCCGAGGCATGAGGATCACGAGGTCAGAAGATCGAGACCATCCTGGCTAACACGGTGAAACCCCGTCTCTAATAAAAATACAAAAAATTGGCCGGGCGAGGTGGCAGGCTCCTGTAGTCCCAGCTACTCGGGAGGCTGAGGCAAGAGAATGGCGTGAACCCCAGGGGGTGGAGACTGCAGTGAGCCAAGATCGCGCCACTGCACTCCAGCCTGGGTGACAGCGAGACTCTGTCTCAAAAAAAAGTTATGGTAAAATCACATACAAAATTTATCGTCTTAACTGTTTTTAAGTGTTCATTTCAATAGTGGTAACTTTATTCACATTGCTATGCAACAGATCTCTAGAACTTGTCCATCTTGCAAAAGTGAAACTCTGTGCTCACTAGACAGCTGTCCATTTCCTTCTCATTCCAGCCCCTGACAACCACCCTTCTACTTTCCGTCTATTGATTTGACTACTTTAGATACTAAATAAGTGAAATCATACAGTGTTTGTCTTTCTGTGACTGACTTATTTCATTTCGTACAATGCCTTTAAGGTTCATCAATGTCATAGCATGTGACAGTATTTTCTTATTTTTTAAGGATGAATAATGTTACAATTTTAATAATTATAAATGGCTGCCTCAGCTCCACCCATCACGTTCGTGTTTAAGGAATGTATAAGTGAGACCAATGAGCACAGGCAGCGTTTCTTTTGTGCTGGTCCCTTTCATTTGAAAACAAAATATCTTCCCCAGAAACTCTAGAAACTTACGTCTAATCAGTCAAAACTAAGTCACATTCTATTCTCAAGGAAGGTTGGGAAAGAGAGTATTTGGTTTTCCAGCCTCTTCAGGAGGAGGTTACTGGGGAGAAGGAAATTGGGGGTACCTCGTTAGTAATCACCTCATGTCCTCCACCCACTTCCCCCTTTGGGACTTTGGAGTAGAAAGGGGAGATTGGGAACCACTGCTTGACCACTGCTTCCCCAAGGAGCATGGACAATGGGAAAGGATGCAAGGTCTGAATCCCTCATAGGGATACTGTAAGGATCAAAGGAGATTATTTATGTAAGCAGTTAGCACTATGCTGGCACAGAGTAAGCACCCAATAGAAGTTTGCTATTGTTATTCTTTTTATTGATACTATTATTATTATTGTTAATGCTGCTGTTTTCTCCTTTCTTGACTCCTCCAGGCCAGAAGAGCCAGGCTTTCCACTTCTTCTCTGACAGAAAATTCCCCTACTTCATATCCTTTTTCTATTGCAAGAGCAAAACTCCATTATCAAATCAGGCTTGCTTTTGAGTCCTATATAAAACTTAAGTAGAGTGATCATACAATTTATTATACAAACTGGAACGCTTTGGAGAACAAACAAGAACACTTTTTGGTGGAATTATGGGAGTTCAAGAGGAAAAAAATTTTAAAAACAACACTTTTTGAGTAATAGCTTTGTTGAGATAGAATTCACATACCACACAATTCACCTTGCACCTCAGTGATTTTTAAAATATTCACAATTGTTCAACTATTGCCACAATCAATTTTAGAATATTTAATCTCTCCCAAAAGGACACTCTGTATCCTTTAAATGTAACCCTGGTATTCTCCATCCTCCCCAGCCCTAGGCAACCACTAATCTACTTTCTGTCTTTATATTTTGGCCTATTCTGGACATTTCATATAAATGGAATCCTATGATGTGTGTGGTCTTTTGTGCTTCCTTCTTTCACTTAGCATCACGTTTTCAAAGTTTCAAAGTTTCAAACTTCACCCATGTGATAGCATGTATCAGTACTTCTTTCTTTTTTATTGCTGAATAATGTTCTATTGTATAGATAGATCACATTTTCCTGTTCATTCACGGACATGTGGATTTTTTCCACCTTTTGGCTATTGTGAATAATGCTGCGATGAATAATTGTGTGCAAGTATGTGGTTTTTGTATCTGTTTTTAATTCTCTAGGGTGTATGACTAGGAATAGAATTACTGGGTTAAATGTAACTGCACGTTTAACCTTTTTTTTTTTTTGAGACAGAGTCTCGCTCTGTCACCCAGGCTGGAGTGCAGTGGCGTGATCTCGGCTCACTGCAAGCTCCGCCTTCCGGGTTCACACCATTCTTCTGCCTCAGCCTCCCGAGTAGCTAGGACTACTACAGGCGCCAGCCACCAAGCCTGGCTAATTTTTTGTATTTTTAGTAGAGACAGGGTTTCACCATGGTCTCGATCTCCTGACCCCGTGATCTGCCCGCCTCAGCCTCCCAAAGTGCTGGGATTACAGGCATGAGCCACCGCGCCAGGCCACGTTTAACCTTTTAAAGAACTGACATACAATTCTGATATCTACACCTTCACATCAACATAGGCTATTACCTTTTTTTGAGACAGAATCTTGCTTCATCGGCCAGGCTGGAGTGCAGAGGCATGATCTTGGCTCACTGCAACCTCCACTTCCTGGGCTCAAGTAATTCTCCTGCCTCAGCCTCCTGAGTATCTGGGATTACAGGTGTGTGCCACCATGCCAGCCTAAGTTTTGTATTTTTAGTAGAGGCGGGGTTTCACCATGTTGGCCAGGCTGGTCTCGAACTCCTGACCTCAGGTAATCCACCCGCCTCAGCTTCCCAAAGTGCTGGGATTACAGACGTGAGCCACCACAGCCGGCCGGCTACTATCTTTTTGACTGTAGTCTTCCCCTTGAGTGTGAAGTGGTAGCTCATTGCGATTTTGATTTGCACTTCCCTACTTTCCTGAATGCCTGATGATATTGAACCTCTTTTCTTTTTTCTTTTCTTTTTTTTTCTTTTTTTTTTTTTTTTTGAGACAGAGTTTCACTCTTGCTGCCCAGGCTGGAGTGCAGAGGTGCAATCTCAGCTCACTGCAACCTCCGCCTCTCAGGTTCAAACAATTCTCTTGCCTCAGCCTCCTGAGTAGCTGGGATTACAGGTGCCCGCCACTATGCCCAGCTAATTTTTGTATTTTTTAGTAGAGACAGGGTTTCATCATGTTAGCCAGGCTGGTCTCGAACTCGTGACCTCAAGAGATCCGCCTGCCTCAGCCTCCCAAAGTCCTGGGATTACAGGTGTGAGCCACTGCATTTGGCCATTGAACATCTTTTTATGTGCTTCTTGGTCAGCAGAGGACCCTTAAAAAACTTTTAATTTTAACCTAGTTTCACATGTACAGAAAAGTTACAGAATCATTAAAACAAAAAACTATATACCCTTCATCCAGATTTCCCAGCTGTTAACACTTTGTTCCATTTCAGCTATCATTTCCTCTCTTTTTTTTTTGAGACGGAGTCTTGCTCTGTCGCCCAGGCTGGAGTGCAGTGGCGCGATCTTGGCTCCCGAGTTCACGCCATTCTCCTGAGTAGCTGGGACTACAGGCGCCTGCCACCACGCTCAGCAAATTTTTTGTATTTTTTTTAGTAGAGACGGGGTTTCACCATATTAGCCAAGATAGTCTCAATCTCCTGACCTTGTGATCCGCCCACTTCGGCCTCCCAAAGTGCTGGGATTACAGGCCTGAGCCACCGCGCCTGACCTCTCTCTTTTTCTTTTTTTTTTTTTTTTTTACTAAGGCTGAAGTGCGGTGGTGCAGCCTCTTCTCACTGCAGCCTCTTCTCACTGCAGCCTTGACATCCTAGGCTCAAGCGATCCTCCCACCTCAGCACCCCAAGTAGCTGGGACTATAGGTATGCGCCACCATGCCTGGCTAATTTTTGTGTTTTTTGTAGAGATGGGGTTTTGCCGTGTTGCCCAGGCTGGTCTTGAATTCCTGAGCTCAGGCAATCTGCCTGCCTGGCCTCCCAAAGTGCTGAAATTACAGGCTTGAGCCACTGTGCCCAGCATCTGTCTCTCTCTCTCCCCTCATCCCCATGCATACACACTTATACCCTTTTTTTTTTTAAACAATTTGAGAGTAATTTGCATTCATCATGTCCCTTTATCTATGAACACTTCAGTGTGGAGTTCATGAGAACAAGGACTTTTTTTAATGTGATCTCAGAACACTTACCAAAAATCAGAAAACTCAACGTTGATAAAATAATATTATGTAATCCATAGTCCATATTCAAACTTCACCAGTTGCCCCAATGTTCTATGTTCAAGTTCAGGATCACAGATTACATTTACTCATCAGATTTCTTTAATTACCTTTCATGTGAAACAGCTCCTCAACCTTTCTCTGTCTTCAGTGGCCTTGATATTTTTGAAGAGTTTAGGCCAGTTACTTTGTAAAATAGATTTGTCTGCAGTTTCCTTGTGATTAGATTAAATTCTGCATTTAAAAATATTTTATTTTACTTATTTTTGAGACAGGGTTTCACTCTCTTGCCCAGGCTGGAGTGCAGTGACGCAATCATGGCTCCACTGGAGCCTCAACCTCCCAGGCTCAAGTGATGTTCCCACCTCAGCCTCCCGAGTATCTGGGACCACCACCCCCAGCTAATTTTTGTATTTTTTCGGAGATAGGGTTTCGCCATATTGCCCAGGCTGGTCTCAAACTCCTGAGCTCAAGCAATCCTCCTGCCTTGGCCTCCCAAAGTGCTAGGATTACAGGCATGAGTCACAGTGCCCAGCCTAGGTCATTCCTTTCGGAATCACTTCAGGAAACACTCTCCCTGAGCCCAGGGGCACCAAGAGGGATAGTAGGGTGGAAGGACAGGGCAAACCTTGTTGACTAATCCTGTGGACACCAGCCCATTATTGTGCAGTTAGTCTGGGGGAAATAAACACAGGATTTTGTGTTTATCTGCCTGAAATATTATCCTTATTTATCTACTTTAATCACTCCTTTTAATGTTGAACAAATTAAATATTTATCTGCCTTAATTCCTATTCCTTTTGACTGTAGGACAAACTAAATATTGATCCTGCCCTAGTCCCTCCTCCTTTTGACTTTAAGACAAGCCAGATAAAGAAATGTCTTTATTGACATTTTACTTTATTTTATTTTTCTGGTAGTGTGGCAGGTGGGAAGGTAAAGATGACTGGAGAAGGCAAAAGAGGGCTAGATCCTATGATGGGCTGTGTGCTCAGGCAAGGAAGGAATGGGACTTTGCGAGCATCAAAGAAAAGGGTGCCTGTGCTGAGGGAACTGTGTGGGGTTAACCCCAGAGAAACAGAGGCTGCGTCTTCACCCAAGGCATGTTTATGGCACAACAAATACAACAAGCAGGAGCTGTTTTCTGGCAGAGAAAGTTTCCTTTTTTTTTTTTGAGTCGGAGTCTCGCTCTATCACCCAGGCTGGAGTGCAGTGCTAAAATCTTGGCTCAGTGCAACCTCTGCCTCCCAGTTTCAAGCGCTTCTCTTGCCTCAGCCTCACAAGTAGCTGGGATTACAGGTGCCCACCACCACACCTGGCTAATTTTTTGTATTTAGTAGAGATGGGGTTTCACTATGTTGGTCAGGCTGGTCTTGAACTCCTGACCTCAGGTCATCCGCCCACCTCAGCCTCCCAAAGTGCTGGGATTACAGGCGTGAGCCACCGCACCTGGCTGAGAAAGTTTCCTTTTTTTTTTTTTTTTAATGGTGAAAAGATACACACATATTTAGAATTAGCCAGCTGGACTCAGTTTAGATTATTCCAATGTTGTTGGCAACATCCAAAGCTTCGTAATCAGGAGACAGTCAAACATATTCCTTCTTCTCTCCATCAGGCCGAATCAGGGTGTTGACATTGGCCACATCAATGCCTTAGAGCTTCTTCACAGCCTGTTTGATCTGGTGCTTGTTGGCTTTAACATCCACAATGAACACAAGTGTGTTGTTGTCTTCTATCTTCTTCATGGCGACTCAGTGGTCAGCGGAAACTTGATGATAGCATAGTGGTCAAGCTTGTTTCTCCTGGGAGCACTCTTCCAAGGATATTTGGGCTGCCTCAGGAGTCGCAGCGTCTTGGGCTGCCGGAAGGTGGGTGATGTGCGGATCTTCTTTTTTTTGTGGCTGTGGACACCTTTCAACACTGTCTTCTTGGCCTTTAAATTCTTCGCTTTGGCTTTGGCTTTAGGAGGGGCAGGAGCTTCCTTCTTCACTTTCGGCGCCATCTTGTGAAAAGGGAAAGTTTCCTTTCTAATACCATTTTCACTTCTCCTGAATTTTGTGGATCATTTCTTGGTATCCACCCCAGATATCAGGAGTGTGGGCTGGATCTTAGGGATTGTGAAGTCTTCATTTCCCTGTGGTGAGATCTGAGGCATGACTTTAAACAGTGTGAGGGAAGGAGATCTCCAGGCACTTTAATAGAATGGAGAAGCATGATGGGATTTGAGAGGAAATCTGATTTTGAAAAAAGGAGAACTGGAGTTGAGTTCGTAATTAACTAGGCATCTTAAAGGTCATTCAGCATGCCCATCTGCACAGTGGGTGTAATCACCTTACAGAACAAAAACAAAAAGGTAATGGAGAGGAAGCTGTAAAGCACTGTACATGTTTAACTCATCGTTATGTAAGCTAGCCAAAGGCTTCACAGACTTGAATTCATCTCCCAAGTTCTTTTCCTGTACTTGAAACTCTGCCTTAGGTTGCTTAAAACTTGAGAAACAGAATATTGCTTCCCCTGCCTGCCTTCTCGAGTACACTTGCCTACACAAAGATGCACATCCTTGTTTGTGTGTGTGTGTCCATTTGCTTTGACATTCTTGTCAAAGTCAAAGTTTCTCAGCTGTTGACATACACAAGTTTGTTTGGTGCAACCTGTCAGATGCATCCCTTAGACAGGCCCTTTGATACTCTGGGAAAGACATTGGACTTACAGTCAGAACGAAAAGAAAGAAATGTGATATGTATAGCGTGCAATGAGTTGGAGTTTTACCTGTATTGTTTTAATTTCAACAAGCCTGAGGACTAGCCACAAATGTACCCAGTTTACAAATGAGGAAACAGGTGCAAAACGGTTGTTACCTGTCAAAGGTCGTATGTGGCAGAGCCAAGATTTGAGCCCAGTTATGTCTGATGAACTTAGCCTATGCCCTTTAAACTTCTGAATGCTGACTATTGAGGATATCTAAACTTAGATCAATTGCATTTTCCCTCCAAGACTATTTACTTATCAATACAATAATACCACCTTTACCAATCTATTGTTTTGATACGAGACTCAAATATACCAGATATATGTAAAAGCAACCTACAAGCTCTCTAATCATGCTCACCTAAAAGATTCCCAGGATCTAATAGGCTCAAAGAAACTTCTTCTAGGAATATAAAAGAGAAAATTGGATTATGCAAAAATTCATTATTAATTTTTTTCATCCATCCTTTAATTCAGCAAACATTTATCTGTTGTTGACTTTATGCAGTATGGCCTTTTAAGGATTGGAGGACAGGTGAAGAAGAGGGGTGCCAGAATGCATCCTCCTACTAACGAGGTCAGTACACATTTGCATTTTAAAATGCCCTGTTCAGCTGGGCATGGTGGATCATGCCTGTAATCTCAACATTGGAAGGCCAAGGCGGGAGGATTGCTTCAGCCCAGGAGTTCAAGACCAGCCTGGGCAACATAGAAAGACCCCATCTCTCAATCAATCAATCAATCAATGCCCTGTCTTTGAAAATAAAACTCTAAGTGTCAGGCCCTTGAGCCCAAACCAAGCCATCGCATCCCCTGTGACTTGCACGTATACATCCAGATGGCCTGAAGTAACTGAAGATCCACAAAAGAAGTAAAAATAGCCTTAACTGGGCCAGGCACGGTGGCTCAAGCCTGTAATCCCAGCACTTTGGGAGGCCGAGGAGAGCGGATCACGAGGTCAGGAGATCGAGACCATCCTGGCTAACATGGTGAAACCCCGTCTCTACTAAAAATACAAAAAATTAGCCGGGTGTGTTAGCGGGCGCCTGTAGTCCCAGCCACTCAGGAGGCTGAGGCAGGAGAATGGCGTGAACCCGGGAGGCGGAGCTTGCAGTTAGCAGAGATCGCGCCACTGCATTCCAGCCCGGGCGACACAGCGAGACTCCGTCTCAAAAAAAAAAAAAAAAAAAATAGCCTTAACTGATGACATTCCACCATTGTGATTTGTTCCTGCCCCACCCTAACTGATCAATGTACTTTGTAATCTCCCCCACCCTTAAGAAGGTACTTTGTAATTCTCCCTACCGTTGAGAATGTACTTTGAGAGATCCACCCCCTGCCCCCCAAAACATTGCTCCTAACTCCACTGCCTATCCCAAAACCTGTAAGAACTAATGATAATCCACTACCCTTTGCTGACTCTCTTTTCGGACTCAGCCCGCCTGCACCCAGGTGATTAAAAGCCTTATTGTTCACACAAAGCCTGTTCGGTGGTCTCTTCACACGGACGCGCATGAAACTAAGAAAGGTTTAATGGGCAGGGTGTGGTAGCTCATACCTATAATACAGCACTTTGGGAGGCTGAGGCAGGAGGATCACTTTAGCCCAGAAGTTCAAGACCAGCCTGGGCAACAAGTGAGACCTCATCTCAATTTTTTAATAAATAAAATGAATACATACATAAGGAAAGATAAAAAGAAAAATTTAATGAAAGAATACAGTATAAAACAAATCTCTTGGACCTAAAAGTATTTTTGTTCAAGCCACGTATTGTGAATCACCTCTCTGTGTTGAGGATACAGAATATCTAAGCCCAGGAAACTGAGCAGAAAGTTCATGTACTAACTAATCAACCCGAGGCAAGGGGCAAATTAGACGGAACCTGACTCTGGTCTATTAAGCGGCAACTTTCCCTCTGTTGTATTTTTCTGTTATTCAATGTAAAAGGATAAAAACTCTCTAAAACTAAAGCCTTAATGTTTGTCAGGAGTTACAAACCATGACCAACTAATTACGGGGAATCATAAAATATGACTGTACGAGATCTTGATGGTTTACAAAGTGTACCCACTGTTAATCACTTTAAACATTAACGAACTTAAAAATGAACTTACGGAGATTGGAATTTTTCTTTCCTGTTGTATTAGTTGGCTCGGGCTGCCATAACAAAATACCATAGACTGGGAGGCTTAAGTAACAGAAATTCATTTCTCACAGTTCTGGGGGCTCGAAGCCCACGATCAAGGTGCAGGCAAGGCAGGCTTAATTCTGAGGCCCCTCTCTTGGCTCACATGTGGCCACCCTCCCACTGCGTGCTCACATGACCTCTTTGTGCTCCTGGAAAGAGGATGCAGGGGACAGAGAGAAAGAGAAGGAGGGGGAACTCTTTGGTGTCTCTTCTTTCAGGGACCCTAACCTGGGCCACTTTGGCCCAGGCACTGTGGGGTGGGGGGTTGTGGCTGCTCTCCTCTGAGTAGCCAATTTAAAGCAATAGAAAAATGTCCAAAGCTGTGCAGCAAAGACAAGCCACCAAACAGGGATCGGCTCATCAGTGTGGGGACCTCCAAGTCGGCCACCCTGGAGGCAAGCCCCCAAAGAGCCCATGCAAGGTGGCAGCAGCAGAAGAAGGGAATTGTCCCGTCCTTGGCACATTCCTCACCAACCTGGTGATGCTGGACACTGCGATGAATGGTAATGTGGATGGGAATATGATGGACCCCCAGAAAAGGAGACCTAGCTGCTCAGGTGGCTGCAAATCATTACAGCCTTCACCCCGGGGAGGAACTGGGGGCCTGGTTCTGGGCCAGAGAGCAGCCCAGTGAGGGTGAGAGCTACAGCCTGTCCTGCCAGCTGGATCCCCAGTCCGGGTCAACCAGTAATACGGTCAAGGCTGAGCAAATCAGGCTTCCCAGAGCTGGCCTTGGGAAGCCAGCCCTGGGGTGAGTTGGCTCCTGCTGTGGTACTGAGACAATATTGTCATAAATTCAATGCGCCCTTGTATCTCTTTTTCTTTTTTATCTATCTTCATCTATAATCATTATGCGTACTAGTCTCTGTTAGTGTTTCTATTCAACTTAATAGAGATATGTTATACTTAAAAAAAAAAAATGGGCCGGGCATGGTGGCTCATGCCTATAATCCCAACACTTTGAGAGGCCAAGGCGGGTGGATCATGAGGTCAGGAGATGGAGACCATCCTGGCCAACATGGTGAAACCCCGTCTCTATTAAACATACAAACGCGTGGTGGTGTGCGTCTATAGTCCCAGCTACTCAGGAGGCTGAGGCAGGAGAATTGCTCGAATCTGGGAGTTGGATGTTGCAGTGAGCCAAGATTGCACCACTGCACTCCAGCCTGGGTGATGCTCACCAACCTGGTGATGCTGGACACTGCGATGAATGGTAATGTGGATGGGAATATGATGGACCCCCAGAAAAGGAGACTGATGCTTTGCGCATCCCTCAATCTGTTATACCCCCGCCACCCACCTCCGCAACACTTATCTAGGTCTTATCCTTCTCCAGAAAGTTCTGCATATCAGAACTTTATGGGAAAGGGAGAAGACACATTTAAATTGCAGGCCTTCTCTGATCTTGTTTTTAAAAATACTGTTTATTAATATTGTCAAAAGTATAGGAGTATGCAAAGAAATAAATTTAGTCCCAAATCTCACTTCCCAATAACCCATATCAATGTTCATTTTTTTTTTTAAGAGATGTAGTCTTGCTCTGTCACCCAGGCTAGAGTGCAGTGGCGCAATCTCGGCCCACCGCAACCTCCGCCTACCGGGTTCAAGCGATTCTCCTGCCTTAGCCTCCCAAGTAGCTGAGATTACGGGCGTTCACCACCATGCCCAGCTAATTTTGTATTCTTAATAGAGACAGGGTTTCGCCATGTTGGCCAGGCTGGTCTCGAACTCCTGACCTCAGGTGATCCACCTGCCTCGGCCTCCCAAAGTGCTGGGATTACAGGCATGAGCCACCATGCCCGGCCATATCGGTATTTTTTAAAAATGATATATTCAGAAGATTAGGAAAATGTAGATGATACAGAAAGTGTAAAATGAAAATAAAGCCGGCTGGGCACAGTGGCTCATGCCTGTAATCCCAGCACTTTGGGAGGCCGAAGTGAGCAGATTACCTGAGGTCAGGAGTTCAGGACCAGCCTGGCCAACATGGTGAAACCCTGTCTCTACAAAAATACAAAAATTAGCTGGGCATGGTAGCGCATGCCTGTAATCCTAGCTACTCGGGAGGCTGAGGCAGGAGAATCACTTGAACCTGAGAAATGGAAGTTGCAGTGAGCCAAGATCGCACCACTGCACTCCAGCCTGGGCGATAGAGTGACACTCAGTGTCAAGGAAGGAAGGAAGGAAGGAAAAGCCTCCAGCTCTCCCTATTCCAGCCCTTCATCTGCAAAGCAACTGCTGTTATTATTCATTTGTTCATTTATATAAAAGTGCTTACTGAGCACCTATGATGTGCTGGGCACTGTTTGGGTTGCTGGGAATACAGTGGTGAGAAAGATATGTCAAGTCTCTGCCTCATGGTACTAGCACTTTAGTGGACAAGGCAGACAATAAACACAAATCGATGAAGTAAAATGAGGCAGTGGTGAGCTGTGAATGAAATGCAGCATGAAAGAAGAAAGTGGTGGGAGGGGGCGCTGTTCTGGGCTCTGACCTGAAGTGAGGGAGTGAGACTATGACTCTCTGGGGCAGAGAGGGCAGCCAGGGCAAAAGCCAGGGCCGGAATTTCTTCGGACATGTATGACCTTGGTTTCATGTGTCTTTCGAAGTGTTATTGTTTAAAAAATGAAAAAAATGAAGCATATCTGCTGAAGAGCTGTCCGTTTTCATTACTGACTCTGTAAAATACACTGTGCTTTGTGTACTGTGTGTTATTTTGCCAGCTGCTGCATTAGCCTTCAAAAGTATTTGGAAACTTGAGATGAACTACAATTTTTTGCAAAGTACATTCCTTTCTGTGGTATTTTTTCCTGCAATGGAAGCGTAGTAATTATTTTATGGAAATGTTAGCAATTCTATACCAACTTTGAATAAAATGAAAAATTTATTAAAATTTTAAAAATTAAAAATTTATTTTTAAAAAAAAAAGAAGAATTTCCTCGATTTGTTCAAGAGCATCAGGAAGGCCAAAGCAGCCAGATCAGAGTTATGAAGGGGAAAAGTTTAGGCCCTAAGATTAGGCAGGACCTAGGATTTAAGCTGAGGGCAGGTGATTCTTATGAATTCTAAAGTTTGAGAATAATGGTTTGGTCAAACTCTCTTACTTTATAAGTCGAAAAACTGAAGGCAGATAGATGACTGCTTGATGCTTTGCCATGTTTCTCTTAACACAAAATATTCTCTCACAAAACAGATTTATTTCAGACAGAAGCCATATATTAACTATCTCAATAATTCCAGTACTTAATACCATGCTTGGTTGGCAATAAGGGCTCAGTAAATATTTGCTGAATGTCAAAATCAACTGACCGCAAATGTAGGGTTTCTTTCTGACAGAGCAGGATCACCGTCACCTTGGATAAACACCGCCACTTTAAAAGTTCCAGCTCCCTTTCTAGCCTCATGCATTTCAAGGAAATCACTTCTCTTCTACAAGCAGCCAGAAAAAGCAGATAGTAAAACACAAATAAAGCAGCTCAGGCACAAAAAAAGGTGGGGAAAAAGTCTCTTGGGTAACCGCCAAACTTCACCCTCATTCAATGGGCCCCAGTAAAACAGTAGGCCTTAAAAAGCACATTCCTTTCCCTTCAAGTGCACTAAAATAAAAAAGCTAAAAGCATATTTGGGTGGTATGCCTGCAACTGCAAAAAAAATGTATAAAAACAAACACACAACTCTCCCTCCCAAATAAGCACAACAAAAAAAACCCACAAAAGCAGTCCAAGCCTCTAATCAGCTCTCCCACCCTAAATCCTTAAAAACTTTTGGTCTGTAAAAAAGTGTGCCTCTAACCTAACTTGGCCAAAAGCTCTTCTCAGGTTTGTTTTCTCTAAAATAAACCTGTCTTAACTAGCAAGCCACCTTTTGTGTTTATTTCCTCTTTCTTTAATTCTTACACTTTCTGGACTCTCAATTTCTCTATTTCCTTGATCTGCATATCTGCCTGTATGCTAGTATCAACTGTCTTGCTTGCTGTGGCTTTGTGGTGATAAAGGTTCTCCCTGACCAAATTTTAATCAGGCTCCTCTAAGCCCCTTTTTCAATTAAGCCTCAGTCTTGGCCCATAAGAACTGTAGACTCATAAAAAAATAAAAATAAATAAAAAAAAAAGGCCGGGCGCGGTGGCCCACGCTCGTAATCCCAGCACTTTGGGAGGCTGAGGCGGGCGGATCACGAGGTCAGGAGATCGAGACCACGGTGAAACCCCGTCTCTACTAAAAAATACAAAAAATTAGCCGGGCGCGGTGGCGGGCGCCTGTAGTCCCAGCTACTCGGAGGCTGAGGCAGGAGAATGGCGTGAACCCGGGAGGCAGAGCTTGCAGTGAGCCGAGATTGCGCCACTGCACTCCAGCCTGGGCGACAGAGCGAGACTCTGTCTCAAAAAAAAAATAAAAATAAAAAAAAATAAAAATAAAAATAAAAAAAAAAATAAAAAAAAAAAAGAACTGTAGACTCTGGGCCAAGTGCAGTGGCTCACACCTGTAATCCCAGCACTTTGGGAGGCTGAGGTGGGCAGATCATCTGAGGTCAGGAGTTCATGACCAGCCTGGCCAACATGGTGAAACCCCTTCTTTACTAAAAAAAATACAGAAATTAGCCAGGCGTGGCAGCACACACCTGTAATCTCAGCTACTCAGGAGGCTGAGGCAGGAGAATCACTTGAACCCAGGAGGTGGAGGTTGCAGTGAGCCGAGATCACACCACTGCACTCCAGCCTAGGTCCAGCCTGGGCAACAAGAGTAAAACCCTATCTCAAAAAAAAAAAAGATAAATAATAAAAAATAAAATATTAATAAAAAAGCAAACTGCAGACTCTCAGCACAAATTATTTCATCCACCTCCGACACTAAGAGACTTCAACAAACACTGTCGTTTCTAACAGTTCATGGCCACATCCTTAGGATGATGACCTCAGCCCCCTTAAGTTTCTGCCTAATAAAATTCAATGCTGCCCAAAGAATTTATGATTTGTTCCAGGCAAAACCTGAATATAGGCCCCCGAACCCCCTTTTCCTAAAGGACTTACTTTAGAAAACTGGCAGTTAGAAATCCTGTCTCTGTCTCTTGGAAATGTATCTTCTATAACACAGGAATGTCTTTCCCAAGGACCTGGGAGCCATCCTTTCGAAATGTAATCATTAGATAGGACAGAGCCTCTGTCTCCCAATCTTGGTGGTAGGGTAGGACCCTGATATTGATAAGCACCAGTTCACAACTGGATAAGCACAAGTTCACAATCTGGTCAGTGTACTCATTGACCAAACCTCCCTCCCCTCAACTAGCATCCTTCAGTACTTTTCCCTTAACACATCCTAGCATTTAAAAAGCCTCCTGCCTTCTGGTTTCATAGAATTCAGTTCAGTTAATGCTGAAGTGTCTCTTCCCCGCCACAGTAGTCTGAATAAAATCTGTCTTGACATTTTTGACAAGTGTCTGGTGCAAAATTTTTCTTTAACAATAGCAAGTGTTGAAATTGGATAGTGTGTTTTTTTTTTAGTTTTGTTCTTTTTCAAAATATTTAGGCTATCCTAGGTCATTTGCTTTTCTATATAAATTTTAGCAAAAGCTTATCAATTTCCACAAAAACGTGCTGGACTATTTTTTTTGTTTGTTTTTGTTTTTGAGACCAAGTCTCACTCTGTCGCCCAGCCTGGAGTGTGGTGGCACAATCTTGGCTCACTGCAACCTCCGCCTCCAAAGTTCAAGCGATTCTCCTGCCTCAGCCTCCCTAGTAGCTGGGATTACAGGCAGATGCCACCATGCCCAGATAATTTTTGTATTTTTAGTAGAGTCAGTGTTTCACCATGTTGGCCAGGCTGGTCTTGAACACCCGACCTCAGATAATCCACCTGCCTCGGCCTCCCAAAGTGCTGGGATTACAGGCGTGAGCCACTGCACCTAGCCAGGAGTGACTTTTTAATTTTTCCCCTTGATTTCGCAGTATTTGGAATGGATTCATTTTCTTAGGAAAGACATTAATTTTTTTTAAATTGGCAGGAATTTATCAATAAATTGGGGGAGGACTGTCATCTTAACAATATAGTCTTTTAATCTATGAACATGGGATTATTTAAATCAGGGATTAACAAATTTTCTGCAAAGAACCAGATAGTAAAAATATTTGTGGTATTGTGGGCTATATTCAACTTTGCTTTGTAGTGTAAAGGCAGTTGTTGGCCGGGCGCGGTGGCTCGTGCCTGTAATCCCACCACTTTGGGAGGCTGAGGCGGATGGATTACCTGAGGTCAGGAGTTCAAGACCAGCTGGCTAACATGCAGAAACCCCGTTTCTACTAAAAATACAAAAAAATAGCCAGGTATGGTGGTGCATGCCTGTAATTCCACCTATTCGGGAGGCTGAGGCAGGAGAATTGCTTGAACCTGGGAGGTGGATGTTGCAGTGAGCGGCGATCACGCCATTGCACTCCAGCTTGGGCAACAAGAGCAAAACTCCATCTCAAAAAAAAAAAAATTGTGTTTCAGTAAAACTTTATTTACAAAACAAACAGGAGGCCAGATCAGGGCCATGGACTGTAGTTTGCTGCCTCTAATTTAGAACGTCTTCAATTTCTCTGAGCAAAGCTTTATGATTTTTATTGTAAGTCTTGCATTTCTTTCATTAAACTCATTTCTAAGTATTTTATTCTTTTAGGTGTTACTGTGAATGAAATTTTGTTTCCTTAATTTCATTTTCACATTGTTTATTACTAGTATGTAGAAATACAATTGAGTTTTACATATCGGCCATGTATACTTGAACCTTGATTGCTAAACTCATTTATTAATTCCAGTAAAATTTTTTGGTAGATTACTTGGGATTTTCTGCATACAGATCATGTGGTCTACAAATAAACACAGTTTTACTTTTTCCTTTTTGTTCTAGATGTCTTTAATTTACCTTTCTCCTTCTCCCTCTACCCCCTTTTAAGTTGCCCTGGCTATGACCACTAGTACAATGTTGAATAGAAGTGGTAAGAATAAACATTCTTGCCTGTTTCCTAATCTTGAGTGGGAAACATTCTGTCTTTCATCATTAAGTACATTAACTGTAGGTTGTCTGTAGTTGCCCTCTATCAGATTGAAGAAGTTTACTTTTATTCCTAGTTTGTTGAGAGTTTTTACCATGAATGTATGTTGGCTATTGTCAAATGCTTCTGTATCTATTGAAATGACAATATGATGTCTTTTAATCTATTAATCTAGTAAATTACATTCACTGATTTTGGGGTTTTGTTGCTTTTAGTTAATTAATTTTAAAAACCTCATCATATACTAGAGAAAGCATTACTTGATTTTTGGATGTCACACCAACCTTGCATTTCTGGGATAAATCATACTTGGTCATGGTGTATAATCTTTTATATATGTTGATGGATTTTGTTTGCTAATATCTTA
The DNA here is from genome assembly GCF_028878055.3 of Symphalangus syndactylus. Classification (NCBI taxonomy): domain Eukaryota; kingdom Metazoa; phylum Chordata; class Mammalia; order Primates; family Hylobatidae; genus Symphalangus; species Symphalangus syndactylus. Next base: position 83,497,559 of record NC_072426.2, read on the forward strand.
TTGAGTATGTTTGCATCTATATTCATGAGAGATATTGTTCTATAATTTTTGTTTCTTTTGGTGTGTTTGTCTAGCTTTGATATTGGGGTAACACTGGCCTCATTAAAGGAGTTGGAGCATGATCTATCCTTTTTTATTTTCTGAAAGATTTTTGTGAAAGACATATTATTTCTTCTTACCTTGTTGTGTCATGTCATATCGTGTCGTGTCCTGTCCTGTCTTTTTGAGATGGAGTTTTGCTCTTGTTGCCCAGGCTGGAGTGCAATGGCATGATCTCGGCCCATTGCAATCTCCACCTCCCAGGTTCAGGTGATGTTCCTGCCTCCCAAGTAGCTGGGATTACAGGTATGCACCACCAGACCTGACTAATTTTTTTTTTTTTTTTTTTTTTGAGACAAAGTCTTGTTCTGTCACCCAGGCTGGAGTGCAGTGGTGTGATCTCGGCTCACTGCAAGCTCCGCCTCCCGGGTTCATGCCATTCTCCTACTTCAGCCTCCCGAATAGCTGGGACTACAGGCACCCGTGACCACACCTGACTTTTTTTGTGTTTTTAGTAGAGACGGGTTTTACCATGTTAGCCAGGATGATCTCAATCTCCTGACCTCGTGATCCACCTGCCTCGGCCTCCCAACATGCTGGGATTACAGGTGTGAGCCACCGCGCCCTGCCTAATTTTGTATTTTTAGTAGTGATGGGGTTTCACCATGTTGATCAGGCTGGTTTTGAACTCCTGACCTCAGGTGATCCACCCGCCTCCACCTCCAATTTGGCTAATTCTTTATTTTGTAGAGATGGAGTTCTCACTATGTTGTCCAGGCTGCTCTCGAATTTCTGGCCTCAAGCAATCCTCCTACCTGGGCCTCCCAAAGTTCTGGGATTACAGGTATAAGCCACTACACCTGGCCTAAAAATGTATTTTTTATACATATGTCTCTGTCGAAATTGGGATAAAGAGAAACAGACTGGCAGTGGTATGCATTTCAAGGAAAACAGGAGAAAGCCTATTTACGTAGGAAAGTGAGGCTCTTAAGTACCTCATATACAAACATCATACCCGCTTCACTGGGTTGTGTTACCTGACTTGCCCCCTGAGCATTTGAACTTGCTACCCCCGATAGAGAATTGACTCCCTCATTTGCCAAAGAGGAATCTGAGACCTGGTGAGGGTGAGCACCTGGCCAATCATCAGTAAGCTCCTTTTCATCCCACCCACAGGCGGAGATTAGTAACCATGTCTGACAGGCATTTACTTTCCTCCTGGTGAGTAGCTGGAAAAGAGATTAGTTTGGAAATATTTGGAAATAGCACCGTTTGTCTCTCACATATCTGTGATCTGGAAGCCCCTTGCCTGCTTCACATCGTCCTGCCTTTCCAGACCGAACCAGTGTTCATTTTACATATGTTGATTGATGGCTCATGTCTCCCTAAAAGGTATAAAACCAAGCTGTGCTCTGACCACCTTGGGCACATGTCATCAGAACCTCCTGAGGGTGTGTCACGGGAGCATGTCCTCAACCTTGGTGACTTGGTGCTAACACTGTACTAAATTACCAGGCTGGTTAACATCTATTGGAACTTCTTGGTGCCAAAGGCTGTGGGAGACCTGAACACATTGTCAAGGGAGGAGGAAGGGGAAGGAGAAGGGCTGTGGGATCCCCTGCATGAAAAGCCCCATGCTGGTGGCAGCCCCCACCTGCTGCTCTGGGGCTCAAAGTTGCTTAGGTCTCTTCACTTGAGTGCAGATGCTGCTGGCCCTTTGGGTAGGTGTGTGAGGGAGGCAGCCCTGGCTGTAAAGAGAGCACGGGCTTGGCTGGGTGTGGTGGCTCACGCCTGTAATCTCAGCACTTTGGGAGGCTGAGGTGGGCAGATCATTTGAGGTCAGGAGTTTGTGACCAGCCTGGCCAACATGGTGAAACCCCATCTCTACTAAAAAAAAGAAAATACAGAAATTAGCCGGGCATGATGGCATCTATCTGTAATTCCAGCTACGCAGGAGGCTGAGGCAGGAGAATCACTTGAACCCAGGAGGCGGAGGTTGCAGTGAGCTGAGATAGCGCCACTGCACTCCAGCCGGTCGACAGTGTGAGACTCCATCTCAAAAAAAAAAAAAAAAAAGAGAGAGAGAGTACTGGCTTTTGGGTCATTAGGCCTATTATATAACTGAATTGTGTCAGGCGTCTCAGCTGAAGCTCAGCCATTATAACTCCTGTGACCTGCATATATATGTCCAGATGGCCTGCAGGAACCAAGAAGTCTGGAGCAGCCAAAAAACCACAAAGTAAAACAGCCAGTTCCTGCCTTAACTGAGTAACAAAAATTACAACATTTTACCATTGTGACTTGTCCCTGCCCTACCTTAGCTGATCAGTCAACTTTGTGACATTCTTCTTCTGGACAATGAGTCTTACGATCTCCCCACTATGTACCTTGTGACCCTCTCCTCTGCTAACAATAGATAACCACCTTTTACTGTAACTTTCCATTACCTACCCAACTCCTATAAAGCAACCCCTTCCCCATCTCCCTTCGCTGACTCTTTTCGGACTCAGCCCACCTGCACCCAAGTGAATTAAAAGCTTTATTGCTCTTACAAAGCCTGTTTGGTGGTTTCTTCACACGGATGTGCTTGACAAATAGGGGTCGGCTTGCCCAGTGCAGCTAAGTCCAGATATCCACACTGAGGTTGCAGCACTAGAAAGGAAGGTGTTTATTCAGAGCCCCGAGCAAGGGGGACCAGGCAGCTCATGCTCAAATCCTGACCTCTCTGATGGCTGGCAGATGTGAACCCTGAAAATTTGAGACAAGTGTCAATTTAGAAAGTTTATTTTGCCAAAGTTGAGGACATATGCCCGTGACACACCCTCAGTAGGTTCTGACGACATGTGCCCAAGGTGGTCAGAGCACAGCTTAGTTTTATACCTTTTAGGGAGACATGAGCCATCAATCAACATATGTAAAATGAACATTGGTTCCGTCTGGAAAGGCAGGACAACTTGAAGCAGGCAGCGGGCTTCCAGATCACAGATAGGTGAGAGACAAGGGGTTGCATTCTTTTGAGTTTCTGATTAGCCTTTCCAAAGGAGGCAGTCAGATATGCATTTATCTCGGTGAGCAGAGGGATGACTTTGAATAGAATGCGAGGCAGATTTGCCCTAAGCAGTTCCCAGCTTGAATTTTCTCTTTAACTTAGTGATTTGGGAGGGCCAACATAGTTTCCTTTCACACAGATAAGCGTTTTAAAGGCAGGGGTACATTTTCAGGAAAGCAGAAGTTAGACAAAATTGTAAATCAGTACATGAAGGGTACACATTGGTTTGGCCCAAAAAAGGTGAGATATATTGAAGCAGGGGCTTACAGGTCATAGGTGGATTTAGAGATTCTTTGATTTGTAGTTGGTTCAGGAGGCGATGCCTCGCCTCAAAATTCGGGGTTAACAGAAAAGAGTATTAGCTTTAGCTCACGGGTGTGGCTTTCAGGAGCCTCCGGAAGAAATTTAGAATGAAAGAAGGTGGTCAGAGTGCAGTCCTCGGCTCCCTCTATCTGAGGTCTGCAGGCCAGCAGATCCGTTTGGTGGGGTCCACGTGGAGGTCCAGGTTTCTGAATGACAAACTCAACGACGTGTGTTAAGTTGTTTAGTTCCTAAAAGTAAACATCTCCGGACTCTAACTTCCTTGGCTATTGTTTTGGGCTACTATTACCTTCCTGCCTAACAAGTTACTTACTTACTTCTCAGGGCTAGCTGGATGCCTGAAATTTCCCTTGAAGGCACTCAAGATTTTCCTTTATTTCCATGCTTGGTGGTGGCATTGGGGTGGTGACACAGGTCCCTGCTTCATCTCAGGCCTGGGTTTAAATTCTCGCTCTTTCTCACCATCTGAAAACCCTGAATAGTTGTTTCCATCCTGAAACCTCAATGCCCCACTGGTAAAGTCGGGGTGAGAAGGCCTGTTTTGTTGTGTTGCTGGGAAATCCCTGAGGTAATGCATGTGTGGACATGAGAGGCTCCGGCTCCCTTCCCACCTCTCAGCCCTCCACCCTAGGGTGGTTCTGGAAGGCACTGCTCATGGTAAGGACAGAAGATTACTGGCTGGCATTCTTCTCTCTGATTCAGTGGCTGCATTTACTTTGCTTGTGCTGTATGAGGAGAATAAAGGCCTGTGATGCTAGTATAGATCAGTTCAGATACACTGGTGGGTACGTGGCTGCTGCCCAAGACTCCTGAGTGCCCCCACTCAGCATGTTGGATCCTGGTCCCTCCAGACTTCAACATCATCCAGAAACAGAAGGAGTAGAACCTGGCACAGTAGGGTCCCCTAGACTGACTTCTGGCAGCTGAACTGAAGGGTCAGTGGTTGAGCCATACTGGTTGTTGAACACTTTGAATACCACATCTAGAAAGAAAATACAAGCTTCCTGTCACCAGAGCCGCCTTGTGACTGTGTTACATTCAACACAAGACAAACATCAGCTCCACAAAAGGGAGCGGTCTCTGGGACAATCCATTGAAAGCGTGAGAGGCAGGTAGTTCCTGGGCTCTTTGCATAGTTGCTCTAAGCTGTAAACACAATGATCCTTGACCAAATACCCTTTAATCCACTTGACAAACAAGAAGCTTCCAGACCTCCAAGGGGATGCCCAAGTTTCCCTTTTCTCTGGGACAAAACCTGGTTTTGTTTCTTAGGTTTCTCAGCGGCTAATCCCGAACGTGTTTGCTTTTGCCCCGTTTCTTTGTCCCAGTGTTTTTTTTCTGCTGTTTTCACACCTCTCTGGATAAGCTTTCCAAGTTCCTTACAGAAAACAAGAAAGATTATTCACCAGCAGTCTTCCTGGTCCCTGGCTTGTCAGCCTCAATGCATTCCAGTGCACTCTTGTGACGCCAGAGTAGCCGTGGCTCACAGCATTTACAGTGTTCTTTCTCGCTATTCTATTAGTGGCTTCCTTTTCCAACCCAGTTCTTTGCCTGGATCTCCAGGATCTCTATCCCACCATCACCCTCACTCCATGTAGGGGGTTCACCCTACAGCGTTTCTGTTGCTGTAAAAAGACCCTCTACTGCATCCTTTGGCGTGGAGAATTTGTCTTATTGTATTTTTGAAGCAAGAGATTATGCAGAAATGAATCCATGGGTGGGGGCAGAGTCTGTCTTTCTGGTTTCTGCAGAGTGAAAACTCTCATAATGCCTGTCCTAGACTAAGCCCCTCAGTCCAGAAGCTGGTCCACCTCTGGACTTAACACTTGAGCTGAAAACGTCTTTTTGCCAATGCTCATTTTAGTTCAGTTTCCAACAGAACAGAATCCTGACGAATACAGAAACGGGTCCTGCCACAGGGTATTACAAATATTGGGCTCACAAAGTAAAACTGCCAGGGTGTAAGTGGACCCTCAGGGAGGCTGGCTTTTGCCAGGCTGGGAAGTGGGCAGTCCTCGAACACTGAACACTTTTCCATCTGTCCCTTCATGCCTGCTTGTCTTGGGGAGGCTGGCTTTTATGGAGGGGTCCCTGGGAAAGAATGGGGGCCGATGGGGAGGGGAATGGGATCCGTATTGCGTATTTGGGGTGAGGAAGGGACCCAGAGGGAAAGTGGAAGAACAGGATCCGGTGGAGGGCAATGTGCAGGGTGGGGGTGGGGGTGCAGTTTTCACCACTGGTCTCTGTGAGATACGAAGTAAGACTGTGTTCTGCTTATGAAGTAAGCAGTTGGGTGAGAGGTTTAAGAGAAGAGATCGTGGTTTGGAAAGGCTCTAGAGCAGGATGGGAGAGGAAGCGGATGGGAGATAAGTCATCAGCTTGAAGACTGGTGAGGGGAGCACCGATCTTGGTGTTAAATCAAGTTTAGCCTAAAGTCTTCTCCTTACACATTTTAAATTCACCCTAATGGTTTCTCTGTACAGAGTGAACTGTAAGCTAACTGCACGTGTAAACAGGCTGTCACCTACTCTCGTACCAAGTAGCTGAGTCTCGGTTAATCACAGCAGCCAGACTTCATTTTTTTTTTTTTTTTTTTGAGACGGAGTCTTGCTCTGTTGCCCAGGCTGGAGTGCAGTGGCGCAATCTCGGCTCACTGCAAGCTCCGCCTCCCGGGTTCACGCCATTCTCCTGCCTCAGCCTCTCTGAGTAGCTGGGACTACAGGCGCCCGCCACCACGCCCGGCTAATTTTTTGTATTTTTAGTAGAGACGGGGTTTCACCGTGGTCTCGATCTCCTGACCTTATGATCCGCCCGCCTCGGCCTCCCAAAGTGCTGGGATTACAAGCATGAGCCACCGCGCCTGGTCAGCAGCCAGACTTCAACCACTCACAGGCAGCCAGCTGTTCAAACTGGACTCAAATAAGCCAAACACCATGCCATCACCAATCCGTCTGTTTCTGTACCTCACTTCTAGTTTCTGTACATCACTTTCCTTTTTCTGTCCATAAATCTTCGACTACGAGGCAGCGCAGGAGTCTCTCTGAACTGATTTTTGCCTGGGGGCTGCCTGATTCACACAAATCGTTCTTTGCTCAATCAAACTCTGTTAAATTTAATTTGTCTAATGTTCTTTTAACACTGGGAATGATGGCAGGGCACGGTGGCCCATGCCTGTAATCCCAGCACTTTGGGAGACCAAGGCAGGCAGATCACTTGAGGTCAGGAGTTCAAGACCAATCTGGGGAATGGTGAAACCCCGTCTCTACTAAAAATACAAAAATTAGCCAGGCATGGTGGTGCATGCCTGTAGCCCCAGCTACTGGGAAGGCTGAAGCACAAGAATCGCTTGTGCCTGGGAGGCGGAGGTTGCAGTGAGCTGAGATTGCAGCACTGCACTCCATCCTGGGCGACAAAGCAAGACTCTGTCTCAGAAAAAAACAAAAAACAAAACAAAACAAAAAAACCTGGAAATGAATGGCAGCTCCTGCCACAGCATCAGCCCAAGGGCTGTGTGACTCCATGGATCTTGAGGTGTTCTTTGGGGCTTGTAGGGCTGACCCACAGGTGGGGATAGTGTGGCTATAGTCAAAGTTTAAAATCTCTACATGTCAAAACATATCATTTGAGAGGTAAAAATGTAAATGAGGAAAATTTCTCATTCCTTAGTTCTAACTCCAGAATGGGTGGGCTGACCATGAAAAAAATCAGGGAAATATTTTAACATGTGTGATACTTGAAGATTAATATCTTTAATATTTAAGGAGCCTTAACTAATCTAGAAGAAAAATATAAATACCCCAAACAGAAAAATAGCTAAAGGACATGAGTGAACAGGGTACTCACAAAAGAAGAAAAACAATTGGTCAATACATATACAAAAAAAGGTCTAGGCTGGGCACGGTGGCTCACGCCTGTAATCCCAGCACTTTGGAAGCCCGAGGGGGGCAGATCACGAGGTCAGGAGATCAAGACCATCCTGACTAACACAGTGAAACACCGTCTCTATTAAAAATACAAAAAATTAGCCGGGCATGATGGAGGGTGCCTGTAGTCCTAGCTACTCAGGAGGCTGAGGCAGGAGAATGGCGTGAACCTGGAAGATGGAGCTTGCACTGAACCAAAATTGCACCATCGCACTGCAGCCTGGGAGACAGAGCGAGACTCCGTCTCAAAAAAAAAAAAAAAAAAAGGTCTGATCTTGCCAATTAGCAAAGAAAAATAAATTAAGACAAAACATTTCCCACATATCAGAGTAATAGGTGATAATCTAAGAGAATTATAATTTTCTTTTACCCAGAAATTCTACCTCTGTGATTTTTTTTTTTTTTTTTTTTTTTTTTTTTGAGATGGAGTTTCGCTCTTGTTGCCCAGGCTGGAGTGCAATGGTATGATCTCAGCTCACAGCAACCTTCGTCTCCCAGTTTCAAGTGATTCTCTTGCCTCAGCCTCCGGAGTAGCTGGGATTACAGGCATGCTCCACCATGCCCGGCTAATTTTGTATTTTTAGTAGAGATGGGGTTTCTCCATGTTGGTCAGGCTGGTCTCGAACTCGCTACCTCAGGTGATCCACCCACCTTGACCTCCCAAAGTGCTGGGATTACAGGTGTGAGCCACCTCACCCGGCCTCTATGAATTTATCTTAAAGAAATTAGTGTAAGTGTGGGAAATTTTTATCTGAAGGACCTGGATTTCAAGAGTGTTTCTTTTTTTTTTTTTTTTTTTTTTTGAGACAGAGTCTCACTCTCTCGCCCAGGCTGGAGTGCAGCGGCGCGATCTCGGCTCACTGCAAGCTCCGCCTTCCAGGTTCACGCCATTCTCCCGCCTCAGCCTCCCAAGTAGCTGGGACTATAGGCGCCCGCCACCACGCCCGGCTAATTTTTTTTGTATTTTTAGTAGAGACGGGGTTTCACCATGTTAGCCAGGATGGTCTCGATCTCCTGACCTCGTGATCTGCCCATCTTGGCCTCCCAAAGTGCTGGGATTACAGGCGTGAGGCACCGTGCCCAGCCCAGTGTTTCTAATTATAGAAAAAAAAAGTCAGAAACAACCTGAGTGTTCAACAAGAGGTACCTGACCAAATAAATGATGGTCCATATCATTCCATGGAATAAAATGTAGCCATTAAAATAATAATCAGGGCCGGGCGCGGTGGCTCACGCCTGTAATCCCAGCACTTTGGGAGGCCGAGGCGGGTGGATCACGAGGTCAGGAGATCGAGACCATCCTGGCTAAAACGGTGAAACCCCGTCTCTACTAAAAATACAAAAAATTAGCCGGGCGTGGTGGCGGGCGGCTATAGTCCTAGCTACTCGGGAGGCTGAGTCAGGAGAATGGCGTGAACCCAGGAGGCGAAGCTTGCAGTGAGCCGAGATTGCACCACTGCACTCCAGCCTGGGCCACAGAGTGAGACTCCGTCTCAAAAAAAAACCAAAAAATAAAATAAAATAAAATAATATTCAGCCCAGGCATGGTGGCTTATGCCTGTAATCCCAACACTTTGGGAGGTGGAGGCAGGAGGATCACTTGAGCCCAGGAGTTCAAGACCAGGCTGGGCAGCATAGCAAGACCCTGTCTCTACAAAAAAATCTAAAAATTAGCTGGGTGTGGTGGCACGCTCCTGTAGTCCCACCTACTTGGGATGCTTAGGTGGGAGGATCAAATGAATCTAGGAATTGGAGGTAACAGTGAGCTATAATGGTGCCACTGCACTCCAGCCTGGGCAGCAGAGCAAGACTATGTCTTTAAAAAAAATTAAAATAAAAAGAAAAATAAATAATTAAAAGAAAAATAAGTTGGTTCCATCTATAAGGATGACAGTTGAGGTAGGATCAACACTGAAAACTGATCAGGCAGGTTTGGACAGAGCTGGCTGTCACACACCCGGACAGCACTGCTCATTTCATTTGCCTTCCTCCCTGTGGGCAGCTGGCCACACCTGCTCTGAGCATCCCTTTCTCAACCCCAGGGAGCAGTAGATGAGCTCATTTCGGCAGTGGTATGGGTTGGTCTTGCCAGGATACTTTTTACTTGGGAATACCTGAGATAACCCAGGTAAAATCCTGTTCTGGGCAGCTGCTTTGCGCCAGGCACCCTGCTGGTCACTGGAAGGCACACTGACAGGAATAGGTTACAGTCACCGTCTGGGTCACAAAGTTCTTAGTTTTTTTTTTATTTTTGAGACAGAGTCTTGCAGTCGCCCAGGCTGGAGTGCAGTGGCGCGATTTCGGCTCACTGCAGGCTCCGCCCCCCGGGGTTCACGCCATTCTCCTGCCTCAGCCTCCTGAGTAGCTGGGACTACAGGCGTGCGCCACCTCGCCCGGCTAATTTTTTGTGTTTTTAGTAGAGACGGGGTTTCACCGCGTTAGCCAGGATGGTCTCGATCTTCTGGGTGTCACAAAGTTCTTAATTGCAAACAATAGAATTTGCTGTAGGTCATTTGAGGTGGAAAGAGATTTGTTAGAGAATTCAAGCCTCTACTAAAGGCCAGAGACACAGGCTTTCTTGGCACAAGGTCAGGTAGAGCACTGAAACCACACTGCTGCTTGGCTCCAGCAAGACCACCCTGCTACCAGTCACAGTCACGGCCCCCAAACACTGACACTGCACACTGGACTCCAGAAACCCTTGCCCTAAGAGCCAGAACCCTCCACGCCATCATTCCTAGGGAGATTCTGCATGATGCCAGTGTCCTTGGACCCTCTCTGAAGAGGACTTGTTGAGAGGAGAGTGTTTGTGGAGCCGAGGTTCGTGCCTGTACCCTGGAGGCAAGCAGGTGAGGGCAGCAAATCCTAGTTGCTCTCAATGTAAGGCAGAACTTTCCACTTCACACTGTGGGAAGTTCTTCAAACTTGGAGTTTTAAAAGAAACCAAGGGGCTACAGTGCATGATGAATGTGCCCCGACTTCCTGGAACTTAGAGTCGATGAACACTTAACTTACACAGGTAAAGGCAGAAGTGTGTGGCACCCTTGGTGAGTGAGGAGGCAGCCAGACAGCACTACAGTTCTTCTAAGGAGCAGGAGAGTGACCTCAAGCTGTGTTAGGGGTGGTGAGGCTGATTTTAGGGAGAGTAGAGGGTGGTGCTGGAAAGGGCCACTATGGCCAGCTCAGATGAGCTTCAAGGACCCCCTGGTTAGGAGCATGAACTCTCATCTGTGGGTAAAGGGATCTCAGGGTTAAATTTTAGGAACTGTAGCAAGCTGTGGCGAGGAGTGAGGGGACTTTTTGGGATAAAATTGTCTTATGAGCTCAATTGCATCCCCTAAAAATTAATTGGTTTAAGCCCTAACCCCCAATATCCCAGAATGTGACTGTAATGGAGACACGGCCTTTAAAGAGGTGGCTTAGGTAAAATGAGATCGTTAGAGTGGACCCTAATCCAATACAGCTGGTGTCCTTATAAGAAGAGGAAATTTGGACACAGAGATGCCAAGGATGCATGCCATGTGAGAGGCAGCAAGAGCGTGGCCATCTGCAAACCAAGGAGAGAGGGCTCAGAGGAAAACAAGCCTTCCCCAATGGCTTGACCTCACATTTCTAGTCTCCAGAACTGTGAGCAAATAAATTTCTTTAGTCAAAGCCACCCAGTTGGGGTGTTTTGTTGTGGTGGCCAGAGCAAACAGATAAAGTAGTAAGTCCCTCCAGCACCCTAGGAGGTTCTGCTTGTTGCCATTCCCCAAAGGCCATCCTAGCCATGACGAGGGCAGGTGCGGTTGTTTGGGAGGAGACCACTGTGGAACAAAGAGAAGCAAGGCTTGCTTGATGCAGCAGGGAGTAGACTACAGATTCAAGAAGGGCTCTAGAAAGGTCCAGCAATTCAGCTTGTCAGGGAACCCCAAGCTGTATGTAGTTCTTGCTCTCCTGTGCCCTGCAGGATGGCTTGACCCATTTCTGTTCTCATGTCAGACCCTAAGGGCAGGGTCATCTGGGCCACCGACCCAGGCCCGGTGGGCCTGCTGGGCTGACCTCTGGGCTATTCTTATGCCTTCAGGAAACCCACCTTTACCACCTGGCTGTTGTGACTAGCATCCCTGAGGCTCTGTTTCTTTGTGTGTTAAATCAAATAAGGACACATCATGTGCTAGCAATCCACCAGCATAGGGCGAAGGCTCAGCAAAGAGAAGTTCTCTCCTCCTCTGCTCTTTTAGGTCAGGAGCAAATGCAGATCGGGGTGGGGCCAAGGTAAACACATAACTTGGGTGGAGATATGATTGATTAATAAATCATAAATCATCTGAAACCATACTTTCCTTTTGATAGTCAACCCTCTGTAAACAATGTGTTCTCACCTTGTTATCATTTCCAATGATGTCGAATGCGTGGTTGCCCTCTTCTGTATAAAAGTTTGATGCAGCTTTTCCTGGATGTACCTGTCTATAAGGAGTCCTGCTTGTCACAATGGTAAGTAACTGGTTTTATATATAAAGGCTAGAAAATCAAAAGAGAATATGTATTCCTTATTTTAATATGTGCGTGCTTCTACCGCATAGCATTGAATGGTAAATGTGACCTAGTTAGGAATCTTATGTTATTACCTGCAATTCAATGTGCAGAGTATGAGAGTCTGAGAGCTTAGGAAAATTGTAATGAGTTTAGCACTAGTTCTATTCTCTAAGATCTAAGTTGTTTTTCCTTCCAGTAATTCTGGGGTTCAATTAGATTTCATAGGTGTCTCTAATTCTTGGGTCCTATATGAGTAATTTGAAATTAAAAATAATTTCAGAGCTACATGACTGCATCGTTTTTGAGATGAGGGAACTGAGCCTGGGGAGGGGAAGAAGCTGCCACTGGGGTCTCCCCGCAAGCCTGTGAATGAGCTGAGATAGGAACCCAGGCATCCCTCTCTCCCTGCCAGGGGCTCCCAAACTTGGCTGTGCAGTGGGACCTCCGGGGGAATTTTGAAGAACACTGACACCCATCTTCCACCCGGACACTCTGATTTAATTGGGCTGCAGTGAGAACAGGGCATCAATTTTAAAACCTGCCCAGGTGATTTTAATGCTCACTCAAGTTTGGGAACCATTTCCCTAGGCCCTTTTCGCTGTATCATGTGTTAAGGAAAAATCTTGGGTTTGGGGTTGTGTTTGTTTGTTTATTTGTTTGTTTTTGAGACAGGATCTCACTCTGTCGCCCAGGCTGGAGTGCAGTGGTGCAGTCATGATTCACTGCAGCCTGGACCTTCCTGGGCTCAGGTGATTCTCCCATCTCAGCTTCCCAAGTAGCTGGGACCACAGGCGAGCGCCACCATGCCCGACTAATTTTTGTATTTTTTTTAGAGACAGGATTTTGCTATGCTGCTCAGGCTGGTCTTGAACTCCTGGGCTTATGCAATCTGCCCACCTCAGCCTCCCAAAGTGGTGGGATTACTGGTGTGAACCACTGTGCCTGGCCAAGAAAGAATTTTGCTTCAAAATTTATAAAAACCCATGCAGGCTTTTCTTGTGTCTTAAACTTGATCTTTCTTAAAACATTGTTTGCTAACGCCGGGGAATGAACTGGGCTGCTCTGGGGCTGCAAGGGGAGATGAGACAAGAAGCAGCCAGCCAAGTGGGAGGAGCCAAGGGAGGCGGGAGAGGGTCCTCAGGAGGGGACCCCGGGCCTCCTCTGGGTCACTCGGCAAGACAAACTTGCTCTCAGAAACTGTCTGGAGGCAGAACTGGGGATGGTAAAACAACAGTGGGGTAGGAGGTCCTCCCCATCTCCACTCGACAGGCTCCTCCAGCCTATACTCCATGCAGCCTCGCAGTGAATTTAGCAAGCTGCGGAGCTGGCAATACCCCTGCCTGCCTAAGATCCTGAGGACCCCCAACTCTTTTTTTTTTTTTTTTTTTGTGAGACGGAGTGTCGCTCTGTCGCCCAGGCTGGAGAGCGGTGGCGCGGTCTCGGCTCACTGCAAGCTCCGCCTCCCGGGTTCACGCCATTCTCCTGCCTCAGCCTCCCGAGTAGCTGGGACTACAGGCGCCCGCCACTGCGCCCGGCTAATTCTTTGTATTTTTAGTAGAGATGGGGTTTCACCGTGGTCTCGATCTCCTGACCTCGTGATCCACCCGCCTCGGCCTCCCAAAGTGCTGGGATTACAGGCGTGAGCCACCGCGCCCGGCAGCAACTCTTTATTTATTAATTTAAATTTATTTATTTATTTATTTTATTATTGTTATTTTTAGTAGAGATGAGCTTTTGCTATGTTGCCCAGGCTGGTCTCTAACTCTTGGGCCCAAGTGATCCCTTGGCTTCCCAAAGTGCTGGGATTACAGGTGTGAGACATTATGCCTGGCCAGACTCCCAACTCTTGATCATGGGATAAGACCCTTCCAGGAGCAGTAATTTACCTAAAGAGACACAACTTCTTTTTTTTTTTTTTGAGACGGAGTCTCTCTCTGTCGCCCAGGCTGGAGTGCAGTGGCGTGATCTCGGCTCACTGCAAGCTCCGCCTCCCGGGTTCACGCCATTCTCCTGCCTCAGCCTCCTGAGTAGCTGAGACTACAGGCGCCCGCTACCATGCCCAGCTAATTTTTGTATTTTTAGTAGAGACGGGGTTTCACCATGTTAGCCAGGATGGTCTCGATCTCCTGACCTCATGATCCACCCGCCTCGGCCTCCCAAAGTGCTGGGATTACAGGCGTGAGCCACCGCGCCCAGCCAAGAGACACAACTTCTAAGGGTACTGCCAGCCTGCTTCACCTCAAGACTAGCTGTACCATCTAGAAAATCCTAGGCCATTCTGGCGTCGTGGTGTAATCTCCTGCACACATCAGGAGCTCAGGGTTACTAAATGCAGGAAAGGAAGACAGGAAGGGAGGGAAGGCTGGTGGCAGAATGGAAGACAGGAATGAAAAGAAGCTTTAGAGCCTCTCTACTCAGGGGTGGGCCTCAGACCAGCAGCGTGGGCATCACCTGGGAGCTTCCGTATAAGTCTAAAGACCTACTGAAGCAGAATCTGCAGGTTAATTAACAGGCTCTCTGGTCGGGCGCCGTGGCCCATAATCCCAGCACTTTGGGAGGCCGAGGCGGGCGGATCATTTGAGGTCCCATATTTGAGACCAGCCTGGCCAACATGATGAAACTCCGTCTCTACTACAAATACAAAAATTAGCCAGTTGTGGTGCACTACCGTAATCCCAGCTACTCAGGAGGCTGAGGCAGGAGAATCACTTGAACCCGGAAGGCGGAGGTTGCAGTGAGCCAAGATTGCATCACTGCACTCTACTCTGGGCGACAGAACGAGATTCCGTCTCAAAAACAAACAAACAAACAAACAAAACAAAACAAAAAAAACTCCCAGGAATTTATATGCACATTAAAGCAGCACTGGGTTGGTGATTGTTCCTGGGTTCTCACCTGGGAGACTAGGTAAAGATACTGAGGCAGTGGCTCCGAGATTGTGTTTCCTATGAGCTCCCTGGGTAACTCTAATGCTCACCCAAATGAGAGAACCCCTCTTTCTACAGGGAAGGAAAACTGAGTTTCAGAGAGAGAGCTAGAGAGAGAGAGTTAGCGTTAGGCTATTTCTGAGATACTGTCAAGTGGATAATCTCAAAATTAAATAATTTGCTCTCTGCTGTCACCATGTTTGGACTCTCCCCCAGTGGTTCAATCTCCTGCCTCTGCTCTAGAGCTGCAGGAGACTTGGGGATTTTGCACATGTCACTTGTCCTGGGATGCAGCCCTGCTTGTCCCTGTTGACTCTCCTGCTTTGTGACTCAGTGAAACAAAATCCCCAAGATTCCAGTGATCCCGAGTACCCCAGGAGCCCTCTTTCTGCATGAAGGGAGTAAAAATGCTGTCAACAAGGCTGGCTTTTTGGGGGGAAAAAGTTTAGGTTTCCACAATGATTTTGAGCTGAAGGTTACTCAGAAGAAGAATGAAACAGAACAAGTGCCACTCCAAGTCCCGGCTTGAGCTGAATGTATCAAGGCATTGTGTTGTTTTTAAAGAATTTCTTTCTTTCTTTCTGGCTATAAAACTCATATATTTTATTGTAGAAAATTTAGAAAATAAGAGGAAAAGTCCAAAGAAGAAAATTGTCATAATCTTCCCATCCAAAAATGACTTGTTATTTGGTACAAAACCCTCAGTGTGTTCTGAGCATCTCTCTCTGCATCATGGGAATCATGTATTTCATAGCCTGCTTCAT
The DNA here is from genome assembly GCF_028878055.3 of Symphalangus syndactylus. NCBI lineage: Eukaryota > Metazoa > Chordata > Mammalia > Primates > Hylobatidae > Symphalangus > Symphalangus syndactylus. The sequence continues at coordinate 83,513,100 of NC_072426.2, forward strand.
TTCATGTCGTGACATGTGGTGATCAATTGCTCATGTGACTTTACCTTCTTTTTTTTTTTTTTTTTTTTTTTTTTTTTTTGAGACGGAGTCTCGCTCTGTCGCCCAGGCTGGAGTGCAGTGGCACGATCTCGGCTCACTGCAAGCTCCGCCTCCTGGGTTCACGCCATTCTCCTGCCTCAGCCTCTCCGAGTAGCTGGGACTACAGGCGCCCGCCACCACGCCCGGCTAATTTTTTTGTATTTTTAGTAGAGACGGGGTTTCACCGTGGTCTCGATCTCCTGACCTCGTGATCCGCCCGCCTCGGCCTCCCAAAGTGCTGGGATTACAAGCGTGAGCCACCGCGCCCGGCGTGACTTTACCTTCTACCTTGCTGGCTCACCAGGTGTTTTTCTGAGTCACTGTTCTCCACTAGCTCTGTTCTTGGGCATTTTGTTTCTTTCCGTTTTTCCACTGCAGTGAGCATCGTTGTGGAGGAGTCTGTCTCTGTCTCTGTCTCTGTGCCATTTTTAGGATCATATCTTGAAGATGAAAAGGTGAAATCAAATGCTGTAAACGGTTTTAAGAATGTGGATATATAGTAGCAAATTGTTTTCCATAACGATTGTTCAAAGTAAGTCATTCTTGTGCATATCACTTCCCATAGATGCCTCTATTTCCCTCTGGGTGTTATAAAAATTAAATGATTATTCTCACCATCCCATTATGTTTCTGTTTCATGCTACATATTTACATTTCTTTTGTTATCAGTAAGTTGAACTTTTTCATGTGTTTATTCATCATTTCTCTGTGTGTGTGTGTGTCTGTGTGTGAAATGCCACTTTATTTCTCTTGCCCTTTTTCTGTTTAAGATGTTTTTCTTCTCCCATTGGTATGTAATGATATTGTTCTGAAAATTTGATATCTTTCTAATTTCAGTTATGTTCTTATGACGTTTATATTCTCAAATCTATTTTTCTTTTATGCTTAGAATAAGTATTTATGTATATATGCTGTGATTATTTTATGATCTTCTTGTAAAAACCCTTGAATCCTTTTAGAATTTATTTCACTAATGAGGGCTCAAATAGGAAATTAACTTTGTTTCTTCCCCAAATAGTTCACCACTTGTTCTAATAGCATTTATTGAATAATCGCTCTCCACAGATCTCAAAGAACATGTTTATTTTATAATAAACTTCTACATATATTTATACTTTCTGGGTTTTCTTTTTTTCTTTTTTACCTTATCCAACTACCTTTGGAAATTTCTGGGTTTTCTATTTTGAGCTCTGTGTTTGCCTTTTTCTTTAAAGACAGGGTTTCATTCCATTGCTCAGGCTGGAGTGTAGTGGTGCTATCATGGCTCACTGCAGCCTCAACCTTCCTGGGCTCAAGTGATTCTCCACCTCAGCCTCCCAAGTAGCACAGACTACAGGGACACACCACCACACCCACCTAACTTTTGTATTTTTTGTAGAGATGGGGTTTCACCATGTTGCCTAGGCTGGTCTTGAACTCCTGAGCTTAAGTGGTGTGCCTGCCTCAGCTTCCCAAATTGCTGGGATTACAGGAGTGAGACACTGTGCCCTCGCTATCTTTCTATTCTTATATGAGTAACATACTAGTTCAAGTAGCATCACTTCATAATTAATTTTAGCAATCTTACAGAATAAATGCCTTCATTCCCATTGCCAAAAGACAAAATTACAACAAATTTAGTTTAAAGATCTTAATTGCCTTTTTTTTTTTTTTTTTGAGACAGAGTCTCACTCTCTTGCCCAAGCTAGAGTGCAGTGGCACAATCTTGGCTCACTGCAACCTCCGCCTCCCGGGCTCAAGCGATTCTCCCGCCTCAGCCTCCCGAGTACCTGGGATTACAGGCGTGTGCCACCACGCCCAGCTAATTTTTTGGTATTTTAGTAGAGAATGGGTTTCATCATGTTGCCCAGGGTGGTTTCGATTGCCTGAGCTCAGGCAATCCACCCACCTCTGCCTCCCAAAGTGCTAGGATTACAGGCATGAGCCACCACGCCCGGCCCTCATTTAACTTTTACTCGTGAGTCTATAATCAGGGAACACCTCATTCCATAAAATAGATCGAGTGTTCTGCAGAGCTGACCGGAGAAGTTTGGCTTTTTTTTTTTTTCAGACGGAGTCTCGCTCTGTCACCCAGGCTGGAGTGCAGTGGCCGGATCTCAGCTCACTGCAAGCTCCGCCTCCTGGGTTCGTGCCATTCTCCTGCCTCAGACTCCTGAGTAGCTGGGACTACAGGCACCCGCCACCATGCCTGGCTAATTTTTTGTATTTTTAGTAGAGAGGGGGTTTCACCGTGTTGGCCAGGATGGTCTCGATCTCCTGACCTCACGATCCACCCGCCTTGGCCTCCCAAAGTGCTGGGATTACAGGCATGAGCCACCGCGCCTGGCAGAGAAGTTTGGCTTTATAGACAGAAAAGAGCCAGAAAAAGCAGAAACAGAGAACAAAAAGTAAATCGGTCTTTTCGAAGTGACTTTGCTTATAAGTTAAAGCAGAGGGAACTTTCTCATCATGTCAGCTAAAACTGGCCTGTTGGATACTTGGCTATTACCTCTCACTCTCTTCTAATTTCTTAGAAGGTTGGATAAGCAACTTAGTTTTGGCTTAGTGGCAGAGAACTTCAGCATGGGTGACTGCATTTTGGTTTGGTCTGTTGGGCCCAGTGCAGGTGCTCAGTCCAAACCAATGGCCTCCTATACATTTTATTTAACACCATCTTCTCTTTCAAAAGTTCCCAGAAATTACCATGTTAAGGTTTGTTTATTTAGCTCATCTCAAAAAGATGACAAAGTCAACTAGTACTTTTCCTTGTTCTACAATTTCAGCCTAGATTAACTGGTTTGTTCAGTTACGAGCTCCACATCATAACCTCTCACCAGAGCCCAGCCGAGGTCCTGGTACACAGCACTCAGTCAAGGATTATCCTCTGAATTAATTCATTCTCCACCCTGACCTTTCTTCACATTACAGAATGTTCTCCTGGGCAGCCTCGTGATCTTTACCACCTTTGTGACTTTATGCAATGCATCATGCTATTTCATACCTAATGAGAGAGTTGCAGGAGATTCAACCAGGGGTAAGTCTTGGCTTTTCAATGTTTATTATGTTATTGCAGCCTGGTAGATGGACCTGTCTGCAGATGAAAGCCTTTGTGTTTCTGTTTGTTTGTTTGTTTGTTTTTTGAGATAGTCATGCTGTTTCCCAGGCTGGAGTGCAGTGGCGCCATTTCAGCTTACTGCAACCTCCTCCTCCCGGGTTCCAGTGATTCTACCTTCTCAGCCTCCCAAGTAGCTGGGACTACAGGTGTGTGTCACCATGCCTGGCTAATTTTAGTATTTTTGGTAAAGATGGGGCTTTGCCATGTTGGCCAGGCTGGTCTCGAACTCCTGACCTCAGGTCATCTGCCCGCTGCAGCCTCCCAAATTGTTGGGATTACAGGCGTGAGCCACTGTGCCTGGCGTCACTTGGGGAACCTTATAAGAACACAGTAGCCTGGGCCCTGCACCCAGAGATACTGATTTCATTGTTCTAGGGTAAGGCTGAGACATGGGTGGTTTTCAAGTACCCAAGATGTTTCATATGTGCACCCAGGGTTGAAAACCACTGATGCAAAGCAAAGGGAAGTGTAGAAGTGAGATACTCATCCAGAGATAATCCAGCAGGAAAAAAACTTGGTCCCAAGTACCCATAGACTCACATGGTTACCTAATTCAATAAAAGGGCCTTATTTTTTCTTGAAATATCTGTTCTGAAATAAAACTTAGAAGGATATAAGCTTTCTGTAAGAAAACATTATCAGTAGCACGAACTGAACAGTGCTGGAATTAGCCGTGGGTGAATACAGGAGCACCATTCTTAGATACCTTTAAAATAATTGAGCTCCTCTCTCTCTGGGAGGGGTGTAGATAGTAGGGGCAGGGCTCAATGTCCTGATAGGCCTTGTTCTCATTGCATGACTTGCACTGATGATGTTGTGTGTATTGTTTTAGAATGCATGGATCTCGAAGGAAACAAACACCCGATAAACTCGGAGTGGCAGACTGACAACTGTGAGACATGCACTTGCTACGAAACAGAAATTTCGTGTTGTACCCTGTAAGTCTCAAGCCAGTGCTGGCCAAGAGGGGGACATAGTTGTTCTCTGAGGAACAGCTACGCCCTCTTGCAAAATTCCAATCTTCAGGGGTTTAGTTTTTGTTTTAGTTTTTTATAGACTTTATATAGAGTAGTTTTAGATTCACAGCAAAACTGAGCAGAGGTACAGAAATTTCCCATATGCCTCCTGCCCGCACACATGCACGACCTCCCCGTTATCAACATCGTCCACCACAGTGGTATATTTGTTATGACTGATGAACCTACATTGCACATCATTATCACCTGAGTCCATAGTTAGGGCTTACTCTTGGTGTTGCGGTATTGGGGGGTTAGTTTTCAGTCCTATTTCTTTCTTTTTAAAAAATTGTGGGCCGGGCACAGTGGCTCATGCCTGTAATCCCAGCACTTTGGAAGGCCGAAGCGGGCGGATCACGAGGTCAGGAGATAGAGACCATCCTGGCTAACACGTGAAACCCTGTCTCTACTAAAAACACTAAAAGAATTAGCCGGGTGCCTGTAGTCCCAGCTACTTGGGAGGCTGAGGCAGGAGAATGGCATGAACCCGGGAGGCAGAGCTTGCGGTGAGCCGAGATCTCACCACTGCACTCCAGCCTGGGCGACAGAACGAGACTCTGTCTAAAAAAAAAAAAAAAAAATTGCGGTAAAATATACGTAACGTAAAATGTACCATGTTAACAATTTTAAATGTATACTTTACTGGCATTAAGTCCATTCACATTGTTGTGGCATCACCACCATCCACCTCCAGAACTTGTTCATCCTGCACAACTGAAGCTCTATACCCATTAAGCAGTCACTCTCCATCCCCCGCTCCCCAGCCCCTGGCCGCCACCATTTTACTTTCTGTGTCTATGATTTTGACTACTCTAGGTCCCTCATATAAGTGGAATCATACAGTAATTGCTTTTTTGAGACTGGCTCATTTCACTTAGCATAATATCCTCATGGTTCCCCTGTGTTGAAGCTTCCATCAACATTTCCTTCTTGTTCAAGGCTGAATCATATTCTGTAATATGGAGAGACCACATTTTGCATCTCCATTCATCTGTTGATGAACACTTGCGTTGTTTTCCACCTCAGTCTCATTTCTTTTCTGTTGTTTTTGAAACTTGATAAGTAGCTTTATTCCAGATGGGCTCCTGAAGACAGGAAAGAGTATCTAATTGTCTGACACTATTCTAGAGATTGGCCCAGTCATCACTTCAGTCTGGGCCTTGTAGATTTGCAAAAACAGCAGTGGCTCTGAGCATAGCAGAGGGATCAGATGTGAGGGGTAAGGGAGGATCTGTAGTGTGCCTTGCACCATAAAACTTATGCTGCTTCACTGCTCAAGTTTAACTCACGTCAGCCCAAAGGCTATGCAGATGTTTTCTGCTGGGTTGCTATGGACACCAGAAGTCTAGAACTTGAGCAGGCAGAACACAGAGTACCCGCAGTGCCATCCTAATTTACCTGTTTCCTCAGCAGCTATGTCCATACCAGCTACCTAACTCCCAACCCCCCAAATCCATCTAACCTCTTCATGTAGCCTTGGCTTACAGTGTTTTGCAGGAACAGGAATGGATCTGATGGCAGAAGCATTGGTGTCAAGGGGCATTTCCCAAACTTGTCTGATCACAGACTCACCTGGGAAGCTTGATGAAATACAGATTCCTGGGCTCCATCCCAGAACTGATTGATCAGAATCTGCAGGGGAGGGGCCAAGGAATCTGAATTTTAACAGGTACCTCGAGAGTCTTATGAGGACACTGTGAGTAGAGAAGCAAGCACTTGACTTAGATCAGAACACCTGAGTCCTACTGAACTCGAAGTGCCTGGAGAGTTCCAGCCACATTTATTGAGCAGGCCCCATGCTAGGTGCCTAATGGAACAGAGGAATATTGGACTGGGAGATGGCTGGCTGCTCAGAGCAGGCTCCTGGGCATCGCATTGGCCAGATCACTGGGTATTACAGCTGAACCTTGATTTTGTGGCTCCAGAGATTTGACATTGTCTTTATATCAAGTGTTGATGTCACTCTGGTGGAGTGTGATTGTATCCCAGCCAGGTGAAGGACTGGTGACTGGTCCCTCCCTCACATAGGAGCGTGGCTCCCCGGTGGCTAAAGTGTCCATGTCATCCAGATTTGGCATCCCTGCCCTCTTCTAAGATTCTCCACTGTAGGCTGGGATTCTTGTGGTCCTGGTTTGGAAACGAGCCAGGCTGCTCCTTGCAGTGAAGAGGGAAGAACCTCACTGTTGGAGTCAGAGTAACTTGAGTCTGAATCTCCATTCCCTTGTATACTACCTGTGTGACCCTAAGTAAGTTTCTGAATGTCTCTGAGCCTCTGTTTCCTCACAGTATAATTAGGTGGCTATGAGAATTAAATGAGATTCTGTGTATATATTCTTTAAACCAACAAGCACTTAATGCCTTCTCTGTGCCAATTCTGTGTCCTGTGAGCCTGGGACAGTAACTGTCACCTGGTCAGGTTTCAAGGTTTCTCCTGCCATGTTGCCTATTCCATTTGGCACACTGCTCCACGCAGGGGAAATGAATCAACACCTTCTTCCCTGGAATTACCTCACTTCCTACCAAGTTTGTTTTTCTCATGAACTTTCTTCTCCTCCATGGAAAAATACAGACTTTGATTAAGCTTTTTCTGGAAGAAGTTTTTGGACCCACTGCACCCTCCTATGGGATGCTGCCCAGATCTCAAGGTGCTCAGTGGCAGTGGAGCCTGAGGCGGGGGGCCCAGGCAGAGGCTCCTGGGCAGGGTATGGGAGATGTTCTGGGCTCCACGCTGCCCGGGCCCAGGGCTGGCTCCCTGACTTGGGTGAGGAAAAGGGAGTGGGAGACAAAAGGCCAAGGTCATCCAACCACTGACTCTGGACAGCTGAATACCCGATGTTGACAATTTCTGCCTCCCTCTCTCTCTCTGCTGTTTCATCTATAGAGTAAGTCTGGTTTGCATTGAAATAAGCATCCAGTAATATGCCCTTTGCCTTACCAACTTGTACTTGCACACAGGCAGCACAGATTCACCATTTCACTTCCTACCACGAACTAAAAGAATTGTATCTCTTCAACAAACACCACTTTATTTTTAACCTTTTTTTTATTGTGGTAAAATGTATACTACATAAAATGTGCCAGTGTAACCATTTTAAAACATACAATTCAGCGGCATTAAGTACATTCACAGTACTATGCAACCATAAACCCTATTTCCAAATATTTTTAATGACTCCAATCTGAAACTCTATATCCATTAAACAATAACTCAGATTCCTCGTCCCCCAAACCTGTGGTAATCTCAAATCTACTTCCTATCTCTATTAATTTGCCTACTCTAGATATTTCATATAAATACAATCACACTGTGTTTGTCTTTTCGTGCCTGTCTTATTTCACTGAGCATGTTAAGTTTCATTCATGTTGTAGCGTATATCAGTACATCATTCTTGTTTCTGACAGAATAATATTCCATGGCATGGCCATACCACATTTTGCTTATCCATTTATTTGTTGAACACTTGAGTTGCTTCTGCCTGTTGGATAAAGTAAGTAATGTTGTTCTGAACATTAGCATACAATGTTTGTCAATATACAAACATTGGTATATAATGTTTGAGTTCCTGCTTTCAATTCTTTTGGGATATATACCCAGGAGTAGCTTTCTGGGTCATATGGTAATTTTTTGTTTAACTTACTGAGGAGCTGCCAAGCTGTTTTCCATAGCAGCTGCACCATTTTACATTCCTACCAGCCAGCAATCACCTTTAAACATGAGAAACATGAAAGGTTTTAAATGATATTTCCCAATTTTCTAAGTAAACATATGAATTATAGAATCATTGGGAAGTATAAGAGAAAAAAGAAGAAATACCTACTCATAATCCCGACTGCATAAAGGTAATAACTATTAACATTCTTTTTTTTTTTTTTTTTTTTTTTGAGACAGAGTCTTGCTCTTTTGCCCAGGCCAAACTGCAATGGCGTTATCTAGGCTCACTGCAATCTCCGCCTCCCGGGTTCACGCCATTCTCCTGCCTCAGCCTCTCGAGTAGCTGAGATTACAGGCGCCCGCCACCGCGCCCGGCTAATTTTTTTGTATTTTTAGTAGAGACGGAGTTTCACCATGTTAGCCAGGATGGTCTCGATCTCCTGACCTCGTGATCCGCCCGCCTCAGCCTCCCAAAGTGCTGGGATTACAGGCGTGAGCCACCACGCCCGGCCATAACTATTAACATTCTATATATATATATATATTTTTTTTTTTTTTTTTTGAGACGGAGTCTCGCCCTGTCGCCCAGGCTGGAGTGCGGTGGCGCAATCTCGGCTCACTGCAAGCTCCACCTCCCAGGTTCACGCCATTCTCCTGCCTCAGCCTCTCCGAGTAGCTGGGACTACAGGCGCCCGCCACCACGCCTGGCTAATTATTTTGTATTTTTAGTAGAGACGGGGTTTCACCGTAGTCTCGATCTCCTGACCTCGTGATCCGCCCGCCTTGGCCTCCCAAAGTGCTATGATTACAAGCGTGAGCCACCGCACCCGGCCAACATTCTATATTTTTATTTATTTATTTATTTATTTATTTATATTAAAAAATTGAGACAGGGTCTCACTATGTTGCCCAGGCTGGTCTCAAACTCCTGGGATCAAGCTGTTGTCTCACCTCAGCCCCAAGTAGCTGGGATTACAGGCATATGCCACCATGCCTGGGCTTCTATCATCATTTCTTTTCCTTCTTTTTTTTTTTTGAGACGGAATCTTGCTCTGTTGCCCAGGATGGAGTGCAGTGGTGTGATCTCGGCTCACTGCAAGCTCTGCCTCCTGGGTTCACGCCATGCTCCTGCCTCAGCATCCTGAGTAGGTGGGACTATGGGCGCCTGAAACCACGCCTGGCTAATTTTTGTATTTTTAGTAGACAGGGGGTTTCACCATTTTAGCCAGGATGGTCTCGATCTCCTGACCTCGTGATCCGCCCGCTTCGGCCTCCCAAAGTTCTGAGATTACAGGTGTGAGCCACCGCGCCCAGCCCTATCATCATTTCTTTATGTCTCTTTTCTATATCTTTTTTCTTTTACATAGTGGATATCAAATTTTATATCACAGTTTTGTGGGCTGATTTTTCCACTTAATATTCTAGCATTGGGCTGGGCATGGTGGCTCACGCCTGTAATCCCAGCACTTTGGGAGGACAAGGTGGGTGGATCATTTGAGGTCAGGAGTTCGAGACCAGCCTGGCCAACATGGTGAGACCCCCCCGCCATCTCTACTAAAAATATAAAAATTAGCTGGGTGTAGTGGTGTGCTCCTGTGATCCCAGCTACTCAAGAGGCTGAGGCAGGAGAATCGCTTAAACCTGGGAGATGGAGGCTGAAGTGAGCTGAGATCGTGCCACTGCACTCCATCCTGGGCGACAGAGTGAAACTCGTCTCAAAAAATTAAATTAATAATAGTAATAATACATAAATATTCTAGCATTAGTATCATCTCATCTCGTCAGAACTCTTCAAAATATTTGTATGTACTGCAGCTCAATTAGAGGTGGTCTCTGACTTTCATCAGCTTCTCCCTGGGCTCCATGACACTGGCCTGGAGTGACTCATTGCTCTGGTTGGTTGAGAGAGCTCCTTTGCCAACAGGCCTCTAAGTCAGGGCTGGGATTTGTTTCCTTTCCACATTCTAGCAACAATATGCTGGCCACTTCCTGAACAGGGAGGGTGGGAGGAGCCAGCATGGAACAAGCTGCCACTTTCCAGAGTAGCCAGACTTGCCCCTGGGCCTGTCAGCACCTACTGATGACCTTCTGTGCCTGCAGGATGGAATGTAGGGGTGAGCTGTGTGACTGTATGGTACAGACTGGTTCAGGTTCCTGGAGGCCACGCTCTGGGGCTGCCAGCCAAAGGGTGCCCTTAAGTTGGAGTGTGGGTGACTAGCTGAACAGAGCTGGCACTGGGGAGGGGGTGCTGGGGGTCCTTTCTCTTCTAACAGTCCCCGGTTTTGTCTCAATGACAGTGTTTCTACACCTGTGGGTTATGACAAAGACAACTGCCAAAGAATCTTCAAGAAGGAGGACTGCAAGTATGTTGTGGTGGAGAAGAAGGACCCAAAAAAGACCTGTTCTGTCAGTGAATGGATAATCTAATGTGCTTCTAGTAGGCACAGGGCTCCCAGGCCAGGCCGCATTCTCCTCTGGCCTCTAATAGTCTATGATTGTGTAGCCATGCGTATCAGTAAAAAGATTTTTGAGCAAACACTTGAATATGTGTGTCCTTTTAATTTATAATTTATGTATGCATTGATTTAATACACATTATAAAGAATACAAAACATTTAAAAAGGGAGACAAAACTACATATGAATGGCCGGGCACAGTGGCTCATGCCTATAATCCCAGCACTTTGGGAGGCTGAGGCAGGCGGATCATTTGAGGTCAGGGGATCGAGACCAGCCTGGCCAACATAGTGAAACCCCGTCTCCACTAAAATACAAAATTAGCATGGTGGCAGGCACCTGTAGTCCCAGCTACTCGGGAGGCTGAGGCAGGACAATCACTTGAACCCGGGAGGCGGAGGTTTCAGTGAGCCAAGATCACATCAGTGCACTCCAACCTGGGTGACAGAGTGAGACTCCGTGTCAAAAAACAAGCAAACAAACAAAAACACCCAAACCCAAACAAAACAAAACAAAACACATATGAATAAAAGTTCTATTTTTCCTAAACTCTATAATAGGTCATTGTGCATCCCTTACTCAGGGGGCCACTGCCACTCTTACTGTTTCTGATGTCTGCACTCTGCTGCCTGTGTCCTGCTGTCTGGTGAACGATGAAAAAAAATGTATGTCTTCAAGCTGGAATTAGATCCCTTCTTTTCTTTACGGTGTTCCTGTTTATCCCTCCTTCCTCTTCATCAGGAAGTGTCTTCTATGATGTGTCCCCCATATTCCTCTGTGTTTGCTTGAGGTCAAAGCAGCTTAGAACAAGACAGCCTGAAGAAAGTGCCCCCAAGACCACATGCAGCCTGAGGGGAATTAAAGGCCAGGGGCTCTGCCTTGCAGATAGAGAGTGCCCTGGGTGCAAGGCCTCAGTGTCAGTTATCTCTTGCTACACACAGACCACCCAAAACTTAGTGGCTTAAGACAATGACAACATTGATTTCTCTTTTAACTGTTTCTGTGTTAAAGAACATCTGTTCACTCAACAGGTCTGTACTGAGCACCTGGGCCAGGGGATACAGCAGTGAACCAAAGAGATCTCAGGAGAGAACCCTGTTTTCCTGGGGCTTGGACTCAGCTGTGTGTACGTGACAGATCAGAAATGAGCAAACAGTCATCTGTTGAACAATCAGTGGGCAACTGATAAAGAGCTTTATTTTCCCCTGTCCCCTATCTGTTCAAACATGCTATGTGGGCCAGTTGAGCAATCTAGACAGGTCCCTTAGCTTTCTTGTTCACCTTCAGATAATTTAAAAAAGTGGTCTGAGTTACATTTTGAGTTACACAAAGTCTCATTCCAGGGGCTGCATCTGAATTGAGAGGGAATGGGGGACAGGAGAGTTAAGGGCTCCTTCTGCCTGAGGTCATGTTCTAGGCTGACTTCCTCATGGGACTTTTGTGGGCCTCTCTCTCCACAGCTCCCCTTCCACTCACAGCCTATGAATGTTATCTTAGCTTCTGCATCATAATCTATGTCTCCTGTTGTTTTCTAATGAGGTTGCCTTGCTCCTTGTAGCAGTCACTCTTGGATGAGATCCATAAAACTCTGCTATGATCATCTCCTTTGCTGCGGAATGTGGGGAAGCAGTTGGCAACTAAGTAGGAAGACCTCTGTCAAAACTGAGACAGAAGGCTGGGCGCGGTGGCTCATGCTTGTAATCCCAGCACTTTGGGAGGCCGAGGAGGGCGGATCACGAGGTCAGGAGATCGAGACCACGGTGAAACCCCGTCTGTACTAAAAATACAAAAAATTAGCCGGGCGTGGTGGCAGGCGCCTGTAGTCCCAGCTACTTGGAGAGGCTGAGGCAGGAGAATGGCGTGAACCCAGGAGGCAGAGCTTGCAGTGAGCCGAGATCGCACCATTGCACTCCAACCTGGGTGACAGAGCGAGGCTCCGTCTCAAAAAAAAAAAAAAAAAAACAAAAAACTGAGACAGAAAGAAGTGCTATTTAACATCTAGTCACAAGTAAATAATGTGGGTTATAATCTGAGCTGTAGGCTGGACGTGGCGGCTCATGCTTGTAATCCTAGATGAGGTGGGAGGATCGTTTGTGCCCAGGACTTTGAGACCAGTCTGGGCAACACAGCAAGACCCTGTCTCTACAAAAAAATTTTAAAAACCGGGCATCATGGCGCATGTCTGGAATCCCAGCTACTCAGCAGGCGCATGTCTGGAATCCCAGCTACTCAGCAGGTTGAGGCATGAGAATCGCTTGAACCCAGGAGGCAGAGGTTGCAGCGAGCCGAGATTACACCACTGCGACTGGGCGACAGAGTCAGACCCTGTCTCAAAGAAAAAAGAAAAGAAAAGAAAAAAAGAATCTGGGTTCTGCCATTTATTTATTTACTCAAAAAATTTTTTTTTTTGAGACGGATTCTTGCTCGTCGCCCAGGCTGGAGTGCAGTGGCGCGATCTCGGCTCACTGCAACCTCCGCCTCCCAGGTTCAAGCAGTTCTGCCTTAGCCTCCCGAGTAGCTGAGACTACACGCACGAGCCACCACGCCTGGCTAATTTTTTTGTATTTTTAGTAGAGAAGGAGTTTCACCGTGTTAGCCAGGATGGTCTCCATCTTCCGACCTTGTGATTCGCCCGCCTCGGCCTCCCAGCGTGCTGGGATTACAGGCGTGAGCCACTGCTCCCGGCCTATTTACTCAATCTTTAGAAAAACAAATGTGGCAAAGGTGGAATAATACAACATATGGCCTTTTGTGTCTTATGATATTAATTTTTGCATCTGAATGTTCAAACTAAATAATATCTACCTTGTGAGGACATCTGAATCACTTAGGATGGTCCTCGACACCAAATTTGCCTTCAAAAAAGCATTTGCTTCATTTAATTTAGATTTATTAACGAAAGGCTAAAGGTCACTGTGCAAGGGCGGGGGTGGGGGCGGTGAGTGTGCGCCTGCGCTCTGCCCCTCCTAGAGGGCAGTCAAAGGCTTCTGGCTGACCCGAGCGGAGATCTCGCGAGACTGTCAGACGTATGGCGAGAGGTGTGGGAGGAAGATTGTGTTGTCGCGAGAACTCTGCCTTTGAGCCGTAGGTTAGTGTGGGGCCGTGTCTCAGTCCACCCAAGGTCTCCTCGGATCGCCTGGAGAGGCACTCGGACCTGGTAAGAACGCTGTGGGCCGGGTGGAGGCTCGATGACCGTTGGCCCGCTGGGCCCGGGCTTGTCCGCCCCTTCCCGACCCGACCGACACCGGGCCCGGCCTGCCTTCCCCTTCCCTTCCCTCCACACGCCAGGCCCGGGCACCTCTTCCTGCCTGCCCGTTGGGCCCGGGCCTGTCTTCTCCCCTTCCCTCCACACGCTGGCCCGGGCCTACCTTCTCGCATTCCTGCCACACGCCGGGCCCGGGCCTGTCTTTTCCTCCCCGACCCTCCTCGTGCCCGGCCGTGGCCCTGTCCTTTCCTCCCCGACCCTCCTCACACCCGGCTCGGACACCTCCTGCTCCCCGCCGGCCTTCCCCTCTCTTTAGGTGTGACAGCTCCAAGTTTCCAGTTTCTCTCGCCTCTTGCTTGGATGTGGGGCGAGGCGAGTTCTGTTTTGCCGAACGGGCACAGAACATAATCCATTTCTAGCTTGTCAGGTGGAAATGCAAAGAAGATACTGGGTTTTTTTGGCCTTCTGTGTGCCAAACACATACTGTCACATTTCATTCTCCCAATAATCCCGAAAAATAGCTTGATTATCTCTGTTTTACAGCTGAGAAGAGTAAGGCTTGCTCATTCATTGGTTCATTCCACCAACAATCATTTATTTGGTGCCTGTATGTTCAGGATGTTGAGGATAGCAATGAAAAAAATGGACACCTAATTCTCATGGAACTAAATTCTTGTTGTGGGGAAAACAATAATCATAATCTTACGTGGCACGGGATTTAACATGGAATGATGCCATCAAGAATGGCAGAAGTAGAATGACAGAAGTCAGAGTGCTAGAATTTATCTGACCCCAAGGGCAGGGCTTTTTTCCTTTTAACTGTGCCTTTTTGTGTCACTTTCTAATCAAGGTCGGGTTCACCATAGTAACTGCCTTTTGGATGGACTTAGCTTGCCACCATGCACTTGGTAATTTGGAACTAAGTTTATAGAGACTCTTGAGTTACTTATTGGAATGAGGATGGCACAGGAAGTCATAGTTGGCCCATTTCTGTACCGAGATCCTAGAGTGACATTTCTAAACTTTAAAGTACATGAGACCGTTTGAGAAAGACTTACCCTAAGGATGCAATGGCTTAGGCAATTTACTTGCTTTTCTCATTTGAAGATTTGCTAGCTTGCAGATTTGTTCAGATAAGTAAATGAGATAATATATGTGAAGTCCAGCACAATAACATTCCTTTCATTTTCTCCTTTCCTGCCTTCCGGGGAGCCTTTGTCCTTGGGTCTCTGAGGAAAATCCTACTCTTTGAAAGTTTTGTGGTAGTTTTTATCTAAATAAATCTCTACAATTACATTATTACCTTTGTGCAAACAGGCATTTCGGAAATGGAAAAACATGTTGAGCTATGGAAGGGGAGGAAGATGTCCTTTTCAAAGGGAGAGAAGATATTTTAGAACTACATAGTACCCCTCACCCTCCCCGCCCCCCCCCTTTTTTTTTTTTATTAAATCAGCATAGCTGTGCCAGAATCTCAGGATCCGGTGTAGGGGTTTCATAAAACTCCCTAGGATATCCTGACACATATCCCTCCCCCGGTTGAGAGTCCCTAAGTTAGTGTTTTATGATACTTTCCCTCACATAGTGTTAGCATTCAGAGCCAGTCATTGCTGCTGCTGATGGACTTTGAACTCAGTCTCTTATTTCAAAGAATTAGTATTTTCTGCTTGGTTGGTGAATCTATGACACGAGTTCTCCTCTAGGTGGCAAGCTCACCATTGTGTTCTCAGGGACTATCACAGTAATGTCAGTTTAGGTACTCAATAAATAGTTGTTGGATGAATACATAATACCTTAATACTTAATGATTCCTTCAACATACCAGGTGTGGTTAGGGACTTTGGGCTCAGATCTGGGATTAAATCTTGGCTCTTCTACTTGGAAGTTTGTGACTGTAGGTAATATATTTAACCTTGTCAAGTCTGCTTTTTTTTTTTTTAAATTAATGGTGATGATAATAGCCACTTTAATGGTTTGTGAGTGCTAATTGAGATAATGAGTTTTTTAAAAAAAGGCTTGGCACATAGTAGACTAGATGTAAATACTTAACTGAATTCATTTACTCAGTAATTAATTATTGAACACCTACTATACAACAGTGAACAAAAAGACAAAGTCCCCGCCATGTGGAACTTACCTTCTAGTATGTTTTCTGAAGGGAGATCAGAAATAAATGGTTGCTACATGCCAGAATGTGGTTAGTACTATGGAGAGTAATAAAGCATATTAAGGGGGAGTAGAGGCAAGACTTTTAAAAATAAAAGATGGTGAGGAATGGCCTCAGTGAGAAGATGACCTCTGAGCAGACACCTGAAGGAAGTGAAGGCCTGGGCTTGAGGATACCTGGAGGAAAGTGCAAGGGCCCTGAGGCAGAAGCATCCTTGTTAAGCTAAAGGAGCAGCAGGAGGAGAAGAGTAAGGGTAGAGGGGAAGAGTAGGTAGCAGTCATGAGGTTTCTGCAGGAGTCCTGGAGAGAGATGATGATAATGAAATTGATGAACTTTATGTCTTTGTTATATCCTGTTCTTTTTTTTTTTTTGCGACGGAGTCTTGCTCTGTCGCCCAGGCTGGAGTGCAGTGGCGCGATCTTGGCTCACTGCAAGCTCCGCCTCCCGGGTTCTCCTGCCTCAGCCTCTCCGAGTAGCTGGGACTACAGGTGCCCGCCACCACGCCCGGCTAATTTTTTCTATTTTTTTTAGTAGAGACGGGGTTTCACCATGGTCTCGATCTCCTGACCTTGTGATCCGCCCGCCTCGGCCTCCCAAAGTGCTGGGATTACAAGTGTGAGCCACCGCGCCCGGCCATATCCTGTTCTTTGACTAAAAGTAATAAAAATAGGTAATATATAGCTCTTAATGTGCATCAGGCACTATTTTAAGTGCTTTACATATATTAGTCATCAGATCTTTCCAAGAAAGTATACCTAGCCTCAGAAAATGAAGATTTGTCACTCTTTAGGATATACAGTGGAATGTGCTGCTGGTTCAGAGAGCACTTTCTCAAGCAGTGCTGAAATCAGCAGTGAATTCACTGCCTCTGTTCATATACTGGTTAGGTTGCAAAGGCAAGCCTAAAGTGTTGATAACAGACCACCCAACCAATATGTATGCATTGGGTTAAGTTCAGTTTCATGGAAGAACTGTAGAAGGCCACGGCATTTTTTATTACTCTCCTTGTTATTTTTTAGTCCTTTTAAAATTTTCATCCAAGGTTTTCATCTTGACTTTGTTTTCATGTAGTTATGTCTGGACACATTGCTTCAACATAGAACGCACACGAACAATGTGGAGGTCTAGGCTGGAATGGGGGCCCAGTTGACCACTGTTGCTCTAGCTAGTAGGCATTAATACTATCTCCATGTATGTCAGTTAGAGGAGCTGCCATATTGTCCTTCTCAGCTTATCTTCTTTGATTGTTAAATCATAACATTGCAGTGCTTAACTTCTGATATGAATGACTCTACACTCTTAGTCATTCTTTTTTTTTTTTTTTTTTGAGATGGAGTCTCGCTCTGTCACAGAGGCTGGAGTGCAGTGGCGTGGTCTCCACTCATTGCAAGCTCCGCCTCCTGGGTTCACGCTGTTCTTCTGCCTCAGCCTCCCGAGTAGCTGGGACTATAGGCGCCCGCCACAACGCCTGGCTAATTTTTTGTATTTTTTAGTAGGGATGGGGTTTCACTGTGTTAGCCAGGATGGTCTTGATCTCCTGACCTGACCTTGTGATCCGCCCGCCTCGGCCTCCCAAAGTGCTGGGATTACGGGCGTGAGCCACTGCGCCCGGCCCACTCTTAGTCATTCTTATCCCAAGTTGTCATCCCTAATTTTGCTTGGCTTGATTAATCAATATCTTCCTCTTTGGGGTTAGCAGTGTGTTTGGGGGCACCTTTGGGGCTTAATATTCCTCTTATGCAGCATTACCTAAGTGCTCTACAAATATGGCAGTTTGGTTCAGTGAAGTAGTGAGTAGCTCACAAAATAGGTTAAAAGGTTTTGTTGTCAGTTTGGTCATGAGTGAGAAGTTAAGTCTTTTCATACTTGGTTTCAGCTTTCAAAAGAAGATAATCTCAGGTGTGTTTTGAGCTTTATTTTGGCATTATTGTTAGTCCTCCAGGCTTTAAAGGAGGGAAAATATTAATATTTTATCACTTGTTGGCTTCTACGGGGAGGACCACAAAGTGTTTGCCATATAAAATCAGGATAAAATGGCATTATTACTGTGATAGTAGATAAGTTAACATATTTTCCTATCCTTGACTATATTATGGCAAGAAGTTTCAAGTTGAATATAGTCCCTCCAATATTCAACTTGAAATTCAGTTAGAATTTCTGTGGTACTGCCAACTCTGAAGAAAAAATCCAGAGTTGGCTGTAAAATACAGTAAATGTGTCCCCTTTAACCCACAATCTTGCTGCTGTTTGTGTGAATCCATGAAGCTGAGCTTTGTGGTTCTGGCAGCAGGAAAGACACTATCTCAGCACTTATTCTGGGATCATACTTTCAGTGGCACAAGATAAACCAAACTATCCTATGCATAGAACAGCTGTCCAGTAGATTAGGGTGTGGGAGCTGTTCTGGGAGACAGCAGGAGAGTCAGAGGCCAGGAAATAGAGAGCTGTGATGGTTGATTTTAGGTGTCAACTTGACTGGATTAAGGAAATCTAGAAACCTGGTAAAATGTTATTTTGGGGTGTGTCTGTTTCCAGAGGATATTAGGGTGTGAATCAGAGTGGATTAGGTGGGGGAAATCTACCCTCAGTGTGTGTGGGCACCATCCAATCTGCTGGGGCCCAGAGAGAACAAAAACATTGAAAAGGCAGATCTATTTGCTGGAGCTGGCATACATTCTTCCTCTCCTGTCTTTGGACAACAGAACTCCAGGCTCCCCAGGCTTTGGGCTTCAGGACTTGTATCAGTGCCCCCCTGGGTTCTCAGGCCTTTGGCTTCAAACTGAGAGTTACACCATCTGCTTTCCTGGTTCTGAGGCCTTTGCACTTGGACTGAGCCATGGTACTGGCATCCCAGGGTCTCCAGCTTGCAGACAGCCTGTCATGGGACATCTCAGCCTGCTGATCACATGAGCCAGTTCCTCTAATAAATCCCCTCTCATATCTGTATCTGTATATGTCTTTATGTCTATATCTATGTCTGTCTATATAATGTTCCATCTCTCTGGAGAACCCTAACTCAAGAGCCTTATTGCCTTTAAAAGAAATTTGGACTTTATCCTGTTGGCAAATGGGGAGCCATAGGAGAGCTATGCTGCTTTAGATGAGATGATCTGCTTGGGATGGATGGTTGTTGTTTTGAGACAGCATAGAAATTCTTGAAGCAGAAGAGATGTAAAATACCTTATGCATTTTTCCCCTTTAGAACCTAAACATTTTATAAAGACACAAGGGCAAATACTGAAGCATAAGGGAGTAAAAAGCTACATGTAAAGTGGTCTGAGTGCAGAATTTTAGATTTTTATGATTTTCTTTCTCAGTCTTTTTATGTTTATGTAATATTTAATAAATCACATCATTATAGTAACAGCTACAGCTGGCTTGAGGAGAAACACAAATGAATATAACTGTGAAACTCAGTGAAAATATACATAGGGGAGTAGCTGAAGACTTTAGTGTGCTGGGGCATTGGTCAGGATCTTTTAGAGAGGGAACAGAGACCATTGGTTAAGTAGGTGATGGCCAACAAAGGTTTTTTGTATTTACATTGTGATCAGCCGTTTTTCAGAGGCATATAAAATAGATGAAAGTTCCTGACATCAGTTATATTTTAATAGACTTAAGAATTCCTTCTTTGTTGCCATTGATGTAAATTAGTAAAAAGGACCATAAAATTGTAACTTCAGTCATTCAGAAGTATGTCTGGTTTTTTTGTGTCTTTACGGAATGTATTATCCAAGGAGGGCATTTGGAATTAGGGAGAAATTTTCTTATTTTTGATAATGAATGCCTGGATTGGGGTCCCAGAAATTGTATGCATCACAAAGTACGCAGTTCCACTCTGTTCATCTGAAATCTAAGGGATACTTAATTTAGGGTAATGGCTCCTTAGTGTTCCCCTTTGGTGTTTCTCATGTGATTTTGCTTTACTCTTACTATTAACAAAAACAGCTTTATATGCATAGACAACAGCAAGTATTCTACATTCAAAAAATCGACTAAAAGGTAATAGAATTACAGCGTTGTCTAGATTTCATCTTTTGGCCTGATTGCATAAGCAGGCTATGAGGATTATCTTGGAGAAAAGGGAAAGCTCAAGTACCATAAGCATGATAGTCACAGGTAGGTAGGGGCTATATTGCCAGGCACTGTCCTAAACATTTTAATTCATGTAATTCATTATAGTTCATATAATTCTCATTGAGTTGGGCCCATTATCGGGTGGAGCAAGTGGGGAGAGGGAGAGGCTGGAGAGGAGCCCCAAGTGCCATCTGAGGTCCCTCTAGCTGGCCTTACCCTGAGAGGCCGGGCGGGGGCAGCAGGCGTCTAGCGGGGAGGCCCAGCGGCGAGGGAGCTGCAGGGGGGCCGCGAGCGCCAGCAGGGACTGGCTGGGAGCAGGGTAACAGTGGGCGGAGTTTTCCGCTCCTCCCCGCCCTTGGCTTGAGCGCTCCAGCTGGCTGGTGGCCGCCGTGTGACGCGCGGGCGGGGCGCGGCCCGAGCTCGGGGACCTTTCGCACTCGGGTCAGGGGTAAAGCAGCCTGTCGCTTGCCGGGCAGCTGGGGCGTCGGTGACCTGGCCTGTGAGGTACGTCCGCCAGCCCAGGGGCCGTAGCGGGAGCCCCTGAGGCGGGTAGCCTTGCAGGGCTGGCGCCGGGCAGGAGCCGGGTCCCAGCGGCTGACTTGAGGGCTCCTGAGGCCGCTTTGAAAGGGCTTTTGGGAAGTCTAGAAAGCCGCGTGAGGCACTGTTGCTTTCGAATTAGAAACGCCTTGTGGTCGGTCGGTTTTCAGTTACTACTTTAGAAAATTGATGTGGTGGGATTTATTGCCCTCAGTTACTTGTATAAAGGTGGACAAATCTGAGCCTAGTAAAATCTGTGAAGTGTTAAATCTTAAAATGTTCAATAGTGAATTTATTATTACCTTATTTTAAATCCGTTGCGATATTAACGTTTGTTTGTGTGGTTTTAAAAAGATTACAGAGAACCAGGTTCTGGATTTCAGAAACTGCTTGTCTTGATAAGGAATTTAAAGTGGGCTGGGGCTAGGGTAAGATGCATATAATCCTTGAGTTAATGAGTTCTATGAAAAACAACCTTTAGGCCGGGCGCAGTGGCTCATGCCTGTAATCCCAGCACTTTGGGAGGCCGAGGCGGGCGGATCACGAGGTCAGGAAATCGAGACCATCCTGGCTAACACGGTGAAACCCTGTCTCTGCTAAAAATACAAAAAAATTAGCCGGGCGTGGTGGTGGGCGCCTGTAGTCCCAGCTACTCGGGAGGCTGAGACAGGAGAATGGCGTGAAGCCCGGAGGCGGAGCTTGCAGTGAGTGGAGGTCGCACCACTGCACTCCAGCCTGGACGGCAGAGCTAGACTCTGTCTCAAAACAACAACAACAACAAAAAAACAAAAAAAAAATCAACCTTTAAGAAAAAGACGGAAGAATGTGTGAAGTGAAAAAAGTCTCAAGGTAAAATTGCAAAATATTTTTTAACATAATTTTTTTAAACTAAAAGCTTTACAGACGGTCTAATGCAGGTTGTCTCATCAAAGATAAGCAAATTGTTCAGTTAGTATTTCGAGTGTAATACTCATAGAACACATAGGTATCCTGTGGATAGATGCCATGCTTGGCCTTTTAGCAATGACTAGGATGCCAGGCAAATAAGTAAAAAGTAGAGGTCTTTGGAGGGGCAAGGGCAGGTGGCAAGGGGGCAGAGAATGTGAGAGTTGGAAGGTGAGGTTAGAGATGATCTAGTCTGAGCTTTCATTCTTACAGACAAATGAAGCCTGGAGTGGCTGTGATACAGACGTTGAATCAAAACCATTTGCATTGGTATTTGGCAGTGTTTCGGTTTTTCTGAGCCTATCATGACATACAAGGGTACTGTTTATTTATTAATTTATTTTGAGATGGAGTTTCACTCCTTTTGCCCAGGCTGGAGTGCGATGGCTGCAACCTTGGCCCACCACAACCTCCGCCTCCCAGGTTCAAGTGATTCTCCTGCCTTTGCCTCCCGATTAGCTGGAATTACAGGCATGCGCCACCACGCCTGGCTAATTTTGTATTTTTAGTAGAGACGGGGTTTCTCCATGTTGGTCAGGCTGGTCTCGAACTCCCGACCTCAGGTGATCCACCCACCTCGGCCTCCCAAAGTGCTGGGATTACAGGCGTGAGCCACCGCGCCCGGCCAGTACTGTTTATTTTTGTTAGTGTTATCCAAGGCAGAAGATTCTGAACAATTGTGGTTATAATTTACTGAGGGCTATGAAAATTGACTGAAAATCTTAACGGAAGTTATTTCAATAGTAATCCATTGGAATGTTAATTTTAATCACTAGTGTTGGCAAGTAAAAATACTTCACAGGTGATAATACACTAAAGGAAGAACAAGCTCATCTGGGAGAGAGAACCCCGGACTAGACCTTGGGAACTGTAGTTCTAAACCCAAATCTTACCCCTTCTGGCTGTGGCCCTTCTGATGGGTCACTTAAACTATCTGGGCTTTTGTGGCTTCATCTGTAGAATGAGAGTGTTATATTAAAGACATGACCAAGATTTTTTTCAGCTTTATTTTTTATTTTTTTAAGAGGCTTGTGAGGAGCTATTTTTCAGCTTTAAATTGTAGTTTGTGTGGGTCACAAGAGTTACAGCTCTTTGGAAATTTTATGGTTAAGCCATACAATAACGACTTAGCTTCATTACATAACCACTTCATTTGTGGTTAGTTGCTCAATTCTGGTCCCGTGATCTTCAGACTTCACAAATAGATTTGTGCAAAGCATTGTGTAAGCATGGCACATATAGTTTAAAGAATTCCTCGTTGAGGAAACTCCAGGTTTTGTTATTCGTTTGAAGGGTATGTGTGTTTCCTCCTCCTTTACTTCCTCTACCCCCAAATTTAGAACAGGGATACTAGAGGCAGGGAAGTTTTAGAAAGCACTTAAACTTTTAATGTTGTCTCAAAACATAAACATTTAAGGGAGTCCTCTTTTGAAGATGGTAAGGCAATATTTTGGATTATAATGGTGAAGATAAAAAGACATTTTTAGTGATCTTTTATTGATTTGAATACTAGGATCACAGCTGATTTGGTCCAATCTTTTTACAGGTAAGAAAACAGTCAAAAGTATCTATACTTGGTATATATTAGAGGATTTAGACCATTGAGTTTTTGGAGTAAATAAAAGATTGCCTTTTGCTATGCTGTATAGTGAAAGACTAGATGGAAATCTAATATTTATTAAATAAGCACGACCTCTTTACCCCTAAGTCTGTGAGTCTATATTCCTCACATATGTATTAGGAAGTTAGGTTCCACAAGGGCAAATGGTGCAAGGTCATAGCCCTGATAAATGGCTAAAGGATTCTGTCAGGTCCTGTTCACAGCCTGTCAACTAAACCTGATAACAATAACCACTGCAGTGTGGAGGGCTTACGGTATGCAGGCGCTAGGCTAAGTGCCGGTAGACATATAATATCTCACTTTAACCTTACTGCAGCCCCTCTGTAGCTACCATCCTTGTCTCCCTTTTTCCTGAGGAAGTTGAGGCCCAGAGAGATTATGTTACTAGCTCAGGGGTCTTAAGCTTGGAGACACAGCCAGAACTCAGGTTTGTCAGACTCCAGAGTGACCTCTTAACGGTCATGCTTGCTACTCTGGCTCTTGAACCTGAAACAAATGGTGAATAACTGTTGAAAATGGCCATGTGAACTAGTTACCTCATATAAGTCTCTTTGGATGTAACATTTCATACAGCTGGCTTAGGCTTCAGCTCATTGTGATTTGAATTCACCCATGGTTGGGGCTCTTCATTTCAGCTCTGAAGGCTTCCTTTTCATCACAGTGCAAGAGGGCAAGCCTTTGCACAGCTCCTTTCTTGGCATCTGGGCTCTGAAAGCTGACTGTGCTCTAACTGCGCCACAGGGAGGAGGAGGGACAGAGAGAGCCAAAGGGAGCAAAGGGGCAAGCATCCTGGGACTTACCATAAAGAAATGAAACAGATTTTCTTCGTGGCTGACAAATGAGTTCTCAAGATGACTTTTGAAGGATAACACTCCTTTTAGTTTGAAAAAATGTGAATAACTGTGTGTAGAAAAATCAGTTTTGTAACTTTTAAATCTCATCCTACATTCTGTCTGTAGCTGATAAGGGGAAAGTCCAATGTGTGAACTCTTGCTGTATTCTACTCTTATTGTGTAATATTTGTGAATACTTGTGAATACTTGTGAATGAATTGAGAGGACTTGCTTTAGGAATCTAGTAATACAGTCAGCACTGTATGTATTTGAGTTTATCTCCCATATGTTCCGGAATTCTGGAGTTTTGACATTGTGAAGCAACAATTTAATTTTATTGATTCAATTTTACACTGTGCCAGGCATTGTGGCATTCCACACAAATGGTGAGAATCTAAGAGTGGGAAATTTGGCACAGGTGAAGAAGGCTGGGTAACACAGTTGAAAGACTGCTAAACATGTCTTGCATGACTGGCCTAAATGCAAAGTGAAGCAGCCTGTCACGCTCCAGCTCTCCAAATCAGAGCCAGCATTTCACCTATGTGATGGAGGTATTTTTCATAGTCCCTGCAGTGAGTTCCAAGTGCACACTAACGCTTCTGCCTAACACAGGCAGCTTATGGCATGCAAAAGGAGGCTGCAAAGTAACCACTGTTGGTGTGTCCAGGGTTGGAAAAATTTCCACAGGGATTTCTGTGAAATCCAATTAAGGCAGCCCTTTCTTTTTAATAGATGATTATGGAGAAAGAGACTGACAAAACAAAATCAGCAAGGGGAAGTTAAAAAATTTCCTGAATTGTTCAGTTTCTTGTGGAAACTCTACTTCCTGAATCCGAGTCTTTTGCTGAGATAGTGGACAGAAAGTTTATTTTGCTGCTCTTCCCACTTCCCTCAGAATACATTATTTCTGAGGGAGGAACTCACCACTTTTGTCTCTATCCAGCTTTCAGCTAGGCACCTGGCCCTAAACTTACTCTTAAAGATGCAGTCAAGGCCTGGCAAAGTTCCTTTGTCTGAAATGGGCAGTCAGCCACTTGGAGAACTCTACACTGGGTAGGCCACCTTTCACCCCAAAGCTGGCTTCTCCCAGAAAGTCGTTGCTTTCAGGACTGTTAGGAAGTTATTTGATATATTGCCTAACATGCCTCCTATTAATGTTTTTTACCCCCTTGTGTCTGTTCCAAACAAATTTAATTCTTCTAGTTGACAGGTCTCCACATACTTGAGAATGGTAATCATGACCTCCTGGAGACGTCTCTTATCTAGGCTAAACAGCCTTCCTTCCTGGAGAAGTTTTTCATGGTTTTGAGGCCTCTTTCCCTTTTCTAAGTGTCCTCTTCTAAAGCGTGTTACTCAGAAATAAGTTTGAATTTAGTCTAATAAACATGGAACAGGCTAATCCTGTGACAAACACTATACTTTTGGTAAATGTAGTCAAATAGTATGTAAGGTATGTTTTCCCACAGACCCAGCACACTGCGAATTCATAGAGAATTTACTTTTGGTTAAAGATTTCCACCCTTTACAAAGGAATTATTCTCTTCCTTGCCCTCCCTAATTAAAGTGAAAAAACTTACATTTTGTTTTGTAAGATTGAACAGCTACGTAGAGATTGTTTTGGGATCTGTTTCTGTCACAGCCCCATGTTACCTCCAGCTTTAATGTTTGTCTTCTGTGTTTTCATACAGGTAATTAGGAAAAACAGGGATGTGCCTCTAAAAACTTTACAAACTGGCCTTAGTCTGTCATCCTTTGAGTATTTTGTAAAAAATAATCTTATTATTCAGTTTAATTGTGCTTCTCTTTAGCTGATATTCACTTTGTCCACAGTGATAACATACAGTCTTGCCACAGGTCTTCTGTCATCTCTTTGTGTCTACAGCATTACCTTGACTTGCCAGTTTAGTAAAACAATCCAAAAGGAAATAACTGGTATCACAAGGCTTAGTGAACCTATTCTGAGCTCTGGTAATCACTGCTGTCATTTTCTCAGTGTTTAAAAATCATGTCATTGTTCTTCCAGTAGCTTTTGTCAAGTTTTACTTCATGGCTTTACTGACACTCTTGTGTTACTGTCTCATTCTATCATTATATGCTGTTCTTCCCATTTCTGTTTCCTTTCGCTCCTAAACCCAAGCTTCTTAGAGAACTCTGTATTTACCCACACCAATTTCTGTGTCTCCTTTATATGAGAATCATATGAAATCATTTTGTCACATATAATCTGTTATATATAATGCACATTCTTTTATATATTACATATATTCTCTCTATATAAAACATGTATCTCTATATCTGTTATATTCTTTTTTGTTGTTGTTTTGAGACAAAGTTTCACCCTCTTACCCAGGCTGGAGTGCGGTGGTGCAATCATGGCTCACTGCAGCTGCGACCTCCTGGGCTCAGGTGATCTTCCCACCTCAGCCTGCCAAGTAGCTGGGACTACAAGTGCACACCACCACATGTGGCTAATTTTTATATTTTGTAGAGACGGGGTCTGGCTATTTTGCCCAGGCTGGTCCCAAACTCCTGGGATCAAGTGATCCACCCACCTTGGCCTCCCAAAGTACTAGAATTACAGGTGTGAGCCACCGTGCCCGGCCCTATGTTATATTTTTGAGAGCTTTCTAGCTGTGAAGTCATTCTTAAGTTCTTCCTAAATAAAAAAAAAGTTCTACCTAAAAGGGGGAAATTAAAAATTCCATCTTCTAAACAGTGTTCTAAACTTGATTGTTTGCAGCTTATTTTGAAAGTAATCAAAGATCCTTCTGTACCTTTTAGTCTTCATCTCTAAATCTACAAAGAGGAACACATGCCTCATATGACTATATGTGTGTTATAAATAGAAAATGATAGTCTAGTGTTCTTTTAACTTTTCAGGACACTGTATGCTCTTTGATTCAGGACAATTAGTGTATTTTTCCAGAAATAGCTATTCACATGTAAAGTGTCACTAAAGTAGATTACAGAGTTTTATGGCAGGAACAGTGGTAGAGGGAAGGGAGGAGACAATATTTATTAAGAGTATCTTGGCCGGGCGCGGTGGCTCACGCTTGTAATCCCAGCACTTTGGGAGGCCGAGGCGGGCGGATCACAAGGTCAGGAGATCGAGACCACGGTGAAACCCCGTCTCTACTAAAAATACAAAAAAATTAGCCGGGCGTGGTGGCGGGCGCCTGTAGTCCCAGCTACTCGGAGAGGCTGAGACAGGAGAATGGCGTGAACCCGGGAGGCGGAGCTTGCAGTGAGCCGAGACTGCGCCACTGCACTCCAGCCTGGGTGACAGAGCGAGACTCCGTCTCCAAAAAAAAAAAAAAAAAAAAAAAAGTATCTTATGTGCTAGGTTTGGTGTTGGAAAGTAATCTAAGTAGTTAGTAATGGGAGCTGGTTGGAATGATCATTTGAGGGATGATTGAAAGGTGGTTGTTGGTTGTAATTATGGTGCTATTTATATATATTTTTTTCTTTTAAAGGAGCAGTGAGGAGAATGAATACCTTCCAAGACCAGAGTGGCAGCTCCAGTAATAGAGAACCCCTTTTGAGGTGTAGTGATGCACGGAGGGACTTGGAGCTTGCTATTGGTGGAGTTCTCCGGGCTGAACAGCAAATTAAAGATAACTTGCGAGAGGTGTGACATGTGCTCTTCTCTTCTCTTGTCTGGACTCTTGGCACAGGGCTGGTTAGAGCATGGCCAAGGACTTGGTCTCTCCGTGCCA
Organism: Symphalangus syndactylus; assembly: GCF_028878055.3. Classification (NCBI taxonomy): domain Eukaryota; kingdom Metazoa; phylum Chordata; class Mammalia; order Primates; family Hylobatidae; genus Symphalangus; species Symphalangus syndactylus. Next base: position 83,540,497 of record NC_072426.2, read on the forward strand.
GCAAAAAATTTCACCCCATGCCTTGTGTGGTCTACTTGGTCCCAGTCAGTTGCCTGATATACTGGTGCCTTTCATCCCAAGGGGAAATAAGGCATATGCTAGAAGAGTCTGGAAAACCCTGTGCCATTCTAGAAAATTCTGTTCAGCATGCATTTTTGATTATTCCTCTGTGTGATTCCTCAGGTACTGTAACCAGTAAAAATATGAAATGAGTGAGCAGTATCCTATCAGCTGCATCCTCTTGATTGCACGAAGGATGCACTTGAGCATCCTCCCCATCATCTTTTAGCTGGTTAATGGCATTGTTCTGTAAATGACTATCTGTTAGGGCAAGCCAGAGTGAAATCTGTTGTTGGTTCCAGTAGTATTTTGTTGTTGTGTGTGTCAGACCAAGTATTACATGACTTTGAAACACAACTTTATTAAACAGAAAAAAATGTGTTTTAAAATATAGTTTCTTATGTATATTGTCATGGATAATTTATGGCCTGTTTTGACTTTTTCCCTTGGGATTTTTATATTTAGCCCTGTTTGAATCACTGTTCATGCTTCCAGAAACATTAGTTTATAATTTTACTTAAATTGTCTACCCTAATGGTCTTCTAGCTGTTGACATGTGGTGGCACATCTCTTTACTAAATTGGCCTGCTGTAAATGGACTGCTCATTCTGTGGGGTGAGAAAAGAGATAAGGGGCTAGCCATTAAGTTAATACTCTATCTTTATTCTGCTGATAAACTTGTAAAACCATAGGTTTTTAAATTATGTGGAAAACTGAGGGGGTCAGTATTTCCTGGTACATTCTTGTATTTTCTCTTGATTAGGACACCCAAATTAAACGTAATCCTCTTAGAAGGCTGGGTATTGAAGGAGGATTTTAAGAGTTTAGGTATGCCTTTATGGCTAGGATTCTTTTTTTTTTTTTTTTTTTTTTTTGAGACGGAGTCTCGTTCTGTCGCCCAGGCTGGAGTGCAGTGGCGCGATCTCGGCTCACTGCAAGCTCCGCCTCCTGGGTTCACGCCTTTCTCCTGCCTCAGCCTCTCCCAGTAGCTGGGACTACAGGCGCCCGCCACCACGCCTGGCTAATTTTTTTGTATTTTTAGTAGAGACGGGGTTTCACCGTGGTCTCGATCTCCTGACCTTGTGATCGCCCACCTCGGCCTCCCAAAGTGCTGGGATTACAACACTGTGCCCGGCCGGCTAGGATTCTTAAATTGGGGTCCATAGGGCTTTAGTGGGTCCTTGGGTAGGCTTTGGAACACTAAACCCTGAGATTATTAAGCAAAATCTTGAAAATACACATTTTTTCTGGGGAGATACTTCATAGATGTCATTGGATAATAAAAAGGATTTGTGACCCCCCCCAACCCCACCCTCCCAAAAAAAGTTTAAGAAACTCACTATTCTTTGGGAAACATCATTCTTTGGGATTATAACACTAGGAAGCTAACATGTATGTGTTTCCTAGGTCAAAGCTCAGATTCACAGTTGCATAAGCCGTCACTTGGAATGTCTTAGAAGCCGTGAGGTGTGGCTGTATGAACAGGTGGACCTTATTTATCAGCTTAAAGAGGAGACACTTCAACAGCAGGCTCAGCAGCTGTACTCGGTAAGGTGTCTACATGGCTAGAATTGGTTTGAGCATGGCTTCTGGTTGCCAGAAAGTATCTTCCTTGTAATGCAGTGTTAATATAGATCAGATAAAAGTTTAATCTCAAGTACTGTTTGGTAACTTGAATATATCTGATGCTTTTGGTGTCATTGTGGCTAGTTGGTTTCATTTTTCTTCTAGTTACTGGGCCAGTTCAATTGTCTTACTCATCAAATGGAGTGTACCCAAAACAAAGATCTAGCCAATCAAGTCTCTGTGTGCCTGGAGAGGTAACGACTTTTTTTGCTTATTTTAACTTTTGACTCTTTAACTTTGGTATACTAAAAGAAAGTCGATTTTGTAACTCATTGCATGTGTTATATTTAACTTCTGTGTTGCTAGGATAAGATCATTCTGCTTCATGTATTTAATATTATACTTGCTGATACATGAATAAGCCATCTACCTTTGGTTGAGTTTCTTAGAGAAGTGTCATCATTTAAAATTACTCACAATTTGGCTTTTGTTTTAGATGAAGTTGATGAAACAGATATTCCTTAAAAATAGCCAATTTTGTTTTCTTCCCCCAGACTGGGCAGTTTGACCCTTAAGCCTGAAGATTCATCTGTCCTGCTCTTTGAAGCTGACACAACTACTCTGCGCCAGACCATCACCACATTTGGGTCTCTCAAAACCATTGTGAGTAATCTCATATGCTTCATTGGGCACTTCTCATATCTCTGGCCTCACAGCTGGTCTTAAAAAAATTACTATGAATAGTGACTTTCTTGAGAATTTGATTAGCTTCAAAAATTTCATGTTCTCAGCTGGGCGTGGCTGCTCACGCCTGTAATCCTAGCACTTTGGGAGGTCGAGGAGGGCGGATCACTTGAGGTCAGAAGTTCGAGACCAGCCTGGCCAACATGGTGAAACTCCATCTCTATTAAAAATACAAAAAAATTAGCTGGGCGCCTGTAATCCCAGCTACTTGGAAGGCTGAGGCAGGAGGATCGCTTGAACCTGGGAGGTGGAGGTTGCAGTGAGCTGAGATTGTGCCACTGCATTCCAACCCGGGCGACAGAGCGAGACTCCACCTAAAAAAAAAAAAAAAAATTCATATTTTGATTAAGTTGCCTAGGTTGGTCGTTCTTGGAATGTAGTACAGACTCAGTGATACTCTTTGGAATGCCTCATGTATCTCTCTCAATACTTTTGATATATTTTTTGTAAAATTTATGGCTTGAATAGTTTTTAATAAAGAACCAATCGTTTGGGTCTTGTTAAAAGTGGTAATACAACCAATTCTGGTAAAGATTTTTTATATAATAGTTATGTGGTAGAGTATTCTCAAATTTGATAACTACTTTGTAAGTCATGGAATTTAGTATGAACAGTATTTCTAATGAAATGGTAATGCTTTAACATTTTGGAAATGTGGAATTATAGTTTCACTTTTTTGGCAGCATAGCATAAATAACATGATTAAATTATCTCTATTTTGTAGCAAATTCCTGAGCACTTGATGGCTCATGCTAGTTCAGCAAATATTGGGCCCTTCCTGGAGAAGAGAGGCTATATCTCAATGCCAGAGCAGGTAAAATATCATTTTGTTTTTGGTAATTGAGTCATTACTTGGCTTATATTTCCTTTGGGTTTTATATAGCATTAAGAAAATGCTACTATTTGTAAAAAGGCACCAGTGGCAATGAGTTAGTTTATGAAATTGAATGCTTCCCTTGAGACCTAATGCCAAATAGAAATTTAGATGTCTTGTCGGGGCTGATTAACAGAAAAAGTAATTATCAATCAGTTCACAGGAAATTATCATTAGCTGTCTTACTGATACTGGTTCTCTGTGAGGGATCCTCTTTATAATTTATAGAGATGATTTATTTCTAAAGGAATGGCAATGTGCATAAAGGTTTCTAGATGTTTTAGTTGAGAAGAGCCCTAGAGATCAGCTATGTCTCTTGTTTTATAATTGTGAAAATTGAGGCTCTGGGAAGGCACATGATTTGCCCAGGGTCAGTGGCAAGCCAGGATTAGAGAGTGGCTCTTCTCTTTTTTTGGTGAACTTTCTACTGCATTTGACATTCCTTGTTTTGTGATTAACAGAAGTCAGCATCCGGTATTGTAGCTGTCCCTCTCAGCGAATGGCTCCTTGGAAGCAAACCTGCCAGTGGTCATCAGGCTCCTTACATACCGAGCACCGACCCCCAGGACTGGCTCACCCAAAAGCAGACCTTGGAGAAGAGTCAGGTCTGTTGCTGCTTTTATTGTTTCTACAGTAGACATAGCAGTAGGTGGAGTTAGTTACTAATCAGTAGTAGTATGTGTCATTGTTAACTTTTTGGTTGCAGTCTGGAAACGTATTTATTAATAGTCTCTTCATCATAGAAAGTTTAGAAAATAAGGAACTCTTTATCATAGAAAATTTTAAAAATAAAGAATTTTATATTAAAAAAGCCCACAGACCCATAATCTCAACACAAAGAGAAAAACACTGTAACAATAAAAGTGAAGTATTTATATACTTCAGTTTTCTATACATACATATTTTAAATGAATCATTCTGTAAGTCCTGTTTTGGTGAGTAGATTTTTTTTTTCACCAGGATAGCATTAACATATTTCTCTATCATTTAATTTCTTCTGTAAAGTATTTGATAGTATATCATTGATTGGCTGTAATTTAAATTCAAGTTTTTCTGGATATAAAAAAGGATTCCCTAAACATCCAGCAGCCAATTATTTGTGTGCATTCTTGATTAATTCCTTAGGAGTACATTTGTAGAAATTGCATTCCTAGATTATAATTCTGCTTACCCTTTAAGACTTTGGATACATACTGCCAATTTGGCTTTCCAGGAAGTTGCCAACAGTTTATAGTCTCACCAGCAGAATATTCAGGGTACCTGCATCCCTGAAACCTAAGAGTAATAGTCATTTAGGTTTTTTTGCTCTGAATTTGACACAAAATAGCAATTTTCCTTTTGTTTTTTCTTCCATTAGTAAAGAGGTTGAGTATTTTCTTTTTTTTGTTTTTTTTTTTGTTTGTTTTTTTTTTTTTTTTGAGACCGAGTCTTGCTCTGTCTCCCAGGCTGGAGTGCAGTGGCGGGATCTTGGCTCACTGCAAGCGCCGTCCCCCGGGTTCATGCCATTCTCCTGCCTCAGCCTCCCGAGTAGCTGGGATTACAGGCGCCCGCCACCACGCCTGGCTAATTTTTTGTATTTTTTTAGTAGAGACAGGGTTTCACCTTGTTAGCCAGGATGGTCTCGATCTCCTGACCTTGTGATCCGCCCGCCTCAGCCTCCCAAAGTGCTGGGATTACAGGCGTGAGCCACCACCCCCGGCCAAGTATTTTCATGTTTATTAGGCTTCTTTGATGACTTGCCTGATCATATCCTTTGCTTATTTTTTTGTGTTCTTTATTTGTAAAGGCATATTACACCCTTTTCTATCAGGTAAGAATATCTAAACAGAGAAATCCCTTGCCTTTTGGCTTTGTGTACTTAAATTTCAAAACACTGGGCAAGACACTAAATATGCAGACAGGGCTGAGCGCGGTGGCTCATGGCTGTAATCCCAGCACTTTGGGAGGCTGAGGTGGGCAGATCACGAGGTCAGGAGATCGAGACCATCCTGGCTAACACGGTGAAACCCCGTCTCTACTAAAAATACAAAAAAAAAAAAAATTAACCGGGTGTGGTGGTGGGCGCCTGTAGTTTCAGCTACTGGGGAGGCCGAGGCAGGAGAATGGTGTGAACCTGGGAGGCAGAGCTTTCAGTGAGCTGAGATTGTGCCACCGCATTCCAGCCTGGGCGACAGAGCGAGACTCCGTCTCAAAAAAAAAAAAAAAAAGTGCAGACAGAATCTCCAAAGCATTCATAATTGTTCTGGCAAACTAATACCGTGTACTTTTTGTGTAGACTTCTTCCAGAGCCTGCAATTTCTTCAATAATGTCGGGGGAAACCTAAAGGGCTTAGAAAACTGGCTCCTCAAGAGTGAAAAACCAAGTTATCAAAAGTGTAACAGCCATTCCACTACTAGTTCTTTCTCCATTGAAATGGAAAAAGTTGGAGATCAAGAGCTTCCTGATCAAGATAAGATGGACCTATCAGATTGGCTAGTGACTCCCCAGGAACCCCATAAGCTGCGGAAGCCTGAGAATGGCAGTCGTGAAACCAGTGAGAAGTTTAAGCTCTTGTTCCAGTCCTATAATGTGAATGATTGGCTTGTCAAGACTGACTCCTGTACCAACTGTCAGGGAAACCAGCCCAAAGGTGTGGAGATTGAAAACCTGGGCAATCTGAAGTGCCTGAATGACCACTTGGAGGCCAAGAAACCATTGTCCACCCCCAGCATGGTTACAGAGGATTGGCTTGTCCAGAACCATCAGGACCCATGTAAGGTAGAGGAGGTGTGCAGAGCCAATGAGCCCTGCACAAGCTTTGCAGACTGTGTGTGTGATGAGAATTGTGAGAAGGAGGCTCTGTATAAGTGGCTTCTGAAGAAAGAAGGAAAGGATAAAAATGGTATGCCTGTGGAACCCAAACCTGAGCCTGAGAAGCATAAAGATTCCCTGAATATGTGGCTCTGTCCTTCTAGAAAAGAAGTAATAGAACAAACTAAAGCACCAAAGGCAATGACTCCTTCTAGAATTGCTGATTCCTTCCAAGTCATAAAGAATAGCCCCTTGTCGGAGTGGCTTATCAGGCCCCCATACAAAGAAGGAAGTCCCAAGGAAGTGCCTAGTACTGAAGACAGAGCTGGCAAACAAAAGTTTAAAAGCCCCATGAACACTTCCTGGTGTTCCTTTAACACAGCTGACTGGGTCCTGCCAGGAAAGAAGATGGGCAACCTCAGCCAGTTATCCTCTGGAGAAGACAAGTGGCTGCTTCGAAAGAAGGCCCAGGTGAGCATAAACATCAAAATAGCACTGGTTTGAGTTTTATTTATTTATTCATTTATTTTGAGATGGGTTCTCTGTCGCTCAGGCTGGAGTGCAGTGGTGCTATCTCAGCTCATTGCAACCTCCCCTTCCCAGGCTCCAGCCATCCCCCTGACCGCGCTACTGCCTCCTGAGTAGCTGGGACCATAGGCGTGCACCTGGGAACCTGGGACCATAGGTGTGCACCACCATGCCTGGCTAATTTTTTGTATTTTTGGTAGAGATGGGGTTTCAGCCTGGGCTGGTCTCCTGAACTCCTGAGCTCAAGCAATCTGCCCTTCTTGGCCTCCTAAACTGCTGGGATTACAGGCGTGATCCACAACACCCGGCCTAGAGTTTTATATTTCATAATCCCAAACCTTGCAAACCGGCCAGCCAGATCCTTAAATATGTTAAATACTAAATTTGGAATGGAGGATTTATGAACTTTTTGTGCATTTTCCAGGCCTAGGCCCCATCCTTCAGGAAAGAAGAATCTAGCCTGTTTTATTGCTATTTATGGAAAATATTTGGGGTAGAAATAACAATTGTCACCTTTGTTTTTGGTTGTTACAGAGAATGGCCAACATTTAAATGATTCTGTCTAGACCCTATTTGGAAGATAAGTTGGTCTCATGCCTCCTAGTTTTCATGAAGCAACCTACTCTTTTATTGCAGGAAGTATTACTTAATTCACCTCTACAGGAGGAACATAACTTCCCCCCAGACCATTATGGCCTCCCTGCAGTTTGTGATCTCTTTGCCTGTATGCATCTTAAAGTTGATAAAGAGAAGTGGTTATATCGAACTCCTCTACAGGTGGGTACATGCCACCAGCATGAAAATTAGATTATAGCTATTTATAAAATAAATGTTTTGTCTTACATACGAAGTCATACTTGGCTCACTGAACCATATCCCTTTTAATAGTATGTATATTAGGCAAGTGAGGGCGGGACGGGGAGCTCATAAAAAGTTGATGTATTTTAATTGAATTTGCTTTATGAACTAACTAGGCATACTTCAAAATGAACTTTCAAGATGTAACCGTTGGGAATTTTCAGATCCCAGGTGGATTCTAGTAGCTTATATACCTACCTTGAAGGTGGGTTTGGTTCTAGGCCACTGCAATAAAGCAAATATCCCAATAAAGTGAGCTACACAAATACTTTGGTTTCCCATTGCATATAAAAGTTGTATATAAGGCACTATAATTAAGTCTGCAATAACATTATGTCTTAAGAAGAAAACAATGTACATACCTCAATTAAAAAGTATTTTATTACTACAAAATGCTAATGGTCATCTGAGCCATTAACACATAATCTTTTTGCTGTTGGAGTTTCTTGCCTTGATGTTGATTACTGCTGACTGATTAGGATGGTAGCTGCTTGAAGGTTGGGATGGCTGTGTCAGTTTTTTTAAGATAATGAAGTTTGCTGCATCGATTGCCTTTTCTTTCACGAAATATTTCTAACGTGATGCTGTGTGATAGCATTTTATCCACAGTAGAACTTTCAAAACTGGAGTCAAACCATGTTGCTGCTTTATCAACTAAGTTTATTTAATATTCTAAATCCTTTGTTGTCATTTCAACAATACACAGCATCTTCTCCAGGAGTAGATTCTATCTCAAGAAATCACTTTCTTTGCTCATCCATAAGAAGCAACTGCTCATCCATTTAAGTTTGATCAGGAGATTGCAGCAATTCGTCACATATTCAGCCTCCACTTCTAACTCTACTTCTCTTGCTGTTTCCACCACATCTGCAGTTACTTCCTCCACTGAAGTCTTGAGTTCCTCCAAGCCATCCATGAGGGTGGGAATCCGTTTCTTCCAAACTCCTGTTAATGTTGATATTTTGACTTCCTCTCATGAATCATGAATGGTCTTAGTGGCATCCAGAATAGTGAATCCTTTCCAGGTTTTCAGTTTACTTTGCCCAGATCTATCAGAGGAACCTAGGCAGCTAGGGCCTTAAAAAATGTATTTCTTAAATAATACTTGAAAGTTGAAATTACTCTTTGATCCATAGGCTGCAGAATGGATGTTTTATTAGCAAACATGAAAACATTAAATTAATCTCCTTCTGCATCTCCATCAGAGCTTTTGGGTGACCAAGTACACTGTCAATGGGTGTAGTTTTTTGAAAGGAATGTTTTTTCTGAGTAGTTCTCAACAGAAGGCTTAAAATATTCAGTAAACCATGCTGTGAACAGGTGCGCTGTCATCCAAGCTTTGTTGTTCCATTTCTAGAGCACAGGCAGAGTAAATTTAGCATAATTCTCAAGGGCCCTAGGATTGAAGCACTGGCTTCAACTTAGCCACCAGTGGCCAGGTGCAGTGGCTCAGGCCTGCAATTCCAGCACTTTGGGAGGTGGGGGTAGGAAGATTGCTTGAGCCCAGGAGTTCAAGACCAGCCTGGGCAACATACAGAGACCCTGTCTGTACAAAAATTAACAAATTAGCTGGGTATGGTGGAGCGTGCCTATAGTCCCAGCTACTCAGGAGGCTGAGGTGGGAGAATCTTGCATCTGGGAGGTCAAGGCTGCAGTGTGCTATGATAGCTCTGCTGCAGTCTTGCCTGGTTGATAAAGGGAGATCCTGTCTCAAAAAAAAAAAAAAAAAAAGTCAGTCAGTCACTGGCTGTGTTAGTCCCTAACAAGAGAGTCAATCTGTCCTTTGAAGCCAGGCATTGACTTCTCTCTCTAGCTATCAGTTCTAGATGACTACTTCTTCCAATAGGAAGTTGTTTTGTCTGCACTAAAAATGTTGAGCGTAGCCAACTTCATTTACGAACTTGGCTAGATATTCTGGATAACCTGTTACTTCACCTTGCATTTTTGCTATGGAGACGGCTTCTTTCCTTAAATCTCATGAACCAACCACTGCTAGCTTCAAACATGACTTCTGGTTCCTGACCTCTCTCAGCCTTCATAAAATTGAAGAGAATTAGGGCCTTACTCTGGGGTTAGGCTTTGGACTAAGGGAATGTTGTGGCTAGTTTGATCTCCTATCGACACCACTAAAACTTTCTCCATATCAGAAATAAGGCTGTTTACTTTTTAAATCATTCATCTGTTCACTGGAGTAGCACTTCTAGTTTTTTTCAAGAACTTTTCAGCCAGAGAATGAGAAGCTAAAAAACAACAACAAAAAACTTTGCCTTTGTGCTCACAGCTTGGCTGGTCCAAAAGGCCTGCCCAGCTTTCAGCCTCTCTTGGCCTTCACCATGACTTTCTCGCTAAGTTTAATCATTTCTGGCTTTTGATTTAGAGTGAGAGATGGGGACTTTTCCTTTTAGCTGAACACTTAGATGCAATTGTAGGGTTAATAATTGGTCTAATTTCAATCTTGTTTTGTCTCAGGGAACAGGGAGGCCTGAGGAGAGAGAAGAGAAATAGGGAAAGGCTGTTTGGTGGGCATTCAGGACATTTATCGATGAAAAGTTTACCATATTTAATGGGCACAGTTCATAACACAAATGCTCAATTTGTAAAAATACAACAAGGTACACCTGTACTAGAAAATGAGTCAGAGCTTTAAGGCAGGGAGAATTTGCTTTTATTCTTCAGTGAAGTAACTTATCTGTGGGTGTCTCTTTACAGATGTGAAGGAATGGACGAGTTGAGCAGCCTTTCTGCTGATTATCACACATCATGAGCTGAGTGACTGCGGCTCGCCAAATCTTTGTGTTTCTGGGTCTGACCAGTTAGCTTAGTTCTTCTCCTGCCTCATTTTGAACTAGTAAAGCAAAGTGAATCATCAGATTATGAGTTACTGTTTAAAAGAAAAATGCTGTTTATTCATGCTGAGGTGATTCAGTTCCCTCCTTCTTACAGAAGTATTTTAATTCACCCCACACTAGAAAATGCAGCATCTTTGTGGATACGTCTTTTTTCACAAGCCTCCAAGGCTCCTTAAATTGGGTCGTTACTAAAAGTACATTAAAACACTCTTGTTTATTGAAGTATATTGATGTATTCTAAAGCTAGTAAACTTCCCTAATGTTTAATTGCCCTATAGATGCTTCTCTTGCTGTGGGTTTTCTTCTGTTGGTGGTCTGAAATAATGATTTTCCTGTTCTATTAATATATAGTGTATTTTGCACAAAAAATTAACCTGGTCAATAGTGATGACCAAAATATATATTAATAATCTTGGCAATCTTTGACATTAATTATGAAACATTTTAGCCCACGTTAGTTCTACATTCTTCTTCACTTAAAAGAAACTCAGCTACTGCAAATTTTGTCTTTCTGTAAATGTTATTAAAATATCCAGTGAGCTCTTTTAGAAGGACTCAGTATTATTTCAAGACTATTTTTGAGGTAATTCTAGCCTTTTAAAATATTCTACAGACGTACGGGGTTTAAAAGAACCCCAGTACCGACTAAGCAAATAGGCAAAAGGCATGTTGGAAATGTAGTATAGTACTTGAATCATTCACTATCTTAGGGATTACTGGTGCATCCTGTGTAAATGGAAGCTGAGCTTGACACCTGGTGCTTTTAAGTAGGGATAAAGTCATTCTCTCACTGCAAGCACAGCATACCTGTACCTCCAAAAGTGACGTTTTAGTGAACAGGCCGTTTTCAACACTTGTGCCTTGGGGTGTTCATTGAAGCTTTGTGAAAACTACTGATGTTTTCTCAGTCTCCTTAAAGTTACGTCCATGCTTTAAAACGTCTGTGTAGGAGAGAGGTGGGGTTTATAATGTTTTCTCTAAGATATCTTTGCTGCTTTCCAGACTTTGAAACTATTAAGCTTCTTAACTGCCTCTTATTGGAAATACTTCTGGGGAAACTTCATGGTCCCACAACGTCATTGCCATACAGCTTCACTAGAGTTCTTTGAACCACAGCTGAAAAGAGCTTTGTATTATTTTTTAATCCCCTCCCCAGATATCATTTAGGAGTATTATATAAAGGTGGTGGGCAAAAACAGTGTAAGGAGTCTTTCCAATTATCTTGAGTTGCAGCTCTGTAGTTTCTTTTTTGAGGCCAAACACACTGTATTTTACAAGTCAAAATTAATTTACATTAATCACTATGTTAATGAGTATGTAAAACATTCTTTTGCATTGATGAATTTTGTATCTGCTTCCATTAAAAGCGTAACAGCCATAGTTGTTGCGTGTTATTTGTAGAACTATTTGTGACAAAGTGTGGTGTTGTATAACGTGGTAACTTTTGGTTAGGAATCCAGCTGAGAAACAGCTTGAACATAAAAATAACATCAGTGTATTTTATGAGAAATTAGCAAACAATAGGTGTATTAACCTCCACTTTCAGTCTTTTATAAAAACTATTCACATCTATTTAAAAAAAACCTATGGGACTTCAGCTAAGACTCAGTGCCTTTCTACTGGATTCCTCTTACTAGCTGCATCCGAAAAGGCCCTAGTTTACTTTCTCCAATCATAGCCACCAGGTGTTTAATACAGTAATATTTATGTGTATAACCTGTAGTGCAGTTATACATGATTAACTTCATACGGTGGATGAGAACACAAACTCAGAAATTATTAAACAACTTGGCCTCATGTCCTTTAGTTTTCCCAAGGCTTCCTTGAAAAACATCTAGCTCTTGGCCGGGCGCGGTCGCTCGCGCCTGTAATCCCAGCACTCTGGGAGGCCAAGGCAGGTGGATCACCTGAGGTCAGGAATTCGAGACCACCCTGACCAACATAGTAAAACCCCGCCTCTACTAAAAATACAAAAATTAGCCGGGCGTGGTGGCCAAGTGCCTGTAATCCCAGCTACTTGGGAGACAGGCAGGAGAATTACTTGAACCCGGGAGGTAGAGGTTGCAGTGAGCTGAGATCGCACCACTGCGCCCTAGCCTGGGCAACAGAGTGAGACCCTGTCTCAAAAAAAAAAAAACAAAAAAAAAAACCTAGCTCTTAATTATTCCTAGTAAGGAGTGAGTTAATATGTATGGAATGAAGCAGGATTGTTGGAAAGATTTTCTAGCATGCTAGTCTAATGGCTGACCTGAAATACCTTGAGGTGGTTTAGTATCAGCTCTGTTGGTGAATGCCACCAGTAGCTCATTTCTTTTTTTGAAATGGAGTCTCACTTTGTCACCTGGACTGGAGTGCAGTGGCATGATCTGGGGTCACTGCAACCTCCGCCTCCTGGGTTCAAGCGATTCTCCAGCCTCAACCTCCTGAGTAGCTGGGGTTACAGGTGCACACCCACCACACCCAGCTGATTTTTGTATTTTTAGTAGAGACAAGGTTTCACCATATTGGCCAGGCTGATTTTCAAACTCCTGACCTCAGGTGATCCACCTGCCTTGGCCTCCCAAAGTACTGGGATTACAGGCGTGAGCCACCAAACCTGGCCACCAAGTAGCTCATTTTAACACAAACATGAAGATGTTTTGCCTCAACTGGGACAGAAAATGCCAAGGGTACCTTTCACTTTATACCCAGGTAGATACTTTTAAATTGAGACAACCACTATGTTTGTGTGTTGGAGTTATAACTTTGGTTCTGTTTTTACCCTTTATTTGGAATACAGTGCAACGTTACAGTTTTGGATCATTAAATGAATAGACTTGGTGATACAGTACTGACAAGCACAACCTGAATTCTGGGAGTAAGTGGTTTTCTAGTTCATAGGGGAGGAGAACAGATACGTGCAAGATCTTCTCCAGAGAAGAGAACCATGGTACTCAGTGAGTCACCAAAGGGCTTTGGCTTCAACTCACTAACGGCTGGAACAAGTGCCAGTCTTGGTCAACCATCCAGGATCTTCATCACAGCAAATCAAAATCTCCAATTTTTCAAACTAATTGTAGGTAGAAGAGAGAGAATAACTCCAAACTGTCTTATAAAATGATCTAGATGACTACTGAAGTGTCCTCCATTCATGAGTTGGCAAAATCTTCAGAGTGACTGTTGGAGCAAGGAGCCTTTCATGTGCTCCCAGTTATTATATAGTGCATAGAGGCTGGTAAGTGTTAGTCCCGTCAGACCACCTCGTGCTATCCCTCGAAGACCACCTGGGAAAGAGACAAAAGGAAAATGAAATAGCCATATATTGCATAGTGCCCTAGCATGATAGGGTTAAATAAAAAGTACTGTGAAATGGGCTGGGCACGGTGGCTCAGGTAATCCCAGCACTTCGGAAGGCCGAGGTGGGTGGATCGCTTGAGGTCAGGAGTTCAACCAGCCTGGCCAACATAGTGAAACCCTATTAAAAATTCAAAAAAATTGGCTGGGTGTGGTGATGTGTGCTTATAGTCCCAGCTATTTGGAGGCTGAGGCAGGATAATTGCTTGAACCCAGGAGGCTGAGGTTGCAGTGAGCTAAGATCATACCACTGCATTCCAGCCTGGGTGACAGGGTGAGACAAGTGAGACTCCATCAAAACAAAACAAAACAAAACAAAACACACACACACACACAAAACTGAAATGGAGACCATTTTAAAAATAAATCAATATTCTATCTCAAAAAGGAGACAGTTTTTAAAGTAATACCACTTGTGTAATACATATGATATTTTCATATTCATAATTTTTTTCCCCTACTTTCCAATTTGTTCCTATGGCAGTTTATTACTGGAGTTCCAACTAGAACAGTCATTTCCTGCTAGTAATATGATTTAGAACTCCACTAGCACTGTCAATGGATTTAAGGCTGTAATGTAAACAAGGTGACACCCTATTTGGAAAGAGTATTAACAACCTTTGGGCTCTGGATGGGTCCTCCAAATATTAACCTTGAAGATTAGTGATGGCCAGGCATGGTGGCTCACACCTGTATCCCAGCACTTTGGGAGGCTAAGGCAGGCTTGAGCTCAGGAGTTTGAGAACAACCTAGGCAACATGTCTCTGCAAAAAATAGAAAAATTAGCTCAGTGGGGTGGCATGCACCTGTGGTCCCAGCTATTTGGGAGGCTGAGGTAGGAGGATCGCTTGAGCTCAGGAAGTCGAGGCTGCAGTGAGCTGATACTACACCACTGCACTCCAGCCTGGGTGACAGAGTGACAAAGAAAAAAAAAAAAGTGGTAAGATAGCTATAATCATACTTTGAGTTAGGTGCTGGTGACCACCCCCCACTTCATGCACTGATGCATCTATCTCCCACAATTAAAAAACAGTGAGGGACACCCAGCATCGTGCTAGTTGAAAAGAATTCAAGAATTACAGACATCGAACTACCTGCTTGAAAACAAGTGAACAATTTTACATGTGGCAAAAGATTAGCAACAGGATTTCACTTGCGATGGAGAAACAAAAATATTTCAATCAGTTACTTAAAAATAGTCCTCAAGTGGCCGGGCACGGTGGCTCACGCCTGTAATCCCAGCACTTTGGGAGGCAGAGGCGGGCGGGTCACGAGGTCAGGAGATCGAGACCATCCTGGCTAACACAGTGAAACCCCGTCTCTACTAAAAATCCAAAAAATTAGCCAGGCGTGGTGGTGGGCGCCTGTAGTCCCAGCTACTCAGGAGGCTGAGGCAGGAGAATGGCATGAACCCGGGAGGCGGAGCTTGCAGCGAGCCGAGATTGTGCCACTGCACTCCAGCCTGGGCGACAGAGCGAGACTCTATCTCAAAACAAAACAAAACAAAAAAGTCCCCAAGTGTAAATAAAAGGAAGCTACAAATAAATTTCTCAAAATAGAAAATGCCCCAACTGCTTATGGTTATAAAATGTTAGTCTTACAAACATTATGTGGCAAAGAGAAACCAAGCTACAAAACTCCTCAGGAATGGGGGTGCCCAAAGCAGCTTTTTAAAAAATGTGAAGTCCTCATGCAGCTCCATGAGTAGGGATCATAAACTTCAGGTAGCCATCTTTGTACGTAGAGTGTATCTGTTCCAAGTCATGTGTTAGGGAGACAAAGGTAGAGTGGAGTTGTGGGGGTGGCTAGAGGCCCTTTAGCTCCGTGCCTGTCAATTCTGTGACATTCAGGGATGTTGCTGAGTTAGAACATTTCAGAACCATTTCTGCAATGAGTGTCCTACCAGATGGCTTCAGCTGATGGATTAAAGGGCCACTCCCCCTCCAGGAATCTCTCCAGTCTGAAGACTTCTGATATCTGACCTGCTTACGTTCTTCTTAGTTTTCCAATGCTAAGTGTCATAATTATCTCTCTCAAACAGAAACTGCAGACATTATCTATAAACAGCTGTCAAACGTGTAGGGGGACCAAAAACATTTTTAAGAAACCCAAAAAAACCCCACTGAAAGTATAACATGAGGTATCTCCTTGAAGTTCACATCATCTCTCTGAACTTGCCATATTCAGACTGTAGGCATAGCAGTTAAACTTCCAACTGTATTCAATGTGGTTGAAAAATTGTACTAATTGGAAAATAGTGTATACCCAAAATAATCTGTTCAGTTTAATAAGGATCAACCTCATGTCTCTGCCTAGTAAATCAGTAAAAAGCTGCAGAGCTGAAAGTGAACTAGACCAAATTCCTAATGTGGAAAAAATAAGCCATGAGGCACAGGAGAATAAATGCTAAAGGTATCTGCAACAGCATTGCTATGGCTCAGTTATTAGATCTGATTTTCAGTGTAATAAGGATTCTTCCAAGCAGGTAGCCAAAATGTAGTAACTCAAAACCCCATTCTGAACATAAAACCAAGCAATAGCCAAGGTGCCCTCACTGCTGTTTGTCAGTGGAAAAATGATGGCGGGCCGGTAATTGAAAACACAATACTTTTGCAGACACTATTTCCTATGACCACACATTCAACTTCAGATTAACTCCCCTGAACCTATAGTCAATAATCCACAGGACTGTGAAGTCAGTCCATGGCCTTTGCAAAGAGCTGCAAAACCACTGCTTCTAGCTGGTTCTTTGCTTTGTGCATTCTAAGAACATGGTATCTACTTGGCCCTTGTGGAAGGATTCTCACATTAGTTCTCAGCCATCAAATAACAAGCTTCCCTGGGAATCCTCTTTGGCATATGCACTAGGGGTAACATAGTGACAATGGAATCTATAAGGCTTTAAGATACTTGGGGGCTGGACGTGGTGGCTCACACTTGTAATCCCAGCACTTTGGAAGGCCAAGGTGGGCGGACTGCTTGAGCCCAGGAGTTCAAGACCAGCGTGGGCAACATAGTGAAACCCCATATGTTGCGAGAAGTCAGGGACCCCAAACGGAGGGACCGGCTGAAGCCATGGCAGAAGAACGTGGATTGTGAAGATTTCATGGACATTTATTAGTTCCCCAAATACTTTTATAATTTCTCATGCCTGTCTTTACTGCAGTCTCTAAACATAAATTGTGAAGATTTCATGGACACTTATCACTTCCCCAATCAATACCCTTGTGATTTCCTATGCCTGTCTTTACTTTAATCTCTTAATCCTGTCAGCTGAGGAAGATGTATGTTGCCTCAGGAACATGTAATAATTGAGTTAACTGCACAAATTGTAGAGCATGTGTGTTGGAACAAATATGAAATCTGGGCACCTTGAAAAAAGAACAAGATAACAGCAATTGTTCAGGGAATAACAGAGATAACCTTAAACTCTGACCGCCAGTGAGCCGGGTGGAACAGAGCCATATTTCTCTTCTTTCAAAAGCAAATGGGAGAAATATCACTGAATTCTTTTTCTCAGCAAGGAACATTCCTGGGAAAGAGAATACGCACCTGGGGGTATAGGTCTATAGACTGCCTCCCTCGGTGTGGCCGTCTTTTATGGTCTGTAGACTGCAGGGGTGAAATAGACCCCAGTCTCCCATAGCGCTCCCAGGCTTATTAGGAAGAGGAAATTCCCGCCTAATAAATTTTGGTCAGACCGGTTGCTCTCAAACCCTGTCTCCTGATAAGATGTTATCAATGACAGTGGTGCCCAAAACTTCATTAGCAATTTTAATTTCGCCCCCGTCCTGTGGTCCTGTGATCTCGCCCTGCCTCCATTTGCCTTGTGATATTCTATTACCTTGTGAAGTACTTGATGTCTCTGACCACACCTATTTGCATACTCCCTCCCCTTTTGAAAATCCCTAATAAAAACTTACTGGTTTTTGTGGCTTGGGCATCATGGAACCTACCGACATGTGATGTCTCCCCCGGACACCCAGTTTTAAAATTTCTCTCTTTTGTACCCTGTCCCTTTATTTCTCAAGCCGGCTGACGCTTAAGGAAAATAGTAAAGAACCTATGTGACTATTGGGGCAGGTTCCCTGATACCCATCTCTACAAAAAAATGTAAAGAATTAGCTAGGCATGGTGGCATGCATCTGTAGTCCCAGATATTTGGGAGGATGAGGTGAGAGGATTGCTTGAGCCTAGAAGGTGGAAGTTGCAGTGAGCCAAGACCGTGCCACTGTACTTCAGCCTGGGCAACAAGGCCAGACCTGGTCTCAAAAAATAAAAAGAAAAATTTAAAAAGGCCTGGCATGGTGGCTCACGGCCTGTAATCCCAGCACTTTGGAAGGCCAAGGTGGGTGAATCACTTGAGGTCAGGAGTTCAAGACCAGTCTGGCCAACATGGTGAAACCCCATCTCTATTAAATATACAAAAATTAGCCAGGCGTGGTGGCAGGCACCCGTAATCCCAGCTATGTGGGAGGCTGAAGCAAAAGAATTGCTTGAACCTGGTGGGTGGAGGTTGCGGTGAGCAAAGATTGTATCACTGCACTCTAGCCTGGGCGATACAGCAAGACTGTCTCAAAAAACAAAAAAAGAGATATTTGGGACACCAGTAACATCAAATAACTTACTCCCCCAAAAGCTTTCTATTTTCTTGCCAAATGAATCAAAAACTTAGTTCAAATCAATGAAGTTACTTCTTAAAAGCCAGAGAGAAAAAATATCAACTCCAACAAGACACTAAACATTGGTGTTTGTACTTATCACATAGCTAATCTTTACTCAAGGGTGGCCTTTTACCACATACCAGCCATGTTCTAATTGTAACTATTTCCATTAATTCCAGGGTTTCCCAATTGGTTGATCTGTTTGCAAGTTTAAGGGTCTCTAGGGTTTCTTTACTCAGACGACTCTACACAACTAAGCACAGGAAGTTGATAAGCAAAGGTACTTGCTTTGAACAGAGTAACCAAATAAGGCCAATGGTCAATCTCTATAAAGCAGAGCAAATATGACTTGTGTTTCAGTTTTACCTCCTGTATTTTGGGATCCTTATGTAGTTCTTCCAAAGTGATAGGCAAGCACCACCTCTTCTATACATGAGAAAATGAGGCCCAGAATATTTAAGTGTCTTGTTTGTGGGATATGGGGCTGATTAGTGGCAGAACTAATGCATTCAAATGACAATGACTTTAAAGCACAGATTAGCATATATCTTTTTTAAAAGGGCCAGATAGTAAACATTTTGGGCTTCGAGGGTCAAAGGCTATTGTTATGTAGGTACTTATATAACCATTTAAAATTTTAACTAAAAAATGTAAAACACATTCTT
Organism: Symphalangus syndactylus; assembly: GCF_028878055.3. Classification (NCBI taxonomy): domain Eukaryota; kingdom Metazoa; phylum Chordata; class Mammalia; order Primates; family Hylobatidae; genus Symphalangus; species Symphalangus syndactylus. The sequence continues at coordinate 83,559,429 of NC_072426.2, forward strand.
ATCCTTCACACAGCAAATAAACAGGCAGCTGGCCAGCAGGAGTTGGTGGCTCCTGCTCTATAGGAACAGCCTTACCTACATACTAACATGACTACTAAATGCCCTTGTTGGAGACTGTTTAGCTGTCTTAAAATTAAAAAAAAACTTTATTCTTTTAAGAATTATGGTATAATACATGTAACATAAAATTTACCACCTTAACCAGTTTTAAGTGTACATTTCAGAGGCATTAAGTACATTCACACGGCTGTGCTACTATTACCAACATCTACTTTTCCTTTATTTTTTCTTCTGAGACAGGGTCTTGCTCTGTCGCCCAGGCTGGAGTGCAGTGGTGTGGTAAAGGCTCACTGCAGCCTCGACCTTCTAAGCTCAAGTGATCTTCCCACAACAACCTCCTAAGTAGGTAGGACTGCAATCATGCACCACCATACCGGGCTAAATTTTTTATTTTTTGTAGAGATGAGGTCTCCCTATGTTACCTAGGGTGGTCTTGAACTCCTGGGCTCAAACAATCCTCCTGCTTTAGCCTCCCAAAGTGTTGAGACTATGGGCGTGAGCCATGGTGCTCCGTGTACCAACATCTTCAGAGGACTCTTTTCATCTTGCAAAACTGAAACTCTTTGCCCATTTAACAATAACTACACGCCATCCCGGCCATCTTCCATTCTACTTTTTTTCTGTATGAATCTGACTATTCTAAGTACCTCACATTAGTAGAATCACACAATATTTTTTTATAGATGGCCTATTTAGCATAATGTGCTCAGTGTTCATCCATGTCTTACCATCTGTCAGAATTTCCTTTTTAAAGGCAGAATAATATTCTATTTTATGTATATACCACATTTTTCTTTTTTTGAGACAGGGTCACCCAGGCTGAAGTGCAGTGGCGTGATCACGGCTCACTGAAGCCTTGACCTCCCCAAGCTCAAGCGATCTTCCCACCTCAGCCTCGGGAGTAGCATGTACCACCATGCTTAGCTCATTTTTTGTATTTTTAGTAGCTATGTTGTCCAGGCTAGTCTCCAACTCCTGGGCTCAAGCAATCTGTCCATCTGCCTGCCTTGGCCTCTTAGAATCTATCTTTTTTTTTTTTTTTTGACACAGGGTGTCACTCTGTCACACAGGCTAGAGTGCAGTGGCACAATCAAGGCACACTGCAGCCTTGACCTCCTGGGCTCAGGTGATTCTCCCATCGCAGCCTTCCCAGTAATTGGGACTACAGGTACCCACCACCAAGCCCGGCTAACTTTTTGTATAGACAGGGTTTCACCATATTGCCCTTGCACTCCTGGACTCAAACATCTGCCCACATTGGCTTCCCAAAGTGCTGGGATTATAGACATGAGCCACCACACCCAGCCTGTATGGCTGTTGTGAATAATATGCTGTTATGAACATGGGCACACTAAACACCATTCAACTTAAAAAAATAATCAAAGCCTTAAGAACTGAACCAAAATGGCTTAGGTGAAAATAAAATACCAAATTCTGCTCTAAGAAAAGGAACGAACATTCACTGAATTATGCCTTCAGCAATAAGCACTTAATGGAACTTGTTTCATTTAAAATGCATCACAATCCTGTAAATTGATAATCATCATACCCCAATTTTATAGATGAGCACGGTATTAAGCGGACCTTTTTCAAAAGGTCATACAGCTAGTGACAAATATTTCCAAATTTTTCATAACTTTTTTTTTTCTTGAGACGGAGTCTTGCTCTGTGACCCAGGCTGGAGTGCAGTGGCGCAATCTCGGCTCACTGCAAGCTCCGCCTCCCGGGTTCACGCCATTCTCCTGCCTCAGCCTCTCTGAGTAGCTGGGACTACAGGCGCCCGCCACCACGCCTGGCTAATTTTTTGTATTTTTAGTAGAGACGGGGTTTCACTGTGGTCTCAATCTCCTGACCTCGTGATCCGCCCGCCTCGGCCTCCCAAAGTGCTGGGATTACAAGCGTGAGCCACCGCGCCCGGCCTAACATTTCTTTTTCTTGAGACGGAGTCTTGCTCTGTGGCCCAGGGTGGAGTGCAGTGGCGCAATCTCTGCTCACTGCAAGCCTTGCCTCCTGGGTTCACACCATTCTCCTGCCTCAGCCTCCCTAGTAGCTAGGACTACAGGTGCCCACCACCACGCCCGGATAATGTTTTTGTATTTTCAGTAGAGACGGGGTTTCACCGTGTTAGCCAGGATGATCTCAATCTCCTGACCTCATGATCCTCCTGCCTTGGCCTCCCAAAGTGCTGGGATTACAGACGTGAGCCACCGTGCCAGGCCTAACATTTCTGTTTTAAATAGCTTAATTAACTACACATGTTCTATATTCTTCCCTCTGAAAGGCAGCTTTTTTTGTTAGGTTGGTTTATTATGCATCAGACACCTGATTTGTTGAGGAATTCTGTTTTTCAGTAATTCGTCCACCACAAATATCACGTAGCATTTTGACTCCACAGACCTAAGAGTCTTAAGTCTTAAAAGGATTGTAAAATCTAAGTTTTTCTGAGATATCTGAGAGTACGAGGCTTTTTTCTATTGAAAATAGGTTGCATTTCAAACTTTATCTGTAAGAGCTCACAACACTTTCTCCAACATGCAAGCCCATGTGCTCACTTAAACAGAACTCTGAGTGAGACAGTAAATACCTCATATGCCCTTGAAAATTTTACCTTGGCATAGAAAAGCCTTGTTAAGAACCTAAAAATAATTTCACTTTGAAAGTCTTTAGGGTTAGACAAATGTTAAACTTCAATTGGCAGTACAAGGGCAGCACTCAAGCCAGCAAGAGTTTTGTTGGGCCAAATTACATTGAAAAAGATCAAATATTTTAAAAACAGGAGATTTCACGTAAAAATCTGGGATTCCAGCTTCTTCTGAATAAATGAGGTACACTAATTATGCAGAGTGGCAAATGGCTGGAGTTGAGTGGGAGGTGTTTCTAGCCCAACAGATAGATAGGCATGGACATGGAAGCTCCAGCTCAGCCCCCTGCACTCCATTTTCTTACACAAGGGAAGCCACTATGGTATAGCATCTAACTTAAGGCATATTATATGTATTCTTAAAACAGAGGAAAAGGCTGAATATTTGGTATTATCAAAAGAAATGAGAGTCTAACTTTCTGTGGCAAGGACCTTCTTGCAGTAGTAACACAACATAGTCTGGAACACCTCCAACATAAATTATGAAAAGAAAGCTCTTGGCTCAGAAGAGAAAAAGCAAAAAAGAATACTCATTAACTTCTATGTCACAGGACAAATAGATTTAAATTTCCATTGCAATTGTAGAAGAGGTAAATAATCTGCTGACCCAGAATTCCAACATGAACTCACACTTCCTGTCTTAATAACTCGAAACACTGAAATCACTCTAACAAAGGCAAATCAATGTCTTATTAATTTCTGGTTAAAAATAGACCCAAGAAGACAGGGCACAGACATAAATTTTGTGTGGTGGGAATACAAATATAACTTCAACTTCCAGATTCATGGATTTGGAAATGACCTTAGGCACTCTAAGTATAGCACCAGTGAAGTAGTTTACATTTAGGGAATGGCTAATCCCTGCTGATCTAAACTATTTCCAACCCCCAATGTACTCTTTAAATATAGAAATTTAAAAAAACGGGGCTGGGCACGGTGGTTCACACCTGTAATCCCAATACTTGGGAGGCCAAGGCAGGGTGGATCGCTTGAGCTCAGGAGTTTGAGACTAGCCTGGGCACCATGGTGAAACCCTGTCTCTATAAAAAACAAAAAAATTAGCCAGGCATGGTGGCGTGTGCCTGTAGTCCTAGCATCTTGGGAGGCTGAGATGGGAGCATCACTTGAACCCAGGAGGCAGAGGTGGCAGTGAGCCACGATCACACCACTGTACTCTAGTCTGAGACCGTGTCAAAAAAAAAAGGAAGGCTCAACATAGTAGGTACAGAGCTATTTTAATAGATCATGAGGGAAAAACTAGCAGCTGTCAGATCAAACAGGGTAATTTATTTATTTTATTCATTTATTTATTTTTATTTTTATTTTTTGAGACAGAGTCTCACTCAGCTGCCCAGGCTGGAGTGCAGTGGCACGATCTTGCCTCATGGCAACCACCATCTCCTGGGTTCAAGTGATTCTCTTCTCTCAGCTTCCGAAGTAGCTGGGATTACAAGCACCTGCTATCATGCCCGGCTAGTTTTTGTATTTTAGTAGAGATGGGGTTTCATCATGTTGGCCAGGCTGGTCTTGAACTCCTAACCTCAGGTGATCCATCCGCCTCGGCCTCCCAAAGTGCTAGGATTACAGGTGTGAGCCACCACACCCAGCATTTCATATTTCATTCATTATTTCATTTCTTTCATTTCATTTCAAGATGGAAAATCACTCTATCAGCCAGGTTGGAGTATGCCACTCCACCTGACATTTCATTTTTCATTATTTCATTTCTTCATTTCATTTCATTGCACCCAGCATTTCATTATTCATTTCATTATTTCATTTCTTCATTTCATTTCATTTCGAGATGGAAACTCGTTCAATCGCCCAGGCTGGAGTGCACCACCACACCTGGCATTTCATTATTCATTATTTCATTTCACCTGGCATTTCATTATTCATTTATTTCATTTCATTTCGAGACAGAGACTTGCTCTATTGCCCAAGCTGGAGTGCACCACTGCACCTGGCATTTCATTATTCATTTCATTATTTCATTTCATCACGTCATGTCATGTCATGTCATTTCATTTCGAGACAGAGACTCGCTCTATCACCCAGGGTGGAGTGCGCCACCGCATCTGGCATTTCATTATTCATTTCATTTATTTCATTTCATTTCACCCAGCATTTCATCATTCATTTCATTTCATTTCATTTCGAGACGAAGACTCGCCCTATCGCCCAGGCTGGAGTGCACCACCACACCCGACATTTCATTATTTCATTTTATCATTTCGTTTCATTTATTTCATTTCATATTTCATTTCATTTCATTTCGAGATGGAGACTCGCTCTATCACCCAGGCTGGAGTGTGCCACCACACCCAGCATTTCATTATTCATTTCATTTCATTTCACCCAGCATTTCGTATTTCATTTCATCATTTCATTTCTCACTTCATTTCATTTCATTTCATTTAGAGACAGAGACTTGCTCTATCGCCCAGTCTGGACTGCACCACCACACCCAGCATTTCATTATTCATTTTACTATTTCATTTTTTCATTTCATCTATTTCATTTCTTCATTTCATTTTTCAATTTCATGACGCAGACTCGCTCTATCGCCCAGGCTGGAGTGCACCCAGCATTTCATTAGTCATTTCATATTTCATTTCATTTCATGACAGAGACTTGCTCTATCACCCAGGCTGGAGTGCGCCACCCACATTTCATTATTAATTTCATTATTTCATTTCATCATGTCATGTCATTTCATTCTGAGATGGAGACTCGTTCTATTGCCCAGGCTGGAGTGCAGTGGCGTGATCTCTGCTCACTGCAACCTCTGCCTGCTGGGTACAAGCGATTCTCCTCTCTCAGCCTCCCGAATAGCTGGGATTACAGGCACCCTCCATCATGCCTGGCTAATTTTTGCATTTTAGTAGAGACAGGGTTTCACCATGTTGGCCAGGCTGATCTTGAACTCCTGACCTCAGGTGATCCGCCCACCTAGGCCTCCCAAAGTGCTAGGATTACAAGCGTGAGCCACTGCACCTGGCATTTCATATTTCATTTCATATTTATTTCATCATTTCATCTCCTTCATTTCATTTCAAAATGGAGTCTCACTCTATCACCCAGGCTGGAGTGCATCACCACACCCAGCATTTCATTATTCACTTCATTATTTCTTCATTTCATTTCATTTCACCCAGCATTTCATTATTCATTATTTCATTTCTTTATTTCACTTCATCCCATTTCACTTTGAGACGGAGACTTGCTCTATCACCCAGGCTGGCGTGTGCCACTACACCTGGCATTTTATTATTCATTTCATTATTTCATTTCATTTCACTTCACCCGGCATTTCATTATTCGTTTCATTATTTCATTTCATCATTTCATTTTGTTGCACCCAGCATTTCATTATTTCATTTCTTCATTTCGTTTCATTTCATTTTGAGATGGAAACTCGCTCAATCGCCCAAGCTGGAATGTGCCACCGCACCTGGCATTTCATTATTCATTTTATTTAGAGATGAAGACTCACTCTATCGCCCAAGCTGGAGTGCGCCACCACACCTGGCATTTCATTATTCATTTCATTTCATCATTTCATTCATTTCATTTAGAGATGAAGACTCACTCTATCGCCCAAGCTGGAGTGCACCACCACACCTGGCATTTCATTATTCATTATTTCATTTCATCACGTCATGTCATGTCATGTCATTTCATTTCGAGACAGAGACTCGCTCTATCACCCAGGATGGAGTGCACTACCGCATCTGGCATTTCATTATTCATTTCATTTATTTCATTTCATTTCACCCAGCATTTCATTATTCACTTAATCATTTCATTTCATTTCGTTTCGAGACGAAGACTCGCTCTATCGCCCAGGCTGGAGTGTGCCACCACACCCAGCATTTCATTATTCATTTCATTTCATTTCACCCAGCATTTCGTATTTCATTTCATCATTTCATTTCTCACTTCATTTCATTTCATTTGTTTCATTTCATTTAGAGACAGAGACTCGCTCTATCGCCCAGTCTGGACTGCACCACCACATCCAGCATTTCATTATTCATTTTATTATTTCATTTTTTTCATTTCATCTATTTCATTTCTTCATTTTTCAATTTCATGACGCAGACTCGCTCTATCGCCCAGGCTGGAGTGCACCCAGCATTTCATTATTCATTTCATATTTCATTTCATGACAGAGACTCGCTCTATCACCCAGGCTGGAGTGCGCCACCCACATTTCATTACTTATTTCATTATTTCATTTCATCATGTCATGTCATTTCATTCTGAGATGGAGACTCATTCTATTGCCCAGGCTGGAGTGCAGTGGCGTGATCTCTGCTCACCGCAACCTCTGCCTCCTGGGCACAAGCGATTCTCCTGTCTCAGCCTCTTGAGTAGCTGGGATTACAGGCACCCTCCATCATGCCTAGCTAATTTTTGGATTTTAGTAGAGACAGGGTTTCACCATGTTGGCCAGGCTGATCTTGAACTCCTGGCCTCAGGTGATCCGCCCGCCTAGGCCTCCCAAAGTGCTAGGATTACAAGCGTGAGCCACTACACCTGGCATTTCATATTTCATTTAATATTTATTTCATCATTTCATCTCCTTCATTTCATTTCAAAATGGAGTCTCACTCTATCACCCAGGCTGGAGTGCATCACCACACCCAGCATTTCATTATTCATTTCATTTCATTATTTCTTCATTTCATTTCATTTCACCCGGCATTTCATTATTCATTATTTCATTTCATTTCATCCCATTTCACTGAGACAGAGACTCGCTCTATCACCCAGGCTGGAGTGTGCCACTGCACCTGGCATTTCATTATTCATTTCATTATTTCATCATTTCATTTCATTGCACCCAGCATTTCATTATTCGTTTATTTCATTTCTTCATTTTGTTTCATTTCATTTCGAGATGGAAACTTGCTCAATCGCCCAAGCTGGTGTGCACTACCGCACCTGGCATTTCATTATTCATTTCATTTCGATATGAAGACTCACTCTATCGCCCAAGCTGGAGTGCGCCACCACACCTGGCATTTCATTATTCCTTTTATTTCATCATTTCATTTCATTTCATTTAGAGATGAACATTCACTCTATCGCCCAAGCTGGAGTGCACCACCACACCTGGCATTTCATTATTTCGTTTCATCACATCATGTCATGTCATGTCATTTCATTTCCAGACAGAGACTCACTCTATCACCCAGGGTGGAGTGCGCCACCGCATCTGGCATTTCATTATTCATTTCATTTATTTCATTTCATTTCACTCAGCATTTCATTATTCATTTCATCATTTCATTTCATTTTGTTTCGTTTCATTTCGAGACGAAGACTTGCTCTATTGCCCAGGCTGGAGCGCGCCACCACAACCGGCATTTCATTATTTCATTTTATCATTTCATTTATTTCATTTCATATTTCATCTCATTTCATTTCATTTCATTTCGAGATGGAGACTCGCTCTATCACCCAGGCTGGAGTGCGCCACCACACCCAGCATTTCATTATTCATTTCATTTCATTTCACCCGGCATTTCGTTATTTCATTTCATCATTTCATTTCTCACTTCATTTCATTTCATTTTGAGATGAAGACTCGCTCCATCGCCCAGTCTGGAGTGCACCACCACACCCGGCATTTCATTATTCATTTTATTCCATTTTTTCATTTCATCTATTTCATTTCTTCATTTCACTTTTCAATTTCATGATGCAGACTCGCTCTATCACCCAGGATGGAGTGCACCCAGCATTTCATTATTCATTTCATATCTCATTTCTCATTTCATTTCATGACAGAGACTCACTCTATCACCCAGGCTGGAGTGCGCCACCCACATTTCATTATTAATTTCATGATTTCATTTCATCATGTCATGTCATTTCATTTTGAGCCGGAGACTCATTCTAATGCCCAGGCTGGAGTGCAGTGGCGCGATCCCTGCTCACTGCAACCTCTGCCTCCTGGGTCCAAGCAATTCTCCTCTCTCAGCCTCCCAAGTAGCTGGGATTACAGGCACCCGCTATTATGCCCGGCTAGTTTTTGTATTTTAGTAGCGACGGGGTTTCACCATGTTGGCCAGGCTGGTCTTGAACTCCTGACCTTAGGTGATCCACCCTCCTTGGCCTCCCAAAGTGCTAGGATTACAGGCGTGAGCCACTGCACCCAGCATTTCATATTTCATTTCATTTCATATTTAATTTCGTTTCATTATTTCATTTCATCATTTCATTTCAAGATGGAGTCTCACTCTTATCACCCAAGCTGGAGTGCATCACCACACCTGGAATTTTATTATTCATTTCATCATTTATTTCTTCATTTCATTTCACCCAGCATTTCATTATTCATTTCATTATTTCATTTCATTTCATCCCATTTCATCTCATGTCATCTCATTTCATTTCATTTCGAGACAGAGACTTGCTGTATTGCCCAGGCTGGAGTGCACCACTGCACCCGGCATTTCATTATTCATTTCATCATTTCATTTCATTTCACCCGGCATTTCATTATTCATTTTATTATTTCATTTCATCATTTCATTTCATTTATTTCACTTATTCTTTTCATTTCATTCCATTTCATTTCGAGACACAGACCTGCTCTATCGCCCAGGCTGGAGTGTGCCACCACACCCGGCATTTCATTATTCATTTCATTACTTCATTTCATCATGTCATGTCATGTCACGTCATTTCATTCTGAGACAGAGACTCGTTCTATCGCCCAGGCTGGAATTCAGTGGCGTGATCTCTGCTCACTGCATCCTGAGGTCAGGAGTTCAAGATCAGCCTGACCAACATGGAGAAACCCCGTCTCTACTAAAAATACAAAAAATTAGCTGGGCATCGTGGTGCATGCCTGTAATTCCAGCTACTTGGGAGGCTGAGGCAGAAGAATCGCTTGAACTCAGGAGGCAGAGGTTGCTGTGAGCCGAGATCGTGCCATTGCACTCCAGTCTGGGCAACAACAGCGAAATTCTGTCTCAAAAAAAAAAAAAAAAAAAAAAAAAAGAAAGTGATGGTAGATGCTAACACTGGCAAACGTTAGCAAGTACTAGAAGGGTCATTTGGCAGTAGTCATTCACGTTTTAAGCATGCAGATAATTGCTCAAATAACTTAATTTTTAGCAATTTATCCTACAACTAAAATGTATGTGCAAAACTGTATGTACTACAGTGTTTAAGAGAAGGCCTCAAAGAAGAGGTGGTATCTGAACAAAGATGGACAGATGATGCAGCATTTGAGGTAGGTGTCCGGAAGGATTGTTCTAGGAAATGGTAACAGCGAGAATAAAGGCCCTGAAGTGGGAGTTAAAAGACAATGGAAATAGTAGTAGAATGTGGAGTCATCAAAGTGGCAAGGGAGCAAATTACAGAGAAGATAGAGCCACTTTAAAGAATCTGGCTTGGCCCGGCGTGGTGGTTCATGCCTGTAATCCCAGCATTTTGGGAGGCTGAGGCGGGTGGATCTTGAGGTCAGGGGATCGAGACCATCCTGGCCAACATGGTGAAACCCCAACTCTACTAAAAATACAAACATTAGCCAGGCGTGGTGGCGGGCATCTGTAATCCCAGCTACTTGGGAAGCTGAGGCAGGAGAATCGCTTGAACCCAGGAGGCAGAGGTTGTAGTGAGCCAAGATTGTGCCACTGCACTGCGGCCTGGCGACAGAACAAAACTCCGTTTCAAAAAAAAAAAAAAGCTTAATTGGATTTTGATTGCTACCTTCTAAATATCAGCACTTTCATTTAATCATAAGCCTCAAAGTGTTTATAAAACTTCTAAAGAGTTAAGTTTCACAACTCTCCTAAGGAGAGTCTACATATACTGAGCTGTTAATGCAGGGTTTAGAAACTGTCAAAAACTTTCATAAGACCCTCAAAGAGATCTAGGACAATTCCTCCCACCCACAGAAAAGCAATCACCCAAACAACTGAGAATCAGTGGCAAAAAAACTGTCCTAAAAGGACATAGTACTATGGGGAGTCAAAAACAATTCAGACAGCTAGGCACAGTAGCTCACGCCTGTAATCCAGCAACTCAGGAGGCTAAGGTGGGAGGATTGCTTGAGGCCAGCCTGGGTAACACTGCAAGACCCCACTGCTAAACAAAAAAAGAAACAATGAAAAAAATTAGCTGGGTGTGGTGGCATACATCTGTAGTCTGAACCACTGGGGAGGCTGAGGTGAGAGGATCCCTTGAGCCTAGGAGTTCAACGCTGTAGTGAGCCATGATGGCACCATTGCACTTTAGCCTGGGTGACAGAGGAGGACCCTAACTCAAAAAAAAAAAGGGAAACATTTTAGTGAGTTTAGTCTTGCCTGGAAGAGACAAGGGACAGATGGGGCAGTGGTGAGGGAGCCCAGGACAGCTAGCTGCTCTGCTATTCAAAGTCACATATATTGCTTTCACAATATAACACAACAGAGAAGAAACCACCAAACAGGAAACAGTCTTCTAGTGATCGATCCAATCATTTTTTTTTTTTTTTTGAGACAGAGTTTCACTCTTATCGCCCAGGCTAGAGTGCAGTGGCGCGATCTTGCCTCACCGCAACCTCCACTTCCCAGGTTCAAGCAATTCTCCTGCCTCAGCCTCCCGAGTAGCTGGGATTTCAGGCATGTACCACCAAACCTGGCTAATTTTGTATTTTTAGTGGAGACGGGATTTCTCTATGTTGGTCAGGCTGGTCTCGAACTCCTGACCTCAGGGGATTCACTCGCCTCAGCCTCCCAAAGTGCTGGGATTACAGGCGTGAGCCACTGCGCCCAGCTGACCCAATCTTCTTTCATTTCAACCTTTCCCTCACCGTCTCTTCAACTAATACTTTTCCTGGACCATTTTGACTTTAGGCTTCTACCTCCAATCTATTTTATCTACCCACTACTTCTAGCTTAATCTTCCTCAGAGATAATTCTAATACTCTGTCCAAAAACCTTTGATGACATGCTGCCTTTCTATGTAATTTTAAGCTTCTTACCTCAGCCTTCCATGCCATAAGCCTAAACTATCTTCCCAGAGTTTTCTCCCACACCTTCCTTATATGTATCATATAATCAAACAGATACATCAGAAAATTCAGTCCATCCTTAAGGTCTGGCTCAACTGTTATTTATTACCTCTTTCCCTTTTCTAGAAATTTTCCTGATTTCTCTATCCTGGAGGTAATTTGGTTTGCTGAGAAAGACAATGGGCTTTAGACTCAGACTAGAGTTTGATGCACTAGACCATGACAGAGCTGTGTGAGCATGTGGAGGTAATTTAACTTGTCTGAATTTTAGTTTCTTTGTCTATAAAACAAGGGAGTACCAGTCTACTACCTTCAGAGAATGGTAAATGAACTGACCTATATAAAGGATGTGACCTCCTTTCTACTTTAAGTGTTAAAGCTGTGTTAACACAGCTTTCCTCTTGGAAGTCAACAGACAATATGTGAGACTGAAAAGTCAAGAAAAATCAAGATAATAATATTATTTAAAAACATGAAAATAAAAAATAATGAATTAAAGCAGCCTGGGCATGGTAGCTCACACCTGCAATCCTAGCACTTTGGGAGGCTGAGGCAGGATGACTGCTTGAGCCCAGGAGTTCAAGACCAGCCTGGGCAACATAGTGAGACCCCATCTCTGGAAAAAAAAAAATTAACTGGGTGTGGAGGCGTGTGCCTGTAGTCCCAGGAGGCTGAGATGGGAGGATCACCTGAGCCCAGGAGGTCAAGGCTACAGTGAGCCTTGATTGTGCCACTGCACTCCAGCCTGGATGACAGAGTGAGACTCTGTCTTAAAAAAAAATTAAAATAATCTGGGAGTGGTGGCTCACGCCTGTAATCCTAGCACTTGGAAGGCTGAGGAGGGTGGATCACCTGAGGTCAGGAGTTTGAGACTAGCCTGACCAATATGGTGAAACCCCGTCTCTACTAAAAACGCAAGAATTAGCCAGATGTGGTGGTGTGTGCCTGTAGTCCCAGCTACTCAGGAGGCTGAGATGGGAGAACTGCTTGATCCCGAGAGGTGGAGGTGCAGTGAGCTGAGATCACGCCATTGCACTCCAGCCTGGGTGACAGCAAGACTCCGTCTCATAAAAGAAAAAAAAAAAAAAAAATTAAAAGTTGCCTTTGGGAAAAGGGAATTAAGGTGAGACATAGAGAACACTGTTGCACATCATTAAAATCTTTTAGATGTTAAACAGATAAAAACCTTGACTTAAAAAATCATGTATGTGGATTATTTTGATAAAAATAAAAATTAAGTAGCCAAAGATGTATCAACACAATAAAAAAGCTAAATTAGGCATTACTTGAATGTATGCTTCTAAACTAGTAAAACTTATCACAGAAGAGAATTATCTGACCCTTGACAGCAACATGTTGATCTCCCAGTAGAGTAAGATGATCACAGGAATAAGATGCTCTAAATTGACTTACAGGGAAGTCATTTCTGGGCTTTGACCTTGTGTGTGTCTTGTGATAGTTTAATATGCTGATGTCACCGGCCAAACTATTGTTTAAAACAAAACCAACAATTCTGAATATTCCATTGCTTAGTCTGTCCAAGATTAAAAAAACTAAACTAAAATGAATAAAAAATACAGAAAAGAATCTTATATTCTTAATGTCAAAAAACCACCATAAACCATATGATCCAAGAATCCCACTTCTGCGTGTATATCCAAAAAAAGAAAGAAGGATCTTGAAGAGATACTTGTACATCCATATTCGTAGCAGCATTATTCACAATAGCCAAAAGGTAGAGGCAACCCAAATATCCCTTGATAAAAGAATGCACATGCAAAATGTGGTATACAAACACAGAATGAATATTATTTAGCTTTAAAAAGGAAAGGAATTCTGGCACATGCAACAACATGGATGAACCTTGAGGATATTATGCTATGTAAAATAAGCCAATCAAAAAAGGACAAATATTGTATGATTCTACTTATATGAGGTGCCTAAAACAGCCAATTCAGAGACAGAAAGTGTAACATTATCAGGAGCTAAGGAGAGTGGTAAATTGGGAGGAGGCTTAATAGGTACAGAGTTATCAGTTTTGCAAGATGAAAAAGTTCCAGAGATTGGTTATACAATCGTGACTATAAAACTGATGTACTGTAAACTTAAAAATGGTTAAGATGGTAAATCTTATGTTTATTTTACCACAATTAAAAACCAAACCAAAATAACCATAAAGTTAGAACACTAGATTATACTGCAACAGAGTGTAATTTCCTTGAAAACCATGAATTTTAAAAAGCGCACTTCAAGTGTATTAAGAGATGGCTCTCCATTCAACAGTACTCACCTGTACATTTATACAACATGCCTGTCATGGTTCCAGCTGCTACGGTGTTAAGGTCATCTTCTGCACCTCGTGTTTTCTCAATGATGACACCAAATGCACTATAGAGCAAAGCTAAAGAGGAAATGGAAGTGCTCAGTGACAAAATAGTGATAAAGTGTGATATTATGATATACATATATTGGTTTTCATCCATGGTTCCTAGCTCATAACTCCCATAGCCCTTCCTAAGTGGCTAAAACAATCACTTGTTAAGGTATTTGTCCTTGGTTCTGGAAGCAGCTTTGGAACAGCTTCAGAGGGACAAAGGTGAAGGTCTTTTGTTGTATTATTGGGGCACTTCAGGCCTCAAAAGCAGCCTCAGAAAACAGAATCTCTCTCTCTGACCTTCTCCTGCCCTCCTTTCAACTGCTCCCTTTTCTCCCTACAGCAGGACTCTAATCTTTCCCCACCTTTCTGTCTTAGAACTGGCCATAAAGAAATTCTATGACCTACTCTGTCTGATTACAGGCCGTAAGACCCCCATTTCAGAAGAGATCGTACCCCATACCCAGGAAGAAGACATGCTGCACAGAAAGGCCAAGGAGAATCTGGGCAGGCAGGCCTTGCTGGGTTTCTGTGCCCAGTCTATTAGTAGTAGAGCATGCCCTTTGTCCAATCACAGTTCTACAAGGTTGTCCATGCCTCAATCATGCCTATCCAATCAATTTTCCATATGAGGCCCAAGTGGATGGGGTTGGAGGACTTTTTGGACAGCTGAACTCGTGGGGCTTGCAGGAAAGTGAGAAAGAACTCACCCACGTGTCAGGAGGCTAGTGCACCCCAACTCCAGTGAAATGAAAGCTCCTGCACTCAGGGCCCATCCAGGCTTCACCTTATGTATTCCTTGACTGGGCTGTTTATTTATATCCTTTAAAAATATCCAGCCAGGTGTGGTGGCTCACAAAGTTTCTGTAATCCCAGCACTTTGGGAGGCCGAGGTGGGAAGATCACATGAGCCCAGGAGTCTGAGACCAGTCTAGGCAACAACATAGGGATACCCCTCTCTCTAAAAAAAAATTTTTTTAAAAATTAGTTGGCATGGTGGTGCATGTTGCCTATAGTCCCAGCTCCTTGAAAGGCTGAGGTGGGAGGCTTGCTTAAGCCCAGAAGTCTAGGTTGCAGTGAGCTCCACTGCACTCTAGCATGGGTGACAGAGCAAGACCCTGTCTCAAAAAAAAAAAAAAAAAAAAAAAATCTTTATAATAAAGACGCAAATGTTAAATATGTGTTCCCTCAAGTTCTGTGAGCCAATCTAATAAATTAATCGAACCCAAAGAAGGCGTTGTGGGAACCCCTGCCAAAGCTGGTTGGTCAGAAGCACAGGTAAAATAACCTGGAGCTTGCGATCAGCATCAGAAGTATCCAAAGTGGGGCTCAGTTTTGTGGGACAGAGTGCTCAACCTGCTGATCTAATCCCATCTCCAGGCAGAAATGAAATGGGAGGACACCCAACTGGTGTCCACTGCAAAAGAGATTACTTGGTATGTGGGGAAATATTCCCACATAACCGGTCACAGAACTATCCTATGTTGACTGTTGTAGTGTGAGAGCAGAGGAAAAACTTTTTTTTTTTTTCCAACACAAAAGTCAGTATGCCAATTATATTTAGATAAAGTTATCCAAAGATACACATGGAATGATCACTAGAACAGTTTCTAATAGCAAACACCTGGCAACAAACAAAATGCCCATCAAGAGCATTTGTACCATCTGAATTGATCCAAAGAGGGACTTTTCATATAATGGAATACTATACAGTCACTTAAAAACCAGAAGAATCATTTTCACTAATAAGTAAAGCAGGGACATGTGCACATGGTACACGACTGACTGGCTATGCAGAGAAACGCCTGGAAGAATTCAGAAGAAACATCAGTAGTAGCTATTTCTAGAAGTACCGCTAGGAAGTCTCAGGAAGAATATTTTAAATTTTCATTTATATGTTACCCATAATTGCTGTACTTTGGATTAAAGACAGACAGACAGACAGACACATATACATACATAAACACACACACACACACACACACACACACGTATTTCTAGTATAAGAAAAAATAGATTAAAAAAAGTGAGGTTTGATTCTCATGTATTATAACACTAGCACCATTTCATTTTAAAGTATCTTCCCCCAAGCCATCCTTCTATGCTCTTGCAGATTCCTATCCGGAATGAATGTTAAACTTTTAAACTCTTTCTCAAAATTATAGCTACACTTGACCCTTGCAACAATACACCACGCTCAGCCTTACAACTCCTCTACTGCAGTATTTTTATACTTCTATGAAAGCTCATCTTCCTCTTTATTTAACTCAAACTGATCACAAGCAGAACACCATTCTCGATCATACCACAATGGGTACACAGAGGGTGACTAGCCATTCTAGTTTGTCCAGGACTGTGGGCGGGGCGGGCGGGGGGTGGCGATTATTGGAACATAGTTTCTTGGACTTTTCTCTGAAAGTCCTAGGCAGACAAGGACAGCTGACTACTCTAGGTATACAAGCAATTAAAAGAAACAGAGGGGGGTGACTCTGTAGGAGGGTGGGAGGAATGCAGACATCAGCAACATATGAAAGCAGCCAACTCTTAAGATCCAAAATGTGAAAACTGGCTTTAAGTATGAAGATATACTGCTTCCAAATTCTGTGACAAGGCAGGACCTTACTCTGCCATAACAAACGCTTTTTCCATGTTTTCAATGAGTTTTCTATGTCTTCCCTTCCTTAATCTGCCACAATTTAAATTGAGATTTTCAACTAAGTTCAAAGTAGGAAAATTTTGGATGTCAGGACATAAGCCATAAGAGATCTATTATAAGTAATCAATCATTCATAAAAAATATGGTATGAAAGCATTAGGCTCTGACTAAGCACTACTAAATTAACTTTTGCCTAGAACTGTAAACGTTTTCATTATCTACAAAGAACCTATTCCAATTGTGGCAACTAGGTGCCTGAAATCTACTCAGGTAAACAGACTAATGAACAGACTATTAAGAAAACATAGCAAGAGGGCTGGATTAATTTATCATGTATCACTACAGGACCTTGAACCTTGCCTAACGTACAAAGCTCTTTACTTTGGACCTAAATTATCTGGATTTCATTTAAACATTTTATTGGGTGTTGTGCTTAGAGAGTGTGCAGTGTTCAAAAGATTTTAAAAATTCAGAAATGGTATTCAGAATGGTATTAAATGCACCTGAGATTCATAAGTTAGTTCATGGTCTTTCCCTAAGTAGTATCTACATTATGCATTGAAATGGATTTAAACATAATTGTCTCATATCCTAGGACCAGAATATCAGTTGATCAAATTGTTCATGATATTTGTGCCTTCTTTCTTTAAGTTAACAATTTATTATCAAACGAGATCTCTACTTACCCAGAGAACCTAGAGTATTAGCCCAAAGTGCCCCTTGCCTAGTCACCATATTCAAAATCCTATCAGGGCAGAAAGAGAAAGAATCTGTATTTAGAATCATTATTTCTCTAGTAACCTTTAAAAACAATAATAGCTATTTAACATGTCTAGACCCAAGGCTCGAAGTTTTTTAAATTCTAAAATACATCTTAATATATCCGATTTCAATAAGGATGGTTTTTACTCTATGTAAGTGAAAATTAGGTTAAAACTTTCAAGATTTTAGGCAAAAACTGAGGAAAACTCTTATTATTAAATGTATAATATAATGAATACACATTAAATATATATAAGGCTTTGAACGACAGCCTGGAATGTATCTTACAGAGGTTTACAGAAACTAATCCATGTAAAAAATGCCACTGTTAACTATGGCGAGCTAGCTTCTAAAAGGTTCTTTTTGGGAGGGGAACATATGCTTAGAATGTTAAAGATAATCAAAGTAAAGAATATCAGGCCGGGCACGGTGGCTCACGCCTGTAATCCCAACACTTTGGGAGGCCGAGGCGGGTGGATCACAAGGTCAGGAGTTCAAGACCAGCCTGGCCGAGATGGTGAAACCCTGTCTCTACTAAAAATACAAAAAAAAAAAATTAGCTGGGCGTGGTGGCGGGCGCCTGTAATCCCAGCTACTCGGAGGCTGAGGCAGAAAATTGCTTGAACCCAGGAGGCGGATGTTGCAGTGAGCTGAGATCATGCCACTGCACTCCAGCTGGGACACAGAGCAAGACTCTGTATCCAAAAAAAAAAAAAAAAAAAGAATATCAAAGTACAGAATATAAAGTAGAATTAAAGAGAAGGAATCAACCATCTAACTAGAATATATGGGGAAAGCACCCTGTGTCTGCTCCCAGACTAGAACCAAGCAGCCAAGGTGAATGCTCAGCACACTCTCAAGGAAGCACAGACCAGTGCCAGACACCACCAGAACAGTGATGGAGGCAACCGGATGAAGGGAAGACATTCTTCTCCCAGCAGTGTAACACCATCCCAGGAATGGTTCTGTCCAGACAGCTGACTACTGCTGGAAATTATGGAAATACAGTAACAAAGAGTGAAGGAACTCATTCAGTTTAATTATTAAACGACTCAATTAATGTTCTACAGAAACAAAAATTTGTATTGCTTCTAAAAGATTGTTTTAAAAAATCAGTAATGTTTACAAACCGAAGTATATTGTTTCTAATTATGTTACATATTTACTAATGTATTTTAAGTACAGCCATTATTTTTTCATTTTTAACAAGCATTTTAATAACTTTTTTTTTTTTTTTGAGACGGAGTCTCGCTCTTTCACCCAGGCTGGAGTGCAGCAGCGCGATCTCGGCTCACTGCAGGCTCCGCCCCCTGGGGTTCACGCCATTCTCCTGCCTCAGCCTCCCGCGTAGCTGGGACTACAGGCGCCTGCCACCTCGCCCGGCTAATTTTTGTATTTTTAGTAGAGACGGGGTTTCACCGTGTTAGCCAGGATGGTCTCGATCTCCTGACCTCGTGATCCGCCCGCCTCGGCCTCCCAAAGTGCTGGGATCACAGGCGTGAGCCACAGCGCCCGGCTAATAACTTGTTTTAAGAAAGGAAGCAAGTTGTCTTTTCTAGGAAATCTACTTCCAAATTTATATTTAATATGATATTGGGTTTTTTTTTCTCAAAATAAGATGGGAGAGGAGAAGGAGATGGGATAGAACTGGCCATGGTTGATGGTTGTTGAGGATGGGTTATGGTTCATGTGTTCACTATGCTATGTATTTTGTCTACTTTTATATATTCAAAATTCCCCATAATACAAAAACTTAAAAACATTATTGAAGCAAGGGACAAGTAATAAAAATATTGAAGGATCTAGGCTGGTAAAGCATGGACACAGTAACAGTAATATAAAAAACTTAACAGGGCTAGGTGCAGTGGCTCACGTCTGTAATACCAGCACTTTGGAAGGCTGAGGCAAGAGGATCACCTGAGCTCAGGAGTTTGAGAACAGCCTGAGCAATACAGTGAGACCTCGTCTCTACAAAAAATTAAAAAATTAACTGGGCACGGTGACATGTGCCTGTAGTCCCAGCTACTTGGGAGGCTGAGGTGGGAGGATCACTTGAACCCAGGAGGTCAAGGCTACAGTGAGCTGTGATGGCGCCACTGCACTCTAACCTGGGCAACACAGCAAGGCCCTGTCTCTCAAAAAACCCCACAATTTAACAGGCCTTCCAGCTTCCCATGGTCTGATTCTAGCACATCTGGTGCCATCTGCTGGCTGAACAATATGAAAGGAAGATGGAGTTTAAAGTGTCCTAAAACAAAACAGTAGCCATCGAAGAATACACACTCATGATTCCACTTATATGAAGAATAAAAATGGGCAAAACTACACATATTGTTCAAGGAATATCAAGAGGGACTGGCCCTGTTTACTTCTTAAGTTGGGTGAAAACATACTTTCCGATCCTTTTAACTGTACTTTCCCTTCTCTGCAACTTCAAGTTCTAACAGAAAACTGTGTCTTATCCTTTTGGAATTAACTCTAATTTTAAAAATTTTATTTAAAATTTATCCAGCTCATTTCGGAAACATAAAGTCAAGACAGTAAGAAGTTCAAGTTAAATGATGGCAGCTTCAGCCATCACTCTCATGAGCTGCTTATTCTTCATTACCATTTCCTATGGATCTGCATGCCCCCAAACAATCCAAAATTCCCATTAGCAACTCAACAATTTGAAAAGCACGTCACATAGGGTTGGAGAATGTAACAGGTGCAGCTGAGAAGTCAGGCTGGCACAGCACTAGCTGACTGAGGGACACTGATTCAAAAATTTTTTTAAAATTTAAAAAAATTTTAAAAGCTTAGAGTCAGTAATCTGATTCCTTAGTTGCTTTTATTTTGAGTAAGATTAAAAAACAAAGACAAAAAAGCACATAACTATGCTAACCATCTGTAATCTCAAGGTTGTACTCATCAAACCAACAAAACAGAGCTTAATATTCAGGTATCACTACATCAGATGGTCACAAGAGACTTACTGTACATTTCTTGGTTTGGACCAGGCCATGTTCTGGGTTTCCTTCAATCCTAGCCGAAGACCATTCATTGCCCCAAACGCAGCCCCTGGTAAATCATAACAATTCACCCAGATAAGACAGCTTTATATTAAAAAAAAAAAAAAAAAAAAAACTCACAACTGCATAACTACACTTCTGATACTTTTTCATTTTTATTTAATAGAAAAAGACATGTAAATATTAAAAAAAAAAACCCTGAAACCAACATTCTCATTGCTTTTGATTTTACATACCCTCAACTACTTGAGAAAAAAGTATGTAACACTCACCTGTCATGCAACATCCTCCAATTGTAAAGAAGGCCAGCTCAAATCTGCCCCGGGTTTTATTAGCTCCGGTAGGTAAAATAAACTCATCTGTATCCTAAAAGGATAATAATGAAAACCAAGCTGAGTGTCCCTCAAGATACAAATCTTGTAAAGTTGCCTTTTTAACATTTCAAAGCAGTTTTTAACAGAAAATAAACCTTAAACCTATACTTATACAAAAATAAAACTTTCTGCAACAGTAACACCTAAATCAAAGTGAAATGAAATACGAAGCACAGTTCTTAGAATGGAGTCTCATTAAAGACTTTGTTTCCTTCAAAACGTAAATCTGATAGATTTGGGCAAAAGTGTTTAGAAAAAACAGCTCTAGAGAAAGAACACTGAAAGCTATGAGAAGAACAGAACAGACAATCAGTCTGGAAGAAGCAAATAACTTTCATTCTGTAGCAGCTATTTATTGTGCATTTTTCTATGTATAAAGCCAAATGTTCACAAAAATGAGCAATAACTAATAAAGTACAACAGTTTGGATCAATTATGCAAGGGCAAATGAACCCCTTTAATAATTCTTATCTGTTCAAGGAGTATATATTCCTTTGATACTCTCAGAAAGCTATAGATCCTCTTTCTAGTAATTGCATACACAAAATGTGGCATGAACCCCTGGAAGGTCATCCAAAATACTAAGATTGAGAAATGACACTCTTAAGAGCAAAATATGGTTACCAAATTTTAAAGAGTCAATACACCTTTATGAAAAACACACTCAAAAAAACAAACAAACAAAATTCTATCGCCATGTTGGATTAAAAAAAAAAAATCACACTCATTTTTGGCAAGCTTTCCATGCAAAGATGGTTAAAATAAGCCTCTAATGGCTAGGTCACACCCTTGGCAAAAAGACACATACTGTGTTACATTTAACATAGTAAAGACCACTGACAATTAACATTCTCCTACATCCTTATGGCAAATACTGAACGTTGACTCAGAAAACTGTATTCCTGATCAGAAAACTGTGGTTCTGCCTTGGTTTTTTCTTTCTGGCATGCGCACACATCCTCACCAAAAATTGCAAAAGTAAACAAGCACATCTACTCTCATCACATAAGAATGGTCTGTTGGGCAATAATAAAATCTGAATAAATCCCATGTCATAATATAATTGTATAGAGTTTTATAAATTTTGGGTACTTCAACTTTTAAATAATGACTTAGTATTAAACTGCTTTTTGTTTGAGTTTTTAGAAATGCTAGCTTCAATGTGGTAAGGTAAATAATTATTCTTCATTCTCAGGCCATGGTTGCTGAGAAGAAAAAAAGAATTATCCTTCAATCCAGAAACAGATCACTAATTAAGAATAGAAAACTTGGCCAGGCACGGTGCCTCCCGCCTGTAATCTCAGCACTTTGGGAAGCCGAGGTGGGTGGACTGCTGGAGCTCAGGAGTTCGAGGCCACCCTGGGCAACATGGTGAAACCCCGTCTCTACTAAAATACAAAAAATTAGCTGGGCGTGGCAGTGTGCGCCTGTAGTCCTAGCTACTTGGGAGGCTGAGGCAGGAGAATTGCTTGAACCCGGGGGCCGAGGTTGCAGTGAGCCAAGATCACGCAATTGCACTCCAGCCTGGGTGACAGAGCGAGACTCCATCTCCAAAAAAAAAAAAAAAAAAAAAAGAAAGAAAGAAAAGAAAACTTAAAAAAAAAAGGCTGTGATGAACATTATCAAGCAAGCAAAAGTGCACGTTAGCACCAACTCATTCTCCTGCTAGTATCAACCAAAAAATAAAAACATAACAAGGGTTGCAAGCAAATGTCCATTAATTCACATGCAAACAAGGTTGTTATCAAAGTATGTTAATATGTTGAATGTATAGAAGATTTACTAAAAAGCTCTTGTTAAACCTATCCTGCTGACACTCCAGGACACTAGTGTTACTAAAATCCCAAGTACCAGAGTTTGCTGACATGGAAGATAAATCCAAGAATAGATATCAATGTACTTGCAGGGAAAAAAAAAAAAAAGAAAAAACTTTTTTAATTTATAATTTTGTGTGTTTAACACTATGGATGTTAAAAAATATTTAAATTTTCCTTATTTTTGTACCAGATGTTCACCTGGGCTAACAAAAAAATTCATTACTTGATAAAATTTAAAAAAACATTTCAACGAGGATGTAAGAGTAGTGACGATACAAAAGCATTAGTAAGAGAAACTACAATACTGTATCAGATAAAAGTTGGCTAGGCACAGCAGCTCAGGCTTGTAATCCCAGCACTTTGGGAGGACAAGGTGGGAGGACTGCTTGAACGCAGGAGTTCAAGACCAGCCTGGACAACATAGTGAGACCCTGTTCTACTATTAAACAAGAAAAAAAAAGGTTGTTGCCAAAGTCAGGACATGGTGAGTTGACAGGTACTATTTTATTTAAGATGTCTCTAACCTTCAAAAGTATAAATAAAAGTTTTACAAAATGTAATTTCTATTAAGGTATCTTTAAATTTAAGGTTTCCATAATTATTTCCAATAACAGATGAGGTTTATAAAACACTTTTTAAAGTCTGAAGTCCCTCTAGAATTCCAATGGAAGATTAAATGTTCATGATGAAGAATGAATTCACAAGTTTTTGGGGGGATATGAAATATTTTATGTCTAACCTTAATAAGCCCCACTTAGCAATGCAGGGCCACAATGATATTGAATTTGTAACTAGATCTAGAGTACAACCTCTAAGTGTAGATTCAACATTAAAGCAAAATACATGCAACTAGTTTTGAAATTTTGAGTAAACTGATAAAGGGGTACTTTTAAAATAAAAAAATCAATGAACACCCAATGTTAAAATATAACATTTGAAAAACATTTCAAAAATAATGAAGCTTTAAATTGGCAAGGTCCGAATCATCAACTTGCTTTAATTTGAACACTTAACACACAAGAAATGCAGCAGCAGCTGTCAGATGCTGTTAGTGATTCAACTCTGAAATAAAAGGTTCCAACCATAACTCAAAAAAAAAAAAAAAAAAAAAAAAAGGCCAGGCATGGTGGCTCATGCCTGTAATTCCAGCACTTTGGGAGGCCAAGACAGAAGGACCACTTGAGGCCAGGAGTTAAGAGAACAGCCTGGGCAACCAAGTCAGATCACATCTCTACAAAGAATGTAAAAAAAAAGAATTAGCCAGGCATGGTGGTGTTCACCTGCAGCCCTAGCTATCCGGGAGCATGAGGCGGAAGGACCGCTTGAGCCTAGGAGTTTGAGGTTACAGTGAGCTATGCTTGAGGTTACAGTGAGCTATGATGCGGCTACTGCAACTCCAGTCTGGGAGACAGAGTGAGACTTTGTCTCTTAGAAAAAAAAGAGAGAGAGAAAACAGAGTTACTGATATGTATCTCATGTACCATATAATTCACTTACTTAGAGTGTACAATTCAGTGGTTTTTAGTATATTCAGGGTCGTGCAACCAAGACTACAATAAATTTTAAAGCGTCTTCATCACCCCCCGCCCAAAAAAATCACATACCCATTAGCAGTCACTGCCCATTTACTTCCAACCCTTGGCAGCTACTAATCTCCTTTCTTGTCCATATATTTGCCTATTCTGGACATTCCATATAAACGGAACCACACAATATGTGGTCTCTTGTGACTGGTTTCTTTCATTTAGGAAGTTTTAAAGGTTCATTTATATTGCAGCATAATTTAATAATTCTTTTTTTATTACCAAATAATATTCCATTGTATGGATATGTCACACTTTTTTATCCATTCATCAGTGGATAAACATTCGGTTTGTTTCCATGTTTTGGTTATTATGAATAATGCTACTAGGAACATTCATTTACAACTTATGTGCACAGAGGTTTTCAATTCTCTTGAGTATGGAGTATACGTAAGTGAAATTGCCAGTCATAAGGTAACTCTATTTTTAACACTTTGAGAAACTGCCAGACTGTTTCTAAAAGCAGCTGTATCATTTTACATTCCCACCAGCAATGTACAGAGGTCCAATTTCTCTACATCCTCAACAATTATTATTTTCTTTTTGATTACAGTGATCCCCGTGGGTGTAAAGAGGTATCTCATTGTGGTTTTATTTCTCTAATTAATGTTACTGACCAGGTTTCATGTCATTATTAGACATCTGTATATCTTCATAGAGAAATGTCTACTCAAATCCTTTGCCCATTTTGTATTATTTTTGTTTTAAGAGTTAAAAAAATTAAATATTCTAGATATAAATTCCTTATCAGATACATAATATGCAAATATTTTCTCTCAGTCTGTGGACTGTCTTTTCCCAATTTTTTTCCTTTTGAGACAAAGTCTCTCTCTGTCACCCAGGCTGGAGTTAAGTGGCTTGATTACACTCACTGAGACTTGACCTGCTGGACTCAAGTGATCCTCCCACCTCAGCCTCCCCAGCAGCTGGGACTACAGGTGCACACCACCACACCCCGCTAATTTTTGATTTTTTTGCAGAGATGGGATCTTCTTATGTTGCCCAGGCAGGTCTCAAACTCCTGGGCTCAAATGATCCTCCCGCCTCAGCCTCTTAAAAGTATTGGGATTATAGGCACGAGCCACTGCACCAGGACTTTTTCCATTCTTTTTTTTTTTTTGAGACCGAGTCTTACTCTGTTGTACAGGCTGAAGTGTGGGTGGTGCGATCTCGGCTCACCACAACCTCTGCCTCCCAGGTTCAAGTGATTCTCCTGCCTCAGCCTCCCAAGTAGCTGGGATTACAGGTGCCCAGCACCACGCCTGGCTAATTTTTGTATTTTTTAGTAGAGACGGGGTTTCACCACGTTGGCCAGGCTGGTCTCGAACTCCTGACCTCAGGTGATCGATCCGCCTTGGCCTCCCAAAGTGCTGGGATTACAGGTGCAAGCCACTGCACCTGGCCTCCATTCTTGTTGGTATTGTCTAAACCACAACATTTTAAAATTTTGATTAAATACAATTTATCAACTTTCTTTTTACCACTTGTGCTTTTGATGTCACATCCAAGAAATCACTGTCTAATCCAAAGTCACAACTACTTGTGCCTATGATTTCTTCTAAGAGTTTGACTGCTTTAGTTTACATTTAAGTCTTTAATCCATTTGGTGGTAACATTTTGTATATGGTGTAGGGTTAGGGTTCAACTTCATTCTTATGCATATGGATTCCAGTTGTCCTAACGTCTCCCCTGACTTAACTATCTTGGCATCCTTGTTGAAAAGCACGTGACTGCATATATTGTAAGGTCTTTCTTCTGGACTCTGTATTTCATTAACTATGGATTTATTCTTATGTTACTATCATTATGTGCCTCTGTAGAAAGTTTTGAAATTGGCAAGTTCAAGTCCTCCAATCTATTTTCTCAAGGTCATTGGCCATTCTACGTCCCCTGAATTTCCATAAGAATTTCAGGATAAAAGCTTGTCAATTTCTGCAAAAAAGCCAGCTGGGATTTTGACAGGCACTACACTAAATCTGTTGGTTAATTTGGAGAGCACTGCCATTTTAATATTAAAATTTTCAGGATCATAGCATGTGTCTTTCCACTTAATTTCAATAATGTTCTATAGTTTTCAGAATATGTTTTGCATCTGGTCCATTTATTTCTTTTTTTTTTTTTTTTTTTTTTTTGAGACGGAGTCTCACTCTGTCGCCCAGGCTGGAGTGCAGTGGCGCAATCTCGGCTCACTGCAAGCTCCGCCTCCCGGGTTCACGCCATTCTCCTGCCTCAGCCTCTCTGAGTAGCTGGGACTACAGGCGCCCGCCACCACGCCCAGCTAATGTTTTGTTTTTTTAGTAGAGACAGGGTTTCATCGTGGTCTCATCTCCTGACCTCGTGATCCGCCCGCCTCGGCCTCCCAAAGTGCTGGGATTACAAGCGTGAGCCATCGAGCCCGGCCTGGTCCATTTATTTCTAAGTATTTGCTTTTTGATGTTATTGATAATGAATTGTTTTTTGTAATTTCATTTTTGTAGTGTTCATTGCAACTGTCTGGAAATATATTTGATTTATGTATATTGAACTCGTATTCTGCAACTTGCTGAACTTGATCATTAAATAGATTTTTGTGATTTCCCTTGTGATTTTCTATAGATAAGATCATGTCATTTGTAAACAGTTTTTCTTTTTCAACTTGAATGCCATTTAATGTACTTGACTAATTGCCCTGGCCAGACAATGCTGAATATAAATGAGAGTAAATATACTTATTTTGCTCCTGATCTTAGGGAGAAGGTATTCAGTCTTTCACCATTAAATTATGTTGGCTTTGGATATTCTGTAGATGCCATTTATCAGGCTGAAGTCCCTTTTACGTCTAGTTTTATTTATTTATTTAGAGATACGGTCTTACTCTGTTGCCCAGGCTGGAGTGTAGTGGGGTGTTCTCAGCTCACTGCAACTTTTGTCTCCAGGGTTCAAGCGATTCTTGTGCCTCAGCCTCTCAAGCAGCTGGGATTACAGGTAGGCACCACCATGCCTGGCTAATTTTTGTATTTTTAGTAGAAACAGCGTTTCGCTATGTTGGCCAGGCTGGTCTCAAACTCCTGACCTCAAGTGATCTGCCCACCTCAGCTTCCCAGAGTGCTGGGATTACAGGTGTGAATCACTGTGCCCAGCCTAGTTTGTTTTTATAACCATTAAAGGGGGTGTTGGATGTTGTCAAATGATTTTTGTGAATCTATTTAGATAAGCATGTGGTCTTTGTACTATATTCTTTCCTTGATTGCTTTATTATAAATTGATATGGCACAATACATTAATTTTCAGATGTTAAATCAACCTTGCTTTTCTAATATATACAACATATATTTCCTAATATATCTTGGATTCAAAAAGATATTCTTTGAAACTTCTGATGCTTAGTCAAAAAAACCCGATATTATAAACTGAGATTTGAAACACACTTTGCCTGTAATCCCAGCACTTTGGGAGCCTGGCCAACATGGTGAAACCCCGTCTCTATTGAAAATACGAAAATTAGCCAGGCGTGGTGGTGGGCGCCTGTAGTCCCAGCTACTCAGGAGGCTGAGGCAGAAGGATGGCCTGAATTTGGGAGGCTGAAGTTGCAGTGAGCAGAGATCGCACTACTGCACTCCAGCCTGGAGGACAAAAGCAAAAGTATCTCAAAAAAACAAAAAACAAAAAACAAAAAAACCCCACACACTTTGTAACTAGGCATCCCAATACTTTTACTGGGGTGCTTTGAAAAAGTAATTCTGCTCTGGTTTTAAAAAATAAGCTTTTGAAGGGAGTTAACTGGTTTCAGAGAGATGCAGGCCAAGCTCCTAGTGTCTGTGAGGAAAAAAGGGTGAATGGAGACCAGAGACTTACTGCCTCCAGAAGTGTATGTCATAGTTCAAGTCAGCGTAGCACTTGGCGTTTTTTTTTAAATGGTAAAATAATGCGCCAAACTAGTAAAATCTTAATCTTACCTGCACGAGGTATCGTGGATCCACATTTAAATAAGGAGACAGAGGGTTCATACCAGTTACTAGAGAGAAAACAAAATGTCACATTGCAACAAAATTCTTTAATTCAGTTAGAGTTAATCCAGCTCCTGATTGTCACATGTGTTTGCAATTTTTATAGGCTCACTGAAGGCGGAAAATTTTTTCCTATTTTATCCTCCCCATCTGTCAGTTTGGGGGCTGACTCATCCTAAGACCCTCAATCCCAAACCAGGTCTTCCACTGGTGGCTCAGGCTTTTACACCAATAAGATATTCGCAGTGTCATAGATCCGATTATTGAACTTACAGGAAGTGTAGCCCAGGCCATTTATAAAGCTAATTTCTTTCACTTTACTACAAGAATGCTTGGTGACTATGTAAATTGCAAAATAAGACTGAGAAAAGACTAATCAATTCCATGGGAAAAACAGTGGTTGGGTTGTGTTTTCTGACTGTGTACATGTTGTATCTAGGTATTTCAAGGCAGTTCCTTCACATATTACTATTAACGATTGATTTACTGTGGCAAGGTTGAGAATCCTTGGGTCATTACCACAGGTACGTGGGTCTGTGCAAAAGAAAATACAAACTTTGAGAGGGCCAGACCTGAATTCACTAACATTGAAAACAGCAAAACCTATCATCTTTGGATCCTTCTGTATCTCAGCAGTTATTCACAAATCTATGCATCACCCATGCCTCTGATCTTTTCATCAGTTAGGAGTCCTGCTTGTTCTATTTTAACACCTATTTTGAATTGTGTTATCGTCTCTATTGCTACCATCCTAGTCCAACCATCATATCTCACAGCAACAATTTCCTACCTAACTCCTTGCTTTCTCTTACCCCTTCAATTTACTGTCTACATAGCAACTACAGTGATTTTTCTTAAGAAAATCCAAACGCCTTACCATAACTTACAAAACCCTACATTAGCTGTCATTCCCTACCTCTCTGATTTCACAAGCTTCAACTGATCCAACTCCCTTGTAACTACGAAGACAGACTGGCCTAAGAGTTGTTCCTTAAACATGCCAAATTTGTTTTGTTTCAGGACATTTGCACTAGCTATTTTCCTGGATACTTGCCTCCCAAGCATTTGTACTGTATTTGGGTCACAGCTCAAATGTCAACTCCGTTGAGATGTTTTCCCTAACCCGCTCTAAAATGGCATCCTGCTTCCATCACAATCTCATGACTCTGCTTTATTCCCTTTACAGCACTTACAACTGCAAAGTTTTAATTTATGTTTGTTGCCTTACCTCAGTATTATGTAAGCTCTGTGAGCGCGAGTCTTTTAAAAAAAAAAAAACCAAAAAAAAAAAAAACCCCACAAAAACCACTATAGTCCTGCCCCCAGAAAAGTAGCTACCACACTGTAAAAGCTCAGTAAATGGTGTTTATTCCCTGGTTCCTCAATTTACCTTCAAATCTTAATCAAATTAATGTAACAATATTGTCACATTAAGGAAGTGTACGCCCCTTGTGCTCTGAAACTCAGAGATACTAAGATTAATATGAAACTGTGTTCTAAACAGGTAAAGTAGTAGCT
This sequence comes from Symphalangus syndactylus, assembly GCF_028878055.3. Classification (NCBI taxonomy): domain Eukaryota; kingdom Metazoa; phylum Chordata; class Mammalia; order Primates; family Hylobatidae; genus Symphalangus; species Symphalangus syndactylus. Next base: position 83,589,227 of record NC_072426.2, read on the forward strand.
CAGGCCTAGGAATCCCAGGATTTTGGGAGGCTGAGACAGGACGATGGCTTGAGTTCGAGAGTTTGAGACCTGCTTGGGCAACACAGGGAGACCGCATCTCCACAATAAGTTAAAAAAAAAAAAAAAAAATTAGCCAGGCGTGGTGGCACATGCCTAGAGTTCCAGCTACTTAGGAGGCTTAGAGCGGAGGATTGTTTGAGCTCAGGAGTGCGAGTCTTCAGTGAACTATAATCATGCCACCGCACCCCAACATGGGTGACAGAACGAGGTCCTGACTCTAAAAACAAAAAAACAAAACAAAACAAAACATCTTGTGTTGTAGATTCAGTTTTTTGACAAAGGTGACACCAGGGATATGAAACGTCTTTTCTTTTATATTTTTTTGCACTAGAGTCAGTCTGAACATATTTCGTTGTTGTTGTTGTTTAGTATGAAACATTTAGAGAAATATTACAAGGATTCTCTAAAAAGAAAGTACTTTCGTAAAGGCTTTATCCACGACCAACTGCCTATCTTTAGGTCCAAGTTCTATTTATCTAGTTGAATAACCACAGTTACAAAGTACCAAAGTTCTGGAAAACATATTCGCAAGACTGAGGAGAGGCAAAGGCAAGATATTTATGCCTCTGTATACCTTGATGTTGCCTATTTCCTTTCCTGTAATTCTTACCTGGCTTCGTTCTTCATGTCTACATATCACCTTTAAAGTTCAGCTTACTCCCTAGCTCCTAAAGATGGTTTCCCAGCCTGTTCCAAGTCATATTTATTTCTCACTTATACGCAGTATTACTGAATGTTCTGCCCTGACGGCTACTTGGAGGCTCAGAATATGTAGCTATGTACAAAAAAATTAACTACGGGCTTGCTATTTGGAATACATTTACTCCCAAAGCTGGGCTCTACTCTTAATCAAGGGCCAATTACACGGCCCACCACACACAAAACATAGGAGGCTTGGATATAAATCTAAGAAAACATGCATCATCTCGCGAGTCCAGGTCAATCACGGACAGCTTCCCCGGGAGATCCGTGACCCTTTTTTAGGCCTTTCGATCTTGAAAAAGCGGCCATGCAGACACACTAACCCCACCAATGGTACTTAAGCTTGTAAACGCCAGCAAGGAAAAAAATATATATATAAAACATGGGACGCGCAACTTTAGTGTAGGCGCAAGAATCAGTCAGAAATAATCGCAAGCTAGGCCCCATACTTACGCGGGACGCCAGCCAAATCCGCGTGCGAGTAACCTGCTCCGCCGGCTCCGAAAAAGCCGGCCAATCCCCCTGTGGTTTTGTTGCCGCTTCCCCCGCCTCCTTCCATGGTATCGCAGCAAACCGAGAGGTTCCCGCCGCTGCCTTAAGCCTGGGTGGTCCGCTAGGCCGTTACTCCTCAATAACAGCGGGTAACCCCGCGTCGCCAGCGCCTACTTCACACGCTGACCTTCCGGGCGCCGGTTCCCGCTAAGCGCCACACTTCCGCTTTGCGTCAGTGTGCGCCCCGGAAGCCGGAAGCGCTTGACGGCAGCTTTCCGGTGGTGGGAAAGTGAACGAATCCCGAATCAAAGCGGCGTATTCTGAGGCAGGTGGGGTGCCAGTGGAAGAGGGAAGGCAGGCGACTGTTTACGGCCTGACTTGGGAGGCCGGCGGATCAGCAATTGCAGAAGCAGGCAGCGGCAGAGAGGGAATGGTGCAGGCAGGCGCTGAGAAGGAGGCACAGTCCATCCCTCTCAGGGTTAGTGAATGAGGCTCTCCGCCCGGGCCGGCCCGGGGACAGTGCGCTGCGGGTCCCAGCATGAATGCGGGCCCCGGCTGTGAACCCTGCACCAAGCGACCCCGCTGGGGCGCCGCTACAACTTCGCCGGCTGCTTCGGACGCCCGGAGCTTTCCCAGCAGGCAGAGGCGCGTCCTGGACCCCAAGGACGCTCACGTGCAGTTCAGGGTCCCACCGTCCTCGCCAGCCTGCGTCCCAGGGCGGGCGGGACAGCACAGAGGCAGCGCCACCTCGCTTGGTACGTGGGAAAATAAAAATCTTTGTCCTTCGCTTCGGCCCGAACCTTCTGGTCTCAGTCTGAGGACCCGGGGGCTCCAGTCACTCCTTTCTGGTCTTGTGTGCATCATCACTCTCAGGTCCACTTGCTGAGCTACCAAAGCCACTAGTGGGTGAATGGGGCCGCATTTTTCCCAGTGCGATTGATGTGAGAAACTTTGATGAGCAGTCACTCACAGGGCGGAAAATGGCAGGAGACTCCACCACCTGTTTGCTTTTTCAGGTTTGATTGAGAAATTGCCTTAGTCGTCAGGGAGATCTAATGGTGTATGTGAAACAGTAGGGCGCTTCAGCCTCTAGATAGGAAGAAAACAACTTCACTTGTTCAGATTCTGGGTCCCAGGATGCAGAGCTATTAGTCTAAGCTGGCATTGTACCTGTCCCTGGTATACAGTGTTGAACAAGAGAAACTTGGCCTTGCCTTCATACCTTAAAATCTATCTGGAGAGACAGACGATAGCAAAAGTTAATATAATAAAAGGTAATGGATGTTCTGATAGATGAAGGACAGATTGTTCTACCCAACTTAATTTATGGGATCGAAAATAGTCCTCCAGAAGGAGATGCTTATTCTGAGGACTTTAGAATGAGTAGGAATTAGATGAAGAGGAAGTAAGAAGTGTTTCAGGAGTGCAATCGAGGCGGGGCGCGGTGGTTTACGCCTGTAATCCCTGCACTTTGGGAGGCCGGGGCGGGTGGATCACCTGAGGTCAGGAGCTCAAGACCAGCCTTACCAATATGGTGAAACCCCATCTCTACTAAAAATACAAAAAATTAGCCGAGCGTGGTGGCGGGCAACTGTAATCCCAGTTACTCGGGAGGCTGAGGCAGGTAAGGCAGGAGAATCGCTGGCATCCGGGAGGCGGAGGTTGCTGTGAGCCGAGAGAGCACCATTGCACTCCAGCCTGGGCAACAAGAGCAAGACTCCGCCTCAAAAAAACAAAACAGACCAAAACCAGGAGTGCAATTGATGTATAGAGTGAACGCAAGAGAGTAGTGAGAGATGAGGCTGTAGGGTGGTACAAAAAAGTCAGACCAAGTTGGATATGTAGACATTGCTAAGGATTTTGAACTCTAAGGGCATTGATAAGCTACTCAAGGGTTTTTAGTAGGGGAGTGACTTGATTAGACTTATTTGTTGAAAAGTCTGTGTGGCTGGTGTGTGGAAAATAAAGAATGGATTGAAAAGGAACTCAAGTGGAGCCTCAAGATTCAGTTAAGGAGTTAATCCAGGTTGGAAATAATTGTAGCTTAGGCCTGGATGCTGGCAATAGGGAAGGGGATGGAGTCATGAAAGAATGGGATACTTGAGAAGAAATATTTCTGTGCTGGAGAAGTAGATTGGGGAGTTCGTCGCATAAACATTATAATGGATGCTATGGGCATAGATAACATAAACATGTAGACAAAGTAAAGGTGACCTAGGGCAGAAGCCTTAGGAACACCAAAGTTTAAAAGTAGACTGAAGAGAAGCGGCTGCAGAGGTGGGAGGAAAGCCTGGCTCGTGTTGTGTCAGACAAAGGAGAGCATTTCAAAAGGATGCATTCGTTAACAGTGTAAGAGGCTGGGCAGAGCTCGGGCAGTTCTCTGGTGAAGAGTGTACACTTAGATGTCTTCAAACTTAGGGGCAGTACCAAGTAGACTTGCAGTAGGCCTTGAAGGATGAGGAAGATTTGCTGTATAAATCAAGAGGAGAAAGAATTATACACGCAGATGGAATAAGACATGCAAAAGTTGGTAAGACTGGAGCATAAGATGACAGAGGAGTGTCCCATGAGGCTGGGTGGCAGACAGGAGCTTATGAAGAAACTCAAATTCCATTTTAAGGAATTTCAACCTTATTCTGTGGTTAATGGAGAAACCACTAAAAAGCTTTTAAGCGTGGGAATACCATTTGGTTAATATTTTAGAAAATATGGCTTAAGCAGTGGCTTTTGGACTTTTCTTTTTTTTTTTTTTTTTTGAGACGAAGTCTCGCTCTGTCGCCCAGGCAGGAGAGCAGTGGCACAATCTCGGCTCACTGCAAGCTCCGCCTCTCGGGTTCCCGCCGTTCTCCTGCCTCAACCTCCGGAGTAGCTGGGACTACAGGCGCCCGCCACCGCGCCCGGCTCATTTTTTGTATTTTTAGTAGAGACGGGGTTTCACCGTGGTCTCGATCTCCTGACCTCGTGATCCGCCCGCCTCAGCCTCCCAAAGTGCTGGGATTACAGGCGTGAGCCACCGCGTCCGGCCTGGACTTTTCTAACTGCAACCCATAGCATAAATTTTATCCAGTACACAGAGTAAGAAATATATGTAACCTGGCCATATTTATAACTGAAGCCATATTTATAACTGAAATAAATGTTTCATGAAATAATACTTAACCGTACTATGTGCGAAGCATTCTTATATTGTCTGTGTTATTTCATTGAAAAATGACTCGTCATTTGTAGTTTGTAGAACACTGGATAGTCAAGACTGTAGACAGGGAGACGAGTTGCAAGAAACAAATGGCAGTTGTCTAGTAAGTGATGTGTTTAAAGGGTATAAGGAAGGGATGGATTTAAAATTTAGGATGTAGATTTCAGGGAACTTGGTATAGGGGAGAGGGAACTGAAGGTGAACTTCAGATATATGTTCAGGTGTACTTCAGCTTCTGTGACTGGATAATTTGTGGTTTCATTAACCTTATTTGCATGTAAAGGAGGAGGAGTTAGTTGCAAATAGGGGTGAGGGCAGTCAGTCCTCACTGGTTGGATCTTAATTAAGATTTCTGCAGAAGAGGTACCAAATGAATACTTGGGGCTGTATTTCACATGTTTAAATGTTTTCTGTATACCTGGCACAGGACACCAATTAACAGAATGTTCAAAGACTATATTTGTATCAAAAGCCCATTGTTTGAATTTTTGGGATTCCTTTAGGAACTTGGTATTTAAATTTTTATATATAATTATCTTAGGACAAGTAGGCGGGGTAGCGAAATGGATATTTATTCAGTATCTTTAAATTTTATATTATTTATCTTCCTGGGCATATTTCTTGTACTGACTGAAATTGCTAATTTTGCTGGGCATGGTGACATGCACCTGTAGTCCCAGCTACTTGGGAGGCTAAGGCAAGAGGATCACTTGAGCCCGGGAGTTCCGGTCCAGCCTGAGCAACATAGCGAGACCCCACTTCTGAAAAAAGAAAAAAAAAAGAAATCTGCAAACCTGCATATTGGCAGAACTCAGCATGTTATTCACATTGTGATGACGCAGGGTTTATCCAAATGTGTTGCTATAGACTTTTTGTGAAAGTGGAGTGTTCCTTTGACATGCAGGTGAATTTTATTGCATTTTGTGCCTTTTGGCTGTATCTATAGCTATTAATTGAATGACCTGCTGATTAAAATATACTGGTTACTGAATAATGTTGCTGATGAGAATAAATGTAAATGGTGTGAAGTCAAAGTTGGAGAATTACTGATCTCAGTGGAAAAAAAAAAGACTGGGTGGAAATGTCGGGAGATAACATATTGAGTGCTTTGTGAGGCTGAACACAATATTTTCTCTAATTTTTGAATCGTAATTGATCCACATAACCCTTAGAAGTAGGTGTTGTTAGCTTCATTTTCTGGGCGAGGAAATAAAGGCTTAACGAAGTGAAGCAACTTGACCAAGATGGTACTAGTAAGTGACTGAACAAAGATCTCAATCCAAGACTATCTGACTCTAGATCTTGTATCTTTTTATCACTTCTTATTGCCACTCTTTTTGCCTTGCTGTGACTATTTCTAGTTAAAATTCCTAGGAAACCTGGAAAGCATCATTTTATGCTTACTTCAGGAGTGAGAGGGATAAAGCTCTGACAAAGTCCTGTGGTGTGCTGGGAAGGAAACCTTAGGAAGCCAGAAGCCGTGATATTGCAAAGAGCAGTAAGCAGTCCTTTCTCTGAGGCCCTGAGAAGGACTGATCAATGTTTTATTAGCAGAAGATACTGGTTCCTTACCTCTTGCTTTTCCTCCTTCATCCCTTCCTCAGGCTTCAGGAAGCCTGAAACTGGAGAGAGAACACATTCTTAGGGTCAGGGCTGCAGGAGAGAGCTCTCTTCTTCTTTGCCATCACTGGAACACTCCTGGTTTTTCATGAAATGATATGTGCAGTCTTTAGGTTCTATAGACTTATCACGGGAGTACATGCTTCGTGTGTGTTATAGCAACCTAGTCATTGCATCGTAACATTAATCCTTACATTTATGGAAAAAAGATGTTTTAACTTCTAAACCAACTCAAAAAATGAATGTTTTGGCATATTACTGGTTTGTAATTTGAGGATTTTTTTTTTTTTTTCGAGACAGCGTCTCACACTGTCGCCCAGACTGGAGTGCAGTGGTGCGATCTCTGCTCACTGTAAGCTCCGCCTCCCGGGTTCACGCCATTCTCCTGCCTCAGCCTCCCGAGTAGCTGGGAGTACAGGCGCCCGCCACCATGTCTGGCTAATTTTTTGTATTTTTAGTAGAGACGGGGTTTCACCGTGTTAGCCAGGATGGTCTCGGTCTCCTGACCTTGTGATCTGCCTGCCTTGGCCTCCCAAAGTGTTGGAATTACAGGCGTAAGCCACCGCACCTGGCCCAATTTGAGGATTTTTTTTTTCTAAACTATGCTTGCTGTATTTGATATAAAGAAAATAAATAGAGAATACAGAACTATAGAAAAAGTTTCAGAATCAAATGGTTTATCCTCTTTCTCCCTCTGACTGAAGCTCATTTTTTCTCTGACGCCTGATCTGCTGCAGAAATGCTGAATAAAATCTTGGAAGTAATGGTGTTTAACAATAAGAAATCACTATGCGTGATTACTTTTTTGTGATAGAAACTATTTTTGAAACACTAATCAAAGATTTTTACTAGCTGGATTATAAGTATTTTGTGGAAGGTAAAGATTATATAGCAATTGAATATTTTTCTGGTATAAAATTCTCCCCATCTGAAATGTATTTCGGTTATGCCATTATTTCAATGAAAAATAAACCATTGATTTTCGTATATTTGAGCCTGCATCTGTTTTGCTCCATATGGTGTTTGAGGAGAGGCAGGTAAATAAGAAAGATCCTGTGACTTAGGATGCTAAGATTCTTACATTGCAATTTAGTGAGTATCTCAAATCTTAAACATTTGTGAATGTTTAAGATTTTATTTCTGATACTAAAATATGATGTACATTTAATCCCTATTCAGTATATAAATTTTGACAGCATACTTATTTCTAATGATTATATAAAATGTGGCTTGTATTTATTTATATTGCATCTCTCTCTCCTGAGCTATCAATTCTACTTTTGCTACTGTCTGCTGGTGTGTTGGGAAGGAAACCTTAGGAAGCCAGAAGTAGTGATATGGTTTTCTATCTAGTTACTTCTTTGGCATCTCAAATTTAGTATAGGCAGAATCGACCTAATCATATTTCTTCCCTAAACACAATTCTCTTGTATTCCATATTTCTACTTAAGGCTGTCATCGTTTTTCAAGTCTCTCAAGCTCAAAGCTTAAAGTCACTTTTAAATTCCCCTATTATTGTGAAGTCTGTAATGACTCTCCTCACTTTTACTACTCTCACAAGGACTAGTTTATGTTCTTGGCCAGTAACTGTTCAATCTAGTGGATCATCAAAATCACTTTTGGAAAAAAAAAAATAGATTCCAGCTCCCCTCATGCCTTCATCCTACTCACATATAGATTCTGATTCAGTAGGACTGGGGTGTGGCTGGCTTCCTGATGATCCAGATAGTTTGGGAACCACTGACCTGGACTAGTAGCTTCCTCCCTAGTTTCTGGCAATAAGCTCTTCCCTCTTACCCCTCAGATTTATCTTCCAGGCTGTCATGCATGACTGTGAGCCTCCTAGATGAGAGGAATCATGTCTTTCAACACGTTTTTTGTACTTCTCTTTGTGGGTTATTCAAGATCCTATTGCATGGTATGATCCTGGCTGACTTTTCAACCATATTTTCTTTTGCTTTCTTTTTAAGTTGTTTATATTTCCCTGATATTGGTGCCTTTGCTTATAATTTTCTCTTTATGTGACTGCATGTTTACTTTTCAAGGCGTAAGTCAAGCCTTACCTTTCCAAAGAAATCTTACCGATTATGCTCACGTTCTCCTGTTCACCGAAGTAGTGTCTTCCTCAGAAATAACCTTAATTCCTTTATCAGGACCTCTTTTAATAATCATGATAATTAAGAATCAACATTTACTAAGCATAAACCAGAGAATGCCTTAAATGCTTTACATGAACTATTTTTACTTAAATTAAGCCTTATCTCATGAGAGATAGTTATTTTGCATGTTTACAAATGAGGTGTCTGAGATACAGAGAAATGACCCCTCACAGAGTAACATAGGAAGCTAATGGGAGAATCAGAATTTGAATGCAGGTGTTCTGATTCCATAGCCTATGCTCTTATCCATTAGGCCATACCAACCCTTTTAGGCACCAGTCATTTTCTACCCTGTGTCATATATATTAACATTTATGTTCCTGTCTTACCCATATTACTTGAGGGCAAATACTTGAGTTATTAATCTTTTGTTTAACCCATAGAACCTAGCATAGTTCCTTGCATGTATAATATGCTGTATATGTTTTCTATTTGAAGGAATGTATGAATATACATTTTTTTTTTATAGTTTTCAAACAAAAGACTATTACCAGTTGGATGGACACTAAAGGAATCAAGACAGCGGAATCAGAAAGGTATAGAAACATTCCTATATAGAGAAATGAATAATAATACATGGATGTTTTATCTTGTTGCTTTAATGTTTTCTCTTTGTTCATGCGTTTCTATTCTCCTTTATCTATGTTAATTCAAAATCAACTTATAAGTAATTTTTTAGAGAGTCCTGTGTGCCAGGGACTGTCCTGTATACTTGAGATACCGAGATGAGAGAGGAATAGTCCGTGTCTTTTTTTTTTTTTTTTTTGAAATGGAGTTGCCCACTCTGTTGCCCATGCTGGAGTGCAGTGGCGTGATCTCGGCTAACTGCAAGCTCTGCCTCCTGGGTTCACGCCATTCTCCTGCCTCAGCCTCCCAAGTAGCTGGGACTACAGGCGCCCACCACCACGCCTGGCTAAGTTTTTGTATTTTTAGTAGAGATGGGCCACGCCTGGCTAAGTTTTTGTATTTTTAGTAGAGATGGGGTTTCACTGGGTTAGCCAGGATGGTCTTGATCTCCTGACCTCGTGATCTGCCTGCCTCAACCTCCCAAAGTGCTGGGATTACAGGTGTGAGCCACCGCGCCCGGCCAGTCCGTGTCTTTTTTTTTTTTTTTTTTTTTTTTTTTTGAGACGGAGTCCTGCTCTTTCGCCCAGGCTGGAGTGCAGTGGCGCGATCTCGGCTCACTGCAAGCTCCGCCTCCCAGGTTCACGCCATTCTCCTGCCTCAGCCTCCCTAGTAGCTGGGACTACAGGCACCCGCCACCATGCCCGGCTAATTTTTTTTTGTATTTTTAGTAGAGACGGGGTTTCACCGTGTTAACCAGGATAGTCTCGATCTCCTGACCTCGTGATCCACCCACCTCGGCCTCCCAAAGTGGTGGGATTACAGGCATGAGCCACCGCGCCCGGCCTAGTCCGTGTCTTTAAGATACTTACAGTGTAGCAGTGGCCACAGACATAAAAACACATAATTACTGCCTACTGTGATAGATGCAATAGTAAAGATATGAGCAGGGCACAGTGGTGGTTAGTGTGTAGAAGAAAGAAATGTTCAACTTTACCTTTGGTCCCTAAAGGAAGACTGCACAGAGAGGTGAGTGACATTTATGACTTGAAGGAAAGGCAGGTGTTTGCCAGACACACAGCTGCAGGGAGGGCATTAGGGGGCACAAACAAAGACATGGAGTCATGAAAGACATGCTGTGTGCTCAGGTAACCACAGGGAGTTTAATTACTGCTGTGACACTGGGGGTGTGATTGGATAAGTGACTTTTTTGTATTATAAGTTATTTTTAGTTCTTTCTGTTCTCTTGTAGTTTGGATAGTAAAGAAAACAACAATACAAGAATAGAATCCATGATGAGTTCTGTACAAAAAGATAACTTTTACCAACATAATGTAGAAAAATTAGAAAATGTTTCTCAGCTAAATCTTGATAAATCACCCACTGAAAAAAGTACACAGTATTTGAACCAGCATCAGACTGCAGCAAAGTGTAAGTGGCAAAATGAAGGGAAACACACGGAGCAGCTTTTGGAAAGTGAACCTCAAACAGTAACCCTGGTACCAGAGCAGTTTAGTAATGCTAACATTGATCGGTCACCTCAAAATGATGATCACAGTGACACAGATAGTGAAGAGAATAGAGACAATCAACAGTTTCTCACAACTATAAAGTTTGCAAATGCAAAGCAGACTACAGAAGATGAACAGGCCAGAGAAGCCAAAAGCCACCAGAAGTGCAGCAAGTCTTGCCATCCTGGGGAAGACTGTGCGAGTTGTCAGCAAGAGGAGATAGACGTGGTGCCAGAGAGTCCATTGTCAGATATTGGCTCTGAGGATGTTGGTACTGGACCAAAAAATGACAACAAATTGACTAGACAAGAAAATTGCCTAGGAAATTCTCCTCCATTTGAGAAGGAAAGTGAACCCGAGTCACCGATGGATGTGGATAATTCTAAAAATAGTTGTCAAGACTCAGAAGCAGATGAGGAGACAAGTCCAGGTTTTGATGAACAAGAAGATGGTAGTTCCTCCCAAACAGCAAATAAACCTTCAAGATTCCAAGCAAGAGACGCTGACATTGAATTTAGGAAACGGTACTCTACTAAGGGAGGTGAAGTTAGATTACATTTCCAATTTGAAGGAGGAGAGAGTCGCACTGGAATGAATGATTTAAATGCTAAACTACCTGGAAATATTTCTAGCCTGAATGTAGAATGCAGAAATTCTAAGCAACATGGAAAAAAGGATTCTAAAATCACAGATCATTTCATGAGACTGCCCAAAGCAGAGGATAGAAGGTAATTTTCTGTCAGGAGTATCTCTCCAACAGCATAATATGCTTTATAGTTTTGTAAGGGAGTTTAATGAAGCTATGATTTCTAGTAAAGCAAAGAAATGGTTTTGTTTCTTGTTAACTACTTACGATAAATTTAAACCTAGACTCCAAAGTTTAAACTCTAAAAAAGCTAGAAACAGAAAACAAGAAATAAATATTAGAAATCAGATTTTTAGTTTCGTGAGTTTCCTTTTGGTATTTATGGGAATTACTAGAACATGAAAATACTAGGTTGATAGTAGCTACTGTTTCTTCAGCCAGACATTCTTCTAGACCATTGTATATTACACTTTTTTTTTTTTTTTTTACACTTTAATGCCGTGACAGGCAGACAGATGGTATTATACTCACTAAATGAGATAACTGAGATTTGGGTAAGAGAATTCACTGGAATCATGTACCTTCTGAGTGGTAATACTGGGATTTAAATCCAGGTGTGTCATATTACAAAGCTTATATTTTGCCATTACCCCATATGGAATCTTAAATCCCATCCATGATTTCTGTGATTTGAGTTTCCTGAGATAGTGCAATCAGCATGCAATAGTGAGTTCACTTCACTGAAAATTACTGTGTAGATGATACTGTGAACCATGACTCATTTCTGTTTTGAGAAGGTGATTTACATGTGTTTGGAACTTTCTTCCACAGGCTGTTGAAAATAAGCTCTTGAGTTTTATAAGCTTTATAAGTTTTTATTTTGATTGTAAATATAAAACATAACGAAGTGAGTGACCAAGTATGGCATACTTTAAACAATAACGTCTAGGTAAGTTTTGTGCTTGTGTATCTAAGGGAATTAAAACAGTAAATAATTTGTGACTAAATACATTTGTCTTGACCTTAGAAAAGAACAATGCGAAACCAAACATCAAAGAACAGAAAGGAAGATCCCTAAATACGTTCCGCCTCACGTTTCTCCAGATAAGAAGTGGCTTGGAACTCCCATTGAGGAGATGAGAAGAATGCCTCGGTGTGGGATCCGGCTGCCTCTCTTGAGACCATCTGCCAATCACACAGTAACTATTCGGGTAGGTAGGACCTCTTATCTATGATGAGAGAAGACTGGAAGTCCTCATTTATTGTGATATTTATTAAGTGAGAAACAGCCCAAGGCTTAGAAAGTTCTTCTGTTTTCTGCATATATAAAATACTGAGAATTCTACAGAATGGAGCAATATAATGATAACTTACTTAATATAGAACTTAACAAATTAGCAATCATTAGCAATCATTGTCAGCTGATGGTGAAGATTTTTTTTTTCAGTATTTTTAAGAAACCTCATTGGATTCTTTTTTTTCTTTTTACTCGACTGGTAGTATTGTGTACTCACTGCACAATCCTGCATTCGTCCCTAAATTTCAAAGTTACGTATGGTTTAGTGTTAGTGTCCTTAAATCATTATCCAGTTGTGCCTTTTTTTTTTTTTTTTTTGCAGGAGACCAGAGTTTTCTTATTACTCAAATCAGTCTCCTCGAGCATTCGGGGATCAGAGTTTTTAAGGATAATTTGGTGGGTTGGGGAAGGCCAGTGTGTCAAGAGTGCTGATTGGTTGGGTCAGAAGAAGAAATAATGGGAAGCTGAAGCTGTCTTCTTGTGCTGAGTCAGTTCCTGGGTGAGGACCATAAGATCAGATGAGCCAGTTTATCCATCTGGGTGGTGCCAGCTGATCCATCAAGTGCAGGGTCTGCAAAATATCCCAAGCACTGATCTTAGCAGTTTAGGGAGGGTCAGAATCTTGTAGCCTCCAGCTGCATGACTCCTAAACCATAATTTCTAATCTTGTGCCTATTTTGTTAGTCCTACCATGGCAGTCTAGTCCCCAGGCAAGAAGGGGGTTTCTTTCGGGAAAGGGCTGTTACCCTCTTTGTTTTAACATTATATTATAACATTATAATAACATCGTAACAAAACATAACAAAAGACTAACATTATAACATTATAACAAAAGACTATAACAAGGGCTATGGGAGTTACAAGCCAAGAACCTGGACAAAAACCAATGTGAATATCATAACACCACACTAACAGAAACTGTACATATTAAATAATTAAACCTCCTTCCCTGCTTCCTCTAGTTCTTAGTAACCTCTTTTGTACTTTCTGTGTGTTCTTGCTTTTAAAAAACAACTTCATTGAGGTATATAAAAATTCACCCATTTTAAGTGCTCAATTTGGTGATATTGAGTCCATTTATTGAGCTATGTGACCATCACCATAATCCAGTTTTAGATTTCCATCACTCACTGGGTAGTTTTAAACATTCATCTCATTTATTAGTCAGGTTTTAGATAGATTTCACACACAGTACTAAAAAAAATTGACATGATCCCTTTTAACATACAATTTAGTGTAGATGTGATTAACTATTTTGAAATTCAGAATTCTTTAGCATATTTAGAGGTGAGAGTAACATTGAGCAGAGTTATGGGGTTTGAGCTGAGCTCTAAAAGATAAGCATAAATTTCTGAGGTGCAGTTAGTAAGACAGGAGACTTCCAGACAGATATATGAAATTTATAAGAAAAGCCTGTGTGGTTGAAAACTATCTGTTTTAGAAATGGAAAACAGTGCCTTTGCTGGAGTGTGGAATTTGGGTGGGGAATGAGGAAGAGACTTGAAAATTGGATTGGGTTCATATCACAGAGGGCTTCAAGTGCCAGGAACTAGACTTAAGTCATGTCTGTGCAGACAGTATCTGTGCTGTAGCAAGATTAATCAGACAGCTGCATGTAAGGAAAACAGAAGTGAGGATACACTGGGAGCCGGGATAGGTAATGTAAGAGCCCAGATAAGAGTTAAGTAAGGCAACAGTATGTACCGAATTGTGCCACATAGAGGTGCTTCAGGGGTTCTTTTGAAGTTTGATGCAAATTTCATTTCTAAATTATATTTTTAACAGTGAAAAACTTGTTAAAAAAGAACTGCACAATCAAATTTGAAGATGCTTAATTCCACATTTGAACCAGCTGTTTTTGCCAAGATAACCCATTTTTGTGCAGACCATAGAGCCAAGGTTCCCTTGCTACCATTTATCTGAAGAGTTAGCTTAATATCAAAATAAACAGTTTGTAAAATGTTACCATTTGCAACTGTATAGATGAGTGAATCAGGATTTTCTTAATAATGTGTAAGAGAGATAAATGTAAACTAAATGGTAGATTGATGTAAGCCTTAATTCTCATCCCTAACTCCTAATTTCAAATTTTGTATTTAAAACTGTCTCATCATCACTTATTGATATTAGAGTAAGTAAAAGTTACTATAAAAACTGTATTTCTTTTTTTTTTGATGGAGTTTTTTGCTCTTGCTGCCCAGGCTGGAGTGCAATAGCACGATCTCGGCTCACGGCAACCTCCACCTCCCGGGTTCAAGCAGTTCTCCTGCCTCAGCCTCCTGAGTAGCTGGGATTACAGGCATGCACCACCACGCCTGGCTAATTTTGTATTTTTAGTAGAGACGGGGTTTCTCCTTGTTGGTCAGGCTGATCTCAAACTCCCGACCTCAGGTGATCTGCCCACCTTGTCCTCCCAAAGTGCTGGGATTACAGGCGTGAGCCACCGTGCCCGGCCAAAAACTGTATTTCTAAAAATAGCTTTGGTGTGACTTTAAATTACTTTTTTTTTTTTTTTTTTGAGACGGAGTGTCGCTCTGTTGCCCAGGCTGGAGTGCAGTGGTGCCATCTCGGCTCACTACAAGCTCCGCCTCCCAGGTTCACGCCATTCTCCTGCCTCAGCCTCCCGAGTAGCTGGGACAGCAGGCGCCCGCCACCATGCCTGGCTAATTTATTTTTGGATTTTTAGTAGAGACGGGGTTTCACTGTGTTAGCCAGGATGGTCTCGATCTCCTACCTCGTGATCCGCCTGCCTCAGCCTCCCAAAGTGCTGGGATTACAGGCGTGAGCCACCGCGCCCGGCCGACTTTAAATGACTTTATGTCAAATTTCTTAGGGGAGAAAAGGGATTCTGCTATTTAAAAAGCTTGAAAATCACTGAGATAATAATCATGGGGATAAAAAAGAAAATAGAAGGTTGCGTTATTATGAGGTAAAAGTGATAGAATATGGTGAATTCCTAAATATGGGTGACAAATAAAAAGGAGTTGTTGATAATGCATGTAAAATTAAGGTTCTTAGTCTGGATTACTGAGATGGTGTTAATGGTGAGGAACAGGAGAAAAGATGGACAGAGGGTGTTAAGTGATATTTTAGCTTTTTCTCCTCCTTCTCTCTCCCACCCTCCCACAAAGAAAACCCAAACCATCCTATACCATCATTATTTAATCTCTATAGTTAACATTTCTTTCTTAGATACCCAGGACCCTTGAGTTTTTAAAATCTTCTATTTTGTTACAACAGCAATGCAAGACTATTGTAAAAAATACGCAACTATTATATGAAAGCATGTAACTCAGAAAACCCATCTCTCAGTCTTATTCCCAGAGTTTAACAATTTGTTGTATTTTCTTCTAGATTCTTATTCCTGAATATGATAATAAGATATAAATGTAATTAACAGTTACTTAATAGCAGTGTTTAGTTACATTACTAAGATTCCAGATGTTAATAGTTATAGAATTTGAAATAGTAAAATGAAAGTTGGGCATGATAGCTCACACCTATAATCCCAGCACTTTAGGACGCCAAGGCAGGAGGATTGCTTGAGGCCGGGAGTTCAAGACTAGCCTGGGCAACATAGGGAGAGCCCATCTGTATAAAAAGTTAAAAAATTAGCCAGGCATGGTGGCATATGCCTGTAGTCCTAGCTACTCATGAGGCTAAGGCGGGAGGATTTCTTGAGCCCTGCAGTTTAGCCTGGATGACAGAGTAGAGACCCTGTTTCTTAAAAATAAAATAAAACCAACATTTAGCTTTAGAAATGTAAGGCAATCTGAAATTGCACTTAGTGGTCGATTTCCAAGAAATACATGCATACGTGCATGCATGCAAACACAGAGCCACACACAAAGCATATTACATGTATGTTCCCCTTTGTGTGAAGCTCAACTGGTACCTACGCTGTTTTATCAGATAATATGGCACATCCTTATAAAATTACCTTTGGGACGTTCTTATGAGGGTGAAAATACTTTGAGCATAACTGCTGATTCTGTCACATTTGACTTTTTTTTTTTTTTTTTTTTTTTGAGATAGAGTCTTGCTCTGTCACCCAGGCTGGAGTGCAGTGGTGTGATCTCGGCTCACTGCAACCTCTGCCTCCCGGGTTCAAGCGATCCTCCTACCTCACCCTCCCAAGTAGCTGGGACTACAGGTGCATACCACCAACCTTGGCTGATGTTTGTATTTTTAATAGAGACGGGGTTTCGCCATGTTGTCTAGGCTGGTCTTAAACTCCTGACCTCAGGTGATCACCCGCCTGGGCCTCCCAATGTGCTGGGATTACAGGTGGGAGCCACCGTTCCTGGCCTTTTTTTTTTTTTTTTTTAAAGAGACAGGATCTCACTCTGTCACCCAGGCTGGATTGCAGTAGCAGTGGTGTGTGATCTTGGCTCACTGCAGCCTCCAACTCTTAGGTTCAAGCAATCCTCCCACCTCAGCCTCCTGAGTAGCTGGGGTTACAGGCATGTGCTACCACACCTGCTAATTTTCTAAATTTGTAGCTATGTTGGCCCAGGCTGATTTTGAACTCCAGGCCTCAAGTGATCCTCCAGCCTCAACCTCCCAAAGTGTTGAGATTGCAGGCGTGAGCAACTGTGCCTGGCCACATTTGACTCTATAGACATTTCTTTTCTCCTTGGAATATACCCATCCTTTGGCTCCATGACACGATATAATCCTAAATTTCTTTCTTCCTTCTTAGCCAATTCTTATTTTCCTTTTAGGCTGTTCTTCTGTATGTGACAAGTAAGTATTGTTGGAGTTCCTCAAGCCTTTTTCATAGGTCCTTTTTTCTTCTCTCTCTCTCTGGTTGGTCTCACCCACCCTTGTGGTTTTAATGATTACCTATATAGATGACTCACAGGTTTATGTTTATTTTTATTTATTTATTTATTTATTTATTTATTTATTTATTTATTTATTGAGACAGAGTCTTGCTCTGTCGCCAGGCTGGAGTGCAGTGGCGTGATCTCAGCTCACTGCAACCTCCGCCTCCCGGATTCAAGCGATTCGCCTGCTTCAGCCTCCCGAGTAGCTGGGACTACTGATGCGCGCCACGATGCCTAACTAATTTTTGTATTTTTGGTAGAGATGGGGTTTCACCATGTTGGCCAGGTTGGTCTCGATCTCTTAACCCTGTGATCCGCCCTCCTCAACCTCCCAAAGTGCTGGGATTACAGGCATGAGGCACCACCCCCGGCCCAGGTTTATTTTTCTTAAGCTGCAGTGTTACTAAACTGAACCTGGGTACACTCACCCAGTGCAGTAAAGCCAAACACCAACACTGACATCTGTAGCAAGAGAAGTAGGGGTGTTTGTTTGCAGGGCACCAAGCAAGTAGAATAGGATAGCTATTGCTTAAAACCTGACCTCCCGGCCGGGCGTGGTGGCTCACGCTTGTAATCCCAGCACTTTGGGAGGCCGAGGCGGGCGGATCAGGAAGTCAGGAGATCGAGACCACGGTGAAACCCCGTCTCTACTAAAAATGCAAAAAAAATTAGCCGGGCGTGGTGGCGGGCGCCTGTAGTCCCAGCTACTCGGAGAGGCTGAGGCAGGAGAATGGCGTGAACCCCGGGAGGCGGAGCTTGCAGTGAGCCAAGATTGCGCCACTGCACTCCAGCCTT
The DNA here is from genome assembly GCF_028878055.3 of Symphalangus syndactylus. Lineage (NCBI taxonomy): Eukaryota > Metazoa > Chordata > Mammalia > Primates > Hylobatidae > Symphalangus > Symphalangus syndactylus. The sequence goes on from NC_072426.2 coordinate 83,607,038, forward strand.
GGCGACAGAGCGAGACTCTGTCTCAAAAAAAAAAAAAAAATTAAATTAAAAAAAAAAACAAAAAAAATCTGACCTCCCCAATGGCTTACAAGCAAGATTTATTAAAGGTAGTGATATATTCTAGGAAAGCAGAAGTTATTGGCAAAATCATACATCAATATGTGGGGGTTATACATTGGTCTGGTCCCAAAAGGCAGGATATCTTGAAGTGGGGTTGCAGGATTCAGAGATTCTTTGATTTGCGATTGGTTAAGGAAGCAAGGCTTTGTCTAGAAACTTGGGATCAGCAGAAAGGAATGTTAAGGTTTGGCATGTGGGTGTCACTGTCTCCAAGCCCCTCAGGAAGAAATTTAGAACAAAGAACGTCAGTCAGAGTTCAGTCTTCAGTTCCCCCTTATGTGATGGTGGTTGGCATTTTCCATTTGGCGGGGGTCTGAGTTTCTGAAAAATAACTCAGGGACCTATGTCAAGTTGTTATCTTTATTTTCTATAGGGAGCAACACATCTTGTGGCACTGACTTCCATGAGTGGCTATTGGTTTAAGCTGTTATTACCTCCTTGCTTATCTGATGGCTCATTTACTTCTCAAGGCTAGCTAGGTGCCTGGAATTTCCCTTGAAGGTTTCGGATATGATGAGGTTTCTCTTCAAATAACCTGATCAGTCTTTTATTCTTTAGTTCATAGTGCCCCCCTTCCTTTTTTCCTTTTTCTCCTTTTTTCCTTTTTGCCTTTGTTAGATGCCCAGGCACGTCACAGTACCAAGCATTATCAATACCAGCTCACATTCCTTTCCTTATTTGGAAAGAGAACTAACTTTCTAGCTCATTACAGACATGCCTTCCCCTTTCCTCTCTGCTTTCTTTCATGTGCCCACCTTATCTAAAAAAATCAAATGTTTAGCTAACCGGAATTAGTTTAGATTGTACGACCCGACCCCAGCCAGTGGGGAAAGGGTACAGGGGCAGGACTTGCGTCAGGAATAAAGGCTCTTGTGCCCTTTTGTTCAGGTGTGCTCTCATGGCGACTGGCCAAGGAGGCACTCCTCTGCGCAGAAGTAAAATTGCTTTGCTAAGAATCCTTTGTTCGAGTGTTCAATTTCCTTAGGATTTTGAGCATTATTCCTAACAAAGGGATTCGAGATTTTCTTTTATTTCCTTGCTTGAGGGCACTCCTGGCAGGCCCCTAAGAGGGCTCCCTGCTCTGTCTCAGCAGATGTTTTTATGAAGCTGCCTGTTTGACAGTCTTCTTTCCATAGTTGTTCCGTTTTTAAGGAATGTTGGTAAATAGAGTCAAACTGTAAAATATTTAAAGAAATTTATTCTGAGCCAAATATGAGTGACCAATGGCCTGTGACACAGCCCTAGGAGATCCTGAGTACATGTGCCCAAGGTGGTCAGGCTACAGGTTGGTTTTATATGTATTAGAGAGGTATAAGATGTCAATCAATACATGTAAGATTTGGTCCAGCAGGCAGGACAACTCGAAAGGGGCTTCCTGGTCATAGATTCTCTGCTTGGCAATTGGTTAAGACAGTTATTATCTAAAGACCTGGAATCAGTAGAAAGGATTGTCTGAGTTAAGAAGGGTTTCTAAAGACCAAGGTTTTATCATGCAGATGATGCTTGTAGGTAACAGGCTTCAGAGCTCTTATCAGACGCTTCATTACTTCTCTCCTGGACTGGATCAGGGAAGACCTGGAAAGGGAAGGGGATTCTCTACAGCAGCAGTCCCCAACTTTTTGGCACCGGCGACCAGTTTTATGGAAGACCATTTTTCCATGGGTTGGGGGATGGTTTCAGAATGAAACTGTTCCACCTCAGATCATCAGGCATTAGTTAGAGTCTCACAAGGAGTGTGCAACTTAGATCCCTCACATGCGCAGTTCATAATAGGGTTCTTGCTCTTATGAGAATCTGGTGTTGCCACTGACCTGACAGGAGGCAGAGCTCAGCCTTGCTCACCTCCTGCTATGCGGCCTGGTTCCTAACAGGCCATAGACCCCTAGTCCATGCCTGTCTGCATTCCGGGGTGTTGGGGACCCTTGCTCTACAGAATGTAGATTTTACCCACAAGAGACAGTTTAGCAGGGCCATTTCAAAATATTTCAAATAAATATATTTTGGGGTAAAATACTTCCGTTTCTTTCAGAGCTTGGTATGTGTCATGTTGGTATCTTAATTGCTATAAAGAGTCTGCCTTGTCAGTCTTAAGGTACCTGTTTTAATGTTAACGCTGGTCAGTCATGTCTAAATTTCAAAGGGAGGAAGGTATAATGAAGCATGTCCAACCACCCGTTCCCATCATGGCCTGAACTAGTGTTTTGGGTTTGCTTTAGAATGCCCTTGGCTGAGGGAAGGGTCCATTCAGTTGGTTGGGGGGCTTAGAATATTATTTTTGTTTCACTCTTTTCCTTGTTAATTTTTTAGCCATTAGAGTTAAGCTCAGTTGCCACTTCCTCAAGGAAGCCTTACCTAAGTTTACCAGATAAACTAAATCTGAGCTGGTCTCATAACACAATGTTCGTCGTATTCATAACATATTACAAGTGAAATTATATATTTATGTGATTATGCTCTGCAGTGAAGTACTCATACATACTACCACATGGGTTAATCTTGAAAACATTATGCTAAGTGAAAAAGGCCAGACACAAAAGGACACATATTAAATGATTTCTTTTATATGAAATATCCAGAATAGGCATAATGTTAAACTTTAAACCGTAATCTCTTTCTCTTACCAGTGGCAAATCTATATGGGTCTGCAGCAGTGTTAATACTCCTCCTTAGAAGAAAGGATTTGACTGAGGGGCATAAGGCAGAATGAGAGACCAAGGCAAGTTTTAGAGCAGGAGTGAAAGTTCATTAAAAAGCTTTACAGCAGGAATGAAAGGAAGTAAAGTACACTTGGAAGAGGGCCAAGCGGGCGACTTGAGAGATCAAGTACATAGTTTGACCTTTGACTTGAGGTTTTATATGTTGGCATGCTTCCAGGGGGTTGTGTCCCCTTCTGTCCTGATTCTTCCCTTGAGATGGGCTGTCTGCATGTGCAGTGTGATTACTGGAGTTGTACACATGCTTCCTTGAGGTATTCTCCCCTTACCAGTCGAGTGTTCTTATAAGGTCATATACCAGTTAAACTCTGCCATTTTGCTTCCTAGTACACACGCTGGAGCCGACTTGCCCAACTCCTAAGATCTTAACAGGAAGCTGCTGATCACCAATTTCAGATTTTTCTATCTTATTGGCTGACTCCTTTTCCTGGTGCTGGCTGCTTCCAGTTATTTTAGAGAGGCAGTTTCATAACTGCCTGTGCATCACTTGAGGGTTGTCTGACATTCCTGGTAGTGGTAGGGGCCCTGTCCTGCTCTGCTCATGTCTGACTGGCTACCTACTGTACCACTTCCTCAAACATTTACTTAATAGTTATTATAGTAGCATATATGTGTATATATATATTTGCATGTATGCATGTATGCATACACATGTACACATGCCAGGTTCTATCTTACATATTCAGAATACAAAGTTAATATGGTTATTTTCAGGAAGTTTGGGATCTAATGAAGGAGAGGAAAACAGGTGTGCTCTAGCATGATAATTAACAAAACACGATAAATAGCTGCCTACTTTGAAGTTTCTAAAGACTTCATAAAGATAATGAAAATTTGGCAGAGCTATGGAGGTGACAGTAGAGATTTAACCAGATACAGTGGGGGAGGTGGCAATTGGTAGTAGTGGTATTAAAAAGAGAGGCCACAGTAGTATGTATACAGGCATATAGATATGAAAATGTATTTGCTATGTTTAAGGAATTTTAAGTGTTGTTTAAGACTTGTTTGAAATGAATGGTGTTTTGATAAGAAAGTATACGAAAATCAGGATGACATTTAGAATCAGAGTATAGGCATTATAGCATTAGAAGCCCGGGAGTTCTTTAGAAAGATAATGTTATCTCAAAGTCAGGGTAAGGGTTTTATGGGGGCTGGATGTGTCTAGCAACAGCTGGAGTTAGGGAGAAGGATAGGAAACACTTAGTAAAAGCTGAGGCAAGGAAGGATTCCTAGGGGATATGGAGCTAGAATATATACTGTATCTGGTGACTTGGAACCTGGTTGAATGGAGGTGAGGAATGGGAAGAACTGAAGGGTTCTTTGGTGATTTCTTGCCTGGGAGCTGGTCTCTATTTTATAGCATTTGCTTTGGTTACTTTGGATTATTTTATAGAAGATACATTTTGTTTTTATGCACTGACAATTTTGTTTACCCTCAATTTCAGGTAGATCTTTTGCGAGCAGGAGAAGTTCCTAAACCTTTTCCAACACATTATAAAGATTTGTGGGATAACAAGCATGTTAAAATGCCTTGTTCAGAACAAAATTTGTACCCAGTAGAAGATGAGGTAAGAACAAAAACCGAGATTCTTTTAGTCTCTGAAAAATGGTTTGGTATTTGCTTGTTTGACCTTTGATTCTGTGATGCAAAAGAACTTAGAATAGCTTTCTCATATGTTTTTCTTTTTTCCAAAAGAATGGTGAGCGAACTGCAGGGAGCCGGTGGGAGCTCATTCAGACTGCACTTCTCAACAAATTTACACGACCCCAAAACTTGAAGGTATGTTGTTTTTACCATTCTTGCCTCTTTATGGGCCCTGTGTCTCCTCTTTCAAAGACTTTGTGGTCTTAATAGACTCAGGTAGCAACATTCTTTAGATGCAAAGTGCTTGCTTCCTGGCACTAAGGAAGGCTCCTTAGAGACATTCTACTAGGAAATGAGAAGAACTGAGAGTTGCAAATGACTTGCCTGGAGCCACACAGAATAATTTGGAGAACCAGGAATAATACCTCTGTTTCTTGATTCCCCATCCAATTTCCTTCAGTTCAAGCTTCTCTTTTTTGTTTTAAAATTGTCATGTTTCTGAAATATCTTTAAAAGTAAATCAGGAAAGAATTATGACTTCTGCAATATTTGCCCAAAGGGAAGCTGAGTTTCCTAATGATTAAAGTATATGTTAAGCATTCTGGTTTTTATTGCCCTTAATATAGCTCCTAGCAGTTGAATAATTTATTAATCTTATATTTTGGCAATAATTTATTTTTGATATATTTTTATTTCATTTATGATTGCAAGGGTAACCATTAGATTGTTTTTCTAATATCTAAAATATGAGTGAGTGTGTGCGTGTATATATATATATATATATATATATATATATATTTATATTTTGGGGGCACTATAGCCATGAAAACTTTTAATGTTTTTATGAATATAAACAGTGACAGAATTTTTTATACTTCTATGAAAATGGGTTTTATTTTCTTTCAGAGACTTAATTGGTTGTGTATAGTTTCTCAGCTTTCTTAATATTTTCTACTGATACTTGCAAGTTATTGTTAAACTTTCTATGCCTTTCTGTAGCTCCTGTTTTTTTCTTTACATGGAAAACATTAATATGTTATACCATAATGTATTTTGAAGACTTTATTCCTTGGGGACAGTGTTTCTCAATCTTCTAATGGGCTCTTTTTTTAAAAAAAGAAAAAAAAAGCGGACTCTTTTTTTTTTTTACAGTACAAATTGATTTATTTAAAACAGTTACAAAAAAACACAACAAAATAGAGATTATCATTAGAATTATTAATGGTTTGTTAAAAATCAGGTAGGATTACGGGGTAAGAAATGGTATTAGGTGGGGGGAGCACCTGACTAGTTCTAAGGCTTTAGATACAATGCAGTTGATTACGTATTAATTCAGCCATTACATACTGGGGATAGTAGATGGGGGATCAGTAATTTATCTACAGGGAACTCCTACACAGATCCATGAAGACCTCCCCAGTGCCATCCTTTTCCACTCCTTAGGACCCTAAAGCCACCTGGGTGACAACATTTCCGTCCTTCTTTATCTACCCCATTCTCTATCCATATATTCTTCCCACACTTAAGGTGCTGTGCAAGCTGAGAGCAGTCTGCTCTCTGCAGCTGGAACATACACTGTTTTGGCTACAAGGATCCTGTGTGACTAAGAAGGTTTTAGGGGCAGCCTTATTTTAATATTTCAGGTTAGCCATGAGTACAGTCAGTTCCTTCCCTAACACAATTTAGATTATCTTGAACCCAAGTATCAAGCGAGGGATCAACCCTGCCTTCAGCAATACCAATAATACACTAACTACTCAGGCTCACAACTACAAAAAGCAAACTCTTTAAATGGAAGCAATCTCAAGTTCTGCTAGAGTTTGCTTAGTTTTAGTATAATGTTAATTATGTGTATGCAAACATAAAGCTAAATATAAACTCCATATATATATATATAAATATATATATATATTTTTTTAATTTGAGGCTGGGTCTTGCTCCATCACCTAGGGTGGGGTGCAGTGGCGTGGTCACAGCTCACTGCGACCTCTGCTTCCCAGGCTCAAGCAATCCTCATCTCAGCCTCCTGAGTAGAGGAGATTACAGGTGTATGCCACCATGCCCAGACTAATTTTGTTTATTTTATTTTTTTGTAGAGACAGGGTTTCTCTGTGTTCCCTAGGCTGGTCTCCAACTCCTGGGCTCAAGTGATCCACCTGGCCTGGCCTCCCAAGGTGCTGGCTGGGATTATAGGCATGAGTCACTGCTCCCAGCTAACTCCTCATACCTGTAGTGCTTATACAGCTATATCAGTTTGATTTTTTTTTAAATTTCAGGTGTAATGAACCATCATTTGATTTGTGTTTATTATCACAGTGAAAACAATTTGTAGTCATTATTCCTTTTTTTGCACAGATATTTTCAAACTGCTGATCCAAACCCCAAAATAGTATGCTGAGAAATTCTTTAAAATACTACATAAAGAAGAAATTATTTTGCAATTAGTTACTTTTCCAATAGTATGCTGAGAAATTCTTTAAAATACTACATAAAGAAGAAATTATTTTGCAATTAGTTACTTTTCCTACTAATCATGAACAGTTGATGGATGTCGGTGGATACAAAGATGGGATCCTTATATAGAACATCAGATCGCAGTGGTGCGATCTCAGCTCACTGCAGCCTACAACTCCCTGGCTCAAGCGATTCTCGTGCCTCAGCCTCCTGAGTAGCTGGAAAAAAATCTCAAGTTCTGCTAGAGTTTACTTAGTTTTAGTATAATGTTACAGGCATGTGCCACAAGTGCATGCCGCCACACTGGGCTAATTTTTAATGTTTTTTGGCTGAGACACCGAGTCTTGCCATGTTACCCATGCTGGTCTCAAACTCCTGAGCTCAAGTGATCCACCTGCCTTGGCCTCCCAAAGTACTGGGATTACGGCATGTAATTACCACATCTGGACAAAGGTTCATTAGAATTTAACATACCTGTACTGTGGTGTATAGTAGGACAGCTCAATCTTTTCACTATTTTTGTCTATTAATAGTACCAGCCTTCATTCCTACAGCGTGTTGTTATTTGGCCGTTATTTTCTAAAAACAAAATTATAAACTCACATAGAAGCAGGCTACCCAGGAATACTACCCGGAGTCTATTTGAAGAACAGTATCTTAGGTTCTTTATTTTTATTCTTCTAAACAGAGGCTGTTTTTAAGAATTTTTATATTTCTTCAACTGCAAATAGAATAATTACAGTGAGGCCAGGCGTGGTGGCTCACGCCTGTAATCCCAGCACTTTGGGAGGTCGAGGCAGGCGGATCACCAGAGGTCAGGAGTTTGAGACTATCCTGGCCAACATGGTGAAACCTCATCTCTACTAAAAATACAAAAATTAGCCAGGCTTGGTGGTGGGTGCCTGTAATCCCCGCTACTCAGGAGGCTGAGACAGGAGAATTGCTTGAACCCAGGAGGCGGAGGTTGCAGTGAGCCGAGATCACGCCACTGCACTCCAGCCTGGGCAACAAAGAGCGAAACTCCATCTTTGAAAATAAATAAATAAATAAAAGAATAACTTTAGTGTTTTAACTTACACAATCTGCTTACCTCTCTGGCAGTTCCTTAGTGCACCATGATTATTTCAGGAAGGGGTAATTGCTTTAAGCTGAATTTCCTTTTTGCATTTCTCGTATGGTAGATTCACTAGAACAGAGTAATCCATCGAGATATTTTTCTATCTGCTTATGGTAATTGTTTCCTTTGCTGAAAGAATGCTTTGAGAGAGGAAGAGGGAAACATTAAATCCCTCTGATTGAATGTAATGATCTTTTTGCTGTTCATATACCATTTGATTTGGATTTAGAGGGATTAGAGACATTCAGAATTTAAAAAAGTAATAGTGTCCTCACAAGTTGATTTACACAGTAGTACTTATATAAATAATGTGTGTGATAATTTGCATGGAAAGAATTTTTTGTGCTTATTGTGAATTATGAACTAAAAAGAACTTACTCAGTAGTTGATAACTCAAGAGTACAGAGTAGTATCCAGTTTTTCTAATGACAGGCAAACTCATGGTAGACTATTGAGACTTGAAGACTGAAGTAAAAATAAATACGAGCTAGAGCTTAATGCTAATTATAAAACACTAAAATAATTAGAGAATTACAGTGAAGAATTAGAATGCAATTGCTACTTAAAATTTTTTTCCTTACCAACTTTGAGGAATTATAAGGTATGGATAAGAAAGTTTATCCTTTTAAAGTGTGTCATTTGATAATTTTTGACATTTACACATACCCATGAAGCTCGCATTATAATCAAGATACAGAATGTTTGTGTCATCCCCAAAGATTCCTCTCCCCACTTTGCAGTCCATTCCACTTTCTGCTGTGGCCCCAGACAACTACTAATCTGTTCTTTTTCACTATAGTTTACATTCTGCATGAATTGAATCATGGTGGGTATGTCTGGCTTCATTCACTCAAAATGAAGATAATTTTGAGATTCATCCATATTGTTCAATATATTGATAGTTTGCTCCAGTATGTGCATTGTTTATTCATTCCCTATTGATACACATTTCTATTTAATACTTTATGAAGTTCTGAAATTAGATACCAGTGATTGGAAAAAAAAATCCTTAAAATCTTTTCTTTTTCTTTCTTTTTTTTTGTTTCTGAGATAGGATCTTGCTCTGTCACCCAGACTGGAGTGCAGTGGTGCAATCTCGGCTCACTGCAACCTCAACCTCCTTTGCTCAAGCGATCCTCCCATCTCAGCCCTCCCATGTAGCTGAGACTACAGGCACGCACCACCATGCCTGATTAATTTTTGTATTTTTTTCTAGGGGTCTTGTCATGTTGCCCAGGCTAGTCTCGAACTCCTGGACTCAGGTGATCCACCTGCCTCGGCCTCCCAGAGTGTGCTGTGATTACAGGCGTGAGCCACCGTGCAGGCCAAAATCTCTTAATTCTTTTTTCTTTTCTTTTTTTTTTTTGAGATGGAATCTCGCTCTGTCACCGAGGCTGGAGTGCAGTGGCACGACCTCGGCTCACTGCAACATCTGACTCCCTGGTTCAAGTGAGTCTCCTGCCTCAGCCTCCCGAGTAGCTGGGATTACAAGCATATGCCACCACACCCAGCTAATTTTTGTATTTTTAGTAGAGACGTGGTTTCACCATGTTGGCCAGGATGGTCTTAATCTCCTGACATTGTGATCTGCCCGCCTCAGCTTCCCAAAGTGCTGGGATTATAGGCGCAAGCCACTGCGCGCGGCCTAGAATCTCTTAATTCTTAATAGAAAATGTTGGGCCGGGCGCGGTGGCTCAAGCCTGTAATCCCAGCACTTTGGGAGGCCGAGGCGGGTGGATCACGAGGTCAGGAGATCGAGACCATCCTGGCTAACACAGTGAAACCCCGTCTCTACTAAAAAATACAAAAAATTAGCCGGGCGTGTTGGCGGGCGCCTGTGGTCCCAGCTACTTGGGAGGCTGAGGCAGGAGAATGGCGTGAACCCAGGAGGTGGAGGTTGTGGTGAGCCGAGATCGCGCCACTGCACTCCAGCCTGGGGGACAGAGAAAGACTCCGTCTCAAAAAAAAAAAAAAAAAAAAAAAAAGAAAATGTTATGTATGGCTTGTGAGCGAAAAATAAAGACTCTTTCTTGCTATCTTATTTTATGGATGATTTTTCTTTTTCTTTTATCTTCTCTTTTCTTAAGGAACTTGGATGTCCCCTGATTCCAAGTGAATAAGACACATTTTGTTGGCTCGTCATTTAACCTAGATACTTAGTATGGCATGAAGTACTATTCAGGAAGCTTTGACAGAGTATTAATTTTTTAAAAACTTATTCAATGATAACGAAATTTGGAAGATTTATAGTAATAAGCTAACAGTGGTTTTCAGACCTGTGTGCCTCAGTAAAAAAAATTTTGAGTGTGTATTACCAATATAAACAGTCATTTGTAAATTCTACGTATCTGTTACTTTATTAATGTAATATGTACAGTATAAAATAAAACCAAAGTAGATATTTAAAAGGATGAGATAAAAGGTAATTATAAATAAATAGTTGTTTCTGCACATCTATTGGATTGTCTTATGCGTACCTGACTCTGGAAACCACATGTATAGTATTGCCTATTCAAACAGTTAAAAGCTACACCAGTAGATGGCATAGTATTTTGACTTTTTCTTCTACATAAATGTGTAATTTATGTGAACTGCTGGAGGAAGATAATAATTTATATATATTATATACAAATACTTTATAGTAAAGGAAAAAAGACAATTTTTAAATACTTTTCTCCTAATCTCCTCGTCCCCATGAAATTTTTATTTTTTATTTTTTACAAAAAAATTTATACCTCAACCCTATTAACTGACCCATGAAATTTTCATACTACAAATCTACTATGTATCTGTGTATATATAATGTGACGCTTTCAAGGACCACCAACAATTGTGATATCTAAGTTTATTTTTTATCCCTCAAGATCCAGTTTTTGTCTATTTGGAGTATATCACCCTATTTAGAATGCATGCTTTAGGGTGTAATTGTGTTTTTTCACCTATTACTTGACCTTTCTAATCTCATTTTTTTAAGTGAATAATAAATTACTATTCATTCTGTTTGTCTGTAGCTACTGATGTCCATATCAGTAGCAGGGGGAGGTAGTAGGAAGCTTGTCTAACATTATGAAATGTACTGGAGGTAATTCATAAGAGACAGGCTCTTCATAGGTCATTCACTTGGCCATACCATGACGTTTTGTTTCTGCATTTTCCACAGGATGCTATTCTGAAATACAATGTGGCATATTCTAAGAAATGGGACTTTACAGCTTTGATCGATTTCTGGGATAAGGTAAAAGTATTTCTTTATGAAAATATTATTGACAACTCAATAAGAAGGTTTGAGAAGAATACCCATAATTCTACCACACTAAGATAATTATCCTCTTTTAGTTTTATAACTTTGCTGTTATTTTATATGTATGTTTTAGGTAAATATAATTAGGAGTTAATATTGAATTTTGTTTTAGTCTCTTAGAATACACATTTTCTGTTGTATTTTCATACCATTATCAGCATTATCAAGGAATATGTAATAGTCCATGATTAGATTTTGAGAATATAATGGTTCTTATATTCTCAAACATACAGATTGCATCCAGTTTTACCTTCAGTTACATTGTGGCAACATCATTATATATGTATATATGTTTTCCCATATTTGATATTGTTTCTTTAGGTGATTTCCAGAAATTAGATGACTAAGTCAAAGGGCACAAAACATTTGTTTAAAAATCTTTTAAAAACTTTTGCCATAAAATCATTTTTCCACAGATTAATTGTACCAATTTACTATGCTGCCAGTAGTGGATAGGAATATCACTTTCATAGTACCATTAGCAGAGAGAGTCTTTTCATTTATCTATTGGCCATTTGCATATCTTCTTTGGAGAAATATCTATTCAATTTTTTTGTCTTTATTATTGAATTTTAGGCATTCTTTATATATTTTAGATGCAGGTTCCTTACCAGATATATGACTTGCAAATATTTTCTCCCATTTTGTGGGTTTTTTTTCTTTTTCTTGATGGTACACTTTGAAGCTCAAAAATTTTTGATTTTGACGAAGTCAGTTTATCATTTTTTTTTTCTTTTCTTCTGTTTTCGGGATCATATTTAAGAAGCTCATCTAAGATCATGAAGATTTATGTTTCTTTTAAGAATTTTATAGCTTTAGCTCTTACACTATGACCATTACCCATTTTGTGTTAATTTTTGTATATGACGTAAATTAGACGTCCAATTTTATTATTTTCCATGTGAATATCCATTTTGAGTTAATTTTCATACGTGGTGTAAGGTAGGAGTTCAAATTCATTATTTTGCATGTGGATAACAAGTTGTCCCAGCACCATTTGTTGAGAAGACTCTTCTATCCCCTGTTGAATTGTCTTGGCACCTTTTCAAAACCAGTTGACTTAAGGATTGTTTCTGGCCTCTCAGTTCTACGACACTGATCTATATGTCTATCCTTGTGCCAGTACCACACAGTCTTGGTTTCGTAGCTTTGTAGTAAGTTTTAAAATCAGGAAGTGTGTGTCCTGTAACTTTGGTCTTTTTCAAATTTGTTTTGGCTATTTTTGGATTCTTTGCATTTCACTCTGAATTTTAGGATTAATTTGTTACTTTCTGCAAAAAACCTAGGTGCTAAGGGCAATTCTTACATCACTTTAATAGAATCCAAACCAATTCTGCATTTCGAGGTAGTGCCAGTAATTTCAGGAGTATCTTATTGAGCTTTTGACCCATGTGGCTTTTACAAGGCAGGCATAAATAATGGAAGCCTTATCCTTGTATCTGGAAGTTGGATATCTCAGATATCCTTGAATCTAAATGTCTTTCACTGTAACAGCAATGTAATATCTGATGCAATGAAAAGTAGATCAAACTGATATAATCGTTACGCTTGTCACTTAAGTTATCAGGACATAACATTTGTATTGTAACTTTCTGGGCTTAAATTGGATATGGTGGTTAATTGGGGTAAGAAGTAATGTATAATTTGATACCTTGAGATGGCAGTAAAACATGCCATTGGTTACAATACCTCTGTCACCTTGCTATGAAGTAGTCATTTTTTTCTCTCTTCTTAATCAGAACACTCAGACAGGACCTTGTTTCCCCTTTATCTGGTGACCTTGCCCAGAAGCATGCCTGAAATGGGTAATATGTAGCAGGTTTTGGTGTGTTTAGTGTAGATCATAAATATGAGATGATTACTCAGGTGCTGATGATAGTTTTACAGTTCTTTAGAGAGAAGAGTCCTTGCGTTTTCAACCTTCTGATATTTATTTATTTATTTATTTATTTATTTATTTATGAAATGGAGTCTCACTCTGTCACCCAGACTGGAGTGCAGCGGCACAATCTCAGCTCACTGCAATTTCTGCCTTGCGGGTTCAAGCAATTCTCTTGGCTCAGCCTCCCAAGTAGCTGGAATTACAGGTGTCTGCCATGTTGCCCAGCTAATTTTTGCATTTTCAGTACAGATGGGGTTTTGCCATGTTGGCCAGGCTGGTCCCAAATTCCTGACCTTAAGTGATCCACCCACCTCGGCCTCCCAAAGTGCTGGGATTACAGGTGTGAGCCACTGCACCCAACCAGACCTTCTGATTTGTATTTACTTTGTAAACATACGGAGGGTTGGAGAAGTCCCCACAACTACACTAAGTATTCATTTCTTATTGTATTCTTTAAGTCTTTGCCCATATATATGATGTCTTATAGCTAGATACAAATGTATGTTTAAAATTTATGCTGTATTATAAAATCTTCTGTGTTATATAACTTTATAATGTTTAGCCTTAATGGTTGCAATAATATTCCATCAAATTGATAAATTGTCTGCTCATCCATTCCTGTGTTTGTTAGAGATTTGAGGAAATTTGTGTAAAGCCTATCTAGAGATTTGAAGGTGGTTCTCCCCGTGATGGTTTGCTATTCTGTCATTATCAGTGTACTTAACAAAATACCTTGGATGTTTAATACACTTGTGTATTTTTCTATCCATCAAATCTCCAGATATTATTCTAGAACTTTAGCAAGTCATGACCCACAGGGACAACATTGCCCACGCTTGCAGTGGTTAGTGAGAAGTAAGTGTCAGACATATATGTAGGTGGGATTGGTGGAGGAAAAGATTTTTAGTGCAAGGGAAACAATTGTTTGGTTTGGTTTTAAGTTGAAAATAAATTATATTTGGTTTGCATTTTCAGTGTCTTATGTTCTGGACTAGGAATGCTTGTTTATAAAGGGTTCTTTTTTTTTAATTTAAAGCCAGGCTATAGTGCAGTGGTGCTGTCACAGCTCACTGCAGCCTCAACCTCCTGGGCTATATACATCCTCCCACTTTAGCCTCCCATTTAGCTGGGACTACAGGCATGTGCTACCACACCTGGCTAGTTTTTTGTATTTTTTTGCAGAGACAGGGTTTCACCATTGTTACCCAGGCTGGTCTTGAACTCTTGGGCTCAAGCAGTCTTCGCTCCTCAGCCTCCCAAAGTGCTGGGATTATAGGCTTGAGCCACTGTGCCTGGCCTATAAAGCGTTCTTTTTTTTTCGAGATGGATTCTAGCTCTGTCACCAGACTGGAATGCAGTGGCTCACTGCAACCTCCACCTCCCGGGTTTAAGCCATTCTCCTGCCTCAGCCTCCCGAGTAGCTGGGACTACAGATGTGCGCCACCACACCCAGCTAATTTTTGTATTTTTTATTAGAGACAGGGTTTCACCATGTTGGGCATGGTGGTCTCCATCTCTTGACCTCGTGATCTGCCCACCTCAGCCTCCCAAAGTGCTGGGATCACAGGCATGAGCCACCACGCTTGGCCTTAAACTAAGAGTTCTTAAACATTGTTTATTAGCAGGGTTTGGCAATATTTTCAATTTTTATTTTCTAATTTTTTGTTGTTTTGAGACAGTGTCTCACTCTGTTGCCTAGGCTGGAGTACAGTGGCATGATCTCGGCTCACTGTAACCTCCACCTCCCAGGTTCAAGCAATTCTTGTGCCTCACCCTCCTGAGTAGCTGGGACTACAGGCATACACCACCACACCCAGCTAATTTTTGGATTTTTGGTAGAGACAGGGTTTCACTATATTGGCCAGGCTGGTCTCGAACTCCTGACCTCAAGTGATCTGCACACCTCGGCCTCCCAAAGTGCTGAGATTACAGGTGTGAGTGGCTGCTCCCAGCCAGAATTTGGAAATTCTTTACTTAAATGTCACATTGAACTCTGAGTGGCTTGTTTTATTAAGGAAAAGAATTAAATTTGACATCGTATTAAGATTAATATTTTGCAGTTACGTTTATTTTGAGGCTGTTGATATTTATCTCCTTAAAACCTTTCTTTGATTAATTCTGTAAGTAAAGGATTTTGTAACCCAAACTACCTTACAACAAGAGGAGTTCACGTCAACAGTCATTGTGAATCCATGGTACTGTAATTACCTACATTCTGGTCTCTAGCACGAGAGGTAAGGTGCCCAGAAGCCCATCCTGATGTGTGAGCACCTCTACTGGAATGGAAGTAAGGAGTATTACCTAAGCTTTTATTATTTTTTCAGAAACCAGCAAAGATCACAGAGACCAATCTGTTAATTTGTTATTTATAATTATATATTTAGGTGTTACTGAGTTGAAATGGCTGTTATTTAGTGTTTTCTGCAACTTCAGGGCTAATATTGGTCTTCCTCACTGCCAGCTGCTGGAAGTGCTACAAACAGAATCTGTGTTTTATGGCCCTCCTGTGTGGTGTTTCACAAAATTAAATTCAAACACTTCTGTAATTTATATTCTAAATGAGTCAATATACTTACTCCTGGCATTTTTCACTGGAAAGTTGAACAAAATGTTCTATATGTTATAAAAGGCCTCTATCAATGCATCTTGGAGGAATTTTTAAATACTTCTCACTCTTTTTTTTTGAGACAGAGTCTCCCTCTGTCAC
Organism: Symphalangus syndactylus; assembly: GCF_028878055.3. Taxonomy (NCBI): domain Eukaryota; kingdom Metazoa; phylum Chordata; class Mammalia; order Primates; family Hylobatidae; genus Symphalangus; species Symphalangus syndactylus. Next base: position 83,622,918 of record NC_072426.2, read on the forward strand.
TCAGGCTGGAGTGGAGTGGCATGATCTCGGCCCACTGCAACCTCTGCCTCCCAGGTTCAAGCAATTTTCCCGCCTCAGCCTCCCGAGTAGCTGGAATTACAGGCACCCGCCACCACGCCAGGCTAATTTTTGTATTTTTAGTAGAGACAGGGTTTCACCATATTGGTCAGGCTGGTCTCGAACTCCTGACCTCAGGTGATCCACCCACCTTGGCCTCCCAAAGTGCTGGGATTACAGGCATGAGCCACCGTGCCCAGCCAAATACTCCTCTTTTACAACACCTGTGGCACTGTTTCATTTCACTTGTGTGTTAACTTGTGAAATTTACATTAAAGCTGTAGTAACTGAAGAAGGGCATGGGGGACGTATTTTTAAGGGGGTTTCTTCTGTTTCTGCAATGTTGGCTTCTATTTGTGGACTTGGATGTTTGTTTTATATTTATTCATTAGACTATACATATATATTTTATGTACTTTTTGAATATTCACAATAAGTATAAAATGTTAATATAAAGAGCTTTAAATCTGCAATTGATTTATGTAGCAAACTTCTTAAGAAAATGGACTAATTGTTGAAAGGAAGCCTAAGGATTTTAGTGACTATTTCATCTTCCTTTCCATGTTGAGTTTTATGTCTGGAATTGAAAAGATAGAAATGTATACACCTTTTGTTTCATCCTTCCATTGGTTTTTCCATGAAGGCTGTCATAAATAACAAAATGAAGTGGTTTTGGTTTTGCTTTTGTTTTTTGCATCTGTGGCTGGTAAAGGTAGAGAGTGAGAGATAGGAGTACAGGAATGAGAGGACATTTAAAAGTAAAAAATGAAAAACCTAGACTTTAGAATGATTTTGTTGCTGTGATGAGGCTAGTAATATATTTCTCTTTGTAAGCCACAATTTAAATATACATATATAGCATAAAGTCTTTACTTCAAATCATGCATACAAAATAGATTATTGCAACTTAGAAATTGTGCATCTTTCGTCTTCGCTGTAGTTATTAAAATATTGACTACACATTCTCCTATCAGCTCTTGTCCTATGACTTGTCAGAGAAAGACTGTTTAAAGCCTCTATCACTGTAAATAAGAGTGTGTAATTCTGTTAGTATTGAACTTGCATTTTTATTTATGTGCTACTTAATTTAAAAGGTAAATGGGACATCATATTGAGTTTTGAATGATGCAAATTAAGTTGATCATGTTATTATATCTAAGCTATCTTTTTCTTCAGAACTCTTTCTGTCATTTAAATTTTTTTTTACTTTTTTTTTTCCAAGAGCACAAATCCACTTTTATTTATTTACTTTTCATTAATTTAAATGCTTCAGGGGTACAGCATCACACAGATTCTGTGTCCAGTGGCCTTAGCAGGAAGATTGCTTCAGAATTTGGCGTGAACTATGCCACTGTTTCCCTGGGACCAAGTTACCTTTCCCTAGATTACTCTGGTTTTGTTTGTTTTGCCACCAGGAGTCACTTTGTTGTTCTTTGTTTTGTGTATATAAGCACATCTTATGCCCGAATAGAATTCTGTTTCATTTTGGGCATAAACACCTTCAATTTTAAAAAGAGCTGTGTGCTGTCTTTGGTTCTGGAGACCCCACTTATACTCAGCAAAATGGCCTTGGACCACAGCCTTCCAGACATACTGCCTTTTAGTATTCCTGTTCCCAGCAGGCCTCCACAGGCTCCAAGTTGGCAGAAAGAGAAAGGCCACTTAAAATTTTAAAAACAGTTACAACATAATTCATTGTCTCCAAAATTGAGGCATGTATTATTATACCTGTGTTTAGCTAAAATAACAGCTTTTGAACTTGTGATTATGGAAAACTTTAAAAATGATAATGTATTGGCAGAGCATCAGTAGAAACTCAGAAAAAAAGAACATAAACTTGTATTAAAATAGATTACAAAAAGTTATTTCACATATGCAAAGTAATGGCTGGAAGAAATTAAGTTTTGATTTATGCCTTTATTATGTAATAAAAAGTTAAAATATATGTTGAAATTATTAGGCAAAAATCATAGCACAAATCAGCTATGATTCAATAACGCAAAACACAATAGTTGTATGTTTATGCATCACTTGAGCATCAATGCATTCATGCATATGTGGTATACTGTGGACATCCTAGCTTTCTGAGGTGTGGCATGCTATTATGAGTAGCTTATCTCATGGTAATTTTAACTGTATCAAATATACTCAGTATTTTTGTGTATTAAAAATTTTAGAACAAAAATATTGTTAGAGGATTTTTCTTTCTTCTCTCTTCATTCCTCCTATCCCCACCCCTTTATCCCCAGACTGTCTATAAACATTTCATGGAGGATTAGTGCTTTTTAGAATAGTTTGGGAAGACCTGACCTAAGGCAGTAAATTGTTATAACTACCGTTTTAAATCACAACAGATTTCGTTATTCAGTAACTGAAGGAATGTGGCCTCCTTCCATGATAGCCTTTTGGTGGTCATTTTTTGTTTTGTTTTGGTTTGGTTTTTTGATAACACTGAAGTAAGTTTCTGAATGTATATAAACACATTATTACTTAGCTTGATTTAACATTCTTCATAGATAATCTGTTTTCTGGGATTTTCTTCAAAGCTTAAAAAATATCAAGTGTCTTTGTTATATTTGTCACAAAGAGCCTGTACCAAACTCCTAATCAAATGAAAGCAGCCTTGAATGTTTCATAAGACTACAGCTAACGTCTTTATCTCTCTAGCTTTCGAACCTCTGATTTGGCGTTCAGTGGAAATTTAACCTTTTTGGACCTCTTCCCTTGGTGACTCAGTCTCTGGAATCATAAGGTCTGCATTACTTTACAGCTCAATGTAATTCATGAGAACTATAGGAGCCAAAAGGGAGCTAATCAGAGTCACTAAAAGATTGAAACAGATCAATTGTGACTTTTAGATTTGTATGGAATATGTGGAATTTCTCTCCCTGGTTTGGTTAATGAATGCTTTTGAATTGGGACATATGTCGAGGGTCTCATATTTATGATTTCTAAGTAGTGCATATCCCAAAGGACAGATTACTCCAATTGGAACTAGGCACTTTGCTTTTATAAACTTGATGAGTTACCATGGAATATCAGTCTTAATTGAGCCCTCTATGCACTAGATCACTGATGAAGTTAGAGTTGTTATTTCGTGTTTGCAAAACACTATCTGGATTGTATTTATTTATGTGGTGGACAAAGAGGTTAGAAGTTATAGATACTCAAAAGTGAAAATTCATTCAGTAGACTTTCTCCTATATTGTAATAATGAAATTAAGCTAGTACTTAGTTTGTCCTATAACTCTAACCCTTCATTTGAGTCAAATAGCAGTAGAAGTTATTCCTTTTAAATGTTGCTGCGGTTTTGATTTCATTATCCAAAAATCTACTGTTAGAGGAGTGAAAATAATTCTGTGTTTTAATCTTGCCCATGATTTATATCTCTCTTTATCAGCTAGCTATGAAGTGTTTTGGGTTTTGTTTTGTTTTGTTTATATTTTATTAACACAGTTAAACATGATGCCTTGATTTATAATTCCTGTTAATTTGCAATTATTCTTCTTATGTTCATACTCATCAAAATAAATTCTGTAGTCCTTTTGAGTATGCTTTGAACACTTTTATCTGCATGTAACATTTCATATTTAACCCTGGAAGGACTATTGTAGTATTTTTATCTGAAGGTAAAAATAATGAGTAAATAAAAACAGAACGTTAGATCTGTTTTTCAAATTTATGTACTGTTTCAGTGTGTAGCCTATTTAAGCAAGCGGTAAACTTGCTCATCAAAGACTAAATAGGTCCATTGGTCCTTTTATATGAGGGGGTGCTGTTAGTGCTATGGTTTACCAAAGACTGAGCCAATGGTCTTTCTCCTTATTTTACTATTAGTACTAGTAGAGAAGAATACTCATCCCCGATTTATTGTAATGATAATGACAGGTAATGATTAACTACAAGAGTCTGTCAGATTCTAAGCTGGCTAAATAATTTTTCTTTATAGTGTGTTAACGAAGTTTTAGTAAGCTGAGTGACATAGTGCCTTGTCACTGCAAATGCTCTTTGATTACATGAAAAGTGTTATAAAAAGACATTTTCTGCAGCAAGGGCCATTTCCAGCATCATGAAATATGAAATATTTTCAAATGAACTCTAAAGTGATATGTGTTGAGGTCTTGCTCTTGGTCTAATCTGCCTCAGTCCTGAGAAGCCTAGCTCTAAGATAAACAAAGGGCATCTTCCACTGGGAGTGCAATGTTGGAACTGCTCACTGCCTTAAGTAACCATATGCATAGCCTCTTTCCTGATAGTTGGCTACTGTCTCCCTTTGTAATCCTTTCCTTCTTCCATGCCTGCTGCTTAAGTTGCAGACTATTCCAGCGTCACTTCTCTTGGACACTTCTATCTGTTGCAGGCATAGGCCTGTCTCATCCCAGACTCACCCCTTCTACAAGATCCTCCCTGTAAATATCTCCCTTGTGTTTGCTGGATCATCTTATTTGGTTATCTTTGGCGATGGAGGTGGTAGTGCTTATTACTGAGAGTTTTCTATGTACCAACTATAGTGTCAGCAGTATGCTTTATCTGATTTAATTCTAACAACCACCTCATGAGTTAGATGCTATTAATATTTCTGTTTTACAAATGAAGAATGGAAAACCAAGGTTTAGGGAGTTTAAGTAACTAAGTGACATCTCATCTTTATCTATGGACTGTGGCACATGCCATCAGAGTTGGTCTTTGACATAGCACCTAGGAAAGAAGCTGAATCAGATTAAACATACTACCCAAACATTAGGTTAATTGAAAGTGGCTAGGGAAAGGGAAAGATTTGTCATAAAAACTAATTGAGTAAAGCTAGGGAGGCCCAATAAGTTCAAAGATTTGAATTCAAGGTAGAAAGAAGAAGAAAACCCTCTAGCAAAAGGTGCTCTTAATGGCCCATAGCCTTAGATCTGGCATCATTTAGAGCCACATGGCTGGGCATGTGGCTCACGCCTGTAATCCCAGTACTTTGGGAGGCTGAGGCGGACAGATCACTTGAGGTCAGGAGTTTGAGACCAGCCTGACCAACATGGTGAAACCCTGTTTCCACTGGAAAAAAAAAAAAAAAAAAAGAAGCAGCAGCATCACAGCCTCAGGGAAAGCACCTACCAGCTTCCAACAGTCTTCGTTCCTTTGAATCCTTTGCCATCTGGTTATATTCCCTCTTCCCGTTCTTGTTATCTGCCCATCTTTGACACCTCTTTTCCTCTCTCCTGTTACTTGGCATCACCTTGGGCAACTTCGATTCAGTTGATATTCATGTTGATGAACCATTTACTAGTCAAACCCAAGTCTGTGTGTGACACCTTCTACTTTATTAACCCATGTGACCACAAATGACCAGAGCTTGGACCTGATTATCCCCTGGGCCAGCTCCTTCTCTAAAGTCATGAGCTCAGAATTCTTCTCCCACCTCAGCCTCCTAGTTTTCTACTCCCTTATTCCTACTGTGCTTTCTGTTTTTTGAGTCTCCACTGCTTTCATCCCTTTCCTTCTGGTCCACTGTGTCCCAGGTTGTATTACGCAAATATTAACACTTCATAAGTAAAGGGTTAATGGTTAAGGTGGGGGAATGTACTGCATATTATATCCTCCTTCTGGGAATAGCTCTGAGGAGTCTTACAGTAAAGTAACATGCTTAGCTTGATTTAATTAAACCTTTTTTTTTTCAAACTTATTTATAAACAGCTTCCATGTAACAGCTTTTGACTTCCTTTGTAGCAAGTATTCCGTGGAGCACACTTTGCAGAGCACAGTTGTAATGGGGAAGGAAGGAAAGGAGGAAGAAATAAAGGGCGAGACGAGAGAGGGAAGGAGGGAGAGAGGGAATAACAAATCTTACTGATAGGCCTTGCTAAGAGTTCATGTTATTCATTCTTAACTAGGCCTTTGTTTCCTGTTGCCATCTTTTATATATTTCCTCATTACTCTAGGATTCCAAACCTTTTCATTGTTTTCTAACATTTACTGACATTCCACTATCAGTCTGCTCCTACTTAATACCTCTTGGAGAGATTTGAGGACATCTAAAAGGTAAATTCTTTCAGTTTCTTCATTTTAAGGGTTTCAACATACGTCATGCTTCTTTCTTGTTATCTCAAAGGAAAAGCTAGTCTTATTCCATTCCTCAAGGGCAGCATGTCCAGAACAATTATACTTTAGGATACATATGTCACTGTTCTTTTCTGGCCTTGTCCCTCATTCCCTGCTGCCTGGTTAGTGCTTGCTTGACTTTTAGTGTTCAGCATGACTATTACTTCTGCAATTGACTTTATTTATTTATTTGTTTATTTTTGAGATGTTGTCTTGGTCTGTCGCCCAGGTTGGAGTACAGTGGCATGATCTTGGCTCACTGCAACCTCCGCCTCCTGGGTTCAAGGGATTCTCCTGCCTCAGCCTCCTGAGTAGCTGGGATTACAGGCGCGCACCACCTTGCCTGGCTAATTTTTGTATTTTTAGTAGAGATGGGGTTTCACCATGTTGGCCAGGCTGGTCTCAAATCCCTGACCTTAGGTGATCCGCCCACATTGGGCCTCCCAAAGTGCTGAGATTACAGGCATGAGCTATCGTGCCTGACCTAGACTTTCTTTTTTTAGAGCAGTTTTAGATTCACAGCAAAATACACAGATTTCTCATATATCCCCCACTCCCAGGCATGCACACCCTCCCCTGTTATCAACATCCCCCACCAGAGTGGTGCATTTGCTACAATTGATGAACCTACCTTGACGCATCATTACCACTCACAGTTCTGTAATTGACGTTTTACAGTCATCTTCTATAAGCTTCCTCGTATGAGGCTGTGATTTGCTCTTTGTTATGTTCCTAGCACTTAACATACTGAGAACTTTCAATACCACTTAATGCAGGTTATATGCAAATCTTTTTTCTTCTGCTCTTTCTCTCTGCCATCGTCTAATTGACTATTGGATTTATTCACCTGGATATTCCACAAGTACCTAAAACTAGCCTTGTCGCCATTCTTCCAAATTCTGTCAGTGAATGGTTCCACCATTTGTCTATTCATTCACTCAAGCCAGAACTTGTTAATCATCTTAACTGCCCTTTTCTGCCTCAGCCACCTTTTTGTGATGATCTGCCATTTCTTCATCTTACAGTATGATGTCATAATTTTACTTCCTAAATACTTCTTGAGTCTTGCCTTTATTTCTGTTACATTTGTCTCCCCCATACCATCGTTGTGACTCAGCTAGTATATTGTAACAGTCACCTAGCCGACCCCTGTGTGCAGTTGATCCCTTCAAATCCATCCTTCATGCTGCTTACACACAGTGAGCTGTCTGAAGCATAGATCTTAAAACCTTCCATGGCATTTCATCTCTTTTCAACTCTATTGGTGATATTTATGGTATTCCATGACCTTGCCTCTGCCCACCTCTCCAGCATCATTTCATGCCACTTTTCTTGCTCCAAACCTGATGGTCTAATGACTCTAAATTACTTGTGGTTCTCTGTCATGGTGTTTGCTTGCTTCTTAATCCAGCCTTCAAGACTCAGCTCAGTTTTTATCTTCTCTGAGTATCCTTTATTGTCTTCTCAGCCTCTACTAAAAACTCCTCTGTGTGCTCACAGTAGTACCTGTGCACACCTCCATATGCTTGTTACATTAGGCATCATATAGCCACGAAATGTCTGAATATTCTTGAGGCCCAATTTTTCCAGGGCATCTTAGTATTTTCTAGCTCATGGCTAATGCACAGTTAATGTTTCTTGAACTGAGTTCAGGATATTCAGGGAGAGTAGTCCAGCACAAAAATGTGGGCCTTGAACCACAATCACTTGCTGAGAGATTTAGGAATTATTTGTGTAAGGGGATAGTTGACCACTTGCGACTGGTGATTTGGTAGAGAGAAAAGGTAAGGCCAGTATGCATAACTTTTACTATAGTCTTTTTTGTTTATTTTTTTTCCAGAGACGGGGCTTTGCTCTGTCCTCCAGGCTGGAGTGCAGTGCCATAATCATGGCTCATCGTAACTTCAAATTCCTAGGCTTAAGCAAGATCCTCCTACCTCAGCTTCCAGAGTAGCTGGGACTACAGGTCCACACCACCACACCTAAGTAAAATTTTTTTTGGCCAGGCGTGGTGGCTCACGCCTGTAATCCCAGCACTTTGGGAGGCTGAGGCAAGCAGATCACGAGGTCAAGAGATCGAGACTATCCTGACGAACATGGTGAAACCCCGTCTCTACTAAAAATACAAAAATTAGCTGGGCGTGGTGGCATGTAAGTTGCAGCTTCTCTGGAGGCTGAGGCAGGAGAATCACTTGAACCTGGGAGGCGGAGGTTGCAGTGAGCCGAGATTGCGCCATTGCACTCCAGTCTGGCGACAGAGTGAGACTCCGTCTCAAAAAAGAAAGTCTTTTTTTTTGTAGAGACTGAGTCTCACTACGTTGCCCAAGCTGGTCTTAAACTCTTGCCCTTAAGCGATCCTCCCGCTTTGGCCTCCCAGAGTGCTGAGATTACAGGCATGAACCACACTGTGCCCAGGCTTTATAGTTGTTGTGTAGTATTTTTACCCTAGAAAGTAGTAAGTTTCTAGAGGACAGACACCTTGTATTGTTTGTCTTGGTGTTTATTTTTCACGGCGCTCAATCTAATGTCTTGGACAGAGTGGGTGTTCAATATGTATTTGGATTAAGTAGCAATACATGACTAGAATTCAGTAGAAGGGAGAGGCTGTTCTCTTTCTTGGATTTCTGAGTTCCGTAAGTTCATACCTCAGGGGCCCATTTACCTCTTTAATTCCCTGCATGCAAAAGGAGGATGAATGCCCTAGATGATAGATTGAACCTGACCTCTTAATGTTTTATGTGATATAACTACGTGCCACATCGGTCCTCATATGCCTTCATTTTTATATAGGCTATAAAACCAAAATTACTTCAAGAGGAATATTTGACCATTTTCATCCTTCTTTTAAAATGAATTGGGGTTACCAAAAGTAGCCTGATGCAGTTGAATAAAATTAGGTGTATTTTAAAACCTCTAAACAAAAAGCTACAGATTTAATCATCTGTAGTTGTATCTACGTATGTCTGAAAACCCCTGAATCTTCTTTCGGTTGCCCTGGTGACTATTTCATTGGAGTGGTGTAGCAAGAAAGACCACATCTGTGGAGTCCAAACACTAGCTACTATCCACATATGGCTATTTAAATAGAAATTAATTACAATGAAATAAAATTTAAAATTCAGTTCTTCAGTCACAGTAGCCACATTTCAAATGCCACATGTGGCTGGTGGCTGCCATCCTGGACAGCACAGATATAGAACATTTTAATCACTGCAGAAAGTTGGACTGGATAGCAGTGTACTAGGTCATCCCTAAGGATCCTTCTGCATCTGACACCTGCTCACAGGGACTTCTGAGATTTCTCAACATTGTTTGACTGCATTTTGAATTTTTTTAGATTGGGTATTACTTCAAATAATTGAGCTGTTGAGTAGAACTTGTCCATTTTTAATAAAGATCTTTTCATTGTAATAGCATTTGTTTTAACTACTAATGTATTTGCATTTTTATTCTTTCTCCAAAGAGTGCGCTTCCAGAGTGTCCTCAAGCCTCTTAGGAAAATTAGTTTTGTTTCATCCTTAATAAGAGTGAAGTTCAGACTATAATATTATTATTTCATACTGGATAACTTAATAATTAAATTAAGAATTAAGCACTATAATATGTATGTATGCACGTCACTTGATTTGCATGGCACATTTTATAATAGCGCTGTGAGTGTGCTAAGCTGTCATTGAACTACCGTAAAAATTACTTAAGTCTGGGCGTGGTGGTTCATGCTTGTAATTCTAGCACTTTGGGAGGCTGAGGTGGGATGATCGCTTGAGCCCAGGAGTTCAAGACCAGCCTGGGCAAGATGGTGAGACCCCATCGCTACAAAAATTTTTTTAAACATTAGCTGGGTGTGGTAGCATGCATCAGTAGTCCCAGCTACTTGGGAGGCCGAGGCAGGAGGATCCCTTGAGCCCAAGAGTTCAAGGCGGCAGTGAGCTATGATCACACCAGTGCACTCCAGCCTGGGTGACAAAGTGAGACCCCCATCTCTTAAAAATATATATTACTGAAAAATAAGTATTTTTCAGGGTACTTCTTAGAGTTGAAGAAACCTGCTAATTATTTAAAAATATAAACTATAACAAAAGATTGAAGTTATTGCTCACCTGTATTTCTTAGACAAATTACATCCATTTTACTTCTAGGGCTAGAAAACTTATATCACCATTAGCTGTTTCTCTGAAATTTTGTCATGTTGAGTTTGATTGCCTGTCTATAAAGATGGATAATAATGTGACTGTATGGTATTGAAAGTATCCATTGGCTTGGACGTAATAGCAATGTGGTTTGGTGGTGTTTACAAAAGTGATTGATGGATATGGCCATGTAGTCGTACAGTAATAGAAGTGAGAAATAGGAAAGACCTGTCAGAGCGTCTTGTGCCAGTGTGGGTTTATTTCCTAAGGAATAATCATTTACCATAATAGTACTGAGAAGTAAATTCTTTGGAGGCATAGAATAATGAGGGTGTATTATTATGTTTTGTCTTTTCTAAAGTAAGAATTCTGCTGTTTATTATTAGCATGAAAATAGATAGTGATTGTGCAATAAATACTGTTTAAAGAAGAACTTCCTTCATGTTTTATAAACCTACACAATTCTATTCTTCATGTTTAATGAAGTTTGTATAGGAAAATAGTGTGACTGTTTTTGATTAGAGGCATATTTTGTTTCAAGAATTGGATGAAGATCTTCTTCCTGAACTGATTGTGTTCCCAGACTAGTTGTTAATTATTTGGAATTAGGAGTCATGATGGTGAAATTTCCACCACATCCAGAAAGTCTGTGAATTTTAAACCTCTGATGGCTTATTTTCTGAAGTGAAAAACTAATGCAGAGCTCTGTCACTAGAAACACAGCAGTGCTTAGGAGAGATTGGAAGTAGGGTTGTGGTGAGAATTGGCAGGAGGACTCTCTCCCTTCATTCCTCCTCCTTCGTTCTGCACTGGCTGATAAGAGCTGGGCCATAGGAGTGGAGACTAAGAATGAAAGGAGGTTTCATTGCTTAGCGCTTCTTTTCCTCTTTTCCCCCTTCTGCTGGCAATCCTTGATGGGAAGGAAACAAAGTGTCTGTATAGCAGCCCGATTATTTCATATTAAGCAACTGTCAAATTAATGTAAGGACAACTGCAGGTTATTTCCAGTGTGAATTACAGAGTGCTTTAAAAACTCAGTATATTTCATTTATCTATCGTTAGGGCAAATCATTTCAAATGCTTATAATGAGCTGTGATTTTTATCAGCATTTCCCAGATTTGAGTCATAAACACTGAAAATTCATAGGGAGACTCTTAATAGCTTTTTGAAGAGGAAAACCAAATCAAACCAAAAGAAAGTAGAGAGGCAAGGTGATCCTCAGCACAGCCATTTGTATGTGTCACCACTGCTGACCCCTGGACTCAGCCTTTCACACCACCTTGCCCTCTGCTACCACACTGATTTTGTACCTCTCCATGCACAGTCTTATTTAGGTCCATGAACTAGTTAGCTGCTAATTGGCGAAATGTGCCTTCTTAAATATGAGCATGTTAGCCTGGCTATTTCCTGAAAACCAGTTGGAGTTTATTAAAAATGGAGACCGTTTTTACTGAAGCCATAATTGTCATGGGTGATACACATGAGAGATCACCCTGTGGCTGGCCTGTCAGACTTTCATGAGCCTTCAGAAATTAAGGGGAATGAGTGAGTTTGTTTTCTTGTAAGCTGTCACATTCTTCTCTTCAAAGTGTCAGCCTGAGTCGTGCACAGACAAATGTTAGAAACTTTCACCTTCTCCAGTTGATTTTTTTACCCTTGCATAATTTAGTAGTATGATTGTTTTTCCTCTAACATTTAATGTTTTTGTACTTTTAATTTTTGAAATATGAGATGTGTTTTAGACTTGGGAAAACTTAGAGGTAGTTCCAGTATAGAAAGCTTAGCCTATAGACAGTTTAATCAACTTACCCAAACAAAACTATAATATTTTTGCTAAGTAATAGAGATTCTGAAAGGCAATGGAGAGGAGGAGGATGAGCTTTGTAAAATCAGCTAATTCAGATAGAAAGTGTCAGTTAATTTAACATATTTTTATTGACAGTTTTACATATGAACACCACTGTTGTAGGAATGGTGAATCAATCATAAATCTTGTCTTAAAGGAGCTTCTAGTAAGGGCTAGAAGGCACGTTCATAAATAACAACAGAAAGCAGAAAGTCTTAAGTGTCTTGTGAAAAAAAGTTCAAATAAATTACAAGAGGGAGAATTACTTTTTAGCTGGAGAGTAAGTTTGGATAGACTTGAAGCAAACTGTTGTTTGCGCAAGATCAAAAGGTTGGATAAGTTTTGGAGTTCAGAAGGAAAGATATTCCAGGATCGTATCTGTAGCAGCACAAACAGATGCTATAGAAAAATGAATTTCTGAGTTTCTAGTATGTAGGCTGCACAGAAGGTAGAGTTTGTGTGTGTGTATGTTGTATATGTGCTGAATGAGGGAGAATGGCGTGAACCCGGGAGGCGGAGCTTGCAGTGAGCCAAAATTGCGCCACTGCACTCCAGCCTGGGCGACAGAGCGAGACTCCGTCTCAAAAAAAAAAAAAAAAAGAATCTAGGGTAAGGGAGATTGACTATTAGTTCAAGGGATTTGTTCTGTATTGAAAAGGCAGCAGAAAGCCACTGAAAGGTTTGAAGTGGAGCAGAAGCACATCATAGTCTACTTGGGCAGAAACCGAAGGTGGGCTATCAGCAGGGTAGCAATTAGATTATTGTAGTAATCTTGATGAGACTGGATGAGGGGCTGAGGGTAGTTTAGTAGTGATTAAGATGAGATAATAAATATGTGAGATCCTGCTGGATCAATCAATGTAGGACTTGGCAGTTAATTGATATGGGGGTGATAAAAGAAGAAGGAGGCTCCAGAAAGTTTGTGAATTACTGGCACATTAGATATTAATACTTTTTATATGGAGCTTTAGAATTCATAAAACACTACTATATCTGAAAGCTTTCGTAACTCTGTAAGTTAAAGTTATAGTAGAATTATCCTTACTATGGATGAGGAAATAAAGAATTTAGGGATTTTTCTATGGTTAATATGAGAGTAAATGCAGATCTAGGCCTATAACTAGTCTTCCAGTTTCTTGGCCAGTATTTCTTTTATACCCTTCCTTGTGAATCTGGGAAGAAGAGCTCTGGCATCTAGTCCCAATGTCTCTTTTTTTTTTTTTTTTTTTTTTTTTTGAGACAGAGCCTTGCTCTGTCACCCAGGCCGGAGGTGCAGTGGCATGATCTCGGCTCACTGCAACCTCTGCCTCTCGAGTTCAAGCGATTCTCATGCCTTAGCCACCTGAATAGCTGGGACTACAGGTGTGGGCCACTATGCTCAGCTAATTTTTGTATTTTTAGTAGAGATGGCCAGGCTGGTCTCGAACTCTTGACCTCAAGTGATCCACCTGCTTTGGCCTCCCAAAGTACTGGGATTATAGGTGTGAGCCACTGCCCCCAACCACCACTAAGTTTTTGAATGTGGGCAAATTGCTTATTTCTTGGAGCTTTAGTCTCTCTAGATGCCCTTATCCTTTCTATCTTGCAAGGATACTTTGAAGATAAAATGTAATGTTTTTGGTTTTATCAACTCTATTCAGAAAATAATGAGCACTAAATACTATGCTTAGTACTGGGGAGTGACAAGATGTTTAAATTTTTTTGTGTGTTTCACAGATCAGAGGACAGAAAATGCAGATAAATAATTGTAATAACCGCAGTAAGTGTTCTAATACAAGTATGTACATTTGGCTCTAGAGTCATAGAGTAAGGGGCAGTCAGGCAATCAGTGAAGGCTTCCCAGGGAGATGGGAACTGACTGAAGCATAATTCGTGGTTTAATGGTAGTAAAATGTTAAACAAGGCAGAGGGTAAAATAATACATCATCACCATCACAATACTAGCTGTTATTTGTTGAAAAGCTTATAATTCTGACCACATCTCTGCAAGATACTTTCATTTTATAAGTAAGAATAGGTTCAAAAGGTTGTGATTTGATCACAGTATGTAATGAAGTCAGTATGGTACATTAGGGAGGTGCAAATAGTTAAGTATCACTGGACAGTAGCAAACAAGTAACAGAAAGGATAAAGATAAAACTGAAAAAGGGGCTCAAGTATGCTATATTCTAGATATTAAAAAATAAAAATAATAAAACTAGTGGTTTCATGACAGACAGGAGAGAGTATTTTAACATATATGAGAGACAAAGGATTAATACCTAGTAAAATATGCCTAATTAAACATTGGTTACTATGTGGACCAAGATGTTTTCACTGATCAGTTCTCTCAAACATTTAAGGAAGCTTTAATACTAAGTTCACAGAAACTCAAAGAAGAGAGGAGGAGGGAGCACTTTCCAACTCATTTATAAAGCCATATATATATACCTCTGATACTAGTATATGACAAAGATTTTATAAAATATTAGCAAATGAAATCCAGAAATATGTAAAAAGGGTAATACATGATTACTAAGCAGAGTTTATCTCAGAAATGCAGGATTGGATTTATATTTTAAAAGCTGTATGATTATTGTGATAGATGCAGAATAAGCACTTGACAAAATTTGGTAACCATTTAGAGTAAAAAACTGTTAGCAGGCTGGGAGTGATGGCTCATGCCTGTAATCCTAACACTCTGGGAGGCCAAGGCGGGTGGATCACCTGAGGTTAGGAGTTCGAGACCAGCCTGGCCAACATAGTAAAACTCCATCTCTACTAAAACTACAAAAGTTAGCTGGGTGTGGTAGCGTGCACCTGTAGTCCCAGCTACTCGGGAGGCTGAGGCAGGAGAATTGCTTGAACCCAGGAAGCAGAGGTTGCAGTGAGCCAAGATCGCACCACTGCACTCCAGCCTAGGCGACAAAGCAAGACTGTCTCCAGAAAAAAAAAAAAAAAAAAAAAAACAACCATTAACAACCATGTCCTGAATCTGATAAAGAGTATCTGTGAAAAACCTACTACTAAAATCATGCTTCATGGTGAAATATGAAATACTCTTCCCAAAGATTGGGGGAAAAGCAAGAATACCTATGCTCTTCATTCCTATTAACATTGTACTAGAAATCCTAGCTAATGCAGTAAGGCAAGAAAAAGAAATAAAATGTTTGAAAGTCAGAAAGGAAGAAGTAAAACTGTTTCTATTTGTAGTTGACGGTGTTTGTTTATGCAGAAAAACCCAAGGAACCTAAAAAATAACTATTAGAACTAATTTATTTAGCAAGACATAAGGTCAGTATACAAAAATCATTATATTTTTATATACTTGCCATAAATGAAATTTTAAAAAGTTCATTAAAAATAGCATTAAAAAACCATAAAATACTTAGAAATAAATTTAACAAAAAATGTGTAAGACCAGTATCTTGAAGACCATAAAACATTGCTGAGAGAAATTGAAGAAAACCTGAATAAAAGAATATCTACCATGCTCATGGACCGGATGACTCAGTGTGGTTGTCAGTTCTCGCCGGGCGCGGTGGCTCACGCTTGCAATCCCAGCACTTTGGGAGGCCGAGGCGGGCGGATCACGAAGTCAGGAGATCGAGACCACAGTGAAACCCCGTCTCTACTAAAAATACAAAAAAATTAGCCGGGCGTGGTGGCGGGCGCCTGTAGTCCCAGCTACTCGGAGAGGCTGAGGCAGGAGAATGGCGTGAACCCGGGAGGCGGAGCTTGCAGTGAGCCGAGATTGCGCCACTGCACTCCAGCCTGGGTGACACAGCGAGACTCCGTCTCACAAAAAAAAAAAAAAGATGTCAGTTCTCGGCCGGGCGTGGTGGCTCACGCTTGTAATCCCAGCACTTTGGGAGGCCGAGGTGGGTGGATCACTTGAGGACAGGAGTTCAAGACCAGCTTGGCTAACATGGTGAAACCCCACCTCTACTAAAAGCACAAAAAAATTAGCCAGGTGTGGTGGCGGGCACCTATAATCCCAGCTAGTCAGGAAGCTGAGGCAGGAGAATTGCTCGAACCCAGGAGGCGGAGGTTGCAGTGAGCCGAGATCATGCCATTGCAATCCAGCCTGGGCAACAGGAGTGAAACTCCATCTCAAAAAAAAAAAAAGATATCAGTTCTCCCTATATGCAGTTCCAATCATAATACCAAGCAGGTATTTTGTAGAAAATGCAAAGCTGATTCCTAAAATTTATATGGAAACACAAAGGACCCTTATTTGCAAAGAAATTGTAAATAAGAAGGGCAGAGTTTGCAGACTTATGTGAATTGCTTTGGATACTTAGAATAAGACTATAGTAAACAAGACAGTATGTGTGGTGAGTTGAATAGTGTTCCCCCAAATTAATGTCCACCTGGACTCTCAGGATGTGGCTTTATTTGGAAATACAGTCTTTGCAGATGTAACTAGTTAAGATGAGTCCACACTGGATTATGGTGTACCCTAAATCAATGACTGGTGTCCTTATGAGAGAAGGAAAGGACACAGAGACAAAGACACTGAGGGAAAACGCTTATATGATGATGGAGTTAGAGATTGGAGTGATGTATCTGAATGCCAAGGAACCCCAAGGATTGCTAGAAGCCACCAGAAGCTAGGAAGAGGCCAGGAAGAGCCTTAGAGCCTTCATAGGGAGCGTGGTATTACCAACAACTGGTTTCAGATTTCTAGACTCCAGAACTGTGAGATAATACATTTTTGTTGTTTTAAGCCGCCTGGTTTGTGGTTCTTTGTCACAGCAGCTCAAGGAAATGAATACAATATGATACTGACATAACAATCAAATTGATCAGTGGAAACAAGTAGTAAACCCAGAAACAGACCCATGTTTATACAGTCATTTGGTTTTCAATAAAAGTGCCAAAGCAATACAACAAGGGAAAAGAAGTGTCTTTTCAACTAATGGTGTTGGCGAAACTGGATTTCCATGTGGTCTTAAAAAAAAATTGCCCCTTCCCACATACTATACATAGAAAATAATTCTAAATTCTAACTGAAAAAGCAAAAACTATAAAGCTTCTAGAGGAAAACATCTTTGTAGCTTGGGAATCGACAAAGATTTCCTAGGACATCTTTATAGCTTTTATAGCTAATGGGAAACATTAGCTATAAAAGAAAAAAACTCATAAATACTTGTGACGAAAAGACATTAGGAAAATAGGCAAGCTAAAGACAGGGATGCCAGGCACATTGGCTCATGCCTGTTATCCCAGCACTTTGGGAGGCCAAGGCAGAGGGATCGCTGGAGTACAGGAGTTCAAGGCCTGCCTGGGCAACATAGGGAGACCTTGTCTCTCCAAAAAAAAAAAAAAAAAAATTAATTAGCTGGGCATGGTGGCACATACCTGTGGTCCCAGTACTTGGGAGGCTGAGGTGGAAGGATCACTTGGAGGCCAAGTGTGGTGGCTCACACCTGTAATCTCAGCACTTTGGGAGGCTGAGGTAGATGCACTGCTTGAGCCCAGGAGTTCAATACCAGCCTGGACAACATGGCAATGGTCTCTATTAAAAATCCAAAAATTAGGCCAGGCATGGTGGCTCATGCCTATAATCCCAGCACTTTGGGAGGCCAAGGCGGGTGGATCACGTGGTCAGGAGATCAAGACCATCCTGGCTAACACTGTGAAACCCCGTCTCTACTAAAAATACAAAAAAACATTAGCTGGGCGTGGTGGCGGGTGCCTGTAGTCCCAGTTACTCGGGAGCCTGAGGCAGGAGAATGGCGTGAACCTGGAAGGCGGAGCTTGCAATGAGCCGAGATCGCGCCACTGCACCCCAGCCTGGGTGACACAGGGAGACTCCGTCTCAAAAAAAAAGGAAAAAAAAAAGTCAAAAATTAGCCAGGCATGGTGGCACACACCTGTAGTCCCAGCTACTTGGGAGGCTGAGGGTGACAGGATTGATGCCTGGGAGGTCAAGACTGCAGTGAGATGTGGTTGCATCACTACACTCCAGCTTTGGCAACACAGTGAGACCCTGTCTCACATAAATAAATAGAAATAAATAAATTTTAAAAGACAGGGAGAAATATTTGCAAAATGTTTATCTGACAAGGGACATATATCCAGTATATATAAAGAACTACAATTGAAAAATAAAAAGACAGCCAACCTCACTAGAAAATGAGCAAGAGTTTGAAAGGCATTTCACAAAGGAAGGTATACAAATTGCCAATAAGCACATTAAAAAATGCTTGATATTATTTGTCACTGGAGAAATGCCAGTTATAACTAGAATAAGATATTAGCCTGCAGGCGCTAGAAAGGCTAAAAGATCAAATGTAGGTAGCTATATGGAGCAGTTGCAACTCTCATACTTTGTTTTTGGGAGTTTAAAATGTACTACAATGTTGGAAAAAGGTCTGGCTGTTTTTTAGAAAACTGAACATATGCTTACCCTATTACCCATTAATTTCATTTCTTTCTATACCTACCTATGAGATATGAAAATATATGCACACAAAAAGATATGTAGAAGAATGTTCATAGCAGTTTTACTTATAATAGCCAAAGCCTGGGGACAGCCCAGGTATCTATCAACAAGAGAATGAATAAACAAATTGTGGGTGTATTCATACAATAAAATAATTTTTGTATTTTTAGTAGAGATAGGGTTTCACCATCTTGCCCAGGCTGGTCTTGAACTCCTGGCCTCAACTGATCCACTTGCCTTGGCCTCCTAAAGTGCTGGGATCACAGGCGTGAGCCACCGCGCCTGGCGTGAACTCTAGTTGCTGATATGCAAACTGAAGTAACGGGGTGGAATGCTTGCAACTTACCTCAAAACGCATTAAAAAATGCGTTGATACATGGTCAGAAGAATGGACAGGTGACAACATGACAAAAGCAAATATAAAATGTTAATCATAGAAACCAAATAGTATTTGGGTGTTCATTGTATAGTTATTTTAACTTCACTGTATTTTTGAAATTTTTTATAATATTGGGAAAAATGGTTCTCAAAGGGGAATGATTACAAAAATTATTGTACTTCTCTACTTTGGAATACTGTGTAGCATTTGTCATTGTATAATATGGAAAGACTTTTTAGGCTTTCTCTTAAGGCAAAAACAGGTTGTAGAAAAATATAATATTTTAAAAATTAACGTAACACAAAACTATGTGTTTATATGCACACATACCTAAGTTCTCAGAAGAAGTTTGGGGAGGAAATATGCATCTGTTTATATCTGAGAAGAGGATATCTTGGCAGTGGGCTTATGGGTAATACTTCTTTTCTTTTTGTTTACATTAATTTTCTTCAGTGAAAATACATGACATTTTAAAAAACATTTTGCCTTTAGTGATGTAAAAAATGCCTTTTTTGTCATATTTGGTGAGAAAAAATACTAAATCGAGCAACATAATTTCAACTGATAAATGCATCTATGTAAGAGGAAAAAGAAACTTAGGTATAAATATTGGTTATGTTAATATTAGGAACATAGTTGATCCACCCACCTCAGCCTCCCAAAATGCTGGTATTACAGGTGTGAGCCACCACGCCCGGCCAGGAAATTTTTTTTAAAGAAGCATTTCAGACATATACAAAAATAAAATAGGATAATGAACCTCCCTGTTTCCATCACCCATCTTCAGTATTACAGGCTCATGCCTGTCATCCTAGCACTTTGGGAGGCTGAGGTAGGTGGATCACCTGAGGTTAGGAGTTTGAGACCAGCCTGGCCGACATGGCGAAACCCCATCTCTAAAAATACAAAAATTAGCTAGGTGTGGTGGTGTGTGCCTGTAGTCTCAGCTACGCAGGAGGCTGAGGCAGGAGAATCTCTTGAATCTGGGAGGTGGAGGTTGCAGTGAGCTGAGATCATGCCACTGCACTCCAGCCTGGGTGACAGAGTGAGACTCTATCTAAAAAAAAAAAAAAAAAAAAAATATATATATATATATATATGGACCATAGGATTATGAGGATATTTCCTCTTTGCTATTTAGGTTTTGGAGTGGTGTACTTCTTACTGAAAAATTGTCTAAAATTTCACATCCTAGACTTTTCATATAGATTTTGATTTTTTTTATTAAAGAGGATTGTTAGTAACTTTTCACAATTTTATTAGGATCTAACTAGGTTTAGACCAATAGAGAAAACAGAGCAGCTTGTGCTATTTCTTATATTCATTGATTTGTGATTGATTTTTGTTTTTTTATTATTTATTTATTTATTTATTTATTTATTTTGAGACAAAGTCTCACTCTGTCGCCCAGGCTGAAGTGCAGTGGCACAATCTTGGCTCACTGCAACCTCTGCCTCCCAGGTTTAGGCGATTCTCCTACTTCAGCCTCCCGAGTAACTGGGACCACAGGCATGTGCCACCACACCCGGCTAATTTTTTGTATTTTTAGTAAAGATAGGGTTTCACCATGTTAGCCAGGATGGTCTTGATCTCCTGACCTGGTGATTTGCCTGCCTTGGCCTCCCAAAGTGCTGGGATTACAGGCATGAGCCATCACGCCCGGCCTGATTACTTTTGTAAAGCTGTTTGCCCTAAACTGTTTGAAAAAGACCTATGGAAATATTTTCTTTTATTGAAATAACACTGCTCTTCTCATTTTGCGAGCTACGGATTTCACTTATTAATTCAAAGTTCAGTAGTCAATATTTAATACTTTCCATATGTCAGGTATGGTACTTAGTCATGTATAAATATGTATTTCATAAATATTAGAGCACATTTAACAGACGTATGTAGTTAATCAGATATTCAAAGAAAGAAGAAATAAGTAAATATCTCTTTTCTATTTGTATGTTTGTAGATATTTAAATAATTTATAATGTTTTGATGTTTGGCAGATTTAGTTCCTTTATTTTAGTAGCTTGTTTCTGTTTGTAGAGAGAAGAAAAAAAAGCAGCCTCTCCACAGTCACTATGATGTGGTTGCAGTCATTACTGCCCTCCTAGGTTAGGGCTGATGTATTGGGTGTCACAGGGAGAGGATAGGGCTTTGTGCCATGAGATTCATGAGGTCAGTGACCACGTCTGTTACTATTTACTCTTCTGTCATCTTCTGGCACAATTCCTGACACATAATAGTGCCTCAGGTATTTGTTTATCAGCCAGTCAAATGAATGAACAGATCTATAATCTAAGGAAAGGAGGTAGGCAAAATAGCAGTATAATTTTGAAATTTATTGTATCAATTCTGACTGAAATATATGTATAATATATATTACATAGATATACAGCCAATTTGTGGGACTGGAATAAAAAGTTGCTGCACACACACGTGCACATGCACAGATCAAAACACTCGCTGTATGTAATCATCTATGCAGACTATCCAGTAGAGAGCAGGGTTTTACTTGTGGGAGAATTTAATACAACTTTCTTTTTTTACCATCATGTAAATGCTTACCTCCCTTATAATCATCATTATCATCATAATAAGTAATATATGTTTATTTTTCTTTAATTGTTATAGAAGATTTGACCAATGGCTCTTGATTTTCTTGAAGTTAAGAAATGACGTACATCTTAAATAACTTTTCCCTACTTGCATCCCAGTTTGCATTGTACAGGTTATAAGGTCATGGTGATATTTTAGATTATGCATTCCATCTCAAACAGTAGTTTAGTCGCTTATGTTCTTAAATGACATTTTTAGGTTCCCTTTATGTGTTTCCAAAGCAGCATTAGACATAGGTCTGGAGTGTTGACAGTTGTGAAGAAGTACAGTGCAATAATGCTTCATCAGATAAGTAAGCGATATTGTAAAGCTTGTCAGCAGAGCACTGCAGCAGCCACTCATGTCAGTTTTAAAAGACAAAGGTGGATACCCAAAGGAGACGTGTCAGCCTGTTAAGACACTTAAAGTTTAGTATCTTTAGGTTTAACATGGTTGAATAGGCACTTCTCTCTGTCCTTCCCACTAATTACAGTGAAAAACAGGCGACCTTGTATGTAAAACAAACATAAGACTCTGAAAGATAGAAGACCACTGACCAGCAGGGACTATGGGACCCTAGGAGAGTACATGGCACCAAAGTGGTATCAGTAAAGACCTAGTGGGGAGCTTGAACTCTCACCCCAACCCAGCACTATCAAGGTACCTCTCTCACTTTCCACTTTGGGTACTAAAGGCTGACTGGGGACAATGAATTTTTACCCTCAATTGCTAGTAATGAAGTAGCTATCCCATTCCCCTGCTGGCACAGTATCACAGAAGGCCTGCTCTGGCTGAAGATATAAATAAGATCCAATTATTGAAAATCTTTATTATAATACCCCAAATATCCAAATTTCAATAAAAAGTCACTCATGACCAGAAAAGAATCAGGAAAATCTCATCTGAAATGAAAAATGAACATCAGTAGTCACCAGGAGAATACAGATGTGAATTGTCTGATGATTGTTTTAAAGTAGCCATCACAAGAAGGCTGAGAAATTATAAACATACTTGAAACAAATGAAAAAATAGGAAGTCCCAGCAAAGAAAAAAAAAACTATCCAGAGAAACCAAATGGAAATTTTAAAACTGAAAAATATAATAACTGAATTTTTAAAATGGAATAGACAGGTTTAATGGAGAATGGGGATGATAGAGGAAAGAATCAGTAAACTTTGAAGAAATTAAGAGAAATTACTCAGTCTGAACAGCAGTGAGAAAATAGATGAAAAAACAAAACCCAGAGTTTAGATATAATATTTCTGTCATTGTATGGACAGAAAGGGAGGGGAAAGTGGGTGGGACTGAAAAAATATTCAAAGAAATGATGGCTGAAAACTTCCAAAATTTGACAAAAGTCATAAATCTACAGATTCAAGAAGCTGACTGAAACTTAAGTAGGATAAACCCAAAGAAATTCGTACCAAGACATACTATAATTACATTTCTTAAAACCAAAGGCAAAGAAAAAATCTTGAAAGTAGCAAGAGAGAAATGACACAATGCCTATACAGAAAAGCAGTTTGAATGACAATGGATCTCTCATCAGCAAACATGGAGACCAGAAAGAAGTGACACAAAATTTTGAGGACTAAGGAAAGAATTGTCAACCCAGAATTCCATATCCAATTAAGATATTCTTCAGAAAGGAAGAGGAAACCACGATGTTCGCAGGTGAAGGAAAAGAGAACTTGACATCAGTGGACCTAACATAAAATAATGTCTCAAGAAATTTCCTGAAACAGAAAAGAAATTATAAAAGAAAGGAATCATGGAACATCAGGAAAGAAGAAAGAACAACAGAGTAAAAATATAGTAAATATAATAGACTTTTTAAAAACTTTTTTGAATGTTGTAAATTATGTTTGACTTTTTTCACTGTCTTCAAATATTGTAAAACAGTCTAGTATAGTTATCAATGTATGTAGAGGAAATATTGAAGATATTTACATTATAAATGGAGAAGGGTAAAGGAATTTAAAGGAAGGTAAAGTCTACACTTTACTGGAACTGGTGAAATGTTGACACCAGTAAATGTTGGTAAGTTATATGTAATGCAGTCCTTCAGCAGCTACTTTAAAAAAACATCTATTCAAAGAGATGCAGTCAAGAAACATTTTAGATAAACAAAAATGGAATTTTAAACTATATTCAAGTAACCCATAAGGAGGAAGGGAAAAGAAAACAGGTAAAAGAAATAAAATGAAATGACAGATTTAAGTTTCAGCATATCAAAGACTACATTAAACATAAATGACCTAAATTCATCTATTAAAAGACAGATTTGCAGTGAATTTTAAAAACGATACACTGTGCTATTTACAGGAAGTGATTTCAGACAACAATATAGGTAGGTTGAGAGTAAAGGTATCTTTATTTATAATAGTACAAAACTGAAAACAACCAAAGTGCCTCTCAGTAGGTGAAGTTGCTAAACAAACTGTTATATTCATACCATGGAATTCTACTTAGTAATGAGGAGGAATCAACTATTGATACTTGCAATAACTTGAATGCCTTTTAAGAGCATTAAGCCATGTAAAAAAAGTCAATTTCAAAAGACTTTATGTTTCCATTTAGGTAATATGGCAAAATTTTTCAGCTGAAAAACAAATTAGTGGGTGTTAGGTGTTAGGCATAGTGAGAGGAAGGAAGCTGAGTGTGACTATAAATGGGTAGCATGAGATCTTTATTGTAGTGGAATGGTTCTGCATCTTGATTTTCGTGGCGATTACAGAAATATACATGTGATAAAATGCCATAGAGTGATACATATTGTACTGGTATCCTGGTTTTTAGTATGTTATAGTAATGTAAAATGTAACCATTGAGAGAAACTGGGTGAGAGGTATACTGTACCTCTGTAGTATTTTTGTAACATCCTGTGAATCAATAATTATTTCAGAATAAATAGTTTTAAAAAGCAAAAAGGCCCGTAGTCCTAGCTGCTCAGGAGGCTGAGGCTGGAAGAGATTTTTTGAGCCCAGGAGTTCAAGGTTACAGAGAGCTATGGTCATGCCACAGCACTCCAGCCTGGGCAACAGAGCAAGACCCTGTTTCTATTAAAAAAAAAAAAAAAGATAAATTGTAAACAGGAAAAGTTTGAGTATTTTAAACAAATGCATTAATATATTTTATACATTTTCAGGTATAGAGAAGCCAGTATCTTTAGTGCGTACCTCTAAAATAGTAGAATGTCATCTATGAATATATGATTTTTTAAAAATTTAGTTTTTTTATTTTTAACAGAGTTAAAGAGGCAGATTATAAAGAGGCAGTCATTTGACTACTCCAAAGTCTTTTTAAAACAAGTCCCACTTTAGAAGATTAGGATTTAGCTCTTATTCTCACTTTCTCTACTACCATAAATGCAAACCTCATTTCTACCTCCCCATTTTCTCACTATAGTTTTCATATTCATTTCAATTTCATCAGTAGTCTGTTTTTTCAGTTGGATTGTACAAACACTATTCATATATGGGCTGTGATTGCTTTTCCTCTCTTAAACAACTTTTTGTTTTCTCCAGAGTTAATAATTGTCTTTTGTTTACTTAATTTTCTGTATGCTTATGATTAATTGAATTTCAAACTCTCTGAATTACAAATATCCTTCTGTTCATTCTGAATATGTTTACTCATTATCTTAATTTTAAAAGAGAAGTAAACATAGGTTGAGTTTTAGAGTTTTGGTGTAAAGAAAATTCTTAGTGTTAGAATTTACTGGCAAAATCAGGGCAAATATTCTTTGTTACTTTTTCTGTTTACACACATACCCTGTCCAGCTGCAGATAATCAAATGGTTTTACCTTTATTTCAGCTTAGTTCCTAATTTTTGTCAAGAGTCTGTTTCTTCATCGATTCCAAACATTGGTCACATAGGGAAGTAGAAAGAGCTGTGGCATAGAGACCAGAACACTTAGGTTCTTTTTCTGATTTGGTTTTAATTGACCTCAATGTAGGATGATCAGGTAACCTCCTTGGCCTCAGTTTTCTCTGTAATAGTGACAAGATGAGACTAGATTATAACTGAGGCCTCTTCTAGTTAAAATGTGATTAAAAGTAGATAAAGTATTTACTTCAGTAGTGACTGTATATGTAGTATCTCTAAATTAAGAGTGTTGTCATTTCCAGTACTTTTAAAGAAATACCCTGATGTTTAGAAAGAAATTAGATTAAAAGGTGTTATAGAGAGGGGAAATTTTATAAAAGGCAAAAATGGACCATGCATGGCATCTTTGTTGTGCTTCAAATTATGATACAGGAATTGTGGTTTTCACTTTCCAAGGGTGTCTAGAAAAGAGAAATTCTAAGACCATCAGAAACCTCATTGTTTATTACCCAACAGATTAGATTTGACCCATAGAGTATGCTCTGAAGTCATTAATGTGGCTTTTATAGAGATTTCTTCAATTGTACACCATTGAAACTAGATGGGTCCTTGGGGGCTTCTAAGAGAGTCCTTGGTGTCTAGCAGTTTCTAGTTGATATAACCAAGGGCACAATGTACTGTTTTCCATTTGCAAGTGTTTTTACTTTATTGTGAATGTTGTGTGAGGGATATTTGATATTTGGGATACTTAAATTTTTTTCAGAGGGCATTAAGGTGAATTGCCTTAATGCCAAATATACATTTGGAAATGAATTTGTAAGTTTATTTGTATACACCTGTTGATGCATTTTTACACGTATTTGGTGATGCTGATAGTGTGCCACTTTATGGGGTTCCATGAAAAGCAGATATGTAATTTCATAACAAACATATTCATTGGTTATTATATTTACTGGTTATTGTTATTCACATAACTTATTTTATTGGTTTTCAGGTACTTGAAGAAGCAGAAGCTCAACATTTATATCAGTCCATCTTGCCTGATATGGTGAAAATTGCACTCTGTCTGCCAAATATTTGCACCCAGGTTAGTGGATGTAGCTTCCTCCGTAGCTTCCCTGAGACTGACAGTTGAATTTCCCTTAAACTCGAATGGCCAAGGTCACAGAGAGAGAGAGAGAGACAGACAGAGAGAGAGAGAGGAAGAGAAGAGAAGAGAAGAGATGAGATGGGAAACAGTTTTTGCCAAAGAGTGTAGTAATTTTGCTGTATTAAGGAAAAGGTTAGAGGGTAGAGAGTACTACAAAAGGACATTAAAAATGCAGCATTCCATTCCTTGGCTTCTGTTTACACTGTTGAAGCTTGTTTACTTTGACTTTTTTCTCTCTTTGTTTAAATAACCTCTAACTTAAAAAAGTATTCATTATTTCAAAACATACTAATGGATTTGGAATAGCGTAGTTTCAAAATGACTTAATACTACCCACTCCTTCCTAACCCTCCCCCAAAGTGATCTATTCTATAACAAATGAGTTAATGATACTTTCTTAACTTTTTTTGAGACAGAGTCTTGCTCTGTCACCCAGGCTGGAGTGCAGTGGCATAATCTTGGCTCACTGCATCCTCCACCTCCTGGATTCAAGCAATTCTTCTGCCTCAGCCACCCAAGTAGCTGGGATTATAGGCATGTGCCACCATACCCGGCTAAGTTTCTTTTTTTGGAGTGCAGTGGCACAAATCCCAGCTCCCTGCAACTTCTGCCTCCTGGGTTCAAGCAATTCTTGTGCCTCAACTTGCCAAGTAGCTGGGATTACAGGCGTGCGCCACCACACCTGGCTACTTTTTGTACTTTTAGTAGAGACGGGGATTCAGCATGTTTGCCAGGCTGGTCTCAAACTCCTGACCTCAGGTGATGCCTTGGCCTCCCAAAGTGCTGGGATTACAGGTGTGAGCCACTGTGCTGGCCTTAACTTTTAAAAATAAAGAATCCTGTGTTTTATTTTGTTTGGAGTATGCTAATTATATATTGCTACATAACAAATTGTGTCAAAATTAATGGCTTAAAACAATAAACATGTATTATCTCGCAGCTTCTGTTGACTTTGGGAGCAGATTAGCTGACTGAGTGGTTGTGAATCAGGATTTCTCTTGTGGTTGCAGTGAGAATGTCAGCCAGGGTTTCAGTCATCAGAAGGCTTGCCTGGGGCTGAAGGACACACCTCTAAGTTGGCTTACTTACAGAGCTGTTGGCAGAAGGCGCTGACATGGGCCTCTCTATAGGCTAATTGATTGTCCTTATGACGTAATAGCTAACTTCCCCAGAGCAAGCAGTCCAAGGGAGAGAGCAAGGAAGCTGCAGTGTCTTCTATGACCTATTTTTCTCAAGGTACCTAGCATCACTTCTGCTGTTTTTCTGCTCATTAGAAGCTGGCCGATACCCGAGGGGAGGGGTATTAGACTCCACCTCTTTTTTTTTTTTTTTTTTTTTTTTTTGAGACTGAATTTCACCCTTGTCCCCCAGGCTGGAATGCAGTGGCATGATCTTGGCTCACTGCAACCTCTGCCTCCTGGGTTCAAGTGATTTTCCTGCCTCAGCCTCCTGAGTAGCTGGGACTACAGGCATGTGCCACTACACTTGGCTAATTTTTTTGTGTTTTTAGCAGAGACGGAGTTTCACCATTTTGGCCAGGCTGGTCTCAAACTCCTGACCTCATGTGATCCGCCCGCCTTTGCCTCCCATGGTGCTGAAATTACAGTCATGAGCCACCATGCCGAAGACTCCACCTCTTAAAGAGAGGAGCATCAAGGAATTTGTAAATGTATTTTCAAACCTTCGCAGGGTTTGTTTTGTTCATAACTTTATTCCTGTGTTTCTCACAACCGTGCTTGAATTTGCCTTTGTCTTTTATTTCTAGGGCCAACGCCTCTTGCTGCATGGCTGCTAGCCAGGATTCTGCTAGCATTTTACTCCACAGGGGCCCTATGGACATTTGGGTGGAACAATTTCTGAGTGTGTATGATGGTCCCATGCATTGCAGTATGTCATTAGGACACCCCAAAAACCACAAATAGGGTCACTGGGGCAACCAGAAAACAACCCATCCATGTCCAAATGCCTTCTTGGACTATGCCACCTTCAGTTGAGACCCATGAGGTGTTTTCCAGTGTGATGTTTTCAATTTTATGTAACTTTAATTTCACCTCAGTAATGCATTGTGTCTGAAATAAGTTTTACTATTGGGCAGGGGAAATATATTTTAAAACATATCTTCTTGTTGTTTCTGTTGGAAGTTATTTGCTTAATCATATTCCATGTTCTTTTTCCTTTCTCTCCTTACTTAGTAAAATCTCTCCCTACCTCCTAGGTATGCCTGTCTGTTACTTCCCCTGTGAAGCCTTCCCTACCTCCCAGGCAAGGTTCATCCCTCCTGAAGCACTCAAATCATTGTTTTGTAATTCTTGTCATTGTATATCTCTTACCACTGGATTATAGTCTCCTTAAAGGGAGATCCTCTTTGTGTCCCTGGTTTGCATGGTGCTTAATTGTATGCTTTTTGAATTCAATATGTAGTTCATAATCAATAGTAGGTAGTAGGTAGCCTTTGGGTGTGGGCCATTTAATCCTCTTCTCTTCCCCTCATGCATATGAGAGTTTCCATATTTTATTTAATGAGAAATTTTTGTTCAAAAGCATCTAACTTTGTAAGCTATGACAAGTCCCTTGGAACCAAAATCAGACCCCTGGGTCCTCAGATTTTTGTCCTGGCTTCTCCCAGTGACTTTCTTCTCCGTTAGCATATCAATGGGGAGAGCATGGAAATTCTGTGTTTTGCCGCTTTCTGAAAAGTCAATCTCTGCTGTGAAAGTTAAGATTTTTATTTGAGATCAAAATACGTCTTGTGGCAAGTTAAATTGTATATGTTGGTGTTTAATAATTTATCACATTGAAGTACTCTAGGCCAAATCTAAAGGGTAAATTTTAGATTTATCAAAATAAAATTAAAGGAAACAAATTTGGTCAGGAACTTTTTGAAATGTCTTGGTTCACAGTAACCAGCCTCTTATTTTGTTGAGCCGAGTGCTTGACAGTAAGATTTACATCTCCTCATTTCTCCAAATAATGAGTTTTTAGGCATTTCTCCTCACCAAGAGAGGAGAAATCATTAACTCTATTTAAAATTATACTATTTGTTTATTTGGGAGACAAGAAATGTTTGTGTTTGAAGTCCATTAAGCCTGAAATATTTACCATTAATTTTTAAAATCGTTTTTCTGAATAACTTGGTAAATGGTAGTTAAAAACTCATTTCTTCCTAAAACCAAGCAGCACTTTGTTTGAAGCCATTGATGCACTGTCACCTTTTCTAAACTCATTGCTTGGTTGTGAATAAATGCACAGGATGGAAAATGGAGATCAATGTTAGCTCTCTATTTTTCTCAGAAATGGTGATTGCTAAGACCTGAAGGGGAGAGAATTTTGTATAACATAGTGAAAATAGATTCTTTACCTTTTTTGCTTATTTGTTTACCTATGAATTTTTCCAAGAGAAATAGTTGAATTGCAAATTTAATCTGTTCTTTTTTCTGGCAAACTCTTATTCTAGCAGTGGTGTGTACTTCTGTACTTAGAAAAGCATTCATTATTCAGCACTGCAGTTTTGGTTTGTCTTGCCTGCCCTTTCCCCAGGTTCATTCTGGGTGTTGACTCCTGAGGTATGATCAGGACAGTTTGCTCTAGGCATGCCATTTTGAGATGGGTGCAGTTACCCAAAACTCTTAGTTCTGGGTCTTACTGAAAGGGAGAAGGAAATGCATCTCTAAATATTTTGTGGGAGCATTTTGAAACTTAACAGCTGAAGGGTAAACTGGTAGTTGGTCTTTGATTTTATCAGCATGTCTTTAAAAACATAGTTTAACATTTAAAATATGTTGACAAAAAGAGTCAAACTCTGTAAAATATTTGAAGAGATTTATTTTGAGCCAAATGGGAGTAGCCAGTGGCCTGTAACACAGCCCCAGGAGATCTGAGAACATGTGCCCAAGATGGTCAGGCTTGGCTTTATACATTTTAGGGAGACATAAGACATCAATCAATACATGTAAGGGGGCTTACAGGTCTTAGGTAGATTCAAAGATTTTCTGATTGGCAGTTGGTTGGAAGAGTTATTATCCAAAGACCTGGAATCAATAGAAAGGAATATCTGGGTTAAGATAAGGGTTTGTGGAGACCAAGGTTTTATCATGCGGATGAAACCTTGTAGCAGGCTTCAGAGCTTTTATCAGAGCTAAAAAGGTACCACACCCTTTCTTAATTCTCACCTGGAAAGGAATAGGGATTCTCTACAGAATTTCCCAACAGACAGCTTTGCAGGGCTATTTCAAAATGTGTCAAAGAAATATATTTTGGGGTAAAATACTTCAATTCTTTCAAGGTCTGCTATCTGTCACGTGATGCTATACTTGAGTCAGGCTGGAATTGAGTCTTATTATTATAAAAAAATCTGTTTCATCAGTTTTAAGGTCTCTGTTTTCATGTTAATGCTGGTCACTTGTGCTGAATTCTAAAGTGAGGAGCATATAATGAGGCATGTCAGACCCACACTTCCTATCATGGTGTGGACTAGTGTTTCAGGTTAACTTTGGAATCCCCTTGGTCGAGAGGAGGGGTTCATTCAGTTGGTTGGGGGGGCTTGGAACTTTATTTTTGGTTTACAAACAGAATAAAACCCACTGAACACAATACTCAGGTCGTGTGGATTATACTGATAATAAAAGGTAAGTGAATTTAGTGGTATAACTAGAAGACATTTTAGACATAAAAGATTTGAAGGAAAAGTGTCTTACATCTTCCTTAACTTGGAATGTTTGGTTATGTAAGAAATGTCTATCTTCTTACAACTTATACATGTCCGTATGGTGGTTTTTACATGTTCCATTAATAGCTTTAATGAAGTTAGATTTGATTCTTATAAAGAAATTGTCAGTATGAAGTGTAATTTGGAATAAGAGGGTTAAGACTTATCTTAGATCATTTTATTGAGGACTAAGAAAGATTATTTTGGCCAATAATTTTTAATATAAATAAGAACAAAATTTAGCTTAATGTTATATATTTTTGTTTCATCTTTTGTTTTAATTTTTCATTACATGGGCAATGTGTTTTTATTTACTTGCTGAAGCAATCTTGTTTTTCACTAATAAGTAATGTTTTATATTCTCTTCACTATCATTATTATTGATTAGAAATCTGCAGTTTGTCAAATAAGTACATTTTCTGAATCATCCCTGATAAACAACCCTTGACTTTAACAATGTTGCTGATTTAAGGATTCAAGAATGGCCTGAAATTATTTCTGCCTTAATTTAGCAAATGCAATTTGGTGCCTCTGCTTTTGAAATTGCTAAACTAATTATTGCTCTTCTCGTCTGTATTTTTTTTGTTTTTTTTATCAGCCAATACCACTCCTGAAACAGAAGATGAATCATTCCATCACAATGTCGCAGGAACAGATTGCCAGTCTTTTAGCTAATGCTTTCTTCTGCACATTTCCACGACGAAATGCTAAGATGAAATCGGAGTATTCTAGTTACCCAGACATTAACTTCAATCGGTATGTTTTCAGAAAACACCTCTTTAACAATGAAAAAGACAAAGGTGGAAGGAACTAATAATATTTTTTGAATGAATTCCATAGGCCAAGCATTTTATATGCAGTTGTCTTATTTAATTTTTACAGTACTTAAGTGACATTTTCACCATTTTGCAGGCAAGGTGATTAAAGTTCATTGAGGTTAAAAGAACTTGATTAGGATCCAGGAGCTAGTAAGTCACAGAACTGAGATTTTACTTCAGGCCTGTCTTACTCCAGGGCCCATGTTCTTTCTGTTCTCTCAGATGATTCCCCAGTTCTCTAGACTCCACATGCCTCTTCAGTTTGATTATTCACGAGAACTTTTGTTGTGCTTATATTCCTTAATGCTGAAATACTGTGAAAGGTAGAGGAAAAGTCCTCCTTTCTACGAAGGTCTTATAAAATGAGAGTATAAAGTCATGAGCTGTCTTATGAGACTTGAAAAATGTAATTGTTTTGATGAAAAGTAAAAGGTGATTTTGACCCTTTATAGACATGGTTAATTTATCAGTGTAATATTTTTAAAAGAAAAAAGAATGTTCAAACTGCTCAACTAAATTAATACAGTGTGAAGGTATTGATAAAGTTTTAGATTCCAGCCATTTTCCCAGGTGACTAACTTTCTCTATCTTCTACACAAACAAAAATATTTTAAAGAATCTTCTTGGCAAATTAATGTTTTTTCTTCCCTCCTACTCACTACTCCCATATCCCCACCTCTGTTTCTTTCTTCACTTGAGAATTATCTTTATAGGACCCATGAATAGAATATATGAGTTTTCTTCCCTGATTTCAGTGTGAGACTTGAGAAAATTGCTGTAATCTGTGCCCCTTTCCCAGCAGGCTGTGTGTAATGCCCTTCACTACCTCTGGTCACCCAGAGCCTGCCTCTGAGGGTGGGGCAGTGTGCAGAGTAGGAGATAAAGTCATAGAGCGGACACACAAACAAAACCCACTTTTGTTTGCCATACTGCATTTGTCTCCAAAGTAGAATGATCAGTAACACCACTTTTTTAAGACGGAGTTTCACTCTGTTGCCCAGGCTGGAGTGCAGTGGTGCAATCTTGGCCAACTGCAACCTCTACTTCCTGGGTTCAAGCGATTCTCCTTTCTCAGCCTCCCGAGTAGCTGGGATTACAGGTGCGTGCCACCACGCCCAGCTAATTTTTGTATTTTTAGTAGAGACGGGGTTTCACCAT
This sequence comes from Symphalangus syndactylus, assembly GCF_028878055.3. Classification (NCBI taxonomy): domain Eukaryota; kingdom Metazoa; phylum Chordata; class Mammalia; order Primates; family Hylobatidae; genus Symphalangus; species Symphalangus syndactylus. The sequence goes on from NC_072426.2 coordinate 83,656,094, forward strand.
GTTGGCCAGGCTTGTCCCGAACTCCTGACCCCGGGTGACCCGCCTGCTTCTATCTCCCAAAGTGCTGGGATTACAGGCATGAACCACCATGCTGGGTGTACCACCTATTTTAATTTGCCCTTTTAATACAGTTTCTTTAAAAACATTTTACTTTGAACTAATTTTAGACTTACAGAAAAGTTATAAAAATAGTACCAAGGATTCCTGTATAAAACTTAGCTGGCTTCACCTTGTGTTAACATCTTATGTAACCATAGTAAAATTAAGTTAACATTGTTTTAATATTATTATCTGTAGACCTTATTTTATTTTTAAAAACTTTTTAGGGGTTGTGTCTCACTCTATTGCCCAGGCTAGAGTGCAGCAGCACTATCATAGCTCACTGCAGCCTTGAAGTCCTGGGCTTAAGCAATCTTTCTCAGCCTCCCAAGTAGCTGGGACTACAGACATGCAGCATCATGCCTGGGTAATTTGTAAAAATTTTTTGTAGAGATTGAGTCTGGCTGTTTTGCCCAGGCTGATCTCAAATTACTGGACTCAAGCAATCCTCCTGCCTCAGCCTCCCAAAGTGCTGGGTTATAGGTATGAGCCACCATGCCTGGCTGACTATAGACCTTATTTTGATTCTACCAGTTTTTCTTTCTTTTTTCTTTTTTTTCTCTTTTCTTTTTTTTTGTTTGAGACAGAGTCTCGCTGTGTTGCCCAGGCTGGAGTGCAGTGGTGAGATCTTGGCTCACTGCAGCCTCTGCCTCCTAGGTTCAAGTGATTCTCATGCCTCAGCCTCCTGAGTAGCTGGGATTACAGGCATGTGCCACCATGCCCGGCTAATTTTTTGTAATTTTAGTAGACACATGGTTTCACCATGTTGGCCAGGCTGGTGTCGAACTCCTGACCTCAGGTGATCCGCCCACCTCGGGCTCCCAAAGTGCTGGGATTACAGGTGTGAGCCACTGCACCTAGTCTGATTCTGCCAGTTTTTCTAGTATCCTTTTTCTGTTCCAGGATCCTACCCAGCATCCCAGTTACATTTAATTACCTAGTCTCCTCCAATGTGTTCCTTGTTTTTTCTTTTCTTTCATGATCTTGACAGTTTTGAAGAGTACTCATCACAGTTATTTTGGAGAATATTCTCAGTCTGGGTTTGGCTGATGTTTTTTCAGGATTGGAATGAGGTCATGCATTTTTGGCAGAATACCACAGAAATGATCCTGTGTCCTTCTCAGTGCACCGTATCAGTGGGGTCATGATACTTCTTATTACTGGTGATCAGTTGGCGAAGGTAGTGTCTGCTGGCTTTTTCCACTGTGAAGTTACCATATTTCCTTTTGTGATTAATAAATATTTTCCAAGAGATAAAACACTATGCAAATGTTGTTTTGCCTCACATTTATCCCTACTAATTTTGGCATCCATTGGTGCATCTTGTCTGCAATGATTATTACCACAGTGTTTGCCTGTTGTGAATTTTCTGCTTCCCTCTTCTACATTTGCTAATTGAAATTCCATTGTAAGGAAGAGCTATCGCTTTTCCCCCGTTTTTAAAATATCAGAATGGACTCATGGATATTTATTTTGTTGTGTCAGTTTAAATTAAATAGTATTATTTATTTTACTGCTTTAATTATTCTAGCTTTGGCCATTAGGGCTCCTTTAGGTTGACTCCTATGTTCTTTTGATAAGCCCCATCCTTTTTTTGAGCATTAACTTTCTTTCTGGAATCATACATTGTTCCAGGTTCATGTTACATTTTCCATGCCTCAATCTTGGAATCAACCATTTTCTCAAGGATTCCTGGTCTCTTTTATTGTACAACGGTATTTAGAGGCCAACATCTGGGTGATGGGTGTGCTCATTGCTGCTAGAGTGTCATTGTTTCTAATGCAACTTACTTTATGTGGGCAGCATTTCTTATAACTCCACATGGCAGCAGAGAAATGAATTCACAATTCTCTCCAATATCAGAGTGTCAGCCCCAAAGACCATATTTTTAGCCTTTTAAAATTGGAGAATGTTTTTCTCTCTTAAGATGAGAAGAATTCTAGAATTCAGCTGGTTAGTTCCTAATGTAAATTTTTAATTAAAAAATTTAAAAACTAGACATTTCAGTGCATTTATTGTGTGTTTAGCAGATGAAAGTGTAGCAGATGACTTTAATATAAGCTGCTCTTAGACTGTGATAATTCTTGGGTTATATTTTTATGACCTTCAAACATTAAAATATTGATGATAATTTGTTATTATATATGATTACTCTCCACTATGAACACTAAGGAAGGGGCAGCAAAGAATGAAAAATAATGTTATCTAAGAAAATTTCTTTAAAATCCTAGTGTTAGCAAACAGGATAGTATTTTTTTTATATAATATGCTCCTTGGTTACATAAATATTAGTTGCAAGGGGCATATTTTTAATCTATTTTTCAAGTTTGTACAGTAGGTAAGTTTGTTTTTAGATACTGGTATTTAGTCAGTGTTTAGTTCAAATGTACAATGAGCAACTGCAATATTCCCCACAGTGTATTAAGTGCCATGAGGTTACAGAGAAAGGAGAAGCCAGTTTCTGAGTTCTTACGGTTATGTAGTATTATCTCATTTTCAAACCTCACGTCACAGATGCCCTTCTCTTTTCCACATGGCTTTTATTCCTCCTTCAATACTCAGTTCATGTATCAGTTTTTCTGGTGTCTCAGATTCTGCTAGGATAGGTTTGCTACTCTAGGTTCCTATGCTAGCCTGTGTGTACCTCTGGAGAGGTGCACAGCACCATGACGTTTTATTAAAGAAAGATATAATTTAATAAAGGAAACTTTCCTCAAGGAAATAACTTTTCTTGCTGTTGTTGTTTTGAGACAGGGTCTCATTATGTTGCCCAGGCTGGTCTCAAATTCCTGGGCTCAAGAGATCCTCCCACCTCAGTCTCCAAAGTAACTAGGACTACAGGTACATGTCACCATGCCCAGTGCAACTTTTGAATTAAGTACAAAAGGGTGAATAAGAGTTTTGCCAAGGAGAAGGAGAGGTGGTTGCATTCTAGGCAGGGGGAAGAGTATGTGTAAAGTCACCGTTGCAAGAAGGACCTGACATGTCCAGAGACTGAGAGAAGACAGTGTGGTTGCAGCACAGAGAGTGAGAAGGAGCATGGAGATGGGAGAGGCTACAGAAGTAGCTGGAGGCTGGACCATACTGTGCCTCACTAGGCCATCTGAAAACAACAGGAAGTCATTAGAGGATTAGATATGTGGGTAGAGAGAGACTAGCACATGTGTTCAGATTTACATTTTCAAAAGTTTATTTTGGCTGTCATGTGGGAATCAAGCAGAGAGGGGCCAGAGTACATGAGTTTACCCAATTGGAGAGGCTACTACAATGCACCAGGAAAGAGGATGGTAGCTGGGATAGTGTAGGGGAGGGGACAGAGGTGTGGAGACATTTGAAGGGGTAGCCAGAGTGATGGTGATGGACAGGATTGGTAGATGGGCGGAGAGAGGCATCCAGGGTACTTCTTAGGTTTGTACAACCAGATGTGTGCCTTTACTGTCCCCTACTATTCCTACTGTACTACCTAGACTACTTCATAATTGCTTATTTAATCATTTCAGTGGGGCAGGGATCTTAACTGTCTTCTTTGTTATTTTCACAAAGTCTTATGCATTGTAGGCCTTCAATAAATGCTTCTTGAATGAATGAAAAGACATTTTACAGCTGAAATATTTGAGAATTAAGTGACTTGTTTTGAGTAATGGAGCTGGTTAGTGGCAGAGTGCTAAGACTATAATTTAGACCCTTTGTTCTCAGTCTTTTGTCTTTTACTTTTCATATTATATCTTAGGAATTACGAGATGTTTTATTTTTAAGCCACATATAATCAAACATAGCTTTTACTTCTGATTTCGTTAGTAATTGAGGTAGAATTGAGAGAAAACAGAGCATTGGAATCTGCAATTGCAGTTATATAAAAAACCTGTTTCACAGGCGTGAGCCACTGCGCCCAGCCCATATATTACTTTTATGTGCAGAAGAAAAAATAGTTAAGGGAAGAACAAGTCAGTTGTCAGAAATCAAGCTGAACACAAAGTGAATAACAGTGGACAATTTTTGTAATTTGATTTTGAGGGTGGAATTTCACAGATTTTTTGAGGCTTTTCCAAAAAAGCTAGTGTGGATAGCTTCTTTCCAATTACTCCTCCATAGACACATTGTCATTGTGTCTACTTCACCCTATTTTACTTATTCAGCATATAGCATTTTATTTCTTATGGAAGAAATAGAATCCACAGAGTTCTGTGGGGAGCAAAGACCCACTGGTGCTGGATGGCTGACAGGCAGAGGTCAAGATATCTTGGGAAGGCTTGGCTTTGGTGACTTCCAATTTCCTGTAACCAATTACCAGAATTTACATTCATATATATATCTTTTTTGTTTGTTTGTTTGTTTGTTTTTGTTTTTTTGAGACAGAGTCTCGCTCTGTCACCCAGGCTAGAGTGCAGTGGTGCCATCTCGGCTCACTGCAAGCTCCACCTCCCGTGTTCATGCCATTCTCCTGCCTCAGCCTCCCGAGTAGCTGGGACTACAGGCACCCACCACCATGCCCAGCTAATTTTTTGTATTTTTAGTAGAGACAGGATTTCACCATGTTAGCCAGGATGGCCTCGATCTCCTGAACTCGTGATCCACCAGCCTTGGCCTCCCAAAGTGCTGGGATTACAGGTGTCAGCCACCGCATCTGGCCAATTTTAATATATATTTTAATTTTAAAAGACCTTTGTTTTTCAGCCAAACTTCTGAGTGGGGAAGTCTGGGGCTTCTTGGCGATGGCAGGTTTATCTTTTTCATTGTACATGGTCATTTATCCTGAAGACTGAGCTGGTTAGCACTGAAAGTCAGCATGTTGGGCTTGATGGGAATCAAGCCTGGGCCATTTTTTTAAATGAAGGGAATATTAATTAGAACAATGCAACTGCTTTATGTAAATAAATGTTGATTTTTTTTGCCTGGGCATTATGTAATGCCTTATTTTAGCGCAAGTACCTTAGCTTACTCAGCATTATCTGAAATTCATTTACTTGTCACATTAACCATCTGAATTAGATATTGATTAGGAATTGTTGTTACACTCATTTTTCAAATGAGATGGAAGCTTAGAGAGGGGAGGTTACTTCACCAGGTTAACACAGTAACTAGTAGACTTGGGATTCAAACGCAGGATGTAGTCTCCTTTGAGAAGCTGTGTCCCTTAACCATTCTGCTACACAGTCTCCCTTTGAATGAACTGAATTAATAATTCTTACCTCATGGCTAATCAAAAATTAGAACTATTTTTAGAAATAATTATTGATCTATTAAATGAATTAAAGCCATTCGTAAGTCCAGAGTGACCATGACGGATTTAAGCTTGCAGCAAATAGCATTCTCACCAAATAAGAGTTTAAGTAGTTCCATTGAAGATTTGAAATCAGGCATATTCTTGTTTTCCTAGGTGATGGATGTTCTTTTGGATACCAGAACATGAAAAATGAATTAAGGCAGGTAACCCAGTGTTAGTCTCCACAATGTTGTAGAGAATCCTAAGCAGCCAGGATGTCTGCACTTGCCTTTCACTGTGAGATGGCGTGTGTTTTAATGAGCCTAAGCTAGCAAATAATAAGAACAACAACTGTACATCACCATTGATACTGTCTTTTGATGGCTTGCTTTGATTCTGTCTATGGAATTTTCTAGATAGGGAAGCCTCTCTACTGATAAGGTTCAGGGAGAGTAAATGAATTGTTAGCACAACTGGAACGTGATCACTGTCTTCTACTCAAACTCAGTGTTCTTTTATTATTTATCAAAGCCTGTCATGAGCAAAATGCTGAGTGCTCCAGAAATGCCAAACAACCGAAAGTCCCCCCACTTTTATGTGGCTTCTTAAAGATCCAGTACTTAATCTGATGAGCCATTTGTTAAGCTGATTATGTAGCATTTTATTGTGTTACTTCCTTTTATGCATAGATTCTACTTATGATTATAGTTTCTAGCAGTGGGGAGTTGTGTGTGTGAGAGTGTATTTAATCTCAAAAGAGAGGTATGGCTAGCTAGTTGGATAAGAAAAATGGTAAGAGTATGTGGTGGGAGGCTGACATCAATAAATTGAATAAGTCTTCCCTTTTTTATTTATTGCTGTGTTCTTTCAGCCCTGCTTAGTTATGGTAAATACCCCTGACCTTTTTCCCTGCTTGCCTTTCAGGTCCTAAACATTCATATAAGGGCTTCCAATGTGATTAGCATCGATGCTTCTGAGTTTGCCTGGAAACTAGATGGTCAGAGATAAATTGTGGGTCTCAGCAGTGGTCAGCCCAGGAGGTTTTTACATCTGCCTCTTCCCTGGATTGAAAATGCTGCTGGGGCCATATGGCAGAGTGCCTCACAGAAGAGCCAGGAATAACTTTCTGGCTGGGTTCCGGATTGTCACTTGCTTGTATTTTAAAATGGAGGTTATAGTGCTTTGAGTTTGATTTACTGTATACTAATGGGATTATTACTTAACTTGAAATGGCATAGTGGGTCGTGGTGGTAGTGGGGATGGATATACCTAGAATAAAATTCCAGTAATGTTATCAGTATTCCATTCAGGGCAAGACTTTATTCAACTCTGTTTCTCCTTATAAGTATGCAAAGAAAAACGCCAGCTAATAAGTGTCTGACCTTTGACTGATGTCTGTCTTTGAAAATACAGTTTTGTTTAGAACAAAGTAAGGTTTCCTGACTGGCTTTTTCTGTTTGATTTCTTTAATAATCTATAATTATCTTTCAATTAAATGCCCAAATTCCTCCCTACATGCAGAGGAGTTATTGTGGCCTGGTTTGTGTGCACACTGCTGACTTAAAATATGCCTTCAAATGTACATACCCAGGACTTGAAAAATCTAAATTAAAAAAGAAAAGTGTTGGGAAGTTTACAAAAAAAGTGGGGGGGCGGGGGGAATGATGCTTAATGATTATGAGAAGGTCTCACTTTTCTCTGAGCCTGTTTGTATATGTCTTTCTCTCTGTGTGTCTGTCTCTCATGCTCTTTCTCTAACCCCATTTCTATCAGCCTTTCTCTTCTCTCTATCTTCCGTGCCCCATCTTTCTTCTCCCCCTTCACCCCTTTCTTGGGCTCCAGCCTCAGTCCTTTTGTTTTCCTCCTCATTCCCAAAAGCTGTCCCTCAGATTGTATATCCCTCCTGGGATGACTTTTGTTCATACTGTTTGCCTGTCTATTTATGTTATTTTTACTTGCTTCCATATCAGGATAATTCATTTTGAGTGGCTGTGCACACAACTTTAAAATTTCACAACAGCCAAGTCTGAGAATTGTCACAAGGATTTTAAACCTGCTTCATCTCCTCTGACTTTATCTCCACTTCTTACCCCCCACACCCACCACCACACTTCCCCTCTTCCCCCTGCTCTGTCAGGAAGATGGGAAAGCGTATTTGGTTACACAGTGATTTGAAGTTAGGATTCAAGCAATGAATAAACAGAGTACATTGAGATTCTGCTTGATTTGTAACTTTAAGATTTGTACCGGCCAGGCGCGGTGGCTCACGCTTGTAATCCCAGCACTTTGGGAGGCTGAGGTGGGCAGATCACGAGGTCAGGAGATCGAGACCATGGTGAAACCCCGTCTCTACTAAAAATACAAAAAAAAAATGAGCCGGGCGTGGTGGCAGGCGCCTGTAGTCCCAGCTACTCGGAGAGGCTGAGGCAGGAGAATGGCATGAACCCGGGAGGTGGAGCTTGCAGTGAGCCGAGATTGCGCCACTGCACTCCAGCCTGGGTGACAGAGCGAGACTCCGTCTCAAAAAAAAAAAAAAAAAAAAAGAAAAGATTTGTACCTGCAAAATAAACAGTGGTGTTCATGGTGTTCATTTGTAGTGGGTGATAATAACAGCCATAAAATCTTCCAGGAAAGTCTGTCTTGCCAGGATAATAAATCTGCAGTCTCACGAGGCTCCTAAAACTAATAATTTGTCATCATTGTTGTGAAGTATGTGACCTTTTATGTGATTTTATACACAGATGACCACATATGGAAGCTGGGGACACTTTTTCTATGTTTTAGAGAATTATTTCTTAAGAGCAACAGCATTTTCTCCTCACTATGCAATCGTTCTGTTGAAGAAGAACTTTTATCCTTCAATTGAATTGTATAGTACATCAGTTCATCTCTAGGAAAAGGTGGTGGCTACTTTTGTATTCATATTGCTTTCCTTTAGTACATAGTGAGCCTAGAAAGAGATTTTGCAGTGGAGCCTAAGGTATTCATTTAGTAAATCATATTTATTGATACAGGATGTTTAATTAAATTGCCATGTGGCTTCTTCATTTTGACTTAAATAAACTCTATTCTAGAAGAAGCCACGCTGAAACCTGCAGCCTCAAAGAGCCTTTCTTTCAGCTGGCAACTCGATTATAAGAGTATGTGTATTAAATATTTTAGAAAGATAGGTTCTTTAAATAAAAATTATCACACAGGCTGTCTTAAACTGTTTTTAAAAAGAGATCTGATTTTAGATTTGGTTAAAATACTAGCCTACATTAGTATTCTTTTTAGGAAATAAATATTCATATAAATTGTTTTTCCAGAAATTGACCCTGAATACAGATTTCAGATCATTGAAAACGGAACCATTTGAAATCTGCATTTCCTTTCCTTTTCCTAATTTATTTCAGTCACTCAATAGGATTTTCTCATGGAATTAACTTTTCCCTCTCAGCGTAGTTACATAAGCTTGCTGTTGTAATCATGAAAAATAATTACCCATTTCAGCACTTATTAACGTGGACTTTACTTGAAGGGTCTCTGGTTTTAAAGTCAGAGCACATGACTAGAGGCAGATGAAGAGTACCTCATCATTCATAACCACTGAGTCTTTATAATTTTTAAATGCCTTTAGAAAGCTAGATCTTATGCTCAAAAGCATGCTTTTCTGTTAGAAATCTTTTAGTGAACTACTTACTCAGGTCATAATGCTTTTAAAGCTCTGCTTTTCTTTCATCAGAATAAACTGAATTATACGTTACCAATAACAATGCCACATCATTTCAAAGAAAACTGAATTAAGTAATCCAAGTCCGGGTTGCTGAAAACTAGATGACACAGGGTAGGCACTGTTTTGGTTACCATGCAAAGGATCTCTATTAGTCAGCTTGGGCTGCCATAATAAAATACCATAGAACTGGGTGGCTTAAGCAACAAAAATTTATTTTCTCATGGTTCTGGAGGCTGGAAGCTGCAGATCAGGGTGCTGCTGCTTCGGTTCCTGATGAGGGCTTTCTTCCTGGCTTATAGATTGGCTGGCATCTTGTCCTCACATGGCAGAGGGAGAGTACTATAGTCTCACCTTGTCTTCTTAAAATGACACCAGTTCTATCAGATTAGAGTCCCACCCCTATGACCTCATTTAACTGTTACTACCTCCTCACAGGCCCTATCTCCAAATTTAGCTATATTAGGGATTAAGTATTCAACATATAAATTTTGAGAGGACACAACATTCAGTCCATAAAAGAATCTAGTTGTTTAATTAACAAGGATTGTTGAGCCCTGATATCTTGTTATATCTGCCTGTGTCCCTTCCCCCATTCACGTCCACTCTCATTTCCTCACAAACACTCAGATAAGGATTTTTTTCAGATACTGTTTTTGTTACTTATCAAACTACCTAGTAACATTATGAATTATAAATGTTATTAGCCATTGAGAAAGTAGCTGTGCACTGACTGACCGACCCCAATTGACTGGGAGGGCTAGATGGTGCCTTCTCTGTGGTGGAAGATAGGTTGGAGAAATGTGGTTGGTAGCAAATACTGTCTGATTTGAACAGCTTTGAAGAAGTCTGGTTCTAGTTGGTTTCAGTTCTCTCCAGATGCCATTTGAATCTAAACCAATTTTCCAGTTCTTACCATTACAGAATTGTCTTCTGGAAGAATTATTTCTTTTTATCACTTGGTAGCAATATGGATGTAGTTTTGTGAATCATTAAGGCATTTTAACTCATCTTCCACTCTCTTTTATTTTTTATCTCTTTTAGATTGTTTGAGGGACGTTCATCAAGGAAACCGGAGAAACTTAAAACGCTCTTCTGCTACTTTAGAAGAGTCACAGAGAAAAGTAAATTCCTTTCATTCTTACTGTAATTTTTCTTGCTGATGGGAACAGTTCAAGTCAAGTGACATGTGAGGAACATTTTGTGTTTAACGTAAACCTTCCTGTCCCAACCACATTGAAACACTAGTAATGATGTGACAATATAACCTAGATTTTATGCTTATGTTGTGTATAAGCATAAACGTGTGCTATAAATGTAGGGGGGCGGGGTTTACATACTCTGAAATCGGACCCATATTCTCTGAAATCTGTAATGTACATCAAAAGATTTTCATGAATAAAAACCAGAGAAAGTATATTGACCAGGAAATAAATTTTGGATGCTCTTTATATAAAGAAGTGTTCACTAGTTTATTTGCATAAGTCAACTAATGCATTGCTTTTCTACCCATTCCTCTCTTTTGTGCCCCCCTAAGCCCTTTGTGGAGTTCCTATAAAACTGTTTTGTACTGAGTTTTATATCTCTGTCTTCCTCTGTTGAACCTTAACATTCTTGCTTCCCCAAAACCTGATAGCAGCTGAGACAGTAATAGTAAATGTCCAACAAATACTGGTAATGACCAGCTGATAATAGATTGGTATTGCCACTCTTATCTCAGAAGCTGAATGACCACGGTCAAGTTTCTTGACACCTCTAAGCTTCAGTTGTATCACCTATAAAATAATATAATAATGGCCATTACCTTACAGGGTAGTTATAGATATTAAACAAGAAGATACATGCTTAATAAATGTAAGCTATTATCAACGGGTAGCCTTTCCTACAAGTGGATGTAAATCAGAACACCTCAAAAGTTTCTTTGTGCTAAGTAGGTAAGGTCAACCTGGTCAAGTGAAATGGCTTTTTTTCAGTTCTGGGTCATAGGATTGTCTTAAAATATGTCATTGAATCATTTTAAGGTCATTTTTCTCATATCCTTCTTTTACTCTTGCATTACAGTGTACTTAGCATCTTCCCCCTTGAATGTATTGCTATTGGACATTGTTAAATTTTTAGAATGAAATCAATTATCAGGATTTTGATATTTAAGGGAAAATTACATGCTTCTCTGATATGGAATTATTTATCTCATAGCTTATTGAATTTCAGTTTTGTGCCCTGTACTGAATGAAATATTAAAATGCAGAATCGTTTGGACCTATAAGACACAAAATCAAATTAGAATTTGTAATGATTTGTTAAAAAGATGACTACGTAAGGCCAGGCATGGTGGCTCACGCCTGTAATCCCAGCACTTTGGGAGGCCAAGGTGGGTGGATCACGAGGTCAGGATTTCCAGACCAGCCTGGCCAAGATGGTGAAACCCCGTCTCTACTAAAAAATACAAAAATTAGCCAGGCGCGGTGGCGGGAGCCTGTAATCCCAGCTACTTGGGAGGTTGAGGCACAAGAATCACTTGAACCCGGGAGGTGGAGGTTGCAGTGAGCTGAGATTGTGCCACTGCACTCTAGCCTGGGCGACAGACCAAGACTCTGTCTAAAAAAAAAAAAAAAAAAATGACTGCTTTTTTTTTTGGCTATTGTAGGTCTAATTAGAATTATTACTATTGGTTTTTGTTTTGCTTTGTTTTTACAATACTTTGAGTTGCCGTTTTAAGTAGAATTATTATAACTAAGTAGTACAGAGTTTACTTTTTTGTCCCGGGAGTCAAGTCACGTATGTCTTCTCTAAAAACTAACTTGGCTTTCTAAATTTTAGGATTTCAGATACTTTGAGGAAAAAGCTTAAAATTTGTTTTTTCAACTGGAAATGTATATGCCATTATAAGTATTGGGAATTTAAAGAAATAAATTATAACTAAACGTTTTATTTTCTGACTTTTTCACTGTACATGTTAAGTTCTTTGTAGAAATACAGTACAACATTGCTCTTGGTCTTCAGTATGTAAAGCTAACGGTTTAAAGAGGAAATACTAAAGAGAGTAAAAGAGGTTGCAGTATAACGAGTGGTTGTGTAGAAGTTCTGGAGCCTACTCAATAGACTTCAGAAGCTTATTTAAGGTACCATATTTCATCGAATCTGAGATGTCATAGATTATTTTTAAAAAATGCTATTATATTATATACCTCTAAGAAGGAAAAAATACTCAGGACAGGGAGTTTAGTAGGAGACCTGACCCCACAAGGCTGGTACACCTAAGGATAAATGAGAAATTAACTTGACCATCCAGAAAAGGGACCATAAAGAAACGTAAGTCTCAACCTTGACACTAAATAGAGAAAGGAAAAAAACATTTCTCTGAGAATTTGAACCACAAGCCCTAAGCTTTGGGTGTGCAGCCTCACCACCAGTGTGGTCCACAAAGGCCTGCCATAAAGGATTAATTCAGATGGTATCGGGCTGATAGTGTTCCCAGACGACAGCAGAAGCAGATGCACATCTTCTCTGGGAAAATTCACCTCTAGTCTAGACCTGTGGTAAGATACCTCCATTATAAAAGATGTATTCCAGTTTCGGAAATGTAATATGTGAGAAAACATGCCTTTTAGAATTGATAAAATAGAATTCCATCAGGACCAACTTTTCAGTGTTGTTAAACATGTGTATTTTATATTTGATGAAGATCTTGAGACTGAAATATTTTAAAAAGCCTTCCGAATTAAATTACTTTCTATATAGTTTTAGATAAAGTGTCTTATATATCAGGTTTTTGAAAATTTACGACCTGTATGTAGTATATATTGTGATTTTATTATGGGAAGTATTTGATTAATCAAAGTATCCTATTCTGAGATGAAAGTTACCTTGTTATGAAAAAACGCTAACAGACGTGCTCTCAAGGCATTTTTGTTAATCTAAGGAACCATGTTCTTCTGCCTTTTCTTGCTTTGCCAGCAGTGTTTATGAATTTCTTTTAGCATCTCTTAGTATATATGAAGGACATTTGATGTTCTTACTTCTCTGCTAAGTTACCAAATGACAAGAGAGATGTTTTCTATTCATGGAATTGCTTCTCTAGTATTTGAGTTGTTTGACCACTTACTTGTGAGTTTTAAATATGTTATCCATTTGATGTTCTTACTTCTCTGCTAAGTTACCAAATGACAAGAGAGATGTTTTCTATTCACGGAATTGCTTCTCTAGTGTTTGAGTTGTTTGACCACTTACTTGTGAGTTTTAAATATGTTATCCATTTATCTTAAAGTTAGATATCTAAAGGATGTAAGACCCATGTTAACAAAATTTGTTTTCCACTGCAACTGCTCCATATGGTTTTTGAGTGGTTCCTGCTTTTGACTGAGAACAAGGAAATGTGGAATTGTGCACAGGAATGAAATGATAGCCAGGCTTTCACTGGGTAATACACTGTCATCACTAATAGTTACTGACATCTCTCTCTTTCCTTAAGAGCTTTTTTCTATTCAAGAAAACAGAAATGGCATGGCCTTTTTAGTTTGTTCTTTGATTTGAATCAGACAAATTACTTCTGGCCAGCGGATTTATTTGTTTCTTTTGCTACTGGCTTTAAAAAATAAATAAATAAATCTGACTAGAAAAGGGTCTTATCCTCTAAAATTATTGACTACATTAATAGTACTTCATTTAGATCCTCCCAAATTTATTGCTCCTTGAAAAGTATGTCATCTTTGTTCTGTAAACTCTTAGAACCAGTAATTTCTCCTCTGGCTAAGACTGCTGTTAACATGTAGAGTGATTGCCCACTATTTAAGCCCAAGACTTAGCTGTACTAACTGCAGAGGATGTGCAAATGATTTCCTTTTTAAATCTGGCATTTCACTTTACCATATAGTACATAAATGTGTATTTATTCACCAGTCTTTGAATGTAGGGTTAAGTCCTTTCTTCGTAAAGGAGTCTACAAATTTGAATTCAATTTTGTCTTTATTGCATTAGCTGTATCAGTTATACATCCTTTTTTTCAATGCTTTTTTTTAAAAAAAAAAAGTGTGGCCGGGCGCGGTGGCTCACGCTTGTAATCCCAGCACTTTGGGAGGCCGAGGCAGGCGGATCACGAGGTCAGGAGGTTGAGACCACGATGAAACCCCGTCTCTACTAAAAATACAAAAAATTAGCCGGGCGTGGTGGCGGGCGCCTGTAGTCCCAGCTACTCGGAGAGGCTGAGGCAGGAGAATGGCGTGAACCAGGGAGGCGGAGCTTGCAGGGAGCCGAGATTGCGCCACTGCACTCCAGCCTGGGCGACAGAGCAAGACTCCGTCTCAAAAAAAAAGGTGTATTCAGCTTCAAAAACTTTACCAAAAAGTACCAGCACTCAAATCCTACTGTTGTGCTGTTATTTGTATAGTTTCGTTTAGTGAAGTCTTATTATTTTATAGAAGGAATTTCTACTGTAAGGATATTATTTTCAATCAATATTCTGTTATTTTCCAATGCTAGGCTTTCTATTTCCTGGTTAGTTTTATAGCCAGTGTTAGACCTATTCTTTTACCGAGTGTGTGTGTATAATTTTTTCAAAATTGAAACTTATTTTGGGTATGTTTTTCTTTTATTGCTTCTGTAGAACCTACTGGGTTGGTGACATTTACAAGACAGAGTCTTGAAGATTTTCCAGAATGGGAAAGGTAACAATAATAATAAAAATAATCCTAGACCCCTAGAATTAGAAGGACTCTTGCACCATGAGAGGATTCTATTTTATAGCACCTGGAAAGATGGTTTTCCAACCTCTATTTATCCTAGTGCCAGGGAGTTTCTTCTCATGAATGATCCATTGATAGCTCTCATTTTTGAAAAGGTTATGCCTTTTAAATCAAAGTCTATAACCCTTTGATTTCTACCATTTTGTCTTGGTTTTGTCTTCTGAAAGAAAGTCCTATTTAAAATTGAGGAGTGTTGTATGTGAAGACACTAATAAAAGGAACACCAATATTTAAATGTTTCTCCTTACCCTTTTTTTTGGTTAGTGTTTGAACTTTATGGCTTTTCTTTCTGGAGGACAAGATTGAGAAAAGTCTTTTTATTATTTACATTTTAGTAAATAGTAACCATCTAGAGTTTGTTGAGTGGCAAGAATTTTGAAGTTTGGCTGCCCTTGTGTACTACTGGTAGATTTTGTGGAAGTTGCTATTTACCGTTTGTTTCTTATTTATCAGAAAATATTGAGGAGATAGCAGCCAATATGAGCTAATTCAGATTTGTAAGGTCCTTAGTGTCCTGAAATAGTTAACATATTTCTTAATCTAAAGCAAGTCCCTCAGTACACTTAAAGAAGTGTGGATTAACTTTTTAAATATGTTTGAGGACATGATGAAGCATACTAAACACATATTTAACCAATGCCTCCCATTTTCACTTTCTAATAATTTTATGATAGTTTGTAATTGTTATATGACAGTTTGTAATTGTTTTGTTTGGAATTAGTGATGAATGGAAATCACTTAAAAAAAAAGTTAACTTGAGAAGTCATATCTGCTTAGGTGGCTTTCCTGCGGTGTTTTCATCCATCAAAAATGTTTATTTGTGAAGTGAAAGATAAAGAAATTTACTTCAGAAGACTGAGTGCATGGTTTAGATGATTATTAATAGAGGGAAGTAGATAAAAGGTTAAGCAACCTGAAGAGAGAAAAAAAAATGAGCCAGAAAAAGATGAGAACATGTACAGCATTTTGGCATCATGGCATGTTAGATCTGAAAGGAACCCCAGCCACCTACCAAAACTCTTGATCAGCTCTGTAATACCTGCAACAGATGGAGACTGGATAGCTTCAGTGATGGCAAATCTGCTGTTTCACATCAGTTTGTTCCATTGGTGGCTGCTTGTGTTATCATCTCATGCTTTCATTCACTAAAAATGTTTTCTACATTCATTCTCCACCATTCCTGGTTCTTCCTTCTGGAGCTACATAAATAAATCTGAATTTCTAGTTTTCTTTAACATTTGACCCTCCTTCGTGTATCTTAATGGCTTCTTGACCTACTTCCCTCTCTTACAGTGCATACAAGTTCATACTAAACTGATTCATTTCTTCTATTTCACATGTAATATGGACTCTAAACCCTTTATCTCTGCTGTTAACATACCCCCATTCATTGGGCCCTCTTAAAATATGGTGCCTGGAATTAAAAGTGCCATTCTGCTATGTCATCTCTATGGTGCAGAGGATTGTTTTTCTTCACTCTTCTATTAATCTGTAATAGGAATGCAGATGTTTTGTTCCTGTTACTTTGGTGTAGATTTTATAGGTCAATCTGAGGGCTTATTTTTAAGTCATCCAGGATCTCTACTTTGCATCTGATATTCATTTGACACTAATGTGAAAGAACACCCATTTGTATACCACCATGTGGGAGAGAAGGGACAGGTCAAAATGCAGAGACTGGCAAGGCTGCTGTGTCAATGAGACACAGTAACTTTGCCTCTAAGTGAGACCAAGATTGTCCCCTTAATTTTGGTAGGCTGAATTTGACTTATTTTTATTTCATTGATCTCTTTTTTGTTTTAGTTGCTTCATATGTGAGTTGGAGAATATAATTAAAATCAGTCTCCCAGACTCCACAGAACCAGAAACATGCATTCACTTAAAGAGGGATAATGAAGAAAAGAAAAGGATTGTTGGTGTTCCCAAGAGTAAGGGGCTAAATGGGTCCAGGAGCTTAGAGGCTTTCCTGAATTCCATGTTTCTGGCATGTTATAGTTAACCCTTTGATTATCAGCAAATACTTTAGCCAGGCTTAATCACAGAGAGCCAGAATCATCTATGTCTTTGACTCCTGGGGCAGGGGTGTAGAGGATGACCTATTGGGAAGTTAGAAAATGCTTCAAAACAAAACAAAACCAAGAAAAAGTTTATAGCAATTTCGTAATTTTATTAAGAGCTACACTATAAAGTTTCTAGCTTCAGTCATGGAGAATAGTTGACAACAGATGGAATTCCCGTTCTGAAGCCCTGACTGACAGCCCAGAGATTTTTAGATTATGCTTCTTTATCTTTTTAGTAGTATGCTTACAGGGGTCTTCCTCTGAATAAAATGGCTAGGAAAGTAGGACCAAAACAAGGAAGTTAAAAAAAAATCAAACTTACGATACTGTTTTCTACAAGAGACCGGGAAAGTAATTTTTCTAAAAGTGTAGCATACTGATTCAGAGCCTGGACCACTGAGTGAGTCTACCTAGTTTCACATCTCTGCTGCTTTATTTTACTAGTCTTGGTTAGCTTACTTAGATGTTCTGTGCTTTGTTTCCCCATCTATAAAAGGAGATAGTAATAGGGTTGTTGAGAGGATTAAATGAGTTAATACAAATAAGGCTCTTAGACAGAACCTGTGCAGAATTACCTTCTGAGTTAAAGCTGTCAGCCTGTTGGGCTGGAGTTTTGCCAGAAATGTATTTAAATTCATTGAAACCAGGAAGGAATCAAACAATTCTCAGTACTTTTCCAGCTAACCTCCTGGACTATTTTCTAAAAAATATAATCATCTCCTCCCTCCCAAAAAAGATTATTGGTACTCTTACGTGAGTTAGAACTTTGGATCTCCTCTGTTTCGTTCATTTATATTTTTTATTCAGTAAGTGATCAGGGGAAAAATATCTAATAAGGAAAATAATGTTAACAAATACTATTAATACAATGGAATTTGTTGTTAATATAACATAAGTCAAGTAAATACCTCAGTGACCATGGTTGAAAGGGAAAGAAAATAATTATGCCTTCTAAATTACAGGTACTAGGTTTATCTGTTAATCTTATTAATAGAAAAATACCATTGTTCAGAATTTCTGTGGCATGTATTTTCATCAAGACACACACACACACACACACACACACACGGTTATCAAACAATGAAAATAGAAAATGGAAGCCTTAAGAGAATCATATATGATTTATTGCCAAATTTTTTCTACGTTTTTCCTCAGATTGCCAACTCTAGCCGTAACAAAATTTCATAGAGCTTAATTTTTTTTATATTTTGCAATGTTTTTTAACTGTTTTAAAGTAGAAAAACTTTCATATTATTTAGAGGAAAAGCAGGTTTCAAACAATGTGTTATCCAATTTTAATTTAAATATGTATATTTACATGTTTGAATAAAGGAGGATCAATACCAAGAATGTTAACAGTGGGCATCTGTTTCTGACTTTTGAGATTTGGGGTGGTTTCAGTTTTTGAATAGTTACCTATATTTTCACATTTGTCCGCAGTGAACAACTTGTCATTAAAATAATAAGTAAGGGAATGTCTTTTTACATTGTAGATGTGAAAAACCCTTGACACGATTGCATGTCACTTACGAAGGTACCATAGAAGGAAATGGTCGAGGCATGCTACAGGTAGGTGAATTTCAGTAGTGTCTGTGTATGGTTAGGACTTTTTCTTGTCAAGCTTCTGACAGCAAAAGGAATTTGAAAAGCTGTTTATTTGTCTCCTAAACTGATTTAATGCAAAGAAGCGCGATAGCAGAATGAAGAAAAACACCAAACAGGTCACTTTGACAGCCTTGGTAATGTTATTTGCCAGTGTATACTCTCTGTTTCTTATATGTGCTTCTCTAAAAAGCCTTTGACAGAAAATCCCAAGATCTGGACAGCATCAGCCTCTTGGTTCAGACACTGATAGTAGGTTGACAGTGGAGGAAGTTCCCAGGGTATAGTCTTGACAGACTGTCACCAAGCATTTTTATTCTTTTTCCTTAAAGGCTCTTCTTGCTCTGCCCCAGTTGATGACCAGATTGAGATGTTTTTCTGCCACCAACAGCTTTGTTTAGGTTGATAGGGCAGACATCTAAAACTGATTGATAAGAAAGGCCTGTCTCTCATATGTAACAGTTTCACGCACGTGAGCTAGGTGTTTGCTATGCCTTTTCCCTGTTAAAAGCAGGCAATTCTGGTCCACCCCTCAATCTTTGTTAATAATCTGTTACTGCCTTTACCTTTAAAAAGTATTTTTGGAGAAGGGGGTTAACAAAAACCCCATGTTTAAAATACAGTAATATCTAACCTAACCTTTTGATTTATAGTGCTTCTTTAAAATTCACTAACAATGTTAGTGTTTTGTGTTCTTATCCCATTTATAAGAGCATTGTAAACTGAGTTTTCTTTGAAAGAAGCTTGTATACCATCATTTATACTGATAATAATTTTTCTTCTTAGATTCTTATTTTGTGCTTATATTGGTTCAGAATCTAATGAAAGCAGTTGCCTGAAAATGGACTGATTTGTTTGAATAACAATGCTTACTATAAAATTTATGTCTAATTATTATTTAAGTGAAACAGATTCTTTTTTAAATGGCCTTTTATTTGGACATATTTGTAATTAAAATCTTCAAAGAGACAAACTATGTTTTATTCTAAATCACCTTCTCCTAGTGGTTATTTGAGCTTATAAACAAAAATACTTAGGATAGCTGAATTAATATTTTTCCTGTGCTTAACTTCAGCAAAACAAAAACAAAAACAAAAGATATTTAAATTTGCATTTACTCCTATACCTTTTTTCTGTTTAAAAAATAATCTTAAAATATGCTTAAATATTGGTTCAAATTAATATCATTTTTTCCCCCACATTCCCCTCTTGATGCAGTTCTTTCCATCTTTAAAGTCTTGGATAAACTGAGAGATTCTTAATACACGTGAACTAAACAAAGTTACTGCTAGTTAGCACCACAGGAATGCTGACCTTTCATTACAATACAATTCAACAAGGAATTATTTAACAACAGTTAAGGTTGAGATCCTCCCCACTTCCTTGGAATATATTATAGATGAAATGTGAGACCTCGGTAGATTAGAGAATACCGTAAGGGCTTCTTGCTATTAGTTGTTCTCCCTACCCATGCCATGTCTCCCCAGGAGATCGGGGAATATTGTATTGCAATGCTACAGAGCTCCTTGTGTAGCATATAAATTACATTATGCTGAATGGCAACAACAACAAAACCTCTCTGAGGAGCGTTATCATTCCTGTCTTTTCATCAAGTTATAGTTCAGAAGCTGAGTAATCTGAATGAGTAACTTTAAAGTGACTTGGAAAATAACTGGCTAAAAATAAGGATGCACTCACATTCTTGTTTTCATGTACTGGAAGAGGTTTCTCAACTGTTGTAGAGGGTCTTTATTGTTAAGAACTTTTTTAAGTAGTAAAACTTTGGTTTTCTAAAAGACTGGCATTTAGAGGCATACTGAGTTTAGTGTCTTTATTTCTGTGCACACCTTTCAAGTTAAAAATATGGGCCTTTTATTCAAAGAGTAAACAATAGCATACACATTGAATGTATTTCATGATCATTATCAAGTAGTACATAAGTTGGATAGAGCTTATCTTTTTATTTTTGTTATGTACCTTATTCCAGTAAAAATTAAGTTAGGCCAATCTTAAACCTCGTCTGTTTCTCATTTGTAGTCACAATATCATTATACTTTTAGGCACTCAGCCAGTCTCTTAGTTCTCAAGTACAGTCCATTTTATTTCTTTACTGAGTTTCTTCTCTTTCCTTTACTTTACCACTTGCCTGTTTGAGGCCCTAGTAGTGCTTGTATAAACTATTCAGTACTCAGCTAAAACCAGTCTTTTTACTTTTAGTTTTACAGTTTTCCATTTATTCTTTAAACTCTAGCCTGAATTATCTTCCTAAAACATAAGTCCAGGTGTTACTTGAATCTTTCCCAGAACCTTCAGAGGGAAATTGAGTAAAAATTCCCTAGACCTCAGACCACCTCATCACCAACTGTAAGCCTCCACCTACTCTACACTGCAGGCAAGCACGATGAATCTGTTTACCATTCCCCTCATACAGTGATTTACATTTGTTTTTTTTTTTTTGCCCTGTATCCTTGTGCAGCTATGCCCTCGGCCTGCATGTCAGCTGCCACATCCTCTTGTAAAGCTTTCCTATCTTCCTCCCATGCTCCAATTTTAGTTAATTGTATTATTAGAAAGTATCAAATACATAGTAACAAGCTCTTCAATAATCATCTTCTCATTCTGCTTATGCTCATTCTGACTGCCATCTAAATTGCAAATATGGTGAGGCCAGGAACCATACATATCTTATTCATCTTTGTATCCAGTGATTCCCAGCACAATACTGAGTAAATATTTGTTGAATTGGACAGTTTAAGCCATGAATCACCCAGTGCCCATAGACCTCATATGTAGTAGGTAACTAATTCTAATCAACAGACTAAATTTCACCAAAATTATTTTCCTATATAAGCTAAAGTGTTACTCTGGTTTTGTAGCATTGGTTTTAGTACTCCAGAACACAAATCCAAATATATGATTCTCTCTGGTAACTCAATTGAAGAACTCCTCAGTGGTATGTTTTAGTATTTTCTAAGTTCTTCTGTGGTAAAAGAAGAATGCTTCGCCTTCTATTAATTTCTGTCTTTTGACATATATTTTTACATATCAAACGATTTATACTATTGTTTTACTATTTTGTAAAATAGGCTTCAGATTGTCATTTAGTATCAGTTGCTTTAGAGAACACTGAAGTTTTAAGAAATCATATATTTTAAAAGAGTTTGAAAGAATATAAGCCTCATAGTATTTAGTAAATTCTATTTTACTTGTGTGTATGACTGTGTATATACACAAGTTGTGTGTGTGTGTGTGTGTGTTTGTGTGATCTAACTCCTCAGATAGTCTCACTAAGGAAAAGATGGTTGCTATTTCTTACATACTGCTTCATGAGGCTGGCATGGTGCTGGACACACTGGACAAACAGAAATAATGCCAGCAAGTTGAGTTTGCTTTCTCTGGAGGATTGTGTAACTCTTCTTTATTAGTAGGCGTTTGGGGATCCCATCATACTACTCCACATAAAGCTTAAGAGTTTCCAACCTAATTGGAAATATTACTTTAATTGAATCTTTGTTGCTATACTGGGTTTTCTTTCTTCCTTTTTTCCTTAGTTATATTTAAAAAAAAATAGTTTGTAATGTTCATGTAGTTTGGGGTTTGGGGTTGAATTTAGAAGGACAAAAATTCGATCTCTTTATTCTTACAATAAGGTTGGAAAAGGTTATCCAAAAAGTTGATTACTAAACTTTTCAGTTCTTTAGGGCAAGTGTTTGGTTACCATATTACATAAGAAAAGTTTAATTAAATTAAAGTCACGTGAAACACATAAAGGGAAATTGAGTAGTGAATGGGGGAGAATGACTTTGAAACCTTCTCAGATAAAGACCTCCCTTGATTTGTGGCCCATGAGACACAAATAGGTTTATAAACAAGAGTCTGTATGATACATAATATTTTGCCTAAAAGCTCCATTTTCCAGATTCCTTCTCTGGTTCTGGGATCCAGAGAAATGGGCAGAGATGTTAACTGAAGTGAGATAGAAAGAGCTTAAGCAACTATAATCTGTCCTTCCTGGGAAGATTACTTATTTGGGGATTGATTTTCATGGGAGAGGAAAAGATGAGAGCTTAGAGACTGTGTGCTTCTTGATCATATATGTAGATATTTTTGACTATTATTTAACATGCCACATTTCCCCAACAGGTGGATTTTGCAAATCGTTTTGTTGGAGGTGGTGTAACCAGTGCAGGACTTGTGCAGGAAGAAATCCGCTTTTTAATCAATCCTGAGTTGATTATTTCACGGCTCTTCACTGAGGTGCTGGATCACAATGAATGTCTGATTATCACAGGTTAGTTTTGGGAAGCCTGGAAAATGGGGTAGTCTTCCCCATCTGTGAATATCTGTCATGAAGACTAGAGACTACCCAGTATAGCTTTTCTCTTCCATGGGCATTAGTCCCAATATTTTTATCCATTAATTTATACTTAGTTTTTGAAATTATTACAGCCTTATTTTCCTAATCTTAAGTAAGACATCTTATCTTTACCTTTTCTTTCTTTCCTGGCATCTTTATCTGAGGAACAGGGATTAAAAACTATTCAGTTACTCCACAGTTTGATTTTTTTTTTTTTTTTTTTTTTTTGAGACAGAGTTTTGCTGTTGTTGCCCATGCTAGAGTGCAATGGTGCGATCTCGGCTCACTGCAATCTCCGCCTCCCAGGTTCAAGCGATTCTCCTGCCTCAGCCTCCCGAGTAGCTGGGATTACAGGCATGCGTCACCACACCCGGCTAATTTTGTATTTTTAGTAGAGACAGGGTTTCTCCATATTGGTCAGGCTGGTCTCGAACTCCTGACCTCAGATGATCCTCCTGCCTTGGCCTCCCAAAGTGCTGGGATTACAGGCATGAGCTACCACGCCTGGCAGTTTGAAATTTTATGACATAATAATGCTCTCAAGAAGAAGACAGTGATATGCCTGTAGTATGTATTCTATTGTAATTCTTCCATTTGAGAGTGATTTGTTCTTATTAAAAATAATTTTCAAGTGGTTTCTTGTACTTTAGTATGAAGACATTGTGTAAATATAATAAGCACAGGAACAGTATTTAGAGAAATCAGTAACCTTTTGTTTACCCTATTTTGAATCCTAAAAGAAAAAGTTCAATTATCATGGCCAGGCGCGATGGTTCATGCCTATAATCCTAGCACTTTGGGAGGCCAAGGCAGATGGATCACCTGAGGTCAGGAGTTCAAGACCAGCCTGGCCAACATGACGAAACCCCATCTCTACTAAAAATACAAAAATTAGCCAGGCACGGTGGCGGGTGCCTATAATCCCAGCTACTCAGGAGGCTGAGGCAGAATAATCACTTGCACCTGGGAGGCGGAGGTTGCAGTGAGCTGAGATCACGCCACTGTACTGCAGCCTGGGCGACAGAGCAAGACTCCATCTCAAAAAAAAAAAAGTCTGATTATCTTGGTGTTTCTTCTTGTTCTTCTTGATTTCTTTACACTAATATGGGAGGAGGAGGGGGGAAATTTAGTCACGTGTATGCTTTAGGTCTGTTATAGAGATTTAATTTTTTTTGTTTCTCCAGACTGAGATATCGCTATGTAACATTATTTTCTTGTGAATAAGCTATCAAGAAAAATGATGATTACTCATATCTCTTAAGAAACTCTTAATCAGGCACCATATGTAAATTGAGTCTTTTATCCAAGTACGTAAAAGAATATTCCCACTTATGGTGCTGTTAATGCACCATAAGTTGCTGGTACTATTTTTTTTTCCTGCAAAAGTGGATTTTTTATTTCCACTTAGAATCTGTTACTGCTTGGAGATGAGTTTAGGGGTCTAAACACTCACCTGGGTTGTAGAATTTAGTTTATTGTTATTCCCAAAAATTATAATAGGAGAAAAACCATCCCCATGAGTTATATAAAATGTGTACCCAACCACATTACCTCCAAAGACATACATGACAAAACTGACTCCAAAGTCTAATCTTGAAGCCACACTGTGCCTCAGATAGATTTGTAGACAACCTTCAGAAGAGTATATTTTCTTATGTTTTGCTTTTAAGATTCTCTTAACGGTTTGAATACGGTGTGTCTACATGTGGATCTCTTTGACTTTATCCTACTTGAAGTTTTTTGAACCTCTCGAATGTTTAGATTAATGTTTGTTATATTTGGTAAATGTTGGGCCATTATTTCTTCAAATGTTTGTTCTTCCCCTTTCCTTGTCTTCTGGGACTCCAAATTA
Source organism: Symphalangus syndactylus (assembly GCF_028878055.3). Classification (NCBI taxonomy): domain Eukaryota; kingdom Metazoa; phylum Chordata; class Mammalia; order Primates; family Hylobatidae; genus Symphalangus; species Symphalangus syndactylus. Next base: position 83,680,720 of record NC_072426.2, read on the forward strand.
TGTGTTTGTTGATTCACTTGATGTTCCACGGGTCTCAGAAGCTCTGTTTATTTTTCTTCATTCTTTATTCTTCTTGTTCCTCAGGCTCAATCTCAATTGACCTGTCTTCAAGTTCGCTGATTGTTTTTTCTGCTTGCTCTAAACTGCCTTCAATCTCACTGGTGAATTTTTTATTTCAGTTATTGTACTTTTCAATTACAAATTTCTGTTTATTTTTTATAATTTCTATCCCTTTATTAATATTCTCTATTTGAGAGTTATGATTCTTATACTTTAGTTTTTTAGACATAGTTTTCTTTAGTTGTCTCAGTATATTTTAAATAGCTGATGTAAATTCTTTGTCTACTAAATCCAACATCTGGGCTCCTCAGTGGCAGTTACTACTGACTGCTTTTTTTTTTTTAGTATGGGCCATACTTTCTCATTTCTTTCTATGTCTCCTAATTTTCATTTAAAACTGGACATTTAAAATAATGCAATGTGACCATGGAAATCAGATTTTCTCTTTTCATCACAGTTCATCCTTCTTGCTGTTTTTTCAATGACTTTTCTAAACTAATTTTGTGATGTCTGTGTTCTTTCTGTGTGTGGCCAGTGAAGTCCCTGCTCGTTAGATTAGTAGTCAGGTAATGCTTGAACAGATTTCCTTAGATGCCTGAAACTAATAAGTCTCAACAAAGCCTAATAGTCTTTGTTGAAGGGCTGTATATGCAGGTGCAGCCTACCTTCAACACTGCACTAAGCAGTTGATGCCTCTGCCTTAGCCTTCACTTCCTGTCAAGGTCAGGCAGAGGAGAGAGCTGAGGGCTTTCTCTAGTTTTTCCTGAGCATTCATATGGCCATGGGCACGCATGAGCCCTCTAGATTCCTTCTTGTTTTAATATATTAGAACTTTTCAAAGCCCTTTGTGGACATTCTCATTCTTAGCTTTTCCTTTGAAGCTTTTGGCTAGCCTATTGTTTGCCCCAGCTGTTTGCCACCACCTCAAGAAGTCTCAGTGTTAAACAATCCCTGTAATTGTTTTCATCAAACCCTCAAAAGAATTAGGCTTTTCCTACTGGCCATGCTCCAAGTCCTGTAAAGTAAAGACAGCCTTCTGAGCCAGGCCCTCCAGGGACCACCAGACAGGTGAAATAATGACAGTTCTCTGAGAATTGGGCTTTGAAGGAGCTTCAGCTTTCTTTTGCCCCCTCTGATGGCTGCTGATTTTCACTGTGATTCAGGAAGGTTAGTTTTTAAGGCCGAGATGGAGCTTGGGAGAGTGGGCTGGGAATAAGGCAAATAAAACACTGCAAAGTTTATTGTTTTTACCAAGATTCAGCTTGGTTTTTCTTGAGTAAGCACTCCCTGGATTGCTGCAAGCCTTTGGCTACTTTTCAGTTGATTCTCACAGTGCTCATCACAGTGTTCCCGTTGCTTTCATGGAGGAGAGAGTTTTCAGAGGTTTTTACTGCACCATTTTTTACTGATATCTTTTTATCTTTTGTAAGCACCCGTGGATGAAGGAGCTTTCAATGAGTTATTCTACATCATTTAGACATCCTATGTAAATTTTTATCCCTGTGATTCTGCTGTTTTGGTGAAGTAAGGCAAAAAATAAAAAATTTTAAATTGTCTGAGTTTATGTAGGAAATTAAGATTGGAACTTCTGCAAAGGAATTTTTTTCCTGGACAGAGCCTCAGTCAGCCACTTGAAGTTAGTGACTTGGAGTATTGCATCCAGAATTCTGAGATTATGATCCAAATTATACTGAAATGGAAAGATAAACTCCTTTTGTACTCAACACTTCCTCAACTCACATTTTGGCCATCTGTCTGCATTTGTTACGGATGCACGTGGGAAGTATATAATTGGGCAAGGTACTAGGGGAGATGAGAGTGCAAGGAATTACAGAACAAAAAACTGGCATAAATCTATTGTTGAGCAACCAGCAGTTTGGCTATTGGTCTCATATCGTAGGGAAGCTCTGCAGGTTTGGACTATGACTGTCTTCATCATTTACGTACATCAAATAATACTTTAAAAGATTGTTATTCCGGCTGGGTGCCGTGGCTCACGCCTGTAATCCCAGCACTTTGGGAGGCCGAGGTGGGCAAATCATGAGGTCAGGAGATTGAGACCGTCCTGGCTAACACAGTGAAACCTCGTCTCTACTAAAAATACCAAAAAATTAGCTGGGCCTGGTGGTAGCCGCCTGTAGTCCCAGCTACTTGGGAGGCTGAGGCAGGAGAATGGCGTGAACCCAGGAGGCAGAGCTTGCAGTGAGCTGAGATCGCACCATTGTGCTCTAGCCTGGGCAACAGAGCGAGACTCTGTCTCAAAAAAAAAAAAAAAAAAAAAAAATTTTTTGTTTTAGCTGTTAAGGTAGATTTGGATTGGCACTGAAAACAAAATATCCCATCAGTTTTTAAGATGAATTTACATTCTTGAAATAAAAAACTTGGTAAAATGCATTTAAACTTAAAGCTAACTTGTTTCATTTGCTTAATTTCTCTAGAAAGTAGTAAGAACTGGGCCAGGCGAGGTGGCTCACCCCTGTAATCCTAGCACTTTGGGAGGCCGAGGTGGGGGGGATCACAAGGTCAGGAGATTGAGACCATCCTGGCTAACACGGTGAAACCCCGTCTGTACTAAAAATACAAAAAATTAGCCAGGCATGGTGGTGTGTGCCTGTAGTCCCAGCTAGTCTGGAGGCTGAGGCAGGAGAATCTTTTGAACGTGGGAGGCAGAGGTTGCAGTGAGCGGGGATTGCGCCACCGCACTCCAGCCTGAATGACAGAGTGAAACTCTGTCTCAAAAAAAAGAAAAAAAAAAAAAAAAAAAAGAAAGTAGTCAGTACATTGTCATCCTCCATTAATGTTGTTAATGTAAATAAAGGATGTCATTTTCCTTGGGAATAAAACAGGAATGTTAAAAGGAAAACATAAGAATATTTTCTTTTTTTAAAGATAATTTGTCCCCAGTCTAAAAAAGGATTCTAATCTCCTTTTACGTAATCTCTAAACGTTCCTGCAGCTATTGTAAAATGAATGGAAAATTGCAGATCCATGACTTACCTTCAGATCTGTAATTACCTCAGGCTAAGGACATATGGGGTGACTTTTAACTCAGCATTTTCCCCCACATCCACTTAACTTTATTATAGTGCCTCCTAATTAATATCTGTGATGTGATGTTACCTTAATGGAAATGGCCATTTCATCATCTATTTGATGTCTGGATTTCTGCCATCTCCCTCCTTAGGAGACTCTTAGCCATGCACTGCAATCTGTCTGCCTGATCAATTCCATTCCTTTAATGATGCATCCAGCTCAGTGAGCTAATGGCTGTGACTGTACTGCCTGAATCTGTAGAAGAGTTTGAGAAATTGGAAATAAATTAAATTTATCATCATTGTGGGACATCTGGTTGGTATCATTATTTTAAATGAATATGAAACAGGTCATGCAAACAGGCAAATACTTCTATACAGACAGTGTTATCCCTCTGTTTGTTGTGATCCTACCTGGGGCAGCCATGAGTTAAAAACCTTTCAGTAAGTATAGATAGAGGGAAAGAGTTAAAATTCCAGTCTTCCCATTTCTTCTTTTTTTTTTGTCTTCTCTTATTTGTTTCTGTACAACATCCAGAAAATAGTTTCAATACTAAAGGATGTTAAGTTTTCTGAGAGTTGTTTTTCTGCTTCTGTTTGGTGAGCACGTAAACCAGGTGCCTAGACATGAAACCTACTGGGAAGAGTATTCATATATTTTACGTAAAATCTGCCTCCAGTGAATCAGATTATCCCAGACATCACGAATCTTTACATCTTTTCTGAATGTCAGCAGAGCTGATAGAAATGATAACAAGTAGACACCATCACTTATAGTACTGGTGACATCTAGAGTTACAGTATTAGAGGTGCCTGTCAAGACACCAGCTCATTGGGAAAGGTCCAAATTCAGCTGGAGTTTTCCAAAAATGTTTGGAAATTAAACATTTTTATGCTTGTCTTTTCTAAGTTTTTAATAATCATTAGAATTAAAAGCAAGAGTTTTCTATTTACTGCATAATCACTACTGTTTGAGTGATGCTAATAAAATTTGGGTAAAATGGTGTTTATATAAACCTGTTTTCCAAAGGAACAATCCATTGGTAAGTAGAATTTTTTTTAATCTCCAAATGTTTTTTCCCATGATCATTACAAACTCTTATTCCTCATAAGGGAAAATAACCATGTTTCTTACTACTAAATCTAAAAAATCATAAAGAAGTCATAAACTCTTCATAAGATTTTAATGGATTCCTTCTAGTTTTTTCCTTAAGTGAAGGTCTTTGACTATGAAGTCTTAAAGGCCCATCCCTAATGAGAACTATCACAAAGGTCATTCAGTCTTCTGTCTCAGTAGCTGTTACCAGTTTACCTTTATATTTTCATCATAGTTCATTAATTTAAATTTTAAACAAGTTAAAAGCATTCACTTTTTTCAAAGGAGACAGTTGGCATGTTAAAAGGTGTCTGCTTAGAAAACCCAGGGTTTAACTCGTTTAGTACAAAAGTGTTTGTATGTGTATTTTTTATTTCCCATGAAGGAGGGAAGGAAGTAAATCTAACCTTGTTCCTCTCAGAGAAGAACACTGAAACTATATTAACATGAAGTACAAACATGATAATTGATATTTTATATTTTTCAGCCACTTTCTTTTAAAAAGACAGAACAAGTATTTGTTTTCCGAATTAACAGATCAGAATAGGCAGTTTGTCTTTTTATGAACAGGAAAAACGAGGTTTGTCTACACTAGGCAGAAAACAGGAAAGAAGGAGTAGTCCTTGCTGTCTTGGTTCCTATCAGGCAAGTAGACCAGGTTGCTTTTCACCCCCAAGTAAATAGAATCACGTATCTGTGGTTTCTCTACCCCCTTAAAAAATTTATTTCTAATGACACCAATACTGATGATGGCTTTGTGGGTTTGAATGAATTTTTTACTTGTCTTATTTAGTTTCCCAAGGAATTCTATGATGTAAACAAAATAAGAATTATTAAGAACCCTGAATTTCAGATGATGAAATGATGTCCAGTGAGGTTTGGTTATCTAAGGTCACCTAGCTAGTGAAGATTCACTTTGAGTTTCTCATGTTTCCTAATCTCAGTGCAGTGCTCTTTTTACTATACCATGCATTTACTGTAGATGTGAATTTTTAGTATGCGTCAATTATGTAGTGCCTTCAGATTATTTCTGGACTCATTGTTTTAATCTCAGTTAAATTTCTTTGGCTCATTAATTATTACGTTTATTCGGCAAGTTCTTACTCAACTGCTTTTATATTCTTGCATTACAAGATGCTAATGTAGATAAAAATATTATTTGTTTTTTCTTTTTTTAGACACAGGATCTCTGTCACCCAGGCTAGGGTACAGTGGCACAATCATAGCTCACTGTTAACCTCAAATTCCTGAGCTCAAGGGATCCTCCCACTTCAAACTCCTGAGTAGCAGGAACTGCAGGCTCACACCACTGCACCCACCTAATTTTTTAAAAAATTTTCAGAGGAGACGAGGTCTCACTCTGTTGCCCAGGCTGGTCTCAAACTCCTGGGCTCAGGCAGTCCTCCTGCCTCGGCCTCTCAAAGTGTTGGGCTTACAGGCATGAGCCAACACACCCCGCCTATAATTTATAATCCCTGCCCTTGAGGAGCTGAGAGTCTAGTGAGGGAGTCAGATTCCATTACTTAAGACAGATTTATTGAGGTATAATTGACATAAAATAAACTATTTGTTTAAAGTATACAATTATGTAAGTTTGGATGTATGACTACACCCATTAAGCTGTCTTTTGTCTAAGTTTTCATTGTTTTTTGTTTTAATTGAGTTTTGAAAGCTTTATATATTTTGGATATAAATGCTTTATCAGATATTTCTAGCATGTGTTTTCATTTCTCTTCACAGTGACTTTTGAAGCACAGAAGTTTTAAGTTTTGAAGTAAGCTTATTAATGTGCTGTTTTCATACTTCCTGTTTTGGTTGCTATAGCTTTATAATAAGTCTTAAAATCAGGTAGTATGGATCCTTCAACTTTTTTCTCCTTCAGAGTCGTTTTGCCAAGTTTTAGAATCAGTATTTCAATGTCTCCCAAAACAGCTTGCTGAATTTTGAGAATGCTTTGAATCTGTAGATCTATTTGGGGAGAATTGACTTTTTTTTTTTTTTGAGATGGAGTTTTGCTCTTGTTGCCCAGGATGGAGTGCAATGGCGCGATCTTGGCTCACCGCAACCTCCGCCTCCCAGGTTCAAGTGATTCTCCTGCCTCAGCTTCCCTAGTAGCTGGGATTACAGGCATGTGTCACCATGCTTGGCTAATTTTGTATTTTTAGTAGAGACAGGGTTTCTCCATGTTGGCCAGGCTGCTCTTGAACTCCCGACCTCAGGTGATCCGCCTACCTCGGAATTGACATCTTAACAATGTTTTGTCTTTGACACATGTCTAGGATATATGTCTCTGTTTATTCATGTCAGTTTTACTCACTAGTATTTTATACTAGTATTTTATAGTTTTCATTGTACAATTCTTCCCCATTTTGTCAGATTTATCCATAAGTATTTCATAATTTTGTTGCTATTGTAAATTTTTCAAATTTCTGTTTTTAATTATTCATTGCTACTATGTGGAAATGCAATTGATTTTCAGATTACAATTCAATATATTAAGTGCTCTACCAATGTTATATGCAAAGTACCTTAGGAGCATGGAGGAAGAACAATCAACCCTACTTATGGTGTCAAGGAATGCTTCATAAAAGAAATAACATAAATTTTCTAGTTATTTTCTTGATTTTTAGCATGAATATCTTGTCCAAAATCTAGATAAATGTCTAATAATTAAAATACAAATTATTTTTAGAAGCAGTATATTAAATAATAGACTGGAAACTCTAGTATTGAGTTTAAATCTTGGAACTTTTGATTCTGGAAATTTTTAATCATATATGAAAATAGATTATTTTCAGAGCTTTATTTATATTATGTGGTTTTTTATTGTGTGTTTTTCTGTTTGTTTGTTTTGAGACAGAGTCTCGCTCTGTCACCAGGCTGGAGTGCAGTGGCACAGTCTTGGCTTACTGCAACCTCCACCCTCCAGGTTCAAGTGAGTCTCCTGCCTCAGCCTCCTGAGTAGCTGGGACTACAGGTGTGCGCCACCACGCCCAGCTAATTTTTGTATTTTTAGTAGAGATGGGGTTTCACCATGTTGGCCATAATGGTCTCGATCTCTTGACCTTGTGATCCACCTGCCTCGACCTCCCAAAGCGCTGGGATTACAGGCATGAGCCACCCTGCCCGGCCTTATGTGTTTTTATGTGTATGTATATGAAATTTCAGACTTACAGAAAAGTTGCAAGAATAATACATGGAATTTCCATATACTGTTTACTCAGATTCACAGAAAAGTTGTAAGAGTAATACATGGAATTTCCATATACTCTTTACTCAGATTCACCAGTTTACATTTTCGTCCCATCTACTTCATCATTTTCTCTATTTTCTTTTCTTGAATTGTTTGGGAATATATTGGAGATACTGTGCCCTTTTATCCTTAAATACTTTGTTGTATATTTCCTAAGAACTAGGACATTGTCTTACATCAGCACAGCACAGTTAGTTATCAAAATCAGGAAATTTAATTTGATACAGTACTGTTAGTTAATCTACATTATAATATAATTTTGTTATTCCAATTATGACCTTTGTAGCTTTCTTTTAAGGTCATAAAAGAAATTGAAGTAGTCTTCAATTCATTCATTTATAAAATTGAAGTAGTCTTCAATTAGTCCAGGCTCATACCTTGGTATTTTTTAAACTGGAACCATTTCTTAGCCTTTCCTTGTGTTCGTTCACTTTGATATTAATAAAGTGGATAGGCTAGTTATGTTGTAGATAACTTCTTGTGTTTGCCCACTGCTTCTTCCTAATTAGGTTCAGGTTATTCATTTTGGTAGGAATCCCACTAAAGTGATACTGTGTTCTATTTAGTATATCTTTCAAGGAGACATATGATAGCAGTTTGTCCCAATATTTGTGACACCAGTGTAATGACTTGGTTAAGTTGGGTCGACCAGGTTCCTCCACTGTCAGGTTATTCTTTTTCATTCTGTAATTAATGTATCGCTATATATTTTATATACTTTGAAACTGTAAACATCTTGTCCTCATTAAACCTTCACCTACTAATTTTAGCAGTCATTGCTAATATTTTAAACTCCCATTCTTTCTACATTTAGTAGTTGGCATTCTACTATAAGGAAGGATTTTCCCTTTTTCCTTATTTGTGTATACTTATTTATTAATATTTTTTATTTATTAATATATATGCAAGTATAGACACTTGCATTCTTATTGTATTCAGTGGATTATGATCCATTGCTATTATCTGTTTGGTGCTAAATTGTCCCATATTCAATCAGTGGGAATGCCTTCAAGTTAACTATTGTGTGCCTTTGACATGTGTCCATCATTCTTTAATGCACTTTCTTCTTTGAGCATCTCCATCTTTTTAGCACAAAAAGATGTTGTAGGCTCATCTTGTATATTCCCTGCACCAGCTCTGGCACCAACCATTTCTGCAGGTGGTCCTGGATTTTAGTTAGTTTTTGGAAGACAAGATTTGAACTAGAACATATATGTTACACACACACACACACACACACACACACACACAACTGTGAATTTATATTGATACCTCCCATTCTTAACCAGCATCACAGCCTATATTGTACTCTTTCTCCCTTTCCATAATTGGAACTCTCTTCCCCAACAATGAAGAATGTGGCTCCCAGTATCTTCAATTTTTCTCATTTGTTTAAACCTAATGTATACAAAAGGTGATATCAGGACTTCTAAACCATGCCACTGCAAAAAGTAAACCTGTTAAATAGAGTTCATTATTTGTTTACAGTTCTTTTATTTTTGAAGTAAAATTTACACACATTGAAGTATACAATGTTAAGTGGATAATATGGTGAGTTTTGGCAAATAGATATGCTTTTATATCCCACACCCCTATCAAGACATAAAAAAAAAACATGTCTAGCACCTCAAAAAATCCCCTTGAGCCCTTTTCTGGTCAGTCCCCAACCCCAGAAACAACCATAATTTTTATTCTTTTCATTATAAATTACGTTTTTCTTTTTTTTTTTAAATGTCATGTAAATACATATTATACACACTTCTGTATCTTGCTTCTTTTGCTTAGCATAATGTGAGATCTATCTATGTTTTTTAATGTATCAGTGGTTTTATCCCTTTTATTACTAAGGAGTATTCCTTTGTGTGATCGTGGCAAATGTTTTGTTAATTTTTTATCAATAGTTGGATTGTTCCCACCTTTAGTTTTGTGATAGTCTTTTTTTTTTTTTAATGTCAACTTAGTTAGGCTACAGCCCGCAGTTATTCTGTCAAACACTAATTCGGGTATTGCGGTGAAAGTATTTTATAGATGTGATCAAAGTCTACAAGTAAAAGAGTTAATCTCATTGCATTCAATAAGCATTTTTTTTTTCCTTTGAGACAAAGTCTCACTCTGTTGCCCAGGCTGGAGTGCAGTGATGTGACCTTGGCTCACTGCAACCTCTGCCTCCTGGGTTCAAGTGATGCCCCTGCCTCTGCCTCCCCAGTAGCTGGGATTACAGGTGCCTGCCACCATGTTCAGCTAATTTTTGTATTTTTAGTAGGGACAGTGTTTCACCATGTTGGCTAGGCTGGTCTCTAACTACTGACCTCAAGTGATCTCCCCGCCTCGGCCTCCCAAAGTGCTGGGATTACAGGCATGAGCCACTGTGCTTAGCCACATTCAATACAATTTGCATTAAATAAGTGATAATCTGGGTGAGCCTGATTCAGTTGGGTGGAAGGCCTTAAGAGCAGAGCTGAGGCTTCTCTGAAGAGGAAATTCATTCTGTGCACTGCCACTTCACCCATGCCTGAGAGTTCCAGTGCACCCTTTGGACCTGACTAGTCAGCTCCACAATTGTGTAGGCCAATTTTTGGCAATAAATCTCTTCATATATATGTCCTCCTGGTTCCATTTCTCTGGTTGAGCAATGACTGATAAAAATCTATCGTAAGTAAACCTGCTATGAACATTGTTCTTTGCAGTTTTTGTGAGCACACATTTTTAGTATTTGTTTAGTAGATATCTAGGAATGGAAGTTCTAGGTCAAAGGATATGTGTATGTTTAATTTTATAAGGGATTGCCAAATTCTTTTCCAAAATTATTACACCAATTTATGTTCTACCAGCAATATATAATGAGATTTCCACTTGTTTTCCATCCTTGTCAACATTTAGTGTTGTCATTCTTTTTTATTCTTTTGTATTTTAGCCTCTCTTTTGAGTATATGGTGGTTTCTCACTGTGATTTTTTTATTTGCATTTCTCTGATGACTAATAATGTTGAGCAATATTTTATGTGGTTGTTAGCCAGTTGTATACCTTCCTCTGTGAAGTTTATATTCAGGTCTTCTGTCCATTTTTATAAATTGGGTTGTGTTTTTATAATAGACATGTAGGAGTTTGTCATGTATTCTGAACACAAGTCCTTTGTCAGATATTTGATTTGCAAATATTTTTCCTCCAGTCTTGTCTAAGCATTTTCCTGAAGGTGTTTTTTCATTGTTTGTTTGTTTGTTTGTTTTTGTTTGTGTTTTGAGATAGAGCCTTGCTCTGTCACACAGGCTGGAGGGCAGTGGCATGATCTCAGTTCAGTGCAACCTCCGCCTCCCCAGTCTCCATTTTTCTTTTTTTTTCTAGTGTCTTTTTTTTTTTTTTTTTTTTTGTGAGATGGAGTCTTGCTCTGTGGCCTAGGCTGGAGTGAAGTGACACAATCTCCGCTCACTGCAACCTCTGCCTCCCGGGTTCAAGCGATTCTCCTGCCTCAGCCTCCTGAGTAGCTGGGATTACAGGCACACGCCACAATGCCCAGCTAATTTTTGTATTTTTATTAGAGACGGAGCTTCACCATGTTGGCCAGGCTGGTCTCGAACTTCTGACCTCAGGTGATCCACCAGCCTCGGCCTCCCAAAGCGCTAGGATTACAGGCGTGAGCCACTGCACCCGGCCAGTAGTGTCTTCTTTGTTGTTATATTTACTCCTAGGTATTTTATGGTTTTTGACATTATGGGTAATGGATTTTTTAAAAATGTTTATTTTCCCATTGTTTGTTGCCAGTATACAGACATACCCTTGATCTAAGTTTACTTATATGCTTTTTCTTTATTTTAATTTCCCCTTTCTTTTCTTTTTTTTCTTTTGAGACTGAATCTCGCTCTGTCTCCCACGCTGGAGTGCAGTGGCATGCTCTCGGCTCACTGCAACCTCCGCCTCCCAGGTTCAAGCAGTTCTCCTGCCTCAGCCCCGCTAGTAGCTGGGATTAAAGGCGCACACCACCACACCTGGCTAATTTTTACATTTTTAGCAGAGGTGGGGTTTCACCATGTTTTCCAGGCTGGTCTCGAACTTCTGACTTCAGGTAATCCACCCACCTCTGGGATTACAGGCATGAGCCACTGAGCCTGGCCTCTCTCTTTAGTTCAATGATTCCTTAGGATTTGCTATGTAAACAATCATGTTATCTACAAATAGGGACAGTTTGACTTATTTTTTTTACATTCTTTATGCCTTTTTGTTTATTTTCTTGCCTTATTGCACTGGCTGGAGAGACCTTCAGTACAGTGCTAAACAGAAGTGATTCTTGCCATGTTATGATAGGTGGAATGTTTTTGCCATTAAGTGTGAAGTTAATAGTGACAGATTGTTTGTTTCAGGTACTGAGCAGTACAGTGAATACACAGGCTATGCTGAGACATATCGTTGGTCCCGGAGCCATGAAGATGGGAGTGAAAGGTGAGTCTGTTTCTGTCTTCAGTATTCCATGGCTAAAAGCAAAGGAATTTGGGCTTGACCCTCACACACTCTCATTCCGTCTACTTGTATTTCAACAAGTGAACTTAAAAAGAAAAAAGAAAAGAAATCAGCATTACAGGTTCATTGGTATTGAAAACACTATTACCATCTTCCAGTACCAAAGGGAAGAACAGAGAAGATAAAACCAAAAGTCTAAAGCAAAGACAAAGAGGGGCAGAATTCTCTACAGTTCTTTACCTCTGAGCTACAATCAGAAACCGTGGAGGTTAAATTCCATGTTTAAATCTCAGTAGAATAGGTTCTAATTAGAGCTTAAAGCCTTTGACCAACTTAATAAGTGATCTTTAATTTTTCTGTGAAATTAGGTAGAGGAAATCTATGTTGCGACAGTTGACCTAATGCCGCAAACCAGTTGATGGCAGAACCTGCAGTGTGCTTTGCTGCTCCTGTCTCCTATTTCTTCTTGAAATGTAGTCTTCTACTTTGACATTCTTACTTCTAGTTAACCAGAGATAAAATTTTGCAGAAATACTACCTGAAAGCTTGTGGGGTTTTTTGTTTTGTTTTGTTTTGTTTGTTATTTGATGAGAAAACCATTGTGGCAGAAAGAATCAGCTCTTGCCCACGTGCCACAGATTTATTCCTCGTAATGTCTCAAGTCCATCCTCTGCTTTCTTTCTCTTTATTTTGTTTAAAATATATGGTTGCAACAAACACCTATGTAGATGTTTATTCCTGATAATTATTTACAAACCAGCATGAAGATTTCTATTGTTGGTTTTCAGTTTGAAAAGTTGCTTGGCACAGCAATATATGCAGGTTCATAAAGAGATTAAATATTTGGGATTTTACATGTTTCCAAAATTATCATCTCAACCAGTCCTCTCTATTTCCACAGGCAACATGGTATTGTCTGCTTTGATGTCTTTGTTATTTTAAAAATAGTTTCTCACAGTCAGCAATTGAGCACAGTAGGTAGAATGCTGCACTGAATTATTTCACATTTTTGTAACACTTCTTAGGATTATTTCTTGGACAGTATATAGTGATGTTTCAACCCCAGTGATTTAAAGCAGATCTCTCAAAGCAAAGGAGGAATGAGCTTTTGTCAGGATACAAATTCCATGTCCTTAGTATTAGAGGAAAACAAAGAACTAGATTCCTTTTGTTTGCCCCCAAATCCTTTAACCTCTGAGACTTACTATAAATGATTTACCTGTTTACACTATGTCATTGTGTTGTCTCTGGGTAATTTTTCATTTTACTTTTTAATGCCTAACAGTGCACACTGTATATGCCTCAATCTAAAAATAAAAGGTGTTTCCTTTCCTTTCCTTTTGCTCAGACCTGCAGACACTGGTTTGTTTTTAATATTTTAACACAGCTAAAGTCTTGGCAACCTGACCACTGAGAGGATTTTATTTGAGCGACTACCTGTTCCTTATCTTTTCTCCCCTTTTCATCCTGTCCCAGGGACGACTGGCAGCGGCGCTGCACTGAGATCGTTGCCATCGATGCTCTTCACTTCAGACGCCACCTCGATCAGTTTGTGCCTGAGAAAATGAGACGCGAGCTGAACAAGGCCGGTAACCTTATTTCTTAGTTCATCTGGCAGCTGTCATCTATTTACTGCCATTTTATTAATGCTGAAATTAATGCTTTCTGGTAATTCTTGCAGTGTCAGTATGTCTCTGCCCACAGCTCTCCTGATTTAATGGCTCTGTCAGCTTGTACAAGATGTACTTTCCATTTTGTAATTGTTTGATTCGCAGCTAAGGTTGCCAGATAGGCTGTTGCTTAGTTTTAAACCCCACACATGCATTTATCTCATCAAGTACCTTAGCTGCTATGGAACATTATCATTATAAAACCATATAGAAACAAATGAGCTCTGAAAATTTTTTCTCAGACCTGCTTAATGACATTTTCTCTACAAAGTATGCTATCAGGGTTAAAACAGAAAAACTGAAAAAGCCAGGTCAAATGTTGTTGTATTTTAGGTAAGATTTATGATGGAATCTATTATTTTCTGTAATACTTAGTGCTGCCTACTATATTCATTTTTTTCTTTTTTATTACAGAAATATAAAAATGAGCCATACCTGTTGTTCAAATTTTCAGTATTGGCAACCATAATAAATAAACTCTGTTACACAATAGAGAGCTGATTCTGTTCTCCGGATTTTGGGCTTTCCCAAAACAGCAGAGATTTTCTTTAGTTCCTCAAATTATTCACTCAGCAGAGATTTTCTTTTTCTTCTTTTCTTTCTTTTCTTTTCTTTTTTTTTGAGATGGAGTTTCGCTTTTGTGGCCCAGGCTGGAGTGCAATGGCATGATCTTGGCTCACTGCAACCTCCGCCTCCCAGGTTCAAGCGATTCTCCTGCCTCAGCCTCCCAAGTAACTGAGATTACAAGCACCCACCACCACGCCCAGCTAATTTTTGTATTTTTAGTAGAGATGGGGTTTCACCACGTTGGCCAGGCTGGTCTCAAACTCCTGACTTCAGGCGATCCTGCCTGCCACAGCCTCCCAAAGTGTTGGGATTACAGGCGTGAGCCACTGTGCCCAGCCTAGAGATTTTCTTTAGTTCCACAAATTATTCACACAGCCAAGAAGACTGACCCAATTCTGAAAATCATTCTTTCACTCCCATGAGTAGGATTTGGTTATGAGATTATTAGGATAATGAGGCTTGTGGTTTTACATGGCTATACATGGTGTGCCAGTTCCTACACAGACTTCTGAGAATAATAACAGTGATCTAGACAGACTTTTACTACACTTACAACTTAGTAGATATTTTGAACATAATTAAGTACCTTATATCCTGATCTATTTGGGAGAATCTAATTTATTGTTGAACATGTTCTCATATGTATAATTTTAAAAATTATTTTAATGTTTAGAGTTCTCAAATTTTATAAAATGTTTGAAGAATAATGTACTATTTTTTAAAGTTGAACTTACGTAACAGACATCATTTATTTAAAAATGAAAATAAAAAGTAATCCCTCAGAATAGCTATCCAGAAAGACTGGCCTTTGGTGTATTAACAGTTCTAAAGTTCTCTCCTACCTGACTCTGAAAGTCAGAGATTTGCCTGTACTGAAGATTTGTTTTGTTTTGTTTTTTGTTTTTTTTTGAAGCAGGATCTTTGTTGCCTAGGCTGGAGTGCAGTAGCATGCGCAATCACAGCTCACTGCAGACTCTCAACCTCTCTGGGCTCAGGTGATCCTCCCATCTCAGCCTCGTGAGTAGCTAGGAGTACAGGTGTGCACCACCACACCCGGCTGATTTTTCTTTTTTAGATACACTAGGTTTCACCATATTGCCCAGGCCAATTTCAAACTCCTGGGCTCAAGCGATCTCCTCCCCGTCGGCCTCCCAAAGTGCTGGGATTATAGGCATGAGCCACGACGCCCTGCCTGAAAAGTATCTTTTACTAGTAATTGGTTACATTTTAAATGTAAGCCTATTTTCACTGTCCCAAACTCTTGCCTTAAAGCAGTTGTCCCCAGTGCCATGATGTTTTTAGGATAGAGCATATAGAGTAGGATAAGATTTATCTTTAAATTTTCATGAGGTGCTACTTACCTAAACACGTATATGTGAATTTGTCACACAGTCAAGAGGACATTTATATAAGCAGTAGGTTGTTGGAGAGAAATATGGAAAAGGAAAGTAGAACCAAAATGTGTTTAGCCACGGTTAATACATTAATACAAACTGAAAGCTTCCCTATTTTATGAATGAACTCTATACTCCCACATATACTTTTCTATGAGAACTAGATCATTCGCTTTTAGAAGTTATCCTAAATTATGATCTTTTAAGAAGGTAACTTTGGGCATAAGTCTTTTTTAAAATTGCCAGGTCCAGTTGATTCTCTCTGCACTTACTTGTGTATCACCAACCTTCAGTTTGCCCATCCTCAAAGACACCAGAAATTTAAAAGATGTATGTGAATAGGTTAAGTTAGTTGTAAATATTGGCAACATGGAAGAACATTTATTTATAGAATATAGAGTCTAAATGAGGGGCATTTTATACAAAGAATGAGTCTTTAAGTAACCGGGCAACAGGAGTTTTATTTCATTAGGAGTTGGTGGCAGTCAGTCACACCGCCTTATGGAAGTGTCTCAAAAATATTTTGTTAAATGACTTGACTGATAATTAAATAACTTTTTTTTTTTTTTTTGAGATGAAATTTCACTCTTGTTGCCCTGGCTGGAGTGCAATGGCACGGTCTCAGTTCACTGCAACCTCTGCCTCCCGGGTAGAAGTGATTCTCCTGCCTCAGCCTCCCAAGTAGCTGGGACCAGAGGCACGCACCACCACGCCAGACTAATTTTTGTATTTTTAATGGAGTTGGAGTTTCATCATGTTGGCCAGTTTTGTCTCCAACTCCTGACCTCAGGTGATCTGCCCATCTTGGCCTCCCAAAGTGCTGAGATTACAGGCGTGAGCCACCAGGCCTGGCTTAAATAACTTCTTAGACAGTGTTAATTTAGGTTTTTGAGGTAAATATTTTAGAAGTTACATAAGTACATTATCTTAAATCACTCAATATGTCACAAAATGTTATCTGTTTCCTAAATATTCTTCGGGTGCTCAATAAAGCCTAGTAAGTTGAGTGTCAAATCAAGTTTGGGACAGATGAAGCCCTATGAAGCAAATGGGTTAATTTTTAATGTATAGCGATGTAGTTCTACATTCATTTTCAACCTGCTATTATTCATGTCAATATGCAATAAAGTCTAATTTATAATTCATAAAAGATTCTTTTCAGTCAAATGCAGGCGAAATTTTTTTTTCAAATTATACAGATAACAATAGTAAAAGTAATTCTTGCCATTAAATGATTGCTTACTCTCTATGAGGCATTCTACTTAGTGCTTTAAATGCAGTGTCTGATTTAGTCCTAACCACTCAGGGAGGCATAACTATTTTTCTTGTCTCTAATTTAGAGACAGTTCACTTCTTAGGAAGTTGAGTAATTTGTCGCAGGCCAGGTCACATAGCTGGCCACTGACCAAACCAGGGCTCAAATCCAGGCTCCCCTGCCTTCAAATCTTTTTTTTTTTTTTTTTTTTTAGACGGAGTTTCACTCTTGTTGCCCAGGCTGGAGTGCAATGGCACGATCTCAGCTCTTTGTAACCTCCACCTCCCGGGTTCAAGTGATTCTCCTGCCTCAGCCTCCCGAGTAGCTGGGATTACAGGCATGCACCACCACACCCGGCTATTTTTGTATTTTTAATAGAGACAGGGTTTCTCCATGTTGGTCAGGCTCATCTCGAACTCCCAGCCTCAGTTGATCCATGTGCTTCGGGCTCCCAAAGTGCTGGGATTACAGGTGTAAGACACTGTGCCCAGCCAAATTATTTTTAAAAATGTAAATCCTCCACATAGAGACTACTATAACTAGGTCTGACCTTCTAGACTTTTTATGGTTCAAACTTAAATCATTGAGAATATTTCTGCTTTTGGAATAGTCTCCTACATGCTTATGCCTGAATCACTCTTCTTTTGTGATCATAAATTTCTGCTGTGAGCAAGGTACCTGTTAAATGCTTTTCTCAATATGCTTTTCTGTTTGATATAGTTTTTCAAGAGCCTATCAACACATGGACTAACTTTGAGAAAGCACCTAGTTCAGGGCCTGGCACATGGGAAGGCATCTGATAAATGTGTGTTCTTTTATTCACTGATATATTCCAAAAAATGTGTTCTTTTAGCAAAGAATTAGTTTTTTAATTCTTTCACTGAAAAAGGAAAAAGCAGTAAATGATTTTGTTAAATGTCATTGGCAACTTAATCAGAAACTAATCCAAACAACTTTAGGCCTTCTAAATTAAAGCATTTGTCCCTTACTAGTTACATTTACCTATTAAAATTGACTTAAGAATTTTGGTTATGAGCAGCAGGAATCTCACATAAACTGACAGCACAACTTGAAGACAATGTTTAATATTTTATATCTCTTGTTTTGCAAACTTTTAGAGCAGAAGTCTGTGTTAAATCACTTTAGAGATGACTTGCACAATTCTACGTGTGTGTGTGTGTGTGTGTGTGTGTGTGTCTGTGTCTGTGTCTGTGTCTGTGTGTGTGTATGCATGCCGGAGAGAAAGGAAGAAAAGAAAAAAAAACCCACATTTTTCTAAGCGAAAAAGCAGTAAGACTGGTTTTCACCGTCAGAATTCAGTATGGATCTCTGACCTCTGGGGACCTGTTTGCTACTTTTAAGCATTACTCACCAGTTAATAATTGAAAAGCCAATCCTACAAAGTGCTTTCCAGGCCTCTGGAAAAGGTCTGCTCCATCCAGGCTCCACTGGTCTTATTGGACCCACATCGTGACCTGCAAGTAGAGTTGGTTTTTAAAGGAGGGAACCAGTCTCCTTTCATCTAACTGATACTGTGAAGCAATGTTTAATCCTGTGAGAGATCAGCTGGGTGTCATTCTAAAGGAGAATTATCTTAGGATTAGAAAGATTTATGACTTCAGCTTGTAAAAGTGGCAAATAGCGCTGCAAGAGAAGAAAGAAATCACTTGTGAAAAGTTGTATTTGCCATGTTAGGTAGGATTTTAGGTAGGATTAAGTAATGAATATGTTTTGTGGAGCTTTCTGAATCTGAAATTGAACAAGGTGGAGAGATAGAAATCATCCCTATTTACCTTTTTAAAAATTGATCTGTTTATTGATGTTTTTGTTATTATTCACCATCATATTTGGAATAGGACTGTTATTAAACCAAAGCCTGAAAACAAAACCAGTCAAATTTGCTGCTGATATTCCTAAGAAGTTCAGCATCTGAGCACTTACAATCTTTTCATAAAATAGGTGTCACTTTACTTTTCAAGAATGTTCAAAATGTATCATTTGTAGTGGATTTTCCCTTAAGTTTCCCAACATATAGAATCAGAATAACAAATACATAACCCAATCTTGGATTTTATACATCAGGAAACTAAGATCTACATACTTCTTTGATTTTATATTGCATTTTAGAATAGCAAAAACAATGTATTAATGTTATAATTATTTTAGGGATAAAGTCTAATCTCAGCTACTCGGGAGGCTGAGGCAGGAGAATTGCTTGAACCCGGGAGGTGGAGGTTGCAGTGAGCTGGAGGTTGCAGTGAGCTGGAATCACACCACTGCACCCAGCCTGGGCTAAAAAGAAGAAGAAGAAAAAAAAAAAAAGTCATAAGAAATCACAGAATACTAAAAACCTCAGAAAATCAGTATCAATATCCACTATGTATTAAGTTAAAGAAGTATAGTAGATTGATTTCATATAAATGAGTAACTCTTTAGGAACAATAATTATTAAATTATTCTAGCAAGTAGAATAATGTATTTACATGATAATGAAAGACATCTTTTAAGTAAAATCGTGTATCACTTAAAGATGGAGATATGTTCTGTGAAGTAGTCACTGTGCATATGTCACAGAGTGTACTTACACAACCTAAGTGATATAGCCTGCTACTCACCTAGGCTAGATGGTATGGCCTATTGCTCCTAGACTGCAAACCAGTCGAGTATGTTACTGTACTGAATACTATAGGCAGTTGTGACGCAACGGTGGGTATTTGTGTCTTAAACATAGGACAGGTACTATGAAAATATGGTGTTATAATCTTATGGGACCATCGTCGTGTTTGTGCTTCGTTGTTGAGTGCAACATCACTATGCAGCACGTAACTATCTGCTTGGGCCTTCTAAAATTGATATTGAAGCCAAAGATCTTACTTAAGTGTAAAATCTTAAACATCAGTTTGTGCCAGACTATTCCCCTGGATACCATTTCTTTCCTGGGCCTCATTTTGGGCCTGTAGACTTTTATACCAGTTTTGTTTGGTCTCTTTTCCGTTTTCTTTCCTTCTTCCTACATCTTTTTCATTACCATTTCCTGGTTGGTCTCTAGTTTTTAACTCTAGGTACTAATATTTTCATCTTTCTTCTCAATACACCCCTTTGCAACCTTCAGGATTCCCAAATTACCTTTATGTTCGCTGTCTTCTTCCCTTCCCATCAAAACTCATTCCAAGAGAGAGTTGTTCATTGGTATCTTCTGCTTACTATCCTGAGGTCTCAGTGCTTCCTTTTTCTTTTCCCCCTTCTGAGTTGTTTATTAGTAAAAATAAATTGCTCTGTCATTGCAGACTGTCAGGGCAGGGTATGGCTAGAGTTCAAGCTGGCTTTCTTTTACTCTCGCAGCTCTCTGATCAGTCTTCTCAAGTACTCTTGCTCTGGGTGGGGGAAAAACAAACGCATTTGCCAATATAGAGCTCTTGAGAACTCCTAGTGCCTTTCTCTATGGAGTGAGAACTTGGCAACTCTTTTGAGGTCTCTATCCTTATCTCATCTTTGTTTCTTTACCAAAGGAGTTCAGTTCCTACTCATAAAAGGAAAGGTCCCCTGATTCAAGGCTCTGCCCTGGTCTCCAGCACTTAAGGCATCCTTCTTCCTAGACAAGGGAGAAGCCTGGGCTGACCTTCCAAAGAGGGCTCAGGGCAGCATGCTACTGTCTTATTTCTGACCTTACAAATGCTTGCTTCTTAACAGAATAAAATAATTTTGTATTTAATCATTATAACCAGTTATTCTAATTTCTATGTAATTTTATCATTTAATTTTTATCTGATCAATATTTTTTGGTGGCGGGGTGGGGGATAGAGTTCACTGTCACCCAGGCTGGAGTGCAGTGGCGCCATCATGGCTCACTGCAGCCTAGACCTCCTGGGCTCAAGCAGTCCTCCCACCTCAGCCTCCCAAGTAGATGACACCACAGGTCTTGCCATATTGCCCAGGCTGATCTCAAACTCCAGAGCTCAAGTGATCCTCCCACTTCAGCCTCCCAAAGTGCTGGGGTTATAGCCATGAGCTTTTAAAGATTTGATCTAAACACTGAATGAGGTTTATTTTGAGTTTCATGGTTTGTTTTGATGGCCATTTTTCAAGATAGATAATTTTCCAGGAAAATTGGATAATATTTTATACTAGATTTTGCTTCTAATAATTTAAGTGTTTCAAATTCTCAATCATTAGGCCTTAGTTTCACTAAGCTATTTTTGCACATTGAAGTAAAGTTAACCCAGTTATTTAGAGACAGCAGTAAGAAAGAAACTAAAACCATCCTGATAGTATAAAACAGAGAAATGAACTAGGAATCTGAGGAAGCTTTCTTATCTCTAGGCATGTTAGAAAATTCTGACATGAAACAAAGTGGCAAAGTTATGTTTATTCTTCCAGAGGGTTTGTTTTTTCCCTTGTTTGTTAATGACACAGACTATCTTTCAAGAGCCTATTCAAAACAAATGGAGCTCTCAAATTTTTTTGACCTGAAAGAGATTTTCAGAAGCTCCATGCATCTGACTATGCAGGTAATTTGTGAGCGCTTGTGTAAGCGCTATACCACAGTGTTGAATAATGATCTGGTACCAACTTATAATTAATATCTGTCAGGATTTACAGTCTAGGAGGGTATGGAAGGAATAGCCTTGTTAATCCATCGAGACAGTCTGTAAAATAAATTTTTATACCTTTGTGGAAACTTCAAAGAACAATTTACTATATTTCTATGTGTGGGTTTCATAGAAGCATCTTTCTTTATCCTTGGGTTTTCTCTGGGAACATTTGTCAAGATCATTCTTTTAATTGTATTTGCTATTATATGTAAGCTATATTTTAGGCTTCATTTGGAACTTGAGAACCCAGGGAAGTTTTGCTTTGCCGCTGTATTAAACCTGTTACAGTCTCATCACTTCAGAAAATAAGAATTTAGAAAGAAGGCAGAAAGACCAACTAGCTGACAGCAAAGAGGTGGAAATCAGGAACTCTGGGATCTTACACAATGGTCTTCTCATATAGAAAATGAGCTGTTCATTTAATTAATACTTAGCCAGCATCCTCAGAATATATTGTACTTTTCTCAGATTACTGGCAAATTTTTAAATATTCTAGCTTAAAACAGAGCTGTGAAACTAGAGAATCTTAGAGCCAAAAGGCATCTTAAAGGTTATTTCTTAACCAGGTGTAGGAATTCCTTCTATAGATAGTTCCTTGCTCTTTGTTAAGTATTTCAGTAGCAGGAAGCACATTTATTAATCTAGTCTCCATAACTCAGAGAGAGAATGCTGAGGAGGCATAATAGTGACCCTTTTCCTGATGAAAAAAATAGTGATTAAAGCCTTCAAAGAAAAAGAAAACTGTTCTAACAAGTCGCTTTCCTGGTGGTTTTTCCTAGTAGTTTATAATTGGGATCCTGTTAGTTCTTGAAATATCTCTGCCATTTTCATTTCTGTTTGTTTGAAGTGGAAAAATAAATTGGGACCTGTATTAGTTTAAGGGATTTTATTTGCTTAGCATTCAAACAAATAAATATTAAAATTTATCATTTCTTAGTCTCTTCCTTGCATAATCCCAGGTTTTTCTCTCCCTCCCTCCCTCTTTGTTTTTCCCTCTATTTTGGCCCCTATGGAAAAAAAAAAATGAGAAATTGAACATAAGCTTGATAATGGACACTGATCCTAGTACATCAGTCAGAAACACTGTTAGTGTTTAGGCACTCACAGGCTTTGATAATTCTTTTATCCTGCAGGCTTACTGTGGATTTCTCCGTCCTGGAGTTTCTTCAGAGAATCTTTCTGCAGTGGCCACAGGAAACTGGGGCTGTGGTGCCTTTGGGGGTGATGCCAGGTTAAAAGGTAAGTTGTTGTAGAGAAGGATAAAAGCATTCTGCCCACAAAAAAAAAAGTTAGTCCTTCAAGCCAGATTTCTCATGTCCTGTCATGAAACCACAAAAATCTAAGAGAAAAGGAAAAGGAATATTTAACACTATTTTCTTTTTTCCTATTATGTTTGAAGGAATTCTTATTTCATTTACCATTTTCCTTCAGAGGTCGCTTATCACTTTGATCCCCCAGACACAGTATTTTGTTGAATATTGAAAGGTTGGCTGGAGGAAAAGAGCATATAATGACTGCGAAGTTTCAAACCTGAGCTTGCACTTTCCTCCACTGGAGTGATTTTTATGGACAGTTATTTCACTGACTCATTCATCCACCAAATTTAATAGCACCTCTGCCACTTTCTAGGCACAGTGGTAGGCTCTGAGATACAAAGATGGAGAAGATGTGATGCCTGCTTTGGAATTCACAGTCCAGCATATGAGAGAGAGGCAGTATGAGACTGATGCAGTACATGGGAATGAGTGCTGTAGTAGAGGCCCATGGGGCTGTGGGAGCACAGCCTGGGAGAGCTGCATGAATGGCACAGACAGGAGGCATCTGGATGTCCAAGAAGCAGAAACATTTCTTACGTGTTATTGTTTGTGGTAGGAAATTCACAAAACCCAATCAACAAAGCTATTGGCCATTTACTACATTGACATTTTTTCAAAGTATCAGTTATAGAAAATAATACTATATCATTACTTAGGATGATTACTTTTCCATTTCATCCCAACTGGTCTGACACCACCTGGGTGTACTGCATTGCAAATCTGACACTGACTACCTGGAGTAATCGCAGATCTCGCCTATTAAGGACAGAGTCCACAAGACTGCCCCCACTTCAGACTCCATCCACAAGTTTCAGGGGGATCTCTAGGCCACTCACATTTCTGTCCAGCTGGTTACTATTCTAGGAGGTTCCCACGTCCCCACCTCAGGTTCCATAATTCACTAGAATGACTCACAGAACTCAGAAAAAAGTCCTGTCCTTACCACTGCAGTTTTATTAGAAAGGAGACACATAAAGCGAAGCCTAGAAGGTAAAGCAGAGCTTCTACAACCCTTAGTGTCAGGTCACCCCACTCTCCTGGCACATCAGTGTGTACACCAGTCAGGAGGCTGCACTGACCTTTGGTGACCAAAGATTTCATTGAAGTCTCATTCTGTAGGCATGATTGATTAAATCATTGGCCACATGATTGAGCTTGGTCTCTGCCCTCCCCTGACTCCCCAGTGTGCAATCTGAATCGCCTCATTAGCAGAACAAAGGCACCAGCACTCAGGAAATTCCAAGGGTGTTTGAAGCTTCTACCAGGAACCCAAGATGGCATGCCAGAAAAATTCTTTGTTATACCACAGTTACAAAGTAACAAGCAATAAAGCAGACATAAAACAGCCAGCTGGCCTTAATAGCCGAACTATGTTTAGATAAAATTCATCTCTTTGAGAATACTTGAGTCTGTCATAATGTAACTGCCTTTCCCCTCATCAGTAAAATGCTTCTTAATATTTTATAAAAATGACACATTTACTATTTTTTTTTAATCTAGAAAAATACCATGAAGTATATAAAAATCACTAGAATTCACTGTCAGCATTTGGTGGCCATCCTTCAGGTCATCTCAGTAGCAATCTATGTAACTGTTGATGAAGTGACACCCTCTATTTTATTCTCCAGCCTCTTCCTTTTAGAAAGTCTGCAGTCTCATGGATAGTTTTCAACTATCCATCTAACAAATGTAGATCTACTGAGTACTCAGCATTCGTTAGTGGCTACACAGTATTCTGTTGTATGCACATATGTACCATAATTTATTTCACAGATTCTCCATTCACAGTTTATTTCTTTTCATTATATTATAAGCAGTACTACAGTGTGTAGTACAATTATATATATTATGTGTAATTATCTTCTTAAGGTAAATTCCTAGAGGTGAGATTAATGACTCAAAGAATACGTATACTTCATTTTGATCCTTGTAGATTTCACTCTGAAAGGTGATATCAATTCACATTGTCTTCCTCACATGAACAGCATCACCAAGACAGGACTTTGTTACTCTTTTTCATTTCTCTGAGGCTCAAGAGTTTTCATGTTTACTGGCCATTTGTTTGTTTTGTGAATTGCTTTTTCATACCTTCTGCCCATTCATCTCTTTGGGAGTAGTTTGATTTTATCACTGGCTAGTAATAACTCTTCGTATATTAAAACATATTAATTGTTTAACTGTTACATGTTATAAACATTTTTCTGCTTCTTCATTTATTTCAACCAATTAGGCTGAAGTTACTGAGTTAGCTTTTATTTGTTCACATTTTTGTGGTGTACTTATAAAGATCTTTCCTGTCCCTTTATGCGAAAGACTTTCACCTACATTTTCTTCAAATTCAAAGACAAAAACTGCATGGTGCTATTTTCAGTGTTTGAGGAAACCTATTTTTCACTCTGGGCTTATTGATCTTACGACAGACACTTTTTTCCTGTCTTTCTCTTAAGTAAAATGAATGACTAGATTCAAGTCATCAATCCAGAAGCTAGGTCTGCTGTAAGCCACGGTCATTTGTGATAGACAGTTTGGAAAACTTTATAAATGTGTTCACTTCTTTTCCTTTTTTCTTTTTTTCTGGCTTAAAAGCCTTTCAGACTGCAGCTGTGCTTGCTCTGGTGACTATCAAGCATAGTAGTCTAAGATTTCCATTATATAATTCATTTCCTCTACTATTGAGATTTAAATTTTGGAGTAACTGTGACATTTCCCTATTTAGAACGAGTCATAATGTCCTTCAGTGGGGAATTGGTTACTAAACTATGATGCTAAAAAAAAAGAAATTATGGTACATTTATGCAATAAAATATTATGCATCCTTTAAAAACCATTATAGAAATGTGTCTGCTGACAGGGAAGGATGGTTTTGGAATATTGACAAATGGGAGAAATACACCATGTATGCCATATAAACCATTTTAAAATTAAATCATGAATATAAAATATCACACACAAATTTGAGGTTCTCTATGTTTATCTGTTTATGTGCCAAGATTAACTATGGTTGTTCTCTAGTGGGTGATACTCTTTTTGTTTTGTTTTGTTGGGGTTTTTTCATTTTTTATTTTTAGTAGAGGTGGGGTTTCACTATGTTGCCCAGGCTGGTGTTGTGATTACACTTGTGAGCCACCACACTTGGTCAGTGATGTTTTATACTTTATTTTTAATCTGCATCTTTTTTATTGTGAGCATATATTGTTTTTGTAACAAAAAAATCTTATAAAAAATGTTCATGGTGGGTAACATGGGCAGGTATAAATCCTTAAACTGGTATTTATTTAATTATTAATAGAAATAAGGGTAAGCTGAGCATGACGGTATGCGCTTATAGTCCCAGCTACTTGTGAGGCTGAGGTGGGAGGAATGTTTGAGCCCTGAAGTTCAAGGTCAGCCTGGGCAACATAGTGAGACCACATCTCTTACAAAAAAAGAAAATTACACAAGAAAGAAGGCAAGATTTTTTTTTTTTTTTGAGACGGAGTCTTGCACTGTTGCCCGGGCTGGAATGCAGTGGCACTATCTTGGCTCACTGCAACCTCCACCTCCTGGGTTCAAGCAATTCTCCTGCCTCAGCCTCCCGAGTAGCTGGGATTACAGGTGCCTGCCACCATGCCCGGCTAATTTTTTGTATTTTTAGCAGAGACAGGGTTTCACCATGTTGGCCAAGCTGGTCTTGAACTCCTGACCTCATGATTCACCTGCCTCAGCTTCCAAAGTGCTGGGATTACAGGCATGAGCCACTGTGCCCGGCCGGCAAAATATTTTTAACATGCTTGTTACTTTTTTTTTTTAATTTTATTATTATTATACTTTAAGTTTTAGGGTACATGTGCACAACGTGCAGATTTGTTACATATGTATACATGTGCCATGTTGGGGTGCCGCACACATTAACTCGTCATTTAGCATTATGTATATGTCCCAATGCTATCCCTCCCCCTTCCCCCGCCCCACAACAGTCCCCGGTGTGTGATGTTCCCCTTCCTGTGACCATGTGTTCTCATTGTTCAATTCCCACCTATGAGTGAGAACATGTGGTGTTTGGTTTTTTGTCCTTATGATAGTTTGCTGAGAATGATGGTTTCCAGTTTCATCCATGTCCCTACAAGGACATGAACTCATCGTTTTTTATGGCTGCATAGTATTCCATGGTGTGTATCTGCCACATTTTCTTTTTTTATTTTTTATTTTTTATTATTATACTTTAGGTTTTATGGTACATGTGCACAGTGTGCAGGTTTCTACATATGTATCCATGTACCATGTTGTTTTGCTGCACCCATTAACTCATCACTTAGCATTAGGTATATCTCCTAATGCTGTCCTTCCCTCCTCCCCCCACCCCACAACAGTCCCCGGAGTGTGATGTTCCCCTTCCCATGTCCATGAGTTCTCATTGTTCAATTCCCACCTATGAGTGAGAACATGCGGTGTTTGGTTTTTTGTCCTTGCAATAGTTTACTGAGAATGATGTTTTCCAGTTTCATCCATGTCCCTACAAAGGAAATGAACTCATCATTTTTTATGGCTGCATAGTATTCCATGGTGTATATGTGCCACATTTTCTTAATCCAGTCTATCATTGTTGGACATTTGGGTTGGTTCCAAGTCTTTGCTATTGTGAATAGTGCTGCAATAAACATACGTGTGCATGTGTCTTTCTAGCAGCATGATTTATAGTCCTTTCGGTATATACCCAGTAATGGGATGGCTGGGTCAAATGGTATTTCTAGTTCTAGATCCCTGAGGAATCGCCACACTGACTTCCACAATGGTTGAACTAGTTTACAGTCCCACCAACAGTGTAAAAGTGTTCCTATTTCTCCACATCCTCTCCAGCACCTGTTGTTTCCTGACTTTATAATGACCGCCATTCTAACTGATGTGAGATGGCATCTCATTGTGGTTTTGATTTACATTTCTCTGATGGCCAGTGATGATGAGCATTTTTTTATGTGTTTTTTGGCTGCATAAATGTCGTCTTTTGAGAAGTGTCTGTTCATATCCTTTGCCCACTTTTTGATGGGGTTGTTTGTTTTTTTCTTGTAAATTTGTTTGAGTTCATTGTAGATTCTGGATATTAGCCCTTTGTCAGATGAGTAGGTTGCGAAAATTTTCTCCCATTCTGTAGGTTGTCTGTTCACTCTGATGGTAGTTTCTTTTGCTGTGCAGAAGCTCTTTAGTTTAATTAGATCCCATTCGTCAGTTTTGGCTTTTGTTGCCATTGCTTTTGGTGTTTTAGACATGGAGTCCTTGCCCATGCCTATGTTCTGAATGGTATTGCCTAGATTTTCTTCTAGGGTTTTTATGGTTTTAGGTCTAATATTTAAGTCTTTAATCCATCTTGAATTAATTTTTGTATAAGGTGTAAGGAAGGGATCCAGCTTCAGCTTTCTACATAAGGCTAGCCAGTTTTCCCAGCACCATTTATTAAACAGGGAATCCTTTCCCCATTTCTTGTTTTTGTCAGGTTTGTCAAAAATCAGATAGTTGTAGATATGCGGCATTATTTCTGATGGCTCTGTTCTGTTCTATTGGTCTGTATCTCTGTTTTGGTACCAGTACCATGCTGTTTTGGTTAGTGTAGCCTTGTAGTATAGTTTAAAGTCAGGTAGCGTGATGCCTCCAGCTTTGTTCTTTTGGCTTAGGATTGACTTGGCGATGCGGGCTCTTTTTTGGTTCCATATGAACTTGAAAGTAGTTTTTTCCAGTTCTGTGAAGAAAGTCATTGGTAGCTTGATGGGGATGGCACTGAATCTATAAATTACCTTGGGCAGTATGGCCATTTTCACTATATTGATTCTTCCTACCCATGAGCATGGAATGTTCTTCCATTTGTTTGTATCCTCTTTTATTTCATTGAGCAGTGGTTTGTAGTTCTCCTTGAAGAGGTCCTTCACATCCCTTCTAAGTTGGATTCCTAGGTATTTGATTCTCTTTGAAGCAATTGTGAATGGGAGTTCACTCATGATTTGGCTCTCTGTTTGTCTGTTATTGGTGTATAAGAATGCTTGTGATTTTTGTACGTTGATTTTGTATCCTGAGACTTTGCTGAAGTTGCTTATCAGCTTAAGGAGATTTTGGGCTGAGACAATGGGGTTTTCTAGATATACAATCATGTCATCTGCAAACAGGGACAATTTGACTTCCTCTTTTCCTAATTGAATACCCTTTATTTCCTTCTCCTGCCTGATTGCCCTGGCCAGAACTTCCAACACTATGTTGAATAGGAGTGGTGAGAGAGGGCATCCCTGTCTTGTGCCAGTTTTCAAAGGGAATGCTTCCAGTTTTTGCCCATTCAGTATGATACTGGCTGTGGGTTTGTCATAGATAGCTCTTATTATTTTGAGATATGACCAATCAATACCAAATTTATGGAGAGTTTTTAGCATGAAGTGTTGTTGAATATTGTCAAAGGCCTTTTCTGCATCTATTGAGATGATCATGTGTTTTTTGTCTTTGGTTCTGTTTATATGCTGGATTACATTTATTGATTTGCATATGTTGAACCAACCTTGCATCCCAGGGATGAAGCCCACTTGATCATGGTGGATAAGCTTTTTGATGTGCCGCTGGATTCGGATTGCCAGTATTTTATTGAGGATTTTTGCATCGATGTTCATCAAGGATATTGGTCTAAAATTCTCTTTTTTCGTTGTGTCTTTGCCAGTCTTTGGTATCAGGATGATGCTGGCCTCATGAAATGAGTTAGGGAGGATTTCCTCTTTTTCTATTGATTGGAGTAGTTTCAGAAGGAACGGTACCAGCTCCTTCTTTTACCTCTGGTAGAATTCGGCTGTGAATCCATCTGATCCTGGACTTTTTTTGGTTGGTAAGCTATTACTTATTGCCTCAAATTCAGAACCTGTTATTGGTCTATTCAGAGATTCAACTTCTTCCTGGTTTAGTCTTGGGAGGATGTATGTGTCAAGGAATTTATCCATTTCTTCTAGATTTTCTAGTTTATTTGTGTAGAGGTGTTTATAGTATTCTCTGATGGTAGTTTGTATTTCTGTGGGATCACTGGTGATATCCCCTTTATCATTTTTTATTGCGTCTATTTGATTCTTCTCTCTTTTCTTCTTTATTAGTCTTGCTAGTGGTCTATCAATTTTGTTGATCTTTTCAAAAAACCAGCTCCTGGATTCATTAATTTTTTGAAGGGTTTTTTGTGTCTCTATTTCCTTCAGTTCTGCTCTGATCTTAGTTATTTCTAGCCTTCTGCTAGCTTTTGAATGTGTTTGCTCTTGCTTTTCTACTTCTTTTAATTGTGATGTTAGGGTGTCAATTTTAGATCTTTCCTGCTTTCTCTTGTGGGCATTTAGTGCTATAAATTTCCCTCTACACAGGGAAATTGAATGTGTCCCAGAGATTCTAGTATGTTGTGTCTGTGTTCTTGTT
This sequence comes from Symphalangus syndactylus, assembly GCF_028878055.3. NCBI lineage: Eukaryota > Metazoa > Chordata > Mammalia > Primates > Hylobatidae > Symphalangus > Symphalangus syndactylus. The sequence goes on from NC_072426.2 coordinate 83,710,805, forward strand.
GGTTTCAAAGAACATCTTTATTTCTGCCTTCATTTCATTATTTACCCAGTAGTCATTCAGGAGCAGGTTGTTCAGTTTCCATGTAGTTGAGCGGTTTTGAGTGAGTTTCTTAATCCTGAGTTCTAGTTTGATTGCACTGTGGTCTGAGAGACAGTTTGTTATAATTTCTGTTCTTGTACATTTGCTGAGGGGTGCTTTACTTCCAACTATGTGGTCAGTTTTGGAGTAGGTGTGGTGTGGTGCTGAAAAGAATGTATATTCTGTTGATTTGGGGTGGAGAGTTCTGTAGATGTCTATTAGGTCCATTTGGTGCAGAGCTGAGTTCAATTCCTGGGTATCCTTGTTAACTTTCTGTCTCGTTGATCTGTCTAATGTTGACAGTGGGATGTTAAAGTCTCTCATTATTATTGTGTGGGAGTCCAAGTGTCTTTGTAGGTCACTAAGGACTAAGGACTTGCTTTACGAATCTGGGTGCTCCTGTACTGGGTGCATATATATTTAGGATAGTTAGCTCTTCTTGCTGAATTGATCCCTTTACCATTATGTAATAGCCTTCTTTGTCTCTTTTGATCTTTGTTGGTTTAAAGTCTGTTTTATCCGAGACTAGGATTGCAACCCCTGCCTTTTTTTGTTTTCCATTTGCTTGGTAGATCTTCCTCCATCCCTTTATTTTGAGTCTATGTGTGTCCCTGCACGTGAGATGGGTTTCCTGAATACAGCACACTGATGGGTCTTGACTCTTTACCCAATTTGCCAATCTGTGTCTTTTAATTGGAGCATTTAGTCCATTTACATTTAAAGTTAATATTGTTATGTGTGAATTTGATCCTGTCATTATGATGTTAGCTGGTTATTTTGCTCGTTAGTTGATGCAGTTTCTTCCTAGCCTTGATGGTCTTTACAATGTGGCATGTTTTTGCAGTGGCTGGTACCGGTTGTTCCATGTGTAGTGCTTCCTTCAGGAGCTCTTGTAGGGCAGGCCTGGTGGTGACAAAATCTCTCAGCATTTGCTTGTCTGTAAAGTATTTTATTTCTCCTTCACTTATGAAGCTTAGTTTGGCTGGATATGAAATTCTGAGTTGAAAATTATTTTCTTTAAGAATGTTGAATATTGGTCCCCACTCTCTTCTGGCTTGTAGAGTTTCTGCTGAGAGATCTGCTGTTAGTCTGATGGGCTTCCCTTTGTGGGTAACCCGAGCTTTCTCTCTGGCTGCCCTTAACATTTTTTCCTGTATTTCAACTTTGGTGAATCTGACAATTATGTGTCTTGGAGTTGCTCTTCTCGAGGTGTATCTTTGTGGAGTTCTCTGTATTTCCTGAATCTGAATGTTGGCCTGCCTTGCTAGATTGGGGAAGTTCTCCTGGATAATACCCTGCAGTGTGTTTTCCAACTTGGTTCCATTCTCCCTGTCACTTTCAGGTACACCAATCAGACATAGATTTGGTCTTTTCACATAGTCCCATATTTCTTGGAGGCTTTGTTCGTTTCTTTTTATTCTTTTTTCTCTAAACTTCTCACTTCATTTCATTCATTTCGTCTTCCATCACTGATACCCTTTCTTCCAGTTGATCGCATCAGCTCCTGAGGCTTCTGCATTCGTCACATAGCTCTCGTGCCTTGGTTTTCAGCTCCATCAGGTCCTTTAACGACTTCTCTGCAATGGTTATTCTAGTTATCCATTCCTCTAATTTTTTTTCAAAGCTTTTAACTTCTTTGCCATTGGTTCGAATTTCCTCCTGTAGCTCGGAGTAGTTTGATTGTCTGAAGCCTTCTTCTCTCAACTCATCAAAGTCATTCTCCATCCAGCTTTGTTCTGTTGCTGGTGAGGAGCTGCGTTCCTTTGGAGGAGGAGAGGTGCTCTGATTTTTAGAGTTTCCAGTTTTTCTGCTCTTTTTTTTCCCCATCTTTGTGGTTTTATCTTCCTTTGGTCTTTGATAATGGTGACATACAGATGGGTTTTTGGTGTGGATGTCCTTTCTGTTTGTTAATTTTCCTTCTAACAGACAGGACCCTCAGCTGCAGGTCTGTTGGAGTTTGCTGGAGGTCCACTCCAGACCCTGTTTGCCTGGGTATCAGAACAGCAGATTTTGGTGAACCTCAAATGCTGCTGCCTGATCATTCCTCCGGAAGTTTTGTCTCAGAGGAGTACCCGGCCGTGTGAGGTGTCAGTCCGCCCCTACTGGGGGTTGCCTCCCATTTAGGCTACTCGGGGGTCAGGGACCCTCTTGAGGAGGCAGTCTGCCCGTTCTCAGATCTCAAGCTGTGTGCTGGGAGATCCACTACTCTCTTCAAAGCTCAGTTGGAAATGCAGAAATCACCTGTCTTCTGCGTTGCTCACGCTGGGAGCTGTAGACCGGAGCTGTTCCTATTCGGCCATCTTGGCTCCTCCCCCCATGCTTGTTACTTAATTGTACATGAGTTTTGTGTTTTACCACAGTTTAGTTGTTTGTTTGTGTAAGATACAGGGTCTCATTGTGTCACCCAGGCTAGAGTGCAATGGCGTGATCATAGCTCACTGCAGCTTCGACCTCCTGGGCTCAAGGGATCCTCCTGTTTCAGCCTCCCAAGTAGCTGGGACTGCAGGCATGTGCTACCATCCCCAGCCTCACAATTAGTTTTGAATTGCTTTAATTGTACATTACTTTGACAACTCTTAAGAGAACATTTTTAATATATTAGTTCATTCAATAGACAGTTTACTAACAACATTCTTCCGCAGGCAGCCAGTGGCCCTAGGAGCCACAGGCTAGGAGAGAAGGGACTAGGAGGAGATGGAGGGGCTTTGGGCCTGGCTCCAGCAGCAGCCAGTGGCGTCCTGCTTGCCTGTGCCATCAAAGGGGCTCCCTGTGGCCTCCTACCTGACCTGCATTTTTCTGAGCACCTTGTGGAGGCTTATGTGAAAGCTTTTGAGCCAGTGCAAGCTCTACTTATTTCTGGTGCTCCTAACTATTCCAAAGTGCCCCTCTAGTTCATACTTGACTTTTAACATTTCATTGAAGTTTTAGCTGATTTATTCCTACCCATTTGTGTGGTGACCACCTCTTTCTCCTGTTACTTTCAAACATAAAACCGTTCATGTGTTTTATCTTCTCAGAGGGGCTTGTCACCCTTTGGTTGCCTCGAAAACTCAGCTCTCCTATAAACTCAGAAAAAGTCATAATTTTGTAGATTACAACATTTGGCCTTTTCTCATGGTTGGGGTAGAAGCAGCTTTTTTTTTTTTTTTTTTTTTAGCTTTCTACATCTCGTCTCAGCAAAGATTTTTGCGTGGGGGAGCTTCTGCCTCAAATGTACCACCAGACCCTAGACATCCATGAGAATTTTAGGAGATAACTTAAAATTATCTCAGTGGTTAGTTTGTTAAAAATTTTGCTTTTATCTCATGTCTAATTTTATTACATTGTAATCAAGAATGTAGATAATACTATTTCTACTTTTTGGTGTTTCTTGAACTTCTCTTCATGACCTAACATAGTCAATTATTGCAGACATGTTGGCACTTGAAAAGGTGTCTCTGAAAGGTATAAGACTTACTCTTTTGCTGTAAGATTCTATACCTTTTAGGTCAGACTCTGTCCTTCTGACTTTACTTGCTTATTTTGTGAAGGAATTGAGTGCTACTTTAACGTTCCTTCTTCTGTTGTGCTTTTGTAAATTTCTCCTAGCATTTCCTTTGCTGTTTACTTACGTTTGTCCAACTTGCCTTATTTTGTTGTTTTTGTTCTGTTTTGTTTTGTTTTAGGTGCTTAGCAGCCTGAAGCTGTGGTTTTTAGTTTCTCTCTCTAGTGGTAAGTGGAAAAGAGGGATGAGGAAAGGGCTTTACTGGCCCAATCAGGAACAGAAACTAAGAACCCATGACTGTATTCTCTCCCTTGGACTTCCCCGTATATGTTACCTGACCTGTAAACAAGTATGCCATTGCCAGTTTACTATCATTAAAAGGTGTCTTGTTGCATTTTTTGCATTTTCTTTTCTATCCCCATTCCTTACCTTCAGTACCTAAAAGTGACTTGCAAATAAAATATGCTCAATGAATTTCCATTTAACGAATTTATTCGTTAGCTTCTGTGTGCCTTTAATTAATCTTGGGCTTTAAACATTTTTCTGTAACTGTCTGTCTGTACCTGGCTAATTACTTCGGTCCCTTGTAAGATTCTACTCCAGTGGTAACTACACCAGAAAGACCCTCATTCCCTTCCACCAAAAAAGTTCTGTATTAGGATTCTTTTGGTTGAAAGAGACACTAATGTAGCTTATGCCTTCCACCTAAAAGGTGACTGTTGCTTGACGTGGCTAGAGTTGGCCTCAGGTATGAGTTGATCCTAGAATCAGGCTCTCCCTCTGTTTGTGTTGGTTCCTTTCCTGCCTGCTTCTTTCAATATAATGGCCTCATTTTCATCTGTCTCCATCAGATTGTCTCTGCCTGGCAGGAACCAGGACCAAATAGTTCCAGTCTTGCAAACCTGCAGTTGAGTGACCCAAGAAGAAAGGGGGACTCCTTAGTTTTAAAATGCCACAAAAATACTCTAATTTGACCAACTGGGATTACTTCTCATCCCTTGGACCAAATTGTCATAGCCAGGGAATCAAGAAACACAAGACACATAACCTAATGAGATTTAAAGGATTTCTAATTTATTTCCATGGCATATGTATATTAAGTGAAATGTTTCTGAGATATAGAAACTTTTTATGTCCATTTATATCAAACTTAAATAATGTCTTTACTAGTTATTTTGTAATTTTGGAATCAAGATAGTTAAACTCCAGAAAGACCATTTCTCTAGAAAAAGAATTTAGACAGTGCTGATACGTCATTTTCTACCATGCTGTGATTGGCCTAGACTAGCCCTTTGACTGAGTTTTATAGGAAGTGTGGTTATGGAGTTGGGGAAGGGATGACTTCCAACCAAAAATGGAAGGTGGGAGTATAGAGCATTGGATCAGGTCACCTCATTTGTCTACCACAGGCTCCTCCTCACTTTGCTTTCTTCTGCCAGAACAGATCACACTCTCTTGGTCTCTCCCAGCCTTGCTCAGGAAGATTACTTTCTTAACATTTCTGTATTATCCTTTTTTGTGGCCCCAGTGCTGAGAATGGGGTCTTGCTTGATAATGCGCATTCAAAGGTGTCTGGAGCAAGTATGTATTTCTTACAGGTTGAGTATCCCAAATCTGAAAATCCAGAATTCAAAATGCTCCAAAATTCACCAAAAGTTTTTGAGTGCATGATGCTCAAAGGTAATGCTCTTTGGAGCATTTCAATTTCAGATTTTCAGATTTGAGATGCTCAACTGATATTGCAAATATTACCAAAAAAAAATGAAATCCAAAACCAGTCTGGTCCCAAACATTTCATATGAGGGATACTCAACCTGTGTCAGCACCTCAGAGATACTGCTGAGTTAGTGGACTTGGAAAATGGCTTTAGGAATTTTTTTAACTATCTGTGAGCTGGGATCAGCCAGGTTTAACAGTCACTGCATTTTCTCTTATGGTTTGCACAGTTACCCTTCCATTTATTACCCCACTTTTAAGAATGAGGAACCAAGGTTTATAGACAGCTAATAAACCTGTCCCAAGAGAGCAGCTAGCAAGTGTCAGAACCAACATTCAAACTTGGCCCCATCTTCTTAAAAACCAATATATGTTCATTACTATTGTTGTTATTAGTTGAGAACATATTGAGTGCATACTATGTTCTAGGAATTGTACTAAATATATTCTTTACCTGTATTAGCACACAACAACCTATTTAGGTAAGTTTTCTTTTTTGTCTGTGTAGGGGCAACAACTGAGGCATCGAGAGGTAAATTAGCCTAGAGTCATACAGATAGCAAGTGGTAGTGCCAAGATTCAAACCAGGATTGAAACCCTTGTGTGCTTTTGTTATTTAATCCGTATTGGCTGCAAGCTCTGGATCTGGATTGAGATTTGGGAGTTACCGTTCTAGAGATGGTGGCTGCATTCTTGAAGAGAGAGTGTATTTAAAGGAGGTGAGAGGACCAAAGATTGAGCCATTAGTAACATCCATAGTGGAAAAGGAGGGAATGTCAAGATTTAAAACAGTAGGCAGAGGACAAGACCAATTGGAGAATAAGAGTAGGCCTCAAAGAGTGCTGTGTGGTAGAAAGAAGAAGTGAAATGCTTTTGGGACTGGTGAGCAAAGCTGAGCTCTCACGGTACCCAAAATGTGAGAGCTTACAAAGTGAGCTCAGTAGAAGGACGTGCGTAGTACTTTCAAATCTGTACTATCTTGGCCTCCTTGACGGCATGCATTTAAATCGTTTGAATAAGCAATGTAAAGACATTGCTCTGGCTGGCGTGTGGTAAGGTCTGCTTGGAGTTGACCAGGGTGGATTGCCACAGCAGTCCAGAAGCAGTGGGTGAGGGCAAGTGTTCTTGAGTTGGTGTCCCAGTCAGCTCCACCACTTTCTGGCTGTGTGACCTGAGACAAATTACGTAACCTTTCGGTGCCTAAATTTCTTTATTTTCAATATGGAAATAATAATTCCCTTGTTGAGTTTTTGTAAGGAATCATGAGGTAGTGTTTGTAAAGCTCCTAGAACAGTGTTCAGTGTGCTATAAGAGCCCAGTGTTAGCAGTTGTTACCAATATTACATGCTGGTGGCCTCACACCACACTTGTGGTGTGAGTATCAATCATCTTACCCATTTTGTGCTTGGTCCATTTGTTGCAACAGGACACTATGAATTGCTTTTTATGTTATTCATATTTATTTGTATTTTTTCATAGCTTAACATTGATGCCAAAAAGAAAATTAAAACCAAGCTCCCTGCAGGTTAATTTAAGTGATTATTTTGGCACGTAGTTGTGCTTGAAGTTAGAATTGGATGTTTTTATATCATACTTGGAATCAGTCCACATACTCTAATAGACTTGTGATTTATTCTCATCTAACTTTTGATGCAAGAGCGTTCACTTAAATCATGAAGCATAATTGTGTAGATTTGCAAAGATCTTGGGGGTGTTGTAGACAAGGAGGCCTGAAGACAGTGATGTTTTAAAATAAACTTTTGTCAGTGTTTACTAATGTATCTAGGATCGATATTATCTTTCTGGAAATTTCATTTATGTATGTATAGTCTAGCATTCAATGGAGGGAAAATAATTATAACAGTGATTATGGATTTCTAAACTCTGACAGAATCTTCAGGGAGCTTCTGATTTAACTCCATGGTGTAGTTGAGAAAAATGAGGCCCACAGAGTAACTGGCTAAAGTCACAGATCTAGATAGCTGGCAGAAGGCTGAAGATAGAACTTGGATCTCCTGCCTCCCAGTCCTAACTAGTCTAACATGTGCTTATGGTACAATATGTACTCAAATAGAAATGGGTGTGAAATCAAGAATGTAATGTGAATTGGTTTTACTTTTTGATTTTCTCTTAATATAAAATAAATTCTATAAAGAGATAAATTTTAAATGTTTTTATTAATACTTCATTTTCACAAATGGCAAATGACTAGAGATCTAGTAGGAAATAGGAGGAAAAAGACTCTTCTTTGGGTCTCTGTCTTTTTTAATAGTAAATACTTAAAGCTAAATTTTCATTTTCAGTAAAAGGTAAGAAATGGTACTTCTTGGTCAAGAAAGATTATGATTCATTAGTTCCCATTTTTATGTGTAGTTTAGGTTAATTAGGAACCTTTTGAAATAGGGTGTATTGAAGCTTTAATGTATACATAAGTTGGTTGAGCAGTTTTAATTAAAACTTATCTCTATTTTGAAGTTAATTACTTTCAATACTCTGAGATTAATGAGGCATAGTCATGGCACCTCCCATGTTGTGGGTACTCCATAAATATTAGTTTGGAAATTAGGACATACTTTGATGGTATTTTAGAATCTTACATATATTATGTCATAGATTCTTTCCCAAATCTGGGAAATACTCAACGATATCAAATTTTACTGGTTCAACTTAAAATTTTTTCTTCCTATGTAATTTTTAAAACTTTCTATTTAAAAATAATTTCAAATTTATAAAAATAAAAATACATGCCTTTATGTATGCATATATATGTATACACATGCACATAATTTTTTTCTGAATCATTTGGGCTTAACTTACATATACTATGCCCTCTTTCCTAAATACTTCAATGTGTATTTCCTAAGAATAAAATATTATCTTATATAAACATGTTATAGTTATTAAATTCATAAATGTACACTGATATTTACTCTTTCATCTATATTCTCATTTTGTCAGATGACCTAATAAAGCCCTTTCTAGCCTTTTTCCCCTCTAGCACAGGGTCCAGGGTCAGCTACTGCATTTAGTTGTCATGTTTGTTAGCCTCCTTTTGAATCGAGAATATTTCCACAGCCTTTTTTTTGTCTCTTATGACATTGATGTGTTTAAAGAATACAACGTTCTTTGAGTTTGTCTGTTGTTTCCTTGTGATGAGGTTAAGGTTATGCATTCTCTGTCAGAATGCTGTGTCAGTGACACTGTCAAGAGACACTTGATGGCCATCTGACACTACTGGTGATCTTAATTTTGATCACCGTGTCAGGCTGTTGCCCAGTTTCCCCACTGCAGAGTTGAGGGTTTTTTTCCTCCCTTGTAACTAATAAGCAATCTGTAGGAAGACAAAGGCAAAATTTTCCCTAGATTTAGCATCTGTTAATGATTCTTGCCTGACCTTTACCACAATGGTTGCAAAGAAAGGATGTTCCTATTCTAATACCCCAACCACACTTACCGGTTAGTCTTTGGCTTTCTCCTGTGGGGAAGAGCTGGCCCTTCTGTTTTTTGTTTCATTTTGTTTTATCCATTTTAGCACTTCTTTACCTTCTGGTATAACAAAATATTTTGAGGTCATCTTGTACCTTTCTTGTCCAAACTATAGCATTAAGCACTTCTTGAGGAATCTAGTTCCATTTAGGGGGAATGATGGTAGAGACCAAGATTTGGGTGCTGAGTGTGCTCATTGCTACTGTGGTGTCTCCCTTTTGGCCCTTTTAGCAGACAGAGCTAGGAAATGTATATGTACACACACACACACACACACACACACACACAGATACACATATTTTCGACATCATGAGTATACACCAATGCCTTCCATTTCAGTCCATCCTCACAGAGTTCTTTTTTATCTTCCTCCATTCCATTTTTGTGTGTCCCTTCTTCTATAGTGAGACACCAGTTCCCAGCAGCATCAACACATTTATTCATTTGCTCATTCCTCTAATACAGTTCAAAATAGTTTCAGAGTTGCTTCACCTCTACTACTATGGTAAGCAAACCTTGTAAAAAGAGTTGGGAATTTGTTTGCAGTTCTGGCCTAAGACCATATATTATGGTCTTATGGACTTATATAAGTCATATATTGTCTTTGTAAGTTACTTGGGTTCTTTCTTTCTTCCTTTTCTTCTTCCTTTCCCTTCAGTGTAGTTATGTTATTTATTTGAATTAAAATTATGCTCATTTGTTTTAGTTTACCTTCAGCTGTAGGTTTCTCCCCATTCCCATTCTTAGTATTTTAATTTTAATTTGTAAATATGTAGAATATTAACATGCTCTCAAAAATCAAAACTATAAAAAGATACCCCCTTTGGCCAGGCACATTGGCACATGCCTGTAATCCCCACAATTTTGGAGGCTGAGATGGGCAGATCGCTTGAGGTCAGGAGTTCGAGACCAGCCTGGCCAACATGGTGAAACCGTGTCTTTACTAAAAATACAGAAATTAGCCGGGTATGGCGGCAGGCTCCTGTAATCTCAACTACTTCGGAGGCTGAGGCAGGATAATCACTTGAACCCGGCAGGCAGAGGTTGCAGTGAGCTGAGATCACACCACCACATTCCAGCATGGGTGACAGAGCAAGACTCCATCTCAAAAAATATATATACCCCCTTTAATGTTTTAATTTGATTCCCATCTTCCCTTTTATGAAGTAAGAGATCTATAACTAGCAAAAGGGCATTTATTGTAACTGTATTCAATTTTGTGGTTATTTAAAATAAATTCTATCTATTGAGATTGTAAGGTAACTAAATTTTCGGAAACATACTTCAGGTTCAGTGATTTGTAACCTTGATTCCTGGAAATAGTAGATCTCAATTGTTTTTTCATTCTTATAACACACCAGAGAGTGACTGTCCAGTGTTTTCAGGAACTCTGCCTCCCGTTCTGCAGTGGCCAGTGGAGGTGGGAGTGCAGGAGGGACGCAGGTGTGCTCCCCAGCCCATTTTGAGAACTCCTGCTGTAGGATTAAGGAGAACATTAGGACCTCCCAAATGTGCCTATACAAAAGACCAGTGGCTGTGTGATAAGACACAGCAATTATATCAAGTAAGCAAACATAAAAAAGTTTAATTGCAGACTAATAGAAGCGAATATAAATACCACCTTAGTCCCATGGTTTGCAGCTTCCTTTATTTATGGTTCAGCAATGATGCCTGTGTTGGAATTCTATAGTTTGATGATATTCTTGGCAGCATGTCTGAAAAGCCACACAACTAGATGATTTATGTCCATCCTGTGTTCCCCATTTCTTTTTTTTTTTTTTTTTTGAGATGGAGTCTTGCCCTGTCGCCCAGAGGCTGGAGTGCGGTGGCGCGATCTCGGCTCACCTGCCATCTCTGCCTCCCAGGTTCAAGCAATTCTCCTGCTTTAGCCTCCCGAGTAGCTGGGATTACAGGCGCCCGCCACCACACCCAGCTAAATTTTTTTTTTTTTTTAATTTTTAGTAGGGTTTCACCATGTTGGCCAGGCTGGTCTCAAACTCCTGACCTCAGGTGATCTGCCTGCCTCAGCCTCCCAAAGTGCTGGGATTACAGGTGTGAGGCACCATGACCGGCCTTGTGTTCCCCATTTCTAATACCATGTATACTAGGTTTATAAATCTTTAATCTAGGATGAAGCTGTGGCACACCAGCTGGTAAAGAGCTAAAGGTATCTAGGTGGAAAATGTCATGATGTAGCTGTGTCTTTTCTCTTTGCCTCAGCCCTAATACAGATACTGGCAGCTGCTGCAGCTGAGCGAGATGTGGTTTATTTCACCTTTGGGGACTCAGAATTGATGAGAGACATTTACAGCATGCACATTTTCCTTACTGAAAGGAAACTCACTGTTGGTAAGTAGGAGATACTCTTGACACTTGGTATCTAGATGGATTGTACACCATTCAGTAGGAACACTTGCTAAATCTGGATGAATCATAGTGGGCACGAAGAAACAAAAGCATGGCTCTGAGCGGGAAGGACAAAGCTCTCGGAGGGGCAGCATTTGCAGAGTCTTTTTGTTCTGGCAGAGTTTCATCCACAGTCTTGATAGGGTATATCAGCTTACTAAAGTAAGGTCAAGAAGCTGGAGTTAGTGTTCATTTTTACTTTTGTGTCTATAAAAATCTAAAATGGGAAAGATGAATGAGGGTAAGTTCAGATCTGAGAAGCCCCACTGTCCTATTTCTCAGACCTGCCAGCGCTCATCCAGTGTGCTTGCTACCTCAGGAGCTAAGTGTATAACGAGGGCTGCCATGAACTCCCAGGAGGGTGCATGGACGGTATACCATGTATAGCCTGTTGTTATCATGAACAAAGAAGTTGTTTCTTTAAAGAGTTTTAAAAATTTTGTTTAATTTGTGCTAGGAAAGCCTTTCAGGCATATGAAATTCATGCTGTATTTTCAAAAGCCAAGTCTGAGCATATGCCATTTAGATTAAGATAAAACTGGAGTGTTCTTTCTAAGGTTTTTTCAATTACATACTTTAATGTGCCTCTGGTCTGACCTTTTGCTCTCCAGGAGACGTGTATAAGCTGTTGCTACGATATTACAATGAAGAATGCAGAAACTGTTCTACCCCTGGACCAGACATCAAGCTTTATCCATTCATATACCATGCCGTCGAGTCCTGTGCAGAGACCGCTGACCATTCAGGGCAAAGGACAGGGACCTGAGGAGCCGAGCGAATAGCATCTCTTCCCACCTCCCACCAGAGACGTCCTATTTGAGCTGTCAGGTGTAATATATGAATTGACTTAAGTTAATATAAATGTGTATATAATCCACATTTGTAGTCAAGGACGCAATCTCTTCCACACATATGCAGTTGTCAGTTGGTACATCTAAACTCCCTCCATCCTGACTCACGTGGACTTAGATATGTTTTATTTCTATTTTCTTCTATTTCAGTTTCCATTCTTTGATGTTTATTTCTTTTGTCCATCAGATCTCTTGTGAAATCCCATGGAAGGTTGTGCTCAGCCTGTCGGGTCTCTTTCTTCCTGCCCATATATTATACCAGTTGCTTCTGCAGCCCGCAGATGCCAGCGATGCCAGGAAACAAGTTGAAATCCAGGAATCTCTTTAACTGATTTTGCTAAAAATCTCCCTGTGAGCCTTCCCCTCCACTCTTAATATGCTTGCATTGTTTAAGTTTTTAAATTCTGAAAATTAATAATTAGGGTTTTTTTTCATATATGTTGCATAATGCAAACCTCCTAGGTTAAAATAGTTTCTTTATTTACGATAGAATAATTTCCAGAAATTGTCCTTTTGAGCTATCACTTTTATCTATAATGGTTTGTCTGTCTTTTTTCCTCTGATCAGTTTTTTTTATAACAGTTTTGGAAACTGGCTGAGATGAAAGGAAATGTGGAATAAAAGGAGGTTTTCCTGATGTTGTGTAAAGAAAACAGATTCAAGAGAATTGAAGATTTTTTTTGTTTCTTGGTACTTTTTTCTTTTTAAATTAGGACTAATGTTTCTTTTGTGGTGCTTGAGGCATATGCATATAACCAAAGTTTGAGAACTGGGAACTTCATGCTGATTTGTACATATTGAAGTTTCTCTGGTATTCAAAGGTTATATAGTGAATGAATTTTCATTAATAAATCACTTTGTCAGAAACTCCCATATCATCTATATTTTATATATGTATATATAAACATATGCTCTTTAAGTGTGTCTATATGTGAGCACATAAAATCTAAATAAAATTGGACGGTTGGGAAACAATTAGGTTTAGGCATTATCTGGGTTCTGTTTAACGTCCTTTATCACAATTGTGCATTTTTAAATCTGGCGACAAACATAAATAATAATGTCTTTCAGAGGTTAAAGTGAAAGCCAAAGCCAATCCTGTGCTAACCAAAAGTAGAATTTCATCCTAGAAGCGCTTACTACTCAGATTTCCAAAACAATCCTAAACCACCCTGTTGATGTTCTGGTTTACCATCAGCTGTCAGGAGACGCCAGTGGCAGTCAAATCCTATTCACAAGGCACTTCAGTGGATGGCCTGACCTCCTGCTACTGGCAGGAAAAAGACAGGGCCTTGGCTGGTGGCCATTGCTCTTTTTGTTTATGTAGAGATTGAGAGGATAGTGAGATTTGGCACCTGAAGGCAGCCACTTGTCACTGAAGTTTTTTACCACAATAACTAAGATTTTTAGTCATCTCTCAAATTTGGAAGAATCTGTCTTTAGTTCTGTTGATATTAAAATCTTTCCCATTCTTTGCTTTGGTTGCAGATTCATGGTTGTTTCATGTCCTCACTTGTTCTAGCCCCACACTGGTCCCCTCCTGTGCAGCCCAAGACTAAGTGACCAGTTCTTTAAAATGTTTCATGAACAGGGTAGGTTGGTTCTTATGGTAGAGAAATCATTAATCCAAGTAAGAAGTCACCCAGCTAGGTATTCCAGAACACAGAAAGTAAGACTCTTTTGTGGAGAGCTGTGTAAACAAATGGCCTAACTCCTAACATAAATGTAAGATGGGCCAGCTAAATGCCCTTTGTTGACTTAATGTAGGAGCTAAGAGCCAGTCAGTGACTGCCATCCCCATTCCACTGGGGCCTAGACTCTAGGAAAGTAGCACTAGAAGTTACAAGGTTATATTCTAATGGAAATGTTACATTTCCCTGTAGTGAATCCATACAAGTAGGGCAAAAGGTGAAGTTTCTTTTGTTGTAGCTGGAATTATATTACCTCAATCCAAACAGTATAATTTCATCCATAAAGGACAAAATTAGCTTAACAAATGAACTTTACTTGGTTATCAAAGTATTTTAAAATATGGAGACCTTGGGGATAAATTAATACAGGAGGATAAATTATGGAGACCTTGGGGATAAATTAATACAGGAGGTTCTTGGTGGTAAAAGATGGAGATCATTGTTGTGGAATCCTGCATTTTCTATTAAGGTTCGTAATAGTCCTACAAACTTGAACATAAATTTTTAATATTTGGGAAGGAACATTCACTGAAGAATTGATAATAGACTGAAAAATATAGCTGTTATCAATTAATACATGATCTGTCCTTGAACACATATTCACCATTATGTAAACCTCACATTATTTCAGCTTATTTATTCCACAGATACCAATAGACATGTTTTCACATTGTAGTATCTCCCAAATCAAAATACTTCTAAAAAGTGGTAGTATGTCAGCCGGGTGCAGTGGCTCACGCCTGTAATTCTAGCACTTTGGGAGGCCAAGGTGGGTGGATCACCTGAGGCCAGGACTTCGAGACTAGCCTGGCTAACATGGTGAAACCCCATCTCTACTAAAAATACAAAAATTAGCTGGGCATACTGGCGGGCATCTGTAATCCCAGCTACTTGGGAGGCTGAGGCAGGAGAGTCGCTTGAACCCAGGAGGTGGAGTTTGCAGTGAGCCGAGATCATGCCAGTGCATTCCAGCCTGGGTGACAAGAGTGAAACTCCATCTCAAAAAAAAAAAAAAAGAAAAGAAAAGAAAACTGGTAGTATGTGTCACAATTTGCAGAAATTTTTCCTACTAGTACATAAAATTAAGACACATTTTACAATCTATGGCATCTTGTATTTGACAAAACATGGTAATTTGAGTAACAACTATATGCCAGTCACTTTAAAGCTTTGGAGCTTATAATTGTGACCAAGATAGACTGAGTCCCTGTTAATGAGTTTATACTCTAGCAGGGAACATAGATAATAGCTATAGATAGATCATGATTATTGTAAGATTCTGTAGTATTAGAGTGGGGTAGTCAGGAAATTTTTTTTTAAAGGACCATTTCGGACATATACAAAAATAAAATAGGGTAATAAACCTCTATATACCCGTCACTCATCTTCAATATTTATCTGTTCATGGCTAATCTCACTTCCACCTATATTCCTACCCATTTACCCATGCCAAATTATTACAAAGTTCATCCCAGACATTATATTTTATCTGTAAATCAGTATGTCTTAAAAAGATGACCACAGCATCATCACACGCACACATCAAAATAATCAGGAAAGGACTTCTGATTCCAAAAGATGGAGTAAACATACTTTTCTCTATTCTTCTAAACTCATTTTAAAAGCCCTGAACATTATATATAAAACAAACAAGAACACTTTGAAAGTTGGAAAAAAGAAGGCAGAATTGCTAGAGACCTTGGGAATCAAGGAATAAAATAGTGGTGAGTTCCCTGGATTTTCTTACTGCCTTGTATATCGCATACTTATTACCAGTTACTGGAGAACCCAACAACCTGGAAAGGCTGCATGCAGACAAAGGCTCAAGAAGAGCCCATTCTCTGTAGCTAAAGGACCAGGAAAGTGCAGTGAAAAACAATGACACATTGTCTACAAGACAAACACAAAAAAGGAAAACTAAGAGAATTAGTTACCAGCAGATCTGCCCTAATAAAATGGCTAAAGGAAGTTTTTTTTGTTTTTGTTTTAACAGTCCAAAGGTCTTTTGTTGTTGTTGTTACACACCTATTATGGCATGAATTAGTAGAGAATAGGTTCTGGCAGCTCAGGCTCCTTCCCACTGGTTCTCAGAAAGTGCTTCTCTGGGCAGAACAGGCTGGCGCCTCAGTTAAGCCCAGGTACCTTTCTCTTTGGCTTCCTTCTTTTTCCGGTCATATTCCTTTACACTTCTCAGGATGCTATCTCACCCCTTAGAGTCCTTACTACACTCAGTATTCACATTAATCTCTTGACGAGTATTTCCCTTAATTTGTTTACAACAATGCCAACAGCATGGTGGGTAACATTGTGGACTCCAGTTTTGCCATGGGAACATTTGTGGGGTATTGCTTTTCAAACAGTTCCCATACTGATCTACGGTATGACTTTTCTTGTTAGATTCGTGTGTATGTGGCCAAAGGAACAACTGCACGTTATAAAAGGTCCAGAGAACATATATCAGGTGCCTCTCCTCCTTCTTTTTGTGTTTGTCATTTTGGTGAATTATTGGAAAATTGTGGTTCTGGCTGAAATACTAAAGAAATTCTTGAAACAGAAAGGAAACCATCAATGAAGGAATCTTGGAAGATCAGGGAGGAAGAGTAGAAACAGTAAAAATATGGGTAAATACAATACGCCTCTGTGGGTTTCTAAATTACATTTATTGAAGCAAAATGTAATTCTGTCTATTGGGGTTTTCACTGTATGCAGAGAAAATAATTGTTATAAATGTGGGAAAGAAAAGGGTCATAGAGGTAAGGTTTTGGCTCACACAAACAGGTAAAATGTTGGTGCCAGTAGACAATGAAAAGCTATACATAATACAATGTAGTAGCTAGAGCAACCACTAGAAAGACTATGGAAAGAGATATACTCAAAAACCCTACAGATAAGCCAAAATGGAATTAAAAAAAAAAAAAGTTCAATTAACCCCCAGGAAGAAAAAAAGAGAGAACAACCGGGAAAAAAAATGTCAGAAAAACCAAAAGCTGATTCTTTGGGAAGATCAATAAAATCAATAAGTCTGTAACCAAACTAAAAAAAAAAGTAAAGATACAAAATTACTAATATAAAAAATGGCCGGTCGCAGTGGCTCATGCCTGTAATCCCAGCACTTTGGGAGGCCGAGGCGGGCAGATCATGAGGTCAGGAGATCAAGACCATCGTGACCAACACGGTGAAACCAAGTCTCTACTGAAAATACAAAAATTAGTTGGGCATAGTGGTACGTGCCTATAGTCCCAGCTACTTGGAAGGCTGAGGCAGGAGAATCACTTGAACCCGGGAGGTGGGGGTTGCAGAGAGCCAAGATTGCACCACTGCACCCCAGCCTGGTGACAGAGTGAGACTTCTTCTCAAAAAAAAAAAAAATAAATGAAAGAGAGGGCATCACTATGTATCCCATGACATTAAAAGGATAATAAAGGAATATTATGAACAACTATGTTCACAAATTTAATAAGCTAGAAGAAATGGACCAATTCCTTGAAAAACACATCTGCTTTAAATCACATAAGAAGAAATAGAGAATCTATTTTATGACTACACTATGACTAGGCCTATGATTTTTAAAGATAATGAATCAATAATTAATGATCTTGAAACAGAAAGCATTTGACCCAGATTTCTGGTGAATCCTACCAAACATTTAAGAAAGAATTTACACCAATTTTCTATGTCATTCAGAAGATAGAAGCAGAGAGAATCCTTCTTAACTTAATCTCTGAGGTCAGCATTACCCTAATACTAAAACCAGACAAAGACATTACAAGAAAAGGAAACTACAGGCTAATATTTCTTATGAGCATAGATGTAAAAATCCCATACAGAATATTAACAAATTGAATCCAGAAATGTATTAAGATAATTATGCACACAACCAAGTGAGATTTATCCTAGGTATGTAAGGCTGGTTCAACATTCAAAAGTCAATTAGTGTAATCCATTACATCAACAGGCTAAAGAAGAAAACATGGTCATATTAATAGATGCAGAAAAAGCATTTGACAAAATCCAACACACATTCATGATTTAAAAAAAAAAAACCCTTGGCAAACTAGGAATAGAAAGAAAACTTTGAATGTTATGAAGATATCTTTGGGGGAAAAAAGAAAGAAAACTTCCTAAACTTGTTAAAGAACATTTAGAAAAAGCCTACAGCTAACATGATACTTAAGGGTGAGAAACGTGAAGCTTTCCTGATAAGATCGGGAATGAGGCAAGGATATCCCATATCACCACTCTTTTTTAACATCATACTGGAAATCCTAGCTAATGCAATACAACAATAAAAGGAAATACTTTGTTAATAGATGACATGTAGAGTTGACAAATAAGAAACTGATAAACAATTGCAGCAGGGTTGCAGAATACAATGGTTTTGGTTTTGTTTTGTTTTGTTTGAGATGGAGTTCCACTCTGTCACCCAGGCTGGAGTGCAGTAGCACAATCTCAATTCATTGCAACCTCCACCTTAGGGGCTCGAGGGATCTTCCCACCTCAGCCTGCCAGGTAGCTGGGACTACAGGCATGCACCACCACACCCGGTTAATTTTTTGTATTCTTAGTAGAGACAGGGTTTTGCCATGTTGGCCAGGATGGTGTTGACTCCTGGACTCAAGTGATCCACCTGCCTTGGCCTCTCAAAGTGCGGGGATTACAGGTGTGAGCCACCACGCCTGCCCAGGATATAATATAATGTACAAAAGTCTATTGCTTTTCTATACACCAGCAATTAACAAGTGGAATTTGAAATTCAAAACACATTACCATTTACATTACCCCCTGCCAAAATGAAATACTTAGGTGTAAATCTAACAAAATATGTAAAAGATGTATATGAAGAAAACTACAAAACTCTAATGAAAGATATCAAAGAAGAACTAAATAGGTGGAGGGATATACCATGTTCATGGATAAGAAGACTCAATATTGTCAAGATGTCAGTTTTTTCCTACTTAATCTATAGATTCAACACATTCCCAATTAAAATCTCAGCAAATTATTTCATGGATATTGATGAACTAAGTCTAAACTTTATATGGAGAGACAAAAGACCCAGAATAGCCAACTCAATATTGAAGGAGAGCAAAGTTGGAAGACTGACACTACATGACGTCAAAACTTACTAAACAACTGGGTCTAAAATGATGGTAAATAAAGCTACAGTAATTCACACTGGCAAAAATAAGTAGACCAATGGAACAGAATAGAGGCCCAGAAATAGACCCATATGAATAGTCAACTCATTTTTTGACAAAGGACGAAATGCCATACAATGAAGCAAAAACAGTCTTTTCAACAAATGATGCTGGAACAACTGGATATCTCATGTTAAAAAATAAATCTAGATATAGACCTTACACTGATCACAAAAATTCACTGAAAATTGATCATAGACCTAGATGTACAATGCGAAACTATAAAACCCCTAGAAGACAACACAGAAGAAAACCCGGCTGACTTTTTAGATGCAACACCAAAGGCACACTACATAAAGGAAATAGTTGATAAACTGGACTTCATTAAAATTCAAAACTTCTGCTCTCCAAAAGACACAGTTAAGGGACTGAAAAGACAAGTCATAAGCTGGGAGGAAGTATTTGCAAAAGATAGATCTAATAATGAACTGTTCTCCAAAATATGCACAAAGGACTCAAAGCTTAACAATAAGAGAAAGAACACCTAATTAAAAATGAACAAAAGGGCCGGGCACGGTGGCTCATGCCTGTAATCCCAGCACTTTGGGAGGCCAAGGTGGGTGGATCATGAGGTCAGGAGATCGAGACCTTCCTGGCTAACATGGTGAAACCCCGTCTCTACTAAAAATACGAAAAATTAGCCGGGCATGGTGGCAGGCACCTGTAGTCCCAGCTACTTGGGAGGCTGAGGCAGGAGAATGGTGTGAACCCAGGAGGGGAGCGTGCAGTGAACTGAGATCGCGCCACTGCACTCCAGCCTCGGTGACAGTGTGAGACTCCGTCTCCAAAAAAAAGAAAAGAAAAAAATACCAAACAGCCATCTCACCAAAAATGATACACAAATCACAAGTAAACATATGAAAAGATATTCAACAATAATGTGTTATTAGGAAACTGCAAATTAAAACAACGAGATGCCACTACATACCTATTAGAATGGCCAAAATCAAAAGCACTGACAACACTAAATACTGGCAAGGGTGTGGAGTAACAAGAACTCTCATTTATTGCTGGTAAGAATGCAAAATTTTATAGCCATTTTGGAAAACAGTTTGACACTTTCTTACAAAACTAAACATAATCTTACCATATGATGCAGCACTCATACTCTTTAGTATTTATCCAAATGAATTGAAAACTTCACACAAAAACCTATACATAGATGTTTATAGCAGCTTTATTAATCATTTCCAAAATTTGGAAGCAACCAACATGTTCTTCAGTAGATGAATGGATAAAGAAACTGTGGTATATCCTGGCCGGGCACAGTGGCTCATGCCTGTAATCCCAGCACTTTGGAAGGCTGAGGTGGGCAGTTCACCTGAGGTCAGGAGTTCAAGACCAACCTGACCAACATGGAGAAGCCCCATCTCTACTAAAAATACAAAATTAGCTGGGCATGGTGGTGCATTGCTATAATCGCAGCTACTCAGGAGGCTGAGGCAGGAGAATCACTTGAGCCCGGGAGGTGGAGGTTGTGATGAGGTGAGATCACGCCACTGCACTCCAGCCTGGGCAATAAGAGCAAAACTCCATCTCAAAAAAAAAGCAAACAAAAAAAACTATGGTACATCCAAACAATGGAATATTCAGTACTAAAAAGAAGCGAGCTATCAAGCCATGAAAAGACATGAAGGAAATTTAAATAGTGATAGAAGCCAATCTGAAAAGGTTACATACTGTATAGTTCAACTATATGACAGAGTGGAAGAGACAAAATTATGAAGATAGTAAAATATCAGTGGTTGCCAGTGCTTGTGGGGAGGGAGAGATGAATAGGTGGAGCATAGAAGATTTTTAGGGCAATGAAACTGTCCTATATGATACTACGATGGTGGGGATACATGTCATTATATTTATAAAAACCCATAGAATGTACAACACCAAAAGTGAACTCTAATGTAAACTATGAACTTCAGGTGATGACGTGTAAATGTAGGTTCATTGATCGTAAAAAAAAAAAAAAAATTGTACTAATGCAGTACAGGATATTGATAGGTTGCGTATGTGCAGAAACGAGATGTATGGAAACTGTAATTTCTGCTCACTTTTGCTGTAAACCTAAAACTATAAAATATGAAGTTTATTAATTTAAAAAGTGGCAGACTCTAAGCCCTAATACATTAGTAGTTACATGAACTCTAAGGACATTAGATATAAAAGACAGATTGGCAGAGCTTATAAAAACGAATGCAATTATACGAACTATATGGTGTCTGTAACAAACTTCCAGTATAGTAATATGGGTAGATTCAAAGTGAATGAGCAGAATAAAATGTATACCTTGCAAACATTAATCAAAAGAAAACAGCAGTAGCTGTATAATATGAAGTAAAGCAGACCTTAGAGCAAAAAAATGTTGTCAGGGAATGAGAGATATTACACGATTAAAGGGTCAAGCCACTGAGAAGACAACAATTCTAAATGTTTATGCACAAAATAACAGGGTTGTAAAATATGTGAAGCAAAAGCCAATAGAAATAAAAGATGAAATAGACTCATCTGCAATTATAGTTGGTGATTTTAACACCCCTCCCTTAACAATTGACAGAACAACTTGAGAGAAAATCAGCAAAAATACAGAGGAACACAATACCACCATAAATCAACAGGGTCTAAATGGCGACTATGGAACACTCTACCCCAAAACAGCAGAATGCACATCCTTTTCAAGTGCCTGTGGAACATATGCCAAGGTAGACTATATCCTGGGCCATGAAACAGATTTTTAAAAGTTGAAATCATATAAATGTGTTCTCTGGCACAGTGGATCAACTAGAAATCAATAACAGAAAGATAAAAGAAAAATCTCTAAAGACTTGGAAAGTAAACAGCACACTTTAAAATAATAAATGCAGCAAACAGGAAGTCTCAAGGGAAAATTCTGAAATATATGTTGAACTGAGTGAAAATGAAAACCTATCAAAATGTGTGGGATGCAGTTAAAGCAGTGCTGAATGGGAAAGTTATAGTAGTAAGTGCATACACAAAGAGGAAAACTCACAAATCGATAACCTAAGCTCCCACCTCAAGAAACTGGTAAAAAGAGTAAAAGAAGCCCAAAGTGAGCATAACTCAACAAAATAAAGAGCAGAAATCAATGAAAATGAAAAACAAAAGTCAAGAGAGACTCAATGAAACAAAAGCTAGTTCTTTGAAATAATCAACAAAATATAAAACAAACCTCTCACAAGACTGAAAGAAAAAAATATGACCCAAATTACTAGTATCAGGAATAAAACAAGGGATATTATTACAGACCTTCCAAATCTCAAAAGGGATAATAAAGGAATGCTCAAACAAGCCTACACAAATTTTTTACAACTTAGATGAAATGGACCAAAAATTCCAAAAGTTTTACAAATTACTACAACTGATTGAATACATTTGCCCTAAAAATCCTCTGTGCTCCATTTGTTCATTCCTCCCTCCCCCCAAGCACTAGCAACCACTAATATTTTACTATCTTCATAATTTTGTCTCTTCCACAATGTCATATAGTTGGAATTACATAGTGTGTTAGTGTGTAGCCTTTTCAGACTGGCTTCTGTTTTTTTTTTTTTTTTTTTTTTTTTGAGACTGAATTTCGCTCTGTCGCCCAGGCTGGAGTGCAGTGGTGCCATCTTGGCTCACTGCAACGTCCACCTCCCAGGTTCAAATGATTCTCCTGCCTCAGCCTCCTGAGTAGCTGGGGCTACAGGCACATGCCACCATGCCCAGCTAATTTTCATATTTTAAGTAGAGACATGGTTTCACCATGTTGGCCAGGCTGGTCTTGAACTCCTGATCTCAAGTGATCTGCTCACCTCAGTCTCCCAAATTGCTGGGATTACAGGCATGACTCACCGCCCCCATCCCAGACTGGCTTCTTTCACATAGTTAAATTCATTTAAATTTCCTCCATGTCTTTTCATGGCTTGATAGCTCACTTCTTTTTAGTACTGAATAATATTCCATTGTTTGATGTGACACAGTTTCTTCATCCATTCACCTACTAAAGAACATCTTGGTTGCTTCCAAATTTTGGCAATGACTAATAAAGCTGCTATAAACATCTATGTGCAGGTTTTCGTGTGAACAAAGTTTTCAATTCATTTGTATAAATATTAAGGAGTGTGAGTGCTAGGTCATATGGTTAAGAGTATGTTTAATTTTGTAAATTTATCATTTAAATAGCCATATAGCTAGTAAGGAAATTGAATTTCTAATTTCACAACTCACAATAAGCAAACTTCAGGCCCAGTCTGTTTCACTGGAGAATTCTAGCAAATATTTAAGGAATAATTAATACCATGTCTATACAATCTCTCTCAGAAAATAGAAGAGGAGAAAAAACTTCCCAATTCCTTTTAATACCAAAACCAGACAAAGTAAATCAACAAAACTACCGACCAATATCCTGTAGGAATATAGATGCAAAACCGCCTAAAAATATCTTAGCAAATAGCAAATAGAATTGAGCAATAGAGTGGGATTTATCCCAGGTATGCAAGGTTAATTCAATATTTTTCTTTTTTTGGGATTGTTTTCAGACAGGGTCTCACCATGTCATTCAGGCTGGAGTGAAATGGTGCCACCACAAGTCACTGATCCTTTCACCTCAGCCTCCCAAGTAGCTGGGACCGCAGGCATGTGCTGCCATGACTAGCTATTTTTTTTTTTTTAATTTTTGTAGAGACAGGATCTTGCTATGTTGCCGGGGCTAGTCTTGAACTCCCGGGCTCAAGTGATCCTCCCACCTCAGCCTCCCAAAGTGCTGGATTACAGGTATGAGCCACCATGCCCAGCTGGTTCAATATTTGAAAACGTAATCTATCACATCAAGAAGCCAAAGAAAAAAGTCATATGATCAATCAATAGATGTAGAAAAAAGCATCCAACAAAATTCAAGATTCATTCATGTTAATAGACTCTCAACAACCTAGGAATGAGGAGGAACTTCCTCAGCTTGATTTTTTTAAAAGAAGCCATAAAAATCTATAGCTAACATCATACTCAATGTTGAAAAGTTAGATTTCTCACATTTAAGATCAAGAACAGGGCAAGGCTCTCTCTTCTCACCACTACTTTCCCACATTCTTCTAGAAATCCTAGCCAATGAAACAGGACAATAAAAGAAAATTTTAAAAAGTCATGCAGACTGGGAAGGAAGAAATAAAAGAGCTTTTATTCCCAGTGGCATGCTTATCTAGAAAATCCTAAAGAAAAGACAAAGAAAACAAAAAAACTATTATGGTAAGTTTTCAGGTTACAAGTTTAGTATAAAAAGTTAATTGCCTTGCTGTATGCTAGCAATGAACAGTTAGAATTTGAAATTAAAAACCATAAAATTTACATTAGCACTAAAAAATGAAATACTTATGCATAAAGCTCACAAATATGTGCAAGATCTATATGAAGAAAACTACCAAACTCAGATGAAAGAAATAAAAAATACCTAAAAAAAATGGAGAAATACCAGTCCGAGCCCAGTGGCTCACACCTGTAATCCCAGCACTTTGGGAGGCCAAGGCAGGTGGATCACAAGGTCGGGAGATTGAGATCAGCAGGACAAACATGGTGAAACCCCGTCTCTACCAAAAATACAAAAATTAGCTGGGCATGGTGGTGCATGCCTGTAATCCCAGCTACTCAGGAGGCTGAGGCAGGAGAATCCCTTGAACCCAGGTTTGGAGGTTGCAGTGAGCTGAGATTGTGCCACTGCACTCCAGCCTGGGCGACAGAGCGAGACTCCATCTCAAATAAATAAATAAATAAATGGAGAGATATTCCATGTTCACTGATCAGAAGACTCAGCATTGTTACCAAGGCTCAATTTGATCAATGGATTCAACATAGTCTCAATCAAAATCCAGCAAGTTATTTCTGTATATTGACAAAGTGGTTCTAAAGTTTATATGAAACAGTAAGACTCAAAACAACCAACACAATACTGAAAAAGAACATCGGTAGACTTGATCTCGGCTCACTGCAGCCTTCACCTCTGGGTTCAAGCGATTCTCCTGCCTCGGCTTCTCGAGTAACTGGGATTACAGGCACCCACCACCACACCCAGCTAATTTTTGTATTTTTAGTACAGACGGGGCTTCACCATGTTTGCCAGGCTGGTCTCGAACTGCTGACCTCAGGTGATCCACCCGCATCGGCCTCCCAAAGTGCTGGGATTACAGGTGTGAGCCACTGTGCCTGGCTGAAATGATATTGTTTTTAACCAACATCCAAACTGGACATTCATGTGCAAAAAGAATCTAGACACTGACCTTATACCTTTACAAAAATTAAACTAAAAAACGGATCATGGACCTAAATATGAAACATAATACTATAAAATTTCTTAAAGATACTAAAGGCCTAAATCTAGGTGACCTAGGTTCAGTGATGACTTTGTAGATAGAACATCAAAAGCACAAACCATGCCAAAAAAAACAAAAACAAAAAAACAGACATTGCCAGGTGCAGTGGCTCATACCTGTATTCTCAGCACTTTGGGAGGCTGAGGCAGGCAGATCACTTGCACTCAGGAGTCCAAGACCAGCTTAAGCAACATGGTGAAGCCCCACCTCTACAAAAAATAGAAAAATTAGATGGGTGTGGTGGCACGTGCCTGCAGTTCCAGCTACTCTGATAATATGTATCCAGCTGGGCATGGTGGCTCAGGCCTGTAATCCTAACACTTTGAGAGGTCGAGGTGGTGGATTGCCTGAGCTCAGGAGTTCAAGACCACCCTGGACAACATGGCGAAACCCTGTCTCTATTAAATTACAAAAATTTGGCCGGGCATGGTGGCGCACACCTGTAGTCCCAGTTACTTGGCAGGCTGAGGCAGGAGAATTGCTTCAACCTGGGAGATGGAGGTTGCAGTGAGCGGAGATTGAGTCACTGCACTCCAGCCTGGGTGACAGAGAAGACTCTGTCTCAAAAAAAAAAAAAAAGAATATGTATCCAAAGTGTACAAAAAACTCTTAAAACTCAACAATAAGAAAACAACCCTACTAAAAAGTAGGCAGAGGCTGGGCACAGTGGCTTATGCCTATAGTCCCAGCACTTTGGGAGGCTGAGGCAGATGGATCATGAGGTCAGAAGTTTGAGACCAGCCTGACCGACATGGTGAAACCCCATTTCTACTAAAAATACAAAAATTAGCTGGGCATGATGATGTGCACTTGTAATCCCAGCTACTCAGGAGGCTGAGGCAGGAGAATCGCTTGAACCTGGGAGGCAGAGCTTGCAGTGAGCTGAGATCACACCATTGCATTCCAGCCTGGTTGACAAAGTGAAACCCTGTCTCAAAAAAGAAAAAAAAAAAAGTAGACAGAAGATCTGAACAGACAACTCACCAAAGAAGATATATAGACGGCAAGTAAGCATAAGAAAAGATGCCCATCATCCTAGGTCACTAGTGTACCACAAATTAAAACAACAAAGAGATACCACTACACAGCTATTAGAATAGCTAAAACCTCAAACACTGACAATACTAAACACTGGTCAGAAGTGGAGGTACAGGAACTCTCATTTATTGCTGGTGGGAATGTAAAAGCTACAGCCACTTTTGAAGACAGCTTCTTAACAAATATAAACGTAGTCTTACCATATGAACCAGCAGCCGACCTCCCAGGTTTTTACCCAAGTGAACTGAAAATATATCCACAGAATATCCTCACATGAATGTTTACAGCAGCTTTATTTCTGATTGCTGAAATACACAAACGACAAAGGTGTCTTCAGTAGGTGAATGCACTATGGACCATTCCATGCAGACTGGAATATTATTCAGTGTTAAACAGAAATGAGCTGTCAAAACACTAGAAAACATGGAAGAACCTTAAATGCATATTGCCAAGTGAAGGAAGCTGGTCTGAAAAGGCTACATACTGTATCATTCAAATTATGACTTCTGGAAAAGGTGAAACTATAGAGCTAGTAAAAGTATCAGTGGTTTCCAGGGGTTCAAGGTGAGTAGACAGGTGAGGGGAGGGGTGAAAAATGGGGCACAGAATTTTTAGGACGATGAGACTATTTTGTATGATAGTGTAATGGTGGATACATGACATACACATTTGTCAAAACCCATAGAATTGTACAACACAAAGTGTGAACCCTCATGTAATGGACTTGAGTTAACAATAATGTATTGATATAGCCCCAGCAGTTACAAATATATCACAGCAATGCAAGATATTGAAATAGGGAAACGGAGCTGGCATGTGGTGACTCATGCCTGTAATCCCAGCACTTTGGGAGGCTGAGGTGGGAGGATCCCTTAAGGCCTGGATTTTGAGACCAGCCTGGACAACACATAAAACTTTGTCTCTACAAAAAATATTTTTAAAATAAGTAAAAAATTAGCAGGGCATGGTGGCCCACACCCTGTAGTCCCAGCTACTCAGGAGGCTTAGGTGGGACGATTGTTTGAGCCCAGAAGTTGGAGGTTACAGTGAGCTATGATGGCGCCGCTGCACTCCAGCCTAAATGAAAGAGCAAGACCTTATCTCTTTCTCTCTCTCTCTAAAAAAAGCTAAGCCTAAATTCAACACATGTTTGCGTTATATATTGAGGTTTTAGAGCTTACCAGGCCTTAGGGCTGTGAAAGGGCTCAGAAAATTCTGCTTTTAAGCAGTAAAATGGAGTAAATACTAAACCAAAAACGACAAAAAAACAAAAACAAAAAAAACTATATCCTGGATATAATATACTTTTATGGCTTTTTTTGTTGCGGGGGGCGGGGGACAGAGTCTCACTCTGTTATCCAGGCTGGAGTGCAGTGGCGCAATCTTGGCTCACATCAATCTCCGCCTCCCAGGTTCGAGCAATTCTCCTGCTTCAGCCTTCCGAGTAGCTGAGGGTGCCATCACACCGGGCTAATTTTTGTATTTTTAGTAGAGACAGGGTTTCACCATGTTGGCCAGGCTGGTCTCAAACTTCTGACCTCAAGTGATCTGCCCACCTCAGCCTCCCAAAGTGCTGAGACTACAGGCACCCAGCTGACTTCTTTATACAAATTGATGAAATGCTTCTAAAATTCACATGGAATTTCAAGGGAGCCAGAAGAGTCAAAACAATCCTGAAAATAAAGAATAAAGTGGCCAGGCGCGGTGGCTCACGCCTGTAATCTTAACACTTTGGGAGGCCGAGGCAGGTGGATCACCTGAGGTCAGGAGTTCGAGATCAGCCTGACCCATATGGTGAAACCCCCTCTCTACTAAAAATACAAAAATTAGCTGGGCGTAGTAACACGCGCCTGGAATCCCAGCTACTTGGGAGGCTGAGACAGGAGAATTGCTTGTACCCATGAGGTGGAGGTTGCAGTGATTTGAGATCAGGCCACTGCACTCCAGCCTGGGTGATAGAGCAGACTCTGCCTCAAAAAAAAAAAAAAGAATAAAGTAGAAAGACTCACATTTATCTGTTGCAAAACTTGCTGGCACCAGGAGAGACATATGGATTAATGGGATAGGTTAAGAATCTGGAAATAAATGTATGATTATGCAAGGGTGTTAACACCACCCAGTGAGGAAAGAATAGTCTTTTCAACAATGGTGATGGGTCAGCTGGATAGCCTACATACTAAAGAGTTGAGTTGGAACCCTTACCTCATACCACATGTAAACAAACTCAGAATGGGTCAAAGACCTAAATGTAAGAGCAGAAGCTATAAAACTCATAGAAGAAAACATAGGTGTAAATCTTGATGGCCTTTCAGTTCCTCAAAAATTTAAACATTGAATTAATTTTATTTTTTTTGAGCCTGTTGCCCAGGCTGGAGTGCAATGGCTCAATTTTGGCTCACCACATCCTCTGCCTCCTGGGTTCAAGTGATTCTCCTGCCTCAGCCTCCCAAGTAGCTAGGATTACAGGCATGGGCCACCATGCCTGGTTAATTTTGTATTTTTAGTAGAGATGGGGTTTTGCCATGTTGGCCAGGCTGGTCTTGAACTCCTGACCTCAGGTGATCCGCCCACCTTGGCCTTCCAAAGTGCTGGGATTACAGGGGTGAGCCACTGCACCTGGCCTGAATTAATTTTTTACTTAATTGGATTCAGCAATCCCACTTCTGAGTATATCCACAAAATAATTGAAAGCAAGGACTCAAACAGATATTTGTACACAATGTTCATTGCAGCATTATTCACGATTGTCAAAAGTTGGAAGTTGGTGGAAAATGTCCACCAATAGATGAATAGATAAACAGAATGTGATCTATGCATACAATGCATTATTACATAGATTTAAAAAGAAAGGAAATTTTGACACATGCTACAACATGGATAAATTTTGAAGACATTATGCCAAGTGGAATATGTCAGATAAAAAATGGACAAATATTACATGATTCTACTTATATGAGTTACCTACAGTAGTCAAATACATAGAGACAGAAAGTAGAACACTGGTTACCAGGGACCAGGTGAAGGGTGAGGGGGATACAAGGAGTTATTGTTTAATGGGTACAGAGTTTCAGTTTGGGAAGATGAAAAAGTTCTGGAAATGGATGCTGGTGATGGTTGCACAGAACGATGTGAATGCATTTAATGCCACTGAACCTAACTTGAAAATGTTAAAAATGGTAAACTATATATATATCAAATATATATATAATATGTATATGGTTGTATATATTTTACCACAATAAAAAATAAAATTTAAAAAAAACTTTGTGACCTTAAATGTGGCAAAATATTTTTAGATATGACACCAAAGGTACAAACAGTAGAAGAAAAGATAGATAAGCTGACTTAATCAAGATTTTAAACGTTTATGTTTCAAAGGACTCCATCAAGAAAGTGAAAAGATGGTTCACATAATGGGAGAAAGCTTTTGCAAATCATATATCTAATATGGGCCTTGTATCTAGACTATATAAAGAACTCCTACAATGCAATAATAAAAAGAATAATAAACCAATAAAAAATGGGCAAAGAATCTGAATAGTCATTTCTCTAAAGAAGATACACAAATGGCAAACAGCACATGAAACAATGCTCAGAATCATTAGTCATCAGGAAAATGCACATCAAGACCACAATTAGATGCCACTTCACACCCACTAGGATGGCTAGAATCAAAAAGTCAGATAACAGTTGCTGGTGAGAATGTGGAGAAATGGGAACCCCCAACACTGCTGGTGGGAACATAAAAATAGGCCAGCCACTCTGGAAAACAGTCTGGCAGTTACTCCACAGAAATTTACCACGTGATCCAGCAATGCCACTCTAGCTACATAGACAATAGAAAGAAAAGCCAATGTCCGCACAGAGACTTGTGCATGAATGTTTATAAGAGCATTATTCACAATAGTTGAAAGACAGAAACAACCCAAATGTATCAGCAGGTGAATGAGTCAATAAAATATGGGATATTTATACAATAAAATGTTATTCTGCCATTAAGAGGAATGAAGTTCTGATACTTGCTATTACACGGATGAACCTTGTAAACATGATAAGCGAAATAAGCTAAAATTAGCAGGGCATGCTGGTGCACATCTGTAGTCCCAGCTACCCGGGAGGCTGAGGTGGGAGGATTGCTTGAACCAGGGAGGTTGAGCTGCAGTGAGCTGGGATCACTTCACTGCACTCCAGCCTGGGCGACAGAGCAAGCCCCTGTCTAAAAAAAAAAAAAAGTCAAACACTGAAGACCACATCTTGTATGATTCCATTCATGGGAAAGCTCAGAATTGGCATATTCATAGAGAAAGAAAGTAGAATTGTTGTTGCTTAGGGTTGGGGACAGGGATGAAGGGAAAACAGGGGTGATAGCCAAAGGATATGTAGGATATGTATGGTGTTTCTTCTTGCAGTGACAAAAATATCCTAAAATGGACTGTAGTGATGGTTGCACTTATCAATAGACTAACGACCATTGAATTGTACACTTCATGCATGTGAATTAAATTTTGCAAAACAGTAAATAAGAACACTAAAGGGATGGGCCTTGAAAGTTTATGGGTTGAGAAACTGACGCTCTTTTGGGAAAAAAAAGTTTATGGGACTCATGGTGGCAGCCTTGAAAGGCATGGCTTCTTAGAAAGGAAGATTTTTTTTTTAGGAAAGAAATTCAATATCCTTTCATGATAAAAACTCTCAGCAAGCTATGGAAGGAAGCCCTTAGACTGATAAAGGGCATCTCTGAATAACTAGCAGCTTTTTCCTGATAGCCTCAAACTGGAAACAACCCAAATGTCCAACAGGAGAATAAATAAGCAATTTGTGGTATATTCAAACTACTCAGAACTAAGAAAGAATGAATTACTGATAAAATTGCTAATAAAAACAATATGGATGAATCTCAAAAACATGCTAAGTGAAATAAGCTTATGCAAAAGAGTACACACTATAGAGTTGCAGTTCATATGAAATTCTAGAACAGGCAGAAACAAAAAACCCATGATATCAGAACGATGTTGTCTGTGAGTATGGGGTGGAAGATTTACTGAGGAACATAAGAAAACTATCTGGGGTTGATGATGATATCCTATATCTTGATAGGA
Organism: Symphalangus syndactylus; assembly: GCF_028878055.3. Taxonomy (NCBI): domain Eukaryota; kingdom Metazoa; phylum Chordata; class Mammalia; order Primates; family Hylobatidae; genus Symphalangus; species Symphalangus syndactylus. The sequence continues at coordinate 83,742,205 of NC_072426.2, forward strand.
GTTTGGGTTAAACACAACTATGCAATTGTCAAAATTTAGCAATATATACTGGATATTTGTGAATTTCATTGTATGTAGATTTTACATTTAAAAACTGCAAAGAAATATTGAGCTCTATTTAATGATACATATGATAAAGTGTCTAAGGGGAAATGGACAGATGTGTACAATTTACTTTGAAATGTATCAACATAGTATGAATTAGTGCGGGGAGAGAGGGATAGTTTCAGCAACATGTGGGAAAGCAGTAATTATAAAATGCCAGTTGTAGAATCTAAGTGATGAGTATATGAGTGTTTGCTGGAAAATTATTTTCTGTATATTTGAGCATCCTCACAAAAATGCTAGAAAAGGCCAGGCGCGGTAGCTCATGCCTGTAATCCCAGCACTTTGGGAGGCCGAGGCAGGCAGATCACGAGGTCAGGAGTTTGAGACCAGCCTGACCAACATGGTGAAACCCCGTCTCTACTAAAATTATAAAAATTAGCCGGGCATGGTGGCACGTGCCTGTAATCCCAGCTACTCAGGAGGCTGAGGCAGGAGAATCGCTTCAACCCGGGAGGTGGAGGTTGCTGTGAGCCGAGATTGCGCCACTGCACTCCAGCCTGGGTGACAGAGCGAGACAGAAAAAGGTAGAAAAAGGAGAAAGAATGGTTCTTGAAACCTGGATGGTGAAAGGGAAAGAACAGAGAGGGAAATAGAATACTGGAAGACAGAAGAGAGCCAAAAAGTTGAAGGACACATGAAGTACTCCGTCATACACACACCCTTCCCTAAAGCCATTTATTAGGGAAAATGCAAGGACAGTCCGGCAGTGACAGAAGAGGGAGGAGGGATTTTGTAAACCACCCAGCCTCCCAATTCCATTCATGGAATACATGCACATGGGCGGTTTCCATCCACACAAAGCCACAAGAAGAAAACGAAAAGAATCAGAATATTTCAGCCCATGAAACTCTCCCTAAAACTATGGAGCAGAAGAAAACTATAACACAGCATTTCAATTTGTACGATAACTATAACAGGTTCACTGCCCAAAGTTCTGCCTTGCCCCTTGAAGTCAATCCCCTCCCTATGGTCTAGCCCCTCTGTCAAACATCGATATGAGTTCTGTTCCTATTGTTTTGCTTTTTCCAGAATGTGATGGAATCGTTCATTCATCTTGAATGAATCATTTATCATTTTATCTAACTTCTTTCACTTAGCACACATTTTTTGAGACTGGTCTATATTGTAGCATATCAGTTATCAGTAACTCATTCCTGTTACTGAGCATTATCCCATTGTATAGAGGTACCATAATTTGTTTATTCATTCACCAGTTTGTGGACACTGGATTGTTTCCAGGTTTTCGTGATTATGAATAAAGCCCCTAGAAACATTTGGGCTTTGTGTGGATACGTATTTTCACTTCCCTTGGGTAAAATCCCAAAAGTCGGATGGTTGGGTTGTATAGTCAACTTTAAAAGAAACTGCCAAAGTGCTTTCCAATGTGGCTGCACTATTTTGTCCTTTTGCCAGCAATATATGAGAATGGTATTTGCCCTGCATACTCACCCACACTTGGTATCCTTGGGTTTCTTAATTAAATTAATTAATTAATTAATTTTTGAGACAGAGTCTAGCTCCATCGCCCAGGCTGGAGTGCGGTGGAGTGATCTCAGCTCACTGTGATCTCTGCCTCCCAGGCTCAAGTGATCCTCCTGCCTCAGCCTCCTAAGTTGCTGAGACTACAGGAGTGTGCCTCCATGCACGGCTAACTCAAGTACATTTTATAGAGACGGGATTTCACCATGTTGCCCAGGCTGGTCTCGAACTCCTGAGCTCAAGCATTCTGCCTACCTTGGCCTCCCAAACTGCTCGGATTACAGGCATGAGCCACCATGTCTGGCCAGATTTCTTAATTTTAGCTAAACTCACTGGAATTATTATTAAATTGTAAATATTCTTTATGTTTTCTGGATATAAATCCTTTATCAGATATGTGTTTGGCAAATATTTTATTCAGTCTGTGTCTTATTTTTTCATTTTCTTAACAGTGTCTTTCAACAGGCTTTTTAAAAGTAAGGTAAAGTAAAATTTATTTCAAAAATGTAATGGCCTGTGCTACCTGTGTCCTATCTAATATGTTTTTGCCTGACCAAAGTTCACAGAGATTTTCCTCCTATATTTTCTTCTAAAAGTTTTGGAGTTTTAGGTTTTAAACTTAAGTCTAAGATCCATTTCAAGTAAATTTTTGTATATGTGATAAAGTAGGGGTCAGGGTTCTTTTTTTTGCATAAATGTTCATTTATTTCAGCATCACTTATTGAAAAGACTTTTCTTTCCTCATTGAATTGCCTTGGGAACTTCATCAAAAATTAATGAAGGTGCTGGGCAGGGGGGGTTCATGCCTGTAATCCCAGCACTTTGGGAGGCTGAGGCAGGTGGATCACGAGGTCAGGAGATCGAGACCATCCTGGCTAACGTGGTGAAACCCCATCTCTACTAAAAAGACAAAAAAATTAGCTGGGTGTAGTGGCGGGTGCCTGTAGTCCCAGCTACTAGAGAGGCTGAGGCAGGAGAATGGCGTGAACCCAGAAGGGGAGCTTGCAGTGAGCCGAGATCGCGCCACTGCACTCCAGCCTGGGTGACAGTGCGAGACTCCATCTCAAAAAAATAAAAATAAAATAAATTAATGAAGGTGTGTGAATCTATCTCCAGACTCCATAAACCAAAAATAAAATTCTAAGCCCCCTAACCATCTTCATGGACCCCTCTTCCAGACCAAGTGTGTTCCAAAGTTAACCTGAAAAATTACTTCATGCTGGGGGTGGTTCTTCACACTTGTAATCCGAGCACTTTTGAAGGCCAAGGCAGGTGGATCGCTTGAGCTCAGTTCAAGACCAGCCTGGGCAACATGGTAAAACCCCATCTCCACCAAAAATACAAAAAATCAGCTGGGCATGATGGCTCACACCTGTGTTCCCAACTACTCGGGAGCCTGAGGTGGGAGAATTGCTTGAACCTAGGAGGTGTAGGTTGCAGTGAGTCAAGATTGTGCCACTGTACTCCAGCCTGGGCAACAGATGAGACCTTGTCTTAAAAAGACAAAACAAAACCAAAAAAACCTAGTTCAGGCCCTGATGGGAGGGGTAGCCAGACATGCCTCGTTTATACCCCCTCCCTTTTGGAATTACTGATAAACCTCTTTAAGTCTGATAAGAAACATTTACAATCTGTTCTCTCTGAAACCTGCTACCTGGAGGCTTCATCTGCATGATAAAACCTTGGTCTCTACAACCCCTTATCACCCAAACTTTCCTTTCCATTGATAATAACTCAACCCATTGCCAATCAGAAAAATTTTATTTTGTTTTATTTTATTTATTTTTGGGATGGAATCTTGCTTTGCTGCCCAGACTGGAGTGCAGTGGCACAATCTCCACACAGTAGAACAGTGGTTGCTCACTGTAACCTTTGCCTCCTGGGTTCAAGTGATTCTCCAGCCTCAGCCTCCTGAGTAGCTGGAATTACAGGTGTGCACCACCACACCCAGCTAATTTTTGTATTTTTAGTAGAGACAGGGTTTCACCATGTTAGCCGGGCTGGTCTTGAACTCCTGACCTCAAGTGATCTTCCTGCCTCAGCCTCCCAAAGTGCTGGTATTACAGGCATGAGCTATGGCGCCTGGGTGCCTGTTAGAAAAATTTTAAATCTACCTATGACCTGGAAGTCTCCCCACCACCCCCTGTTCAATGTAGACTGAACCAATGTAAATCTTACACGTATTTGATTGATGTCTCATGTCTCCCTAAAATGTATAAAACTAGGCTGCACCATGACCACCTTGGGCACATGTTCTCAGGATCTCCTGGGGCGGTCACGGGCCATGGTCACTCATATTTGGCTCAGAACAAATCTCTTCAAATATTTTACAGGGTTTGACTCTTTTTGTCAACAATAATTTGGTGCCCAAATATGTGGGGCCTCAGAGAAGATTCATGACCCAGAAGGAGTTGCCTGTTCTTGGAGCTAAGGTACCAGCAGGGGCCCATTGAAACCTTCCTGACTTCGAGCTTCTCCTCCGGTGGAACGGGGAAGTCTTCATGAGTCCTGGACCTCCCTTTTGTTGATGATCCTTGATTTATTTTGAGCTGTTTTTTTTTTTTTTTTTCCACCTAGGAAGTTGTTTAGGATCCTAATTCTAGTTCAGAGGTGCATTCTAAAGGGTCTTCGTCATGGCCTTTTTCCAAAGACAGGAACAATCCCCTTTCAGGCACCTAGTTTGGTTTCTAGTTCCGAGGTACATTCTAAAGGTAAGCTCAATTTGCTTGTCTGTGCATTTGCATGAGCAACCGAACTGTCCTTTTCATAGTTAAATGAGAGAATGAGCTCCTTAGCTCTGAAGAGAGAGGAGATTTTGCTCCTCTGAGCCTAAAGGTGCCCCTAGATGACAAGGGGCTGGAGTGGGAGCATCTAAGGGATTGACTCCTTGTAATATGCAGCGGCCCTGCAGCAGGGAATCCTCCAACAAAATTAGTTTTAAAAGCACACCCAGGAAATGCATGTAAGAGCTGATAACTCTGTGTTTCAAGCCCTCTTGGAGATGACAGACCTCCGGAGAGGGAAACTGACACACATCAGAGGGCAGAAACGACTCAGTAGTGACACACTGGAGTTCCACCCACAAGCAGCACACTTTGAGCCACCATACTAAACCCTAGGCCACAGCTCAGTTCCTCCTTAAAAAAAAAAAAAAAAAAAAAAAAGTGGGACACAAATAATCTAAGAATGAGGAAAAAAAAAAGAACCACTGCCTTTTGGACAGCCCATTGGTTTTATGGCAGCTCTACTTGCAAGTGTTTGTACGAAATAAAAATCGTCTGGTTGGGTGCAGTGGCTCATGCCTGTAATCCCAACACTTTGGGAGGCTGAGGTGGGAGGATTGCTTGAGCTCAGGAGTTCGAGCTCAAGACAACATGGTGAGACCTGGTCTCTAACAAAAAATACAAAAATTAGCCGGGCATGATGGCAGGTGCTGTAATCCCAACTACTCAGGTGGCTGAGGTGGGAGAATCGCTTGAACCTGGGAGGTGGAGATTGCAGTGAGCTGAGATCACGCCACTGCACTCCAGTCTGGACAACAGAGAGAGACTGTGTCTTAAAAAAAAAAAAGAAAGAAAAAAGAAAGAAAAGAAAAGGAAAAGTCCAAAGGCACGCCAGGGTTTCCAGTAGTCAAGCTGGTTACATATCATGGTCTGTTGCGCACATTTTGAACTGATGGGTAAATTACATCACAGAAAAATTCAGAGCCCAGTGGTCCACCTGAAACTACGGAGTTCTTAAGTTCTCTGTTACTCAGTTTTATTTTCTGCTGCTTAAAATCTGTTGTTGCTATTCTGCTGAGATTTAAAAAAAATCACTGGATTCAACCATTTTATTTGGCTTTTTTTTTTTTTGAGAAGGGTCTGGCTCTGTTACCCAGGCTGGAGTGCAGTGGCATGATCTCAGCTCACTGCAACCTCTGTCTCCCCGGTTCAAGCGGTCCTCTCAACTCAGCCTCCTGAATAGCTGGGACCACAGGTGCCCACCACCATGCCTGGCTAATTTTTTTTTTGTATTTTTTTGTAGAGATGGGGTTTCATTGTGTTGTCCAGGCTGGTCTGGGACTCCTGGGCTCAAGCGATCTGCCCACCTTGGCCTACCAAAGTGTTGGGATCATAGGCATGAGCCACTGTGCCAGGCCATTTGTTTGTTTTTGTAAACTGGTGAGTTCGTATTAATATCTCATGTCTAGAATTCTGAAGTAAAAGCAACAGGATCTTTGTATGAGTGTGTATGTATGTTTATGTATATGTACATATACCTTATGTGTTGTGGCCACAATGTGCCAAATTGGCTTAAAGTTAAAGAGTACTCATAAATAATAAACACAAATGTTTTTCAACTTCATGTGACATAAGTAAAATATTTAATAAATAAGCCAGCTTTAAAATTATTAGTAAATTTTAGACATGTCTTAAGAATTGTCAGCATTTTTGTTTCCATTGATTGATGGAAGCAGTTTCAAACTTATCCCTGCCAAATACTATAAGATGTCAAAATTTGGTATAAGAGTTATAAAACTGTAAACTCAGTCCAAAACAAAATGATCTTTACTAGTGTAATTTTTGTTGTTGCTGTTTTTTGACGGGGGGCAGACTCTTTTTCTGTTGCCCAAACTGGAGTGCAATGGCACAATTTCAGCTCACTGCAACCTCCGCCTCCTGGGTTCAAGAGATCTTCCCACCTCGGCCTCCCAAATAGCTGGGATTACAAGTGTGCCACACACCCGACTAATTTTTGAAGTTTTAGTAGAGACGAGGGTTTCACCATCATAGCCAGGCTGGTCTTGAATTCCTGGCCTCAAGTGGTCTGCTCGCCTTGGCCTCCCAAAGTGCTGGGATTACAGGTGCAAGCCACCACGCCCAGCCCTCTTGTGTTTTGATAAATAAGACATTTACTGTTTTTGGTTTAATGAAAGCAGCTAAATTCTGACTTATTGGTAAAATACTGATATTTAACCTTAAGTTTCTTACTTAGGTAAGAAACTCACAGGCTATAAAAAAGGTTAACAGGAAATAGCTTTAAATAATGACTATCAGAGTTTTCATAAATAACCTAAGTAAACTATCAAAATTAAATTAATCAGGTAAATGTAATGGAATAAATGCTTATAAACAAACTTGATATATAATTTAGAATCTAAAGTACATTAAATAATAGAATTCATTAAATGGGTAGTTTCTAATTTAAAAATTATAGAAAAACATTTTTCTAAAAAATGTGTTATTAAAAGGTAAACAGCCAGGCGTGGTGGCTCATGCCTGTAATCCCAGCACTTTGGGAGGCTGAGGCGGGAGGATCATGAGGTCAAGAGACCGAGATCATCCTGGCCAGCATGGTAAAACCCTGTCTGTACTAAAAATACAAAAATTGCCGGGTGCAGTGGTGTACGCATGTAATCCCAGCACTTTGGGAGGCTGAGGGGGGTAGATCACCTGAGGTCAGGAGTCCAAGACCAGCCTGACCAACATGGTGAAACCCCATCTCTACTAAATACAAAAAATTAGCCGAGTGTGGTGTCACATGCCTGTAATCCCAGCTACTTGGGAGGCTGAGGCAGGAGAATCACTTGAACCTAGGAGACGGAGGTTGCAGTGAGCCAAGATCGTGCCACTGCACTCCAACCTGGGCAACAGAGTGAGACTCCATCTCAAAAAACAAAAACAAACAAACAAACAAAAAACAAAATACAAAAATTAGCTGGGTGGGAGGCAGAGGTTGCAGTGAGCCAAGACCATGCCATTGCACTCCAGCCTGAGCAACAAGAGCAAAACTCCGTCTCAAAAAAAAAAAAAAGAAAGAAAAATCTTATAGGATCTGCTTTGGTCTGCATATCTGTTATATTCACATGTGTTATGTGGAAGTGATATTTAACTATCAAACTATATGAAAGAGCTCTCATCAATTGGCTTAAAGAAAAGTAAGTGGAGTGGAGCCAAGATGGCCGAATAGGAACAGCTCTGGTCTACAGCCCCCAGCATGAGCGATGCAGAAGACGGGTGATTTCTGCACTTCCATCTGAGGTACCAGGTTCATCTCACTAGGGAGTGCCAGGCAGTGGGTGCAGGACAGTGAGTGCAGTGCACCATGCACGAGCCGAAGCAGGGCGAGGCATTGCCTCATTCGGGAAGTGCAAGGGGTCAGGGAGTTCCCTTTCCTAGTCAAAGAAAGGGGTAACAGACGGCACCTGGAAAATCGGGTCACTCCCACCCTACTACTGCACTTTTCTGATGGGCTTAAAAAACAGCACACCAGGAGATTATATCCCGCACCTGGCTTGGAGGGTCCTACGCCCATGGAGTTTCGCTGATTGCTAGCACAGCAGTCTGAGATCAAACTGCAAGGCAGCAGCCAGGCTGGGGGAGGGGTGCCCACCATTGCCCAGGCTTACTTAGGTAAACAAAGCAGCCCGGAAGCTCGAACTGCATGGAGCCCACCACAGCTCAAGGAGGCCTGCCTGCCTCTGTAGGCTCCACCTCTGGGGGCAGGGCACAGACAAACAAAAAGACAGCAGTAACCTCTGCAGACTTAAATGTCCCTGTCTGACAGCTTTGAAGAGAGTAGTGGTTCTCCCAGCACGCAGCTGGAGATCTGAGAACAGGCAGACTGCCTCCTCAAGTGGGTCCCGGACCCTCGGGCAGACTAACTGGGAGGCAACCCCCAGTAGGGGCAGACTGACACCTCACACAGCTGGGTACTCCTCTGAGACAAAACTTCCAGAGGAACTATCAGGCAGCAGCATTCGCGGTTCACGAAAATCTGCTGTTCTGCAGCCACCACTGCTGACACCCAGGCAAACAGGGTCTGGAGTGGACCTCTAGCAAACTCCAACAGACCTGCAGCTGAGGGTCCTGTCTGTTAGAAGGAAAACTAACAAACAGAAAGGACGTCCACACAAAAAACCCGTCTGTACGTCACCATCATCAAAGACCAAAGGTAGATAAAACCACAAAGATGGGGAAAAAAAAGAGCAGAAAAACTGGAAACTCTAAAAATCAGAGCACCTCTCCTCCTCCAAAGGAACGCAGCTCCTCACCAGCAACAGAACAAAGCTGGATGGAGAATGACTTTGACGAGTTGAGAGAAGAAGGCTTCAGACAATCAAATTATTCTCAGCTACTGGAGGAAATTCGAACCAATGGCAAAGAAGTTAAAAGCTTCGAAAAAAAATTAGATGAATGTATAACTAGAATAACCAATACAGAGAAGTGCTTAAAGGAGCTAATGGAGCTGAAAGCCAAATTCGAGAACTACGTGAAGAATGCAGAAGCCTCAGGAGCCGATGTGATCAACTGAAGAAAGGGTATCAGTGATGGAAGATGAAATGAATGAAATGAAGCGAGAAGGGAAGTTTAGAGAAAAAAGAATGAAAAGAAATGAACAAAGCCTTCAAGAAATATGGGACTATGTGAAAAGACCAAATCTACATCTGATTGGTGTACCTGAAAGTGACCCACAGAATGGAAGCAAATTGGAAAACACTCTGCAGGGTATTATCCAGGAGAACTTCTCCAATCTAGCAAGGCAGGCCAACATTCAGATTCAGGAAATACAGAGAACTCCACAAAGATACTCCTCGAGAAGAGCAACTCCAAGACACATAATTGTCAGATTCACCAAAGTTGAAATACAGGAAAAAATGTTAAGGGCAGCCAGAGAGAAAGCTCGGGTTACCCACAATGGGAAGCCCATCAGACTAACAGCAGATCTCTCAGCAGAAACTCTACAAGCCAGAAGAGAGTGGGGGCCAATATTCAACATTCTTAAAGAAAATAATTTTCAACTCAGAATTTCATATCCAGCCAAACTAAGCTTCTTAAGTGAAGGAGAAATAAAATCCTTTACAGACAAGCAAATGCTGAGAGATTTTGTCACCACCAGGCCAGCCCTAAAACAGCTCCTGAAGAAACCACTAAACATGGAAAGGAACAACCGGTACCAGCCACTGCAAAATCATGCCAAATTATAAAGACCATCGAGGCTAGGAAGAAACTGCATCAACTAACGAGCAAAATAACCAGCTAACATCATAATGACAGGATCAAATTCACACATAACAATATTAACTTTAAATGTAAATGGACTAAATGCTCCAATTAAAAGATACAGACTGGCAAATTGGATAAAAAGTCAAGACCCATCGGTGTGCTGTATTCAGGAAACCCATCTCACGAGCAGAGACACATATAGGCTCAAAATAAAAGGATGGAGGAAGATCTACCAAGCAAATGGAAAACAAAAAAAGGCAGGGGTTGCAATCCTAGTCTCTGATAAAACAGACTTTAAACCAACAAAGATCAAAAGAGACAAAGAAGGCCATTACATAATGGTAAAGGGATCAATTCAACAAGAAGAGCTAACTATCCTAAATATATATGCACCCAACACAGGAGCACCCAGATTCATAAAGCAAGTCCTTAGTGACCTACAAAGAGACTTAGACACCCACACAATAACAATGGGAGAGTCTAACACCCCACTGTCAACATTAGACAGATCAACGAGACAGAAAGTTAACAAGGATACCCAGGAATTGAACTCAGCTCTGCACCAAATGGACCTAATAGACATCTACAGAAATCTCCACCCCAAATCAACAGAATATACAGTTTTTTCAGCACCACACCACACCTATTCCAAAATTGACCACATAGTTGGAAGTAAAGCTCTCCTCAGCAAATGTAAAAGACCAGAAATTATAACAAACTGTCTCTCAGACCACAGTGCAATCAAACTAGAACTCAGGATTAAGAAACTCACTCAAAACCACTCAACTACATGGAAACTGAACAACCTACTCCTGAATGACTACTGAGTACATAATGAAATGAAGGCAGAAATAAAGATGTTCTTTGAAACCAACGAGAACAAAGACACAACATACCAGAATCTCTGGGACACATTCAAAGCAGTGTGTAGAGGGAAATTTATAGCACTAAATGCCCACAAGAGAAAGCAGGAAAGATCCAAAATTGACACCCTAACATCACAATTAAAAGAAGTAGAAAAGCAAGAGCAAACACATTCAAAATCTAGCAGACGGCAAGAAATAACTAAAATCAGAGCGGAACTGAAGGAAATAGAGACACAAAAAACCCTTCAAAAGCATCAAATAGATGCAATAAAAAATGATAAAGAGGATATCACCACCGATCCCACAGAACTACAAACTACCATCAGAGAATACTACAAACACCTCTACGTGAATAAACTAGAAAATCTAGAAGAAACGGATAAATTCCTCAACACATACACCCTCCCAAGACTAAACCAGGAAGAAGTTGAATCTCTGAATAGACCAATAACAGGCTCTGAAATTGTGGCAATAAGTAATAGCTTACCAACCAAAAAGAGTCCAGGACCAGATGGATTCACAGCCGAATTCTACCAGGGGTACTGGGAGGAACTGGTACCATTCCTTCTGAAACTATTCCAATCAATAGAAAAAGAGGGAATCCTCCCTAACTCATTTCATGAGGCCAGCATCATCCTGATACCAAAGCCTGGCAAAGACACAACGAAAAAAGAGAATTTTAGACCAATATCCTTGATGAACATCGATGCAAAAATCCTCAATAAAATACTGGCAAATCGAATCCAGCAGCACATCAAAAAGCTTATCCACCATGATCAAGTGGGCTTCATCCCTGGGATGCAAGGCTGGTTCAACACATGCAAATCAATAAATGTAATCCAGCATATAAACAGAACCAAAGACAAAAAACACATGATTATCTCAATAGATGCAGAAAAGGCCTTTGACAATATTCAACAACACTTCATGCTAAAAACTCTCCATAAATTTGGTATTGATTGGTCATATCTCAAAATAATAAGAGCTATCTATGACAAACCCACAGCCAGTATCATACTGAATGGGCAAAAACTGGAAGCATTCCCTTTGAAAACTGGCACAAGACAGGGATGCCCCCTCTCACCACTCCTATTCAACATAGTGTTGGAAGTTCTGGCCAGGGCAATCAGGCAGGAGAAGGAAATAAAGGGTATTCAATTAGGAAAAGAGGAAGTCAAATTGTCCCTGTTTGCAGATGACATGATTGTATATCTAGAAAACCCCATTGTCTCAGCCCAAAATCTCCTTAAGCTGATAAGCAACTTTAGCAAAGTCTCAGGATACAAAATCAATGTACAAAAATCACAAGCATTCTTATACACTAATAACAGACAAACAGAGAGCCAAATCATGAGTGAACTCCCATTCACAATTGCTTCAAAGAGAATAAAATTCCTAGGAATCCAACTTACAAGGGATGTGAAGGACCTCTTCAAGGAGAACTACAAACCACTGCTCAATGAAATAAAAGAGGATACAAACAAATGGAAGAACATTCCATGCTCATGGGTTGGAAGAATCAATATTGTGAAAATGGCCATACTGCCCAAGGTAATTTATAGATTCAATGTCATCCCCATCAAGCTACCAATGACTTTCTTCACAGAATTGGAAAAAACTACTTTAAAGTTCATATGGAACCAAAAAAGAGCCCGCATCACCAAGTCAATCCTAAGCCAAAAGAACAAAGCTGGAGGCATCACACTACCTGACTTCAAACTATACTACAAGGCTACACTAACCAAAACAGCATGGTACTGGTACCAAAACAGAGATATAGACCAATAGAACAGAACAGAGCCCTCAGAAATAATGCCACATATCTACAACTATCTGATCTTTGACAAACCTGACAAAAACAAGAAATGGGGAAAGGATTCCCTATTTAATAAATGGTGCTGGGAAAACTGGCTAGCCATATGTAGAAAGCTGAAACTAGATCCCTTCCTTACACCTTATACAAAAATTAATTCAAGATGGTTTAAAGACTTAAATGTTAGACCTAAAACCATAAAAACCCTAGAAGAAAACCTAGGCATTACCATTCAGGACGTAGGCATGGGCAAGGACTTCATGTCTGAAACACCAAAAGCAATGGCAACAAAAGCCAAAACTGACAAATGGGATCTAATTAAACTAAAGAGCTTCTGCACAGCAAAAGAAATTACCATCAGAGTGAACAGGCAACCTACAAAGTGGGAGAAAATTTTCACAATCTACTCGTCTGACAAAGGGCTAATATCCAGAATCTACAATGAACTCAAACAAATTTACAAGAAAAAACCAACAACCCCATCAAAAAGTGGGGGAAGGACATGAACAGACACTTCTCAAAGGAAGACATTTATGTAGCCGAAAAACACATGATAAAATGCTCATCATCACTGGCCATCAGAGAAATGCAAATCAAAACCACAATGAGATACCATCTCATGCCAGTTAGAATGGCGATCATTATAAAGTCAGGAAACAACACGTGCTGGAGAGGATGTGGAGAAATAGGAACACTTTTACACTGTTGGTGGGACTGTAAACTAGTTCAACCATTGTGGAAGTCAGTGTGGCGATTCCTCAGGGATCTAGAACTAGAAATACCATTTGACCCAGCCATCCCATTACTGGGTATATACCCAAAGGACTATAAATCATGCTGCTAGAAAGACACATGCACACGTATGTTTATTGCGGCACTATTCACAATAGCAAAGACTTGGAACCAACCCAAATGTCCAACAATGATAGGCTGGATTAAGAAAATGTGGCACATATACACCATGGAATACTATGCAGCCATAAAAAATGATGAGTTCATGTCCTTTGTAGGGACATGGATGAAACTGGAAATCATCATTCTTAGTAAACTATCGCAAGGACAAAAAACCAAACACCGCATGTTCTCACTCATAGGTGGGAATTGAACAATGAGAACACATGGACACAGGAAAGGGAACATCACACTCCGGGGACTCTTGTGGGGTGGGGGGAGGGGGGGAGGGATAGCATTAGGAGATATACCTAATGCTAAATGATGAGTTAATGGGTGCAGCACACGAACATGGCACATGTATACATATGTAAGAAACCTGCACATTGTGCACATGTACCCTAAAACTTAAAGTATAATAATAATAAAATAAAAAAATAAATAAATAAAAGTAAGTGCTAATCAGACTAACGAAAGCTAGCTTTGATGCCTTTTAGTTCACAGGACTATAGTAATATATGGTACGATTAATTTGGTAAATTTAATCTCAAAATTCTGTCCAGTAGTTTAGAATCTTAAGGTCATATTATGTTAAATTAAGTAACCTTGGGTTTTTCACTTGGAATTTGGGTTACCAAGAGTTAAAATAGTAAAAGAGTAAAAAATGTTTTGGTGAGGTTTATAAAAACACAAGGATGTTTGCTAAAGAAAATGTAATTTTTTTTCTAGTTTAAAGGCTATTTGAGTTCCTTTAAAATAAAGGAAAAATTATATAGCTAAATCTAAATGGATAAAGAGGAAGGTAAAAAGGTGGGAAATCAAAAACCTTAGACTCCTGGGTGGCCACGTGGTTACCCATCTTAAGGAGCTGCAGTGGATTGCATTCAGTTACTAAAGGTAAAAGTTTCCGGTGGAATTTAGAGCTGGGCCATACTCATACTTCCAGGGAGTTGGTTCATTGAATGCATAAGAAAATGCAAACTAATGAGAAAAAGATAAAATATTCAATCCCTTGGTTATTATTATCTGCAATAGCTAAAAGGGAAGTAAAAGAGTGCTGGGTTGGGCCTTAAGGCTGGACCAAGCTCAGGTATGGGTCTATCTCAGCGCAGGCCACCAGCCTTGAAGCTACCTATAAAAGGAAAAATTAAGCCAGGGCAACAAAAGTTACCTCTGAGACCTGTGGTTGCCAAGAAGATGGTCAAGGGAAAGGCAAAACCAAGTAACTATTAAAACCAGAGGGGATAATGCAAAGGAATGGATCTGTTTTGTAAATTGGTATCATCAGCTTCCTGAGAAACCTTTACTGTAATGGATTGTAAAACAACTACTTTAAGGACAGTATCTGTATTAGTCTGTTCTCACACTGCTGTAAAGAATTACCCGAGACTGGGTAATTTATGAAGAAAAGAGGATTAATTGTCTCACAGTTCTGCAGGCTTAACAGGAAATATGACTTGGAGGCCTCAGGAAACTTACAATCATGGTGAAAGGCGAAGGGGAAGCAAGCACCTTCTTCACAAGGTGGCAGGAGAGAGAGCGAGTGAAGAAAACCACGCACTTTTAAATCATCTGATCTCGTGAGAACTCACTATCACGAGAACAGCAAGGGGAAATCCATACCCACGATCCAATCACCTGTCACCAGGCCCCTTCCCTGACACACAGGAATTACAATTTGACATGAGATGTGGGTGGGGACACAAATAAAACCATATCAGTATCTTTAATTTAATTTAATTTAATTTAATTGTTCTTTATTTATTTATTTATTTAGAGACGTAGTTCCGCTCTGTTGCCCAGCCGGGAGTGCAGTGGCATGATCTTGGGTCACTGCAACCCCCATCTCCCGAGTTCAGGCAATTCTCCTGTCTCAGCCTCCTGAGTAGCTGGGATTACCACCACACCTGGCTGATTTTTGTATCTTTAGTAGAGACGGGGTTTCATCATGTTGGCCAGGCTGGTCTTGAACTCCTGACCTCAGGTGATCCACCCACCTTGGCCTCCCAAAGTGCTGGGATTATAGGCATGAGCGACCACACCAGGCCAGTATCTTTAATTTTCAATGCCAGAGAATGAAAGAGCATGTTTGGGTTGATGCAGGACCCACAGCTCACTATTAAACAATCGCTGATGAAAATATCTGATCAGGACACACAGGAAGTTATTCTTGAGGGAGCAGCCAGCCTGGTGAACCAGATAAATGCCACTGCCAGGTGTGTTTACCCTGAGAAGGGGACAGGGCTGTGTCATGGGCCGTTGGTCACTCATAGCTGGCTCAGAATAAATCTCTTCAAATATTTTAGAGTTTGCCTCTTTTCATCAACAATTCTATTCTTACAAACATTATGTTGAATGAAATAAACCAGACAGAAAACTATGCATAATGTATGAATATCTGTACCTGTATATCTATTTCAAAAACAAGCAAAATTAATATTGTCTAGAGATGCATACTTAGTAGTAAAACCGGTAAAACTGTACAGAAAAGTGAGAAAGTGGCTACCATAAAAGCTAGGATAATCGGCATTTAGAGGAGGGGGAAGTTGCAATTGAGAAGAGACACTGTATATGCAGGAGAGGCCTCTGGGAAGCTAGAAACATTCCATTTATTGACCTGAGTGGTGGCAACCTGAGTGTTTGCTCAACATTTATGTTTTAAATGCTTACCTGTGGTTAAAAGTTGGGCAAAAGAGTAAGAGAGAAAAAAAAAAAAAGGACAGGAGAACAGAAGACAAGAAAGACAGGAAAGGAGAAAAGGAGGAAGAAAGGAATGAAGGAAGAGTTTTAAAAAATCAGCTTTATTGAGATACAATTTATATACCATAAAACGCCTGTTTTAAGTGTACACTTCGATGATCTTTAGTATATTTACAGAGTTGTGCTGCCCTCTAATCTAATTTTAGAATATTTCCCTCATCCCGAAAAGAAACTTCATGCTCACTTACACCCCATTCTCACCTCCAGCCCTCTGTCTGAATATGTGCCTTGTTTGCACTTTTCCTAGAAATGGAATCTTATAGTATGTGATTGTGAACCCTAAATACCTGAGATGGGTCTCAGTCAATTTAGGAAGTTTATTTTGTCAAAGTTAAGGACCTGTGCCCTTGACACAGCCTCAGGAGGTCCTGACAAAATGTGCCCAAGGTGGTCGGGGCACAGTTTGGTTTTATAGATTTTAGGGATACATGAGATGTCAATCAGTATACCTAAGATGTACACTGGTTCCATCTGGAAAGTCGAGACAACTCGAATTGGGGAGGGGGCTTCCAGGTCATAGGTAAGAGACAAAGGGTCGCATTCTTTTGAGTTGCTGATTAGCTTTTTCAAAGGAGGTAATCAGATATGCATCTATCTCAGTGAGCTGAGGGATGACTTTGAGCTCTGTCTGTCCTTTATCCACAAGGGAATTCCTTGTGAGGGAGGTATGTAGCTTTTTCTTCTTAGTAGCTGTCTAAGCTACTAAGGCAGGTTTGCCCTTAGCAGTGCCCAGCTTGACTTTTCCCTTTGCTTTAGTGATTTGGGGATCCCAAGATTAATTTTCCTTGCACATGGTCTTTGTGTCTGGCTTCTTTCACTGTGCATAACACTTCTGAGGTTCACCCATGTTGTAGCATGTGTAAGTACTCAATTCTCTTTCATGGCTAAATAGTATTCCACAATATGGATATACCATATTTTGTTTTTCCATTCATCAGTTGATGGACACTTGGGTTGTTTCCACAGCCAAATGGCTATTGTGAGTAAGACTTCTATGACTATACACGTTCAAATCTTAGTACAAATGTCATTTTATTTCTCTCTTTATTTATTGAGACAGAGTCTTGCTCTGTCATCTAGGCTGGAGAGCAGTGGTGCAATCTTGGCTCACTGCAAGCTCCGCCTCCTGGGTTCACGCCATTCTCCTGCCTCAGCCTCCCAAGTAGCTGGGACTACAGGCACCCTCCACCACACCCGGTTAATTTTTTGTATTTTTAGTAGGGATGGGGTTTCACCTCGTTAGCCAGGATGGGCTTGATCTCCTGACCTCGTGATCCACCCGCCTCGGCCTCCCAAAGTGTTAGGGTTACAGGCATGAGCCACCGTGCCTGGCCTATTTATTTATTTTTGAGACAATGTCCCACTCTGTTGCCCAGGCTGGAGTGCAATGGTATGATCTTGGCTCACTGCAACTTCTGCCTCCTGGGTTCAAGTGATTCTCCTGTCTCAGCCTCCCCAAGTAGCTGGGATTACAGTCATACACCACCATGCCCAGCTAATTTTTTGTATTTTTAGTAGAAACAGGGTTTCACCATGTTGGCCAGGCTGGTCTCGAACTCCTGACCTCAAGTGATCCACCCCCCCTCAGCCTCCCAAAGTGTTGGGATTACAGGCGTGAGCCACCGTGCCCGGTTTTTATTTCTCTTAAAGAATTTCTCTGAGAGGACTTGTTCAGTCACATGGTAACTCTATGTTTAACATTTTTGAGGAACTGCCAAATTGTTTTCCACAGCAGCTGTACCATTTTTCATCCCACCAGCAGTGTATGAGGATTCTACTTTCTCCACATCCTCAACAGCATTTGTTATTGTCTGCTTTTTATTATAGCCACCCTAGTGGATAAGAAGTGGTGTCTCACTGTGTTTTTGATTTGCAGTTCTCTAATGAATAATGACGTTGAGCATCTTTTCATGTGTTTATTGCACATTCTATGCTTTCTTTTCTTTTCCTTTTTTTTTTTTTTTCTTGAGACGGAGTTTCGCTCTTGTTGCCCAGACTGGAGTGCAATGGCACGATCTCGGCTCACCACAACCTCTGCCTCCCAGGTTCAAGCTATTCTCTCACCTCAGCCTCCCCAGTAGCTGGGATTACAGGCATGCACCGCCACACCCAGCTTTAGGATGCTGAGGTAAGAGGAGAAAAATTGGTAATTTTTTTGGTATTTTTAGTCGAGATGGGGTTTCTCCATGTTGGTCAGGCTGGTCTTGAACTCCTGACCTCAGGTGATCCGCCCGCCTTGGCCTCCCAAAGTGCTGGGATTACAGGCATGTGCCACCGTGCCTGGCTCTACACTTTCTTTAGAGAAATGTCTGTTCAAATCTTATGCTCATTAAAACTTTTTTTTTTTATTACTGAGTTGTAAGAGTTTTTTTCTTAATTCTACATATGTCTCTTATTGGATATATGATATGCAAATATTTTCTCCCAGTCTATAAGTTGTCTTTTCCATTTTCTTTTCTTCTTTCTTTCTTTTTTTTTTTTTTTTTTTAGAGACAGGGTCTTGCTCTGTCACCCAGGCTACAGTGTAGCGCTGTGATCATAGCTCACCGCAACCTTTACCTCCTGGGCTCAAGTGATCCTGCCACCTCAGCCTCTTGAGTAGCTGGAACTACAGGTGTGCACCGCCAGGCCCAGCTAATTTAAAAAGATTTTTTTTGTAGAGACGGAGTTTTACAATATTGCCCAAGCTGGCCTGAAACTCCTGGCCTCAAGCAATCCTACTTTTTTTTTTTTCTTTTTTTGAGACAGGGTTTTTTGCTTTTGTCACCCAGGCTGGAGTGCAATGGCGTGATCTCGGCTCACCGCTACCTCCGTCTTCTGGGTTCAAGCAATTCTCCTGCTTCAGCCTCCTGAGTAGCTGGGATTACAGGCATGCACCGCCACACCCGGCTAATTTTGCAGTTTTAGTAGAGACAGGGTTTCTCCATGTTGGTCAGGCTGGTCTCAAACTCCCCACCTCAGGTGATCTGCCCGCCTCGGCCTCCCAAAGTGCTGGGATTATAGGCGTGAGCCACTGCACCTGGCCTCCTTTCTATTTCTTGATGGTGTTGTTCGAAATGCAGTTTTAAAATGTTTATTAAATTCAACATCAATTTTTCTTTAATAATTTGTGCTTTCAGTGTTATACCTAAGAAATAATTGCTTCAAGATCACAAAGCTTTATTTCTGTGTTTTCTTCTAATAGTTGTATATTTTAGCTCTTACATGTACATCTGTGATCTATTTTGAGTCGATTTTTTTTTTTTTGGAGATAGCATCTCACTTTGTTGCCTAGGCTGGAGTGCAGTGGTGCGATCTTGGCTCACTGCAACCTCTGCTTCCCAGGCTCAAGCAGTCCTACCACCTCAGCCTCCCACGTAGCGGGGACTGCAGGAACAGGCCACCACACCTGGCTTTTTTTTTTTTTTTTGTATTTTTGGTAGACACAGGGTTTCACCATGTTGCCCAGGCTGGTCTTGCACTCTTGAGCTCAGGGCGATCCACCCACTTCAGCCTCCCAAAGCATTGGGATTACAGGCACAAGCCACCATGCCCACCCTTATTTTCAGTTGATTTTTGGATGTAGTGTGAGATAGGGGATCTAACTTCATTTTTTTTTTTTGCATGTGCCTATCCAGTTCTCCCAGCTCCGTTTATTGAAAAGGAAGAAAGTACTTTAAGCGGATCAAAAACCTTCCATGGCTGCCACACCAAAGAGAGCTGTCCCAATTGCTGCATGAGTCTTTCAAGACTTTCTTGATGGTATGGCTCCAACCTGCCTTTTCGGGCTTAACACTCTTTAGTCCATTTGCAAATGTTTCTTCAAATTGAAATTAGTCTGGATACTCTTCTCTAAGTACATCTTCCTGTGTACTTTTGTTGGGCTCTGATAAATACATTTTCTTTCTGCCTTTCAGCATCTTATCTCTCTTCTAAATTCAGCAACAAGTCTTGGTTTTGTACAGCTTTCCTTCCTTCTAAATTCAGCAACAAGTCTTGGTTTTGTACAGCTTTCCTTCCTGAACCCGATCTCATTTCTCCTTTCTGAGTGCCTACAGTAAGTGTCATCTGAATATTACTTAGGCCAGTAAAACCTTTATCTCTCTTTCTAATTTTTTGTCACTAACATTAAAAACAACAGCGACAACAGCAACACAGTTCTTTCACTTAATTTTCTACTTGTTTGATTCATCTCCCCTGCTGGAGAGAGACCTCTTTAGAGATGAACCTGTATCTCCTTCGCCATCATTTCTCCTCCAGGATTTAACACAGCATCTTTAAAGGAGTAGTCATAGATAAATGCTCATGGACTTGCTCATACCAATGTCTCAAGAAATCAAATGGATCCATAGATTTGGACTTATGTGAAATCCTCTTCATCTGTGAAATATGGAAATGAAAACTATTCTGGAAAAACTACAAACTAAATATCTGTGAACACATCACTTTAAGTACGTTTAGAAGCTGTATACATAAAACCTATGTGGAAGTCTTTTGTAAAATGAAGCTTTTTCAATAAAAAGTTATTATATATGATTATATATAATTTACACATTGTATGTTATTTAATAATTAATATTTAATTCATGTTTTACCTATGTGGATTTTGTCTGTTTTCTGCCTTTTCTGTGTTTTTTTCTTTTGTGTGAACTTTCTGAAGGCTAGACAAACTCTCAGCAAACTTGCAGCATCTTAGAGACTTCTGAACGGCAGGGTAGTGCACTCCAGGAAGTCAGAGTGGTGAGCTGTGGTCCACAACAGGCTGACCTAGGCCTGAACACCAGCTCTGCACAGCTTGGCTGTGGGGTCCTGACAACCACCCTCAACCAGACCCCAGGTTACTCATTTGAAAATGGGGCTAATGACAGCTCTCTTGTAGGGTTGTGGAATGAATTAGAGATGAGTGCTAGAAAGCATTCATTATAGGGCCAGCATTTAATGAGTGCTAATACCAGAAGCTCCCACATTTTTTTTTTCCTTCTACACATTGCAGCATAGTTTAGTCCTGGTTGCTAATGCTCTCCTTTTACTTCTCACGTACTATACCCCCCAATCCACAGTCCCAGTGGCCCAAGGACTTTTACTACAATAAAACACCTTCAGATGCCAAGACAGCATTATCTCTAAAAGTGGGAGCTGTCTGAATTATCTGTGCTAGATTGGATGTGCTATATTATTCCACACACACAAGACCACTTAAGCAATCAATAATCATTATAATAACAGAGCATGACAAATGTCCTCTGGCATTTTTAAAAGCACATGGCTTCCTCTAGCTCGTCATTGAGAGGATCTGGCCAGTTGGGAGCTGAAGGAGGGCCCAGGCCAGCATGGGGAAGGCAATCGCTCCCAGAGCCGAGGTCCTGGGCAGTGTGGGCTCCACCCACCATGGAACCGGCGTGTCTGTGGACCATCCTTGGACAACACCAGGCTTCTGAGTCCTGAGTTACAACCGGGTTTCTGCTAAGGCGAAGCAAGCTCTCTCTCTCTGCCTTGGCCTTCCATGGGGCTGTTTAAAAGATTAAACAGTTGCTACTTTGCCTCCAAGAAAAATTACTTTCCAGTCCTTTGGCACCATGTTTTGGCTTGCTACCGTTTAGAGTAATTGATAATTCCCTTACTTTTATCACCTTCAGGAAAAAAAAAAAAAGAAGTCCTTAGATGGAAACATTTTTTTCTGTTTACCTTTCAATGCAGGACCCTCCTACCCTCTGTGAGCAGACCTGAAAGGCAGTAGCTTTACTCACTATTTTCCCTGAGAGCAAATCTCCACTGTGAACAAGGTCATCAGCATCTCTAATGTGTGCTGAACACCCTGCACTGATTAAACATCAGCATGGTGCCTGGAGAATATTCTCCCTCCTTACTTGATTCTCATCCTCAGGAGACAAACAAAACATAAATTCCTTAATATGGTAGATGAGTACAGGTGTCTTCAAAATCAGATTCTAGCCCGTTTGCAGTTCAGTATCATCTCTCTGCAGTCTGTCACCATCTCATCCTACCCCTTCTTCTGCTTGGAATTTCCTCCCTCTCTTCTCAAATTAAGTTCCTACTCATCTTTGAAGATCCAGCCCAAATGTGACTTCTTGAGGGAGGCCTTCCCTGACCCTCTTAGACAGAATCAGCCCTTCTCCTCCCACTGCAAGCTCCCCAGGGCCCCTTACCCTATGCAGCCATGCTTCTAAAACCCTGGAGTTCCTGCTACAATGCAGATTCTGGTTCTGGAGCCTAAGATTCATTTCTAACAAACCCCCAGGTGGTGCTGCTGCTGCAGGTCCATGCAATGCTTCGAGTGGAAGAACGCAGCATTCTCAGCACAGGGTTTTGTTCTCATTTGTGTGTGTGTCTTATCATTCTGCTTTAGCAGGACACCGACTGGCTACCTCATCCCTGAGTTCCCAGCTCTGAGCACAGAGCAAACCGCAAAAGTCAATGTGTTGAATGAGGATGCCTCCCTTGTCATGCTCGCATCAGCTTTCCCACAGGTCTCTTTCTTCTCCCCTCCCCCTCCCCTCCCCCTCCCCTCCCCTTCCCCTCCCCCCCTTCCTCCTTCTCTCCCTCCCTCCCTCCGTCTCTTCTTTCTTTTCTTTTCTTCTCTTTCTTTTCTTTTCTTTTTTAAAGACAGGGTCTTGTTCTGTCACCCAGGCTGGAGTGCAGTGGCATAATCATGGCTCACTGCAGCCTCGACCTTCCAGGCTCAAGAGATCCTCCTGCCTCAGACTTCCAAGTAGCTGGGATTACAAGTGCACATCACTGTGCCCGGCTACATTTTTAAATTTTTGTAGAGACAGCATCTTGCTGTGTTGCTCAGGCTGGTGTCAAACTCCTGGCCTGAAGCAATCCTCCCACCTGAGTCTCCTGAAGCACTGGGATTACGGGCATGAGCCACTGAACTGGGCTAGGCCTTTCCTTTTTGGTGTTCACTTTATTTTAAGGCAGACCTAGACTGTTTCCATTTTAACTCAGTAAACAGATATTTACAGAAAAGATACAAACACAGCCAGGCTTTCTCAAGGCGAAAGAGCTGGTAGCTTCTGTTGGTCAGTGCCTTCCAGACGTCAGCTCCCTGTTCACATGCCCATTTCTCACTCTGTGCGTTCTGCCTGTTCTCATGTTTAGTGAGTGTGGCTGGAATCCATGGAGGTGGGACTTAGATTTCATTCCCATCTAATTCAACTGATGAGTATCCTAGTTTTAGACTTGGTACTCTGAGGATGGTGGAAGGAAGGTGAAGTTTGTGGAGGAGGAGTGGCTCTCATCCATTCATCCATCCCTGGGTGGTCTCAGGTTCACTTTGCATCATGAGCACTCAAGAGTTAAAAGGGTCTCATTTCTTGACCCCAGATCATGTCCTCAAGCCATTGTCTTTTTCTCTGTTCTCTCTGGCTTGGCTTTCTTTCTTTCTTTTTTTCTTTTTGCATGTGGTTTGATATGTACGATGAGTTCACTAGCAAAATTAAATTATATCATGAAGCGATAAAATGCATACAGTGGAGTTGACTTGCCATGAGCATTTGAGATGATGCAGTTCTGTCCTGTTTAAAAATATTAAGCAGCCATAGCATGTCCTATCTGGAAAGAAGCTTTCAGAGATCCTCTGGTCTATACCTATTCCCAGGTAGGGAAACTGAGCCCAGAGAAGCCACCTGGTCTCCCAGGACCCCAGAAGCAGAGTGCATTCAAGCTAGGATCAGTAACCAGGACCCCTGGCAACTCCTTCCTTACACGTGCAACCCCTTGCTCTTGAACCTGATGGTTAGAACTAGTCTCCCTGTAATACACTTCCTGTGTCTGGGAGACTTGAAAGGCTCTTTTAGCCTCTGAAAGCTAACTTTTAAAAAATTTAAGGTGCATCATTATTTGCTCAAAAGTTCTATTGCCCTTCTTCTTGACTCACATTGTGTCCAGAGGTGGTTCCTTCCAGTGGGTTCTTGGTCTCGCTGACTTCAAGGATGAAGCCATGGAGGTTCACAGTGAGTGTTACAGCTCTTAAAGGTGGCACAGACCCAAAGAGTGAGCAGCAGCAAGATTTATTGTGAAGAGCGAAATAACAAAGCCTCCACAGCATGGAAGGGGAACAGAACGTTGTTGCTGCTGGCTGGGGTGACCAGCTTTTATTCCCTTATGTGTCCCTGCCCACGTCCTGCTGATTGGTCCATTTTACAGAGTGCTGATTGGCCCATTTTACAGAGTGCTGATTGGTGCATTTATGATCCTTTAGCTAGACACAGAGTGCTGATTGGTGCATTTACAATCCTTTAGCTAGACACAGAGCACTGATTGGTGTGTTTACAATCCTCTAGCTAGACAGAAAAGTTCTCCAAGTCCCCACTCGACCCAGGAAGTCCAGCTGGCTTCACCTCTCAACATTGTGTCAGCTTTAATTCTTCAAGACATTAAAATCTGCCCTTCTTAGGCCCTGGGCCCTGCAGTTTCTATCAGACATGACTTATTATGCTGGGTCATAATTTCCCGTTTACTTATCTGTTTCCGCTGTGCAGACTGTGAGACACCTGAGGGCAGGGATCATGTCCCTAGCACAGAGTAGAACTCAGTAAGGTAAGAATCTACTTGCTAGGAAAAGGACAGTCTCATGCATCCACTAATCCTGACTCAGGTGACATTCACATTTTGCATCCAGATCTCCTTAATAGTCTGACAATGTCTGGCTGCAGGCTTAGCTCATCCCTTTGGAGAAGGATGCTGTTAGGCTGTGACCCAGAGGCTAGTTTATTAGGCCCTGCTTCTTTCCCTTGGGTCTCTTCCATGATGACTCATGCATCTTGTAATTTGATGTCAGTGTTCAGACACAGCTAAGCTATAATAATCTCAGAAATGGCAAAGAAAACATAATTCATCAAAGGAAAAGCCACCATGTATCTGCCACCATGCATAGCAGAAGTGATCAGACCTTAATGACTAAAAATAGTTTTTTTTTGAGACACAGTCTCTTGTTTATGTAGCAAACTTACTTCATTCCTTCCATAGTCATTTCCATTAAATTCCACACATTTATCGAGCACTTAATATGGGCAATCAAACATGCGTTTTGTTTGAGGGGAGTCATGTCCTATTTAGGAGGGAGCAGCCGGGGGTGTTGGGCTGGGGATCAGGAGGACTGGCTGCCAACCCTGCCTCTGCTGTTCTCGGTCCCCTCTCCATGTGCCACAGCTCCATTCAAGTCGTATGAATGCACCCAAAGAGCTTTGCACCCAAGAGCTGACCTTGAAAGCTATTTTTTTTTCTAGAGGTTTATTGGTGAAATAATTTATACTTGGAGACTGAGATCTTTCTTCTATTTCTAGCCAGTCCCAATTTGAGATTTCCTTAGATTGATTTAGTTTTCTTATTAGCAGTTCATTATTGCATGTTAATAATAGCTAGACTTACCAACTAAATACTTATAAAAGTATTTGGCTCCAAGTCAGTGACTCCAGTGAATCAATTAGAGCAGTCTTGGATGCCGGGATCTTAGAAATCGAACCTGTGGTTGTACCAGGAGGAGGTCTCCAAGGCCAATGTGGAGTCCAGCCCCTCAAGATTGTCCCATTAGGAGGCTGACGGCTGATGCTTAGCCCTGTCAAGACCCCTTGACAAGACTCTGCAAGAACTCTGGGGACAGAGGAGATACTGTGTCTTTGGGCTCTTCTCCACTGGAAGCTGCAGGAGAGCACATAAGGATAGGAGCTCCTCCCCAGCTGCAGGTGAGCTATGTTCTCCGAGCTGCCCATCCAGAAGTTCCTCTAGGGCGGTGGAGACAAAGTCCAGTGGATCCAGTACCTTTGGGTGTGGTTTTCACATGGTACGAGTTTCCCTTCCCTCTGCGTTCCCATCTCCTTCCCTAGCCAGAATCCCTAGGGGCTGGTTCCCCAGGGCTGTGAGCTCAGATCTGCATCCCTGGCATAGCGCAGAGTAGGTACTAGATACCTGAGAGGAGGGGAGAGAAAGAAGGAGAGACAGAGAAAGGAGAGAGAGAGAGAGAGAAAGAAAGAAGGAGAGAAAGGAGAGAGAGAGAAAGAAGGGAGGAGAGAACGGTTGAAATGGACTGAACGAGACCCTGAAATGCTAGAAGCTGAGGACTTGGCCTTCCTCAACATACCCTTTCCTTATCCTAAGGCTTGACAAAAAGTCATTATCAGTCTGAAAATAATGATAGACTCACATAGAATTTATGTCAGGGGACGGAAAGACAGACAACTGCAGGAGCCAGGGGGTTACACAACCTGGAGAGAGGAAAGTAGTAGGGAATAGTGAGGTCTGTGACCAAGTAGAGTTGACATACCCAGTCTAAAGGCAATGGATTTAAATTTCTAAAACATTTCTATTAACTGGATAAGATGCCTTTGATCCAGCTCAAAGGACCTTGGTTTAGGTTTTCTAGCAAAATAGGTGTTTTGAGTACAGTTCAACAAACCAGGCAATTAAGTATGAAGAACAAAAGATGGTAAGGAAGCAAGTGTGGCAGACAGGCAAGCGGGAGCTCTCCCAAGGGTGGTGTGGCTTTGGCCTGGTGGGGGACAGGACTTATTTAGGAGACCACCAGAAGATTCAGGTGCCATCTGTAAGTTCCCAAAACGGCTCACAGGAGCATCTCTCCAGGAACGTGGCCCTAGCAGCAAGACAAAAATAATGATAACGATAATGCCACAGTTGCAGCTGATGTTCACAGGGCAGTTGCTATGTGCTGGGCATTGTGTTCGGCACCGTCTTTAAAGTTTTTTAATTTTTAAAATAGACTTTATTTTGTAGAGGAGTTTTCTGTGCGCTGCAGAATTGAGCAGGAAGTGCAGTGAGTTCCCATATATCCACTCCCCAGCCTCCCAACTGTTAACATTAGCACCAGAGTGGCCCATTTGTTACAGTGGGTGAACCTGCATTGACATGTCATGATCATCAGAGGCCACCATTTACATTTGGGTTCATCTTGGTGTTATACATTCTATGAGTTTAGACAAATGTCAAATGACATATATTTACCATTAAAATAGTTTTAACTGTCCTAAAAGTCCTTTAGCACTGTCTTGTTTTGTTTTGTTTTTGAGACAGAGTCTTGCTCTGTCGACAGGCTGCAGTGCAGTGGCGCAATCTTGGCTCACTGCAACCTCCGCCTCCTGGGTTCAAGCGATTCTCCTGCCTCAGCCTGACGAGTAGCTGGGATTATAGGTACCTGCCACCACGCCTGGCTAATTTTTGTATTTTTAGTGGCGACAGGGTTTCACCATGTTGGCCAGGCTAATCTCAAACTCATGACCTCAGGTGATCCACCCGCCTCGGCCTCCAAAAGTGCTGGGATTACAGGTGTGAGCCACTGTGCCCGGCCTAAAAATAGTTCTTTAGAAGACTTTTGCACACCTTTGTATCACTCCCCAGGCACACCAAATACTTCACATAAGGTTGATTCACCCCACAATTTACACGCTTGAGATCCAGGGTGACTCAGTGACGGATCTGGAATTTAGTGTTAAGTCCTCCATCACTTCATGCGTCATGGCTTTTCTCCTATGATACTGCCATACCAAATGGAAAAACCATTTGGCAGTATCTACCATACCCCGAGACTCAGCAATTCTACTTTTGGAAATGTATCTGATAGAAATGAGGGCTTAGGTCCACCAAAAGACATGTACTAGAATATTCATAGGACCATTATTTATAGTAGGAAAAAGTTCTGAAGTCCAACAGGAGTAGAATGGGTGAATGAATTGCTGTATATTCACACAGTGGAATACTATACGGCAATGAAAATGACCAAGACATCCAATAAGGATGAATCTTACAAGCATAATGCTGATTGAAAGAAATCAGATACAAGAGATTTATACTGCACTATTCCATTTATATAAAGTTCAAAACCAGCCCAAGTTAACCTATGGTGATAGAGATCAGAATGATGGCTGCCTCTGGGAAGCACTGATTGGGAGGCAGTACCTGGGAGCCTTCTGGGGATGCTGGAAACTATCTTTGTGCTTATCTGGATCACAGTTACATGGGTGTATACCATGTAAAAATTAAGCTGTGCACATAAGACTGATGTACTTAACTGTATGTAATGGCAAAAACAGCAATTACTTTTGCACCAACCTAACATATAAGTTACAGCTCAAGAAGAAAAGTTTTTAAAAAGGAGGATGTTAAAATTTTGTCTTTCTATGTATATATATGTAGGTGAGTTTATATTGTACACACAAGTTTGAATTTGTTTCTATCCCTTACTGGCATTAGACCCTGGGCTGGTCTAATCTCTCCATGTTTTAATTTCCTCAAAAAGGGGATAATAATAACAATATTTTCCTAATAGACTTGTGAGAATTAAATAAGTTAAATTCAAAATTTTAAAGCACTTAATACCTGTCACACAGTAAGTGCTTTATAAGTGTTGACTCTAATAGCATTCTATCAGAAGCATTTTTCAGTGTAACACTCTTCATGAACACATTTCTTAAAGATTAGAAAATAAGCGATCGTATAGCTGTATATTAATTTATTTAGCCATTTCCCTACAATTAGACTTTTAGGTTGTTTCTAACTTAGGGCTATTCTAAACAATGCTGCAAGAAACATCTCCATTGTGTAACTTTGCTATTTTTAAACTTGCTTATTTGGGATAGATTTCCCAACAGAGCATTCCACGGTGGACATTTTGAGGTTTCTGATATGTATTTACAACTGGCTGTATGGATACTCCTATAATCTGGATGCCCTGAGACACCTCAAAGTCCTTTACCAGGTCACCCAGTAATTAACCCCCTCAGAGCCCATAGCTCTGGGCAGAGGAGGAGGAAAGAGATGCTGGCAGAGATGTATAGGAAGGTGGAAAGCTTGGCAAAGGAAAGTACTGCCATGTTGGTCTTGGTTGAGCCACCATGGTTAAATACCATCTTGTCACTTTCAATATTTTGTGCTCTGTAGCATAAGATCATTTATTTGGCTTTTATAACATTCTACTCCCCTGACTGTAAAGTGCTACACATTAGTCAGTTTTTTTTTTTTTTAATGAATTAATTCTGAAGGCTAGAGACATTTGAGATTCTGTGGCTCCCTGAGATGCTGTAAATCCAGAGCTGGGAATTGTGCCTGCAGTGGCAGAAGCTGCCAGGTCACCAGATGGCAACAGAGCGGAGGTCCGGGTGCTGTCTTTGGTCCTGAAAGTTCAGATGCTTTCTGGCTGCCAACTGTTCCACACTTGGTGGGACAAGTGCATTAACTTTTCTTGCATGATGCAGCCAGATCTCATTTCCTTTAGTAATTATGCTAAAATCTCTAGCTTTAGGAATTAAGACAACAATTAGCCAACCTCTGAGAGATTTATTTCTTTGGCCCTGCCTTAAAAGAGGAGATTGCACATCTGTAACCTCAGCCAGGCCCTTTCTCTGAGTCAGGGTCTGGTCCATGATATGACCATGGAAGGATGAGAGGCCAAAGAGAAGAATGCAGCCAGACATAAATGATTAACAATAATAAAAACTTTAAAAATGTGTTATTTTAAAATGTAGATATTAATACAATGCAAACCTTCCTAAAAAGAAATGCCTGTTTGTGAATCACACACGAGCAAGGCCTTCCCATTTCATATTTCTGTGGTCTTCCATAAAACTCATAGTAGGAAACACTCCCTAGTGGCACTTGGAAGAGAAATAACTGCCTCTGAGGAAGTGGCAAAAGGAAAAATGTTTCCAAATATTGGAACTCTTGAACATAGATAGTCAAGATGGAGTTGTTGTTTTTCGATTTTTTTTAGAGATGAGCTATTGCTATGTTGTCCATGCTGAGCATGAACCCCTGCTTCAGCCTCCCAAATAGCTGGGAATACAGGTACATCACCACACCCGGACAAGATGGAGGTTTTTTTTTTTTAGTTGTTTTTCTTTTTCAACTTTTATTTTAGATTCAAAGGGTACATGTGCAGGTTTGTTATGTGGGTATATTTTGTGATGCTGAGGTTTGGGATACAAATGGTCCCATCATCCAGGTACTGACCATGGTATCTTGGTACTGACCAGGTACTGACCATGTTAGTTTTTCAACCTTGGCCTTCCCCCAGTAGTCCCCAGTGTCTATTGTTGCCGTCTTTATGTCCATGTGTACCTGATGTTTAGCTCCCACTTATAAGTGAGTAAATGCGGTATCTGGTTTTTCTATTCCTGCTTTAATTCACTTAGGATAATGGCCTCCATCTGCAACCATGTTGCAGCAAAGGACATGGTATTATTCTTTTTTGGCTGTGTAAGATTTTGTGGTGTATACATACCACATTTTCTTTATCAAATCCACTGTTGATGGGCACCCAGGTTCATTCCATGACTTTGCTATTGTGAATAGTGCTGTAATGAACCTGCAAGTGCATGTGTCTTTTGGTAGGACCATTTGTTTTCTTTTGGACATATACTCACTAATGGGATTGCTGGGCTGAATGGCAGTTCTAAGTTCTTTGAGAAATCCCAAACTGCTTTTCACAGTGGCAGAACTAATTTACATCCCCACAAGTGGTGTGTAAGTGTTCCCTTCTCTCTGCAGTCTTGCCAACATCTATTGTTTTTTGACTTTTTAATAATGGCCATTCTGACTGTGTGAGATGGTATCCCATTGTGGTTTTGATTTGCATTTCTCTGATGGTTAGTGATGATGAGCAATTTTTCATGTTTTTTGGCCACTTGTATGTCTTTTTTTGACAAGTACCTGTTCATGTCTTTTGCCTCATTTTAATGGGGTTATTTGTTTTCTGCTTATTCAATTGTTTAAGTAAAGATGGAGTTTTTATTTAACATATTTAAAGATGAACTCACTGAAAATTAAGCCACGAAGTTAGTCCTTTTCATGCATCGTTTTTGTTGACAGCCTTACCTAGGGCATAATTTTCTCTAAAGGGCTGAAGCATTCTTGCTATTACAGAGAGCAGTGCCTCTCAAATTTACTGTGCGTGTCACTTGGGAATATTGTTTAAATATGGATTCTGATTCAGTAGATCTGGGGTGAGGCTAGGATTCTGCATTGCTAACAAACTCCTAGATGATGCTGATGCTTCTGGTTTGTGCATCAAAGTCCGAATAGCAAAGACATAGACAATGATGAAGTCCAGTTTCTAGAAGACATTGAACACTCTGCTACTGAGTCTCTGAGCTCAAAACATAAGGCCTGTTTCCTGGAGCTTCCTGAGTGGTCAACAGAGACCCTCTTTCTAGCTGTGATTCATGGTGTGAATAAGGACAAATGTCTCCTTTCCCCTCCCAGGTCAACCACTAAGAACATGTTGCAAACTCTCTCGGTGGAGTTTAAATAATGAAGTGATGTCTTGATCTGCCGATGTTTCAATAGCTCAGTACTTCCTTATGAAATCAATCGGAACCCAACCAACAATGACATTGATTATTCCCTAAGGCCGTCATCTCTAGCCCACACACTTCATATAATATAGGAGGCTCTCCCAATCTTATTAACTAACCTCAGCCCATACTTCCTCCCTGCTTCCACTGGAAGTTAATTATCCTGCTGGGATTTCTAAGTCACTGTGTTTATCATTGCCTAAAGATTTTTCAGAAAAGAATAGGATTAATAAATGTCAGAGTCAGCTTTCTTAATTTTTATTATAATGCAAAAGGAAAGGAAACCAAGTGGCATCTGCATTCATATTTGTAGATTCACTGGAATTTGGGGTTTAAGAATGAAGCTAAATCTGGCAGACTAGGACTGAGTGACCTGTTCAATATTGTAATTACCTGCAAGTTTATCATGTGATGGAAAAATCCTCCTGAGATAATTTTTTTTTCATTTAACCTAATTTTATTCATGCTTGCGTTGGGATGGGAATAGATCATTCAGTAAAAACATACAGTAAAAAAAAAATGTCTTATCATGTGCAACTTTTAAACTACAATAATGATGTACCTTAATTACTTCCATGTACACAAGTCTAACTTTTTTTTAAATAAACACAATTAAGGCTTCTAGGAGCATTTTATAATAAAGTAACTCCTAATTAATTTTTCTTTGTAGATAGATCAAGCACCTCCAAAATACAAATTCCTATACACAGTGAGCATGTTACTTAAAATGAACACTTGAGTAAAGTAAGTATGTGGACAGTCTTAGGATAAGCTGACATTGTAGATTCAGCTAGGAAGGCAACAAACCATAGTGCCAAATGGAAAAAGTGTATTTGCAAATACATTTAAAAAACTAAGTTAATTTTAATAATTAAATACAGAAAATATACTAAAATAAGATGTGATGTATTAACACTTCACTATAAAGAATGCATACCAGAACATTTATAAACAGTGAATGAGTCTTATTAAGAATAGTTTACTACAATAAACGCTGGCTAAATAGAAGTGCATATTGTGAAGCACTATGGTGGCATATGTTTTGCCACATACTCTTGTTACCTTGAGGTAGATAACACATGTGTGCCAAATTTGGCATTCATTTTCAGTTGCTGCTGGTCTCATGTGTTTTGAGAAATGTGTACAGTATGAAAAACTTGGAAATACTCATGAATGAAAAATGTATTGAAAAAAATAGCTATTTTCATGCAATTATGTACAGTCTCACTGTGTAAATTTCAAGGCAAGGTTTGTTTCCTGTAAAATAGATCGTTGTTCTATGAGAGAATGTTCTTTACTTGTCTTAGTGCATTTCTTTTCTCCTCCTGCGTTGCATTATTTTGCTCTAGTCTTTATTTTTGTGTGCAAATGGCATGCCAGTTAAAATAAAAACTATCTCACACGTAGAAAAAGAGAGTCCGGATTTTAAAAACCAAGAACTAATAAAATCCTTACTAAATGACACCATCTGATTCAAGTAAAAAATGATTTAAACACTAGTAATAAAAAAAGACAAAACACATTTCATGAAGAATACAAAGATAAATGTCTGCTGAGTGTTTTAGTTCAGATGTTTCAGACTGCTACTGTATGTTTGATGAGGAATTTGAGGGGAAGATTTCATAGCAGAAGGTGTTAATGTGGCCTGCACTGACTTAAGTGGTAACCCAACTGGACTGTGAAACTGCGGGATGCCTATGGACTAGAGCTGCTCATTGTCAGACCTCTGAGCCCAAGCTAAGCCCTCATATCCCCTGTGATCTGCACGTATATATCCAGATGGCCTGAAGTAACTGAAGGATCACAAAAGAGGTGGAAATGGCCTGTTCTTGCCTCAGCTGATGACATTACCTTGTGAAATTCCTTCTCCTGGCTCATCCTGGCTCAAAAGCTCCCACACTGAGCACCTTGTGACCCCCACCCCTGCCAGCCAGAGAACAACCCCTTTTGACTGTAATTTTCCTTTATCTACCCAAATCCTATAAAACGGACCCACCCCTATCTCCCTTCACTGACTCTCTTTTCGGACTCAGCCTGCCTGCACCCAGGTGAAATAAACAGCCTTGTTGCTCACACAAAGCCTGTTTGGTGGTCTCTTCACACGGACGCGACTGAAACTTGTTAAAGAGGAACTCCCCACTGTTGTTCAGAAACCCTTCCTCATTTCCTCTCTCCCCAAGCTCTCCATCCTCTGCTGGCTCAGTTTCTAGCATTTCGGTATCTTCTTTCCTGCTAAAGAACTTGTACAAGTAACGAGTGTAAGTGTTTTCTTTCTCAACTTGTTCATCCTTCTTTACCTCACAAAACTGATTGATGAGAAAACAGTCCTCCCCACCACTCACAAATGGGCTGTCCCAAGAAGATTGGTACAAGGCTTCTAACTGAGCCAAATTTGCCATTCCTTTTTCCTGTTTTTCTTGGCTTACTGACTTTGATATCAAACTTTTCAATTCTAGTTGGGACACTGAGCTATTCAAGTCATTTAATTTATCAACAACATCAGTAGGCTCATGTTGGGAACTAAGTTGAATAGTTCCTGCAATAAAGGAATCAAAATCAAATCCCTGATTCTTTTCCCTTTCTTTTTCAGCCAGTTGCTATGATGCTTCCTCCAGTGCTATCTGGGCTTTAACCAATCCATTCCTTTCACATTTTGATTTGCCTTATCAGATTTTTCTTTGCTTGTTCTTTCCAGTTGGAAAGATCTATAATAAGCTTGGGTTCATAGTAATGGTTCACTCTCTCTCCAAACTAAGTTATCTAAATATGATGATGACCTTGTTTTGTAGTTACAAGTATGGCTACACTCCAGATCACAGTATTTGTTTTCATGATGATCTGGGTACTGCCAGCAAGGTTCAGTAGAGTAACTGGTATCAAAAGCAGGATCCTCCAGATATTTTTCCTGATCTCCATCCAAATATTTTCAGGGGTCAACTTGTACTTCTTCTTCATCAGTGGCATCAGACAGAGCTCTTGGATCAAGCTGAACTTCATCAATATCAAAGTTGTTATGTATAGGCCAATCATTGCCAATCATATTTCCTTTTCCTTTCGAATTGTTGAACTTGTGTAAACAAGGAAGAAAACTGGCATCCAAAGGAAAGATCTTTCAAAAAGAGAGAAGAAAAATAATTATGCTTCCACAGCAATATGGTTTCTTGATGTTCACTGCATATGCCAAACAGGCCTGTTGAGTTCCCCTTAGATTTAAAGCTCAAAAAGCTCTACTCATATTGAGAATTAAAAAGATTGCAGTACTCATAGTTCAAGAAAGGGGCAGCAACTCTGCAGACATTTAAAGAAAACACTCAAGAAACTCAAATGGAATGAAATGATATACTATGCACTCAGATTACTGTGCTAAATGATTTAACATTTAACAAAAATGTGACTAAATATGCACACAACAGGCTTCTATGAACATTCTCCTCACAGTGCATACACACTCAGTGTTGGACTGGTCCTGAGCAGCATCATTCTAAGGTGCTGTTAAGCACTATTTCCATTTTGCTTCTTTTCTTCCTTTGTTGCTATATATTTCAACAGGAAGCCCTGGCGGCTGTTGCTTAACAGAAGGTGTCTTTTGTTAGTGATCAGGTGGCTCCAGCTCACCACAATCACAATCAAAGCTACCGTCCATCTTACTCTGATACAATGGGACTTCTCCAACTCATCGAGAGAGTGCAGGGCCTGCAGACAGCCTCCAGCTCAGGTCTCCGGCTGTGCTGGCCGCAGTGGCGTCTCTGAGGCTCTCGCTTTGCCGTAGTAGCCGCCATGTAACCATGACCTGCGAGAGAGCACTTCTGAGATAATCTTAAGTGAAAAGGGACTCTGCAAATTGTGAAGACAGTATAACCACAACTTTGGTAAAAGTTTGAATATCATGTAAGGGAAGAAAAATTGGAAGGAAAACACTAAATGATAAACTCAACTAAGGTGGTTGAGTTTAAACAGGAAAATATGAATATTCTTTCCTTTTACAATTTTTTGTGCTTTTTATTGTTTTTATAATGAGCATGTATTGACATTGCAATTGAAAAGAAAATCTGGACTCTAAACAACACTTAATTAATGGGCCAGGTGCAGTGGCTCACACCTGTAATCCCAGCACTTTGGGAGGTGCATCGCTTGAGCTCAGGAGTTTGAGACCAGCCTGGGCAACATGGTGAAACCCTGTCTCTACAAAGCATACAGAAATTAGCCGGGCGTGGTGGTGCCTGTCATCCCAGTTACTTGGGAGGCTGAGGTGAGAGCATCACTTGAGCCCAGGAGGTGGAAGTTGCAGTGAGCCGTGATCATGCCCTGCACTCCAGCCTGGGTGACAGAGCGAGACCCTGTCTCAACAACAACAAAAAGACACTCAGTTAAGAGACCTTACCTTCTGTCTGATTTGTTAACCATGTCAGTGTTCTTTCTTTTGTTTTATTCTTTGGTCTCTCGGTCTTCTCTGCCTATTCAGAGCTGAGGGTTCTCTCTGCACCTGCCACAAGTCATCTGTACTCTGAAACCACCGTGAAGGCAGGGACTGCTTACATCTCTCTACAGCAAGATCAGGTTAGTTCTCCAAGGGTAGTGAGGAAACAATTCTCTTGGCCTCAAATAAATATTAAGGCCCAGCTCTGCATAAGGTGAGGCCTCCTAACGGGTGGTAACTGTGCCCCACAGAGGCAGGGGGCCTGGGGCACGCCTTCAGGGGCCATAAGACATCCTTGACTCTTCTTCCCTTACTACCCAATGCCAAGCTGTCCCAGCCCCACTGACCTTGCCTCTGTAATGCTCTGCACGGGTCCCTCCTCCCCAGGCCTCACTGGTGAAACCTCCATTCACTGGGGTGCTTATGGGAGCTCACCAGTTCTCCACCAGCCTCCAGAATGACCTTTCTTTTCCTTCCTTCCTCCTTTCCTTTCCTTTTTTTCTTTTCTCCTTTCTCTTTTTCCTCCCTCCTTCCCTCGCGCCCTCCCTTCCTCCGTCCCTCTCTCCCTTTCTTCCTCCCTCTCTCCCCTCCCTCTCTCCCTTTTTCTCTCTTTCCTTCCTAGGCTGCAATGCAGTGGCGAGATCTCAGTTCACTGCAACCTCCGCCTCGCGGATTTAAGCAATTCTCCTGCCAGCCTCCGGAGTAGCTGGGATTACAGGCGCTCGCCACCATGCGTGGCTATTTTTTTTTTTTTGAGGAGGAGGAGTCTCGCTCTGTCGTCATGGCTGGAGTGCAGTGTCATGATCTCAGCTCACTGCAACCTCCGCTTTCCAGGTTCAAGCAATTCTCCTGCCTCAGCCTCCTGAGTAGCTAGGATTACAGGGGTGCGCCACCACGCCCGGCTAATTTTTTTATTTTAGTAGAGACAGGGTTTCGCCATATTGGCCAGGCTAGTTTCAAATTCCTGACCTCAAGTGATCCGCCCCCCTCAGCCTCTCGGCGTGCTGGGATTACAGGTGTGACCACTGCGCCTGGTCAGAATGACTTTTCTACAAAATCTGACTGCGTCCCCTGCTGAAACCCGGAAGAGGCCCTACAGCGGTTTGAGGACTGAAATGTCAGGTAGAACGTTTGAGACCGTTGGCTGGGCCTGGCTATCTCCAAGCCCTGCCCTGGAGCACCTGATGCCGGCCACAGAGAAACCCCTTCCTTCCACCCAGTATCGCCAGACACCCCAGACCCTTGCTCGCCCTCCAGGCCTTGGTCCACAACACTACCCTCACTCCATTATCCTTTCCCTCTCGCCCAGGAAGGCCTCCCTGATGCATCTGCCTCAGAAGCGCAGGCGCAGGGGTCTCCCTGCTTCAGGGGCCGCTGGCATCTTTCCGGGCCTTCCCGGGAGAGATTCCTGGGTGGGCGCGGGCCTGGCCCACAGGCTCAGCGTCAAGAACCGTCCTCGTCCGCCTCACCTCGCACCTTCCCCAGCGGGGCGCGGCCGCGGCAGGACTTCGAGGAGCGGAGCCCAGGACTGCCGCGCGGATCCGGCCTCCTGGAGGGGCGCGGACCGGGCGGGGAGCGGACCGGGAGGCCCCGCGCGTCGGATCTCCTGCCAAGGTGGCCGCCCCTAGCCCGCGCGCAGCCCAGGCCCCTCCACACCCGCCCTCGCAGCCCCTCCCCGCCGCCCGGGGACTTGACCCCGCGTCCCCTCGCGCGGCTTCTGTCTGCGCTCGGACAGACACCGCAGGGAAAACTCGCTCAGCGCCCAGGAATCCCCGCCCAGCCGAGGGCCTCCCAGCGCAGGGTTTCAGAGACCGATGTCGGCTGCTCCCAGCTCCCAGTCCAGCGCGCAGGCGGCGGCGTGAGCTCGCCCTGGGTCGAGTGACTCGGAGTGCCTTGCCATGCGGAGTCGAAACCCGGAGTGGCGACGAAGGAGAAGCAGACAGAGGTGTCCTGAGAGCGGGGCTAGGCAGGCGCGGGCTCCCCGCCCCCTAGGGACTCCGCAGGAGGGCACGGCCCGGCCAGGCCTGCTTGGAGAGGGGCTTCCCGCCGGGGCCCTGAGGGCTGGGGCGAGGGCCCGAGTGTGCAGCCGCCTATGAGGGGACGGGCAGGGATGCGTGGCCCTCAGCCCGAGGGCAAGCGATGGCCTGGATGCTGTTTCCTGAAGTCCAAAATCTTGGCTGTGCTCTCCTTGGGGGTTCGCTCCAGGACGTGGGAGGCCTCAGTTGCTGCAGGGGAGGCGGCAGCAGAGGTTTAAGGCGCTGAATTTGCCTCTGAATCCTGCCGCCTGCAAACGGAAACTCGAGTCCCTGCTGTCTCCATGTCCCGTCCCACCTGGACTAGGGCTGGTGGAAAGGCCGGCTGCAATGGAGCTGGAGGACAGGAGCAGATGGTTGCCTTAGGGGCTCCATCTTTCAGGGAGGAAAACCATGGGTATTCTGGAGGTTGGGGCCCAAAGGCCAAGGCTGGGAGCAGAAGAGGCCTGTGGGAGGCAGTGGTGGAGGCGTAGAGCTTGTTGGAGGGCAGCCTTGTTGAGAAGCTGACCATCTGGGCCTAGGATCAACACCTGCTGTATCACAGGCTTATCAGAGGAGGCGCCTTCTGCACTTCGGGGCACCCACAGATGATTTTTAATATGATGCAGGTCTTGGATCAACTTGATATTCTTAAGGTGGTAAAATTCCCCTTTCAAAGGTTTCTTTGTCAGATAATGAAATGTTCTAAAATTGCACAGTGGGTTGCACAACTCTATGGATATGCTTAAAAAAGAATTGAATGATATATTTTATACGGGTGAATTGTATGGTATGTGAATTATATCTCCATAAAGCTGAACCCAGTAACAGACCCGCACAAATGTGCTCAACTGATTTTTTGACAAAAGTGCAAAAGCAATTCAATGGGGGAAGAACAGCTTTTCAACAAATGGTATTGGGGCAATGGGCCGTCCATAGGTGAAAAAAAAAAAGAATTTCAGCCTAAATCTCACATTTTATACAAAAATTAAAGGATAATGAACCAAAATGCAAAATGTAAAACAATAAAACTTCTAGAAAAATAGGAGAAAATTTTCAGGATCTAGGGTGAGGTGAAAAAAAATCTCAGATTAAACACCAAAAACATGAGCCATAAGATGAAAAAATGATATACTGGATTTCATCAGAATTACAAATTTGTGCTCAATGCACAACCCTACTAAGAGGATGAACAGACAAGCTACAGGCTGAGAGAAAATATTTGCAAATCACGTATCTGACAAAGTCTAGCATCTAGACTATGCAAAGAGCTCTCAAACTCAGCAGTAAGAAAAAAAATAGCAATCCAATTAGAAAAGGTCTAAAGGACATAAAGAGACATTTCTCCAAAGAGGATATACAGATTACAAACACACACATGAAAAGATGCGACTGTGAAGTGGCACATCTACTCTAGAAAAGAGCAGAAGGTTTATAAAAAATGAAACATGCAACTACCATATGACCCAGCAATTGCATTCCAAGGCATTTACCCCAGAGAAATGAAGACTTATGTTCACACAAAAATCTGAACATAAATGTCCATAGCAGGTTTATTTGTAATGGCCAAAATCTGAGCACAATCCGGATGCCCTTTATGAGTGAATGGTTAAACAAACTGTGGTACATCCATACCATGGAATACTACTCAGCAATAAAAAGAGACAAATGACTGATTCACACAAAAACCTGCATGAATCTCCAAAGAAGTATACTGAATGAAAAAAAGCTAATCCCAAAAGGCTACCTACCCTATAATGCCACTGACATATAACATTATTGAATGCAAAATTATAGAGATGGAGAACTGATTAATGGTTTGGAGGGGTTAAGGAGGAGGTGATATGGGAGGGAAATAGGTGTGGCTATAGAAGGGCATTTTGAGGGATCCTTGTGGTGATAGAAATGTTTTATACAGTAGTTTGTCCTTATCCTGGGGAGATACATTCCAAGGCCCCCATGGATGCCCAAATCCTCACATAGTATCAAACCCTATCTATACCCTGTTTTTTCCTATACATACCTATGATAATTTTTTTTCTTTTTTTTTTTTTTGAGATGAAGTCTCACTGTTGCCCAGGCTGAAATGCAGTAGCACTATCTCGGCTCACTGCAACCTCCATCTCCTGGGTTCAAGTGATTCTCCTGCCTCAGCCTCCCGAGTAACTGGGATTATAGGCACCCACCACCACGCTCGACTAATTTTTTGTATATTTAGTAGAGATGGGGTTTCACTGTGTTGGCCAGGCTGGTCTCAAACTCTTGACCTCAGGTGATCCACTTGCTTTGGCCTCCCAAAGTGCTGGGATTACAGGTGTGAGCCACCATGCCCAGCCCATACCTATGATAAAGTTTAATTTATAAATTAGGCACAGTAAGAGATCAACAACAATAAGTAAGACTATATAAGAAAAATTATAATAATATACTGTAATCAAAGCTATGAGAATGTGGCCAAAGCATCTATAAACAAAGTTAAGACAAGTGACAGACTGGGAGAAATGTTGCAACATATACAACCTACAAAATATTCTTATTCAGAATATGTAGAGAGTTTATATGAATTCAAGCAAAATATAAACAACCTGATAGAAAAATGAGCAAAGTCTATCAATAGGCAATTTGTAGAAAAAGAATACAAAATAAGAAACATATAAAAAGATTTTCAGGCCGGGTGCGGTGGTTCATGCCTGTAATCCCAGCAATGTGGGAGGCCAAGGCGGGCAGATCACTTGAGGTCAGGAGTTCAAGACCAGCCTAGTCAACATGGTGAAATCCTGTCTTTACTAAAAATACAAAAATTAGCTGGGCATGCTGGTGTATGCCTGTAGTCCCAGCTACTTGGGAAGCTGAGGCAGGAGAATCGCTTGAATCCAGGAGGCAGAGTTTGCAGTGAGCCAAGATCACGCCATTGCATTCCAGCTTAGGTGACAGAGCAAGACTCCACTTCAAAAAAAGAAAGATTTTCAAATTCATTTATCAGTTTTATGCAAACTAAAACAAAATTTGATTTTTCACCTATCAGATTGGCATAAATGAAAGAAAACTGATAATCTTGGCAAGGATGTAAGGGAGTGGGAACTCAAAAACACTAATGAGGAAGTATTCAGTGGAATGGTCTTACTAGACATTTATTATACATATTAAATTCTAAAGAATGTATATCTTTTGACCCATTGTTAAACTTAATTTAGAAATCAGGCTGGGCATGGTGGCTCACGCCTATAATCTCAGCACTTGGGAGGCCAAGGCGGGGGGATCATGAGGTCAGGAGTTCAACACCAGCCTGGCCA
The DNA here is from genome assembly GCF_028878055.3 of Symphalangus syndactylus. Classification (NCBI taxonomy): domain Eukaryota; kingdom Metazoa; phylum Chordata; class Mammalia; order Primates; family Hylobatidae; genus Symphalangus; species Symphalangus syndactylus. Next base: position 83,783,134 of record NC_072426.2, read on the forward strand.
ACATGATGAAACTCCATCTTTACTAAAAATATAAAAATTAGCCAGGCGTGGTGGCGGGAGCCTGTAATCCCAGCTACTCAGGAGGCTGAGGCAGAAGAATTGCTTGAACCTGGGAGGTGGAGGTTGCAGTGAGCTGAGATCCAGCTACTGCACTCTAGCCTTGGTGACAGAGCAAGACTCCATCTTGAAAAAAAAAAAAAAAGAAAGAAGAAAGAAAGAAAGAAATCAATGTTACCATAGTAGTTTTGCATGTACTAAAGGGAATATATAGGAGGACTCTTTTTCCTTTTTTTTTCTGTAAATGTCAAAAGAAATGGAAATGTTCATTCAATGGGAGAGTCACCATACATCCCTATAATGAATACAACATACCCGTGAAAAAGAATGAGGTGATCCTACACATACTGAGTTTAAATAAAAATCTTCAAGACAAGGGAAAAAAAGAAACAAGTCATGGAACTATATTCTAGTGTGGTCTATTTCATGTTTTTATGTGTACGTTTGTACAAGCATATGGATATAAATACATGAACAATTTTGTAAAAATGTTTGCCAAACTGGCCAGTAGTTATCTCTGGAAGGAAAAAAAAGAGGTGAGGTTGGGGCAGGTGGAGGGGGGCTTTTCACATTTTGTTCTGTATCCTTCTGTATCATTTAAGTTTTGTACAACTAGAATAAATAAAAACTTCCATGTTCTGACACACGTACACACGCACACACACGCCACAGGCATGGGAAAAAAAGAAAGGTGTCTGTTTCTGAAGATCTCTGTAAAGCCTACAGCCACTGCCACTAATCCTCTCAGGCTTCTGAGAATGGCAGCCATCCTCATGGGAGCGTTGATTGCCCCAAATGTTTGCTTTAATCAATGCAATTAGCAGAACACCAATTAGGCTGGAAGGCTGAAAGGCTCTGAAGCCTTTTGATTTGCAAGAAACTTGTTCCTGCCTGCTGCTCTGTGTCAGGCTTTCCATCTTTCTTAATCGGTGACTCTGACTTGTAAACTTTTCCACTATTCCCCCAAACTGCATCTTCTCCTTTTCCCTAGCTCGCTGAGAAGTTCCACTGTGCCCACATCACTAAAGCCAGACACCTGTGAGTTATCTATGTCTCCACCCTCATATCTGGTCAACCACTAAACCCCATGGAGCTGATCCCCATAAGTCTCTCAAATCTGGCCACCTTACTCCGTCTCTATGGCAAGTACATTACTGCCTCTCACCTGGAATTTGAATTTTGAAGCACAGAACAGCCTTGAAGAGACAGTTCCTCTATGGCTCAGCCCTGCTTCCTGAAGTAAATTTTTCAGCTTTCCTCTGATTCTGTGAGTTGCCTTATATACAACCTTTGTATCAAGTCATTTTCGGTTGAAGCTAGCCAGGTCATTTTTGGTGCTTGTGTCCAAAGAATTCCCAATGAACCCTGCCCTTCTGCACCAGATAAAATCTTACTTATCCTTCAGGATCCAAGTCAAGTGTCCGTTTACTCACTCATTCATTCACTCAACAAATATTTACTGAAAAATACCATGAGCTAGTGCTGTGTTAAGTGCTGAAGATTCTTGACCACATGAATCCCTAACTATCTCCAAATAAAGAACTTTTGGGAGACTTCAGGTGCAGAAGTTAGTTGTATTCCTTTCTTCGTGGCACTCTGTCAGCATTGATCTGGGTAATTGATTAATTACCTCATATCCACATTCCCCATCCTCCTCCCTCGACAAGCAACCATATTAATTGGTTTGATATGTATTTGAATGTATTCTTGTGAAGTGCATACTGTAGTTTTGAGATTAAAATTCAAGAGTGTAAGTGTAGAAGCGGAGAAGCCAGTTAGGAGGCTGCTGCAATAATCCAGGAGAGAGTTGATGGCAACTTGAACCACAGGTGTGTTACGCTCCTATACAAGAGAGCCCTGCATTTAAATGAGAACAAAACCCAACAGAAAGCTGAAAAAAATGCAACAGAAAACCCCAAACTAACAAATAACGGGAGATGCAAATCGTTGATAACAAGTGAAATGCAGATTAAAACAATAACAGGACATTGCATCTGCTATTCTGATAATAATTAGAAAGCTGATCTCTATCCCAGAGAAAGTTCCACGCAGGATCCTAAGGGTATGTGTATGAAGAAGTTCATTGCAGCCTTGTTTGTGGCCACAGGGTGGTGAGGACAGCCTGGGTCACCATCACTGGGAGGATGAATCAGTAAAATGTGTATCAGATTTGGGGTAAGCACTTTTCACGCATTATCTCATCTTTTTTTCAAAACATCCCTAAGATAGTGGAACTTTTCATAGCATTCCCATTTTACAGACGACAAAACAAAACCTATCCTCTCCTACACACAAAGGCTGCTTGTCCTCTGGTACATTCGTCCTAGTTTTAGGACGAGCACACGGGGTTCAGGGCCTCAGCCCCACCCTGCGGTCTCAGAGAGGAGTCCCCCCTTCGGCCGTGGGCGACCTCGGGCCTGGGCCGCCAGCACCGTGGACAGCGCCAGGCGCGGGGCGGGGCGTCCAAGGAGACGTCACGACGCGCGGAGTCTCAGGGGCGCGCGCCCGTGGGCGGCTGCGTCACGTGACCCAGGTAATTGGCACGGCGCGCGCGCAGCCCTTCCGCGCAGCCCCCTGACCTGCAGCCTCCGGACCTCGCTGCAGCGCGGACCCCGCCCGCCCGCCCGGTGAGCGCGGCGGCCCGCCCCCTCCCGGTGCCTGCGCCGCTGCTTCTCCTGCCGTCCTGGGGACCGGCCCCGCAGCTCCTCTCTCCCCGGTCCTGGGGCGCCGCTGCCCGCAGCCCTGAGTCTGGCCCCGCCGGGGGGAGGGGGAGGAGGAACAGACCGTGACCTTGGCTCCGACCTTGGCTGGCCGTGGCCTCCCCCGGGACCCCCAGCCCATCGCGCGCGTACCACCCGGCTAGTCCAGGGTCCTGCGCAGAGGAGCGGGTGCTCGCGGTGGGTTTCTCCAGCCCGAGGACTTCAGACTGCCCCGCGCCTTCCGTGGCCAGGGGAGGGCCCGGAGCTGCGAGAGCTGTGCGGGGGATGGGGAGGGTGAGCGCTGTGCACCTGGCGGGACCCGTAGGCAGCTTCGGACTACCAAGGACCCTAATAGACGGTTTTAACCGCGGTCTGCGATTACAGATGAGAAAACTGAGGCCCGAGAGAGGGCGGCATGGCCTGAGGTCGCTGCTGGCATGGGAAGAGCTTCTTCCGCCCCCAGGGAGATGTGGGAGGGGGACGGGGTAATCCCGAGGCCACAGCAGGCTGCAATACGCATTCGCCGAACCGGAGAGACCCTTTGACGCCCCTGGGCCACCTGGCTCATGCAGGCCCTAGCAGCCCCTCCCCAGTGTCTTGGAACAGGCCCCATCTAATTAGAATTGCGGTTTGTTGCTGAGCAAAAGCTCATCCGCTTCTCAGAAAGTGGGGTCAGAGTAGACCTGCTGAGAGAATCCAGGCTCTGCTGCAGCCCAGCTTAGAGGGCCCTCTGGGGAGAACCCTTCCTGGCCTCTGTTTACTGATCTCTGCAATGGGTGCATTAGGGAGTAGTCCTCACTAGGGCACCCCAGACAGGGTCGTGTGTGTGGGAGTCTTAGTGGCCATGGTGTCGGCAGTTTTCTGGGGTTGGGTTGAGGTTCTGAGGTTGGGTTGGGGATGCTGTGTGACCTTGTCCCCAGAGAAGAGACCCCCAAGAGATACCCAGGGCAACTCTGCTGGAGTCTGGACTGGGCAGGGGGTTGCACAGGGTACCTGACTCTCACTCCTTGTTGCTGTCCTTGACTGTATGGGCAGGAACTAGCAGGGCTGGCTTGGGCTCTGGCTCTAGATACTGGGCCCTCATGCCCTGCTGGGATGCAGGTGGGGATTGGTGGCAGGCTGCCCTCCTGCCAGGCTGGGTCAAGGCCACAGCAGTGCCCAATGTCCAACCCAGACTGTTTAGTGTTTATAAAACAGTGTCCCTGCACCGGGCCATTCTGGACACAGCCAGACTTTGTCCCTATCTGGCTCAAACTGCCCCATTCCCCTGTGGGGGTGGGAGTGGGGCTGGCAGAGGGAGCAGCTCTGGCTCAGCTGATGGGAACTGCATCGCTAAGAGAAATCTGGCTTACATATTGACTGCAGTGATCAGGGCACAGTCGCTGGAACCACACACAGCCCTGTCACTCACCAGCTTAGGCAGTTTAGCCTCTTGCACCTCAGTTTCTCTGTTTATAAAGTGGAACTGATATGAGTGCCCACCCCATGGGATGTTGAGAGGATTAAATGAGCTCAGTATCTGTCCTAGAATCAGTGCTCCTGACGGTGCCTATTATGTTTATTCCCATGACGATGGTCTTGGTATCTAGTTTCCTTTGCCATAGACTGGGGATGATAAAGCGTCCTGGGTTGTGGATTCTTTTAGATGCTCTAGAAGATTCTCCCTGATGCTTTAGGAGCTCCTGGGCCCAGTGGCCAGCTGGGCTGGCACGACCTTCTCTTTGCCCAGGCCTCTGGGATGGTCAGAGGCGGAACAGGAGTTGGGACCCTGGCTGCCTGACACCAGAGCTCATGCCTGGCACTTGGAGAGGTGCTGCTCTCAGAGGAGCTGGCCCCGAGTGCCCCGCACTCTAGGGCTTGGCATCATTGGCTCATGGGCTGGGCATGTGGGAGGGAAGCTTGGGGCACTCAGAGGCTCCCAAGCTCACCTCCCTCCTCCCCGCAGTGGAATCTTTTTTGTTTTGAAAATGTTCTCTGTTCAAACTTGCTGCTGGTTGCTCCAGGAGCCTGTCCTCCCTCCATCGAGGTGACATCACCGCTTTCCTCTGGCTCATGTGAGTTAGAAGGAGGGCTGTGCCCTGCCCTCTGGTGGGGCCTGACCTTTTGTGGAAAGTCCAGCCAGTGAGTTTCTGGTGACGTGGTTGAGCTGATGGCAGGGGTGAGGCAGAAGGGTGCAACAGGTGGCCTGTTGGCTGAGCACACCTGACCAGGAGCATTGGCTCAGGGCCCGGCCTGGACAGTACTTGGAAGCCAGTTATACCCCAGAATGCACATTTTCTGGGGCCTGAGCTGTCCAGGGGTAGGGGACTCCTCCTGCCTGGGCAACCCCTGGTGGGGTGGTTCTTGTACCCCGCTTACAAGCTGGGCGGTCTGGGCAGGAGGGCATTAGCTGGTATTCACAGGGAGCTGCTCTATGTCCAGGCAGTGGTTGTGCTGGAGCAGAGGAGGGGGTTCTGCTCACAGTTGTAGGGTGGGGAACAGAGGTCCCACTTTACACATCATATGTAGGATGAGGTGGCAGGAGTATGGGGTGATCTGGGACCTCAGTGGGCCCTATCAACCCCTAACCTGCCTGGATAGGGATATTTGGGGGTTCTCCAGGATTGGCAGAGGCTCTTAGAACTCTTATCCTCTGCGGAATGGAGAAAGCCCCCATCACTAAAAGCCCAAGATTTAGATATTTTCCCTGGGAAGGCACAGGTGACAGAGTGAGGTGAGATGAGCTGCAGGGCCTGGTTCCCCCTGGTCTGAGTGGGCTTCCAGTCTGTACCTGCCTGGGCTGTTAGCTGTCTTGAGTGGCGCTAGTCCTGGGTGTAAGCTCTCAGGGTGTCCAGAGTATAGGAGCCAGAGAGGGCAGCTCCAGTCCAAGGGCTGGGCTGGGCCTGGGGCTGCCTTCCATTCTACTCTTCCTGCCCTTCCAGACTTTAGCCCTTCCTTCAATGAAGTGGGCCATTGTTGGGCCTAGTGTCACCAGCCTTCTGGCTGGGCCTGGGAGAGAGGGCACTCTGGGCCAGGATTGCAGTCTGGTCACTTTTGGTCTCAATGACTAGAGCCACAGCCCTCCTGAGATAGTGTGCCTCTATCATCCCCTGACACCTGTGCTCACTGGATGCTTTTGTCCCTGCTTTTCCCTGACCATGCACGACACACCTGACCCCTGGAGGACTCCCTGCCCTGGTTCTAGGGTGGTGGGCCTGAGACCCACTCCTTCTTGGTGGTACTCCCTGCACCTGCCCTGTGGCTCTCCGAGTGGGCTCCAGGACCTAGGTTGGGTGCTCCCTGAGGCAGAGCCTGGGGAGTTCATGTCTCTGCACAGGCTTTGGGGACTATCAGGGAAGGAGTGTGGTCTGGGATGAGTGGGGCACAGCAGGGCTGGGGCTCAGGGCTGTTTGATATCTATTGATAGAGTTTACTGAGCTGGGGGCTCCCACCAGACAGTAAGCCGAGGGGGCTGGGAGAGTGTCACATTCCCAGTCTCATCACTGCCTAGCCCGGCACCATCTGCCCAGTGGGAATGACAAGTGCTGATGAGCAGACAGTGGCTTGGTAGAGCCTTTTCCTCTCTTGGTCCTGCCATTTATGCCTCTCCTTCATTGCCTGTGACCAGAATGAGTCAGCTGAGGCTGCTGCCGTCCCGTCTTGGGGCACAGGCTGCAAGGCTCCTGGCTGCACATGACGTCCTGGTGTTTGGCTGGCGCAGCAGGTCCTCCGGGCCACCGGCCACCTTCCCAAGCAGCAAAGGTGGAGGCGGTTCCAGTTACATGGAGGAGATGTACTTCGCCTGGTTGGAAAACCCCCGGAGTGTCCACAAGGTCAGCACACGCACCCTACCCTGGGCCACTGCAAGGATGGGAAGCCCTTGGGGGCCGGGCTGTGGCAGGGCAGTGGGGAGAAGCAGCTTGCCTGCTGTGTGATCCTGGGCAGGTTTCTTTGCCTCTCAGGTCCTCAGTCATCAAAGTCTGTTGCTTTCCCGTTGCTGAATCAGCCAGTGGGTGGTGGTTTTGATTGAGAGGCCCTGGCCATGCCCTGCTCAGCCACACTTGAGCCATGCCGTGCCCCTTTGTCGTGCTCTGCTGTCTCCGTATGCCCCCTTGTATGTAATTAGGGACATACATGTTTGTGTATGTATTGATCTGATAAAATAAACACTTGCTGATAGTAAAGAAAAAAATTAAACCATATGGGAGGGTGAAAAGTGAAGTTGTTCTCTGACCCCTTCACCTGCAGTAGAAAGCAGTGCAGTCACATGATCCAAAGCCAGAAGGTATAAGAAGTTACACAGTCAGACAGCTCCCTCCTAATCTATCCTCATCTGCTCAGTTCCCACTGTCCCCCAACTTAGTGTCCTCTATATCCTTTCCAAGACTTGCATTAGGTAAACTTACTGCAAATGTAACTCTGGATTTGTCTCCCTTTATGCAAAAGTAACCTGTAACACATACTATTTTGCTCCCTGATGTTTTGCTTGGTGATGTATCTCCAAGATCTTTCCATATCAGTACATGAAGAGCCTCACTGTTCACTCTGTCCAGCTGTGTAGTATTCCATTGCATGTATGTGCCACCCCTATTCCTGCTGATGGACATCTGGTTCATTTCTAGTCTCTGGCTGTGGCGAACAGTGCTGCAGTGCATCATCTTACACCTTCATCATCTTGCACCTGCAGAGCCATCTGTAGGGTAAATTCCCCAAAGTGGAATAGTTGGGTCCAGGAGTGGCTGTGTATAGTTTTGATGGGTATTGCCAAGTTGCTTTCCATGGGGATTGTACCAACTGAGTCTCCCACCAGTGCCGTATGGGAGTGCACAGAGGAAAGCGCGTTTACACTGTTCTTCTGGAAAACACATGCAAATGCCTGTGTGTGTTCACATCTGCTTTTTGCTTCTACACAGAGAGTAGCAGCCATACCTCCTCTTCTGCTTCATTCACTTTAAAACATATCTTGGCAATATTCCATATCCACAATACTGAAAGCACCTTTTTAAAAGACTGTGTAATCTTCCAGATTCTAAATGTAAAATCATTATTTAGCCAGTTTTCTATGGATAGCCATGTAGGTTGTTTTCACATTGTCAATTTTTATAAATAGTTCTGTAGGGAACATCCTTGTATGTACATCTAGGCACCCTGGGAAGGCCCTGAGAGCTGTGGTCCTCAAGGAAGACCTGACACTCCCTGGGGCCTCAGCCTGGGCCACCCCTGACTCTTCCCAGGCCCTGACCTGGCTGCGTTCTTGTTTCTGCCCTGCCTAGTCCTGGGACAGCTTCTTCCGGAAAGCCAGCAAGGAAGCCTTTTCTGGCTCTGCTCAGCCACGGCCCCCTTCTGTTGTCCATGAGAGCAGGTCTGCAGTCTCAAGTCGGACCAAGACCAGCAAGTTGGTGGAGGACCACCTGGCCGTGCAGTCCCTGATCCGGGCATACCAGGTGAGGGGCAGCTGAGGCACAGCCTGGGAGGCTGCACTGGCTCCTGGGGTGTGGCCAGGCACTGAAGGGAAGGAGTCTCAGCTCCAACATCATCTCCCCAGAGAGCCCTTCTCCTTGTCCTCTACTGAGCGGCACCTACTCCTCTAGCCAGTGTTTGCCACATCACCATTCAGAGCACTTACCACCCGCTTGAATTTTTTTTTGTGCATACTGACTTGTGTGCTTGTGGTCTGCCCCTTGCACACACCATGCCCCGAGTACGTGGAGGAGCACTTAGTAAGGGATCAATTCCAAAGCCTGTTGAATGAGGGGTGAGTAGATTAACCCTTGTTAATTCTGTTTTCTCCTCTAGAATGGGCATCCCAGGAGAACAGGGACTGATACAGCAGGTGCCTAATTCATGTTTATGGAATGAATGGTTCAGTAAACAATTCTCCCCCACCAGTTGCTCCTCCTGGAGACTTAGGCTCTCCCAGGCTGGGCCCCTGCTCTGTCAGAGTCCCAGTGATGGTCTGTGTTTTTGGTCTTGACCAGACAGGACTAATTGGAGGACTGCTGTGGTGTTCAGGACATAACAAGTGTAATCATTTGGAATATCTCTGGGAACTGCTGGCAGGAGGTATTCCGTCAGGGAAATGTGAGGCAGCAGCAAGCCACAGCAAGGCTAGGGTACGAGGGGCATTAGCAAATGGAAATAATGCTTTGCCTCTGAATGAGGTGCCCAATGTGTGGGATGGAACGGAGTTCCCTGTACACCACCCACCTGGGGATGGAAGAGGGAAGGTGAGCAGGGTCGGGTTTCCTTCTGGCCTGAGGACCCATCAATTGTGGGCCACCTAGGAGCAAACAGCAGCTATTGTGTATTGTGTCTTTCCTGGCTGGCTGAAAGAAGCAGACAGCGATCTAACCCTTGACTTCAAAAATGAAGAACAAGGATGTAAAACTGTATGTTAAATACAGGGAAACGTTCAGGGTGCTGCCTGAGGGCCTTATCTTCTTTTTTTTTTTTTTTTTTTATTAATTTTTTTTGCATACAAAAACAATAAACATTTTCTAAAAATACATACAAACAAAAAGATGCGTATCAAACATATTAGGAAGGTTGCACATGGGAAGTCGGGGAATAGAAATGGGGGTGGGAGTTAAAATAAATGAGAGAGGGACTTTATATGGATCAGTGATAATAACTCAATCCTCTATTTGACAAAGAAGAGGGAGAAGGAAGAGGAAGAAAAAGAAAGTGGGATAAAGGATCAGAAAGGGAGGAAAATAGAAAAAATTAGAGTATGACTCCAGGGTAGATCTGTTTTGTTGTCATTGAGTTGGTTGGTTGGTTTGTCTGTTGTATTCTTCATGTTTCGCCAAGTTGGCCAGACTGGTCTCGAACTCCTAGCCCGAAGTGATCAACCCGCCTCGCCCCCCAGAGTGCCGGGACCACAGGCGTGAGCCACCACTTCCAGCCCCCACATTGCTTCTGGCCTCCGTGGTAGACCTCCCAGACGGAGCGGCCAGGCAGAGGAGCTCCTCACTTCTACCCAGACACGGGGCGGCCGGGCAGAGGGGCTCCTCACTTCCCAGACGGGGCGGCCAGGCAGAGACGCTCCTCACTTCTTCCCAGACGATAGGTGGCCGGGCAAAGGCGCTCCTCACTTCCCAGACGATGGGTGGTCGGGCAGAGGCGCTCCCCACTTCCCAGACGATGGGTGGCCGGGCAGAGGCGCTCCTCACTTCCCAGACGATGGGCGGCCGGGCAGAGGCGCTCCTCACCTCCCAGACGATGGGTGGCCGGGCAGAGGCACTCCTCACTTCCCAGATGGGGCAGCCGGGCAGAGGCGCTCCTCACCTTCCAGACGATGGGTGGCCGGGCAGAGGCGCTCCTCACCTCCCAGACGATGGGTGGGAGGGCCTTATCTTCTAAGCACAGGTCTCAGCCCTTCAGTAGCTCTTTGTTCTTTGATTAACCAAGACGAGACATTAGAGAGTTTTCCTGGCAGGGTGGCCTCTGGATTCAGGTGTGTTACTCTCTTGTGCCTGGTGTGGATGAGCTCCCACCAGGAGGGCTGCAGCCCCTTACAGGCCAGTAGCAGGCACAGCTGTGGTTAGAATCACCTACACACTGTACTGAAAAAAAAAAAAAAGCACTGTATTATTATAAGCATTTTCAAACATATAAAAGGCAGAAGGATAGTGTAGTGAGCCCACCACCCATCAATCATGGCCAGCCTTGTTTCATCAATTTCCCCCTTAGCCCCCGCTCACTGCTGATTATTTTGAGGCAGATCCCAGATATAGCATTTCATTCATTGAACATTTCAGTATGTATGTCTAGAGAAAAGCGCTCCTTAAAAAATGTGCCATGATACCATTATCACATCTAAACATAATAATGCCTAATATCAAATATGCAGTTGACATTTGTGTTTGCCTTTTGTCCTGTGCTTTCTTTTTTTATTTTTAGATGGAGTTTTACTCTGTCACCCAGGCTGGAGTGCAGTGATGCAATCTCAACTCACTGTAACCTCTGCCCCACGTGGTCAAGTGATTCTCCCGGCTCAGCCTCCTGAGTAGCTGGGATTACAGGTGCTTGCCACCACGCCTGGCTGATTTTTGTGTTTTCAGTGGAGATGGGGTTTCACCATGTTGGCCAGGCTGGTCTTGAATTCCTGACCTCAAGTGATCTGCCCGCCTTGGCCTCCCAAAGTGTTGGGATTACAGTGTGAGCCATTGCACCCAGCCTGTGCTTTCTTTTTACTGCTTCTTTGAAGCAGGATCCAGCTAAATCCACAGGTTGCAATAGGCTGATGTGGCTCTTACATCTCTTGTGCTTTGCAGGTTCCTCTCTGTTTTTTTTTTTATGATGTGGAAAAACCAGGTGGTTTGTCCTGTAGGGTTTTCCTGAGTCTGGATTTTGCTGATGGCTTCCTCATGATGTCATTTCATCTGTCCCATTGTCCCATGTAATTTCTGTACTTTGACAATTAGATCTAGAGGCTCAATCCCATAGACATTTGATTTTTTTTTTCAAAATCAGCTTCCTGGTGGTGATGGTGATGGCACTTGAGCAGTTAGCAGCTGTGGATAGTGATTTCCCAGATCCATTAACTCACTAGGGGTTGCAAAAATGGTGATATGCCAATTCTGTTTTCCCTTCTTTATTAACTGAAGTCCCGTTATCAGGAGAAACTTCCGTTTGTTAACTCTGTTTATCCTGAGGTGCAGATTGTATAGGAAAGACAGGATCACTGCTTGATTTTTTTCTTTTATTCAGTGATTTTCAAAATTATGAGGTGATTCCCTAGCACACTCCAAAAGTGACTAATGAAAGTTTATCTTCCTTTGTTTGGATTCATATGAATGCATGCGTGTAAACATATTTGATGAGTTTCAATCTGCTGTAGATATACTGTCCTTATAGTTGCTCAAAACTTGTCCTTATTCCCAGCACTCGTGGTGTTTGAACACTGCCTTGATGTCAGTATAACAAGATGCTCCAAGCTCAGCTTGTACATTTCTGCCTATTCCGGAACTGTCCAGGTCTCTGGCTGTTTCCTGCTATTGGTTTGATCATTACTTCTGGGCCTTTTCAGGAATCAGAGCCGGGAAAGGGTTTATACTGATGCTTCTAACGTGCTGCAAATGTGGGATTTGGGGTTTGTCCTTGACGCTGTCAATCTTATGGCACCATTGCCTTTTAGATATGCCAAAAACAGAGTTTCTCAAAGATGCCAGTACAATGGCTTGTTTGATTTCCCACAGCTCACATGCAACAATCTTAGAATAACGGTTCTTTTTTTTTTTTTTTTTGAGACAGAGTTTCTCCTTGTAGCCCAGGCTAGAGTGCAGTGGTGTGACCTCAGATCACTACAGCCTCCACTTCCCAGATTCAAGCAATTGTCCTGCCTCATCCTCCCAAGTAGCTGGGACTACAGGCATGTGCCGCCACGCCCAGCTGATTTTGTATTTTTAGTAGAGACAGGGTTTCACCATGTTGGTCAGGCTGGTCTCAAACTCCTGACCTCAGGTGATCCACCCACCTTAGCCTCCCAAAGTGCTAGGATTACAGGTGTGAGCCACTGTGCCCAGCCAGCATAACAATTCTAACACTATTACGACTGACTGGTAATAAAAAAGACTTTATGAGTTTTTTTCTGTTTGTCTTTAGGGAATATTCCATTAGTCAATTGGAATAGTTTCTCTCTGTATATTTATGTCACTAAGTGGACGTATTTATTCATTTGATTCGTTTCACTTTCAATTTTTAAGACTTAATTTTATTTTATAATAATGTAAAATATTTACTAGGTTTGAAAGTCAAATCTTCAAAGCATAGTTCTTAAAAATCTGGCTCCTAGCCCTGCCCCTCTATCCTATTTTGTCCCCTCCCCTAGATGATAATTTTTCTTATGTTATGGTTTTTTAAATTTTATGATTTGCCCTTGTAATGCATATATTTATTTGTGTCTCCTGTTTATTAGATAATATGTAGTCCACCATACACACTTTGCTAGAATTTGCTTTTTTGCTTAACAATATTTTTTGGAGACTACCTTGTAGTATCGGATGGGGATTTTTCTTCTTCCTTTTAATGGCTCTGGAGTGCTCTGCTGTGTGGATCGCCCATATCCATGCACCAATCTCCTGCTGATGGACAGTGGGGAAGTTTCTAGAATTTCACTATTACTGATAGCACCGCAGTGAACACCTTCGTGCATAGGTCTTTTTCCTGTTTTTGCCAGGTGCATGTTGTACTTCTAAACCAGGTTGAGCTCCTGCCACCTTACTGGCTGTGGCTGGGGTCTCACAAGCAGCAGTGAAGTCGCTGCGGGGCAGAGACATGGGGAAGCTTAACATTTGGAAATGGGAAGAGAGGGGCTGGGGCCCAGAGCCTTACGCTGGAGGAGGTCTGTCCAGCTGGGTCCCAGCCCCACCCTGCTCTTTTCCCTCCTCCCAGATCCGGGGTCACCATGTGGCCCAGCTGGACCCCCTGGGCATTCTGGATGCAGACCTGGACTCCTTCGTGCCCTCAGACTTGATCACAACCATTGATAAACTGGGTAAGAGCCTTCGTCAGGACGGCCATGGCAGTGCTGTGTGGGTGGCCCAGTAAGGGGCCCATGGGCCCTGGGGACAGCCTGATCCTCGGGAATCCATGGAGCTTGGGGAGCAGCCCGCAGGGCCTCCTTTCCACCTTGCCTGTGTACTGCCTGTTGTTCCTGAGAAGGACGCCTGCCACTTTCCCTCGCTTGTGCCCCATGTGTTCAAGCCTGAGAGGCTTGTCCACCCTGCCTCCCTGGGCTCACTCTCACTTCTGCTACCCAGGCCGGACCCAGAGGGAGGGCACTGGGGAGACTGGGAGGTCTGGTGAGACTGCGGGGCTTTACCTGGGCCTGACCTCCCTCCCTCCACTCTGCTGCCCGGGGCTCGGCCACACCTCCTTCTCCAGCCTTCTATGACCTGCAGGAGGCTGACCTTGATAAGGAGTTCCAGCTGCCGACGACCACCTTCATTGGGGGCTCTGAAAACACCCTCTCTCTGCGGGAGATCATTCGGCGCCTGGAGGTGAGCACAGGCGGGTGTGTGGGTTGCAGCTGAAGCAGCTCTTCCGAGCTCGCCAGAGGATGGGAAGGCACTGTCTTTTTTGTTCCAGACAGCAGGGATGTCAGCCATCCCTCTTCCCCGCTCCTCATGGGGTCCCAATGTGTCTCCCCAGAACACCTACTGCCAGCACATTGGCCTGGAGTTCATGTTCATCAACGATGTGGAGCAGTGCCAGTGGATCCGGCAGAAGTTTGAGACCCCTGGTGTGATGCAGTTCTCCAGCGAGGAGAAGCGGACACTGCTGGCCCGGCTGGTGCGCTCCATGAGGTTGGCACCACCCGGAGGGCCAAGTGGCTGGAGGTCCTGCTCCAGGGCTCTATGAGACGTTCCACACCCTGCCTAAGAGAGCAGGAGGGTGCCACAGGAAGGCAGGACTGGATCGGCCTCACTGCTGGCTACAGGGAGGAGAGTTGGGACCAGGTGTTTAGGCAGTTTGGCCAAGAGCTGGCCCAAGGCAGAGCAGGTCAGGTGGGCAGGGATGAGGCTCTAGGAGAAAAAGACAGCAGGGACACTGAGCAAGGCCAGAAATGGTGGGAAGTGGCTGTGGGAATGTTTGGGCAGAAAATTTTCCCTGGTGTGGAGTGAGTGTGGCCGTACCACCTGTCTGTTCACTGGACTTTTCTGAAGCTGGGTCCCCCAGGGCTGCAGGGGCTAGGGGAGCACCTGACTCAGCTGCTGGATGCAAAGTGGATTCCTGAGCAGCGAGGTGCGGGCTGGAGTTTGGATCCGGCTGGGTGGAGATCTTTGGGACTTGGCGAAGAGAGCCCTTGGAGTGTGGCAGGAGGGTAGTGGGGCTAGGAGCGGGTGGGCAGTAGCCTGTTGGAGGAGCTTGGCTATGAGGAAGAGAGAGGGCGGCAGCTGGGAAGGGGTGTAGGCAGAGGCCTTTGGTTCAGCTGGGAAGATGCCTAGCCTCCCCTAACCCTGTGTTCCTTTGCTGGGTGGGACAGGTGTGGTATCCATGGTGGGCCCTGGACCATGTAGATGGAAGGAGGGTTTGTGACTTCCTCTGTCCTCAGCATTCAGCTCAGAGCACTCGTGAACAGCCCCTGTGAGCCCCAGTCCCCTCCCTCTCCATCCCTTTCCCTCTCCTGTCCCCATCCTCTCCCCAAGCAGGTTTGAAGACTTCCTGGCCCGGAAATGGTCCTCGGAGAAGCGGTTTGGCCTGGAGGGCTGTGAAGTGATGATTCCTGCCCTCAAGACCATCATCGACAAATCCAGTGAGATGGGGATCGAGAATGTCATCTTGGGGATGCCACACAGGTGGGTCCCCCTCCCTGCCATGCCTTGCGCATTCTCCTCCAGCCCAGTGGACAGAGGTGGTAGAGATGAGATGGAAATCAGAGCAGAGGTGTTGATGGGGCCTGGGGGTAGAAGTGGGTTTCCTGGAAAGTTCTGAGTCCTGGGCCTGGCCTGCTCATCACAGAAATTGCCGGGCACTCGGCCAGAGTCACCTGGGGCCGGGTACTAACCAGGTTATCAGGCACCCTCTCTCCCTGGCCATGTTGCCGCTGTCCCTAGCAAGGGTGAGATTTCAGAAAGGGGTGCACGATACTTCTTGAGGTTCCTGTGGACAAGGAGAGGTGGAGGGGTTTCTTCCAGAGAAGGGAGGACAGGGCCTGGGCAGTTGTTCCCGGGTCGTGTCCCCCACAGGGAGGTTTGTGGAGGTGAGCTGAGGGTCTCTGACCTGGCTGCAAGCTGACTGCGTGTTCCCTTGATGAAGATCTGGGAGGTTTGCTCAGCAGTGGGGCGTTACCTCTGAGCTGGAGCCTGTGGGGAAGCAGGAGGGGGAATGCAGTCTGGGGGACGGACCTCTGTGGCCAGGGGTCCTGCTGAGTGGGCGTGTGCAGATGTGCAGAGTGGCCTGTGGGAAGGGCCCTGGGCTTTTCCCGTGACCAGGGAGCTGCTTGTGGTTGGGCTAGCCCAGGGCCGCATCAGCATGAGGGCATCCAAATGCATGGTGCAGGGGTCCCCATCCATGGCTGGCCTGCCAGGACCTTGGGGTTTGTCTGTCATGGGGGGCCTGGGAATGCCCAGTGTCTGGTCAGAGAGTTAGGCAGAGCTGGCCTAGTGGCCTAAGGCAGCAAGGAAGCATGGGGCTTTAGGCCTTGGGCCATTACAGCAGCAGGAGAGGATGGTGCCTGGTGATTGGGTGGCCTGAGGAGGGCTCTGGGCACGAAGAGGCTGTATTAGGCCAGGCCAGGCCTCCACAGCGGGGGAGGGAACCCTGAGGCCTGCGGGCTTTGCCAGGTGAGAGCCCGGCCCCTCTGGCTCCAGGGGAAGGCTGAACGTGTTGGCCAACGTGATCCGCAAGGACCTGGAGCAGATCTTCTGCCAGTTTGACCCCAAGCTGGAGGCGGCGGACGAGGTGGGTGCCATGCCCAGGTCCCGGCACCCTTGGAGAGCTGGGTGTTTGGGAGGTGGACTGGAGAGGGGCTGAGCTGGGAGCTTCCGGGCTGAGATAAACCTTGAGATGGATGCATTGGAGAAGCCTGCAGGAGAGAGGCTGGGTGTTTGCCTGAGGCCCCTAAGGCTTTTTGGAGCAAGGGCTGCAGTCTGTGGTAGCTGGGAGGGCCCTCAGATAATCTGGATCAACCTCCCTGTTTTGAGCTAGGGAAACTGAAGCCCAGAGATGCAAAGGCTTGCTGGAAGTTGCTCAGTTCTGCTCATGTGGCTGTGCCTCCATGTCCAAAGTCCTGTCCACCAGCCAGGAATGACTCCCTTGCTCATTTGTTTGCCCAGCAGAGCCTTGGGAGGTGAGGATGGTTTTCCGTACCCATTGACCTGCTGAGGAAATGTTGTTCCTGCTCCCACCCCCTCCCTGGGAGGCCTTGGCCAGGCCTTCAGCCCAGACTGCCTAGCCTCTTTCTTTGCTTTTCTTTTTGAGATGGAGTTTTGGTCTGGTTTCCCAGGCTGGAGTGCAATGGCGTGATCTTGGCTCACTGCAACTTCTGCCTCCTGGGTTCAAGTGATTCTTCTGCCTCAACCTTCCAATTAGCTGGGATTACAGGCATGCGCCACCACGCCCGGCTAATTTTTGTATTTTTAGTAGAGATGGGGTTTCACCATGTTGGTCAGGCTGGTCTTGAACTCCTGACCTCAGGTGATCTGCCTGCCTCGGCCTCCCAAAGTGCTGGGATTACAGGCATGGAGCCACCGCTTCCGGCCAACTGCCTAGCCTCTTTCAAAGTCCTGCCCATCTTCCCTTTTGGTGGCTCTCTGGGTCCTCTGGGCAGTGAGCCTGTCACTCCCTCTTCTGTGTCCCTTTGCCCTCAGGACTATCTCTCCTGCTGTCTCCAGCCTGCTGCCGTGTGTGTGTGTGTATGTGTGTGTGTGTGTGTGTGTGGACCCATACCTACTGGCTTCTATCCCAGGTCTTTCTGACATCCTGTTTCTTTTGTTCTAGTACCTTCAGCCTTCTAAGCCTCAGTTTGCTCTTCCATAAAACAGGGATAAAAGTGCATGCCCCAGAATGGTTGCAATGAGTCAAAGATGACCTGTGTGTATACTGGAAAACTTGGCCAAAGGATGTTTAAAATGAAATTACTATTTTTTTTCAACTGAAAAAGAAATTTGATCATTGTGAAAACAACAAAACAGAACAAAGCTAATACAATGAGAATATGTTCCTCAGTGAGACTCCATTCTTGTGGCCAGTTTTGTTTGTGTGCTTCTGTTGTGTTTAGGTGTGTACTTCTAGAAACATTTCATGCTGATACAAACAAACCTCTTTGTCCAGTGCAGACTTATTTGTAAGAGGCCATGGGCATAGCCGTGATGCCGGGTGGCACCTTGCTGTTTTCACTTAACAAGTTGTCATTGTTTCCTGCCTGCACACATGGGCTACCCCAGGCTTCTCACAGCTAGAGCATCCCTCGTGCTGGACATTGGGTTGTTCTAATGAGGGTCCTTGCACATGTGTGAGTGAATCTGTTAGATGGTGTCCCGGCAGTGCAGCGGCTGGAGCTAAGGGGGTGGGACCGAACGACCCTCCCAGGAGCTGGCAGATGTCAGCGAGCCCATCCACAGTGTGTGACGGTGCCAGAGCCCCCACCCCACTTCCTCCCACATGCTCTCGAATCCTTTCATCTTTGCCAATATGATAGGTTCAAAAGAGGATTTTGTTGTAATGCATTTGTTTGTTATGAATTCAGTTGCTTATCTTTTCACATGCTTTTGAGCCATTCATATTTTTCTGTAAATTCCCGCTTGTGGCTTTTGCTCATTTTCCTATGGAGTTTTTGGGCTTTATCTTCCTGATTTGTAAAAGTGTTTTGTACATTGAGGGAATTTGCCCTTTGCCTGCATTTGTTTATGAATATTTTTCTCAGCTTGATTTGTTTCCCCTGTCGCTGGGTGAAGTTTGCTTCCTCATGGCAAATTTGTCAGAATTTAGGTGTCTTTTGTGTTTTCTGGTCTTAGGATATTGTGTAGAATGCTGTAAGTCTTCCTTGCTTCAGGGTCATAAAATGTTGTGTGTCCCTCATTGCTGCCATTGGTTTGAGGAGTCAGGGGATTCAGCTTCAGTGTTTGCTGGTGGCCTGGCCGAGGGTCTCCGCACTGATGCCTAGGCACTGCCCTTCTCTCCCTGCCTTCCCCGCCGCTGGATGGCTTCTCTGCCGCTGGATGGCCTTCCCCACTCTTATGCTCTCCTGCTCTGTGGTCAGTGTACAGAGAGGCTCTGAGCCAAGGCCTGGGGTCCCTGCCTTCCTCCCTCAGGCCAGTGAAGAGGGGCAGTATGATGAGGAGAGAGGGGTCAGGGACAGCTTGGCCCTCCGAGGCAGTGGGATCTGGGGAATGTGCCAGCCTGACTGTGGGCTGCAGTGCCTGCTTGTGTGTCTGCCTGTCTGATGTGGGAGGGGAGGATCCATCATGTTCCCATCTCCACCTTCAGGGCTCCGGGGACGTCAAGTACCACCTGGGCATGTACCATGAGAGGATCAACCGCGTCACCAACCGGAACATCACTCTGTCGCTGGTTGCCAACCCCTCCCACCTGGAGGCAGTGGACCCTGTGGTGCAGGGGAAGACAAAGGCAGAGCAGTTCTACCGTGGAGATGCCCAGGGCAAGAAGGTGAGCTCACCTAGGGGAGCCCCGAGGACCTGGGCCCTTCAGGGTGGGCCCAGAGGGCTGGGCTGGGCCCTGGGTCTCCACAGTACAGGTGTGGGGCTGGGCTACATGGGCTGCGGCACGCAGCCCCTCCTGGCTCACACCTGCCCTGCAGGTCATGTCCATCCTGGTTCATGGGGACGCCGCCTTTGCTGGCCAGGGCGTGGTATATGAGACCTTCCACCTGAGCGACCTGCCCTCCTACACGACCAATGGTACCGTGCACGTCGTCGTCAACAACCAGGTGAGCGTGTAGGCTCCATGCTGGGCCTCATAGCGTCAGCATCCCTGGAAATCCAGGCAGTAGCTTGGGGGGAAGTGAGATGCTCCTGGCCCTGAGCCCACTGCTGTGCTGCTTACCAGGCAGGACCCTGCTCTTCCCAGCCTTGGTGTCCTGGTCTGTGAAATTGGAAGACACAATAGGGAGGGATAAGTAGGGCTGGAAGGACCAAAGAAGCACCTGTGTAGCAAGTGCCTCGTGGAGGCTGGCCGTGTGCAGCCCCGCATGGGCAATCTTAGATACAGGGACCTTGGTGCCCTTTCTGTAAGGCAGCTGAGCTTCTAACAGCTCATCTGGAGTCTAGAAAGCCCTGTGTTCACTGCCTTGTTTGCATTAAGTCACGTCGTCGTCCTTGAACATCCTGTGAGGTGGGAATTTAAGTGAGCCCTTTTTATAGATGAGGAAACAGGCTGTGATGGAACGTAAGCACCTTGCCCCAGGTTGCAGTTAGCAGTTGTTGGGACTGGGATTTTCCAGGCCTATGTTCCTCACTACCAGTGTGTCAAAGTGACTGGCAAAAAAGAGCAGGCTCCACCCAGCTGGTGTTGCTGCCGTCCCTGTGGGAGCTGTTGCTGTGTCTAATTGTGGGGCTGCTCACCATCACCCTGTTGTGTCCCACATCCCTCCTGGGCACCTCAGTGGACCTTGAGCATCCATCCCCCTGCTCAGTCTCCAAGGCTGGCACCTTCTATCTCACTCTAAGTAAATTGAGAGGCGCAGCAGGTTTCTCCTGCCTCTGCAGATTGGATTCACCACAGACCCCCGAATGGCCCGCTCCTCACCATACCCGACTGACGTGGCCCGGGTGGTCAATGCGCCCATCTTCCACGTGAACGCCGATGACCCAGAGGCTGTGATATACGTGTGCAGTGTGGCAGCCGAATGGAGAAACACTTTCAACAAAGATGTTGTCGTGGACCTGGTGGGTCTGGGGACTGAGGCCAAGGCATGGGTGGGTGGCCCATCCCTGCTGTGCTGAGCCAGCCAGGTCTTCAGCATCTTCAGCACTCAGGGCTGGGAGTGCTTCTTGGATGAGAGATTTATGCCACCAAGAGCAATCTGTGCAAAGGCCTGGGACAGGACCTTCATTCGGTGAGAGGTGATAGTGGAGCTCAAAGGGCTCCCAGTGGGTGTGCCCTGCCCAGATATTCCCCAATTTTGCAGCAGCTACATTGACCACACAGCGTAGGGGAGGGCCTGAGCCCCTCTGGCTGCTCCTGCAGGTCTGTTACCGCCGGCGCGGCCACAATGAGATGGACGAGCCCATGTTCACCCAGCCGCTCATGTACAAGCAGATCCACAGACAGGTGCCTGTGCTGAAGAAGTATGCAGACAAACTGATTGCCGAGGGCACAGTCACCCTGCAGGAGTTTGAGGTGGGCAGGCAGGCTGCAGGGGCGCCCAAGACAAACTTTGGGTGGGGACCCTGGGGAGGGGTTGTAGATGTTACCAGCCCAGTGCTGGGCACTAAGGATTTAAAGAAGTAGCCACTATGGTCCTTATCCCCAAGAGGCCCCAGTTACCAAAAGGGACCAAGAACTAAGGATGCAGTTACAGCCAAGTGGGACACAGTGGGTACTGCAATGTGGGGGAAGCCCAGCCTTGAGCAGGAGTGCAGGAAGGCTTCCTGTAGGAGGCGGCCCCGAGCTGGGGTCCCCATAATTATCTATGGAGTGTTGGTCCTTCCACCTTCATGGAGCTCTGAGAGCAAGGACTACAAGTTTCCGGAGCCTTCTCCAAGCCCCTTGCTGAGTGCACTGCAGGCCTGCCCAGCCTCGGGGTACCTGTACAGGATATCCTGAACTCTGAGACTTTGGCTTCTAGCCATGAGGTCCCTATAGGCCAGAGACAGAGAGTTCTAGAAGAACTTGATGTTGGGGACCAGGACTTGTGAGTCCAAGTGGACTGGGCCTCTGGCTGCCCAGGGCTTTGCTGCTCTGTCCACATCTTCACCCTGATTCCAGGAAGAAATTGCCAAATATGACCGGATCTGTGAGGAGGCTTATGGCAGGTCCAAGGATAAAAAGATCCTGCATATAAAGCACTGGTTGGACTCCCCCTGGCCTGGTGAGCGAGCAGTGTGTGGCTCAGAGGGACTCCCCTGGGCCTTGAGGTCTTGCATTGGGATCCGGACTGGAATGGCCCTGGGTGACAGCTGTCATTGCCTAGTCTAGAGGCTGCAGGCTCTATCCCTGAGGCCCCAAAGCTGCGTGGGGCCAATTCCTGCAAGTCAAGGATAGCATTGCCCTCTGAGCATGGATGGCCAGGTGCTCACTGAAAAGGGAGGGCACAGCCAGGTGGGAGAGGAAGCCCTCGGGCACTGGATGCTTGGGGCCAGGGTGCTCAGAGGGCCTCCCTGGGGGGCAGGGTTAGAAGAGCTGTTACCCTGGGGCCCAGAGGTGGGTGTTGGGCCTGTGGGGGAGTTGCAGCTGTGGCTGTCCAGCTGTCCCAGGTCCCAAGGGTGGGCTCAGGGTGAGTCCGAGTGCCAGTGGAGTTTGGGAAGCCATGGAGCACTCAGTCCTGGGGAGGCAGGCTGGCCAGGGGGGTCAGAGCCCACCGCTGACACAGTGTGGACAGAGCCTCGCTCCCTCTCAGGCTTCTTCAACGTAGATGGGGAGCCCAAGAGCATGACGTGCCCAGCCACGGGGATCCCTGAGGACATGCTCACCCACATCGGCAGTGTGGCCAGCTCTGTGCCCCTGGAGGACTTTAAGATCCACACCGGTGAGGTTGCTGGGCAGGCTGCAGCCCAGGCTACTGGTCCCACCCCAACATTGTGCCTCGAAGGGAGGTTGGTTGGGATGCAAGAGACATGGTGTGTCGCATTCCTGCTCAGTCTGCAGTGGGTCCACGTAGCTCTCGGCACCTCGTCTGTGCCCGTGACAGTAGCTCTTCTCAGGGTGGGCGTGGTGAGCTGGGCAGCTCCAGATGCCACACTCCCAGCTGGGTACCAGTGATTAGTCTTAGGTTGGGGACCTTGGATTTTCCAAATGCCTTTGCCGGGGCGTCCCTGGGTCAGGCAGAAGAGCAGGAAAGCAAGGGCTCCCATACAGGGGCTGGAATGCAGCCTGGAACGTGGGCAGGATTCTGCAGCTGGAAGGACGGCAGCTTGCCAGGGCCTGGACCAATGACCAAGGGCAGCCCCCCCCGTCTGGGGTGAGACTGGAATGTGGGTGGTCACCGACTGCACTCCTTGGCTGGGGTCACTGTGACCTTTGCCTGGGAAGTCCAGAGGGTCCCCTGTGGCTGTTTTGGGGTGCCTACACACCCTCTGACCCACCTGGAGGAGTTCTGAGGGGGTTCCCTTACAGTGTGCACTGAGACCGAATGTCCTGGCGCAGATGCTGACAGTGTTTGGGGCATGTGCCCGCTCTGTTTGTGTGTTAGCCTCTGTGTGTGGGGCCGACAGGAGCACAGCATAGGCCTGGGGACTTGGGGTCAAATCCGAGTACCTTGACAGTTGTGTGATCTGAGTAAATGACTCCAAGCCTGACGGTGTCTGGAACGTGGCCAATGCTTTCCAAGTGGTACCTGCTCCACCCCTCCGCAGGCTCAGGGTGGCCCCTTGTCTCAGCTGGAGGAGGGGTGCCTGGCCCTGGGCCCTCCTGCAGCATCCCTGCCCTCCGACCAAATCAATAGATGGTTGCCCTGCTTTGTGCGGGGTGTGTGCTGGGCACCTACGTACCCGCCCCAGGGCTGGCTGTCCCGTGGCCCTCAGGCCAGCACTCCCCTCCCACAGGCCTCTCTCGCATTCTGCGTGGCCGTGCGGACATGACCAAGAACCGGACGGTGGACTGGGCATTGGCAGAGTACATGGCCTTTGGCTCCCTGCTGAAGGAGGGCATCCACGTGCGGCTCAGCGGGCAGGATGTGGAGAGGGGCACGTTCAGGTGAGCGCAGTGGGGCTCAGCATCCGCACAGGAGACCCGGAGCAGAAGCTGGGCCTGGCTTGGGGATCCCGAGGGGGCCTTTGTTGGGATGGGATCTTCACAGCATCCCTAGCCCCTGCCTTCTGGCGGCATCATCAGATAGCCACCTCACTGATCCCCCAGGGCAAGTGTGCAGAGCTCACTGCTGGGCCCAAGCTGTCCACTAAGGTCAAGCTGGTGGCCGTCTGTGGTCCTCAGGATCGTGTGTGTGTGTGTGGGGTGTGTGGTGAGTGTGGGCAAGTTGTGTGTGTGTGTTTAGTGTGTGTGTGGTGTGTGTGTTTAGTGTGTGTGGTGTGTGTGTTTAGTGTGTGTGTGGTGTGTGTGTTTGGTGTGTATGTGGTGTGTGTGGTATGTGGTGAGTGGGGGGAGTGTAAGGGGTGTGTGTGTGCATGTGTGTGGTGTGTTTGGTGTGTATGGTGTGGGGTATGTGTGTGGCGTGTTTGTGTGGTCTGTGTGTGGTGTGGGTGTGTGATGTGTGTGTAGGTGTGTTTGTGTGGTGTTTGGAGTATGTGTGTGGAGTTTGGATTGTGTGTGGTGTGTGTGTGGGTGTGGTGTGTGGATGGGGTGTGTATGTATGGTGTGTGTGGGGATATGTGTGGTGTGTGTGGTGTGTGTGTGGTGTGTGTGTGTGGAGTGTATGTGTGGTGTGAATGGTGTGTGGTGAGGGGGGTGTGTGTATGTGGTGTGTGTTTATTTGTGTGTGGCATGTTTGTTGTGTATGTGGTGTGTGTGGTGTATGTGTTTGTGTCTGTGTGTGGCTGTGTGGTGTGTCGTGTGTGTGTTGTATATGTGGGGTGTGTATGTGTGCAGTGTTTGTATGTGTGTGGTGTGTATGTGTGTCTGTGGGGGGTGTGTATGGTGTGTGTGAGGGTGGGTGTGTGGTATGTGTGTAGTGTGTGTGTGGTGTGTAGTGTGCGTGTGATATGTGTGGTGTGTGGCATGTTTGGTGCGTGTGTGGTGTGTATGTGGGGTGTGTGTGGTATGTGTGGAGTGTGTGTGGTGTGGAGTGTGTGCGTGTGATATGTGTGGTGTGTGTCATGTTTGGTGCGTGTGTGGTGTGATATATGTGGGGTGTGTGTGGTGTGTGTGTAGTGTGTGTAGTGTATGTAGTGTGTGGTGTGTGTGATTGTGTTTGTGGTGTGTAGTCTGTGTGGTGTGTGTTTTGTGGTATGTGTAGTGTGTGTGGTGTGTATGTTTGGTGTGTGTAGTGTGTGGTGTTTGGTGTATGTGCATGGATATGTGTGGTGTATGTGTGTGGTGTGTTTTGTATGTGTGTAGTATGTGTGGTGTGTGTATATGTGGTGTTTGGTGTGTGTGGTGTGTGTATGTATGTGTGTGGTGTGTGTGTGTATGTATGTCTTTGGTGTGTGGGGATGTGTATGTGTGTGTGGTATGTGTGACATGTGTATGTATGTGTGTGGTGTGTGTGTGTGTACTGCTGTTAAGTCAGCCCCTATCTTGCTTGTTTGCAGTTGTCTTTGTGAATCCAAATGGGGACTTGACACTTGTCAGTTGTCCACATCACATTTCCTCTGGTCCGGGTTCCTAAAATGTTCTAGATCCTGCCTCAGTCCACTCCTGGTTAGCAAGCCAGGGTGGTGTGGCTTCCAGGACTTGACCAGCTGGCTTTCTCATTCCTGGTTGCTCATCTTGGCTGGTCTTGCTCCAACCAGGGCCCAGGTGGCCCCTCTGATGCACCCTGAGCTACATGTCAGTCCTTGCCAGGGACTGGGGTTCAGCCAGGTGCCCCTCACTTACTGTGCCCACCTCGGCTACTGCACAGTGGTTTCTGTCTCTTGTGAGTTGGGACAGGGCTGGTGAGATGGTAAAGAAGCCAGTAAGACGGGGCAGGGGAAGTGGCCTCCTAGGGTCTCTGGCTCTAGCTGGCACCTGGGAAGTGTCTCATCAGGTCCCCTTTATGGGTGAGAAGCTGACATTCAGAGAGGTGGCACAACTCACAGCTCCTTCCCCCAGAGCCCCCAGTGCGTGGTGTGTGAGGGCTGCTGGCAGGCAGGGGGCAGGCTGGGGAGGCCTGGCGGGGGACAGGCTGCAGGAGGGACCACATGGCTCTGGTTTTCCACAGCCTTCTTGGATGCCATCCTTTGGGACCCTGCAGGTTTCCTGGGACAGTGACGGAGGCTTGCCTGCCTCCTGCTGCCCAGCTCCCCTGCTCCAGGTGAACAGGTGCCAGCCCACCTGCCCTCTGTCCCTGCCCCGGTCTGTGTCTCTGCAGTCACCGGCACCACGTTCTCCATGACCAGGAGGTTGACCGCAGGACGTGTGTGCCTATGAATCATCTCTGGCCTGACCAGGCCCCGTACACCGTGTGCAACAGCTCCCTCTCGGAGTACGGAGTCCTGGGTGGGTCCATGCTCTCCTGCAGGCCAGGCAGACCCCAGACACCTGGGGACCAGAGATGGGCTGGGAAGGGGCCAGGGCCAGGGCCTGGGAGGGGCGAGAGATGCTCAGAGGCCCTTAGGGGATGGCCCTGGGGGATGGTGATTGGGCTGCCCTCACCTTAAGGCCATGTGGGAGGTGAAATCATGTCCCATCTGGGCCCCTTGGGGATCCCAGTTGGGCGGCCCTGCTTGCTTTGAGGGAGCTCTGTGGGTATCAGGGCCCCAGTGGGCCAGACAGAGAGCCCAACAGAGTCTGCGTGGGTTCCAGCTGCTGAGCAGTCCAGTCTTGGCCCAGCCCTCTCGCATTCCTTTGAGCCCCATCTTGCCTCCTCTGCCCTGCACCCTAGGAACACTGCACTGAGATCCCTTCTCTGGGCTCTGGGCTTCCTTGCCTGTGTCCCCTGTGCATGCTCTCCCTCAGATGCATCATTAGCTGGCTCACCTCGTCCTCACTGCCTGCCCCTAGAGGCCAGGCAGCCCCCTGCCCCAAGGCAGATGCCTCTAGGGTTGTTTCTGCCCCTTCTCCTTAGCAGCTCTGCATGTTTTTAAGGAGTTCTTCTTGACAGATGGTCCCTGCTGCCTTCCCAGGATACCTAAATAAGGTTGAAGCTGACCACACATGATAGCAGGGCCGAGGGTAGCATCTCTGGGCATGTTGTCAGCCCCCAGGATGGTACATTGTACCCTTTGAATCCCAGGGAATCCCCGGGTTCGTCCTGGCTTGTGAGAAGGATGGGTGGGGGCATGGAGGATATACTGAGAAAGGGCTGAGTTTGACTGGAGCCACTGCCACTTGGTGACCGCGTGCAGCAAGCTCTATCTTGTCTTCTGTTTAGGCTTTGAGCTGGGCTATGCCATGGCCAGCCCCAATGCCCTGGTCCTCTGGGAGGCCCAGTTTGGGGACTTCCACAACACGGCCCAGTGCATCATCGACCAGTTCATCAGCACCGGCCAGGCCAAGTGGGTGCGGCATAACGGCATTGTGCTGCTGCTGCCCCATGGCATGGAAGGCATGGTGAGGGCTGCGGTGGTGGCTGGTGGCTTGGTGGGCTCTGGCGGGCCTCGGAGGGGCGGGATGGACCCTGGGCCCCTTGTCGGGTTGGACGGTATATGCCTTCCAGGCCCCTGGAGCATGTGGGTCTGTGCAGGGTGGGGTCTGCACATGTGCGTGCTGCAGCTGCTGAGACGATGATGCTACCCCTGGCAGCAGAAGGCGCTACCACGCATGAGTGCTTGCTGTGCGCCAGACACTGTTCAACGCTTCTGAATGTTAACTCTTCGAATCCATACAACTTAATGAAGTAGGCCCTGTTCCTGCTTTTCAGATGAGGAAAACTGAGGCACAGAGCTGGGGAGTAGGTTGCCCAAGGTCTCACAGCTAGTAGCTGGGGTTTGAAGCTATTTCTGTGCAGTACTGCCTGTCCTCTGGTCCCCTCCTGTATGACCTGCCTCTGCAGCCACACGTGGGGCAGAGGGAAGACGTGCAGGCTGGGTGCATCCTCCGGAGGCTCCTGGGCTAACAGGAAGGGAGGAAGGAGCAGGGTGTCATGTGATACCATCTGGTGGGCAGGTGGCCTGACCAGGCAGAAGGGAGACAGGCAGGGGGCTCATCGCCACCATTATCCCTGAGTGGCATGTTTAGTTATGAGCACTTTACAGGCTGCGTACTCGGCATCCTCACAACACCGGGGGTCAGTGAGGAGGGAGGTGAGGCTCCCTGCTTGGGGCTGCCTGCTGTGAAGGCAGCTTCTTGGGAGGCAGGATCTGGGCCAGGCTGGGTGTGGGGGGCTGGGTCCTTGGCCATCCCCACCAAGAGGGGGTGAGTGGCAGCTGTGGGGTGGGTCACCCCTGTCCTGCCGGAGCTGGCTTGGAGATGCCCCTGGGCTTGTCTTGCTGCTTTCATGGAGCAGAGCGGTCCATGTCGGTGAGGGTGGGCGAGGCCCAGGCTGAGTTGGGTCGGCCCCTGTCTGGCTGCGTGGTCATGGGTGGTTTCTTACCCTCTCCTTGCCTCTTCATCTGTGCAGTGGGGAAGAGTGTCTGCATCATGGGGCTACTTTGGGGGTTAGCGAGTAAGGCATGTGGGATTCCTAGAACTCCGCCTCCTGTACAGCAGGTGCTCAGTCAGTGGCAGCCACTGTTCCAGGACATTCCAGAGAAAGCACGTCTCAGTGTGGACTTTTTGCT
This sequence comes from Symphalangus syndactylus, assembly GCF_028878055.3. Lineage (NCBI taxonomy): Eukaryota > Metazoa > Chordata > Mammalia > Primates > Hylobatidae > Symphalangus > Symphalangus syndactylus. Next base: position 83,810,810 of record NC_072426.2, read on the forward strand.
TTTTCTTCTGTCCCTGCAAGTTCACGTACTGTGCTAGCTCTGGGCGGACCCCACTCTGAGGATTCCCATTCTGCTCTTGTTCCACATTCTTGGTTCTTTTCTGTGGTTCAGGCTCCAGGGCGAGGGCACCTCCACTGAGAAGCCCTCCAGACTTTCCCCTGAGCCTGGGGTCTCTGCAGGGCCAGATGTCAGTCCCATGGTTGGGTCCAGCCTTGGCCGACTGGCGTTTGCTTTCAGGGCCCAGAGCACTCATCAGCGAGGCCCGAGAGGTTCCTGCAGATGAGCAATGACGACTCGGATGCCTACCCTGTGAGTGTTGCCGCTGTCCCCAGGACAGGGACGCACCCTATTGTGCCCACAGGGCTAAGGGTCCAGGGTGTGGTTGCAGCAGACAGCCACCCTGGCCATATGCATCTCATCCCCACAGGCATTCACCAAGGACTTCGAGGTGAGCCAGCTCTATGACTGCAACTGGATCGTGGTCAACTGCTCCACACCGGCCAACTACTTCCACGTGCTGCGCCGGCAGATCCTGCTGCCCTTCCGCAAGCCGGTGAGTCTCCGTCCCAGGGCAGGGGTCACACGCAGGGGCCCTGGCCAGGCAGGGCCAGCTGGCAGCTGGGCGTGTGTTTCCCTTCCAGCTGATTATCTTCACACCTAAATCTCTGCTGAGGCACCCAGAGGCCAAGTCCAGCTTTGACCAAATGGTATCCGGTACGTGCCTGGCCTGGGTGTGTGGGGCAGCCCACACTGGGGCGGTGGCCCATCATGTGGCCTCTGCTTCTGGGGCTTCTCCATCCTCCCCTCTGCCTGTGGTTCTGCTGACCTGCAGCAGCTCCTGGCATGGTCCCACTAGCAATAGGGTTGGGAGGTTGGCACAGTGGCTGACCTGGGCCAGCTCAGGTCATGTGGGCTGCGTCCATGGTAGAGTCCACTGGGGCCCCCTTAGACCCTAGCAGGGCTGGTCGAGGCCTGGCAGAGGCCTGCCAAGTTCGCAAGATATTGAGTTATCATTCATTCATTTGTCCATTTTAAAAATTCATGAGCCAAACAGACATTACAGGCCGTGGGGTCCTGGTGTCCCCTCCAGGAGTCTTTGGCCTCACTTACCTGGGAGTCGGATCAGATAAAACACCTATAGTTGCAATTGAGAGGTGACTATGTCCAGGGAAGGACAGGTGTGAGGCTGGTGGAGCAGAGCTGTCTTGGAAAATGGTCCTGGGCAGAAGGGGGAGGGCTGGGAAGGGCCTCAGCATGGACAGGGGTTGGATTTTCTCCCATGTGTGTTTGGATGTCCCCTCTGTGCAGGTGGGCAGCTGTTAGAGCTCTGATGTCGGGACTGGACTACCTGGGCTACCTGCCCTGTGCTGGCTTCTCTCTTGAGGGCCTGGGTCCTCTCTACCCCAGAGTCCTCACCTGAGATGCAGGGATGCAAGGACACTACAGTAGCCTCCTGAGAGGTTTTGCAGTGTGCATGACCTGGGGTCAGGATCATGGACTCAGGAAGGAAGAATGGTTGGGGTTGGAGGTGAAGCTCAGCTGCCAGGCTGAAAGAGGAAGAGCATGCAGCAGCCTCCTGGGACATCTGCTTAGTGGTGGGGGACTGCAGTGCTCTGCAGGAGGTGGGCACAGCTGGGCAGAAGCAAGGTTGGGGCAAAGGATGATGCCATCATGTCGCCTTCTCTGTCTCCTCAGGGTGCTTCTCATTGTACCCCCGTCTCCGGTCACCTTAAACATGATGCTTCCAGGGCTCAACCCTTGGGTGTCTCCACCCCTCTCCCTATGACAGCTCAGGGTGTCATCTGCCCCCTGCTCCATCTTTTAGTTCAAGAGGTGTCCACTGCAGCCACAGGTCCAAACCTGCAGTTGGTGTCAGTGGCTAAGGAGAGCCTGGGGATGCAGGCCTGGTCCTGAGCTGCCCCAGCCCCTCTGGGTACCAACACCTCTGCCGTGTCCTGTTGGTCCCTCAGGGACCAGCTTCCAGCGGGTGATTCCTGAAGATGGGGCCGCAGCACGGGCCCCTGAGCAGGTGCGGCGGCTCATCTTCTGCACGGGAAAGGTGTACTATGACCTGGTGAAGGAGCGGAGCAGCCAAGGCCTGGAGGAGAAAGTGGCCATCACGCGCCTGGAGCAGGTGCGCCTGAGCCCCTTGCACAGTCAAGTGACGGGCAAGCTCACGTCGCTGGCCCCGGCTCTGGCCAATGTGCCAGGCAGGCCAGGTGAAGGCCGGTGAGGCCCTGTGCCTCCTGTCTGGGGGTGCTGGGGACATACCGCCCTTCCTCTGGCTATGCTCCTTTGTTTCTGCCTCCCCAGATCTCTCCATTCCCCTTCGACCTGATCAAGCAGGAGGCAGAGAAGTACCCAGATGCGGAGCTGGCCTGGTGTCAGGAGGAGCACAAGAACATGGGCTACTATGACTACATCAGCCCACGCTTCATGACCATCCTGAGGCGCACGCGGCCCATATGGTACATGGTGGGGCCGCTGATTGCCCCTCACCTCAGCCCTGAGGCTCTGTCCTGGCTCCGTCTGTCCCATAGGCCATGCTACCCAGAACTGGCCCTCCCCTTCTCTGTGATGAGCAATGGTGGGGCATCATCAGTACTGGCTTTGTGTTTGTTCTGCAGCCAGAACTGAATGAGGGAACCTGCTACATGTCTCAAAACTCCTACCTTAGATCTTAGGCCGGTTATGTAGTCCTTGGAGCCTTAGTCCCTGCATCTCTACAAAGGGTGGTGATAAGATTAGATCTGATGTATGTATTAGCCCTGGCACATGGTGGGTGCTCAATACTGGCATCATGTGTCCCTGGGAAGATGGGAGAGGGTCCTGAGAAACTCCAAGAAGCCAAAACTGTGTTTGTCCCCAAAGTCTTTGAGTTGTTGCCTCATTTGTTGTCCTCATGGGCAAGTGCAGTGAAATGGAGGGACAGTTTCTCCCCACTCTTCTGTGGCTGGGTGACTGAGTTTGACCCAGGCTTCGCAGCTCATTGGAAGTGGTGCCAGGGCCAAAAGGCAGGGTCTATGGCTTTGAGGTCAGCCATTCTCAGATGCGTGCCCCCCTGCAGTCCTGGGGTGAGGGCAGGGGTCGGGGGGTGGCTAGGCTCCGCCTTCCCCTTAGCTTGTCTCTCCTCCTGCAGGTATGTTGGCCGGGACCCAGCGGCTGCACCAGCCACAGGAAACAGGAACACTCACCTGGTGTCACTGAAGAAGTTTCTGGATACTGCCTTCAATCTCCAGGCCTTTGAGGGCAAGACATTTTAGAGCTGGGCAAGACCTGTGTAGGTCTTGCTGTGGGTCGGCTGGGGACCAAGGGGGTGATGAAAAGGGGAGGGGCGGAGCTCCTGCCCAGGAGAGGGGCTGCGGGGGCCCCAGGATAAAACAGACTCACACAGTGACAGGGCCAAAGAGCCAGCACTGCTGGCCTTGGTGTCATGCCAGAATCTGCCAGGACTGAGGGAGCCAGAGGAGTCCTATAGGCAGGCTACTGTGCTGGGGCATCCCCCAGCTGCTCCCATCTTGCTGGAATTTCTTGGGCGGCTTCTCCACCTGTGTCTCAAGACAGACACCCGGGGGCCTGTGTCTGTGGCCGCTCCCATCCTGGCAGCCCTGGCTGCTGCTCGCCCCACCCTCACTCATCTGTAGATTCAAAGCGATGTTCTCTTCTGTGCTCTTAGAAGTAGGGATTTCAGCAGTAACAGCCAGGTGAAGTGAACCTGCTGGGTGATGTGTTTGCGCTCTGTTTTATGGGGCATTCCTGCGAGATGTGTGAGCTTTTGTGTGAAATGCAGCCACAGCTCATGTGTACCAAAGTAGAAAACCAAATCACAGAGAAATAAAAACATGCTTCAGAGAGATTTGCTGTTTTCATTTCATGTTGTAAAATTGGGGGAGGGATAGGCGGTTGAGAGAAGGTAGGGAATGGGGAGAAAGTTAAAAAAATGGAGAGAAGAAAATATCCGCCTCCGTGGATATTTTTTTGAGATGGAGTTTCGCTCTTGTCGCCCAGGCTGGAGTGGAGTGGCGCGATCTTGGCTCACTGCAACCTCCGCCTCCCAGGTTCAAGTGACTCTCCTGCCTCAGACTCCCGAGTAGCTGGGATTACAGGCATGCGCCACTACGCCCAGCTAATTTTTTTGTATTATTAATAGAGGCAGGGTTTCACCATGTTGGCCAGGCTGGTCTCGAACTCCTGACCTCAAGTGATCCGCCTGCCTTGGCCTCCCAAAGTGCTGGGATGACAGGTGTGAGCCACTGCGCCAGATTTTCATTTGAGCACCAGGTAGTGTCTGTTGGCTTCTCTACTCTGGCCTTTGTTGGCTTTGCTTCCCTGTGGAGATACTGGAGAAGCTGCCACAGAGGAGGGATGTTTTGCTTGGAACAGATCATTTGTTCATTTATCCCCTTCTCAGAGCACTTCCTCCATGCGGGACACTGGGGCCCGGGTGGAAGGCATCCGTCTGCATGCTGGCTTTTCGCATCGGGAGTCCAGTGGGGAGACATGTCAGCTGTTTAATTCATTGAGTTATGAGTTATGTTGGAGGTCAACGCAGACGGCTATGGGTGTCAGGGAAGGATCCCTGGAAGAGGTGGTGTTCGAAGGAAGAGGAAGAGAGATGAACCTCTCTAGAACAGACAGAAATACTGACCATAGGGCTGACATGAGCAACCTAAAAGAACAATCAGCATGAGGTTGGACAGTGGAGTGTTAAGTTTCATCAGCCTCAAAAACAGCTTGTTGAAAAATTAGCTGGGCATGGTGACACGTGCCTGTAATCCCAGCTACTCAGGAGACTGAGGCAGGAGAATTACTTGAAACTGGGAGGTGGAGGTTGCTGTGAGCCAAGATCGTGCCACTGCACTCCAGTCTGGGTGACAGAGCGACTCCGTTTCAAAAAAAACCAGAGTATATCTTGTTGAATCCTATACTTTGAATTCTACCACAGGGACATTCAAAGTGACATAAAGTGAAAAGAATTGTAGCCCCCATTTAGTGTCTGTCGTGTCTTGGGCCTTCTGCTGGATGTTTTGCGTGTATAATTAAACACTGTCTACATCATGGCTTTGCATGTTGGGAATATTTCCATTTTATAGATGAGGAAATCGAGGTTCATATAAAGTTATTTGCCCAAGGTCACTTGCTAAGGAAGTGGTGGTTTTGGACTTCACCTCTGTCCACAAGACCACATTGCTTCCCTTGGGGAAATCAGCTCTTCCCATACCATGCATTCCTAGCCCCACAGAGATCCACTAGTCTGGGCTTTCCCTGCGATTGGCTGAGGCAGCAACTGGTGAGGCACCTGGGCTGTGCAGGAGCCCTTGGGGATCAGATGGTGGATGTGGCCTGCCTGAGGTGCATACAGTCCCTTCCTCAGTGTGGGTACAGGAAGGCTGTAGATAGGCTGGGGGTCATCTCTTGCAGGAAGAGGTAAAATCAGCCAGGCATGGTGGCTCCTAGCTATAGTCCCAGTTACTCAGGAGACTGATGCAGGAGGATCACTTGAGCCCAGGAGTTTAAGACCAGCCTGGGTAACGTAGCAAGACCCTGTCTCTTTAGGAAAAAAAAAAGGAAAGAGGCGTAACCACCAGATTACCAAATTGGGGAAAACCAACCACATAAAAAAAGGCTCCAAACCCTATAAACATAAGAACTAACCCTGAGAGGCCGGGCGCGGTGGCTCAAGCCTGAAATCCCAGCAGTTTGGGAGGCCAAGGTGGGCAGATCACGAGGTCAGGAGATCAAGACCATCCTGGCTAACACGGTGAAACCCCGTCTCTACTAAAAATACAAAAAAAAATTAGCCGGGCGTGGTGGTGGGCGCCTGTAGTCCCAGCTAGTTGGGAGGCTAAGGCAGGAGAACGGCGTAAACCCAGGAGGCAGAGCTTGCAGTGAGCTGAGATCACACCACTGCACTCCCCCCTGGGTGACAGAGCGAGACTCCATCTCAAAAACAAAAAAACAAAACAAAAAAACAACTAACTCTGGGAAATAAAACAAGCTCATGGAACAAGCAGAAGGCTTTAAATGAACTGTAGTAACTTCAGAGGGCAAGGAGAATATTGTTGCTATGAAATAATAACTGACTATTTTTAAAATAATTGGACGTTAAGAAAATATGAAATTTTGCCAAAATTAAAACCTCAATAGATAGGCTGAATAGCAGAACAAACACAGCTGAAATACAAAATAAGTTTGAAGACAAGCCCAAGGAATTCTCTGAAGAAAGCTGAACAAAGAACAAATATGTATATTTTAAAATTCCTTAAAGAAACATGGAGAACATAGGAGTTTCACAGTGCTGATATTGCATCTAACAGGGATCCCAGGAGGAGAAGACACAGGGGATCTTTGTGATGGAATATCTGTCTCTTGACTGTATCAATGTCACTGTATCCTGGTTGTGATTATCCTAGAGTGTTGTAAGATGTTATTATTGGAGAAAAATGGATAAAGGCTCTCTGTGATGTAGTTCTTATGACGACATGCAAATTTACAGTGATATCAGATACAAAAGTTGAATTAAAAAATGAGTTGTCTGCTCCCTATTGAGTTGTAAGGGTTCCTTATATACTCTGGAAGCAAGTCCTTTACCACATGTATTTTGCAAATATTGTCAGTCTGTGGCTTGTATTTTAAATTTCACTAAGAGTGAAAGATTTTTATTTTCATGAAGTTCAATTTATCATTTTTAATCATTTGTGTTTGTCTGTTTGGGTTGCTATAACATAATGCCATAAACTGGGTGGCTTGTAATATTTCCCACAGTTCTGCAGGCTATGAAATCTAAGATCAAGGTACTGGCAGATCTGGTGTCTGGTAAAGGCCTGGCCTCCTCAGAGATGGTGCCTTCTTGCTGTGCCCTCCATGGTAGAAGGGGCAAACAAGTCTGCCCCCGGACCTCTCTTTTAAAAAATTTTTAATTTAATTTAATTTTAAAAAATTTCAATAGGTTTTTGGGGAACAGGTGGTGTGTGGTTACCTGAATTTCAGTGGTTGATTTCTGAGATTTTGGTGCACTCATCACCTGGGCAGTGTACACTGTACCCGGTGTGTAGTCTTTTATCCCTCACCCCCCTCCTACCCTTTCCCTTGAGTCCCCAGAGTTCATTGTATCATTCTTTATTCTTTTCCTTTTTTTCCTCACTCACTCTGTTGCGCAGGCTGGAGTGCAGTGGTGCAATCTCAGCTCACTGCAGCCTCCGTCTCCTAGGTTCAAGTGATTCTCCTGCCTCAGCCTCCTGAGTAGCTGGGATTACAGGTGCGCACCACCATACAAAATAATGTTTATATTTTTAGTAGAGATGGGGTTTCACCATGTTGGTCCAGCTGGTCTTGAACTCCTGACCTCAAGTGATCTACCCGCTTTGGCTTCCCAAAGTGCTGGGATTACAGGTGTGAGCCACCATGCCCAGTTCCATTGTATCATTCTTATGCCTTTGCGTCCTCATAGCTTAGCTTCGCCTTATGAGTGAGAACATACAATGTTTGGTTTTCCATTCCTGAGTTACTTCACTTAGAATAATGGTCTCCAATTCCATCCAGGTTGCTGCAAATGCCATTATTTCATTCCTTTTTATGGATGAGTAGTATTCCATGGTTGTGTGTGTGTGTGTGTGTGTGTGTATTACATTTTCTTTATCCACTCGTTGACTGATGGGCATTTGGGCTGGTTCCATATTATTGCAATTGCGAGTTGTGCTGCTATAAGCATGCATGTGCAATTATCTTTTTTGTATAATCACTTCTTTTCCTCTGGGTGGATACCCAGGAGTGGGATTGCTGGATCAAACCGTAGATCTACTTGTAGTTCTTTAAGGAATCTCCACACTGTTTTCCATAGTGGTTGTACTGTTAACATTCCCACCAACAGTGTAAAAGTGTCTCCTTTTCACCACGTCCATGCCAACACCTATTTTTTTTTAATTTTTTGATTATGACCATTCTTGCAGGAGTAAGGTGGTATTGCATTGTGGTTTTGATTTGCATTTCCCTGATCATTAGTGATGTTGAGCATTTTTTCATGTTTGTTGGCCATTTGTATATCTTCTTTTGAAAATTGTCTATTCATGTCCTTCTCCCACTTTTTGATGGGATTGTTTGTTTTTATTTTTGCTGATTTGTTTGAGTTCCTTGTAGATTCTGGATATTAGTCCTTTGTCAAATGTATAGATTGTGAAGATTTTCTCCCACTCTGTGGGTTGTCTGTTTACTCTGCTGATTATTTCTTTTGCTGTGCAGAAGCTTTTTAGTTTAATTAAGTCTCATCTATTTATCTTTGTTTTTGTTGCATTTGCTTGTGGGTTCTTAATCATGAAGTCTTTGCCTAAGCCAACTTCTAGAAGGGTTTTTCCAATGTTATCTTCTAGAGTTTTTATGGTTTCAGTTCTTAGATTTAAGTCTTTGATCCATCTTGAGTTGATTTTTGTATAAGGTGAGTGATGAGGATCCAGTTTCATTCTTCTACATATGGCTTGCCAAATATCCCAACACCATTAATTGATTAGGGTGTCCTTTCCCTACTTTGTTTTTGTTTGTTTTGTTGAAGATCAGTTGACTGTAAGTATTTAGTTTTACTTTTGGATTCTCTATTCTGTTCCATTGGTCCATAAGCCTGTTTTTGTTGTTGTTGTTTTGTTTTGTTTTTTTTGAGACAGGGTCTTACTCTGTCACCCAGGCTGGAGTGCAGTGGCACCATCTAGGCTCACTGCAACCTCCGCCTCCTGAGTTCAAGCGATTCTCGTGCCCCAGTCCCCCAAGTAGCTGGTATTACAGGTGTGTGCCACCACACCTGGCTAATTTTTGTATTTTTAGTAGAGACAGGGTTTCACCATGTTGGCCAGGCTGGTCTCAAACTCCTGGGCTCAAGTGATCCGCCCACCTCGGCCTCTCAAAGTGCTGGGATTACAGGTGTGAGCCACAGCACACAGCCTATATGTCTGTTTTTATACAAGTACCATGCTGTTTTGGTGACTATGGTCTTATGGTATAGTTTGAAGTTGGATAATGTAATGCCTCCAGATTTGTTCTTTTTGCTTAGTCTTGCTTTGGCTATGTGGGCTCTTTTTTGGTTACATTCACGTTAACTTTAGGATTGTTTTTTCTTGTTCTGTGAAGACCTAGACCTTTCTTATAAGGACTAATCCTATTCATGAGGTCTCTACCTTCATGACCTAATCACCTTCCAAAGGTCCCATTTCTTCACACTATCAACTTAGGGGTCAGTATTCCAAAATATGAATTTGGTGAACACAGATATTCTAGCCATCGTAGTGTCCTAACTAAAAAAAAATTTAAACCTAATGTTAAGATTTTCTCTTGTATTTTCTTCTATATATTTAATAGTTTTAACTTTTTTTTTTTTTTTTTAGATGGAGTCTCACTCTGTCGCCCAGGCTGGAGTGCAGTGGTGTGATCTTGGCTCACTGCAAACTCTGCTTCCTGGGTTCATGCCATTCTCCTGCCTCAGCCTCCCGAGTAGCTGGGACTACAGGTGCCCACCACCACGCCCAGCTAATTTTTTTTTTTTTTTGTATTTTTAGTAGAGACAAGGTTTCACCATATTAGCCAGGATGGTCTCGATCTACTGACCTCGTGATCCGCCTGCCTCAGCCTCCCAAAGTGCTGGGATTATAGGTGTGAGCCACCGTGCCCAGCCAATAGTTTTAACTTTTAAGTTTAGGTCTATAAACATACATTATGAGTTATTTTGTATATGGTGTGAGGTGAGGGTCAAGATTTATTATTTACTGGATGATACTCAATTGACCTTGTACCATTTGTTTAAAAGACTATCTGTTACTCATGGAATTAACTTGGCACCTTTGCGTACATAATATATAGTCAATTACATAGCACAAAAATGAGAAAATATGTGCAAGACCTGCACACTGAAAGTATAAAATATTACTGAGACAATTAAAGAAACTCTAATAAAGGGAGAGAGTTATACCATGTTAAGAATCAATCCTTCCCGAATTGATCTATAGATTTGACACAATCCCCATTCAAATTATATCAAACTGTTTTATAGATTGATTCTAAAATCTATTTGTAAATATTTAACTAAAACAACTTTGAAAAGGAAGAACACAGAAGACTTTCATTACCTAATTTCACAATTTATTATAAAACTACCATAAAAGCCTGATGGGATTTGATTTGTATTGTGTATATATCAATTTCAGGAGAAATGATACCTTACAATCCAGCAATATGTTCTATACCTGCATGTATCTGTATCTTTTAAAATTCTACCCAACAACATTTTACAGTTTTAAGTGTATAGGAATGACATATATTTAGCTAAATTTATCTGTAAACATTTTAGTTTTTAAAGCCACCATAAATGGTATTTTTAAAATTTCAATGTCTAATTATTAATTGTTAGTATATTAAAATGCAATTGATTTGTATATACTGAGAACATGCTTACTAGTTCTAATGGCTTATTAAAAATAGATTCCCTTGGATTTTCTACAAAGATAATCATATAATCTGCAAATAGAGTTTTACATCTTCATTTGAAATCTTTATGTATTCTGCCTATGTTATTATTTTTACCTTACTGCACTGGCTAGGATCTTCTGTAATGGGTTGAATAGAAGTTGTAAGAAGTTGCCTATTCTTAGAGAAAAGCATTTAGTCTTTCATTATTAAGTATGATGTTAAACAAAGGTTTTTCTTGGATGCTCTTTATCAGGTTAAGCACAATTTTTCTATTCCTGTTTGCTGAGAGTTTTTATAAGGAATGGATGTAGGATTTTGATAAATTTGTTTCTTGTCTATTGTGATGATCATATAGTTTTTCTTTTTAGTCTTTTAATATGGTGGATTACATTGATTGACTTTTGAATATTAAATGTATTATCCATTCCTGGGATAAACAACATGGTCATAACGTGTTACTTATTTTATATATTGATAGATTTGGTTTGCTAAAATTTTGATTAAGACTTTTACATCTATGTTTATGAAAGACATCGTTCTGTAGTTTTTTTCTTATAATGTCTTTGTCAAATTTTGATATCTGTTGGGAAGTGTTCCATCATCTCTTGTTTTCTGGAAGAGATTATGTGGACATGGAATAATTCTTCTTTAAACATTTGGTAGAGTTAACCAGTGAAGCCACTTGGGCCTGGAGTTTTCTTTGTGGAAGGGTTTTAAATCATAAATTCAATTAAAAAATAAATTTAGGGCTACTTGTATTGTCTGTCTTCTCTTGAGTGAGTTTTTGCACCTGTTATGAGCTTGATTGTGTCCCCTAAATTCACATGCTGAAGTCCTCACTCCCAGCATCTCAGAATGTGGCCGTATTTAGAGATATGGCCTATAAAGGGATAATTCAATTAAAATGAGGTCATTAGCATGGGCCCGAATCCAAAAATGACTGGCGTTCTTAGAAGAAGAGAAGATTAGGACACAGACATACACAGAGGAAAGAGCATGTGAATGTGAAGACACAGAGAGAGGATAGCCATCTACAGACCAAGAAGAGAGGTCTCAGAAGAAAGCAACCTTGCTGACACCTTGATCTCAATCTTCTAGTCTTCGGAATTGTGAGAAATTGTGAGAAATTATGTGGTACTTTGTTATGGCAGTCCTAGGAAACTAATACATAGTCTTTCAAAAAATTTTTCCATTTCAGTAAGTTGTTGAATTTATTAGCGTAGAATTGTTCCTACTATTGCCTTATTATTCTTTCAGTGTCTGTAGGCTCTGTAGTAATGGCTCTTCTTTCATTTCTGCTTTTGGCAATTTGTGCCTTCTCTCTTTTTTTTCTGACAAGTCTGACTAATATTTATCATTTTTTGGCTCTTTTCAAAGAACATACTTTGGGTCTTATTGATTTTCTCGATTTGTTTCATTTTCTGTGTTACTGACTTCTGCCCTCATCTTTATTACTTTCTTCTGCTTATTTTAGGGTTCATTTGCTCTTACTTTGCTTTTCTTCTCATAAGAGTAGTCATATCCCATCAATTTCTCCCTACTTTTGGTTGATCTACAGTGCCTCAAACAGTTATTCTTTTTACATTTTTGTCCAGATTTTTGTAAATGTTATCAGCAGGAGGGCTAATCTGATACAAATTCCTCTTTCATTACCAGAAGCTGTTCCCTAGAACCACCATCTTTGAAGGAAGATTTGGCAATATGTATTAAAAATTTAAATACCTCCATTTCTTGGTTTCTGTTCTACAGATATTCTTATACATGTGTATACAGAAATGAGTACAAGATTTTTCATTTCAGCATTATTCAAAATAGTGAATTAATAAATCCCTAAATGTTCTATAGCAAGGATTGGCAAAATTTTTCTGTAAATAGCTAGATTGTAAGTAATTTAGGCTTTGTAGGCCATATGATTTCTGTAGCAATGTCTTTATTCAGGCTGTTGTAACAAAGACGATGGTCTGTGTAGCTTATAAACAACAGAAATTTATTTCTCACAGTTCTGGAGGCTGGGAAGTTCAAGATCAAGATCCTGGCAGATTCAATGTCTTATTAGTCCCTGCTTCTTGGTTCATAGATAGCTATCTTCTTACTGTGTCCTCACATGGCAGATGGAGTGAGAGAGCTCTTTGAGGTCCCTTTATAAGGTCATTAATCTCATTTATTAAGACTCCACCTTCATGGCCTAATCAGTTCCCACAAACCCTACCTTCAAATACTATCACATTGGGAATTAGGTTTCAACATATTTAGGAGACACAAACATTCATTCTATAGCAAGCAATAACTCAACTCTGCTGAGGTAATGTATAGATAATATGTAAATGAATATATATGTCTGTGCTCCAATAAAACTTTTCCTGTGGACTCTGAAATTTGAATTTCACATAATTTTCATGTATCACAAAACATTCTTTTTAAAAAATTTTTAACCACTTAAAGATATAAAAATTATCCTTAGATTGCAGGTCATACAAAAATAGGTGGTGGGCCAGATTTGATCTATTGTTCATAATTTGCCAATCCCTAATCTATAGATTTTATTTAACTTTATACACAAGTGATTTTTTTCTTAAATTTTAAGATAATGATAGATTCACAAGAACTTGCAAACATAGTACAGAGTACCTTTTAGCCAGTCTCCCCAAGTGGGTATGTTTTATATAATTACACTGCAACCGTACAATATGTGTATAGTTTTGTGCCTTTTTTTCTTTTGAGACATTCTCGCTCTCTGTCCCCCAGGCTGGAGTGCAGTGGCATAATCTTGGCTCACTGCAACCTCTGCTCCTGGGTTCAAAACGATTCTCATGCCTCAGCCTCTCCAGTAGCTGGGATTACAGGTGTGCGGCACTATGCCAGGCTAATTTTTTTTTTTTTTTTTGAGACACAGTTTCACTCTGTTGCCCAGCCTGGAGTGCAGTTGGACTATCTCAGCTCACTGCAACCTCTGCCTCCTGGGTTCCAGTGATTCTCGTGCCTCAACCACCTGAGTAGCTGGGATCACAAACACATGCCACCATGCTGGGCTGATTTTTGTACTATTAGTAGAGATGGGGTTTCACCATGTTGGCTAGGCTGATCTCAAACTCCTAACCTCAAGTGATCTGTCCACCTTGGCCTCCCAAAGTGCTGGGATTACAGAGGTGAGCCACTGCACTGAGCCACATTTTTGTATTTTTTGTAGAGACAGGGTTTCTCCATGTTGGTCAGGCTGGATTTGAACTCTTGGCCTCAAGTGATCTGCCTGACTGAGCCTCCCAAAGTGCTCCCAAAGATTATAGGTGTGAGCCACCATGCCCAGCCAATGCCATTTTATTACATATGTAGACTTGTGTAACTACTGCTGCATTCAAGATACAACACTATCCAGCATCACAAAGATCTCCCTCGTACTGCCTATGTATAGTTACAGCATCTCTGCCACTGTCCCTAACCTCTAGCAACAATTAATCTCTTTTCCATCTCTATAATTTTGTCATTTCAAGAATATTATATATGTTGGGTGTGGTGGTGGCATGCACCTGTAATCCCAGCTACTAGGGAGGCTGAAACAGAAGGATCCCTTGAGCTCAGGAGTTTGAGGCTGTAGTGAGCTATGATTGTGACACTGCCCTCCAGCATGGGTGAAAGAGCAAGGCTTTGTCTTGGAAAAAAAAAAAAAAGTTATATAAATGGAATCACACAGTGTGTTACCGGTTGAGATTGAGATTTTTTCATTAAGCAAAATGAAAAAAATTTTTCATTAAGCAAAGTGAAAAAAATTTTTCATTAAGCAAAGTGAAAAAAATTTTTCATTAAGCAAAGTGAAAAAAATTTTTCATTAAGCAAAATGAGCTTTTTTCATTAAGCAAAAGCTAGGCAGCGCTAAGTTGAACACTCTGGTTGTATTGACATGCTTTTTGGTTTTAAATTGGAGTTGCTGGTTAAGTTGTTGCTTAAGGAGCAACTTCTACAAATGTTGTGTCTATAAAGCTTATATTCCCTGAAACAGTGTAGAATGTGGATCTGAAACATCCCATGGCTTGAATGCTACTTCAGTTTGCCGATCTTCCTCGTAACTGCTGAACTGGATTTCCTTGTGTTGACATCTCTAGCCCAAAGTTCCTGAGGTGCTGGGGAGTAAGCAGTGCTGAGAAGCCAGCAGAAAGGGGGCTCCAGTTGGCAGCATTGTCTTTCTTCCTTCCCTGTGAGCCCCATGCAGCAGCCAGTGGGTCCCTTTCGCTGGTTCCCCAGGGTGAGGCCAGCTGGAGGACCACACCTGCCACCCATGTGGAATCTTCCTCTGTGGAGGGTCAGAGATCTTTGCTTGGCAGAGCTGAGTTCGCCAGGCTCCCTGTCTGCACCATCTCTGTCAGCTAGTCTCAGCGCTGGGACCACGGTTGGGAGGGGACAGTGACCACACTTGCTGTCTACTATGGTAATTAAGGTAAAGATGGGAATCAAATGGGGATGTATTTGATTCTGCTGTAATGCTTACGGTTCTTTCTAATTCTTAAATAATATTATGAAATATTTAAAATATACAGAAAAGGAGGCCGGGCATGGTGGCTCACGCCTGTAATCCTAGCACTTTGGGAGATGAAGGCAGGTTGATCACCTGAGGTCAGGAGTTTGAGACCAGCCTGGCTAACATGGTGAAACCCCATCTCTATGAAAAATACAAAAATTAGCCGGGCGTGGTGGTGCACACCTGTCGTCCCAGCTACTCAGGAGGCTGAGGCAGGAGAATTGCTTGAACCCGGGAGGTGGAGGTTGCAGTGAGCCAAGTGAGACTCTGTCTCAAAAAAATAAAATATACAGAAAACTGAAAAGGATATGAGAACAGACATCAGTATATCCATCAACCACTCATCTTGATCAAATTCTGATGTCTTGCTCTACATGCTTTTCATATTTTTACAACAATAAAGCATAACAAATACAGTGGAAGCTCTTTGTTACTTTTTCATCTTGGGTTTTAGCGGTTGTTTATAAATTCTAGAATCTGAGCCTTGACAGTTACATGTGGTACAGGTATCATTTTCCAAACTGTAGGTTATCTTTCCATTTATCCCATCTTTTGTTGAATAAAAGTTTTAATTTTCTTTTTTCTTTTCTTTTTCTTTTTTTTTTTTTTTTTTTTGAGATGCAGTTTTGCTCTGTCGCCCAGGCTGGAGTGCAATGGCGCCATCTCTGCTCACTGAACCTCCGCCTCCTGGGTTCAAGCCTGCCTCCGCCTCCCGAATAGCTGGGATTGCGGGCACACGCCACCACGCCCAACTCATTTTTGTATTTTTAGTAGAGACAGGGTTTCTCCATGTTGGCCAGGCTGGTCTCGAACTCCTGACCTCGTGATCCGCCCACCTCAGCCTCCCAAAGTGCTGGGATTACAGATGTGAGTCACCACACCCGGCTTAATTTTCTTATAATCTGAATTATCATCTGCTGATTTCGAAGCAATACATATTAATATTCATTTTAGCATCCATTCTTATTCTTAAAAATTCTTTTGTATGCATGATTTTATTTAAAAATTTGTTATTTAGTATTTCTAACTTCTTTAACAAAGGAACTTGTTGAATAACTCCCATTTTAGTCTTCTTATCTAAAAACAATATTGTTAAACACAGAAATTATATTATTTTAATATGGCTATTTTCCTTTTTTTTTTTTTTTTTTGAGACAGACAGGATCATGCACTGGCATGACCTCAACTCATTGCAGCCTCGACCTCCCTCAGCTTAAGTGATCCTCCCACTTTAGCCTCCCCAGTAGCTGGGACTACAGATGCGAGCCACCATGCCCTGCTAATTTTTCTACTTTTTGTACAAAAAGTGCAAAAAGAGATGGGATTCTGACATGTTGCCCAGTCTTGTCTTTAACTCCTGGGCTCAAGCAATCTTTCTGCCTCGGCCTCCCAAAATGCTGGTATTATAGGTATGAGCCACTGTGCCCGGCTAACTATTTTTTATTGTTAATTAAATTTAATGATGTTTTATTCATCCCTGTGCTTAGCATTGTATTTTGAGAGCTTGTTTGGAGGTTCTAGCAGGGGAGCGCAGCTATTCGTATACCCTTGACCGAAGACTGGTCCTCCTCTATCGGGCATGGTTGTCGTCTTCGACCGAGTGCGCAGATTCAGGAGGGACGCACATGGAGCAGTAAGGGAGGAAGGGGACACCAGCCTAGCCAGCCAGATCAGCCGAATCAACCCTGGCGATCAATGGGGTGACAGATGTCGCAGCCACATCCAGCATTGTATTTTGAATCCCGCAACTTCCCTCTTGTTTTATTTTACTTTGGACTGAAATGCAACTTTGTAATTGATCTTTTTTTTTTCTTTTAGAGACAGACTCTCACTCTGTTGCCCAGATTGAAGTGCAATGGTATGATTATAGCTTACTGCAGCCTTGAACTTCTGGACTCAAGTGATCCTCCTGCCTCAGCCTCCAGAGTAGCTGGGACTACAAGGCATCTGTTACTACACCTGTCTACCTTTAAAAATTATTTTTGTAGAGATGGGGTCTTGCCATGTTGCTGAAGCTGGTCTCAAACTCCTGGCCTCAAACAATCTACCCACCTTGTAATCGTGTTTTTTATTTTCTGATGCTTTGACATCTCTGGACATTGCTAACCCTGGAGGGACTGCCCCTCCCAGGGCCAACCAATTTGTAGAGTTAGTAAACAACTCCCCGGAGAATAGGCTTTCTGTATGCAAACCAACCAATGAAGATCCCATTCCCTAATCACAGGCCCTAATCACCCTAGGGCCCAGTACCAGATAATTAAGGATATTTCCATTCCCCATGAAGATTAAAAACCTGCTGAAACCATTCAAGCTAGCCAGTCGTAAGCCTGCTTCCCCTGCTTTGTCCTTTTCTTCCCATAGAAACTGTAATAAAAAGGCTCTTACCCACATTTCCTCCTCGCTCCCTCTGCCCTTGACCCGCCTGCCATGTGGTACCTCCTGTTTCTAGCTAGCTGTGAGTAAAACCAACTTCTTTATTCATGACAGCCATTTCTGTGTTTGTGTGTCTTACCACACCTGATTAAAGCAAAACTCAGTGGCCCTTAAAACAAGCCATGGCTTTAGTGAGAATCTATCGGTGGTGAGACCTCTTAGTCTTTTGGTTATAAAAACTCTTTTATTACTCCTCATAAATGATAGTTTATGTGGCATAAAATTCTAAGTTGACAGTTTTTTTAACCCTCAGTCCTTTGGAAGCTGTTCCTCCATTTTCTTGGCTCTCGTTTTGCTGATGAAAAGTCTTCCATCAGTTTAGTTGCGCTCTTAGCAATTTTTATTTCCTTTCTGGTAGCTTTTAACATTTTATTTTATTTTATTAATATTATCTTTTACTATACTTTAAGTTGTAGGGTACATCTGCACAACGTGTAGGTTTGTTACATATGTATACATGTGCCATGTTGGTGTGCTGCACGTATTAACGTGTCATTTAACTTAGGTATATCGCCTAATGCTATGCCTCCCCCTTCCCCCCACCCCACAACAGGCCCTGGTGTGTGATGTTCCCCTTCCTGTGTCCATGTGTTCTCACTGTCCAATTCCCACCTATGAGTGAGAACATGTGGTGTTTGATTTTTTGTCATTGCAATAGTTTGCTGAGAATGATGGTTTCCAGCTTCATCCATGTCCCTACAAAGACAAGAACTCATCATTTTTTGTGGCTGCATAGTATTCCATGGTGTATATGTGACACACTTTCTTAATCCAGTCTGTCATTGTTGGACATTTGGGTTGGTTCCAAGTCTTTGCTATTGTGAATAGTGCCGCAATAAACATACGTGTGCATGTGTCTTTATAGCAGCATGATTTGTAATCCTTTGGGTAAATATACCCAGTAATGGGATGGCTGGGTCAAATGGTATTTCTAGTTCTAGATCCCTGAGGAATCGCCACACTGACTTCCACAATGGTTGAACTAGTTTACAGTCCCACCAACAGTGTAAAATGTTCCTATTTATTTCTCCACATCATCTCCAGCACCTGTTGTTTCCTGACTTTTTAATGATTGCCATTCTAACTAGTGTGAGATGGCATCTCAGTGTGGTTTTGATTTGCATTTCTCTGATGGCCAGTGATGATGAGCATTTTTTCATGGGTCTTTTGGCTGCATAAATGTCTTCTTTTGAGAAGTGTCTGTTCATATCATTTGCCCTCTTGTTGATGGGGTCGTTTGTTTTTTTCTTGTAAATTTGTTTGAGATCATTGTAGATTCTGGATATTAGCCCTTTGTCAGATGAGTAGATTGCAAAAATTTTCTCCCATTCTGTAGGTTGCCTGTTCACTCCGATGGTAGTTTCTTTTGCTGTGCAGAAGCTCTTTAGTTTAATTAGATCCCATTTGTCAATTTTGGTTTGTTGCCATTGCTTTTGGTGTTTTAGACATGGAGTCCTTGCCCATGCCTATGACCTGAATGGTATTGCCTAGGTTTTCTTCTAGGGTTTTTATGGTTTTAGGTCTAACATGTAAGTCTTTAATCCATCTTGAATTAATTTTTGTATAAGGTGGAAGGAAGGGATCCAGTTTCAGCTTTCTACATATGGCTAGCCAGTTTTCCCAGCACCATTATTAAATAGGGGATCCTTTACCTATTTCTTGTTTTTGTCAGGTTTGTCAAAGATCAGATAGTTGTAGATATGTGGCATTATTTCTGATGGCTCTGTTCTGTTCCATTGGTCTATATCTCTGTTTTGGTACCAGTACCATGCTGTTTTGATTACTGTACCCTTGTAGTACAGTTTGAAGTCAGGTAACGTGATGCCTCCAGCTTTGTTCTTTTGGCTTAGGATTGACTTGGCGATGCAGGCTCTTTTTTGATTCCATATGAACTTTAAAGTAGTTTTTTCCAATTCTGTGAAGAAGGTCATTGGTAGCTTGATGGAGATGGCATTGAATCTATAAATTACCTTGGGCAGTATGGCCATTTTCACGATATTGATTCTTCCAAGCCATGAGCATGGAAGGTTCTTCCATTTGTTTGTATCCTATTTTATTTCATTGAGCAGTGGTTTGTAGTTCTCCTTGAAGAGGTCCTTCACATCCCTTGTAAGTTGGATTCCTAGGTATTTTATTCTCTTTGAAGCAATTGTGAATGGGAGTTCACTCATGATTTGGCTCTCTGTTTGTTATTGGTGTATAAGAATGCTTGTGATTTTTGTACATTGATTTTGTATCCTGAGACTTTGCTGAAGTTGCTAATCAGCTTAAGGAGATTTTGGGCTGAGACAATGGGGTTTTCTAGATATACAATCATGTCATCTGCAAACAGGGACAACTTGACTTCCTCTTTTCCTAATTGAATACCCTTTATTTCCTTCTCCTGCCTGATTGCCCTGGCCAGAACTTCCAACACTATGTTGAATAGGAGTGGTGAGAGGGGGCATCCCTGTCTTGTGCCAGTTTTCAGAGGGAATGCTTCCAGTTTTTGCCCATTCAGTATGATATTGGCTGTGGGTTTGTCATAGATAGCTGTTATTATTTTGAGATACGTCCCATCAATACCTAATTTATGGAGAGTTTTTAGCATGAAGATTGTTGAATTTTGTCAAAGGTCTTTTCTGCATCTATTGAGATAATCATGTGGTTTTTGTCTTTGGTTCTGTTTATATGCTGGATTACATTTATTGATTTGCATATGTTGAACCAGCCTTGCATCCCAGGGATGAAGCCCACTTGATCATGGTGGATAAGCTTTTTGATGTGCTGCTGCTGGATTCGGTTTGCCAGTATTTTATTGAGGATATTTGCATCGATGTTCATCAAGGTTATTGGTCTAAAATTCTCTTTTTTTGTTGTGTCTCTGCCAGGCTTTGGTATCAGGATGATGCTGGCCTCATGAAATGAGTTAGGGAGGATTCCCTCTTTTCCTATTGATTGGAATAGTTTCAGAAGGAATGGTAACAGTTCCTCCTTGTACCTCTGGTAGAATTCGGCTGTGAATCCATCTGGTCCTGGACTTTTTTTGGTTGGTAAGCTATTAATTATTGCCTCAATTTCAGAACCTGTTATTGGTCTATTCAGAGATTCAGCTTCTTCCTGGTTTAGTCTTGGGAGGGTGTTTGTGTCTTGGAATTTATTCATTTCTTCTAGATTTTCTAGTTTATTTGCATAGAGGTGTTTATAGTATTCTCTGATGGTAGTTTTTATTTCTGTGGGATTGGTGGTGATATCCCCTTTATCATTTTTTATTGCGTCTATTTGATTCTTCTCTCTTTTCTTCTTTATTAGTCTTGCTAGCGGTCTATCAATTTTGTTGATCTTTTCAAAAAACCAGCTCCTGGATTCATTGATTTTTTGAAGGATTTTTGTGTCTCTATTTCCTTCAGTTCTGCTCTGATCTTAGTTATTTCTTGCCTTCTGTTAGCTTTTGAATGTGTTTGCTCTTGCTTCTCTAGTTCCTTTAATTGTGATGTTAGGGTGTCAATTTTAGATCTTTCCTGCTTTCTCTTGTGGGCATTTAGTGCTATAAATTTCCCTCTACACACTGCTTTGAATGTGTCCCAGAGATTCTAGTATGTTGTGTCTTTGTTCTCGTTGGTTTCAAAGAACATCTTTATTTCTGCCTTGATTTCATTATTTACCCAGTAGTCATTCAGGAGCAGGTTGTTCGGTTTCCATGTAGTTGAGCGGCTTTTAGTGAGTTTCTTAATCCTGAGTTCTAGTTTGATTGCACCGTGGTCTGAGAGACAGTTTGTTATAATTTCTGTTCTTTTACATTTGCTGAGGAGTGCTTTATTTCCAACTATATGGTCAATTTTGGAATAGGTGTGGTGTGGTGCTGAAAAGAATGTATATTCTGTTGATTTGGGGTGGAGAGTTCTGTAGATGTCTATTAGGTCTGCTTGGTGCAGAGCTGAGTTCAATTCCTGGATATCCTTGTTAACTTTCTGTCTCATTGATCTGTCTAATGTTGACAGTGTGGTGTTAAAGTCTCCCATTATTATTGTGTGGGAGTCTAAGTCTCTTCGTAGGTCTCTAAGGACTTGCTTTATGAATCTGGTTGCTCCTGTATTGGGTGCATATATATTTAGGCTAGTTAGCTCTTCTTGTTGAATTGATCCCTTTACCATTATGTAATGGCCTTCTTTGTCTCTTTTGATCTTTGTTGGTTTAAAGTCTGTTTTATCAGAAACTAGGATTGCAACCCCTACCTTTTTTTGTTTTCCATTTGCTTGGTAGATCTTCCTCTATCCCTTTATTTTGAGCCTATGTGTGTCCCTGCACGTGAGATGGGTTTCCTGAATACAGCACACTGATGTGTCTTGACCTTTTATCCAATTTGCCAGTCTGTGTCTTTTAATTGGAGCATTTAACCCAGTTACATTTAAGGTTAATATTGTTATGTGTGAATTTGGTCCTGTCATTATGTTGTTAGCTGGTTATTTTGCTTGTTAGTTGATGCAGTTTCTTCCTAGCCTTGATGGTCTTTACAATTTGGTATGTTTTTGCAGTGGCTGGTACTGGTTGTTCCTTTCCATGTTTAGTGCTTCCTTCAGGAGCTCTTGTAGGGCAGGCCTGGTGGTGACAAAATCTCTCCGCATTTGCTTGTTTGTAAAGGATTTTATTTCTCCTTCACTTACAAAGCTTAGTTTGGCTGGATATGAAATTCTGGGTTGAAAATTCTTTTCTTTAAGAATGTTGAATATTGGTCCCCACTTTCTTCTGGCTTATAGAGTTTCTGATGAGAGATCAGCTGTTAGTCTGATGGGGTTCCCTTTGTGGGTAACCCGAGCTTTCTCTCCGGCTGCCCTTAACATTTTTTCCTGTATTTCAACTTTGGTGAATCTGACAATTATGTGTCTTGAAGTTGCTCTTCTCAAGGAGTATCTTTGTGGCGTTCTCTGTATTTCCTGATTCTGAATGTTGGCCTGCCTTGCTAGGTTGGGAAAGTTCTCCTGGATAATATCCTGCAGGGTGTTTTCCAACTTGGTTCCATTCTCCCCGTCACTTTCAGGTACACCAATCAGACGTAGATTTGGTCTTTTCACATAGTCCCATATTTCTTGGAGGCTTTGTTTCTTTTTATTCTTTTTTCTCTAAACTTCTCTTCTCACTTCATTCCATTCATTTGATCTTCCATCATGATACCCTTTCTTCCAGTTGATAGAATCGGTTACTGAGGCTTGTGCATTCGTCACATAGTTCTCGTGCCATGGTTTTCAGCTCTATCAGGTCCTTTAAGGACTTTTCTGCATTGGTTATTCTAGTTAGCCATTCATCTAATCTTTTTTCAAGGTTTTTAACTTCTTTGCCATGGGTTTGAACTTCCTCCTTTAGCTTGGAGTAGTTTGATTGTCTGAAGCCTTCTCTCAACTCATCAAAGTCATTCTCCGTCCAGCTTTGTTCCATTGCTGGTGAGGAGCTGCGTTCCTTTGGAGGAGGAGAGGTGCTCTGATTTTTAGAATTTTCATTTTTTCTGTTCTGTTTTTTCCCCATCTTTGTGGTTTTATCTACCTTTGGACTTTGATGATCGTGACGTACAGATGGGGTTTTGGTGTGGATGTCGTTTCTGTTTGTTAGTTTTCCTTCTAACAGTCAAGACCCTCAGCTGCAGGTCTGTTGGAGTTTGCTGGAGTTCCACTCCAGACCCCGTTTGCCTGGGTATCAACAGCAGAGGCTGCAGAACAGCGGATATTGGTGAACAGCAAATGCTGCCTGAGCGTTCCTCTGGAAGTTTTGTCTCAGAGGAGTACCCGGCCGTGTGAGGTGTCAGTCTGCCCCTACTTGGGGGTGCCTCCCAGTTAGGCTACTTGGGGGTCAGGGACCTACTTGAGGAGGCAGTCTGTCCGTTCTCAGATCTCCAGCTGCATGCTGGGAGAACCACTACTCTCTTCAAAGCTGTCAGACAGGGACATTTAAGTCTGCAAACATTTCTGCTGCCTTTTGTTCGGGTATGCCCTGCCCCCGGAGGTGGAGTCTACAGAGGCAGGCAGGCCTCTTTCAGCTGCAGGGGGCTGCACCCAGTTCGAGCTTCCTGGCCACTTTGTTTACCTACTCAAGGCTCGGCAATGGCCTGCGCCCCTCCCCCAGCCTCGCTGCAGCCTTGCAGTTTGATCTCAGACTGCTGTGCTAGCAATGAGTGAGGCTCCGTGGGCATAGCACCCTCCGAGCCAGGCGCGGGATACAATCTCCTGGTGTGCCCTTTGCCAAGACCGTTGGAAAAGCGCAGTATTAGGGTGGGAGTGACCCGATTTTCCAGGTGCTGTCTGTCACCCCTTTTCTTGGCTAGGAAAGGGAATTCCCTGACCCCTTGCGCTTCCCAGGTGAGGCGATGCCTCACCCTGCTTTGGCGCACGCTGGGTGCGCTGCACCCACTGTCCAACAATGCCCAGTGAAATGAACCCTGTACCTCAGTTGGAAATGCAGAAATCATTCGTCTTCTGCATCGCTCACGCTGGGAGCTGTAGACTGGAGCTGTTCCTATTCGGCCATCTGCTTTATTATTTTTTTTTGAGATGGAGTCTCGCTCTGTCACCCAGGCTGGAGTGCAGTGGTGTGATCTCGGCTCACTGCAACCTCTGCCTCCTGGAGTAGCCCTTCTCATGCCTCAGCCTCCCAGTAGCTGGGACTACAGGTGCCCGCCAGCATGCCTGGCTAATTTTTGCATTTTTAGTAGAGATGGGGTTTCACCACTTTGGCCAGGCTGGTCTGGAACTCCTGACCTCAAGTCATCAACCCACCTTGACCTCCCGAAGTGCTGGGATTACAGGCGTGAGCCACCGCACCTGGCCTAACATTTCCTTTTTTACCCTTGATGTTCTTCAGTTTTGTTACAGATTCTCTAGGTGTAGATTTATCTTTCTTTTTCCTGGCTCCATATTCATAGTGCACTCTGAGAACCCTTTCTTCAATTTTATAAATGTTTAAGTTATTATCTATTCAAATATGTATTTTTTGCCATTTTTCTCATTCCCTGCTTCTGTAACCCTTGTTAGATATGTGTTAGAACATTTCAAAGTAGACATCAGGTCTCATAACTGTTTTTTTCAAACGAATCTTTTATTTTCTGTGTCTCTGTGTCTTGTCATGGGTGAATTCTCCAGGACTATCTTCCAATTCAGTCATGTTCTCCTCTATTAGTTTCTGTATAGAATTTATCCTATCTAGTGAGTTTTAAAAAATGTCAATAACTATGCTTTTCTAAGATTTTGAAATTGTTCATATGTCCTTGATATCTCTCATTGTAGTATACATTCTTCATTTCTGCCTGTTTAAAAGTGTTTTATTTTTCATGGATGTTATTTAAAAAATCTCTTGGAGCAGCTTATAATAATTGCGAAGCATTTGTCAGATTGTTTTATAAACCTAATTTTGTCTGGAGTGAGCTCATGTTCTGACGAGGTTGACTTTGTTGGCCATCTTTTTCAGTACTTGCATTCTCCCTTATATTTGGAATGTTGATTTGCTGGCTTATTTAGAGTGGGGTGTTTTAGGCCTTTTGTGTTGTTTGGTTTCTCTTCTCTCTCCTGCCTTGTGCATCAGTTTTTCGTTTTTGTGGTTGCCTTTACTAAGCCTCATCTAATCTCATTTGGACTAAACAGTATAATGAAGTTTTATGGATTCTCTTCTGTGGTGATGCTAGACAGATGCTAGGCCCAGGCAAGAAGCCAGCAGGCGATCTTGATTAAGTTCTTTACCCAGCCTCCTCTTTAAGTCCACAACCTTAAATAAACCAGTGTTCCAGGTAGTAGGTCAGAGTTTGTTTCTGCCATATTTCCTGACCAGTAGATCCACATCCCAACAACTGGTTTTAAGCAGAGAAACTGCTGCAAGCCCTCTGCCTCAAGTGGGATATTTTTAGCCCTATTACCCTGTGAAAGCCAAGCTCCCGGGTTCCTTCCCTGCCCTGGAGCCAGTGCTCAGGAGCCTTGCAGCTTCTGTACTGCTGCTCCTGTGTTGGGGCTCTCCCTGCACCACCTCACTCAGTTCCCACCACAGTATTATGAAGAAGCACCTGAGTCCAGAGGCAGCGTGGCTTAGGGGCTCAGTATACGAACTCTAGACCCAACTGGCCAGGTGTGAATCCCAGCTGTGTAATCTTAGGAAAGTTACCTGACTTGTCTGACCTGTCAGAAATTGCACTTCTGTCCTGTTTCTGGCCCCAAAGATTTTTTTTTTTTTTTTTTTGAGATGGAGTCTTGCTCTGTGTCACCCAGGCTGGAGTGCAGTGGGGCGATTATGGCTCACTCCAACCTCTGCCTCCTGGGCTTAAGCGATTCTCGTGCATCAGCCTACTGAGTAGCTGGGACTACAGGCATGTGCCACCATGCCCGGCTAATTTTTGTATTTTTAGGAGAGATGGGGTTTCACCACGTTGGCCAGGCTAATCTCAAACTCTTGACCTCAACTGATCCGTTTGCCTCGGCCTCCCAAAGTGCTGGGATTACATGGGTGAGCCACTGTGCCCAGCCAAGTTCCAAGAGAAAATATCTGATTGGCAATTTTTGGGGGGCTATCCATATCTTTCTTGGGTTAACTTGACAGTTTACCCAAGACTCTGTACAATGAATGGGGGAGGAGCCTCCAAATAAAATTGGGGTATGGTTTCCAGAAGAAGGGGATTTGGATGTTGAGCAGAACACCTGTGGAGGCCTGTTCTACTTTGCTACCGGGTAGGTGTGAGAACAATAATAGCAGCTGATATTTATCAAGTAATTTCAATTCCTTACCAGGGGGCCGCCATTGTTTTCCATCCCTTCCACCTAATCCTCACTATACCGTATGAGGCATGTCTTTACTTCTATGCTACTGATTAAGATGTTGAGGTTCAGACAGGTCAAGTAACTTTCCTAAGGTCACACAGCTGGGATTCACACCCGGCCAGTTGGGGCTAGAGTTCGTATACTGAGCCCCTAAGCCCCGCTGCCTCTGGACTGAGGTGCCTCTTCATAAGGCTGTGGTGGGAACCGAGTGAAGTGGTGCAGGGAGAGCCCCGACAAGTGCTTGGTCCTTGGCGGTGGCTCAGTACCTGCCAGGTCAGTCAATGTGGGTCTGTTGGGGCTCACTGGCTTTTCTCCATAGATGGGGGGAGGGAGAGAATGATGTGAGCTGTTTTCTCCTTAAATACCCAAGGAAATTTCCAGCATAACAAGAAAGAATTCTCAAAATTTGGAGGCTGGGGTGGAATTCCACTACACATTATCTGCCTCTGCGTTCTGTCACCTCTCTCTTCAGCTGAAGTATAAGATGAAAACACCCTGTGGTCACCTCCTTCTCAGGACTGCTGGGCCCAGAAGGAAAGGCCAAAAAAAAAAAAAAAAAAAAAAATGCTGCTGCTTTATTGTAGATGATCCTAAAAACCAAACTTCATGTTTCTCCTGGTCGAAAAGCAATGTATGTCCTTTGAGTAAAAATGAGAACCTAAACAAAAGAAGCCGGAATGATGGTCGCTCACATTTACTGCTGGCTTAACCGTGTGCCGATGGGCTCAGCTCCTTACAGCATTTCATTTTATCCTCATAATAGCCTCAGGAGGGACATGTTATTGCCACCCCCATTTTATAGGTGAGAAAACTGAGAATTGAGAGGCTGAGTACGTTTTCAATACTACAAACAGCAAGAGGGGAGCAGGCATTCACATCCCGGCTCTGCATCCCCACCCCTGAGCTGTGTATATTGTGTGGTTGACAAAGAAGACAGCAATCTTTTCTTTTTCCTATGCCCCCGTTCCATAAAATGACACACATACTTCCATTCGAGCAACGCTCAAAGCATTTGCTTACACATAGGTGTGCCCAGGGTTGTCTTGTGCAGTAAAGGGATTTGAGGCGCTTTTTTGCTGGGATCTTAGAGTCTGTTGAAATGTGTGCTTTGAAGGACACAGTAGCTGTCCGTGCAGCACAATGGGAGGGGCTGTAACTCATATAACATGCAAGTCAAGCTGTTTGGAAAATGGCAACAGTCACTGTGACAAACTGAACAACATATTGGAAAAGGGGGCTATTTTCCCAAATATTTCACAGTTATAATTTTTTTTTTCAGGAGAACCTCTACAATTTAGATGTCTGTACTTTGACTAAAAGCCCTTACATGTTCTAGCACCTTCCCCATGTCGCATGAAGTGAATCTGTGTGTTCTTGGCTCCTCCACTGCCTCTTTTTTGCTCATCAGCACTCTGCTCACCCATCTCAGCTTTATCTGAGTCACGCAGACCTGGGTTTGAGCCCTGACTCTGCCTCCAGCCAGTCTTGGGGCCATGGGCAAGTGACTTCACTCTCTGAAACACAGTTTTAAAAGTCTGGATAGCAAGGCCTGTTAGCTCACAGGTTGCTGAGAACTCATGAACATCCATGACGCCCATGCCATGGTTTCCTCGCTCACAGCAGGTAACAGGGTGAAGTTTCCAGAACTGTGGTCTACGCCTGCCTGGAATCAAACACAGGGAGGCATTAGCTGCTGGAGGAGAAAACAGGAAAGTGTTTACTCCTGAAAAGGGGGAGGAGGCAGAGCCCTGGGGAATGGGAAGAAGGAGGGAAGGGCTGGGCTGGGGTGGGTGAGACAGAGAAGAGCCTGGGGGTGAGGGGGCAAATGCGGAGCTAAAGCCATCAGCTACTGCAGCGGGGTGTGGGGGACTCAAGTCCCGGACTAGAGCTGGGTGTGCCAGGAGCTGCAGGGAGCCACCCCTTTCCTGTGTGAGAAGAGGCCCACTTAATCCTGCTGGGCACCCACTGTTGAGTTTAGTGGCTGATGTAGCAAAAAACATTTCAGTTCTGATTACAAGTGATAGCAAGTCTAACTTACACTGGCCTAAGAAAAGCTGATTGCTGTGGCCTGGGCGATGTGCTCTGACTGTTTGGACATGAGTTTCAGCTGCAACAAGGCAAGGCATGGAGTCCAGGGGACCACGTAGACTGAGAGTGGGGAGAGGCAGGGAGGCAGTGAAAACAGCAGCCCCTGTCCACCACAGTGGCCAAAATAGACAGCCACGTCTTCCCTGCTCCACAGTTACAAGGCTCTTCCAGCCACCAGAACCTGAGGGAGACAGTTTTCCCAGCCAGTCAACTAATAATCCCTAAGAGAGATGACATGGACATGTCTGCAACAATTTGTACTAAGCACTCTTCCTCAAGACATTCAAACATTTTCCAACATGTTTTAAGTAACAATGCCACACTGGCCCTCAAGCAACTGTTGGGTGTTGTGTCCAGGGCTGGCAGGATGGAGCATTGATTGCCATCCTTTGTTAACTGTGTGTTTGTTGAGGGCTCACTATGGGACAAGTGCTATGCTGGGCTCTAGGGTAGGGGGCACAAAGATGTGGGGCGGTGGGGAGGTGACATGCTGCTGCTTTGAGGAGCTCTATGACCCTCCCAAGACACACACGCGCACACACACACACACACACGCACACACACACACACACAGAGATATAGGGTGCCAGGCATTCATCAAAGCCTATGCAGAGCGAAGCTGCAGGGAACCAGAGGAGGGAGCCCACCGTTCTGCTAGGAGAGAAGGCAGAAGGGGAAAGATGATGGCAGGAGTTGCCACTTGAGTTGGGCAGCATTTACCAGGTGGAGAAGGGGAGGCCAGGAGGGCAGAGGCCTGTAAATGTGAAAGGCCTGCTTTGCTAATCACTTAGGGCTGTGGGGTGGGCAGTGGTCCAGGGAACGGATGAGTGAGATTCAGATCATAAAGGGTCTCTTATGCCTGGCTGAAGAGTTTAAATTTTCTCCTGAAACCACACAGGAGTGTCTCGGTCAAGGTTTATAGCTGTGAGCAACAGAGCTGGCTCTGGCTGAGGTGGGCTCAAACGGAATTGTTTGAGAGGAAACCAGGATCTCAAAGACTTGCCTAGAAGGCTGGAGAAGCAGGCTGGATAAAATACAGGGACACAAGGAGAGGCTCTGAAGCCAGAAGTTCAGCCCATGTCATACCACAAAACCAGGCCTGGAAGGAGCCCATGGTCATGCTGCCGAGGCCAGAAATGGCAGCTTACCCCATTAACCTTGCTAGATGCTGGATGTCGTGGCTGGCATGATTGCCCTGGCTGACCCTAGAAGCTGGATGTAGCTGCCACTGCCAGATCCACAGAACACATCATTCCTTCTCTTACCATCCTTGTGCCACAAGCCCTAGAGTTGAGGTCTAGGACCAGTGCATTCCCCTGGTGGAGCATGGGTTACTTGCTCATGTCAAGACTCTGTTTCCACCAAGACTCACAGTGTGGAGAGGTCCCCAAGTATAACATGATGATGGAAAACCAAAAAATAAATGCACAGGGAAGAAACAGGGGCAGATCAATGCTTGGGAAAGATGATTTTAGCAGCCATGTGGAGAGCGGTTTGCAGGAGGAGATAATGGAGACAGAGTAACGAGATAGGAATCCAGGGAAACAGCTTGGGGAAGAGATGCCAAATCCCAAAGCAGGGTGAAAGCACTGGCATTGTTGAGAAAAGGGCAGATCAGTTCACTTCAGAAGATGGTGAGGGCTATCCCCAAGTTCCCAAATTGAGTAAGTAGTTCATTGATCATAACTTCAACACGAGAATACAGTTGTAGAGACTCAGAGCTGGGGAGAATCATGTTGGGTTTGCCATAGGTTGTCTGTGGGACATCCAGCTGGAGAGGATTGGGAGATGTGGGACAATTTTTGTTTTGGGGGACTCTGTATCTATTCACCCTTATTCTGGAAACAGACCCATCACTTTCCTTTTGTGAAATGAACCCCTTTCCCATAATCTGTCCTGTTGATTTCAGTAGGGCTGAGTTCCCCTCTTCTCTAGTCCAGAAATGACCATGTGATCCAGGCCTGGCCAACCCAGGTCACAGAGATTGGTTTGGAAATGGACACATGATCCAATCTGGGCCAATACAATACAAGTCAGGTCCTGGGTCTTTTGTGGGAACTATTGCAAAGGAGAAGCTTTCACCCCACATGGGCTGCTAAGCTGGTGAAATGTCAGCCTGGAGCTGCTGGTGGTCCTCTTGTCACTACTTGGGGTGAGCTTGCCTGAGAACAAAGACAACAGAGAAGAAAGCAGCATCAAGAGATGGAGACAGAGTCCTGCTGTTGTTGACTGAACACTCATATTCACCTATGCCTGTAGCTGGACTTTTCAGGTATACAAACCAATATATGTCCTATATTCTTAAGCCGATTGCAGCTGGCTTAAACTGCTTGAAGATGAACATTTCCTGACTTAACCATTGAGATTTGGGATCTAGCACATAACAAAGAAATCAGGCTGGAGAAAGATGTTGGTAAATAGAGCTGAAGCTGTGGATATGACCATAGAATGTGCAGGGGAGAACACATGAACAGAACCAGGAGATGGGCCAATACTTGGGTGGTGCAGATAAATACATTTAGAAACACTTAGAACTCCAGGCACTAATACTGGTACTCTTCTTATAAAGCGCTAATGTTTGTAGCAAATTGAGAAAAACTTTAAGACAGTTAAAAATACAATGAGGCCAATGGGTTTTTTTTTTTTTTTTTCATTTCTAAGGAAAACCACTGAGATACTATTAGATGCTTTGGAAGCATTTTCAAAATAGAGGAAAATGGACATCCCTCTGAAGACAGTTCCCAAAAAGCACACACTATTCAAGTGCCGTGTGCTACCTGGCTTCCATGCCACTCCGCTGCTTGCTTCAGAAAAGACAGCAATCAACAAGTGGTTTAAGATATTTTTCCACTATGAATTGGGTATTTAACTCATTTAACCCATTTCCTCAGTGATGCTGAATTTCCAATGAACAGCTAAACCACTGGCACATTTTAAAGACAAGAATCAGTCAAGTCTTGGAGCCCGATCACCAGCTGCTCTGAATCTTATTTGGTGTTATTTAGGCTGTTGCCTAATTTCTGGTGAAACCCGAGAACTTTTGCATGAACCTGGTTCATTGTATATGGGCACTGTAGCTGGTTGTCCTTGTCATTGATTATGGTGATGGAGACTTCCTAAGGTCAGTTTTGGGAAAATTACAAAAATAGCTTGAGTCCCATTCCAGCGATGGGAAGGGATGGAGTGGGAAAGCTTAACATTGGGGTCCATCCTGTGGATATGGGCTCTGCCCCCAGGCTTGGCCACTTCTCTCCCGTGTGAGTGAGCTTGGTCAGGTCCCTCACCTCCACTAAGACCCAGTTTCCCCACCTGTTAAATGGAGAAAACACTGTAGGGTGTGTAGGGCTCTTGTGAGGATTAGCGGACAGGAGTTACATCTGAGATGGTCCATGTGAGGCACGTGACCAGGGCTTGATCATTGATGAATGCCAGCAAAAGAGCTCAATTTTTTTTTTTTATTAATTTTTGTTGTATGCTAACAAAGTAGCATGTGCTTATTGTAAAAAGATCAAACAACGCAGGAGTAAAGGAAAGTTTTCCTCCTGTGCTCCTACCTACTCATCTTGCTCTCAGGTAACCCTGGGCAAGAATATTCTTCCTGGCATATTTTTGCTTGTGCAAATGAGTATGCACACACTATACACACACCAGAAAATTGTTCATGTAAATGTTATATGGACATCTTTGCAAAACCAGTACATACAGATAGATGTAAACACTGCATCAGTGCCTTTAATGTTGTTCAAATAGTTTGGAGGGAAGAGGCAACTGACTGTTTTTGGTAGTTAGGTATAATTCACATATGTACAATTCATCCATTTAAACTGTATAATTCAATGGATTTTACTATGTTCATGAACTTGTACAACCATCACTACAATCAATTATAGGACATTTTCATCATGTTAAAAAAAAAGAAACACCTTATTCTTTAGCCCTCATCTTCTCAGTCCCCCTTCCTCCAGTGCTGTGCAACCACTAATCCACTTTCTGTTTCCAAATGTTTGCCTGTTTGGACACTTCATATGAATGGACTTATACAATACGTGGTCTTCCTTTACTTAGCATGATGTTTTCAAGGTTCATGCCTGTTGTAGCATATATTAGAACTTCATTCCTTTTTATGGTGGAACAATATTCTATTGTATGGATAGACCACATTTTGTTTATTCCTCAGTTGATGGACATTTGGATTATTTCCAGCTTCGGCTACTATCAATAAATGCTGCTATAAACACTTGTGTACAGCTTTTTGTGTCAACATATGTTTTCATTTCTCTTGGGTATATACCTGGGAATAGAATTGCTGGGTCAATGTTTTACTTTTTTAGGGGTTGCCAGACTGTTTTCCAAAGTGGCTGCCCATCTTACATTTCACCAGCAGTGTATGAGGGTTCTGATTTCTTTACATCCCCATCAACCAACACTTGTTGACTATTTGATAGAACCCATCTTTGTGGGTGTGAAATTGTATGTCATTGTGGGTTTGATTTGCATTTCCCTCTAATGATGCTGAGCATCTTTTCCTGTGTGTGTTGCAATTTGTATGTCTTCTTTGGAGAAATGGTTTTCCCATTCTTAGCCTCTTTTTAAATTGAGTTATTTGTCTTTTTATTATTGAGCTGTAAGAGTTCTTTATTTTAGATACAAGTACTTTATCAGATATATGATTTGTAAAAACTCATTTTGTGAGTTATTTTTTCATTTTCTTGGTGGTGTTCTTTGAAAGACAAACATTTTTTTTTTTTTTTTTTTTTTTTTTTTTTTTTTTTTTTTTGAGACAGAGTCTCGCTCTGTCGCCCGGGCTGGAGTGCAGTGGCGCAATCTCAGCTCACTGCAAGCTCCGCCTCCCGGGTTCACGCCATTCTCCTGCCTCAGCCTCTCCGAGTAGCTGGGACTACAGGCGCCCGCCACCGCGCCCGGCTAATTTTTTTTTTGTATTTTTTTAGTAGAGACGGGGTTTCACTGTGGTCTCGATCTCCTGACCTCGTGATCCGCTCGCCTCGGCCTCCCAAAGTGCTGGGATTACAAGCGTGAGCCACCGCGCCCGGCCAAGACAAACATTTTTAATTTTGATGAAGTCCAATTTATCTATTTTTTCTTTTGTTTGTGTTTTGATTTAATATATAAGAAACACTTGCCAAATACAAGGTCATGAAGATTTACCTGTAGGTTTTTTTCCTAAGAGTTTTATAATTTTGGCTCTTACATATAGGTCTTTGATCTATTTTGAGTTAATTTTTGTATATGGTGTGAGGTAGGGGTCCAACTTCATTCTTTTGCCTGTGGCTATCCAGTTGTCCCTGCACTTTCTTGAGGAAAATGACTTTTGGATCTTTCTCCAAACAGAATTATCTTATTAATGCAAACAGTCTTCCAGTCAATTCCTGTTTCTCATATCTTCCATGGGCCTCTGCTATGCTAGGGTCTGGCTTCTCTGTCAATCTAAACACAACTGCTTTATTTTTAAAACATTATTTTTGAATGAGTAATATAATATATACAAATTTTCAAAGATAAAAAGGATGTATAGTGAAAGATCTCCTGCTCATTGCTGTCCCTCTGCCACCCCAGGCCTCCCTCTCTAGAGGTAGCTTCTTTCTGTTTCTTGCTATTTTAAGCAGATTCAATGCATATGCATATGTTCTTCCTCATTTTTTCATAAATCATACAGTATATATATCCCTCCACACTATACTTTTTTGACCTTAGCAATGTATTTTAGAGAGCTTTCCATAACAGTACTCCAAAAGTCTCTCTCATTCTTTTGACTGGACACATAGGACTCCACTGAATGAATGAACCGGGGTTTATTTAACCAGGCCCTTGTTAGTGATACAGGACAGCTTTCAATCTTTTGTTATTACAAGCATTTCCTTGTATGCACATAAATTTTTGTATAGATTTAGATGGTATCTTTAGAACAAATCCCTTTAGGGAGGTATAAAGATATATGCTTTAGATTTTTTTGACAATGCCAGATTGCTCTGTAGACATTTTGTCAACTTACTCTGCCTCTACCAAGCACGAGTGCCTGTTTACCACATCCTTACCAACACAGAGTCCTACAACGTTTTTTGTTTTAGTATTTCCTTTTTTATTTTTATTTTTTTTTGAGGCAGAGTCTTGCTCTGCCACCCAGGGTGGAGTGGAGTGGTGCAATCTTGACTCACTGCAACCTCCACCTCCTGGGTTCAGGAAATTCTCCCACCTTGGCCTCCTGAGTAGCTGGGATTACAGGCGTGCACCACCATGCCCGGATAATTTTTTTGGTATTTTTAGTAGAGACAGGGTTTCACCATGTTGGTCAGGCTGGTCTCAAACTCCTGACCTCAAGTGATCCATCCACCTCTGCCTCCCAAAGTGCTGGGATTACAGGTGTGACCTACTGCGCCTGGCCTAGTATCTCAGTTTCAATTTGCATTTATCTTATCAAGATTGAGGTTAAACATACTTTCCTCTGTTTATGTACCATTTATGTTTCCTTTTCTGTGAATTGCCTCCTTACATTTTTGTCTTCTTTCTGTGGGCTGTTAGCTTTTTTTCTTAGTGATTTGTGGGAGCTCTCTGTAGGTTAAGGATATGAGTTGCAAATGCCTTCTTCCACAAGTATTTTAATTTTTGATGTGATTTGCTTTGTTTTTAAAAACACAAAACCACTTTTCTTCTTATGAAGTTGAATTTAATCATTTTTTTCTTCTATGTCTTTGGGTTTCAAGTCACGTTTAGGAAGGCCTTCTTTATTCCAAGTTTATGAAAAATTTCAAGTTTGTGATTTTCTTTATTACATGTAAGTATTTGCTCCATCTGGAGTTTATAGTAGGATAAGGACAGGCGGGAATGGCGTTGCTCCTCCAGATGGTGGTCCAATTGTCCTAACCACATTTTAAGAATGAGCGCTCTTCTCCAGTGATTTGAGAGGCCCTTTATCATATACTACATTCCTCTGTCAATTTTTAGATTTTGTTTCTGTTTTTGGCTACTGTTGTTCATATTTCAATATAAACTTTATAATCAGGTTGTCTTGTTTTCAAAAAGTCTTATTGGCATTTTTATTGGGATAGCATTACATTTATATATTAATTAGGAAGTGTTGATGTTTTATGATGAGTCTGCCTGTTGTATCCAGCAGGAGGAAGGAGTTATGACAAGAAAGCTTTAGAATGGTCTAGAAATGTCCCCAGATCTAAAGCACTCAGTTTATCACAAGACCAGGCATCACAAGCCCTTAGTGGTGACCAAGTTCCCTTCACTGCATGTAGCAGGCACTCTGTGAGCACCTACCTACCTTGTGCCAGTATGTGGCTGGGGCTGCTGGCCGCCTTACATGGACTCCTTCCATCTCTTTACTGATAAGATATTTTAGCAGAACGCTGCTGCTTGGCTAAACAGCTCCAATTTTCAGTCCTTTTCATAGCTAGGTTTGATCATGCAAATGGAGGCTCATGTGAGGCTTCTGAGAATTCTTCTTAAAAGGGTGGGGGTGTTGCAAAGGCCCATGGAGTGTGTTGACACGATATAATTTCTGCCCAGTGCTCTGAATGCCAAAGTGAAGAAATTCAATGAAGTGCAGGTAAAGGAATAACTATGACTCTCTTAAGTAGCTGAATGCCTTGTCATCTAATTAGTGATGTGCATGAATTAATGAAGTGGAGATTCTCACTGTCCCTACCTACTATCCAGTGAAACCACAGCCAAGGGAAGAGTCTTGGCGGAATTGGCGGGGAAAGAAGACCTTGTTGAGCTTGACTCTAGTCTGGCATGGTGAAGAGACATGAGAGGTGTAGAATAAGTGGTGGACCCTCGGCAACCCCCCTCCCCTTGAGGGAGTGGGGTGGGGTACACTGTCCTTGTAGGCCCCTGATGAAAAAAGAAAAAGAAGGGGAGCAGGGAGAACCCCTCTTTTTGTCCCTTCCTCCTTCCAGATGCCTGCAACATATATCTGGTGGCTGGAACTTGGTAGACATCATGGACCAGAACACTCCATACTTAGATGGTGGTTAGTAGAGGTAGTTGGAGTCAGGGTCTCTGGGACTGAGAAGCGGCCTCAATTCTTGACTTCTGTATTAGTCAGAGTTCTCCAGAGAAACAGAACCAATAGGAGATCTATATGTATATCTATATAGTCTATATGTATATCTATATAGTCTATATCTATATCTATATCTATAGCTAAACCTATATCTATATGGAATTGTCACAATTACGGAGGCTGAGAAGTCCTGCTACCTGCTGGCTGAAAGCTGGAGACCCAAGAGTAGGAGGTAGTTTAAGTCCAAATATGAAGACCTGAGAACCAGGAGAGCTAGCGGTGTAAGTCCCAGTTCAAGTGCAGGAGAAGATCAGCATCCCAGCTTGAGGACAGTCAGGCAGAGAAAGCAAATTTCCCCAAATCCCACCTTTTGCTCTATTCAGATTTGGATGAGGTATGGGCTGGATGAGGCTCCCACCTTGAGTGGGGGTGGAATCTGCTTTACTCAATCTAGTGATTCAAATGGTAATCTCAGCCAGAAACATCCTCACAGAAACTCCCAGAATAATGTTTGATCAAATACCTAGGCACCCCATGGCCCAGTCAACTGGATACATACAATTAACCACCCCAACTTCCCACTGGTTTTGACCACTGTCCCTCCCTCCCTCCCTCCTTCCCTCCCTTCCTTCCCTCTTTCCTTTCCTTTCCTTTCCTTTCCTTTCCTTTCCTTTCCTTTCCTTTCCTTTCCTTTCCTTTCCTTTCTTCCTTCCTTCCTTCCTTCCTTCCTTCCTTCCTTCCTTCCTTCCTTCCTTCCTTCCTTCCTTTCTTTTCTTTTGAGACGGAGTCTCACGCTGTGGCCCAGGCTGGAGTGCAGTGGTGCAATCTTGGCTCACTGCAATCTCCACCTCCTGGATTCAAGTGATTCTCCTACCTCAGCCTCCCAACTAGCTGAGATTACAGGCGCCCACCACCACGCCTGGCTAATTTTTGTTAGTAGAGACGGGGTTTCACCATGTTAGCCAGGCTGATCTCAAACTCCCTACCTCAAGTGATCCATCCACCTCGGCCTCCCAAAGTGCTGGAATTTCAGGTGTGAGCCACCATGCCCGGCCGACCACTGTTAT
Organism: Symphalangus syndactylus; assembly: GCF_028878055.3. Taxonomy (NCBI): domain Eukaryota; kingdom Metazoa; phylum Chordata; class Mammalia; order Primates; family Hylobatidae; genus Symphalangus; species Symphalangus syndactylus. The sequence continues at coordinate 83,848,151 of NC_072426.2, forward strand.
TTCTTCCACCGTTATTCAACATGCTGCTGATTTTGACCCTTCTCATCCAGAGCACAAAGGCAAAGAGAAGAGATCGTCACTGATGGGCTCATCACACAGAGGCACTGGAGAGATCAGCAAGCCAGTGTTGCTGGCATGCGATGCCCCACCAAGGTTGTCCCTGGTGCCATGGGGATGGGAGTGGTGGGAGGTCAGGGCAGGCTTCAAGGAGGGCCTGATAGGTGAGAAGGGACCTGAACGCTGAGCAAGAGTTTGTCAACCAGAGAACACAGCATGGCCTTCCATGAGGAGGAGGCAGCACGAGGAAGGCAGAGAAAAGACTATGGTTTACTTTGAGGAACTGTGAGAAATTTGGGGTACCCTGATTGTATGTGTGTAGAATAAGGTCTGGGTCATTGGCAGACTTAAAACGTATGAAAAATCACAATGACTTGGGGAACAATTTGTAGTACAATAGTTATAGCAACTCAGAAATATACTTCTAAGTGTAAAATAAAAGTTAATTAAAAAAACGCAGCAATTTGTACAAAACATATAGCTCTGGTTCTCAACCTAGTTTCCCCCCATTTAGCACACACTCACATCAGTGATAGAGGGGCAGTTAGCTGCAGATTCCCTCCCCAGGTGACCATATCAGCCTCTGCTGAAAGTGTCTGCAGATTGAACGAGCTGAAACGTGATACACCCTTAGGGAGCTGTGCCCTCTCTCTCAACTCATCTCCTCTCTCTCAAGAGTTGCATTTGACTGCCGCCCTCCGCTGGAGCGTACCTAGCTGTAAAGTGAGGAGTACCTGTATTGCTTTGTATCCAAAGAAAAAGACCCACTAATGTAAATGCAGATTTTAATAAATAGATATGTCAATAAAGGCACAGCATTTATGTGCATATATATACATATATATATATATATCCTAAATGTGGCCTGGCGCTTCTTGGTTCAGGGTACAAGTGGCAGATTAGGAATAAAACCCCAAGTTTGCTTAAAAGAGTCCTCCTGTGTGGTCAAAGGACCAGCCTGCATCATCTAACGTGCTTTTACTGTGGACAAGAGTGATGGCGGCTGCATGCCCAGTGGTTTCCCTCATAGTTCTGGGCTCTGGGAGTCCACACTGCCTGGATTCACTTCCAGCAGGTTCCAGGGTGAGACTCTGAAGGCCACTGCTGCTGCTGCTGTGCTCACCCTGGGAGTATATTCTCTTCCCCCAGGTCTTCCTCCACCCTAGGAGTAGGTGCAGATCTAGCGAAAGAGTCGACCTCTCCACATCACAGCTCCGGTGGTGCTGTGACTGTTAGAAAGATAGGAGAATCAGCGAGAAGTGGACACGCCCATGGGGTACTGGCCATGCTCTAGAGACCACCTTCTCTCACAACCGCCAACCCGGAGTATTTCCAAGCCCTTCTAGTGTCCCTGGAATCCAGGCCCAAGAACATGAGGCCTAGAGGGAAGAAACATCCCATTTCCCTGGTCTGGGTGGGGGATAACCTTCCTAGCCCTTCCCAGAATGACTGACAGAGGGTAGCCCCATTCCTGGGGGGAAATGCCCACCGCTTCCTACAGGGACAGCATAGTCCTGTTCTAACACCCTGATGCCACTTCTGTCAGTGCATTCAGCCTGTGTGCACTGGAATCAGGTGGCTCACACGTGAAGGAAGCAGATTCCTGGGTCCCGCCCAGACCCATTAAATCAGAACATGAGAATGGGGCCTGGAGTCCGCTGACAAGAGACTGCCATGCCAGTGCATTCCTTGGAGTCAGAAGCTTTGGTGTTCAGTATTTCTTATGGAGACATCGGTGGCCCAGTCTGGACTGAGCCTCACCTGACAGGTTCCTCCCCTGTGAGGAGGGGCTAACTCACCATTGTTGAGTCTGCTGGGTCTCAGCTCTTGACTTCCTCTAAACAGAACATCCACAGAACAGGGACGTGCACGCTCACAAAGACCTGTGACCATGCAGGCAAAGTAGGCTTACACCTTGCCTGGAGGCTCTTCCCCTCAGGCAACCTGATCTGGGGGATGAGCTCTGCCTACAGCTGGGCCCTCTTGTACCTGATCACAGAAGAATCAGGCTTTTTAGGTCTCAGCTTCTCAAATGTCTTTATTTCATAGATCTGCAAATAGTCTTTGTTTTTTCATTTGCATAACCAAATGGTTGGGTCAAGTGGTTTCATTAAAACAAGAGTAGTCTGCATACACTATAGCTGTGGACAGGAGAGCCAGGGGACTTCTGGGAAGGGTGACGGTGGAATTCATGTGGAAAATGACTCTCAGACCAAAGGTGTAAACTGGAGTGTCCCATGCAAGGAGTGCCCCATGCTCCTTGATCAGGAGCAGGTGATCATCATAGTAACAGGCTACAAATGTGGTTGTTTTGGTTTTTCAGTTGGCACCAATTTTTTTTTAATTGAGCCACCATACTGGGTGTGGTGGCTTGTGCCTGTAATCCCGGCACTTTGGGAGGCTGAGGCAGGAGGATTGCTTGAGCTCGGGTATTTGAGACCAGCCTGGGTGACATAGGAGATGCCATCTCTACCAAAAAATAAGAAAAAATATCCGGGTATGGTGACACGCACCTGTAGTCTCAGCTACTCGGAAGGCTGAGGCAGGAGGATGGCTTGAGCCCAGGAGTTTGAGGCTGCAGTGAGCTATGATTGTGCTACTCACTCCAGCCTGGGCAATAGAGCAAGGCCTTGTCAAATAAAATAAAAAAAAAAAAAAAAAAAAAAAAAAAAAAAATTGAGCCACCAAAATAAAAAGTTAACAAGAGAAAGAAAAATGATAAATCTTGACATATTACTGGGCTATTTTAAAAATGCCTTTCAGTAAAATTTTACTGTTGGCCAAAAAGCAAAATTGAACCAACATTTTAAAACCAAAAGTTTCTAGTAAAAATCCAGATTTCCAGCTTTTCTGGAACAATTCAGAAGACTGATACCTTGCACAGCAACATCACTAGAGCTGAGCTGCCGCCACCGCTGTTAGCCTAGCTGCCTGCTCCCCACGTCCCTGGCACTCACTACGCTGTCCACCCTGTTGTTGTCTTACATCAGCGTGGTGCCCTCAACCTGCTGCTGCCTGACTTCGGAGGCCTCGGGTGTGTGCTCTGATTTGCACGGGGGGAGAAGTGCAGTGCCCCGTCCTGTGAGTGGGAACATCCACTCACAGCTGCCACTACAGCGCCTGATTACACCACTGTCTTACAGGAAACTCCCTTCCACCAGCCTTTTCAATGTTCAGACAGTTTGGGAAGAATAGTTCTACATGCCTTATGCCCGAGAACTGGGCTAGCATTTTCTTGTCTTTTACCTGGATTTGGCCAACTGCTGTGTTTTTAGTGAAAACCTTACACCCCCAAGGCATTTGTTGGTTGTCTCCAGTTGAGATGTTCTCTTTCTCTAACTGTAATGCTCGCAGGGCTGGGGGTGAATGTCCGAAGCAGAGGACCAGAGTAACAAATCCCAGTGTGATTTTGTTCAGGACGTGTGTCCAGTCCTCCCTCGGCACCATGTGTTCAGTCCGCCCTTCATCTCCGCACCACTGAGATGTCCCAGCAACCTACCTGGGGAGCTGATTTTTCACACAGTTCCCTTGTATACAGCCCTCTTGCAAGGATTGTCAGGTGTTTTTGTTTGTTTGTTGAGACAAGGTTGCACTGTCACCCAGGCTGGAGTGCAGTGGTGTGATTGTAGCTCACTGAAGCCCTGAACTCTTGGGTTCAAGCCATCTTCCCACCTCAGCCTCCCAAGTAGCTGGGACTACAGGTGCACGCCACTGCACTCAGCTAATTTTTTACTTTTTGTAGAGATGAGGTCTCACTATGTTGCCCAGGCTGGTCTGGAACTCCTGGCCTCAGGCAAACGTCCTATCTTGACCTCCCAAAACACTGGGATTGCAGGCGTAAGCCACAGCCTCCAGCCAGTTGTCAGATTTTAAGGGCAATCCTACCAAGGGAGCAGATATAGCCAATAAGGCCCCAGGTAGGAGCCCAGAAAGGCCCCTTAAAAATCTATTCTTTTTAAATTTTAGAAGTAAATGGAAAAAGTTTAGAGATTCCAAATTTCATTTAAAGACAATTAAGGGCCAGGCTTGGTGTGGCTCATGCCTGTAATCCCAGCACTTTGGGAGGCCGAGGTGGGTGGATCACTTGAGGTCAGGAGACCAGCCTGGCCAACATGGAGAAAGCCAGTCTCTACTAAAAATACAAAAATTAGCTGGGCTTGGTGGCAAGTGCCTATAATCCCAGCTATTCAGGAGGCTGAGGCAGGAGGATCGTTTGAACCCAGGAGGCAGAGGTTGCAGTGAACCATGATCACGCCACTGCACTCCAGCCTCAGTGACAGAGCAAGACTGTCTCAAAAACAAAAACAAACAAGACACAGCTATGCTTCTAACTGTATTCTAAAATACACTTTCTTTACATGTTAATAATAATGACATTGACTTGACATCTTATAAAACTTAAAATGTGATTTAATCAGTGGCATTTTAAAAGCATGAAGGCGCCTGAATGTCTAGCACATTGAAGCAGAGGGCACTTTTGCCTTTGATGGGGAGCAAGCTGTGTCTCCTGCTTCTGGGCAGGGAGGTGTGTGCTCGAGAGAGGGAGGCGAAGGAGGAGGATGACAGCACATTCTTCAGAGATTTCCAAAGAGAAAGTTCTTCTTAGTGACAGCGGAGGATAAGGCCACATAGACAGGTGGCTTCTATGTCAAAATCTTTATTTTATTTTCTGAGACAGGGTCTCACTTTGTCACCCAGGCTGGAGTGCAGTGGCGTGATCTAGGCTCGCTGCAGCATCTAGCTCCTGGGCTCAGGTGATTCTCCTGCCTCAGCCCCTCAAGTAGCTGGGACTACAGGCGCATGCCACCAGGCCTGGCTAATTTTTGTATTTTTTGTAGAGATGAGGCTTCACCATGTTGGCCAGGCTGTTCTCAAACTCCTGTGTTCAAGCAAATCCACCCAGCTTGGATTCCCAAAGTGCTGGGATTACAGGCAAAAGCCACCGTGACCGGCCTTGATTTTAAGTTTTTATTTGAAAAGTACCCCTAACACACATTTATATACAAAGTAAAAATCAATTCCACCACTAAAAACATTTACAATACGGAAGGCAGAATAGCCCTGCAAACCTCCTCCCTTTACCTCACCTGCCCCCCACACCCCCCAATCCCACTGCTCAGAGGAAACCTTGGTAATTTTTCCCAACAATGCTGATTCAGACATCATTTGCCTCTGATCCAAACTGAAACACTGGGCTCTGGGCACAGGCATCTCCCAGAAGCTTCTCCGGTATTTCTTAGAATCCGTGTACTATCTCGCCTTACCTGCCCTTCAGCTCTGGTCATGAAGCCAAGGAGGGCAGGTCTTCTTCGCTTGTAGTGCTACTCTGAAGGCACAAATACAACCTGTGGGGTTGAGGGGGATGCTGGAGGAGGGCATGGTGCTGCCGAGGGAAGCACTCCGTACCAGTTTAACGCCAGGGTTGCACGGCTAGAGGAGACAGGATTCCACAGTCTTTGGAGATGAAGTTCTCACTCCAAATGCAGACAGGGGAAGCTAGCAATTTCAGTTCTCAGCATTGAAAAAGTTTTGGCCATGAAAGTAGAAATCACAGCTCAAGGGAGAGATTTCCTGATTAAAGACAAAATGCTCAGACAATCAACAAATTATGTGGGAAGAGGCTCTAAGTAAAATGTTACGTTTAAAAAAAGATTCAACATACCTGCCCATGTACCCCCTGTATCTAAAATACAAGTTGAAAAATTTTTTAAAAACTTACAAAATTGCGCATAAGTCTCAAATGAAGTCAATTTCTATATGTCTATCTCTTTATGAATATTCAGACATAAATAGAAGAAACCCAAATTGAAATATATAAAAATGTTACTAAAGTTGTACTTTATTTTTACGTGTATTTTTCCATTTTTCTTTAATGAGAATGAATTTCTCTTGTAGTAAAATGTTATATTGAAACAAAGATTGAATGCTACATCTATAGTAACTTACACTGATTTTTGACAAAAGGGGACTAAATCTAGGGTTACAGAAGATATGTGAAAACCGGCACCAGACACTGGGAGGAAGAATCTTTTTTCAGCCTCAGTTTCTTAGTAAGGTGATGCTTAAATAGTTCCATAGAGTTCTAAGTGATTCACAATCCCTGAATCAACTCTGACAAGTGAAGCTTGGGCTGGGGTTTTAAAAATTATATCCCCTACTTTGTCCTGTGTGAGAAAGAACTTGTGCAAGCAGTTTCATGGTCCCCGGTGGTCTTTGAAGTTCTGGGGTGCAGGAGGGTTTGAGGTTGCCTGGGGCGATGGTTAGGGCTGCCCTCAGAGGGGGCAAAGCGGCAGCTCTCTGAGCGATCCTGAAGGCCCTGCTCCTTCAGCACAGGTGTCCCGGGTCCAGAGTCTTCTTTTAGGGAATCTGGTTTTCTCCCATAGGTGTGAGGCCTTCTTACCATGACCTCCCATTTGACGTCATTAGATCAGTATCTGCATTTCCCCCTCTCCATTACTCTATAGTTAAGAATATATACTACACATTGGTGCATAAGACTGGAAAGTAAAAATATCATTTCGACATGACTGATTTTCACACTGAACATAGCGAAAACCCTCTTTAACTCTATGGGGCTGTGTTCTACTCCAGAGGGACCAGGGAACCATCTCACATTCTGCTGAGGACCCTTTCGTGCCCTCCTCAGACAATCTTAATGCAAAAGAAGGCAGGTCATTTTCTTGCTTTAGATGAGAGTAACTGAAGATTTGATTTCAGCTAATTTTATATTAGCAGTTTAAAATATTTATTCCCTCAGGAGTCAGAAATAAATCTGTAGGAATAGCAAGGTTTCCAAATATTAACATTTGCTTTTGGTTCAGATTTTCAAAAGCCTTTATTCTCACTCTTCCCGCAACCTCTCTTTAATTTTACCTGTTCTGAGCTCTTTGAGTACTAAACAATGGAATCTCAGATGCTTCTGGCAACTATGTGTTATTAGTCAGGAATGGCACCTTGTTATTTGATTGCATTTTATTGTTTCCTTCGGCTCAATATGTACAGGATATTGGAGGGCTCTCCCTATGGATTGAGATTGAGAGATGTTACAAATGATGTGGTTTTTATTATTTCTGTGGACTCCTGTGCAGCCAGGTGAGAATCCTGAGGCTGCGTAAGCTGGAGGTCAGGCCCGAGTTGCCCTGTTCTGACTAGTAGAGCCCAGTGTCCACACTGCGGCACAGCCACTTCTGCCTGCATCATAGAATGGCTGGGGCAGCTGCTATTGTGCCGACTTGAGATGCCTGTTCCATGAGGAGATCAGTAGGCGTTCAGCACGGCTATCCTGGCCTTTTCACACAGTGGGTCTAGTTTACCATCGCCTCCTAGGGAAATAGATATAATTGTCTTTTGGTTAGCTTTATATACAATTTAGTATCATATCAGACATACCTATGGCTTCCACCCAGAGTGCATTTTCAAAGGGCATGGGCTGGTAAAATGTTAACTAGTTTTTAATAGAGTGTTAGTGGATTGCAAAGCTTTAACTTCTGAGCACAGAGAGGCACGCACGGTGCCAGCCAGCCAGGCCAGAAGCTCTCATTTCAGTGTTGCTGATAGTGTCATGCACTGCTGGCATATCAACTTTAATTGTCTTAGCAAGTCTAGATAGAATAAACAAGTGGAATAAAAGCAGCTTTGAAAGGAAATAATAATAGAATACATATTATTAAAGTACAGAAACCCGTTATCCCTTAATTCCATCACATCCCTTGAAGTCCAGGGCTTCATTTCATTTTCCTTCCTCTTCTGTTTCCAATGTTTGGGGAAACTCGGCGCATCACACACTCTACTGTGTGGTTTTGGATACTCTCCTGTGTGTGCTACTGAAAGCAAAGGGCTTTCAGTACGAGTTTCAAACTCGGAAAGAAAGCCAATTTGAATCCAGGCACGACACACTGATTATTTCAACTAGAAATTGAGGGACTCCTCAGAGGAGGCAAAATGTTGGCTGGAAACGTTGCCAAAGGGCTTACCGAACTCCAAGTCCTTAATGTTGCAGTGGAAGATGACTTCTTCATTCACCATGAGTTCCACCACATTCCAGTCTTCTATCTTCTCTAGGATGACCTTGTGTCCATCTCTGGCCAACACAGCTGGGAAGGACAGAAAAGGAGGTAAATGACATGGGGGTCAGACTTCAAACTAACCTGATTGGTAGCAGTCCTCATGATGACAGCAGCTTGTCTGCCGTCTAGTTGCTCATGGGTATCGCTCAACTGCCCTGGTAGGCACTTTCTGGGTGCTAGTCCCAGGTGCCCTCACCTTTGCTGGGAAGCACAGCCAGAGGGCTGAGTAATTCAGGTTTCAGTTGCTGTTTGTCCTACACCAAGGTGATCTGTTAAACAATGAGCTTCCTCTAGTAAAGGGCTATTGGGCTTTCCAGAGGCTCAATCTTATAGAGACCACACTCAGTGCTGGAGAAGACTCAGGGGAATAGGCAACTTCTTACTCTGCTGATGGAAGTACAAATTGAACACTTTCTGGAGGGCAATTTGGCAGTACCTACCAAAAGCCTCAAAAAATGATTCTAATCTTTAGTCCAGGAAATTACACTTAAAAGAAAGCTTCCTAAGGAAAAAAAAATACAGGCAGATTTTTGCAACAAGATGTCTTTTCTCTATTATTATGATAGCAAAATACTGTGAATAACATATATCCAATAATGAGAGGATGGCCAAATAAACAGTGGAATGTCCATGTGATGAGATTTTATTTGGACATTTATAAAAATGTTCATGAACTTTTTTAATGGCAAGAAAAGTACTTGCAATATAAGCAAAAACTTAGGATACAAATATATATAATACATGTTTAAAATATATAGTCAATATGAATTCAAATATGTATGTAAGGATGAAGAAAATACCTATTGATTGTCTGTGGTGAGATTATGGGAAACTTTTTTCTCTTTATTCTTTCAGCATTTTCCAGATTGCCTATAATAATCTGAAAAAAAGTTTTTTAGAAAAGCTAATTAACTAACTTTTTATTCTCACCTTTGGAATCTGCATTTTGGTTATCACTTACATTCAATGGCTCCTTCCCCAGAGGTCAGTCATGGAATAATTGTTAGATTTAATCTTTTTATTGTGGAAATGCAAAGGTGTGTGGCTTAGAAGAAATGATGTACATTGGACAGCCTAGAGCTCTATTTTTTCCAACGTATTTCTCCCCACTTTCCTGGATATATTTAACCCATAACATCAATATTAGAGTGGGTGTGTGCCGATCATTACCTTTGTTGGTCTTCACATGTTGGTGAGAATTTTGGTTAGGATGGAAAGAGTAAACAGATGGGGGCATATTCTTTAAAGTCTTGCCATTTCAATCAGTTTTACACGGAGTAAAGCAAACAGTTATGTCAGTTACTTGCATTTAATTACAGAGACAATTGCTGTTTCAAAATGTTGGTGTGTCCACTTCTTCATCATTCAATCAGTTCAAGAACATCCAGCCCCAACTGTGAACATTTTAATTGCGTGATTTTAATTTCACTTCTGGAAAGGAACTTCAGAAGGAGACTCAGCAAGGATCTCCATTAACAAGACAGCACTCCCTGGATACCCATAGGTGGCCCTAATTGACCTGTGTCAGCTAATGCGTCTCTAAAAAAATGCCTGCATCTTTTTTGTTGGCATATTTATGATATTGTATCCTGTTTAAGTGTCTTGTTCTTAAACGTCTTTGAAGAAGGCACTCAGCTTGGACCCACGACTTGTTTAAATGAAGCAGTCCAGCTCGTGTGGAAAGGTAGCTGATCACCTAGGGAGACATAAAGGCAGTCCATGGGCAGAGATTTCTGGGATCCCACACTCCCTCAGGACCGGGGAGCTGCATTTGTCTGAAGACACTCCTGGAGGATGGACTTCAATTTGATAGAAAGAAATCAGGAGCAAAACAGCTTCTCCATTCCCACCTTACACCTGCCCCCCACCCCCGTGAGGCAAGGTGCTGCCACTCTGCAGTTAACACCCAGTGCCAACTCTCTAAGGCCTGGAGAAGTAAGGGTGCGTGGACTGTGGGCGAGGAGCAGCCTTACGGGAGGAGGCCTCAGGAGGCGAGCACACTGTAGCCTGCCCCTGGCCCTCCTGCAGGGCCTGCTGACAGAGCCTCACCTGGCATCTGAGCTTGGAGTTTGTTTTAAGAGGACAGTGGCACTTACACGGCATGGTGTAGCTCAGAAACAGGAACTGATCCACCGAATCACTCACCCTATAGAGTTGAGGGGTGCTGAATAATAGGGGTCCACCTCATCTTCGAGCAAATGAAGCCCAACACGAAGAAACCCTCTTAAGAGACACACCACTCCTCACTCTGCCCTCTACAGGGTTGCAAAGCACAGGCTCTCGTGGTCTTAAAGGGCATGTGTCTTCCTCACTGACCAGAATTATCTCCAAGTGCCTGGTTTTAATACAGGCTCACTGAAGAAGCAAACACAGAATGGCCCTGGGCACTGCCCACGACACTTTTGGACCCACAGAGTGACCTAAGTCTGATTCTTGCTAAAGCAACAAGCTGCCTCAAGAGTCTACATTGAATATTCAGCCCCAGGACATTCCCTTTCCATCACTCTGGGAGGTGTTGAGCTGGCTCTAAGGTGGCCAGTGCAGGCTTAAGGGATCAAACACTAGACACCCCGGAATTCCTGCAGCTCATCCAAATGCCACCTCTCTACACGGAGCACCCATTTCCTCCCATGAGCTGCCGTGGGGTTGTCTAGTCAAAGAAAGGTCAGATAAATATACTCTCTGAAACAAAGCCTGTGCAAAGGCAGTGGGTAAACTCCAGCATAAATCAACCAGAAGCTATAAGGCCACCTGCAGTCCGCCTGCCGCTTTGAAGTGGCACCTCATTCTTCAAGGGGGATCTAAATAAACGAAAGGGACATGGAAAAGGCTCCCTCCTTGCCGGTGCTGGTGGAATTGCACACCATCTGCGAATGATTTAAATGCTGCTGGTCTGGAAGTAGAGGTAAACAGACCTCTCTCCCTCCTCTACTCAGCACAGAGGCATACCCATGCCCACGAGCGAGGGCCGCCGATGCATAGCTAGCACAGGAGAATGGCACACACAGTGTCTCAGCTATGTGGGGTGGATTCTATTTTATTGATTGGTTTCAATTCCTTCCAAGCCCTTTGAGTGGGTCATTTGGCAAACTTAAGTACAGCACGCAAGGGGCAAGTGTGGCCAGGGAAATTACTTAGAACTTTTTGTTAAGCATTAGTTTAGCTTCACCAGCATTGAGGCCACAGTGGAAACATTTTGCTGAGTTATTATAATTCATGGACATAAAGAAAGAACAAAAATTTTCAGATTGCTAAAGGCATGGTAAGTTCAGAAAAGATCAGGCCTATTTCTAAAGCCAGCAGGGCTTCGGGAAATGATAAAGAGCTGTAATTTTAAAAGAAACACACAGAATTCAGATGCAGATTTTACAGAGGAGGGCTTGCAAAGGTACCACTCTCTGCCTGCTGTGCGGTGAGTGCTGGGTCTAAAGTTGGGGGGGGTGCAGATGCTCCCCTGCTTTGCTGCAGTGAACACCCTGGCCCTTGTTGGCTGCCGGTATTACATGACTTATCATTCATTGATACACAGAACTGACTTTACAAATCAACCACCTACTGATACCTTGCAACCCTCAAGTCTCCTTCAGCCATAAAAATGCTCCTCTTGCTCTTCTCCAAATACTCTTCCCTGCCCCTACTGTGGGAGGAGCCGCCTGTGCCTGCTGCCTTCGCTTTTTGCTGTATTTCCACCCGCTCACCTCCTGCAGGGAAGCCTTCAGCTCACCATGTCCAGAGCCTGCCCTCTCAGAGGTCAAGAAACCATCGCACATTCAGTGGCTTCCCAGCACTCCCCATCCCTCTCGGACCCACCTCCTTTCTTGTTTCTTTAAAATACTTTTGATGGTAAAAACAAATATGTTTTTTGATCTCTAAATTTTAAAAATCAAGTTATCAATGTAATGCAGATTCATAATTAGGTTTTTTTAAAAAAAACTTTAAAATTATAGAAAAGGACAACATTTTAAAAATCACCCCTAATTCTTCTCTCCCTGTCTTCTTCAGTGGCAGTAAGACCATGGCATTCAGAACCATGCTTTGTTCCCTTCGCACTGCATCCTATGTCCCAGCCCTGTCACACACATAGAGTGGCTGCGTTCTTCTTCAGTGCTGTGTAGGATTTTACATGATGTATGCACTACAATTTATTTACCCATTCCTTTTTCTGGTTGTTTCCAATTTTTCGCTATCGCTGAGAATGTTGTAGAAAACATTCACAGCATGCATTCTTGTGCGTGTGTGAGGTTTGTTTTTTCTTTTATAAGGAAGATATTGAGAAATGGAACAGCTGGATTCTACAGTATATGATCACATTTTAACAGACACTGCCAAGTTGTCCTCTAAAGGTGACAGTTCAATTTACTCTCCCGCTGAGGGTAAATTAGGAAAATACTCTTTTTCTGTTTTTCATCAGCCATGAATTCTTCTCTCCTAGAAATCACCTCAACTCAACAGTTTGGAGCCCACTGGTAATTTTCTTCTCGAAATGCCATCGCTTGCCCCCTTATGCCTCCAGTTCTCTCCTCCCTCTGCCCCTGCTCCTCCACAGGCTGCTCCTCTTAACACACCCTGCCCTCAGGGGGGGCATCTCACTGTCTTGCCATCTCCAGTCCTGTCCTTCCTTGCTTCCTCCGCAGTCTCGCCTCCTGTGGTTCTAGCATTTGGCTTTATGCAGGTTGATTTTCTTAACTAATGTTTATTCTTACAATATGCCAGGCACAGCTCTGGGCTAGGACCCAGCAGAGAAAAGAACCAGAAAAGAACTCCTGCCCCTTCCCTCCTCAAAGCATGCCTCCAAGTAGGGGAGAAGGGTAACAAGGTATACAGGTGAGTGCGTGCTGAGGTAGGTAATTACAAGCATGAAGAAGAAATAAGGGGGGAAGGGAGATCAGGAAGAGGGAGGCAGAGGGAAGTGTTGACATTTTTGGTGGGATGCCCAAGGAAGGCCTGCCCATGAAGGTGACTTTTGAGGAATATCTTGAGACTGAGAGAATGAAGCTGAAGACCACGTGGGAAAGAGCGTTCCAGGTGAAGTGGCTGTGAAGCCCTGAGGTGGGAGCTGGCTAGGAGCATTGAAGGACTGCAGCAGGTGGCTGTGGCTGCAGCAGTGGGCCAGGGAGAGGATAGTCAGAAGCAGGAGGGGGTGGGATCAGGGGGGCCATGAGGAGCCTAGGGGGCCATGTGAGCCTTTGGCTTCTCCCCTGAGTGAGCTGGGCGCCCCTGGAATGTTCTCAGGGGTAAAGGTCATGCTGTTTCATGTGATTCAGGTTTACCAGTATCAGCTGGCTGTGGTACTGAGAACAGACTGCAAGCAGATGAGAGTCGCAGGGAACAGAGTCAGGCGGCCAGGGCAGTAATCCAGGCAGGAGATGATGGCGGCTGGACAAAAAATGCAGAAGGGGTAGTCAGGAAGCCTAAGAGGGATTAATTCTGGGTGTACTTTGAGGGCAGATCTGACAAATTGCGTTGACAGACTAAACAGGGAGTGTGAGGGAAAGAGGAGTGAGAGGTGCCTGCAGGGTGTCTGGCCTCAGTAACTGCAAGATGGAGCTGCTATGAGCAGTGGAGAGGGGAAGTGGGCAGAGCTGCTGGTGGGGGTGAGTGCTAGGGGTCTAGTCGGAAATTTGGGGCATACTAAGTCTGAGATGGCTACTCAACATGCCAGTGGCTACGAGAGGTCCTGATTAAAGACATAAATTTGGAAGTTCATCAACATATAAATGTCATTTAAAGTCATAGCTACTCCTGACTCAAATCTCCTGCCTTCATCTTTCTTCCAAACTCCAGAACGTAATTTCCTGCCACTGGCTTAATATTTCTTAATAGCTCATTCTACCCCACACCCTGCCACTTCTCCTTCTTAAATTTCTTCTTCCAAAATTGGACTCTTAAGGTGCATCCCAGATCTCATCAACCTTTAGCTCAAGAACCTTCGCTGGCTTCCTGTTGCCAAGGATGAGACAGGCTGGACTCTCTTGTTGCACATCCACCTCCAACCAGACCCAATAGCCTGCTGCTCCCCAGAAGTGCCCAGGTTGCCTGCACCTCCCCTTCCCAATGAGCCTTCCTCAGGAACAAAAAGAACTAATGCTTGCAGAGCCTTGACTGTGTGCAGGCATGGAGTTCATTACTTTACATGCACTTGCTCATCAGAATCTCACATTGGTGAGGCAGGGATTCACATTCCTCTGTTACCAACAAGGAAACTGAGGCTCATAAAGGTAAAACCACTTGATTTTCACCTTGACTGCAAAGCTACTAAATGGTGGAGCCCAATTCAAACCATATGTGTTGACTTCAGAGCCCTTGTGCTTATCCTCTGCTCATGCCACCTCCCTGCCAGAAGTGTCAAAAATGTAGGCAGGAGATAAGTGACCAGGGAGAGGTGACAAGTAAAGCTGACATGATTTGTGGACAAACTAGATGGGGAGTTTTCTCCCAATACTGATAAGTTGTGTGTTATAACAAAATGTTCATTTATGCATTCTGCTTTAATAAAATTTTTGGTACGTAAATTATCTAATGGAACTCCTACAATCATGCTGGTTGTGGCAGGAGCAAGGAACATGAAAGTGTCAGCCAAACAGCAGAGCAGACAGCTCCAAACTCCCATTCCTCTGCAGATACATTAAAAAACAAAACAAAACCCAGAAACAGTCAGAACCAACATTGTCAAAACTCTAGAAAACGGTCAAAGGTCTACAGCAACCAAGTGAATACTGAATCAAAGAAAAGGCAACTTTAAAATGGTAGGAAAGCTCTGTGGCATGTTTGCCTGCCCTTGCCTCACCTTTTCTCTGACCTGGTGGCAGTCTTGAAGATAGCAGCCTGTGTTCCCAGTATGGGACTCTGGTTCTTGATTCCAGAGGCAGCAGAGTGGACCTTATTTACAAATTATTGTGTTTGTCTGTTCTAACCCATCTGTGGGCTTCCTGAAGAACTGACTCAAGGCACTTGTGTTTGTTTGCCTAACTTGGAACTCACACAGGGTGGAAAAGCCGTGGGCAGTGCTCACAAACATTGTAAGGCAAATGAAAAACCTGCAGCTGCCTGGGCAAAAGATTGCAGTTGAGACACACAATAGATCTCATAAAGCCTAAGAGAAAAGCTAGAGAGAGTTTCTTTGACAAATTAGGGCATTCAAAGGCACCCATGTATACTGGGGAATTTAGAAAGTCAGTACAGGCTCAGATCAGGATGCATGCTCAGAAAAGACCATGAAGATCCTGCAATTTCATCACTGGCTGATCTATAGTTCATGAAAGCAGGACGTAAAGGCTGAGGCAAAATTGTAAACAGTCTGGCCAAGTGTTACAGGAGTGTCTCAAAATGGAGCAAATACACAAATAATGGGAGAGGGGTTTTTATTTGTTTGATTTTAAAGCTCTTTGCATTCAAGAAAGCTTTAGTCAAAACACTGACTGACCACAAGCTAAGCCTTCAACAGTTAGGAATGGCAAGCTCTGGGGAAAGAGGGAAATCTGATTTCCAGAGATTATACATTACGATATTTGAATGTTCAGTTTACACAAAAGGAATCACAAAGCATACAAAAAACCAGGAAAGTATGGGCCATGCAAAGGAAAAGATTAATTAACAGAAACTGTTCCTGAGGAAGCCCAGGCATTGGGCTTACATTAAATCAACTATATTAAATATGCTCAAAGAGCCAAAGGAAGCCAGGGACAAAGAACTGAAAGAAATTAGAAAAATGATGTATGAACAAAATGAGAATATCAGTAAAGAGAAATTATAAAAAGGAACTAAACAAGTCCTGGAGTTGAAAAGTATAATAACTAAAATGAAAAATGTACTACATAGATTCAACAACAGATTTGAGTAAGCAGAAGAAATCAGCAAACTTGAAGACAGGGCAATTGAGACTACCCAGTATTGGGGGAACCAGCCCCCAATATTTCAATGTAGGTTCTTTCTATTTTCCCTAAGTGTTGGCCGGTCTGAGAAACAAAGAGAAAGAGTACAAAGAGAAATTTTACAGCTGGGCCTCTGGGGATGCCATCACATATTGGTAGGACCATGATGGCGACCTTGAGCCACAAAACCAGCAAGTTTTTATTAGGGATTTTAAAAGGGGAGGAGGTGTACAAACAGGGAGTAGGTCACAAGGACCACATGCTTCAAAGGGCAATAAAGATCACAAGGCAAGGCAAAATTAGAGTTACTGATGAGAGTCTATGTCCTACTGTGCACGCATTGTCTTGATAAACATCTTAACAGGAAACAGAGTTCGAGATCAGACAACCGGTCTGACTAGAATTTACCAGGCTGGAATTTCTCAATCCTAGTAAGCCTGACGGTACTGCAGGAGACGAGGGCGTATTTCAGTCCTTATCTCAACTGCATAAGACAGACACTCCTAGAGCAGCCATCTACAGACCTACCCCCAGGAATGCATTCCTTTCCCAGGGTCTCAATTATTAATATTCCTTGCTGGGAAAAGAATTCAGCGATATTTCTCCTACTCACATGTCTGTCTATAGGCTTTTTGCAAGAAGAAAAATACGGCTCTATTCTGCCCGACCCCGCAGGCAGACCTCATGATTATCTTCCCTCGTTCCCTGAAAATCACTGTTATTCTGTTCTTTTTCAGGGTACACTGATTTCATATTGTTCAAACATACATATTTTACAATCAATTGTAAAATAGTGGTCCTGAGGTGACATACATTCTCAGCTTACGAAGATAACAGGATTAAGAGATTAAAGTAAAGACAGGCATAAGAAATTATAAGAGTATTGATTGGGGAAGTGATAAATGTCCATGAAATCTTCACAATTTATGTTCAGAGACTGCAGTAAAGACAGGTGTAAGAAATTATAAAAGTATTAATTTTGGGAACTGATAAATGTTCATGAAATCTTCACAATTTATGTTCTTCTGCCTTGGCTCCAGCTGGTCCCTCTGTTTGGGATCCCTGACCTCCTGCAACAACCCAGTCTGAGGAGTAGAAAGGAAAAAGAATGAAGAAAAATGAACAGCCCTGGAGACCTGTGGGATGCCCTCAAGTATAACAACATATACCTAGTGGAAGTCCCAGGAAAAAGGAAATAGAGAAAGGGACAGAAAGAATATCTGAAGAAATAGCGATGAAAGACATGAAAATACCTATCCAAGAAGCTCAACCAACTCCAAGCAGGATAAACTCAAAGAGTATTATACTAAGACACATTATAAACAAATTGTCAAAAGACAAAGAGAGAATCTTGAAAGCAGTGAGAAAGAAATGACTCATCACACACAGATTCTCAATAAGATTATCAGCTTTCTCATTAGAAAACATGGAGGCCAGAAGGCAGTGGGATACATATTTAAAGTGCAGAAAGGAAAAAAAACAAGAACCTGTTGTATTGGTCAGAATTCTCCAGAGAAAGAGAACCAATAAAATATGTGTGTGTGTGTGTGTGTGTACATATACATACACAAATATATATACATTATACACATGTACAGATGTTCCTCAATTCACAATGAACTTAAGTCTTGATGAACCCATCGTAAGTTGAAAATATTTTAAGTTAAAAATGCATTTAGGGCACCTAACATACTGAACATCATAGCTTAGCCTAGTCTACTTTAAAAATGCTCAGAACACTTACATTAGCCTACAGCTGAGCAAAATTATCTAATATAAAACCTATTTTACAATGAAGTGTTGAATATTTTACATAACTTATTGAATACTATACTGAAAGTGAAAAACAGAATGGGGTTGTATGGGTACTCGCCATTTGTAGACAGCTGAAAGCATCAGCATATAGTCAAAAATCAAAAGTCAAACAATTGTAAGTCAGGGACCATCTGCGTGTGTGTGTATGTGTATGTTTGAGAGAGAGAGAGAGAGAGGAGAGAGATTTTAAGGAATTGGTTCACAGGCTAGGCTACAGACAGAAGTGGAGTTTCCATGTTGCAGTCTTGGGGAGAATCTCTTGTTCTTTGAAAAACATCAATGTTTGTTCTCTTAAGGGCTTCAACTGATTGCAGGAGGCCCACTGAACATTTTCCCCTTAAGATCAAGAAGAAGGCAAGGATGCCCACCTTTGCCACATCTATTTAACATAGTATTAGGAGTACCAGCCAGATAAATTAGGCAAGAAAAAGAAATAAAGTCATCTAAATTGGAAAGGAAGAAGACTACCTCTATTTGCAGATTGCATAATCTTATATCCCAAAACTGCTAGTGTTCTTAAAAAAAATTGTTAATGCTAATAAATGAAATTGGCAAAGTTGAAGGAATTAACAAAATTAACACACAAAAAGCAGTTGTATTTCTACACACTAGCAATGACTGATCTGAAAAGGAGATAAAGAAAACAATTCCATTTATAGTAGTATCTAAAAGAACAAAACACTTAGGAATATATGCAAACAATTAGGTGCAAGTCTTATATACTGAAAACTATAAATGTTGCTAAAATAAATTAAGGAAGATCTAAATAAATGAAAATGCATCCTGTGTGCATGGACTAAAAGGCTTAATATTGTTAAAATAACAATACTACCCAAAGGATTATACAGATTCAATGCAATACCTATCACATTCCCAATGGTGTTTTTTGCAGAAGTGGAAAAACCTATCTTAAAATTCACAGGGAATTGCAAGGGACCTAAAATAGATAAAACAATCTTGAGAAAAAACTAAGTTGGAAGACTCACATTTCCTGATTTCAAAACTTACTAGAAAGCTACAGTAATCAAACACATGTGATACTGACATAAGGATAGACATAGAGAGCAATGGAATAGAATTGAGAGCCTGGAAATAAATGTTCACAGTGACTGATGTGAATGAACAGTCAGTTGATTCTTGACATGGGTGCGAAGACCATTCAATTTGTAAAGAACAGTCACTTTAACAAAAGGTCTTGGGATAATTGGATATCCATATGAATATCTTTTGAATGAATTTGGACCCTTACATTACACCATATACAAAAATTGACTCAAAAAGGATCAAAGATCTAAATTTAGGAATTATAAAACTCTTAGAAGAAAACATAGGGGCAAATCTGCATAAACTTGGATTTGACAATGGTTTCTTTCTTTTTTTTAGACAGAGTCTTTTGCTCTGTCACCCAGTCTGGAGTGCAGTGGCACAATGTTGATTCACTGCAACCTCGGCCTCCAGGGCTCAAGCGATCCTTCCACCTCAGCCTCCTGAGTAGCTGGGACTACAGGTGTGTGCCACCACACCCACCTAATTTTTGTGTTTTCTATAGAGATGGCTGGTTTCTAGAAAAAGGGCTGGTTTTGAACTTCAAACCAGGCTGGTCTTGAACTCCTGGGTTCAAGTGATCCACCTGCCTCAGCCTCCTAAAGTGCAGGCATTACAGGTATAAGCCACCATGCCCAGCAGACAATGGTTTCTTAAACAGCATATCACAGGCAAAATAAGAAAAAAACAGATAAATTGGACTTCATTAAAATTAAAAATTTTGTGCATCAAAGGACACTATCAAGAAAGTGAAAAGATAATTTACAGAGTGGGAGAAAATATTTGCAAATCATTTATCTATTAAGGGTCTCATATTCAGAATATCTAAAGAAATTTTCCAACTCAGTAACAAAAAAAGTGCAACCCAATTTAAAAAAGGGCAAAGGACTTGAACAGACATTTCTCCATAGACACACAAATGGCCAATAAGCACATGAAAAGATGTTCAACATCACCAATCTTTACGGAAATTTAAGTGAAAACCACAAGTTACCATTTCACACCTACTGCAATGGCTGTAATTAAAACCAAAGAAAATTGAATCCTTGTGCATTGTTAGTGGGAATGTAAAACGGTGCAGCTGCTTTGGAAAACAGTTTGGTCATTACTCAAAAAGTTAAATATAGAATTACCATATGACTCAGCAATTTCAGTCCCTTACAACAAAGGGATTCAAACAGATATTTGTTTACCAATGTTCATAACAGCACTATTCACAGTCGTGGAAAGGTGGAAACAACCCAAGTGTCTATCAACAGATGAACAGATAAACAAAATATGGCATATCTGCCACAAAAAGGAATAAAGTAGTATAATACATGCTGTAGCATGGATAAACCTTGAAATATTATGCTAAGTGAAATAAGCTACAAAGTAGATTGCAGGTTACCAGGAGCTGGGGGTGGAGGTGAGAGGTGAAGCCAGCTGGGCTTCTGGGTCGGGTGGGGACTTGGAGAACTTTTCTGTCTAGCTAGTGGATTGTAAATGCACCAATCAGTGCTCTGTGTCTAGCTAGAGGATTGTAAATGCACCAATCAGCACTCTGCAAAATGAACCAATCAGCACTCTGTAAAATCAGCAGGACATGCGCGAGGCCAAATAAGGGAATAAAAGCTGGCCACCCGAGCCAGCAGCAGCAACTGGCTTGAGTCCCCCTCCACGCTGTGGGAGCTTTGTTCTTTCACTCTTCACTATAAATCTTACTGCTGCTCACTCTTTGGGTCTGCACCACCTTTAAGAGCTGTAACACTCACCACCAGGGTCTACAACTTCATTCCTGAAGTCAGCGAGACCACGAGACCACCGGGAGGAACAAACAACTCTGGACGCACCACATTTAAGAGCTGTGACACTCACCGCAAGGTCCCTGGCTTCATTCTTGAAGTCAGCCAGACCAAGAACCCACCAGAAGGAATAAATTCTGGACACAGAGGGATAGAGTGTCGTTGCTTAATGAATACAGTTTCTGTCTGGGGTGTTGAAAAATTTTAAAAAGAGAGAACAGTGATAG
Source organism: Symphalangus syndactylus (assembly GCF_028878055.3). Lineage (NCBI taxonomy): Eukaryota > Metazoa > Chordata > Mammalia > Primates > Hylobatidae > Symphalangus > Symphalangus syndactylus. The sequence continues at coordinate 83,869,015 of NC_072426.2, forward strand.
TTCCACAACATTGTAAAGATAATTAATATCACTGAATTGTATGCTTAACATGCTTAAAATAGCAAAATTTAAAAAATATATTTTACCCACGTTATTTTTAGAGAAAGTGAACATAAACTAAACGTAGATTATGAGGTGAGGGTGGGTAGGTGTGGCTCATCAGATGGGGAGGAAGAGAAAAGTCACTTATTTAGGCTGTCTACTTAGCCAAAACTACAAAACATTTTAAACATCACCATGCAACACTGCTAGGAATTGAATTGTTGCCCCCCTTCCCCCAACTTCATATATGGAAGCCCTAACTCCCAATGTGACTATAGGTGCTTAAAGAGGTAATTCAGGTTAAATGAGGTTATAAGGGTGAGGACCCAATCTGATAGGATTAGTGTCTTTCTTCTTATAAGAAGAGACACCAGAGAGCTTGCTCCCCGCTCTCCCCATATAATCCCACCAGGTGAGGACAAAAGAGAAGGTGGCTGTCAGCAAGCCAGGAAGAGTGCCCAGAGCCCTCACCAGAAGCTGACCTTGCCAGACGATCAGGGACTTTTAGCCTTTAGACTGAAAAATATATTTCTATTGTTTAAGTCCCATAGTCTATGGTATTTTGTTATGGCAATCCCAATAGACAAATACAAACATGGAGGTATTTGCAACAGAAATTTCTCTATCAACTGTTCTCTCACGGAAAGTAACTTCCTCTGCTGATTGAAATCCTACCCATCCTTCAAACTCAAACTCAAATGCCATCTCCTCCAGGAGGCTTTCCCTGATTGCTCAGCTAAAACTAATTATTGTGTCCTTGGGCTTCAGAGTATTTTGCCTGGATGAGTCTTAGTTTGGGTCATATGACAGGAGTTCATCAATGGGCTCTCATCTCATTCTATATGTTCTCTCCAAGTCAATGACTCACGTCTTTCTATCTCCATTTCAGACTTTTTCTCTGAACTCCAGAACAACAGAGCTGATTCAGCACCTCTGTCTAGGTAGCTGAAAGCACATGAAGCTTAATTCAGATGCTCCTTGACTTATGATGGGGCTAGGTCCCAATGAACCCACCGTAAATGGAAAGTGGGCTTAATACCTGGATAAGCCCATCATAAAGTGGAAAAATTGTTAAGTGGAACCATTGTAAGTTCAGATGTGCCTCAACTTAGGATAGGGTTACCTCCCAATAAACCCATCCTAAAGTCAAAAAGTCTAAGTTGGGGACCAAAATAGACTGTTCCTTTGGAACGATTCCACATATTCCTCCAAATTTTGGTCCATCTTTGGTGTCTTTGATTTTAGTGGACAGTACATCCATCCATCAGCCCTGTTTCAAGCCAGACACTGATTGGGTCCGGTTAACATTCTTTTTACCCTTACCTCCCACCTCCATCCCCTCAGGAAGTACCATTGCTTTCACTTTGATCCATGGTCTCTTTTATGGTCCAAGCTACTCTCATCTCAGCCCTGGACCACCCCAACAGACTTGTCTTCCTTGTTTCCACTCTTGCCCCCCTCTAATCTGTTCTCCTCGAGCAGCAACAGCTTCATCCCCTGCCTAAAACTTGTCTGCGGCTCTGCAGGGTCTGGCCCCTGACTACCTCTCCAGCCTCATCCCCCATCAGTTTAACAAATACTAATACATCATTTGTTGAATGCCCCCAGCCATTGCCTATATTACTAGCCCCTCTGCCTGGAAGGCATTCCTCTCTTTACCTGGTTAGTTTCTACTCATTCTTTAAAGGTCTGCTCAAATGTAGGCTCATTTAAGGCTCCACTTAAATGAGCCTTTCCAGACCTCTCCCTCTCCCCTCCCATTATGGCTAGTCACAGGTCCCACTATGGTTAGTTCCCATGGCACCACCTAGCCTCAGTCAGAGCTTAGGCACAACTGTCATTTAGCAGTTAACAAGGAGATTACTTCAAGGACATTCATCACTGTTTAACAGTGTGTCCTCAGTCCCTGGAAGGGTGTCCAACACACACTGCGTGCTTAATAAAAGTCTGCTGCATGAATGATTAAGAGATGGAATCCCAGCAACGCTACTTCCCAGCCATTTGAGTTGTGAAAGTCACTTAATATTCTTGATCCTCAATTTCCCAATTCTTAAAGCAGGGTTATGTAATTTTTTCTATGGAGGTAATTTCTGTAATTTGCTGGGCACTGGGTGGGCCCACAGCTCACTCTTGGATAGAAGAGCGTTCCCACTCTTTTAGCCCAGCCCTGGAAGCCATAGGTTGCTACATAATCCTGGGGAAGACTTCCTGGAGAGGTGGCGCTTCGTCCGGGTCTGAGGAAAGAAGGCCTAGGCACAGGGCACCACCTGCACGGATGCTCAGAGGCTGAGGCCCTCAGGCGCGGACGCAGCGAGGAGGCCCACCTTGCAGGCCCTGCAGGCGGAAGGTGTGATGCTCCACCGGTAGGCCTGCCGCGCTGTAGGGCCCATAGCGCAGGGTGACCACTGCGTTCTTGGGCATCGCCAGGCCTCCGCCGTCGCAAAGGCTGGAGAGAAACACACGCTGCTAAGCAACGTCTCTTCCGGCCCGGGCGGGTGGGCGTCGCTACGCGCGGGGCGGGGCCGGGGTGGCGCCAGGGGATCCTCCCGGCCCTAAGCTGCTCACGTGACCCTCAGCGCCTGGTCCGCAAATATGCGCCTTTGAGCTGGGGTGGCAAGTGTTAGTGATAAATAACAGCAGCAGCCAGGCACAGTAAGTTCGTGTCAGGCGGCGTGCTAAGCACTTTCCCTGCGTTATCTGGTTGAATCAGTTTACCATCCCTAGGAAGTATTTTACGTTTTGTGTTTACAAAACCGAGGCTCTGGGAGGGCAAGTTGCGGTCCCAAGAGTGACAGGGGTGTAGTATGGATTGGAAACCCTTGCTTTTCTTCTATTTTCTTGCCTCTTTTTGATTGATTGGGAGTATTTGTTCATCATTCCTCTTCCCCCACCTCCTTCCCCCCTGCCTCTTCTGTCACCAGTTAGGCTATTTGGTGGAGCCAAAACTGTGAATTCGTCCAATTCCCTTTTATTTGCTCAGTTCTGCTCATTGGAATTTGGACATAAAAGACATCCACCACTCCTAGGCATGGCTCCTAAAAAGTCTTCTCCACAGCTGCTGTCGCCCTCTTCTTATCGGTAGCCAGATACGGGATCCCAGGGAGGACCTGAGGCTCCCGGGGAGACAGACCCAAAACGTGGGAAGAACCTGGACCACTGAGTAGCTGCGCCGAGTAGAGCCTCACCCATCTGCATTAGTTGGTGACCGAAGCAAGAAGGAAACATTTATTCCATAACCACTGAGATTTGGGGGTTGTTTATTACAGAAATTAGCCCAACCTAACGATCGCAATACCCTTGCGATTACAGCATTTCTTTACTTTCTAAATATTCAGTTGTAGTTGATATTTTTACCCTCCTTTTGAACAGTAAAGGATTTTAAAAACCCTTTCCCACTAATTCTCCCAACGTATGCTACTGTGTTTTTAAATTTTCTGCACGTGTACAGTATGTTCTATGATACATATTTCTTTGATGAGAATTAGTTTATACACGATTGGTAAATAGAGGAATGATATCAGTAGAATTTTGACATTATTATGGGTCATACATAATATCCCCCAGCACTTGAGAGTTTCGCACCATCGGACAAGAACCACTGAATTCACCAACACAGCTGAACCCAGCAGACTATGGAGGAAGGCAGGACTGTACCTGATGCCATTATTCATCCTCTTGGCTTTATATGGTTACCTGTCCTGTCTTAGAAGGACTTGTTTTCTGGTTCTCTATAAACTTTGTACACGTCTTTAAAGGCAAAAATCCTCTACTCACTGTAGTGTTTTTATTAATTAGAAATTTAACGTTGGTTTAACTTTGCTAAAAGTTTTGTATGAATAGTTGTTTGCCATTACTCTTCTGTTTTCAAGACTGCTTATGTTTCTTTATCTCTTGCTTTCTGTAATTTTACTGTAACAGTAAAGGATTTAAAAAACCCTTTCCCACTAATTCTCTCAACGTACGCTACTGTGTATTTTACCTCTCTTGGGATTTGTTGAGATTCTTGAAACTGAATTAAAGTCCTTCATCAGTTTTTGGAAAAGTTTGAGTCATTATTTCTTCACATATTGCTTTTGTTCCATTTTCTCATTCTCAGGGACTCCAGCTAGATATATTAGACCTTCTCATTGTAATCTGCGTGTGTCTTCTCTGTGCTTTTCTCTTTTTTCTTCTTCCATACTTCTTTTGGGGTTGTATGTATACATGTATGTATGTATGCATGCATTCATTCATTTTTACCTGTAATCCAGTCTACAAATTTTCTTTTTGGCTCTTAACTGAGAAGAAAAGCCAGGAATTTGGTTTTTTTATTCCAGTTATATATTTTTCAATTCTAGAATTTTATAGTTTGTTCTCTTTTCAAATCTGCTGTGCCACTTTCAGTTTCTTCCCAAGTGTTTTAGGTTTGGCTTTATCTCCTTCATTGTAGTAAAGATAGGTATTTTATAGTCTGTGTTTGAGAATTCCATTGTTTGGAGAACCCATGTGTTTGTTCCTGTGGTTTATTATTTCTGCTGGTTTCTATGCATTTTGTCTTGTCTCCTAGAGTTCTGGTTTATTTTAATTGTGTGCTGGACATTGTATTAAAAATTATTTGTAGAAACAATTTGAGGCCTAAGATGGTATCTTCCCCTATAGAAGATTTTAAAATTTACTTCTTGTTAACTCCTACTTGCACCAACCCAGGATCATCTTCATACAATTTCAGAGTCTGAGATTTTTCTGAGCCATCCAGATGACTCAAAACTGGGCTACAGTCCATTTGGAGATTGGTTGATTTATATTTAATCCTAATTCCTGTGGTGCAGTCCTTTGGGATCCTAGCTTAAGGAGGGTGGTGATTTATCAGGGTTTCCCCATCCTTGGTGGTGCTAGACTCCAGTTCTTGTACCCTCTACTTCTGCAAGGACTGAAAAAATGCAGCTCATTCTCTGGACTGCCTATTCAAGAGCACTAGATAGCCCTGGGCTAAGAGAAGCCCCAATGCTATGCTTACTTACTCTTGCTCTCTCTCTAATTTTCATTCAGTAAGCTCTTTTATGCTTTTTTAAAAGATGTATGCCAGATTTTAAAAGATCTCATCTTCATGAAGCCTAGTTCAAATTAACTAGCCTGCCATATGGCAGCAGAAGTTTCCTTATTGAGAATTTGACTTAAGTTGCATTGAATCTATAGATCAATTCGAGTGAACCAACTTCTTTCTGAGGCCCTCCTATTTGTGAACTTGGAATACCTCTCCTTTATTTCGATCTTCTCCAATGTCTTTCAATATGTTTGTAATGATCTGCATATCCTTCATGTCTTTTGTTAGATTTATCCATGGGCACTATTGTAAACATCTTTTTAATTGTGATTTTATTATTTGTTGCTGGTATGTAAAATGAAATGGACTTTTATGTGTTGATTTTTATAAAAGCTACCTTGACCTTTTTAATGCTTTCTATTAATTTATTTGTAGATTCTTTGGGGTTTTCTATGTAAATAATCTTAGTGGCTGCAGATAATGACCAGTTTTATTTTATTTTTTATTGTACCAATTAGAATCTCTAGTGCAACAATGAATAAAAGTGATGAGAGTACATATTCTCCCTTTATCCTGATTCTTACAGGAACCAATCATTTCCAACATTCCCCTTTTAGTATGATATATGTTGTATGGGTTTTTTGTAGATGCTCTTTGTCAGGCCAAGTTAGTTCTTTTCTAATTCCATTTTACTATGAGGTTTTTAGTTGATAAATAATATATCTATTTGTGGGGTACATGTGGTATTTTGTAACATGCACAGAACATATAATGATCAGGTCAGGGTATTTAGGATACTCATCACCTCAAGCATTTATAATTTCTATGTGTTAAGAACATTTCAAGTTCTCTCTTCCAGTTATTTTGAAATATACAACACATTGTTGTTAACTATAGTCACCCTATTCTGCTATTGAACATTAGAACATATTCCTTGTATCTAACTATATGTTTGTACCTGTTAACCACCCTCGCTTCATCTCCCACCTCCACACCCTTCCCAGCCTCTGTTGACTATCATTCTGCTCTCTACCTCCATGACATGGACTTTTAAACTTTTACATATGAGTGAAAACATGTGATATTTGTCTTTTTATGCCTGGCTTATTTCACTTAACATAAGAACTTCCAGTTCTATCCATGTTGCTGCAAATGACATGATTTTATTTTTTTATAGTCAGATAGTATTCCATTGTGTATACATGCCACATTTTATTTATCCATTCATCCATCGATGGAAACTTAGGTTGATTTCATATCTTTGCTATTGCTAATAGCTCTGCAATAAACATGAGAGTGCAGGTATCCTTTTGATATACTGATTTCTTTCCTTTGGACAGACACTCAGTAGTGGGATTCTGAATCATATGGTAGCTCTATTTTTTGTTTTTTGAGAAATCTCCGTACTATTTTGTATAATGGCTGCACAATTTACATTCCCACTAACAGTGTATGAGTTCCCTTTTCTCTGCATCCTCACCAGCATCTGTTATTTTTTGTCTTTTTAATAATAGCCATTCTAATTAGGGTAAGATGATATTTCTTTGTGGTTTTGATTTGCATTTCCCTGATGATTAGTTATGATGATTAGTGATGTTGAGCATTTTTTTGTATACCGGTTGGCCACTTGTGTGTCTTCTTTTGAGAAAAGTCTATTCATGTCCTTTGACTACTTTTTAATGGGGTTATTATTATTATTTTTTAACTGTTGAGTTGCTTGAGTTTCTTATATATTATGGATAAAAATCCCTTATCAGATGAATAGTTTGCAAACATTTTCTTCCATACAACAGGTTCTGTCTTCACTCTGATGATTGCTTTCCTTGTAGTGCAGAAGGTTTTTAGTTTAATATAGTCTCATTCATATATTTTTGTTTTTGTTCCCTGTGCTTTTGAGGTCTTAGCCATATCTTTGCCTACACCAATGTCCTAAAGTGTTTCCTCTGTTTTCTTCTAGTAGATTTATAGTTTTGAGTCTTACATTTAAGCCTTTAATCTCATCTTGAGTTGGCTTTTGTATATAGTGAGAGATAGGAGTTCAGTTTCATTCTTCTGGATAAGGATATCCAGTTTTCCTAACACCGTTTATTGAAGAGGGTCTCTTTTCCCTAATGTATGTTCTCAATGCCTTTGTTGAAAATTAGTTTGGCTGTAAATATATGGATTTATTTCTGGGTTATCTATTCTGTTCCATTGGGTAATGTGTCTGTTTTTATATCAATACCACGCTGTTTTTGTTACTATAGAATCTGTAATATATTTTGAAATTAGGTAAAGTAATGCCTCTTGTTTTGTTCTTTTTGCTCAAATTGCTTTGGCTATTTGGGCTCCTTTTTGGTTCCACAGGAATTTTAGTATTATTTTTCCTAATTCTGGGAAAGATGCTGTTGATATTTTGATAGGAATAGCATTGAATCTGCAGATTTCTTTGGGTATTATGACAATTTTAACAATGTTAATTATTCTGATCTGTGAGCATAAGATGTTTTTCCATTTGTTTGTGTCATCTTCAATTTCTTTCATACATATTTTGTAGTTTTCCTTATACAGTTCTTTCACTTGCTTGATTAAATTTATTCCTAGGTAGTTTGGTTTTTCGTAGCTATTTTAAGTGGGATTGCCTTTTCCATTTCTTTCTCAGATAGTTCATTAATGTTATATAGAAATGCTATTGACTTCTGTAGCATTGCAGATTGTGTCCTGCAACTTTACCGAATTCATTTATCAGATCTGAGAGATTTTTTTGGTAGAGTCTTTAGGTTTTTCCAGGTGTAAAATCATGTCATCTGCAAAGAGCAACAATTTGACTTCTTCTTTTCCAAGTTGGAAGCCTTTTATTTTTCTCTTATCTGATTGTTCTGGCTACAACTTCCAGTATTATGGTGAAAGGTGAAAGTGGACATCCTTGTCTTGTTCCAGTTCTAAGAGGAAAGGCTTTCAACTTTTCCCCATTCAGTATGATGTTAGCTGTGGATTTGTCATATATGGGCTTTATTATTTTGAGGTATGTTCCTTCTACACCTAGTTTGTTGAGGGATGTTGAATTTTGTCAAATGCTTTATTTGCATCTATTGAGATGATCATGTGGTTTTTGTCCTTTATTCAGTTGCTGTGATGTATCATGTTTCTTGATTTGCATGTTTGAATCATCCTTGCAACCCTGGGATAAATCCCACTTGATCATGGTGTACTATCATTTTAATGTGTCATTGGATTTGATTTGCTAGTATTTTGTTGAGGATTTTTGCATTTGTTTTTATCAGGGATATTGGGCAGTAGTTTTCTCTTTTGTGTGTGTGTCCTTGTCTGGTTTTCGTATCAGGGTAATGCTGGCCTTGTAGCATGAGTTAGGAGGAATTTCTGCCTCTTCAGTTTTTTTGAATAGTTGGAATAATTGGTGTTGGTTCTTCTTTGTAATTTTGGTAGAATTTGGCAGTGAAGCCTTCCAGTCCCGGGCTTTTCTTTGTTGGGAGACTTGATTACAAATTCAATCTCATTACAAGTTATTGGTTTGTTCAAGTTTTCTATTGCTTCCTGATTCAACCTTGGTTGTGTGTGTCCATGAATTTGTTCATTTTCTCTAGGTTTTCCAGCATGTTGGCATATAGTTGTTCATAATAGTCTCTGATGAACTTTTGTATTTCTATGGTATCAGTTGTAATGTCTCCTTTTTTGTTTCTGATTTTATTTGGGCCTTCTGTCTTCTTTTCTTGGTTAGTATAGCTAGCAGTTTATCAATTTTGTTTATCTTTTTGAAAAACCAACTTTTCATGTTGTTGACCATTCGTATTGTTTTTAAGTCTCTATTTCATTTATTTCTGCCTTGATCTTTATTAGTTCTTTCCTTTTATTAATTTTGGGTTTGGTTTGTTCTTGCTTTTCCAGTTCCTTGAGGTGTACTATTAGATTGTTTATTCGAAATCTTTCTACTTTTTTAAAAATGTAGACATTTGTTACTATAATACTATAAACTTATCTCTTGGTACTACTTTTGCTGTATTCTATATTTTGGTATGTTTTGTCTTGATTTTCACTTGTTTCAAGAATTTTTTGATTTCCTCCTTAATTTCTTCATAGACCTAATGGTTATTCAGGAGCGGGTTGTTTAATTTCTATGTATTTATATGGTTTTCAAAGTTTCTCTTCTTGCTGATGTCTAGTTTTATGCTACTGTGGTACGAGAAGATACTTGATATGATTTCAATTTTTAAGTGTTTATTGAGATTTGTTTTGTGTTTTAACATATAGTCTGTCTTGGAGAATGTTTCATGTGCTAATGAGAATAATGTATATATTCTGTAGCTGTTGAGTGAAATGTTCTGTAAATGTCTGTTAGGTCCATTTGGTCTAAAGTGCAGTTTAAATCCCATATTTTTTTGTATACTGAGTATACTGAGAGTGGGGGACTTCAGCAACCCACTATTATTGTATTGGAGTCTTCTCTCCCTTTAGATCTGATAATATTTGCTTTATATATCTAGCTCTGCAAGCTCATCTTTAATGGAATGTTTTCCTCTGTGGGTATTTGGTGTTTGCAGAGTGGAAAGTGGTTTTGTATTTGAGTCTGCTGAGGTCCTTTGGGTCTTACTGATCCAGGCCAACTTGGCTTTTAAAAATTATTGGGTTGGAATCCTACTGAAACTATTCCAAAATATTGAGAAAAAGGGAATTCTCCCTAACTCATTCTATGAAGTCACCCTAAAGCCAAAACCAAGAAAGGATATAACAAAAAAGGAAACTACAGACCAATATTCCTGGTGAACATAGATGCAAAAATCCTCAACAAAATACTAGCTAAGTGAATCCAAGAGCACATCAAAGAGATAATTCACCACGATCAAGTGGGTTTCATCCCAAGGATGCAGGGATAGTTTAACATATGCAAGTTAAGAAATATGATACATCACATAAACAGAATTAAAAACAAAAACTATATGATCATTTCAATAGATGCGGAAAAAGCATTCAATAAAATTCAGCTTCCCTTTATGATAACAACTTTCAACAAACTAGGCATAAAAGGGACTTACCTCAAAATAATAAAAGCCATATATGACAAACCCACAGCCAACATCATACTGAATGGCGAAGATTTGAAAGCATTCTCCCTGAGGAATGGAACAAGGCAAGGATGCCCATTTTCACCAATTCTATTCAACATAATACTAGAAGTCCTAGTCAGAGCAATCAGGCAAGAGAAAGAAAGAAAGGGCATCCGAATTAGAAACGAGGAAGTCAGACTATCACTGTTCACTGATGATATTATTTTATACCTAGAAAAACCCTAAGGACTCCTCCAAAAGACTCCTAGATTTGATAAACAATTTCAGGAAAGCCTCAGGTTAAAAAGACAATATACACAAATCAGTAGCACTGCTATACACCCACAATGACCAAGCTGAGAATCAAGTTAATAACTCAATCCCTTTAATAACAGTGGGAAAAAAATATAAAATACCTAGGAATATACCTAACCAAGGAGGTGGAAGATCTCTACAAGAAGAACTACAATACAAAACACTACTGAAAGAAATCATAAATGACAAAACAAGTGGAAACACATCCTATGCTCCTGGGTTCATAGAATCAATATTGTGAACATGACCATACTGGCCAAAGCGATCTACAGATTCAATGCTATTCCTATCAAAATATCAACATCATTTTTCCCAGAATTGGAAAAAAGGATCCTAAAATTCATATGGAACCAAAAAAGAGCCCAAGTAGCCAAAGCAATCCTAAGCAAAAAGAACAAATCTGGAAGCATCATATTACTGAACTTCAAATTATACTACAAGGCGATAGTTATCAAAACAGCATGATATCAGCATAGAAGTATACACATAGACCAATAGAACAGAATAGCAAACCCAGGAATAAAGGCAAATACTTAAAACCATTTGATATTTGACAAAGCATACAAAAACATAAATTGGGGAAGGGACACCCTATTCAACAAATGGTGCTGGAAAAACTGGCTAGCCACATGTAGAAGAATGAAACCGGATCTCTATCTCTCACCTTATACAAAAATCAACTCAATATGGATCAAAGACTTAAATCTTAAGACCTGAAACCATAAAAATTTTAGAACATAACCTAGGAAAAACTCTTGTGGACATTGGCCTAGGCAAAAAATTCATCACTAAGACTCCAAAAGCAAATGCAACTAAAACAAAAATAAATAAATGAGATCTAATTCAACTAAAAAGCTTCTGTGCAGCAAAAGAAAGTAAACAGAGTAAACAGACAACCCACAAACTGGGAGAAAATATTTGCAAACTATGCATTCAGCAAAGGACTAATTTCCAGAATCTATTATACAAGGAACTCAAACAAATTACCAAGAAAAAAAAACAAATAATTCCATCGAAAAGTGAGAAATGATACGAATAGACATTTATCAATAGAAGATACGCAAATGGCCAACAAACATGAAAAAATGCTCAACATAACTAATCATCAGGGAAATGCAAATTAAAACCACAATGAGATACCACCTTATTCCTGCAAGAATGGCCATTACTAAAAGTTCAGAAAACAATAGATGTTGGCATGGATGTGGTGAAAAGGGAACAATTATACACTGTTAGTGGGAATGTAAATTAGTGCAACCTTTGTGGACAACAACATGGAGATTTCTTTTTTTTTTGAGACGGAGTCTCGCTCTGTCACCCAGGCTGGAGTGCAGTGGCACGATCTCGGCTCACTGCAAGCTCCGCCTTGCGGGTTCACGCCATTCTCCTGCCTCAGCCTCTCCGAGTAGCTGGGACTACAGGCGCCCGCCACCTCGCCCGGCTAATTTTTTGTATTTTTAGTAGAGACGGGGCTTCACCATGGTCTCGATCTCCTAACCTCGTGATCCGCCTGCCTCGGCCTCCCAAAGTGCTGGGATTACAAGCGTGAGCCACCACGCCCAGCCAGAGATTTCTTAAAGAACTAAAAGTAGTAGATGGCCGAATAGGAACAGCTCCCGTCTCCAGCTCCCAGCCCCAGTGACACAGAAGATGGGTGATTTCTGCAATTCTGCTTGAGGTACTGGGTTCATCTCACTAGGGAGTGCCTAACAGTGGGTGCAGGACAGTCGGTGAAGCGCACTGTGCGTGAGCCGAAGCAGGGCGAGGCATTGCCTCACTCAGGAAGCGCGAGGGGTCAGGGAGTTCCCTTTCCTAGTCAAAGAAAGGGGAAACAGACGGCACCTGGAATATCGGGTCAGTCCCATCCTAATACTGCGCTTTTCCAATGGGCCTGGAAAACGGCACACTAGGAGATTGTGTCCCGCACCTGGCTCGGAGGGTTCTATGCCCACGGAGTCTCGCTGATTGCTAGCACAGCAGTCTGAGATCAAGCTGCAAGGCGGCAGCGAGGCTGGGGGAGGGGCGCCCGCCATTGCCCAGGCTTGCTTAGGTAAACAAAGCAGCCAGGAAGCTCGAACTGGGTGGAGCCCACCACAGCTCAAGGAGGCCTGCCTGCCTCTGTAGGCTCCACCTCTGGGGGCAGGGCACAGACAAACAAAAACTCAGCAAGAACCTCCACAGACTTAAATGTCCCTGTCTGACAGCTTTGAAGAGAGTAGTGGTTCTCCCAGCATGCAGCTGGAGATCTGAGAACGGACAGACTGCCTCCTAAAGTGGGTCCCTCACCCCTGAGCAGCCTAACTGGGAGGCACCCCCCCAGTAGGGACAGACTGACACCTCATTCAACCGGGTACTCCTCTGAGACAAAACTTTCAGAGGAAATATCAGACAGCTGAATTTGTGGTCTCACGAAAATCCGCTGTTCTGCAGCCACCGCTGCTGACACCCAGCCAAACAGGGTCTGGAGTGGACCTCTAGTAAACTCCAACAGACCTGCAGCTGAGGGTCCTGTCTGGTAGAAGGAAAACTAACAAACAGAAAGGACATCCACACCAAAAACCCATCTGTACATCACCATCATCAAAGACAAAAAGTAGATAAAACCACAAAGATGGGGAAAAAACAGAGCACAAAAACTGGAAACTCTAAAAAACAGAGCACCTCTCGTCCTCCAAAAGAACGCAGTTCCTCACCAGCAATGGAACAAAGCTGGATGGAGGATGACTTTGATGAGTTGAGAGAAGAAGGCTTCAGACGATCAAACTACTCTGAGCTACGGGAGGAAATTCAAAACAATAGCAAAGAAGTTAAAAACTTTGAAAAAAAATTAGAAGAATGGATAACTAGAATAACCAATGGAGAGAAGGGCTTCAAGGAGCTGATGGAGCTGAAAGCCAAGTTTCGAGAACTACGCGAAGATTGCAGAAGCCTCAGTAGCAGATGCGATCAACTGGAAGAAAGGGTATCGCTGATGGAAGATGAAATGAATGAAATGAAGAGAGAAGGGAAGTTTAGAGAAAAAAGAATAAAAAGAAATGAACAAAGCCTCCAAGAAATTTGGGACTATGTGAAAAGACCAAACCTACGTCTGATTGGTGTACCTGAAAATGATGGGGAGAATGGAACCAAGTTGGAAAACACTCTGCAAGATATTATCCAGGAGAACTTCCCCAATCTAGCAAGGCAGGCCAGCATTCAGATTCAGGAAATACAGAGAACGCCACAAAGATACTCCTCGAGAAGGGCAACTCCAAGACACATAATTGTCAGATTCACCAAAGTTGAAATGAAGGAAAAAATGTTAAGGGCAGCCAGAGAGAAAGGTCGGGTTACCCACAAAGGGAAGCCCATCAGACTAACAGCTGATCTCTCAGCAGAAACTCTACAAGCCAGAAGAGAGTGGGGGCCGATATTCACCATTCTTAAAGAAAAGAATTTTCAACCCAGAATCTCCTATCCCGCCAAACTAAGCTTCATAAGTGAAGGAGAAATAAAATACTTTACAGACAAGCAAATGCTGAGTGATTTTGTTACCACCAGGCCTGCCCAAAAAGAGCTCCTGAAGGAAGCACTAAACATGGAAAGGAACAACCAGTACCAGCCACTGCAAAAACATGCCAAATTGTAAACACCATCGAGGCTAGGAAGAAACTATAGCAACTAACGAGCAAAATAACCAACGAACATCATAATGACAGGATCAGATTCACACATAACAATATTAACGTTAAATGTAAATGGGCTAAATGCTCCAATCAAAAGACACAGACTGGCAAACTGGATAAGGAGTCAGGACCCATCAGTGTGCTGTATTCAGGAAACCCATCTCACGTGCAGAGACACACATAGACTCAAAATAAAGGGATGGAGGAAGATCTATCAAGCAACTGGAAATCAAAAAAAGGCAGGGGTTGCAATCCTAGTCTCTGATAAAATAGACTTTAAACCAACAAAGATCAAAAGAGACAAAGAAGGCCATTACATAATGGTAAAGGGATCAATTCAACAAGAAGAGCTAACTATCCTAAATATATATGCACCCAACACAGGAGCACCCAGATTCATAAAGCAAGTCCTCAGTGACCTACAAAGGGACTTAAACTCCCACACAATAATAATGGGAGATTTTAACACCCCACTGTCAGCATTAGACAGATCAACGAGACAGAAAGTTAACAAGGATATCCAGGAATTGAACTCAGCTCTACATAAAGTGGACCTAATAGACATCTACAGAACTCTCCACCCCAAGTCAACAGAATATACATTTTTTTCAGCACCACACCACACCTATTCCAAAATTGACCACATAGTTGGAAGTAAAGCTCTCCTCAGCAAATGTAAAAGAACAGAAATTATAACAAACTGTCTCTCAGACCACAGTGCAATCAAACTAGAACTCAGGATTAAGAAACTCACTCAAAACCGCTCAACTACATGGAAACTGAACAACCTGCTCCTGAATGACTATTGGGTACATAATGAAATGAAGGCAGAAATAAAGATGTTCTTTGAAACCAACGAGAACAAAGACACAACATACCAGAATCTCTGGGACACGTTCAAAGCAGTGTGTAGAGGGAAATTTATAGCACTAAATGCCCACAAGAGAAAGCAGGAAAGATCCAAAATTGACACCCTAACATCACAATTAAAAGAACTAGAAAAGCAAGAGCAAACACATTCAAAAGCTAGCAGAAGGCTAGAAATAACTAAAATCAGAGCAGAACTGAAGGAAATAGAGACACAAAAAACCCTTCAAAAAATTAATGAATCCAGGAGCTGGTTTTTTGAAAAGATCAACAAAATTGATGGACCGCTAGCAAGACTAATAAAGAAGAAAAGAGAGAAGAATCAAATAGATGCAATAAAAAACGAAAAAGGGGATATCACCACCGATCCCACAGAAATACAATCTACCATCAGAGAATACTACAAACACCTCTATGCAAATAAACTAGAAAATCTAGAAGAAATGGATAAATTCCTCGACAAATACACCCTCCCAAGACTAAACCAGGAAGAAGTTGAATCTCTGAATAGACCAATAACAGGTTCTGAAATTGTGGCAATAATCAATAGCTTACCAACCAAAAAGAGTCCAGGACCTGATGGATTCACAGCTGAATTCTACCAGAGGTACAAGGAGGAACTGGTACCATTCCTTCTGAAACTATTCCAATCGATAGAAAAAGAGGGAATCCTCCCTAACACATTTTACGAAGCCAGCATTGTCCTGATACCAAAACCTGGCAGAGACTTAACCAAAAAAGAGAATTTCAGACCAATATCCTTGATGAACATTGATGCAAAAATCCTCAATAAAATACTGGCAAACCGAATCCAGCAGCACATCAAAAAGCTTATCCACCATGATCAAGTGGGCTTCATCCCTGGGATGCAAGGCTGGTTCAACATACGCAAATCAATAAATGTAATCCAGCATATAAACAGAACCAAAGACAAAAACCACATGATTATCTCAATAGATGCAGAAAAGGCCTTTGACAAAATTCAACAACCCTTCATGCCAAAAACTCTCAATAAATTAGGTATTGATGGGACATATCTCAAAATAATAACAGCTATCTATGACAAACCCACAGCCAATATCATACTGAATGGGCAAAAACTGGAAGCATTCCCTCTGAAAACTGGCACAAGACAGGGATGCCCTCTCTCACCGCTCCTATTCAACATAGTGCTGGAAGTTCTGGCCAGAGCAATCAGGCAGGAGAAGGAAATAAAGGGTATTCAATTAGGAAAAGAGGAAGTCAAATTGTCCCTGTTTGCAGATGACATGATTGTATATCTAGAAAACCCCATTGTCTCAGCCCAAAATCTCCTTAAGCTGATTAGCAACTTCAGCAAAGTCTCAGGATACAAAATTAATGTGCGAAAATCACAAGTATTCTTGTACACCAATAACAGACAAACAGAGAGCCAAATCATGAGTGAACTCCCATTCACAATTGCTTCAAAGAGAATAAAATACCTAGGAATCCAACTTACAAGGGATGTGAAGGACCTCTTCAAGGAGAACTACAAACCACTGCTCAATGAAATAAAAGAGGATACAAACAAATGGAAGAACATTCCATGCTCATGGGTTGGAAGAATCAATATCGTGAAAATGGCCATACTGCCCAAGGTAATTTATAGATTCAATGCCATCCCCATCAAGCTACCAATGACTTTCTTCACAGAATTGGAAAAAACTACTTTAAAGTTCATATGGAACCAAAAAAGAGCCCGCATCGCCAAGTCAATCCTAAGCCAAAAGAACAAAGCTGGAGGCATCACGCTACCTGACTTTAAACTCTACTACAAGGCTACAGTAACCAAAACAGCATGGTACTGGTACCACAACAGAGACATAGATCAATGGAACAGAACAGAGCCAGCAGAAATGATGCCGCATAGCTACAACTATCTGATCTTTGACAAACCTGACAAAAACAAGAAATGGGGAAAGGATTCCCTATTTAATAAATGGTGCTGGGAAAACTGGCTAGCCATATGTAGAAAGCTGCAACTGGATCCCTTCCTTACACCTTATACAAAAATTAATTCAAGATGGATTAAAGACTTATATGTTAGACCTAAAACCATTAAAATCCTACAAGAAAACCAAGGCAATACCATTCAGGACATAGGCGTGGGCAAGGACTTCATGTCTAAAACACCAAGAGCAATGGCAACAAAAGCCAAAATCGACAAATGGGATCTCATTAAACTAAAGAGCTTCTGCACAGCAAAAGAAACTATCATCAGAGTGAACAGGCAACCTACAGAATGGGAGAAAATTTTTGCAACCTACTCATCTGACAAAGGGCTAATATCCAGAATCTACAATGAACTCAAACAAATTTACAAGAAAAAAACAAACAACCCCATCAAAAAGTGGGCAGAGGACATGAACAGACACTTCTCAAAAGAAGACATTTATGCAGCAAAAAAACACATGAAGAAATGCTCATCATCACTGGCCATCAGAGAAATGCAAATCAAAACCACAGTGAGATACCATCTCACAACAGTTAGAATGGCCATCATTAAAAAATCAGGAAATAACAGGTGCTGGAGAGGATGTGGAGAAATAGGAACACTTTTACACTGTTGGTGGGACTGTAAACTAGTTCAACCATTGTGGAAGTCAGTGTGGTGATTCCTCAGCGATCTCGAGCTAGAAATACCATTTGACCCAGCCATCCCATTACTGGGTATATACCCAAAGGACTATAAATCATGCTGCTATAAAGACACATACACACGTATGTTTATTGCGGCACTATTCACAATAGCAAAGAGTTGGAACCAACCCAAATGTCCAACAACGATAGACTGGATTAAGAAAATGTGGCACATATACACCATGGAATACTATGCAGCCATAAAAAATGATGAGTTCGTGTCCTTTGTAGGGACATGGATGAAACTGGAAAACATCATTCTCAGTAAACTATCGCAAGGACAAAAAACCAAACACCGCATGTTCTCACTCATAGGTGGGAATTGATCAATGAGAACTCATGGACACAGGAAGGGGAACATCACACTCCGGGGACTGTTGTGGGGTGGGGGGAGGGGGGAGGGACAGCATTAGGAGATACACCTAATGCTAAATGATGAGTTAATGGGTACAGGAAATCAACATGGCACATGGATACATATGTAACAAACCTGCACATTGTGCACATGTACCCTAAAACCCTAAAGTATAATAAAAAATAAAAATTAAAACAAAACAAAAAAAAAAAAAAAAGAAAGAAATGGGATAGAAGGGTGGGAACTTTTTTAAGAACTCAGAGACTTAAGAAACAATGAAATGCCATGAATGGACTCTGGATTCAGATAATTCAACTAACATACTTCTTTTGAACAACAGATAAATTTGAATATTATCTAATAAAGGGAATTATGTTGAAAAAAAAAAAAAAAAGAACTAAAAGTAGATCTACCGTTTGATCCAGCAATCCCACTACTGGGCATCTGTCAAAAGGTAAAAAGTCATTATATCAAAAAGACACTTTCGTAAGTATATTTATTACAGCACAATTCACAATTGCAAAGATATGGAACCAATCTAAGTGGCCATCAACCAATGAGTGAAGAAAATGTAATATGTATACCATAGAATAATACTCAGCCAAAAAAAAGAAGAAATGTCTTTTGCAGCAACTTGGACAGAGCTGGAGGCCGTTATTAATGAAGTAACTCAGGAACAAAAAAAAATAATGTATGTTCTCACTTATAAGTGGAAGCTAAGCTATGGGTATTTAAAGGCACACAGAGTGATATGGACTATGGAGACTCAGAAGGGGGAGTGTGGGGGTGGTGGTGAGGGATTTAAAAAATTATGTATTGGTGCAATGTACACTACTCAGGTGACAGGTGCACTAAAATCTCAGACTGCACCACTATACAGTTTATCCATATAACCTGAAACCACATGTACCCCGAAGGCTATTGAAATAAAAATAAATAAATAAGTTTGGCAAGAATAAAAAAAATTAGCGGCTTGGAGTGCCTGCTTTACATATAAGCGGTATGAATTCAAGCTCCTCATCCACATATGGCATGAGTTTATGGTTTTACTTTCTCATGGATGTCTTTTACCCCCTCTACAGCCCTGTGGATGGCAGGCTTTTTTTCTCCTCTCCTGCACTGATGAGATGATGAGAAAGGTTTTTCTAGTTCTTGTCACATGGTCGGCATGCCTCTGGGAGGTCCTAGTTTGTGCAGGGAGTTTAGTTGCTTCTCCTGCCTTGCATGAGCTGTTATGTGTTCTCTGCTTGCAGGGACGGTGAACCCAGCTGGAGCCACTGAGGCTCTGTTCTGCTTCACCTTGGGCTCCTGCTTAGTGCTGTGCTCTGGACATCTTTCTTTTTTTCTGGAATGTGAGGACTTGCTTTCTTTCTCTTGAATTTGATTATATATTTAAAACTTTTCCTTTTTTTTGTATATGGTTTTGCAGGTGGAGGGGCGCTTCTGCATCACCTCAGCCCATATTGCTGCACCTTAATATAAGAAACAGAGACTAAGGGATCCATTGGCATATACACAGCAGAAATAGGAAGAGAAATCCCAGAAGAAGCTGGGAGGAGCACACAGCAGAAGAACAAGGACAGAGCTGGTCCCTGGGAGCCATGGAGAACAGCTTTTAGAAAGGTCCTTTCGTGAGATGTGTGGCCAGCTTTTCCCAGATGTGGCATATTGTTCACTTTGCAGACTCAAGAGGCTTCTTTGAAATGAAAACTCAGAAGCACAAAAGCAGGGAGATAGGCTGAATTTATAAAGGGAACCCAAGGCACTGCACACTGTCTCTCTCAATCTCCCTCCCTCCACCTAGCTCTCTCTCTCACGCTCTCTCTCTCTCTCTCTCTCATTACTCTCCAAGGAGAACTGCTTAGGAGTAATTTGGAAACTTCTAGCTGCTCTTGTGAACCTGGGAGGGACTCTTCCCTGCTTCTGTACCAACACCCACCCCGCAGGGAGCTTCAGAGGCTGCAGGAGGGTGGCGTGGTTTTGCATGTTGCGTGTCGGCTTGCCTGCTCTTGCCCTTCTCTCAGTGTCTGTCTCTGCATCTGGTTACTTTGGGGATGGCTGTGACATCTGTGATAAGAGCAAAACCCATATTGCTCAGATCCTGTTCTTCCCTTTCCCCTCCACTCCTGCTGGACTACTCTTAGCCATTATCTCTTTGAATAGTGCCTTTCCAGCATCCCAAATCCCACAAACCCACACACTTCAAGGTTCTTTTTTAGGGTCCAATTGGAAGGCATTTGGGCTTCCATTTGGAGGAATCTCAGTTCTGATTTTGTGGATTTTCATGGCTATGAGGATATCTTGCAGCTTGGAATGTATTTCAGCTGTGCAGGGCAAAAGAAGCTGTGTGCGTATGTCTGTGTGAGCCTGCAGCAAGGCTTGGCTTTTACACCACTTCCTAAGTTTTCAAACAGTCACCATCTCATATCATCTCTCTACAACCCTGGAAGTGAGTAATGCTGATATCAATATTCCCATTGTACAGATGAGGAAACTAAGCCTAGAGAGGCGAAGTGACTTCCCCAAAGTCCACAGTAAGTTAGAAACAGAGCTGTGTTTATTGTCCAGGCATCCGGCCTCTGAGCCTTGTGCTCTTTTCTCTGCCCCACGCTGTCCACACATGTTTGTGCAGGCTTAAGTGGAGACACCCACTTTCTGTCTACACCCAGGTTTCTGTCAACCTGATCACAAGCATCCCATGAAGCCTCCCTGCCCCTTACCCCACCCCATGATGGCATGCCATAGACTAGGAGAGACTTAGTTCTCTCCTCCCTTTTCTCTCCTGGCCCCTGTGTCTTTTAGATATTGGCTACTGCTGGTGGCAGACCCCAGACAAAGGCAAATGAATTTTGACCCAGCTTAGAGAATTTATGACATTATATTTTAAAGTGAGTCTTGGTAGAAACAATGGCCAACATCATCTTTCTTGGCGTTACTTTTTATTGAATATAGACTTACGATTTTTAAATAATTTGAATATAATGCTTACAATATACAGTTCTTTAATCTTACATGTATTTCTTCAAAGCACAAAACTAGAAATTAAAATTGAAAGGCTATACACATATATATTGCCATAAATCTAGAACTATTTTATAAAAATAGAACTCAAATATTAACTTTATATATTTTAGCAACTTAGCAGTATTGTAAGGTGGCCACATACATTTTATTATGCATCACTGTTCCAAATGACTGTCTCGTTTTCCATCTCTTTGGGGACACCTGGAGCAGGCTCCTTTCCCAGGATCCCCGCAGAGATGCCCTTGGCCATGGCTCAGTGTTGCCTTTGCATAAAGACTCAGTGCACCCGTGTATTCTTGGAGGGGGAAGACCAGCTTCCAGCCTCTTCCTCAGAGAGAGGAAGTGTTCCCTCCTGCCAAGCATTTACTGTTTGCGCTTCTCATAGCCCTCACAGTGCATAGTTTGATATCTGAATGTACAGAGTGAGTTACCTACCATGTGCTCGGAGAATAGCAGATATGAGTTTGGGTCTGTCATATCAGTGTAAATAGTTCAAAAGAAAACCACCCAAACAATGCCCACTGGGGTAATGTCATCCCAAAGGTAGGCCCCATGAAGCCTCCCTGCTCCTACTTGACCCCATGATGGCATGCCATAGACTAGGAAAGACTTAGTTCTTTCCTCCCTTTTCTCTCCTGGCCCCTGTGTCTTTTAGACATTGGCTACTGCTGCTGGCAGACTCCAGACAAAGGCAAATGAATTGTTGACCCAGCAAGGTCCTTGACACACATGCTCTCCAGTCCTCGTAGTCTTGCAAGTGGGGACATTCTTGTTCTCATTTGACAGTGGAGGGAATTGCGTCTCTGGGCATGCATGTCATTTGGCCGAGGTTGGTGGGGCTGCCTGGCCCCATAGCTGGAGCTCTATGTCTGCCCAGAAATCCATGGAGGGAAAGGAACTGGAGGAGAACTCGGATCTGCACTGTGGTCACTTGGAGAGAACAGACAAGTAGCTTTGGGCCACCTTACAGCAGGTGGGCTGCCTTTCCCCAGAAAACCCAGGACCCTTGTGCTGCAACTTCCCAAGCAGAGCAGGAAGGTGGCCATGGGAGGGAAGGAGCATAAATCTACAGGCCAATGACTTAAGTTTGTATGTTCAAAGGGTAGTGCCCAAATCTCCCACAACATCTAATAGAGATCCTCCATCTAAAACCAGGGGTTCAAGGAACCCACTTCTTGAAGCTGCTTGTGTTTTCAAAGAGCTGAGCAAAGGTCAAATGCCCATCCCACCTCTGCCAGCCTGTGACAGTCCAGGTCGAAGTGTGGAGAGCCTTCACAGTGGCACAAAGAAGGGAGACCTACAGGATTGCTGGGCTAGAGCAGAGCCCTCAGCAGGAAGCAGCAGGATTGGAGGGATGTGGAGCAGAACACACGGGCTCTATGCTGTAGATTTCTCTGGTTGCTTTCTTACACCTTCCCCCTGCCCTTTAGACTTCCCATAAAAATGTGCTCTAATGGGAAGTGCCTCTTGCGTTTCTTCTATGATCACAGTCTCTCAAGACATCTCAACTCTGCCTCTGCTGGCCTGCCTGTCCTGCCCATGCTGGAGCTGGAGCTGGGGCTGGAGTTGGAGCTGGGGCTGGGGCTGGGGTTGACTCTGGACAAGGCTGTGCCCTCCTCCCAACCCTGCTCCTTGCCAGCTGTCCCCTCAGTCCCTGAGGCCAGAAGAGAGCCCTGCTCTAGGCTCTACCACATGGGTTTTTGTCAGAGTCCCTGGATAGCCTGCTCCAAATAAAGGAGCCCAGCTGCCTAAGGGTCCTGCTTGAATCACTAAGATTTTCTGAAATTAATGTCAGGGTGGTTTTCTTAAAAATCTCCGTCTTAAAGCAGATAACAGAAAAACCCAAAGTAACCATCTCTCTTCACCTACTGGAGCATGTAGGAGGGGAGGAGAGGGGAAAAGATGCAGAAAAAATGCAAATGGTAGGACCCTGGGAAGGGACCAGGTCCTCTGCAAACCCACCGGCACCAGGCACCATCTGCTTGGGGCTGTGCAGTTTACTCATCTTGGACTGGCCCTGATGCCGCCTGCTAAGCAGAGAGTGGCAGCAACTCCAGGGCAGTCACAGATAAATTTTTTTTCCTTTCAGAATACCTGGACACAATTTTCTGAGCTCAACAGAAGGCTGCCCCTGGGCACGAAAGCAGAAATGTGTTTGTGGGCCCAAGTCACTATATTTTAAATGGACTTGGGCTCTGTGGTGTGTGTAGGAAGAGTGGGTGCTTGCAGGACTGTACGGCTCAGTGGAGACACTGGGAATGCCACGATAGGAATGCTCTGAATCTCAAAACACAGCCTTCTCTCCCCCAAAAAAGAAAAGAGGCAATGACCTGGAGTTAGCCTCTTCCTTCCTAACTCATTTAGGTACATTGCATGTAATAGAGTGACTCATCCTTTCATTGGGCAGAAGCATCACCTGGACACACTAGGTCCTGCTGGGGAAGGAGACATGAACACTAAGCTTCCAAGGACCACAGAAGGAGTCCTTAGTGTGGTTCCCCAGTGCAACCAGGCTGCCTCTGAGCCAGGCTGGTTCCATTTCCCAGTGTGCAGGCCCAAAGGCACCTTAAAAATGATGATTCCCATGCATGAAGAGGGGACCCTTTCCTCCTAACACTCTGGCTGTGTGTGATGTCTCTGCGTGGTCTGTGGGTTGGACCCTGAGGACAGGGAGCTGTGGAAAGCTGGGGTAAGGGATGGGAGCGGGGATCGGCAGGGTCTGGCTGCTCTAGAGGCTGGGTTTGGGAGGTGAAACCTAGTGGCAGGAGTCAAGGCTGGTGTCCCTGGCTGGGCCTCGTGGCTTTTTCCTGTGTTGCCAATGGCTTGCTCTCAGCAGGCGGCGGCAGACTGCAGAGGTCTCTCATGTCAATGAGGCTTTCTTCCACAGCTTTTGCAAACTTGCTAGAAGAAGTCTCTTTGCAGCTGTGAAAGCTGGAGATGCAGAAAAGGATGGTCTCTGGCTGGGGGTTGTAGCAGGCACCATACCCATTTGGGACCACAGGACCATAGCAGCAGAACATCTCCATGGTTGTGGGCACCTGGAGGAGAGGACAGGTCAGGAGCTGCTTGTTCTGGAATGCAGCCTGCCAGCCTCGACTGGGCTTGGCTTCTCTATTTTCCACCTGGGGGTTTGACTGAATTAACCAAATCAAGTGATTGCTTCAGCATGGATGGACACAGCCAGATTCATAAAAACAGACCCATCTAACTGCATGATATCAGAGGATGAGGGGCCCCAAGCCCACTCCCTGGTGTGCAATAGGCTCTACTTGTGGAGTTGGAAGCTCCCAGAGTGACCTGGTGCTAGGTCTTGGGCTGAGTCTCCACTTCACCTGGGGGCCATTTGAGGCAGAGAGGCAATCAGGTAATTTACTAAATAGTCCCCTGGTGGCACCCCACAGTTAGATGCTTTCCGGAGGGAGGAATTTATGAACTGGAGGAAATCTGGCCCATCCTCTCTGTCGATTTCCCCCAGATCCTTAATTACTGTCAGTATTGCCTGGCTGATCTGATTTCTCCCTGCAGCCTGGCCATGCACAATTACCCAGCGTTGGGTGTTTCAAAGATTGCCATCAACTGGAGTTTTACTTATGCACCTAGTATGTTTTGAATCAGAGTGCCGAGATTTTGTAATCCAGATCACAAACCAAGAAAGTATGTTTCTGAAAGCATTCAAGCCATAAATGCTGCTTTCCAGTTGGAAAACAACAAAACTCCCACACCCCAGATTAATTTTATTAGCTGGTCCTAGGGAAAAAAATAGAAAGGATTCTTGGGCAGGTGCAGGGCCTGGTTTGTTTTAAACCTACAGGTTTCTGGTGCTGTGTGCTGAGGCCTTCGGAAGTGACACTGGCTGTTTTAATGGGGCAGAACAAACCATTAGTCTTGCTAATAGAGTCACCGCATTGTCAGATAAATTTGCCGTGCAATAGCCGAAGGCCATAAAGCCATTCCAAAGCACTTTTTGCCCATGGATGATTTCCTGAGAAATTTATGGTGCTGTGTTCTGTCCTCGTTTATTCACGTCTGCATGCTCACTGCCATAATGACAACATCCAATTACTGAGTGGGCTTCTGTCCTCAAACACAGCTTATCAACCCCAGTACTGCCCACATCCAGCCTTTCGCAGATGAGGTGGC
The DNA here is from genome assembly GCF_028878055.3 of Symphalangus syndactylus. Taxonomy (NCBI): domain Eukaryota; kingdom Metazoa; phylum Chordata; class Mammalia; order Primates; family Hylobatidae; genus Symphalangus; species Symphalangus syndactylus. The sequence goes on from NC_072426.2 coordinate 83,894,149, forward strand.
ATTTTAGTAAATTGATGGCTGTGGGGCATTTCCCCTCCTAAACCACGACCTCTCTCTAATGGATTGCATTCTATCTTTGTGGCAGTGGCTCTCATACAGGACACGCTGACGCACTGGTTAGATGTTGGGCTGGCCACGAATGTTCTGCTGTTGGTCGCGTGGCCCTTTATAATAATATCTGTGACCTATTTAGTGGGCCCTGTCCATGCCAGGCCCTGGGCTGGGCTTTCTCCCTACATCGTTGTATCTGGCCAAGCCAAGACTTCACTGCAGACCTGCTGGGCGTCAGAGCCCGTGGAAACCGCAGTAATAGATTGAAAGGTAGTAAGGTGTAATGGTTAGGGCACCAGAATGGGTGTGTTCCTGTACTGTCTCCACCTCGGCTAAGTAGGGTCTGCTGATTACTCCCACTCAGGAGATGGGAAACCTTCTTCTTTTTTTCTTTTTTTGAGACAGGGTCTCACTCTGTCACCTGTGCTGGAATGCAGTGGTGCAATCCAGGGTTCACTGCAATTTCCACCTCCCCAGCTCAAGCAATCCTCTTATTTCAGCCTCTTTAGTAGCTGGGACTTCAGGCACACACCACCATGCCTATCTAATTTTTAAAAATAGGGAGATGAGGTCTCCCCATGTTGCCCAGGCTGGTCTCAAACTCCTGGGCTCAAGCAATCCTCCTGCCTCAACCTCCCAAGGTGTTGGGATTATAGTTGTAAGCCACCAAGCCTGGTCAGTAAACCATCTTCTAATGAACATTCAGATCATTTTGCTGAAGGTCACATCATTCAGAAAAAGCAGAGGCAGGATTTGCCTGACTCCAGCTAGTGGGTTTGTTGTCACTGCTCTTTAGAAAGCTTACTGACTACACTACTCTTGGGCGATAGCTGCACGGGGCTGTACCTGGCTAGTGGAGAGGACAAACTGGTTGCTCATCAGGTAGGTTTCATCCGTGAACATCTCAGGCAGCTCCTTGCACACGGCCCGGGCCAGCTCCCGCAGTGCCAGCAGGTGGTTGTCAATGGCCATCCCTGTTATGGCCTGTGTAGTTGGGGACAAAGAACAGAAGATGAGAAATGGGCCCCCTGCACCTCCTTGTTCCCTCTCTCTAGTCTACAGGACTACTGGTGACTCTAGCAGCCATGGCTCTTGCTTATCCAGTGCCTACTGCCAACAATGTGTATGAGTGGCTGCTCAGGACTGACCGCTGTACCATGCGACCTCTGCTCCCGGGCCCTTGAGCATTTCTACATGCACTGAATGAGTCCAGAGCAGGTTGGGTTCTAGCTTGAGACGTCTGAGCTAAAGGTTAGTGAGTCTGAGCATTCCCTCCACACCTACATCCGCCTGGTTCTCTTAAGTGGAAAGAATGGGGCTGGCCTGGCCATCTCAACTACCAACTGCTTGGGCAGGGAGAGAGTTTGGGAAGAAGGCTGTGTGCAGGGCTTGGGGACTGCTGGATCCTGTGCAAGCATTGTGAAGGGTGTTCCAGCCTGTCCTGAACAGACTCTCACCACAACCAGCGCTGTCTCCTCCAGTAGGAGCCCAGGGAACAAGAGATAGAGGATAGAGTGTGTGAGATCTGTTCCTGAATCTTGGCTGCTATTTCATGGCTCAGGATCAATTCATTTAAACTGGATCCATAATCTAAGAAATCGTTTTGAGACAGGAACTAGACCCCTTAGCAGGCTCAGCTGACATTTTCAGGGGGAAAGAGCCAGTTGAATGATAAAAGTTCTTTTTCTTTTTACCACAAGATATTTAAACTTTTATCAAAGGATAGAAATATAGAGAAAGCTCCAGGATGTCAATGTAGGAGGGGTTCACGGAGGGTGAGGTGTCTGGAAGTTGGGGCCGGGTACTCATTCTACAGCTCCCCCACTTGAGGCTGGGTATTTAGTATGCACACTGGTTTTTTGGACTACATGTTTCTTTGGAGCAATTCTAGGGGCTGATGGAGACTCAGGGCCACCCTGACCCATAGCAATCACTTTTGGGTCAACATCAGGGTAACTGTGAGTAACTCTTGGGGTTTCACAGTTCTGTAGGATGGCCACTTAGCTGTCAAAGCCCTGCACAGGAGGAAACTTCCCATTCACAATGAACTTGGTATAGGTTTACAAGGCACGTTTAGGGATTTGACAGCTGTTCTCTTTCAGTTGCGAATGAATGCATAAAGATGACTCAGGCTCTGGTCTCTCTGAACGCACCTAATTAGAGGGTGAAAAGACAAACATTACACAACCACAGCTCACTTTAGACGTGCCCTGCCTGTTAGGACAGAAGGAAAGAATGGTGAGCCCATCTATGAAGGAGACTACTCTTTTAATTTCTCTGGTTTCCTCTATTTAATTCCTGATTTGTGTTGGTCCATAGAAGCAGCTTCCCTGTGAACAATCAACTCACCCGTCTTTTCACCACCTTGGAATAACTGTAGCAAGAGAGACTGAGTTCACAGGTTGTTTGGCTCAGAGCCATGAGTAATAACGAGTAAAATGACTTATAATTCAGTCTTTCATTCATTCATTTAGGGAATCTTAATTGAGTGCCTACTATATGCCTGGTGCTGCAGGTCCTGTAGCCACACAGAGAACAAGACAGTTGTAGACTCAGTCCTTGTGGAGCTTATGGTGTAGTGGGGGGCAGATTTCATCAACCATGCAAAAAAACATGATCGTAAACTCAAGTGGGAGGAAGGAAAAACATAGAACAGTGAGAGAGTAAGCGATGGGGGCTCTGGACCACCTTGCCATTGGAACTTTATTTCTCCATGACCACTGGCAAATATGCTTACCAGTTATTAGGTTTCCTTGCTTCTTTCCTCCTTTCCTTACCCTCCATGTCCAACCACACATCAGATTCACATCCTAAGCATCTTTGTATCTCTCCTTTCCCCAAACCCATCTCTTTGATTTGGTTGTTCTCATCAACTTAAAATTGTTAACACAACCCTATGGCAATGCTTTGGAGGGTGTTTTCCTAGACATTTTAATAAATTTAAAGTTGTTATTGTCATATATTTATATCATTTAGAAATCTAAATAAACCAAAAACCTACGTCATTTTGCCAGCATGGATTCCTACCCCATAGAGGCAATTCCTTACAGTCTTTTAGCTATTTCTTTTGGGTATATACTTTCTTTCCTCTAAACATATGCTTAGGTTACCACTACTGAATTTCTCAGTTTTACCTATAATCTTCTTGTTATAGACAGTGAAATTTCAGCTTTTTTTTTTTTTTTTTTTTTTTTTTTTGAGATAGAGTCTCGCTCTGTCACCTAGGCTGGAGTGCAGCGGCATGATCTCGGCTCACTGCAACCTCCACCTCCTGGGTTCATGCCATTCTCCTGCCTCAGCCTCCTGAGTAGCTGGGACTACAGGCACCCACCACCACGCCTGGCTAATTTTTTTGTATTTTTAGTAGAGGTGGGGTTTCACCATGTTAGCCAGGATGGTCTCGATCTCCTGACCTCGTGATCCACCTGCCTTGGCCTCCCAAAGTGCTGGGATTACAGGCATGAGCCACTGTGCCTGGCCAATTTCAGCTCTTTTATGACCCTGCTCCCCCAGCACACTTCTACTCTCCCATCTTCCCAATAAGGTTATGTTTTAACTCTTTGTAGTTTGATCAAGATACAGTATACTCATGTATACAGAATGATATACATAAGTATAATTAAGCAAGTATTCACAGCTGGGTCATGTAGTGTACTATGATTAGATTTCCTTTCTTATTGAATTTTTTGTTTTCCCTAGAATTGACAATGTATAAATTATTTTTTTACTTCCTTAGCTTTCCATGTATCTATTTCTTTTATTTATTTATTTACTTTTGAGACGGAGTTTTGCTCTTTCACCCAGGCTGGAGTGAAGTGGCGTGATCTCGGCTCACTGCAACTTCCACCCCCTGGGTTCAAGTGATTCTCCTGCCTCCGCCTCCTGAGTAGCTGGGATTACAGGTATGTGCCACCACACCCAGCTCTTTTTTGTATTTTTAGTAGAGATGGGGTTTTGCCATGTTGGCCAGGCTGGTCTTGAATTCCTGACCTCAGGTGATCCACCTGCCTCGGCCTCCCAAGGTGCTAGGATTACAGGCATGAGCCACTGTGCCAGGCCCCATGTATCTGTTTCTAATTGATTCCTAAACATGCAGCAAGAATTTCATTCATCCTCTCACTGCTTGCTTCTTTATGGACTGATTGCTCTCTAGGTGTACTTAACAACTGTTGATTTGTGATCTCCTTTTACTATCCTCCTGGGGGCATCCCTCTATCTTTTTCTTGTGTTAAATCTTCTGATATTTTTGAGCCTATGATTTCCTCTTTTATGTTTTATTTTCTCACTTTAGAAGTCTACATTCTCCAGTAGCTTTATGAGAAATGGTGCTTAATAAGTAAAATGTTTGAGACTTTCTCTGTCTAAAAATATCTTTGATGTATCTTCAAACTTGATGACAGTTTAGCAGGGTATGAAATGTGTGTTGAAGGTCACGTTCTCTCAGAATTTGAAGACACTGCTCTTTTTATCTTCCACCTTCCAATGATGCTGTTCAGAAATTAATTACATCTTTTTTATTGATCTTTGTATTTGATTTTTTTATCCTCTGATAGATTTTAGAATCTTCTCTTCGTCTTTAGTGTTGTGAAATTTCCTTTGCTATGAGTATTTTCCATCTATTAAGCAAGTTATTTGGAATATTATTCTCCTGGACTAAGCCTCTTTTCTCTCTTATATTTCATCTCTTTGTTGTGTTGATATTTTGGGGATATTGTCTCAGATTATCTTCTAACTCTTCCACTGAATTTTTTTCTACCATATTTTCCCCCAGAGTTATTTTTATTTCCTGAAAAATGTTTTTTTAGTTTCCTATCATATATAGATGTAATAACTCCTTTTATTTTTCAAAGAATCTCAATGATCACTTTTAAACTGTTCAATTGTTTCTTGTACTTTTTTCATTTCAAGTTTTTGTTTGTTTGTTTGTTTTTTGAGAAGGAGTCTTGCTGTGTCGCCCAGGCTGGAGTGCAGTGGTGCAATCTCAGCTCACTGCAACCTCTGACTCCCAGGTTCAAGTGATTCTCCTGCCTCAGCCTCCCTAGTAGCTGGGATTACAGGCATGTGCCACCACACCTGGATAATTTTGTTGTTGGTAGTGGTGGTGTTTTTGTTTTGTTTTGTTTTTTGAGATGGAGTTTCACTCTTGTTGCCCAGGCTGAAGTACAATGGCGTGATCTTGGCTCACTGCAACCTCCACCTCCTGGGTTCAAGCTATTCTCCTGCTTCAGCCTTCCTGAGTAGCTGGGATTGCAGGCATGCGCAACCACGCCTGGCTAATTTTTTGTATTTTTAGTAGAGAAGGGGTTTCTCCATGTTGGTCAGGCTGGACTTGAACTCCCGACCTCAGGTGATCCGCCCGCCTCAGCCTCCCAAAGTGCTGGGATTACAGGTGTGAGCCACCGCACCTGGCCTTTTTTGTATTTTTAATAAAGACAGGGTTTCACCATGTTGGCCAGGCTGGTCTTGATCTCCTGACCTCAGGTGATCTGCCTGCCTTGGCCTCCCAAATTGCTGGGATTACAGGCATGAGCCACTGTGCCTGGTCCATTTCAAGTTTTTTTAAAAAATATTTTTTTAATTAAAAAATTTTTTTAACTAGCAAAAATGTTTGTTGGTGTTGGTTTTACTCTTTTATGTCTCCTCAATGTCGGAGGATCTATGGCTATTTGTATTTAAGAATAAAGCACTGAAAATATGATTAGAAGATTTATGTGTGATGATGTATTTGTTAACCTGGGGGCTTCACTGTCCTTACAGTAGCTCTTCTTCAATATTAAAATGGTTCTTAACTAGCAGCTCTGCCTCTTGGCAAACCACTACCTCATCTGCTGACTAGGCTCTTTCACTGTGGGCCCCAACCATCAGTTTCTGTGAGTGTTCTCTCTTGGCCTGGTCAGTTTTACCACAGAGAAATCTTATAATCTCCTGCTTGGTGAGGGGTGGTTACAGAGCTAGTTCCCAGTGTGTATGGAGCTGAGTGGCTGGAGGGCTTAGTAGTAAATAAGAAGAAAGTAATAAGACTTTAATTAACCAATTAATTTCCATACAGTATTCCCTCCCTCAGCCGTGCCTAGTGTCCTCAAGTCTAGAGTCCTTCTGCTTCAGCCTCTCCAGAGAATGAACTTCTAGCCCACCGCTGGGGAGGGGGGCTAGTAGCCTGGCTGCCTGGGGTGGTAGAGAGGAACTGAGGGTCTAACTACTTTTTATACAGATCATCAACTGCTATGGTTTGGATGTTTGGGTCCTGTCCAAACTTCAGGTGTTGAAACTTAATGGTATGATAGTATTAGAAGGTGGGACCTTCAGGAGGCGATTAGGTCATGAATGGGTTTAAGGCCGTTAAACAAGAGGCTGCACACAGTGTTCAGCCCTCGGCCTTTCCACCTTCCACTATGTGAGGACACAGCGCTTGTCCCCTCAGGAGAATGCAGCAACATGGCGCCATCTTGGAAGCACAGGGCAGGCTTTGCCAGACACTGAACCTTCTGGCACCTTCATCTTGGACGTCCAACCTCCACAACAATAAAAAATAAGTATCTGTTCTTCACAAATTACCCAGTATCCCAAGCTTCTCTCACTGTTTGCTGAGTCAGTCGCCATGTGTTCTACTTTCCAGCTCTAAAATGTTGCTGCCACTCCTTTCCCATTCTCTTTGCCCTGGTGTATTTATGGCTTTCAAAAATCCCTTGCTGTTGTTTTTGGAGGGTTTCAGAGAGAGTGACAGTAACCCTGTGTGCAGTCCACCATGTGCAAAGAGTTTCTTCCACCAAGAGGAGGAGTTTACGTCTTCCCCTTCACCCTGCCCCTGTCCTACTCCAGTCCAAACACCAGCTCTTCCTCCACATTGGAAAGGTCCTTAACCAGCAACTCTGCCTCTCAGCAAAGATTCCCACCCCCAACTCCAACCAGTCCTTCTTCCACCCAGTCACCATAACACACTTTGTAGCAGGGAAATCCAACATCTCCCCTGCTCCACTGTCCTTTGCAAGCTGTGCTCTGCTTTTCCTCGAATGGGTTTTATTCTCTTAAGGCTCTCAGCCTTTGCATGTGGTGCCCTTCTTGAGCCATCTTTCCCTTCTGTGTCTGCCTGACAAGCCTCTCTTCATCCTTTGTGGCTCACAGGAAGCACCACTTCCCCTGGGAATTCTTCCTGGCTTTCCCAAGCAGAGGAAACAGCTGGCTCCTCCATGTCCCCTGCTACTTTCTGAGGGCTCTTTTCACATGGGATTGGTGTTCTCGTTGAAGGGCCTCTTCTCCCAACTACATGGTAACCTCCCTAAGGACAGGGCTTATGGACTTCATATTTTGTTTCCTAGCACCCAGCACCTTGCCTGGTATAAAGCATGAAGACAAAAAAAAAAAAAAAAACCCACTGAATACATGAGTGGGTGCTACATTTTCCCCAAATAGAACAAACACTTAAGTATTTAGATGAATTGGGGACCTAGCAACTGAATTAGAGAGAAGTCTATGTTGGCTAGTTCTAAAATCCAGAAATGCATTGTTTCTGTTTTCAAGTATCTATAGTGAAATTTCTTCAGCTTCTTCTCATAGATTATATGATCCTTCAAAGACTGTATTAGAATGACTTGCAATGAAGGTATTGATGAGCAGCCCAAGTTGCTGCTTATTCTCTATTTTGCTATTGCAAGCAATAGCTTTGCAGGGCCAGAAAATAAATTATTTCTCTAAGCTGGAGAAACATTTCCCTTGCAAGTTTGATTTCCCTATTAATTTTCAGCAAAGACTTTTTATTCACAGGTAGTACAAATGAATATACAGAGAATAAGAGGCAAAAGCAGCCCTAGGTGGGAACAGATACTGCGTTGCCTGAGATTGGGGAAGGTGTGTGACCCCCACCGCTTGCCAGGCTTGAGCCCCTTCCCTCACAGTTGACTCCTCTTGTATAAACTGCAAGATACTATACATATTAGGTGCTATTATTATCATTATGGTTGTTTCAAAGGGTTTGAAAAGTGGTAACTTTTGTATTCTTATAAAATCCATGTCAAAAGCAGGAATGCTATGTTACTTAGGTTCTAAAATGAAGAAACAAGAGACTGAGTGGTGAAGTGGCCTTGCCAAGTCCCTAAGTAACAGGTGGCTGGGCCCTTACACAGGGTCTCATGCCATGGTGTCCATTCTGGCAGGCCCCAGGCACAGCTCAAGTGCAGTGTTGTGAGGTGGTGTGACGTCACTCACCATGACTGTGTATGCAGTCTGGGCACGGATGGCGTCCTTCAGGAGCAGAAGCTTCTCAGAAGCCTGTCAACAGAACGCAGAAGCAGCGTGGAGTTTAAAAGGCTGCTTGGAGCCAAAGCATCTGGTGGTCAGAGGGCCGAGCCCACGGCAACCCAGGGCAACCCACAGCAGCCTCACTGGTCTCCTGTGGTCGTGGGATGGGGCAGGACTTACTGACACAGCAGCCTTGTGGTCAGTCATGGCTCTCACAAAAGCCTGTGCCTCTGGAGTGGCCGATCTGATGTTGTCCACACGTCCCTCCTGGAATCGGCGGATGGACGCGCTCTCGTAGGTGGGCACCAGTCTTTGGTGGAGCCTGCGTGGGATGAAGGATGAATGGTACGTGGTAATTTATTCTTGGGAAATCATAAACTCAGAAAGAAAAATAGTCTCAGCAAGCTTTATTTTCACAGCCCTGACTTGACTTGGCAGAATATTTCATTTTAATATTAATAGAATTCTAGAGGGAATTCCCAAAGACGACGCTGGGGAGTCTCCCACACGGAGAGCCACGTTTGCTTGTATACACCTGGGGATGCTGCACTGACATAAAATAAAGAAGTGACGGGTAGCGCTTCAAAAAAAATTCCCAACCTGGTGGGAAACCTAGAGTTTTCTGTGAGACCTGAGTGTTTGAAGAATAGCACAGAATGGAATAATTGTGTAATTAATCATTCCCACCCATGAGGGAATCCTGTTTTATTTAAACTGATTCAAGCATGACCTCCAGAGGGAGGCAGGGAGGGGCCTTAGTAGTGGTGAGCGTAAACAACTGTCCAGGCCCTCCCTTCCAGGGGCAGCTGGGCTTCTGACAGACCCATGGGCACCGTGGCTGTGCCTCTCCTCCCCGATGACTGTTACCCGAGCAGCAGTGGCCGCTTCTCCACCAGCCAGGGGACTCCTTTTTCCTTATGCATGGGATCTGGGCCAGCGTCCCTGGGCTTGCACCCCTGGCGGGCACGCTCCCTTTCTCACCACTCAGTAAAGTCCTTGGTGTTGGGAGTGGGGGAGGAAAAAAGACACAGAGCTTGGAGAGAAGCAGTGACAGCCCAGTGTCACCCAGCAAGTCGTGGCCCCACATCTCAGCCCTCTCAGGACATGTCTCTCCCTCACTGGCTGGGCTCCTGGAGGTTTGGGAGGGCCGTGTCTAATTCTGCAGGGTGTGTGACACTGTCTTGCTTGGTGAGCAAGGGAATGACCTTCCTGTACACTCTGACATATTTCCCCAAGGCTCTGGCAAGGAGCTCCTGCCCTGTCTCCATGGTCTCTGGAGGCAAACGCCATCACTGGCCAGTCATTGACCAACTCCAATTCAGGCAGCCTCTAGGTTTCTGCTGAATCTAGGGGCAGATAAAAACAATTGTGATTATTACAGCTTAGAGCCTGAAGAATGCTGCTCATGGGAAGCAGATCCTCTTTGGCCATTCGATGAACCCAGGAGCCACTGGCTATGTCTGTTCCTGGCCTCATCCAGTGACAGCACAGCCCACAGGCAGGTGGAGGAGGGGTGCATTGTGCAGGCTGCACTGTCCCCCTCAGCTCTGGATCTGAAACTTGGAAGTGCTCATAGTAGAGAGGTCCCAAGCAGCTGGTCTCGGTGGCATCCCCAGGCCAGGCTCCAGCAGGATGCTGACCTCACGGCCTATCTCGGCCCCATGCCCTCTGAGTATCAGAAGGCACTGACCACCATTCCAAATTCCCGGTAGGTCCTGCAGCATCTCAGTACTGGTGAGGTTTCTGCCTCTTCAAGTCTCAGCGGCAAGCCCAGTCCTCATGTGGGATGACATCGGCCTTCCCCAAGGTGTCCTGACAGGACAGACACTCAAAGTGGCTGCACTCACTTCCTTGAGAATTACAGCCCTGCAGGGGACACTGGGCTGCTGTGTCCACACGGGTGCTGCCTGCTCATTAGTGAGAATGCCTTGCCCTAGCTTTACTGCAGGGTCACGTTATGCCCTTCATGGAAGTTGCAAACTGAAAGCAGGTTTGAGGGCAGAGCTTTACCATTCATAGCAGACAGTTGATGAGCCGCTGCTTCTGGAGCCCTGGAACTGTCAGGAGCTGGCCCCATCTCCAGGAAGATTTCACAATTTGGTTTCTTCGCCTCCTGTAAGGCTAATTGACCTCTCCCCCTGCCTTCACTCCTGATTTCCCTACTCTTCACCCCTTCCCCGACACAAGGCTACCTGGGCCACCAGGTCTAAATCCCAGACCTGGCCGGACCACTCCTGGCTAAACCTCCCGTCTGTGATTCAGTCTCTGGCACCTACTCTGTGCCAGGTATGGTGTGGGTGCTAGGGACTCAGAGGCATGCAAGATGCCCAGAATGTCAGGGTTGTGGGGACAGTCTAGAAAACAAAGCCAGCAAACCTGCGAACAAGATAATTCACATGAATAACAATTGCCTGAAAGAAAAAGAAAATTCAGTGTGGTATGACAGAGAATGGGTGGCAAGGGGCCCAGAGGGGCTGCGTTAGATAAGGGGGTGGGGAAAGGCTTCGAGGGATGGAACCTGGGCTGGAAAGGGCTGGTGCGTGTGGAGGGTGGTGACTCCGAGCCCACACGCACACCTTCTGTGGGTGGCAGAGGCATAGCCAGGGCAAAGGTCAGGAGGCAGGAGAGAGCTGGGCGTGTGGGAGGGCCTCAGGTGAGGCCAGTCCACAGGCGGCACTTCTAAGCCTGGCTTCTGTTCTAAGCCTGGTGTGAAGGCACTGGGAAGTTTCATGTGGAAAGTAATCTAGTCTGATTTGCATATTTCAAAGTTCACGCTTCATGAAGACAGGATTACCAGGGGCAACAGTGGAAGCAGTGACCCTAGGGAAGTGCTGCCATTGGCTAAGCATGAGCTGATGGTGGCCTGGGAGGGGCCAATGGCAGTGGAAGTGGAGGACAGGTGAGAAACACTTGGAGGAGAACGGATATGGCAGTGTGCAGGGATACGAGAAAGGGCGGAATCAAGGATGAGTCCAAAATCTTTGTCTTGATCAGCTGGGGGGGCTGCTGGTTCCATTTCCTTAGCAAGATTGGGAAGACTGGGGAGGAACAGGTTGCAGCAATAGGGCTTGGGTGAGGTGGGGGAAGTTGGGATGGAGAGCAGCCCCCCAACCCCAGCCATGGTCCTCATCCCCTCCTGGCTTTTCTCAGCTCTACACTCCAGCCCTCTGGAGCTCCGTGCCCCTGTGCCATCACCCAGGCAGTTCCCTGATGGCACATCCTTCTTGTTCTGAGGTTGGATTTGTAACCCAGTTCGGTCTGCTCCTCCTTCATGCAGACTCGGTCCCTCTCCAGTCTTCCAGGCCCACAGAAGGCTGACCCTCCCTCCAGGATGCTTCTAGACCCTAGATCCTACAGCACTGTGTCCGTCAGCCCTCCAGGGTACAGACTCACTCCACCTTCACTCACCTGTAGAAGGCCAGCTGGAGGGCTACCTGGATGAAGGCATCCGGGCTGCATTTCTGCTTCTTAATGAATGTTTTCCCATAGTTGTCAAACTTATAGACAATGAAGTCAAGGTTCTTTACTATCCTAAGGACGAAAAGGAAAAGATGTTTTTATTGCATGCAAAACAGTATGCATGCACCATGGGGTTTCCCCGGGCTTCTTGAGCCTGGTCTGTGTCCTAGCGTTCTGGAAGGTGAGGACGTAGTCCCTGCCCTCCAGGAGTGCACTGAGGTGTCAGAGACATGCCTTGACCTATGAAAGTGTCAGAAGACAAACCAGGCCAGGACTACTATGACCCAAGGTGAGCTCAGCTGAGCGGGGTGTTGGCCCTGCTCTGGAGAGTGGGTGGGGAGGTGGGCCTGGCTGTGTTAGTGAGGCAGGGACTCACCGTGACACAGGTGACATGCCCAGGATTTTGTAATTCACTGTCAGAGTAACAGAAACATTTTCCTAGTCTGCACTGAGACTCTGGAGCACTGGCTGGCCCCCATATTGAACAATCTTCTCCTCCATCAGGAGTCTGGGGTCCGGACTGACTGCCCACTGGAGCAGTGTCTGGAAAGGTCTATGTGCCTCCCCACCAGAGGGTGCATAGCCTGAGTGTGCACCCCGAGCCCACACACACCTTCCGTTGGGACTCCATGCTCCCTGCCTGCCTCTCCTTAAAGTATTCCTCCTGCTCACAGCAGCTCAGCTCTCGGTGGGGCCAGGTGCTGGGAACACAGGGGGACTTGGAGGAAACCCAGTTCCCATGAGTACTTGCCCCTCAGACCTACCTGTTGACAGACTCCTGGGACAGACTGAGCTCACTATCACCACAGCCACCTGGAAACCTCTCCCCAAAGCTGTGCCCACTCGGGCCTCACCCCCTTGTATGGGCCCCTCAGGACCCCCAGGGAGGAGCCTCCTGCTTCCCCATCCATGGGACTCTCCTGGCTCTCCTCAGCCTCCAGAGGGTGGAGCTGGGGGCCTTGGGGAATGTGGGATCTGCTCAGGTCCCTGGAAGTGAGTGGACTCCTTCACCCACTGAGGGCTCAGCAGCCCACCAGCTCACTGCCCTGGCCCCTGACTTAGCTCCTGAACAACCCTGCAAAGCTGAGATGGGATCACCACTTTATAGAACACCTGAGGCCCCTCCATGCCCACTGAAGCCAGGCATCCTCTCCGGCAGCTACCAGTGGAGGGGTCCTTCCCGCTCTTCAGCTTCCCAGCCTGGCCACACTCTGTCCTGCTCACGTGTGCCCTTCCCACAGCCTCCTCGGGGGCATCCCCATATCCCTTGCACAGAACCCTCCAGTGGCTCCTTACCATTGTCAGGGCAGGCTCTAGGCCCATAACAGAGAGACAGTGACACTGGTCACAGTGTGGCCCAACTTCCTTTTTGTGGCCCAGCTCTGGCCATTCTCTCACTTGCTGGTCTCCAAACCAGCATTCATCGTTATGAACTTGTTTTTTTTTTTTTTTTTTTTTTTTTGAGACGGAGTCTTTCTCTGTCCCCCAGGCTGGAGTGCAGTGGCGCGATCTCGGCTCACTGCAAGCTCCGCCTCCCAGGTTCACGCCATTCTCCTGCCTCAGCCTCCCAATTAGCTGGGACTACAGGCGCCCGCCAACATGCCTGGCTAATTTTTTGTATTTTTAGTAGAGACGGGGTTTCACCGTGTTAGCCAGGATGGTCTGCATCTCCTGACCTCGTGATCCGCCCGCCTCAGCCTCCCAAAGTGCTGGGATTACAGGCTTGAGCCACCGTGCCCGGCCCATCATTATGAACTTGTACAAGCTTGAAGAAGCTACCTTTCTGCCTCTTCCCCATCTGCTTGCACCATGAACTCCTAGCCATCCTTCAAGGCCCATCTCTGCAAGGCCCTCCCTCATAGTCCTGACAGAGTTCAGCTTCTATATTTTTGTGGGTTCAGGTCAGCATGGCTGTTTTTGCTTTTGGCATTAATCTTACTGTGTCACACGTTTTGGCCTGGGAGTCTACTTATTCCACTCAAATATAGAGTGCAGGTCCCATGGTATTTAACTTTCTGTGTTCTCAGAGCCTTACTAGAGGCCTGGTGCACACTAGAGCTCTGTACATGTGTGATGAATGAATGAGCAAACCAGTGAATGAATGCATTCGTGCTTGCTTACTGAATGGGAGAATCAACAGCTACAGTGCAGACATGGTTGCCAGGATGCGGCTGCCACCACTGCTCGCTGCTGCCCCAGGCCCTCCTGCCTGGGTCCCGTTAGGGCCTGAACGGCCCCCTCCCCTTGGGGAAAAAGGCCCCCTTGTCAAGTTGCAGTGTAAATTCAAGCAAATTGAAATAGCTTGAATTCAAATGACCTATTCAAACCAGTTGTTTATTACTCCCCCTGAAAGCAGGGGATGATTTCCCGGCCTTGACTCTGCTCAGTCAGGTGAAACTGAAGAAAAAAAAAAATAGCCCTGCGTTTGCATCTTATGGAAATGATGGATACTTCAGCAAGGTTATTTCCCCAGAGTTATATCTCTCCTTTAGTTTGACTATATTTCCATGAGGGATGGGGAGGAGGTGGAGCCCAAGGGGAGGCAGAGGAGCTGGGGTCTTCAGAAATTTCCAGGGAGCCTTGGGAGCTAGTAGGCAGGGGCAGGGTGGTCCCTAGGGGAACCCTGAAAGGAGACTTAGGTTGTCCTTACCGTTGAAGTTTTTCTGCCGAGGAGGCTAAGTGGCCTTGAATTTCCGGGGAGCATTTCCACCGCAGCCTCCGGGGGGCGGGGAGCTCACTGACGGAGTCTGCTCGGATCAGCTTCCTCCTGCTCTGTGTCCTGCGGGCACAGAGGCAACTTCCTGAGGCTCTGCGGCCAGAGAGCTGTGGGAGGCATCTCTTCTTTGCTCTCTGCAATCATCTTAGCTGTCAGTGTTTGCGGCCACGGAGTTTCAGGGGGTACGAGCTGCCCCTGAACCACTGTGCAGATGAATAAACTGAAGCTCAGAGAGGCCACCAAAATCATTAAGTGGCAGGGCCGGGGTTCCATCCAGTTCCGCCTGACTCCAAAACCCATTATTTCTTTTCATTGTTTTCCTATTAGACCAGGTTACACCCTTACAGAAGACTTGGAGAGAAATTTAAGAGCAAGCTGTGTTGTTCTCTTCTGCAAGGTTTGTGCCTACTAGGCTTGGTTTAGGTTTCAGTGACCCTGAGTTTCGTGGAAGAAATTGAAGACTTGGATGCAGGGAGAAGATTCTAGGAGAGAATGGGTAAAATTGGGAATGGAGGAAGGAACACCATGTGTTTAAGGCACAGAGGAGCCCTGCTGGGAAGCTAAGGAAGCAACCTTGGGATTTGGAAGCAGTGAGATTCAGAGAACTCCCCCTGTGCTGGGGCAGCCGTGGGCCTGGCCCTGGCCCTGACTCAGGATAAGCGATAGGTATTGATGTAGGCTTCCCCTCTCTCAAGGCAGAGATTCCGGAGAATTCCTTGCCACGCTTCTCCCTGACTGCCGTAAATCTGCTGCCTCCTATCCATGGCCCGTGAAGCACATGATGTCTCATACAAAGCTGGGTTTCAAATTCATCGTGTGTGTGTGTGTGCACATTTTTTTCAAATTCATCTTTTGCTAAGACGCTTTCCAGATTGACACAGCCCCCAGCGGCCACCCACATTTTTTTAGGCCCAGCATGGCAGCCCTGGGCTCCAGACTCACATGTGCTTGAGCAGATGCTCAGTGCACTGCACCAGGACGATGCCATCAAATGGGGAGTGTTCGCACACCACGCCGCAGGTGCCGTCTCGACCCACCACAAACTGCAACAGGAAAGAAGGAGTGGGCGATCATGGGAGAGTCAGCATCGCAAGGCAGCCCCTTGGCCCCAGGTTAGGCCCCTGGCTTCTCAGGGCACCTCTTCTCCAGGGACACCAGAGCACATTATTTCCTGAAGAGAACACTGCACATGATTGCAGTGGCCTGAGAATATGAGAATCCAAGACTGCTCTGCACTCGCAACCTCTTTCCCATAAAAGCTGTGGGCAGTGAAGGTGGAGCCCCAAGTTCCCTGAGCAGTCCAGGGATTCCTGAGGAGCTCATCCCGAGTCTGCTCAGCTGCCCTTGGGGCATGGGCGAAGCCCTTCAGCCCTGTTTCCCGTCATAGCTCACATCACAGGCACCATCCTGTAGTGCTTTATGTGACTATTTGTCTGATGGGCCCTGTTTGTTTTGACTACCACTGATTTTATTCCCAGGATATACACCAGTGTCCACCCCATCGTATGTGCTCAATAATTGTGTGGAATGAGCGACAATGAAAAATAACTGTCTGTTTTGGATGGTAAGCAGATTCCTAGGGAGAAATAAAATATCCCTTGACAGGAGTGAAGGAAGGATGAAGTGGAGGAAAGATGAAGTGAAGGAAGGATATACGGAAGATGCTCCACTAGTTGCCACCTGGGCTTTGAGTCAGAGACCCACATGAAGTTTTGCAGCCATGAGAGCTTTAACGAGACATGTCAACTCTCTGGACTTCAGTTTACTGTCCTTGAACACAGACCTGGTAAGGCCCAGCTCATGGATTGAGCAGCAGATTGGAGAGGAGGTGTATGAAGGATTCATAGGAGCTGTAGAGATTACTTATGACTTTTTTTGTGACTTTACAAAGACTCTATTTAGCTGACTTGAGAAAGGAACATACCTAGTGTACAAAAATACTGGGAGAAAATAATGAGAAGGACCGAATTTGGTTCTTTTTTGTTTTTTTAAGCATCCTTATTTGTGAGAGCTTTATTTTGAAGTATTGGTAGGTGAAATGATTTACTTTAACATGATTCAGCAGTAAAGAAGTAATAAATAATCTGGAGGGAATAAATGAATCAAGGTTGGCAATATGTACATGCTACTTTTGAATATGCTTGAAAATGTCCACGATAAAAGTTAAAATATCCAGAGCTTTTGCTGTCTTTATCAAAATATTCTTTCCTCTATTAGTCCTGTGGCTTCCTTTCCATAGGGAGAAGCAGAAAGATGAAGGATTAAATGCAGAGAATAATAATAATGACTTCTTGTCATTATTATTATTATTTTAAATGAGGAAGTTAATTGTCTCTCTCTTCCAACAGCACACACTCATTATGACTTGTTTACCTATGTAAATGAATTTATTTTCATAATTTTATAATTAAATTTTACAATAGAAAACTTATATCAGGAAATATTTTAAACATCTAACAGAAAATTTAGGATTTTTAAGTTTTAGAAATTTAGTTTCAAGTTTTATGTTCTGTCACGTTACTTTTTTTCTTTTTTTTTTTCATTTTATTTAAAGTGTAATGCAAATAAAGCAGACTGCCTGGTAGCCCACCACACCCAAGAGATACTCATTCTTTATCCCTAAACAAACAAAACAAGCAAACCTTTGGAGTTTTACTGAAGTCTCTTCCAGGGCACCATACCATTCCACATGTCTCGAGATGCCTCTTTCCTGGGTCTCCTCCCAATCTCTTGCCTTGTGTGCCAGAAGCTGGATCTTTACTCCCATTCTACAAAGAAACTCACTTCCCACAGAGCTTCTCCCCAAACTCACCCTTTGCAGGCCCTCCCCTCCCACCCCCAGTGTCCCCTGCCTTGCTGTCCTGAGACCAGTTCTCCATCATCTTGAATTCAGGTCCATGAAGCCCCGATGGCTTCTCCGGTTCACCTGATAATCTACCCTGCTGATGAAAAGAACCTGGAGGTCGGCATAGACTAACCCATGAGAGGTGGTAGAGAGGGCTGCACCCACCCCAACATTAGTACTTATCTGTGCCTGTCACTAAAAGGAAGGAAGGAAGGAAGGAGGCAGGGAGGGAGGGAGGGAAGGAAGGAAGGAAAGCGGTGTCTTTTAAAAACTGCTACCAAGGCTGAGTTCCAGATTCTGTGCATGTATTATATCGGTTCACCCCCACAGCTGCTCCATGAAAGATGATAAGCCATTAGCACCACTGTGGAGGCTAAAACAGCTGGCCCAGCAGCCAGAGAGCGCATCAGAAATAACAGAATCAATATGCAAACCAATAAAAAGGAAAACCTGCAGAATGTAGGGACAGAGAGAAAGGAAAACGAGGTGTTGTCTAGATATGCTTATCAATGTGAGCTTTGCTAACCCAAAGTAGAGAGATGTTTTGTTTTTGCCTGCTGTTTTATACTATATGGCATATAATATAAAAGTGTAGTGACTTTAAAATAAACAAGACTAGGTTCAGGATTGGCATGTTGGGGGAATAAAAGGAGGATGGCAGAATGGGAATGAATGGTTTGACCTTGACTTCATCCCATCTGCATGGGTATTTTTCTGTAGGCCAAAGTAAATTTCTTGCTTCTAGGCTGATGTCATGTAAATGAACGTATACGAATTATTTTATCTCATCTTACAGTCTTTCTTCCATGGAGATGCTGGGCTGTTCTACTTCTCAGGGATTGAGGGAGGTATGTTGAAATCGCCAGGCCACAGGGGTGGACATCCAAAAAGCTGACAGCTCTGGGCATCAGAAATTATTATTTCAGAATGCATTAAGGATTTGTTCAGTGGGGCTGTTGTACTCTCCTACTCCTGGCACACCCCCACCTCACAGGTGTGATGGGTGATGCGAAATGGGCCCCAGGTCTGGCCCAGACCTTCCTGGCACAGGCTGCAAGAAGGTTAGGGAGTTTGAGTTAGGTTCAGCCACTGGCTCCTCAGAAGAGTTCTGGCTGGTCCAGAGATTGACATCAATAGCACATCTCAGACCCCTCCAGCTCTCCTGACCCCTGAGACCCAGCCTCTTAGGCAGCAGAAGCCAGTGAGTGCGCCTGCCAGACGCAAGCACGTGAGGGCCTGGGCACCGGGCTGTGCCCGCTTGCCTGCTCACTCTCTCACTGGGGGCATGGCTGTGCTCTTGCAGGGCCATGTGGACAGCTTACCTGCAGGGACTTGTCATACCAGCGATTGGCCCCGTTCTTGCTGTAGCCTCCTCCGTGAAGGAGCTGGAGTGCCCTGTGGGTGTCGCTGAGCTCCACGCCTCCTGGCGCGTCCAGGCACACAAGGCAGATGCAGCGCTCAATCATGTCCAGCGAGTCCCGGTTGGTGGAGTCTGCAGGGGAGGCAGGCACAGTCCTAGCACCTGTCCCGTTCCAGGCCAGGGTCTTCCCTCCTCAGAGCCCCACACAGGGCAGGGCAGCCCTGTCTTCTGGGATCACACCAAGACCCAGGTCTTGAGCCAGCCCTGACCCCCCCACCTTGCCCCACTGTGGGTGGGCAGTGAAGTCAGCCAGAGTGTCCTGAGCCTCTGTCCTACCCCAGGATCCCAGCTCATTCGCACGGTCCCTGCAGGAGCCCTGCTCTCCAGCTGCGACCAGCTCTCCTCCAGATGTGTGGGCTATTGGTCATGCATGCCAAGATGAAGTGGGATGCTTAGAGCCTCAGGTCAGCCCACATCAGTGGAGGGGCCCTTAATCCCCCACCCAACAGCACCCTCCACTTGGGCTCCTGTGAGCCACATCTGTGTGTAGGCATGCTTGTTTATGCTGAACTATGACTTTCAGACATCTAAACTGCAATTTCAAACTTGTTGCAATTTCAAAATTAGGCAATTTCACATTAAAACCTGAAGGAAGTGTATTGCTCACCTCCCTGCCCCCAAGCTGTTGGTTCAGAGGCAGAGCTGCAGGCAGAAGGGCCAGGCTGCCCTGAGCCCACATCTGGATGAGCTCGTAGGGGCAGTTTTGGACCCATGGATCCAAAGGAGCTCCAAGCCTGGCCCACAGCTGGCTTTTGTGTTAGCCTCTACCAATTCCCAGGCTCCTCTAGACATTCTCCTACAGTAAGCAGGTCTCAAAAGGGAATCCCCCTCCCTGGTGGCACTGGAAGAGTACAGACAAGGATGGCTCTTCAGGAGCGGGAGTCAGGCACAGAGGACGTGACTTCACCAAGGACACATGCATTCCTCCCAGAGAGGACCAGAAGCTGCCTTCCCTGGCAGCCTCCTCCGCGGGGCACAGGGAGGTTCACCAAGCCCACCTGGCAGAACCTGTTGGGGGCCAGGCCTGCTCCCACTCCTGGCAGCCTCCTCCACGGGGCACAGGGAGGTTCACCAAGCCCACCTGGCAGAACCAGTTGGGGGCCAGGCCTGCTCCCTCTGCATGTTTCCATTTCTTCCAAACAGGAGTCTATTGTGCTGACGATGTTCTGTCCACTGCTCGGTACTGGGTGTGGGAGTACACAGCCTGCCTCTTGGTTTAAAGTTCACCGAAAGTTAAAAAGTCCACCCAAAGTTTAACATTTTGGTTTAAAATTCCAAGGAGTCACTTCAAGACCCAATGGTGAGGGCTGCATATCACCAGGAGAGCCTGACATTGGGGCTGGATGCTGGGACAAGATGAGGCACCCAGGGCAGGGGTGAGAGTGCTCTGTGTGTGGGAAGATGGGTGCGTGGCATTTGCAGGCAAAGGTGCATTACATGGTAGAGACTCCTAGTTGCACACCACATGTCCTTTCTTTCCTTGCTCGTAGAACCCCTGGTTTTTAGCTTGGTACATGGATAACCAACTAGAGCTACACTTCCCAGCCTCCCTTACAGCTAGGGGTAACCAGGTGTCTAAATTCTATGAGCAAGATCTCAAAAAAACTACACCATAGCTTCTGGGGAACCTCCTCAAAGATAACTAGCATGTGCTCTTTGTCCTGCTTCCCACCTTCCTCCATCCTGCTGCCTGGATCACAGATATGATGGTGGGAGCTCTCGCCTGCGTTTTGCCTTCCTTGGGCATGTGGACAGCTCCCCTTCCCAGGGTGGTCAGTAAATCTTTAAGACCATCCCCTTGGTCTTCTCAATGCCTGCTGTGTACACAGATGCTAACTGCATTGGTCTTCGCTCTGCCCAGGTGAATTCTCCAAGTTTACAAGGAGTGTCCACAGATGCCCTTGCCTGAAAGGAGTCTCCAGACCCCATGCATCCCCTTTCTCTCACTTTTTGCAAATTCTGGGGAAGGAGATGTTTCCCACAGCAGACCTTCTACTCTGGGAAGCCAGCCTAGCCTTGGGACATCCTCTTTTCCCTCCTGTTGAGGATGAGGCTTTGGGACCCCTGTGCTTTCAGAACCCCTCCTGGTCCCTATGAGGGCAGGATGCCTCCTCACTCTCTGCATGGCCTCTTGGGCTTCCCTGCCTCAGTCTGATCAGCATCAAGGATCTGGCCATGCCCTGAGGATCTAAGCACAAATGAGAGCCAGCCCAGGCCCTGGGGAAACTCCTCTTCCTGTAAGCTCCTTAAGCGGGTGCAGTCACCGCATTACCCTCTTAGAACCTGTTTCAGGTTCTAAGCTGTTTCAGCTTCTGCCGCCCATAAGGGAGAATCCAAATTTCTAAACATGGCACCGCGGGCTCCATGGCTCACTTTTGCTGCCCTTCAAGGCCACCTCCTTCCCACCCTAGATCCCTGCATGGACCTCACAGACAACTTCCTGCCCCTCCCTGATCCTGTGGACATCCCATTGCCTCATCATCATGCAGGCTGTGCCCAGGACAAGGCCCTTCTCCACCTCTGTCTATGAAAGCCCTCCCTGAGCTCCCTCATCCTCTGGCAGTGCCAGCCCTGCCCTGGAGGACTCCTAACACCCAGAGCACGTGGCCTCCACAGCTTGCTCAGTGCAGATGTGGAATTGCACTCTTGTCAGGCTGCCTCGCACAGCACCTGAGCCCAGAGGTGCCCCCCCAACCCCTGCCTACCATCCCCTGCTGCACAGCACATGACCTCACTGCCATTCCCAGACCACCGTGCTTTGGACAGTCAGCACTTGCAGCCCCTGGACCCCTGGTCTGGTCCCCTCCCCCATATCAGCACTCACTTAGGGTGGGGCCTGGGCTTCCTGAACAAGGCAAGCATAGTCCATGCTGGGTAGTGGACTTTAGTGTGCTTCCCTTGGCCTGGGCAAGGCAGGCTGGGATCTGTGGACCCAGTTCAGACAGGGGGCCTGGAGGTGCCCCGCTGGCTAATGGGAAAGGGAAAGGCCATGTCCTTATGAAAGGCAAAACTCAACTACTTTTGAGGCTTTGAGCTTCATGAGTTGATGGGAGAGTCTGGGTAGGGTGAGGCTGGGACAAGGTAGGGCTTCTTCCCCCCTGCAAGGCTCCCTGCTCTGCCCTTCTCCCCTCCTTAGGCATCCCTGAAGATGGCCATGTTGCTCAGACCTGCAGTATGTGCTATGCTAGCGGTCCCTGCAGGCTCTTAGGCTAGCCAGTGCCTTCAGAGCCCTGGGGAGGACTTGGCTAGGTCTGGGTCAGGTTCAGATCAGCAAAGAAGAAGGGAGAGGCATGGCAGGAGGTGTATAATAGTGCAGGGTGGTGGGTGGGGGGTGGGACAGTGGTTTGGATGGCTGGAGAACGGATCCCCAGGCTTGTAAGCAGAGCTTGTGAGTGATTGGCTTGACCTCCAGCTTATGGGTGAGGGCATGCAGGATTTAGGTGGGGCTGGAAGAACATAATGATGTGATGCTATTAGCTAACCTTTGATGAGCACCTACTATGTGCCAAGTATCAATCTAAACATGCATATTGATGCATATAAGATAGGTATCATTGTCATGCCTCATTTACAGGTCAGGAGCAGAGAAACCAAATATCTTGACCTTAGGCCATTTACAAGGTTTCTCTTGTAAACAAGGATGATAATAATCATCCACTAAGTGGAGGGAGCTGGGTTTGATCTCAGGCATCCAACCCCAGTGCTCAGGTTCATCAACAAGGGCTATGAATGCCCAGCTCCGTCATGTGACTTCAGCCAGCAACAACAAGGAGTACTGAAGGATCATGGAAGAGCTCAGTGTGGTCAGAGCAGAGTCTAGGATACCTGGCAGCTTGGGAAGGGCACAGGCCTGGAGGCCAGCCAAGCCAGGGCTATGGGCAGCTTGAATGCTATACACCTCATCCCTGTTGGCCATACCTCAGGGTGAACTCTGAGAGCTCTGGCTTGGTAGCTGCCTTCACCAACGGCTCCTTAAAAACAGCCCCAAAGCCAGTGTGGAGTGGGCAGACTGCAGCTCCTGAGGCAGCCCACAGCATGCCTGCTCAATCAGGAGGCTGGGAGCAGGCCTTGACGCAGGCTCGAGGCAGGAGAGTGGAGGCCTGGCACACTCCTTTTCAACTGGGCAATGCAAGGCTGGCAGCAGGAAAGAATGGCTCCCTGGGCATCACTGCCCTCATCACCTCCAGGCAGGGGAGACGGATTGTGAGGAGGCACTGAGGCCTTGCCATCACGTGCAGGCTCTGCAGGGCCCAGGAGCCCAGCACTGCCCAACAGGAACCAGGTCTTGGCTCATTAGACAGGGTAAAATGGGAGCAGGACAACAGAGCGGGAAGCCAGGTGGCCTTGCAAATGAACTCCCTGCATATAAGTAGCTGATCAGTCAAATGCTGACAAGTTTATCGTGTAAGGCAGAAAATGAACACTACACCCAAGCTCATCCACCATGACTGTGGCCCAAATATAATGGAAACACGGGACAGCGGGCTGAAGGCACACGGCAGGAGCCGTTTGTCTTGTGGCATCCTTATCGAGCACATCGAGGCTCCTTTAAAGTGGCGAATCAATCTTCCTCAAGGAGCCCTGCTTAATAGTGAGAGGTGGGGATTGAGTAATAGGAGGAGCCTGCTCTGACACCCACGCCCAAGGAGGGAGCTGACAGCTTTGGTAGTGTGGAAATTCCAGAGGCCAGGAGGCCTCGGGGAGCCCTGAGGCTGGCATTAGAGGTTGGAAGCTTACAGGCTGAGACTCTGGTGAACACAGACAAAATAGCACCTGGTACCTCTGTCTGTGCAGGGCTGCAAGACTCAGGAGATGTTCTTTAATGTGCAGTACTGTGCACAAGTACCCCCGGACATATACCAACATCTTTGGGACACTTGCCTTTGCTTGCTCTGATCTATTCCCTGAGAAGTTAGCACAAGTCAGATTTCTATGCCATGCCCATCCCCCTTCTCACCGTCCAGGAGATGGATGAACTGGGCTCTTTCTCAGGGGCTTAGACCTTCTTAACCTTTCCCAATCCTATCTGAGCACCTTTCCTCCCCAGATGAAGGAGAACTTTTTTCTTTTGGGAGGTAAATCTGCCATTGCACATGTCATATTCTTCCCAACTCTCTGGCCTAGGGGGTGATCTTTATGCTGTCAGTCCTCACAGACTATGAGAATTTAAACAAAAGTATTTCTCACTCTTGCAAAACAGAACTGCTTTGACTTGAGTTACATCAGGCACCTTTAAAGAGCTCTGGATGGAGGGTCTTCCTATTCCAGGAACATATACTTTTCCCCATTCCTCCCGCTAAAAACTTGGACATTTTATTCAAAGCAAAAGTAAGAAGACTCTGAAAGATGGAGAGAGGAAGGCAGACCAGCCAGGGACCTCAGGACCCAAGGAACATCATAGCAGCAGATTCTCTGGCTATTATGGACTGAATTGTGTACCCTGAAAAGTCATACGTTGAAGCTTCAGCTCTCAGTGTGACTCTGTTTGGAGAGAGGGCCTTTACAGAGATAATTAAAGTTAAATAAGGTCTTAATCCAATAGAACTGGTGTCCTCATAAGGAGAGGAAGAGATACCAAGCATGTGTGCACAGAGAGAAGGCCATGTGAGGACACAGTGAGAAGGTGGCTTGTAGATGCCTACCCTGTGACACCTTCGTCTTGGACTTCCAGCCTCCAAAACTGTGAGAAACAAGTGTCTGTTTTTTAAGCCACCACTCTGTGGTATTGTTATGCCAGCTCTACAAACTAATACACTGTGGGGTTTTTTGTTTTGTTTTGTTTTTTACCTAAAATATCTAACTTGCAGTTGAAGAACCCAGCAACATAAAAACACAAGTGGGTATAGTTAAAAACAAACAAACAAACAAACAAACAAAACAATTAACAAAAGCCTGCTCTCTCTAGTCAAAGGATCAGAATAGCAAGACATAAAACTTTTAGGTAATAACCGTTCTACTTCAGCCAAACACCACAGAGAAAAACCATGTCATCCTTCTCTCCCCCAGCACCCTCACCAGCAAAGGCCAAGTGGAGAGCCTAGACGTCTACCATCACCAGTCAGTAATGAGGCATCTCAGCTTCTGGGGGTATCAGAGAAGGCACAGTCTCAGATGGAAGCTGGGACTTCCATCTCCATTGGGCAATAACCAGCCCTCCGTCCTTTTCTCCACACAGCATTAATAGAGATCACGTAGGGAGCTTGAACTTCCACCCCCCAACCCTGCAGTAATAAGGAGTCCCCTCCCCCAGGGTGTCAACAGAGACCCAGTGAAGAGCCTGTGCTTCCACCTCCACCTCGTTATAACCTCCCCCATTCTCTTGCTGGACCAGTGTCAGAGGAAGCCAGCTAAAACAAGCTTAAATAAGATCCCAAGTCTCATAACACAGTATATCCAAGTTTCAACAGAAAATCACTCATTCTACCCAGAACTAGGAAAATCTCAGTTTGAACACGGGAGGCGGAGGCTGCATTGAGCCGAGATCACACCACTGCACTCCAGCCTGGGCAACAGAGTGAGACTCCATCTCACATAAATAAATAAATAAATAAATAAATAAATAAATAAATAAATAAAATTAAAATAAAATAAATAAAAACAGTAATCATAAAAAAGCCTCAACAAGCAATTTTAACATATTTGAAACAAATGAAAAAAAAGGAAGTCTCCACAAAGAAAGAAATTCTCAGCAAGAAAATAAAAGATAAGAAGAACCAAATAGAAACGTTAGGACTGCATAATGGAATAACCAATATAAAAAGCGCAGTGGATGGACTCAACAGCAGAACCTAGGGAGCAGAGAAGAGAATCAGTGAACTTGAAGACGGAATAACACTGATTAGACTGGGGGAAAAGGAACAGAGTCTAAGGCACCTTTGAGACAAAAGGTGATGTTTATGTCACCAAATTCCCAGGAGAGGAGCAAGAGGGCAGAGCAGAAAGGACTTAGAGAAATAATGGCTAACACATCCCCAAATTTGGCAAAGGACACACATCTAAAGATTCAGGAAGATAAGTTAACCCCAAACATGATAAATTCAAAGAAGTATACACCAAAACATATCATAGTCAAACTTTTGAAAACCAAAGACAAAGGAAAAATCTTGAAAGCAGCAAGAGAGAAATGATATACATATATACACATGTATCTATACATAGACACACACACACCCATATGTGTGTGTGTGTGTGTGTGTGTATATATATATATATATATATATATATATATATATATATATATATCCTATAGGAGAAAAGCAACCAGGACAATAGCAGATTTTTTTTCCTATCAGAAACCATGAAGACCAGAAGGAATTGCCATAATATTTTGTAAGTGCTGAAAAAAAAGGAACTATCAATCCAGAATTCTGTATCAAGAAAAAATATCCTTCAGAAATGAAGAAGGGGAAATAAAAACATTTTCATATGAAGAAAACTAAGAGAATTTATGCCAAGCAGACATATCCTGAAAGAATGGATAAATAAAGTGTTTTTTTGTTTGTTTGTTTTTGTTTTTGTTTTGTTGAGATGGAGTCTCGCTCTGTCGCCCAAGCTGGAGAATATAGTGGCCCAATCTTGGCTCACTGCAACCTCCGCTTCCCGGGTTCAAGCAATTCTCTGCCTCAGCCTCCTGAGTAGCTGGGATTACAGGCGCCTGCCACCACGCCAGGCTAAGGTTTGTCTCTACTTGGCCAGGCTGGTCTTGAACTCCTGACCTCATGATCCACCCACCTCAGCCTCCCACAGCGCTGGGATTACAGGCGTGAGCCACCACAGCTGGTCCCTAAGAAAGTTTTTTTAAAAGAAAGGAAATGATAAAAAGAGAAACATTGGAACATCAAGAAGAAAGAAAGAACAGTAGAAAGGGTAAATATCTGAGTAAATAAATTCATTTTCTTTCTCCTTTCAAGTCTTCTAAACTATGTTTCAGTGTTGAAGCAAAAATCATAAAATTGCCTGATGTGATTCTAAATGTATATAGAGATAATATTTAAGACAAGTGTATTATAAACAAAGGAGAATAAAAGGTGGTAAGCTTTCTACACTTCACTAGAACTGGTAACATTTCAACACTAATAAACTGTGATAAGTTATGTATATACAAGGTAATACCTACAGAAACTGTTAGAAAAAGCTATGCAAACAGATAATACTAAAAAAGTTACAGGTAAATCAAAATTGAATTCTAAAAAATGTTCAAGTAACCCACATGAAGGCAAGAAAAAGAGAACAATAATTGAAAAACAGAAAATAAAAATTAAAATGTCAGAGTTAAGCCCTAACGCATCGATAATTATGTAAAGTGTAAATGTTCTAAATACACCAATTAGAAGACAGAGATTGATGGAATATATTACAAAACATTACCCAGCTATATGCTGTCTACAAGAAATGCACATCAAATATAACGATATAGATTGGTTATAAGTAAAAGGAAGGAAAAATATATTGCATGCAAACATTAATCAAAAGAAAGCAGAAAAAGCTATCTTAATGTCAGGTAAAGTACAGTTTAGAGCAAAGAAAATTTACCAGAGACATAGAAGGGCATTATATAAAAGTAAAGGATAAATCCTCCAAGAAGACATGGCAACCCTAAATGCATCTGTACCAAGCATACTATAAAATATGTTAAACTCTGACAGAACTGAAAGGAGAAATAGCCAAATCCACAATTGTACTTGGAGACTGTAACACCGCTCTCGACAGTTGTTAAAACAACTAGACGGAAATTCAGCAAGGATGTAGAAGAAATCAACAATATCATCAATCATTCTCTTCAAATACCCATAGGAAATATGCCAAGATAGACTATACCCAGGACCATAAAACAACACTCAACAAATTGAAAAGAATTAAAGTCATTCAAAATGTGTTATCTGACCACAGTAGAATCAAAGTAGAAATCAGTAACAGAAAAATAACATAAAAAGTTCCAAACATTTGGAAACTAAGCAACATACTTCTAAACAATTAAGGGGTCAAAGAGGGAGTCTGTATTAGTCTGTTTTCACACTGCTATAAAGAACTGCCTGAGACTGGGTAATTTATGAATAAAAAGGTTTGATTTACAGTTTCACGTGGCTAGGGAGGCATCAGGAAATTTACAATCATGGCGGAATGAGAAGGGGAAGCAAGGACCTTCTTCCCATGGCAGCAGGAGAGACAGAGAACAAGGGGGGAACTGCCAAGCACTTTTAAACCATCAGATCTCCTGGGAACTCACTGACTGTCATGAGAACAGCATGGGGGAAACTGCTCCCATGATCCAATCACCTCTCACCGGGTCCCTCCCTTGACATGTGGGGATTACAATTCGAGATGAGATTTGGGTGGAGACTTAGAGACAAACCATATCAGAGTTTTAAGGGAAATTTAAAACATACACTGAAATGAATGAAAACTAAAATACACCATATGAAAATTTGTGAGATACAGCTAAAGTATTGATGAGAGGGAAATTTATAGCATTAAATGCTTACATTAGAAAAGTCTCAAATCAATAATTTCTTACCTGAAGAACCTAGTAAAAGAAGAGCAGAAAAAAACCCAAAGCAAGCAAGATGAAGGAAATAATAAAGAGCAGAAATCAATACAATTGAAAACAGGAAAAAAATCAACAAAAAGAAAGGTAGTTATTTTAAAAGATCAATCAAATTTATAGAGAGACTGACAAAAAAAAAGAGAGAAAGACACAACCACCGATATCAGGAACGAAACAGGATATCACTACAGACCCTGCAGACATCAAAAGTATAATAAGAGGATACTATGGACAATTCTATACACATAAATCTGACAACTTACATGAAATGGACCAATCCCTTGAAAAGTATAAACTACCACAATGCATTCAATACTATGATTATTTGAATAGCCCTACAATTATTAACCCGTTTATGCTGGAGGTTGCAAATTTTTTTTTTGTGAAAAATCAGACTTTGGTGATGACCTTAAGCAGTAGGACATAAATAACTCCTACAAGCTTAGCATTCTAATAATGGAACACTAGGCATAAATGAGTTAAGGATATTGAATTAGCAACATTAAAACTCCCTGAAAAGAAATCTTCGGGCCCAAATAATTTCACTGACAAATTCTACCAAACATTTAAGGAAGAATTGATACCACATATATACAATCTCTTTCAGAAAATATAAGAGGAGGGAACATTTCCCAATTTATTTTACGAATCTGGCATCCTGATACCAAAAGAAGATAAATACAGTACAACAAACAAAAAACCAAACCAACTATAGACCAGTGGCCCTCACAAATATAGATGGAAAAAATACTGAACTACATATTAGCAAGTAGAATTAAGCAATATATGAAGAGAATTATAAACCATGACCAACTGGGGCTCATTTCAGGGATGCAAGACTGGCTCAGTATCTGAAAATCAATCAATGTAATCCACCACATTAACAGACTAAAGAAAAAAATAACATGATCATATTAATTGATACAGTAAAAACATTTGACAAAATTGAACATCCATTCATGATAAAATCTCGTATTGAACTAGTACCAGAAGGGAACTTCCTTGACTTGATAAAGAACGTCTACAAAAAGCTTATAGCTAACATCATATTTAAAGGTGAAAGACTGTAATTGAGTTTTGTATGTTAATCTTTTATATTGCAACCTTGCTGAATTCATTTATTCTAGGAGTTTTTGGAGTTGTAGATTTGCTACTATTTCCTACATACATAATCATGTCATGAAAACAGGGATCATTTAATTTTTTTCTTTCTGATCTGTATCCCTTTTATTCCCTTTTCTTGCCTTAATGCACTGGCCAGAACTCCAATACTGTGTTAAACAGAGTGGTAAGAGTAGGTATCCTCTTATTCTTGATCTTAGGGGGAAAGCATTCAGTCTTTCACCTTTAAATAATATGTTAGCTATAAGCTTTTTGTAGATGTTCCGTATCAGGTCGAGGAAGTTCCCTTCTGGTCCTAGTTCTCTAAGAGATTTTATCATGAATGGATGTTGAATTTTGCCAAATGCTTTTACTGTATTGATTAATATAATCATGTTATTTTTTTCTTTAGTCTGTGGTGGATTACATTGTCTTCACACCTATCAAAATGGTTAAAATAAAAAATAGTGACAACACCAAATGCTGGCGAAGATGCGTAGAAACTGGATTATACATATATTGCTGACAGGAATGTAAAATGGTACAGTCACTCTGGAAAAAATTTTAGCAGTTTCTTAAAAAAACTAAACATACAACTATGGTGTGACCTAGAAATTTCATTCCTGGGCATTTTCTTCCAGTAAGTGAAAACAGGTTCACACAAAAAACTGCACACAAACGTTCATAGTAGCTTTATTTTTAATAGCTCAAAACTGGAAACAACCCGGATGTCCTTTGATAGGTAAATGATGAAAGAAACTGATCCCTAGCACCATGGAATATCACTCAGCAATAAAAAGGAAAGAACTGTTGATACATGCAACAATTTGGATAAATCTCCATCCAGAGAATTATGCTGTTTGAAAAAAGCCAGTCCCTGCATCATACATGCTATATGATTTTATGTATATAATATTCCTGAAGCAATAAAATTATTGAAATAGAGAACAGATTTGTGGTTGCCCAGGAGTTAAGAAGGGGGTGAGGTGGTTGTGGTTATCAAAGGGCAGCATGAGGGATCCTGGTGGTGATGGAATGTTCCGTATCTTGACTGTATCAATGTCAGTATCCTGGTTGTGATATTGTACTATAGTTTTGGAAAATGATACCATTGGGGGAAGGTGGGTACACGTGAGATCTCTGTATTACTTCTTACAACTGGATGTTAATCTACAGTTATCCCAAAATAAGTACAATTTAATTTAAAAAAAGAACTTAAGAACCAAGAAGTGCTCTTTCTTCTGGGTTCTAACCACTCTTCCCACAAAGGCAGAGGATATAAAGAGCTGTCAGGCTTCCAGAACTGGGGGAAAGGATGGTGGGGGAGAAAGGCAGGAGATACAAAAACAAAAACAAAACAAAACAAAAAAAACACCTCCCAGCTATCTTGTACCCCAAACATTACTGTGCTGCACATAAAATGGAAAACGAGGGCCAGAGAGATGGTGATCAGGGAGAAGGTAAAGAGAGGAGCCCAGTGTGTGTGCACACAGAGAGAGTGGTACGTGGAGGGCCCAGGGAAAGCAATATGCACCGCAGAGTTCATAGGGATTCGGATTCCATGCAAAGAGCAAAGCAGCCTGAGGGCCCACGGGCCCCTGCCTCTGACCACAAGGACAGTACTCATGTTCAAGTTCACCAGATTTTTCCAGAGGGTTTGTGGGCATTGGGCAAAGCATCCCCAGGGTGATCCCCAAATCTAATAAGAGCTACCATTTAGCCAACACCCTCTGTGTGCCAGGCGCCAGGCCATCTGCTTTACCGCCTATCCCCTTGGTCCTGCCCACAGGGCAGACTGCTATCTTCATACAGACTAGGAAGCCCAGGCCCCAGGAGACAGCAGCCATGGTAGGTCAAGTGCAGGCCTCTTGCCCTGGACCACTTGCCTTTCCTGCCTGGATGCTCTTGTCCCTAATGGCCTTCATTCTTCTACTGAAGGAGGGAGGCATTGGCCCAGCCCCTTCCCAGAGCAAGAGAATCACATTCAGTCTTGAGAGCTCGGGAGGTATTTCTGGGCCAATTAAATCAGAGAGGCTGTTAGTGCTAATGCGTAATTGGTTTTAAAATCAGCAGACATGCCTAGCTCTGGATGACAATACGTAAATAGCAAAATGCCCCCATCCTGAGTGGTTCTTGTAAACCATGACCATGGCCTTCTGCAGCTGTAGCCGCCTTCTGTCAGTTCCCTCCTTGCAAGCAGTGGCTCAGCTCTAATTGACTGTCGGGGATAAATATTTACGGGACTGTGTAAACGAAAAGCATCTGCCTCTGAGGTCTGGTCACAGGCTCTTCACAGCAGCACCCAGGAAAGCCAGAGGGCTGGGGGGCTCTCCAAGCTGGCCATCCTTTTCCTACAAATTGACAAGTGCTGTAGTCTCCCAGACTCGGGGCTGAATGTCTAATTAAATTTCCAGACCAGGATAACGGGTTGGCTCCTCCTGGGTTCAGGAAGGCCACAGCTTCGAGGTGGTGGGGAGGGAGGTCCTAATAGGGTGCGCAGGCTCCCTCTGAGGCCCCAAGCCTGTCTTCAGAATCCCACCCGGCCTCCCTGGCACTGCAGATCTCAGGCTGGCTAGGCAGATGCTTCCTTCCAGTGTCAGACCCTGCTTCGCCACTGGCCACCCCTAAAGGAGACAGACACAGCCTCTTCCTCGATTCAGTGGGAATGAAATCCCACCTCACAGGTGTAACGAAAGACAGAAGGTGCCCAGGAAAGAGCAAGCCAGAGGAGGACCTGGATGCTCTGCTAATATCCTAGTAAGCAGGTCCCAGCCTGGGCTGCACATGAAAACACTAGAGTGCTATAAAAATAGATTCCTTGGCCCCCCTCTGGAAAATCACTGGGGCCCGGGAATCTGTTTTATTTTGTTTTATTAAGGAATGCTCTAGACAATCCTGATGTCATCATCCAACCCTAGTCTGCAATCAGGGCTGAGTCACACTGGCCTCAGCACACCTGGCCTTAGCCTCAAGTTCCTCAGTGGACGTGGTCTCCCAGCCCCTCAGGACTCTGTCTGAATTGCTGCTTTGGTTTAGCCTGTGTATCCTGGTGCTTTGGGCCCCCAGAGGACACGGGCAGTGGCCTGCAGATGATCAGGCCGCCTTCGTTGATGTCAGTGCACACACTCCTGCACCGTGTCTGAGCCCATGTTTGAGCCGGAGCTGAGGGGTGCGGCAGGCAGCCCTGCTCCCCTGCGCCTGGGCTGTGCCACCCTGGCAGTCCCTGGAACCCTGTGGGCCTCATGCCCTCAGTGTCGTGGCAGAGGGTCAGGCTAAGCAGCCTGGGGCTCACAGGAGGGAGTCATCCTGGTTGGGGGCAGGGCAGAGGCTCAAGGGCAGTGTCTTGAAGGACAGAGGTTGATAAAATGGAGGGTTGGGGTGGACAAGCCCCTACCCCAGGCCTCAGCTGAGCACATGAGAATCTGGGGAAGTGTTTCGTCTGAGCTCAGGCTCCTTGGTCTAGACCTCCACCAGGCTGAGAGGAGCTCAGCTTGGCCAAGGCCTCCTGCCAGCGAGCGCTTGTCTGGACTCTGTGCCCATGAGCACTGTCCCTGTACCCAGGCTCCAGGAAGTGGGGGCAGGATCTTAGGGCTTCAGCTGAGAGGGTTGGGAGCTATGCTCCCCTAAAATAGCTCAACCCATTCCGTGGAGTTAATCAGGATACTGCTGTGGGTCAGAAAGCACCTCAGCCCCAACAGCCACACTAGGCAACCACCCTGGGGGCTCCGTGGCTCCCCCATCACCCCACTCCCCAGGCCACGTGTCCCCTACGTGCATGCAGTCTTCACACTTCTCCTTTCCTCCTTCTGGAGCCCTTCGTGCCTGTCTCAGATGGGCCATTCCCCTGTATGGCTAAACTCTTCTGTAGGTGTCCCGCCCAGCTTTGCCTCAACTGCAGTGTGGCACTTCCCAAGGGGCTGCCCCCCTGAGGTGCCCGCTCCCCTTCCACCCTCTCAAGCATGCTGTTCTCCTTCACACTCATGCACCCCAGGGCCAGGTGGGGTGGACAGCTTCCTTCTCCCTGTTCCTGCTTCTAAACAACTCCCCCTCCCTCATCCCACTTTGCTTTGGAGCTGGAGCTGTTAGGTTTTACACCCCCCATCACCATCATCCGCCTTGTTTCTGTGCTGCGCCAATATCTTCCAAGGTCCCCATCATGAATATCTGGGCTCTCAGTTCACCTGCTTCCCCCATGCTACTGGAATCATCGTTATGGTAATATGAGCATCCATGTGGATGCCCAGCCTCCATCCTCCTCTCCCAACTTCTCCATCTCCACACCTTTGACAGTCTCACCCCTGCACCCATGGCCAATATCACATCTGGGAACTTCTCTGTACCAGGAGCCCACCACCTCTAAAGTCTCGGTTTCAAGCATCCCACACTCTGACCACATTCCTGGCTTTCTAATTCACATCCTCTGATACCCACTGAACACATCTCATGTCACTGAGATGGCCAAACCCCTCGGCCCTGCTATGCTCTCACCATCTGTCATTTACCCTGTCTGTCACTTCATTCCTCTTATGGGCCAAATTGTGTCATTCCAAAATTCCTGTGTTGAAGTCCTAACTCCCAGAAGCTCAGACTGTAACTGTATTTGGAGATGGGACCTTGAAAGAGACAATTAAGTTAAGGCCATTTGGGTGATGCCTAATCCCATATAACTGGTCACCTTATAAGAAGAGATTAGGATGCAGATACGCACAGAGGCAAGACCACATGAAGACACAGGGAGAAGGTGGCATCCACAAGCCAAGGAGAGAGGTGTCAGGAGAAACCCACCTGCTAAACTGTAAGATAGAAAGTGTCTGTTGTTGAAGCCTCCCAGTCTGTCGTACTTTGTTATGGCTGCCTGAGCAGACTTGAACCTGCCTAAGCAGACTTGAACACACTTCCTTACTCAGCTCAGATTCCAGCATGACCGTTCTCTGCCACACCTTCACCGTCCCTACCAGTTACACTCACCAACTCTGGCTGAACCTGAGGAGCTGAGCATTGGTGGGGAAGATCACATAATAATGTTAATTAGCCTCTCCTAAAATATATCACTTTGAACCTTCATATATGAGCTCAACATAGTCCATAAATCTTATCAAGTTTTTCAAGTCTTCTTTCCCACTTTCCAGGAGGCTATTTCACACAGTCGATTTCATCTTCAACATCCACCTCCCCGCTTCTTATCTCAAGGTTGTGATCTGAGACCAGGAGGTACCACCTGGGAGCCTCTGCATGCTCCTACCTCTGCAGCCTCAGGCCCAAGCTTTCCACTTCACCTTGTACCAACCAAAGGCCTCTTATTTTCTGAGTTCTATCTCCTTTTGCATTTGCAAGAATTCCACCCCTCCATTTATCTCCTGTCTCTTCATCAATTTCTTTTACTAAATTCCTTCCATACATTTGTCTCTCCTCCTAAAAACACCTCCCTTGATCCTCATCCTCTTTCAGCAACTGCCTCATTTTTCTCCTCCTTTTAGTATCAAAACGTCTGAAAAAAGTCAACCACACTCACTGGTTCAAATCACTGACTGCCTCATTGACAATTTCTTTCTGCTGTTGGATCACTTCTGTCAGTGTGCAAGCATTTGTTCTCCTGCTACTCCAGTCTGACTCTCAGTAAGCCCAGTGACAACTTCAGGGTTGCCAAGCTGGGTCTCCTGTGTCCTGTTCCTCCTTGAGCTCTCCACAGCATTCCATGTGGCTGGCTGCTCCCTCTGTCTTGAATCTCTGTGACTCTTCTGGCTTTCCTTTACTTCATGGGCTGCTCTTTCTCAATCCCCTTTGCATCTTTCTCCACCTGACCTCCAGGCCCCCTGTTCTTCTGTTTCTAGATTATCTCACCCAGGTCCACGACTTTAAGGATCATTTATGTGCTGATGGCCCTCAAATTTACAGCTCTGTACTGACTTCTCCCTTGGGCTCCAAACACATATATCAAGCTTGACGTCTCCACTCAGACGACCCAAGCACCTCGAACCCAACATGTGTGGCAATGATTTCTCCATCCCATACCCACTCCCTGACCCTGTTTCCCATCTTACTAAATGGCACCAACATCCACTCATGGCTCGGATAAAAAGCCCAGGAATTGTTCTCGCTTCCAATGGCCTTGACCCCACTGGTCTCTCCATCTTCACTCTCAACCCTGGCCCAAGCTGCCATACTCTTCCACTGGGAAACTGAAATCATTTTGTAAATGGTCTCTCTGTTTCTGTTCCATAGGCAGGGCTGCTCTGGGGAGGGGGGGATCTGTGAAGGATCAGTTTCTTGTTGTGTAGATGACACAGTTGGCACTAACTGGATTAATCGGATTACCCAAGGGGAGGCGCGTGTGTCCCCTCCTTTCTGTCGCATTTCCCTCAGAAACAGCACTTCCATTCAGAAAGCCAGATCAAGTGCCATTAACAAATCAATTCTGATCCGCAGCCCAAGCGCTCAGACCTCGGGGCAATCCAGCCAGCCCTGAAGGGCGTGTCTTGGGCCTGGCCTGCTAATAAAGTAGAAACTATGCTGGAGGCAGAGGCGATTATTTTGATGCCTGTCTCTGTCCCTGAAGGGGAGAAGAGTGGGATTTGATTACACCATGGTCTCCTGAGGGAATTAACTCACTGCAGAATGCTAAGTTATTAATTCTCCAGCAGGAGGTTAGGTCCAGGAGGGCAGTCAGCTTTCACACCCCTCTTTGGCTCCTGCAGCCCCCTATTTAGGACAGCATTCAGGAGGTGCCCAATAATTGGATGAAAGAATAATTAATTGGTAAGTCGGGGAATAAGTCTGGGGCCTGGCCTTTTTAATCACCCTTCACTCTTTTATTTAATAAATGTAACTGGGCCCAGACTGTGTTTCTCAGAAATTAAACCAAACAGACAAGGCCCCTGTCCTTCTGACCTTATAGGCAGTGGGTGGGAGGTGCGGGGAAAGGCAGATAATCAGCATTTATCAAACAAATGCAAAGGTGTCCTCAGAGATTGAGCAACAGAGTCAAGGTAAGAGAATGGGCCACAGTGACACGGTGTGCAGGAAGGATGCCCAAGGCGGTCCTGAGGCCGGACACCTGGGCTGAGCTCTGCATGGGGCAAAGAGCCAGCTGGATCTGGGGGAAGACCCTTCTCGAGAGAGACCAGAAAATGCAAGTGGCTGTTGTCAGAAAAAATAGTCCCAGTACATCTGGCTCAGGCCACCTTCGCTGGGCGGCTGCTCTCCTCCTCACCCTGGGGGTAAGGTGGGTGTGTCCCTGCTGGGCCGAGGGCTTTGCCCAGGATTGGTCTGCCTGCCTGGGTACCATCCTTCCCTCCAGCCTTTCTCACTCATGGCATGGGGCTTTGTTCCATTCCCACCTCTTCTAACAGAGCCTTTCACAATCCCACTCGGAAGGGCTCCCTCCCCTCTCTGAAGTCCTGGAGCACGTTTTTGACGCCTGTCTGAAGTGGGTCAGCACTGCATGCACCTGGATGTGAGTCTCCTCCCCATGCCCTCTCTTCCCGTTCCCATCACGGGGCTGCTCTTGGGTAGAGGCCTCAACTCCTTTGTCTCCCATACTCCCCGGGCCGAGCCCAGGGTCCTCAGTAACAGATGTGGAGAGTCTGAATAGATTGCCTGGCCCAGTAAAATTCTGAGGGGGCAAATAAAGAGTCACAGAAGTCTTGCTTCTCATTCCAGCATCTCTAACATGGGCAAGGAAGGAGGGCATTCCATCATCTCCTGGAATAGGACCAGCTTTGGATCTGAAAGTAGTTTCCAGGAGGGTGATGAAAAATTTTCAAGAATATTCCTGGCTTTCTTATGGGAATGCTTGGAGACTTTCATAAGAACAGTGCCACAAGATAAGGGACAGCTTGAAGATGAAGAGTCCCAGGATGGAGAGATCAGGTGAAAGAGGTGGTGAACCACTTTCCCGGAGGCAGGCTCCATCCCACACCCCCATTCAACGACTCCCCCAGCCACTCTCAGTGAGCACCGCCCACCAGGAAAACACACCTGCTCACTTGCAGCCAGCCTTCCTCCAGCTAACTCCCCTGCCCCGCCCAATATTCCCAGACATCCCCAATTCCAGCACTAGTTAGTCCCACCAAGAAAGCCAGATACTGTCAGATGGAACACGAGGGCACAAAAGGTGGCTTCGGTGGCAAGGCACCATGGCTGGCCGCAGGGCATGCTCTGGGCCCTAAGCTCCCGCACTATGGCTGATGGGGATGAGGCCCTGGCGCAACCCTGGAGGAGGGAAAGCTGATGGGCACGAGCATGAGATGGGCATGGAGATGTGCTGGGCACTGCGGCTGACCTTTCACGAGGACCGTCCTGGCCTCGGCCCACTCGCTCCTCCCGTCAGACGTCAGCAGGCCAATTGGAGGCAAACGCTCGTCCTCGTTGGAAGCCATTTTGACTATCTTTCTCAACTGAGTGAACAGATCCCCCTCACTGAGACGGCGGAAATTAATGACAACATCCAAGACAAAGAACTGTGGGGTAAACAGGTCAAACATGTCACTTGTTGGCTGGCCAGGCCTTCACTCAGCCTTCACACGTGAGCTTGGGACAGGGATGCTCAGGCCCAAGGTTCCCAAGGTGTTTGGTGGTTCTAGTCTCAGTTTAGGGACGAAGCCAAGGCTGGACTGTGCTGGATTCCATGCTGCCCCCAGTCAAAGAAGGCAACATTAAACTTAGCCAAAAAAATATGTGCTTTTATGGTTCACGGAATCCATTATGTTTGTGGGGAATGGAATATAAATTGGCACAGCTACGGTTGGAGAGCAGTGTCTACCAAAACTAAAAATGTGCATATCTATGACTAAGCAATTGCACTTATAAATGCATATTTTAGCCTGAGGCTTAGAGAAACATACCCGTGTATACCGGAAGACACGAGGAATGTGCCTCTCGGCCTTGTTTGCAACAGCAAAATTGTAGCAAGAGCCTCACTGCTCTCCAGAAGGGGAATGGCTAAGTGAAATGTGGTGTATATGTCTGGGGCATGTCTACCCAGCCATTGAAAAGAGTGAATTAGCAATAGATAGAGCCACAGTGATGGGTCTTAAACACACTGGTGAGTGGAGGAAAAAAGCAAGCTGGCAATCATATGCAAAGGAAGATTAAAATGGAAAACCAACACACACCATGCGTGCATGTGCACCTACACGTGTGCGTGCGTGTGCACCCTTTACATGTGTACCTACGTGTGCTTTGTATGTCAGCCCTGTGGTTCTGTCATTTTGTAGCTTTGAAGGCTAGAGCCTTGGGCTTTGTGAAGGGTCTATTCCTAGACCCAGGTCAAGATACCCTTTTCAGCTGATTGATATGAGTACCTTGTTTTCCCTTCCCCTCCAACACCCTAGCAGTGTCTGCATGGCCTGGTC
This sequence comes from Symphalangus syndactylus, assembly GCF_028878055.3. Classification (NCBI taxonomy): domain Eukaryota; kingdom Metazoa; phylum Chordata; class Mammalia; order Primates; family Hylobatidae; genus Symphalangus; species Symphalangus syndactylus. Next base: position 83,932,873 of record NC_072426.2, read on the forward strand.
TAGTGCAGGGGCCCAGAGCATGTCTGGAAGAGGTGGTTACGGTGGCCTGTGGGAGCTGGGAAATACTTGGCTTGACTTTTGAATGAAGATGGGGAAACATCCTTGGTCTATGGCCAAGGTGTCAGGTGGGCTGTGAGAGCTCCTAGATGGCCTTCAAATCTAGGAACAGAGGTCACAGCTTCCCTCAGATGTCAGGGCTCCACAGTGCTCCCAACTTACTAAAAATGTGAGGTGAGCCCAAGATCACATTGTAGAGCGAGTACCAGGGGAGTCCCTGGGATTGTTGCCAAACTTGCGTTTTAGCAAAGCAAAAACAAAAACAAAACTGTTTGTCAGAGGAAATATTTATGTGAAGCTCAATATATGGAATATATAGTGCAGTGGGCACAAGGAAGAGGTCAGGAGCCCTTATCCTCAGCCTGTCCCCCAGGACCCATGTGTCCTTGTTGGCTCTGTGGAACCCAGTCTGAAGACCTGAGCTGCAGGGGGTAGACCGTGACCTTGGGGCACTGGCCAGACCTAGGAGTCCTTCCCACTCTGGGACAGACCACTTAACTTGTCTGAGTCTCATGTCCTCAACCGTCACATGGAGATCCTAAGGCCCCCTCTGCAGGGTCACTGTGAGGATTAAGTGGGATGAATACATGTTAAGTGCTGAGCCCACAGGCTGGCACATGAAAAGGTCCTATTTGTCAGTCTGTAACACTGTCTGTCTGTGTGTGGTCTCCAGAAAGGCCAGAGCCTGGGTGACTGCATGGAAAAGAACAGATGTACAGGTAGAGGGTCTCAATCATGACCCTCGGTGCATCAGGGCTGAAGTGAGAGTCCAGTGAGGATATTCTCAAACTGATGGCTCTCAGTCTTAGAAACCAACTGGTGGAGAGACATGGGACTGACTGGAAATAGGCACCCCACTTTGGAGACACGGTGCCCTAGCTCCCTGTGTGACTCAGGGAAGAAGCCTGAGCCCCCTCGGAGAAGGTAATGGATGTGAACGCATGGCCACTGCATACTCTGTGCCCTCCCTCACCAAGACAAGGGGCTGCTTACCTGATTGCAGCAGGCTACGATGACGTGCTCAGGCTCCGGCATGATGCTGCTGTTCTGGGCCACCAGCGTGTCCTGGGTATGGCCGGGGAGCCGGTAGGAGGAGAAGAGCCCATAATATTGCTTCATGCAAAGGGGCTGCCCTGACAGCTGGCCTTTGGCACAGTCAGTGGGAATGGAGTGGCTAAAGGAGAGGAGTGGGAAGGAGGCAGCCACGAGGGGATGGTGGGGGGTGAGGGGAGACAGAGAATGGGTTTTATTGTAACTTGATTAAGCAAAACAGGGCACAGAACCCAGAATTGCATCATCATGGCAGATGCAGAGCTCAATTCTCCACTTTTTAAAGTAGTGGAGGCCCCATTTCCACAACACATGGAGATCCTCAGAGTTTCCTCAAACCTCTGCCTCATACACGGCATGTGCAAACCCTGCCAGTTAGCCTTCTGCATCTTTGCTTATGCTGATCTCTCAGCATGCCTTTGCCCCAACCCCAGAACTCAACTGTTCTATTGAGAAAACTCCTTCCCCTCCTTCAAGAGCCTACTCCTTTATCATCTCTTTTAGAAGCCTCTTCTGAGGTCAGTGCAGGAAGTTATTTTTCCCTGTGGTCTCAGCATGCCTTGTCCCTATCCTTCCTCTCTTCCTCTCTTTCTTCCATCCATACACCCATCCATCTATCCATCATCCATCCGTACATCCATACATCTACCATACATCCACCACCAAACATTCATCCCTCCTTCCACTAACCACCCTCTCATCCATCCACCATCCACACATCTATCCACCATCCATCCATTCTTCCATCCACCCATCCATCCACCAAGCATCCATCCATCCTTCCATCCACCCATCCATCCACCAAGCATCCATCCACCATCCACCCGTCTATCCACCATCCATCCATCTTTCCATTCAGCCATCTTTCCATCCATCCATCCATCCATCCATCCATCCATCCATCCATCCATCCTTCCACTCTTTCAGCCAACAAATATTTGTGAAGCACATCCTCCGTATAGGCCAGGCACCATTCTGGGATGTGGGGATATGGCAGCAAATAAGACATGTAGCTCCTGCTCTACTGGGGTGCAGGTCCTAGGATGTGTAAGTGGGGAGTAGGCCACAAGCAGCAAACCAGTGAACAGGAGAATTTCAGGTAGTGAGACAGAGTGTTGGCAGGGACAGGAGGTGGTGACCAGGGGCAGTCTCACTGAGGCAGCTTGATTGAGCTGACCCCTACGGGTAAAGTGTCCCACAGCACTGCAACTCAAAGTATGAGTATTGCACTAAACTGCTGTGACTGACCCATGACTTGGTGTAATGCCTGAACCCAGAAATGTTTGTAGCAATGTGATGGGAGTTTTATGTCTGTTGAATCCTCTAATAAAACATTTGGTCTCATATTTCGTACCGTTTTTCTAGTAATCAATTTTTTGTTGTTTTACACAAATTTTACAAAATGAAAGAAAATATATTGGTTCTTCCCCAGAGGCAGCTTGAGAAGCCCTGGTTAAAGGCAGAGAGAAGCCAGTGGGGCTGAGGCCCAGTGAAGACAGGGCCAGAGAGGTGGGCAGGCCGGGTCCTGTGGGGCTCCAGTGGCAGTGGGGAGGAGCTATCACCTTATTCTTGGTGCAGTGAAAGCCCTCGGGAGGCTTTAGCACGCAGGGGCACGATTGGGTTTCCATTTTGTTGTTTTACTGACCCTGCTTGTATGGGGAGAATGGACTGAAAGGTGTCACAGGAAGAACAAGGAAGGAGGTTGTGGCAGAGAAGGAACGTGATGTCTCGTGAGGGCAGCAGGGAGGGAGGAGGGAGCTTGAGGACATGGTGGGGAGGGAGAATGACCACATCTGAGCACCATGGGTTACATGAGGGTGCAAGGGAGAAAGCAGAACAAGCACAGGTGACTTCTAGGTTCCCAGACTCACCAACAGGGCATGTGCTGGTGCACGTATGGACATGGCTCCACAAGGTGTGGGAGGAGTTGGGGAGCGGGGAGGGAGAGGCGAAGCTCTTCTGGCTCATTTGTGATGACTGAGAGACACCCCAGTGGGGATGGCTGAGGCTTGGATGAGCGAGTGTGGGACTCAGGGGAAGGGACACAGCTGTATTTTGTGTCTGTTTAAATGACTGTGTTGCCCAATAGTCTAAGGACATTTTGAGGGGAGGATGAGGCCTTATTTCTCTTCCCCTTCCCAGCATAACTACATTGCAAAGTGAATAAGTTAATTAATTAATTAATTAATTAAAGGTTCAAAATAGGCACTCAGGAAAATGTTCCAGTCTTAAGTCCTTTTCCATCATTGGACATGGGAACCTGCATGTGGATATGCATGGGTATTCGTGTCTGTGTGAGTGTGTACACACACATGTGAAAGTCTGGGATCAGAAGGAAAGTGAAGTCTCATGGGGGCAGTCAGTGATGAATGGGCACCAAGTCCCCAGGCCCAGCAAGACAAGGCTGTTTGAAAACAGACAGGACGGTGAGCTGGAGGGGCGAGTTCTGGGAGGAAATAGAGTGCTATCCACGAAGAAGGGAGAGACCAAAGACACACCATGAGGAGACAACAGCCCAGGGCCTAGTGACCCATGGCATTTAGAGAGGAGTGAGCAGAGCACCCAGGAGCATGTGGTGCAGAATGCCCTGGACAGCCTGAGCTGCTCCACCCTGAGAGTCTGGGAGCCCTGCCTGCCCCTCTCCGGAGGGAACAGCCCTACCCTGGAGGGGCTGTGGGTCTAAGCCTCTGTCCCAAGGCTGGGTAAAGACTGAGTTGAGTCAAGTTGAACAGAGAGTGAAGTTTGCCCCTTGCCCCCTCCTTGCTCTGCCGCCACCTGGCTGTGTGACCATGGATGAGTCACTTAACCTCTCTGAGCTGCAGCTTCCTCATCTGTGCAAGGGATGCTTCTTTGGGCCTCTCTCTCTCCTTCCAGCTTCTAATGCCCTTATAGTCTCTACCTTGAGAGACTTGGGTCCTCCAGACCCGCTTACTCTCCCTGCTGCTCTCAGACACCCTCCTGCTCTCTTAAGCTTGGCCAGGAGAGGGACTTTCCTCCTAAAATCAAAGAGAGCCTGCGGTGCTTGAGCAGCCCTCTCCATCTGTCAGAACAGCCTCATGTCCACTGAGCTTGGTGGGAGTGAGGACGCAGAGGCTCCGGCTGGAGACACCATTCCTCCAAGTGGCAAAGCAGAACTCCCCATCACCTCACTCTAACACCTCTTCCTTCCCCGCCTTCCTATGTGTTCTCCAGCTTCAAATGAATTCACTCCACCTCTGCACGTACGTGTGGAGGGAGGGGGCATTTTTAAAAGATCAAGGAAGGATGGTGCTTGCCCCAGGAAAAGGAACAGTTAACAGACAGGCCAGCTGGGTTAAAGGTCATCCCGATGGTGGGGGAGTGGGTGGGGGCAGGGACATCTCTGCTCGGTGCCAGGAGGCAGGAATGGGAATACAGAGCTGGAAAAAGACAAGGTTCCTGGAATGGAGGTGGACGCATAGGCAGACTGTGCTGGAACAGGGCATCACCCTCCCAGTCCTACCTGTCCAGCAGGGCCTTGTAGCTGAGTACACCAGAGATGAGGCTGGCTGCAAACCTGCAGGGAGAAGGGAGGCCTGAGCCCTTCCTCCCAGGGCCTGTCTTCCCCCCTCCCTCCCTCCCTTCTGCCTCCCCTCCCTCCTTCCCTCTTCCTTCCATCTTCCTCTTCCCTCCCTTCTCCCTCCCTTCTCCCTCCCTCCTCCCTACTGCCAAACTCTATGATCCCCCACTATATGCCTCCCCCGTGTGCACTAATCAGATGTGGTTCCTGCACTAATCAGATGTGGTTCTTGACCCCCAGCCCAATGCCGCGAGCCCACCACAGGCCTTGGATTCAAAATGGTCCTTTGGTGAGAACTGGGGGTGGAGCAGCTCTTGGGGAGGGGAGAGGAAACAGGAATCACCTTGAAGAGGAGAGGGAGCGGAGAGGGAGACGGAAGCCAGGAGAGGCCACAGAGCAGGCCAGAAGGGGTGGAGGGTGAAGGGTGGAGTTCTTCCTTGGAAAGGCCAGCCCTGGGGATGGACAGGGCAGGGCCCCTGGCGTTGTGGAAAATTTTCTCCCAGGAAAAGCTAGTAATTTGGTCCCTTTCCTCCCACACCCCAGTACTAATGAAAAGGAAATCGAGTGCTTGGGGAAAGGACTGGAGAAATGAGCAGTGGGAACTGTCATCCCAGGATGCTGGGCCTGGCTTAATTGCACCAGGAGGAAAATACCTCCTCAGACGCAATTGTGAGAACGGTTTTCAGAAGTCATTCATCTGTCCACACCTTCCTTCTTCCCTGGGGAGACCCCAGCTACAGTGGGAGGGAAGGCTGGCCAGCTGGTAGGGTGGGGTGGGGAGGTCTTCCTAGCATGGCTAAGCCCTGCCCAGAGGTGAGGTGGGCCCTGCCCCTTGTCCTCGGGCCACTTTGCTCTGCCCTCCCTCTAAACTGTCTCCACCACTTGCCCCACTCAGGTCTTAAGACCAGACTCTGAGAGACTCCAGAAGGGAAACCCTTCCTCCCTGCACCCATCCTCCATTGTCATCAGCGGCCAAAGGCCCTTCCAACGGCTCAGTGAGCTCTGAAATTACAGCAGATGGCACAGGCTCTGGCTGCTGGCGGGGAGGAATTGTTTCCAGCCTTCTGGGGCCTCTGCTTAGAGCTGGGGGCTCTGGAAGGAAGCAGAGACCCTCTCAGACAGCCTGGGGCGGTGTTTCCCAGGGACAAGTACTGGTGTGGTCCAGGGACACACGCCTCCTCCCAGGGCCTCAGCCAGGCGGAGGCTGTGGGGATATTTGGACCCATGACCTCCATGAGTGCCCATTCCACTGCAAGATAAATATAGACTAAGGCTGATTGTGTGATTTCCACTCCAGTGCAGCCACACCTAACCTTGCTCCCCACCTGATGGCCTGGACGTCCACTGTCTTGCGGCATTTGGCCCCAGGAAGCTCAGCCGAGGCTCCAGCTTTGACCTTTCTTTGCTGGCACTGGGGTAAGGGCCCTTGCCTTGGGTGAGTCCCCAGGTTATGAGCTAGGAGCACCAAGGCCTCACCTCAGCTGGTCGTCGGTGCCAGGGAAGTGCTGCCGAGCAAAGATCACGGCGGGGCTGGAGTTGACAGGCAGGGCCAGGCGGTTGTTGAGATACATGTCATTCAGCCAGTACTCAGACACCTGCCAGGGAGGGCAGGGAAGGCCGTCACATCCCTCCAAACAGTCCCAGCCTGACAGCCCCGAGAGAAAATTGGGACGCTTCACCAGAGCATTAATTCATTCATTCCACAAATATATGCTAAGCCCCAGGTATGTGCCAGGAGCTTCCCAGTCCACCGGGCCTGTCCTTCACCTTCGTGCCCTCCTGTCTCCTTTCTTCTCTTCCAGTCCCCATCCTGGTGGCTTGGTGCTACATTGCTGTCCTCTGCCTGTCCTTACAGGTGTCTGCTTCCTGCCCTTCACCCTCTTTTCTTTCCTGATGCAATCTCTGTCCTCATCTGTCCCCTATTCCTGTCCCCGATTTGTCCTCCTCTTTCTCTATCCATATTTCCCATTCCTCATCTTGCTTGTTTCTCATCCTTGTCCCTTTCTGTCCTCCAATCCATGCCACCTGCCTGTTCCCACACCTATCCCCCATCCCTGTCCCTCGTCTCTCCTTCTGCCTTGTCTTTGTCCCCTACCTGCCTCTCACTGAGACCCCTCTGTCTCCAGGTCTGCCTCCCGCCCCTCTTCTATGGGTTCCTTGTCTGCCCCTCTTACCCAGTTGGCTGTCTTCTCCTGCCGCTCCAAGAGTTTCTGCTGCAGGGTCTCGCCGAGGCCACCAGGGGCCCCAAACCTCTGCACAATGGCCTGGCTTTTCCTGAACTGCTCCTCAGACACCAGGTGTCGCATGCACTGCAGGTACGTGGCCAGGGTCTGCTGCAGAGGTGGCACAGGCAGTTTGGGTAGCCCCTGGAAGAAAGGGTTTGTAGGCATTGTGCCTCTAGTATGTGCGCCCCGTGCTTGTCCCCAAGTTGGTCCCTAGTATCTGTGTCATTCTGCCCCTGTGTTGTTCTCTACCCTGGGACTCCTCCATTTCTAGGGCTCAGCTCAGCAAAATTATGAATTTAGGAAGCTCCTGTTTGGCGTCCCTGACCTCATTGTGCTCTGTCCCCAGAAAGGGATAAAGTGCAGAGGAAAATACAGTGATATTGGCACCAGACTGACCTGGGTTTGTACCCTGACCCTGCTGCTGACCAGCTCTGCAACCTTGGGCAAGTCACTCTCCCTCTGTGCCTCAGTTTCTTCCTCTGTAGAATGGGAGTAGTAACCCCTATCTCTCATAGGATCAAACAGATAAAAGATATGAAAGTGTTTTTAAGCCACAAAGGATGGATCTAAGATGAAATAGTCCTGTTATTGATATTGTTGGCTGCTGGTGACTCTTAATTTAGAGATTGTTCCCAGCTGGGGCTCCAGAATCTGATTGATCTCTGGACCTGAAGGGGGCACACTTACAGAGAGATTTGGAAGGATAAAAGATGATTTTGGATGAGAGACATAATTCAGTGCTGCCCTAATGACTAGAATTCTACAAGAGGGTTCTTCGGAAGATGATTCATGCCTTGAGCTTCTTATAAGTCCCTCCTACTTATAAAACCCAGGCAGGGAATTTTGTTTCATGTGGGTGTTAGGGGCAGGGGCAGGGATGCAGTGGATGTCCTTCCTCTCTGAATCTCTCCAAGCCTCTGCTCCTCATCCATAGGACATAAATAACAATTCCTACCTGAGAGGAACACAGAGAGAATTAAATGAGGGAACAACTGGCCTCAAATAGGCACATCTAAAATGTTCTGACCTCGATATCTTATACTTCCAGAGGAATTCCCAAGAGAAAACCCATACTCTTTGGGGGCCCCAAAGTGTGGCTAGAGTCTAGGAAGAACCCCCCACTCCACCCTCCTATACGCATGCTGTGCCTCTCAGTTCACCAGCAGGTTCACCACAGAAGGCTTCTGTGTGGCTTCAATTTTGTGACTTTCCATTTATGAATGAGGAAACTGAGTCCCAGAGAGTGGAGCAGCTGGTCCAAGGTCACATACAAATCTGATGTCAGACTAGGAGCTAAAATCAGTCTTCCATGTCCACTCTGCTTCTTTCTCCTGGGTCATTCTCTCCCTTCCCTTTCACTCCCTTTTCCATTCCTTTCCTCTTCTTGTCCCTCACTTGGCCAGTGACAATAGGAAGGCAGAACTTATAATAATATTGCTTAAATTGTACAGTTTCTTCTCCTGTAAAATGGGGGTAGTAAACACTGCCTCTCATAGGATTAAAGATCTAATGTATGTGGAAGTTCTTTTAAGTCATAAAGGATAGATCTAAGATGAAATAGTCCTGTTACTGATATTGTTGTCTGCTGGTCAGTCTTAATTTATAAACTGTTCTCAGCTGGGGCTCCAGAATCTAACTGATCTCCGGACCTGAAGGGTGTACTCTTGTGGAGAGATTTGGAAGGATAAAAGATGGCTTTGGATAAGAGACATAATTCTGTGCTGCCCTAATGACCAGAATTCTGCAACATGGTTCCTGGGACACCCTGGTAGACAGTGAGGCACCTTCCTTCAGGGGCTTCTCCTCTGTGCAGTGATGAGTTTCCATGAGACAGTAAAGGGTTCCTCCCCATAGGCTGCAGAGTGAAGGGGCCCCTTAAAAGCACCTCCTTCTCTGCCCCTGCTGCTGATAGATGAATGACGGCCCTCTGCCTGTCTGATCCTGCCTCTACGGTTCACTTCTCTGGCAGGGGTGGGATGTCAGTGCCAACTATGGGCTGCTCCCGCCCTGGGGAATGATGCGAGGACAGATCTGGGCAGCATCCCAGGCTGCCCTGCCCAATCCCAGTGAGCCAGGTCTGGGCCCCCAACCCAGCTGTTCTGGTTCTTTCATCTCGTGCGGTGGGGGGTGGTCTGTGTGACGGTGGGTGGGTGAGCACCTACAGAAAGCCCAGCCCAGTTAGTGGCCTGCCCAAAAGGGCCCACAAGTCTGGCTAGAGACTCCGCCAGACACTGCTCCCCTTCTTCCAGGCTCTGACAGTGTGCTGTGACTTGGCCTGGCTAACAGGGAATCAGCAGTGGGTAAAAAGGAATAAAGCAGGAAATCGCAGCTCAGACATCTCAACCCCCCAGGGATCCTCCCCAGACTCTCCTGGACTTCTGGCCCTGTACTAAGGAGTGTCTTTGGACCTGGGAGTCTCAGGTCAATGCTCCAAAACTCCGTGTTTCCTGGGCAGTTCATGTGAGTCAGATCCTGGGCTGGACTCAGAGACGATGGAGAAACAGAGCCTGCTCTTAAGGAAGCCACAGCCCAGTGGGGTGGGTAGAGAAGCATGCCAGTGGACCAGAGGTGACAATAGATGTTTGTCAGCTGCAGAGGTCAGGGCAACGGAGTGAGCAGCTTCTTGGGGAGAAGCCAGAAAATTCTGCTCAGGGTTTCAAATGAGGGCAGGGGGAAGGGGGAAGGAGGAAGGAGGAAGAGGAGTGGCAAAAACACAAGTGTGGGAGAGGGGAAACACATGCAACCACCTGAAATCAGGTGTGTTGCTCTGCCACCCGAAGGCTGGCTGGGGTGGGAGGGAGGATGCCTGACCAGGGAGGATGGCATTGTCTCAGGCCAGTGGAGAACATGGTGCCTAAGGCTCCAAGGCTGAACTAGTGACAGCAGCTGGAGCTGGGACTTGCAGGGCTTGAAGGAATTCAGCCCCACCCTAAGGCAAAATCACTGGGCTTAAAGCTATCAGAAGTGGAAGCTGGGATGAAGAGAGGCCCTGGAGGGAAAGATAGTGCCTAGCCTGGCCAGGGGATTTGGAAGTTTAGCTCTTAGCATTTCCTTGGCACCCTGAGACCCGTCTCAGCCCCTCCAGGCCCTTCTGGGATCCTCAGCAAGCTGGGGGTGGAGCTGTAGCCTGGGCCTTGTGCCAGTAGAAGACAGGGCTGGGGCCAGGCAAATGCTGGGGGCCAGTCCCACTCAGGACTGTTCTGGAAGCAAGGGCATGTGGCTGGGGAAAGCAGGGTTGAGAGGGAGCTCCAACAGTCACTCACAGACTCCTCCTCACTGCTGGGAGTTTTTGCTGCCATCTTATGGGGGACCTTTTCCAGGATGGGCGTCTTGGTGAGTCCTGGTGCAGGGATGCAGAGGTGTGGACCTGGGGACCAAGAAGTGGGAAGCATCAACACAGCAGCTACATAGGCCTGTCACAAACCCCCCACCTCCCACCAACAGACCACCACCCCAGCCCCATGAGGAGGCCAGAGCCTGACAGCTGTGTATAGGGGTCTCATTGCAGGCCTGGCCCCAGTCTCGACTTCCACCTGTACGTGCTGACCACAGTGTTCTCTCTGGGCCCCCATATGGGAGAGAGTGGTTCCTAAAGTGAGGGTCTGCTCTCATGAGGCTGTGGCCACCCAAGGCCAGCTAACCACCCCGGGGCAATCCAAATCCACCAGGGTTTGCTGGCAGAGTGCTGGCTTTGTTCCTGCCTGGAACCCAATAGATAAGTGCTTTGCCGATCAAACTCTCTCTTTCCCACTAGCTTCTCAAGGGTAAGACCATACCTACTGTGCTCAGTGCTTCATCTCTGGGTCCTGGCCACATCTCTGGTGTGGAGTAGGGTGAATTCTCTCAGTCCGTTGGCGGAGGGAAAGGAATGCATGCATGGGTGAATGGAGGCCTTTAAGGCCCTGTGCTCCAGGATGCATCTGGGCTAATTGGGAGCCTGGCCTGTGGCCAGGGCAGGGAGACTCTGGGCCTGCTGGAGGGGTTGTGACCTAGGCAGTCTCGGGTCTGCAGGCTGCCAGTGTAGATGCCATAAGAGTGCCCAGGGAGGTATGCAGGGAGGCTGGGCAGCCAGGGCCCCTAGGGGTCACCTGCCTTAATCTGGGGAGAGGCAGATTAATTTTGAAGGTACAGTAGAAGTGAGCCAGGCCAAGAAGGCAAAGACTGTTATTATTAGGCTGTGGGTCACAATTGCTACCCTCTGAGATCCCCCTGAACCTAAGCCTCCACAGGCACATACTCATGTTTTCCACCAGCCCACCCTCTATTCTCTCAAGTCTGAAGCTGATGTTTAGCTAATTTCCTCACCCCTCTCGCCGCCCAGCACCACCCCTACCCAGAGGCAAGCATGGCCCACGTATGGGCACATGGCAGGGTTGTAGCCAGGAACAGAGTGTCCAGAAAGATGGATGAACCAGGCCCAAGGATGGAGGAGCCTGGGGCTGCCTTGCAGTGCTGGGCAGAGAATGTAAAGCCCTTGCTGGCACAGTGCAGGGACACTCCACAGGCTGGTTCCCAGGCCTCCCAGTGCTGTGGGTTCATAGGGGCTGCCCCCAACTGCAAAGTGAAAGAGGTGGCAACCTGGTGAGGATTCACCGGAGCATGGCAGTCTTTTGAGAGGACAGCAAGGACAAGGTCAGGTTGGTAAAGGCCCTACAGACCATGCAGCCAATGCCTCCATTTGCTCTGGTCCGGAGCCCCCTCTCCCCCCATTCGGGAGACACTAGTCAGGCTTCAGGGACCCTGAGCTTGACGAAGGCAGAGCTGGGTGGGATGATTTCCTGGTGGTCCCACCTGCCAACTCTTCTTCCTCCATCACTCCTGGGCGGATGCCTAGAGGGTATATGTGTATATGTGTCTGTTTGTCTGTGTTTTGTGCCTCCCACTCATGCTCCTGCCAGCCTGGCTTTCCAAGGGCTGGCTGCTCTGCCCCAAAGGTCCAACCCCAGTCTGGCCGGTCATTCACAGGCTGTCACCGGCTATGTCCTGGCTCAGACTTGCCACCAGCCGCTGCTCCTCCTTCCCCACCCCCTGCTCCTGGGAGAAGCAGTTGCGAACCAGCAATTCAGGCGAGTCGGGTCAGACCCACGGACCCTCCGACTAGACACAGAAAGCGCAGACCTGGTCACTTAGCAGATGCTGGGCCAAGTGAAGTGAGAACATGCGCTTGGAGTCCCGAAGCCCTGATGGTCAAGCCTCCCCAAGCCCAGGCACCGAAGCAACGCAGTCCTGCAGCTTCCTAGCTGACCCCCGACGGCCGCTGCTGCGCAGGACTCAGAGGACTCCACGAGTCCTGAGGCCTCTCGGCCCCGGTGCTGTCCCTGGATAGAGCCCCCGACCGCCGCCCTTGCTCCCGGCACCGCGCTCCGCCAGCCCAGCCCAGCCCTTCTTCTCACCTGCTCTCCTCGGTTCTGCTGCCTCGGCCGCCGCTGCACCGCACCACTCAGGAGTGTGGGCGGGGGTGTGAGCCGGAAGTGGTGGGGGGCGTGTCGCAGCGCGGGGGTGGGGGCTGCCGCCTGGGTTCCCGGCAGGGCCTCCGACGTCGCCCGGGTCCCCGCGGCCACCCGACAGGAGAAAGCAAGCTGGCCGCACTTCTCTCCTTCCTCTTGTTCCTCCTCCCTCCTCTCGCTTCCATTTCCCCCCTCCCCCCAGCCCCCCTTCTTCGCGGTCCTCAGCCCCATCCCTTCCCCCGCTCCCCGCCCAGGGATCCCAGCTCCCGGCCCCCTGAATCTACCCAGAGGGCTTCCCGGAGGAACTCGGGCAACAAATTTAGGCTCTAGAAGGGGGCACAGAACACTGTCCCGCCCATGTCCCCTGCCTCTAGCTCAGCATTCCCCAGTCACCGCACTTCCCCAACCCCATTATTCCAGCCGTGGGGTGCTGCTGCTCAGAGTCCTGGAGAGGGTTGGGTCTGAGGAAGTCTCTGCTCTCTGCCCTCCTCTCCCCACCATCCAGGCCAGTCTCAAACCCTACTACACCATCTTTCAAAATAATAATAATAAGAAACAATAACTGGGATCAATGTTCACTGCAGGACTTCCCTTTCTGTTACCATCCCATTCCTGCTGGCACTATGGGGTGGGGAGCAGAGGTGGGGTGCTACAGATTTGGGACAATCCTGATGGCAGACCTGGGGATGCTTAAGGACTGCAGCAAGAGGCAGGCTCTCCTCTCAGACAAAAGCATCCCCCACCCCCGATAGAGACCCCCATACACAAATAGCACAGACAGACCGACAATGGCAGACTCCGCCCAGGCACACACAGCCCGACTCGCAGATCGAGGACAGACATGCGCACAACAGCAGAGCAGACCCCCACAGGCGCAGCGAACACACAGGCGACCCTGACCAGCCGCCTCTTCACGCTGGGATGGGAAGACTCTGCCTCGATCATCAGACTACGGTCTTCGGGACATGGAGTGTTGCGCAAACGCTGGCTTGAGGATCTCAGGGCTGGGACTAAGGATGGGAAACTTTCCTGACAGTCCTGGGCCGCCGCTCCCACTAAGGACAGGGTGGCAGTGGGGGTTGGCACCAGATCCCACACTCGCATCTCTCCCTTCAAGACTCAGACCCTCAGGACTGACAGGGACACAGCAAACACCAACCACGGCTCCCCCACTCCTCCTAGGACAGAGCCTAGTTCTCTAATGAACACACACATCACATCATACACACATTTCCAGAGGTCGGACTCTAAAAGATGGGCCGTTTTTCTTCCTCTGCCGGAATGCTCGGCTTCTACTCCTTTCTCAAAGCCTCAACGGGGCGGGATTCTGGTCTGAAGGGAAGCTCAGCCCAGGCACCTCAGAGCTCTGTGGATGGTGTGGGGCGTGTCCTCAAAGGGCGGGGCCTGGCGTGCCCAGCTGGAGCGGGTCCTCAGGCTCCCCCGGGCGGCATCCCCTGGCTCTGCGCTGGGCCTGGAAACGAGGGTCTATCCTGGGCTGAGGGAAGCATAGTGCTCCTTTGTGACCATGGGTGACAGGCTTTGTTGGGTTTGCTTCCCTCCTATCCCCTTTTCCAGGTAGAAAAACAGCTACAGGCGCCTACGTGTTAGTTTGGCTCAGGCCTGGATTCGGACTTGAAGACCCAGTTCACCCTCCCCTCTGCTCTGGCCCTGCGCGCCTCCACGCACCCCCCACCAGTAAAGAGACTCGGCCTCCTGTGACAGACACGGTTTATTGATTTGGACGGAGGCGCCGCGGTGCAGTGGCCCAAGTTTGGCACTGGGAGCAATGGAAGGAAGGACAGACAGATGCAGGCTCTACACAGGGGAGCCGCAGGTGGGGACTCGGAGTCCTCTTCACCTCCGCAAGGAGCGCGATGGCTTCGTTGCCTCGGTGCTCCAAGCCCCATTGAACAAGAGAGAGAGGGATATGGAATGGGTCACAGGGAGGGAATTTGGGCAGAAGTCAAGGTTGAGGAGGGGCTGGGATAGTCGCTGGAGGAGGCGGGCCCTGAGCCAGAGCTGGCCAGTGGGCTTGCAGAGCAGCCCCCTTGACCCAGGGCTGGTGGGTGGGCTGGAGGAGGAGTGGGGATGCTAGCTGCGGGTGTAGTAGTAGTTGTAGTCGTCCTCGCACTCTTCAAAAGGGCCAGGGGGGCTGCGAGGCTCGCCGTCCTGGCCAGACACAGGACGTTCACGCAGGCGCACCGCATCGTACAGACCTTGCGGTGGCTCATCAAGCAGCACATCGCGCTCGGAACGGGAGCGCGTCAGGAGGCCCACGTTGCGGAGCAGCAGCAAGACGGGAGCATAGAGCAGGTTGGCCAGTCCCATGCCAAGGCTGAGCTGCTCAAAGCCCAGCGAGTGCACAATGTGGCCTGCCACTATGGGCCCGAGCGCGTAGGCCACCGAATAGGAGATGTCGGCGATGGCATAGACGCTGCCATAGACTGAGACGTGGCGCACGTCCACCAGGAAGGCGAGCGTGGGCAGAAGTGCTGTGTCGACTAGGGCTATGCCAAAACAGAGGCCGCAGAGCGAGACCACTAGCGGCGCGAAGGAGCGGCAGGCGGGCACGATGCACGAGCTGGCGCCGATCACAGCCAGCCCGAGCGCGCCGTACAGCCACTGCAGGTGTGGGTAGCGCGCCGCCAGGCGCACGGTGAGGTAGACGCCCAGCACATGAGGCACGAAGGCCGGCAGCCAGGCCATGCCCATCTCCCACTCGGAAGCCGCCATCGTATGCTTCATCCACGTGGCAATGGTGGGCTCGAGGAAGGCGAGGGGAATGTTACAGGTGGTGAGCGCGCCGGCCACCACGGCGATGTAGGGGTCCAGCATGAGGCGGTGGATGGGAGTGCCCACTGGCAGGTTGGCCCGAGCCCGTGCAGCCGCCGAGAAGGGTTTGGCCACTGCCAGCAGCAACAGTGCGTCAAAGAGCGACACGGCAGCTAGAACCAAGAAGGGCACGCGCTTGCCGGCGAACTCATAGAGGATGCCCCCGAAGGGCGGGGCCACTAGGCTTCCGAAGCTAATGAAGGCCAGCGCCACGCCCAGTGCACGACTGCGCTCCGGCTCCTCGGGGTACTTGTCGGCGATCATGGCTATGCCAGACGTGTCGGCGAAGGCTGAGCCCAGGCCCTGCAGGCTGCGCGCGGCGAACAGCGTGGCGTAGTCCTCGGCGAAGGCGAACATGACTGTAGAGGCGAACATGACGCCCAGGCCGATCAGCAGCGGCACATCGTAGCTCATGCGGTCGATGAAGGGCCCGCTCAAGGGGTTCACTAGCAGCTGCAGGATGGCCTTGGAAGCAAACAGCACCCCGATCTTCACGTCTTCGCTCTCCGTAGGGTAGCGGGGCCGAAGGGCTGAGCCCGCTGGCCACGGAGCCGTCGGGGACGCCGAGGTGTTGGCCGCGTAGGCGCTGGCATTGGCCGGAGTGGGCAGCGGCAGGGTGGGCTCCCACACCTCGGGAGTCCGGGTGGGGCCCTCGCCGCCCCCGCGCATGTGGGCGATGTAGTCGGGCACGATGGGCACGATGACCATGTACAGCATGTTGTCCAGTAACAGTGCCACGCACACGATAACGAGCACCAGGCGCCTCTGCCGCCGGGGCTCCTGCAGCGCCGCGCCCACCGCCTCCGACAGCTTGGTGGCCGCCGCCCGGGCCTGGCCCGCAGGTTCCGCGGGTTCCATGCCCCCACCCCGATGCTCTTCCGAGGACGCCTCCTCCAGGGTCGAGCGCTGGCGTCCCGCAGTGCAGAGGCGAGGGCACGGGACTTCGGGGAGGCGGTCCTGGCCGAGCAGACCCCCCTGTGCCTCAGGTAGCCGCGGGGCTCATGGCCCAGCGTCCCGGGAAAGGAAAGGACTCCGTCCGGCGAGGCGTTGCCGCTACTCTTAGCCGATCCCGGGACCCGCGGCTGCTGGGCTCAGGGGAGGCCGGGAAGGCGGGCGCGCAGAGGGGCCGGGACCGGAGACTGGGCGCACTTCGCCCAGGGCGCGCCCAGAGCAGCCCCCGCCGCGCTGAGAGGCCGCCCGCGCTGGCCAAGGGGCATGCTGTTGCCGCCCGCCCGCTTGCCCGCCCGTTAGCCCCGCCGCTGCACTCCCCTCCCCTCGCGTTGGCTCTTGCCTCCTCCGCCGCCTCCTCTTTTTTTTTTCCCTTCCACCCGGGGCTGTGACGCGGCGAGTCCCAGCCCCCGAGTGGTGCCCGGGCCACTTGCGTCGCTCATGCTAATGCGACGTCGGCGGGGCGGGGGCCGGGGGCGGGGCGGGGCCGGGCAGGGGTCCGCTCCCCAGATGCTCCAGGGCTGGAGGCCCAGGAAGGGGTCTCGGTGCGGAAGTCTTGAACCAGCCCCTGGGATGGGTGTTCCGCGCTGGTAGCTGGCCCTCTGCCCGCCCCCTGCCCGCCCCCCGCCCCCCGCCCGCGGTTCTAGGACGCGGGGTCAGCGCCCGCTCTTCTCCTCCTGGGGAGGGGGGCGCGGCAGCCGGTTCCTCGCGGCCCCTCGGGAGAGGCGGGAGCCGGAGGCTTGCGATCTCCGCTTCAGCCTGGACCTCGGCGCACAGCGAGCAGGAAGCCCCCGAGGTGAGCTGCCGCTGCGTCCATCTGTTCTCGCAGCTGGATTGTGGAGCCGCGTCCGGAGGAGCGCTGGACACGGACACCCCCAGCCCTTTCTCCGACTCCGCCCCCTGGGCCCTTGCACACACACCCCCGCCAAGAGGGGAGGGGAAGGCTCAGCAACTGCCTGGCCTTCCGCACCTGCCCCTCCGCAGAATTTCTCGGCAGCGAATCCCGGCCTGGAGCTTGTGGGGACTGAGGGCAGAAGTTGCCGCGCCCCCACTCGGGATCGCGAATATTAGCCTGGCCGCTGCCGCCCTCTCGCACTGCCTGGCCACATTCCCCTTGCCTGGAATCCCCCTTTCTCCTTTAGCGGTCGGGTCCCCCAGCTCCGCCTCTTCTCTTCCCGCCGCCGCACCCTCTCCCCACTCTAACTCCTCCCAGGCACTCTTCGCACCCGACCGAGCCCTCGCTCGGGTCCTGCCAGCCTCCGCCCCCTGTTCTGCACACTCCCCCATCCCTCATTTTCCAGAGCCTCCTCCAAGCCCCGGGTAGGCTCTGGAGTGACTGTGGCTGGGGTCCTCTCTTGGAACTGTAAGAAACCTTTCTTGGGTGCCGCGCCCACTCCCCGGAGAGCGCCCAGCCGCTTCGCTGTCGTCAGGGGCTCCAGGGAGACTCACCTTCCTTCTGAGAGGGCCGCACCCCTTGAGGCGCCGGTGCTCAGCCGACAGGCTGAGCTGCCCAGGCTGTGCACTGGGCCTGACGCGTCCCCAGAGCGGCGTTGACCCTGGATGGCACATGGAGCCCGTGTTCAGTGGGCGGACTGGCGGGAGAGAGGCTCCAGGGCGGCTGAGGTTGGAGGTGGGGATTGTGTTGTTGAGATTACGGTTTGCTTCTCTCTTCCAGAGTCAGAGGGGAGCTTTCCCATTTTTCTGGCCTCAAAAGTAAAGCAGCATTAGACGCAGATGCTTCTCCCATCGTGCCCCCTACCCCGCAGGAAGTGCCGCGATGCAGTGCAAAGAGTGTGGGCTTTCGAGGCAGACAACCAGGATGGCTCCCTGCTCTGCCACGTACTCATTAGAGTACCTGCAGGGAATTACTTTGCCTCTCTGTCCCTCAGTTACTTTCTTTGTAAAATGGAATAATAATAGTACCTACTGCTAAGGGGGCGGGGCACACAGAAAGAGCAGTATAAGGACTTGCTATGTTGTTATCATGTGTAGAATGTGCGGTTTGTCCTCATTTTTCACTTGTGGGTCTTGTGAAGAACAGATGAAAGACACAGGGGGCACTTGGCTAGCTGGCTGATCCCTCTGGCTAGGTGGGCATTGTGACTCCAGGCTCTGTCTGGGTTGGTGGAGGACACAGAGGGCATTGGAATGTCTCCATCTGTCCCTGAGATGGCTGTAGGATGAGGGGATGGGGACCAGTGTGTCAGGGTGAGAGGTGGCAGCCTGGCCACCTGTTGCTCAATCCCTTCACTCACCCAGTCACCCTGGGAAAGGAGGAGAAACTCATCCACTGAAGGACTGCTGCCACCTGCTCTGCAGTGACTGAAGTGCCCTCTGTCTGAGGGAGAAAAAGAGTCCCAACGTGGGCACAGGCCTGGCCCTGGATGACCTTGGGCAAGTCACAGTCCCTCAGTGGGGCCCAGCCTCAGCCTCCGTCTGGTTCAGGTTGAGGTGAGAGCCCACTCACTGCAGCCCTTAGAAGTGTGTGCTGCAGAAGACTCTTTGGAGTGGGCTAATTATTTTAAATTGTATTTGATGGCCTTTCGTCAGTACATGCACACTCTCCAGCACATCACAGTCTCGCCCCAGCTGACTTCACACACTTATGCCACTTGCTGGTTCTCCAGTCATTTCAGTTTGAGACCTCTGGGCTCTTCTGACTCTCCCATTATGAGACTCTTAAAGGGGCAGTCTCGCAGCCTACAAAACAATTATTATTTATGCACATGCTGTTTCCCCTGTCTGATTAAAGAAAAGAGGAAGGAGGACTTGAGGGAAAATTTTTTTACGTCTAGTGGCTGAAGAACAGAGGAATCATAGAGGAGATAAAATTTCCCAGGGCCTTCAAGATGCAGACCACGTCTCCAGCCCTCTGGCCCACATGACTGTTCCTGAGCATGAAGCCAGGTATCTCTGGGCTCATGACTAGCTCTCCAGTCCTCGGTTCCTGTATGGCAGGAGGCACACTCATTTATTACTTGCTTTGTGCCAGGAGTATTGTGTGTGCTGTTTTATTCCATTCTCCCACAATCCTGGTGCAGTGTAGGTGCTATTCCCCTGGTCTTACCAGGTGAGGAAGCTGGGCGTGGAGATGCTGGGTTGCTTGCCCAAGCTCCCAGCAGCAGATCCTGGAATTAAACCCAGGCTGGGGGACCTGTCTTGTGGTCCTCACACTGCTTCCTTATTCCCGGCACTGCGTCGTGCTCCTGCTGCTCCATCTCCAAGGTGGCCGCACGCTGGCAGTGTAGGGGTGAGGCGCAGATCAAGACCCATGGGAGGAGGAAGGTCCTGGGCTGGCTCCCTAAGGAGGCTCCAAAGACACTAAACTCCCTCATTCTCTAACTTTCAGATCAGAGGGCAACCCCTCCAATCCATCATGGCTCCAAATACGGGGGTGCCAGGGTTGCAAGGAGGCGACAGGCCCCTGCAGCAAAAGGCTACGGAGGGTCTGAGCCTAGATAGGACCTGTCAAAACCCTCCTCTCCCTGCCAGCCGCCGGGAGCTGTCCAGGGTGCTGGCCCCGGCCCCACCGCAACCAAGAAGCCTCCCACGGAGGCCCCGCCCCTCTGGCTTCCCCTTCACTTGAACGCTTGGTAAATTCCTTTCCCGACTCCTCTATCTGAGCATAACTTGGAGGCAACAGAGAACTTCCCATCCAATCCTGTAGGAGAAAACGGAAGCATTTTTCTCTCCTTTCTCAACCAGAGATAGCAGCTGTTAGGGCAGCGTTCATATCTGGTACTCAATTAAAGTTGAATGAGTAGAGGAAGGAAGGAACGTATTTACTAGACACATAGTAGAGCTTATAAGGCATCAGGCACCATTCTAAGGATTTGATAAGCATTAACTCATTGAATTCTCTCACCAACCTTCATATTACTTTCTTATAGGCAAAGACACTGAGGTAAAGTAATGTATTCAGTCAGAGAGCTCACAAGTGGTAAAGATGGGATTCCCATGCAGGTAATTTAGTTCCAGCATCCTGCTCCCAGCCACCATGTGGCCCTGCTGCAGGATGGCTAAAGACTGCGAGGTAGCTCACTTGAACGTGTCTAGACCAATGCTTGATACCTAGTAGGAGTTTAATTGTTATTATTTTGTATGGATAGGGACAAATTGGTGATTTCTAGCTGACAACACTTCTCATTCTATCCACAAGATACAACTGTGTCCACAGTCTGATGGACTAAAATTTCTTCCTTGCTGGATCAGTGCCCTGTCGGGGGAGGGGGGCTTACTGGGGACGGGGGAGTCCTGGTGTGTGGGAGTTTGGGAGGGGTGGAAGGATAGCCATGCTGCACCAGTGCCTGAGTGAGATCTAGGAGGTGTTTGGAGGTATTGGGTGGGTTGTGGTGGTGGGGTGCTGCCGTGGATGGAGGTGCCAGCCCAGCCTGGCCTCATTTCTGAGAAGGTTATGGGGCCATGTCAGTTCCAGGGCTTTGCCATTTGTTGCTTCCCTGAAACATCTGGTTCCAGAGAGGTGAAACCACTGTATTTCTGTGGAGAAGCAGGCTGGTGTTGGTAATGGCAGTGTGTGGGTGGGGCACCTGCTCCTGATTTATTATTTCTTTGTCTCTCTGGAAGCACTTAAGCACAGGCTTCGTTCCAATTGAGCTCATGAGCCTCTCTAGATTCCAGCACTGGGGGCTGGGGGTGCAGTTTGCTCAGAGCTCCATAACCCGTCCCCTGTGCACCGGCTCAGGCGGGCCTCAGGGCCTCAGCATCATTTAATTAATTTAGGCTTCCCCAGTCATATATTCTCAGATTCAAAGGAACAAAGTGGCCCGAGTCAGCCTTTCCCAGAAACCTGTGAGTCTGGTGGCTGGAAGCCAGAGGACTACGTGCCTGCCTGCCTGCCCTTGGCCAGCCTGTCCTCGGTGCCCAGACTTGCTCTGTGCACGACATAGCTGGGCTTCGATAGGGAAAGAGACTGCAGGTGCTGCTTTGTGGGTGGGCTCCAGGGCTCCTCTCTACAGCTCCCAGGGACAGGACCTTGCTCACTTGCTTTTTTTCCGGCTCCCTGACACTAACTATGAATCATTCGTTGGAAGCATGGCCTCCAAATCCCTTTGGTTTCTGTTCTCTCCACTTTCTTTCCATCTCACTCCAATTAATGTCTCAGATTCATTTCCCTCCTCCATTGAGACCACTCCCTGCCTGCCCCCAGCCCAGATCCTACATCTTCCCCCACACTGGGACAGTTAATCCCTTCACTTGTCCCTTGCCTCCCGACCCTGACAATCTACCCCTGCAGGAATGCCAAGCCTCTTTTCTCTGCAAAGTTTCAGGCAAGCTTCCAGCCTGTTCACAGACCTCTCAGGGACCCCTGCTGCCTGGGACTGGAGTCAGCATCATCTCCTCACTTGGTGGCCTTCCTTCCACAATGCCTCCCACCCTTCCCATCTTCATCTTCCCTGACAGGCCCCAGGAGATACTACCTCCACACCTTTCAACCAGTGTTGCCTTGGTTCCTGCCCAGCTTTGCCTCTCCTTGGTTGCCATATTCTTCCCTGATTCCTAATATATTGTGAACATGCCCCCATCCAATCAAATTTTCTACTCCTCTTCTGAAATGTATCACACACAATGTTGGAGGTGTTCCCCTACACCTCAGAGCCCCTTGCAGACAAGATCTGTATTGTGCTTGTTAGGCGTTCCGTACAGCAGTGGCCAGAGCATTTTGCATGAGAACTGCTATGTCAGTGGTTTTTAAAAATCCATCTCTACATTTATTAGAATGAAAATTAATCATGTAATTCATACATATATGCATTCTTTTCATAGAAATCACAGCACCATGAAAGTTCTGAGTGGTGGCCACCTCTCAGATGCCACCACCCTTACTGTTTTGGTGTGTGTTTTCCAAACCCTTTCTAAATTTGTTTCCATACATACATATGAGCTCATATAAAATTTAACATAAGTGGCATTATACTTAAACAAGTACATATTCACATAAATGTCGTTATGTATGTATCATTCTGTATTTCTCTCCTTTTCCACTCAACATTATATCCATTTTAGCCTACATAGAAATAGTTGGATTTTCTCAGCTGCTGCTGCAGAGTATTTCTGGCTATGAACATGCCCCAGTGTTTTCAGCTGTCCCCTATGGATGGGCATTGGGTCAGGTCTGATTTCTAGGTGTTAACAATGTTGAGATGGATTTCCTTGTGATGTGTGGAGGTGCTTCCCCAAGTGATACAAAAACAGTGGGGACTGCTGGGACAATTCTAGCAGTCTCCACATTTTAAAGTTTAAATCTCCAAATGGCCCTATAAAGTGGTGGTATAAATGTATCTCCCTTGTCCTCCCACAAACAGCATATGGGAGTACAGCTCCTTCTCCACTTATGATGGGGCTATGTCCTGATAAACCCACGGGAAGCTGAAAATATTGTTAAGTGGAAAATGCATTTAATACACCTAGTGTACAGAACATCATAGCTTAGCCTACCCTAAACATGCTCAAAAAGCTTCCATTAGCTAACAATTGGGCAAAATCATCTGGTCACACATCATGGAGTATTGGGTGTTTTCTCTTGTAATCGCATGGCTGACTGGGAGTTGTGGCTCATGGCCTCTGCCCCAGCATCTAGAAAGTATAGTACAGCATATCACTAGACTCGAAAATATCAAAATTCAAAATCTGAAGTATGGTTGCTACTGAATGCATATCACTTTTGCACCATTGCAAAGTTGAAAAATCATGTCATACCACATGTAAGTGGCAAATGTTTGTACCCAATTCCCCATATTCATGCCAACACTTGCTCTTATCTGTCTTTTTCCATTTTATCAATCTGGTGGGAGAAGAATGGTATTTATTATCATTTTAATCATTTAATTGTTTAATTGGCTGGGTACTTTTTTATATGTTTATTGGTCATTTGTATTTTCTCTTTTGAGAATTGCCTGTTACTTGTTTCTCTATTAGTCTTTTCCTTAACATTTTAAAACAGAATGTCTTTACCCCAAATATTTACACTGTGGATGAAAATTATTGCTACTTCTTCACTAGTAGATTCTATGGCTAATACTTCTTGGGCTGGATGAATTAGAGTGGATGTGAGGTTGCTGCATCAATTAAAACCTGTAAGAGCCTCTTCATCATCAATGGGAGAGTCCAGATTCTCAACATAAAAGATTGTCTATCATTTGTCCACCTCCATGCTCTCAATGTGATGCCTGGATTTGACTCCTGATTCCATCACCTTCTATCTATCTAACCTTGAACAAATTTACTTTCATGCTCTGGGTCTAGGGTCTGTTATTTAAAAAATCTTACAGAGTTGTCCCTTTTTGCAAGTTTCTAACTCTGACCTTGTGCAAGTTACTTAACCTCTCTAAACCTTACTTCACATCTATAAAATGGGTGCGTTGACAATACCTTGTAGGGTTTGGTATGAATGGAATGAGATTACTTGTAAAGTAAGCTAATCCTGTTGTAAATTATACCACTTCCTGCCTTCCTGGATGACTCCTATTCATCTTTTATGGTCGAATCGAGCTGTGTCCCACCCCCCAACCCCTTTGTGTTATGACCACGCATCCACTACTGTACTTATCACACTGAATGGTGGGGATGTGTTCACATGGCGATTTCCTCGCCCTGAATGCAGCCTTGAGGGTGGGGGCTGAGGAGGCTAGGCTCACTGCCTGGTACAGAACACCCTGAATCAATAACTGTGGAATGGAGGAACAAGCCTGTTTGTCAGTTTTGAAAAGACTTAGGGCTTTCTCATTAAGCCAAAGTTCTGCTGAGTTTGGAGAGGATGGAGGGACACTTAGGCAGAAGTTGAAGTATTCTTGACAAATACTCCAGACACACCCTGGGGAGACCAGGAAACAGCTACCCTGGTTGACTAGTCAGGTAGGCAGGAAAGATTTTTAAGGGAAACTGCATTTTGTAGTCAGTTGGCTTTGTTGGGAAAACCAAGGAGACAGATGAAGGCTGCAGCCATCTCTCCTGAATTCCGAGGCTTGTCATGATTAGAAAGGTCAGCACTGATCAGCCAGGTCACTTCCCTTTTCATATTAGAAAAGTGTAGGTTTGGTGCAGGGGTCTCCTTGGACACCAGGGCAGAGGGAGGGTGGGGCCGTGTGCAGGGGACTGCCTCGGAAGGATGCCCATGGAGACAAATGCTGTGCCTCTGTTCTGTATCCCAGTGCCTGGCAAACAGTGGCGGAGCGGGGCTTAGTGAAAATCCAGTGGACAAGCTTGTTTAGGAGCCAGTTGTTCTGGATGGGTAGATAGCAACCATCTACCTTGTGTGCTTGGTTAATGAAGCCATGGGTTCAAGATCATCTATCTTGAGGTAAACAGGCTTCTGCTGAAAGGGGCTCCTGGATGCAGATGGGGGAGACACAGGAGGAAGCCCCATCTAGTGGGAAGCCTAAGCCCTGAGGAGCACACTTACTGTGCTTGCATGGTCACTGCAGGCTGGGTACAGAGAGGAGCAGTGGCACCTGCAAAGTCCCCTAGTTTCAATGAAGTGTGTCTTCCCAGGCTGTCAGCCACCACCGTGTCTAGGCAAGTCTGATGTGAGAGAGAGAGGTCAGGAGATGTCGTGGTGCCAGACGCAGCGGAAGGCTTTTACTGTCATTAGCTTTTGCTCTCAGAACACCCCTGTGAGGTCAGTCCTCTTCTGGGCCCCATTTTATCAATTGAAAATTGGCAGCACAGGCGGGTGAGTAATGTGCCGAGACACAGGCAGTCTGACTCACGCTCATGAGTTCTTCATCCACTTGGCTGTGTGGCTTTGGTGCTTGGAGGTCTGAGGGGTTCCTCTGTGGCCTTCTCTTTCCATAGTCCCTCCGACCTGTGTGCAGGGTCAATGCAGGTGTCCTCCCTTGGGTAAGGGGGATCTTTCAGCCCCAAGTACAGAGGGCTGGGCACCCTTTATCTCTTCTTTCTCCAGACATTCTGACCTGGGTCCTTAAGAGCTCTTGCTGGGGCTATTGCAGTAGTCTGTTGGCAAATCCCCTCACCCAGTGTTGACACCAGCTCCTGATCCCCCAAACTGCTCCCTGAGTCAACCTTTAGAAATGTAGCTCTTCCAGTCCGGGCATGGTGGCTCACATCTATAATCCCAGCACTTTGGGAGGCCAAGGCAGGTGGATCACAAGGTCAGGAGTTCGAGACCAGCCTGGCCAATGTGGTGAAACCCCATCTCTACTAAAAATACAAAAAATTAGCCAGGCATGGTGGTGCGTGCCTCTAATCCCAGCTACTTGGGAGGTTGAGGCAGGAGAATCGCTTGAACCCGGGAGGCAGAGGTTGCAGTGAATGGAGATCGTGCCACTGCACTCCAGCCTGGGCGACGGTGTGAAACTCCATCTCAAAAAAAAAAAAAAAAAAAGAAAAAGAAAAAAGAAGAAATGTAGCTCTTCCCCATAGTAGGAACTCATTAGATAGTTGTCTAATGGGTCATCCTCCTGCTTTACATTCTCTTTGCCTGGGGTCAAATGTACCAGCGCAGCTTGGCTTTTGAGGCCCTGGGTGTGTGGACCTTGCACTCTCTGCCACACACAAGGGTGCCTGCCCAGGACACATGTGTCCTGCTGTCCTGGTCCCACTGCTGACTGTGTTTTCTTTCCCCCTTTCCCAGCAGAGTGGGGTCCTCAACACAGGCGAATGCTGGCCCCCGTGCACATGCCTCCACCCCAGCCTTGTCATGAAGGGCTCTTGGCCTGTGTTGAATCCATCTCATATCTCCCAAGCCCAAACAATGGGACCTCAGGCAGAAAAACACCTGGAATGGTTTGTGCCACACATGCGTACCAACCTCTCTGAAGTGAGACATGCTCTTTTATTCATTTTATTTGTTAAATGCTGTTCACGGCCCACGAATTTGGTTTTATAACCTGCAGCTCCTCACAACACCCTCATCATGTTCATACTATTATTCTCTCCCATTTTATATGTGATGAAACTGACACACAGAGAGATGAAATAATTTACTGCACCACTAGGAAGTAACAGAGTCAGGATCTGAACCCAGGCAGGTGGCCCCAGAGCCTGTGTGCCGAGCCCCCATGAATGTAGCTTTAATGATTGATCAGGGCTCCGGGGGCTGGGTGACTCATAGCACAGGAGGCCATACTGAGTGGCTTCAGGGGTGGCTTCAAGCTCCTCCCCACCTTCAGGAAGTGGAGGCAGGAAGAAAGAGCTGAAGCATTCACCCTCCCCTCCAGAGTCCAGCCTCAGCTGCAGGTGGCTCTGCCCAGAGCCCTCCTCTCACCCCTGCAGGAGCCAGGGGGCAGTGGGCTTGTGCTGAGGTGAAGGGTGTTGGGACCCTTACCTCACCTGTGGTTTGTGCTCAGGGATGGGGCTGGGACCTGGACAGGAAGCTGGTAGAGCCCCAGCAGAGCAGGGAGGGCACCAGAGCAGCATCCAGGAGGAAAGGTGGTCATGTGGGCAGTCCTGGGCCATGAACAGCAGGCTGCTTGGCAATGCCGCCCCTATCACTACATGTGATCACGGTCCGACAGTGTGTCACACACGTCATCTGTTACCCTCTCAGATCTGTCATCATCGTGTTCCGAGCACCCGGTGCCGTGCCTGACCCATGCAGAAGGAACACACCAAAGGTGGCTTTCTTTGGAGGGTCTCTCAGGAAGCTAAGTGACCAGAGTTCTGATTCTCTCTTGTTGAGATACAGGATGTTAAAACACATCTGAGGGAGCTTGATAGCCTACACAGTGTCCATGTGGCAAGATGAGGTCTCCATGAGAGAAAAAGTCTGGGCTGTTGACTTGAGAGCCTGAGAGGACCAGACCCCAAACTCCCGATGATGTCATGGAAGGGGCCTGGAGAAAAGGCCTACTTCGTGATGGGAAGAACTGGCTCCTTGTGGTGTGGGCAGGTGTGAGGGCCATCCCTGACTGACCCTAACTCTTGCCCACTGGCCATATTGGTCAAGTTCTGCAGGGAGGCCTGACTCATGGCTGTCTGGGTAGGGGAGGGGTGTCCTCTAGATAGGCCTGGAGCTCCAGATGGTGACATGGCAGGGACTTGGAGACTTTGTGGCTAGAGATAGGAATTCAGGTGTAGCCTTCAGCTGTGTGCACCCCACAGGTGTGTGGGGGACAGGCGTGGGGGGATGTCTGTGGAGCCGATCAACCAGGCACTCCAACCCAGTTGAAAACATGGTCTGCTTTGAGTGCCAAGAAGAATTACCAGAGCATTGCTTTCCCGGGTAATTAAGATGCTATTAATTAAACTGCATTTAAAGCTAGTTTCAAACTAATTCTTGATGACACACACATGTATCTTTCATAAAGGAGTGTGCTTGTCTCCCCTGGGCTGTGAGGCCCCAGCGAGTTGTGTTTGAGCATCGGTGGGCTCCATGTCCTGCCAGGCAAGCACAGAGCAGGCTGTCCATGGTTTGTAAATGACCGAGTGATAAATGGGCAGGAGCCATTCCTCATTTGAACATCTCAGATGCCATCTGGATGCAGACTGCATGACCTGGGACATTCTTCTCACCTGACCCCAGATAAGGAGCAGATTCCAGACTCCCTGTGCAGTGTTTAGTCTGCACAGAGGTGGATCGGCTTAGAAAGCCTCAGGCTGGGCACAGTAACTCATACCTGATCCCAGCACTTTGGGAGGCTGAAGGTGGGAGGATTGCTTTTAGGCCAGGAGTTTGACACCAGCCTGGGCAACAAAGCAAGACCCCATCACTACAAAATCACCCAAGTGTGATGGCATGTGCCTGTGGTCCCAGCTACTTGGGAGGTTGAGGTGGGAGGACCCCTTAAGCCCAGGAGGTGGAGGCTGCAGTGAGCTATGATCCCACTACTGCACTCCAGCCTAGGTGAGAATGAGACCCTGTCTCAAAGAAAGACTCTGTCCTTTCCCTGGTGGCTGGAGGGAGACCAGCAGGGCCAGGCCTGGCCCTGAGTAGTCTTGTTCAGCCATCTATGGTGAGGGGTGGGACCCACTGACCAGGCACTGGGGCCAGGCTGTACCCACACGAGGACTTGCAGACAAGACCTGTTACTCGTGGCAGGAGAGAGGGTGGCCCAAGATGTCCCCTCTCCTATGTCAGACCAGCCTATCTTTAGAGCCCATTAGAAGGGATGTCAGAGCGGCACCTGGCAGAGGGCATTTAAGACAGAAGGGTGAGGAAGATGATTTTTTCCTGCATTGGTGGGGACAGATCTAGGCCACACCCGAGGCAGGCAGTTCAGGTCCAGATGGGAGACCAAGTGTGGGGAGGGGGACGTATGACTGCAGAGCCCTGGAGACTGGAGAGGAAGGGTGCCAGGCCCAGGCAGCTACCTGCCTTCCCACGGCTAATGAAAGGGATCAAGCTGAGGGATCTGATGTTTGGGCTTTTTCGTAAGGATACAGTCCCAGATGCGTAATGACTGGTCCTAAAGGTAGAGGTAGGACAGTTTTTATACCTCTTAGTGCAGAAAGCCAAATGCCTTCTAAAAGCACGACGCTGGGCTCCACCTCACCCACTGTGAATGGGGCCTCTTTAAGGTAATCACCTTTACAACACCAACAAGCTAACGTGGAATCCCAGCCAAGCTGTTTAGTGATGGCCCTGTGATGGTTGGCAGTGTCGTCCCTCCCTCCCAGGCCCTGCCCTGCCCTCACTTCTCCCAGCGGCTCCTCAGCAGACCCCACTGTCCACCTCTGGTCCTTTGCCTGGGCCCTTCCTCTGCCTGGAAGGGAACCCATCTGCTATCGCTTTCCCTCACCTCCTTGCCATCTGTCCTTGTTAATGAAGGCTTCCAGGATGGCCCTGTCTAAAACCCCATACCAGCACTTCTTAGCCCCCTTGGCTGCTTTAGTTTTTTCCAGCGTGTGTCCCCATTTGATGTGTGACATAGTTTATGGACTATGTTTACTCTCTGTACCCCCTCCCTGGAATGGATGCCGCATGAGGGTACATGTGGGGAGGGAACAAAGTGGGGGTGGGTGAGGAAACAGCTGAATGTCAGCTGGAAAGGAGGGGGACTCAGGCCATGCGGGCCCAGCACCTGCTGCTGGCTGGAGTGGGGCAGGGCCTGAGGACCCTGCAGGAGGATGGGAGAAGAGATGGGGACGCTTCTGGTGTCTGACATTCTGCTGGTCTCAGGAAGGGGGGAGAGGAGGGAGACGCACGCCCAGAGACCCACGCTTTAATGCAGAGGAGTTCTCTGGGTGTTTTCTGCTTCCACTGGAGCTGGGCGACCATCCATTCCATGACATGTAGCCAACCTGGGATACATGGTGCCCTCTAATGGGGACCTGGAGGTGGCAGATGCTGGCACTCAGAGGCCCTGGAGGGGCTACTGAATTAACCCAGAGGGAGGGCAGGAAAGGGATGGTGTCCCCAGAGAAAGCCAGGATCCTGGCCAGGCACAGTGGCTCATGCCTGTAATCCCAGCACTTTGGGAGGCTGAGGTGGGCAGATCACTTGAGGTCAGGAGGTTGAGGCTGTGGTGTGCTAGGATCGTGCCACTGCACTCCAGCCACTGCACTCCAGAGACAGACCCTGTCTCTGAAAAACAAAAAGCAACAAAACAAAACAAACAAACACAGAAAAGGAGATCCAGGATCCAGGAAAGCACAGAGGTGGAGGGCACATTTGAGGAGGTGGGGAATAGAGATGGGTGGCTGCCCACAGCAGCAGGAGCAGGAGGGAGTGGGCTGAGCTGGCTGCATGCAACTTTGAGAGGGGAACCTGGACGGCGCTGGAGGAGCACCTACTGTTGTTAGGACCCCACATCTGTAGAACCATGGAGGATGAGGTGCTGAGAAACCTTTTTCTCTGAAATCTTAGACAGCCAGAGACTGGGCTGCTTGGAATCCTAAGTGAGAATGGGACCTCCCAGTAGTCTCTGGAGGACCCAAGTCAGGGACTCACTGTGGCTCAGAGAAACAGCCTCCATTTCCAACCCAGCTGCAGAAGTCCAGGTAAGGGACCTCAGACACAACCTTCCACATTGATCTTAACTTTGTAGCTTCCAGGGGCACAGGAGCCAAGGTCCGTCTCTCAGCAGAGCCCTTCCCTACAGCCCTGTTTTATGTAAATCTGTGCATGTGTTCCACCCTTCCCCCATCCTGTAGTCGCCTGTTACTCCTCTTGGGGGATGCCCCATGCTCCTGGGTGTGCCCTGTGCACTCTCTCTCATTGCATCAAGGTAACAAACCTGACTGTGTTGGGCTCTAATGGTGCCTCCCTGGGAGTCCTTATCAGATGCGCTTTGCTCTCCCTGGTTGACAGGAACGCCCCACTATGGATGCAGTCTCAAAACCCTTTCACCACTGCCATTGCACTGGTGAAGTCAGTACGACGAGTAGCTCCCTTTTACAGATGGAGAAGAGGCTCCTAGATCTCTTGTACGTGGGTGCTGGAGTCAAGCTGCAAAGCCCAGGAGACTCCCAGGTGCCAGCTGCAACAGGCCACAGCGGGAGGGACCTGGGCCTGGGTCCCCTCTGCTACAGTCCAGTAGAACAGAAGTGGCCGGCTGTAGCCAGGGCTTCACACCCACATCCACGTTTCCAGCTTCTCTTGAAAAACAAGAAAGTCTGGTGACTCTAGGCCCCATACTAGCCTGGTAGCTGCCCCGCTGAGCCCTTTAGACCCAGCACACACCCTCCCGTTTCTCACGGGCCCCATCCAGCTATTGCACTGGTTTCTGTGATTCTCCTGCGTCGTGTAGCCATTTGAGTTTGTAATCTATGCTCCACAATGTTTCTGACAAAATGGGAGGCCCTTTCTGCCCCTAAACTGCGAGGCACAGGAAACTCACTGCTTCCTGAGGGAAGGGAAGGATGTCCAAGTATGGGGGCCCTACCATGTGTGACTCACTGTGCTGGGCATTTACATGCTTGCTCGTTTAGCGAACTGTGAGAAATGTAGGTTTGGCTTCATTTCACAGATTTGCAAACCGAGACCTCAATAGCAATGGAGTCTCGGTGACGTTTGGTGACTTGGGTGAACCCTGCAGAAAGTGACGGACCGAGACTGGGACCGATCTGTCCTCCACAGACCATGCTCTGTCAGCTGCTGTATCCAGACTTCTGTTCTAAGGCTTTGGGGGTCATGTCATCATCTCTTCACCTCCCTCCAGGCACCCCAGGTGGAACACCCTCATGGGGTGTGACTGAGGGTATCACTCGGCCTTTTGTGGGAGGAACGAGGACAGAGCTGGTGGAATAGGAGGGCCTGGTTTGGGTTTTTCCTCTAATTTATCAGCTGGGGACCCATGGAAAGAGAGCTCTGTGGTGCATAACATTTGACCTCCAGTGCCGGGGCTGGGAGGAGCCAAGAGCCAGAAATGCAAACCCCGTTCCCCAGGGTAGATTATGGGGTCTCTTCCCAAGAGGAGACCCAAGACCAACAGAAAACTAGCAGCTCCAGGGAATCAGCGTGAGAAGCAAGAGGCAGGAAAGGAGGAGACAGGTGGAGACGGTGGCCACAGTGCCCAGGCCAGCAGGACAGCTGGGGCAACGGTGGCCAGCCTCAGGGCTATTCTTGCAGACACTGGGCTCAGACCCCGCCTGTCCCTGTTTCAGACTGGACTCAAGGTTGACCGCAGCAGGCACCTGAGTCTCACAGAGAGCTGCCTGCATTTTGTTTCTTTCAAAAAAAGCAGTTTAGTGGCTAGGCAGAAACTGTTTGGTAAAATAAACACATAATTGACTCCTGGAGTAGCACTTGCTAATGTTGGAGAAAATAGCCCTGTGCTTGGCTGCAGGGTTTAACTGCCCTCGGGGTAAACCTGAGTGTGCACCAGAATCACCTGGGGAGCTTCTCAAAATGCAGATTGCTGGGCATCACTTCTAGCAGTTACTGATTCAGTGGGTTAGGGATTTGCCTTTCTAACACGTTCGCAGCAGCGTGTTGTTTTGTCCTTGCCTGGGATGATTCTACACTTTCCGGTACTAGTGGGAAGACCACACTTCCAGAACCTTGGCTGGGCTGATTCCATCACTGGTCTTTGCTGCCACCATCTGGTCACTCCTGAGAATGACGTGCTCTTTCTCGGGCTTGCCTCAATTTCGTTCATTCATCTGGTTGTTCATTTTAATTTTTATTTCACTGAAAGTATCTTCACTGGGATAAATTATCTTTCTTATAGGTCTCTCAATGAAGATTTGATTTATCCATTGGGACTTAAAATCCATGTCAAATTTTGCCAATATAACTCCTGCCTCTGCAAGTTTTCTTTATGAACTATTTATCCATGGTTTAGTCAATTAAAAATTTTATCTGTGATTATTTACCTATTGTATTGTGTATTGATTATTTCCTTTTTCTTCTTTTTTTTGATATGGAGTCTCACTCTGTTGCCCAGCCTGGAGTAGAGTGGCGTGATCTCAGCTCACTGTAGCCTGCTGTAAGCCACCGGGCTAGAGGTTGTTTGTGTGCAGGATGACTGTGGGGCAGCTGACAATACAGCCCCCTGCTCCCTGTTGGTACTTGGAGATAAGGCAGAGAGCACTGTCACTCACTGAGTGCCTGGGCCCTCATCTCAGACCGGCTGCCGTCCAGATCCTGCCCATGCCACTCAGAGTGATGTGACTTGGGTGCGGTGGGATAGACACTTGAATGTGTGAAATGAGGGTTGTTCTTTGAGCACCCAGGAAGTAGCAACTCCTCCAGTGTGGGAGAATCAGGGAAGGTTTCCCAAGGAACGATGGCTAAGCTGAATATCCCCAGAAAAGTAGAATAACCCCACATGTTCTGGAGGGGAGAGTAGAGAACAGCTACAAAGGCAGAGAAGCAATCCCCTAACAGCTGGGCAGTGGTAGGGAGGGGGCATCCATACAATAGAGTGAAGACTCCCTTTTGGGTCCCCAAATGGATCTAAGAATAAATCAGAGTTCAGTGGACATGGAGAGGGTAGTGATTTTCCAGGAGGAGGGACAGCCCATATGAAAGGAGTCCGCCGGTTCAAGACCCATGCAGAGTTGAGCAGGGCTGGGTGTGATGATGCAAGGGGTGGAGGGGAGGCTGGGCTGATCTGAGGGCTGTGCATCCACCACACCACGCTGGCTCTCGGCCTCAGCTGGAGCTCATCACACCGAGCCATGGAGCAGGGCATTGCACACAGAGGGGCAAGCCTGAGATGAGGTTGAGTTGGCACCTAGGCTGACTGTATTAGAGACTTTAACTTGCTTCTTGTGTTTCTTGAGTCTTTTCCACCTTGCTTGAAATAGCCATAGTGCAACCATCCATCCACTGACTCCTTTACCCACTTATCTGTCTGACCATCTGTCCTCCTTCCGTCGATTTCTCTACTGGGTGATGGGAACACAGAGGAAAATGGGCCATGGCCCTTCTATCCAGATTCCAGACCCAACAGCCTTTCCTCACGTGTCTGGATGTAGAGCCACTCACCCTACCCTGTCTCTTCCTTGAAATCCTGTTCACCTTTCAAGGTTCCCCTTTCAATGAATCCCTCCTCTGTGAAGCTCCCCCTGGTGGTGCCAGGCAGAATCAGCACCTCCCTACACTGCTGCCTGGGACCCAGTTCCTTGAATGAACGGATAGATGAGCCAGCAGTGGTCACTTCCTGGTTATTTCACTGCATTGATCCATTCATTTGCTGTTAAGTCAAGGAAATGTGAAAAAAGAAACAAAAAGGGGGTCTTGGCAGCAGCTCTCTCGTTCTGCAACTCAGAGCTGAGACCAGATGCCAGCCTGACAGATGCTCGGAGCATCCCTGCCTGCCTCACCCTACCCCAACATCCTGTGGGAACCTTGAGAGGTGCATAACTCTGGGGAGGCACTGGTAGCGGAGTCTGGAAGATCTGGTGCTGTCTGCCCTGCCATGTCTTTCTCTCCAGTGCACATCCTGTCTCCACCTTCTCACATCTGCCTCTACTACCTGTCTTGTGCTCTACAGCAATGAGCAGAAATTGCAGCCACTACTCAGGCATGCAGGAAATAGAAATCTTCTTTATTCTAACTCCAACTCCCACTCTGATGAAGTGCAAGAATCCTAATCTTGGCCAACACAGGACCTTCTCTCTTCCCTTATAGCTGAGGCTGGAATTTGGAGAAGAGAGGGCTTCTGCTTCTTGGTGTCATTTGTCTGTGCATGGCATGGAGTGGGGAGGGTGGCATCCTTCATCCCTGTTGTGTGACCTCGTGACCTCTTACGGTCTGGCTGGCTACCTTCCTGGCCCTTCTGGGCTGATTTTGGCTCTCAGGAATTCTTTTGTTGAGAGATTGCCTAAGATTCCCTCTGCTTAGATGTCTAATGCAACCCTTCCTTCCTTCCTTCCTTCCTTCCTTCCTTCTTTCCTTCCTTCTTTCCTTCCTTCCTTCCTCCCTCCCTCCCTCTCTCCCTCCCTCTCTCCCTCTCTCTCTCCCTCTCTCTTTGTTTTTTTCTTTCCTTCCTTCCTTCTTTCCTTTCTTTCTTTTTTTTTTTTGACAGGGTCTCACTCTGTCACCCAGGCTGGAGTGCAGTGGTGCAATCTTGGCTCACTGCAACTTCTGCCTCCCGGGTTCAAGCAATTCTCATACCTCAGACTCCTGAGTAACTAGAACTACAGGCGTGCACCATCACGCCTGGCTAATTTTGGTATTTTTAGTAGTGACGCCATTTTGCCATGTTGGCCAGGCTGGTCTCGAACTCCTAACCTTAAGTGATCAGCCTGCCTCGGCCTCCCAAAGTGCTGGGATTATAGGCATGAGCCACGATGCCTGGCCTGATGAGACCATTTCTCTTGAGAACACCCCTGCGACATCTCCAGAGTCTTACCTGGATACAGGCTTAGCTTGCCTCTGCTCATAGACCCAACACACTTACCTTTATTCTTATGTTTCCCTCAGTCTCAGCCTGCGAGCAACTTGCAGGACCCCCTCTTTGGGATCTGCTCAAATCTACGGTCTCGTTGTTCCCCCAGCTCCTCTTTTTCCTGATAGCCTTGGTAATGGGGTCCTGATTGATGGGAGGCTGGTGGTGGAGTAAGGAGAGGTGGTGGAATCCTTATTCTTATCCACCATGTTTTTCTTGTCCATGCAATTCTATTCGTCTGTCAAGGATTATCTTTCAGTGAATCCCTCCCCTGTGAAGCTCCACCTGATGGTGGCAGGCAGAATCTAAGGGCCTTCTTAGGCTTTGAGACTCAAAGCCTGAAAAATGTCCCTTTTTGTAATCTACCTTCTTTTGTGGGGTCATGAGCACCCAGTGGGGAAGGGCTGGGTGGGGTGAGGCAGGAACGAATGTTATCAGGAATGAATGTTATCCTCCTCACTGCCTCGCAGCAGCCCAACTTCCTAGACCCCGCAGGTTCCCATCTGTATCATGCAGTGCCTGCTCAAACCCATGGCCGTTGCTATGAGCTTGCACCAACTTCTAGTTCCAGAATTGGAATAGCATCATTTGGTGCAAAAGTAATATATATATATAATATATATCTTACTTTTCTGTAGTATATAATATATATCTTACTTTTCTGTAATATACACAATATATCTTACTTTTCTGTAATATACATAATATATATTACTTTTCTGTAATATACATAATATATATTACTTTTCTGTAATATACATAATATATATTACTTTTCTGTAATATACATAATATATATTACTTTTCTGTAATATACATAATATATATTACTTTTCTGTAATATATATAATATATAACAGAATATATATTACTTTTCTGTAACACATAATATATAACAGAATATATATTACAGAAATTAATATATATAATATATATTACAGAAATTAATATATATAATATATATTACAGAAAAGAAAATGAGAAAGGAATCAAAGAGATACACTCCAAAAAATAAACTAAACAGAAGAAATCAGTAATGGAGGAAATAAGAAGCAAAAAACGTGTAAAACATACAGAAAAAATGGCAAAATGGCTGAAATAAGTCCTTTCTTATCAGTAATAACTTTAAATGTAAATTGATTAAACTCTCCAATCAAAAGGCAGAAATTGGCAGAATGAATTAAGAAAACACAATCCAACTGAAAGCTGTATATGGAAAACTCACTTTAGATCAAAAGATACAAGTGAATTGAACATGGGAAGATAGAGAAAGATATTCTAAGCAAATAATAACCAAAACAAAGCTAGGGTGGCTACACTAATATCAGAAAAAATAGTCTTTAAGTCAAAAATCATTACAAGGGACAAAGAAAGTCATTATGCATTGATAAAGGGGTCAATTAATCAAGAAGATATAACAATTTTAAACATATGCACATCAATCAAGAGAACCCTAAATTAAATGGAGCAGACATTAACAGAATTAAAAAGCAAATTATTTCCAAAATAATAGCTGGAGACTTCGAATACTTACTTTAAATAATGAACAGAAAACTATAATTAAATAGAGGACTTCAGCAACACTAAAGATCTAACTAGACTTAACATACATCTACAGAACAGTCTACCCAACAACAGAAGAATACACATTCTTTTCAAGTGCACTTGACTGTGCTCCAGAATAGAACATGTTAGGTAATAAAGCAACTCTCAATAAGTTAAAAAGCTTGAAATCATACAGAATATCTTCTTTGACCACAATGGAATAAAACTAAAAATCAATAGCAGAAGGAAAACTGATAAGTTCATAAATATGTGTAAACGAAATAACATACTCTTAACCAATAGACACCTCCAAAGTATGAGGAATAGAAAATACTTAGAGATGGATGAAAACATCAACACAACATACCAAAATGTAGGAGATACAGCAAAAACAGCACTCAGAGAGAGCTCAGCAACTTAACTGTAATATATTAAATACCTAGAAAAATCAGAGCAAACCAAACCCAAAGCTCACAGAAGGAATGAAATAATAAATATAGAGCAGAGACAAATGAAATAGAGACTAGAAACACAATAGAGAGAATCAACACAACAAAAAACGGATTATTTGAAAAGAGCAACAAAATTGACAAACTTTAGCTAGACTAAGAAAAGAAAAAGGAAAAGATGCAAATAACTGAAATCAGTAATGAAAATGGATACATTACTACTGCTTTACAGAAGTAAAAAGGATTATTACAGAATACTATGAATAATTGTACACCAATAAATTAGATAACCCATATGAAAAGGACACATACTGATATTGTTTGGCTCTGTGTCCCCACCCAAATCTCATATTGAATTGTAATCCTGAGTGTTGGAGGTGGGGCCTGGTGGGATCATGAGGGTGGCTTCTAATGGTTTAGCACCATCCCCCTAGTGCCGCCTCATGTTACAGTTCTCACAAGATCTGGTTGTTTGAAAGTGTGTAGCACCTCCCCCATTGCTCTCTCCTTCCTGCCAGCCATGTGAATATGTGCCTGCTTCCCCTTTGCCTCTGCCATGATTGTAAGTTTCCTGAGGCCCCTGAGAAGCAGAAGCCTATACTGCCCTGCAGAACAGTGAGCCAATTAAACATCTTTTTCTGTATATAAATTACCCAGTCTAAGGTATGTCTTTATAGCAGTGTGAGAATGGACTAATATGCATACAAATTACCAAAACTGACTCAAGATGACCTCATAACAACAGCCTATTTTCACTAGCAGTGTGATCTCACCTAATCCTATACCTTTAAACACTATCT
This sequence comes from Symphalangus syndactylus, assembly GCF_028878055.3. NCBI lineage: Eukaryota > Metazoa > Chordata > Mammalia > Primates > Hylobatidae > Symphalangus > Symphalangus syndactylus. The sequence goes on from NC_072426.2 coordinate 83,970,519, forward strand.
AAATGCTGTGATTCCTGATTTTTTTCTGCAGCCTGACCTGTCTCTTGAACTCAAACACATGTATATTCAGCTTTCTATTCAACAGCTACACTATGATAGCTTATAACATTTCAAACTTAAATGTCCAAAACTAATACCCTGATTTCATCACACTGCACCAAAACTATCTTATCCTGACTAATACAACTCTCTACACAGCAAAAGAGTAGATCTTTTAGAAAATATATAATCAAATTTTAAACAGATATCTTATTTTATTTTTTGAGAGGGATTCTCACTCTGTCACCCAGGCTGGAGTGCAATGGGACGATCTCGGCTCACTGCAACCTCTGCCATTCAGGTTCAAGTGATTCTCCTACCTCAGCCTCCCAAGTAGCTGGAATTACAGGTGCCCACCACTGCACCCAGCTAATTTTTGTATTTTTAGTAAAGACAGGGTTTCACCATGTTGGTCAGGCTGATCTCGAACTCCTGACCTCAGGTGATCCACCTGCCTCGGCCTCCCAAAGTGCTGGGATTACAGGTGTGAGCCACCGAGCCCAGCCAGATAGATATTTTATTGAGGTGCAATTCACGTAACATAAAAGAAACCATTTAAAAGTGACATTTAGTATGTTTGTAATATTATGTAACCAACACCTATATAACATGGCAAAATATTTTTATCACCCCCAAAGAAAACTTTGTATCTATTAGACTGTCACTGTCTATCCCCCCTCCTCATTGCTTGTTTATCTATCATCCATTGATGGACATTTAGGTTGTTCTCACCTTTTGCCATTGCAAGTAGTACTGCTATGAATATTAGTGTACAAGTATTTGTTTAAGTACCAGTTTCAATTCTTTGGGGTATACAACTAGAATTTGAATTGCTAGGTCATGTGGAATTCTGTATTTGAGTTCTTGAGGAACCACTGTTCTGTGTGGAAACATGAAAGGGGAGAAGAAAAGACACACACACAATCCCTTTAAGGGTAAACGACCTTTCTCCCACCTAAATGGCAATGCAGATATAATAAGCAAATTGATATAATTAGCAAATTGCAATGGGAAGGGGAGAAGGGAAAAGATATATAGATATTTACACTCACTAGACTATCGGGAATTCATCACCAGACCGCGAAGCAACAGCCTGGGTTCCAGAGTCGGCCACTACACTCCCCAGACTATGGAGGTTTCACCACCAGACTGGGAAGCAGCAGCCTGGGCTCCAGAGTCAGCCACTTGTCTGCACAGGTGAGGAAAGGTCTCATGAAGCTTCGGCGTGGTCTGGGACCCTAGCTCTTTTTGTAACGAGTTGTTTGGCCTGAGGTCCAGTCATGAGGGACCTTCGTGACTGGGATTAAGGAACACAAAAAGGTCAACTTGTTTTGGGGATTGTCTGTTGTTTTTCAATAACTAACATATAGGAATAGATTGAAATAGAGATTTGTCCAAAACAGTGCTGGTTGAATGCCCCAAGGGGCTCACACAACATGTTCCGAGACTTGGTGACCATTGTTTTTGTCCACATTCAATTCAGTTTAAATTTAATATTTAACTTTTTGTCCACAACTACCAAACTGTTTTCCACAGCAGCTGTACCCTTTACATTCCCACCAGTAATGCACGTGTGTTCCAATTTCTCCACATCCTTACCACCACTTAATATTTTCTATTTAAAAAAAAATTGTACTCACTGTAATGGGTGTGAAGTGGTGCCATTTTGTGGTTTTGATTTGTGTTTCCCTAATGACTAATGGTGTTGAGCATCTTTTGATGTGCCCATTGGCTATTTGTATGTATTCTTTGGAGAAATGTGTATTCAAGTCCTTTGCCCATTTGAAAATTGGGTTGTCTGTCTTTTTCTTATTGAATTGTAGAAGTTCTCTATATATTCTGGATACTAGAGTTTTATTAGACATATAATTTGCAAATATTTTCTCCCCTTCTGTGGACTGTCTTCACTTTCTTGGTGGTGTCCTTTGAAACATGAACATTTTTAATTTTGATAAAATGTAATTTATCTATTTTTTCTTTCGTTGTTTATGCTTTTGGTGTCATATCTAAGAAACTAATGTGAATCCAATGTCATGATGATTTAACCTATGTTTTCTTCTAAGCGTTGTATAGTTTTGGTTCTCACATATAGGTCTTTCATCCATTTTCGTGTTAAGTTTTGTATATGGTATGAAGTAAGGATCAAATGTCATTTATTTGCATGTGAATATCCAGTTGTCTCAGCACACTTTGTTGCAGAGACTATTCTTTACCCATTGAGTAGTCTTGACACTCTTGTTAAAAATCAGTTAGCTGGCCATAGACATACCTTTATTTCTAAGATCCTCAATTCTATTCCACTGGTGTAAATGTATACACTTCTGGCATTACCACAATCTTTTGATTACTGTAGTTTCATAGTACGTTTTCAAATCAGGAAATGTGAGTCCTTGAACTTTATTCTTCTTTTTCAAGGTTGCTTTGGCAATTTGGGGCTCTTTAATTCCGTATGAATTTAGGATCAGGTTTTCCATTTCTGCAAAAAAGGCCATTGGAATTTTGATAGGAATTACAATGAATCTGTAGATAATTTTGAGTAGTATTGCCATCTTAAGAACCATCCTTGAATATGGAAATTTTTTTTAAGTATTCTTTAATTTCTTTCAGAAATGTTTTTGTAGTTTTCAGTGTACAAGTTGTACACGTTCTTAGTTAGATTTATTTCTAGGTATTTTATTCTTTTTGATGCTATTGTAAATATGTCTTAGTCTGTTTTCTGTTGCTGAATAATTTAGAGTGGGTAATTTATTTACTTGTTCGTTTATCTTTTATTTTTTGAGATGGAGTTTCATTCTGCTGCCCAGGCTGGAGTGCAGTGGCCCAATCTCAGTTTACTGCAGCCTCTGCCTCCTGGGTTCAAGTGATTCTCTTGCCTCAGCCTCCCAAGTAGCTGGGACTGCAAGTGCCCACCACCACACTCGGCTAACTTTTTGTGTTTTTAATAGAGACAGGTTTCACCATGTTGGCCAGGCTGGTCTGGAACTCCTGACCTCAGGTCATCCGCCCACCTCGGCCTCCCGAAGTGCTGGGATTACAGGCGTGAGCCATCACACCTGGCTGAGACTGGGTAATTTATAAAGAAAATATATTTATCTTTTACAGAACTTTTATTTTATTTTTTTATTTTTATTTTTATTTTTTTTTGAGACGTAATCTCTCTCTGTCACCCAGGCTGGACTGCAGTGGCATAATCTCAGCTCACTGCAACCTCTGCCTCCTGGGTTCAAGCGATTCTCTTGCCTCAGCCTCCCAAGTAGCTGGGATCACAGGCATGCACCACCACATCTGGCTAATTTTTGTATTTTTAGTAGTGACGGGGTTTCACCATGTTGGCCAGGCTGGTCTTGAACTCCTGGCCTCAGGTGATCCCCCTGACTCAAAGTGCTGGGATTACAGGTGTGAGCCACCATGCCCGATCTTTTATAGTACTTTTTAAAAGATGTATTTTATTTGTAATTGATATATAATAATAACATATTTATGGGGCACAGTGTGCTGTTTTGATACATGTATACATTGTGCAATAACCAAATCAGCATGATTAGCAAATCTATTACCTCAAACATTTATTATTTGTTTGTGGTGAGGATATGAAAAATCCTCTTATTTTGAAATATACAATATATGATTGTTAACTATAGTCACTCTATTGTGCAACAGAACACCAGAAGTGATTCCTCCAATCTAACTGTAACTTTGTACCTGTTGACCAACTTCTCTCCATCTCCCCACCCCTTGTCCTCCCCATCCTCTGATAACCACTTTTCTGCTCTCTGTTTCTATGAGATCAACATTTTGTAAATTCCACTTGAGTGAGATCATGCAGTATTGGTTTCTTTGTGCCTGGCTTATTTCACTTAATATAATGTCCTCCAGGTCCCTCCATGTCATCACAAATGACAGAATGTCTTTTATTTTTATGGCTAATAGTATTCCATTTATACCACATTTTATTTATCCATTTATCAGTTGATGGACACCTAGGTTGGTTCCATTTCTTGGCTACTGTGAATAGTGCTGCAATAAACATGAGAGTGCAGATACCTCTTCAATACACTGATTTCATTTCCCTTGGATATATACTTAGTAGTAGGATTGCTGGATTTTCTTACTGTTCTGGAGGCTACATCTGGTGAGGGTCTTCTTGCTCATGTGGACTCCGCAGAATTTTGCGGCAGCACTGGGCATCACATGGAGAGGGAGCTAGAGCATGCCAAACTGGCTTTTATAACAGACTCACTCTCGTCATAACTAACCCAGCCCTGTAATAGCTCATTAACCTATTAACCTATCAGTGGTTAATGGCAGAGCCCTCATGACACAGTCACCTCTTAAAGGCCCCACATCTTAATACTGTTGCATTAAGTTTCAACATAGTGTTAGAGAGGAGAAACATTTAATCATAGCGGAATGTTTCCTTAATTTTCTTTTCAGATTGTTCATTGCTGGTGTTTAAAATACCACTGATTTTTGTGTGTTGATCTTGTATACTACACTTTGCTGCATTCATTTATTTGGGATTTCTTATATATAAAATTATGTCACCTATGAATAGGTATAGTTTTATTTCTTCTTTTCCAACTTGGATAACTTTTATTTCTTTTCCTTGCCTATTTGCGCTGGCTAGAAATTCTAGGACAATGCTGAATAGCAGTGGCAAAAGAGGGCGAAGAAAAGGTGCCCCTCGTCTTGTTCCTGATTTTGAGGGTGCCTTGTCCATTCAAGCTAGAATAACAAAACAGTTTAGACTGGGTAATTTATAAAGAACAGAAATTTATTTCTTATACTTCTGGAAGCTGGGAAGTCCAAGATCAAGACACTACCAAATTTGGTGTCTGGTAGGGGCTCACTGTCTGCTTCCCAAATGGTGCCATGTCGCTGCATTGTCCAGAGGGGACAATTGCTGTGTCCCCACATGGTGGGAGGAGCTGAAGGAAGAAACTGTTTCCCTCAAGCCCTTTCATAAGGTCATTAATCCCATTCATGAGACTGGACCCCTTCTGGCCTAATCACCCCAAGGACCTCACCTCTTAATATCACCACTTTGGGTGTTAAGTTCCAACATATGTATTTGAAAGTGACACATGCATTTAAACCACAGCTGGGGAGAAGTTTTCAGTTTATCACCATTATGACGTTAGCTGTTGTTTTTTCATAAATGCCTTTTATTATTCTGAGGAAGTTCCCTTCTATTCCTAGTTTTCTTAGAGTTGTTATCATGCAAGGGTGTCAGATTTGGTGAAATGTGTTTTCTTCATCAACTGAGATGATCATGTGGTTTTTTCCCCATTTATTCTCATAATGTTGTTTATTACATTGCCTAATTTTCTTGTTGAAACGTTCTTGCATTCCTTGGATATATTGCACATGGTCAGGGTGTATATTTCTTTTAACATGCTTTTGGGTTTGGTTTACTAGTGTTGAGAGTTTTGCATTTACATTCATAAGGAATATTGATCGGTGGTTTTCTCTTCTTGTGGTGTGGTGTCTGTTTGACTTTGGTATCAGGATAAATATGACCTCATAGAATGAGTTAGGAGGTGTCCTTTCTATTTCGGGGGGAAGATTTTGAAAAAACATATTAATTCTTCCTAAAATATTCTGTAAAATTCACTAGTGAATATGGTGATGGCCCTCAGCTTTTCTTCTTTGGGAGGTTTTTGATTACTGATTCAATCTCTTTTCTTCTTATAGGTCTGTTGATTATGTAGATGGTCGTTGTGAGATCTTCTTGAGCCTGTTTTGATAATTTGGTAATTTCAATCTGTCCCATTCATTCGGGTTATCAAATTTGTTGGTGTACAATTGATATGGTTTGGCTCTGTGACCCCATCCAAATCTCGAACTGTAATCCCACGTGTTGAGGGAGGGACCTGGTGGGAGGTGACTGGATCGTGGGGGGCAGCTTCCCCCATGCTGTTCTCATGATAGTGAGTGTGTTCTCATGAGATCTGATGGTTTCATAAGGGGCTCTTTCCCCTTTGCCCGCTCTGTCTCCTGCCATCTTTCTAAGAAGGTACTCGCTTCTCTTTCCTCTTCTGCCATGATTGTAAGCCTGAGGCCTCCCCAGCCATGTGGAACTGCGAGTAAATTAAACCTCTTTCCTTTATAAATTACCCAGTCTCAGGTATTCTTTATAGCAGTGTGAAAATTGACTAATACAACAGTTGTTTATAGTATTATTTTGTAATCCTTACTATTTATGTAAAGCAGTAGTAATGTACCCATTTTCATTTGTCATTTTAAGTATTTGCGTTGTCTCTTTTACTTAGTCTAGTTAAAGGTTTCTTTATATTTTACTTTCAAATAAGCAACTTTCTGTTTTGTTGATTCTCTGTTGTTTTTTCATTTCTGTTTCATCTGCTTTGTATTTATTATTTCCTTTCTTCTGTTAGCTTTGGGTTTGGTTTGCTCTGATTTTTCTAGTTATTTAATGCACACAGTTAAGTTGTTGATTTGATATCTTTCTTCTCTTTTAATGTAGGTATGTATGGTTTTACATTTCTCTCTGAGCACTGTGTTTTCTGTATCCCATAAGTTTTTATGTGTTATGTTTACGTTTTCACCTGAAATTTCCCTGTGATTTTTGGGGACCTATTTGCTGGTTGGGCTGAAAAGAGAACATTGCCGAAGGCAATCTTGTGTGCTCCAACATTTAGAAGCTGAAAAATGATAAGGCAATAGCAGAAATATAGCCAAAATTTGTCCAGAATTTGTCCACTTAATCTAGGTCATGAATTTATTGGCATAAAATTGTTCATAATATTCTCTTATTATTGTTTTAATACCTGTATAATCAATACTGATATCAGCATTCCTATTTCTAACATTGGCAATTGGTGTCTTCTCTCATTTTTCCTGATCAGTTTGGCTAGAAGTTTATTATTGATCTTCCTAGAGAACCAGCTTTCGGTTTCATTTTCTTTCTGTTTTTCTGTTTTCAATAGTAATTGACTTCTCCATTGATCCTTATTCTTTCCTTTTCTTTGGCTTTGAATTTAATTTGATCCATATTAAACTTTTCTACTTTCTTAAAATGAAAACTGAGGTCATTGATTTGAGACCTTTCTTACCCACTAGGTACTGTTTTACTGGCATCCCCAAAATTCTGATATGTTGTGCTTTCATTTTTATTAAATTCAAGATACTTTCTACTTTCTCTTTGATTTCTTCTGGACCCACAGATTATTTAGAAGTTTGTTATATAACTTCCAAATATTTGGAGACTTTTCAGACATCTTTCTGATATTGGTTCCTAATTTAATTCCATTTTGCTCAGAGAACATACTTTATATGACTGGAATATTTTGGGATTTATTGAGACCAATTTTATTTCCCAGAATATCTTAGTAAATGTTCTGCAACCACCGGACAAGAAAGAACACTTTGCCATGGAGCATTCCATAAATGTCAAACAGGTCATGTTGATTGAGAATATTTAACTCTACTATATCTTTGCTGATTTCCTGTCTGCTTATTCTATCAATTATTGAGGAAGAGTATTAATATTCATAACTGTAGATCTGGCTTTTTTTCATTACAGTTCTATCAGCTTTTACTTCGTGATTCTGAAGCTCCCTTATTAGGGGCATACATGTTTATTGTTATTATGTCCTCTTGGGAAATTGACCCCTTTGTCTTTATGAAATGACCTTCCTCATCCCTAATATTATTTTTTGCTCTGAAATCTTTGTCTTATATTGATACAGCCACTGTAGCTTTCTTTGACTGGTGTTAGTGTTATATATCTTTTTTTCCATCCTGACTCTTAATCTGTTTCTGTCTTCATATTTAAAGTGCTTTTGTTTTAGGCAAAATGTCATTTAGTATTGATTTTTTATTCAGTTTGACACTCTCTACCTTTTAATTAGGTATTTAAACCATATACATCTAATCTGATTTTTTGAACATGGTTAGGTTTAAGACTGTCACCCTTCCTTGTTTTCTGCGTATCCCATCTAATGTGTTCTTTGTTCTTTTTAAACTCTTTTTATGCCTTCTTTGGATTGAATGTTTTCTAATGCTCAATTTTGTTTTATCTGTTGGCCTATTATCTCTTTATTTCATTATTTTAGTACTTGCTCTAGAATTTATTATGTATATTTTTAACTTATCACCATCTATCATCAAGTGATATTAAACCTTTCCACATATAGCATTGATTTTCAGCTGGGAACAATTTTGTCTTCCAGAGGATTGTTGATGATATGCAGATACTAGGGGCCTTTAGTGCGTAGAAGCCAGGGATCCTGCTAAAATCCTACAATGCACAGGATAGTTTTTCACAGTGGAAAATTATCTGGCCCAAAATGTCAGTGGTGCTGTGTTTGAGAAACCCTGACATATAGTCTAAGAATCTTCTATGGTACTCTCTCCCTCTGGCCTTTATGCTGTTGTCACAGTTTACACAATACATTGTCATTATTTTGTTTAAACAATTTATATTTTAAAGCAAATTAAATAATAAAAAAGTCTTATACATTTACTCATGTAGTCACTATTTCTGGTGCTCTTCAGTTCTTTGCGTAGATCCAGATTTCTCTTTGGTATAATTTTAGTTCTGCTTGAAGAATTTCCATTACTGTTTCTTGCAGTTTGTGTCTACTCATGATGAATTCTTTCGGCTTTCATATGTTGGAAAAGTCTTTATGTCACCTTTCTTTTGGAAAGATTTGTGGGGGCGTTTAGAAATTGAAATTATTATTATTTTTCTATCAGTGCTTAAAGATATCTCCACTGTGTTTCTGCTTGGACTGTTTCCAAAGAGAAAACTACAGTTGTCCTTATCTTTGTACTCTGTACATACCATGTCTTTTTCTTCTGGTTGCTTTTAAGATCTTCTCTTTATCACTGTTTTTTTTTTTTTTTGAGATGGAGTCTCACTCTGTCGCTCAGGCTGGAGTGCAGTGGCGTGATCTGGGCTCACTGCAGGCAATTCAATTATAATATGCCTTGGTGTAGTTTTCTTCATGTTTCTTAAGCTTGGGGTTTGGCGAGCTTCATGAATCTGTGCATTCATAGTTTTCATCAACTTTGGAATTTTTTCAGCCATTATTTCTCAAATATTTTCTGCCTGACCCTTCCCTTTCAGAGACTCCATTTACACATTTATTAAGATGCTTAAAGTTGTCCTAAAACTCACTGATATTCTTTTTATTTTTAAAATTTATTTTGCTCTTCATTTTGGGTAGTTTTTATTACAATGTTTTTAAGTTCAATAATCTTTTCTTCTGCAGTGCCTATTCTGCCATTAATCCCAGCCATTAATCCCATGAAAGTAGTTTTCATCTCAGGAATTTCACTTGGGTCTTTTTAAAAAATAACTTCCTTATTCTAATTATGGGTCATGTTTTCCTGCCTCTGTGAATGCCTGGTAATCCTTTCTTTTTTTTTTTTTTTTTTGGATGTCAAAAAAGAGAGTTTGCCTTACTGGATGCTAAATATTTTCCATTCCTATAAATCGTCTAGAGCTTTGTTCTGGAATGCAGTTAATTCAGAGACAGCTTGATCTTTTAAGTCTTCATTTATGATTTGTTTGGTGGGTGTGGATCAGTGCCCAGTCTCAGTCTGATTATTTTGCACTACTGAGGCAAGATGTTCTTGAGTCTCCTACGGGGAAATTACGAGGTTTTCCAGTCGGCCTGGTGGGAAAAGGCATTATTCCTGTCTCAGTGTGAGGAGGGGGCATTGCTCCTCCTAATCATTTTGGATAATTCTTTCCCCATAGCTGGGTAATTTCCTTACACACACAAGCCGATCAGTACTCTGCTAAATGCTCTAAACCTCTCTCTTTGCTCTGTTCAGTGCTGTCTTCTTTGGCTCTCTGTCCTCCGAACTCTAGCTTAGTTGCTCCAGGCTCTCAGCTCCATGTTCTCAAACCGGTCTTCCAGTTCTGTTTGGCGCGCCCTCCACCCCGCCCCACCCCCCGCAGGCTAGAAACTCTCTCAAGGTGCTGAGCTGAGGAACCTAGTGCTCAGCTCACTTTCCCCGTCTCTCAGGAATTCCCGTCCTTCACCGCCTGATGTCCAATGTGTTGCAGTCTATGGTTTCACATATTTTGACTGGATCTTTTATCGTTCCAAGTGGGAGGGTAAATATGTTCCTTTTTACTTCATTTCAAAATCTGGTTTTGACTACTATGCACCTACTAGAACGGCAAATCTTCAGAACGCGGCAACACTAAATGCTGGTGAGGAGGTGGATCAACAGGAATTCTCATTCATTGCTGGTGGGGATGCAACACGGAACAAGCACTTTTTTTTTTTTGAGACAGAGTCTTGCTCTGTCTCCCAGGCTGGAGTGCAGTGGCGCAATCTTGGCTCACTGCAACCTCCGCCTCCCGGGTTCAAGCGATTCTGCCTCAGTAGCTGGGATTACTGGCTTGTGCCACCACGCCGGGCTAATTTTTGTATTTTTAGTATAGACAGGATTTCAGCATGTTGGCCAGGCTAGTCTCGAACTGACCTCAAGTGATCCGCCCACCTCGGCCTCCTGAATTGCTGGGATTACAGGTGTGAACCACCGTGCCCAGCCAGAACAGGCACTTTGGAAGTCAGTTTATTTGTGATATAGTTTAGATATATGTCCTGCTGAAATCTCATGTTGAGTTGTAACCCCCAGTGTTGGAGGTGGGGCCTGGTGGGAGGTATTTGGACCATGAGGCTGAATCGCTTGTGGCTTGGTGGTGTCCTTGTGATAGTAAGTGAGCACTCATGAGATCTGGTTGTTTAAAAGTATGTGGCACCTCCCCCACTCCCTCTCTCTCTTGCTCCTGCTCTGGCTATGTGAAGGGGCTGCTCCAGCTTTGCTTTCCGACCATGAGTAAAGCTCCCTGAGGGCTCCCCAGAAGCTAAGCAAATGCTGGTGCCAGTAGGTGGTGCTTCCTGTACAACTGCAGAACTGTGAGCCAATGAAAACCTCTTTTCTTTACAAATTACCCAGCCTCAGGCATTTCTTTACAGCAATACAAGAATGGCTTAAGACAGGTGGTTTCCTTTTTGAAAAAAAAAAAATTTAATTTCAGGCTGCTCTCAAACTCCTGGCCTCAAGCCTTCCCCTTACCTTAGCCTCCCTAAATGCTGGGGTTACAGGCATGAGTCACTGTGCCAGGCCCAGCTTGGTGGTGTCTCACAAAGCTAAATATACAAGACAATCCAGTAACTGTGCTCCTTAGTATTCTGTTCACCCAAAGGAGTTGAAAAAGCATTACCACACGGATGTTCATAGCAGTTTTATTTATAATTGTCAAAATTGGAAGCAATCAAGATGTCCTTCAGTAGGTGGATGGATTAACTGTGGTACATCCAGACAATGGAATACTATTTAGCACTAAGAAGAAATGAGCTAACAAGTCATGAAAAGATGTAGAGAAGCCTCAAATGCATATTACTAAGAGAAAGAAGCCACTCTGAAAAGGCTGCATACTGTATGATTCCGGTCATATGATGCTCAGAAAAAGGCAAAACTGTGGAGATAGTAAAAAGATTGGTGATTGCTAGGGGTTGGTGGCAGGGAAGGATGAACAGGCAGAGCAGAGAGGATTTTTGGGGTAGTGATACAACTCTGTGTCACTGTGTGACACTGTAATGATGGGTACATGACATTATACACTTACAAAAACCCAAAGAATATATAACACCAAGAGTGAACCCTGATGTAAGCTGTGGACTTTGGGTGACAATGATGTGTCACTGCCGTTCATCAATTACAACAAATGGTGGGGGAGATGTTGACAAGGGAGAGGCTGTACATGTGTGGGGGAAGGGGTTATATGGGAATCTCTGTACCTTTCTCTCTGTCTCTCTCACACACACACACACACACACACACACACACACACACACCATGTAGAGTCAAGCACCAGAGAAGCTCATCATTGTCATGCAGCTCTGTTTAATTGTGGCTTGTTCAAGACATGGAGAAGCGTAGAGATGTTTAGAAATGACTGGGTTGTTTTACCTTTTGAAACAATGGTTTCATACTGCTTGCTCTTTTATAAATAACCCCAAAGTTACTCAGTTCTTTCTGCTGAACCACTACTTTATAAGATAATCCCTTTTATCAACCAATGTGCAGCCAGGACTAACTAGGTGATGTTGGGATCTGATGTCCTCATGAGGTTGGGACGATCCTCTGCTCTTCCTCTGGCAACCGGTTTTCTGCATCCTTAGGGAAAATTCTTGCCCTCAGCCATGATGTTTGTAAACTTTTTGTTCTTTTTCTTCATTTTGTTCTCCCATTTGATCCTTCCAGAACTTCATTAGAAGTTTCTTGGTATTCTACAATTCCAATTAGATTTCATGAGAGAAACGATGCCATATTGCTCTTTCTTTTGTTAAAAGTCACCGGCAATTTGAGCACGGTCACTCATGCCTGCAATCCCAGTGCTTTCAGAGGCCGAGGCGGGAGCACTGCTTGAGGCCTCAAGTTCTAGACCAGCCTGGGCAACACAGTGAGACCCCATCTCTACAAAAAATTAAAATAAAATTAGCCAAGTTTGGTGGTGCATGCCTGTAGACCCAGCTACTTGGGAGGCTGAGACAGGAGGATCACTTGAGCCCAGGAGTTCAAGGCTATAGTGAGAGGTGATCATACTTACTGCACTCCAGCCTGGGCAACAGAGAAAGATGCTATCTCTAAGAAGAAAGAAAGAAAGAAAGAAAAAAAAGGCGCCAGCAATTTGGAACAGAAAGGCCCACAGTGGAACAGAGCTTCATGAGAACAGTGGGCCCTGGAGGCCCCTGTTTTTTTTTTTTTTTTGAGATGGAGTCTTGCTCAGTCAACCAGGCTGGAGTGCAGTGGCACAATCTCGGCTCACTGCAACCCCTGCCTCCTGGGTTCAAGCAATACTTGTGCCTCAGCCTCCCAAGTAGCTGGGATTACAGGTGCACGCCACCATGCCTGGCTAATTTTTGTATTTTTAGTAGAGACAGGGTTTCCCCATGTTGGCCCGGCTGGTTCTGAACTCCTGACCTCAGGTGATCCTCCTGCCTCGGCATCCCAAAGTGCTGGGATTACAGGTGTGAGCACCGAGCCCGGCCACGAACTTTGAATAATAATAATGGTGGTGCACATGGCATGCCCCATCGTGCCCCATAGGAGCTCTCACTTTGTTTAGTTCTTAAAGTGGTCCTAGGCAGTGTGTGGCATAAACACATCAAACCACACCCTGCTTCTTGACATATCTCCTTTCTTGGTTTTCGTGTATTCTCTCGTTCCCAGTTTTCCTCCTACCCCAGTGGCCTGTTCTTTCTCAATCTCCTTTGGTGGTTGCTTGTGCTTGTCCTCTCCATGGTAGAGGCAACAGAGCTTGGCCTGTCTTCTCCCTTTACACGTTGCCTCAAGGTACTCTTATCTGGTCTCATGATTCATGTGCCATCCACATACAGTCACGGGCCCTATGATGATGTCTTGGTCCATGAGGGACAACACAGATGATAGTGGTCCCATAAGATTATAATGGAGCTGAAAAATTCCTATTGCCTAGTGACATCGTAGCTGTCATAACTTCATAGCGCAACGTATTGCTTGCATGTTTATGGTGATGCTAGTGTAAACAAACCTGCTGTGCTGCCAGTCGTATAAAAGTATTGAACAGGGCCAGGTGCAGTGCCTCATGCCTGTAATGCCAACGTTTTGGGAGGCAGAGGTGGGAGGATTGCTTAAGGCTAGGAGTTTGAGACCAGCCTGGGCAACATAGTGAGACCCCATTTTTATAAAAGGAAAAAAAAATTAGCCAGGCATGGTGGTACATGCTTATAGTCCCAGCTACTCAGGAGGCTGATGTGGGAGGATTGTTTGAACCTAGGAATTGCAGAGTGCAGTGAGCTATGATTGCACCATTGCATTTCCCAGCAAGACCCCATCTCAAAAAAAAAAAAAAAAAAGGATTACAGAATTATTTATAGTACCTAATACTTGATAATGATAATAAACAACTGTGTTACTGGTTTATGTACTTACTATGCTATAATCATTGTTTTAGAATGTACTTCTACTTAAAAAAAACAGCAACAGTTAAATGTAAAATGGCCTCAGCCAGGGCCTTCTGGAGGTACTCTAGAAGAAGGCCTCCTCATCATAGGAGACGAAACCTCCAGGTGTCTTACTAGCCTGGAAGACTGTCTGGTAGGACATGATGTGGAGGTGGAAGACAGCGATATTGATGATCCTGACCCCGCGTAGGCTTAGGCTGCCATATGTGTTTGTTTCTTCACTTTTAGTAAAAACATTTAAAAAGTAAAAAAAAAAAAAAAATTAAAAATAGATAAATGCTTATAGAATAAAAATATTAAGAAAGAAAATATTTTGTACAGGTATACAAAGTGGTTTTTTTTTTTATTTGAGACAGGGTCTCGCTCTGTTGCCCAGGCTGGCACTTTCAGGGCTCACAGCAACCTCAACCTCCCAGGCTCAAGCCAACCCAAGTAGTTGGGATTATAGGTATTTGCCACCATGCCCAGCTAATTATGTATATTTTGTAGAGACAGAGTTTCACTATGTTGGCCAGGGTGATCTCAAACTCCTGGGCTCAAGCCACCCACTTTAGCCTCCCAAAGTGCTAGGATTACAAGCATGATCAAATACAAAGGCCACTGCCCCTGGCTGTGTTTGTGTTTTAAGCTAAGTGTTATTACAAAAGTCAAAGTTTCTTAAAAATTAAAAGTTTATAAAGCAAAAAGGTTGACATAAACTAAGGTTAACTTAGTATTGAAGCAAAAAAATGTTAAGGAAATCTAGTGTAGTTTAAGTGTACAGTGTTTATAAAGTTTATGGTATACAATAATGTCTAGGTCTTCACATTCACTCACTACTCACTAACCTATCCGGACCAACTTCCAGTCTTGCAAGCTCCATTCAAGGTAAGTGTCCTATACAGGTGTGCCATTTTGTATCTTTTTACTGTGTTTTTACTGTATCTTTTCATGTTTAGTTACACAGATACATACTATGTGCTACAGTTGCTTACAGTATTAAGTACAGTAACATGCTACAGGGGTTTACAGTATAGGTTTTCTTACTTAGTAAGACTAGAATGCAGTTTAAACAGGGACCTTGCAGGCCCTGGCCCTGCGCAATCCAGCCTGACTCACACCTTAACCTCAGATCATTCCCACCCGCTCTGTCCATTCACCCTCTTCTGGTCCTTGAAGCCAAGTCCCTCTGACCTCTGCTTCTCGCTCCTCGCACCTCACTCTAGGTCTTCCCACACTGGCTTCCTCTTGGTGACCAGGCCTCACCTCAAAGACCCCTCCTCAGAGCTGCCTTCCCTGGCCACTCTAACCAAGTCCCCGTCATCTGACCAGCCACAGTTCCTCTATCACAGAACTTTCCTCTTTTGCTCAAGGCATTTGTCACCGTCTGACTATATTGCATTTACTTATTTGCTTACTCATTTATCATTTTTCTTTCTTTACTAAAATGTATGTGCCAAGAAAACAGAGATTGCATCTTTGTTCTTTGCTGCTATATCCTCAGTGGCTAGAACAGTGCAGGCCCATGGTAGGCACAGTAAATGCTCATTGAATGAGTGAAGGATGCAGAAACAAGGCTCAGTTAGATTAACTGGCTCATCAGGATGCACAAGACTCTGGGACTGAGCCAGTGAGGCAGAAGAATAGGGTCTGGAGGCAGGGAACCTAAGGCCAATTCACGCTGACTTCCTAGAACTAAATAAAAAGGAAAACCACGACTTTCCATGCCTAAGTAACAAAAGGACTGGAGGCTACTCCCTTTGCAACCCGCCCCCGCTCCACCCCACTCTTTTTCTGCATGGGAGATGGCAAATTGAAAGTATGTCTGATCGGTTGTTTTCTACAGGGCTTACTGCAGCCTCAACCTCCCAGGCTCAAGCCATTCCGAGTAGCTGGGACTATAGGCATTTGCTTTCTTCAACTGATCAGACATTTGCATAGGAGTGTAATTTTGTAACTTCACTTCAGCCTCTGAGTGGTTGTTTTCCACAGCCAATCATACTGATTGCCGGCCACTATTTCATTTATATAGGGTGTACACCAAGTAACCAATGGGAAACCTCTAGAGGGTATTTAAATCCCCGAAAATTCTGTAAAGGCACTCTTGACCCTCTGTGCTCAGGACCACTCCCACCCTCTGGAGTGTACTTTCATTTTCAATAAATCTCTGCTTTTGTTGCTTCATTCTTTCCTCGCTTTGTGCATTTTGTCCAAT
Source organism: Symphalangus syndactylus (assembly GCF_028878055.3). Lineage (NCBI taxonomy): Eukaryota > Metazoa > Chordata > Mammalia > Primates > Hylobatidae > Symphalangus > Symphalangus syndactylus. Next base: position 83,986,746 of record NC_072426.2, read on the forward strand.
TCTTTGTTCAAAACACCAAGAACCTAGACACCACCAGTAACACCAGGGCACCAGTCCAAGTGTGTTGCCAGATGCACACTCAATGGCTATCATGAGGAAGAGTCCCAGAAACCTCACCTCTAGTTCCCTGAGTGCTACACAGGAAGCACGTCGGCGGCCTGAGAGGGAGGGCCTGATCTTCCCCTTGCTGAAGGCTGTCAGGATCAGCCACTTGGGGCAGGGTGCTGTGTGTCCAGACTGTGGGATGCTGCCACTGAGACTTGTGGAATAAGCCAGGCAGCCAGCTGCATGAGGCTGGTGTGTTCTGGGTGCAGGTTGCAGGCCAGCAGTGGTGCCAGGTGGTATGGTCGCTGCAGGGAGGACGCTGCCCCCATATGGAATCTGGCTGTGCACAGTGGAGGGATGTGCTTTCAGAAGACTCTAACCACGGAGGAACTGTTTAGGGCTCTTGGGGCCTGCTGTCGCCCATTTGGATGGAATCGGTCAATCAGGGGAAGGTGGGTTTCAGCATCCCAAGTGTTTAAAGAAAGGTTTCAAAACTGGGAAGTTCTGGGGGAGTGTATCATCAGGCAGCCACAGTCTGACTTGCTTGTAACCATCTGATTCCCCAGGATTAGAGATTTGCATTTTGATGGCTAGGGTGGCAGAAACCTAGATCTCTTCAGGGACATGAAGAGATGTTCAGGTTCAAGGGAAGTAAAAGAGGTGTGTGAGCAGGTTTGGGTAGATGGCAGAGAAGCAGAGCTGATTCTAGGCGGCGGCTGGCTTGCAAGACCTGATAACGGATGGGGGCAGAGAACTGGCAGCATGGGTGGATGGAAGGCCACTCCAACATTCTTCTGTGGGCCCAGAAACTTCTAAAGGTCTCACCTCATGGAGGTTCTGCTAAGAGCCAACATCTGAGCCCAGAATCTCAGCTTCACATAGTACCTGCTGCATGACTTGGAACCTCAGCTTGTGCATCTGAAAAGTGGGAATAATACAAAGAATGCAGAATTACCAAGGCACGAGATGAAAATGTGATGTGCAAGGATGCAGAGCAGCCTCCGGACCGAGCAGGCCCTGAACACACCAGTGCTAGACCTGCATCTAAAGGCGGAGCAGCCTGGTGTGTGTGGGATGCTCTGCACCCCTCCTGCTCCTAGCCTCCTGGAAGCTGGAGCTGTGTTCCAGAAAAATTCCGAGGGATGGTTTGTTCAGATGGAAACACAGTCCCCCTGGGGGCTTCTTTGGGATAGAAAGAAGGAGGCTTCCTGAAGGGTGAAGGTGCATGATCCCTACACCTTCATTTTTCTCCACCTCAGCACTCCATCCCGTCTCCTCACACATTAAGTCAATAAAATCCAGAATGCAGCCATTTTTCTATCATTTCCTCTCTGCTGAGCCCAGTGTGCTCAAGAGCCACTTGAGCTGTGCACTAGGGCAGGACTGTTTTGCTTTTGCTGAGAGTACAGAGATCTGACAGGCCACAACCTTGTATTTTTCAAGTTTTATGATGTCAAAGATGATTCATTAGGTGGATGCTACCTTTACTGATTAATCTTACTTATGCACATGTCTCATTTCTCCCTGAAGGTTTGCTGGGAGCATTTATTTCCACTACACTAGGAACAAACTCACAGGCAGGTCTCTGGAGCATTGCATATTGCAGACTCCATCTCTTTGGCCCTCCACATTAATTTCCTTCAAATGACACCAAGGGGCCAATATCTTGCACGTACACCTTTGCTTTGATGAAAATTTTGCTTTCATTTCTAATCATTTGTGTAAAAAACCCTGGTCTGGGTTTGTTTAGACCTTCTGGGCGAGGAATTGATCTCCAAACCACTTCCAAATTGCTTCCACTGTGGAAACTCGCTGAGCCCGGCATTTTCTCTGCTGGACCAAAGGCCTCAGATTCCTTTGTCAGTCAGAAAACAACACATACCACACTAGCTGCGATTCCCAGCCCTCATCCCCAATGAGGATTTAAAATTTTTTGATTAGAGCCGTGATCCCAAGGTGTTAAATGTTTGAGAAGGTTTTGCATTCTTTTCTTGAATATTGTTCTGTTCTGCTGGGATTTTTCCTGGGATACTTGCTGATTTCTGCACCCTGGCTCCTGCTTTCTACCTGCACCCTTCTGTGTTGACCCCTAGGTTAGAACAGCCAACCACAAATAAAATACCACATTTCTCAAGTGGATAATGTGAAACTGACTTTTGGAAAAAACATTACCATTGGATGCCATGACAGTTATTCAGGTGAGCAAGACAGGCTGAGCTGATAGTAGGGAAATAACCAGTGGGTGGAGGGAAATGTAAGGAGAAGCAACATCAGCCACACTGAGGGAGCATGCTGAGGATGAGCAGCAGAGGCTGAGAGGCGCTTCCCCAGGAAGGCGGAGTTATAAGGCATGTGCCACCTGGTCTGGGTCCTAGAGGCCACGTCTCAGTGGGCACCAAGTCCCCAAGGAGCTGGAGAGACAGCATCCTGCCTGACTCACCCCTAGGATTCTGGTTCCAGTGGTCTGAACGGGGCCTGGGAATCTGTGTTTAACAACAACAGCAACAACAATAATGAGGGCCAACACTTGACAACAGCTGTGTTCCAGCCATTGTCCTAAGAGTTTCATATATATCAACTTATTTAGTCCTTACAACAACTCTGTGGGGTAGGTGCTGGTGGTAGGCTGAATTCTAAGATAATCACCAGTGACTCTCGCCCTTGCGTGATCACCTGCTTTTGAATATGGGCAGAACTTCTAAACATAATGTGACTCCCATGATTATGTTAAATTATATGGCAAAGGGGTGTTGTAGATGTTATTAAGATCCAGAAGAAATTGACCTAAGGAGAGGCAGATGATTTTGGGCAGGCCAGACCTAATCAGGTGGGTCCTTAAAAGGGATTAGACTCTTCTTGATGAAAGAGATTTGAAGTGTGAGAAGGATTTGACATGAGAGAGATTCTGCATTACTGGCTTTAAAGATGGAGAGGAGGGGATGCTGCAAGGAACACAAATGACCTCTAGGACTTAGAGTATCTCTCAGCTGACAGCCAGCAAAGAAAAGGGACCTCTGTCCCACAGCTGCAAGGAACTGAGTTCTGCCACCACCACATGACCTTGGAAAGGGGCCCTGGGCTCAGATGAGGATGCAGTGATGGCCAACGCCTTGATTTTAACTTTGTGAGACCCTGAGCAGAGAGCCCAGTCATGCTGTGCCTGGACTTCTGACCTACAAAGCCACGAGCTGATAAATGGTTATGTTAAGCAGCTAAATTCGTGACGCTTTGTTGTGCAGCAGTAGAAACCTAAGACAGATTTTGGTACTATAGAGTGGGGCACTGCTGAAGCCACCTTTGCAAAAATTATGACAGTGAGAGAAATCTTACATAGCCTACTCCATCTTGCTTCTAATCTTACAAGCTATCTTTGCTCATTCCTGGGCATAAATCAAACTAACTATGGGAGGCATTTAGTGAAAAAGATGATAACAGTTCTTTCCAGAAATGAACTCCCTCCTTGCTCAGGGACCAAAACTGTCTTTGTAGGATTATGACTTAGGAGTCATGTAGCCAGAGGTCACAAGATTTGTAACTTCTCCAATTGCTCCTGTAGACAACATTGCTATTATCAAAACCTAAGGTTGATCTTTGAGATATTTTTCAGACTTTTGCCTTCTGGTGACTCCACCTGGACTTGTGACTCATACCATGGAACAAATTCAATCTCTTCTGTGACGTGCCCAGCCCCCAATCCAGGAGCTGCCTCAGTGCAAGGAGACAGGTTTGAACCCCCCATGATTTCATCCCTGACCCAACCAATCATCATTTCCCATTCCCTAGCCCCCTTCCTGCCAAACTATCCTAGAGAAGCCCTGGCCTCTGAGCTTTGTGGGAGGCTGATTTGAGTAATAACTCCCATCTTCTGCTTGGCTAGCCCTGTGTTTATTAAACTCTTCCTCTGTTGCAATACTTCTGTCTCAGTGAATCAGCTCTATATGTGCAGTGGGCAAGAAGAACCTGTCAGGCAATTACACCAAAAATGTGGGAGTGATTCTGGAACTGAGAGTGGGCAGAGGCTGAAGAGAATTTGAGGAGAATTTTGAAGATAATGATGGAGAAAACTTAAGTCACTTTGAACAAACCTAGTAGAAATCTGGTCTTTAAGGGTGCTGCCAGTGAGAGCCATAAGGAAGCGAGGAACACTTTATTGGAAATTGGGAGGAAAGGAATCCCAGTTATGGAGTAGAAGAAAGCTTAGCAGAGTTGTCTACTCCAGTTCTTTGGAAAGTGGAACTTGTAAGTGATAAACTTGGATATTTAGCTGAGGAGATGTCCAAAGAAACTATTGAAGTGCAGTCTGGTTCCTTCTTGCTGCTTATAGTAAAATGCCAGAAAAAAAAAGAGATAAATTCAGGGAACAACAGTGGAACAAAAAAGTTTGTTCTTGATGATTTGGGAAATTCTCACTTTATCCAGCTGGCAAAAATGCTAAAGAGAAAAGATTGCATGTGAAAGTCTGTCAGAGAGAAAAAGCCAAGAGTGTGACTGCAGAAACTTTTACTAAAACCTCAGAAACACCAAAAGGTCAGAATATTCAGTCATGCAAGGGAGTTTTTCGAGTTGAGGTTAAGGGTGTGCCTCACAGATCTTCTGGGCCAAACCGGAGGGCTTCTAGGCTTAAGGGTGTTGTCCTTAGCCATCTCAGCAGGAGACAAAAACAGAGAAGGGATTATCTTCAAACAATGTGTGGGTGTGGGTTTTGTCTAATGGAAGGAACCCTAATGTAACACACAAGACCATGAAATTCTTAAGAAAATTATTTTGGCAGAAACACTACCAGCTTGGACTAAAAGAGTCCTAAAAGACAGAGAGTGCAAAATGAAAGATGCCTGCTGAACCCCTGAGACTCTCCTGGCAGGAAACAGGGTGAGAAAACTGCAGCTGATCCTTGAACAATGTGGGTTTGAATTGTGTGGGTCCACTTACACCCAGATTTTTTTCAATGAAAGTTACATTGAGTGTCCCTGCCTCTCCTGCTCCCCCTTCTGCCTCCTCCACCTCTTCCACTTCTGCCACCTCTGAGACAAGACGAACCCTTCCTCTTTCTCCTCCACTTCCCCCTACTTAATCAATGTGAAGACAGTGAGGATGGAGACCTTTATAATGATCCACTTCTGCTTAGTGAATAGTAAATATATTTTCTCTTCCTTATGATTTTCTTAATAATATTTTCTTTAATATAGCTTACTTTATTGTAAGAATATAGTATATAATACGTATAACGTACAAAACAATTGTGTTAATCAACTGTTTACATGACCAGTAAGGCTTCCAGCCAATAAGCTACTAGTAGTTAAGTTTGGGAGGAGTCAAAATTGTACTTGGATTTTCGACTGTGTGGGAGGCCGGTGCCCCACCCCCAGAATTGCTCAAGGGTCAACTGCTCTCAGCTGTGCTACCTTTCACAATGAAGGATGAATGATGAGGGCTGAACCAAGAGCCCAGAGGGTCAAACCCACAGCAAGTAAGTTTTGGCCAATGGTGACCCCCAATGGGAGATAACATGAAGGAAAGAGCCAGTTCAGGGTCTTTTAAAAAAATTTTATTTTAAGTTCAGGGGTACATTTGCAGATTTGTTATATAGGTAAACTTGTGTCACGGGGGTTTGTTGTGTAATTATTCATCACCCAGGTATTAAGCTTAGTACACATTAGTTATTTTTCCTTATCCTCTCCCTCCTCCCACCCTCCACCTTCTAATAGACCTCAGTGTCTGTTGTTCCCCTCTGTGTGTCCATGTGTTCTCATCATCTAGTTCCCACTTATAAGTGAGAACGTGCGGTATTTGGTTTTCTGTTCCTGTGTTGGTTTGCTAAGGATAATGGCCTCCAGCTTCATCCATGTTCCTACAAAGGACATGATCTGGTTCCTTTTAATGGCTGCATAGTATTCCATGGTGTATATGTACCACATTTTCTTTATCTAGTCTATCACTAATGGGCATTTAGGTTGATTCCATGTCTTTGCTATTGTCAATACTGCTGCAATGAACATGTGTGTGCATGTGCCTTTATAATAGAATGATTTATATTCCTTTGGGTATATACCCAGTAATGGGTCAAAGAGGAGTTGCCACACTCTTCTACAATGGTCGAAGTAATTTACACTCCCACCAACAGTATATGTGCTCCTTTTTCTCCTCAACCTCACCAGCATCTGTTATTTTTTGCCTTTTTAGTAAAAGCCACTCTGACTTGTGTGAGATTGTATCTCATTGTGGTTTTGATTTGCATTTCTCTAATGATCAGTGATGTTGAGCTTTTTTTCATATGTTTGTTGGCTGCATGTATGTCTGCTTTTGAAAAGTGTCTGTTCGTGTCCTTTGCCCACTTTTTAATAGGATTGGTTGAGTTTTTTTTTTTGTAAATTTGTTTAAATTCCTTATAGATGTGGATATTAGACCTTTGTCAGATGCATAGTTTACCAAAATTTTCTCCTATCCTGTACGTTGTGTGTTCACTCTGTTGATAGTTTCTTTTGCTGTATAGAAGCTCTTAAGTTTAATTAGATCCCATTTGTTAATTTTTGCTTTTTGTTGCAATTGCTTTTGGTGTCTTTGTTATAAAATCTTTGCCCATTTCTATGTTCTAAATGGTACTGCCTAGGTTGCCTTACAGGGTTTTTATAGTTTCGGGTTTAACATTTAAGTGTTTAATCCATCTTGAGTTGATTTTTTGATATGGTGTAAAGAAGGGGTCCAATTTCCATCTTCTTCATATGGCTAGCCAGTTATCCCAGCACCATTTATTGAATAGGGAATCCTTTCCCCATTGCTCATTTTTGTCAGCTTTATCAAAGATCAGATGGTTGTAGGTGTGCAGCCTTATTTCTGGGTTCTCAATTCTGTTCCATCGGCCTATGTATCTGTTTTTGTACCAGTAACTGCTGTTTTGGTTACTGTATCCCTGTAGTATAGTTCGAAGTCGGGTAATATGATGCCTCCAGCTTTGTTCCTTTTGTTCAGAATTGCCTTGGCTATTTGGAGTCTTTTGGGGTTCCATATGAATTTTAAAATAGTTTTTTCTAGTTCTGTGAAGAATGTCAATGGTAGTTTAATAGGAATAGCATTGAATCTATAAATTGCTTTGAGCAGTATGGACTTTTTTACTACATTGATTCTTCCTATTCATGAGCATGGAACGTTTTTCCATTTGTTTGTGTCATCTCTGATTTCTTTGAGCAGTGTTTTGTAGTTCTCCCTGTAGAGGTCTTTCACCTCCCTGGTTAGCTGTATTTCTAGGTTTTTTTTTCTTTGTGTATTTGTGTATGTGTGTGTGTGTGTGGCAGTTGTCAATGGGATTGCATTCTTGGTGTGGCTCTGGGCTTGACTGTTGCTGTCCCGTATAGGAATGTCAGTGATTTTTGTACGTTAATTTTGTATCCTGAGACTTGCAGAAGTTGTATTATGAGCTTAAGACGCTTTTGGGCCGAGAATATGGGGTTTTCTAGATATAGAATCATGTTGTGTGGAAACAGGTATAGCTTGGATTAATCTCTTTCAGTTTGGATGCACTTTATTTTTTTCTCTTACCCGACTGCCCTGGCCAGGACTTCCAATACTATGTTGAATAGGAGTAGTGAGAAAGAGCATCCTTGTTTTGTACTGGTTTTCAAGGGGAATGCTTCTAGCTTTTGCCCATTCAGTATGATGTTGGCTGTGGGTTTGTCATAAATGGCTTATTATTTTGAGGTATATTCCTTCAATGAGGCCAGGGTCTTTACTCTCTGGGCAAGTTTGCCTCATGTTGCAGCTCCTATTAGGAAGTCCTCTCCATGAAGCTCTTCTTCCTAGCTGCAGCCCCACTGTGACTTCTCTGCCATTCAGTGACCCTTGGCCATGTCCTCTCCTACAAGGTCTGCATCTCAGCCTGAGGGACCTTTTCTCTGGCGACTTCGTCTCAGCCCTAGGGGTGGTAGCTGCTCTTTATAGCTGCCATTCTGATGTTATTTCAAGTTCTCTTGACTTTTTACCAGAGAATCCTTCGTCATGCTCATCCTCTGATATATTAATAATTTTTTTATGTTGAATTTTTTCCTGATAAAATTACTCTCTTGTTTTGTTCTTCTGACTGGATTCTCACTGGTACAGAATGGATATCAGGAGTTATCCCAGGTGAGAGGCCACACAGGCAGAAATTGGCATTGGTTTGGTCAGGCCCTTGGGCTTAAATGCAGTTCTGAGCTCCTTGCCAATGGGCAGTGGAATGCTAGAAACCCATGGCATGTGGCAGTGCCACATTGAATCAAGCTGTCACCTATGGCTGATTGTGATGAAGAACCAACAGAAGCAAGAGTCTTGGGAACCCCTGTGCCACTGCACTGAACTGCGATGGCAGTAATGATGACTATGAGGTCTGCGATGTGAGGCGGATTTTCTTTTTAAGCACACTTGGGCACTTACAAATAGAAAATGGGAAACGCAGTTCTGTTCACTCTCAGCTTGAGTCACAGTCTGAAAACTGGAGAGCCCTAAAAAAAATCTCTTATTTTTTGTAGCTGGACTGATAATGCTGAAAATAAAACACCAACTTAATTTTTTTGCCGAATTGCACTTGAAATTTAGAACACTGATTGGTAAAGAATGTGATTCTGAAACTTTGAATGGGAGCTTCTGGTTGAACCCAGAAGAAACTGACAGTCTTAGACCTCCAAGTTGCTCTGATATTCCTTTACCCATGGAAGGAGCCTGCCCTCTGGTGTCTGAGAATAATAGCCTTCCTTTTCATTGAGAATCTTGTGATAAGCTCACCTGAGGCAGATGCTTTGCAAGGGGATGCCCTTTCTCCTCAAGACCCAATCAAACCATATGCACATAGACCCATAACTAGTGTCAAATCTCAGCATGCTCCAGAGAACAGGTAGACACAGTGACCCAAAAAGAAGTAGCTTACACACAGAAAGAATGATAAGGTTTTGTAATGTATATTGTCAGAAGCCTAGGATACACATGTGGAAGTGCATTCCAAGGGTGTTACACCAAGGAGGGTGGAATCTAACACTAGATCAGCCCTGATTGTGAATATGGGTGCCCTTATTGGAGATTCTGGATTTAGTGTGTTTGCTCATGCAGCTGAAGGTGATTCTAATGGACAAAATAGTGGCCAATATGATTCGATAAATGGACTCCAAAGGCTATGGAGATAGGAGTGTTGGGCTGGATTTATCATGGGCAAATGTGCATCTACCCCCAACCTATGTTCCAGGAGGAGGCCCAGAAGACACTCCCTTGACTAAGGCATTGAGAAATGCATTAGTGAGAAAGCATCTGCACCCTTGGTTAGCTCTGCAGTAGATTTCTTCTGCAGGGCAGATATGACTGCAGGGTATGTTGCATTGAGATGGGCGCTGGTATCAATAGGGTTGAAATCCCAGAGGATCATAGGCCAAGAGGCAGCACCTAACTGCCAAAGGCACACTCACTGTAAAGGGCAGCAGGGCTATGCAGGCAGTCAGAATGCCTTGACCCACAGAGATATTTGGCAGTGGTCAATTGATATGGCATTCCCAGGAATCAAATAGATGGACAGCTTACTACATTGTTTGATCTGTATAACAGGAAAAACTCTAGGTTTGGTAGCCAAAAGTCTGGCTTGAGTCACAGCTTCTCATCCCATTTCTAGACCTAAGGCAATTTATGTACTTAGCATGTCCCTTGAATAAAGAAGCCCCTTGAGGAGGGACTCTCCATCACTGTTGCAAATTTCCACCGTAAATCTTACTTTGAGTCTTCTCCAAAGTGACCTGTGGCTGTTTATTAGAGTGACTGCATTTGGGAGAAGAGAACTCCTAGACCTTTCCAAGATTATGACATTGGCTCTGAGTTGACACTGATTATTGAGGACCCAAAATACCACAGTGGCTCACCAGTCAGAATGGGGGTTTTAGTGGTGGGATTGATCACAGCTCACTGCAGCCTTGACCTCCCTGGGCTCAAGTGATCCTCCCACCTCAGCCTCCTGAGTGGCTGGGACTACAGGCATGTGCCACTCTGCCCAGCTAAAGTTTTGTATTTTTTGTAGAGATGGGGTTTCACCATGTTGCCCAGGCTGGTCTCAAACTGCTGGGCTGAGGCAGGTTCAGCCTCCCAAAATGCTGGGATTATAGGCACGAGCCACTACAGGCAGCCCTCAGTTCTTGAATGTATAACGGTAATAGACACGCTTGGCAATTATGTGGCCTCTCTCATCTATGAGATGAAGATAATTATGATTGGAATGCCTAAGAACTAACTAACTTCTAGTAAAGCAGAAGCCATATTACATCCTTGGGAGAATTGCAGAGATTGATGTTACTATAAAAGACTTAAGAAGAGTAGGGGTAATGACAGCTGTCACATCCCTATGTAATACATCAGTGTGGCCTGTGTAGAAGTCAGAAGAATCTGTAGAATGACTGTGGATTGCTGTAAACTTAAATGGCGACTCCAATTTCAGCTGCTGTCCCAAATGTATAGCTTTACTAGAAAAAACTAAAGTGTTCGTGGTACTTGGTATGCAGCTGTTGACCTAGCTGATACCCTTTTCTCCACACTTATTTATGAGGACCACCAGCAAATCAGTTTGCTTTTCACCTGTCAGGCTCAAATATGCTCCTTCACACTCTTGCCTCAGAGCTAGTCAATTCTGCTGCTGTCTGCCATATTACAGTCCACAGAGTTCTGGATAATCTTGACATCTGATGAAACATCATAGTAGCCCACTGCATTGATAACATTGTGCTGATGAGATCTGAGGAGCAGGAAGTAGCAAGTTCTTTTGATGCCTTAGTAACATATATGCAAATTAGAGGGTGGGAGATAAAACCATTCAGGGTACCAATTCAGTATCCGTCAAGGCTCAGTCAGGAGAGAGAAACCACACAATAATTAGAATGCAGGGAGTTTAATATAAATAATTATTAACTATAACAGAGTAATGGAGAGATTGGGCAGTAAAAACTAAAGAGAATGCTAAAGAACACAGTGGTAGCAGATACAAGGAACAGCCTCTACTTCTGGGGCTGACATAGAACGCTCGAGATAATAGTTCCTTAAAGTTGAGAGATCGTGTGTGATTGCAGGGGGACCTTCTTTATGGCCTCTCTTTCAGTCAATGGATTTCAGGTCCCAAAAGTGTCTCAGGGCCAAAAACTGGGCAAAAGTTTACGTTAGAGCTTGACGTTTGTGTCTTCTACCCGCAAAGCCATATGTTGAAGCCCTAACCCAAATGTGATGGTATTCGGAAATGGGATCTTTGGAAGGTAATTAGCATTAGATGGGGTCATGAGGATGGAGCTATCATGATGAGATTAGTGCCCTTATAATAAGAAATACCATACAGCTTTCTTACTTTCTCCCCGACTCATGCAAAAAGAGTTCATATGAACACATAGTGAGAGGTGGCAGCCTGCAAGTCGAAAGAAGAGACCTCAGAATGAAACCCACCTTGCGAGCACTGTGATCTTGGACTTCCAAGCCTCCGGAACTGTGAGAAATAGATTTCTGTTGTTTAATCTACCTGGTCTACAGTATTCCATCATGGCAGACCACACTATGACTAAGACAAATTTTGACTTTTATTGAAGTGGCTTTCCTCAGCCTTCTGCCCATCATCCTAGCTTTCTTTTGATTGTATAGATTGAGCAATGCCTTCACTGACTGCCCTCCTCTCTTGTTCTTAGGAATTCAATATTCTATTGCCTCATGTCCATACCTTTCTGCAAGTCAGGTCACCTGTCCACACTATCAGCTTCTGTTGGTATATGGTGGCTAGGTCTTAAATTTCCTTTTCTTCCTTGGTCAACTCAGCACTCATAGCCAGGGTATATGTTGTGCTTTCACCCTAGTTCTTGGTCTGGTGATTAGGAGAAAGGGTAGGCAGAGATCCCGAGGAGGTCTATATTCTGTAGCAAGGCAGATACCTCCCCTGATTTTTAAGCAAAGGAGAGTTCTAGCCTTTAATAAGGAGGAGTGGGCCACTTCTGAAGACCCAGAGAGTTCAGGGGGCAAAGTTCTTAAATGCATCAACCCAGATGTCCCTGTCCGTCAAAGTCTCACTCCTTCCCATCTCAGGTTTTGGTCTTGGAACTGCAGATTTGCTGGGGGTGAGAGTTCAACTTCCTTAGAATTCTACTACTTTTAGAGTGAGTCAACTCTCAGGCCTGATCTTTTTTTTCCCGCAAGAGATGAGGATCTCTTTATGTTGCCAAGAAGGCTCTCTGACTTTCACACCATGCCCTTAATTGATAATCAATCACTCTGAGGTCTTTCTTCGATGTATCGGTGGCACTCAGTAAGGGTCAACCAGTTTGGCTTAGTAACTACTTTATGGTACCTGAATCATTGTGCCTGCATTATCCCTTCACTGCTGTTCATGGCCCATTTCATGCTGTTCAAGTTCATGGCATGTGTGTTAATAGTTGCCCTGCTTCTACATGCTTGGGACTCTTGACTCCACCTGTCCCAGTTATGGGATCCTCAGTGTCAACCAGTGGGTGATACAAACTTGAAATCCCATTTTAGAGTCTACTTCCTTGAACTACTCCTGGCCTCATTTGTTTTAGGTCATGTTCCCTGGGAAACAGACTCGCAGGCAGAGGAAGTTCATTGGGAAGTGCTTTTGGTAACAGTACAGTGTGGAAAGGAGGGAAGCTGGACCAGGCAGAGGGAGAAAGTTCCATTGGAATGCAGTTACAAGAAAGGCAGAGGCGGGGGCTGGGAAATCCTGCAGGTCATCTTGTGTGAAAAGAAAATAAAAATGTCGGGACCCCAAACTCACTATGTCCAAGGGAAAAGTTAGGCTTGAGAACTGAGTCACACAAAACTGCCTCCCATTTCCTAAATGGATAGCTGCAAAGATAGAAGCCACACACATCCCCAGGGGCCTCCTCACAATTCGCTTACAAGGAAATTCCTGTGGGCCCAAGATCTTTACCCTAAAACTGACTTCTGTTGAATTTCACTCTGACAATTTAATCAACAGCCTATCTTCACAGGTACAGGACAGACAGGACTTGCGTTCATCCCTCTGCCACCTGAGACAAATGCGTATTTGACTGGGTCTTTTACTCTATATTTCCTTTATTTTATGTAAAAAATGCAGATTCACTGAGCACAAGACCATTGCGTAGTTGACTCTACCCCCTCTTTTCACATGTGCAATGTGGATTCTGTGAACGCTGATCAAAACCTGGCAAGAATGCAACCATTTGCCTCTTTTATCTACCCTCCCCTTTTTCTCTTTCCTCTGCTGCCTGCTCATTGCTCTTTCAATGTTGAAGCCTCCAAACCCTCTCTGGAAAAAACATGGATCACAGATATTCCTGTGATTTTTGTTCCTTTTCCCAGGCACATCCTCAACTTTGGTAAAATAAACTTCTGAATAGATTGAGACTGACTTCAGTCATTTTCTTTGACTTACATGAGGAATCCTGCCTACCATGCTACCTCTGTGTTCAGGTCAGGCATGGACCCCTACCTTCATGGCCACCCAGCCCAGACATAACAGCAGGTGGGAGAGTCAGGAAACCCTGGTAAAGAACACTCTTGGGCTTCCTTGAGAGGGTGCAGGGGCACAGAATGGGGGATAGGAGCAGGCAGCCAGCTGGGTGGAGGATTTAGACTGGGCCCATGTGCCCAGACTGACAAGCTGCTCCAGGGGCCCTGACATGGCTTCTTGATGTCTCCTAGGACTTGAACCAGAAGTGAGGGGTTGATGGGGACTGGGAACAGGAGCAGTAGTGGAAGAATACATTCTCCAAAATCCTCTCAGCAGTTTTCCCGGCCATGTGTTGACATGAGCAGGGATCCACTCAAACTCATCTGCCCAGTGCACCCATTTCTGTAACAAATATCTCTTAATACCTCCTAAACAGACACATACGTGCGTGCGCGCGTGCGCGCACACACACACACACACACACACACACACACACACACACACACAGAGTTTTTCCAAAGTCAGTATAATTCCCTCACTGAATAAAAGGAAAGTAATTTATAATAAAAGAATATTGGCCTGGCATGGTGGCTCATGCCTGTAATCCCAGCACTTTGGGAGGCCGAGGCAGGTGGATCACGAGGTCAGGGGTTCGAGACCAGCCTGACCAACATGGTGAAACCCTGTCTCTACCAAAAATACAAAAATTAGCTGGGCATGGTGGCGGGCACCTGTAATCCCAGCTACTTGGGAGGCTGAGGCAGGAGAATTGCTTGAACCCTGGAGGCAGAAGTTGCAGTGAGCCGAGATTGCGCCACTGCACTACAGCCTGGGCAACAGAGCGAGATTCTGTCTCAAAAAAGAAAAAAAAAAAGAATATTCATTTCAACATGTAAATGTTCGGGCAGGCCTGGCCTTGAAGACAAAGTGAATAGTAAGATGTTTGTACCTGTGTGTAGAGTCAACATGAGTGTGGCCATGTCTGCTATAACACATTGCGTCAGTCTTGGATGCAGACTGTTACAGTGTGCTATACCAGAGACGTGAACACTAGGAGGGGTGTTTCCATCAGGATGTGGTTTTAAAAGCACTGCCTGTCCCAGCTTACCTCACTCCACACAGTAGTTGCATTTCTAGAAAAATGCCTTGCATAGAAAACTGTGCAAAAAGGACTTTATGTTACGTGGAGTTCAGGTCTAGGCCTAAATAATCATAAAAACATTTCTCTCCTGCATGAATGTCTGGGAAATCATTTGGAAGTCTTGTGGGATGTAAGACAACTCTTTCTGCATCTTACAAGTGGAGAATGTTAGAATTCCTCACCCCGTCCACTAAATGTCTATGGTGCTGCCCCATCTATGTGTCCGCTGTTCCCCTTCACAAGGACCATGACATTAAGGGGTGCCCAGAGAATGGGCATCCTGTGTGTGGCCCTCTCATCACTTTTTTTGGAAGGCCTAGAAAATGGAAACAGTTCCTGCAGAATTTATTAATAAGATACACCCAAACGGAGATTCCACCGACTTGCAAATTGCTATCAGTGGAGGAGCTCTCTCTGGCCTCTTTTCTGCTGCCCTCACACTTCTGCTAAAGCACATCACTCGCTGGTGACACGTTCATTATTTACTCATCTCAGGCTCAAGAGCAAAGCAGCCAGGCCGGTCTCCACTCACTCATTCATTTTAATTAAACTCTCTAATTTTATTTATGCTGCCACAAACTGATTAACAATTTGCCAGCAGAGAGTGGGAAGTCTTAAAAAGCACCTTGAAGAATCTGTGGGTCCAAAAACACACACATCACAGAAATGAGGCGGGGGCTCCTGCAGGCTGGAGGAAGCAAGTTGTTGAAGTTTCACCACTTCCTACAACCTTGGAACAGCTTCTGGCTCTGAGATCTGGGGCCACCAAGCTGATGGATGGAGAGACTATCTCTTTGTCTGACATCCCTGAAGCTGTGGGAGAGGGGTTGGGACTGGCATGGTATCCTGTGTCCCTAGAGGACTGAGACTGTGGGTGGGGGCAGCAGAGATCTCAATCCGCAATCAGTGAGAGAAATGGACATTGATCCAGCCAATTACAAAACACTTTGGTTAAGTGTTGAGGTAGAGTTGAGCCTTGGGTGTTGGGAAAGCTTAGAAAAGGTCTGGAATTTGAGTTAAATCATGGAGGACTCTTAGAATATCACCAGACTGACTAGCTGGAGAGGACATGAGCAAAGACTCAGACATTCATCCCTCCATTCTCCAAAGGCCAGGCATGCCACTAGTTCCAAATATTAGGGAGAGAAAAAGGAATGAGAGATTGTAACAGGATGAATTGGGGAATTTTAATCCAGTAATGTGCAAATGTGATTTCCTGCCCCCCATGCCCCTACAATAACCACTACTATCAGTTTTGCCTTTTCAGATTATTTTTCTGATCCTGAAAGTGGGACGGAAAGAAAACTTGATCTCTTGCCCAATAAGTTTGGCTAGTATTCTGATTCACAGTTAAAACCTTTACCCCCTTTCAGGCAAATACTTAGTTTACTTGGATGTGGTGATCCTCTGCCCTGGTCTTCAGCAGTGAGCTGCTGGCAGAGGAGATCACATGGCTTGCTCTCCCTGCAAGCCTCTCTCTCCTCCCTCTTCTCTGTTCCCCGCCGCAGTCATACAGAATTCCGGGAGGCATGAGGACAGTCTCATGTAGGGAGCACTGGCTGGTGGAGGAAGCGGCCATTGCTGGCTCATTCCTGCATCTCATCTGGATGCTGGTGATCTGTGCAGCCTTTAAGGTCCTGAGGATCTGCTTGCTCCATGGTGATTGTGCAGTGACCCATTGGCTGCCCCAGTGCTTTTGTGCAAATGGCAGGTCCTGTCTGGTAGTGTAAGCCCTCAGAGGGAGCCAGTTTTTTGTCTTTCACATCTTTGGCACTGAGCATGTCACAGCTTTCTGGGTCACCTTCCATATTTGTTAGCTTTTGCTGTATGACAAGGTATTAGAAAACAGTGTTTAATATAATTAATATGCATGAGTTCTTACAATTCTATGGGTCAGCTAGGAATTTCTCTGGTTTGGGTCAGCTTTCTGACTGCTGAGATCAGCTAAAGGCTCAGCTGGCCTGCATGGTCTAGGATAACTTCACTCACATGCCCTGAGTTGACCTGACACCCAGGAGACCCATGTTGAACTTCTGCCTTACAGAACTGTCAGATAATAAATATAGGTTGTTTGAGACAAAAATAAAAAAAGAAAAGTATCCATTGCCAAACTCCAGGTTATAAAGACTCACCCCTAGGTTTTCTTCTAAGAGTTTTAGCACTTACATTTAGGTGTTTGATCCATGTTGAATTAATTTTTGTATATGGTGTGAGGTAGGGGTTGAACTTCATTCTTTTGCATGTGGACATCCACTTGTCCCGGGATCTTTTGTTGAAAAGACAATTATTTCCTCATTGAGTGGTCCTGGTACCCTTGTTAAAAATGAATTGAGCATAGATTTATGAGTTTATTTCTTGACTGTCAATTCTATCCCATTGATATATATGACCATCCTTATGCCAGAATATTTTAAAAATGTAAATGTAATCGTGTCACTTCCTTACTTAAAACCCTCCAACAGATTTGATTTGCATTTAGAATCAGATTTCATGCCTAGGTTACAGAGCTCTAGATATTTGGCCCCTTTCTATCTTGGCTTCAGCCGGAGTCCCAATTTCTAGTCTGAAAACTTGCCAACTTTGCGCCTTACCCCCTTCACACTACTGCTTCCTATCAAGAATCTTCTTCTGCCTGATCCTCCTACAGCTATCTTCTTCCTGTTATTTGGACCACAGTTGAAATGTCTCCTATTAAGAGACTACTTCATACCCACCAAAGAGGCACTTGTTCTCTGTTATTCTGTTTTATGTTCCTCAATAGCATTTATTACTTTATATATTTGATTTGTGTAGTGCACTTTTAATTTTCTTCATCTGCTAGAATGCAAGTGCCATGAGAGTAGGGACCTTGTCTGCCTTGTTCATTTCATGTCCCCCACAACCAACAGAGTACCTGGCTCCAAGTAGCCACTCAATAAAATGAATCTGTTGAAATGGAAAATGCCCACATCCATTAGGTGGTATTCTGGTCTCTCTCACAGTCATTTGCTGAATAGCAATTCCTGAGAGTAGGCTGATTTTAAAGGGAGTGACACTGACAATTAAAGAACAAACAATTACAATTGCCCCATGGTATACAGTACAGTAAGATCATGTGATAGTTGATTTTAGGTCAATTTTACTGGATTAAGGAATATCTAGAGAACTGGTAAAGCATCATTTTTGGGTGTGCCTGTGAGGGTGTTTCCAGAGGAGATTGGCTGTGAGTTAGTGGACTGAATAGGAAAGATCCCCTCTCACTGTGGGTGGGCCCCATTCAATTGGCTAGGGACCTGGCTAGAGGTAGAAGAAAGGTGAATTCTTTTCTGTCTCTCTCAGAGATGGGACACACTTGGTCTTGGACATCAGAACTCCAGCCTTTGGACTCCAGGACTTATGACTGGCCTCCCGGGTTTTCAGGCCTTTGGCCTCGGACTGAGAGTTAAACCACTGGCTTCCCAGGTTCTTAGGCTTTAGGATTTAGACCTATCCCAGGGTCTTCAGCTTGCAGATGGTCTGTTGCATGACTTCTTAGCCTCCATAATCACATGAACCCATTCCCCTAGTAAATCCCTTCTCATACATCTCTATCTCTGTCCCTAGCTCTGTCTCTATCATCTCTATCGCTAACTCTATCTATCTCTATCTCAATCTCTATCTCTATGGCTCTAACTCTATCTCTATCTCAGCTATCTCATCTCTATCCCTGCCCATATCCCTCCCCCATCCCTATCTCTATCTCTACCTATCTCTATCATCTCTATCTCTGTCTCTATCTATCTCTGTCTTCACCTCTATCTCTTTGTCTCTATCGTATTGGTTCCATCTTTCTAGAGGACCCTGACTAATACAGATTATATGATTATATTTTCTTTCTACAGATTTTCTCTGGAATTAAATATCCTGAAAACATGTCCATGCCCTCAGGTTATTCTTTACTGTTGCTACATTCTTATTTATGTTCACACTTGCAGTCAGATTCCTCTGATATGAATAATAGATCAGCAATAACTTTTCCTCTTGTGTTCAGAATCATTAAAATTTCCTTCAAAATCTCTTTCATGTATAACTGCACATATTAATCACAATGCTGGTTATTAATGATAAAATTACATTGAAACAGTGGAGCTGCTGAAATTAAGGTACTCTGAGATCAGCCCATGTCTTCTTCTAAAGTTTGAGCAGAACTTTGCTCATCCATCTTTTAGATCAGCTTTGAAGAGTAAGATGATTGTTGGAGATTATCAAAATGACTCTAAAAGATTACCAAAAAACAATGCCCAAATAAGCAGGGAAGATCTTGACAAAAAGTCAGGGCAGAGAAAAAGTTGGACAGAATATATGAAACAATGAGAAAAAGAGTAAAAAAGGCACAGAACACCATGGTAGAGGTGGGACTAAAAAGTTAGGGGACAGTTCCTCATTCCTACCTTTCACCGTTCCACTATACACATGCACACACACACACACACATATGCACACACACACACACACACAATTCAATGGAATCATATTTTTTTTTTTACTAATGAAAAACTGTATTTACTTAGAAGCATTCAGAATGTCAACAAAACTGAAACCACCTTTGCAAAATTATGACAGTAAGAGAAATCTGACATAGCTGATTCCATCTTGCTTCTAAGATATCCTTGCTCATTCCTAGGTGTAGGCCAAGCTAATTTTGGGAAGAATTTAGTTTATGGTTTAGCTGATAAGAGGCCTTCCCAAAACTAATCTGCCTTTGTAAAACTCATAAAAGTCCACAAGATTAGGACTGTGAGAGTGGCCTGAATCTTGCTATGATATAGGCATAGTTGGCCGGGTGCGGTGGCTCACGCCTGTAATCCCAGCACTTTGGGAGCCCGAGGCGGGCGGATCACGAGGTCAGGAGATCGAGACCATCCTGGCTAACACAGTGAAACCCCGTCTCTACTAAAAATACAAAAAATTAGCCGGGCGAGGTGGTGGGCGCCTGTAGTCCCAGCCATGCGGGAGGCTGAGGCAGGAGAATGGCATGAACCCCGGGGGGCGGAGCCTGCAGTGAGCCGAGATCATGCCACTGCACTCCAGCCTGGGTGAAAGAGTGAGACTCCATCTCAAAAAAAAAAAAAAAAAAGATGTAGGCATAGTTAAACAATTACTAGCCATTGTTCTGGAGGTCACAATATTTGTAAATTCCTCAATTACTCCTGTAAATAACATCACTATTTCAGAACCTAAGATTGGCCTTTTGAGATGTCTTTTCAGACTTTTGCATTTCTCATAACCAGATGGCTCCATCCAGACCTACCCCTCAAGACAACTAGTCTTACGGCCCCCACCAGAAGCAGACTCAGCACATGAGGACCATTTTCCCACACCCATATGATTACATTCCCAACCAATCAGCAGGACCCAGTCTCTAGTCCCCCACCTGCCAAACTATCTTTAAAAAACTCTAGCCTCCAAATTTTTGGGGAGGCTGATTTGAGTAATAATAAAATTCTGGTCTCCCATTTAGCTGGGTCTACATGTATTAAACTCTTTCTCTATTGCAATTCCCCTGTCTTGTTAAACTGGCTTCATCTGGACAGTAGGCAAGAAGAACCAATTGGCAGTTACAAATTAGCAGCAACTTCTTCTTTTTTCTTTTTTGCAATTACAGAGTGGTATTCAGTTAACAAACAATTATTTCATACAAGCCACATCAGAGCAAACTGAAGATGAAGAAACCATCATTCCTATAAGTAACTGATTTGTGCTGTGCACCAAAAGAACCTGCTTTAAATTTCCATGCCAATTTACAACCCCCATACTGTACTAGGCAAGGTTAGAGCCTACTGAAAATACCATCAAGGCTATCTAAAGACAAATTTGGTAGTGTGTCGGCTATACAAACAAAAGACACTGTATAGTTTAAATACAAATCTTACACGTTTCAATTGTTTTCCTTAAAAGGAGTGAGTTGTATACAGAGGGGTTAAATGCTTTATAGACAAGAAAAAAAAACTGGGCTAGAACCAATTTATTCATCATTATCATTTTCGTCTTCTATCTTCCTCCTCATCTTCATCTTCCTTCTATTTTCTTACTTTCTTCAGCCTTGATGACTCCCTTTTTGGCAGGCTTTCCTTTAGCTTGGTATGCAGTAATTTCCTTTTTGTATTTTTCCTTCAGCTTCTCAACCTTCTTTTCCTAAGGCTGCTTGTTATCTGCAGCAGTATTATTATTCCTGAGAAAAGAAAAATAGCTTAGAGCATTCTGAGCTATGTGAAGTACGCAAAATTCATCCCGTCCACAGAGACATAAGTATGGGACTTCAGTCATGTCCTCTACACCCATGCCTGAGGGCAATTGTTTAAAGACACCTTGTTCCTGACTATCTGCCTCACCCGTTATCTTCATGTTCTTGGAATTTGAATTATCTTCATGTTCCTACACACAGAACAATATATAGACAATCAATAGCTTATGTTATTTTAATGCAAATTCTTGGTAAACAACTTAAGAAGCTCCTCTTCTTTTCCTTTAAAAACCTACTTTTAACAGACTGTATATCTAGGACAAGTTGAATCTGTGCTCCCAGGTTGCAGTCCTCAAGCTTGGCCCAAATAAACTCTCTACTTATATTAATTTTGCCTCAGCCACTTCCTTTCAAGCCAACTCCACTTCTCTCCAAGCTTCTTTGCAACATCCCCAAAGGATAGTCTAGGTGTTTTCCTTTGACTCTGGGGTGATGGAATAGAATAAGAAAAATCCCTGAGGAGTCATCTTGTGCACACTGAAATTCCTGAAGTTGTTATTTGTTTCTCCCTTAGGAGGAAGATAGGTTTTCATTTCTCTCTCTCTCTTTTTTTTTTTTTTTGAGATGGAGTCTCACTCTGTCACCCAGGCTGGAGTGCAGTGGTGTGATCTCGGCTCACTGCAACCTCCACTCTCCAAGTTCAAGCCTCCCTCCTGCCTCAGCCTCCCAGGTAGCTGGGATTACAGGCGCCTGCCACCATGCCTGGCTAATTTTTTGTTTTTTAGTAGAGACGGGATTTCACCATCTTGGCCAGGCTGGTCTTGAACTCCTGAGCTCATGATCCACCCGCCTCAGCCTCTCAAAGTGCTGAGATTACAGGCGTGAGCCACAGCGCCTGGCCTTCATTTCTCTTTTATAACAGGCTGTGTCTGCCTTTGGCATGTCTTCAGATTTTTCTTTCCCTTTAGCAGATATGGACTTCCGTGTCTCTGATCACTTCTTAGTAAACTCTGAGAATCTGACTGAAACTTCTGGGTGCTTCTTCTTCTGCTCCTCCAGGCAAGCTTGCACAAAGAATGCATGATAACATTTTGCCTTTCAGCTTCTTAGGGTCTCCTTTGTCCACATTTAGTTGTTTTTTCTCCCAGTGCCCATCTGGCTCTCACTTGTCCTGGCTTAGTCTCTATGGAGCTGCCTTTGCAAAAATTGTAACTGAGACAATTACTACGGGAAAGAGATCTGACCTGATTCCATCTTGCTTCTAACCTCCAAGAGGTCCTTGTTCATTCCTGAGTGTAGGCCAAACTAATTTTGGGAGGAACTTAGTTTATGGTTTAGCTTTGAAACAAAGATGATAATAGTCCTTTCCCAAAACAAACCCCCTTCCTGCCTGGGGACAAGAGTGCCTTTGCAGGACTAACAAATTAGCTGCAAGATTAGAAATTATGGTTTAGGAGTCATCCAGCTGGAAGCTGCAAGATTCTAAACCTCCTCAAATTGCTCCTGGGGATAACATCATTATTGTAAAACCTGAGATCAGTTCTTGAGATATTTTGCTGTACTCAGTGAATAAACTGTCCCCACCCAGATTGATAAACTGGCTAATCTGGTCTTGTGGCTCACACTCAGGAATTGACTCAGCACAAGACGACAGCTTCGACTCACTGTGATTTCATCTCTGACCTGCCCAATCAGAACTCATGACTAACTGGCCCCTACCCACCAAATTATCCTTAAAAACTCCCATTCCCAGCCGGGCGCAGTGGCTCACACCTGTAATCCCAGCACTTTGGGAGGTCCAGGTGGGCAGATCACTGGAGCCCAGGAGTTCAAGATCAGCCTGGCCAATGTGGTGAAACCTTGTCTTCACTAAAGATACAAAAATTAGCTGGGCTTGGTTGTGCTTGCCTGTAATCCCAGCTACTCAGGAGGAGGCTGAGGCATGAGAATTCCTTGAACCTGGGAGACGGAGGTTACAGCGAGCTGAAATCACAACACCGCACTCCCGCCTGGGCAACAGAGAGAGACTGTGTCTCAAAAGAAACAAACAAAGCAAAACTCTGGTCTCCGAATTCTTAGGGAGACTGATTTGAGTAATAATAAAACTCTGGTCTCCTGCACAGCTGGCTCTGCATGAATTACCCTTTCTCTATTGCAGCTCCTCTGTCTTTATAAATTGGCTCTGTCTAGGCAGCAGGCAAGGTGAATGTGTTGGGTGGTTATGTCAGAGGTGTTTAAACCAGAGCAACTCCATCTTGTATAGGGTCTGGGTAAAATAAGGCTAAGACCTACTGGGCTGCATTCCTAGGAGGTTAGGCATTTGTAATTACAGGATGAAACAGGAGGTCAGCACAAGACACAGGTCACAAAGACCTTGGTGATAAAAGCATGCAGTAAAGAAGCCAGCCAAAACCCACCAAAACCAAGATGGCCGTGAAGTGACCTCTGGTCATCCTCATTGCTCATTATATACTAATTATAATGCATTAGCATGCTAAGAGATACTCCCACAAGCACCATGACAGTTTACAAATGCCATGACAACATCAGGAAGTTACCCTATATGGTCTAAAAAGGAGAGGAACCCTCAGTTCTGGGAACTGCCCACCCCTTTCCCAGAAAACTCATGAATAATCCACTCCTTTTTTAGCATATCATCAATAAATAACCATAAAAATGGGCAACCAACAGCCCCTGGGGCTGCACTGCCTATGGAATAGCTATTCTTTATTCCTTTACTTTCTTAATAAACTTGTTTTTACTTTACTCTATGGATTTGCCTCAAATTTTTTCTTGCACAAGATCCAGGAACCCTCTCTTGAGGTCTGCATTGACATCCCTTTCTGGCAATATCTTCCTGGTGAGCCACAAAGGGACTACACTGAGGAGACCCTGACCCAAATGAAATAGACTGCAGCACCAATTGGCTAACTTTGGGTACACGGTGGGGTACTTTTTACTCAGGTAAAGGATGAGATTAGGTTACAGGCCCAATTTAGGAAGTTTAGAGTCTCTCCTAAGACAGAGAGGGTTAAAGGCCCCTCTTAATAAAAGGCAAGGATGCTTGACTGAACTTGGGTTTGAGGCCCAACTTAGGAAGGTTAGAGTCCTTCCTAAGATTTAGGGGGTTAGAGGCCCCTGTCAGTAAAGTCCTTCTTGGTTAAAAATGGATTTGGCCCTGAGGGATGTTAACTATTATTCTCTCTGGATTAATCTGTCTTGCATTCTTTGCTGATGGCTGTGGGTGACAGAATTAAGCATATACAGGACCATGGGACGTGGGGAGCTTTTTCCTCCCCAAAGGGAGAGAATTGAGAGCTGATGGGCAAGCTGGAAAAGATCCCTTTGTGACTGACAAGTGGCCACCTGAACTTCTGGTTCAGTGTCACTGCAATGGGTGGGTCTTTCTCTGGCCTCCATGAGCTCTTTGCCTTCCCTACCCCACTGCAGGCAATGCTTTTCTCC
This sequence comes from Symphalangus syndactylus, assembly GCF_028878055.3. Lineage (NCBI taxonomy): Eukaryota > Metazoa > Chordata > Mammalia > Primates > Hylobatidae > Symphalangus > Symphalangus syndactylus. The sequence continues at coordinate 84,011,016 of NC_072426.2, forward strand.
CTTCCCTTTACTCTTTCTCTGCACAAACTGATTGTAGGAATGGTAAAAATCACCATCTCTTGCATTATCTCTTGCAATTTTAATTAATGAGAAAAAGGATTTCTGAGGCTAGTCTTAAGCTGTAGTGAATCTGATGTATTTTGTGCTATAAATTTGTCTTTCTGTATCATTCTGTCATAAAGAAGAGTACCTTAGGAAAGAACACGGACTTAGGATCCCATAAAACCTCTGTTCAAGACACTCCAGCAAACTGGTCAGTAACAAACTTTGCTGCAGGTCCCTGAAACAATGAAACTGGATGAGGTTTCCCTCTCATCTTGTTCTACATTCTTGGGAGCTTGATCTTGAAACTGCGGGGCAGTAGTTTCTCTTTCTCCACCATCCAGAGAATAGGAATTTTGGAATTCATGTCATAGCCCTAAAAATTGTCTTAAGCAGTTAAAAGTTTTTGCAAGCGAAAAATTGGCTGCTTCTAGGCTCCTTCTGGGAAGAGTAACAGAAACTGCCCAGTGCTGTAGCTTAGTGGCTAAGGCTTTGTCTTTTCACGATGGGGGCCTGGGTTCAGGGTTCAATTCCTGGCCTAGGGAATGAGTACTTTTTGGTTCATATCTGTGTGAACGTTGCCATTTGTTGATTCTCTGCCCCTCTGTGAACAACTTCTGACTTCCTTCTTGAATTTTCCTTTCTCTGAGCTCCCTTTGGAGATTTTAGATTTTGTAAAAACTGCTAACCATCTCTTTGAAAAAAACTTGTTGCCTCGTGGTTAAGTTATAACCTTAGTTAAGGCTTGCTGGTTTTGCCTGAGTGGTTACTGTTGGTAAAATTCAAAAGCCAGAAATATTGGCCATTTGGCCTGGGTGAGATCAGTAACAAGAAATTTAAAAGGACTTTTTAAAAAGAGTGCTATGGTTAAAAGTTAGCTTAACTAAAAGTGGATAGCCAAGCTTTACATATATTTAAAAGGACTGTATGTTTCTTCTCTTCTAGGAACATGTTTTTCTAGAAAAAAAGTTTTTTTTTTCTTCTCAGTTGAATGAACTGTTTTTGTCCATTTTGTCTTCTTGCCACTCTTGATGCACACATGAGAGGACCTAAGAATTTCTAGCAGCATGGGACTCCTTGGGAAAAACAGAGGAGGTGCCACAGACCTCATTTTAGGAAAAACCTCTGTTTTCCTCATAAAACCCCAGGAATTGAAAGTGGATAGATCCCTCTAAAATATAAGGCTCTGTTCTCTTTTGCATTGTATTATCTGATGTTTTTTACTTTTGGGGGTATCAGAAATTTGCACTGTGAGAGAACTTTAGTGTATAATAACAAGGGAGGAAATGTACTTTTAGGGATGGCTAATGACAGTTATGGGGGGATACTCAACTCTTTGCACATTTGGATCAGATAAACATGCTCTTGGTCCCCTGGAAGATATGGAAATACACCCACTCGCCACTGAGAGATAAGACTCCCATGGGAAATGGGCTGATTTCCTCTTTTTGGGATGCAGGATCTGGTATAAAAATGGGACCCTCAATTTTGGGGAATCTGTTTTGCCTTCCAGCTGTGCCTGCTTATTAGGCCCTAGAAATTGCATACTTTAAAGAGAAACTTAAAAGCTGGCAAATGAAAAATCTTACAACTACTAAACCTGTCTGTCTATTTAAATATGTTGTATGTGTGATATGTATAAATGAAAGAGCTCTGATTAATTGGCTTAAAAATAATAAGAGCTTAAATCAATCAAGCAATCTTTATTTCCCAAAGATTATTTGATTTAATCTTTGGGAAATAAAGACAGTTTTACAGATTATTGGTAAAATTAAGACATTTGGTCTAAATTACACTGGTTGCTGAATGCTTTAAGGTCAATTGCTTCTTTCGCTTTTAAAAATTGTTCTAGTACCTGCTTTGGAGCCATTAGATTCTAAGTAAGGCCTGAGGACATGTGGAGTTAGCCATGCCTCCTGGCTATGCTAGAAAGAGTCAGACCTTATCTACACTTCTGTCTGGTGTCTTAAGCTCCAAAGCTTGTACATAATTAGAATCACTTACTTACCAGGTTTTTCACCAAAAGTAAAAGTTGCTAAGAGTTAACATTGTAATATGTAATTAAGACTACTAGAGATATACCAGGCATGGTGGCTTATGCCTGTAATCCCCAGCACTTTGAGAAGCTGAGGTGGAAAGATCACTTAAGCTCATGAGTTCCAGATTAGCCTGGGCAACATGGCTAAACACTGTCTTTATAAAAAATACAAAAAGTAGTTGGGCATGGTGGTGATGTCTGTAGCCCCAGCTACTCGGGAGGCTGAGGTGGGAGGATAGCTTGAGCCCAGGAGGTGGAGGTTGCATTGAGCTGAAATTGTGTCGCTGCACTGCAGCCTGGGTAATAGAACCAGACCTTGCCTCAAAAAAAAAAAAAAAAAAAAAAAAAAAAAAAATGACTACTAGGGAAACAGGGAAACAGTTTTATATGCAAGGTATGTAAGGAAAGTGAAATGCATTTTTGGTAAAATATTATAAGAAGGCATGGGAATGTGGACTTTTTTTTTGGCCTGGTTTAGAAGGTTAAAGGATTGGTTTAAGTTACATAGGATAAAGCTGAAGGTTTGAGCAAGTGGTGGAAGGTTTGTGAAAAATGCATATTGTGAAAGAAATTCTGTGTGTGAACATATTGGCTAAAGTTAAAGGGGTATTATTCAGTTTTTTCATAACTTGAACATTGGAATAAAAACACAACAGGTTTTTCTTAGAGCACTTATCTACTCGTTAACAAAAATTTGTAAAGGGTTATAAAAGATTTATGAGAATCTTACCTTATAGTCAGACATTAAAATTGGATAGATTCATCTTTAAGGTTTTATTAAGAATTTGGTTTAACATCAATAATACACTAATGCCATGGTGAAATTTGGCTTATTTGGTATAAAAATCATACAGAAAGCACTGTCAAATATGAAGTGGTGTTTGGCTTTCTTTGGGCTGTATTTTTATAAATATTTATTGGTCTCTGTTCCAAAATTCTGAGAAACTCCTATAATTCTTTTATTTATTTATTTATTTTTGTGAGACGGAGTCTCACCCTGTCACCCAGGCTGGAGTACAGTGGTGTGATCTCTGCTCACTGCAACCTCCATATCCTGGGTTCATACCATTCTCCTGCCTCAGCCTCCCGAGTAGCTGGGACTACAGGCATCCACCACCACACTTAGCTAATTTTTTTTTTTTTTTTTTTTTGTATTTTTAGTAGAGATGGGGTTTCACTGTGTTAGCCAGGATGGTCTTGATCTCCTGACCTCATGATCTGCCTGCCTCAGCCTCCCAAAGTGCTGGGAGTACAGGCATGAGCCACCACACCCAGCTGAGAAACTCCTATAATTTTTGTATGACTTAGGGTATATTGTTAATAATTATAATTATGACAAGTCTTTGTATGCACAAAAGTAACCAAAATTCCTAGTCAATTGTGACTTTAATAGTGACTGTCCTAAGGCTTTTTGTCATCCACAGACAAGTGTTATCTTGTATTGAACCTCTTCAAAATGTGGTTTATAATCAACTATAGGACTTTGACAGGTGCTCTTAAATGCAGGTTTCTGATAACTTAGGAGATTGTGACATTAGAACAGAGGAAAAAAAATTTAGGACTGTCATGGAGAGCTGAAATATTCATGACTATCAAGCAGAACAGGAGTCAACTGCATGGAGTAAACTAATAGAAGCCTGAAGTAATCTTTTTGACTTTTTTTCTTAAAGTGTTGCTGATCCTTTGTTTTGTTTTTCACAGTCAAGAAAACTTTCATTTACAACTTGTAGCAGCTGAGTATGCCTATTAACAAAATTTGAAGCATATTTCTCTCTACCTGATTTCTCCAGAATTTGGAAACTACTTGTGAGTATTCTTATGGCAATATAGTTATTTGCATAAGTGCAATAAGAGTCTGTTTTCTTTTACAACAGGATACAATTGGAGGAACTGGTTATTTTACCAAGCCTTTGACTGGAATGGCATGCTTTCAAATATAAGCAAACTGCTTTAAGGAATCAAACTTGACTTACAGAGACAATGAAAGCCCCTTGGGAAAACCGGCCTCATAGCTTGTCTACATAGTCCTTGTACAGGGTTCTCGGTCTGTGACAAGTAAAGAATGCAACTTTCTGATAGGCCTAGGAGCCCCAATATTTTGAGACCTCAGGAGGAGAGGAATTTACCCAACTTGTAGGTATTTGATGGCAGCAACCCATGGCTGGGCTCAGTTTTAAAAATGTCTTATTTAAAATTCCTTATAGAACAAAGATCCATCAAATCCAATTACAAAAAAAAAAAAACCCATGTGAAAAATAATTATTCTTGCTGCACTTTTTACAAAGAATCAGGCCAAGTATAAAACTAGATTTATTTAGTTGGAAGCAAATCAGTCTTACCATGATTTGTCTTTAATAAAAGTGGGAGCCTGAAGAGAGAAAAAAGTTATGTTTCAACTATGGTACACCTGTTATTAGATTCTAGTCTCATCAGTTATTTTTAAGGTTTTTTTTTCTTGCAATTTAGACTAACCCTACTTATTCCTGCCAACTAACCAGTGATCTCTGGTTGCTGCTCAGAAAAAAAATAACAGAAATGGGTAATGTAAAAATCTGGATCAATATTCTAATTCTAATTGGAACATATAGCATGTACAGCAATTTCATATCAGCTTGCCCAGTTCCAACTGTTGCCCAGTTCATGGAAAGCTTCTAATTTAGTTTACTTGGGATAGTTTTACTTATTTTGCTTTATTTACCGTGTGGAATATATTGCTGTTGTACTCTGTGTGGGAGTGCAGGATAAGCTTACTCAATGTTTAATTAAATTGAATACTTTTTAATCTTCCAGATATCACCTTTTGCCCTCAAGAGTTATGAATGGCCCTCACCATAGTGATGCCTTCTGACTGAGCTCCTCTCTACCCTGAATACAAGAGACCATAATAGTTAGGCAGGAATTGCATAGCCCTTATTCAGCTTGAAGAAGTTACAGAAGATAGATCTTTCTCCCTCTACTACCCTTTGTATTAGGGGTTCCTTTGTAAAAGGGGAGGGAGAAATACGTCAGAGACATTTGAACCAGAGCGACTTCATCTTGAATTGGGGCTGGGTGAAATAAGGCTGAGACCTACTGAGCTGTATTCCCAAGAGGGCAGGCATTCTAAGTCACAGGATGAGGTAGGAGTTTGGCACAAGATACAGGTGACAAAGACCTTGCTGATTAAACAGTTTGCAGTAAAGAAGCTGGCCAAAACCCACCAAAACCAAGATGGCAATGAAAGTGATGTCTGGTCATCCTCACTGTTCCTTATATGCTAATTATAATGTGTTAGCATGCAAAGAGACTCTCCTATCAGCACATGACAGTTTACAAATGCCATGGCAATGTCAGCAAGTTATCCTATATGGTTTAAAAACGGGAAGAACCCTCAGTTGTGGGAATTACCCACCCCTTTCCTAGAAAACTCATGAATAATCTACCCCTTGTTTAGCATATAATCAAGAAATAACTATAAGTATTCTCAGTCAAGCAGCCCAAGTTGCTGTTCTGCCTATGGAGTAGCCATTCTTTATTCCTTTACTCTCCTAATAAACTTGCTTTCACTTTACTCTATGGACTTGCCCCGAATTCTTTCTTACTCAAGGTCTAAGAACTCTTTCAGCATCTGGATAGGGAATCCTTGGTAACAGTTCACAATGGATGGTTTTTATATATTCATTGCTTTTAAGATTGCTGGTTCATTTATTCAACATACATTTAACATGTTTTTCTAGTGGTTGCCAACACAGTTCTAAATAATATGCTTTTGCTTCTTTTTTGATTCATAATTTTTACAAAGTATTTATTGTGCTTCCAATACATCTAATTTTTTTTCATGAGTTTTTCCCCATTTATAAAGATCAGAGAACCAAACTGGTTTTGTTGTACTGCCATTACCCAGAAGTTTTGAAAAGTGAGAGTCAACTCAGACCTCTGCTCTGTAGGGTCAGTGAGAGAGTTCCTTACACCGAACACTAAATGTGAAATAAAGGCACAAGGATGAATATGGTCATAGTTAAACAAGTTAACATTAGTAAAGCACTCAAGACAATGAAACCACCTTTGCAAAAATTATATCAGTTAGAAAATTATGACAGTGAAAGAGGTCTGAGCTAACACCCCTCCTCCAACATCCATCTTGCCTTTCCCTTAATTATTTCTAAGCTACCAGGGCCAGCTAACTTTGAGAGACATTTAGGCTATAGTTTACATGATAACAGACCTTGCCTGAAACTCAACTGTTTTTGTAAAGCTAATGGGAAGCCATCAGGCTGTGGGGGAGGAGAGGAGCCTGAGTCCTGCTAAGGCACAGATATGAACGATTGTCAGTCATTATTCTGGAGTTTTTAAGATACTCAACTTTCCCAATTACTCCTGCAAATAACACCACTGATATGGTTTGTCTGTGTCCCCACCCAAATCTCATCCTGAATTGTAGTTTCCATAATCCCTACGTGTTGTGGGAGGAACCTGGTGGGAGGTAACTGAATCGTGAGAGTGGTTACCCCTATGCTGTTCTAATAGTGAGTGAGTTCTCGCGAGATCTGATGGTTTTATAAGGGGCTTCCCCCCTCCTTCACTCTGCACTTCTCCTTGCTGCCACCATGTGAAGTAGGACATGTTTGCTTCTCCTGTCACCATGACTGTAAGTTTCCTGAGGCCTCCCCAGCCATGCTTAACTGTGAGTCAATTAAACCTCTTTTCTTTATAAATTACCCAGTCTTCGGTATGTCTTTATTAGCAGCATGAGAGTAGACTAATACAACCACTATTTGTAGCATTTTGAGATATCTTTCCAGGTTTTTTTGCATGTCTGGCACCCATGGCTCCACCTGGACCACCAACCCAATTCCAACAGCCCCACCCATAAGTGATTCAGACTGCAGGAGGACAGCTTTGACTCCCCCTGTGACTTCATCTCAGCCTCAACCAATCAGCAGCAAGCACCTGTTACCTGGCCACTCCCACCCCTTCCTCCAAACTGCATTTGAAAAACCCCCAGCCTATGAGCTTCAGACTTTGGATCAGATGATCTGAGCATGCACTCCATCTCCCACCTGGCATGGTCGGCCTCGTGTCTATTAAGCTCTTTTTCTACCACAATGCTATGGTCTTTCGTTATGCAGTGGGCAGGAAGAACCCCTTGGGTGGAGTGTTTAAAATAATGCCTGTCAGGCCTCTGAGCCCAAGCCAAGCCATCGCATCCCCTGTGACTTGCACATATATGCCCAGATGGCCTGAAGTAACTGAAGAATCACAAAAGAAGTGAATATGCCCTGCCCCACCTTAACTGATGACATTCTACCACAAAAGAAGTGTAAATGGCCGGTCCTTGCCTTAAGTGATGACATTACCTTGTGAAAGTCCTTTTCCTGGCTCATCCTGGCTCAAAAAGCGCCCCCACTGAGCACCTCGAGACCCCCACTCCTGCCCGCCAGAGAACAAACCCCCTTTGTAATTTTCCTTTACCTACCCAAATCCTATAAAACGGCCCCACCCTTATCTCCCTTCCCTGACTCTCTTTTTGGATTCAGCCCACTTGCACCCAGGTGAAATAAACAGCCATGTTGCTCACACAAAGCCTGTTTGGTGGCTCTTTACACGGACACGCATGAAAATGTCCAGCTTAGAGTAAGGGCTAGAAAATGGTAGGGAAAATGGATTAAAATCCAAATCAATAACTACTATAGTAATGACATTAGAAATATTGGTTTGGGGGTATACAGGAGATGCAAGAGCCCATTGCTGTCAGAGGGTAGGGGAAAGCTTCAGAAAAGAGAAACTTTGTCTGAGTTTGGAATGGGTAAGAGAATTCTAAACAGAGGGAGCTGCTTGTAAGATCACAGAAGTGACAGAATAACAAGTAGGGGTATGTGGGAAAAGATTAATAACTGCCTCTCCCCCAAAGCTCCAGTTTATAGTTTGTCCATTTCTGTGGTATAAATACTCCTACTATGGCTGATTTCAAGCTATTAATGTGAAGTCAGCAAAGGCAGAGTTGGTGCTATGGGTTAAACTGGGTGCCCCCCAAATTCATATGTTGAATCCCTAACCCTCAATGTGACTATTTGGAGACAGGGTCTTTAGGCAGTAAATCTGGTTAAATGAGATCATAAGGGTGAGTCCCTAATCCAATACGTCTGATGCCTTAGAAGAAAGGGAAGAGAGAGCCCTCTCTCTCCCCCAGGTAAGGACACAGTGAGAAGGTAACCATCTGCAAGCCATGAGGAGAGCTTCCCCTAAATGAGCTAAATCTGCCTGCATTCGATCTTGGACTTCCCAGCCTCCAGAACTATGAGAAATAAATGCCTGTTGTTTAAGCTGCCCAGTCTATGGCATTTGTTATGGCAGCCTGAGCTAAGACAGCTGGGAAGAGGTGAACAGTATACTTGCTAGGCGTAGGAGCCAATTGCAGCACACCCTTCCTGGGAGAAGAGTAAGTAGTTCCCTAAATTCTGAGCATAGGCATCCAGGGAGTGGAGGACACAAGTGATGCAGAAAAATTAGATGGGGCAGGAGAATAAAAGGGCTTGGACGACTTGCTAATTAACTTGGGACCTCATTTAACTAAATTCCCTCATTAAAGACCCTATATTCAAATACAGTCACATTCTGAGGTCCCGGGGTGGGGGTGGGGAGTGGCGGTTAGGACTTCAGCATATGCATTTTGGGGAGGGGACACAATTAGGCCCTTAATAGCTCCAGTTGTGCCACCCTGAGTTGTTTTCCTGAACCCCGCCCACGTCTTTGTAAATAATAACTCTCAACTCCCCCTTTTGAGTGGACCATTTTTTCCTGTCCAAATTCTGATATAGGAAGGGTCTCCAAAATAGTACACTGCAAAGGGAACCTCAGTTTCAAAAGTTGGGATCCACTGTATATCTGCTTTTACTTTCAAGCATTGAAACTAGTATCAATCAACTGCCCTTCTATTCTTAATACTTTATCCAAGAAATCGCTAGAATTCTTTCTCCTTTTTAAAAAAAACAAGTTACAGGCCGGGAGTGGTGGCTCACACCGGTAATCCCAGCACTCTGGGAGGCCGAGGCTGGTGGATCACCTGAGGTCAGGAGTTCACGGACAGCTTGGCTAACATGGCGAAACCCCGTCTCTACTAAAAATACAAAAATTAGCTGGGCATGGTGGCAGGCGCCTGTAATCCCAGCTACCCAGGAGGCTCAGGCAGGAGAACCTCTTGAACCTGGGAGGAGGAGGTTGCAGTGAGCTGACACCGTGCCGTTGTACTCCATCCTGGGTGACAAGAGCAAAAGTCTGTCTCAAAAACAAAAACAAAACAAAAAACAAACAAAAAAACCCAAAACAAACAAAAAACCCACAACCACCAACAAAAACAAGTTACATTGTGGGTTGGGGCCGCTGACAGGAGGAATACGATGATGTTATGAAGCATTTCCCAGTCCCCTTTCCGACCCCATTTCCCTATTGTCCGACTTCAGGCTTCCAAGTGAGGACGGCACTTCCCAGGCAGTGACCCGCAGTCACTGCCCTCCTAGAGGACGTCCTGCCTCGGAGCCCTGGAACGTCCACTTTCTCCTAGCGCCGATCCTGAGCTGAGAAGCTCTGTCTGGTACAGCCATCCTGCATCGTGGGCTGCTTCTTTCCCCAGGCGAAGCTCATCTTCCTCCCATTGTTCTGAACCTCTGTATGGACATCTTCTTTCTTCAAACGCTCCACGGAAAAATTCTCGCCTGCCTCGAAACCCTGCCTACCTCTGAGATCTGAGGACGGATACCAAACGCGGGACTTAAGGCAATGTACACATGTTAAGCAGGCTCTGTAGGCACTCACTCCGCCCAGGCGCGCGTGTGGCGGAGGGGGAACAGAGAAGCCAGACAGCTCTCTACCCTTCCCGTGTTCAGTCGTGCCAGATGACGAGAGGTCACAGCCTGGCGACCAAAAGGTGCGGCTAACTCCCCTGCCCAAGCTGACTTTCTCTGCAGGGTTCAAGGTTAATTGTGAGGATTTACATTCGCATGGCACACCCGCATCCCCCTCTACGTGGAAATATGTCTTAACTTTCGTAACTGCCTTGCTAGCAGGGTATTTTTCGCTAGGGGCGAAGCGTCCTCCGCAAGCCGCCCAGCTGACCTGCAGCGGAGACAGCTTTCTCGCCCTGCTTGCACGCAAGTACAAAGGCGTGGCTGAGCCCGTCCCTCCAAACCACGTGGTCTTGCCCGTGCTTAAAAACAAACGCGGAGCCAGGCGCATGCGCCGCCGGCCTCCCCGCGCCAGCAGAAGTCGGAGTCGCTGTTGGGAGCGGTGTCTACGGTTGAGCTGAGGGCGCAGGCGCCACGGCCCGTCGAGCCGGGTTCCAAGGCGGCTGGCTGCGGTAGCGTCTCCGTTTCCTTGTGGGCGGCCGCGCGGCCCTGGGTGAGTGTTCGGAGGGCCCGGCCGAATGTCGGGCAGGGAGTGTCGGGCCCGGCTCAGGCTCCTCAGGCGGCCGCGGCCCCGCGCCTTGGCCTCGCCGTGGTGATTGAGCCTGTCAGCGAGGGCGGACTGTAGCGGGTGTTAGGGCCAAGCGCCCGCTTCCGGCGGCCTCATCTGAGACCGGAAGTAGCGCCGCGGAGCGCTCACCTGAGGCAGCAGGAGTCCCTGGCTGGCCAGCGACCCAGCTACTTCTCCGACTTTGTATATGGCCCCTGCGCGCAGGGTCAGCTGGGTCCTTTTTGATCTCGATTAAAATGCTGGTGCTGTTATTTTGAAGAGAGTCAGGCTAGATGTACGTCCGACGTTTTGGACGTTGTTAGAGTCAAGTTGATAGAGTGTGGGCGGATGGGGCAGGCCGCCTGTAAATGCTGCTGTTACGTGATTTCCACGCAGTGTCTTCACTGCTGTCATCCTGTGACAGGCAGCCCTCGCTTTTCTCCTCAACTTTTCCCATCATCTTCTTGTTGCTCTGTCCCCTCCAATCCATTATCCGCACAGTTGTCCAGGTGGTCTCTGGCATAAAGTAGGTCATGCCATCATCACCCTACTTAACAGTTTGCAGTCATTCCATTGCACTGAGAGTGGAATCCATGCTCGTGTTTTCCCAGGCCTTGTGTGATCTGGCCCTTGCCTGCCCCCTCTCAGAACTGTGCCTGTGTCCGACCAACCCTCCAAACCAGACCTAGCTCGCCCCTGGCTGCGGGAGCCCCAGTGCTGGGGGGAGGACGGCGAGGATACTAGTGTCCCAGATGATTAAACTTTAGAAGATACTCTGCAAGACTTAGGCCATGAACGGAGCCCTTCTTTGCTCTTCTTAACTAAAAGTTAAAGTAAAAAATTCGGTGTTCCAGCCTTCTTGCATTTTCACAAGTGCATCAGCTCTTTCTAGTCTTAAAAGTTACACACATTGTTGGGAGGCCGAGGTGGGTGGATCACATGAGGTCAGGAGTTCGAGACCAGCCTGACCAACATGGTGAAACCCTGTCTTTGCTAAATACAAAAAATTAGCCGGGCATGGTGGCACATGCCTGTAGTCCCAGCTAATCGGGAGGCCAAGGCAGGAGAATCGCTTGAACCCGGAAGGCGGAGGTTGCAGTGAGCCTGGTGGAGCCTGGCGGAGGTTGCACTCCAGCCTGGGCAACCGGAGCGAAATTCTGTCTCAAAAAAAAAAAATTACACACGTTGTTTCCTTGCAAGACGTTCACTGTACTTTCGACCTGACTGGCTCATCAGATGTCACTTTATCAGAGAGCCTCCTTGACCCCACACCTACCTCCACAATTTCAATTTGCTTTCTCTCATTTTATCGGAAAGCCTTGTACTTTCCTCTTAACAGCAGTCACCACAATTATATTTGTATGTGTGTACATATATTATATATATATGTATAGTTTTTAAATATCTGTTTTTCCCATGAGACTCTAAGCTCTATGGGGACAGGAATTAGTTAATCTAGTACATTGCCTGGTATAATTAACTCTCAGTAACTATTTGTTAAATGTATGATTTCTTTCTTTCTTTTTTCTTTTTTTTTTTTTTTGAGACGGAGTCTTGCCCTGTCGCCCAGGCTGGAGTGCAGTGGTGCGATCTCCCTCACTGTGGCCTCCGCCTCCTGGGTTCAAGCGATTCTCCTGCCCCAGCCTCCCTAGTAGCTGGGATTACAGGTCCGCGCCTCCATGCCCAGCTAATTTTTGCATTTTTAGTAGAGACAGGGTTTCACCATGTTGGTAAGGCTGGTCTCGAACTTTTGACCTCGTGATCCGCCCGCCTCGGCCTCCCAAAGTGCTGGGATTACAGGCATGAGCCACCGTGCCTGGCAAGTGTATGATTTATTTCACTTCTGAAATTCTTTAACCTGATAAGAGCCTTCTGGTTTCCACCTGTCACTTCCAGAAGACTTGGTTTTCTGGCCATTGCCAGATGCTAAATGGCTTCTTGACCCCTTTCTCCCATTTCCAGGCCCGTTCTGTTTTTTTTTTTTTTTTTTTAAACCTACCCGTCTTGGACCCTGAAGTCAGTTACTTCAGCTACTCTTCTCAGCATCTTCAACCCCATGACCCTTTTATGCTGCCATTTCTGCTTTGAAAACCCTCAATAGTGACATTTCCCCCAGGACTGCTAATTACTGAAGGAGGAGATTGTACAGCCCCGGAGATTGTTAGCAGTCTATGGCTTTGCGGGGCTGGGGGTGATCCTCAGGTAGGTCCTCCACAGCAATCATCAGTGTTTGTTCCCTGTCAACTCCCTTTTTTCTTGTACAGGATATTTATTCCAGACCCTTAGTCTTTAGCCCCTGTGCCAACTTTGTCTCCTGACTCAGGAACTGTCCAACTTGCTACTTTGTGGGATATTTTGTCTGTGATCCACTTCAGCTTCCCTCCTCTCCACCTGCAAATTTAGATCTATCAGGAATCCTCCTCCTGCCAGAGTCCGAGAAAGATGTGTTGTGCCTCCTGTTCATTTCTGCTTGCGACCTTCCACTTTTGCTGTCTCTTTTGGTACACCTTTCTGTGTGGGTTATCTCCTCTGTCTCCCTCCAGCCATTACATGCTCCAGTTTTTCTTGCCCTAGTTCTCTCCCCACCCCCAACAAATCCATTATTACTTTATCACTGTAGCTGTCTCCCTGCCACAGGCAAGCTCCTTAAAGGACAGTCCACTCCCTTGTGGCCTCCATTTCCTCATCCACTCCTTACACACCAACTACATTTCAACCACTACAGTCTGGTTTTTGGCCCTGTCGCTCCACTGAAACTTTTTTTTTTTTTTTTCGAGACAGAGTTTCACTCTTGTTGCCCAGGCTGGAGTGCTGTGGTGCGATCTCAGCTCATTGCAACCTCTGCCCCCTGGGTTCAAGTGATTCTCGTGCCTCACCCTCCCGAGTAGCTGCGATTACAGGCATGCACCACCATGCCTGGCTAATTTTTGGATTTTAGTAGAGATGAGGTTTCACCATGTTGGGTCAGGCTGGTCACGAACTCCTGACCTCAGGTGATCCACCCGCCTTGGCCTCCCAAAGTGCTGGGTTTACAGGTGTGAGCCACCAAGCCTGGCCTGAAACTTCTTTTACCAAGGTAAATGGTGACCTGTTAGTATCCATATTCACTCAGCCCTTTCTAATTCACTGGACCCTCTTCCTCCTTTTTTATTATTAGAAGTTTTCCCCAAACTTCTTTATTTTTAACCTTGTCTTTGCACTACAATACTATTGCTTTTTGATACTATTTTACAAAAATAGAAAAATAGTTAATATTTTTGGTTGAATTGACATCCTTTTTTCTTAAAAAGAAATCCTCATGTATACAAATAAGAAAAATGAAAACAGAATTGTTAACTGCCAGCTAGTACAGAGACTCTGAGCTGGAATCCTGCTCCCAGGAAAGTGAGGTGAGCTGAGCCTTCCTCTTGAAAATAATCAGCAGGCCCCAAAAGGAGGAACTTTCTCACTGTGTTGTTCACTTTTTAACCTTTCCAATATTAGCCTCCTCGTACCCTCCAAAATGACCTTGGGTACCTGTCAGAGCCTTGGGAACCCTGGAACTGCTCACTCTGCTGATGTGTCCACGTGTCACCTAGACTTTCCCTTGAGCTCAGATTTGCATTTCTGACTGCATGCTGCTCATGGTCCTGATTACATGTAAGCTGCTTGCCAGTCCTGCTTCCCGTCTGCTTCCTTTTTGAGACTCTCATTTTTGTGACTGAATTCACTGGTGACTCATTTGTCCAGACCAAACTTTTTATTATTTTAGACTTAGCTCTGAACCTCACTTCCTTTCAGCAGATACTGAGCACCTCCTATATATCAGACCATGCGTGGTGCATGTGTACAAATCTCAGTTCCTCCGTGATATTTCTTGGGCCCCAGACACCATATATAGTTCCCTCGATGCTCGTGTGACCTCTTGTCCGTGTCCCGGGCTAGCTGACCTGCCCTGCTCTGTTGTTACTGACATGCTGCTGCTCCAGTGGATAGCCACTCAGGTGTAGATGATGCTGAATTCTTTGCATCCCAGTGCTTTATTGCTGGGCTTATTTTACTTAATAAGAGATGAGTGGGGCCCATTGGGGGAACTTGTCATTTAACAGAAAAGTTACGGTGCTCAAAGAAATCTTATTCACAGTTAAAAAGCAAGACTGTTTTTTGGTTATCATGTTGCTTTTTAATATATTTATTAGATGTGATAGTTGTATAGGTAATATAGTGAATATATTCTCCTTAAAGCAGCAGGTCCTGAGTATGTGGAGTACAATGTGAACGTTCCCCCTTGTTTTTCCCTGTGCCTTCTCTTCCCCCTCCTGACTTGCAGGCTTAGTTTGTATCTTGCCAGATGATTCTGTGTGCAGGATACATACTTTTTTCAACATAAGTGTGTTCATACCATGAATTTTTTCACTTAACATGGCTTTTATATCAGTACTACAGAATATACTTAGTAGCTACATTAAACTATTAAAAATGTGCTGCACTAAACATCCTTGCACCTGTGTGTGACTAGTTCTCTGGAATAAATACCTAGAATTACTTGACAAAGGTCATATGCATTTAATTTAATAGATATTGCTAAGTTGTCCCCCCAGAGGGCTTTACTAATTTATATTCTCAGCAGCAGTATGTGAGGGGGGATCCTTCTCCTTGTCTGTATTGGATTTATCAGGCTTTGCATTCTTGCTAACCTGATGGGTGAGAAATTATACTATGTATTAAAATGGAGTTTTTTTTTTTTTTTTGATATTGAGTCTCACTGTGTTGCCTATGCTGGAAGGCAGTGGTGAGATCTCAGCTCACTGCAACCTCTGCCTCCTGGGTTCAAGTGATTCTCCTGCTTCAGCCTCCCGAGTGGCTGGGATTACAGGTGCTCACCATCATGCCCAGCCAATTATTGTATTTTTAGTAGAGATGGGCTTTCACCATGTTTGCCAGGCTGGTGTCAAACTCCTGACCTTAAGTGATCTGCCTGCCTCAGCCTCCCAAAGTGTTGGGATTACAGACGTGAGCCATCGTGCCCAGCCTATTTTTGAGAATATTTTAATTAATCTTTTAAAAAAACTTTAAATTTATTTTACTGGGTCTTGCTCTTTTGCCCAGGCTAGAGTGCAGTTGTGCAGTCATGGTTCACTGCAGCCTCCATCTCCCAAGCTCAAGTGATTCTCCTGCCTCAGCCCCTTGAGCAACTGGGACTATAGGTGCACATCACCAGGCCTGGCTAATGTTTTAAATTTTTAGTAGAGACAAGGTCTCATTATCTTTCCCAGGCTGGTCTCGAAGTCCTGAGCTCGCTGTGTTTCCCTGGCTGGTCTCTATCCTCCCGCTTTGGCCTCCCAAAGTGCCGGGATTACAAGACTGAGCCACTTGCCTGGCCTAATTAATCTTCTGGGCTTCTGATTTGTTCAAAGCTCCTATTTACTGGATAGGTGTTCAGCCTAGGAGTTTCTAGTCTCAGATTCACACAGAAGCTCTTTCCTAACATCACTGTTCCTATGCATTACAGTTGATCTTGCCACTATAATATAAATCATTTGTGTCATAATGAAATGAAGACACTAACTTGGAAAACAGCAGCCAAATGACTTCAGCTGTTTTGAAGAATATTCCATGGCCATCACCCCAGGATTTTGGTGGCTGGCTTTCTTAGCTGGCTGCCTAAATGTTCTTTGTTGATGATACTGCATTTCTTTTTCTGGTTAATTTTTCTTATAATCAGAACTCAAGAAGATACATTGTTTGTCCCTTTTTAGTAAATTAATACTTGGAAGCTTGAATTTATATAGTTGGAAGATTATTACTTGATCTTTTGAGAAATCAGTCTGCTCTAATTATAAAATATTTAAGAATTACAATGAATCCTATATAACGAAAAGGCTTATAATTTTTTTTTTTCCTTTTAGATAGTCTGTAGAGAATGCCAAATGAGGGAATCCCCCACTCAAGTCAAACTCAGGAGCAAGACTGTTTACAGAGTCAACCTGTCAGTAATAATGAAGAAATGGCAATCAAGCAAGAAAGTGGTGGTGATGGGGAGGTGGAGGAGTACCTGCCCTTTTGTTCCGTGGGTGACGGGCTGTCCACCTCTGTTGTGGGGTGCGCATCAGCAGCCCTGAGGAGAGGGCCAGCCCTGCTGCACATCGACCGACATCAGATCCAGGCGGTGGAGCCTAGTGCCCAGGCCCTAGAGCTGCAGGGTTTGGGTGTGGATGTCTATGACCAGGACGTGCTGGAACAGGGTGTGCTTCAGCAGGTAGACAGTGCCATCCATGAGGCCAGCCGTGCCTCCCAGCTCGCTGACGTGGAGAAGGAGTATCGGTCGGTCCTGGATGACCTCACGTGAGTGCAGCCCATCTTCTTCCTTTCAAAGCTGTGGTAAAACATGACAGGGATATTTAGGTAATGGAGAGCTCTAGTATTCCAGAAGTTTAGGAGATGTGTAGAACCTTTTATTTGGAGGACAGAGTCAATAAGGGCAGTCCTCAGCCTCATCTTTGAGCCCCAGCCCTTCCCCTCAGGAGTGGCATTGTACATAGTAGTTAGAATCTGCGTCCAGCTCCTGAAAGCCAGTTGCATGCATAATGTCCAGAAGAGAAGGGCTGTTCACCAGCATGTGCAGAAAGTGATCTCAGGAGAGAGTGCACCTAAAATTCGGGTGTTTCCTATTCGAGATGCCAGGAATACATTCCGCCCCCTTCACATTTTTCTCTGTGCGGTAGCTTCTTTCTAGCTTGCTGTCCCCAAACTTAGTGTTCAGTCCTTGGGCAATTTTTCAGATTTACATTTCCAGAAATAATAAAGACTCCCTTGGTTTTCTTTTCTTCCATCCTTGTTTTGACTCTGGAAATGGAGATTTTATTTGTGTCTTAGAGAGGGAGAAGACTTGAGCTGTTTTGAGCATAGCACATTAGTGGGGAAGAAGGGGAGGCTGTGGACCTGAGCAAGGGTAGGAGGTGAGGACAGGAGAGGGGAAGTGGGAGGGGTTGAGCTCATTTATCATTGCTGCTTGGCCCCCTGTTGGGCAGTGTTCTGGGCAGTGTCAGGTAAGCAAGAAAGAAGGTGAGGGCTGAACGGGATGGAGGATGGAGCAGTGTCACAGAGGATAACTGGGGAGGGTGGAGTGTGGAGCTGTCATGAATGTGGCTGTTGGGACTTCAAAGACATGTTTTCTGCTAACCATTCCCTGGTGTGTTCTTTTGGCCTGCTCAGGAGCAGGTGCTCGTTCATGGTTATAGTCTGAGTGTTGAGGACCTCAACTCTTTATGATACTTTTACATTTGATCTTGGAAATGTGTCCTCTTTCTACAGAGGTGACAGAGGAGAGTTGTGGAGTCTCCATGCAGAGTGATGATAGATGGCTGGTGGCATGTGGTGTCTCAGCCAGTAATATGCATTGTTTATCCTGTAATCCATAGAGGATACAAACAGCAAATTACACAGGCATCAAGAAAACTGAATTTGTGTTTTGAAAATTGGAAGCTATAATTCTGTGGTGTCTATTTTAGGAGTAATTTGTTTTAAATTGATTTGTTTTCTTTGCACCACAAAGTTTAATGCTATAGTAAGTGAATCTTCCATTTATGTAGAAGAAAAATATTGTCGCAGATGTGTGATTTATATAAGAAAATGTTTAAGCATTTTTAGGATGCTTCCAAACTTTGGAAGGCTTCCGTAACGGGCTTAAAAAACCCATATATGCATTTTTTCATGTAAAAGGACAACTTATTGCAAATTGTGCTAGCATAGTGTGTTGAATAAAGTAGGCACTTAAATAATGCTTGTAGAATGAATGAAGCAGCTTTCAAATGGGAATGAGCTGATCTAAATCAGCTAGATAAAAGAAAACACTAGCAGTCATCTTAAACCTCTAATGATCCTACAAGTTTTATTTGTGGCCAATAAGGGTATGTATTCTGGTTTAGTTTCCTTTATCTTTTAGTTAATAAGAAGTAAAAGGGACATGTTTTTAGCATTTTTCTCTTTGTATTATGCTATAAAAATGTTATCAGAGTGGAAAATAGACAATTTATCTTATTTTTCAGGTCATGTACGACATCCCTAAGGCAAATCAATAAAATTATTGAACAACTTAGCCCTCAAGCTGCCACCAGCAGAGACATCAACAGGAAACTAGATTCTGTAAAACGACAGAAGTATAATAAGGTGATTCAGAATAACATATTCAGTATTGCATTTTTGAAAAAGTCATCATTTAGGGGCACTTAATTTAGGAAGTATTTTAAAAAGTGCTTGTAAGATGTGAAGCAAATACTTATAATTACAATAGAGAAATTTTGGGTTTCTTTCGTATGTTTAATCTTTCTGCTGTTTCCCTTTAACATCCCATTCTATTGCATTTAAAAAAACACACATACATAGACACACACACCCATACGTATACAGTTGCTCCTTGATTTACAACAGGGTTACATCCCAACAAACCCATCGTAAATTGAAAATATCGTTAGTCAAAAATGCATTAAATACCTTGAAAAACCTATCTTAAAGTCAAAATATTGTAAGTCAAACCATAGTTAAGTCCAGAGGCTCCTCAGTTTATAATGGGGTTATGCCCTGATAAACCCATCACAAAGTTGAAAAATTGCAAGTCAGACCATGATAAGTTGGAGACCATCTGTGTATTTGAGAAAAGTTCCTTTTTGGTGTTGCTTGCCTCACTTGAGTGCACTTCCCTAGTCTTCCTACATCACCATTTCTTTGGCCTGGCTTAGGGTCACACTGGCCTCAGTCTCCTGGTCTTGTGTGAACTCTTTTCCGCTTAGCCCTTGCTTCCTCTGATTGTCTCCACTGTGTTTCTTGGCGGTGCAGCCGTTGACCCTCACACACCTTTGCTCTCTGTTGGGAGAGATTGGCCCTTCCTCCCACCTTGGGTGTTACAGTCATCACCCAGCCACACTGGGGTTGTACTTAGCTTTGAAAAACTTAAGGGTAGGAAATATTTATTACTTAGTATATTATTTTTATGAAGTTTGAAAATTTTTTTAAGGATTTATGTACAGCTTTGTGAGGTTTGAAACATTTTTTAGGATTTATGTACCCCTTTGTGAAAATACATTGCAATAGATAGGAATGACTAGTTGTAACCATTTCAGTTCTGCCATCCCAACTTGTGCTTACAGTTGATTCACTGCAGTGAGTAGAGTCCTTGCATCTTTTCTTTAAGGTCTCCAGGGGCAGGGCTGTGTGTTGACTCCGTTCACGTGGCCCTCCTTTTATTATACTTTCCACTCACCAGTCTGTTATCTGCATTACCCCATCTTCTCTCACTTGCTTCCAGAATAGCAGCCCAAAGGTCAAAGCTCGCAGTTGCTCAAGGCAGGTGGATCCTCCCAAATCAGAGAGAGGACATCTGGTCTCTTGTGGGAGCATGTGAAATTGATGTGCAGAGACCTTCTTGGGCTTCTAGTGGGCTGGGATTTCAAGGGTGTAGAGCATCAAACTTGAGACCACTTCAGGTCCTAGTCTAACTTAATTATGCATTATTGTCTTTAGCAGCTCTTTGATGGTTAGAGGTAGACTATTCAGAGAGAAAGTGCTTTAAACAGAATGTTGCTGAGAGAAAGACTGAGATAAAACAAATTGCAAGTCATTGCAGTGTGGCATTTATGTTCAGGATTTCCCCTTGTCCCACACTCATATTTGAAGTTGAAACATTCTTGACCTTGGAAAGATGAACCAGGTACCACAGGCCCAGTTCATTGGGCCTCCCCATTGAAGGCCAAGGGCACATATCTGAGTTCTGGTGATGTGGAAGGAAACAAGACAAAGAGGAGTCTGGAGTGGCTAGGGTGAAGAGGCATGGCAAAATATATTTTTTTCTTAAAGCTTTTTGATTAGGTAGAATACTAAAGGGACAGTCATAAATATGGTAGGTTATCAAAGGGGACTAACTGTTTCAACTGAACATTTGTGTTTTTATTTCTTATCTTATGGCCTATTGACTTCCATAGCCCATTGGTTCTGAAGATCAGAAACACAGAGTAGTTTAGGGATTTGCCCAGTGTGTAAGGGGGAAACCAAGTAGAACAAGTCCAGCTTTCAGGTCAGTGCCTGTGTATTTAAGGGCTCGGGCACATAGAAGGCGGTCTGCCGCCCTCAGGAGAGCATGGGGGTGCAGGCATGCCTGTCTGCTGGGAATATTCACAGCCCCTTTACTCCTAGAAAAGTGGTAGTTGCTCACGTAGGGCTCTCTAGTAATAGTAATGTATGGAATTTTTATATAATGTAATGTATATTTTATTTTTATTTTACTTTGGATTAAAGTTTAAAATTTCATAATGCTATCTTTTGTATTTAACAATAAATCACTTCATTGCTGTTTTTTGTCTTCGATATTTACCATTCAAGGAACAACAGCTAAAAAAGATCACTGCAAAACAAAAGCATCTCCAGGCCATCCTTGGAGGAGCAGAGGTGAAAATTGAACTAGATCACGCCAGTCTGGAAGAGGATGCAGGTAAGGATGCTAGGAGCAGTTTCTCTGTGCTCTTGTGATGCCTGATGCCTGTAGTCAGTGGAGGGTGTCTCTTTAGTCTTTGCCTGGGTTTTGAGAAAAATACATTTCTTTGCCTTAGTGTCAAAACAGATTTAGGAAAATTTTATTCTCTACACCTGCAGAACCAAATCCCTCTCAAAGAGAATTAAAGTAAACTTTTAAATCAGTTCATAGGAGGCTGCTGGTACACATTTATTCTTACATTTAATACACTGGAAGTCTTAAACATTCTTATATTGTTAATTTGATAAAGACAACTAGCATCATGATTAAATTACATGTTGGAAGCCCAACATCATTAATCGCATTTGTAGAGAATGGCTCTCACATGTCTTTAAAGAGCGTATTTGGCAGGCTTTCCAAGCATCAGTTTAAGAAAAGACATCTTCATTCAGGTACTCTGGGCAGTATTTCATTTACATTACTGTCTTGGATGGTTGTCTTTTGGAAAACCTTTTGGGAAATTCATAAGCTCTGGAACTAAATTATCTTTGCAGTCGTTGTGTGTGTGTGTGTGTGTGTACAAATTGTTGGTGGCTGCATAGGCATTGACTATTTGAAATACAGATTAAAGCTGCTTAGCATTAAATTCTCTAAGCAACTATTTTTACTAGCTTTAGAAGTTTATTCAGTAAGATGAGAATTGTTATGAAGAATTAATTGAAGCAATAGAAAAAAAAATATGTATATTTTTGAAACAGAGTTTCGCTCTTGTTGCCGAAGTTGGAGTGCAGTGGCACCATCTCAGCTCACTGCAACCTCTGCCTCCCGGGGACAAGCGATTCTCCTGCCTCAGCCTCCCAAGTAGCTGAGATTACAGGCACACACCACCACACCCGGCTAATTTTTTGTATTTTTAGTAGAAGCAGGGTTTCACCATGTTAGCCAAGCTGGTCTCGAACTCCTGACATCAGTTGATCTGCCCACCTTGGCCTCCCAAAGTGCTGGGATTATAGGTGTGAGCCACTGCACCCAGCCCAAAAGTACGTGGTTTTAAAGTTCAGCCTCTCAGAATTCATTAGGGCTATGACCACTGCTTTTAACTGCTGTGTACTATGTTTTTCATTGGTAACAGATGTTTGTTCCTGTCTGGCCGTCTCAGATCTGCTATTGTCTTTCACCTCCTACTGTGACTTTGGTAGTAGGGTTAATAGCTACCTCTTAGGGTTAATAGCTAAAACTTTGGTAGTAGGGTTAATAGCTACATTGTCTAGGGTTAATAGCTACATCCTCAAATCCAAGAGCCCCTTTTTATCCTTGTTCCACCTTGCCTGTCCACAGCAGCTGACACTTCTTTTCCTTGTGGGATCCCTGCTTCTCTACTGGTTTTCTTTTTAGCCCTCTGCCTACTTCTGCATAGTTATTTCTGGACTTATCTTAAATGTTGATGTTTCTCAGGGTTTCTCTGAGCCCTCTTCTTTTTTTTTTTTTTTTTTTTTGAGATGGAGTCTCGCTCTGTCGCCCAGGCTGGAGTGCGGTGGCGCAATCTCGGCTCACTGCAAGCTCCGCCTCCCGGGTTCACGCCATTCTCCCGCCTCAGCCTCTCCGAGCAGCTGGGACTACAGGCGCCCGCCATCGCGCCCGGCTAATTTTTTTGTATTTTTAGTAGAGACGGGGTTTCACCATGGTCTCGATCTCCTGACCTCGTGATCCACCCGCCTCGGCCTCCCAAAGTGCTGGGATTACAAGCGTGAGCCACCGCGCCCAGCCGCCCTCTTGTTCTACTGCGTCTCCCTGCTTATCTATTCCCCATGGCTTTTGCAGCCATCTAGGTTCTACTAGTACCTTATACAGATCTGTAGACATCTGGCTTTGCTCTTTTTTTGAGTTCCTGGTTCCTATTATATCTCTCTGTCTGGACACCAGCCAACACTTGAAGACATGAACTGAAATTGGAAGTTACACCATAACTGTAAAGTCACCCAGAAAGTATCCCTCTTTCATTAGTTGAAATTCAAAATTTCAACTAATGAAATTACTGGCAAAATTACCACATAACCAAAATACCAAAAGACCTAAGGCTTAATAGGAAGAAAATACTCAGTGTAAAGACCTAAGGCTTAATTGAGGCAAAATACTCAGTGTAAAGGAAAATATTTGTTAAATGGACTATATATAAAACCAAGAACTTCTGTCATCAGAAGATAGCATTTAGGGCAAGATACTGAGCTGGAGAAGATATTTGCAATACATGTGTGAATCAAAGGACTCAAATCTAGGGTGTAAAAAGAACTAGAAATCAGGCCGGGCACGGTGGCTCACGCTTGTAATCCCAGCACTTTGGGAGGCCGAGGCAGGCGGATCACAAGGTCAAGAGATCGAGACCACGGTGAAACCCCGTCTCTACTAAAAAATACAAAAAATTAGCCAGGTGTGGTGGCGGGCGCCTGTAGTCCCAGCTACTCGGAGAGGCTGAGGCAGGAGAATGGCGTGAATCCTGGAGGTGGAGCTTGCAGTGAGCCGAGATTGCGCCACTGCACTCCAGCCTGGGCGACAGAGCAAGACTCTGTCTCAAAAAAAAAAAAACAAAACAAACAAAAAAAAGAACTAGAAATCATTTAAAAAAAAAAAACAAAAATGGGCGAAAGACTGGAACACTTCCTACACAAAAAAGGCTGTCCAAAAGATAATTCATGAAAGGCACCTATTTTGTTAGTCATCAGGGAAATGTAAATTACAGCCATAATGTGGTAACACTACACATCTACCAAAATAGCTAACATGGAATGGCAAGAATATACACCAGTTGGAACTTTCTGACACAGCTGATGGGACTTTGGAAGGTAACACTTTGGAAAACTGACAGTGTCTACTAAAGCTTAGCATACCCAGATATATATATATATATATATAATCTCCAAAAGATATACATCAGAATATTCATAGCAACATTATTCCTAGTAGCCGAAACCTGGAAGCCACTCAAATGTGCATTAACAGTGAGAGTTAACAAACTACAGCTACATTCAACAGTAAGGATGCAGCTCAAAAGCATAATGTTGCATGAAGGAAGGTGGACACAGGGCACAAACATTTCCACTTATGTAGCATTCAGAGACAGGCGCAACTTGTCTGTACGTTAGGAGTCCAGGTCCGTTATTATCTTGGGGGGCGTAGAGGCTGGGAGGTAGCCTGAAGGGCTCATCTGATGGTGCTAGTGATTTCTGTTAGTTGATATGGGTGCTAGTTTATGAGTACGTTTTTTCTGAATATTCACTGAGTTCTACACTTAATGATTTGTGCACTTTCAGATGTATGTTTTATTTCAGAGCAAGTTTAATGAAAAACTGGGTATCACTGGCCTGTAAGAATCGTAGATTTTAGAATATGGATTCCTTCCTATTAAGCCTTAGATCTTTTGGTATTTTGGTTATGTGGTAATTTTGCCAGAGATGAATTTCAACTAATGAAAGAGGGATACTTTCTGGGTGACTTTACACTTATGGTGTAACTTCCAATTTTAGTTCATGTCTTCAAGTCAGTTAACTTCATGTATCTAACACAGTACTGCTGTCCAATAGACCTTTTTGCAGTGATGAAAATGTTCTCTGTGTTGCCCATTAGAGTAGCCATTAGTCACGTGTAGCTCTTGAGCACTTGAAAAAGGGCAAGTGCAACTGTGGAACTGAGTTTTTAACTTAATGTAATTTAAATTTAGATAGCTACAGGTGACTGGTAACTGCCATGCTGGGCAGTGTAGAGCTGACATTTATGTTTTTCCTATTTAGGTACAGGGTGATCCCTGTTTTTGGTTTTACTGTCTCTTGAATTTAAGTCCATCTGAATGTTGGGTTTAGCAATGACGTGAGAACTTCGGAGCTTGCTTCCTCATGGACTACTCTTCAGCTGATAAGGAAACACAGCTAAACTTGACTATTTATAACTGTATTTGTAAAGTAATAAGCCTATCTTTGGATGGCAGAGAGTATATAGTGAAATATTTTGGAGAAAAGTTACTGAGAAGTCGTCTTTTTGAACAGGAATGTATTAAATACAGCATGATGCTATAATAAATTTTATTCTGTCCTTCATGTGTAACATGCTTTAGTACATGGATGATTCTTTTTTTATATGAGTTACTTGTAGCTGCCTAATATTTCTTGAAAGAGTGAGCATTTCTTTTGTACCCTCGGAAAGTTTCATGCTAGTGCAAAACGCGTTGCTATTGTTCTTTCAGAGCCGGGGCCATCCAGTCTTGGCAGCATGCTCATGCCTGTCCAGGAGACTGCCTGGGAAGAGCTCATCCGCACTGGCCAGATGACACCTTTTGGTACCCAGATCCCTCAGAAACAGGAGAAAAAGCCCAGAAAAATCATGCTCAATGAAGCATCAGGCTTCGAAAAGTATTTGGCAGATCAAGCAAAACTGTCTTTTGAAAGGAAGAAGCAAGCTTGTAATAAAAGAGCAGGTAGAAAAGCTCCAGCCCCAGTCACGCCTCCAGCCCCAGTGCAAAATAAAAACAAACCAAACAAGAAAGCCAGAGTTCTGTCCAAAAAAGAGGAACGTTTGAAAAAGCACATCAAGAAACTCCAGAGGAGGGCTTTGCAGTTCCAGGGGAAAGTGGGATTGCCAAAGGCAGGGAGACCTTGGGGGTCAGACATGAGGCCAGAGGCAGAGGGAGACTCTGAGGGTGAAGAGTCTGAGTATTTCCCCACAGAGGAGGAGGAAGAGGAGGAAGATGATGAGGTGGAGGGGGCGGAGGCGGACCTGTCTGGAGATGGTACTGACTATGAGCTGAAGCCTCTGCCCAAGGGCCGGAAACGGCAGAAGAAAGTCCCCGTGCAGGAGATTGATTACGACTTTTTCCCAAGTTCTGGGGAAGAAGCTGAAGCTTCTCCTGTAGGAGGAGGAGGAGGAGGTCGGAAAGTGGGAAGATACCGAGATGACGGAGATGAAGATTATTATAAGCAGCGGTTAAGGTTGGTCTGTGGGGATTATAGATACATTGTACTGTTTGCTTTATCTTAGGTGACAGGTTTATTAATATGTAAGCATTCTAGATCCAGCTTAATATATTAGACCCCCGATTATACAGAGGTTGGATTTCTGCAGCTTTAACCTGCTAGAAGCAGTGGGGCCCCTGAGTCCTTAATGGTGCTGGCCCCAAATGCATGTACTTCTAGGTCTTTATTTGGATTTAGAGGCAAGTCTAAGATGAAAAACTTAAGGGAAGGCTGGGGCAAGAGGCATACAGAGGGCTGAGTGAGCTGTGTCGCCTTTATACCGACAGTCACCCTAGAATAAGTATCAGGAAAAAGAAAAGGGTGAATTAATGCATACTGGATAGGGGTTTCTGTTTTCCCTTTTGAGGCAGGAAAGTAATTTTAGAGAACTTTTCTTCAAAAAAGAGCTGAAACTTAAGCTTTGGCCTAGAAAGAATAAGCTTGCTTTTGTAAATCCTTCCTTTGTCTTGAGAAAATAGTCATCTGCATAATTATAAGCCACCATCATGCAAAAAGTGTACTTTGTATGCACAGCATACCTTTCTTTTCACTGTTGTTTTTTTATGTTAGAGGCTGACTTTGGCTTTTAGCTCCATGACATTGTCATTGTATAAAGCAAGCACCGTAAAAGGGAAGGTGAACGTGTGAAACATGAAGTCTGAATTGCATATTGCCACACGTTTTCTATGAGCCAGGAAAAATAATCTGCATTGCAGGCCTCCCCATGGTGGCCCACTGAACACTGTGCTACTGCTGCGCATTTCAAGTCTCCTTGACTTAGAGCTCACTTAGCTCTAAGGAAGTCAAAGGGAAAAAGGAACCTTATTACTTTTAAAATACTTGATAGTGGGATGGCTTTTTCCTAATCCTCAACAGTTTTTTCTTATTTCTCAAGGTGAAGAGACCTAGTTTGTTGTATTTATTGGCCTGTGTAAGTGAAGGTTGATCTGGTGTTTTTTCTTGTTACTTAGAACTGCTAATTAACCCCTGTCCAGATACTACAGACATTCCATAACCTTTCCAAAATAGATGCGTCAGAATTCTTTTAAACAGTAATTTGAGGACGTGTGACTTAAATCCTGTTCTTTAGAGTTGTGTAGCACTCACATTCTAGTAGCACCTTATGTAGTAATGCACAGATGAGGGCTGGCTTATATTTGTCATCCCTCAGCACAGCTTTTGTTTCTGTGCACGTTTATTACCTGTAAAGTTGTTTGAGGAATGTTGCCCAGTACTCTTGAACGGTGAGCAGTGTCAGACTTTTTCTTAACTACTGCAAGGAATTAATAAAAGTGTTAATGTCAACATATTGATTATAAATGGAGCAATATATATTTTTCCAATTAAATTGGGTCAATATTAAATATGTTTAAAATATATCAGTATTTTGATCAAGAGCAATTTATTTTGATTGAATTTTAAATGTGGGTTTAGTTTAATTTGATGGCAATAAGTTTTTCTTAATAATGTTAAGATTGTAAAACAATTTATTATTTCCAGAGCCAATATTTTGCTAAAGCTACAGTGAAATCTCAAATGAATTTCAGAAATATCAATAACTCTTAATTGCCACCAAAATACGATAGCTCTTAACATTTTATAGCTACAGTTATTAAGGCTGTGAAACTGCAGATATCCACATTGAAATATTTGTATTACATCTCCTTTGGTGCTGTTTGGATTGGGGGATGAAAGAAAATAAAATGCTCAGGATTGAGAAACATATTAGAACTGCCAGTCTCTCTATATTTTGTTACTCATTGCTGATCTTTGTAGACTAATTGAAATGGTAATGCTATTCCCTTGAGAAACAAAAAGACCTTTAGGGTTGCTTGTCTTAGCAGTGGTTTGACGATGGATGATTAGAATACAGTCATAGAGTTTACAACATAGAAAATTAGTTTTTTTTTAGTGGTTAGAATTTAGGAATAGTTCCCAGGGTAGGCACCCTTTGCTGAACTTAACACCTTTTACTGAGGGTATAGCCTGTTAATTATAATGCTCTTTTCAACTCTAGGAAGTGAGAGTGGGTGACTTCTGGATATCTCATCCTCTTTATTCTCTCAGCTTGAGAGCCATCGGCCTTTCACTGGCACTAGGTTCACCCTAACTAGGTACCTTTGTTTTAGCTGATACTTACTAGGAATTTTCCGTCAAGCCCTTTCCATAGCTTTTTTATGGAACTGGGCGGTCGCATTTTGGATCCTGCTTCCTTCATTTGGCTGAAGCCCTCAGCTCAGTCTTTGAAGTTTTAACCGTTTTTCAAACCGTGTATTCCGCCTTCCCATGTGTTTCTCCTGCCTCCTCCTCTGCACTGAACTGTATCTTGATGCCGGCTCCTCAGTGGGTTCCCTGGTTTTCATACCCTTTCATGTCATACAGGATGGATGAGCCACTGCTTAGAAGTAAATATTCTGTCAGTTCTATGGTCAGTGGTATACAGGTCTTATAAAACATACATTATTTTTTCATTTTAATTTTGTGCTACCACGGTTTCCATTTGCTTATGGCTGTTGGTTGTGAGGTCTAGTGCTTTCTTAAAATATACTACTGCTTTGCACATTGTGGACCTGGGAGCTCCAGGTGCCAAATAAAGATTTAATAGGACTAACACACCTTCAGTGTTTGAGTGATGTGGGTTCCTGGTGAGCACCTACATGCTGCTTACCTAGTCCAGGCTGTGCAGCCAAGACAGCCCCGTGTGGCCTAGAAGACCAAACATTTCATATGAACCTTGCCCCTTCAGGGTGATAAAGATCAGGGCGCTTGTCCCCAGTCCTTGTTACTCCATGTCATTGATTCACTTCCCAGTTGACATATTCGAGGTCAGCCCCCATAGCTTTATCTTTGCTTTCATGTCAACAATGCATGTCTGCATCCTTGCACTGGCTTCAAGGATTTCTGGCAAAAAATTTGCAGTCTGTTAATAGACTTGGGCACAAATAGGACCTAACCAAGTGTGAAGGGAATAATGAATTCAGACTGAGGTATTTGGGAGAGGCTGTGGAGGAAGTTCATCCAGTGCAGGGTCTTGTCTTGTTGGGTGGCTCAGATATATTAATATGGCCCTCATCCAAATGAGCAATGTTACGCATTTGTCCCTAAACTCCAGGTGCATCATTGAGAAGGGAAGGAATTTGCTTTGCTTTGGAGGCACACTATTTCCTCAGGGTTCTCATTTGGATTGCCTTGGAGGTTGGTGTGATGCCACAATGTGCAGAGAGGCTGAGGACAGGGAGGGCAGGTGGGCTTCACTTTCCAGCCAGCTCTGATTTCTGGGGAGTGGTAGTCTATTCAGGGGGCTCCGAGGCCCTGTTTGGGTGGACTGCGAAAGAGTGTGCAGTTCCTCAGTGATGTCTATCATAGACACAGTGGGGAACTAGCAACATTCATGCTAGGTATTTGCCAACCTTGATGTAATAAAACAAATGTCACTGACTCTTGCCTCTTTGTCCAGCAGTGGTCAGCACTGCTTGGTCAGGCTGCGGGGCATAGATGGGTTGCATCCTGAGTGAGAAAATGCATTTCCAGATATGTTTTTGTCTCTTCTTGCTGGCAGGACTAGGGTTAGCATTTATCATTTGACTTAAACTCATTCCCCCAAGTTCTTACTCTGTTTTCATCTGCCGGCAGTTACTATTTAAGTTGCTGCCCTCACAGACTGTACTTCTTTGGCAACGAGCACAGACTAGAACAAAGCTTCCTCACCCACAGACTGATTATGCAGTGTCACTGGGAGCCCCCAACACTGGAGATGCTGCTTAGGAAGTCTAGCATGGGGTCACCGGGCAGGACTTTTAAAAAATGTTCCCAGATGGCTCTGATCACTGTCAGGTTTGGGAGCTAGGGATGGAAATAAATCAATCTTATGTATTTCTTTTTTCTGGGGGCTGCAGCTTTTGGCTGATGCAGTTTGTATATCAGTTTCTTAAAAATCCTCTTTTATGTGCCCTGCACAATTGTATGTACACAGGGGAGGGCCTGTCAGGGAGCCTTAGCTAAATGCTGTATGTCATAGATCATCTGGTTCTTGTGGGGTGTGTGTGTCAGAATCACATGGGGAACACCTTCAGAGGGTAGGGGCCTGGGCTCAACCTGGGGAGTCCGAGGCAGCAGGTGCGGGGCGGGAGGAGCTGGGCGGGAGGAGCTGGGCACTGCACTTGTGCTTTGGCTGAGCTCCCGCTGACTCTGAGGGGAGCTTGGTGACATTCTTCATGGTCCACAGGCTCTTGTTCAGAAAGAACTATGTTCTCATTTAGGAGAGCTTTGAGGCAGTTGGAAAGCATTGTTGGTAAGGATGTTGAGGCTTGAGAATGTAATGCTTTTTTCTTTACTTTGGCCCACACTCAGCAAATAATTGCCTCTGGGATAGATCCCCAACCCGTGCCCACCCCAATCAGGGAAACACAGTGGGGAGTTCAGAAACGGACTCTTCAGTAGGCGGTGCCCGAGTCTCCTCAGATGACCTGGTGCATTGGGCTAAGCTGCTAAACGCACAGCCTGAAGTGGATTTGCGTTGGTTCCTCTGCATGGTTTGAAGGCTCCCTCGCCACCTTTCAGCACTTCTGATGAGTCCCTATTTTTGTTGTAAAAGTATGACAACAATATTAAGATGAAAAAATGACTTCTATTTTTTATGTTTTTATTTTCTACACGTCATTCCAGTCTTTGGTTCTGTGAATACACATATTTACATGGTTATAATCACGGCCCCTCCAGTTAATTGGCTTGCCCACAATCTTACTGTGAAGTAGAGCTGAGATTTGAAGTCGGCTGGGCCCTCTACATACGTGTTTCCTTCCCTTTGTGGGATTGAGTAGAAGGTGCAATATTTAGGTATGACCACAGGGTGGTGCCACGAATCAACACATAGCTGCCCCCACCTCCATTGGACTGGAAACGAAACCAAAAACGTAAGCCTGTGATCTGGGAATTTGGATGAGGATATAAGGAGATGGCTCAGGAGTCTGGAAGACCTGGCAAGTATGGTGTGGATGGGGATAGAATTTACTTCATGGTCTGGTGTAACCTGAATCTGTAGTCTTGATGCCTGTTGATATAATTGGTTTTTAATACATTTTTGATCCTAAAGGTTTTTCTTGTGCCCTATTTTTTACCTTTTTTACATGAGTAACTCTGAGATGTAAAGGGCTGATAAAGATTCCATTCATTGTGTAAGTCTTACAGAATGTCTTCTAATAGTCTGTGAGACATAATCTCCTGCGAAGATAATACTCTTCATTGTCCTTCCCCTGAGCACTGGGTCTCTGTGGCCAGGGCCCCATTGAATCCTGGCTTGGGAGGGTTGGGTTGTGCACATCCACTGTTCTGAGGAGGGAGCTCTCAGCATTTCAGATGCTGAGGGGTCAAGCCAAGTAGAATGATTGTTATGAAGAGAGTCTTGTGGATTTGGAATGTTGCAGCCTTTAGGGCCTGAGCAAGGGTGGCATTAAGTGGAGGTGGGGGCAGGGGCGGGAGTGGTGCACAAGAACAATGATGGCTGACATGTTTGAATGCATACCACTTAGTGGTTCTTGTGGTTCTTCTTATATAGGTTAATTCGTTTAATCCTTAGAGCCACCCAGGAGATAGGACTTTGAGCCCAGAGAGATGAAGTCATTTGCTCAAGGCAGCAGTCAGTGGAAGGGCTTGGAGAAGGAGAAGGGGTCTGAAGGTGGTTTGGGACACATGAGAGTGATCTCGCAGCTTGGTTTGCTGTAGCAGACTCGGACAAGCATTGCTTCAGTGCCTGGTTTCTCCCTCCACTTGATGGGGGACAATTCCAACCCAGTGTCCCATTCCTATCCTGAAATGCTTCTAAAGGCAGTGCCCTGAGAACCACCAACCTCATAGCCTGTCTCCATTTTATTGTCTTCTGGGAACCTCTTCTGTCTAGCACCCGTTTGCACTGGGATTGTCCTGTCTGTCCTTCAGTTGGATCATGGTTTGCACCTGATGAGGATTTAGCAATTTTAGGCTGTGCTTCAGCAAAGGCCAACTCACAATGTGGAGGTTGATTTGATTGTGCCTTTTTTTTTAAAGCCCAAATTAAAGAGAAAAAACAAAACTCTCCCAAAATCTGAATTTAGTAAAAGTTTGAGATTTTATCCAGAAACCTAAATATAATGATTTTAAGAATGTTCTTAACATCTCTGAGAGTTCATTTTTCTCAAGAAATAAGCCTGGCTGGGCACAATGGCTCATACCTGTAATCCCAGCACTTTAGGAGGCCAAGTCAGGAGGATTGCTTGGGCTCAAGAGTTCGAGACCAGCCTGGGCAACATGGTGAAACCCCAAAAATAGAAAAAGTTAGCTGGGTGTGTTGGTGTGCGCCTGTAGTCCCAGCTACCCAGGAGGCTGAGGTGGGCGGATCACTTGAGCCTGAGAGAAAAAAAAAAGAAGCCTATGTTCTTTTTCTTTTAGGAATCTGTAAGTTGAAAGAAAAAGTTACACTTTTAAAACCTATTTATGCCTAGTGTTCCATTATTGGAACGCTAAGCATGTGGGAGTTATTTATACCCTATTGCTCAAGGTCATTGCCAAGGTCTGATTTTTCACACGTCTGCCTCCTGAGGGTACATGTTATCACTTGGTGCACAGAGTTAGTTACTGCTACAGATACTGGCATGCTGAAAGCTTGTCAAAAAGTGATGTGAGTTTTCAGAAACATTTTTGAGTATCCAAAGACAGGTACATACAACTTTACTGCACTATATCTTATACTAGTAATTTTTAAAAAATAACTTCCTACTAGTTATGCTATTGTGCGGTAAAAAGAAGATACAGAAAGTATTATTGTTTCATTAGTTAGGGGTTTGACATTTTTCATGTTCCTCTTTTGGAACACTAGGCAAAACCACTACCACTAGGACTAATAATACCTTTTTTCCGTTTTAGTCCCAAGATGCCTCGAACACTAAGTTTACATGAAATAACTGACCTTTTAGAGACAGATGACAGCATAGAAGCAAGTGCTATAGTGATACAACCACCTGAAAATGCTACAGCACCTGTTTCTGATGAGGAATCAGGAGATGAAGAAGGTGGAACAATAAATAATCTGCCAGGTTCTTTGTTGCACACAGCTGCGTATCTTATTCAAGATGGCTCTGATGCTGAGTCTGACTCAGATGATCCCTCATACGCACCTAAAGATGACTCTCCTGATGAAGTTCCATCTACGTTTACTGTGCAGCAACCTCCACCATCAAGGAGGAGGAAAATGACAAAAATTGTTTGCAAATGGAAAAAAGCCGACCTAACTGTACAACCCGTAACAGGTAGAGTTATAGCACCACCAAACGATTTCTTCACTGTAATGAGAACTCCCACAGAAATTCTTGAACTTTTTCTTGATGACGAGGTCATTGAACTCATTGTCAAATACTCCAACTTATATGCTTGCAGTAAAGGTGTACATCTTGACTTGACTAGCTCTGAATTCAAATGTTTTCTGGGAATTATTTTTCTGAGTGGTTATGTCTCAGTTCCTAGAAGGCGTATGTTTTGGGAACAAAGAACAGATGTGCATAATGTACTGGTTAGTGCTGCCATGAGACGTGACCGGTTTGAAACTATATTTTCTAATTTGCATGTTGCTGACAATGCAAATTTGGATCCAGTGGACAAATTTTCCAAATTGCGACCTCTCATAAGCAAACTCAATGAGAGATGCATGAAATTTGTTCCAAATGAAACATATTTCAGCTTTGATGAATTCATGGTTCCTTATTTTGGTCGTCACGGGTACAAGCAATTTATTCGGGGAAAGCCCATTCGGTTTGGCTATAAGTTTTGGTGTGGTGCCACCTGTCTGGGCTACATTTGCTGGTTTCAGCCATATCAGGGTAAAAACCCAAATACTAAACATGAGGAATATGGTGTCGGTGCGTCACTTGTCCTTCAGTTTAGTGAGGCACTTACAGAGGCACACCCTGGACAATACCATTTTGTATTCAATAACTTTTTCACCAGTATTGGACTTCTTGATAAGCTCAGTTCAATGGGACATCAGGCAACAGGTACAGTGAGGAAGGATCACATTGACAAAGTTCCACTGGAATCAGATGTAGCTTTAAAGAAAAAAGAAAGAGGCACATTTGATTATCGAATTGATGGCAAAGGCAATATTGTCTGCAGATGGAATGATAACAGTGTTGTCACTGTTGCCTCATCTGGTGCTGGTATCCATCCCCTGTGTCTTGTCAGTCGTTATTCCCAGAAACTGAAAAAGAAGATCCAAGTTCAGCAGCCAAACATGATCAAAGTGTATAACCAGTTCATGGGAGGCGTAGACAAAGCTGATGAAAACATTGATAAGTATCGGGCATCAATCCGTGGAAAGAAATGGTATTCAAGCCCTCTTTTGTTCTGTTTCGAATTGGTCTTACAAAATGCTTGGCAATTGCATAAAACATATGATGAAAAACCAGTGGATTTTCTGGAGTTTCGTCGACGTGTGGTATGCCATTATCTGGAGACCCATGGTCATCCTCCAGAACCTGGCCAGAAAGGAAGACCTCAGAAGCGTAACATTGACTCGCGTTATGATGGCATAAATCATGTGATAGTCAAACAGGGAAAGCAAACGCGATGCGCTGAATGTCATAAGAACACAACTTTTCGATGTGAAAAATGTGATGTTGCCTTACATGTGAAGTGTTCCGTTGAATATCACACTGAATAGCAGGTGTCACCACCTCCTGAGACAAGAAACATAATTTTATACATTATGTAAAATTTAGCAGTGGTTTTGCCTAGTGTTCCAATTTTGGAATGTCACATAACAGTGGAACATAATAAATTTTTTTTTATTCAAATTTTTGTTCCTTGAATTTTTCTAGGTAACATATATGAATTCCACGCAAAAATTCAAAAAATTGTAACCTCAGACATAAATGGGTTAAAGATGTTTTCTTAGAGAGCACATTGGCTTCTTTTAAATAACAAAGCTGAGACACAAATGAAGACTAATTCTGCTTCCTGCTCTGCACACACCTTTCATTCTTGGCTCTGGGCATAATTGTCTGCATCAGTCTTAATTTACTCCATGAGATCTGCACTCCTAACTGAGGGTATTTCATCTGCTCAGATGTGCCAATTAAGTTTACCCAGATAGACCATAAAAAGGAAGATAAGAAAAGTAAAACACCAAGTATCTCAATTTAGCAAATTAGACTAATCTGTAAGGGATTCTTAGCTGTCTGAAATAGAAAACCTATCATACTACAGAATGCAAACCATATTAAATACCCAGCTTGGTGCCTGAGTATATTTTTAAAAATCAAATTGTACTCATTGTGCCTCTGTTGTTGAATTTCTTAAATGGATATTGCAATAGGTAGAGAATGATCTTGAGGTTGAAATGTCACTCTGTATTAAGAATGATCTAACTGTATGATACACAGCTTTTTCCTTACAGACAGTGTAGATTTAAACTGCTCTGTGTATAGTGATCCTTGCAACATAAAAATATTATGACAGAGCAGTAAGGTCTGTTTTGAATTTTGAGCACCACGGTAGGTGACCTCCTTGAAGTTTTGGAGAGGGCATGTTTATTTTATTAATATGATCTCAGGCAACTAATATTTGACAATTCCCATTAATATGTGTATTCTGTCCCTTTTGTGTATTGGTATGGGCAGTTGTGTACATTGATTTGTCTAGTATAAAATGTGTATTACATGATTGTTCAGCCTATATCATGTATAGTTCAAAGAACTGCTAAACTGATTTTACTGTTACTTGGAAAAGTTTTCAGGGGTGTAGTGAAGGGTGAGTTTTGACTTACTTTGCACACTATTAAGGTGGGGAAGGAATCATGTTATTGTACAAAAATGAAGGCAGTCTTTCCCTTCTTTAAACCTTAGTCCTGATGTTTTTTTAAGACAACATTTGGATTGAAGTTTTAGAATTTGGTTTGTTCTTTTGCAATTGCTTTCGTTCTGTGGCAGTTAGAGGACCCTTCGCTGACACTGTGAGAAAAGGAGTGGTACTAGAGAGTTTGGAAAATACTTTCTGAAGACAGTATTATGTAACAGATAGGAATATAGACTCTGGAACTTGATTATCTGGGTTTGAATCTTTTCCTTAACTCATTGGTAATCTTGGACAGTTTCCTTTCTTTCTCCCTGTCTGCTTTAACTGTTTAAAAAAAAAAAAAAGAGAGAGAGAATAGCAATAGTATTGATATGGTTTGGCTTTCTGTCCCCACCCGAGTCTCATCTTGAATTGTAATCCCCATGTGTCAAGGGAGAAACCTGATGGGAAGTGATTGGATTATGGGGGCGGTTCCCCCATGCTGTTCTCACGATAGTTAGTTTTCACGAGAGCTTATTGTTTTAAAAGTGGAAGTTTTTCCTGTGCTTGCACTCACTTCCTCCTGCCGCCTTGTGAAGAAGGTGCCCTTCACCTTCCACCATGATTGTAAGTTTCCTGAGGCCTCCCAGCCGGGCCAAATTGTGAGTCAATTAAACCTCTTTCCTTATAAATTACCCAGTCTTGGGTATTTCTTTATAGCAGTGTGAAAATGGACTCATACAGTATAGTATCTTCCTTATTAGGTTGTAAAGATTAAATGAATTAATAAATGTGAAATACTTAAAATAGTGCCGGTACCCAGTATCACTGTCAGTCATAATTACTATTTGTTTTCTGACCCAATTAAAAAATATGTATGTATGTGTGTATATGTAATCTCAAAACAAAACTTGTCCAGAGCTAGCAGACTTTCCTTAAGGAGGCAGTATATAGCATAGGGGTTAGACACCACGGGCCGTGGAGTGAGTGCCAGAGCCTTGCTGAGTAGCTCTGAGGTCTTGTGTATCCACTCACCTGTAAGATGGGGATCACAGCAGTACCTTCTTCATGGGTGATGATATGTGTAAGCTATTTGGCATACATCAGGCACTCAATAAGTATTAGCTATTCTTGTTACATGCCCACTAGCTAAGTTACGACAAAGATTCCACCAAGGCAGTAAGATGCTTGAAATGAGGGTCTGTGAGAACCATGAAGGAGGGTGTATAATAAATACCGATACATATGAAAAGGTGACCTTTCACAAGTAAAGGCAGTTTAACAATTGATATTACAGGTTGACCATCCCTAGTCCGAGAATCCAAAATCTGAAAATTTTTTAGCAACGTGATGTCACAAGTGGAAAATTCCATATTTGACCTCATATGTTGGGTCTCAGTCAAGACACCGTCAAAACTTTGTTTCATGCACAAAATATTGTATAAAATTACCTTCAGCCTATGTGTATAAGTTATATATGAAACATAAATGAATTCGTGTTTAGTCTTGGGTCCCATCCCAACATATCTCATTGTGTATATGCAAATATTCCAAAATCCAAAACACTTCTTGTCGCAAGCATTTTGGATAAGGGCTGTTCAACCTATCATAGGCATAGTAAAATCATTAGCTGTTACAAACTTTGTTTTATTGATGTTATGCTTTTGGTACCTTTCATACTTTTTAAAAATAAGCTTAAGGCCCACTTAATGATAAAATATCTATAAAAATATAAGTACAGTATCAATATTGGGAAGAAATATAATTTTTTCTCCTTTGAACACACTAGGGGGCACTAGACATCTGTCTAGGGGACAAACCGTGCAACATGCCCCTTGGTTCTAAGTGTAGGTAGGTCAAGATTGCAGTGTGGTTTCTCACAGCTGTATTCTGAGGTAGATGTACCAGATCCTTCTCTTGTATCTCTTCTGTGTCTTCTCTTTTGGCTTGATTTCCAGCCTCCTTGCTGTCCTGGATGATAGGATGTCCTGACTGGAATGTCCTGCTGATCTTAACTGACCAGTATGGAGTGAGCTAGCATGACAGTCTTCTACGCTTGGGGGTTGAACTGAGCTCCTGCTGGCCTAAGACTGCAATAGGTGTTTTGACATTTGTTATTTTTTTATTCACATTTAACCTGCAATTAATTAAAATTTCTCAATCTTTTTGTATAATCTGCCAATTGTTATAGCATCTGAAATTTATGTAGTTTCAAAAGTATAATGTACATACGTAATTTCATTTATTCCTCATAAAAAGTCACTATTTGGCTTATTTTGTGGTGGAGGAGGCAGATTCAACAATGTTACATTATGTTTTCTAAAGTTCAGGCCTCCCCTTACCAGTTAAATGCCTGTAATGCACCTCTTTTGCCTACATGCGGTTTTCACTTCTCTGTGGTTAGGTTAAATCTGTGTCTGTTGTTGGGTTCTCCTCTAGTGGCCACCACTGGAGCCTGATAGGGGCTTTAGGACTTAGAAAATGCCCTGATGGGTCGGGAATGGTGGCTCACGCCTGCAATCCTAGCACTTTGGAAGGCAAGGCAGGCAGATCACTTGAGGTCAGGAGTCTGAGACCAGCTTGGCCAACATGGCAAAACCCCATCTACACTAAAAAATACAAAAATTAGCTGGACATGGTGGCGCACGCCTGTAGTCCTAGCTATTCTGGAGGCTGAGGCACAAGGATTGCTTGAATCTGGAAAGTGGAGGTTGCAGTGAGCCGAGATCGTGCCACTGCACTCCAGCCGAGGTGACAGAGTGAGACTTTGTCTCAAAAAAAAAAAAAAAAAAGAAAAAGTAAAGAAGATGAACAACAGACTTACTTTGTTTTATTTGGGTGCAGCTGTGACTTTTACATGTATAGATTAAAGAAAAAAATGAAAGTGGGAACATCAAAAACACTATTTCCTTCCTAGTAATGTAAATATAGTTTAAGTCTAGACTTTTTTCCCATCATAAGAATTCTTTCATAAGAAGGTGCTTCTTTTGCCCAGCCTTTCCCACCTGGTCCTGGGAAAGCTTAGGACCAAACTCAGGGCTCCTGGTTCTTTCCATCAGCTGGCATGCAGAAACCAGGCTCCTTACAGAGGAGACCTACTGGTGATGAACCCAAAAAAATGGAGCTCAGATTTAAATCACTCACACAATTTTTATTTATTTACCTTTTTATTGTTCAAAATAATGAGCTTTCCTTCTCCTTATCTCTTTTTTTTGTTATAAGATTCTAAATTAAGAACTTCTTTGATATTGCAGCCACCCTCGTTATAGGTCATTTTTTTGTAGTGAACCTTAACCATTTTTATCCAGTGGACAGAGCTAGGAGCAGTGCTTTAAAGTCATATGGGTAGAAGGAGTAGGAAATGCAGCAAGAGGTAGGCTCTAAATGAGATAGAACAGAAAGTTTCCAGAACCCATTTCTGGATGACCCCATTTGACCATTTTCAAGCCACGCTTCTCTGTCTGTGTCTTCCTTTTCCGTAACCCAATTATGAACTTCATTCATTCATTCAGCACTTACAGTCTGCCGTGAGGAGGCATTATACCAGTCTCTAGTGCTATAAAAATGGCTAAGACAGTGTCTGTCCCCAAGTGGCTTCCAGTCCAGTGGAGGACACTGGTATGGATTTCACAATATGCTACACTTGATGGCCACTGTAGTAGAGATCCCAGGTGTGTCCAAGATGTCACAGGATTGGGGTGGGGCCCTTGGAAAATAGGACTCTTAAGTCTGGCTGGTCATGGGAGGTTTCTGTGAGTTGTGGTGCTGCATGAGTGAGGGTCTGAAAGGTCTGCTGAATGTGTGGATATGTGTGTTAGGGGAAGGATTTGGGGACAGTACAGGAATGCAGGTGCACAGAGATGAGGAGGCTGCATATACATGGTATGACACAGTGGTAGCTAGCTGTGTCTTTCCACTTACTTATTTTGAACATCCTTGGAATGCTGAAAATTCTTCTAAAATAAATTAACTTTAAATGTCAGCAACTAGCTTTCAGGGTTCCATTGACGAGGCACCCTAATAGGTTACAACTGGAGGAAGCATTGTTCCTGGTGTCGTTCAACTGGTTGTGCTGGGTCTGAGTTGCTTCTGACAGATGATTATTGCAGTCTTAGCCCCAGGCCCCACAGCCTGGGCCAGATTCTCATTCCTACATGAATGTAGGGAAACCAGGGAGTGTTTTCTCTGTCTGCATCTGACTGGAATTGTAGGTTTATGTTTGTTCCCAGCTTCTCTTGTAATTGGCTGCCAGTGGAGTTGACAGCAGGCTGAATCTGGCAGTTGTGTGAGGAGCTAGAAACACAGCCAGTGAACACCATGCCCACCACTTCGTTTTATGTGGCTGCAGCTGTGACTATTATGTGTGTGGATTTTTTAAAATGAGAGAATAGAGAACATGAAAAAGTTATTTGTTTTCTAAAAGGGTAAATATTGTACTATTTACTGCCCCCTTCTGCTTTTTCTCAGTTAACTGATCTACTTTTTGAAATAACAGAATTTAGACATTTTGAGGTCATTTCTAATTTTTAAGATTTCAGCTCACTTGGCCCAGATTTTAATTCTTACCCACTCCCTACCAATTTTAAGTCAATCTGTATCTATTTTTGTTACTATCGTGTAAAAGACTGACATACTTAATGACAGTTTACTATTTACAAATTTGTGACAGAATTTTTAAATTGAGATATTCCAGCAGGTACCATCCGAAGACTAGGTGTCTTTACTCCTATGGTGAGCACATTATTCATAATAATTAACTGAGCATCCATTTGATGAACTATCATAGTTTCTGTTCAAGTATACATGTTCAGGTAGTTCTGTTAAACAGTCAGAGTATGTTGCAATATGCACATTGTATTGGGCCACATACATAACCTGCTTTCTCTTCTTTCAGTGAACATAGTAATAGTATCTGCTGCAGGGTTGTTGTGAGGATTTCAGAAAATGTATGTGGTTTTATATAATACTATATTAGTTTATTAAGCACTTCCTAATCTAGGTTCTGTGCTAAGGTGCTTTATATGTGACACCTTATTTAATCCTTCCCAGAACCCAGTGAAGTAGGTGCTGCTGTTCTTCCCATCTCACAGT
This sequence comes from Symphalangus syndactylus, assembly GCF_028878055.3. Lineage (NCBI taxonomy): Eukaryota > Metazoa > Chordata > Mammalia > Primates > Hylobatidae > Symphalangus > Symphalangus syndactylus. Next base: position 84,051,856 of record NC_072426.2, read on the forward strand.
GGAGGAAACTTAGATGCTGATGAAGTTAAGTTACTTGCTGACGGTTCATGAGCTAGTAAATGGCACCAGGATTTGACTATAGCCAGTCCGAGCTCAGACTTTTGTGCCTGGGCCTGCACTTCTGCATATGTCAAACCCAGTGTGTTTATATACAGAATCCTTTATATCTGCTGGTCAGACAGACTACTCAGCCTGCCAGACTATAGGACAGGCTGGTTAGACATGTTAAAGCGAGCCCTTAAAGTCTCTTGGCAGCGTCTGGGATGAGGAAGGCATGTTTCTGTATATGTGCAGATGAACTCGATTCTCCCCTTTCCCCTAGTGTGCCGTGGGGTACTTGTTGGCCCCATCTTCAGCTGTGCTGCTTCAGTGGACCCTCATCAGATGGTCAGGTCTATTTTGGCTACAAGTCACATGAGGAAGTATTGCTTATGTAACAGAAGAATCTCTTCTCCTGAGCTCTGTATGCATGTGGTTTTATAACCATGGTATTTTCTGTCTTTAATATGTGTATAATTCTACTGGGGCAATTTGTCTTCACAATGATACAAATACTTGTAGGCAATAATGATTTTCCTCACCACTTTTAGTCATCCTTTAGCCAAACTGAATAAATGTTTGGCCCTTTTCATCTTTCTTTATGAAGCGGAAGGCACTAGAATGCAATCGTTTCTGTAGTGGCTTATGTGGTTTCCTAGGTGCTGAGTTGTGTGGTGACAAGATGCCTGTATATTTTAGGAGGGAGGGAACTGAATCTTGTCGATGCAGAGTGATGTGGTGGGAAATTTAACAGCCACAAACATTGACTGGCTAAGTCTAAGGAAATGGTCGTCATATATCAATGACGTTTAAAAAGTGATACCCTGCATATAAAATATTTAATGATGTTGTGCCAAACTTCTGAAGGCAATATATTCTGGTGTTTTTATTTCTCCTTCTGTAAAATTATCTTGGAGAAATTGCAAAGTGAAGTATGTTTAAGTGGCTGTGATTCTTCTAAGGTTTATGTTATCCACAAGTTTGCTAAATACAAGTATCCTTTGTTATGCAGAAGTTTGGCTCTGCATTCATAGCTTTGATACTGAGGACTCTCTCATTATGTAAACTCCTCGATTGCTGAATTTCAGAGTGAGTAGCAAGAATTCAGATATGTGTATCAGGAGAGTGTATATATATCTGTTCAGTTTCTAAGTTTTGATAGTAAGGGATACCTATGTGCCGGGGCTTCTTGGCTTTGACATTACTGACATTTGAGACTTGATAACTTTTTACTGAGGGGTTTGGGGGCTGTCCTGTGTGGTGTAGGATGTTTAGCAGCATACCTGGACTCACCTGCAAGATGCCAGTAGTAGTATATCCTCCCGACTTCTTCCACAGTTCCAACAACCAAGAATATCTCCAGGCATTGTCAGATTACCCCAGGGTGGGGTTGAAGGGACAGAATTGCCCCCTGTCAAGAACGATTGTTGTACACCATTGCATTTAACTAAATTTGTAAATAACATGAAACCCAGAAGACTCTTATAGCCACCTAGAGATAATTCATTTTGTCCATTGCACAGAGATAATTTTTAAGGAAAAAAATACAAATGGAGAAGAAGAGATTGCCTTTAGAAGTTAAGCACAAAAAGGACATTAAATTTTTATATGAAAAGTATCACTTATTAAACCATTGTTAGATGATAGCTGTTTCCTTAGACTTGGCCATATACTGCCTCTTCCATTTGCTGTTCTTCTCTGGAAATGACCAACAGTGCTTCATTGATCTTATTTATAGGTCCTTTACTACCGTGCAGTGCAATTTCAGATCACCAGTTCTTATTGATCACAAGTAAATTTCAGCTAGCCCTTCCTTTTGTTACCTTGAAGAGCTGAAATTTTCAACAAGGCAAGAGTTTATCAGAGGATGTGCTTTAAGGTCCACCAGCAGCTACCTACATACAAGCATTGGGCTCTGTGCTGGTTTTGTAATGGATACTGGACAACACACCATACCTCTGGCCAGGCAGCATGTGTAGTATTACCCTTTCATTTTCTCTTGCCTTCCCTCAGACATTCTCTCTTACTCTTGCATAGTCAGTGGCAGATAAATGCCTTATATGTGTTGCTGCTCTTACTTGCTTCCTATGAGTTTTTTTAATTGTAGTTTGAAAACATTTCTCCATATTATTGTTTTATTCCATTGCCACCATTTTGTGAAATTCAGAGCATCAGTTGTACCATGCTGAATGAAAAAAGTCATCTTTTTATTTTGGAAGTGAATAGAATTTGAGGCTTTTTTTTTTTCCCACTCACGACAACTAGGGTCCATTATAGTTATATAAATGCAAAATTAGTCTGGTTAAATGGATGCACCTTCTCCACAACCTTGGTGTATTGCTAAGACTTTCAGATATTTAGATGAAATGTATTTCCTTCTGAAATATAAGTGTTCACCTTATTTTATATCTGAAAGTATCATATTACTAAATTTGTAACTTAGATTTTATTCAGTGAACACATTTTTTTGAGTGGTAGCACTATCAGTGCTTTTATATTGCTGATGCCTCTTCCCCCAGTTAAGTAATCAGTAATGTGAACCTGATTCAGTGATTTTGACCCAAAATTGGCTTTATGTTTAAGGTACTTTGTTGTTTTATGCTGTGACTATCATATCTTTAGAACAGAAATAGTAATTATAAATAAAATCTATTTTTTGTTACATAGTATTGCGGTTGTGAAGACACTCAATTATATTGAAATTTTTACTGAATCTTTTCTAGGACTAATTTCATGTCTTACGAACTAGCAGAGAAATTTTCCCTTAGGGTATGCCAGAAGAGGAGCAAGTAGTTTGGATAATGAAATGAGACCTTAAAGAAATATTTCTAGAGCAGCTATAATAATTTACATAAGAAATGAATTGAGATGGCTGGAGAAGAGAATTGTTTTTCCTCTTTGAATATCAGTGTTTTGGGTAATAATGGCAGCATTAACCTAAGAGACCATTCTAATTTGCCTGTTTTTTTCTTGTACATTATCAGAAGCTATCTTTTTAATTCTGTCTTGTGATCAAAATAATGGAAATGTGATTTTTATTTTCATGGTAGGAGATGGAATAAACTGAGACTGCAGGACAAAGAGAAACGTCTGAAGCTGGAGGACGATTCTGAGGAAAGCGATGCTGAATTTGACGAAGGTTTTAAAGTGCCAGGTTTTCTGTTCAAAAAGCTTTTTAAGTATGTACCATATGTTCTTTCCTTTCTATTTGCTATCAAGCCATTATGTACAAATTAACATTTTAGGAATTACATAGTAGTTACCTGTGGGCCCTGAAGGTACTTGCAGCAATTTATTGCAAAAACAGATACTGTCAAATGAAATTATAGCCACGTGCTGTTCATTAAAATTGGATGATAATAAATTGACTAAAGTGTGCATTGGGTATGTTTGTAAACTGATGAATCTATATGGACCTCTCTCAGCAGACTAAAAGCAACACATTTAAAAGCCATCTATGTTGAATAATTTTTTTGTTCTTAGTAATTTTAAGGTGCCAAACTCCTAATTTCTTAAATCAGATTAATAGGAAGAGTTGCATATTAAAATCAATATTGGGAAGGATTTCTTTCTTCTATGTGGAAATAAAAAACTTTTGAGATATTTTGAGTGTCTTATATTGTACCTGAGGGTATAATATTTTTGAGCTGACCAAATGTGCATCTAAATATTTTATGTAGGATGTCATTCTAATGTCAAAAGAGAAGATATGGGCAACACCTTGACGATTAAGTTGCTATTTGAAGCCAGGTTTCATGTGTAAGTGGCCAAGCATTGGAGATGATCGGATGCTGCCTGATAGATGTGTGCATGTTGTCTCAAAGGGCTGGCCAGTCTCCCGTGATGAATGTAAATACTGAGGAACATTTTCAGTCTCGTCACTCCTGGGATTTACTTAACAAGATACTTTAGGAAGGCTTCTTAGATGCATATAGGAAGTTAAACCATTACATAGCTTCTTTCTGTCTCTTTCGTACAATCAATTTGTAGTTGGGAGCAGGATGCAAAGTTCTTTCTTCGAGATGATTAAGTTTAAGTCTCCTTTATAGATTCAGCTTTCAGCCATGCCCTAAACTTGTGGAAGAAGTTTACTTAAAAACAGCATGCTCTTCAAAGAGCTTATATTATAGTTTTAATTTTTCTCTCCATTGGGGTAGTGGAGAGTGAAGAGTAGTTATTTTATCCCACTAAACATTATAGAAAGCCAAACTCTAAAGATGTGAAGTGACTTGATGTGATTGCTTTAACTGAACAGAGGAACAGCCGTGTAGAAGTTGAAATCTGAATCTGTAGTAATATATGCAGAGGTGGTTGCTTTGTTTATTGCTTCTCCCAAATGAAAATTAACTACGGAAAGGTAAATAAAGGCCACTTTTATTGGCAACTCTTTTTGTTTTCTCTAAAGTGATTGTTTGTTAAGAAACAAGCCAAATACCATCAGTGTTGTACTAGCAAAAGGAATACCCAAATTATAGATTAAATTGATTTAAAAAAGACAGGATACTTCTGTGTATGTGTAGTAAGTGATTTGGCAAATATCCTCAAGGATCAAGTTGAGTCTGCATTTTTGTATAAATGTCAGATTTTCTAGCAAAGATATTTCACAATTAATAGAACTAAACTTTGCTTACTAAAAGTATTTAGGATTCAGTGTATTGACAAAACTCTATAGTAGTTAATATAAATAATATTTGTGTTTTAAAAATTAGTCTTAATTGCACATTCCTGGAAAGTATTGTGTTTTTTTAATCTCTGCAAAAACAGGATTTTAAATATTTTATAAATGTCATAAAACTTCGGTTCATTTTCTTTTGCTGTATGAAAAAAATTAATAGGATTGATAGAGTCTCCATTTTTCTTTTACGATTACGTTTTAGTGGGGCCAATTTAATTTTAAACTAGATAACATGTTTTTACTGTATTTGCTGCATTCTGTAGAATTGAATTGACAGGGTATAGAGTTGTACACAAGGGAGTCAGAAGGTACAATTAGCCATTTAAGTACATTTTCTGCAAGATAATGTTTAACTTTTAAATTTCAGTTTTGAAAGTTTGCCCAGCAAGTACATTTGTCTATCTAATTTAGCAGTCAAATGACAAACTTCAATCTTTTGACCTTACTTTCAGCCACACTAGTAAATGCAGTCTTGGGTTAGTGTGGCAATGCCAATGTACACCAATTATCTGTGGTCACATTGTGATGCCTCAGTCTCAAGAGATAGCAGAATAAATTTTTTTATGTTGTATACTCGTAAAAATCTTTAACTGTCCCTAAAGAGTAATTTTTATATGCTTTTCAAAAATTTTGAAAACTAGATTCTATAATATGTTATTTAAACTATGTAATTGATTTACACTGTTTATTATTAGGAAGGTAAAGCAATAAAACCAAAGTCAGTTAGTGGCACAGCTGAAACCTGAGCTCAGGCCCCTTATTCCTCATCTAGCAATACCAGCTATGTATACTATCTACCAGCTGTGTGGCTAGTGCTTTTAATCTGCAAGTGAATTTCCTTTAAATACCATCTGAGGGCCTTCATGTGTTGTGTGGAAAGAAAGAGCCACTCTTTGCTATCTTTGTAACTATCCCTAGTTGTTGGGGATCCTGCTAGAGATATGACTTACATGCGGCCTAGTAAGATTTTTTTAAATGTCATTTTCTTAGTGCTGTTCATCTTCTTGTAAACACACTCACATGCTGTTTGAAAGCCCTCGAAGATTAGATTTGTAGATGAGGAAACACCCAGCACATTGTATGCTGCCTTTCCTGGGCCACACAGAATCTAGTTGTCTTAACCCCCTCTCAGGTTCCTTCTGGGATCCTATGCTGTTTACCATTCCTTTAATAATTTCTCAACTGCTCCTCTCCACACTCTCCCTACTTTAATTAAGTTGATGAGCCCCAAGCAAAAAGAGTTGTTGGACCCACGTAGGATAGAGGCAGTGTGGTGTAGGAGTAATACACTAGAATAATCACTGGGAGATTTTGTTCCCCGACTGGAGGAGCTGGTCCCATGGTTGTTCTGTATCTCAGTAAAAAGAGGTCAACTGACTAGAATTTAGTGATTCTGGAAACTAATTGCACATCAGTTTTTTTGGAGAGCTTTTTGCAGTATGTCTTTTTTAAAAGTTGAGATTATTCTAGTGTAGCCAGTTCATGAACCAGCTTTTGTTCTAAATGAGGGTTTCTTGACCTTGACACAATTGACACTTAGGGCTAAATAATTTGTTGCTGTGGGGACTGTCCTGTGCAGTATCAGATATTGAACAGCTTCTCTGGCCTCTACTATTGCACTTCTCTGGTTGTAACAAAAATGTCTTTAGACATTGCCAAATGTCCCATAGGGAGAAGAATTACCCCTGGCTGAGAACTATTGGTCTAGATCATTTCCAGAATCACTTTGGAAACATACAATTCTGGATTTCAGCTATGGCTTGCTCATTTTTTTCTAGTGATGTGACCTTTGGCAAGTTACTTAACCATTCTGAGCTTTTGTTTCCTAATTATAAAGTGTGCTGATAATCTCCTTTGTGCATGTTGATTGTGAAGCTGTGTCCAAACCACCTGGCCTGGTGCCTCCTCAGCAGTCGGCTCCTTAAGTAGTAGTCATTATTCTCTGATTACATACCACATATTTTCGGAATTTGTCCTTCTTCCCAAATTAAATGATCTAGTATCTGTACTACACTTCATCGTGTTTTGATTTTTAGTTCTTTTCTCCAAGGTGCATATCCAGTGTGTGTATTATATTTAGCAAACTTAATAAGCAGCAAAATTCTCATTCAGAGTTTTCCTTATGTAATAGGTAATAATGGAACAGCTAGAGTCAAACTTCTAGAATTGCTTTGCAAAATACTGGGAGAAAGTTAATTATGACATATTTACTGAGAGGAGATTAAATAAAACCAGTTAAATGAGCTGAAGTCCAAAATGAGATTTTAGGTAGACATACCTATAGGTACCAGATAGTAAATATTTGGGCAGCAAAACAACAAAACCATCTTCTTTTAAGGTGAGTAGCCCATTAGCCTTGATATTTTCTTTGAAAAAAAAAAAATCCCTTATCTTTCATCATCTTTTTATGTATTTATTAGAGATGGGGTCTCACTCTGTTGCCCAGTTTGGAATCCGGTGGTGCAATCATGGTTCATTGCAGCCTCAACCTCCATGGCTCAAGCAATCCTCTCACCTTAGCCTCCCAAGTAGCTGGGACTACAGGCACGTGCCACCACTCCCGGCTAAATTTTTTTTTTTTTTCTTGTAGAGATGAGGTCTCACTATGTTGCCCATGCTGGTCTTGAACTCCTGGGCTTAAGTGATGCTCCTGCCTCGGCTTACCAAAGTGCTGGGATTTACAGGCATGAGCCACCTCATCTAACCTATCATCTTTTAATTCAAGTGGTTTTTGCTTTAGATTTTGTAACTTGGGATATAATCTTCATACCATTCCCTGTTGTTAAGTGTTTCTTCCACTCTCCGAAAATTTTTTTATATTTTTCCTTTTTTAACTTTAGGTTATAGATTAAACATATCATTGATGGAGAAAGAAAAATATCAACTTCTATTTTTTGCAGTGGGAGGGGTTAAGGTTAAATTATTTCTCCTTGACCCGTATTCCTTATTTAAAATCTTAATAGCTATGATCTTTTTGTACCTATGGTAAACTCCCTGAATCAATTTCTGCTTTGAAATATTAAAAAGACCTTTTGTATTGTTGAGTCTTTAAACTGTTCTTTTTTGCATCTGCTAGTAATATGATAGAATCATCTGTTATGTCCTAATTTTGAGAGCAGCCCTATTATTCAGACTTGTTTATGGCCTTAAAATTTAATTTTTTCTATTAAAAGATAATATGATTACCAAGTGACTTTTCAACAGTATAAGCTGTAGGTTGTGGTGTTCTCTGTCCTGCTTTTTTGATGCTATTCAGATTGAAAAAATAAACATTAGTGCCCCTTTTTTGTAGAAAAATTAATGGAACTTTATGTATGAAAAATATTTGGGAATTTTTTCCCCAGAAAGTGAGTAAAAAATAGTAAGTTTATGCTTGTTTAGCAAGCTATTTCTAATGTTGAAAAGAAAGGAAATAGTCTCTAATTACCCCATCTATCAGTTTAATTAGAAATGTGTTAATGTTTTGTAAAGAAAAATTTGTGATTTTTATGCCTAGGTGATCAAAAATGTATGACCTTATAAATATAATACTCATGTAAAACACACATCCCGCATGTTTCTCTGACTGGTACTAGAACCTAGTCAAATGATTAATTCATGAGTACTTTCTGTTATGATCTGTATTATCCACCATTTGCCATTTTCTCTTTTCTTGTTGGTGTTTGTTGTTGTAGGTACCAGCAGACAGGTGTTAGGTGGCTGTGGGAATTGCACTGCCAGCAGGCAGGAGGAATTCTGGGAGATGAAATGGGATTGGGCAAGACCATCCAGATAATTGCCTTCTTGGCAGGTCTGAGCTACAGCAAGATCAGGACTCGTGGTTCAAATTACAGGCAAGTGCTCCTCTGCAGACTGTCAGTCTGTGGAGCTCAATTAATATTTCATCAGATGTATTGCTGTGGAGGAGGGTCTTGTGAATTATTGATGACATTTCAATTACAATATTCCTTTAATTCTTTTAGTGGGGGACATCAAAGGAAAAATTTTACGAGACAATGGAGCTGTAGGGCAGGAGAAATTAAACATGTAACACTTTTAATGAATTCCAGGCATTGATGCTTCATTTTGCAGATGAGCCCCACTAGATATTTTGGGTCAATATGATGTCTAAGGTTAGCTTCTACAAATGGATTGTTTACAAACTCAATTATGTTAATATCAATAGTTTACACAATATGGAATTTTAAATTAGACATAATACCTTTAGTTCCATTTATTAAATTTTACATTAAAATATTTGTTCTGGCAGGAGACCAGGTGAGCATTACAGTAAGTACAAAGTCTATTCATGGGGAGAGTTGGAGCTTTGAAGAAGCCATTCTCCCTAATTTCCTTTATAATGAGTGTGCATGATAGCATTTCTAGATAGCTTGCTCTCTCTTTTGTTTTTGAATGAAGTTGCTTGTCTGATCCCTGTGCTTTCTGCCCTTCCCAATCTATGAACTTTATGTAATAAATTCTAAGGCCAAAACCTAAGCAACTACCTAAAATGGTAGAAAACTATGTTTAGATATTAATCTTTATTCTCTTTAGAAATTTAAATAATTAAGGCTTTTGTATTCCAGAAGAATAAGCATTTAATCTATTTGATATGGCAGAACTGAAATACTTTATTTTGAAAGAAAGTACTATGAGCACTTCCATATTTAAACTGTAAATTGACTTTATAGAAATCGGTATTGGTAAAAATATTGGTAGGTAAATTATGTAGGATATTTCATCATATTGAACCCAGATAAGTCCAAGCTCCTTGTGTTTCAGTAGGCTTATGTAAAGAGTAAGAGCAAGGTAGTTGCTAGAGGGGTGTGCCCAGGAAACCTCAGACACTCCCTACATATGATTTGGAGATAACCTCTACAGTAGTGTCAGTGTGCCTGAAGTCAGCAACTGCCGAAAGTTCTTCCTACTCTCCAGCTCATCAGCAGTGAAATGCTCAGTAGAGAGCCAAATATGAACCATAAACTGAGTCAAGATCATGTTTCTTTAGTCTCCAGAGTTTAGTGTTTTATTTCTTACTCTTTCGTTAAGTTAGCAGATCAATACTTCTGTGAGGAGTGTTTGGAGTTTTAGAATATTTTAGAACGCCAGTTGGATTTATATAGATGTAGGAAGGGGAAGAAAACACTTGGAGATTTTTAAATGCTAAACGTGTTGTTGTTGTTGTTACAAGGAAGTTATATTGAAGCAGGGTTTTTAGAATTCTATTACATTTTGCTTGGAAGCATGTGAAAACATTCCAGACCAAAGGAAAAGTTGAAGTTCCAAGTGGGCATTTAGTGTTGTCTTATCTATGACTGTTTTTTTTAATATGGTTTTTCTGTTTCCAATAAAATGCTTTTTCTGTTTCAAATAAGCTCTTTGATTGGCTTGTTTTCTGCAACTCTGTTGGGTGTTTTTGGTAACTAGACTACCCCAAACTCCTCCAAATGGTTTCTAGGACTCTTTCTTTCCTTAAATGGTTTCTGGGATTTTCTTATTTCTCATTTCTTTTCTTTGCTTCCCTTCCTATTATCATCACACTTATGTGGAGTCTAATGCTCAGGTCCCAGGAAACCTAAAGTCATCCCTGCACTGTGGTTTTGATCTAAAAATTAAAACATGCTCTCGGGTGGTGACAATCCTACTAAGAATGAAGTCAAGGCTAATAATGAACAGCAGCTGTAATCAATTAACTATCAATATTCATATCCTCTTCTCTATAATGAAATAATGTGGCATATTGGACTACATCCCAGATTGTCTTTATTAAGATGGTATTGGTGGAAGTGGCTTGCGAGAATGTGGTGCTGCACCACAAACACCGGGGCTCCTCATGAGTGCAAGTTTACAGAGGAGTGTGGTCCCCTCTGCTCATATGTACCAGGGCGGACTGGACCACATCTTCCTAACAACTTTATAACACATCCTCCTCTGGAACCAGATGAAATTGGGAGTTCTCTATATTTATGTCTTACAGAAAAATAGCTCTTAAGGTCAAATGAAGTTCTGTGTGAGCTGTTATTGCCTCATTGGCTATGTATATTTCCTGTGAACTCTTACAAACTGTAGAGGGGCCCTAATTTGAGATGGTTTTGGTGCTGTAATTTTAAGGACCATGAACATTGAAATGGAAACAGTGTCTCTGTGATACCAAGAAACTTCATGGTAAAAGAAGTTTGATTTGTTATTTTAAAAAAATGTGTGTTATATGTGTGTTTCTAGAAGACAGAGAAGCATATTGCTTATGGTTGATACACATCTATACTGGTTGCTGTGTTCCCCGTTCATAATGGATACGCCACCTTCTTTTCACTTTGCCATTCATATTATAATGATAGGCCCCTCAATCTTATAATGAAAAGGAAATAAAGTGACTTTTCAGACTCAGTTAATTTTTTAAAGTCTTGGATATCATTTTGTTAATTCCTAATGTTATTAAATTTGATAAACTTTCAAGGATAAATATTTTACTTTGTAGTTCCTGGTAAGTTCTGGGTATGACTAGCAGATTTACATCCTGCAGGTTGATATATTTGACCATGGAGCTATTGGCTTTCCCTAAATTTATTAGGTAATCAATGGTAATCAAAGATTAAAGGAATTGTAGTCTGTTTGGTAATTGATGCTAATCACTGTAGTACACTTAGCCATTACTCATGTTCATCTCACTGGCATAAAGAGTTAGGAAAGGGTGGTTCAGTTGACGATGTGACTGTTAATGGAGTTGATTGTCCTGCTGCGGTCCAGCAACAGTCTAGGTCTGCTCCTAGATCTCAACTCAGCGTGAAAATCTCCAAATTTTTCTACTAAAGGGGAAAATGGCAGAAATTAAAGGGCATCATGATAATGCCAGATAGATGTTCAGCCAGAAGAATATACTAGCCTTAAATAACAAAATGTGAGTCATCAATGTAGCAGTTTGCAGAAGGCACATTATAAAAGAGAAAAAAATACTATATAACCTGAAAAAACATATGCATGTGTTTATGCTTATTTGAATGTGAGTTTGTTGTAAAAATATTTTAGACAGCTTTTGATTGGTGGTTTCCTAATCCCTGCTAAGTGCATATTGATGATAACTCTTTTATTCTCCTTGGAGGATAGAAAGAAGCTGGTGCATTTAATCCTTGTAGAAAGGCTTGCTGCCATGGAAGGGGCCAGGCAGAGTCCTACTCTCCTCAGGGAGCTCGAGGGGTGCCTGGACAGGCCCTGCCTTGGTGAGGAACATGGCTTAGAAACTCTGTAGGAAGAGTGTCAGAGTCTCTTGTAGCCTCTGGCTTCTTGTGGTCTGGCCCTTTCCACCCAGTTGAAGGGCAGGGACAGTGACTGTAGCTGGAGGCAGGGAGGGTTTCAAAGTGGACATAGGTATTTTGTCACGTTGGAGTATAAGGGTAGGCCTCATTTAAGTTAGGGCTTGACCAAAATTTCATTGTTTTTCTATAGAACTACAAATTATTTTTCAGTTGTGTAGTAGATGATTTTTAATATTTCAAGCACTGTACGATTTACTCTTTAGTTATTTGTAAAGATTGTATTTTGTTTGTTTGTTTGTTTGTTCTGAGACAGAGTCTCGCCCTTGTCGCCCAGGCTGGAGTGCAGTGGCGCAATCTCAACTCACTGCAACCTCCGCCTCCCGGGTTCAAGTGATTCTCCTGCCTCAGCCTCCCAAGTAGCTGGGATTACAGACAGTCACCACCATACCCGGCTAATTTTTATAGTTTAGGTAGAGACAGGGTTTCACCATGTTGGCCAGGCTGGTCTCAAACTCCTGACTTCAGGTGATCTACCCGCCTTGGCCTCCCAAAATGTTGGGATTACAGGTGTGAGCCACTGTACCTGGCCAAAAATTGTTTTAAATTCAGGAATAATTTATTTCTGAGCTCTAGTAAGAAAACAAAAATCACTGATAATACCCCAACTCTGAAATGATATCTTTTAGCATGTTGGTATATTTTCTTCCAATCTTAAAAAATGTTTTAATTTCATAAAGCCAGCATTCATTAATTGCTTGCTATTAGGTAGGCATTGAGATCATTTGAATAAGAGATTATCTCTGCTGTCACAGAGTTTAGGGAGGATCTCATACAATTACAGTAAAGGTGATTTGTGTTACGTCAGGGTTAATGTGGAGTGCACTAAGGAAGAGTCCTTAACTTGTTTACAGAGAAAGGGACAGGGAAGGCTTTGTCGAGGAAGCTAGAGATCTGAATGTTGAGTAGAAGGTAGCTGGAGGGGTAAGAGGGTAACCAGGACAAGGTGAAGGCCATTTGGAGGAAGGGAAGACGGTTCAGGCTGGTGGGCTGCTGGCCACAGGAGCAAGTGGTAGGATAATGGCAGTGAGAGGTAAGGCAGGAGAGATGAGCAGAGGTCAGTCTTCGTGGCCTCGTAGGCCACGTCCAGGTGTTTAATCTCTGTCCCAAGAGCAGTGGGCAGCCATTAGAGGCTTTGAAGTGAGGGGATGAGGAATTCAAATTTTACTGTTCGAAATAATCATCCTCGGAGATGAAGTAACCCAGATGAGAGAGGAGAGTGGCTGGAGCTGGCATAGCAACAGTGTAGACGGAGAGACATGGTGACTGAAAGGATTCAGGAGGTAAAAATGATGTAAACTCAGTGTAGGTTGCTCATGGTGGAGAGCAAGCAGGTCTGCTCAAGGATGAGGCCTAGGTTTCTGATTTGGGCACCTGGACAGTGGGAGACAATTCTTTCCATTGGTTTGGAAGCACGGGGACGGGGGATAGCCAGGTAGGGGAGGATGGTGTGTGGTGCTTTGGGGATATCGGCAGTGAGATATCTAGTGTGTGGTGGTTTGGAGTTCAGAAGAGTGATCTGGGCTGGAGACTTAGATTTGGCATTACCAGCATCTAGAATTGAAATTGTGGGAATTAGTGAGATAGAAGGGGTAGTGTATACAGTGGAGTAATGTATGTGCATTTTGCTTCACACAGTCAACATCTTTGTGGGGCAGGAAAAGGGAGTGGAGGGGAGGAATGACAGTGTGCAGAGTGCAGTGACTCTGCTCCAGGTGTGTGAGAGGCAGGTGTGTGGCCCTGTGATGCCCTCAGTCAATCCCAGTTTTTAGTTGCCTCTTGTAGCATGAGCTGAGTGGTGTTGAAGAGGTTGCCACGGTTAGTTTTGACTTCTGCTTAATTTTCATCTTATGCACTGACTGGCACCCAAGCCCCAGCAAGACTGAAGGTAAATTGGCTACAGTAATGGGAGTGTCGCTTGTGGAGATACAAGCTGAAGAGCTTAGCTAAAGGGATTGGTCTCAAACAAGAAAAGGGACACTTGTCCCATTGTCCCAGAAGGGCAGGAGGAGTGCAGATGCAGACAGGGAATACAGTCTAGGATGTATCAGGATATTTGACTGTACCTAAGTGAAACCTGGCCTCAAATTGGGTTAAACATTCACAAATGTATGGTACCCCTAGAAACCTACAGAGGGGGAGGCTGTGGACACAGCATGATCAGCAGCTCAATGATGTCTTCAGGGACCCAGATACTTTAATTTTTGCCTAAGGCCAGGTCTCCTTGTAATGATTAGATCTCCTTATCACTGTAACCCGGTGACCATTGGTCTGTGCATGTAGCCAGAAAGACCAGGAGAGAAAAGTCTCTCCCAACCCAGAATGTAATTCTTCCTTACAAAGTTGGTCAGTCTTGCCAGGCCAGCTTCATGGACTAGTGAGAGTTTCAGGGGAGTACCATGCACTGACAGGTTATAGATGAGCCAGGATTCCTGCTTCTGAGCCAGGCAGTGGTCAGAGTCCCATAAACTGTGTGTCTGCAGGAAGGAAGAAGGAGGGGCACCTGCAGAGATCTGATTCTTCAGGAAAAAGAGAGAGGGGAATGGATGTTGAGACAATGGCCACAACCAGTTTCTCTACCTATACCTATGTCTAAGGAAATCGGGGTGATCCCATAAATAATTTTAAAAAATTATGATGAACATTTTTCTAGTTTATTAACTTCTTCAAAATGATTTTAATAGTTATATGATATTCCATATTATTTAACAGAATCTTATAGTATTTTCTATATGGTCCTGTTCTAAGCACTTCACAGATGTTAACTGATTTAATCTTCATAATAACCCTATAAGATCAATACTGTTATTATTCCCATTTAAAAATGAAAAACTGAGGTTCCCGGAGGTTAGTGTGCCCGAAATCATACAATGTGTGCAGAGCTGGATTCAGATCCAGACAGTGCCCCTAACCACTGGCCCATGCTTTGTTGAAGAAATGGCATAGTTCATTCAGCTTTCCTCTTCTCCATGGGCATAGGTAGCACCCACTTTTTCTGCAGTATAAAGAATGCTCCAGTGTGTATCCCAGTGTGTAAATGTTTGTATTGGGATTGCTGGGTCAATGCATGAGTGTTGTTAAGGCTCTTAATTTTGCTGCCCAACTACCTGCCCACACAGCAGTGCCAGCTCGTACACTGTCAGTGTGGGCTTCCCAGGAGAGAACACTTGCTGGGATGCTTCTCCATGGTGCTTTCGTGGTGTGGAGGAGCAGGCAGGGTGGTGTAGTGAGGACAGGCTGCCGTAAGTGAAGACTAGCTGCTAGGCAGCCCCCTGTCCCCTGGTAGCCATGTCACCTGGGCCATGCCAGCCTTCTGAGCCCCCATCAGTGGAGCTCAGTGGAGCATTTCTGGCCTGCTTGCTTCCTAGGGCAGTGAGATTGAAATCCTGTGGCTTGAAAACTCTTGGTAGACTATAAAGCTTCAGACAAATTTAAGATCCTATTATGTTCACTTAGGTTAAGATACACTGTATAAAAACTTCACTAATCTGTAGTGGAAGGGAAGAGTATTTTTGTTAAATAATGTTTGTTTGGTTATCTTTTATGTTACTATAGATGTTATATCTCTTAATATATTATTTAGTGTTTTCTCTTAACACCTGTATCCACTAATTGATGAGTGGGATTATGGAGATTTTACTTACTGGATTTTAACCTCAGTAACTTTTTCTTAAAGAAAATATCAATAAATTTCCATAGTTAGCATTTTTTTTTGAACTAAGTTTTTGTTTGTTGTTTTGGGGGATCTTTTGAGCAGTTGATGACTGTATATGCTTTTTCATGGTTGTTTTCTTCTTGGACGTTTGGATGCAGGTTTGAGGGGTTGGGTCCAACTGTAATTGTCTGTCCAACAACAGTGATGCATCAGTGGGTGAAGGAATTTCACACGTGGTGGCCTCCGTTCAGAGTGGCAATTCTACATGAAACCGGTTCCTATACCCACAAAAAGGTAACATAATATTTCAATACCTTTTTGTTTTGTTTTAATGCCCTTCATCTTACATATTTGGTTTTTCTCTGATCCATGTGTTTCTCAAATGTATGTTCCTGTCTTTTTTCCTGCATTTAAAGTTATTTTATTATTATTGACTTACTTTAGAGCTCTGTGTTTTCAGAACAGTTATAAATATAGGTCTTATTGTTTTAACAGTCTGTGGTGGTGTTGTGACAATGTCTGTTGTCCAGTGAAATACGAATCATCTCAGGGCACAAGCATGGCAGTGTGGGTTGGAGTCATAAGTCAGGTGGCTGCGTCCAGTAAGGAGAGACTTTGGGCATTAGCGGCTTTAAACAGTTTTAGGAAGGTGGATACAGAAGTAAAATAACAACTCTTAATTGGTAAATGCATTTGTTAGTATGTGTTTAACCTTCCATTTTGAGAATTTCACAAGTATTGTTGCTTTTTAGTTGTGTTTTGTTCCCTGAATCCTTGATCGTCATGTATTGACAGTTGTATTTCTTCACTTAGAGTTTGGTAATATCACAGCATCAAAAAGGAGCTTTATCTGTGCTCCTGTGGGTAGCATAGATACGTTGTATTCTTCCTTTTTTCTTCTCATCTGTCTAACCATCCAGACTGTGAGCTCTGTTGAGTAGGGACTGTGTCTGATTCATTTTTGTATCCCAGGTGACCCATAAGCATTTGCTGAATAAATAATAATCACGCAGTTTCAGTGTGAATTTGCAGGTTACATTATTGGGGAGGAGCAGCCGTCTCTTAGGAGCTAGTTCTTTCTTTCCTGAGTCTTCTGAGCTCTTGAGTGAGTTCTCGGGGCCCAGGAAAGCAGTGCTGGCTACAAGGGCTATGGAGTGTTTGCCTCATGGAGTCAGATGCATGGGGACCACGAAACTCCAGGATTCCTGTTGTGTTTGTGTTCATGGAAAAGCAAACTTTTGATAGAAGTGACTCAGAAAAATCTATGGTTTGGTAGCACAAATAAGGCGAGATGGAATTTTGCTTACACTGTTATTGTTAAAACCAACTGACTGTGCCCAGAATTTTAAGTAATAAATGGAAAATAAACTGGATAAGATAATTAATAAATTAGGGTAAATGCTGTGAGTTATAAAAAGTGATTTTTAGCAGTATGAAGATAATAACAGTTTAGATTGTTGTCTAGTCAAACTTCAAATTGTTTGTCAAACCTTAAACTATCCTGTCACTACCCTTGTAAAACATTTGTGGTTCCTTTTTCATTTCTGTTGTCTGTTGACATCTCTTAATGTTTTGTGCTGTAAAATCCTGTAGCAGGACTCATTAGCTGATGTTTGTCTTATAAAGGCAATTTAAAAAAATGTTATTCCTTTCATTTTCTTTTGGGGTAGTAAAGTGTGTGTATTGGACACCTTCACCTGGATCATGGCTTGCCTCCAGTTCCTTTGTCACCATAGGTTGACAAACTGCCTTCATGTAAACCACGTACATGGACTCATTATGGAAACAGAATTGATAGTAAACTTGGTGAAATTTGCCTCCTTAACTTTGGAGGGCAAACTTTTAAGAAGAGCTATTTCACTTTTGGTTGCAGTGGTTTTACCTTCTGAGGTTGTTTTACCTTCACAGACACATGCATACATATGGTTGTTAATAATTTTTTCAGTGTTTTACAGTTTACCAAGGACTCTAACTTGAAGATTCTTAATTAACTTTTGAGGAAAAACAGCATTACAGTTTCCATGTGTTTTTACTCAAACTCTTAACTCTTCCTACTGTTCCTTTTCCATTATAAAGTATCTTAGATCACTAAAGATGTAAACTGTTAGGCAAAAGATGAAAAATATGTACTTTTATGTGTATCAAACTACATTCTTAGAAGCCCTATATTTATTACTTTTTATTAATGTTAATATTGGCTTATTATTTGTGGTGATGACACATCGGAAATGTATTAATAGTTCCTTTCCATAGGCCTTACTATTGACATTTCTAAGATCATACCTTTGGTTTCTGGATTCAACTACTGAAGGGGTATTTGCTTCCTCTGCACCTTCGATCTTCTCTGTATGTGCAGATCTTTGTCACCACACATGCATACCTGCTGGCTTACACGTGTGTTAAATTACAATAGAGTCTGTGTTTCTTATTCGTATTTCAAAAATTCTGTTTATGGTGATTTGTCCTCTAACTCAGCGTCTAATGCCTGACTTCCTTATCAGCTGTGACTTCTTTTTACAGTGGATGAGCTTTCTGTGCCCACCAGCTGTCCTGTCTAAATTTAATAATAGTACTCTGACATTGGGACATTCAATACTGGATGTATTAGGAACAGGGAAGAGAAGAGAATTTCTCTTTAGAAATATTTAAAAGAATAATAATGCCAGAATTGTTTTGCTCATCATTCAAGTAGATTATCTTTATTTTCCAAATGCTTTGTTGTAGCTGGTATGACATAAATTTTGAAAACTGGCCGGGCGTGGTAGCTCACACCTGTAATCCCAGCACTTTGGGAGGCCGAGGCGGGTGGATCACGAGGTCAGGGGTTTGAGACCAGCCTGGCCAGCGTGGTGAAACCCTGTCTGTACTAAAAATACAAAAATTAGCTGGGTGTGGTGGCACACGCCTATAGTCCCAGCTACTCGGGAGGCTGAGGCAGAAGAATCTCTTGAACCCGGGAGGCGGAGGTTGCAGTGAGCCTAGACTGCGCCGTTGCACTCTAGCCTGGGCGACAGAGCGAGACTCTGTCTCAAAAAAAAAAAAAAAAAAAAAATTGAAAATTTTTCATTTGGAAAAATATCAGATGGTCAATTTCTTAGTTGAGCACATCTATCATTCTTCTTCCTCAAGTTGCCTTTTAGCTTCCCACCTCTCTCACCCTTTGATCCTATGTTATATTTGTTAATAGTCTCTGATTGGCAGCATAATTTAGAATTGTCAAATGTACACCCAGCAGCCATGCAAAAAAATATACAACTGATAGTTTCAACCAAATGATGAAATCTGATAAAGAAATTTTTAGGCTTCTGAATCTTTTTTAATGGTCACTTGAAATCTCATTTAATAAAAGTTCAAGATTTCCTTTTTCTGATTATATTTTGTGATCTTTTTTCTGATATAGAGCAACTTTCATGTGAGTTGATTAATATTTACTTGTTAAAACAACCGTAAACACTGCATTTCAAGTGTTTGATGTTGCTAGGGCTCAAAAAAAAAAAAGGATGTTTTTAACTAACCTTAAAAAGCCAACTGTTTTCTTGGGGAAAGAAAATATAGTAAATGAAGAGATAATGAAAGAAGGCAGTCTTATGATACCTATCCCATAACTCACAGTAGGTGGTGACACCTTTAGCACTGTCTTGTAAAGTTTATTTAATGATTAAGGATCCTTTTTTCAATTTATTGGAAGATACATAATGATAAATTGCTTATGTTCTGAAACAGTTGTCTGTCTCCTACCTTTTTTTGCTATGTAGGCTCTGGTAGTTCTGTAACATCTTAGGTAATTTAAAGAGTTTTGTTTCGTTTTGATCAATTCGTGACATATAGATGCGTAAGAGTGGGAAAAGCAACAAGAGCATGCAGTTTTAAGTGTGTTGGTTTTGTGCTTACAAGACCAGGGTTCGAATCTTGGATCTGCTGTTTTATAACTTTGCAAGCTTGGGCGAATCACTTGCCTTTCTGAGCCTGATTTGATCACCTATAAAATGGGTAAGTTTTGGTAAACTTGTGAGGACTTTTTGGGTTAATATGTATGTATGAAGAGCTTAGTGTGGTCCCTAATAGGTAACATTTACTCAGGTAATTCTTGCTGTTGTTAGAAACAAAGAATATTTAGGCCTCTTCACCTCAGTAGTTGGGAAAAGAAAAGATGCTGAATGAGGCATTGCTGATTGACTCAATATGTAGTCTAGAGAGAAGGTACACATCTACTTTATCAAAAATGTTCATGGTCATTCAACATCATCTAGACCTTTTATTCTCATGTTCAGATACATTTGGCCCCAAATGGAAACAGTGAAGTGCAGGGTGTGGTTAAAAAAGCAAATAATGGCCTGGCGCGGTGGCTCACGCCTGTAATCCCAGCACTTTGGGAGGCCGAGGCGGGTGGATCATGAGGTCAGAAGATCGAGACCATCCTGTCCACACGGTGAAACCCTGTCTCTACTAAAAATACAAAAAATTAGCCAGGCGTGGTGGCAGGTGCCTGTAGTCCCAGCTACTCGGGAGGCTGAGGCAGGAGAATGGCGTAAACCCGGGAGGCGGAGCTTGCAGTGAGCTGAGATCGCGCCTCTGCACTCCAGCCTGGGTGACAGAGCGAGACTCTGTCTCAAAAAAAAAAAAAAAGCAAATAACACAAACACTTGGCCATCTATGAAACTCCCATCAACATGTTCTTTAAAAGGGCCTGTTTTCTGAAACACTAGAGCAAAAAGACGTGGCTTTTAAAAAAGCTAGAAGGGAGTAAAAAACTTTAAAAAAAAAAAAAAAAAGAGGCCACATTATTCCTCAAGCATCTGAAATATTTCAGATACATTCTAAGTACACAAATTATAATAGAATGCAAAGTGATATCATTCCTATTAACTTTAGAGTCAGCGTATACATCTTATAGAAGACATGATAGATGCTGGGCTTGTTCTGCGAGGTATGTTGTAAAATTGTGTTGCTGGAGCCCTTTTTTTTATTATTGTCAGCACAAATCCTTGTTTATTAAAGATTTAGCTTGAAGGAAATTTTAATTAATTACAGGTGCAGTAAATCCTGCCTAGGAAGCGGCTGTACTGTGTTTCCTGTGAATGGCCTTCATGTGCCTGTGCTTCACTCTTCTCCCCGCCGCCTGACAGTGTGATTTATGGCTGTTGTTTTCCACCAGTCCACTGTTTGCCCTCTAGGAGGGATTGGTCTCTTGAGCCTCCATAATAACAGCAGCACTTTCACAGACATCTTTTAATGACAACAGCACTGCATTCAGTAAGTCAGGCTAATTGCAGATGTACCCTATTAATTGCAAAAACTAGGAGAGGTTACATATTTTACAAGCTTTTAATTTGAAACCGCCCGAGATGATTTGTCTTAAGTGTTTGGATAGAGACGTCCATAATATTCAACAATTCACCATTATTGAAACTCCAGTCTAGGCTATAGAATTCTGCGATTGAATCAGGTGATAACAAATAGTCTTAGATGGGGTTTTGCCCAGTGGCTAAGTGGAGATTATATTTTCAATTGGGACATTTTGAACAATTTCTTGTTCTTTTTACATAAGCATCTTTTTAATTCTTGTTAATCATTAATACATCTTCCTGAACACAGTCGAAGTTTTGTATTTCTATAGCTAACATTTCTATACCTATAATAATATTTAGAATTTTCCAAATAAATTTCAATCCTTAAGCAAGCATAAGAAACTAAACATCATTCCAGTGGTATACATTTGGGAAGCTTGGTGCCTCATTTGGTAACTGTGGGAAAGTTCCAGCTACACTAGGTGATGTCCAGAATTCATTTTGGCTTTGGCTTCTAAGGGTCGCAGGTCTGACCAGGTGAGGTGCTGGAGGTGGATGGTTTTTCTCTGGGCAGACTACTTTCTTCACTGGCACCAGCAGCTGAGTGGGGCTGGTGGTGAGGGAGTCCTGAGGGAACCCATACGTGTGTTTTTAAGGCCGTTGTGCACCCCAAGGTGTTTATTGCTGTATTCTTGTGAGGTCAAAAGTCAGGAAATGGTTCTTTCAGGTGTGGCCTTCAATATGGTATTGTGCAGGTGTCAAATTTTGTGAATGGGAAGATGGAAGATGAGTAGTCATAATAGTAATAAAAATATGGCACACACCTGTCAAATTATTAATAGATCCAGGCATTGTGATTATTCTCTGCAGCAATTGTATTAACTCTTTGAATGTTACATGAATTACAACATATGAGAAGACAATGTCTCTTTATTTTGTTCCTTCAGATTTTCTTAGCCTTTCTTGTACCCTTTTATACTCTGTTGAATTAAAACACATTTTAATCCTAGTTCTTTAAGAAGATATAAAATTACCATTTTTTGAAGATGTTGAATTTTATAAAATTTGTATTAGATGATTGTGATTACATGAATTATATTAGGCTTCCTGATAGCTATTCTTGTATTCCTGTGATAAGCCTTTATTAGGTTAATATATTACTAGGTTTTATCTGTAAAGTAGTGGATCTCTAGTTTAGAGGCGTGTATGCACACTCGTTAAGTGTGCTGTGTCAGTTTTGAAAACAGGGTTTGCTAGCCTTGTAACAATGATTGGAATCCATTTGTTTTCTGTATTTTGGAACAATTTCAGTAATAGGATCTATTCATACTTTACTCATAAAACCCCTTTGGGTCTGGTAGACTTTTGGTGAGAAGAGTATAACATCTTTTTCACATTGTTCAGTATTGGTTTGTTCTGTTGGTCTGATTTTTCTTGGGTCCATTTTTGCAACGAACTTTTTAGCTATCATATCTGTCCAAATGTTCAGATTTTGTGGCATGTATATTGGTTAACACTTTTGTATTCTCTACATCTGTAATTGTGTTCCTTTGACATTTCTGATGCTGTACATCTCAGTCTGTTCTTTGGCTCACTTTTCAGAGGTTTGTTTGGTTTAGTCTTTCCAAAGAGTTATTATTATTTTGCTTTATCAATTCTACCAGTTTTTTTAATACCCACTAATTTTTATCTTACTAATTCTCTCATTTTCCTTTTTTGGGAGGCTAAGTTGACTGCTCTTTTTGATTTCAGCTTTTCTTAATAGAGTGTTTGTAAAGAATGAATATTCTTTGTATAGTCTAAAGTGCTGCTAATCACTGTTAAAAGGAGCTCTGATGGTGATACTCAAATCCTTTGCATCCTCTTTGTAAATGTTTTATTTTTTTTGATCTGACTTTCTCTCAGAGAGGCTGTGGTCAGCTCTCTGGGTAGGCTGTGGGTGTGTCATTCTGACAGCTCTAAGGGCCCTGCTTTTGTGTTTATTGCTGGTGTTTTGGTAGGTAAAGGTTCATGGTTCTTTTTTCTTATTGTGGCATCCCCATTAAAATATAAAATATCCCTCTTTCTGTTCACTCCTTTTTGTTTCATATTTATATTGCGAATCCTGCCCTTTTTTGGTTTGCATTTCTTTGATATATCTTTGGTAATTCCCATATTACAACTTTCAGTGCCAGTCAGGTTTGGGTCTCTTTTAAACAGAAGGCTAAGTTTTTGCCTTACCCAGTGGAATGTCTCCCTGTTAATAACTCACTGTCTTGTGGTGGGTTACTAGGTTTAGTTTGAAACCTGGTATTTTGTTTTCTGTTTTCTATTGTCCTGATTTTTGCTATTTTCTATTATTTTCCCCTGTAATGGTTTGATATTTCTACATTCTATTTATTTTCTAGTATTTATGTGGAAGTAGCAACTGTTAAACTCAGTAATCAGCATAAAGTTTTGGCAAATGTATTTTATCATATTTTTCTCACATGGTTAAGAATTAAACATTATCTATTGCCTGTGTCCCTTTCTCCCATTGGACGGGGGGAATTTTTAGTCCACTTTTATTTTCCCTTAATCTCACTCCAGCTTTTATGAAACTAAACAGGAATTACAGTAACATTTAAAAATATATACCTTTTAATATTTTAGATCCCTTCTTAACAGTTTCATTCATATTTAAGTGTTCAATATTTAGGCTTTGTTGTTATGCTTTAATGATTTATTTTAAATGGTATGTATATCACATATAATCTTCTTTTTAAACTTTTTCTTTTATATTTTAGTAGGAGGTAGTGTAGCCTAATATCAATAGTACTAGCTTTGGATTTGGCTGCCTTTCTCCGTTTGAATTCTGACTCCACCACTTAGCAGCTGCATGACCTGGTACATTAGTTACCATCTCCAAGCCCCAGTTCCCTCATCTGTAAAATGGGGTTAGTGATGGCCCCTCTGTCCTTCCTTGGGGAGCTGCTGTGAGCATGGTCTGTGGTGAGAATGTGGTGCAGGAGCATTGCTGTCTTTCCTTCTTCAGGGCATGGCATCTGTGCATGCCTTTCTCTTTGTCCACGACTGCGCCACTCCACTGTCTGGGTACAGTGCATTGTAGCTAGCCAGTCTCTTGGTGACTGATCTTCCAAGTCCTTGCCTATCTGAAGCTGGAATTTGTTTATTTTCTTCGTCAAGCATGACTGCCAGTTTGGATTGATGTAGAATCCATGGTCACCACTTTTCCTTCTTAGAATTATGTAAAAATTTTCCTCTTTGCCTTCGGACATTTTTAGTGTTGCAGAAAAGATGTCTGATGCAGGCAGTCTTTTTCCTCTGAAGGGAATATTTTCCTTTTCTGTTTTATTCGGACTAGAATCTATGACATTTTCTCCTTATTTTTAAAAATATTTTTCTCTTTTGAGTCAGGATCTCATGCCGTTGTCTAGCCTGGAATGCAGTGGTAAGATCATAGCTCACTGTAGACTCTAACTCCTGAGCTCAAGGGATCTTCTTGCCTGAGCCTGCTGAGTAGCTGGCACTGCAGCTGTGCACCACCATGCACTGCCAATTTTTTAATTTTTTTTAGAGACGGGGTCTTGCTTTGTTGTTCAGGCTAGTCTTGAACTCCTGGCCTCAAGCGATCCTCCTCCCTCAGCCTCCCAAAGTGCTGAGATTACAGGCATAAGCCACTTTGCCTGGCTGTTTTTATTTATTTTTGGAATTCAGACATCTACTAAGATATGTCTACAGATACATCTTTTTCTTAGTGTCTCTGCCTGACACTCTGGGAGGTGTTTTGTTCTGTAGATTCAAATCTCGGCTCCATTTTTGGAGATTGTTTTCTATCATTTTCTTTTTTTTTTTTTTTTTGAGACAGAGTCTGACTGTCACCCAGGCTGGAGTGCAGTGGTGCCATCACTGCTCACTGCAGCCTTGACCTCCTGGGCTCAAGGGATCCTCCCACCTCAGCCTCCTGAGTAGATGAGACTACAGGTGCTTGGCACCACATCCAGCTAACTTTTTAAATTTTTTTGTAGAGATAGGCTTTCACCATGTTGCCTAGGCTGGTCTCGAACTCCTGGGCTCAAGCAATTCCCCCACCTCAGCCTCCCAAAGTGCTGGGATTACAGGTGTGAGCCACTGTACCCAGCTTTTTTTCTGTCATTTTAAAATCATTGCTTTTATATCCTTTTCACTCTGTCCTGGAATTCTTGTTATACGTTGTTAGAGATCCTAGATTTGTCTGCCTTGTCTGTTTGGATTTTCTCTTGTTTTCTTGCTTTTGTTTTAATTAATATATTTTCCATCCACATTGTTGTTTTAACAAGAATGGACACAAAGGATGTTTTGAAAAAATAAAAATAAAAATTTAATATATGTATATATTTATATATATATGTATTATAACTTTGTCATCTTTTTGAGAGTCTCCTTCCCCCCAATAATGGCTATATTAGTCAGCGTTTACTACTTGCCAGGTTAACAAGTACACTTCCAGTGCTGATAATGTCTGTGATTGTGCATGTTATATTTGTATTTGTGCATTTTTATAAAACACTTTAGATTGTGTCATGATTGAAAGGGTGTCACTTCTTATTTAAAACTGACTTTACCATTTTATTATGGTCTCAGGAGAAACTAATTCGAGATGTTGCTCATTGTCATGGAATTTTGATCACATCTTACTCCTACATTCGACTGATGCAGGATGACATTAGCAGGTATGACTGGCACTATGTGATCTTGGATGAAGGACACAAAATTCGAAATCCAAATGCTGCTGTCACCCTTGCTTGCAAACAGGTATGACCTCTTTTAACAAGGGTGATTTCCAGGTGGAGAAGAATATTTAATTCAGAATAAACTATCTGCTTTTAGTAACACATTTATTGAATCTTTCCTTGTGCCAACTGCACAAGGAATTTAAAATGTGCATTTTCCTCAGTGCAGGAAACTCTTTATTTTTGCCCTTAATCATGTCTTTAATTCTGATTGTTCATGTTATTTAATGTCTCTTGTAGGGGCCAGTTGTTAGAATGTAACCAAACCCAACTCTATAGTATTCAGCTTCAACAATAAGAAAAAATTCTTTCTCATTTTTTCATGTAAATGTAATTAAGGATTTGTAATTGCATAAAATGTGTATGTTTTGGAGAGTACCAAAATAATGCAAGAATGATGAATAAATGTGTAAATAATTTGCAGATGAGCGTTTTGGGGTAGGAATGGCGATTGCTAAAAGGTAAATTTAATAAAAAGGTGCTTCCTTTCCTCAAATAGTTTCGCACCCCTCATCGGATCATTCTGTCTGGCTCACCGATGCAAAATAACCTCCGAGAGCTGTGGTCGCTCTTTGACTTCATCTTCCCAGGAAAGTTAGGCACGTTGCCTGTGTTTATGGAGCAGTTCTCCGTCCCCATCACCATGGGGGGATATTCAAATGCTTCCCCAGTACAGGTAATATATTAGGACGATAATACTTTAGGCATTTTAATATTTAAAATGCTCCTATTAAATACTATAATTTGTAGCCAAGTCATTCAGAATGTAAGAAAGATGGCCAGGCTTATAAATTGGTATCTGGTTAAAAAAAAAAAAATCACAAAATTATCTTTGCTTGATCATATTTTTTCACTTAAAACATCATGAAAAATATTCAGAGAGGAAAGCCCTAGAATAAAATATCTCATTGTTTAATGGAAATTAAACAGTTTTGGCATTGTTCCTGGGATGTTTAAAAAGATGTCACATGTGGTCAGAAGAGCAGTTGGATATTATGAAGCAAGGACAAATCAGTTTGGAACAGCATGTAATTTACTTCTGCAGATTGGGGTAGTGCATCTTATAAAGAAGTGGAGAGACTTAGAAAAGGGGACATTAGGAGGATCGGACTGTTCAGGGATGATTTAATGAGACATGCCCGTTAACCAGCCTGATTCTCGGAATGTAGGCCGTGGAGAGTGAGGGCATTCTTGATTAGGGCAATAGTGTGGATGCAGCCACCATATGTGGCAGGGTGCAGTGAAGAGACCCACTTGACTGGATTGGAGATGCTTGTGAGGGCATAGCTAAAAAGCTGTGGATGCTAGAACTGTAGGGCCTTGAAAGGGAAGCAGTGGCACTCGGGGAGGGCTGGGTTACTGAAAGTGTCTGAACAGGACTCTGGAGGATGCTGGTTCTCAGGGGTTCCTCAGGCTATAGGGTAGTCACAAGAGGGAGGCTGGCACTGAGTGACCTGCAGGAACCACTGGGGTGAGGGCCATGAGGACCTGGACCTGATCTTGGGTGGTGGTCTGAGAAAGATGGTGGGGCAGGAGACTCAAGTGGCATTTTTAGGCAGAACAAACAAGGTTTGTTAAAGGTTAATCTAACCTTTAATCTTAAAGGTTAAGATTAAAAGATTGTCAAAAACAATTTTAATATCTTTTACATTTTGAGATTGAAGGATTTTCAGTTAACTTTTGTAAGGAGTCTCTTTCTCTGAATCTCTGTTATACCGTTTTTTTTTTTTTTTTTAAATTTATTTTGAAATAATTTCAAACTTAGGAAAAAGTTGCAAGAATTTTAAAAGAACAAACAAGAAAACCCTCTTAACACTTCACCCAGATTCACTGATTGTTAGCATTTTGCAAACATTTTGCCACATTGGCTTTACCATTCCTCCCCTCCCTCTCCCGCACCTCTTTCCATGTAGATTGACAGCTGAGGTTACTGTTTTCTAACCATCTGAGGGCAGGTTGCAGATCTGATGCCCCTTTCTCCAAATCCTTCAGTGTGTATTTCCAAGAACAAGGATCGCCTCTTACATAGCCAGTGTAAGCAACAGAATCAGAAGGAAGTTTAACATTGATGGGAGTCTGTTATCTAGTCTATAATCACTCATGTTTTGTCAGTTGTTCCAGTAGTTTCCATGTCTCTAGTCTCCTTTAATCTGGGACTGTTTCTTTTGCCCTTCATTACCTTGACATTTTTAAAGACTATAGGCCTGTTAGTTTGTAGAATGTACCTCAGTTTGGGTTTGCCTTACATTTCTTCATGATTGGATTCAGGTTATACATTTTGACCAGGAATATCACAGAAGTGATGTGTCTTCTTCAGTGCATGGTATCTGGAGGAACATACTGTCTGTTTGTTCCACTATGGGTGATGTTAACTCTGATTACTTTAAGGTGGTATTGGCCAGATCTAAACTCTGTGAGGTTACCACTTCTCCTTTGGCATTAATAAGTCATTTATAGAAAGATGATTTGAGAACATGTCATTATGATCTGTTTTTTTCCTTGAAGTTCTTGTTTCAGGAATTTGTGTACTTATCTTTCTCCCCTTCCTAGCGGGTGAGATCTTTGGAAGCAGAGTATTGGTTGTATTTGCTCCTTTTTGTTTGAGACCATGTTGCCTTGCATTATTGAATTCTAAGAAGATAGTCTGTGTGCCGGTATTTATTCTGTCGTGCTGGTGCTAAAATGATGGCAGGGGCTGGAAACCAGAACCTTCCCATGAAGGTATTTCCAGTCCAGTAGGGGTGGGCACAGGGGAAAATGGCAAATAAACCTGGTCCCAGTACAGGGCAGTGAGGACTGTGATCGGGGGAAATGCCCAGTGTCAGAGCTTATGGGGCTCAGAAAGGCTTCCTGGAGAAGAGATGACTCACCTGGGGCCTGAAAGCTGAGGAAGGTGAGGGGGAGCGTGTCAGCAGCCCAAATATAGACTGCTGCTGGGGTTGGTGTGCTCAGCTGGGGCAGGGCATGTGAGAACTGAGAAGAGCCTGCAGGGATGCCTAGTTGACCCTCTTTATTCCACACGCAAGGTTTTTGATTCTCAGCATTCTGGTGACTTGCCTAAGGTCACTGTGCTCAGGAAGAGGCGGAGCTCTGCCTTGTCAGAATGGGAAGGAGCATGGGCATGCTCAGCAAGTTGTCTGTTTTCCACAGCATTGGGATGTGAGCATTGGTAGAGAAATCTAGCTGGATCCCTACCTTGTGTTTTTATGAATAGAGAAACAGACTGGGAGCCAGTTGGGAGTGAAACAGAAGATCATCTCCATGGGGTGGCATGCAGGAGAGAGCAGGAGCCACAGCCCGGCCGTTCCCCAGCCTAGCCCTGGTTTAGTTGACCAGCAGCTCCAACCAGCATGCTCGCTCTTCTGTGGAACGGGGTGTGGGTGGAGGGAGGATGTGGGGGCGGGGGCAGTTTTCTTTACAGACTGTACATTCGTGCTTCCTCGGTGGGACTATGTTTTTAAATTCTGAAATTTCATCATCTCTGCGTCAGAAATCATCATCATCTTCAAGGTGATTTTCATCAGTCTAAATGATATATTTAAGGAGTTATATATAACTAAGTCGTTGATTAGTTGAGCTTCTTTTTTATGTATTATTCCAAGTAAAGCCTATTTTAATATTTACGCACATGCATTCACACAACAGATACACACACATACATATATGTGCATGAGTGAGGTATTTTTAGCATTCCTTAAGAATATTTTTTAACAAGTTAATTTTTTAACTTTTTTTCTCTGTGTGTGTGGTCAAGCTCTTTTTTATTATCATTCATTTTACAGCTGACTTTCTTAAATTTAAACTTTGGTTGGAATTTTTTCCATGAAATAGTAATTTACTAAGTTGTTAAGCCTATTTAGATTTTTTTTGAAGTAGCAATAATTTATTGACTACTTTGCCTGTAAGTGAATTGCAGAGGGAGTGGTTTTCTGGGCTGTGGGACTTTTTTTTTTGTGTATATTTAGTACTCATCTCATGTGGCCGTGCTCCATTACAGAACCATATGCTGCATTTTAGGGCAGAGTGACCTTTTGTTTCTGGGATCAGAGGGCTCTTGTTGAACTTACTTTTGTAAGTCTCCAGTGGGCAGTAATCTCTGCTTATTGGCTGGCTGCTCCATCACTGCAGCTTTTCCCCAGAGTTAGCTTTTGATCTTCAGCTTTGCAGAGTTCCTTTGTAGCTTTTGGAGAATACAAGATCATAAACAGAGATTTGTACAAAAGCATTTTTTCCCCTAGGGCTGGTGGTCAAGAACCCAGTAAGTCTCTACTTTAGGGTTTAACTGTGTAGTAATAATTAAAGGAACGTGTACAAGAGAAATAAGGCACAAAATTATCAGTTTTTCTTTTGTTGTACATTTTGGTTAATGAGATGATTTTTTTAACTGATAATATTATGAAAGCTACCACCCCTTGGAGTATATGGAACTTAAGCTAGCTTTTTCAAACCATTTTGTAATCATTTCCCACTGACTTTGTACTGCTGTTGGTTATTCTTTTTTTTTTTTTTTTAAGGAATGGAAGCAATTGAGAGGTAAGAACAAATGCGTTCCTTAAACATATATAGTAATGTTCCCTTCTCTGTTCTTATTAAAGGTCAAAACTGCTTACAAGTGTGCATGTGTCTTACGAGATACCATAAATCCATACCTACTGCGGAGAATGAAGTCAGATGTCAAGATGAGCCTTTCTTTGCCAGATAAAAATGAACAGGTCTGTAAATCCAGGAGTTAACAAAGCATTCCTAAAGCACAAGTGTGTCTTTCCTTTCACTCTGATTCTCCTCTGTGGGTGAGAGAGTCTGGTGAGGTATGATCCTGGAACTGTGGGCAGGCTAGGCCTGCTGTGGCGTCTGCCCTCAGTGGATTCTTCTCAAGTCCACAGGCTTTGACCTCCCTCTTATTGACACATGGGTTCCTATAGCTACTCTTTTAAACATCTCCATTCTCCTTAAGCCCCTAATTCATTCATGCTACAAATTGTATTAGGTGCCAACCATATGCCTGTCATGATCCTAGGCTCTGAGATACAGCAGTGAACAAAGCAAGTTTTGTTCTCATGGGAACTCACATTTATTCTTGAGGGAGAGTGTCACAAAAAGGGATAGAAGATGTCAGGTGGCAGCATTAAGTGTGGAGACAAATGAAGCAGTGTTGAAGGATAAGCTGGGAATGCTGAGGGCAAGGATTTGGGGAAGTGGGCCGTTTATAAGGGTTGGTCAGAGAAGACCTTTGATGAACTGACACCTGAGCAGAGGCCTAAAGAAGGCGAAGGAGCAAGTCATATAGGTTTTGAAGGCAGAGCATTGCAGATGGTGGGCTGTGGCAGTGCTTTGGGGCCTCCATAGACAGCAGGGAGGCCAGTGTGGTCAGAGCTGGGAGCAAGGAGGAGGGTAAAAGAGGAGGAGCTAGCTGGAAAGACTGGGGAGGCTGGCACAGACAGGTGCATGAACAGAAGTGAAGGCCTGGGCGTCGGAAGGTGAATAGGGTGACTTGGAAAGGACCCAGTGTGTTTGGCCACTAGGAAGTCATGAGTGATGCCTCAGTGGCATCAACAGAGGTGCCCGTGAGGCTTGCTCTGGGTGCAGGCTTCAGGAGTGACTGGAGGTGAGGAAGTGGAGGTGGGGATTGTACCTTATTTTCTCAGGGATGCCCCCATCTTCCACTTGGAGGCTAGCAGGTGAGGCACTATACTGAGGAGAATGAGTGGGTCTTCAGATACAGTGCAGAGGTTGAAGGGTTGCCCTCTATCCTGTACAGGAATGTCTTCCTCTGGAAATAAAGGAAAATGAGGTGGATGCAGAAGTAGAGACATGTTAGGGAGTGAAAACCAGGGAATCATGCCTGATCCTGGTAGGTTCAGGTTTGATTTTCATTTTGTTTTTATTTGTCTGATTGTTTTTAAGTAGAGGTTGAGACAGAGGTGCAGGTGGCTTGGGTGGTGAGGAGCATGGGCACAGTTGCTCTGGGCTTGTGGAAGATGCTGGGCGGGCATGCGTAGAGGACCCCCTGGAGCAGGACAGGCCATGGCAGGATGCTGCCATGTAGGAGCTTTTCTCCAGCAGCACCGGCACTGACCATAGGCCTGCAGAAGACTGATGGTTGAGTTGACCTACCTTTGGAAGTTTACAGGGAAGATGCAGGGGGTTGAAAGGGGTCCAGGAGCCAGGCGCGGTGGTTCACGCTTGTAATCCCAGTACTTTGGGAGGCCGAGGCGGGCGGATCACGAGGTCAGGAGATCGAGACCTCGGTGAAACCCCGTCTTTACTAAAAATACAAAAAAAAAATTAGCCGGGCGTGGTGGCGGGCGCCTGTAGTCCCAGCTAATTGGAGAGGCTGAGGCAGGAGAATGGCGTGAACCCGGGATTTGGAGCTTGCAGTGAGCCGAGATTGTGCCACTGCACTCCAGCCTGGGCAACAGAGCGAGACTCTGTCTCAAAAAAAAAAAAAAAAAAAGGCGTCCAGGTAGGTGGCAGAGGCGTGGCTAAATGAGCATCTGTGGGAATGTAACTGGTGGTGGTGGACTTTGCAAAGGAGGGAGGGTTGAGAGGTGAAGGGTCACAGAGCATGATGGCATGGAGTGGTTGGTGCAGTGGGCTGGGAGGGTAAGGGTTGCCGTCCAAGGCAAGTCTGGTAACTCATGGGCCTGCACTTACAGCTCCAGGAGAGGGAAAGCTCCAGGTGAGGTTGTGGTCTCTGGTCAGGTCTGCCGAGTAGAGCATGGCATGGGTCATGGGAGGTGAGTTGGTTTGAGCACTTGGAGGCTAACATGGAGGATGGTCTGTGCATCTGGGCCCTGAACTTGCTCGTGAGCAGGAAGCCAGTCTTTGGGGACTGTGGGATGGGCCCTGGAGGTAGACAAGTGACAGAGATGGAGGGGCTGGTGAGCAGGATATGGTGAGAAGTATTGTCACCCTTTGTTGTTTTAATATTAATAATAGGGATATCATTAAAATTGCATGCATTGTGCTCTTTTGAACGGGAAGTTTTGTTGATATTCTAATTATTTCTGTAATTTTTTTTTTGAAATTATAGTTTCCTTGTTTTTCCCCTCCATAGGTCTTATTTTGCCGTCTTACAGATGAGCAGCATAAAGTCTACCAAAATTTCATTGATTCCAAAGAAGTTTACAGGATTCTCAATGGAGAGATGCAGGTCAGCTGAAAAATAGAAACTGGAGAAATGAATTGTGGACCAAGAGAAGTGAGGGAGGAAAAGAAACTAGAATCTACAGTGTGCCAGGCTTTTCACGTACTGTCATCTCACTTCACTTGCATGCTGTCCCGCATGGTAGATGTGCTGTCAGCCTATGGCCTGGAGCCGTAAGGTGCAGAGGAGTTAGGTAACTGGTGGAAGGTGGAAAGTTGCAGAGCTGTGCGCTGTGGATCTGAACCCAGACGCAAATGCAGCTGCGAGCTGTGCAGTTACTGTTACTTCCGAGGGTCTTACCTGGTAGGTGGGTGGGTGTCAGGTACATAGCTGCGTTTTCCCAGATATTATGACCAGAATTATATATCTTGTGGAGAGGATCATGAGGATTCATAACTTTCATCAGCTTCCTAAAGGAGCCCCACTCCCCAATAAATGTTTATGAACCATTGGCATGTTAGGAACCAGATATAAATCTGGTTCAAATGTCCCTGGCTCTAATTCTCATTGTCCCCAGGGTAGGACAGTAATTTATTTATGGTGATTCTGTTCCTTTCAATACTGAGAAAGCTCTCTTTCTACTAGTGTCCAGAATTCAGAAGTTCCTAGCTAGTGTCTTCTCCAAAAGACTCCATTGTATAAATAATGTGAGTGTGATTAGGTCATTTCAGTTCTTTTAACCATCTCTCACAATTTCTTATTTCATTTCTTATTGGTAGCTACAGGAGGTTCTTCAGTCATTCACATCTATTCATCTCCATGAATCTCCCCTTAACTTCTTCAGGTCTCTCCAAGTTAGGGGGTCTAGATCACACTATCCAGGAAAGGGAATGCAAGCTACACTTGGAATTGTAAATTTTCTAGTAGTCACATTAAAAAGGAAAAAGAGAAACAGGTGAAATTAATTTTGATCATATATTTTATTTGACCTAATATATCTAAAATACATTTTAATATGTAATCAAAAATTAAAAATGATTAAAAAGATATTTTACTCCTTTTTTGTTCTGTCTTCGAAATTGGGTGTGTATTTTACATATGCAGCACATCACAATTTGGACTAGCCATACTTCATGTGCTCAGTAGCCACGTGTGACTAGTGACTACTGCATTGGACAGTGCAGATTGAAAGGAAGAAAAATGAGTCACGGATGACTCTGGGGAGGTTTACCAATGTTCCTGACTTATTCAGATCATTTATTGTTAATCTGTTTACTGTTGTTTACTAGTGATAGCTACCCTACCCTTTGATTATTGGCTTAATGGTGATTTCTCCTTTTCTGCTCAAGCTTTTATACCAGTGAGTTTGATTTGAGTCATCCTCTCAAGGCTGGAAGAGCCCCATTATTGAAGTTTTGTTAATGTCATTTTGTGGGGATGGGTCAGGGCACTCACCCCTTGTCTTCTGTGCCCTTCTGCATGGACCATATCTTTCCCATTCGTGCATTCCCATTCGTGCATTTTTCATGCAGTTTTTTTTTTCCTGATATAATAATAATCTAAAGGTAAATGGATCCTCAACCTCTGACTCATATTAAACTGCAGAACTTTTAGTGAGGTACTTAGGAGTGTAATATTTAAATGCATTTGATAAGTCACATGACTGATGTCTCCAAATTTAGGTTGATAGGACATTTCTGATCCATATTTAAAAGGCGAGTTCCTTTTTTATATTAAGTTTATAATGCCGTGAACTGCATACCTTTTTTCTAGTGAGGGAAAATGAATTATCAGCAATTGAATATGACCCCTGTAGACGTGTTCAGTCCAGTAGAATTTTTTTGTTTCTGAGAACTTGTTCTATCAGGGAAACAAGATGAGTGAAAGTTAATTTCTCCCAGCTCGTGATAATGCTGTGACTAGAGAAGAAACTAAGAAGCTGGCGGAGAACTGTTTTTTAGTCTGTGTTATAGGTTAAACAGCCTCCTTGCCTAGGGAATCTTACTTTACATGGGGTCATCTGAGTGTACATATACTCTTTCTTACCACAGATTTTCTCCGGACTTATAGCCTTAAGAAAAATTTGCAACCACCCTGATCTCTTTTCTGGAGGTCCCAAGAATCTCAAAGGTCTTCCTGATGATGAACTAGAAGCAGATCAGTTTGGGTACTGGAAACGTTCTGGGAAAATGATTGTTGTTGAGTCTTTGTTGAAAATATGGCACAAGCAGGGTCAGCGAGTATTGCTGTTTTCTCAGTCAAGGCAGGTGAGTGCACAGACTTCAGACGGGAAACAGGCTGGTTCTTTATGACAGCCATCAACTTACAAAATGGGATTCAATCTAAAGTAATGATTCTGAAGCAAGTCTACCACTGATGCTGAGGTGGCAGTCTGCCGATTTCTTTGGGAGTTTAGATCTTTCTCTAGAGTTGGTGTCTAAAAGTTGACTTTTTAAAAAAGCTCACCATGTGTGCAAGTAAGTTTAGGCTTGAGCTTTGGCTGTTTACAAAAGTAAGAATTAACCGTACGGAAATACCAAAAATACTCTTTTAACAATTCTGTGTATCTGTCCTAAAGCAAGAAACTCCTTTTAACATAGGCCTGTTGGGGAAGGTGTTACCATTTATACAAATAGAGAAGCACTCACTGGGAATGTGTATTTGCTTTGCAAACTCCTATCCCCAACCTCCAAACAGATGCTGGACATACTTGAAGTATTCCTTAGAGCCCAAAAGTATACCTATCTCAAGATGGATGGTACCACTACAATAGCTTCAAGACAGCCACTGATTACAAGATACAATGAGGTAACATGTGAATGTAACAGGGAAGTTGAGCGGTGCTGCTGTACGTGGAGGGAAAGGACTAAGCGTATCCACACCCTTACCCACTGAAGCAGCGTTGACATCTGGGCTTGGGAGGGGGCCTAAGGGGAGACTTGTTGCTTTTAACTCTATGCACTACTTCTGGATATTTGGGGGCGGGGGTGGTGGGCATGTCTGTGTTCAAAGAATGTGTTTTCTACAGCATGTATTTTCCTCCTAAAAACCCAATTTTTAAATATTTCTATTAAATATTAAAAGTAAAAGCTGTGAAATGAGATTTTGATTCACCAGAGGTCTCTAGGACATTACCATTCCTTGTATTGGGAACAGCCCAGTAATTCTATGTGTACAATATGTGGAGGCAGAGGCTGAGAACTGTAACTGGGCTTAAGTGTGTGTGCTCAGTGTTGCGTGTCTTACCTCTAGGACACATCCATATTTGTGTTTCTTCTGACCACGCGGGTGGGCGGCTTAGGTATCAACCTGACGGGGGCAAACAGAGTTGTGATCTATGACCCCGACTGGAACCCAAGCACAGACACACAGGTTTGTTTTTTATTTTTTTTTTAAAGAATGTATTAGTAGAAATACAATTTCATGGTTAGCGCTTGTTACTGTCCTTTGATGTTCTGGTTGGCTTCAGCGTACATTTCACATTTTGGTTGTCTCCTGTTCTTCAACATGAAAGAAGACATCCTTCAGAGTCACATGGACAGGAACCATCTTCAGCAGTTTATCCATAGCATTCATTCCTAGAGTTGGGGTAAAAAGAACATAGGCAAAGTTAACAAACATTTTTTCAAGTAGAGATGTCTTGTCAACTGGCTGTTCATCTTCCTGGGTAGGCCTTAGGTGTACTTGACGTCATGAGTCAAAATTCTAACTCTGGGAGTGAAAGGTAGTGACCAGCTAGCTTTGTTTCTTACAGTCAGTGCTTGTCATTGGGAAGGATTCTCGTTGAGAGGTCTCTCTCTCTCTCTCTCTCTCTCTCGCAGGCCCGGGAGCGAGCATGGAGAATAGGCCAGAAGAAGCAGGTGACTGTGTACAGGCTCCTGACTGCGGGCACCATTGAAGAAAAGATCTACCACCGGTCAGTGCACGCAATGGCTGCTCTTGGCTGTGCGTTCCCAGAGTCTTGAGCAGGGAATTTTTCCAAAGTGTTGTTTTTAAAAGTCTTAACATCTTAGAATAATAGTTGCTATAACTTAAGGTTTTGGTTTTTGTTTTGTATTTTTTCTTTCCTTTTAAAATATGCTTAGATGGCTTACTGTGAGTTGTCAAAAAATGTCTTCGAACCTGATAATTTTTGTACCTTATTCTACCTCAAGAATCACGTACATGTAAACTTCATATTGTTATTTGAAAGGAATATTTCTGTCTACTATGGTGTGTTGCCTTCAGAAAAATTTTAAAAAATGACAAGGTTGAATGTTACCATATTGGTATTTACATACCACATTATGCAGGTAGGATCAGTGTGGGTGTTCTGGCGGTCTTTGACTCTGATGCCCCTTACAAAGAAGTTGACAGGATGCCTGTTTCTTCCTCTGTCTTTCCATAATGACTAGGGGATTTTAGACAGTGGTAACTTCAACAGTAGAATCAAGACATTGCCAGCTTCTCCCACTCCCCCACCACAGACTTTATCCTTGAGCCATAGCCTGGCTTTTATAGGAAGCTCTGTGCCCTTCACCACATGCTGGGCCATTCCTGGAACATTA
The DNA here is from genome assembly GCF_028878055.3 of Symphalangus syndactylus. NCBI lineage: Eukaryota > Metazoa > Chordata > Mammalia > Primates > Hylobatidae > Symphalangus > Symphalangus syndactylus. Next base: position 84,089,187 of record NC_072426.2, read on the forward strand.
CATCTTCCTCAAGGGACTGTTGTGTGAGGGTGGAGGACGAGTTGGATCCTGTGAGAAGAGAGCTTCCTCTTATAGATTCATGCTTTAGCCAGGAGAATAAATGACAGGGAGGGACAGTGTGGCTGGTGGAGGTGCCTGTTCCAGAGTGGCAGTGGTGTGGGGCTTCAGCAGAGTGTGGACCTGCAGGTGGAAGCAGGGAGAGAGAGGTCACAGTGGAGACGTTGCAAAGCCCAGGTAAGAAAGTTTGCTGAGCCCTATGATAGGAAGGTTCTAGGCAGAGCAAGACCCTTGGTATTCAAGTCAAGGAGGCTAAGAGAGGCTATGCGTCACATGATGGCATGTGAAAAGGTGTTTCTTGAAATGTGTTAGATCTTGGAGGCTGAAAAAGCTCATTCAGTGTAAATAATAAGGTATTATTTCTAATTTAAATTCTGCAAGACCTGGGAGATTAACTGATGTATTATATATTTCCTGAATTGTAATTTTCCAAGGCTGAAAGTTTGGGGGATTATTTAGCCATTCATGCAGCAGCTGTTATCATCTCTCTCTTATATTGCTTTATAACTTGAATTTTTAGGTAGAGCTACACATTGTTTTATACCAGCTTATCTTTTATTTTTTTAGACAAATCTTCAAGCAGTTTTTGACAAATAGAGTGCTGAAAGACGCCAAACAAAGGCGGTTTTTCAAATCCAATGATCTCTATGAGCTATTTACTCTGACTAGTCCTGATGCATCCCAGAGCACTGAAACAAGTGCAATTTTTGCAGGTATTACGTAAAATCATTTGATTTAAAGTAATCAGTTGCACAAGATGATACAATATAGTATTAGTGGTGTTTTTCCTCTTTACAGGAACTGGATCAGATGTTCAGACACCCAAATGCCATCTAAAAAGAAGGATTCAACCAGCCTTTGGAGCAGCCCATGATGTTCCAAAATGCAAAAAGTTCCCTGCTTCTAACATATCTGTAAATGATGCCACATCATCTGAAGAGAAATCTGAGGCTAAAGGAGCTGAAGTAAATGCAGTAACTTCTAATCAAAGTGATCCTTTGAAAGATGACCCTCACATGAGTAGTAATGTAACTAGCAATGATAGGCTTGGAGAAGAGACAAATGCAGTATCTGGACCAGAAGAGTCGTCAGTGATTAGTGGAAATGGGGAATGTTCAAATTCTTCAGGAACAGGCAAAACTTCTAGGCCATCTGGTGATGAAAGCATTGATGAAAAGTTAGGTCTTTCTTACAAAAGAGAAAGACCCAGCCAGGCTCAAACAGAATCTTTTTGGGAGAATAAACAAATGGAAAATAATTTTTGTAAGCACAAGTCAAAAACAAAACATCATAGTGTGGCAGAAGAAGAGACCCTGGAGAAACATCTGAGACCAAAGCAAAAGCCTAAGAACCCTAAGCATTGCAGAGACGCGAAGTTTGAAGGAACTCGAATTCCACACCTGGTGAAGAAAAGGTGTTACCAGAAGCAAGACAGTGAAAACAAGAGTGAGGCCAAGGAACAGAGCAATGATGATTATGTTTTGGAAAAGCTTTTCAAAAAATCAGGTAATCCATTTCATAGGTTTGCCACAGGGATGCTAGGATCAGAAAATTAGTAGGCTGTTTCTAGCAGTAGCAGTCTTTAACTGATGGTGCATAGAGGGCTTTCAGCCAGAAGCGTTTTTCTTCAAAAATTTAGATTTGAAATATATTGACATTTTAAAAATTATATTTACACCTCTTTTCTGAAGACCTAGAATAATTTGAAACTTTGGAAAACAATAGTACTTATGGCCACTCATGGGAAGTGTGCAATTCTTAAATAGATGTGTACTACCTGAACATTAGTAGGCAGTTACTTTACATGCTATGTGCTACATTAATCTGATTTTCCAAGCACAGGAGATTAAAGTAACATCATAAGGGAGAGAGACAAGCGTGTGGCTACAGACATTCTAGAAGTACGAAAGCTGATAGCTTATGTCAAGGGAGAAAAGTTAGGAGATGTAGACTCAACAATTGCTCAAGACCATGGAGTATATAGATAGCCCTGCTTAGTGATCCCTTAGCAGTCACTGTGTTCACAATGGATGGCCTTGAGTTACCAAAGATTCCTGCTTATGGCACTCAGTTTAAGAAGGCAGGTTTATGTGTAGCATTTCAGAAAGACTATTTAGCATGGTTAATTTTTTTGTTAATTTCATATTTTGAAGTAATTTCAAACTTAAAGAAATCAGTTGGGTCTCAAAAAAAAAAAGAAATCAGTTGGAATAATACGAAGAACTCTCCTATATCCTTTATCTAAGTTATTAACATTTTTCAGCTTTTGCTTTATCATTCACACACACACCCATCTATGCATACATTGGTTTTTTTTGGCAGGAATGCCACAGAGGTGACACCGTATCTTTTTTTTTTTTTTTTTATTATACTTTAGGTTTTAGGGTACATGTACACAATGTGCAGGTTTGTTACATATGTATCCATGTGCCATGTTGATTTCCTGCACCCATTAACTCGTCATTTGGCATTAGGTATATCTCCTAATGCTGACCCTCCCCCCTCCCCCAACCCCACAACAGTCCCTGGAGCGTGATGTTCCCCTTCCTGTGTCCATGAGTTCTCATTGTTCAATTCCCACCTATGAGTGAGAACATGCGGTGTTTGGTTTTTTATCCTTGCGATAGTTTACTGAGAATGATGTTTTCCAGTTTCATCCATGTCCCTACAAAGGACATGAACTCATCATTTTTTATGGCTGCATAGTATTCCATGGTGTATCTGTGCCACATTTTCTTAATCCAGTCTATCATTGTTGGACATTTGGGTTGGTTCCAACTCTTTGCTATTGTGAATAGTGCCGCAATAAACATACATGTGCATGTGTCTTTATAGCAGCATGATTTATAGTCCTTTGGGTATATACCCAGTAATGGGATGGCTGGGTCAAATGGTATTTCTAGTTCTAGATCCCTGAGGAATCACCACACTGACTTCCACAATGGTTGAACTAGTTTACAGTCCCACCAACAGTGTAAAAGTGTTCCTATTTCTCCATATCCTCTCCAGCACCTGTTGTTTCCTGATTTTTTAATGATGGTCATTCTAACTGGTGTGAGATGGTATCTCACTGTGGTTTTGATTTGCATTTCTCTGATGGCCAGTGATGATGAGCATTTCTTCATGTGTTTTTTGGCTGCATAAATGTCTTCTTTTGAGAAGTGTCTGTTCATGTCCTTTGCCCACTTTTTGATGGGGTTGTTTGTTTTTTTCTTGTAAATTTGTTTGAGTTCATTGTAAATTCTGGATATTAGCCCTTTGTCAGATGAGTAGGTTGCAAAAATTTTCTCCCATTCTGTAGGTTGCCTGTTCACTCTGATGGTAGTTTCTTTTGCTGTGCAGAAGCTGTTTAGTTTAATTAGATCCCATTTGTCAATTTTGGCTGTTGTTGCCATTGCTTTTGGTGTTTTAGACATGAAGTCCTTGCCCATGCCTGTGTCCTGAATGGTATTGCCTAGGTTTTCTTATAGGATTTTAATGGTTTTAGGTCTAACATTTAAGTCTTTAATCCATCTTGAATTAATTTTTGTATAAGGTGTAAGGAAGGGATCCAGTTTCAGCTTTCTACATATGGCTAGCCAGTTTTCCCAGCACCATTTATTAAATAGGGAATCCTTTCCCCATTTCTTGTTTTTGTCAGGTCTGTCAAAGATCAGATAGTTGTAGATATGCGGCATCATTTCTGAGGGCTCTGTTCTGTTCCATTGATCTATGTCTCTATTGTGGTACCGGTACCATGCTGTTTTGGTTACTGTAGCCTTGTAGTATAGTTTGAAGTCAGGTAGCGTGATGCCTCCATCTTTGTTCTTTTGGCTTAGGATTGACTTGGCGATGCGGGCTCTTTTTTGGTTCCATATGAACTTTAAAGTAGTTTTTTCCAATTCTGTGAAGAAAGTCATTGGTAGCTTGATGGGGATGGCATTGAATCTATAAATTACCTTGGGCAGTATGGCCATTTTCACGATATTGATTCTTCCAAGCCATGAGCATGGAATGTTCTTCCATTTGTTTGTATCCTCTTTTATTTCATTGAGCAGTGGTTTGTAGTTCTCCTTGAAGAGGTCCTTCACATCCCTTGTAAGTTGGATTCCTAGGTATTTTATTCTCTTTGAAGCAATTGTGAATGGGAGTTCGCTCATGATTTGGCTCTCTGTTTGTCTGTGATTGGTGTATAAGAATGCTTGTGATTTTTGTACATTGATTTTGTATCCTGAGACTTTCCTGAAGTTGCTAATCAGCTTAAGGAGATTTTGGGCTGAGATGATGGGGTTTTCTAGATATACAATCATGTCATCTGCAAACAGGGACAATTTGACTTCCTCTTTTCCTAATTGAATACCCTTTATTTCCTTCTCCTGCCTGATTGCTCTGGCCAGAACTTCCAGCACTATGTTGAATAGGAGTGGTGAGAGAGGGCATCCCTGTCTTGTGCCAGTTTTCAGAGGGAATGCTTCCAGTTTTTGCCCATTCAGTATGATACTGGCTGTGGGTTTGTTGTAGATAGCTCTTATTATTTTGAGATACGTCCCATCAATACCTAATTTATTGAGAGTTTTTAGCATGAAGGGTTGTTGAATTTTGTCAAAGGCCTTTTCTGCATCTATTGAGATAATCATGTGGTTTTTGTCTTTGGTTCTGTTTATATGCTGGATTACATTTATTGATTTGCATATGTTGAACCAGCCTTGTGTCCCAGGGATGAAGCCCACTTGATTATGGTGTATAAGCTTTTTGATGTGCTGCTGGATTCAGTTTGCCAGTATTTTATTGAGGATTTTTGCATGAATGTTCATCAAGGATATTGGTCTGAAATTCTCTTTTTTGGTTATGTCTCTGCCAGGCTTTGGTATCAGGACGATGCTGGCTTCATAAAATGTGTTAGGGAGGATTCCCTCTTTTTCTATCGATTGGAATAGTTTCAAAAGGAATGGTACCAGTTCCTCCTTGTACCTCTGGTAGAATTCGGCTGTGAATCCATCAGGTCCTGGACTCTTTTTGGTTGGTAAGCTATTGATTATTGCCACAATTTCAGAACCTGTTATTGGTCTATTCAGAGATTCAACTTCTTCCTGATTTAGTCTTGGGAGGGTGTATGTGTCGAGGAATTTATCCATTTCTTCTAGATTTTCTAGTTTATTTGCATAGAGGTGTTTGGATTCTCTGATGGTAGATTGTATTTCTGTGGGATCGGTGGTGATATCCCCTTTTTCATTTTTTATTGCATCTATTTGATTCTTCTCTCTTTTCTTCTTTATTAGTCTTGCTAGTGGTCTGTCAATTTTGTTGATCTTTTCAAAAAACCAGCTCCTGGATTCATTAATTTTTTGAAGGGTTTTTTGCGTCTCTATTTCCTTCAGTTCTGCTCTGATTTTAGTTATTTCTAGCCTTCTGCTAGCTTTTGAATGTGTTTGCTCTTGCTTTTCTAGTTCCATTAATTGTGATGTTAGGGTGTCAATTTTGGATCTTTCCTGCTTTCTCTTGTGGGCATTTAGTGCTATAAATTTCCCTCTACACACTGCTTTGAACGTGTCCCAGAGATTCTGGTATGTTGTGTCTTTGTTCTCGTTGGTTTCAAAGAACATCTTTATTTCTGCCTTCATTTCATTATGTACCCAATAGTCATTCAGGAGCAGGTTGTTCAGTTTCCATGTAGTTGAGTGGTTTTGAGTGAGTTTCTTAATCCTGAGTTCTAGTTTGATTGCACTGTGGTCTGAGAGACAGTTTGTTATAATTTCTGTTCTTTTACATTTGCTGAGGAGAGCTTTACTTCCAACTATGTGGTCAATTTTGGAATAGGTGTGGTGCTGAAAAAAATGTATATTCTGTTGATTTGGGGTGGAGAGTTCTGTAGATGTCTATTAGGTCCACTTTGTGTAGAGCTGAGTTCAATTCCTGGATATCCTTGTTAACTTTCTGTCTGGTTGATCTGTCTAATGTTGACAGTGGGGTGTTAAAATCTCCCATTATTATTGTGTGGGAGTTTAAGTCCCTTTGTAGGTCACTCAGGACTTGCTTTATGAATCTGGGTGCTCCTGTGTTGGGTGCATATATATTTAGGATAGTTAGCTCTTCTTATTGAATTGATCCCTTTACCATTATGTAATGGCCTTCTTTGTCTCTTTTGATCTTTGTTGGTTTAAAGTCTATTTTATCAGAGACTGGGATTGCAATGCCTGCCTTTTTTTGTTTTCCATTTGCGTGATAGATCTTCCTCCATCCCTTTATTTTGAGTCTATGTGTGTCTCTGCACGTGAGATGGGTTTCCTGAATACAGCACACTGATGGGTCCTGACTCCTTATCCAGTTTGCCAGTCTGTGTCTTTTAATTGGAGCATTTAGCCTATTTACATTTAACGTTAATATTGTTATGTGTGAATCTGATCCTGTCATTATGATGTTAGTTGGTTATTTTGTTCGTTAGTTGATGCAGTTTCTTCCTAGCCTCGATGGTCTTTACAATTTGGCATGTTTTTGCAGTGGCTGGTACCGGTTGTTCCTTTCCATGTTTAGTGCTTCCTTCAGGGGCTCTTTTAGGGCAGGCCTGGTGGTGACAAAATCACTCAGCGTTTGCTTGTCTGTAAAGTATTTTATTTCTCCTTCACTTATGAAGCTTAGTTTGGCCAGATATGAAATTCTGGGTTGAAAATTCTTTTCTTTAAGAATGTTGAATATCGGCCCCCACTCTCTTCTGGCTTGTAGAGTTTCTGCCGAGAGATCAGCTGTTAGTCTGATGGGCTTCCCTTTGTGGGTAACCCGACCTTTCTCTCTGGCTGTCCTTAACATTTTTTCCTTTATTTCAACTTTGGTGAATCTGACAATTATGTGTCTTGGAGTTGCTCTTCTCGAGGAGTATCTTTGTGGCATTCTCTGTATTTCCTGAATCTGAATGTTGGCCTGCCTTGCTAGATTGGGGAAGTTCTCCTGGATGATATCTTGCAGAGTGTTTTCCAACTTGGTTCCATTCTCCCCGTCATTTTCAGGTACACCAATCAGACGTAGGTTTGGTCTTTTCACATAGTCCCAAATTTCTTGGAGGCTTTGTTCGTTTCTTTTTATTCTTTTTTCTCTAAACTTCCCTTCTTGCTTCATTTCATTCATTTCATCTTCCATCAGCAATACCCTTTCTTCCAGTTGATCTCATCTGCTACTGAGGCTTCTGCAATCTTCACGTAGTTCTCGAAACTTGGCTTTCAGCTCCATCAGCTCCTTTAAGCCTTTCTCTCCATTGGTTATCCTAGTTATCCATTCTTCTAATTTTTTTTCAAAGTTTTTAACTTCTTTGCTATTGTTTTGAATTTCCTCCCATAGCTCAGAGTAGTTTGATCGTCTGAAGCCCTCTTCTCTCAACTCGTCAAAGTCGTCCTCCATCCAGCTTTGTTCCATTGCTGGTGAGGAACTGCGTTCCTTTGGAGGAGGAGAGTTGCTCTGCTTTTTAGAGTTTCCAGTTTTTCTGCTCTGTTTTTTCCCCATCTTTGTGGTTTTATCTACTTTTGGTCTTTGATGATGGTGATGTACAGATGGGTTTTTGGTGTGGATGTCCTTTCTGTTTGTTTTCCTTCTACCAGACAGGACCCTCAGCTGCAGGTCTGTTGGAGTTTACTAGAGGTCCACTCCAGACCCTGTTTGGCTGGGTGTCAGCAGTGGTGGCTGCAGAACAGCGGATTTTCGTGAGACCACAAATTCAGCTGTCTGATAGTTCCTCTGGAAGTTTTGTCTCAGAGGAGTACCTGGCCGAGTGAGGTGTCAGTCTGTCCCTACTGGGGGGTGCCTCCCAGTTAGGCTGCTCAGGGGTGAGGGACCCACTTCAGGAGGCAGTCTGTCCGTTCTCAGATCTCCAGCTGCGTGCTGGGAGAACCACTACTCTCTTCAAAGCTGTCAGTCAGACAGGGACATTTAAGTCTGTGGAGGTTCCTGCTGACTTTTTGTCTGTGCCCTGCCCCCAGAGGTGGAGCCTACAGAGGCAGGCAGGCCTCCTTGAGCTGTGGTGGGCTCCACCCAGTTCGAGCTTCCTGGCTGCTTTGTTTACCTAAGCAAGCCTGGGCAATGGCGGGTGCCCCTCCCCCAGCCTCGCTGCCGCCTTGCAGCTTGATCTCAGACTGTTGTGCTAGCAATCAGCGAGACTCCGTGGGCATAGGACCCTCTGAGCCAGATGCGGGACACAGTCTCCTAGTGTGCCATTTTCCAGGCCCGTTGGAAAAGCGCAGTATTAGGGTGGGACTGACCCGATATTCCAGGTGCCGTCTGTTACCCCTTTCCTTGACTAGGAAAGGGAACTCCCTGACCCCTTGCGCTTCCCGAGTGAGGCAATGCCTCGCCCTGCTTCGGCTCGCGCACAGTGCGCTTCACCAACTGTCCTGCACCCACTGGCACTCCCTAGTGAGATGAAACCGGTACCTCAAACAGGAATGCAGAAATCACCCATCTTCTGTGTCACTCAGGCTGGGAGCTGGAGACCGGAGCTGTTCCTGTTCGGCCATCTTGGCTCCACCCCCTGTGTGTGATACCGTATCTTACTCAGTGCATCTATCAGGAGACCCATGTTGGTTTGACCTATTACGAGTTGGTTTTTAAGATCACTTGGTTAAGGTGGAGTCTGCCAGGTTTCTCAATGCTAAGGTTAATATTTTTCCCTTTGTAATTAATTTGTGCTTTCAAAGAATATGCTTTGAGACTGTATAAATATCCTGTTTCTCATCAAACTTTTATCCATTAGTTTTAATATCCATTGATGATTCTTTCCTCAGTCAGTTTTTACTACAGTGGTTGCCAAATGGTGATTAACATTCTACTATAAGGAAGGTTTTCCTTCTCTTTTATTTATTTATTAATTTATTTTTAGATCAGTATGGACTAATGGATTCTTTTTTTCCATGACTGTAATCCATTAGTAGGGGTATTATGATGCTCGTATTGTCTTAGATTTGCCTCGTGGATGGGAGCTCCTTCAAGCTGGCTCCTTTGTCCCTCTGGTATGTCCCCACCATTCTTTGAGCACCTCCTTTCTTCTTGGCATACTAATGTATGCTGAGCTCAATTTGTATTCTATGCCAGCCCTGGAATCAGCCATTTCTTCAAGGAGCCCTAGAGAATGGTATTTAGGAACTAGGATCCGGGTTCTCAGAGTGTTCATTGCTGCTATTATGTCATTGCTTTCATAGCCAATAGTATCAGGAAATAGATGTATGTATGTGTGTGTATGTGTTTGTTGTGTACATACATATACACATACATACGAGCATATATATGCACAAGAAATTGCACAGATACACCTATCTCTATGTCTGTAAAAACCATGAGTTTGGCTTCTAGCAAAGGCAGATTAACGTTTACCCTTCCATGTGAAACAATGAAAACAATGACAAAACATGTGAAGCAGTGGTTTTCTGACACCAAAGGGCAGTAATCTCTTGAGAGATGGGAAACAAATGATCTGGGCTCTCCAGTTGCCCTGCCCTACTGCCTTGAGAGAATTTTCGTGCTGTAACAGAAAGAGGGAGAACCCAGATGGGAGTCCCAGGTAGACCCTCTGTTGAAAAGACAGAGCTGAGCATCAGGGGAGGACAGGGTGGCTGGCATTCACATGCAAGAGATGATAGAGGAGACATCTCTGCACAGGGAGAGAACCCCACAGGTCTGCAGAGTCTCCACTGGCACTCAGCTGAATACTGACCAGTGCATTGTGCAAGAAAACTACTTAAGGTCAGTGAAAAGGCCTTTCCTCTTTAACTTTTTGAATTAGAGGAAACATGTCTGGTCCTCTGGTGCTCACCCATGGCCAGGGATAGTGCCTGTTCCCACCAGCTAAGACTGGAAAAATATTTCATGGGGCATTGGGTATAATACAGAGTAGGGGGTCTTGCCTCTGTAGTAGGGAATGATCAGCCTTAGAGTGAGCACTGCTTCAACCCTACCTGAATGTTTACAGGAATATACAAATACCCAACATCCAACAAGATGAAATTCACAATGTCTGGAACCCAATCAAAAATTACTGGCTGGGTGTGGTGGCTCAGCCTGTAATCCCAGCACTTTGAGAGGCTGAGGTGGGTTGATTGCTTGAGCCTAGGAGTTCAAGACCAGCCTGGGCAACATGGTGAGATCCCATCTCTACAAAAAATAAAAAATTAGCCAGGTGTGGTAGCATACACCTGTGGTCCCAGCTACTTGCGAGGCTGAGCTGGGAGGATTGCTTGAGCCTGGGAAGTTGAGGCTGTGGTGAGCTGTGATCATCCCACTGCACTCCAGCCTGGGCAGCAGAGCGAGACCCCATGTCAAAAAATAAATAAATAAAATGTATAACCCAATTTTTAAACTGGACAAATAATTTGAACAGACTTCACCAAGAAAGATATGTAGATGGCAAATAAATATATGAAACTTGTTAATATTATTAGTTATTAGGGAAATGCCAGTTAGAACCATAATGAGACACCACTACACACCCTCTAGAATGGCTAAAATGAAAGAAGACTGACCATACTAAGTGTTGGTAAAGATATGAAGCAGTTGGGTCTCTCATACACGCCTGGTGGGAATGTAAAATGGCACAATCACTTTGGAAAACAGTTTGGCAGTTTCTTAAAAATTAGGCATGCACCTTCCTTATGATATAGTCTTTTCAGTCCTGGGTGTGTATTTGCCCAAGAGAAATGGAAAAATATGTCCATACAAAGGCTTGTACATAAATATTCATAGCAGCTTTATTAGTAATAGCCAAAAATGTAGAAATCAAATGTCCATCAGCAAGTAAATAGTTAAACTAACCATGGCATGTCCATATGATCAAATACTAATCGACAGGCCGGGCTTGGTGGCTCACACCTGTAATCCCAGCACTTTGGGAGGCCGAGGTGGGTGAATCACCTGAGGTCAGGAGTTCGAGACCAACTTGGACAACATGGTGAAACTCTGTCTCTACAAAAATACAAAAATTAGTCAGGCATGATGGTGGGTGTCTGGAATCCCAGCTACTTGGGAGGCTGAGCGGGAGAATCGCTTGAACCCGGGAGGTGGAGGTTGCAGTGAGCCGAGATCACACCATTGTACTCCTGCCTGAGTGACAGAGCGAGACTCTGTCTCAAAAAATATATATACTCGGCTGGGCGCGGTGGCTCACGCTTGTAATCCCAGCACTTTGGGAGGCCGAGGCGGGCGGATCACGAGGTCAGGAGATCGAGACCACGGTGAAACCCCGTCTCTAGTAAAAATACAAAAAATTAGCCGGGCGTGGTGGCGGGCGCCTGTAGTCCCAGCTACTCGGAAATGCTGAGGCAGGAGAATGGCGTGAACCCGGGAGGCGGATCCTGCAGTGAGCCGAGATTGTGCCACTGCACTCCAGCCTGGGCGACAGAGCGAGACTCTGTCTCAAAAAAAAAAAAAAAATATATATATATATATATATACATATATATATACATATATATATATATATACACATATATATATACATATATGTATATATATATACATATATATATACATATATGTATATATATATATATATACTAATCAACAATAAAAGGAAATAGAGTATTGATACATGCTACAGCATGGATGACTTTCGGACTAGTAAGATTAGTATATACTCTGATGCCATTTGCATAAAATTCTAGAAAACACACAGGCATGACAGAAAGTGGATTGGTTGTCTCGGCATGGAGTATTTGAGGGTGTGATTACAAAGGGACATGAGTTTTGCAGGTGACAGCTATGTTCATTGTCTTGATTGTAGTGATAGTTTCATGGTATGTACATAATGTCACAACTTACCAAATACTGTACTTCAGCAGTTATTGCATATCAGTTATACTCTAATAAGCTCCAAAAAGCAAAATAAGATGAGGGAATACTGTTATCTCCAATTTTATTTCAGCACCCTGGGCCCTTTCCATGTTTGTAGCTTCCTTCTTCAAGACCTTCATTTACAACGTACTGAGTTACTCGTCAATCCTAGGATACATGGTAGCTTTTTAGAATTTCTAACCTGAACTATGGCAAAAAACAGTTATACTAACTAGAATTCAATATTTGTTTTTATTTATACTAACTAGAGTTCAATATTTGTTTTTATTTCTTTTTGTCTTTAGTCTAAGTTTTTGGTCAAAACACTACTTGGGTTAAAAATAACTTAGTTCTTTTTTCTCACCCTTCATTGTATTTTCAGTGTGTGCTATCAATTTAAAATACAGTTAGGTTAATTTATTTGTTTGTATTCCACTTTAGGATTTCCTCCCATCCTTGTTGACTCTATGTTATCTTCTGAGTAGTAACACATTAACATAGTAACAAAAGACAAAATATGCAAAAAGGAATACCAGAGTAGTGTCATCCCTCACCCTGTCCCCACCTGTTCCTTCCCTTACCAGTCTCATGAGTTTCTGGCATTCATGTGTTTCTGTATTAGTCTGTTTTCACACTGCTGATAAAGACATACCAGAGACTGGGCAATTTACAAATGAAAGAGGTTTAATTGACTTACAATTCCACGTGACGGGGGAGGCTTTACAATCATGCAAGAAGGAGCAAGTAACATCTTTCATGGATGGCAGCAGGCAAAGAGCTTGTGCAGAGAAATTCCCATTTTTAAAACCATCAGATCTCATGAGACTCATTCACTAGTATAAGAACAGCACAGGAAAGACCCAACCCCATAATTCAGTCACCTCCCACCGGATTCCTCCCATGACATGGGAATTGTGGGAGTTACAATTCAAGATGAGATTTGGCTGGGACATAGCCAAACCATATCGTTCCACCTCTGGCCCCTCCCAAATCTCACATCTTCACATTTTAAAACCAATCATGCCTTCCCAACAGTCCCTCAAAGTCTCAACTCATTTCAGCATTAACTCAAAAGTCCACAGTCCAAAGTCTCATCCAAGACAAGGCAAGTCTCTTCTGCCTATGAGCCTGTAAAATCAAAAGCAAGTTAGTTACTTCCTAGATACATTAGGGTTACAGGCATTGGGTAAGTACAGCCATTCCAAATGGGAGAAATTGACCAAAACAAAGGGGCTACAGGCCCCACACAAGTCTGAAGTCCAGCAGGGCAGTCAAATGTTAAAGCTCCAAAATGATCTCCTTTGACTCCATGTCTCACATCCAGGTCATGCTGATGCAAGAGCTGGGTTCCCATGGTCTTGGGCAGCTCTGCCCCTTTGGCTTTGCAGGGTATAGCTCCCTCCTGGCTGCTTTCATGGGTGGCATTGAGTGTCTGCAGCCTTTCCAGGTGCATGGTGCAAGCTGTCAGTGGATCTACTGTTCTGGGGTCTGGAGGACCGTGGCCCTCTTCTCATAGCTCCACTAGGTGGTGCCCCAGTAGGGACTCTGTGTGGGGGCTCCAACCCCACATTTTCCTTCTGCATTGCCCTAGCAGAGATTCTCCATGAGAACCCTGCCCCTGCAGCAAACTTCTGCCTGGGCATCTAGGAGTTTCCATACATCTTTTGAAATCTAGGCGGAGGTTCCCAAACCTCAGTTATTGACTTCTGTGCACCCTCAGGCTCAACACCATGTGGAAGCTGCCAAGGCTTGGGGCTTGCACCATCTGAAGCCACAGCCTGAGCTCTTCGTTGGCCCCTTTCAGCCACAGCTGGAGTGGCTGGGACGCAGTACACCAAGTCCCCAGGCTGCACACAGCGTGGGGACCATGGGCCAGGCCCATGAAACCACTTTTTCCTCCTGGGCCTCTGGGCCTGTGATGGGAGGGGCTGCTGTGAAGGTCTCTGACATGCCCTGCAGACATTTTCCCCATTGTCTTGGGGATTAACATTGGGCTCCTCGTTACTTATGCAAATTTCTGTAGCCAGCTTGAATTTCTCTTGAGAAAATGGGGTTTTCTTTCCTATCACATTGTAAGACTGCAAATTGTCCAAACTTTTATGCACTGCTTCCCTTATAAAACTGAATGCCTTTAACAACACCCATGTCACCTGTTGAATGCTTTGCTGCTTAGAAATTTCTTCCGCCACATATCCTAAATCATCTCTCTCAAGTTCAAACTTCCACAAATCTCTAGGGCAGGGGCAAAACGCTGCCAGTCTCTTTGCTAAAACATAACAAGAATCACCTTTGCTCCAGTTCCCAACAAGTTCCTCATCTCCATCTGAGACCACCTCGTCTGGACCTTACTGTTCATATCACTATCAACATTTTTGTCAAAGCTATTCAACAAGTCTCTAGGAAGTTCCAAACCTTCCCACATTTTCCTGTCTTCTGAGCCCTCCAAACTGTTCCCATCTCTACCTGTTACCCAGTTCCAAAGTTGCTTCCAAAATGTATCCAAAGATACATTTTGGGGTATCTTTTCAGGAGCACACCTCCCCACTGGTACCAATTAACTTTATTAGTGCATTTTTACGCTGCTGATAAAGACATTACCCAAGACTGGGCAATTTACAAAAGAAAGAGGTTTAATCAACTTACAGTTCTATGTGGCTGTGGAGGCCTCACAGTCATGTCAGAAGGCAAGGAGGAGCAAGTCACATCTTACATGGATGGCAGCAGGCAAAGAGAGCTTGTGCAGGGAAACTTATTTTTAAAACCATGAGATCTAATGAAACTCATTCACTCATGAGAACAGTGTAGGAAAGACTCGTGTCTTCATAATTAATCACCTCCCACTGGGTTCCTCCCATGTCATGTGGGAATTGTGGGAGTTACAATTCAAGATGAGATTTGGGCGGGGACACAGCTGAACTATATCATTTTCTTTTGTAAAAATAAGCAGGCACATGTATAATTTTATATTCCCTTATTCTCTTACATAAAAGGTTGTACACTGTATTATCTTCTGTTCCTTTTTTTTAAAAAACTTCATATATCCTGAAGCCACTCCAGTATTAGTTAACAGAGAGCTATTCCTCCTCCTTTAGCGATTTTTATTGCTAGAGTGCTCTGCTATGTTGACCCAAAACCTGAAATCTAAAATGCTCTAAAATCCAAAACTTTTTGTGCACTGGCATGATGCCAGATGTGGAAAATTCCACACCTGACTTCATGTGATGGGTAACAGTCAAAACACAATTAACACTTTGTTTCCTGCACAAAATTGATAAACGTATTATATTAAAATTACCTTCGGGCTATGTGTGTAAGGTGTATGTTAAAAATATATACATTTTGTGTTTAGACTTGGGGCCCATCCCCAAGATGTCTCATTAGGTGTATGCAATTATTCCAAAATCTGAAAAAGGCAAAATCTGAAACACTTCTGGTCCCAAGAATTTTGGATAAGAGATATTCAACCTGTACCACAGTTTATCCACATATGAGGATTTAGATTGTTTATACCTTCTTTCAGCCACAATGCTGCACTAAATAATCCTATGCTTATACAAGAGGAATTGCTAGATCAAAAGGTAAAGACATATGTAAGGTTGTTTTGTTTATTCGTTTGTTTGAATAATGCCCAACTCCCTTTTGTAAGGTTTAGATCAATTTGAATTGTCACCAGCAGTTGTTGCCCAGAGCCTTGTCAAGAGTGTGGTGTTACACTTTTAATTTTTCCCAATCCGATAGGTGAGAAAGGATATCTGAAGTTTTAATTTCCAGTTATTTTCTTTGAGTGAAATTGAACTTTCATAGGACCATTTATATTTAAAAATTTTTTCTTTCTTTGAACTTGTCTGTTCATGTGTTTTGTCCATTTTCTAAATCAGGTTTTTGGTCCCTTTTTCCCCTTGGTTTTAAAGAGTTCTTTATATATTAGGGATGTTAGCTTTTCATTTTTCATATATGTTACAAGTATTTCCTCATTGGTTGTCCTTTATTACGATTTTTTTTCCTGTGAAACAGGTTTTTTTTTGTTTTTTTTTTTTTAAAAAAAACTTGTTTTTTTTCTTGTAAATTTGTTTGAGTTCATTGTAGATTCTGGATATTAGCCCTTTGTCAGATGAGTAGGTTGCAAAAATTTTCTCCCATTCTGTAGGTTGCCTGTTCACTCTGATGGTAGTTTCTTTTGCTGTGCAGAAGCTCTTTAGTTTAATTAGATCCCATTTGTCCATTTTGGCTGTTGTTGCCATTGCTTTTGGTGTTTTAGGCATGAAGTCCTTGCCCATGCCTATGTCCTGAATGGTATTGCCTAGGCTTTCTTCTAGGGTTTTTATGGTTTTAGGTCTAACATGTAAGTCTTTAATCCGTCTTGAATTAATTTTTGTATAAGGTGTAAGGAAGGGATCCAGTTTCAGCTTTCTACATGTGGCTAGCCAGTTTTCCCAGCACCATTTATTAAATAGGGAATCCTTTCCCCATTTCTTGTTTTTGTCAGGTTTGTCAAAGATCAGATAGTTGTAGATATGCGGCATTATTTCTGAGGGCTCCGTTCTGTTCCATTGGTCTATATCTCTGTTGTGGTACCAGTACCATGCTGTTTTGGTTACTGTAGCTTTGTAGTATAGTTTGAAGTCAGGTAGTGTGATGCCTCCAGCTTTGTTCTTTTGGCTTAGGATTGACTTGGCGATGCGGGCTCTTTTTTGGTTCCATATGAACTTTGAAGTAGTTTTTTCCAATTCTGTGAAGAAAGTCATTGGTAGCTTGATGGGGATGGCATTGAATCTATAAATTACCTTGGGCAGTATGGCCATTTTCATGATATCGATTCTTCCAACCCATGAGCGTGGAATGTTCTTCCATTTGTTTGTATCCTCTTTTATTTCATTGAGCAGTGGTTTATAGTTCTCCTTGAAGAGGTCCTTCACATCCCTTGTAAGTTGGATTCCTAGGTATTTTATTCTCTTTGAAGCAGTTGTGAATGGGAGTTCACTCATGATTTGGCTCTCTGTCTGTGATTGGTGTACAAGAATGCTTGTGATTTTTGTACATTGATTTTGTATCGTGAGACTTTGCTAAAGTTGCTAATTCTCACTCATAGGTGGGAATTGAACAATGAGAACTCATGGACGCAGGAAGGGGAACATCACACTCCGGGGACTGTTGTGGGTTGGGGGGAGCGGGGAGGGACAGCATTAGGAGATATACCTATTGCTAAATGACGAGTTAATGGGTGCAGCAAACCAACACGGCACATGGATACATATGTAACAAACCTGCACATTGTGCACATGTACCCTAAAACCTAAAGTATAATAATAAAAAATAAAAATAAAAAAAGAATGAGTAGCTCTTAGATGATGATAGTGTTCAACCATCAGTCTCTAAATTTAGGTGCTCAAGACACCATTGAAAAAGAATATTATATCCATATTAATTTTATCTATTCGTATTTAAAATTTTATTTAAGTTTAGCAGGCATAGAACATATTTGTATACTAATATTTATATAATTTATAAACAATATATATTTGGAAAAAAACTTGTCAGTCTTTTATTAATTAGAGTTGTAGTTCTAAGCCTTTTCTACATATAGATCATATGATGATTCGCCATGTTTTCTTGTACTACTTGTATGGTTTTGCTTTTTACATTCAGATTTCTGATCCATTTGGAGTATGAGGTGTGGATTTTATCTTGGTTCAAAGATAAAATGCCCCAACGTTTGTGCCCCAACGTTTGTACCATCATTTATTTCAAATATGTTTTTCTCAGTGATTAGAGATGCCTTTATCATGTAGTACATTTCCAAATGCAGTTCAATCTATTTCTAGTTTCTGGTCAATCTCCTGTTGTGTCTCTTCCTTCCTCAGCACCAAACTGTTGTAACTGGAGCGTGTTTTATTGTCCAATAGGGTGTCACTTTGCCTTTTCCGTGTTTTCTGATCTATTCGTGAAGGTTTATTGTTCTGTATGAACTTTAGTGTCAGTTTGTCTAGCTTCATAAGAAAGCTTGACATTTTTATTGAGATTACATTGAACATATAAATTAACTCAGGGAAAATGGTTATTGAGTCATTCTACTCAAATGCAAGGGATGTCTTTCTGTTTAAGTCTGATAGTCTATCTTCCCAGGAGTGTTTTCATGTCTTCTCCATATAGGCTTTACACATTGCCTGGGTTTATTCCTAAGTGTTTTGTCTTTTCTGTTACTGTAAATAGGATTTTCCCATCATTATATTTTTAGCTGGCTATTGTTTGTAAATAGGAATGTTATAGCTTTCAGTGTGTGAATTTTATATTTTTTTATGTTGCCTGAATTATCTTACTATTTTTTATCATTGATTCTCTAGGGTTTTCTAAGTGTACTATCACTTTGTTTTTTGTCTACTACAGTACTGTACTTATACAGAGGAGAAAAGTGTCTTTCTTGCATACAAAGTGAAATATCACTTTGGTATTTCTTTTCTTGCTAGTTGGCGTGCACAGTGTCATGAAGCACGATGCCATCGTGGATGGAGCCAGCCCAGATTATGTACTGGTGGAGGCAGAAGCCAACCGAGTGGCCCAGGATGCCTTGAAAGCACTGAGGCTCTCTCGTCAGCGGTGTCTGGGAGCAGTGTCTGGTGTTCCCACCTGGACTGGCCACAGGGGGATTTCTGGTGCACCAGCAGGAAAAAAGTAAGAGATTGCTGCATGCCATACTTGCAAGGAGGCCAAACAACTAAGGCTAGAAATAAAATCAGGGCAGGTGTGGAGGCATATACTGTTATTTCTCTTCAGGAATAAATCCCCAGGGAGGGATTATAGCAGCCAAATCTGGGTGACTTGGAGAAATACCGTTATAACTTTGCCTTCCTCCTTGCTTTCATCCCCTGTTTTCCATAGTGGCTTCAGGAGAAGTGATTGGTTTTATTTGAGAGATGGTGTTGTTAAAAATAGTAAGAGATACAGGATAATGATTAAACTTTAATGAGACAATTAGCCAATTTACAACACACATTAAATACTTTGCTATTCAGTATGCTCTTTTAGAATGATTTTCCTACCTGGAATTGAGAATGGTTCCCATCATCTTTTGAACAAGATACTGAGTGGTTCTCATTCTGAGATGCAGCAGTTCCTTTTTTTTCTTTATTTAGAGATGGAGTCTTGCCCTGTCGCCCAGGCTGGAGTGCAGTGGTGTGATCTCGGCCCACTGCATTCTCCGCCTCCCGAGTAGCTGGGATTACAGGCTCCTGCCACCATGCCAGGCTAATTTTTGTATTTTTAGTAGAGACGGGATTTCACCATGTTGGCCAGGCTAGTCTCAAGCTCCTGACCTCAAGTGATCTGCCTGCCTTGGCCTCCCAAAGTGTTGGGATTACAGGCATGAGCCACTGTGCCCAGCCAGCAGTTACTTTCTAGGAGGGTGGAGTGGAAGAATTGAGGGGGATAGAGCAGAAATGGCATGGCTGTGAAAGAATAACCATGCAGATGGAAATGTTTCCAGGAAGAAGTTGATTGTTGAAAGAGTATTTTGATCTCTAGGTCTCAAAAGCAAACATTTAATCTACTGTGATTCTTTTCCTTCTTTAGGAGTAGATTTGGTAAGAAAAGGAATTCTAACTTCTCTGTGCAGCATCCTTCATCAACATCTCCAACAGAGAAGTGCCAGGTAATATAGATAACCTTTTGGCTTTCCAGGGTGAGATTTGCTTGATTGAATGCTGTGAAAATTTCACCTGATTCTGGATGTGAAGAAAATGGTTATCTCTGGTGTAATGACACCTGATATTTGTGTTGCATGCTCTGATTTATGATGCACATTCACTTGAATCTAAAAGGACCTGCTGATTTCCTAAAGACAAAGTCTTTAACCCAAGATCCGTAGCAGCATTTCTGTTTTGCCATTAGAAGGTTGACACAGGGATAGATGTGTCGCTGCTAGGACAGCCTGCCTTGTCTAGAGGGAAAGTGCCAGCTCCAGAGACCACAACCCTCTGAAATAAATGTCCAGAAAACTGCCTTGAATGTTGGTGTCTGTAACTCACTGGCTGCTAGAGCAGAGTGCCTGTCTTTCTCTGTTCAAGAATGCCCTGCTTGCCTTGAGTGCTACCGTGGTTAAAACTAGTCCAGACTCCACCATTCAGTGGAAGTCTTTCTGATTAAGGATTATTTTAAAACTCCGAGCTTCAGACTCCAATTTTAAGTTAATATGAACATGTTTAGGATTACGAGTACCTTTTTGACTTCCCATGTTCTGTGCTTTTAGCAGTAGGGATTTGAGACCCTTTCAGAGTTAGATTTGTGTTTTTTTAAGGAAACTTGGCATTAGATGTAAGGTAGGAAAGAGTAAGAAGACTTAAAAGTGAAGAAAAAGAAGTATAGCTATGATATTGTTCCTTATCCGCAGTATACAGGTCAGGGTCCATTTGAGAGGAAGAACAGGAAAAGCCCACAGGTGCTGAAAGTGATCCTGGGCCTCCTAGAGACAGATTTTCCTGAAACCTTGCCTGGAAGCCTCCACTCTGCTTTCCCATCCACCACCATGTTGAGTGGTGACTAAGGGAATGGCTTGGTTGCCCCCTCTTTATTTTTTTTTTTTAGGTAATAGTCTCTTAACAGTGGGAAGATTTAGATACCGGACCCTCCTCCTTTCCCTTTTCATTAGGTGGAGTCTCAGTCTTACCCCGTCAACCTCACCACCCTGGCACGTGTGTTGTCTTGTGACCCTTCACAGCCTTTGGGGAAGGAAGTGGGGGCATAAACTAGAAATTAAATATTTCAATATAGTGGTTTTCTTTTTCTAGGATGGCATCATGAAAAAGGAGGGAAAAGATAATGTCCCTGAGCATTTTAGTGGAAGAGCAGAAGATGCAGACTCTTCATCCAGGGCCCTCGCTTCCTCCTCACTCTTGGCTAAAATGAGAGCTAGAAACCACCTGATTCTGCCAGAGCGTTTAGAAAGTGAAAGCGGACACCTGCAGGAAGCTTCTGCCCTGCTGCCCACCACAGAACACGATGACCTTCTGGTGGAGATGAGAAACTTCATTGCTTTCCAGGCCCACATTGATGGCCAGGCCAGCACTAGGGAGATACTGCAGGAGTTTGAATCCAAGTTATCAGCGTCGCAGTCTTGTGTCTTCCGAGAACTATTGAGAAATCTGTGCACTTTCCATAGAACTTCTGGTGGTGAAGGAATTTGGAAACTCAAGCCAGAATACTGCTAAACAACATTGCTTCCTAAACTTTCAAGTCCCTTTTTCTAACGGGCATTTCTGATTATTAATTTATTATTAATAATCATGTTTGTCAACGGAAGTTGGCTGCACTTGATGTTTGTTTGCATGATGTCTACCTCAGAATTAAAACTTTAAGGAGGAAGAAACTCTTCTCTGAAAGTTGAAAGTTTTAATAATGCTAGCTGAAGGAGAAAATACTTGGATTTTTTTTTTTTTTTTTTTTTGGCAATCTGAATTATATTATAAAATCAGGTACCTAATAGTTACTCCTTGGATCACATTTGTTCCTTTACCCAAAAGATGCTGTCAGGGAGCACAGTTAGAAGTTTGCAGAACAGAAATCTCAATGATTTTTTTTATTGGTGCTAAAAACAGGTCTTACATTCAGTCAGACCTATTCAATAAGTTCATCAATTTCTGATAACAGCATTATTTTGATGCATAAACTTTAAACATTTAAATTTACCGTTTAGGTAAATTTAAATAACAAAGGTCAGGTTTGTTATGTGTTGTTTGATAATTATATTAATTTTCTTGAAAAGATCCTCTTTTCAAGGTACTGGTAAATTGGTGAGTATTTTTATTAGTAAAGCATGAAATAGTATGGTAATAAATGATAAGACATGTATTTGTGGAAAGCTGTAGGGTATTCAGTTTACCCTGGCTTTCCTTTAAGCAGAGGGCATCTTTTTCCCTCCTACAGTCACACTGTGTTATCATAAAAAAAAAATCAAAGCCAAAAGTAGGTACATAAAAACCACACATGTGCATGCACACAAACATCACTGCAGCCCACAGCAGACCCAGCCGTCGTTACCATGAAGTGACACCACTCCAGGCCTCTCTTGTCTGCAGGCTGGCAGGCTGTCTTCTCTCCAGTTGCCTTCGTCTTGCGCCTGCCTTTGCATTCCCTGCGACGGGCTTTCCTGTTTCTGTGGTTTGGATTCCAGCCAAGGCTGTTTGTATCTCACTACTGTTTATGTGTTTATGGTTCTGTGATGGTGTTGCTTTGATCCTCAGTTTATTTTCTTACCCAAGTTTTTCTTATTTCCTTCTCAGGATGATTTTATCATCTCATCTTTGAAGTGTTGTTTTCTGAAATTCATCGTATTCCTGGAATGTCTTCTGTAGCTATCTCAGTGCAGTTTGTTTTTTGGATTCGTATTCTCTGGCCTGCTGTTTTCCTCTCTCTCATTTTTCTGTAGTATGCCTGCCCTCCTGCCCTGCTATTTCTTTACATCTCGCTCATTCTTAACATGGATAGCTGTGTCCAGATCTTCTGTCTGCTCCTCCCTGTAACTCAGAGAGGAGGGTTCTGGGCAGGGGGGCCTTGCCGGACTGCATGACAGGACATGAGTTTTGCTTTCTCTGCTCTAATATTTTGCATAAGCCAAGAATCCTTTTCTTAGAGATGTTCTATATGATTCCTGTCAGGATTTTCTAGTTTTTTTGGATTATAGCTTGTTCATTTCTTTTGTTTTTAGTTTGGTTTGTATATAATGAGGGAAGAAGATGATTACATTATTTTTGTCACTTTGCCATCATTGTTTAGAAGTCATAGAAAGAATTTTTAAAGAGGCCAATAAGTCTTAAACTTGAGTACTTGGCTTAGAAGGAAGTCAAAACTCCTTCCTTTTTGACTAAGTAGTTTGTTTCTCGGGAGCTCTTAATTTCTATTTTTATAATCATTAGCCTATAAGGAAATTGTGTCTTCCTTGTCCTCAGGGTGATCTGCTGACCTTGTTCACTCATATAAAGCATTTGGGCATCATACTTACAGTGTCTGAAACATAAACTGTATTGAGCTAGACAAGGTGTAGCCTTCTCTTCAAGTAGCAAATACTATCAAAAGCTATAATGCAGTAGGAGCAACGTGGTCCTTGTTCCAGTTCCAGTTCTTGTCTCAGTTCTGCTGCTGACGTACCATGATCTTGGGAAGGTGGTGTCTCAGTGTGGAGATCTGACACATTGTTATCGTGCCTCCTGGATGGAGGGACTTGGAGAACAATGCAGTAAGTAGAATGGTTTTAACAATACAGAGAAATTTATTCATTTAGATAAAAATCTAATTTTTAGAACTTTAAAAGCTTTGTACAATGTAGATAGATTTAATGTATTTAACATGCTTTATCAGCACAAATAAGGGATTTTAAAATTTTATCAGAAAATTAAATATGTTAATACCATCACCATTAAAAATGTTCAAGCAATAGTCTGCCTCCCCACCCCCACACCATCTTGCACCTGTTCCACAGCTAAGTACAGCCCTATGTTTGGTGTGTATTCTCCATGCATTTAGAGAATCACATGACACAGACTGCTGCTATAATGTCATTTTCCCATTCTTCCTTTCCTAATAAAATTTTTGAGTTTTACCTGGACGTCTGGCTGCTCAGCTTAAGACTACTTCTCAGCCTCTCTTAGAGTTAACTGTGGCCATATGACTAAGTTTTAAACTTCCCAATTGGCCCTTTAAATAAGCAGCGTATGCACTCTCCTTGACATTGCCCTTTCTTGCTGGCTGGGAGGCCAATGGGAGCTTCAGTAGTGACCTGGCATCTCAAGAGATGGAAGTGATGTGTTGAGGAAGGAGAAGTTGGCCTGCCAGTCTTGAACTGCTCTCCTTTGCCCTGCTATTTAAGAGTAAAATAAAATACTGACTTGCTTAAGCTACTGTCTTTTGAAGTCTATTATAGCAACTAGTTTGCTTTAAATATGTAATTTATATTAATGGCGTTATACCATCCTTATTTTGCAACTAACTTTTCATTTAATATTATATGCAAGACATTTCTATTCCTGTAAGTATAGCTCTGCCTGCATAGAATTGTTGGATTAATGATGTAGATTTTAAATGTCAGTGGATGTAGCAGAATTGCTTGAGTCAATTCACCCTCCATAAAAGGACCCATTTCTCCAAACGCTTGCCAACAGTAAGTGGTATCAATATCGGTAGATTGTTTTGTTTTGTTTTGTTTTGTTTTAACCAGTCTCATGATTGAAAGTACCTTGTTTTCACTTGAATTTCCCTGATTACTTACAAAATCAAACTTTCCATGTTTATTGGCCATTTGTAGATCTCTACCGTATGTTGCCTATTTGTGTTATGTTGGCCTAGTTTTCCGGTGGGTTGTTTATCTTTTAGGATTGCTCCCCTAAACAAAAACAAAAAGGCAGTTATTCCAATGATCAACAAATATTCTTTTCTCCACCAGTTTAAAATGTCAGCTTTCAACTCATCACATGCTAAGTTGTCTATTTCTGACCTGTGGATCTAGGTGTTGGTTCTACCAACCACACTCCTCACACTGTCATTTGGTGCTTTGCATTGTGTTTTGCCATTCATGAGCAAGTTCCTTTTCCTTTCTCCCCCTCTTCAGTGTCTTATTCTTGGATGTTTTCTGTTCCAGCTGAATCAAGAATTAGTTTATTAAATTCTAGTAAAATTGTGGTGTTCTTTTGACTAGGATTGCATTTGTTTACACATTAATTTGAGAATAATAGACCTCTTTATAATTAATATAATGTTTCTGATTAGTGTTACGATAGGCCTCATTTTATTAAAGTCTTATATTCTTGGATGAAATTTTAATAACTTTCTTCATAAATGTCTTGCACATTTCATAATAGGCTTGTTTCTAGGTGTTCTATAGATTTTTAGTTTTGGTTGTGAGTCTTTTAACTTATATAAAAATATGGAGGATGAGCATATTCACGTATCTGTTCTGTGATGTTTATCATACGGAAGTTTTAAAATATAGTAAATTCAGTCTTTCCATATTTTTTGTTTATTTAAGAACCATTCCCTAGCTAGGGTCATGAATACATTCTCATAAATTATTAATCCCATATGGATAGCTAGTTTCCCTAGCACCTTTAAAAAATAGTTTATTATTTTCCTCGTGATGTATAAGGCCACCTTTACCAATTTACATATAATTTATGGGAATGTTTCTTGGCTCTGCATTCTGTTAAATTGGTCCATTTATCTAACTTTGCTAGTAACCCACTGTTTTTATCATTGTGGTATCATAATTGATTATCACAAATGGTAGAATGTCCTCAAAGTCTTTTCTGGTATACATTGATATAATTGTATAGCTTTTCTTAGTGTGGTAAAGTACACAGTTAAATTTTCTAACACTGAAATATCTTTTAGACTTTCACTTCCAGAATGGCAATGTGAAGGGCCCTGTGGACCCACTGTCCTAGGAATTAGCTATAACTGGTGAAAATTGTAACAAAAAATAAACACCTTCCTCTCATACAGAGAGACACAGACACTTAATGTCACTGGAAATTGTCCTAAAAGTATGTAGAATAAAGTAACGCTTATTCAAGAAAATCCAAATCTTGGTAAGAACAGTGAGTCAGACACTTCAGCCACAGCACACTCTCTCCCTCCCTCCCATTTCAGTGGGTGCAGCCAAGAAAACAGAGCTCCGTCTCCTTCAGCTCCCTGTCCAGAGGTATGGTACCTCACAGGGAGGGGCAAGATGCCAGCATTTCTTATCCCCTCCAGCTCCAAGTGGCAAGAGCTAAATTCATGAAGTTAAAAACTATAATAAGGAAAAAATGCACTAAAGGGGTTCAATAGTAGATTTGAACTGGCAGAAGAAATTGTCAGCCAACTGGCAGATAGAATAAGAGAGATATGCTTTCCAAAGAACAGAGAGAAAAAAAATGAAAAATGAGCAAAACCTCAGAGAAATGTGAAGTACCATTATGTGCACCATTAAGACCATTAAGTATTCATGTAATGGGAGTACAAGAAGAACAGAAGAAAAAGGAAATATTTAAAGATACAATGACTGAAAACTCTCCAAATTGATTGAAAAACATCTAGGAAGCTTAGTGAACTTCCAGCATGATAAATGCAGAGGGATTCACAGACACATCATAGTAAAAAATGCTGAAATCAAAGATGAGAAAACCTTGAAAGTAGTGAGTGAAAAAAAGATACATCACTTAGGGAACAAAATTAATACTGGACTTCTCAAAAGAAATAATGGAGGCCAGAAGGCAGGTATATCAGTCAAAGTGCTTGAAGAAAAAAAAAACTGTCAGCCAAGAATCCTATATCCAGCAAATGTATTATTCAAAAATGAAAGTGAAATAAAGACTTTCCCAGATAAAAGCAGAAAAATTGTTGTTAACCAACCTGCCTAATAAGTATTAAATGAAGTTCTTTAGGCTGAAAGCAAGAGAAGAGCACCAGTAAAAGCAATTATATAATTATAAAAGTCACATAAATGCATATTTTTCTCCTCTTAACTGATTCAAAATGCAACTGTATCAAATAATACATATACGATGTATTGGTCTATAACATACAGAAATGTCATATATGTAACATTTGTCAAAACAGCACAAAGGAGGTGACTGGGAGCAAAGCTGTAATAGACTAATGAAGTGATGGCAGATGGTAAAGTAATAATTATAACAATGTGTTGGATTTGTAACATTAATAGATACCATATGTATACCTAAAATATCACAAAAAGGGGGAAAGGGAATATAGCTATATAGGAGTAAAGCTTCTATATATTATTGGAGTTAAGCTTGTGTAATTCTAAGATTCTGATAAGATATATATGGTAAACACTAGAGCAACCACTAATAAAATAACTCCAGAAATATAGTTCAAAAATTATTAATAAAATTAAAATACTACCTTAGAAAATACTCACTTGATGCAAAAGGCAATATTAAAAGAGAATGAAAAGAATACAAAGGATAATAGAAAACAAAAAGTAATGTGTATTCAACTTATCAATAATAAATGTTAATGAATTTAATCAGGCAGAGACTATCAGATTGGATTAAAAATACATTCCAGCTCTATGTTATCTATGGGAGACACACTTTAGGCTCAACGATGCAGATAGATTAAAAGTAAAAGGGTACAAAAAGAAATAGTGCAAACAATTGCCATAAGAAAGCTGGACTGGCTATACTAGTGTCAGACAAAGTAGACTTTAAGACAAAAATGTTCCTAGAGATAGAGACATTTTATAATGATAAAAAGTTTAACCCATCAAAAAGATATAGCTGTTGTAAACATATGTATGAGCTTAACAGTATCAAAACACACAAAGCAAAAACTGACAGAAATGGAAGAAGAAAATGGTCACAATAATAATTGGAGACTCCAATAACCTATTTTCAGTAATGGACAAAACTAGACACAAGGTTAACAATGAAATAGAAAACTTGACCAACACTGTAAACCAACTCGCCCTAACAGACATCTATAGAACACTTCACCCAAGTGCTACAGCATATACATTCTCAAATGCTCATGGAACATTCTTCAGAATAGGCCTTATGCTAGACCATGAAACTTCAGTACATTTAAAAGGATAGAAATAATGCAAAGTGCATTTTGTGATCATAATCACAGGATTAAATTAGAAATAAAAAATGGGAACATTTGAAGGACTCACAATTAGGAAATTGAACAACACACTACTGAATAACCAATAGACCAAAGAAGACAACAAGAAGGTAATCAGCACTTTGAGACTAATGAAAATTAAGACACAAGTAAACTGTACAGATGCAGCTAAAAAAGTGCTTAGAGGAAATTTATAGGTGTAAATGCCTGTATTAAGAAGGAAGAAATAAAGCAATAACCTTTCTTCCATCTTAAGTCACTGAAGAAAGAAGAACAAACTAAACCTAAAGCAAGCAGAAGGAAGGAAATAATAAAGTTCGAGTAGAAATTAATGAAACAAAGAATAGAAAAACAATAGAGAAAATATTACTAGAAACTAGTAATTTGAAAAGATCAATAAATATGACAAATATTTCACTAGATTGACCAATAAAAAGGCAATACTCAAATTACTAGGATCTGATATGAAAGAGTAGACACTACTACCAACCTTACAGAAATGGGCAATTTGAATAGACCTATAACTAGTGAACAGATTAAACCAGGAATCAGAAAATTGCCCACAAAGAATAGTCCAGGCACAGACAGTTTTACCACTGTGTTCTACCAAACAATCAAATAAATAGTAGCAATTATTCTCAAACTCTTAAAAGAAATAGGAGGGAGTACTTCCCAGTATTGCCCTGATAACAAAACCACTCAAAGATATCACAAGAAAACTGCAGACCAATATGTCTTAGGAAATACATGAAAAATCCTCAACTAAGTGCTGCAAACCAAATCCAGCAACATATAAAAATAATTATACACCATCACCAAGTAGGATTTATCCCAGGGATATAAGATTGGCTTAACATGTGAAAATCAATGTAATACATTATATCAATATAATAAAAAAGTCATCTCTACTGATGCAAAAATAGGTGCATTTGAATAAATCCAACACCCTTTCATCATAAAAATGTTCAAAAAACGAGGAATGGAAGGAAACTACCTTAACCTGATAAAGAACGTCTATGAAAAATCTACAGCTGTCTTTATACTTAATGGTGAAAAACTGAATGCTTTCCCACTGAGATTAGAAATAAGACAAGGATGCCCATTATCACACTTCTATTTAACATTGTACTGGAGGGTCTAGCCATTGCAATTATGCAAGAAGAAAAGAAAGGTTGGGAAGGAAGAAGAAAAACTCTGTTCACAAATGACATGATCTTGTATGCAAAAAATTCTAGGGAATCCACTAAAAAAAAAAATACCGAAACTAATAAATGAGTTCAGCAAGATGGGAGGATACAACATCAGTATTTAAAAATCAATTGAGTCTGGCATGGTGGCTCACGCCTGTAATCCCAGCACTTTGGGAGGCCAAGGCGGGCTGATCATGAAGTCAGGAGATCGAGACCATCCTGGCTAACACCGTGAAACCCCATCTCCACTAAAAATACAAAAAATTAGCCAGGCATGGTGGCGGGTGCCTGTAGTCCCAGCTACTTGGGAGGCTGAGGCAGGAGAATGGCATGAGCCTGGGAGGCAGAGCTTGCAGTGAGCCAAGATTGTGCCACTGCACTCCAGCTTGGGTGACAAAGCGAGACTCTGTCTCAAAAAAAAAAAATCGTATTTCTACACACTTGCAATGAATAATCAAAAATGAATAAGAATATTCATAATAGCATCAAAAAGAATAAGGTGCTTAATAACATATTTAACAAAAAGTGCAAAACTTATACTCTGAAAACTACAAAACATTGCAGAAAGTAATTAAAGAAGACCTAAATCAATGGAAAAACATCCCATGTTCATGGATCAGAAGAGTTAATGCTGTTAAGATGACAATATTCCTCAAACTTATCTACAGATTCAGCATAATCCCTGTCAGAATCTCTGCTGACTTCTTTGCAGAAATTGACAAGCTGATGCTAAGAGTTATATGAAATTTTAAGGGACCCAGAATAGCCAAAGAAATCCTGAAAAAGAATAAAGTAGAAAAACCCACATTTCCTCATTTCGAATTACAAAACAACAGTAATTAAGAAGTGTGTTACTGGCACAAGGGTAGACATAGATCACTGTATTTTTTTAAAAATGGTGATTCCAGAAATAAATGCAAACATCTGTAGTCAACTGGTTTTCAGCAAAGGTGCCAAGTCCATTCAGTGGGGAAAGAACAGTCTTTTCAACAAATGGTGCTGGGACAAGTGGATATTCATGTGCAAAAGAATGAAGTTGGACACTTACCTTACATTATATTTAAAAAGTTGGCTGGGTATGACGGCCCATGCCTGTAGTCTTAGCACTCTGGGAGTCAAAGGGGCAGATTGCTTGAGTCCAGGAGTTTCAGACCAGCCTGGGCAACATGGCAAAGTCATGTCTCTACAGAAAAAACAAGTTAGCTGGTCATGGTCATGTGCATCTATAGTTCCAGCTACTCAGGAGGCTATGGTGAGAGGATTGAGCCCAGGAGGTCAAGGTTATAGTGATCCATGAGCATGCCACTGTACTCCAGCCTGGGTGACAGAGCAAGACCCTATCTCAAAAAAAAGAAAAAAGAAAAAAAGTTAAAATGGATGAAAGAGGCCGGGCACGGTGGCTCATGCCTGTAATCCCAACACTTTGGGAGGCTGAGGCAGGCAGATCACAAGGTCAGGAGTTTGAGAGCAGCCTGGCCAATATGGTGAAACCCTGTCTCTACTAAAAATACAAAAATTAGCTGGGTGTGGTGGTGTGTACCTGTAGTCCCAGCTACTTGGGAGGCTGAGGCAGAAGGATCACTTGAACACAGGAGCTGAGATTGTGCCACTGTGCTCCAGCCTGGGTGACAGAGTGAGACTCTGTCTCAAAAAAAAAAAAAAAAAAAGACCTAACTATCAAAGCAAAACCTATAAAACTCTTAGAAGAAAATGGGTAAATCTTCATGAACTTGGGCTTGGCAAAGCATTCTTAGATATGACCTTAAAAACACAAGCAGCAAAAGAAGAGAATTTGGACTTCATTGAAATTTAAAGCTTTTGTGCTTCGAAGGATACCATCAAGAAAGGGAAAAGACAACCTACAGAATTGGAGAAAATCTTTGTGAACCGTATCTAATAAAGACTCAGAAATAACTTTAAAAATGGACAAAGGATCTGATTAGACATTTTCCCAAATATATAAAAATGGCCAATAAGCACATGAAAAGATGCTTGACATCATTAGTCATCAGGGAAATGCAAAGCAAAAACACGATGAGATATCACTTCACACCCACTAAGTTGGCTAAAATAAAAAAGATAGTAACAAGTGTTGACAAGAGATTGTAGAGAGATTGGAAGCCACAGATACTGCTGGTGACGAATGTAAAATGGTGCAGCCACTTTAGAAAACAGTTGCAATTTCTCAAATGATTGAGAACACAGAGCTAGCCTACGACCTAGAAATTCCTCTCCTAGGTATATAACTAAGTGAAATGAAGACATATGTCCACACAGAAACTTGTATATGAATGTCTCTAGCAGCATTGTTCATAATAGCCAAAAAATGGAAACAGCTCAAATATACATCAATAGGTGAATGGATTTTAAAATGCAGTATATCTATACACTGGAATATTATTCAGCCCCAAAAAGCAATGAAGGACTGATACACTGATACATGCTATAACACTGACGAACCTCTAAAATTTTCTGCTAAGTGAAAAAGTCATAAAAGACCACATGTTATGATCCCATCCATATAAAAGTCCAGAATAGGGAAATCTATAGCAACAGGAAGTAGGTTAGTGGTTGCTTAAAGAAAGAGTGGTAAGTAGGTTGCTTAAAGGGTCATAAGTGAGGACAATAGTTAAGTTGGGGGTTTGGAGGTGATTTTTAGGTTTTCAGGTGATGAAAATGTAAAATTGAGGTGGTGATGGTTGCATATATCTTTGAGTATACTAAAAGCTACTGAATTGTACTACTGAAATAAATGAGTTATATGGTATATGAATTATATCTCAGTATGGTTGTTAATAAATAATTAACATAAGGTGCAAGATAAATTGGGAGCTTAACAAAAAGACAACCCAATTAAAAATGCTTGAAGAATCTGAATAGACATTTCCCAAAGAAGATATACAAATGGCCAAAAAGCACATGAAAAGATGCTTGACATCATTAGTCTTTAGGGAAATGCAAGTCAAAACTGTGATGAGGTACCACTTCACAGTCACTAGCATGACTATAATAAATTTTTTAAAAACTCAATAACAAGTGTTGACAAGGACATGGATAGGCAAACCCTTATACATTGCTGATGAGAATGTAAAATGGTGCAACCACTGTGAAAAACAGTTTGGTGTTTCCTCAAAACGTTAAACGTATAATTACCATATGATCCAACAATTATACTTTGTGGAATATTCCACTAACTGAAAACTGGTGCTCAAACAAATACTTGTATGGGAATATTCGTAGTAGCACTATTCACAATGGTCAAAATGTGGAAACAGTTGAAGCGCCCATTGACAGATGAATGGATAAACAAAATGTGGTATATCTATACAGTGGAATGTTACTCAGCCACAAAAGGGATGAAGTACTGATGCAACAACAGGGATGACACAAAAGATAACATATTGTATGATACCATTTATATAAAATACACAGAACAGGGAATTCTGTAGACAGAAAGCAGATGAATGGTTGTGAGAGGCTGGGGTGGGGAGGGGGTATGGGGAGTGATTTCTTTTTTTTTCTTTTTTTTTTTTTTTTTGAGACAAAGTCTTGCTCTGCTGCCCAGGCTGGAGTGCAGTGGCACGATCTTGGCTCACTGCAAGCTCCACCTCCCAGGTTCATGCCATTCTCCTGCCTCAGCCTCCCAAGCAGCTGGGACTACAGGTGCCCGCCACCATGCCCAGCTAATTTTTTTGTATTTTTTTAGTAGAGTCAAGGTTTCACCGTGTTAACCAGGATGGTCTCGATCTCCTGACCTCGTGATCAGCCTGCCTTGGCCTCCCAAAGTGCTGGGATTACAGGCGTGAGCCACCACACCCAGCTGGGGAGTGATTTCTTAATGGGTATAGGGTTGTTTTATGGGGTGATGAAACTGCTTTGGAACTAGATGGAAGTGGTGATTGCACAACATTGTGAATGTACTAAAGGCTGCTGATTTGTACACTTTAAAAAATACCTTAAGGTTTTCAATATTGCTTTCAGTCAATTTTGGTAAGATTTTTCTAGAAAATTGTTTGTTTTGTCTGTTTTAAAAGTTGTTCCTTTGTGGTTATCATCTGTTTGTCATTGGTGTTCTGCAGTTTCATTATGATTTATGTGGTTTTTTTCCACATAAATTTTTAAAAGTTGTTCCTTTGTGGTTATCATCTGTTCGTCATTGGTGTTCTGCAGTTTCACTCTGATTTATGTGTTTTTTTTCCCCTTCTGGTTCAGTCCTCAGAGATATGTGGATTTATTTTTATCCTGTATGGAGCCTGTGCTTCCTGAATTTAAGGATTCATGTCCTTCAACAATTCTGGAAGACTGTAGCCATTATTTCTTTGAATACTGCCTCTCCTCATTTGCTTTCACCCCTCCGGAACTTTTATTTCTAACTTTCTGGTTAAGCTATCCATTGAATTTTTATTTTATTTTTTTGAGACATAGTTTCACTTTTGCCCAGGTTGAAGTTCAGTGGCACGATCATAGCTCAGATCATAGCTCACTGCAAACTTTTGACCATAGCTCACTGCAACCTCGAACTCCTGGGCTCAAGTGATCCTCCTGCCTCAGCCTCCCAAGAGGCTGGGGCTACAGGCGGGTGCCACCATACCTGGCTGAAGTTTGAAAATTTTTTCAGAGAGACAGAGTCTCGCTGTGTCATCCAGGCTGGTCTTGAATTCTTGGCTCAAGTGATCCTTCTGCTTTGGCTTCCCAAAGCACTGAGATTACATGTATGAGGCACTGTACCCAGCCTGAATTTTAAATTTTATAGTCATAATGTTTATTTCTAAAATTGCTTCTTCCTTCCCTCTAAACTTCCCGATTTTGTCTTACAATGCTTTTTTCTAATTTTTTCTTCTTGTGGCTATAATAATTTTAAACACCACTGTTTCATAGTCTCCATCAGATTACTGCACTGGCTGCAGGTCTTGCTATTGTTCCTGCTCTTTGTGGTGTCTGCTGGCTCTCCCTCATAGTAAATTGTTTGTGTGTGTGTGTGTGTGTGTGTGACGTTTTTGTGTGTAAAGATGGGTGAGTCATCTTCAAAGGGGCTTTCTCACCAGCGTGGTTTTTGTATGTGCTTGCATCTCATGGTTATTATCAGCCTGGGACCAATTTTTTCTGTTAATTTCTTAACTTTCAATGTTTTGGATCTTGTGGTAATGTAAGTTTGGACTTCAAACTCATATGAACTTATAGTTATGAATTGTCTGAGTGTAGAGGTGGGGGGAGATATGAGGGAGGATAAGTCCCCCACTAAGAATCCAGCTCAAACAGCAAAGCTTCTCTGTAGCGGAAGGTAGATTCTATTAATATTCTAGCCCATTGTTTTTCTGAGGGCCACACCTGTACGAGGGGGTCTCAGTTCTGATTCTTTTTCTAAAGCAAACCCACATTTTTGTCTGCTACCCATGCCTTGGTGTTAAATCCAAACTTCTGTATTTCAGGAACAGCACTTTTCAGGGAGTATGGATCACTCTATTTATAGTTTCTTTCTTGTTTGTGGCCCCTGGCACTTGACTTTGCTAAGATCTCAGCTATGTTGTTAAAAGGGTTTTTGTTACATTATATTTAACATTATAAACAACATTTCTTGTTTAGAAGGCCTTTTGGGTAATCTTATCGTTACATTGCTGAAACCATTACATTTTTTAATTGGTCATGTTGGTCTAAAGAGCTTAGAATAGTGCCTGGCACAAAAATAAGAGCTGTGTGTGTTAGCTGTTTCATTTTTATTGTTACTCTTCTTATTTTTATTACTGCTGGATTATCTTTATAGTTCTAAAACTTCAACAACTGGTTCTCACATTTTCTAGATATACCAAAGATCATCTACAAATAATGACACGATTGCCTCTTTCTTTTCAGTATTTATGAATCTTATTCTTTTCTTACTTTGCTACCATCTTCCTCTAGCCCAGCATTTGCCAGGAATGGTGATGGGAGTGGTCATCTGTGTCTTTTTCCTAACATGAATGAGGAACGCTTTGCATGTGTGAAGCATATGTGCTCTAAATTTCTGGTTGACACCTTTTAATGAGTTAAGAGCCCTTTTCCTGTTCCTAGCTTACAAATAGTTTTCATTAGAAACAAATGATGAATTTTTTAGTTGCATTTTCTACGTTTACTGAAATGATAATACTTCTTTAATCTACTAGGTTTCTGAATTGGATTAGTATAGTAGATTTAGTGGTTTTTGTTTTTTGTTTTTTAATCAACTCATCATTCCTAGAATACTCCTAATCCTGGGATGAAGGTGGGGAACCGCTATTTGGTCATTATGTATTTCGCTTTTAATATGCTACTAGTTTCAATTGGCTAATACTTTATTAGATTTTTAATCTCTCAGATCATAAGGGAAATTGCTGTATAGTTATTTTTTCTTTACTTTTTGCTGTGCTGTGTGTGTGTGCATGCACGCATGTGTGAAAGTTATTCTTGTCTTGGAAAATAAGTTGGGAAATACTCCACCTTTTTATGTTCTCAGAAGAGTTCCTGTAACACAGGAATTATATGCAATTTCATAGACTACTTGTAAAACTGGGCTTTTGTACATTTTGGAAGAATGTTTCAGCTCGATCCTTGTACTCACTGAATTGCTTTTCAGTAGTGTCCATTCTGATATTCTGCCCACGCCCAGCTGTTTTTCTTTTAATTTCACAATCGACTCTTCTCTCCTAGGATTTGCCCTTGGTCCTTCTTTCGTAATGCTCTGTCCTGTGTCATGGATGCACTGGGCTCTCCTAAAATACAGGATATATCCCCTGATCTCCTTTTGCCTCCTCCAGTGCTGCAGTTGGTTGAGTTTTGTGGTGTTGGTTTTCTTCAGATCTTGGGTGGTCTTAGCTATGTTTGATATATTTGAGACTCCCTGTTTGCCTGTCCTGTTGATCCTGTGGATCCTAAACTGCCTCCAGCGCTGTGGAGAGAGCTGGGTTGGGCTGCTGGGGAGGGTGTCCAGGAGCGAGTCTCAGTAGGGTGAAGGCTCCCATTTCTCCTGGTGAATTCCAGCCCTGAGGGCATGGCAAGGCCTCTTTGTCGAAGTGTCCACAGAAATGGCTGGGGCAGGGGTAGACAAACATCTCTGCATGGCAAATGCAGGGGAGGGAGGACCCAATCCCTGGCTGATCCTCATGCAGTGACCCTGTGGGCCCAGCACACCTCTCCTTGCCAGCAGTCCCACCTTGGCAGCCGCCACCTGCCCCATCTGAGTATGCTTTCCTTATCTCATCCTATGTGGTTTTTGATTCACAGTGGCCCTCCTTTTCCTGTCGTCCACCACTTACGAATATATATACAGACAGGTGTCACTTAATGACAGGCATATTAGGACACATTCTGAGCAGCATGTCATAGGCACTTTCATCATTGTGCTGGCCTCATAGAGTGACTTATCCAAACCTCAGTGGTACAGCTACTACACACCTAGGCTATATGGCTACAAACCTGTACAGCATGTGACTGTACTGATTACTGTAGGCCGTTGTAACATAATGGTATTTGTGTATCTAAACATATCTAAACACAGAAAAGGTGCAGGAAAAATATGGTATAAAAGATAGAAAATGGTACACCCCTATAGGACACTTATGACTGGAGCTTGGAGGACTGGAAGTTGCTCTGGGTGAGTCAGTGAGTGTAAGTGAATGTGAAGGCCTAAGACATTACTGTACACTTTTATACAACTGGCAGTGCAGTAGGGTTGTTTACAATAGCATCAAGATAAACATATGATATATTGCACTGCAGTGTTCTGAGGGCTCTGATGTACTAGGTGGTAAGAATTTTTCAGCTCTATTATAATCTTTGGGGACCACCATTGTGTATTCCATCCATGATTGACTGAAACATCATTATATGGTGTATGATTGTATATATCTAAATAATATACAAATATTTATGAGTTTTTTTGTGTGTACATTTTTTTTTCTGTTGTCTTGGAATTTTGTCTGGAAAGGGTGTTAAGCATTTATGTTCAGTCTACCACTTCATCCAGTCTTCGTCTAATGACATTGATTTAACTTCCTTTAACCTCAGTTTATAAACAATTTATGAAAGTAATTGTAGAACATATTTTTAAAATCTGAATCTTTACAAAGCAAATGGCAAAAGGTTCTTTCAGAAGTTAAAATTCAGTTTGCCATTCAGTGTCTGTTCTGTTAAATCACTGGGAACGTCATTTATGCAAAGGCAGAAGAAGAGGTAACTTCCTGCCCACCAAGCCACACTAACGGTACATTTTATACCCTCATTGGCACAAGCGTCAGAAGTAAATGAAAACAAAATCACTCTATCTGCAGACAAAGAGTGACACTCTAACATTTTCTGTCTGTTGTGTATGTTTTAATCCTAAAATTAATGTTTGGAATAGAATTTTGAAATTGTTTTAATCTGGAGAATAAAAATTACATTTTGCTGAGCAAGTAAACTGAACTTAAAATAGAAAATATTTTTCACTAAAAATAGGAATAAAAATATGGAAGTGAAGAATGGAAAGAATTCTGCAGTGAGCAGCTTGGGAAGGTAATTGTTCATCTGAACAGAAGAAATTCTTGTAGTCCTATGGCCTTCCTGGTTCCATGGCCACCTGCCCCCAGCATGGTCAACCAAGCACAGTGTGATGTGCTGAGTATCTCACCTTGTGTGCATTGTGGGTTTCAGATTTGGAAAAAGACTGGCATCAGCTTCCACAGAGGTTACTGTATTGTTTTGCGCAGTTTCTGAATTTAAGACAGAAAAAATCTGACTAATGCATATCACTAGCAACGTGGCTGTCAAGAATTTCTATGTTGTTTCAACTTTAGGCTTCTTTGGGAGAGAGGAAGGGCAGCACCTTAGCTTTGTGCCTTGGTTTGAGGAACTGTGTTTCTCAGTATTGGCCACCACCATTGATCCTTTTCTTCTTCACAGTGAATTCGGTGCCCTGTGCCTTTGCTTTCACTTTGCAAGACAGTCAAGGCCGACCTGGTCATGGGTCCCCACTCAGCGTCCCGTCCCGACACCGCACCGGGCGCGGAGGAAGAGAGCGCGAGAGGGCGGGGGTCCACGTTCTTCCTCAGTGGCAGCTCACCCGTGCGTAACTGATTGTTTGGAGGACAGTGATAAAAGTTAGGAAAACCAGGCATTTGTTTAACTCTTCTGCCTGAGGAAAAACAATGTTGGACATTTGCAGTTCTGGCGATTGAGCTTTCTTTTCCTAAAAGACAGACCCCCACCCCTTCCCTCGGGGGCGCGGGTCTTGTTTGGATACCTGCAGCCTGGGGCGGGGGATGTGCTAGGGCAACAAAGATGGGCCTGGAGGAGGAGGCCCTTCGTTTTCTGCCGCTCCAGGGAGTTTTTGGGTTCAACTCACAGGACGAAGTTTTGCTTTCGGTGGTAAAGCACGCTTTCTCCCGCCTGCTTTTGTTCCTGTCTGGTTCTTGCATATGCTGCCTTTTCTCCTTTTAGTTTTTATTGGTCGTAAACAGTAATATAAATAAACAAACCAAAACAAAGCGCGGTGTAACTATCTGTGACACCAGGAAAACCCTGTGCACAGCGGGGCTGGCGCTGCGGGCAGACAGCGTTGGGCGCACCCGAGCACCCGGGCTGCGAACTCTCTGCTCCCATCCGCACTCGCTGCCACCTACAGACAGGAAATACAGCACCCCACCTGCGGAGACGCCGGCGGCTAAGGGACAGCACGCTTTGTTAAGAAATCAGAATGCAAAATGGCACACCGTGCACAACTGGGTCTACACAGGCAAGGGAAGAGGGGGAAATGTAAACAGCTGTTCCGAATTTACTAAGAGGACAAAGTGAGTTAATTTTTTTCATTAGTCCTGCTTTCATAACAATCGCATTTTAGAATAATTTTAGCTTGTATTGAGAGGGAGGCCCGTCCTCCACTTGGTGACCACAGTGTGGAAGCTGCACTGCGGGCAGCCAGGGTTTTCCTCGGCCTCCATAGAAAGACGCTTAACTTCTCATGTGGTTGTGGCAAGCACTAAAATCCTGATTTTAACAGAATAGTAGTAAAAATGCCTCAGTGACTTAATCTGAAAGCAGTACTTTGGTACATGGCTCTTGTACCCAGTATCAGGAATGTACAAATGTCTTTTTATTCAAAAGTACAAAATAAATTATCTATAGGCACGGACAATGACAGCAATAAACCATTATATATTTTGTCAACTGAAACCAGTAACTGATGGTTATAGTGATTTCTTAAACATCAGCCAGCCTTTTCTTCATTTTCTCCAACTGACTTCGCTGAAGTTATTAGTGAGGAACACTGCCTTGGGCTTCCTGTCACAGCTGATTAATAAAGGTAAAGCACTATTGTAGGAATTAGAACATGCCACCTCTCATACCATCTCCCATTCCACCCATTCCAGGGTTCTTCTCTTCTTTAGGAATTTCTGTGACTACAGCTTCTGCTGTAGTTAACAGAGAGGCCATGCCATCAGCATCCAATAAAGTAGAGCCCACCACGCCTGCCCCATGCCTGTAACCCCCACCTGGCTGCTCACAGTTTCCTCTCAGAGATTTCCTCTCCCTATTTTTGAGTTAATTATTGACTTCTTTTTGAAACCTACCTTTTAGACTTGTGCATTTTTGAAGGCAGAATTAAATGGTGCCATTCCGCCTTTTGCAATGATGACCTTGCATCTTTGGTTTAACAGTTACCAAGATACTAAGCGAAATTTGTCTCAGATCTTTTCTTTTTCCCTTAAAGAAATACATGTGACAAAAGGAATTAGCCACCCCAGTTCCTTTTCATGTCCTCTCTCTGCAGAGGTAACTCCTTGATATGGTATGGCTGTGCCCCTACCCAAATCTCAACTTGAATTGTAGCTCCCAGAATTCCCATGTGTTGTGGGAGGGACCAGGGAGAGGTAATTGAATCATGAGGGCTGGTCTTTCCCATGCTATTCTCATGGTAGTGAATAAGTCTCACGAGATCTGATGGGTTTATCAGGGGTTTCTGCTTTTGCTTCTTTCTCATTTTCTTTTGCCATCACCATGTAAGAAGTGCCTTTCACCTCCCGCTATGATTCTGAGGCCTCCCCAGTCATGTGGAACTGTAAGTCCAATTAAACCTCTTTTTCTTCCCAGTCTTGGGTATATCTTTATTAGCAGCATGAAAATGGACTAATACAGTCAGTTGGTACCAGTAGAATGGAATGGTGCTGAAAAGATACCCAAAAATGTGAAAGCGACTTTGGAACTGGGTAACAGGCAGAGGTTAGAACAGTTTGGAAGGCACAGAAGAAGACAGGAAAATGTGGGAAAGTTTGGAACTCCCCAGAGACTTGTTGAATGGGTTTGACCAGAAGCCTGATAGCAATATGGACAATAAGGTCCAGACTGAGGTGGTTTCAGATGGAGATGAGAAACTTGTTTTGGGAACTGGAGCGAAGGTGACTCTTGTTATGTTTTAGCAAAGATACTGGCAGCATTTTGCCCCTGCCCCAGAGATTTGTGGGACTTTGAACTTGAGAGCAATGATTTAGGGTATCTAGCAGAAGAAATTTCCAAGCAGCAAAGTATTCAAGAGATGATTTGGGGGCTGTTAAAGGCATTTAGTTTTATAAGGGAAGCAGTGCATAAAAGTTTGGAAAATTTGCAGCCTGACAATGTGATAGAAAAGAAAAACCCATTTTCTGAGGAGAAATTCAAGTCAGCTGTAGAAATTTGCATAAGTAACAAGGAGCCAAATGTCAATCCCCAAGAGGATGGGGGAAAATGTCTCCAGGACATATCAGAGGTCTTCACAGCAGCTCCTCCCATCACAGGCCCAAAGGCCCAGGAGGAAAAAGTGGTTTCATGGGCTGGGCCTAGGGTCCCCCAGCTGTGTGCAGCCTAGGGACTTGGTGTCCTGCATCCCAGCTGCTCCAGCTGTGGCTGAAAGGGGCCAACATAGAGCTCAGGCCGTGGCTTCAGATGGTGCACGCCCCAAGCCTTGGCAGCTTCCACATGGTGTTGAGCCTGAGGGTGCACAGAAGACAAGAATTGAGGTTTGGGAACCTCCACCTGGATTTCAGAAGATGTATGGAAATACCTAGATGCCCAGGCAGAAGTTTGCTGCAGGGGCGGGGCACTCATGGAGAACCTTTGCTAGGGCAGTGTGGAAGGGAAGTGTGGGGTCGGGGCCCCCATACAGAGTTCCTACTGGGGCATCACTTAGTGGAGCTATAAGAAGAGGGCCACCATCCTCCAGACCCCAGAATGGTAAATGCACCAACAGTTTGCACTGTGCACCTGGAAAAGCTGCAGACGATGGCAGCCTGTGAAAGCAGCTGGGCAGGAGTCTGTACCCTACAAAGCCACAGGGGCGGAGCTTCCCAAGACCATGGGAACCTACTTTTTACATCAGCTTGACCTAGATGTGAGACCTGGATTCAAAGGAGATCATTTTGGATCTTTAAAATTTGACTGCCCTGCTGGATTTTGGATGCATGGGTCCAGAAACTCTTTTGTTTTGGCCAATTTCTCCCATTTGGAATGGCTGTATTTACCCAATACCCGTACCTCCATTCTATGTAGGAAGTAACTAGCTTGCTTTTGATTTTACAGGCTCATAGGCAGAAGGGACTTGCCTTGTCTTGGATGAGACTTTGGACTGTTGACTTTTGGGTTCATGCTGAAATGAGTTAACACTTTGGGGGACTGTTGGGAAGGCATGATTGGTTTTCAAATGTGAGGACATGAGATTTGGAGGTGTTGGGGCAGAATGATATGGTTTGGCTGTGTCCCCTCCCAAATCTTGCATTGTAGCTCCCAGAATTCCCACGTGTTGTGGGAGGGACCCAGTGGGAAGTAATTGAATCATGGGGGCTGGTCTTTCCCATGCTATTCTTGTGATAGTGAATAAATTTCACGAGATCTGATGGGTTTATCAGGGGTTTCCACTTTTGCTACTTTCTCATTTTCTCTTGCCACTGCCATGTAAGAAGTGCCTTTTGCCTCCCGCCACGATTCCGAGGCCTCCCCAGCCATGTGGAACTGTAAGTCCAATTAAATCTCTTTTTCTTTCCAGTCTCGGGTTGTCTTTATCAGCAGGTTGAAAATGGACTAATATACTCCTCTTCTAAAGTTGACGTGTATTGGTCTCCAGGTGTGCTTCATTCACTGACCATGGCTTCCCGGCCATCACTGTCCCTGAGGTCCACACTGGATCTGCAGTGTGGTTGGATCTGCAACCAACTGCAGATCAAGAATACTTTTATAGAAAATAACAATACAATAAAATATAATACAAACAAAAAACAATACAGTATGACAACTATTTGCATAACATTTACATTGTATTAGGTATTGCAAGTAGTCCATAAATGGTGTAAAGTACACAGGAGGATGTGCCTATGTTATATGCACATGTGTCCTATTCTCAAATAGTTATTTAAATTTTGACTTTAACTGTAATTACATTTTTTAAGTATTTTTAAGACTGTTTCCATGTTTTTCTTCCCTTTATTCACCTTGATCTCATGCTGGAGGTTTGTCTCTCTTATTAGTCTCTTCAAAAAATCAGCTTTTTATTATTTATTTGATTACTCTGTTGTTAACTTTCTAACAGACCTCAGGTGCTCAGAACCAGATAAGCCAGGATTCTTGGCAGAAGAGGCTCCCTGTCATCCTGTCATGCCTGTTTTATTTTGGGTATGCCTGTACTAGTAAGCACCCATGAACCCACTCCCCAGAATGAGAGAAAGGACACCCCAATAACTCACAGCTACCTGTTTATTCCTCTCCTCTCCTCCACTTTTCTTCCCCAGCTAGTAAACACTATTCTCAGTTTTGTACTATTTCCTTGCTTCCATGTTTGTGTATACCTAGAAGAACATTATTTTTAGTTGTTCTTAATGTAATAAAAAGGGATCTTGCTGTACTTAATATTCTGAGACTTCGTTTTTAAAGTCAATGTTATACTGGTGTGTTTTATCCACATTATTGCATGTAGCTGTATATATTAGTCCGTTTTCATGCTGCTAATAAAGACATACCTGAGACTGGGTAATTTATAAAGAAAAAGAAGTTTAATGGACTCACAGTTCCACGTGGCTGGGGAGGCTTCACAATCATGGTGGAAGGCAAGGGAAGAACAAAGATATATCTTATATGGCAGCAGGCGAGAGAGAATGAGAACCAAGCAAAAGGAATTTCCCCTTATAAAACCATCGGATCTCCTGAGACTTATTCACTACCACAAGAAGAGCATGGGGGAAACCATCCCCCATGATTCAATCATCTCTCACCGGGTGCCTCTCACAACAGGTTGGAATTATGGGAGCTACAATTCAAGATGAAATTTGGTGGGAACACAGCCAAACCATATCACTGTACTTTTAAGTTTCACCATGGTATGATATGCCATTTTGTAAATATTCCACAATTTATCTATTCTCTCTTACCTGGTTCTAATTTCTGATTTCCTGTGTGATTTCTTATTGAAAGGCATTCAGTTATCTCAGGTTTTTCCATTATAAATACTGCAGCTATTAACACTTTGATATATGCCTTCCGGTACACATGAGTGAGGTTGTCTCTTGGACATAGAGCCAGGAATGGAATTGTACCCATTGTGCCAACAATCACACTTTAAGAAATCCTGCTGATTTGTATCCTTTCCAATATGTAATGCTATCAGACTTTAATTTTTGTAGACCAAATTAGTTTAAAATCTCATTCTGACCTTTATTTGATTTTCTTTATGTCTAATGGTTTCAGACATTTCTTCATGTGTGTTTCCTTTTCAGTTCTTTTTCCTGTTCATTTTTATTGGCTTGTTTGTCCTTCTCTTATTGATTTGTAGGGGTTCTTTGTATTCTTGATTCAGATTCAGTGTATATTATGTAAATACCATCTCCAAGTTTCTAATGTGTCTTTCTGTTTCACTAAGGTATTTGTTGATGAGCTTACTTTTTTATATATAGTCAAATTTATCAATCTTTTATTTTATTGCTAGTGTTTGCTGTGTCTTTTTTGAAAAACCTTTTCCTACTCTACATTTGGAAAGACTTTTACTTATATTTCCTACTGAAATT
The DNA here is from genome assembly GCF_028878055.3 of Symphalangus syndactylus. Taxonomy (NCBI): domain Eukaryota; kingdom Metazoa; phylum Chordata; class Mammalia; order Primates; family Hylobatidae; genus Symphalangus; species Symphalangus syndactylus. The sequence goes on from NC_072426.2 coordinate 84,132,835, forward strand.
TTTACTTTTGTCATTTAAGTACTTAATCCAGCTAGAATTAATTTTTAAGCATGGAGAGAGGTAGAGGTTCAATTTCATTTGTTTCCCCAAATGAATATGCTCATCATCATTTTCTTCCTTTGGTGACTTTGGAATTTAGTCTGTTAATTCTTCAAATAATAATTTGAGTTGGATCCTTGTTTCATAGTTTTTTAGTCTTCCTTGCTTTTTTTTTTTTTTCTTTCGACAGTCTGATTCTGTTGCCCAAGCTGGAGTATAGTGGCATGATCTCGGCTCACTGCAACCTTCTCTGACTCCCAGGTTCAAGTGATTCTCCTGCCTCAGCCTCCTGAGTGGCTGGGATGACAGGCACCTGCCACCATGCCCAGCTAATTTTTGTATTTTTAGTAGAGACGAGGTTTCACCATGTTGGCCAGGCTGGTCTTGAACTCTTGACCTCAAGTGATCCACCCACCTCAGCCTCCCAAAGTGCTGAGATTACAGGTGTGAGCCACTGCGCCCTGCCCTCTTCCTGGCTTTTTAATACTTGCATTTAAAGCTATAACTTTCCCTCTAAGTACTGCTTTAGGTTCATCCTATAGTTTTTATATGCTATGCATTCATCATTATTTGGTTCTAATTTCTAATTTTCAATATGGTTTCTTCCAATTCATAAGCTATTTAAAGTGTTGAATTTTCAAATACATTTGCAGGGTTGACTGTCTTTCTGTAATTGATTTTGAATGCTGTTTCACTGTGGTCAGAGACTGTGCTCTGCATGGGATAGGCTGTTTTGGTGTTTGTTGAGGCCAGTTTTGTTGTTTAGCAACTGATCAGAATGTGCTGATTGTTGGGTGTTCTGTGACTGTTTATTAGTCAAGTGTGTAAACTGGGTTGCTTAAATTTTCTGCGTCCTTGCTAATCTTTATTTTCCCTGCTTAATCTATCAATTACTGAACGAAGGTGTGTGAACTTTTCCATTATTATATGGATTTTAAAATTTCTCTTTATAAATCAGTTTTTGCTTTTTCTGTTTTAAGACTATATTGTTAGAAACATACAGATTCTGGATTTTAAAAATATCTTTATGGTGAATTTTCATGGTCATATGTGATAGAAATTGTTCCCATGATCACATGATAACCTCTTTCACCCTAATAATGCTTTTTGTCTTGTTTATTTTGTCTAATGTAAGTATAGCTATAACTGTTCTCTTTTGATTAATATTTGCCTAGTATGTTTTTTCCATTTATCATTTTACAAATAATTTTCATCAGTATACAAATAATTTTCATCAGTATATAAACATAGTCAATGTATAACTGAGATTACTAATAAAGTTTGATTTATTTCTGTCATTCTGTGTGTGTTGTATTTATTATCATGCTTTATTTTCATCTTTAACTTTATTTTCCTCCCCTGTCTTCTATGAATTTTTTTTTTTTTAAGATGGAGTTTTGCTCTTGTGGCCCAGGCTGGTTGCTCTTGTTGCCCAGGAGTGCAGTGATGTGATCTCAGCTCACTGCAACCTCTGCCTCCCGGGTTCAAGCAATTCTCCTGCCTCAGCCTCGTGAGTAGCTGGGATTATAGGCGTCTGCCACCATGCCTGGCTAATTTTTTGTATTTTTCTAGTAGAGATGTTTTGACCAGGCTGGTCTTGAACTCCTGACCTCAGGTGATCTACCTGACTCAGCTTACCAAAGCGTTGGGATTACAAGCGTGAGCCACCGCACCCGGCCCTGTCTCCTATGAATTAATTGGACTTTTGTTATTCATTTTCCCTTTTTCACTGAAGTTATGCAGTTTATTCCTAGTCTTTACAAATTTAATTTGCACTTTTAAAGCCAGTATTTTCATCTTCTTTCCCCAGAATAAAAGAACCACAGAGCTCCTTAACTATTATTATTGTATCTTTCCCTCAACTTGCATGTTCTATTGTCTTAATTTTAGGTCCACCCTGTTTCTAATGATCCCCATTCATCATTAGTATTGTTTCAAACAGTTTGTGGTCACTAGGTTTAGATTTCCCTGCATGTTTATTACTTTTCCTGCTCGTTGCATCTCACTCTGTCTTTGTTTCTGAAGTATGTTCTTCCCTAGTTCTCTCAGTGTGTGTATGTGTGTGTGTGGGGGGTGCTCTATTTGAATGAAAATCACTTCATTTCGCTCTCACTCTGGAATGCTTGTTGAACAGGGCATGGAATGTTCAGTTAAAAGTTATTTGTTTCCAGCACATTGAAGATGTGATTCTCTTTTCTTCAGGCCTCTTCTGTTGCACTTTAGGTGTCTGCGGTCAGTCAAGTGGAAACTGGTTGCTAGGTTATTAGTCTTTTCTCCCTGGTTGCTAACTAGATTTTCTCTTTCTCTTTGACATTTTATGATTTTTATTGAGGTATATCCATGTATTCATTTTTTTTTTTTTTGAGTCATTCTTGCTCTGTCGCCCAGTCTGGAGTGCAGTGGCACGATCTTGGCTCACTGCAACCTCTGCCTCCTGGGTTCAAGTGATTCTCCTGCCTCAGCCTCCTGAGTAGCTGGGACTATAGGTGCGTGCTACCATGCCTGGCTATTTTTTGTATTTTTAGTAGAGATGGGGTTTCACCATGTTGGCCAGGCTGGTCTTGAGCTCCTGGCCTCAAGTTATTTGCCTGCCTTGGCCTCCCAAAGTGTTGGGATTACAGGCATGAGCCACTGCACCTGGCCCATGTATTCATTTTTACTTTTTGTGCTCAGAACTACTTGTGTTTACTCAACCCAAGGATTTATATTTTTAATAATTTCTTTAAAATGACAAATGTCTCAGATATTGCCTCTCCTCCCTCTTCATTCAGAAAGTTCTCCTTTCTGTAGGCCCATCAGCTGTGTGTCAGCTCTTATTCTTTTCTCCAGTTTTTGAGCCCTTCAGGGTTTTAAAAAAATTTATTTATATCTCTGTGATGCATTCTAGGTGATTTCCTCAGAATTATCTTCCACTTCACTAATTCTCTCCTCACAGGTGTTTAACTTGCATTTAACCTGCCCATTGAGTTTTTAATTTCAATACCTTTTAATTTTATTTTTCAGTTTTATTGAGGTATAATTGACAAATAAAAATTGTATATATTTACAGTGTACCTGATAACTTGATATGTCTATACATTCTGAAAGGATTGCCACAATCCAGCTGGCTAACCTATCACCTAACATTCTTACCATTTTTTTTTTGTAGTGAGAACATTTAACATCTATTCTCTTAGTGATTTTTTATATTTTTAAGTGTTTTATTTTTCCCTTACCTAATCTTTTAGAAGTTATCTTTTCTTATATGGTTTCTAGTTTCTTTAATCTTTTGAAATAGTCTTATTTTGTAAACATTTTCATAATATTTTTCTGACTCAAGTTTGGTGAGGGTTGGGAGAGGCTAATCTAGTTTGCCATTTCTGCTTTTTTTTTTTTAAAAAAAAATAGGCTTTATTTTTACAGCAGTTTGAGATTCACAGAAAAACTGAGTGGAATAGTTCAGTTGATTTTTACTCATTGTGTCATATTTCCTTGTGTGTTTTGAAATTTTTAAACTGGGACCTCCTATATGGCAGGATTTGTATTTGTTGGTTTTTAATGCAGGAACCTCTGGGCTGGGAAATTGTTTGTAAGGAAGGGTTTTGCTTTTGCTGTCTCTGAGACAACTGAAGTCTCAACCAATTATAAACAATTCTCATGTTACTTTTGCAGTTTAGGAATTTCAGTGACACATGGACTTCAAACCTATGCATAATGTAAGCTCAGGGTCTCAGTTTCCCTTAGGAGAGTCCTCCTCCTCTCCTCCTTTCCTTCAGTGCTCTAGGCAGATACCAGCTTTCTTGACCTCTTATATGCTAGTGGGCAGAATTTTCCTCATTCTCCTTTCATGGCAGCCTCCCACTCTCAAGGATCTCAGCTTTATGTAGTTCCAGTTCTCTAGCTTGAATGCACACAATGCTTCTTCTCCTCTCTCTTTGTGGGGTGGTAAAGTGGGTTTGGATTATAATCCTGGAGGACACATCCTGAATGCCATGATCTTGAATGCTGAATTAGAAAGATCGGCATCCCTAATGTCTAAATTCCTACAGTCTAAAATCCCAAAATCACAATCCCAACAGATTAGAATCCTGAATGTTGAAATCCTGAAAGTCAAATTCTGAGGAAGGGATTAGTGCCTCTTTTGTTCTACATAGGATAGTTGCATCATGTTAGGTGGAACTATTACCTTCATATTGTCTTTATGTGAAAATTAAGTATGGTGTAAGGAGATGCATATGGCTATGTATTTCATCTTTGCATCATTTCCAATACTGGAGGTATAAATTGTATAGAGACTTCTAGAGAGTTCTAAGTTGTTTCATGCATTTTTTGCAGATTTGACTCCAGAGTGCATTATCACAGCGTTGACTGTGTGTAAGCATTGTGCGTATACATAGGAATGTTGAAACTTCTTCAATAAATGAAGAGATGTCCTTTTTGTACATCTGCATTTGTAAAAGAGATTTCTTAAGATCTTGGCTGTTTGGGTAACTGCTTATGTGGTGGTGACCCATTGTAGTTTTTTGATCGATTTTCTCAAAAGATAGGCTGTTCATCATGGTATTTCAGATGACCACAGTTATAAAGCTGGGTGTATGTAGTGACTGACCATAATGATATGTGTTTATATATCCCTTTTTGACCTATTTCTTCATGAATATCTGCTCATTACTGTTATGCCCATGTGACTGCCCTTAGTAGACCTGAGTGTTTATGCTTGCAAATTATGTATGTTATTATTGCCTATTGTGCAAAGTGGTCTGTGAAGTGTTCTGTTATTTATTTTAATTTTTTTTGAGACACAGTCTTGCTCTCTGTCACCCAGACTGGAGTGCAGTGGCCTGATCTCTGCTCACTGCAACCTCTGCTTCCCAGGCTCAAACAATTCTCCTTCCTAAGCCTCCCAAGTAGCTGGAACTACAGGCATGCACCACCATACCAGATAATTTTTTGTATTTTTAGTACAGATGGGGTTTTACCATGTTGGCCAGGCTGGTCTCTAACTCCTGGCCTCAAGTGATCCACATATCTCAGCCTGTGTTCTGTTATGTTTTTATATGTTCCTCAAATCCCATTTTGAAAATGTAAATATCTTTTCAATAACTTTTTAAAATTATTTTTTCCAGAGTTATATTTTCAGGATTTTAATCTCTCAGTATTTCAACATTCAGGATTATAGTGTTTGGGATTATGGTGTTTGGGATTGTGATTGGCTCCCAGTAAAGCATAGGGCTAATTATCACAGGTGAGCAACAGAAATGTTCAAACACAGGTGTGAATCTTCTGAATATTAAATCAGTGGTGAAATTTCTACTCGCAGTAATAAGGAGACAGTTGTAGAGGAAGGGCACCACCAGAGTCGTGGGCGCATGCCTTCACCCCAGGTCAGGTTCTTGGAGGAAAGAGAGGAGTGTGTGAGTGGGAGCATGGGGATAGCATCCAGCACTGCGGCCCCTTCCAGTATGATAAGCACCAGGCTCAGGTGGCTGCTGAGTGCCTGCAGTGTGGCTCTCACAGATTGAGATGTGCTTAAAATACACACGGGATTTCAAAGACTTGGGTGAAAAAAGTAAAATATTTCAATACATTTGTATATGGATACATATTGAAATAATAATGTTTTGATGTATTGGCTTAAATAAAACATAATTTAACATAACCTGTCTCTTTTTAAAAATGTTGCTTCTAGAACATTTATAATTCAATCTGTGGCTCCTGTTGTATTTTTCCTTTTTTTGAGACGGAGTCTCACTCTGTCACCTGGGCTAGGATGCAGTGGCGCAATCATAGCTCTTTGTAGCCTTGACCTCCCACCTCAGCCTCCTGAGTAGCTGGGATTACAGGCCCGTGCCTTATGCCTGACTAGTTTTTGTATTTTTCACCATTTGCCAACCACCATTCACCATCTACAGTCACCTCTACTCATCATCTACCATTTACCATCTACCAGTCACCTCCACTCATTATCCACAATTCACCATCCACCATTCAACTCCATTAACCACCCACCATTTATTTCACCTTCTGTCTATTCACCCTCCATCTCCATTCACCATCTACCTTTTTCTATTCTCCATCCACCATCCATCATTCACTATTCACTGTTTACCATCCACCACCTGCTATTCACCAATCACATTCACTTCCATTCACCATTTTCCATTTATCATTGATATAATTTCCCTCCCTTGGTCCCTGCAACCTGCACAATGGTGCTTTCATCAAAATAAGGATGGGGAAGCCAAGGCTATGTACCAGAGGTGAGTGGCCCACCTGATACAGAAGCAGAATAGGCATTCTTTCTTTCTTTTTTTTCAGAGACTCCCTGTCTCTTCAATGTCAAATTTTACTGCAGAGACTGCCCCATGCTGTGACCTCCAGTGCCATGGTCTGCTGTCAGTGAAAAGTTATTGTCCCAAAGACAGTGCTTAATCCTGGGCACTTGGGAGATCTTAAGTATGCTTGAAACTCAGCATTCTTGGCTTACAAAGGTGGTTGGTTACTCATGCCCAGTGAAGTTAGGAAACACCCTTAACAACATTACAGCCACTTAGAAAATGAAGCAGAGGCCTTCAGTTGGAAAGGGAGTTTGAGCTCGCAGTTTTCCCTGATCCTTCCTGAAACCCTATAGTGTAAACCTACAAGGGCAAGAGGACCAGGAGGAAACCATGGTTGAGACATACCAAAAATTTTCCTCAAGTCAGGATGCAAATGAAAGAGGGTGATAGTTGACCCCTCCAAATCTCACATTGAAATGTAATCCACAGTGCTGGCGGTGGAGCTAGTGGGAAGTGTTTGGGTCATGGGGGTGGATCCCTCATGAATGTCTTGGTATCATCCTCAAGGTAATAAGTGAGTTCTCATTCTAGCTCATGTGAGATCTGATTGTTAAAATGAGCCTAGCATCTTTTTCCTCTCTTGCCATGTGATAGACTGACAGGCAGGAGCCTGTGGGGGAGAGGGTGAGGCTGTGCTGTGCAGAAGAGAGAAGCAGGACCCCTGGGGCACCCATATTGCTAGCTTTGGGTGAAGAAAGCGTCCCTGAGCTGGAGCCATAGGCGGCTCAGGAAAAGAGGATGTTACTTCCACTGCAGGTGATTCCAAGGTGCCCAGGAAAAATTCAGAGGCCAAGGCTGGCAGCAGAGATGGGGGAGAGGGGACCATGGCATCTCTCAGAAAGGGCCTGGGCTGCAGGCACCCATCAGCCCCAGCTTCACGAAGGAACTCCATCCACTGAGGGGACTCTGATATGTCCTCCTCTGGCCCCTGGCCAGAGGTCCAGGGAGCGGGGCTAGGAGGGAAGGCCTGGGCCCTACTCTCCTCTGCCCAGGAGGCTCTCCTGTCCCAGGGTCACCCTTAAACCTTCCCCTCCTCAGCAGGTTCCCCAAGGGAGGGAAATGCAGATTCCCAGGCAGCAGCTGCCAGGAACGGGGCCTTTCTTCTCTTGGTCCCCTCCTCATGCCGCACAATCAGGGCTGGGTAAAGGAGACCAGTATAGATTTCCTTATGAAAGATGGTGGTCTGGCCAGGCAGTGTGAGGAACCAAGGAGGCCCACCCCAGTGGAGTGCTGAGGGGAGGGCCCTCTGGTTGGGTCAGGGTCTCTTTCAACAGGAGGGAGCAGAGAGGGACTCCAGTGGGGGTCAGGAACCCCTTGCTGGGTGACCTGGGACAAGTCCCTTTTCCTCTGGGGCCCCTGCCCTCTGACTCTGTGAAAACAAAGCTTCCATGTCCTGGGTTTCAGCACTTTCTTTCTGTTTTACTCACTGCCCTGCGGGGCTTCTGGAAAGTTTGCCCTCACCAGACACATAGATGGATCACAGAGTTACACAATAATGATAATGATAAAGCATCGTTGGTTTATGAAAAAGACAAACCTATCAGTGAACCAGAGTGGATCCAGTAACAGCTTGTATACACACAGGAAATTTCTATATGGTCTGGGGCCAGAAGGACAAGGCGACTTACTTAACAAACAGTACTGAAAAGCTAGATCTACTTGTAACATATTGCAGATAGTTGTAGATAATTATGTACAAATTAATTTCAAGGCCAGGTGAGGTGGCTCACTTCTGTAATCCCAGCACTTTGGGAGGCCAAGGCAGACAGATTGCTTGATCCCAGGAGTTCACGACCAGCCTAGGCAACATGGTGAAACCCTGTCTCTACAAAAAAATAGAAAAGTTAGCAGGGTGTGGTGGTGTGCACCTGTGGTCCTAGCTACTCTGGAGGCTGAGGTGGGAGGATCCCTTAAGCTGGGCGTTCGAGGCTGTGGTGAGCCATGATCGCACCACTGCAGTCCAACCTGGATGACAGAGTGAGACCCTGTCTCAAAAATCAAAAAATAAAAAAAATTAAAGAACTAAAAGTAAAAATACATAAAAGCATTGGGAGAAATTATTGAATAACTTGTGTATAAAAAGACTAGGAAAGGCCTACAAAAGTAACACATCCACACACCCACATAAGGAACTAAAATATAGACAAAAAGATGGATATATTTTAATCTGTCATAAATTTAAAGCTTCTGAGCTGTACCAGGCATTATAAGTAATGATAAAAACAGTCTGGGACAACATACCTGCAACATATCCAGCACAGGATTTGTACCTAAAACGTAGAAACCATATAGAAAGTGATAAGAAAACAATAATGTGTGGAGAAGTTCACATGATCAGTATCAGGTGCAGACACAGAATCTTGGCTGCAGTGTCAAATGACCCAACTCAGCCACAGCGGAGGTGCCTATGAACCATTATGGGGAAAAATAGCCAAAAATGGATGCTGTTCCCCATTTTGGAAAGGGGTGCTTTCTGTTGATGGAAATGTAAACTGATCATTTTGCTGTATCTATTTAAATTGTGACAAAGAGGCACATACACAGGTATTTCATTTAAAATTGTGGCAACCTATAGTCTATCTGGGCAGGAACAATCTGACGGTGGTTTAGTCACAGTGTTGAGTGCTGTATTTATTTATATACTGAGGTGCAGTTTCAAGGGGACACAGTGGCTATTTATTTACTGATGCAGAAATACCTCACACATATACAGCTAAGTGAGAAAAAACTTGTGGAGCAGGATTTGCAATGTGATACCATTTCTGTTTAAAAACAGTGCTGTACAAAAGAATCTGGCCTGAATTCTTAAAAAATGTCAAATTATAAAACACCCCAAAAGGCTGTTCTACAAGAGGGGAGACACAAAAGACTCGAGGTCTAAATGCAGTCCAGGAAGCCCCTGATTCTCTAATCGGGGTAGTTTATTCCATAGTAGCATAGTGTCACTGTGAACTCTCTGGATTTGGCAACTGGACTGTGGTTACGTCAGAGAATGTCCTTGTTCTTAGGAAATATACGCTAAAGTATCTGGGGGTTAAAGGCCATCCATCAGCCAGCTGCTACCTCTCAAGTGATTGAGGGGTGCTACCCCGTGGCGGTTGATCATCTGTCTGCTGAGAGGCTTCGTTCTGCCCAACTTTGGCTCTTGCCTGTGGTCATCAGCCAATGGTGTCATCAGAAGAGGCCTCAGAGCAGCTGCCAGCCCAGGGTAGTGCAGGTGGCATGAAGCTGCCGGGGATTTAACACATGAGCTCTCCATGAGCTAGGAGTCAGTTCAGGCCCCTCTCCCTGATATGATTTGGATGTCTGTCCCCTCCAAATCTCATGTTGAAATGTGGCCTTCGATATTGGATGTGGGCCTAGTGGGAGGTGTTTGGGTGATGGGGGTGGATCCCTCATGAATGGCTTGGTGTTGTCCTCACCATAATGAGTGAGCTCTCGCTCTATAAGTTCACAGGAGATCTGGTTAAGAGCCTGTTTCCTCCCCTCTCTCTCTTGCTCTCTCTTCTACCATGAGTGGAAGCTGCTTGAGCCCTCCCCAGAAGCAGATGCTGGTGCCATGCTTCTTGTACAGCCTGCAGAACTTTGAGCCAAATAAACCTCTTTTCTTTATAAATTACCCAGCCTCAGGCATCTCCTTATAATAATGCAAAAGGACTAACACACTTCCCATCCCCAACTCATCCTTGGACCAAGGAGGAACCTATCCCAAGGCAGGTGCAATCTCAAGACCGCCCTCTCCAGACGCCCCCTCCTCCACACAGTGATGCTTGTTCACCCCTCTGAGTCCTGGGAAGAGGCTGTCTTGGTGAGCCTGGGCTGCTGGGCATGGGGTGAGTGACACCCCTCAGAGTCACATGCGGGAGTGGGAGAGAGGGCTCTGGGCAGCCAGGAAGCTCTTCCTGGAGAGAGTCACTGACAGCCCCAGGCCATTTAGGCTGAAGCCAGAGCTGCCTGGAAGGTAGTAGGACCCCAGAGCTTTCTCCCAGGTCAGTCACCCAAGCTTCCACATGAGAAACAGGGTTGGAATAATTTTAATACTCTAGAAAAGTAACAGGCTTGAGTGGTTCCATGATGGCTGAATAGGAACAGCTCCAGTCTACAGCTCCCAGTGTGAGCGATGCAGAAGACGGGTGATTTCTGCATTTCCAACTGAGGTACTGGGTTCATCTCACTGGGGATTGTTGGACGGTGGGTGCAGGACAGTGGGTGAAGCACACTGAGTGCAAGCCGAAGCAGGGCGAGGCATTGCCTCACCCCAGAAGCACAAGGGGACAGGGAATTCCCTTTCCTAGCCAAGGGGAGGGGTGACAAACGGCACCTGGAAAATCGGTGCCCTAATACTGCGGGTTTCCAACGGTCTTAGCAAATGACACACCAGCAGATTATATCCCGCACCTGGCTTGGAGGCTCCTATGCCCACGGAGCCTCCCTCATTGCTGGCACAGCAGTCTGAGACCGAACTGCAAGGCGGCAGCGAGGCTGGGGGAGGGGCGCCGGCCATTGCTGAGGCTTGAGTAGGAAACAAAGCTTCCAGGAAGCTCAAACTCGGTGGAGCCCACCACAGTTCAAGGAGGCCTGCCTGCCTCTGTAGACTCCACTTCTGGGGGCAGGGCATAGCTGAATAAAAGGCAGCAGAAACCTCTGCAGACTTAAATATCCCTGTCTGACAGCTTGGAAGACAGTAGTGGTTCTCCCAGCACAGAGCTTGAGATCTGAGAACGGACAGAGTGCCTCCTCAAGTGGGTCCGTGACCCCCAAGTAGCCTAACTGGAAGGCACCCCCAAGTAGGGCAGACTGACACCCCACATAGCCGGGTACCCCTCTGAGATGAAACTTCCAGAGGAACGATCAGGCAGCACCATTTTCTGTTCACCAATATTCGCTGTTCTGCAGCCTCTGCTGCTGATAGCCAGGCAAACAGGGTCTGGAGTGGACCTCCAGCAAACTCCAACAGACCTGCAGCTGAGGGTCCTGACTGTTAGAAGGAAAACTAACAAACAGAAAGGACATCCACACCAAAACCCCATCTGTACGTCACCATCATCAAAGACCAAAGGTAGATAAAACAACAAAGATGGGGGAAAAACAGAGGAGAAAAACTGAAAATTCTAAAAATCAGAGTGCCTCTCCTCCTCCAAAGGAATGCAGCTCCTCACCAGCAATGGAACAAAGCTGGACAGAGAAGGACTTTGACAAGTTGAGAGAAGAAGCCTCCAGATGATCAAACTTCTCTGAGCTAAAGAAGGAAGTTCGAACCCATGGTAAAGAAGTTAAAAACCTTGAAGAAAGATTAGATGAATGGCTAACTAGAATAACCAATGCAGAGAAATCCTTAAAGGACCTGATGGAGCTGAAAACCATGGCACGAAAACTACGTGACGAATGCACAAGCTTCAGTAGCTGATTTGATCAACTGGAAGAAAGGGTATCAGTGATGGAAGATCAAATGAATGAAATGAAGCGAGAAGAGAAGCTTAGAGAAAAAAGAATAAAAAGAAATGAACGAAGCCTCCAAGAAATATGGGACTATGTGAAAAGACCAAATCTACGTCTGATTGGTGTACCTGAAAGTGACGGGGAGAATGGAACCAAGTCGGAAAACACTCTGCAGGATATTATCCAGAACTTTCCCAACCTAACAAGGCAGGCCAACATTCAAATTCAGGAAATACAGAGAATACCACAGAGGTACTCCTCGAGAAGAACAACTCCAAAACACATAATTGTCAGATTCACCAAAGTTGAAATGAAGGAAAAAATGTTAAGGGCAGCCAGAGAGAAAGCTCAGGTTACCCACAAAGGGAAGCCCATCAGACTAACAGCTGATCTCTCGGCAAACCCTACAAGCCAGAAGAGAGTGGGGGCCAATATTCAACATTCTTAAAGAAGAATTTTCAACCCAGAATTTCATATCCAGCCAAACTAAGCTTCATAAGTGAAGGAGAAATAAAATCCTTTACAGACAAGCAAATGCTGAGAGATTTTGTCACCACCAGGCTTGCCCTACAAGAGCTCCTGAAGGAAGCACTAAACATGGAAAGGAACAACCTGTACCAGCCACTGCAAAAACATGCCAAATCGTAAAGACCATCGAGGCTAGGAAGAAACTGCATCAACTAACGAGCAAAATAACCAGCTAACATCATAATGACAGGATCAAATTCACACATAAAAATATTAACCTTAAATGTAAATGGGTTAAATTCTCCAATTAAAAGACACAGACTGGCAAATTGGATAAAGAGTCAAGACCCATCAGTGTGCTGTATTCAGGAAACCCATCTCACATGCAGGGACACACATAGGCTCAAAATAAAGGGATGGAGGAAGATCTACCAAGCAAATGGAAAACAAAATAAGGCAGGGGTTGCAATCCTAGTCTCTGATAAAACAGACTTTAAATCAACAAAGATCAAAAGAGACAAAGAAGGCCACTACATAATGGTAAAGGGATCAATTCATCAAGAAGAGCTAACTATCCTAAATATACATGCACCCAATACAGGAGGACCCAGATTAATAAAGCAAGTCCTTAGAGACCTATAAAGAGACTTAGACTCCCACACAATAATAATGGGAGACTTTAACACCCCACTGTCAACATTAGACAGACCAACAAGACAGACAGTTAACAAGGATATCCAGGAATTGAACTCAGCTCTGCACCAAGCAGACCTAATAGACATCTACAGAACTCTCCACCCCAAATCAACAGAATATACATTCTTCTCAGCACCACACCGCACTTATTCCAAAATTGACCACATAGTTGGAAGTAAAGCATTCCTTAGCAAATGTAAAAGAACAGAATTTATAACAAACTGTCTCTCAGACCACAGTGCAATCAAACTAGAACTCAGGATTAAGAAACTCACTCAAAACTGCTCAACTACATGGAAACTGAACAACCTGCTCCTGAATGACTACTGGGTACATAATGAAATGAAGGCAGAAATAAAGATGTTCTTTGAAACCGACGAGAACAAAGACACAACATACCAGAATCTCTGGGACACATTTAAAGCAGTGTGTAGAGGGAAATTTATAGCACTAAATGCCCACAAGAGAAAGCAGGAAAGATCTAAAATTGACACCCTAACATCACAATTAAAACAACTAGAGAAGCAAGAGCAAACACATTCAAAAGCTAGCAGAAGGCAAGAAATAACTAAGATCAGAGCAGAACTGAAGGAGACAGAGACACAAAAACCCTTCAAAAAATCAATGAATCCAGAAGCTGGTTTTTCGAAAAGATCAACAGAATTGATAGACCGCCAGCAAGACTAATAAAGAAGAAAAGAGAGAAGAATCAAATAGACGCAATAAAAAATGGTAAAGGGGATATCACCACCAATCCCACAGAAATACAAACGACCATCAGAGAATACTAAACACACCTCTATGCAAATAAACTAGAAAATCTAGAAGAAATGGATAAATTCCTCGACACATGCACCCTCCCAAGACTAAACCAGGAAGAAGTTGAATCTCTGAATAGACCAATAACAGGCTCTGAAATTGAGGCAATAATTAATAGCTTACCAACAAAAAAAGTCCAGGACAGACAGATTCATAGCCAAATTCCACCACAGGTACAAGGAGAAGCTGGTACCATTCCTTCTGAAACTATTCCAATCAATAGAAAAAGAGGGAATCCTCCCTAACTCATTTGATGAGGCCAGCACCATCCTGATACCAAAGCCTGGCAGAGACACAACAAAAAAAGAGAATTTTAGACCGATATCCCGGATGAACATCGATGCAAAAATCCTCAATAAAATACTGGCAAACTGAATCCAGCAACACATCAAAAAGCTTATCCACCATGATCAAGTGGGCTTCATCCCTGGGATGCAAGGCTGGTTCAACATATGCAAATCAATAAATGTAATCCAGCATATAAACAGAACCAAAGACAAAAACCACATGATTATCTCAATGGATGCAGAAAAGGCCTTTGACAAAATTCAACAACCTTCATGCTAAAAACTCTCAATAAATTAGGTATTGATGGGCTGTATCTCAAAATAATAAGAGCTATCTATGACAAACCCACAGCCAATATCATACTGAATGGGCAAAAACTGGAAGCATTCCCTTTGAAAACTGGCACAAGACAGGAATGCCCTCCCTCACCACTCCTATTCAACATAGTGTTGGAAGTTCTGGCCAGGGCAATCAGGCAGAAGAAAGAAATAAAGGGTATTCAATTAGGAAAAGAGGAAGTCAGATTGTCCCTGTTTGCAGATGACATGATTTTATATCTAGTAAACCCCATCGTCTCAGCCCAAAATCTCCTTAAGCTGATAAACAACTTCAGCAAAGTCTCAGGATACAAAATCAATGTGCAAAAATCACAAGCATTCTTATACATCAATAACAGACAGAGAGCCAAGTCACGAGTGAACTCCCATTCACAATTGCTACAAAGAGAATAAAATACCTAGGAATCCAACTTACAAGGTATGTGAAGGACCTCTTCAAGGAGAACTACAAACCACTGCTCAACGAAATAAAAGAGGATACAAACAAATGGAAGAACATTCCATGCTCATGGTTAGGAAGAATCAATATCGTGAAAATGGCCATACTGCCCAAGGTAATTTATAGATTCAATGCCATCCCCACCAAGCTACCAATGACTTTCTTCACAGAATTGGAAAAAACTACTTTAAAGTTCATATGGAACCAAAAAAGAGCCGGCATTACCAAGTCATTCCTAAGCCAAAAGAACAAAGCTGGAGGCATCATGCTACCTGACTTCAAACTATACCACAAGGCTACAGTAACCAAAACAGCATGGTACTGGTACCAAAACAGAGATATAGACCAATGGAACAGAACAGAGCCCTCAGAAATAATACCACACATCTACAACCATCTGATCTTTGACAAACCTGACAAAAACAAGAAATGGGGAAAGGATTCCCTATTTAACAAATGGTGCTAGGAAAACTGGCTAGCCATATGTAGAAAGCTGATACTGGATCCCTTCTTTACACCTGATACAAAAACTAATTCAAGATGGATTAAAGACTTAAATGTTAGACTTAAACCCATAAAAACCCTAGAAGAAAACCTAGGCAATACCATTCAGGACATAGGCATGGGCAAAGACTTCATGTCTAAAACACCAAAAGCAATGGCAACAAAAGCCAAAATTGACAAATGGGATCTAATTAAGCTAAAGAGCTTCTGCACAGCAAAAGAAACTATCATCAGAGTCAACAGGCAACCTACAGAATGGGAGAAAATTTTTGCAATCTACTCATCTGACAAGGGGCTAATATCCAGAATCTACAAAGAACTCAAACAAATTTACAAGAAAAAAACACACAACCCCATCAACAAGTGGGCAAAGGATATGAACAGACACTTCTCAAAAGAAGACATTTATGCAGCAGACACATGAAAAAATGCTCATCACAATTGGCCATCAGAGAAATGCAAATCAAAACCCCAATGAGATACCATCTCACACTAGTTAGAATGGCGATCATTAAAAAGTCAGGAAACAACAGGTGCTGGAGAGGATGTGGAGAAACAGGAACACTTTTACACTGTTGGTGGGACTGTAAACTGGTTCAACCATTGTGGAAGACAGTGTGGTGATTCCTCAAGGATCTAGAACTAGAAATACCATTTGACCCAGCCATCCTATTACTGGGTATATACCCAAAGGATTGTAAAACATGCTGCTATAAAGACACATGCATACATACGTTTATTCACAATAGCAAAGATTTGGAACCAACCCAAATGTCCAACAATGATAGACTGGATTAAGAAAATATGGCACATATACACCATGGAATACTATGCAGCCATAAAAAATGATGAATTCATGTCCTTTGTAGGGACATGGATGAAGCTGGAAACCATCATTCTCAGCAAACTATCACGAGGACAAAAAACCAAACACTGCATGTTCTCACTCATAGGTGGGAATTGAACAATGAGAACACTTGGACACAGGAAGGGGGAGAGCACACACCAGGGCCTGTTGTGGGGTGGAGGGAGGGGTGAGGGATAGCATCAGGAGATATACGTAATGTAAATGATGAGTTAATGGGTGCAGCACACCAACATGGCACATGTATACATATGTTAACAAACCTGCACTTTGTGCACATGTACCCTAGAGCTTAAAGTACAATAAAAAAAATAAAAAAAATAAATAAAAAATAAAAACAAGTATATTTAAAATTAAAAAAAAAAGAAAAAAGAAAAGAAAAGTAACAGGCTTGCCCCCAGGAAGAAAACTCTGCATCTGTGGCTTCTCTTATTTTACCACGTAGCTTTTCAATTTGAATCCCATATGGGGAGAGGGGCAGGGGCTCCATTTTTGGTTCAAACTTTAGGCCTTCCAAAGTTGTCCAGGGCTGAAGGTAGCTGTTGTGAGGCGCTCCCAGGATCCACCATCATCCCTGGATATTTCTCATTGACCTTGGGTGACCTTGGGTGACTTCGGGCAACAGTGAGGGGTGCAGCCCATGGCAGTCACTGACACACCTCAGCCAGCACCAAGCTTCCCACAGAGCCAGTAAGTGGAGTGATCTTGATCCCTGATCTTCCCCACAGCCCTTGGCAGGGACGTTGTTATTCCTGTTTGTAGATGACAAAGCTGAGTTCAAACAGCGTGCCTGGGTTTGCACGCATCCCTGGCAGGGGCAGAACGGGAAGTTAGGTCTCTGTCACTCCAAGCCCAGTTCTTTTTACTGAACAGAGTTAGTGCAACACCCACAGCATTGCTCCCATATTTCCCCTGAAAGAGATTCTCAGACTTCTGGTTTTAAAAATGTTGGGGTCCAACCAGATTGACCAACCTTTTTAAAGCCTATTTGGGAATTTGAAAAAACTTTGAGGTGGGCAGAGCTGGGTTTTGTCCAGCAGTGGTTGTTGTGAGCTGGGTAGGCTCACACCCTCATTTGATTTATTACTCATTGCAGTCCTGTGCATGAAGTGTTCATCCCTGACTGCAAATGGAGAAATTGAGGCAGGGCAAAGTGATGTAATTTGCCCTCAGCTATGGGTGCTGAGGCAGGGCAGAAGCCCGGGCTTGTGGCCTGCAGTCTGGGCTGAGGAATGCCCCTGGGGCCCACATTCTGCCCTGGGAGGGATCTGTATTGGGGCTCCACTCTCGCCCCCATGAGGGCATGAGAAGCAGATGAGAATTCTGTAAGGGCCTTTGGAGCCCCCAAACCCTGAAGATGGTAAAATGCCCTTCCCTACAGTTCACTTCCAAATAGAAACAATACCAAATGCAAGCACAGGAGGCCCCTCGAAGCATTGATTTTCCTCCCGTGCACTTCTGGAGTTGGGATTTGTTTCTTTAGGTATCTAGTGTGAAATCGTTTAATTAGTTAATATTTGGTGCCTGTGCTTTGCTGGTGCTCCACTTACAACCTCAGAGTGTCCACCGGGTACCCTCTATGGGGGTTTCAGGAGCTCTTTGCAGATGGGGAAATCGAGGCCCAAACACGAGTATGGTCCCGGGCACAGAGGGTGCCCACTCTGTCCCCTCAGGAGGCCTCCTTTCCAGGGAGGGCGGGGCCAGACCCACCCAGCCCTTGGTCACCAACCCCACCCTCAGAGTGGGAGCCGTTGCCCTGCAGCTGCTGCCTGTAGGGTGCTGGGCCAGCCTGGTCCTCTGCTCCTGGGCCTGGGGGCACCGGCGGCCAGGTACGAGTCCGAGAAGGAGAAGCAGCTGGTGTTGGGGATGGAACACCTGTTGCCCTGGAGGGGCACGACCATGTGCTCCCCCACCCACACTTGGCTGCATGCGGGACCCCTTCCAGAGGGGTGCCGACTCCAGCGGGGTCACCAAGGACCAACGCTGCCACAGGCAACACGTGTGGTGCCTCCAGGGGGGAGGGGGTGCTGGGCTGCCTGGTGGGTTGTGGGGGAGATGGAGGGTGGGTCTGGAGTTGGGGGCGTGTCGGGGAGGGGAGAGGGAAACAGACTGGGAGAAGGGGAGCAGGAGGGAGGCCCCCTTACTGGAGGGCAGGAGCGCCACCCCGGACCTGGACCTAATGCTTTTCTTCCTCGGACCCAGCCTCCCCGGCCTTACCCTTATTCCCAACCCCTCCCAAGGGCCAGTGCTAAGGGCCGCGGGCTCCTAACAGCACCGACTGCCGCCCTTTTCCTCCAGGGTCTCCTCTGGGCCAAGCTGGAGAAAGGTTCTGACAGCCAAGCTCAGTTCCACATGTTCAAGCTCCGGCATCCGTAGGAGACCCCTTCCTGAGACAAGGCCCAGCAATAGCCCAGGTGAGAGGCCTGTGGTGCGGTGCGGTGCCGGGAGGCAGTCTGCCCGTCCACGCTGGAGGGAGCGCTCCTGGGGAGGACAGCCGGCTTTGACCCGTCCAGATGCATTTCCCCTGGGCTCCCCGCAAGCCAGTTTCCTGGCCTCAAGCCTGGCCTGGGGGAGGCCTGTGGGGCAGAAGCCACGAGGGCAGCAGCTCTGGCTCCAGGGCTGTTTCTGAAGGAGCCGGGGTGGGCGTCCCAGCAGCCAGCATGCAGGTGGCACAGGGTGGGTGCTCTGTGTTTCTGGGTCATCTAGCAAGCCCCAACTCCTTTCCTCTCCCTGTTCCCCTCACTCCTTTACTGCTCGTTTCTTGTTTATTTCTAAGTGTAAGTCAGGTAAGGGCTCTGTTCTCAAAGGCCCTGATTCCGGGAGACAAGGTGGAGAGACAGGCTCTCCAGGAGCCGTGGAGAGACAGGGTGAATGCCCGTTTTGGGGAGGATCTTAAGGGACAGAGCTGGATGCCTAGGAGGCAGGTGTCCAAAGCGGCACTACACTCACTCTTCCACGCTTATCAGTGGGGCAACACTGGAGGCCAGCGTTGTCCCCAGAACTGCTCCTGTCGTCTGAGCTGGCCTTGAGAGGTGCACAGACTTTGCTAGGCCCAGGAGGGACTCTAGGAGGAGGAGAGCATGGGCAAGGACGGCACTGCTGGAATGAGTGGTGAGCCAGGGGTCATCACAGAAGGCCAGGAATGGGAACAAAGAAGTTGGATTTTATTCCACAGGCAACAAGGTAACATAACCCATGGGAACTACAAAAAGTCCAAAGGAGAGGCTGGAAACAAACCCATGATCGCACCACTCAGGAGCAACTGTAATTAACATCTAGATGTATTTCCTTCCAGTCTTTTTTCTTATAGTTTTTCATGGTAGATTATAGTTTATCTATCTATATATTTTCATTTGATTTCTTAATCCAATCATTTTCCCCTATGAAGAGTTCTTTGGATCACATAATATTGTATCAAGTGGGTGTATCCTAATTTACTTAACATCAATTTCCCATTTTCTTCTGTTATAAATAACCCCGCTGGACATTTCCATGCATGAAATCTTTCCCCCCTCTCATTTTACATCAGTTTCTTGCAAGACTTCCCAGGTCAGAGGCTGTTCACCTTCCACCTCCCTGCTTGCATGTCAGCAAGCTTTTCTTGCACCTGCGTCTTATTTCTCAAGGGCATGGTGTGTAGCTTTTCTTCTCCTCTTTTGGGAGTGAGGGCTAAGCTCATGGCAGGAGTGCTGTGTCTCCAGGTAAAATCCACAAGTTCCTTGGATCTACCCCAGAGTCAGAAGGAGGGAGCCTCCTCTTGGCCAGAAACATGCCTCTGGCCTTCCAAAGCTGGCTAACTTTTGATGTCACCCAGATATAAGACAGGGAGGGCCTGGACCTTCTGGACTGGAGGGGTCTGGGGGTGAGGGGAGCAGTTTCATGGAGCACCCAGGACCTACCAGACACCACTCCTGATGCTTCCGTATGCCTCATTTCAGAGGAGTCTCCTCCAGCCTATCTGGCTCATTTACAGGTGTGGGGAGGTCACGGTTGGGGGGACTCCCCAGATACCTCACACACAGGTGCTGGGGGGCTGGGAGCTGTCAGCCACACCCCTTTGTCACTCTTTCGGTGGTGCCCAAAGCAGAGCATCTGGATCAGCACACAGTCAAATACGTTTCACTTAAAGATGTTTCTATTTAGAAATAACTTCAAACTAACAGAAAAGCTATGAGAGTGGCAGATAACTCCCCTATGCTTTTGATCCGGATTCACCAACTGTTTACGTTTTTGTTCCATTTATTTTACCATTTGTATTCTCTCCCCTCTCCCTTCCCCTTCTTTCCTCATCTCTCCTCTCCTCTCTTTCTCCCTCTCCTCCCCTCCTCCTCTTCTGTCTCTCCTCTCCTCTCTCTCTCCAGACACACATGCATGCACGCATGCATACACAAGTACACATTTTTTTCCCCAAACGTTTGAGAGTAAGTTGCAGGCATCATGCCCCTTTGCGCCTAAATATTTCAGTGTTTTTCCCGGGCACGAGGGCGATCTCTTAGAGAATCGCAGTACAGTTATCAAAACTAGGAAACTTCACATTGACACAATACTGATCCACATTCACACTTTGCCAGCTCTCTCCACACTGTCCTTAGCAGCTCTCTTGCCTGCCTGTCCAGGCTCCCACGCTGCATTCAGTCATCTATCCCTTCAGTCTCCTGCAGCTGGGATAGTCCCCCCGGCTTTCCTCAGCCTTCATGACAGAGGCTCTTGACAGAACGTCTCTTCATGACAGAGGCTTCATGACAGAACGTCTCTTGGTTTGGGTCTGCCTGATGTTTCCTCACGCTCTGGGTGAGGCATCTGTAGCTGATCACATCAGGAAGCGCACATCTGTCCCGAAATCCCTGGGTAGGGTGGTCGACTCCAGGCCCCGCCAATGTAAGCTAATTTTAACGCCTTTGAGCTCAGTAAGTAATTTGTGGGGAAATCCTTCTGAGATTATGCAAGTATCTTATTCCTCATCCAACTTTTGCCCAGTGTTTTAACCTCATTGATGAGCTTTGCCTGAATGCATTATTACTATGAGGGCTGCCAAAGGATTTTCTGACTCCGTCACTCCTACATTTATTATCGGCATTTACTGGAAGGAAGAGCTGCTCCTGCTTATTTATTTACATCAGAATGGACTCATGGAATTTTGTTTTATTCACTAGATTATAATCCATTAGCCTCATAATTTATTTTGATGCTCAAATATTCCTGGTCTTGGCCAGGAGCTACTGTGAGATAGTGCTGGTGACCTTTTGACAGGCTCCCATTGCCTTTGGCCATGTCCTCACCTCCTGGCACGGCTCCTTGTGTACGTTCCGTATCCTGGCTGGAATCAGACCTCCCTCTGAGGAGTCCTGTCCTTCTCTCCCTTCCTCCCTCCTCCCAATTTTAAACTCTTCATTCTGAAATAATTTCAAACTTATGTAACATTTGCAAGCCTGGCCCCTGTTGCAGTGGGGAATATTATTTAGAAGCCAGTGAGCCCTTTTTGTGCACATTGCTATTGGAGTATCATTTGTATGATGTATTTATTTTATATTGATCCTTGTGTGCATAAGAATACTGGGTTTATCATAGTGCTACCAAGTGTCCATTTAAATTACACTTTTGGTTACCAAAGTGAGGCAATTGATAGAAAAATGTGAAGTCAATAGTAGACCTTAGATACAAAGATGGAGTGTGGCTGAAATTAGAGAATGTGAATGAGTAAAATCAAGAAAACCTGGGCCACATCGTGCTGGACTTGGGTCTGAACACCAATGGGCGCTTTGGCATCCTCGCAAACCACTGAATGCCCAACCTTGGGAGTGTTGGCTTGGGCTATAAGAAGTAGCTCATCCATGCCAAGGCATATGAGTTTAATACTCTCAGCAAGCCTGTGAGGTTTACCAGTATTACTGCTATTGTACAGATGGGGAAACCGAGGTACAAAAGGCCAATCAATGAGGCCGGGCACCTTGGTGCTGTAGGAACTCAAGTCTATAATGGCAATCAGGGACACTGTTCTCTGGGTTCCTGCTTTGGGATATGGGATGTTAGACTGCACAAAATTGAAGATTTTTTCTATTGCTAATATTCAAAGATAAAATGTTTACTGGGGTTGTCTTTCCATTGCAAATGTGCACTGGCTTTGAAGCAATGACTTGCTCATCCAGTTTGACTGAAGGGGAATTGGTAGGTATAGTCATGTGTTGATTAATGATGGGGATACATTCTGAGAAATGCATCATTAGGTGATTTTGTTGTTGTGTGAATATCATAGAGTGTACTTACACAGACCTAGATGATATAGCCTACTACACACCCAGGCTACACACTTGTACAGCTTTTTACTGTCCTGAGTACAGCAGATAGTTGTAACACAATGGTAAATATCTGTGTCTCTAACCATATCTAAACATAGAAGAGGTGCAGTAAAAATATGATATTAGGCTGGGCTCAGTGTCTTATGCCCTGTAAACCCAGCATTGTGGGAGGCTGAGGCAGGTGGATGGCTTGAACCCAGGAGTTTGAGACTAGCTTGGCAACATAGCAAGACCCTGTCTCTATAAAAAAAAAAAAAAATGAGCTAGATGTAGTGTTGCACACCTGTAGTCCTAGCTACTTGGGAGGCTGGGTGGGAGAATCACTTGAGCCCTAAGCTGGGGTCAATTTGATCCCTCTCATGTGGAGCTGAATCAATTGTCATTTATACCAAGTCATATGAATTTAATGTTCTCAGCAGGCCTAGGAGATTTATACCATTATTATTACTATTATACAGCTAGGAAAACAAAGGCACAAAAAGGCCACTCAGCTGGTAAGAGCCTGAGCCAGAGTTTGAATCCAGGCAGTGTAGCTGCAGGCATCCTGTTTAGCTCCCACCCATTTGGCACCTGTGCAGAGTTAACACGGGGAAGCACACAGCTCAGTGCCTGGCTCCTGGTTGTGTTACTCATGGCCACGAGGCAAGGAAAAGGTAGGACCACCTGGAAGGCAGGAGTGGTTCTTGGTTGGCCAGTAAAGCTTTGCCTGTGAGGCCAGGAGTGGTGTGCAAGGGCTGAAGCACAGACAGAGGGAGCTGGGGTGCAGGGCAGGGTCAAGTGGGGATGGTCATACTGAGCCCCCTCTGATGTTCTCCACTGCTCTGCAGCTGCCCTTGGGGCTGTAGCGTCTACCCCAGTGGGAGCCACTTCCAGACATCACTGCCAGCCAGCCCAGGTGGCTGAGGAGTGTGAGACACAAAGTGGACTTCCAGGACATTGGCTGAGTCTTCCCGCCACCCACCAAACTACCAAGTCAATTACTGCAAGGGTTGGTATGTCTTCCCAGTGGGCCACAAGACCAATGCCTCCCATCACACCTCCTTCATGTCCTTCCTCTCTCACTTCAAGGTGAACCCTGACATCTCCAGCCCCGCTTATGTCCCCAACAAGCTCAACTCCACCAGACTCCTTTACTGGGACTCACAGAAGATGGTCTTGCTGAGGTGGTGTGCAAACATGGTGCTGGAGAGTGTGGCTGTGGTGAGGGTCTCGCCCTGGCATGAGCTTCTCTTGACTTTTCATGACTGCTGAGTAGGGTGAGCAGTGGGAATGGTGTGGGAAGAAATGATATCCACTTGGGAGCTCAGAGCACTAGATCTCATTTAATGATGACATTGAGGTCCCTTTGTGATCTTGGGTGAGGCGTAGATTCTCCCTAAGCCTCAGTTTATCCATCCTGGGAATGGTGCTGGCTGATGGGAGGTATGGGGGACAGTTTAGGGGGGACTGTTGCCTCCTGTGTTATTCTATTCCATAAAACATACAGCTGGGTTCCCCAGGGCAACACTGGCCCAGCACAGAGACAGCCGTTGGTATTTATTGAATGAATAATGAATGGATCAGAGGCTTCTCTTGTCATTCTTTTTCTTTTTAACTCTTTTTTCCACTTAAAGCCCAGTGTGATCATATTTAGCTATTCCTCTCACAAGGCTATGTCCTGTTTTTTAAAGCAGGAGGAAGAGTTTTATAGCTTTCTTGCCTTCCCCCACCTCCTTCCCAGCTTAGGTCCAGAAGTCCCGGTTTGGGGGCAGAACCTAAACTCTCCTGGCTGGCTGACTGGGAGATGGTGGAA
Organism: Symphalangus syndactylus; assembly: GCF_028878055.3. NCBI lineage: Eukaryota > Metazoa > Chordata > Mammalia > Primates > Hylobatidae > Symphalangus > Symphalangus syndactylus. Next base: position 84,157,135 of record NC_072426.2, read on the forward strand.
CTGGTCAGCTTTAGCAGATGATCAGCAGTGGAATTTATAAAGCTTAGGGAAGCAGGTCACTGGCAGAGCTGAGACCCTGCACAGCTGGTGGCTAGTGGCACCTGTGTTTCTGTACCACTGGGACAGAGTGGTGAAGGGAAAAACCTTTTTGATCTTCGCTCTTCTTGACCACCCTCCTGGAGCCCAAGTGAGACCATTTGAGATCTAATGAAATCAGAACAAGAGCCCTGCCATGCCAGTAAGCTACCACTCTCAATCAGGTAGTGGAAAGAGAATAACTTCCTCTGTTGTCCATTGTGGATGTGTGGTATTGCTTAAAGTGAAGCAAACGCATCCATCCATCCTTCCATCCATCCATCCATCCATCCTTCCATCTATCCATCCATCCGTCCATCCATCCATCCATCCATCCATCCATCCATCCATCCATCCAAATTATGGAGAAGACATTGAGTATGATGTTTATAGCAAGATGTTCAACCACACTGTTTGATTCAAAAAGCTGGTCACAGAAGTCTTCACAATATGATCCTATTTTTGTTTACAACTATTTGTATAGAAAAAACACCAGACAGAAATGCATTACAGTCGACACTGGAAAGCTTTTCTCTTGTTAGTGAGATCATGTATGGTTTTTATTTTCTTCTTATTTAGCTATGTTTTCTACATTTTCTTCAGTGAAGATATATTAATTTTATTTAAAAGAAAAAACCTAACTGATTTAAAAAGAGAGCAGATGTGTTCTGTGTGTTCTTTGGATCTGACTGGGAGACAGGGGTGTCTGTGGGGGGAAGGTGGGGACAGCCAGGCAGGGGCGTCTTCAGGCTTCATTTGCCACGTCCTGGTGGGCTCCTGCTTGGCATGAATGAGGTTCTGGTGACCTCTGAGGCTTCTCCTAACTCGGGGTTCCTAGATCAACCTGAGGTGCCATTCAAGGACAGGCTCTTGGTGCCCTGCAGACCTAGGGTGCAGGGAGGTGAAGGCAGTCCCATCCCAGCCCTCCGTGAACCGAGGATATGTTCAAAGTCCTGCATTTGAACCTGGCTCTGTCCCTGGCCACCCAGCTGTGTGACCTTAGGAAAATTCCCTCACCTCTGTGAGTGGCGGGCTTCTTATCTGCAAAGAATGGGAAATACCACGTCTCTTAAAGGGCTTATGGGGGAATAAATGGCACAGTGAGCAAATAGAAAGCAAGAGACACTCATCTCTAGTGAGGAGATGAGATAAACACCAGTTCACATAAAAGCCAGCCAAGAAGATGGCGTGGGGCTGGGCTGGGAGCACCCGGGATCTGATTTTGCCAGCACTCCTCTGTGGTGCCCAGGTCTGACAGAGAGCTGGTGTTAGGAACATGTCTGCTACTTAATGAAGATGAGGGGGAGGTAACAGGACCGCAGGAATGAATCTATAAAAGCACAGGCTGCTGGCAGCAGCAAAATGGGAATAAACTCCTTAGCGCACTGCAGAGCCCTCTGTCCCATCACTACGCAGGTGCCCCACAGCAGGACACCCCTGGGAATGCCTGGGACCCTCTGGCCTGGCAAAAGTTTGTTGATTGAATAGATGGCAGCACATGCAAGACCCACTTTCTCCCAATAACCCCAGGACCATAATTAGGAGCCAGATAAGCCCGCTGCTTGCCTCAGCTCCCCTCTGGTTTTTTGTGTGCCTGGGGCCAGCCCCAGGCTGAGCCAGGGAATCCCAGAGAGGGGCATCTGCCACTTCCTCCTGGGGCTGTCTGGGCTCTCTAGGGTCAAGGGCAGTGAGCGAGGAGCCCGATGTGGGTCTGCAGAGCCCAGCTTCACCTGCAGCAGTCTCAAAGATCCTCCCACCTTCTCTGCTGCTGACACAGCCTCCCCCAATCCTGCCATCTAGTGCTCCTTTGATGATGGTGAATTCCGAAAGGAGCCCCACCTGCAGACCTGGGGAGGGCCACAGGGTTTAGAACACTTTCTGAGAAAACACACCGGTGAAGTCCAGCTGTCCTGCTGGACGCGCTCCTGGACTGTGTGGCTTTCTTGCAGATTTCTTTCCCCCTTCTTCCCTCTTTGGTGTCCCAGATTGTTTTGTCCTCCCCTAGTCCCTTCCTAAGTAGAAACAAAGACTCAAAAAGCCAGGAGCCTGAATGCAAGGCGGGAATAAAGTGAGGTTGAAAAGCCGGGGATGCAGGAGGGCAGGAAGGAGGAGGGCCCCTGGGGGGAAGATGGGTGAGACAGGCCCTCCTGGGGGCTGGCAAGGAGGGGGTCTCTCTTCTTAGGTAGACAGAGAATCAGTGCCGGGTGCTACCTCACCCAACTGGTGGAGCTCTGATGTTCCTGCTGCAGGGACCTTGTGGGGGAATGGGGCCTTGAGGGCTGACTCCCACCCTCACCAAGACTAAAAGGGCTGAGGCAGTTGAGACTGTCATGTGAGTGGACACGCAACCACTGCCACACAAGAAATTGGGAAAAACACCGGTGTCATAGATGACAAATGGAAGATCAAAGCCTTATGACATTGAAAGCTCTCACAAGAACCTTGCAAAAAGAAAACAGGCAGAGAAGAGGAAGTCCCCCCACCTTGCCCCAGCACAAACAACTTAAAAGAAATACAGTATAGTCAATATATATATATGATAAACTGTTTTAGCCTGTAAAAATGGAAAAAAGAAAAAACCCTGAGATAAAACAAAATGGCTTTTTGTGTGGCTTGTCAAATCCAGGCACCTGGCATGTGGAGAACTTCCACCATCCCCGAGGTCCCTGGGTTTTGGATTGCTCTCCAGGAGGGCGGACATCCTGCCCCAGTGGTGGGCTCAGAGCCAAAGGCAAGGCGGATAAATAAGTGATGGGATTTCTGGGCACAGAGAGGCAGCTGGGATTACGGTAAATGAAACCTGAACATCGAGGCTCCCACTCACCACTGGCCCTGCACAGGTGGATACACCAAATGATCTCCTTTTGTGCACCCTCACTATAGTTTCATTATGGTCCATTAAACAGCAATAATTAAAACAAAATATATTGGATTTGTTTATCCTGGACTTTGCAAGGAAATGAGATTTGCAACGGTGTTGGTGCACAGTTGAGGACTACAGGACTTGTAATTAGTAGGGTAATTAAGGAGATGTCGCCTTTTTACTGCAACGGTGCACTTCTCAGGGATAATGAACTCTCCTGGTGGAGGGGAGTCTGGCTGGGGGTAGCCACGGGGACCAGGGGCTGCCTATTGCTGGTCCAGCCAGTAGGGGAGCTGGGGCTCATTTACTCAACAAAATGCTGCATGCCAGATGCTGTTCTAGAAGCCAGGGTTCACCGTGGAGCTTGCATGCGAGCACCGACACAGACACCGAGCATGTGCCAATAAAGCATTCGAGAAGGACTTAACAGCTAAGCAGGAAACCAAAGCAGGAATACAGGTGGAGGGTGGTGGGGACGAGAAATGGGCTTCTATCGTCTCGGAAGTCTTCTCTTGAAGAGAAGACTTTAAGCCGAGATTGGGATGAAGTGGGGGCCAGAGTCTTGAAGGCCACCCAGAGGCAGCTTTCCAGACAGGGGGAAGGGCAAGGACTGGTGGGAAGGTGGGTGATGGTGTCTGGCCAGGCTGGGGTGGGAACGGGGTACGGAAAAGGGTTTTCTCCCCGACTGCTCCCGGTGTGATGCAGAGTGTGAGGACACCCCAGTGACCTCTTGCTCTCTACCCCCTGACACAGAAGGCAGACCTTGTCCCCACTAATTTATTCAATAAAGGCCCTCTCTCCAGGCTGTGTACCTCAGGTAGAGCTAGAGGCAGAGACACCTGGGAGGGCATATTCTTGAGTTGGAGTTGTGAGGTCCAGGGCACACCTCCAGCTTCACCTGTGGTGTCCACTTAAAGGAGAAGGGGTGCCCGGCTCCTGTGGGGCTAGGGAGGTAGAATGAACTCCATCATCTGTCCCTTCATCCATCCATTTGTTCATTCCTCCTTCCTCCTTCCATCCACCCACCTATCCATCCATTCTCCAACCAGCAGGCATTTGCAATTTCTGAGACCCCCAGGCTGTTCCAGGGCCTTAGTAGGAGCAGGAACACCCAGATAGATCGGCCCTGGCTCCTGCCATCCACATGAAGCTGTCTCTCCACGGGAAAAGGAGCTGCTCCGTCTGCAGTTTGGTGCCACCTGGTGGCAGTTGTTGGCTCTGGCTGAAATCAGTGAGGATGATTCTGGGCTGGGTGGCTCTGTGCAACTTCAGGACAGCAGCAGCTGTTTCAGAAAGTACCAAGTAGGTTAATGCCTCTTCTCAGCCCAGTCTGAGGAAGTTGAGCTGGGAGAATGTTGGGGATGCAGAGACCTCTCCCTGCCCCTACTTCCCTTTTCCCACGATTCGTGGCAGGCTACCTGGCTTCCCACTGTTTCCCCTGTGCTCCCTCAGAGACAGTGGTTACTACTCTGAATTTACATTTTTATGGAGTTTATAGTTCTGTCCAGTGACCTAGAAAGTATGGCCACTGAGGAGTCTCTCTGTAAGGCTGTAGGCAGAGAGCCCCATCTGCTGCTGACAGCCCTCTGAGACTGTGGGCGGAGCCAAGCTGGTTCAGGGGAGGCTCTGAGGACCACCATATGTCACATGCTAGATGACCCTGCCTGGGAGAAACAGCCAGAGGCCTTGACCTTGACTCCTTTACTATCTGAACTTGTGAGTATCTTTTTTCCTGGCCACAGAAAACAGACCCCTGACCTCATGCCTGATTGTCCTAGGACCTGCCTCTACAGTGTTCCAGCTCCACCCCAGAGACATTTAGCCTTGGGCTACCTGCTTATGACCTCTTCCCCCAGCCAGCCTTTTTACTGAAGCATCTATCTGGAGGCTCAGGACTTCCCTACAGACCTCTGTCCCTGGCCTGGGTCCTCACATAAATGTCCAACATCCCAGGCTGTCCCTGAGACCCTGCCTGGCTCTAACTTTGCCACCACTGACTAGAGTGGCTGACTCAGAGGCCTGTGGGATTTGCATGGTGGATGTAGTTTTCCACATGGAGCTATGCTCGTGGGTGTCTCACCACCCACAAGGATGGGCCACTTGGTTAAGGAGAGGGAGCTGAAGGGTGCTCAAGGTGGAAGTGAAGCTGAAGAGAAAAATATTTGCATGCCACTGGTCACTGATGGGCTTTCACAGAAATAGGAAGGAATGTGAGTAATTTGAGGCATCTGCAATCTGCTTATTCTTTGATCAAATCATTCATCTACTGAAAGTTTATTTTAAGAAAATAACAAAAATTAGCCCAGCAAATTTTTGTATTTTTCGTACAGGTGGGGTTTTGCCATGTTGTCCAGGCTTGTCTCGAACTCCTGGGCCTGCCTCAGCCTCCCAAAGTGCTGGGACTAAGGCATGAGCCACCTCCCACGGCTAGTTTTAATTTTTTGTCTTGTGTGCATCGTTAACATTTTTTTAAATATTTAATTCATTGATTGATTGATTTTCCTTTAGACAACTTTTTCTGAAGAGCATAATAAAAGGAAAGTCAGCCATAAACAAACCACTTAAAAAGTCCATTCAGGGATTATAAGTTCAGCAGCCTTCAGACATGAGGCAGAAAGTATCCTTGTGTGAGGGGTGAGATGTTCCAAGGGACCAGAACCTCGGCCGGATGCATTCCGTGCAATTGTTTTCACATTTTAGAAAATACAAAACAACACTAATACTGACACTGGCCAAACAACTCAACGCTCACACTGGCGGGACACCCAGAAGGTAACCTTTGCCTAAAGTAAGAAATGAGAGTCCCCTCCCCTTCACCCCTTCTGCATTCCTACCCCCCAACTCCAAACACAATTTCCTGGTTAAAGAGGTGAGGCCATGAGAGCCAAGCCAGGTGCTCCTGGGAGAGCCATCGCAGGGAGTGGGGAATAGGCATCACTTGGACACGAGTAATGTGTGTTTAGCATAGGTGTTGCCAGACAGAGGCCGGACCTGGGTGGGGACAGGCAGGAGGAGAAGGAAAAGGAGGAAGAGGGATAGAAGGGAGGGGAGAGAGAAAGGGGTGAGGAGCGAGGGAGAGGGAGTGGGAGGGAAGGGAAAGAGGAAGGGAAGGAGGTAGTGGAGGGGAGAGTAGGGAGAGAAGGTGGGAAAAAGGGAAGAGGAGGAGGAGGAGAGAGAAAAGGAGGAAGGAGAGAGAGAGAGACAGAGAAAGGGGGGCATTTCAGGAGTGAGGACAGATATGCAGATGTGGAAGGGCTGCCCCCTTCTTCTGTTTTCTGAAAGGCTGTCACACTTGCTAACCACCACCATCAGCTGTGGAGAATGTTACCATTTCATACAGTAGTTCTTCCATGATGGGACTCCTTTTGGCTTTGCAGATGGGAAAAATGATGCTCAAAAAGCTAAGACAACCCAAGAGCTGGAAAGCAGCAATAAGGATTTGGTACATGAAGCCCCATATCCATTCTACGACTTCAGCTGCAGCGTGGGGGGACAGTAGCCATTGGGATGGTTTGTGGGTGCAGTCAAGAGAAGCAGGCTAGGGAGAAGTGCTTTCCCACTGCCGCAGCCTTTCCTGTAAGACTGGACAAGGTGTTCACCTGGCTCGCACACCATGTATCCCCATGACCATGTAGGAGGTGACTCTCCAAAGGCCCTCAGCAACCTTTAGTAACAGATACAGGAAAGAAGAGACGATTGATTGTCCCTCTTTAATTCATGCTATTATTCAAGGCCTGACTTGTCCCGGAGAGCACTGAAGGACACCAGCCCAGCACTGCAGGGAGGCACTGGCTTTGTTTGCTGTCTGAGGCACTTATCTCCAAATGCTTTGTTCACAGCTATGTCCTCTGTGACTTGAAGCTATAGATCTTGTCTTATTAATGTATGCATTGAACAGATCTTTATTTTATGCCTACTAGGTGCCGGGCACTGCTAAGCCCATGCTGACCTGCTGTTTACAGTCAGCATTTACAGTCTAGTTGGGGAAATAATATTGGTAAACACACATACATGAACACACACAAATATTATATTAAAAGGTTTAAGCACCGTGAAGGAAATGACATCTATTTTCTTTTGCCCTCATGTAAGGCTGGCATGAACAGGATTCTCAGTGAGCATCTGTTGAAGAAATGAGTGGGTAAGGGAGAGGAAGAATGTGCAGGCTACAGGAGGGGCCTCCATCCTCCAGCAAAAGGGAGGCCTAGTCCTGAGCTGGGCTGGTGCAGCTGGGGAGTGAAGACGCCATGGACAGCCTGGCTGGCTGGGACTCCCTGAGCCCAAGCTGCCGGGGCTGAGGGGCTGCCTTGGACAGCTGAGGTCCTCTCCAGGGCTGCATCCAGGGGACCTGCTGCCTGTTGCTGGAGGTCTCGATTTGGCAAGCTTTGCTACAGTGTATGAGGCCCTCCCAACACCCCAACCTCCCCAGGTCCCCAGGTACATCTGCTGAATGTTACCTGACCACAGAACTGGGGCTGCACAGCTGTCTGAATAATGGATGAGGAGGTGGATGGATGGGTGGGCAAATGGGCATGCCCCCCTGTGTGTTACCTTGCCTCATGTCAGGCTGGCCTGTGGGGGCTGCGGGCTGATTGGGGATGGGGCTGAAAAGTGGGAATTGCCTGGGCCAGCCTTGCTTAGACAGCAGAAAATTTCATGGAATAAATATTTCTGTTGGGATCTAAATGTGCTCTGAGAGTCTGCTGTTGAGTAAGACTGAGGCCACGGAGAGGAGAGGGAGGCAGTGCCCCACCACTGGGAAATGTGCTGAGGAGTCCTGTTATGGCCTGGCTATGCCATGCAAGGTCATGGCCAACCGAGTCACCAAGAGCAGAGCAGTGAGGTGTTGGGGAGGGCAGAGGGCAGTCCTGGAGAGGTGGGACCAATGTGGATGGGAGTGGGCTGGTCAGATGGGGAGACGGAGGGCCCTGCTGATCCAGGATTGCAAGAGCATGACAGTGAAGTCACAGCTGAGAAGTACTCACTGTGTGTGTCTTTGTGTGTGTCAGAGAGTGGGAGGGGGGGAGAGAGGAGAGAGAGAAAGAAGGGAGGGAGAGAAAGAGAAAGGGAGGGAAAGAAGGAGAGAGAGAAAGACAGAGAGAAAGAAGGAAAGAAAGGAGAGATAGAAGGGGAGAGAAAAAAGGGGAGAGCGAGAAAGGAGAGAGACAGAAAGAAGGAGAGAAAGGAGAGAATGAGAGAGAAAGGAGAGAGAGAAAGAAGGGAGAGAGAGGAAGAGGGAGAGAAGGAGAGAAAGAGCAAGAGAGAGAGGGAGAAAAAAAGAGGAAGGGAGAGAGGGCTGGAAAGAGAAAGAATGAAGTGGTGAAAGGAAGAAAGAGAGACGGGGAGAGGGAAAGAGAGAAAGAAGAGAGAGTGCTGGGGGGCAGCGAAAATAACCTACCGATGCCTGGATCAAGTACTGACAGGCAGACCTAGTCAATAGGGAGGTTTAAGAGGCCAGACTTGACCCCAGGTTCGCCTGGTTGAAAACCCATACCCCTCCTGCTGCAGCTATGTACATAATCCAAGTCTCAGAAATGGAAAAGATTCATTGTGTTTACTAATTATTCATGTAGCAAACTTATTTCATTCCTTCCATAGTCATTTCCATTAAATTCCACACATTTATCGAGCACTTAATATGGGCAATCAAACGTGCGTTTTGTTTGAGGGGAGCCACGTCCTATTTAGGAGGGAGCAGCCGGAGGTGTTGGGCTGGGGATCAGGAGGACTGGCTGCCAACCCTGCCTTTGCTGTTCTCGGTCCCCTCTCCATGTGCCACAGCTCCATTCAAGTCGTATGAATGCACCCAAAGAGCTTTGCACCCAAGAGCTGACCTTGAAAGCTATTTTTTTTTCTAGAGGTTTATTGGTGAAATAATTTAGACTTGGAGACTGAGATCTTTCTTCTATTTCTGGCTGGTCCCAATTTGAGATTTCCTTAGATTGATTTAGTTTTCTTATTAGCAATTCATTATTGCATGTTAATAATAGCTAGACTTACCAACTAAATACTTATAAAAGTATTTGGCTCCAAGTCAGTGACTCCAGTGAATCAATTAGAGCAGTCTTGGATGCCGGGATCTTAGAAATCGAACCTGTGGTTGTACCCGGAGGAGGTCTCCAAGACCAATGTGGGGTCCAGCCCCTCAAGATTGTCCCATTAGGAGGCTGACGGCTGATGCTTAGCCCTGTCAAGACCCCTTGACAAGACTCTGGCAAGAACTCTGGGGACAGAGGAGATACTGTGTCTTTGGGCTCTTCTCCACTGGAAGCTGCAAGAGAGCACATAAGGATAGGAGCTCCTCCCCAGCTGCAGGTGAGCTATGTTCTCCGAGCTGCCCATCCAGAAGTTCCTCTAGGGCGGTGGAGACAAGGTACTGTGGATCCAGTACCTTTGGGTGTGGTTTCCACGTGGTACGAGTTTCCCTTCCCTCTGCGTACCCATCTCCTTCCCTAGTCAGAATCCCTAGGGGCTGGTTCCCCAGGGCTGTGAGCTCAGATCTGCATCCCCTGGCATGGCACAGAGAAGGTGCTAGATACCTGAGAGGAGGGGAGAGAAAGAAGGAGAGACAGATAAAGAAAGAAGGAGAGAAAAGAGAGAGAGAGAGAATGAGAGAGAAAGAAGGAGAGAGAGAAAGAAAGAAGGGAGAAGGAGAGAAGGGTTGAAATGGACTGAACGAGACCCTGAAATGCTAGAAGCTGAGGACTTGGCCTTCCTCAACATACCCTTTCCTTATCCTAAGGCTTGACAAAAAGTCATTATCAGTCTGAAAATAATGATAGATTCACATAGAATTTATGTCGGGGGCCGGAAAGACAGACAACTGCAGGAGCCAGGGAGGTTACACAACCTGGAGAGAGGAAAGTAGTAGGGAATAGTGAGGTCTGTGACCAAGTAGAGTTGCCACACCCAATCTAAAGGCAATGGATTTAAATTTCTAAAACATTTCTATTAACTGGATAAAATGCCCTTGATCCAGCTCAAAGGACCTTGGTTTAGGTTTTCTAGCAAAATAGGTGTTTTGAGTACAGTTCAACAAACCAGGCAATTAAGTATGAAGAACAAAAGATGGTAAGGAAGCAAGTGTGGCAGACAGGCAAGCGGGAGCTCTCCCAAGGGTGGTGTGGCTTTGGCCTGGTGGGGGACAGGACTTATTTAGGAGACCACCAGAAGATTCAGGTGCCATCTGTAAGTTCCCAAAACGGCTCACAGGAGCATCTCTCCAGGAACGCGGCCCTAGCAGCAAGACAATAATAATGATAACGATAATGCCACAGTTGCAGCTGATGTTCACAGGGCAGTTGCTATGTGCTGGGCATTGTGTTCGGCACCGTCTTTAAAATTTTTTAATTTTTAAAATAGACGTTATTTTGTAGAAGAGTTTTCTATGCACTGCAGAATTGAGCAGGAAGTGCAGTGAGTTCCCATATATCCACTCCCCAGCCTCCCAACTGTTAACATTAGCACCAGAGTGGCCCATTTGTTACAGTGGGTGAACCTGCATTGACATGTCATAATCATCAGAGGCCACCATTTACATTAGGGTTCATCTTGGTGTTGTACATTCTATGAGTTTAGACAAATGTCAAATGACATATATCTACCATTAAAATAGTTTTAACTGTCCTAAAAGTCTTTTAGCACTGTCTTTTTTTTTTTTTTTTTGAGACGGAGTCTTGCTCTGTCGATAGGCTGGAGTGCAGTGGCGCAATCTCAGCTCACTGCAACCTCTGCCTCCCGGGTTCAAGTGATTCTCCTGCCTCAGCCACCCGAGTAGCTGGGACTAGAGGCATGTGCCACCATGCCCAGCTAATTTTTGTATTTTTAGTAGAGACGGGGTTTCACCATGTTGGCCAAGATGGTCTTGATCTCTTGACCTTGTGATCTGCCCACCTTGGCCTCCCAAAGTGTTGGGATTACAGGTGTGAGCCACTGCACATGGCCAGCACTGTCTTTTAATCCTCCCTCCAGCACTTGATGTGCCATTGTTGTTCCATGTCACACAATGAGACAGGGAGGTCCTGAGAGAGTAAGTGACCTGCTCAAGCTCACTGGTCTCCTGAGGACTGAAGCCTGCTTGAATGGAGGCAGGGGCACAGACTCCGCAGGTGGTGGGCCTTCCTCCTGGGCTGTGCTCTCTTTCTTTGTGAGAGTTAGGAGGCCATGGGCAACCCTCCAAGCTCCACAGCAAACACAGGGCCAAAGGTTGAAGCTGAGCTCTGAGATCCCTGGGAACCACATGGGAATAATATACTTTGTCCTGTCGTCACTGGACAAGAACAGGTGAAGTTATTGGAAGTTGGCTTGCATTTGAGCAGCTACTATGTTTTATATGACAGTAAAACTAGTGAATTATAGGGAATTTCCAGGATGATAAAATGCATATCTATCCCTTGTTGTATACATACATTTTCTGTTCCCAAGTTCCCGGGAAATCTGGAATTTCAATTAACTGCTATGCCCTTCACATATTCTCTCATGTTTAGCTTAGCTAAGATAACTTTTTTGGCAATTTCCAAAACTACAATATAACGATAGATTTGCCAACAAGTAGAGAATATGCCATATTCACACTGAGATATATCTACCGGGGATTATGCTAGAGAGCCTTTAAAACTTTGTAAAAATATCAAACCTGGGCCCTTCCAAAACATATAATTAGGAATTCAGTGTGGTTTTTTCCTCCCTGGTAATTTAAGTATTTTACCTGCTTTACCCTGTTGCTATGGGTTTAAGCCATGTGTACTGAAATAATTTCTGCTACGGAAAGTTTTAAAAGGGAGGTTGTGAAAATCCTTTCTGAGAACAATTAAGATGTCAAATCCAACACATATTTTTGTATTTGGGCTCAAAAGATGAGGACAGAGGTGTCTCCAAATATTTTTCCAATTTTCCTAAAACAAGGCAAACATTAAGAAATGAATACTATGCATGGTATTTAAGACCTCAACTTGGAGCCTTCAAACCCCTACATTTTCTAAGGATTTGGAATTCTTTTCAAGAATCAATTTAAAATGATTCATAATTCAACTGAAAACAATTGAGGGCTTAGATAGATGCTCGCATTTCCAGCTTTTTATTGCTGCTCTTAGTGTTTCTGAGATGACAGTTTTCCTTTCATAGAACGAGCTTAAAATTAGAAAAATCAAACACCCATTAGAGAAAGCAGATTTACTTTGCTATTAATTGATATAGAGATATAAAGCTTCCATCACCTGGGCAGAAGCCTAGCGCATCCCTGCAGACAGTTGCAGTGGCTAGAACCTGGGGGGTCAGCAGCCCACTCACTGGGCCTGAGCCGGAGCTGTCAGCCTTTGGGAGCCAAGCCTCGAATTTTCAGCACTAAGACATGCGGCTCTGGGGGAGCTGCCTCTGTAACAACATCTGCACACCAGTCTTCAGGGGTGTGTGTTACTGTCTTCCCATTTTATTTTTTAAAACATGAACAACTTTGAAAGTTGAACTCCCCATCCTGAGCTGGCTTCTCTCTTCCCTGTGGGACAGGAGGCAAAGTAGCACACCTTATTTAGCAACCAGGAAATGATTCTCGGGAATGCAGATGCTGTGGCTGCGAGTATGAGATGCAGAGAGAAGGGGCACTGAGGACCCAGGATTGTCTCCCTACAGAGGCGGGAGGCAGCCTAGGTGAGGGCGGGGAGCGGGGGGCGGAAGGGGAGGACTGTGAATCTGCTGAAATACGACCCCGCGGTTTTAACTTTAAATAAGCATTTCCGTCCTAGTGGAAGCCCCTCTAATGTCTCCTGCAGTTTGGTTTTGGAACACGTCACATTCCTCATTAAAGCAATCACTGTTAAAACATAAAGCAACACAGGATTTATTTCTTCATTAAACTGATGATCCGTATATGAAGCCAATTAACATTATGAGTCTAGTGAACATCAAGTGTAAAGAGGTTAGAGAAAATTAAAAGCAGTCACCTTGGTCTTTAGATAAAGAAAGTACACTTTTAGGTTGTAAATTATCAGAGTGTCCAAGCGAGACAGATCGGCGAATTTGGTTAATTGGAAAATACATTTTACCGCACAAGAATTAATGAAAAATAACCTTTTTTTACTAACGCCGTTTTTTAGGGGGAGGGGGACCGTAGCGAACACCTATTAGTCACCTTCTCCCGGGTGTCGAGACATTCGGAAAAAAAGGGGGCTGGCGTCATCAAAGTTTGCTGTAGCCTTCCGTTTCTAAGGTTGTTTGGTTGTTTGTTTACTCGCTGTTTTGCCAACGGGTAGGAGCCCAGCCTAGCGGCTCCGGGAGAGGAGCGCCCAGCGAGGCGAGGCGAGGCCGAGGGTCCCGAGCCGGCTTAGAGCCCCGCGAGGTGGGTGTGTTGCCGGAGCTCGGCTGGTTATCTAGTCAGGGAGGCGGCCGGACTCGCCTCGGGGGCTGCGGGATGGTTTCCAGCTGCAGCGGCCGGGTAGGAGCGGCGCGTGGTACCGCGGAGAAGGGAGTTTTGTCCCTGTTGCCAGCGCTGAGCGCATGTCCGGAGTAACTTTCGCAGGTTTGGACTGGGAGAGGATTGGGGTCGGTCCCCGGACGCCTGGGGTCCGGCCGGGCGGATCCCACTCCTGAGCAGTGAGGGGCCCCGGCTGGGCCCCCGGTACGGCTTCTTTCACCGCAGCAGCCGGGGGTGGGTGGGGTGCGGAAACCGGCGCCGCTGTCCAGGATTCTGACCTGCCGGGATGCTCGGCGAGCTCGCGGTCCTCAGACCGCGGATAAGCCTGTCTCGTCCCGGTGTCATCTCTGGGCCTTAATAGGAACTTGCCTCGGTCGATGTCAGGGATGGGGAACTGAGACCGGCATTTGGACCTCATTGGTTTCTGGGGCCAACACTGCACCCTGCGCCGGGCTGCGGCCGCTGAGGGTTCCCGCACACACCCCCAGGTGCGCCTGAGCATCTTGGCCGAGGCGGCCCAGAAGCTGTCCGCACCTCGCTTCACGGCCACCGGGTTCCCAAAGCGCACAGGCGGGGAACTGCTGCCTAGGGCAGGAGGGAACCCGAGGGGACTTTCGGCAGACCTAGGGGGCAAGAGTAGCCTCGGGCTTTTGTCAAGAGCTCCAGAGAGCAGGGGCCCTCTGAGGGAGACATGGAGAGAGACAGCGCGCGTGAGCCAGTCTCTTGACCTGGGCTAAGGGAGGATCAGCTCCAGGGTCTCCCAGCCCTCTCGGCATGACATAGGAAAGGCCCTCGGCTGCCCTGCCGGCCCCTGCCTGCCACCGCACCCGCCTTCGGGACCTGCTAGCCGCTCCTCCCGGGCCAGCTGCCTGGACTCTCAGAGCCTGTGACCCTGGCGGAGCTGGCGCCCCGAGCTCTCTCCTCTCTGAAACGAGCGGGAGTTTCCTGTGATTCTTTCCCCTAGGCAGAGCAGACGCTGCTCTGGAGCGACTGAGCCCAGGAAGGGCCGCTTCACTGAAATAGATCCTCACTTGCCTCGGCCAGAGCGGGACTTGTCTTCCTCCCGGCTGTTTTCGGAGGGGCGTCGACGGTGGCCGGGACCCAGAGCTCTGTCCTGCAGCTCGATGCTCCTCGCCCAGCGCTGGTGTCCAGCGGCGGGCCTGCCAGGCCTTTTGTTTCCAAAGCGCTGTGTCTTTAAAATCAAGGCTGGATCCCGGGCCGTGCAGGGACCCGACCCACCACCTAGCCAAGGCTCCCTAACGCAGCATTAGAATGTTTATAAAATATTCAATTTATGTAGTCTGTCCAAGAAGCCATCGTCCCAAAATAAAATCAGCAGTCTAGACGGAGCACAGACACCAGAACTTATCAACAGTTGTCTGACTTGCATCTTCTGATGCATCTTGAGTGGGTCATAATACCAACTTTATTTTCAGTGGTGCATAAATTAATTACACGCATTTAATAACCAAAATATCATTATATTCCCCCTTTAATATCATAAAGGCTTTCCGCCAGGGAAGCACTTAATAGTGCAGGGGGCCGTAACGGGCTATTATCCTGGTGTAATGCTATTATAGAACCAATTATGCGCCATTAGACTTGCTTTTTTTGCAGTTTATGTGATTTGATCCAATCCCGCGCCCCTGACTTGAAAATTTCAGCCCGGTACTTTAGAGTTTAATTTTCACCCAGGCAGAGAGAAGGGCGGTCTCTCTCCGTTGAGTGTCTGCCTCGGATGCATTTTAAAAGTAATTGCAAAGGGTCCCACCGCATATCATTTGCATCGAGAAGCGAACATAAATTCAGGGACCCCTTGCTGAGAACAAAATCAAACTTTCCTTTTGTATGATCGCTTGGAAAGGGAAGCTGTGTGCAAAGAGTCCCCCCAAAACCCAACCGGCGGCGGCAATTAGCAGCGCTTTGTCAATTTGCAGCCCGGGAGTCGCCAGGCCTTTGACAAGGGCAGCCCAAACCAGGCTTTCTCGGAGAAAGGTTTGCCTCTGAGGGGACATGAGGCTGGGGGTGGGGCCTAGTGTGTCTTCGGAAAATGTATTTTTTTGGGGGTGATGATGGTGGTGGTTGAATCGTTCTCTTTTAAAAGAGGAAAAAACATTCCTGATGTTTGCTGAGAAATGACGGATTTTTTTTTTTTAACACCACGTGGGCCATTTGTAAGGCCCAATAGACCTATCCAAGTTACTCGCTGTAGACAGCGCTGGAAATAATCAGATTAAGGCCAATTATGCGTGAGATTATAAAGGCGAGTGCTGAGCGGCGGCGCGCGCTGCAGACAGACAGCAAGACATCTGGCCACTTCCCGAGTCACTTCTTTGGTCCTGCGGGCGTCAGCCGCGCCGAGCCCCGCCCGCCGCCAGCCAAGCAGGGCTTGCGGACCGGAGGCGGTCACGCTCCTGCCTCCTCGACCGCCGCCCGCCGAGGTATGCTCGGCTCCTGACCCACTCGCCGGGCCCCGAGCGCCGGGCCTTGGGGCTCGGCTGCCTTCCTGGCCTGAGCTGCAGCGCGCAGATGGCCTAGCGCGCTAGCCGGACCTGGCTGCGGTGGCCCGGGTGCAGGGCTTCTGGCTGGGACCCCGGAGAGCCAGAAACTACCTTGCGCGGGTTTGGTGCTGGGGCCAGGGTGAGGGCACGGCAGTCCGGGAGGGGGACACACCGAAGGACTGCCCCGTGGGGTTGCTGCTTGCGACGGGGCTGCCGCCTTCCCTCCTGTCCCCCGCAGTGAGCTGAGGGGGTTGGGAGGGACTTTCCAGGAGGGGAGCGCCGGGTGCGCCCTAGGGCCGGGCGGGAGCGCTGACAGAGGGAGACTTGAAGCTCTATCGCTGTTTGCTTTGCAGCCAGGCAGGAGCAACGCGCGCCGGTCCGTTCTGCTGCCACCCTCCCAGGTCTCGGCCGTCCAGCCGATCTGAAAGCCGGCGATGTTTTATTTCCACTGCCCGCCGCAGCTAGAGGGTAAGTAAGCGCCGCGCCCCAGGGTCTCCATGAAGCCAGAGCCGGCCAGAAAGGGCCGGAGCGGCAGCAGGGCTGGTGGGTGGCTGGGTCCCCGCCCTGCGGGGGGCGCAGCCGCCTGCCGGTGAGTAGGGGCGCCCCTGGCCCCCTCCCTACACCCCACTCCAGCCCCGCTCCAACTCCCCGCCCCGTCGCCACCTGCCTCCCAGCTCCCTCCCCGCCTGGACCAGGACGCCCCGGGCTATGCGTGCCGCGGGGACCGGCCAAATCCTCCCAGCACAGATGCTGGTGTCACGCCTCTAATTGGGGCTCCGCAACCCAGGGGGCCGCATCAATCTTTCACGGTGCTTTTGCAAACATCCCAGAAAGCAAAGGCGAGTGGGCCGCCGCGTCCTGGCCCCGATCACGAGCTGCACGAGCCTAGAAGGACCCGTCGCTGGGCTGCTCTCACTGGTGCCGCTGGCGAGAGCGCTGCAGGGGCCTCGTGCGCCCTGGATTCTGGGCAGCTCAATTCCCTTCCCGGCCTCCTGGCTGTCCCTGGAACCAGGTGGCCCTGCCCACCACCTGCCCGGACTGACCTAGCATGGCTCCTTCTCTGTGACTCACTAACCCTAAATGTCGACCACTCCCCACTCCCCCAGGCCAGAATTTCCATCTTTGAGTGTCTCCAGGCCTGAGAAGAAATTTCCCCTCAGGATCCCCAGTCTGGCTTCTGCACCCAGTTGTTGGGGGGGGGGGGGCGTGGGTTGGTGAGAAGGAGACAGTTGGGACCTTGGCATGCCCCTGCTCAGGACCCGGAGGATCCAAGGATGGGGTCTTCACATCAGGGGGCCAATTAGTAGCCATCAGGTGAGCCAATGCCACACTGTGGGCTTTAATGGGGTCTTCTGCAGAGCAGCAGTCTCAGCACTGGGGTATTGGGACTTTTGTAACCGTGGGACTGGCATTTGGCAACCTACTCGTTTGATTTATTATTGTGGTGGGAGAATTTGGGGAGCCAAGTGGTTGTGAGAGACAAGGGGAAGGGTAAATGTTGTGAGGCACTGGGAGACCTGAGACTTCAGGTGATGCTTGTCAGTCTTGCCGCAGGCTTCCCTGAGCAGTGGCTGAGCCTCAGAAAGTTTGCTTTTGTTTTTCTCATAAAAGCTCTTAAGAGTCCAATAGGATTTTCTAAAGAAGGCTAATGAGGACCAGTGTTTAAGCCCGGCTAGCTCTGTCAGCATTCCTAGGAAGGGAAGGCCACACATCTGCCTGCATTTCACCTCATTTTATCCCCAAGGTCCTATGCAGGATGGGTTTTATGGAAGGGTGGCAGACGTGCATCCCGTGACAGTGTACCCTAGGGGTTGAGGGAGACTTTCTGTATGTTGAGGATGCCTTCTCTGTGCATCTGAACCAGGGGTCTGGAGTAATTGCCAGTCAGTGTCCCACACTTCTGGTCAAAGTGGGGGAAGGCAGATGTTTGGGCATTTGGCAGGCAGGAGACGTTATGAATGTCTGTCTGCAGGGTGGGCTGCAGGAGTGACTTAGGGAGAGTCCTGGCCTGGCCTGCCGTGACCCCAGCTCTCAGCCCAGCTCAGCCGGCTTGCTGTGCTCCCCACACCCCGGGCACATCACACCTCAGTGCTGACTCTATGATATAACCAGAAGAAAAGGAGATGGGTCTTTAAGAGCCTTTCATCCCTTTGTAGATGTGTTTCTATGCCAGTTTTGCAGAAAGGAGTAATTTAGTTTAGTTTAGTGTTGCTGGGTGAAAGGGATCTCCTGCAAATGGAAAAGTTGAGAACAGACCCTTGGAATATGACATAATTATAGCCTATCATCTTTTTTATTTTAATTTTTTGTTAATCTAGATAGGCATAAGGGAGAAAAAAAAGAATGGCTCATAATCTTACTTCTCAGACAATTTTGCTGATGTTACATTAAAAAGTACTACTGGCACCTGCCTGAGAAGTTTGAATACAACAGAAATTTATACATTGAAAAGCAAAATCCTCTTTTTCCACCTCTTTTCCTAAAAGTATCTGCTATTTTTTTGTGATTCCTTCAAGAAAAACATGATTTAATTCTCATTTATGTATTTTTAAAATATGTGTTTTGCCTTATTTGCACTGAAATTATATTGCTACATCATTCTGTACTTTGCTTTTTTTACTTTGTAATATATCTTGGAGATTTGTTCATGCCAATGCGTATAGATCTACTGATTTCTTTTAAACTGCTGTGTAGTATTCCATTGTATGTTGTGGAGAAAGCGTCTGCTGATGGGCATTTTGGTTGTTTTCATTTTTTTCAACTACAGTGTTTCCAGAAACACTTTTTTTTTCTATTTTGGCAACATTACAAATATATTTATAGATTAAATACCTGTACGTGTACTTAAATTTTTGATGGATGTTGTCAAATTATCTTCTAATAAGGCTGCACCCAATTTGTACTCCTACAAATGGTGAATGAGCCTGCACATCTTATGACACTCATATCTGTACTGGGTGTCTTTATGCACCTCATTTTTTTGTCAAAATGTTGAAAATAATATTCCATTGTTCTGTTGTGTTTGGTTGAATTATCTTCGAGGTTTAACATTTTCATAATATTATCGACTATTCTACTTATTTTTAAGTAAAAGTTATTCTCAGTTTTTCCTCTTTTCTATTAGGTTGTCAGTCTTTTATTAATTTGGTGAACTGTCAGCCTTTTTTAGGATTCAGTTCGACATGCACTGTTTCACTTAAAGATTCTGCATGTACACATTGTGAGCCACTTTGGGACCATGAGGTATAAATTAGAAGACTGAGGGAAATTGTCATTGGAGATCCTCAGGGATTGTATTCCATCCTCACCAGTCAAGTGCACTGTTTCAAAAAAAGACAATTTGTTTTCTTGCAAAGTTATGAAAATAAGACTGCTTTGAGGCAATTTCTTTTAAGTTTCCAATGAGCTGGAGAGAAATATCTGTACCTAAGGTTTTGAGGAACAATGCAATTTGCACAGGAAGATGGAAGGAGAATGCTTTAGCAGAGAGTTAGGGTGTTTGGCAAAGGATGTGGCCCTGGAGGGTGAAAGAATAACTAAAAGGAACTTCCTCTAGTAGACAGAATTTTAAGAAGCCCAAAGGACTTTCAATCTTTGAGACTGAGGTCCTTCTGAGGGTCCTTGTCTGGGACAGTGTAGCTCCACAACTCCTAATGCCGTGATTCTGAGAACAGAGCCCATGGCAGGTAAAGTATTCACTGGTTAACGGCAACTTGCTCATTTGTTTTCCTAAGAAGCCATTGTGGACTATCAAGTAAATAGAGCACATTTGGAAAACGATCTGAATGCACGTTTGGGGCCAAACTCTGTTCTGGGTTTATAGTGAGGTTTGAAGCCTGCTGGGGAGGACAACGTCTTTCTTTTGTGGGGAAATAGAAGCAGTAGGTGCTTTATAAGGCCTGGCCAGAGGGCGGGGTGCCCTTTGAGAGTGGCCTTGTGCAAGTCTGCTTGGCATTCAGGACAGTCACTATTGGTGCAGATCTCTTGTTAATTGACATCTATATAACAGATCCACTATGGTGCTGATGAGCTGTGACCAACAGTAATTAATATTCATTTATAAACTTCTTACCTCCTCGCGTTCTGCACTTCTAGGAGAAAAGTGCCGTGAAAAGCTCTTGGTGTTTTCTTTCCTCCCCCAGCCTCTCCCAACTCCCAGATTTTAATTCTTGTTAATAGAAACAAGGGAAAGTAAACTAACATATGAGCCAAAGGGAGACACACAGGCTTCTATTAAAGGATCTGGAGTGGGGGTGAGATAAAGGCACATTGAATAGGGGTGGAGCTGGGAGCTGGAGAGCAGGTGAAGGCTCTGCCTCAAGCCAGTGACCCTTCCTGGTTCAGAGTCTAGAATCTCACAAGAATTGAACTTGGCCATCTTGGGGATTAAGGTCACCACTCGCCCTATGTAATAGGGATAACTGGATTTAAAGTCAGAGGTTTTGGGGACAGAGTGGAAAAGAGGGGGATTTAATAGGAGGAACAGAAAAATATCCTTTGGGACAAACAGGGCATCCTGTCTGGTGGGTCAGGTGGGTCAGGTGGGTGCCCTCTGAACTGTGTCTGGGGGCGGTCTGAGGACTGGGGCCCCTTCCTGCCCAGGTTGATCAGTTTGCTCTTGGTAGGCACTGCACCCTTTGGCAACCACTCTTCAGGGGACTTTGATGACGGGTTTCTGCGTAGAAAACAGCGCCGGAACCGGACGACATTCACTCTTCAGCAGGTACCAATGTTGATTCTCCTTTCAAACATCAGCTACTTCCTACCTCCCCCAAATCAAAGTTGAGCAACTCTGCTTTGTCCTTTAAAATAAGATCAATTGATTATGTTAACTGAATCTTTCTGTTTTCTTGAATAACTTATGTGCCAAGGAATCTATTCTAGGAGGAGTGCAGATGACTCTAACCTTGTAATCCCAGATGAGTGAAGAGGCAACAACGTTCTCTCCCACTTGCCTTAGGTGGATAGTTTGGGGAACACTTCCATGTCAGCAATATCATTTGAACCTCACAGTGATCCTCTGAGGAAGGCAGGTCAGACATTCTCATTCTCAGTACAGAGATGAAAAACCGGATCCCTGGAAGTTGGCTGATTTGGATAAGGTATAGTTGCCCGCAAGTGGAAGGGCTACAACTGGGACCTTGATGCTGTGTTTCCCAGAGCTGGGCTCTTTCCCCTCGATCAGCCTCTGTCCTACTCTTGGAGTGAACTGGAGTGGCTGCGAAGGTGACCAAATATCCCTATGGCGTTTCATTGATGACACCATGAGGCTTCTGCAAGTTGTTTCTGTTCCCTGGCTTCCTATGGTGAAAGCGATACCAATTACTCTAACTGTTCATAAGGTGACCATTAGGTTTTTTTGATTCCTATGACAATACTTAAATGTAAATGCATATAAATATTCACACCTCTCTTATTTCTACTTCTTGCCAGAGCACTGAGGTTGCTAGTAAGCCGTAGCTCCTAAGTCATCCGCGGTTGAAATTCTCATTCTGTGGGATGTTTCCAAAGAGCTCTCTTCTCTCTGTCCTTCCTCGATTTGATCTGTGAAACTGCTTCCTCACCACTCACAGGAGATTTGAAATATGCATCTGCTTCCCCTCACCTAGCCACAGCCTCTCACCAGTACATATTTTTTCCTTTTACCAGCTGGAAGCTCTCGAGGCTGTTTTTGCCCAAACACACTATCCAGATGTCTTCACCAGAGAAGAGCTTGCCATGAAAATAAACCTCACAGAAGCCAGAGTGCAGGTAAACCTTCTTTTTAATTATTTAACTCTCTAATATTAAAACTGGCAAACTTTTTTTTGATATCATGACTGCAGAGTGCACATTTGGCCAAAGAAAGCAAATGAAGACTATCTGTCATTTTCATGATGCACTTTAATAACATCAACATAATGTGGAATATTAGATTAGGTTGATTAATCGGTCATTCATAATTAACTAGTGATAATGTTCTACACTAATTTGTCCGCGTCTCTAAGGTACTAAATTACATCAATGCACATCCATTTCCTTGCTTTGGAAAAAAAAAAAAGAAAGAAAGAAAAGAGCTGAGATGCTATTCTCAAGGCAGCTCTGACCGCTCTGGGGTAAGGCTGGTCAATTGCAGAGAACCGCGTTTTCAGATGGGAAGCAGAGTAGGATCTGCTTTCCAGAAATTGCATCATGTCCAACTTTTCCCCTGCCCTCAGACTCTTTCAACAAAGTGGATCCGAAGAAGATGTGCAATTTAAAAATCTTTAAACAGCAGTAGTGATAGGGCTGCTTCAGAGATGAGTATGGCTCGCGGCGACCGTCTCTAAACAGGATTTCTGTTTAGAAGCTACACGGTGATTACGTTTAGGCACACAAACCTGCCCACCGAACCCAGCAGATGTGCCCAAGTGCGAGAGGAAGGGATTCACAGTGCCGCCTCTCTGGGCGAGCTATTCTTTGAGCACAATTATATATTCATTTTATTTATGGGGTTTCCTCCATGCTGTTTCTGTTCTTTTTTATGTAGGGGCTTGGGGTTAAGACTATGCAAAGATCTAATTGTAGGAAATATAATAGTTTGCTTTCGGTTCCCCTGGGTCATGTTAGTATCTCTTAAAAACCAATGGCTGAAGAGAGATAATGGAATTCTGAGCAGTAAATTGGGGGTTGTAAACAAATTATTTCCCCTATAATCAGATTATGTGATCCTGATTATTAAATCTGAACATGAATCATTGGTCATATGCGGGCAAATTAAACTGATTATTATTTGGAAATGAAAATCTCCTTTGGCCAGGATACCGTCTATCCTTTCTTTTTTTAATGCCAGCTTGCCAATAGCTGCCTAAAGACTGAACTGCAAATTGAGATAAATGACACAATTATTGAGCATTCAGAAGTGGAAGATCATAACTTCTCCCTGAAAGGTGCAAGGGTAAGATAGGGGTGGTGACAATTAAAGCTGGGAATTGTTGTTCAGGCTGTTGTTGGCTATTATGCAGACAGACAATGGCTGTGAAGCGTTTGTTTAGTGAGCCTCCGTGTGGGGACGTGGGCTTCGGTGGCGGGAAGGGAGATGTGTTTACATTTATACCCCTTGCTCATTCAAATATGATTAATGTTCTATAAAGCAGGGTCTTAATGGAAGCTGATGTTGTCAAACAATAACTAAATAGGGAAATAAACGACTCCATCATGCTCTTTCCTCAGAAGCAGGCGAACTGTCAGTGCAGTCATTAAAATATGATAATGAAAAATAGCTCAATTAAATGTTGTTATAGCTGTGACCTTCATTCAATTAAGACGCAAGAAAGTGTCTGCATTTTGCTTTGCATTTAACTGCCCTAAATTTAGAATATAGATAAAATCATTATTCAATGGTTGCTGATATGTGCAATTAAATGCCAAGTAGATTAGAAAAGAAAGAAAGAAACCCAGTTAAAGGAGAATGAAAATTAAGAGATAGGGTGGGCCAACCCAACAGAGGGCTCAGCCTCAAGGGCCCAGGCTCTCTCTGGGGCCAGTGTGCCAGCAGCCAGGGGAGGAGAGGATGCCCTGGGGAATTGAAGGGAGGTCTTGCCAAACATTTTTTTTTCTTTGTAGTCAGGAATTATCTCCCAGGAGAGGAGGGAAGAGGTTTTGCTGGAAGGAGTAAATAGCAGCAGGATTTCACTGACCTCTGGAAACTCCTTGAATCTGGGCTGCCCGGCTTCCATGAGGCTGTCCTATAGCATACAGTTTTGGTTTCTAAGGCTTAAAGAACCCTGCACCTACCTCTAAGAAGGTGCTTAGGTCAAGGTGAATCACCGGCTTTTTTGTAACCTGAGGGTGACGGAGATGACATGAGTACATGTTTACTGAGTGATGGATGGCTATGCATCAGGCCCTGTGCTCAGTGTTTTGCAGGCATGCCAATCTTCCTAACAAGGCTTACGGGGTGGCCACAGTTATTACCCCCAAACAGTTTGAATCACAGTTCCCAGCCAAGCCGTTGGGCTTCAAACTGTGTGGATCTGCCATTTACCACCTGAATGGCCTTAGGCAAGTTAATTAACCTCTCTGCACTTAATTTTCTTATCTGTAAAATGGGGATAATAGGACTACTTACCTCATAGGGATGCAGTGGATTCTAAACCAGATTTACTGAGGTCCCAAATTCTAGGCCACGGCTGGATCCAGAGTCAGTGTTTTCTTTCTTTCTTTCTTTCTTTCTTTCTTTCTTTCTTTCTTTCTTTCTTTCTTTCTTTCTTTCTTTCTTTCTTTCTTTCTTCTTTCTTTCTTTCTTTCTTTCTTTCTTTCTTTCTTTCTTTCTTTCTTTCCTTTCTTTCTTTCTTTCTTCTTTCTTCTTTCTTTCTTTCTTTCTTCTTTCTTCTTTTTCCTTTCTTCTTTCTTTCTTTCTTCCTTTCTTTCTTTCTTTCTTTCTTCTCTCTTTCTTTCTTTCTTTTTTTTTTGTGATGGAGTCTCACTGTGTCACCTAGGCTGGAGTGCAGTGGCATGATCTCGGCTCACTGCAACCTCTACCTCCCGGGTTCAAGTGATTATCTTGCCTCAGCCTCCTGAATAGCTGGGATTACAGACATGTACCACCACACCTGGCTAACTTTTTGTATTTTTACAAAAAGAGATGGGGTTTCACCATGTTGGCCAGGCTGGTCTCAAACTCCCAACCTCAAGTGATCCACCCACTTTGGCCTCCCAAAGTCCTGGGACTGCATGCCTGATCCACCACGACTGACCCAGAGTCAATGTTTCTAATGGGTGCACTGGGCTGCTGATCACGAATATGTCATGATGTGTATCCAGATGATATCATAGATACGAGGCCAGACCAGACACATCCAGGTACCCAGGCCACGGCTGTCAGAAGAGCTAGTGAGTCTTTGTGATGAGGAAGCCCCGGGTCAGGTTTCATAAGCTGCTTTGCTGGTGATCCTCCACCTCCAGTAGGAAATACATTTCACATCAAATAAAGAAACTTGCGTGTGACTCAATATTAAGGATTTCCACAAGACAGTGCTTTTACCCTTACTATGGGCATTCGGATACTTTCTATTATTTAACGTTTATTAAAAAATGCCTGTCCTAACCTTTTAAGAGGATCTTCTGACCCCTCTATGGGCCTGACGCTGTAGTTCAGAGGGCATGGTGTGGAGAGGAGGCTGCAGGGTGAGCTGTGAGTGCCAGCACCGGGTCCAGGGTTCTGGCTTCTTCCTCCTGTCTGATTTTCACTGGGTGTATGTTTCCATCTTGGATTCAGGTTTGGTTCCAGAATAGAAGGGCCAAATGGAGGAAGACAGAGAGAGGGGCCTCAGACCAGGAGCCAGGAGCCAAGGAGCCCATGGCAGAGGTGACGCCTCCTCCAGTGAGAAACATCAACTCCCCGCCCCCTGGGGACCAAGCCCGGAGCAAGAAGGAGGCGCTGGAGGCCCAGCAGAGGTGAGGCTGTGGGTCTCTGGGCCCAGTGGGCCGCGGGCAGCACTGCAGACACAGGGCGAGACCTCAATATGATCTCCTTCCTTTCCCAGCCTGGGGCGAACGGTAGGTCCTGCAGGGCCTTTCTTTCCCTCCTGCTTGCCGGGGACTCTCCTGAACACGGCCACCTATGCCCAGGCTTTGTCCCATGTGGCCTCCCTCAAAGGTGAGTTTGGGTTCGGCTGGGCTGGTGGGTGTGACCTCGTGGGGGTGGTGGAGGTTGTGTGAGCCTGGGTCTCGGCTCGGCTGTCCTTGCACCTGGGCCCGTGCAGCTTCCTCACTTCCTGTCAGTCACAGCCAGGGCCATTGGTGGTGTCCAGTGCTATCTTGATTGCTTCCTACATGCAGCCTGAGCATGGAGAGAATGTCCTAAGCATCATTCCACCCACAGAGGGCTGGTCCTAGAGGAGGCTGCCCCACAGTGACCTTCCATGTTCACAGCTTTCTCCTGCTCCCTGGTAACATTGTTAGGTGCCAACCTGCAGCTCATGGGTGGGGCCTGTGTGGGACAATCATCCCTGCTCCCAGCTCCCTCTCCATGC
The DNA here is from genome assembly GCF_028878055.3 of Symphalangus syndactylus. NCBI lineage: Eukaryota > Metazoa > Chordata > Mammalia > Primates > Hylobatidae > Symphalangus > Symphalangus syndactylus. The sequence goes on from NC_072426.2 coordinate 84,182,977, forward strand.
ATGCAGCTGTGCCACTTGCCTTCCCCAGGTCTCCTGATGCCAGAGGTCTGAGCCGTTAGGATCTGTGGTTTTCCAGGATGTGCTCTCTTCTCAGTGGCTGTTGTTTCATCTGAAGGATGGAAATCGTTAGGGGCATTTTGTCAGACTCAGAGAGAGGAGCCTCTGTGGGTTGGCCCTTGGGATTTCTGAGCAGCCTCGCTGGAATGGGCTTATCCGTGTTTCTCAGATCCTGGCCCCAAACCTATTCCTTCAGTGATCAGGCTGCGCAGCTGTGTTGGCCAGGAACAGAGCTGGGCCCCAGCGTGGGTCTGGGGGAATGAGTGTTAGGGGGCTCGTTTGTCACAGGGGGTCTGGGAGGTGGGGGCATAGGTGCAGGCTGTAGGCTTTTTTTTCTGATAATAGGAAGTAGGAGACACACCCTTAGGGTGTCCCCTGCATGTTCTGCTAAGGCCTGAGGTCTCCCTGCTCTCGAGGAGGGTCTCTCTCCAGCAAGTGGGACGCGCGCACACACACACACACACACACACACAGTGTGGCAATCTCTGTAGCAAAGGCGGTTTCTGGAGACAGAAGGAGAATATGATGGAGTCTCCCTAGGCAGCGTCCAGGAAGAAGGAGGGAAGGGATTCTGGGTGTAGGGAATGGCATAGGTAAAGAGTTCCAGGGGCGAGGAGGAGAACCAGACCCCTTTGGAGAATGGCTGGTGTGTTGGGTGCCTATGGGAGAGTGCCCAGAGGTAGGGTGAAGGTGGAACATGTGTTACGTGGCTTGGGGCCAGCACAGCTTTCTGACTTTCGTGGCCCAGGCTTCTCCTTCTCTTAGGTTTCCCCAGGCTGCAGAAATTAAGCACACAGCCCATTCTAGGCCTGGGCAAGGAAAGACCTCAATTTTTTAGGTCCTAGCTCAGTTTGAGGAGCTCTGGGCTATGACATAGCCTCCCTCATCTTCCTGCATCCCCAGAGGTAGCTGGGCACAGCTGTTGGCTGAACCAGTTCTCCTTTTCTTAGGCCTGAACCCTGCTTCCTAGGGCCTGCTAGCCAACTAGGGGACTGGCACAACGTGCATGCTGGTGCTAGAAGGCACCTGACTGAGCTCTTTTTATAAATGAGAAACCGAGGCTTGGGGAGGGGAGGTCACTTGCTCACACATCACTGATTCGGGTGGGTCTCCCCCTTGGGATGGAGGCTGCTGTCCTCAGGTTCCTGATGTGTCCTTCCTTCCCTGCCTGGCACTACCAGACACCACTTTTTCATTAATTCCTATGGATGAGCATGGCTGGTTGGGGGACAATGAGAGGCCTTGGACATCCTTCCTTGCTGCTCCCCAGCAAGTAGGGACAGTCATAAGTCTACTGGGGGAGGGGCTGGACTTGCCAAGGACCACAGAGACCAGAACCAATGTGGGCTGAGCCATGGGGCCCCTTCCAGCCCAGACATCCCAACCACTTCTCCAAGCCCGTGGCAGCTTGCAATTCACCCAGAAGAAATGAATCAAAGTTGTTTTCAGCTTCCAGACCCAAATCAGTGCTAGTCTCCTTCCCCAGGCTTTGTGGTCTTACTGGGATCACACAGCCTTGGACAGAAGATAGCAAATATCTCTGGGTAGGCCACGGAGGTTCGGGCCCAGCCCTAGATACCCCCTGGGTGCTGCTCCCCTGTGACTGAGGATCCAAGCCAAGGCTGTTCTGTGCTGCACCAGCCCCCAGCTAGAATGTGAGGCCGATGCAGGGCTCCCAATGCCCCAGGGCAAGACCTGTTCTCCCAGTGAGCAATTGGGGCACTGCCGAGAGCATTACGTGTGGTTACACATCAGAGGACTCTGAGCAGGGGGTCCTGGTCTTTTGGTTCTGGGCATGGTTGTCATGGATGTGAAGTCCTTGTCTTGCACATATTGAGACAGCCTCCACATATTGAGAGAGCTGGGGATGCTAGCACAGCAGGATTAGTGCTGGGGCCTGTGGGGTAGCACGTGCATGAGAAAGATGTGGCTGCCAAGGTCAGCAGGGCTGCTTGGGCCAGAGGGAGCTGGGCAAGGGTTGGAGGTGGGGTGTGGGAGATGGCAGCCCTTTTTGGGAAGGAGGTCCTGGCCCCTCTAGTGAGGCTGGCCAGGTGGAGTGTCCACAGGTGCAGGTGTGGCAGACCAGTCTGCAGGGTTACCAGGTGGGCGCCTGGATGGCCCTCGGGCTGCCCCCATCAGGCAGTGAGGCAACCGGCTGCCTCGAGTCAGGAAGCTGCCCATCAGGGACAGAGCTAGGCAATCAGAAACCAGGCTCTTGGGGGATTTTCTCCTTTAATTCTGAAGCAGCTGACTAGCACAGTGGCTTCCAGCAAGGGCCTGCTGGTGTGAACCGTAGTTCTTCTATTCTGCAGCCATGCACATCTTGAGTAAATCACTGAAACGCTCTGTACTTCTGCTCATTCATCTGCAGAATGGGGATCTTGATCATAATAGCACTGAATTCGTAAGACTGAATGAGGAGAACACGAGCTAGAGCATTCAAGGCCCTCAGGACAGTGGGTAGCAAGTGGGAAGCGACACTATCACTAACCATCATTGAACACCAACTACTATTGTTGATGAGAGTCCTCCATTCTCATGCCCAGCTGCAGTCCCTAGACCCCATTCACTTTTAAAGGACCCAATAAAGTACCTTCTCCAAAACTTCTCCCATTTCTCTGAACTTTATTGCTACTGAAATTTACCTTTTCCTTGTAATCCTTGTTGCTCCAATTTTTGATCATGTTGAGATGTCCTTTGTAGGATTTCCTGGTTGGGGCTCCCTGGGGCTTCAAGCAGTGATGTGCTTTGTCCTCTGGGATGGCCAGGCAGGCTTGCTGGGCTCACTGTGGGCATGTTTTATTTTATCGAAACTCTCAAATAAGAAGAGAGCAGGACCCTACTCCTGTGCAGGGAGGACTAACATGACAATAATGGGTGTTCAGAGAAAAATCTGTCCCAATACAAAGAATTTTCTTAGGCTGTCTTAATGGCCGGGATTTCATTCACAATTCATTAACGCAGAGGAGGTTATTAATGGCCAGGGAGGCACTTGGGTTTGTTCCGGAGAAGTGCTGGCCACAGGCCGGGCGGGAGTGGCTGGGGCTGGAGAGCCACAGTCAGTGGAGGAGGTGCTCTCCCCGGTGCACTTAGCTGGTCTGCCTCTAACCTGTGATTCACAGAGCTGGGTGTGAGGTGGGACATAATTACAGCTGCCAGGGGAGAGCTTTCATAACTCACTGCAGGCTCACGCTGCAGGAGTCACAGCTACCCCCCTGCACTGGGCAGGGCAGCCTGCCGAGTGGCGGCATCATAGCTGACCTTCCCAGGTGGGAGGGGTCAGCCTTCTGGGCAAGGTGGACATGATGGGGACCCTCATCCCCAGTGTGGTTCCCTAGAGTCAGAGCCCAAGGCCAGAGAACAGCGGCAGGACAATGGAGTAAGATCTGACTCCTTGCCTTCCTCCTCATCCCCTCTGGAGAGGTGACATGGTTCCAGCCAGTTGCAGGTAAGGCCCAGGCTGGGTGGAGTCTGGGGGCAGACAGGCTGGAGTCTGGCTCCATCTTCCCCGCAGAGGCCTTGGACACTGTGAGGACTGAAGGAGCTACTGTAGGTCACGTGCCCTGCGTGGTGCAGTCATGCAATGGCACTCACTAGACACGAGCAATTGAGCGGCAGTCCTGGTCCTGCACCGAGTGTCTGAGGATGAGGGGAAGGATGTTCAGGGGAAGGGAGTGCTAGCAAAGGTCTGCACAGGAGTAGGGTCCTGCTCTCTTCTTATTTGAGAGTTTCGATAAAATAAAACATGCCCACAGTGAGCCCAGCAATCCTGCCTGGCCATCCCAGAGGACAAAGCACATCACCGCTTGAAGCCCCAGGGAGCCCCAACCAGGAAATCCTACAAAGGACATCTCAACATGATCAAAAATTGGAGCAACAAGGATTACAAGGAAAAGGTAAATTTCAGTAGCAATAAAGTTCAGAGAAATGGGAGAAATTTTGGAGAAGGTACTTTATTGGGTCCTTTAAAAGTGAATGGGGTCTAGGGACTGCAGCTGGGCATGAGAATGGAGGACTCTCGTCAACAATAGTAGTTGGTGTTCATGGCCTTCCTAAGGGCAAGGCCCTTGCATTAGTCAAGGATGTTTTGCTTTGCTTTGGCCTTTGCCCCTGGACTTCCAGGCCAGGCTGAAATGTCCAGCTTCTGAGGGCTGTATTGCCCATAGCATTTGTCCACAAAGGCTGACCTCAGAGTCAGAAGTGACTTTTTCCTCCTCTGAGGCCCCCCGAAATCATCTTTCCCTTCTTCTTCTTTAATGATATTTTCCTCTTTAAAAAAATTGTGATGTTTTAAAAAATTTAAAAACAATTTCTATAATGGTTTTATTGTAAAATAGAATATTCATTAGAAAAATGTGTGAAGCATGCACCTAGGACTTTATTAATGGTTTCAAGCATCCAAATGACCTTGCTTGCACTCCACACTCCTAACTCCATGTGCCTCGTTTTACTCACGTCACTTTTCTTCCCAGCAAAAGACACCACTCTGCTGACTTTTATGATAATATAACTTTACCACTGAAGTAGGCATTCTGAAACACTGTACTGGTGAGTTTCCCTTATCCACAGTGCTTGGACCAGAAGTGTTTCTGATTTTGCATTTTTTTTTGGATTTCAGAGTATTTGCATTTTACTTAGTGGCTGAGCATCCCAAATCTGAAAATCTTAAATCTGAAACACTCCAATGAGCATTTTATTTGTGTGTCATGTTAGCATGCAAAAGTTCTAGATTTACAGCATTTCAAATTTGGGACTTGGGAGGCTCAATCTATAGTCTTGACTTTTTTGAACTTCACATATACATATACATACTATATATATATATAGTAGATATACAGCATATATATACACACATGCATATACACAGACACATATGCATATACACACACACATATACATGGAGTCCTACAGTATGTATTTTTTTGTGTCTGAGTTCTTTGGCTCAGCATTATGTTTACAAGATTTGTTGCAATTAGGTTTAGTCATAGATTCTTTATGATATTGTATGTACACAATCATGTCTATAAAGACAGTTTGTCTATTCTTTTCCAAGCTTATACTTTTCAATTTCTTTTTCTTGTTAGACTGTGCTGGCTAGAACCTCTAGTACAGTATTGAACAGAAGTGGTGAAAACAGGCATCTGGCCTTATTCTAATGTTTTTAAAGCTCTATTGAGATATAATTTGCATTCTGTACAATTCATCCACTGAAGTGTACAATTCAGTAATTTTAGTGTATTCACCATTTGAGTGTTCACCATCACTACAATCAATTTTAGAACATTTTCACCACTCTGTACCCATTATCAGTCACTGGCATTTTCTCCATTTTGCACAGCCCGGGGCAACTCTGACTCTGCCCTCTGTCTCTGTAGACTGTGGACATCTCATGTGAATGGAGTCATGCAATACGTGGTGTGTGTGACCTGCTGTTGCTTTATTGATCTCATGAGGAAACTCTTAGGGTTTCACAGTTGTGTTTGCTGCCTTTTTTTTTAAAGATACCCTTTATCAATTAAATATATTTTCTTCTTGTCCTAGTTTTCTAATAATTTTATCTTATCATTTTTAAAAATTACTAATATTAATGAATATTGAATATCATCACTTCTTCTGTAGCTATTGAGCTGACTGCATGATTTTTTTTTTCTTTCTCAATATATTAGTAGGATGAATTATATTGATTCTTTTTTTAAATGTTAAAATAACTGCACATTCCTGGAATAGATCCAAATTAGATGTGACATGCTATTCTTTTCACATATTACTGAATTTGGTTTGCTAATGTTTTCTTTAGGGAGTTTGAAGCTATGATCATGAGGAGATGGGCCTGTGGTTTCTTTCTTATAATCTCCATTCCAGGTTTTGGTATGGTTTTACTTAACTGTGGTTGCCCCAAAAGTTAGTATTATAAAATAGCAACTGTTGTGTTATCTCTCAACATTCTGAGGGCTGGCTGGGCTCAACTGGGCAGTTCTGCTGCTTTTCCTTAGGATCTTTCGTGAGGCTGCAGTCAGATGGCAGCTGGGCCTGGTATATACAAGATGACATTACTTAGGTGTCTGGTGCTTTTACAGAGATGCTGAGAGGCTGGAACCTCTCCCTCTTTCTTCACATGGTCTCTCCTGTGGTTAGCTTGGGGTAGGGTTGAATGGTGGTTGGTATAAAAGCAGAAGATGCCAGGCCTTCTTAAAGGTCACACCCAGAAAGGGTACAGTGTCACTGCTGCTGCATCCTATTGATTAAAGCCAATCGCCGGGCCAGCCCAGACTCAGGCAGAGGGGACAGCACGTGGGCGTGAGTCCTGGGAGGTGTGGTCCATTGAAGACTGACTGCAGACACTAACTGCCACAGGTATCAAGGTTATGCTGGCCCCTGCCATGAGTTGGGGTGTTTGTTTTTGACCACCCATACTTCCAGTTGGGACTGTTTACACTTTAAGGGCACTAGTCACATCCAACATGTCTCTGGATCCTTCCACCTACCTCTGCCCCAGCACAGAGTCTGGTGCGGAGTAAAATGTAATGCAGTTTGGGAAAAGAAGGAAAGAATCTTGTGCTGCTCTGGGCCTGGGAGAAGGTCCTCTCTTAGGAGATTCCAAAGATATTGGCCCTGGCTTTGCACTGCTGGCCACCTGCTGGACTCCAGAGACCTCGAGGCTCTCCTGTTCTTCATTCAGCACCCACTGAGCAGCTACACTTTGCCAGGCTCTGAACCACAGGTTGAGCATCTAGCAATGAATTAGACTCATCCCTACCCGAAGGATCTGGAGGGCTAGGGGGTGGGCTTGGAGAGACAGACAGGTCCACCAAGAATCCTAGTTCAGGTGACAGTCATGGACTCCCATGGAAGCAAACAAGGGCATACAAAGTATGGGGAAGCCCAGAGGAGGGAGGAACTTTCTCCACAGGAAGAAGTCTTTCCAGAGGAGATGCTTGAGCTGTGCAGTGGGTGAGGGTCTCCCAGGCAGACAGAAACATGAACACGGGGAAGGAGCCTGGCAGTGCTGCCTCCCTCTTGACACTGGGTCACCTTGGGGTAGATGCCAGGCTCCTCACCTGTGAAACAAAGACTGTAACGGCCATGCCTAATGGTGCCCATGTATCTGGCACATCCAAATCCACCTAAGTGCTCATAATTGTTGTTAGAGTCGTGATGTCAGATCCCAAAAAGTCACTTGGGATCTGATTAGGGCTTGGGTTTGGATCACTGAGGCAGAGGTTTATGCTTCCTGCAAGCATTTATTCTCCCATGGGAGAGTCTCCCAGTACCCAGTGCATGGTGACTGGGGTTCATGGTGTGTGGGCAGCACATAGGGCTCCAGGAAAGCAACACAGTCTCCCAGGACTCCTGGCTCGTTACTGAGGATACAGGTATTTGGGGAGCAGAGGACTCAAGGGACAGAAGTGGTCGTTCCTCATGGGGAAAGTGGCTGGGTCAACCCTGGCCCCTCCATGCCTAGCTGATGTCAGGAAGACAGGTGGAGAATCCTGGCACTTAAGATTTGTAGGCAATCTCTTTGTTGAGCATGTGTCCACTGCTTCTGCAGAATATAGTGGGGGAGCCTGAGGCCTGGAGAAGAGATAGAACTGTCCAAGATCACATAGCATGAATGTCAGAGGCACAACAATTCAGTGACCTGGGTGTGCAACCTTCCAGCTCCCTACACCCTGTATTGATTCTGCTCCTTTGACAGGCATCTTCTGTCATCTTCTGGCTTGAAAACCTGCAACTCACTTTCCAGAAGCCATTTCCTATGGGTGCTGATGGGTTTGCCCTTCCTGCTAATCAATGGGGCCCTGGAGTGCACGGAGCTGAGCAGAAGGCTCTGACTGGTGCCAGAGGCAGCAGGAGAAGCAGCCTGCCAATGCCGAGCTCTGGCTGCCGCTGGAAGGAGGGAGGGTTGTGTGAATTGGCATCTGACTGCTAGGAACGTGCATCCCTGTGGCTGCTCTGGCTGTGCTGAGGGTCCTTGGATCTGGGGGCCACTGTCATTATTTTTTTGACCCTGCAGAGACATCCAAGCAGAAAAAGAACACGTGCACTGGCCCTGAGACTGTGTCACAGCACAAGGCTCTGGTTGGAATGGTCAGCTGAGTTGGCCCCCATCAATGAGTGTTTGCTGAGTGAATACGTAATTGTCGAGACAGAGGCCTTACATGTAATAGGTGGAATTAAGGGATGGGTGGGATTTAGAGCTGATTCCACCAAAACCCCTTCCAAATTAGCTCAGGTACTTTGACATTGATCAGATTGGGTAACTTCGTTAAGAATACAGTTTTTCTTTCCATGGGGTATTGAGGAAGCTTAGAACCCGGGAGATGGTAACTTTGAGGAACTAAAATGTGCCAACTCGGTCAAGAAAGATAGATTCTCTCTCCTTTTCTCCCTTCACCAAATATTCACTGAGTGTTTACTTTGTACCAAAAAGGGACAGTTTTGTTCTGCAATCAGGGCTGTGAGATTGGATGGGGGAAGCACATACATCAAGCTTGAGAGGTGAGGTGTGTACAAAAACAAACACAGCTCATGGTGAAAAGACAAGAAATAAACCATAAAACAAGAGGAGGAGAAAGTACTTCAGGAGTTCGGTTAGTAGAAGATAGTGTGTCCAGGTGTGAATTTGGCCTTGTTTTTTGTTTGATTATTGGTGACTGCACTTAAACACAGCAGCTAAAAATATGCTTAAATATTGTAGGCATCTACCAATATTCCCACTTAAACTCTCCATGTGAACTATAAGGAACTGGTGTGATGACTCACAAAATGTTTATTAGTTCATTTATTTTACGATAAAGTGGAAATAAGTGAACTATGCTGTTTGCGTTAGACATCTCATAAATCCATGTATTCATTTTCTGTTCAACTCTTGTTACCCTAATCTGAACGTTCAACAGGAAAACCGTGTGTGAGAGCTCTCCTTGTCACTGGCATTGGAGTCCACATACCTTTATGATGAAAATGTGCTATTGGCAGAGACAAGACAGAGCTAACTTAATTTTTCCTGTCAGTCTTGGTAGTAGATCAATTAAACTGCCAAGGAAATCAAATATTTCAGACTGTATTTATTACATTAAGTATTTATATTCAGACCAAGCCTTTAAAGCATGATGTCATATAGGAATGGAGGCCGATTAGATCAATTCAGCAGAATTTGCTGTAACTTAATGGAAATCAAATTGTGGGTTTTAATTTAGTGTCCAGGAGGTAGTAGCATGTTCTCAGGCTGCATTTAAGGACCAGAGGGCTCTTGCATAGACTTTTGTGATGGCACAAGCCTGCCAGGGGGAGGAAGGGAGTCATGGCCTTTTAGGGGCTTCATGGGGTGGGGGCAGGCAGGAAGGGACTCACTGACTTCGGTCCACACAAATGGGAAGGGAGATGAATAGAAGGTCACTGGTGAATCTCATGGCGCACCCTCAGCCCCATGTTTGCTGTCAATACCCTGAGCGCAGGCGGAGGCCATTAGCCATCCTGGAGTCTTCACTGGGTGATGAAGACACGGTCTTTATCCCTTTGCAAACTGTGTGGGACTCTGTGATGAAGGAGAACATCTGTCGCCATCATCTGAATGAGAGAAGACAGGAAATCACAAACCCCAAGGAGATTACCCTTTTTATGAGAGTAATACCTGGTCAGTTTAGAAAGAGCAAAACATACAATAAAACAAATAAAAAAAATTCGTAGCCTCAACACCCAGAACCAGCCACTGTGAATATTTTGGTTTTGGAACATTTTAAAATGTCATTTATGAATATATATATCTCTAATAAACATGTTTAATAACTTTTAAATTAAAAAGTTTAAATTAAGAATTTAAATTTATACATTTTTCTAAGTAAATTTATATTTATATACATACACCTATGATGCTAGATTGATGTGGTCCATGGCTGTACATATACATATGTACACTACATGCATATATGTGTTTTAGTATATGTGGATATGGATCATCTTAGTCTGTTTGGGCTGCTATAACTAAATACCATAAACCCGGGGACTCATAAACAATGGAAATTTATTTCTTACAGTTCTGGAGGCTAGGAAGTCTAAGATCAAGGTGCTGGAAGACTCAGTGTCTTGTGAGGGCACTGGATTCATAGGTGGTGTCTTGTTGCTGTGTCATTGTATAGTGGAAGAGGAAGAGACAGGGCAACCCTCTGGGGTCTCTTATGTAAGGACATTAGTCCCTGAGAGATCTGTGCTCATGACTTAATCATCTTCCAAAAGCCCCACTTCCCAATGCTGTCACCTTGGGGTTTAGGATTTCAACATATGAATTTTGGGGTGGGGGGACATCAACATTCAGTCTATCGCATGTGTATGTTTTATACACAGGCACACATATTCCAAAATGTATGCATGTTGACTTACTGATGACTTATTGTTTATTTACTGCTCCTTTACCTATTTTTTAAATGTCTTATTTCGTTAGTATCTTTTTCATGGTACTAAATATCCTCCTTTAATATAATTTGTCACATTTGCAGTGTGTTCTATATGGGTATAACTTATTCAGCCAGTTCCCTATTATTGGGCCATGGGCTGATTCATGTTTTTTTGTTGCTATATGTGCAAAAGGATGACTTCCTTAATAGCTAATTTAATTTTTAGCCCATTCATAATAGCTTAAAATTTTTTTATTTAAATTTTTTATCTTTAAAAAATATTATTTGCTTATCTTCTCTTTATTGTTCCAATTTTAGTGCATGTGCTGCTGAAGTGAGCACATGATAGCTTTTTGATAAATTAAAAAAAAAAAAAAAAATACTCTGCTATTCCCTTCTAGAGTCCCATGTCTAGAAATCAAGTAATTAGGAGGGGGTTTTGAAAGTTTCTTTGGCTTACTCTTCAAAATTCTCTTGGCAGTATAAATTACTTTTTGGCCAGATAGGAAGATTTCACTGAGGAACAAATACAGCTGTGAAAAAGTGTATGGCTTGTGCCAATGGCAGGGTAGGCACGCAGTGCTGGTGAGCGCAGTCACTGCGTGTACCCTATGTGCATGTATGTATTGTTACGTGTGTGTGCATGAGTACTGTCGCAGGTCTCGTGTCCAACGTGGTGTCCTCTGGGGGATACTCAGGACAACTTGGGCTCTTCAGCTGGTCATGGAATCGAACCAGAAATTGGAATAAGCTGTGAACTGTGACTTACAATTGTCCTTTAATTTGTATGGAATTGTGGAAATAATTGTTTGAGGATTAAGTACCAGGTGCTTTATAGGATTTATCCCCAAAGTAGGTGTGTTAAGGCGAAGAAGCTGAAGCTTGAGTGGATAAAGGCGGGTCCCGTGTCTGGTTAACAGTGGGGTCAGGGGCCAGACTTCTTCTACCTCCTTCTTCTGACCACCTTCTTCTTTTGATCACCTTTTTCTGCCCTACACAGCTGCATTGGCTTTTCTGGCCCCAGAGACGTCCTACTGTCACTCGTTTATAGGATTTCCATAATGATGACTTGGTTTTAGGGTAGACCTTTTCTAAGTGTGTTTGTCACCTTATGACGTAATAAAGAGGTGGTGCCTAGCTCCTCTCATAGCCAACTCAGTGGCCCCATGACTAATAGTCACAGGCTTGGTGCAGTTTTCAAAGCCCTGTCAAACATCATGTCTTGCGACGCACAATCACCGCTGTGATGGCTTTGGGCCATCCTGGGATTCTGCTCTGCTTGCCTCTGTGCAAATGGCTCCAGGTTATTGTGCATTTTGAGTGTTTTTGGCTGTTTTATAAAACTTTGTCTCTTTTCTCAGCATTAACCATCAATGTGTCTGCCACTAGTAGCCACATTTCTTTCTAGTTTGTGGCAGTCTTGGAAATCAGACAACTTATGTTAGAAATGCACTTTGCACATAGGAGAATCTTCAAGCATTTGATGAGGGTCCTAGTAGCTGGGACTACAGCTGTGAGCTACCACAGCTGGCTTTTTTTTTTTTTTTTTAGATGGAGTCTCACTCTGCTGCCCAGGCTGGAGTGCAGTGGCATAATCTCAGTTCACTGCAACCTCCACCTCCTGGGTTCAAGCGATTCTCCCGCCTTAGCCTCCAGAGCACCTGGGATTACAGGCACATACCATCATGCCTGGCTAATTTTTGTATTTTTAGTAGAGATGGGGTTTCACCATGCTGGCCAGGCTGGTCTTGAACTCCTGACCTCAGGTGATCCCCCTGCCTTGGCCTCCCAAAGTGCTGGGATTACAGGTGCCTGCCACCACACCTGGCTAATTTTTTTGTATGTTTTGTAGAGACAGAGTTTTGCCATGTTGCCCAGGCTGGTCTCAAAACTCCTGGGCTCAAGCGATCCACCCACCTCAGCCTCCCAAAGTGCTGGGATTACAGGTGTGAGCCACCATGCCCAGCCTCTACTTGAGCACACATTTCATGGCCAAAGTGCATGAGCTTTGGGTCTGGATTTTTACTCAGTAGCTATTTACTAATGAGTCACCCTGGGAACCCCAGAGGATGAAGCTCCATCATGTTATTTCAAGTTCTCAGCAGTGTTCAGGGTCCATGAAGTTGTTTGTGCAGGCAGCATATTGATACTGTCAGATCACTGAGAAATCAAGAGTCAGTTTTTTAAGAATCCTGCTTGTGGAAATCGTTTTTTTCCTTTGCAAAAAATGGCTATAGAATTCAAGGGAGATGCTGGTTGTTGGACAATTTAAGTTAACATGTGTATGTGCCCAGATCACTGTAGTTCCTATCCTCCCCACTGCTTTTCTCTTTAGGGTGATGACAGAGGTGTCTGTTGATGGGAGACATAAGGCATGGTGTGACCATCACACAAGAGAGAAGGACTTTGCCCTCCCTTTTTCTGCAGGTTCTGTCTCTGTTAAGGCAACCCACAACCCTGTGGGATGGCAGTGACGTTACTGTGAAGTCGTATTGACCACATGATTGATTGCTGAGCCGTGTCTCCTTTGTGCAGTTGGATGCTTGGATGCAGATTATAGATTTTATACTTTTCCTTGTTAACCATCTCCTAGATTTGTCCCCTCTCTGCTTTTAATCTTGTCTCTCACACAGATGGCCGCTCTCAGTCTTGTCCATACCTCTGTCTTGGATCCACACATCTTCCCAGTTCTCATTCAGGTCTGGGCAGGTCCAGGGGAAGCCCCTTTGGCAGCCTCTGAGGACCTCCCTTCAGATGCCCAGGGCTCATTTGCCACATTCCTGGGTGTGGCTGTTACCGTGTTTGTGCGTCCACCTGCAGGCATCCGTCCCCTTTGACGGACACTTTTGCTGCAGTCCAGGCTTGGGGTGCAGATGAAGAAAGGGAGCGATGGCACATGTTGGGCTGTGTGCCCAAGGCTCTTTTTATTTTTTTGAGAAGGAGTCTCACTCTTTCACCCAGACTGGAGTGCAGTGGCATGATCTTGGCTCACTGCAACCTCCATTTCCCAGGTTCAAGCAATTCTCCTGTCTCAGCCTGTGGAGTAGCTGGGACTACAGGTACATGCCACCACACCCGGCTAATTTTTGTATTTTTAGTAGAGACGGGGTTTCACCATATTGGTCAGGCTGGTCTCGAACTCCAGACCTCAGGGGATCCACTTGCCTAGGCCTCCCAAAGTGCTGGTTTTACAGGTGTGAGCCACTGTGCCAGCCCCCGTGCCAGCCCCCAAGACTCTTGTTGGTCAGTGCGCACCTATCAGGGTCAGCTGCCTGCTGAGGAATTCCACCCCCACCTGCCCCTGCCACCAATGGGCAAGAGCTGGAGGGATGTGTGAAAACCCTGCGAAGCTTCCTTAGGCAAAGGCCCGGTGAGTGCGGTGGGTTGAGAGTGCCAGCCCCATGGACGTGGGACTGGGTATGGCTGGGTGAGTGTTTGGCGGCTCGAGGGGCTTTGAAGATTCTTGCTCACTGCAGGAGCCATAAAAACAGCCGAGGCTGCCCTGTGTGCACTTCATCTTCCTGGATCACTCTGCCCTCAACTCCCCTCTGGCCAGTACACTTAAAAAAAAAAAACACAAACTGTCTTATTTTCTTTTTGATTATGGTAAAATACGCGTAACATAAAATTTACCATACATTTTTAAGTGTATGATTCAGTCGTATTAAGCACATTCCTGCTGTTGTGCAGCCAATCTCCCGAACTCTTCATCTTGCAAAACCAAAGCTCTACCTGCGAACAATTCCCACTTCCCCTCCCCGACCCCAGGTCCGTGTCATTCTACTTCTGTCTCTGGGAATTTGAGTACTCTGGGGGCCTCACAGAAGAGGACTCCTGCAGGATTTGTTCTTTTAGTGACTGGCTTATTTCACTTAGCATAATGTCTTCAAGGTTGACCCCTGTTGGAGCGAGTGTCAAAGTTCCCTTCCTTTTGAGTCTGAATCATATTCCATGGTATGTACAGTCCTTATGGTTTTTAATCACAGGGTCCTTGGCTTCACTTGGTCCTCAGTTTCCCATCAGTCCAGTGCTGTGTGTGTATGTGTGTGGGGGGTGAGCTAGGCACAAGTAGACTCTTTACCCTGCTGCAGCCTTGGTTCTGTGAGTTAATTTATTCCTCTTGACTTCCAAGTTTGGGTTTTGAGGGCCAGGAGTACAGTTATGGGTAGCTTTCTTGGGGTCCGCTGCAGACGTGACCTAGCAGCTGTAGGCTATGGCTCCAGGGGAAGGAGTCTCTGTCACTTCTATGTCTGGCACATGGCTAGATTTGCCACTGAGTTACAGAGCATTGAACTCACCACTGATGCTTGCATTGGAGCAAGCCCTTGACTGGGTTAATACCAGCCTGAGATGGATTTAGCTCATCTTTCTCAACTGGCCTGACCCAGGGCCGGCTACCCAGGGCTAAGCCTGAGGACAGTGGCCCCTTCCAGGTCCCTGAGAGCCTACAGCCCCAACCAGTCTCTGCTCTCAGCTGTGCCTGCTAGGTCTGTCTTCAGCCTTCCTTCTTTTTAACATTCATTTAAAATTAACATTACGTTTCTAAGTTTAAAAGACATTCATTTTCATTGTAGAAAAACAAGAAAAATTCTAAATAGACCTAGAGAGGAAAATACAAATCTACAGCATACCCGCTCCAAGGGGGACCACCATTCTTAATAACTTGGTGTCCTCACACGTTAGGTGCTCCTCACCAGTGAGTGCCTTTGGGCAGGGAGACTTGGAGGAAGATAAGGCCCCGTGGGGTGGGTTCTAACCATCAGGAAGGCCTGAGGCTCATAGCAGGCATTGTTCCCAGCAAAAGCTGTCATTCCCCATGAGAGTCTCTCAGTGACTGCTGTCAGGGTGTGGCTATGCCTGTGTAAGAGCCCTTAGGAGAAGTGGAGCAGCCAGGCCCCGGGGTTTGACCAAAAGCATGACAGGCCGGAGGCCAGTGGGCCTGCAGGGCAGTGGGGCTGGTCTCAGAGCTCCCTTGCACACTCTGCATGTGCTGCCTCACACTCATCTTCGTATCTGCTGCCTACTGGATCAGTCCCTCAGTCAAACTTGAGGTAGGAGGTGAAGCTGCATTTAAACCTCCCATTACAATACAGGAGAGAGAAAGGACACCAGGAGGTTCTGGTCCCATCTCTACAATAAACTGTGCAAATTTGGAGCCTCAGTTTTCTTACCTGGAGAGGGGAATGAGCCACGCCTACATTATGGGTAGCCATAATGTGATGAGAGGAGCAGCGGGTGGTAAAGGTGAGCTTCCCTTTGTCTCTCAGCAGGCTTGGAAAGGAAGAGGAGGATATGTGTATATGCTTGAGGGGAGCAGAATGTACCCTGGCTTTGGCATTAGGAAGGCTGTCTTGGGAAGGGAGGGTGGGGACGTCCCAGCTGCCGGAAAAGCTGGTGCAGCTCCGGCTGCCCCTGAGGTTGATCTCTACAAGTGGGTGCCAGGCCTGGGTGGCCTTCCAGGCTCCAGTGAGCACAGGCATTTGTCTCACGATTACTGCCCCTTGGTGGCTTGAGGAAGGACTCCAGAGCATGCTCAGAAAGGCAAGACAGCAGCTCAAAGCTCACTTGCAGCCTGAGGACATGTTCAGGACTGCAGGGGAGCTGGGACACAAGTGTGCTGACCTTGGTGCTGACCTTGCTGCAGCCCTCAGCCTCGGCTGAGACCACTTCAGAAATTCCCTCTTCTCCATATTTTCCATTATCACCAGCCAAGAGGCAACACGTGGGTGAGAAGGATTGACCTGGGCTTGGACCTACACTAAGCACTTTCCGAATTGGTTCCCTCTGAGGTTCTCAAACCTCAGTTCATGACACCCCTGGGCCATAAGCAATATCTAACAGTTAACAGCTCTGTTCATTCCATGATTAGGTCCAAGCAGCTCACTAAATATGTCCTGACAACTTAGTAGCCATTTGAAAAATAATACTCATAAATTGAAAGAAAAATAATGTTTTTCTTTTCTTTTTCTTTTTAATGCTATTATTTTTTAGCGACAGGGACTTGCTCTGTTGCCCAGGCTGGAGTGCAGTCATGCAATCATGGCTCACTGCACCCTTGAACTCCTGGGCTCAAGCGATCTTCCTGCCTCAGCCTTCCAAGTAGCTAGGACTATTGGCACATACCATGATGCCTGGTTAATTTATTTTTATTTTTACTTTGTAGCGATAGGGTCTCACTATGTTGCCCGTGCTGGTCTTGAACTCTTGGGCTCAGGCGATCCTCCTACCTCAGACTCCCAAACTGTTGGGATTATAGGTGTGAGCCACTGCACCTGACTGCTTTCATTTTTAAATAGCTGCTATTCCTTTCTAAGGGGCTTATGTGCCTTATAAGCTTTGTACAGCTTCTCTAATCTTGGAATCCTATTAGACTCCGCCACACACGTTTTATATTCCAATGTGGAATTTTGTGTGGTGCTTGCAAAATCTAGCTTCACAAAGCGATAACATTCTTGACAGGAATGCAGCAGGATCTCGTGGTTAAGCCGGGAACTGCCTGCAGCCAGCAGCTTGCCCGGCACCTGACACGTGTGGCTGGGTTTCCCTCCATTCAAGGTATCCCCGCAGTGCCCCAGTGAGTTCTTAGGGGTGCCTTGACACAGTTTGGGAGTGTGGAATGACTTAATGGGACCCTCCTTATAATCCTGCGATGTAGGTAGTATTCCATTTTACAGAAGTAGAGACTGAGCCTCAGAGAAGCCAAGGTGTTGGCCTAAGGCCACACAGCTGCTTGGCAAGGGAGCCAGGACTGGCCAGGTGTGCCTGATGCTCTGACAATCCTTTGAACGATTAAGTAGGTCCCTTATTTGTGTGTCTTTGAGGTTCTGAGCACTTGTCCTTCTCCCTTTAGTATCTGGCACCAGAGGGAATCAATCTTTCTGTCCTTCAGAACTCAGATCGTTTCCTGTCACCCAGCCCTGAGAGGCAGAAAGTAGACAGTGATGGGAGCTTGTTGTTTTTCGTTTTTCCAGGGGGCCCACTGTGCTCTTGCTGCGTCCCAGACCCCATGGGACTCTCCTTCCTTCCCACCTATGGCTGCCAGAGTAACCGCACGGCCAGCGTGGCCGCCCTGCGCATGAAGGCCCGCGAGCATTCAGAAGCCGTCCTGCAGTCGGCCAACCTCCTGCCTTCCACCAGCAGCAGCCCTGGCCCTGTCGCCAAGCCAGCACCCCCAGATGGCAGCCAGGACAAGACCTCTCCCACCAAGGAACAGAGCGAGGCAGAGAAGAGTGTATGAGGGTCCACAGTGCCCCGCCCGGCCTGCCCTCCCCCGCCCCTGCTTCTCCCAGCCTCAGCCCCTACAGAAAACTCTCCAAATAGCAAGGAGAAGCCAGCGGCCCCAGGGCCTCTGCATGGACCCAAGACGGGCAAGTGAGACCCACAGCTCCCTTGGCACCTGGAGGGTCCCTCTGGAGTCCCACCAGTGCGGCAGTGTTGTCCTGGCTTCTTTGGAAGCAGATCCCGATGGCACTTGGTGGCAGCAGAGCCCTCTCTGTGAGATTTCCATCCAGGCCCAGAGTCTCGGAGGGAGGTAGATTCCTCATCCGTCTCCCTTCCTATTTCCTCCCTGGGCTGCCTTTGAAGGTCTTGTCAAACCCAGGAACTGTGGCATGGGCTGAAGTTTCATGAAAAGAAAAGGGCCTGTCCCGCTTACAGTGTTTAAGAACTGGGGAACTGGTGGAACCCCAAGCGACTCTTGCTCCCCTGGACCAAGATGAGCAGTAATGCCTTTTCTCTTGTTGGAGAATATTGGTTGTGGGCTTCATTACAAAGTGAGAAGATGTAGGGTAGGGAGGGGCCAACAGGACACAGCCTGTCCCAGAGGACCACGGTGGCTCTGACCCAGGAGATCTCACTGACACATCTGGCCAGGGGGCTGGGATAATCACCCAGGCCACCTGCTCCATGAACTGGGGGCTGCTGTCTTGACACTGTGGGTGTGGAACTAGTGTGGCCCCTGTACCTGAAGCACTCACCTGCAAGCCCTTCCTCTCTCCCAAATAGACTTGTGGATTGGTGGGAAGTTAAGCAACTGAAAAGTAGCTCTCTGGTCCAGGAGGTCCTGAGGGCCCTTGGAGAGGGAAGAAGCCCTTCAGGAATGCCTCTGAAGTAATTATGCATACAGATGAACTACCTTTCCCCACATGCCTGGCACGTAGAGGGGGCTCTTCAGTGCTGGTGGTTTTTTACTGGGGGAAAAAAAGTAGGAAAGGAGATAGGAACTGCATATGTGCAGATATGGAGCATGGGGAAGGCAGCTTTCTCATGGTGTGGAGAGCATTAATTCCAAAGGGCCAAATTTCACAGAGATTTCTGTTTTGGTCTAGTGTGGCTATTTTCTCTGGTGAGGATGGTGACCTGGAGGATACCCAAGGGGAACGTGCAATAGCATAAGCTCTGCCGCTTTCTGGCAGGGGTGCCTGGCACCTGAAAGGTTGCAGTCTTTGGTGGCTTTTGCTGATGGTGTTTCCATGCGGATAGTTATTGCCTTCATGATGGTTATTTTGGTTTCAGTTATTATCATCAAAATGTTCTACTTTCACATTTCCTGTCCCCTTTTTACCTTCCCCCACTCCATGACCCCCAAATAATACTCCTGAGTGTATCATGCCTCATCTATGATCACTATGAAGCATTTGATAAAACACACTGTCTCCTTTAAAGAAAAAAATCAAATCCTTCTTCCTGCTGTATTTTGCTTGTTGAGTATAAAGATGAAATGATTTGCCAAAAAGCGGCAAAGTTGCTTCCGTTTCCCTGTAATTACGAATGTTTGGTTGAGGGATGTAAGCTCAAGCCCTTATGCACACTAACTCTTCAATCTAATTGTTTGATTAAACTCGTATTTCCTCCAGAAAGGTACATAAATAAGTGAACTGTTGAGCAAATTAAGAATACTTAACAGCATTGCATCTGAAAAGTAGTTATGCTGATTAAATTTTGTGTCCTTGAGGACTTTCAGGAAATTACTTTTGATCGTCAATAACACAATTAAGTAAACTACACACACATTAGCATGAATAATTGATAAGAAATTATGTATTACCACGAAGCACTGATTTAATAATTCATGATGCGACACTCTAGTGACTGTGCAAAACTGGATCATATCGAAAAGTCTGCCTGATGTTACTGAAAGAAAGGAACGAAAATGAGCACCAAACCTCTGCAGAGATATTGAGTACTTAGTTTTGTTGTACAAAGGCAAAAAGTAACAATGCATGATGTAGTTTCTGTTTGTTTAAATACCCAAATAAATTTAGAGGAGTTAAAAGAAAGACGGAAAAAGCTCAGGTCCTCTCTTTGTTCCTCCCAGCCCTGAGGCTGCAGGGCTGGGTGGAGTCTGCGCTCTTCAATCTTCCACTTTGGCTAATGTGCAAATGGAAACCTGGAAACTTCCAGGAGGAGGGCATTGAGGCCTTGGCTCAGGAACCTTTTAGTGGATCAGAACCCCTGTGCAGATCAGAGCCCTCCCCAAGGCACTGACAAGCACTGCATTGCAGGATCATTCTCGCTGGGGCCCCCGTAGGTTGCCCTGTCTGCCGAAGTTCATCATGTGACTGTAAAAGGCAGCTGGACTTCAGCGTGGGAAGGAGGCTCGGGCCCCAGGGATTGATTGATTAATTAATTATTATTATTATTCATTTATTAGTTGAGGCAAATGAAGTCCATTCCTGAATGCACTCCAGGTTATGGGAAAGGAGCCTAGAAACCACTAAGTTATGACTGTGACTGGGGCAGCAGCCTGGCCTTGTTGGGCATGACAGCCTGCCCAGAGGAGGAGCAACCGTGGCATGGCACGGAGTCAGGGCGGTCAGCCCTGGCATAGGACCTGGGGGACTTGGGGGCTCCTTCTCCATTCCTCAGTGGGTGCCCAGTGTCTGATCTCTCAGTTGGGTAGAAAGAACTTCCTTTGACTCTGCCACTGTCTCATTTCCTGGGAACTTTACATAGGTTAGCACATTTAATCCCAATGATAAACCCACAATGTAAGTCCTACTATTCCCGTTTCACAGTTAAGGAAACTGAGGCACATTAAGATCGGGCAACTTCTGTGAAGCTACATAGTTGATAGGCTCTGATAGGAAGAGGGAAAGCTTGGCTTCATTGGCTGTCACACAGAGTGGTTAATAAATGACTTGATGAGATCAACTGGGCTCAGTCTTCAAGGCCAGGAGCTCCACGGAGGCATATGAGGACCCGTCGGTCCCAGCA
Source organism: Symphalangus syndactylus (assembly GCF_028878055.3). Taxonomy (NCBI): domain Eukaryota; kingdom Metazoa; phylum Chordata; class Mammalia; order Primates; family Hylobatidae; genus Symphalangus; species Symphalangus syndactylus. The sequence goes on from NC_072426.2 coordinate 84,203,640, forward strand.
GGTTTCACAGATGGTGAGTCATGGTTTCACTTTGCTCACTGTCTTTTGGGTTCTGTCCTGGATGGGCCTGTGGAAGGGGAGAATGAACCACCCCAGCGCCCTGTCAGACCTCAGTGTCTCCCTCCCCTGGGTCTGGCCTGGCAGGGGCCGGGGCAAGCCTGCCCCCATTTTATCTGCGCCTGGCCTTAGGTGTGTGCCTGTCTGAGAGCAGGCCCAGCAGCAATCCCTGAACTCAGTGGTGCCCAGAGCTTCTGGGCCCCTCCGATGGATATTCTAGCAAGACGGGACACCAAGAAGGTGCCTGAGACTCAACCAGTCTACGTAATGGAAACTCTCTTTCTTCCTAATTTTCTGGCTTCACCAGAAAAAGTGAAACCTTTATAGATTCAGAGCTTTGTTGAAGTTGGTTAAGAGCATGTTTCACTTCTTCAGAATCCTAGCCCTAAGGGCTGTGTGACTCTGGGTGAGTCACCTAACCTCTATGTGCTTCAGTCATCTACATAATAATGGCACCAGCCTCCCGGGGCTCTTTGGAGATTAAATGAGTGGATAGCTACATGGTGCCTGGCATGGACGAAGTGCAGTATAAAAGCCAGCTCTTGTTCTACCAAGCCTCACACATGTCAAAGGCTTGAAGACCTTTTTCAGGTGAAAACCTCACTTTCTCAAGAAGGAAACGATGGAATGGCTCTCAGCTGCGCCTGAGCCTCCAGAGGGAGTTGGGATTGCCACTGCCTTTCCTGAGCAAATTCTGTGGGCTGTAGGAGGGTTGATTTTCAGGAGGAGGCGTGTGCCCAGGCACTTGAGCTTGGAAGGGAATCTGCGGTACCCAGAGGCAGGGGTGGGCATGAAGGCTGGGGTCAGGGAGAGTGTCTTAGAGAGAGCTCTTCTAGTGGCAAGTACAGGAAAGCACTGAAGCCAGTTTATGTCAAAAAGCACCTTTAGGAGGAGGATACCAAGTGATCTCATGGAGCTCAGGATGGCTGAGACTCTAGTCCTGGGATCCCAGTGAGACAGGCACCAAGAAGCAGGGGGTTGTCAGGAACCTCCTTCGTTTTCCCCCGAAGCTTGGCCCTCTCTGCTCTCTCACAGCCACCAGCCAGGCCGGGATCACTGTGATTTTCCAGCCTCAGCCACACCCTTTGGGGACTTGAGCCGGCAGACACCTCTGGTCTCATCAGGAGTGGTCAATCATGTCCACTCTGGCCCTGCCCTGCCCAGGGGAGGGAACATGGTTCTAAGTCTCTGCGCTGGGAATCTGAGTCGACACCCAGCGTATACCCCCATTACCTCCACAGGGATGGCACCAGAGGCAGAGAAGGGCACAGATGTAGAAAACCCAGTCCCTGCTGAGGCAAGTTAAACCAAAGGATGATAGGTTTCCCTGAGACAGGGACTATAAGGGATTATACTTTCATTATTTTTAAATGATAATGCACCTTCATTCTGGTCTCCACTGATGAACACCGTCAGCCTACTTCAGAGAATTCCACATTTGGCTGTTTTTCTCATCAAGACTTGGCCAAATACCTTCTACAGCAGCTCCAGCAAACTTGTAGGAATGGAGGGTGTGCCTGCTGCACCCAGGAAGCTCAAAGACCCTAGGGCTGTGGAACACCAGGTGTCCCTTTGGAGCCGTTCTCAGCTGCCTGCCTGTGTCCAGATCATACTCCCAATGACAACAAAGCCCTGGCCTTCGAGTTTGGACGTCCTTGGCCCCAGCACCACCAACTGCCATCTGAGGGGGACGACATAATTAGTGCGAGACTGGCAGGTGCTTGGGGCCTGCAGTCCTTGTGGCCAAGAGCGGTGGCCCCAACATTCCTCCCAGCCTGAGCTGTTCCGGCTCGGGTTTGGATAAACCAGAATCCATCCCCCAGTCCTGAGGAAGAGCATTTTAGAGAAGGCAGCTGCCCCTGCCCAGATATGGGCTTTTTAGCTGCCTCTTTCTGAGCCACCTCAAGACAAAGCGAGGCAGCCCGGTGGAAAGCAGCATTGGCTGGTGCCCCGGAAGTGCCTAGGGCCTCTCCTGCCCTGGTACCCTGGAAGCACCTAGGGCCTGTCCTGCACCCTGCCGTATGGACCAAGGAGACCAGCCTGGGAACCCAGCCTGTGCTTACTGCTGCTGCCTGCCACCTGCTCACCGGCCTCTTAGCTGACAACAGGGCCCCTGCCGGGTGAAGCTGCTTCTTGTCAGAGCCTGGCTGTGTTCAGGATGGGCCATTGCTCTTTAGCACACCTCCTTAGGTCCTGGGCACCACCCCCTCCCTCTTGCTGGGTGCATTGTCAGACAGCGCTGGAGCTGCGGCTGCCTGGCCCTGGCCTGGCTCAGCTGGGTGGCCCAGATGCCACAGCAACCCCTATCTTGGGACCTCTGCTGTGGCTGGGAGAGAAGGCTTGCCAGCTGTTGGAAGGCTGCCAACCCTGCCTGGGCCACACGGTGGTGGGGGGTTGAGTGGGAGAGGGCACTCATCCACCCTGAGCCAGGGTCTAGAGAGCAAAGGGGGGTGGTGTAGGAGGAAATTACCCAAGCTGGGGGCCCACCAGGTCAAGGGTTGCCTGGCAGCTGCCAAGGGGTCAAGGCGTTCCTTGCAGTCTCTGGTGGCCTCATTCCTCCACTCAGCAGAGAGGAGCAGCCCTTGCCATAGCCCTGGCCCTGGAGACCCTCCTCTGAGGTAGAGTTCCCCATACATGGTAACACTCCAGCAGGGTTACCGCTGCCTGGGGCAGAGGAAGCATCACAGGCCTGGGAATCAGAGGCCTGACATTCCTAGCTATGTGACCGTGGGCAGGCCATTTAACCTCTCTGTGCCTCATTTCTTTATCTGTATCATGGAAAGAATCATCGTAACTTCAAGTACAGAGGGTTATTGTGAGGAGTCAAGGAAATGATGCATGTGAAGAAGTTTTTGAACCACTCTCAGGAGAACAAGGTCATTGGCAGCACATGACGCTGTCTGAAGCTGCCTCCTGCTGCATCAGTGTGGCCTGGCAAAATGCAACCTAAGAGCAGAGAGGAGGCAGCGCCAGGAAGTGAATCGCGTGGACTTTCCCCAGGGCTTTGCCTGCCTCAAGGCCCCTCCCCCTCCCAAGATCTGGATGGGGCAGCGAGAGGGGGCTAAGTGATTGTGTAATGGCCACATCTGTCAGCACTGGCCAAATGGTTTTTTCAGGAGTCAGGGAGCTAATGGCCCTGCAGCCGGGAGAGACTTTCTCCTAAGTGAAGCACTTTATCTACCCGGGAACATAAGAGCAGCATGGCCTCAGGCCACAGGGACCCTGAGAACAGCTGCTCTGCTGCAGACTTGAATTAGTGCCCTCTCCCCATTGGCTTCCCTCACACCTGCTGCCAGAGGCCAGCCTACGGGTGGCAGCCTGAGTGGTGGTGGTGGTGTGGGACGATGGCAGCCCAGAGGAGGTGTCATCAGACCCAGCCTTGAGTCCAGGATCCCACGCCACCCACCTAAGCAAGTCTCCTGCCCTCTCCAAGTCTCAGTTTCCTCATCTGTAAAATGGGGGCAATGAGGATTAGGTGGGATGAGACAGTGAGGGGCACTGTGGCCAGCACTCAGTGAGGTTACTGCTGCAGAGGAGGGTCCTGGACAATGGTGAGCGTCTTCAGACTGAGGGAACTGGAGAAGAATCCTCTGGGCAGAGAGAAGCCTCTATAAGTGAGAGGGATGCAGAATTTCAGCGACTCTGGGGCACTGAACGTGTTGTGCCCCTGTTTTCACCAGGAGTGCACCTGGGATGATATGAAAGTCCTGTGTACAGAAGTCTAACAAGACCTTACACATGATAAAGTGGCTTCCATCTCCAAGGAGCTACAGAATATCACAAATTCTCTAACTATTGGATACATGTTTTAATTTTTAATTTTTTAGGGTCAGGAAATAGTGGTACATATTTATAGGGTAAATGTGATATTTTGACACAAAAATACAATGTGTAATGATCAAATCAAGAATATCCATCACCCCAAATCAACTATTCTTTCTTTGTGTTGAGAACATTCCAAATCCATTCTTCAAGTTATTTTGAAATATACAATAAATTATTGTCAATGATAGCTACCCTATTGTGCTACCAATCACTAGATCTTACCCCTACCATCTAACTGTATTGTTGTAGCCATTAACTAATCTCGCTTAATCCCCACATCCTCACCACCCTTCTAAGCCTCTGGTAACATTCATTGTACTCTCTATCTCCATGAGATCATTTTTTTTAGCTCCCACATATGAGATAATATGCAATATTTATCTTTCTGTGTCTGGCATGTTTAACTTAACATAATGTCCCCCAGTTCCATCCATGTTGTTGCAAACAACAGAATTTCATTCTTTTTATGACTGAATATTATTCCCTTGTGTATATATACCATGTTTCCTTTATCCATTCATCTGTTGATGGATACTCAGGTTGATTTCATTTCTTGGCTATTGTGAATAGTGTTGCAATAAACATGGGAGGACAGATGTCTTTTTTCAATACACTGAGGTTTTTTCTTTTGGATATATACCTAGCAGTGAAACTGCTGGATCATAAGGTTGTTTCATTTTTGTTTCCTTGAGGAAATGCCGTACTCTTTTCCTTGGTAGTGGTACTAGTTTATGTTCCCACCAACAGTATACAAGTGTTCTCCTGTCTCCATGTATATGCCATTACAAGCTTTTTTTTTTTTTTATCTTTTTGATAAAAGCTACTTTAACTGTGGATACATTTTAAAAGTCTTTTTATTTTGAAATAATTTTTGAATCACTTACAGGTTGCAAAAGTAGTACAGAGTTCTCATGTCCTTTTCACCCAACTTCTCCCAAAGAGAACACTGACATAACCATAGTACAATGATCAAAACTGAAAATGGACATTGCTACAATACTACTAACTAATCTACAGACCTTATTTGGATTTCATAAATTTTTACATATGCTTATTTTGGGGGAGGAAGGTAATGATTGCATGAAATGTCATTACATATACATTTTCCATCAGGATGTGGAACTGTTCCTTCACTTGCAAGAGACTCTCTCATGCTACTCCTTTGCAATCATATCCTCCCCAGCTGTGACCCCTGGCAGTATTCATCTGTCCTCCATCATTATACTTTAAAAAATTTTGAGACTGTTATATACATGAGATCACACAGGGGCTATATGTTTTTTAAAGAAGAGTGTTAAACATGATTGTTATTCATGGTGATTTAAAACATTAACTGTAGAGAGTAAACATTGACTACATACAACATGTATTAGTCAGTTTGGGCTGCTATAACAGAATACCACAGACAAGATGGCTTATACAAAAGAAATTAATTTTCTCCCACTTCTGGAGGCTGAAGTTTGAGATCATGGTGGCAGCAGTGTTGGTTCCTGGTGAGGGCTCTCTTCCAGGCTTGCAGACAGCAGCCTTCTTGCTGTGTCCTTAAGTAACCTTTTCTCATGGGGTAGGGGAGGGGAGAGAGAGAACTCTCTGGTGTCTCCTCTTACAAGGACACAAATCTTGTTGGATCAGGGCCCCACCCTTATAATGTAATTTAATCTTAATTACTTCCTTTATGTCACATCTCTATATATAGCCACACTGGGGGATTAGGGCTTCAACATATGAAGCCAGTGAGTTGGGGGTGGGGACACAAACAGTCAACACAACATAATTTCTAAAATACTTTTTAAACACTTGAATCTAGTTCTGTCAGATAGCATAAAGTGACATTTATGAAACAGAAAAAAATTTTTAATTAAAATATATTTTATTGTGGCAAAATACACATGACATAAAATTTACCATCTTGACCATTTCCAAGTATAGAGTTCAGTGGCATTAAGTTCATTCACATTGATGTGCTACCATCAACAACATTCATCTCCAGAACTTCGCATCTTGCGAAACTGAAACTCTGGTAACTCCCCAATCCCTCCTCTCCTTTGCCCTTGGCAACCACTATTCTACTTTCTGTTTCTATAAGTTTGACTGCTCTAAGTATCTCATCTAAGTGGAATCATTCAGCATTTGCCTTTTTCCAATTGACATATTTCACTTAGCACCATGTCCTCAAGGCATTCATGTTATAGCATGTGTCAGAATTTCCCTCCTTTCTAAGACTAGGTAATATTCCATTGTAAGTATACTCCACATTTAGCTTCACAATTCATCCCCGATGGACACTTGGATGAATGGATAAGAAACCAAACGAGGGTTGCTTCTGCCTTTGGGCTCTTGTCATTTTTGAGACCCTGCTTTCAGTTCTTTTGGTATATTTCCTATTCCCCAAAGTGAGATTACTGGATTATATGGTAGTTCTGTTTTTAATTTTTTGAGGGACCACCATACTGTTTTCCATAGTGGCAGCATCATTTTATACTCCCACCAACAATGCACAAGGATTCCAGTTATTTTTTATTTTTTTACAGTGACCATTCTAATGGGAGTGAGATGACATCTCATTGTGGTGTTGATTTACATTTTCCTCAGGTTTAGTGGTGTTGAGCATCTTTTCATGTGCTTATTGGAGGAAATTATTTTTGATGTGGAAAAAGCCTTGCTGATGGGGATTCTTTCAAGGTGTATAGGATTGAGTAGGACAATGCAAAATTGACTTTGGTGATGTCTTATCAACTTTTGGGAACAATTTGTCAAGAGGAGATGCAATGCCAGCCTGCTTGGCAGAGGAGTCTGTGGGAAGCCACAACGTAACATATGGACTCAAGAATCTTTTTTGCGTTTGGATCCGTATGCTACAACCTACTTACATGGTAAGAAAAAAAGAAGGAAGCCTGGTGAATTATGTTGGATGTTTTCTCCCCATTGCTGACCTTCTCTCTTCTGGCCTCTCTCCCTAAAGATGTCCTCTGCTACCAGGTTCCTCGTATCCACCCAGAGACAGTGTATAGCATATCTCCCATTCAAACAAATATTGGCATGTCAAATACACTGATGGGTCTTTGCTTTTTCCTTCTTAAATACATATTTTGGAGGGAGTCCCAAAATATGTAGCAGGTGTAAGAATTTCCCTCCTTTCTAAGACTGGGTAATATTTCATTATAAGTGTACCCCACATTTAGCTTCACAATTCATCCCCCATGGACACTTGGATGAATGACAGGGCCTAGGCTTCTGCTTCTGGAATGTTCTTTTGCAGTTCATTCTCAATCCATGCATCTCTATTCCCTCCATCCATGCACTTAACCTCTAGAAACTTCCCTTCTGCTTCTTCCTGACATCTGGCCGCTGTTCTTCTCCTGGTTTGTTCCTTACACAGAAGGACACCTAGTGCCCAGACTGTTCCAGTGAACATCAGAGTGAAAGCAGTGGCTTGTTGGTAGCAGTGTGCCTCATGATTAATATTTTTTTCTGCTTTAATTTTAGTTAGCAACTTAATGTCTCCTTTCCCACTTTTTAAAAAGATAATAAGGGCCAGTAATCTGGTATAGCACCAACACTGCGGTATTGATAAAAATATGTTCACACTAAAGCGCTGACTATTTAGCTTAAAGTGTCCATGCACAGGCTGATGCTCTGAAGTCGAGCTTCGGTACTAGAAAGTTGACTTAGGGGTGCAGGTACAATGTTTGGAGACCTGTCCTGTGGGAAAATTGATGTATTTATGTGAAGAGTCAATGTAGTCCCATGTGAGAAGAGCAAAGGTGACCAGGGTGTGGTGGGGGAGGTCCAGAACACAGGCTTAGGCCAGAGGCCAGGGGCCTTGAGAAGCAGAGTAGGGGTCTGAGCTTTACACTGTATGGGTTGCAAAGAAGTTTTGGAATACCAAGGAAGTTTTGGAATATCAAGGGTTGCTGGGCTGACTTTGTCTTTGATTATGAAAATAACGATTATTTATGGATACCATCTATGTGCCAAGCATTCGGCTAGAGGCTTCTCACCTATTATTTCTGATACACACATACATTTATAAGGCTGGCATTATTTTATGTTTTTTACTTTACATCTGGAAGAAGCAGAGGCTTAAAGGGTTTAAGTGACTTACCTAGAGACAAAACGGCTAGTGATCAGCAGAGCCAAAATACATCTGATGCAGATGCCTAGGCCCCCTCCTTTCCTGGGAATTTGTCCCAAAGCAAAGGCATGGTCTTCAGGGATCGGCAACCTGTCCTGAGCCCCCCTGCCCTGCCGGAGAGAGGTGGGCCTGCTGCTGTCTGCAGTGCTGCCAGTGGATTAGAAGCTCCTTTCCCAGGACTGCCAAGCTGAGGAACCCCTCAGCCCTGCCCACTCCAAGACAGAGAGCTTGAATCCTGACTGCCAACACAAGGAGCCAGGCACCCCACTTCCTGTGCCCCAAGGTGGCTGCAGGGATCATGCCCTGGCTGTGAGAAGACTGGGTGTCCCTGGCACAGAGCTGGAGCAGAGTGTGGGGAGTGCTGCATTCCTGGTATGAAAAACACTTAGACGGTTCCTGCATCAACACAGTTTTTATGTAGATGTGTATCCATGTTGACATGCATTAAGAAACAGAAAACTGGTACAGCAAAACATTGAGATAAAGTTTCCTTTTAGAATATTTTAGTGGAATAAAAAAGGGAGTTGATTTAAAGAAAAAGTATTACATCAACTGTGGTCCTGAGAGTACTTGGCTGAGGCAGGTGAGTGACCAGACTGATCTAGAGAGAGGGCGCTTACCCAGAGAGCTGGGAGCGGGATGCTGCCACTCCTGTTTGCACCTCTTGGGAGCTGTGCAGTAAAAAGCCAGACCTAAGCAGCCAGGTGGGGTCCCAGGAGGAGACTCCACGCTCACCTCAGCTTGTTGAGGCAGCCGGACATGTCCACACAGCTGTCAGATGGGCCTGGCAGCTCATCTTATGGCCACTGGAGCCTTCATCATTGTCTCTGTCCTATTCTTATTCCCACCCTGTCTCCACCAGCTCCCAGCTCTGGGCTGAGTCCACCCCATCTCCAGGGTCAGGGTCAGGGTCCTGCAGGTGCCTTCCTGTAGGTGGTTTCAAAGAGCTTCATGGAGGGAGGGTTTTCAGGTGTGTAGGTGAAGCTAGCAACAGTGGAGAGCCATTACACCCCTGGGCCCAAGCAGATAAGGGCTGGCAGGGCCCCTGAGCCAGTGGGCCCTATAGCTTGGACGGGGGCTGCTGGATAGGAGTCTTGGCCTGGGGACAGGCATTCCACTACACTCAGCCCTGAGTCCCAGAGAGGGACAGGGAACACATATTCCTGCTGTGGTTTCCTCCTGCTTTGCTTCCCGGCCAATCCTGCACTGCCCGTCACTGCAGTGGAGGGGACTGGAGGGTGTGGGGAGGGATGCTGGAAGCTAGCTGGAGACGGGGCAGCAGGTCATTCTGTTGGTGTCTCAAGACTGGGGCTGGGTTCTGCCTTCCAGCCTGTCTTGGTGGGGGATCCCCAGCTGTCACAATATGGGGAGGGAAGCTTGACTCTAGGCCAGCCCTCCGCTGGCCAACTCAGAGGTGGGCAGGTAGGTAGAGGAATGAGATGTGGGAGAAAGCGTGAGAGTCAGGAAGTCCTGGGCAGAGTTAGGAGGCTATTGGGATACTTCTGCTCACCTTTAGGCCCCCAGAGGCTGTCTACACCCCTGGCTCTGTGAGCTTCCTGGAGCTCCATCTCAAGTGGCCGTCAATGACTCATGGAAATGAGTGGTACCTCCACTCTCACTTTCATTAATATCCAGATCTCTTTCTCCAGATGTCTGTACAGAGCTGGCTCCCCAGTGCTGGGCCTGGGTCAAAGACCAGTGTTCCTGGTGGGCTCCTCCCTCCCACGAAGCAGACAGAGTGATGGCTGCTCTGGGATGAGCCCTGAGTGAGGCAAGAGAGACAGAGCCCTGAGCACAGGCGGGACCCCAAATGCAGTCCACATTGGGCATGTGTCTCCTATCCTGGAAAGGCCACCTGCTTCTTGGTTCCCATTTCTCTGTAGGCAGAGGAGTGTCAGGAGAGAAGAGGGTCACACACAACAGCCAGGCACGGCTGCCAGCCATGCTCCAAGGAGCCCCCTCACACTACCTTTTTTGGTATCTGTGTCACCATGTGTATGAGGGGATTAAAGAGCAGACGTGGGGTTCACACAAATTCTCAAATTCCTTTGTTCTTTTAGGGTACTTTTTTACTGCAGGGTTGTAGGGGGGAGAAGCAAACACAACTTGGGAGGAAATATTTCATCTTGTTGATGAATATCCTCCTGCCTCCCTCCATCCCTCCCTCACTCCCCGATGCCTTCTTTTTTTTTTCTTGAGACGGAGTCTCTCTCTGTCGCCCAGGCTGGAGTGCAGTGGCGCAATCTCGGCTCACTGCAAGCTCCGCCTCCCGGGTTCACGCCATTCTCCTGCCTCAGCCTCTCCGAGTAGCTGGGACTACAGGCGCCCGCCACCACGCCCGGCTAATTTTTTGTAGTTTTAGTAGAGACGGGGTTTCACCGTGGTCTCGATCTCCTGACCTCGTGATCCGCCCGCCTCGGCCTCCCAAAGTGCTGGGATTACAAGGGTGAACCACCGCGCCCAGCCTGCCTTCTTTGACTCTGAGGACCACCTGCCTCTCAGCTGGTCTTTTCACCCCCCACCTCTATATGTAGTAGGTGTGGCAGGCAGCTTCTAAAATGTCCCCCAGTGATTCCTGTAGCCCCTTCCCCTTGAGTGTGGACTGGATTTAGTAACTCATTTCTGATGAATAAAAGAAGCTATGGGATGCCACTTTCCCAGATTAGGGTAGAAAATGATGGCAGCTTCCGTCCCAGGTGTGTGCTTCCACTTTTTCTTGGATAGCTCCCTCAGGAGAGGGTGGGCCCCCAGCTGCCATATCATGAGGCAGGAACTGAGGGAGGCCTCAGGCCAACAGCCCCAGAGGAGCAGAGGCCCATCTGCATGAGTTTGAAAGAGTGCCCTTCCCCAGTAGTCTTCAGATGAGACCGCAGCCCAGGTCAACCGCTTGACTGCAGCCTCATGAGACACTGAAGGCCAGAGACACCCAGCCAGGCCATGCCCAATTCTCACCCAGAGAAACTGCAGGATAATAACTGTTTGTTCTTTTAAGCTGCTAAGTTTCAGGATAATTTGTTATGCAACAGTAGTGGGGGATGCTGTCATTACAACTGAGAAAGGAGGACTTGGACCTGGTGTGCTTGGCAGTGGGAACCATCAGGGTCCTGCCTGTGACCCCATGAGTAGGGCAGGGCAGCACATTCCCATACCTAGGAGCTCTTGTCAGTGCTCAGTGCTAGGGCTGAGAGTTGATGGAAGACTCCACTAGGGTGGGGGAGGCTGGGGTCCCCTCTTCTTTTATTATTGACTGAGCTCAATGACTATTTTATTAATAATACATGGCTAGCAGTGATGTCTGTGAATGCATGCTTGCCTCTCAAGCATAATTGTTCTGTTGGGCCTCCCTCCTGTAGATTTATCATTCCGTCTCCGTTCTTTATTTAGCAGTTTTATTGCCAGTGATTAGTAATGGCATCAGTTGGAGTCCCTCTTTATGGTGAAGATTCATCTCTGTTTACTCAGTGGGGTGACTTTGGAGGGTAGTGGTTTGTCAGAGCCTGGTGCCCCACTGGCCTCCCTCATCCAGCAGCTCCAGGTGTCCAGTGCCTACAGCACCTTCAGGCTGCCCCTGCCAGGCTTTCACCCTCCTCTCCTGGCTGGGCCCAGATACTCCTGCAGGCTCGCCTCTGCCTCCTCATCAGAATGCCTCAGTGGGCAGGGGGCGCCTGAACAGCTTCACACTTTACTTCCTGTATCCCCATTTAGAGGAACTTAGAATCATAACACTTTCTGAGTTCCCTTTCTGTCCCTCCAAGCACCATCTCCTAACTTTCACTTCTTAGGAGGCTTTTGTGCTGGGAAAGTGTTCCTGCAGCAGACCTGGGACAGTGGGGAATTGGCTGTTGCTACCACCTGCAGATTCTTCATTGCCCCATTCACTATTGCTGCTCACCCCACGTGTGTTCCAGGCATGGAGCTTTCTAACTTTGGGTGAATCTGACCTTCCACTGTGGCAGCCCTTAATGACAGCTATGCCCCCCAACACTGCCTGAAGCCTGCAGAATCCAAGCTTTGGGGTTCACACCCTCATGATAACTTGCCTAGCACAGGGCATCTTTCCCAGTGCACCTATTCCCTGTCTGATGGAGAGGACATTCTTCTGCAGAAGGGATGTGGAGGGCTGCAGGGGCAAGGCAGGCTGGCAGCAGGGGATCATGGGGAGGAGCATGTCTCTGGACGGATATAGTCATGCCTGCTTGTGGAGGGAGTGGAGGTTACTGGACAGGACTGGTCCAGTTCTCTGTTCAGGGTGGGGACCTTGCCATGCATGGCCCCTGACGTGAGTTGGCCTCAGCTTGCCCCATGCAGGACCCCTCCCTGTTTCCTCCCACACTGCTGCAGTCTGCACAGCATGACTGGGCTCTTCCCTGAGCATCCGTGGTGTTGGCAAAGCCACTTAGGCTTGTAGTTGGGGAAACCCAGGGCTCAGATCCAAGTTCCACTCTGTGTGGGCACAATGACCTTGGTGTGCACTAAGCCTCAGGTTTTTCTTCAGCACAATGGAGAGAATAATTGCTATCAATAAGCGGCTTACCAGGCCTCTAAAAAGTGAGACCTGCCCTTCAAGGCAAGGAGGGCTGGCCGGCCAGGGCTTACAGCCTCAACTTCTGCCATGGAGGATTCCCATACTACTCTCTTACTAATCAGCCACCTCCTCCATGCTGTCCCTGAGGGATGTGGCTCCTCTGACCAGAGAACAGACACTCCATCTTTCCCCTATTCCCTATTGCACAGTGGAGCATGGTGGAGACCAGCTGAAATGTTCCATTGTTCTGTTTCTGAGTGACAAATTATTTTAGAAACAGTGGCTTAAGGCAACACCAATGCTTTCTTATATCTCTTGGGTCTGTGGGTCAGGAATTTGGGAATGGTTTGGCTGGTGTCTCTGGCACCATACCTCTCATGTGGTTGTCCTGGGGTCATGGCTGGAGTTGGAAGGGCAAGGGCTGTGGCAGACCAGGGGAGATCCAGCATCTTGTCACATAGTCTCAGGGCCTCTCCCTGTGGTCTGCCTATGTGAGCTAGTTGGGCTTCCTCACAGCATGGTGGCCTCAGACTTTTTACTTGACAGCCCTGGGTTACAAAGAGAGAAGCAGGTAGAAGCTGTATCACCTTTTGTGACCCAGCCTCAGAAATCACACAGGGTCACTTCCACTGTACTCTATGAGTGGAGGCAGTCACAAAGGCCCATCCAGGGGCAGGTGGGGGAAGAAACATAGACTCTATCTCTTACTGTGGAAATGAAAAATTTCCAGGAGAGTATGTGGGATGGGAAATAATTTAATAGCATTTTGGAAAATACAATCTGTCACATTCATCCTACAGGGAAGTGGGCTGCAAAGAGACCTATGACCCAGGGCCATCAGAGCACAGGGTACTGCACCTTCAGTTTGGAGGCCACCATGGCTGCATCCTTCCTCTTTCTGTTCCACCTCTAACCTCCACCACAGGCAGCAGCTCAGCAATCCCCACTAAGGACAGTCTGTGTCCTCAGTCAAGTTCCCAGGAAATGAGATCTGAGAGTCAGGCTGACCTGTCTCTCTGTCCCAGGCCTTCCTTTCAAGGTCACTTCCTGTCTAAGGATCCACCCCTTTTCCTATGATTGACGCCAGGATCCCCCTTTACCCTTGCCCCTCCCAAGCCTAGGAAGAACTGCTCTAGCCACAGGCCTATGTACTGACACTGTGTTCCACTTCCAGGGAGTGCTGGTCCAGCAGCAGAGGCAGCTTCATCCTGGGGCCTACAGAGTGTGCTGACCCTCTTGCCTAACAAGTCCACAAGCAGTGAGCAGGGAGAAAAAATTCTTATTCCTTTGTCTTTCTGAGAGTTCCCCCAGTGACGTCCATTTTCTTCTCCCTCCCACCTGGCTCTGACTGTGATCTTCCCCACTAGCTCAGGGTGCGTATTGGTGGGGGCATGACTGGCATGCCAAGCTGCTCCTTGGTCTCTTCATGAGCTTTGTGACTGGTGGTCTACCATCTGATGCTAATCCACGCTCTTGTCTTTCTGCCTGCCTTCCTCCCTCCCTGCTCTCTCCCTCTGTCCTTCCAGTGTTCCACACATATTTACTGAGCATCTGCTATGTTCCAGGTGCTTTGGATACGGTGGAGGACAAAACAGACAGAGATGCTTGCCTTTTTTGGCTTGGATTCTTGTTGAGAGAAAAGGGACAATAAATGGTAGACCTAATTTAATCCTAAATTATGGGGTGCTATGGCTTGGATGTTTGTCCCTTCCAAGTCTCATGTTGAAATTTGATCCCAAAGTTGAAGGTGGAGCCAAATGTGAGGTGTTTGGGTCATGAGGGCAGGTCCTTCAAGAAGAGGTCAATGTTCTTCATCCCAGATGAGTGAGTTCTTACTCTGTTCGTTCCCACAAAGAGTTGGTTGTTGAAGAGCCTGGCACCTCCCCTTCTCTCTTGCTTCCTCTCTCACCAAGAGATCTCTGCAAAGGCTGGCTCCCCTTTGCCTTCTGCCATGAGTGGAAGAAGCCCAAGCCCCTCACCAGATGCAGACGTGCAATTTCAAACTTTCCAGCCTTCAGAATTGTGAGCTAAATAAACTTCTTCTCTTTATAAATTGCCCGGTCTCAGGTGTTCTGTTATAGCAACACAAACTAAGACACATGGTATGTTTTCAGGTGACAAGACCTGGGGAAAAAGTAATGAAGAGGAATAGGGGAGGGGAGCCTGGCAGTGCTGGGATGATGGACTTGGGTGACAGGAGACAGAGAGGTGGTGAGGAATGGGAAGCCCTCATGGGTGGGGGATGCTGGTGGCCACTGCAAAGCCTGGTATGACACTCCCCATGCCAGGAACTCTAGGAGTCTGAATCCCTCTGGCTTTTCTCACACAGGTGCTGTGCAGTCCAGGGCCTGCCTGGGAGCTTCAAGCAGAGCACCAGCCTGTATCTCACAGCCAGCATTGCTCACAGACAACATGAGGAGGTTCTCTGCTCAGGGTTTGAGCCCTAAGCCTTGAACACCATCCCCAAAGCAGAGATGCTCCTCAGAGGCCATGGCCACTTCTGCCATGATTGCTTCTCCAGATTATGTTCTTGGAGTTGGTGCAAGGAAGGAGGGAGTAAATTTTTCCAATTAAGCCTCATTTGCTTTGTTGTCTGAATCTAATTCCGTCCTTTATTAAACTTGGGCCTTCCCTATGCATGAGCTACAACTGCAGCTGCTGCAGAATCCAGAGCCTCCACCGGGTTCTGAGAGGCCCTGTGCTCCTGGAGCTCTTCTTGCAGCTTTTTCAGGCCCGTGTTGTGGGAGGAAGTGCAGCGAGCAGTGACCTTCTCAGCCTCCAGGATCGGGAGGGGTCCTGCCCCTGACTCAGCCCTGCTAGGCTCTCAGGGCCATCACTGGACAATAAACCTCTGCTGAGCAGTGAGGGCCTGTGGCCAAAGGAACCAGAAAGTGATGGTGACAGTACCTGACACTTATGAACATTTAGTGGGTGCCAGACCCTGGGCATACTAACTCACCTAATCCTCATCACCATTGTATGAGGTTGGGATTAGAATGATCCTCATTTTACAGATGAAGATACTGAGGGTCAGAGTGGCCTGCCCAATCACTGAGTAACTGGTAATCCAGTGGGAATGTGAACCCAGGCAATCTGATTTTAAGCCTGTGCCTTAGCTCCTCATAGGTGGGGCCTCTTTTCGGTAGTGACTGTGAGCTGCCTCGTGGAGTAGGAGTTGGGTAAGTGTTTGTTACTCTGGCATGCTTAGGTTGCATGTCTTCGGGGATCTCCTTCAGTGAGAGGTGGTGATTGGGGGATACTTTCTCTCAGACCCCTTGAATGAAGAAGGCCAGAAAAATGCTGCCCCAACAAATGCTGCCGTAGCTGACATCTTGCCTCAATCTCATGAGTTACCCTAACCCAGAATATGCAGCTAAGCCACTCTTGCATTCCTGACCCTTGATAGTGTGAGGAAGTAAGATGGCTTTTTTTAAAGCCACTATGTTTTTGGTATTTTGTGATGTATCAGTAGATAACTAATACAGTGTTTGTATGAATTAATGTTCTCTCAAGCAGTCTACACTAGAATTCTCATAACTCCCTATTGTTGTCAACACTTGGAATTTGTCAGAATTGATGGTTTTTCCAATTTGATGGGTAGGCAATGCTGTTTGATTTAGACTTTAATTTGCTTCATGAACTTTAGAGCTCTGTTGTTAGGCACATGCACATTCAGGATTGTTGTGTCTTCTTGATTAATTGGTTCCTTTATCATTCTGAAATGTTTCTATTTATTCCTTGTTCTAAAATCTACTTTTGCTATTGCAAATGAGAGGATTTCATTCTTTTTATGGCTGAATACTACTCCATCATGTATAGGTGCCACATTTTGTTTATGCACTTATCTGTTGATGGACACTTAAGTTGCTTCCAAATCTTGGCTATTGTGAACAGTGCTGCATTAAACATGGGAGTGCAGACATCATTTCAATATACTGATTTCCTTTCTTTTGGGTACATAACTAGCAGTGCGATTGCTGGATCATATGGTAGTTCTTTTTTTTAGTTTTATCAGGCATCTTTAAACTGTTCTCCATAGTGGTGGTACTAATTTACATTCTCACAAAGGTGTACATGGGTTTCTTTTCTCCACATCCTTGCCAGCATCTGTTATTGCCTGTCTTTTGGATAAAAGCCATTTTAACTGGGGTGAGATGATACATCATTGTAGTTTTTTTGTTGTTGTTGTTTTTGTTTTTTTGAGACGAAGTCTTGCTCTGTGGCCAGGCTGGAATGCAATGGCATGATCTTGGCTCACTGCAACCTCCACTTCCCGGGTTCAAGCAATTCTCCTCTCTTAGCCTCTGGAGTAGGGCTGGGACTACAGGTGCATGCCACCACACCCGGCTAATTTTTGTATTTTTAGTAGAGATGGTGTTTCACCATATTGGCCAGGCTGGTCTCAAACTCCTGACCTCAGGTGATCCACCCACCTCGGCTTCCCAAAGTGCTGGGATGACAGGCATGAGTCACCATGCCAGGCATCATTGTAGTTTTGATTTGCATTTCTCTGATGATCAATGATGTTGAACACCTTTTCATATGCCTGTTTGCCATTTGTATGTCTTCTTTTGAGAAATGTCTCTTCAGATCTTTTGCCCATTTTTTGATCAGATTATTAGATTGTTTCCTATAGCGTTGTTTAAACTCTTTATATATTCTGCTTATTAATCCCTTGTCAGATGGGTAGTTTGCAAATATTTTCTCCCATTCTGTGGGTTTTTCCCTTCACTTTGTTGATTGTTTCCTTGCTGTGCAGAAGCTTTTTAATTTGATGTGATCTCATTTGTCCATTTTTGCTTTGGTTGCTTGTGCTTTCAGGGTATTGCTCAAGAAATTTTTGCTCAGATCAATGTCCTGGAGATTTTCCCCAACGTTTTCTTGTAGTAGTTTCATAGTTTAAGGTCTTAGATTTAAATGTTTAATCAATTTTGATTTGATTTTTGTATATAGTGAGTGACAGGGATCTAGTTTCATTTTTTTGCATATGGATATTCAGTTTTCCCAGCACCATTTATTGAAGAGACTGTCTTTTCCCCAGTGTATGTTCTTGTCACCTTTGTTAAAAATGAGTTCACTGTAGCTGTGTGGATTTGTTTCTGGGTTTTATATTCCTTTCCCTTGATCTATGTGTCAGTTTTTATGCCAGTAGCATGTTGTTTGGGTGAGTATGGCTCTGTAGTATAATTTGAAGTCAGGTCATATGATTCCTTCAGTTTTGTTCTTTTTGCTTAGGATAGCTTTGGCTGTTATGGATCTTTTGTGCTTCCATGTAAATTTAAGGCTAGGTTTTTCTATTTCTGTGAAGAATGTCATTGGTATTTTGATAAGGACTGCATTGAATCTGTAGATTGCTTTGTGTAGTATGGATGTTTTAACAATATTGATTCTTCCAATTCACAAACATGGAATATTTTTCCATTTTTTGTATCCTCTTCAATTTCTCTCATCAGTATTCTATAGTTTTCATTATAGAGACATTTCACTTCTTTGGTTAAGTTAATTCCCAGGTATATAATTTTATGTGTGGCTGTTGTAAATGGGATTATTTTTTTAAATTTCCTTTTCACATTGTTCACTATTGGCATATAGAAATGCTACTAATTTTTGTATGTTGATTTTGTATTCTGCAACTTTAGTGGATTTGTTTATCAGTTCTGGTAGTTTTCTTGTGGAGTCTTTAGGTTTTTCCAAATATAATACCATATCATTTACAAACAAGGATGATTTGACTTCCTCATTTCCAGTTTGGTTGCCCTTTATATCCTTCTCTTATCTGACTGCTGTAGCTAGGACTTCTAGTACTGTGTTGAGTAATAGTGGTGACAGTGGACATCCCTGTTGTGTTCTAGATCTTAGAGGAAAGGCTTTCAGTTTTCCCGCATTCAGTAAGATACTAGCTGTGGGTCTGTCACATATGGCTTTTATTATGTTATGTTTCATTTATCCTTATTTTTTGAATTATCATAAAGAGGTATTGAATTTTCATCAAATGCTTTTTCAGCATCAACTGAAATGATCAAATGGTTCTTATCCTTCATTCTATTGATATGATGTATCACATTGATTGATTTATGTATGTTGAACCATCCTTGCATCCCAGAGATAAATCCCACTTGGTCATGATAAAGGATCTTTCTAATGCATTGTTAAATTCGATTTGCTAGTATTTTGTCGAGGATTTTTGCATCAATATTCATTAGAGATATGGGCCTGTAGTTTTCTTTTTCTGATGTGTCTTTGTCTGGTTTTTGTATTAAGGTAATACTGGTCTCATAGAATAAGTTTGGAAGTATTCCCTCCTCTGTTTTTTGGAATAGTTTAAGTAAGATTGATATTATTTCTTTAACTCTTTGGTAGAATTCAGCAGTGAAGCCATCAGATCCTGGGGTTGTCTTTACTGGGACACTTTTTGTTATGGCTTTGATGTCATTACTTATTATTGATCTGTGCAGGTTTTGGATTTCTTCCTGATTTAGTCTTGGTAAGTTGTATGTATACAGGAATTTGTCCATTTATTCTAGATTTTCCAATTTATTGGTATGTGGTTTCTCATAGTGGCCACTAATGATCCTTTGAATTTCTACAGTATCGGTTGTAATGTCTCCTTTTTCATTATTTACTTGGATCTTGTCTTATTTTTTCTTAGTTAGTCTGGCTAAAGGTTTGTGAATTTCATTTAACTTTTCAAAAAAACCAACTTTTTGTTTGATTAATCTTTTATATTTTTTCATTTCAGTTTCATTTATTTCTGCTCTGATCTTTATTATTTCTTTTCTTCTAATCTTGGGTTTGGTTTGCTCTTGGCTTTTTTATTCTTTAAGATGCATCATTAGATTGCTTATTAGAAGTTTTTCCTCTTTTTTGAAGGAGACACTTACAGCTATAAACTTTTCTCTTAGTGTTGTTTTTGCTGTATTCCATAGGTTTTGGTATGTTGTGGTTCCACTATCATTTGTTTCAATACATTTTTCACTTTCCTTCTCAATTTCTTCATTGACTCACTGGCCATTCAGGAGCATGTTTAATTTCCATGCATTTGTGTAGTTTCCAAAATTCCACTTGTTACTAATTTTTAGTTTTATTCCATTGTGGTCAGAGAAGATGCTTGATATTATTTCAATTTTTCTGAATGTTCTAAGACTCATTTTGTGACCTAACATATGGTCTATTGAGAATGATCCACGTGCTGAGGAAAATAATGTGTATTATGCAGCTCTTGGATAAAATGTTCTGTAAATATCTATTAGATCCATTTGGTCTATAGTGCAAATTAAGTCTGAAGTTTATTTGTTGATTTTCTGTCTGGATAATCTGTCCAATGCTGAGAGTGGGGTGTTGAAGTCTCCAGCTATTATTGTATTGGGCTTATCTCTCTCTTTAGCTCATATTATACTTTCTTTATATATCTGATGTTCCTGTGTTAGGTGCATATATATTTAAAATGGTTAAATCCTCTTGCTAAATTGATCCCTTTATCATACTGGTGTCTCAGTATGTCTCATGCTTCGCCAGTCCACTGTCTCTGGGTCTGGTTCAGCACCAGGCCTCACCTAAGAGTTGCAGTCCTTACGGCATAGACGGCCTTTCAAGTTTACTTGGAGGCACAGAGTAGTGTAGCCCTCAGTAGTGAGGTTTGCAGGGACTCACGTTTGGACTGCTGGGGTAGGCAATTCCCCTCTGGCTAGGGCTGGTTTAAATGCTCCTTCTGTGGGTGGGTGTCAGCTGTGTTTGGTCTGGTTTTCCTTTCTGTTCTAACAGAATAGTCCCAAGTTCAGTGCCTCACAATTGTTATGTTCTTCCTCCCCAAGGGCCCAGAGAGGCTCTCTGTGCCAAGCCACTGCCAGGGGTGGAGGAGGTGTGGTATTGGCAATTCAGGACTGTTTTTTCTCTCTTCAGTGTCTATCTCAGCGATATGAAGTTAAAACCAGGTACTATGAGTGCTCACCTGATTTTTGGTCCTTAGGAAGGTGTTTTTTTCTGTGTAGATAGTTGTTAAATTGGTGTCCTTGCAGGGGTGATGATTGGTGGAGCTTTCTATTCTGCTATCTTGCTCTGACCCTCCATCTCTGCTATTGATGTCTAATTTAATTTTCTTTTGGTCGGAGAACACACTTCTTATTGTTTGAACCCTTTAAAATTTATTGAGATTTGTTTTATGCCCCAGAATATGTCCTATCTTGGTAAATATTCTATGTGCACTTGAAAAGAATATTTTTATGATGTTGGTTGAAGTGCTATATAAATGTCAATAAGATCAAGTTGGTTAATAGTGTTTTTCAAGTCTTCTATATCATTACTGATTTTCTGTCTACTTGTATCAATTATTAAGAGACTGATGTTGAAATCTTTGTGATATGGTTTGGATCTGTGTTCCCACCAAATCTTATGTTGAATTGTAATCACCAGTGTTGGAGGTGGGGCCTGGTGGAAGGTGATTGGATCATGGGGGGCAGTTTCTCATGAACAGTTTAGTACTATCTTGATGCTGTTCTTGGAATAGTGAGTGAATTCTCATGACGTCTGATTGTTTAAAGGTGTGTAGTACCTACCCCCAACCTTTCTATTGCTCCTTCTCCTGCCATGTGAGACATTTGTTCCCCTTTGCCTTCTGCTGTAACTGGAAGCTTTCTGAGGCCTCTCTAGAAGCAGAAGCTGCTATGCTTCCTGTACAGCCTGCAGAACCATGAGTCAATTGAAGCCCTTTTTAAAAAAAATAAATTACCCAGTCTTAGGTATATCTTTTTTTTTTTTTCTGTTTTTTTGAGATGGACTCTTACTCTGTCATCCAGGCTGGAGTGCAGTGGCATGATCTCGGTGCACTGCAACCTCTGCCTCCTGGGTTCAAGTGATTCTTGTGCTTCAGCCTCCTGAGTAGCTGGGATTACAGGCACGTGCCACCACACCCAGCTAATTTTTGCATTTTTTTTTTTTTAGTAGAGATGGAGTTTGGTCATGTTGCCCAGGCTGGTCTTGAACTTGTGGCCTCAAGTTATCTGCCTGCCTCGGTCTCCCAAAGTGCTGGGATTACAGGTGTGAGCCACTGCGCCCAGCCTTCAGGTATTTCTTTATAGCAGTGCAAGAATGGACTAATACACTTTGACTAAAATTTTTTAAATTTATCCTTTTCATTTTATAAGTTTTCACCTCATGTATTTTGAAGCTTTGTTTTTACTTAAGACCCCTATAAGTATGTTATCACCTTCAGTCTGTAATCTTTGTTTCTCTAAAGCCTGTTTGTTCAATTCTGATGTAGGCAAGTTAGTTTTATTTTTATTGGTGTTAGCATAATATGTCTTTTTCTATGATTTTACTTTTAAAACTGTTTGTGACTTTACATTGAATTTGAATGTCTATTGATAGGTTATAATTGGGTTTTTCTTTTTCAGTCTAATCTGACCTGCTCTGTCTCTCATTTATATTTAATATAGTTATCTATTTTGGATTTAAATCTACCATCTTGATATTTGTCTCGTATCCTCTTTGTTTCTTTTTTCTGTCTTTCCCTCTCTTCTTTTGAAAACATTATTTTCTATAATTTCATTTCACTCCACTGTTGGTTTAATCTCACGTTTTTTTTTCTGTAGTTGCTCTAGAATTTACAATTTAATCCTTAATTTAAAACAATCTTCCAATATTATCATACTTCTTATAAAAACCTTACAATATTTTTGTCTACCTCCTTTTATCCCTTGTGCTATTGTTGACATATATTTTGTTTCTGTTTACATAAATCCCACATGCACTGGCATTATTTTTGCTTTAAACAAATATCTTTAAATATGCTAAATGTAAAAAATGGCTGTTTTACTTACCCACGTATTTCCCATTTTTATGGTTCATTAATCTCTAGTGTATATTCAGATTCTCAGCTTGCCATCATATGTCATTTTCCTTCTGCCTAAAGAACTTACTTTTATATTTCTTGAGGTACATATCTTCCAGAGATAAGTTGTCCTAGAATTTTTTGTCTGATTTTATTTAATCTTTATTTTTGGATGACATTTTTGCTGGCCAAACAATTACACACTGGCAGAGTATTTCTTTTAATACTTTAAAGATGTTGCTACACTGTCTTCTTACTTGCATAGATTCTGGTGATAGGTCTGTTGTGATTCTTATCTTTGATCTTTTGAATGTAATATGTCTTGTTTTCCTAGAGCCACTTTAAAAATTTTCTCTTAATCACTGGTTAGCATGGTTGTCTTCAGATTTATTCTGCATAGCATTTGTTGAACTTCTTGGATTTCTGGTTATATATTTATTACCAAATTTGTGTTATGCCATTCTTACATCACTATAAAGAAATACCTAAGACTGGGTAATTTATAAAGAAAAGAAGTTTATTTGGCTCACAGTCCTGCATGCTGTAAAGGAAGCATGGCACCAGTATCTGCAGGGCTTCTGGGGAGGCCTAAGGAAGCTTACAATTATGGTGGAAAGCAAAAGCTAAGCAGGCACATCACATGGCAAGAGCAGGAGCAAGAGCGAGTGGGGGAGGAAAGGTGCCACAAACTTAAACAACCAGATCTCATGAGTACTCACTCACTCACAGTACTGTGAGGATGGCACCAAGCCATGAGGGATCTGCCCCATGATCCAATCACCTCCCGGCAGGCCTCACTTCCGACACTGGGGATTACAATTTAACATGAGATTTGGAGGGGACATCCAAACTATATCACCAAATCTGGAAAAAATCAACCATTATTTCTTGAACTTTTTTCCTTATCTCTTTCTTCCTCACTTTGATTCCAATTAAGTGTATATTAAACCCATTGATATTGTCCCACAAGCCACTAATGCTATTAACTTTTTAAAAGTTCTTTTCTATGTGTCTTATTTTATATAATTTCTCTTGCTATATCTTCTAGTTCACTGGCATTTTCTTCTAATTGTCTAATCTGCTGTTAATTTGATCCAATATATTCTTCATTTCAGATATTGTAATATTTATCTCCAGAAGTTACATTTGGATTATTTCTTATATCTTACAGTTGTCTCCTTATCATGCTCATGTTTTTCTCTACATTCTGGAATGTATAGAACATGTTTATTATAGTTGTTTGAATGCCTTTGTCTGGTTGCTTATTATTTCTTTTATTTAGGGTGTGTTTCTATTGAGTGAATTCTTTTACCTGATTATGAGTTGTGTTTTTCTGCTTTTTACATGTCTGGTAATATTTGATTGGCTACTGAAAATTGCTGGATTTTGTTGTATTCTTCTAAATGGAGTCATATTTTGTACAGTGAACAACTAAGTTACTTGAAGTTAGTTGGATCCTTTAGAACTTATTTTGATAGATGTTCTATAAACTGTCCAGAAGGATAGCCACTACTCACATGTGTCTTGTGAACACTTTTTACTTAGCTAGTACAACTGAGTAACTAAAGTTTGAATTTCATTTAATTTAAAACAGCCATATTTGGCTAGTGGCTACCCTATAGGACACTGCGAATTTCAAGCTTGCTTTCAAGCTTTCTAAAAGGTAGAGCCAGTGAGCCTTTATTCTAAGACTTATTTAGCTTCACTCCAAAGTGATACCCTTCTGAAGATTCTAGCCGATGACCTGGGTCTTGTGAGGTATTTCCACTCTGATGGGTAGGACGTGAACTATTCCCAGCTTTGTATGAGCCCTGGGGATTATTCTGCATATGCATTACTGGTACTTCATTTCCTAGCAGTTTCTTCTCACATGTATGTATAACACTACTAAGCCCAAGACTTGAGGAGACCTCTCTGCACACTTCCAAAGCTTTCCTTCTGTGACGCTTCCTTCTCCCCAGTATTCTGCCCTGCAGATTCTGGGTTTTTGGGTCTCTTTAAACTCTGATCTCTGTGGCTACAAAGACAAACCACCAGGCTCTTGCTGGGTTTCCCCTCGCTGCATCGCAGCCTGAAAATTTCCTTCAGATAATAAGCTGGTAAAATCCCGGGACTCACCTTGTGCTTGTGCCCTCTCTTCAGGATTCCAGTCCTATGCTGCCTATTGCCCAATGTCTAAAAATTGTTTAGTTTTTTCATGCAGAAGGAAGAGAAGACAGAAGAGACATGCCTTCATGATGTATAGTTCAGTTAGTTTTGGTGGTTAGTTTTAGTGGCTGGTAAATTCAGCTAAGAGCTTATTCATGGAGCATGATAAAATTATTCATATCCTTTTGATACAAAAGTCCCACTAAAAGTTGAAAAGGCTTTTGGTGTAAATCAGAATGACCCAATTTTATGGGTCTACTGATGATGATACCTTGAAAGGACACATCTCACCTGGGTTGCTGGAGTCCCTGCCTAAGTGGCAGAGAGGAAAGTCTCATACCTAGTAAATCCTTTCTACAGCCATCAACACAGGGCTCAGGTTTACTTAGAAAAACCCTTGCCCTTAGCTTCTTAGTCCATTTTGTGCTGCTATAACAAAATACCACAGACTTGTTAATTTGTAAACAATAGAGTTTATTTGGCTCATAGTTCTGGAGGCTAGGGATCAAGGGGCTGCATCTGCTGAGGGCCTTCTTGCAGCATCATAGCATGGCAGAAGGCATCACCTGGCTCAGGGGGCATGTGTGTGATAAAGGAAAGGGGGCCACACTCATCCTTTCATCAGGAACCCACTCCTGAGGTAACAGTATTAATCCATTCATGAGGGTAGAGCCCTCATGACCTAATCACTTCCTAAATGTCCCACCTTTCAACATAGTTGCATTGGGCAATAAGTTGCCAACACATGGACTTTGGGGGCCATAATCAAACCATAGGCTTTAGCATCTTCTGCCAACAGCCTGGAGGACTGAGACTAGATTCTAATATGATGTGGGCATTTTTTGGAGGGAATTTCTTCCTACCTTCTCCTTGCTTCTGGTGGCTTCTGCCCCACCCCTGACCCTTGCAGAGTGTGGGAGCTGGGTGGGCCATCCCTGTCAGCAATGATAATATGCTGTAGGAACACAGAGTGGTCTGGGTTCCTTCAACAAATTCATTTAGCTGGGTCAGCTGGTTTAAAGTTTTTGGAGCCTCAAGAACATGCTCAAAGGAAGCTGTTGGAATTTTCTGGGACATTAAAAAACTCTTAGTGGCTAATATGACTTCCTAAGAGCCACCCGATTTGACCTGTAAAGCCACCTGTTTCAAAAACTCATAGAAAAATTGATTGAGATATGAACATGTAAAGCATCCTTTAGATGCTCTAGAAGTTTTGAAAGCTCCTCTGTGCTTCATAATGTTCAAATTCTACCCACAGATTTAAACATGGATGTGTGGATGTTTTGGGTAGTGATGTTATTTATCTTTTGGAGCCATTTTTTCCTGTGATAATATTTATTTCTTCATCTATGAAACTAAAATTAGACAGATTCATTGGATTGAGTGAGAAGAGAAATAAAATAACTAATTAATTTACCTTCTTGGTCCTGAAGAATAGCACCCCTGTGTTTTCTTAGGTGACTTAAAAGTTAAAAGCACATCTGTACTAACTTGGCCTTCCCACTTGGTAAACAAACACAATGAAGACTGTAGTCTGAAGCTGAATTATCCCTGTGGTAATAAACACAGAATTCAGGCATATCCACCACTTTCACTTAATACAATTTGCCTAATGTCCTCATCATTTCATCATAACAAAACCAAATAATACTTCAGTTCTAATTTGAGCTTTGGATGTTGTTGTGAGTGCTGGGCAAGAATTTTGGCCTCCTTTTCTTGGCAGGCATGACATTTCTCATCAAAGAACATTAGTTAGATTAAGTACTTATGTAGGGGTTACGTTGCAGGACGCCTGTTCTTGGATACCTGAGATCCCGTCTGTGGGGTTCAGTCTAGAAACCACATGGGGGTTTGGGGGAAAGCACTCACTGTGACTTGGAATTGGAGCTCATCTACATGGTGTCTAATAGCTAGTTGGGAAAAGTGAAGAAACACAATCAACATGGCATTGGTTGCTCTTCCAAAAAATTCTTTTTACTGGCTTCAACCCAACAATTTAAAATAAGAAAATAAAAACTCAACATAAGAGTTGAAAGATGTTTACTAGTTGCCTACCTTGTACCTGGCACTGTGTTAGCCTCTGGGGATACAACATGATGTGGATAGGCAAAATTTCTCCCTCCAAAACTGACCATTGCCTGAGTTAGGAAGACAAACAGTTAAATAGGCAATGACAATATGTCCAGTGATGGGAGAAGTACATAGTGCTGGTGGACTAAGAAAGTGAGGTGAGTGGCTAGGAGTTAGGGCATCAGGGACAGCCTCCTAGAGGGACACGGCATCTAATTAGGGTACTTTACGGTACATAATAGATATACAAGAGAAGGCTATCTGTTTTGGGTCTCTAGAAATTAGAAAAGACTGCAAGGTTAAATTCTGGAGGAATTAGACAAGAGAAGGTTATAAGGTCGGGATCTATAAGAATTAGGTCGGAGAGGGCTGTAAGATTAGGATCTGTAGAAATAAGACATTAAAGACTGTAAAGTTAGGATGTGTAGAAATTAGACAAAAGGAAGCTGTAGGGTTAGGATCCACAGGAGGTAGAAAAGAGAGGGCTATAAAGTTAGGATCCTTAGGAAGTAAATAAGAGAAAGTTGTAAGATTAGGATCCATAGAATTTAGAAAAAAGAAGGCTGTAGATTAGAATCCACAGGGAACAGACAAGAGAAGGTTGTATGTTAGAACCTACAAGAAGTGAACAAAAGAAGGCTGTAAGTCATGACCCACAGGAAGTAGTCAAGAGAAGGTTGTAGGTCAGGATCCACAGGAAGTAGTCAAGAGAAGGCTGTAGGTCAGGACCTACAGGAAGTAGTCAAGAGAAGGTTGTAGGTGAGGACCCACAGGAAGTAGTCAAGAGAAGGCTGTATGTAGGTCAGGACCCAAGGGAAATAGTCAAGAGCAGGCTCTATGTAGGTCAGGAACCACAGGAAGTAGTCAAGAGAATGCTGTAGGTCAGGACCCACAGGAAGTAGTCAAGAGAAGGTTGTAGGTCAGGACCCACAGGAAGTGGACAAGAGGGGGCTGCAGGTCAGGACCCACAGGAAGCAGACAAGAGAAGGCTGTAGGTCAGGACCCACAGGAAGTAGTCAAGAGAAGTCTGTAGATCAGGACCCACAGGGAGTGGACAAGAGAAGGCTGGAAGAAGGTGAGGTTTCAGGGATTGTGTGAGGGTAGAGAGGGAAGGGAGACTGGGAGAAAGGGAGGGCTCTGGTTATCTGTTGCTGTGTCATAAAGCACTCCAAAACCTAGTGGCTTAAAATAACAACAATCTTCATTGCTTTTCACAGCTTTGGGAGTCAGGAACCTGGTCTCTGTCAGCCCATGGATGGAGCTGAAACAGTACTGATGAGCATGCCAAACTGGCTGGCCACCTCTCCTTCTGATATGCTTTGAATATATGTCCCCATCCAAATCTCATGTTGAATTGTAATCCTCAGTGTTGGAGGTGGGGCCTGGTGGGAAGTGTTTGGGTCATGGGGGCAGATCCCTTGTGGCTTGGTGTTGTCTTCATGACAATGAGGTCTTGTGAGATCTGGTCACTTAAATGTGTGTGGCATCTCCCCCTCCACTCTCTCTCTTGCTTCTGCCTTTGCCATGTGATGTGCCTGCCCCTGCTTTGCCTTCTGCCATGATTGGAAGCTTCCTTAGATCCCCCACCCCACTGTCCAGAAGCAGATACCACTATGCTTCCTGTACAGCCTGCAGAACTGTGAGCCAATTAAACCTCTTTTCTTTATAAATGACCCTGCCCCAGGTATTTCTTTATAGCAATGATCACACCTGTAATCCCAGCAATTTGGGAGGGTGAAGCGGGTGGATCACTTGAGATCAGGAGTTCGAGACCAGCTTGGCCAACATGGTGAAACCCTGTCTCTACTAAAAATACAAAACTTACCTGGCCATCGTGGCTCCTGCCTGTAGTCCCAGCTACTCGGGAGGCTGAGGCAGGAGAATTGCTTGAACCCAGGAGGTGGAGGTTGCAATAAGCCAAGATTGTGCCACTGCACTCCAGTCTGGGCAAAGAATGAGACTCCTTCTCAAAACAAAAACAAAAACAAAAACAGAAAACCAAAAAACCAAAAAACACACACATAAAACCAGCCTAGTATACCCTCTCATACATATGGTCCCAGGGCTCCTCCAGACCATCTCTCCATATGGACTGATGTGGCTTTCCTTATGGTGGAGTGACCTAGGATACACAGACTGCCTCTGTGACCACTGGGACTTCAGGAGTGTGTATCCCAGAGGACCAGCAGAAGTGGCATGGTGTTTTCCCACCTTTGATGGAGGGGGTCAAAGTTTCTCACCTTCTGAGGCAGGGGGAGTTTAACACAGCCACAGAAGAAAGGGCATGTGGAAAGAAAGGGCATGGAAATGGTCTGTTTGGTCATCTCGGAGTAGCTCTGGGAAGCCGAGGTGTAAAGAAGCTGTAGGGACAGGCAGGCGGTGAGGCTGGAGAGGATGGAGACTCCAATGCATGATGACCTTGCATGCTGTGCCCTGGAGCCCAGCTCTATCCTGAGGTGAGCAGGAACATTTTGGTATTTCCCGGATCAGGAAGGTGCATTAATCAGGACCTCAGGCTACCCTGTGGGAGCAGTTGGGAAGGAGGTCATAATAGAAGTGGGAGCAGTGAAGAGATGCCAGCAACAGTCCTGTGAGGGATGATGGTGGGTGCAGATGGATGATGGACTGATAAGTACCTGGAGGTATAATTGACAGGTTTGGGGCCTAACTGAATTGGGGGCAAGAGATTGGGAGCAGGGGGGATGGCAACCAGGACTATGGCTTGGACCACCAGTCAGTGTACAATTTCTCTACACCCTCATCAACACTTGCTATTTTCCATTTTCTTTTTGATAGTAGCCATCCATTGGGTATGAGGTGGTATCTCATTGTGGTTTTGATTTACATTTCCCTAATGATTAGTGATGTGGAGCGTTGGTCAAAAGGTTTCAATCAACAGGTATCCGCCTTTTGGGAAACCAGCACATTGGACAGTGGAGATGTGGTAACTGTGTTGGTCAGAACACATGGGGGCGCCCACTGAGATCAACTTGCCCTGTGCATGGAGATGTAGAAACTGTGTGTGAGTCAGGACAGATGGGGGGCGGGGGCACTGCGATCACCTTGCCCTGTGCAGGGGTCACTCCTCACACAAGTACATGAGGACTACAAGTGAAAGAAAGCAGCAACGAGGTCTCCACTTCTGTCAGCACCGGCTGGCAGTCTCTGCTAGAAGCCAACTGTTCAATTAACTATTGACTTGGCCTGCTGACTCTTTCAGGCTACATCAGTGAGGAGGAATGGGCTGGTGAAAGCACGGGAATGCTGAAGGAGACCGATGACATATATGGCCTTTGTAAATGGGAAAGAGGACCACATGAGCCAATAGAAGAATGATCACGAATGACAGGAAGGCAGGTGCTGACAACGTTCTCATGAAGGGGCCTAAGGGAGGGCTCTAAAGCTCAGGAAGGATGGCCACAAGGGATGGGAGTTGGGGCTGGGACCCAGGAGCAGGACTGTTGCCAGACAAGGACCCAGGGAAATGGCATCCATGTGACAGTGCCCGGAGCAAGCTGAGGCTCGAGAAAAATTCTGAGACAGTGCAAAGACTTAAAAACTAAACCACAGTTTGGCAAATGATGAGCACAAGAAGGTTAACTCCCTGTTTGGGGATAGTGGTCAGTGGAGCACCTTCATCCTCATACATCTACGTGCGTTGGTCAGAGCCCCAGGCTTCACCCAGTTTAAAGTGTTACCCTAAAGTGTGGTTGCCTTGACATGCTGAATACTTTGAACTGAAGAAGCAGCCCCAGAACCAAGATCCCTCTGACCTTCTCTAGACCCTGTCCCACGCCTCTTTGCCTGTCCCAGAGGGCAAAGATGGGCTTTCTTGACTAAGGGAAGTTCCTCCAGAAGGAATGCAATTGTCTTGGACTCCCCTCCCTAGCTTGTCAAACAGAGATGAACTTACAGGAAAGAAGGCTTGGAAAGAAGACTGGAGTGGATACCACACCCTGGACCCAGGGGAACTTTGCTCTAGGCCATTGTTTGTTCTTTGGGCCCATTTATCTTCCCTAAAAAATCACTTACTCTTCCTCAGATTTACAACCCCCAACTCCCTCTCCTCTACGAAGAGGATATTTAAGTTTCAACCATCTGGTTCTTCTTAGAGTTTCACACTTCGTGCAGCTCCCCTGGGCTTGCATGTTAATAAATTTGTAGGCCTTTTCTCTGGTTAATCCATCTATTGTCACTTTATCTCAGCAGATTCAATCATGGAACCTTCAGAGGGAAAGTTTTAACTTTCTTTCAAAGAGAAGTCTTTAT
Organism: Symphalangus syndactylus; assembly: GCF_028878055.3. Classification (NCBI taxonomy): domain Eukaryota; kingdom Metazoa; phylum Chordata; class Mammalia; order Primates; family Hylobatidae; genus Symphalangus; species Symphalangus syndactylus. The sequence continues at coordinate 84,234,495 of NC_072426.2, forward strand.
TTCTAACAATGTCCCTCCTCCCTTCTGTGGAAGAGTAGCCTCCTGATAGAGCTTTGGGGCACACCTGGAGGAGGAGAGGAAGGTGTGGCAAGAGGAAGCAGGCCAGGTGGCTCTGGGCATGGCTGGAGGCTGCACTGGGTGGCCCTCGAGGGCTGTCATGCCTTTCCCCATTCACCGCTTCCACATGGAGAAAGTAGTGCCTCTGAGTTCTTCTTGCCCCAGGTCCTACCTCCACCTAACCATCCACAGGAGGGTGTCCTCTGAGCAGAACTCTGGGCCTGGCAGTGCCTGGCCAGTATGTGGGGCCCAGATGTGGAACTCTGTTCTGGAGTGGCATTTGTGAGACTGGTTGAACCAGAACCTCCCAGGAACTTGCAGCTCTACAGTGACTCTTTCTCACACTTGGAGAATCTGATGAGGTGAACTGGAAATAGGGCTGGGATGAATAATAAGTGTTAACAAGTGCACAGATGATTCTGAGGCCTAGGCAGGCTGGAACATTCTGCTAGAAGCCAGCAGCTAAGGGAGAAGCACACCCATCCACCTGGTGGAAGGGAATAGCCCTCCGTTCAGGCGGCTCTGTGAGGTGACACTGAGGAAGCCTAAACAAGACTCTGGTGGTGACAAGCTCGGGCATGTGGCTCCGAGTTTGCTCCACTCACTTTGGACTTCCCATCTGAATGATTTGGAAGACCTGTACAAACAGGTGTGTTCAACTTCATGGTGTATCTGGGCCAAAATGTTTCCTACGTGCACAGAGTTCAGGTTTCGCCACAGAGCTCCCCTTTTGTATGCAAATGTTTTCCATCGTGTGCCTATGGCCACCCCTTGTTGAGACCTTGCATCCTTGCCACTTGCATACTGGAGCCCCAAAAGTAGCCTGGTGTCCCAAAAGATAGTTAGGTCCCTTCTGATATCTGAATCCATCCTTGTCTTAGGAAAGGGGTCATCAGCTTCCATTGTACATTTCCAGTGGCAGGGAGCTCATCTATCCCTAGCAGTTGACGTAATGTCAAGACGATGCTAGTGGCTGGATGTGGTGGCTCACGCCTGCAATCCCAGCACTTAGGGTGGCCAATGTGGGTGGATCACTTGAGGTCAGGAGTTCGAGACCAGCCTGGCAACATGGCAAAACCTCGTCACTGCTAAAAATACAAAAATTAGCCGGGTGTGGTAGTGTGCACCTGTGATCTCAACTACTCAGGAAGCTGAGGCAGGAGAATTGCTTGAACCCGGGAGGCAGAGGTTGCAGTGAGCTGAGATCGAGCCACTGCACTCCAGCCTGGGCAACAGAGTGAGACTCTGTCACAAATTAAAAAAAAAAAAAAAAAAAGATGATGCTCGTCCTCAGTGATGCCTTTCTCACATTGAGTGTCAATCAGCTCCCTGCAACTCCCCCACCTAGATGTGCTGCTCTCTTCCTTTGCACAAGACATTGCTGTGGAGACATGAAGACATCCAATGCACCTCCCCAAAATTTATCCAGGCTAAGCAGAGGCTGACAGCACTTAGAATTCAATGCACAAATGGATCAACCACCCAGGGAAGCTTGTGAAGATGGAGATAGGGATTCTGGACTTCTCACAAGCCCCTGGTGATGTGGAGGCTGCTGCTCCAGGGACCGCACTTATGAAGTACCGGTTGAGTATTAAAGAGTCCACCTAGAAGTAAGAGGGGCCCAAGCCCCTGGCATGGCCCCTCACTTAGTGGCTCTTTGACTGTGGGCAGTTACATCCCATCCTGGCACCTTTGTTTCCTTTACAGTAAAATGAGGCTAATAAGGGCCTCTCTCATGGGTTTGCTGGGAGGATCGAGTCCAGGCTCAAGCTCCCCACTCATGGGCCAGCGCATGGTACATGCTTGACAATGTGAGCCCTTGGTCATGTTTAGCTGAACAACCCGGGACCTTCAACGGTTTCCTGGAGGTGCTCCACCTCCATGTCCTCTCCCCAGGAGACATTTAGAGGGGTCATACTCATAGAAAAGGGCCAGGGTACTACACAGAAGATGCAGACAACATCTGTAATTTCCACAAACAACATGTTCTCATAAATCTCACCACTGTCCTACTAAACACAATGGCAGAAATAGTGGTTTTGCTGGGCAACTCCTGTGAGTGAAATATCAGTTCAGAAGCTGAAGGACATATCAACCAAGGTCTATCCTGTGAGGCTACACTGGTTCAGCTTTTGTGCTGATTAGAAATGCTGATGAACAATTAGCTAAATTAATACACTTTGATATGGCAAGACAAATTTATTAGTATTTAATCAATGTCATCTTTGATAGATTAAAGCCGGGGAAATTCTGAATTTTTTCATAAATTAATGGACAGCTTTGTGTTTCTTGACTTGGCTCAGGTGCCAACCCCTGAAGCCAGAGCAAGTTAGGTGTTCCTCAGACCAATCTATTAAATTACGTAACATGTGGGATTGTAATTGTCTTTCTTCTCTGTTAGATTTTAACTCCTTGAGTGCAGAGATCAGATCTTATTGTCATGGTACCATCAGCGCCCATCAAAGTGCCTGGCACAGTGCAAATGTTTGTAAAAGGGAGGGAGGAAAGAAGAAAGGAAGAGAGAGAAGGAGAGAGGGAGGGAAACAAGGAAGGGAGAAAGAGAAGGAGGAAGTGAGGAAGGAAGGAGGCATACATGACCTCCCTCAGGAGCAAATGGAAAGAGGAAAACATCACTGGCTAGTGAGCTGGGCTTCACTGGATGGAGACTCTCTGCTTGTGTTCCCTGGAGGCATTATCTGCTTCAGGAACACAGGCCCATTGCTGTAAGGGAGTGAGGCATCTTCTAGCTGACTTGCTGGGAGCAAGTCTTTATGTGTTCAGTTCTACCCACAGCCCTGCCAATATCGGTTCTAAGGAAGAAGACTGCTTCCCCAAAATAAGTTCCCCAAAGTAATATTTTCTCCTGTGGGGACATAGTTACTATAACCGTGGTCCTTATTGAACAGAGGGACTCTTCCTTTGTTAGACAATTCTTTTCCTCGGGCCCTGAGAATTGCAAAATGAGATATTCCTTCTCATGTTTTAGTGAGATGAAAACAAAGTGGAGAGGGTGCTTGAGGTGATTTGGAGGCAGGCCAAAATGCAACTTTGTTCCTGCTGCTTGCACCCAGTGAGCGACTCATGGGAACCAGATTTTGGGATAGTGATCTGCCTGCACTCCTGGCTGGTTGTCTGGCTGGCAACAGGTGTGGCCAAATTGAATGGCATTGGTTGGGGGGAAAGGAGGGGGCGTTGTGTGGTATTTTCATAGTGAAAATCAGGTGTGGCTGCACTTGTTGGGAAAACAAAAAGGTATAAAATCATGAATCCAAATCAAAGCCCCTGTATTTGTGTGAGTCTTGGACTTGGTTTACTGAACGCCTCCCCATCCTCCCAGTGTGGAAATGGCGCCTTTGCCAACAGGACAAGGACGATGCATCTTGCATGGTCCCCTGGGCCCTGGGCCCTGGGCAGCATAGTCCTGGCAGCTGCTGAGGTTTCTAAACAAAGAGGGAGGCATGTTTTGCCCCTGTGTTTCCAGTGAACAAGAATTAAGAGGCTTCTGTAGAAGCCGTGGCATGGAAACCTATCAGTACCCTGGGTGCTGGTTTCCTTCCTAGCCGGCTGCCTGCAAGAGGGCACCTGCTCTGAAGATCGAGCAAGGATCCCTCCCCAACCATGGAAATACAGGAAAATCTTGGCTTCCCTCAAGGGAAATTCCAGGCACCTAGCTAGCCCTGAGAAGCCAATGAGCAACTTGATAAGCAGGAAGGTAATAGTAACCTAAAACAACAGCTAAGGAAGCCAGAGTCCTGGAAATTAAAGAAAACATCTGAACTTCTGACTACAAGTTGTTTTTCAGAAACCCAGACCTCCACCAAACGGATCCACTAGCACAGAGACCTCAGAGAAGAGGGAGCTGAGGATTGAACTCTCAGCACGGCTCTTTGTTCTAAATTTCTTCCTGGGGGGCCTGGGGGAAGTCCCACCCACAAGCCAGAGCTAACATTCCTCTCTGCTAACCCAAATTTTAAAACAAAGCTTCTCTTCCTTAAACAATTGCAATTCAGAAAATGTTTGACTCCACCCTATGACCCGTAAGTCCCTGGTTCAAGATATCCTGCCTTTTTAGCCCAAACCAATGTGTACCCTCCATGTGTTGATTTACAATTTCACCTGTAACTTCAGCTTTTCCCTTGCCATTAAAAATCCATGCTTGCAAGCCACGGGGGAGGTTGGGTTTTAAGCGTGAGCTGCCTGATTCTCCTTGCTTGGTGCCCTGCAAATAAACACCCTCCTTTCTCCCACTGCAAACCTCAGTGTGGATTTTGGCTATACTGTGCTGGGCCAGTGGACCCATTTCATTAGGTAAAACTCTCAAACTCCTCAGTTAATCCCGACACTTCCCTCCAAATCCCCAAAGGTCAGGAACTGACGAGGGGTGAGGGTGTGAACACACTTTCTTTTCGAGTGGAGGGCACAGGTACTGGTCACTAAATTGGGGCAGTCAGGACCCACTGGAGGGCCTGGCCCTGCGAAAGCATGGACAGGTGTTGAAGGGACAAGGTGGGACGCCAGACTGTGGTAGACAGGGAGGTGGCTCTGTCAGCCCTGACCCCCACTGCCCAGAGAAGGAAGACAGGAGTCCAGGGACAGAACCGTATCTGCAAACTTGTTTCACTTTTTAAAAAGTGGGCCTTTTCTTGATCAGAAAATAGCTTTCAGAGGCAAGTTTCTCCCTGTGAAGGAAACCCATTCTATGCAAATGATCATTTCTGCAAAATTGCCCTGGGCTGGTCCTTAGCCAGTCTGCCTGAGTTGACCTGAATGCCTGCCGAGTCTGAGCTGGGGGCCTCAGGGGTTTGCTCACCAAGGAGCCTGCAAGTGAGTAGGTGGGTGTGGGTGCAGAGGGACTCTTGGGACCAGGTGGTGCCCTTGCCACACCCACCTGGTTGGCAGGGCCAGGGAAGAGCAGGGCGGGCCAGGAGAGGGAGGAAGGGAGGGAGGGAGAAGGGCTGGAGTAGAGTGCACCTAGGAACTGGCACGGAGGGGACCGGGCCAAGCGAGCAGCGCCTCTCCATCAGAGGAGAGCCAGGGAGCCCTTTGGGTGAGGTCGTCTTGGGATCCCTACTGCCTTCTGTACTTTACGGATCTAAAACGGCTAAGTATGTGTTGACGATCGTGTGTGTGTGTGTGTGTGTGTGTGTGTGTGTGTGTGTGTTGCTTGTTCTGGGGGAGGGGGAAGTAAGCTCCTCTGGGTTCATCTGGGGGTGGGGGACAGCCTGCAGTAACTCAAGAAATGCCTTCTGTGGCAAAGTCCTCTAGGTCGTCAGTGGAGATGATGCCCAGGCCTGGAGCTTCTGCACCCTCCTCTCCTGGGCTCTGGGGAGGATCATGAGGGCGCTGGCCTGCAGAGTGCGGGGTGCAGTCACCGTGAGGCCCTGGGTCCAGCTGTAGTCCAGACTCGTGGGCACTCTGGGGCCTGGCGCGGGCCGCGGAGGCACGAGGGCCCTGCCTGAGGAAGGTGGGTGCGGAGAGCTGAGAGGAGCAGCGCAGCGGCATCAAGGCCGTCACGGGCACTGGCTGGAAGCCGGGGTACAGCACACAGGGAGCGGCCAGGGCGTCCGGTGGGGGCGGCTCTGGGGAGGCCCCCTCGGAGGACGGGATGGAGACCTTGACATACTTGCCCGTCTCTGGGTCATAGAAGGTCTTGATTTTCACCTGGAGTGGCAAGTCGAAGACAAAGTACTCCCCGGACTGCGGATCCTGGAGGACTTTCTGGGTGGCGGGGTATGCGGGCAGGGGTGTGAGGGACTGGGGGCCCCCGGGCCGCCTCCCGACAGGCTCCGAGAAGCCGGACACGGAGTGGCGGTGCACGGGAGGGGGCAGGGAACGGACCATGGGGAAACTGTGTCGGAGCCTCTCTCTGGGGCACAGTGGCCTTTGCTGTGTCTGCTCCAAGTCCTCCGGGCAGGGCTTTCCCTCCTGTGACTCGCCATGCTTCTCCTGAGCCTGATAGGTCTTCCTCCTCTTACTTGCCAGCTTCTTCGCCCGCCGCAGGGCTTTCTCTGTTTTGGGTGGGACTGCAGGTGGCTTGCTTGCTGTCCTCTCTAGCTGTGCAGGAAGCTCAAGTCTCCCAGGGGTGCCTGCTGGGCTGGTGGCCACATCCAGCAATGAACCTCTTGGAGACAGGGTCCGGAGGTCCTCTGCCGACAGCTCGAGTAGGGGGTCAGAGCTGCCCTCCCACACGAGGGCGTGGGTCAGGTCCTCCCTCCGGGTGACCCTGGCAGGACTGGAGCTGGCCCAGGGGCTGGCTTGAGGAGGCTCCTCCGGCAGCAGCTCTGGTCCTCCGGGGGCCTGGGAAGCCTCCCAAATGTTGCTGGCAGCAGGGGAGCAGGCACTACTCTCGCCCGGGGAGCTGGGGTTGGGGGAATTCGCCGTCTCACTGGGGACCAGTCTTCTGCCAGGGGGCCCTGCTGTGGGTGTGGACAAAAAGTGACTCTTGAAACCTGGTGTCTGCTCTTCCCAACAGGTTTCGGGCTGCCATGGGGGTGGCTGGTCTTCTATGTGGCCCTCGGGTAAAGCAATGGTGGGGATGTGCCATGGGGCCGCCAGCTTCCCTGGGTCTGCAGAACCGCTCTTGCAATTGCTTGCCACGAGGCCATGTGCAGCATCTGGTGGTGGCTTCACCCTGTCCCCCTCTCCCACCAGAGGCATAGATAGGAAATTCCCCTTTGCGGCTGGCTGAGAGGCCTCCATCCTGGCCATGCTCGACCCCTGCCCAGGGTCCTCCATGACCTCGTTGGCTATGCACTTCACACGTGTGCCCCGTGTGTTATTGGGTGTCGATGTACCAAGAATGTCCTGGTTTGTGGGGGCACAAAAACCAGGATCCTCACCCCATTCTGGCCTTGGCAATTCCTCCTCTTTGTGGCTACTGCTGAGGGAGTCCTCCAAGGACATGGTCCTCAGGAGAGGCAGCATGATAGGTTTAATTATGGGGGTGGCTCTGAGGGTGTTGTCTTTAATTGTAAACAGCATGTGCCTCTTTGAAGCAGAAGATGGTGAGGGAGTAAGGTCTTTGGCCTGTGAAAAGGTCGTACTCTTATTTTCCCCAATCCGAGAGCCTCTGAAATTAGCTTCCTCTGCCGATGCCTTCCTGGTTCTTCCTCCAGACACACTTTCCCCTTCTCTTTGCAATGCTTCCCCCTGGCTGTGGTCTTCCAGGCATGCATGCCCATTGCTTAAGGCACAGTAGTGCAACTCATCCTTCCCCATCACATTCTGCTTCTCATCCTTCTGACTGTCACCTGCACTCACGTCCTTCCTCCTGTCTTCCCACTGGTTTTCAGTAAACCACATCTTCTGCTGATCATCAAATGAGGCAAAGGATTGATCTGAAGAGCTGGTGCTGAATTTGGCCTTACCTTTGAGGCTTGGCATAAAATCGGATTGGCTGTCACTGTAAAACACATCTTCCTCCTCAGGAGAGAGGGGCCCTGGGGAGAATTTCTGGTTCAAATGTGTGTTCTGAAGTCCTGCCTCCCTCTCAGGTTCTGTCTCTTGGGACACAGATCTGGAGAGTCCATTCTCTAGCTGGTGGGTCTTCATTTTCTCTGTAGCTTCTCCAGGCTCAAGATCCCTATTGCAAAGCCTCAGGGAGAGGTGTTTCCTGGGGCGGTGTTCCCTGGAGTCTGGACACCAGCCGGATCCAGTGGGACCCATCTCCAACTCTCCTTCCACCTCCTTGTTCTCATAACTGCTTCTCTCAGCAGCCTCCCCATTGACATAGAAGGGGGCTTTGGTGATAGTCGGAGCTGTGCTAAGAGTTAGATAGCTGTCTGCAGAGGGCTCACTGGGGTCAGCTGTAGGGTCCTTCTGGGGATTGATATGTGATGCAGTGGGGTCATCAGCGGGTCTCTCCTTAGAAAGCTCATTTGGAGGGCTTTCCTCAAGCCCATTGGGAAGGATGACACCGTTGCTCACAGGTTCTTGCTTTCCATCAACCTTACCTCTAGTTTTCTCATCAAGCCCTTTCAAGAGAGGTGAGGAACTGTATGTGCTCTTAACACGCTTCCGCACGTCCTTGAGGTTGAACAGCAGGCTAGGGGCTTTGGACTTGTAGCTGTCTCGAGACTGACATTCACTGGGCTCCTTCTCTTGGTATCCATTTAGCTGTCCTGGGGGTGATGGGGTTTGCTCTGCCGGCTGGCTCTCTGCTGAATCCAGGGCATGCTTGCTGGGTATGATGGGGGTCAGGAGCTTACTGATGTTAAAGGGGGGATCATAATGTTCATTGGGTTCCACAGGCGGGTCAAGAGCATCATTTTCTGAAAACTGTCCCTGGGGGTTGTGTTTTGTATACAAAGGTGGGCCTCTCCTGTTGGTCTGTGTCTTTTCTTCTGAAGTATCTTGTAGACCTTCTTTCCCTTTTTTGCCAGTCTTTGGCTTCCTCCATGGGGGCTGGGCTGGCTTCTCTTGAGAATCAGGCTGTGAGCTGGGAGCTTTTCCTTCCACAGCAAATACCTGGGCTCCTGGATCCCTGCACCCCCAAGGTACAGATGTGGACAGAGCCCCTGCTGCGAGTCTGTTCTCTTCCTGACTGCAGCTGGCCTGGACCTGGCAGGGAGAGATTGTGCACTCAGGAGGACAGTGTTCTCTTAGCAAGGTCATGTCCCCACAGTGCTTGGGAGCTTTGCTTTCTGGGACGGTTCCAGCTGTGTCCTTTCTCTCCAGCAGCTTTGGTTGGTGGGCATTCCATGACTCAAAAGCACTATTTTCACTGTGCAGAAAGGTGCCTTTGCCTCTCCCAGGCTCTCCCGTGGCTGGCTTGTGGTGTGGAGAGGGGAACTTTGACTCAGATGAGGTGGCCGTGTCATTGGCTGCCGGGAGGAAGCTGCTGGAGCCGTGACAGGCCATTTCTGGATTCCTGGAGGACTCCTGTTCTCCGTGCTTCCTGCCTGGCTGCTGGCTGTTCTGATGGGTGTTGGAAACTTCAGCGGGCACCCTCCTGACTGTCAGAAAGGCAGAATCAAAGCAGAAGTTGACACTGTTTTCTGGAAGAGGAGCGAATTTGGGGGGATTTTTCAGAGCCGGAGGCTTGCTGGCAGTGGGCCTGCTCTCACAACGTTGGCTCTCGGTCCTGTCGAAAGATTTAATTAGTGTTGATACTTTGGAGACAGGCTTGTTGCTGCTCCTTAGGCCGGAAACTGGCACCTCCAATCTCCTCTGGACTGGTGTTGGTGGGGGGCTGGTTTTGGGGCACTTTTCCTCTCCCTGAACGTACTTGGGTAGCTGTTGGAAGGTGGCTGCCCAGCCTGAATGTTCTGTGCCCTGTGATGGTAACTGGCTCCAAATGCCACTTTTCCTCTGGGTGTGGCTCACTGTTCTCTGGTGAAAAGTCTCAAACACCTGTCGGGTGATATCCGGGGACACGGCCAGATAGGAGTCATGGAAGGATGTGTCCTCGGAGATGCACAAGCTCCGGAATGCCCGGTCTGTTAGGCTGCTCACCTCCCTGTCTGCATCATCCAACACGCTGCCAATGCTGGAGGAGTCGCTGAACCCGTCTGTGCACTTCTTGTTTCCCTGCATCATCTGTTGGCTCCAAGAAAGCTGTCTTTGTCAGCCGGCAGGTGTCTCTGGTGATGATTCTGTCAAGGTTAGGTGTTTCCCTCTTCCCCAAAACTAGAGCCTCTCATTGACCAGATGCAACTGCAAAGTGGGGATTTTTTTTTTTTTCTCTGCAAAAGAAAAAGGTGCAGGATGTGAACAAGGTATGCAGCTCTACACAAGAATATGTGCTGGTCCAGGTGGAAAATGGTGCCCATGAGGGTTAATTTTATGTGTCAAACATGGTTAGCTTGCTATATGTCTAGACTGTAGACCAGTCTAGCTGTTTCTGTGAAGGTATTTTTTAGATGTTATTAACGCTCAAATCAGTAGACTTTAAGTAAAGCAGTTTATCTTCTGTAAGGCAGGTGGCCCTCATTTAATTAGTCGAAGGCCCTAAGAGTAAAAAGACTGAGTTCACAAGCAACACAAACAAACGTAGACAAGTGGGATTACATCAGTTCAAAAGCTTCTGCACAGCAAGGGAAACAATCACAAAAATGAAAAGGTCTTCTACGGAATGGAAGAAAATGTTTTCAAACTGCGTATCTGATAAAGGGTTAATATTCCAAAATACATGAGAAACTCCTACAACTGAATAACAAACAAAACAAAATGAAAAAAGGCCCAAACCCTCTGATTTAAAAATAGGTAGAGGAACTGAACAGATATTTCTCCAAAGAAGACACAGAAATGGCAAACAGGTATATAAAAAGGTGCTCACCATCACTAACCATCAGGGAAATGCAGATCAAAGCCACAATGACATATCACATCATGCCTGTTAGGATGGCTATTATCAAAGAAAGAAAAGATGACAAGTGTTGGTAAGGATGTGGAGAAAAGGGGACCCCTGTACACTGTTGGTGGAAATGTAAATTGATGTAGTCACTTTGGAAAACAGTATAAAGATTCCTCAAAAAATTAAAACTAGAATTACTATGTGATCCAACATTCCCGTATCTGGGTACAGGCACAAAGGAAATGAAATTAGGATCTTAAAGTATCTGCACCCACATGTTCATTACTCACAGTGGCCAAGACAGAGAAGCGAACAAAATTTCCATTGACGGATGAATGGATAAAGAAAATGTGGTATATGCATACAATGGAATTATTCAACCTTAAAAAGCAGGAAATCTTTAAATTTGTGATAACATGGGTGAACCTGGAGGACATTTTGTTAAGAGAAACAACCCAGTCGCAGAAAGACAAATACTGCATGATGTCACTTACGTGAGGAATCTGAGACAGTCAAACTCATAGAAGCAGAGAGTAGAGTGGGGGTTGTCAGAGGCTGGGGAGCAGGGAAGGGGGGAGTTATTTGTCAAAGGACGTAACGTTTCAGTTATGCAGGATGAATTAGTTCTGGAGATCTGATGTACAGCAGGTGTCTGTAGTTAACAATACTGTGTTATGTGCTTGAAATTTGCTGAGGATAGATATTATGTTAAATGCTCTTATCACACATACACAATAAATAAAAGGGGTGGGAGGAAATGTTTGGAGGTGATGGATAGGTTTATGCATGGATTGTGGTGATGGCTTCATGGGGTGCATACTTATCTCCAAACTCATCAAACTGTACACATTAAATATGTATAGCTTTTTGTATGCCAATCATACCTCAATAAAGTGGCTTAAAAAAAGACAGTCCCTTGAGGAAGAGGAGCTTCCGCTTTCGGATCGTCTTTGGATTGGAGCTGTGTCATCAACTCTTCCTGGGTCTCCAGCTATTCCCATTTTGGACTTGCCAGCCTCCACAATCACTCCAGTCAGTTCGTTAAAATAAGTCACTCCCTCTCTATAGCCACATATCCTATTGGTTCTGATCTTCTGCAGAATCAGACCCATACAGTGCCTGAAGTTCAGTGGCGTTTTTGCAGAGTCCTTCCCTGATATTCCATGGGTGTTCCCTCCTTGCTCATCTCTTGCACTGTGCATGGTTTATTTTCTTCATGGTACCAAGCATGATTGAAGATTAAGTTTACATCTTTGTGGCCTATCCCATGATTAGACTGTCAGTGCCAGGCATGTGGGGACTGCTGGGTTGTCTGTTCTCTGATTGCCCCTCATCCCAGAACCACCCTAAGAGGATACGAACCCCAGAGTCTGCATCACCTGGGCCCCTTACCTTTGGGACCAGCCTGTGGGGGTGGACAGTAGAGGTGCTGGCAGGAGCCTGGAGGGAGGGGGAGCCAGTGTCCCTGGCATTTCTCCACCCCTCCTGCCTTGCTTGTGACATGGGGACCACAGTCCTCTACAGCTATGGCCCCTCCCCCAGTCTCTGACTGGGCTCTGGCAACATGCCCCTTGTGCCCAACTCTACATCCCTGGGGTCTCCCTAATTCTCCGTTACCTCTGTTATAGCCCTTTCCTTCTTTTTTTTTTTTTTAAGTGGCAAAATACACATAATATAAACATTTTCATTTGAATCAATTTTAAGATACAGCTCAGTAGTGTTAAGTATATTCGTATGATTGTGCAATCAATCTCCAGGACTCTTTCATCTTTCAAAACTGAAACTCTTTACCCATTAAGCGACAACTTCCCATTTTCCCTCCCCCCTGGAAGCTACCATTTGACTTTTTGTCTTTATGAATTTGATGACTCCAGGGAGCTCATAAAAGTGCAATCATACGGTATTTATCTTTCTGTGACTGGCTTATTTCTCTTAGCATAATGTCCTTGAGGTTTATCTGTGTTGTAGCATGTGCCAGAATTTCATTTTCAAGGCTGAATAATATTCCACTATATATGTGTGTGATATATATATATATATATATATATCACACACATATGTGTATAATATATATATATATAGCATGTGTGTGTGTACATATATGTATATCACATTTTGCTTATCCATTCCTCCATTGATGAACACTTGGGTTGCTTCCAAATTTTGGCTATTGTGATTAATGTTGCTATAAATGTAGGTGTGCAAATATCTCTCAAAGACCCTGCTTTCAATTCTTTTGGGTATAACCCCAGAAGTGGAATTGCTGGATTATATGGTTGTTCTATTTTTAAATTTTTAAGGAACTTCTAGACTGTTTTCCACAGTGGCTGCACCAATTTTCATTTCAACCAAGAGTGTGCAAGTGTTCCAGTTTATCCACATCCTCGCAACACTTGTTATTTTCTGCTTTTTTCTTTTCTTTTTGATAGTACCCATCCTGGTGGGTGCATGGTGCTACATGACATTCTCTTGTGGATCCTGTATGAGGATGCTGCTTCCTTCTGGAATACTTACGGCTTCCCCTGGGACACATACCTCCCATTGCCTAGAACATTGCCTGGCCTGGGGGAGGGGATAAGAGAATGAGTATATAAAAAGTTACATAAAATAGCAAGTATTGACCCCAGAGTGGATGCAAGTGAGGGGTGTCTGGAAGAGTGGACATCTGGCAGGGTGCTGTTAAGTGTTCAGCTGGCAGATCAGACACTGCCAGAGAACTCCCATTCACAGCAGCAGAGCTGAGCAGGCTATGCTCTCCCCTCCTTGCTTGGCTGGCCTTAGTCACTGCCAGCGCTCCAGGGGATGGATGGTGAAGGCACTCCCATCAGGGAGGCCTGGCCACATGTCAGAAGCCCCAGATCCTGCCTGGCTCCACATCCCCTTGCTGAGTGACCATGGGCTGGCCGCCAGCAGCCTCAGTCTATCTCTCTCATCTGCATCTGTGCTGTGAGTTTGCAACCATTCTTTGTTTCTGTAGAGTGGGGATCATGTGGCCTCACTGCAAGGCTCCAGGAGGTCAGCGGTAGCATCCTGGCATAGGCTCAAAGCTGCTGGGCTGTCAGTAATGTTTGTCTTTCATCCTGGAGGCCAGGCTTCATTGGGGTCTGTTGTTTCTGTCTCTTGACCACAACACTCTGGTGAGTTAGCAATGCTGATTCATCGGCAGACTGACTGGTTTCTGTGAAAGACAGAACTAAGCTGGAGAAAGGATTGGACCTGAATTCTAGTGGACTGAATGAGCTGATGAGTAGCTACTGACCTGCTCTGGGAAGGCCTCTCTGCACATGCTCCTCAGCCCTACCTTGAAAGGTAGGCTGCTGGCTCCCTGGAAAGTACACACTCATGACAGCATACGCTTTTTAGAAGGCTGCATACCAGGGGAGAGCATCAGCCCACATGATGGGTGAGGGAGACCCTGAGGGCTGGCCAAGCCCATGCCTTCACCAGTAGAAGACACACGCTCCGGTCTTCAGACTCCCATGCAGCTAGCATGGCCAGAGGACATGGCTGTGGTCACAGGGATGGAAGCAGCCAGCAGTCTGTGAAAGTTCCTGCCTTTCTAATCAAAGGAGCAATTCCTGTTGTCTCCACTCTGTCAGTGCTCTTCTTCCTGCCTTGAATGCAGACAAGAAGCCAGAAACTGCTTGATTTCTTTGCTGGGGCTGCCGTAAAAAACGATGGCTCAAACATCGAAAATGTATTGCCGCACAGTTCTGGAGGCTGGAAGTCCAAAATCGAGGTGTCGCAGGGTTGGTTCCTTTTGAGGGCTGTAAGGAAGAATCGATCCTATCCTTTCTCATTGGCTTGAGGACACCCATCTTCTCCCTGTGTCTTCACATCATCTTCCCTCTATGCTTGTCTCTGTCCACATTTTTCCTTTTTAAAACTTTTTAAAATTTCCCAGTTACTAAAAAAATTTTTTTCATTCTGTCACCCAGGCTGGAGTGTAGTGGCGTAATCATAGCTTACTGCAGCCTCAACCTTTTGGACTCAAGTGATCTTCCCATCTTGGCCTACCAAGTAGCTGGGATTACAGGTGCGTTACACCATACCTGACTAATTTTTCTATTTTTTGTATAAATGGGGTTTCACCATGTTGCTCTGGCTTGTCTTGAACTCCCAGGCTCAAGTAATCTGTCCACCTTGGCCTCCCAAAGTGTTGGGATTATAGTCATAAGCCACTGCGCTCTGCCCAAATTTTCCCTTTTCATAAGGACATCAGTCATACTGGATCAGGACCCACCTTAATAATCTTGTCTTTAAGTACAATACATCTGTAACAGCCTTATTTCCAAAAGGTCATACTCTGAGATAATGAGAGTTATGATTTTTTTTAGGGGGTGCATGATTCAACCATAACATTGAATTCACTTTGCAGCCCTGAGAGACAAGCAATGGCCACTGAAGGCCAACCTGCAGAGGATGGCAGTGTGGACAGGTGAAGACCCCAGGTCCTGGCCAGCACTGCTAAGCCATGAGCCTGTGGCAGCACCACCCCACTTGAATTTATGTTATTGAGGCTAATGTGAGGTTTGATGGAATCTGAGTGGCTTTGGCTACTATGAGTCAGGTTTTCTGTATCAAAACGGTGAGGAGTCTTCTGATGTCCTAAATGCTGGGATTCCGATCTTGGCAATGGCTGAACTCAGTAATATTGGGGGTTTCTACACTTTGAATGAAAATAAGATAGTTTTCATTAAGATGAAAATAGGTTAGTTGGAGACCTAAATTTAGAAGCTTAGATAGAGTCAACCGAGCAGTCTCTACCCAATTAAACACACCCTCGTATTAGTAGGTATTCACTATTTGTTTTTTGAATACTCAGCTTGCATCCTCTGACAAAAAGCACTTGATATCTTGTGGGAAATTTCCTCTCTCCTTGGTTTTCGGTCTTGGTGGGGCTGAAAGTCAAGGTGCCTGCAGAGGCTCCCGAGGGCCAAGAGCAGGTGTGAGACCGAGGACAGGCCCATGGACTATAGCAATTATCCTGGAGCCACACGAGGACGGAAGTGTGCTCAGGCTTCCTTGCTGGTGGTAGAGCTTTCATTATGCTCTGGGACATGCCTGGCCCCTGATGTTTCCTGGCCTGGAACTTTAGCCATCACCTTGAGGCTACAAGACCTCCATTTTTCTTTTAATACATTTGAATTTCTGCCTCATTTGTTGAGTTTCTGCTTCCCTACCTGATCCTGGGTTTATATCCTCATTCTAAACAGTGGTGAAGGATGTTCATTGATCTTCAGAGCATTCAGAAAATAACCACATTGCTTCTGCCTCAGGAAAAAGAGAGACTCCCTCCCCACTTTGCTAGCTTTATTCAGATAATTTCTTCAGTTCTGATTTGATATACCTGGGGTCAGATGGAAAGTCAGAGACTTGACCTCATTCTCCCCCCACCCCCAGCCACCATGGTACCTTTCAGCATAATGGCCAAAAACAGGTGTTTCTAGATGCCTACTCTAAGATTAGTTCCATACCTGTTACAGCACTGGAAGCTGCAGGTGCCTGCCGTGCTTGGTTTCAGGATCTGTAGTTTCAAAACGTCTTTCTATGCTTATATTTGGTGTCATTGCTGCCCATCTAGAAAGAAGAAAAATAATTTCAGTGGAACCCAACTGACCAAAGGGCCAAGCGCAAGTTCATTGGAAAAGTATCTTTTATATTTTTTGAGACAGGGTCTTGCTCTATTGCCCAGGTTGGAGTGCAGTGGTGTGATCTTGGCCCATCCCATTGCAACCTCTGCCTCCTGGATTCTAGCAATTCTCCTGCCTCAGCCACCCAAGTAGCTGGGATTACAGGTGTGCACCACTACGCTCAGCTAAGTTTTGTATTTTTGGTAGAGATGGGGATTCACCATATTGGCCAGGCTGGTCTCGAACTCCTGACCTCTAGTGATCTGCCTTCCTCGGCCTCCCAAAGTTCTGGGATTACAGGGGTGAACCATCATACCTGACCCAAAGTATCTTTAAATGTCAGTTATACAACAATGTAGTTGGCCTTCAAAAACGAAAAACAATCCATACTTGAGCTCAACAAACTTCCAAAAATAGGCATATTTGACCATAAGGTCAATTTATATCCCTTCTAATATCCGTTAATTTGTCCATGGCCCAAGACATTTTTAGAAACCTCTTTTAAGCCTTTCAGTTTTCTAATATGATTGACCCAGTTGTGAATTATTTTTTGAGAATAAAATCTGACCCAAGGCCCTTTTCCCACTGAACTGATAAGTTGGGTTTTGCCGCAAAGAGAACTGGAGCAGTGAAAGTCAAGTCCACTCAGCAAGGGGCAGCACAGTGTTAGATTCATCGTTGGCAGGAGACTTGAGTTTTCCGACAGCTAAAAGAACCAAAAAGCTGCCCAGGAGGATATTCAGAATGCTCAGAATGAAGAGTGAACTAATTAAAATAAATCCACTCTGCACATTTTAAATGCAGACCCTTGGGGTTTCCATAAGACCTTTCCCAGCTTGTAGCTCCTGGATATTAATCTAGTTCAAGGTAGTTTATTAATAATATTAATAATCATAATAGCTTGAATTTGTGGCGTCTATTTCTTTGGAGAATCAGAGAGGTGCTCTGTGTCTACCACCATACGGTGAGGCCCCATCCCTGACTCCCCAGGCTGGCTTGGATGGGCCTCCTTCGTGTTTCCAAAGCATACTGGGTTTACCTTTTCCATAGCTCAGCCGTGTTGTCACTTCATACATCGTGACCCATATGTTTCAGGAACTGATGATCGCTGCTTTCTCTCCTCACTAGAAAGGAAGTTCCTTGAATCAAGGAAGGGAGTCTTGTATACAGAGCTCAATAAATAGAAGCTCAATCACTGTTGATGGTAATGCTCTGAATTAGGTTATCTTTATTCTGATTTTTTTCCTGGAGGGCAAACTGAGGCACAGAAAAGAAGGGAAAAGATAATAGGAATTTTGTTGAGAAAGACTCCTGGCCTTGGGTCTTATGGCCTTCCAAAAAATTCAGATCAATCCATTTGCATCTCTAAATAATAAGGCCACTCCCCTGCCCACAGCTCTACTGAGATCTGACTTAGGGAGGAGGATGAAACCCATCTGGTGCCACACATGGATGAGACGGAGGTGCAGAACAACATAATGGCATTTATTTTGTGAATGGTTAGGGCACCCCTCATCCTGTGCTTGGGCTTTCCTCGTAGGCAGTTGCCTCATGGACTCACTGACATTGCTGCTGGAATGAATTTTCCAGATGCCAGTGAAAAAACTCTCTTGCTCACCACTTTGAACCATTTGCAGGAAGCCACTCTGAACTGGTGAAAATTCTTGCCCATAGAGCACTTTGCCAGTGAAAAGGTGTGTTCCCTCCAGGCAGCATGATGGAGGATACAGTGCACATGGCAGGGCCATGTTTTAAACAAGGTCTTGGAACCTGGTCATGAATGCATAGAAATAAACATTGATCTTTAATCATGACCTGGTCAGTTCCTATTTGTGTCTGTGGCCTTCAAAGACTGTTCTCTTAAATGCTTCGTATCTCCCCCCTACCTCCATTATTTCCTTACCCATTTTACTCGGCCTTTAATGTCTGGCCCCTACTCCTTCCTGATGGTTGTTCTGATGACATTTTTGCTCCTCATCTGACTGAACTTCTAGGCTGCAATCTAGACTCGTGGCCACTGTCTACTTAAGATACTCTTTCACTTTGACTCTTTCCTTCTCCCCTCCCTGTCTGTTTAGTCTCTTCCTCTCCTTGACTGCTGGATTTCCTCTGCTCCCAGCCCTGGAGCCTCTTCTCTTCTCCCTCTACAGTCACCACACAGGCGATTGTCCCCACACCATGGTCCCCACAAGCACCTACACACTGAGGCGGCGTCCAGGCCAGGCCATTTGCCTGGCTGCAGTCCACGCCTCTGCCCACCCACCAGGAAACTCGGTGCCCCTGTCTCACAGCCCTTCCAACCCACATGTTTAAAGCAGAGTCCATGAGCCTTCTGCAAGCCAGCTTTCTCCCTGGGGACCTTAGAAACCTGACGTCACCTTCGACTTCCTCCTCCCCCTCGTTCTCCTCCCTGTGCCTTTCCCTATGACATCCATTTCCTAGTCCCATGAGTTTCATCTCCGAAGCTCCCTTCCTTACACACCAGTCTCCATCTCCAAGGTCACTGTGTGGACCAAGCTGCTCTCTCAAATCCTTGGGCCACTGCAGCAGCCCATTCCTGCCCTGCACCAAGAGGCAGTTTTCAGTGCTCAAACTTGCTCATATCGACATTTTGCTTAGAATCTCTCGATGGCTTTCCAGTTTTAAGGAATGAAGATCAATCTCCTTAACACAGATCCTCTCTTTCCAAACACACCTTGCGCCATCTTTCCCCTCATGCTTGGCTTTCCAGCCACCCCTGTCTTTCTCCAGCTTCATGCCACCCTACTTCCTGCCTCAGGGCCTCTGCTCATGGTGTTCCCTCTGCCTGGACTTTTTTACTTCCATCCTTTCATCATTACCGGGTTAACTCCAACATGTGCTTCAGAGCCCAGTTCACATGTCCCTTTGATGATGCAGCTTCTTCAGGCTATTCCAAGTCTGCCCGTTACATCCCTTTATCATAGGCTATACCCAGCACTTACCATAATTATAATTAAGCATTTAACTGGGTGATTTGTTGTTTAATGTTTGTCCCTCCTGCTAGCCTGAGTGTTTATTGGTGGCGGGGTCCACATCTGTTTCTTTTTCATGAAGCATAGTGCACAGTGCAAGCAATATCTGTAAAATAAATGAGAAAACCCTTCCACCTGTCATGATATTAATCACACTTTTGACAGGCTTAGCAGGACTTATTTTATTGACAGTCAATTATAATCCTATAATCGCAGAATTATCACAAATTTCAAATTAGTGAATTTGAATCCAAGTGGATTTTACTTTTTGATTCAAAACCCTCAAATATATAAAAGTCCCCCATGGTAAGAGATGGAAGCAGGTGGACGGGATTGTTCTTAGAGACTGTTGACAAACTGGCTCCAGGGAAGGTGTCCCTCAGCAGCGTGGCATGTACTGTGTATGTCTGGATTGCGTTTCTATCAGGGGGAGATGAAAAGAGACTTCATTGTGACTTCGCCATTTCCCAGTTGGTCTCTCACACTGCTCTCAGTGCTCTAAGTTGGGGAGTGGCTTTGATGCCTTCTGGAGGGCCAGAGTCCAGCTAACTTTTGTTGAGTACATTACCTGGGGCTCTGTTTACAGCCACAGTGTGAACGGTCATTAAGTGATGCGTTATCTAAATTATAAGGTCAGTGGACGAAATGCTGGCTTTGCCCTCTGCCTCCAGGCAACTGTGCAGGACTCAACAGCGCTGTGTTCTGCAGACCTCCAGCACTTCCTCCACTGACCCAGGCCAAACTTGCATCAGGTGGAGAAGGTTCTGCAAAACACCAGAGCACACTAGGGGAAACAAGATCCCTGGGCAGGAATTTAAAAATGGACTCCCTATTTGAGCCCCTGGAGAAGAGCGAAGGGTCTGCCATGCCCACTCTGAATATGCGCATGGGCGCACTGGTAGTGCCCTGTATAGCCTTGGAGCCCTGAGAATTACACTCAAGGATATGTATTTTCTTCTCCTTATTGTAGGGTCTTTTTGAATCAGAATACATCAAACAAACTCAATCTGAACATGTATCCCCATGAATCAGCTTTTCCTTGAGATAAGCACCAACATACCCTTTGCACAGTCATTGCTAAATTCTAACTCTTCCAAAATGTTTTCTCACATGATGCTTTTTTTCCATGCCACGCCTCATGATGCTGTTATTATTGACCGGGGATGTGCTGCTTTTTGCGGATACAATTCTCTCTCCCTCCTAATCCTTTACAAATGCCTATGCATGACCCCCAAGTCCCTCTTGGCAGGGGAGCTCTGCCTGCTCCCACACCCTCCTTCCTCCAGGCCTGTGGTGCCCTGTGCCAGGGAGGGGCAGGACCCATGTGTCCTGGACTAGATCCCTAAAGTAGTAGTCCCTCTGCCTGGAATGTCTCTGTCTATCCTTGGCCACAACTGCTGACAACTTCCTCCTCTCTTCTCTTCCTTGTATAATCTTTTCTTCCTTTTTTATCACTTACATTGCTTTATTCTTCCTGCACTGCAGTGAATCTATCTCTCCCACTAGACTTTGAGATCCTTGGTGTGAGGTCCCTGGCTTGGTTCATCTTTTACCTGCAGGGTGCCTGGTGCACCCTGGTCACTGGGAAATGTTTTCAGCTCTGGTTGTTGAGTGTACTTCTTGGACCCTGGGATGTGATGACAGAGGTTTACTGCGGTGTGCAGAGGGACAGAGGTCCATGTTGTTTTCCTCGGGGCTCCTGGCTGGCAGCCAATCCAGGCCTGAGAAGGTCATGCAGTCTAACTTCTGCTGATGTATCCCAGACCCTCATGTGTCCCAGGTTATAAGGACAGGAAGTGTAGGGGAGAAGACTCACAACTCCTACATGCCAAGCCCTATTGCAAGTGTCCCCCACATAACTGAGGAGCTTGTCAGGTCTGCAGGACCAAAGCCCCACTTGGTGACGCTGGGGGGCCCAACTCAGGGACCACAATCACCCATGAGGTGAGACAAAGTGCCCTCAGAGGGAGGACCCAGTTATTCCATGTCTTACAACTGGTGAGTGACAGAGTGGGCTTGGGGCCGGGTCTTGGTGGTCCTGGGGACACTGCACAGAGGGAACACTTGGTGATCTGGCATGGTCAGGCTGCTAGATTGAGCAAATTAAAAAGACAGGACACTGAGTGAAATGTGAATTTCAAATAAACAATAAATACTTTTTTAGTGTAAGTGTATCCCACGCAATATGTGGGATATACTTATACTAACAAAATTATTATCTGAAATTCAAATTCCACTGGATGATGACGACTTCTTCTTCATCATCATCATCTGGCTATCCGAGGGTCTCACCAACTTTTAGCACTCAAAGTTGATCACCATCAGAGGAAGCCAATGCAGTGAGTCAATACTGGGATGACACAGTGACAGTCACAGCTCATGTGTATGCATCACCCTGTAGTTCATGACACATTTCAGCATCCGTGATCTTGTTTCATTCTCATGACTCCTCTGAGGCAGGTTGAGTGGCCTTGTCACCATCTTCTAGGTTGAGAAACAAAGGCACAGAGAAGTGCAGGATGTTGCTCAGTGCCACACAGCGTGTAAAGACAGAGAAGAACTGGGGATGAGTCAGCCTGGGCTCACTACCTTACCGCCTTCTGCTTTCTCCAGGGTGAAACCCCGAACCTCTGGCCTGTGGACTCAGGCTTCCTTAGGTGTGTCCTGGGAGGTGTTGCCAGCTCCGCTTATGGCTCATGGGCTGGAGTTCATGGGAGAATTGGTGGCTCTGGGGGAGAAAACGAGGGTTTCATTTCACTTTCACGTCATGTCCTAAGGATCTTCTCAGCTGAGTTCTCCCAGACATCCACAGAAGTGAAACTTTTGATTCAGCCTGTAAACATGAGTCCTTCCGGTTTGGGGAGGGCTCTGGTGCTGCGGGAGGCTCAGGCAGCTGGGCTCTGCAGAGCTGGGGGCTCCCCTGCAGGCCCAAGGTGCACCCCTGAGCTGCTGAAAATATGTTCCATTTTCCTCCTCATCCCTGCCCGTCTTTCCACAGGAAGCCATTGGGGTTTACTTTGTTGCTGGGTTTGACCACTTGCCGGTAGTGTGGTTTTTGAGCCCAAGATCTTCGGGTGAATTTAATTACCTTAATTGAATGGTGCTTTCACTTCTTAGAGAAGGGGAAACAGGAAGACAGTGGAGATGGCAGGGGTTGGCTTTTTCACACCCAGAAGGCTCTAAAAAATTGGAATTGATTCCTCTTGCTCTTCTTTCTGGGTTGGTTTTCTGAGTCATCGAATCAGGCATGTCTGACAAGCAGTTCAGTGGAGTGAAGTGTGACAACTCCTCCCTGTCTATGCACAGCCTGGAGCCCTGCTCACAGATGGTCCTCCACCCTCAGATGCACAGCACACACAGCCTCCACCACCCCACGCCACAGGGTGCCTTGCTCTGAACCTGTGCCTTGCTGGTCAGTTTTGGGCCAAGCTCTTGACCTCTCTGTGCAATTCTAACAGCCCCCTTGCTTTAGAGGGGAATGTCCTTGTCTATGGTCTATGCTTTACAAGGAGAATGTCTTAGCTTGAACTAAAATATCATAGGCTAGGAAGCTTAAAATAGACATTTACTCCTCACAGTTCTGGAGGCTGGAAAGTTCAAGATCGAGGCACTGGCAGACCTGGTTTCTGGTGAGGGCCCTCTTCCTGGATTGTAAATGGACACTTTCTTGTTGTATTCTCATAAGGCAGAGAGAGAGTGAGCATGCACATGTATAAGCAAGCCCTTTTGTGTCTCTTCTTATAAGGGCACTGATCCTATCACAAGGGACCCCACCCTCATGACCTAATTACTTCCCATAGGCCCCACCTCCTAATACCATTCCACTGGGGTAATCTCAGTGAATTTTGGAGCACACACATTCAGCCCATAGCAGCCAACAATGAAATGGCAAAATTTACTTCCTCAGTTGAAGTCCTTCAGGTGAGGGCAGCAGACATGTGTTGAGTGTCTGTGAAGCAGTAGGTCGACCCCTGCACCTGCCTGTGCTCACTTATTCCTTGATAACACTCGGCATGATAGGCTCCCCTCATCATCTTACAGCTGATGAAACTGAGCTGTGACTGGCTAGGTCAATTGCTGGTCCCTTGCTTAAGGCCTGGGAATGCTGGGCAGGGCCTCGCCCAGTCCTCGGCCTCAGTCCCCTGCTCTCCAGCCCCAGGATGATGCCTCCTCAGCTCCTCGCATGTGGGGCTTGCTGTGTCTTTGTAACCCCTTTTGACTTTTGGAAATCAGAAATTATAAGTTCATTTAGACTCCTAGAAGAAAGCATAAGTTCATTTAGACTCCTAGAAGAAGATCTCGCAAGCATGACTTGAAGCTTATTTATGTATTGATCCATTCAACAACTACTCATTGAACACCTGCTTCATGTCACCAGTTTTGGTGCTGGAGATATAGCCATGTGCAGGGCTGACCCGGGCCCTCTCCTCGCGTAACTGGATGGATCCTGGGAAGTTATTGCTTTGTAAAAGCGCAATTACCTCTGATTGCCTTAGATTGGCTTCCACTGGGCAGTGCCTCTTATGTGTGTAAAGCAGAGATTTGATTTGCATAAGGGTCATTGTACATCCAGTCTGGCCATTTTGGCTCCACTAGCCTGATATTTGGCACATGGGAGAGGGGTGTCAGCCTGCAGCCTGGCCTAGCTTGACTGGACCCAAACTCAGCTTATAGACTGGGAAAGCTAAAGGCTGTCAAACTGACTCGGAGGCCACTGTGCCCTGGGAGAGAACAAATTTGGCTTTGGCCGCCCCCAGGAACATGATGTGGTTGGGTGCCATGATGGCAGTGTTGGCCTGGTGGGAGTCTGAATCTTCTACAACCACATTACATGTGC
The DNA here is from genome assembly GCF_028878055.3 of Symphalangus syndactylus. Lineage (NCBI taxonomy): Eukaryota > Metazoa > Chordata > Mammalia > Primates > Hylobatidae > Symphalangus > Symphalangus syndactylus. The sequence goes on from NC_072426.2 coordinate 84,258,309, forward strand.
AGGGGCCTCTAAATCTTGTAGCAGGTAGAAGTCCAGGATGCCCCAGAGGTTGTGGTTGAAGAAACCAGCTTGCCTGGGCTTGTCAAACCCACAGATCTGGATATGAGCAGGGGGTAGTAGGGGCTGCTATCCTCTGGGAAGAGACTGGAGGAGAGATGCTTTCTCTGTGAGCTCAGCTCAGCCTGAAGCTGACTTCTGGTCTGGGTAGCCAGTCTGCCATGTCTGGATGGGTCATTCCCCAGAAGCTTCCAAGTGCTGCTCAGACCCAGGGCTGTGCCTACAGTTAGAGGCCAGGGAACAAGGCACAGGGAAGGCCGGGCTTGGTCTAACCCAGGACGTGAGGGCGACCAATACCTGGCATCACAGACCCAGGATGGGACCCTTATGGCAGGAGAAATGAGAAGTCATAGGAGAAAAGAAGAGAGGAGGAGAATGGGGCTGGGTTCAAGCAGTCTCCCACAGCCTGTCCCCTCCTGATTCCTGCTCCCTGATGACCAGGGCAGACAAAGCAATGTTTAATAACCAGCTCTCTGGGGCAAAAAGCACTGGATTTGTAGCACTGGCTAATTTCTTGCTGCTCCCCTGACATCCCAGGCAGAGTTGGGATGAGGTGTGCTCAGTGGGCCTTGCAGGGCGCAGGGGGCTCTAGTGCGCCTCTGCATCCCAGCAGGCTCCAGAGCTCGCACTGTTTAAACTTGGGTAGAGTCTCACTCCACAAAGGCTAACCTGCGAGCTGTCAGCAGCACCTCTTCGCGCAGTTTCTGACCTCTTCTGGAGGTGGAGCATTATGGAGGATCACTCCTTGGAGCTCCTGGTGGCCAGATGGGCTGGACTCAGCCAGACACAGTCTCTGGACAGTCCCTTCCACTAGGAAGGAGCTCAGGCCTGGCACTGCCAGCTGCTCCACGACACTCTCTCCGGTGTTCTCTGCAGACCTCAAGGGGCCCAGCCTCAGCAGCCAGATGCTCCCTGAGCAAAGGGCCCTTGGCTCTTCCTCGTGAGCTCAGAGGTGCCCTTGGCTTCTCCTGGCGAGCTCAGAGGTACCCTTGGCGTCTCCTTGTGAGCTCAGAGATGCTTTATAGGAGCAGCCATGCTGGCATCACAGGTAAAAGTAGGAGCAGGAAAGATCTGGAAGGGAGAGCATGTGATCCCAAACAACTCTGTTCACCCTGTCTTCCTCTCCCAGGGCTGGGAGAGTACCAGTCCTGCTCTACTGCCCAGGAGGGGAGTTGTCTGAGGGGCAGAGATTTTGGGAGAAAGCAGGGTCAGCCTGGCAGCCATGGTTCTGCTGCTCATCCTTCTTACCCTTGCACCTCCTTGTTGTACCCAACCCAAACTTCAGGGCCACCCCCACCACCAGGCCAGCCAGGGCAGCTGCTGGAGGAGGGACACATGGCTCCTTCAGGAGTGCAGGGGCCATGTGAATGGTGGGCCCCCCTGGGATCTGGGCACAGGCCCTCGTGCTGCTCTGTGCCCTTTAGCCATGGTTGCTGAGTACAACCGTGCTTGAGGGACATGGCATGTGAGTGCCTTTCTCATCTGCAAGTGGACCCCACACCATGCACCTGGCACAGGTACTCCCAATAGACTTTCTAAGTCCCCACATCACTGGTGCTGCCCAAATCTTTGGGCAAAATCACCCCTGGCTGAGAACTGCTGTTAGAGAATCAGAGAGGGAGCACTAGCCCAGCACCAGGCTCTTCCTGCCTTCACTCATTCATGTATTCACTTGCTCTTCCCCTCCACATTTCCTAGGAACATCTTGCCCTGGATTCTGGAAATGGCAGGACCTGACATGAGAGTCATCAAATAGGCAGTATCGGCAGTGGGAAGAGCAGAGACCCAGCTCTAAAATGCTGTTGTCATGGGTGTCACTTAACTGCTACACCTGGAAAAAAGGGATAATAAAAATCAACCCGGCTGTGCCTGCCCCGGGACTGCCCACTCCCAAGGTTGCTCCCCATGCTGGACACAGGAATTTTCATGGAATCGGTCCCTGTGGCAGGCACTGCTTGAGAGTCTCTCGATGCTGGAGTCAGCCAAACCACCAGGTCCTGGATCCCCACCACAGCAGGGAGGACGCCTGGACTAGAAGGAGGTTCAGAAAGCCCTGACCATTGCAGCCCCACGCCTCACCTGCCAGGTTGACAGGGAGCGAGTGAATGGCATGCATATCCTCCTCTCCGTGTCTCCACAGAGCAGAGGTTTCTCCTCTACATGTAATAAGAAATGCATTTACATCATGGCACAGAACATGCTTGGAGACATATGTATCATGGAAAACTGGACAAAGCAAAGCTTACCCTTCTTGTATGTACTGCTTCATCCTAATCTAATCTGTTCTATTCTTTCATTTAAAAAACCTCTTCACAACTTAGTGATTTTAGGACTCAATAATGACTTACAATCTATAGTGATATAGAAAAAACTCTCTGAGACCAGAAATTTTAGGCATCACTAATTATGCCCAACTTATGGGTGCCCTGTTTCTGGTAATGCTAGATTTTCATCTGGATGGAGAATTGGAGACCCAAGGCCCAAACACAGTGACTGATCAGATTCACTTGGGGAGGGGAGGAGACCCCACCCCCTGGTGGCGGGTCCATGGGCTGGGCCTTGCCTTTCTGCTCTAGGTTATGTTTCCAGTCTCCACACAGTGCCTATGCCTAGCATGGGGCCATTTATTTGCTAAACAAGTGAGTGAATGAGTAGGTGAGAGAAATTTCTCTTATCCACTGAGTGGGGAATGAGCACCTGGTATAAAGGTACTTTATAACCTAGTATTATAAATATTTATTATTTAATTAGTATTCACAACAGCCTCATTACACAGGAGCACAGGAGTTACTCTTCTTTGCAGAGGAGAAACGTGTGTAGTGCAGAATTTAACACCTGGTGGTGTGGGGCTGGAACCTAGGGCTGCCAGAGAAGTGGTCCCTTTCACCTGTCTTTAGAGAGCCTCCTCTAGCAGCTTCTAGAATGCCAGCTACAGGTTAAGAGTCTGTGCTCAGCACCATACTGTGCCTTTGGGGACCCACCTGCTCCTGGCTACCTTGCAGCCTCCATACTCCTGGTTCTTACCCACAGGTCTCCTTAGAGCTCATCTTGAGACCTATGGCCATAAGATGTCCTTCTATTCCCCATATCCCATGACATCTGGGATTCCATAGCATGGGGTGCAAAGAACTTGAAACCCTGCCCTGGCCGTTACTTACTGGGGCACATAACTCTCCAGTTAAGAGCTTCAGAATCAGACAGCTTTAGGACTTGCCACTCAACTTGTGTGAGCCTCAGTCTCACTTTGGTGACCTTGGGGCAAATGGAAAGGCAGACCCAGCAGCTTGATGTTTGTGGAAACCCCTTACAGATCAGGAAGTGGGTGGTGAAGGGACAACTGTAACCTATGAACAGATTCCACCTTGGAGAGCCTTGTCTAGACAGAAGCCCACTTGAGGGCTCCTGGAGGAAGAGACATTTGTTTTTGTTGGGATGGGGGTATCCCCTCAGCAACCGTCCTTTCTCCAGCCCCTGGGAAGGGAGCCTGGCACTATGGGGAGGGGAACCCCCTGAAAGCAGCCCTGGAGGGTGCCAGGCTTGGCAGAGACAGGAGGTTCAGGCAGGACTCCTGAGAACTACGGGAGGGCAGGGTTTCTACAGAGTCCATCGCATCGTCTATAGACCAGGTTCTCCATATGTAAACTGGTGCCATGAGGTTGCGTGACGCAGGCAGAGAAGCAGAGCTGGAAGAGCTGTCACCAAATGTTAGCCCCTGGCAGTCCTAGGCACCCATCCTGTTGATGGAGCTCCTGCCACCTTTCCCTCACTCTATATCCATGGCCTCACTCAATGGGTGCAACAACTGGCAAATCGAGTAGGGCTGATGCAAAAGGAATTTTAGATGGAGAAATTGAAGGTCAGAGAGGTTGAGGAACTCGCTTAAGGTCACACAGCCAGAGAGCAGCAGAGCCAGGATTCAGGGCCAGGTCTCTGCAGAATGCAGTGAGGCAGAGAGTCAAGAGATGAGATGGTCTTCTAATTGCCATAGGTTCGTGCAGGGCGAGGAGTGGGTAGCAACCTCTCTCCTAGCAAATTCTCAGCTATCTCTCTCTGCATCTGGTCCCGTCAGGGAGCATTTGCTTTAGTAAAGCTAGAGGAGGCATATGTAGGACCTGGCTCTCCTGCAGAGGTCATCTTCCCTGGCCTGGAAGCCACGAAGCTGTGTGCATCTGGGATAAGGAGAAGGGGGCCTCACACAGAGCACCCCTGGGAATTCCTAAGCCTCCCACGTAGGTCTGAAGCTGTGCCTGGCCTTCTCCTCATGTCTCTGCTGGAGGCTGGAAAGTAGCTGGTAGATGACCGCTGTCCTTTCTCCAACCAGCACAGCAAGGGTGAGGCGGCTCGGCCAGGGGAAGAAAAGGGGAGAACAGGCTCCTGCAGTGCAGTGTAAGGAGCTGACCAACACCCAACTGCTTCATGGACTTCCTCATGGCAAGGAAAGCCATTCAGATGTGGCCAGCCTGGTTCTCCTTTTCAAATTTAAAGCTGAAAGATGCTCCTCTAACAACCATGTTTATTTCAACCTATGGCTGTGTTGATGTGAAAAACTTGGCTCCTTGGAGCATCTCCTGTTGTGTCTGAGAACAGCACCAGCCCCTTGCCCCCCTTTCTCTTCTTAAGGAAGCATCCTCACGCTTTTCAGAATGCCCTGGGGGCTGGCTTAACATCGCTTAATCCCGCTCAGAACTCAGGAGATCTGCTGGCCCTGAGACCACACCTGGAGAAAGCTGATCTGGGTCTTGAGTGATGGGAGGTTGCCCCTGCTTCAGGGAGGTTGTACTAACAGGTCATAGTCTCTTGGGCCACTCGGGTCTGATGCTTGTCAGTGGCTGTGGTTTGTGCCGTGTCTGCCCTTGTCCTGAGACTGGTTCAGAGGTGGGAATATTACTTTCCCACTCAGGCTTGACCTCCCACCCACCCCATGTGCTGAAGGTGCTCAGATCCATGACCTCTTCCACACAAGAGGGGAAGTGGTCACCATGTGTGGTCACCATGGGGCTGGGGTCAGTCCTGTATGGTGCTAGCTGCTCTCCCGCTGAGTTGTGAGCATGAACCGGCTGAACTGAGGCACAGGACTTTCTCCTTGGTGAATCTGGAAGGTATAGGCCCAAGCTGGAGTTTAAGTGGGAAGAAAAAAATCTCCAAATAGGACAGTGGAGTGAGGAGAGCAGTTCTTGTATTTCTACCACGTGATGGGAACTTTTCATACATTTGCTCAGTTAGTGCTCGCAGGACTGATGTGGGAGCTGTTATTATTCCCATTTCACAGAGGACAAAGCTGAGGTCCAGGGGGCTTGCTGAGAAGTGTCAGGGCTGACCTATGAACCCGGATTTGCCTGTCCTGTTGCCCCTTTAGAGCCACAGGCTTCCAAGCGCAGTGTGGAATCCCTGCAGCACCCTGGGCAACTTCCCGAAGTCCAGAGGAGCTGGGGTGAAGCCTGTGCACCTCTCTAGGCATACTCAGCTTTCCTAAGGGAGGTTTTGACTCTGGTGATGGGATGGCCTCCTTTCTAGAGAATCTATTGGGAGCTCTGGGTGTCAGGAGGCAGTGAGTACAAGACATGGGCGTTGCATTCAGATCATAAGCCCACATTCACTGTGCATCTTTGCGCAAGTTACTTAACCTCTCCAAGCCTCGGCGCCTGCCTCTGTGAGGGGGCTCACAAGACCTACCGTGCTGGATGGTTGAGAATGAGGCCAGATACTCCAAAACTTTGCACACTGGAGGTCCGCGGCCAATGATTTCCACAGGGGAAATGGTGGGCAAACTGAGGGCAAGAAATGGCTTGCATCTAGTGGGTGTAGCCCAGGGGGCCTGAGCTCTCACCCCTTGACCTCTGAAGTCTTCCGCTGATCTGCCTCTGAGGGTGGCAGACACAGCCAGGTGAGAGGATGAGCTGGTGGTGCTACTGTGGCCTGGCAACCCGGGACAGGGCAAGCCAAGGGGCAGCTCCAATATGACCTGGCATGACCTGGCCCTTGCAGGCAGGCTCAGTGGTGCCAGGTCTGGAACCAACCTCCTGACACAGTGGGGAGTAGGGAGAATGCCTCGGAAATTCCTTCAGAGGCTTCCCAAGCAAATTGGAGAGCCTCCCCTTCCCCCTGCCCTCCTCAAGCTTCAGGTGAAGGCTTTGAGGTGGGAGATATCCCAGATGAAATCCTTCCCTCCAGCCAGCCTTGCAGTCCCTCAGCAGCTCAAGCCCACCTGGGAAGGGGGTTAGTAGTGAAAGAAGGGACCAACCGAGGCAAGGGAAGATAACCCAGAGTGGGGTGGGCCAAAGGAGCCCCTGGGATTGGCCAAGCAGAGAATGGATGATGCAGGGAAGGCCTGCTCATCTGCCATGTGTCATGGCCCAGAAGAACGTCCCTTTCCCCTTCATCTAAGACAAGGAGGTCTCTAAGTCTGGAGAGGAAGCTATTCATGGTTGATTGGGATTTTCTTTCTGTCAGACTTTCCCCAGGCTGTCTGACCTGGGCTTGGAAGGGAATGCACTTTGCACTGAGCTGGCTTCAGTCTTTCCCCTGAGAACCCAGGTCAGCTGAGTTATGCTCTTGCCTCCCCTTGACTTTAGGAGGCTGTGGATTAATCACACTGTATTCTTCCCACAGGCAGCCCCTTCCAGGGAATGTTCTAGAGTGATACCAATGACTTACATTGGGGGTGACACATCTGAGCATCAGCATGTGCTCTACATGTGCCATGTTTGGGTCTTGATAGGCCTCCACTGATCCCTTGTCCTTCCCACTCTGTCCCATCCACTAGCTCATGCCATGCAACCCTTGGAAACCAAGTAGAAATGAGGGGGTGTCTGAGATTTTTCCAATTAACTAAATGAAGCGTATGATTGAGTTAAAGACTATGGACTGGCTGGATTTTGTGAAATGAGGTTTAAGAATAAAACCAAAATCCACTCCAGCCTCGATGGGCCCTGTTGGGGAGCAGCAGCCCTGTATGCCCCTGTAGCGTGGCCTTCTCTCGAAGCCCTTTGCTTCCCTCCAGGAACCCAGGGCATATGGAGTAAAATCCCAAGAGCCAATGAGGAAGACGGCCCAGTCCTGGTGCCACCAGCAGGCTTGGGTTCCTGAGATTTCTGGCAGATACTGGAGGAATAGGGCTATTTCAAGACATGAGGCCTCCCCTCTTCAGTGAGGGTCTCCAGGGCTTCCTTAGGGTCAGGAAAAGACAAAGACACTTACTTCTGTCCTGGCAAAAAGAAATCAAGGTGGGAGGATGCATGGCCATCTCTGGCCTTCCTGTCTACTCTCAACAGCTTTCTCTCCCCAGGTTCCAGGAGACCTAAGCCCCTCTGCTCCAGGACACAGCATTCCACCAGCCCCCTTCCTACCCACTGCACACAGTTGTTCCCTTCCCAGTGAGCTTCTGGTCATCCAAGAGCAGACAAACTTGTTCCCAGAGACCCAGGGGCAGATGTGTGTTGGACTTGGGTCACCCGGGGAAGTCTATTTATAAATCACCCCGATAAGCACAATCTGCCCTGCTCAGCCCAGGCCACATGGACACGCTGTGTGTCTGGTGATTCTACTGCTAAGCTAACCCTCCTTGCACCATGATAGCAAACTGGACGTTTCCTGTATCAGCCAGGCCTAAAAAGTGGGCCCTGGAAGGTGCAGGAGGCTCAGGAACCAGCCAGCCACTGGTCCTGAAGGGTCTGGCTTACAAGCTATTCTAACAGAAAGAACTTTCACTGCTTTTTTGTGTGTGTGTATTAAATTGACCCATCTCAAGAAGTGTTCTTGTAACACAGTGGTCCCAAACTTTTTCTGTAAAGGGCCACGTTGTAAGCATTTTCAGTTTTGCAGGCCATATGGTCTCTGCTGATAGAGTGTAGAAGCAGCCTTAGACAATATGCAAATGAATGAGCGTGGCTGTGTGCCAATAAAACTTTATTTACAAAACCAGGTGCTCAGACCACAGACCAGAGTTACCAGCCACTACTGTAAAGGGAACTCAAATGCTGGAAAACAGGACCTCATTTACTACGCACATCTGTTTAATCTGCTGCCCAGGTTCCTATACTTATGGAGCTACCCGAAAGGCCTACACAATGACTCTTCTTAAGGCTATCTAGCTTTCCACACACATTGACCACTGCTGTTCTCAATGTTCAATTCTTCTCCACCAGAAAATAAAAGAGGTAATTTTAGACTCAGTCAAGCCTACCCTGTGGGAGTCTGGTGGGGGCCCTCCCAGGGTGTGTAAGAACAGGCAGCCTGTGGCGGGCTTTGTTTTGGGGACACACATGCTCGCAGAGCCCACAGGCCAGAACGTCTCAGTCACCAGTTTTTCTCTTTGTTACAGCTGGTGTGACCCTGCCTGGCCCAGCGCTGGGGGAGCTAAGAAAGCCAGCCTCCCTCAGCACTGAATGCTGAAAACCTGGGACCATGGGGTGCCCCCCATTTGACAGCACAGTGGCCTGGGCACATCTGTGCACTCAGCCATGTGGGAGCAGAGATCCCTGACAGATGACACCTAAGGACAAAGTCACACATGTACATGGTTCCGGGTACGTGGTCCCCGAGGCCCATCCAGCACACCAAGAACCTCAGCCCCAACACCAATGGGCTCCTGGCACACACATACCACCCTGCACAGCACCCTGGCACCGAACTACTTCCCCAGCACAGCATCGGCCCAGCGGGAACGTCCCTTCCGCCATGAGCTTGAGCCTCCCTGCCCACGCTAAGGAGCCAGACAAGTGTCTGGGCTGTACCTTCCGCTCTCTGCGTGTCCAGCTGCTCAGGCCTCCTCGGGAATGGGAGAGAACCCCGGCTCTGCCCAGCAGCCAAGACTTCTTCTTTCCTCTTTAGCCAGGCTGCCGAAAGGTGATAGGAGAGTGGATTCAGGACCCAAGCCTCCTCTAGCTCACAAACCTACCCACCTGAGGAAGATCAGTGTCCAGAAGCCGGCCAGACATGGGAAGTCCGCGAAGCTTACCTAAATAGAGACCCAGCCGGGGGAAACCAAATGGTGTTCTTGGTGGGGAAGAGGCAAACAGTCCGCACTGCAACACCCGCGTGGTGTCAAGTAACAGTCAGATTAAACAAACAGCCTCAGCTGCTATTTTTACTTCCAAATCAGCCACGAGTAACAGATCACTTGGGGAGTGAGAAATTGCTTGCCGCTTAGCTGGACCCTAACCACGATTCCAACTTCAATCCAGAATGATTGCTAAAGCTATTCCAGCACCTAGAGTCAAATAAAAATATCCCGAGGTGGGAAGGAAAACATTTGTTTAGGGAAACATTAAAAACAATAGAGTGTGTGCCTTGGAGCCAGAGCCCGGAGCCCTGCTGATGTCCCGGGGCAGAAATAGCCCGTTTCATCATCAGCTCTGGACGACCGCCGCCCGCATTCCTCGAGTAAGGAGCCGTCCTCTGCTGTGCTTTTGGAGCAGAATAATATGCAGCTGGGGGAAGGCCAGGCTGGGTCTCAGGGTGAGAGTTACAGAAGGATATGAAATAATCGGGGAAGAGGCAAGGTAAGTGTCCACTTGGTGAGCTTGGCTACAGCAAGCCCAGTTGTTTGCAAAGTCCAAGCACTAGTGGACAAGTCCCGTTCTGCCAGGCTCCCCTCTCCACCTCTGGGAAGGGCTGGCCTCCCTGCAACCCCTCAGGTGGGCTCATGCCTGCCTTCCCAATGGCTGCTTGCTGTCTCAGCCTGGGGTCACCTGCTCCCCAAACTGCCCGCAGATCCCCCAACTTTTTCCACTGGCTTTTCCTTGGCTTGTGCCATGCCAGCTCCCAGAGTGCCTTCCTTACTCTCCCAAGCCGGCCCTAGGATAGTCTGCTTGCTACCAGGATTTAATGCAAGAGTGGTTTTTCTTCCCCCTTTCTCTCCAAGATTCTTTTTTATGCTTCCCTGACTGTGGCCTGAGAAAGCAGAGATGACTGGCCCCCCTGGGTGTCCTGCTCTGTGCAGCCCTGAAAGCCTCTGTGCAGCCCTGAAAGCCTCTGCAACTTTGCAGTGCGCTGTGTCTTTGGGTCTATTTACAGACTGTCCCTTCTGCCCCTGTGGGCTCTTCAAGGGCAGCAACCTGTGTCCCAGCCCCAAGTTGGGGCCTGGCACCACCTCCAGCCTTGAACCGGCTGACAGCCAGGGCCACAGGGACCCAGGTCTATGTACTTTTGTCTAAACCAAGTCACAAAGAACAGCTCCTCCTTGCCCTGCAGACTAAGGCGTGAGATCCCAACCAGCAGGAGCATTCAGACCCGCCTCCTCCTGGGAGCCTCAAGACTTGCCTTTTGCCCTGCGAGCTTCAGAACCTCGCTGTGGGGATGATTACTCGCTGCTCCGCACTCAGAGATGCTTTGAGGGAGGCCCAAAGTGAACCCCTCAATTTTACCCACCCACCTCCCTACCTCCCCTGTTTGCCAAAACAAACACATGCCAAAAGGGCAGATAAAAACCATCAACTTGAGATGGGAGCCAACATTTAAAAAGTACACAGGATTTTGAGCCCTGGCTCCATTATTTCCTAGTCAGTTGACATGTCACATACTTACCCTTCCTGAGCTTCAGTTTACCCATCTCTAAAGTGGAGAGAATGCCTGTGCTCTGTGGGGTTCAGGGTCAGGGGAGCTCATGTACATGAATATGCTCGTCTATTGCAAAGCTTCCCAAAATGTTAGTCATTTATTTGTTATTTTTTCCCATGCTTTTTGCTACATCTCAACCATCTGTATCAACATTTACTATTTTCCTTTAAAGAAAATTTAAATTGACTTGCTTTTTTTCTTGAACAGAAGAACTTTATGGAAAACGACAATACTTAATAGATCATGGATTTGATATATTTATTAATTTCCCTCCCTCCCATTCTGCATTGAAACAAATTTACAGTCAGTTCATATGTCATCTGTTTGACCCAAATCATTTTGTTCCAGATGTTAGAAAATGTTGCATTACTAAATCTCATTTTATGGAGGAGTTCGCTTTGGCGTATGAGTAACATGAGCTGAAAGCTTCGGCAGGGCCCCTGGTTTTCCTAATTTGCTTTCCTCCCCTCCTCAGCACCTTCCTTCCCCAGCTTACGTTTCATTCTTCACAGGTGGAGAGCATGACCTCATGTCTTGTTTAGGATCCTAGGAACAGCAAGCTTTGCTCTGCAGCAGGAGTGAATGGTGTTTGCTTGAAGTGGCTGATTGAGGAAAGAGCACTGTGGGATGGCTGGGGAATGTTCCGGGGGCCGGGCAGTGGCGGGTAGCTTTGTCAATGACGTCAGCAGGAGGGGTAGGGAGAGAATAATAAAACACAGTTGACCCAGCAAGAGCCTGTCCTAGGAGCAGGCAGCCCTCAGGGCTTGGCTGGAGGCTCCATCCAGCAAGTCTGAGCATAGCTGACACCTGCAGAATCTAATTTCTCCTGGATGTCCCCCCACCTGCCCCGTGTAATAGACTCCATGTCTGTGCCAGTTACAGCGGGTATCCTGATGCAGACCATCCCCAGCCGGAAACACAGCCGCAGAACTGAGCCCAAGCTCCAGCCCAAAAACACTCAGGGTCTGCATGGCCCAGAGCTGGCATCTGTCCGGGGGACTGGCCCAGGCAAAGTGACCACTGTCATCCAGTCCAGGAGCTGTGAGCTGCATGGAAAGAATGTGAATGAAGACACAACTCTAAATGTGGAACCATGGATGCTATGTGAGCCAGTGTGCTCCCTAGCCGTCCAGAAAAACAAGGCCCACTTGTACATTCTGCAAGAGCATAAATAAAGCTGTCCTCAGGCGGCGTGCTGTGGTGGCCCATCCTTGCAGTGGCTTCACTGGCTGCACCCCTCAGCAAGGCCTCTGGAACACTGTGAGGGCAGCACACACACCCAACAGCGTGGGTAAAAAAGGGTCTAGTTATGGCCTTGCCGCATGTGGTGATCGCTAACTTAATTTTGCAGCAAATTTAATCTGCTCTGTATTGGTATTAATTAGAAATGTTCAAAAGCTGGTGATAAGGGCAGTGCAGAATGGGTCCTTCAGGCCAATTTCTGGTTCTGGGTATTTGAAGCTCATATCCCTGCAAATAACAGGAAGCCACTCACCTGATTCTTTTAACTTTGCGTCCTGGTTATATGTGACTTCCTGTCGGGGAAAGTTTCTTCATTATCACCCAGCTTTCCTTAGGAGTCATTTCCGTAAAGTTCTTCAGGAAGGTGGTGCATTTCCATGGCTTAATAATAATAATAATAGCAAAGTGAAAATGCTAGCCAGCACATATAGAATGCTTACTTTGTGCACCACATGGTTCTAAGTCCTCACATCAATTAACCCACACCCCATACACTCCTGATCATAGGTCCCGGCATGATTTTGTCCCATCCCCATGAATCGCTATCCATCGGGGAGCTAGGGAAGGATGAGATATGGAGAACTGATATTTCCTGAGAACCCATTATGTGCCAGGAAAACACTTTCTGTGCTTTGTTCCACAAAATCCTCAGTCTCCCTGTACGATGGCAGCTAATGTTTCCTTTTTAAGGATGAGGAAACCGAGGCTTGCAGAGGTGCCAGGATGCCACAGCTAATAGCAGCACAGAGGATGCAGACGAGGGCTCACCTGCCCACCTATCCAGTTAGTACTCTCCCAGCCCAAGTGCAGGACACAGCCACCTGTTCTCTTTGCCTCTCCCTGCAGAGAGGGCAATGCCTGCAGGGCACCTCCTTAGCTACTGATTTGTTATGGGGATTCCATGCCCACTGTGAGCACAGCACGAGTGTGTTTCCAAGGCTGATGGCAAGATGGTGCCTCACTGGAGGAGCCCTCACTTCGGGGGCTCAGGCCCAGCTGGGCTGGCTGCCTGCTGAGGGGCCTGAGCAGGAGGATCTCTCTTGCAGGAGTGCTGGGTTGGTGGGGTGTCGCCTGCTAATGTGTAGCTCAGAGGGGCTAGAGTTATGGGGGCAGGGCCCTGTTTGTAGCTCAGAGCTTGAAAGAGCCCAGGTTGCCGAGGCCCCTTCTACAGGGCTGCCCTTCTCCCTATCTGACCAGCCTGGTGCTGGGATGGCGATGGTCACATTCAACTGAGGGTCACCCTGGCTGAGGCCTCTCCTCAAGCCTGTTCCTTTAGGATTCTTTGCTTAGAACTTTACGATGGAAGACTTAGACATAAGAAACAGAATCTGTGAAGGAAATCCAGTTTATTAAAGTGCTACCAAGTCTCACAACAAAGCCATGGCAACCAGCTGGGAGGTCAGCTTCCTGGTGGATCTGGGTGTAGTTGCTCATCTCTCCACACTCAGAGAGATCTGGAAGCCCAGCGTTAAGAGGAGCTACTCCCTAGAGGATGGGTTGACAAACTTTTTCTGCAAAAGGCCAGATGGTAAATATTTTCAGCTTTGCAGCCCAGTGGGTCTTTGTCAAAAATGCTCAGTTAGGCCATGGTAGCATGAAAGCAATTAGAGACACCCTACACAAATAGGAGTGACTAACGCAGTAAATAAAACTTCAGCTTCAGAGTTTAAAAGAAGAAAGTTGATTTTCATACAATTCCATGTATTACAAATATTCTTATTTTGACATTTTCCCTCCAATTATTGAAGTGTGTACAACCACTCTTAGCTCACAGGACTGTCCAGAACAGACAGCACAGGGATTTGGCTCATGGGCAGTTTGCCGACCTCTGCCCTAGAGCCACTTTGTCCACTTGAGTGGCCACCAACCCTATGTGGCTAATAAGCATTTGAAACATGGCTGGTCTGAATCAAGATGTTCTGTGAGTGTAAAATGCACACCGGATTTCCTTAGCACAAAGAAAACCTTGGAAAATATCTCAACAATATTCTGTATTGATTACGTTGACATGACAATACCTTGGACATTCTGGGCTTAATAAAATATATTGTTAAAATTTACTTTCACACGTTTCTACTTTCGGAATGTGGCTCTAGAAGATTTGAAATGACATGTGTGGTGTGGGCTGTATTTCCACTGGACAGTGCTGGGCTCTACTCCTGGTCACGGACCCTCACCCTTATTGCCTGGTATGTCCATTAGGCCAGACTCGACTTGGGATCAGAGCTGAGTTGCTCATGGCGAAAGAGTTTCAATTTCTTCACTGCGATTGCTCTGAGTTCAGTTGTTAAGCAGAAACTTTCACAAGTGTATTCCTAGATCATGGGTATTGTTGTTCCTATTTGCTTCCACCATTGTCTCTAAAATTTATTGGGCCTTAAAATGAGACTTTAAGCACATGAAGAAAAATATTGTGAGCGTTGCCATTTTCCAAGCACCTCCAGAAGCTGCATGCTGGGTTAGCGGTCTCATACACAGTGCAGATTGATCTTCACAACCATTCTGGGAGGGAGGCATTCTTAGCTCCATTTCCAGATCCAGAATGAGGTCAAAGAGGTGAAGTCCCTCACCCCAAATTATGTACTTGGCAGCAGAGCTGGTGTCAAAGTCAGGGTTCCCTTTCTCCTCAGACCACTCTTTTCCCCGGTGCCATGTCACTAACACGCTGGTGGAAGCAGGGCCTTCTTGGAAGAGGGGCTTCCCCGTCCAGTGCAGAGGCAGAGGAAGGATTCCATAGAGCAGCCTGGCTGAGGGGAATGAGACTCTCAAGGCAGGGCTGGAATGCAAGCCCAAGCGTGCTGTTGCTACTCTGCACCCCAGGTGCCACCTGTTTTCTTTCTCCTAAAGAGAACAGGGAGCAGGGAGAGGAAGACCACTGTCTACCTGTCCCACACCCACTGTGGCTGCAGGGTTTGGTGCAGGATTGTTTTGGCTTCAGAGGTGGACCAAGGTAAAAGTCACCAGCTCCAGCCTTATGGACTCCTTGCCCCTCTCTGCATGCAGCTCCACCCTGCCCCAGGGCCTTTGCACCTGCCTATCGGATCCTCTGCTTGGAGCGCTCTGCCCCGACCCTAACATGGTTGCTTCCTTCTCACCATTCAAGCCTCAGCTCAAGTGTTACCTCCTCGGAGAGACTTTTCCTGGCTATCCCATTTAGAGACCCTCACCCCGATCCCAGCTGACCTCTGTCACATCCCTCACTCTATTCTTCATGGTCATGATCACTAACAGAAACCATCCCACTTCTTTGTTCCTGGGCTGTGCTCTGAGTATGCACTCCCTTCTTCCAGAAAGCAATTTCAAGACGACACCTACTTTGCCTGCCTCACGTTCTTCTGTGCACTTCATGTGCAATGAATGAGTGTGAGCAGTGGTTCTCAAGTCCCCCGAAGGAGGAAGCACCGATTGCTGGGGCCCTCCCTCGGAGTTCCTGCTTCAGTGGGTCCTCTGTGGGGCCTGGGTGTGTGCATTTCTAATAAGTCCCCAGGTGATGCTGATGCTGCTGGTCCAGGGGCCACCCTTGGAGAAGAAAGAGCGCCTGTTCCTGGACAGGCTGCACTGACTCTCTTCCACACTTGCTGTGGATGATTTCCTGGGAGCTGCTGTTCAAGAGTGGCTTTCTACTCAACTTGACTCAACAAATATTTACTGAGCAGTTCCTGTGGATCAGGCACTTCTGGTTGTTTTCTCATTCGTAACCTCCTTTTCTCCTCACTACATCTCTGAGGTGATTTACAGGCAAGAGAGCTGAAGCTTAAGAGGTTGAATAAATGGTTCAAGGTCACAGAACTAGGCACAAGTGGGGCTTGGGCTGGTTGCAGGGGGTTCTGGCACCTGGCTCAGGTGGGTTCCCATCCTGCCTTGTTGCTCTCTGAGGTCTGGCCTCCCAGGAGCCTTTGGGTATGGCTCACAGGTGCCAGGTATGTCCAGCCATCTATTTCCACTTCTCTGTGTGCTGCTGGGCAGAGCCACACAGAACTCCAGGTGGTACAGCCAGGAGAGTCTGTAGCTGAGCTGCTAAGTTGGTGAATTTTGGCCGCAGGGTCTTAAGCATTGCACTCTCAGATCTACCTCACACCAGCTGTGTGACCTTGGACATATGACTTGATTTCTCCAAACCTGCATTTGGTACCTACGTCATATAACTGTTGCAAATATTAAATGGGATGATGCAGGTGCTTAGTATGGGTAGGTACAAGAAGCTAATGAAGTCATTTTGTCATAATTGTGATTGCCTTGGCTCTCTCGTGGTTGGGTTGGAGGGCAATAGCAGGTCTGAAATGATTGAGAACTTGGGAGCTTGGGGCTGAGGAGGCGGTGAGTGGAGGACCAAGAAGCTGGGTACCTCCCTGCCATGCAGCATTACGCAGCTGTAGAAAGAAATGAACACCATTTCTCCATCCTTGCAGGAAGTAATTCCCAGCACAAGGGGGAGAAACATGGGTACAGTGTGTTTACCATTCACTGAAGGAGAGATTATAAATGTATGCTTATTTATATGGATTTCCTGATATTAAAAGAAAACCATAGAATAATTAAAAAATGATTATGGGGAAGAAAGAAAACAGGCTGATGGGATAAAGAAAAGGAGCTAGGTCTCCCTCAATCTACCCTTTTTTTGGGTAGATTTGACTTGGACCCATGACATACCTTCCAGAATTTTAAAACTAAATTAAATCAAAAAATGTAAAAAAGAAGCACCCAAAAACTGAGAGCAAAATGAAACAAATGAACCTAATGCATAGGTGGCATGATTTCACAAAAGGAAATTATATCAAATGCTTTTCAAATAAGTAATTTGATTTAACCCATAATGGGAATATACCCAAACACAAAATTATGAACTTTTAAATAAAATCTTAAACTGTTAGAAATATTGATAGATGACAGATAGAGCAAATAGGCAAGTGTGGGTTTTTATTCTTAGAAATATTTAATAGGGACTTATAAACAGAAGGCATGTCTGTGTCTTAGGTGGTGACAAGACAAGATGATGGATCCCTGTGTCCCTATCCCCAGACCCAGGGCTCATATACCACAGGGGAGGGGTGGCTCAGGAGGGATGTGTAAGACAACTGAAGTGTGACAACATCAATGTTATTTGACCTAAGGGCAGGATTTACAGTCAGCTCCCGCTCTATCTCAAAGAATAACAGATAAATGGGAAATCTCAGAGAACTTCCTGGAACAGGGGTTTGTCAGAAGCCAATGTGGTGGATTAGCTTAAATTGGTAAGTATGTTCATGTCATTCAAAGCAAGATTTTTTAGTGTTAGAGAAAGAAGATGCAAATATAAAACCAAAATATTAAGTAAAACTCTATGCATACATTTGAATATCAATATGAACTCTTAATTACTTTCTCTTAAAACATTATTTCTTAACTGATAAGATCTAGAAGCCATAACCAACACAATAGTAATGAGCATCTTTTGTACCTAGATTTTTGTCTCTAAATACCATTTCTCATTAAAAAGAACAGAAAATGTGTAAGAAGAGTCTGGAACCTTGGCCTCACCAGAAAGGCAAGCAGGCTGTGAAAATCTCCTGGGATCATGTGATGAGAGCCAAGGAGCTGACTTTGGGAGGCTCCCACTAGGAAAGATGATGGAACAGTGTGTACATCAGTAGGGATGAAAATCGGAATGGATAGAAAACACATGCAATGTGTTGAACTCATGAGTTCATAATACTACTAAGAAAAATAACAGCTCAGACAGCATTCCATGGTCCCTTAGCAAGACTCAGGGAGCAGCTTCATTCTCCTGAGAAGTGGGCCAGGGTTGGGAACTTAGCCTGACTCTGCTATGTGAACTGTACCAAATAGTCCAAGCCACCAAGTGATTGATGAAGGAGGGTTTCTCTAAAAGTAAAGATGGAAGGCAAACCAGAATATTATAACTTTTCAAGGCTCTGATGAAATCACAGCTTAATACAATAATTGCTACTGGGTTACCTATGAAAATATACAGGAAGTATTCTTGCCAAAACACCAAATCTCAACAGAACAAGCCTCTAAACCTTGATTTAACTCCTGACAGGAAGAATAGGAACAGAGGAAACAGATAAATGACACCATAAGGGAGTAATCAGCAGGATCCAGGAAAATTGGAAAAATTTGTGGAAAATTCTGCAGTACAAGAGCCAATTTGTATAATAAACACGTTGTTGAATATAAGGCAGGTGAGATCTATTGATTAAAAGACGCTAGAGACACATTGACCAAATGCCATATGTAGACCCTCTCTGCGTCCTGATTCCAGCAAAAATTTGTAAGACAACCAGGGATATGTGAAGGCTGCCTAGGTATTTGATTATATTAAGGAATTGCTGCTAATTGTTTAGAAGTGATAGTAGCATTATGTTGATAAAAGAGGCTTTACCGTACAGAGAGCCCTACACTAATACTTATGAATGAAAGCCAATGCCTGGGACCTCTTCAAAGTAATGCAGTGTATGGAGAAGTGGTTTGAGGTACAGTTGAAGCAATTTTTCTGAAGTTGGGCATTTGTAGTATTATCCTCTTTACTTTTGTGTACATTTGAAATGTTCCATAATTTAAAAAATGGAAAATTCCCTGGGGCAGTGAGGACAGAGAGGGTCAGAGGGAGCTGATGAGGAGGCGGGAGCTCCTGGGAAGGAGAGAGACGCAGCCAGGGAATCAGAGAACATGGGTGAGGCCCTGCGGGAGCCAGGGTGAGATCTGAGACTGTCCCTCAGGCCACATGGCAGAGGAGGTGGCCCGTCCTGCAGACTCCAGTCTGTCTGGTCACCTCACTTAGGGTTATTTGATATAAAGTGGCTTCAGGGAGGCCAACAGCCCTAGAAACATTGGCAAGTACACAAAACATCAGAAACAATTAAACATCCAACTTTAGAGATTGGTTGCCTGGGGCTGCCCTTATAAATTAAAAACTTAAAAAAGGAGAAAGTATTTATGGTAGATTGTTAAGTAAACAAGTAACAAATGGAGGTCATATATTAATGTAAAAACATGAATATTCATGCAAAAATGTATTTATATATTAAGATAGTCTTAAATACTGTATTACCAGGCATTAGAGAAAAAAATGCCTAAACAACAAATAGTGAAGAAAAATATGTGTGTGTGTTGATTTCTTCTTTAAAAAACAATGCATTTTTCATTGAGGTGACTTGCAGCAGAGTGAACACCTGGTCTTACTTAGGACGAGAGACACTTTCCATTTCCCCACCCCACAAGGGTCCCTGAGGTTTTTCCTGCTGGACCCACATGAAGATGAGTGGCTAATTTCACCTGTGATGTTAATGCCCCTAGAATGGATGTATGGGATGGTGGGGATAAAAATACCCCAGTGCAGGTGGAGTTTCTCTAGAAAGCCCAGAGCTATCTACTTTCTCCCAAAGGCTGGTCACTGGACTTTCCCCAGGGGCCAGTGCTGTGGCCTGGTGACCTGTGTCTGGGGCAGGGAGCTGCTTCTTGGAGGCTTGCAGGTCCCAAGTTTCCTTTATGGCATTGTCTTTGCTTCAAAGGATCACCTCGGCCCCAGCAGGGAGGCAGAGGTGCTTGTGTCCCCAGATGGGCTGGCTGCCCAGCTCCTGCACCTTCCACTTTGTCAGACCTTCAGGGCTTCCTGCTGGGGAAAGCAGTATGGCAATACCCCTGCCCTCACACACTAGAGGAGGTTCCTTTGCATTCTTCAGGCCAGAGCCTTTTAGAGCACAGAGTAGGAAACAGATACTCACAGTGGGATGGGCCTTGCATGCTGTGCAAGGTCAGGGCAGAGCCAGACTGTGTGCCCTCTGATGAGCAGGTTTGCAGGCCACAGTCTTCTCTCTGGGGTTGCTATCTGACATTCGGGTCTCAACTCCTCCAGACTAGCTCTGCTTCTTAAAGTTTCGAGAGGCTTCCAGAGGCCAGAATTCAGGGAGCTCTGAGGCTTCCATGTAAGTTTCTGGGCATCCACTTGTCGCTGTTCCTCGGTGTGGTGCGGTCGGGTCTGCAGAGGGCTTCCTGTCACTGTCTCTCATGCACTGGTTCTTGGCACAGCCCCAGCAGCCTTATCACCCTCCACTTTCCAGCCTTGGGAGCATGGGCTTGGAGACTTACGGAGAGTCACATGGTGAGTCCAGTGAATAACAGCTGGTGCCAGAGCCCAGAGCTGGGCGCCCAGCCCCTTGGCCAGGGGCTTTTCCCTCGGTTTCCCACTCCTGGCCTTCATGGAGGGTCCTGCACATGCCTTTCTTGCACACCTCTGGCTCTGAGCTCCAGACTTGCCTAATATAGCCCAGGGCCAGAGGAGGCCCAAAATGCCACAGGTGTGTTTTGTCGTAAAATAATTTGGATTGATAAGCAGCATTTAAAAATCAAGAGATTTTTGTGTTGATTGCTTCATTTCTGGCTCATTTTAATGGGAGATCAGGCACCACAGGGTGGCATTCTCAAATAGGGCCAGGGGCTGAGCTGGGCAGGGCTGTCCTTCAGACAGGGCCTGTGCCTTCCTGCGAACCACCTGCTACCTTCACTCATTTACAGAACCTGCCAGGCCAGAAGACTTCTGCATTTGCGGCTCTATTCTTGGGCTTCGGCTGTGTTGGAGACAATTGCTGGATCACAACAAAGCTAACCTGCCTCCCGGTCTCACCTCAAGCCAACTGCAGTGCTAGATGCCCTGACACCTAGTCCCGTCTTCCTCCCAACACTGCCTGTGGCTGTCCCTGAACACAGGGAGCACTGGATGCCACATCGACTTGAATTAAGTTCCAAGAGGACATAGAACAGGAAACCAGGAACTCTTCTGCTCACATTAATACTACAAAAGGCTTATCTTCAGAAACGTGTACCTTCTGTGAGCAGATACGTCTTCATGAAATATGAAATCCACCCAAATTTATTAAGACTGCCTGTGTAGTAAGTAGCGGGAACTCAAACTGAGCAGCCCTCCGTTAGAGTCTCATTATTATTATCGCGTTATTTATTTATATCCTACCCTAAGACAGACATGATGTAATCCAGTAATTAAGATGGTTATGATTGAATATTTATTAAGCACCTACAATAAGCCAGGCACTGATCCACATAAAATGAGTCTTTACCCTCAAGAGCTCTCGTCTTGCTGCCAAGGGGAGCTCAGTGCCTCGTGGAGGGGAGCAGGGGGGTGTTTAATGGATTTGTCTTCCCCGAGCAAGCCTAAGAAATGAAGCTGATCAGAAATTGATCTGAGTTTAGTCTCGCTGTCCAATTTGAACAAAATGAAAACGATCTGTCGCTGGGTTAGGAGAGGACTGGGTGTGCGGAGGTGCTCTCCCAAAAGTGCCCCAGCCAAAGATGGAGGCCTCCAAGACACAGGTGGGTGGCAGCTGGGTGAAGGTCTGAGCTTTAAATTTATCCTCAGGCTGAGATTGGGCTGCTCTTTTGTACTTCTTATAAACTTAGCCGTGTTCTGACATGTTGCAAGCTAACACTTGCTGGGTCCCTACTGTGTGCCAGGGGCTCGGGCTACAGAGGAGAGCCAGGCATAGCCCAGGGCATCCTGAAACCAGCTCCCCACAAGATGCCCTGCAGGCTCCTTTCTCCCTCTGCAGGCCTCCAGTGCCCCCCACAGCCTGTGGCAGCTTCCTTGGCCTCTCCTCTTTCTGGTCTCTCTTTCTATCTTCTTGCTTCTTCCTCTGCACTGGGCCACTTCTCCTTAAAGGGACCTGCTGGCTACAGCCTGCACCCTGCTCCCTCTGTCTCTCCTTGGCCTGGCAACACTTTTTTTATTCTACACTAGAGTGAAGAATAAACAAATGAACAAAGCACAAAGGAGTCAATGAATAGGCACAATCGTAAATGTGTACCCAGCATTGATACAAGAACTTCTGTGACCAACGTTCTTTGCTTACAATTGTTCCCTAGATTATTTCTGTGTTTGGGAAGAGAGTGGAATGTCCCCTAGGTTCTTGGGTGCCTTTGGAAGGAGATGTTTTGAAAACTGACACAGACATGCCATGCTTCCCTTAGCACCAGCCCTGACTCCAGCATTTGGTTCAGATAAAAATCAACATTTTTTTTTTTTTTTTGGAGACAGTATCTCACTCTGTTGCCCAGGCTGGGGTGCCCTAGCATGATCATAGCTCACTGCAGCCTCAAACTCCTGGACTCAAGGGATCCTCCCATGTCAGCCTCCTGGATAGGTGGCATTACAGGTGCACATCATCATGCCTGGCTCATTTATTTTTATTATTTTTATTTTTTGTAGAAGGAGGGTGTCACTTTGTTGCCCAAGAGGGGCTCAAACTCCTGGCTTCAAGCGATCCTCTTGCTTGGACCTCCCTAAATGTTGGGATTACAGGCGTGAGCCATCGCACCAGGCCTGATAAAAATCTACTTTATCCTGAAAGGTGCCTTAGTCATTTCCACAAAATATCAGTTTTGTAAAAATGTTATGATTTTCTTTTTAAATTGTGGTAAAATACATGTAACATAAAATCTACCATCTTAACCATCTTTATTTATTTTATTTTTATTTTTTGAGACAGAGTCTTGCTCTGTCACTCAGGCGTGTTGCTCAGTGGCACGATCTCCGCTCACTGAAACCTCTGCCTCCCAGGTTCAAGTGATTCTCCTGCCTCAGCCTCCCGAGTAGCTGGGATTACAGGCACCCGCCACCACGCCCAGCTAATTTTTGTATTTTTAGCAGAGACAGGGTTTCACCATGTTGGCCAGACTGGGCTTGAACTCCTGACCTCATGTGATCTACCCGCCTCAGCCTCCCAAAGTGCTGGGATTACAGGCGTGAGCCACCGCACCTGGCCCTTAACCATTTTTAAGTATACAGTTCTGCAGTGTTAGATACATTCCCATTGCTGTGCAGAACTCTTTTCACCTCGCAAAACTGAAACTCTGTATCCATGAACAACTCCCCATCCTCCTTCCCCCAGGACCTGCAACCACATTCTACTTTCTGTCTCTACGATTTTGATGACTCTATGTTCCTCACATCAGTGGAATTACACAATATTTGTCTCGTGGTTGGCCTCTTACTCTTTGCATAATGTGCTTAAGGTTCACCTATGTTGTAGCATGTGTCAGAACTTCCTTCCTTTTATAGGCTGAGTAGTATTCCATTGCATAGGCGAACCACATTTTGTTTCTCCACTCATCTGTTGATGGACACTGCAGTTGCCTCCCGCTTTTGGCTATTGTGAATAATACTGCTACAAGCACTGGTGTACAAATGTCTGTTCAAGTCTCTGATTTCGTTTCTTTTGTGTAAATACCCAGAAGTGGGATTGCTGGATCGGATGGTAATTCTGTGTTTAATTGTTTTAGTAACCACCATACACAGTGACTGCACCATTTTTCATCCCCACCAGCAGTGCACAAGGCGTCCAATTTCTCCACATCTCACCAACCCTTGTTATTTTCTGTTCTTTTGATAATGGCCATCCTAGTGGGTGGGAGGTGGTATCTCATGGAGGTTTTGATTTGCATTTCCCTGATGATTAGTGATGTGGAGCATCTTTTAAAAAATAGTTTAAACAAGCATCTAAACACAACTTAAAAGAGAGTTCTCATGCTAGGACATGCTGTGTGGTCAGGAACTGTCTTGTCTCACTCTGTGTAGATAAGATGGGCACAGATGGCCAAGGGCGAGAGCCTGGGTGACCCACTGTGTAGCCTCTTCCCTTTTACTCAGCACAGAGCTTCCCAGCTTCAGGGTGTGCTCTGTCACCCGTGGAACACCCAGCACTGTAGAGGCTGTGCTCACCCCTGGCGTTTCTGCCTGAATGGGGCTGGAATGGTGCTCAGCCATATAGGGAGAAGGTTCCAAACCCTCCCAGGGGAGTCTGAGATGCAGCCAGGCGGGGGTCCGCGTGGGATCCTTGGGATCAAAGAGGAGACACAGGCCCCCGTGGAGAGGCCGGTGACTACCTTGCCTGTGGGCAGGTTTCTCCTGGTGCTGGCAATGAGGCCACTCTGGGCAGCCCACTTAGGATCCTGCTTCCTGATGCCATCAAAAACCCTCAACAGAGGCCCCAGTTCCAGGCCTCATAAGGTTTCTATTGCCGGGCTGCAGGGTGCCTCTTCCTCATGGAAATTGAGCTGTCACTGTTATCCATGTCCCCACTTGGGGGGACAGGACATTTGCTTTCCTGTACTATTTTTTCGATTGGAACTAGTTGTGAAGCTGCAGCATCTCCCAAATGCATCTGAAGACAGGACTCGCCTGGAGGCTTGATACAAAACAGATAACCAGGTCTCTCCCAGGAATGTCTAATTTGGTAAGTCTGGGTTGGGGCCCAACAGTCTGTTGTTTTGTTTTTAAGCAAGCACCCAGCTTATCTGGAGTCAGGAAAGACTACCCTGAAGTGTGCAGAAAGGCTTCCCTTGGCTTCTCGGCTTCCCTTGGGTGGTGACCCACTGCCCTGTGTCCCCATAACAAGTGCCTCTCACCACATGGTACTTCACTCTTCACCAGAAGTTCTCTAAGTTCTACATTCTAAAAAGTTCTAAGAGATTCTCTCAGTGTGGGCCCCAGGCTGACAGCATCAGCACCTTGCAGCTTGTTAGAAATGCAGATTCTCGGGCTCTACTGCATCAGAGACTCTAGGGGTGGGCCCAGAAAGCTCTGTTTTTACCAGCCAGAGGGTTTTCTATAACTTTTGGTCTTCACAGTACATTTCCACACATTGCCTCCTGCCACCCTCACACTTCATAGGTGGGGAGACTGGGTCCAGGGGGTCACGTGGCTTGTCCAGAGTCACACAGCCAATGGGAGACACAGCTGGAACCCAGGCTGAAGTCCAGACTCCAGATCAGATGCCCCATGAGCCCCTTCCCCAGAGATCACAGGGGCCTGTAAAGACAAGGGCCTGGAGCCGAGGGGATCCAGAAGGGTCTGATCCCTGGTTCTGACTTCACTGCAAGGGACATGAGGAGCCAAGAATGAAAGCAATGACATATATACCATACAGGTATGCCTTTCACATAAACTAGATTTGTCCAATAAACATCTAAACAACCTCCCACCTAGGACACCCCTCCCCCTCAAACAAAACCCCAATTAACTAGGGTGTAAGAGTCTCAATTACACCAAAGAGGAAGAACTCTTAAAGGATGGCCTCGCTAGGCAGGCCAGACATGGATGTGACATCACCACAACCAAGGGCATCAGGGAGAATGACATCTGCCAGAAAATGAGACTGCCATTGACCATCGTTTTAATTTAGAGCAAGATAAAGCCACTAAACCCAGGCCACACCCTTGGGGAACTATTTTAATAGCCATTGCTGTCGAAACGCTGGGCCTGCCTGGAGTGGAGAGGAAACCTCCAGCGCCGCTGGGCTTGAAAGAGAGCAAGACTTAAAGCAGAGCTGTGACCTCAGGGAATGTTTTCCACCTCCTCTAAGGAATGCTGGCCACCCCTGTGCTCCCTCCGCAGCCTCCCGGATGGCGGGACGGAGAGGCAATCAGAGAAGAGAGCTGGCATCTGGTTTCAGATTCCAGTTTGGCCTCTTACTAGCTGTGTGGGTGTGGGCAAGTTATTTATCCACCCTGTACCTCAGTTGTCTTGTCTAGGAAGCAGGCATAATATGGCCCTGGTATTTTCATGTTATATTAAGCATAGACAACGTGAAGGGAACCTTTAGCTCCATACTTGATCTGAGGTTGGCGGCTCAGTTAGGAGAGTGATTTGTTTGTCCTCCTTGAAAGAGGCTTTTTTTGCACAGACCCTGCCTCTCTGGGTCCAGGCTGATGGGTTAGCAACAGACAGCGGTGCCGGGAGGCTTCTTTGCCTCCAGTGAGTCCACTGGACCCAAATCATCACTACTGCCTCTCAGCGCGTCCCTCCACAGAAAGGTGAACATGGCTAGGTCTTTGATCTCGTTTAAGTCACAACACAAAGCTTGTTGTCTCCATTTTCCTAGTGTCATTTCCTCCTAATTCAGACCCCACCATCATCTTTTCCTTTTAAAATTCTGGGTACCGGGGACCCTGAGATGCACAGGCACAGGCGGCCCCCACCAGGCTCAGCACGCTGCCCCCTGCTGGCCGCTGGCCGACCCTGCAGGTTGTGTTGTATTACCAGGGGACCCTGCAGGCCTGGGCACTGGGGCAAGGCAGTCTTCTCTGGCTGTGGCTGCAGGTGGGAAGGGCTCGGCATCCAAGGGAGAGACTGCCTAAAGTTCAGGGAGCTGAAGAGAGAGCCAGGAGGTTTCCCTAGGAGGTGGGCTGGAATTTGGCGGGTTCAGGAGGTTTGGGGTGTTGGAAAAGCATTGTCATGACCTGCCCTCACTGGGGGAATATGCTTGGGTCACACACTTAAAATGGTGAGGAATTCCTACAGCTGGTGAATTAAAAATGTGTACTGGCAAGTTAAAAGGGCCAGGAACCTGTCTGTGTCTTTCTCTGAGTTGAAGGAGTCCTCTTCTTGCATTTCCTTTCTCCCTTCTTTCCTGATAAAATGTATTTTTCTCATCATAGGCAATTTTGGGGGAAAAAACTGGAAAGTGGGGAAAAAACTGCACCCAGGAATGTTGCTAATGGGGAAGGTTATGAATGTGTGTGGGGCAGGGGTATAGATGGGGACATCTCTGAACCCTCTGCTCAACTTTGCTGTGAATCTAAAACTACTCTACAAATAAAGTTTATTGATAAAAAACAAGCAAAAACTCCACCCATAGTCCTGTATGCCATTTAAATGCAATTCATTTATAGTTTTTACTTCCTTTTTTCTTATAGTTATGATCTGGATAATTTCATAACCTTTTTTGTTATGAAACTTTATAACAAAAGCATGATCATGTTACTATGAATTCTTCTGAAACACATTCTTTTTTTCTTTTTTAAGATGGAGTCTCACTCTGTCACCCAGGCTGGAGTGCAGTGGTGCGATCTTGGCTCACTGCAACCTCTGCCTCCCTGGTTCAAGTGATTCTCCTGCCTCAGCCTCCCAAGTGGCTGGGACTAGAAGGGCACACCAACACACCTGGCTAATTTTTGTATTTTTAGTAGAGATGGGGTTTCGCCATATTGGTCAGGCTGGTCTTGAACTCCTGACCTCGTGATCCACCCATCTCAACCTCCCAAAGTGCTGGGATTACAGGCGTGAGCCACCGCACCCGGCCAATACTATTTTTTAATGACTTAATATTCATGTGATGGGGTTTTGATGTTATGTGGCTCTTTACAAAATGTCACGATGAAGATGTTTATAGGTAAAACTTATTTACTTATTGCCTTCAGATATGTTTGCAGATATGTAATTACTGGGTCAAAGAGACACACATTATTAAGCTCTCTATGCATACATACTGCAAAATCGCTTTCCACTACCACCACCAGCAATGAGTAAGCCTTCCTGTTTGAGCCCATCTTTGGCAGCATTAGGTATTTTCATTTTACCAGTCCTTGCCAGTACGGAGCCTCAGGTCTTCAGAGACACCCCTGGTGATGTCAGAGGCCAGATGTAGAGTGCTGAGTAGGGTGCCTGGTGAGCACACGGCATGTGGATTGGGGGAAGTGGTCTTTTAGTCACCACCAGGGCACAGCACCCTTCTTGGGTTCCTGGTTACTGATAGGGAGACCAAATGGAACAAGCCTGGGTGGACACAGACCCTGAGCTTCTTTTAGAAGGCAGCACAGGGTGTCCTGTGGCAGCGATGTGTAATGTGGAGTGCCGCTTAGGGCATAGTCCTAGGTTTGAATCCCTTCTCTGCTATGCTCCTGGCCATATGATTGTGGGCAGGAGGTCATCTCCTGAGTCTCTGTTGTTTTAATTTACTGTGAGGCTAAAAAGCTCCCAAGCAGAGCTATTTGGGGAAATGAAAAGGTGACATTCCCACAGGAGCACTGCATGTCAGGCTAGCTCTTTTCTTTGCTTTGTTTCCAAGTCCCCCAGCAACCAGGTCACAGCCTACACCCAGATGCTCGAGCTAAAAAGCACTGGGTGGCCTGGCCTTGCCTGCATGTGCCATGTTCTGAGGTCTGTATGTGCTGGGAGCTCTGCAGCAAGCAGGAGTTGTCATCATGGAGGGTGAGGGACAGCTGTGTCTTCCTTTCCAGCTCTGACAGGGCCTCGAATCTGGGAAAGTGTCAGGTGGTGAGCCTTCCATCATTCTTCCTCCTCATCTTTGGGATAAGATCGTGAGATGCATGCTGGTAATTGCTCAGGAAAATAAAGCCTTCTTTTTTTTTTTTTCTTTTTTTGAGAAGGAGTCTCGCTCTTTCACCCAGGCTGGAGTGCAGTGGCGCGATCTCGGCTCACTGCAGGCTCCGCCCCCCAGGGTTCACGCCATTCTCCTGCCTCAGCCTCCCGCGTAGCTGGGACTACAGGTGCCCACCACCTCGCCTGGCTAATTTTTTGTATTTTTAATAGAGACGGGGTTTCACCGTGTTAGCCAGGATGGTCTCGATCTCCTGACCTCGTGATCCACCCGCCTCGGCCTCCCAAAGTGCTGGGATTACAGGCGTGAGCCACCGCGCCCGGCCAAGCCTCCTTTTTAATCAGGTGCTAAAAGTGCTTTCAGCAGCCTCGTGCAGGGCTGCTGACAGAAGTAGTCTCCGACCAATTTTGTAACACTTCAAACAGCAGAGGTAAGATTGCTTCTGGAAAATTAGTGCCCCCTGCCTTGATTTGCTTGAACCACTTAGCACAAGTCAACCCCAGAGATGGGAAATACTGATGCGTCTGTAACTCAAATATTGCTGCAGTCCCTGCTGAGAACTTAGGCAAACCGCCTTCTTGGAGTGTTGCTTTCAGTTTCTTCATCTGTAGAATGGGGATAAATCGACAAAAACTACAACTCTTCTATTAGGAGGATGGAGGGAAAAGGAGAAAAAGTCATGGCGTTTATTGTGCTGCATGCTTCTCCTGTTCTATTTCGTTTGATTTTTCCAAAAATTCTAAGGCAGGAGGCATCATTATCTAGGATTTGAGTCCGTCCTGCTGCACAGCCCAAGTTCCCTTCCCAAAAAAGAACTCTGTAAATGCCCATGCACACAAACTCCCTGATAATGCCGTAATTACTCAGGGATGCTA
This sequence comes from Symphalangus syndactylus, assembly GCF_028878055.3. NCBI lineage: Eukaryota > Metazoa > Chordata > Mammalia > Primates > Hylobatidae > Symphalangus > Symphalangus syndactylus. The sequence continues at coordinate 84,287,170 of NC_072426.2, forward strand.
AAGGAAAACCGGCTTTGCCACCCACAGCTGATGTGTTTCTTAATCCCCTTGTGCTCAAATTCCTCCTGCTGCAAGCAAAGCTGATTGATTTTAGCTTCTGCCTCCTAACAAGGTTGCTGTGCTGCCTGTTTCTCTCAGGTGAAAAGCACTAAGCAGATTACGAAACCTCCCTAACACTGGAAGCAAAAATGTGTTCAGAAAATGGAAACTTGCCCAGAGCAGCCAACTGAGCCTGCACAGCTGGGGCGGCACGGGGGTGAGGGCAGCGATTCTCTGCCACCTCCCTCCTGCTCCCCAGTGCTATGGTTCTGCTGCTCATAGATAGCATCTTAGGTCAAGCAAATGGCTAAATATAGCCAGTCTCCCAGCTAGGCTGTCATCGGGGCTGTCAGCAGCACCGTCCCAGGTTTTCAGACTTAGTTTTAGGCTTCAGCTTGACAGCCAAGCTCAGTTATGGGGTGGGGCTTTTGTTTTCAAGAGGAATCCCACCTCCCCTCCACTCCAATTTTAGGCTAAGGGACAGACCCCACAGAGCGCCTGGAAGGCAGATGGGGAGTGGAGTGGGGATGGAGAGAGTGTTGGTCCCCGATATCCACATGTGGCTGAGTCTTGAAGATCAAAGTCTCTGACTCCCATGCCCCACGGGCCTCAGGGAAACACTGCTGCCCACTAGGAGCTGTTGGGCCCATCAGCAGAGCCAGCATTATCATTGTCTTACCACCAGCAGCTTGGGATCTTGGGCAGCCGCTGAAACTCTTTGGGCCACCAGTGGCCTCATCTGCAGGAAGGAGTAGTGGTAGCTTCACACTGGCTGTTATGGTGCATAAGGGGAAGTGAGGCCAAGTCCATGTGGGTGAACCAAAGGGCCTCACACTGGTGGAATTCATGTATACTGAGGCTGCCACACATGTGCTTTATGATCAGCCCTTCCACACAGAGATCCATTTCAGTGCAGCCAAAATGTTCTGAGATCTCTATGTGCTCAGAGCTCAAAGCTCAGAAAAATGGTGAGCTTGGGGTGCACAGCCAATGTAAATGGGACTGAAAGCACATTTGATAATATCACAGTCTCCCTCTCTCCCCATCTGCCTCTTCTCCAAAGCAATGATCAGTTGTGGCGTTCCCTGTTCTATTGGTTGAGAATTCTCAAGGAAGAAACCAGTTGAGGCAGAGATGCACAGCTGGGTCTGGGCAAGGCTGAGGGGGTGGGGCTTAGCGGGGGCATTCCCTGATAGAGAGGTTGAGGGATCCAGGGCTACTGTACTTTACCGCTCCATCTAAAACTCCAGGAGTGTTCTTCCGGGCCAACGGCACATCCTGGATTTGTGCAGCCCACAGTCTGTGCAGCTGATGCAGTGGAACCTCTTGGGCCACCTTGTCCCTTGGAGATACAGCCTGGGTGTATGCAAACTTCTTCTTCACTCTTCTGGGCCCACTGGCTCCCGGGTTAGGGGGAGGGACTGAAAGGGGCTGAGTCAAAGTGATTTATTTTTGTCAGCATTCATTCCCTCTATCCAGTGGTGCAGTGCAGTATAGTTTGTTCACATGGATTTGAATCATCCATTTATTCTAGAAGAATTTGTTTTGTAACCACCATGAGCCAGATAATAGGGGTATCTGAGCCAGATACAGGAGTGCACCGTGAGCCAGATACAGGAGTGCACAAGACAGACAGAGTCCCTGTTTTCTTGCATTTATCTCTGGGGGCTGGAGCAGGGGACTCCAGAGGAGAGCAGAGAGCAGACAGGGCCAGACCACATGAAGCCTCAAAGGTGAGGGCATTGGGTGTGCATTTCATTTGGTTACAGGATGCCAATGGTGGCTCCAATCAGGGGCCAATACTACCTACTACTACACTTTAAAAAGACTTCCCTGAACGGAAAGAAGGCTGTTGTAGGATGAGACTGAGCAGGACAGTCAGTCAGAAAGCCACTGCGGGGGTCTGGTGGGAGGAAAGGTGGCCCCGAGGCTCACAGAGGGCAGAGAAGCGGTCATTTGGGACAGAATTTTTTCCTTTATTTATTTTTAATTTATTTTTATTATACTTTAAGTTCTAGGGTACATGTGCACAACGTGCAGGTTTGTTACACAATTTCCAATTCTTCTCAATGAGTATGTATTACTGGCCGAAGGCTCGCCTGTGAGAGATGAGGAAGATGAGCTTGAGTGAGACTCCTAGTGCTGAACCCTTACTTTCTCTGTGAATGTGGGGGTGTCACTTACGGTCTGGTGAAATTTTGGGAAGCTGGCACATTCTACAGCTAGCACATCATGACTGGGCCCATGTGCCAGGTACAGCCCTGAGTGATTGTCACATATTGACCCTTTTTAATCATCACGGTAATCCTAAGAGCGAGGTACTATTATTGTCTAATAATTTGCTTAAGGTCGCCTGGCCAGTAGCCCGGGCATCCTGGCTCCTTTGGAAAATCAGTCTCACCAGTGGCCATTGTCCTCACCTCAGGTCACCAGCTTAAGGGTCTTGGCTCACTCCCATTGCTGCAGGATCAGGTCCATAATTGAGAATTTGATACGTGCTTTCCCCCCTCAAACATAGGTTTGTAATTCCCCTATGAGTTGCTAGAAGATAAATTAACTACCCCAAATCCTGTCCCTTAAACAGGAGGTAAGCTTTGCCCTGGAGAAGGCATGGGGTGGCTGGACTGCTTTGCACGGGCCCCTCTGCTGAGGAGAGGGTCTTGTCCTGGAGATTATAGTGGTATCTTTGAGCCCATTTGGAAGTTTCTGCAGGACAGGAGGGCTGCCACTCACAGTGTCCCCATCCAGATGTCTCCATGCAGTGGCTCTTTGAACTGCTAAGGAGCAGGGAGGCCTTGTGGGATCAGCTGACCATTGGCTGTGGTGGCTACTCTGATCAGCATCACCTGAGGGCAGAAGAGGAGAGAATACACAGGGAGATGAACGTGAGTCGAGAATCTACCAAGCCCCTGTCCTTTACTGTACCCTGAAACTTTGTCCCTGTATATTTTTCCATGGACCATCGGGCCAGCTGTCTGTTCACAAAGGCCTATTCTTCAAAAACAGAGTGGGAGTGTCAGCTCAGAGCCTTGGGATGGGCAGTTCCACATGTATGTGTGTATTTGCAGTCCTCCCGTGGGCTGTCAAACAGTCTGAAGAAGGAGGGTAGCATTTGAGGCAGTGTTGGAAGAGAATGAGAATGAGCTGGCTGGTGCAACCTGGTATGCAGGTAAGGGAGGAAAAGGGTGAGAGCCAGGCACTGCACGCTTGTGAGTTAGGAACCATAGTCTTTGCCTTACAGAAGAAGAAATGGAGGCTCCAGCTCACCCCAGCACTCAGTGGCAGGGTGAGCCATGCACCCAGCTCCCAGGATGGTGCCTCTTGCCATGTGCCCCCCTTGGCTCCCACACAGCCGTCCATTGCGTTAATTGAGTGCTTCAACAGCCTTTGAAGGCTGGGTTTTGTGCTTGAATATATTGCCACATTAATAACTTCAGAACATTTCAGGCCGTGTCGAAATAGTAAATTAGGACAGGACGGGCTATATATTCAGCGCAGAGAGCTGAAGTACCATTTTATTACATGTGCCATGGAATTAAAGGCTTAATTTTCTTTTAAAAGATGGTGATGCATCATTTCCCACAGCCAGGTAAAAAACAGTTAGCAGAAATGATTTATCCTTCATTCCATTTAAACATCAGAAACTAGAATCCCTGGATCTTGCTCTCCATTATTTATCTCTGCCTGGAGGGCACTTGAGACTTTTACCTGCTAACTTGATGGACACAGCCAGGCCTTGGGCATGGTCGGGAAAGAGGGAGGCCGATAGCGGCAGCCAGTGCCTGGCTCAGGCAGCAGCACTTGTCTTTGGGATGAGGGATGTGGCTTCCCTCACATGGGCTCTAGGAGCCGACAGGCTGCATTTGACCCTCAGGCTGGGCCACAGGCTGTCTCTGTGTTCGGACAAGTTCCTCACAGAACCTGGCCTTCTCACCTACAGAATGGAATAATGGCAGAATAGAATAATGGAATAATGGCCTCCTTTTGGGGCTGTTATAAGGCTCTCATGAGATTGCAGGTGGAAAGAAAGTGGGCTTTCAGTGACTCTGGCACAATTATGTGTTATTTGCAGGAAGAAATCATTTTAGAACAGCTCCTTTTTTTTTTTTCAAAACAAAAGTAACATATATTCATTGAGAAGCATTTGGGAAAAAAATAACAGCAAAGAAAGTAAAGAACACAGTATCATATTGCCCAGTGGTGGTCAGTGTTATTTTTTTCCTTTTTCAGAATACTTTTTTTTTTTTGAAACAGAGTCTCACTCTGCCGCCGAGGCTGGAGTGCAATGGCATGATCTCAGCTCACTGTAACCTCCACCTCCCAGGTTCAAGCAATTCTCCTGCCTCAGCCTCCCAAGCAGCTGGGTTACAGGTTCCTGCCACCATGCCCAGCTAATTTTTTGTAGTTTTAGTAGAGACGGGGTTTCGCCATGTTGGGCAGGCTGGTCTTGAACTCCTGACCTCAGGTGATCCACCCACCTCAGCCTGCCAAAGTGTCAGCATATTTTTATGAAACAAAATTAGGTTCAGAGACATTTGCAATTTTATATTCTGATAGAACTTAATGCTATCATGATTCTGGAGGCCAGAAGTCCGAAGTCGAGGTGGAAGCAGGCACCCTCTGAAGGCACTAGGGGCACATCCTTCCTGGCCTCTTCCAGCTTCTGGTGACCCCATTTATTCCTCAGTTTGTGGCTCACATTTCCCCACGTGATACCAGAACGTGAACATTTGCCTGGTCACTAACTACTGTCTACAAACTTCTTCCTTGTATGGCTGCATGCTATTCCTTTATGTCAATGTGCAGATAATCTATACCTGTCTCTGATGATTGGATCTTTAGATTTTTTCTTTTATGAACACTTAAAAAACCCTCCCACAAAAGTAAGAGGCATGTATTACTAGCCCATTTTGCAGGTTGTTGTATTAGTTTCCTGTGGCTTCAGTAACAAATTACCACAAATTAGGTGGCTCAGAACAACAGAAGTTTATTCCTCATGGTTCTGGAGGCCAGAAGTCTGAACTCAAGGTTTTGGCAGGACCGTGCTCCCTCTGAAGGCTCCAGGGGAGGATCCTTTCCTGCCTCTTCCAGCTTCTGGTGGCTTCTGCGGCTGTTGCTGCATTGCCCCAATCTCCGTCCCCATCTTCCCCTGGCTTCTCCTGTCCAGGCATCTCTCTTCTTTTTGCATGTCTTTTCTTATGAGGGCACGTTGCCACTAAATTTAGGGCCCTCCTGGATAATTATGATATCCTCATTTCAAGAGTCTTAGTGTAATTACATCTGCATTAGATTAGAGCTTTGGTCACATTTATTGTCTCATTTAACCTCCCTAGCAGCTCAACCAAGTAGGCCTGTTATCGCCATTTCACGGCTGAGAAATAAGACTGAGTGAGGTTGAGTGACTTGCCCAATGTCATACAGCTAAGGAGGGCATGGAGCTGGGATTCGAGGCTTACTAAAGCTGTCCCTTCTAGGCCTGAGCAGGTAAAAGGCTGCAACCATGCTTCTTCCTGCTAAAGCTCCTCAGTCAGAGATGGACTTCTTCAGGTAGAGGTGCTTGAAGGCCGTAAGACCCAGAGGCGCGCACGTGGTAACGTCACTGATGTGAAGGAATCCAAGGCTCCTCGCCAGTAGCTGGGCCAGAGGCTGCTCCTGCCCTGGAGAAAGCCGTCTGCCAGCTCCCAGGCCCCTGGTGCAGAGGGCAGCCGCCTCCCGGCACAGAGCTGTGGGAGGGGCTGAGTAAACCAGCCAGTGTGCCGGGATTTCCTCTTGCCCAGCTGTGCCCAGCACCGGATGGGCTGAGGGTGGACCCTGCTCCAACTCGGCCACTCATCAGTAGGGTCCCTGTCCCCCTGCATCCCTGGCACTGTGCACAGCTTCCTGCCTTCCCTCTGTGTGATGGCCCAAGGCTGAGACGCCGCCCACTAAGTCCCTCCAACCTGGCCTTGCCAAGAGAGCAGGGAACTCAGAGGTGCACAGAGGCCCACTCACCATGACAGCATGCCCCCGAGATGGCAGGCTCAACTGCCCACGGACGGGCTGTGGTTGTGCGCCCGCCCTGGGCACTCACACTTCCTTTCTTGGAGCCGCAATGAGGCAGCAGGAAAGAATCTTCTCCCACCCACTGGAGCCTGCCCTTCGCCCGAGATACTAGATGTGACTTGGAAGCCAGCTGGACATTCCTATGTTAGGCCTTTCAGAAAGAGACCACAGCCTCGCTGCTCACAGAGGCCCTGAGTGCCCTGGCGCCACCCCCGCCTTCCTCTCAGGGCATTGCTCTTCTCTGTAATGCTCCTGTCCCCCTGGGACTGGGCCTCTGACCTTGGTGAAGCCCTCGTCCGACCCCACGCCCGCCCTCTGGCTCTGTTCGTTTATAAATAGGCCCATTTCTCATCTTGCTCCGGCCCAGAGCTCCACACCCAAGCAGCAGATGCAATCTCGGGATTCCCTTTCCAGCCAAGGGCAGAACAGGACCCGACCAGCTCGTGGGCCTGAGGGATGAGATCACAAATTCTCCTGCAAATAGCAACTCACGCTCCAGTCAGAAACCCAAGTCAGCTTGTGTGTGAGTTACTTCCTTGTGGCTGCTGTCACCAGTTACCCACACGCTGCACAGCTGAAAACAACAGAACTTCATTCTATCATGGTTCTGGAGGCCAGAAGTCCGAGATCGAGGTGGAAGCAGGCACCCTCTGAAGGCACTAGAGGCACATCCTTCCTGGCCTCTTCCAGCTTCTGGTGGCCCCATTTGTTCCTCAGTTTGTGGCTGTATCCTTCCAATCTTTGCCTCTGTAGTCGCATTGCCTCCGCCTCTTCTATCTGTCTCAAATACCCTCTTTCTCTTAGACAAGGACACCCATCATTGCGTGTAGAGCTCACTGGGATGACCTCCTCGTCTCAAGATCCTTAATCACACATACAAGGACGCTTTTTCCCAGTAAAGTCACCTCCACAGATTTTTGGGGATCTGGACCTGAACATATCTTTTTGGGGGCCACCATTCAGGCCACTGAAGCTTGTTGTCAGGAATAAAGTTTACTGAGATGGCCAAGGATAGATGGGTTAAACCAGGATGCTCGAGGAAAGAGATATGCCACAGAGGAAAGCAGACATTCAGGGTGCCTGCTGCTGCGCCGTCCAGGGCACCCTGGGCAAGGTAAATCATGCTGAAGGCAACTCTTTAATGATGAACTAACACCCACTAATCTGAGGGCTTGGGAGCAGGCTTGGTGTCGCCTTGGGCCCAGCAGCATGAGTTTGTGGGTCAGCTGCCCAGCTATCGGCTGGATTAGTGAATCGTCAATAGATCCGGTTGAGCTGAGACAGCTGGAGCAAGCAGACCACACATAGATTCGTGGCAATGTGGCATGATTTGTAGCTTGGCTCTTGGCCACCACACCACTCACAAAGCCTGGTCAGCTGTCCCCGTGTCATGCTCTTTGCTGAGTGACGATGACCTGAGTGTAGCCTCCTGGGGCATGGTGCCCTGGAGTCACATGGACCCCCCGCCCCATCCTCCACATCGTGCACTGCCCATGGGACCTTCCAGAAGCTCAGGCAGTTTTCTCCTCTGTAAAATGAGAAGGAAAAAACCCACTTGTAGGACTATTGCCATTGCAAAGCCAGATATTATGTTGGGGCCTGCCCCAGGGCCTGGCACATAGTAGGCCCTCAGGAAATGGTTGTTTTGATTTTGGGGGTTGGGGGGGCACCATCACACACTCATTCACACAAGCTGGGACATTTCCACTGCCTTCCTTCCTCTCCTCTCACCCCAGGTTCCACCTACCTCTGGCCTGCTCCCGCAGCCTCACCCAGGTCCCTGCAACTGCAACCTGACCACTCTCCTTGCCCCGGGCTCCCTGCTGTCGGCCTGTGTCACACAGCAGCCCTGCCACTGATGCTCTGGTTTTGTTACCTTCCCTGCCCAAGTGTGTTAATGATTTCTCACCCCTGCTGAATAGGAGCCCCTCAGAATCAGCCCTGCTCATGTGGCATCTCATATCACTGTCACTGATCCTCTTTCAGGTCTTACATCCCAGCCCCAGGAGCCCTGCTCAAGGCTGCTGCCTTCCCTCCCACCTCCTCTTTCTCTCCCCCTCTCCTCTCTCCCTTCCCTTTTTCTCCCTTTGGGTACCCAGCAGACAGCCACACCCCTTCCCTGTGCTGCTGTGCACCTTCTGCTTACTGCTCTGCTGAGCCTTTCGAGGGGCCAGGCACTGCACAAGGTTCTGGGATTTTGCAGTGAGCACAGCATCCCAGCCAGCTTTCCTACCAAACATTGAAGATCACAGGCCAGGGCACAGGCTCTGGAGCCAGAGTGTCTGGATTCAACTACCTGTGTGACTTTGGGCCAATCACTCCACCCCTCTGGGCTTCATTTTCCTCAGCTGTGAAGTTCTTGCTTCTTTGAGTTGCTAAGAATTATCTATGCAGAGCACTGAGGATGGTGCTATGGGTGTTCATCTGTGTGAGTGTGAGCTTTTTCCATCATGCAGCTCACAGCCCAGGGGGAAGTCATACAAACAATTGTGACACTCTTTAATGAGAGAAGCGTGGGGCACAATGAGAGGAAAAGGAGGGGCACCTCGTTAGCCGAGGGCAATGGATGTGGCATCCACCTCCCTGGAGAGGCCATGAGCTGCTCAAGGGCAAGGACCGTGTCATAGTCATTGATATCTTCCAGGGCCTGGCATCATGTGGGCTCCCAGAATGCAGCAAAGGTCTGCTGAATGAAGGAATGGATGGAAAGGTGGATGGATATGTGCATGGATGGGTGGATGAATAGATGAATGAAATAAAGAATAGGTAGATGGACGGATGAGTGGATGGATGAACAGATGGATGAATGAGTGCTTGAGGGGATGGAGGAACAGATGAATGAATGAATGGATGGCCAAGCAGTGCATTTGGGAAGTGTTCCAGGGATGCCAAGTCTAGGACTGGGGGAGTGGGCAGAGAAAAACTCAGAGGCATTTCCAGGATTCATGACAGGGTTGCTTGCAACTAAGGGAGAGGACTGGTACTCTACTGGCTGGAATCTTCTGAAGAGCCTTTTGAAATGCCTTTCAGAACTGTCTTCCTGGGGCTCAGGTGGGAGTCTTTCATCTTTTGGTTCCTCTTCTCCCACAGGCCAAGGGTGGCCCTGGGTATTAATATCTCTGCACTTTGGGACTGCATCTGTGTGAATGCTCAGTGGATCCCCACAGAAGTCCCCACATGCCCTGGCATCAGGAAGGGTCTGAGGCAGAAAGTGAGAGAGGCCTGAGGTGTGGGGTCCAGGAGAGGAAGGTGCTGTGCCCAAAGCAGGTTGAAGCCTGCTAGTTTGTCACAGGCTGAGGCAGCAGTGACTAAACCAAGAGGTCTGGACATACAGATAGGCAGTGGGGTACAGAAAGTGTCGAACAGCAAGAAATGAGGGGTGTCCCTGAAAATAAATGCCATGAATGTTATGCCCACACATTCCTTATAAACAGGGTTCTCCATTGGTCATCCATTGTCACTTTCCTTTGGAACTGGTCAGTTTCCACATTACCCAACCACTTCCCAAGCCTTGGACTTGGGCTGTCATAGGCACAGGATTTTGTGTGAAGGTAAATTTCCATTCCTTTGGGCTAAATGGCCAAGAGTACAATGACAGATCATACGATAATTGCATATTTACTTGGTTAAGAAACTGCCAAACTGTTTTCCAGAATGGCTGTGCTATTTTATATTTCTGTCAGCAATATATGAGTGATCCATTCCTCTGCATCACTTTTTAATGATTGTAAAAGGCCAATCTGATAGGTACGTAGTGATAGCTCTTGGTAGTTTTAATTTGCACTTCCAAGTGATTGCTGATGTTGAACATCTTTTTTTGTGTTTATTTTTTTATCTGTGCATCCTCTTTGGTAAAATATCGGATCATGTCTTTTGTCCATTTTTAAATTTGATTATTTGCTTTTTTCCCCTCGAGTTTTGAAGCTCTTTGTATTTAGATGTAAGTCCTTTGTGAGATATGTGATTTGCAAATATCTTCTCCAGATCTTTTCATCCTCCCAACAGGGTCTTTTGTAGATTAAGTTTTAAATTTTGACATGGCTTATTGTATCATTTTTCTTTTTATAGCTGGTGCTTTTGGGGTCAAATCTAAGAATTTCTTTGTCCAGCTCTATATCCCAATGATTTACTCCTATCCTTCTCTAAGAGGTTTATGGTTTTGTGTTTAACATTGAAGTCTGAAATCCATTGTTTTGTGTTAATCTTTGTATAAGATGTGAGACTTAGGTAGACGTTTATTTGGATGTCACATTGCTCCAGCACTGCTTGTTGTAAAGGCTCTGTTTCTTCCATTGAGTGGCTTTTGTACCTTTGTCAAAAATCAGCTGGACTTGTTATGGGCTAAATTTTGTCCCCTCTGAAATTCATGTATTGAAATCCTAACCTCTAGTATCTCCGAATGTGACTGTATTTGGTGGCAGGGTCTTTAAAGTGGCAATTAAGGTTAAATGAGGTCATTAGAGTGGGCGCTAATCCGGTAAGACTGGTTTCCTCATAAGAAGAGTTGAGGACACAGACACAAGGAGAAGACAGCCACCTATAGGCCAAGAAGAGTCCATCAAAGAAACCAACTCTGTGGACACCTTGATCTTGTATATCCAGACTCCAGAACTGTGAGACAACAAATTTCTGTTGTTTAAGCCATCTCGTTGTGGTGTTTTGTTATGACACTTCTAGAAAATGGATACAAGCATTTTGTGTGGGTCCACTTCGGTGTTCTCTACTCCGTTCCATTGTTTTATGTGTTTATCCCCCACCAATACCACAATGGCTGAATTTTGTAGCTCTGGAGTAAGACTTAATATTGAGTAGAGTGATTACCCCTCCTTCATTCTGTTTTTTCTTGATTGTCTAAGTTATTTGAGGTTTGTATATATAAATTTTAGAATGCTTTGTCTATGTCTACAAAACACTTGCTGGAATTTTGATAGTAATTGCATTAACTCTATAGATTAATTTGGGAAGAATTGGCACCTTTACTATGGCGAGTCTTCCAATCCATAAACATGATGTGGCTCCCTTATTTAGGTCTTTTTTTATTTCTTTCCTCAACATTTTATGATGATCAGCATACAGATCTTATACACATTGTCAATTTTATACCCAAATGTTTCATTTTCTGTGGAGCAATTGTTAATGACATCATGTTTTTAATCTTAGTTTCAGGATATTTATTTGTGTATGTAGCAATGCAATTTAGTTTTGTGTGTTGGTCTTGTATTTTGCCACCTTCATGAACTCACTAGTTTTAGATTTTTTTTTGTAGTTTCCTTGGGATTTTCTATGTAGTCAATTATGCATCTGCAAATAGGGACAGTTTTATTTCTTCATTTCCAATCTGTATGCCTTTTATTTATTTTTCTTACCTTATTGCAGTGGCTAGAACTTCTGATACTATGTTGAATAGGAGTGATGAGATTGGACACATTTACCTTGTTCTTGATTTAGTGGGGGAGGGTTCAATTTTTTTCACTATTCAGTATAGTGTTAGCTGCACATTTTCTTTTTTTGTAAATGCTCTTTATCATCTTGATGTGATTCCTTTCTATTCCTGAATTGCTGGGAGTTTTTTTTTTTTTTTTTTGAGACAGAGTCTCACTCTGTCGCCTAGGCTGGGGTGCAGTGGCATGGTCTCGGCTCACTGCAACCTCCGCCTCCCAGGTTCACGCCATTCTCCTGCCTCAGCCTCCCAACTAGCTGGGACTACAGGCACCTGCCACCATGCCTGGCTAATTTTTTTCTGTATTTTTAGTAGAGACGGGGTTTCACTGTGTTAGCCAGGATGGTCTCGATCTCCTGATCTTGTGATCCACCAGCCTCAGCCTCCCAAAGTGCTGGGATTACAGGTGTGAGCCACTGCGTGGGAAAAGTGTGTTGTATTTTGTCAAATATGTTTCCTGTGTCAATTGATACAATCATGTGATTTTTCTTCTTTAGCCTGTTGATATGGTGGATTGCATTGATTCATTTTCAAATTCTGAATAAGTCTTACACAGCTAAAATAAACCCCATTTGGTCATGGTATATAATTATTCTTATACATCATTGAATTAAAAATGCTATTATTTTGTTGAAGGCTTTTGCTTCTAATTTCATAAGGCTATCGGTCTATAGTTTTCTTGTGATATCTTTGTCTGGTTTTGGTATCAAGGTAATACTGGTTTCTTAAAATGAATTAAGGAGTATTCCCTCCTCCACTGTCTTGTCAAAATTGTATAAAATTGATATAATTCTGTTTGGTAAAATTATCAAGTGAAGACATAAGGCTTGGATATTTATTTCTTGGGAACTTTAAAATTACAAATTCAATTTCTTTAATGGTTACAGGACTATTCAGGTTATTTATTTCATCTGGTTGAATTTTATAGTTGTGGTTTTTGAGAACTTGGTCAAATTTCTTCTAAGTTTTTGAATCCATGAGTGTTAAGTTGCTTGTAGAATTTAAAAAATTTCAATGGCTGCAGGATCTGTAGTGAAATCTCTTCTTTTCTACCTGATATTGGTAATTTGTGTCTTCTCTCTTCTTATCTTTATCAGTCCTGCTAGAGGTTTATCAATTTTAGTAATTTTTTTAGGCAGTGAGTTTTTGTTTTTATTGATTTTCTCTATTGTTTTCCTATTCAATTTTATTGATTTCTGCTCTTGTTTTTATTATTTCATTCCTTTCACTTTTTTAGGCTTATTTTGTTTTTCTTTATTAGCTTCTTCAGGTAGGAACTCAGATTATTGATTTGAAAGTTTTTCTTTTTTTCTACATTAAGCATTTAGTGCTACAAATTCTCCAGAATGATAGTTTCACTGGATATAGAATTTGAGGTTGACAGTCCTTTTCAGTTAGCACATGGAAAATGTTCCATTTCCTCCTAGACTCCATAGTTTCAGATAAGACATCTACCATAATTAATTATAGTTTCATTTTCACTTCTCTCTGGATACTTTCAAGGTTTTGTTCTTTGTCTTTAATTTTCAAAAGTTTAATTGTCATGTGTCTTGATGTGACTTTCTTTAGATTTGTCCTATTTGAAGTTTGCTTAGCTTCTTGAATCTGTAAGTTTATGTTTCTCACCATATTTGGGAAGATTTCAGCCATTCTTCAAATACTTTTAAGCCACCTATTCTTTCTTCATTTTTGGGGGGACTCTAATGATATGAAGTTTAGATCTTTTGTTAATGTCCGATGTGGCCTGAGGCTCTGTTAGCTTTTTGCTTTAGTCTGATTACTTTCTGACGTTTATGTTGAATAAATTTTATTTATCTATCCTCAGGTTCATTTATCTTATGTTCTCTCATTTCTACCCTATTATTGAGCCCTTTTGTTAAGTTTTAAATTTTTTGTGTTTTTCTGTTTTATGTTTTTTTTTTGTAACTTGAATTTCCTTGCTGAACTTTTATATTTTTTCATTTGTTTCAAGAGAATTCATAATTATTAGTTGAATCAATTTTATGATGACTGCCTTATAATGTTTGTCAGATAGTTCCAATATCTGATTCATCTCTCTGTTGATATTGGTTTATTGTCTTCTTAAGTTATGATTTTCCTGGTTCTGGTGTGATAAGTAGTTTTCAATTATACTCTGGATATTATGTTAGGACACTCTTCATTTTATTTGAATTGTCAATTTTAGCAGGCTGTTTTTCTGCTTAGGTTTAGCATGTAGGTTCTGGCAGTCCTCTCTGCTCTGCTGACATAGCTGATGTGGGGAGATATGCCTGCCACTGTAGGTGGTGTGGTAGAATAATGGCTCTTCAAAGATGTCTACATCCTAATTTTTGGAATCTGTGAATATGTGATGTTGTATGGCAAAAGGGAATTAAAATTGCAGATGGAATTGAGATTGCTAATCAGCTGACCTTAAAATAGGGAAATTACCCTGGTGGGCCCACTGTAATCACAGAGCCTTTAATAGAGGAGCAGAATTGGAAGAGATAGCAGCATAGGAAAGATCTGACTGGCCATTGCTGGCTTTGAAGATGGAAGGGGCCATGATCCAAGGAATGCAAGTGTCCTCTGGAAGCTGAATAAGGCAAGAAACAGATTCTTCCCAGAGCCTCCAAAAAGGAGCACAGCTCTGCCAACACCCTTATTTTAGCTCAGTGAGACTCACAACCAGCTTCTGACCTACAGAACAGTAAGATAATAAATTTGTGTTATTTCAAGCCACTAATTTTATGGTAATCTGCTGCCACAGATACGGAATACACAGGTGTGATATGGGAAATGGGTTGTCCCCCAGCCCCATTGGCGACGCTGCTCCAGGCAGATTGGACCACTGCTGTTGGCTGCTGTGAAGCAGGTGATGGGTGTTTCCAGTGGGCTCTGCTGGCTCTGCATCTGCAGGCACATCAGGCCCAATGCTGCTGGCCTGTGTGAGGCAGGAGATGGATGGGCTGGCCTGGCCCTGGTCCTGCTTGCCACACATGGGTGCATCGGGCTCACTGCTGCTCCTGAGTGTGAAGCAGGGTGCAGGCTACTCCTCTTCCCAGCTCTGCTGGTGCTGCAGCTGTGGGAAGATTTGCTGACACCTTGTATTTTGGCCAGAGACAGGTTTTTTATTTGTTTCTTTTTTGTTTTTCTTTTTGCCTGTTGGCACTTCTGGGCTCCAAGCTCACTGGCGCCTAGTCTGAAATATATGGTGACAAAAAGAAAACCCAAAAAACTCACCATGGTCATGTTCCTTTTTTTACATCCTGGAGCCCCCATCCTCCTTTCTGACCTGGACTTCGGCTCTCAGTGCTGTCTGCAGCTGTCACTGGGCACTGCCTTCCTTTCTTTCTTGGGCTTGCTCAAGCGCTTGCTGTGCACTGTGTCTTCCTTAGCCTTGGTTACCTCCCTTGTTTTGCTGGAGTCCATTCTCAACTAACCGTAAGGAAGGCTGTGAGGCAAGTACACTTTCCAAATCTTGGCATCTGTAAACATGCGTTTATTCCTTTTTCACATTTCACTGTTTGTATGGGTGTGAAATTTCAGGTTGAAAATCAATTTTTCTCCCAGGATTTTAAAGGCATTGCTTCATAATCTTTTAGCGGTTAGTGTGGTTGATGCACAGCCAGAAGTGTGAATGGTTTTACCTCCTTTCTAGGAGACCCACTTTTTTTGTTTTTTTTTTTCAAGGCAGGGTATTACTCTGTTGCCCAGGGTGAAGTGTAGTGGCACCACTTTGGCTCACTGCAGCCTCAACCTCCTGGGCTCAAGTGATCCTCCCACCGCAGCCCCCAGACAAGTAGCTGGGACTACAGACACTCATCACCATGCTTGGCTAATTTTTTTTTTTTTGTATTGTTTGTAGAGACAGGGTTTCACCATGTTTCCCAGGCTGAGGCCCATTTTTATTTTCCCTTTCTGAAAACTTTAAGGTATCCTTGTTTATTCGTATGCCGAAACCTCAACTATTAATTACCATAGGTTTCTAGTAAGTCTTGAGATCTGGTCCTGCAAGTCCTTAAACTTTGTTCTTTTTTTTTCAAGATTGACTTGCCTATTCTAGGTCTTCACATTTCCATGTAAATTAAGAATCATTTTTCTTTCCACAAACATAAAATGTCCTGGGATTTCACTTGGAATTGAAATAAATGTATAGATCAATTTGGAGAGATTGATATATTAAAGAGATTGAGACTTTCCATCCAGCGATAAGGTATGTCCCTTTATTTCTCAGGTTGTCTTTTATTTTTTTTTGCACTAATATTTAGTAATTAAAAAATATATAGATTGTGCACATTTCCTGTTAATTTTATTTATAAATAATTCACAGTTGTGTTTGCATGTCAGTCCTCTCATCCTCTTCCATTTTCTGACTGGTTATTGACATCTTGCTAGGAGCTCTGGTGCCCTCTGAAGTCCTGGGAAGTGACATAAACAGGTCCTATGAGGACCACTGGGGACACTGACTTCTTGGTCAGTGTGGCAGGTAGCACTTTAGGGTTTTGAGAGGTTGTAAGCAGGGACGGGACAATTTCAAGGAAGAATCTTCTGGCTATGGTGTGTGTGTCCAGGGGTACAGGGATTGGTAAAGCCAGGCCTGGGGCAGGGACCCTTGTTTGGGGATGTTGTCCCAGGAGTGGTCCTGGCCTGGATAACTTTGTACTGGGGCCTGTCACTCAGGAGGCAATGTCAAGGGTCCTGACTGAAGCTGCTCCCCCAAGCTGTGGGCAGTAAAAGCCTTCCCTTTTGAAGCGCTGGAAGAACGCAGGGAATTCCTTCCTTACTAGCATATGGACTCTGGAGTGGCTTGCTCTCCATCCTCAGTGTGAATGTCCAAGACTGGCCCCTTTCCTCACCCCAGCTGTGTGGCCAGTTTGCCTTCCTTGGTCCTGAGTCCCTCTCCAGGTTACCTGCTGGGGTCTGGTCACGTGGACTGTACCTCTGAGCTTGGCCGCTCACTGCAAGCTCAGCCTGGCTGCCCTGTGTGGCTTGGCTGCTGTGTGCTGCCAGTCGTGTTGAGTGTGAGTTCATTGCACATTCTCGGACCTTGAGCCCAGGCTGCTGGCCTTTCTTTGGAGAGGCCCGTAGGGGATGCAACTCAGTTTCCAGCAGTCACCATCTGATAGATCGCCCACATTCCAGTCTCTTCCTGGAAAGACACTGCATCTAAAATCTAGCGACTTCTCACATAAATCCAGATCACATGCCCTTGAGGCCAGGTCAGAGAATTTCTGGAAGCAGGCAGGGCATAGTTCCTGTTTGCTGTTTCTTCTCTCTTCCATTGAAGAGGCAAGGAAAATAAGGAGCCAGTGGAATCCCCCAGCAAATGCCTACTTGCTCTGCCATGCAGCCAAACCTGCCCTCAACAAAAACTGATCTGAACTGGTGGAAGTGTTTAATCATTTTTCATTGTCACTAATGAAAATAGCACTGCCTGTGGCTGGGTAGTTCAAAGTGCCCAACAAAAGAATTCTGAGTCCCAGGCGAGAACTAGATCTGGAAGGTCTTGGATCAACTAATGACACAACTTGTGCAAATTTTAAACCTCCCAATAATGTCCATGCATGTGGCCTAATGGTACTACAGAGATTTTAGGATTGGTACATATATTAGTCACTGTAATTAAAATCCTGGAGTTATATTATATGTTATTTGTATGGCAGTTTGTGATGTGTTTAATGCTCCCAGTTTCAAAATTATTAAAGCTTCTTTCCCCTGGCTGGCCAAAGTGATAAGCAAAGTAAGAATGTGATCTTATTCCCTCTTGATGGGGCAAGCCAGGAGGGGGATGCATGTGGGATTTTCTTATAAAGAGACCAAATGCCAAATAAAGAAATCCAACTGTGAAACAGGAAAGTTGAAATGGTTTGTTAGGATCATTAATATTGCAATGAAAACTAATTAAACCTGGAGCTAGAAGGAGTTCATTAGTGGTTTGGAGCCAAGGATTCTGCTTCTGCAGTGTTGGCTATAGCATAGTGGAACTTGGAAAGTTGTCAGCTGGGCTTGGGGGTCACGTGGCTCTCTCATTTTGCAACCTCTGGAATTGGGCTTGTGCTAAAGACAGGTGTTTGGCAGACACGAGCCACGAGATTTCCTTGGGGTACCTGAAGTCCTCTTAGTTCTTCTCCCTGAGAGGCCCTAGGCATTGCCACCCCTGCCTGAGTCAGACACGACTTGCAGGCTTTGAAGATGGAGAAGAAGGAAAATTGGCAGGGATTTTTTTTTCCCCAAGCAATTCGACTCACTCCAAACCACTAGAAATAGAGGTAACTCACAGCTTCAACAGTAGTTTTGTGTTGCTGAAATGCTTTCACACACATCATCTCATTCGCTCCTCTACACAGTCCTCACAAAATTGCTTTATCATTTATCTCCTCAACTTAGTGGCCAGAGAGAGAGAAGGCTGCTTTATCTCAGGCTGGATTTCCTGGGAAGCAGACTCTGAGAAACAGTTTGGTGGGGAAAAGGTATATTAAGCAGGGCCCTTGGGACCAATCCCCATGGCAGAGAGGGGCTTAAATCATGTGTGGACAGAGGGAAAAATCAAGCTGTGATTCCCGGAGGCCCAACGGGGACTCAGCCCATACCATGGAGAGATCTGGGGCCGGCATGGCCCTTCAGAGGCATCTTGAGTTGGGTTAATATGGCTAGTTTGTCATCCTGCTTGTTTGATCTGTCATTGGATGGGGGCTGCCTTGAAAAGGGTGGGCCTTTGGGTAGGTGGCTGTGTGCTGATGGGACCCTAAAGGGGCCAACAGCTGGAGACTGCCCACTCACACCCCCCACCAGCCTCTGAGCAGCAAGTCCTCCCTTCAGGGGTTCTGGGCAGCACATTGCACATCACACCGGGGCAGGCTTTCTTATCATAATCTCCTTCCACCCCAGGAATAGCACCTGGCACGTAGTAGGTTTTTAATAGATATTCATTAATGTCAGTAGCACATTCCCATTTCACACAGAGAAAAGCAACAGTTAGGAATGTGAAGGAACTAGAATTAGAAGGAAGGCTCCTAACACCAGAATCCTAGCCTTTGCCACTGTCCCTCATCTGTGCTCACAAACAATGAAGAGGGACATCTGGATGACAGTCATCTGGCCCTGATGCAAAACAAAATCCAATTCATATTTTCACATCCAAAGAAGATGGTTGGAGCCAGGTAGTCCAGCACTGGAAAGGCAACCCCATGATGTCATTGTGGAGCAGGCTCCCTTCTTTCTTCTTGGCACCCTCATGTAGCTCTCATTCTCAAGGTTACCTCATGGTCCAAGATGGTTGACAAAGCTCCAGCCATCATGTCAGCATTCCAGGCTGGCAGCAGGAAGGAGGCAGATGGTAGGGACTGAAGGCTGCTCTTCCTAGGTGAAGGGATTTTCAGCACTTCTCTCTCTTTCATTTTTTCCCTGAATACCCAGCCCGTCATTTGGTGGAATATTGACACTGGTCACAAGAGGAGGGACAGGGGCTTGTCCATGAGGCAGAACAAACTTGGGCTTGAGTTTGAGGACACCAGAGGGAAGGATGGGCCTGCTGTTCACACTAGGGCTTGGCAGCTTTGGCCAGCCAAGGGTTTTCCCACAGCTGGGGCCTGGTCAAAGAGGACAAGAGCCTGTGGACAGACAGGCCTAGGGTTTGGGAAAGTTGCTCCGAGACACCTTTGCACAGTTTGTTGTGAGGTCCCATCCCTTGTGCTTGTATTTTAGGCAAAACCAAACCAAAAATGTAAATCCGACCACCAGACAAATAAGGCAAAAAAAGGTTTACTTTTCTGGATTTCCCGGTACTTGAGTCCAGCCCCTTCCAGTGTTCCATGAGTGGGTTATAGACGTGCCACGTATGGTTCTCCTCAGCCCTGGGGACAGCCAGGCAGGTGTGGGGAGGGCAGCCAGTCCCCTCCAACCACAGGCAGCCTCGGCTGCTTATCCCCTTGTTATACACGTGCTGTAACCACAGCAAGATTGGGGCATGCCACTTGATTCCCTTTGCTGTAGGGAGCTTGTTTGAATGCTGGAAGCAAAAAGTGCTGTGTGTCTCCAAGAGGGAGACAAAATCACTTTCTCATTATGGTAAAGATTTTTCTCAGATTTCCAAGTCAAATCTCAGGTGGCAAAGGAAATGGGCCCATTTCTGCCAGTGCCCAGAACTGCCACAGTTTACCTGCCTGATCCGTAGATCCAAAGGTTCCTGAGAGCATCTCGCTCACGGTCTCCATTTTATAGATGAGGACACCAGGCCCAGGGAGGCAAATGCCTTGGCAATGGGCATAGAAATGATGTAGGTTTAATTTGACAACATTATTAACCCTGCTCATTATCTTGAAATGATCCCATAAGAGCTTATGAGAAATGACAATTATTTAATTGCATACTTTACATAGTATATTTTATATATTGTACAATTATCACCATAATGATTAATGGTGGTTAATTCTTCTGTAGCTGAAGGCAGTCAGTGTAAGGTGGTGTTTCAATATCTTTTCTTTTTTACTTCAAGATTAAGCCTAGAAAGTCTTTTGCCTTTCTGTTCACACACAGGCAGCAGACAGAGGGTGTGAACAACAGGTTTGTGGACACCACTTACCAGCCAGCCATCATTTCCCCTTGCTTGGGAGAAGAACACATCTCCAGAACATTTCAGGGTGCTCTGCAGTGCCTGAAGATGTTATCTGACTTTATTATAGTCTCCCAAATGCCATAGTTGCCGAGGAGTAAGAAAATTCCATAGTCAACTCTGAAACTTCCTAGTCTACCTTTCAAGATTATGGAGATCATTCATCGAATGTTTTGGGTTAAGCTTAATTGCAGTAGAATAGAGAAATCCCAAATCTCAGTGGTTTAAAAATGTCTGGAGCCTTGCGGCTCAGCAGAAAGGCAACCTTATGGTATCACTGTGGAGCAGGCCCTCCTTTTTCTTCCTGGCCCCCTCATGTAGCTCTCATCCTCAAGGTCACCTCATGGTCCAAGATAGCTGACAAAGCTCCAGTCATCATGTCAGCATTCCAGGCTGGCAGCAGGAATGAGGCAGATGGTGGGGACTGAAGGCTGCTCTTCTCAGTTGAAGGGATTTCCAATATTCTCACAAAAAAATTAATTTCCATTCCATCAGACAGAATAGGTCACATAATTACCTTTAACTGCAGGGAGAGAGGTGAATAAAGATTTTGACCTGTGCCATTTCGTCTAGCTGAAAATACCAGGGCTCTACAACTAAGGAGGGAAGAAGAATAATGGTTGGTGTAGACAACCACTATCTCTGCCACAGGATTCCTGGAGATAACACAGTAAGCCTTTAGCAGAACGCCTGGCACATGATTAGGTTCTTGTGTGTTTAATGATTGCTTATGGAGTGCCTACAGTGGTTAGGGCCAAGGCTATTGAAGGAGTGTTGTCCCTGTTCTCAGGGCACTCTTGATCCAGTGCTCAGCCAGCACAGAGCTGGGGACATCCTGCCAGGTGGACAAAGCATCTCTAGGCAGATCTGCTTCTGACCCATAGTGCCCTTGTGGTTTTAAAGCATGGAGCTACAGAGCCACCCAACCAGGGTTCTGGATATACCTATGGATTGCCAGTGTCCTGTTGTCACAAGAAAGCCTTGGGGGCTGTTGACAGAGGCTTCTCATGATGAACAGTGAAGGGAATGGTGCAGGCTGGGAGCTCGAGAGTGCTAGGTTTAATCCCAGCAGTGATGCTGATGTCAGCCTTTCATATGGTGAGCCTCAGTTTCCCGGTCTGCCATGTGCAGATGACGACATTTACTTTGCAGGACAATTGTGAGAACTAGTGCCCAGCATGGCTGTTGTCTGGATGCTGATGTTATGACTGGCAGGGCCAGCAGGACTGGGCCACCCCAAGAGCATGGCAGGCCTCTTGGTCAGATTTACTGTAGACAAGGAAAAAGACAAAGGGTCAGGACAGCACTATCTACACTCTTTTGCTTTCACACAGAAATCAATTTTTTCAATGCCTTATTAAGAACAGCAAAATAATAGTGCTGTTCAACAATAAATTCCTTACCACTCAATACTAATGTTGAAAAAAGTTTACAGGAATCCATTGCTTTGGACTAGGCCCCAGCAGACCAGACCAAACCAAAATGAAGTCACTCATGCTAAGTGACACAAAATCACACCAAAACTTTAAGGAAGCAGGTAGAGCCTCAAACAGACCAGTTTTTTCTAAAAGCAGTAGATTCATAGCAACCAATCAGAAAGAGCCCGGTCTGTCTGAGTCAGTGTCATAATGAAGTTTCTCTTTACAAGAAAAGTGACCTGCTGTTCACCAAAAAGTGTAGTGACCTGCTGCTGTTCATTGATCTGCTTTTTTGATGGTTCCATTTCCTTTTTCCCACCTTCCACAAACTAACCATTCTGTTCTGTCATCCCCAGCAGAACACTCATTCAATTTATGGAATGAAGTGTTGTCCAATTCTAGAATTCCAAGTAAAAGCCAATTAGATTTTCAAACTAAATTTGTTGTAATTTTGTCTTTCGGCACTAATACCAAAAGACCACCGAATCCTAGGTAAAGCTAATGGACAAAAGGAATCTTTAAGGTCCCATTGGTTTCCCAGCACTTGATTTCTGTAATTTGGCCAAAGCTGACTTATTTCCAGGAGTGTGACATTCTGGGTGTGTGGGTGAAACTCCCACTAAGGGAAGCGGGAGCCCTTTAGACAAGAAAAACAAAAAAGCAGTGGGTGACTGCCTCCTCCACGGGAGTAGGGGCAGGTCGGTTTGAATGGCCTCTGAGAAGGAACACCCAGGAGACTTCATGCTCCCAGGAAACTGCCTACATTGGGGTATTCAAAACACTTGGAGCTTTACTTTTTCAATGGATGAGTTCCTGATTTTTCTGAAGCCATCTAAAACTTCTTACCTGCAATGGAGTGTGCCTAATTTGGAGAAGGTGCTGAGGGTCTCCTCCCCAGCTCAGGAGCAGTGTTCCTTGGGGTGTGGTCATGGGACCATCTCCCCACAGACTCACCTAGGGCAAAAGCAGGAGCCCCACTCCAGATGGGGTGGCGGGGAGGGCAGAATCTCTGGGACCAAGCCTGGAATTCTGCATTTGAATGACTTCTCTTCTTCTGTACACTAATGTTTGAGTTGGTTTCCAACCTTGTTCATTCTGCATTAGCTGAGGTCTTATAGAAAGACCTGATGTGAAATATTCACTAGGGATCCACTGAGTGGCTACTCTCTCTCTGTTTGACACTCACAATAGGCCTCTATATACCTCTAGAATCTCCTTGTCATTGACAGTCTTGTGCAATTGCTCCAAGGACAGGACTAGGATAAGGGTACCTGGGCTGCAAAATTGAGAAAGTACTCACTCTTAAGGAGGCACTACTCTCTCGGGTGCACAAGGACGGGGTTCACACCTTAGAATGAGCACCTCCTTAAGCGTGCCCCAGGCAACCCCTTTGACTCATCCTGTCTCTGTCTTCAGAAAGCTCTCTTCCTTTGCGATGGCTCTTGTTTCTGGATGACTTTTTCTGATGTTGGAGGAACATGACACCCCTTAGTCTACATTACACTCGATATTTTTAGCTAATTCATTCCAGGGCTTGGTAAAGTACTCAACTTTGCTTAGCATTATCCACTATTTCTTTTCAAGGAATCTTGGATCAGTGCAACATAGGCAGTCATGTGTTAGACATATTTAAATGGTCGTAGAATCTTAGAATTGATGGGGTATTGGAGACAGCATAATGGCTCTTTCTTTCACGTTTATCTGCCTTCCTTTCTCAGATCTGCTTTAATTGGGTTTATATGGTATAGTTAATTCTGCATCATGCTTTTCCATCTCAGTGGACATAACCAGGCATTAGGCCCGGGTTTTGATTCTAGCCCCTCCACAGGCTTGGTACAGGATCTGGAGCAGAGGTTCTCAAAGCCCAGTGCCTCAGCTATTCAGGGGCGGGGCTGAGAATCTGCATTTCCAACAAACTTCCAGGCGATACAGATGCTGATAACCTGGGACCCCGGGTTTAGGAAAAATCCTTAATTTCACAATGAGTCCCAAATTGGAAGACAATTCCTCAATCACAGGGTTTTTGCCTAGATCAAATGAGATGACGTGTGAGAGCCTCATCTAACAGGTGATCCACACCTGGTTCCCTTATTCCAAGTTCTCGTCCAAGACAAGGTCCCCAACGTGTGGGCTTCCATTCTCACCTTCAGAACTTCTTGGGTTAGGTTCTCCAGGAGCAGCCCTTGAGGTGAGGGTTTGTTAAGGAAGCGCTCCCAGGAGAAACCGGTGGGGGTGGAGAAAAGAGAGCAGGGAAGGATTTCAGGCAAAGTCCTGCAGAGCTGGGTCAGCGACTCCGCAGGCGGCTCTGGAGGCTGTTTCCTCTCAGAGCACAGAGGAGGCATAGTGGGGAGCAAAGCACCTCCAGAGTTGGCAGAGTGGAGCTTTCCTGCAGGCTGAAAGGCCCCTGGGTCTGGGGGAGGCCCCTCACCACACAGTCGCCTGCTGGAGTAGGGGGCGGTGCAGGTGGAGGGCAGTGGGTGCCTCTGTAAGCTGCAGGGCAGAGGCTCCAGCCAGGGAAGGGGACTCCAAAGACTGCATGCCCAAGGGCAGGGAGTAAGGGGAGACATGCAGAGAGACGGGGAGAGAGAGAAAGAGAGACACACATTTGGACACACACATACAAACACACAAAGAAAGAGAGAGAGAACCACACAGCTGACATGAGGAGACGGCGTCAAAAGACCACAGGAAACCCGGCCCCCCTCTTCCTTCCTCCCACCCAGCCCTGGAGGGTGCAGGGGTGGCAGATTGGTGAGGGGAGGGGCAGCAGCTGGGGAGGAAAGGCCCCACACACACAGACACACAGAGACGCTCACAGAGACATCCACACAGAGACACACACAGAGACACACACATCCACACAGAGACACACAGAGGCACAGACACAGAGACACACAGAAAGAGACACAGAGACACACACAGAGAGAGACACATGCAGACACACAGAGAGACACACAGACACAGGGAGACAGACACAGGGAGACACACAGACACAGGGAGACACACACAGACACAGGGAAACACATAGAGACACATACACAGAGACACACAGAGACAGACAGAGACACACAGAGACACAGACACACAGAGAGAGACACACAGAGACACACACAGAGACACATACAGACATACAGAGACACACAGACACAGAGAGACACACAGAGACACACACACACAGATACACAGAGACACAGACACAGAAACACTCAGAGAGAGACACACACAGAGACACACACACACAGAGATACACAGAGACACAGACACAGAAACACTCAGAGACACACACAGAGGGAGACAC
Source organism: Symphalangus syndactylus (assembly GCF_028878055.3). Lineage (NCBI taxonomy): Eukaryota > Metazoa > Chordata > Mammalia > Primates > Hylobatidae > Symphalangus > Symphalangus syndactylus. The sequence goes on from NC_072426.2 coordinate 84,312,000, forward strand.
ACGCAAACACAGAGACACACACAGAGACACACACACAGAGGCACAGCACGGAAACACAGAGACACACAGAGACATAGACAGAGATACACAGAGAGACAGACACACGCAGATACATAGAGACACACAGAGAGACACACAGACACAGAGAGACATACAGAGACACACAGAGACACACACAGACAGAGACACGCACAGAGACACACACACACAGACACACAGAGACACACAGAGATACACACAGAGACACATACACACAGAGACACACAGAGAAGGATCCACACAGAGGCAGAGAGACACATACACACACATATATACTCACATACATACGTACACAGAGAGACACACACACACTCATACACAGAGACACACAGAGACACAAAGAGAGACACACATACTTGAACATATATACTCACACACACACATCCATAAAGACATACACTAATACATAGAGACACAGAGAAACACATACATGCGTACATATATACTTACACTCTCACAGATGCATACACACACAGAGATACATACACGGAGAGAGATACACATACATACACAGATACACACACAGACGTATACACACATACACACATACATATACTCACAGACACACACACACATACTCACAGTCATACACAGAAACACACACATACACACACACAGAGAAAGAGAGAGGGAGAGAGAGAACCACACAGCCGACATGAGGGGATGGCGTCAAGAGACCACAGGAAACGGGGTACAACAGTAGAAGGCCTCTGCTCCCCTCTTCTCCTTCCTCCCACCCAGCCCTGGAGGGTGCAGGGGTGGCAGACAGGTGAGGGGAGGGACAGCCGCTGGGGAGGAAAGGCCACATCACATCCCACTTCCCCCTGGGTGGAGGGAAGAAGATTTTAACGATGAAAGAGGGAGATTTTGATTTAGAGCACACAAGACTTTTTAATACTTAAAAAATGCACGATCAAATCCCTGAAAGGAACTGAAAAAACTGGTTTGTGTCCAAATGTTGTTCAGGAGCAAGGAAGAGAGGTCAGACATTCCATTCCTGAAGCTAGTGGCTGAAGGGAAAAACAGAAACTCATTTTTTGTTTGTACCTTGGAGTCTAGCTCATTTAGTATACCAATTAGACATAACTTTTAATAACATCAAAATATTCAGTTTGCCCTAATTTATTTAATTATTTCCCTATGGTTGGATGACATTTGAATTCCAAATTGTGTTCGGTTTTATTTATTTTTTGCTCTTAAAGATAATACTGTAAAGCCTGTACACAAATGTTCATGGCAGCCAAAGACTGGAAGCAACTCAGGTATCCTTTAGCAGGTGAACATTGAAAAGTGGTGGTACCTCCATCCCCCAGAACCCTCCTCAGCAGCAAAAAGGAACAAACTGTCCATGCACAGCTGGGGTGATCTCGAGGGGATTTTGCTGAGTAAAATAAGCCAGTCCCAAGGGTTATGTGCTGTCCGATTCCATTTATTTGACATTCCTGAAATGACATAATGAGAGGGATGGAGAATAGATAAGTGGCCGCCAGGGCTCAGGGTGGAGCGGAAGGGAGGCTGTGAACCATGAGGGGTCCCTATGATATCTTTGCTATGGTGGTGGTCTCTCTAATCTATACGTGATGAAATTGCATTGAATTACACACGCACACATGTAAGTACATGTAAAGCAGGGGAAATGTGAATAACATGGAGGTGTCAGTGCCCATTTCCTGGTTGTGATTTTGTGTTACAGTTACACAAGATGTTCCTACTGGGGGAAGCTGGGTGAAGGGTACAAGGATCCCTGTATTGTATTTTATAACTGCACATGAATCTAAACCTTCTCAAAATAAAAAGTTAAAACAATAAATTTGTCTAACTAGAAAATGTGAATCAATGCAAAACATATATTAGATGATGAGGTAAAGGTACTTGGGACAAAGCTAATACTGTGTTGATTGTTCTCGTATTTGCACCTGAGTTCTGCTCTAAATTCTTTTTTAGGATATATTTGTAGAAATGGAATTATTGAATCAAAAGGTATAAATTTTAAGCCTCCTAATGCATCAAATTGTTTTCAGAAAATTTGCGCAACTTATTTGCATCCCTCAGAATTTATTTTATCCTGCCACCAGCAATATTGAATCATCACATTCAATATTGAATCATCACATTCAATATTAAAAACAAGAACAAAAATAATTCCCTTTCTCCTTGCCAGTTCCATATGCGCTGGACAATATCTCATTGTTTTAATTCCCACCTCACTGATTACTGGTGTGGCTGAACATTTAAAAAGTATATTTATGGCTTATTGGACATTTTGCTTTTGTATATAACCCACATTTCTATTGATGTCTTGATTCACAGTAAGTTTTTTCTTAGTTTCTAATTAATTTTCTTTTAATTTTTAATAGTCTTAATAAGACTATTACCCTCTTATCATATTTGTTGAAAATATTCCTTTCCAGTTTGTCCTTTTTATTTTTAAATGTGGCATTTTTGATATAATCTATATGTGATATATGTACACAGATTATGTGGCTTATCAGTATTTTCCTTTGTGGTATTTTTATTGCTAATCTTAGAGGTGCCTCCTCTGTCCCAGTATCAGTAATTACTGAATTGTATTTACTTCTTTTATCTAAGGTTTCCTTTATAAATAAAAATACCATTTGATGACTAATCTATTCCATTCCCCCTTGGGTGTCATGTTCCCTTTGTCACCTTCTTAGTTCTTATTTTTTTTGAGATTTCTTTCTGTGCCTATTTAGTTTGTTGCATTGATCTGTTTGCAAATTCTTCCGCCAATAAAACACTTAATTGTTGGAACTTTAGAATACACTTTAAAATTTGGCAGAACGATTGCCCATTTAAAAAAATACTTCCAACCTTTCTCCCTTGTTAATTTTTTAAAGTTTAGAATTATTTAATAAATATTTGTTTCATTAAGAAATTCCACTGGCGTATTGATAGTAATTGTAGTAACTATTTAATTGGAAAGCAGTGAACATTCATTTATTTGTGCCTATTTCGGAGACCCTATGGCAACTTTGCAATATACTTGCAATTTCTTTTCTCCATTTATTAAAATATTACTTTATATATTTCAATAAATGTTTGTCATTTCTTTATGTTGATTACACACATGTATTATGATAGTTATTCCTGGTTATTTTATGCTTTAAAAATCCATTTTGAAGAAGTCATTGTTATTAGGCCTTTTTAGTAATTATTGCTGGTGTTTAGTGATATTCTTGATTTATGTTTATTTATCTTGCACCTGACAATCTTATTGATTTAAACAGTTTTTTAGGTGAAACGTCTTGAGTCTTCTTAGTTTATAACCATATTGTCTGTAAATAACACAATGCTGTCTCTCCTTTCTTGGAATCATTCCACATCTGTCACCCCACACCGTACTGTACCAGCCAGAACTTCTGATTCAGTGTTCGCTAATGCTGATGATAGCAGTGGGTCTCTTTTTATACGCTTTATTTCAAAGGTAATGAAGCTGTGCATTAATGGATTAAATATTCCTTTGGAAAGTTGTTTTTTGCTCTTCCGGAATCTACCATTCAATTTTTTTAAGTGACAAGAATGTTATCTTTGTGTGTGGTTTCATCAAACGTCTTTTCAGCATCTGTTAATGTCATCATTTTATAATCCATGCCAAATATGTATTACTAGATTTCCTAATTTTTAATCAGATAAAATCACCTTGATCAAAGTAGAAATTATTTTATTGTGTTACCATATTTGATTTGCTAGTATTTTTGCCAGAACTGGCTATGTAGTTTGCAAATCCCTGAGCAAAACGAAAATGTGGAACCCCTTGTTCAAAGATTAAGGATTTCAAGATGGTGGCGGCAGAGTATTAAACCAAGCACAGAGGCCCTCTTGTGTCACTGCACGGACAGCACGTGCATGAAGCTGGCCCTGAGTTTTGCGTTCACATTCATACATGAAGTTGAAATTGGTCCATCGTAGCTTTTTCGTGGTATCTTGGTCAAGTTTTGATATCTGATTTATCTTCATTTCTGAAATTGAACAGGATGACTTACCATATTTTTCATCCTCTGGGAGAGTTTATTTGGCATGGTGACTGACTGTGGCTTGGAAATGTGAAAGGGGACATCCAGGCATGGCCCTGTGGCCATGGGGCATCTTTGTGAAGACACTTTACAATTAAAGTAAATTAAAAAAAATCTTTTGATGGGAATATTGTCTATCCCCTGACTCCCAGGTCCCTAATTTTCTAAGGCCAGTTTTAACCATTTGCTTTTTTTCCAGAAAATTAAGCAATTTATCTGTATGTTTGCACTTTTTGCAATAAATTTCAATGCAAGTTTTCATAATAATATTTGTAATTCTCTTACATGGATTACATCCCACATAACATGACTAGTTATATTTATGTGTATAACTCTCCCCCCCCTTTTTTTTGGTTAGCTTTACTAGGTATTTCTCTATTTTGCAGTGATTCTCTTCCAGCTCCCTCTCTCCACGCCCCGCTCCCACCCCCACACACATGAAAAGCCAGTTTGAGGAGGATTTATCGATGACGTCCTCTTAACATGGGGCGTTTTCTGACTATTCTATTTGAATTGCTTTTGGAATTGATTTTTGCCTTTATCTTTATTGTTTCCCACTACCTGTCCTACTTAGCCTTGTTTTTGTTTTCTTTTTCCTGCCAACTTCTCATGCTCCTAACATACTTTTTAATATAATGAAAGCTCTTCAGATTATGAACTTGTTTCTGCTTCCTCTTCGGGCCACACTCCATATTCTTTGAAATCCAGTGTTTTTGTTTCTACTGTTTATTCCCAAGAGTCTGTAATTGCAACTGTGACCTCTATGATTCAAGAGTTAGTTAAGAACATGCTTCCCTTTTTAATTTCCAGGGGAAGTGAAAGATCTCATTTGCTCGTTTAAACTTTGTTATCAACTTTTATTATTGTATTTCTGTTTTAGAATATTGCATGGAAAATTTCTGGTTTTTAGGTTTTTATTTCTTCTTTTATAAATGTCCCAGGATGCTCAATAACCAGGAGTATTGCCTATAGGGCACAGAGTCTAGATTCTACCTGTTGATCCCATCTTATTAATTATAATTCTCATAATTTCTATGTCCCTTTTTTGTTAACTACTTGATTTTTCAGCAGTTAGAAGGCATGTGTTAAAACCTATTGCAGTCATGATTTCCCCTTCCAGTCCTTTCTTCCACACTCCTTGCAGGGCTCTCTATCTTCCGATGCCTGTGACTCTGACTGTGAAGTCTTGTGAATGCTACATTTTCATTGTGAATGGCTTCTTTTGTTAGCTGCGATGTCCCTCTCTAAAGTGATTTTCCCTAACGCTAGGCTCCCTCTGTGTTCTCCAGCGTGCTCCCCACCTTTATGATCCACTGGTCCACTCGTTTGTCTCTGCCTTAGCCCTCACTGTCCATCTGCCCGGTCTCCTTCGGCGTCCTGAAGGCAGGGCCTGCCTGCTCGCTCACCACTTTCTCCCTGAAGCACTTGAGACACTCAATGCACACGCAGTTCAGAAACGGACAGGAATGGTCCTCTTGGTCTTGTTAAATGGTTTTCTTACCTGAAGCTTTGTTTCATCTGAAAAGAATCTGATGCCTTGGCATTTTCTTTCCTTCCCCTCCCCTTGCCGGCAGGAGAGTGGGTGCCCATCCTGTCTTCATGGCCACTCCACCTTCCGTTCCATCTGCTCCTCCTGCCCGCTGGCTCTGCCTCTGGTCCCTGTGGGCTGCTGGGCAGAGTGCAGAGGCACTGGGCTGGGAGCAGGAGGCCAAGTCATGAAGCCGGCCCTGGGATACCAGCCAGCTTGTTGACCCTCAGCTCCCGCTCTGCAATGAGGACACGTGAGATAACGCGTGTGAGACGCTGAGCCCAGGGACACAGCGCTGGCTGCCTTCCAGCCCCAGCCTTTAGGGGAAAACAACAATAAAAATGCCACCTGCTAGACGCTTGTTAACTGACCGTGGGTGGGTCTGAGGTCTTGAGATTGTTGGCCATTAGATCCGCCAAATGCCACCCCTGGGCCCCCAAAGAGGGACATAAGTGCCATCCTAGTCCCAGGGACTGACCCGACACTGGGATACATAACTCATGCGCCCATTAGCATGTCAGGGCATCTGCCCTCCACACAGGTGGCAAAGCGATAGTGATGGTTATCCTTGTTTTATCGTTGGGGACGAGGTTAAGAAGTGCATCCTATGTCATGCAGTGAGTTGGTAGGGGAGCCGGTTATTAACATCTTCAATTAACTCAGGGCTCTGCTTTGCAAAAGCCCCACGTCCTCTCCTCTCTCCTGATTTCTGGCTTGCATCAGCAGCACCACATGCAGTGGAGAACCCAGGTCATGTCTGACACACAGAGGCTGCAGGCATCTCATTGCTTCTTGGGAAGACGGTGGACAGGCCTTCTGATTCCCACTTTCAGGAGGAAGAAACCCAGGTGAGTTCTGGACTTCTCTCGGGTACCAGAGAGGGGAGACAGTGTCAGAACTGAGACGAAGGGACCAGGAGTCTCAGGCCCCTGCAGTATGAAGTGCTCTAACACCCAGGCTTTCCTGGCCAAACCACCCTCATCCTCAGGACCCTGGGCCTGACCCTGTGTGACAGCCTCTCTGAATAGGGTTTCTTTCCTGACCCTTGACGAGGGAGGCCTCTCCTGCTCTCCTGAGTTCTGCTGCCCTGGCCAAAGTCAGGTGTGAACCCTGACTGAGAGAGAGCATCTCTCTAGGCCTGGTGTACTTGGGACTGTCCTGGAAGAGGAGGACATCCCTGGACCTTATGTGAACATGGCCAAATTCAGTGTCCTCTCCTTCCTTCCGCCCCACTGCATCTCTTCTCCATGGCTGCTGGTCCCTGTCTTGGAAGTGTCTAACCTACTCCAAGGCCAAGTACCTTGACAACAAGAAGTCACTGTGCATTTTCCACTCCCAGGCTCTATTTGTTTATTTCTCTGTGATTCTCACTCACGCAAACCACAGCCTTCAGTTCCAGAGTCTTACAGACAAACGCCTGATCAGAGCCCACAAGAGCACAGCCTTGCTCTCAGCCCTGAGCCTGGCCCTCCTAGGTTGGAGCAGCTGGGCCCAGCCTGTCCCAAGCCAGGGAGCCACAGGGATCTAAACTTGGCTTTGCAAGGACTCCTGGCTGAGCAGCCCCAGCCAATGTTGGATCTCAACTCGTCTAAAGTAAGAGGAATACTTTCTTGCTTCCCTTGGGTGTCCTGAGAATAAATAATTTACTATTTGTAAAGCACTTTGTAGGGTTCAGGATCATTACACAGGGACCACAGGCTCAGAAGCAGCCCTGGATGCCTCATAGGGTGGTTGTGACTAGGAACCATTTATATAGCACTTTACATTGGCCAAGTGCATCCCAATCATTTATAAGTTAATTCTCCCACCACTCCAGAGCTGTCAGCCACCTTTGGATGCTATGTTCTCTCTCCTGGAAATGAGGTTGGGGAGGTCAGGACAGGCCAGAAGCCTTGCCCAGGGTTACCTAACACGGTGGCCTGGGGCTCAGGCCACACTTGGTGTAGGCTGGAGCTGCTGGAGGTTTCATTTCTTAGAACCTTGTCATCAACCCACCCAATACCCCCCAGTAAGGCATCCTGCAAGGGATTGCTATAATTTATGACCCCATGACACTCCCAGGAACACCTTCAATTTATGGCCTACTGGATCACCCAGGACTGAATGTTGGCTTTGAAGTCAAAATCTGCTTGTGCCACTTACAAGAATTTTGATCCTAAGCAAATTTCTTAATGCTGCTGAAGCTCTGGTCCTCAGTGATCAATTAAGGATAGAAAAACCAGCCAGGCTTTTGTAAGGATCAGAAATATTAAATGAAGAGAACCCGGAATAAAATAAAGCTTAATACTTGTTAGCTCTAAGCTTTTGATTACTGCCTTGGCACAGACAAGACTTTCCCTCCAAAGGTGACACAATAAGCCCATGGGAAATGATACTAAACAAAGTTTTTGATCAAAGTAATCCACTGGGACTCTACACATTTCCTTCCTTTAGTGTAGGAGCCTAGAAGTAGAAAGGTAAGGAAAACGCAAAACTGAAACTGTCACTATTTCCATCATGTGCTCATGAATCAAATTGGTTGGGATCTGCACTATTCTCCAATACTTTTTTTCATTTCTTAATCCATATTTACTAATCACTTACTGTGAACCAGGCAGCTTAAGGAGTAAAGGAATTGGCAGTGAAGAAGAGGGACAAAATCTTTGCCCTCATTGAGCAGACACCTAAAGAATGTAGGAACACAGATGGGGAGGGAGTTAGGGGAAGTGTGTGCTAAAGGGAGGGATGGTGTGTGCAGATACCCTGGGGAAGGGAAGCCTTCAGAATGCAGGAGGACCTGAGAGAAGACCACTGTGACTGGAGTAAGGGAGAACATGGCAAGAAGAGTGAGTGGGGCGAGGACACCCTGAGCAGCTCACGAAGCCCAGAACACCAGGATGGGGGGTGGGGATTTAATCCCCACACAACACCACCGAGGGCATGTAAGGAAGGCTCATCCCCATGTGATGGCTTGGGTTGCTGTATGGATCCTAAAACCCTCGGCAGCTGAGAATCTGAGCCCTGGCTCTGTCAGATGGTTGATCTCTTGGCTCCAAGAAACCTGCAGTCCAAATCCTTTGAATATACCCAAGCACGTAGAACCCAGCAAGGGTGCTCAGGAGAGCCCTGCAGATGGGCTGCTTCTCCCCAAGCCCTTGGCCACAAGCAAGAGCCATCGCTCAGGGCTGAGCTCTTCAGAGCCCTCACACCCCCTGACTCCTGTTAATTCTCAAGAAAGCCCAACAGGCTCAGGAACATAAAATGACTCATGTGGGTTCTCAGCTGCCAAGCTGGTGCTGGGAGCTGACTGCAGACCCTGAGACTGAGGATTCGGCAAAGCCGTGGGCTCCTCCCAACTGCACCCACTTGTCCTTTTCCTGTCACCCTTCGTGGGATTAACACATAGACTGGTTGTGGAAGGCTTGCCTGCCTTCCTTTTCTTCCTTGTGGCTGGGAAACCATGCTGGGAAACCAGAGCAATTCCTCATCTTAGTGCTCAGACCAATCCCCTTGGCTCCCAGATCCCTTTTCTGGGGCTCTTATGTGGACTATGGGTGAAAGAAAATATGCTGAGGAGTACTGGAGCTGTCTAAGAAGGGTTTCCTGGCCAGCGAGTAGCTTGCAGTGTGTTGGAGAAAGAAGACTTCAATGTCTTAGAAATTATATTTATAAAGTGGTAAAATGCTATGGCTGGAAAAAACCTTAAGATTTTCTGGTCCATCCTCTCCCTGCTTGCTCAAGATAATGGCTACAATTACCAGGTCATGCTTAGTTAATTGTTAGGTGCATCATCTTGACAACATATGTCCAGGAATCTGTGCCTAGCCCTGATGGTGATTTCTTGGAAACCCCAGTAGTAAGGGAACCCATTGTTGAGAAGCTTATGAGAAAAATCGAGTTGAAGACGAAGGTCATAAATGAACACATGAAGCACTTACACATATATTTTTTCAAAATCTTTGATGCAATAAAACAAAGGCAGCATACTAAATAAAGACAAAAGCATTGGCCTGTTGCCCATCATACATTTGTAATAGCAGGAAGTTTGCAATTAATTTCCATTTACCATCCCTTCTTCTCTAGAAACTTTTGATATCACTTCCTCACAATTTCAGCAAGATGCTTGTAAAATTCCCTTGGCTTGCTTATAGAACATGTTTAGGCCAGGCATGGTGGCTCACGCCTGTAATCCCAGCACTTTGGGAGGCTGAGGCGAGCAGATCACGAGATCAGGAGATCGAGACCACAGTGAAACCCCATCTCTACTAAAAATAAAAAAAAATTAGCTGGGCATGGTGGCAGGCGCCTGTAGTCCCAGCTGCTCGGGAGGCTGAGGCAGGAGAATGGCGTGAACCTGGAAGGCGGAGCTTGCAGTGAGCCGAGATTGTGTCACTGCACTCCAGCCTGGGGGACAGAGCAAGACTCTGTCTCAAAAAAAAAAAAAAAAAAAAAAAAAGAGCATGTTTAAAGATAATCATATTTTTGATGTATTTTCTTCTCTAGGAACTCTTCATGCCATGGGCTCCCCACCTATGTTGGACAGAGTTTTTACTAGCAGGCAAAAAAATCCATACTAGTTAGAATAATTGGAAAGGGAATTTAAAAATCATATTAGTTTGCTTACAGGATCTCCAGGGAAACCAGGGAATGAACTTGGCTGCCACACAGCCAAGAAAATTGCCCAAGCATACACAGAACTGTTCTAGCAAAATATCACTGCTGCCACCACCCACTGCTTGGCACCATGGCACCAGGGCACTCAGAATTCCATCTCAGCTGCTGAGAAGAGTCAGTTGCTTCTGCAATCAAGCTTTCTGGAAGGTATCATGTCCCATGGTGTGGCCAGGGCCTCTTGCTCTTCACTTCATTTTCCAGTGTGTCAGCTTGGTGGCCACTAGGTTACATGTGGAACTCTGTCTGCAATGGAGCCTGGGAAATGTAGTTTCTAGCCTCCTAGAAAGTCCAGTGAGAAGGAAGTTGGCTTGGGGACCAACTGCACACGTGGTAGGAGAAAGGCAGTTATTAGCTAGAACCCCACGCGACTACTCAGCTGTGACTTTTTGGATTAACGCATTCTTGTGTCCCTAGCAGGACAATAGTCTTGAGAGCCAAGATTTGTAGAGAGAGAAAGCGTCTTGTAAGTTCTTGAAGCTCCTATCAATGTGGTAACAGGCAGGCCCAGCCAACATGAACATCAGTGTTACAAAAAGACACAGGGCAGAGAAATTCATGATGTAATATAATCGTAGTCTCTACTACACAGGAAAAGGAAGCAAAAGCCCATCCCTTCCATCCTGGTGTCTGTAAAAAGAGAAGAAAGAAAGAGGTGACAAATCTGTCAAATCAAGGTCTTCATCTTCCTCCAGAATGACGTGGTAGGGAAGGGGTGCTTAAAATGTTTCTCAACTCCCAGAATATCAGAGATTCCTGGCTCAGTTTCTTGCATGTTATCCCAGGGGACTATAGACTTTGGCAGAGACAGGTGTCAATTATCACCATAGTTAACCTGCAGTGAGGCAACAATGTACAACATGCAGGGGTGCACCTGGGTTCCATTCAGTCATTCGGGGATCTAGGCTCTTCCATCCAATGGCCCTGCTGTCCCCTTAGCTCTGAGTTCTTTGCTGTATCCTTTCTATATGACCAGCCAAAAAAGCAAATAACCAGAGACAGCAAGCCCATGGCGGGTCACATGAGAGCTTTCAGGGACCTAGCAGATGCTGGTGTGCACCACTTCTATCATCATCTTTGGCCAGTACTTAATTACATGGCTTCACCTAATTGCAGGGGGGCCGGACAATGTAGTTGTGCTGTGTATCCAGGAGGCAAATGAATGCAGAGTTAGGATCCAGAAGTTTTGTGTACCTTGGTGGGAGGATACTAGATTCTAAAAGGCCAGAAGACAGCACAAGTAAAATGTTCTTAGTAGAATGTTCGGCTGGCTCTGACCAAAACCAACATTGCTGTTCAAATGGTGGAAGTTTGCCTCTGTCTCCGGAAGGCCTTGTTGTTGGTGGAGGAATTGGAGAAGGTCAAGGGATTCCTTGACTTTAGCAGGCTCCCTGCTCCACCCATTGAGTAACCCCACTGAAGACACCATTCAGCTGACAGCTCTGCTCCCCAGCCAGCACTCACTTGGTTATGCATCACCCGGTAAGTGTCCAAGAGATAAGAAATGGGGAGGAAGGGGCAGGGCCTGGGCAGGTGAGCCCTGGAGCAGGAGACCTAGATGCTGGGGAGGGAGGGCCATCTACTGGATGGTGGTCTGGCCAAACCATGCACCACCTACTGGACTTCACCACCTAACATTGACTGCTTATTGGGAGGAAGTGGGGAGTCCAACCCCACCCTGGCACTCTTTTCTGTCAGTCTCAGGTAGAGTTATTTAGAAATCCACCCTGGAGAAGCAGACCTATGTTTTTCCTGTAGAAACAGAAGCCGTCACTTCGTTTTTCCTATGGGCTGGCTTTATTTGGCTGCCATAATGACCTGTTTTTACTAATCATGAGATTGTCTGATTTGATGGTTAAGAAAGCAGCACAAAGACCACATCAGCCATTTTAAAAGCTAATTATTTTGATCATGAAGAAATATCCTGGGTCTTTGGTCTGTTTCGTAGTCTTTGGTACATTATCTCAAGAGTAAGTCCTTTCATAATAATTTATGTTCTACATAAACTATTTTGTTTTCTAAACAAATGATCACTTCACCAAGATATTTATAAGGGGAATGTGAGAGGCTGCATGCATAATGGCTATCTACTTTCTAAAACATAGCGACATGTTCTTCTCCCATTTAAAGTGAGTTTCTTGGAAAAATATTTGAGGCAAACATGACATGAAAGGTAATATCTTTATTACTCAAAGAGCTAATGTAGATTTTGAAGAACATTAACCCCCTGACAGAGGCATGGAGACAGAACAACTCACAAAAGAGGAATCAGAAAGATGCATCTAACACAACCCCAGCACCAGTTAAAAAATTAATGCTAATTCCCAATGGTTAGTCTCATATAGTGTAAATTGGTACTACTTTTTGGAGAGCAATTTGGCAAAATGCTTTAAGGTTCATAAACATGATCCTGTCTGCAATCCAGAAATCCCACTCCTGGAACTCTTTCCTAAGAAAAGATCACAAATAGGGAAAAGCAATATATATTTGAGTGCACTGTATAAGCAAGCTACAACCTCAACAATAAAGGAAAGATTTCTTATATTATCTGGTTTATAAGCTAATACACAGCCATTTAAGAGCCAATTATGAAGACTCTGGCAGCAAGAAAAGCAAAATGGGCAGGATTTAAATGGTGTGCATGTAAAATATATGCATCACTCTAAAGACCAGAAGAGAATACACAAAAATGATGACATTAAGTAGATGAAATTTAGAATTACTTAAAAAATAGCTGTTTATTATAAAAAATTTCAAACATACACAGAGGCAGAGAATGTAATAAATTCTCCCCCATCATCTTGATTGCACAATTACTTTTTGCAATACAGATAATCCCTGACTTATGATGATTTCACTCATAATTTTTTGACTTCATGGTGCAAAAGCAGTACACAATCAGTAGAAACTGCACTTCAAGTACTCATACAACTATTCTATTTTTCACTTTCAGTATAGTATTCAATAAATTACATGAGATATCCAACACTTTATTATAAAACAGACTTTGTGTTAGATGATTTTGCCCAACCACAGGCTAATATAAGTGTTCTGAGCACATTTAAGGTAGGCGAGGCTAAGCTATGATGTTTAGTAGGTTAGGTGGATTAAATGCAATATGACTTACAATATTTTCAAGATTATGATGAGTTTATCAGGATGTAACTCCATTGTAAGTCAAGGAGTATCTGTGTATGTTTCATATATATATTTAAAATACCTAATTTAAATAGACAATTATTTTTTAAAGGCATAACCAACATGCCATCATCACAACCAGCAAGATAGTGTCTTCTGTGTATGTGTGTTTTTAAAATTTTGACATAATTTTAGACTTAACAGAAAAGTTGGAAGACTAGTACAGAGAATTCCCATATACCCTAAATCTAGAGTGTCCAATATTAATGTTGTACCTCATTTGCTCTATTCATCCATCCCTCCCATGTACACACACAAGTTGTTTTGTCTAAACCATTTGAGAATAAGGTGTAGACATGATGCCCCTTTACCTCTAAATATGACAGTGTGTATTTTTTAAAAACAAAGACATTCCCCTGTATAACTTGAGTCCAATGGTTACAACCAGGAAATTAACATTATGGTATTATAGTGTATTAACGTATAGTGTACATTTACATTAACATGCAATCGTGATCATGTCGCCTGTGCACATGGGCCTGTACTCGGAAGGGTCCTGTGTTTGGTTTAATGTTTTTTCGGTTGCCATTTTGATATTCTTAATTTTTGAACCAGGGACCCACATTTTCATTTTGCACTGGGCCCCACAAATTAGGTAGCTGTTCCTGGCTATAATACTATTTTTTAAATATACAGGCTTTATTAAGCTTTCACTGGTTAGCATTCTTTGTGGCAAAAAAGTCCTGAATCATGCACTGCACTCAGTTGTTAAGTCTCTTTAGCTACTTTTCATCCGGAAGAATTCCTCAGTCTTCCATGACATTGACATTTTTGAATATTATAGAATGTCCCTCAGTTTGGGAGTCCTGATGTTTCCTTATAGTTAGACTTAGGTTATACATTTTTGGCAGGAATATTGCAGAAATGATGCTGTGTTCTCAGCATATCATATAAGGAGGCATCTTTTAGGTTGTGCCATTCTTGGTGATGTTAACTTTGATCAGTTAGGAAAGTGTGAAGTTACTATTTCTCCTCTTCGAAATGATGAATATCTTGTGGGGAAACACTGAGTTGATGTAAGTATCCTGTTATACCTCACATTTTATCCACTAGTTTTAGCATCAAATGATGATTCCTGTCTGAATGAATTTATTGTTACGATGATTGCTAAGTGATGACATTTCTAATTTCAAAATTTCTTATACTTTTATTAGTTTTTTCTACTGTAAGGAAGAGACTTTTCTTCCAATGGATTGATTCATTAATTGACATCAGCAGGGACTCCTGTATCCTTGTATTGTTCAACCCATTGTCACCCATTACTATTATTATTTTGATGTTCTATTTGTCCCAAATTTGGCCACTGAGAGCCCTTCATGCTGAATCTGGTGTCCTTTAGACCCATCATTAAATTTTTTTGAGCACTTTCTAACTTTCCAGCACACAGTATGTTCTAGTCTCATCTCGTACTTTCTATACTCCAGCCCTGGAAACAGCTATTGTACCAAGGAGTGCTGGGTTCTTTTGGTAGAGATAGTTTTTAGAAACGAAGATCTGGATGCCAAATGTACTCAGTGCTATGGAGGCATCACTGTTTCCAGTGGTCCCTGCTAGGAACTGTTTTTACAGACCTCTGTACAAATACCTATATTTACACATCCATCACACATATGCATGGCTCCATATCTACTTAGCTATTTCGTGTGTGTGTGTGTGTGTGTGTGTGTGTGTATCTGTATCCATACCTCCATCTTTACACTGGAACTCTAATTTCTAAATTTTAGTAGTCTGTATTTTCTCAATTAGCAGATATTAAAAATGTAACTGCTTTCAAGTGTTTGTGCCTTACATGTATTTATTTTTTAATTTCAATAGCTTTAAAAAGTGACTTTTGGTTACACGGATAAATTATATAGTGGTGAAGTCTGGGCTTTGAGTGTACTTCTCACCTGAATAGTGTATATTGTACCCAATGGGTAATTTTTCACCCGTCATCTCCCTCCCACCCTCTCCCATTCTGTGTCTCCCATGTCAATTATGCCCCTCCGTATGCTTCTGTGCACCCATCACCTAGCTCCCATTTATAAATGAGAATATGTGGTATTTGACTGAGTTACTTCATTAAAGATAATGGACTTCAGTTCCATCCAAGTTGCTGCAAAAGGCATTATTTTTCTCTTTTTTATGGCTGAGTAGTATTCTATGGTATATATGTACCACATTTTCTTTATCCACTCACTGGTTGATGGGCACTTAGGTTGGTTCCATATCTTTGCAATTGTGAATTGCACTGCAATAAACATACATGTGCAGATGTCTTTTTGACATAATGACTTTTCCTCTGGGTAAATACCCAGTAGTGGAATCTCTGGATCCAGTGGTGGATCTACTTTTAGTTCTTTGAAAAATATTCATACTGTTTTCAATAGAGGTTGTACTAATTTACATTCCCACCAGCAGCGTTCCCTTTTTATTACCTCTGTGCCAACATTTATTGTTTTTTGACTTTTTAATAATGGCTATTCTGGCTGGGGTAAGGTGGTATCTTATTGTGGTTTCAATTTGCATTTCTCTGATGATTAGTGATGTTGACCATTTTTTCATTTCTTTTTGCCATTTGTGTATCGTCTTTTGAGAAATGTCTGTTCATGATATTTGCCCACATTTTAATGGGATTGTTTTCTTCTTGTTGATTTGTTGAGTTCCTTGTAAATTCTGGATATTAGTCTTTGTCAGATATATAGTTTGCAAATATTTTCTCCCATTCTGTAGGTTGCCTGTTTGCTGTGTTGATTATTTCTTTTGCCTTGCAGAAGCATTTTAGCTTAATTAATTAGACACCATTTACTTATTTTTGTTTTAGTTACATTTGCTTTTGGGGTCTTATTCATAAATCATTTGCCTAGGCCAAAGTCTAGAAGAGTTTGTCTAGGTTTTCTTCTAGTATTTTTATTGTTTCAGGTCTTAGATGTAAGTCTTTAATTCACCTTGTGGAACTCTAATTTCAATCTAACACCTCATTTATCCTTCTCATTTTCTCTATATTTAACTCCTTTACCCTGACCATAATAAATGCATCTCCTGTTACCCACAACTTGGTTCTTTGTTCAATCAACTAATTTGAAGTTCGGATATTTTATGCAGTGGGTATCAGTTTTGTATACTTTTATTTGTTGTTTGTATTTTTTTCTGTCTGTGTCTGTCTTTCTTTTGGAGGTTGTGTTGGGAGATTTGGATTTAGTCATCACCATCATGTTGACCACTAGCAATAACTTCTTAACACTGTATTAATACCCTGTGCTTAATTTTCCTTGATTTTCTATAAAGAGACTTTTTATAGTTGACTTGCTCTCATCAGGATCCAAACAAATTCTACATGTTTTGTTTGGTAACAAGTCTATAAACACTACTCAGATAAGCTCCAATAGTGCCCCTTTCTCATGCTGTGTATTTGTGGGAGAACTAGATCATTCGCTCTGTGGATTCTGGATTCATCTGACTTTGTTGAGCAGGCATCACTGAGCTTGTTTCTCTGGCTCCCAGGTTTTCTTTACTTGGAAGCTGGACCTAGATGCTTGCTCATGCTCAGGTTCAGTTTCATTTTGGGAAGAGCCCTTGGCAGATGGTGTCATGTCCTTCCTATTGCATCATATCACAAGGAGCATGGTGTCCGGCGATGCCACTCTGAATGATGCCTGATCAACTAATGGATGTGTAACACTGATAATGGCTGTCAAGACTCATTGCCTTCAGATGGCAAAAATGTGATTTTCCAATTCTGCAGGAATGACATTCCATCTCTTTCTACATTTTATGTAACATTGTAATATACTTGTAATTAAAAATATAAATACATAAGAGTGAAAGTCATATCAATATTAGTAGTAAGCTAGGGCCAAATAGCATTATCCATGTGAAATATTTTTAATCTAGTTTCCCAGAAAGCCTCCTGACTAATTCCTCCTGAGAGTGCACTGATGTCTCCAAACTCTGAGAGGTTTATTTTAGGAATGTGTGTGGCCAGTTAAATCCCCTCATAGAAGAGAAAGGAATTAAAATGCACACACCCCATCATGCAACAATTCCTCTTTAGGTATTAGGCATGGTGAAAGAGTGATCTTTCTCAGGATAATGGCTTTCCTAGCCTTGAAGACAGAGTGATTTGGTGTGTCAGTTTAAAGGTAAGAACCAGGAGAGATGTACAGGATATTCATGGCAGCAATGTTTGCAATAATTAACAGCAACAATGCAAAGGTAGTGCAGATGGGGGAAAGGACACATTAAATATAATCCTTGCAAACATAAGAACATTGTACAGCAGGCAAAAAGCATAGATTTGAGGCTACCTGAATTAACATGGATAAATCTCAAAACCCAATGTTGAGTGAACAAAACCAAGGTACAGAAAAATGCATTTTTTGCCAGTTATAAAAATAGAAACATGCCTAATGATATGATTTATTATCAATGGTTATATATGTACCCATATATATATATAACTAAAAATAAGTTGGAGGCAATAAGGAAATTATAATGGAGATAGCCACTGGTGGAGGTGACGGTAATGGGACTTAATTTTAACTAAAATGTCCTAACATTTTTTAGTAGAGTGAATTAATATAGTACCTGTGAAATTTAAAAAATATATATAAGCACAGAAACAAATGAAAAAATATACCAAAATAGTTACAGTGGTAGGTTTTAGGGTTTGAAACATGAGTCATTTTTTTCTCTGTATTTTTTAAATTTCTAAAAATTAAAAAGAAGGGCAGAAACTTGCTTGGCAGCAGCAAACAACTTGTTCAAAAAAACACATGCAGCAGATCCCTTGAGAGAGGACGGCTCTCACTGCAGCGTGAAGGCTGGACGTCTGCCACTCTCAGGTGTAAAGATGCTTGGGAATCACTCATGGTAGGTGGAACGGAATCTCAGCAGCTTCGCCCAACACCTGTGCACCTCTCCATTCTCTGGACCTGGAAGGCCCTCCCCATTCTCCTGGCTCGAATCGGCTCCTCTGTGAGTCTGCCCTCTGAATCCCTATGCCAGATGTCATCCATGCCTCTATGCATTTCTTCCATACTTATTATAAAATAATAATGAAGTAATAGCTACTGCTTATTGAGTACCTTGATGTCAGATGCAGGTGGAGTTATTAACCAGGCCATTAGTTTGATGGAGGGCCAGAGAGAGGAGAAGCCAGGGAAGGGTTGGCAGGGTCTCAGCCCACAGGCCTTGGCTAGGGAGGGCTTCCTCTCCTTGAGGAATTCCACAGGCCCAAGAAAGCCAAACAGAAGAGGGTCTATTTGAGATAATCTGGGGAGTCACTTTGGGGAATATGGGAGGAATTCATTTTCAGATGTCTAGAAGGGGCTGGTTTATGACATGCCCATTGGCTGGAAAAATTGTCCTCTTGAGGACCACTTCCATGCTGACCCACAGAGCACCCAGGACTCCAGCAATAGGGAGAAAGGACCGGACCCTAGCATCCTCCCAAACTCCTCCCGCCCAGCCCAGTTCCACTCCCCAGCCTGTGTGACTCCACTGGTTCACCCCAGAGTCACCTGTAGCCTGTTGGCCTCCCCTTCAGGGAGTGGGCCTGGAAAGCCTGGCTGCCTGGTCACCATGTCCCTCCTGTCCCCAGCCCAGGTGGGCCACCATGCAGCTTTCTGTCCAGCAGACATGCTGCTTCTCAGCCTGCTGTCCAAGCCTGGGTGGGCGAGGTTCCCCAGGGTCTATGCTACAACATCCTCCTTTTATACCATCTACATCCCATTTTCTACTTCCTGTGCCTAGAGATGACATCAGGTCTCTTTCTCCTTTAAGTCCTGGTTCATCTTTCAAAGGATTCACCATGTTTCTTGTTTCAAGGCCCCAGATTCTCAGCAGCTTGGTGGGGCAGGGCTGAGGGACAGGCGGGCAGGGTTGGATTCAGACCCTAAGGTCTGAATAAGCTCCTGTCTAGGGTTCTGCCTATTTGACCAGGTGCCTCGGGTGTCCTTTGAGCTCACACACACAAAAAAAGAGCAACAGCAAGCATGCACACACACACACACACACACACACACACACACACACACAGCGCAAGAGCAAAACTCTGACAAGGCTGGAGATTGCTTTCCCTGTGTAGACTAGTGGGTGACAGGCAGGGATGCCCTAGGAGGCTGCAGGAACATGCCTGGAGGGCAGAGGTTAGCTGAAGCTCAGACTCCCTGGCTCAGCAGGGGTGTGGCTTACTCCAGCTGCCCAGCCTCCTGCCAGCAGCTGGTGGCATCAGCCACTTATCGGGAAGCTTTGGGAAAGGCAGTGCATTTGAGGGGGCGTTGGGAATGCTGTCATCTTCCGGAATGGATGACGGTGGAGTTTGCACGTGGCTGGTTTTATTTTTACCCTACGTTTCTGGAGAAAGCCTAATGGCTTCGAGTGCTCCTCTCTGTTCGTGAAATTTAAAAGGGGGGAAGGAGCACACATAATTATAATCCCACAGCAGGGCCATTGGCTTGCCTCCGACTATTAGGTCCCATTAAAGATGTAATATCTGTGGTGTCTCAGGAGAAATTCCTACTTATTTATGCTTAGTATTAGGGCAAATATTAGTTAGCATCAAAACAGGATGCAGCTAAGTCTAATCTGATGTCACCAGCAGAGCTTGCCTTATAAACAAAATAAGTGGCAATTACTTTCAAGCTGAAGTAATAATTTTTTCAAGCGATTCCACTTTGTGTTGATCAGAAGCATCTGCCAAAGGTAGGTGTGTTTCAGGAAATGTGCAGGGTGTGCTTTTTAATCACACTTTATTTAAATGCACAAATGAAGGCCGTGAGGCTGGCTTCTCTGCCTTCCTTCTCCCTAGGTTTCCCTCTGGGATGGTAATTAGGAAATACAACCCAATATAGGAAATGAGCATTGTTGCTTTTACGAGGATTTTAAACCAAATGGCTTTGCTATGGTAGCGGAAGGAGCTTCTTGCCCTCAGAAACCCAGCAGGTCGCTCCAGGCTACCTGGTACTTCTTGCCTTTTGGAAAATGGCTCCTTGGCCTCCTGCAAGGCATTCCTGAGAGGAAGGTGGGAAGGCCCCACTGAGGTCCTAGATCCCCATGGCTGAGGAGTGGGGCCCAGCACTCAGCCGGACAGCAGATGCCCAGGCTGGCTGTGCAGGCGGCAGTCCTGTCCCCTTCAACCTTGGCGTCTTCCCTGGCAGCTATTGGCTGCATGGCCTACTTCTTTACCCTAGACCCTAGCAGCTGGGATTCCAGAATATTCTCTTGAGGTACAGAGTCCTTAACCTAGGCTTGCTTGCCAAGAACTTTCTCAGGTTGTCAAAGCTTTCACCCCAGGGCTTTCTCTTTGCCTTGTTGAATGTGCCCGTGCAGCCTGACCATGTCCACACAGCTTAGAGACCCAGCAGTGTCCCCAGGAGGGTTTGGACTCTGAGGCCTGCCCTGGGCACCAGATCTCCACCCCAAACCAGCACCTGTGCTCTGTACCCTGCACACTTGGCCCAGGATAGCTGCTCTGTGGATTTACGCCACAGCCCCACAATGTTGGCTACTTTCCTGCTGTCTTGTGGGACATACAGGGCAGATTTCCAATCCACCACGACAGTTCTCACAGAGCAAACCAAGGGCCTTTCTTGCCAAACTCTATATTCCTCTAAGTGGCGAAGTTAAACCAACAGCATGGAAATGACCAGGGAGCTGTAGGAAAATATGCCTGGATGCTCAGAGACCTGAGGAGCTGTAACCCCACTGGGGGACACTCAGACACCAGGACAGTAGATCAGATCTGAGCCGAGACAGCCCCATCTGAGTGTGAGCTCCCCACATGCACCAGTCCCAACATCATCCTGTTCTGGCTCCTCCCATTTTTTCTGAGGAGGTCTGGGCCATCCTGAGCCCTGTTCCACTAGCAGGTTCAGGAACTCCAGGACCAATGTGTTTTTCAACAGAAGTGTGACAGGACCCCCTGCTCCCCCATTGACCCCTCTAGCCTCTAGCAAATTCCCTTCTCTCCTGTTTCACAGGCAGCTTCTTGTGAGGGTTGTGGACTTCCCCGTCATCCCCACTCTCCTTCCACCTGCTCTCTAGCTCCCTGAGGTCTTACTTCCATCTCCCCACCCCACTGAACCTGTTCTCACCAAGGAAAGAAATCCCCAGGTGGAACGGCTTCAGTGGTCAGGGGACACATTTCAACCTTGTGCTACTTGACTTCTCTGCTGCATTCAACACTCACTGGGCAGCCCTCGCTTCTTGCTTTCCAAGGCACCTTCTCCCAACTCTCCTCCAACCTCCCGGACCATCCCATCTCAGTCACCTCTGTTGGCCTCTTGCCAGGCTTATTTCTGAATGTTGGTCTTCAGGCCATCTCCTTGCCTCATCTTTGCTTTTTGCGCTTTTAGGCAACCCATCCAACATCTTCCCTTTGATGCTCTGATACCCCTGGAATTGTTGCTGCGAAACAAGAGCTTTCTCCTATTTTCTGCCTGGGAATCCCACATCACAGAGGGTGAAGGCTCAGGACAAAGAGAATGGTCATGCCTCCTTCTTTTCCTGTGTTTCCATTCAAAATAAATGGCCTCACCATCTTCCACTCACCAAGCCAGTGTGCACTCCTCCTCCTTCATGCCCTGCATTCAACCCCTTCCTCACCTTTCTTGTTATCGCATCATAGGTCAGGCCTTACCCTCTCGACTGCACCTGTGGTACCTCATCACCTGCAAAGTAGCCTCACTCTATTGCGCAGAGACTCTCTCTTTCTTTCTATATATATTTTCTACATATTTTTGAAAATAAGTATTTCAATGCTAGGCATTTCACCCTAAATACTCTGCAAGGTCTCTTCTAAGAATAAGAGTGGGGCAGTCTCCTGCAGTGGAAAAGGACTGGGATTGATAGAAAGGCCTGGACCCACAGCCTACCTGGGCCAGTTGCTGAGCCCCTGTTGACTTCCTTTGTAGAGTGGGGCTCTGTGCATCTCTCTGACCCACAGAGTGCTGCGGGGCTCTGTTGTTAATGTGACTGATCCGTTGGAGCTTGTCACACTGGAGCTGTAGGCTTCTAGTTCAAGCTCCACCAACTTTCTTCTGCAGCTTGCAGGGGTAAGGCAGAAAACCAGCCAGGGGCAATGGCCAGCACTGACAAGGAGAAAAAGGGAGGCCTTGTTAGTTTAAGTAATGTGTCCAGAAGATAAATCTTGTGAGAAGGTCTGTGTACGGTTATGCATGTTTGGAAATGTTTTGCATGTTATATTGGCTTGGTAGGAATAGAATGTCATGACACAGCAGAAACCGGTGGATTTCCACAAACACATCACAGTCAGCAGGAAGAGAGTGTCTTGGTCAGCAGGATGGCAGCAGATGCAGGGCTGATAAAGAGGAAGAGCTCCCAGGCTTTCCCCACTTCGGAAAGGGAGGCCTGGGTGGAGCTGGGAGCAGTGGTGCTGGACAGAGTGGACTCTCTTGGGGAGGGCTCGGGCATGCACTGAAGTGACACTGAGACTGTCAGCTAGAGATGGCCCTGAGCTGTCCCTTGGCCACTGTGTGTGAGTCATTGAGTAATGTGAGTACATGTGGCCTGGCCCGTAGTCTCGGCTGCATGGAAGGAGACCTGGTTGGAAGCTACGGTGCTCATTTCCTAGAGGCTCCTCTGAGATAATTCCTGCTGGCTCCAGGGCAGCCTGTGTCCGACCACCCCTTGCCCACCCTCTTAGCACCGAGCTCCCAGGTCCAGCACATTTTGCTTGTTACCCTTTGATTTACATATCTGACAGTCACAACATCTACTTGAGAACTATTTTAGGAGCCCTCTGGTGTTATCAGGAAGCAGCAGTAACATAGCGGGGCTGCCGGGAATTTTTCCCTGGTGTTTGTGTAGGATCCCACCCAGGGAGCATTTCAACAATCAGTGGGGCTCTCTTCTTGCTGATGATATTATGGTCCCATAAGATCATAACCCCCAGAATGGGAAGCTGCCATATCAGGAGGCCACCACTTTTTGATTTGGTACTCAAAGATTTTTGGCTAGAGGAACCTTATCAAGTACAGATGGTCCCTGATTTAAGATGATTTGATGTAAGATTTTTTGACTTTATGATGGTGCAAAAGCCATATGTATTCAGTAGAAACAGTGCCTTGAATTTTGAATTCTGATCTTTTCCTAGGCTAGTGATATGCAGTATGATACTTTTACATGAGATATTCAACACTTTATTATAAAATAGGTTTTTTGTGTTAGATGATTTTGCCCAACCATGGGCTAATGTAAGTGTTCTGAGCACGTTCAACTAGGCTAGGCTGGACTATAATGTACAGTAGGTTAGGTGAATTAAATACATTTTTTTTTTAGACAGAGTCTCACTGGGTGGCCCAGGCTGGAGTGCAGTGGTGTGATCATGGCCCACTGCAGCCTTGACCTCCCAGGTTCAAGAGATTCTTGTGCCTCACCCTCCAAAGTAGTTGGGATTACAGGCATGTGCCACCATTCTTGGCTTATTTTTATAATTTTTAGTAGAGATGAAGTTTCGTCATGTTGGCCAGGCTTGTCTTGAACTCCTGGCCTCAAGTGATCCACCTTCCTTGGCCTCCCAAAGTGCTGGGATTACAGATATGCACTACCACACTCAGCCTAAAGGCATTTTTGACTTACAATATTTTTTAACTCATATGGTTTTATTGAGGTAACTCCATCATAAATTGAGGAACATCTGTATCACATTGTTATAGTAATATTTTCTTGGCCACAGATGCCAGCACCATGCTTCCTGTACAACCTATAGAACTGTGAGCCAACTAAATTTCTTTTCTTTATAAATTACCTAGCCTTAGGTGTTTCTTTATAGCAGTGCAAGAATGCAAGAATGAACTAACCCAGAAAACTGGTAACAAGGAGTAGGGCATTGCTATAATGATACCTGAGAATGTGGAAGTGGCTTTGGAACTGGTTAATGAGCAGAGGTTAGAAGAGTTTGGAAGGCCCAGAAGAAATCAGGAAGATGAGGGAAAATTTGGGATTTCTTAGAAACTGGCTACATGGTTGTGACCAAAATGCTGATAATGATATGGAGAGTGAAGTTCAGGCTGAGGAGGTCTTAGATGAAAATAAGAAAGTTATTGGGAACTGGAGTAAAAGTCATCCCTGTAATGCCTTAGCAAAGAGCTTGGCTGCATTGTGTTCATGTCTAGGGATCTGTAGAAATTTGAACTTAAGAGTGATGACTTAGGGTATCTGGTGGAAGAAATCTCTAAGCACCAAAACATTCAAGATGTGACCTGGCTACTTCTAATAGCATATGATCAGATATAGGAGCAAAGGAATGGCTTAAAGTTAGAACTTGTATTTGAAATGAAAGCAGAGTATAAAAGTTTGGAAAATTTGCAGGCCGGCCCTGTGGTAGAGAAGGAATCCAAGCAGCCTTTGGAGTAACCACTTGCTAGAGAGATGTGTACAACTAAGAGGAAGCCAAGTGCTAATATCCGAGACAATGGGAAAAAGGCCTCAAAGGCATTTCAGAGATCTTAGAGACAGCCTCCAATCCCAGGCCCTGAGGCCTAGGAGGAAAGAATGGTTTCAAGGGCCAGGCCCAGGCCCCCATTGCCATGAGCAGTCTTGGGACACTGCTCCCCACATCCTAGCTGCCCTGTCTCCAGCCTCAGTTCAAAGGGGTCCAGGTACAGCTCAGACTGCTGCTCCAGAGGGCACAAACCACAAACTTTGGCAGCTTTTGTGTGGTGTTAAGACTGCAGGTGTGCAGAAAGCAAGAATGAAGGAGGCTTGGCAGCTTCCCCCTAGATTTCAGAGTACTTATGGGAAAGCCTCGGTGCCCAGGCAGAAGACTGCCACGGGGGCAGAGCCCCCACAAAGATACTCTACTAGGGCAATGCCAAGGGAAAATGTGAGGTTGGAGCCTGAACAAAGTCCCCACCAGGGCACTGCCTAGTGGAGCTGTGGGAACAGGGCTGCTGCTCTCCAGAGGTGAGAATGTTAGAGCCACCAGCAGCTTGCACCCTAAGCCTGGAAAAGCTCCATGCACTCAACTCAAACCCATGAGAGCAGTCACAGTCACACGGAGTGTGCCCAGGGAAGCTATAGAGGCAGGGATTCCCAAGGCCTTAGGAGCCCACCGCTTGCACCAGTGTGCCCAGGATATGGGATATGGAGTCAAGGGTTATTTTGGGACTTTAAGGTTTTATGTCTGCCCTGCTGAGTTTTGGAATTACATGGGGTCTCTTGCCCCTTCCTTTAGGCCAGTTTCTCTCTTTTGGTATGGGAATGTTTACTCAGTGCCTGTACCACTATTGTATCTTGAAAGTAAATAATTTTTTTGATTTTACAGGCTCATAGGTGGAAGGAGCTGAATCTCAGATAAGACTTTTGACTTTGGATTTTGATAAATTAAGACTTTTAAGGACAATTAGGAAGGGACGATTGTATTGGACAATTAGGAAGGGACGATTGTATTTTGCAATACAAGAAGGATATGAAATTTGGGAGGCTAGAGGTGGAATGATATAGTTTGGATGTTTGTCCCCTCCACATCTCATGTTGAGACATAATGCCCAATGTTAGAAGTGGGGCCTGGTGGGAGGTGTTGGATTAAGGAGGCGGATCCCTCATGAATGGCTTAGTACCATGCCCTTGGTAATGAGTGAGTTCTCACTCTGAGTTCATGTGAGATCTGGTTGTTTAAAAGAGCATTGCACCTCACCGGTCCTTGCTCTCTCTCTCACCATGTGACATGTCTACTTTCACTTCAGCTTCCACCATGAGTAAAAGCTTCCTGAGGCTCCACCAGAAGCTGAGAAGATGCTGGTGCTATGCTTCGTGTATAACCGCAGAACCATGAGCCAATTAAAACGCCTTTCTTTGTAAATTATTTAGTCTCAGGTATTTCTTTATGGCAAAGCAAGAATGGAGTAACACAGTCACCTAATCTTAAGACTGGAAGGACCTTCCTTTAGAAATCACCTTGTCACACTGGGGCTCTGAGATAATTATTAGCCTGCCCAGAGCCACTTAGTAAGGCAGCAACCCCAGCAAACCCACACAGATCCCCTGTTAGTCCGTGATTCTGGTGTTCATCACATCTCTCTAAGGAGGAACTGACAGGGCTTCAGGAGAACATGTTATGTCAAATGTGGCCAGAAGGTCTGGAGAAGTATGTTTGTTGGCCACCCATCCCATTTACAAACAAGGAAGCAGGAGAATGCAGTGACTTTCCAAGGGCACACAGCATGCTAGGGAGTCATTGCATTCATGCTATGACTGGAGGACACTCTTCCCACAAACAGCGCATGGGGCATGGAGGCAGGTACCAGGTCTAGACAGAATGATGGGAACCTGCAAACACAGGCATGGTGTCCTCCTAGGGTTCTCTGAATTGTGCTTGCATCTACTCTCCAGCTCCCCAGGTCTGGGTTCCTCTGGTGCCCTGCCTGAGCCCATGTACCTAACCATCTTGCTGTTCATGACAGTGATGGTCTGACCTTCAAGCGCTACCCTCACTGGCTGCTCTGAGGCTCACAGTCAAATTCTTGGGCCATGGTGTTGAGTGAGAGAGCAGACAGACATTCTTATGCTGCAGGAGGGGCACAGAGTTGTGGGATCCTAAGGGAGTTTTGTATCATGACAGAAGGAAGTTACCTGCATCAGGTGGCAGAAGGCCCATGGCATCTCTGCTCTGGAGGGCTAGCCTAGGTGAGAGCAGATGACTATTTATCTCAGGGGCAGGGGGCTGAGGACTAGTGACCCCAAGCTTCTCCCCAGACCGAAAGATGCTTCAGAAGACTCCCAGAGCCTCAAAGCTAGGGGGGAAGATGGGAAGGGAAATGCTGAACTATCAAGGTTCCAGTCCTGGCTCCCTAGCTGGGTCTCCCCAGAGCTGCTCTGATGGAGTTCCTCAGGCTGGCTGAATCCCCACTGTCCTGGCCAGAGTCCATCCCATGTACCAGTCTTTCTGCCAGCCCCAAACCGTTTTGTACTCCCAGAGAATAAAGCTTGTTTCTTTTGAGGTCTCAGAGCTGTAGGGGTGGCAGGATAGGGGCATGCTTTGAATGTGGGTGGTAGCATCACATAGAAGTGGGTTCAAATCCTGGCCCCACTATTTACTGCTGTTTGGCTTGGGCAATTAGTATAGTCCTTACCCTCAGTTCCTCTGTGTGCAAGCACCACATTGAGCTGTCATGAGGGCTAAATGGCATGAGTGCAAAGCCCCTGGCACTGTGCCTGCTGCAGAGTACAGAGCTCGGTGGCTGCAGTGGTGACCACAACCAGCTTCAGAGACCCATGGAACTTTAGAATCCTACAGACCTGAGGTTGCACCCCAAGTCTGCTATGTGTTAGTCAGACCCATGGAACTTTAGAATCCTACAGACCTGAGGTTGCACCCCAGCTCTGCTATGTGTTAGTCACCTGCCCTTGGGTAAGTCCTCTTCCCTCCCAGCCTCAACTTTCCATTTAATGGTTGCCCCATAAATACCTTTCCCACTACAGGCATTCTGCTACTTAGGAGAAATTTTGAGATGAGAGAATGCACATAGAATCTGGCAACTGGGACAGTTTAAAACAACCATTTTGTCTTTAATTTTGTGAAAATTGATGCTCATGTTGATTTAGATAAGATTTGGCTGGCTAAAATCGAAATGATAAATTAACCACATTTGTCACATGTATTGGGAGATACTCATTCAAGTCTATCAATGAAGCTTTTAGAATTCAAATTCAATATGAGTACGTTCAGATTATTTATTTATTTGTTTACTTATTTTTGGTTTTTGAGACATGAAATAAGAGTTCAAGGTTTGACCATCACTGAAAAAAAAAGTATATATAAAAAACCTGGCATAGAGTTTGAATTTTATACTAAGACTACATAGGCCAGTGTTGAAGTGTTTATACAGGGGAGTAACATGAGCTGCTTCATGTTTCCAATATGTTTATGCATTACTGTGGTTGCTGGGTGGAGAAGAGATCATAGAGGGGAAGGAGAGGAGCCAGCAGAGGAGTTGAAGGTATTGAGGTATTGAAATAGCTCCAGTGAGAGGGGTTGATGACTTGGACCAGGGAGGTCACCATGAAGATGTCAGCTATGGGGTCTGCTGTGATGCTCAAGCATGGTATATTAAGGATAGGGGATCAATGTGTGCACGTCCCAAAGTAAGGGTGGGAGAAGCTAGCTGGGTGGATAATGAGGCCAAGAGACAGGTTGCAGGGAAGGGGCCAGCCAGATATTCTATTTTCATCCTGCTAGGTTTCAGATGCCAGCTGGAGATGCAAGTGGAGAGATCAGAAAGGCATTCGGGTATGGAGCTTTGCAGGCTGGAAGTGGGGATTGGCTTGTGAGTAAATATGAGAACCAACAGCATTTGGAGGAAAGCATAGGTGAGACTTGGAGAAGAAAGACCAGAAATATGCTTTGGTGCTAATGTTCATAGGTTGGGTGTAACAGAGGAAGACAGCCAATGAGGCTGAGAGGAGAGCTGTGGTGGGAGAGGAGGAAAACAAGCAGAGAGTGGTGTTTACAGGAGCCAGGAGAGGCTGTGGCGAAGAAAGAGCTGTGGCCACTGTGCCGTTCAGAAGGCAATAAAAAGATTTGACTCTAGCCAGGTTTATGGTGGCACTGACAAAAGGAATTTCAATAAAGCAACAGAGATGCATGCCCGCCTGGAGTGAGTTGAAGAGAGCAGAGCAGGTGAGACAGTGTAGATGATCTTTGAGAGAGGTTTTGCTGATATGGAGTGGAGAAATGTGACAACAGCAGAGAGAAGGAGGAAAGCCAAGGGGATTCTGGTTGGCTTTCAGATGAGCCCCTAGAGCACGTGTGCTGTTGAGTGATCCAGCAGAGGGGAGAGGCTGATGCGGCAGGAGAGAAAAGGGTGGCAGAAGAAATTAAAACCTTCAGAAGGTGAGTGGGGATGAGACTGAGGATGCAAGAGGTGGAACCAACTGTTCACGTGAGGCAGGGCACTGTGAGGGGGACTCGTGAGACACTCGCCAGCATCCTTTTCTTCTGTGCCATGTCCATGATACGGGGTTGCCCTGAGCTGCAGTGGCACTTGTCACATTGAACCAGAGAACACAGAGACCAGACTCTGGGTCCAAGTGCTACTGTATGAGTGTACACTGGGAAATCCTTGAAAGGAGATGTAATGCTGTCTCTGGCTCTCCTCATTCCCTCCAAATGGGTCTGCAAAGACCCTCCAAACTGAGGTGCCCCCATCAGTCAGGGCATGTTGGGGACACTCCACTGTCCGTATTCTCCTGATAAAGTTCAGGTTGGGGAATAGAGAGGACTTGTATCACACTTTCTGCCATGTAGCCCAGCAGCAAGCTAGTGACATCTACTGTGCTGTCCTGGGACCACAGAAAGGAGGGGTGAGGAGGCATACCTAGCTATGACAGAGATAGGGATAGTCCCCTTTCCCAATACACCCCATAGTTTCCCAAGGCTTGGTAGAGCATCCCAATTTTTTAAGGTGTGCCTAGTGGGACCAAGGAGTTAGTAGAGACATAGACACACTACAGTGGGTCTAACCAGGGTCTAGTGGCTGAGATTAGGGAATACACATAGAGTCTTGCAGCTGGGACAATTTCTACTGGGAAATGGCTAGAGATATGGCTGAGTCAGTAGTTTGATATCCCCAGAGGGCTACCAGGGCCTGCAGATCAGAGAAGCCATCACTGAAGGGAGCACCCATCATACACTGTCTATGCCATGGACCAAGTGGGATGAGTCCTATTTAAAGCATGAGATCACCAGAGACCTGATAGAGATGGAAACTAAGAAGAGGGCATCTTCCTCCTTTTCTCTCCTCTGTTGCCTTATAAACTTCAGAGTTTAGCATCAGCCCCTGGAGCAATGAAAAGCCGTGAAAAGGGAAGAATTCTTGAAAAGGGAAAAATCCTGATATAAATGAGTTTTAAATCTTAAGTGACGAGAAATCATACAAAGACTGAGTTTATAGGAAAATGAATCAATTAAGTGTGTATAAAAGATAGGATGGGGTAGGGAATCAAAAATTACATTGAGTTGTAGAAAAGAAAGTTTCCTTTTTGCACACCTGTGCTGGGTAACTTTCCTTTGCCCCCACCACTAGTTGTCTTGCCCACCCTTCTCCACTACTCTCTGCCCAGGGAGGCTGAAGTGTAGGGATTGTATCAATGGTTTTCATCTGGACTTGGCCAATGGAGAGCCCTGGGAGGGAAGACAGTGAGGTCGGGATGTCAGCTCTCAGATGCCTCCTAGCAGTTGTCCTGAGCTTGTTGCCTTTCTCGAGGCAACCATCCTTCTTATAAGCACTCCTTTCTCTCCTCCCTTCAGGCCTAGGTTTGTAACAGTTCTAAAATACTGGGTGACATATTCTATATTAGCCAATTGGGTCATTTTTTTTTTTTTTACCTGTGTTGTTCAATCTTCTCTTTTCTTACTGAGTTTTATGATCTGCTTGTTTTGCCAGTTACTGAGGGAGATGTTTCAAACTTCAGCGTGCAGAAAGGAGCGCAGGAAAATAAAAACAAAACAAAACAAAACAAAAAAACAAGAGAGAGAGAGAAAAGAACAAAGAAGTAAAACAACAGCAACTCCAAGTAACTACTGTAGAAACAAACTGGAAGTAGGGCTAGAAAAACAACACAGGAAGTTCAAGACCAGCCTGGGCAATATGGCGGAACCCAGAACCCCATCTACACACACACACACACACACACACACACACACACACACACAAGATACATAAAACATTAGAAAATAAAAATGTAAACCATTGTGGTGGCACCTGCCTGTAGTCCCAGCTTCCGGAGTGGGGGTGGGGGACCGGAAGTAGGAGGATGGCTTGAGCCCAGAAGATTGAGTGACCCTGTCTCAAAATAAATAAACTAACCAACAAACAGTAAACATAATAACAAATAATAAACGACAATAACAATAAACAAGTGGGAGTGAACAAAGGTAAGACCCCGGTATTTCCTCTCTCTCTCTGTCTCTGTCTCGCTCCATCTCCTATAGTCTCAGCTACCTGGTTGGGGGGCTGAGACGGGAGGGATCACCTGAGCCCAGGGAGGTTGAGAGGCTGCAGTGGGCCGTGCTCACACAACTGCACTCCAGCCGGGGTGGATTTGCCTATTTCCATTTTAGTTTTGTCAATTATTCTTGTACATATATTGAGGCTATGTTGTTAAATGTAAAATTTTAGTATTATTTCATCCTTCTGGTGAAAGTTTTCTTATTATCAAAGGTCCCTTTTTATTTCTAATAATGCTTCTTGCCTCAAAGTCTGATACTAATACGACTTCAACTTTTATTTTAACTTCATATTTGCCTGACACATCATTTTCCATTAAGAAACTCTATTTATTTATTTATTTATTTTTAGAGCAATTTCAGGTTCACAGCAAAATGGAGAAGAAGATACAGAGATTTCACACATACCCTTTCCTCAACTCATGCATTCTCAACATTGCCACCATGGTGCATTTATTATAATTATCAACAACAAATTGTGCATTTGTTATAATTGTCAAAAACAAATTACACATTTGTTACAATTGACGGACTACAATGATACATCATTATTACCCAGAGTCCATAGTTTATATTAGGGTGCACTCTTGGTGTTTTACCTTCTGTGGGTTTTGATAAATATATAATGACATATATGCACCATCACAGTATCATAAAGGATAGTTTCACTGCCCTAAAAATTCTTGAAATTCTCTGTGCTCTGCCTATTCATTCCTCCCTCTCCCCAACCCTTGGCAACCACTGATCTTTTTACTGTTTCCATAGTTTTCCTTTTCCAGAATATCATATAGCTGGAGTAATACAGTATGCAGGCAGCTTTTTCAGACTGGCTTCTTTCACTTAATATGCATTTAGAGATCCTCTATGTCTTTTTCAACATTTCATTTTAAACTGTTCTGAATAATCCAAAGTGTGTCTTTTGTAAGTAGTTATCTCCCTCTAGTCTAATGATCTATGTATTTTATTGAAATATATATTATGTTTAAACTTACTGCATGTGCAGAGATATTTACGTTTATAATTACCCCTTTGTCACCCTTTTCTATTTCTGCCTGATCCACGTTCAATTTTCTCTTCTTTCTTGCTTCCTTTGGATTATAATTATTTTTAATTCTTCCATTCTTTCTCCTTTATTAGCAAGTTTCTTATGTATTACATTACTAATTTTAATGGTTAACTTGGAGATTGCAACAGGCATCACTGACTTATTAACATCTAATGTAGACTGATATTTTTACCACTTCCTGCACAATGTAAGGATGTTATTCTTCAATTCCATTTACCATCTGCCTTATGTGCTTTTGTTGTCATGCATTTCAATTCTACACCTATTTAAATCCCACAAGGCATCATTATTATTGTTTTACACAGTCAAGAGTTATTTATGTTTACTCACATATTTCCTCTTTCTGTTGTTCATTATTCTTTTTTTGTGTGTCTCTGCTCCTATCTGGAATAATTTTCCTCTGTCAAAAAAAAAACCTTCTGGTATTTCCCTTGGTTGTCAGCCTGCTGGTGATAAATTCTCTTTGTCTGCCTGAAAATACCTTTATTTTGCTGTTATTTTTGCTGGATATGGAATTCTAGGTCTGTAGTTTATTTGCCTTCAGAACTTTGAAGATGTGGTTCCATTATCCCCTGGCTTCCATTATTTTTATGGAGAAGTCTATGTTTGGTTTTACTGTTGGACCCTTAAGGTAATCTAACATTTTCCCCTCTCTAACTTCTTTAATATTTTCTATTTGTCTTTGATATACCACAGATTTACTTTGATGTGCGTAGCTGTGGTTTTCTCAGTATTTATTCTGTTCCAGTTAACCTTCTTTTGAGTCATCCTTCTTTCCCACGTTAGAGATTGGAAAATTGAGCTAGAGTCGGGGTGAAGGATGGCCTATGGCACCTGAGGCTTTGGATCTTTTGGATCAATGCTGACCAGTCCCAACAGGCCCTCTGATGAGCTTACATCTCACCTCCCTCCACTCGCTTCCCCCTTGCTTCTGGGCTTCTAGTACAGAGTGTAAACAGGTTTATCAGATCTGGAATGGTTGGGTGCTATGATCTGAATGTGTGTGTCCCCCAAGATTCATATGGTGAAATCTTAACCCCCAAGGTAATGGTATTAGGAGGTGGACCTTCGGAAAGTGACTAGGTCATGAAGGTGGAGCCTCATGAATGAGATTGGTGCCCTTATAGAAGAAGCCTCAGGGGGCCCTCTTCGCCCTTTTATTAATATGATGTGAGGACACAGCTAGAACTCACCATATATGAATCAGAGAGCAAAACCTCATCACACACTGAACCTGCTGGTGCCTTGATCTGGGACTTCCATCCTCCAGAACTGTGAGGAATCAATGTCTGCTTGTAAGCCACCCAGCCTATGGTGCAGTGTCACGGTAACCTGAATGGACTAGGTCACTGGGGTTGAGAAAAGTTTTTCCGGATCATCACCATGCTCAGACTGGTGGGGAAGGTATCAGACTCAGCGCTACCCACCGCTATTGATTCTCCCTTGTTAGAGATATTCTAGAACAGTGGCTAAGATCCAGCTTCCAAATCAGATCACCTGGGTTTACATCCCAGCTCTGCTGTCCTCTCCCCTGCCAGCTGTGTTACTTAAGGAGGGTCATGCAGCAATCCCTCCATTTCTCATCTCGTAAATGGGTAGTACTAACAGTGCCAGCTTGTGGTTGGCACTACTTCCTAAGTGAGTTTTTTCTTTTGTTCCTTTGAGGAGCAAATGAGTTAATATTTAAAAGTCATTAGAACAGTGTCTGGAATAGAAGCTATCTACACCTGTTATCTGTTGTGTCGACTAAGTGAGGAGCCTTGTCCCTGCCTTCAGAGCACATGCTGTGAGTGGGGCAGGTGAACGGGTGAACGTGGATAATGACAGATCATGTAGCGTGCAGGGGTCCTAAAGGGAAAATGGTTCCAACTGGAGCGGCCAGGGTCTTTGTGGGTCTGGGTGCCAGCAGAGTGACCCCCAGCTCTGGCTGCTGTGTGCAGCACACAAGGAGAGACCCAGCCACTGAGCCAGCTTTTCGGGTAGGTTGGTGAAACACTTCAAAAGAAAGAAGATTCTGTTTAGTCCAAACAAGATCATGGGAGCAGAGGTGTGCACTCCTCACTGTCTCAGCATTAATAGTCTTAGCAGCCATTTGGCTTCGTTTCCACATTCACCAGACACTACAACTCTCATTTTCCTCTCTAGCAATTAATAGAGGAGACATCCAGAGCTATTTCAGGGAACATGAAGAGCCACTCCAAGTGGCCAAATTGTTACCAGTATGCTTGGAAATACAACATGGAAATAATGCTCCATTCCAGGGCAGCTGCCCTTCTTGAAACACCCAGGAGACAGATGTTATTGATAGGTTAACCCCTTCACTGACTTTTTAAATTACGTTTTTACTTTGGAGCATCATGGCATTGTGAAAAGCTCAGATTTTGAAGGCAGACGTGCCCAGATTTGGATTCTAGTTCCTGCTGTGTTAACCTGGACCAAGTCTGCAGCCCTCCCAACCCCATCCCTCATATCTTCAGCTGGTGCCTCCTGGCACTACTAGAAGGAGCTGGGCCATGCGGGGAAGAGGAGCTCATTGCCCCACAAACTTTGGGCAGATGGCTCACCCCAACCCCATGCCATGAAAACCTTGCATGATTCCAGATTCTGATTTCCCAGGAACTTGCATTTTCTTGACCACTTCTGCCTTAAGGTCTTAAATTCTTTTGACAGAGTGAGGGGCGTGGGGGTGTCTCTGTGCATTGCACTGATGCACGTGGGAAACTTAGTCCCTACTCTGAAAGCCACAAAACACATGCAAACGTGGTTGAGAGGAGTTAGGGAGATTAGATAGAACACCACAATGTAAAGAACTTAAATTGCTTATTTGATTCCTCTTTTTCAAAAGTTCCCTCCATGTGCCTTCCACAAAGCTTATTCTTGGCCTTTCTCTGCTGATGTCCCCATTGTCTTATCACTTCTCTTTTTCTTCTCCTCCCTCCTATCATCTGCACCAGATAACACAGGGACTTCAAATTTTTCTCCCCAGAATTCACATCCAAATCATCTGGGGGCTCAGCAGAAAAAACAGGCTTTTCTTAGAGAGCATTTTCCCTCCCTCTCTTCCTTCCTTCCTTCCTTCCTTCCTTCCTTCCTTCCTTCATTCCTTCCTTCCAATGGAGTCTCACTCTGTCACCCAGGCTGGAGTGCAGTGGCATGATCTCGGCTCACTGCAACCTCCACCTCCTGGGTTCAAGTGATTCTTGAGCATTCACCTTTCCGAGAAGACAGCTAAGAATATAGATTGCAGAGTTCTTCCTGTTTTTGTTGGAGTTGCTTTTGTTTGCGCTTCCCCCCAAGCAGAGCCTTGGGGATGATGCCAGGAGGCAGGAGTGAGGGAGTAGGGAGAGTGAGGCAGGAAAAAGCCTGTGAGATGTGTATTAGCAAGACAGCTTCTATAGATGGCAGAGACTCAGCTCTGCAGGAACCTCTGAGAAGAGTCACCCAGAATTGTCTGTTTAAAACCCACAAGTTTGGAGCGTGTGTCTACTGGCTCTAGGAAGCCACAGCTTCCCATATTTCCAGGCAGCACATGAGCTGAGTGAGATGCTGTGCTTTCAGAGAAAGCTCAGAAGCAGAGAAGCAAAGAGACCAAAGGCTTGTACCTTGGGATATGTTAGCATGTGTGCTAGAAACTATCCACTTGCTGTGGCTCAAACTGGAGGTGCCATTCTGATCTGGAGTGAGATACTTACAGCATGTGCCACACAGCAGAGCACGTGAAGGTGCCCAGCTCAGTGCCTGTCACTCAGTGGGAAGTCAGCATCCTTTCCTCCACTCCCTCTATTCCATCCTGGGACCCTTCCTTCTGTCTGGCTCTCCATGAGATGTTGACAAGGCCAGGATTCCAGCTGGGGCTGTCTGATTTAATTTCAGTGCCTTCTTTCCATGACCTCAGCAAGTATTTGATCAATTGAAGAGGTGAAACAAAGATCGGTTTCAGTTCTCAAATTGTTGGTTTGCATCTCTGGGAATTAGATATTTGCTAACTGGTGAAAGGAGACTAGAGAGCAAAGATCTGGTAAGCGAGTCTCTGTCTGTAACAGCATATCAAATTGAACTTGTGTTTTTCTTTGTGTGTACTGTTTCAGGAGAGAAAATAAACAGAGGTGGGGTCAGAACTGTGCACAGGAAGGAGAGAAGGATGAGAGAGCAGTACCTTGCCACACGGCACATCCTGAGAGACAGGATGGGCGGGTGACAAACCTGAGAACTATTTCACATTGGTTCTTTCAGACACATCACAGACTAGTTTTCAAGCGTGGCCTCTACAGAAATGAAATTCAGGGGGAATAAGCTGGTCATAAGGAAATCATAGGAAAGACTCCCTTTTAAATGTTTTATGTTTAGAGACAGGGTCTTGCTTTGCCACCCAGGCTGGTGTGCAATGGCACTATCATAGCTCACTGTAACTTTAAACTCCTGAGCTTGAATGATCCTCCCACCTCAACCTCTGGAGTATCTGGGTTTACAGGTCTGTGCCACCATGCCAAGCCAATTATTAAGATTTTTTAGAGACAGGGTCTTGCTGTGTTGCCTAGGCTGGTTCCAAACTCCTGGTCTCAAGCAGTCCTCCCACCTTGGTCTCCCATAGCGCTGGGGTTATAGGTGTGAGCCACCATGCCTGGTCTGAGACTCCTTTAACCTCATCGGTTTTCACCCATGACTGCTCACCTACTTTTCTAGACTTGGCTCTAAGTGAACTTCTACTCTTTTCTCAAATCAAATTCACTTTTGAAAGGAAAAAATTGGCTTCCTCGGAAGAGAAGCAGAAGTCACCCTGACGTGGGGCTGACAAGGCATGGGGCTAAGAGAATAGCAACCAGAGCCAGGCCACCATTGATGGTGTGATACGGGCAGGTCCTTTCCTAACCCCAGGCCTCATCTGCTCCAGGCCAGTGGACCTGGTCACACTCTAGTTCTTCCCTGCCCTACTAGCATGTGCATCCTCCCCTGAAGGGTTTTCATGAAAATCAATTTCTTGGGGAGTCAGCAGGCCCATGGGCGATGGAGCACAGAGAAGGCACTCATGGTTTTGAGACACCACAGAAAGCAGTTGCAGGGGGAAATGCTTTTGAAGGAGAAGGATGGAACATGTTTGAACTATCAAAAGATTTTTCCCTAACCCAACTCAATGTTAGAGGACAGGATAGGTGTCACCTCCATCCTGAAAGTAGTGGAATTCCCATATTGTCTCTTGTCCTAGATCCACACCCAGAATCCCTTGTTACTCTGAGTAGCACTCAGGGAAATCAATCCCACAGAAGGCTGGTTCCTAACTGCTGATACAGACAGACTAGTCACTTTTGGATCCACTCTTTCTATGCAGTGGATCTTCAAAACATCAGAGCTAAAGAGATTTTTAGACAGCCCAGATAAATCAATATGGTGGATACTATGATGACTCCTTTTATGAACAGGCTTTGAAATGCTAAAGATCTTTCTAGTGGGGCCCCAAGTAACCCTGAGCCACTCTGAGGATCACAGCTTATACACTCTTTAGTCTAAATTCTATCATGGGCTTTTGGCCAAAAGCAATAAGATCTGACCCTAGCTGCAAGCCCTTTGTACACGGAGCTATATAATAAATTTCTTTTTTCTTTTGTGTAATTTTGTATATGCTGAAAAAAAGATCAAATAAAATTATTCAATGCAGTGGCTTCTATTAAGTCCATCTTGGAACTGTTATCAATTTTCTTCCTAATGGGAAAATAGATTTTCAGAAAAAGTGAATCAGGTTGTTCCCAACATCTGCTCATTTGCTCATCTGTACATTTTTAGTGGCTACCATTATAAATGATGTTTCTGGCCAGGCACGGTGGCTCACTCCTGTAATTCTAGCACTTTGGGAGGCCAAGGCAGGTGGATCACCTGAGGTCAGGAGTTCGAGACCAGCCTGGCCAACATGGTGAAACCCCCTCTCTACTAAAAATACAAAAATTAGCCAGGAGTGGTGACAGGCACCTATAGCTTCAGCTACTTGGGAGGCTGAGGCAGGAGAATCTCTTGAACTTGGGAGGCGGAGGTTGCAGTGAGCTGAGATTGCGCCATTGCATTCCAGCCTGGGTGACAAGAGTGAAACTCCATATAAAATAAAATAAAATAAAATAAAATAAAATACAATAAAATAAAATGAAATGAAATAAAATAAATAATACTTCTGGGGAACAGCAAAGACAATGTGAGTGTGGGGTTCCAAGGAGAAGGGCTTCCTCACCCAGGCTGAAGAATGAAGAATTCCCTGTTTGTTCCTGTGAAAGCCTTGGGAAGGAGGCAGAGGCCTGAGGGCCAAGTTTTCCTAGAATGTCCACTCGTGGACTTCCACTCCAGCAGCTCTAGCTGGAAGAGCCCTGGTTTTGTCATGGCTCTTTCTGGGGGTCCATAATCCTGGATTCCACACCTTACCTCGCTCAGCAGCTGCATGGGCCAGGACGTAGTAGAGTGGCGGAATGTGTCCTGCCCGCTATGTGCCTGCTGTGCTGTCACTGGGGACAAGGATGGGAGAGATGGAGGGAGCAAAGGAAGAGCCCGTGAGGGGGCTCTGCTCCCATGCAGCGTGAGAGCCAGCTGTAAGCCCTGTGTGCTGCTTGACTACAGGGCCCAGGAGTGGGGTTGGGGGGAAGCAAGGCCAGATGAGGATGCAGAGTAGCTGGGACCAGAATTCTGCTGTC
The DNA here is from genome assembly GCF_028878055.3 of Symphalangus syndactylus. Lineage (NCBI taxonomy): Eukaryota > Metazoa > Chordata > Mammalia > Primates > Hylobatidae > Symphalangus > Symphalangus syndactylus. Next base: position 84,351,133 of record NC_072426.2, read on the forward strand.
TGTGTCTGGAGAGAAGGCTGTTAGTGCCCAGGCTGTAGCCAGCCCTGGTGCAGGGGGTCCATGAAACCCCTTTTTCACTTGATGAGGGGTGTAGGGGTATAGGAGATGAGAGCTAGGCCGGACAGCTCCAAGAAGGCCACCACGGAGCTAGAACCACTCCACTTGAGAAACCGAGAGCGGGGATAGCTGGATTTGGGGCCAGGAGGACTCAGAAGGACGGAACTACAGATGAGGTCTGCTTCCGATGCTCCCAGGAAGTCAGGGAGGACTGAGGCTGGGAGAGTCAGGGTGAGGTGTTCCTGTGTGTGCCAAACGCTGTACTAGATACAATAGCAAACACTCAACCAGTGGCACACATGGGCTGTGCCACCTTGCAGGTGCCCACTCATTTGGTGCCAGGCACATCTTACTGTTCTCATTGATCTGATCCTACAGATGAAGAAACTGAGGCCCAAGGAAGTTATGTGATAGGCCCAAGGTGACACTGTGTATAAATGGGAACACAGAGTCTGGGACCCAGGCAGGCTCGCTTCTGGGTGGAGGTCCTAACCATGCACTAAGAGCCCTACTAAAGTCCTGACCATGCACCAGGAGGCCACCGTGAGCCCTGCTCCTAGGCACAGCTGGTAAGGGATACAGCCAGGACCCAAAGCCATTATTTTCTGCTCCAAAGCCCAGGGCCCCTCTGTAATCTCAGCCCCAGTAGCTTAGGACAGAGCTAAGCATCCTCTGTTTTTTCGACAGCTGCTCCTCCACTAAGCAAACACTGCTCGCTCTCTCCTGCCTGTCTATTTTTGATCCTGGGCTCTGCGTCCTCCCTTAGCATCCCTCCCACCCCCAACTTTAATTAGAGCTCATGTTCCACTCAAGAGCTCGTTCTGTGCATCAGCTCCCCCGGCACGAGCTGCTCCTGTTTCTAGGCTCCTTGCAGTGAAGATGACCGAGAAGAGGCCCCACAGCTTAGAGCACAGGTGATCTGCCAGACAAACCTCTGGGGAGAGCAAAGGATAAAGCCGCACCTGTACCCCAAAGGCCATGCTAGAGGATAATGTTTGACCCTTGAGAAAGCTCTTCCCAACTGCTCAGAAGCAGGCAAAGCTCAGAGCAGGATGTGACAGGACTAAATTCCAGTGGAAATGACAGAGGATGTAGATACGTGGAAGATAATTGTCCCGATTGGGACTTAAGGCAGAAGTTTCGCACAAATGGAGCTTGCATAAAATAAAATGAAATAAAATCTTGAAAGCAAGGGACAAATACATGGAGCTTAGTGCAGCTCCATGACTTAGATCTGCTGCACGTTTCTACCGAGGTTGGATTTAGGTTTCCGTGGGCAGAAGTCACTGCAGGGCTGAACCCAGGGATGGTTCTCCTGGAAAAGCCCCACCTGGGGCCATCTGACCCGTCAGATGGCAGGTCCTGCCAGGGGCAGGCGTTGAGTAGTGACTGAGCTGGACCGGGGCTGAGGGCTCTTTTAGAAGTGGGACCACTGCTGTGACATTAATAAAAGTTTGAAAAATACAGAAAATTGAGAGGAGGAGACATTGATCCTCTCCTAGGCATACAGCCCAGATACAGCTATTATTGTCTTTTTATTATATTTCATTACAGCCTTTTTCTTCCCCATGTATTTTTGTAAGCATGCTGTGTAAACAAATTTTGTACATTGTCTTCCCCCGAAATGGGCTTCTCCATGTTATTACTTTGTAAAAATTACCTTATTAGTTGCTCTATATCCTGTCAAGTGAGTTGGAATGCTCCTCTTTGAACATCTGAGTCATTTCTGACTTTTCACTATTGTAAGGACGTTTGTACATAGGGTTATTTTCCATGTTTGAGGTTATGTTTTTATAAAACACCTACAGAAATACAGTTCACATATCAAAGAGCACAGTTGTTTTTAAAACTCTTGTTAAAAATTACCAACTGGGCCTCTCAGCGTGACAGTCTGTGGGTCTCCCTCCGATTCCACCTTGCAGCTTAGGCTTTGGCTTCTCTGCTATTTTCTGATTCATTCATTCATTCATTCATTCATTCATTTATTCAACAGTTATTGAGTCTCTGCTGTATACGAGGCACTGCTGTGTGTGCAGCAGAAACAAAAATGAATCGGACACATCCCTGCTCCTTGGAGAACTCTCGGTCCAGAGGAGAAGATGGATGACAACACAGCATGACGTGTGGGGTGGGGGGAGTCGTGTGCCATATGCCGTGTCTTTCTGGACAGCCCTTGTGGAGACGCCTGTGGCTAGGCTCCCCCTGGGGCCAGGGTCCCATTCCCTAATTCCAGTGTTCCCAGGAGCACCTCCCACGCTTCTCCTTTTTCCAGAATCCCTCTCCTCTTGCCCGCTGCCCAGCACGGATCCTCATATTCAGGCCACAAGATGCTCAGATCTCCTGAGCTGATAACTGTGTCTTCAGCTTCCTATCCAAGCCAGCCCTCTTCAGACAGACCATGTAGTCAGATTGTCTGACCTATTTCATCTCCTGCTGCTTCTGTCTTTTTTCTCTGTAGCCCAGTATCTCCTGTCCAGGCTGCCTGAGCCTCTGAGCTCTTTTCTCCATACATCCCAATCAGTCCTGAGTTTCTCAGCCTCCTGCCTGGGATGCAGAGAAGATGCCTGGGTAGAGGCAGCAGCACGGTGCTGGAGACATAGAGCATTTCCGCCATCCCTGTGCCACTTGGGTGATCTTTGGGAAAAGATCTGGGCAATGGCCCTTCAGAGAATTAAACAAATGTAAACAATTCAGGGGACAGAAGATTGGTTTTTTTGCAGCTTCGTTAGGTGCAAGCTGTTGGTCTGAAGTTCTAATGTTATTTTCATTTTTTTCTCTGTCATAACCTGTTTTGAGGTACGAACAGTTCATACAGTTTTTTTTTTTTTTTTGCCAACTTTTTCACAGAGGCAAAGTTGATAGGAAGGAAGTCGTTCATCCCAGAGGACAGTAACAGTAACACTGTAGCTTGCCTCTAATTACAGCCACCATGACAGTTCATATGTTGTAGCAATAAAAATAACCATAAACCTTACATAATCATTAAAGTTAAACAAACAGCCCCTCACTGCATCATAATGTACAGGTAGTTGCTAATAATCCAGGAACAGCATTGGGGCATTCAAGGAACATCTTTCCTACCTCCACAGTTTCTTAAACAACTTTAGAGACATATTTTTATTAAGTATATGCAAGGCAGATGATCTTAAACCTCAAGAAGAGCGTGCATAATAATTGTGTACTCTTCTAATGCTCTCCAAAGACCTATTCAGAGTCCATTCTGAAAGACAATAATATATCAAGAAGTTCTGCAAACTTCCTCCTAATGAAGACATGCCAATTTGAGACCAAGAATGTGGCCTCAAAGGACAAAATAACCACTGCTCTCAGTCTCTCGGTGTTTTGCTACTTTATTTCAGAGTGATTCAAAATCTAATTAAATTTCTAAACTCTAATGAAATTACAGAAGAAAAATCATTTAGGATTATATTATGTACAATTACTCACAGCTGAAAATTACAGTCACCCTCTTTCACCAGGACAGAATCTCTCGGGAAATCCCTTGTTATTTATCCACCATGTAAATCTGACACTTCTCCCACTATTTACTAGTTGGAGGTAAAGCCGAATTAATTAAACGTATATATCCTGAGCTGCAACTAACAGGTGGGGAGGGAGCTCAAATAGAGGGAGGAAGCATGTGGGCTGAGATCTCCTTAAGTAAGCATGTCTAGGATGGGTGGGGACAGATTGACACTGGGCAGATGCTTAGGGTCTGGAATCTCTTGGGAGCAGAACCATTGCACATGGGGGGAGTGGGGCAAAGACTTGGATGATGAATTTAGGTGTGGATGTGCATCCCAAGCTTTGCTTGGCTTTGAGAATCTTAGCTTATATAGAAATATGGGTTTATGCCATATTTAGGGATTGTGGCCTGGATTTCTGTACTAAAAGAGTTCAATGACTTGATCAATCCACACTAATATAGATAATTAGGATATTTTGAGTAGTCAGCAGCTGGTTAGTAATTCCATGAAATCCATCTGTTTGAGGTTTTTCATCTCCTTGAATAGAGAGCTTTGAAGGTGTCACCATAGTTACAAATATCATAGTACACTGAAACAAGTTTGGCTTTTGGGGACTTGGACTTCCAAAAATATAGACAAGAGAATTTAGACCTTAATTCTTCCCATTAGGAATGCCTAGAAAAAATAGATAAAATATATATTTTAAAACATCTGTTTGAAGGTAGCAGAGAGATAACAAGGCAGTGAAGAGTTATGAGAATAAGGTCAGGAGGTAAAACTGAAAAATGAACTTAGACTTTTAAAAGTTTTTCTTCTAGAGGCATCTTTCAATTCCACAAGAGGTGGCTGAGAAGCTGAGAAGTGACTAAAGCTGCAAACAGCTTTGAGGGCTAGAACTCAGAACCCACCAAGGAAGAGGAACCCTGGTAACCCTCCCAGCTTTGGGTCAAGATGTGGAAGGACTAATCCCTAGGAGAATGGTCAACCAGAAACAAACTGGTCCTTGAATGGTCTGAAATCCAGCTTTAATTCATAATCATCTCTGAAATCGGATTTAGGGGTTGCCGTTTTGCTAGGGAAATCTAGAAGACTGTCAAAAGCAATATGAATCCATTTGAAGGAAGATAACATTGTCCTAGGGTTAAAGTAATTTTATAATTTTTCATTTACAATGTCAGAGTCATTAAAAAATAATGACCAGGCATAAGAGAAGACACAGAATTTTCTGTGGTGTGTTTTAGAACACACATACACACACACACACAAACATATGAAAAAAAGAGAGAGAAACAACAGACAATAAAAACAGACCCATAGTTGATCCAGAAAACAGAATATATACTTTCAAAGAACTATGCTTACTTTGCTCAAAGAAATAAAAGATAAAACTGTGAACATTGGCAGAGAATTGGAAAGTATAAAAAAGAATTAAGAAAATCGTTCTTGTGATAAATTTCAATGAAATGAAAATTGTAGAGTACCAGAAGGAGAGGATATTAAACAGAAATGATATTTTAAGAGATAATGGCTGAGAATTTTCTTTAACTAACAAAAAAAATCAAGTTGCATGTTTAAGAAGTTCTGAAAACTCCAAGCAGGATAGATCAAAAGAAAATTATACTTAAGCACATCAGAATAAAAATGGTGAAAATGAAAGACAAGTAAAAAGATTAAAGGTAGACAGAAAAAGAAAAAAAGTAATCTACAAAGGGGCAAAAATAAGATAGGCTGCCAGAGACATATTTTGGTGACAGTAATGAGGCTTAAACTTCAGTGTTCTTCACTTACATGGGACCTTCTTGGACATTTGCTTACGTGGTCAAAGCTCTCACAAAATTTGCTAGTAAGAAATTTTAACTCTAACTGTTAAGACCAGTCCTTTTCCATTCCAAGTTCCCTGCATGTACTAATCACTGTGATGGGTGGTGTTAGAGAAGTTCTAGGAGTTTTGGGAATCAGGCAGAGGTGAAGGTGAGTTGGGGATTTACTTAGTTTTGGTTTAATGGGATATAGTTGTGTGGTTCTTGGTTACTTTCATATATATCATTATGGTTTAGAAACAGTTCTCAGTACCACACAGAGGTATAAAGTCAAAGGTTGCATCGAAGTCTGCATGTGCTTTGTGGTGGGTGGCAGTGGAAGAATGTGGATAGTAGAGAAAAAAAAGCAAAGGAATGAGCAAACACAAGGTTTGGAACATACAGAAGCAGAATCTAGTCAATGGAAAATTCTTCCACATCTTATATCTAATATGTGAGAGAAACTTGATAAGGGTTTCCCCAATTTTGGCAACAATCATAAACATTTTTTTCTACATTACCAGTAAGAGTGGCACTAAAGAAACTTCTATAAACAATCAGTAATAAAAAATAAATTCCAATCATATTAGAAGAACTTTCCTACTCTTTATGAAAGATGGTTATACAAAGACACACAAAAGAATATGTAGCAAAAAGATGGAGGAAAATATATTCTAGTCTTTTTAGGCAGTTAATTAATAAAATATTATTTTGTCTTTTTAAGATTTTTGATATTTGTATTATTTTTAGCTTTTTATAAATTTGTAATTTTTTGTGATGTCTCTCATTCTAAATAAATATTCACTTTTGAACCAAATTTTATGTTCCTTTTCTTAAATTAGCTTTCCCACATTTTGTAATCTTTAGACTACACAATATCTGGATCTTCTACTGCAGACAGCTGTCTTTAAAAAATATGTCTTTGTTTAACAACACATAGACAACAGATTGAGGCATTTTATAAATTTTCATATAAGTTGTTTTATAAATTTTTAATAGTTTTATAATTATGAGGTGTCCCCATAAACAAAAAAGGCAATAAAACAATTTTTTTAAAGTGATAAAGAAAAATTATTGCCTCTATTTAGTTCTGCTGATATCTAGCAAAAAATATCCCAGGCAAATGAAAGTGATAAAGGCTTTTTCGGAAAAAAACAGAATTTGTCTGCTTCAGACTCACATTGAAAAATATACGAAGGTATTCTTCAGGAAGAAGGAAAATGCTCGCAGATGGAAGTTTTGAGATATGGGAAAGAATGAAGAGCAATGAAAAGAATACATTGCTATACAAAAGAATCATCATCATCATCATCATCATCATCTCATTATTCTCACCATCACCTAGTAGTGGTTAGCATCCAGCAGGGCAAGGTACCTTCCACCAACAACCCTCATTCCTACCTCACACTCAGTCTCTTTTTTTAAAAAAACTTCTTAGCTATTCTTCAACTTGTGTTTATCTATGTAAGGTTTAAAATCAGCATATGAAGCTCCTAAAAATTCACCTGGAATTCTTATTGTCATTATATCTAAACTATGCATTTCAGACAGCTATCATCTTTAGAATGTTAAATTGTTCCTAATATAAATGTGATGTTCTTTGCATTTATTCAAGTCTTCTTTAATGTCATTCATTGGAGATTTATGTCTCCATAAATGACTTGTGCATTCTTCATTAAATTTCCAGATAATATAAAATTTATGCTATTATTGAGCATGATGTCTTAATATTTGAAAATATTTTTGAATATATTTTTGATGCCTTAAAAGAAAGCTATTGCTTTATATGGTTGCTTTGTGTTCAAATATCTGGCTTAGCTTCTTTATTAGTTTTTATAATTGTATATTAATGCTGTTGAGATTTCTATTCATATAATTGTTTCATCTGGAAGTAATAGCAATTTCGTTTCTTCTTTTGCAACATCAAGAACTCTTTATGTTTTTAAAAACGATAAACAGGTTTTGAACTTTATTAAAGGTACTTTGTGCATCTGTTCAGATAATCATATAACTTTTTGCCTTTGATCTACAGATACAGTGAATTACACTGATTGACTTTCTGACTTCAAATCATTCTTGAATTTCTGAAACAAACCTTTTTTTGGTATAGTTTATTAGTTTTCTTAAATAAGCAGTAGAATTGTATTGGTTAATATTTTATATAAAAATGTATATGTTCATATGTGAATATCTTTGTTTGGTTTTCTCTTATCTGGTTTTGATACCCAGCTGATATGAGCTTTTATTAAAATAAGTTGAATAGGTTTTACTTTTTTTACTGTAAAAATTTGTGTAAGAATGATTTGTTCCTGTAAAATTTGGTAGAGACTAATTATAAGGCCCATGTAAACGTGGACTTTTTAAAGGAAGAATGTGATTACCTTTTCATTTTTTAATGGCTTTTGTATCTTTAAATTATCTATTTTTCTCATTTTAATTTTGACATTTTATATTTTTACCAATTTTTGTCCATTTCTTTAAGGTTCTTAATTTTATTGTTGTAAATCTTTATAAAATTATTTTTTAAACTCTTGGTATCTTATTTATCTATTTATTTATACATTTGTTCTTCTTTCCCCATTGTAAGTCTTGCTAGATGTCCATTGTATTAGTCTTTGTAAATAACCAGTGTTTTTTTTTTTTTCTTTTTTTTTTTGAGACGGAGTCTCGCTCTGTCGCCCAGGCTGGAGTGCAGTGGCGCAATCTCGGCTCAATGCAAGCTCCGCCTCCCGGGTTCACGCCATTCTCCTGCCTCAGCCTCTCCGAGTAGCTGGGACTACAGGTGCCTGCCACTACGCCCGGCTAATTTTTTTTTGTATTTTTTTTTTTTAGTAGAGACGGGGTTTCACCGTGGTCTCGATCTCCTGACCTCGTGATCCGCCCGCCTCGGCCTCCCAAAGTGCTGGGATTACAAGCGTGAGCCACCGCGCCCGGCCCAGTGTTTTGTTAATCATTTCTGTTGTGGGTCTCCTTTCTCCTCTTTTAACCTTGGTAATAAATCTCTCAGCTTTACATAGGACATGTGAGTGAAAGATAACATTTCCCAACTTCTTTGCAGTTAGGCACAGTTATGTTACAAAGTTCTTGCCAATGAGATTTAAGAGGAAATGATGTGTCATAAAACTTGTATTCTCTCTTTGTTGGGTATAAATGCATTAGTATGACCTTATTTATAGTGTTATTCAAATTGTCTAACTCCTGCTTATTTTGTCTGCTTGATCTCTCAGTTTCAGAACTAGATGTATGACATTCTCCAGCTAAACCTGTTTATTTCTCCCTGTGCTTCTTTCAGTTACTGCCTTATGTATTTGAGATTACTTTTTAGGTGTCTAAATGTGCCTGATCATTATATTTTCTTTATTTATGTATGTATAATATTCATATATATAATATTCAGTATGTATAATATTCATCTTTCCTCACGTAGTATGCACCTTAAATTGTGTTTTATCCCATATTAAAATTGCCACCTTGTTTTTATATGTGTCTGTTACATTTTTTGTTCCTTATCGTCATCTTTTATGAACGTCTTTAAAAAAAATTCATCTTTGTTTAACAACACATGGACAATAGATTGGGGCATTTTATAAATTTTCATATAAGTTGTTTTATAAATTTTTAATGGTTTTATAATTATAAGGTGTCTCCATTTACACACTTCAATTTTTATTGAAGTTCAGTACACACGCAGGGAATGTGTATTCAATATACATGCAGGGAACGTATACATACGGGTACATATCAGAAGAATTTTCACAAAAGAGTACACTGTGTAAAGCTCCCAGTTCATTACCAGCAACCCAGATCCCCTGTGCTCTCTCTCAATCACTCCCACCCCAGCAGAAATCCTATCCTGGCTTTTCAGTGCAGAAATTAATTTGACCTCCTTTTGTACTTTACGTAACATATCTGACTTCTTTTGCTTATACAGAATTATATTAGTGAGCCCCATCTATGTTGTTATATAAAGATGTTGGTTGTGCCTGTTTATTACTATATAGAATTTGATTGTGTAAATATATAATTTGTTTACCTACTTAATTATTAGGCATTGTGATGGTTTCCAGATTTTTGCTATTTCTGTTTGGGCTATGAACATTCTAATACCTTTCTTCTGGTGAACATACACATGCACACATTTCTCTTGGGTATGCATAGAGGTGGAATTGCTGGGTCAGTGTGTGTGTGTGTATTTAACCTTCATTGATATTGCCAAATATTTTAGCGATTGTACCAATTTACCCTCCTACCAGCAGTATATGAGGGATCCGTTTGCTTGACATTTTCACCAACCATTGGAATTTTCTGTTTTTATCCTTTTAGCTCTTCTGGTTGGTATACAGCAGCATCATATTGTAACTTTAATTTGCATTTCCCTGCTAAAAAATGTAATTGAGCACCTTTTCATATATTTTTTGGCCATTTGGATGTCTGTGTGTGTGTGTGTGTGAAGTGCCTCCTCAAGTGCTCTGCGCATTTTTATTTTGAGTTGCTTGTCTTGTTTTATTGATTCCAGGGAATATTTACTATAGTCTCCCTACACATGTATATTCTGGAGATGAGGCCTGGGTCAAATACATGCATTATAAATGCCTTCTCCCACTCTGGGTTGTACTTTTACTCTTAACGATGTTTTTTGATGCACAAAATTTCTTAATTTTAATGAGGTGCAATTTATCAGTTTTCTCTGTTACGTATTTTAGATCTTACTTAGAATTCTTTGTCTACTCCAAAGACACAAAAATATTCTTTCCATTCATATTTATTTTGTAAGTATTTCATAATTTATTTTTGTAGCATTCTTTTATTTTTCCTTTTACTATGCTTTTTGTCATTTGTTCTTTTTCTCTTTTCTTAGATTTCCTTGGACAGGCTGAGCTTTCTTTTGTTCGTTTAAAACTTAAGCAGCCCATTTTTATGATTCTGATGCTTATCCCTAGCCTATTATAATCCATCCAGATGTTTTTCTCCCCATTAATTTATTGAGTTTTGCAATATCTGTGTCTTTATTGGAACAAGATAATTCCGTTAGCATAAATTAACTTCCATCTGACATCCTATCTTCACCTCCATGTTAATATCATATAGAATTTTAATTCTTAAAATATGTGTATTTGTATGTCCATAATTATTTAAAAAAGTGAAAACAGTGGGGAATATGAAAATGGAGACAAGAGGGATTTTATAAAAAAAACACATGAATTTTGCCCATTTGTTTTGTAATTCCACATTCGGGCAATAGACTTGAAATTTTTGTTTTTGTTTTTGTTTTAACACTAATTTCTAGTGCCTTTCTTTGGCTTCTTAAATTTCTCTTTTCTGGTAAAGTATTTCTTCTGAGTCCTTTCAAAGAGATTCTGACATTTTGCATGACTGAGACTATATTTTGTCTTTGCCTTTAAATGAGAGTTTGGCTGGATATAAAAGTTTTGGTTTTAAGTTCTTTTACTTTAACTCTCCATTTTATGGACACATCTATTGTTTCATTTGAGATACTGGGTCTAGTCTGATTCATTTTCCCTTGTCAGTGATGTTCATTTTCTCTCTTAGAAGTCTTAGAATGTTCTTTTTTTTTCTGTGATGGTATTAAATTTTAGTAAAACACACATAGATGTTTTCCTCCCTTATATACCCTTTTTAACATTCTTTGAGCCATTTCTATGAGAAATTCAATTTATTATTTATTCAAATATCCTTCACACTCTTAATTTTTTTCTCTTTTTCCAATTCTCCATGTATTTCAATGTTGACACTTTTACTCCAAGCTTCTTCTTCTTCTTCTTTTTTTTTTTTTTTTTGAGACAGAGTCTCAGCCTGTTGCTCAGGCTGGAGTGCAATAGCTCAATCTTGGCTCACTGCAACCTCCGCCTCCCAGGTTCAAGCAATTCTCCTGCCTCAGCCACCCGACTAGCTGGGATTACAGGCATGTGCCACCACGACTGGCTAATTTTTTGTATCTTTAGTAGAGACAGGGTTTCACCATGTTGGCCGGGCTGGTCTCAAACTCCTGACCTCGTGTTCAGGAAAACCTGAACTTTGAGAACTCAGTAATGAATTTTCTGCTATGTTCTTTCTTTTATCTCCTCCATTGTGTTCCTTATTTACATACTTTCGTACTCAGTGACTCTATTTTAATTATTTTTTATGACTGCTCATTCCTGCTCAATGTTTCCAACAGTCTCTCTTATCCCTGCATATTTTTGTGTGCTTATGTTAAATTACTTGTTTTACTCCTCATTCCATTAACTGTAATTCGTCATCATCTGTTTAGTTTTTCACTTTTCACTTCAGATGCCCCATTACCTTCCATGTGAACTCATATTATTTTAGGACCATCGTCTGTGCTGGTTGGTGACCCGCACTGGAGGACCAGCACCGTCCCAGCTCCACGGGTGCCTTGTTAAGGGAGTTGAGAGCATGTTGAGTGTCATTCCTCTGGTTTTGGGATCTGGGTTCAGACACTCCTTATTTGGACACCTAAGCCCACCCGCTAAGCCTTAAAGTTTCTCTCTTTTCATGGGGCTGCTCGGAAACTCCACGTGGCCCTGCTCTCAGTTATTATTTCTTCGCAGCAACGCTGTGGACTGCGTGCCCTGAGAGTGTGGCAAGATGGAGGCAGTGTCAGAAAAGGCTCAGGGGCTGGCCGGTTGGCTTTCACCTGTTGGTATTGGTCTCCTCTACTCCGGTGTCTTCCTGCTGTGAACACGCCACTTCCACCTAGCATTGGGCTGCCCTGCTATTCTTTTGCTACATCCAGGCAAGTGGGGTGAGAGTAGGTCAAGTAGAGGGCTTCCCACAAGCCTGAACCTGGTGCAGGGTGCCCGGCCTCTTCTGCTCCTGGCTGCCAATTCCTACCACGCACACTGATGCCCAGCTGCCCCTGTCTCCTCCAGAGTTTCTCACGGTTTTCAGTTTAGATCCTAGGGCTTCATCCATTTTCTCACTTCTCAGAGAGAAGCCCTGTGCTGATCTACCAGGGACCCTATGCCTGTCCATTCAGGAACCTGTGATAAGTCTGCATTTATTTAAGTCATCCATTATATCTCCCAGTATAGATGTGTAGCATTCATCTTATAGGTCACTCAAAATTGAGCTCGTTTTTGTAAATCAACATTGCAAAAAACAACAACAATAGCATTGACAACACACACTTAAATTTACTATGTGTTAGTCAATGTTCAGAACAATTAATTCACTTTATCCTCATAACAACCCTATGAGCACATTTTCATTTCTCTTTTACAAATGAAGAAACAAAGACAAAGGTTAGGTCTAGGGTCAAAGTCATCTGGCCCCTGAGTCTATGCTCTTATCACTACCTTACAGCTGACTCTGAATTTCTTTTTTAAAAGCCTCACTTAACCCCAAGACTGTTTCTCTCTCCAACATTTTTTTCTTCTTTTCCATCCCAAGTCTTACTACTTAGTAAACAATATATCCTGGTGTGACTATTAACCAAGTAGATAGGTCTTTGAGATTGTGTAAGTAAGAAGAGATTTTTCATGTAGGTGCATTTTCAGAATTTTTACCTATGACACTTTTTGTTTTTACTTTTATTATACTTTAAGTTCTAGGGTACATGTGCACAACGTGCAGGTTTGTTACATATGTATACATGTGCCATGTTGGTGTGCTGCACCCACCAACTCGTCATTGACATTAGATATACCTCCTAATGCTATCCCTCCCCCCTCCCCCGACCCCACAACAGGCCCTGGTGTGTGATGTTCCCCCTACTGTGTCCAAGTGTTCTCATTGTTCAATTCCCACCCATGAGTGAGAACATGCAGTGCTCTGTTCTCTGTCCCTGCAATAGTTTGCTGAGAATGATGGTTTCCAGCTTCATCCATGTCCCTACAAAGGACATGAACTCATCCTTTTTTATGGCTGCATAGTATTCCATGGTGTATACGTGCCACATTTACTTAATCCGGGCTATCACGGATGGACATTTGGGTTGGTTCCAAGTCTTTGCTATTGGGAATAGTGCCACAATAACTTTTTAATACAAAGTAAATTGCTGTCTATACTTAATTCTTGTGATTCCAGAGCTGAATCACATCTAAATTGAGAATTTGTCATTGACTTGAGGCTCATTTCCTAGGCAGAGAAGCCAAGAAACATGTTTATTACTCCTGAGAAAATGAGGTGGGGGTGTGAGACCCCCAGTATTTTGTAGTGTTCTCAAGATGCTTCCTGCATGATATAAAATGCCCAGATATCAGGACCTCCTTTACTCACGGTTGAGATAAAGAAACAAGGCCTCTGGGTGGCTTGGTATTTTTGCTGTTCTTCAAACTCAATAAATGCCAACTTTTGCAATGTTCTAAGAGATAGGGGCTGAGAACGAAGGTCCTCTTTTCAACAGTGAGGAAAATACTGTATGGACCACAGTTTCCTAATTTCACACAACCTTCAGGTGATCAAATATGGATGAAATCAGACGCCTAGCTTGAAAGAGCTGCTCTGTCCTCCAGCCTCCCTTTGAGCCGGGCTCACAGAAAGCCATGCCTTGGTTTCCTTGGCTGGGAGCCCCTGGGCCAGGTCTCCTGGGCTTTAACCCTTTGTATTTCAAACATGGCTTTTGTCCATGGCTTTCTCAAAGTCCATTCAGTGGCTCACCAGCTCCTTGGCTCCTATGAGGCATTGGGAAAAAAACTGCGGATGAAAGTTGCCCCTAGGTTTTGGTGATTTCATTGTTTCAAGATTGATTATGTTAATAATGAAATTTACATTAGTACTTTAATGGACTTTATACTTTTTACCATGACCTGGACGTATTTGGGAAAATTTAGAACCACAATATTATTCTTGGGTTAACAACAGAAGTGTGTATAGCCTTACAGAGATAGGGAAAGAAATGAAGCCAGGTGTATGTAAAAACTAAGAGAGAATTTTTATAATCAGGAAAGAGTATTAAAACAGCAACACATACATGTGTATTTATGGTAAAATTGGGTCATATTTATGTTTAAGATTCCCTCTAGACTCCCCCTAAATGGACACATATTCTTATTTTAACTCATATCTTCTGCTAACTATGGGCCGAGGCGATATGGTTTGTCTGTGTCCCCACCCAAATCTCATCTTGAATTGTAGTTCCCATAATCCTCACGTGTCATGGGAGGGACTTGGTGGGAGGTAATTGAATCATGGGGGTGGTTACCTCCATGCTGTTCTTGTGATAGTGAGTTCTCATGAGATCTGATGCTTTCATAAGGAGCTTTTCCCCGCCTTTGCTCTGCACTTCTTGCTGTTGCCATGTGAAGAAGGACGTGTTTGCTTCCCCTTCTGCCATAATGGTAAGTTTCCTGCGGCCTCCCCAGCCATCCTGAACTGTGAGTCAATTAAACCTCTTTCCTTTATAAATTACCCAGTCTCGGGTATAACTTTATCAGCAGCATGAGAATGAACTAATACACAAGGTAACAGTATTCTTTAATTGCAAAAGTTCTTGCACAGATGGGCTGCAGCCACTGACCATGTCTGCTTCCAATCTTCAGCTTTCTTCTTTCCCTGGAAGCAGGTATCCACACCCATTTGCTTACTGAAAGTCAGGCGAGGTGGTAATGAGAAAGGAACTCTCATTTCCTGGTGAACACCCTTCTGCCTGGTTACCATTGTGTCAGATGTGTGCCAATTTTGGTTGTTTCCTGTCTTTCACTTGTTGTTTTGACCTTCCATTTCAAATAATTCGGTAGTGAGCATCCTTAAATATCCATCCATATACTTTTGTTCAATCATTTCCTTGAACTACGTCCCTTAAAGTAGAATTAATGGGTCAAAATTGGGGTAAGTTTTTCAAGCTAGAATTGCTAATTGCTAGAATGAATGAAACCGTTCCAATGTCTATCGACACAACCTTGCTGGCATTAATATTTGTTTTAGTTACTTCTTAATTATGCAATCTTCAATAAACACCAAATTCTCCATAGCATATGTAGGTTTTGAATAAGGACCTTTGCCAAACCTTTGAGAGTGAAATGGGATGCTATTGTAATTGTACTAAGATAGTGGGCATAAACCAGGACTTTAGGAAAAACTCAGAGTCTGACCTTCCTACTAACAAAACAAATACCCATGCAGCTACCTCACGATTAAAGAACCAGACCATTACCTCTGCATCTTACTGCGTGTTCCTTTCTCTCCCCTCCCTCTGCCTTGCTCTGAGAGATTAATCTCTCCAGAATGTTGTGTTTATCATTTTCTAGATTTTTAAAAATACTGTTTAATGAAGAATATATATGTATCTCTAGGGTTTTTATTGTATAGTTTTGCTTGGTACTCTGCTTCATAAAATTAATATCATTCTGGTTATACTCTTTCACAATTTGATTTTTCACACAATATTGTTTCTAAGACTTATCCAAATTGTCCTAGGTTGCTGTCATTTATTCATTTTATAGCTATATGCTATTCCATTATAAAAATGTATCATAAATTATTTAACCATTTTCCTGTTGATAGATTTCATGGTTCCTCCAAGGTCTTTTTTGCTGTGACCAGTTTTGCTCTATGATTGTTCTTTTCTGTTTCTGAATGTACGTGTGTGAGAGAGACCCTGGGCATATGTTCAGGAGGAGTACTGTTGAATCACAGGATACACTAATCTTCAACTTTACCAAAGAATAGAAAATTGCTGATATTACACCATATTTTTTCACATTCTCACTTACGTTTAATATTACCCAAGATTTTTATTATTGCCAATCTGAAAGTGTAAAATGGTGTCTCACTGTGGCCTTCATTTTCATTCCTCTGACTACTAATGAAGTTGAGTGGAAGATGGTATTGACACCATAGATTTATTTGAGACAAATCCCCAACTTAAGGATTTTTGAGTTTTTCTATCCATGGTGACACACTTTTTGTTTACTTAGATCCTCTTTAATGCTGTGCACTAGTGTTTTCTCCATGTGTCTTGAGCAACTTTTGTTAGATTCATTATTCATATATATAAAACAAATGTATTATATATTTATTATATTCCTTAAATATGTATATATATATTATTTTTGGTCATGTGGTCTAATTATTACTATTAGTTTTTATGTATTTATTTAATTAACAAAATTGTATGTATTTATCAGGTACTTGTTATTTTAAAATACGTATATATTATGGAATAGTGGTTGTGTAATTTTATATTTTTTAATAACATGTTTTCTTTTTGTTACTGGTATATACAAATTAAATTGATTTTTAAAAATATTGACCTTGCATTCAGCCATATTATTATTTTTAACAATTAGTCTTGGAGTCTTAAAGGCTTTCTGTGTAGACAAACATATCAACTAAGAATATAAATTTTTCTTCCTTCCCAATCCTCATTATTTGTATTCCTTTTTTTTAAAAAAAAATTTTACTAACAAGACCTTAGACAATTTTGAATAGAAATAGTGATACATGGCATCTTGTTCCTAATTTTAAAGAGATTGCCTCTTTGTGGTTCACCATAATGATGACGCTTGCTGTTATATTTTAGCAGATATCTTTTCATTAGATTAAGAAAGTTTTTATCTATTTCTAGTTTATTAGGAGTTTTTATCATGAATGGCTGATGGATTTTATCAAATGCTTTTCTGTACATATTAAGTTAATTTAATTTATTTTCTGTTTTAATCCATTGAAGTGGTGAATGACTTGGTCATAGTAGTTTATTCTTTATATATATATATATATATGTGTGTGTGTCATTACATTTGATTTGGTAATTTTTAAAAGGATTTTGGACTCTATGTTATTTAGTGAGATTGGGATATACTTTTATTTTCTTGCTTTCTTCTTGCCTGGTTTTGGTACAAAGATTATGCTAGCCTCACAGAACAGTCAGAGAACACTCATTTTATTTCTATTATCTGAACTAGTTTGTTAATATTGTAATTTCCTAGTCCTTAAAGTTTCTAAAATTTTTGTAAAATTCTGTAAAATAGTTTGGAATGATATTTTCTTTGTGGCAAGATTTTTAACTATTTGATTCAATCTTTTGAAAGGCATCAGGACCCTTCTGTCTTGCTGTTTTTGTCTAGTACATTTCAGTAAGTTACACTTTCCTGAGATTGTGTCCATTTCATCAAAGTTTTCAAATTCATTGGCATAAGATTGCAAATAATGCCATTATTGCTATCTTTTTGGACTTATTTATTCTTAATATTATTTATTTTTGTCTTCTCTCTTTTTTAATCCATTCTGTGAGGAATTTGTCATATTATTAGTTTTTTCAGAAAAAACTTTTAAGATGTATTGATCCTCCCCATTGTATCTTTGCTTGCTTCTGGTTCATTCCTTTTTGCTCTCATATTTATTGCTTCCTTTCTTCTGCCTTTTTTCTGGGCTTATTTTTTTTTCAAACTTCTCAGATTGGTTGCTTATCTCATTCCTTTTTCAGTTCTTCTTTTCTAAGTATTTACATCTATGCATTTCCTTTTAATTATTACCTGGCTTGCATTCTACAAAATCAGACGTGCAACATTTTCATTATCATTCAGTTCTAGCTATTTGTAATTTTCACTGTAATTTTTTCTTTGATCTATGAGTTACTTAGAAATGTTTTAAAATTTCCAAACTGATGGAAATTTCTATCATGTATTTTTGTTACTGTCATTTAATTCAATTACATTGTGGTAAGAAAATATGGTCTATATGTCACCTTTTCTTTGAAATTTTTGAGACTTGCATTATGGCCCAGTGTGTGACCGTTTTGGGGTATAAATGTTGCATGCATGCTGAATTGAATGGCTGTTTTCTAATTGTTGGGTGCACAGTTCTATGTAAGGCCAATAAACAAATCTGTTTGCTGAATCGTCTCTATCCTTAAATTTTTAAAAACTTGATGCATAATGATGGAGTTTGGCAGTTTTTTGTGACTTGCACTAAAGGCATTCACATGAGGCATGAATCCTGCAAGCTCCCTGGCTGGTCCTGAGGGTGCAGTGTTAAGGACAGAAGAGTCCCAGGCTTGGTGGCCTTGGAGGAGACCCCGCACCCGAGTGAGGGGCAGGATGTCAGAGCTGCCGGAGTGGGGCTCATTCTTTTCTGATTGGCAGTGCAGTGACCTTCCTCACCTAGATGACCTGGAAAATATTCCTGCCAGGTGGGCTGGAGGCTGGGCCGGCTGAGCATAAGAAAGTGAAATGACTTCTTTTTTTTTTTTTGAGACAGAGTTTCACTTTTGTCGCCCAGGCTGGAGTGCAGTGGCGCAATCTCGGCTCACTGCAAGCTCTGCCTCCCGGGTTCAGGCGATTCTCCTGCCTCAGCCTCCCAAATAAATGGGGTGAATTGAATTCTTCATTCAACAAACACCGCTGGGAGCCTGCGCTGTGTCAGGTGCTAGGCCTGGTGCCCTGGGCCCTGCCCTCACAAGCTCCTGGGCCAGTGTCAGCCATCCTACACTAGTGACAGGAGCAGCCTCACAGTCAGAACTGGGCGTTCATTACAGGGGTATGTGGTGGGGCATCTGCTCCTCTGGGTGCATCGTGCCACACCAAGAAGACACACAACCATCTTGCCAAGGTGCCATGGCTGGGTGCCAGGGCGTCTCATGAGATTCTAGTTTACGGGGCGTTTTGGGACTCTGCCTGTCTAAGCAGGGAGCAGACTGCATTTTCCAGACTCGGAGGCTATGGCAGAGTGAAAGCAGAAGTAGCTGCAGATGCTTCCCCTCCTGAGAGTATGTAGGACAGGTCAAGCTCCCAAGGATGTTTGGAGAGGTGTTTGGGAGCAGAAGTTCATGCTGGTGTTTAGGTTGACTCACCCCATGCAAAAGTATTTTGAAATCAGTTGCCGACATTTGAAACTTATTGATTTCACATAAAAACGGAACTGCCTGGTGTGGCTGGAAGCCCTGGGCCTGGCCTGAATGTAGCTCCACCGTCCCCAGCCACTGTCTACAGATTGTCAGGTCTGCACTGGCATTTCCTTTCAATACACTTAGAGGAAAGTGAAATATTTTTCTTATACATGTTCCCATGAACTGGGACAAAATTAAGAAAACTCCACATATTCCAGGAGAAATAAGAGAGTATGTTTCTTGGTGCAGGTGGAGACTGATCTAAATTTCATCAAATAAATAAAGTGTGGACAGATGGAACTTGAAGGCACCCAGATGAAGCTAATTGCTTCTCATGACCAGCCTTCTCCACTCATGTCCATTATTTATGTGAAACTCAGAAGGAGCCACAGCAGATATGCAGATGGACCCAAGGGGCATCCGTGGCACCAGGGCAATCGGACTGCCTCTGGCTTGACCTTGGCAGGGGAAGATGCCTGTGCACAGAGGGCACATGAAGCCTGAGGGGTGTAGGCTGCCAGCCGAAGGCCTGGGTTTCGAGTCCAGCTCTCACATTTACTGCTGCATGGACTTGGACAGGTTGCATGCTAAGACGGCATTGGGCACAGTAGCAAGTGCTCACGGCATTGGCTGCTACTGTTAGGGATTTGACTGAGGGAGCCCAAGAATGAAATGAGCTCAATTTCTGCCAGCTCAGTTGGGTGGGGGACTCAAGACTTGTCATTAAGTTGATTTATATTTAAAAAAGTGACATTTCCTGCACATTTGGGTTGGTGGCTGAACAGCTAAGCATTGTGACAACGTGCAGGTATAAAGGAATACAGGAGTATGTGGCCTTCAGTCTGCTGGCTGAGCCTGTGTGACTACCAAAGTTCCTCCAGGCTAAGGACCTGGACATGGAGCCTGTAAACTTGGATGGGAAAAATATTACATCTCTGTTCTCTAACCTCTAAGGAACACTTAGCATCTTCTTCTAATAGTAGTGTGGCAAATGAACCACGGAAACATTACCACCCAATAACTTTATTCCTGGTAGGAATCACAGGTCTTTCCATCCACATTCCAGGTGTTATAGGTATCTCTCAATATCGATTCCATTTATCACCATGTCGAGATGGTGGTAGCTGTTTCATCTGCTGCCAGATCTTGCTATTTACTGTGTGGATAAAGAAGCATGTATATTTCTACGTCGCAAGTTTAACAAAATATTTTGATAACTTTGTGTTAATACTACTGATTTTTACTGTGATCCTTATCTATTTTAGTTTGGGGATTTAAAAATCTTATTCTGAGAAGAGAGTGATAGGCATTCCTAGACTCAGAGGCTCCCATGGCACAAAAACAGTGACCGAGCTGGACTATTGGCTGGAGGGGCATTTCCTGTTCCTGCTCCAAGGCAGAGGCTACTGCAAGGGCTGGACTGCAGGGCAGACTGGCTTTGCCCACATTCCTCTCTGAGACTTACTAGCATGGGTCGTTAGGCAAGAAACTGCACCTTACCATGCTTTGTTCCCACACTCTGTGGGGAGGATTATAGGAGAGAACACTGGGTATAATGCCCCAGCTTGTACAATGGGCCTAATCACAGCCAGCTTCTGGTGGAGTCCAGGATGACAGGGGCTTCCTTCAGCCCTGTATTCAGAGAGGCTGAGACGAACTGAACAGCCTCCTGGCTGTGACTGTGGTTTCCTTCCCCGTCAGTCACGTGGGGCTTGTCCTATCCCCAGAGCCTTGGGTCACATGGCTCATTGTGCCTGCGCTGCCAGGAGCCAGGAGCCAGGAGCAGAGTGCAAGCATGAACTCGGGGGTCAGCATGCTGAGGATCCTCTTCCTCCTGGGTAAGTGGGGACTGCAGGGATCTCTGGCCTGGGGGAGCCTCAGTGGGCAGGAAACTGGGGGAGCCTTAGCCCACCGGGGCTTGATCCTTAAAACATAACTCTGTCCCTTTACACAGATGATATTTCTCACTTTGATCTGGTAGTGAGCAATGATCTTGTTTGTCTCATTCTAGCTGCAACTTACAAATGCTTCTAGGCTAAAGGAGTATAGGAAGGGTCATGGCAGAAGGAACTTCGGGCTTGGGATCTAGAAATATCTGGGTGTAAACTGTGGCTCCATTGCTGATAAACTAGAATAAGCTTCTGAAACTCCCTAACTTTCTGAACCAATGAGATGGGAGATAATCATGTTTACTTTTTGGGATTTCGAGAGAGTTAAGTTAAATTTAATTAAGTCAAATCAAAATGCTGACATAGAATGAGAACATGTAGGCATGTAGATGCTGCTGTACAGTTAATGTTGAATCAGAATTCTCATGCAGTGAAGCAGACTGTTTGCTACTCAGAGGTATCTTTGTTTTTAAAAATTATCTTTAATGTATTCATTGAAAGAAGGAAGAAAGGAGAGAGGCAAAGACCTAAACAAAGTAGGGCCAAATGGAGAGAGAGAAATATAAAATCAGAGAAGTAGACAGAGAGGAAGAAACTCAGAGAGAGAGAGAGAGAGACAGAGACATAGAGAGATGGTTAAAAATATGCATAGATGGAGACAGAGATGGAGAGAGACACGTGGCTTTACAAAGTCCCCTCTGATATCAACTGTTGTTTCCTAAAAAGGCAGCATATGTCCCTCATATATACAAAGATGTTCCTTCCCAGAACTTGCACTGGGCCAAGACTCAATGGGAAGCAGTCTGTCTCCAGATTAAATCTTGTGTCTCCAGACCAATAGGTTGTACCCTGAATGCAGGCAAAGTTAGTGCTGTGGGCAGGTTTCCATCTAAAGTCTGCACTAAGCAGGGGATAGCAAAGACTTTGGCCTGGGGAGTCAGCATGTCAGACAGATAGCCAGCCACATCATCCATCAGTTTACACATGGAAACGGGCCCTTGGCGGTGACTGTGAAGGGATGGCAGGCACCAGCAAGCAGCAATTAAGGGTGTGCACGGTGGTTAGATGCAGTGTGCCTGCCCAGAGATGTGGTGGAAGGTAAGAGAAGTTGTAAACCTTATTTCTGCTTTTGACTTATCTAGATAAACAAACTAGTCTGTCCTGGTACAAAAAAAAGGAAGTTAAATTTAAGAAATCCAATGAAAAATGTGCAAATTATATAAACAGGCAATTCATTGAAGAATTACAGACAATAAAACTTTAAAATGTCCAGTCTCACAAATAATAAAAGAACTAACAACACCTCGCATTTTTTAGTGTGTCGATGTGCTGGGTGCTCTGCTGAAGATGTTACATGAGCTCATTTAGTCCCCACAGCAACTCTGTGCAATAGGTGCCACAATTACCTGCATGTTATAGATGAGGTTTTAATCACTAGGCCAAGGCATCACAGCTCGTTTGTGCTTTCATATACTATTGGTAGAGGTACACAGTGGTTAGGAGCGGGTAGCCAGTATGAGACTCCCTAAATGTTCATCCCTGTTCTGTTGTTTACCAGCCTGGAAAACTTGGACAAAGAATTAATCCTCTCTGTGCTCAGTTTTCTCATCTGTGAGTTGGGGACACCTCATAGGACTATTGGGAAAATGAAATCTGTTACCACATTTAAAGCACTGAGTATGGGATGTGATACGTGGTGAGCACTCACTATTGGATATGAGGGGACTCATTTATTCACTCTTCAGAGGGCAATTTGGCAAAATCTGGGTGTCAATGTAAGCAAAATGTAAGATGTTCATAACCCTTCACCCAGAAATTCCACCTCCAGGAATATAACCTGATGAAATAATAGGGTAAAAGCCTCCCAAAATATTTCACAGAGTATTATTCAACACTGCTGAAACCAGAAACAAGTGAATTTGACTAAGTTAATTATGCTTTAGTTTTTCCGACAATATCCAATATATTTAGTTGAAAGTCATGCCTTTCTATGAGCTGACACGAAGAAACAGAAGTGATGAAGTGATAGTTACAGGTTAGAGTTCCGTAGTAATATTTTGCATGTGTTTAGTCTTCTTCTTCTTTCTTCTTCTTCTTCTTCTTCTTCTTCTTCTTCTTCTTCTTCTTCTTCTTCTTCTTCTTCTTCTTCTTCTTCTTCTTCTTCTTCTTCTTCTTCTTCCTCTTCCTCTTCCTCCTCTTCCTCCTCCTCCTCCTCCTCCTCCTCCTCCTCGAGATGGAATTTCGCTCTTGTTGCCCAGGCTGGAGTGCAATGGCGCAATCTCGGCTCACTGCAACCCCCACCTCCCGGGTTCAAGTGATTCTCCTGCCTCAGCCTCCCGAGTAGCTGGGATTACAGGCATGTGCCCCCACACCTGGCTAATTTCATATTTTTAGTAGAGATGGGGTTTCTCCATGTTGGCCAGGCTGGTCTTGAACTCCTGACCTCAGGTGTTCCACCCACCTTGGCCTCCAAAAGTGCTGGGATTACAGGCGTGAGCCACCGCGCCTGGCTATCCTTTACTCTTCTTAGGAAAAAGAATTACACAGCATCTTAGTTTCTCTGTATTGGCATTTTTCATAATGATTGTATATGTTGTTAATTCCAGTAAACAAATGTTTGTGAACAAAAAGCTAACATGACAGCCTGTTGAAAGCAAATGAAGGAAACGCTGGGCTTCCCCTTTATTGACTGCAGAAATGGCCCTAGAGCACTGTTTAGTGCAATCTACTGGTAGATGGGGGTCTGTGAGGGTGGGTGACCAGGCCAGTCACCCAGGGTGTATGAGAACTGTACCTCAGGGGACTTGGGGGGCATGGGGGCACTCTCTGTCCAGTCCCTCTGTGACATCCAGGATCCCAAGTATGACTGGGGGACCCTGGGATGAGAAGCCAGGCCAGTCTTTCCCACACACAGAGTAGGTAGAAAGTTTTTAAAGAAACAGCATTTGAATATTATTTAAATATTTTTCAAACACTGAGATTAATGGAACAGACATTTATGGAGCCAACACTCTGAATTACCAAATGTTAAACTTTTTTCTAGATATATATTTAAAGGTAGGTAGCTAAATCAATGTATCCATCAGAGAAACAGAATGTAAGAGGTGGAGTTTGGCTCTCTTCCTCCTCTTGTTTTCCTCCCTCCCCAGAGGGAGAGGCACCCCAGGGTTGGCTGTGCTTCCTTCCTGGGTTACTTTGCAGCTGTTAAAAACTGCAGGAATCTGCCATAGCATAGTTAACAAGTTGCATTATCTACCCATTCTGATAATATGGGTCAAATGCATTCATCCAAACTACTCTGCAAGTTTCCGCAGAAACACTGTCATTTATCTGACTGTTTATCCATTCCCATATGGTCAGAATTTAGGTTGTCTCTAACTTGCAGCCTGATGGCTGATGCTTCGATGAGCCCTCTCGCCCCACCTCCTGGAACCCACCTGCAGCTGTTTTTTTAGCAGACACCCCTGGCAGGGGAAATGTCGTGTCAATTCTCCTTTTATTGGATATTGCCAAATTGCTCTCCACCAGGGGATTGTGGCCACATCTGTTCCTTACATACTCAGTAATACTTGATACTGCCCAACTTCTCAATTCTTGACAATTAGAGAGGTATAAAATTGTATCTCAAAGTTTTTATTTTAGTTTGTGTGTTCCTAATTACTACTAAGAATAACTACTTTCTCTACCTTATCAGACAGCCCATTCTCCTTTTCTGTAGATTTCTGATTTTATATACCTTTCTCCCAAGTTGTATTTGATTATTGGTCTTTTATGTAGTATTCTGGATATTAATTATTTGTATGTTTCATGTGTTGCAAATATCTTCTCTCAGTATATTGCTTATCTTTTATCTTTGTGGCATCCTTTGTCGTGAGAAGTCTTTCAATGTGATATAATCACATTTATTGGTCTTTTCCTTTTTGTGTGCTTGGTTTTTCTGTGTTAAGAAATATTTTAAAAAGTTATTTTTACTTTAAAGTGGTTTCATTTTTTATGATTAGGTCTTTAATTTATTTGGAATGTATTTTTATTTATGGCCTAAAGAAAGAATCTAATTTTAATGTTTTCTGTATGGGACATCAGTTGTTGCAATATCACCTGTGTAATAATCTTTCCTTTCTTTGCTTTGCAATGATTCTATATTGCAAATATATTCTATGTCTATTCTGTACCCATTTAAGATGTCTGAACCATTAATGGGCTTCATCTTCTGTTCCACTTTTTGCATCTGCCTCTCTTCGAATCATGCCACAATGTTTTATTTGCAATAGCTGACTAATCTTGATAGCTTGCAGGTGAAATATCTACTGCTTGTCACTGTTGTTGCTAGAATCATTTTGGTCCTTAATTCACTTCCTCTTACATGTAACACTCCTTCCTCAAAAGTGTGATAAAATTTCACTTCCTGAGAGCCGACCACGGGCCAGGGCTGCTCTCAGCACTCCCACGTGGACCCTGTTAATTTCTCAGCCCCAAGGCAGATACTTTTATTGTAGTCATGCCCATTTTTCCAGACAAGGAAACTGAGGCACAGAGAGATTAAAGTAGCAGGTGAGTGGCCCAGTTGGGATTCAAACTGAGGCATTTTGATGCCCCAAAGCTGAATTTTTAGCTCGAATGCCAAACTGCTAGTCAAGAATAGAAAGGACATTGAAAAAACTGAAGTGACTTTTTAACTTTTTAAAAAATTTTTTTATTTCAAAACAATTCAAACTTTCAAGAAAAGTATAAGAATAAAATAGTACAAAGAACACTCATATGACTGCCTATTTTAAATAATTTATCTTATTTGCTTGATAATATATTGCCTCTTTCTTTCTCTCTCTACACACACACACACACACACACACACACACATACAGAGACACACACAATTTGTTTCCTGAAACAACTGAGGTAAATTTTGTATACCATGGGGTTTCTTTTAACCCTTAAATACATCAGTGTTTATTTCTTAAGAATATATGTACCACAGTACAATCATCAATTTTAGGAAATTTAACTTTGAAAAAATACTTTTATATAATCTATTTATCACATTCTAATATTTTCAATGGATCCAATAATGTCCCCTATAGCCTTGGTTTTGCCTCCAGGCCAGGACCCAATCTAGGACAGGTATGGCAGGGGTGACCGACTGTGTCACATTAGCCTTCCTTAATCTGGTACGGCCCCTGAGCTTTTGTTTGTCTTTCATGATAAAGATATTTTTGAAGCACACAGCTTTCAAACCCCACTTTTTTTCCCCACAGAACATTCCTTATCTTGGGGTTTGCCTGATAGCCCCTGGTGATTTGATTCAGCATATTCATTCCCTTCCAGGAGACTGCATGGCCAACACTGTCCTTCTCAGGTGTCCACACTTAGAGGTACGGGATGCCTGAGGAAGGCTGATGTATTTTTGCCATCCTGATAAAAAAAACCTTAAAACTAGGTTTTGGATTATGGTTGTCAAAATTCTAAATAAATTGCTACTTAAATATCAACCAATCAATATTTTTAAGTTTTGCTAAAATATTGATCTAAGACTAGCTATTGAAAATATCTGGTGAAATTTCTAGGCATTTTATTAGAGGTCTGCATCTTCCTTTTAAAAAAGCTGTCATATAAAATATTCCTGTGGACTCTAATTCCATCCAAAATGTCAGCTATCTATCTCAGTTTTAATTCTGTTGCCAAGCATCCGCTGAAATCTATGTATTATTATAATCATGATAATAAGAGAAATACAATATCACTTTAATTACATTCCAGGGCCTAAAACATTCTTCACTGAAGGAGCCAGAGTTATTGAAGAGAGCAGAGTCTTTTTTTTCTCCCTTAATTTATAATGAAAAGATGGCAGAGGCCCGGGTAAAGAGAATTAAATTCGTTTTTATCTTACAAGTCAAAGTCATCACTTTATTCCTTGGGTCTGAGTCCCTGAGATCTTTGTAAAAATTTTTTCCTGACAGCTTTTCCCCTGTTCCAATTTCCTGCCAAGACAATGGTTCAGAATCATGTGGTGTGTGAATTTTAGTGAGGAAGAATCCTTGGTATATTCGTTTTATTTTGCTGCATAACGAATCTCTACAAATGTAACAATAAACGAATACACCAGGGTCTCTTGCAAGTCAGCAGAAGGTCAAGGAAGAGCCTGAAACCGCAGGTAGGCAAGAGATATTTCCTGATAGGGCAAGAATTCCCCTAATGACTTCTGCCCATTTTTTCTAAATGAATTGCTTGCTTTTTTCTTTTACTGTTGAATTTTAAGAGTTCTTTATATACCCTAGATATGAGTCCTTTGTCAAATATGTGGCCTGCAAATATTTTCTTAGTCTATAGTTTGTCTTTTCATTCTCTTAACAGGGTCTTTTACAGAACAAAATGTTTAATTTTAATTGCCTAACTTATTAATCTTTTTTTTCATGGATTGTGCTTTTGATAGCATGTCTGAGAAGTTTGCACCAAACCTTAAGATCTCAAGATTTCCCCCTAAAATTTACATAGTTTTATGTTTTATATTGAAATCTAGGATCCATTTTGAACTTTTTTTTGTATAAAGTGTGAATTTAATCAAGGTAATTTTTTAACCTATGGATATCTAATTGGTCCAGCACTGTTGGTTGAAAAAATGATCCTTCCTCTATTGAACATATTTTGCCCCTTTGTCAAAAATCAGTTGGTCATACTTGGGTGGGGCTAACTTGGGGTTCTCTTTTCTTTTCCACTGATATGTCTGTCCTTCTGCCAATCCCACACAGTCTTGATTTTTGTAAATATATTAAGTCTCAAGGGAGTAGAGTGATTCCTTCTACTTTATTCTTCCTTTTCAAAAAAGATTTTTCGCAATTCTCTTTCCTTTATCTTTCCATGTAAATTTTAAAATAATCTTTTGTACATCTGCAAAAACAGTCTTGCTGGGCTTCTGATGGGAATTACATTAAACCTATAGATCAATCTGGGGAGATTTGACATCTTTATCATGTTGTATTTTTCCATGAACTCGGTACATGTCTCCATTTATTAAGATCCTTCTGGATTTTTTTTTCAATGTCGTGCTATTAGAGTTACACCTGCATAATTTTTGAGTGATCGTAAGTTGTGTTGTATTTAAAGTATTTCTTTCTGTGTATAATTGTGAGCATATGGAGACATCATTGATTTGCATTATGTTAATCTTATTGTATTCCACTACCACATACTCTAAAGAGAGTTATTTTTCAGATCTCTTGAGATTTTCTATGTTGACTGTCATGTTCTCTGCAAATAGGATTAGTCTTATTTTTTCCTTCCTGAATAGTATGCCTTTATTTCCTCTCCTTGTCTTACTAGGCTGACAAGAACGTTAGTACTAGGTTGAACAGGTGTGGTGACGGCAAATATTCTTGCTTTGTTCCTGATCTTAGTGGAAGAGTATTTTGTTTCTCACCATGAAGTTTGATTTTAGCTGTAGGTGCTTTTGCATATATTCTTTGTGAAGTTGAGAAAGTTTTCACAATTGTTCATGGAAGCAGTTTTATGGCTACTTTGACATCTCTGTCAGATGACTCTAACTCTGTGTCATCTAGGTGATGGCATTTGTTGATTTCTTTTTTCATTCAAATAGAGATTTTCCTGGTTCTTGCTATGACAAATAATTTTACACTGAAACCTTTGAACATTTTGGATTTGATGTTATGAAACTCTGAATCTTATTGAAATCTTCAATTTTAACAGGCCTCCTCAGATATCATTCTGTGGAGAGAAAAGGGGCATTTTCTCATAATTGCTAGAGGGGTGGAGCTTGACATCCTCTCTGGCCGCCACTGACACCTGGTGGGAGAAGGGCTCTGTGTTACTGTGGGGTGGGGTGCAGGCTAGGTTCTAGGCCATCACTCTAGAACCTGCTCAGTAATTAGCACTTGTTTGAGTCAATTATTGCCCGAAGTGGAACGTCAGCCTCGGGCTTGTGTGGGCTTCCCCTTTGGCCCTCGCAGATAGCACCCTGCTGGGAGTGCCCAGGCTCATCACTGCTCTTCATGTGTCCCTTGTTGACACTGTGGGGTGGGGGTAGCCTCGTGGCGGCTGGGCAGCGGAGGACGTCCTGACTCTTTCCTAGCAGGAAGGGTGAGAGGCACCTTGTCACTGCCAGGAGCAGGTGGAAGAGCAGGATCCCACAGGGTCTCCACTGCCACCCCTGGGGGCGGGGACTTTTTCATTCGTTGGGCATGAAGCCCTCTCTTCCCCGTGTGACCCTCTGTCACCACCCTCATTGGGAAGTGGGGGCTCCTTATAACTGACCAGTAAGAGTGGAAGCCCAGGTCTCCACTCGGCCTCTGTTGATGAGGCTGTGGCTTGGGGTGAGGGCACAGTTTTTTCTGTGCTGTTTGACCGTTGTGGAGTGGTTATCACCTAAAAGTCTTGTCTTCCTAGGCTGCACCTTTCCCAGTCTTTGGCTCGTGGGAGCTGGCTTTTCTTGGGGCTTCTGCGTCTGTGCCCGTTGGCATTACAGGGTTGCCAGCTTCTCCGGTTCCCATCTGGGACATCTGAAGCAAAAAGAAAACCCAGAAATTCACTGCCCTGTTATTCCTGGGTTCTGAAGGTCCCTAGCCAGTCTGCCTTCTTCTCTCCATTTTTGGCTGTCTTTTTATATATGTTTTTTAATATAATATTTAGGGGTTTTAGCTATGCTTAGTGAGAGGAATAGGGAAAAGTAAACCTATTTCATCTTTCCAGAAAAGTAAGTTTGAAAAGAGTTCTGGAGGATGGGTGATTTGGAGTAACGCTCTTTGTGGAGGGGCCCTGGGCTGTCAAACCTCCCTCAGACACACAGTCCTGATTCTAGAGGCCCCTGAAGGGGGTCTTCCCCATGGGGTGAAAGAAGGAGTGGGGATATAGGCAGAATGCCTGCTGGGGAGTCTCTGATCCTCAATCCCTGATGAGGACCACAGCTGGGCGGCTGTAAAGCCGAGCCCCACAGGCCAACACACACTCAGCAGACCTTTTCACTAGCTCCCAGATTAAACCATCTCCACTTCCTCTTTAAAGTCACTATAAGCATTGTTGTCACACCTAGACCCTCATTTATCCACCACAATTGCTTGAACTGCTCCCTTTATTAAATTTGATTCCATGAAATAACTGGATAATGGTCCTTAGTGAGATGGACTGGGCTCACTCTCCCCTGCTTGTCTGAGTGAAGCAGATGGTCAGTTGGGGAACTCCTGCCTGGACCCCAGCTGCAGCCAAGTCCTGTTCACACCTTTGCAAACTGGCCATGTTATCAAGAAGTCACTCTTCAGGGCAAGAGGTGAAGGACCTGGAGCTGGACCCACAGGCTGTCTCAGAGGACTGGGACACACGGACACCCAGAACTTTCTCTTTGATTAAGCAAATATTGATTTTCACCAAGGTCTACTGGCACATGAAGATAAGTAAGTCAGGCTCCAACCTGAGGACCTGACTGTCTACAGGGGACAGTTGCAATGCAGTGTGTTAAATACTGAGATGAAGGACTCACAGAAGAAGAAGGAGAAGCTCTTGAACCAAACTAGAGTATCCAGGAAAGCTTCCTAGAGGAGGAGTCTTATTGAATGCTAATTGCTTACATCTCTGCCTAGGTGAAATCCTTCAGCAGCTTCCCATTACTGCCAGCACATACTAAAGTGTTTACTGTGTCATGGCCTCCTAGCCCTGTCACGAGCCATCCTCTGTTGTTCCTGCTTCCTGGTCTCAGGGAACATCCATCAGGTTACTGTCCAGCCTCCTCACATGTCATCTGTTTTGCATGGGATGATGCTGTTCCCCTCCAGGGCCATAGAGATACTCCCACTCCCCTCTGTACTATCACCACCGTCAGGGGAGAGATCTGGTCTTGCTGGGCCATCGCTCTAGAACCTGCTCAGTAATTAGCACTTGTTTGAGTCAATTATTGCCCGAAGTGGAACGTCAGCCTCGGGAGCCAATCTGCAAGAATGGGACAGGTGGCGTGGCATCCTAAGAGAAGACAGCCTCTGCTGAGGCCTCGGGCAAGGGCAGCACAGACTACAGGGTGGTGCAAGAGGGGAGAATGAGAGGTGACATGGGCCAGCAAAAGAGGAGGGCTTGATGAGCCCTGGGAGGACATTGGGCCTCATTCTGTAGGATTTTAAATAGTCTTACAGGAAGAGTGCCTGGCTGCAGTGCCCCAGATGGGTTGGAGGCAGGGAGACTTACTAGGAGAAGGCAAATGGATAGTCCAGGAGAGGGGAGGCTGGCTGGATTTGTCCCAGGCCACGCCAGCAGGGTCACGTTGGCTTCTGAGGCCCCAGGACATCCATCTGTCACAGCCACTTCCCCGAGGCAAGCAGTGTGTGGCCTGAGGTCCAGGTGTGCGGCTGAGAAAACTGGTGTCCATCCCAGCTCCTGGCCAGCCCATGCTTAGCCCCACCGACAGACAGTGTTGGACAGGCCAGGCCAGGGCTGTGTGCCAAGGAGGGCTGAGCAGACCCAGGCAGGGCTCCCTGAGCTAACCCTAGCGTCCTAAAGAAAAGAGACCCTCCCAAACTGCAGATGAGCCCTGATTGTTGAGTCACATGTGACACATTAAGATACTTTGGTCAATTTGTAATGACTGTTCACCCTCCATGCTGCTGTGAGACTCTTCCTCGGAGCCAGTGACTCAGGCTCAGGCATGGAGCCTAAAGAGGTCATGTCACTTCCTGGGGCTTTTCCATGAAAAGAGGCCACTGTCCCCAAGAGAGGCCCTTGTCCTGACACTGGCCCTAGGACACCACATACACACATATATGCAAATGCAAAGACTTTTTTTCTTTTTTTTGTCTTGTCAGGAAATGTTTTGAGAGTTCAGGAACCGGGCCAGCACTCAGGCAAAGAGAGAGGGACGTGTGAGTGCAATGGCTTAGTGCAGCTGAAAGTGAGGACCCGAGTCGGGGAAACCACAGCCTGTGGCTGACCTGGGAACTAGGGAAGGAGGGAGGAAATGCTTTTATTTCAATTTCCAAAAGACCAGATTCCCAGATAACTGCACTTTCTCCCTCCACCTGGTGGTTTCCTTTGGGGACTGAGCATTGCCCAGAACTCTAGGAGAAAAGCCAGGGCTTGGGTAAGGGAACTTGCTGGTGAGTCTGATGGCTCAGGCCCCACCCTTGGTCCTGGAGGGTCTGTGGTTCAAGGTGGCCCAGGCCAGGCCTGGCTTCCTTCTGCTCTACCCATCTGACCCTGCCTCCCCTGGGGGCAGGCAGCAGGGCTGCACCTCTCCCTCTGGAAGGGACCCCTGAAGAGTGGACTGCAGGGCCCTGGGGTCAGGGGGACTTCGGCTGGACCATGCATGGGGCTTGATCTATAACTTAAATATTTAGACATGTGACATGCTCTAGGCTCTGCAAATGTCAGGAATTGCCTTAAAAAGCTAAATAGAGTGGAGATGCCTAGCACGGATGCTGGTGCCTCGCAGGGTTTACAAATGATCTGTCCTGGTAAGTGGAGGCCGATGGGTTTACTAAGGGGCTCTGGTGTAGGCTGTGTGCTGCCGTTTCCTCTGCAGCATCATGGCCCCTTTCCCATGGTCCAGGACAGCTGTCATCCCACAGCCCTGCTCCCTGGATGTGCACTCCCCTCGGTCAGGTCCCTCAGGACTCCAGAGCAATGCTTCCCAGAGGCTGAAGAGCACAGTATGAATATTGCATGAATAATAATAACCCCACCACTTAGCGGTTATGCAATGCTTTCCTCTTCCACAATACTTTACCATCATTAATTAGTTATTCTGCACGGCTTCCAGCCTCCCCTGCTCTCTCTGCAAGGCATGCCCTGAGAGTTGCTCCTGCAAACGGGCCTGTCCTGGTCTGAAGCACCAACATCAGGTGGCCAGGCCCCTCTTCACTGGGATTGTACAGGCTATGGGAGGCCTTGGTTTGGCCATTTCTCGAAACAGCAGAGACCTGTGCCCTTGCTGGAGAGAGCCACCTCTTTTCTGACCTGAGCACCTTCCCAGAGTGCCTCCCGGTGTGCTTGGCTCCCCATTTCACTCATGGCCCCATGAAAGTGGCAGACACCCGTCTCAGGTGGTGGCGTGCTTGCTTGTGGAGTGCTGCCTGCACCTCACTCTGTGCACACACTCCTTCCGGGGACTTGTCCAGCCATGCTCTGTGTGCAATGGGGCCACTGAGCTGGGAGCCATGTTGTGTCTGGTCCAAGGCTGAGTAATGGGTGGCAGAATGGGGACTCAGATCTCTTGGTTTCAAATACCCTTCCCTCTCACCCACCATGGGGGTCATGGTGAGGTTTCAGATCCCCACAGAGAGGCTCAAAGGTGGGGCAAGTCCTTTCCCCAGTGAGTAGGGTTGGCTGGGTGTCCAACTGTGGGGCCTCTGATCTGGCCCTCCCTGGATACCACTGTCCACCCAACCACGACAGCCTCAGGCTCCTCCTTGTTCCAGAACCCCCGTCGTCCTCAAGGCTTCAGCAGCCCCTTCCCAGGTGTGGCTCAGTGCTCACATGTGTCACTACCCCTGGTCAGAATGGACCTGGGACACCCGGCGGAGGTGGGGGGACCCTGCCCCCTTGGAGGAGCTCCTAGGCCTGGTTCAGGCCCAGGCCAGCTCCCCGCCTCCACCCCTCCATTAGCCTGAAAAGGTATTGATCAGTTTGGCTTCTGTAAGCTGAGTGTTTTAATCCCACTGTGTGAATCTTTAAGAATTAATTAGCAGAGTGCTCAAGAAAAACAAAGTGGGCACCAGTTTTGATACCTCCTGGTCACCCACTGTTATTGTTTCCCTCTTAATTATCATGCTATTTCTGGAAGCTAGAGGCAAGCTCCCTGGTGCATCTCAGCCTGAGGTGGCCTCTGCTTGGCCCTCCGTGGCCTCCTGCGTCTAGTTCCTGCCCAGGGTGGCGTGCGGTGAGGAGAGAAGGCACAGAGGCATTGTAGCAGGCAAGATATGAGTGGCCAAGCACTCCCGCCTCTGGGAGTGGAGTGGCCACGGGACTCTCCCCTCTGCTTGTCTGAAAACCTTATCTGTCCACAGTGCCGGCCACATCTTATGCCAGTATCACCAGCTGCTCTGACCCTGCTCAGCTTCCTTCTTTAGCTCTCAAGCTCTCTGTACCTTCTTGAATCGCCTGGCCTTTGCTTGTACCTTGTCCTCTGCCTGGTCACATTCCCTGTCTGGGCACATTCCATTCCAGTCCCTGCTACTACCTCACCGAGACTTTATTAGCTCCAACTGGTCCTTTTGTTTTTAATTTAAATAATGATCTCTCCAGGGGAGCTTCTGCGACACCCCCAGGCTGGGTTAGGTGCCCGCCTTGGCCCACCTGGCTGGCTAATCACTGTACTTTCACGCATTAGCAGGGACCCCCATGTGTGGAATTCCTTAATCACTGCCTGTCTTCCAGAAGCCTTAGCATCAGGGGCCCAGGGGTCCTGCGCTGGAGTTGCCAAGCAAGTGGTCTGCTCTGACACCACGCGTGTTGTCTTTCCGTGGATGGGGGGCGGTCCATGGAAATCAAGGAGTTGTCTAAAAGCTCCCAGAGTCCCCCTCACACCACTCCCCACCACTGCTTTGCACACCTTTTTCCTGTGTGTCCCTTTTGTACAGCTTTGCCAGGTAGGTTTGGGTTCTGCCCCAGCCTAGTTCCTTGCACAGAGGGGAAGGACCACAAACAGGTTAGAGTCACGCTCTGATAAGACTGGAGGGTGATTGAGGAAGAGAAATCTCAGGTGGTTCCGGGGTTTGAGATGGGGACTCTGAGGTTTCTGCAAGTCATGGTCTAGAAGGGTTTAGACTCCGGCAAGAGCCAAGCGATGCTGGAAGTAGGAGGACTGTGTAGCCAAGGACCATGCACCTATGCCCCTGCATTCTGCTTGAGAGAGGGCTGAACAGGTGCTATTGCACTTGGGGTAGGTGCGCTTCATTTCCACTTTCAAACAGCCCCATGGAGTGCCTGAGAAGCAGACCCATTTGTGAGCCCTGAGGCAGGGGCAGGGCCCACCCGCACCCATATCACCCAAGCCAGCTAAATTTAAAAAGTATAACTTGTGTTTCACTCTGACCCCAGGGTCCACTAACATTGCAGGGTGGCACAGGATAAATGGGCAGAAAGGCAGGAGTTGTCTCTGGCGAGTCTTTTATATGTCAGGGTCCTGCATCCCCATTTTCCATGAAAAAAGGGAAGCCCAGGATCAATCTGCTGTGTGAAGCATAACTGGGCTGTCTCCCTTGACTCTGCACATCTGATTTCTTTTCTGAGCCTCTTGGCTCAGAAAAGTGTGTGCCAGCCGGGCCTCCAAGGCTCACAGTGGGCTGGAAGATGGAGCCACCACAGTGTACATGGTCTCAGAGCCACAGGGGAAATGCTATCGCCCCCCTTGTCTCTCTGTGGCTGAACTGTACTTGGATCCTGAGCTCCGTACCACTCAGTACTTACACCAGATCTTATCTCTTCAAGCCATTTCTGGTTTAACACTCAGTTCAGACTTCTCCCATCCACCTTTCTCGGCATCCCCCAGGAGAAGAGTCCAGCTTCCGAGGGCTCTCATGCATCATCTTGCTCTTGGGAGAAACAGCTTCCTCTGGGTTGTTTGTGGCCTTCATGCCATAGAGCAAGCTGTAGACTGGGGCCAACAGTGCGGGGGAGAGGTGTGACACATGGAAGGGGTTATCCTGGACTGACGAGAGCAAGGGGGACTTTCAGAGGAGTGGCTTTGAAGGATAAATAAGCACTTTCCACAGGGATGAGGGAAAAGCATTGCAGCAAAGAGAGCAGCAGCCTGTGCAGAGGCCAGGAGCCGTGCATGTTGCATGGCTCGCAGGTCCCAGTCCAGCTTGTGTGGGGCTGTGTGGTGTAGCTCCTCCTTCACAGCCAGCCTTCTCTGCTCCCATCTCCCAGTCTTCAGTGATGCCCTCTCAGGACCCACTACCGAAGTCATTAGGACTCCTTTGATTACAGATGACAGTTACTGAGCTCAGATAAGAGTAAGAAAAAGAGGCCGGGCGCGGTGGCTCACGCTTGTAATCCTAGCACTTTGGGAGGCCGAGGCGGGCGGATCACGAGGTCAGGAGATCGAGACCATGGTGAAACCCCGTCTCTACTAAAAAATACAAAAAATTAGCCGGGTGTAGTGGCGGCCGCCTGTAGTCCCAGCTACTCGGAGAGGCTGAGGCAGGAGAATGGCGTGAACCCGGGAGGCGGAGCTTGCAGTGAGCTGAGATTGTGCCACTGCACTCCAGCCTGGGCAACAGAGTGAGACTCCATCTCAAAAAAAAAAAAAAAAAAAAAAAAGAAGAGTAAGAAAAAGAAGCTATTTCCTTACTGAGGGGACTCAAAAGTCCAGGGAGAAGTGCTTCGGGCACAGCTGGATTCAGAGGCTTCAAAGCATCTTTAGGACTTGGTCTGGGCTCAACCTTCTTCAGCAGGGACTTCAGTCTGCAGGCTCCCTGCAGTGGGCAAACTCAGGCCTCCCTTGGCCCCATAGCTCTCAGCTCTGGAAGACATTCCTGCTTCTCAGTTTCCCCTGAGGCTCTGAGTTGGGTGTCACTGGTCTGAATTGGATCTTCTGCCCCACCTGTTAACCAATCACAGTTGACAGGAAGAAGAAATGTGCTAATTGGTCAGGCAGAGTTCACACATTCCCCAGGAGCCAGCCCTGTGGGAGTCACGTGGAGTCCCTCCTGGTGTGCTTGGCTCCCCACTTTGCCCATCACCCCTAGAAATTGGCAGATGCCCATCTCAGGTGGTGGTGTGCTTGCTTGTAGAAAGGCAGCTGCCACTTGCACCTCACTCTGTGCACACACTCCTTCTGGGGACTTGCCCAGCCATGCTCTGTGTGCAATGGGGCCATTGAGATGGGAGCCGTGTTGTGTCTGGTCCAAGGCCACTGGCTGAGCAGTGGGTGGCAGAATGGGGACTCAGATCTCTTGGTTCCAAATATTCTTCCCTCCTACCTATCATGAGGTCATAGTGAAGTCTCAGATCCCCACAGAGAGGCTCAAAGTGGAACAAGCCTTTTCCCCAGTGAGTAGGGTTGGCTGGAGGTCTGGCTGTGGGGCCTCTGGTTGCTCAGAGGAAAACTGAGGTGCTAGTCAGGAGAGGAAGGCAGGCCATGCACCAGTGTCCACCCTGCACCCTGTTCCCACTTCCTCCAGCTTGTGAGGCTGAGGCTTGGGGAAGGTGCTGAGCTTTGCCTGTGACACTCTGATCTTTTCTTCAGTGTAAATCTTGTCTCCCTGGTCACTCTGTGAGCTCCTTCATGGGGGACTTGGGTCTCTGGTTGCTCTTTGATTTCTCCTAGGCACAGGGCCCCCCTGGAACACCCTGTAGGCTCTTTATTTACATGTGTGAGCCCTGTTAGGAGAATAAGGAAGCCTGTTCTAGACATTCAAAGCCGCTTCCTCTAGCTGAGAATGTTGGAATTCACGAGCTCTAAAGTTAGGAGCCATTCTGCAGCATTTAAGTCCCAAGATGACTATGGCCGGGCATCATTGACAAACACTTAGGGCAGCCTCTCCCTATTTTTAGTTCAAATACTTATAGAATGACATCTGAGTGCACGCACGCCTACTGGCCCACAACTGGGAATCCCACAGCCTGATTCTGCCCAAATAAGGGTGGCAAAGAGTGCCAGTCCCCCATCAAGGGTGGACCCAACAGGTGGACAGCTCAGAGAGGCCTGGATGCCAGGGATGGGCTCTCAGCAGGTCAGATTCCAAGTGAGATGGGGCAAAGCTAGGCCGTGCCTTCAGCTCCCTCCAAAATAGCTCATCTCAGCTTGTGTAGATCAGCCCTGCCATCTTCCTCTCCAGGAACTGGGGTGTCTGCCCTCCCATGTTTCTGGGGGACCATAAGACAGAGGGACATCCACTCTTGCAGAGGGCTCCTTGCTGTTGGGAGAGCCACTTACAGAGCAATCTGTGTTCTGCAGGCCTGAGGTGGGAATGGCAGCTATGAGGGGGCTGGAGCCCACTATTTTGTCAGGGAGGCACAGAGTACCAGGTCCAAATGGGGCATCAGGGAGAAAGCAGAAATTCTAGAATCTACAGCCTATCGAGTGCCCTTGTGCAAATTAGGAAAAGCTCCTATGGTCAGAGGCTGATCTGACCACACATGGAAGCTACACAGGTGGAGGCTGTGGAAAGCTCCCGCATCTCAGCAAGCCCTCTGGAGGTAGCCCTCTGCCCTCTGCTCTCTGCTCTAGGCAGCAGCAAGGGCTGTGTTCTAGCTCTCTGACCCTGCCCAGTGTGAGCAGTTCAAGGGAGGCAGTCAGCCAGACTTGGGCAGTCGGTGGTAGCAGTCAGATGGGATGAAGCCAGATTTGGCCAGAACTGTGCCTACTATGGCCTCAGCACATCTACAGATTAGAAGGGTGCCTGCTTCACACAGCCTCACCTCAGCCCCATAGGACTCTCCTGTGTGGGTGCCAAGCTCCCTCCTCCTTATTGCATGAGATCTCGGAGAATTCCCACAGAGAAAATGCAGTGCAGCTCCTGCTGGTTCTCGTGGGCTTCCTCCTGGGGTCTCCCACAGATCTAAATGCAGCCGAGGCACTCTAGAGACCTCTGGCTATGATGTCCAAGCAGGCCTGCTAGGGCCAGCCATCCTCCAGCTACTTTGCAGAGCCAGGGGACATCAGTCAGTACTGGAGGCTTGCAGGGGGTCTATGACCCAGGGGGCCCTCCCCAGCTCATGACCCTAGCAGGATGCAAGGGTTAGGGTTGTGCTGAGCATGGACCCTCACCCAAGGGCTCATGAGTGTGTGGAGTCACAGCTCCAAGCACAGGAGGGCTGCATGGAGGGATTTCCCTCCCTGAGGAGGGGAAAGGCTGCCGCCGACTGGCCGTGGGGCTGGCTCACAGGAAGGGCTGGGCCCTTGGCTGCTTGAGTGCGCAGCTGGGTTATCCCCCCACGTTGGTCTCCCTGCAAGTGACTCAAGGTGTTGGTGGAGTGGGGGTGGCAGTGGGAATTCACTGAGTCCCAAAGTCAGACCGCCAAAAATAGAGCCTCTTTGGGGCCAGGGATTAGGGGAAGCCTCACAGCTTGGAGGGGACACAGGATGGGACATAGAGGATGGTGTCTAAGGGACTGGCCTCTTTTTGGGGCTGAGCTGAGCCTCAGCCAGGGGGTCCCAGCCACAGAGAGGGGCAGAAGGAGCCGAGGGTTCAGGGCAACACATTTGGGGGGTGAAGTCAATGAGGAAGGACGCAGGACAGCCTGGCAAGAATGGAGACCGTGATGCTGCTGGGGAAACCAAGGCCAGGGCTGGGGCCTTTTGATGTTAGGGCTTTCTCCTCTTCCTTTCTCTTCCCTCCCAATGATGGTCTGAGTGACTCAAGCACAGCCTGAGTGTGTCTCTTGAGTGTCTCTGTGTGTACCTCTGTCTTTCTCGCCCTTTCTAACCTGTGTCCTTCCTTCCTCTCTTCTTGGATTTCATCTCAGGCTAGCATGAAGTTTCCACGCCAACGCTGCAGGTGAAAGCAATGCCCACCAAGAGAGGACCGGAGGGAGAACCAAGCAACATGCTAGTGTGGCAGGGGGAGGGCGTGGGGTGAGGCTGGGGCTCAGGGGTCTGGCCCCACCCACTGAGTCCCTGCCCTCCCCTGTCCTCCTGCCTTCTGCCCAGTAAAGGCAGAGAGAGATCAGAGGTGTCAGGAAAGGGTCCCGTCCCAGGAAAGGGTGAGGGCGTAGCACACAGAGCTCTGAGTTGGGAGCGTCAATCTGGAAATGTGCTCCCACCCACAGCCTTCTATTGAATATAAGCCTTTGCCCCATGTCCGGAACGATGTTCAACCTAGCTGGAGCACCAGGATTGAATTAAAAAAAAAAAAACAACAAGACAATGGAATGAAGCTGATTGGGGCTTCAGAGAACAGACAAAATCAGGGTCATATTGTGTGCGGTGGTGTCTGTGTGTGTGAGCAAATGTGCTCACATGGGGTTTGTGATCTGTGGGAAAGAGAGAAGATAAGTCATTGAATTTCCAAAAATATCTGTGATTAGAACAAAGCTGGGAACTTTTGCTTTAGAAAAAGCTTGGGGAAGCTTTACCAGTCTAAAAAGAC
Organism: Symphalangus syndactylus; assembly: GCF_028878055.3. Classification (NCBI taxonomy): domain Eukaryota; kingdom Metazoa; phylum Chordata; class Mammalia; order Primates; family Hylobatidae; genus Symphalangus; species Symphalangus syndactylus. The sequence goes on from NC_072426.2 coordinate 84,391,153, forward strand.
TGCTGGAAAAAATTCTGAACTCTTAGCAGGACAATCCCTCTCTCCACCAAACACACACAGAGCAAAGCTGTCCCCTGCAGAGCTCCAACCTCCCACGCCACTCTGGGCATCACTGAGTGTGGTCAGCAGACAGGGCTGGGTGGAGGATGTCTTTGCTATGATGCTTCCTTCATCATACCATCTGGTCTTTCCCAGTGAAGTTGCTTGCTTCCCTTTATGAGAAACAGGAGTGGTACCACACTCTCCTGCCTTTGCCTGCAAGTTTGAACGTGAGACTCAGGCTTGAATCTCACCATTTGCCCATCCCCAGCTCAAGTCCATGCAGCCCCAAGTCTTGATGGTTTTGGTGGTGTTGTATCTGTTAGTTCACTGGATTCACGTTCGCGTCTGTAGGCCTTCCTTGACTCTCAGTGCAAACGTGCCACTTCCCACTTATCTTGGCTCTTGGGCACATTAGCAAGACCACGATGCCTCCCGTTCCTCATTTTGTGAATGGCAATAATAACAGTACTTATCTCACAGAGTTGTTGCTGTGAGTATTACATATATTAATGCCAGCACCGCACCCAATGTCCGTCTCAAAGTAAGTGGCCAATAAATGTGCACATTTCTCTCCAAGGACCTCACCTCTGGATCGCTATTTTAGGGTGCTGTTTGTGAGCAATGTCTCCTGTCTTAAGGTTTCAAGGCCTGGCTAGAAGAGTGAGGGATCCTTACAGCATGCTCTTTTTCCTTCTTTCCTTCCTTCCTTCCTCCCTTCCTCCCTTCCTCCCTCCCTCCCTCCCTCCCTCCCTCCCTCCCTCCCTTCTTTCCTTCCTTCCTTCCTTCCTTCCTTCCTTCCTTCCTTCCTTCCTTCCTTCCTTCCTTCCTTCCGTTCACCAATGTCTATTAATGCCTCCTGTGGGACAAGCACTGCATCAAATGCTGGACACTATACCACGCAGCCCAGGGCGAGACCAGCCAGAAGAAGTATTGATGTGTTAATATGTGAGAAGCTTTTAGGACAGTGCCTGGTGCAAACTAGTGCTATGTAAATGTTGTTACATATTGACATGGTCAGTTATGGCCAGCAAGCACCACGGCTGCGGAGCACACTGGGATCAGCTCACCCAGGTCTGGGGAGTCAGGGAGAAAGTGGCATGGAACCAAGACCAGGTAAAGGAGGAAAGGAAGAAGATGGGGTCAGGCAGAGGGTGTGGCCCCGAGGCAGGAGATGCCCTGGCTGTGTGGGGAACTAGAAGCACCAAAGCCCTGCTGGATTAAGGAGGGCCTTGGGAGCCACAGGGGAGCCTGTGGAGCAGGCTTGGGTCAGAGTTCAGGTCTCGGAAACTGTGCTTAATAGCTGGCTGAACTGCATTGGGTGGAGACGCGTTTCTGATCTGAGTTTTGAGGGGAGTTCTGATGTCTCAGCAAGGCTCCAAGACACTCCATGGCAATTGGGAGCCCACCTCTGTGCTCCTGGCGGGTACCTGGGGTAGGCTTTCCCAGGCCTCTGAGACTGGGTGGCTGGGGCCACAGCCAGCTCTGTTCTAACCAGGCTCTGGGGTTTCTTTCTTTGCAGATGTAGGAGGAGCTCAAGTGCTGGCAACAGGCAAGCCCCCTGGGGCTGAAATTGGTAGGTGGCTGCCCATGTTATTCTGTGCACAGGGTCAGGGGCAGGAAGGAAGCTCCCAAGACACGCAAGCAGAGGGCCGCAGTGCTGGAATTGGTTCCCTGCTGTCAGCATGGGAAAAGGGGCACCCTCACCTCCAGGCCCCCCTGAGTGGCTGACAGCTCTATTTTGGGGGAAAGGCCTTGCATTAAAGCTCATCCACAGAGGGGACATGATACCTCAGGGCCACAGATGCGTGGCTCTAGCACCCACAGAGCCCTGTCCCACAGCCATGGGCCCTGACAGCATGCTTTGCCAGGCTCACAGCCTTCATCGGTGCCTCCCTCCACCTGCAAGCTTCCAGCCTCTCTGCCCCTTAAGGGCCTCATCTGCTGGCCAGGCTCAGTCTGCAAGCATCACCCTCTGAGAAGGCTCTGGAAGCCCATGACTCCAGGCCAACCCAGCCTCTCCCGTCATGAGCTCCTTCCCTGTCCTCCCCAGCTGACTGCAGGCTCCTCAAAGGCCAGACAGGCCTTATCCATTCTCCTGCAGTGTTCACCACAGAGTAGGCAATTAACACGCACGCAATAGATGAGTGGATGAATTAACGAAGGGATCAGTGAGGAAGGGCTAGGAGGCTCAGGCGGCCAGAGAAATGAGCCACTCACCATCTGGGGCAGGGGTAGCCAGGTGAGCTTCAGGGAGCCTTGAAAGGTGGGAACAGCTTCTACAGCTGAAGGAACCAGGGATGGTGCTTCTGAAGGAGGGGATGGGGTGCAGGCAGAGGCTAGGAGCAAAGGGACTCATGGGAGAGTGGAAGGTGAGGCTGGCCTCAGCCGGTGGGAGGTGGCGTGTTAAGGGCCACATGCATGCTTTGGACCTCATCTGGAATGTAGAGGGAGCTGCAGGTGACTGAAACCTGGTGTTCAATTCCTCCCTGCATTTCAGATTTCAGGTACGCCCTCATCGGGACTGCTGTGGGTGTCGCCATATCTGCTGGCTTCCTGGCCCTGAAGATCTGCATGATCAGGAGGCACTTATTTGATGATGACTCTTGCGACCTGAAAAGCACGCCTGGGGGCCTCAATGGTGAGGGATGTGGTGCTCGGACCTGGCTCTGCCCCACCCAGTGAGGCACCAAGGGCCACTCCGTGATGCTGGCTACAGCAGGAACGAACCCACAAGTGCAGAGCCCAACAGGCTGTAAAGGAAGGCAGTGACCTCTCCGTGTTTCTCTCTCTCTCACTATCTCTTTGCCTCTGTTTCTCTTTCTTCTGTCTCTATCTCTCTCTGTCTCTCTATTTGTGTTCCTTTTTCTGTCTCTCTTTCCATCTCTCTGTCTTTCTGTGTCTCTTTCCCTCTGTACTTTTCCTTTCAGTTGCTCTTGGCAGTCCTGAGAATCACATTTCCTGGAGAAAAGTGGGGGAGGAACTAAAATTGGCTTCACACAGAAATTTCTGTTCTCTCATCCAAATGATGAGATCAAATAAACTCAGTCCCAGTAGGCAGCGAAGTTGGTCCTAAGTGTGGGTGGATGGTGGGAGGTTCTGTTGACGTTGCCTGTGTGGGTCAAGATGCATATTTTTTTCACACATTGGGAAAGTCCTTCTCAAAGCAGTACTGAGTAGCCCCTCAGATAGAAACTGAGCTGGCTGACGTGCACCATGGCACAGCCCTCCGCCTCCTTGGCACCCAAAATGCAGTATTGATTTGCATCCCTTCTCTCACGGTATCACCCCCAGACTCATCCTCTATTGTATTAGATGCCTCAGTGCAATGACGGTGCGGTTTTCCATGGGATGCTTCTCGGGAGAACAGAGCCTCACTGTCTTTCTGGAAGATGTGATTATGATCTGTGAAGATAAGCAGAAGGGGCTGGTCTAGGCCAGGAGAGGAGGAGGCTTCCCAGATGCTGGCATGTGCATCACCTGAGGGCTTTAATAGGCCATGGGAGTTTGCTTATCCTTGAGTTTGCTTATCCTCGTGTATCCCTACAAATAAGGGGAGGAAACAGCCTCTTCATCACATAGCAGCTAGGCCCCGGATCTCTCGAGGGCATCCGTGAATGAGAGGACCCAGGAGAGGGAGGTGAAAGTTCTAGGGAATGCTCTGCACCTCTTGTCACAGGACCCCCTTCCTAATGCCCGGCTTTCTCTGTTTAGACACCATCCCGCTAAAGAAGAGAGCCCCAAGGTAAGGTCACTGCCCACACAGTCAGGGAGGGTTATCGTGTTCTCTCCTGTCTTGGCCGTGCCACTCCCTTCCCTGTCATCCCCAGCCTTCTCTGCACTCTGGCATGCTTTCTAGGTGACTAGAATGCACCTTGTGGCCCCCTCCTTACACTCTCTCCTCCTCTGGACCAGTGGGCAGGTGTCACAAGAGTGAGGGCCACAGGATACAGCCATCAAAGGGAATAGGGTTCGCCTCTGCACAGCCTGGATTAGATCCTGTTCCACCCCCACTCAGACCCCTTCAGTGCATAACCCTGACATTCAGAATGAGGCCTCCAGCCCCTGTCACTTGGGAGGTCACACGTGGTTTGTCCCAGGTTTCTGGGCTTCTGTGCTGGCATCAAGGTACCCTGCTCTGCTGCGCAGAGCCCATGTCCTCAGGGATGGTCCTGCCTTGGGACCTTTGCACTTGCTGTTTTCTGTCATTGGAATGCTCTTTGCCAGAAAGCTGCAAGCCTCGCCCCTCTTTTCCTTCAAATCCCTGCTTCAGTGTCACCACTGCATCATAAAGGGCCTATTTAAGGTACAATCCCCTCTCGACTCCAACCACCATTCTCTTCTCTTTGCTTGGCTTTAGTTTTCTTTATAATTCTTTGCACTAGTTGATGCTATATGACATATTGATTTGTCTATTTTGCATGGGTTTTTTTCTAAAATGTAAGCTCTGGGCAGGTAGAGTCTTCCTTTTCACTTCTGTAGCACAGCACTTAGCACAGTGCCAGGGACAAAGTGGATACTTGCGTAAGTGTTGAATGAATGAATAAGTAAATGAACATGAGGCCATGGGCCAGGTGCCGGGGGTCAAGGAGAGAGAAGTAGGACAATCTCCCTCAGTCTACAGAGGAGACAGGCAGGTCCCAGGTGGTGGCTGCACAGTGGGGGTGGGGCTCCTAGGAGGGCTATGGCAGGCTAAGCATGTGTTGCCTTGTGTCTTGGGGGTGCAGAGGGCTGCATAGCCACTAGGAGGTGCAGGGGAGCCTCAGGCTACGTGCAGAAGGACTAAGAGAAGCTCACGAAGGCAGAGGGAACCCTAGTATATGTAGGCATCATGGGTAAAATCTGCAGCTGACAAACATGCTGTGTGGCAGAAGCGTTTCATGTGGAAGGAAGGGCTGGAGAGATAAGTAGTTTCTACGCATGTACAGTCAGAGGGGCTTGTGTTAAGCAAAGGAGTCTGAAATCTGTCCTGAAACTTCTGGTCACCTACAGATGGATTCTAAGCAGGGGAGGGATAGAATATTTTTTGTTATATGGTAGCATGGAGGAGGGCCCAGCTGCAGCCAGGAAGATGTGCTGGAAGCCCGGACAGAGACTCAGGCCTGGTGCAAAGCCCTGCTGGAGTAAGTCCAGGTGGAGGCAATGGAAAAAATTAAACACAGGAACAAAGTTAAGGAGGAGCTGGCCCAGGGACCTGGGATGAGGGACTGAGACAGCCACTGGAGGAGAGAAAATAATCTAGAACAGCTCAGAGTTTTCTCTGAGCAGGTGCCCTTTGGGAAGTTGATGGGGGAGCAGCTTTGGGCAGTGAGCTGGGTGAGATGATATTTTTTTGAACATGGTGAGCCGAAGGTTTCTGGACACTTCCATGTAGAGGAGATGTCTAGTAAGTGGCTGGCATTTAGGACAGAGGTCTGGGTTGACACAGGGATAGTGGCTTTTAGAAAGTACCCAGAGCCCAGTCTCACCTTCCCGTTCTTCCATGGGACCAGGGACTGGGTAACTTCCAAGTAGTGTCTATTGAAGGAGCGGATGGATTAATGGCTGCATGAGGGATGAACGCATGGTGCGTTGTAGCTGCGGGTCATGACTCATCAGCCCTCATGGAGTCATGCACTTGGGATGAGCTGGACATGGATTTTCTTGAGAAGTTCACTTTTTTTTGAGGATTTCTCCTCCTTCAGATATTCTGGTTTTCAGCAGTGGTTTCTGATTGTGAAGCATTAAAGCACATTTCATCAACTCTGTCTCCCAGCATTCCATCTTTCCTTCTGTTTCTGACTGTCACTCTCCTTCTCTCTGTCCCCTCCCATGTCATCCCCCCACCCCAAGTTTGTGTCAGTCCACTGGGTCCTGGGCTGGAGAAGACAGGGTATATAACTTATCATCCAAGACAGGACTTTGTGAGAGTGAGAAGAGGCTCTGTAAAAGTTGCACCAGGATGATGGGTGTGAGCCTGGACTGTCCTAGGGAAATAGGGATGTGTGGTCAACTTAGATTGAGTGGGCCTGTGAAGTGTCCAGGCTCCGGTGGCCACACAGCACTCCCCTTGCTGGCCATGTCACATTCTCTGCACCCAGGACATGTAACCAGCTTCAGGGGGTTTTGGAAATGTGTGGTCGAATTGGGGATATTTCAGGTTGAGGGACCAGAGATGCCATGTGTCCCATCTCTCTCTCTCTGTCTCTCTCTCTCTCTGTCTCTCTCTCTCTCTCACACACACACACACACACGCACACATATTCACACACACCCAGGCCCACTTTGGCTGAAGTTGTCACATTCCTTTTTATAGAAGAAACATGCCGAACAGCTCCCAGTGCCCCCAAGTCCACTGATGCGGGAGAGTAGAGTTCCATGCTGGCCAGCTCTTCACACCCCTCCCTTCCCCCTGCCCTAAGAGGCCTTTGCCCCGGGGCAGCTCTGTGTTCTTCTAGCCCTAGGGGGGTTGGCACAATCACAGGTTCTCCTAAGTGTGCATCTGCGGCACCTGGCCAGGAGGGTGTCCCGGTCTCTCAGATGGCTGTGGGTTGGGCGCTGAGCCTCTCCCACCATGGAATCAGGATGGACTGGCCATTATAAGGGTTTTCACACAGGGTTCTTGGAGGACACGAGGAGGCCATGGATTGAGTCTGGAAGGGTGAGAAGAATTGACTTCCTAGAACCTTTGTTGCCTTTGTGGGTCCAGGTAGCATCTGTGGTGAGGAGTGCAGGAGGAGTCTGTTTTGAATGGATGGGCTGTGTTGGCCATGGCGAAGACCCTGGCACCACGTGGCTTCAGGGGCCCTCTGCTGGGTGCTTAGGTACCCAGGCAGAGGACACAGACTGCTGTGGCCAGCTCAGCCCCTGTGGTCAGGAATATTGAAACATGTGGAGATTCTAGCACAGTGACCTTCTCACCACTGGGAAGGCTCTAAAGTACTGGAGCTCCACCCAGCACAGGGACACTACCTTGACCATTTGAATTCCTGCCACACATTGAGGGGGACTTTGAGTTAAGGCGCTTTGCTTTGCAAATCGCCAGACCTTGAAGCAGACCATGCTTCAGGGACATCTTAGCCATGGACTTCACATAGAATGAAATTTCACAAAGCCTGATCCTTAATCCTGTTGCGTGTATGCACACGCATATGTGTGTGTGTGCATGTATTGCCTGTGTATATATGTGTGTATGTGCATGTGGTCATTCATGATGGACTCTGACACACATATGTCTGTGTGGGAAGATGCTGCTGTGAGCAATACAACACAGACCCATTTGAAAGCACTGCTGAATGAGCAGTCACTGTGCTTTTCATGTTCTTATGCATGATCATCTAAGAGGAGCATCTCAGTTATATGTGCTTTTTGGAAGTTCTGGGTTATTTTGAGCTATCAGGGCTATAGAAGGCATTTTCCATAATCCAAGAAAGATGGCTCCAATAGTTATTCAACAATGAACTTTCTGAAAGCAAAGTTCATGAAAAAACATGAAGGGATGCTAGAGGAAGCAGGTGGGTGAGGGAGGCAAGAAATAAAGGCCAGGAGAGAGGGAGGCTGGGAGGCAATGGCTGGATGGGAGTTTATACCCCTGATAATTAATACATTGCCCTCACCACATGCAGGGAGCTGTTCTTGGCAGGTATGGTAACAGAGCTCTTCTGCAAATAGAGGGACTTTCAGAGAGGAGAGGCAGGATTCGAGTTTCCAAAACTAACACTAGATGGAGTCAGGCTGAGTCATGAGGAAGTCAGACCCAAAAGAGCAAGCTAATGACAAGCAAGCCACTCTCCTGCAGCAAGTTTTGCATTGTCTTTCTGTCTTCTAAGGCTTAGGCAATGAACACCCTCTTATCTTGTTTTGCAGGCAAAACCACAATTTCTCCAAAAGGTGAGTTGTAAGGGTGATCACTTGTCTTAAAAGGAGGACAGGCAGTCTCTGCCCCATGGGGCTGCATGGGTTTTCGACATGACCTCTCCCTCACCCTGGCCACACGGGATGGGCAACCATGGCCATGGCCAGGAGCCCTCATGCCAGGACAGCTGTGAGACCAGGAATCAGCATCACCTTGGGAAGTGGTGGTACTTGGCAAGATTTAACGTGAAGCCGTGGGGCATTTGCCCAGTTAGAGCTGAGAAAACGGTTTTAACAGGATAGGTAAATTATTTTTCATTCTCCAAGACCTATCCTATGATAGTGTCCAATATAATAATTAGCCAGTTTAGTCCATTTGGTAAAAAAAATTCCCAAACATCTCTTCATGTCATCATGCTATCAGTTTGGCTGGGTATTTGCATCTCAGTGCTGCTTTGGGGTCTCGGAGAGGACGAAGCCCATATGTGGAGGGCCGGTCTACAGAAGGGGACAGGATCTTGGACCCCTGATTGAATGAGCCTATGAATCAAGACTCCTAGGAATGAAGGCGTCTTCACCAGGGTTTTGAGAATCATCATTTCACAATCCACATTCCCCAGCTTGACTTTTCCTCACCTCATGCCCCATGCATGTGCCACACCCACTGAGAATTTGCTCCCTGTCTGACCAGCCCAGGATGGTCACACAGGCCTGGGGCAATCACTTGACCTCAGTCTCCTGCTTTATGAAAATGTCCAACTCCAAAGAAAAGTTGAAAGAATGGGACAATCAAAATATATACACCCTTCACCTAGGGTCACTCACTGACACGGTGCCCCCTTTGCTTTATCTCTGTGTACTTAAGCCTTTTTTGACTGATTTACTTGCAAATTAGTGTAGATATCATGATATTTCACCCCTGAATACAACACCTTTGTGTCTCCTATTGTGTATAATTACAGTGACCACTCCTAAGAAAATTAATTCTAATTTAGTATCATCTATTATACAGTCCATATTTAAATTTCTCTGGTTATTTCAGAAGTATCTTTTATTGCTCTATTTTTTATTGTGCTATTTTCCAATCCAGAAAAAATATTTGTATTTATTTTGTCTTTTTTTTAAGTGTCTTTCAGTATTGAACAGCCCCTCTGCTTTTTACCCTTATGGCATTGTTGATTGAGAAGTCCCTAAGCCCCATTGTCTTATCCAATGTCCCATTTTCTGGACTTGTCTGATTGTTTTCTCCTGAATAGATTCAGATTGAAGTTTTTGGTAGGAAATGCCATGAGGTGATGTTGTGTATCTTTCGCTGTATTGCATCACTCTTGGTGATGCTTCGTTTGCTTGGTTAAGGGAGTGACCACTAGATTTCTACATTTGTAGAAATGAGAATTTTCCCCTCTGAAATGAATGAATAATACGAGGGGTGGCACTTTGACACTATGTGAATATCCTGACCCCCAACAATTCCTCACCTAATGATTTTGTACCTGTTCACGATCCTGCTTGAAGCAGTTATTGCCATTGGTGATTACAAAATATTGACTTTCTAATTCCAGAATTTCTTCTATATTTAATAGCTGACATTCATCTATAAGAAAGCCTTTTTATTCTATCTTCCGTTTCTCCTTCTTTTGTTGAGGATTATTACTGTGGACTTCAATGCATTTTAATCCATTGCCATCATGATTCTTTCTGATGCCCAAATTGTTGCAAATTTGGCTAGTGCAAGTCACTTCTTGGTGGCCCCTGTGCCCTTTAGACAGAACCCCATTAGTCTTTGAGCACATGCTAGACTTCTGACAACACAATATCTCAGGCTCACCTTGTCCTGCTCCCAAGGGTAGCACAAGGGTCTAATTTTCCCAAGGGTCCCTGTTTCTCTCTCTCTCTCTCTCACTCTCTCTCTCTTTTATTTTATTTTAATTTTTACTATGGAATGATTTTTAGAAACTAAGATCTGGGTACAATGTGTGCTCAGGGCTACTGAGGTGTCATTGCTTCTAGGCCCTTTCAATGGGCAGAGTCAGGAAATGTGCATTTAAATTACAAACTCAATATCATAAGATATTTCCTAAGCTTTCCCTAATCCGTGTGTCTAGATTGCCTTCTCCAAAGTAAAAACCCTGCTTTTCAACCACATAATATTTTTACTCATTTTCTCTATTCTATAATACACACAAAATGCCTCCAGAAATTAGAGCACTATACAGCTATAGACCTGCTCAGTAAACTTGCACATTTCTTTGCAGTGGCTTTTACCCTTAGAATTTAGCCCTCTAGTTGTGTACAGCCAGAGTATTGTGTTCAAATGAAATTAATTATATTCTCTGCGTGGTTATGCTATCAATTGGATAGAGAGTCAGAAACACTTGTTTTAATGTGTATTCTATTTTACTATCTCCTGTTTTAGTCTTTTAAAATTTTAATTTACATAGTTTTGTTTGCACAGTTTATCTCTGAATCGTGTGTCATGTACACAATTCAGAGATAAACTATGTAAACAGATAAACTCAGAGAAGTGTTTCTCTTGTAACTGTCCACTCCACCGTGTTCCTACCTACTGCTTTGAAGTTGCTATTTTCAATAGTTCCTGGTTTATTCTTTCTGTGATACTTTTACAAAAATATATTTAATTAAAAACACTTTTATATAGACACACTTTTTAAAATAAAATTAGAAAATGTTTACATATAGATGTATATATCTGTGCATATATACTTTTTCCAGCACTTGGATGGTTTTATTGTGTACTTAGATGTCTGATCCATTTGGCATTTATTCTGGTGTGTGGTATGAGTTACAGATCCAATTTTTTCTTTTTCCCAAATGGCAATTGAATTATTCCGATACCATTTTTTAAAACCACCCTATTTCCCCAGTGTTTCATTTGCCACTTTTATAATGTTCTAAATTTCTGTGTGTACTAGGGTATTTCTAGACTTTATTCTCCATTGGTATTTGTGGTTATTCATGTGCTGAGAGCTTCCTAGAGAGGCTGAGCCTAGAGAGGCTTCCTGGTGTGCTCTACCTTCTGGTGGGGCTGGTTCCCTCCACCCGCACACACGTTGTGCTTCCTTTGCAGGGGACATTCTTGCTATTTTATTCCAGCTATTCTTGCATATTTATTTTTCCATATGAACTTTAGAATCAACTTCAGAATCTTTCCACAGAAACAAAAATCTTTCATGGTGTGGGGGCTGGGGGAGGTCCCAGTGGAGAATTTTATGATGATTGCTTTGTGTTTTTGGTTATTGGGTTTTTGGATAGACCAAAGCAAAGAAAATAAAAATAACACACAGAAAAAAAAAAGAAGCAAACATCCTGGTATTTAAATTGGGGTTGCATTACATTTACATATTAAGTTAAAGATGATTTACTTCTTTACGATGTTAAGTGGCTCTCCATGGAAAAGAGATAATTTTTTCATAAAAAATTATCTGATTTTGTGTGTTTCTGTTTTTGTGTGTTTCAGGAGAGTTTTCAGATTCTACTCTTATAAGATTGTCATATTTTTTGTTATATTTATTCCTAAGTATTTTGCCTTTGCTGCTTTAAAAATGGAGTTTTGCCATTATGTCTCCTACCTGGTTATTGATTGTATTTTGATATTTGGGGATTATGTTAGCATTATAGGGGTTGCCTTGTTGAATGATTTTATTATTTGTCTCTGTTTTCTCCTCTGTCCCTTGAGTTTTTACGATATTATGTCATCTGCCAAAATATAGATCTTCTTTCCCAATTCATATGCCTTTAATTATTTTTTCCTCTCTGATTGCATTGGCTAAAAACACCAATGTTAAATAATAGTGGAAAAAGTGTGCATATGACATGCTTCTGCCAGATTTTGATGGGAAATCCACTAGTGGTGTCCATCAAGTAACATGCTGGCTCTAGGGCTGAAGCACACATATCTTATCATGTTAAGGAGCATTCATCAATTCCTATTTTACTGAGTTTTAAAAATCAGAAATGTGTGTTGGATTTTGCCAAAGATATTTTTTCAGTATTAGCAGGCATAAATGTATCCTGAACAGATGAACCCTGGGGCTAACCAGAATGTATAGGCATCCTCATTATTAGTTTACTTTTTTTTGTTTGTTTGTTCTTCTTCTCTCCTTGTTGGTCTGTGTGATTCTTGGAGGATATGGTCAAAGATTTGAGTTAAGTAGCCACTAAATCACATGGTATGCAACACTCTCTTGCTCTTTCTCATGATGCCAACCCGGAGTACCATGCAGCCTAATTCACCTACTAGTCCAGCCAGCAGATGCTACCCCAGACTCTGCCAGCCTTATCTTGTTTCCTCCAGATCGTGCCTGGCTCTCTGGTGGCTGGTGACACATCCATCTGCAGAGGTATCACTACCTGTCAGAGAACAACTTCATCTATGAGGTAGCTCAGCAGTGCCCCTTCTTCTGCTCAGGGCAGCCAGGGGTAGGAGGAGGCTGCTCTCTTGGGCTGCCCATCTACTCTGGGCATTGATATCTCAAGTGCAAAACAAACCTGGCTAACTCCAGCTTCTTTAGATCCCTTCCTTATCAACACCTGAAGGGGCCTTTTAATGCAGGGCTTGTTAAAGACACTAGGAAGGATGAACCCTCTGCTCAGCCTCTGGGCCTCTAAACCCCATGTTCCTCTGGACCTTCCATCTTTTAAAGGAGAAAAAACCCCTGACGGCATTTGAGGCCCTTGCTTGGAATCCCTTCCTTTACTTTTCTCACCACTTCCTCTCACCATATCTTGCTGGTTTCCAATGTCTTTCTTGTCTTTAACGTTGGTTCTATCACCATCAAGCTCTATATCCCTGACCATTACCTGTGTCCTTGGTCCTCAAATATGGGGTAGTCAAGTATGTGCTGTCTGTTTTATGGCCTTTGACGTGGCTTGTCCCAAAGATGCTTCACTCTGTCCTGCCTTCCTGCTTTTGCTGCCCCATCTCTCATGAGGAGATCTTAGCTGTCAGGAGATTGTGATTGAATATACACAATGGAAAGTCATACACAATTTTGCATCATTCAATGTAAGCATATATACCATTCTATTATAGTCTAGATGTCTATGTGAAACTACAGTGAGGGTGTGAATTTGGTCTCAAGGCATGGAGGTATAAGGGAGGCCCTTCGCAGGGTCTGCATCCTACTTTCAGTCCACATTCTATTGTATCTGAGTGTGGTTTGTTGACTCATCTTCTCTTCCATATTCCCCTTTTTTAGACACCTATGCTGCCCTTCCCTTTCATCAAAGCTGGTACACCAAGTACGGAGAAGTCTCACCCTCTGTAACAGCTTGTAGTTCAGATGTGAAGGCATTATTTTCCAGTTCCATTCTCATATGTCTATCTACCTTGTTCCTTGTAGCATCTGGCCAGATCTGTGCAAATTCACCAACTACAGAAAGTGAGAAGTTTCCCAAAATATGCCTATTAACCTCGAGGAATGACTTCTCTTTTTGTCATCAAAGTGGATGAAGTTTTGTTTGCCTTGGGTTTGGCAGGCAGAAAACAACTTCCAGGTTGAGTTCTCCCCTTTACCCAGAAGCCACTGGCCTTCAGTTTCCTTTCTATGTTGCGCAAGGAAATGTCCCACCTTGCAGGCTTTGCTGATGAGCTTTTATACCTGTTTAATTGTGTGAATTGCATAAACACACGCAATAATTAGAGCATAGTTGCTCTCTCAATAAGTCTTCCAGATGGTTCTCTTCCTTTCCAGAGATGCACAGGTGATTGAGCTGTAGGTGAGCAGTGACGTGAAGAGGTGTTCTAGCCCTGTGGAAAACGGCCCATGGTTAACATCTCAGGATGTTCTGCATTCGAACACCCAAGGCTTGTAATGAACTTTCACATGGACTGAATATTGGAGGCAAATAATAGAAGGAATAGAATATACAGTGCCTCTGTCCTGAAGGAAAATATCACGCCTCTTCTGGAAGAAGCGGACTGCATAGAGGAAGGATTGAGCAATTTAGCCTGCAGTAGAAGAAGGTGGACACCAAAAACTTCACCCTGTGTTGGAGCTGTTCATGCTTCCATGAGGGCATGGTGTCCATGTTCGTGGAAGCTACCACAGAAAATGGCTCATGAAAAGGGGAATCCGACCCAACACACAGCTTCGTACGCACTGCCATCTTATCAACAGTTAGGCAGTACTTTGTAGAACGATTAGCTTCACCATCTTAGCTGCCAAGAGATTCCTTCTTAAAGATGGACTATGTGAAGATTCGGGAGTCCTGAAACATAGGGACTCCGGGATGGTCTCTAGCCCTGTTGATGATGAACGCTGGCCTTCTGGAGGGGAAATGGCAGCCTGGGCTGGCGTGGTAGGAAGGGCTTTGGTGTTCATGGAATGGGCCTGCTGCTCTCAGACCTTCAAAGGATGGAACCAATGAAAGACCAAATGAGAAAGCAGATGCTGTGCCTTGCAGAGGGCCATGAATGTCAGTTATTATTTTTCTCCTTATATAATTAGTTTGTGGTTATTATTACAATGTGCATGGCTGTTACATAAAAGACATGATTGGTGGAGGCTGAGGAAAGCCACGCCATTCTACAATTGCCATCAGGTTAAGGCCCCATGAGCATTTCTCTCCCTTGTAATATTAACCCTGTATTTCTGGGATCACATCACAGAATATTCTTTGCCTTTCCACTTTCCAGGAAATTTCTCAGACTGGGCTGCCCTCCTCATATGTGATGAAAGATGAGCTATATTTCAGAACAAAGTGCTGTGTTGTCATAATTTGCCTGAACTCCCAGGGCGTCTCTTACCCAACTTGATAACGATGCTGTTCATTAGCAGCCTTTGTTAACTGATAACCAAGAGTGGTAACGTGATACTCGTAAGAAATTTTCTGTGTGTAGGATAAAATAAACCATCTTGTATGGTATCTGCTAAATGATTTTCTTCCTTTAGCAGCATTTTAATTAAGACATCTGGTTTGTGAATGGCAGAAACACTTGTGAACTGAAGGTGAATGCTCCTGGAATCTCAGCCATTGTTTTACCTTCTGTACACACAGCAAAACCTCGGTGTTCTCTCTCCGACCCCACCTCATGACATATTTTCCCAACACCACCACTGGACTCTGGTTTTGTTTTAGCCCCACACAAGGTTTCCCAAGTGAAGAATAGAGAGAATTATGCTGAAGGCCAGCGTCCTCTCCTTGGGTCATAAAGGCTGACATCATCTGGGAGGCAGATGGGCAGGAGGCCCTGACGTTGAGGTCTCCCTGGCTTACACTCCAAACCCAAGCTCAATATCTTCCTTCTGGATGTCCTTCTAGTCCTGTTAGAAGCTCTCTGAAGCCCCCCTCGATAGCTCCTCTCCATAAGAGCAGCTCCTGGGGATGCGGGGTCCAATGGGCAGTAGCTCTTGGAAGTGACTGAAAGGAGTCCTAAGAAGCCATTGGGTCTGCAGTGTAGCCTCGCAAGTCAGGGCCATTCCAGCATGGTTGCCTCATCCTGTGGTTTGACAGTATGCTAGCAGAGGCCAGTGTCTGGACTAAGCCCCATCCTCCCAGCCTTATAAGTTCTGGGACCCTAGGACACATACAGCTTCCCCCACCACAGCCCACCACAGCATGCAGAACATCATGCCCTAAGGGAAGGGGAAAAATGGTTCTCAAATGTCAGGAGGAAGAGTCAACCTGCACAGGGAAGCAGGTTGCAGATGGCTGCAGCCAGCCAGGATCTAATGAAGTGGATATGGTTTAGGGCCTCCAGGATTCAGTACAGGAAGGAGGGGAAGGTGAATGGGAGAGGGTTTTCTGGCAAGGTCAACAAATTAAAAATCATCTATATATGTATCAATCTATATAGTTAAAAGTGTGTTTAAATTGAATCTATATAAATTAATACATAAACAAATATGTGTATATATGTGTGTCCTCTGTGTGTTGAAAGTACATATATCATGCAATTTTAGGAAATAAATGCGGGTTTGGAGGAGTTAATAAAACTCCTTTCTAAGCAGGCAGGGTTGCTTAGACAGAGGGAGGCTAAGCTGAACAGAGCCTGAAGATACAACCTTTCCATCATCAAAGTTGGAAAACAGCTGAGAGGCAGATAAGCTAGGCAGCTGGAAATAAAAATATCAGTGCTATTGTGATTTTCAAACAAGTCACGGCATGCTAGCATCCCTCTGCAGCTTCTAGAGTCCCTGCAGCATCCATGCTGCAGTCCAAGCAGGAAGTGAGCATGGCCCAGGTGGAGTGCTGGCAGCAAAGAGGCAGAGAATTGGGGGTGAGGGTGGGGTTGGGATGGACCTTAGGGGAAGAGATGCCAGGACTTGCTGGTGGATCGATCTGTCAGGGAGGCAGAGGGAGTTCAGCACAACCCCAGGTTTGGGAGTCGTTGGCTAGGATGTGGAGAGCCTGAGGAGCAATGGCCTTAGAGAGCTCTGCAACTGGGTGTTGGGTCTCCTAGGCTACTGGGGAGGCAATGATGGGCTGCAGTGAACCTCACCTTTCTACAGGTGTTCAAACCTGCAAATCAGGGTTAAAAGCACGTGTCAACAATTATTCTAGAACATGCTCTGGGATTTATGAGAGAAGATGGAGAGGGCCAGCTTGGAGGCTCCTTTCCCCTGAGATGGAGTGTGCAGGTTGGCTGCTTAGACAGAGAGAAGCTGAACTGGGCAGACCCGAAGATACAGGCAGAAGGGGTAGTGGCCTGTGACGGGAAGTCCATACTGGGCCAGGTGCAGGCTATGACTGATTCTTTCCCTTCTAAGTCATTTGTCTTAATCTCAGATTTGTCAAATTAATTAATCATCCTTCAAAGAATATGATTTTTCATGAGTAGATTATCATCAGATGACAAATGAGTGGCACATCTCCCAGGCTCTGTATACAGATGCGGAGAAGTCACTCAAGCCTTGAATGTCCCAGCCCCCCTTAGCAGCATATCCTATGTCCCAGTGTTCACTGTCCTGGAATTTTAATGGACTCATGACTCTCTTTTCATTTGTGGCCCTGCTCTGTGCAGTACAGAGCAGTGGTAGAGTACATGAGCTCTATAACCAAATGCTGCTTTCTGAGCTGAAAAAATTATTTAATGGTGCTATGCCTCAGTTTCTATATCTGTACAGTAGGCTAATGGTTGTACCTACCCCATAGGATCTTTGTGAGAATTAAATGAGTAACGCGTGTAAAGTTCTTAGCACACTGACATGTTGTCAGCACTTGGTAAACATAAGCTATTACTTATCATTGGTTTGAGGCAACTTTTACACAATTCCAAAATTCAGAGAAGGTGAGATTATGGAAGTTTTTGTTTCATTCTTAATTTGCATATGTATATGTATAGTGTTTTTTTTTTTTTGAGACAGGGTCTCATTCTGTCCCCTGGCTGGAGTTCATTTTCACAATCACGATTCACTGCAGCCTTGACCTTGCCAGGCTCAGGTGATCCTCCCACTTCATCAGCCTGACTAGCTGAGGCTACAGGCGTGTGCCACTAATTTTTGTATGTGTTGTAGAAACAGGGTTTTATCATGAGGCCTAGGCTGGTCTCCAACTCCTGGGCTCAAGCAATCCTCTTGTCCCGACCTCCCAAAGTGCTGGGATTACAGGCATGAGCCACTGTGCCTAGCCTCTTTATACATTTTTAAATAAAGTTTTTATTTTAGAACAGTTTTAGACTCACCCAAAAGTTGAGAGCATAGATGAGAGTGTTCTCGAATGCTCCACACCTAGCCTCCCCTGTTATTAACCTCTTTCATTGGTATGGCATATTTGTCCCAATTTAATGAGCCAATATTGATACATTATTATTGACTAAATCTACACATTATTTGGATTTCCTGTTTTTATCTAGTATCCTTTTTCTGGTCCAAGACCCCATCCAGACCACCGCATGACATTTAGTCACAGCATCGCCTTAGGCTCCTCTTGGTTGTGACAATCTCTGAAACTTTCCTTGATTTTGATGACCTTGACAGTTTTGATGAACTCTGGTCAGGCATTTTGTAGATTGGTCCTCACTAAAGTCTGTCTATTTTTCTCATGAAGATAAATTTCTTTTAAGCTAAGTTTAACATAAAATTGATTATAATTACACAAAAACCAAGTGTTCACCAATCTTTATTATTGCTCATAAAATTAGCCAGATAGCTGGCAAATCCCACTTAAGTTTGAACTGGGTAGGCTCAGTAAAAAGGAAAACTTTTCCTGGGTAAATAATGCAAAGCAGATGTTTCTAATGAGTGAAGGGCTGCTCTGGTTAGCATCACGCAATTGCCATGTGCTTTAGGTAGCAACACAGTCCAGGAGAGCACCTGGGGCTCCGTGCAAGGCAGGGTAGATTGGACACTGCTGTCTTTCCTCATCAAGAGAACACCAGCGCCCTGTGCTCACTCTGCGGCTAGGAGCTCCTGGTAGTGTGCTCTGAGCTCTCCAGAGAGGTGCATCAGAGCTGCTCATTATTTATCTTAGCAAAAAAGGAACCATAAGGAAGCTTTTACGATGTGGTTCTGATCTTTATCCTGTTTCCTGAGTTTAATTCAAGAGATGGCAACAAATTGTGAGTCAAGCACAACTGCTGACTGGCAGAAAAGAAATTGAAACCAGGTCCAAGAATCACCCCAAACATGTTCTGATGGGGTATTTGCAGCCAGCAGCAAGGGCTCTGCTACTGACTCACTCCAAGGGGTGGTATTTTGTGGACTTCTTCCCACAACATTCAGAGGATGGGGCTGTGGATTGTGCTTCTCTCACCTCCGTGGGCTTCTGAGGTCTGCTCTCATTGATGGCTCCTGCTCCTCCTGTCAGCCTTGACCTGGGTGCCTTCTGTCCGGATGGAAGTGGCACTGACAAACATAAGGAAATGGTCAGTTTCAAAAGGAAAATAAGACACAATGCAACAGGAGAAAACCTTCTCAGAGGATGGTGGCAAGCACCTGTTATACCCTGTGGATACTTTACTCATGTAAATTATATCTGCACTCGTAGCCTAGCTTTTGTAGACACAGCTGCATGCACTCTAACAACCCACCATTATGATCAGTGTGCCCGTTTGTGGATGGAATCGTTCCTTCTCACAGTTCAGAGTGTGGGCTCTAATCCAGCTGGCTAAGGTCTAATTCCTCCTGGTCTATTGCTTACTATCTGTGCGCAACCCCTGACAAGTGACTCAACTTCATCTTAGTTTTCTCGTTTATAATGATGATGATGGCCCTAGGAGGTTGCTATGACTTGCCAAAGAGTTACTGCATGTAAAACACTTGGAATAGTGTCCAAAATGTGTAGGTGCTCTATAAATGTTCCCTCTTCTAAAGTACGGTATGAGACACCATGGGAAAAAACAAAGAAGACACAGATGTGGCCTTAACAGAGGAAACCACAGGCAAACAGGGTAAGTGAGTGCTGCTTTTGAGGTGTGAACAGGGTGCTGTTGGATCCCAGGAAAAAGAGAAAATCACAGTGGCCAGCAGAGCAACATCTCTGTCTGGACACAAAGGAGTTTGTTGGTCAGAAAAGCAGACAGGGCATCTGGCACCTGGCAGGGTGTCTGGCACCTGGCATGCCAATGCCTGGAAGCATGAAATCACGCGGCAAGCTGGGATAGGTAAGTAAGGACATTGCTGTGCGCAGGGCTGCGGCTGAGTAGAAGGAGGGTCAGGAAGTCTATGGAGAAACAAGGTGCTAACGTGTTCAGCCATTTGGTTATCTGGATTTTGTGAAATCAGTTTTCTGTTTCACAAAGCGAGTTGCAGAAAGACAATAGGTGATTCTGTGAAATGGAAGTTGAGAGATGTGGAGGGAAGATCCAGGAGTTCTAGTGCTCATTTAATAGGTGTTCTAGGAGAAGGGAGCAGACAGAGCAAAAAAAGGACAGATCAGACGAGAGAACACAATTTACCAGAGCTGCCAAAAGACACTAGACCTTGGTTTCAAAGGAGGATCCGGTGAGTAATTGGCCCTTAAAAGAAAAGAAGTAGGTGAGCTCCACATTTATTTAGATCGACTTCTGAGGACCCATTCCCGTTTATACTGCATACAGGGCAAGAGAGTTTAAGCGGGATGTGACAATCTTACTGTGCTAGGAAGACAGAGGTTGGGACTTGATGCTGTCATAGTGGCTAGAATTTAGGGGAACAATCCCAGAAAGGAAGCAACTTTCGATTTTGGAAGAGACCCCAACTCTGCTTCAAAATTCCCCTTAAATTGATGGCTGACTCCTAAACTTGGTATGCACAGAATGAAATGTCAACGGGCTCAGTGGAAAACAACAGCTGGAAGGCTAAAAAGAGCTGAGCAGAGATTTCAGCAGCTGTCCTGCCATTGAGAGACAAAGTTTGAAGTTTAAATCCTGCCAAAGTATTAATAGAAGGACTTAGTGTGATGCTTAATTGTATGTACCAACTTGGCTGGGCCACAGTGCCCAGATAGTTGGTCGAACATTATTTTGGATGTGTCTGTGAGGGTGTCTGTGAATGAGATTTACATTTAAGTTGGTGGACTTTGAGTCAAGCAGATTGCCCTCCGTAACTTGGGTGGGCCTCATCTAATTATTGGAAGGCACGGACAAAGCAAAGTCCGAGCAGGAGGGACTTCTGCAGCATGTGGCCTTCAGGCTGGAACTGCAACCTCAGCTCTTCCTGGGTCTCTAGCCTGCTGGCCCAAACTGCACGTTGTACTTGCCAGCTTCATAACTGTGTGAGCGAATTCCTTAAAACAAACCTGTTTATATATGTATACACACACACACACACACACATATATACACACACACACACACACACACATCTTGTTGGTTCTGTTTCTCTGGAGAACCCTAATATACTTGGTAAGCACAGCTGGCTTCCCATGAAAACCAAGACTAGCGGTTGTGCTCTAAGACTAGAGACAGAACTGAAATAGACCCAGCCAACACAGCCTAAAACCAGGATTCTCTAGAATCAAGGTAACTTACCAGTGATGTAACTTGCCAGACTAATGATTTGTGCCCAGGCTTTAATTTTAAAGGTGACTGAAAGACAACACAGAGAGCTCATGTCATTGAAGGAATAATTTATTACAGTACTTACATTTCCTAAGAGAAGGGGACGTACCATGTCCCAAGAGGCCACAGGGAGGAAGCACCAGGTTTGGTCAAGAGGTAGAAAGAGCCAGAGAAAAGCATGGCCCAGAGCCTTTATTGAGCTTTCCATGGGAAAAGCAAGGCAGGAAAGGGGAAGCAACTTAGTACTGGCTAGTGTGGATAGGGTTGGTGGGCTCTGGTCTCCAGTTGTCTGAATGACTGGCCCTGGGTGATTTAGGGCAGGGGAAATACTAGCTTGGTGTGTGAGAGTTAGGTAAAGAAGGTGGTTGGGGCACACACTCAGGATTGATGAGAAAGTTTGGGATAAATTTTTTTTTTTTTTGGAGATGCACTCTCACTCTGTCACCCAGGCTGCACCCAGGGTTCAAGCGATTCTCGTGCAGGTGCATGCCACCACTCCCAGCTACTTTTTGTATTTTTAGTAGAGATGGGGTTTTGCCATGTTGGCCAGGCAGGCCTAAAGTGATCCACCTGCCTTGGTCTCCCAAAGTGCTGGGATTAGAGGTGTGGGCCGCCGTGCCCAGCCAGGGATAAGATTTTTCGGGCACCTAGGGAAACTGGACTGCAGGGCAGATATATACAACATTAGCTGTTAGTTTGGCCCTGTAATTAATGGATGCTTACTAGACAAATACAGAATCTAAAAAAACACAGAACAACTAAGCATTAACACTCTTCAAAGGAAGATAACAGAATCCAGAGTTTCTATAATGCATCATCCACAATGTTTAAAGGAACAATACCAGGCAATCAAAGAAGCAGGAAAACATGACTCTTAACAAGAGAAAACAGACAGTAGAAGTAAACCCATGATAATCCAGATGTTGAAATTAGCAGTCAAGGACTTAAGCAATTATTGTAAATATATATATATTTTTTCAGGTGAAATGAACAGAAAGTTGGACAGAGGGGAATCCTTGGCAGGCAAATGGAAAGTATAAAAGAGTCACACGGAATTACTAGACTTTAAAAATGCCATATCTAGCCTAGGTCTTTGCACTTGCTGTTTCTGTTACCTGGAAAGCTTTTTCTCCAGATTCTCAAATGACAGATCACTCTCTCCACTCAGTGTTCTTCCCCCACATTATTCTGCAGGGAGGCCTCCCCTGAGAACACTCCTTTAGTTATATATTCGCTTATCATGCTATATTTATCATGAGGGCACTTATTGCCACTGGCATTATGTTATGTATTTATGCTTGTATCCATCTATTTTTTTTTCATCCTCCACGGTAATGCCAGCTTCTTTAGGACAAGGATTTTGTCTTTTTCACTGCCAGGACAGTGCTGGACAGAGAGTAGGTGCTTAGTAAACATTTGTTGCTATTCCATTAAAAATATCCAAATAGTATAAGCAACTATAAAGAATATTTTTATAGAAATAATTTGAACATCTAGATAAAATGGGTTATTTTCTTCCCAAATTTAAATGACTATGTTTGCTCAAAAAGAAGTTGGGCCTGGGTGTAGTGGCTCACACCTGTAATCCCGGCACTTTGGGAGGCCGAAGAGGGCAGGTGACCTGAGGTCAGGAGTTTGAGACCAACCTGATCAACATGGTGAAACACTGCCTCTACTAAAAAGACAAAATTAGCCAGGCATGGTGGTGCCCACCTGTAATCCCAGCTACTTGGGAGGCTGAGGGAGGAGAATCACTTGAACCCCGGAGGCAGAGGTGGCAGAGAGCTGAGATTGCACCACTGCCCTCCAGCCTGGGCAACAAGAGCAAAACTCCGTCTCAAAAAAAAAAAAAAAAAAAAAAAAAAAAAAAAAAAAAAAAGAAAAGAAAAAGAAAGAAAAAGAAAAAAAGAGGTTAGGAAACTAGCTAAGATCATTACCATAGGGAGAAACGGAAAATAAAAGTTGCAGTAGTTACTGCCTAAATCTTCATCACTGAATCCCTATCAATTCACTGTCCCGCCAGCAGTCTAAAGCAATATCCTTTTCCACATGCTCACCAATGCTTTTTGCCTTTTAAACATTTTGCTAATTTTTTCCTAATTGAAATCATTTCCAATGATTTACTCAGTCTTTTATTGCGTGCCATTTCTAGTTTTTTTGTTACTATAAAACACATGTAACAAAAATTCTTGTGCATATTCTTTTGGCACAGACACAAGAATTTTTCTAGGGGCAGATAGAATTTTTACTCCTAAAACTGCAATTTGCATGTGGCATGCCCAGTGTGGAAGAAGTCTGAGCATTAGTGTTACTGGGGAGCCTGGTCTCCAGGGTTTCTGGAGCACTGACATTGGAACACAAGCACGTTTCTCCCTGGCCTCTTTGAGTTTACACCTCAGGTTTGGCTCTGATTATGCCAGGCTGCTCTTGGAGACAGAGAGGTCAGAGCTGCTTCTGCTGCTTCTGCTGCTTCTGTGGGTGAACTTGGTTGACACAGCCCCCAGATAGGAAAGCAACATGGACAGAATGAACTGTGAGACCAGAAAGGCAAACAGGGTAGCAATGTGGTGAAAACAAGCTAAGATTAGAGCTCAAAGCCAGCCCAATGTCTGAGTGAGGTGAAGGTGGGGACGCTGCGACCACAGCCATGGGCACAGGCATATGTTAGGTTCAGGGGTCTGTGGGTGTTGACAGAGTCAGTGGGGGAGGGCGAGGGTGCATTCATTGCTCTTCTTTTTCTTGGGAGTAGCTCTCTTAGAGATGGCTTTTATCCCCACTGCCTGGGTGAATAGATATGGGACCAGCCTTCAATCGGGATAGGAATCTCTAGGAGCAACAGCAGGCACTGAATCCAGAAACTCTTAGCTCTCCATGGTGGCCATGGATCTACTACGGCTCAGCCCTGAGGAGTGAGCAAAGCTGTAGACAAACACATGCAGGGTTTTATGCCCCTGAACCCTAGGGCACTCCTCCTAAAAAAAAGCCCGAGGCCACTGACCCCACTTCCTAGAGAAGGAGTTGGGCAGAAGAGCTGGTTGGCAGGAAGGGGATCTGCCTTCAAAAAGAGTTTCCACAAGTTCCAAGGGAGTGAAGCTTTGTAGAAAGAAAATAATATCCAAAGAGTGATAGTTTGGGGAAGTTTTGCCACTTAAAACCCTCAGTGTCCCTTCAAGGAAAGATGGATTCCAGCCAGGAAGGGCATGAGATGGTCTTAGGCAAGCTAAATGCATCTTTTTTCAGTGACTTTCTAAATGGGCATGGTAATGAGTCACCCAACATTAGGGAAGAGATGGTAAAAAGGGGAGGAAGAAAAGAACAAAATCAGAGGGCGGTGACAGGAGGTGACTTTGACACCTGGAACCTGCAGGCGGGGGCAGGTCACATTCTCAGACATCATCTGGGGGCTGGAAGGGAGCCCCCCTTCCACTGCCCCATTCTGAGTGGGGAATCTGTGCTGTCGTCTGAAAGCTGTGAGAGAGAACATCGCAAGGTTGTATTTGGGCCCAGGCCAGTTGAGAAAACTTGTGGGTGTACAGTAATTTCTAAGCTTCAGCAATTGTCCACAGAACCAGTGAGGCATTCTGCCGCCCAAAAGGAAACACCTCCTCAATTAATGATAATTTACAATATGTGCTTAGCATTTGCCTGGCACAGTTTGAAATAACCACTGTAGAGCTGTGTTCACCTTCGCAGGATGGAGACATGGTAATACCAAGTCTGGGCTCACACTGGTTCTTTATAGGGCTCTGCCGCTTAGGGGAATTGATGGATGGTGGTGGCTGGAAGAGCTGTGGGCTGGGGCAGATGTCCTGAGCTGGGGAGGGCAGAGGGAGGCACTGGGAGGGCTCAGGTGGGAACGGATGAGGATCCTGCTTGCTGGGATGGAAAAAGCCTGCACTCTGTAGATGGACATGGGCCTTTGGCTCCGACGCCTGCTACACAACTCAGCAGCTCTATGACCTTTGAGCAAATCCGCCTGGAAAATGGGGAAGAGGGGCTCAAAAATCATCTGCTCCGGGACTATCATACTTGATGACATAGTGAAATTACCACCCCATTTAGAAAGTCACTGAAAGGGAACGGTTTAGCCTGCCTGTGGCAAGTCATGTCCATCCTGGCTGGAATCCATGTATTCTTGAAGGCATGTGTGCTCTGCATCTGGTTGGTGGTAGGTAAATGCTGTTTTCCGTTCTACAACCATGGGGCTAAGAAGACAGTTCTGGGTGGGCCATCCCTCCCAGCAGCTGGAACAGCTAATTCAGGTCCCAAGTGTCTGAAGCCTCAGTCATACCCAACTTCCCCCAAAAGGGTTGGAATTCTTGGCCACACTCCCTGGGGCAGTCCCCACAGCTGGAGAGGCTGCCCTGGCCTCCCCCACAGACCCTCTCCAGCCAAGCCTGCCCCTAGGGTATCTCTTCCTGCAGCCAGGCCTGGAGCTTGCTTGCCCAGCTGGCTTTGATCAGGCTCACCCTGAGCCACATGTCACTGTCTTCATCTGTTATTGTTTATGTTTCCTTGCAAACAAATGTCACATCTTTCCCAGGAGCCTCTTCCCAGCCAGTTAGGTTGTAACCCCTTGTGGTCAATGGCAGGTTTCCACTCCTCAACCTAGCCCTTTTTCTGCACCCAGTGAACTGAATGCTCTGGGACCCAAAGGCTGATGTCCATTCAAGAGATCCAGGCTGAGAGACCTGTCCAGGGGACTGGCGTGGATCATCTTAGGACAGAGTGGCCAGGAGTCATGGGGCTTTGTAAAATCTTGCTTGTGGGCCTATATGTTTTTTCCAGCCTCATCAGCCTTTAAATAAAGCTGGAAGTAATTTATTGCTTATTTTCTTACACAATTATCATAGAAAAAGATTAACAAAAGGATGAGAATCTCTTTTTCGTACAAAGAAATATTGCTAAGGCTTGTCATGTAAAATTTCAGACTTTACATGTGTGTATATATGCATGCATGTTCTAGGTTTTATATAACTGGGATTATTTGATATATGCTTGTAATCATAATATTGTGAACAGATTTTCCCATGTGCTTTATTCACTACATTGCATTCCATTGTTTAGTTGTTCCATAATTTACTTAACCTAGGAGTCCTCAAACTCTAGCAGGCACCAGAATCAATCCAGGGAAGGCTGATTGAAACACAGATTGCCAGGCCTCACTGCAGAGTTTCCCAACCGGCAGGTCTGCCTGGTGTGGGGCCTGGGAATTTGCATCTCTAACAAGTTTCCAGGTGAGGATGATGCAAGCAAACCAACTTAGCCCAACCTCCACCTCAGGCACTTAGGTTGCCTCTGAGTTCACTCATCCATAAACAACGCTGTGTTGAACATGGGCTGATGAAAATGGGCTAACAAAGGCACAGTTTTAATTTATTAAGGGGTCAATTTCTAGAGGTAAGACTGTCAAGACAGATGGTACCATAGGTTTAAAGTTTTTGCTACCTATTGCCAGAACATTAGTTTCAATTTATTTTTCCAACAGGGTACACCAGTTCTGGACCTCATGTTGATTTAATTCTTGTTTTTCTAATGAGAAGTGCCCACCACATCTAGCTAATGTCACTGAAAAAGCTAGGTTCCCACCCTTAGAGCTGTGTGAACCCAGGAAGCCCCCTCATCTGTTTGAGGCTCAGCTTCTTCATTTATTAAAGGGGAAAGAACACTGCTTTGCCTGCCTGTCTGGGCTATAGTGAGAATCATGAAATGATGATGGAGCACCCTTCCTAAATTGTGACTTGTAATCTGAAAGATCAAAATAAACACCGCTGTATCAACTAAGACAGACACCAAGGTTAAGGAAACAAAGTTACCTACAGGTTAGGGTTCAGGGCCTGGCTGGCATGAGTAGTCTCTATATTCCTATGGCTCCAAACTCCCTAACAATGGCGTTATCAGACCCCTCCCAAGTCTGATTTACAACCCAGTCACTACAACTCTGATTGGACAGAGGATGCCCTTACCAACATTCTTTCTTGATGAGCAATTGCAGACTTTAAGTCATTTTCAGCAGCTTACAGAGGCTGTGCACAAACTGTCTTTGTGTCATATCGTTCACCTTTTGTCATAAAAAGCCAAATTCTACTTCTTTTAATGCTAAAACCCTGCCCCAAAGTGAACATGGGATGTATGTGACATACATGTTTACCCACTGTGCATCCACTTGACTCTCCTCATAAATATGTACAGCTTTCCCCCCAAACCTGCTGCATACATAGGATACCAGCCTTGTGAGCTGTAAAACCCAAATCGCCCTTCCCCTCTTTGAAGAGAGGGCATCTTGGTACTTGCCAGAGACTGTCTCTTTACAGTTCACCAACTGCTATCACCAATAAGGATCTCCTTTTCACTATTTAGTGATCCTGGTGGTCTTTTGGACGACAGACTCATGTGCAGGTGGGAGGGTTCTGAGCATTTCCCTGACCAATTAATATGCAGCCCATATGATGAGAACTGCTCTAGAAAGCTAGCATTATTGGGGAACAGGTTGCTTGAGGGTTTATATTCACAGCCACAACTGTTAGCTCAGGTCATCTCCTATGGGAACCCCCAGTAATGTGATGGTAAATATTCAACCACTTGCTCCTGGCCAGGGAGGAGGAAGCCCCTGGTTTTAGCCTTTGCTTATTACCATGGTGTAAATACTCCCACCAAGCCCTCTAACAAGCTGCCACTGTGTCTTAAAATGTAGTAAAATAATTAGGAAGTGGAGCATTTGAGTATTTATTA
The DNA here is from genome assembly GCF_028878055.3 of Symphalangus syndactylus. Classification (NCBI taxonomy): domain Eukaryota; kingdom Metazoa; phylum Chordata; class Mammalia; order Primates; family Hylobatidae; genus Symphalangus; species Symphalangus syndactylus. Next base: position 84,418,700 of record NC_072426.2, read on the forward strand.
CTTTCATGTTTAATATAATTTAATTATAAGTTTATACTATTTTTAATGTTGATAATGGCTGTGTTTAACAACTGGCTTGCAAAGTTCTTTAAAGATTTAACAACTGGTTCTCATTAGCCAGTACCAGCTGGCCCCAGCACACTACTAGATGCCCCTCTTGGCCATAATCTCATTAAAAATGCAAGTCACTATGCCATTCTTGTGGAGGAAAGGTTACACTGGTTATATTGACTTTCATTGTTTACATGTGACTGAGGGCTACACATTGGTAATCTGAGTTAGTTTGATTCCAAATGTTTGGCACTTATATTTTAAAATAGTCCCAGGCTTCCCAAGGATTGAACTTTGGGGTCCTGCTAAGACATCTGGTGCTCACACCACGCAGCCAATCTCTCCAACACATATCTCCTGTGGAGACAGGCCTTGCAACGTGGGGGAAGCAGGCTTTGTTACCAGAAGCTCATCAATGAGGTCTTGAGAGATCAGTTTCCAGTTGCTGCTATTCTGCCTTTTAATTTTCTTAGTTTGGCTTTATTGTGGTAGATTTAATTTGCTGTGGGTTGGGTGGTGGAACCTACCGTGTTACTGCTCCTGGTCGCATCACTGCCATTTTTGGCCTGAAATTTCCGAAGAAGCCAACTTGAATATGTGAATTCATTGTGGTTCAGATAAGAGCCATTTACACCGCTTTCACTAAGGCAGGTAAATAATAGAAAAAAATAAACTTTTGGCTTGTTTGGTGATATTTTACTGTAATGTAACATGACCTGTGAATTTGTGCTACATAAATAGCTTAATAAATGCTGTTTCCAATAAAGTAAGAATGCATTTGCTGAGTTATCTTCAAAACAGGAAATTGTTTCAAAAACATGAATCAAAATTTAAATATGCAGATGCTTATAGTCTTATCTTGCAAAAAATAATTCATATTTTCTCCCTTCTCATCTTTGTCATATTTGTTAAATTCTTGAGACCCAGGGTGGATTTGGGACGGCTTCTGAGGAGAGCTGCCTTTCCCTTAGAAGGGAGCCCCAGCTGACTGCCTGTTTCACACCATGGCTGGCAGGTCCCTTTCTTCCCCGGATATGGGTGGCCATGGTGCTTGCTGGTCAGGTGGAAGCCACACTGCTCAGCCATCTCTAGCCACTCCCTGTTGTGCTGTGGATGTGCCAGATCTCAGTTCTGCTCCACTAAAGTTATTGCCTCTGTGAGATAGTCATGTGAACATGCTGGCACTTGCAGCAGTGGAGGATTGTTTGAACCAGTCCTCCATATTAGAGCAAAGCTCACAGGCCTAGGGTGTGGTGTGTGTGTGTGTGTGTGTGTGTTTGTTTGTGTGTGTTGGGGTGGGGAGGTGTGGTGGGGGTGGCAGATAGGGTGTTGGAAACCAGTGCCCCAGCCAATGTCCAGCTAGTCTCACTGCACTGCAGGGGGCATGACTGAATGGACTGCTTCTCCTCTGGCTGCTAAGCCTTGGCCTGGGGCCTTTCTTGGGAAGTTTCCTGTGGGAATTTGATGTGGCCTGATTCAACCTTCCCAGAAGTTCTCCACCCTATGCATACTTTATTCCAGGAGGGCCAGGGATCCATTCAAGACTTTGGGTGCTGTGCGGGAGAAGGGACAATTGCTGGCCTCCTCGGGACACTGGGGTCATCCATTAAACAACTGCATCATCTCTCTGCAGGACAGGCTGGGAAGAAGTATCTTCAGCCATGCCTTTGAAATAGCTATTCCAATTGTGGGAATTAAAATAAATCATCCCAGCTCTGCTCAGGAGTTATCTGTGAATGTATTTGCTGCTTTCCAGCCACAGACATCCATTAATCTTGGATGTGGGCTAAAAGGAGCATGGAATCAAGCACAGCACACTTTGACATCAAGGTGACTCACTGTCAGCCTCTGGGTCCTGGGGTTTCACCCTTACACACTTAGACATCAAGGTGACTCACTGTCGGCCTCTGAGTCCCCGAGTCTCACCCTCCGAGTCAGAGCTGTGGGCCATGCTGCAGGAAAGTTGGCTCAGTAGAAGACAGGAATGGCTCCTGAGGGCTGTGTCCAGCGTGGCCCGTGGCCAGCCCATTTTGGACATAGAGAGAGAGAAGACCCCTTTCCCTAGAGCTCCCACCATGGCTCTCCAAGAACATACACAGGACGTGGCCAGTGTGGGCTCCTGCGTCACGTGCATGGCATCCAGCAAGGAGTCTTTCCTCTCAGCTGAAGCTGCCCTTCCAAGGAAGTGTGTGTTGGAAGAAGACGCTTCCGCATCCCACAACCTTGTTAAACATTCACAGCCCTGCTGGGCCAGAGCTGAGCAAAATGCGGCAGGCTCCGGGCCAGGTGGGGCTCTGGGGCCTGGAGCACAGCATGCCACCACTGAGGACCCAGCCCCAGGGACCAGCCCCCTCCTGGCTCCCTGATGAGAGGGAAGGCCTTGGCTATTTGTGTGGGCACCCTGAGGTGAAGGCCAAAACCCGAGACAGCGCTAAACAAACCCGCCAAAGGAGCAGCCTGTTATTATGTCTAAAGAAAAACAAAAGCAAAACTCCCTTTCCTATTTGCTTAGGGGAGCTGAAGAAGAGTCCTCCGGATTACATTTCCCTGTAGCTGAGCCGAGCCTTCTGTGGTCCACTGACTCACTTCTTTTAAAATAGTTACAAGAAGCAAGAGAAAATGAACCCAAAAGATAGTACTTCCCTACTCCACTTCTCAGTTTGTCTGATAGCTTTTGGCACTTTCTCTGCAGCCCAAGCACACGATGAGGTCATCCCTAAGCCCCGAGGACTGACCTTCGCTGGGAAAAATTCCCACTCTGAACACCACCAACTCCACTCCATGCAAACCTGCTGCGCAGCAGCCGGGCAGCTTCCCACTTCTCCCCTGCCCTCAGGTGTTAAATCTGATAATAGGAGAACTTTGGGAGGGTGGCAAGGCACCTGCCCCCCTAGAGGGGCCCCACTTTCGGTGTGGAGAGAAGAGCAGGATCATTGCCCATTTGCAACACCTTTACACAGTGGCTCTCACCACAGAAATGCCACGATTAAGACCGAAACACCACCCCTTGGCCAAATGGACAGACTATTTCTGGACTCCCATGGACCCCAGAATGAATGATGTGATTCTCCCCACAGCCCAGATCGGGGTGCAAGCCAAGCTCTGGAATTAGAAGTGAAGAGAGACACGGCCTCTCCTCTTCCTGCTGTGGCTGTGGCCGCTTTGTTTCCTGTTAGCCTCCTCAGCTGGGAAAAACAGAGGCTGGGAAGAGTAGGTTTTGGAAGAAAAGTTAAGACTAGAAAATATTCCAGGCCTCTTGGATGAGGTTTAGGGCTCACATGCAATGTGTGCAATGAGCTGGCCAGGCGTCAGAGCTCCAAGAAAGTGCTGTGTTGGTCCTTTTGGGGGTTTGCACACCAGCCCTGCTAGCTGCAGCAGTGAGGCGCGGAGGTTCCTGGCAGGGCTGGAAAACCCACTAGAGAGCTGCAGGGGGATGGGTGGGAGCCCTGTGTGGGTGGTCTCAGCTCAGCATCTGCATGGAGCAAGCAGAGTGTCTGGGGCAGAAGCTCTTCCCATAGACAGAAGCAGCCCAGAGGCCATGTGAGTGAGGAGGACAATCGCTCACCATCGGAGGGGCTTCACTCCAAACTAGCCCCAGGGAAGTAGCCCATAGGAAACATCAGAGCAACCTGGCCATGCAGCCCTGCCCCCAGGCCTGAGATGGAAGCCACTTCTCTCCCAGCTCTCCCACCCAAGGCTCATCAAACCCCTCTGAAGTGCCAAGCTGCCTATCTTTAAGGAGGGTTCACAGTGTATAATTTTTGAGAGGATTAGGAAGAACGTATATAGATTCTGGGGAAAGAAAGACCCGACTCAAGGGACTTTGGAAAACATTGTTTGGGCCCCAAATTGTAAAGCTTTTGTCTTTACAAAAGCAACCGTATATAAACATTGCAATCTAGTAAGTTGTTTCGTATGGGGTGAGGATGGGAACCATCCTCCCAAGTTGTCCTGGGAAAACCACAGGGCTCACCTGGCCCCCAGATTTCCCTGACTGGGCCAGGAAGATGCACAGAGCACAGATGCTGGTTAACGAACTAGCTCACTAGAACATATTTAAGTATTACAAAGGAAAATCAAAGTCCATTGAATTACCATGGCCTGTAACAAATTGCCCCAGAAACTAGTGTGTAAAACACCTTTTCTTATGCTCACAGTTTCTGTGGGTGGGGAATTCCAAGACGGCTTGTCTCTGCCTTGTGATGTCTTGGACCCCAGCTGGAAGACTTGAAGTCTGGGAAGCAAAATTATCTGAAGGTAACTTCACTCACACATATGGTGGTTGAGTGAGACCTTTGCTGGGGCTGCTGCCTGGAACACATCTATGTGGCCTCTCCATGTGACCTAGGCTTCCTCACAACATAGTGGCTGAGTCCAAAGGAGAAAGAAGACAGAACCAGGAGGAAGTCACATCTTTTATGACCTGGCACTGACAGTCACAAAACATCACTCCTGTGCATTCTGTTGATTGAAGCAGTTACAAAATCCACCCCAGTTCAGGAAGAGGAACCCTGTCGTGCTATCAGAAGAGCAGATGGGTTGTGATATAGATTGGTTTGGCCATCTTTGGAAAATTCAGTCTCACACAGCCCCACCTAATCTTTCTCCTCTTTCTTGAGGACAACATTGTTTTTTCTCTTGGGTGTGATTGTTTTCAGATCTCCTTTGTGCCTTTTGATACATAGACAATATAGAATTTGGTCAGTGCTTTTGAGGGAATGTGTTTAATTTTTACATAAGTGGGGTCATCTATCTATTCCTTGTATCTTGTGTTTTCATTTAACATGAATTCACTTATCAGTATGTATAGATCTCTTTCTTTTTTTTTGTGGTGTAGTATACCACAGTTTGATTATGTTGTAGTTTCTTTATTTTGATGGATCTTAGGAAAGATCCTGTCTTTATTTCTATTATACACAATGCTGCAATAAATATTTCTCTAGGTGCTATTTTATGCACATAGCACATAATGTGGCTGTTCCCTAGGAAAGAGATGATAGTAAACTGTTTAGGAAGCGCCTGCCCACTTTTAACTTTAATGGGTACCACCAAACTTTTTGAGAAAGGCAAGGTACACTGTTCCAACAGAGAATAAAAGTGTTCATTTCCTTACATCCTCACCAGCACTGGGTATTGTCCATCTTTTTAACTCTTACCTATCTCATGGGTGAAAAATGCTATACTGCATACTACACATTTTTAAGTTGTAACTCCCTTATTACAGTAGGACTCAACATCTTCTCATATGTTTATCATCCCTCTGCATTTCTTCCCCTGGAAACTGCTTGCTCATTTGCTTTTTTTTCCAGTTCCACTGAAAAGCAGAGGAATGCAAATTAAAACAGTGAGTTTTTTTAAAGCAGTGAAATTAGAAAAGATGACAAAGTTTCTCAATGCTTGTGAAGATTAATATTGTTTAAGTTGAGAAAAACCACCTTGTAATTACAAATGTTAACATATTTTCTTTCTACACATTTTTCATTAAAGCATAAGCTCTGAACCATTATGAAAATATTCTTAATTGTTTTACATGAAGTGACACCAAAGTTGATTCAAAAAAATAGCAAATATAATTTTTCAGCATAATTTGTTGGCTGAGTCTCCTTTCCTCCCAGACTTGCTGTTTACTTTGCCACTTAACAATTCTCCATGGTGTCATCTCTCTCTGAACTGCCTTCCATCCCCCAGTGACCCACTTATTTTCTGTGCTGGCCGCCCCCTCTTGTTTTTGTAAGGCAAGTCTTTGTATTTATTTGTTAAAAAAGGGTGCACTTATACTGTTTCCTCTTTTAGCCAGGGGACATAGTCTTCTGTTTAGGTCAGTTGTGACTTTCATGGCTCAGTAGAGCACTGTGGTGTCTTCCTCCACACAGTGGCCTCACATTCTAGAGAGGAGGATATTCCTCGGTGCTGGGTATGTGGAGGATGTTGATGTTGCTTGTGGAATATTGGGATTATTTTCAATCCATCACCTATTTGAACTGTTTAGTATTTGGGATTCAAAGGAATAGAGTTGATGAGACTGACCAAGGGTGGGAAGAGATTAGCCACAGAGGGAAGTGGTAAGAAGCTTGTTGGAGGAAATGAGTGAAGTGCCAGGGTGTCGCAGAGCAGAGAGATGGCAGGTGAACATTTTATCAGGCTGATTGAGGCTGAAGCATGGTTTGTGCAAATGGAGAAGGAAGAGGCAACTCTCAGAGTCCTAGTGGGAGAGAACCAGCCACCTTGGAACTGCAGAGATCCAGGGAGCACAGAGGAGGAAGCTCCCAGAGGGAGTAACGCCTTTTTGAGCCCAACGTGTTCATCAGCTATTTACCCATTATTTCCCGAGTGCTTGTTAATATGTAAAACATTGATCTAGACACTAGAGATATAATGAAGTGGAAGGAACGAAGGAAGTCCCTACCCACCTAAGCTTACATCTAAGGAGAAGACAGATACAGGAAAACCCATGAGATACTCACACAGACATTATATACAGCCTAGGGTGGTAAATGCTATCATGGAAAAATAAAGCAGGATAAAGTGACAGAGAGCTGTGGGGCCAAAGAAAGCTCTTTTCCTGGGGGTGCCAGGCAGGCTCCTCTGACCAGGTGATGTTTCAGAGGAGACCAGAAGGAGAGGGAGCCACACAGGAACCTAGCGGAAAGCCTGGAACAGGCACAAGGAAGAGCAAGTGTGAGAGCCCAGAGCCCGTGAGGGGAGGATGCTGGGCGTGTCCGGGAGCAGCGAAGTGTCTGGAGTCACAGGAACTGAGCAAGGGAGTGAGTAGAGGAGAGGGGAGGGGTGGGGTGGGGTGGGGTTGTGGAGGGCTGAGGAGCCTAAACAGGGTCAGCGTGGGGACTTGAGATAGGGGAGAGAAGGAGAGATTTTCCACACTGGGGAGCAGGGTCATTTTATGTTGGCTGATGACTGTATGTATGTGAGCCTATGTATGGTTAATTAATCTGGCATGAGTTTGTGTGCATGTATGTGTGTGTGGTTAAGTAAATATGTGTGTGAATTTGTATGTGTGAGCATGTTATATGTCTATGTGAACACACGTACATATGTTTATGTTACTGTGTGTGCCATATGTGTTCCAGTGTATATGTGTGTCTGAGTGATCATGTGTGCGTTTCTTTGTGTGTGAGTGACATATTATGGACATGTGTCCCCTTCAAATCTCATGTTGAAATTTGATATCCAATGTGAGAGGTGGGCCTAGAGGGGGGTGTTTGGGTCACCGAGACAAATCCCTCATGAAGGGCTCAGTGCCACCCTCGTGGTAATGAGTTCTCACTCTTAGTTCTGTGAGAACTGAGTGTTGAAAAGAGCCTGTCACTTCCTCCACTCTCTCTTCCTTCCTCTCTTACTCATGTGATCTAAACACACCTGCTCCCCTTCCCCACCTGCTGAGAATGGAAGCTTCCTAAGGCCCTCACCAGAAGCAGATGCTGGGCTTCATGTACAGGCTACAGAAACATGAGCCCAATACACTTCTTTCTTTTATAAATCACCCAGCCTCAGGTATCCCTTTGTAAGCCACACAGGTGGACAAAGACAGCGATTCCATGCATGCTTAAGTGTGTACAAGTGTCTCTGTGTTTATGTGTTTGTGTTTTTATGTGTGTCTAAGGAGTTAAGAGTATGTGTGTTTTGTGTTTGTGTGTGTCCATGATAATACACAAGACAGAAAAGGAGGTCCCATGGGGAAATGAGAACATGTTGGGAAGCCTCTCCTGATATCCAGGCTCAGCCTCTGCCCTCGCCATGGGTCACAGAACAGACCAGTGCCATCGATGAGGTCATACAGTAGAGCTAGGATCTTAGCGACCATGGGGAGCTCAGTGTCCACTCTGGCTGGGGCCAGCTGGAGGGCTTCAGTACAGCCCCAGCCAACTCTCACTGAACAGCTGGAGCACCGAGACCCTGGGCACTCATTTCAAATCATGAAACGCCACTTCACAGACCACAGGGGAGAACAGTCACCAACCGATGGGACCACCCTCAGCTTGAGCAGCCCTGAGTCCACCGAGGAAAGTGTGGAAGTGTTCTGGCCAGGTAGGTCAAAAGAAAGGCCTAGAAGGTCAGCCAGCTGTGCTCCCTGGGAAGGAAGCCCTGATGGGAAGAGACAGTGCCAGGTTGCCTCCTGATACTGTTACCAAATGGTTGTGTTGACCATAAACATAGATGTGGAGGGAAAGGAAATTGATATTTATGGGACACTTGGTATGACTGAGGCTGTTATGAGTATATAAGGTGTTTTTAGGGGATATGAGGATGAAAATGTAAAATGTTTATAATTATGTATTTATTTTAATGTGTATTTGAGAAAACAACACGTCAATCCTGTGATTTCAGTAGTGAAATAAAAAATTCCTTTATAACAAAATGATGAAAGTTAATATAGAACATCAATTTGAAGACCATTGGTACGTGTCTGTGGGCAGCACCTAAGTGTCACACCAGCTCTGGGGGCCCAATGGCTCCACCACTCATTCAAACTCCGTGCCTCTGTTTCCTACTCTGTTGAATGGGAATCCTAACAATATAATTTCTTAGGGTTGTTTTGAATATTAAAGGAGCTAACACTTGGCAAGCACTTCCATAGCAAGAGGGGCACAGTAAGTGTTGAAGGAGGTAGTGAGATGCCCCCCTTGGGAAGGTGAAGACAGGTCACAAATGTTGAAGAGGACAGTGGGTCTGGGTGGCTTGGCCAAGGCACTTTGTGTGTGTTGTTTTTTAAATGGGCTTTACTGAAGTGTCTTTTCTGCACACAGACTTCAGCAATTTTAAATGCACAATTTAAAGAAGTTTGACACATGTACATTTGTGGAACCTCCAACACAATCATGATAAAGAAGATTTTCAGAACCCCTAAAAGTTCCCTTGTGCCTTATTATGGCCAATCTCCCCTCACCCCATCCCCAGCTCTGGGCAACCACTGAGCTGTTCTCTGTTCCTAAAAGTTTGCCTTTTCTAGAATGTCATCTGAATAAAATCACATACTACATGGATTCTTTTTTACTTTTTGTTCACATTCTCTTATGACTACATGGCCTTTTTAATTGGCTTCTTTTATGTAGCATAATGCATTCAGGATTCATCCGTACTGTTGCACGTCTCAGTGGTTCATGGATTTAACAGGTTGCATCATATGGATGCACCTCAGTCTGCTTACCTGTTCCCCAGTTGATGGTCTTTTGCTTGGTGATTACTCTAATACATTATTTGATCCTTATCATCATATCCCTAATGTGTATATAACTCTCTTATTCGCCATTTAATGGTCTTTCTCAGTAGAGTCAAGGATTTGGTGATTGCATTCATACATTATTCAGTCATTACCACACCCTATGTAGTAGGCATTATCACCATCTCCATGTTTTCAGAAAATGGGCAGAGGGGGCGGTGTTTGCCCAAGAGCTCCCAGAGCCTGTACCCTTTCAGAGTCTGCAGCTCCTGAAGGTAGATGTGGCATTGATCCCTTGGGGAGCACTGATGACAATGTCCTTCTGCTTCTCAGGGACTATACAGACAGAAGGGTCCTCCCCACGGCCGGGGCCTGCCATTTCCCGGGAGGAGGCCCTGTACTTCACTTCCACGGCCCGGGGGATGCTGGGCTGGAGCAGCTCCCCATCCTCAGAGTCCTCCGAGTACCAGTCCTACTCCCAATACCAGTCGTGCTGCTCCTGCATGCGCGATGAAGACAACGCTGCTCCGCAGAGTGTGTGTGCCTTCTACACGCACGTGCAGACCGTGCGGGGTGTGGCGGTGGCCTGGGAGACCGAAGCCGGCTTCGAGCCGGTCAGCAGGAAGCCCCGCATCCATGAAGCTCAGTTCATCAAGAGGCAGAGGCGGAACGGCTCCTCCTTCGAGATGGCTTCCAACACCGATCTGCGCTGGGACCTGGAAGCCTGCAAGAGCAACTGCAGCCCCGAGCCCGAGGACACAGAGCTGCTGGAGGGCTGCCTGCAGGAGCTGCGGGCGCCGCCAGACTGGCTGGTCACCACCAACTACGGGCTGCGCTGCGTGGCCTGCTGCCGGGTCTTCCCCTCCCTGGACGCTCTGCTGGAGCACGCCCAGCATGGCATCCGGGAGGGCTTCAGCTGTCAGATCTTTTTTGAGGAGATGCTGGAGAGAAGGCGGGCTCAGGGCCAAGCACATGACCAACAGCTGGAGGAGGAGCAGAGTCCTTCAGACAACAGCGAATGTTCCCGGCCCCAGGGTGAGGTGCTCTCAGCACAGCAGCAGGAGAAGCAGTGAGCCAGAGGGGAGATACCCAACCCTGCCCTCACCTCCAGTGCCTGGGACTGCTCCTTCCCCAGCCCGCAGTATCAGAGCCACTAGGGCAGGGAGAGAGGACCAGGGTCAGGGGGAAGGAAAGGCATGGAGTGTAGAGCAGCGAGTGCCGGGAGACTGGAAGGAGCCCCCTTCCTGCCCTAGGCACAGCATCTCCACCAGAGTCCATTTCAAAACCCAAACCCAAACAAGAGGGCTTTGAGTGTTTCTGATGGCAGGCACAACATCTGAAACCCACAAACGCATGGCCAGAGGGATTTCTATTTTTGCTGGTGGAGCAGGCAGGTCCACACTTGCTAAGTAGATGCGGGTCACAGGACAGCCAACAGCAAATTACTCTTCAGCCCTATTTTTTTCACTATTATGAATCTGTCATATGCCCTAGTTCTATGTCTTATGTTATTGGGATTAAACTTGAATAACACAAAATTGAATGCAGTGACTAATTGAGTGAACCATGCTGTCGTATTGGACACATGGGAAGTTGCCATTTCCATAGGTTACAAACTAGCACAAACACCTGGAGACAGGCAGCTTCTCAAGGCAGAGCAGGAGGCTGGGGATGTCCTTCCGACCTATGAGTTCATCTATGTCAACTATACATTTTTAAGTGTTGTCACGAAATTCATCTTCACCCTTCTCCCTGTCTCAGGGGGCTGTGTTCATTCAAGAAAAATTAATCGTGGACCACTGTGTGTTTGACATGCTGATGCAAGATATACTCCAGCCTCTGTTGCTTCCAGTTAGAATGGGCAATTGCAAGGCAAGGGGATGAATGCCATCAAGGAGGTTTGGGGAGCCTAGATGAGGGGCCCCAAGTTCAAGCTGTTCGATCAGGATAAAGAACTTTCCAAAAATGATGATGCTCCCAGGGGCTTAAAGGAAAGGCTAGACCAGGGTTCTTCAACCAGCACTGTTGACCCTGCATGCTAATTATGTGCTGCGGGGGCTGTCCTGTCTGCTGCAAGATGTTTACTGGCATCCCTGGCCTCTACCCATCTGATGCCAGCAGCATCCCCTGCCCCACCGTTGTGAAAATCACAAATGTCTTCAGACATTAACAGATGTTCCCTAGGGACAAAATCACCCCCGGTTGAGAACCACTGAGCTAGACAAGAACAAGGCTGTGAGGAGAAGAAACAGACATGATACATTTGGGGAATTGCTAGCCACTTGATCTGGCTGGAATGCTGGGGGTATTTGTCTCTCGTATCGTTTATAAAGATGTGTCAGGCACTGAAGTGGACATGGGGAATAAGTGAACAAAGGGAAAAAGGCAAACATGGATGCTGCTCTGTGGAGCTTATAGCCTGAGGGTGTGCATGTAACGTAATTATTAAAGTTCCCATTTCATGACCTAAAGGGTCCTGTGTGGCCGGGCCTTTGCTACTTTCTCCACACCATGTCTTAGCATTCTGTGCCTCACTCACCGTGCTCCAACCACATGGGCCCCTTTCTTTCCTTAAAGGATTCAAGCGTTCGTGCTTCAGGGCCTTTGCCCTTGCTGTCTTCCCCAAGTAGAACGCACCCTTGTCTGTCTCTCTTCTGGCTGTCCCCTTTCTCATCTTTGAGGTTGCAGCTTAAATATCTCTTTTTCAGAGGGTCCTTTCCCAATCACGCTGCCTTAGCATATGCCTTATTCTAAGTGTGGATGGTTTTAAGAAGTGACATGATCAGATTTATATTTTAAAAAGCTCACTCCATAGCGTGTGGGATATGGATTGGGATAGTAGCAAAAGAAGAAAATGAGAAGTGGAGAGATCAATTAGGAGGCTGTTGAGGAAGTCCAGGCCGGGAATGGTGGTGACTTGGACCAGGCTATCCCAAGCCAAGAAGGAGAAGAATGGATGCCTTCAGGACTTATTTGGGGAATAGAATCCAAAGGCCTTGGGGAAGGCTGCAGGTAGGGGTAGAAGAAAGGGGTTTGTCATGGTGGATTCCCAAGTTCCTAGGAGGAGCAAGTGTGGGTGGCTGTGCATTAACTGATATGGGGAAATTTGGACGGTGATTTCCATATGAGTGTGTGTGAGAGTGTTTATGTGTGAGCATGCATGTCTGTGTTGAACGTGCATATCAGCATGTGTCTGCATGTAGACATACAGGCATAAGTGCTGGAAGGCAGGTGACAGAGGTGAGTTGAGACATGGTCAGTTCTAAATGCTAATGGCACATTTGAGCAGAGATGTTGAGTGGGAAGTTCATGTTATTTAGAAGATAAGTCTAGATTGGAAATGTAAATGAGAAAGTTAACTGCAAATAAATGGTACCATATTGAAAAAGCACAACAGTGGATGGATGACACTAACTAGGGTGCTGGGGTAGAGTTAGGGTGAGCCCTGTGAAGTAGGGAGGAATGGAGTGAGGAGCATTTCTTAGGAATTTTCTTCAAAGTCAACAAAAATAAGAAAAGATAATTTTCAGGAGTGGTGAGCAGTGTTGAATGCTAAGGAGAGTTGGAGTGAGCTGAGGACACAGCGCATTTCATTTGATGCACGAGGTTGCTGACAGTTCTGAGGAGAGCAGTCTCAGCAGCTGAGAAGGGCAGAGGTCAGACGGGCACTGTTCAGCAGCAGACACGAAACAAACTGCTGGAGGTAAGCATTGGACATCTCTGCAGGCAACTCTGATTAGAAAGGAAAGCAACAATGGCTGTAGCTGGATAAAGATTGCGGAGAGACCAAGTTTATGCCGATGGAAATGATCCAATAGAAAGGAAGAGACAGATAAGGTGGAAAAATGGGGAAATCTAAGGAGAGGAGCCAAGCAGGAGAGAGGGAGCTGAGCTGACATGGAGAAACCGGCCTTGAAAAGGGCGGCTCCGAGCTCCTTGTTGCATGCAGATGGGCAGTTAGTCACATAGGGCTTTGGGGTCAAAATTAGGGAACTTGACCATCCATCCTGAAAACTACAAGGAGCTCTGGAGAAATCTGAAGTCAGATTTGCGTTTGTGAAGATCACTCTGGTGAAAAGGGTCAAGAGTGGATAAGAGCCAGCATCGTTGGTGACAAGGGGTTCAGCTGAAGTGTGGGTGGCAGGGTGAATTCAGGGGAAATTTAGAAGATTGAACCAGTGTGTGATGAGAATGGTGAGAGGAAGGAATCCAGAATGACTGCTAGGGTTTTTTTCTGGGTGGCAAAATGTCAGAGCCATTTGCAGACAATGGAGGAGAAGGTTTGCTTGGGACGCTGATAAACCCACCTTTGAACAAGCTGAGCTTGAGACAGAAATATTCAGAAGGGAGCTGGTCGTAAGGGTGTGGAGCTCAGAAGAGTGGTCGTCTGCCTGTGTGTGGTGAGCTGTGGCCGTGGTGCTTTCCATGGGCTTCATGTGGGATGCATTCCTTCTGCTGGTGCAAGTGCAGCAGGAAGTCATGAGGTCATCTCAGAAAGGGCATCAGCGGTGGGGATGATATCTTAACAGCCTTTTAAAGGTGCAGCAGAGGCCACAAACCTTTTGAATTTGGTGTGAAAGGAGCTTGAGGATCAGCAGGAAGTAAAAACAGCCCCAGTTTTATGAAACTCTTCTCGGAAGAGCTATCTGTTGTTTGGGGGGGCTTCATAGGCAGGTAAAGTCCAAGGGACACTGTAAGGGAAGGTGAGGCTCCTGAGCCAGAAATAGTGACTACTAATGAGGAGAATAGTTTTATTTTTAAAAAATCAGTATGGGAGGGAATTGAAATGAGGCATAATATCTAAGCTCTGAAATTTCAGCCTTTAAGAGACAAGTGTTTTTAAGTGCTAAATTCTGTATTCTAAGGGCAAAGCATCTTTTTAAACACTTTATGAATACTAAATCATATAGTGTTCTCCACAGTCCAATGAGGTGGATCCGACTATTGTCCGTGTTTTGTTGGTGAGTAAGCAAAGACCATACAAACTTCATATGGCTGGTGTACACCAGCTTGGCTCCAAGCCTATGTTCTAATCGTCACACAGAGATGCAAACTTCAGTGTAAAGACAGATGCAAGGTATTTAGGAAAGCAAATATATCAACTGCACAGGCTGCATTTTCTTTAGATTAAGTAGCAGCAGCTGCAGATGAAGGGAAACATGATGAGTCTTCAGGAAAAATGAAAGATGACAGCAACCTCGGGTAAGCAAACTATTAATGTAAAGGATAACTTCAGCTGACATGAATGGGGAAGAAGAGAATAACATTATTCTTAAGGTTGTGACTTGTTCTTTAATTATAACTGAAGCTCAACTGAGTTAAACATTCGTTTGTGGTTTAGACACATAATTTTGCAGATACCTGGGACCTCACAGACAATAGTAAGGGAACTCCTTCCAGAGGTGTCAGGGGACCTCAAACATTTTAAATTATGAACCACTTTAAACTCTTTATTTTCCAAAACCATAGAAGATGGAGCTCATGTTATAAAACCTACATAAACCTCATAACAAAGCCTGAAAAAGATGGCACTAAAAAAGTAGGCAATATGTTGATCTCACTTATTAACACAACATAATAGCTAATCTAGTTTAACAGACTACAAAAACAATAATTCACCATGACTGGCCTGGCATGGTGGACTCACGCCTGTAATCCCAGCACTTTGGGAGGCCAAGGCAGGTGGATCGCTTGAGCCTAGCAGTTTGAGACAAGCCTGGGCAAAATGGCAAAACCCCATCTCTACAAAAAACAAAAAATACAAAAATTAGCCAGGCATGGTGGTTCGCATCTGTAGTCCCAGCTACTTAGGAAACTGAGGTGGAAGATGACTTGAGCCTCAGAGATTGAGGCTGCAGTGAGCCATGATTGTGCCACTGCACTCCTACAGCCTAGGCAACAGAGTGAGACTCTGTCTTAAAAATAAAGAGTATTTCATCATAACTCAATTTGGGTCATCTCTTGACTAAAGATAGTTAAAAATTATTAATTCTAACAATGCTTCATATTGAAAGAAAATTCTTATGATTATCTCAGTGGATATTAAAAACAATCAGAAATAAACCAATGCACTTATAGTCAGCTGATTTTTCAAGAGTGCCAAGATAATTTAATGGGGGAAAGAATAATCTTTTCAGCAAATTGTGCTGGGACAACTGGATATCTGTATGCAAAAAGGTGACGTTGGATCCCTACCTCACAATATATACAAAAAAACCCCCTAAAAATCAAAAAGACCTAACTGTAGTAGTCAAAACTATAAAACTCTTAGAGAAAACATAGGTGTAAATTCTGAGAATTGAAAACATATGTCCACATAAAAACTTGTACATGAATATTCACAGCAACATTATTCATAATACACATAATTTGCCAAATACAGAAAGTAAAAACAACCTACATGTTTATCAGATGATGAAAGAATAAACAAAATATAGTATATCCATACAATGGAATATAATTCAGCCATAAAATGAAGAACTGATCCCATGTTACATACGGATGAATCTTGAAAACCTGTGAAGGGAAAGAAGCCAGACACAAAAAGCAACATAACGTATAATTTCATGTCAATGAAATATTCAAATAGGCAAATTTATAGAGACAGAAAGCAGATTAGTGGTTGCCTGGAATTCAGGGGAAGGGGAGGAATGGGAGTGACTGCTAACAGGTACGGGATTTCTTCTTAGGGTGATGAAAACGTTCTGGAATTAGTGGCAATGGTTACACAACTTTGTGAATACGCCATAAACCACTGAATTGTAGTATGTGAATTGTATCTCAATTTAAAAGACATATAATAAGTATAACAACCATTCGTGTAATAAGTTCCTTAGAAACTAA
This sequence comes from Symphalangus syndactylus, assembly GCF_028878055.3. Lineage (NCBI taxonomy): Eukaryota > Metazoa > Chordata > Mammalia > Primates > Hylobatidae > Symphalangus > Symphalangus syndactylus. The sequence goes on from NC_072426.2 coordinate 84,434,769, forward strand.
GAATAAGATTTTTTTCAGATAACATAGAATATCTCAAACAAAAGAGCAAAATATCTACATGTACTTCCATTAAAATCAGATAAAAAATGTCATGTATTACAATTTTTATTTGACATTGTTCTAGAAGTTACAACCAATGCATAAGATATGAAACAGAAATGTTGTATACAATAGACAGAAAATAATTTTCAGAAAAAGATAATATACTTTGAAAGTGCAAATGAATTAATTAAAATTATGGAAAAAATAATCAAAGGATCGATATATAAGGTGGATTTCAAGAACTTCCTTTTATATTAGACATGACTAATTAGGAAATAACATGGAAAATATTCCATCCAATAGATAAATAGCTATTAAAGGAAATATTGCAAGAGTGATGAAATATCTAAGTGATTATTTTTAGTTGGTAATTGTTGATTTTATTTCTTCTGTAGTTTTTATTATTTTATATTTTCTATATTGATCAAGTATAGCTTTTAGAATAAAAAGGCAATAAAACATTTAATCAAGCATTACTTTGTGTGCACCTATACTCTTAGCTACTGGGGAGGCTGAGGTGGGAGGATGGCTAGTACCAAAGAGGTAGAGGCTGCAGTGAGCTGTGATTGCAACACTGCACTCCAGCCTGGGTGACAGAGCAAGACCCTCTCTCTAAAAAAAACAAACAAAATATTACCTTAGTAAGAAGTGACTTTGGGGACCTCCTCAGTTCACACTTGTAGTCTGCAAGCCATATTGTGAGAACCCCAGCTCTTAACTTCTTAATCCTTAGTTCTTGAGAATTAAATTAGCTTTAATTTTAAGAGCACTTTATAATAGATGATGGCCCAGCCAACTCAAGGCAATTAAATTACACCATTCTTTTTGAGATGTGCCCTCATTGTTTACCACGGGTGAAAGCTATGGGTGGAATATCTTGAGAGAGAACCAGGGTGGGAACTCAGTTGACAGAGGGTAAAGATGATGAGTCTGGGGACAGAAACAAGATGGCGTCAACAGGACCATACAAGAAGAAGTGGAAGTTGAAGAGGATGAAGGAAAGATGAAGTTCAATAAGGCAGATAGAGGTGGGAAGAGAGAAGTGGCAGATGTTAAGAATAACATGTAATGCTTTGATCTGAAATGTGACATCACAATGGGGTCCTGGAAGGGGGATTGTGGGGGAAAACGAGGGTCATGTCAAAGATGGTGGAGTCCTGACAGACCTTTCATGAGGGTTTCTGTGGTGCTCAGTAATGGGTTAAATTGTGTCTTCCCAAAATTCATATGTTGAGGGCTGGGCACGGTGGCTCATGCCTGTAATCCCAGCACTCTGGGAGGCCGAGGTGGGCAGATCACTTGAGGTCAGGAGTTTGAGACTAGCCTGGCCAACATGGTGAAACCCCATCTCTACTAAAAATACAAAAATTAGCTGGGCATGGTGGTGGGTGCCTGTAGTCCCAGCTGCTTGGGAGGCTGAGGTGGGAGAATCACTTGAACCCAGGAGGCGGAGGTTGTAGTGAGCTGAGATCATGCCACTGCACTCCAGCCTGGGTGACAGAGCGAGACTCTGTCTCAAAAAAAAAAAAAAAAAAAAAAAATCATATGTTGAATCCTAATCCCTAGCACCTCAAAATGTGACTGTATTTGGAGTTAAGGCTTTTAAAGAGGTAAATTCATATGGGAAGGCCTAATCCAATATGACCAGAGTCTTTATAAGAAGAGGAGATTAGGACCTAGGCACACACAGAGGGAAGACTGCATGAAGACACAGGGAGAAGATGGCATCTGCGAGTGGAAAAAAGAGGCTCAGAAGAAACCAACCCAGTGACACCTTGATCTCCGACTGTGTCACAGAACTGTGAGACAATACATTTTTTATAGTTTAAGCCACCTGGCCTGTGGATTATGGCAACCTGAAAAAATGAATATAGATTCTGAAGAGCAGGAGACAGAGACAGAAAGACAGCAGCCACAAAGGCTCAGGGAGGTCCACATTTCAGGTAGGGAGCCTTCCCAGGTGGGGTCCTTAGGGGCACAAGCACGCGGTGAGCACTCTGTCCACATTTGTTGATGTGAATGCTGGTAATAGCATAAATGCATTTGGGAGCAAGCAACTCACTTTTGGTAAACACAGGGTGGTCTCCGGCCTGAGAACAGAGGGTGATGTGGGCCCATGTCAGAGGGTTTTGCAGAAAGAGTCAGGCGTGTGGGCATGTGGTGCTACTTTCAGCCTCAAATACTTCCCTCCCTGTGACCAGAAGGTCCCACAGAAAAATGAGCTGGGCACAGGGACAAAGACGATGTGCTGAGCTGTAGAAAAGACAGAGTAAAGAGATTCATGAAAATGTCAGGTCTACAGCCCACAGCCTGGGTACCAGAAGCCAGAGGCCATGTGTGCATGTGTGTGCATACATTTGTGTGTATGTGTGTGTGTGTTACCTGCTGCTCTGCACTGGGCCATGCTAACACCTAGCTTGGGCCGAGCACAAGGACCCTGTGAAGAGGCTCACAAATGACTCCTGACTCCTGAGGATTTATGTACCGTCTGCTTCTGGACTTGCTGCAGCCCCTCCAAGCACAGCCTCAAGGACTACTGAGCTGGGGTGCCATCAGTCTAGGGAAAAGAGAGTGAGAATTTCCTAAAGCAATGTTTGGCAAACTTGACTACTATTCTTTTCAAAGGCCAAGAAACATTCCTATGGAGCCTGCCTTGACTGCAGCTATTGCTGTGGAAATAAAGCAGCACAAACACAAACAGCTAAGCTTATAGTTGCTTTACAAGTGCAAAACAAAAACCAAATGTGTAAATTAAACACAATTACAAACAGCAATAAAACTCAAACTAACAACATTAATTTAATGTGACTATGGGTGTTTGTGAAACCAATTTGCTCTTCTGTGAATATGGAACTGAATGCCATTCAGATTACCCTGATGGGTGATGGGCTGTCATACCAAGGGCTGGGAAGTGAGTCAGAGCCTTACAGCAGTCGCATGCTGATAGAGCTTGATGCCTTTACCTCCACAGGAGTCAAACTGCCACCAGTGTCAGACTAGCTCATCCTAGACTTTGATTACAATCCATTGCTTCTCTAACACTTTTAGTCTAGATTTGCTCCAAGCTGGGAGTCTTTGTGTCTCTGTAGAGGACTTACAGAGGTCTTATTCCCTTATTTCTAAGTTATTAAGAATGCAGAATGGGAATTTTCCTGAAGCCTAAGTCTTCTGCTTGGATTCACAAAACATCAGAACTATATTTACTGTAACATCTTTGACATGGGGAGGAAACACTTTATAATTAATAGTACCTTACAATAGATGAAATAATGTAATATGTATGATACTGATCAATAATTACATGATGCCTATGACAGCATATATATAAAAACATTGAGATATCATAAAAGTCATAAACAAGTTTTGGTTTTAAGTTTTACTCTGAAAAAAATGAAAACTTAAAGTTGCAAGAATAGTATAATGAATTCCATATGCTCTTTATCTAGATCTACCAACTTTCCCTTTTGCCTCTCTCTCCCTGTGTCTCTGTCTCTCTTTCCATATATATATTATACAATACATATTATAGATAAACTTGTTATTTTTGCTGAACCATTTAAGAGTAATTTACAGTCATTCTATTAACACCAGATACTTCAGCATGGATCGCCTAAGAACAAGTGTAAAGGCATTCTCTTTCATAATCATGCTCAGGAAATGTATTGTATGTAGTGTACAATATAGTCCATTTGCCAGTCGTACCAATAATGTCCTTTTTAGCATTTTTTTCCTGATACCACATCAAGGATCTAGGATCATACATTTCATTTAGTTGATAAGTCTTTTTAACCTCTTTTAATCTGAACAGTTCTTCAGTCTGTCTTTCGCTCATTGAATGTTCAATGAAAGTAGAAGGCATGGACTGAGATTTTTAGTCTTATGCATCAGTGGTCAGTTCTAAGATGTTTTCTTTGTGGTCAGTTTTATAGACATCTGTTTGGTTCCTAGTCCTTCCCTCATTCCAATCACCTCCATCTGGAGCCTTCTAGGAATCTGGGGCCATGTCTTTCCGTTTCCTGGGAGCTGGTCCAGGTTGCTGCATCCAGCTGGCCTGCAGAGCCCTTGGCATCAGCTCACAATCACGCCCCTCTATTGGGGTTACCAATGAGGTTGGTTAGAAGCTATTTCTATCTAGACATCCTGTCAGGCCTATAGCTTCACACTTCTGTACATTTTGGGAAAAACAGTGCACTCCGTACTCTTTCCCCAGTTGTGCAGGGAGAAGACAGTGCTGCAGATTTCATGTAAACTCTGCCCCAGGGTCTTTAGGCATATCTTTCTGATTGGATGGCTGCATTGTCTGTAAACATGATCTCTCCTCTTTCTTATCCTTTCCCTGCTCTCTCAGTCACAGCTGAAAACCACTTTTCTCTAGAGTGAACTCTCTTTTAGTGGCAATTCAAGCATGTAGCTGACTGCTTTTAGCTGTAAAATGCCTGTGAACAACAGGGAGGAGCAAATATTCAAAATTACTTTTAGAAACCTAGACTGAAAAAGTAACACATGGAAATCTGCTAAACACCTTAGAAGAGGGGTGTTTCCTTTTGCTTGATGGTCTTAGTTTAGGGATATATTTGCTGTATGCTAGGTCCATTACAAAACCATGCTGTACTCTTCCATCTCTGACCCAGGTTCTAACAAACAATTGGATAATGAAAGAGGAAAAGCCCCGGCCTGCCAGGTGATAGTGGGATGCACTTGTTTGAGAAATCTGGATTTCTAAGATTCTTTCAGTGGCAACTGGTAGAATCCAGGATTAGTTGAGTAGGCTCTCCATATACCTTAGTGTCCACAGGAATCTGGATCAACTTTAGAATGGTTTGAACGCCCATCTTTTTATGAGGTAAATAAAAAATATAATTTGATTATATTATTCTTCCAATTCAGTACAAGTGAGACCTGATAGAGCCAAGGTATGGACAAAGAAGTCTGTGGAGGATTTTCAAATGATCCTAAGCTTGTGAATGAGTGAGCAGGCAGCAGAGCTAAGAAAACCATTTGGAAGGCCTTTGCCAATGTAGTCCAGAAGAGCTGAAAGGCCAAGTCTTATCCGGGTCACTGGCTCTGTCTCCCATGAGGGCTGAGTATATTCCCTTGTTCCTGTGTTCATGCAGGAACAAGGTTTTACCAGGACGATCAGTTAGATTATATGGGAAGCTGAAAAGTACCAGCAGCGCACACAGCTGTAAAATCAGCACAATGTTACCTGTAGCAGAAGTGCAAGAAAAGCACTTTCTAGCCTCAAATCTTTGGCACAACCCCAGTTTGGTAAAGACGAAGCAAGTCAAGGGTGGCAGGTTGAATTTCTGCTCTGTTTTGCAATGAGAGTTGGATATTTAGCAATATACAATGACCAAAGCAGGAGTTGCCTCCTCCAACGGTGGCCAACACATCAAAGGAGTCCCTTCTGCTTTTCACCAACTGGGAGAGTAAATTGAGACCAGCAGGTTGAGGTGGGAGGTTACCAAGGATACCAAATAGCCCTGCCACATCTCTAGCTGCTCTTAGTACAGCCATGTCAAGATGCCATTTTACATGTGTCACCTTCACTTGACAAATGGAATTCAGAGAGGTTATGCTGCTCCAGGACCCAAGGCTGTTGCCCAGCCAGAGTGGGTCACAGATCCACTTTCAGAACCAGTGCTCCTCTTCAGACATCCTCCCTCAGTCTGCCAAACACTGCCCCAGGCTCCAGGGCTGAGTCAACAGTCTGCAGCCAGAGTCCAAGTTCCCAGTTCAGACATTTGGTGCCCCACAGAACCTTGTATGGGTCCCTGGTCTTCTTTGAGCCTGAATTTACTAATTTGTAAAGTGAAGCCTAGGACATTATGTGGATGGGACGTGAGGCTCGTTTGCTCATGTATGCAAATTGGTTTCCAAACTCTGGTCTGGAAGCCTCATTTGCTTCCAGTTTGCATTCCTGGCTGTAGGATTCCGTCTGACCCGAGTTCTAGTCCTCATTTCTTGTCCTTGGCATCACAGCCAAGGAACTTTGTTGCCAACTCACTGTCAGGTCCTTAGGCCCTTGCACCAACCCAAATGATAGATGGGGCTGCTTTCTCCAGCCTGGCTGCCTTGATGGTCAGTCCAGTCCCTGCAGGGCCCTGGTCCACAGATGAGTCTCCTAGCTGGAGGATCCCATAGGGTCCAGAGACCTCTGGAAGTGCCTGGGGTTCAGAGATGTCACAGAGCCTTTGCACCCACTGGCCTGGGGTGCCTGAAGGGGATGGTCCCTTTGGGGAATGCCCTGGGGCTCACACTAGTGGGCTGCACACTCTTTCCATGCCATCCACACCTTCTCACTCCCTTAGAGGGAAGGAGATGAGGGCCCTGTCTCCTCCTCCTCCTCCAGGGACCCACTCCCAACCAGGGCCCACCTGCTAGCTGCTGCTATCCCTCACTGGAACTGCACAAAGACCTCTCCTGATAGACATACACAGAATAGACCTAACATGCGCTTTTCTTGCTTGGAGATGGGTTAGGTTCAGACCCTAAGTTTAGAACAGTGGCAAAGAGACCAGGCATTGGCTCAGAGTGACAGGGCTCCGTGGTTATGTGACCTGGGTCTCCTTCATGTGGCTGCTTCTGCTTCCTTATGTATAGTAATAATAGTAGTGTTCACTGACACCCGTGAATCGGGTGCTGGGGCAATGCCTTAATGGGAATGGTGTCACTTGGTTTTCCTAAACACCCCAGGAGGGATGGGCCCATTTCCCCATTGTACAGGTGCAGGAAACTGAGGCACATGGAGATTACAGAACTGTCCCAAGGCCTGACCGCGGCGGGGTTCAGTAGAATCTGGAAAATCGCTTTAGCCCAGGCCTGGCTGAGGCACCGTAAATGGGCACTTTTGTTAATAGTTTCCACATATTCTGGGCTGGTCTGTGTGGACCCTCTCAGTTTTCCAAGGGTCAGCACCTCGGACTCCATCCTCCATTTCAGGGCAGCAGAAGGGGCTTCTCCTCCCTCAGCTTCTCCTTGGCTCCCGAGGGTCCTGTGGAGTGAGCGCAGGAGTCCCACGACCAGCAGGTGAGTCTCAGGCCAGAGGTTCCTAGACGCAGCCCCACCCCCTGGCTCCCAGATCCCGCCTTCCCTTAGGAATAAGTGCATCTGTGGGCAGAGGACCGCCGGTCGCACTGCCGCTGTGTGTTCTCTGAGTCACCAGCGATCACCTTGCAGAACCTCAGTTTTCTCATCTGGGAAATGGGGCTGGTGAAAGGAGACGCCACAGATCCTGGAGCGAACCGATCGTGTGGCGGCTCCCGCGCCCAGTGCGGGCCTCCGGACCCAGCAGCCCCGGCCCGGCGTGGCAGGCGGCCCAAGGGGCGGGCCGGGGGCGGGCGCGAGCGCGGGCTCGGGGCGGGCTGGCGGCGGCCGGGCCAGGCGGCGGCGCTCTCCCGCGTCACAGCGCCGGGCGGCGGCGGGGAGATGCGGCTGCTGGCACTGGCGGCGGCCGCGCTGCTGGCGCGGGCTCCGGCCCCGGGTAAGCGCGGCGGGGCCAGGCGGGCGCGGGAAGGGTGGGAGCCGGGCGGCCGCGCCTGGGAGGCCGGGGCTCCGGGCCTGGTGGGGAGGCCCCGCCACCTCCGGGCGCGGGCGGGGGGCGGCGCTGTCACTGTCGCCAGCGCGTTCCGGTGGGCTCGCGGAGGGTCTGGCGGGCGCGGCGGCGCCTCCCCAAGGTTCAGAGGACGCCTCCCAGGAGCGTGGTCCCCGTTCCGACCTCGCCTGGGGCTGGGCACTCTCGCAGCAGCCGCGATCTTCCCAGCGGCAGGCCCCGAGGGGAGATGCAGCAGGAGCGCAGCCCAAGTTGGTGGTTCGCTTTCCTTTTTTCCACGGCAGTCAGGACACACAACTCTTGGCAGGTTCCTCGGAGCAGCAACTTCCTTTTCACTCTCTTTGGAGAATTACTCCGAAGACAAGTCAGGAGCGGCTGGATCTGCCTTGGCCAGGAGGTGGGGAACGGGGACTTACTCGTGGGCCTTTTGAGGTGACCAGGCCTGGTGAGAGGGGCATCCACGGCTGGATGCAGCGACGCCTCTCCACCAGCACCCTGCTTTGAGGACAACTTCTTGGTCCACACTAGTGGCTTTCGTTCGGGTTTTACTGCTCCCACTTTAAGTGTCTTAAGAATTTTTCCTCTTTATTCCCCAGAGCCCTGTCTGGCTGCCTCCGGGCAGCAGGAGCCGTACTGGCTGGAATAATAGTAATAATACAGGTATCAATGGTCACTTTCCCTGGGTGCCTATCTGGGCCTATCTCATTTAATTACAACAACACTTCCAAGTAATAATGACTACAACACGTTTATATATCCAAGTATTTAAAAAAAAAAACATGAACTTGGTTAATCTCACCAGTAACCTCTGAAGGAGGTGCTATTATCATCCCTATTTTATAGATGAGGAAACTGAGGCTCAGCTCCATGAACGGACTTGCCTTAAGTCAGTAGGCTTGTAAGTGGTGGAGCTGGGATTTGAACCCAGGAAGCCTGGCTCTGGGCTCTGTCGATAACCACTAAACTGTGTTGCCATTGTTTTGAAAATTAGGAAACTGATGCTCAGAAGTAATTTTCCAAGAGTGATCTGGCTACCAAGTGGTAGAGCTGGCATTTGAGCCAGCATTAATCCATAGATCCCAGTCTGAGGAGGAGGCACTTGGATAACAGTGGGAAGAAATCCACTCACTGTCCCCCAGCTATGAGTGTAGCCAGGCTCCCAGTGAACCTGAAGTCCTTGCTGCGGGAAATGTACCTTTTCCCGGTTGTCACTGTCTTGGCTGGAAAAATGATGAGAAGTTTGCCTTGGACTGGTGGGCAGGGCCAGTTCTCGTGGTCTCTGTGGAGTAGCCAGCAGCCAGTGGTCCTTCCTCTCCCAGGCTCCATGACCACCTTCCTAATTGCAGGAGCTGTCAGAGTGGGTGTCCCAGAGATTGTCTTTTGCTGGGGATCAAGGGCATTCTCACGTTTCCAGAGCCCTCGGGAGCCTTGAGAGCTGGAATTCAGGAGGCTTTAGAGTCTGCCCTGGCTGTGCCCAGGGTCAGCCCTGGAGAATGATAAGAGCTCCTGCTTGTAGGACACTCACTGTGTGCCACCCACTATTCTAAGTGCTTCATTCATGACTCCTCACCACGATCCTGCTGGGAGGGGCTGGGAGACCCATTTTATACATAAGTATAGCTTCTTAACTGCTGTACATTTCTACTTCTCCATTTTGGGACTGAGCAGGACCCTAGTGGTCACCTGGTCCCATGTCTCATTTTACAGGAAGAAAACTGACAGACAATATATTTACGATAGCAAATCTGTAGGCTTGAGTGGTGGCTGAGCTGTCTTTGAAGCAAGATGGCCTAGGTTCGAATTCTAGCTCTGCCACTTACTGTGGGAGCTTGAACAAGGGCTTAGCCTCTCTGTACCTCAGTCCTCTTGTCTATAAAATGGGAATAAACAGAGTATCAGGATAAATTGAGAAAATACATGTAAAGGGCATAGAGTTTGTACCCGGCAGGTATTAGCCTCTATGATTAGGCAAGGTGATATTTTTATCCTGGATGGAGCTATTTTCAGGTGATAGGCTAATGTGAGTGAATCAGTCCATGGGCTAGGTCTGGCATCACCTCTGCTTAGTGCTCAGTAAATACTGGCTCCTGGTGCCAAAGACTGTTAAATAATATAACTGTATTTCTTTCAGAGATTTAGCTGTATGAATTCAGACTATCCTTTCAGTAAGAAAGCTCACTGCTGCTGATCACTACTGACAGTTTGCATTCCTTATAAACTTAGAGGCTCTGGTCTCCCTGAAGTGAGTGGGTACAGTTTCTTCAGGCAGAGAGGAAGTGGGAGGCACAGAGCCACCAGCACATCCCTGGCCTGCTCAGAACCGAGGGACTGTGGCCACCTCTGCATCCCAGATGAGGCTGCTGCCTTGTCCTGGTAGCTGTCCTTGCTCCTCTGCACCTGGAAGTGGCCATCTCCCACTTCACAATGAGTAGGTTGTCCTATTCAGCTACAAGGGAGTCCTAGGCTGTTTTCAGAGTGGTGTTAGTCCTTTTCATGACATTATTCAAATATAAACAAGGGGGTTAGACACCTTAACTTTTATCCACAGGAATTTGAGATTCATCTACAAACATAACCAGCTACATCGCTTGTGGGATCCAGTGTCAAATGAAAATGTGGGGCTCCTTGTTAAAATGTATTAAAATTTCAAGATAGCAACAGCAGAGGTTAAACTATGTTGGGGGTGTAAGGCTTTCCAAGCATGGGGTCCTGTGTGCCTGCAGGTCGTGGGCCCACGAAGCCCACTGTACTGACAGGACAGTGTGCATGTCACTTTCTATTGCTCCCACCTCCCCAGTCTCAGGGCATATGCAAACTCTATCTGTATTTTAAAGGTGCTTTTGCATCGGAGTCTATGCTTACTGTGAAAGGCATCCTTTTCCCATTTTTCGGATGAGGAAACTGAAACTCCAGGAGGCTCACACCTAACAGAATCAGGTTTCCAGCCTGGTTCTGTCAGATGCCAGCCCTGGCTCTCTACCTAGCCCCACCAAGCCACTGCTTCTGTGTCTCATCGTTTCTCTGCAACTACCAGAGAAGGCCTGGGACCATGAACATCGCAGTGCTCAGCCCATGTGGTGCCCAGGACTACCGAGTCCCAGAGCACGTGCTTGTTGGAGACACGGGATTTGCTGCAGCAGGAATCCTGTCCCTCTGTATCAGTCTCTTCCCTATCAGTTTTGTTATATTCCTCCTCCAAAAAGTGGCCTTGGGGAACCTGATTGGGGTAGGGAATGCCTTCTGAGGATCATGTGTTGGCAAGGGTGGCTGTTGGGCCACAGTGGGGGACAGCTCACCAGGATGAACTGACTTTTCCATTTCCAGCCTGTACGGGGTCCCTCTTGCCTCACAACCTTTGCAGAGGTGGGGCTTCCTCCTTGGAAGATCACTCCTCGTTGCTGCCTTGAACTTTATTTCATTAGCTCCAAGTGTGTCTTCAGCTCAAGCTCACATCCCCAGAGTCCCTTCCCCTGACCCCGAAGTCTAGATCAGGATCTTGCCATGATTTTCTTAAACCCTGCACTTTTCTCTGTGGCATGTGACACTGTAGTTATATTCTCCCATGTCTTTTCCCCAATGAGTGGCTGCCTTACCCACTGGACTGTCCACTGCACAAGGTCAGGAATGTTGTCTTCTTCTTCACAACATGCCTGCTGCATGAGGCTTAAGCTGGAGGAAGCAGGAACTGTGAGTGCAGAGGTACAATGGGGAGGGGACTATGGGTCTCCCTCCCACCTCAATTCTCCGCAACACACGGTCACAAAACAAGAAGTTAATTTCTTCTTTGGGCCTGAGTGACTTTGGCAATCCTTCCTAGGCCAGGAGAGGGAGGATCTGCCCTGCCTGGCTGCTCCATCATCTACCTGGTGGAGGAGGGGGCGAGTGACATCATCGGGTCCTGTCCCTCTGACATGCTGGGCATGCATGGACTGTCATTCAGACTGAGATCCAGAGGGAAGAGTCTGGGCTCCCGGGGGCCCGTACCCTGTCTCCTGCCTCTGGACACTGCTGCACCAGCTTCCCCTTGTCCTGTCCTCTGATTGCCATTGGTGTTCCCTCTGCTGAGCCCTATGGTCCTGATGACTGTGGGGGAAGATAACGGACTACCTCTCTCTTAGTATTGAAATAAACAGCCAACTGGCTCACATTTGCCAGCCCCTGGGTGCCCTAACTGCATTCCCTCTCCTCCCTCCTGCCTTGCCCCATCTTACAGTTGCCTGGATACATGTGCCACCTTTGCTGGGTTTAAGACAGCCATCTCCAGGGCTAGGGAGGAGAAGAATGTTACTCAAGGCACCCAGCTTTGCTGAGAAGGCTTGTCACAGGCACAGGGACCCCACAACCTGAATAGCTTGTGTCCTCCAGCAAAGCTTTCAGACTTGGTGGGGGCCTGTGGCCATCAGAGTTCTAACCACATTACCCACCTCCTGGTGCTGAAGGTGCAGGTAGAGGGCTGGAATGAAGTTTGCTGTGAACAGGGCTGGATTAGTGTGCTTACACTGTCATAACAGAGTACCATAGGCTGGGGTACTTACGCAACAGAAACGTCACATTTTGGAGTCTGGAAATCCGATCAAGGTGCTAGCAGGGTTGGTTTCTCCTGAGGCCTCTCTCCTTGGCTTGGAGATGCCGCCTTCTCTCTGTGTCTTCTTCACATGGTCTTCCCTCTGTGTGTCTGTGTTCTCATCTCCTCTTCTTATAAAGACCATTGATACTAGATTAGGGCCCAGCTTAATGACTTTATTTTGATTTAATTACTCCTTTAAAGACCATATCTGCAAATACAGTCCCATTCTTAGGTCCTGGGGCTAAGGCTTCAACATATGAATTTTGGGAGGACACAATTCAACCCATAACAAAGGTCTTTGCACTTTGATGGAAGAAACAGATGTTTGTGCCATTTGTAAGAGAATATGGGGCAAAATGAAGGCAGCGAGGTGCGCCGATAGAAAAACAGGGTTCATCCTGGGAGGCTAGAGCATAGTCCTTTCCCTTTCCTGGGAGCCCCCAACCCTGTCCTGAGCCGCAGAAGTGGAAGGGTTACTAGCTTGCCTCCAGGATGAAATCTGGCCTCCCATGGGGACTGGAGCACTTGGCACATCCTTCTGATTTCAGTCACTATAAATAATCCCTCTTCCATGTAGCATTAATAGGAGGAGCCTGGGGCGTGGGGTCCCAGCTGCACTCTCATCCTACCCATCTTGTTTCAATTTCCTGCTTTCCTCAGCTCTCCTGGCCTCTACTGGGAAGCTCTTGAGGGCGGGGTGGGGCTGGACTTCAGTTCTGGAAGCCAGCTGCTGCATCGTTGCTGCTCTCTCTGCCTGCCCAACCCCGGCAGCTGTTGGAGCTGGGTCAGCCAGTGTCCCCCAGCTGCTGCATTCCTCACCAGGGAGCTCCTGCCGTGGGAGCTGTGTGGACTTCACACAGGGCTTCAGCAGTGAGGAAGAAATGTCTTCTGATTAATTTAACATGGCCCATGGGCCAGGTGCCTGCCAGGTGGGCGAGATGCAGGGGGAATGGTGGAGCCAATTCCTCTTCATTTGCCTTGCAGGAGGGGCTTCTGATGACAGCGGGATTGCTACCAGAGTGGGTCCCTCCTTTGGCTACACATTACTCTGCAGCCCTAAGTATCTCCCAGGCTGGCTTTGTCCCGCATCACTGTAGACATAGAAGACCTCATATCCGTCCAGCAGAGTCCAGCTGAGCCTTAACCCTTTTTCTTCTGAGCTCACTTCCATATATATCAAAGACTTTGGTGTTTTAATCCCTGGGGACCTGTGAATGGAACATTGTATGACAAATGGGACTTTATGAGTGTGATGAAGTCAAGGCTCATGGAATTACCGTTGAATATCCTGTGGGCTAGTGCTTGTCTTCTGAGAGATGAGAAAGAAAATTAAGGAAAAATGACCCTCAAATCATCTGTCTTGAGGTGTTCGGTTATTAAATCAATAGTGGAAATTGTATAGGACGAAGACCTGTTGCCTGGATTTTTACAATGAAGAATAGTTTGTATCTACCATCCCTCCCCCAGCCCACCGCAGGGCCGCCTGCTTGCTGCCCCACAGCCTCCTTGTCAAATGTTCAGATCTTGCTTGATCTGTTTTTCCACTTTCCTCCTTGCTTCCCTGCAGCAGTGCCCAGGGGTCAAAGCTTTTGGTGACTGTGACATCTGGGGCCCAAGCCCTCTTCTGTTTCCAGATGGTGGCATTCGGGGACTGAAAGCTGTGCTTTGGGATGACCGTGGGGATACCTGCTTGTGTGGTGGGGTGGAGGCAAATGGCTTCCTGGAGTGATACATGGGGCAGTACAGGGGTGCGGACCTGGAGCCTGGTGAGAAGACAGCCCTGACTGCGCAGAAAGAGGTTCCAGGCATCCTGTGCAAAGCATCTTTTCTCGGGCCTGCCTGCCAGAGGGCTGTGCTGTGAGCACCGGGCAGCCTGGTCACACTGGGCAGTCCAGGGTGCACCATGAATTGTGGCTCCTGGGAGAAGACTTCAACAGTTGGCCTCTCTGAGGTCTGCTGGTCTGGATGGTGGAGTGGGCGCTGGGGTGGCTCCGTCACAGGTCAGCTCAGGGGCAGAACAGCGGCTGGGAGTGGGCAGCCCTCGGGCTGGTTTTAACTAAGGAACCAAAGGACAGGAAGTTGTGGATGGGGCCTGGAATTCCAAAGTGTCTTTTGGGGTATTGGGAGAGTCTCTCATCCCTCCTCTTCCTGGGGTTCAATCATTCTTTATTCTTGCTCTTCAACTCTGAGACGATGGATCCTACAAATAGGAAACCGAGCAACCCCTGTTGTCCCAGCTCACATCCAACCTTACTACTTATCTGCCCTGGGTACAGTTGAAATAGCGGAGGCAGGGAAAGGGGCCCAGCTTCCTGGTGGACAGGCCACCAGAGAGGGGGCCCTACCCTGCCCTGCTCCAGGGCGGCTCCCCACCCACAGCACGGCTGACATCAGGCCAGGGACAAAACTGATAAAAGTAGGCCTTGGGGAGGGGCAGGGGCCGGGTGGTGAGGTATGGGGAGTGGTGGGGGTTGGATGTGGGCTAGACATTTTTTTTTTTTTTTTTTTTTTGAGACAGAGTCTTGCCCTGTCGCCCAGGCTGGAGTGCAGTGACACAATCTTGGCTCACTGCAAGCTCCGCCTCCCAGGTTCACGCCATTCTCCTGCCTCAGCCTCTCCGAGTAGCTGGGACTACAGGCGCCTGCCACCATGCCCGGCTAATTTTTTTGTATTTTTAGTAGAGACGGGGTTTCACCGTGGTCTCGATCTCCTGACCTCGTGATCCGCCCGCCTTGGCCCCCCAAAGTGCTGGGATTACAAGCGTGAGCCACCGTGCCTGGCCCATGGGCTAGACATTTTAAAAAAATTCCAAAAATCTAAATCTTTTACGTGAAATTTGAATTTTAAACGTCAGCAACTAATTACAAAAATTTGAAAAATACTTCTGGGTCAGGAGGTCATTGTTTAGCATCCCACATGGACAGGGTGATCCCGTAGATGAGACAGTGGGGGCCCACAGAGGCTCACCTCCAGAAGAGCCCCTCCTCTGGAGAAGTGAGGGGCCGCCTGCTTCTCTGGCCAGCCAGAATACCAGGATGCCCAGTGCGTGGAGGCATTTCCTGGCTCCTCGACTGTGGACTGCCCACAGGGGGACTTGGGGCCCTCCTCATCCTCTCTTCTCCCTTTTTTCTCTGCAGAAGTCTGTGCGGCCCTCAATGTCACTGTGTCCCCGGGGCCCGTGGTTGACTACCTGGAGGGGGAGAATGCCACTCTCCTCTGCCACGTCTCCCAGAAAAGGCGGAAGGACAGCTTGCTGGCCGTGCGCTGGTTCTTTGCACACTCCTCCGACTCCCAGGAGGCCTTGATGGTGAAAATGACCAAGCTCCGGGTGGTGCAGTACTATGGGAATTTCAGCCGCAGCGCCAAACGGCGGAGGCTGCGCCTGCTGGAGGAGCAGCGGGGGGCGCTCTACAGGCTCTCCGTCTTGACACTGCAGCCCTCCGATCAAGGGCATTACGTCTGCAGAGTACAGGAAATCAGCAGGCACAGGAACAAGTGGACGGCCTGGTCCAACGGCTCCTCAGCCACGGAAATGAGAGGTGAGGGTCTTGGTCTCCCTGGGTAGAGGCGGTGGTGGGGCAGGCCAGTGCCCCCCCCTTTGCAGCCACCACCAGGGGCTCCCGGGTTGGCTCTGTTGAACTAGAACATATCATGTGGGCATCTGTTGGTCACAGACATGAGTCATGCCATGGGGTGAGGGTAGATCTTTACCTGGACACTGGCTAACGTGCTGTGTAGACACAGAAGTGAGAAGAGAAAGGACCAAGTGCCTGCCCCAACGTGGCCCAGCCCAACCTCTGGGCAAAGCCTCTTACGTGTCTGAAGTTGGACTGCTGTGTGCTGTCAAAGGTAAACAAAGCTGGACCCTGGTCAAAGGAGTCAGGGCAGATTTTATTCAGCAGTAGCTATTGCAGTAGAGAAGAGAGCCTGGCATGAACTGGACTCAACTCTGATTTGTGCAGACATGACTGCTTGTTTTAAAAGGAGAATGAGTGAGTTGGGGGTGAGTGGGGACTCAGTAGAGTCAAAGAAGTGTGAAAACTGCAAAAAGCAGTAGGGAGAGTTTTGGCTCATGTGGAGCCATCTGGGTTTGCTAACATGCTTATCGAAGTTTGGTTTCTACCTTCCCAGAGATAGGGAGATGGGGGTTTTGTCTTCAGGTGTTGGCTGGAACAAACAGTAAATGCTTTCGGCAGCCTTGAGTTTTCTCAGGCAGGCACTTTCAGGAGGTCATCATAGGCATAGGCACGTGGCCTTGAGCCATTAGAAACTATGTTAGTGTTTGTTGGAGTCTTTAGGCCAAGATTGAGGCTTAGTCGAGAAGGGGCTCTGAGGAGCCTGGCTGGAGTTTGGCTAAGGAGAGCATGTTTGTCAGTGCTCAGCCTCCCACCCAGGTCTGTGCAGGCTTGATATGGCTTTGGCTGGGGGGTGCCAGGCACCCATGGAGGAGGCACACATTGGGAGGTCTTGCTGTGAGTTGTCAGGCCTGGGAGCAGAGCAGGCTGGTTGCTCAGTGGAACTGATCCAAGCTTAGGCAACAGCTCGCCAAGAAATTCATGAGGAAGTGGGCAGAGGAGCGGGGTAGCCCTCTGGGCTTTCCGCAACATCTCAGCTACCAAGTGCCATATTTTGGGGTTGTCATTTTTTTATCACCAATGTTTCTATTCGGAAGACACCTCTCACAATTTTAGTAAGACTTTCTATTGTGCACTAAATTATGCGTTTGATTGCTTTGAAATTGAATTTAGTTTGGCACAAGATCAAGAGGATCACAAAGTACAGCTGATAGTCTCAAATATGAAAAAGAGTCTAATTTTATTGTACACATATAACAAAATACTCAAGTCCTTAGTGATGTTGTTTTGATAAGCCTTTTTAAAGGACAAAACTTAGTTGTGAAAAGTATTTTTAATGTCTTATATGAATAAGGGACAGAGTGAAATAATTTATATACAGTCTTTACAGTAGTTCTATTTTACTTGTCTTTGGAGTTTGCTTGTTGTAATGTTTATAAGTACAGAATGATATATTAAATAGAATGTGTGATTTTTCTCCTTAAGCAAATTAATTCAAGAAAACCAATGACTATTGGCTTATTATTTTCACATAGAAAACAAGACATCAGATCATCAAGGGCTGGGCCAAGAACCCACTGCAAATACCACTAGGCTGTGAAACACAAGATCTTATATATATATATATATATATATATATATATATATATGCACACACACACGATATATATATATATATACACACACACACGATATATATATATATATACACACACACACACACACATACGATACATATATGGTGTGTGTGTGTGTGTGTGTGAATTTTGTTGTTTTTGGTCTTTGTGTCACAGTGTATTCTGGAGTCACAGATGAAATCTCTTGGCAGTGATGACATTCTGCCAAATAAAACATATAAAAACTTTGCTACCTTCAAGAAGCAGAGTCATCTCGCGTGTTGGTTAATGTGAATCTCATTTCAGTGAGTGAAGCTGAGTTCAGTCTAGAACATTTGTTTGGGAACTTGCTCCAAAAACATGAGGTAGTTTTTAACACTTCACTGGAAATAAGAATCTCTTTTTCCCCTTCTTCTCTCGCTCCCCCACTTTCCTGCCCTGGTCCTCCGGTTTCTCTTTCTTCCCCTCCTCAGCTCCCCTTCCCTTCACTCCCTGCCTCTTTTCTTCTTCCTCTTTCCTCTCTCTCTGTCACTTTCTCTCTCTGTCTCTCCCTCTCTATCTCTCCCTCTTTGTGTCTCCCTCTTTCTCTCTCTTTCTGTCTTTCTCTCTTTCTCTCTGTCTCTCGGTATATCTCTCTCTGTCTCTCCCCCTCTCTCTCTGTCTCTCTCTCTTTCTCTCTCTGTCTCTTCCTCCGTGTCTCTTTGTCTCTCTCTGTCTCTCTGTTTCTGTCTGTCTTTCTATCTCTCTCCCTCTCTGTCTCTCTCTCTCTCTTTGTCTGTCTCTCCCTCTCTCTCTCTGTCTCTCTCTTTCTCCTTCTGTCTCTCTCTTTGTCTTTTGGTCTGTCTCTATCTCTCTCTGTCTTTCCATCTCTCTCTGTCTCTCTCTCCCTCTGTGTCTCTCTATCTCTCTCTCTCTGTGTCTCTGTCTCTCCCTCTGTCTCCCTCTGTCTCTCTGTGTCTGTCTCTCTCCCTCTGTATCTCTCTGTCTCTCTCTCTGTCTCTCTGTGTCTCTGTCTCCCTCTGTGTCTCTCTGTCTCTCTCCCTCTGTGTCTTTCTGTCACTGTTTCTCTGTCTTTCCTTCTCTCTCTCTCTGTGTCTCTCTCTCTTTGTATCTCTCTCTTTCTCTGTGTGTGTCTCTGTCTCTCTCTGTGTGTCTCTCTCTCTCTGTATCTCTCTATCTCTCTGTGTCTCTCTCTCTGTATCTCTCTATCTCTCTGTGTCTCTCCACTTCTCTTGCCCACTCCCCTGTGACCTCTCACCTGGAAGTGGTTCTACCCTCTCAGCGGAGCTCAGCCTCCCTTGCCATGTCTGCTCTGTCTCAGCCCCTGGGCAGGGCCATGATTTGCTGATGGAAAGATTCAAAACCTTAGGAAGCAATGACCATATCTTCTAGAACATTCTATTTAGGCTTCCAGGGGACTGTTCCAAGGCAGTTAAGGAAAAGCAACCCCAAGCAAATGGCCGGAAACCAGGCAGGCTGTTTGGGTTGGAGCATGTCTGCCCCAGGCCGGGGCTGTGCAGAGCCTTGGCTGCCTGTTCTTCCTGGGCAGGGCCAGGAGAGGCCCATGGCTCCAGCCTCCCAGAGCACCTTTCCCGGTGTCCTGGGCCTTGCTCCTCTCCAACGGCCTTATTTTCCTAAATCTCCACCTCATGTTCATAGTTGTTGTTGTTGTTTTTGAGACAGAGTCTCCTTGCTCTGTCACCCAGGCTGGAGTGCAGTGGTGTGATCTTGGCTCACTGCAACCTTTGCCTCCTGGGTTCAAGCAATTCTCCTGTCGCAGCCTCCTGAGTAGCTGGGATTACAGCCATGTGCCACCACACCCAGCTCATTTTTGTATTTTTAGTAGAGGTGGCATTTCTCCATGTTGGCCAGGCTGGTCTTGAACTTGTGACCTCAGGTGATCCACCCACCTCGGCCTCCCAAAGTGCTGAGATTACAGGTGTGAGCCACCTCAAATGGAAAACAAAAACACAGAACAACAAGGATGAGAAGTTCTGTGGTCCGTACCTTTGGTTTAGAATATCAAACAGGAGCTCTCGGGGGTTTGAGTGCCCCCCACTCCAGGCCCGTGGTCTCTCTTGTCTAATCTGCTCACGTCACCTCCCTCCTTTCAATGGGAGTCTCCAGCCATCCAGTGGAGAGGGGAGCTTTTCTTGGGATTTCCCTTGTAATACTACCCCACTCTTTGCCCTTCACCACAGACTTAATTGTGGCCTCCTTCCTGCAGAGTTCTTGATGTGAGATAAAATTGCTTATCTTTCACTGGAAACTCCCAGAAAGAAAGGCTGGTGCCTGGTCTCTCCTCATTTCCCTCTCATGAGCACCTCGCCCAGCACATGGAGGGTGACTTGCGATGATATATTTAAAAAATAACTCCCAGTTCTGAGAAGAGCCATAGGAGTGTTGGCTCTTATTATCTGTCCTGATTTCCATATGTTGGTTGTTTTCTATTGCAAAAGTAATATAGTGTAATATAGTTCAGTTATAGAAAACATGGAAAAATACTGAAAGGGTTTAAAGAAGAAAATAAAAATGACTTACCATATCTCTACTCAACTTAACATTTCAGTGCAAATCCTTCCTGTTGTTTTATGCAAATTAAAATTTAAAACCTAATTTCAATCTTACTGTAAAGAGTGTTCTGTGACTGACTTTTCTGATATTACTAAATAGTGTGCACATTTTCCCTTGTTAAATCTGCCTCCAAAACATAATGTTAATGATGGAATAATGTTCCATCATGCAGATGGACCTCAATTTAGCTTCCTACTTATTGTTACTGGACATTTAAAGCTGCTGTAAATCTTTGTCAATAGATCTCCATGAATATCCCTGACCTTAGCATAAAGTCCTGGAAATAAGATTGCCGGGTCCAGAGATCTACCCAATTTAAAAATGGACACAATTTCAAGAAGTGAATTGACCTCTAAAATAGTTTACAAATTTATATTCCCACCACACTGAAAATGCCTTTTCCCCATGGATTGGTCTACATAAGAGTGTTGGTTAATTTTACGTGTTGACTTGTCTAGGCTAAACGATGCCCAGATAGCAGGTAAAACATTATTTCTGGGTGTGTTCGTTCTATTTCTCTGGGATCCCAGACTAATACAATCATATACTTTTTGAGGATGATGATGATAACAATGAATGCCTGCAATAGTGCCTGGTACACAGTTGATCCTCAATAGATACTTGATGAATGAATAAAATGTTCTTTGTGAAGTGTCATTAGCACCTGTTGCTGTGGATGATTTTGAAGTAGGCATGGCTTGGTGGATGTAGTCACCGTCTCTGGGATGCCTCATCTCTCTTTCCCTTGACCTATCCCAATCATACATATTTTTTGGGGTCCCACATCCATCTTTTGTCTTCCGTCAATGCCTTCTTTGGGCATGCCAGCCCATGGAGTGCTCTCCCACTGGCAACATCTTGTAGTTTCTGTTTTTAGCACTGTAGACACAACATTATGTGGTCATGCCATTGTTTTTCAAGCTGCTGTGGCACAGGGATGATGTCAAAAATATTATACATAAAAGAGTTGGCCAGGCATGGTGGCTCATGCCTGTAATCCCAGCACTTTGGGAGGCCAAGGTGGGTGGATCACGAAGTCAAGAGTTCAAGACCAGCCTGGCCAACATGGTGAAACCCCATCTCTACAAAAATACAAAAATTAGCCGGGTGTGGTGGTGTGCACCTGTAATCCCAGCTACTGGGGAGGTTGAGACAAAAGAATTGCTTAAACCCAGGAGGCAGGGGTTGCAGTGAGCTGAGATCGTGCCATTGCACTCTAGCCTGGGTGACAGAACGAGACTCCATCTCAAAAAAAAAAAAGTCAAACAATGCAAAAACTAAAATGTGCAAATATCTTTCTCCTACCCACTACCTAATATCCCCAGTTCCACTCCTATCCCCAGAGATAATCATTGTCAATAATTTGGTTTAGATCTTTCAAATCTCTTTCCTATTGACATTCATACACACACACAAACACACACACACATGCAGACACACATGTATTTTAACAATAATGCATGTATTGCTTTATAAGTTGTTGATGATATTACATGTATTCTTTTGTAACTGGTATTGTATAGTGAGATAATACCAAACTGTATCCAATCATTCCCGCAGTGATAGACACTTAGGAATCTTCCAGTGTTTCACCAACATAAGCAGTGCTTCAGTGAAATCCTTGTACATATTTCCAAGTATGTCTGTTAGTTAGATTCCTGGAAAGGGAATTGCTGGGCCTAAGGCTAAGCATATTTAAAATTTTTGTAGACAATGCCAAAATGCTATTGCTGAAAAGACTTTACAAATTTATACTCTGACCATCATTGCATGATATTTCCCTGAAGCCTCTTTAACAATCAATATTATTAATCTTTTCCATTATTTATCACAATAATGGGAAAAATATTGTTGTTTTAATTTCGATTATTATATTCAATACAATACAGTGCAATTTAATTTCTGTTTTTGTATTCAATTATTAGCAAAGTTGAACGTGGTTATTCATGGTTCATTTATTTATTCTGTGAATTGCCTAGTCATAACCTTAATAATTGGGTTGCTGTCTTTTTTATATATATGTACATGTGTGTGTAGATCTGATCATTAATTTTTTACCTGTTACATATGGTGCAAAATTTTATTCCTGTTTGTTACTTTTATTTCCATTTTGTTTATATTTTCTTTTACCGTATAGATATTTCATATTTCTGGATATTTATGTAGTCAAATTTGATATTTTTTCCTCTGTGGCATTCTTTTCTAGTGGAATTTTTTATTGAAGTGTAATTTACATTCAATACATTCTACATGGTACCTTGGTTTTGTATTGAATCTTGGAAAGGATTCCTGGCCCCAAGCTTATAAAAGTGTTTTCCATATTTTTCTTTAATATTTTTAGATGATTAAAAGAAAGCTTTACTCCTTTATCTCCTTGGAATCTGTTTTTTATATAAGGTATATAGTAGCTAATTTATTTTTTCTTTACAAAAGGCTAAAATGTTATCCCTACACTGTCTGTTGAAGAGGTATTTTTCTAGCTTGAAATGTCACATTTTTCATAAGCTAAATCCCTATATTTAAATGAAAACTTTGTACACTTCACCAATATAGCACTGTTCTAATTATTATAGAATAGGGCAAATATCCTCAATTTTTTTTAAATTGTCCTAGCTATTCTTATATATTTAGTTTTTCTTTAAGATGATCTTGAGGATCAACTTACCCAGTTTTGTAAAAATTACATTGGGGTTTGACTGGGATTTCACTGGCTTCTTAGGTTACTTTGTTACGGGCATATTTATCTTAGACATCTTTATGATTTTAAATGTTCCTATCCAGGAACTTGTTGTATTCCTTCATGTAGTCAGGGTTTTTTTTTTTTTAATGTCTTTCAGTACATTTTTTTTTTCACATGACTCTCGAACATTTTTATTATATTTACTTCTAGGTATTTTATAATTGTAATTAGGATATACTATCTCCTGCTATGCGGACACATATATGTGAAGCTTTTAAACTGGTATTGCTGGTATATAGAAAGTTTGACTTTTGTTGAGTTATATTTGGCAACGTAGTGAGTTAACTTATTATTTCAGATGTGGTGTTTCTCAGTTGCATTTCAATGGTATATATGAATTAGTATCTCATTATTTTTCTAACCATATTGCATTGGCCAGTACTACCTGTACCCTTTTTGTATGACACTACTGTGAGTCTTAACGTACTATTTGGGTTTTTATCTTGACCACATCATCCATCTAGCCCATATAGCTACTCTTAGAGACTGTCAGTTGCCTTATTAAAAGCCAGCTTTGAGGCAACCATGGCTTTTACATGATCCTTACTAGTTAACCTATCACAAAAACAACTGGGATTGCCTTGATAATATCTCTTAGGCATCTTTCCCTTTCTTTTTTCGTTTCCTTCCTGTTTCTTTTTCTTTTTCTTTTTCACGGAGTCTGGCTGTGTCTCCCAGACTGGAGTGCAGTGGCAAGATCTTGGCTCACTGCAATTGCCTCCTCCTGGGTTCAAGCGATTCTCCTGCCTCAGCCTCTCAAGTAGCTTCGATTACAGGCACCAGCCACCACCCAGCTAATTTTTGTATTTTTAGTAGAGATGGGGTTTTGCCATGTTGGCCAGGTTGGTCTCGAACTCCTGACCTCAGATGGTCCGCCTGCCTCGGCCTCCCAAAGTGTTGGGATTACAGGCATGAGCCACCGTGCCCTTCTTTTTTAATTTCTTAAAACCCTCATTTAAAAATCCATTCCAGAAACCTGCCAGAGATAGATGAAAAGTCCACTAACTTAGAGTTTTATAACTTATTTGTCTCTCTCTCTCTTTTTTTTTTTTTTTTTGAGCAAAACACTTGCATGCCTCTAGCCATGTGACTCCTTTTCTATTTTCCAGGTTTTCTTGCTTTTCCTTAACTGGAGTTTTTTCTGACCTGTGAATGGTCATCACTTAAGAAAGGTGAGGGGGTTCTTCTCTGAGGAGGGAAGGGATGGGAATGTGGTGAGGGAGCCCACTGACTGCAGAAGGTCATTACTGGGAATACTCACCTGTCGGGATATTGAATAGAGTAAACCTGTGGGTATTACTGGGGTGCTACAGCCATACTGTCATGAATGCTGATTAAAATCTCTCAGCTTGGGGATTGAAATTGTTTATCCATATTACAGTGGAGTCAAGTCTGTGATCACAACACCAGTCCATATCACTTAGACTTTGACTTACTTCTTTGAGTGGGAAAGAAAAGGGTGGAGGCACAGGGGTGCTGGGGGATTGCCTACAACCTGCAGCCTGTGGCATTCACGCTGCACCCCTAAGATGGTTGCCCCGATGAAGTCCAGCCCGTGAGTCGCGTGCTTGCAAAATGCTTTATGAATGTCATACAAAATAAAAAATCAGAAGGAAAAATCCCAAGGCCAATCCAAATAACCAGCCCACCCTAATATTTGCAGTGGTCTCTGCTTTACTTTGCTGTATGTATTTTTCATTTTACCCAAAATCTGGGTATGTCCTCGAGTATTCATGTATGGTGATAAAAAAATTAAGTACAAATTATTTGAAAAAATATACACGAATAAATGAACTCCTGGAGGGACTTCTGAAAATGTTTGGCTAAGATGTACACACTGTGTTAATTTTGAGCAGGGCATAAGCTGCCTTTATGTTTTGTTGTGCAAATTGTTAAAATATGGTAGAGAATTGGGGATTTTGAAGCGTCGGGCGGTATTAAATTGGGGTTTATCTGCAAACCAGGTATGTGGAAGATCCGAGGGTGGTGCTCCCGGGTGCACCAAGGGTTGTTGGTGTCATCATGGGGCACAAAATGATACAACAGAAATGAAGAATGAAAGGGACAGAATCTCTGGAGGACAGTGGAGCCATGCCTGGCTTTTTCACAGAATCTCATGCCAGAGGAACTTGTTGATGTCGTTTTTATTACCCAATGGTAAAAGGAAAGGCAAAGAAAAAGACACAGTTTCTCCACTGCCTGTGCCATGTGACGATTTCACTGGGTGAGAAATCCTGCTTAGAGAGAAAATGGATTGGAAAGTCCTAAGTGACACACGGCATTGGAAACCCCTGGAGAGGTTTCTAGTGGAAATCATGAGGGTCAATGTTAGGTTTGATTTCCTTTGATTGTTTTATCAATGGCATTGAAAAAGAAGCCCACATCACCCTAATGAACTTTCTAGAAAATGCAAAATTGGGAAATGTTCTTAATGTCAACGAGAAATCACACATAATAAAAATGATTCCAGGGCGGTAAGAAATATGGGCAGGAAATAACAAAATGAAATTCAATTTGAAAAACGGCACAGCAATACATGTGGGGAAAACAAATCTCAAGCATTGCTGGATGCTGCCAGGAGGCTCTCTCTGTGAAAGGATTCAGAGTGGTAATAGCAGCGAATCAGCCGCGCATTTGCAACGTGAGACTGCATCTCAACAGCTAGTGTTGTTTCCGTCCACATACAAAATGACCTGGAGCCCCTGAGAAGGAGGCGATTGTGTCGTAGGTACTACACTGGTGAGACCCTAACTGGGACTACACAGTCAGCTTTGGGAACCTCATTTCCAGACAGATAGATTTAAGCTAGAGAAGAGAGGCAAATGTGATAAGGAAATGAGCAACCGCCTTCAGAGACAGGATCCATTCTGTCGAGGAAGGTTTGCTCGGCTCAGTGAAGAAATAGCACCAGAAAATAGTATTGATGATGTCCAGCAGCGCTAGGTGGATTCATTTATCCCTTCACTCAGTGTGCATGTTATCAAACACCTACTGCGTGCCAGGCTGTTGCAATAATGGAGACCCAGAAACACATGGGTGGATCTGCCTATAGGGGTGGCAGACACACAAACACATGGGGTTTTGCAGTGTGAGTGAAGGGGACAGGATGTACACAGGGCACTGTGGGAACACACTGGAGGGTCCCTTAAGAGCTGAGGGAGAGGGCAATGTTGGAGATGACCTTGGTGGTTTATGTGGAGGCAGCATGGATGTCCAGAGGGACAGGCACTGCAGCTCATGCCAGGGCTTTGGGGACTCTGCATTAGGCCTGGAAGCTTATGAAGCATTCTAAGCCTCTTGAATGTTGGCTCCCTGGTGCATGGATCTGGGGGGAATCAGATTAGAGGAGGAGGAGGAAGTGGGGTCTTTTGTAGTTGCACGAGCTTGAAATGATGGAGGACTAACTTTGGCAGTAGGAATGGGGAGACATTAAGAGGTCAGATGTGAAGTCTTTACTGATTGACTGGATGGGAATGATGGAGAGAGCTTTGGGATGACACCCAGGGGTCTAACTCTGTAAATATGTGTAGCAGCTTTTCACTTATTCATCACGAGCAGGCCAGATGCAGGTGTAACCTTACTGCAGGTGAGACATGATGAAGTGGAGTGCACAATAATGCCCTGCCCAGCCCCAAGGCTGGTGAGGAAGGCCAAGGCCTGAGGGCTGTGTGCCCAGCACTGTGGGGGCATAGCAAGGCTGAAGGGGGTGGCACAAGGAAAATGGGATGAGAATTGAGGGAGCATGAGCAGGGGGGTTGGGATGATTTCAACAGGGAGGTGCACTGCTCAGCCATGTCTCCCTCTCTCCAAGGGGTGGCTTATTGACATTGACAGTGCCCAGGGCATACGGAATTGGAACTTGTTTCATACCTGGTAGGCATCATAGCCTAGTGTTGCGATTCCTAAATGCTCTTGGTTCTCGATGCCCTTAGGCCAGAGAACAAAACAAAAACAAGAACACACGCAAACAAACAAAGACCAGTTAATAGTTTTGCTGAAGTAGTTGAGTCACAATTTTTGGTAAGTATTGAGACGCAGACAACTTGTTCTTGTCCTCTTCAGGGTAAACTCCAAGGTTACCTTTGAAATGAGATGACAATTTCATATTTTAGGGGGCCAAAATGTCTCATGTAAGTGAAAGATAATATATAGCTAGTTATGGTAAATGTCTTTTCAAATAATGATACTTCCTGGAGAAAAGCACTTTGCTTTGCCCTGTGTTGCACAGACTGTGTCCGCCCATGTCTGTCCTGCACGCTTAGTGCTGCCGGGCCACGTGCTGAGCCTCAGACCTGCCCTTGATAACTTCAGCTGCTGTCTTCCTGTTTCTTGCATGTCTAGGGCCCGATTGCCCCTCTATGTACCCTTGACCCTTTGTCCCCAAGTCTAAGACATGAGGTTTGTGTTCTGTCCTTTTTTTTTTTACCTTCCTTTGCTCCCGAAGCTTTGGGAGTCTCCCCACCTTTGTGCCTCCTCCATTGTGCTTGACATCCCATCACCTTTAGGCTTTTCTCCCCAGGGGACGGATCTGGCTTGGTGCCTCCGGAAGCACAGATTCTGTAGACTTGCTCAGCAGGAGGAGGCCCCCGGTGGGCATGGGGCAAGGCGAACTCTTAAGCTTGCTTGCTTCTTCAGGTGCTGCCTGGAGAGATTCCAAGATGAAGCATAAGTGTCCAAGGGGCTCCTGGTGAAATATGGGCCCCAGCTGTAGCCCTGAGTGCCACGTGTCCGAAGGTTCCCGTGGAAAGCATTGAGACAGATTTGCAGGGCCATAGCCTGAGTGCATTTAATGGGCCTTAACCCCAGGGAGCGTGTGCTGCTGGTGTTCACAGGAGTGATGTAGTCATTAGCCTCCCTAAGAGGCTCCTGCTCTTAGGGAGGCCACAGCTTTGATCCCCAAGACCTCAAAAAACATGATGTTCAGCTGGGCGTGGTGGCTCATGCCTGTAATCCCAGAACTTTGGGAGGTTGAGGTGGGTGGATCATGAGGTCAGGAGTTCAAGACCAGCCTGGCTAACATGGTGAAACCCCGTCTCTACTAAAAATATAAAAATTAGCCGGGCATGGTGGCGGGCGACTGTAATCCCAGCTACTCAGGAGGCTGAGGCAGGAGAATCACTTGGACCTGGGAGGCAGAAGTTGCAGTGAGCCGAGATCATGCCATTGCACTCCAGCCTGGGCAACAAGAGCAAAACTCCGTCTCAACACACACACACACACACACACACACACACACACACACACACACACGGTCTTCAATGGCTTTTCAACCCAATCCTACAACCCACAGATTTAGAAGCAGTCTAACCTTCTGAGCCAAAATAAATCTTCCTGCTTTTGGATGGAGTGGTCTTTATCGGCAGTGAAAATGCTAATAATAGAAGCAATTTGCAAGGGATGTCTCCTGCAGTTTAATCGTAATTCACTCTAAACCCAAATAGTGTATTTTAACAAGCCAAATTGTTATTTGACTTAACATTATGTAAGTAAGGCTTAAATGTGGAGAGTGGACAAAGCAAATGGAAAAAACTGTTTGTCACCCTAAAAGCATTTGGGGGCAAAGATGAAATTATAATATGATTTCTCGTATGACTGTTTAACCCCAAAATGTGAGAGGAAATTTAATGATTAGATCTGAAGTTACTAGCACAGGGAACTGATACTTCAAGTTTTAGTGGAAGAAATTAACGAAATAATTCCTTTTTCTCGGGAGACATGGAACAGATAATTAGGAATGAGATTTACTAAACATTTAGGGCTTCTGCTTAATTAAGCAAACACACATCATGGTGTTTAAAGTGTCAACAGGTCCAGACACTCAAAGGGATCAAATTGACAAACAGAGTGTAATTTAAACACCACTTTAAACAATTCTTCATCGTACCTACCCTCATTCCAACTGCCATGGTCTTGGAAGAGTTTAGATTAAAAACTTAATCTCACAAACATGCATGAAGCCCCAGTTTATGAGCCTGTCATCACTGTGCCTTGCCCAAAGAGAGGTACAGATGGAGTTGCTTGATGCCTGCCCTCCTGGGGACCCGGCCTCATAACGTAGGGGAGAAGCCATGGTGTAGATATGGTTATAGATTTAATAGACATTATGGAGATAGCAAACAGAAAGAGTGTGCAAGGGCCAGACAAGGGGGTGAGGCTGACATGGGAGTAAGGGAGATGAGGACACATTGCTGGACCATGGGAGAAGGTCACATGAAGGATGTGGGACTTCGCTTGGGGCACAGGAGAGCTTCAGCAGACAGCTGTGGGCTGTGCTGTTTCAGTAGAGACGACAGCCTGCTCAAAAGTGTTGCAAGAGGCCAGAGAGGCATGCAAAAGTAACTCAATGGACTTAGATGCATGTTTGCAGTTGGTGGGGGACGGGGTGGGCAGCAACAAGAGAGATGGTTGGAAGGATGGACCTGGCCAGGGACCTTGGTACCAAGGACCCTGCCAGGGCCTTCTGAAATACACCCTCACATGTTATGTGGTGCATGTGCACAGAAGGGGCCCAATGATGACTTTTTAGACGGAGGAGTGAATGAGTGATCCAAACGCTTTTTCTCTGGAGACATGGCAGAGAAAATGGCAACTAGGAGTGGAAGGTAGTAGGAAGTAGATATATAGCCCTATCCTGGACTTGTGTGTGTAAAGGACCAGGAACCAAGCCCTAGGTTTCAGTATTTCCTAGCTTCTCATTGAGGACATAAAGATAGCCTTTGTGCTCTGTAGCTCCTTCACTTTCAGAATGTGGACTTCTTTTCCGACTGCCTTGCCATGGGAAGTCTATTTCATTTTTTTTGTTTGCCCTTTTGCTTGATTTGCTGGAATTTGTCTTGGACTGAATGTGGTAGGAAAGGGCGGCATACACTAGACAAAGCTGGAGTTTCGTTGTTTCTCATCGGCTGCTGCCTGCAGGTCACGCAGAGGTCCTACTGACATATATGGCTTTTTTCGAGCCCCAGGGGAGACTGCCTTTGACCTAAGTCTTGGAGAGGCAAGGGAGAAAGGAAGCAATAGGCCAGCGCCTGACAGCAGGAACAGAGAAGGTCTCTGTGTCTCCCTGGGGCTGCAGTTGCACGCCTCCCACCCCCTGCCCCTGAGAATGTTGATCCAGTTATAAACAGTAAGGACACAGCTACATTTTACGAGCTGTTTCCTTGGGAACCATCCCATCCATCGTTGAATAAGAAGGGAGAGTGAACTGAATACATTGAATTTGAATTTGGGACAAAGGTGTTGGCTCATCTTTGTTTTACTTAAGGATCTTTTCTTCTGCATACTTTACATCACCATCCCCTTCCAGCCCCTTTACATTTTCCTCTCCTATTAACCTGTGTAAGATGCTGCCTGAGGGATCTGGAGCAGGGTGGTACTTACTCTCTCCTGGTGCAAATTAGCAAGGCCTACTTGCCAGGGATCAGGCTTCTTAACTTCTGCCGCTTCCTTTCAACTTGAGGGAACTTAAGAATCATCTTCTGTTTAAGAAGAATCACCTTCTGGTTAGGAATCATCTTTGGACTTTCTGCTTCCATTCTGTAGGAAACTAAACTCCCAGAGGCCATAAAATAAATCATGACAGACACAAAGCCTGCAACTCCAAGGCCAGAACTTTGTGGAGAAGTTAGCCTCTGCAGCCAGGTGTGCTGGTGCACCCCACTGCTTCTGAGGCTCCAGGGGAAGGACTGTTGTTGGGCAGGGTGGGACCCCCTGACCCTGGCCCCTCTCCTAGCCTTCCGGAAAGTAACGATGTCATAGTCCTGGTAAGGTGGACTTACCCCACCGTATCACGTTCATTTCATTCATTCATTAAGAGTAACTATGACGGCCGGGCGCGGTGGCTCACGCCTGTAATCCCAGCACTTTGGGAGGCCGAGGCGGGCAGATCATGAGGTCAGGAGATCAGACCATCCTGGCTAACACGGTGAAACCCCGTCTCTACTAAAAATACAAAAAATTAGCTAGGCATTATGGCAGGCACCTGTAGTCCCAGCTATTTGGGAGGTTGAGGCAGGAGGACGGTGTGAACCCGGGAAGAGGAGCTTGCAGCGAACCTAGATGGTGCCACTGCACTCCAGCCTGGGCGACAGAGCGAGACTCTATCTCAAAAAAAAAAAAAAAAAGAGTAACTATGACTTGAACTATGGGCCAAGAGGGATTCTAGAAAGTGAAGAAAACAGACACAGATAATGAACAAGGTAGAATAAGGCATGATCTGGTGCACAGTGATGGATTTTAAAGCCACACATTCCATAGAGAGAGGAAGGGTGTGAAACATTAGATCACCACTGGAGGAAGGCTTCAATTCAAATTGTCTCCAGTTTCCAAGACAGGCAGTTGACCCCTTGGAAGACATATCCATCCTTACATATGTTCTGCTCTTTTAAAAATCATTGTTTCTTGAAAGCTGTGTTCTGCACATCATTTTCTACATTGAGACATGCTATTTAAAGGTGCTCTTTCAGGGTCCTTTTGAAACGGGAAAAGTTCCCTTGTCCCCCTACCAGTGCATGCGATGGGAGTGTGGCTGGCTTCTTTGGTGCCCCACTGCTCAAACCTTTAGGGAAGCATACAGATGGGCAGGAGCTGTGGGGCTCCGACCCCACAGCAGTGTCCAGGGGTGAATGTTTATAGCTCCTGAAGCCCCAGTGGGCATGTGTTATGGGGTGCTCTCTTATTTTGCCGACTATAGGCTGCTCGTAGCTCAATCAGACCCTCCACCTTGTCTCGAGGACAGAGGCCTTTCTGTATCCCGGGTTCGTGCCTTGGTGTACTGGAAGAATCAGATCACATGTGCTCTTGGAGAATATTTTATTCTCCAAGTTTTATTGAGTGCAAGTAGCTCCCAGTCAATGGGGGAGTCAGAAGGGAGACGGTTTTCCCTTGGAGTTGGGCTGCTCTGTGGCCCCAGCTCTCTTCTGACTGCCTCGGCCAAACTCCGCCTGGTGCCTGGTCCCACTGGTCGATGTCCTGCCTGCATACCAGTGCCTGTCTGTATGCTCTTCTGCCGGCATGTTCTCTGGACTACCAAGCCGCTTGCGTCTTCTTCCGGTGACGTGTTCCTCCCGATGTCTGACTGCGTCTGTCTCTGCCTTGCTAGGTTCTCAACTTTTTATAGGCCCAGGTTGGGGGCGTGGCAGGCCAGAGTGGTCTTGGGAAATGCAACATTTGGGCAGGAAATGCCTGTCCTCACCTAGGTCCCTGGAGGTGGAGCGCTAGCCGGGGACCACGCCCTCCTCTACCCAGCACGCCCCTTCCCCCTTTCCCTATTATTCAAAGGGACCATGCTCTTCCCTTCCCAGCACTCCCATATCACTTTGTAGATACCACTTCTGTGGCAGGGTCACTCCCTATCCTTATTACTCTTGTTTTCCCTAGATTAAATAGAAGAGTCATTGGTTTAGTTTTGAGTTCTAAACCCTCTCCTGGGTTGGACAGGACACTGAGGCCCAGGGCCTGGTTTCTCACAGCAGGACTCTCCTCTCCCACATCTCCTTGTACTCAGTTCCCATCTTTCTTCTAGGAGTGCACATGACAGAGACTCTCCAAGTAGGGTCCTCGGGCCTGGAGCCTCAGAATTTCCTGAGAGGTGAACTCCCTCGTCAGGCAGAGTCCCAAACCCTCTCGGAAACTCAGGGGCAATGCCTGGGAGTCTTCATTTTAATAAGAGCCCAGTTGATTCTTCTACACAGTAAAGTTTAAAAATATGGCTTTAGAGCTCTAATGAAGGCAGCACCTGCTAAGATCAAGATCTGTAGAGTCTGGGAGAAGGCTTCAGCTAGCCTGGCCAGGGTAGGCCCGGAAAGGGAAGGCATGTCTCCTGAGCCCAGCTGCCCGCCTTCCCTGCATCCTGGCTCCTGCTGCCTGCTGCCTCCTTCTTCCTCTTGGCCTGCCAGGGCCCCACCACTTTCCTCTCCATGGAATCCTGCTTTCTGGAAGGCTTTCTGTATCAGAAATGTGCACCTGACTTTGGATATAGCCTAGAGTTGCAATTTAAGCTTTGTTAATTGTAAGATTCTTCGTTAAAGGTATTAGGGGTGCCAGTGGGAGAGAATTTCAGGAGAAATGGAGCCTTCCCAGGACCTCTTGGAATTTTTGGCCATCGCTTCCGTCCGTGAGTGAGGTCAGTCTAGACAAAGCATGTCAGCGTCCTTGGTGAAAGGGGGACCCTGAAAGAACCAGAGGCCCCTTGGCACCCAGAGGGCATTGTCACAGGGTCTTGGTGTGAACTCACCTGTGAAACATGCCCTCCCCAGGGAAGTTGGCAGGGCGTTCTTTCCAAGGCAGGAATTAGGGCTCTCGGTTTTCACACCTCTCTGAGTGATGGTTTCCCCCCAGGTCCCATCAAAGGGGACTTGACTGAGGCTCTTTCTTTCCAGCCTGCTTCCTCTAGACATGCAGTTGATAGAATCGGTTTGTCTCAGTACCTCTGGGCTGCATTCTTCCAGACTGTTTGATCCTGCGGCCACTTTCTTCAACAGAAGGGCAGTGACGTGATGGATTTCACAACTTGTCCCCTATTAGATTTCATCCTATTCTGTGCTCCGGGGGAGGCCCCAGAGTGGCCTGTAGCTCTGTCATCTGGGCCACTGCCTCCCCGGAAACTCTCATGGGCTCTGCCCATTGGGTGCTAGGGTCCCAAGGCAATGACAAAGCAGTCAGTAGGTCAGCTGACAATTTAGCTTCTGAGCATTCATCACCCCTCCCTCCACTGTGAGACCTGAACCATCAGACAGACATAAAAACCCACTTTAGTTCTGATACAGCTGTACTGAGATAGGTGGCTTGGCACTGAGATCAAATTGGGCTTCCTTCTGCTTCCCTGAACAGTTGTCCTGCCTGTTCCCCTCTCCCCGTCTCCCACCCAAGCATGGGAACTACAGGCCTGTGCACTGTGGGAGGAGGAGGTCAGGATCCTTGTACTGCCCTTGTCATGGTCTCCCTGGACACAGGATGGATGGGAGAGGAGTGTGTGCAGGAGTGGTCACAGGCGGGGCTCCGTGAGAGGCAGGGCTGGTGTCACTCCCAGCAGCTGGGGTGATGAGACTGTCCCAAGGGGCCCCACAGCATTTGCCCCCATGCCAACTACTTGCTGGGAGACCAGTCTCAGAGCACGGGGCAGGACAGACTCTACTTGGAAGAAGTTCTTTACCACATTCCTATCACCCAGAGGGGAGCTGTGGTCAGAAGCTCACCTGGATCAGGAGCTTTTCCTTGTCCACCAGGGGTGAGGGAGGTGGTGAATGCAGATGAGAGGGCAGAGAGGGGCAGCATCATTCCAGTCCTGCTCCTTCCTGGGAAGGGATGGAAGTCCCATATCTCCTCACTATCATGAAAACCTGAGCACAGAGCAGCAGAGTCCACCATCAGGACCCTATAGGACCACTGTCTGGCTCACCAGCTGACTGTCATGCGCTTGCTTTCCTCTTTGGGGGATTAGGCTGGGCACTCCTTTAATCACGAGCAGCTGTCAGGAGGGCAAGACCTCCATTCCTTTGAGCTGGTGCGTAGGAAGAGTCAGCAAATTGGTACAAGAGGCTGTTGTCGTCTTCTTTCCAATTGTCTGGAAGTCCAGCTGGATCCCAAGGTGAGCCCAGTACGGCAGAATGGGATAGATTGATTGACTTTTGCTTAAGGCTCCAGCCTTCTGATCGCTGAACTCATTGGAAACTGTTACAAAAATGCTCTTCCATCAGGAGATTTGCATTTTATTTCCACAAGTCTTTGAGCAACATTAGTAATCTGTGGTTGGAACATTTGCCACTTGTTCCTTAGTCTTGCAAAATTTTCTCTCAAAGCATTCCATCCTCTTCAAGCCCATCTACCCTGCTGGGGCCTCTTCCACTCCGCACTTGAAGGTTAACCAAGGTGAGTTTATATTAGCTGCTCACAGCTGTGCTGAGGAGGGCAGCGTGTTTGTGGAGTCAGGAGACCTGCTGATTGTCCACTACACAGCCCTTGCTGTTGGCCTGGCTGTATCCCACAGCTCTGTTTCCTTATAATCTGTGGACTCAGACCCCTGGCTTGACAATATATCAAATTCACTTTGAGATAGCACAGGATTAGCAGCTGCAACAAGATACTTATGGGAGAACCTTGGGAGAATTCCCGAAGCTCTGGCAGGGCCCGTGTAAAAATTTTTCTTTCTTGTAGGAATGAGTAAGATTAGGACTGGTGTTTCTAATCATCAGATGCCAAAGTTGCTGCACCATCCTGTGAAATATCTGCACTGTGGGGGAATGAGGAGCATCCAGTGATTCCTTGCATAAAGTTAGTTTAGAATCCCAGTTTGTTAGCTCTTTCAACACGTGTCCATAAATAGATTAGGGAGAGCTTGTTGCTTTCTATCCTAAATAAGGGAAAGGGAACTGTAATTGGATTAAATCAAGTACCCACAATTTCTGACCTTGAAAGTTGCATAAAAAATGACCCGAAGGCACCTGTTGGTTAGAATGGCAGCAGCTAATTCAAGCTGTAGAGATTTAGACACAAGGACAGAGAACACTTCCTTGTTGGCCACTTGGACAATTGAAGAGTCACCCCCTGAGGCAAAGGACTGACAAAAAAGGGCCATTCTGAGGTTGGCGGGGGTGGAGGTTAGAGCAGTGAATAAAACAGGTGAAAGTCCCTGTACTTAGACAGCTAGTATGAATATGGGCTTAGTAGGTCTCAGACACTGTTCTGAGCACTTCACACACATGAACCCCTTTAACCCCTGCATCTACTCTGACATGGGCATTTCTCATCATCCCCATTTTACAAATGGGTAAAATAAGGCACAGGAAAATCAAGTGACTTATCCAAGGACATAAAACTAGCAAGTGGCAATTGAGTCTTTCAATCCTGTGAGCATGTGTGTGCCAAATTTTAAAAGGCACACATTTCACCCAGGGGATCTGGGCTTGAAAACAGATTCTGATTCAGTAGATCTGGCATGGGGCCTGCTTTTTGCATTTCTGAGGAGCTCCCAGGTGACACTGACGTTGCTGGCCCATGGACCACATGTGGGGTGGTAAGGGTCCAGACCATGATGGGCATCCTTGGCCTCCTGGAAACCAAGTTCCTTGGAGATATATGTGTATTGTTCATCTCCGTGTTGTCTTCATCAGGACCTTCTTATCCTTATCTAGGCTTAATTAGCTGAAGCCATGGAAACCCAGCCAAGCTTTTTCAGGAGAGAAGTGGGCACAGTCTAAGGGTGCAAAGTTCATGGAATGCAAGGAGAGTAAATACAACATGCCAGGCCTTGTGGGGCCCAGAGTGCCATCAGGCTTTGGTCTCTCATCTTCCCTCTGCTATGCAGGTTCTAGCCTCTGCTCCATTCTGCTCACTTGTTTTCCAACATGGCCACCCACAAAATCCACTGGCTCTTTCAATCTCAGGGCTCACAATAACCACATGCACTCTGTTTCTTATTTTAAGTGCTTGAAGGGGGAATGTGGCAGTTGGTAGATTACAGGGGCTATGGGTATTAAGCAGGTCGAGGAGGTTGGGTGTGATGGACAAATTGTCTGATGTATCTTAGATCACATGCAAGGTCAGATATTCACTAAGAGCTCCTTCCTGGAGGTCCAGGTTGCTTCCTTTGGGAGGAAGTCAGAAAGAAATAGATAATTCATATATTTTACCAAGCACCTATCAGCTGCCAGGCAATGTGCCCAGTGATAGGAATACAGAGGTAGAAGATATAGCCACCACTTTTTAAATAATTTAAGTTCTAATGGCAAAGGAGTTCTATGATCAAGGCAACCTCTCAGCAGAGCAAAGCCCTCCTCCTGAGAACAATTAGGAAAACTGAAAATAAAATCTATCAGCACTTCTGCTTTCTGATTCACATATCTACATTTCATAAATATATTTGTATTATATAATTACATAGTTATATATGTGCATATATATCCAACTATCTTAATTGTTCTCTGAAGGACTAGATAGGTAGTTAGATTACAGAGAAAAGCAGCAAAGTGAGCCCAATTGCTGGAGACGTTTAACTCTAAGAAACTCACTCGTATTTAAGCAGTGCTAGTTGAGAGAAGCTATGGAGAAAGTGACAACCAGGATGTTTAGGAGG
This sequence comes from Symphalangus syndactylus, assembly GCF_028878055.3. Lineage (NCBI taxonomy): Eukaryota > Metazoa > Chordata > Mammalia > Primates > Hylobatidae > Symphalangus > Symphalangus syndactylus. The sequence goes on from NC_072426.2 coordinate 84,471,503, forward strand.
TGAGTGAGTTTTTGGCAATTCTTAACTCTAAGAAACTCACTCATACTTAAGCAGTGCTAGTTGACAGAAAGTGACAACCAGGATGTATAGGAGGTGAGTTAGTTTTTGGCAGTTCTAACAGTGAGACAAAAATTGGGAGGTTGTGGTAAATAACTCAGGATTTTTACTGGGGAACCCTGAAGGACCGAATGAACCCTGAGTAGGGGCAAATCAGAAATAGACCAGATTCTATAAAAACTGAAAGCCTCTCAACAGTTCAAACCCTGATTGGATTAAAGTGACCATCCCCCTGCTCTAAATTCCTATCAGGGAACCAAAATTTTTTCTAGAGCCACCATGATTTTCTGTATACAATGTCTGGCATTCAATTAGAAAAAAGTTATCAGGCATTCCAACAGACAAGATCTAAAGCAAAAACAGATAACAGAAAGGAGTCTGTGGGAAGTGCAAATATGAAAGTTTATCAGGCATGGACATTAAAATAATATGATTGATATGGTTACAGAATTAGATGACAAGCTAGAGAAATTCATTAGAGAACTGAGGTATCTACAAAAGAATTAAACAATATAGAACTGAGTAAAAATAATAAATGCAATTAAGAACTTAATAGAAGTGTTGTACAGAAGGTTAAATACAGATGAAGAGAAAATTAATGATTTGGAAGCTATATCAATAGGAAATGTCCAGTGCAAGGCCCAGAGAGACAAAAGGAAGGAAAATTCAGAATTGAGATCATGACAGTAATAATACAAAAGTTTGTGGGAGAGGCAGTAAATCGAATTTAAGTTCTAGGCCATCTTTGCCATATTTCTTGTCTCTTGTATTGATTCTATCTCCATTCAATTCTGGTCCTAGATTCTCTTGTCTAGAGCTCTTTGTTGTGGTAACCCCTGAGCACATGTAGCTGTGTAAATTAATTAAACTTAAATAAAAGTAAAAATTCAGTTATTTGGTAAGACTGGCTGCATTTAAAGTATTCAGTAGCCACATGTGTCCAGTGGCTGCTGTATTGGACAGTGCAGATATAGAACATTTAAATAACTTCAGAAGGTTCCGTTGAACAATAATCTCATTCCCTGATATTTTACATTTTTCATCAGTCTATTTTCTAGATCTTTACCTATGATGATGTTACCCCTGTACATGGAACCTTTCTATGGGTCCAGACTCCTTTAATGTGATGTTCAAAGTTTCACACAGTGTAACTCAATTCTGTTTCCCTGCCTGTTGAAAGCAGGCAAAGTGAATTCAGTGATCTACTATTACCTAAAAGAAGGCAAAATGTTCTCACAATTAGATGCCTGTGGCTCTGTGGGTCTGTCTTGCATGGAGAATGGTGCTCAGAGCACTAACCTTGAGTCATCTGATTACTGCAGGTTCCTCTATCCAGGAATACTAGGACAAGTACACTGCATTTTAGAAAGACTCCCACTAAAACAGTAAAGTAAATAATGTATTAATTATTGGGTTTCCCACTGGGAACTTCTTATTCTGCAAGTCTATGGGGCAAGTGGGGCTTTTACTGAACCTCATCCTGAGCTTGCCATTTACTGGCTTTTAAACATGGACAACTTAACTTCACCTCTCCTGTGTCCCGGGTTTCCCAACTGTTAGGTAAAGTCCTTGCACTCCTCCCTAACATGTGAGTTTTGACAACTAAATGTGGTTTTGCAAATGTAGAAATTGCTTTATAAATGTAAGTGCCATGTGTACCATGTGGCATTATTTTTTCATACTGTGCTGTTTCCTTTTTGTCTTTCAGTCATTTCCCTCAAAGCTTCTGAAGAGTCATCCTTTGAGAAAACGAAAGAGACTTGGGCATTTTTTGAAGGTAAAGCTTGTATATTTCTTTTTTTTTATTGCTCTATAGCTGCTTTTTCTTTTTCTTTTTTTTTAAATTATACTTTAAGTTCTAGGGTACATGTGCACAACGTGCAGGTTTGTTACATATGTATACATGTGCCACATTGGTGTGCTGCACCCATTAACTCGTCATTTACATTAGGTATATCTCCTAATGTTATCCCTCCCCCCTCCCCCCACCCCACGATAAGATGCAGCCTCACTTTTAGACAATAGTAAGGAAATAGAATATCAAGAAAGGACCCTAACTTCTTAGTTTTTAAGTTGTTTTCTTGGTCTCAACTTACTCCAAGTAAGATGGAAATCCCTGACAGTATCAGCCCACAGTTTTGAAAGAGTGGAAGTTAAAGCACCAGTCAACATAATTTTTGTTTGTTCTGTTTTGCTCCAGAATTCCTACTCCCAGGTGATATTAGGGACAAATCTTCAAGTGATATAAAAATGATAAGTACCTGTACTGTGACTACATTTTATTTCAGGTTGCTTAAGGAATTTGGGGTTCTAGAAACAGTTTGCAATCCTTAACCAAGTAATTTTCAACCCATGCTAGAATCACTCATGGAATGTTAAGAACATGAATGCCTGGACCACATCTCTGGAGATTCTGATTTAGTTGGAAGTTGTTAAAAGCTCCCCAGATGATTGCAGCATGCAGCCAGGCTGAGAACCATGGCCTTGGAACAGTGGTTCCCAAAGTGTGATTGCAGACCAGCAGCATATGCATCACCTGGGAGCTTGTTCCAAATGCACATGGCTGTGCCCTGCCCCAGCTTATAGAATCAGAAATTCTAGGGTTGGTGCCCAAGAAATCAGGGGTTTAACATGACATCCAGGCAATTCTGATGCACCTTCAGGTTTGGGCCTTAGGGCAGGGGTTCTCAACCGTGGGTGACTTTTGCTACTCCAGGGGACAGTTGCCAATGTCTGGATGTATCTTTGGTTGCCACAGCTTTTGGGGGTGCTCCTGGCATCTAGTGATAGGGGCCAAGGATGATGCCAATCCTACAATGCACAGGATAGTCCCCATGACAAAGAATTTTGGCTCCAAATATCCAGAGTGCTGAGGCTGGAAAACCCTGTCTTGGATTAAGGAAAGTTCAGAGAAATTATTATCATAAAGTGGGTGAGGATTATGACCATAAGCAGTGAAAGAATGCACTTTGTGCGTTCTCTGGCAGAGCTTTGGATCAGTGAAAGGCTGATTGATGTTCAAAGGTGGTCAGGAGCTTTGTAAAGATTATGTCTGGTGATGGTACAACATTTATTGATGAGGAATGATCTAGCCAAAAGTCTCTAAGGAGAGGCATATGTCTTGAGACCTCACTGTCACCCTTTGTTAACCCATTGTGTGGTCTGGCAGAAGGAGGGCCATCCTTAGGGGCAAGTACTTGCTTTCAAGCTTATCCCTTCCAATACCTAGTTCTAAAGCAGTAGACTGAAACACATTCTGTCTTAGGAAAATGTAACTTTTATTGTGAACATCGTTTGCAAACCATAAGTGTCACCTACACAGGCCTCTAGGATTAATTGTTCAGTTTTGTAGTCAAAATATTTTGTTTATGAGATTGCACTCATGAGAATCCAATGATTCGTTGTATTTCCTGATGTTTCTCTGCATTTTTATAGTTGCCTTTTTCTTTATTTGATGACTGTCTCCTAGTAAAATAATCCCCATTTCTCCCACTCAGCCTCTCATTTAGAGAATGCCTACTCATTGGCATTGGCAAAGAAATGAAAATGACTTTACTTCTCATAGAGTGAAGCAGTAGTAAGGGCAAGGTTTACCTTTCTCATTACTATTTAGTAAAATTGAGGCAACCCCATTGATGTTTGCCCCATGTCTCTGGAGCTGCCCTGTGACCAGGCACTGTAATGGGTTGGGATATGGAGAGGGCCTGGCTGTGGCAAGGGTAGATCATTAGGGATGTGACAGCTGGAGCCCTATATATCATCAGATGCATCAGAATCTTCCAGGGAGACTTCTGGCTCCAGCCCCTGAGGTTCTGGTTATAACATTAGGAAGGGATCAAAGAACTTTCAGGGCCACAGGTGATTCCTATGCAAGTGGTCTGAGGACCATACTTTGAAAATACCATGGTGCAAAAACAAGACCATATATTTGGAAAGATTGTGGCATTTAGACCCAACATACCCCACAGCATAATCAGCATTTCTGAAACCCTTTGTGCAATTAACAATATCTCATAATTCATGTGCAGCTGTAGAATGTCAGGGTTACTCCCGTCCTAACTCTCTGCATGAAATCTGTAGCCCAGTATGTGCTCTCTTCTCAACAGAGAGAATCAGGCCTCATCCAAAAGGAGAACTGGCATTCTCGCTATGTGTAGTGCCTGCCTCAGAGCTGCTGTTTACAGACCAATCTTTTCCTATGATTTCGGCAGCAGCAGCGTCTCCGTGCTTTGCTTTTTTAACCCAGCCGTAGCTTTGGCGAAGTTAGAGGTACAGTTGAAACTCCCTGGCTCACAATCCCAGGCCTTTTGCCCTTTTGTTCCTGGACGAGAGAGCTACAGTAGGGGTTGTGGATGGATATCCATCCTCCTGGGGCTTAGTTCATCCTGGCTGTGAGCCCACTGCACAAAAGAGGCATTGATTGTCAGGCCTGTTTGTGGGATGCTGGAGTGAGTTAAAATCCTTTGGGGCTATCACTCAGGTATTTCACCCTGAGCAAGATGGTATTACAGGCTGGATTAAAAAATAGAAGTACACAGCCTTATGTCTCAAACTGCTATCTCCTGACTTTTCCATTTGCCCTGGAAATGTACAAGACTGAAGCTGACTTTCTTGATTCAGAAAGCAGGGGAGAGCGGGGTTCCTGGACTCTGCTGAGGGGCACTGGGGTCACTCTTTTTCAAAGGAGCACTGAATATACCCCTGCTGGGATCAGAGTTGCTGGGCAACAGGTGCCATCTGCCTAGCCCTGGCTTGGTGGGGCTGTTTGGGAGGACAGGAGCTGGCACGCTGACATTATGCATCCCAGTCTTGGCCTCTCTCTGCATGGGCAGCTGCTCCAGCCTGCTAGCCCTGCCATCTGCTTCAGGGAGGCCTGGGCATTTTCTACATGGCAGCTTGCAGTTGAGTCTAAAAATGGCAGTGATGCCTTTGGAAGTTCAATGGCAAAAGGCAAAACTGTAAATGATTTCAGAGAAAGGGAATATAACATGATTTTTAGAATTATTGTGGGTGTGCAGCTATATGTGTTTTTTTTTTCTTTTTCTTTTCTTTTCCTTTTTTTTTTTGATGGAGTTTTGCCCAGGATGGAGTGCAATGGCGTGATTTTGCCTCATTGCAACCTCCGCCTCCTGGGTTCAAGCAGTTCTCCTGCCTCAGCCTCCCAAGTAGCTGGGATTACAGGCATGTGCCACCACAACTGGCTAGTTTTTGTATTTTTAGTACAAAAATTTGTACTAATTTGTTTCACCATGTTGATCAGGCTGGTTTCAAACTCCCGACCTCAGGTGACTGGCCCATCTCGGCCTCCCAAAGTGTTGGGATTACAGGCGTGAGCCACCTATGCCTGACCATATGTGATATTTTTAAAGTGAACTCCAGATTTGATTAATTGCAGATATTTTGTTAAACTCTAGCCTTTGTTGAAAGGTCTGGCTTCAACCTTTCAACAAGCATTATTTGGCCTAGTCTGAGTTTTAAAACTTTTGAGCCAACATTTTATAGAGAGATTTTTACATAAAAAGGTAAAGGATGAATTGGAAGATCTGGCACCACTGGGCGGGCATTCCAGCCTGAGAGCAGTGCCCTGGAGCTGAGTGCGGCAGGGCTTTGCATTAGCTGACATGGCAGGAAGGTGACTCTGCAGTCGTAGGAATTTGTGACCCTGGCTTCAATGGCTCAGAGTTTAACTGTTGTTTGCAGAGAACACCCAGGGAGGGGGGTTTTCATGTTTTGAGTGGACACAGCAGGGTGGTTGTCTTTATGCAACAAAAGGAATGCTTGTAACACAAGGAAAAAAAAAATCCAAACATAGGCATACTGATTTGCTGCTCAATCAAGGGGAACTCAGGTGGTCTTTCTGAGCTTTTCTTCTCCTGCAAGGCAGCACTTTTTACAGATCTGTAGCTTCAAGAACAAAACAGAGAGTGGCCATGACCGGTCCTGTGTGTGTGGGGAGCCACACACAGGCAGGAGGTGCTCACTGGCTGGTGTCCATAACTGGAGGCCTGTGTGTTTGGCGGCCAGCTGAGCCTTCCGGAGCCGCCAGATGTTTTCTGATTCTGTAGCCCTGGCTGGCTGTGGGGAGCCCCCTTTGAGCCACATTGAGGAAACTGCGATCTGAAACTGTAGCTTGGGCCTTTTGAAGCCCTTCACCTCCTGCCTGGGCAGAGTGTGCCCCAGATGTCTGCAGCATGCTGCTAGGGACACTTGGGGAGAGATGCCTACTGCGGTTCTTACCTGCAACCTTGTCCCTCCTGGGTTCCTGCTGTCCTGAAGTGAAGGAAAGAGCTCAGATGAGGAGGTGAGCTTGTGGATCAGCTGCTGTGCTCCATGGGCATGGAAGCTTTTATAAGACAATTTTTCTCTCCACTCCATGAATAAGACTAAAGGCAAGTTTTCCTGCCTTTTGGTCTGGAGACCACATTTGCATAGTCTCTTCCAGACAGATGGTGTGTTCACCTGCCTGAGGTTCTGTCGGCCTGGCAGCATGACTGTGTTGTTCACCATCTTCTCCTGCCAGCAAGGGCTCTGCCATCCTGTTCTGGAGTAGTTTGCTGACCAATGTGGAAAGGCAGGACTGGCCGTGGGTTTGCTGGGTTGTGGCCATCCTGTGCCCTGGGATCCTGCCACAAATCCTGGTCTGTGAACTTTGCTCTGTCCCTGAGTTTGTCATGAAGTGTCTTGTCCAGAATCCAAGAGTCCTGTTGCTGAGTTTCACACTGTTTAAATGGATGCTGCAGCCTCTCTCCTAACTCTGACCCCTCACAGGGTTCTCCACCCTGTTAATCTACAGAGCCCACACATCAGAGACACAGGCATTTGCTAGAAATGCAGTTTTGATTTTTAGATATGTGAGAACTTTCTCAAGCTCCTCACATCCCATCAGCTTCTGGACCTCTCTAACCTGACTCTGCCCCAACCAGCCTACTGACAGGGCTTTCCTCCAAGACTTTCCCAGTAGCTTCCTAGGAGCAAAACCGAGTGGATGTTTTCCAGCAGTTGATGCTATTAAGGCATCCTTCTTACAGTGCTTGCTTCTGGGCTTCCAGAACTCTCGCCCCAGCCCTCCTCTGCATCCATGACTAGCTCTGATCCTGTGTAGAAGACTCCCTTCCACACACCTGCCCCTCCGTCCTTCAATGTTAGTGCAGATACACCCTTCACCTGCTACCTTGCCCTAAGGCACTTCCTACTTATTTTATTTTTAGTCCAGACATCTAAATTGCCAGGAGCAGAAATCTATTCAAACTAGCTTTGGCAAAAATGCTGACCGCCTTAAGAACACAGGAAGATCTCATGGACTCCAGGGGCAGAGGTTCTGCTGGGCTTCCCTGGGGCCCAGGCCAGGGAGGGGAGAGTCAAAAGGAACCTGAATGTCTGATTCCATTTCATGCCCTCTTCCCTCTCATTAACCATAAGCCTGACCTGCTTCTCCAGGCTCTCCCTGGGAGCCAGTCACCTGCTACTCCCAGTGGGCTTGCTTTTTCAGCTTAAGCAGTTAACTAACTGCTTCTCCACACCCCGAGGGCTTTACAAATGTTCTTTTCTGTTGACTCAGCTATTCCACTTCTAGGAACTTCATCTTAAGAACATATTGTGAGAGTTGTACTAAGGTTTAAGTTCATGAATGCTCATCATAGAATTATTTATTATGGGGAACAGGTAGAAACACTTTGAGTAGCCAATAGTGAGAGATTGTTAAATCATTGCTGATATATTAATATGATAAACTTTTATCATATTTTTCAAAATGATTCTGAATCATTTTTGAAAAGAATTTATTGAGAAAATGAGAGAAATTGAAAAAAGATGTGAAAATATATGATCTCAATTTTAAAATATATGCATATTCATGATAAAGTATACCAAATATTTATTAATAGTAGTTACCTCAGGGTGACAGGATGGCCGATGGCTTTTTTTCTATACATTTTTGTATTTTTTGTTATTTTAAATACAACTTGGTGCAGAACTCTAGTCCTCTTGGAAGCTTCTCTCAGCCTCCCCAGGCTGGGCTGGGTCCCTCTGAGTGTTCCTGGTATTGGACACATGTTCTTATTGTTACACTTACTAAGTGGTCCTTTATTTCTCGAGAGAAAGCCTTTGTGTGTGCATTTTTATCTTTCTTGGACTCAGGAAAGTACTGACCATGGCTGTTAGTAAATGTCTGTTGGTCATAGAAATTTAAGTCAACAGAGAAACATTTTTGCTAAGTTCGAATAAATGCCTGTGGCATTTTTCTTCAAAGATGATTAGAATAATGCTTTTGGCTTCCCTTTTCACTTTCTGAGCAGCTTGGTATTGTATTGATCAGATTAATGATAAAGTTGATTATTAGAGTTTAAGAAATGTAAATATATGTAGCTGGGCACTGAGTCTCAGCCTGTAATTTTAGCTACTCAGGAGGCTGAGGCAAAAAGGTCTCCTGAGCCCAGGAGTTCAAGGCTGCAGTGAGCTGTGATTGCATCACTGCACTCCAGCCTGGGTGATGGAGTGAGACCTTATCTCTAAAAGAGATGTATGTATGTGAACATGGTTTAACTGTTAAACTTAGACAACTTTTTATTTTGAAATTATTGTAGATTAACATCTGTTTCTGGCCAGGCACGGTGGCTCACGCCTGTAATCCCAGCACTTTGGGAGGCAGAGGTGGGGGGATCACCTGAGGTCAGGAGTTCAAGACCAACCTGGCCAACATGGTGAAACCCTCTACCAAAAATACAAAAATTAGCTGGGTGTGGCAGCGTGGACCTGTAGCCCCAGCTACTCAGGAGGCTGAGGTTGGAGAAATGCTTGAACCTGGGAGGAGAAGGTTGCAGTGAGCCAAGATCATGCCACTGTGCTCCAGCCTGGGCCACAGGGCAAGAAAGAAAAATTCAATTTCTAAAAAGTCGTACACAGAGATCCGTTGTGCCAGTTCGTGTCCTTTACCTAATGTCTCCCAATGATAGCATTTTGCAAAACCATAAAACAATATCACAAACAGGATATTAACATCCATACAGTCAAGATACAGAATATTTCTGTCATTATAAGTGGCCCTTGTAGCCAAACCCATTTTCCTCCCACCACCACCCCCTTCTTAACTTCTGGCAACCACTCATCTGTTCTCTATTTCTATAATTTTGTCATATCAAGAATGTTACATTGATGAAGAATGTCATATCAAGAATGTAACCTTTTGGGATTTTTTTTTTCACTCAGCATACTTCTCTGGAGATTCATCCAGGTTGGTGTGTGTGTCGATAGTTTGTTCTTTTTATTTCTGAGGATGCTGTGGTGTGGATGTACCACACTTTGTTTAACTACTCACTTGCTGAAGGATATCTGGTCTGTTTCCAGTTTTTGGCTACCCAACATACATGTACAGTTTTCCATGTGAACTTAAGCTGTCATTTTTCTGGGACAAATGCAAGGAATGCAATTTCTGGGTTGAATGGTTGTTACAGGTGTCTCCTTTGAGAAACTGTCAAGCTCTATTCTAGAGTGGCTGAGCCGCTTTACATTCCCACCAGCTACGTCTGAGTGACCCAGTTTATCTGTATCCTTGCCAGCATTTGGGGATGTCACTATTTTTTATTTTAGCCACCCTGAAATGCATGAGGGATATTTTACTGTAGTTGCATTTTGCATTTCTCTAACAGCAATAGAAGTCAAATATTTTCTTATGAGATTGTTTACCACCTGTACATTCCCTTTAGTGAAATGTCTGTATGTTTTTTTTCATTTTTCTAACAGGATTGTGTGTTTTTTGCTGTTGAGTTTTTAGAGTTCTTTAGAGTCTGGATAGTAGTCCTTTGTTGGATATGTGGTTTACAAATATTTTCTCCCAATCTGTTTGACTTTTCATCCTCTTCATATGGTTGTTTACAGAACATAAGTTTTTAATTTTGGTAAAGTCAAGTATAGTATATCAAGTTTTACTAATATAGATGGTGCCTTTTGTGTCAAGTCTAAGAACTCTGTCTATTCTTAGATCACAGAGATTTTTCTCGTGGGTTTTTTCTAAAGTCTTCTAGCTTACATTTTACATTTAGGTTTGTGGTTCATTTTGAGTGAATTTTTGAATAAAAAGTGAGGTTTATTTTAGTTTTATTTTCTGCCAGTGGAACTCCCATTGACCCAGCACCATTGATTGAAGAAACTTGTCCTTCTGCCATTGAATTACTTTTGCACTTTTGTCAAAAATCAACTGAGCCTGCCTGTGTGGGTCTATTTCTGGGCTCTCTGTTCTGTTGCATTGATCTGTGTCTGTCCTTGCACCAATACCGCACTGCCTTGTTGACTGTAGCATCGGGATTTCAAATATTCCAATTCTGATTGTTCTCTTGCCAGCGCACTTCTCCTGTTGCAGCCCTCGGGAGGCTGACTCACGTGTCTATCCTTGCCTTTCAGATCTCTATGTGTACGCTGTCCTCGTGTGCTGCGTGGGGATCCTCAGCATTCTTCTCTTCATGCTGGTCATTGTCTGGCAGTCTGTGTTTAACAAGAGGAAATCCAGAGGTAAGAAAACAGATAAGGTCATGTCTGGGATGGGAGCACAACCCGACCACAGATGGGTGGAAGATGCTAGACAAAGTACCACCTTGGTGGAAAAGTGCACTGTGAGTCAGGGATTATTTACCTGTGACTGTGGGCAAAGTGAGCAAGCTGTGTTTCCCTTGGACTCTGCTAACATACACTGTGGACATCATTGACATCACTGAATTTCCCCTTTCTTGGTTTCTGAGGCCCCTTCCTACTGTCAATCTCCCTGAAGAGTCTGTGGCGTCAGATGAGCCTAGGGTTGGATTTTGACTCTGCAGTTTGAGGCTGAGGTTTGGGGCAAGTTCCCAAGCCATTCTGAACATGGGTTTCCTCATTTATGAAAGAGGATTGACACCCTTTTCCCTCAGTGGAATGTTCTGATGAGCGTTCACTGGCAGGCAGGTGGCACTTGGGAAGTCTCCCCCATTCTTTCCCTGACCAGTCTGAGAGTTCCCTTCCATCTCCTTTCACTTTGGTGTCCCTGTTTCCCTGCACTCTGCCCTCAGCCCCTTCCTGCCTTCTGCCTTCCTTCTCAGGAAAGTGTAGTTCTCGTGACTGTCACATAGCTATGAACACTGCCTGCGTTCTCGAGAGTTCCTGCTGCTCCCCGAGCCCCAGTTTCACTTGCCCAGCAGCTCCTGTTGGAGGTCTCCTTTGAGAGCCTCTCCCTGCATTCTGCTTCAGAATCTCCAAAACAGCTGGGGACACTGGCTCCCAGGGATGACCAGGGTAAATGCCGAGCTCTGGAATTGGACCAACTCCGGTTCCAGTGGCTCCCTCACTTACAGGCTGACAACCTCCCTCTGTGCCTGCCTTCCTCATCTGCGACATGGAGGAGGCAGGAGTGCACCAGTCTCAGGCTTGTGGTGAGGACTAAGTTACCAAAAGAAAGATGCTAAACCCTGTAACACAGGCTCCAGCGAATGTCCTGCTTTTATGTTGACATATGGCTCTAATTATACACAATAATTGTCACTATTAGCTCAAGGTCATAGAGCTTGGAAATGTTAGATTCAGTGGTTACGGCTTGAGGGGCCACTCCAACAGTGACTCTGTGCAGCATTAATGCAAGGGTGTGGGCAAGGCTAAGGGACAATGAGGGAGGTGACACATCCAATGACAAGTACCCATGGGATGCTGTTTCCATCTTAGACCTTAAGGGACAAGGGGAGGGGAGGTTCCTGGAATGCACCATGCAGTAGCTGCAGCTTTGGGAGAGGTGTCACCATCAGGGGTCTGCAGAGAGGGACTCAGCTCCTGACAAACCCCGGAGGCAGCTGGGAGGGAGCCAGGATGGTACACTCGTCAGGCCCTCTCCCCTCCCCACTTTGGATCTCCTGCTGCTATTGCCCTTGATGCCACCCACCAGAAGCCAGGGGGCCAGGAGCAGGAAGGTGCCTCCAGGGCTGAGCAGGGTGGACAAAGGTGGACGGGGATCCAGAGGGCAGTGGAGAACTCCAGCATGCTCAGCAATTGGCAGTGGCGTGGAGGCTGTAGCATGGGTGTTCTTCCTCTGGAGCCCGTGCTCTCCCACCAGCCTCTGCCTGTGTCTCTGTGCTGTCCTTCAAAGCCAGCTCCAGGGCCTTCCCCTCCAACACCCACCTCCCTCATCAGTGGCAACACAGCTTTTTTCCTGTTCTCAACCCCTGAATAATCTTGTGAGCTTGTGGCACATTGCACTTGTGCCTTGGCATGGGCCTCCCTTCAAGAGGACAGTGTGTGAGGCAGGGACTACACGTTCAATTCATTCTCCTTGGAATTTGGCTCAGGACAGATGCTCAGTACATGGTGGACAAATGGGTTTATTTCCCACCTGCCTTACTCCCAACTGTTGGAGTGTGGAAGCCACATAGGCAGTTTCCAAGCTAGGTATGCTCTGAAGGCACTTTTGCCTGGGCTCAGGGGCATGATTGAGAGTCTGCATGGGCTGCAGGCCCTGCTAGGCCCTAGACAGGATCAGGGAAACAAAGCAGGGCCAAGAAGGGCAGACTGGGACATGTGGGAGCACCTGGCATCCTCCTCCAGGTCTCACAGAGAGGCTTCAGAGAATGGGGATCCCAGCTGCCTCATTGCCACTGGAGTGGGCCTCAGACGATCCCATGTATACCTGTGCACAGTGCCTGAAAGCCCTCCCCAAACCGCAGCTGTCCAGAGCATTGTCTGATTGTCTGAGCACCCGCTGTGGGCCAGGCACCTCATATGGCCCCTCCATGTGCTTATGTGACCCTGGATGAGAGCCACAATGCTCTTACCTGACAGCACAGCTGAGGAGCTTGAGAAGGCCCTGAAACCAGGGAGTGGTAGGGTGAAGTTGAGCCCCAGTCTCTCAACTGCTGGAGTGTGGAAGCCACATAGGCAGTTTCCAAGCTGGGTTCCCAAGCCTCTCATGTTTCTATTCAAGAAAACCTTGGCTATCAGGGAGCTGACCTTGCCAAAGGAATTTTTCTTTAGCCCTCCATGGCAGTTGTTGCTGAGGCTCTTCCAAGACAAGTCTAGCTAGTGCCTGCAGCTCCCAGTAGTTTGGTTTTGGTTGAGTGCAACTCCCATTGGCAGGTCCAGTAGCCTTGGCAGGGCAGGTCTTGCCCCATGCACCTCCAGGAGCCAGGCATCTTTCAACTCACTGTGGGGCCAAGGATGGAGGACCGTGCGTGATGGGCCTGGGTAGTCTCCTTCAGCTGGGGCCAGGAGTCTTAGAACAGCCCTCCCCAAAACTTCAGGAGCAGACCATTCATCTGGGAACTTGCTCAAATGCAGATTCTGATTCAGGATGTCTGGGGCAGGCCTGCAATCCTGCATTTCCAGCCAGCTCTGCTGCTGGTGTGAGGCCATGCTTGGAGTAGCAAGGCCTTAGAGCTGTTCTTCTTACCTCTATCCCATCAAGCATCCTGCTTTTACAACAAGTATTTTGGAATGATCTCTACTATTTTAAAATGATATTCCTAGATGAGCTATACTATCTGTACCCCCTCAAATCAACTTAATGCTTTATAATTAAAGGAGAAATCAGAGGAAAGTAATTTATAACACACTGAGACAAATTCTAGTATTACACCTCTTCTTTGAATCAGTGTGAATTTCAGAGAAGATAATAATCCTTTATATTTGACTCTTGAAATAAATGCTAGATAAGCACCTGTTTGTATTTGCGAAGACTCAACATGCAGGGGACAGGGATCAGTATAGACGGACACAGATGGGCTGTAATATCCAGGAGAGGCACTGCCCATGGTGATGGGATTCCTAACATCCCAACTGTTGGTAGGGTTTTTAATGAAAAAAGACACTCTTCAGCCAATTTGCACACCCTTTAAACATTCATTGTGCGTTAGCATGGAGAAAATACATACCTTGTGTTTCTACGTAAATTGGGCTTAGCTTCTAGGCTCTCATGAACAGGTTTCCTCTTTTCTACATGAATGTCAAGAGGGTTACTCAAAGTCTATAGGAGAAATCTTCATTTGTGGACTTTCCTATATATCACAGATGTCAAGCTTCCCTGCCACGGCCTATCAGTGGTCAAGGATTGTCCCCAATCAATGCTATAATCAGAAACATCCCCTAAGCATTCCAAATTGTCCTGTGGTTGGGGGAAGGGCAGGATTTTCCCCCCTAGAAACCGTGGGTTTTGAGCTGATTATTCCCAGGTCCATTGAATTGGAGGAAACAAGGCCTCTGGGACCCCCTGGGACAGGCTCAGCAGAGGGAGTCATGGTGCAAATGGGACACTGTCTGTGAGTGAGTCTGCTTCTGCCATGCTCTGGTCTGGGGTGTAAGTGGTCACATCAAGCCCTGCAGGTGGGGACATGCAGAGCAGTGGCGAATTGCCCAGATATTGCTCAGGACCCATACCCCACTTCCTCTGAATCTAAGCCCTGTGCCTTCCACTGCAGGGCCACAGCAGAAGCCGTCCTCCCAGAGTCCTGGAACCACTGCAAGGGGTTTTGAGGGTGTTCCCTCCCCTAGATGGTGCCCAAGAAGGTGGCTCAGGCTCAGGTGGTGTTCTAGAAGCAGATTGGCAGGTAGATTTGCAGGTAGATCTGCATGGATCTGTAGATCCATGAGGCCTGGACTCTTCCTAACTTTTTTTCTCTATGAAATTTAATAACAAAAATGATGTGATAGCACAGAAAGGATATGATAAATACAGCCTTGTTTTAAGATGGTCAAGACTTCTTTCCTGGCTTTGAAGGTATAACTAAGAATAGTTGCCTTTCCTGTCAACACATACTGGTAATCCCAAAATGTTCACGGTATCTCTTGCTGAGTAACAAATCACCCAGGAAGTAGTGGCTTAACACAACATTTATTTGTTCAAGATTCTGCACTGGGCTGGGCTCAACTGGGTGGTTCTTCTGGCAGTGTCACCTGGAGTCATCTGTGTGTCTTCAGCCACCTGAAGTTGACCAGGACTGGAGATCCAAGGTAGTGCCACTCTCAGCCCTGGGGCCCACCACTGAGACAAATAGGTCAGCAGGGCTGGTGACATTTCTCTCCCTGTGGTGTCAACAGCAAGGTAGCCATACCCCCCAACTTGCTCTAGGCTCCAAGGACATGCCTAGACTGGACGCTGGCACTGTGTCACTCTCCCACATTCTATCAATTACAGCAAGTTGTGAGGACAGGCCAGACTTGGGGAAGAGGAAGAGTGATGAGGAATGTGTGGTTATCTTTAAATCACCACTCAAAGAAGACTTTATTGCTATCTCTTCTCACTGCCAGGCCCAGTGGGAAGCAAGGGAGGCCAAGCAAGTAAGGAGCAAGTTAGGAGGATTAAGGGATACTGCCCAATCATTCCTGGTGTCTGGGGCATAATTGCGACCACCTGTGGGGCCTGAGGATTGGTGATGCTGAGCTGTTACCCCAGCAACCAGCTGGTTCCTGAGGAGCATGCCCTATTTGCATCCAAGCAGGTTTAGAAGGGGTTTGGGCCATGGAGCTGACAGTGATTCCAAAGTCTTAGGCTCTAGCAGGTGCCAGAGCTACAGCAGGCACAGGGCACAACCCCCATGTCAGGCTGCACCCCAAGATGCTCCTCCTTTTATGGATTAGCTGAAGGTGGCCATGGCTCTCATCGGAAGCAATCAAGCATTTGTAGACCAAGACATGTGTGTCCAAAGAACCCACTGATCCTCAGAAATGACATCACTAAAACCTGCAACACTCTTAACTTTCAAATATAACATATTCTGTCATTTAATGCACTGCACTATAACAAACTTTGCATCACCTCGATTAAAATTAGTAATACATCTATACACTACTGAGAACAGTGCTTGGTTTGAGGAAGATACAGGCCCTTGTTCTGCTGATGGTTTCCAGGCTCTCTGTGCAGTTGTATGTTTGTTGGGCTTCCCTCATCCTGACCACATGCAGGAGACCCAACCCCTCCTGCATGTGTGGGAGCTGAGGGCATCAAGGTATGCAGGCTGCTCACACACATGTGGACAGGAGAGCTGAGCCCGGCACCTGCTTTCCAGCACCCGCAGCAACATCTGCCTGGAAAGAGGACATCAGAGTAGCTGGGTCCACTCTGGATGCAACCCCCAGTGGGACCTTGAGATAAACACAACCCATCCCAGGAGCCAGGAGGCCACAGGCCAGCCCCTCTTCACTCTCAGTGTTGCTGCTTCTCTGCCCTCACCCCAAGCCTGGCACTGCTTTGCCTCTAAGGGCACTCAGCATTCACGTGAGCTGGAGTTGATTGCACACATATATTGCTTGCCAAGCACAAACATGTTTCCCCTTCCCTCCTGAGCCTCAAGTCTCCGTCCTTGCTCTTTGTTGTGCCTGCGGTGCCAGGCACCTCATCCCAGGGCCTTGACAGCACTGAGTCACCCTGGCAAACACCAATCCTGGTGGCCCAGGGCCCAGCCTGGAATTATTCTGCTGGTTCCTCAATCATACTGGTTTCCAAAGGCTTTTGCTTGTTTGCGAATTAGTCCTTACCTGCTGCCTTGGAGTGGCTCCAACAATCCAACCTTCTGTGTCTGAGCTTTTAAATGTGCAGTTTTTAAGGCACAAACTCGAACTAGATAGGAAAGAGGAGTGGCCTGGCTTCTTTCTCTGTACTCATCAGTGTGAGCTGTGATACTGTTTGGTTTGCACAGATTGTGCTAGAACTGGAAACAGAACCTCCCAAGGCTTGTTAAGCACCCATACCTCCCCTGTCCCAGGCACACTCTGCTTCTCCATGAGGATGAGGCTAAAGGCCTGTGGCTGTTCCTTCCAGAGATGCAAGAAAAGGGAGCTGGAGGTTGCATCCCACCCACAGCCAGACTTGGGCGGGGAGGAGGCCTCCCAAGCACAGGATGGGGTGGCTGTGGATGAGGAGCGGAGGATGGCCTGGGGCCTTTGAGAGGAGGAAGGACTGATTCATCTGGAGTCAGATAACTGGGCAGCTGGAGCGAGATCTCTCTGGTTCTTCAGTGGGTGCCAGGAGGCTAAGCTGGCTTTCTCATCAGGCCCCCTGAGCACCTATTTTTCCTTTGTGGGGGTTAGTTAGCCTCCCTGGAACACTGGACTTGGAGCCTAGATTCAAGCTCCCTTATTTATAAAGTGGGTCTTCTGAACCCCTGACTCTTCTCTAACATTGGAATGAAGGTTCCTTTTACCTTTTGAGGCTGTGGGAGGTACTTTCACTGTGCTGAGTGACTGCCCTTCCTGGCATGGGCAGCTGCAGGGGCACCTTCTCATGTGCAGGGCTCATCCTTCCTGGGGTGCCCCTTCACCATTGGCAGCCCAGCTGCTCAGACAAGTGAAGGCCCTTTGCATGCTGCTCCCTAGAAATATGTCAGCCATAGAGGTGATTTGACCATTTTTTTTTAGTAGTCATATTCAGAAAGGTAAAAAACAGGTAAAATTAATTTTAATATTTTTACTTAACCCACTGTATCCGGAATATCATTCCAACAGTATCATCAAATAAAGATGATGAATGAGATATGTAATATTTCTTTTTTTATGCTAAGGTGTGGCTTCATCATCCGGTGTGATCTCACACTCCAGCACATCTCATTTTGGATTCATCACATTTTGGGTCTTGATAGCCACCTGGGGCTCATGGCTGCCATGTGGGACTATGAGACCCTGGACAGACAGCTGTGCATGCTGGTCCTTTGCATGTAAGAAATGTGGCCTCTAAGTGGCTTTTTGTGCCAAAGGGGCAGGAGGTGGAGGACTTGCTTCTCCTTCTCAGCTTCCCAGTTGGTGATAGAGGTGGTCCTGTCCTTATAACTGTAGGCCTGGATGGTTGTCCAGGCAGGACTGATTCCTGGAGAGTGCTGGGCTCTGGAGCCTGACATGGTGGAAACAGGGCTGTGTGTAGTAAGAGGTGCACCCTGGTCCTTTCTCTCCCACTGGGGAAATGCAGGCAGGGGCTGTGGGTTGAACCCTGAATGAGGGAGGTGCTTTCTCAGGCTGCAGGACTCCCAGCCTGTGCTGGGCTGCAGGAGATGGGGAGACTACTGTGGTCCTTCACTCTGAAAATGCTCCTAGGTGCTTACTGTGCATGAAGTACTGTGACCCCTTGCAATGCCAGGGTTGCCACAGTCCTTGTCTCGAGTGCAGACACTTGATGGATAAAGCAGAAACATCCATGGGTCCTATTGCAGGGCCTGTGCAAAGCCTGGAGGTCAGAAGACGTGGCCAGGGCATAGGGGTAAGGTGGGTAGATATCAACCATGCCTTGGAGGTCCCAGCACTGCTACAGGGCCTGATAAGATGGGAGTAAGGCTGCCTCTACCTCAAATCACCCAGCTTGGGGTGACAGTGGTGTCAGGGACAGGTTTAGATGGGGAAGACAGAGCCTTCAGGCTGGACATGCCATCTGGGAGGTTTGCCATGGGGCGAGAGTGTGAGAAGCATGGTCTCAGCTGAAAAGAAGAAAAAGGGTGGGGGTGGTAGGGAGTGGCCCAGGGCCTGCTTCTTCTTATCAGGAGAGGTTGCAAAAATAAACCTTCCTTTTAGAGTCTTCAAAATCCTAAAGATGCTAAAATCACCATTTGAAAATACGTCCTGAATGTTCACCTCTGTGCAGGACGGTTGCTTCTAGGTCAAGTGCCTGGTGCCAGGCCACAGCCCACAGGGTGTATTGGCTCCATTATGTACCCTTTATTGGCTGATTCTCTTCTTGGTCTCCCGTACTTTCCAGTAGGTTTCCTAGGATTGCCTCCCACATAAACTCTCGACACTTGAATCTTTTTCTTAGGATTTCTGCTTCTTGGGGAGGCTAAGCTGGGTTGGCACACTTCAGTAAGTATTAATAGCACTAATTATGCTATGCATATTTAAGGGTGACTCTCTGTGAAGTCTATTTCTCAGGTGCCTGTAAACCTCATCTTTGATGTCCAGAATCACTTTTGGTCCTGTGGGCAGTCCCCCTTAATGGGACCATCAACCCCACATACACGCCACCAAGACCTCAGAACGGTGCCTCAGCAAGCGCTGGCAGGGGTGCGTCTCCTGTACCCTGGCACTGTCTGGCCTCATCAGGCTCCTGGCCCTTCTTAGTCAGCTCCCTGCCTCTGGGGAATGCTGCAGCTGCTCTACTGTTCCCTGCATTCCTGATCTCCAGGCTGCTCACCTTGCTACCCCAAGCACTGGACTTGCCAAAACACCAGTCAGCTCATGGGATTATCTTGGGTCCTAGTCCCATCTCTGCTTGGCTCCAGCTGTGGCACAGTGGTCTGGCCATTTCTTCTGTGAGACTCTATTTCCCCACCTGCAGGTCCCCTGACACCAACTGCCCAGTGTCTCTGAGAATGGTGCAGAGTACAGTCGGTCCTCCCTATCCACAGGTTCTGCACTGAGGATTCAACTAAACTCAGATAAAAAATATTTGATTAAAAAACAATTAAAAATAACAATACAAATCATACTGATGAAAAAGACAGTATAACAATGGTTTACATAGCATTTACCTTGTGTTATGTATTACAAGTAATCTAGAGATGATTAAAAGTATACAGGAGGATGTGAGTAGGTTATATGGAAATACTACTCCATTATATATAAGGATCTTGAGCATCTTCGGATTTCGGTATCCTTGGGAGGTTCTGGAATCAATGCCCCAAAGATACGAGGGCTGACTGTAGTTACAAGAGGGCTCTGGAGCCAAGCTGCCCAACTTTGGCACTTCCCAGGTGTATTACGTTGCTGAGGCCGCCACAGCAAAGTACCACATGCTGTGTGGCTTTAACAACAGAAATTTACTATCTCACAGTTTTGAAGGCCAGAAGTCTTGAGATCAAGGTGTCAGCGGGATTCATTTCCCCTGAAACCTCTCTCCTGGGCTTTAGAGACCGCTGCTCTCCCTGTGTCTTCACATGGTCTTCCCTCTGGGCCTGTCTTTGTTGCAATCTCCTTCACTTTTAAGGACACTAATCAAATTAGATAAGGGCCCAGCCTAATGGCCTCATTTTAACTTAATTACCTCTTTAAAGACCCTATCTCCAAATACAGTCACATTCTGAAGTACTGGGGATTAGGCTTCAGTTAGGCTCAGTGGAGGAGACATAATGCAGCCCGTAACATCACCTGAGTGACTTTGGACAAGTTTATTAACCTCTCTGTGCTTCAGTGTCCTCCGCTGTAAGATAAAAGTAATGACAAGGCTACTGTGAAGATTAAGTTAGAATACAAAGTTGTGGTCTTCAAACTTTTTTGCTTGCATAGTTCCTAAAATAATTTCAAAAACTATGCACTCAATCATTTTTTTGTTGACATCTAAACTTTTTCATCATAAATGTAAACTGTTGCAAAAGATGTAATTTCCATCTTTGACATCTTAAAAATGAAATGATTAGATCCATCTTTCTTTCACATCTAAGTGTCTTGAATTTAATGACTGTCTTCATTTATTTAAAGCCATCATGAGAAATAAATACCTACCCAAACAAGCTTTAACTGTTAGAAAATTTGTATTGTTTCTTCTTCTCCTTGAATTTTATCTTCAATACACTTCCCCACGAAATTTCATCCTACTGTAATACATGTTGTGTTTTGAAGGTTCTTTATTGATTACCCTATTATACTTATCTGTAAGACAATATGTGTGTACAAATTTAAATTAATAATTTTTTAATTTCCTCATTTCATAAGTGTTAAAATATTTTTTAGATTGACTTATCAATATTGCACAATTAGTAAACTTTGGAAAATTAGCATAAGATTAATCAAAATGACACAAACATATCATAAATTTAGATACATAATAGCCATAAGAAGCAAAATTTATTGGGAATGCATTTTTATTGAAATTGATTTTTATTTTTACTTCATATACACTTGTATGAATTTTTTAGGGATAAAATTTACTGTCAATTTTGTTAATAGATGTTAGCTCTGAAATACTTCAATATAAAGAGAGTGTGAATGAATGAATGAAATTTTCTTATACTCCTCAATTTTTAGAACTACTTCCAAGGTGTATATCAAAAGTCACATCATGATTTATCATCCAAAATGATTTTTAATACTCTACCAGATGACAACTGGATTAGGTCATTATTCAATCCTTGTTGAAAGCAAAGTATTGGAAACATCTCCCCCTCGTGAAAGATTCAGTTGCCTAGTTAATAATTTGCTTTATTGACATAGATATTAGTATTTTACATCAATTCTTGTTTGATGCCCCATTTACGTTTCAATCTGGGACAGGTCTCCAGGATGGTGTGCTTTGATTTTATGAATAGAAAAGGGTGATGTTAAAAGGGGGGAAGGGAAATGAACACGGCCAGACCTCAGGCATGTTCTAAGAGAATACATTCTTAGGAAAGAATACCATGGGAGGTGAGGATGTTAAGGTGATTCCTTAAAACTGTTTTTCCAAAGAGTACCCAGGGGTATCCAAACCCTAGACTGAAGACCACTGATCCATCTAATAAGCTTAGAATAGTGCCAGGGACACATGAAATGTTTGATAAATACTAACTATGGTTGTTATTATTGTTGCCTCTATAGATTATCTAGTATATAGTAGGTGCTCAGTAAATGGAATACAGAAAGAGTTAGGTATTAATAGGAGGCTGAACCAGATAAACCTGTACAGTTCCATTTGAAGCTGATATTCTCTCATCTTACTTTGGAAGCTGCATAACAGATCACCCCATATGTAATAGCTTAAAGCAATTATTATTTGCTCTCAATTCCACAGGTTGCCAATTTGGGCTGGGCTTAGCTGACCATTTCTTCTGCAGGTCTCAGCTGGAGTCATTCATGCAGCTGCAGTCTCTTGGTGCATTACCTGGGACCTGGTTGTTTGGGGCCTTGGCTGGGACAGCTTGTGTCTGCTCCATGTAGTCTCATCTTCCAGTAGGCTAGCCAGGCTTCCTCATGTGGTGACAGAAGAATTCCCTGCAACAAGAGAGGGCAAACCCCATAGCACAGGTGTCTTTTACACCTCTTCTTGTGACACATTGGCTAATGTTCTCTTGACCAAAGCAAGTTCATGTGGCCAAGCCCAGAGTCAGTTTGGGAGGGGGTACACATGGGTGTGGACATATACAAGGAGGTGTGATTCACTGGGTCCACTGATGTAACAATCTACCACACAATTCAAGGGTCCCCCTGGTTGTTTCAGCTTTACCTCTATTTGAAGTAAATTCAGCTGTGAACCTCAGAGTGGACACTTGCTGAATTATGTGCCTAGGCATTCTTACTTTTCCTCTGCAGCCACAATTATTTGGTTTTCCTGTAGAAGGAGGTTTTGGTTCAAGTCTGTTTTCCTGAGGGCCTCTTTTTAGTCCTGGAAGAGCATTAATCAGAGAATTCAAACTCATTTTTCAATGAGGAGCTTTAAAATGGACAGGTTATTCCATCTGGCCTCAAGAAGGCTTTCTTATGACTCAGGCAGAGCTTAGAGGTTGGGTGACTCTATTACTCCAGGATCCCAACTTAACCTGCCTTGGCCCAAAATGAATACCCAGGAAGTCTGGGGTGTATGGCTTATTGCCTGGCTAGATCCCTGGCTGGGACATATCCAGTTACTGTGGTGTCCATGTGATGGCTCTGTTGTGCTCTTCCAAACAGAAGTATGCAAGTCTTGAGTGTTCGGTGGTATAGCACCAATACCTGAGCAACACCTGGCTCCCTGCATTTCCTGGTAATTCCTGGAGCATATATATCTGAAGTAGCATTGGTTTACCATCTTCTATTATTTTTCCTTTCACAGTGAGACATTATTTGGTGAAATGCCCTCAGAACAGGTAAGAATATTTTCTTCCTTTTTTCAAATGAAACTCTTTGCCATTTAACTTTCTTTTGATATTACCAATAAATTGATTAAATTTGTAGTTTTACCTAAAGGTCTGCATATTTGTCCACAAATATGCTGCAAATGTGTATCCTGCATGCATTTGCATGTTTGCAAGGTCTACAGTCTGGTTTTCACCCTCAGGGATCCAGAGAGCATGCAGCTTTTGCTGGCCCAGCAGGCTTGCTGGAGGAGGCTTGGTGTATGGTCCTGCAGAGCTGCTCCCCAGTTTAGGAAGGGGCTCACACTGGTCTGAACCACTTTGATACATTTTGACCACAAACACCCCTAATTCTCTTCACCAATGCTGACTTACTGTATGCCCTGCTTTTAGCTGGTGAGACACATCTTATAGGTAACATAATAGTTATAAGAGATACTGCTAATTCAAAGTGTTTAAAAATTTGGGACTTCTGATCCAGACAAGATGGCATAGGTCAATTTCTTTCTTCTCTTCCCTGCTGAGTAAATTCTTTAAACCTTGGAAATAACATAAGAGACAACCAAATGAAGACTTTGAAAGGTGGTGAAAAGAAGGTAAACTGGTTTGGAATCCCAGGACTGGAGGAGTAACACAACTGTGAGACATCTTATGTTTTCCCATCCAATAGCAGAAGGTCACCCAGACTTGCTTTTTTCCTACTCCAATCTAGCAACAGAAAACATTCAGGTAAGCTCATTCCTTCCCTGGATCAAAGGGGAGTTCCCCTGAAAACCTCAAGTGAGCCTAGCATCAGCTGCAAAGAGGATGGATCAGGGGCTCCTCCCACAATGAGCACCAGAGGAAGAGCTCACTTTTTCTTCCAGGCTAAGACTCCTTTCCTCAACCAGGTGACACCAAGGCTTCAGGGAAGAGCCAGCAAGAGGCACCTAGACACAAAAGTGGCCCAGCAAGGAAGCTGCTTCATCTCCATGGGTGTGAGGCTTCTCTCCCCTACTGAAAAACATCCAGCTTCCAAATCTGAGGAAACTCTCTCTGTCCCCTCTGGCAGCACCAGCAGGGCCCAGTGGCACCATATAAACCAAACAGACCAAAATAATACTGTAAAGGCTCTGAAAATGAAAATACCATTGGAACTATAGCCCATAGAAGCAGACCAAGATTACACGATAAACCTGGGTGACCGCCTACAAAAATATGAGATTTAAATAGGACCTGGGACCTTGTGACAAGCTACTATAAAAAAAACCACCCATCATTTTAAAAACCACAAAAATCACAACTTGAATGAGAAGAGATAATAGATCGGATCAACACTGAGATGAATCAGGTGTTGAAATTATCTGACAAAAATTTTAAAGCAGTTTTTTTCTTTTTATGAGATGGAGTTTCACTCTTGTTGCCCAGGCTGGAGTGCAATAGCATGATCTCAGCTCACTGCAACCCTCCTAGATTCAAATGATTCTCCTGCCTTAGCCTCTCAAGTAGCTGGGATTACAGGCACCCACCACCATGCCCAGCTATTTTTTTGTATGTTTAGTAAAGACGGGGTTTCACCATGTTGTCTAGGTTGGTCTCAAACTCGTGACCTCAGGTGATCCACCCACCTCATCCTCCAAAAGTGCAGGGATTGCAGGCATGAGGCACCACCTGCAGCCTTAAAGCAGTTTTTATTAAAAAAAAAAAAAAAGATTCAATGATCAATTCAAATTATCTTAAAACAGCTGACAAAATAAAAAAACTCAGCCAATAAAGAAAAAAACAAACATAAGGAAATTATAGAACTAAAAAGTACAAAAACAGAAATGAAAAACTCACCGTTTGGGCTCGATAGGAGAGTGGAGATGTCAGTGGATAGTTTATGAAGTGGAGGACAGAGCAATAGAATTTATCTAATCTGAACAACAGAGAGAAAATAGACTAAAAACAAAGAAGAAATGAACAGACTTCAAGGACCTACAGGACAAAAGATCCAACATTCTATCATCAGAGTTCCAGAAGGAGAGGATAAACAGAGTAGATCTAAAACAGTATTAGAAGAAATAATGGCTGAAAACTCCCCAAATTTGGCAAAAGACAAAGCCCTATAGATTTAAGAAACTGAGTGAATGCCAGGCATAATAATCTCAATAAAATCTACTTGAAAACACATGATAATTGAACAGAAAACAAAGTTGAATGACAGTGCATTTCTGCTCTGAATCCATGAAGGGCAGAAGGAAATGGCACATTTTTAAATACCAAAATAAAAGAACTGCCAACCCCAAATTTTATATCCAGCAAAACTGTCCTCCAGAAATGAAAGAGAAATAAAGACATTCTCAGAAGAAGGAAAGCTAAAAGAGGTTGCCACTAGCAGACCTACTTTAATGACTAAAATACAATCTTGAAACAGAAAAAAATGTTGGAGCCTTAGGAAGGAAGAAGGAATAATGGAAAGAGCAGAAATAGGAGTACATATGGTAGAGTGTTCTTTCCATGAATAGTTGTGAGTTTTAAAAATCACATTTGAGGATTTAAATAAAAATTATAGAATTGTCTGATGCTCAAGACAACACTGCTTAAAAGTGAGTGAGGCAAAATGACCTAAATAGAAGTCAAAAGTCCTTTCAAAGCAATGGAATGTTGGTGCCAGTAGACCATGTAAAGTCACATATGTATATTGTAATGACCGAAGCAATCACTAAAATAACTTTGCAAAAACAATACACTCAGAATTCCTATAGATAGATCTTAAAATTTAGGCGAGTAACACAAAGAAACAGGGGAATGAGAATTACAGGAAATAACCAGAAAACAAACAATAATATGGTAGCCTTAATTGCTGAAATACTATTTATTTTAAATGTAAATGGTCTAAATACATCAATCAAATTGCAGAGACTCGCAGAGTGGATTAGAAAAATGACCCAACTGGTACGCTTTTTATAGGAAATTCACTTTATACACAATGACATAAGTAGATTGAAAGTAAAAGTATGGAAAAAGATATAACACACAAACAATGAAATAAATCAGGTGTGGATGTACTGTAGCTGATAAAATGGACTTCAGGGCAAAAAACCTTACTAGAGGTGAAGACAGACATTAGATGATAAAGGCTCAATCCATCAGAAAGACAAGTTTCCACATGAGTACAAGTCAAACAACAGAACTACAAAATTTAAACAGCAAAAACTGAAAGAGCAGAGAGAAGAAATAGCTAAATCTATAATTTTAGTTAGAGCCTTCAATTCCTCCTCTTCCTCTACTGATTGGCCTGCCGTAGATAGAAAATTAGCATGGTTATTGAAGATCTAAACAACACAATCAACCAATGGCACCCAATTGAGACAGATCAAACACTCTAACCAACAGTAAAAAAACAAATATTTTTCAAGGCTCCATGGGACGTTCATCAAAATAGACCATATCCTGGGCTGAAAAACAAACCTCAACAAATTTGAAATAATTGAAATAATAGAGAATGTGTTCTCTGAGCACAGCGAAATCAAATTAGAAATTAATAACAAAATGGCTGCAGGAAGCTCTCTAAATGTGGAAACAGTTTTTTGTTGAAAGTGACACGCTGATTCTAGATTATATATGTACATTTTTAAAAATAACAAAGTTGGAGGACTTACAGTTCTTCTGTCCAAAACTTATTCTAATGCTAGAGTAATGGAGACACTGAAGTATTGATATAAAGTATATAGATCAATGTAGCATAATTGAGAGTCCAGAAATAAATCCTTATATTTATGGCCAACTGACTTTTGATAGAGATGGCAGGACAGTTCTAAAGGGAAAGCTTTGTCCTTTTGACAGACAGTGCTGGGACAACTGGGTATCCATATACAGAAACATAAACTTGCCTCACATTGCCCCCAAAATTAACTAAAAATAGATCTTAGACCTAAACATAAAAGCTAAAATTACAACATTTCTAGAAGAAAACAGGAGAAAATCTTTGTGACCTTGGGTTGGGCAAAGTGATACTAAACACAGGATCCATAAATGAAAGAATTGATGTAATTAAAAACCTTTGCATTTCCAAAGACACCATTAAGAAATTGAAAAGATAAGTAAGCCCCATATTTGCAAATCAGATAACTGATAAAGAACTTGTTCCTAAAATATATAAAGATCTCTCACAACTCAATAATGAGGTGACAGATAACACAATTAAAAATGGGCACAAAAGATTTGAGCAGATATTTTCCTAAAGAAGATATCCAAATGGTGAGCAAGTACATGAAAGATGTTCAGTGTCATTACCTATTAGGGAAGTGCAAATTAAAACCACAAGTGATATCACTGTACCCCCATACAATGGCTATAACTCAAAAGACAGACAATACCAATTTCTGGCAAAGATGTGGAGAAATTGGATCTTTGTACATTGCTGGTGGGAATATAAAATTGTGCCACCACTTGGGAAAACAACTTGGTAGTTTCTTAAAACCTTTAAGTTACCCTATGACCCAGCCATTCCGCTCATAGGAATCTATCCAAGAGAACTGAAAGCATATATCTCACGAAAACATATATGCAGTTGTTCATAGCTGCTGTGTTCATGATAACCAGAAACCAGAGACAATCTAGATATATCCATCAACTTGTGAATTGGAAAACAAAATGAATATATCCACCCAGTGAGGTACCACTTAGTAATAAAAAGGAACACACTGGGTATGGACCAAAGCATGGATGAGCCCCAACAATACTAAGTGGAAAAAGCCAGATACAAAAAATTGCATACCGTATGATTCCATTTTGATAAAATGCCTAGAAAAGGTAAATTTATAGAGACAGAAAGGGGATTAGTGGTTTCCTCCAGCTGAGGGTGGGAGTGGGGATTAACTATAAAAATACAAGAGGGAACCTTTGGGGGTGATAGAAATGTTTTAAAACTGTATTGTAGTGATGCATGAATCTAAAAGCTATTGAACTGTACACTTGTGATCAGTACATTTTATGGTATGTCAACTATGCCTCAATAAAACCATTTGTTTCTTTTTTCAAGCATATGTCCCAATAAGGCCCCCCAAGACTAGGGTGATTCTGGCATTTCAGACTTGGGTAATGGCTGGAGATGGTCAGAGCTGTGGATGATCAGCCTGCCAACATGCTCAGGATTTGCTTTCTGTGATGTTTTTGTCTGGCCTTTTGTGTCTAGCAAGAAGCCTCTGGCGACTGGGGCCCCTCTTTGTTACCTTACAGTTTGCTCATTCTGAGCTGGGGCTGACTGAGGCTGGAAGTACAGCAAGGATGTCATCCCAGCCTGGTGGACATTAGAATTTGATCTCCCCTCAGCCCTGGGATAAATGAGGTCAAGATGACCACAGAATCTTGTTCAAAGGCTGCCTCCTTCTCTGCCAGCCATGCTGGGCACTGTCAGGTTAGTTGGGTGTCTGAGTGGCAGTTCTCCCTATGAGCAGTCTCCTGTTGGGTCAACCCACAGATTTGCCTTTAGAAAGCCTGCATTTACTCTACCTTCATCCCAGGACCCTGCTAGGGCCAGGCCTTGACCCATAAACCTGGTAGTCAGCTCCTGGCCAACTTTGCGTTCATTTTCCTGATTAGAACCTCATGCCTGTTTGACTTAGTGCAGCCCAGACTGGCCGCCAGTGCTAGTGAATTGGTCAATTATTGCCTTTATGCCTGGCTTTGGCCTGAATTGTGCTCTGCCTCTGTAGCCCAGGCAGTTCCTCCTGTCCCTGTTGTGCCAGGAGCTCCCAGGTCCCAGCACCCTCATCTGTCTGCCTGCTCTGTGCTGCTGCCATGGGCAAACGGGGCCCTGGAGTCTTAAGCTGTGATAAAGAAGAAGCCCTTCTCTGGCTTCTGACCATTTCATCCTAAGGGGGAACCGACAAAAAGCACAGGGTCAGGAGAAGATGCCTGGGTTGGAAACCCTCAGGCAGGGGAGGGGAAGGGCCTCCGGAAGAGACCATGTGCTGGCTCTGAGGCTGCAGTCACTGAACGAGGGGCCTTGCCAAGTAACTGGGCCAGAACCTGGAGACTCAAGGGAATTCCATGACTTGCTAAGAAAAGTTCAAACGGAAGGAAAATAAATCTCATCTTGAATGTTTATTGTCCCCGAGGTTGTAAATTGCTGTCTCTTGGAGGGGTGGCCCTGACCTTCAGGAGTGGGAGACTGTTCCTTTCCCAGGGCAGAGTGCTCTGAGGATGCAGAGCAGAGAGCAGGGCCTGAGTAAGCGTCTCAGGGATCTGTGAGGTTCAATGTGCCCTTCCCGGGGAGGACAGCCCTGAGAGCAGCTCAGCTGGAGGATATAAAATTGCTCCAAAATTCCTGGAAACCTGGAGTGAAAATGAAATCCCCCCAGTTGCACAGAGCTGTGATGCAGTCCATTCTACAATGACTTTCCAATGGATCCAGATGCTTTCTTTCCTGCAGGGCAAGGAAAGTTGTGAGGAGGACTAAAGGGGCACCACAAAGCCAATTCCCAGCCAGGATGTCTCCTGGCCTTTTGCTTCACCTCTACTTATGGGATTGAGACAATAAAGTACTTGCCAATGAGGGAAGTTATAGTGCAGCAATGAATGGTACAGAAAGTCAAGGCAATGGAAGGAGAAATGGCAGGGTATAGATATGGAAGCTGAGGATGGCTGCAGAGACATTGCAGCC
Organism: Symphalangus syndactylus; assembly: GCF_028878055.3. NCBI lineage: Eukaryota > Metazoa > Chordata > Mammalia > Primates > Hylobatidae > Symphalangus > Symphalangus syndactylus. The sequence goes on from NC_072426.2 coordinate 84,500,906, forward strand.
CCCTGACTTCGAGAGGTCCAATGGCCTCTCATTAGAGGCATCTATTTGCAAAGCAAACCTCACTGAAATGAACAGTCTTTACTGTGATCAGTTGTAGGGTCAGATTAATCAGTTCTTTCAGGGGCTTTTCTGGGACACGTGTCAGAGTCAGGTCATTCTCCTCCTGAGTGAACCCTCAGTCTCAAAGAACACCAGAACTCTAAACAGACTTATGCTGTGCCCCAGCCATTTCTCACTCTTGCTTGCTTGGATTTTAACCCACATGCATGCTTGTGCCCTCCCTCTGCCCACATCCACCTGAGCAAGCAAGGTGGTGAGGATGGGGGCAGTAGATCAGGGACGGGGTCTCCTTGGCCACCTCCCTTCCATGCCCCCACAGTCATTACTACCTTGTCATGTCCCCACCGCATCCCAGCACTCAGGCCCAGTGTCCTTCTTCCACAACCCTCCAGGCAGGGGTGGGAGTGGGGAGGGCAGGCTGTGAGATGGGGGTGGTTCCTGGCATAAAGAACATGCACCTGGATTCCGACAGCTTCAGTGTCAGGTAGAGTTGTGCCACTTGGCAGCTTTGTGAACTTGGGCCACTTACTCAGCCTTTCTGGGAATGTTTCATCCTCCACAGCAGGCACAGACTTGCCTGTTGTCACTGTCGCTAAGGGTTTCCATAGGAATTCGATGAGAGAACAGTGGTCGTAGACTGGTGCAGCCCAGCTCTTTACTGGATTTATTTCTTATTCTCAGAAAAACTCTGCAAGGCACAATTGGTTTCCTCAGACTGAGAACATGGATGAAACTGCCAATGATTAGACCAATGACTAGCCCTCTGTCATTTACAAACCTTCTGAATCCAGGTTATGGCTTGGATGTGTGTCCCCTTCAAATCTCATGTGGAAATGTAGTTTCCAATGTTGGAGGTAGGCTTGGTGAGACGTGTTTGGGTCATGGGGGCGGATCCCTCATGAATGGCTTGGTCTGTCCTTGTAATGAATGAGTTCTCTCACCTGATGAATTCACATGAGATCTAGTTGTTTAAAAGAGCCCGGCCCCTCCTTCCTCTTTCTCTTGCTCCCTCTCTTGCCAGATGATATGTGGGCCCCTCCTTTACCTTCCGCCATGATTGGAAGCTTCTGAGGCCCTCACCAGAGGCCCAGAAGCAGATGCCAGCACCATGCTTCCTGCACAGCTTGCAGAACCGTGAGCCAATGTAAACCTCTTTTCTTGATAAATTACCCAGTCTCAGATATTCCTTTATAGCAACACAAATGAACTAATATACCAGGTGACAGAAAAGCCGGCTCAGACTGTCTTGTCCGGGAAGGAATCTTGCAGCTCACCTAACTAAGGATGCTACAGTGGGCAGGTCTCAGGGCAGCTCTAGCCAGAGGGACACAGGGTCATCAGGGTGGTGGCTTCCAGCCCCTGCCCTTCTCTGGGAAGTGCTGTGTCCAGGTGGTGATGAGAACCCAGGCCAGGCAGGCTCCTCGGGGCAGGGACAGGTGCCAGCAGGGATCAGCCCACATGCATCCATCCATGGCCTTTGTGAATGAGTCATCTCTCTTCCTAACCAGCAGGCACAACCCGGCAGTTAGTGGAGCAGCCTCCAGCATGGACTGAGGCTGAACAGGGAGTGGGGTCTCCCACCCAAACACAGCCTTACCCCTGGCTGGGCAGATGCTGAGGAGTCACCTCTCCCTGCCATTATTACCAGGACCCAAGCCTGTGACCCTGTAGAGCACCACTAAAGTATCTCCTGATCTCACCAGCTAGTGTACAAAAATGTTAGCTCAAACAAAAACACCAGCCTGGCAAAGTCTCTGCTGTGGACTTCATGAAGCCAGCAGGGAAATGCAAAGGAAGAGCTTCCCTCGTGGCTGCAGGAGCTTCTTGTGGCTCTAAGGATGAGCTTCTTGTGTGATGTAAACCATTTATTGTAAAGGTCATGGGGGCACTGTGGACAGGGAGATGGCTTGGCAAATACCTCACAAAGGAGCAGCATTTATTCTAATGCTGTGCAGAGGATGCATACAGAAATGTCATGGAGCAGATGCAGCAGAGAGCACAGCTTTGCGACCCACAATGATCTGGCGTCCTTTCTGGGTACATAGGCACTCACATGGGCTGTAGAGAATACTGCCTTGTCCTGCTTCCGATTCAAGGACTCGGAGAGCAGTTTCTGTGTTAATAATGATGGATAATAATGCCAGTAAGGTCATGATAGGTGACTCCCTGTAAGCAATTACTGTGCACTAGACACAATTCTATGTGGTTTGTACATGTCACCCACTTAATGGAAAAGAATCATTTCAAAGGGTCCCTGTGAGTGGGTGGCACCATTCATCCATCTTGAAAGTGAAGTTCTGCAACTTTTAAGCAGCTCCTGGCATATGGAACCAATTGACTTTGTGTGTTTCAGTGGCAGGGAAAGCTGCTGGAGCAAGTTCAAAAAGCCTAAGGCAAGACATTAGGAAACTCCCCCTGTTTGCATGAGTTCTTGGCCTTTATCAATGGCAGCTGACCTTGGGGAGAAGGGGTATCTACAGTTGTTACTATTATTCATTTTACTTTAAAAGATGGCAATGAATTGCCACCGTAGTTGTGGAGACCAATGCCCCTCCTTCAAGATTCTGCACATAATGTTCTGGGCATGGGGTTATGGGGTGGCGAGTGTGCTGTGTGAAATCTTGGAAGGAGGCCATAGAGCTGCTTGGAAAGGAACGGATGGATCCCTCCCTCCATCTGTGTCAGGCATCTTTCTTGTCAGAACCGAGATAGACAGGCAGGAAGACAGGAAATACATGGACATTTCTGGAAGTAAAATAATCAGCTGAAGTGACACCTTTCAAAGATGTGTGGAGCAAGAAGAGCTCAGGGGGTCTGGAAGGATATTGGGAGGACTGGAACCAACACAGCTCCATTAGCTCCATGCACTAAGGGTTTCTGAATGGGGATATTTGGCTTGACAAAAGCATTTGACGTCCCAAGGTGTCCCAGTTCAGACCACAATACATCCCTTTGGAGTGTATGACAGACAGCTTTGTGCCTAGGATGAGGGGCATCTACTCATTCAAGAAGGAATAAGATTGAACAGATCTCAAAGAAGTGTTTTGATTTGTAATTCGTATGTCCGGGTGCAAAGATCGCCCTGGGCCAGAGGAAGCACCCAGCATCTTTGGGATGGCTGGATTTGTGAAAGTCCCTTGGCTCACACAGTTCGCTGCACCTCCTGCACATCCCAGAGAAAGACTATATTAGAAGGACCATTTGATGGCCCAGGGACGTTAAAGGCAGGGGTGAGGACTCGTGATGCCACAGGCCCCGTGGTTCAGCACAAGTTGCTCTGACCTCACATTTAGTTTTGAAAGCAGAGTGTGGCTGGGTGCATGCTTCTTAGTTATAATTATGTTCTTTGGTGGAATCAGCTCAGTTTATGCTGTTCCTCCTGCTCCCCACCTTCTGCTCCCAAATACTCTTTAGTGCTAGAGGCACAAAATTCCCGGCTGGCTAGCCCACCATGCCTACCTTCATTTTGGCAGCTGACATCACTTGTTCCAGACGATTTCCAAGCACATGCCCCCTTCCTCCTCTGCGCTTTCTTCTCAGGATGGCCCTGGGTCTTGGGCACCAGCCACATCCTCAGTCCCCAAGACCCCACTACCTGGGTTGGCCTGTCCTCCTCCCTCTGGGGCAGGAGTTTGAGCAGCTGCGACAGTGCTGTGGGTTCCCCACACTGAATCTAAATCAGACTTGAAATGCGGTGGAATGTTAATGTCTCCTTCTGGTACTTCTCTTCAGGGAGATAGTTTAAACTGGGAGTAGCCACTGTGGCTCTGGTTCTATTGACCTTGTTCCTGTTCCAGTTTTCTTGTTATCTGTTATCTGGGCTGGGTCCTGGGTCCTTGCTTCAGGGCCAGAGGAAGCAGGCCAACATGGATCAAGTCCCATGTCCCCTTCTCAGCTGGTGACTTTTGAGAAGGGCCTGGATCTCTCTGAGGCCCCATTTTTGCAACAAGGAGGGCCAGAGGTTACGGATACCAAGCTCTTTCCACAGTGCCTTGCATAGGATGGACACAAACATTGATGTTACTGTTGTTAACTTTAGTTTCTGAAAAATATGATTGCTCAGAATTTGTTCAATACCTTGCAGAATCTAGGTTGGCTGCTTTGCCTGGTGTTCAGGAGTGGCTGCCCATCGCTCAGGAATGCAGCCTCTCTCATGACCTGCCTGGTCTGTCCTGCAGTGGTGCTTTCCAGCACCGCTCTATAATGGGAGGGCAGCTGTCAAGGGGATGTCATGCTGTAATATCCTAGGCAGGAAGACTTTATGATCAAGGTCTAAGTTGAAACTTGCAGCCCTACTCACTGGGCTGAAACAAGGGCACCATGAAATACCCAAGTGGCAACATCATCCTCCCTGGGAAGTACCGTGAAGCGTCTACACTGCACCTGCACACTGGAGTCTAGGGCCAGTTGCTATTTAGCCGTTTCACACCCCATCTAATTTAGGCTATACTCTCTCATCTGACCCTCATAACTTTGCAAGATAGATAGCCAAGATACACCTCCCCCTTTACAGATTGGCGGGTGGAAGCCCAGGGAAGTAAGTGACTTGCCCAGGGTCACCTCTCTGGTCGAAGTAGAATCAGCTTTAGTGGCCTTTTGACCCCTGTTCAGCACCTATTCACTCAGTCCAGCTGCTGTGTGTCATGGAGCAGAACTGCCAAGCCTTTGTGGGACAGAAGCTCCTTCTGGGAGGTGGCCAGGCCGGAACCTGGTACATCTTACAGCAAGGCCTCTGCACGTGCGACATCCTGCCTGCCCTTGTTGGAGGCAGAAAAATAGCCTTGCTCCACAACGAGCTCCCACAAATAGCACTTCCCTCTAATCAAACAGCTGTCTAATTTAGAGGGAGTTTCCGGGCGGGCCTGTTTTCTGTCTTTCTTGGTTTGACTCACTCCAACAAGGCTTGCTCTGTTGTGTCAGAGACAAAATATAGCCCTGTTCCAACCCGAGATGTCGAATAACTTTTCTCGTAAGTTAATCATAAGGTGGACTTTCTTAGACAAAACTTCCAACCAGTCCTGCTGGCTCAAGGGGAGAAACAAGATTCTGAGAGAGTGTCTATCCTATGTCAATGTGGTGATTCATTGTCTAAATCAGATCAAATTGTCAAAATATGAATTAAAATTAAATGTAGTGCAGTTTTACTGTTTTGAAGGAAAATTATGATGACAAATCAGGTGTTTTCCAGCTTAAGGAAATCCCTGAACATGATGTTATAAGTGCCTAAAAATGATGTTCCAGAAACTTCCATTTTATATTAAACAGTTAAAAAAATCCAAAAAGAGAATAGGAAGTGGAAATATTTGTTTCTACACTGTGCGAGGTGCAGTTGGGGAGACTACCCAAGTTTTGAGGCAAAAGAAGAAAGGAAAATGTCAAAAGATTTTAACAAAAACAAATTTAAAAACTGTGCATTGAACAAAAAGCCAGAATTCAAAGGGAATTGGGAAAAATATTTTCAACAAATATGTCCCAATAGTGTAAAAGTTGCTTGCAAACCTGTAAGAAAAGCTCAAGATCTTAAATCAAGAGCAGAAATCAAGAAAATTCTAAATCAAGATCCAAAAAAAAAAAAAAAAAATCCTAAATCAAGAGAAGGAGCTATCCTTACATAATAAATGAGAAAACTCCTTAGACAAACATGGGAAGTGTCCATTATCACTAGAAATCAGAGAAATGCAAATCAAAAAGGAATCAGCTTTTCCTTCATTAAATGAGTCATTTTTAAAAAATTGACAAATGGCGTTAAAGAGGATGACGTAGGTATTCTCATTTGTTGTGGCATAGCTGTGGTGTAGTACTAACTTGTCAAAAATTATTTTGACAGTAAGTATTAAATAGTCTTGAAAATGGTCCTTTTCCATGACCTAGTAATTCCAGCTTTAGAAATTCAACCCCAAAATGAAAGTCTAAGAATAAAAAACCATTATGCACAAATACATTTTTAGCAGTGTCATTTCTATATTAAACTGAGAAAGAAATGAGATGTTTAGATGTTAGGGAAATGGCTAAGTAAACATTGGCTTATTTCCTCACTGGAATAGTATGAGAATATAACAATATGAAAAATTTAGATTAAGTAAAAATAAGAATACAAAATTATAATATATGATTTAAAAACACTATGAACAAGGAAGGGTTGAAAATTTGTATCTACACACAAAAAAACTGCACATGGATGTTTATAGCAGCTTTATTCATGATTGCTAAAATTTAGAAGCAGCTGAGAGGCCTTTCAGCAGGTGAATGCATAAACTGTGGTACATCCAGATGACAGAATATCACTCAGTGCCCAAAAGAAATGAGCTGTCAGGCTGGGAGCAGTGGCTTATGCCTGTAATCCCAGCAATTTGGGAGGCCAAAGTGAGTGGATCACCTGAGGTCAGGAGTTCGAGACTAGCCTGATCAACATGGTGAAACCCTATCTCTACTAAAAATACAAAAAATAGCTGAGTGTGGTGGCAGGCACCTGTAATCCCAGGTACTCAGGAGGCTGAGGCAGGAGAATCGCTTGAACCCGGGTGGTGGAGGTTGCAGTGAGCTGACATTGCGCCATTGCACTCCAACCTGGGTGACAAAGAGAGACTGTCTCAAAAAAAAAAAAAAAGAAAGAAAAAGAAAAAAGAAAAGAAATGAGCTGTCAAGCCATGAGAAGTCACAGAGGAAGGGTAATTGCATATTGCTAAGTTGAAGAGGCCAATCTGAAAAGGCTATATATTGTATCATTCCAACTCTGTGACATCCTGGAAAAGACAAAACTGTGGAGACATTAAAAGATCGCTGGTTGCCAAGGGTTAGGGTAGAGGGAGGGATGAATAGGCAGAGCACAGAGGATACTTAGGGAGTGAAACTACTCTGTATAATGCTATAATGCTGGGTTCTTGCCAGTATAAATTTGTCCAAACCCATAGAATATACTGTACATCTGTACTAAGGTGACCTGTGGACTTTTGTGGGATACTGATGTCTAATGTAGGTTCCTCAGTTGTAGCAAATGCACTACTCTAGTGCAACATGTTGATCATGGGTGCATGTGTGGGGGTGGGGGTTATATGGGAAATCTATCTTCCACTCAATGTTTCTGTGAATGTAAAAGTTCTCTAAAAAATAAAGTTTATTTAAAAGCAAAAGCAAGGAAGAGGAAAAAGAGTGGAAATATTTATGAAGGTTGTGTTTTGGTTATGACAGTCTTATTTTCTTTGGTTTCCATGCCTGTAATTACCCTTTTTAAACACAAGCATGCATTATTTTATATTGGAAATAAGAAATAGGCATTTCAAGAGTTTATAAAACTACAGAATGAAGCTGAACATGTGGTTGTATATGTAAACAATTCTGAGAATTTAGGATCCCTTGTTTGCTATTGTTGGTCAAAGTTTTGTAAATTCACATTCTTTTTGGCTATTTGTGAATTTACACAATTGATCCTATACTCTAAAGCTATGACCAGTTAGAATCTCCATTCCCAATAAAAATAAGGCATCTCTGGGGAATCTCAGTGGGAACTGTATTGTTGGAATTTTTCCCACAATGTGTGATTTGGTTTTTATTTATTTTTAAATATCTAGGACTATTATTAGAATAGCCTATCTCTTATTACCCATGTGTATATTTATTTGCATTTAATTATAAACATATCCAGTAATGGTTCTCCCTGTCCTGTCTCACATCTGTTTAATTCCTTAGCACCCCCATTCTAGGGAACCACTATTTTTAAATTCTTGTGAATATTTCTGGAGCTTCTTTATGTATGTGTAAGCAAATGCTAATATATATTCTTATTTTCCCTTATTTTTATGTAAAAGTGGCACATTTTATACATTGTCCAACACCTAGCTTTTCCACTTAGCAATGCATCTTTCCTTATCAGGATACATGTAGCTTCTTCGTCTTTATACAGATGACCCTATGCCACGGATTCACCATAATCTACTCAACTAGTCCCCTGCTGATGGAAAATGGGCTGTTTCTCATCCATTGCTATTATAAACAATGCTGTAATGACTGATCTTATGCACATGACATTTCCTACGTGTGCAAGGATATCCATAGAACGAATTCCTGGAAATGAAATTGCCAGGTCAAAGAGTCTAAGCTCCTGTAATTTTGATAGATGTTACGAAATCATTCTCCATCAGGAAAGATCACACTGCTGCCAGCGATACTTTTGAATGCCAGATTCCCTGCACCCTTACCGAGAGTGCTTTGCCTCATATTTGACTGCAGCCATTTTGATTTGGAAAAAAAAAAAAGAATTCCTCTCTCCTGAGGGAGCTTTAGCGTGTTTTCATGTGTAAATGAGTCTTTCCTTATGTGTAAAAACTGCCTGTTTCCAACCTTCTTTTATTTTGATGATTGGGTCATATTTTTATGGATTTCTAGAAATTCTGTATGTATTAGCGAGATAGCCTCTCTTGAGACCTGGACTTACCTAGCTGGGACATGTGCCTGCGGACAAGAGATTATAAAAGGTACTTCCCTCTGGATTACTGGAGCGAATAGGAAGCATTTGCAAGAAGATGAATGGTTATTCAAGAAAGTTTGTGAACTCCAGCCCATGAATAGCACCGAGAACAAGTTTCATATTGGAACAGTGTATGTTTGCAGCTTTCCTATTTGCTGCTTACCAACAATGTCACTTAGAGCAATCATACAGCCTCTTTAAGCCTTGGCCTTCTTACCTGTAATGTAAAAGGCTTATCTTCCCGTCCCTTTGGGTTATGGCTAACACATATTAAGAAACTGATACTGCAGTAATTACACAGGGTCAAGGTAGTTGGAAACACTCCCAGCGCTCCTCAACGTGAGCTCCCTTTACCTGTGCTAAAGGTAAAGGTGCAGCAGGAGAAGAAAGCTCCGGCAGTCACAGGGGACCCCAGACACATCCAGGTGCAGCTCCCCAGAACCCCTTCCCAGTTGCTGGGGAGATGTTTGCCTTTGGATTATGAACCACAGAGATGTATGCAAGGAACCTTGGTTTTAGGGAGCTCAAGCAGAAGCTTCTAGTGGCATAAATAATACCCTACTGGTGATGTAGCCAAACCAAACTGTGTAATCAGTTAAACCAGGTGTCAACCGTCAACCCACGCATCCCTAGGTAATATACACAAGCTAGCCCTGGGTCCCTCCAAGGAATTTGGGACTGTAAACAGCACATTCATTATAAATCACCAACTGGCTCAACTTATCCTTCTTATCTTGGCCAAAGATCAGTACCAGACTTCCAGACCTCCCTGGAGATGAGCACAGAGTGCTTCCAGTCTACCCATATGATAACCTTCCCTTACGCAGGTACACAGGCAGCACTCAGAAACTATTGGAAGCTATTGTGGGTTTTTCTTCCTTTCTCTTTTGCAACAAATCTGCCTTTGGTTTCACTGGAAACTTTTTCTTCTACAGCTCAGGGGAGACTGTCACTAGCGTGACCAGCTTGGCCCCACTACAGCCCAAGAAGGGCAAGAGGCATAAGGAGAAGCCTGACATTCCTCCTGCAGTCCCTGCCAAAGGTAAGGAGCTGGCCTGCAGTTTCTTACCTGGAAACTATCATTATTGATCTGTGTGGGTCTGGGTTTCCATGTTGGATTATGACAGGGAGCATAGGCAGATGGGGAATATGACATGACATTTAATGATTATATAGTCTGGACCCCCACCTAGATTCTGGGCATAACTGGTGCTCAACCGTCTCAGCCCTTAGCCCAGTACTTGGGTTGGGGGTGGAGGTGGAGGAGGAAGCAACGGCCTAGCATAGCTTTAGCAGGGGGAAGATCAGCATCCACAGATGATTCCAGATTGTGTTTCACTTTGATCTATTAAAGCTTGCCACACATGAGGTGGGGTGGTGGGGTGGGATGAGGAAGTCTTCTTGGTTCATTCAAGGGAAGAAAATCTCTCTGAATTTTTGAAGATGTCAACCAGGTGTGCAATTTATTTCACAGTTGCTCTGTGTATAAAATGAGGGCTATCCTGTGATTCCAGTTATGATTTAGAGCAATGTAAGTGAGGAAGATAGGTGTTTCTGGAGGAAAGAACTGCAAGAATATTAGGAGAACCAAGACTGACTATAGATAGTTCCTAAAATAACTGGTCAATTTAGGAGATATTCATGCCTCAGCAAATTTGAAATATAGTTGGGGGAATACAAGGGTTGCCCCCCAAATGAACAATTCTATTCCTCAACTGCGGCTTTGCATGCTTCCCCTAGGGACACATCAAGCCCTGTGGGGAAGCCAGTGGTGGTGAGGCTGAGCGCACATGGAGTGGAAAGAGGGCTGGAGGGTGTGGTTGTACTGCAGGGGGATGAAAAGCATAGACCTGGGAGGGAAGGGAGTAGAGGACGCCTGCCTGGGCCAGGCATCATACCGCTTGATGTCATTCATTCCACAGTAGATATTACCCACCCTTACGAAAGTTGAAAGTGAGATTTAGGTAAGTGGTAGAGCCTGACTTTCAATGCCAAGTTCAAATCCTAAATGGTTCAAGACTAGTGAGTGACATGACACCGTGGGAAGGGCCTCACTTTCTTTTTCTGTTAAGTGGGGACAATAAGACCCTCCCTGATGACCTCACAGGGCTGCTGTGAGGATCAAGAGTCATTGTGATCAGCGCTAGTGGCTAGTGTGTGGGTAGGACGGAGTCTCCCAGGGAAGGTCCCAGCTTCAGCCTTCACTGGGTGCATCTGGTTCTCACCTGCACACCTGACATCCATGTAGCTGGCAGAGTTTTATGCAGAGTTGTTTTGTTGACCTTGCTGAGGGAGACGATGACACGTTCAAAGACTAGGGGAGGATCACCCCCGCCGAGGGGCACCACTGATGCCTAGATCGGCAAGTTCTTCCATGGGACCAGGAAAGGGTCTGAGACCTCTCAGAATATGTCCCTGATGCTCATGATCTGTGGCCATTAAGTGTTCTGGGAGGAACCACAAGCTAAACCCTTGACCTACTTCCACAGCTCCGATAACACCCACGTTCCATAAACCGAAACTGCTGAAACCACAGAGAAAAGTCACCCTGGTAAGTAACCGTCTTCTGTATTCCTATCGTACCTTAAGCCTCAGACACAACTCAGATTCCAAAACAGTGCCTTTATTAACTCAAAACATGCAGAAAGCTTTAGAAACTTTTGTCCCCAAACAAAAGCATTCTCTCTTCTCAGGTGCCAGCTTTTGAGTCAGCCTTTCTCCATACTTAGTTCCCAGAGTAACTCTTTAAAAATCCAAATATTTTATATTATAAATGCTCTGTTTCAAAAGGGAGAAAAGCCATATTCAGAAATGTATAAAATAGAAAGTGGCCCTGCTTGCATACATTTACCTGATAATTACTCCAAAGAGACTGCTGCACATGTTTTCCAGAAAATATGTCATAGCTTTTGATTTTGAACAATTTTAGATTTACAGAAAAGTTGTAAAGCTGGCACAGAGAGGTCCCATGTACCTTCATCCACCTTCTCTTAGTGTTGGCTTCTTACACAGCCATGGTACATGTGTCAAACTGAGAAATTAACATCGGTTCATTGCTATTAACTACACTTCGGACTTAACCAGATTTTGGTCTAGCTGCTAATGTTCCTTTTCTGGTGCAGGATCCAAATCCAGGATCTCACATTGCATTTAGTTGTTACATCTCCTTGCTTTCCAACAATCCAAGACAGCTCTGCAGGCTTTCTTTTTCTTTCATGGCCTTGACACTTTTGAAGAGTAGTGGCCAATGATTTTTTAGAATGTCCCTCAATTTTGTACTCTCTGAGGTTTTTTGAGCATTAGAAATGGGGTGTATTAGTCAGTCCTCACACTGCTATAAAGATACTACTCAAGACTGGGTAATTTGTAAACAGGTTTATAAAGAGGTTTAATTGACTCAGTTCCTCATGGCTGGGGAGTCCTCAGGAAACTTACAGTCGTGGTGGAAGGGGAAGCAGGCACATCTTACATGGAGGCAGGCAAGACAGGGTGTGTGTGAGCACAGGAAAAACTGCTATTTATAAAACCATCAGATTTCATGAGAATTCACTCACTTGTCACGAGAACAGCAGGGAGGAAACCACCCCCTAACCCAATCACTTCCCTCCCTTGACACATGGGGTTTACAATTCGAGATAAGATTTGGGTGGGGACACAGAGCCAAACCATATCATGGGGTTACGGATTTTGGGGACAAACAGCACAGAGGTGGAGCTCCCTTCTCATTGCATGATATCAGGGCACATGACGTCAATATATCTTGTTAATGGTGATGCCCATCTCAATCACTTGGTTAAGGTGGTGTCTGCCAGGTTTCTTTACTATGAAGTTACTATTTTCTCCTTTCCAGACTCTATCTGTTAGAGGCCAGTCCCTGAGTCCAGTTCACATTCAAGGTGAGGAGAGTTAAGCTCCACCTCTAGAAGGGAAGCATGTCATGAATTTGTGGATATGTTAAGCCCACCACAGTAATTAATAAAAATCTTAGAGGAGATATGTTAAGGCTTGCAAATATCTTGTTTTTCCTTGAACTTTTGCCCGCTAATTTTGCATTCATCAGTGGATTTTGCTTGCAGCAGATTTTACTATGGTGCACTAAGGTGATTTTCTATTTCCCTTAATCTTTCTAGATGTATTATTTGGAATTATTCTATAAGGAAGAGCGGCCCCCTTTTCTCATTTGTTTATTATTCACTAATTCCTTGATACCAGTATGGATGCGTGGATATTTATTTTTTAGTTTTTAACTACATTATTATTTATTTTGTTGTTAATATTGTTCAGCAGTTAGTTGTGTGTGTGTGCACGAGAGAGAGAGAGAAAGACTGTCAAAACTATGCTAAAGTGTGTATGTATTACAAAGGGCCAAGACAATCTTGAGGGGGTAGTGCAAGGTGGAGGATTTATATGCCAATTCTTGACATCTACATTAAAGCAAGTGTAAGTAATACAATGGCGTATTACTACAAGGGCAGACAAGTAGACAAAGGAACAGAATAAAGAGCCCCAAACACAAGTACATAGGATTGTCATTTGATTTATGACAACAGTGACATTGCAGTGCAGTGAAAAAGAGATTATCTTTTCAATGTATGGTGATGGGTTTGTTGGATATCCATATGAAAAAAAGGATCTATAGCCCCTACTCTACACCACACACAAAAGTTAACAGGAGATGGATCATAGACATAAGTATGAAAGGTACAAAGTAAAGCTTCCTGAAGATAGCATTTCTTCCTAATTTCAGAGTAGACAAAGATGTTTTTAAACAAGACACATAAAGCACCAACATAAAGGAATGGATAAAGAAATCTGGGTTATGTTAACATTTAGAACTTCTATTCATTAAAGATACTGTTAAAATAATGAAAAGGCAAGCTGCAGATTGGGAGAACATATCTCTATGCATGTATCTGCCAAAGGTTTCCCTCCCTCTCTCCCTCCTTTCTTTTCTTTTCTTTAATTTTTCCTTCCTTCCTTCCTTCCTTCCTTCCTTCCTTCCTTCCTTCCTTCCTTCCTTCCTTTTTCTTTCTTTCTTTCTTTCTCTCCTTTCTTCTTGAGTTTTTCTCTTCTTTATTTCTCTCTTTTTTTCTCTCTCTCTTTCTTTCTCTCCTTCCTTCCTTCTTTTCTTTAATTTTTTTCTCCTTTCTTTCTCTTTCTTTCTTTCTTTCTTTCTTTCTTTCTTTCTTTCTTTCTTTCTTTCTTTCTTTCCTTCCTTCCTTCCTTCCTTCTTTCTTTCTTTCTCTTTCTCTCTCTCTCTCTCTCCTTCCTTCCTTCTTTTCTTGTCATTAATTTTCTTTTCTTTTCTTCTTTCTTTTCTGAGGCAGAGTCTTGTTCTGTCACCCAAGCCGGAGTGCAGTGGTACTACCTCGGCTCACTGCAGCCTCCACCTCCCGGGTTCAAGTGATTCTTGTGCTTCAGCCTCTCAAGTAGGTAGGATTACAAGTGCATGCTACTATGCTAGGCTAGTTTTTATATTTTTGGTAGAGTTGGGGTTTCACCATGCTGTCCAGGCTAGTTTCGAACTCATGGCCTCAAGTGTTCCTCCCACCTCTGCCTCCAAAAGTGTTGGGATTACAGGCATGAGCCACTGCACCTGGCTGACCTGACAAAGGTTTCTTATCAAGAACATATGAACACCTACCAATCAATAAGAAATAAAAAGACAGCACTACCAAAAAATGGGCAGAAGGTTTAAATGTGCACCTGACAAAAGAAGATACACAAATAGCCAGTAAACTCATAAAAAGTCCTTAACCTAATAGGCATCATGGCAGTGCAATTTAAAAGCATAAAGCCGGTTCACCTCCACCAGGATAGTTAAAATGAAGTACTTGTGCAGTTTCTTTTTTGCCTGTATTTCTCTGATCCATTTGGAGTTTAGAAATGGATCCAATTTTATCTGTTTGTCAGACTCTTTTTTATTTTACCTTATGCCTTCTATTTCAACAATCATTATTTGCTAATTTCATCACCATATTCTAAAGAATTATTTGAACTTAACTTTTGTTTTGTTGTTTATTCCTTTTTTTTTGAGTCCAGTGTCTTTTCCTTCATTACCTTTACTTGCCTTTCCATTTGAGCAATTTGTCTGTGAATGGAATTCTAGATTCATAAACTTTTTCCACTAGGTGCAGAGAAGTAGGATAAGCACTTCATAATGCATTTCTCTGAACTTCCTGTATTGCTGAACATAAATGCCAAACTCATGACTGTCACCTATATTTCCCCATATTATTTGAGCCACATGGGTAATTTAAACTTTCTAGTAGCCACATTAAAGGCATGAAAAGTAACAGATGAAACTGATCTTAATGTTATAGTGTATTTAACTTAACATATCAAAAATATTATCATTTAATCATGTAATCAATATAGCAATTATTATTTTCTATTATTTTTATTGTGATAAGTCTTCAGAATCCAGTGTCTATTTGACACTTACTGCACATCTTAATTCACAGCCACAGTTCCAGTGCTTAGTAAACACATTTGACTAGTGGCTACTACGTTGGATAGTGCATCCCAGAATGATCTAGCCCCCATTGCTTCTTTGACATGATTTTTATGACCATCCCTCTCTCTCATTTCCCTTCAGCCACACTGGCCTCCTTGCTAATCCTTAAATATACCAATCATGTCCCTGTGTCAGGGCCCATGTACCCACTCTCCCCTCTTCCTGGAACATCCTCCTCAGGATCTGTCCATGGCTTATTACTCACCCCCTGTGGTCTCTGATCAAACATCATGTAATGAAGGAGCTGTCCTGGTAGCCTATATAAAACACCACCCACCCTGACATATTTTGTGTTTATATCTATTAATCATCCATCTCTTCTACCAGGCTACAAGATCCATGAAGGCAGGGAGCTTGCCTGCTGTGATTCCTGCTGTATTCTTCATGTTTAGAAATGTGTTTAGTGCAATGGGTATTTGTTTATGATTCTGCACACCAGCCCTGTTGAGTAGGTTCTGTAATTCTACATCCATAGTTGGGTACATGAGCCTCTGAGAGTCAGCAAAGTGAGAGATGGGTGACTTACTCAAGGTCACACGGCTTGTGGGTTGCAGTCAGGGTTTAATCCAAAATCCAAGGTTTTCACCAGCACATTGGAAGCTTTGCCTCAGTGTGGAGTCTGGGCCTGGCTGCTCTATGCGTGATCCGAATGCCTGTGTGGCTCAGACTTGCTCCTGTCCTTGCTACTGTGTGCTTCACCTGTTTTTTAAAGAGAGTCTTCTTTTGCCTGCAGTGAACTGTTGGTTCTACAGGCTTTTCATATAGTGGGTTCCATTTGGTTCATGTTATCAAAAAATCCTCATCAATTCTACTCTGTTGACTATACCATATGGTTCTTAAATGCAGCAGCAGGCCTTTTGGCTTATTTTAATAGACCATTGGCACTCAGTGGGCTTTTGGAAACTGTGGAGCATAAAGGCTAAAACAATCAATTTCCCTTGGCCTTGGAGCATCCCGGTTCTCACCTGTGACATTCAGTCTCCTGCAGATAGACAGGCTGAGTTCACTGTCCTAGACTGTGTGCAGCACTGCACATCTGGGTGTGCATATTTGTTTATGTGGCTCTTTTAGATCTTTTCTTTCTAATTCTGATATTTAACAACTACCTCAAGAGTGACTACAGAGTGACTACATTTAATTTCCCCACCTTGTGTTCTCTCTAAGTTGCTCAGGACGTATTGTTTCTAATCCAGTCTCTCACCCCTGCTAATAACAGAAACAACTGTATATTGAAGTTTTATTGCTATGTCTCAGGGATAGATCAAAAATGTGCTTTTGGCATGTCATCGTATTTAATTCTTACAGTAAGATTTTCCCATTGCCCCCTACAAGCTTTGCATGTGAGAACAAACAACACTCAGTTTAAAAAACATGATCTGTACCCATAAGGTGTAATGTCATCAGTCTTCAGGAACAACTTTCCCTAGTGCATAGCCTGGGCAGACCCACTTCTAATTTATCCATTAAACATGAAAATTGTTTGTGCACCTCTTGGGTGCAAAATGCTATCTTAAGCAATTTTTTGCAACTTATAAAAATATCAGATTCAATAGAGTTTTCAAATATAGCTGTGGTCCTGACTACAAGTTTTTTGTTGTTGACTTCTTTGTGTGTCTGAGCTGATGTGCTTCTCTGGGTGCGGACTCATCATAGGAAATTCTCAATTTTCACAGATAATTGATTGGGCAGTTATATGCATTTGAGAAGGATTCTTTATTTTATGGAAGTATTCTCAATAACAGTTCTTTAAATAACAGGTTTTCCCTTGATCATTTAAAATATGAAGAAATTGGAAGTTTTTATACCAAATTTTCCAGAAACAAGGTCAATTTGGAAACTAGTTTACACCTATAACAATTCACAATAAAGACAAGAGCTGACCTCAGCAGGGCCTCTATCTGACCATTAGTTTAGAGACAAAAATATCAGGCCTAGCATCTGCAGTTTTTGGTGAATATCAAGATTTATTTTCCCAGGAGGCCAGCATTGACCTCAGTCTCAGTTTGGTCGATATTTATCTCTTAGATCAATAAGTCTTGATGGCTATCAAACAAAAGTCGATAGCCACCTGTTGACTCACACAAAGTTAGTGGATAATTTAGAAAATAATTTGGGGGCCTGGTACCAATTTAGGTGTCTAATTCTGTAATGGTTCTATGTTACCCCAATCTCTGTAACACAGTGCTTCCTGCTGTGATCCTAGGCCACAGAGCTCCCCAGCCCCTCTGTCTAGAAACCAATCCGACAACCTCCACTGACTCATTGACAAGAAGTGGGAAGGCTCACAGGGAGAGCCTCCATTTATCAGGCGCCTATTGTGTGCCAGCTGCCGCATTAGACGATTTATAGGCTCTGGGTGAAAAGCATGTATCCTTTATGTCTGCAATCCCCATGCCATTAACAAGTGGGAATCTTTTCTTAGGTTTCCAAGACAAAATTGCATTTTGCAAGAAGTGTGTACACTAGACATTAACAGTAGTCAGAAGTTTTTAAAAAATGGTAGGACAAAAGAAGAAAAGGGTGAGGCCAGGCACGGTGGCTCATGCCTGTAATCCTAGCACTTTGGGAGACAGAGGCGGGCTAATCACCTGAAGTCAGGAGTTTGAGACTAGCCTGGCCAATATCGTGAAACCTTGTCTCCATAAAAATTACAAAAAAAATTAGCTGGGGATGGTGGCACGTGCCTGTAATCCCAGCTACTTAGGAGGCTGAGGCAGGAGAATCGCTTGAACCCGGGAAATGGAGGTTGCAATGAGCCGAGATCGCACCACTGCACTACAGCCTAGGTGACAGAGTGAGACTCTGTCTCAAAAAAAAAAGAAGAAAGTGAGAAAAGCATTTTAGACATTTTAAAATCAAGGTATCAAAACTGCTTTTCCTTTTTTTAAAACAAAACAACCAAACAACCTGCTTTCAAAGTTCTGCTAATCAGATAATGAGGCCACGTGGATCACACAGGCGCTTTCTGTCTGACACTGTGACCAGTTTGTCTAATAAACATTTACAATTCCCATATATCAGTGCTCCCTCATCCCCTTGGGGTGAGGCATTGGCCCAAGCATCCCTTGAAGCCTCCTGGGGCCATAGGAGCTAAATGCACTGCAGCAAAGCTTCAGAAGCCTTGGAGCTGATTCACACACTTCCAGGAAAAGCTGTCATTACTTCCTTGTTTCAGAAGACACTGAGAAAACCAGAAGTACGTTTAATTTATTTTTATTGCTTTCTGTCAGTTATTGATTCAGAGGCCAAGTGGGGGAACTTTTCTGTGATGTGGAAGCAAAACCTCAGAGTTAAAGGAAAAACAGCCGCAGGACACAGCACTGTTACCTGAGTGGGGGAGGAGGGCAGTCAGCATCTCAACATTAACTGGAAGGTGGCAAGTGTCAACCTTGGAGTCGAATGAACTTGGATAGGTTCTTCCATGCCTCGTCATCAACCATGCCCTCCTCCACAATGGGTCACCCACACCTCACCTGCAAGTCCTCCCTCTCCATAATTAAGGCCTAGGGTAGCTGAGGGGGTCAGGCCACCCCTGTTCTCTAGGGAGAAAATGATCTCTGTGAGCTAGAGATGAAAGACATACAAAACCAGGAGCACCACAGGCTTAATCACTGCACTTTTCCCAGGGGACCGCTTGCATCCTGTCTTCCCACTCCGATCCATCCTCTGCATGGCTGCCGGGAGATTTTTCTAAAACACCGCTTCATCCGTGTCATTTCCCTGCGTAAATGGCTCCCTCTCGCCTCCAGGATGAGGTGGCTTCCTGTGAGTAGCGGGTGGCTCTCGTCATAATCTGCCTGTGCTCCCTCAGGCCCACCCCACCTGGGACCCTTGTCCTGCTGAGACCGCAAGCAGTCTAGGTCCTCTGTCCTCACCTAAGCCCGCCTCATCCTCCCGCAGTGCTGCTGCTCAGCTCCAAGATGTGGCTCACTCAGCACCTTCTTTTTGAGGCCTCCTCCCCTCTGCCCCCCACTTCTCTGGAATCTAGGTTGGCCTAGGCATCTGAGTAAGTTGTACCTGTTCATGTCAGCGACCTGCTTGTAGACAGTTCTTGGGGCACTTTTCAGTTCCTCTGTCCTGGATGCCCCCTCATGGTCTGCCCATCTTTGTACTTGCAGGTGGTCCTGAGAGGCCTGAGCTCCCTGGTTGACTGCTTTTACCCCTGGCTGTTGATCCTCCCCAGGTGGTCAGGCTGCCTCCCCCTCCTCCACTGTCCTAGAATGTTGGCTTCTCTTGGGCTGTCTTCTCCTTGAACACATTCACAGGCACAGCAGCCATCTGTGCAGCCCATTGGTCCCCTAACTGGGGTCCTCAAGCCAATTCCAGAACAATCCTTCTGACTGTTGACTAGACACTCCCCTGGAGGGCCCATGGGCACCTCAAATCCACCATGACACAAGCACACACTGAGCTCATGGCCTGCCCCACACCTCAGTGTGCATGGGATATCCCACCTTAGCCCATGACATTCCCATCCAGAAGCTAAATCGTGGTAAAATACACATAACAGCAAATGTACTATCTTCATCATTTTTAAGTGTACAATTCAGTCATGTGAAACACACTCCCATTGTGGTGTGGCCAATCTCCAATGCTCTTTTCATCTTGGAAAGCTGAAACTCTGTACTCAAGAAGCACCACTGACTCCCACCTACCCAGCCCCTGGCTTCCACCATTCTACTTTCTGTCTCTATGAATTTGACTGCTTTAGCGACCTCATAGAAGTGGAATCATGCAGTATTTGTCTTTTTGTGACTGGCTTATTTTGCTTAGCATAATGTCCTTATTCATCCACGTTGCTGTGTGTATGAGAATTTTCATTCTTCTTAAGGCCTAATAATCTATTGTAAGTATGTACCACATTTTTTGTATCCATTTATCCCTTGCTGGACAATGGAGTTGCTTCCATCTTTCGGCTGTTGTGACTAATGCTGACATGACCATGGTGTACAAATATCTGTTTGAGTTCTTGCTTTTAATTCTTTTGGTTATATACCCAGAAGGGGGATTGCTGGATCAGATGGTAATGGCATTTTTAGTTTTTTAAGAAACTGCCACGCTGTTTTCCAAAACAGCTGCACCATTTTACATTCCTACAAAGAGCACACAGGGTTTCAATTTCTTCATATCCTCACCAATGCTTGTTAGTTTCCTTTTTTTTTTTTGATAGTAGCAATCCTAATGGGTGTGAGGTGGTATCTCATTGTGATTTTGATTTGCATTTCCCTAATGTGTGATGTTGAGCATCTTTTTATGTTCTTGTCAGCCATTTGTCTATCTTTGGAGAAATGGCTGTTCAAGTCCAGTTGTAGGAGTTCTTTATATATTGTGAATTTTAATTCCACATCAGTTACATAATTTGCCAAAATTTTCGTCTGTCCTGTAGTGACTTTTTCTTTCTGTTCATTGTGTCCCTTGATTCCCAGAAGCTTTAAATTTACATGGGAACTGGTTTTAAAGTCAGGGAGAACTGGTCTTACCCCTAATGATATCCTCAGCAGGGAACCTGGAATCACTAGAGTGCCCCTTTGGCCAATGTATATGGAATGAATGATGAATAATGTTTGCGTGGGAGGATCTGTGGTTGGAACTTAGTCTGAGTTCTCCTTGCTCCAACTGTGGGCCAGAAGGCCAGGCACTGCCTGGGAGCTTGTTGGAAAAGTAGAATCTCTGGCCCTGACTCAGACCTACTGAAGTGGAACCTGCAATTAACAAGGTTCCAGACGAATATGATAAACAGTAAAGTTTGAGAAGTGTGGCTCTGACTCTGAATAACTTTTCAAACTAAGTAGGCACCTCTGGTAGGGTCAATGCTGTCAGGATCCAGAGTCGCTGCCACCCACCTCCAGAGAGGACTCTGCTTTCACTTTAGTAAGACAGGTCAGTCCCCTGGGGAGAAAGGGAGTTGTTTTATCTGTCAACAAGGAGAAAACTAAATATGAGAATTCTAAAAGTCCTTGTGACTCTCCCTAATTCCTGCAAACCTTTCCAGAACAGCTCATCCATATGTCAGCCGGGTGTATGTAGCCTTGCCCCATGATCTCCTAGTGTAGCACATGGCCAGGTGACCAAGACTTACTTGCCTGTGATTCCCTGAAGCTTACAGTCCACAGTAAGCCTCCCTCTTCTCACGGAAACCCAAAGATTAGAGTGCTCAAAATGGACAGAAAGGAAGTAGTTCATTCATCCTAGTTCAGAGGGACGCTGCCGCAGGAACCTGCCTCCTCCATAGCGCTGTTGAAAACCACAGTGTGGCCAGCCCAGGGCTGAGATGCCCTGCCTTATTCCACATCTGCCGGGTGTTGGGAAGAAGTTTCTTCCCCCAGCCCCAGTTTTCACCATTGAGAATGTACTGCCAGGGCCAAAAAAGAATTTGTCTCTTATCAGTAGCAGAAAAGGACTTTGAAGCACATTAGAAAGCAGTGATAGAATTCTGAGAGGATTTTAATAATAACCCAAATCCCAGCAAAATTATTTCCAGAGGACATGCATTTCAGGTTTCTTGAAGGATGTTTATAATAAGCCGGAGAATTTCTCTTGTTGTCGTTAATGTGCTAGAACTGGTTTCAGTTAAATTTTACATGAAAAGGATATATTAACCTGCATAAAATATGTTCATAATCTCGATTTAAAATTAAAAAGAAGAAAAAAAGCCACAACCACATGTACAATATATTGCCCCAAGTAAAAGCCTTGGGAAAAAAATACAAACTTTGCTTGTACCACGCTAGTACCATTTTTGCAGAGATAAAATTTCTATGCTCCCCTAGGTACACATGCACAGCCCATTATTGTTGTGGGGAGTTATGTATGTCAGCTGGAGGGAAGAACGGATGCTGAGGCTTCAGAAGGGATGGGCGTGTGGAAAACAGAAGCCATTTGCTTTCATGGCTTCCTCCAGTCTAGAGAGAGCAAGTGTCTTGGCCTTCGGTAAGCCGGATGTGATCAAGATCATACCTCTCCCACACTGGAAGTGAGAATATCCTGTATCAGGAAGTCTGTTAACCTTGACACAGGGCTGTCTTTTCCCTGCAGGCCATGCAGTTAGTGCCAAGGCGCCTCTACTGCCTGCCCCTGCCAACACTTGCCTGGCAAGAACCAGGTCACGTGCTTCTCAGCTGTGTCAGAGACCAATAGAAATTCACTGGGGCTCCAATTTTGTTGACGATGGGCTAAGTGACACAGTTACTTTCAAGGAGTCTTTTTTTTTTTTTTTTTTTTTTGAGATAGAGTCTTGCTCTATTGCCCAGGCTGGAGTGCAGTGGCGATCGTAGCTCACTACAGCCTCAAACTCCTGGGCTCAACTGATCCTCCTGCCTCAGCCTCCCAAGTAGATGGGACCACAGGCATGTGCCACCACATCTAACTTTTTTTTTTTTTTTTTTTTTTGTAGAGCTGGGGTCTCGCTATGTGCCCAGGCTGGTCTCAAACTCCTGGCCTCAAGCGATCCTCTCACTTTGGCCTCCCAAAGTGCTAGGATTACAGGTGTGAGCCACTGCGCCTGGCCTCAAGAAATGTTTTAAGACTGGGTAGCTCCTTAAGCTCTCCTTAGGCCTCCCTTTTGGGAGACAAAGGGAATCCTACTGCAGATTGCTACCAACAGAGTTGGCCCCACTTTGTTCTAGAAGGGTAATGTGGCTTTGTGCTTTGCGAAGGAAGGTGACTTTGGAATTGGCCCCCTCAGGACCATGTGCTTCTCCTGTTTAATGCATCACTGATTCATTCACATTGCTTTCCCAGTCTTCTGTTTATTCATTCTTCAATAATTGTTGAGCACTGACAGGCAGGGGGCAAGGTGCCAGAGAGGCAGGAGCATGAGCCCGGGAGCCACCTGACCAAGGTGAACAGGTGCCGGGAGATGTGCTGGGCTGGAGGATGGCCTAGGCAGGAGGCAGGCCTGTACATCCAGCAGGCCAGCCCATGGGTGGCCTTTCCTGGTTGTGCAGCCCACCCTGGTCCCAGGTGTCATGGTGGGGCTCCACTCCGGGGCACGCTGTCCCTACGTGCCTGCAGGGACTGTCCCTCCCTGCAGAGCAGTAGCTTGTTTTCCATCTCAGCATGGCTGATTTGCTGCCGTTATTGGGCACTTCATTTCTGAGATCATTGCACTGCTGGGAAATATTTTTAAAAACTTTTTATCTGTGTTTTTTTTTTTTTGAAATCTCATGAAACAATATCATTTGTGCTCACATTTCTTAAGACTATTTCATTTAAAACTTCAGTTTTGAGCACAGAGTACCTCAGAGTTATTAAAAGACTTTTTCAATCCCACATGGAGAATACTAGAAGTGAAGTGCCATTTTGGAAAGAAAGAAAAACATCACCGTCTCAAAAAAAAAAAAAGGAAAGAAAGAAAAGAAAAACATCATCAACATATCTGTAACATCAAGCTAGGCACCCAAAATATCAGGAAGAAAATTTCTATGTAAAATTCTGAGTTCACAACAAACTGATGGTGCATTTAAGGAGATATTTTTTCCTAGCCAGAATCAATTCTAATTTATTATTATAACTTCTTAAAATTAAATTTATGAATTTCCAACGAGTACATGTGATCACCAAAAGACAATAAGACACAGCCTCATAAATTTACCATAAGAGTGTTCATAGAAAGCTGAAGAATAAAAATTATTAATTCAGTCATATGTGCCCATTGCCCACATTGCATGCAACATGAATTTAACAAATAAGCAGGCATACCTACTGCTATTTTAGATTTGGTTTTAATGCTTGGTTTGTGCCCTGTACATCGTGTCTATGACCTAACACTACTGTGATGATGATGATGGTATTGATGATGGTACTGATGATGGTGATAATAGTGGTGATAATGATCGTGATAGTGATGGTGATGGTGATGATGGTGGTGATAATGGTAGTGATGATGATGATGGTGATGGTAATGGTGATGATGGTGATGATGGTGGTGGTGATGACAATAATGGTGATGATAATGGTAATGATGGTGATGACAGTGATGGTAATAATAATGGTAATATTAATGATGATAGTGATGATGATGGTGTTGGTAATAATGGTGATAATGATGATTGTAATGGTGATGATGGTGACGATGATGGTGATTATGGTGGTGATAATGGTAATGGTGATGGTGATAATGATGGTAGTGATGATGAAGAGGATGGTGATGATGATGGTGGTGATGGCAGTGGTAATGATGATGATAATGATAATGCTCACCCTTCCATGGCACTTCCCACGTGCAGACACTGTTCCAGTGCTTACCAGGAGAAGCACTCCTTTAACTTTGAGACAACTCTTATTGTCTTCATTTCACAGATGAGTTAGAGGAGCACAGGAAGGTAAATACTAATACAAGGTCTGCCACTAGGACATGGCAGAGCTGCTCCAACCAGGCACTTGGCCACAGATCCCTGTTCTCCACTGCACTCTGAGCTCTGATGCCTTTTGTCAAAAGTACTCGGTAAAGTCTGAGTCTTTGGGTTTTCAGGGTGTTTAATGTCTTGACCTCATTGGACAGTGATAGAGAAGTAGGCCGGTAATCAGAATCTCCATTTGTTAAAATAGAAAGTGAAATTATTCCTCTAAGTGATCCCTGTCAGGAGTTTGGCATATATTCTTCTAAATTTTTTTATATATACAAATGTAGATCCGTATTTATTATATATTCCCAATATGTATATATAGTCCACCCACATTTAGTGTGGGTCATGGCTACAGATTCTGACAAATCCATTTCTGTGTGCCAAGTTCCCTAAAAATGGGAATGATTCTTTACACAGTGTTCACAGGTTGAATTGTTTTCTCATTAACAATATCTCAGGCACATTTTTCTACCTCAGTACGTATAGATCTACCTCATTCTTTAATGACTGCAAAGTGTTACAGTATCATCATTTCTTTAACCAGTATGCAACTCTTGGCCATTTAGGTTGTTCTAATTTTTCACTCTTAGAATGGATGCTTTGGTAAACATCCTTTCACATATAACTTTATGTGTGTATTTCTGTAGCAGAGATTTTTCGAAGTGGGATCATTATGTGAAAGTATAGCCTCATTTTAAATTTTGATAGAGTCTGCCCAATTAACTTTCTAAAGTATTTTCCAATTTTATTCTCCCACCAAAAAAAAAAAAAAAGAATCAGAGTGACCACTTTCTCATACCCTCCCCAGTGGAAGATATCCTCTCTCTCTCTCTCTCTCTCTGTCTTTCTCTCTCTCTATATTGATCAATCTTCTACCTGTATTTTAAACTATTAAGTTGAAAGCCATGTGGAGATTTTAGATGACTCCAAGCAGCAGAACCCAGGTGTTCTGCTTCTTGGTAGAGTGTTGTCGTGGAACCCCTAGAGAAGCTAAAAGAAAGAAAGAGTTTCATTGGAAAGAGAAGAGTTTCCCTGTCTACATTCCTGAGGCCAGGCAGATGGGGGTGGGGGTGCTAAAAGACAGTATCAGACTGGTTTTGTTTCATTTTGTCTTTTTCATTCATTCATTCAAAAATGGCTGCCTGAGTCAGATGTCTTTCTAGGAGCTGAAGTTGCAGCCAGCAGCATCCTCGAGCCTCTCTCATCCACTAAAGGGGGCACATACATTGGCACCTTGAAATTAGCTGTGGTAAGGGTAGTCACACATGAAAATCAGAAAATACTGCTCACATCAGAGCTTTCTTTCATGTCAAGCCTGTTGTCAACTTTTATCCACATGGCTCTGGATGCAGCAGTAAATAAGCTATGGAGTCACTGCCTTTGGGGAGCCCAGTGATGTGGTCAGAGGCCGGCTCTACACCAGCCCTGCTGCTCACTAGCTGCTGGCTGCATGCTTGCCACTTCTCCACCTTCATCTCTGCACATGTCCAATGAGGACGATAATAAGGGTAACTTCCACATAGACTAGTTGTTGTACTAAGTAAATATTAGGTGCTATTGTCACATTCTTTAGTAGAGGAAGACAGAAGGCTACCAGATGGATGATACGTTATAATGCCGAGGAGTGATATGTGCTCTGAGAGCAGTAGAACAGGGCAAGGGGAGCTGGGGGTTGGGGGCTGCATTCGATGGGGGGGATGTCACAGTTCAGCAGAGACCTGAGAGTGAGGGAATCTCACACATGTCTCTGTGGGGAGAACATCTCAGGCTGGGCTGAGAACACAGCCTGGGCAAAGGTCCTGAAGTGGACTCTGAATGAACAGTGCCATATGGGGTGTGTCCAGGAAACACACGGAGATCCATGTGGCTGGAGCCCTGGTCAGCAAGAGGGACATGTGGAGAAATCCGAGGTCAGAGGCAGGCACAGGATGAGGTCATGAAGGATCAAGACCCTTATCCATGCTGATATCCTGATAAGAACTCTGGATTCAGGATGTGATGAGAAACCACTGGAGAACTGTGTGCAGGGCAGTGAGTGGCATGGTTTGACTTATTATTTAGAAGGATTATCTTTCCTACCAAAAAATAAAATAAAATAGCCAGATATGTTTGGCCCTGGCCTGAGACACAGTGGTGTTCATTAGCGTTTAGCACA
Source organism: Symphalangus syndactylus (assembly GCF_028878055.3). NCBI lineage: Eukaryota > Metazoa > Chordata > Mammalia > Primates > Hylobatidae > Symphalangus > Symphalangus syndactylus. The sequence continues at coordinate 84,527,449 of NC_072426.2, forward strand.
TAATACTTTCCAAAATATATCAAAGTGTTTTCTTCTTTCTACCTGTAAATATTTCAAAGCAACGGACTGTTTAAACAATACTTGTTCATCATCTATAATGTAAATAGTAGCAATAGTAATAATCAAACACTTGTATAGCATTTACTATATGCCTACGAGGTATTTTTCCAAGCACATTACATGTTTTAATGCATTTAATCCTCAAAAAAACTCTATTGGCTAGTTACTATTATGAGTCCCACTTTGTAGATAAGGAAATGGAGGAATAAAGAGGTTAAGTACCTTGTCCAAGGTCACACAGCTAGTAAATGGCAGTCTTCCTGTCTCTGAGAGCACATGTTCCTAAGCAGGTCCTTGCACAATTAGATTGGTCTAAGAGAGTGTTAAAGATTGCAGTTGATCAGAATATTGAGAGTGTTCAAATTTGCAAGTTCTCAGCATGAACATCAAGCCTTTGGTTATCTTGAAGTAGATAACCAAAGGCTCCCTTTTTTCTAAGCAAAAGCATCCTCTTGAATAGTACTGCCAGTAACAGTCCTTTGAAAGGCAGCTGGGAATTCAAACATCTATGGACCACAGGGGAGAGGAAATGAATGACCATGTTAGACCATGGAGCAGTTGCTGTGAGACTTCGAAAGTTCCAGGTATTAGGACTCTCCCCAAGAACACTGTCTATAATCACATTTTAGCTTCCAAAACATATGTTGGTGAAATTGACAGGCATCTATCTGTCTGATAACTTGTAGAAACTTGAACCAATAATATTTGGCCTTGGGTCTTTCTATGCCAGACTTAGCAGGCTCCCGAAGGGGTCACCTCTGCCTGTCCTCAAAGCAGTTAGGTAGTGACTTTCTGTCATGTCAAATCCATTCTGAGGACACACTTTGCTGAACATCCTGTGTACTTTTTGGACTCAAGGACCTGAGGTGAATTTGCCCTGCTCATGATTTCTGAGTGAGTTTATCCAACCTAAAGTGCACGTCTTCATATCCATCCAAGACATCTCTCCTGAGCTCCAGACCTTTTCCAGTCCTCCCACTGTCCTAGAGCACGCTGGGTGACTGGCCCTCAGTCCCTGGGTGACCATGCAGAGGTGGGGTGGAGGGGGAATCTGACCAGATATGATCTCAAGGTTCATTTATACCTGAAGCTGCAGAGTAGGTGGGGCATTTGGTGCCTCTGAGAGTGCCTAGGCCCCATGTGTCTCTGGACCCTGGGTCAAGGCACACCTAAGTCAGCAGTCACAGCAGAATGCTGGATTTGGGAGTACAACTGGATTCTAGCCCTCACATCTGAGTGAAGATCTACTATGAGTTATACTGCTAGAGCCAGAGGTCCCAGTGGACCAGTGGCCTCCGCTCCAAGGAGATGGTGAGAGTAGACCTGGTGGTGGCTCTAATGGTTACCTCTGAAAATGCCCCTGGACGTCTTCAGTAGCCATTGGATACTCAGCCTCATATTTTCACCTATCCAGCAGACAGCTCCACCCAGGGGTCTGCTGCCACCCCACACACAGCCTGGCCCAAGCAGAGCCTTGCAGCCTTGTGGCCTGCATCCCATGCCACCCAGAGGTGCACTGGGAACCTGGGGGTGAGGCTGTGCAGAGGGGGGCAGGGCCCCCTGGAGGTGTTCCAGTGAGATTCTTTCCTTCCCCTCCATCACCCTCTCACACCAGGGACAGCTCCATGTTTCTGTCTTTGGGAAGTCTTGGGTTCTGTGGCCTCAAGTCCTGTGTTTCTCCACCCCAAGCCAGGGCTCCTGCCTCTGATGAGGATGGGCCCAGTTCCCTTTTCCCGCAACTTCCCCTTTAGTTGGAGCTCATACTGCCTACTGAGTGGTGTGGGATTGTTCCAAAACCTCAAACAATTCATGCCAAGGGCTTTTCACTATTTTCCCTGTTGGCATCCCAGGCCTACTTCTTGGGAAGGGACTGCTGTCTGCCTGTCTGCTCACCTGGGTACAAGGCATTCACATCACAGCATAGACACTGCCTCTGAGCGTGCACTTGCAATGGCTGGGACTGCCCATGAGCATCTGGGAAGTACTGACTGGCTCTGAATCCAGACACCACCTGTAATCCAGACTCCGTAATCACTGGCCCTGCCTCACAAGGCTGGCATGAGGATGTAGCGAGATGGTGAAAATTAGTTAGCATTTTCTGAGTTCTGTTCTCAGAAGGACCGATTCTCAGCCACCACACACTGCCACCTCCCAAAGCCACTTCTGGATTATGTCCTTTGTTTTGGAAAGGCATTTCTTTTGTTTATTTTTGTTTAACATGTACACCATAGAACTCTTTATTCTCTTTCCATAATAGGTTTAAATAAATTTGCCAATCAGCACCCATGGTACTTGAGATTAAGTCAAGTTCATATCCAAGGCATGTCGATGATAGTAGGACTGATAGGCTTCACGCCATACTTTTCTTTCCTGAGCTGGGTCCTATGGAGACCCATTGAGGACCCTCTGTCAAATCAAGGTTTCTGAATGCACAGCCTCAAGCTCCTTGGTGGCCATAGTTATGTGTGCAGTGGCTGTTGTTAGGGGAGAGTTTGTTTTACCAGTTACTCTGTTGAATAAAAAATGAGCGCTTATCCTGCAGGTAGAAGAGGAAGTCTGCCCCTGGTAATTGGTAATTCTCTCGTGGGTAAATAGATTCCTGATAGTGCAGCTCTGTGGAGCTGCAGTCACATTTTTAAACTCTAAGGTGACGTTAGCATAAACATTCCATGTCCCAGTTATTGATCTGTTGCTGTGATAATGGTATTACCCAATTGAACTTTTGACATTGAGAGACCTTGCAGAGGCTGCAATTGCATTTTTCTTTTATTTCTGTGACTTAATTCAAGTTACATTTCTAACTGTGATCTCTGTGAAAAAGTGTTGTTTTGCAGGAGTCTGCATAAGAGAATGCTAAATCTCTCTTTCTTAGTTAAAAATGTTAACTTCCAGCTTGAATCATGAAAAGACACCTACAAAATGATATACTCAGAAACTACCCATTAAGAGCTTAAGGTGTGTTATCTTCCAGAAAGGTGCACAACCTCAGAATTCCTTGAGGCTGACTGTTCTCACATTAGCCAAATCAAATAGTTCTTCCCCATGGACATACTTTCCATGATTATCACCCTCAAACTGGGGGAAAAGGGGCTTGCATTAGAGGTGGGAGATTCAGCCCAGAGGCTGCTACCTGCTGTTATAGCACCTCATTGTTGGCAGAACAGAAGGCTAGACAGGCCATTGCAAGCTCTGAAACTTGCAAACTCACTTTGCGATGCCCAGAGTCCGGGAAGGTTCATCACTGCATTTTAAACCTGGTCTGTATGATCATCATTTCCTAATGCTTCTGAGAGGAAACTGTGCTATGTGAGAATTTAATCTGGCTCAGAAGCCATCCAGGAGCACTTGAGTTCAAGTCTAGGACTGGAAAGTTCCTTAAGCATAAGGAAAAGGTAATTACTGTGCCACTGACACCTAGAACAATGGCTATAAGAAAAAAAAGTGCTGACAAGGATGTAGGGCAATTGAAACGCTCATGCTTTGCAGGTGGGAGGGCAAAACAGTCCACCTTGGACAAATAGGCAGTTTCTTACAAAGTTAAATATAACTTGCCATGTGGCCTAGCAAACCCACTCCTGGGTATTTACTCTAGAGACATGAAAAAATCACACAAAAACCTATATTTGAATGTTTATAACAACTCTATAACCACTAAAAACTTGGAACAACCCACAAGTCATCCAGCAGGTGAGTGGATGGCTAGCGACAGCATGTGGAATACTCTTTACCAACAGAGAGGAGCAGATAATCGTTGCTTGCAACAACTGGGATAAATCTTCAGGGAATTATGCTCAGTAAAAAAAAAAAGCCAATCCCAGAAGGTTACACACTGTATGATTCTTTGTACATCACCTTGTCTAAGAGATAAAACCATAGTGGTAGAAAACAGATCTGTGGTTGCCAGGGGTCAGGGCTGGAGGGAAGGTGGGACTGCAGAGGGGTGGCATGCAGGGGTGATGGAACTGTCCTGAGTCCTGACTATGGCAGTGGTTACAGACATCTATACCTGTGTTACAATTCTTAGAACTGGACACCTAAAAAGTCAATTTTACCCCATGTCATTTGAAACAAATAAAATAAAATTTTGAGAAACCCCTGTTACGTCATCGGAGACACAGCAGGAGGCGTGAGTGGAACTGTAAGCCTAGGGCTGAGTCTGTGGACGCATGTTGGTGAACATGCGTGCAGTGTGGGGGGCCTGGCACATGTTTGAGAACATAGCTCAGAAACATACATGCTTAGAACATTCTTAGATGTTACTTGTATAGATGAATGAGTTGATCATTAGTTTGTTGGAAAATGCCTTCCTTCACTGGCCAGGAAGCAGTTCTGTGATGGTGATCATGGTCATTAGAGAGGGCGAGGCAGAATCCCAGTAGCTCGCTGTGCAGAGTCAGAGGACATCACAGGTGCAGTGAGTGCAGGAGAGTGTGGTCGCCAATGGCATCAGTGTCAGGGCATTCAGAGGGCCTGGTGGGTTTTGAAGGAGTAGGGGCCCACCTTGTGTGTGACCGGCAAGAGTTCATGCAGAGGGGATCAACTTAAACAGAAACCTGTACTCGCCTTCCTTGTTAGAGAAGTTTCGGAGCCTGGAAGGAGGACTGAGCGGATCACATGGCTGTTTTGCATCCGTAGTGTAAGGCTTGGTACTTTCAGCAGTCATAGGATGTGCAATGTAAAGAAACACCTTCCCTCAGGGTTTTGCAACCTGTGGCATTCATTGCTAGAGAACCAGGTCAGAAACATCCCTGAGTCAGGTAGCGGCGGGTTCCTCTGCTGTGAGGGAATAAATCTTCTGGCCCAGCCCTGCTCCTGTCAACACCCACATCCTGAGCCCCACCATCCTCTCCCACCATGAGCTGGGCCCTCTTTTTCCACATGGAGGGCAGCAGGCAGCAGGCTGCCACCATGGCAGGGTGGGACCCAGAGATGAAATGCCACCACCTCCCAACATCTAGTCACTTCTGCTTAGCCCTGGTAGTGTGAATTCCCAAAGCCTTGGCTTATTTTATGTATTTCACTTTATCTTGAAACAGATTGGTTTTTATTTGTGTTTTAGGACAAGATATCTGGGCATAGTCCAGGGCCACTGCCCATCTACATGGCACCTTTAGGTAGACTACAAAAAGGCACCTATCTTAATAGACTTCTTATAGAAGAGCTTCCCATCATGGTGGGAACAACTCTCGCCCCACAGAATGTCTTGGGAGAGCTGAGCATGGGGTGAATTTCAACCCTCAGTCACTTAAACCTGGAGACCCTGGGTAGACCCAGGGCCAGTCCAGTGGTTCATTGAGGCGGCAGACACTAGGCTCCTCAGTCTGTTTTCTCTACCATCTTGAGCAGATTGGCCTTGGTTTTTATTCACGTTGCCTCTCTGTCTTAAGATCTAGTTTGTTTTTCCCTGGAAGAAGTGAGACTGTGCCCAGGGAAGTCTGAGCACGCAGACCTAGTATGATCGCTTCCCTGGGCAAGGAGCCCTTTCCTGTAGGATTTTTCTGTCTTCTACCTTGAAACCTCAGCCCAGTCTGTTCCTCAGGTGGGGCTGCTTCTGCGTGTCATTTTGTTTCTCTTTACATCCCCAGCATGAAATGTGGCAACAAAAGAAAAGTGGCTTCAGAGAGAGCTGCAGAATGGCAGATGGAACACAAGGTTTGGGGGCATAAACAACCTGACCCTTGGCACTCACAGCCTCTGTGTGCTCAGCTGACTGCAGGATCTGTCTCGGCCCCGGGTGCAGTTCAGAGGTCAGAAATGTCCTGCAGCTAGCCCGTATGCCGGTCACCTGGCAGCCAGGTGCATTGCTCAGATGGAGGCAGCCACACCTGGGTGGCTTTCCTCTGTTAGCTTCCCTCCCCTGCTGGAGCCAGGTGCGCTTCATACCAGTCAGCACGGCAGTCACCATTGCCCTCTTTCCAGAAAGCTGGAGGTTTGCATGGGCTGCCAGCAACCCAGCCAGATCTGTTGCAGCCCAGGGTCAAGGCCAAGGCCTGGCCATGGCAGGCCAGGAAGCTGGGGATGGGAGGTGTGTGTGTGCTGGGTACCATGTGAGGAAGTCCTAGAGCCTTTCTCCTCCAGCCCTGCTTCTCACTGAACCAGGGGTAAATGTATCAGACCTTTGTCCCCTGCCTTGTCTCGGGGAGGGTGCTCTGCTGCTGACATAAATGCCTTAATCTCAAATATTCTCCCACCCTGTCAGGTAGTTCTTCTCATCTCCCCTTCAGGAAGGCTATTTTCTCTTCTTCCATTCTCTTCTGTCCTCACCTTGACTTATGTATTCATTTGCTAGGGCTGCCATAACAAAACACCACAGTCACATAGTCAGGGCAGCTTAAAACGACAGACTTTATTCTCTCACAGTTGTGGAAGCTGGAAGTCTGAGCTCAAGGTGCTGGCAGGGTTGGTTTCTCCCAAGGCCTCTCTCTCTCTCCTTGGCTTGCAGATGCCACCTTCTCCCTGTATCTTCATGTGGTCTTCCCTCTGTGTGTGCCTGTGTCCTCATCTTCTTAGAAGGACATCAGTCAAATTGGATCAGGGCCCACCCTAATGGCCTCATTTTAACTTAATTACCTCTTTAAAAAACCCCATCTGCAAATAGAGTCATGTTCTGAGGTCTTAGGAGTTAGGGCTTCAACACGGGAAATTTGGGGAACAAGATTCAGTCCGTAACAACTAATTTCCTAGAATCTGTTCCTTACCTGTCAAAAGATACCCAGGGCCACTTAGTTCACAAAGTTCTTGTTAACTTACGAAGCATTCACAACGTGCACATATGCGTGCTATTTTAGCTGACCCTAGAGAGGAGGTGATGCCACTGAAACATTGATTTGTTCAGCACACACATGTTCAGCACCTTTTATGGGGCAGCTGCTGGGCCAAAACATTACATAGACCTCATTTCAATCCTCATAATCATCCAACAAAGTAGGTATTATTATCTCTGAGCTCCAGTGATGGAACTGGCCCAAGGTCATACAGCTGACCTTTAAACTAAGATCCAAATTCCTCCTGCACCATGATCTGCTGTCAGCCCCAGGACGATAGCCTCAGCCACTCTCCTCACCTCTTCTCTGCGAACACTTTCATTGATCTGAGAGTTAGAAGAATTTCCCTTTATCACAGCCTTCCTTTGATGCATCAGTACGTGCCTGTATCTGACCCTCCATCCCTGCCTGCTCATAGAATCCCCCTCCAGAATTACTTGTGGATTCTCACTGGCTGGTAGTTTTCTCCCTGGCTGGTAGTTTTCTGATATAAAAAGTGAGACTAAGGGCCCATGAAACAAGGGGTTTGAGACACACAAGATACCAAGCAGCTGAATACAACAAATGCCAGGCCTTTATTTGAGGAATAGAAAGAGAATCTGACCAGGAGTCACCACAGGTTAGGTGAAATGGAAAATAAAGTAAAACCAAACAGCCCTGGAAGAGAGGAAATGGCCGAGTTGCTTCTCACATATTTAGAATGTTCTAGGGCTTTTTCTAAAGGATTCTGCCAGGACTTCCCAGCAGCAGTTGGTTCACTCTTGCTGCCTGTTTTCCAGCGATTACAACATCTGGATATAAATGTAAAACTCGGTCTGGGTCTGAGGCCTGGAACTCCTCCTTCAAGCAGTTTCCTTGAGGCTTTCAATGGAATTTACAGTCATAAGAGTATTTGTGAATAGACAGTTCAACACTGTTGAAGCTTCTATCCTGAGTTCCACAATTTGTACTAACACTCCACAACCTTCTGTACTCCCTGCATCCCCCAGACTAGGGTAGGGGCTTGAAGAGAGTCATTTTGAGAGCAGTGTCTATCAGGAAATTAACAGAAGTGCTTCCTCATTCATTTTTAGAGATGCTGGGAGTGATTCCCTAGCTTAAATCCAGTTTGGGTTTGTCTACTGAAGATAGCAGTAAACTTGAATCATCTGAAGTAAAGGTGGGGCTTTGCAACAGGCTCCTCGTCAGGCTGTGCCCCATTGCAACCACCTGCTTTAACCACTGCTTTCGGCTCCTGGCTCTTGGTTTTACCACCAGCTTTTTAGTTTACCTAGTCTTACTGATGTGCCAAAAATTTTCTCTAAGCTTCTCCTCAGATGTGCCTTAAACCTTCCACTGAAACATTAGTGCAAAGAAACGTAGTTTGGTGAAAACCAGTGAGGAATATACATTTGCCCCTTTCATTGGCCATTAGGAATTTATTTCCAGTTAAACAAGCTAGGAAATGTAATTAGGCACGTGGCTGATGGTGATAGCCAAGTGTGCATGCCAGAAAAACAATAGGTTCTTTAAAGATGCCAAGGACTGATATTATGCATCTTATCTTGGAAACTATACACTTCACAGTTCTGAGCCTCCTGTGAGCTGCCTCATATCTTCAATCAAATTATTATATTCCAGAAATATGCATAAGGGAAATGATTCTACACATTTTATGGTGGGTTGTTGCTTGTAGCAGTAATTGAAGTACCTTTTCCACTTATGAAAGTACTAATTTTATTTGTTTTTATTGCTTTTCTAGATGCAATTATTTATTTAGTGTGCTTTGGCTTTATTAAATTATGTTTACTATAGGAACATCATAAAAATGTATGAAAACAACACATCAGCCAAGTCAGCCTGGTGACCTGTATTGAAAGAGCTAGTGTTATTTTTCATATCCAAACATAATGGAATAACTTAAGAATAAACAGATAATCTACACTAGAAAACAATGCAATTTCAAGGTAATGTAATAACACACCTGGACAATATGATTTCATAAATCTTGGTGCTAAAATTTACATGAGTTGGGTTTTGTGTGCTTATTTGAGGACACGTGGCATTTCTAAATGGAATCATTATAATGGGAAATGTAATTAAACCGAAAAGCAAGAATGTAAACAGGGTTTTTGTTGCTTGTAAGATATGGATGGCTAAGAAGCAATGTAAAGACTTCTGGTGTCAAAAGGCAAGCAGAAGGCTGTCATCCCTATAAATGCTCTTAACTTTGAAATTGAAAAATTGCTAGACAATTCGTCTAGGTCACTTGGCAGTCACCCCCAGCAGAGGTGCTGGCTTAAGCAATTCTTTGTAACTCTCCTTGTCTATTACTTCCTGTGCCTTTTGGGGTGCATCATCTCAAAAGAAAAGAAGTGTTTTGCTTTTGGCATTCTTTTTAAGAAACTTAAATTGAATGAAGATGGTTTAGGTGTTTGGAATTTCCACCAGATAACCAGGAAATAGGCATACAGACTTTTTTTAAGAAGTCAATCAAACAACAACAAAACCAAAGCCAAAACCAAAAAACCCTAAGTCTGACATCCTTATAAAGAGCAGAGGTGCTTAAATGAAAATGACTGTGTGACTATAAATTCATGACCAACTTTTATTTTTTTAATTATGGATTAAAATTAATTAATGCATTGTTTAAATACGTGTGCCTACTACAAAATCCAAAAGGTAACAACAAATGTACACAGTGAAGGCTGGGTCTCCCTGCAGCTGTTCAGGTTACTTCCCTAGAAAGAGCCATGGTTAATGTGCTCTCCATTTTCTGAACGAGTGCCAAGAGTTCCCAGGATTTTCTAAGTTTGTAAAATATGTACCCACATATTTACTTACATACACGCATACATGCGTATTTACACAGGATATGATAGTGAAATATAAAGTACACATATAGCTTCTCCTTCATTCTTAAAGACTGCACCGTATATTGCATTACACGAATGCCCCCATCTCCTACTGATACCTATTTAAGTGTTTACAGTTGTTTGCTTGTACCAAGAAAGACTCCCACCCATAGTACGGGAGAGAACCTCTATGTTTTGTCAACCTTTTTTTTTTTTTTAATGTTTGGCAACTTGAAAGACAAATAAATGATATCTAAGTGTGACTTTAAGTGTCGGTTTTCTGATTATGAGAGGGTGAGTATCATTTCATCTGTGTCCGAGATGCTTGCATTTTTCTTTCCCATGAACTGCTGGTCCTGTCTGTTGTCCTTTGCTGAATTTGCTATTGGAAACTTGATTATTATCTTTGTGGAATTGCAAAGCCCTTTAATATGAGCTGTAAATATCTTCCTCATTTTTTCAGTTTTTTAAAATTTTATTTAGAGACTGTTTTGCCATGTGTAGCATGAAAATGTACACACATCTTTTCTTCCATTGCTCCTGGGTTTTGTGTTGTATGTTAAAATTATTTCCATACTTGGAGGCTATTTTTAAAAAACTCCCCACCTATTTTATAGTACTTTTATAGGTTTATTTTCCACATTAAAATTTTTAATTCATTTGGAATTAACCTGGGGTGAAGAATGATATAAGGATGTGATTTTTTTTTTCTCAAATGGCTGTCCAAGTATTCCAACAGCATTTGTTGAAAAATAACCTTTAGGTTTACTTGGTAATATCACTAGATTTGAATAACCAATTATTCTTTATTTTAATAATGTTCCTTAATCATATTAAGAAAATATATGTCTACACCTACTTAATTCAAAAATTGTTTTAAACAAAAATATTTTTTAATTGTATTAAGTATCTTTCTAGCATCTATAATCATACACCTTTTCTCTTTTGATCTATTACTATTATGAATTATATTAATAGACTTTTTAATATCAAGCCATCTTTGCATTTCTGGAATAAAATAAACTTGAATATGATTATCTGTCTTTTAATGTACTTCATTCTCTCTGAGTAAATTTAACTTAAAATTTGTATTAATAAATGATATCCTCCCTTCCTCCCTCTCTCCCTCTCTCCCTCTCTTCCTTCCTTCCTTCCTTCCTTCCTTCCTTCCTTCCTTCCTTCCTCCTTTCCTTCCTTTCTTCTTCCGTCCTTCTTTCTTTCCTTCCTTCTTTTTGATGGTACATTCAGATTTCCTGGAGTTAATGTTTATAATTTCTATTTTTCTGGAAAATTATGCATTCTATCCTGTATTTAAAAGTTTTTTCAGTATATTCAGCAAACTGTCTTGTTTAAAAATTTTTAAACTTCCTTCATTTAGTTTATGTCTCATCTTATTTTTTATTTTATTCACTTATGCTTTTTCCATTTTTATCTTGATTAATTTATTTCTCAGTTTATCTGTTTTACTGGTGATTTATGCAGTCTGAATTTATTTCTATGAAGTTCTTCCTTCTGCTGTTCTTTATTTTATTCCTCTTTTTCTAACTCCTTGAGTTGGAGGCCTGACTTACTTAATTCATGTTGTTTAGCATAAGTATTTCAGGCCATGGTTTTCTCCCAGCACTGCTTCAAACATAGTCTTTAGGTTCTGGCAAGGAATATTTTCCTTAGCATTATTTTCAAGATATTTTGAAATTATAGTTTCATACTAAGTCATTTACAAAAATTTCTAGGTGGTGGCATTCTAGTGTTGTTATTAATTTTTAGAATTCTTTTGTTTCCATCTCCACCTTTATATTTCCCTTTTGATCAGAGACCATTAGTTACATTATTTTTACTCTTCAGCATTAAAGTTTTATTTTAGCCTTGTGTTTAGTCATTTATTTGTGAGTGTTTCATGTCAACTTGAAAGCAAATCGCAGGATCTCACTGCAGGACATAGTGCTCTATAGAAGACAGTGAGATCTATCTTATTAATTATGTTATTGGATATTATGTAGCCTCTTAAATTTCTTGTCCACTTATCCCTCTCTGAATCCCAAAATGCTATGAACATGCATGTTTGATGAATGAATGTGTGATGTAGAACTCCTGTGGTCAGCTAGAATTGTGTTTTGTTTTGTTTTTCTTTTATAGCCAAAGATTGCTGAGGAAAACTTAACCTATGCCGAGCTGGAGCTGATCAAACCCCACCGGGCTGCCAAAGGCGCCCCCACCAGCACTGTCTACGCCCAGATCCTCTTCGAGGAGAACAAGCTGTAGTACAGCGTCCTCCTCCAAGGTTCTATTTAATACCTGCCACCCAGTGATTTATGAAGCCTTGGAGACAAAGCCCTTATGTCTGTATTTTCACTCATGCCTTCTGAGTGGTGGGGAGCCCCTTTTCAGCGGCATTCTGGGTGCCTTCGAAGAGTACAAGGCTGCTCTCCCCAGAAGAATAGGGGCCACAGCTCTTGACAGATCTCCCAGGACAAGATGTGCCTGGGTTTGAGCCCTGAGCATAAGGATTCTGATCCTGAGAGCAGCCAAGGAGATTTTCTGCTGAGCCAAACCCCTTCACATTTTTCTCTTCTTTCCCCAGGTTTTCTTTAAAATTGTTTTTAAATCCTAATTTTACTCTCTACTCTTCCTGTATCCATGATACAAGCTCACAGTATATAGCTAGAGGAAATGCCATTATGGACCCAGCTGTAAGATGGCACATATGTTGGTTTTCCAAGGATCAGATGGCATTGCCAGGGCCACAGCCAACTGCTGATTGCCAGCACCACCTGAGATGGCATCTCTTGTTTTAAATAGATGCACTGACCCTGAAGATTAAGGCCAGAGGGGCAGACTGACTAGAAGTATAAGGTCTGTCTGTGAATGCCATGGTGCCCACCTATGAGACCCTGAGGCCGCAGAACAAGAACACCATTCTAGAGGGCTTCCAGCCCTTTCACAAGGTGGACCTGTACTGATAGAGAAACACACTCTCTAAGAAGTGCTTACTCACCCTTTTCCAAAGGAGCACAGGCCTTGGCCATCAGAAGACACACTGGAGCGCATGGGCCTCTTCACTGTGTGCCAAGCTCAATCACCTCTGATTCAGCGCCTGAGGGTGTCTGCTGCCAGGTGCCCTCAGGGTAGGAGAGTGGGAAGTACACGCCAAGCTGGCAAGTGTGTTCTGAAGACCCTCCTCTTGCCAAGTGCCTTGCCCATTGCAACCTTGTGTGTGAATTCTAATGGGTTTGAATGGGGGTCAGGGTGCATGGGGAAGTTGCTCTGTGGACCTTTGGGACACAGGAATCTTGGACTTACTGGCAGGGGATCCATTCTGAAAGCACCATCCTGTCAACTGTGTTGTTGAGGACATTTCTTGATGTGAGTATAGTCTGGGTGGCTATTTACTGTACACTATAGAAATTGTTTGACTATGTAGTGGACCATGTATATATGATAAATTATCTATTTTAAACACAGCTGGGGTATGAGTTGTGCCCTCTATATAGCTGTGTGAACTTGGCTGAATTTCTTATCCCCTAATGACCTCAGACTCCATGTTTGTGTAAAGATGACTTAACTTCCCATAGAATTCTTGAGGGTAAAATGGGATAATGAACCTTGCCAGTTCTAGAAACTATAAATTGCTACACAAATGCTCTGTGTTGATATTCATGCTAAAGCCAGTCTGCATTTTCAAAATGAAAATTTCTTCACTATTTAAGGCTTTCATTGCAATAACTTTAAAAACCAAATATTTGTCCACCAACTTAGCCCTACAGTAATGTTCCCAAAGACTCATGAGAGTTTATGGTTTATTGGAAAGGGTCCAAATTGGAAGCAGATATTTATTTTTTGGGAGCAAACCGGTCTGCCTTTACAAAGTGGAAGTTCACCGTCTCTGGATGACACCTGTGTCTCATTCCTCCCTTTCTGCCAGATCTCGAAGGCAGTGAATAAACCATGCAGCTTTTGAGGAAGAAAGACCCGTTTGGAAGAACTCACTAGAACTTCTTTGAGCATCTCTTTGGGAGGGGAGGATATATGGTTAGCACACCATTTATATCATAATTATCACAGGGATTTTTAATTTTATCATGGCAGTGTTCTGACAGATGTGTAGTGTTTTGAGGGCAGATGATGATCTCCTAATTTGCCCAAAGAGCCTTATGGGTTTGTGGGGCTCTGGGGGTGCCAAATGGGAAAGAGAGGGGGCACATGAAAAGGAAATGGTGGGAAGAGGGCAACGGGCCAGGGGGTAATATCTTCCCAGGCCCCTTAGGCCTCTACAGAACGGAAGTGAACTTCATTCACCCCCAAACCCACCCACTTAAATCCAAGGAGAGCTTAGGGTTATTATGCATGGACAGGAACACATTCTACCACGAACACATGCTCTTAAGAGCTGGTAGCTCCCAGTTAGAGTCAAACCAGTCATTGTTATATTGTAGATTGAATCCAGCCTCTTTCTCCCAAATTGTGGTTATCACTGGATGAATCCACACTAAGGTGTGTGAATGGGGACCTGCAGGTTATCTCCTCCTACTGAAAATGCTGCCCAGGGGAATCTTGGAAGCTATGGACAGCATCCAGGCAGAGCCGGTCCCACTGTTATCTCCAGAAGCAAACACCCAAGCTGTGCTCAGAACTGGAAGCAATGGATGACTTGTATCTGGTGCTTGTTTGAGAGGATATATTGACATTATTGCCATAGTAAGCTTAAAAAAATGTGCCCACTCATTCATTCTTTATCCATGGACCACTAATCATGCATTGTCATTTCCAAAGATAAGGGGAAACATATCACATATCATTGAAATAGAAATTAGGGAAAGTTCGTCAATTTGTTTTCACTATAAGGCATCAATGGCAGAAACTACATATGAGTAATTTTCAAAATGGACCATTGCTTAAATGTTTAATGAAGTTAAAACAAGTATGAACCCATTGCTTAGAGTGCAGTGGCTTCTTTCAGGCAGACAGCAGATGCTCTCAGATTTGGTGGTGAGTTTTGGCCTTGGCATGGTTGGCATGGAGTCAGCACAGGAAGCCGGGAGGTATGAAGGGACATCCACCTGGGTGAAACTGTCTTGCCAAGCCAAAGCCCCGAGGCCTGCCCTGAAGCAGCCGTAGTGGAGGAGAGGCCTGGGATTCCTTAGAGTCACCTCTTTACGAATGTACCGCCACTCTGTTAGCTCACGGGGAAAATAAGGAAAAGCCAGGCCTCCCACCTCCTGACTCTTGTGAGAGTGAAGACAACATGAGGCATTTAGAAAATACATTTTTAATGTATGATAATGTGGGCTGGCCCACACAGCAATAAGCCCAAAGACCCCCTCGCTTTGGGGATTATTCATGGCCCTGCTCATCACAGCCTCTGATATACAGGACTGTAACCCAGGCTGAGCCAAGAATGGAGCTCATGCCAGAAATGGTCCCAGGCATGCACATGGCCCCCTGGAATAATCAAAATCCTGGGGAGAAAGAAATCATCTTTGCCTTGGGCAGTGAAGCTGGAATGAAACAAATCTGTCTGTTGCCACAACTCCTGCCTAGTGGAGAAGCCTTGGAAGGCAACAGACACTGAGCAAGAAGCAGGGAGGAGAATGTCCTGGAAGGGCAGGACTCCACCCAAGTCCCTAACATCCCCAGACTCTTCTCTTCCGTAAACTCTCTAATTGCGGTTTAAATCCTGGTTTTGGTCAAGCCAGTCAGGTTGCATAAAGAATTTGAATACAGTATGCATCAAAGTTGCTTCCCAGAACAGGAAGCAAAACAAACAAACAAACAAACAAAATACTGATATCCGTACCCAGGGTGCCCAATTAGGGCACACCCAGTGGCTGCATTGCAGCCCCTGAGCCCCTGCTGCACTGTGTGTCCTGCTGCCTGAGTGGGCCCCACCCTGGGCTCTGAAGACGCCCTTCTCAATGGAGAGCTCCCAATGGAGGGCTCCAGGAATGATGCTCTCCCTAAGGAAGGGAGGCCTCACGTTTGGAGAGGCACACCAGCACGACCAGAGAAGGACTGAGGGGCGCTGGCACCAACAGGTGGAAGGGAACAGCGTGGTAACAAAAAAGAGCCATGCCACTTGCATGCTGGAGGGAGTCTTTCTGTGTCAGCCTAAAGCTTAGGCTGGCTTCCCTGTGGAACATGACGTCTTTCCAGTGTCCCTGCTCCAGGAGACTGCAGTGAGACCCAGGTGACCCAGCTCTGTGTCATTTGGAGCCCATTACAAAGTGAAGCAGCCACATGGTGGGGACATTGACCCCACTCCAGACCACACTCCCATCTCCATACACAGGTTAGAAACTGTTCATCAGGAAGGAAAACCAAACAGAAATTCGTGGTCTAGGGGACGGTCTGCATTCAGCATGGCCATGCTCGGCTAGAGTGGCTGTGGGATGTCCAGATAGATATGCATGTAGACTAGAGCTTTCTCAACCTTAATGCACGCACAAATCATCGAGATCTTGTTAAAATGTAGATCCTGGGTGGGCACGGTGGCTCACGCCTGTAATCCCAGCACTTTGGGAGGCTGAGGTGGGCGGATCACGAGGTCAGGAGATCGAGACCATCCTGGCTAACACGGTGAAACCCTGTCTCTACTAAAAATACAAAAAATTAGCCAGGCATGGTGGTGAGTGCCTGTAGTCCCAGCTACTTGGGAGGCTGAGGCAGGAGAATGGCATGAACTCGGGAGGCAGAGCTTGCAGTGAGCTGAGATTGTGCCACTGCACTTCAGCCTGGGCAACAGAGCGAGACTCCGTCTCAAAAAAAAAAAAAAAAAGTGTAGATCCTGGCTCAGGAGGTCTGGGATAGGACCTGGGATTCTGAGTTTCTAACAAGCTCCCAGGGATGTCCATGCTTCTGGTCCCTGAACCGCACTTTGAGTGGCAAGGATGTAAACTGTTGGAAACATGGATCTGGTGCTCATTGCAGGAAAGGGGGTGTCCTCAGGGCATAGGTCACAGCCAAAGCCCTGACAGTGGTCAAGATTCCCCGGGAGAGGCTGCCTGCGCATTGAGGAGGGGAAGGGCTGGGCCTGAGCAGTGGGGAACATCCATGCTGGCAGGTATGCAGCAGGCGAGGAGATCCAGTTGGAGATCAGAGGACAGTGACTCACAGCAGCAGGGGAGAGCCAGGAGAAAGCTGCTCCTAGGGGTCTCTCAAAGGAAGAAGGGCTCCGGGGTGTGAACTCTGCAGAGGGCAGGGAGAATAGAGGTTGAGCCTTTGCTCATTCTGAATTAATTGATTACTCCTTTTTAAAAGTGCTTGCTTTCTCTGGGAAAAAAAAACATTCCCCAGTGCACAAGGCTAACAGACGTGGGCGATGAGCTGTGTCTGGTCTGCTGAGTGTATTTTCCCCAGAGCAATCCTCATCTTCTCAGCGGGTGGGGATTTGGACAAGACTCTTCCTGAACACACAGCGTGGTGGGGAAGGGTGGCCATGGAGGTTTTCTGTTCCTTCTGTTGTCACTGGTGAAAGACGACTTGGTGCCCAATTTCTAATAAACGCAACGCTATTAGCGTCACTCCAATTTAGTGTCTGATTGTTAAATGTTAATGTACTGCACTCTACAGTTTTAAATATAATTAGAGATGTTTACAGCTTTGGTTAAATGCACCTTATTCTTCCACATTAAACTTTATTACAGGCGTCCTCCATCAACAACGAGGAGAAAGCTCATTAGTAGGTGGTCTGTATGGGGTTCTGGGCTGTGCTGAAGGAATCAGCGTTCTGTTTTCCTTTATGACAGCATTCTACATGCTGGGGGCGGCCAGGGTGATTACTTCCTGTTTATGTGTACACTTAGTACCTCAGACTCCTGGGTCTACGGATGGACCTCAGGGAAGCCAACAACACCCAGGAATTTTTATGCAGATATTTGTGTTGTGTGTGTGAGGGTCTAATGTTCTCTTCAGTTTTCTAAAAGGGGTCTGTGGTCCACAAAAGATGGAGCCTTTAGAGAGAGTCCTAAGCCAGTGTCCTGCCCACAATGGACCCAGAGAACATCATGAGGAAGCTGGGCACACTAAGGAGATGGAAAGGTATCTGCCAGCCTGGCGACCTCCCAGGCATTCTAACCCTAAAACTGCCCCTTGCACTAAACTCTGGCTCCAGGAAGCCTCTCTGCTCCCACCCTCACTCCTGTTGGCTGGAGGAACCCTGACCTCTTGCAGGGCTGATCTTTGGCTCAGCTAAGGATTGGGGCTACCCAATCCTCCCCTTTGTGGGGTCTCCTCCATCTCTTTTCTCCCTCAGCCCATGTGTGGTTTCCCAGGTTCTCACAGTACCCCAGTTCTGAGTGCCCTGCGACTGCACCCCAGCCCATTTCGTGGTCAGTTTGGAATTCCTTAAAATGTTGTAACTGAAATCGGGTTCTCCTGCTCACTGCTTGGAAGCCAAACTTGAGAGACAAGATTTGGTGGAAGGAAAAGCAGGCTTATTCAAGAGCTGGCAGCCTGAGGAGATGGCAGACTAGTGTTGCAGAGACCATTTCAAGTCAGTACAAATTCTAGGCTCTTTTTATGTTAAAGACATGACCAACAACTGCTAACATCTGGGCACCAGCGAGGGTCCAGGAAGTTGGAAACTCGTTTGTCCTTGGTCAGATCACAAAGCTCCTATTAACCTTCAACGAAACATAGTTGTTTACATACTTCTCCTTTAATCCCAGAGTTAGTTTCAAAAACTACATGATTACTGTTTTTGCATTTTATCTCAGTGCCCTAAAATTATCCTAGCCTACGTGCAGGAATGGATAAGGGCTCCCTTAATTGAAAATGGAGTTAGTTGTGTTAGTTCTTTTGCTCTTTCATTCTTACAATGTCTTGTTCCTGCTTCTCCTCATTCTTCCACCTCATCAGGATTCATTTCTAGTTTCCTTGGGGTTCTCCTTCACCATGTAACCCCTCATCTTTTTTGCACCTTCAACTTCTCCTTCCATCTCCAAAATGACAAGTGTTTCTCAACCTGCACAGACCCTAAAGCCACTATTCTCCTCTGGTTCCTTCTCTCCGCAGCCAGGAGTCTACACTGCTTGCTCCCTGCTGTCTGTCTCTCACTCTCTGCTGGCTGCCTTTGCTCCCCCTCCCCTGAACTCAGCTCTGCCCAAGCCCTTTGGGGTTCGCTGCTGAGCATGTGTTCTCTTGCAGAGAATATCTTATTTCCGACCACTGTTCAGCTGTATCCTGAGGACCCCACCTCCACAGCCCCCGTGGAGCCCTCTCCTGAGCTCCACGTCCACCCATGAGCTCCCCCCTTGCAGCTCCTTCATGACTCTTGGAAGTACACACCCAATACTGAATGCATCAGAGCACCCTGCATCCCTTGATACCCAGCCATCCTGGTTAGGGCTCCACCACTCACCCCATGGCTAAAGCTGCAAATCTAGCATTGGAGATATGCGCCACCGGCAGCAGCAGCAGAATCACTGCTGAATTATTGAAAATACCAGGTGCCTGGCACTGTGGTGAGTACGTTTTCTGTCTTATCTCATTAAGCCAGTGCTACTCTACGTCAATTTGCAGATGAAGAAGCAGAAGACCGCAGCTAGCTGGCCCAGGATGGCAGAGCTGGAGCCCTCCTCTCTCCTGTCCATCTCCCTTGCATGCCGGCACCTCCCCCATTGTCTCCATTCACAAAGCTCCTGCTTCCCATCAGCTCTGATCACCTCTCTCATGGACCACCACTCTGACCCCTGACCTGTTCCCTGCCATTTAACCCACCCTCCAACATTCAGACTGGCCGAGTTACCCCTGCCCAACATCCTGCCCCAACTGCCCTCAGGATGCCCAGCACCTCGAGGAGTAGCAAGGCCCTTCATACCTGGATCCCGCCTACCTTTCTGGTTGTACGTCTTGTGGTTTCCCCTCTGTGCTGTTGACCCAGGCCTCGGTGGCTGTGAGCTGCCACCTTGGAAGCCCAGCCCAGTGTGGTGTGGACTTTCACGGTTGCAAGAGCAGGCCTGTGCTGGGCGTGGGTGTGTCCCATGGCAGTGGCAGCAGTGGCCATGATCAGAGCCCATGGTGCGCTGCAAGCAGGCCTTGGGACTGGTGAGATCCCCACGGGTGGGCAGCCACCCAGCCCTGTCTTCAGCAGCATCTGGAACCGAAGGAGCAGGAAGCCCAGGTGGGGTCCCAGGCTCTCCCAACCCCCATCACCACCAACACAGCTGCTGGCTGTGATGGCAGCCTCTGTGGCAGCACAGAGCTGGCAAGTTCAATGGGAAGAGCCTCAGCCCTCAGGAGGCAAGCAGCAGGTGAGCATAATAAGGACTGACCCAAGGGATACCTAGGAAGACACCTTCTGGGTGTTCTTTGATGCATTAATGGAGGGACAATCAAAGAAAGGGCAGGGCCAGCCCTGGTTGGGGAGTGGGACTCAGGAGGCCCTCGCTGTGCAGTGGCACATTTTATCTCTGCCCCCAGGTGGCAGTGCAGGCCTTCCCAGGCACCAGAAGATGGTGACTTGGTTTCCAGGAACATGGCCTCTCTATAGGATGTCCTCACTAAAAGAGATACTAGAGGTTGTCTACTTCAACTTCCCTTTTGTTCCCTGCCACTTATACAAAAGACCACGATTTAAAGGGGAGTTTAGGTAACAGAGATCCAGCGTGGGCATCAGGATCTGGACTCAGGCTTTCTCTGCCCTTTCCATAGCTCCTCATGCCCTGGCTCTTGTCTGTGGCCTCCCTGCCCAACCCTGGAGGACAGCTGAGGCCCAGCCTTCTCCAGCAGGGCTGGATGGGAGGATTAATTGGAAGGTGGCAGCTGGGCATCTCCTGCTGAAAGAAGCACAGTCAGTCATTCCAGGAGTGGGAACTGTCTTCTAGATAAGCTTAGCTTGCTCAAGGGACATTTCAGAGGTCAAGGTCAGTTCTATAAATCTTTGCTGAGCTCCTACTATGTCAGACACTGAATTCACACGGTATTCATGTGTTCATATAGAAGCACACCAATAGGCAAAACATCCTGTGATGGTTACTGTTGCCAGAGTATCTTCTGTTTGCCAGACATGGTGCCAGGGATTGCACAGCAGCCCTGAAAGGCAGGTGGCATCATTGCTACTGGATGGCTCT
Source organism: Symphalangus syndactylus (assembly GCF_028878055.3). Taxonomy (NCBI): domain Eukaryota; kingdom Metazoa; phylum Chordata; class Mammalia; order Primates; family Hylobatidae; genus Symphalangus; species Symphalangus syndactylus. The sequence continues at coordinate 84,548,173 of NC_072426.2, forward strand.
GAGAAATGAGGTTCAGGGTCATCATAAGAGACTTGCCAAAGGCCAAACTGTTAGTTGCAGAACTGCATTCAAACTCAGAGTTTCCCAGTACCAATCCTGTGCTCTTCCTACTATGGCATAGGAAGTATGAGTTATATCAGAACCAAAAGAGGTTCTGGTATAAGAACCTAATGAGAAGTAATCCCAAGGTGCCCAGGAAACTAAAAGGAGGAAAGAGTTAGGATAGACTTTCTGGAGGAAGTGTCTGTCTGAGTTGAGCCCTGGAGGAGGGGCAAGAATCTGCCAGGAGGCAGAGGGCGGGGACCTTCCTGGACTATAAAGACCAGCCAGTAGGGCCAGCCCTGGTCAGGGAGCGGGACTCCTCCAGGGAAGCGGGCCTCTTCTGGGGAAGTGCCAGGTCCCAGAGAGCAGGAGCATCTGGCCCTTGGTGGCCAGCCCACCTCGGGGACTGTAATGAACAGTGGACCCAGAAGCTACCTGGGAACTGAGATGGGCTGAAGGGATTTCAAGTAGTGAACAAGCGAAGAGGGCTCTGGTGGTTTCACACTGTTTCTCCCAACCAGCTCACAAGGTAGTCTTGTTCCAGGATGAGGAAACTGAGGCCATTTAGAAGTTAGAATACATGCTACAGTGAAAAGGATACTCTGGTATGCCTATGGTGTAGCCAAAAGAACAAAAAGATTCATTGTAGAGAAAAGTTCTGTGCCTTAAGTCCTCTCTAAATCCAGGCATTCTTCACACTCTCATCCCCAGTGAAGGGGGCTGGAGGGCCCAGTTACTTCTAGCTTCTATTTGTTTTTCTTGGACAGATTGGGAATCTATATGAAAATTATTGTCCCCATGGTTGATTCCAGATATCTGAGTAAAGATGGAGACAGTTGCTAATGTACAATCACCTGTTTATTTCCACCTGACCATTGACAGAACGTGACTGGCTGGAAGAGATGTCAGTGAGGTTATTCACCCAGGGTTTGGAACTTCTTGAGTTAACAGACATGGGTGAGCAGAGACACTGTTTTCTTGACCCCTCAACCCTGGAGGCTTCTCCTGTCTACCTCAATCTGGACAGCAACCATGCTTCTTGAGGCTGACACCACCATCTGGGGGCAATTCCTGAAAATCTGCAGAGAGCTTTGGCTTCCACCTGTCCTTCACGTGCACCTGCCCTCCATCATAGCTCTGTCATAGCTCAGCTGGGTTTTTTGTTGTTGTTGCTGTTTTTTGTTTTGTTTTGTTTTGTTTTGCATCTACTCTGCATTCTTGCACATTCTCTTCCTAATCCAACCTTGCTCCAAATCTCTCTCTGTTTTCATTTCATTCTCTGCTCCTCCCTCTCTCTCTGTCTTGTTATTCTATTTGCAAGTAAAATGATAATATGTGTCACATGCAGGCTGTAAACTAACCGAGCGTTCCAAGCTGTGCTGTCTGGCTTTGGCATCAGACTCAGGACTGGATTTCCCAGCAGGGGCTTGGTGTCTGGAGTTGTTTCTCCTCACACGCCACGCCATTTGCTTTCTCTTGCTTCACCTATGGCTTTCTCACCGTAGTGTGAGCATCGGCTTTAGGGTCAGAAGCTCTGGTCCAAAACTCAAGTCTCCTTTTCCATGGCTCTGTTGTCTTTGAGAAGCCATTTGAGCTCTCTGACCTGCAGCGTCCTCGTTTGAAAAGCGGCTAGGGCCAACAGGACTTAAACAATCACCTTCCCATCTGGAACAAATTCATCTCCAGGGCAGAGGGCAGGGGCGGGTGAGGATGCTGCGGGGACATGGGGGGCTGCGCCCCAGGGCCGAGCTGTCCCACAGTTCTGGAGCTGGGAGTAGTCATGCTGGGAGGTAGAGAGCCCAGGGCTGGCTCCCTCATCAGCTTGCTCTCTGTGTGGCCTGGAGATAAAACCCTCTGCTAATGTCATATGACCTGTGTGAACACATGGAGCACTGTGCCCGGCACAGAGGCCGTTCCACAAGGGTCAGCTCCCGTCGTTGCTGGGGACCTTCCCTGACACTGGTGATCAGTCCCCAGCTCCTAGCAGGGCTTGTCTGGCAGGGTCTTCCTTCCTTAGACTGTTCTTCCTTGGGGAACAAGGTCATTAAAGGATGGCTTTCTTCTCTCCTGGGGACAGTGAGGGCAGGCCCTGTCAGCTGGGTCACCACACTATCCCTGCCACCTGTCATAGAGCTACTACCTCACACTGCTTCTCAGTACTTAGAAATACAACCAACTGTGGAGAAGGACTGGGAAGGTGCTTTGAAAACTAAAAAACAAAAACAAAAACCACAACCCGCAAGGCAGGGATTTCCTTTTTTTTTCCCTATAGATTTTGTTTCTAACTGAAGGCATCCAAATTCTCTACCCCAAACCACAACATTGTCCAGAGCTTCCACAACTCAGCAAAAAAAAAAAAAAAAAAAAAAAAAAAAAAAAAAAAAAAAAAAAGCACTGCTATATTTATCCTGTTGGCAGCCCCCTCTGCCAGTTTCCATCAAAGACCAGCCTGAAATAACACGCTTGTCTAGGGGTGGGGACGTGGCTGAGGTGGCTGGCAGCACCCTCTGCTGTGGTGGGGCCAGGGTGGCCTTGATGGGAATTCTGAGTGTTCACACCTTGGGGCCCTGCAGAGGCTCCTTCTCTGTAAAACAAGAAAGAGCTGGTACATTTTTACAGAGAAACACTGGACCGGTGTGGACCAGGGAGCCAGCTCAGGGCTAGTCCTACACACTCAGTTCAGCTCTCCCCAGCAGCATCTAAAGGCACCCCAGGCCAGGCGTGGTGCCTCATGCCTGTAATGTCAGCACTTTGGGAGGCTAAGGTGAGTGGATCGCCTGAGGTCAGGAGTTCGAGACCAGCCTGACCAATATAGTGAAACCCCATCTCTACTAAAAATACAAAAATTAGCCGGGCATGGTGGCATGCGCCTGTAGTCCCAGCTACTTGGGAGGTTGAGGCAGGAGAATTGCTTGAACCCGGGAGGTGGAGGTTGCAGTGAGCCAAGATCACACCACTGCACTCCAGCCTGGGGCAACAGAGTGACACCCTGTCTCAGGGAAAAAAAAAAAAAAGGATTAAATAAATAGAGGCACCCCAGTCAGAAAACCACAGCTAGGATCTTGGATCTGGAGGAAATGTCCTCAAATTCCTAAGAAGAAGCCTGGCCTCAGTATCTAGATAGTTTCAGGCTACTATGTACAGGCTTGAACTGATTTTTAAAAAGCAAAAGACAAAATTTTATTTCATCCCAGCTCTGGAGCAAGGTTGTGAGAGTCACTTATGTTTGTAAGTTGCTTATAGTTTGCAAAGTGTGTTCCTGGTATATTATATTTTTCCCCTGAATTCAACACATACATATTTTAAGTACTCTTTCCGAGGAAGGACCAGGAGTTGGTCTAATTTCAGCCCGCTCTAGGACTTCCTAGCTATTTAATGAAGGCAGGGGCGTCTCCTGCTGCCTCCTTATACCCAGACAGGCTCACCCCTCATGCTCTTCATCCATATCAAATTGCCTTTCATCCTCCAGTGACACCACATCACTGTCTGCCCTGCAATCTGTGATGTTCAGACAGGCTCCGTGTTTTCTTCTGAGTAACTGTGTGACTCTGCAGCTCACATACTGACATCTCGAAACAGAGAGAAGTGGAGCTTTTAAACATGCACAAGGCCAAGTCAGACCCACACAGAACGGATGACCTTGCATCCACCCTCTGAGCACTCCAGTACACTGCATGTGCCCCTGCCGGGTTGCCCCCACTAGGATGCATGTTTCCCTATTTTTATTTTTTGTTTGTTTGACTGTGGTAAAACTTACATAACATTTACCATTTTAACTGTTTTCAAGTGTACAGTTCAGTGGCATTAAGTGCATCACATTGCTGTTCAACCACCTCTGCCATCCATCCCAGAATTTCTCCATTATCCCAAACTGAAACTGTCCCCATTAATAACTCCTCATCCCCCTCTACTCACCAGCTTCTAGGAACCACCACTCTACTTTCTGTTTCTTTTTTTAAAAAAAAATATTTTATTTTAAGTTCCGGGACACATGTGCAGGATGTGCAGGCTTGTTATACAGGTAAACATGTGCCATGGTGCTTTGCTGTACTTATCAACCCGTCACCTAGGTATTAAGCCCCGCATGCATTAGCTATTGTCCTGATGCTCTCCCTCTCCTGCCCCAATGACAGGCCTGGCTGTGTGTTCTCTTCCCTGTGTCCATATGTTCTCATTGTTCAACTCCCACTTATGAGTGAGAACATGTGGTATTTGGTTTTCTGTTCCTGTGTTAGTTTGCTGAGGGTAATGGCTTCCAGCTTCATCCATATCCCTGCAAAAGACATGGTCTCATTCCTTTTTATGGCTGCATAGTATTCCATGGTGTATATGTGCCACATTTTCTTTATCCAGTTTATCATTGACGGGCATTTGGGTTGATTCCATGTCTTTGCTATTGTGAATAGTGCTGCAATGAACATACACGTGTATGTATCTTTATAATAGAATGGTTTTATTTCTATACATTTGCCTATTCTAAGTGCCTTATTGTAGTGAAATCATATGGGATTTGTCTTTTTGTGCCTGGCTTATTTCACTTAGTATAATGTCCTCCAGGTTCATCCATGTTGTAGCATGCGTCTGAATTTCCATCCTGTATAAGGATGAATAATATTCCATTGGATGTATAACCACATTTTGTGCATCCATTTATTTGTGGATGGACATTTGGGTTGTTTCTGCTTTTGGCTGTTGTGAATAGCAAGGCTATGAACATGGGTGTGTAAGGACCTGTTTGAGTCCCTGCTTTCAAAGGGTGCATGTTTCCTAAGAGTCATTTCATCATAAACAGCACATGGCCTCTCATAGACCCAGTGCCCTATAAATGCAAGGGGACTTCAAAAAGTTCATGGGAAAACTGAATTTATATATATATATATACACACTTTATTTTTCAATGTAAACTCCATCAACATCAAGACACTTTTGTAAATGGTGATACCAGCCATTTCGTCAGCCTAAAGAACTGAAGATCCCAGGAGTTTAACCATGTCAGTGCAGTCTTTTACCTTATTAAATGAAGAAAAATGGATGCTCTTTACATATGTTTTAAGATTAGGAAAGAAAAAGAAGTCAGAAGGAGCCAAATCATGGCTGTAAGGTGGATGCCTAATGATTTCCATCGAAGCTGTCACAAAATTGCTCTTGTTTGATGAGAGGAATGAGCAGGAGCTCTGCCGTGGTGGCAAAGGACTCTCTGGGAAGCTTTCCTGGGTGTTTTTCTGCCAAAGTTTTGTCTAACTTTCTCAAAACACTCTCATAATCAGCAGATGTTATTGTTCTTTGGCCCTCTAGAAAGTCAACAAGCAAAACGCAGAACTGTTGCCGTGAGCTTTTCTCTTGACCCGTCCACTGTTGCTGTGACTGGTCCACTTCCACCTCTTGGTAGGTGTTGTTTTGATCATGCTTTGTCTTCAGGATCATACTGGTAAGGTTATGTTTCATCTCCTGTTACAATTCTTCAAAGAAATGCTTCAGGATCTTGATCGCACTTGTTTAAAATGTTCATTGAAAGCTCTGTTCTTGTCTGCTGATCACAATGGTTTTGACACCATGGAGTGGAGTGTGCTCTATTTTAATTTTTCTCAGAGTTGTATTAGCTGAGCCAGTGGAGATGTCTATGATGTTGGCTCTTGTTTCTGCTGTTAATCATTGGTCCTCTTCAACGAGGGCCCAAACGAGATGGATTTTTTTCCTCACAAACTGATGCGGATGGTCTCCTGCTGCAGGCTTCATCCTCAACATCGTTTCATCCCTTCTCTACACGAGTTATTCATTTGTTAACTGCTGATTTCCTTGGGGCACTGTCCTCATAAACTTTTGTTAAAGCATTGATAATCTCACCATTCTTTTACCCAAACTTCACAATAAATTTGATGTTTGTTCTTACTTCAATTTTAGCAAAATTCATGTTGCTCTCAAAGGGATTTTTTCAAACCAATGTCTGATCCTTCTTAGTGTCTCAAACTAGATGCTGTTCAAAAACGTTATAATGAGTTATTATGACTTTATTTTGATGCAAAAAATTTGAAATGCATCATAGTTTTTCCATCATAAGCATTTTCCACGAGCTTTGTGAAGACTCCTCATGTGCCTGGGCTGCTGTCATTGCCATTCCTCACCTTTCAGGAGCACGAGGTCCCACACTGTGGCAATGAAGATGTCTTTGGAAGTCAATGTTCTCTTTGAGGGACATTTAGAAATTGTGATATATTAAATTAATGATAACCAAGGATAAATTTTAGTTACTAAATTAGTCACTAAATTAGGTATCTAATTTGTAATTAAGACCATTCTATTTATCTAACTCAGTGATAAGGGGGGATTGAAGTGGCTTGAATGAGAAAAGCTGCAGTATTTGGTTTTTATAGTAGAACATCCTAGTAGTTGTTTGAGGTTTGTACCTGATTTGGATCCTTGAAGCAATGCTATGTGAGCCCTGAGCAGGGAGGGGCTCAGGGGTCTGGTGAAAGTGACCAGCACATGTCAGGCCCCTGTCTGGGCCTGCTCTGTGCTCAGGGCACGGGCTTCAGTGCAGATCTCCCTTCCCGGGCCTGCTGGCCGCACCCCTGCTGCTTCACTGCATGTGGCCAGCCTGGGGCCTCAGTTTCCTCACCCACAATGCTCTGACAATGATGGCATCCTTGAAGACTTTTCTGAGGATGAGGCAGAACTGCACAGTAAGCCCATGCACAGGGACCGGTCCACAGCCGGTGTGGGCTGGGCAGTGGTGGCTCTCCCTAGGCAGCCGGGATTCTGGGTGTCGGAGGCTTTCCTCTGCTTTCCTGTGCTCCCTGGGTCTTAATGGCTGCCTAGGGCCTCTAGCGGGGGCTGCAGGGTGGGAGTCTCCCCAGCAGACCTCTGCTCAAGCGATGCTAATTGTGCCTGAGAGAACGGCTCACTAGAGTGGAAAATAGTCCTCATATATCTAGCTGAAGACAATAATGACCTTTTAAATAACAGAAGCAATTTTATTTCAATACCTCAATTACTCTGAACTCTCAAATGTCAAAGTGCTCGGCACTTTCAAAATAGCTTAATATAGACATTCATAGCACTTAGACACAGCTAGTTTCTTATCTAACCTAATTATGTGTTGTACAGGAAATGGCGAAGCTCACCATCTGTGTTATTTTTCACAGTGATCCCCACGCACGGCCCTGGGCTCTGCCTGGAGTCAGCCAGGAGAATTTCTCCCTGGCAGAGAGTGCTGCTGCTCTGGGAAGAGGTATGGTTGGGGCTCTGCCAGGGGCATGACCTCCAGATACAAGGGGAGAGAAGGTTAAAAGTGGCCCTCCCAGTTCAGTGAATGTCAACAGCACTGTGCCTTGACTCGGGATGGCTCTCACTTGTGTGGGGTGCGAGGGCCCCTGGGACCAGAGGAATGGCCAGGGAGGGGGCCAGGGTAAGCTGAGGTGGGGTGGGTGGGGGCACTTCTGCCTTGTTGGGCAAAGCCAGGAGCCACCTTCCCAGGATGTGAGATGGAGCGAGGCCAGGATCACCTGGTGTGGCCGGCAGCATCTTCTGCTCCCGCTTCCCACCCCCTTCCCACCACAGCCTGCCCTTCTCCATGTCTGCACCAGAGGCTACCTGGGTGAGGGGCCCTCTGTGTCCCCCCATTTCCTCTCTGACACAGTTCCTGCCACTCTCCATCACTGCCCCGAATTGCAAACGCCTCCCTGCTGCTTCTCAGAATGGCCCCTGCCCCAGGAATGGCACTGCTCACTCCGGCGCCTGGAATCTTCTCCCAGGACTCCCACATGGCCACACCCTCGTTTCTCCAGCTCCCAGATGCCACCTGTTGGGGAGGCTGTCCCTGACCACCTTATCACATTTTCTCTCCCCAGTGCTCCCTCGCCCTTCCCTGCTAGTTTAGCGTTTTGTTTTTCTTCCTTAGAGTGGCGCCTCACAGTAAGTGGTGAAGGTGGCCTTGCAGAGCGTGCTTGTCACCCAGCCACATACCATGGCCGGGCTGGAGCCCTGGGCTGCCCACCCCCTTCACAGATATCACAACCTGGAGTGGTGACCTCCAGGTTTGATGCTTCTGTATTTTTTGTCTGTCTCTCTAAGAAGAATGCAAGCAGACGGCAGGCTGGGTCTTTTGCTTATTACTCACTTCTGTGTCTCCAGTGCGAAGGCATAGTAACCACTTAATGAATACATGTTGAGTGTATGGTGTATGTGTGAAAGGAGGGAGGGAAGGAAAGAGGTCACCACTCCAGGTTGTGATATCTGTGAAGGGGATGGGCAGCCCAGGGCTCCAGTCCGGCCATGGTATGTGGCTGGGTGACAAGCATGCTCTGCAAGGCCACCTTCACCACTTACTGGCTGGGCCAGGCACCCAGCTAGAGGAATGCACGCATTGCACACTACACATTTTCATCTTCCAACAGGATTGGGTATGCTCATTGACATTTTACAGATATAGAAACTGAGGCTAGGAGAGGTCACAGAGGGTTCCACGAGTTTTTCAGCTAGAGATACGCAAACCTGGGACATGAGCCGCAGTCTGTTCTGCTCCAAAAGCTGCATCTTAGCCAGGCTGGGTGCTCCTGGCTGGTGTGGCTGCTGTGAGTCTGCCCATCTTGGCAAGGCCCCCACTGGGCCTGCTGACTTCCAGGCCTCCTGTGCCCTGCCCAGGCCCTGTCTCAAAAGGGCGACCCCCACCACCGGCTGTGGGGGCCAGGCAGCAGCCCGCTGCTCCCAGCATGCTGCCCACTCTGTCTCTTGGCATCTCTGTCCTTCTCTGCTTGCTCACCCATGCCCAACTCCTCATGCCTGCTGTCCCCTGGCATGTGGCACGGCACAGGGCTGGAGATGCCCCTGCTGAGATCAGCCATAGCAGCGCTGCCTGCAATGACCATTAGCCTGCCCTTGGCAAGATGCTTTGTAGTGATGTGGAGGCCTCCTTTCAGTTTATCATTCATTCATTCATTCATTCATTCATTCATTCTTCATTCATTCATTTGATCTGTCTTATGGAGCACCCCCATGGGGCCAAGCCTCACTAGGCAGAACAGGCAGAGAGACGTAAACAGGATGTGATTTCTGATCTTGAGGCCCTCAGAGATGCATTGGGGAGTCCGAGAGCATACAGACATGGCCGGTTAGTGCCATGGTGCAGACCCTCCTCTCCCTGAATCCTCTTCCCCTGCAACTCAGGTGGGATGAGGAGCCTTCCTTGGGCAGCTTATGGGAAGAGGCGGGGCAAGTTCTTATGCCCCCTGTGGAGAAGATGCCACCTCCCCACACCCAGGACCCTCCTGAGGGAGCTGGGCCCCTCCACTGGTCCATGGCCCCTCTGCCACTGCAGCGGGCTGGGCCTGGCACTGGCACTGGCACTGCAGCAGGAGTCAGGCATGGGTCCCCATGTTGGTGATCGGACTGTCCACAGGGAAGCAAACACAAAGTACCACCCCACTCCTCACTCCCCACTAGGCCATGTCTTATTCAGGTGGCCTGTGTGAGGGCAGTGGGAGCAGAGGTGAGAGAGGGACAGGGGAGGAAGAGGGAAGGCCATGTCTCAGAGCCAAGGAAAGGACCCTGGAGCTGAGTGTCCCACCTGGAGGCTCAGCACTGTTGGAATTCCTGACCAGGACTTGGAGTTCTTTGTGGCAATACGGTGTCAGTTGGGGAGATAGACTCCCTGAATCCAGGCCCTCTCAGCTTGTACTTGGCACTCAGCATCTCCGAGCATCAGTTTCGCTGACTGCAATGCATGAAGATGAGATGAGATAGCATGCATTTGTGCCCTTCTGCCCTGCAGCTCCCAGTCCTCTGACAGGCACCCCTCACCACCTTCCTGGTGTGTCCCACATGTCCCATTTCACGGGGTACCAGTTCCTGCACAGTGCACCTCACTAGCTGTGAGCTTTTCATTTTCTCCTGGTCTGCCTCCAGGACTAGATTGTAAAATCCTGTGGACTGGGGCCTTATCTGCCTCATTCACCCTTGTATCTTGGCACCTAGAAGACAAGGTGTTTAATAAATAATTATGAGTAAATGTAGAATGAATGGTGGAGTGGGTTGCTCCTGCAAATTATTTAGAAATGTGTGCAAATCATAGCTCTAAGGAGCCTAGGTCAGGGAAATGCTGTGAGTGTTCTCTTTTTACACCCAGGAAGTGAGGGTCACAGTGAGATGAGGGCTTTTGCACAATCCCCAAGCCCTGAATCTCCCTGAGGTGTTGCCTAGGTTTGTCAAATAAAACAGGATCTGGGGAAAGTCTAATATTGTCCACACCTGAAGTAGCCCGCAAAAACAAAGCAGTAGGAAATGACAGGCTCTGCTGCAAACTGGAAAGGCTATCCAAGCCTCGCCAAGGCTTTCAACCCCCAAGTAATGACTCTCACTCTGTAGCCCAAACAGAATACACTTGCAGGCTCTACCTGGTCCCCCAAACCACCAGTTTGTGACCCTGCTGTGGTCCGGTGGCCCCAAGAGACTGGGAGGCTGGGTGCCCCTGCCCCAGCTGCTGGGGGTGGTCACCACTGACTGCTGAGACTCAAAGGACCAGGTGAACAATTGGCCAATCCCTTGCTCACTGCAAGCGTCTTAAGAACTGAGACCCCCCAACGCTGGTGAGAAGGATTCTGCTCACTCTTACCATGTGACCCCAAAGTCCCCAGGCTCCTCCAGGGAGCCTTGAGGGATGGGTGGGAATGTCCTTCTCTATGAGCTGTATTCCCTACTGTACAAGGGCAAATTGTCCAGATAGGACCCTTCAGTTCTAGGACATTGTCTGGGGATGTCCCATGCCCTCAGGATCTGGTTTTCAGGATCCTGAAGGATGCTGTATCTTCCTTGTGAATGTCACATACCTCCAGCCCCTTGAGGACCCCACTTTTGCACTGGGCCTGCTGTGACTGCTCTGCATGTGCCCCTCTGACTGCTCTGCATGTGCCCCTCAGTCATGTTGAGCCCCAATCACACTGTGTTTCCCATGGGGAGAAGGTGCGTCTCCCCACCTGGAGCTGACTTTGCTGCCTTGGTCCCTGAGTATCGAGCTTGTGCCCAGGGCTTTCCATGCTCTTCGCAGGGTTGCCCTGGGAACTTATTCGAGAACAGGGGCTGAAAACCACAGTCCCATTTCAATATAGCCCCAAAGCTAAGAATGACTTTTGTATTTTTAAATCTTTGGAAACACATCAAAAGAAGAATAATATTTCGTGACATGTGGAAATGATGCAAAAGCTCCGTGTCCACAGTAAATAAAGTGGCATCAGGACACAGCCGCCCTCCTTCACATATGCATTCATGTGTTGTCTCTGGCTGTTTTTATGCTCTGAGGGCAGTGTTGATCTTTCTGGAAACTGCCAAACTGTTTTTCAAAGTATGGGTATCATTTCACATTCTCATCTGCAGTTTAAAAGAATCAGTTTCCCCACTTCCTTGCCAGCACTCAGTATGGTCAGTCTTTTTCATTTTAGCCCTTTTTATAGAGTTGTGGCATGTCTTTGGTTTTAATTTGCATTTGTCTAGTGATAATTATATTGAGCAGCTTTTCATGTGCCTGTTTGCCATCTGGATATCTTCTTTAGGAAGTGTCTGTTCAGATCTTTTGAATATTTCTTTTACTGTATTATTACTAGATTTGAGAGGTTTTCAATATAATCTGCATACAAATCCTTGGTTAGATAAATTATTTACAAATATTTTCTCTCTGTGCTCAAGTTTTGCTTTTGTTAACAGTGTCTGTGATGTTTAATATTGAGTGTCAACTTAATTGGATTGAAAAAAGTATTGATCCTGGGTGTGTCTGTGAGGGTGTTGCCAAAGGAGATTAACATTTGAGTCAGTGGGCTGGGGAAGGCAGACCCACCCTTAATCTGGTGGGCACAATCTAATCAGCTGCCAGAAAATATAAAGCAGGCAGAAAAACGTGAAAGGTGAAACTGGCCTAGCCTTCAGCCTACATCTGTCTCCCATGCTGGATGCTTCCTGCCCTCAAACATTGGACCCCAAATTCTTCAGTTTTGGGACTCGGACTGGCTCACCTTGCACCTCAGCTTTTAGACAGCCTATTGTGGGACTTTGTGATCATGTAAGTTAATACTTAATAAACTCCCCTTTATATATATATATATATATACACACACACACACACACACACACACATATGTGTGTGTGTGTATGGATGCATATATGTATGTATATGTATACATATAGGTATGTATGTGTGTATATATACATATATGTATATATGCATGTATATATAAATATATATGTATATATGCATATATATGTGTGTGTGTGTATATATATATCCTATTAGTTCTGTCCCTTTAAAGAACCCTGCCTAATATGGTGTCTTTCAATGACCTGGAGATCTTAAGTCTGACAAAGTTCAATTCATCATTTTTTTTTCTTAATGGATGATTTGAGTAATTCCAGTTTACAAAGAAGTTTTCCTAGGTTTTCTTCTAGAAATTTTATAATTTTAGGTTTCACTTTTAGGTCTACAATTTATTTAAAATTAATTTTTCTTGATGGCATGAGGTGTCGGTCACAGTTCTGTTTTTTTCATTGCACATGGATCCTCACTGTTCCAATGCTGTTTGATGAAAGGGCTCTTTCTTCCACTGTATTTCCTTGGCACATTTTTCAAAGTCAGTTGACCACACATGGGTCTGTTTCTGGACTCCATTCTGTTCCACTGATTTCTCTGTCCTCAAAGTCAACAGCACACTGTCTTGATTACTGAAGGTTTCTAATAAGTTGAAATCACATAATGTAAATCCTCCAACTTTGTTCTTCATTCAGTGTTTTTAGGCTCTAACTTATTCTAGGTCCTTTGCATTTTCATATGAATTTCAGAATCAGTTTGTCAGTTTCTACAAAAAAGCCCATTGTAATTTTCACTGGGGTTAGGTTGAATCTGTAGCTCAATTTGGGGAGAACTGACATCTCAACAATATTGGGTCTCTTAATCTATGGCTACGGTATAGCTCTCCATTTATTTAGGTCTTTGATTTCCCTCAACAATGTTCTTGTAGTTTTCAGATTATACGTATTTTGGTCATATTAGTCCTAAGTGGTTCATATTTCTGATGTGTTTCTAAGTGGTATCGAGATTTTAGTTTCAATTTCTGACAGTTTTTTGGGGCTGAGATGTCCTGAGAGCTTAGACGTGGGGCATGAGGGAGGGGCATACTCAGAGATGTCTTGGAGGTTTTCAGCCTGAGCAACTGGTAGAAAGATATTCCCTTCCTGATGTTGGCCACACAGATACTGGACGTAAATGATCTTATAATAATAGTTAGTTATAATAACTTTCATTGTCATTATTGTATAACTGAGCACCTCCCTAGTTCCAGGCGCTGGATTCCCACCTCACATGCAATTTCTCCTCAGATCTTCACAAAGCCCTACGAAAAGGTTCCCTGATTACTGTTTTGCAGAAGACACTGATGAGCTAGTAGATCAGCCAATTTCCCCCAAAGTTACCTAGCTCTTGAAAGAAAGGCAGGCCTAGAACCCAGGGATCGGCCTGTAAACATGCACCACAGCCCCGTGCCTCTTTCTCCCGGGTGCAATGGAAGGCACGCCGTGACAGGTGGGGATCAGTGGGTCCCTTTTCCGCTCTGGCTGAGCTCACCTAGCTCAGGTGGACATACCTGGGGCCTCTTCTAGGCCATCTGCTTTCCAACAAAACACCTGGCTACCCCAGCATCTTGGGTTTGGGCAGATCTCCCAGAGTGTGGCTTAGGGACCCCCTAAAGCACGATGAGATGCTTGTAAGGCAGGCATAGACAAGCATTTTTTCTATCCATTTTATGTAGTTAGAAAAACATAGACTATATATCCAACCTGTGATTTCACAGACATTATTACTTAGGTGAAGTTTCAGTTTTGAAAAAATAGTGAAGTTAATGACAAATACTAAGAATATTGTTGTATAGGTGTTGTCAAAAAATCCTGAAGGTGGTAGGGGAATGAGAAATATTTGGTGAACATTTGAATGAGGGAGCAATGCCTCTGAAAGGGAGAGAAGAAATGAAAAGGAAGTCACTATTCTCTTACCAGGCCCTGTGTCATGAACTACATTTATACTGATAACCATCATCATCATTACCTCCTGAGCTCCTGCCGTGTACTAAGAACTTGACACAGTTATTGCATTTTAACTTTCCAAGCAACTTATGAAGTCAGCAATTATTACTTCTATTTTATAAAACAACAAGCATAGGAAAAGACAGCTGAGGCTGAGGGTGTGCAAAGCCACAAGAGCCTGGAGGTGCAGCAGAGGGGACTGTGAGAGCAACTGGCCTCCTGGTGCTCTCTGCAAGAGGAGGAGAAGGAGGAGGAGGAAGCCTCTGCCCTGAGGGACTCTGAGGCTGAGGCTTCCTCATGGAGGGGACTGCGTGACCTGTGCTTCCAGCATGATGAGTCTTGCTGTCATGGGGGGGCTGCTTCCCGTAGTAGTGAGCTCCTTGTTGTAGGAGGAATTCAAGCTGGCCTCTATAACACAAAGATTCTGGTGCATTTTGTTCTATTTTTCAAAAGCATATGAACCTTTTCTTCTTCCTTTGTGTTTCATTGTGAAGTGGGGAGAGCCAGCTATTCTTGACATCCAAGCCTCCAGGGAGAGGCAGGCTGTTTGGTTTTCATTCTGCCAGTGGCCCACCCTAAGGAACACAAGGCCTTAGGTACTTGGTACTACAGCCTGGGGGTGGGGAGTAAATCTGGAGCCTTGACCAGGTTCTGCCACTGACCTGCTATGTGACCTTAGACAAGTCCCTTTCTTTCTCTGGACCCTGGCTTCCACATGTGCAAAGTGACAGTGTTAGAGGGCCTGTGTGTCTCTGATGGCCAGAGACTCTTGAAGGTTACATTTCAGGCATCTGTGTCCAGACAGCCTCTCTCCATCAGGCGCCAAGCCTGGCTGGGAACAAGTATGCAGTGAATCCTTGTTAAATACTAGTGGATAAATGAATGAATGAATGAATGAATGAACAAGTTCTTGGATGGATAGTTAAGATAACGTCATTACACTGATTTTAGTGAAGATCCATCGGTGCTTAAAGCCTGGGCAAAGGCCACAGGGATGCAAAGTGTGTGATGCATGATTTGGTGGCACATTCCACTTCCAAGTCATCATAGAGTTGTGTATTTATGGTGCTGCATTTCTGGCAAAAGGCAGTAAAATGTCTTGGACAAGTGGGGTCTCCATATCAACAAGTTTTGGGGCAGACAGAGATCTCAGCTCAGGATACAACAGTGTTCTTTGAGCCTTCAGGGTCTCAGGGGAAGGAGGCAATTTGGAGGGTCTTCCTGTTTACTAAGAAGGTCATGAAGGTGCTTCAGGCAACATCCAATAAGAGAACAATTGGAAACAACACAATCACAAGTGAGCTTGCACACACACACACACCCTGATTCAGGTATGGGATGTGGATGTGTACCCAAGAACTTACTAAAGCAAAACTGATTTTAGTTTAGAGAGATTTGATTTTATGCTAAACAAATTTCATCAGGATTTTCCTATGAAAAGCCTATTCCACCCCATATGTGTCCTGCTTGGCTGCATTGTAATATGGTTAAATCCAATCTTTGAGTTCTCTGCAGGCCCCAGAGGGAGAGGAAGTTGCTGTCACAGGGGCTTCCAGGGGACAGAACTTCTCTCCCAGGATCCCTGAACTCAAAGGAATGGAAGAAGAAGGCCAGTGTGGGGTAGGGGAATGTGGTTCCCATGAGGTTGCCATGGAGGGACACAGAAAGCCTTGGAAACTTGGTCAGTGGCACAGAGAGCCCCACATGGTCCCTCCAAGAGCTTCTGCTGCTGAATTTCAGTTCATTGAATACAAGCAATTCATGGGTCACACACTGAGTACTTATGAGTTCTGCCAGGCCTGCTGACAAGGCACCATTCTTCCTGCACCTAAGAGGTCAAGGGAGCAGGACGGCCAGACTTAGCAAACACAAATGCAAGACACCTGGAAAAAGTTGAATCTCCGATGAGCAATGACTACTTTGTTAGCATAAGTATGTCCCAGTCTGGCCAGGCCTGTCCAGGTGGAGAGATGGGCACAGCTTGAGCGTGCGGCCCCCCTTGTGGGTGAACTCGCCTCCCAGAGGGACTCCAGCATGCCTGGATGCTGGTCTCAGGCAAGCACAGTGGTGCCCAAGATCCCTGCTTTCCTGGGTGCCTGCTGTGGGAGGGATGCCCATCAATTGCTCTGGGCTGCCCTTCCCTGGCCTCTTAGAGGATGTAGAAAATGCAGAGAGGCCCGAGGTGGATGTTCCGTGAGGGGACTTCTGCTGGGGGACATCGGGGCATGGCTGCTGTCTAGGAGCTGGGCTCAGACGTGAAAAGTGAGTGGGATATGGGGGTCTCTGACCCCAGAGGCTGGGGAATCCCCTCACAGGCCATCTGTCCTGAGACCACAGGGTGGGCAGCGATGCCTGCCTTCATCCTCACCCCAGCCTGCTGCTGTCAGTGCTGGAATTCCTCCCAACACAGCGGGAACTCCAGGACTTGTGCTCCCTGGGAGAGGGTGACATGTGCAGCCTGAGGCTTCTGTTCCCCATGAGCAGGCACAAAGTCTGTGGGCCTGGGGGAGCCTGAGGGCTGGACCTCCTTTCCCGGACATTTCTGAAGAAGCAAAATTGAAGTGTGCCTGCCCTGCTCCAGCCTGGTTAGCCCTGGGCCTGAGGCCTGCCGGATGTCTTGCGCCTGCTGTCCGGTGTTCTCTGTGTCCCAGGCTCAGGGTTCCTCCGTCCCCAGCGCCCTGGCACAGGGACTGGCTGAGCAAGGAAAACACTGGTGAGGGAAGCAGCCGAGAGCTTGCGTCACAGCAGAATAGGCAGTCTGTTGTTTGCCTCATCCACTATTATTTTATTTTATTTTATTATAAAATAAGAAGATATGATATTACCTTCCCGAGGAGCCCCGAGGTAGACACCAGGATCCCATTTCACAGATACAGAAGCTGTGGCCAAGGCTGGTGGGAATTGTGGAGCTGGGCCTGGTACTCAGGTGGCCTGGCCTCCTTACCCACTCGCTGTGCATATGCCTGTCCTCCTGTCTAGGCCTCTAGATACCATGTGGTGCTGGGATGGGTCCTCTGGTCCCCACTGGACCTGGTGTGCTGGTGAGGCCTGTGTCTGCCTGGTCCTGCTCCTGGGCCCCAGGCAGTCTGTGCCCCTGGCTTCTGCCCTGGCTGCCTCTGCTGTGGGCCTGGGCACTGAGCCTGTTGTCTCCTCTCCCTGCACCCCAGACCTCTGCCCTGGGCTCCCCCAACCACTGACAGCTGTCAGGAGCCCCAACCCTGCTGGCCAGACATCGTAGTCCACTCGGGCCAGCAAGGGCCTTCTGTCACTGGAGTTGCCCAGAGCTTTTGGAGCCTGGGCCTCGGTTGCGCCTGGTGCTTTCCTCTGCAGCCCCGGCCTGGCTTGACTTTCCCACCACCCTCGCCTCCAGCAGCAGACTCTGCTTCCGATGCCTCGGGAGTCTACAGCAGGGCCATGTCTGTGAGGGCCCAAGGGTGCATGTGTCTCCCAGGTTTTGGTGCAGAGCGGCTTCCCTCCTCCCGGCAATGCGAGCTAACCCTGGAGGACCCCACCGGAGCAGCCCAGCATGGAGCCTGCCTCCTGCAGTCTCCCCAGCTCCTCTGTGGGGCATTCTCACCCACAGCCTGTCCCTGCTTCACGGATGCCTCTAAAGCTTCCAGCTTCTGACAACGGCGTTCATGGTTTCACCACAAGCTCCCAAGCTCCTGGCTTCGTCCCCTGACATGTCCTGGGCCCAGGGCATGACATTTAGTTTCCTCTCATTATTCCCACCTCTTCACTCCATTTTGTTTCACCCTGCCCACGGAGGGGCTGCTGCTTGACCCTGCCATCCCAGGACCACCCTTTCTGACACGTCTGCCACCAACTCATTCATTCGTCTACATGTCCGTTTACTCAGCCAACTCTTGTGGGGCACCTTCTGGGAACTGGCATGGGGAATGCAGCTCTGCGAGTGGGTGGCCCACCTCTGCCAGCCTCACTTGCTCTCACTCCATCCAGTAACCAGAGTCTAGTCCACAGCCAGGAGCAGCAGCCCCTCCACCTCTCAGCCTCTTCTCTTGTGCCCTTGTCCATTTTCCTTCCCACCCCCAGCCCGACTCACCCTGCACCTTTGCCAATGCAGCCCAGTCTTCCTGCAACCCCGCCCCTCTGTCTCAGCAGGTTCCAGGCCTGACTCCAGGGCCACCTCCTTCAGCCAGTGCCATAGGCGGCTGAATTGTGTCCCTGGAGTGGTTCTATGCTGACATCCTAACCCCCAGTACCTCCAAATGTGACTGTACTTGGAGACAGTTGAAATGGGGTCATATAGGTGGGCCCTAATCCCATATGACTGGCGTCCTTATAAGTGGAGATGAGGACACAGACGTGCACAGAGGACAGATGAGGTGAGGATGCAGGGAGAAGGTGGTCATCTGCAAACCAAGAGAAAGGCCTCAAAAGAAACCAACCCTGTGACACCTTGATCTTGGACTTCCAGCCTCCAGAACTGTGAAGAAATGAATTTCTGTTTAATATTGTTATGGCAGCCCCACCCAACTGATATAGCTGAATGTCCCCTCTGCCTTCCCTAGGGCCTGAGATGTCCGTTTTAGCCCTTTCACCTCAAGTCACATTTGTTTGCAGACAGCACATCACCAGGACCCCAGCAATAAGACCCAACACTGTCTCCTCATTTCCCCCATGATTTGAGGGGAACAGAAGGCAAAAACACTTAAACGAAGGAATCGAAGACAGCCTTTTGGCCAGCAGACCTTGTCAGCCCTGCGTAATGCTGTGATGTATTTTGAAAAATGCCAGCAGGCTCAGCCTTGATATTTATGACCCTGCTTCTTGGCCTTCCTGGGGAGTGGTGCTCTCTGCTCTTAAATTTATGGTCCTTCAGTGCAGTCCCAGACCAACCAGGGGATTGCAAATGGGCTGTCTGCTAATAGTGTGTGCAGACGGTGTGGGAGGTAGTGTGATCCTTGGCCCTGGGGTCAGACACAAGCGCTTCTCACCCGGGGAGGGGTGCTCTGGACCTGAGAAGGGTCTCCTCCATCTTCTCCTTTGCAAAGCCTCAGCGTTTACAGAGGAATCAGAGTATGCTAACCACCTCTCACCATTTTTGACATGGCTGCACACCAGTTCCACTTTCTTAATATTTATCTTTTAATCAACTTGTTGCCCCCTGGAGGCCGGATGACCCACGGGGCATAAGACATGAAGTGCACGTTCCTGCTGTCCCTAGGCCTGAGCTAAATTAAGTGGGGACCCCCATCAGGGCCTTTGCAGAGTTTGGAGACATGGGGAAGACCAGGATCCCCACCTGGTCCCTAGAAGGGAGATCTCTGAAAGACTAGTTGAAGCTAACAAGCTTAACCTCCCCAAGTCCCTATGTGTCCACCTGAGCTTGACTTTATTAAAAAGGCAGGTGGATTTCCTTTTGAGGAGCTCTGCAAATCTTGGGGTAAGGAGGAAACATTAGAATGAGGGTGATACCTCTGATGCCCAATGACCAATCCCAGAATGACCCAGGCACAAGAAGGTACTGGAATTCTTCAGAGGGGCATGAGTAACTAGCCCACCTGCCATACATTTTCAGGTAGAAAACAAAAGTCACACAGCAGTGCAGATTTCTCCAGGAAGAACTGCAGCTCAGAAGCCGAGTGTGGACCAGGGCCCTGGGAAGAGACTGCTGAGCCAGGAGTTGGCTGGAACCCCTGTCTGTTGCAGGTTGTGGAGATGGGGGTGGGAGTATCACCAAGGTGGGTGTATCACCCCAAGCCAACCTCCCTGAGTCTGCCATTGGCAGTACCCACCGCCATGTCCTGCGGCTCAGCCACAGAGGCTGGGCCTTCTTCACAGTAGCCCCTCGCTCCTCAGGCCCCTACACTATGGGCAAGACGGGGAAGAGCCAGTGTCCAAGATGGAAGATGGGGAGGGGCTGGATGAGGCTGTGCAGGTGGATGTGCTTCCCTAAAGCCTTCCTGCCTTTCTTAGGACAGAAACACAAATACTTAGAAAGGCAGCATGGTAAGTGAAATAAAGTGGCAGTTTAAAACTCAAGAGCCCTTCTGCATTTAGAACATAGTTGCTTTAATAAAATAAAGACAATACAATAATTTCCAGTAAGTGACCCCATTTTTTTTTTCAGTGCAATAGCCCTGAATAAGGTTTGTCATGCGTAATTTTGTGTGCAGCTGGGCATCACCAAGTCACAGTTTCCAGCGTGCTGCTCAGCCCTCCGAATGTGTGTGCTCATCCTTTTCATAGAAGTCCCATCGGCCATGGAGAGGGTTGGGGTGCAGAGCTCTGATTGCCAGAGGCCCTTCTTGAGAGCTGTGGGGAAGGAGGCCCTGGGGGTTTCCTCTGTAGGCAGAGCTCAGCCCCCAGTCACCTCTGCCGCCCTCAGCCCGGCACTGCTGTGCCAGAGCCTCTGCTGCCTCTCTCTTCCTACCCATCTGCAGACCAGCAGAATATTCTCCCCCTCTCATCACCAACCAGGAGTTTGGTCTGGTTTCTTGGGAAGAGAAAGAAAAGACAAGAATGTTAGAGGGACAGTACGACTTGTCCCCGCCAGCACGTGGGATATTGCAACTCTGGGGCTCTATCCGGGGCCCAGCGAAGCTTGCCCCTGGTCTCGTCTCCCCTGAGGCAGGGAAGGCAGTGGGAGGAATGGAGAAGTTTTCCACCTGGGGGAGGGGAGAGCATTTGAGCTGTGAGGGTGGTGGCTCCCACAGCACTGTGGGGAAGCTCAGGCCCCAGGGAGCAGGACGAGGCCCTGCCTCTCTCCAGCGCCTCCAGGTGAGTCTCCTGTCCCATCAGAGAAATAGCCAGGACCAGGGCAGAACAAATGGCAAGTTCTCTGCAAAAAGTGCGGCTCCGACCCTACCATCATGCCCACCCCACCTCACTCCGTCCCACCCAGCATCTAAAACACTGTGTAGTGCCTCCACCAAGGACGCCGGAACAGCCCACGCCATGCCAGTGAGGGAGGGAGGAAGGAAGTCCGGCTCTGCAAGGTCAGCGGCCCCTAAGGCTGCACCTCCCAGTGTGTACAAGGATGTTAATGACAGTAACCACCTCCATGGGTTACTGCGAGTCAAATAACGGGTATGAAGTGTCCGGACTGATGCTTGGCTATGCTACAGCAGCTAAGAGCCCTCAGAAGGCACTTTCTGTTAGTGAAGGATAATCATCACACCAAATGTTACAGTCAGCAGTGGAACTCAGGGGAAAAGGCTCTCTTTAGGATAAAATTACAAAACAATATACTTATACCTCTTGGATTTCTTAATGAATGTTTGGATATTCAAGAGCAAGACAGCAAGGGCATGTGTGAGTTAGAAGCAAAACAAACAACAACAAAACCCTGAAAAACATTTCCTGGGGCTCTATACGGCCACACGGGCTGCATCCTGTGCTTGGTGGGGCCCCGTCCTGGAGTGAGGTGGCCTCCTCGGCCAGGTGGCCTGGACTCAGAGCCACTGGGGCTTTCCTAGAGGTGGCTGCAGTGCCCTCTCCTGGAGACCCAGAGAAAAAAGGCCGCGCTTACCTGGACACGGCCAGAGCTGTCACCGCAGGGCTGGTTTTGCTGGGCTTCCCTGTCAAAGCAGTGCTAACGTCCAGCTCTCGACTCAAGGCCAGGTTCTTCTCCCACTTGTGGCCTATGTGGAGCATGTGAGAGAAGAGTTAGAACACCAGATCGGCTTCGCACATATAGTGTGCATCTGTACACAGGGCCGCAAACACATACGCACGTATTTATATTTGTGGTCAGCAACTTGTTAAATTGAGGGGGAAATGTATTTAATCTTGGCCTGTGCTGTTGCAAAAAGGGCCGTCCCAATTTAATTTGCAGGCGGTGATAGTTACATGTGCTGACGTGCCGCGGTATCCATTGTGTACCAAATTGGATTTGTGTATTATTGCTTTCTAAATTGCATGCCTAGTTCAGCAAAATTGTTCATCAGTGTTTACTGGCTTTATGCTTAATAAGACGCCCCACAATACCTTGCTGCCAGGATGTAATGCAGCTAGTAATTGCCTAGTAAAAATAAATTACATAAAGTCGGCATTATCAACTTATCTTAATCCTCTCACGCCACAACCAATAATTAAATGCTGAGAATATTTTTTCAAAAAATATAACTCAAAGATTGTTACTTCACTCATTTTAATGGCTGCATTTGGGGACAGACAGTAATTCCTTCAATGTGAAGGGTGAGATGGAGAGACACCAGCTGGGTATGTCCCTGCGAAGCCACTTCCTTGGACTCAGGGCAGGAGAGATGATACAGCCCCCGCTGTCCTGGGGTGACCACCCATGTGTGAGGACAGGCCATGTGCCAGGAAACGCATGAGGGGTCCAGGTGGGAGAAACCACCTCAAAGCACACCAGGCAGTTGTACATTTGTGTACAAGTCTAAACAACAAGCTTCTCCCAAGTGCTTTTTATGTACCAGATTGAGTCCAAATCTTTGAGGCGATTCCTGAAATAAATTGTACTCAGCTGGGTTGGGCGTTGCTGCAAATGGCAAATAAATGAATTCCAAGCAGAAATTAGATTACATCTGCCTGCAAATGCAGTATGCTTAATATCTTCAAAGATCTCCTTTCTTGCCCCTTTAGACATTTGAGGGATATAGTAATATACACGCCAAGAGGACACACATGCAAATATCCACGTGTCATGCCCAATACAGGTCCCTTTCCAACAAAACGGTTTTGAGCAATATAAGAACAACATGCCTTTTTATTAAAGACCTCCAGAAGTTTAGGCTTGTAAATCTGCACATATTTTAGATTTGTTAACTCTAAACTGCAGCCCAACGTGACTATTTGAATATGTCCATGTCATCCTGTCATTTCATGTTAATCCTCCCTTGAACTGTAATCACAATCTTGGCAGTCAATCCAATGGGGTGGCAGTGACTTCGGGTCAGGGCAGACAGAGAGGAAGAATGTGGATCTGGGGCTCCCTGTCAATCTAAGACCCCCTTAAGTTTCCTAATGCCATCAGCTGCTGTGTCCAGAGAGAAAAATCTCTTACAGTCTGCAAAAATGAAATAATGGCCTGCAATTGGAGTAGATTCTTGTCTGTGGCTACTATTATTCTGTCATCAGTACTCTACTACTTAGGATGCACAGGAAGTGTCTCCATTTGACAGAAAACCAGAGAAGTTGCTCTGACAGAGTTGGGTCTAGAACTTTGTTTTCTGCTTTTTACTCTGCTTCTCATTCACTAGACTCCATGACCGGTGAGTGCAACCTCACCACAACCATTGATGCTGAATAGGAACCTGCGAATCCAATGGCAGTGCCAGAATCAACTGAATGGCTCTGAGGTGACTCGTTCATCTATTCATCCATCCATCCATCCATCCATCCATCCATCCATCCATCCACCCACCCATCATCCAGCATTCTTTCTCAGACATCCATTTATCAACCATAGGCTTAGCTAATGCTGTTAGCTTACTGGGCCCCAATAGCTTCAAAAGTGGGCATTTGAGCCCTAAACTAAAATGATGTGCAGTCTCATGCAGGTATACCAGAAAACTGCTTTGTAAGCAGGCTGGGGAATAAGAGCCTTTCCAAGTGGGAGCAGATATGGGAGGGAGTTTGGCCTCTGCTTTCCAAAGATGCGCTGGGTTCCTTAGAATGCACACACTTCTGTCCTTTCACACTGAGACAGGCTGACTCCTTGTGGTGGTCTCCAAGTACTCTAGAGAAACAGGACCCGTGAACTGATGTAGTTTTTGATCTGCATCTTTGTGATGTTATTGATCTCTGTGATGTTATTGCCCTGGCTCAGCCCAGATTGTTGCCAAAGTCCCCACGTGTTGGTTATCTTGAAGGAAGGGACCCCTAATATAGAGCCTAGGACACAGTAGAGGCTGAGCAAATGCCTGTGTGTGCTTGCCTGAAGAAGAATCCACAAATGGGTGACTAAATGAATCAAAGAGGTGTGGACTGTATTTTAGAAATGAACTAATTGCAAATGTCTACTCTTTTGAGAAGGCAGCCCTCAGAAATCTGGGAAATTCTCTCCTATGGATGATCACAGGTTCTGGGATGCAGAGCAAACAGGGAGCTAACGGAAGCACTCAGGATGATAGAATTCTCACTTCATGAAAACATGTTTGACTGTGGGTCCCAGTAAAGATGTCCCAGTTCTGGGCCAGAATCTTTTCTGAAGACTGAGCCGGAGGAGGTAATGATGGGGGCAGGAACTGGACAGCTGTGATGGATGTGATGCGGTAACAGCTTTGATGGGGAGGTTTGCACCTGTGTTCATTATGGAGGGGTTGGTGATGGTGGTTACATGCCAGTGTCTATGGTTAGGTTATTCTGAGGCCGTTGTGGCTGTGATGGCAGTACATGTGAGGATAGTCTGCTTGCTGGGTGACTTCGGGCAAGTCACTGAACCTCTCTGTCCCTCCCTAGGCCTCCCTAGGCTCTGCAGACCTGGGAGGAGCTGCAGCCCTTGGGCTGAGGTGGAGAAAGGGGAGGTGAGGAGGGAAGGGCAAGGCCAGGACGGCCACATCCCTAGCAGGTCAGGTACCTCTTGGGCTTGGAGGCTGAGCTGAGGGCTCCTCTCCTGCTGGCCGTCCAGGAACAGACATCTTCACATCCTCAGTCTTCCAAACCTGCCCCAAAAGAGCAAATGTCATGGGCTGGGGAGATGATCCTGTCTTTAAGCTTGGGGTGGCCTAGTCCATTTCCTCACACCTAGGGGTCCCCCAGGGAAAGGATGAAGACATGGCCCCCTTTCACTTCTGATGTTAGTTTATTATCAGGTAAAAGGTTATTTAGGCTTCAGCTTCCTCATATGGAGGTCTGGCCGATCACAGTTGCACCTTGAATGAGTTTACCCCACCCATGTCTCTAAGTGCATCTCATCTTCCCCCCCACAGCCCTTCACTTCCAGGGATGTGACTCTGCAACCAGTTTATTATCATTTTGCTCAACCAATGCCCTCTTGCCCATAATGCCACCACCTCTAGAGTATTCCCTCACCCCTGGGTGGCTGGGCACCCCCATCTTGTGTCTGGCCCTTGGTGCTAAGCCTGCTGTGGGAGCCCTGAGGCTGACTCACTCAAAATGGCTTCTCGCTCCCTGGGTCTGGATTTTATATCACCAAAGGGCAAGGACCAGCCTCCTCTCAAATGCTTCTGTGAGCCCCATGCCAGGCTTAGCACAGCACTGGGCCAGTCCAGGAGCTCAGTGACCACATTGAATGAATGAGCGCTGAGTGCACGGAAGACCCTCACTTATGCTTTGGGCGGGCCCAAGAGAGTAATATACCTGCAGCTCAGCCATCCCAGGCTCCTCTGGTTGACCTACCAATGTGGGCCACACCCCACCAAGCCCAGGCCATCCAAGGATGCCCTGCTTTCTGCAGAGGCCACAGATGAAGTCCTGTGAAGGGACTGCCTGGGTGCCTCAGGCTGCATGGATGGATGGATGGATGGATACATGGATGGATGAGTGGACGGGTGGATAGAGAGATGGATGGGTGGATGGATGGGTGGGTAGATGAGTAGAGAGATAAATGGGTTGGGGGGAGATAAATTAGTGGATGGGTAGGCAAGTTTGGTTTGAATGGATGACACAAATATCTCCTTTTAGCATTGGGATATAATATTTTGCATTTAACCATTCAACTTTTATATGTTGTAACTGTTTATTTTAGTGTGCGTCTGTGTGTGTGTGTGCGTCTGTGTGTCTGTGTGTGTATTACTATATATATAATTTTATTTATTTACTTTTTCCCTGGAAAGAGCCTTCTCTTTTCCCTTCCTTTGCTGTAGGTACCTGTTCTGGAATGGTCTCAAATGCAACCTGCAGGTTTGGCTCCCTGGAGGAAGTGAGAAGAATGGAGATGAATACGTTTCTTGTGTTATGTCCTCATTCTGCCCAAGACACACCTACCCGGACCATGCCGTCTTGACTCCCGGTGATGATGATCTGGCTTGTGTCCCATGCTGGGCCCTCCATCAGGCAGCAGCAGGTTATGGCTCCTTCTGGGCCCCAGGCTGTGGTGATGCTGGCCAGGGGCTGTCCATTGACATTCCACAGGGACAAGTGTGCTCCCGCACAGGAGACAATGGTGCCCTGTGCAGTGAGAGCTGGCATCACTCTAAGTTGGAGTCACTGCCTGCCCATCAGCCACGCACTCAACTACCCAGTTGGTGCACCCAAGTACCCTCAATCTGTCATGCTCTGAAGACCCCCAAGGTACCCCGAGACTTCTTTCCAGCTGACTTACAGGTCTCCTGTGTTTTCACACAGCTGTGAATTCTTGGTTCTTTTCATATTGCAGTCATGTGCTTGGATATTTCTTTCCTGGCAGAAGGCACCTGGCTCACCCTCAGGCTCCTCCCAGATCCCACTCCCCAGCCACACCCTGACTGCCAAAGAAGATCCAGCCTGAAGGGCAGCCCTGGCTTTGGACACACGGCTTACACTTGGTTGGCCAGCCCTGCCCCATAAAGAAGTTTTGGATGCCACCTGCTGGAGGGCAGGGTACAGAGGTTCCAATGACTGCATGTGGCTCATAAGCTTGTGCAATGTCCCTGAAGAGGGAATTTCTGAGGAGAAATTTCCCCATTGTATCTCCTGATGATGCTCACATTAGAGTCTTTCCTCCTCAAGTCCTGTTTATTCTCTAGTGGCCACTGTCACCGAGGCCCTGGGGCCATCCCTTTGAGCCTTGCCCTAATCACAGAAGGGATGTAGGGTGCTCAGTGTCCCTCCACATCCCACTGGGCTGGGATCCATTGTAGAAGTTCCTGAATTGTTAGGGATGGTCTGTCTGAAGCCAGGGACCATGTCTGATACCTCTCTGCCCCACACCCAGCAAGCACAGACTGAAATCAATTGGCTGCAGGACAACTTGTCCTGGTTTCAGGCTTCTCTGGGGTCTAGGGACACAATTCCTGATGGGTTTTATATTCTCTCAGGTGAAGGCTTCATGCCTTCTTCTATACATCAACCCATCCATCCATTCACCCACCATCTACCAATCCATTATCCATTTCGTCCATCTTTCCATCCACCTATTCATCCATTTATCTGCTCATTTATCCATCCATACTTACATACATTCATTTATCTATCCATCCATCCACTCATCTATCCACCCATCTATCCATCTATCCATTCATCCACCCATGCATCCACTGATCTACCCATCCATCCACCCATCCATTCACACTCCATCTACTCATCTAACATTGAATCCAGTTTTGAATTCAAGCCTACCTGGAGCACCACTTTCAGCAAAAATTGGAACCAGGAAGCTCCTATATAATCCCTCCTCTTTTGAGCCCTCTGCTAATTTTATTTATGCCCTGTGCCCCTTAGGGTTTCTGTGAGCAGATGCAGAAACCTCTGCATCCTTAGGGAACCCCATATCCCATGACAGGGCTTCAGTCTGGAAGAAATTTCACACTGATAAGTCGATCTCCCTCATCTTTCTTAGCCTATGGAAGGACAGGCAGAGAAGCTTGCACGGCCATGAAGACCAAATCTGCCAAGTCAACACTGATTTGAAGGTAAAGACCTAAATGAGTCAGCCACATCCAGCAAAACCCTCACCAAAATCCAATCTTTCCGCTGCAGCCCCCTGGTGCCCACAGCAAAGCAGACACCTCCCACTGTCCCCACCACCAGAGGGAGGAAAGTAAAGAAGCAGACATTGAAGCTAGACCTGGGTGCTGCACATGAGATCTACAGCGACTGTTCCACACACTTGGGGCCCTCTCAGCATTCTGGGGTGGCCAGAGTTTCTGTGTCTCTGGGCTTTCTCTTGAGTGTTGTACCCCATGCTACTGTGAAGGTGAGGACATGGACACTGAGAAATAGGAGCCTTACCGAGACGTCACTGATGGCGATGGCTGAGATGCCCTCCCGATGGGTGGGCAGGCGGGTCACGTGGGTGAGGTGGTCCAGGTCCCACAGGATACAGGTGCAGTCCTGGGAGCCGCTCACCAGGAGGCTGAAGGTGAGTGACGCTGCCAGGCACGTGACAGCCTGTGTGTGTCCATACAAGGCCTGGGGACAGAGACTCACAGGTTAGGAGAGGGACCCTCAATTCAGCTACTTTGGGGAATTCTTCACCCTCCCTATACAGCTGGGCCCTGGATGAGGAAATGGAGATTCTGAGTGAGTCAGTGATTCCCTAGTCTGTTGTCTGTGCGGCTGGGGGTGTGTGCATGTGCGTGTCCATGACTAGCCTCTCCATTTCATTCATCTCCAGGGGTGGAGGCTCTGCTGGGGAGAAACCTTTTTTTACTTATAACCCCACCAGAGACTAGCCACACCTGGATGTTTTGTGCTGCCCTACATCTGTCTTGAACCTGGGAGCAGTTCATGTCACGATATTTTTTTTTGTTTTTTGAGACGGAGTCTTACTCTGTCACCTAGGCTGGAGTGCAATGACATGATCTCAGCTCACGGCAACCTTTGCCTCCCAGGTACAAGCAATTCTTTTGCATCAGCCTCCCAAGTAGCTGGGATTACATGTGCCTGCCACCACGCCTGGCTAATATTTTTTATTTTTAGTGGAGATGGGGTTTCACCAAGTTAGCCAGGCTGGTCTTGAACTCCTGACCTCAAGTGATCCATCTGCCTTGGCCTCCCAAAGTGCTGGGATTACAGGTGTGAGCCATCACGCCTGGCCATTTCATGTTATGATTAACATACAAAGCACTGTTGGCAAACTGTGGTGCCCACACCAGCAGGCTCAGTAGCAGCAGGTAGCCTGTTAGAATGCAAATTCTTGGGTTCTACCCCAAGTCTCCTGAATCAGAAATGCTGGGGATAGGACCCTGAAGTCTGAATTTTCACAAGCCCTCAGGGGGTTCTCACATGTGCCCAACTTTGAGAGCCATCTCGGTAAGGGAACCTCAGAGGCACGTGCACTCTTGAACTAAAATGGGAAGAAGAAAAGGGGAGGTCACATGGTCATGAAAAAGATGGAGCTTTTTGAGTCTGATAGGTCTGGATTCATAGCCACTGGGACACTTAGACTTCCTTGGTCTTGGTCCTCAGGTTTGGCTTGTGTGGGGCCTGGCCTGACTCATGGATGGCTGTGTGTCCAGATCTGGCTGGAGGCCTTGTTCTCTGTGGACACTTTCCCAAGGGGCAGAAGTGGCCCACCACGCATGCTGGTACCCCCTGGCCAACTGCTGCAGGCAATAGTGTGGATTCCATCACCATCACTCCAGAGGCTGCAGGTCCCAGAGGCTCTAATCTGAGGTCCTCTGCTCACACGTGCTTGCCATGCCCTGGACTCAGCCACAGGGGCACAGAGGTGGCATTCTGAAGCGTAATTGGCCTGGCTTACCAAGTCGTAAACCTCTACCCTCAGGACAGAGACAATCACTCACTCATTCGGGTCAATGAGGCTAGGCATCATTTTTCAAAGCTGTCACTTTGCCTGGTCATAGCAATGAAATGTTCTGCCACAAGCTCCCATTTGTCCTTAATGGATCCTAACCTGATGCCAACCAGATGGTTCTGGCAAGTTAATGGGTATGACCCACAGAAGAAGATTTGGGTCATCCTAGGAAAATGAAAACTGCCTAAGTGAACAGGAGAAAGCGGAGTTGACAGGAACCTTCTGAATCTCTTCCCAGAATGAACTGAGTCTGATGACTCAGTTCTGACTGCAGGGGAAACAGCAATGCCAAAGAGTGCAGAGAAGGGAACCCAGGCATAAGGCTCAGGATGTAAAGAGAGGAGCTCTGAGCCCCAATGCCAGCACGTGTTGTGTACTAGTGGAACTAAGTCTGCCTGCTCTTCCCAGGAAATAGCCTGTGTGCCTGGCACTGCCCACTTAGGTCAGGTTGGCTGCCTTCTGACGAGCCTGGAAACTCCAGCACCACAAGGCATCCAACACCTACCATCTGCAAGAGCCGAAGAAATCAAGGAAGAGACAGCAGCTTCAAAGGGGGTTTTGTTTTCTCAGAATAATACTTCTCTAAAAGGCCAATTAAAATAACTCCATTATATCATTTTATACCTAACTATAGTAGCAAAAAATGATAGCAAAAAGGAAACCCCTGAAAATAATTCCCCATGCTGGTTACATTGCCATGAGATGGGTGCTCTGCATTGCTGGTGGTATGATTAAGTCATAGAACTATTTTGGAAAGCACCATGTCACTGCTCATAATTCTCCTTGTCGTAGTTTATCGTCAGAAAACAATCAGAAGCAAACAGCAACCCAGATAAGATGTCTTCTGCAGCACTATGTAAAATAGTTAAAACTTGGAAACAACTTAATTGTCTAGTTTTAGAAGAAATGGTTTATTAAACTGTAGTGCACTGACATAACAAAACAATTGAAATGCAATTTTATGGAAATGGAATGATATGGAACGATTGAAATGTAAATTATAGAGAATGTAGAAAAATGGAAACAATTGGATAGGCTGGGTGAAAATAGAATAAAATATCTACACAATGATCAGAAAGACATAAATATGTATATCTGGGGATGAGAGTATGCAAAAATGAAAACTTTTATAGGGATGGTAGAGAATTGTTTGTCTTTGAAGTAAATTTAAAATTTCTCTTTAATGTTAGGTATCTTTAAAAATAAAATACTTTTTGAACCGCCTATGAGGCTCTTCTGTGATGACTTTCCTGTCCACAGGTCAGGAATGGACCCCTTCACTGAGCAGCCATGGGTCTGGGAATCCGCAAGCCTACATTAGCCTTTACAGGTGAGTGATAAAGTGTTTTATTTTTAGAAAATAAGAGCATGTGGGATTCCCATATCTTTTCTTGTTGATTTGAAAGTAGGAGAAGATGATAAATTACATTTTTATGAGGTCGATACGAGGGTGTTTCTGTGCATTTTCACTGTTAAATGGGAGCTCAGAGGATGGTAGAAAAATCACCGCCCCAGTACCCCAAGGCCAGCCCCAGGGTCAGGAGGAACTGTGTACCGTCCCCAGGGCAAACTGTAAATGGGCAATGGGGATGCTGGGGAGAGAGCACTCCAGTCTTTCATTTCCAGTCCCTTTGCTGAGATCAGGAATCATACCCAGCCCACTGACAACAGCAGTTGGTGAAGGTCACCTGCCTGTCACCTGTACAGCTGCCTCTCAGTGGGTGCGCTGCCCCTGCATATGAGTCAGCACTGCCCTATTCATTCCTATTCCTTCACCTCACATTTGCTGAGTGCCCACGCAGCACCCTCCATGCCCTGCGTGGCACCAGGAGACAAGGACACGATCTAGAGTGACAGAAGTGGCTTGAGAACTATCCAGAGAAACCCAGGGTCTGTTTCAGTGAAACATGTTCAGTTTAGTAAATTTGGTCAGTGGTGATTTCTTTTTTTGAGATGGAGTCTTGCGCTGTCACCCAGGCTGGAGTGCAGTGGTGCAATCTCCGCTCACTGCAAGCTCCGCCTCCCAGGTTCACGTCATTCTCCTGTCTCAGCCTCCTGAGTAGATGGGACTACAGGCACCCACCACCACATCCGGCTAATCTGTCGTATTTTTAGTAGAGACAGGGTTTCACCGTGTTAGCCAGGATGGTCTCGATCTCCTGACCTCGTGATCCGCCTGCCTCGGCCTCCCAAAGTGCTGGTATTACAGGCGTGAGTGATTTTGTACAGCTTATTTTTGTTTCTGTTACTTTAGGGCTGTGTGGCTAACTAAAAAACAGATGCAAAAATGAATTGGATTTTACAGTTGAAAGCATCCCCTAGTGATATTCTAGGGCAAGTTCCAGAGTATGCAGGGAGAGCGCATGGGGTTTAGAGTCAGACAAACCTAGATTCAAATGCAAGCTGTTCTAAGCCTCAGTTTCCTTGTCTAAAAGTGGAAATAATAGTTCCTTCTTCATGGAAAAAAATTAGTATACAGAAGGGCCTTGGTGCATTTGGAATGTTAAGCAAAAGTTAAGTGCCACTGTAATTAGCATTCCTTATGAGGGCTGGTGGTGCACATCTTCAGACTCCTGGCTCATGGCTCCTCTTCCTCCCACCTCAACCACTTCCCTTTGGAAAGTCTTTCATTTGACCTTGGATGCACCACTTAAACTTCTTTGCATCTCATTTTTCCTTCACCAATAAAGTAGGGGTGATCATGGCACCTATTTCACAGGGCTGTCAATAAGCTAAAATGAGGCAATCCATGTAAAAATGTTTGGCATAAAGGCCAACTTGTGGCAAAATGCTCAAAAGATATTATCTGGTGTAAGGAAACTGATTTCACCGGACCTGCCACGTGCATGAAGTGACTGTGCGTGGCCCAGCATCTCTCGCTAAGGTGTGGACCTCTGTGGAGGCACCTGCCCTGTGTACCTGTCAAATGGACCATGGGAATAAAATGATACTCCTGAATGACACTGAGCTGTGGGCCACCCTCTCTGCACCTCACTTTGCTCATTCCCAGCTTCTGAGGGTGGCAGGGCCCTCAGTGAGCAGAGTTAGGGTGTGTTCCGGCACCACACCTGCCCAGGTGCCATGCCAGGCAGAGGTTTTGTCCCTACATGAGGTACTGCCCTCACCTGAGGACCGCACCTGCACAAGCTGGACCATACCTGCCGGAGGCGCAAGGCCCTCGGGCGGCCTTTGGTCATGCTGAGCTCCCACACACACACCACAGTGCTGGTCCCAGAGGTGACAATCATTGTTGGGGACGGGCACACAGCGCACAGACAGCGGCCCCAGGCAGCCAGGTTCTCGAATGTCATTAGGATCTGTGGGAGATAAGGGGGATGAGTGCTGCTGTGGAGACAGCAGGGACAGGAGCCCAGGATAGAGTCACGGGGGGATGTGGGCCACTCTGAGTGCCTTGGGAACTGGGGACATGCCATGTTTTCAGGAGCCAGTCCCTGCTGACAAAATCCAGACCATCCCGGGTCCCCACACAGGAGTTCCTCCTCCAGCAGGTGGGAAGAGACAAGTGAGGGATGCTGGGAAGACCCCATGAGAACCAGCAGGGGGTGGCTCAGCTTGGGGGTCAGGAGGGAGGACATGTGGGGCTGAGTTCCATGCCTGCCTCAAGAAGTTGGTGGGGCAAGGCTAGGGAGGGGCTGGGGAGAGCTTGGAGCATAGGGAATTCATTGTAAGTGATGGGATTAGGGGAGGGGAGCTGGAGTAGGAATGGGGCCTGGGGAAGAGGGCAGGGGCCACATCAAGAAGGCAGAGGTGACTGCGTGGCCTACACGGGGGCTGAGAGAACCAGTAGGGAAATAGCTTGCTCCTGCCAGCCCCCTGAATGCTCAGTGTGTGTCCTTTGAGTCTAAATCATGATCGGAACCAGAGGAGCCCCCAGGACTTCCCTCCTACACTCAGTGCCAGCGTGGGTGGGCTCAATGTGGCCATGTGTCCAGCTAGCCTCTGCTCTGGAGGTGACAGTATACACTGCCAACTTGCAAGCCTTGGAAGGACGGTTTGAGGCCTGGCCCAAGGAGGGCCTTTGCACGGTCACTGAGTCCTTTCCCTCCTAGGCTGGCAGCACACCTTGTAGGGAAAGTGGGCGAGGTTGCTTTGGACTCGCTTATCTCTGGGCCATCTCTGCCTCCAGCTGGAGGAAGGCTGAGGTCCTGAGGCTGCCCCAGTTCCCTGCAGCCCACTCACCTTGTCAGAGCCATAGCTCCCCAGGCAGCAGCTGAAGTCATCAAAGCCCCAGCTGAAGGTCCTGTTCCAGAGAGGAGGCAGCAGCACTTTGTTCCTCTCTACAGCCAGAATGGTCTTCTCAGTAGAGACAATGTGGCCAATGGCCCCTTTGGGGGACTCTGAGCCTAGAGAAAAGAGGTACATATCTACGTCCCAGTTAGTATGGCGAACTTATGCATGGAAGAACAGCACCCACTACAGCTGGGCCCCCGGGCAGGAGTGACAGGCAGACACACTGGACTGGAACTTACTCATAGAAGGACAGCACACACTGTAGCCAGGCCCCGGGGCAGGAGTCATAGGCAGGCACATTTCCTACCCTCCCTCAGCTCCACTCTTGAAGCCACCCCCAGCCCCAGCTGCAATATGGCTCAGAGCACGGGATTTGGAGCTGCCTAGACCTCATTCCAAGTCTGATTATGCTGGTGAAGTCATTCCATCTCTTCAGACCCCAGCCTCTTCCCATGGAGTAGAGATAACCATGCCCCTTTCAATGTGTGTCCCCTGGCAAAGAGCCTGGTGCAGCTTGTTGACTCAAAACACTGAGGCCAGCCTAGTTTCTGAGACTGTGCACACCACACCCACCACTTAGGGGCATTTCCTTCCTCCTGGTAGGGGCCACTCCCTTTCTTGCCCTGTGCTGGGTGAAGTGGGAGAACCACCCTCTTCCTGACCCTACCACCTAGGAGGAAGAGAGGGAGCAGGATACGGGAAAGGCTCCAGGATAAGACTGCGAGATGTCTCTCCCTGTAGGGAAGGGACTGTGGCATCAATGGCCCTTACCCTCTGGGGCTGCTCAGATCAAAGGGAGAGAGTAAAGCCAGGCCCCTTAAAGCGAGGCCCAGTGTGTGTGCTCGGAGTGGCACCAGCATCTGCCAGGACTCCTGTCTCAGCGCTGGCTTGTTGCCTGCCTGTATGACAGACACCACTTCATGGCACTGTCACAAGCCTGAGGGCAGGGCCATTGTCTTCCATACCTTACACATGAGGAAACTGAGCCTCAGGAAGGCCCCCCAGGACCCGTGGCTTGATACTAAGATCTGCATCAGTCTCCTGGAGCCTACATGGGAGATTTGAGCTCCCTTGTTGCTGTTGATGTGGTTTGCACCTCATGTCCCTCTCTGTGAGGGCAGGGGCTGTGCCTGACTGCCCAGGGACTTCAATGCAGCAGCAGATCCCCAGTCCTGGGGCAAATGGAGCCATGGTCCCCAGTGTCAAGAGCAGCAGCACCTTATCTATGAGGGTGGGGTGTGCCAATGACAATGTTCTTGGGGCAAGGATAAAAAAGGACACCACTAAAACCCCTGAAAACGTAACTTCATACTCCTTGGGACCTGCATGTTGTTCAATGTAGTGGGATTTCTCCAAGGCAGTGCATGTCCTCAGATGACACTGGCACCCGACTTCATACATACACGGCCCTAGGAACCCAGCCTCACCCTCTCTTCTGCTTCCATCTGGGTGATCCTCCCTCCTGGGCTGGGTGGGACCACCCCCACCCCAGTGGAACCACCCCCACCCCAGTGGACTCCTGCTTCTATAGAGCCTCTCTGAGCCTTGGTGGCAGCTGCGGAAGCCACTGAACTGTGGTCAGAAGAGATGGACTAACAATCACCACTGTGTGCTCGGCGCCGAAGGTGGCCCATCTCATTGCGCTCTCACTGACTGGCCTTGTTGAGGAGCCCCTGGTCCCTGGAAGAACTGTTTCTCAATAATAGGGCCAGAGTGACCCTCTTCACTCCCTAGATCACATGGCTCCCTTCATTGGCTCAACCTATTTTTCATGATTTTCATCCTTTCCTCACCAACTCTCTGCAGGCTCATTTATCTAAGCATCAATACAATTCTGTAATAGCATCCATTCAACCGTATTCCAATCCCCATGGGAACATGGAGGTTCAGTGGCTTGCCCAAGGTCACATATGCAGGAAGCAGTAGGACTGGAATTCACTCCTGTGCCATGTGCCCCAGAGCACATGTTCTTAGCTACTGGCTGCCTTTCTATCCTGCCCTGCTTAGGAAGACCAGTGGCCAAAGCACAGAGGCTGTAATCCTTCCTTGGAAAACTTGGGACTCTCCACTGGTCTCTTGAGGAGAGAAGGTATGTGTGGATAAGTGTGTGTGCATGTATAAAAGAGAGGAAGAGGAAGAGAGATTTGTGTGTGTGCCTGAAAGAGGTGTGTGTGTGTGTGTGTGTGTGTGTGAGAGAGAGAGAGAGAGAGAGAAAGACAGAGAGACATGGGTCTTCAGAAGTTAGGGTCTAACAGACGAGCTCCTAGACACTTCCCAGAGACACCCACCTAGAATCTGGCTGTGATTGGAGATGCAGTCATTCAAAGTCAGTCCCCAGTACTTTGCCCAGGAATGTGGTGCTGGACTTCCAGAGGAACCCAGCCACTGAAGGGACAACCCCGGGACAGGACACCAAACAAGGAAGGGCCAGGGAATCACCTTTGACTGTGACCTGGGAGGGCCTCAGTGACTGCAGGCTGTAGAAAAAGGGCTGTGGGTGGCCAGGCAGGCTCACGGGGGTGGAGACATCCTTTCCAGGCAGAGGCTTCCCTGCTGCAGTCCTGGCTGGGTGGGGTTTGGTAAAGAGCTAGAGAAAGAGGGAACAGACACACATGAGGGGAGAGATGCCCGGAGGAGGGGTCATCCCTGTGCACACTGTAGCTGCACCCCGACTCCGGGGATTGCCACAGCTGGGCTTGTTCCTGACAGAGCTGAACATGAACAGAACCTCTGGTCCAGCCCTCAGACGCTGCAGGTGAGGGGCCTGGGGCTCAGAGAGGGACAGTTACTTTTTCAAGGTCATAAAGGCAGCCCTGCCTGCCAAATCTCTCCCTTCCCAAGCTGCTTGGGAGAAGACTGGCCTCATTGAAGAGCCCCTGGTCCCCAGAAGAACTGTCTCTCAATCGAGAGGCCAGAGTGACCCTCTTCCTTCCCTAGATCACGTGGCTCCCTTTATTGACTCAACCTATTTCTCATCGTTTTCATCCTTCCCTCACAAACTCTTTGCAGACTCATTTATCTAAGCATCAACACAATTCTTCAACAGCATCCATTCAAATATTCCAAAGAACACAGGCAAATCCCATTAGTGGCCTGTTTCTTATTTTTCTCCAATCTCCGCCATCAGATTTTGCTTAATGCCAAATTTTCTGCATAACCAAGCCAAGCCCTGAGCATGAGCCATGCTACCTGGTTGAGTCCTTGCTGCTGGACCAGGGCATGCAGCTGTGGCCAGATCCAGCTCTCTACCTTGCAGTCTCTCCCGGACTGCGGCCCTGCTGGGCTGCTCTTTCCAGCCAGCAGCACATTCCTGCAAGTCATCCACCAGGTGTACGCTGGAGGGAGAAGGGGTGGAAGCTGGTCCAGGCTGTGGACATGGGCAGAGTTGGGGATCCAGTTCGATGGGCAGCTGGGGTGGGCATGGGGGGGTCTCAGAGAAACCTCAACTCAGTTATAGTCCTGGATCAAATGGTAACTTATTTAGAAAAGCTGGG
The DNA here is from genome assembly GCF_028878055.3 of Symphalangus syndactylus. NCBI lineage: Eukaryota > Metazoa > Chordata > Mammalia > Primates > Hylobatidae > Symphalangus > Symphalangus syndactylus. The sequence continues at coordinate 84,585,361 of NC_072426.2, forward strand.
TGGGCGATCAATGCAAACAGAAATCAAAATGATGAGTTTTCAGTGAGTGTTTAATAATGAGCACTCTTCCTCGCTCAAGGTGACTGGGAGTAGCAGACACAGCCCCTGTCAGGAGCAGCATGGGGCCTGAGTGCTGCAATCTTGTCTTCAGACTGGGACACTTGGGGATTCTCATTCTGATGGCTACTTTAGAAATACTTGTCAAAGCTCCTATGACACATTGTTGAGTAGTCAAAATCTGAAGTTGTAGGTACTCCATGACTACACTGACGGGAAAAGATCTGTGCTGTGGACAAGGGCTATAAGTACATGAGGCAGGACATGGCTGGATGGTGGTGGCTACTACTTTGAATTATTTTCTTGCTTTGTATTATTATATATTTTTTAAATTCAAGAAATAAGACCATTAGGCTAACAGGCTTCTTTCCTGAAATTCTTTCTTTCCTACAAAGCCTCCCAGCAAACCCACTCTGGATGTGCCATCCAATCTCCAAGTCACCCTCACACCCTCCTCACATTCCCTTTACCTGGGAGCTGAGCAGACCTCAGCATGTCATGTGAGACCAGAGAGAAAGATGTTAGTTTAGCACTAACTGCAGAAGGAGCCCCTCCCCACCCCGAGTCCTCATGGTTGCATGTGTGGAAGGCTAGAACAAAACACCTCCACACACAACCACATTTCAAGGATCAACAGGGCCGGAATCAATTAAATAAGTGCCTAACTTGTGCTTTCATCAGTATGTCAACAGGGGAATGCACAACCTCATATTGCTAAGTGACTATCTTGACAGGAGACAGAGCCAGCAGAGTAGAAGGCCCAGGTGAGACTTTGCAATTTCACCAGAGGCCTGGCAGGTAGAAGGCAGATGCTCTCACACTGGCGACAACATGGTGCAAGCTTTAGACCTACTCAGATAGCACCAGAGCTCTACCTCTGTTGATTGCTATTAGTGTAATTCTAGGCAAGGTATTTATTTCGCCTCTCTGAGCCTCAGTTTCCTGGTCCATAAAAGAATACTCTCTATATCCAGAGCTTACGAGAGATTTCAATGACATAATCTGACTAATAGCTAACATTTGTTAAGTGCTGGTCATATTTCAGGCACTTTCAAACACTTGATATGTCTTAAGTCATTGGATACAACAAATCTGTAGGGTAGATATGAACACAAGTAATTAGTTACCACATGTCTATTGTAGTGTCTAAAATCAGATCAGTCACAGATAAACACAGCTTTCACCAGTTTCACTAATGATGTCATCATCTGCGTCAACGTCAGGTGGTAACTGAGGGTTAAGCCTGATATTGAAAGTACAGGAAGATGATGGGGGACCATTTCACCTCTTCAGCCATCTCCTTCACTCTCACCCCAGGAGAGAATGTCCTCACACTGCACACACTCTTTTGAGAAAGCAAGAAAGCAAGGCAAATGACAAGGCATGCTGTACCTGTTTGGGCACCTGTCCAAAGTTGCTGACAAACCCCAGGATGGTGCTCTTGATGAGGGGGTCAGTGATGCTGCTGAGGTCCATTCTGTCACCGTAGAAGTAGGGGTGGAAGATATTAACAGCGTCCACCGCAGCTGGCCCATGCTGCTTGTACCCGAAAATAAGGTCTATCCAATGGTGGAGGTTGGCACTGACAAAGTCACTTTCCAGGGCCTGGAACAAAAACCCAAAGAGCATTAAAACCCAGGCCACTCATGGACTCATGCACTCTCTGCAGATTGGAAGGCGCACGTGCTTCAGGGTGCTGGCCCTGCACAGAGGAGATAATTGATGGGCCCCTGGGCTTGATGAGCACAAAGAGGGATGAGCCAGCCACCCGATGGCCACCCTAGTCCTGTCTCCAGCCAGCAGCAAATCAGATCTGACTGTGTTCACCACCCCAGCTCAACCATGTCATAAAACAACCATGGTGTCTACAGTATCTATGAGGTGCAGGCCTGGGAAAGACATCTAAATGGAAGAGACAAGGCTGAAAATAAAGTCTTGGGGTCTTGCTGAGATGTGACATATGAAACAGGGAGAGCTGGTTCTGACCAGAGAGTGTCAAGAGGCGGAGGCTAAGTGCAGTGATCAGGAAAGTGTGCTCTCGAGCACAGGGGGTGTGGGTGCTGCCATGTACACATTCCTTAACATCACGGTTCCTTGGTTTCTTCATCTGTAAAATGAACAATTGTACCTTCTTAGCAGGTTCATGTAAGAATTAAGTTGTGTCCATGGCTGACACACTGGGAGCTCCAGGAGTTAGGTGATTTCACTAAGCACATACGATGCCAGGCACTGGCTATTTCACAGATGTTGTTCCCTCCCATGAACACCGCCTTTTGGTGGCAGGTATAATTAACCCACTTCTAGGGCAGGCTCATGTGTGGTTTTTGATCCTAACACTCCAGCCCCCAGTTTTCATTCCTCAGAACCCCACAGGGGGCATCCAACCTCACTGAGCAGATCTCACTTCACTCAGGTACTGGGAAATTCTGGACATGGGTGTGGGCATCTTCTAAATCATCCCTGGCACAGAAATGATAGAACCTGCTTCTGAGGTGCAGCTTAGCCCCCAGGAATGTGAACTTCCTTCACTGGGGCAGCTGTGTCTAGCTGGGGGCATGCAGCAGGCAAGGAGTTTCTCACCCATGCACTCACAGACCTGAGGAACATTCTGTCCATGCTCAGGCTCACTGTCCCCAGATGGGAGGACAGGAGACATTCTCAACTCAAACATGGAGCCTGGATCCAAGTTTACAACCTTTGAGTGAGAAGTAAACCTCACCCCGCTCAGGACAACAGCTCCCACTGGAAGTCAACAACATCTGCCCCTCATGAAAGGTGACATCCAATAGAATTTAGCATAAGACATAAAATATGACATCCAAAGAATTTAGCATAAGAGCCAAGCATGCTGGATCTTTCATGCATACAGCCCAGATGGGTGGCACTGGCTCAGAATGGGGGACCCAGGTTGGCAATAATTCTCATCAGGTGTCACACATGAGCAAGAGGACGAATGGCCCAGTGTCTGGATATTACAATCTATCTGAGAGGTGGCACCTGTTTCTACTGAAAACAACCTAGCTTCAGGGATAGGTCCCCAGAGCCTCGAAATGTTCATTTGGGATTGTCTGGGCTTCCCTTGTTGGTCCTCTGGGAGGACAAGCTGCCCTACACACCTGGATCTGGAGAAGCCAGGTCACCTGTTCTAAGTTACCTTTTCTGAGGTCTATGATTAAAGTGGCTTTGGAGCCAAGAAGGCCACACTTGAGTCATGTCATACGAGGGTAATGAAATGCCAATACGAGGGGTATGGCTCTCCCAAGCCTACCACCTGACTTGGGGCAAACCTCATGAACTTCTGGAGATGTTCGCATGAAGGCTTTTGTTGGTGGTTGCCACAGAACCACTAAAGGCATACCCAGGTGAGGGCAGATCATAGGCCAGGACAGCTGACCCTTCTGCTGGCCCTTCTTCCTACCTCTTGCTAACCAACACATATCCCACATCCTCAAGCTCTTCCCAAACATTCCTCCACCTCCTTTCCCTAGATGAAGCCTGGCTTTCCCTAGGGCCACTAATTCTCCTTCAGCAAGTTCAAGTGGTGGCCACTTGCTGGACATAACCCATATGTCTGGGGCCAGGATGTTGGGCTGGTGTCTCCTCAGTCCTTATCGCCACCTCCAGAGTATTGGTCCTCTTATAAAAAAAATCACAAAAGATCTGCTTCTCTGTGCTGCATGAGATCTAGCTGTACCCACTCCTCATCCTCACTGCTGTCTTCCAACAGCTTCTCTTTGTTCTTCTCATTCATCAAAGATGGTGATTCCTGGCCATACCTTCCCTTCTTCTCCAAGATCTGCCATCATCCTCAGTGATTGTGATCTCTGGCCTCTCGGTTCCTTAAGCTCCACATCTCCAAAGACTTTTGCCTTCATTCCACCTAAAGTCACCGTTCCCATGGCCACACCTTAACCCATGTCAGTATCCATAACTGCCTCATCTTCCAAAGCACTCATTCAAACATCCACTTGGCGAAAGTCACATCCTTCTTACCTTGCTGAGTGTTTATGTACTTCCTAAGGCTCTTCTTCTACCTTGTCACAACCTCAGGTCCCCTTGTCCCTTTTCTTCTTTGCAGCATATCAGCACCCACCTGTTTTTGGCTACATCTTTATCCAGCTTAGATGTAGTGGTCCATCATTCCAGCAACACTCTGGTCAATTGAATCGTGTACCTCTGTCTTTTATCAGACTATGGCTGCTGCTGCGTGCAGTTACATTCATCTCTGGCCCAAGTACTTAAGACAGTGGGCTCTGAGAGGGATGACTCCTATCACTGAGTTTCCAGAGGCAAGAATAAAACAAGAAGAACTTTCTCTTTGCAGAAAAGGACAGGTTTGTTGCCACTAGTCAGATCTGCCTCAGGTTATTTTTACTTTTTAGGTGTAATTTACATACAATAAAACTTGCCCTTTTAAAATGCCCAGTTCAAAATGTTCTTATAAATTCACGCAGCCATGCAACCATCACCACAGTCAAGACATAGAACATTTCCCTCAGCTCAAAAAGTACCCCCATGTGTTCCTTTGTGGTCACTCTCCTACTTCAGACCTTAGGAACCACTAATTTGTTTTCTGTCCCTATAGTTTGCCTCTAAATGTCACTTTCATGCCTGTATATAAGAATCACACGATATGTAGCCCCGGGTTATGGCTTCTTTCATGTAGGATAATGCATTAAAACTCATCCATGTTGTTCTGTGTAAACTGATTCAGTAAATCTGCTCCTTTTTACTGCTAAGTAGCATTCCGTTGTGTGTGTGCGGACATATCATTTGTTTATCTGTTCACCAGCTGATGGACAGTTGAGTTTTGTTTTTGACTAGTTTGAATAAACCTGGTGAAGATTCATGCACAAGTTTTTGTGTGGACATGCTTTCAATTTTCCGGAGTAAATATCTACAAGGGAAAATGTTGGGTGATATGGCAAATGTACCTGCAAATTTGTAAAAAAAATTACCAAGCTTTTGTACAAAGTGGTTGTACCGTTTTGCTTTTCCCACCATTGATGTCTCATGCATTCTAATTGCTCTACATTTTCATCAACTATTGGTTTCACTGGTCTTTTAAATTTAAGCCACTCCTGTGGGTATGTCATAGCATCTCATCTCATGGTGGTTTTAATTTATTTCTCCCTGGTGACCAAAGATGTTGAACATCTTTCACGTGCTTAAACTAACCCAGAAATTTGATTTAGCATGTGTCCCTAATGATCTCTGATCTCTACCCACGTCCAGTTTTTTGGGTAATAAGCCAATTTCTCCCCAGTCCTGGAAAATCTTTGGCCAGTGGGAGCCCCTGGGAGGCTCCAAACCCTCTCTGAACTACGTTGAGCAGTCAGGCCCAGGGAGTGGACATTCTTGTAGGGCTGGCTGAGGACACTGACCTGCCCTCCAGGGCACTATGCTCACTTCTTCCAGTGAAACCCTCACCAAGCTGGCACCCGGGCAGGGTCTAATGGAGCTCTTGAAACAACCCAGAGCCCAAGCCTTCCCTTGCCAACCCAAGGCATAGACCCCATCCCTTCTCTGGGTTTTCCAGACATAAGCCTCACAGTGCTGGTCACTGGCCTTCCATATGGACAGAAAGCCTAGGTGGAACTTGAGGGGATGTTCAGGTCCCCAGCAGGATACCAGGGGTCCTGGCCTGACTCACCTGTCTGTGCAGGCTGATGAATTTCCGAGGGTCCCCATCAGCCCAGGGAGGGAGCTGCACGTCTCCTAGCACAGTCCCGTCCTGCATGGAGCCTGCATGGGATGAGAAGCAGCAGAGATTTGGGTAACTGGGAACTCAAACCAGGCTAGGAATTGTGGGATGTAAAATACACGTTGCCCAGGATTGCTGATTTTGTGTAGGTCTGAACGTGAGTTATGTTCTCTGTGGACCATGCTGCTTTCAACCTTCTCTGCCTGGAATGACCCCTCAGCATGGCCTCTAGGCCTTTGCCTCCTCCACGAGGCCCTCCTTACTTCCCAGGCAGTGCTAGTGCTTGCTTTGCAAGTCATCTAAAATGATTTCAGTGTCATCAGTGTGGTATGTCTTCCTCTTCACTGTATCGTGCCTTTCTTCTGGGTGCTTTTTACACAGCATTAAACAATTAGGAGATACAGTGATAGCGGTGCAAGCTGGCAAATTCTAAGCACCTGACTCCATGCCAGGAGCTAGGCTAGGTCCTGGCCACACATCACCTCACTGAATCTTCATTCTAACTCGATAATTTATGCATTTTCTCTCCATTTTTAAGGCAAGGACAACAAGGTTTTTAGGCAGAGATTCCCCTGACAATAGAAAGAGGAGGCTGGACTCAACCCAAGTCTCCCTCCTCCCCATTAGCTGCCCAACCTTGCACAAGCCACTTCACTTCTTTGAGATTAGTTTTCCACCTGTAAAATTTAAAGTGATGACAGGAATTATCTCATAGGGATGGCATAATGATTAAAGGAGAAAATACACATCACATGCTTAGAACGATGTCAGGCATATGATGGCTACTCCATAAATGTGAGCTACAGTCTTGCCTGACCTCCCCAGAGCCTGCAAGAAGCAGTTGGAATAAAAGCTCCCCTGCTCTCTCTTGGCTACTGAGCTGCCTGGCCTGGCCCTTCTCATCACTCATCTCAGCTCACCTGCCACCTCCTCCACAGGTCCTTCCTGAGGACCAGAGAAACTCAGGTCTTGCTGAGTCATCCTCAAACCATTTTCCTACCTATTTTCCTCATAGGACTTCTCAGCGTCCAACAACGTTTCACTTATAATATAGAAATTGTCTATATTTTCTCTTCCATTTTTCCTATCGTCATACAGAATGTAAACATCTTTAGGACATGCCATCCCAGGATACCCAACTAAATCCCCAGTGCCTGAAAAAAAAAGGTCCATGTATACAGTAGGTGCTCAATAACCACTTGTTCTCCTGACTTTTCTGAGGACATTTGCTCTCTTGGCCTCCTTTGCTGGTAGGAGCCATTGTTTCTGCAGCTGAGCCCATCATGCCTCCTGCAGAAGAGTCTGGCTTCATTTCCAAGACAGAGTGGGTACTCTGGTCAGTGCTCTAACCCCAGGCTGGCCAGCCACCTCCTCCTGGCTGCCACCCTCCCTGAGTGACTCCTGCTGTGGGACTCATGCTTTGGGGAATCCATCCTTTGAATTTGTTCACTTCTCACCCCTGACGCATGTGAGGTGTCTAACGATTTGTACACCACCAAGGTCTCCAGGTTCCACAGATCAGATTCACGGGGCCTGGCTCATTGTCTGGCCTTCTCCTCAGGGATGTGGGCTGCATATCTAGGGCTGAAAACCCCTGCACAAGGTTTTGCAGGGACTAATCTCCTCCCCTGTACCCCCTACTGGGGTTGCATCTGGCCTGGCTCAGGTGCATGCCCTTATGTGCGGTCTGGAGGCAGAAGGAGAACACTGAGGAAGGGGGGCTCTAGAGCCTGAGGTATGCATTGGTGATGGCTCATGCGTGTTCTTTGCAGAAGATGATTCCCAGCCAGGCCGGTACCCACAGCTGCCCACACCCTGCCCGGGCTGTGACCACTCATCCACTCTGCAAATTGCCCTGACTCAGCCTTGCAACTGTTTGCAGTGGAGGCTCCAAGACGTACACACAGTCCCCAGGGGACCTGCCCACCAGGGCCTCTTGGATTGTTTATTCCACCTCTATAGCAGCAAGAAGCCCTGCCGCATCATAGGCTGGGGCCTGCAGTTCAGGAAGGAGCTGCCGTAAGTGCCCATCCAGCTGCCCTGGGATCCCACCCAGCAGTCTACCCCAGGACACCCAGTGTCTCTGGGTCCTGCCCTTAGAGTCCACATGAACCCATCTGTGGGACATGGAGGAAATGGGGCCGGTCGGGGGCAGGAGCTTGCCCAAGGTCTCGAGGCAGCAAGGCAGTGCCAGACCTGGGCTACACAGAAGAGCCCCTGGTCTTAGCCACTGCCTCACTGCCAACTGAGAGGTCTGGGACCCTTGGAGGAAAAGTCACAGGTTGGGTGGTGGCTCAGCGCTGTCCTGGCAGCCTGGGGCCAGTGCTCTTCCTCAGCAACCACCTTTCCTTCTGGGCACTGCTGCCCAGTGGAGACCTCATCTGAAGTGCATGGGTCCTGGGGAGGGCCTAGCAAAGGTTCAGATCATGTTGGTCATCACCCAGGGGCTGTGGGAAAGAGCACCCTGCAACACCACTCACCCGGCCTCACCAGGCCTCCACTTACCGAACTCTACCCTGTTGCAGTTGGTTAAGAACTCAGGCAGGTAGAAGAACTCTGGGGTCAGCTCCCTGACATCACTCATGTTCTCTCTGGAGGCTGACTCCCACGTGCTCTTCACACTGTGGAACATTCTGTCTGCCACATCGAAGCTTCCACCCTGGGGGAAATGGAGCCAACATGACCAGCCGCTCTCACTGGCACCCTCCTGCTGGGCAGGCACCGTCCATTCTGCCTCGGAGGCACGGGTTCCACCATTAGCACCTCTCATTCACTCTCCCCACACACGTGTACCCATCAGCCCAGATGTGTGTGCTGTGGTTCTCCAGCCACCGGTTCCTTCATTACTCTCTGGAACCTTGCTCCGGAGCTTCAAGGCAGAATGCATGATCCGTGGTCATCAATCCATGTTTCCCTCCCATGGAAATCTGAGTTCATATCAGAAACAGGAAAACCACATCTGAGCACTTCCGAGACTGCAGAGGGCCAGCTCTGAATTAGGTGCTCAACAAGAGGCAGCAAGAGTGCCAGTGACTGGGACTTGGCTCTTGAGAGGCTCATGGTCAAGTGCCACAGGCAGGAAATAAAGAACCAACCATAGGACAAAGAAGTGAGTGAACATTCCATGTGGGAAGTCAGCAGAAGTTTCCTGGAGAGGCACCCCGGAAGTGAGTCTGGAAGCTTGCTGATGGGGAATATGGCAGTGTTCTGAGCAGAGGACAAGGCTTGGGTGAGCAGCACGGGTGGGAGGAGAGCAAGAAGCAGAGGGAGGAAGGAGGAGGGAGGAGGGAGGAGGGAGGAGGGAGGAGGGAGGAAGGAGGAGGGAGGAAGGAGGGAGGAGGGAGGAGGGAGGAGATCTCGCTAGGGCAGGGCCCTGGTGACATCCAACACACAGCTCATGGCATTTGGTAGGGGAGAGAGGTGGGCAGGAAGGAGACTCTGGGACCAGGGGTCTTGGCTTCGATAAGAGAGAATGAGTCTGAGGGTGGAGAGATGGAGAAATTTCAGGTTCAAGGGGCAGGAGTCTGGTCCACAAAGGACATGATGTCCACAGCCTCTGCCAGGGCCAGCCCTGGTCCCAAGGCCCATGGCCACAGGTGGCCTGGTACAGCCCCATGTCTGGCTGTTGAGGTTGGGCCATGTAAGAATTCAGGCACATTCTTTCCCCGGATGCCCTGATTCTCTCATCTGAATTGTCAAACTCTTCAGCTGATGCTATCCTTATTCACCGGGTGGCCTTGGGGGTTGGGAGGAGGCAGAGAGGTGCCTCCCTTCAGGTCCTGGTTAGAGAAATGAAGGTGCTGGGGATGGAGGGACTTCAGGAGACAGTTTCTGAAATTGGCCTTGGGTCTAAGTAAGTTTTAGGATATCCTTCTGCCTGGGATTCAATAGTTCACTTGTCCCCATCAAGGCTGGGCCTTTGTATAACAAAAACTTGTCCTTCTCCTGCCATCTTCTGCAGAGTACACATGTGGAACAAGCGGCAGGGCCACAGCAGTGCCCAATCTGTGCCCGTCACTCCCTTCCCTGCTCAGAGGGCTGAGGGTCTGTCTCCCTCTGCATTTACCCAAGGAAGCCTTGGGAGCAGCTGCAGGGGTGGATGGAGGTAAAAAAGGGCAGGGGCCTTCTCTTGGCATGTCTGGTCCGTGCTCAGATGATCTCTCCTAATCCTCACAGCAGCTGCATCAGGAAGGAATCGGTGTTTCCATTTTGCAGAACAGAAAAGGGAGGCTCCTCAAAGTGCACTGATTTTTCCCAAGGCAGTGAATGGCAGAACTGGGGCAAACCCATGGATACAACTCCACAGGGCATGCTTTGCCCCATGCCAGATTCCTGGGGGAATCCCTGGACCTGGGACAAACTTGATCAACTACGTGTGGGCCAAGGGGGAACTCAGCTCTTTCTGAGATGGGGGAACCTACCACACACCCAAGGTGGCCACACCTGGACATCTGGAGGGTCATGGTCTGGCTGGTCCATTTACTGAGTCAGATCAAGTGAGATCTGTGGGTCATTCTCCACACAGGGACAGGGACACTGACTTAAGCAAACACAGCACATGGGCAGCTTTAAACATGTGGCTTTTCCCCAAGGTCGCTTTGCTCTTGGTTGAAATTAGGGAATGATGTCCACCATCAAATTTAAATTGAAATGGAAATAAAATGGGGGTGGGGTGTCAAAGTAAATCTTCACCTAATGAGTCACTCATTGAAATGTATTAGGAGCACTGTATATTTAATCTGCAGCCCAAGCCTTGCATCTGTGGGAGATTGATGTCTTCTCCTCGTCCCGTTTCCCTTTTGCAGCTTTTATGAATGCTGATGGTAGTCTCCTGAGAAACAATATGATTTGGTAATAAAAAGATTACCTGTATTAAATAAAAATAATATATACATACGAAATATTGTTAGTGCTACAAATCTGGTTAAAGATATTACCACAAAGAAAACTGTTATTTTTTTCACAGCTGTCTAATGCATTTTAGCAAAAGTAATATCTTTAAAACTTAAGCCTGTATTATTTATAAAGGAAGCAATAACTGATTTTCCTATTTCCTATATTAATAAATGTATTTGCATACATTTGTTTCAAAATTAATGGGTTTTCTCACTTCTGCAATACAAAAGAAAACACCAAATTCCCTAGAAGAAAAAGTGGAGTTGCTTTGTTACTTGTATTGTAAGTCTGTGGGTTGATGTAAACTCTGGTGGCTGCCAGCGAGGAGTCCCAGCTAGGATTGAATTCTCAGAAAGGAAGGAAGAAGAAAAGAAAGAGAAGAGGGAAAAATGGGGCAAGAAGGTAAGAGGCAGAGAGACCCAGCTAAGGTTTACAGAATGCCTATCTAAGGAAAGTCAAGACCCAAATGAAATAAACCAGCACAATTAAGTCTAGAACTTGGAAGGGAACAAAGTGATCATAGAGAATTCCTGAACCAAGAGCTGCTCTGGAATCTGTTCTGCAACAAATCCTACTTGTATCCAAAGGAACTGTAAAAAATAATAGCAAGGTTATTATTGCCAACAAAGCAACAATCTCTTACTGGCAGAAGGTTTTCCCATGTGACATTTAGGCCAGAAGACAATGGAGTCAGCCAAGCCTAGAGGATTCTGAGGCAAAATGTTACAGTTGTTGGATTTTGTGCTCAATTAAGACATCACTCACATGTAAAGATGCAGGAATGTTTTGAATATTGAAGAGTTCAGAAACAATATAATCCTAGATACCTCTTCTCAATTAAAATCCTTTAGGAGGTGCTAAATATTGCTAAGAGATGAAGCAAAATTGAGGGCAAAATAATAGGAAAAGAAGTGGCTAGCAAGGACTATTCCTGAACATTGATCCAAGTTAAAATCAGGGGACAGTCTATAATTACGGTACAATGGCTAAAGCTGGAAAACCTGGAAAGAAATGTTCTATATTAAAGGAAATACTCCTCTCATGAGAGGACACAAAGCCTGTGTGCACCATTGTCTATGGATGAGCATTTCAATCATTATTAGACATTCGTAAACCCCTCTCCAAAGTGGCTTTAATTCTTGGCCCACATTCACAGGAAATTCAGTAACTGCACATGCTGAAGGACACCAAGAAGCACAGATATTTCTATAATATATGCTAGAAAGTCTATTCGTCCTTCCTGATGACACTGATCCAAATCAACCCGCTGCCACATCTGGATATGGAATTGGTTTTATCAGCAGGCTGACAAGCCATTCTCACTGCAGATATTCTTTCCAGTAATTTAAAAGTACCCATGCAAACAACTCACTTACAGGACCCTGTTGATATATCAGTTGATCTAACTTGCTGTCTTTAGCCAATCAAAGAGGCAGTATGCAATGGTGGAAAGCACACTGGCTTCAGAAGCAGGCTGGCTTAGGCAGGAATTTCAGTGCCCACTTACTTGCAGGATGAACTCAAGTGAGTTTCTTAATCTCTTTAACCGCCCATGCCCTTGTCTATGAACCTTGGATGATAGCTGTAGGTGCGAAAGCAATTGTGTGTGTGTGTGTGTGTGAGAGAGAGAGAGAGAGAGACAGAGAGAGAGAGAGAGAGAGAGAGAGAGAGAGATATCTCATGCGATGCAGCAGTCACATATAAAGAGGTGCCAAGTGAACCCAGCCCCTATGTCCTTTTCCCTGCACAGACTAGGATTAGAACTAGGGAGCAATCCTGGGCTTGGGTGCTGATCTCAGTGTGCATGGGGAAGGCAACCAGGAGCTCTAAAGGAGAAGGGGATAGAAGTTATGGAAGGTATGAGGTGGGGTACAGGGGGAAGTGAGGAGAGGCGGGATCTTCCAGTGCCGAGGACAGAGATAGGAGGGTGGGGAATCTGAAGGACTGTGGGATGACAACAGGAATAAAAGCCTGAACTGTCAGGGCAGCTTTTGGCAGCAACAGCACCTCAGAAGTAACGGGCCAAATGTGCGAGGGGAAAGGAAAGCTGGACCCAGCATTCTCTGAGCCTCTGCAGGAAAAAGCCAGGCCCTGACACGCTACTGAATAGGCTAAAGGCATAGGACCCTCATGGTGTTGGGAAGCCCACGCACTGGTCCAGCTGCCTCCTTGGTCTTGCTCTCACAGAGGACGGGATGACCCCAGAGTGGCCATTAGTTTTCCTTCCTGTAGGTCGTGGCTCTTTTCTAAATGAGTGAACCCATCGAGACTTGCTGAAACCACGCTGCCTGCATTAGGAGGAGGAGGGTGGGCACGTAGGGGACACTCAGGTCAGCCAAAATGGCTCATGCCGTATCTCCTTTAGTCCTCACCACCCTCCCAGCTAGGGGTTATTTTAAAGGATGAAGAAACTGAGGCTCCGTTGTTCAATAATGCCAATTAGAAAGTTCTAGAGCCAGGAGATTATCCCAGGACTGTCTGTCTCTATTGCATGTGCTTTTCCAATACTCCTCAAGTCTATATGATAAAAACCACACAGCGTTGGATATCCTGAATGATTCTCCTCAAGTCACACTTTGGGCCCTTACAGACCCCATGTCCTCGCACTGTAATCAGAGGGAGGCTGGCAGTTTCTATGTCTAGCCCCACAGTCCTGGCTGCATCGGGTGGGCTGGCCCTGTGTGAGCCTTAGGGTACCAAGAGGTGGGTTGCTTGCCTCAGAGGCAGGGGCTGAGCTGCAGGCAGCAAGTGAAGAGGCAGGCATGGTCCACCTGGGTGTCAGCACAAACACAGACATTCCAGGTTCTTCACCTTCCCTGGCACGCACTCCACCAGGACTCCTGGCACTGACCCCTCCAGGAGCTTCTAAGTCAACAGCCAGGATGGGCCAAGTGCTGCCTCACGGTTCTCCATTCTCTCTGCAGTTAGCATCTGTCTTGTACAAAAACCAGCCATCTCGCCTCAGGTGGTTCGGAAAACCCTTCCCCACTGCTGGTAACAGCTGACTTCACATGGGCTGTGACTTAATTAACACAGCACTTTATTTCTATTTCTTATTAAATGCAGCAGCAGCCACTGCTGCTGTGTCTTTGGTGGGCGCCGGCTGCCTTGCTGGGCCCCACCTCAGCTAGGTCTGATCTCAGTCCTGAGAGCAACTGGTGCTTTTACTGGGGCAGAAACAGGTGCCTGGGCTGGGACCCCAGCAGGGACCTGACCTCCTGGTGACTCAACTTTCTGGAGGCTCACAGACACTTGCTCTAGGCAGGCAAGACTCCTAAGAACTATAACATCTTCCAGCTTGGGCAACACAGTAAGACCCCGTCTTTACAAAATGTGTGTGTGTGTGTTTTTTTGTTCCTTTGTTTTTTTCTTTTTGTTTTTGTTTGTTTGTTTAATTATCCAAGAGTGGTGGTGCACATCTATAGTCCTAGCTACTCAGGAGGCTGAAGCAGGAAAATTGCTCAAGTCCTGGAGTTCCAGGCTGCTATGAACTATGATCATGCCACTGTACTCCAGCCTGGATGACAGAGCAAGACCCTGTCTCAAAAAACAAATGAACAAAAGAACTACAGCATCCTGGGGCTGCTGCTGGGGGAGACAAGCCCTCTGCCCTGGCAGACAGACGAGTTCACACCTCCAAGAAAGTGGGGAAAACAGAGCGCAAAGCTGACCAATGCCTGGTCACACTGCCTGCATGTGCCACCTGCTCAGATCACACAGTATATACATATACCATATTTTCTGGATTATAAAAATCTTATTGTAATAACAGGCTTGGGACAGAAAAACAAACAAACACATCAAGGATATAAGTATGCGTCAATTCTAAGACCAGCTCAAACCTAAGAACACTTAAACCTGAAGGGAATAAAACACTCCTTATACCCAGGGTTCTGAATGTACCGCACAGCAATAGGGGGTCTCTGTGCTATCCACAGTCTCTGCACATCGCAGGGTAAATGGGCCACAGTGCCCAGAGAACTCCATGCCTGCCTCTCTGCAACCCAGCAGACCACACTGGATGTGCCACACAGGCATACGGTACGTGACAGCAAAGGTGCTCCATGGCAGAGCTGTCATGCTGCCTGTCACTCTGCACTGGGGGCACCAGGGGCCATGCTGCACACACATGCAGCCAGCACATTGCATGCCTGCTGCAGCACCGGGTGACTGCCTACATGTCACACTGCATGCATGTGTGCCTGTGTGTGATGCTGCACGAGGGACTCTCCACTGTTCTACTGAAAATGTGGACTTGAAAATGGCACATGTCCCTCTCCTCTGAGTACTGTGTCCCCTCTGGACAACCTCCGTAGACCCCACCTTGCTTTATTTACCATGAGTGTTTTAGGCTTGGTGTCCCCAGGGCTAGAACCCATCTCATTTCCCTTGTCATTTCCTGAGGGACGTGAGCTCCCGGAGACTCAGCATCCTGAGATTAATCACAGCAGCCTCTCACAAGCTTGTGAGGGTCCAATGAGGCACAGCAGTGTTCACAGCAGCACCCTTCATTGTCATCAGAGGGAGGAAGCATCCCAACCATGGACGAATGATAAACAACATGTGGTCTACAAATACAGGGGCGCAGGACTCAGCCGTGGGAAACCGACACATGCCTCAACAATGGATGAACCTCGAGGACATTATGCTAAGTGCAAGAAGCCAGTCACAAAAGGACAAACATTGCATAATTCCACTTATAAGAGGCTTAGAGAAGACATTCATAGAGACAGAAAGTAGAACAATGGTTGCTGGGTGCTGTGGGGAGGGGCAGCTGGAGAGTTATTGTTTCATGGTTTCAGAGTTTGAGTTTGGGAAGATGAAAAAGCTCTGGAGGCAGATGGCGGTGATGGCACAACCGTGTGTATGCACTTAATGACACTGAGCTGTGTGCTTAAAAATGGTTAAAAGGGTAAATTTCTTATTATGCATATTTTCCACAATAAATAAGTATAAAATATTTTAAATAACAGTTGTAAGGTACTTAGCACCATCCAGGTGCATAGTAGGTGCTTAATGAGCAATCAGAGGTTGGAGCTGTTACGGAAAGGCCTTCAGAGGTGATCCTCCTACCCACCTCCTTGATCTCACCAACAAGGAGACTGAACCCTAAGAAAGAAAGCGATCTAAGCAAAGTCAGACACGCAGCCCTGGGGATGCTGGGACGTGAGCCCCAGGATCACCACGTATATCTCCACTCTGGCTTATCTGTGGTAATAGGCGTGTGGTAGCATTTGCTCAAAGCAGAATGGAGACACGTGCGCTTTCCCATGCTGACTCTTACACATCCACTGGCTCTAGCTTCCTTGCCTGGGTTCCACAGCCTCCCCATGTCTCTCACTCTTCCCCACTCCTTCATCTACCCCAGGTTGGGAGTAGTGCCTTGGGCTGCTTAGAGGGCTACTTTATGGGAGGCTCCTTTCCAGCCACCACAGGGGTGAAGCAAAGGTCTCTGGAGTAGATACGGGCCTCCCACTAGGAGGCAGGTGGGATTGAGGGAAGAGCCTGACTTCAGGAAGATACAGAATATTCTTTTTTTTTTTTTATGGTTCGGATGACATACTGTTTTTGTTTTTTTTTTTTTCTTGGTTCTTGATTTTTCATTTTTTTTTTTTTATATTATACTTTAGGTTTTAGGGTACATGTGCACAATGTGCAGGTTTGTTACATATGTATCCATGTGCCATGTTGATTTCCTGCACCCATTAACTCGTCATTTAGCATTAGGTATATCTCCTAATGCTGTCCCTCCCCCCTCCCCCCACCCCGCAACAGTCCCCGGAGTGTGATGTTCCCATTGCGGCACTATTCACAATAGCAAAGAGTTGGAACCAAGCCAAGTGTCCAACAACGATAGACTGGATTAAGAAAATGTGGCACATATACACCATGGAATACTATGCAGCCATAAAAAATGATGAGTTTGTGTCCTTTGTAGGGACATGGATGAAACTGGAAAACATCATTCTCAGTAAACTATCGCAAGGACAAAAAACCAAACACCGCATGTTCTCACTCATAGGTGGGAATTGAACAATGAGAACTCATGGACACAGATGCAGAATATTCTTAAGGAGGTCTGCTAAGGCCCCAGCACTCTCAAAGAGGAGCCTGGTGTGTCCTCCCACAGAGGTAGCCTGTGTAGCCTTTATACTCATTCTCTCGAGAGCTAAAATTCTTTTCTTCCTAAGGAAAAAGCTGAAGGTGGCTGGTTCTTTTGCTGGTTCAAAGGCTCAGGTCGGGTGTGACCCACTAGAGGAGTCATTTAAAAGTAAGAAAGTGAGACCCAATTCAGAAGCATGTAGAGACAGCCCGGATGATTCCAACTTGGATGGGTCAATCTACCCAAGACAGATCTGAGCCCCAAAACTCAGTTACATCAGGGACTTCAACATGGGAGTCAAAAGGGCTCAAGGTAAGATGACTGCATTTGTGTCACCTAAAAGCATGGACAATCGGTTCTGACCCTCTCACACAGGTTTAGACCATCTCAAACTAGTTTTACCTGGTCACCAATGGACCAGACTGGCTAAAATAAGCTTAAACCAGTGATTAGCTTCAAAGTGGCCATAGCCCAGATAATCCCGTTGGTTCACAACACACCTGTTAGGTCTGGCTCATGCTAAGTCGGAATACTTTGATGCAGTGCCTTAAATTAGCTTAAACCAGAGGAGACCAGCCTGGACAAGTTCAGACCTGCTCAGATTAGATCTAGCTGATTGCAGAGGGAAGAAGGGAACTAACAGTGATTGATCACCTATGTAGCATCAAGCCCTGAGCTGGGGGTTCTCTCCACATTTTCTCATTTAATCTTCTCAACAGCCTACAGCCCAGGGAGATGTGCATAATTAACCCTCATTTCCAGAGGTAAAATAACTTGCAGAAGATTTTGCATCTATTAAGTGGCAGAGCTGTGATGTAAATCTCACAGCTGAGGCTGTTTCTATTTCACTCTGTCTCCTCCCAATGTGAAAAGAACCTTAGCAACAGGTAGAGCTGGGGTTTTGGGTTGTAATACAGCCTCCTGAAGGGGCAAGAGGAAACTCCAAAAGCATTCTGAACATTTAAACACTGAAATTCCCAGGATAGAAACCAGCGGCAGAATCCATCACTATCATCGTCAACGGTGATCATCATTTCTTGTAGATTAATGAGCAACATCTGGATGGGATTCCTGGCATGGGGTGCAGCTCTGGGACCATTTGTTCTCCAAACCAAACTTACTTAAAATGCTTGTTGCCTGAGAAAGGCTCAGGGGAAGCACATTTATTATTTTTGAGTGAATTTCCAGGGAGAGGGGGTTATACAATGTCTAGACGAGTTATGCCGTCAAGGAGGGAGAAGGCTGTGCCAAGAAATGTAAGACAGGAGGAAGTTTGCTCCTTATTTGGAGGAAGTGCCTTGACCTTGCCTACCCATTCCTGCCCCAGGGCTCAGAGTTGGCTTTAGTGCTGATGCAGGGTGGCCTTTGGTCTCTCGGGGTCAAGGTCCTCTGAGTGACCATAAAGAGTGACCTCGCTGGTGAGGTCAGACCCAAATGCACAGTTCTTGGGATACCCAGACTTTTCTGAGATGAGGCTTAGGTGTCAGAGCAAGTCTGTGTGTTCAGTGGCCTGTTGCCCACCCCAGCTCATGCCCTTCTCTCCATCGGACCATTGCAGGGTCTGGATCGGGGCAGCGCATACACCCTGTGCTATATTCACTTCAGAGTCAGCCGAGCCAGCTGCCCTATCTGAGGGCTATCTCCCCATTCAAAAGCTGTGCCCTGGGATAAAGGGGTTCCTTGGAAGCAAGATCCCAGTAATAGGGTTGTGAGGGGAAGAAGGGAAAGGAGCTTCTCAGCACCCTCACAGAACTGCCCATGAAAGACTCCATCCCAGAAATCCCCCATGCCTTGGACACCAACCTGGCAACACTTAGACATCAGACTGGCCATGTACAATACAGGAGGCTCAGCTAAATTTAAATTTCATATAAACAACAAATAATTTATAGTTTATCTGGAATTCAAGTTTAAAACTAGGCATCACGTATTTTTATTTTAAACCTGGTGACCCTAAGCTGGTATAATGGTCTGTTAGCATATGGGTGGGTAAGTTGGTTTTGTCCTTCGAAGCCTTTCAGTTTGTTCTTGGTACAGATTTGTGCATTCTGATGTCTTGAGTCATATTGTTTTCATTGTTCCTTCTCGTATTTATTTTTTTAATCCTTGACCACCTGCCTTTCTAGTCTCCAAGCTTCCTGCTTTTTCTTTTTCCACTAAATCTTATTTATGTTAAATCATTTTTTCATGTCTCATTTCTTATTTTTTAGAATCATTTTGCAAGACTTTGTTGGGCAGATGTGCAAGTGTAACTGAGGAAGAACAGCCTGCCTTGGCTGGTGAACCAGAATCCTGGAGCCAAGGTCAACTGGGAATCAATGGCTAATGACTGAGTTTTTAGCAGAGGCATCCTGTCTTTGTTCAAGCCCAGGTCTTGGTCTGTGTGATACAGCGTGCGTGTGTGTGTGTGTGTGTGTGTGTGTGTGTACGGAGAGTGGCGGCAGCTCACCTGCAAAGCACAGAAGGCCTGGGTGAAGGGTTGCATCCGGACCAGGTAGGAGGCCACGATGATGGCTGAGGAGTAGTGGGTATAGTAGTGGCACTGGACGGTCATGTCTCCTGCAACAAAAACACATGCTTGAGGGCTGCTTCCTTACCTGCGCTCACGCGAGGCAGATATGCATGCTACACTGTGTTCATGAACGGCATTAAAAACATACATTCATTGACGTTTAGGAAGTGAACAGACCTAAAGAAAAACATTCAGGCAATGAGGTCACAGGTGGCACAGTAATATGGCAAAACATCTAAAGATGACGTGTAGATGGACAAAGTTTGGGAGCTAGAGTCACACAAATGCAGGCTCTGCCATTTAGAGGCTGTGATCTTGAGCAAGTTGCTTAAATTGTCTGAATTTCACTTTCCTTCTCTGTGAAATGGACCACTGTAATATATGAACACAGGTTGGCCTGCCCCTGGCATAGAGAAAGTGCTGAATAAATGTTAGTTTCTTCTGCCATTGCCTGCCCCTAGGCATGGAGTCATTACCTCTTAGCATTATATTTCTCCAGCCAGGCTGCATGTTAGAATCCCCCGGGCTGTGCCACACCACAGACTTATTTAAATCCAAATTTCTAGAGGTGAGGCCTGGACATCAGTATTTTCTAGAAGCTCCCCAAGCACTTCTTACCACCAGGTTAGAGTCCTCTATTCAAATGTAATTACTCGTAGGCTAGGTGACCACTTTAATTGTTACCAACTATCATTTTAGGGCATGCAGATGAATAACACCGCACAAAAAATCAAGCTGGATCTACTCACCTTCAGTTTTCTCAACTTCTTTAAACCTCTGGATAAATTTCAGCTTCCTTTCCTTGGTCTGAGCCCCCATGGGCTTTGAAAGATCCCGGAAAGTCTTCGGATTCGCCAAGTTCAATGTCTAGAAGGCAGATGTGCAGCTGGAGTTAACTCCCCGGATGTGCTTGTGCCCTAGGAGCCACGCTCTTGAGTTTTATGGTTCTCTTTATTGGTTTACAGTCGTTTGGTCTGACCCGCCTCTGGTGGTTAGCTGGCAGGCTGGGGTTTTATGGCCCCAGAGCCAGTGATCCACAGACTTAAAAAGGGAGAGATGAAAAATAAGAGGAGGGGAAGATTGAGTTCACACTCAACCTGTTCCAAGTTGACCCAAATCAGAACATGGCCTCCAGCTACTGAAAAGACACTTTTAAAAGAATTCGTGTTGTCTATGAGGCACTTGGCTCCTAAACTGCATTATGTACTCCAAGAGTTCAGGGTCCTTGCTTAGAATCAAACTGATTTTACAGGAAGTTAGAAGTCATCTGTTCAGGGAGGAAATGAGAGGAACTTGCTCATTTTTCCTGGAGGTCCACTCCTTTCTGGACAGTGAAAGCATGCTGTGAGCACCCCTTCCCTCTCTTGGAATATACCGCAGAGACCAGTTTCAGAGCCAGGTGCTCTGGAAAACTTTTTCTTTTCATGTTCTGCATGTTAGCAGAGGAGCCAAGAATTGCTGGGGTTTGCATTCTTTATAGGAGGAGGTACCTGTGTATCTTTCTTTTTTTTTTCTGAGACAGAATCTCACTCTGTTTCCCAGGCTGGTACGGAGCGGAGTGGTCCTGGCTTACTGCAGCCTTGACCTCCTGAGCTCAAGTAATCCTTCCACCTCAGCCTCCCAAGTAGCTGGGACTACAGATGTGTGCCACCATGCCTCACTAATTTTTGCATTTTTGGTAGAGACGGGGTCTCACTATGTTGGCCAGGCTGGTCTTAAACTCCTAGGCTCCAGCAATCCTCCTGCTTCGGCCTCCCAAAGTGCCAGGATTACAGACATAAGCCACTGTGCCTGGCTAATAAACCTTTCTTTCCACTAGCAGTGAATCCTCAAAGCTCCACTGGGGGCCAAGGGTGTCACTATCTCAAATGCCTGCAAAAGCCAGGGGGAAGCAGGGGCGAGAGTGCAACGGCCTCTCTTAAGATCCCAGTGAGTGCTGGAGGGGACACATGGAGACCCACACTCAGCTTTCACAATCTTGCCAGCTCAGAAAAATTCCTAGTTGCCAGATCTCATCGTTTTCCAAAAGATATTGGAAATCCAGATTTTTTTAAAGGAGAAATCTCCTAATTTTTAAGTTGATAAATAATCAAGGTTTTAAATACCTAGTATGACCCAAACAAAAAAGGCTTACAAACCACCACTTTGCAGCATGTGAGTAGGTTTTGTGCTTGAAATGCCTCAGCCTCCGATGGACCATTAGTGCAATAAGTAGCAGCCAGTGCTAGTGAGAAACGTTTTGCCGCATTAAATGTCTTAAGAGGGGATGAGAGGTCACAAAGGACTGAGTCTCCCTCTCCCAAATCCTGAGGGTCTGCCATCCAAGCAGCCCTACGCAGGACTGGCCAGGCTCATCTGAACAAGTGGCTCAGCCACCTTGTGTGCTTTACATATGGCCCAGCACCTCTCCAGATGGCCAGAGCCCAGGTGGCCAGGACACTGCTCCATAGCTTGGTTGTCCCCATAGAAGCACAGACATCACCCTGGTCTGGCTGTGGAGTTTTTCTCCCCATCCTTTCCCTGCCTGCTGGGGCCCAGGGGTGGAGGCTAAAAGAGATGAGGGATCTGTTCTTGTCATGTCACCATCAGCCTCCCCGTCACTACACATCTCAGTCCAGATCCCAGATGAGGCCCAGACACCATCATCTCTGTTGCTGAACTCAAGCTACAGGAAGAGTAGCTTGTCCTTTCTGTGTGTCTGTATCCCTGTGTCTCTCTCTCCTTTCCTCCCCAGGCCCCTCTCCTGCACACGTTGATTTTAGGAACAAATTCCATGGCCCACCTCACTTGTGACTGCCTCACCCCACAAGGGCTGACCCATGGCACGATCTTGGTAGATGGCATCAGGTGCCTTCACTGTGGGGAGTAAGCCAGGAAGCCCCCTGGGGCTTATGTTAGCAACTATGCTAGTCGTGTTGATCATTCCACAGGGGGAGCCAGGACAGGAACCCAGGCAGCCAAATACCAAAGGCCACGATGGGGTTAAGAGATCTGAGGCCGGGCGCAGTGGCTCATGCCTGTAATCCCAGCACTTTGGGAGGCTGAGGTGGGAGAATCATTTGAGGTCAGGAGTTCGAGACCAGCCTGGCCAACATGGTGAAACCCTGTCTCTACTAAAATACAAAAAAAATTAGCCGGGCATGGTGGTGCACACCTGTAATCCCAGCTACTCGGGAGGCTGAGGCAGGAGAATCGCTTGAACCCAGGAGGCAGAAGTTGCGGTGAGCAGAGATCGCGCCACTGCACTCCAGCCTGGGTGATAGAGTGAGACTCCATCTCAAAAAAAAAAAAAAAAAAAAGAGATCTGAGCTTCAGCAGCCGTTAGGCCCAGGTACCCAGGTTCACGTGACAGAAACTCCTAGCAAAGGCTCTGCATGCTGACTTAGGGTCTCTGTTATCAACGTCCGAACGTCTGAGGGCAGCTGTGGTTTCCACATGAAGACCTTACCTCTGAGGTGTAGTCTGTGAGGACCCAAGGGAACACTGGGTACTGCATGTAGTCATTGCAGGTTCTCCCAGCCGCGGTGTTGAGGTACATGAGATACTCAAAATTGCTGATGTCCCTTTTCTACCAGAAGAGACAGAAAGGGGATAAACCAAACATGTTTGATGCTCCCGCAAAGCCAGGGGTTCCACCCTCAGGCCTCAGCAGCAGGCCCTGGCTCTGTGAGTGAGGACAGGCAGCCAGCCCCTCGGTCACTTTGTGCACATCTCATGCATGAGCCAGCACCAAGTCAGGGAGCCCACACACAAATATCAGTATGAACAGAGGCAAATATATTTGGGAAGCAAAGTCAGCAAGGAAAAAAAAAAACCCAATGCAGTTCAGCATCCAACACCAAGGATAAAACATGCTTTTGTGTTAACTATTGGATGCAGTACTCAGAAGTTGACTAAAATCATAGCACAAATGCTGTGGGTGAACTGACTGTTGACCTATTGATGGTTAGAAAATAGGCAGAGGGGCCATGGCAGTCCCAGAGACAGAGGCCCTCACTCCCAGGCTCGATGGTCTGGCTTCCTCTGGGACTTTGGGAACTGCCTATTCCCTATCCCTGCCTGTTGGGGTGATGCTCACTCTTAAGGGTCCTCTGCCTCCAGATGGACAGTCACAAATGCAGACAGGGCATATTGGGAATAAAATCCACCAAGGCTGCTGAATGAGTGAGCGATCCAATACAGCCATCATCTCTGACATGGGGCCTGTATGCTCAGGGGCTCTCCCTTCCTCAGCCTGCCCCTTGGGAGACGATTTTGGACCTGAGTGACTAAGACCTACTTTCTCATTGTCCGCCAATCTCTGCAACTGCCTCTCTTAGGGTCTCTT
Organism: Symphalangus syndactylus; assembly: GCF_028878055.3. Classification (NCBI taxonomy): domain Eukaryota; kingdom Metazoa; phylum Chordata; class Mammalia; order Primates; family Hylobatidae; genus Symphalangus; species Symphalangus syndactylus. The sequence goes on from NC_072426.2 coordinate 84,608,960, forward strand.
CCTTTCTTTGAGAACCCTGGGCTGAATGTCAACTTGTCCAGGCTGGGAGCCATGTGTAGCCTCCAGGAACAAGAATTGACACCCATGCTCCGCCCCCTATGTGGCTGTATACATGTGTATCTTCACAAATGGGGTGTGTGTACCCACTCGGAGGCATCCATAGTGTACAGGTGTGCGTGCGCACACACGCGTGCACACACACACACACGCACACACGCACATTCCCCAGCTCTGACTCCAATGTGCAAGATTTGTCCTCCATCACCGACATCTGGTCAGGGAAATGTCTGGGACATTTTGGTAAATTAGAAAAATAAGATCCCGGCCAGGCACAGTGGCTCATGCCTGTAATCTCAGTACTTTGGGTGGCTGAGGCGGGTGGATCGCCTGAGGTCAGGAGTTCAAGACCAGCCTGGCCAGCATGGTGAAACCCTGTCTCTACTAAAAATACAAAAATTTGCTGGGCCTAGTGGCGGGTGCCTGTAATCCCAGCTGCTTGGGAGGCTGAGGCAGGAGAATCACTTGAACCCAGGAGACAGAGGTTGCCGTGAGCTGAGATCATGTCACTGCACTACAGCTTGGGCAACGAGTGAAACTCCATCTCAAAAAAAAATAATAATAAATAATAAAATCCCTTCTTGGTTGATCCACACACTTCCTCTCCATCGCTGGGGCCTGGGTCATTCTCTGGTTTGCATTCCCAGAGGGCTTCCCTCTGGAGGAGCTACTGTACCTGCCACTTCTGCAGCATGGTCCTGTCGGAGCCAGGGTATCTCCTGTGGGACAGAAAACCATGGTGGTGACTAAATATACCAAGGCAAGAATACAAACAGGGGAGAGGTGGGGCTTGCCTGGGCTTCACGGGACCAGGGTGTTCAGGAAAGCTGCAGACTTCCCAAATCCCAGAGCAGCTCTCAGCGGGCAGCGCAGGGAGATGTCGTCAAGCTCTTCCTGCCCCACCCTGGCCTGCTGAAGGTTAGGTTCTTGCAGTCAGTGTCCCTCTGCTGTGATGCCAGAACAAGCGGCTGCCTCAAGAATTCCAGGGGACATGCAGCCTCAGGCTTGGGAGCCTCCTTCACAACCCACACAGAATTCCCCTGCCACATCTCGGCCTTCTTTATCCCTGCCCCGACGCCTTGTTTTGCTCACGGATAAAATACAAACAACATGGAAGGCCATGAGATATGACCTAAGAGTCTCCCAAGAAGTGTCCACAGTCACCAGTTTCTAGTGTATGTTCCAGAAAATGTTTTACCCATATGCCTACCTAGTTTTTTTTTTGGTTGGTTCTAAAAAACTTCAATCATACGTGGGATCACATCATACACCCGCTTCTCCACCCAGCCTCCCTTGTGCTGCAGCAGCCCTGGAGACCGGCTCACACTGCCCTTTCGCATTCATCTCTGCAGCCGCAAGGCAGGGTTGCACAGCTGGATCCTAACTGATTCATCGCCCGCATGACAGGCTTTCTTCTCACAACTGACATTTCCAGGATCACCTTTTGGCACATGTCTCTGGGTACTTCTGTGAGTGTATCCATGAGAGATTTCTAGCTGTGGTGCTACTGGGTTAAAAAGTATGAGTATTTACCATTTTGCTACCTATAGCCAAATGGTTCCTTTAAAAGGCCATACTAATGTACATGGCTAAAATTAAGACTTACATATCAAACCAAAGAAGTCCCATTGTGGACTGCCCTGGTAGGAAAAAGGGTAACAAAATGCAATATTGGGGAGAGTGTGGGGAGGAGCCCCTCTCCCTTCACCTGAAACGTCTCTTCTGTTCAGCAGAGATTATAGAGCCCAGCTCCTCAGCCTCCAAGGTGCCCCTTTGCTCCTTTTCCAGCCGTTTCTTCCCCAACTCCATGAAACTCTCCTCTACCCCCAAGACCAGATCTTCTCAAGATGCTCCACCACACCAAGCCAAATCATATCCGTTCTCTCCATCCATCCCCTCTGCCACAGTTCTATTCAGGTGCCTACAGACCCAGTCCCCACATACGCTGTGCTCCACCTGCATGGTCTGTGTCAGGACTCTGCTGGGCTCAGTCTGGACAAGGCCTGGCTGCCCGTGTGTCCCACTGGGACAGTGCTTCTTCACCTTCCCATCATAGCCCCACCATCACATCTTCTGTCCTGGCCTCTCCATCCCTCTGCATTCTTTACCTGGCAGATTTTCCATAAGCAGAAAGCAACTCTCAGGCTGGGATTTACCTCTTCGTCCCTAATAGAGAAGTCATCTATTTGGGCCATGTATCCAAGCAAGCAACACCCAGTAATAAGCAGAGGCAAAACATGCTCCGATGTACTGCTTTAGCTTGCAAAGGGTCAAGTGAAGATTTGGTTCTCCTGCTGTGTCTGCAACTCTGCCACCCACCCAGTTCTGGAGGGTAGGCTGCTCTTAAGGCTATAGGCAAGGGCAGAGCCCAGGCTGGAGACAGTGAGGGTCATCCCCTTGAAAAGGACCTGTGCTGAGCCCTCCAGAGCCATGAGCATGTGGAGTTGGTGCACCACAGCCTGCTGCTCTTGCTACTCTGTTTTAGAAGTTGGCAGGGGAGTGAGGACAGAGGAGTGAAAGCAGTGGAGCTAAATGTGCCTGTTAGGATCCAGGAAATGAGATTCAGCCTCTGCTCTCCTCCCTTTCAGACAAGGTTCTAGAATTTTGCCTGTGGTCATTTGTGATGTTACTATCAGGTGGTATGGTGTACAGAAGAAAAAGGCATTTCACCATCCCACTCCTCATTTCATTGGCTATCAGCTCCAAGGAAGTTCCATTATTTCTGGTACCGTCAGAGAAAGATGCCATTACCAGCAGTTCCAGGACACCTAACCAATGGTGAGTTCTATTTTTTAAAAATATGGTTTTAAAATCATATTAATCTGAAGGCGATTACAGAACTCTTAAAATGATCTATGTGAATTTTGTTGGTAACTGGTGATTAGGTGAAAGTATTTCTTTAAGAGTTAATAAACTGCATCGTCCATCATCCATCATTATTATGTAAGTTTTAGATTAAATAAGATGTTGCAAATGGCTCTTGGCTTTCTAATGTGCTCCTGAGATCTGTGGGAGGCAGCCTGAGAAAGAGCTCTGGCTGTGAGGTCAGGGACACCTGGATCTAAATTCTACCTCCACCACTTAAATGGGGGGCCCCGAGCAAGACAGCAAGCCGCTCTGATCTGCCATATCATCCTTGCAACACACTGGCCACACCGGTCACACAGGGGTGTGGGAGAGCCAGTGAGACCATGGGTCTGGAAAAGGCTAGCATTGGTGTGGGCACAGAGCTACTCAACAGGCGTGGTCCTGGCGATGTTGACATTGTTCAGGAGCAGGGGAGATTCTTTTCTACTCTTGGAGGAAGGAGAGTGCAGTGGCAGAGTGGAGCCTGCTTCTGGTCAAGACCTTCTTGGCTCTGCCAGTCCCCCTCTGGGTGACCTTAGAATTGTGCAACTTGGGAACCTGGGCACCTGCTCAGTCAGCCCAGTGGACACAATTCTGAGGAGCTCCTCAGGGTTTGCTGTGTGCCTGCATTGAGCTACAGGACAAGATTGGGGCCTGTGGGCAACTTGGTGTGGAGCAGAGAAGAACAGAAGAACTCGAATGAAGCCAGTGAGGATTGTGGTGGTTACCCGGCCTGGCCTTATTGGGCCTAGCATGGACGGACATACAGGGGACATCACATCAACCCTTTCACTCCCTTCCCGCCCAGGACAGGTGTCCACCTCTACTGGATGACTTCAAAGATGGAAAGATTATCTCTGAATCAGGACTTCGTGGGTAGTTCAAGTTCTTCCTTATTTTCAGGGGTCATTTACACCCATCCTGCTTCATTTTTAACCAAATCTCTGTCCTTTACCCCCTAGACGAGCTTCAGAAGCTTGAGCGCTACTGCCATGTGGCCTTAGGGCCTTCCCTACCCCACGCTGCACAGCATCAGTGCCCTTGAGTTGCCTCACAGTCCTGCTTTGACTCTTCTCCCTTGGGCCAGCTCCACCCAAACAACACCTCCACCCTACCCTGAAACCAGGCCCCAGAGCAGGTGGCAGAGAGGAGGGAGCCAGAGGCATGTTCCAAGAGCTCTTCCTCCATCAGGGGCTGGCAGAGCAGCCTGTGGCTGGGCCTCCAGATATGGTGGGTTAGCCCCTAGACCAAAGGCTCTCAGCCGAGGGACTCATCTGGCTAAAGGCTGCACCCTCTCAGCCCTGGAAGGAGTCTGGGGTCTCTGCCCATCCTCTTCTTCACCTGGCACTAGGAGGCTAGGTGTAGCCCTAACATGGCAGACATGTATGGGGAGCCTGCAGGTTAACCTGGGCCCCCGAGCTAATGCAGACACATCTCAAAATCCTGCTGCCTCTCCAAATTCTCCCATGTTGTGTTGCCTATTTGCAAAAACAGTTTTGAGGACGTGGTAAAATGGGTTAGTGAGTGACTGAGGGATTTGATTCTTGAGTTAAGAAGCACTAGGCATACGCAAGCCACGATGAGAAGAAATTCGCTTATGTGGGCAAGCTGGAAACACAGGCCTGCTGATAGGTGTGGGCTATTTCTCAGGACAGGAGAAAAATAGTCTTGCTTGGCCATTGCCAGGGGAGGCTTCCTGGGTAGGGAATGTGTGAGCTGGGGAGATGCTGGGGGCAGAGTGTGGCAGGGGCAGAGTTGTTCAGTGAGAAGCCAAACACACTCCCTCTCTCTCCCATTTATTTCTCCTAAGAAGCAAATCTGGGTCAACCTGGACTCTACTCTTCAGATCCAGGTAGGGCATTAGAAATCCATGTAGAGACAGACGTATCCTTTCAAACCAGAGACACCCTGCTGGATGAACAGCTCATTAAACCTCTCTGTTATAACTTCCTATCGCTCTTCATTTCTCTAACATGTGGAATATCTGCATACAGTTCTAGACCTAATAATAACACTTAATTGTTTAACCTGTTAGAAAGTGTGAAGACTTTTTGCCTGTTGTCTAATTTCCACAAAGGCCCAATGAAGTTACCATAATTTCCATTAACAGATGAAGATATGGAGGTGTGGGGCAAGGAGGTGGTGTACAGGCCAGGGAGGTGAAATTCACTGTTGGTGTCTACCCTAGGCCTGGCACAGAGCAGCCAGCGTAAACACCGACACACTGACTGTTCAGAGCACCTGCCAGGACCAGATCTTGCTCCAGGGCCCTGACACCGAAGAAAACAAATGCAAACAAACAAAAATCTTCATCCAAACGTATGAAAAGCCAGCTACCGGACAAACTAATCAGTGGCATATATTTGGCAGCATGATGGTAAAAAATGAGCATTAGTAAATTGACCAGATTGTTATTGTACATCTATGCCATAATATGAGGCTGTATATACGTTAAAAATCTGAAAGTTGGCTGGGCACAGTGGCTCACACCTGTAATCCCAACACTTTGGGAGGCCGAGGTGGGCGGGTCACCTGAGGTCAGGAGTTCGAGACCGGCCTAGCCAACATAGCAAAACCCTGTCTCTACTAAAAATACAAAAATTAGCCAGGCGTGGTGGTGGGTGCCTGTAATCCCAGCTACTCAAACCCGGGAAGCGAAGTTTGCAGTGAGCCGAGATCCTGCCACTGCACTCCAGGCTGGGTGACAAGCATGACACTATGTCTCAAAAAAACAAAACCTGAAGTTTATACAATACAAAGTTACTGCCAGTTGCCAAAATTATGAGTGCTTTTAATTTTCTTTCTTTTTTTTTTTTTTTTTGAGACAGAGTCTCACTCTGTTGCCCAGGCTGGAGTGCAGTGGTGCGATCTCGGCTCACTGCAACCTCTGTCTCCTGGGTTCAAGCGATTCTCCTGCCTCAGCCTCCCAAGTAGCTGGCACTACAGGTGCTTGCCACCACGCCCGACTAATGTTTTTGTATTTTTAGTAGAGACGGGGTTTCACTGTGTTAGCCAGGATGGTCTCAATCTCCTGACCTCGTGATCCGCCCTCTTCGGCCTCCGAAAGTGCTGGAATTACAGGCATGAGCCACCATACCCGGCCTGAGTGCTTTTAATTTTCATAAGGTTTTATATACCTATATTTTAAAATGTATTTATCTTGTATATTTTCCTCTTTCAAATATTGATTTTATTTTTACGTGCTTTATGATTTTTATATTATTTAATTTCAATTTTAAATTATGTATTCATATATATTCTAATTAGAAGTATACTGGCTAGTAGAATTTTCTAGTCATCTTCATTCAGAAATTTATTTAAATCCATTTGTGGTCTACATTAAATTATGTATTTTATTTTTTGGACTTAAAACATAATATGGTAATGTTTATGTATTCAAAATGTTATAGTTAGCTCTCATTTAATGATTTTTGTTTTTATTTCTAAATTGAAGTCATTTTATTTTGCTTTTTTTGTACTTTCCAAAATTTTTACTACTTAAATTTAATTTTGGATTTGAAATTACTTATTTCACTTATTTGCTAATTAATTTATTTTCTAATTTATGACTAGGTGGAAAAATTTAGAGCATTTCAATTTCTTATTTCTGCATATACATTTTCCAATTTTTCTTCAATGCTTTATCATCTGCATAATAATTTTCATACTTAATTTGTTTTCCTCATTTTCTCAACTTCTGGAAATTTAATGTAAGAAGAAAACTGTAAAAAAAAAGACTATAGATGCACAAATAGATAATTTCAGCCTTATTCATGATAATGCCAGGCTGGAAACAGCAAGAAAAGCAAAGCACAAGGCTTACTGCCGTGTGTTCATTCAGGACACAGATTTCAGAAACTACACATCAGCATTTAATGACATACGATCAAGTAAGAGAATATGATTACAGGGCTGTATGATTTTATGAATATTGTAGCTACTCTGATCTAACAGTTGAAAAAGGGTGCAAAGAGAAACAAAAGCACAAGAAATAATTAAATTCAAATAAATAGATGAAAGCCCTCTCAAAAACCAAAGAGCAGAAAAAAAAAATACTTGCACAAATTCTAAGAAAGGGGAGTGATGTTTCATGAATGCTATTAAAGTTAAGTATGTGTCTCTTTCAAGAGAAATGTGTGGCTTCTTCCCTGTGTAGCCACATCCGCCTGGCAGTTGCCATGGACAGGGGCTCTGAGTTGATCCTCTCCCACTGACTGCTGGGTGAACCGGAGGAAAAGTCCAACTGCAGGAATCACAGCGGGTGAGCCCTGGGGTTCCCTCCTCGTGGCAGGCAAGCCAGGCTGTTGGGAAGTTTGAGTGTCTTAGAGACCCTTTCAGCCTTGCGTCCTCTCACTTTGCAAGCTGGTGTCAAGACTGTGCTAATGACCTCCAGGTCCTACGTCTCTTGTTGCCTGGTGACAAAGTTTCACAGTTGAAGAGGAGAAGCTGGGACTAGCAGGGTAAGTTTCGCTCGGGTGGCGGCCCTGCACTTATTGATTTACTTTAACTGTGCCAAACAGCTGCTTGGATCTCTACTTTTTCTCTTTCTCTCCTCCTTTGAGTAAGCAGCTTTGGAAATGCCTGTTTTCCGAGTATGCTTTATTTACAAAGCCCAGACACTAGCTAATGCATTATTTAGAAGAGGAGGAAGCTTGTCTGAGCCCCAGCCAGGAAGGGCAGCTAGCTGGGGCACAGTGGGCGTCCTCGGGGGCCAGGGCACAGGCGAGCCTGGGAAGGCAGGTGTGCGAGTCAGTGGCGCTTTGGGGATCACACGGGATCCTCTCTCCAAAGTCTGGATCTCCGTGAGTGTTTTTGCCGCTCTACAGGCTAGGTGGAGACGTGTTTGAACTGCTTGCTTTCACCCGACCAGTCACCCCTCTAAGGAAACTAAACTGTGACTGCTTGTTCATCCAGGAGGGTCCAGCCCAGCAGAACAAACCTGATTGCTGCTTACTGTAATCGGGTTTGGAGAGCAATCCGTGTTTTGAGAAGTCTGGTGGTAAATTTTTTCTACAAGTTATCCTGAACACTAGAACCCACTAATAAGTGGTTAAGCCCTAGGCTGAGCTGGGCTTTGCAAAGGGGGATTCTTCATGGGACACACGGGAACACACTCCTCAAGTCCCAACTTTTATGACAGGTATAGTGGGAAAAGGCAGGCCCTCTACTTAGACTCTTTGTGACTCCACACAAGTTTCTCAGCCTCTCTGAGTCTCAATTGCTGTATCCCTCCAGTGGAGATGAAAATCGACACGTCAGGCAGTTGTGACTCAATTATAATGTCTGTAAAATGCTTGGCCTATAATGGGTGGTCCACGGAATCCATACAGAGGGAGAAACCTCATTTTAATGTGCTAAAAATTAGGTAGTGTCTTTGCTTTACAAAGGGTCTGGCACATAATAAATTCTCCATACATTTATCAACAACACGGATGCTATGTGAACCAAGTATGGAACAACACTCCCGGCCAATGAAATGGGGACTCAGGTTAAGAAACTTATGCAAAGTCATGGCCGGGCGCGGTGGCTCACGCCTGTAATCCCAGCACTTTGGGAGGCCGAGACGGGCGGATCACGAGGTCAGGAGATCGAGACCATCCTGGCTAACACGGTGAAACCCCGTCTCTACTAAAAAATACAAAAAAATTAGCCGGGCGAGGTGGCGGGCGCCTGTAGTCCCAGCTACGCGGGAGGCTGAGGCAGGAGAATGGCGTGAACCCCGGGGAACGGAGCCTGCAGTGAGCCGAGATCGCGCCACTGCACTCCAGCCTGGGTGAAAGAGCGAGACCCCTTCTCAAAAAAAAAAAAAAAAAAAAAAAAAAAAAAAAAGAAACTTATGCAAAGTCACACGTCTAGGAGGACAGGGCTGTGACAGGCCTGTAAGCTGGAGTGATCACATGCCTTGTGCGTTTGAGCCTCAGCCTCCAGGGGAGATGGGAGGCACTGAGACAGCTGCTGTCCATCCTGCAGGGCCCATGAGCCCTGTGGTTGTCTGCAGACTAGTTTGTTAGTGCCTGGTGCTTGGTGCCTCCAGCTTCTGCTTGGGCCTCCAATGGTCTCTCACTGTTGCCCAGCATCAAGGGTGATGTCAGGCCCTTTCTCCCTTCCTATCAGTGGAGAGATGAGAGAGTGAAAGCTAGATGATGTTTCCAGGCCCCTGAAAGCCTAGAACACAAGGTGTGCAACTGAACCACGCCCATGTCTACTCTGCTGCCAGCCCCATCGCCAACTCTCAGCCCATTGCCAATGCAATTCACTGCCAATTTTTCAGTTTCTGAGCTCCCTACTAGTCTCATATAATGGAACTCATCTCAGCCCCTAGAACTGGGTCTAATAACACATGCATGCTTTTTCTTCGGGGAGGGATGAGCCATAAATATGGGGCTTGACCTGGACTAGGAAGAAAGTTTCCCACAGGATCTAGCTCAGCTCCTGCCAGCATCTGAAGAACATGATGAGTCAGGAGCTTCCTGGGTGGCCAAGAGAGCCATTGGTGGCCAAGAGAGCCATCTGACATTGTAAAGCCAAGCTTGCATGGAAAAGCCAGATGGCAGCTAAATCCTTCGGAAAGGGCACCAAAGAGATGCTGGCCTTTGACTAGGCCCTGGGTGTTCCATCTGTGAAGTGGAGTGACTGGATTAAATGAGATGACGAACATGAGGTACTTAGATTTTGTGCTGGGCAAAAGGAAGGAAAAGATATGGGAAGTGCTACGCCCCTCTAGAAGTTCCAGCCTGCTCTTGGGTTTTCTCTTTGCCTGGTCCACATATACAATCTAGAAGAATATTCCATCTGCTCTGCTTCCACCACAGAGCCTGCATCCACATGGTCCCTCCTCCGCCATGCCCCTCAGCACAGACTCCTCTCCTCTCCTGCCTGCAGCTGGCCCGTCTCCATCACTCTCCTTCTCTGCCTCTGCTGCCTCCCTACGGCCAGCGTTATCCTTCTAGAGGGCGCCTTATGTTGTCCCCTACCCATGAGCACACGGCCCACCTTGCACTGCCCTTGCTCAGCTCTTCGCTCTCCCCTCCTTGACCTCCAGCTTATACCCTCTTCCTGTCAGTTCTTTCCAAAATCCTTCCATGTGGCTTCTTCTTAGCATTCTAGTTACAGCTCAGATGTCACCTTCTCAGAAAGGACCTCCCCACCCACCTCAGTCTGAGTTAGCAACGTCCCCACTGATATGCCCTTTCTGACTTTGGCATTCTCTGTGACATCATCAGCTATTATTATTTGCAGAGCATTTACACCACCTGAAATGCTCCTTGGTTGTTTTTTTTTTCTCTCTCTCTCCCTCTTTTTTTTCTTTTCTTTTCTTTTTTTTCTTTTTTATTTGCTCTCTCTTGAAATGGTAGCTTCACGAGAAACACAAAGGAATAGCCTTGCTCACTGCATATCCACTGACCTGACCCATAGTACAACTCCAGTAGGAATTGTTGGACAGACGACTGAATGAGGAGACTGAATTGTAGCCAGCTCTAGAGATTAAAAGTGAGTATAGGGACAATTATATCTGTAAGTAGCTATTATTATATCTCTTTTTCTGTAATCGCTAGTAATATTATTAATTTGTCAGTGCTTGAAAGGTTGCAAAGACTTTGTATTTGGAAATCAGCAAAGATTGTTCTCCAACTCCTCCATCTGAGATTCCTGACCAGTGGGGAGTGGCCCAGAGCAGCTGGTTTGAGGGAGGTGATGGAGACGGTGCAGTCTGGTGACTCCACCAGCATTCCCCACCAGCACCCGCCACTGGTGGTAGAAGCCAGATGACTGTTTGTTGAGTGCCCACTGAACACTGGTCACCTAACATTTTTATCACCTCATTCACTCTTCAAACAATAAGCAATTGACCAATCCATTTTGCAGAGCAATAAACTGGGCTCAGGCGTGTTATGGGACTAAACCTGGGTTGGCAATGAAGGCGAGTGGGGCTCACTTCAATTTGCCTCACAGCTCCCATGCTCCCTGCAGCCTACCCACTTGCCTTTTCAGGCACAGCAGGAAAGGGACAGCCGGCATGACTAACTTGTGGGTGGCCATCCTATCTGGAAGCTACTAGGGTGCTGCCCTGTCCTGACCACATCATTCTCAACTCTCCTGGCAATGGTTATGTCTGCTTGCACAAAGTCCTAAGGAAAGCTATCTCTCTTATTGGGAGCAGTGTCAACTGCTTCAGTCATGATTTCAGATAAACCTCATGAAGATTCAAGGAGGAAAAGGAAATCTGAATTTAGGAAAAGTTTCTACAGAAGAAATTTAGGATGAGACATTGCAGCATTTTCTGAAAGACAAGGGCCTTCCATGCAAGGAATGAGCCCAAACGACCCTTTTTCTCCACTAACCTGAAGCATTCCTTCAAAAAGTAGGCCACAGTTTTCCCACAGTTCTTCACCTCTGGATGGAGGTCGCAGGGACAAAGTTCAGCTTCTGCTTGACATATCCTCCCCACATTGCACCATAATACGGGCCACCCGCTCATAACAGGCCACGTGTTGTTTATAGCACGGCCCTCTGTGGCTGGCTGAGGGTGGGCTGGCTCTGATAGAGTATCTCTGGAGGGAAACAGGAACAGCTGCCCTTGGGCTGCCTGCTCCTCCCCCACTCTCAGTGGCCACCTCTTGCATTCCACTCTGCGACAGCATAAAGAGCTCACAGATGACCTAGGACAGCACTGGCTGCCTCAGGCAACCAGACTCTCCACCTGCTGCCCAATTCCTGTGTCTGCAGTGGTGGAGACACCTCTCAGGTATCCTCTATCAGCAAATGCTCCAGGCAAATCTAGCTCCAGTGAATAACTCCCACCACCACCCTGTCCTCTAATAGGAAAGGAAGCGGAGTCGTGTGTGTGTGTGTGTGTGTGTGGAGTGTGTGTGTGCATGTGTGTGAATGTGTGTTTGTACCTTTTTTTTCTGGTTAGAAATAGATTTTATATCTGTTGCAGAGAATTTAAAAACTATGTAGACATATAAGAAGGAAAGTAAAAAGAGCCCAGGACCGTCACCTCCGGAGAGGAGTGTTGCTGATATTCTTGGTGTTCTTTCTCTCCTCTTTTCTGGGTGTGGGGGTGCATGTGCGCCAGAGAACACAGGGCTCACACGGACAGATGTTTTTTCACTAACATGACATCTTCAGCATTTTGCCTTTTGACATTTTTGGAAAATAATGTTTTGTTTTGTTTTAGTTTCTGTTTATTATTAATTTCATTCTATGATTACACATTATTTAATCGCCCATCTATTGTTAGATATTTGGGTTGTTTCTAATTTGTTTTTTACTATTTTAAATGGCACCACCATAAGCATGTTTCCATCAAAAGTCTTGTTCTTATTTCCTGAAGGGAAATTCTTAGAAGTGGCCTTCATGTGTTCTCTATAGCCTGGTCCCACCTCTTCCCAGAGTACCAGCTGTTTCCTTGCTTCATCTCGTCTCTTGGCCTTGACTCCCATCATTCTCCCCTTGGCCTAACCCAGTTAAGGTGGCTTCAAGTGCAATGCTACTGATCACTCTCCAGCCCCATAGTGCACTTGTTCTCATGGTCAAACAATCCATCATGCCATCATCTGTGTCTATTTGGAAAGCATTCCTGTCTCCAAGAGGGTACACACTCAGTGACCAACAAATATTTTGTATGCAAGTGACAACCTGAGTTTTCCTGAGGGACCTCTCCCTTAAAATGTATTCATGTTCTGGAAATCCTTTAACAGTACATGTAAAAAGAGTAAGTCAAGTTGATTATGTAGCAGCTGACTCTCAGCTATGAAATCTGGGACAAAGCTGAGAGCTGAGACCCTTTCTGAGGGCACGGGAATCAAGATTGACCTTGTAAGCACCTAGACTGTATCTATTAAACTAGTATTGACCAAGGGCCTACTCTGTGCTAGGAACTGAGGTGGACAAGTGAACAAGACAGGCCTTGGGGTAGGTGGGGGAGGAGAATGGGGGGATAGATAATAAATGCAAGCATAACAAGTAATGCATCATAAACTACATTTAGATGCCAGATGCTATGGAGGAGAAGTGCAGAGAAATAAGGGGTATCAGTGTGTGGGGAAGGTCAGTCTGCATTATTAATTGGGGGTGGATGGAAGAAGAGGTGTCAAGTCTGATGCCACAGTTTGGGCCCTGAGTGTCCACAGGTGGCCAAGGCTGTCAGCCCAGCCGGAAGAGGCTGTGGTGGAGCAGCTGGCTGGGAGCTGGGCTTGGGACAGGCAGGCTTTGAGATGCTTATCATCATCCAAGGAGAAATGCTAAGTAGGCAGTAGGTTAAGTGAGTCCAGAATTGGGGAGCAAGGTCCAGGCAAGAACCAAACACTGGGCAATTGTTAGTGTATAGATCGTATTCAAAGCAATGAGACTAGGTGGGCTCACCAGGGCAGTGAGCGTAGACCAGCACGATGAGTATAGGCAGAGAAGAGGAGCAAGGGGCTTGGCCATGGCCCTCGGGGGCACGTGGCAGAGGCAGCCTCTAACCCACCCAATCAACTCCCTCCCATGCTTGGGCTATTTCCACTGCCCCCTGATGCCCACACTCACTGGCCTGGAGTATGGAGTCCAGGACACGGTAGCTTCCTGCTGGAGCCCAGAGGCTATTAAGACCAGCCCAGTGCAACCCCATGCCTGGTACCAGCCTCAGGGCTGGGTTTCTCCTGTTTATTTACTTATCTTTTATTGTGCCTCCTCCCACCCTCCCTTCCTTTCCTCCTTCCTTCTTTCTTCCTCTGTCCTCCTCTCCTTCCTCTTGTTGTCCATCCCCTCTTCTCTGCAATGAGGCCTTTCCACTGGATGTTTCCTCCATCTGAAATCCTCTCCCTGAATCCTCACTTCCTCTGATCTCTACTCAGGTATCGTCTTCTCAAAGAGGGCCCTCCTGGCCTTTCTAAAAAAGCACGTCTTCCAACTCTTCTCTTCTAATCTCTATGTCTCTATCCTGACTCTTTCTCTTCCTAATACCCATCACACCTGTCATTACACCTTATTTTTGCTTGATTTTTCTAGAATGTGAGAAGGACCTTCATTTTGTTTGCTGCCTGGAACAGTGCCTTGTTCATAGTAGGTTTTCAACGAATACTGTTGATGAGTGAATGACTTCAAAGGGCTGTGGGAAGTTCAGCTGTGTCCTTAGAGTTGACTCTCAGCATTCCCCTTCCCAGTCATTTCACACCTTCCCAGGTGGTAGGCGGTCAGCAAAGCTGTCACAGAGCTGCGAGCTGTCCTGCGGCAGATGGGGTGCTGCAGTGGACTCTGGGCTGTCGCCAGCGGGCTCTCACCAGAACTAGAGGGTGTGCAGTGCAGAAAGAACTCCATGTGAGGAGATGCCCCAGCATGATACAAGGGGGCCTGTGCAGCTCAAAGGAGCAATGTGTCCTCTTGGCCCCCAGGATAAATTCACTGAAAGCCTGCACTCAGGGAGGCAGGGGTCACGGTCCATAAGGACACTAGGCTGCAGGGTCTGAATGTGGTTTCTACCGGGCTGGCACCTGGAGTCCGGGCTCCCCATTTTGTCAGTCGTGTGGTCCCATCCATGCTGCTGCCTCCTGTGCCAACCCCCACCAACACACACACACACACACACCCCAAAACCAAAGCCTCCAAGGGCCACGCATTGCCCTCCCCTGACCTTGGGGAAGCAGCTACTTTTACAACCTCTTTACAGGAGTTCAGGCTGAAGCTTGTGGGGTTCAGGAAACCATCCAGGGTCATGGGGAAGGTAAACAAGGGGCTGGGCACACCCACCACAGCCAAAGCCCTGGCACATTTCCCCTGCCAAGCCGCTTCTCTGAGACCCAGTTTCCTAATCTGCAGGAGGAGAGGAGCTGTGAGGAGAAAACAAAATAACACCTGTCTGGCAATAGCAGCGCTTAAAACACATTGGGTGGAATGGAATCACTGCTCACCTCATGGGCTTCAAAGGGGCCAGGTCTGCCTTTGGTTCTTTGACTTTTGCTTCTCTTGAGGTTGGTTTGTATGTTTTGAACATTGGGTGGATGAACAAGGCATTTCTAGTCTGTTAAACTAATCATCTTAATATTTTATTTTAATTGTAAGGCACCTATTCCCTTTTGTTCCTTTAACAAATCCAATTAAAACAGAGTACATCCAGAATTACAAAATAGATGCTATTAAACCAATAAGAAATCATAATCTTTTGTTATTGGGCCATGTGACCCCCTGGGAACTTTTGCTCCAAATAAAAGTTGAATTCTTATTATCCGCTAGGGGAAAGAGGGCAGTTTGACAGCTAACGGCTTTCCAGGCAGCACATGTGCAGAGCCACGCTGGTGCGAAGGATAGAGAAGTAAATAATACTAGGGGCAGACAAAGCTATAAATGCATAATATCCCAGTAAGACACTTAGAGCTGGGTTGATCAAATTAACCAGATAATTGCCAAATGAAGTGAACCTGAGAATTTTTATACAGACACTCCGTTTTCTACTTTAGAGGCATGGGGGTGGAAGTTTTAATGTAATGGGAAGAACGCACCCCACGGAAGTGCTGGAATAAGGCAGCTGTGTGAGCCTGGACAAACTCCTCACACACACTCCCCTCCCCCCACCACCCAGAATAGGAAGGATATTCCTACCACAAGGGAGAGTGGGTGCGGATGACTGAAATGGCAAAGGAGAGATCACGTTATGAAGACACGGGCATGATGTACCTCTTAGCATGGGTCTGAGGATGTGTGTGGAAGCAGCGGGGAGGGTGCAGGGGAGGCATCATTTGACCACCACATAGAGACAGCCTCTGTTTGGCAACAGCAGAAGTACTTTACGAGAGGTTAGACTTTCAAGTGAGCTCACATGGTAAAAATCAAATGTCAGGCAGTCTGCATACAGCCATCCCTGATACAGGGGCACTACAGCAACCTGCAGCTCTCCAGGGCAAAGAGGTCATTGCCTCTCTGGTGAGTACCGGGGAATGCAGTTGGCCGATGTCCCTGGGTGATGCTACATGAAAATCCTGTGTCTTCACACTCTTGAGTCACACTCCATGTGGCAAGGCGTTCACACTGCATTGGGCCTGCAGGGACTGGAGGAGCTGAGAAACAACCAGTTCCTGCCTCCATTGCTGCCCACCTGGGGACACATGCCTATGAAGTGACCTGGCTTGTGGCATTATGTGTGCCCCATAAACTGTTTCTCTCTCTTTCATTGTCAATTGCCAAGCTCTTACAGTTAAATGACTCCATTAATGCTATTAAAATATCATTAACATTCATACTATTTGTACCTATTTAGATATATACCCAGATACATATGGTACATCTATGAAAATGAACATCCTACATATTGGCCCCTGGACAGTGGAGTGAGCAGGCAATGGGTCACACTGAAGTGATTTCTTCAGGGACCTTATTTGCCTGTGGTCGGTTCCTCCAAAAGGTCAGTGGAACATCTGCATTGCTGAACCTCTGCAGGGACTTTGGCTAAGGCTGCCTCTCTGTCTCCTCACTCTGTTGAGTTGGCTGGCTGCTTCAGCCAGAGTGCACACCATTCTTCATTTAGCAGACTCTCTAGCGGGTGACACTGAAGTTCCCAGGCCAATCCATGCCAAATTAGAATGGACTTGAGCTAGTGTCTCATCACCCAGAGTTCTGAGGACTCTGACATTCCTTGGTTCCAATGTCAGAGATTTCAGCAAAACAGGAACACCCTTCCTGGGGCCTGGGGCCATGGGGGGGCTAGTGGTCTTCCTTAATCTCCTGTGCAGAAGTGGGTGTGGCTTTCAGCCTGAGAGTCATAGGATTCCAGGATGGCTTCCTCTCCTGGGAGGCAGTGGGGGCCAGCAATGTACCCCCAGGATGAGGCATTTGCCACTGGGGGAGCACAGGCAACAGAGGGAGGAGAGAGAGAGGTGGCACAGTGTATAGAAAGATTGTACACCAGCTTGCGTATCAGACACATCAAGGTTTGACTTTGGCTGTATTCTTTGCCGCCTGTGTGACCTTGGGGAAGTCACTTAACTTCTCTGAGTCTCAATTCTCTTATTGTAAAAATAAGGTTGATATTTTGCATAGTTTCTCTGGAGATTAGACATACATGAAGGGCCCAGCAGCATGTTTGAGGCAATTACTTTGGCACCATGAGTGAATGATAGAGAGGGGCTCTTGACATTGGCAGTATTTCCAGAATTGATGTCAGAAATCCCCCCAAACTGTGAAGTCCCTGTAAGATTCCAACCCCTGCTTCTGCATCTCTCCTGCCATCATTCCTCCATCAGCTCGGCCCAGAGTGTGGTGGAGCTATTGCTGTGAGCTGCACCATCATCTCTGCACCTCTAATCTGTCCCTTTCTAGCAATCTGTCCTTCTGCCCACA
Organism: Symphalangus syndactylus; assembly: GCF_028878055.3. Taxonomy (NCBI): domain Eukaryota; kingdom Metazoa; phylum Chordata; class Mammalia; order Primates; family Hylobatidae; genus Symphalangus; species Symphalangus syndactylus. Next base: position 84,626,180 of record NC_072426.2, read on the forward strand.
GGGAAGCAGGGCTCACATTGGGGCAGTTAGTGGAGAAAACGAAAACACTTTATGTTTATACCCCCAAGGAATCTATATTCCTAAATCTAGGTAACACTTCAGAGCAAGTAGCACAGCACACAGTTTCGGGCCCAGAATGATCTTTGGACAAGGGGTAATTCTCCAAGCTATGCCCGAGTCAAAAGTTAGTGCTGATTTCAGCAGCATGCCCAGAGGTTCCCAACACACCCATTACAGACACAGGACCCACCATGACAGTGCAGGTCTCCACCCCCTATGGACTTCATCTGTGAAGATACAACCCTGCCTCTCTTTAGAGGGAGCATGACCATTCTGGGAAGGGGCAGAGGACACAGAGAGTGATCTGAAGCCACTCGGAAGGTCACAGTTAGGTGAGCTGGCCTGTTACACGCCCAGTAAATATGAGGCTCGGGAGAGAGAACAAATGCAGTTACTTCTGAATGAGTGAGTTGTTGAGGGAAGTTTGCATCATTTCCTCTTAAGAGATGACTCACAAGTAAAAGATATTTCTCATCCACATGACATGAAACTTCCTATAAAGCTAGTCCCAAATACTGGCTGTGAAACGGCAGTGTCTATGGGGGTTTCAGTTCCATGTGTCTATCCTGTATCTCAACAGGTCAGTTGAAAGAATGAAATTATTATTGTGAGATTGTGTTAGCAAGCTATTTAGGGATGTTAGAAATATAGAAACAAAGTCAGTCTTACTTAAAATTGTAGTCAAAGATACATGAGTGTGAAGCACCAGACAAATTCTAGTATCATAATGACAAGGGTCTTACAACTGGAAATGCTTGCAAATATTTGGATGACATTAATATATTGGTTGCCATTACTTTTTTAATTTAGATATCCATGGGGTGTCCCACCATGCTGTTTGATTCACAATGACTAGAGAGAAAAAATTAATTAGAAATTAAAGTCAAACCAACTGGTCCACGTTTTCCAAAGTATAAAAAACAATTGTACAAGAACGAAAAGACACAGCACATTTAGAAACCTCTTATATTTGAGCTGCTAAGCTTTTCATGTGAAATGAAATCTATTATCCATCCAACCACACATAAATACATCCATTCATCTGTCTATTCGCCCATCTATCTGCTTATCTACTTACATCTTCCTCCCTATAACTATCAGCTTCCCTTGTGTGGGTTGATCCCACTCTGACATTTCAAGAATTCTATGAACTGATAATAGGCCATCTAGCCAGTTTCAAACAGATGATCAAAAGATCATGGCTTCTGGCACTGGGTCTGCTTCTAGTGGTACTGGGCAGCTTAGGGGGTCAGGATGGACCCTGAGCCACACAACACACTCTGCCTTCTATAACTGAGAGGAAGGGTCCCTGCCAGGGTCAGGTGGCCCCAGGGAGAAGCACAGAGAGGGTGGAAGTTCATCGTGCCCCATCTGGCCCCGGGGCTGCCTAGGGACCCAGACTCCCTGGGGAGGTGAAGTACATTATCCCAGCCAGCCCTCACTTTACCTTGAGGTGATTAATGGGCAGGCTGGGAGCCAAAGGGCCCTTTGGAGAGAGGCTCCTTAATGGAGGAGTTCTCTGTAGCCAGCTCCGTGCTACTTCTGCATTACCATTCATCAGAGCTGGGAGGGCTTCTTCTCACAGTGTGGGTGGCCTGTGGGCAGCAGGCACAGCTGGGCCCAACTGGCTGGATCTCCCATTTGCAGGAAGCACCCCTTCTTGTCCAGGATTCTCTCTAACCCATGATCAGTGTGTTTGGCCTCCTTGAGCTGAATTTTATCTTAGATAGAAGAAAACCAAAAGGCAGCCCAGGTTTTCGGTGTTCAGGGGAATCTGGTGGTCAGAATCAGTGAGGATCTAGATTTGAACTATTTCAACTTGAGGACTGGGCCTGTTTACTGTTTATCTGTGTTGCTCAGAGGCTTGATAAATGGTAGGCACTCAATATGCTCATACAGTGAGTGAACAAATGAACGAATGCATGAGTAAGCACATGGACTTAGCTTAAATCAGTCCCAAAGGACTAATAATGACCATAGACAAATGAAAATTTACTGATTGTTTAGGCCCATGGGATAGGATTGCCAAATAAAATACAGGACTATGTGGTATTTGGGACATATATATATACTAAAAACTATTTGTTGTTTATCTGAAGCTCAAATTTTACTGGGGATTCTGCAATTTTATTTGTTAAATCTGGCAAATCTACCATGGGGAGAAGCCATTGATAAACATCAGATGAGTGCATAGACTTCCCTGATCTCAATTCATCTCTTTTTAATGAAGATTTCGACTCAAGCACAGTAGACAGTTTTTCTGACATGCCAGCTTGTGAACAGCTGTTCCCTGTGGTACACAACATCCCCCCAGTGCATACACCAGGGAGACATACACATTGGACCACAGTGGTGCCCAGATGCTATCTATTTGGATGCCTTTTCAGGGGCAGAACTAGTTGTGTGGGGGCTTAACAAAATCACAGACTTCCAACGTGGGACAAGCCAGGAGGCACAGTGAGAGGAACAGAAGTAGAATATGGAGTCCCAACTATTTTGCAAAGTTTTTTTAAAAACTATTTTTAAAAAATGTGTCTACAGTAAAATTGCCTCTTTGGGCACAGTTCTCTAAGCTTTAACAGATGTACAGATTCATGTACCACCATCACTGTCAGGGTGCAGGCAGTGACACCAACCCAGAAAACTCGCTTGTGCCTCTCCCTTCTAGTCAAGCCTTTCTCCAACCCCTAATCCCTGCAACCACAGATTTGTTCTGCACCTAAAGTTATGGCTTTTTCAGAAGGTGACATAAATGGAATCATTACATTCATGTAGACTTTTGAGACTTTTTTTTATCAGGCAAAATGCTTTAGGGTTCATCCAAGTTGTTGCAGGTATCCGTAGACTTTGTGTTCAGTAGTATTCCATTACCACAGTCCTCGCTTACCCACAGGTGGTATGTTCTAAGACCCCCATTGAATACCTGAAACCACTATAGTACACTATGTTTTTCCTACAGGAAAACACGCCTATGATAAAGTTTAATTTATGAGTTAGGCACCATAAGAGATGATCAACAATTCATCATAAAATAGAACAATTTCAACAATTTACTGTTCTCAACTTCACAGATAGAAGATTCATTCTTGCTGTAGATGTTAGCAACCTCAGCATATGATTTGTTTTTTTCCCCAAGTCAAGAACTTTCACCTTTTCACTTAAAGGAAGCACTTTAAGGCGTCTCTCTTTTTGGCATATCTGAACTACCAGCATCACTACTCACTACTAGGACAGCTACTAAGTGACGAACAGGCAGCTAGCATTTACAGAGTGAATCCACTGGAAAAAGGGATGATTCAAGGTCTGGGTGGGATGTAGCAGGATGGCCTGAGATTTCCTGATACTACTCAGAAGAGTGAGCAATTCAAAATATATGAATTTCTTATTTCTGGGGTTTTCTATTTAATATTTCCAATCTGGGGAACTAAAAATGTGGAAATGGAAATAGCAGATAAGGGGGACTACTGTACAGTATTAGGAATCCACCCATTGAAGGACATGTATTATTTTTCTGTTTGGGGCAATTACAAATAGAGCAGCTATAAACACATGTGAACAGGTTTCAGTGTGAACATGGAATTTTACTTTTCTAGGGTAAATACTTAGTTGGGGAAATGCCAGATGATATAATAACTATATGGTTAATTTTATAAGAAATTTCCAAAGTGTCTGCCAAGAGACTATACCATTTTGCATTCCCATCAGCAAGGAATGAGAACTCTAGTTGCAGCATCTCCTTGCCAAAACTTTGCACTATCGATTTTTGTGTTTGTACATTTCTACGTTGAAATGTATCTTTAAATATTCTGGACATTAAAAAAATTGTATTTGCTTTCTTACTGTTGAGTTGAAAAGATCTTTATAGATTTTGGATACCAGATATCTATGATATATATGATTTGCACTATTTTCTTCCAGTCTGTAGCTTGTCTTTTCATGCTCAACTTTTTTTTTTTTTCACAGAGCTATTAATTGTGTTCAACTTACTAATACTATCTTTTGTAAATCGTGCTTTTGCCTGACTCAAAGTCATAAAGATTTTCTCCTTCATTTTCTTTTCAAAGTTTCATAGTTTTACATTTTACATTCAAATCTATGATCCATTTTGAGTTAATGTGAGTTAATTAGGTCAAGGTTTAATTTTTTGCATATAAATAACCAATTTCAACACCGTTTGTTAAAGAGTTCATTGTCTCTCTATTGAACATCCTTTGACCTTTTGTCAAAAATCAATTGACCATTTGGCCATGTTTGTGTAGATCTATTTCTGGACTCTATTTTCTGTTCCATTGACCTATCTACCTGTCCCATCACCAATAATATCACATGCTGTAACTATACGGTAAATTTTAAAACTGGGATGCATAATCCTCCAACTCTATTATTCTTTTTCAAAATTATTTTCCATTTCTAGTTTCTTTTCCTTTCATATAAATTTTAAAATCTATTCATCCATATATGTAAATAATCCTGCTGTAATTTTGATTAGACCAATTTGGGGAGAGTTGACATTAAGTCATCCAGTTCATGAACGTGGCATGTTTCTCCATTTATTTAAATCTTCTTTGCCTCCTTACATCAGCATTTTATAATTTTCATTATAAAAATCCTGCACATTTTAGTTACTTATGTGAAATATAGAAGTATTTTATTATTTGGAGCATTATTATTTTTCATAATTCAGTTTCCAATTGTTAATAGCTAGTATATGGAAATGCAATGGGGGTTTTATGTGCTAACCTTGTATCCTATGGCCTTGCTAAACTCACTTACTAGTTCCAAGAATGTTTTTTAAATTCTGTGGGATTCTCTATGTGGACAATCATGACATCTGTGCATAAGAACAGTTTTATTTCATTCTTTTCTGTCTGTATGCCTTATTTTTTGCATTATTGCACTGGTTAGAATTTCCAAAGTAATATTGAACAGACATAGTGAAAGTGTGCTCTCTTGGCTTATTCCCAAACTTCAGAGAAGAGCCTTCTGTCCTTCATGAAGTATGATATTAGCTCTAGCTTTTTGTGGATGTCCTTTAGCCAGATAAGGAAGGGCTTTTCTATTACCAGTTTGCTGAGAGTTTTTAATCACTAGCAGATGTTAAATTTGTCAAATGTTTTTTCTGCATCAATTGATAAGATCTTTTTTTTTTTTCCTTTTAGTCTGTTAATATGGTATGTTACATTAACTGATTCCCAAGTATTAAGTTTGGGCTGTCATTTATATTCTTTTTACATGTTACTGGATTCAATTTGCTAATACTATGTTGAGGATTTTTGTAACTATGTTCATGAAGAATATTGATCTGAAGATCTCTTTCTTATATTGTCTTTGTGTGATTTTAGCATCAGGGTAATGCTGACATCAGAAAATAAGTTGAGAATCGCTCTCTATTTTTTTTTGAAAGAGATCATATCAAATTGCTAGTATGTCTCTGCAATTGATTGAATGTTTGTGCCCCCCAAAAATCTGTGTTGAAACTCTAATCTCCAGTGTGAATGTATCAGAAAGTGAGGCATTTAGATCATGAGGAAATTAGATCTTGAGGGTGGAGGCTTCATAAATGGAATTTATGCCATTACCAAAAGGGGCCCCAGACAATTGTTTTGCTCTCTTTCTACCATGTGAGGACACAGCAAGAAAACATCTATGAACCAGGTAGCATGCTCTTACCAGATGGCAAATCTGCCAGTGACTTGATTTGGACTTCCCAGCCTCTGGAACAGTGAGAAATAAATTTATGTTGCTTACAAGCCAACTAGTCTGTGGTACTTTGTTATAGCAGCCTGAGTGGACCAAGACAGTCTTCTTTAAATGTTTGATAGAATTTAACAATAAGACTACTGGGCTTCGGGTTTTCTTTTTTGAAAGGTTTTCAACCATGAATTCCATTTCTTCAATAAATAGAGGTCTATTTGGGTTTTCATTCCTTCACAAATATTTAGTAGTTTTTAGTTGATCTTATCTAAGTTTCTCTTTTTTTTCGAGTTGTTTCTACTGTTCTCTTATTATCCCTTTAATGCCTGTGGGATTTAGTAAATCCTCCCTTTAACTTCTGATATTTGTAATTTGGCTTCTCTTTCTTTTTTTTTCAATTGTCAGTCTGGTTATCTGTTTCATTAATCTTTTCAAAGAACCAGCTTGCAATTTTTTGTACAATTTCAACTCCTTTAAATTTGTTAAGGCTTGTTTCATGACCCAAAATATAGTCTGTGTTAGTGGATATTCCATATATACTTGAAAAGAGTTTTTATTCTGCAGTTGCTGGGTAGAGTGCCTTATACATGTCAGATTCAGTTGTTCGGTGATAATAGTGAGTTATTCTATACTAGTAGTTCTCATCTCCAGGAGATTTTGCTCCTCAGTGGACATTTGGCAATGTCAAGAGACATTATTGATTGTTACAACTGTGGGCAGCTATTGGCAACCAGTGGGCAGAATCTTCTGGCCTTACTCTGCTAAACATTCTACAATGCACAAGACAGGTCTTCCCCCAAGCCCTGTCACCATCCCACCCCTGCTGACAACAAATAATTACCTGGTCTAAAATGTCAATAGAGCCAAAGTTGAGAAACCCTTTTCCTTGCTGATTTTCTCTCTACCTGTTCTATTGACTGCTGAGAGACAAGTATTGATGTCTCCAATTCTAATGGTAAATTTATCCATTTTTCCTTTCAATTTTACGTTTTTGCTTCATTTAAATTGAAGCTCTGCTGTTAGGTACATACACATTTAGGTTTTTTTGTCTTATTGGTTAAATGATCGTTTTATTAAAAAGTAATGGTCTTCTTACTTCATGTAAATTTTCTTGTTCTGAAATATGCTTTATCTGACATTAATAAAGTCACTACATCCTTCCTTTAGTGTTTGCATGGTATGTCTCTTTACATTCTTTTAGTTCAACTCACTGTTGCTTATTTAAAGTATATTTTCTTTATAGACAACATACAATTGGGTCTTTTTCTTTTGTAATCTACCCTGATAATTGTGTCTTTTAATTGGTGCGTGTAGGTCACTTTCATTTAATGTAAGTATTGCAATGTTTGAATTTCAGTCTATCATTTTAATAGTTGTTTTCTGTTTGCGCCCTCTGTTCCCTTTTCCTGCTTTCTTTGTATTATTTGAATTTTTAAACTCTGTTTTATTCTCATTTACATATTTAGTTTTTTACTATTTACTATAGCTTTTTAAATATTGCCTTAGTGATTGCTCTGAGGATTCAAATACACATACTTAACTTTATAGTCTACTTAGAATTAACCTTTCACCACTTCAAAAGCAGTGTAAAACCCTTACCACCATATAGGTCTTGCTAACTTCCCTGTTATGCAGTAGTTGTCTTATGTATGACATCTACATTGACAACTCCATCACACAGTGTTAGTTTTCTTTCAATCACATACATATTTTAAGGGTATTGAGAAGAGAAAAATACTCCACATTTACTCAGATATTTAGCATTTCCAATGCACTTCCTTTATCCCCAAAGTTCGGAGTTCCTCTCTAGTACAGTTTCCCTTTCACCTGAAGAACTTCCTTGGACATTTCTTTTACATCTGCTTAGTTAGTGGCAAAAACTTTTATTTTTCACTCATCTGATAATGTCTTTATTTTGCCTTCATTTATAAAGGATACTGTCACAGTCTGGGTTGACAGTCCTTTTCTTTCAGCACTTTAAAAACGATGTTTCCAGCACTTCTGGCCCCTGTGGTTTCTGATGAGAAACCTGCAGTCATTCCTATTGCTGTTCCCCTGTGGGTGACACATCATTGTTCTCTGGCAGCTTTCATGTTTTTTCTTTAATTTGGAGCAGTTTGATTATGTGTCTGAGTGTGAATTTCTTTATTTATCTTGTTTGGAGTTCGCTGAGCTTCCTTCCTGTGTTTGTAATTTTTATGTTTTTCATCACTGTTGGAAGTTTTCAGCATTTTTCCTTCAAATGTTTTTCTGCACCACAACTGTTTTTCCACAGTTTCTGAGATACAGGTGTAAGTATAGGTATCAGCAGAGATAGAGATAGAGGCACATGTCGCTTCATGATGTGAATACTTTCTGAGAAGTACATCCTTAGGCAATTTCATCATTATGTGAACATCAGAGAGTGCACTTACACAAACCTAGATGGTATAGCCTACTATAGACCTAGGTAGACTACGTGGTCTAGTCTATTGCTTCCAGGCTACAAACCTGTACAGCACGTTACTGTACTAAACACTATAGGCAATTGTAACACAAGGGTAAGTATTTGTGTATCTAAACCTGGAAGAGGCAAAGTAAAATTATAGTATCATAATCTTATGGGACAACTGTCATATATGCAATCTGTCATTGACCAAAACATCATTATGCAGCACATGGCTGTACACACACACACACACACACACACACACACACACACACACATATTTTTAAAGCAGGACTTTTTGCTTTTAAAAAGCACCTAGGTCTATAGTAGGCTATTCCATTTAAGTTTGTGTAAGTATACTCTTTGATCACACAATGAAGAAATCACCTCTGCCTTTAAACAGAGGCAGCTCAGGGCGAGTCCAGAGTTGCTATACAACTTTCAGAATCACTTTTCCTGAATTTCTTCCCTGTTGCAATCTCTCTGAACTGTGTGGCTCCCAGGAGCATCTCTTCTCTCCCCACTTGTTGGTCTTCTGGCTGGATTTTGTTTTCTAAATCTGTTGCACACTTGCAACTGTTTCTGCCTCTAGGGCCAAGTGGCAGTAGGGTAGAGAAAACAAAGCAACCCCCCAGCTCTGAGGACCACAATTTGGTCAAAGACAATGGTTCTCTTCTTCCAGCTTCTAGGTGCCTGCCTGGATGACTCCAGGGACACAGGGTGGCCTGGGATGAGACAGGAGAGAAGCAAGCAAGCAAACAAACAAACAAACAAAAAACAGAACACAAAACAGATTTCCCTTACTGTCTCTGACCCTTAAAAATCCATTTCCTGTTCCTTGGACCAGAAAGGGAGGTTCTTGTTGGAAATCAGAAATCTTTCTGTCCTCATCTGGTGCAAAGTTTTGTGTTCTGGGCTGCCCTTGAGTCCAAGCCAAGAGAAATGGTTGAGTGGAGAAAAGGGGGTTCAGGAAACTTGCGGCCAGATTGGTCTTTACTTTGAGTTATGGATTTCTTCTCCAATCTGCCTGATATCACTTATCTCAGAGTCCCCAGAGTGCTTCTCTGTGCATTCTGCCCAAAGCTTTACTTGCTTTCAAGAGTTTGGTGGGACAAAGTGAGCATACAAAATCTTAACTGGACTTGGACTCCACTTTGTTTTTTAAGCTGCTTTATCCCATCTGGTTTCTCAGAGCTGAATGATATAGATAGTTCCATATTGGTGAACATGGTGCTGGCTCTGGAAACCAGGCAATTATGCCTGAAAATGGGGACTCTACTATTTTTAAAGACTAGGGTCAGCTTACAAGGCCTGTGTAAATGAACATCAATGCTGCCGAGAGCTAAGAACTGTCATTGGTTTACTGTGGAGACCACCATCTATCCCAGGTGGCTGGATCCATCAGGCCTTTCACAGGGTGGGACCCTCTGACCCTTCAGCTATGAGTGATGACAGTGGGATTTTCAGTAGGTGTGAGACAGGCTTGTACACATTTCCCTTTGACACTGGGTGAGGAAAACATATAACTATATCCCCACACAGCCTGATTGCTCAATATTCATGTGCTGTATCAACTTGGGTTCTAATAAAAGGTATAGGTGATGAAGTACAGAAACTGTAGAGCACCTCTCCCTGCCCATCCCTGCAGGGGACAGAGGCAATGCAAGTTTGTGTCTCCCAACGGCATACTTCTGCCTGGTTTGGAAATCTTGGTCCAAAAAAAAAAAAAAAAATCAGCAAGCAGGAGGTACTGAGTTGTTAAAAACAAAAGGGGGTCCCAGAACCAAACAGAACAGAGTTGCATCCTCTTCCTGGCTGCAGACCTTCCTCACTTCTGAGCCTCAGTCTCGCTGCGATAGGGGTAATGCTGTGGATCTTGTTGTTGAGGATTAGAAACAATATGTGTAGCAATTTTTAATAACTAACACTAATCAAGCTATTACTATGCACCAGGCACTGTTATAAGTGCTTTATAGTATTAGATAATTTATGCCCCCTCAGAGCTCTGTAAGGGCATCTGTTTTCACAAATAAGAAAACACAAGCACTGGGAATTTAAGAAGATTGTAGATAGAGTAGAGCTGGACTTCTAAGCCAAGAATGCAGAAGCCAGAATCCCCATCACATCACATTGACATTCTGCTTCCCCGCACTGAGGCAGTCATGGCCATTTATCAAGTTTCTGTGCGGAGGAGTTGAAGTCCAGTGTGAAGGATGTGAGAGGAGGAGAGAAGGGGCAGGAGATGGGAAAGGCAGCATTCTCTATGAGCTTTGCCCGCACCCCCCATCCCCGTGTGCTCATGATGGGGAGTTATGGTGCTGCTGGGCCCAGCAATGGCACACCCTGATATCCCCGGGCTGAGCAACAGGCTTTTCCGCATGGCTACTGTTGCACTGTAGCCAAAGCCTCACTAGTTCCTCTGGGTCCATGAGGGGAAGAGGGATTTGAGAAGTTGGTCTTAGTACGCACCTTATTCTCTAAGATCCAGACTTATGATGGCTTGAAAACTCAGCAGTCCCTCCCCAGGAACTTGTATGAAAACTTCAGGAAATCCTAGCTTAATGCAGGGGTCAAGGAAGGGGCAGATATCCAAGAACACATACACACACAGCCCTGGGTGGGGGGGGTACGTGACAGTTTGGGACAGCGGAGAGTATTTATAAGTCGGGGCATGGCACAGCTAGAGGGACATTTAGTGTCCTTCAGGCTGACCCCACACCTCCTATTTTAACATCCGAGAAAATCAAACTCTGAAGAAGGCACACAGTTTGCTGAGAATCTATGGCTGGTCTGGGTCCACTTTGCCCTGACTTCTCTCCGCAATCCTCTTTCTTGCTTTTTAAACCACTGAAGAGCAAAGCATCATGACGTGGGGGAGCCCAGTGCCCTCTGGCCTCTTCTAACCAGATGTTTTCTTATCTTTCAGCAGTTTTTCATGATTTTTCCTCACACTGATCACTATCCAATCAGAACAACAAACTTCTAACACTCCCTTACTAAAAGAACATGGTTAAGGGCAAGAAAGGCCCCAAGGGCAAGAATATCACCCTCAAGGTGGCCAAGAATTGCATCAAAATCACTTTTGATGGGAAAAAGCGCCTTGACTTGAGCAAGATGGGAATTACCACCTTCCCCAAGTGTATTCTGCGCCTTAGTGATGTGGACGAGCTGGACCTTAGCCGGAATCTGATCAGGAAGATCCCTGACTCCATCTCCAAGTTCCAGAACCTCCGGTGGCTGGACCTGCACAGCAACTACATAGACAAGCTGCCTGAGTCCATTGGCCAGATGACCAGCCTGCTCTACCTCAACGTCAGCAACAACCGGCTGACCAGCAACGGGCTGCCCGTGGAGCTGAAGCAACTCAAGAACATCCGCACTGTGAACCTAGGCTTGAACCACCTGGACAGCGTGCCCACCACGCTGGGGGCCCTGAAGGAGCTCCACGAGGTAGGGCTCCATGACAACCTACTGAACAACATCCCCGTGAGCATCTCCAAGCTCCCCAAGCTGAAAAAGCTCAACATAAAGCGGAACCCCTTTCCAAAGCCAGATGAGTCGGAAATGTTCATAGACTCCATCAGGAGGCTGGAGAACTTGTATGTTGTGGAGGAGAAGGATCTGTGTGCGGCTTGCCTGAGAAAATGCCAAAACGCCCGGGACAAGCTGAATAGAATCAAGAACATGGCCACGACGACACCGAGAAAGACCATCTTTCCCAATCTGATCTCACCCAATTCCATGGCCAAGGACTCCTAGGAAGACTGGAGGTGACTTGGAACCTGACCCTGAGGCAGAAGGGAAAGAGAGAGGGAGGGAAGAGGGCTGTGGGCTGCATCCACAGGAAACCAAGGGCTCCCCTGTGGCTGCAGCAGCTCTTTCAGCTAAGCCCATAAAACTCCTTTCCTTACTTCCTTGGCGTGTGATTGTGTTGATTGAAGGGCTTTTGGTTCCTTGCCATTCCACACATTTCTCTGTCCTCTGCACACACACTCACAAGTACAGGCACAGTGAGTCAGGAAGGGGCTGTCCATGCCCATCCTACTCTTGCCCCCAGATCTCTTTTGTCTACCTCTGTGGCCTAGGCAGCTAATGCCGCCACACACTCACTATCACTGGCATTTCAGAACCCACCGCCAGCTCCCAAATGTGAAGTTATTTAATGGGAATGTTTTGGGTCTGGGCTTCAAAGGCAAGGAATCTCAGAGCATGAGTTTGTAAGAAAGTAGATGAGCACTTGGTGTTGGGTAGGGGACAGAGCTGGACCACAGAAATGGGCAGGTTTTATTATTAAGGTATCAACAGGCAGATAGCTTCTTGGGCCCAAAGCAATGTTTTCTCTCTGAACTGAGCTTGCATAACTTGCTCTATGAGCTTTCTTGGCTAAACCTGCAGACCTCTGACTGGCTGTGAATGAATGAAGTTGCACTCCCATCCTATCACATTCAGTGTTTTTCCAGACCCTCATGGGAGAAACGAAATAATGGTGGCAAGTATGGGTTGGTGGATTCAATAAATCAACACCTTACTCGGCACCGTGCTAGATGCAGGGGTCATGTCCCTTTGGGGAAAGCTTGGCTTGCCTGGTGCAAGCTGGAGGAGAGAGCAACTGAAATGAGATGAGGCACAGCATCACTGTCTGAGGCATTCAGGAGATCCCAGTCACGGATGTGCAGGGCTGGCCTGACAGAGAGAAAAGCCAAAGATTCCGAGGTTGGACAGATCTAGGTCCATGGCAGCTCTGCTTCTGACTTGGCAACCCCTTGGGCACCTAACATAGCTTTGGTTCCCTCACTCGTGAAGTGGGAATAATGCCATACCTAACTCCAAGGTTTCTGTGCCTCTAAAACAGGCAGCACATGGAGAACGTACTCAGCAGAAGCCAATTCTCTTCCAGAACCATAACTTGGTTCATTGCAAAGCTGAAATACTACTTTGAACAGTGGTGCCAGAAAATGACAGCAACCAAGTCAATCCTCACAATAGCCGAGGACCTTCTCTGGCCTCACTGTGTACCACACTCTCACGCTTTCATGTGTATAAAAGAAGAGAATCAAGAATGATACCTTGAGGGAGGCTTTTTTCCCCAGGACTTTCCTATGTTGGTGGCAAGTTTGCTGAGTGGATGATGAGAAGCACCAAGAGGCATCCATCAGTGAAGTGGTATTATTTTCTCCTCACATTGTCAACTACAGCACACCACACATTTCATTTCTTCACGCCTTGCTGCTTATTTCCTCTTGTAATGCTTAGCTATGACAACCCTACCATATTTCTAAAACCTTGGGAGATCTAGATTCAAAATTTTCATTTTAGTTTTTCCCTTTATTAAGTGTTTTTCACTGTAGAAGTAACAGAACCACAACATACTACTAAATATAGTAGCTTAAAGCATCCATCATTCTACAGTATAAGTCAGCTGCAATGCTGGCAGAGTTCCTTACTAGTTATTTTTCTGTATATATTTTTATACATAGTTAAAATTATAGCATTCCTGTCATTTCTGTCCTGCTTTGAAACCCATGCTGTTACCTGGTATTAATAACCACACCTTAAAACATCTGCAAGATAGTTATTCTTGTGGATATATATAACTATAAGTTACTGTTGTACCTTTAAGTTATTTTCAGTTTTCACTAATGGGAATAGTCTTGCGATGAGAGCCTATATAACTAAAACATTTTAAAATATTTTTAATTATTTCCTTGGCATGGCCTCATTATTGGAAATATTGTGTTAAAGGGTGTGTTTTAACAATAATGTTGATATATGCCATCAAGTAGCTCATAAAAGGTTTACACACAAATACCTACCAGTAATGTAGTAGAGAACCCATTTCACGGCATCCTTGCCAGCACTGAGTACTGTCCTTTACATTTTTGTCTTCACCTGATGTCCGAAATGACTCATGAAACCCTCTTCTGAAGCTGAGGGGAGCGACCGTGTCTGAGACATGTGTGATGGGACACCATGCTGCAGGTATAGGAGCCACCACTAGCCTGCCAGGTCTTGGACATGTCCATAAGGGAGCCAATCTGCTATTTCAGTCACTTTATCTCTGACCCAAAAGGTATAGAGTCCATGCAGTGACATATGATCGAGACAGAGAGTGCTGGATAGTTACATGACGACTTTCCATTTCAATTTCTCCCACTTCAGACACTTTTTCTTTAGAATTAATTTTCTCTCCTTAGGTATTCAAAAGGTTCAGTAAAGGAGAGAAGTTAAGAGAAACATCGAGGTTACAGAGCCCACCTGGTGCCCAGGGTTTGCCGGTCCACGTCCTCCCTTCCCCGCTGCAGCACACTTCTTGCCATGCTTGGTCCTCAACACCCTTACTTGCTGCCAGCTGCTTGGCTGGCCTGATACTCACTCCAGCCTTGCTCTGGGGCTTTATCATGCTTTGCCTCTTATCACACAACTCAGGAAGGAGTTTCAAGTGCATTTAACTTTACCAGGATTGAGACATACACAGGCAGTGGGCTGGATTTGCCTCAGTGCATTCAAGTCAGACACCTCTTTAGCCAGGAAATGCTGGCAGCAGGACGAAGCAGACTGGAGATAGAGACCAGTTAGGAGGCATCTTCCGCATTCTATTTCTTTTTCTGCCAAGGAAAAGGTTTGATGTTGGTGTTCCTTCATGCTCTAAAATACCTCAGTCACCTTTACTTCTTGGAAATTGTATTAAGCATAAAAATACTTCATAGGAAAGCCTCGGGGGTTCTCTTTCCTCAAATACAACAAAACCCCTATTCACACTAACCTGACCATCCTGAAGGCCAGGCATGACCTTGGTGAGTTGGTGTGACCTCTGCCCTTGCTGTGTTTGCCTCTGTGGCCTGGAGCAATTGCCTCACCCTCTTGTGTCTCCATCCGCAGAATATGCTCAACATCTTCCTAGAGTAGCTGTGGCAAAAACTTGAAGACTACTCAGCTAATAGAATAAACAACTCTGAAGAGGAGAAGCCCCCAGTTAGGAGAAGACAGAGTGGCAAGTGAGATGTTCTGGAAACCAGGCTCGCCGGAGCTGGCCAAGCCACCGACTTGCTTCTCAAATTCACTTCACCTCCCTTAGCTTTAGCCCACCTGTGTGTGAAAATGACTTTGGGAAATATTTGATGTGGTTTTTAAAATGTATATAGAAAAAAATTTAAGAAAATTACAGATTATATATTATAGACAACTAAATATTTAAGACTTTAAGACTTAAAAGGCTTATTGCCTCTACATTTCACTCAGACTAGTACATCTCAATGCCAGTAGTCTGTGATAAGTTTATGTAGGTATAATGAGATACCGATATGGTTTGGGCATTGGTCCCCTCCAAACCTCATGTTGAGATTTGATCCCCAGTGTTGGAGGTGGGGCCTAATGGAAGGTCATGGGGGTGGGTCCCTCATGAATGGCCTGGTGCCATCCTTTTGGTAATGAGTGAGTTCTCACTGTATTAGATCCTGTTGAAAATTGATTGTTAAAAAGACCTTGGCACCTCCCTCTCCTCTCTCTCTCTTCCTCTCACCATGTGATGCCTGCTCCCCTTCACCTTCCACCATGAGTGGAAGCATCTATACCCTAAAGCCCTCACCAGAAGGAGGTGCCGGCACCTGTACAGCTTGTAAGAACCATGACCCAAATAAACTTCTTTTCTTTATAAATTACCTAGACTTAAGTTTTCCTTTATAGCAATGCAAATGGACTAAGATACCTCAAGCAACTCCAATTTATACAAAAAGTTATATAGAAAAATATGCTAAAAATGCTATAGATAAGGTAGGGTTTTAACAAATCTTTCAGTGGTGCATAGGTAGGCAGGAAAAAGAAACCAGAGAAATAAACAACAGGAAAAAAACAAAAAATAAAAATAAAATGGCAGACTTGTATTCTAACATTTTGTTAATTATAATGAATGTAAACGATCTGCTTTATTTGTAATGACCACAAAATGGAAACAACCAAATTTTGCTCAATGCACAAATTGTTAAACAAACTGGTATATTTCTATCATGGAATACTACTCAGCAATAAAGAGGAACAGACCACTGATACATGCAACAACTTGAATGTATCTCAATGGCACTATTCTCAGTTAAAAAAAAATGCCCATCTCCAAACGTCACATACTCTATGATTCCACGTATATAACAGTCTCTAAATGAAAAAATAATAGATATGAGAAACAGATTCATGATTCCCAGGATTTAAGGATGGTGGGGGAAGACAGGGAGGTAGGCATAACTATAAAGTGCTAGCACAGAGATATCTTTGTGGTGATAAAATAACTGTGTATGTCGATTGTGGTGTTGGTTACTCAAATCTACATGTGATAAAATGACAAAGAACTATGCATACACATGTACCAGTGTCAGTGTCCTGGTTCTGAAATTGTGCTATAGCTATATAAAATGTAACCATGGTAGAGGGGGATATTAAGTGAAAGGTGTACAGAGTCTCTCTGTACTATTTTTGCAACTGTGAATCAATATTTTGAAATAAAAATTAAAAAAAAATCTTACAGCCTAGATGCAACAATCAATAGATCCTTATACACCTGCCCAGTGCTGATTTATGAGGCACTATGGCAAGCTTAAAGTGAGAATCTAAAACACCGAGTCAGCCTAGAGATACAATTGAGGCACAGAGTAAGGCAATTCAGGCACCTTAACCTTGGCTCAGCCGGCTAATCTAAAATTTCCCATTGTTGATCTTATTCTTGCAGATTCCTGAAAAAGTTGCAAAATAAATAGAAACTGCATGAATTCTCTATGTCCCAGGTTTTCTGGAGGTAGCTGGGCACAGGGGGCAACTAGGATGGGAGAAACCTTCAACCAGTGGGCTGCTCATAACCATTCCTGGGCATTTGCACACCTGTTCCCCACCCCTGGTGGTGTGGGAGTATAAAGGTTGTGGAAGCAATGTGGCTGGGTAGAGTTGGAAGGAAAAAGGGCAGGCTTGCTGCAGTGACTGGGGCTTGCATCAGGCTTTTGCCCTGGAAAGGATCTGAGGTTACGGCTAAGGATACAGCAGAGACAAGGCATGAACCTAGTACAGCCAGACAAAGATGAACATGGAATGGGGCCAGGGCCAAGGTCTGAGCATGACCTAGGCAGAATGGCCAGGGCTCGGATGCTCATGGCCCACAAAGCCAACTGTGTGAACAAGCTCCTAGATGCTGCAGCACTGGCTGTCACTCATTTTGAGTCTGCAGCCAGGTGCCGTTCGCCTCCGGTCCCAGCGACTCTGGTACAGACACAGGATATGAGTAGTTTGGTCTCCACAGTTGTGCTCCCAGGGCTTCACTACAGCAAGAAATCCAAGGACCATGCTTCTCTACTCAGTGGTGGAGCTGGCACTACCTTTACCAGTTAAGCGATTGTGTACCTTACAGATCTGTAGCCAATGACGTGAATCTCTAGGGGGCAGGATTGAAGGAGGAGAAATGCTAGGAAGGGGAACTTGAACTTTAGCCTCCCCCCAGCTAACTGTGGTGCCTCTGGGGTGTGGTTAATTATCATGGAAGGTCATATTCTCATGGGAATCGCATAGGTTCTTATGATCGGTTTTCTAAATTATTTGTCTTTCATTATTTTTCAAAGAGAATCTCTAAAGGAAACAATAAACTGAAAATGTTCAACTGTACAACTTTGCACCCCCAAGATAAATTTCATTCTAAACATTATATGCAAAGAATTTCTACAATTAAGAATGATTTTAGGAACTGCAAACACCCAGGTACAATCAGGCACTGAATACAAGCACCATCTCACACCCAATAGCTTTCTCCAGCCAGGGGACGCTTTTGCCTCAGTGACATGGTGGATGTTCTAGTTTATCCAAAAATATGTGCTGAGCCCAGGAGAGATTTGAGAGAAAGAGAATCAGATAGGCATCCTAGCCTCGTATTTCTCTGAGTTTTCTAAACTCTGGGGTCAGTATAAACTGAGGTCATTAGAAAGCGATGTAACTGAGCCAGGTAATGTTAGCTTCCCAAAGAAATGCCTGTACAAAAATAAGTGTGAATGTTAGGCTCCCATTCATGCAGAGAACTGATACAGATAATTAGGTTCCCCAGCACTCTTTTTGTATGTTTTATTAAAAAGGAATTGCCACCTTTGGTACCCACGATCCTTTAGAGAAGAACCAAATTTGATATTCAGCACCAAGAGAAAGTATGTTCCAGAAATTAAAAAAAAAAATCGCAAAAGCCTGTTTCTTATTATCTATCCCTGGAAAATAATATAAGCCAGCATGATTGTTTGTTTTAGTTTTCTTAGTCTCAGGACAATTAGAGTAACTAAATCACTCCACATGACCACATCTATTTTTTCTCCTTTAAAGGAGTGTTGGGTAATTGTTACAGGATGGTTACACCCTGTGTTTAATTTTGAAGCTGTCTGTAGCCCTTTCTGGAAGGGCATGAGTACATTTAAGTGTGAGGATGTGTGTTTATCCACAAGCGCATTCCAGCTAGCTGCCCCCTTTCCCTGCAGTTCCTGCCATCATTTCTCCTTTTCTGATTGGTCTTTTTACATCTCAAAAATCCTGCCGGTATTCAATACCACAGAGCGGGACTCATCCAACAGCTCTAGCTGGCATATGTTAGAAAGCCCTGTCAGCTTGCAGAACCTTGCACCCCACAGAAGTCTGAACAGGCTACCATGCTGTCTTCAAAAGGTTCAGTCCTGTACCATGGGGACAGGATTCATGCAGGCTTTGCAAGTATTTTCTACTTGGAATTCAGGCCCAGCGAACCTCCTTAGTATATACATAGTTATGGAGGCAACCATTGTCACTGAAAGCCTCAGCAAAACTCTGGTACCAAAAGCTCTGATTTCCTGTATGTGTGGGATGGTGTCCAAAAGAGCCACATGAGTCATCAAAAGCTGAAGGTTTAGGGCATGAAAATCTGTAGCCTAGGCCAAGGGTCATGGGCCAGTTGAAAACCCTCAGAACGGCACACACACCTCCTTTATAGGTAAGAAGTCCACATTCATTAGAGTGACTAACACGCAGCTAGGCATTTTTCAAGACTCATTCTATGATTATTGCCTTCAGTGATCCAAAAGAAAAATCATCAGCTTCATTCCAGGCATATGTCAGTGGCCAGCCACGCCCTCCTAAGGCTGAGGGCTGCCACTGCCTTCCCACCCTGGAGCTCCTGAAGCCACAATTGGGCTGGCAAGAGAAGGGCTGAAAAGGAGGCCACTCCAAGGAGCTGAGAGCAAGGAGAGCCGCCTGCTTTTAATCAATTGTTCTGTTAACATGCCCAGACACACATCAGGTGATTCTAAAATTAGGCAGAAGGATTACAATTTACTGGGCACCTACTATGAGCCCAAGTCAGCTTGATCCTGAAGCCCGGGGCTGTTTATTTAGCTCAGTCTTGCCACATGCCCTCACTGTGTGGGTGGCCTCAGAGCCGAGGGTCAGCACCCCGCGGGGTGTCCGCATTTTGCTGAGGCTCTCCTTCCATGAACTGAGATAAGCATTCCTCTGGAGCACCAAGCACTGTTCCTAGATGACCCCAGAAGCTTAGACAAGGGTCTCCAACCTGGAGCTGTGCTGAGACTGTGCCAGGCATGACCCAGCATAGCCCTGGAAGAGCCTGCTCCAATGGGATCAGGTAGCCATGATGGCAAAAATAATCACATTGGAAATAAAACGAGAATGGGGCTCAACTGTACCACAGAAGAAAGGTGGTACATAGGCTGGCATTGCAGGTCATCATCAACCTGAGGATGAGTAAGGAGTAATCTGCAGATATTTGACTCATCCACAGAGCATCACCTTCCTTCAACCTGGCAATCATTTCTGAGGGGCCTCTAACTTAGTGGGCACAGCTGGGGGTAAGCTCCTCTTCTGCATTCCTCCCTCTGCCCCTCCTCTACTTGCCCCTCTCTATTTGGAGTAGAAGGTATGTGGAGGAAGGTATATGTTTCCAGGCAAGGCACCACTAAGATTCTGAGGACAAAAGACAAATAATGGACAGAGAGCTAACCACAGTCATAGGGACAGCAATGTTGTCACTGAGTGACATTACAGAATAGGTTCATCAAAGGGTGAGCTGCAGAGACAATGGGGCTCAGTGAAGTGATGTGTGTCACGGTTGATGCAGCATTGCTCCAGGGAGAGAGAAAACCATCTGCAGCCCATGAGCACTGCGGCTCGGAACTTCCCTCTGCGTGGAACCGTGTGTGGCCACCTGCTTTTGCCGACACCCTCAGTGCTCACCCCCTTGTGGATAACAGAACCTTGATTCTCTCAGGGAACCGTACTCCCCTCAATTTGGTCTATGTAGTTGGGTGGGACTGACCCTATCCCCAGAAGCTGGGTGGGTGCATCCCTCTGATCCAGCCAATGAAAACACTCGATTGGTTCTGGGATGGGCATGTAATTAACCTAACTGGGGAAAATGACAGTTTGGGAAGTTTTGCTAAAGTTACCGGGATAGAGCATGTATGGTGTGTGGCGGGATTCCTGCATGATTGACTGTCAGTCTGGAGCTGTTGGGGGTATCGGTGTCCCCGTGATGGGAACACCTATGAGAAATGGAGCCAGGCCAAGTAAAATCCTCCCTGAGAGAGGGAGAGCCACCACTTCCTGCAGACTTACTTGTGCCTAGCGGTCCAGCCATGCCTGGAGCCAGACCATTTTTGACCTTCAGGTAGATGCGATCACGAATCCTCTTTTTTTGCTTCAATTACTTTGAAATAGCTTTTTACCTTGCACTGAAACAGTACTAAGAAATCCAAGTATGAACATAAAGGCTTATATGAAACATAAACAATATGAGATCAGCAGGGCTGAGATTCAGCAGATATGCACAATTAGGACTATCCGGTTGTTGAACTATTAAACTATGCTCATTACAGTTGGTAAAGAGCCACCCCAACTCCAGCGACCCACTGCTGCCCAGGTCCCCTGGACCACACCCTGGCATGCCTTGCACTTCACCACAATCTCTAAAGGGTAAGTGCCTGGCACAATAGGAGCCTCTGCTGGCAGCCACTGCAATTAGTCTATTGAAGGTCATCAATGACTCTCATGTTATAAAGCTCAATGGTCATTTCTCAGTTCTTATCCCACTTGGCCTATCAACAACACTTGACCACTCCCACCTTGAGTCACTCTACCTGGCTTCCAGGATGTCTTCCACACCTACGGTTTCTGCTACCTTTCTGGCTACTCCTTCCCCATCTCTTCAGCTGGCCCTGCCCGTGTCCTTACAGAGGGTAAGGTTGGTGTGCCCAGGGCACAGTCCTCTGATCTCTTTTCCATGTGCATGCATTCTTGATAATCTTGCCCATTCTCATGACTTTAAACACTATTCTGAATTTACGTCTCACTTGAACCTCTCTCTTGAACTCCAAATTCATATGCCCAATAGCTCCATGATGCCTTTGAGATGTATGATAGGCATCTCAAAATTCACATATCTAAATCTGAGCTTCAGATAGCCACAGTGGCCCTACAGCCACTCTTCCTGTGATCATCCCCATTTAATTTTCCAATTGCTGAAGCCTAAATCCTCTGTCTTATCCTTAAGTCCTCTCTCACATACATGCATTTCCCACACTTGATTTGTCATCAGATCCCATCAAATGTACCTTTAAACATGTCCATAATCTGATCACATCACATTATCTTTGCTGTCATGTTCCTGATCCAAGCCACCATCGTCTCTCACCTGGATTACTGCAATGGCCTCCAGTAATAGCTTCCTAACTAGGCTCCAGCTTCTGCCTTTGACCCACTCCAGTCTATTCTTGGCACAGCAGCCAGAGTGATTCTTATTAATATGTCAGTACACATCATCCCTCTGCTTAAAATCCTCCAACGCTTCCCATCTATTTGGAATAAAAGCTGACACGAGAATCTTGCACCAACTATCCCCTGTGACCTCCCTCACCTCCACCCCAACTAACTCCCTGCATTCCAATTTTATAAGCCTCAGCCATACCCTGCTCTTCCCTGGGTCTGACACGCTCTTCTCAATTAACTGCATAACATGTTTCTCCGCCTTTTTTTTTTTTAGACGGAGTCTTGCTCTGTCACCCAGGCTGGAGTGCAGTGGTGTGATCTCGGCTCACTGCAACCTCTACCTCCTGGGTTCAAGCGATTCTCCCACCTCAGCCTCCCAAGTAGCTGGGATTACAGGCACCTGCCATCATGCTCAGCTAATTTTTTGTATTTTTGTAGAAACAGGGTTTCACCATGTTGGCCAGGCTAGTCTTGAACTCCTGACCTCGGGTGATTTGCCCACCTTGGTCTCCCAAAGTGCTGAGATTACAGGAGTGAGCCACCACACCCAGCCAAGTCTTAATTCAAAGACTGTTTTGTTGCTCCATCAACAAGCAAATACCATCTATCAAAAGCTATTGATAAATAATTTTGAAGGAATTAGTGAGACCCATTTTATACTGATTATAAATATCTTGAATGTCATTCCTGGGGACACCCTCTTGCTTGGTCCCCACACATTCATGGAGAAAACCATCTACCACCTTCTTCTATTCTCACCCCGACTGAAATAAAAACACCTACTGATCCCTAAGTGGCCTTCCAGAGAACTGGGTAGCTGGAAAGGGGACCTGGAGGAGGGACTGCAAGCAATTCATTCACTGGGAGAGATGCCCCATAGCACAGATTCCTAAATTAACGTCTGATTCGCACACCATCATGTATGAATTTAGCTTCTAAGTGTTCAGAAACCCTCATCATAGGAGGGACAGCATGGGATTGCTCACACACCCCCATGGGAGGGCCTGACCTCCAAGTCTGGGCCTGATTCCACACCTCTGTGCCACCTGCCCAGTCACCAAAGGTAGAGGATGCCTTCCTGCCACTTGGGTCTGAAAAAGCCATAGGGCATATGAGACTTCAAGTCTGTTCACAGAGGTTTAATTGGCAGAAGGAATTTCAGGAGTAGGATGAAGGATCAGAGGAGGAACATCAAAGCCAGGGCAGTGCCATGCCCAGAGAGCATGGCTACCTGCCATTACCTTAGATTGAGGGGGTCCTCCGAGGCAGCTTTCCCCTTCAGGCTGGGTTGGAAAGAGCAGAAACTACATGAAAACGGAAGGGATAATTCCATCAGCAGAGTCAAGACCCTTTCTCCTGCTGCAAGGGCATTTCCGGAGTCAGGCAGGAAGCTGGGCTCATTATTGCTCCCCCTAGCTCCATCCTGCCCCCAGGTCGTGAACACCAGGCCTGGATGTACCTCTGAGGCAACCCTCAGCACTCTCTGGCATTATACACTATTGCCTTAATACCAACAATGACAACAATAAAACAATAATTACTTAGGCAGTGTGTATGAGGTACCGCCTCTGGGCCAGGCACTTGACAACATTGCCAATGTCAACAACCCTGCTGTACATTCCAGTGTGTTGCTGTAAGGACAAATGCCATCTTAATGCCAGGCTCCTTGAGCCTAGTGGGTAGTGGTTGTGGAGTCTGCACTAGGCCACCTTCACATCCGAAGCTGTGGAGGTGTAAGATTTCTAGATCAACTGTGAAAAACTTAGTTTAATGAACAGAAACCACAGGGGGAAATGAATCAAGTTTAATGGGTTGCACGTCTGCTTGTTTGGTTTGGTCTAAACTAGGCCTTGAATATAATTTTAGGGGGCAATCTAGCAGCAGCGTGGAAGAACCGCATGAGCAGGCTCACCTGAGTCCAAGGAAGTTTGCCTAGAACTAGCACAAAAGCCTCTCTACAGTTGTTTTTCTCCACCCTGGCCCTGCCTCTTGGTCGCAGTAGTGGGCCCTGGGTGCCAGTTCCACAGGGCCGCTAGAAGGCAGGGCTTGAATTTCTGGGCAAAAAATGGGTTCCTTGGCCAGGGGATATCAAATCTCACCTCAGAACTTCCAGCCCACGTGGAGCAGGACATAACCACTCCCTCTGTTAATCAGCCTCTCTGTGGTCTATAATGATGAGGAACTGACCTTCCTTTCTGTTCTTCTAGATTCACTACAAACCAATCTACTGATCTATAACTTTAATGGTAATAAAAACAAATAACCGTGGTATTAAGAACTTACACACTGGCTTAGATTTCTTAAATTGATCCATCTGGAGAAAGAGAAGTTAACTAAAACAGCAGGCTTCTCTCTTTAACAAAAAACATGTTCAGTGCACATGTGGGAAATCAGTTGTTTGGAATTCCTTCCAATGAAATATGAAATTGGAGCAACTAAAATTGGCAACTGGGATCAGAAAGAAAGATTAAGCCAAAAAAATTACTTGGAAAATTAGAAAGTAAAGCCAGAACATTCTGGAAGTCTCATTAAACAGCCAGTTCCTTAACTCTGTTGTAGCTGTGTAATTTTTTTCTCACTTCCTGTTCTGTGACACTTCAGTTCAGGAAAATGGAGCCTGCTTCCTAGGACTGAAGGAAGGGCCTTCTCTGCCTCTTCCCATACATCATTTCATGACTTGGCAGTTCTGTAGGTCAACAGTGCCTCCCTGGGCCCAGCCTGAGTGGCGTTCACTGTGGGTTGAGAACACTTTTCCTGAGCAGATAGCTGAGTGTTCTCTGCCCCTCTGCTCTCAGTTCAGGATCAGTTTCCTCAGAAGGAGGATTTTCAAGCTCTTACCTTTTAAAGGCCTTACTCCGATCATTGTTGTAGAAGACAAGAAACTTGGAATATCCATTGTGGAAGAAGATCTCCAGGGCGATGTCCTGTGAAGAGAAGCCCCTTTTAATGCTCCTGATATTTTTGTGGACTAGAGACGCCCCAGGGTGACACAGCTGCTGGAAATGGGTCATTGGGGGTCTCCGTGTCAGAAGACCCTTCCCGGGTGGTCCTTTTGAGTTCCCACAGTGGGAAGACCTTGGTGACAGGGATGGGGTGCTTCTGCAGAATGTGTGGGAGGGCAGGGGGCCTGACCACAGCTTCGAGTTCTGTTGAAGCAGGAAGCAAAAGGCCCACTCCCAGGGCAAGCGTGAGGCAGACATGAGAGAAAGCACCCATGCCATCATCAGACATTTTCACTTCTGAGTTATGGCATGGGTGAGCCGGGAGTCACCTTACCAGAAACGCTAGGGAAGCTAGTTCAGTGGGTGCAGCTGGGCAGCATCATGGGTTGATCTACAGACTTAAGCAGCACAGGGCCCCCTGCCCAGGCCATTTTGATGTGGTCCCACTGGCATAGTAAGGTTTTTGTCAGGGGTACTTCCTTAATGCCTAAATCAAATTCACATAATTATCTCTTTTTTTTGTTCTCCCATCCTTGTTTCCTCTCTAACTCCCTTCTATTCCAAGCTACGTAAATAATAAACTTGGAATAAGAGATAGAGTGAGTCACCTATAACATAAGCCTCAGGGGTGAGATGAGGCCAAGGAGAGAGAATTCCCAGGGCTGAAGGGAGAGTTAGGGAGAGATGAGACCTGTACATGGAGGGAAGGATGCAGTGGGGTAAGGTTCAGACTCAGAAGTGGGTACTGCACCCAATAGCAGAGTCCTATCCTGCATCTACCTGGCTGGAAGTGAGTTCTCAAAGTGCAGTTCATTAACTTTCCTGAGCAGAGAGAAGGTATCTGCAAGGATGTTGCATACCTTCTCTCCTCTGCTAGTCGACAGGAGACTCTTGGATTTTTTTCTACAGATAGAAATATAAATACTGTGCAAAACAGAAAGTGAATGCAGAATCTGTGGAGGGTACAGCTTGCCCTGGATACCTTGAGTGCCAAGCTCTGCCTTTCTCCTGGGAGAATCCAGGGATGGACAAATGGTGGCCTTGCTCAAAAAGCTCTCCCTTTGGCTTCCACCACTTCAGGTGAACCAACCCTCTGGAAATAATCCCCATGTACTGGGGGAAAAACCCCACTGACTGATACCTATCTGCTACTCTATATAACATGTAAGGTAGACACATAATCATAAAAAATAATTTTGAGTACCTACTTTGTGCCTAAAATTCTACTCAATGCTGTATGTATAATAGTGGAAAGGCAGGACATGGCCTCCTGCTCACTGAAGGGCAAGGAAACCAGAGAGGTGCCCACAGGAGCTAATGTGGCAGAGCTGAGGTGGAGGTTGGCCCAGACCCAACAGCACTGCCCAGAACCATCAGGGCAGGGCTGCTACTTCCACTCTGCTCTTCCTGCTCCCTCACCCTGCAAAGGCCCTCAGGAAGCTCAGGCAAAATGAGAACTAACTGTGTTGCAGGCAAAAGCAGCAGAGGGAGGAAGAGTGCTCATTAGAGGGCTAGAGTGGAGCTCTAGGAGGGCAGCTGGGGCCGTTCAGGAATTGCCCCACCTTAAAGGCCTCCCTGAGCTTCAGTTTCAGAGAATGATAATGAGCCTTCTTGCAGGAGGGATCACTGGATGAATCAATGACCTACCTACAGAAAATAGATTTACAAATGAAAAATATCTAGTTCATCTAGGCCAAGCACTGCTCTCTTGCTAGCCTTTGGAACTAACAGTGACCCTGTAGAGAGGGTGGGAAGAGATCCTGCCCCTCCTGTCATGTGGTCCCCCGGATCCCCTTTTCTGCCAGCTGCCCGGGAGGCCCAGGGCCTGGGGATGCAGCTTTGCTATTGCTGAGTTTGGGGTAATGAAGTCAAGATGTGTTTGATGTCGCTGGGGGCCCCTGAAGTTTACCCTACTCCCTTTGCTGCTCAGGTGATGTTTCTAGAAAGTGTGATCTATCTGTGAAGCGGGATGAGAAGTGGGAGGTTATGATCAGCTTATGGCTGAGCTTTTCCTCTGAAAGGAGCCACCATCTCTGTTGCATGCCTGGCTAAGCCCTTGAAGGCATGGGTGAGGCACTGAAAGATCCTGGTTGGAGAGAGCAGTTGGGAGATCCCTAAACCACTTGGCCCCAGAAACAGGGCCAAGCAGGAGCTTGGCAATAGGCGAGCACCTTGGGGAGAAAGGGGGAGAGTATGTCAGCAAGGGAGGTCTTACGCTTGCGGGCAGGGCAGGGCAGAGGGCACTCTACTCCCAGTCATCAGCTCTACTGGGAGGCAAGGTATCTGTCCTGCCCTGTATTCCTAAATCTCCAAGGCAGCTCTGGGCTATGTCAAGAGCAAAACAGCGAAGCAGCTAAATCCTAAAAGACACAGCAAAAGGCCCAACAGCCAGTGGCAGGGACTGCAGAGTGGAGCAGAAGTCAGAACTCCCACCTGGGACCAGGGCCACCATAAGCCCAGGGAACAAGTGGGTGTCTCCTTAAGGGCACTGGGCTGTGCATAGGCACAAAGAAGAGTCACAGAGGGGTGTCTTTGGATGGCTCCTGGACCACCTGTCCCATGGCCCTGCCTCTCGCAGGCCCCAGGCGTGCCAGCACCCAGTGTGCTTACCTGCAGGAGGAAGCGAGCCTGCCGTAGCTCCCGCATGTCAGCGTAGCTGTGGCACTGGCACGAGTAATGGTCAGTGGACCTGTCTTTGCTGCACAGGTTGAAAATGAACGGATCGCTGATGCTGAAAAGGAAACAGGCATGCAGGGCACATGTTCAGACATCAGAGTGAGGACATGTGCAGGCTTCTTCCTCTTCCTGCCCTCCGCCAGCCCCACCCACATTTCCAAGGACACATCAGAGAGGTGCAGTGGTCACTACCAACCAGTGTGCTAGCCCTACTCATCTGAGAAATCCTTGCTGAGTGCTTGCCCATGTCAGCTCTGGCACTGGCCACTGACACGTGAAAGCTGCCCTGCCCTGGAGGAACAGGGTGGGGTGTCAGCCTCACCAGGCCAGGGGACAGCAATATGACAGCACAGTTTCCAGGATGATGCTGACAAAGGGTATGAGGGTCGGGGTGAGATGGCCCCTGGGTGAGAGTGGGGGCCAGCAGGGAGGGCTTCACGGGTCCTGTGCGTGACTGTAAACCATGCCCAGGAGCCCTGGTGGGTTCCTGTGGCCTCTCTTCCCTGGCTCCCCCGTGCCCATCCTGGCCCTGTGCCAGCTACCTCTGCCCAGGCATGACAGTCTCAGCCCCAGGATGCCTGCTGTGCCACACACCTTAGTCCCTCTGCCCAGGTGTTCTTGTTTTGTATTGAATGACCTCCTTCCCTGGCAGGGCTGAGAGGCTGGACAAGGTAACTGAGTCAGGTGTGGCCTGCGGCTGCCACAGGGACTGGCAGGACTCAGACCCTTCATGGCAGGATTGGGGAGTACAGAGCTCTTGGCAGGGAGGTTTGAGGGAAGCCAGGTGACTGTGAGACTGAATGCAAACCAGAGTTAGGAGGGGTCAAGCACCACAGGGAAGAGGAAGGAGGGGAGCAGAGGAAGGCAGAGAGGCCGCTGGCAAGGTATGAGGACAGCACCCGGAGCTCATCTGCACAGCGCCAGCATCCTGAGAGGCTGCCCAGCCTGGCCTGGGCCCTGGCAACCTTCAGGATGAGGTCCCTTCAGAGGTGAGTGAGGCTCTCACTGAGACTGTAGAGTGATGTCTGGTGTCAAACCAGTGAGCTCTTCAGGACCCTTGGCCTGCCTCCCCCACATCTTTGGCAGCCCTGAGAGCTATCTGGCTCTCAGCTGAGTTGCCCCTAAACATCTCTGACTCCCAGTGGGGCCATAGTGGTAATTCTCCTTCCTACCCTTGGCTTAAGTCAAACCACATCCCAGGTCAAGGTACTGGTGGGGATGACATAGCCACTCATCTGTGCTCCCAGCATCTGTGCTAACAGGAACCACAGCAAATATCCTTTGCCCCTTGGCTGCATGTCTGACTGGTCTCTCTCCCCTGCAGACCATGCAAAGGCCCAGGCCTGAGTTGCTGGGTATACCCACCCCAGGACAAATAGGTGTACTGAATTCTGAAGCAATTGCTCAGTCATACAGCAGAAATAACTTCCTGAAAGCTAGAGCTCGTTCAGTTTGCAAGACCCAGGCTGGAGAGAGAAAATGTAGGGGGTGCATCTTAAAATTCCCAGGCCAGGCCTTGAGTAGTGAGAAGCAATCTTGGAGAGCTGGTAAGGGACTCACTGAAAAGGCAGAGAAGGGACCCACGTGTGATGTGGGACCCACCTCCCGGGCACCTGGAGGAACAGAGGCATGCCTCCAGCAGGTATCAGACAGTCCCAAGATAAGGCCCCTTGGAGAGTTATGAGGGGTGTGCAGGAGGCTTTCCCAGAAAGATCTCAGAGTGACCCTTCCTCCTGGAGAAGCAGAAGAGAGGAGGGGAAAGGGAGGATAATAAATTTGTCCAAATATTTATTCCCAAAGAGAACAATTTGTACACTGGAAATAACTGAAATGCCTTGAGCTAATCATATGAAGCTTTTCATCATCTGGACACATGGGAGCTTGAGAAATAAAGTTGATTTCAGTTATAGACAGTTACATTTCTGAACATCTGGGGCATGCGGTCATCTTAAATTGTGTATACAACCACAACCATTCTGATAAGACGCCAGGACTGAGAAACGAACGCCTCCCAAGCACGCCAGCCCTCAAGAAGCCTGTGTGCCAACCACAGGCCCAGAGAGCCAAGGGCTACAAGGGCCCCTGCCCCAAGGTGGTCCCGCCAGCCCCAGCCCAAGGTGGCAGGCAGTGGGTGAGGAAATTGTTTCAGCTTCTCCCATTCCAGCTCCCAGTGTGGTCCCCATGGCCCAGCCTACAATGCAGCCCATGGAGCCTCCATGCCCCACTTCTTGGGGAAGTTGAGAGAGGCCCAGCAGTCACAGACCCAGAGGGAATTCTCTAGTCTATGGTCAGTGGCAGTCCAGCACGTGCAGCACTAAGAGCTTCGACTTGTGCTGGGCAGCAGGGAAGCCTGCCCAAGTGAGACACAGCCTGAGCCCCGTGTTTAGGCCCCTGAACAGCTGGACTTTGAGGTTGCAGACTCAGGCTCTCTGCAGACCCTTCTCAGAACAACCCTCCCAGGCCCTCTCCTCTAAGCTGCATCGTGGTAGTATGGATCAAACACAAAACGCAGCTTTGGTTCTGAATGCTTCTGCCAGGATGCTTTAATACAAACCTGCTGCTGGCTGAGGTCCTTTGTCCATTATTAATGCCTCTATCTTGATCTCAGCTGAGCTGCCCCTACACATCTCTGACTCCCAGTAAGGCCATAGAGACAATTCTCCTTCCTACCTTTGGCTTAGGTCTAGCAGCATCCCAGGTCAAGGTACTGGTGGGGATGACATGGCCACTCCTCTGTGCTCCCATCATTCCATGCTTGTGGGAACCACAGAAAGTATTCTCCATACCTTAGCTGCATGTCTGGCTGTTCTCTCTCCCCTGCAGACCCTGCAAGGCACAACAGGTCTTTGCCCATGGCTCTCTGTCCTCTGTATCTTCCCCTGAGCTCGGGGCATGTTTGCTAAGTGACCGTCATGCTCTCTGGCCTGCCAAGCATTTCTCTGTTCATTATTTAATTGGATCCTCATAAGGAAACCTTATACTGAGCATGACTTATTTTTATGCCCATATTGTAAATGAGGAAACTGCATTCCAGAGAGGTGAGACTTTTCCAAGCTCATGTGGTCCTTAAGAGGTGAAACTTGTTTCAAACCCAGGTCCTCCAACTCTAACACCCATGCTCTTTCAATAGTGCCTTTTCTCCCTGAAGGAAGAAATGCTCCCTAGCTTTTACAGAGCTCCACCACTTGCTCCCTGCTTTCAGTTTGCTCTGTGCTGACTGTTTCTGCAACTCAGGACTCTGAAACACAGATGACATACAGAATGCTCTGGAAAATGGTAACGAGCTTTTAGGAGAAAAGATAGTCATTTTCCTCCTGCTTTTAGAAACTGAATAACCATATAGAGGATGGATCCTCAGATAGACCCAAAGTCTCAGAAAAGCTAAATTATGTACATTATTGATTCCCCTAATTGACCTCCAAATTGAGGTCTACCATGTGTAACATTATTCACGCATCTGTGATTGGGAGTCTTTGACAATACTACACCCTACATGTTCTACAAAATGAATCGAAGTTCAGGCAGCCAAGGGTACTGGGTAGAAGGGGCAGCTGATCCATACGCTTTGGGTAGAGCCATTGCCATAGTTCAGAGGCTGCCATTCACAGTTCCGCAGCATAACAGCCAGCAGGATCTGCAAAAACTGTCCATGTGCTTAGGATAACTGACAATATTCTGACTAGATAAATCACAGTGAGATAAATGGTAGTTATGATATTGGTTGACCTGTTCTTTGATAGTAGAAGTGTATTTCAGGATAAAACATACTTCGATTTGGCCCACATTTGAAGTTACCTGACTATTGCCAGAATTATACCTGGAATTTATACCCAGAAACATTCACTAGATTGTAAACTCTCTACCAGATTTAGTCCACATCTAATTCACTCTTTCCATCTATGGAGTCCACCATAGTGCTGAGCATAAGATAGATTTTCAATAAATATTTGTTGAACTGAATAAAACAGAAATGAGGCATTAAAACTGCTCACTGATGGGGAAGAATTATCTGATTTAAAATACTCTATCACAAAGAGCCAGTTGGATGATTTAGGTTCCCACCAAGTTAATCAAATTCTCTGCCTTGTGAGCTTGACTGCCCTTGTCATGGGTAGAACCGTGTCCCCCAAAAGAGATATGTTGAAATCCTAACCCCCAGTACCTCACACGGTGATTGTATTTGAAAACAGGATATTTACAGGGGTAATCAAGTTAAAATGAAGCCATTGGGATGGGTCCAAATCCAAACTGACTGGTGTCCTTATAAAAAGGGAAAATTTGGACACGGAGATAGACACACAGAGGGAAGATTATGTGAAGACACAGGGACAAGATGACCACGTGCTTGAAGCAATGCATCTCCAAGCCAAGGGATGCAAAGGATTGTCTGCAAACACAAGAAGCTGAAAGAGGCAAGGAAGGAGGCTTCCCTAGAGCAGTCAGAGGAAGCGTGGCCTTGCCTTGGTTTCATGCTGCCAGCCTCTAGGACTATGAAACAACACATTTCTGTTTTGTGTGTGTGTGTGTTTGTTTGTTTGTTGCCACCCAGTTTTTGACTGCCCTAACAAATGAATACAGCCACCCTAATCAGCTAAGAAAGGGACTTACTACAAGCAAAAGCTAACCTTCTCAGAAGGCTGTTAGTTTCTGAGGAAATTTCCAAAGTGCAAAGTCCAATCACTGTCAAGGAGTCTGTCATGTTCTTGAGTCTGATTTTGGATGTTTTTATGGTACATGGGAGAGGCTCTTTCAAGATCTAATGTGCAACTGACTCAATTCCATAGCAGTCTTTTACAGAAACATTTCAGGTTTTACTTAGCTTTATTTTTAACAACCTTATTTATGTATCTTCTTTAATCTCCATGGTCAAAATAAGACTTAATCTCCATTGATTTGGAATGATCTAATAGTCTGTCTCAGAACCGCATCTCCAGGAGTGCTAGTAGTTTCTTAGGGCACTAGACGAGACCCTGGAGAGAAAGCACTGATTAACAAATGCTTCTTTGAGGTATGGTGACTAAAACTACCTGGGCACTTCCCCAGTGCAATTCCAGGGTAGTAATTTGTTCTCACTCTACTCCTACTTGCATTCTAGAAAAGTACATTTTCAGACATGAGAAGTCTCCCTTGTCCGTCATTGCAAATCAAGTGAGTACATAAAATCTGACCACTGGGCTTCTATTAAAAGTGCAGATATAGTGAATTTGATCATGATTAGGTGCACCTCATAAACACAATTTACCTAATCCATAAGATCTTATCTAACACTAAGTCTATCTAAACCAGAGGTGAAGAGCACAGCAGTGGATTATGCGAGTCATCACAGGGGCACGCCATGCATACAGATAGGGTAGAAAGCTTTCATCGGCTCTCAGAGAGGCACGGCTGCAGGCCCATTGTCCATATTGATCAGTATCAATAAAACATGAGCAATAAGATGGATGAGGAGCCAAGTATTAATTATGCTTCTCCTGCCTTGGAGAAGCACAGAAGACTCACAGCAATCGGTGAACGTTTGGTATGAATAAAATATGGAAATTAGCAGAGAGAAAAATGCCAAGCATTTTAAAGCATTTTGATCTAAATCAACCAAGGTGGGCTGACATCTACTCTTCCGCACTCCTTCAACTCTTTCTTCCTTACATAGGCTGGAAGTGATAGGACAACTGGAAGTTAAAGTTCTTGGTTATTGGCAGATAAGACTTGGACTCCTCTGTCAGTAGCCTAAAACAGTGGCTTTCAAAGTGTGGTCCCAGACCAGCGATAGAATCGGCATCAGCTAGGAACTTATTAAGCCTCAGACCCTGCCTCAGACCTACTGAATTAGAAACTAGGGTGGGGCAGGACCCAGGGATCTGTGTGCTAACAAGCCCTCCAGGTGATGCTGGTGTCAGTTAGTTTGAAAGCCACTGGGCTAAGAAGTCATCTTGTCATTATCTGAGCCTGAGTCAACTGGAAAAGGCAAGGCCTATCGCTGCACGAAATCTTCATCCAAATATCTTCAAAAACAATGATCAAGTGAAAACATACACTTGACAACTGGACTTTTGGCAAAAGTTCAGTCAATTTGATTTTGAATGGCCTTACTTCATAAACACAGGAGAATTGCACAATAAGGGCTGCCTGTACCCGAATAGACCAATTGCACTTGATCCTAAAGAACTTGGCATTTCCTGCCAAAGGCCTCTGGTATTTGTTTGTGTAAAAATGACTTCAAGTTTCTTCCCAAGTCTCACCCATTCTGCAAGACCCAGATCTTGGTCCCTTCCTCAGGTAGCTCTTCCCCACCACTCCAGTCCCAGGCCATCCCTCCAAGCCTGAACCCTGAAGATTTTGTCCCATGATCATAGTGTGCGGCCAACAGTTTCTGAAAGAACCTGTGCATGCTGCCGATTGCATTAAGTCCCTCAGAAGAGAGGGGCAGTGCCTGTTTTCTTACGCAGAATGAGCAACCAATATGTTGTTGACTGAGTAAGTTGACGGCGACTGAATTCAGCCACGCAAATAACTGAAGGACTGATCCCTGAGTCCTGACATTCCACATTGGGGGAGACGTGAGGAGCTGCCACATTGGTACCCAGTCCTGATCACTGCTTAGGGTAACTGTGGCCATGGACGGCCTATGCCTGCAGTTCCTTCTGTTTTATCTCATGGCTAGTTTCAGGCCCAAATCTAAGCCCACTATAACAACAAGGTGAGAAGGGGAATAGTGGGGGTGGCTGGTAAGGATGAACAGGGCTCAGGGAAGAATCTGCTGGGAGAAGTGGATAACTCACTTGGATAAGCAGTGACGGGTACAGTAGACATCACCCGTGGGAGACAGTGTGAAGTTCTCGCAGATGTAGAAGTGTTGGTGGCCAAAAAGCAGGACCCCTTCTGACACCAGGTGGCCCTGCACAATCACCAGGGATAACTTCTGCGTCACCTGGAAGGAGAGAGTGCCAGAGTCAGGTGGTGCACAGAAAGCACACCCATGATTCTTGGGGGAAGCAGAAGGGTAGTGGCCAGCCATCCATGGGGCAATTGGAGGCGAGAGAAGTGCCTTGTATGAATGGCAGTCCCACTGCCCCAGAGCTGTACTGCTCTTCACAGCCTACGTGGCACTACCACACCCCACCTGGGCTGGTGTCCAATCTACTCAAGCCAACCTCTGCTCCCACCAAGATGTGTGGGTGAGTGTTTACTGCTATATTCAGCACATCAAAGTCCTTTCTTTCACTTTAAGGCCCTCTACAACCATGCAAAGCATCCCAGAGTTAACTGTGAGGAAAGTTCACCAGGTACAAGACATCCCTCAGTTACAGAGGAGAGGGAGCTAGTCCAGGGACCAGCTGGTACATGGTTGAGCCAGGACTAGAACTCAAATGTGCCTAGAACCACAAGTGCAAGACAGGTACTGCCATCTCTGCAAGGCCAAGGAAACATGTGCAGAAGATGCACAGTGCTCTGCCCAGATCCTTCTTCTTGGACTGAGGTGAGCATTTCCCCTGTTGCTGGAAATGTTGGCAGTTCTCCAGAATTGCCTTAGCTGAATACAGTCCCTGGCCCAAGGTCACATCCTCTTCCCAGGGGTAGTCTGTACCCAACAACTGGACAATGTGGAGTAAGAAGGCTTAGCTCAATTCAGAAAAACTCTAAACAACCATCCCAAACCTAGAGCTGCTCTGGAATCAGCTGAAGTCTTTGCTGAGAATACATTGTGGTTGCACTTCTCCATTGGCCCAGCCCTGCAATCCTCATTCCCAATCAACTTTCTCCATACAGAACCTGACCCATGACAATGTCTTGGTATGACCCAGAGTTCTGCATGTACTAAGGACAAAGTGGGTCCTTACATAGTAAACCCTAAAGGAACAAGTGAGTGAATCAATAAATTCTAGAACATGAGAGCCTAAAGGGACCAAGAATAAGGCTGAGGCCAGCATTTTCTCATGGTAATTTTGTGCTAATTCCGGTTATACAGAAGCAGAATAGATATGTTTGGGAGAAAAAAAAATAAAAGAGGTTCCAGGAGATAAGACTGTCACTAAAGATCAGCCACCTACCCAGTGACACAGCCTGGGACTGAAGCAAAGCTCCCTGCTCACCTTTGGGAGCAATGACAAGGCCACAGTGGTGGCACCTGGATAGCAGGCCCTGAAGACCAGTTTTCCAACTCCTGCACCAAATGGGATTAGTGAAAGCCAGAGCCAAGGGCAGAAAGCAAAGATTCACTGACCGTTTTGTTCCAAGATAAGTACTAACTACTATGATCCAGGGCAAGTCAGGGCTGAGCTGTTTTTCCTAAGCTAGGACCAGCTGAGAGCCTCTGTTTCTGTAACCAAGGTTGGTGCAGGTAGCTGGCTTTCTTGGTCTATCCTGAATCTACTTTGACAGAGGAGCTGGCCCTCCAGCCACCTTCCAGGCCAGAGTCCAAAGTGGACTCATTTCCAATTTCATTCATTCATCCAGATGGTCATCTATTCAGCAGTTACAGATTCAGCTTCTGCTCCATGGCAGGCACTGAGCCAGGCTTTGGGGATAAGGTGGACAAGATATACAAGAATCCTACCCTCACAGGGCTTAAAATCCAGTAGCGGGATTTTAACCAACAAACTATTACAACTTGTGATACATGCTAAGAGAGAAAAACCAGAGTGATCAGGACAAAGGCAGGGAGAAACTTGGCGAGAACACCATTCTGTTCTTGGATACTATTCTTGGCGAGGACACAGACCCTGAAACTTGAAGGATGGAAACAGGTAAGTTCTGGAAAAGCTTGGAGAAGAACATTTCAAGGAACGGGGACATCCAGTTAAGGGTCCAGAGGCAGGAAGGGCTGATTTGGGGAACAGAAAAGTGGTCAGTATGGCTGAGATGAGTTGGAAAGTAGGAGTACCTCCATCATAGGTGGTCTTAGGTACCTTAGCATGGCCCTTGGGTTTTACTGTGGTTGCAACAGAAAGCCATGGGAGAGCTTGTTTCTAAAAGATGGCACTGACTGCTGGGTGGAGATGGCATTAGAAAGGGTCAAGACTGAAAGGAGGGTGCCCTGTTGTGTTGCTATTTCAGTGGTCTGGGATGGATGGCAGAATGCAGAGGGAAGGAAGTGGCTGTATCTAAACAAGAAGATGGAGAATTGACAGGAGCTGCTACTGGACTAACTGGAAAGCAAAAAGAAAAGAAAAGAAAAGGAAAGGGAAATAAGGAAGGAAGGAAGGAAGGAAGATAGGAAGGAAGGAAGGAAAAAGGGAGGGAGGGGGAGGGGAGGGGAAAGCAGGAGAGGGGAGGGGAGGGGAGGGGAGGAGAGGGAGGATGCATTGAGGATAAATGATAAATGTCTACTTTGGGACTTGAGTAACTGTGTGGCATTCCCAGGTTCTCTAGTAGTCTTCCCCAGGGGCAACCACCATTACCACTTTATTGTATATTCTTCCAAAGAGATTGTATGAATACATTAGCATGTTTATACATATTCTTTTTTACACAAAGAACATCTATATGCTAACTGCTCTGCATCTAGACTTTTAACAATTCACCTTAGATAATTTTCCAAATCATTTGTTATAGAGCTGTCTAATTCTTATTAATAGTTGCAGACTACTCCTTTGAATGGATATGCTACAGCTTATTTGACCAGTCAGTCCTCTTTTGATTCAGGTTGCTTTCAAATATTTTGATATAACAGGCAATGCTACAATGACCATCCTTGCAGATAAGTCATTTTGAATACACAAGTAAATCTGAAGCATAAATTTCTTTCTTTCTTTTTTTTTTTTTTTGAGACGGAGTCTCGCTCTGTCACCCAGGCTGGAGTGCAGTGGCAAGATCTCCACTCACTGCAAGCTCCGCCTCCTGGGTTCATTCCATTCTCCTACCTCAGCCTCCCGAGTAGCTGGGACTACAGGCACCCACCACAACGCCCGGCTAATTTTTTGTATTTTTTAGTAGAGACGGGGTTTCACAGTATTAGCCAGGATGGTCTCGATCTCCTGACCTCATGATCTGCCCGTCTTGGCCTCCCAAAGTGCTGGGATTACAGGTGTGAGCCACCGTGCCCGGCCTGAAGCATAAATTGCTATAAGCAGAATTGCAGGTCAAGGGTGTGGGCATTTTAAATTCAGGTAGCCATTTTCAGATTACCCTCCCACAAGGTGACACTAATTTACACTCCCACCAGGACTATTAGGAAGATTATGTCAGGCTGCTTAAACTTTTTCTCCTATTGTACCTTTCCCCAGATGAGACTCAGAGACCCCATCCTCAGGTTCACATGATGAGACGATGTGGCTCTGCAATGCCAGTCCTGGCCTATGTACCTCCAAACCCTCTCTCCTCCCCGTGACACCAGGCCGCCACCACAGCCTCCATGGTGCCCGCACCAGGGACTCAGAGCACATGCCTATGATCTGGCACTTCCCTTTGGGAAGACTTAAGCATCAATCAGAATAAGCCAAACCACAAGAAAAATGTCCGATGAGAGCTGGGTTAATAGCTTAAACATTGATTCTGCTAGAAAAGAAATGGCATTTTAAAAACTAGAAAATGAACCCAAGTGAACTATTACCTGCTCTTCCATTTAAATTAGCCCTAGGAGGGCTCCATCCCTAAGTTTACTCATGATTAAGAAATCCCTTATGCCATGATTCTATTGATCACTTTAAAGAGTAGAACTTTTGCCTCATAAGTAGAGCTTTTTTAAGATCAACTGAATGATATATTAGCACTCTTGATGGGTAAAATAACTAAGAAAGTAGCCACAGCTAGCTCTGTGTATGATGACAAACAGGTTGTCCAGAAATCAACAAAGTGCTGGAGCTAAAGTTGGAGGGTGTCTTAGTCCATTTTCTGCTGCTATAACAGCATACCCCAGACTGGGTAATTTATAAAGATAAATGTTTATTTGGCTACTGGTTCTGGTGGCTAGGAAGTCCCAGGGCATGGCACTGGTATCTGGTGAGGGTCACCCCATGATGGAAGGGCGGAAGCTGGAAGTGAGCATGCAAGACAGACAGAGAAATGGGGCTGAACTTATCCTTTTTATCAGGATCCCACTCCCATAATAACGAACCCATTCCTGCAATAATGGCATTAGTCTATTCATGAGGGTCGTGCTCTCATGGCCTAATCACTTCTTAAAGACCCCATCTCTTAATACTGTTACAATGGCGAGTAAGTTTCCAACACAAGAATTTTGGGGGACATTCAAACCATAGCAGGGAGACAACAATCTACTGGGACATTCAGTGGTAGCACACAGCAGCACATTCTTCTAAAGTCAGGCCTCAGTGGTGCATCTATAAAGGGCAAGGTCAATTGGATGCTCTCTAAAGTTTTCTCTAGCATTAGCAGTCTGCAACTTAGTGAAATACCCTGATTTTATAGGTAGGAAAACTGAGGTCCAGAGAGGTGACTGAAGGTACCCAGTAACAGAGCTGTCAATATATGCATTCCCTTATGTTTGTGTGTACGGTGAGTGAGTCTGCTGCAAAGAAAGCTTTAGCCCTGCTCCCATTTATCATCTGCCCTCTTCCTACATCTCTGCTTGCCTCATCCTTGTTCTGAATACATTCTAATAGTATTGACATATGGAATAAGTATTCTTATTTTTTAGAAAAGCACAGATTGCTGAGAAAAAGTTAAGTATCAAAGAGGCAAAAGGCTATATAAATTACATTCTTTTGGCCACCTATGAGCTCTGGTATCTACTTTTTTCTATCTTAAATGTGTTTAGACAGAGAATTCCTCATGCTAATAATCAAAGGAATGTATGTTAAAATAATGAGATGCTATCTATCTATCTATCTATCTATCTATCTATCTATCTATCCATAGATATATGTAGAAAGAACATCTCCTT
The DNA here is from genome assembly GCF_028878055.3 of Symphalangus syndactylus. Lineage (NCBI taxonomy): Eukaryota > Metazoa > Chordata > Mammalia > Primates > Hylobatidae > Symphalangus > Symphalangus syndactylus. The sequence continues at coordinate 84,665,577 of NC_072426.2, forward strand.
ATTGTTTTATATTATATATATATACACATATATATTAATTTGGAAAATATGGAAAGGAATGTAATGATGCATGGATCTTTTTACGTAAGTACATCTCAGGTTGAGACAAGGAGCAGGGATGCCCCCTGCCTGCCTGCATGTGTCACTTCCACGGAGAGCCTGCAGACAGCCACACCTCCCATCTTTCTCTGCAGACACGGAGGAGACCAGGTGGAATGGCAATATCTTTGCTCTTGTTTGGTTGCACTAGTGAAATGTGAAACGTGTTACAAGTCCCAAGGACTGCTCAAAGCACAATGCTCACCATAACCTGTGTTCACTAAGGACTACTCCTTGGCAACTGATTAAAACTGGAGCACATTTTTAGCCAGGGTAGCTCTGAATATTGTAAAACTTGGACTCATGGATTTGGGGCATTTATTTGAAAAGTTAGTATGTATGAGAATCACCTGCACAGCTTGATAAAATTCATATTCCCAGGCTACATCCCCAGAAGTTTCAATTCAACAGGTGCAGAGTAGGGCCCTAGAATGTGAATTTTAATAAGCAACCCAGAAGATTCTGATGCAGGTGATCTGAAGCCCATACACTAAGAAACTGACCGTTGGGCACCAGCTAGACTAAGAAAAAAAAAGGTTTCATCTGGTGTCAGCATATTGCCCATAATTCACTCATCTATTTGTTCATTCATTTATTTAACAGGTACATATTAAATGTTTAGCATATGCCCCACTCCCTGGGAGGCACAAAGGAAAATAAAACGTGCCTTTATTATGTTTACAACCTAAAAGGAAAGAGAGAGAGCAGGATATCAGCTCTCCCAGCACAGTGGGAGGAAAAGCACAGGTGCTCTGGGAGCACACAGGAGTGTGTCTCACTCAGACTGAGATGGAATAGGGGGCAGTGGTGACACCAGAGAAGCGGTTCCTGAGGAGGTGACTCCAAGGCTGGGGTTAGGAACTACAAAGACAAAAAACAGGGGAGGAGCATTCCAAGGCACAAAGTCTTGAACCAGCTGGACATTGGAAATTATAGGTAGTTCTGTATAATTAAAAAGTCAGAAGGGTGTGTATGTGTGTGTGTGCACACGCACACATGTGTATGTATATGTGTGCATGCATCAGGTGTGTGTGTGCATGTGTGTATGCACACATGTATGTGTGTGCATGTTGTTGCACATGTGTGTCTATGCATGCATGTGTGTGTGTTTATGCGCATGTGTAAGGATAAGGGAAGTTAGTCCAGGGAAACCACAAGGCCAGCTCTGGAATGGCCTTGTATATGAAGAATGCTAATCAGCATCTCAGAAATATTAAGTAGGAATGACATGTGTTGTTTGCATTTCAGAAAGTCATGGAGATTGAGAAAGACAGGAAGTTACTGCATAGAAAGGTTAACACCCACCCTCACCTTCCACAAACAGCCTCAGCTAAAGATACCTGGGAGGAGCTTGTAGAAGATGCCACTCTCTGCAATCCAGAGGAAAATGTCTCTCCCTTTGAGCAGATCACTTCCACCAAGGTCAAACTCATATTTTACATTGAGTTTGTATGAAAAAAAATCAGATGTTTAATTTTTCACATAATCAAAGAACAATAACAAAAGCAAACCCTCACTTGAGGACTGACTCTGGACTGGTTCTGGAAGCTGTACAAGGGACATCCCCAGCCACGTGGTAACTGACATGAGCCCACAATTAATATGCATTAAATCAGTCACTCCTCAAGCCAAACAGAGCTGTTTGCAGAGAAATGCGTTTGTAGTCCTGGGAATCATTAATCAATGATGCAGAGGTGGCACAGAATAATTGAATAATTACCATCCCAGGTATCGCTAGAGGCAACCAGAACTCCAACGTTCACACAAAGAAATGAGTTAAGCTGCTGCCACCCTAGCCCCGGCACCACCAGCATCCCCCAGGGCCAGGACAGTGCCTGCAGCTCCAGAGGCTTCTGCCGGAGGCATGCCACCCAGATGCATGAAAAGCAGTCATGCCCTGGAAAGTCTCCTGTGCCATGTGTCCAGCAAAGGCCATATAATCAAGTATTTCTGAGATGGTAGGGGGAGGAGGAGTGGGGACTCTGTTGTAGGAGCATGCACACAGTCCTGCCATGCCCCTATTGTGGGCATGTTTCACTTAGAAATTTAGAAAAAGCACAAGGCCCAGAAAGTCTCACAAAGACATCTGAATTATGGGAAGTCACAGCTTACAACCAACACTTGCTACAAAATGCCTCAACATAGGCTAATCGTAACAGCCCGGGGAATGTAGAGAGTAACACACACACACACACACCCCTTGCACAAACTTTCTGTATATTTGCTTGAAGATGTTCATGGGTCAACAATCAATGCACCCATCCTCCTTTCCTTGGCCTCAAGTTCCTGTCCTTGACACAAAACCATAGTGGTCCAGGGATAAGGCCACAGTGGACCAGGGGCTAAGGCACATGCAGGAGGGCAGGTAGGTATTTGCTTGGCATGTTGCATCCCAGGCAGAGATGCCATGTTGGTGAGAGACCTGAAGGCCTCCCTGCACCAGCTTTAACTGGAACAGTTATAGAGAAAGCACGTGGGGCCTGGAGCCACAACTCCAAGCCCAATAAGAGCCGGCTGCTGAGGGACAGGGTGTTGGAAAGGTTATGTAACTTGTCCAACACAGTGAGCCGGGAGGCAGTAGAGAGGGGACAAAAACATGAACTGAGAGTAAGAGAGATCTGAGGTCAAATCCTAGCAATTCCAGTGAGTAGCCACCCTGGGCTCTGTTTTTGCCATCTTTATAATGGAAATAATAAAGCCTCCTGATACGGTCTGGATGTTTTGTTCCAAATCTCATGTGGCCTGAAGTGTTGGAAGTGTGGGCTAGAGGGAGCTGTTTGAATGATGGCGGCAGATCCCTCGTAAATGTCTTGGTGCTGTCCTTGCTGTAATGAATGAGTTCTCCGAGAGTTCAGCTGAGATCTGGTTATTTGAAAGAGCCTGGTGCCTCCTCCCTCTCTCTGTTGCTGCCTCTCTCACTATGTGATGTGCTGGCTCCCATTCACCTTCCACCATGACTGGAAGCTTCCTGAAGCCTCACCAGAAGCAGATGTCAGCACCATGTTTTGTGTACTGACATGTGTGTCTATGCATGCATGTGTGTCATGTGAGCCAACTAAACCTCTTTTCATTATAAATTACCCCATCCCAGGAATTCCTTTATAGCAACTCAAATAGACTAACACACCTGCCTCACAGGGCCATGGTGAGGCTGAATGAGACGGTGCATGAAGATCACACAAGGCAAGGGCTTCTGACATCTAGCTGTTGACATTTTGCTAATAATAATGTGAATAGCAACAAACAAATAGCAGAATGAGGTTCTTAATCCGGCCTATGCACTTTGCCCTGTGCCAAGCTGCCCTCCTGGGCACAAATGACTGGCTGCTGCCTCCATGGTGGTGGTGTTGTGGCAGCCTGCTCCAGTCCAGTCAAGACCCTCCCCACCCCAGAGCAGGCTCCCCCAAGCCCCAGGTGCCCCCAGGGCATGCCCTCCCTCAAGCTGGGTCCTAAGGCATGTGAGCAGACCCAGGCCTGGCTCCCCTGGAGGACCTCCTGATTCCTGCTGCCCTGTCAGTCTGCAAATTGTTCCCAAGCACTCACCCTATGTGTCAGGGAAGGAAGGGACGAGGAGGAAGCCAAGTCTCTCCCTGCCTTCAGAGAAACCACAGGCAGGCTCAGAAATCATCAGTCAGGCAATAAGAGGGGGCTGGGGTAGGCCCAGGGGATGGAGCCACCAGCTATGCTCTGGGGTGGGAGTGTGCTGGGGACGGGCGCACCAAGACAGGTTCACCCAGGAGGCCTCCAGGCTGGGAGCCATGAGTGAATGGGCATGGGACTGCGTGGACCTGGCTGGTGGAGGTGTGAGGAGGAGGAGGAATGCCGGGCCACAGAGAGGCCCCATATGTCCCACCAGCCAACCAGGACCCCACTCCACAGAGCTCTCCAGTCTAGAGCAGAAGGGTGCTCCTCTCGTTCGAGGATTTTGCTGATTCACGTGAATTCGTGGGGCCTGCTTTCTCATGTTCTTTCCTGCCTTGTGCTTTCAGTTTAGGGACCTCCTTGATTTCACCACACATCAGTCCAGGCCTCAACCCAGCAACTTCCCTCTTTCTCCCAAAACCTTGCGTTTGGTTTGAGTGTTGGCACTCTGCAGGAACCCCATTCCAGCCGGTCAGGCCTCTCGTGGCCTCCACTCTGACCCTCTGTCTCATCCTCCACCATCTCGGCAGGACAACCAGACCCATGGAGATCCCCAGAGTTTCCCATCTATCCAAGCACTCCCCACAGCATTTCCCCAAGACACACAGTTCCTTGCCTCACAGGAGCCTCAGTCTTAACAGGATCCTTCATCCTTCCCTTGACAGGGCCCTTGGGCCATGCCATAGGTACCAGGGTTCTTCCAATGCCCCTTCTTACTTCTGGGAGAACGAGAACAAATCCTATGGGACTATGAAAGGAACAGCAACAGACAGAGCAGTAACAGCAGACGCCAGAGGCTGACAGCTGCCTCCTCACAGGGCACAGTCTCGGACAGAGACACAGCCCTACGTCAATCTTTGCCACAAACTAGTGAGACCAGGAGTAGAACCCCATTCTAAAGATAACAGAAAGGAGGCTGGGGAATGGTTCTCTTACTTACCCAGTCACTAGGCCTGTAAGTGGGGGCAAGAGAATTAGAACTGGGCAGGGCTTTTACCCCCACTCCTGCCTGTAGCCTCCACCCTCCCCTCACCAGGGACCCTGCCCTGCCCCCACCTCCCCGGGCCTGCAACTCCAGGAGCAGGCATGCCTGGTGGTTTGGCTTCACTGACCCTGGGGAAACTGAGCTTGGGAGCCAGCCTTTCCCACAATTCCCCATGAAGCCAGAGGCAGCAAGCATAGCCCCATAAAATGCATAGAGACAACCCAGGCAAGGATGGATGCCCAGATAATGGCAAGGGTCACTCTGCCCAGTCCTCTGGGCCGGGAGCCGACCCTCACACAGGGTCCCTCCCTTCTGAAGGTACTGGCCACCGGGTGCTAACTGGAAGCAGGACAGCTCCTGCTCTCTCCCCTCCTGATTGCCCGCTGGGTTCCACATGCTCCTGTCTGCACATCCTGGGGATCCCACTGCCTCAGCAAACAGCGTGTGGCATTTCTGACAGCTTCCCGCTGAGCCACAGGAAGGCCAAGGAGGACTGAAGCTTAAACAAAAGGCAGGGAGGGGCAGATGGGAGAGGATCCCCTTCCTGGTTCTGTCCTGCCTCAGAGGCTGGAAAGTCCGTCACCTGGGGGCTTCAGACTCTTGCTGCTCCCCCAGCAAGATCCCTGAGGAAAATGCCACCTGGTGGACAGTCAACAAAAACAGACTCTCAGAGACAGGACAAGTGTCATAGGCACCTGCGGGCTGCAAGAGGCTGGGCTGGGACTCACTCGGTCCCTGACCACAAACTTCAGCCTAGCCAGGGTGAAAACTCCCAGGCCGGCCTTGGATGCCTGAGGGAGTCAGGCCACCTGCAAAGGCTCTCCTAGGAGGCCAAGGACCCGCCCTGGGGGGCAGCAGCCTGAGTGGTGTCAAAGTGGCAGGCCATATTCCAGAGCAGTTCCCAGGAGGCTGTCCCATCCAACACCCACACTGCTCTGAAGGGACTTTGCAGATAAAATCAAGGTTATGAATCAGCTGACCTTAAAACAGGAATGTGACCCTGGATTATGTGTGAGTTAATGCCATCCCCTGCGCCCTAGGCAGCAGCAGAGTTGGTCAGAGAGGTGGTGTTGGGGTAGCGGGAGGCAGAGGGGGCAAGAAAGATATGAAGGGTGAGAAGGATACCACCCGCTGCAGGAAATGAAAGGAGGAAGGGCCACAGGGTAAGGGAGGTGGGCACCCCGAGAAACAGATGAACCCTGGCAGCCAGCAGGCAGGGAACAGGAGCTCAGACCTACAGAAGCGGGAACGTGGATTCTGCCAGCACTGGAACGAGCCTGGAAAGGACGCCTTCCCAGAGCCTCTGGAAAGACATGCGGCCCCGCAAATGCCTTGGCTGCAGCACTGTGAGGCTCTAGCAGAGAACCCGCTGAGCCCCACTGTGCCAAGACTTTCGAGATAATAAATGTGTGTTGCATTAATATCACTACGTTTGTGGTAATTTCTTCCGGCAGAGATAGAAAGCGAATATAAAGCACTGCCATTGTTCTATCAAAGCAATGAAAAGAACCAATATGGAGACACCACATAATCAGGAAAGCAGCCAGGTGTAGTGCAGCATGATATCTGTTTACTATGGATCCTTTCTGACACAGTTCTCAGACTTGCCACCATAGACAATGTAGGGTGCCCAGCAGTAGCCCTGGCCTCTGCCCACTAGACACCAGGAGCATCCTCTCGCCTTGGCCATGGCAATTAAAAATGTCTCCAGAAATTGGCAAGGGTTTCTTGTGGGGTAGAGTTGCCCCCAGTTGAGAACTGCTGCTCCTTTAAGGGCATAAAGCAAAGAAAAGTTTTTATGGAAAGAAAGCATTGATGTCTTAGCTGTTTTTTCAATGGACGAGGTATGTACTAAATATCCATTTACGTATATGAGCATATTAATATATTGATATATCCCAACTGTTATGATCTGCCATTATTCCTCAGCAACTGGATATTGTGAATATACACTTATGCATACATGTGTGTTATATATTTTAATATCCATTTATCAAAATTTCACATAGTAGAGATATGATACTTCCATCATCAAAATAAAATGCACATGAATTTAGCACGTCATTCATCAATGTTGACTGACTGGCTGCTCCACGCATGCCTGTGGTCAGATAACAGGGTTCCCTCCTGTATGGAGGATCCGTAGTGACAGAGGTAGACATGTGAAGCGCTGAGGTCACTCTGTGTGCCAGCAGCAAGGCAGGAGGTGATGCAGGGGGTGACACAGACAGTAACAAGCTAGTTCTCCTGCCAGTTCTCCAGGTCTCAGAGCAGGGAGCAGTCAAGATTAGCTTCAGAGAGTCAGTTGCAGGGGTCAAGTGGGCAGGGCACTGCAGGTAGGCAAACCTGCATGAGGAGGCATGATGGCTAGGTGTGATGGAGAGCTGGAAATGTGCTCTGCGTCTGGAAGCTTTGGTTATGCAGGTATAAAGACAGCATTGTTACAGGACTACATTGCTTGAACTGTGACCCAAATCTGAAAACAGCAAAGCAATTTGCTGAAAGTTCTGCAGCAAGTTCATAAGCAATTGATTTGCTTATGCCCCTCCCAGGTTCTCTGAGCCTAGGATCTATTCCTGGAGGTCCAGGCTCTCCCTCAGTCCCTGGGTCTTGGTTCAGATCCACTCCCATTCACCCTGGGGCCAGACTAGCCTCCAGCTCTAATGAATTTATCTCTGTGTGTCCCCTGTGGCCCACCAGTCCCAGCCTGCCTGCTCCTCTGTAGGTGTCTCCTTCACTTATATCCCTATGGAAAAGCCCGATTCACCCAGAGACCCTGAGGTCCACCAAGCCTTCAACCACCCAACCCGCAGAAAGGAAAAATAACTCACCTTTGACGAGCACCTCTCTTATGCCCAGCTCTGAACTAGTCCCTGTACTTCCATTGGCCCATTTAAGCCTGAGCAGAATGTTATCAGATGGTGGCCAGAACTCCACATTAAAGATGAGAAAACTGAGGCTGACAACAGTTAGGTGACATGCGCTTTAATTTGTGGCCAAGTTGGGACTAGAACTGAGGCCGGTTCTACTCTAAGACATGTGCTTCATCTTTCATTGCATTCTTAGACTTGGGGAAGAGGGGTCCTTCCCTGGGGCCTTCCCAGCCAGGCCAAGAGGACACACACACAAAGAGCGGGGCTCCGCCAACCCAGCTCCAGGCACCCAGGACCCTGGGTTTCCCCGCCACCTGGTTCCCAGCCTGCCTCCTGGGCCTGTACACTTCATCCCCAGGGCCACCCTTTTGAAGGCTAATGGTGCCACAAGTGTGCTTACCCCTAGGCTTGAGTGGTAGCGAAGGTGAGGCCGAGGCATAGGGACAGTGCAGACATATGGGTTGGGGTGTCCAAACACATGCACCCAAGACCCCTCAAGGTGTGGGACTTCTCAGGGTGGTCAGGCCACAGGCAGGGGGCCAAGATGCTGAACTGCCAGAAGGTCAATAATTCTCAACTTGAACCTTGCCTCTCAGGTTGTTATGAAGGTTAAAGTAGGAAGTTAGAGTATTTTTCACTTAACAGTTTGAGGTATACCTTTTAAATATTTTGATGCAGGATGTATAGACTTCCCTTCGCACCCTTTCTCTGGGCCAACAAATTTAGGAATCTATCCCTTTTTTTCACTGATTATTGTGTTGAAAGTTTTCATAGCAAATGGAGACCTCATTCCCCATGTAACTGGCAAAAGCTTGGTTTTCTCCTGTCTGACAATCTTAACAACTAACTTAAAAATCTTAAAGGTTATTGCAATGGGGTATATTACCTTTTCTTTATCAAGAAGCTCTTGTAAAATAATTTGTCTTTCCCGACACAGTTCCAAGAAGTCTTCTGAGTGCAGACTTTCATGTAAGGCTGGGAAGAAGGTCAGCTGGGTGCAGTCCACCCCGACCTCGTCCGGCTGGCCCTCAGCCTCCCTCGGTGTCAGTTCATCTGCAGCAGCATAAAGAGACACGTGGTGCTGACAGGAGCCACCTGACATGGTAAGGGCCGGTGCACAGCATGTGCCTACATCACTGAGGAGCAGCGAAGCTCCAGGGCCGAAGTGAAGAGCATGGATCTCTCACCGTGCCCCTCCACTGCTTCTGGAAATGGACACCACACATCTGGGGCACCCTGGGGTATGGTCAAAATACCTTCCAGATGACTTATCCTGGAGGGCCCAGCTATGCCCAGGCCTAGCTGTTCTGCCACTTCCAGTGACCACAGGGCAACATTTCCAAATTCACCCTCGTTAGTCAGTAAAGCAACTCCCTAGAGGCCCAGCCAGGATTTGCTTTCTCTGAATTTCACTTCATTCACTCTATGAATATTGTTGTTTTTTCTCATGATAGAAACAATATCTTTTTATTGTAAAAAAAACTTGGAAAAGATATGAAGTTGTGAGAAATAAAACAAATCTCACTCATGCGCCCAGAGATAGTGCTAATAATAACAGGTCCCATTTAGTAAGCCCTTTCTCTGTGCCAGATACTTCTGATGACATTTTAAAATGTTGTCCCATCTAGATTGGAGATACTATTTCATCCTCACTTGACAAATGGAAAAGCTGAAACAGGCTAATTACTTTGTACAAGATCATATGGCTTCTAAGAACTAGAGGTAGAATCTGAATAAAGTCTCTCTGAGACAAAGGTCTGGTCTTTTCATCTCCAGTCTGTTTGGCTCCACTGTTTACAATTTGGTCCATTTACTTCCATTATCTTTTCTGTACTGGATGAATGAAAGTGTCTGCTGCTCATGCAAACCCTCACAGCTTTCCCCCATGCAGGGAGAGGTGCGTAGGAGACGCGTGGTGGAGAACCACAGGGCCTTTCTTCTCCTTTGGCTGAGCTCCCTACTCAGGGTGCATACTGGAAACACCACGAAGGCCCAGAGTCATAGACACCCAGGGGCTCTGCATGTCAAGAATGAGAGGACACAGCAGCCCATGGCCATCATCCACAAAAAAATCAGTTCATGCTTTCTACCACTGCACTCTCTGCAACCCCCACCTCTGAGAGGTGGAGCAGGCAGGCAATCATTCCTTGTGAGAGTTGTAGGGCTTGGGGTAGAGAGACGAGAGGCAAACAGGTATCACAATGTCATCCTGTGCTCTGTGCCACAGTAAGACCCCAAATCACCTGGGGATCAGAGCCCAAGATCCTCACTTCTGGGCTTGTATTACTGCAGACAGGCAAGGTAGCAAGCTCAATACAAATCCATTAGTCAGGAAATGAGACAAGTTTGATCAGCAGTAAGAAGTAGTCACTGGCCAGGTGTGCTGGCTCATGTCTATAATCCTAGCACTCTGGGAGGCCAAGGCAGGCGGATCACTTGAGCTTAGGAGTTGGAAACAAGCCTGGGCAATGTGACAAAACCCCATCTCCACAAAAATTACAAACATTATCTGGGCATTGCGGTGTGTACCTGTAGTCCCAGCTACTCTGGAGGCTGAGGCAGGAGGATTGTGTGAGCCCAGGAGGTGGAGGCTGCAGTGAGTTTTGATTATGCCACTGCACCCCAGCCTAGGTGACAGCGTAAGACCCTGTCTCAAAAATGGTTTGGGAACACTTTTAAGATCTCCCTGATACAGCAAACTGACAAGACTGTTTCTCCCCAAAAATTGTTCTTGTTGCAACCTTAATAGAAGATGCTTCCCCTAACAAGCGTCTTCCCCTAACAAGGGCTGAAATCGACTTGTCTTCTTTCTGGAAGCAATAAGTAACAATAAGTCCCAGGGCTGGCTACAATATCATTTTCCTCTTCTAAAATATTAATTTAGTATCTTTAATAAAATATTAAATAAAACCAATAATTAGCTTAATTATTAAAGGAAAAAAATAGATAAACTGAATACCTTGGTTTTCAGCATTTGTTTGAGAAATATGATCATTTTTGTCTTGGCTTTCCTGAAATAAGGACAGAGAAAAGAAAAATTAAATCCCGGATGCTACATCTATGCTTCACCTGCTCCCAATTCCACAGATTCACAAACACACACATGCATGTGACCCCTTCAAATTATGCAAGCCTCAGATGCATAGGGAGGGAAACACTAAATCCTAAAGGACCACAATAAAATGCAAGTATGAATGTTCCTGAGTCAAAGGGGAAAAAACCCACAATCTTCCATTAAGTAGGACTTACAGTAATTACCAAAGAAGAGGCCAAGATGGGATTAGATAGCATCCTTGATGTCTCTGTGTGGGACACCATGGAGAGGGGACCAGGGGAGGTTCCAGGGCTGGACAGCCCCAGAGACCAGAGACCAGGTTTCATAGCCAGCCCTTGGCTTTTTCACCAGCACAGTGAGCAGGCTACTTATTTTATTTTATTTTTTATTTTTTTGCTTCCTATTCCTAAAAAATGTAGTGAGGGAAAATACTACACACCACCAAATGTTTATTGACAATACTTAGAAAATTTAAGTATCTACTGAATAAATGAAATATAATTTTTTCATTAGATTTTACAAAAGATTTTTAGCATGAGTAAAAGATGCTGAGGTTACAGACCAGAGAATAAGCTCAACATTGTTACTTGTGATGAATGCAGAAGAAAAAATCCAGCATTCTGGTGTTTGGAAGGCTGCCTTTGAGGATATTTGAAATTATGATCATTCAATAAAGACATGAAAAACTATTAACAGATTTTCTATATCTACTACCAAATGAATCCAACTGGCTTCTTGTCTTTTAAAAGGCAAAATAGGAATTTGCGACACAGTCCAAGCTTCATTAGAGCAAACTCCCAGGGACTACCCAGATTCTGTTGCTTGGGAAGTCAATGTTGTTTGGAATGAGTGGATCACTGGCTCAAAATTGCAGAAACAGTCAAGTTCATGAGATTTTCATTGTAAAACTTGTTATGGGATTTGCAGTAATGCTTATAGCAGTACGGGTTACAACTGCCCAATAACAAGTAACTTGTGCTAGCAGACAATAGCCTTCCCTTGGCCCTTTCCAAACACTGGCATCCAGATGATTCCACAGGACGTGTGTGGACCGCAGCACAGGGCTGTGTCTGTGGCACAGGTAAGAACCACTCACCACTCAACACTCACTATTTATCCATTCATTCAGGCTGTAGTTACAGTGTCCCTGCTATGTACCTAGGAGGGTTAGTGATGCTTTTCTCCTCTTAAATGGCATCAAGAATAAATTTTGGGACTCTCCTACATTTAACTGCATGTGTTATCTTAGCCTGATATAAACAACATGCGATGGGGAAGCTCAGGAGCTGCTTTCCTATCAGGTCCTACCTGGAACCAGCACTGTCCCACTGCACCTGACTCCTACCTTGTGCCTTCCTGAGCTCAGGGCCTCCAGTGGAGACAAGCGTTTGATGCGTTTCCTCATTCGAGCTGGTCCTTCTCTCCAGTCAAGTTCCCATGGAGAACAGGGCTTGGTTTCTTCCCCCTGGCTCCACAAGCCCAGCTCCCCAAAAAGCTGCTCCTGGATCCTGGCCCAGGCGTTGGCTGCCTTGGTGTTGCCACATTTTCGTCTCTGGGGAGCAGAAACAGAGTCACCCTGGACACATTTGCCTTATGGGCCTTATGGGCCTGGCCCCAAACCTCCCGGGGTGAATAGGTCAAGTCTCCCATGAATGTTTGAGAAAGATACCTTCTTTCTACGCCCTCAGAATGTATAGGGTACCCCACTGCAGCCAGGACTATAAGGAAACAGTTGCTCAGCTTTAAGATATCTTAATCCAAGTTAGGGGAGGAGAAAGCTGTCTGCCCTTTGGCCTTCAGAGCCATGAGGCTACTGGTGATGGGCAGAAAGCAACAGGTCTGGAAGGTCCTGTAGCTGCACATCAGCATGGACTAGACAGCTACTTTACTAAATGGACATGAATCTCACCACAGTCTCACCCTTCAAAAATGACGCTGAATGTACTTTTTTCCAGTTGCCTGGACTGGAGTGGAGTGGAAATTAGAAGCCCTCAAGACAATTGGTTGATTTGAGCAAGTCACTGCCATCTCTGGATCTCAGAACCTCCAACGAAATGACAGACCTGGCCTGAATGACGTCTAAGGGCCTTTCAATCCTAATATCATAGATTCCAGAATGTTCAGAGATTCTAGAATATTCACAGGAGCTAAACCTTTCATAGTAATGCAAACAATCTCATTTAATAGCTATAAGATCCTCACAGTTTGCATCTGTGGTCTCTGACTGCCACACCTGCTACTAGAGTATGACTCAAACTTTTCTAATAATACATAGATACCCCCAACCTGCATTTATAGACCACATTAAAGTTGCATGCATCACCTGTCAAAGAAGCAGTTCAGCTCGGTTTGGACAGTAGAGTCAACTATGCAGGATAAACTTTTGCAATTATTTGATGGAATTTGTCCCAAATTTAATCTTTTCAGAAAATGAAAAGGTGAAGTGCTAATGACAAGAAGCATAACAACATGAACAGAAAAGATACTCATTATCATGTGTTAGGCTGAGCCCTGCACCTGCTTTATCTCATTTCCTCTACCCAGTGGTACCACAAGTATTTTCGATCATCCCCAAGATGATGCTAAGTCTGCAAAGGAGAAGTGCCTTCTCCAAAGCCAACAGGTGGTCAAACAGAGATTTAAACCTGGTCTGTTGGATTCCAAAGACTTCCTTGAGCATGGGAGCTAGATTCCTTTGCTGAGGGGCTATTATTTTATGAGCGCATGGTTTCTGCTAGCATTTCAAAAAACTGGAAGATTTATAGATGGAGGCCTTGCAAATCTTGGCCGTTTTAAATGAGTAAATTGTTCTCAGAACTTGTCGGAGGCATTCCCATGAAAGCATGGCTTTGGGGTAGGGGATAGTGCCCAGCAGGTGGTTTCTGGCATTTGATGGACCTGATCATCCATCATGTTTCTGTGAATCACCAGCAGTTCAATCTGGAGGATCTTCAACTTCCTTATCAGTCAAATGTGGTTAATAATAGTACCATAATAATAATCATAGCCTTCTAGAATGATTAAATGGGACAATATTTTCAAGAGCTTAATATGGTTCCTTACTCAGCTTAAGTAATCAGTGTTATCACTGTGAATGAATCTAATCCTATTTCAAAACAAGATCATTTTGTTTCTCTACAGTTCTTAAATTCATATCCCAAACAGTGCTAGCATGTTATGTAGTACTCCAATTGGTTAATAAGAAACTCCAAGATGTACATTGCAGTGCATGCCTCTAATCCCAGAGCTTTCGGAGGCCAAGGTGGGAGAATTTCTTGAGGCCAGAAGTTCAAGACCAGCCTAGGCAACATAGCAAGACCCAGTCTCTACAAAAAAATTAAAGAAATAACTGGGCATGTTAGTACATGGCTGTACTCTCAGCTATTTGGGAGGCTGAGGCAGGAGGATCTCTTGAGCCCAGTAGTTCAAGGCTTCTGTAGGCTATGATTTACATGACTGTACTCCAGCCTGGGCAACAAAGTAAAACCCTCCCTGTCTCAAAAAAAAAAAAAAAAGCCACCAGAAAAATAATGACTATCCAACTGACTATCCAAAGCTTTTTACAGAGACTTGGTCACATGGAATGAACACTTGTTTGGCGGAAATATATATATTTCAGTTTCCTGGAGATTGTAGTGACATTTGTACATTTGCATTTGTAGTAACATATGGAGTTTCATGGAGGATGAATAATCCCAAGCTATTGGGTTGTCCAGCCTTAGCTTCAAATTAGTTTTTTAAGAACACATATCCGGCCGGGCGCAGTGGCTCATGCCTGTAATCCCAGCACTTTGGGAGGCTGAGGCAGGCGAATCACAAGGTCAGGAGATCGAGACCATCCTGGCCACATGGTGAAACCCCATCTCTACTAAAAAAATACAAAAAAATTAGCTAGCGCGGAGGCAGGCGCCTGTAGTCCCAGCTACTCCGGAGGCTGAGGCAGGAGAATGGCATGAATCTGGAAGGCGGAGCTTGCAGTGAGCTGAGATAGTGCCACTGCACTCCAGCCTGGGCGAAAGAGCGAGACTCCGTCAAAAAAAAAAAAAAAAAAGAGCACGTATCCACCCCAAGTCTCCACCCATGCAACCTGGAGATGCACAGCTGCCTGGGTCTTCATCACAGAGCACACATGTTGTCTTGAATATCTGTAGTCAGACAACGGTGTGATCCCTGAGAGAGATGTGATTATTTAGTCCATGATAGCAAGTTACATGTGGCCCACGGCAGAGGATGTCAGATGACTAAATAGCAAAAGTCCTGAGTTTCCATACCTGCAAAGGTGCTCTGAAATGCCCATGTTTCTGCACAGTGTAAGGCCCTCTTTCTATTCAAACTGCAAGTGGGCCAAATGCCACACTTAAGGCCCACAGACTCACAGGCAGGGATTGATTCTTTTTTTTTTTTTTTTTTTTTTTTTTTTGAGACGGAGTCTTGTTCTGTTGCCCAGGCTGGAGTGCAGTGGCGCGATCTCGGCTCACTGCAAGCTCCGCCTCCCGGGTTCACGCCATTCTCCTGCCTCAGCCTCTCCAAGTAGCTGGGACTACAGGCACCCGCCACCACGCCTGGCTAATTTTTTTTTTTGTATTTTTAGTAGAGACGGGGTTTCACCGTGGTCTCGATCTCCTGACGTCGTGATCCGCCCGCCTTGGCCTCCCAAAGTGCTGGGATTACAAGCTTGAGCCACTGCGCCTGGCCGGCAGGGATTGATTCTGTTATGTTGGGGGACAACTGCAATTTCTTTCTTTTTTTTTTCAGAGACAAGGTCTTTTTCTCTGTCATACAGGCTAGAAGTCTAGAAAGCAGTGGCATGATCATAGCTCACTGTAACCTATAACCTCCAACTCCTGGGATGAAGCAATCTTCCCACCCCAGCATCCTGAGTACCTGGAACTAAAGGTGCCACTATACGTGGCTAATGTCTTTTTAACTACTTTTTTTTGGAGATGGGGTCTCACAATGTTGCCCAGTCTGGCCTTGAACTACTGGCATCAAACAGTCGTCCTGCCCAACCTCCCAAAGCACTGGAATTAGAGGCATGAGCCACCACACTTGACCAGTTATGATTTTCGAATCACAGCAACCCTTGGGTAGCAACACTTAGATTAACCTTTGGAAACCCAGCCCTTCCCTAATTTCAGTCCCTGCTACTTCAGTGGGGTTGACCAGGCTTCAAAGATGAACACTTCACCCAAGTCTCTATAATCAGAGTTGTTATGAATGGTTATAGGATGGGCCAATGGGCACCACCCCCTAGGGCTGGGAATGGCACCCTCAGGAGCCCACACAGAGGAAGCAGAGCACGGAACTTGATCCAGCACTGCTTGAATTCTGCATTTCCCTGCATTCTTCAGTAAAAGAAGACTTTTTTTTGTTGCCTAAGGCAGTCTGAGTTAAGTTTCCAATATTTGTATCTGAGAGAGCTGTGATAAATACTCAATGAGTAGATGGAGACCGAACAAGAAAAGGAAACTAAAGGCCCTAGAAGAGAGTGGGACAGAAGACGGTGGCCATTTCTGGGTTGTCAGGCATCTCACAAAGAACTCCAACCAGTAAAGACTGTGTAGGCAGGATAAGTCATTTCTGCAAATTATAATGAAGATTCAACATAAGAACTGGATGGCTTAAGTATGTAACAGACAGAGCAAGAGAGGCTGGGCCACAGAGAAGGGAACGAAGATAACGCGGACAAGGCAAAGGGGAATCTGAACAGGGCCAGACTGTAGAGGCAACTTTTTGTCAGAACTTCTGGATCAAAAAAAAAATTGGCTGATTAACTATTTGAATTGCAAGGTTTGCTGTTGATATAATAATGGGATATAATGATGCTCGGGTTAACTTCCAGGGCACTAGGCAATGATGCCTTGTTATGCTGGGGGCTGCTGCCATCTCCAGTCACCTCTCAGTTGTGGGTAAAGTGCCTGGTTAGAAAAGTCCTGCATGATGTGTTACTGGCCACCCTGTGGGCAAGGGCCCCTGAATCTTCCCTTCTTAGGAGGGCCTCATTGGGTGCACCTGGGAGAAGCTGTCCTCAAAGGACGTGGCAGATTTCTCAAGACTAATCTCTGTCCAGAGTTTGGACCTGACTTTTCTGGAAGTGGAATGGGCCTTTGTTGGGAAAGCATACTTCCCCTTAAAAAAGCAGGGCAATGGTCCACATCCCATTATCTATGGCAGATGTTATTATATCTGCATTCTTTCAAATATCAAAACAACCTGTCTTAAATATTTAAATACTTGGAAAGTATCCTTGTGGATTAGCTTGCAAATGCTGATTTTCTCAAAAATACCTCAATCAACAGGAAAATTGCACAACTTTCTCAAGTCCTTTCTGAACTCCAGTCAGGCCCTGCTGCTGAACATGAGACAGGCTAACCTTTCGGGTGGCTGAATCCCTTCCTTCTGGGCTTGAGGGAGTTGCACCCTTCCCACACGAACCTATAATCTCACAAATGTCAACAGAATTTCACAAAGTACCCCAGGGCACCTCTCCTGGCCATAACTGTATCTCCCAGGCTCTTCTAACCATTGGAGCAGAAATGGTTGCACTCTAGACCAGATGCAGATTAGGAAGTTTAGTTAAACCACATCCTCTGTCTCAAAATGGTGCAGTGGTGATGAGGATGTCCACCAATAAAGGATGCAATCCTACAAGATTCATCTTATTTCCCCATCAGTGGCAATTAAATTTATCAGCCATATTGCTAGTCCTGAGTGAAATCAGTCAATCCATGTTGTGAGTCATTCACGTGCAATGATCTGTCCAGTAGGCACAGATGATACCCAAATAGGCCAGCAAGGCACCCTACCCAGCTGTGCAGCACAGTCAGCAATGTTGGAGTGGGGTAGATGCCCACAGAGAAAATCCTTGTCCAACCAGAGGGTCTGTGAAAGACCAGCTTGTGCACTCAGAAAAACTAGACATGCCTGCTGATCCCTCTGACCATCACAGCCATGATCACGTCCTGTACACACCAAACCTCCTTTCTCACAAGTGTCGTGTCTGATAAGCTGCTGTTCCCATCACTCAGGAGAGCCTGGGAGGCTATGTTGCTAAGCTGTGTGTTCCTGGGGTTCAGGCTGCACATCCGTGAATGGGGCTTCCCAGGGGCATGTTGTGGGCTTATATGGGGGAAATTAGACAAGGCAACTCAGCTTCAGATGATTAGTGCCTCTTCTGTTTTCTGGCACTGGGCACCATGTGTAAGCCTTCCTGATCCGTGGCCCACCCAGGGCACACTAATGGCTCCTTACACCCCATCGCTCCTTTCCCCATAGTAGAACATCCTATCATTGAGCTCATCACCATGTTTTGTTAAGAGTAAAGAAATGCCCATGTTTGGTGGGCATTTCTTTACTCTGGGTTTCATCTACAAGTTTCAAACACCTTCAAGACACAGGAGTATCATAATCTCTGCCTTTTTTAATACTTCACACTGTCTCTGGGACAAAGAAATTGCTGGGTAAATAATATATTCAACAGGGTTTTAAGACTGTACATCGTGTTCTATTTTTAGCAATATGTTAAATTTTTATTAATAACAGTAACACCAAATAAAAATAAACTTCTTAGCTATTCTATAACCACACATGGGTTACCTATTCTCTATCAGCCACAGTCTGGGTGCTGCACACTTGCTCTTAAATCTTCACAGGTAGGAAGACTTATTCCAGCTTAGAGACGAGCACACAGAGGCTCAGACCCCTGGCATAGAAAGGGGCAGATTTAGAATTCAAATAAAGCTCTGACTGGCATGAGAGCCACTGTTCTTTACCTAGATTGTACAGCAGTCAGGCCTAGATAGGTACTTTAAATATCTAAGCCTGCCCTTGTCAGTGGCAACCCATTGCATTTAGGATAAAATGCAAAACCCCAACATGCTGCAAGCCTGGTGGGCAATCCAGAATGTAAACCAAAGGCCCTTCTGATTATTTTTCAGGTTCAAGGTGGATTCCAGCTTACTGTATAGAGAAAGCCTATGTTTTGTTTCTTACTTGCACATGGTCTTTGTATAAAGACGCATATAGCTCTTGTCCTCTTCTTCTGTAGTTCTCTATACATGACACAAAATCCTGGAGAAAGGAGAAAACAAGTCACAGCTTAATGATAGTTGTGATTTTATTTTATTTTATTTTATTTTATTTTATTTATTTTTTGAGACACAGTCTCACAATGTCACCTAGGATGGAGTGCAGTGGCACAATATTGGCTCGCTGCAACCTCTGCCTCACAGGTTCAAGCGATTCTCCTGCCTCAGCCTCCCAAGTAGCTGGGATTTCAGGTGCCCACCACCATGCCTGGCTAATTTTTGTATTTTTAGTAGAGACAGGTTTCACCATGTTGGCCAGGCTGGTCTTGAACTTCCGACCTCAGGTGATCCATCAGCCTCAGCCTCCCAAAGTGCTGGGATTACAAGCGTGAGTGATAGTTGTGATTTTAGATAAGAACGTCTCTATATTGACCAATTGACAGAGGAAATAGTGGTTACAGAATTTGTTGGTCAAATGAGATTCATACAAACACAGGCATCACCTATGCTGACACACTCACATATGAACACATTCACATACGTGTTTATGGGTTGCTTGCATCTCCATCTATGATGAACTAGCTTGCAGTAGCTCAACCTTCCTCCTAAGAATGACTGAAAAGACCTAGATTTGAACAATCTGCTCTAAGACAGCAGAGAGCTACCAAGAGAGCTGAATTTGAGGAGCCAAAATTCTGAAGAGGAATTCAATGAGGTGTGCCCAACATTTATGCTTTTTTATATTTTTTGGACCTTGAGATACATGAAAATTTTCAAATAGCTCAAAAGGATGAGAAGCTGAGGCCACAAAACAAAATTCAGTAAATTTAAAAGGATAGACATAATACAAAGCATGTCTTTTAATCACAATGGAACAAAATTTGAAATCAACTAGCAGAAAGAAATTTGGCAAACTCAAAAATAAGTGTAGATTAAAAAGCACATTCCTAAATAACTAATGGGTCAAAGAAGAAATCAAAAGGGAACTTTTTGAGATGAATAAAAATAAAGACACGACATACCAAAACACATAGGCTATAACTAAAGCAGAGCATAAAGGAAAACTCATAGTTGTAATTGCCAATATTAAGAAAAAATAGAAATACCTTAAATCAATATCTGAAACTTCCATCTGAAGACACTGGGAAAAAAAGAGCAAACTAAATCTAAAGCAAGCAGAAGGAAGGGGAAAATAAATATTAATGCAGAAAGTAATGAGTTACAGAATATAAAAACAATAAATAAAATCAATGAAACTAAAATCTGGTACTTTGGAAAGATTGATAAAATTGGCAGTCTTCAGCTAGGTTGACCAGGAAAAAAGAGAAAAGGCTTAAATTATTATACTAGGATCAGAAATGAAGGAGACATTACTACTGACCTTACTGAATTTGTTCAAAGGATTATAAAAAATACTATAAACAATTGTATGCCAACAAATTAAATAGCTTAGATTAGATGAACAAATTCCTAGAAAGACACAAATTGCCAAAACTGACTCAAGAAGAAATGGGCAATTGGAATAGATCAATAAAAAGAAAATAAATTGAATTAGTAAAACAACAACAACAACAAAACCTACCCACAAGGAAGAGCCCAGCCCCGGCCCAGATGACTTCACTGCTGAATCCTAACCACCACTTAGTGAAGAATTAATGGTAGTTTTTCAAAAACTCTCCCAAGAATTAGAAGAGAAAGGGACACTTCCCAACACATTCTATGGGACCAGTTATTACCCTGATACAGAAAACAGACAAAGGCTTTACAAGAGAACTATAGACCAATATCTCATATAAATATGAATGTAGAAATCCTCAACAAAGTATCAAAAAACTGAATCCACCAACATATAAAAAATTATATACCATGACCAAGTGAGATTTAGCCTAGTAATGCAGAGTTGGCTTAACAACTGAAAATAATTAATGTACTACACCACATAATAGAATAAATAACAGAAACCATGTAATCATTTCAATAGACATTTAAAAAAATTGACAAAAATTTAAAACCCTTTCATGACAAAACAAAAAGTCAACCAACTGTGTGGGGAAAAAGAGTTTTCTCAATCTCATAAAGGGTAACTACAAAAAGTCCACAGCCAACAAACATTATACAACATTATACTTGGTGGTGAAGGACTGAATGTTCCTTAACATCAGGAACAAGACAAGGATGTCCACTCTCAACACTTCTAGACAGCAATGTACTGAAGGTTCTAGACAGGACAACCAGGCAAGAAAAAGAAATAAAAGGCATCCAAATTGAAAGAGAAGAAAAACACCTCTGTTCACAGATGGCAGGATTCTATATATAGAAAATCCCAAATATTCCATAAAAGAACTACTAAAACCAATAAATGAATTAAGCAAAGTTTCAGTGTACAAGATCAAAACACGTAAATCAGCTGTGTTCCTATCCACCTCTAATGAACAATCCAAAAAATAAATTAAGAAAGCGATTCCTCTTATAACATTATCAAAATAATAAAATGCCTAGGAATACATTTAACCAAAGTGAAAAACTTGTACACTGAAACCTATAAAATATCACTGGAAGACCTAAATTTAATAGAAGATATCCCATATGTATGGTAACAAGTTCTTATATTGTTAAAATGTCAATACTACCTAACATAATCTACAGAATTAACAATCCCTATCAAATTCCAGTGATCACTCTTTTTTGCAAAAATTGAAAAGCCAATCTTCAAGATCATATGAAATTACAAGGGACCTCCAAAACCAAAACAATCTAACAAAATAAAGAATGTAGAAAGACTTATAGCTCCTGATTTCAAAACTTACTGTAAAGCAATGTCAAACAAGGCGGTGCAGCACTGGCATAAGAATAGATACATACATCAATGGAATAAAATTGAGAGTCCAAAAATAAAGCAATTTGCCCATATTCAATTAATTTTTTACAAAGGTGCCAAAACTATACAATGGGGAAGGAATAGTCTTTGTAACAAATGGTGACGGAAAACTAAATAGCCATATGCAAAATAATGAAGTTAAACGTTTACTGCATAACATACAAAAATTAACTTAAAATGAAACAAAAACCTGAATAGAAGAGCTAAAATTATAAAACTCTTAGAAGAAAACTTAAAAGTACATCTGCATGATCTCAGATTTGGCATTTGTCTGATTTAGATTTGGCACCAAAAATAAAAGCAACAATGAAAAGTGATATGGTTAGGCTTTGTGTGCCCACTCAAATCTCATCTTGAATTGTAATCCCCCAAATCCCCATCATTTCCACGTGTCAAGGGGGAGACCAGGTGGAGGCAACTGAATCATGGGGTGGTTTCCCCCATGCTGTTCTTGTGATAGTGAGTGAGTTCTAATGAGAACTGATGGTTTATAAGGAGCTCTTCCCCACTTCGCTCAGCACTTCTACATCCCACCACCTTGTGAAGACGGTGCCTTGGTTCCTCTCCGCCTTCTGCCATGATTGTAAGTTTCCTGAGGCCTCCCAAGCCATGTTGAACTGTGAGTCAATTAAATCTCTTTTCTTTATAAATTACCCAGTCTTGGGCAGTTCTTTATAGCACTATGAAAGCAGACTAATACAAAAAGGATAAATTGGACTTTACCAAAAGTAAAAATTTGTGCTTTGAAAGACACTATTAGAAAGTAAAAAAAGACCCACAGAATGAAAAAAAATATATAAATTACATGCCTGATAAGGGACTCATATCTAGAATATATAAAAATACTTATAGATCAATAATAAAAAGAAAAATAATCCAATTTAAGAATGGATACTGGATCCAAAAAGACTGCTCTTCAAGGAAGATATTCAAATGGGTAATAAGCAGGTGAAAAGGTGCTTAGTGTCATTTGTCATCAGAGAAATGCAAACTAAAACTCACAATGAGATCAATGATACAGCCAACCAAGTAGGATGGTTAGAATCAAAACTTTAGATAATAACAAGTTTTACTGAGAGTATGGATAAATAGAAACTCTCATACACTGTTGATGGGAATGTAAAATGGTGTAGAATTTTGGAAAAAATTCTGAAAGTTATTCAAATGATTAAATAAAGTGTTGCCATTGACTCAGCAATTCCATTCTCAGGTATACACCCAAGAAAAAAATTGTGTCCAACTGAAACTTATACATGAATGTTTATAGCAATATTATTCATAATAGCCAAAAGTTGGAAACAACCTAAATGTCCACCAACTGATGAACGAATAAACAAAATATGGTCAGTCTATATGATGGCATATTATTTAGTCATAAAAAAGAATGATGTGTTGACACATGCTATAACATGCATGAGCCTTAAAAGCAACATCATAAGTGAAAGAAGCTAATTTCAAAAGCCCAAATATTATATGATTCCATTTATATGAAATGTTTATAGAGAAAGTAAATTAGTGATTGCTTAGGACTAGAGGGATGGGGGATAGAAGAGTGATAGCTAAAGAGTATAGAGTATCTTTCTGAGATTATAAAATGTTATAAAATTGATTACAGTGATAGTGGCACATATCTGGGAATATACTATAAACCAGCAGTTCTCAACTTTTCTGGCACCAGGGACTGGTTTTGTGGAAGACAATTTTTCCATGAACTGGAGCTGAGGGGTTGGAGGAAGATGGTTTTAGGATGATTCAAGTACATTACATTTATTATGCACTTTATTTCTATTATTATTACATTGTAATATATAATGAAATAATTATACAACTCACAATAACATAGAACAGCCTTGAGCTGTTTCCCTGCAACTATATGGTCCCATCTGAGGGTGATGGGAGACAGTAACAGATCATCAGGCATTAGATTCTCATAAGGAGAACACAACCTAGATCCCTGACATGTGCAGTTCACAATAGGCTTTGTGCTCTTATGAGAGTCTAATGCCACCACTGATCTGACAGGAGGCAGGGCTTAGATACCGGTCCATGGCCTGGGGGTTGGGGATCCTTGCTATAAACCATTTAATTGTTTACTTTAAATAGGTGAATTGTATGTTATATGAATTACATATAAATAAATCTTTTAATAAAAAATATTTAGGGAAAAATAAAATCCAGAATCTCATAACGTAGACTCACATCAAGAACCAGGAAAATCTCAAACTGAATAAAGAAAGACAATCAACAGATGTGTACAGTGAGATAGCAGAAGTGTTAGAACTATTTGACAAAGATTTTAAAGCAGCCATCATAAAAATCCTTCAACAACTACAAATTTAAAACATTCTGAAAGAAATTTTAAAAAATTAGGGAGCCTCTGTTAATAAATAGAACATCTTATCAGATAAATAGAAGAGATAAAGAGGAACCCAGTGTAAAACAGCAGAATTCAAGGGACAAAGGGAATAATCAGTGAACTGGACAATAGAACAATAGCAAGTAGGTATTTGGAACAACAGTGAGAAAGTAGAATGGAAAAAATGAACAAAGTCTTAGCTACCTATAGGACTATAACAAAAGATTTAATCTTTGTGTCATCAGAATCCCAAAAAGAATGGATAAAGTGGGTGGTGCCTAAAACTTACTCAAAAAAATAATGGCTGAAAAAATCCCCCAAATGGCAAAAGATATAAACCTACAGGCTTCAGAAGCTAAGTAAATTCCAAACAAGACTGACCCACAGAAATCCATGTCAAGACACATCATAGTCAGACTTCTGAAAACCAACACAAAGAAAAAAATCTTAAACACAGGAAGAGAGAAACAACACCTTCCTAGAGGGAAAAGTATTAATAACAGTGATTTTTTTCATCAGAAGCCATGGAGGCCAAAAGGAAGTGGCACAGTATTTCTCAAGGGCTGAAAATAAAGAACTGTCAACACAGTATCCTATATCCAGCAAAAATATCCCTTTGAATTAAAGGGTAAATTAACACATTCTAAGATAAAGGAAAATTAAGAGAATTTGTCACCACCAAAGCTACCCTATAAAAATAGTTAAAGGAAGCTCTTTAAACAGAAGGTAAATGATAAAAGAAGGAATCTTGAAATACCAGGGAGAAAAAAGAAATACAGCAAGCAACATAAATATGGGTAGATACAATGTACATCCTTTTCCTCTTGAGACTTCTAAATTATTAGTGATGGTTAAAACAAAAATTATAACACTGTCTGATTTTATAACACTGTGTGATTTTAAACAAGTGTAGAGAAAATATTTAAAACTATTACATTATAAATGGAGAGTAATACCCAGAGCAACAACTAAAAAACCCACACAGAGAGATACACTCAAAACACAATAAATAAATCAAAATTTAATTCCAAAAAAATGTTCAAGTAACCCACACTGGTAGACAACTTCACCCAACAACAAGACAATACACATTCTCTTCGATTGCTCTCAAAACATACACAAAACATCTTGGGCTATAAAAAAATCCAAAAAATTAAAATAAACAAAAACATGCAGAATGTGTCCTCGATACACAATTGAATCAAACTAGAAATTAGTAACAAAAGGAAAAGAAGAAATCCTCAAACTCTTCGGAACTAACAATAGATTTTAATCTGTGTCAAAAAAGAAGTCTCAAAAAATTTTTTTAAAAAATACATTAAATTTAATGAAATTGAAAATAGAAAATATCAAAATTTGTTTTACATAGCTAAATCACTATTGAGAGGAAAATACGTGGCAAAGATGCATAATTAGAAAATAGTAAAATTATGTTATAAACTGAATGTTTGTGTTCCCCCCAAATTCATAAGTTGAAATCCTAACCCCCAACATAATGGTATTAAGAGGTGAGACATTTGGGAAGTGATTAGGTTTGATGCTGCCATGGGGTAGACCCCCATGATGGTATTAGTGTCCTCATAAGAAAAGGAAAAGACACCAGAGCTTTCTCTCTCCACCATGTGAGGATACAGCAAGAAGGCAGCCTTCAGTAAGCCAGGAGGGGAGCCTTCACCAGGGAGAAAATTACCCAGCACCTAGCTCTTGGACTTCCCAGCCTGTAGAACTGTCAGAAATAAGCCAGCCTGTGGGTAGTAACTTGTAATAGCAGCCTGAGCTGATAAGACAAATTCTCAAATAAATAATCTAAATTCCTACTCAAGGAACTAGAAAAAAGTGAAAAATAAACCCAAAGCAAGCAAAAGGAAGGTCATAATAAAGAGTAGAAATCAATGAAATTAAAAACAGAAAAATGATTGAAACCAAAACCTGTACTTTGAAGAGATAAAATTTACAAACCTTTAGGAACACTAACATGGATGCAAAAAGAAATGACACAAACTGCAATTCTCAAAAATGAAACAGGGGCTATTTCTACTGACCTGGCAAGCATAAAAAATAAGGTAATACCATGAACTGTACACACATCAATGTGACAATTTAGGTGAAATGGATAAATTCTTTGCCAAACACAAACTACCACGACTCATCCAATATATGATAGATCATTGGCATAGCCTTATAGCTGCTATAAAAACTGAATTCATAATTTTTAAAGTCTCCAAAAATAAATTGCCAAATCCACATATTTTCAATTGAGGATTATATTAAAAATTTAAGAAAGAATTAAAATCGAATTTACAAAATATCATCTAGAAAATAGAGTAGGAGATGATATTTTCCAATTAGTTTTATGAGGCTAGCAATAGTCTGATAACAAAACCAGACAAACAGTATGAAAAAAGAGAAAACTATTTGTTCACGAATAGGTGCAAATTTTCTTATATTAACAAACAGAATTCAAGAACACTCCAAAACACTAATATACAATGGCCAAGTGGGATTTATTCCAGGAATGCAAATCTGACAAATATCCAAAAAGTAATCAATCAATCTAATTCACCATTTTAGCAGGTTAAAGAAGAAACTCTCATGGTCATATCAAGTGATATAGGATAACATTTGATAAAATTTAACACCTATTCATGATAAAACTCTCAGTAAACTAGGAATAGGTATAAATGTTTTTGACTTGATAAAGGGCATCTACAAAAACTCTACAGCTAACATCTTATTTAGTGATAAATAATGAATACTTTCACTCTAAAATTGGAATAAAGATGTCTACTTTCACTGCTTTTATTCAGTATAGTGCTAGAAGTTCTATTCAGTGCAATAAGGCAAGAAAAAAAGTAAAAGCCATACAGATTGAAAAGAAATAAATAAAACTGTCCCTATTTGTAGATACTCTGATTCTGTTGAATTCCTAAGGTATTTACAAAAGCAAAACAAAACAAAATTCAATAAGGTAAATACTCAAGGTATAAAAAAAAATGGAGACACAAGATATAAGATCAACACACACATAATAACTGTATTTCAAAATACTAGCAATGAACACATGGATGCTGAAATAAAAAACAATATCATTGTCAATTTCTCAAAAATAATGAAAAAAGTGTAAATCTAATAAAACACATATAGGATGCATATGTTGAAAACTACGAAATGCAGATGAAAGAAATAAAAGAAGATCTGAATAAAGGGAAAAACATATCATGTTCATGAATCGGAAGACTCAACCTACGAATACGTCATTTCTTCTCAAATTGCTAAGCATGTTTAATAAAATTCTTATTAAAATACCAGCAAGGCTTTTTCTAGATACAGACGAGTTTCTAAAACTGGTGTCAATTGGAAA
Source organism: Symphalangus syndactylus (assembly GCF_028878055.3). Taxonomy (NCBI): domain Eukaryota; kingdom Metazoa; phylum Chordata; class Mammalia; order Primates; family Hylobatidae; genus Symphalangus; species Symphalangus syndactylus. The sequence continues at coordinate 84,692,853 of NC_072426.2, forward strand.
AGGGACTAGGAGAGTTAAAACAACTTTGAAAACTGAGAGTAAAATGAGAGGAATAATTCCACCTGATTTCAAGACTTATTATACTCATAATTACAGTAATTGAGAATGTGTGTTACTGAGAGAGGAGCAGATATATAGATCAGTGGAACAGAAGAGAGAATCCAGAAATAATCCACACATGAATGCCCAACTAATTTTTGACAAAGTTGCAAAAGCTATTCAACAGATAGCTTTTCAGCAAATGGTGCTGGAGCAATTGGATGTCCATTGCCCAAAAAATGAACTTAAGTCTCACACCTTATACAAAATTTAATTTGAAATGGACCACAGACTTAAATGTAAAACATAAAACTATACATATTTAGGAGAAAATCTTTCATATCTAGGGATAAGCAAAGAGTTCTTAGATTTTATATTAAGACTGCCATTCGTAAAAAGAAAAATTAATGAATTGGACATCAACATTAAAATTTTGCTCTGCAAAACCATGAGAACAGAACGCTATGACAATATACACTCTGAGAGAAAATATTTGTAAGACACATATCCATCAAAGTATTAACATCTAAAATATATGAAGAACTCTTAAAATTCAACATGTAGGCTGGGTGTGGTGGCTCACACCTATAATCTCAGCACTTTGGGAGGCTGAGGCAGGTGGATCACCTGAGGTCAGGAGTTCGAGATGAACCTGGCCAACATGGTGAAACTTTGTCTCTACTGAAAATACAAAACAATTAGCCAGGCATGGTGGCAGGTGCCAGTAATCCCAGCTACTCAAGAGGCTGAGGCAGGAGAATCGCTTGTACCTGGCAGTGGAGGTTGCAGTGAGCCGAGACTGCACCATTGCACTCCAGCCTGGGAAACAAGAGAAAAAGTCCATTAAAAAAAAAAAAAAATCAACAAGTAAAAAAGAAAAAATACCATCAGAAAATGTACGAAAGATGTGAACAAACATTTTACTAAAGAAGATATAAACACCTTAGTACACTTTGTTCCATCCATGTCACCCATCTAGATGGATATAGAGACTTTAATATTAATGCCTTTTTATAATAGACTGGCTAAATAACTTATATTTATATATTGAACATAGTAATGATTCTCAAAATGTGGCCGATAAATTTCTAGGGATTCCTGAGACCTTTTCAGAGGCCATGTGAAATTAAAACTACCTTCAAAATACTATGACATTTTTGCCTTTTTTTCCCCGTGTTGAAATTGCATTGATGGCCCCAAAAAGCAATAGTAAACAAAACTAATGCCTTGGCACAAATCAAGACATTGGCACCAACTGTATAAAAATCATCATGTGTATTCCCCACCACCAAGAGCTTATAGGAGGAAAAAAAAAAGCTATTTTCACTTAAGAACATCTTTGACAAAGCAGTACAAATTATTAATTTTATTAAATCTCAACCCTGAATACACTTCTTTTAATAGTTTGTGTGATAAAATGGGAAGTCTGCATAAAGCATTTCTGAATACCAAAAAAAAATGTGATGGTTGTCTCAAGGAAAAGCATGTGCATAACTGTTAGTTCTGTGAGCCAAACTAGCTGCTTCTCTCAGAGAACATCATTTTTATCTGAACAAATGACTGGCAGACAAAATTACAGTTATTGGCATGAGTATTTGGCAGCTATTTTCTTGAAAGTGAACAAAGTAAACCTGTCATCTCAAATGAAACAACTGACAGTATTTGCTGCCAAAGACAAAATTTGAGCAAATTTTAGAAAAATCAAGCAAATACTAGAATTTTGGAAAATTTGTATCTGTGTGCCTCTGTGAGCTTGACAGTGTCACAGTAGCTAAGAGTTTTTCTGGTAAGAGGTGTTAACTTCAGCATAATTGTTCCATATTGCATAATAAAATGTGTCAACAATTGGGAGATCTACATAACTCAGGGAACCAATATTTCCCATATATGCTATCTGTATGTTCTAGTGCATGTTACAAAATAATGTATGGGTTAAAATATTCACTCAAAGTGCAAGATAGATCAACACATTTTAACGTAACAGAGTACAAAAATGTTACTGATAGAGTTCAAGTGTCCTTTAAGAAGTTACTACTTGTTGAGTTTTGGTATAGTATCAAAGAAGAGTATAATTTCCTTAAACCACCATGGCACCCGTATACCTATGTAACAAACCTGCACGTACTGCACATGTACCCCAGAACTTAAAGTATAATTTAAAAAAGAAGAAAAAAAAGAATCAGAAGAAAATTGAGCCTCACATAGACATGTAGTTGAAAAAGAGAGGAGTATTTTAATAGTCTTTTCAGATAACTGGATATTTTTCTTGAATACTCTTATCAATCTGACAGGTAGTATCTGGTTAGGTAAGTTGAGATGTGGAATCTGAAACAATATCAATCAACTTTTCATATTCTATTGTATTAAAATACAGTGGCTATCTTGCAAAAAAAAGACTCTTAAAATACTACTTCCTTTTCTAACTGCATATCTGTGGGAAGCCAGATATTCTTCACCTATTTCAAAACATACTACAACAGACTGAATAAAGAAACAGATATAAGAATTCAGCAATTTTCCACTAAGTCCTACCGATATTAAAAAGATTTTCAAAAATATAAAACAATACCACTTTTCTTACATTTTTTGTTTTAAAAATATAGTTAAAATAGTCTCCCCTTACCTTCAGGGGACATGTTCCAAGATATTCCAAGAACGCCTGAAACCACAGATAGTACTGAACCCTATATATACTGTTTTTCTATATATACATACCTATGATAAAGTTTAATCTATAAATTAGGCACAGAAAGAGATTAACAACAATAATTAATAATGAATGGAGTAATTATAGTAATATACTGTAACAAAAGTTATTTAAAACTTATAAGTTATTTCTGAGATTTTTCTACTTAATATTTTTGGACCATGGTTAACTATGGATAACTCAAACTGCAGAAAGCAAAACTGTCAGTAAGAGGGCACTACCGTACTCATTCAAAATGTTATGTTTACACATAATGGGTCTATTATTTCTATTATTATTTTAAAATAAATTAACACATGCATCATTTTAAAAATTGTTTTAATTTATAATATAGTACCTATTAATAGATAAAATATACATAAGCCAAAGCTCTTTGGAGTCCTTAATAATTTTTAAGAAAGTGAACAGGTCTTGAGACCAAAAAGTTTGAGAACTGTTGCCCTACCACTATGAAAACGAATGAACCACTACTACAGATAAACCTTACAAACATAATTTGCAGTGAAATAAGCCAGACCAAAGAGTATATACTATGTTATTTCATTTATGTAAAATTTAAAATATGGAAAACTAATTTATGATATTAGATACTAAAAGAGGGACTACTTTGGGGGAAGAAGGTGATAGAGACTGGAAGGAGGCATGGAGTCAGGGATGCTACTGGGGTATCATTAATGGTGATTACATGTTCACTTCGTTAAAATTCTTAAATTTGTCTATTTATGATCCACTTTTTCCCTATGTATATTATCCTCCAATAAAATTAAAAACTGTTTATTGGCAAACACTAAAAAATATAAAAACAATATCATTTTAAAAACCCAGTTACTGTTTTGGAATAAAGGGAATAGGGTGATTTCATTCTTTTTCTTTTCTTTCATTTTTTTTGTTTGCAATTTTTTTCAATATTGCTGTTACATTGTTTATACATATTTAAAAGTGAAACAATCATTATGAGCATTACAAGTGACATAAAATGCTGAAAAATTTGACTAATTCTACATCTAAGGCAAAAGCCCAGACTTTTTTCTATTATGGTACTTTGGAGACATGCAGCACAAATACGGAACTCTTGGGGGACCTTGGATGAAAAGCAGCTGCCTTCGAATAAATGGGGATCTTGCAGCAGAGGGCTAGGCCTTGTCATGATGACACCCACGGGTTAAGTAGGCCCAAGGCAGGGAGGTTCAGTCAGCCCAACTTCAGTGTGATAACAGGAAAAGACCTTCATGTTCTGAGCACTACAGAATAACAGTGTGGGAGGCAGAAAGCGCAGAAGTCCAGACACCTTAGTTTTTGGTTCTTAGTAGTCACATTACAGGGAAGATCACTTAATCTTTCTGAAACTTTACTTATCATCAATAAAATGAGGTTACTAGGACCTCTCTTGTCTATTGTGCAGAGATATTATGAAGCTAGGATGAGACAGTAGAATGAAAATATTTTGTAAACTGCAAGGGATCACCTAGCGAGACTGTTGGGGTGTAAAATATTGAAGTCATTAATAAGATCAGTTGAAAAAAAAGACTTAGGGCTGGGTGCAGTGGCTCATGCCTGTAATCCCCAGCACTTTGGGAGGCCGAGGTGGGCGGATTGCTGGAGCTCACAAGTTTGAGACCAGCCTGGGCAACAAGGCAAAACCCCGTCTCTACAAAAAATACAAAAATTAGCTGGGCATGGTGGTGTACACCTGTGGTCCCAGCTACTCAGGAGACTGAGGTAGGAGGGTGGCTTGAACCCCGGAGGTAGAGTTGCAGTCAGCCGAGATCACACCACTGTACTCCAGCCTGGGCAATAGAGCCAGACCTTGTCAAAAAAAAAAAAAAAAAAAAAAGACTTAGATTGTCTCCTCAAAATTAAAATTAGCACTTAAAGAAAATGCTCTATGAGTTTGGTTATAAACATCTTCATACTTCAAATAAATACCTTTTCTACAATAGCTGCAGTCCAGAATTGGTTACACTCTGGCTCAGATTCTCCATTCCAGGGTTCAAAGTTACTCCTTGTTGTTAAGTTCTAGAAACATTCATTGATCACTTACTATTTTCCAGGCACTAGATTACAAAGATGAACCCCACACCTGGTTTCGTAGACCCTAACGAACAGACAGATAGCTATGAGCTAACACGGTCAATGCTGAGGCAGAGATGACACAGTGACACAGGTACAGTGAGGGAGGCTCACAGATGAGGGGACTGGTATGACTCAGTGTTCAGAAGGTTGAGATGTTGCTTTAGCTGAATCTTGAATGAGAGCTTTCCAACAGAAGTCTGATATGGTTCCATTTTCTAATTTTGGCATTTTTTGATTTAATATTTTTGATAGCTTACACCAACAGTAATTTGGAGAATTGATTTAATGAATTCAAGCCTGGAAGCAGGGCACTCTCTTAGGACAGTGTTAAGACAGCCCAGGTGAGAGTTCACACGGTGGACTCAGTATTGTGGAAGAATCCCATTCAAGGACCATCTGGAGAATAAGTTGGTAGGAATTGTTGATTACATTAGAGGGCAAGAATTGCTGCCAAATTTCTGGTTTGCTTAATTGAGTGGATTAAATTAGACAAACTAAGAAAAGTTAAGAGATCACAAAAATAAGAGCAAGTTTGTGTGACATGAAGACATTTTGAATTTGAAGTGTCAGTGGCACAGTGGGATATCTCTAGAAGAAAGCTCAAGAGAGGGGTCCACAGTCATGTGGACTTGTGAGTCATCAGCAACCAGGCGACAGAGACTCCTGAGAGATAATAAGATCCCTTGAGGAGAGTAAGGACAGACAAGGTCAGAAAACTGGAGAATATCAGCAAAATTTAGGCCAGGAGGAGAAGGGTTAGAGAAGCTTGGGGAAAATCATGAAAACCAAGGGTGGTTTATACATGGTAAATGCATCAGAGAAGCCCAGTGAGATGAAGCCTGAAAATATTCACTGGGTTTGGCTGTAGAAATTGGTCATTGGTAATTTCTGCAAGAATCATTTCAGAGGAGTGATTAAACAACAATGGGTCAATTAGAGATTTGGAGATAAGGACATGATGACAGAGCATACAGTATATTAGAGGCTGAGGGGAGCTTGGCAGTGGACAAGAGAAGGTCAAAAAGCAAAGGAAACAAAAAGGAACTGAGGGTTCAGGTTCCAAAGGAGAAGAAAATCAGGATGGGACACACAGCCCATGCAGTGGCTAAGTTGAGTGATGAAGACGGGAGAGGCTGTTCAGGCCAGGAGCTTGCAGGGAGGGCTTGAAGATGGCTGCAGATGGGGATGAGGCTGTGGCCGGTGCACAGAGAGTGAGGTGGTTCACATCTCATGGCTTCCATTTCTAGAGCGGAGTAGGAGGCAAAATGACTGCTTCTCCTGAGAGCTGAGCAGCATCTTGAACAGAGTGGTGAATGCTTGGGAGAATGGGACAGGGAACAGACCCAGAGCACATCAGCGGATTATCTAAGAGTATTGATAACCCAAATATGTATCACCCCTTGGTCTGTTCTCTCAACATTACTTTCAATTAACTAACAGGCACAGGGCACTTTACGACTGACAAAGGAGTTATGCATGTGCACATTTAAAATTTATCCTCCTGACAAACTTATAAGATTACTCTCATTTTACAGAAGAAGATATCGAGGCCAAGTGAGGATAAGTGACTCTGTCAATACAGGAAGTGGCAGAGTCAGAAGATGAGTCTTTGGACTGTGTCACCATGGGCGTCTGTCTCTGATGCATTTCCACGCAGTGTCTCTCCACCTTCCCACTGGCCTTTGAGCCCTTTATGCCCTGGAAAGTTGTCATACTCAGGGATGTGGAGACAGGAGGAAGGAGATTTGGGTCAGGTCAAGGGCAGAGGCCCATCTGCCTAGACAGCAGTGAATGTAGCATATCAAGCAGGGACAGATTCAGAGCAGAGTGCTGCCTTGCTTATTGGAACTAAATAGCATTTGCTTAGCAACTGCCAGCACATTAAAGAGTTTGAGAATCTTTGGAGTAGAACAAAGGGCCTCTAAGAGCTGTTTGGAGATTTGGGAGGCAAAGCAGGTCTAGGCCCTGCTCTCCCAGTGCCTCCTCAGGGCCTTGGCTGCAGGAGACAAGTCAGAACTTGGAATGGGAAATTGGGCACATCTCCATGGAGGGTCACTTCTAAGTGGGCTCACCAAAGCTTGGTGGTGCCCACTTTGCCCGGGGCACCCTAGGGCTGGCCAGCTGCTGGTGACACTACTGACCAAGCTGTCCCACAGGAAACACCCACTAACCACTGATGACAGTCATTACGCTTGTTTGTTTAAAGCATCATTAGTCCTGTAATCACAGTTGTGTGGCCTCACAAAAATGAGAAAGGCCGATATCTGAAGGCAGCAGCTCAGATCCTGCTCAGCAACTTGGTGCCAAGATGACAGTTATGGGTCCTGGCCACTTCAGCCACGCACTACATGTCAGGTCTGGGACTAAACTCAGATGGGAGGGACGCCGAGTCCTCACTTGCACTGTATTGGCCATGAATGGACATGTGATTACCATTTCATCCTTCGACTCACCTTTCTCACTGCCATTAATTTATCCCAAGGAAATCATAAGATATTTGCACAAATAGTGGACATTTTTCACCATCCTGTTGATAGCAGCACAAAATGAAACAATTTAAGCATCCACACATGGAGGAGGGTCTATCGTGTGATAGAATGCTATGCAGTCAGCACAAATCAAGCTCTCACCAATGGCTGCCCCCAGTCTTGCAGCACCTCGGCATCCTCTTTGGGTGGACACCATCCTGACCCTAGATGGATGACTTGAATAGTGGGGCAAAGTCTGGATTTCAGTCTCCTTTTGCTATTCTGGCCAGATGCCCTTCCATACAACCTACATAATCATTCACAGCAGCCGTGGTATCAAAAAGGACCTATCGATGGGCACCAGGTTCTTGCTATATCAAGATTTTAAAAGGAGAATAGAAAACAGTATGCTTACAAAAACAAGAATTAAATCTGTGTATATTTGCCTAGGAAAGAAAAACTAACAGAATATACAATGTGCTGGCCATTAATATTGTTTGTCAAATATTTCCAGGTCTTTATTCCTATAGGTAGTGGCATGATGAAACTTCCTGCTACTTTTGGTCTCGGTGAGGCCAGGGAGAGATGTGCAGAAGCTTGACAGCAATCTGCTAATCTCTCTTTTTCAGCTCTGTGTGGCAACACTCAATGTTCTAGATAGTGGCTGCATCATGAGCCAGTGTCGCTGAGTGAGAATAAGGTATACAGAGTCTCGGGCCAACACTCAGGGTACTCATAGCACAAGTGAGAAATAAGCATTTGCTATTTTAGGCCAGTTAGACTTGGGAGTTTTTGTTACTGTAACATAACCTAATACTTTCTGAGTAATACACACACCAAAAATGTTAGAAAGGGTTATAGTGGAATTGCATTAAAACGTAATTGCGAGCAGAAAAAAGAGATCAAGAGAGTTACAGGTAAAACACGTATGAGATCAGTTAAATACTATGAGAAAAAAGCTGGAACCATTTGAACAACAAGATAAGTAACTTAATGGGCTTAATGGATTACAGCCAAAATTACAAAATAAATATGAATGGATCTCTACTGACATAAATAAGATTGAAGAAATAAATACAGAAGAAGAGACAAAACTTCCTTAGAGAAGAATTTTAAATTATATATGTAGATAATCCCCTTCCAGACATTGGAGCTTAATTGCTCACACCCCTCGAGGGTGGTATGGACTTAGTGACTTCATTCCAAAGAATCAAGTGTGGAAAGGCAGAAACAGTAACTTTACCATAGGGGAATCTGACAGACACCACCTTAACTCCATGATAAGGGTTAACATCAGCAGTGATGACATATCATGTGGAAAGAAGGGCATATCACCTCTATGGTTGTCCTTCCAAAGACCCATAACCCCAAGATAATCATGAAAAAAAACATGAGACAAACCAAATTGAGGGGCATTTTACAAAATATCTGACCATCCTCAAAGCTGTCAAAGTCACAAAAACAAGGAATATCTGAGAAATTGTCACAAACCAGAGAAGACTAAGGAGATAAGTATATGTAATGTGGTACCCTGGATTGAATTCTGGGTTAGCAGATAAAAACGATGAAATTAAAATAAAGTCTGATGTTTAGTCAATAGTAATGTAACAATGTCAATTTCTTAGCTTTGACAAATGTTTCATGGTAATAAGATGCTAACAATAGGGAAAACTGGGTGGGGATGACATGGAAGTAGTGAATGTGAATGCGGAAAGCATCCCAAAATTAAACATGATTTTCTAAATCACAATGGGAATTCACGGAACCCTCCATCCTAACCCCCACTGTAAACCTGGGATGGAGAATGGGAGTCTCTGCTCTCTGAGGCAGATGCCATTCCACAGGCTCTCTTGGCTGTCAACAGCTCGTTGTATTAAATGTAATTCTCCTGTTTAAAAACAATTATTTTGGGGGTAAATCTTGTCCGCTGAAATTGCACAAGCCAGTCACTTCATCTGGTACTTAACAAAGAAAGACTGATTGATGTATAAAATGGTGGAAAAGCTGCCTGGTGGATGTGCAGGATGGTGCAGAATTAACCAAACTGCAGATGGTCGTGTATTCTATGGATAGTTTGAGGGAATGCTGAGTATTGCTGACAACTTGATTTCCATTTTGTAAATAGACTTTAGAACTTAACCCCATGTAATATGTGACTCCATAGGCTGTCTTCTTTATTATTTTTTTAAAGTTTCTGTGTATTCATTAACCAAAAAATCCATAAAGGAAAGCAATGGTCATGCTGCTTGATTTTAGTGTCAATTCTAGATTCCTTTAGCATCTGATTCTCCCTGACCAAAGACAGATTCCAGTTAAACTCAGGGGATCCCCCATCCATGGAGGGCAGAGTGAAACTGCTGCCGAGGTAGATACTACACCCAGAGATCCCAAGTTCTCATTGGTCATTCTTACTGGATGCAATGGTCCCCCACTTGCCACCTGTCCTGCACCAGTGCTGGCTAAGAGGATGAGGGATTTGGTGACCACATAGTCGTAGCAGTGAGGAACAGAGGAGCCACACCTGTGCGAGCACTCTGTGGTTATCGTGTAAACTCATTGTTGTCATGAACACTCTCTCTCCCGGCACGCCTCCTCGGGGTGCCACAGCAGTAGGTAAGCTCTGCAGGGGCAGCATTCTGTGTCACTGTGAGGGCGTTCCCCACCAGCCCGCCAGAATCAGCTCCTCAAGGTCATGATTCAGGGCTTCCCAAGTGGAGGCAGTGATCAAACTTTGAGGGATTGAAAGGAACCTCACAGACCTTCCTCACTCACTGGGGCCCAAATCTCCACAGCTGGTCACCCCTTGCCCAGAGTAAAATACCCCAGGGGTCAGGATTAAAGAGACCCAGCATGACCTGCTGACGCCACCTACGAGGAGCAGGGTCAGGGTGGGCAGCTCCCGCTCTTACTCCCACCCCTTGTTTAAGTCCATCTGCAATGCAGTCTTTTACTAGTTGCAAAGGATCCAGTAAACGGGTGACCTAAACACTTCTATTATGTGTCCTCCACAGAAGGCTGACATATCCACCTTGGAATACAAGTTCTTAGTGGAGGCCTGGTTTTAGTTGAGTGATAGAAGCAATTAATGAGAACACCATGAAATGAAATGTTGTCCCTGTTTGTTGGTAAATCATGTGTATACTATCCTTATGTGAGCCCAGAAAATGCTGGCTGCCCTTGAGGAAGAAGGCACAGTGTGTACTGAGTGACAGGACAGCCTGGGCTCCGCAGCAAGCTATGGTCGGGGCTCAGGGGTCTTTGGGGGATGTGTATTTGAATGACTCAGGCCAGAAAAGGCTCTTTTCTCTGAGTGCCCAGGTAATTGCACTTTTCTCTGCTATGGAGACGCAGCCCCTGGATCCTTAATAAATGTCAAGCAATACCAGAGTAATAATCATATTTCCAGCTATAATGACAAACAACTGGCGCTCCGGGCGGGTGAAGAGGGACCAGACCACCACAGCGCAATTCATCTCTTGTTAAATTCACTCACATATTAATTTCTGCGATGAACGGTGGTTTCTAATTTGTCTTTTTTGAACTGTGATGTTTTTATTAAATTCAATCGTCATGAGTACATGAAGAATGACTACTTAAAAAAAGAATCCACACTAGTATAGCAAAAGACAAATCCTTTAAAATTGCAGGCACCATGCCTTCTCAAGGAAGCCATCCTCTCTCCTCTCTGCTTTCCTCTGTGGGTGTCAGGGCCTCTGCGAGCCTCAGACAGGTGGGAGGTGTCACCATGCTGGCCTCCCCTGAACTCGCCTATTCTCACCCCATCTCTGTCGGCCTCATCCTCACAGGTAATGTTCTTAAAGACTCACACCCCCTCAGGCAGGGCAAGAAGGTTAGGGATTACTAGAGGGGGGTTGGATAAGGGATGAATGTGAAGATCTACCCTGGGGGCAGAGGAGTTTCAGCCCATGCAAACATCTTTCCCTGAATATGTATGGAGACATGAGGCACTGATATGGACTAAACTGCGTTCCCCCCAATTCATATGTTGAAGCCCTAACCCCTACTACCTCAGAATGTGACAGTATTTGGAGACAGGGCCTTTAAAGAGGTGATAAAGTTAAAGTGAAGCCATTAGGGTGGGCCCTAATCCTACGTGACTGGTGTCCTTATAACAGGAGATGAGGACACGGTCATGTACAGAGGACAGATCACGTGAGGACACGGGGAAGGCAGCATCTCTGAGCCGGAAAAGAGGCCTCAGGAGAAACCAGTCCCTCCAGCACTTTCCTCTCGGACCTCTAGCCTCCAGGACTGTGAGACAATAAATGTCTGTAGTTTATGCCACCCTGGCTGGGGTACTTTGTTATGGCTGTCCCAGGGAACTAATATAGGAACTTTCACTCCAAATAATTCTCCCCTAGCACTGAGGCACCTGGACCCCAAAACTGACATGTTTCAAAGACAGATCACAACCAGGGCTGGAGTCTATGGGGAGATCTCTTCTTCGGGCTTTATGAAGAGCAAAAAGGTCACCCTGGTCAGGACTGCCTCATTGCTGCAACTTCAGAGTAGGGCCATTGGCATCACTGGCTGCAAGCTGCACCCACTCCAGGAGCTTCCTGAGGCCACCCAAACACATGCCAGCTCTAGGATGCTGCACAGCCACTCTTCCTGATGTTCTTGGAAGCCACGCTGTGACTAGCCAATATGTTAGTCCTACTGTGTGACTCACCACTGGGCTGCCTGAGGGTCATAGGTAAACTGGTCAATACCAACATTTCTCCCTCCTTTAGGCTGGGTGCCCATAGATGAAGTCATTGTGCATAAAAAATAGGTAAGCCTGAAATAGATGAACCTGGCTTCTTCTAGCAGTCTCTTTTCAGCCAGTGATTTGCAGCACCTGCTCTAGCGCAGGACCTGTGCAAACCCAAAGGCCTTCAAGATGGGCATGGAACAGGGCTTGCCCACCAGGAACTTAAAACTCTTGTGAGGGAGTAAATGAGAAAATGACTTGCCCACAGAGGGGGCCACACCAGCTCACAGCCAGGCTAGAGAGGGCTTCGTGGGCTTTCAGAAGGGACAGTATCCCTGCAGGCCTCCTCTAAGCAGAGAGGACCACATTTTCCCAAGGGTAGAGATGGGAGAAAATAGCCTGCACTACTACAAAATATGGAAGTGGGCCTGCCTGGAGCAAAGATGCCATGTGGGAATGTGACAGGAAATGAACTTGGATAAGCAGTTGGGGTCAGCTACACGAGGCTTCTTAACTCCATTGGTACAAGTCTGAGTCTGCACAGCTTGGAAATTAATGATGGTTTTTGATCAGGGGCATTACCTCGTCAGCTCGGATCTTTAGAAACTCACAGTGGGGGTGACATGATGGCAGGATGGGGCAGAGTCAGCTGTGAGGCAGAGGTCATCTGCTTTGCTCACCCTGTGTCCCTACTCTCCAGCCTTGGACCTGGCTCTTGGCAGAAGCACAGTTGATGGATGAGGAATGGATGCGTGTACCCTCTTGCCTACCACTCCACAGTGGCATTCAGGAAGCTGGAGCACAGTGCTGGTATGTGACGGTGAGTCTTTAGAGACTGTATATTCAAGATCTGAATTTCCTAGGAATTGACTTTCTTCTATGATGATTTTCTTTCCTGATCTCATTTCCTTATTTTATTGCACACATCCTCATCTAGAGGTACCATAAAGCCTCTGGGGAGAGAGTCAGAATATAAATAAATACATAAAATTAAGATGAACTGGATAGGATACTCCAGTAACACCAAGACAGCACCTGGCTCACAAGGCAGATGATCATGAGGGTCCATCCTTTGCATCTGGAGGGGGCTTTTCTTCACCATCAACCTGCCCTCACATCTTTCCTCCTCCACCTCCTCCTCCAAGTCTCAGATCAAGCTCCTCCAAACCAGACTTGCACCCTCTCTCTTCTGGGCCCCTCTTTTTACAGTGTAATTATTTCACCAGACTAGGAGCAGGAGGATCTCCTGGGGCAGGGACTGTGCCCTTTTTCATCAGTATTCCCTGGCTTTAACCCAACGGCCTGGAACATGGCAGGAAATCATGAGTGTGTGGGGGAGGTTGAAGGAAGACTTCTCAGAGTGGAGACAGGGGTTTGGTAGAGGAGAAGGAGAGCTAGAGCCAGATGAAAATACAGTTATAGAGGCCACAGATAATAGAGTTATAGACAACTTTCCCAATTCCCTGAAGAACTTGGAATGATGCTTGGTGGCCAGCTCCTGCCACCTCCTCTGAGCCACTCCCACTCCCCCAAGGGGTGTCTGTGCCCAACCACATGGGCCTCTCTCTGCTCTCAAATACACAAGCCCTTTTGTACCCCGAAGCTTTGGCATTCGCTGGGTCCTCTCCCAAGCTCTCCTCCTCCAGATGTTGGAGGGCTGCTCTTTCATTTCTCATTATTACCTCCTTGGAGAAGCTTTCTTGGACCTTCCAACCTACAGCCATCACAAAGTAAGTCTCTGGCTTATCATCTAGGTCTTTTAGATTACCTTATGTAACTAGAATTATCTCATCCATTCCCATGTGCTTGCCATCTGCTTCCCCTCAAACAGAGTGTGGGAGCCTTATCTGTTTTACTCACTGTCACCTGAGCTGCACAGCAGACTTAGGCTTGAGGAATCCCTTAAATCCAGAGTGGATCAGACTCAGGCTTGTTCAATTGCTCTTTCATTTGACTCAAAGATCTTAACGATTGCCACTGTCACTCCCTGTGATAGTGGATACACAAGCACCTGGGAGCCCCAAGCCTCAATCTTGGGCCAGGGCTGGACTCGGTGCTTTTCTTTTTTTTTCGAGATGGAGCTTTGCTGTTGTCACCTAGGCTGGAGTGCAATGGCACAATCTCGGCTCACTGCAACCTCTGCCTCCAGGGTTCAAGCAATTCTCCTGCCTCAGCCTCCCGAGTAGCTGGGATTACAGGCATATGCCACCACACCCAGCTAATTTTTGTATTATTAGTAGAGACGCGGTTTCACCATATTGGCCAGGCCCGTCTCAAACTCCTGACCTCAGGTGATCCACTCACCTTGGTCTCCCAAAGTGCTGGGATTACAAGTGTGAGCCACTGCACCCAGCCTGGACTCAGTGCTTTCTTCTGCTGTCTCCCTTCTCTCCTCCACATTCCATCTTTCCTTCCTTCTTTGCCAGGCCCAAGAGCCAAGTTTACATCAATCCCCATCAACAACAACGAAGAGAAGAAAATTTCAGAACTTCCTGTTCTGAGACTTTGAAAGACTTTTTTAATTAACCAAAATGGTTTCTCAAAATAGATGGGTCCCAGGGCGAGAAGGCGGCTGTAACTCATGCGACAGGCACCAGGCGGCCCGGCTGTGAGTGGGGGGCCTAGCGGGTTGTGAATGGCAGCAGCGCCTCAGGAGGGCCCAGACTGATTCTCCCCTCCACGGCCATCTGCCGTTTTATCTTTTACAGTTTGGGACACTGCTGTCTTTTGAATGCTAGAGCATTTTTGCCTTGATGAATATGTTTTTGAAAATACTTAAATTTAGATAAATACACAAAAATGTGCTTTCTCATAACTCATAATTTTTAAAAATTAAAAACATCTCCTGGGATGGTGATACCTTTCCCCCCAGCCACTACTCTAATTTTCAGAATGCAGGTACATCTTACATTGGGAAGTCCAGTATATCTAAATCTGAACCTCAAAATAGATGCTTGCATGTAAGTATCCTTTAAAGAACTACATTCGATTTTCAAAAGGATTCAACCCAGGATTCCTTTATTGCCAGATTCCTAAATTAATTTCAAATCTGTTTTACTTTACAAAATCTTGATACATACAGTATACGTTTTATTTTTCTGAAATTCATCTACTGTTATTTATTTATTTTTGGATGTCATCTAACTTAGGAGATAAACAAGCAGACTATAAGGACTCCTTAGATACAAGGACCATGTGTCATCTCTGTGTTCATAGAAAGGAGTGCTATGCCTACTCAATACCCCATGTATCGTTGAATTGCAAATGGTAAAGTATTTAAGTAAATTAAAATATTGCAAGTTGACCTGCAGATGTGGACTCTGTATTACTCAATTTTTTCCTCAATCACAGCCTTCATATATGGCATATAAACACAGCCTGACTTTGTAATAAAATAAGTCACTGTAGAGGAGAAAGAAACAAGAATATCAGCAAATACCTAGCAGATGGAGGTGAGATCTGGTTAATCTTTCCAAACTAGATGTTTCTGTTCAGGTTGAAGTTGTTGGGGAAGGAACTGAGTATCTGTCCCTAAGGACTTTTCAGTATCATTTAGATACAATGCACCTTTAAACGGGCAGTGGTTGTTACCTGGATGGAGAACATTCCATTGATTATTGGAGCTTGGGTAACCTCAGTGCCTTCCTTGTTGGAAGAGTTTCCAGACCACAGTCTTGTTGCCAAAAGCAAACCAACTTTAACCCCATTTTTTGGGAGGCCACATGGCCAAAAGAACAGTCAAAGAGATGGCATTTGGGCCACTCTCAGGTTGCAGAACCCATGGTAGAGAGACAGACTCCTCCTTCAGTGACAGTTGTAGACCAGGAAGAGTGTGACCGGCAGGAGATAGGCAAGCAAGCCATGGACAAAGCAAGTCACTGTAGCTACTGATTATTCATTAAGTGTGTGGACTTTGCACTTAAGTCACAACATGGCAGACTACATTTTAAGATAAGGTTTAAGAACAAGAACAAACATTTCTGGTACAGGAAATTTTTATCAACTAGCTGAGGTAGGAGCTTGCTGCACATTAGGAGAAGATCAGCATCATCTGGTTTAAGCATCAGGGTCCCTTTGTTAATTCGGGGTCTCTGCTGGCCCAGCGATTGTCCTTCGCGTGAACTTGTAGGAGGAAGCCCCTCTGGACAGTCGAATGAGAACAAAGCGTCCTCCTCTGGGCAGCCACGGACCACACCACAGCTAAGGGCCTGCTGCAGAGCTCAGAAGTCAGGGCACACCTGGCGACTGCTGTCTCTGGGGTGCCCTGGTCTGGCACAGGTGAACACTCCCTGCAGTGAGGACACTGCTTGCCGCAGACCAGCTGGTTTCACATCTACCACCAGCTGCTGTGCAATGATGATGCCTGTCTGTCTCTGCTTGGGCCCTCAGGATAGCTGCCCGCACCCAAATTCATGGGCTGTTAGTGGTTCTGTCAGTTCTATTCAGAGTCAGGCCCTGACACTGCTTCTTTTAAGGGGACAAAGGACAGTCTGTCTTAGACCTCTGTATTTGCTTTGCATTTATCTGAAATCTTCTCCATACAAAACTGAGGGGCCTGGATCCAGTACTAATTATTCCTGGAAAAATCACCCAAGAAGAAGTTAAGGGGGTTTGATGTCATGAATAGAGACTTTCTCTTCTCATCTGCATCAGGTGACATCAGCTTGATGCTCAAGTGGTCCAGCATCTTCATGTACAAAGATAACAGAGTGGACATCACATCCACTGAACTAGCTGCTTTATTAAAAGATGGGCATTCAGGATTCAATCAGAATTGTTTTAAAAATGAAAGCTATGGAGACTTGAACATGCTGGCTTCTATCTTGGGTAGCCTGTTTCCAGCAGGTGTGCAGTGACTCTGTGATGTTTCAGGAAGACCCCTAATCTAAGAAGGTTACTGCATTTAGCACTACAGTGTGCCCATTCCAGTTATAATATTTTATCAGAAGCCATCGTGATCTCAGATGGAGAATATTCCATTGATTCACAGGGCTTGCACAAGCTCTGTGTCTGCTCTCTGCCCTAAGAAAGCAGGAAAATGTGAAATTACAACTAAGGATGGCTGGACTTCAAGTCTGATATGTGCAGTTTCTCTTTCCTGCATGGGTAAGGGAATGTGTGTAACCTATTTTCAGCAAGTCATGGATGATATTCCCTGAACCTAACCTCGCAGAAAACATACATTAGAAGATTTGCCCTAAAATACCTTTAAAGGGAAAGCTCAGCTAGAGAATGTAAGGCAGGAATTACAGAAACTTTTCTGAAAAAAAAATCAGTTGTGATATTTTTAAACATGAAGAACACAAATATAAACAAACATTATATAAAATGATCAAATAAGAAAAAAGCACAAAATGATCAAATAAGAAAAAAGCACAAAGTGCAGTAACAAATATATCAATGGAACAGTCTGTGTCCTATAGTACTATTACCTTGCTACCACTCAAGAGCTGAACAGCCCAATGGAAACTTCAATATATACCACTAGCAGCAAAATGACTGCTTTTATTGAAGAAGAAACAAACAAAAACTGTGTTGCTCTAAGCAATTTTGAAATGAATATCTGATTCAAAACTTCCCCTGCGCATATAATTGCATGCTAATTTACATTTTAATTACTTCCTAAGAAATCAAAAGCATTTGTTGACAGTAGAACATAATGTCAACTTCACGGTGCTCTGTTGGTTGATGCTTAATGAACTTAATTAGATAATTAGTGATGTTAATTATCCTTCTATTATGAAGATAAAGATGTCTCACAAATGATGCACTCAGTAAAGAAACATCATTAAAGGTATCAGTGTTTGCTTTGTTCATTTACATGTATTTTTCAGACTCCTATAACAGACACTTGTGATAGACCAGAGACACTTAAGACTTCCTTAAAATGGAACAAGAAAAACCACTGTCTTTCTTCATCCAGCTCTTATCCTTCCCCCTTATTCTGGTTACCAATGCTGTACTGGTGATGTTGCCACTTTTTCAAAATCTGGGCTGTTGGGAACTCTCATCCTTGTTCAGTTCTGCTGCTGAGTTTCTGGTGCAATTGATCAGACTCCTTCCCGCTTCCTTCTCACTGGTGTGATAGGTGAATTCTAACATCAATTGCTTGCACAATGGGATGTGTCTATGTGTGTGTTGGGGGGATGTGCATGTACACGTGTGTGTGTGAGAGAGAGAGAGAAAGAGAGTGGGTGTGTGTGTGCGCGTGAGAGTGTGTGTGTGTGTATGTGTGTGTGTGTGTGTGTGTGTCAAGGGAAGAGCAAAAATGAGAGAGAAGTCTCTGGTTGAGTGTCCAGAAAACCTAAAAGGATAATGGAGCCCCTCCCCACCACCCCAGGCTGGCTGCATTTCCCTGACGCTACAGTGTGTCCCCACCTCCATCACCAGACTCTGTCCCTCTGGGGAAGGTCATTCCAGGTGTGGCGTAGGAAGCACAGCTGCCTGCAAGACTGAGGGCAATGATACAAGCCACATAGACTTTACTTTCAGTTGAAGTGAAAACAGAAACTTTTGAGGTTTAAAAAATAACACTAGACTTCATTACCTTTTTGTTCCTTCCTTGCCCCCAAATATCACCATAATCAGAGCATAATGGATATCCCGTCTGGAAATATTCCTAGCCCAGACAGTACGATGAAGAGCTCTCAGGCCAGGCTGGGAGAGAGGCATTATTTTTAGGGTCAGTTATCTCAGGAAAATCACCAAGAACAAAGAGGTGCTTGGCAGCATTGCCCACCACAATTAAGAAAACCAATATTCCATTTAGCAGAAGGTCTTAGAACATGGCTCGTGCCAGTAGAGCAGTTTATACTTTTCAAATTGTTTTTTAAATTATGCTTTCCTTTCTGAGTGGTTTTATTTATCTAACAGATAGTCCTCTTTAATTACTTACTCAAAAGACTTTTCCTCCCACTGAACACAACTGCGTTTTCCAACAATACAGCATTGTGATTTCTTAGAAACACTGTTTTCAGGTTTTCTGAGTCTCCCTTGTCTTTTCTGTGGTTTTTAATAATTTATCCCTCCAGCCTGCTTTCTCTTGATCTGTGGATACAAGCTGGCCTTTCTGCTTTCCTGCCATACCAGTAAGAACCTATCACAAGATCTCGCCTCTCTCTGGGTCCTCTGACTCTTGCATTTTAGAAATCCTCACGTGTCTTCATTTTCCTCCAGGTTTAGGCCACCTACCTCCAAATCCCTCTCTTAAAGTCATATTCATCTCCTGGGGAAGACCTTTCTCTCTTGCCCACAAACATTATGTTGAATCTACTACAACTTTAAGTAAAAATATTTCACATTATGATCTTCTGAATATCAGATTTTAAAAATGTCATGCAACCTCTTAAAGATCTTTAACTCTTTTTCGAAGAATTTCTCTGAGAATTCTGACTTCTGTTTTCACAACTGCATTTTGACATCCTCAGCTCAGCTCTGTTGTACCACTTACTTCCCCTGCATTTCAAAGCCAATTCTTTCTATTTTCAAAAATCCATTCTCGCTCCCAGTACTCTGGGCTCATGAGCTTTTTATCCTAGGGAAGTGAAATCTAAGGCCTGCGCCTGGAGTGCTGCTCAGTTCCTGAACATGGAGAGTCCAAGCGTTTAACTAGAAAGCAGCTGTGTCATCAGCAGAGCTTATTGCCTTTCTTCCTGAAACTGCAGCATGGGATTCTCCAAGGCTCAACGTGCCCTCAGCCTCAGCAAGACCCTCCTCTCATCAGCAGGAGACAAACACAAACGTGCCAGCAAGCAAGACCAGGTGCCACTTGATCACTCCCGCAATGATGGCTAAAGCCTTCCAGTTCTGCACATTTGCTTTCCTCTCTGCAGTCTTTATTTGGGCCCCATGATTTCTTTGAAGAGAAAATAAGCATACAGAAACAGTAATGCATGAAATAATATGATGTCTGGGATGTTGCTTCAGAATTATTCAGTGCAGAGGGGGAAAGTGGGAAGTCATAAGGACAGAAAATTGGCCATGAGTTGAAAATTGTTGAAGTCAAGTGATGGATAGATACATGGGGATTCATCACATTATTTTTCTATTTATGTATATGTTTGAGAATTTCCACAATGATTGTTTTTAAAAAAGATAATGGGTGAAGTGCTCAGAGGTGACAGTCAAAAACATCATTTCCCTCACCGAGGACCTCAGCCAGAGCTGCCCTTAACAGAGCTGCCCTTAATAGAGCTATCACCGAGTTGCTGGGCTCAGTCAGTATCTTGTCCTCTGCCGGGGCAGAGCTGCTCCATGCTAGGGTGGGTGACGGCGGGTCTAGCCCCTGGTCAGGGAAGGAGCTGATGGCAGACCCCAGGCACCCTGCCCACATAAGTGCCCTGCCTCTGACGCCTCCAAGGTCCCTAATGGTGGGCACTGCTGGTTTCACTGGGGGTCTCATAGGGCAGCTTTCAGGGAACCCCCGAGAAAGGTGTGGGGCAAACTTCTAATGTTCCCCTGTCCTTGCCAGGGCAGATGTAGAATTCCTACCGAAAGCTTTTACTTTTTTTAGCAACTCCAGTGGATCATCCTCACGCTTCTGGTGGCCTCTCATCCCCTTCTGTTAATTCTTACACAGCCCTGACTTCCCTACATGGGCCATTTCAGTTTGCTAATACATGGGTTTGAAAACAGCAACTGGAAAGTTGCTCAGCTATCTCCTAAAGCCATGGAATTGTGGGGAACACAGGGCTCTGCCCTCCTCCATGTGAATCCTACTTTTCTGTAAGTCCCCCAATCTTTGCTGGCAGGCTGGTGAGTGGGTATCCCTCCCCTGGTGGGGCCTGCCTGGCCCACTGCCTGGGATAGCTGTCCATATGTATACAGTTGATCCCAGGAGGAAAGTGGGCTGAAATCCAGCTCATGCTCCGTGTACACAGGTTGGGGGCTGCCCAGAGAGGCTCCCACCCCTTTAAGGGCTGGAAGTTGCCTTGTACTCTTAACCCCCTTCCTCTGGTTCTTATTTTTCTCCACTCTCTGCAGAATCCCACAGAGCCATCTGAATGCCAGACCTCCCACCCTCAGGTGCCGTCTCTTCTCAGAGCCAGGCCTATCCTGGGTGGCCCTCTTTTCTCACTTGTCCCAGCCTCAGTTGAACAGAATTTTCTGTGTGTTATTGTTGTTCACTACTCCAACTACAGCTACTGCAGCCCCCACTATCTCCCACCTGAATCACACTACAGCCCCCTGCCACCCACAGTTTGGCTCCCCACTAGGGGCCTTCACCTGTAATCTCACCTATAGGAGCAGATGCCATGCCTCTGTTTAACGTCTCACCTACAGGTAAACATGAGTGTCTAGGCTGGCCTGTGGTGCCCCCTGACCTGGCTTTTACCTACTGCCTTGGCCCCTTTCTTACCACCTGTTATGCCTCTGGCCTTCTCCCTGCCTGAGAGCTCTCCTCTGCACAGGCTTTGACCCCGCTTCTCCCAGACTCAGCTCTAGGCATCACCTCCTCCACGGCCCCTTCCTAACCAGCTTCCAGCCCTCTGACTCCTGTGCACATTTTCTGATTGCTAATGCTTTTATATAAACAGATGGTGACACACATTGCATTTTAGAATATTTTCAATTTTCATGAAAGTTACAAAGATAGTAGAGAGTTTTCATCTACCTTTCACCTGTTTTCCTATAAAGTTATTAACATCCCACATTGCCATGGTGTACCTGTCAAAACTAAGAAACCAACATTGGTTGTTGATGTCTTTTCAGCTTGTTTTTAAACAAGGAAGCCTGGAGTTGAGTAGGTAAGCAGAACTGAGTCCATGGCTGTGAAGAGGGGAGCTGGCCAGCCTGTGCAGTCTAGATTCTCCAGGCAGACGGTGGACATGAGGAAGTGGCCTGCACCCTGAGTTGCCCTTTGGTGGCCTCGAGGGAGTCCAAGTTCCCAACCTCTGTCCAACAAGCTGACCCTCACAGCCTTCTAGAGATGGTGGGTGATGTCACAATTTGCTCCCACAGGGGACTGTGATGGGGTCAGGGGGAGAAGAAGAAGAAATAACATCTATCAAATCAGCCCTACCTCAAAGTTCAGCTCACCCACCAGGAATAAAACATTTTCTACTGAAAATGAAGACAGGTAAGAGGAATTATGAATTCTATATCATATGTCTCACTCCAAGGAACAATTTATCAGTGCTATAGGGCTGTCAGCTGCTGACATGATAAGGAATAACGCCAAATGAATAATGTTTCCTCCAATACCAACTCCTTTAATTACAAGCCTCTTCTTTCCAGAAGAGAGACAGAAGATGCAGAAACCCCAATTTCATGCACTTGTGCCTGAATAATGTCTCCGTGCTGCTTTTTCCAGATGGCGACCTTCTCACTGGAGGGACTAATGATGTGGGCATATTTAGGGAAAAACCAATAACGGAGTCTTTAACCTTCAACAACAAAAAGCATGTTGTACAAAATGTTCCTTGGGATACATTAGAAAATATCAATTACATTGCTCACTGAGGTGTAATCAGCTGTAATAATCAAAATTAATTTTTAAAAATAATTAAACAGACCCCAGGGCAAATAGTTGATGCTCTTATCCTATGACATCACAGTGTGCATATGTACCTGAGAAGTTGTGCCTTCTGTTAGCGACAAACGCATCTCACGGAGTTGAGTGATGGATGCAGTGTCTGAAAGCCGGCGAGTTTCATCTCAGCAAAAGGAGGGGGAGCATCTACCCCCTTGCTCTAAGCACTTCCATCTACATTCTTTAAGGGCCTACAGTGTAGCAGGCACTGTGCCCATCCAAGACTAAGTTACCAGTACAAGATGTTGCTAAGCAAAGATGCAGTTAATTTTAAAGATTAAAACACAGCCCTTATTGTTTCAAAAATAATGTGTCTTTTAAAATCTACAATTTTATAATTGTAGATTATAATTGTAATTTAAATTATAAAATCTATAATTTAAAGTGTAGAAAGAATGAATCAAATTGAAGGGAAAGTGGGGTCAATGGAGAAGAAGGAAGCCAGGGAGAAGGTATGTATGTATGCATTTGTATGCGTAGGTGGCTCAAAAATTTATCCCACTAGTTGTGTGCAATTACAAAAGCTTAACCATGCTTATCTCTCTCAGTTTCTGAGTGTCCAGATCAAAGACAGAAACATAATCTGTTGCAAAATTTCTGCTCTCCTTGAGTTGCTGAAAGTAGTTCTTCCTGGTGCTAAAAGGTGAGGGAGACATTCCCCGTGGCTGCCTGGAAGCTGGGGTGGCTGCGGGTGACTTCCTCCACTTCAGTCCAGCCACACTGGCCTTTGCTGCCCAGCACACATGCACCTCAGTGCCATTGCCCAAACTGTCCTCTCTGCCTGACCCTCTTCCCCAGAGCATCTCAAAGCTCATGTTCTTCATAAATTCTCTCCTCTGCTCCAAGGCATCCTTGCCAAAGATGACTTTGCTGACCTTCTCCATCTAAACAGCCCAGCCCCTCTCTTGCCACCCTCCCTGCCTTACCCTGCATGGTTTTCCCTCATTGCCATCAGTTCTCCCAATATTCACAAATGTATTTGCTTATTGTCTATCTTTACTTCCTAGACTGCAGCTCCTTGAGAGGAGAGAATATGTCAGTTTTGTTCTCTGCTGTAACCTCAATGCTGAGAGCAGGGTGCAGAGTAAGCGCTCAATAAATATTTGTTGAATGAACAAGTGAATAAGGCCTCAATGGATATAGAAGACAAAACCTTCAGCAGCCTGCCCTCACCCAAGACAGAGCCGGCTTTGGATATTCTTTCCCCCAGATCTCTCAATGTGAGCCAACAACAAACTGTTAAAAGCCACTTGGGACACCTAGGTGGCCCTAAACATGGCGGTCTACTCAGGCTTCTTTCATATGAGCAATGCAAGTCCCCAGGACTCGGAGGCAGCTGAGCTGTGTCAATGAGAGTGACTAGAGGGGAAGGGCGAGAGGCACTGGCAAGAGGCAGCATCCACAGGTGTGAGGGTTCCCATGAGATGAATGCCCATGCCCAGCACCCAGCACCCTAACATCCCTTCCCTAGCTCCCAGCCAGGCTGCCCTGACCTCCTGGGGACAATGGCCAAGGAAGAGAAGCTCCAAGATGAAGCCAAGGAAAGAGGGGATGGGCCCCTTCTGTCTCAAGTGATACTGGTCAGGAGCAGGTATCTGGGCACAAGTGGGAGTGCTCCAAGATTTAGTACTTGGTACACATATCACCTATAGGATGATCTTGACATTGGCAGAGAGAGATAGAAGGCCAAATTGAATTTGTAAACAGTCTCCTATTTCTAAAGCATTTACAGCTTCCAAGGGCTCCACATGCTGTACTATAAACAGAGCATATTCCCAGTTGTAAGTTCAGGAATGAAAGCTCTGAGAGGTTCCATAAATTCCCTAAGGTCCTCCTCAACAGCACAAAGATGGGATCCTATCTTCACTCTCACATTTAATGACTGAAAGGCCTTAACTTTCTTTTTTTTTATTTTTCAGATTCAGCTTCCACATCTTTATAGCAAGGCTATAATACCCGTCCGATACAGCTATTATAAAATCTGAGTGAGTTACTCACACATTCATGTATTCAATCAGTGAGTCTATCAATGAACTTACCGAACAGTGCCTTTAACAAGTCAATTCCCTGAGAATACAGCCTGAATAAGACGTGTGCTTTGCCCTTAGTTCTTAGCATCAGGTAGCTGGTCAGCCCACCCATTCATTTCTGGACTTCCCTTCTATGTCTGGACTCTTTCTAGGCCCTGAAGCCTGTGATTCCCAAAGCCTGGGAAAAGAAAGCCCTTTTCCTCGGCTGCCTGGGCACTTACAGGCAGTTACAGATTCTGAGCTGGTGGGATTTAGGCTCCACCTCATTTCCCAAAGTTCACGGGCCAAGAGCTGGGATTATGTTAATGTGTCTGTCAGCTGTCTACTTTACCTCCCTGGGGAAGCTTCCTGGGTTCTCACAGTTATTTATCCCACTGGGGAGTTAAGTAAACTGCCCAAGGTCTCCTGACCCTACAGCCATGTCTAGCAACAACCACAGTCCACCTCTGAAGAATTCAGGCCCCTGGCATTATAATATTTCACTGGCATTAGAATACATCACAGATCATGCATTTCCAAAAGAGCCTCAGCAACATTTCCAGTCCCACATGTTCCTGCAGAACCTCGTCACTCCCCCATGAGAAGGTGGAGTCTATTTCCCTTCCCTTGAACTTGGGCAGAATTTTTTGCCCATCTTGATGGAGGTGGCACTGCATGGCTCCTGAAGCTAGATCATAAAAGGTAATGCAGTTTCGGCCTGGTGAGCTCTCTCTCTGCATTATCTTTTGAAACCCTGCTACCATCCTGTAAGGAAGCCCAGTTCACATGAGGAGGCCATGTGTAGGTGTTCCAGCCAATAGCCCCTGTTAAGGTCTCAGACTAAAGCCAGCAGCAACCACCAGATAGATGAGTAACTCAGCCTTCCAATGATCCCAACTGAGGCCCCAGACACTGTGGGGCAGAGATAACCTGTCCCCTCACCCACTGTACTCCATATACCTTACAACAATGTTCCTGATCTCTCTCTCTCTCACACACACACACACACACACACACACACACACACACACACAAACACTGTTGGCACTGATGAGTTTTAGGAAGACTTGTTTTGCAGGTTTTGAGAAATTGATTAGAAAACCCCAACGGATTAGGGCCAGGCGCGGTGGCTCACGCCTGTAATCCCAGCACTTTGGGAGGCCGAGGCGGGCAGATCACGAGGTCAGGAGATCAAGACCATCCTGGCTAAAACGGTGAAACCCCATCTCTACTAAAAATACAAAAAATTAGCCGGGCGTGGTGGCGGGTGGCTGTAGTCCCAGCTACTCGGGAGGCTGAGGCAGGAAAACGGCGTGAACCCGGGAGGCAGAGCTTGCAGTGAGCCGAGATTGCGCCACTGCACTCCAGCCTGGGCAACAGAGTGAGACTCCATCTCAAAAAAAAAAAAAAAAAAAAAAAAAGGAAACCCCAACAGGTCTGTCCCACACAGTAAAGAGGGCCCACCCAACATAGTCAAAGTGGCCCATCCCTGTGTCTCCTGGCAATGAAGTGAATGTTTCTGTCCATGTTTGCTGGGCTCACACCCCTAGCTGCTGCTGAGTGGTGGGCTAGTGCCCTCTGAATACGTCTGACTCCAGTTGAGAATGGGAACAAGGATCCAGCCTAATACAGCCTAAACATAGCCTCGACTGGGGAGCTACATGCATACCCTCAAATGCTCACAAGGATGTGGAGTTAGATCATGTCTAGTAACAGGCAGCGGAGAGGAGATACGACTCGCGGGGTTTGAAGCAAATGCCTGATACTTTTCCAAGGAAAAGAGGTCTGGGCTCACCTCTGTCTTGCACTCAGGGTCCTTGGCCTGCCGCCCGGGCATCAGCTTCATGGCTGAGGACAGGCTTCCACTCCACAAAGTGACTTTGCTGTGGTGTGCAACATTTGAACGACTTGCCAGTGACTTCTTCTCAGATGCTGAGGGCAGGGAAGCAAAGAATGTCAGAGGTGAAGTGAGAGCACACACTATTTTCATAGCTAGCTTGGCTATCAAAGGGCCAACCAGGGGCATGAGCCCCCTGTGGTTACCTCCAAAAAGAGAAACAACCCAGGCTACAAGCTCACACTGCTGTCTTCTGACCTTCTTTTGGCTAAGAAACACTGTGGGCTTTGAGGTCACCAGACTTAGCCTAAACTCCTAGCTCCACGGCTTGTTGACCCACAGTGAGATGTTGAGCAGGTTAACTAAAGTTGCTGAGCCTTAGTTTTCTCATCCTGTGAAATGGGGATAACAATATCTAAACTAATCGAGGGGTCATGAATATTACATAAGATGTGTTTAAAGACCCTGGAACATAGAAAGTGTTCAATATACGACTGTTGGCAAAAAGAGAGTCATTTGTAAGCTTTATAGTTTTACTACTTTATTCCACTCTATGTGCATGGATATGTATATCCTATTTTATTTTACTTTTCTCTGAAATAGAATCTGACATTTTGACTTTAAAAATACATGAAAGTAGATAGGTATTGCTATTGTTTGAATGTGTGTTCCCTCCAAAATTCATGTTGAAACTTAATCCCAATTGTGGTGGTACTAAGAAGTGGGACTTTTTGGGAGGTGATTAAAATATGAGGGTTCTACCCTCATGAATGAATTAGTATCTTACAAAAGGGCTGAAGGGGACCATCCCAGGCCATTTTTGCCCTTCTGTCTCTTCCAACATGGGAGGACACAGCATTTCTCCCTTCCAGAGGATACAGTAACAAGGTACCATCTTAGAAGCAGATGCCAGACACAGCCCTCAGCAGACACCAGATCTACTGGCACCTTGGTCTTGAACTTCCAAGCCTCCAGAACTGAGCAAATAAATTTCTATTATTTGTAAATCACTCAGTCTGTGGTATTTTGTTATAGCAGCATAAATGGACAAAACCAGGTGTGTATATGCACACTGGCCAGGACTAATTTAGAAAGCCAATTAGAAGGAGATTCTGGGCTACTGGACAGTCTGGGACAATATACATGGAAATAACTAACTCTTGAATCACTGCAAATTTTGTGATTCTGGAAGATGTACAAGTATAGGAGGTGTAAGTTGAGAGCAGTGATCACCTTTAAAACAAAATTAAAACTTAATTCTTGCAGCTGCATTGACTAATATGCAAAAATGTTGTTTATTAGTACCAAATACTAATATGGAAAAAATGTTGAGGTCACTAACAGAATGCAAGGGACATTAATATTTTGGGGATGAAAACTTTCACTTCATAAAGTCACAGGGCATGAGGAACCTAAGCTCAAGGTCATTGCATGACTTAGTGAAAGGTTTCAAAGCTGGTAGGTGGATAACAGGGTAGGATCTAGAACCTCAAGTTCCTGAGCCCAGGCCACAGCCTCTACATGGGCCTCTTCCTCTAAGAAATTACTGGAATCTTCTTGCTTGGTTGGCTCCTCTGGCCTTGCTTTCACCCAAGGTGCCATGTGATATTCATTCTTTGTGAGGAAAGATACATAAGATTTCAGTGATATAAATCCCATCCACTTAAGGGATGAGACAGAGGGTCCAGGTGGAAAAGGCTCTGGGCACTGAGTAGAACCTTGGGGGAGTCTGGCTCTGTGAGACCCAGGAGATCCCATTCCCTGGAGCTGAGTGGATAGAGACCTAAGTAATGCTGCCAGGCCTTGAGCATCGTCTCCTCCCAGAGCGGTGTGACCTCTTCAATCTTCACTTCCCTCTCTCCAGGTTTCACAGAGAGATCGATCTTGAAGGCATCCTCCAGGGTCTGCTGCCTCTGTGCCACCAGCTGCTGCCAGAGAGTCTGCACTGTCTTCTGGATGTTGTGTTGGACTAGCAGAGAGAGCACATGGCACACTCAGGATGGCCTCAGTGACCCTCCCAGAGAGGGCTGGGAGATGGTGCATCATGAGTGGTTTTACCCACACCCTTCTCACTTAAGGTCTTGAACATCACCCCAGCTTTGCAAGCTTCAGCCAGAAGCAATCAGTATGGAGAGCCACAGGCCTGACAAGAATGCTACCAACACCCATGCAAGCTGGCCTTCCTCCACCTCCACCTGCCTACCACCAATTCCTGCCTGCCTCACATGTCCAGGATTGGGAAACATCATTTATGAGCTCAGAGACCCTCACTCTCCACCCCATAATTCTGTTGGATACCAAAGGGACACCTTGTGTGAGCTCTGGGTAGTCAAATAGCTCCACTTAAACAGCTCCTTCCAACCTTCCCTTACATGTTGACCTCTCAGGGGAATGGACACCAAGCTCAAGGCTATCCTGTGGCTCAGGGCTCAGGAACAGCCAGTCCTCTTTCCTGGACCTTGCTTCTCACTACCCATCCACTTCAGTCCCCTGGAATTCTTCAGGTATGAGCAAATCTAACAAGCCAACTATGTCTGCTGTGTCCCATGTCTGTAATCTCCTGAACCATGCCTAAATTTCCTCTGATAGTGGACCAATGAGTCCTCTCTCTGGTAACAGCCCCTGGAGACTGTTTCTCTCACCCTAAGGGAATGGACAGTGCCCAGCCCAGCTCTACTGGCCAAGTCCCAAAGTATGTACATCCGTGTTGTAATCAACACCATGTCCAACAAACTTTAAAGTCACGAGATTTTTGAGCATGGCAGCTACCTGACCAGAACACAGAGGCCCTCTGTGTACTATCTTTTATTTTTGAGATGAAGTTTCACTTTTGTTGCCTAGGCTGGAGTGCAGTGGCATGATCTTGGCTCACTGCAACCTCTGCCTCCCAGGTTCAAGTTATTTTCCTGCCTCAGCCTCCCAAGTAGCTGGGATTACAGGTGCCCGCCACTATGCCCAGCTAATTTTTTTGTATTTTTAGTAGTGACAGGGTTTCAGCATGTTGACCAGGCTGGTCTTGAACTCCTGACCTTAGGTTATCCACCCGCCTTGGCCTCCCAAAGTGCTGTGTTACAGGTGTAAGCTACTGCACTTGGTCGTGTATACAATCTTGTATCACAACATATCACTAGGTAAGTGGAACAGTCTGCAAACCAGACTGGCAGAAGGAGTGGCAGAGCTTCTGCTTCCTGGACCAAGAGAGAGCATAATCTCTCAAACACATAGAACTGGCTGCTAGAAAAATGACTTCTAATCCCTTTAACTTGATTTGAGATTAGTAAATCCAAGAATAAATTCCATTAGGCGAAAAATCTTATAGAGAGTAATGGCTTTATTTAATCCCTTCTCATTTACTAGGGAATGAATCTGAGCAGCAACTAGGTAATGGCTTGAACTAAATTAGGTGAGACGGGGCATGACAGTTTTAATTTACAGTAGAGTACCCTGGGATTCAGCTTCTAGTCAAACCAAGTCCCACAGAGCTTTCTCTTCACCTATCCATCCATTCATTCCTTTCCATTTCATTTCTAATATACAAAGACCAATCCAGTGTTACTTTCTACCAGCTTGCCTTGCTATATACTAATACATGATTACTCTGGGATTTCCTAAGTCTTCTGCCTCTTTGAAAATGTCCTTAATAGTATCTGATTTCTTATTTTGGGAAGGACGAACTGAAGAATGCAACCCTAGCAGGTACCACTATCCTGTCACCACCCCTCTCCCCCCAACCACCACCACACACATACATACAAAATGACAAATAAAATGTACCATCACTCAAACTTGGCAAGTCTTCTCTTTTTTCTTTCACGTCTTCATTTGGGGAAAGGAAGACTTGATGATAAGTAGACATTCTAGGCTTGGGCTCCAATCCAAATCCTTCTGGGTAACTAGTGGATAAGAGATTTTTCACTAAAATCCAATAAATTCCAGTTTCCTTGAGACCATTCCATTGTTCTTTATTACAAATAATCATCCTCCAATAATTATCTATATCAATATGGAAAAAAAACTTGCCTAATCAAATTAAAGCAAACACTTTATAAGAAATTCCACAGCAGATATTTTAGAGTGGCATTCTGAATAGCAGGAGAAACACTTTCTCCTTATGAGAAGTCTTGTGAAATCCCACCTGTGCTGCCAGCAGACCCCTGTGCCCACTCCTGGTTCCCTGCCATCAGAACTAGTCATTTCTTTCAGTGCATTCCCAAAGAATTGAACCCTGCCTTTGTTTGGCATTGATTTCATCCTGCCTTGAATGGGGCCAGAGTTGGCTTCATGGGCATGCAACCTGTGCAATTAAACAGGGCCCTGCACTAAGAAGAACCCTTGTTTGGGGCTCTGCTGTCATCATCTTGAAGTTTTGGGTATTTTTGGACACAAGCCTCACATTTTAATTTTGCTGGAGGCCTCACATATGATGTAGCCAGTTCTAAGTGGGGACACAGTGGTTTATACATTAGGTTTCCCATGAACCATGTGCTCTGGGGGTCCCCACTGTGTTAACGTCCACGTGGCCATTATGACACAAACCAAACAGACACTCAGTAAATGTTCATGGGTTGAACTAAAAATGACAAACATGGAAAGGAAAATCACCTGACATATGAGAATGCCCATGTTTGAAATTTCTAGAAAAAAATCAATCTTGCTAAACAGAGGGACCTAAGGAGGCTATCATCTCAAGCACATAATTCAGTTGTCATTCTGCTCCTCTTTACCTGTGCTTCCAGGATGGATAAGGCCTAACTCCTGAAACAGGAAGGAAAGAAAAAAAAACGTCCCCAAATTAAACCACATACTGAAAATGGATTCTTTTCTTTCAGACAAAGACAAGTGCCTCCTCTGGGCTAGAAGGGTTTCCCAGGGCTTCCCAGAGAGTTTTATGAGAAGTCAATGCTAATGTTTTGTACTATTCAGTAGTCAACACTACAGGATGTGGGGGATTATTTTTTTTTTCAAGTGATCAAACATAATTTTTGTTAGGATGAATATAATGAAGAAAAAGGACAACAGCAAAGTGTGATATCCCATTGTCCTCTCTCCCTCTACACTCTCACGGCTCTATTCATAAGACATCATACAGGCAGCAGGATGCTCAGGTGCTGGAGAATGTGGTTCATGCACACTGACACGGAGAGAGAGAGACAGAAAGTGAACATACTTCCTGTCTCTCTCTCTGTGTCAGTGTGCATGAACCACATTCAGATTTGGAAATCTGACGTATTTCCAAACTTGGGGCTTCAAGAAAAGGACTCAGATAAGCTTAATTTAATAGCTTTTTAACTAGCATTTTTATGGATGTGATTTTATGTCATATATTGTATGCATATGTAATTTTTTTCTGGAAAGCAAAATTATTCCTGCATTACACAATATAATGTATTATATTTTTTCCATTCTAAGATTGCAATTATCAAATGATAATGTTTCTAGAGTCTGGCTGCATCATAAAATCAATGTGTACATCTAATGTTGGCATTTTCTGCCTCAAAAATTAAATCAATGACTTATCTTACAACCTCAGTCCTCAATCAAGCTTTCCTCTAAATCTCTCCTTTCTGCATGGACCACCAGCAGGCAAGGAAACAAGTGGGCAGCTCTTACCTTCTCTCATTGAGTAGCAAAAGGCAATGCATGAGACACAGGAGGAAGCTGACGTTGGAATTGTAGGTGGCAAAGACAACATCCCAGTGCTCCTGCAGAAAGCCCAGGATGCTGAGAAGGCTGAGGCATTCGGAGAGGGACTGCTGGGGCTTGGACAGGCAATAAAGAATGGCTTTATTTAAACTGCTGTATAAAGTGCTGAGGACAGTGTCCCTTTGAGAAGAGGCAGTCTCAATAACCTGTGTCGTTAAAAAAACACACACATACACAAACGTGTGAGTGCTTTGCAATTTTAGATACAGATCCAGTTTACCACAAAGATAATATAATCAAAAAGTGACATGGCTTACTGCCCAAAGTAATTTATAGATTCAATGCTATTCCCATTAAACTACCATTGATATTCTTCACAGAATTAGAAGAAACTATTTTAAAATTCATATGGAGCCAAAAAAGAGCTCACATAGCCAAGACAATCCAAAGCAAAAAGAACAAAGCTGGAGGCATCACGCTACCTGACTTCAAACTATACTACAAGGCTACAGTAACCACGGTGTACTGTTTTTGTACAGAATTGGTACAAAAACAGACACATAGACCAATAGAACAGAATAGAGAACTCAGAAATAAGACCACACATCTACAACCATCTGATCTTCGACAAACCTGACAAAAACAAGTAATGGGGAAATGATTCCCTATTTAATAAATGGTGCTGGGAGAACTGGCTAGACGTACACAGAAAATTGAAACTGGACCCCTTCGTTATACCTTATATGAAAATTAACTCAAGATAGATTAAAGACTTAAATGTAAAACCCAAAACTATAAAACCTCTAGAAGAAAATCTAGGCAATACCATTCAAGACATAGGCACAGACAAAGATTTCATGACGAAAACATCAAAAGCAGTTGCAACAAAAGCAAAAATTGACAATGGGATCTAGTTAAACTAAAGAGCTTCTGCACAGCAAAATAAACTATCATCAGAGCAAACAGGTAACCTATAGAGTAGGAGAAAATTTTTGGAATCTATCCATCTGACAAAGGTCTAATATCCAGCCAGAATCTACAGGGAACTTAACAAATTTATAAGAAAAAAAACAAACAACCCCATTAAAAAATGAGCAAAGGACATGAACACACATTTCTCCAAAGAAGACATTCAGGTGGCCAACAAATATATGAAAAAAAAAGTGCCACATCACGATCATTAGAGAAATACAAATCAAAACCACCATGAGATACTATCTCATGCCAGTCAGAATGGTGATTATTAAAAAGTCAAGAAACAACAGATGGGGTGATGTTGCAGAGCAGTGGGAACACTTTTACACTGTTGGGAATGTAAATTTGTTCAACCATCATGGAAGACGGTGTGGTGATTCCTTAAAGATCTAGAACCAGAAACACCATTTGACCCAGCAATCCCATTGCTGGGTATATACCCAAAGGCATATAAATTATCCTGTTACAAAAATACATGCACGTGTACGTTCGTTGTAGCACTATTCACAATAGCAAAGACATGGAATCAACCCAAATGTCCATCAACAATAGACTGGATAAAGAAAATATGGTGTATATATACCATGGAATACTATGAGCCATAAAAAGGAATGAGATCATGTCCTTTGCAGTGACATGGATGGAGATGGAAGCCATATCCTCAGCAAACTAACACAAGAACAAAAAACTAAATACCACATGTTCTCACTTATAAGTGTGAGCTCAACAATGAGAACACATGGACATAGGGAGAGGAACAACACACACTGGGGCCTGTCAGTGGGTGGGGTGGGGAGAGTGAGAGCATTAGGAAAAACGGCTAAATCATGCTGGGCTTAATACCTAGGTGATGCGTTGATAGGTGTAGCAAACCACCATGACACACATTTACCTATGTAACAAACTTGCACATCCTGCACATGTACCCTGGAACATGAAATAAAAATAAAAGTGACATAGCTGGGTATGATGGCTCACATCTGTACTGCTAGCACTTTAGGAGGCCAAGATAAGAAGATCTCTTGAGGACAGGTGTTCAAGACCAGCCTGGGCAGCAGCATAGTAAGACCTTATCTTTCCAAAAAGTTAAAAAAAATTTATCCAGGCAAGGTGGTACATGTGTGTAGTCCTAGCTACTCGGAGGCTGAGATGGGAGGATTGCTTAAGCCCAGGATTTCAAGGCTGAGGTGAACTGCACTCCATCATGCCACTGCACTCCAACCTGGATGACAGGGCAGAAATTTAGTCTCAAAAAAAAATGGACATGACCCGAAATTCAAATAGGACTCACTTCCTCTACTTTCAAGCCTCTATTTAAGGAAATGATCAATCAAGGCTATACAGAATTTGGGTAAAAAGTTTTGTTAAAAAAAAGTTGAAAGTTTGTTATAGTCATATTATAGAAAATAGATTTGGTGACCCGAGATTTCTGAAGTACTGGTAACATGATTGACATTCAATGTATGAGAACATGCTATTAGTAGTATCTAATTTAAAAAATGGCTATGTGCCATTATTAATAGTTATCATAGAATACTTACAGTATTCCAGGTATTATGCTAAGAATTTTGCATAGATTTGCATATATTGCCTGTTTGTCATAAAAACACCATAGACGCTAAGTTACCCCACTGTACGGATAAGAGGCTAAGAGTCAGAGAGGCTGGGTGGTTCAGCAAGGGTCAAACACACACTGGACACTTGAGCCACGCTCTTAACCACCGTATCATGTACTGGAGATGGAGTCCAGAAGATTTTAGTTCAAAAGAAACTTAGAGGGAGAAGTAAAAGACCCTGATTTGTAGCCTTAGCATGGACTGGTCCATACATCTCCAAACATCTGTTTGGCTTCCATGAAAAAAATCCATAATACAAAGAGTATGCACAAAGTTTTTCAGTCTGATAGAAAATGAATTTGTTATAGGCTACTCCCTTAGAATTTCACAGGTAACGCAATGTTTCTACTCATGAAGTAAAGGTCTGTTTAAACCTGTTGGGGTTTGGGATTCATTTCTTTATCATGTTCCTCTCCTGCTCCTCAGATGGGTCTCAGACTGAGGTTAAGAGGGGCAGGCATCACAGACAGCAAGCAAGAGAGGAGGCCAGTGGATATGGGGGGAGCCGAGCCCTCAGGCCTGGTCCCCCTGAAGGCATGGTGGCCCCCACTGGCACATGTGTTTGGGATATTAACAGGGAGTCCATGCTTTAGCCATAGGGAGCTCATCAGCTTCTTTCCACTTACAACACAACTTGCCAGGAATCTGATTTTAACCCTCACAGAGCTGACAAGGGCTGTTTCTCTTCTCTTGGAGTTGTTCCTGAAGAAGACTTTGAATTCAAGTCTTTCCAGGTTTGCCTGGACCTGCTCATCAGACAAGTGAAGATGGCTCTAGAAACTGTGAAGAGGCCCAGTCCTGAGGTCTGTGGGTGACTCTGCAGTCAGAAGGGTGCTGGGAGCCAATTTCACTCTCTATGAGATGTGAAGAGGAAGCAGAGTGGTCCTCCTAGTTCTGCTGCAGAGGGCATACCCAGGACTGCTGGCAGGAGTTGCTGGAGGTAGATCCCAGCTTGATAAGAGAAAGTTCTTTCCAAGAATCGCAGACATCCCCCTGGGTGGGACAACTTGAACTTTAGTGGGTTCCCCATCACAGGGAGGGTTTGAGCAAAGGTTGCATGGAGGCTTGTCAGGAAAAGTCTCTAACTTGTAATTGGGCTGAGATCTAAAAAAAAGGTCTCTTTCAGTGCTAGAATTTTGAGATTGTACGATTCTCTCTGTGTGTATATGCATGCACATACACACACCTACATTCAATAATGGCCCTACAGGCATGCATTTGTACAGGTAGGTATGTAGTTATACCTGTTTATCTGGAAAGAAAGGGCACAGGCAAGAATAAAAAGACAAGGTTAAAATAGATGCCTGTCTCCACTGCAGGAAAGCACAAATACAACAGACAGAGTGAGTACTAAAGAAGAAAATAAAATAGGTCTTGCGAAGACAAAGGCCTTTGTAGCCCTTTCTTAGTTGAGAAGGAATAACAACAATTAAGGTCAAACCAACAATCACAATAAAAACCCAAAGGGAAGGAAGCAGGTTCTAGGAGTTTACAGAGCTCAGGTGCAAGTGCAGGGAGCTGAGGCTTCCAATCCCTGGGACTGGGCTCAGGTGGCCTGAGGTGAGAGCCCTGCTGGACATGCAGTAGCCTCCAGGTATTACCTGGGCCTAAAGGGCCTGCCGCTTCCTCCCACCTGGCTCAGATTCTACTCCAGGGAGGGAGGGCAGATCCAGTGGAACCAACTGGACAATAGCCAGGAGCACATCATTCAGATCCACACGGACACCCGGTCAGTGAGCAGCTCTTACCACCATGATGTGCTCCAGGATGAAGAGGAGGATATGCCTGGGGTCTGCTGAGAACATCCCGCTGTACAGCTTCTCCACCAGCTTCTGGGTGAAGCAGGAGATGTTGGCAAGGGAAGGGGCAGCAGCAGCTTCTGCACTTGGCTGAGGCTCTTTGCCATCTGTGGAGTGAGGGGACAGGTGGAGGTGAGATTCTAAACGGACTTCTCTCCATGACAGTCTCCAAGCCCCCTGTAGTGACCAACTGCATCTTATTCACCTCTGTGTACCCCATGGCTTCAAAGATGAAGTCTTGTACTGATGAGGTGCCCAACACACACACATTTAATCAAAGTGAACAGATGTTGAGTAATCTGGTCAGCGACATAAACCAAGTGGTGAGAAAGCAAGCAAGGGGAAGCATTTCTTCCTGTGGCTTTTTGGAGGAGGATGTGGGAGAATGTGCTGCCTGAGACAAATGAGCAGGCATCATGATGACCAGGGGCCCTGCTGCTACACTGGGCAGAGGATAAAGCCATACGGTCAATATCTGTCTATGCTCACCAACACAGCCGGCACTGTGCTCAGCCATGTGTGTGATGATCTCAACTAACCTCTAGCACAACCCTGTGAGTTCACCACGACTGTCGTCCTTACTCGCAGGTCCAGGCACCTAACTAGGGTCGCATGACTGTCCAGTGGCAGAGCCAAGTCCAGAACTGGGGTTGCCAAACCCACACTTCACCACTCTGCTACTCTCCTGCATTCCAGTCTCTCCATGAGAAGGATCATGAAGTCAGGGCTTCTGAGTGGGAGGCAAGGAGAAGTCCAGAGTAGGACTCACGTTCCTAGGGATTCCTGTGCCTTGGGAATCACAGAAAAGGCTTTTGTTTAGGCTGGTCGAAAAGGTACAGCTGCCCTGGAACCAAGTTTTTTTAATGAAGCTTCAATTTTAAGCTCTGAAGGGGCATGGCAGCATCTTCATCCAGGTTCATTGTTTAAGAAACATCAGCTGTGCACCTACCCTGTACCCAGGCAGAATGCTGAGCATGGAAGGTTAAATTCTGGTATCTTCGTTTCCCTTATGGGAAGAGGTTGCATTTCTACTGAGGCTACAGGAGAGCCGATTTTTGCTCAGAGGCAAAAGGGCTTTCTGTCTGTAAGTGGCACAGCATGACAAGTGTGTCATGGAAAGTAGCAAGCAACCCTCCACTGGGCCCAAAGGCAGGAACCAGGGAGTTCTTGTTGATGATGCCTGGAGGGACGGACGCCAGGTGGAGGCAGCATCCCACAGCTAGGGTCAGTTCCTGGCCAGCATGCTGGTTTCCTCTCCACTGCCAGCAGCCTTATGTCATGAATGGGGAGGACCGAGTTGCTCCACTCACCTCTGAACATTGCTGCGTCACCTCCACTTGTCATGTGGAATATTTCCATAGCAGAAAGCAGGACCTCGGACTGGAAGTCTCGCTTCTGTTGGCTGGTGGCATGGTCTGGAGAAGCCTGGAAGTACAGCCCAGGACTGAGATAGCAACCACAGGGCCATCGTGTGCACCCAGTGCCCACCGCCCCCCTAGCCTGGCTGGGACACTTATGCCGCATCTGCCACCAGTGTGGGCTGCTCACAATTTTCCCTTTTCTGGGGGCCCACCCTCTGTGACCGAGCTGCCTCATCCAGGAAGCAACGCCCACTTCCGAGGGTAAGGAGGCAAGTCGGGAGAGCCCACAGCCCACGGCCACCTGCCAGGTGCCACAGGTGGGGCCGGCCCTGGGAGGCAGAGAGCACCCCAGAACCCCCTTGGGCCAGGCTCCAGCTGGGACCACCTCTGGGCTAGCTTCACCTCCTGCCCCTCTGCTTCCTTCCCCACTTCTCCTGAGAACACCCCCTCCAACCCACTGGCCAATAACTCACTTCCACAAAACTCCCATCTCAGGCTCTGCTTCTAGGGACTCTGTGCTTACTCCTCTATCACCTGTTGCTCTTTTGGGGCCCATGGTTCACAGATTCCCCAGGCCCTCTGTCTCCCTGGGTGCATCCTGCCCTTGCAGTGCTTGTATCCCGGCAGCCTCCACAGCACATGGCCCAACGTCACCTTTTCCAACCCACCTCCAGGAGCACCTCCAGGGGCAGCCACTGCTTGGGGCTGGGGGCTCCAAGCAGGAGCTCCCTCAAGAGGAGCTGCGTGAACTCCCTCAGCTGCCTCCGGGCGGGATGTGCCTTGGTGGGAGCCTGGAGACCCTCTGCTATGCTGTCGCCTTCAGCTGCATCCTCGGGACTGCTGGTGTTCCGGGTGGACTCAGCCCCAGCCCCCTCAAAGACAAGAGAACCCCAACATGAGTGGCCTGCCCTGCCTCAAGCTCTTTCCCACCAACCTGTGCCACGTACATGGGAGGATTATTGTCATGCCCAGTGACATGTACGGAAATTGAGGCTCCGCACAGGAAAGCGACTTGCCCAGGATCCAGCTGCTCATAAGGTGGCCTGCTACTGTTTGAGAATATGAGATGCCAAGTGTTGTGCAAAGAAGCTAAACCACAGAGTCAGAGAGGCCTGCAGTGTTCATGATGAACTCCAGAATGTGCCAGGAGCAAGCTGCTTCACATCTCCAAGCCACAGCTCCCCATCGGTTAAACAGAGACAATGAAAACCTTCTGACACCGGATCTGGGAGAATGACATGAGAGAATAACGAATGTGGCAACGCCCAGCCTCTGGTAGACAGTCAGAGACAGTCGGTGCCCATCTTGTGATGGGGACCCCACCTCTACCTCCTGCCCAGTCTCTGCTGATGCCCACAGACAGGCTCCTCAGGCAAGAACGGTGGAGAAATGGGACTCCAAAGAGTTCTTTCCTCTAATTCCTGAAGCACTTTGGCATCCACTCTTTTGTTTTATAGTTATAAAATGTTGGGAGATCAATGAGACAGGGGTCATTACCCCAGATACGTCCAGGAGGACACAGAGATGCTGGAGGCCGAATGACATGCCCAAGGACACGCGGCCAGGGACTCCTGACTCCCAGCCCGTGGACTTCTCCTTCACATTCATCTGTTAGCACCTCCCTTTGCTCATTCATAAAATTAATGCGGCCGTTCTTAATTAAGCCATAAAATGAATTTAATGGCACCTAGGGAGGTAGTGACTGCATTAATTAGCTCCGTGTGGCCTTGATTGGAAAGATGCCATATAAATTCACAGCAAATCCAAGCCTTTGGCCACCAGCCTTCTGCATGAAGAGGGTCTGGCATGTTTTCTATACAACAAAGGCCTTGGCAGAGCTGACTTAGAGCTGAAAAAGGCAAGGATGGCTGGGAGGTACACCTTGGAATTAGACCCAGGAGCCCCAAGACAAAAGCACGACCTCGCCTGCGATCAGCTGGGGATGTGACTCTGGGCCAGACCCTCCCCTGGGCAGGAACTACTGACCACGGGGAGCAGGAGCCCTGGGTCAGTGTGTGCACCTGGGCTGCTGGCGGGGCCAATTGGCTGGAGCCCCGACTCAGCAGATGGCGAGCCTGGCCCTTGGGCATGGGGGCTGAGCTGGGCATCTGGGTAGAGAATGTTAGGCCACTGGACCCCTGCAGAAAACCTGCCCAGGGAAGTGTCGAGGGGGAGCCTGTAGGCTCGCCCTTGATCCCTCCCTGGCCAGGCTGCCTGCGCCTCTGGCTGCAGGTCCTATCCCACCTGTCTCCTGCAACCAGCGCTGCATTCCTTCACTCTTGTTTGCTTGTCTATCTTACTTTTTTAGTAAGTTACTTGATATGAATTCATCAGACTATTTCAAAACTATGTTATCTTTTTGTGAAACTTCTGGCCTTTATATTTAGTCTTTTTATTAAAACTAATTACTTTTAAAGTTTATTTGGCCATTTACTTTTATTGTAAAC
Source organism: Symphalangus syndactylus (assembly GCF_028878055.3). Classification (NCBI taxonomy): domain Eukaryota; kingdom Metazoa; phylum Chordata; class Mammalia; order Primates; family Hylobatidae; genus Symphalangus; species Symphalangus syndactylus. Next base: position 84,733,072 of record NC_072426.2, read on the forward strand.
TGACTGTAATGAAAAGGACAAGGCTTTGGGGTAAGAGTGATATTTAAACTCTGGCTCTGTCTCTTGTTAATCACGTGAAGTTCAGTACAATCATTCTTGCAGTCAATCTGGGAGATGGGTTTTGTGACCCTCAGTAAGCCTGGAGGAAACTGGTGAGTGCCGCTTTGCCTCTCTGAATCTCAGCTTCCCCTCTCAGACACCACCTTCATCAGATGGCAATTCAGGTTCTCTAAAGCACCAGTTTCAGGAGATGGAGGCTGTCGCCATGGGTATGCTTCTGGAAAAGATTAGCTAAGAGAGCATGTTGCTCATTCATTTGGGCATTTAGCAAATGTTTATGGAGCAACCACACCAGGCCCAGCATCGCACTTGGCATGGATTATAAACCCCCCTATGTAGCATTGCTCGCCTTTCAAATATGCTCCTTTAGCTACAGTTGGCAACTTGCAGGAAGACACGGTTAGCTCACTTACCCTCACTGGGTCTCCACTTCCTAATCCACCAGAGTGGGGGTGGTTGTGTGAATTTCTGCCCTTCCTTCTTCCATACCTGACCTTCTTCTTTAGTCCTCACCTCCTTCTCGCCTCTCAGCTCCCAGGAGCTCTTAGCCTACTTGAGTCCCACATGGCCCTGACCCAGCCAAGCCTTGACCTGCTGGGACTAGCTGGAGGCCTCAAACTCACACGTCTTCCCATAGCCCCTTCTCTAACCCCCAGAGCGTACGACCCAAGACCTCATCCTTAAATCAGGCTCTGCCCTCCCCTTGGCTTGTCTGGCTCTAAGCTGGGCCTCTGCAAACCCACTGCCTAGAAGAGCACATAAGTCACGGCCCAGGGGCCTGCAAGTGGGATGAGGGTTCCTGAGAGCAAAACTTTTTGCAGGATGCACTCCCAGGACTGCCCTCCCCCATGTGGTGCACAGCAGCAGACTTCCTGGAATGGGAGTCACTGTCTCCCCTTGTCAGTGCCTGTGTATGCCACAGAGAATGGACTTTATCTGCCATTAAACTTCTCGTTACTGAGATTCTTAAGAGCTCAAAAAAATTATTGAATCTCAGAGCTGAAAATGACCTCAAGGTGTATCTCAGCCAAAAAAGGATGATTATCCAAGCTGCTTATTCAATGTTCCCCTCAAGTTGCCTTAAAATGTATTTCAATTTTAGGGGGGTGGGGAGGGATTTTGCCCTTTGCCCTTGAAGGATGATGATGCTCACACCTGCTCTCTCTGGGTGGGGCAGCAGCATGTCCTACCTTTTGGGCTCCCAGGGGGAAGGCGGCTATGGCCAAGGTCTGGAGGAACTCCGGGGCTCGCCACGCTGGGTCCTGGGGGTAGGTGCGGTGCACGAGGCTGAGGAACTGCAGCACGCTGGCCGGGAAGGTCTGTGCCCAGGCACCATCCTCAGAACCTGCCAGGGGCTGAGGCACACTTGGTGAGAGGTAGTGCAGGGCAGCATGATGGGGGCTGCCTCCCTAATCAGAGGAGCTAGGGTCTAGGGAGAAGATTCCTTCCTGAGACTTTCAACAAAATACATTATTTAAGACTGCAGATCAGCACCAGACACTAGTGTCCAATTGAGGAAGGGTTTAATATGTGCAGACATTGTAAGGGCTTCATACATATGCCTCTTCTCACCCCACAACAACCCTCTGAAGTAGGTTCTATGTTTACCCTTAGTGGTTTTCTCTTATCTTTTAAGTTTCTGCCTTTTATTTTTGATACTTGTCTACTGTATTGGGTAGATGATGCTTTCCTGACACAGATCTTGATTGTACCAAATTCACTGAGTAACTGTGTTATTGTTGGATATACATACATGTTAGATCTTAGAAGTCTGAGTCTTGTTTTTCACCAAGTCTAAAATTCACATCTTTAATATAGAAATTTAACCTTTTTATGTTTGCTGTTACGACATACATGTTTGGTCTTATATTTTTACTTCTCTCAGCATATTACATATTTTCTTTGTTTTAAATGCTTGCATGTGATTCCTTTTGTTTGCTTTATTTTGAATAACATTAATTGATTAAACAGGTAACAGATTCCTTATGCTTCATACAGAAAATATACATCTTTTCAGGCACCCCTAAATTAATTGCTCATTAGGCCTACAATAAAACCACGAATAAATTTCTCGAAGATGAAAAATATACAGATCACATGATCTGAGCAGGGCAAAAACATAACTAGAAATAGAGAACAAAAGTTTAAAAACCAAAAGTCTCCACCACATGGACATTAAAAAATGTGAATCAAAGAGATCTTTAAAACTACAATCACAGAAATTCCAGAACATAACAAAAAATAAAGACGCCAAAATCAAAATCTTAGAAATTGACAGAAATAAAATCAGGAGACTGATAAATGTACCCAAGAGCTGGTTATTTATATAAATCCACAAGCCTTCAACGACCAAGTCACAAGAGAGTCCAAGAAGGAGAGAGCAGGACACAAACTGAGAATATGAAGGGAGAAACAATCACACAGAAAATGACATGAGTTAAAGGAGACCATTTGTGCAAATTAAATGAATGGAAATTATTTTAAAATATCAATTAACTAAACTAGGTCAAGAAGACATTTAAAAGCCTAAACAAGCCAATAATAATGGGACAAATTTAGGTCCAGGCAATTTCATAGGAACTATTAAAATAATATAAAAATCATGGATTTAACATCTTGCTGAATACAAAGAAAGAAGTCTTTTTTAATATAATATTAGCATAATACTGATGTCAAAACCTGAAAAATACATAACAAAAACTAAATTGCAGACTAATATCATTTATAAGGATGCATGAAATCATAAAGAAAATACAAACAGAATAAGGACAGAGTGACTAAATGAGGTCTTTGCAAGAATGCAAAGAAATCTATTGATGTAATTCATCATAGGAAACTGGCTAAAAGAAAAAAAAGTATAGGATTATCTAATTGTGTGCTAAAAGGGTATCTAATAATAATGATAAAAACACTTCTGAGCCTGGCCAACGTGATGAAACCCCGTTTCTACAAAAATACAAAAAAATTAGCTGGGCATTGGTGGTGCATGCCTGTGGTGTCAGCTACTCAGGTGGCTGAGGTGGGAGAATCATTCGAGCCTGAGAAGCAGAGGCTAGAGTGAGCTGAAATCACACCGCTGCACTCCAGCCTGGGCAACAGAGCAAGACTCTGTCTCAAAAAAGAAAAAAAAAATCTGTTTCAAAAGGGGCAAAAAGTGGGATCTCTACTTTCTCAGCATAATCCACACACCCAGAAAAACTGGCAAAAGATATAATCAGGCAATTGACAGGAAAATACAGAGAGAGGAAAATAAATAAAGATAGCCAATAAACATATGAAAAATGGTTTCAACCTCAGAAATAATAAATGCAAAAGAACTCAACTATGAAGCCATCATCAGTTTGGCCATGATGTTGAGGCTGTGAGGATGGGGCTGAGTCCTTCTGTACAAGATAAGGAGTTAGATATTTGCTGGTGGGATGTGTCTGCATAATGACTAATGCAATCTTTCTGAGAAGTACATCCAAAAGAAAACACATGAAGGCACACTTTGACCTGCTATACTACATCCCAGAATACACTAAGGAGGTCATCAAGATAGAAAGAAAGATATTTGTTTAAGAAAGTTCATTACAAACAACAAACACTCTGTAAAACAACATCAATTTCTATTACAAATACAAATGATTCCCATGTTTTTTCACTTTATTTGCATGAGAAGAGGTCCACAAATATTGAGGAAAAAAAGGCAAAAGGGGTGCATGTGGTCTTATCCTCTGTGAGGATATGGTCGAATCTTGGAGAAGCATCTGGAAAGATTCCACCAAATTTACAGTGCTCATTTTTGGGTGGGTGTATATCAGGTGGGTGTTGTTTACTTTCTGTTTTTCCCTTTTGTTTAAATGTTAAAGGTAATCATGTATGATTTTACAAAAGCAGTAAGTTTCCCCATACAATCAGGCCTCCAATTGCCTTTGGTGCCTACAGGATGAGGTCAGAATTTTTCAGCCTCTTCTGGAAAACTTCCCTGACCTGGCTTACCATTAATTATTCCTGTTCACAAGTCACATGGCCTCTACCCAATGTCTAAAATAACTCTTCTGCTCACCATCCACCTCTACTGGACCTTGAAGGCTCAAATTAAAGGCTTCTCACTCCAGAAGCCTCTCCATGCCCTGCTTGTAGCTGGCGGCCATCTGCCTTCTCTAAGTCAGGTCCCTTCCCCAGGTCACTCATGAGCAAGGAGATGGACTCCTTGAGAGGAGAGGCCCCTCCTTCTCCTAAGAAATGTTCCCTTTGACTGAAGGCAATAAATCTCCCAGTGAAGAAACCCCACGCTTAAACAAATGATAAACAGGTATCACCTGCAAGAGCACACAACGCTCAGAGACCTAAAGGCTGGGTTTCCAGTTGTGCCCCTGAGTCACTTCTAGGAACCTACCTCACCTCTTCTACAGGGTCTGGCTAATTACTTGCATTAGTGGGAAGATGCTAGGAGAAAAGTCAAGGTGACCCTTCCAAACTGGCCTTCCCATCAGAACCACCTCGGGGCAGCATGTGGGGAATGGATCTCACCTGGCTCATGGTGGCTTTCAGCATTTCCAGGAGCAGCAAGGCACCTTCTGTGCACAGCCCAGCCTGGAGGACTTCTTCCTGGTGGTGCCTCTGCAGAAGCCACTGAAGCATGGCATCAAGGCTGTCCTGGAAGAGGAGGCAGGGGCTGTAAGCAGACCTGTGGCTACTCACCAAGAGAACCAGCTTTGCAGCCAGTTCATCATGTTTCCAGGGGTCCCCAGTGGGAAAAGCAAAAGAGCACAGCAGTAGCCTAGGTGATTGATCCATAGGAACAATTTCACCCCAGTAGATGGTGCATAAGGGAAACAAGCACCTCCAAGAAGGTCCTGAAGACCCCTTAGAGACTGGCACGTAGTTCAGTTATTTTGGTCTGACATCATAAGTCAATATGCTAATCAACTTTAATTAACTTTTGCAAATTAGATTATATAAGACATATAAAGAATTCAAAGGTTTCAGGGGAAACTTCGGCATGTAGAGGTTTAGAGAGATTCTAAACCTAGGGTTTAGAATCAGGATGGCCTGATTCTGCCTTTTTAATAGCTGAGCTCGGGCAAGCTATTGAGCTTCTTGGCACTCAGTTCCCTTCTCTGTGAAATGAGAATTACATTATCTACCCCATGGGATTGTTTAAATATCAAGCAAAATAAAATATGTAAAATATCTATCACAGGTTCCAACACTTAGCAGACATCTGTTTCCTGAGATATGTTAGCGAAATAAAAACTCAGGGTCTCAATGACCTTAGTATAGCATATTAAAAACTTTATTTTGAAGTGTAATCTACAATACTATTAGCATATGTCAAGATTTAGATTTGTCAATAATAAAGATACACAAGAGGGGTAGATTTTTTAACCTTTTCTTTGCAAAGCCACGCCCCTCCCATATTTCAATTCAGTTCAGTTTAACTCAACTCGATTGAGACCAAGAAATAGTTTCTAAGTTGGCTATTTGTCAGGTTCCAGGAAGTTGAGTGAAAGGTGGGTCCGTTCTTCAGGGGCTCAGTTTCTAAGGAGGCAGGCACACATTTGTATTGGTGCCATCCATATAGGGTAAACTACACTGAGGCACAAACGAGGAAATGGTCTCCTCTATCTGGGAGTCTAAGTAGAAGTAGCATCTAAGCTGAGTGCTGAGGGAGGCAGATGATGGTGGGAAAGAGGAGTGAGTAAGGGCAGCACTGTGGGTGAGCGCAGAGCAGCTGGTCTTACTGAAGATGATTTAGGAGACTCACAGCTGAGGGCAGTGAATTGCAGCTGGGTTGGAAAGATACATCAGACAGCCAGAGACGAGGGGGCTTGGTGCCAGCTATGGAGTCTGACCTTGATGCTGCAGGTGTGAAAGTCACCTGAATTTAGTGCAAGGGAGAAGGTGCATATGGTGAGCACAGACTCCTCTTTGGAGAAATGTGGCCAAGGAAGGATAGGAAAGTGATCAATAGGCAGCAGCTGGTCAGGAGTGTTATCAAGGGGCAGCCTCTGGTTTTAGGTGGGATGCGGCTGAACATAATTATGGCTTATGAGGAACAGGTTGGTAGAAAAGGAAAAACTGAAAATACAAAAGGAAGAAAGGGGGCCGGATGCGGTGGCTCACGCCCATAATCCCAACAGTTCAGGAGGCCAAGGCAGGTGGATCACCTGAGGCCAGGAGTTTGAGACCAGCCTGGCCAACTTGGAAAAACCCTGTCTCTACTAAAAACACAAAAATTCACCAGGCATGGTGGTGGATACCTGTAATCCCAGCTACTTGGGAGGCTGAGCTGGGAGAATCGCTTGAACCCGGAAGGCAGAGGTTGCAGTGAGCCGAGATCACGCCACTGCACTCTCCCAGGGTGACACAGTAAAACTCTGTCTCAAAAAAAAAGAAAAGAAAAGAAAGAAAGAAAGAAAGAAAGAAAGAAAGAAAGAAAGAAAGAAAGGATAACTATGGGGTGAGGTCACCCAAGGAAGGAGCTGAAGGAATCCATGACCAGCCTTGAAAAGTCTCTCTGTCCTAGCAACAGGGGCAAGAAGGTGATGACTAAAGTGGGTGGTTGAGGATGAGGGGCTGGGGTGCTGGGGCAGGGCTACCCCAGCATCATGTCATTCCCCTAGCTGTGCCCAAAAGGAAGGTTTTAAAATAGAACTGATCCAAATCAGAGACTTGCTGGGAGGAAGGATGGGAGCAGAGGCCGAGGAAGTCAAGGGCCTGGAAGGAGAGCATTTGAAGGGCTGGCCAAGGGTGTGGGCTGCTAGGGAGGGAAGCGGTCCAGCACCCCATCTGAGCTAGAAGAAGCAGAGGGAGGTAAGTGCAGAGGGTCTTGGCGACCCGCCTTAGTCATGTGGAATCAGAAAACCAAGTGTGTCACCCTGTGGGTGCTCTGAAAACCTACTTTGGGCCCATCCGTCAGCTCTGTGAGTGGTGTCTGCAGGAAGAAGATGGACACGATGAGGTAGACCTCTGGAATGTGGACGTGGTGGGCCAGAAAGTCATTCAAGACACGGAACCCAGGAAGCAGGCACGGGCTCTGCTCAGGCAGTGGCGACTGGCTCTTCAGGTTGTCTATGGATCAGGCAAAAGGGGCACAAAAGCCAGCTGAGAAAAGCTGCTGGTCAAGGTGGGGCCTGGACACACAAGGGAACACCCGGTCACCCACCCATCCCATAGAAATGCTGGATGATAAAATATATTCACACATAGATGGGAGCAAGAAAGCACTCAACAGTAATTCCCTTCGCTGTTCCTGACATGCTCATTCATTCACTCAAAAACATACTTGCTGCCCACCATGTAGGAGGCAACAGGGCAGCTTTGAATTAGGCAACAAGGGTGTAGGGTTTCAACCAAATATACAGAATTCCAGGCACTCATGAAGCTTGCATTGCAGTGGGAGGGACAGACATTAAGCAATTAAATACTCAAATAATTATGAATTCTGTTAAGCACTATAGAGAAAAATAATAACGGCAGAGATAATATAACAAAGGTGCCCCAATTCAAGGAGACCCCTCATCTCCTGGAGGAAGTGGCATTTGAACTGAGATCTGAGGATGAATCCACATCAGGATAAGAGGCATCCCCTCAGGAAGAGGAAGCAGAGTATACAGTGCCCAGGAGAACAGGGCTAAGTAGGTGGGAGGAATGGAAGGCAGCCTCCAGTGTCTGTGCAGTGAGGCTGCGGGGGATCCTGCAAAGGATGTCAGTGGGGCTGGGCTCATTTGGATGTAGGCCTTGGAGTCAGGCCTAGAGGTGATCCTGCTGCACAGAGCTGTGATGGTCTCAAATAAGAAGGGGCCTGGCTTGGTCCTCATTCACATCCCAGGACTAGGTGGTGCCCCACTTCCTGGAGACAGCCACGTGCTCACCCATTACAATATCCACGCCCTCAGTGCTGCGTTCCACCCAGGATCCTGCACACAGGCCATCTCTAAACCGTGTGCGGAGGGAGGGGCTTGCCAGAAAGTGCAGCAGCAGCTTCAATGCCAGCACAGTGGTGCTGGCATGCAGGTGGCCCTGCAGGAGCAGCAGGAACCAGTCAGGCCCCAGTTTCAGAAACATCTCTTCCTTTGACCTGGGAATTAATAAACGTAATCAATGATCTCTCAGTCCATGAGCGAGTGTCATGTCCAGAAAATATGAAATGTCCAGCCTTACAAGTCACTAAGGTGAGGCAAGTTAAAGTTAACATCACTTATTATGTATTACATTTAAAAAGAATGGTAAAATGAAATGCTGGCAACTTTGTTATGCAAGTGATGCATTTGTCTATTAATGGTTGCAGTGTAAGTTGGCCATAGCATTTTGAAGCAATTGGAAACTGTGTATTAATAGATGTAAAAATGTGCATGCCCCTTAATAGCCCTACATAACTACTATTCATACTTACACAGTGGATGACTAGCCACCCATCTAATTTAATTACCATCAATGTAGTCACATGAAACACATAATGAATATTCACCTCCCTTTTTAAAGACACTGGTCAAAATTTATCTAAATGGAATAGTCCAATATTTATGCATTTTTATCAGTTTTAGCACCAAAAAAAAAAACATGATTAATGTCACTTTCAAAAATGATGAGTCTGGAGAATACAGACATGCTGATGGGAACTGGATGAAACAGGAGGGCAGGGGGATGAGTGGCCAATCTGGCAAAGACAATGGGTTCCGCAAAGGACCCAGACTTCTGGGAACCAGTGAAGGCTCCACCTGTGTTCTCAGCTGACACACTAGGCATAGTGAGAATCTGGCTGGTATCCACTGAAATGAGCACTGGACTAGGAGTGAAGAGAAGAGACTGTCCTCTTTTCTAGCCCTGCCTCTGATGTTTAGCAACAGGATGACTTTGGCAGAGCTCCTGATGTGCTCTGATCATTTTCCTCAGTGATTATGTTAATGACGGTGATGATGTTGATGGTGGTGGTGGTGATAGTGATTGACGTTGTGGTGATGGTGGTGGTGATGATGATGGTGGTGGTGGTGGTGACAGTGATGATGTTGATGATGGTGGTGGTGATATTGATGATGTTAATGATGGTGGTGGTGATTATGGTAACGGTGATGCTGGTGGTGATGATGGTGATGATGTCAATAGTGGTGGTAGTGATTATGATGGTGGTGATGGTGATGCTGGTGGTGATGATGTTGATGGTGGTGGTGGTGATGATGTTGGTGGTGGTGATGGTGATTAATGTGGTGATGATGGTGATGGTGGTGGTGGTGGTGGTGATGGTGATGGTGATGGTGATGATGGTGATGGTGATGGTGGTGGTGGTGATGGTGATTAATGTTGTGGTGATGGTGGTGATGATGGTGGTGGTGATGGTGATGATGGTGATGGTGATGGTGGTGGTGATGGTGATGATGAAGGAGATGGCCATAATAGCAATTAGCTTACAGAGAATTTACAGTATTCCAGGCACCATTCTCAGGATTATCCATATATTAATTCATTTCATCTTCACTATAGTCATCTATTGAAAGCATTATGTTGGTGCAAAAATATTGGCGGTTTTTGGCATTAAAAGTAATGAAAAAAACACAATTACATTTTCACCAACATAATACAATTTTTATTCTCATGTAGATGAGTAGAGAGAGGCATACAGGGCTTAAGTAACACCCCCTTGGTCCCTGGGGACAGGGCTAGGATTCGAACCCAGAAGGTATAGATGCCAGAGCCCAGCTGTTAGGCACTGCACTACATTCCCTTTCAAAAAGATGGAAAAGAAAGTGGCTGGACTATCTCATTTCCAAGGCATCTTCCAGTTCTACTGTGTTTTGATTCTAAGAAAGAAAGGATGTATAAGCTGGTAAATTATTAAACACTATTTATAAAGCTGCTTTACTGAGGGGTAACTCCTTACCCCCAAGCCCAGATGCACGTACACACTAGGCGAGCAAGGATCCGGGCTGACTTGCTCAGCACTGCATCCTAGGAGCTGGGAACAGTGTCTGGCATGCAGTAGATGCTCAACAAATTAGGTGTCAAATGAATGACTCCAAGGTTGGAGGTAAAGCAGGCAGGCAGTGGGGAGAGTTAATGGAATCAGCTTTATGATTACACATGATTTTAGAAGTTAATTGAAGGTAGATACTTCTTTTTCCAACTTGGAAAAATAACCAACTCACTAACAGTAAATAGCAGAAGAATTTGGCAAGACTTTTCCTTGATAGATGTTATTTAGGCTCATGATTTTTTCATTCTATTGTCTGCCAAGTACGGGACATCAAAATCAATAATTGTCACAACTGCCAAAACAATAACAATTACACTATAGCAATGGTGACAAAAGGAGTTTATTGTAATTATACCAAATCTGTTTCTAGTTACTCATGCCCACTTAACATTTGCATCAGAATATCTTAGGGCAAGGTCTGGTTCATTGGGTAGAGAGAATATAGTTTTCTTTCTGACTAGTGCAGGAAATACATTGCAGAAAACAGACACAGAGATGCTAAACTTTTCATTAAGAAAAGGTTTAATGCCACACCCTGTATGAGGCAACCTCCTGCCAAATTGCTCTTCCTGGAGCTACTTACTCAGAGGACAGATGAAGCTGGGGGGAAGATATTACACTGAGCAGCATCTCCAGCAACTGGTTTCTGAGCCAGATTGTCTTTCCAGATGTTTGGCTTCCAGCTACAAAAAAGAATTCAGATTTGAGGGAAAACGGATGTAAAGAGACATAATATTTGCTGCAGTAAGCAATCATATTCACCAAACGCTTATTTCACCCAGGAATTGTGGCATGGCTGGGACTCAAAATTTTGGCATTTTATTCTAGCCTCCACACAATGCTTAAAAAGAATTTCAGAAAATGTTACTAAAGTTTCCTTTAGCAATGTCTGCAATGCTGCACATCCTCCAAAAAACAAAAATCCTTAAAATAATAAGGGAAAATATACCTTTCAGTAGAAGAATTTTTTAAATTATCATAGGCTGCAACATTTCATAATCACCTACTATGCACTGATATTATTCAAGCAATCAGGAACGGAGTGCTGAAGACCATGGTCTTTGTTCTCTTTGTTCCTGCTTTCAACTTGCTCCCAGGCTAGACTTTTGGATGTCTATGCTACAATAAAAACAGAACTCAAATCATAGCAGAGGTATATGGAGCAAGGGGAAGAAGAAACTTTACTTCTGAAGAGCCATTAAAGCCCAAAAGGACATAATAACAATGTTTTAATATGTCGGTTAGGTAAAAGTTTCAGAATGCAGTTCATATGAGAAGGAAGGTTGACTAAATAAGTTCACTCTTGGCCCATTATCCATTTGTTCATTCCCTCGGTTGCCCGAAATTTCACAAACAATACACGGCACACATGCCATGCTGTAGAAATAGGACTGATGAGGCAGCTTGGGGAAATGGAGTCATATTTCCCTCTATTCAGATTTTGGCCCCATCTTCAATTAGCTCCTAATCTCATTGAACCTAAGTTTCTTAGTCTGCACAATGGGAATAGTAATTTCTTGCGGCTTGATCTAAGGATAAGAGATAATACTTTATCTAGATTAAATAATGCTATCTAGGAGACTCTTTTGTGATGATAAAACTGTTTTATATCTACCTTGTCCAATAGAGTAGCCACTAGCCTCAGGTAGTTAGTGAGCACTTAGAACATGGCTACAGTGAGTGAGGAATTAAGTTTTTAATTGCATTTAATTTTAATTAGTTAAAATTTGAATTTAAATGGCTCTATGTGGCTTAGGGGCTCTCAACTTGGACAGTGCAGAGCCGCAGGGCCCAGGACAAAGCAGTTGTGATTGTTGCCATCACACTGCCCTAGCAGAGGGAACAAGTTGAACAAGACACAGCTGCAGTTGTGCACCTGGCTAGGCAAAAAGGGAGACTCACATAAACAAACTACAAATCTGTCCACTAGGGTAACCCCAAGGGGCTTTGGAAACACAGAGAAGGTGACTTAATCTGGTTTGGTGGGACTGGGGACAGCTTGGCTAGTAGGGGAGGGATGGCATTTCCCTTGAGTGAAAAGCATGTGCCAAGCACGGACAGAGGGCAGGCCATCACCTGCGGGGGCCTGCAAGTGCTTCAGTGCTGGAGTTGGGGCTCATCAGGAAAGTAAGGGGTAGTGGACATGCTGGTCTACAGGAAACTGATTTTATTCTGCAGGCCTGGAACACCAGTCCCACATTTCAAAGCAGGAATCTGTAATTTTATTTTATTTCTGACTCTCATCATAAAATGACAGCCTCACAGGCCACTGCTTGGAAACCACGGCTTGGCTGTGGGTGCCTTCCCCTTCCTTGCTCAGCCCCTTCCTCTGCACAATGTGGGCCTCTCAGGGGTTCCGTGAGGGCTGTCCTACTGCTTCAAACTGGCAAAGGTCTTCTCACCAGGCAGGGAAGTGTCCAGGGCTCCGTCCATGCAGATCTGCCTCTCATTCACTGACGAAGGCTTGAGGGTGTACACAACAAACAGCCCAATCCTTTATACACAGGGAGAGAAGGACAGGCTCGCAGGCGGGCTCAGCTGAGTCCGCTGAGTACATGCCAGTGTTTTCACACAGACCCACCCACGTGCAGCTGCAAGTGAGAGTTTAAGGGAAATCATCATGGCATGCTGTGTATTTCCAGAGACTTCTACAATCAGTCAGGATTCACCAGAGATGCTAACTCTGGCTCTACCTGATCAGTCAGATAGTGGCAAGGAAAGAGAAGGGGAAACACACTGGTGGCTGGGACTGCCCTTCAGGAGTCTGCAGGAGCCAGGCATGTGGGTCATCGGCAGGCAAGGATGGCAGTGCTTATGGAAATTCCTGAATATTTGGCCACAGTGGGGGAGCCTGAGCAGTGGGAACAGTAAACAAACAGCCCTGCTGGGGAAACTGGCCTGTCCCATCCTGGCTTCAGCAAACCATCATTTCCCCAACTCTCAGCCCTGAACAAAAATTCCTAGAAGGTTCCAAGTGATTCAGGATTGAGCACAATGGGGAGAGAGCTGGGGCCTGTCCTCCCTTTTTAAACAGCCCCGGGGCCCTGCTCTTCCCCCTGGGCAGCTTGGTGTGGTACCTGAGCAAGTCCTGGGTGCTGAAGTGGCCCCTCAGCTGACAGGCCAGGATGCCAATGATGGTGGGGATCTTGGAGGGGGTGAGGCTCGGCTCATTGAATAGGAAGACGAGCTTGGGTATAAGCTGTGCCTGGTGGGCAGCTTCAGCATTCCTGGGTCCTTCCCTGGTGAGTACAGGAGAGAGACAGTAAAAGCTTTTACTGGAATGAACCAAATTTGCTGTGTTTCTGCTAAAAAGGTTTTTCAAGCCAGGCTTGTTCCATGGCCCCTTAACTCCAATGCTCTCTTGGCAATTTGTCAAGATGCTGTCAGACACCCATTGAATACGTGTCTGCTAAGTGCCAGAGTCGCTCGGGTGTGCACTGCCTGTCCCCTCCGCCCCCCGGAAACCACCTTCAAGACAAACCCCAATTATTGACTTTTAAATTCTGAGCCCCAGGGAAAACTAGTGCTGGCCTCAGAAACTCAAACAAAGACAACAGACACTCATGTGACCGGGGAGTACTTCCCACCAGCCAGGAGTGCAGGGCCCTTCACTAGCTTGTCTGGATGTGTGATCTTCCTGCCCGCCCCAAACCACAAAGTGGAGAGACACGCCACTGAAAGTCAAAAGAGAAAAAGACAGAATCCACCTATCCATACCCCCTCCCTCGGATACTCACAAATCCAATTTCCAGTAAATTCTACTCCCCCAAAGAAAACAGCTCCCAGGGTAAATGTCTATTTCTTAGAAAACAACTGGTACAGGTACAGGAAGAAAGCGGAAAGTGGAAGAGAAAAAATGGTGGAGAAAAATGTGGAGGAGGGTGACTTTGGGCAGATTCCTCACCTTGAACTGTCTTTTTTTTTTTTTTCTTGTATTAACACATTAAATTCTGCTGAGCTCCACCTCCCTGATACACAAAAGAGGCAGGACCAGCCCAACTCTGTGTATGATTTACAATCACGGGCTCGTCAGGGAAGACAGATGCTCCTTTACCCAGAAGTCCCGGCTGCCTTTGGTTCTGTTTCCTCTGACAGCACTGAACAGCATGTTTTTCTCTATTCTCTTTTTATCAGACTGTGGCTTATTCTTCTCTGAATTTTACCTCTAAGTACAGGGTGTGAAATGTAGTAAATTTATAATAGATATTCATTCAGTGGCTGAGTGGAAAGCCATTTACAAATACATTCAAAATGCTGAAGGCACCAATGAGCTCTAGACCAGCCTGAGCCAGGAGGAGGCAGGTGGGGTGATATGTGGGCTTCCTTGCCTTCCTTCTCTCTTATTCTGAACACAGCCCCTGGCTCCCTTTGGGAACTACCACTTTCTAACTCCAGAGTGGAAGCCACTTTCCCAGCCCGGTCATGGGACACAGGTTGGCTCAGTGAGACTCAGTCCAATAGCTAGGACTATTAAATTTTTGAAAAGCTGTCTCTCTGCCTATGGTGTTAAGCTGAGGATGTGCTCTGAGGAGCTGCCCAGGAGCCACCTTGCTGCCACAGAAGAAAGCCTGGGCAACCTGAAGACTACGTGGAAAAGGCAGAGGCAAGAGTGGTGACAGAGCTCAGAGAAAATGATGTGAGCCTCACCCAGCTACGGGATGAGATCAGCTCTTTTCAGTTGTAAGAGCCAACGAATTCCCTCTTTACTGGTCTTTTTTCCTCTATTCTTTTTTTCCCTCCTCCCTTCCTTCTTTCCTTCTCTTTTACCTCCCTTAAGCTGGTTTGAGTTGTATTTCTACCACTGGAAGGGTAAAAGAGCCCTGACTAATTCCAAAAGTGCCTTGGAGAAGTCAGTTAGAGGGAGAGTGGACCTTTGCTGGTCACAGTTGCTGAGCCCCCAATATGTGCTTGTCCCTGGAGCTAGAGAGACCTCTAAGCCCCCAGCACCTGCCCTCCTGAGGCCTGAGACCATGAGAGGAGACTGCTCCACAAGCGTGAACCACTGGGAAGGATGTGCTCCCATTTGGGGACCCGGTGTTCTGGGAGCAGGGAAGAGCCACTGGCCACCCTGCCCTGTCTCTGTTCTGGACATTCATCCTTCAGTTCTAACCCCCAGGCTGCCAAGACCCAGCCTACCTTGGTGATTGAAGGATTTCCAAAAGATGGGAAAAGAGGCTGAGCTCCAGATTGTCTGCAGTATTCATCCAGAGCTGGAAGACAAAACAAAACACATGCTAAAATGAAGGTGTGGGAGAAGAAGGATTTGCAGGAAGCATGAGAAGATCAGTGCTGGACATGTGATCCTCTGACTTGGAATCACCAACATGATGTACCAGCTCTGGAATCAGATCAGCTGTCCTGAAACTCCAAGTAGAGAGGCGCCTCCCCTATAGGAAGGCCTTCTCTCGTCATCTCTGCTGCTACTTGGCACTTCACTGTGGGCCTGGTTCCAACCAAGGACACCTGCACTAACCGTCTCCCCCATCTGCTCAGCCTTGGGCCCACAGCCCAAGTGTCCATATTGCAAACTCATCTCATCCTCCCTGGATCCTGCAAGACAAATGATGATGTTCCCACTTTACAGATGAGAAAATAGAGGCTGAGGCAGACCAGCTGAGTGACAGTCTCCACTCACCACCAGCAAGTGGCAGGACTGGAAATAGAAGCCAGGTACAGATTTTCAGGTTTTACACTGTATTGACTACATACCCAATTTGTGCGTGCAACACATCCTTCAGCCCAAACCACAGTGTCATCTCATGCATGACAAAATTGTAAGCGAAACAAAGATATGAAATTCACTGAGATTCTGAAAGTAAAATTGATCACTCAGGTTGTTTACATTCATAGTAAACAAATGTAGCTGCTAGTGATCCTTCTGGGGCAGAATTGATGGATGCCGTCATGTCTTATTTCTACTTCCCTTTAGAGAACGCTAATATTTTTCTTCTCTAAATAGTGACAATTCCTAAGGCCCAGAATATACAAGGTTCAGGTGTGGGATTATAAGCGTGCACTCATATAGCAGCAAAAAGAGCTTGCACTTAATAACTGATACATTTCCTGGTGGCAAGAGGTGCCATAAAAAGACCCAAAATATTATTATCCGCATTTATGTATTTATTTTCTTATTTTTGAGAGACCCAAGCTGGAGTGCAGTGGCCCAAATATGACTCACTGCAGCCTTGACTTCCTGGGCTCAAGCAATTCTCCCACCTCAGCTTTGCGAGTAGCTAGGACTACAGGTTTGCACCACCATGCCTAGCTAATTGTTAAAATTTTTTTGTAGAGATGGGGTATTGTTTTACTGCTCAGGCTAGTCTCTAACTCTTGGGCTCAAGTGTTCCTCCTGCCTCCACCTCCCAAAGTGCTAGGATTACAGGTGTGAGCCACCATACCCGGCCTATTATCTGCATCTAGTAGCTAGAAAGAATGGGACTCAGGGAGACTAAGTAACTTTTCTGGCACCAGACTTTTTTTAATTGGCAGAGACTGTTTTCAAAGTCAATCCACCTGACTACGAAGCCCATTCCTTTGCCCCCACACTGGGTCCCCATGGGCATCACCTACAGATAGTGACCCATAGGGTCAATACTCAAACTTGCTTGAAGCTAAGCAGTTACCCATGACTTTGCTTACTCTTGCTGAATGGGAAATGCAAAAGAACCCCAGTGAACACAAGTTTATCGGGAGGCCTGTGAAGGTAGAGACTGTCCCTTTTTAATCCCTGGAGCCTAGCATCATACATGCCACTATCTTTCGTAAAGATGCATTACATTTTTTAAAAGAATGAGTGGATACAAAGTAAACAAAGTAAAATGAGTGGATTGTTCTTCAGCCAGGAAAAGAGTGACAGATTTCCTGCTGTTTTAAGCACAGCCACTGCCCAAACGCACACACAGAGGTGGGCCAGCTGCCATTTGGGACAGCTGGTATTGATGAAGGCAGCTCTAGTGAAAACATGGGTATCTAGCATGGCACCCCAACATACATGTCTGTAGGGCTCCAAGAGCCCTGCACACTTAGGGTATTGATTCATGAAGGCAGTCATTCAACAAATGATATCACAGGCCTGGGGCTAAGGGCTGAGAGAACTAAGAAAGTCGGATGTGAACCCACCAGTACAATAAGGTGCACCCTTTACTCTTCCCACAAAAGTTCCAGCCTCTGCCATTTCCTTTCCAGAACACAGCAACAATAACAAGTTGCCATACCCATTTGAGGCTACCTAGCTCATCAGGAAATTACATAATACCAAATGTCAGAATTTTGGGAAACATGAATAACTGAATCTTTTGATTGTTATTCTGTGTCACATAAGCCTGTACTAAGGACTATATTAAGATGTCTGGATTGGATTTGTTTGAGTATGGAGTGGATAATGTGTCAGGTATTGCTCTCTCCCCACCCCTGAGATGACTGTACTCTTAGAAATGAACTAGTCAGTTCCTTCTTTAAGAAACCAGAGGCTGGGTATGGTAGCTCATGCCTATAATCCCAGAACTTTGGGAGGCCGAGGTGGGTGGATCACCTGAGGTCAGGAGTTCAAGACCAGCCTGACCAATATGGTGAAATCCCTTCTCTAATAAATATTAAAAAATTAGCCATATGTGGTGGCACGTGCCTGTAATCCCAGCTACTTGGGAGGCTGAGGCAGGAGAATTACTTGAACCTGGGAGTCAGAGGTTGCAGTGAGCTGAGATCGCACCACTGCCCTCCAGCTTGGGCAACAGAGGGAGACTCCATCTCAAAAAAAAAAAAAGAAAGAAAGAAACCAAAACCTAAGACTTAGAAGCCCACAACTTCCTGTTCCTCCCTGATTCTCAACTTCCTGTTCCTCCCTGATTCTCAACTTCCTGTCCAACCCTGCCTTACAACTTCCTATCCAACTCTGTCTTACTTACAACTTCCTGTCCAACCTTGCCTCAACAGCTTCCTGTTCCTCCTTCCCTTACAACCTCCTGTTCCTCCTTCCCTCACAAATTTTTGTCCCTCCCTGCTTCAACAATCTCCCGTACCCACCCTCCCTCACAGCTTCCTGTCCATTCGTTTCTCAACGACTTCCTGTCTCTCCCTTCCTCACAACTTCCTCTTCCTGTCTGCTTCACACCAGTCATCACAGATCCCACCCTTTCTCCTGTGATCCACTCCTTGTCTCCTAACCCTTTGTCTCCTCCGAGGATGTGTCTCATTAGCAGTTTCTTCTCCCACTAGTATTTCAAATGTCTGGTTTTTACTGCCTCTTCTCCTTCAACCTACAAACAGACTTAAGTATCTCAGATCTTAAAACACCAAACTGACTGGGCGCCATGGCTCACGCTTGTAATCCCAGTACTTTGGGAGGCCAAGGTGGGCGGATCATGAGATCAAGAGATCAAGACCATCCTGACCAACATGGTGAAACCCCATCTCTACTACAAATACAAAAATTAGCTGGGCGTGGTGGCAGGTGCCTGTATTCCCAGCTACTCAAGAGGCTGAGGCAAGAGAATCACTTGAACCCTTGAGGCAGAGGTTGCAGTGAGCCACGATTGTGCCACTGCACTCCAGTCTGGCAACAGAGTGAGACTCCATCTCCAAAAAAAACAAACAAACCCAAAACCAAAAGTTCTGAAACTTCCTCTCTGCTATTTTCCAAAGTCCACTGACTGCCTCCACTTTCAGTCTCCCCACACTTCCCCTTACTTCGTTTTTTGTTTGTTTGAGACGAAGTCTCGCTGTTGTCTCCCAGGCTGGAATGCAATGGCATGATCTCAGCTCACTGCAACCTCCGCCTCATGGGTTCAAGTGATTCTCCTGCCTCAGCCTCCTGAGTAGCTGGAATTACAGGCACCCGCAACCATGCCCACCTAATTTTTGTATTTTTAGTAGAGACAGGGTTTCACCGTGTTGGCCAGGCTGGTCCCGAACTCCTGACCTCAGGCGATCTGCCCGCCTCCGCCTCCCCGTGCTGGGATTACAGCCATGAGCCACCAAGCCCGGCCGTTTCTCCTAACTTCTGAGTGGCTTCTGACCCCACAACTTACTTGTCACTAAGCCTGTCAGTGACCTCCAATGGGCACATACAGTGCCCACATCCCTCACCTCACTTTACTTGGTGTAGGCAGAACATGACATTTGGGAAACATTTTTCCCTTTTTGAAATTCTCTCCTCTCAATCTTTTAAATTTTATTTTGTTTCATTTCATTTTGTTTCACTTTGCTTTGCTTTTTAGCATCTGGTTCTTATTGGTGGCTTATTTTCTTAAATCCAGCTTTAAAAGCACCAGATCTCCTGAACGGGGTAGTTTTATTCAGGGTAGGGTGGGGTAGGGTGGGGTCCATGGCCATTCTAGTAGCAGGCAATGGAGCATGATGAGTTCCTGCATTGGTAATTCTTGGGCCATGCTGGTGGCCGGGACACCTTGGGGCCAGACTGGCTGAGCACGGCCACAGCACTTCAGAAGGGGCAGCAGCGGTTGCAGTCAAGACACATTATCTTATTTAGTGGTGTTTTATGGCTATTTATGTACATCTCCTTTCCCCTTGTGCACAGGGAGCCCATTCTCCAGGCCATGCTGGCTTCCTCCACAATCCTCTTTTCCAGCTTCAGATCCAGGACCAGTACATTCATCTTGGCCTGGTTCAACTGGCTAACCTCATAGTTAGGGCTCTTACGCCTGTATTTACAAAAAGATTAGCCTGAACTTTTTCATTTTCTGTACTGTTCTTTTGTGTTCTGCCATCGAGATTAGCTCGTTAAAGAAGCTAGAAAGAACCTATTTCCCACCTGGTGGAATTTCCCTATGAGTGACCGGCCTGGCGTTCCCTTCTGGTTGTTGTTTGTTTCAACAGATTTTAAACGAATGACTCACTTTACTTGATGATTCTAGGATCATTGGGGTTTTTTATTCATTTTAGAGTGCGCTCTGAAAACTTACTTTTTCGATGAGATTGTTCAAATGAACTAAGTTTTCTCATGTATTGGCACAAAGTTACTAATCCAATTGTCTTGTTTCCTTTCCAATTGCTCATTCTTCTGTGGTATTCTCCCCTTTTCCTTACTAATATTATTTATTTGTGGCTTCTGTCTTCTTTTCTTGGCCAATCTTAACAGACGTTTGTCTGTTTTAGGAGAAACAGTAATTGGCCTTGTTGATCCTCTGTATGTCTTTTCTTTCCTATTGTATTAATTTATGTTCTCATTTATATGTTTCCTTCCTTCTTTCTCTGAGTTTTGATTTTGTTTGGTCATTCTAACTTCTTGATCTGAAGTTAGAAGTTAGACATTGAATCGAATCTTGATCTATATTATACAAAGAGTATTCTCTTTTTATAATATACATATTGATGACTGTCAGTCTCCCTCTGGTCCTGCCTTCAGTGGCAGCCCTGTGGTGTTTTGATAAATAGTATTTCCCTTGTCATTTGGCTCTAAGTCACTTCTGGCTCAAGTTATGACTTTTTCACCTGCTGTCCTCATTATCCAACTACCCTTACCTCAGTTTAGGTTTCAAAATCTTCTACCTGGATTTCTTCAATCATCTCATGACCCATCTCTCTGCTTCAGAGCTCTTGTCACTGAAGTCACATACCTAAAATCAAATTCTCACGTCGTTCTACAGTTAACATCCCTAGATATCAAAAGTTTGGTAAAACTTATCAACAATCTAAAAATTGGTGATAATGCCTTTATTCTCATTATTAATTTTGATAATTTATTCTAAGAAAATGTTTTTAAAAGTGGGAGAAATATCGGCACAAAAGTCCCATCTATAACACAATTTATAACAAAATATAGACAGAATCTAAAAATTTGACAATAGAGAAATGATGAAGAAACCAGGAACTCTCAGCATAACAGAATATTATTCCGATCTCAGAACAGTGCTTGTAGGTGTTTGTAATGAAAATGTTTAAATGTTTTTGGTATGTGAGCAAAGACTAGACTCAAAATAACCTACAGTATAATCATGACTACGATTTTAAAAATGTATTATACATAGAAAATACTATAAGAGAATGCATCCAGGTTTGACAAGAATTAACTAGGTCTTGGTAATAGGAGAGTTTCCTCCTCACATTTTTCTCTAATTAAAAAATATTCTATAATAAACATATATCAATTTTTTAATAAACAAAGAAAGACCTTTGAAACTTCTCCTGAGGACCTCCACATGCCCAGGCTAAAGTGTAGTCTGGGCAGTCTAACCCCTTGGGCCTGCCTTCTCTCTCTCCTGTTCTTGCAACCAACACAAACCTGTAGGCCCCCAACAAGCCACTTGCTCTCAAGTCCCCATGGCTGCTCTCACTCTGATGTACAGTATTTGCAAATAGCATATACACTCCACCTGGAAGGTCCTTTTCCCCCTGCATTCTGACTGCCTGCTCACTCCCACTCCCCAGATGCCCTGTGCCTGTCTCACTGTGGCACCTAGCATTTGCAGTGTTACCTTGGCTATGTCCCAGTCCCATCTGGCTGTAGGGAAGGGCTGGGTTCTAGTTTTCACTGTGTCTCCAGGACATGGCCAGTACCTGACCCAGCGGGTGCTCAGTAAATGATGCTTCGTGAATGGGTTGATCCACCCAAAGCAGTTGTGTGCGATGCTCCTCAGTTAGTCTCAGGCGTGTCCTTCTGCATCCCTCAACTCACCCCTTTCAAGAATCATTTGGAAACAGCAAAGCACCACCCAAAGGAACTGAGATCATTTTTCTTTACCCTCATATGTATATGCTAATTTATAGTTTAAAAATCCTTTCCCAGATACTATCTGGCTTAACCCTCATGACAGCCTGCAAGGAGATGAAGGTCTCCACTTCACCCAAGAAAAAGAGTGGGGCTCAGAGAGGTCAAGAGATTTGTCCGAAGCCACTCAGTTCATAGGTGGCAGATGTCATTACAAACCAGGGCCTCTGGGCAGGCTTGTTTGGTTTTCCCTCTCCCTACCATCATGACTATGAGGGAAGCTGACATTCTGGGTTTAGGGGAAAGCCCAGACTTAGCATATTTACCATCACATACACTCCTGAAGGGCTAAGGGCCAATCTCTAATTACCTCGAAATTGCAGAGGATGTGCTGGAAGACACCAGTGTTGGTGATAGCAGATGACCTGAAGCCCAGCTCCACAGTGCCAGCCACTGAGAGGATCAGCTGAAAAATTCGATGGTTCAGGAGAGAGGCCTTCTTCCTCAGGAGGAACGCCATTATCTGAAAAGGTTAACACAAAGCAGTTTCCTCATGGATGCAGCATTAGAGCTTTCCCCTTCACCCACTTGTCCCAGTCCAGTCTGCAAAGCTTCTGCTCTCTGCTGCTACCATCCTTCATTCCCATGTTCTCAGAAGAAAAATACACATCAACTTCTGTGGCCACTTTTCTGTGCTGTGACCTGACTTCTCACTGGGACCCTTACTTTTCCCTGCATCTTTTCCATGTTTCGAGAATGCCACACTCTCCTGGTTTCCTCCCACACTCCTCAAGCCTCATTCTCATTTTCTGTTACTGGGTCCTTTACATGCATAACCATCCCATAAATGCTGCATTTACGGGAAGCTACCACCTGCCCATGAGCCTGGCTGCACCCAGCCAGATGTGCCTGTCAGTTGCACCAGCCCCTGGGAAGCCAGCAACATGCAGCATCCATCCCAGCATGGAGGCACTTGGGTCCCAGCATACATTTGGTGACCCAGTTTGTCTCAGGTGAAGAAGATGGGTCCCACCAAGCCTCACATCTCTGTTGACTCCAGCCCCACACGAATCAGTCTGCCCAGCCATCCATTGGCATATGAGCCTTGAGCCACCTAATCTGGAGTCTCAGCTCCTTCCATCCATGGCTCTATTCCCCATCAATGGCTCCAACACAGCCCGCCCTCTCTCCCTGTCCTCCCAGACATGTTCTTGCAACATACCCTTGGGAAGCCTTGTTTGTGATCAGAAAAGACTCAATATCTTTCCAGACTATTCATATATATATATATATATACACATATATATATATATATATACATATATATATATATATATATATATACATATATATATATATATATATACACACACACATACATATATGAAATCCCACAGCAAGACAAAATTAGGGTGGCTAAAAGTTGCATGTGAAAACATTCAGGCTGACTGGCTTCACTTTACATCAAATAGTGTCAAATGTCAAACTGACACTCAGTTGGTTCTGGCAATCCAACGCTGTCTTTCTAATAAGCTATATTTTCTTATCCTAAAGATCATAGTTTCATTGCTTCTCCTCTCTCCTCTCACCTCTCTTCCTCTCCCCAACCTGACCTCATATTTTGCTGAGAAGATAAAACCCATCAGATATGAATACTCTGTCTTCCCACCACCAAATTAACAAATACAAGTGTTGCATTCCTTCCTGTCACAAGCAGAGTCTCCCATCTACCTGGTCTCTGGATCCTACTGGTCACCATCTCAAGGACGCTGCTCTTTGAGATAACTGTTCTCTCTAAGCTTCCACTGCCCCAACCCTGGATCTCTTCCTCCTATGTACAAATATATTCTAGTATTTCTCATTGTAAAAATAACCCTCCCTCCAACCCTAATCCCTGTAGCTTTTACGCAGTTCCTCCTGCTCATAGGCAAACTTCTAGAAAGCATTATCAACACACCCTGGCTCCATGTCCTCACCTCACATTCTCTTTTCAACCCACATCAGCCAGCCACTGCCTCCACCTGGCCACCTCCCTCAGAAAGGCCACCAGGGACTTTCAGGTGGCCAAATCCAAAGAGGACGCCTCCACGCTTTGTTTGTGCTATTCTTTATTAGCATTTAACATGGTTTGACCATACCTGCCTTCTCAAAACACGTTCTTTTTTCAGATTCCTTGACGTAACTGTCTTTGGTTTTTCTTCCCTCTTGCTTCTCAATCTCCTTTACTGGGTTTTAATTATATTCCCAGCTCCACGTGGTTAGCTCCTCTTTGTTTCCCCCTCAACCTTCTTCTCGCTCTACAGCTTCTTTTTGGCAATTTCATCAATTTCCTTAGATTAAATATCATCATGGCGGCGATGACCCTCATATTTACACCTCCAGCACAGCCTGCCCCTGAGCTCCAGAGCCTTCTCTCCCACATGATACTTCACCTTCAATGTCTCACAAACATTTCCCACTGAGCGTGTTCCAGCATCTCCCTTCCTTCCTGTCAGCAGCCTGCTGGACCGCCCTGGCTCCTTTCCAGCGCCACCTGCCCAGGCTGCTCAGAGATCCTGAGACTCCTCAGGTCAGGAACACAGGCTCCTATTAGTTCAGATTCTATCTCAGCCCCTGCTTGAACCACATCCCCATGCCTCATCTTCTCCACTGGCATCAAGGGGCATTCTAACACCTCGGTCAGTCCGATTCCCTGTCCCAGCCTTCCTGCAATTGCCCATCACCTGTGAGGCAGAACCTACATTCCCTACAGTGGCAAGGTTATGGCTCCCTACCCTCCATTTGGTATGCCATGCACAGCTCCATAACCACCCTCACCTCCTAGCCGTGTGGAGGAACCCAGACCAGATCCTGGAAGTGTTTTAATGTTGGTCTGGAACAGTATCCTCCTCTTTCCCCATATTAAGAACACCCATCCTATCAAACTCAGCTGGCTATTGCTTAGTCTGAGAAGAGTCTGATAAGTCAGCTAGACAGAAAAAACAGATAGGAAGGTTTATGCTCTCCCACCCAACAAGTAAACCAGCAGATGAGCCTACAGTAAAACCTAAAAACTGATGAAATCCACTCCTGAGCAAGCCACTTAATTGAAGACCCTTGTTTTCATTCACGGATTCATTCCCCAATCCTAACTGAGCACCTAGTATCTATGGCATGTTCTTAGGTTACAGCAATAAACAAGCAGGACACATGCCCTTATGAAGCATGTGTCTGGGGGTGAAACAGACACAAATGTGGTGATACAGAAGCAGACATCACGCAAATGCACATGCAGGTTACAAAGAAAGAAACACAAAGTGAGAAAACGTGCCTAGAAAAGGATGAGGGAGGATGGAGGTTGCATTTTATAAAGAGCGGACAAGAAAGTTTAAAAAAAAAAAAATAAAATAATACTATTTCTTCAATCAAACCTGCCATTTACCACCTCTCTTGCCAGCCAGCTTCTCCTTCTGATTTTCCCCAAAGACATAAATATTTGAAATGTTTCCTTTTTAAAGACAGAATAACAATTTTAAAATTTCCTTATTCTGCCTTCATGTGTAAGTGTACAATAAACCTCTGAATCTGATGAGCTTTTTTACTCAAAGGAGGTATCTGAGAGACTCTCCCTCATGCTAACAGTATTTTTCTGTCCACCTTCTTGGATGGTAAGTCCCATGAAAACAGGGACTAAACTCATCTTGTTCACCTCACATCCCTAGTGCCTAGCACAGTGCCTGGTCTTAAGAAGCATTTGATCAATTAAGTTGAGTAAAGAGATTCCATCCTTGGGCCACTCCTTGTCTCTACCATCTCTTCCTGGAAAGCTCAGCCAGCTCAGTCTCCAGGAAACCTCTTGATGAGCTTCCTTTTTTAACAAAACCCTTTTTGACCCCTCTACCTACATGTGACAGCAGGCGCTATGTACCTCTGTGGTAGATAGTTCCTTCTCTCAAGGCAATGTTCTCATTTCTGAACCCTCACTGAGAGCTCACCGTGCCCACCCCCCATCCCCAGGACTGGGCAATGAGACCACAGTGAGCCTGAGGTAGTCTGAGCTTTCTAAGAAGCTCAGAGTTTCTGGGAAGATAGCCAGGTAGCCAGTGAGTCACAAAGCATGTAGTAGTTCTTGATGTGAATCTTGGACACCGATTGCATTTTTATTTATGTTAAAATTATTTTGGTTCTTGTTTTATTTTATCCTTCTAGATACACTCATGAGGGCAGGAACTGATTTGTGCCATTTTAGAAATGGTCACAATAATTATTAAAATCCCTAGCCACAGCAGATATCCTTGTGCTGTATTAGAATAGATCCTACTACTATCATCTTTAACAGCATATTCAGAGAAAACCTTTGTGTACCAATATACCTAATTCTTGAGTTTTAGCGTAAACTCAGACATACCCATTTACTCATTCCCAAAACATGTACTGAGTGTCTTCATGGTGTCAGTAATACACCAGCAAAGAGTAAAAAATATTAGGATCTTTAGAAGATTCCAGTAGAGATGTGTAGAAAGGGCATTCCAGTGTGGGTGCGAGAGCAGTTAAAACGGGATGTGCCCATGGTGCCAAGGGGACCAGGAGACAGCCACATGCTCAGCTGGGGGAAGAGAATGCTGCCTTTGCTATTTGAGCTTGATCTGGGAAAACAGAAAGAGGGTGCTTGAGGGAGAAAAAAAGAGGTGCTCCAAGTGGAGGCCACAGGCACACAAAGTCGCTGTTTAATGATTGGAGAAGGTGCAGGATTTGGGGAGGTGGGAGCATAGGCTGAAATGTTGGCTGGATTGGAGATGGGCTGGAAGGAAAGGTCTGTGGCCAGTTTTGCATGGCTTTGAAAACCTGTCTAGGGACTTTGGGATATGGTATCGGTAATCAGATGCCTTTGAAGGTTTTACACACAGGAGGGACACCACCAGATATGTGATGTGGGGCTACAGCTGGCATCAGTGGGCTACGAGGGACAGGCTGGGGGAAGGGTTTACTGTCCAGCTGTGGCAGTAGTCCAGACAGACAGGGGGAGTGCCCAGAAGGCCATCACACAGCTCTCTTCTGCTCTAACCCTGACCCAGTAGCCAGAGACACAGGAGGCTTTGCCCTAATCACCCAGCAGCCCCCACACCAGAAGAAGCCTCCACTGCCTGAGACCCGTGACATGGCCCAGACCCCGACCCTGGCCCTGCCCTCCTAATTCCTCACCTGGCTGCCTCCCAGCCATGTGAGAAGTTACTCAAGGGCAGTGGCCACGTCTCATCCGACTTTACCAATTCTAAGTAGCAACGACAATCACAGTAAACACATGCAAAGCAGGTCCCCTGTGCAGGTGCTCCTCTAAGCTCTCAACACATATAAACACAGTCATCACAACCCTGCAAAACAGGTGCTCTCATAATCCCATTTTACACATGAGGGAACTGACGCACAAAGAGATTAAGAACTAGAAATGACTAACGTTTACTTAGCACTCATTCTGGGCCTGACATAATTCTAACCTCTTCACTTGTGTGAAATCATCTAATCCTCACTGCAACCCTATTACAGTCCATATCTTACAGGTGGGGAAACAGGCAGAGGATAAGTAACTCATCTAAGGTTAAATAGCAAATTAGAAGAGATAGGATTTAAACTCTGGCAGTGTGCTCTGCAGCCTGGGCTCTCAGCCACCGTGCTAGAGACAAGGTGGGGAGACCACCACAAATGACGTTAGAATTTGTCAGTGAAAAGGGCCAGAAGCCGCAGCCAGGTGAGCATCCTCACCCTGAGCAGAGCTCTTGGGCTGGCTGTTGCCTGCCCCTCCTGTGCTGCAAAGTTGCTGGTCTCAGAACCCAAGGGCTTTTGGCTCCCCTTCTCTAGAAGTCACCCTGGAGGGAATGCAACTGGGGCAAGCAACGCTCGTCCCTGTTTCCTGGGGATGACAGCCCTTTCAGGAGTCTCAGTCCCAGGTGGGAGGATGGGATTACCTGGTACCCACAGATGTGTTGCATCAGGAAGTCACACATGGCATTACTGGTCAGGACCGAGTGCAGAACTTTCACAGCCGCATACATGGTATGGTCATCTGTCGCTAAGGAGATGAGGCCCAGGAGGATGGCGGGCCCGCCAATGAAGTCCAGGCTGCTGGCAGCAGGGCTGGAGTGGAATACCCTCACCCCTGTGTGGCATAAAGTGGGCATTTCATTAACATGTCACAGCTTCATTACAATGGGAAATGCCCCGACAGCACAGGAGGACCAATGAGCTACCAGTGCCACCATCCACCCACAGCCAGAGGGACCTGTGCACCTGGGA
This sequence comes from Symphalangus syndactylus, assembly GCF_028878055.3. Classification (NCBI taxonomy): domain Eukaryota; kingdom Metazoa; phylum Chordata; class Mammalia; order Primates; family Hylobatidae; genus Symphalangus; species Symphalangus syndactylus. Next base: position 84,761,025 of record NC_072426.2, read on the forward strand.
CAGGCTGGGAGGAAGAGCAGGAGGCTCTGAAAGTCTTAGATGGCTGGGAGATACTGTGCTAAGTCCTTTCTTTGCCATCAGAAGGCTGAACGGCCCATAGTATTTCAGATTGCTGCCCTCGGCCTTCACTCCAGGGTGTTGGATGAGCCAGACCCCTGAGCCTCAGTATCCCTATTGCTCCAACAACCCATTGCTCTTGCCTGTCCTCTAGATCCTGCTGGGCAGGGCACTTGCACCAATTTGTTGCCTTGCTATTGCTCAATTGAATGGTGACCAGCAGTTTTCACTCAAACAGCCACAACCAGTGCTTCTGCTCAAAAGCCCCACTGTACTCACTAGATAGACAGGTTCCTGTTGTCACAGACAGCAGCCTGGTTAGTAGCTGAGCTCACTACTGATTGCCAGATGTTGCCAGGTGAACAGATCCTCACGCTTTCTGGAAGACTAACTCTCTGTCTGGATTCACCCCCAGCTCTGGTCCTCCCCACCCTGGTTCCCCGGCACACTCTATCCTCTCCACCACTGCAGAACTCCAGGGTGCACAAGCCATGACAGCACAAACCCTGCTTCCCAAATAGCAGCAAAGCTTCCCAGCTGAACACACCTAATTGACCCACAGCAACAGCTCCAATGGTCCGCAGAGACCCTGACAGGTGGCCAGCACAATTCCTCAGCAAGAACACGGGCATGGCATTGTCACGGGATGAAATGTTCATCTAGAGAAATGAGCAGCAATTAGTCCTAAGAAACTCCTGCAAAAGAAGAAGTGTTGTCCACGAGCTCCTGGAGGGCAGGCCCTCTGGGGCCTGGCCCAGTGCTGACACTCCATCAGCAATAATCAGAGAATGAATAGCAATTGAACCAATGTCAGGGGATTGAAGCCAAAATTCAGGCTCATGCATTCTGTCTCCCAAGCTGTGGCTGAATTGTAAGTGAGCAGCTTCAGTTACGCGGTCTGAGCCACCAGTGTCCCACGTGCTCACAGTGAGGTGCTAAGAAGAGCAAGAGGGACCCAAGGACACTTTCAGATGGAACAGCGCTACCAAGGTGAGGGCTGCCACCTTCTCAGACTAGGGTTGTTCAGGTTCTGGGAGCCCAATCTCTACAGGTGTCAAACGGGCAAGAAGATAGAAATCCTGGCCTCCTACATCAGAAAGCGGTGTGTTGCTGCTAAGCCACAACTTTCATGATCAACAGGACCTAGTTCCTGACTCCCCATCCTCTGGGGGTACCCTCTGTCCATGAGGGTGAAGAGAATATAAACAAATTGCAAATTTTCATCAGTGCTAAGCAAAAGAGCTCTTTATGCAAAAATTGGAAGTAAATTTAATGGCATCCCCATCTACAAACATATCTCCTTGTTGTTTTGAAAATTTACTGCTTTTTGTTTGTTTGTTGGTTGTTTTAATCACAGCAATACTGGATGCTGCTGTGAATCACACCTGTAATCCCAACTACTCAGGAGGCCAAAGCAGGAGGATCACTTGAGCCCAGGAGTTCAAGACCAGCCTGGGCAACATAGAGAGATCCCATCTGTAAAAAAAATAAAAAATTAAAATTAAAAAAATCACAACAACTCAAAGAATATCTCAGTGTTAGTGGGTCATTAATACCCAGGACTAGGGAAGCTCAATAGTGTTTTCAATGTTGCAAAGGTATTTAAAATATGTCATTTGTTCTTGTTCTTTTATTTATGATTTTTCTTTTTTTTTTTTTTTTTACATTTCTTTTTTTTTTAATTATACTTTAGGGTTTTAGGGTACATGTGCACAATGTGCAGGTTTGTTACATATGTATCCATGTGCCATGTTGATTTCCTGCACCCATTAACTCGTCATTTAGCATTAGGTGTATCTCCTAATGCTGTCCCTCCCCGCTCCCCCCACCCCACAACAGTCCCCAGAGCGTGATGTTCCCCTTCCGGTGTCCATGAGTTCTCATTGTTCAATTCCCACCTATGAGTGAGAACATGCGGTGTTTGGTTTTTTGTCCTTGCGATAGTTTACTGAGAATGATGTTTTCCAGTTTCATCCATGTCCCTACAAAGGACACGAACTCATCATTTTTTATGGCTGCATAGTATTCCATGGTGTATATGTGCCACATTTTCTTAATCCAGTCTATCGTTGTTGGACATTTGGGTTGGTTCCAACTCTTTGCTATTGTGAATAGTGCCGCAATAAACATACGTGTGCATGTGTCTTTATAGCAGCATGATTTATAGTCCTTTGGGTATATACCCAGTAATGGGATGGCTGGGTCAAATGGTATTTCTAGTTCGAGATCCCTGAGGAATCGCCACACTGACTTCCACAATGGTTGAACTAGTTTACAGTCCCACCAACAGTGTAAAAGTGTTCCTATTTCTCCACATCCTCTCCAGCACCTGTTGTTTCCTGATTTTTTAATGATGGCCATTCTAACTGGTGTGAGATGGTATCTCACTGTGGTTTTGATTTGCATTTCTCTGATGGCCAGTGATGAGGAGCATTTCTTCATGTGTTTTTTGGCTGCATAAATGTCTTCTTTTGAGAAGTGTCTGTTCATGTCCTCTGCCCACTTTTTGATGGGGTTGTTTGTTTTTTTCTTGTAAATTTGTTTGAGTTCATTGTAGATTCTGGATATTAGCCCTTTGTCAGATGAGTAGGTTGCAAAATTTTTCTCCCATTGTGTAGGTTGCCTGTTCACTCTGATGATAGTTTCTTTTGCTGTGCAGAAGCTCTTTAGTTTAATGAGATCCCATTTGTCGATTTTGGCTTTTGTTGCCATTGCTTTTGGTGTTTTAGACATGAAGTCCTTGCCCACGCCTATGTCCTGAATGGTATTGCCTAGGTTTTCTTGTAGGATTTTAATGGTTTTAGGTCTAACATATAAGTCTTTAATCCATCTGGAATTAATTTTTGTATAAGGTGTAAGGAAGGGATCCAGTTGCAGCTTTCTACATATGGCTAGCCAGTTTTCCCAGCACCATTTATTAAATAGGGAATCCTTTCCCCATTTCTTGTTTTTGTCAGGTTTGTCAAAGATCAGATAGTTGTAGCAATGCGGCATCATTTCTGAGGGCTCTGTTCTGTTCCATTGATCTATGTCTCTGTTGTGGTACCAGTACCATGCTGTTTTGGTTACTGTAGCCTTGTAGTATAGTTTAAAGTCAGGTAGTGTGATGCCTCCAGCTTTGTTCTTTTGGCTTAGGATTGACTTGGCAATGCGGGCTCTTTTTTGGTTCCATATGAACTTTAAAGTAGTTTTTTCCAATTCTGTGAAGAAAGTCATTGGTAGCTTGATGGGGATGGCATTGAATCTATAAATTACCTTGGGCAGTATGGCCATTTTCACGATATTGATTCTTCCAACCCATGAGCATGGAATGTTCTTCCATTTGTTTGTATCCTCTTTTATTTCATTGAGCAGTGGTTTGTAGTTCTCCTTGAAGAGGTCCTTCACATCCCTTGTAAGTTGGATTCCTAGGTATTTTATTCTCTTTGAAGCAATTGTGAATGGGAGTTCACTCATGATTTGGCTCTCTGTTTGTCTGTTATTGGTGTACAAGAATGCTTGTGATTTTTGTACATTAATTTTGTATCCTGAGACTTTGCTGAAGTTGCTAATCAGCTTAAGGAGATTTTGGGCTGAGACAATGGGGTTTTCTAGATATACAATCATGTCATCTGCAAACAGGGACAATTTGACTTCCTCTTTTCCTAATTGAATACCCTTTATTTCCTTCTCCTGCCTGATTGCTCTGGCCAGAACTTCCAGCACTATGTTGAATAGGAGCGGTGAGAGAGGGCATCCCTGTCTTGTGCCAGTTTTCAGAGGGAATGCTTCCAGTTTTTGCCCATTCAGTATGATATTGGCTGTGGGTTTGTTGTAGATAGCTCTTATTATTTTGAGATATGTCCCATCAATACCTAATTTATTGAGAGTTTTTAGCATGAAGGGTTGTTGAATTTTGTCAAAGGCCTTTTCTGCATCTATTGAGATAATCATGTGGTTTTTGTCTTTGGTTCTGTTTATATGCTGGATTACATTTATTGATTTGCGTATGTTGAACCAGCCTTGCATCCCAGGGATGAAGCCCACTTGATCATGGTGGATAAGCTTTTTGATGTGCTGCTGGATTCGGTTTGCCAGTATTTTATTGAGGATTTTTGCATCAATGTTCATCAAGGATATTGGTCTGAAATTCTCTTTTTTGGTTAAGTCTCTGCCAGGTTTTGGTATCAGGACGATGCTGGCTTCGTAAAATGTGTTAGGGAGGATTCCCTCTTTTTCTATCGATTGGAATAGTTTCAGAAGGAATGGTACCAGTTCCTCCTTGTACCTCTGGTAGAATTCAGCTGTGAATCCATCAGGTCCTGGACTCTTTTTGGTTGGTAAGCTATTGATTATTGCCACAATTTCAGAACCTGTTATTGGCCTATTCAGAGATTCAACTTCTTCCTGGTTTAGTCTTGGGAGGGTGTATTTGTCGAGGAATTTATCCATTTCTTCTAGATTTTCTAGTTTATTTGCATAGAGGTGTTTGTAGTATTCTCTGATGGTAGATTGTATTTCTGTGGGATCGGTGGTGATATCCCCTTTTTCGTTTTTTATTGCATCTATTTGATTCTTCTCTCTTTTCTTCTTTATTAGTCTTGCTAGCGGTCCATCAATTTTGTTGATCTTTTCAAAAAACCAGCTCCTGGATTCATTAATTTTTTGAAGAGTTTTTTGTGTCTCTATTTCCTTCAGTTCTGCTCTGATTTTAGTTATTTCTAGCCTTCTGCTAGCTTTTGAATGTGTTTGCTCTTGCTTTTCTAGTTCTTTTAATTGTGATGTTAGGGTGTCAATTTTGGATCTTTCCTGCTTTCTCTTGTGGGCATTTAGTGCTATAAATTTCCCTCTACACACTGCTTTGAATGTGTCCCAGAGATTCTGGTATGTTGTGTCTTTGTTCTCATTGGTTTCAAAGAACATCTTTATTTCTGCCTTCATTTCATTATGTACCCAATAGTCATTCAGGAGCAGGTTGTTCAGTTTCCATGTAGTTGAGCGGTTTTGACTGAGTTTCTTAATCCTGAGTTCTAGTTTGATTGCACTGTGGTCTGAGAGACAGTTTGTTATAATCTCTGTTCTTTTACATTTGCTGAGAAGAGCTTTACTTCCAACTATGTGGTCAATTTTGGAATAGGTGTGGTGTGGTGCTGAAAAAAATGTATATTCCGTTGATTTGGGGTGGAGAGTTCTGTAGATGTCTATTAGGCCCACTTTATGTAGAGCTGAGTTCAATTCCTGGATATCCTTGTTAACTTTCTGTCTCGTTGATCTGTCTAATGCTGACAGTGGGGTGTTAAAATCTCCCATTATTATTGTGTGGGAGTTTAAGTCCCTTTGTAGGTCACTGAGGACTTGCTTTATGAATCTGGGTGCTCCTGTGTTGGGTGCATATGTATTTAGGATAGTTAGCTCTTCTTGTTGAATTGATCCCTTTACCATTATATAATGGCCTTCTTTGTCTCTTTTGATCTTTGTTGGTTTAAAGTCTATTTTATCAGAGACTAGGATTGCAACCCCTGCCTTTTTTTGTTTTCCAGTTGCTTGATAGATCTTCCTCCATCCCTTTATTTTGAGTCTATGTGTGTCTCTGCACGTGAGATGGGTTTCCTGAATACAGCACACTGATGGGTCCTGACTCCTTATCCAGTTTGCCAGTCTGTGTCTTTTGATTGGAGCATTTAGCCCATTTACATTTAACGTGAATATTGTTATGTGTGAATCTGATCCTGTCATTATGATGTTAGTTGGTTATTTTGCTCGTTAGTTGCTATAGTTTCTTCCTAGCCTCGATGGTCTTTACAATTTGGCATGTTTTTGCAGGGGCTGGTACCGGTTGTTCCTTTCCATGTTTAGTGCTTCCTTCAGGAGCTCTTTTAGGGCAGGCCTGGTGGTGACAAAATCACTCAGCATTTGCTTGTCTGTAAAGTATTTTATTTCTCCTTCACTTATGAAGCTTAGTTTGGCGGGATAGGAAATTCTGGGTTGAAAATTCTTTTCTTTAAGAATGTTGAATATCGGCCCCCACTCTCTTCTGGCTTGTAGAGTTTCTGCTGAGAGATCAGCTGTTAGTCTGATGGGCTTCCCTTTGTGGGTAACCCGACCTTTCTCTCTGGCTGCCCTTAACATTTTTTCCTTCATTTCAACTTTGGTGAATCTGACAATTATGTGTCTTGGAGTTGCCCTTCTCGAGGAGTATCTTTGTGGCGTTCTCTGTATTTCCTGAATCTGAATGCTGGCCTGCCTTGCTAGATTGGGGAAGTTCTCCTGGATAATATCTTGCAGAGTGTTTTCCAACTTGGTTCCATTCTCCCCATCATTTTCAGGTACACCAATCAGACGTAGGTTTGGTCTTTTCACATAGTCCCAAATTTCTTGGAGGCTTTGTTCATTTCTTTTTGTTCTTCTTTCTCTAAACTTCCCTTCTCTCTTCATTTCATTCATTTCATCTTCTATCAGCGATACCCTTTCTTCCAGTTGATCGCATCTGCTACTGAGGCTTCTGCTTTCTTCGCGTAGTTCTCGAAACTTGGCTTTCAGCTCCATCATCTCCTTTAAGCCCTTCTCTCCATTGGTTATTCTAGTTATCCATTCTTCTAATTTTTTTTCAAAGTTTTTAACTTCTTTGCTATTGTTTTGAATTTCCTCTCGTAGCACAGAGTAATTTGATCGTCTGAAGCCTTCTTCTCTCAACTCATCAAAGTCATCCTCCATCCAGCTTTGTTCCGTTGCTGGTGAGGAACTGCGTTCCTTTGGAGGAGGAGAGGTGCTCTGTTTTTTAGAGTTTCCAGTTTTTTTGGTCTGTTTTTTCCCCATCTTTGTGGTTTTGTCTACTTTTTGTCTTCGATGATGGTGATGTACAGATGGGTTTTTGCTGTGGATGTCCTTTCTGTTTGTTAATTTTCCGTCTACCAGACAAGACCCTCAGCTGCAGGTCTGTTGGAGTTTACTAGAGGTCCACTCCAGACCCTGTTTGGCTGGGTGTCAGCACCGGTGGCTGCAGAACAGCGGATTTTCATGAGACCACAAATTCAGCTGTCTGATAGTTCCTCTGAAAGTTTTGTCTCAGTACCCGGTTGAATGAGGTGTCAGTCTGTCCCTACTTGGGGGGTGCCTCCCAGTTAGGCTGCTCAGGGGTGAGGGATCCACTTTAGGAGGCAGTCTGTCCGTTCTCACATCTCCAGCTGCATGCTGGGAGAACCACTACTCTCTTCAAAGCTGTCAGTCAGACAGGGACATTTAAGGCTGTGGAGGTTCTCGCTGAGTTTTTGGTTGTCTGTGCCCTGCCCCCAGAGGTGGAGCCTACAGAGGCAGGCAGGCCTACTTGAGCTGTGGTGGGCTCCACCCAGTTCGAGCTTCCTGGCTACTTTGTTTACCTAAGCAAGCCTGGGCAATGGCGGGCGCCCCTCCCCCAGCCTCGTTGCCGCCTTGCAGCGTGATCTCAGACTGCTGTGCTAGCAATCAGCAAGACTCTGTGGGCATAGGACCCTCCGAGCCAGGTGCGGGACACAATCTCCCAGTGTGCCGTTTTCCAGGCCCGTTGGAAAAGCGCAGTATTAGGACGGGACTGACCCGATATTCCAGGTGCCGTCTGTTTCCCCTTTCTTTGACTAGGAAAGGGAACTCCCTGACCCCTTGCGCTTCCCGAGTGAGGCAATGCCTCGCCCTGCTTCGGCTCGCGCACAGTGCGCTTCACTGACTGTCCTGAACCCACTGTTAGGCACTCCCTAGTGAGATGAAACCGGTACCTCAAGCAGAAATGCAGAAATCACCCGTCTTCTGTGTCGCTGGGGCTGGGAGCTGGAGACCGGAGCTGTTCCTATTCGGCCATTTTGGCTCCACCCTATTTATGATTTTTCTTCTCTGAATAATTATAAATGAAAGGCTTAGTCTGGGAGGATGCCAGTGGGTGAGGAGGCATAGGATATTTTAACAAATGAAGTGGGAAACATGTATTTGTGTATTCATCTACACATGTGCAAACATGAAATAGTGTTTACTTAAGCACTGAAAGCTAAAGCAAACCATGAAACCAGATTCCAACAGAGATTAGCAGCGAAGTTAGAAGATGTACCTCTTTGGCGATCAGGCGGCTGTCCACCTCATTGTAAGCATTTCTGATGTCCGCTACACTGGTGACAGAGGAGCTGGCGATGTGAAGTCCAAAAGAAACTCTTTCTTCTGCAACGAGGGGCGTGGCTTCACTGTCCGGGTCCTCCCCTGTAACAACACATCTTTAATCATTTCTAGTCTAACTTTACAGAGCAGGAAATTAATCCTCATACAATTTAATATCTCTGTCACACAGCAAAGTAATCATTGAGAGGATGTTTGTATGTTGTCACATTGCATGTTTTTGCACATTGTATGTTTGCATGTCATTTGTTTTCCCCTCTTCTCTGATGCTTATAGAAAACCATGGGCTGGGTGTGGTGGCTCACGCCTGTAATCCCAGCACTTTGGGAGGTTAAGACAGGCAGATCACTTGAGGTCAGGATTTCGAGACCAGACTAGCCAACATGGTGAAATCTCATCTCTACTAAAAGTACAAAAAATCAGCTGGGCATGGTGGTGCATGCCTGTAGTCCCAGCTACTTGGGAGGCTGAGGCAGGAGAATGGCTTGAACCGGGGAGGCAGAGGTTGCAGTGAGCCCAGATCATGCCATTGCACTCCAGTCTGGGTGACAGAGTGAGACTCTGTTGAAGAAGAAGAAGAAGAAGGAGGAGGAGGAGGAGGAGGAGGAAGAGAAAAAGAAAACCATGGCGAAGTCTCCCAAGATTTGTCTTACCATGAAATAGATGCACTCCAGGTGCGAAACTACCAGAGCTTAAAACATCTGTCAAGTATATAACCTCATTCCCTGAAAGCAAACTGTTAAGTGACAAGAAACCTGACCTGAAATAGGCTGAGCTGAAATGTCTAATTTTCAATGAGCTGCACAGCCATGGCAAACACCCCAGTTTGAATTAACATACTGGTCTCTAAGTCAATGATACCCATTGTGCTAGTAGAGAAGGGTGGCATGAATATAGAATTGGTAAGACTTTGGCTCTAGACCTGACCTCGTCCCACTGCTCTGGCCAGTGCCATTTGCCACAGGAAATGAAATTCAAAGACATCATGGGCCTGGAGACAGAAATGCTCAAGAGCACTCAATCGCCCTTCAGCACATACAGGCCACTGACATAGATTCATTTATCATTCTTTCCAGATGGGAGCTGACCCCTTTGACTTGATGGAGCACAGAGAACAATGCTCCCTGCTTGAATAACAACAATCAATAATGAAAATGTGGATGTTTTGTCTGCCTGTTTAATAATTGAAGACAACAGTATACTTTAGTTAAAAAGCTTCTTCATTAAAAGCAATGTAACTTATTTATCTCATTCTCTTCTCTCTTTCTTTGCTGATAGTATTGCCCAACCCACCTCTTCCCCATTAGGGCTTTGGAGCTGAAATCTAAAGATATTGTCATTTCCTTTTCTGTGACATTTTCTCTTGGGTTGTAAATATATAATGATACAATTACAGAGGTCTTCCCTAATGACTGACCTTAACGCTGAGCTTATTCTCTGAAAATATGCTATAAATAACTAGATGTCCATTTAAAAACTAATATCAGCAAGAACATTGCAAATCAAAACACTCCATACCTTGGACATGCACAGCTTGGAAGTTACCACAATATCTTGGGCCAAGTTTGTTAATAACTTCCAGAGTTTCCATTGAAATGGCTTCTTCAAAGAGGTATGTGGGGCCAAGACGCCAGATTAGTGAAGACTTTTGTTTCCAGACTCGAGGGGTAGCAATATATCCATAAACATCCACAAATGCGGATGGATCCATAGAAAGGAAAGGCCCTGGCAGAGCCTGGATGTATAACATCTGTTAAAATAAAAAGGACAAGAGTGGGTAGTATTTGATCTCAGAGTTAATCAAGTAAATACAAAGTGATATAACATGATGCATCTTATTCTCATCTCATAGTAAAAATGTATTTTATCTAAAAAACTAAAATATAATTCTCAAATCTCAGAAGTATGCAGCAAAACAAGTTATTAAATTTGGAGTAAAAAACTGACGCTGTCCTTTTGAAAATAAATTTGATAAAAAATATTAAGAAACAAAAAAATGTCCACCTTTCCTATCTCAGTCATTCTACTAAGAACCTGAATGTCTAGTATCGGCAAATTAATAATAAAAGTTTTATGTATGAGCAATAATTACATACATACTGAGTGGAAAGGAAGAAATAAAACTGTTTCTATCATGTCCATGTAGAAAGTTCCAAGGAATTTTTTTTAATATCCTAGAACTAAGAAGTGAATTCAGCAAGGTCACAAGATACATGATCAATACACAAAAATCAATTTTATTTTTGAGAGGCTAACAATAAACAGAAACTAAAATTAAACACAATACCACTTACAATTATACACAAGAAAACGAAATACTTAGTAAGACACATAGAGGATCTGTATACTGAAAATTCCTAAGTGATGATGGAAAAAGTCAAAGATGACCTATATAAATGGAGAGACATACCAGGTTCATGGATAGAAAGGTTCACTATAGTAAAGATGTTATTTCCCCTCCAGTTGATCAGTAAGTATAATGCAATTCCAGCAAGGTTTTTTGTAGACACAAACAAGCTAATCCTAAAATGTATATGGGAAGGCACAGGTCCTAGAATAGCTTAAACAACTCGGAAAAAGAAGAATTAAGTTGGGGAAGGAACTACTCTAATAATGACTTATTATATAGCTATAAAATCAATATAGTGTGACATTGGTATAAAGATAATCACATAGATCAATGGAAGAGAATAGAGAACCCAGAAATAAGCTTATGTAAGAATGCTCACCTGATTTTTGACAAAGATGCAAAAGCAATTCAATTGAGAAATGATAGACTCTTCAACAAATGGTACTGGAGCAGTTGAACATCCACAGGCAAAGAAATGAACTTAAACCTTACACCTTATACAAAAATTAATTCATAATTGATCACAAACTCAAGTGTAAAATGTAAAACTAGAAAATTTTTAGGGAAAAAAATAGGAGAATATCTCCAGGATCTAGGACTAGGCAAAATATTCTCAAATGACACCAAAAGCATGAGTCATATAAGGAAAAACTAATGAATTATACTCAGCAAAACCAGAAACTTTACCCATGTGAATGAGGATTAAAAGACATGCTACAGGCTAGGAGGAATTATCACAAATCACATACCTAACAAAGGACTAGTGTCTAGAATATATATGTATATATATAGACACACACACAATACATGTATATATTTTAAAACCCTAAAACCCTTAAAACTCAACAGTTTAAGGCCAGCCGCAGTGGCTCATGCCTGTAATCCCAGCACTTTGGGAGGCCGAGGCAGGCGGATCAGGAGGTCAGGAGACCGAGACCATCCTGGCTAACATGGTGAAACCCCGTCTCTACTAAAAAACACAACAAAAATTAGCCGGGAGTGGTGGCGGGCGCCTGTAGTCCCAGCTACTGGGGAGGCTGAGGCAGGAGAATGGCATGAACCCAGGAGGCGGAGCTTATAGTGAGCCGAGATCGCGCCACTGCACTCCAGCCTGGGCGACAGAGCGAGACACCGTCTCAAAAAATAAATAAATAAATAAATAAACTCAACAGTTTAAAAAAGTAAACAATGCAACCGGGTGTGGTGGCTTATGCCTGTAATCCCAGCACTTTGGGAGGCTGAGGTGGGCAGATCACGAGGCCAGGAGATCGAGACAATCCTGGCCAACATAGTGAAAACCCATCTCCACTAAAAATACAAAAATTAGCTAGGCGTGGTGGTGGGCACCTGTAATCCCAGCTACTCTGGATTCTGAAGCAGAAGAATCGCTTGAACACGGGAGGCAGAGGTTGCAGTGAGCCGAAATTGCCCCACTTCACTCCAGCCTGCCAACAGAGTGAGACTCCATCTCAAAAAAAAAAAAAAAAAAAGCAAACAATGCAATTAGAAAATGGATGGACATCACTGAGGAGAATATACAGATGGCAAATAAGCACATGAAAAGATGAGATGTTCAACCTCATTAGCCGTTAAGGAAATACAAATTAAAAACACAGTGAGATATTACTACACAACTATCATAATGGCTAATATAGAAATAGTGACAACATTAAGTGCAGAAAAACTGCCTCACTCATCCATTGTTAGCGGAAATGTCAAATGATACAATCATTTTCAAAATAGTTTGGCAGTTTCTTATAAAACTAAACATTCAATTACCATAGAAACCAGCAATTGAACTCTTGGAATTCATCCCAGATAAATGAAGACTTAAATTCACACAAAAACCTGTGCACAAATGCTCACAAAGCTTTATTTGTAATAGCCAAAACCTGAAACATCCCAGATGTCCTTCAATGGATAAATGACTAAACAAACTATGGCACATCCATACCTTGAAATACTACTCAGAAATAAAAAAGAATGAACTGCGGCTACAGGCAAAAGTTTGGATGAATTTCCAAGTATACTTCCATATATTGCTGTGTGCCACATTACAATGTTCCAAGTCAGTGTCAGAGCACATATGCAATGGTGGTCCATCAGATAATAATATCATATTTTACTGTACTTTTTCCATGTTTAGAGTGTTTAGATACGCAAATACCACTGTGTTACAGTTGCCTACAGTATTCAGTACAGCCACATGCTGTCTAGGTTTGTAGCCTAGGAGCAATAAGCTATACCATATAGCCTGAGTGTTAGGTTAAATGAACTAAGTAGTATACAAGATTTTCTATACTTCGAGGCCATACTATTTTTTTAAAGGGATAAAACTGAAATTACAAAATATGATAAAGTAGCAGGAGGGTAGCTAATCTTCTTTTCTCTATTTTTGAGCTATTTCAAAATGCATTTATATTATTCTTATAATTACTATAAAATCACTATATATAAGAATATGTTTATAAATATGTACAATTGGCCCTGCATATCTGGGGGTTCCATATCCTTGGATTCAACCAACTTTGGATCAAAAATATTCAGGAAAAGAACAATAAAAAATAGTGCTATAACAATAAAAAATACAGTATGACAACTATTGATGTAGCATTCACATTGTATTAGGTATTATAAATCATCTAGAGCTTAGTTAAGCATGCAGGAGGGTATGCATCTGTTATTTGCGAATACTACACCATTTTATTTAAGGGACCTAGGTATCCATGCAGTTTGGCATCCAGGAAGGGTCCTGGAGCCAATCCCCTGAGGAAACTGAGGGATGACTGTATTTTTCTAAATGAGAGTTTACATAATTTCAGAAATATTCTTTTTCACCCTACCAATTAAGTGAGATTTTCAAATAAAAGCAAACAAATTGTTCAACCACCAAGGCTTGCCAGGAGTATGATTTTCTGTGCTCTCTTCTCTCTCTGTTCTCGCAGGCACAGAGTCCTCCTCTCTCTCCCACACTGAAGCACCACTCACCCCTCCAACCCACCTTGCTCCTCTCTTCCCAAATTCCCAGTGTATGCACAATGCCCCATTCAGGTTGACTAATAAATGTCTAACGTCTCATAAAGTTTCCAAATCATTTTGCCCAATTCAAACTATTAAAATGCTCCATATCTTTCCAAATTTATCTGAGTTTCCTTTGGCAATGAAAACAAAGGCTCAGCATTTTGAGAAGGGCTGTTAAACTAGTCAAATTAAGCTGAAGTTCTCACATCTTACTCTTGTCCAACAGATGCTTGCATCAGAACACAGGCCTTTCTGTTTATCCCGGTTGAGTTTCACTTGCTGGTCCTGACCCAACTTGTTGAGATTATTTTGGAAAGTTCTCTCTGTCAGTCTTGGCTTTGGCCACTCCATATAGCAACACACCACTCCTGGCCTCCCTGTTGATGGCCCTAGGCTTAGCAGGTCCCTCAGGGAGGATGTTAATGCCTGTACCACTTCACCCAACCACACTACCAGCCAGTTATGTTCCTCCTGTGGCTGCACATTCAATTCAGTTCATCAAGTGTTTATTCCATGCTCACTGTGTGTCAGCCCCTGTGCCAAGTTCAAGGAAGGTACAAACATCAATAAGACATGCCTCAAGGTATATGAAGTATTTCACAAAATATCAACATATTCTGTGAAAGAAGACAGAACAAGTGAACTCAGTAATTGAGCCTAAACAGATAAAAACAAAGATATTGCAACCACAAAAGACACCACACATCCCATCCCAACGAACGTGAGGGACTTCTGCTTCCTCTCTAATGACAAGTCCAGCCCTGTTCCGTGTCTCTACCTTCTGGATAAAAGTTATTAACATTCGCAGTCACCAAATTGCTCCTCTTTCCAGCAGCACCCAATTCAGAACAGACAGACCTCCACTTCTTTAAGCCCTCTTAAAAATCACCTAAAATAAACCTAGTTTCTGTAACAAGCCACTCCTAACTCCTTACTACCCCATGGGATAGGGAATCTCTCGCTATAGTCAGTTTAAATCTAATTTTTATTTTATACTGTATGTATGTTCCTGGAGGTCTTTGGCTTATAAGCATAAATAATTCTTAGAACCTAAAACAATCCTTAGCACCTTATACTATATGTATGTTCCTGCAGGTCTTTAGTTTATAGGCATAAACAATTCTCAGCACCTAAAATATTAGCTAACATGTAACAGGTGCTTAATAAATATTTAATGAGGAAAAGAAGAAAGAGAGAAAGGGAAGGAGGGAGGACTGATACTGTCAATAATTGGAGAAAAGGTTAACTATGTTTTGAAGGACCTGTTTTTTTAATGCCCCTATCAAAATCTTTCTGGTCGGCCAGGCGCGGTGGCTCACACCTGTAATCCCAGCACTTTGGGAGGGCAAGGCAGGCGGATCGCCTGAGATCAGGAGTTTGAGACCAGCCTGGCCAGCCTGGTGAAACCCCGTCTCTACTAAAAATACAAAAATTAGTGGGCATGGTGGCGGGCGCTTGTAATCCCACCTAGTCAGGAGGTTGAGAAAGGAGAATCGCTTGAACCCTGGAGGCAGAGGTTGCAGAGAGCTGCACCATTGCACTCCAGCCTGGGTGACAAGAGAGAAATTCCATCTCAAAAAAACATATATATATATATATGTATATGTATATGTTTGGTCATCACTGTCTTTTTTTGATAACAGGACTTTACCAGCAGATGGTATCAAATTCACCTATATGTGTCCCACAGAATTTGGGACTAAGAATTTGTTCTCATCTAATGAGTCTTAACCTGGAACAACTTTGACCCCCAGGGGATATTCAGCAATGTCTGGAGATGTCACTGGTGGTCACAACTGGGCAAGGTCAGAGGAGGAACACTATGGCATTTAGGGGGAAATCCAGCAACCCTGTGTATGTAAGGTTCTCCATTCTGGCTGCATATTAGAATCACCTAGAAAATTTTACAAACATTAGTAAATTGTCAAATTACCTGACCCAGGGAGATTCTGATGTAATTATTCTGGGTGCAGCCTGTGCAAGAGAACTTTAAAAAGCCTTTGCAGGTAATTCTAAAATGCAGCCAGGTTGGGATGCTCTCCCTGGAACTTGTGTGAAAATCCAGCCGTACCTTCCTTCTGTGGTCTTCCGGGCCCTCTCTTCTCTGACAATGGCTGCTGGCTCCTGCCAGCTCCACCTTTTCCCAGCTTTCTCTTGTACCTGGGGTGTCTCTAAATGACAGCCATGAGATGCTTCCTCCAGCTATACATTTGCATTCCATTACCTTCCTCATGGTTCTTGCTCTAAATCTGACAACACGTGTTGGTGTCTGCACACTCTAGTGCCCTGCTCTTCCGTGTGGTGCAAAGATGAGCTGCGTTGGCCTCACCTGGGAGCTTCTTGGAAAAGTCATACCTTAGGCCCTGCCCAGACCTCCCTGAGGAGTTTGCCCCTCAAAATGAGAAGCTTTGCTTTGTTCATTCTGGAGTTTTCTATTTTCATGAACATGACTATTCTTAGAGATCTGGATGCACATCTTCCCTTCTGCCCTGGTTGTGTGACCTTCAGTGCATTTTCTAAAGATGTCCTTTTCATGTCTGAGCTCAGCCAAGTTTCCTGAACAGTAAGGCAGATTTCATTAGATACTAACCCTACCAGTAATAAACAAACAAACAAAAAACAACAAAAACATAGAATGAAACAGAAGCCACTTCAGGGTAGTAGCAGGAGGTATGGTTGTGGGGCAAGTGCCGCTTGGAGGAGCCATCTCACCTTGGCGGAGCCAATGACCTGTCCATCCAGACAGGTGGAAACTGTACAATGCCTTTTCATTTCCTTAGTGACAACGACAACCAAGTGATGCCACTGACCACAAGCCAGGAGCTGGCCACACCTGACCTGAAGCTGGCATCCTGCAGAAGGCTCGGAGTCATCCTCAGGTTCCATGACATCTGGAAGACAGCATGAACTGAGTCTCACGTGTGGTGCTACGCTGCAGGAATCCAGGATAATGGGGAGGGCGTAGGGGGACGTCAACCACTGTGGGCCTTGTACCATGGAGCCCTAGCACCTCCTCTCATGAAAAATGACAACAGCAGCATCAATAGCAGCAGTCATTCTTTGAGCTCTTCCTTTGTGCCAGTTTTAAGCATGTTACGAATATCAACTCATGTCATGTTCACAGCCCTGTGAGGTAGGCGCTCACACATGCCCAATTTACCATCCTGAGGCACAGAGAGGTTGGGTGACTTGCCCAAGGTCTTGCAGCCAGGATTCAAACCCAGAAACCAGGCTTCAGGTCTACCCCAAGGTAGACTACCTCCACAGAGACTCCATTGCAGGCCGAGTCCCAGAGAGTTGGATAGGCAGTTGTGCTGTGTACAAAGGTGTCAGCCGCTCCCACTGTTTCATAGGGCCTCCCAGTGTTTTTCCCTATGAAACAGTGACACTCTCAGGACACAGGAGAAGAACAAGTGGCCAGAATCCACTGGACTTGACCATCTCAGGCAAATGAGCCTGGAGAACAATGCTGGGCTCCAAAGGGCAGAGCCAGGGCTGGCCTCAAGCACTGCCAAAGGAGGGGTGGCCTTGGGCGCCATGCCAAGCATGGGCCAGCCTTCTGGGTTTGGGGTTGAGCATATGTGGGAGTGTCTATATGTCTGTAGCTGCTTCGGCTCCAGCTAAATTGTGTGTGTTCTTCACAAACCTCACTCAGGAGAGGATGCAGCCTGTGTCCCAGTGAGGCAAAGCCCTGGGTCCCACTGTGACTGTTTGGCCAGGGCGAAGTTTCTGGAAAGCCACTGAGCATCATCTCTGAAGCTGTGCCAAGGGCTGGGGCCTCATCTGCCTGACACTTACAAGCCTAGAGCCCAGGCCACAGTGAACCACAACAAATATTGTAGACCTTTCACCAGGTGTGGAACCCAAGGGAGCAATTTCAAAGGATAAGGAGAAACAGAGGGTCAGCAGGTTTCTAACCACACCTGTGTTGAGAGCTTCTGACTTAGCCACATTTCCCCCACACGTGGATGAAACTGGCTTTGGATGCCAGCACCTTACCCAGAGGCTGAAACTCCTTCTCTTCTGTAGAAACAACCAAGGAGAGGTCGTCTGGGCAGAGGCTGACGGAGAAGCAAACAAAGGGCTGCTCAGTCCTGGCCAGGTGGCGCACCAACGTCAGGAAGCGCAGTGGGTGGCCCTCAGTGGCAGCTCCATGCCGGCTGATCAGGAACCAGCAGGAGAAGGTCAGACCTCCGGGAGGAGGGAATGGTCTGGCAGCACCTGGGTGGGAACACAGGCATGCCCTCAGGCTTTGTTCTGCCCTGCCGAGCAAGCATGTTCAGATTCACTGTGGTGCTGGTTTAGCCCGGGTGCAGCACCTACTGGGTGCCTTGCCTAATGACCAGTTGTCTCCTCCCCATTATGGCATGCTGCCTTGCCAAGGGAGGAGAGAAGACCTCGATCTCCCTGAGGTCCATCACATGTGGGCTCCTGGTCAGCTGATCTATAGTCAGGCAGTGTGCTCTGTGGGGCAGAGGACCTTGGCCTAGCTCAGCTGAAACTTGGATAGGAAAGGGCACCAGTCTAGAAATGCCATGTGCCCTCCCATCACATAACAGGGTTGGCGATACAGACAGGTCCATTGTCCTCACAGAACAGGCAGGATCAGCTGCTGTGTCCTCAGACTTGGTGCCAACTCGCATAGAAAAACGTCATGAAGGCAATGGCTCCCCAGCACCCATGATCCCATAGAAACCCCAAACCCAATTCTCCTAACAGAATGTGTGGCTCAGGCAGCATCAGGCACTTGCATTGTCCCACCCAGTGTGTTTTCAGCTGAGTGCAGTGCTGTGCACAGGAGCCACTTGCCAAAGATTGGTATGTTCTCAACGGCCATCAGCCCAACTCATATTTCTCTCTAGAGAGAGATCTAAGGCCAGTAATGTGTCCATCTCAGCCTACATCAGTCATCAGCAAAATGAGCCAATTTTTCATTGTCAGTTGAGTCCCTAGCTATGTGCTGGACCCTTGGGATGCACAATGAACAGAACACCTTGCTCTAAAAGAGGAGCAAAGTTGAAGAACAACTAATCTGCAGATACTCAAGACCAAAGGCAAGACTCATGTTTGCTTTCCTATTTTTGAAACTGGGTCTTACACTGTAGCCCAGGTTGGAGTGCAGTGGTTCAATCATAGTTCACTGCAGCCTGAAACTCCTGGCCTCAAACAATCCTCCTGTCTTGGCCTCCCAAATTGCAGATATTACAGGTGTGAGCCACCATGTCCAGCAAAGCACACACTTTATTGAAACACCAAGTAAAAATCTGCAATCAAGGCTATCTGAAGACCCATACATGGGAAGGGATGGAGAGCTAAACCACCTGGGAAAAACACCTACCTGTCCCAATTCCTCCAGAGACAGAGTACTCAGTGCTGGTTCCCATAACTGTAGACAGGGTCGGAATAAACAAACAGCTGGAAACAGAAAATTGTCTCAGATCACTGGACTGCAAGCCAACCTCTTGCACTGACACAGCTAGTCTGGGCCATGACATCTTCCCGCTCTACCCTCCTGCCGACACTGTAACCCTCCTTAGACCATAAGGTCCCAAGGACCGACTGCAGCTGGTGCTGGTAGGATGCCTAAGGGAAGGAATTGCACTGGAAGCAGGATGGGAGGGTGTTCCAGAATGCAGCCACACCAGGGGAAAGAGGGTCTTGGCCCTCCATAGCTGGGGACACAGCCTCTGGGAGGCCACTGAGTAGGTGGGTGTCCATGACCCAGATATTTTCCTCTGATGAGTGGTGAAATTCAATGGGAACTACAAGTTTGCAGTCAATATTATAATTCATCAGAGGCACTGCAAAATTAATAAAGTGCATTTTAAACATGTGAAAGCCTGTCATACCCATAACCTTCCACGGACATGTCAAATTCCACAAACGATGGGGCCAGGGCTGCCCTCTGAGGCTGCAGGTTGCGTGGGGAGGTCATGGAGATGAGGCTCAGCGCTGTCTGAAGGGCAGTAGTTGAATCCTGGAATTCCCCCAAGGGCTGCGGGGCCTGTGTGACTCCAGGGTGCGGGCCAGTATCTGGGGCAGCTGGCCAGGGCCCCTCAGCCGAGCCCTGTGCAGTCTGTGACCCTAGGGCAGCAAGCAAGAGAAGAGATGTGTCTCTGCTCAAAGCATTTCTGTCCCGCTTCTGACAATAACCCCAAAGTATCTGCCACAGCCCAGAAAGAGAGTTCTGTACAGTCACCAGGTACCTCCTAAGCACCAGCAAGGGCAGCTCCCTGGCCCCCAGCCCGGGCCCCCTGCTGAGTCTGATAACAAGGAACTGTGTTGCTAACCTGCTCCTTCTAGAAACTTTTCTTTCATTCCAGCACAGATCCCTTTTCCAACATAGCACATTCTACTGCTGCCATCTCTGTCTCTGGCTTGCCCCACTGGAGTTACTCACTGGAGCTTTGTGTCTGCTCAGCAAGCCCACACTTTCCTTCACAGCAGCCTCTCCTTGAAAGCTCCAGGCTCCCACCGCAGCTGTCAGCCCCAAGCCTGATCTTGCACTCTTGCTTCTCCACTGGGCCTGCCTGTTTCCTTAAGGTCTTATGTGATCTTATGTTCAAGGTGTCCACAACTTTCTTTTCTCTAAGCTGGTCCCCTGGCCAACATTCCCCAGGTACTAGACCTGACACAAGGGTACCACCTGCATCTTGGGCCTCCAAGGCTCTGACATGCCCTTGAGCTGTGAGCTGTACAGAAGGCTTCCCTGCATACCTCTGTCTAGTGCAGTGCCAGGTACTGCTGTGTCATGAAGGAAACTCTGTCTCTGCTTCCATGATCTGGAACCCAAATGGATCATCTGTCTTATATGTGTGGGTGGGGGGTCATCTTTCTCCATCTGCATATGGTCTTTCTCCAAAAACCAGAAATTTCTTTGCTTTTTCCTCAGTTGCTCCATTGAGCAGCAGACAAAACCATGTTTAAACATGTTTGCTTTCCCACCTGTTGTAAAGGATCCCTCAGCAGGAATGCCTATCATCTTTTAATTCCCATTAACCTGCCCTGTTCTTGCCGCAGTCCTCACCTGAGCACCCAGGGCTGCCTCTGTGTGCATGAGATGAATCAAGAAATTTCATTGTGGCCGACAGAGGTGAGGGAATTCCAAGACCTAGAAACTGTCTGAACATAACATACAAGAGGACCAAATGAAGACATTTTACCAGTAACAGTGTTCTCCAACTTTGTCCTGACCACTGTCCTAGATGCCCAGAGCTCCCTGACCTCCCAGCCCCACTGGAACACCCTTTCTGAAAGCAGTGTGGAGACAGGGTGTCTCTGCCCTGCCAGCCAGACCAGACCAGAGAGCTGGTAAGTTTAGGAGCCTCAAGATGGATGTCATAACAAAAAATAATGTCACAAAGTAAACTTGTCACAATTGTTTCTAAGTTTCTAATGTAATTTCCCATGCAGCCCTATAACCAGCAGCCTCCTCTGGCAGCCGTTGTGCCCGCCCCTGGGTCCCATGTCTGCTGGCTGGAAAGGGTGTCTGTGCGCCCTCTACACTTGCTCCTGTGTATAAGCAGCAGGGCCCCCCGCCCTGTGCATGCCCCTCAGCACTCCAGGTGGCATAGGAGAGTCCTGCCCTCCCCAGTAGCTTCCCTTCCCTCTGCTCTCTTGTCTTCCAGGTCTGCTCCCTGCCTCCTACCCTGTGCACCTTTGCACTTTCTCTCCCTGCTGTGGCTCTCCAGGAATGTGGCTTCATGCAGAAGCTGACAGCAGGAAAGCCTCCTGCAGGATCCAGGTGGGTTCTGCCCCATTCCCCTCCATGTCTGCAGTCCCTACATACTTACTGCCCAACTCCCTACAGCACACAGTCAGGCCCTCCCAGCCCCACCCCACCCGGCAGAGCCTTCCAGGCCCAGTTCCCTCCTGTCTTTGTCTAGTGAACTCCACAGGCCTCAGAATGCAGCTCCACTTCCTCAGAGCCCCCTCCAGCCCCCACGTGCTCCATGAGAGGGGGCTATGTCTGCTTTGTGGGCACCTGCACACTGCCTGGCACAGACCCAAGGCTCAGCCATGGACTTCCAGCCTTGAATGCCGGGACAGAGCCATGCCCTGCATCTGTCCCTGCAGTCTCTCCACTGCCCATTGTGCAACCCCTGCCCTGCAAAGGACATGGCTGCCCAGCTTGGCGGCATTGAATATGCAGCATGTGGTACCTTAGCACATCCGGTTCAATGGCCTGGGAAGCGAGCTTCTCAAAGATTCTGATGAGGCGTGAGTGGAGGGGGCTGCCGCTGGTGGCCAGGGCTCTGTGGCAGGAGGCCATGAGGGTCCCGAGCATGCCTGCCTCGCACATGACCTGGCGGTTCTTCTCCGACTTCACCAGGGACTGGATGTGACTGGCTAGGGAGCACTGGATCTCCTCGGAAAGCTAAGAGGTGACCAAAGCAAGCTGTGAGCCCTCCAGGGCAGAATACCTTGTGGACAGCTTTGATAGGCTCCAACTTGGCCTGGGGTGAGTTATGGAACAAGGAGACTGCGCCCACCATGCCCCATCCCCACTACACCCACGCCTGTCTCAGGGTTCTTCCAGTGCCCTCCTCACCTGCAGGGGCAAGTCTGTGGGAGGCAGCCTCTGGCAGGACACAAGCTGCCCAGGTCAGTGTGGGGAGAGGTCAATGGCTTAAGACGGAGGCCACATGCCAGCAGGCAGGAAGCTGCGTCTGCCCCTTAGACGTGCTGTGTTTGGCCCACACAATATTTCAGCAGTTTCTGAATTAACTGCTAGCATTGAAAAGTCTGAAGACGTCACATAAAAATCCAGACTTGTGGCCCCTCTCAAAAGATGGGAGGATCTGGCCATGCTGGCTTGCACCTCCGCGGGGGGAAGGTGGCAGGTGCTGGGTGGGAGCTGTGCCCTCCAGGGGTCCAACATCCCCCCAGCTGGCTTTACTCCCCTAACAGTTCCTGTGTTGGAGTTTGCACCCCCGGAGTAAAAGGTGGAATCTGCCTGGGAGTACAAGCCTAAAAGAAGTACCACTTACCAAACATACACACTCTGCCTTGACAGACACAGGCCCCACCACAGACATCTCAAACCACACTCAAAGTCTGCAGGCCAACTAAAGTCTCTGGGGAGAGGTGTTTACTGAAGCCACTCTCATCCCCTGGGTGCCATGTCCCTCCGCCCACCCTCCCATCATCCTGTGCCTGTCTCTCAGTCCTAAGCACATGCTGCCACATGAACAGCTGTGCTCTTATCTTACCCTGAACTAGGTTTCCAGCTACTTCCCTCTGCTTACATCCTTTGAAGCACATAGAAAAGAGTGCATAGACCGGGCTCAGTAAATATTTGATCCCAATACCACACACATTGCTTTTACAATCATTCTTTCATTGTATAAAGATAAATCTTTGGAATTATCCTTCCCAGGCTGGATAAAGGGTTTGGACTGGGTGGGATGTTCCTTTACAAAAACTCTTAGGACTGTCCACTTTCTCTTTTGTTGCTGGATAAGATGTTGTATCAAGTGAGAGGGATACAGGTTAGATCTTAATGGAATTTTCCTTGTCCCAGTGGATACTATGGTGCTCCATGCAGATCTCCTTCTCCAGATGAGAGGTATACCTGTCACAGCTTCCCCTTCTCTGCAGAACTGCCCTCCACTAGGTAAGAGCTGCCCTGCCCAGGGGCCCTGGAGCCCTACCCACCCAAATACACATACACACACACACTTACATGCCCCCTACCTAAATACACACACACATGCATCCATACACACATGCACACGCACCATACATGCCTGTGTGCACACACACATACTCCAGGCTGGAGCCAATGAGGCCAGTGCCCTTGGGACTGTGTTGTGCAATTCATGCCTCAGAATCCCAGGGGCTCCGGCTGAGACAAGACTTCGCTGTGAGCGCATCCTCCTTCAGCTGCTTCCCTGCCCGGCTTCCCTCACTCTCCTTCTCTCCTGAGTCCTTCCCTCTACAAATCCCACATACCTGGAGCCCTGTCTCAGGCTCCACTCCCAGGGAACCCGACTTGAGGCACCAGCATTCTTTCCATGTTTTATACCTTTGCCACAGTTTGTAGTTTCAAGAAAGGAGATCAATGGCCATGTAAATGAGGTCTAGACCACCAAAGTGAAGCCAGGAGAAGCTGTGAATGCACTACCTGAATAATCTCTCTCTAAAGAGGACTAGGGTCTGGTCTCTTCACATCGCAGACCACCTGTTACACCACCCAGTAAGAGCTTTCTTGGAGTCCTCCCTGCTTCCTCTGTTCCTATTCTTTCTCAAACAAGAATGAAGTGGCTCTCAACATCATCTTCTGGGTAAAGCTCTAGGCATTTAAAGATGAATAAGACACTGACCCTGCTTTCAAGGGATTCACAGATTAAAGGTGAGACAGGTGGGCAGACACATTGTCCCAGCACAGTGTGAGACGTGCTCCAGCAGAGAATTTACATCTGAGAACAGTGGGTGGGGTGGTCCCTGCAGCCTCTCACACATTTCACAAGGCTCTTGAAGTTAGAAGAGACTCAAGGCCTGGCATCTACTGTGAGGGCCAAATTTTATCCTGGGATGAGAATATCTCCTGGGTATTTAGGCTGCGGCAGGCCCTTTTCTAAGCATTTTGACATGTATGGATTATGCAATCACTGTGAGAAGCCTGTGAGGGAGGCACTGTTATCATACCCATTTTACAGATGGGGAAGCTGAGCCCAGAGAAGGAAATTGCCAAGAGCACATGATAAGGCTAGAACCTGACTGACCCCGAACCTCTTGCTCAGAGTCACCTCATTCCACCATCTGCCCTCCACGCCGGCAGTCATTCGAGGGGTTCCCTGGCCAAAAATGGTCAAGAGTACGTTGCTAGCACTAAGTGACAGAAATAAATAAGATAGTGTTCTTCCATATGTAGCTAACACAGTTTTATAGCACATATGTTTCAAGGATTAAAATGTATGAAGAAAGATATTTACACTGTTCATCAACAATTTCTAGACTGTTTTAAAAATTGGATGGCTCACCCAGGCCCCTGTCACAGCCTCCCACCTACCTTCCAAACACATGGGCCCTGTAGCTCTTGCTTCACACTGATGGCATTCAGAGAAATCCCCATCTCTAAGATATCTTCAATAACATTTCTGGTTTAAAAGGTGAGCATTGAGGGAAGGGGGATAAAACTACATTAGATTAACTTTCCAGGGGGACTTCCTTCCCAGGCTGCCTTTTGCCATGCTGAAATGTGACCATTTGCCAGTATTGCTGTTTGCCTGAGCACATGATGTCACTGATGTGGAGGAGAGATCTTGCCTGAAAGACAGGTCCCCTTCCCCAGAATGTGGCATCTGCACAGCCAGCCTGAACTGGCAGATGGACATGTGTAGCCCAACAAGGATCAGAAACTGAAAGCAGAAATGCCAAAGCTAATTCGCTCTGAACTATTCCATCACTTTCACTCTTCCCCGTGGAAATCCACCCAAAGTCCTTGACTCCCTTCCCCAGGCCTTTTTTCCGGGGCTCCAACTCTCTCTTCCTTCGTCCACCCAAGCCCAGCCCCTGCTTCTCTTCTCAAAACAGAAAAGTAACATCCACCCTCTTGCCTTGAATATCTCATCTCCCAAAACTTGGATTATTTTATTTGGTAACTGCATTATTTCAATTTAGGGTGAGAGTTGGGATGCAGTCTACATGAACCAAAAGGCAAAAATAACATCACAATGTATTATTCAAAAGAAGTACAAAGAAATGTCTACCATCTCCAGTTTTTATTACCAGTACTTCACTTATTGCATTGGGGACTTCTGGGTTTGTTTTGGTTTGTTTTGGTTTTGCTTCTTTCCCCCCACCATAGCAGGAATACTTAAAATCTAAATATGCAAAAAAGAAAAACAGAAAGTTTTCAAAAGGGAGAAATGCTGATTTTGTCTAGTGATGCCACAAGTTTACTCCAAAATTGCTCAATACCCCATAATGGAGGAGAGAAAATTGATCGTCCTCATTATCACTGCAGCTCTGTCAATACCAATATTGCTTTGTTTTGAATAAAATGTGCTGTTTTTTTCAATGTTGGTTCCAGTAAAATGGGGTTTTAGTGAAAATATGAGCAGTAGCAGGAAACCAGTGTGGTTTCTCCCCCTACAAATGGATTGATTTTCCTAACGCATATTACTTCCAACGCAGGAGACGGGATGGAGGTGCAATTAGGACTCAGTGGTAAGAGCACAGGGTCACCAGGTTGGCCAGCGGGCTGGGCCCGCAAGGCAAATTAGCACAGAGTGATTTGCGGGGCAGCCTTAAGGAATTTTCTGCATTCTCCACTTAACAGTCTAGCCTTTAAGTCCACGCTGTCCAGCTGTGGATGTTCATTCTTATGTATCGCCCTCTCTCTGTTCCCCACTTTCTCTCTTGGTCCAGATTAATATGGTCCCCAAAGCCCAGTGAGGGCTGGGTCCTGGAGCAATGGGTCCCCTAAAGAGGCATGGGTGTTGGGTTCAGCATTCCAAGATATGTGCGTCTTCTGCATATGAACCAAGTCGTCCTCACACAGAAATAAAAACCACCAGAGAGGCCCAGTGCCTGCTGCCCCAGACACTCTGAAAGCACTAGGGACTTTACTGAGCTACTCGAACTTGGATTAATCATTTGTTCCAATTTGGTCAAAACGTCCTTTTCTTCATGATTTTGAAGAGAGGTGATAGACTTTAAGTGACTTCAGCTCTTTAAGTTATCAAAGACTGTAAATGAAATGCCAGCAATAAATGGGGCCTACAGATGAGCTTTACTTGACAAGTTATGGCTTTTGCCATGGCCTACTTAGAATTATGTCTCTCTTTATATGAACATGAACTTTCCATTTTGCCATGGTCCCTCAGCCTGATATGCTGCTTCACGGTGCCCATACGGCCTGGTAGGCTTGGGAATTTATGATCGTGGTTTAGGTGTAAGAGATTCCAACCCCCATGGAACCAGCAGAATCCACATGTAAAGGGCCTGGCTTCTTCAACGTAATTAGGCAGATCTGTAACCATGTGGGTGGGTGGGTGCCTGCTCCAAACTTTCTGTTTCCTTTCCAAATCACATGCAGATGATGGGCAATTCGTCCTGTAAACAGAAGTCCAGGATCTCACATCTACAGCATATTTCTCTCTTTCTCATTTCTCTTCCTATCCTCCACTTTTATCCCCTCTTTACTGCAGCCGTAGTGACAGTCTCAGCTTCTGCTAAACACCATGCCCTTTTCCAATAATGCCTGGAGCTGGGAATGTCCTTTCCAATCCCATCCCTTTGCGGAGCTCCTGCTTATTACTCAAGAGACAATTCATGTGTCCCCTCATCCAAGAAACTTTTTCTGACTTTCCCAACCAGCACTGTCCATACTTCAATCATGTTAAATTCCACACTATGGCTGGTTCTTTCTCTCTCTCTCTCTCTCTCTCTCTTCTCCTCTCCCACCCCCACAACACCGTGGGCAGCTGCTCGACCCATGACTCTTCACCTTGGTTTCCCTAGTGCCCATCTCTGCCTTAGACATTAGACAGAATAGCCGCCTAGTAAGCACAGGCTACTCTAAAACACAATAGGCGCACCTAACCCAGAGGGCTGACAGATAGTCAGAAAGAGTGATGTGCCAATGAAGGATAATGAAGAGAGAGCTAGGCAGGTGAGGAAAATGGGCTTTCAGGGAAAGGAAACAGCACATGTGAAGGCGGAGCAGGTGAGAGTAAGCAGAGCCTTTCAAAAGGTTGGGGGGTCATGAGGCAGAGTTGCAACATTAGGGCCCTCAGGTGCCCTGCAAAGGGGCTCACTGTGCTGCTGGCCATACCCTGCCCCATGCCAGCGCATGGAGCAAGGCAAACACTGTGCACGGAGCCCTGAACTACTCAGATTGCCAGTCCTGGAGGGCTGGGAAGCCTGGAGGCCGAGCACTGACCTTGCTCTTGAGAACTGCCTGGAGATTCACCACTTCCGGTGCAGCTGATCTGAGAGGCCCCCAAGTCTCTGAAGCAGCCTCCACCAGATGCTCCAGATGACAGGACTACCATCCAATTTTTTGTCCCCATTCTAAGCTCTGGTCCCAGGCCCAGACTAATCCAAATCAGTATCCTAACACCCACTCCAGGCCCTGGTACAACAGTCCTCAATTGGTCCCCAGCATGGAAGTAAGGGCTTGTTGCTCTAGAAGGTCCCCATCTGTAGAGAGCCTGCCTGCCCGGGACCTCCCAGCTTGGTCCTGACTTTCTGGGGGTCCTGGAAGTGGACATGTCTGTGCCCCAGCTCAGAGCCTGCCCACCTGGCTGGACGCTAAGCTCACCCACCCCCAAAAGGTGAAATTCATTATATGATGTCCTCATTTCACTTGGGACTATTACTGACCTTGCTCTAAAACTGCTAGGACTTACACTCTTCTGTCCTTCCCCATCCAGCATAGACATGCATTCAGACATGGCACAGGCCTCATTGTCTCTGCTGAATTTTGATCCCATGGATTCTGACCCTCGCTCAAGCTGATAGGGACCCTTCTCCTCCCCATTTTAACATATGATGACTAACTGCCCCTCCCTGCCTTAAGCCAGCTACACTCAGCTTCTCTTAGATCACTGATAAAGTGCAGAACCAGCCAAAGTACTGAGTCTTCTGACTCATGAGCAGATATATTAACATACTGTTCAATATCAACTTCCTGTTATTAATTTATCAATAGTATAATGTCAGTTGGAAATATACTTAAAATGTATTACCTTCTACTTAATAATTTCAGAATTTTATATACAATGAACCAGAACACAGACTGTCAGAGCTAGAAGGGAAGGGAGCGGGCGTGGGGAGCCAGCCTCTGATGCAAACATGCACAGGGCAGGAACTGTACTAAGGACTTTACAACTATGCTCTCTTCTACTTTTCTCAATGGGAAAATATCATCACACCCATTTTGCAGATGAGAAGACTGAGACTTAAAAGGGTTCCGTCAATCTCCTCAGGCCACATAGCTAATGGGTGGCAGCTCTGACATGCCAACACAAGCCTTACTCCAAGGCTCATGATTTTGATACTGCATCATGCACTGATTATAAAAAGCTGGAATTTAGTATCTCATAAGGGTCATAAGTTGATGGCCTAGAGAAGTGTGTCATTTGGTGGGCTTCATTTGAGTGGGTTTCTATTTCTGTTTCATGTCCCCTTAATTAAATGCAGACATCTTTAGAAGAGCAAGTGCTCTCTTTTGGCCACAAGCTCCACCACTGACTACTGTATTCACCTGGCTTCACTTATGCATGTTCATTACCTCTCTGGAGCCAAGATGTTGAGTCTGTGATCTCTGTGATCCAGGCCAAATCTGAGTAGTTGAAATTGAGATACAGAGAAACAAGGTAGCCTATGTATGTCATGGAAAAGGAACATTATCAAGGTCAGCTGATAATTAGGCCAGGGCTGAATCCATCTGACTTTAACTTACACCATCATTCCACATCCATGGAAGCTTGCTTTTCATCCCTTCTTCTCCATATGAGATTTTGTCTGTTTACTTTTTAGTTTTTAGGTTTTTTTTTGAGACAAGGTCTCACTCTGTCACCCAGGCTGGAGTTCAATGGCACGATCATGGCTCACTCACTGCAGCATCAACCTCCTGGGCTCAAGCAATCCTCCTGTTTCACCCTTCCAAGTAGCTGGGGCACACCACCATGCCTGGCTGGTTTTTTAAAAGTTTTTGTAGAGATGGAGTTTGCTACGTTGTCTAAGCTGGTTTCAAACTCCTGGCTTCTAACAATCTTCCTGCCTTGGACTCCCAAAGTGCTGAAATTATAGGCATGAGCCACCATACCTGGCCCTATTTGCGCGTTTTAAGAGACTACCGTGAGAAGTCACCTGGATTTTGACCAGAACCTGAGATTTTCCACTGAGGAATAATAGAAATACTTTGTGTAAGGGGCTCAGTGGGAAAGAGCATAGGAAACAGATTTTGAATGTATTTGGAATATCTAATGTGTTATAATTTAACAAAGCAAGAGTCCTACTTTACCAATTTCCTCGTTGGTGGAAATGGCTCTTTTCAAATAGCCTGCCCTTATGCAATGCTATCCAGGACTATTAGTGCTGTCAATATTTTAGTTACTTGAGACTCACACAATTAGTTCAGTGTTTGAAATACAGACTAACTCCAGAAAATGGCACCCTTTCTAAATTTAGGCATAAATGAGTTGATAGACACATGCAGCCCTGAACCCAGTCTTCTCTGTGTCTTGCCAGGCTGTTCTGGAGGCTTCCATGGTAGCAGTGTCTTCACTGCAGCCTTTAGATCTCTGGAATTCACCCAAAAATGACTCGAGATGCAGACTGAGGATGACAATAGTCTCTCTAATGTCCTGGCCTGACTGTGCCATTGCCTTTCTGTAACCTCCCACTTCCCTATGAGAAAGGCAACTTGGTGGGCGGCAGGAGGTCCAGTCCTCAGATCAGGCATGTACACTCACTATTGCAGCAATGTTGACTCTGTCGCTTAATTCCTGCGAGTTTCAATTTTCATCTGCAAAATGGGTCTACTGATATCCACCTTACACAGTTATTATGATGATTAAATGGTAAAATGCTTGTAAAGCTTTTAGCAACTGATGATAGTAGCTGCACCATTTAGCAAGTGCTTCCTTCCTGTGTCCCTGTGCGTGTTCTGCTCACCATGCTAAGCACCACGCATTGCTCCATGTAATCCTCACAATCATATTTCAAAGAAGATGACATTATCCCTACACTACACAAAGGAAGTTAAGAATCAAAGAGGTTAAATAATTTTCCCATAGCTCTGTGACTGTTTGGTGACCCAGCTGAGACTTGACCACAACCTGCTGTTTTCAGAGCCTGAAGTCTTCCCTCTATGGTAAGTGTTCAGTAAACACAGTGATAATGACAATGATGACATTGACAGTGATGTCGATGAATGGCAACCCAATAAAGTTGAATTCTCTTAGCTCAGCATTCAAGGTCCTCCACAATGTGGCTTCGAGTGACCTTTCTAGCCCCACTCATCCATATGTTCCATTCATGTGTTCTATTTTAGCCTTTTCATCCCTGTGTTCTATTCTAGCCCACCTTAACTATTCAGAGTCCCCAAATAGGCATCTTTGTGCTTCTTTCTGTGTCTGAGCTTCTCTTTCCTTCCTCTTCTACCTGATCTGTCATAAACATCCCTTTCCTTTAAAGCCTAGCTCTGGTGTTCCACCTCTCTGAGTCTTTCCCTCTCCTATGTTCCAAGGCCTTGTGGGCAAACCTCTGTTACAGCCATCAGGGTGTTGTTTTACTGTCTTCTACACTTCCCTGCCTCCCATCCTCAAACCCAGATTACAGGTCCTGTGATGTTTGTCTCTGAATGCCCAAAGGCACATAGTAGGTGTTCTGTAATTATTCACAAAAGCAAACATATCACATGGGCAGCTACACAGTCTGGCTTCAACCTCTGCTAAACTAGACCTGGCTTTCCACTATCTGCATTGTGATTGTCTGGTGCACAGCAAACACCCTCAGTTAAGACCTGATTAGAAGCCGTAGCCCTCAAGGAAGTGGAATGGCATTTGGGACTGGAAAGCCCTTCCAATACTGGTCAGAGCTGTAGCCCACGGCCACATCTCTTATGACAGACCCTCATGGCTGCTAAGCCTGCTAGAAAGGGAAAGTATCTTTATTCCCAATTAGTTACTTTTTTCTGGGGCCAACTCAGCTCCAAGAGAACTGAGCTGGACTCCATTTTTGCATTGTGCAGAGTAAAAATCCCACCACCCAATTTCTAATATTGATGATGATGCCAGAAGCAGAAAAACAACTGGAATATCTGTTTCCAAAAGCGGCTCGTAGAGCTAGCATTTTGGAGGGGAAAAGAACAGCCAGAACGAAAGAACCACAGAACAAATATAATGTGGCCACCACTGGAAATAAACTAGAAGAGAACACCCATAAGGTTAAGTCGTGGCCTCCAAGATGACATGTGCACCTTGGAAAGCCATCGATTTCTCATCCATAGGGGAGAGAGAGCAAGTGAATAATGTAAAGTGGGTATGGATGTAGGGAGTATTAGAAATCACCAAGCTGATCTAAAGGAAGATGACAGGAAACATACTTTCCATCTTGCTAGTAACACTGCCATCTACTGAAACTCTCTGCTCCATTTCCTACACCAAAACCTGTGGAGGCCTGCAGTTTTGTTTCAGCATTTTCTTGTGTGGTCTCATTTCTCATTTGATTCACTATTCTATCTGTTGTTGTGAGGTTTTCCCCACTCCCTTTCAGAAATTAATTACTGTAATTATCCAACCTTAATAGCTGCTGATTTGGCATCTGCAGAAAATACTGGAGAAAATGCACTACATTTCATTTGCATATTTGAGAGACAGCAAGGGAGAATTAGACTCTTCCTAAATTACTTATTGTGACCTGAATATAGAAAAAGTAACTCGCTCCAAATGGAATTATCATTTGCATACTTCATTTGTCCAATTAGCATCATAGGATAAGCAAAGAGCAGAGGTTCTTCCCCATATGGTGATGTGATGACTTAGGGAATTCATCTAAAACTGAGGCTCATCCATGGAGTTTCCAGGCCCGTAAGAGGCCGCAGTGGATTTTTGCAGAATGCATCCATCAGCAACTGGTTGACTGCTAAGACCACCCAGACCACTGGCTGTGTCTTTCCAATTGCAAGTACAACGCATTGTATGAAATACAGCTGAGGAAGCCAGATGCCCTCACGATAAGGCTGTTGTACCTGGAAAGGTGTGCCATGCCCAGAATGCAGGACCCTGCATTCTGTGAGAGCTGCAAAGATCAGGGACCCATTCATCCAACGTATCTTAAGCTTGGGACAGAGGTGTTTCAGATCTTCCCTTCACCATCACCACAATCTTAGAAAGCCAAACAACTTTCCTGAGCCCCAAGTACCTGCAGAATGGGAAGCTCTCATGGACTTGAAAAGGTTGCTGTGAAGATTGGAGAAATAGCATTCCTGGCACATGGGTGATCTCTAACATGTAATAGTCTCCATGTTGTCCCAAGTAGATCCTGGCTTAAATACCAAGCCAGAGAATGTAAGATCCCAGACTCCAAGTAATTCATGGGCTACAAGATGGGATTTAGGGGTCAAATGTTTTTACCCATTTGTTAGATGAGTAAGGTAATGACAGCTGCTGATCTTTAAAGATATTTCCCCACAGGCATCTCTCACCTACACACACCTGTCACCTCTCACAGAAGAGGAGGCTTATGTCCCCTCCCACTAAGTCTAAGCCGAGCCCCTGACTAACTTTGACCAAAGCTGGCTTTTTCTGGGCCTAAGCCCTTGGCAGGCCTGGCAGCTTCTGCTTTTGTGCCTGTGGGGGCCAGGAGCCGCTGTGTGCCCTGCTGAAGAGTCTGCCTGGAGGGACACAGGCAGAGGCCAGATGGAGAGGGTTATGTAGAAGAGACCCCAGGATCCCACTGACAGCTTCAACCAAGGCCCCAGGTATGCCACTCAGCTAAGCCAGCTTAGGAGCCCCTTGCCAGGGAGCCAGGCTTGCTGAGGTGCCACAGCTGAAGAGGTCATCCTGGGAGGTTCACCCCCACCAGCACCATGTGGAGCAGACAGGCCATGCCTGTTGTGCCCTTCTGAATCCTTGACTCACAGAACCATGAGAAATGACATGGATATTGTCAACTTCCTATCCCAGTTTATACCAGCCTACCCCTTTCCCAAATCTCACTGTTAGTGTATCTCTGCCATTGGCTTCACAGCACTTTCCCATCACTCTCCGGCAGGGCAACCGGAGCAGGAACAAGAAGTCCATTCCCCAAGGAAGGGACGTGGAGACATGAAACCGGGTCAGGCCTTTTCTTAACTCCTGTGCCAAACACCACAGATTTCCTTTCCTGGAAACAGTTGCTGTCCCAGAGCTTCTGCTCCGCCACTCCACTTTTCTCACTGATCTCAGAGGACTTGCAATATTTTTATGAGGTCACTGTCATTTTTAGGCTGTGACTAATAACGCCAACTAGTAGCCATTTCTTCCCCAAACATGTTGCCTCCTTCTGAACTCCTGGACAAAGCAAAGCTGGACCCCTCATTGCTTCCTGGGAGTGCCAGGTCCCGCTATTCATCCTCCAGAAGCCACTTCTATGTATAGGGAAGACCAGGAGTCCTGCCCCAAGGTAAGGCCACATTCAATACCAGGTCCACAGCTGGGCATCCTTGAGAGTCATGTGCATTGTCTGAACTCACATTTTTCCATTGGTTAAAATACAGGCAGTGATGCCCTCGACAAAACTGCAAGAGGAATAAATAAGCCAAGAAAGGGCCAAGCATCAGCCTGGGACAGAGTAGCTGCTCAAGCCAATGAATCCTCTTTCCTTGGCTGCTGATAAACCTAAAGTGGTGCATTTCCTAGGCCTTCCTCAACTCTGCCCGGCTCTTTCTTGGAACTTCTAAGGTATTTGTTCTTTATCTTGAGACTGCTGACTCCAACTTCATCTTGTTCTGTTACTCCATGCCCTCACCCATACCAGTTTTCCTTCCTACAATGAGGCTGTTAGTTCTGCCGGGACAGACACTTGAGAGTCGCCTTGGCTCTTTGTCTCCCCATTACCTGTAGCCTCCTCTTCTTGGAAGCCTGTGATTCTGCCTCCGAACAGGTCTCTTAATTCCTTTCTTCACACCTTCCCACAGACACCACCCTAATCCAGCTATCACCACACATCACATGGACTGCAGGCAGAGCCTCCTAACTCTTGCCCCTTGCCTCTTCCCCTCAACCCTCATTCCCTGTCCATTCTCCACCAAGCAGCCAATGCAATGTTTTTCATGCAAAATCTGATCGTGTCACCCTCTACTCACGTGAGAGGGGCTTCTTGTTATCATTTACATTGACAAGGCTCCCAGAAGCCTGCATGTCCTATTATCCCCATCATCACCTGACCAGGGAGACCTTGCTCCTGGCTCTTCCAATTTGCTCCTGCCCTAGCCACCAATGGCAGGCCCCTTCCCACCCAGTTCATACTAGCTACTCACCCTTCAGGGCTGTGCTTACATGTCACCATCTAGAGACGGCTTCCCTGACCTCCAACCCTTTATCTAAATTAGATTTAATGAGATCTGTTCCTCCCTCCATTCTCATTCTTCTCCCTCAGCACCATGTTTTTTCCCTGTAATATCACTTGTCACAATTCATAATTACATATTCATTTGTGAGCTCATTTATTTAGTCTGTCTGCACTGTCACTACCTCCTCATCCCCATCATAGAGGCAGGCTCTGTGGACAGTGTCTATGCTCATCTTCCTAGCTGTGCATGAGCTGCACAGAGCACAGGACCAGGATCTCAGCCAGCATCCAGGAGAGAGACGAACATGCCAGGGAGCAAAGGACTTCCCACCAACGCCAGGTGCTGAGCTTAGCACCTGGGACTTGCCTTATGATGGTTCAATTATTTTCAGTTGTTTTTTTGTTTGGCCGTTGTTCTTAGAAGGTAGCTTTGTTAACAGAAGTGATCTGTTTTGGATGGCCTTGCAAGGGTGGGCACAAATCAGTCAAGTGTCCAGGACACCCTGGTACTTTCCCACTATAGGTGTTTCCCATGGGGAGCTCTGCTAAGGCAGGGCACTGAAGACATGGATAAAAGGAAAAAAGTTGTCTTGAGTCAGAAGGCATTTGGGAGATCAGTCATGTGAAGATGTCAAAACACACATATTCAACACCAGGTACCTGTGGGTGATCTTCATGGTACAACCGAGGCAGCAGCCTCACCATGATGCACACGACCCCGGGATGCATGATTGCAGCATCCCCCTCGTCCATCCTGCAGAGAGAGGGAGAGCCAGACATGAGACACGGACCTTCCAGTTTCTTTCTATTTTCACTGAGCTTCCTGGATCTTTCTTTCTAAGACAGATCATGTTACACATCCTGTCTACCACTTATTACCTAGATAACATTGAACTACTCCATCGAGCCTAATTTCCTCCAACTCTAAAAGGTATTGACAGTACCACGCTTTCCCCCTACAGTCATAGAAGAATGCTTTTGTGCTCCAAGGCACAGTGCCTGACCCATAGTTGGTGCTCAGTGAAGTTAGTTCCCTGGTTTTCTTCCCTTCCCTCCAGATATGTGGGAGATTGAGAAGCTCTGGCTTCATATTGAACACACACACACACACACACACACACACACAGGCTTCTGGGTCCCTTCAAAATGGTGTAAGCACACTCAGTTGTGTCCCACCCCCTGAATACTGAATGCAGCTAAAACACTTAGAACTCATGGAGCAGCTCTTGGAGGACTCTGGAAAGTAAATGGTAGCAGAGAAGGAAACCAAACTCAAGCACTATGAACTGGCAATGAGTTTCCTGGGCTTCACCTCTGCAGCATTCCCCTTGTGTGAACTCACAGGTAGCCTAAAACTCTCAACTGTGCACAAGGTGTAGACATGATGGAAAGAGCTCCAAGAGAAGTCCTCTGTTTCTGGTCTGAGGAGCAGGAAAGGAGGTTCTACAGGTCACAGAGCATGGAGGAAATCCCCTGGGATTTTCTTTGTTTGGTTTCCCCATTCTTTCCCAACCCATTTTCAGGCAATTCCCTCAGCAGCAGCAACAGCAGCAGCAGCCAGGCAGGCTCTAAAACTCTCAGTGAAGAGAAACTTTGTCTCTGACCAGAGGACCTGTAGTCCCAAGAGTGTAGGTAAAATCCCCATTGCTGTTTTCTCCTTTTCTCCCCTCACTGCGTGGCCCCGGAGACAGATACCAGTGACACAGGGAAGAACAGAGAAACAAAAGCGCCAAATCTAGGCAGAGCAGGAAGGGACCCCTTGGGAGCCAGCAGGTGTTAAGGAAAGGATGAAGAAGAGGAAGCTGAGGAAAATGTAACCACAAAGTTGTGTATTAACCTCTGGGCTCAGTTCTGACTGTGTATGTGCATCTGGCCCTAACTAGGAGGTAAACCACCACATACAACCAGTTACTGCATGAGGCAAGTGAGCACACATCAAATCTCCCTGCAAAGTCTTTGAAAACTGAACTGATACTGGAACCAGAGAGTCCAGGGAAGACGGGCAGAAACTTGCAACCTGAACCTAAGTGGGCTGGTTCCCTACCTTAAAATATGTATATATATTCATTAACATTCTCTATAAGATGACAACAAGGACCAGAGTTCATAAGATAAGATTCAAAATGTCCAGAATACAACCTGAAATTGCTCAACATAGAATGAACCAGGGAAGTCTCAACATCTCATGTGGAAAAAAACAACCAATAAATGCCAATGCTGAGATGTCACAGACGTTGGAACTATCAGACGAAATGCTTAAAGCAGATGTTAACCCAATTCCAAGAAGTAAGAGTGAACATTTTTCAAATAAATGAAAAATAGAAAGTTTCAGTAAAGAAATGGAAGCAATAAAAAAGAATCAAATAAACACAACAACTGAAATTTGTTTAAACTCACTAAATGAGAACAATAGGAGAATGAGATGAGAGGCGAGTCCATGAACATGAAGATGGAGCAATACAAGTTGCCTAATCTGAACAACAAAAAGGAAAAAGATTATTAAAAATAAAGACAGACTCAAGGTCATGTGTAACAAAGGATCTAACATTTCTGTCATTAGAATCCTCCAAGGAGAGGAGAAAGAGTATGGTATGAAAGAAAAAATGTTTGAGAAGCTTTTAGTGCTTCTTTCTTCAAAGCTGGTGAAATACATAACCTTAAAGATTCAAGAAGCTTAGCAAAACCCAAATAAAATAAACAAAAAAAAATTATGCCCAGACACAGCATAATCAAACTGCTGAACACTAAAGAAAATTTTAAAAATCTTGAAAGCAGCCAGAGAAAAATAACACATTACATTTAGGGGAATGAGAATTCGAATGACTGTGTGTGGGGGTGGATTTTCTTGTAAGAAAGCAGAAGTCATGGAAACAACATTTTTAAAGTGCTAAAAAAATACACACAGAATTCCATATCCACATGCTTCCAGAATGAAGGCAAAATAAATGCATTCCCAGATGAAGGAAGACAGATTCTTGCCATCAGACTTGTTCTAAGAATAATACTTTTAAAATTTCTTCAGATGGTAGGAAAATAATAACAAAATAATGAAAGGAAACTTCAGGGATGAAGAAAGAGCAACAGAAATAGTAAATATCTGGGTAAATATAATACACTATTATTGTTCTCTTCTTAAGTTCTTAAATTTAGGTATGATGGTTGAAAGTGACATTGTATTAGATGTAATACATAAGACAACCACAACAAAAATAGGGAAGGATAGAGGGAACTGCATGGAGGTAAGCTTTCTATAATCCATTCGAAATAGTAAAATGTCAATTCTAAGTAGACTGTTAAAAATTAATCAAGTATACTGCAGTCCCTATTGAAAGCACTAAAAAAAAATTGACAAAAAAGGAGAGTCAAAAAATTCAGTAGATAAATTCAAATTAAATATTAAAATATATTCAAATTGTCCACAAAAAGGCAGGCAAACAGAAGTGGAGGAACAAAAAAAGAGTAAAAAAAAAAAAAAAAAGAGAAAACAAACATAAAATCCTGAACCTAAATTCAAATACATCAATAATTCAAACACATTAAAAATTGATAGACATGATTGTCAGAATGGAAAGAAATAAAAACAAAGCTACATGCCATCATTAAATATTGCGATACAGATAGCTTAAAAGTAACAGGATAGAAAAATTTATACCATCCTAACAGTAATCAAAAGAAAGCTGGTGTAATTCTACTCATATCAGGGAAAACAGACTTTAAAGCAAGGAAAATATCTCAGAATAAACAGGTTATATGATATGATGATTAAAAGAGACATAACAATTCAAAATGTGTTTGCACTTTACAACAGAGCATCACAATTCAGAAAGAAAAACTCAGAGATCTGAAAGGACAAATGGCCAAATCCACAATTATAGTTAGAGAGTTCAACACTCCTCTCAGTAATTGTTCCTTCAAAGTCACAAACTACCTTCAAATGGTTTTCTTCAAAGCCACAAACTACCAAACTCAACAAGAAGAAATAAGTTGCCTAAATCATTTATAGCTATTACAAAAACTGAATATGTAGCTAAAAACCTTCCCACAAAGAAACCTTGAAGCTCAGCATTTTCACCAACAAATTCTACCACACATTTAAAAGAGAAATCACACCAGTTCTACACAACTTCTTTCAAAAACACAAGAGAACGGAACACTTCCCAATTCATTTTATAAAGCCAGAATTACCCTGATATTGAAAACAGAAAAACACAGTATAAAAAAACTACATTTCAGTATACCTAATGAACATAGGTGCAAAAATCCTCAACAATCAGCAAATAATACCTAGCTACATATAAAATAACAAGGGTACTATGGCCAATTGGACTACCTGTAAATGCAAGGCAAGTTTAATATTCAAAAATCAGTCAACATGATCCATATTAATAAAATCACATGATAATATCATTTAATGCATAAAAAGCATTTGTAAGATTAAAAATCTGCTCATGATAAAAAAAATTCTCAGTAAATTCAAAGGAATTGTTTATAACCTAATAATGGGCACCTACAAAAATCCCATAGCTGATGTTATATTCAATGGCAAAGACTGAAGACTTTCTCCCTAAGATTAAGAACAAGCAAGGATCTCTCCATTTCTATTGGATGTAATACTGGAACATATGGATTGGAAAGGAAGATCAAAAACTGGCACTAGTCACAGACGATGAGATTGTCTTCATAGAAAATCCCAAGGAATCCATAAAAAAAAAAGAAAACTTCTAGAACTAATAATTAAATTTAACAGCCTCAGAATAATAGTCGACATGTAAAAGTTAACCATATTCCTAAATACTAGAATTGAACAATTAGAAACCAAAAAATTTTAAATATCATTTGGAAGTGTGTTCAACAAAAGACTCAGGTATAAATCTAAGAAAACATGTGCAGGCCCTACACTGAATATGACAGACTTTGATGAAAGAATCAAAGATCTAAATAAACAGAAAAGCACACTATGTTTATGGGTTGGAAGATTTACTATAGTTAAATTGTCAATTCTCTCCAAATTGATCTATAGATTTAATGCAATTCCAATAAAAATCCCAGCAGGAATTTTTGTAGATACACACAAGCTGATCATTAACATTTATATGGTATTAGAAAGGAACACTTCCCAATTCATTTTACAAAGCCAGAATTACCCTGATATTGAAAACAGAAAAACACAGTGTAAAAAAACTACATGTCAGTATCCCTAATGAACATAGGTGCAAAAATCCTCAACAATCAGCAAATAATACCTAGCTATATATAAAATAACAAGGTTCTATCAGGACAGCCAAAGGTAAAGGAACTGAAATCACCAAAGCAA
The DNA here is from genome assembly GCF_028878055.3 of Symphalangus syndactylus. NCBI lineage: Eukaryota > Metazoa > Chordata > Mammalia > Primates > Hylobatidae > Symphalangus > Symphalangus syndactylus. The sequence goes on from NC_072426.2 coordinate 84,800,894, forward strand.
ATTTGAGAAGGAAGAATACCTTTGGAGAGCTCCCATTTGATATCTTGCAAAGCCACAGTAATCAAGACAATATTGGTGAAAAGCTAGACACATAAGTCAATGAAATCAAATAGTGTCCAAAGACCTATATAAATATGGCTGAGCAGTTTTTACAAAGTTATAAAGACAATTCAACGGAAAAAAGATAATATTTTCAACTAATGGCATTGGAAGAATTGGACATTCATAAGCAAAAACAAACAAAAAATGAATCTCAACCTGAACTTCACACATTGTACAAAAAGTAGCTCAAAACGGATTACAGACCTGTAAAACTTTTAGAAGAAAACATAGGAGAAAATCTTCATGACCATCAGTTAGGCAAAGAGATCTTAGATATGACATAAAAGTGCAATCCATAAAAGTAAAAACAAATGATGATTTGGACTTCATCAAAATTTAAGACCTTCAATCTGTGGAAGGCCCTGTTTAAAGATGAATAGATAAGCTATAGGCTGGGAAAAAACATTTGCATTCCTACAGTGGAAAACTACTCAGCAACAGAAATGTATGAACTACTGATACACATAAAATGAGTGAATCTGAAAGGCCTTATGCTGAGCGAAAGAAGCCAGTCTCAAAAGATTACACATGTATGCTTCCATGTATATGGTATTCTGGAAAAACAAAACTACAGGGAAAGATCCACGGTTGCGAGGATGGGGTGGAGAAAAGGTTTTACTATGTGGGGCAATATCTGGGAGCTATTTGAGGTGATGGGACTATTCTGTTTCTTGATTGTGGTAGTAGTTGTGTGACTCTACACATGAATTAAAACCCATAGAACTGTAGGCCAAAAAAAAAGAGACTTTTACTTTATGTGAATTGAAATAATAATAATAAACTACAGGCTAATCCCAAATTACCAACACCCAATTTTCCAACACCCTGCCCATCTTGCTGCTGTCATATGCAAAGTGAGATTGTTTTTAGTCCTCAGAGTAGCTAAGGTGCTCGGGAGTGTTTCTCGCGCGTGGGCGTAATTTATTCAAATCAACTGAGCAAATACTTATTCACCTTTTATTATTTTCCAGGCACTATTCAGGCACTCTGGATACATCTGTAAACTAAACAAACTAAAACCCATGACCTGGGTGTGAGGGGAAGGGTGTAGACATAAAGATAAACACAATAAATAAGTAAATTAAAATTAATAATTATTATGTGTAATATAACATATTAACATATAACATAATATCGTAATGAATAAGAAATGATAAGTGCTATTGAGAAAAAAAGAGCCAAGAAAGGAGAATTGAGAGTGCTTGTATGCAGAAGGAGAGTAATTTACAATTTTAATTTGAGTGGCAGGTTTGGCCTCTTTAAGAAGCGCAAAACTGAAAGACGGGATGCAGACATCCATGGGAAAAGCATTTCAAGCAAAGAGAAGAGCCATTGCAAAAGACCTGAAGTAGGAGTATGTCTGGCACATTCCAGGAACAGCAAGGAAGCCTGTATTTTTACTCTGATACTGAAGCCACACAAAGACAATACAGAAAAAAAAAAAAAAACTACCAATATCCAAGGGATCAATGTCCCTTATGAACACACACGCAAAATCCTAAACAAAATGCTAGCAAACTAAATTCAACAGCATATTAAAAGGATTATACGCCATGAACAAGTATGATTTATACTAGAAATCCAAGAGTGGTTCAACATAAGAGAACCAATCAACAAAATATACCACATTAATAGACAAAGGCAAAAAAACAGATGATCATCTGATTTGACCCATAAAGAGCATTTGACAAAATCCCACACTCTTTCATGATAAAAACACTCCAAAAACTAGAAACAGACAGTAACTTCCTCAACATGATGAAGGGCATTTATGAAAAGCCCACAGCTAGCAGCATGCCAAATGGTGACAGCTGACCCTCAAATTCATGTGGAATTGTAGGAAACCCTAAGAAGCCTAAGCAATATTTTAAAAGATAAAGTTGGACAACTCACATTTCCAGAGTTCAAAACCTACTACAAAGCTACATAATCAAAACAGAGTGGAACTGACATAAGGATAAATATAGAGCCCAATGAAATAGGATTGAGAATCCACAAATAAACTCATGTATCTGTGGCCCCTTGATTTTCAACAAGGATACAAAGACAATTTAAGAAGGGACTCTTCAACTAATGGTACCAGAGCAGTTGAATAGCTATAAGCAAAAGAATGCAGTTGAACCCTGACCCCTTGCCATATACAAAAATTAACTCAGAATGAATTAATTATCTACACATAAGGGCCAAAACAAAATTTTTAGGAGAAAACACGGTGGTAAATCTTTATGACCTTGGATTTGGCAATGGATTTTTACATATAATGCCAAAAGCACAAGTAACAGAAGAAAAAATGGATAAACTGGACTTCATCAAAACTGAAAATTTTTGTGCATCAAAGGACATTATTAAGAAAATGAAAGGAGAACCTACAGAATGAGAGAAAATATTTGCAAATCATATTTCTTTTAAGAGTCTAGTACCCACAATATATAAAGAATTCATACAACTTAGCAACAAAAAGAGAAACAACCCAATTAAAATATGGACCAAGCCCTTGAATAGACGTTTCCCCCAAAAAGATATACAAATGGCCAAAAAGCACATAAAAAAATTCAACATTATTAGCTATTAGAGAAATGAAAATCAAAATCACAGTGAGATAACACTCCATACCCATTAGAATGGCTAAAACAATTTTTTAAAGGGAAATAAATATTGGCAAGCCTGTGGAGAAATTGAAAACCTCTTATATTGCTGTTGGGTATGTAAAATTGGTTCAGCTGCTGTGAAAATAGGCAGTTTGACAGTTCCTACAATTCTATTGAATTGAGCTACAATTCTACTCCTAGGTATATAATCAAAAGAATTCAAAACAAGTACTCAAATAAATACATGAACATGAATGTTGATAGCACTATTTACAAGAACCAAAGGAAATAACCCAAATGTTCATCAACAAATGAATAAACAAATTGTGGTGTGTACCCATATGATGGAATATTATTTTATTGTAAAAAGGAAAGAAGTACTGATATACATTACAATGTAAATGAATCTCAAAAATATTAAGCTACCTGAAAGAAGTCAAACGCCAAAGGAAACCTATTATATGATTCCATTTACACATAATTTATCTAGAATGGGTTAATCCCCAAAGCAGATTGGTGGTAGCCCAGGGATTGGGGAAAAGAATGAGAATGAGTATAGGTTTTCCTTTTGGGATGATAAAAATGTTTTGAATTAGATGGAGGTGGTCTTTGCGCAACACTGTGAATGCATTAAATTCTATGGAATTGTTTGCTTTAATATTATTAATTTTATGTTCTGCGAATCTCACCTCAGTGAAAAAACCTAAGATTTTTTTTAAGTTTTTTAAAGTAAAAGATGTCCAGCACCTGGAGCAGTTCTCAAACTTTAATGTGCTTACACTTAATAAGAGGACCTTTTTAAAAAACAGAACCCTAAATTTCAACCCCAGGGATTTGTGATTTGGGAAATCAAGTTTACACAACTATATTTTTTTGCAACTCTACAACAGATTCTGATGCAGGTGGTCTACAGGCCACACTATGAGAAGCATTGCTGTAAGGTAGGGATTGACAGAGCAGGAATGGAGACAAGGTTCTGGATCCCAAGGATGGCAGACACTGATCCCCCACCTGACCTGGTGTTCCCAGACGGCTTGTATCTCGCAAGGGACCTGTGGGTACAACAGAAAGTTGTAATCAAAAGTACAAATCCCAAAGTACCTGTATCTTTGGGAGCCAGTGGTGATGTGAGGCCTGCTTGGCCAAATTTTGCATCTCATTTGAAGAAGCCTAGGGGCCTTTGCAGGATGTGAACCAGTGAAGCCTCATCATGTCACACAGCCCCTGAGCTTGGCTATAAAATCCTGCCACCCACAGCAGCTGCACATCAGAGAGGATGACTGCTCCAATCCTGGTACTTGTCCTGCTTAGATATGGAAGTCAGACAGACTGTCCCCTATATGGACTCTCTCAAACTTCAGGAGGCAAGATTAATACCTATCTCCTGTTACTAAGGCCTGTGGATACTTGAGGGATGCATTAGAAAATTAAAAGCAAAGTGGCCTCATTTGTGCAGTCCATGCTGATTACTCCAGACAGCCACCATCCTCTTCCAAACCTCCAGGGCTTCTCTGTCAGGGGCTAGCACCAACCAGTCTCTCTCACACTCTCATCAAATTGGTTACCAAGGCCGGGCAAAGTTATGTCCTAAATAGTTCTCAAAATGTTCTCCTGTTCAAGCTACTGCCATCCCTGGAAGGAGCGACTGACAGCTCCTTTGCTCCTCTCCTTTCCGGCCATCATCTCTGCCCATCCATCCCTATAGCTTAAAGCCCTACTACAGCTTGAAGTCCAAGCAATGCCTACAGAAGGCAGGAACAAACCTTACTCAAGATAGTTGATTTTGAGTCACACCTTTATGCCTCCTTAACCCATCTCAGACCAGATAACTCTCATCTTTAAATGTTTAGCTCAGTAGTCTCCGCATCCAGGAAAGCCTCACTGACCTCCTCCCCAGACTTCATTAGGTGCACTTCTCTGTGTCCTCTCAATTTCTGGGCCTGCCCTTGCCAGGGTCCCCACCATACAAGGATAATGCTCCATTCATGTCTCTACTAGGTGGGAGCCCAGAAGAGGAGCAAGCAGGAGCAGCCATATCTGAAGCAGTTTCAGGACCACTGCACGTCAGGTGTCTTCAGGACACCAGGCACGAGAGCCCAAGACTATATGCCTTGCCAACCCTCCCTGCCTTTCCTCCTGTCCTGTCCATCTTCTCAATTCATTCATGCCCATATTGTACTCAGTGACCATTCATGGGGGTCCCTGATGTAGCTGCAGACCCAGTCCATGCTCATGTTGGCCTCACCACTGAAGCAGAAGAAAGAGATTTGAACACCATCTTATTTCCACAGTGGTAAGAAGCCAAAAATCGATAGATGTACAGTGCCTTTATTAGCAGATGGGGAAGAGATGACTTAAGTGGCTGATGTCCTTGGCATCCATTTTAATACATATCCTGATTTCAGATATGCTCGAGTGTGCAAACATGCACCAAAGAAATAAGAAACCAAGGAAGATTACACAATTAATCATTGATTTGCACTGTGATCGGTGCTGAGGGTGCTGAGGAAATGTGAGGCAATGGGATCTGATTTGGCCCATGGGATGGTGATGGGGCAGCCACGGGAGGCTTCTTGGAAGAAGTGACATCTAAACCTAGACAAAAGAATAAGAAGCAACTGTCCAGGCAGAGTGAAGACAGGAAAGGCATCCCAGGTAGAGTAAAGGGCATATGTGAAATCTGAGTCTGAAACATGGCTGCAAGGTGCTAGGCGAGTGATGCCATGGGCAGGCGGGACCCCCATAACTGTGTTCCCCACACTCCCAATGTCTGATTCCCTCCTGGGAATCATGGGGAAGCACTAGAGGCTTCCAAGTGGGAATGACAGGGTCACATCTGTGCCTTCCAAAGGCCAGTGTGGCCTTCATGTGAACTGCTCAGGAACTACACTGTCCCCCACCCTTCCTCAATGGTCTGGCACAACAATTACCTCTAACAAACTTAAGTGACAGATATAACTCATACCCACAGGGGACATTGTTTCAACAGGAAAGATTAGGATGAAGCTGCAGGATGCCCAGCAGCAGAGCCAGAGGAGTTAAGTGTTTAGGGCTCTGGCCTGCAGAGTGCCCCGTGAAACCTTAACCATTGCCTGGAGCACACCGCATTCCTGTTGAAATGATGTCCCCTTAGGGCTATAAGTTATAGCCACAACTTAAGTTCAAGGTAAAGGTGACTGGGGTTGCTCCTTTGGCTGACACAAGGAATAAACGTCAGCCCACGAGGCCTGGCAGGGGCTGGGAGAAGGCATATGCTAAGGCAGAAGCAAGAAGGAGCAGAGATGCCTTGCTTTGGAGGGGGCTTTTCTCAGAGCTATACACAGACCCAGTTGTAGAGCAGTCCTCATAACCCATAACCCCATGATGCCACAGTCCTGCGCAGAGGCCACCCTAGCTCCACATTGCCTACAGGGTAAAAGTGAAATGGTCTCCTATAGGGTTTGTGCAAGGCCCACCACAGTCTGACCCTGCTTCTGCTCCACTTTCACCTCCAGACCTGCACTGTGGAAGATGTGCTGCTGAGGGGTAAGCACTCCATTCTATGGTGTGTGTATGTAGTGCGGATATGTAGTATGTGTGTATGTGTGGTATTTGCGTGTGTTGTGTGGTATCTGTATGTAGTGTATATAGGTGGTATGTGTGGTGTGTATTCATGTGTGTGTGCTAGGTGCTGGGTGATGTGTAGATGTGGTGTGTGGGTGTGTAGATGTGGTGTGTGTGGTATGCCAGTATGTATAAGGTGTATGTTTAGTGTGGTGTGGGTGTGTTTTGTGTACATGTGGTGTATGTATATGTGTGTGTGATGTGTATATAATGTGTTTGGTGTAGGGGTGTTTATTTGGTATGGTGTATGCTTCATAGAGACATATGATGTATTTTGGACACCATAGATATATTTTTGGAATTACATAACATGTCACCTCTGTGTTATGAAAAATGTTCCTTAAATTATAGTTATCATAAAGCCTAAATGAATTGAAGAATAGTCCATTGTAAAAAGCTGAGCATGGTGTCTGGCGCACACATGCTTAGGAAGCAGCTGTGATCACTCTAACTACCATCTTCAATCCTTGCCTCACAGCATCCCTCAATGTAGATACTATTATTATGTCTGCCTTCAAATCAGGAGATGGAAGATAAGAGAAATAAAGTAGCAAGACCAAAAAACACAGCCACCAAGGCATAGAACAAGCAGGCCTGACTCCAAGGCCCACAGCCTCTTTCCCTCCTCCCTGGAGACTTGAGATCTATTTTGCAGAAGGCAGGGCTGAGGGAAGCCACTTGCCCAAGGACATACAGGTGTGGTAGGGCAGAGACGAGCACCCTGTCTCCCATTCCCAGCCCACTGCCATGCCCTTTACTCTGCAGACTCCCCGGAGGAGGTACAGTTTCACTTCCTATTCTCTAACCATTAAGGAAGTGACGTCAAGGACCATGTATCTCTTTTAGGGAGAAAAAAGATGCTCTATTTATGAAACATGGCTCTTATAAATGTAAAAATTACTCATTACAAAACCAGGATGACATTTGACACAGGACTCACCTCTAAAACATCAGGACTGATGCAGTCCATTGGTTAGAACCCGATCTTCAAACTGCAGGCTCTTGTGTCAGACATTTGGAAAACTATCACTATTATTGTGAGAGTATCAGGAAAAAAACAGGAAGAACACACAAACGTGTGTGCACATGTATGCACACACAGACAAATGCAAGCAGGCTTTGAAGGTAGCCCTGGGTTCAAATTCTAGCTTTATTATTTACTAAATGTGTGACCTTTGGCCATGTTTTTTTATCCTTTATCAGCCTTTGTTTCCTTATTGATGAAATTCCAAAATTTTGGAGGGAAATAAAAATAAATAGGTGTTTAGTGCTCAGCCTCCATAGACATTCAACTAATTACTATTGCTTTTCTTCACCTGATATCACTTACTAAATGTCTTTTGGTACTGACAAATACTCCCCTGCCCCTAAGAGCTGGTAGAATAAGTCGAACAAGTTTCCATACCAAGATCCTAAGTTAACCTGTAGGTTATCAGGGTGCCCAGGGAAAAGGCCTCCTCAGGGATTGCCCCTGAAATATAAAGAACAGGGAACCCAGAGGGGGAATTCTTCCCAAGACAAGCAAGAAAATCAGGATCTGGGAATCTGGCCAAGGCCTGGCTTGGAAAGGGCAGCTAAGACCCCATGGAGGCATTCCCATACCTACAGAAGGGCAGGATGGCCTGAATGAGGATGGTTTCCATGGAATCCAAGAAAAGGAAAATCTTGGAGCAAGATTCACAATAAAAAATCAGACATCACACAAGGGACCTTCCATGATTGTTGCAGAAACAATAGACTCTCAAAAAACACAAGAAGAAATAATTATGATTCTTGTGTTTGAAGAAATAAAAATGAAAGACAGATATGAACAAGGAAAAGGGCTATCAAATCAAGTTTATTTGAAAAAGAAACAAACAGTATATCTAGACATATAAAATACTGTCATTGAAATTTTGAAAAGAAAACCTAAATGGCTAGATTATATATCAGATTAGACACAGCTAGTAGGAGATTCAGTGGGTTTAAGAAAGACCAAAAGAAACTGCGTGGAACAGAGTACAGAGAAACAAAGAGATGAAAAATGTAAAAGAAAGATTAAGAGACAAGGAGGATAGAATGAAAAAGTAAAGCATACATCTAATTGTGTTAGTTCCAAAAAGGCATAATAGGAAAATGGATGGAGAAGAGGTCATAATTTAAAAATCTATATTTTATAAAAGACATCAGTTGGGATTCAGGAATCTCAATGAATATGAAGCAAAATAAATGTTTAAAATAATGTACATTGAGATATACGACAGTAAAGCAACAGAACAAGAATGGTGAAGATCTTAAAAGCCACCAGAGAAAAATGACAAATTACCTTCAAAGGAAGAGAAATAAAAACAATTTTTAAATGGCAACAATGGAAGGCAATAGCTGGGGAGAACTTCCATTTACTGTGAGAAAATAACTGTCAACCAATAAATGTATACCCAGCAAAACTATATTTCTGCAATCAGGTAGAAAATAAAGACATTTTTCAGACAAATAAAATCCAAGAGAGTTTACCACAAATAGACCCACACTACAGGAAAGTTTAACGGATGTACTAGAGTAGAGAAAAAAATAATCCCAGATGGAAGGATAGAGATGCAAAAAAGAGTGGTGAGCACAGACATTGAAAGCATGTAGATAAATCCAAAGAATATTTTATAAAACAACAACAGTAACTGTCATATCTGATGGATTTACTAACAGGAGATAAGTTTAAAATATTAGCTAATAGTAATGTGTAAGTTAGAAAAGGGCAAAAATATTTAAGAGTTTTAAGGTCTTGGTGTCTTAATTGGAAGGATAAAGATACTGTTTAACTAAAAACATGAGTATGCCTGTTAATTCACTCTAGGGTAACTACTATAAAATTAATCATAGAGAGTTTAAATTTCATACTAGTAGGTAGGAAACACAATTTTTAAAAATCAATTCAAAAATAAGACCAAAAATGTTTTTTAAAGTGGAACAAATGTAAAAAGCTAAGTAGAAATCATTCCAAATATATTAATAATTATGAAAGTGTAAACAAATGACATTCTCCAGTTAAATGAGAAATAATACCACACTAGATTGAAAAACAAAGTAAAACCAACAAAAATGGTTCCTTATTGTTTACAGGAAAAACACCTAAAAATGTAAGGATAGTACACAGAAAGGTTAAAACCAAAGGATGAAGAAAAATCCCAGGCACAAACTAACCAAAAGAAACCTGATATAGTCTTATTATTATTAAGGCAAAATGTACAACTAGGGATAAAAAGGTCACCATATAATGATAAAAATTTAGACTCCATAAGAATATAAAAATTCTAAATATGTATGATTCTTTCAACCTCAAATATATGTAAGGGAAAATTCATCAGAAATTGACACATCCACTTTATCATGAGAGATTTTGAATGCATCGTTCTCAATAACTGATATTCCATTTCCCAGGCCGCTGCCGCAGGTGCCAGAGGGGCAGGTCCCGGTGCTGGAGGCCGAGGCCACCTTCCGGGCCACCTGGCGGCCGTTGTGGTGAAGCAGGTACTGCTGGGCCGGAAGGTGGTGGTGCGCTGCGAGAGTGTCAACATTTCTGACAATTTCTACAGAAATAAGCTGAAGTACTCGGCCTTCTTCCGCAGGCGGATGAGCACCAACCCTGATGAGGCCCCTATTATTTCCTGGCCCCCAGCAGCGTCTTCTAGCCGACAGTGCAGGGCCCGCGGTCCGCAAGACCCAGCGAGGTCAGGCTGCCTTGGACCCCGAGGTGTTTGATGAAATCCCACCGCCCTACAACAGGAAAACCAGATGGGTGTTCCTGCTGCCCGCAAGGCTGTGCATCTGAAGGCCACGAGAGCGTTTGCCTACGTGGGACACCTGGCTCAAGAGGCTGGCTGGAAGTACCAGGCAGTGACAGCCACCCTGGAGGAGAAGAGGAAGGAGAAGGCCGAGACCCACTACCAGAAGAAGAAATAGCTCATGAGGCTGCAGAAACAGGCCAAAAAGAATGTGGAGAAGAAAACTGACAAATACACAGAGGCCCTCAAGACCCATGAGCCCAATAAGGCCTGTTTATTCCAAAAACAAGAAACAAAAAACTGATATTTCAAGCCGACTTTAAAAATTAATGATAAAGGATATTTCAATGAAACAATTGACAAATTCGATCCAAGGGACATAAATAGAACATCAAATCTAACACTCTGAGAACATGCATTATTTCCAAGCACATGTGGAATATTTATGAGAAGGGACTACATTGAGGGCCATGAAGTCAACCTCAACTAATTTCAAAGGATGAGAACCCAGACCATCCACCTTCTCTCACCTTGATAGAGTGAGAAGTAAATAGCAAAGATGACTAGAAACACTGTAACAATGGAAATTCAAAATTCAAATACGTAAGAGTCAACTATAATTTATCAGGGAAATTAGAAAAATATTTCATACTAAATGATGCTGAAAATAAAACTTACAAATTACAGAGAAATTTGTATGTAAAAAGAAGATGGAAACAGACATCCAAGTGAAGAAAAAGAATACCAGAATAAGCCCAAAGGTAGAAGGAAATGATAACCAAAAAAAGGAGAAACAGGAAAAGTCAAAGTTGGTTCATAGGGCACACTGAAAAGTAAACAATTGTGAATAGTGCTGAAGCAGAAAAAGCAAGGAAGACAGCTAAATAGGTTAGAAATGAGTCACAGAACTCACAAGTTCTGCTCAGAAGAGCATGCGGGAGCCATCATGAGCAGCCAGATGCCCACAAATGGAAACTTCGATGAAATGGGAAAATCAGCTTGCAAAATAACAAACCAAGAATAATTCAAGAACAAATAGAAGTGCATTCTTATGAGAATAAATTTTCTCACAGGAAAACACCGGGTTCACAAGGATTTAGAGGCAAGTTCTGTCACATTAGCTAGGGAATGGAAATAAACAATCTCTACATAAACTCTTCAGTAGCATAGAAGAGAAGCACTGTCCAACTCATGCTATGATGCTAGCATAAATCTGACAAGAAAAATAGCCAGGAAAGGAGTATGAAAGGCCAACCTCCTGAATATCAGTGCAAAAATCCTTTTTAAACATTAGTACATCAAATTCAGCAATACACAGATTATGAATGAGTTGGTTTGTGCAGGAATGCAAGATTAGGAAACCAATTAATTAGCCAGATTAACCCCCCAAAATCATAATTATCTAGTGTGTGGAGATTTAACATGCATCCTTCTCTCTACCATCCCCAACACTGAAGTCTGGCAAATGGGGCACTCTGGATAAAAATGCAGTGTCTTTCAGAAGGATAACTTACTGCAGTATTAATGAGTGTTCTGTCATTTATGCTTTAGAGGAATGGAAAAAGACACCAACTGTTGCTGTTGTGTTCTTTCATTTTCCCTCCCACCCCAAGAGGTTTGGGGTAGGGATGGTTCTTTGTGCTCTCTTGCGTTAATGGAATTCTTTCGTACAGACATGAGAGGAAAAAGTTGTTTACTAAAGTCTGAACCCATTGAGGTGTTTGGCCTGCGGAAGTAAGGAAAGCAATTGTCTTTGTTAGAGGGTGTAGAAGCAGCAAGAAAGAACACAAAGAGTTCCATAATTGAGGTGGACACTGTGGTTTGTGTCCTGCAGATCAAAGGATCTCACCCCACCTCTGGCAGCGTCCTAGGGAGGAGATAAAACCTGAGAAGGGCCGGGCGCGGTGGCTCATGTTTGTAATCCCAGCACTTTGGGAGGCCGAGGTGGGTGGATCACGAGGTCAGGAGATGGAGACCACGGTGAAACCCCGTCTCTACTAAAAATACAAAAAAATTAGCTGGGCGTGGTGGCGGGCGCCTGTAGTCCCAGCTACTCGGAGAGGCTGAGGCAGGAGAATGGCATGAACCCGGGAGGCGGAGCTTGCAGTGAGCTGAGATTGCACCACTGCACTCCAGCCTGGGGGACAGAGCGAGACTCTGTCTCAAAAAAAAAAAAAAAAACCTGAGAAGACCGAGGCTGCCTGGCACACCCAGGGATGCCAGGCTCAGGCACCAGGGCTCCCTAGGACAGTAAAGATCCCAAAGGAGAAGGTGAGTGTAGCAGCAGGGTCCTGCCCTCCCTGGTTCTTATGTGACTCGACAGCATCCTCCAACACAGTACTGACTCAGATTGAATTTTCCATCAGCTCCCAAGGTAGAAGAGTGTGGAGTCAGAGCTAACTTGATTTGAGGAAGTTGAGGTCACATGACATTTCTGCACACCCATTCTGTAGCTGAGCCTTCCTACCGAGTACACATGCGCAAGACATTAGAGTAAGAATGGGAGACAGAGATGCACTGATGACACACTGGCAGAAGAAGCTACCTCTCCTCCAGGTCTGGCCACTGCTTGAAGTTGCGTTGGGGGTCACTGCCAGCTTCTCGCTTCTGAGCATCCACAACCGGCCCCTGTTTGGCCCTCAGGGACTCCTTCAGGTCCCCACGCAAGTGGAGGGTGCCGCTGGCCATGCTGTCCAGAAAGCCAAGGATTTGGAGGCAGCTCTGTATCCGGGGTGGGAGTGAGCCACTGGAGGAAAAGGCAGTGCCCAGCAAATCCGCAAAAGGCCTGGCCTTTGTGTCCGCCCAAGAACGCAGCAGGGTGCCCTCTTCCTCCAGGGCTCCAAAACAGCCCAGCAGGCAGAGGTCCTCGGCTAGCTTCTCAAAGAGCCCATTCCTTCTGAAGAAGTCACCATTGACAGGGTCCCAGTGCAGCGCTGCGGACACAGCACAGAGAGTGTACAAAACCAGCTCCAGGGTCTGTCTGGGGGATACTGCTCCCCATGCCTGCAGCGGGGGCTCCTGGAGGGAGCCTTCCAGGTCAGAGAGCAGAGACAGCAGCCCGTTGAACCCGCTGGAGACTCTGAAGGCAGCACGACCCTTGGGGGTCTCCAGGATCCGGAGCAGAGACTGAAACACCAAGCAAATCAAAATGAGTGCACTCCAGGAGGTAGATTAACCCTGAGCCCACACACATTCCTGCCAGAGCGTCCCACTAGCTCTTCCCTCAACGCCTTCAGGCCAACAAGCTACAGGAAGGATCATTCTGAAACATTGGGATCTCCATATTGTTCCTCTTATGGTTTAGGTTTTCCATGTGTGCCTACTACACTAATCTATAGGGTCGATTTAACTGTCCTGTTTTTTGACTTGAATGCATATCCTTCCAGAAAGCTTCTGTTCTGTAGTTCATACTCATCCCAGGTCGAGTGCTCACACATCCCCCTCTCATTCCCTGATCAAAACCCTCGTCATACTCTACTGCAGCTACTTGAAAACAGTCTCAGCTCTCCACCAGACTGAAGCTCCATGACATGGAAACCGTATCTGGCTTCCTTACTACTGTGGAACACAGCACACACTTAATGACAATTTGCTAAATGAGTGGGATGAACCATCTCTTGTACTGTACAGGAGACACACAGTGAAATCCTTATAGAAGCAGCTTGTTATTCCTTATCTCCCTCTCTGTGCAAGCACGGCGTCATCTATTATATTAGATGAGGGGAAACAGTAAAGTGAATCAACTTAAAATGTGGTATGAAAAGAGTGTGTCAGAAAGAGAAGAGAAACCTGCAATGGAATGAAATGCATAGGCATAACACATAGCATAGGCCAAGTGTGCAGAAAGCAATTAGGCCACTGATAGGATACATCGTGGAATTCACCACCCTCCAGATCACTGAGAGCTTTACTGGCCAGCCAAACTTTTATTTCCTCCTAAAATCAAATCTTTCTTGAGCACTTACTTGAGCCCAGTGCATGGTATATACTCTAGGCAATCAATACATGCTATTGGAAGGAAAGAGGGTGGAAGAGAGAGACACAGGGAGGGGCTACATTTAAACAGTTCTCATACTGTGCTTCATAGAAATGTGAAAGACACATGGATGATTTTAAATAAGTATTAAAAGCCTGTAATTTTTAGTACTTATTTATTGATCAGATAAATTGCATTGGACTCCATCTAAAACTCAGGCATTTGACATGTGTTTCCTAGAGAGTGGACAACCTTGTGGGTTTATTAGTAGACTGCGGAGAGAGGTGTGAATTGTTTTACCTTTTCAGATATTTAATGCCCTAGTGTGACAGGGAAGGGGATTGTCTGAGAAGGCACAGTTTGGAGTCAGTTTCAGGAGGCCTGAGACAAGGTTCAAAGAGAAAAAATAAAAGAGAAACTCCCTATTTGGGGGAGGGGTGATGCTGTGACTTAAATGCATGGTTTAGGCGACAGTCTGTAGTATGATACATGGAAGTTAGTGAAAAAGAGAAAACTGGTAGCTCAGAAAAACAGGTGGGAAGGTTCTAGATATTTAAATTCTTTTTAGTTAATAGAAACTTAGTAAAGTTACAGGTCACTATCAAACATGAAGTCATGCACTTTGGGAGCTCCATATTTTTTTTTTTTTTTGAGATGGAGTCTTGCTCTGTCACCCAGGCTGGAGTGTAGTGGCGAGATCTTGGCTCAACGTAACCTCTGCCTCCCCAGTTCAAGCGATTCTCCTGCCTCAGCTTCCTAAGTATCCAGCTCCATCTCTTAAATGCTGGCACCCTAACCTAACAGTGGTGTTTATTTGAAACAATAGAATGTGTGTTCCAACCACTCGGATTTTGTTCTCTAATGTTATATTCCACTACAGGAAACGTGAGCTGCTGGGCGAGTAGTCAGTCTCACATTCCAGGTCAGAGAACACAGGAGGAGCCTGAACTCTCTTAGTGCACACAGGCGAGGATTCTTTCAAAGATGAAGAGAAACAGCAGCCAAGGATATGCGTAAAGGGCTTCCAGGGCCCCATCTATGACATTTCCAGAAATTTAAAAAACAAAACAGATTGCAGTTACTAGGAAAATCTATGAAAGACCAAAGTCCATAATTACATTCAAAATGGACAAATAACATAAAGCGAGGTAGAAAGATTCGCCTTTACCAATACAGGTCAATTGATGTTTTCCTAGTTATAGAAAAAGAAAATGCACTACTCACAGTGGTTAGATCAGTGATACCCCACCACATCTCAGACGGACACTGCGGGGAATTGAATTGTCATTTTGCTCTTTGAAAGAAACGCAGCATCAGGGCCACCCACTAAAAGGGGCAGTCAAGTGTGAATCGTGGGAAAGACTTCAGGGAAATTGACTTCCAAGGTCACCCGAAAGATGGGGGCAATGATACTGCTTTCTCCTCCCGAGTGAGGATGTGGCCTAATTCTTTCTGAATTTGGCCAACAACCCAGGAAAGTTGGACATTTGTAGACACATCCTCAAAGCAAAGCATGCGGATTGTTGGAGTAGGTTCCTCCAGGATGGTGGTACTCAGTGTGCGTATGTGAAAGCTCATGGCTTAGGGTGGGCAAGACCTTTCCCTGTGTAGACAGAGTCACAGCAGCTGCCTGTCCCTGCCCCACCCTGGAGGCCCTGGGGCCAGGAAAGGCTAAGGCAGCTCTGCTGCATCTGTGCCTGACTTATGTGCGCAACTCACTCCCAGTAAAATGTTATTTTTATGGCTGAGTTGGAAACTCACTCCAACCTTGACGTGTGTGTGGTGGTTTTGGTCCCTCCTTTCTAACTGATAAACCATACCAAAGGCTGTTCACTGCGATGTGGTACAGCACGTGTCTGAACCTGACCTATGCTTGGTCACGTGACACATGCCATGAAAAATCAATCAGTCACAAAGACATCAGGAAATCTTAAGCTCTACAATGTTAAACAGACTAAATTTATGTGAGTGCTTTCAATGGCTCTAAGACCTCTAGGAGCTTTGTTTAAGGCAAATGGAATGAATAAACGCTTCTGTTCGTCACATAACACATGACAAAACAAACATCAGGAAGGGAGAATGATTAAAAAACAAAACCGATCAGATTACAGACAATCGCCTGAGTGCTGGGTGATCACTATAAACCCCTCTTCCCCCAAGGAACCCCCTCCCAATTCCATTGTCCAATTTGATGCCAAATATTGCTTAAAAGAACTCCATCACTCAAAGATGTTGAAGCAGATATTTTAAAAAGCAAAGCAATCCAATAATCACCCTCATTATGATCTGTGTCTCTCAGTGGGTTTGTCACCTATAATTCCTAGATGGTTATTTTCTTTTCCTCCTCTTGGGAGGGAGAGGAGGAAGGAATGGCTGTCCTTAATTGTTGCTTTGTTTGATTTATTAAATTCAGAGTCATTATCTGAAATGGGGGTAATCTCATTAGAACTTAGACTCCTCTATTATTTCTTGGGATGGGGTTAATTTCATATTTGCAGAGTCATAAAGTAAAGAGTCCAAAATCCAATTACAAAGGCTTAATTTCATAGCAACTAAAGAGAAACATTTCTATCATAAAGGAAAATAAATACTTTGCTACTTCGGGAAATGGTTTGTCAGGAATGGGGAGTCTAGGAGGAGGGTCTCCATTACTGTCATTCAACTTTGTATGATAATGCATCACATAGGGTTTTCAGTCTGTGGAAGGGAGTAAATTTAATCAGCTGAAGTCAAAGTAATCAGGCTGGGGTTGACACATTTCAAGAAAGGTCAGCGTTAAGCACATTTTCTCATCCTAACTCAGTTACCATGTCATTGTCTCTGAGTTAGTATTCCTCCAGCTTGAATCTATAAAATGGATGTCTGCTGCAAAGCGCTAACTACGTTAGGACTAACAGGATTTATTTCACATTCTATTATTTGTTATTCCTCATAATTTTCCATGTGTCATGCTGGAAGACAGGTGAGGTAATGCAATTAAGCTCAGAGTTGAACAGCTAAATGTATATTAGCAAATCAATCTGAATTTGTGCATAATCCAATCACAGTCCCACCGGCCAAGGAGAGGAAATTCATTTGCTTACATTATTCTTTAACTCAGTTATCATTTGCCAGAATTAGGTGGTGAAGTCACATGTGCTTCAGTATTGGTATGGAAGTGCCACTGGTGTTTGAAATAACTGCCCTAAGTTGCTTCTCCAGAGTGGCTGGTGGACAGGCCACAGGGAAGGGATGCAGAGTGATGGCATGCTGTGAATGCACTTCGGAGATGGGAAACCTTTATAAGAAGGGGCACCCTCTCATCCCACTCAGACACACTTTGTAGAAAAAGTCCCTATAGGCAGAGTTGGCTCTCACTTTCTAAAGAGAGAGATCCGGTGAGAAACAATTCACTTAACATCTTCGTTCCAAAGTTTCAGGGGGTTCCCATGATGACTTAGAAACAAATGTAGATCTCACATCTGATTCCAGCAAACCTTCACCACTTGCTCATGTGACTCAGTGGTGGGCGAGTCTGGAAGAGGCACCATTCCTCCCAACTGCCCCCTAGAGCAGCAGTGTAACAGCCCTAGTCCTTGGAAAACAATGCCAGCTCCTGGGCCCTCCAACTGCCCAGCAGTGACTTGGCACCCAGGGAGAAGACAGCACATTGAGTGCAGGCTATGACTTCGTTAAATAAGCTCACCAGTGTTCTTCCCTTATGTGCTCTCTTGATAACTGTGATTCTGAAATGATATTGAATCTGTAAAACACCATAATGACTTTACGTTACTAATTCTAGAAATTTAGTCCTATTGCCCAAGGGCTGACACTCCAATACGATGCCTCTGGGCTACAGAGTAAACAATAGGAACTTTCTATGAGCAAAGCAGATCACTCTTTTCTACATTGGACACAAAAATACTTTTACTCTCCAAGCAAAGTAAAAGCAAAACTTTCCTCTCTGTGGATCTGTTTGGCTTTCGATACGGCACTGTCAGGAACAATTATTCACCCAATAGAAAACCACAACCCTGACTGGTTAGGACATGCCTTCCCTGTTCCTATCCTATCAGAACATACCAGTCAAGCTGAACATGGACATATGAAGGAAAATGTACCAAACAGCACAGTGAAGTGGAATGATCTCTCAGTTTTCAGTTGCTCGCCTTAGATTCAAACTCAACTTCACCACTTAGCAGTTGTGCAATATTAATTTAGTCAATGAAGCTCCCTGGATGTCTCTCTGCCTTTAACATTAAGAGATTGGACCACATGAATCTGAGGTAATTCCTAGCTCCAGTATTTTCTTTATTTTTGATATATCTCTTCCTTACCCTACTCTCTGCTTCACCCATCCCTCTCACTCCCTTACCTCAAGTAATCATGGGATTCAAGTGTCTTTCAAAAGGTGTTTAACTTTCCTTTTTTTGTTTCGTACAAATCACTTTCACTGATTCTATGGCCCTGCAATTAAATCACTGGCTGAGTTCTTGTCATCTGTGAAACATGATGATTATGGTCATGATGCCACTTTTGGATGGACCACGCAATGCTTTGGCCACATCAATCACTGCTAGCTTAGACCACATAATAACTGGAACAGCTCACATCAATGTCTGACATCGAATGTGCAGAGAAATAAAGTAAGTATGATGAACCAAACACCATTCTCTAAATGTTAAAAAGGTTTTGCATAGAGATAGGCTTAAGTAAGTTAGGCTGATGATTGACCTAATTTTGGAAATCAGAGCAACTTCACTTTTTTTAAAATTCACCAAGAATCAAATATATCATGTTAATGAAACATGAGCATGTTGGCCGGGCACGGTGGCCCACACCTATGATCCTAGCACTTTGGGAGGCTGAGGTGGGAGAACTGCTTGAGGTCAGAAGTTGAAGACCAGACTAGATAACATAATAAGGCCCCTGTGTACAAAGAATACAAAAATTAGCCAAGCGTGGTGGCACATGCCTATAGTTCTAGATACTTGGGAGCCTGAGGTGGGAGGATCACTCAAGCGATCCTTTTTAAAAGTCATAAACTCACAAAGAAAAAAGCAATGTAAAAAAGGAACAGCAACAAAACTGTGAAAGTTGTAAGGCAGAAAAGATGGAAAGAATGATATTTGTTATATGTATTTTAACTATTTTAAGATAACTTGATGAATGTTAACAATATTACAAAAACATACGCTTATATCTTTGTTGCCCAAACATGATAACCCTGCCTCACTTGTCCCTTTGTGCCCACTGTTTCCACACCTCTGACTGCCTTTTGCTTCTTTTTCACAGCTCACAGGTTCTCTCCCCAGTGGGCCTTCCTCAACCAGGTAAGGGAGCATTGGTCTCTCCTACTTCTGTGTTCCTGTAGCAACCTGCACTCAGTGTCTAACCAATGCATCCACCACACTGCAATGTAACTATTGCTTACTTATTAGCACCAGGCTCTGAGCTCCCAGAGGGCAAGGGTTGTATCACAATTGACTATAAGTCCCAGGTGCTCTTCATCAGCCCTGGTAATGGGTTAGATGCTCAATAAATGCTGATCAAATCAACAAGGCAGCTACTTGGCCATTGCTGATTTGAGCTGCACTTCCATAGTCTACAGTGTTGTGGGAAGTAGCTGCCTAGCCAGGAAAAACATTTCCTAGCATCCCTTGCATCCAGGTGAGTCCTGCCCAAAGTTCTTCCTAAAGAAAATTGGACAGAAAATAACCTGTGCCAGTTCTAGGCCTGAATGAAAATGCCTTGTGCAGCTCCCCATGGTCTCTCTTCCCTTGTCTGCTGCCCAAGTTAGACGCCCAGGTGACGGTAGTTCCTGAATGACAGTCGCCAATCATTGACTGGACTGTATGTTGGAAAGAAATTTCAAATGTACCAGGCTACTGAGGATATGGGATTTATTTGTTACAGCACCTGACACTACCTAATACAGGGTACTGCCTACCACATACAGTGGCTAACTGAATTACATAAATACAAATGCCTGAGCAAATGTGGATCACTTGGTGCATATCCATAGGAAAGCCATCCTCAAAGGAGGACTTAAAATCACCTTCAGGAGATCCAGTTTCAGCTGCAGCTCCCCCTGAGTGGATGAGCATAGAGCACCCACAATGATGCTCATGTACTCCTCGGCGTTGATGGCTGAGAGCTGCTCCAAGATGCTGAGCGAGGCCTCCCGGTAGCACTCGTCATCCAGGAAGATCTTGATGAAGGGCACCATGCCGTGGTCCTTCAGGACAACTAAGGACCAGACAGACAGAATGGGGCTAGGGCCAGGGGGAACCTTGCCACTTCAGATTCAATCAAAAGAAAAGCTTTCTCTTATAATTTTCAAACTTCATTTTGCTGTTCTTTATGTTTCTCTTTTGCTCATTGGTAAATTTTTTGGTAATCCATACCCACTGTTAAAGTGAGAAGCAGAAAAAAGAAACTGTGGATCTGATGATTTTTTTAAAAAACTGCTTTCTCCTCCAATGAGAATCTTATTTTTGAAAAAAAAAAAAAAATGACTAACATCTCCCCATAGGAGATCCATTCAAGAAAGGAGAAATAAGTTTAAGAGATCTATTGTACAACATGGTGACTAAAGTTAGTAACAGTGACATGAATTCTTGGGGTAAAAAAAGAAAAAAAATAGAAACCTAAGTAATAAAAGCTTTAACTAGATCTACCTCTCCCTTGATTTCCCCATAATTTCCTCCCCAGGGCCAATGACAATTTTCTCTCTTCTCTCTGCCAAAATTCATATAGAAAGCAAACCACAGTTTAAGCTAAGAACACATTTAATTTCTAGATAGTTCCTTGGGGAGAAAATTAAAGAAATCTGACTGGCGGTATATTTTTGTTCAAAAGTAATTCCAAGCATTTTTTCCCCAGGATTGATATTGGAGTAATCCACGTGGAATAAAAACTAGGAGGCAACTGGATCCTTCAAATTTTTCCAATTACGGGCTAGGTACCTCTGACATGGAAATCACCTTGAAAGCCTGTTTAAAAGTAGATTCCTGGCCAGGCACGGTGGCTCACGCCTGTAATCCTAGCACATTGGGAGGCCGAGGCAGGCAGATTGCCTGAGCTCAGAGTTTGAGACCAGCCTGGGCAACACGGTAAGGCCCCGTCTCTACTAAAATACAAAAAAAAATTAGCCGGGCATGGCGGCGTGCGCCTGTAGTCCCAGTTACTCAGGAGGCTGAGGCAGGAAAATTGCTTGAACCCAGAGGATGGAGGATACTGTGAGCCAAGATGATGCCACTGCACTCCAGCCTGGTGACAGAGCGAGACTCCGCCTCAAAAAAAAAAAAAAAATAGATTCCTGAGCTCCATCTTGACTGACAATTAAAGGTCTGGATGTGAGCCTAGGAATATGCGTTTAGCCAGCACCTCCAGGGAACCTTTTGCAGACTAAATGTTAAAGACTCTCTCTCTGCCATAATGAAATAATTTTTTACATTAGGTATAGTTACTCTGTGAAGGCCTCAGATAAAGACGCCTAAATCACCAAACCCACTGATATGATGTTGGTGTGTCTATGTCATA
Organism: Symphalangus syndactylus; assembly: GCF_028878055.3. Classification (NCBI taxonomy): domain Eukaryota; kingdom Metazoa; phylum Chordata; class Mammalia; order Primates; family Hylobatidae; genus Symphalangus; species Symphalangus syndactylus. The sequence goes on from NC_072426.2 coordinate 84,822,445, forward strand.
ATATATATATATATATATATATATATATATATATGTGCATATATATATATATATGCACATATTATTTTTAAAACCCAGAAGCCACATGATCTTAGGACGCTAAAAGAAAATTTGAATGGATTACATTGCTAAGTCCATCATGTCTGATGAGAGCACAACAAATTGCGTTTCTTTAAAATGGCTAGATTTCTTTGCTCGTATTTTACTCTTTGGATCTAAAAAAAAAATAAAAAAGCATCTATAGTCAGTGCAGCAGGACACTAATAAATTTCACTTGAAAAGAGGAGAGGGGGCTCTGTGGTCTCGTAAATTTAGAAAATGCTAGATTGCGCATAGTCTTTTTGTCACCAATTTTATTTAGCAACCTTAGAAGTAAAAGGTGTCAACAGAGGTACAGTATCTACGAATTTACTGATGATCACTGAACATCGGCCAGGAGAGGAGCATTAGCCACAGCTAACGCTGTGTATTGGTTATTCCTTGAGTATAACTTGTGAACACTGCCATAAATAACCAGGAAAGAGTTCATGTTTTACCAAGCAGTGATGAGGCAAACTTGGCACCATCCTTACCTGCATTCCTCACCGAGCCTTTCAGAAGTGTGACTACAGTCCTAAGCATCACACAGGTGAGTTCTCTCTCTGGATCCTGAACACCAGGAGTGGACACTTTGTTTCCTGCCATATTGAAGAAGCAACAACAACAAAAAAAATAAGTACAAGTGGTATGACCCCAAATCGCTGACTCCAGCTTTCCATCCTCTTAGGGAGATGTGAATATAATGCTTTCATCATAAGGGAGTGTGTATCCCAATTAGTAAGATAGAAGGCTGTTACCCCCTACAGCACGGGTTCTCCATCTTGAGCACATCAGCATTCCCTGAAGGGCTTATTTTGTTAAAACCCACAGCCCCATGCTGGGTCCCATCCCCAGAATTTCTGATGTCGTAGTTCTTGGATGGGGTTCTATAATTTGCATTTCTGAGAAGTTCCCAAGCAATGCTGATGGGGCTGGTCCAGGGACGGCTCTTTGAGAAGCATTGCCCCAGATGATACACAGAACCCTGCCTTCTTAATTTTCCTTTGGCCACTTTTACAGTTTGCCATTCATCCTTGGGAGGGATGACTGCCTGCTCATTCCTGAGCCATGGGGAAGCTCAAGAGAACCTGGAGTAAATAGGTGATCCCAGTAGACCCATGAGGGCAAAACCAGATCTCTTTATTCACCCTGAATCCCCATGCCAGAAAAGTGCCTGACACAAATTGGAAGCTCAATACTTATTTGGGGAATGAATGAATGAATGAATATAGAGTTTATGAACCAGGAGACAGAGTATCTAAGAAACAAGAAGACACATTTAACAATAGAAAGTACAAAGTAAGACTAGATGCATGAGCTCACAAAAAAGTTTAAATTCTCTTAGGAATGGTCATGGGTCTGGAATTCAATGTTAGGCTGCTGAAAAGAAATACCAGCTAAGATAAGACAGAACCACCAAAACAAAGAGACGATGTAAAGACTTCTCATTTAAACACCAAGGAAAGCAGATGAAGCAATACATTAACTTCATTCACGGTGGGATTTAAGGACAGAAGTTACTAAGCAGTAGAAAGTAGCTCATAAAATACTGTCCAGGGGTTGGCCCAGAGGCCCAGACACACAAATCATCCCTTGGGCTCCTCCTCTGCATTCCTGATCCCATTTGCAAACACTCCCAGGGAGGAGCTGGGTCTGTCCTGGCCTCCATAAGATGCCTGAGCTCCTTCCTGGGTGTCTGTCTCAGTCTATGGCAGTACCACTGGAACTATAGGGACAAGGTGACTGATGTTTCTTGAGCCCCTGTTATGTACCAGGCACAGCAGTGGGTCCTCTTCAGAGATTCCATCATTAAAATCTCACAACATTCCAATGATGTCAACATATTACCCTGTTTTACCGAGGAAGACACGGCCCATACGGGTTAAGTCACTTTCTCAGGATCACTCAGTTTGTCAGTAGCATGGCCAGGATTCCAGCCCTTAGCTCCTTTCCCTCAGAGAGGCCCAGGAAACAGACAGACTGGTGACCTTGGCTTAAGTCTGAAGCAGAATTACAGAAGCAGCCAAAGGCTAGAGAGCTCCCTGACCCTTCCAGCCAGTGCAGTGGGAGAAGGAGAATGAGAGGAGGGAAGGTGGGCAGAGTAAGCATCCAGATTCTTGTGTCCCAGTGTCCCTCCTCCATGCCGATTTCCCAGAGCAGCAGGTGTAGACAGACTGAGGGAAAGGCTAGAGGAGCTGGGGAAGGAGTTTCCACACCTTGCTTCCTATTGTAAAGTCAATGGAGATGGTAGATAAGACCACCACATAGAGTGACTCAAGCGGGATATGTGGTGGGGAGGATGGTGAGGCAGTGCAAGAGCCCAACCCCGGAGCCACCGAGCACTCTTGTGAGACCCTAAAGCCCCAGGGGAGCAGCAGAGGCTATTGGGGTTGAGACTCCAGGGTGCAGGGGCCAAGTAGGGGCAAGGGGATGTTGCCAAGGAGCCACAGGTATGCAGCCCAGCAGGGCACCAAGACTCAGAGGGGTGTGCTGGGCCAGCAAGACCCCAAGGAGCTCTCTCCCAGTGGGAGACCACTGAGCCAACAGTGCAAAGTGAACAGAGTGAGCCATATCCCAGCAGACCCCAGAAGGGCCCCCAAACCCCAGGCCTCTCTGAGCTCCCATTCCTGAGGAGCCGTCAGACCCCTGCAGTCTCCCTGTCTGTACACCCACACAATGTCTAGGGCAAGAGATATCTAAAACCTGGGAATTCACAAGGCCTGAGTTAGCCCCAAGTTCACCCATCCCTTTCACTTCTTCATGGGGAAGACTGGGAGGCTGCCTGTCTTTTGTGAAACTATGTGTGCCAAGCATACCTTCCCAGTGACATGGGCATGCTCACTTTCTGTTACATTTGATGGGCAGCCAGATTGGCCCAAAGACCAGGCCTGGCTGACACTGACCCCTGCCCGTCCCTCCCAATGCGCCCAGTGGCACCTGACTTCCTCATGATCTTGGCTTGCTTCCGAAGCTGTGCCAGCAGCAGGCCCAGGAGCCCTGAGTCCCGGAAGATGTCGGTGAAGAGCGGGTCTCCACCAGCGATGCTAAGGATGCTCTGCAGGGCCATGAGGGTGCAGGACAGCCCAGGGCTCTCCTTGATCAGATGCTGTACCTTTCGCAGGATCTCATGAGGCACGTAGTGCAGCTCGAACACCAGGGCCTCTAGAAGCTGGAAGAAGTGTGCCTGCACTGGGGCTGGCTTCAGGGGCATGATCTCTACAAACTGTGAGATGGGCTGCAGGGTCCACTCCAGCAGGAAGAAGTTTCGAGCATTCCAGGCCCACATGGTCCTGATGGCTGACAAGACTTGTATGCAGAGGATAGAGTCACTGGCTTTGTGGAAAACATTCTGTAGGACCTGGAAGGCCTGAAGATTCTTAACAGTCACCCCTGAGGAGGAAAACAAGAATGATCTTGCAAGTCATTTCTCCTGCCTGTGTCTACAAATGGATGTTTTCATTACAAAGAGGACATGCCATTTGAAGTTCCTGTGTTTTACCTCCTATGGGCACATGTCCATCAGAAGTCCAGAAAAGCCAGCCACGAAGAAGGCTGGTGCGGCATGGTCCAAGATGCACTCAAACTGCGGCCACTCTGAACTGACATGTGCCATGAAGGTCAAGTACACATTAGATTTCAAAAAGATAATACAAAGGAAATGATGCACAATATCTTGTTGATAATTATTTGTATTGCCCATACATTGAGATGGTAATATTTGGGATACATTGAGTTAAATAAAATATATTATCAAAAATCATTTAACCTTATTTAAAGTTAAAAATTATATTTAAAATGATATAACGTGCCTTGCATTGTATTTCCATTGGACAGCATTGGGCTAGGAGGATTGGTTTCAATGGATTAAAATCAAGTGATTGTGGAAATTACTAGCAAAGTCAGTTTTGTTTCTAGACAAGCTGATACATAATTACACTTTCCTGACCCACCCCCACCTTTTCCTCCAGCTTGAAGGTTAAGCCTCATTCTCTCCCTCCGAGGAGACACTTTGTCAGAAAGCTCCCTGCCTCCAGTCTTCTCTGCCTCAGATACCAGAGATGTTTGTGAAACTCCTGTCTGATTCAGGCACTCTCCTAAACCATGTCTGCGCTCCTATGTGTTACTGCATCCCGTCCAATGGCCCTTCTTAACCTGAACCCTGCAGCACTGCAGCCTCCCTGACTCTATTTTGCAGAAGCTCTCACTTCCCAGACTCACCCAGCCATCCAGGCCACCATTTATTCCCCAGACTGTCATTTCTGCCTTTAAACTTTCTCCCTTCATCTCAACCTAGACAACCCACACTTAGCCTTAAAAACTCCCTCCGGCAGGCCCTCTGTTCAAGGTTTCCTGACTGAGCTGGGTCATGGCTGTGCCTGATGCATTTCTTAGCTGATTCTCCAGCAGACTAGGGTTCAGAGATATATGAGTCTCCACAGAGGAATTTTAGGGAGCAGACAACTGGCCTGTTCACACTGGCACCCAGCATGGGGCAGAGTGCCTGCCACACAGAAAGTATCCGTGCCTGCTGATTGAGTTCATCAGTCAATCAATGTCTCAAAGTACTGAGAAGTCACTGACTCTGAGCCTGGATGGCTGTTTTAGGGCCATCAGTCCCCATTATATAAGCAAATGTTGCAGAGTAAATCACACCTGGGGTGAGGGAGAGAACTAGAGGCTGCCTCCGTTATTTGAGAGAGTCTTTGCCTTTATTAAGCAATGTTTCCACTAAGTCTCACGGGAGACATTCATAAACTCCCCAAAGGTTGTGACAGAATCAGAGCCTACTGCACCATTGAAAAGTATACAAAGAATCAGGAGAAGACCCTCTGTAGTCTTCTCAGGGCTCAGCACTAACTCTTCCAGTCACCCAGATACAAGAAAGACCCACCAGATGCCTCGTGATGGAACTTGAAGCCTTCAAGCTGAGGGTAAGTGACGCTGTCAAACACCTTCAGCTCTGACGTCCCACAAGTCGTCAGCCACACCACCAGCCCAAGGAGCTCCTCCAGCTGCGGGTCCACTTCGCTCTGGGTCAGCCCATCATACCTGGGGGGACAGATGAGGCCAGCTCCCTGTACTTCCTAGATGGAGCCACCACATGCGTGCATGGTGCTCTCAAGGAGACAGAGGCAATGAGGATCTGCAAGCTGGGGAAGACCCCACAGGTCTGCACCTGAGGCAATTCAGAGGCAAGGGAGAGCCCTGGATAAACTCCACTCTGCAGATGTCAGTCTTAGATCCAAAGAAGTGCATTTGGAACCTGTGAAAAGCTATGCCATCTGCTCACAGGAAGGTCACTTTCCATGACTGAACCCCCAAAAGACATGTGCTTAGGGCATCAGCAGATCAGGGCACCTCCCAAAGGAGAGATGTAATATAATAATTCAACATTGCAACAAAACGATGTGGGAAATAGTCGGACTTCCTTGTGCTTATTTAAAGGTTGAGTGTGGCTTTTGTATTTTAATTATGGGCAGGTAGGCTATCCTGCTCCTCTTGTGGAGAAGGGCATCTCAAGTCTTATTCCAGTCCTGCCATTTCCAGAGGAAAAGTGCTTGCAGCGTGACTTCAGTTAAGGCAGAAAGGAGAGCCAGTGGGCCCACATGGGACCTTCTTGGCACTCCCTGGAACAGGTTCTTGACCCCTCTCCTGCCTTCCACAAGAAGTCTGCGGAAAACTCAACACCCAGTGAACCAAAAATTTGTTCAGAAAATGCTATGACACAGACCTCCATGGGGATCATAGTCAGCTGGTCACAGCCCAGACCAACACAAAACGTGATGTGCCCAGAGAGGCATTTACACTTAGCGTCCCTTTGGAGGAAGGCGCTAGAGTATTGCCATTTAATCACATCCTTCTGGACACTTGGTGGACCAAGGGACTTTGGCCCCCTTGTCCAAGTCACCACATGTAGGCTCAAAGCCTGGCTCTGTAGTGAAGTGTGTGAAGTGCAGTAGTAGATATACCCCTCAGAGTTGAAGGGTGTCTCATTCTCGCCCAGCAAAGCCCAAGGGAATGTACGTGGCCTTGCCCCGAAGCAGCTTCCCCAAGATCAGCAGAGGAGTTTGGGCCATCAAGGCATTTCTTTGATTTCCATCCCTTGCTTTCTCTAATCCCTGGGCCCCACTCGAAAATGATACAGGAAGGCAGAGTGGAAGGCAAGGAGAAGCCAGCCCAGGCCCTGCTGAATGGTGTCTGAGCTTGGGTTTCCCATGTTTCAGGGATTTGAGAAAGAGGTGTTCACTTGGGAGTTGATCCCAGAAAACAGCAGTAGGGGAGAGGCCACGTGAGACAGGGAAGGGAAGGAAACCAGTCCAAGAGCATTAGCAAGCAAGCGCCTTATGGGGCCACTGGAGCTAATCCTAGGGAGCTCTGGAGGCCATGCAGAGCAAGCCCACCCAAGGGCAGCTGTGCTGGGTGTGCACCCATTGGCTCCTTCAGTCATTGGTGGGCAGCTACTCCTGAAGGTGGTTCATTTCCAGACCTTTCCAGCCCTCCAAGCACACAGGCAGGGCAGCTTACAGCAGTGCCAGAAGCCCTCCAACAGACAGGGCTTCTGTTTGGGTTCTGACTGGGGAAAATCAGGCCACAAGCATGCAGGTGACAGGTGCCTATAAGTACACTTTGTAAAACTACTGATTCTCTAAGGAAGTGGTCCCCATGTCTGTCTGCACAATGAATCATTTTTGCAAACAAGAGGTCTCTCTGGCCATGCTCTATGGAGCTATATCTATTTTTCTCCAAAGCACCCCAGTGATTCTGAGGACTAAGGCTTTGGTGGTCCTGTGCTCTCCCCATACCAATCACAGCCACTTACCGAAGTAACACTTTGAGCAGCAGAGGATAGCCCTCTGAATTCTCAAACTCCAGGAACAGAGCCGAGGAGACGGGGTAGGAGTCCTTCACGAATCCCAAGATCAGGCTTACAGCCTCGCTCACCTCAGGGGCAGGGAGAGTATCCGTGAGCCTGGAGAGGTTCTGGAGGGAGAGCCTGACACAGTCTGTGGCTGCAGGAGGGAAGCACAGGAGAGACCTGCTGAGCTTGGAAGCAAGAGCTTTCCTGCCATGGTCCACCTACCTCCGCTACTCCAAACAACATGTCAAGACATGAATGGGAATTAATCCAAAACATGTTCTGCTGGCTCTTGGATCAAGAAGACTGCCCTAGAGAAAGTGCCATCCTGACAGCTGCACTCTGCAAGCCCAGCAGGTGACACGGGAGAGGAAGGCAGCCCCTCAGCCCTCTGTCCCTAATTCTCAGCAAGAGGGAGAGTCCGGGTCCATTAGGCAGTGAGATGTAAAATGCAAGACCTGAGCTCATCTCAGGCCTTAAGGAGGCAATGCTGGAGCTGAGCAGAAATTACCTTGATGAAAAGTGCAGGGGAGGATGTGTGAAAACGTGAGGAGGCAGAGGGTGAAAAGATGGGGTGCTTTGGATACTGAAGAAGCCAGGGGATTGGAACACTGAAGTGTGGCCCATGAAGAGGAAGGAGGGTGTGGCCCATTCCTAGGGGGCAGGCCATGGGGCTTACTGGCTACCCCACCAGAGTGGTGTGCGGAGCCAGGGGAAGATTTGAGTCTGAAAAGAGAGGTCCTCAGATTTGCATTTGGATGGGTCACTGTTTTTAGAAATCTCTCATCAAGAGAAGCCTCTTCTGAGTGCTGGGGAAGCTAATCCAGTGGATCAGAAAAAGTACCTATGGGAACTCGAGATAATGCAAGCTCAGCCTCTCAGCTGTGAGGACTCAGAAGAGCCGCAAAGAATCACAACAATCCAGTAAGATCAGCAGTATTATCCCTATTCTATGGATGAGAGAACTGAGGCACCCCAATGGTTAAGTGCCTGAGATCACTCAGCTATGAGGACAGAGCCGGAGTCCAGTCCTGGCTGTCTGGCTCCAGAGTCTTTGGCCTTAACCTCTACACATAGTTCCCAGGGTATAAATGAGGGTGCTGGAATCAGGCATCTTTAAGTTTGAAAGTGCATTCTCTTCCTCACTAGGTGAATAGCCTTGAAAAATTCTACTACTCTTAATGTCTATCTTCCCCATTCCAAAATGGCATTAATAGCTGTCTCAAAGAAACAAGCAAGATAATGTACAAAGGGGCCCGGCACAGTGTCTGATTGGTAGTATATGCACAGTGAGATCCTCTTTCCCTCCTTCCTCCAATGGAGCAGCAAAATGAACAAGAAAAGCACTTTCATGAAGGGAGCCAAGCCATGTAGAATTATCTACTAGACATGGCTGCTCATTCATCTCTTCTTTGGTCCCAAAATTCTGTAAGAGGCTGCAAGAGCATCCCAGGTCTCATTGTAGAAAGTAGGCCCTCAGCCTTTGCTCTGAGTTAAAGGGAAACCCTTGTATGGCCCACAGCTCACATCTAATCTCCCAGGGCATACCCTGCAGGTACTGGATGATGCTGAGGTTCTGGGCCTTGGAGATTGCCCTTAGCACGCAGAAGGTGGGTTCCTTCCAGAAGCAGCAGCTGTGCTCCCGAAGGCAGGTCGTGGCAATCAGCAGAGACTGCAGCTCACTTCCTGAGAGGAGTCCCTCCAGGCCCTGAGAATCACTGCAAATATTGAGCAACAGCTGAAAAATAAGAAGATAAACAGCCAAGGAGACCTGGTTAGGAAGTCTCCTTCCTCGGATGGATTTGTTCCCTACTTCTCTGGAGCACTGATGAGCATGTCTCAATGAGAAGGACAGGATTGAATGGGGTCACCCTCTGTTCCAGACCAGCAGGGTCAACAGAGCCCCTAGGAAAGGGTGTCAGGGCCTGGGGCTCAAATCTGACCGCATCAACCCTATACAGGTAATTGTTATCCCTTCCAAATCAGAATAATAAAGAAGTAATTGACTTTGTGTCTTTTTAATGGGAATACCAGAAAATGTCACCCAAAATTAAGGTATAGAATTAACAGAACTCTGTGCTATTTAAAAAGGGAAGTGTTTCAGAATTCCTTGTTGACACTCAGACTCTACTTCTCCATGAGACCACGAGAGTCAGCATATAACCTCCTAACTGGGTTCCTTGTTCCCACCAATCCCCTTTCCTGATGGCTAACAGAGGGACTTGCAAAACCTCTCTCTCCACTTGGGATAAAATCCCAGCATGGTAGCATGGCCCATAGCATCCTGCATGGACTAGCACTGCCTTCTCACTCACTTTATTCACTGCAGCTCCCCCCTGGGCTCTTGGTGGTCCAACATGACCCACTGCCAGTGTGGCAAATATCACACGCTCCTTCCATGGGAATGAAGGCATTTGCCCTTTCTAGTCTGATACAGAGAGAAGCTGGGCATCATGGACCACAGCTGCAGGTCCCATTTCCCTGCCTCCCTTGCAGGTAGGTGTGGCCATGTGACCAAGGTCTCACCTGTCCCTGGGCTTGCATTGCCATTTCTCTGCTCCTCTCCACTTCCTCCACCCTACCAGGACAGGCTACCTCCTCAGACCCTGACAACCCTCAGCTCTCTGGTTAAATGCCATGCCCTCAGAATAGACTCCACTGATTCTCTCATACAAATCAGGGCCTCTTGCCATCATTGCCCAGCACAGCTTTGGGTTTACCTACATAGCACTTAAAAAATTGCTAACTACTGCACTCCAGCCTGGGCAACAGAGCAAAGCCCCATCTCAATTTTTTTAATTGCTAACTACACACTTACTCCTGGATTATTTTCCCTTTGTTTGGCTTCTTCACCCTTCTGTCACCTCTCAAAGTGAAGCCCTATGCTTGCTGCAGCAACCGTCTGTCTGCCATAGAGCTGCGCACAGTAGGGGCTCCGTATATTTTTGTGAAATGAAGTAACAGAAACCCTTGAGCAATGCAGGAATGGTCTATTCCCTGTGGCACACATTCTGTCCACATACCCAGAAGACCTCGAAGACAGACCCTGCACTGCTTCCCTTCAGGGCACCTAAAAGCCACACAGTGAACATTTGTGAAAGTGCTTGGTACAGCGTCCTGGCCCCCAATTAGAATATGATTTACATACAAGCAGACAACACTTACATTTCCACCAATGCAACTCAGAGGGTAACCCACTGTTAATAGAACTTGCCAGAACTCTTGCACTACCCTCTGGAAATGAGGAATGGGCTTGGGAATTCGTCTAACGTGGATGCCAGTGTGGACATGTGTGTACCATGGACAGCTGCATTTGGGAATTCACTGAACAGTCATAAGCACCTGCTCTGTGTGAGACATTGCAGACACTGGACACACAGCGATGGGCCCCGCAGTCCTCCATATCCTCCCGGGCCACATGATCCTCCGTACCCTCCCCTGAAAGCTCAGGGAGCAGGAATGGTTATCTGGAGAGCTCAGCGTCTCAGAAGCTGAGACAGCAGAAACTGCCCAGAAGTGGGCAGGGGAAGGAGGTGAGAAGTTAGTCAGTCAAAGAGAAGAGGAAAGATGGGGAATGACAGAAGGAAATTGCATTCGATGCTTAGAGGCCTGAGATGTCTTCTGAGAGGAGGGAAGAGGCACCGAGAACATGTAAACTCAAGTTTACTCAAGGGTGCCAATCCCAGCCCCACCCAAGACTTCTATGACCCCAGACCCCATGCTCACTCACCATGCCTCGATTTGTATGGACCCAGGATGACAACACTACTCACATCCTGGGATGGCAGAGAGCACTCCTGGAGGCAACCCCTCTGAGGCCGTGGCATAGGGGTAGGTACAAAGCTTATACTTACAAAATTTTGGCTACTGTTTTGCTAGTGGGGCAGACTGTGCAGTGGTGGGGAGGGGAGGGGGAGGCTAGGCCCTCTGGGACAACAGAGGAGTTCAGGAACCAGGGCTGAGAAAGATAAAAGCATCTCCAGGAAGCATTGGGGAGTTTGTCCCCGAAGTGAGGTTTTGACCCAGGGAGTTGGAGGCCCTCCTCGAACTCACCTGCACAAACATCTTTTGAACTTGAAGATCACTTTCAAAAAGCTCATCTTTGTCCAGAGGAAAGACAAAGAAGAGGTAAAGGCACTGTAGGAGCAGGGCTGGAAGCCCAGACTCAGCAACCCTGCCCAGCGTCTCCTGCAAGAGAAGAGCACACGTGACCCCGGGCAGCAACGCAGCAGAAGCAGGTCAGCCCAGACCCAGGATCAGGCCCCTGCAGCCATTTCAGTGAGGCTGTGGGACAGTCCCTCGGGGCTCAGTCCTCAAGTGTGAAATGCTGACAAACAGAGGATGCGGCTGTGAAGATTAAGTTTATATAAAGTGCTTACTATGTGCTCCATAGCTCCTTTATAAGATTCATAGATGGAAGGGACGGAGGGAGAGAGTGTGGAAAGGAGGGAAAAGGGGAGGGACTATAGAAATTAGAATATAAGGGCTTCCTAACAAATCATACTGTGTGACTGTGGTCCAGGGCCTCATGATTAAGAAGAGAAAGCAGTCCGGAGGTGAGGCTGATAATATGTGTGTGAACAATGGTGAGGACCTCATCAGGCCCCTTCCCACTCTCTCATCTAGATCCCAGACGATCTCATCAAGGTCCAAACAGTACAATAGGTGATGACTGACAATCAGACAGCCAGCAACTCAACTAAACAGCTCAGGGCTGCCAGACAGAGGCCAAGAGGACAAGAAGTCTGCAGAGATGGAGACCAGCCTGCCAGGAGCTTCCTGGGGTCTTTCTTCCTGGGGCTTTGCCTGCAGCTCCACCAGGATTACTGCACCTGCACCCTCTGAGTGTGCATGTGCATGCGCGTGCATGTGTGTGTATGATGCATGTGTGCATGTGTGTGTGCACGTGTGTGTGTGCATGCACACATGTGAGCACCTGTGGGGTCAACCTATGGAATGCTGTCCATGCAACTTCCCACTCTACTGGTTAACCTGACAGACATGATGGGGAAGTCAGAGAAAGAGAAAGACGAATGTATAGTCTGGGCCAGGATCAGGACTAGATGCAGGCTGCTGGTCCTAGCCTTAGCCAGAAAGGTTTACAGTGCAAGGTACCCTCTTCCATGTATTTGACACCTTGTTAACCTTGACCTCCTCAGGGCAGCTTTCCCTGTCCTTCCCCCACCTCACCCCTGATGCACCATGCACAGGCAGTGAAAAACAAGCCCTTAGGTTAATGTGTCACCACTTAGACTGGAGAAAGTCCTTCCCCAGGGGCACATGTGATGAGCTCTCGTGCTGTGCTTCAGGCCTCTGTGCCTGACAGTGATGCAGGCAGTTCACCTGAAGAAGAGTCAGGAGATCCTCCCTTCAGTTAACTTCCCAGGTCAGGTACCACCCCCTGGCCCCAGAAAAGGGCTGTGTGATGTGCTCCTATCACCCTTCCAAGCACGGCTGCAAATGCCTATCTCATGTCTGGGTTCATCTAGTGAAGCAGCTTTGGAACTGGGTAGCAGGTAGAAGCTGGAAGAATTTGGAGAAGTTACACTAAGGGCAGCAGCCACCCTGGTTCCCTGCTGTATTCCTGGCATGCAGTGGGTATGGGTGGGAAGGGAAGAAAGAGGAGAGCCCTCATCTCTGGGTAAGGGCAAAACAGGTACCTACAGGGGATGTCATTCAGGCTGACTCTAACAGGAAGAAATAAAAAACAGTGGCTCAGAGCATGGGTTCTGGAATCAGACAGACTGCAGGTGCACAGCATAGGTAAGCCTGCATTCTCATCACTCACTGGCATCACCGTGATCTGACTCATAGGGTCCTTGGGAGGATTAACTGACGATGTCTGGGACACACCCAGCCTTTCCCCACAGGTAGGAAGTAGTCAATAAACATCAGCCATTATTAATCGCACACTGTCCCCAGAAAAGAGGCATTATTATCCCCAATCCTAAAATTAGAAATGCAACCAAGGGGCAGAAAGTTAAAGCAATCTGGCCACAGTTACACAAGCTTGTCAACTGGGAAGGTGGGAATTTCAGACTCTGAAGTCCATGTTCTACACCAGAAGGGGAAGAGGGAGGAGAAATAATAAATCTGTTTTATGAAATGAATGACCCTCTTGGGACATGCCACCACCCTGTGCTGGACCTCCCTCTGCACCTGGATGAGCAGTGCCCAGGGCAGAGGCTGATGGCCTGAAACTCACCGAGTCTGTCCCCGTGAGCACATACACTGACTTCAGGAGCAGGTAGCCATCCTGATCCATGTCCCCCTTCCACCACAGCAACTGTCCAGCCGCCAACCGAGCTTGCTCTGAAAGAAAGTGTCACCAGCAGGGCATACAGCGACCTGCCCACCCAGCTTCCCCTCCATCCAGGGCCCCCTCTTCCAAGGAGATGTGCCTGAGCATCTGTAGAGGACTTTGGCATCTTGCCTACACATCCCCAAGGCCACCTGCGTCTCTACCAAACGTTCAACACCCTGCCAGACTAATCTCCTTGGAAGACAGCCTTTTTCGTGCCACCGTCCCTGTTTAGCAACCATCAGTCGTTCCTGATTGCCAGTGAGTAAGAACAAGCTAATCGGCTATCAGACTCCCCACAATCCAGAATCTTCCCCTACTTCCTGGATCACACAGTCCCTTATGTTGCAAGAATTCCTGAAATCTACACCATGCTGAGCAATTTCTTCCCCTTAGAATTTCCTCCTGACCCTCGGCCCTCAGCCATGGTGAAATTCTGCCCTGCCTCCAGGGACCAGCTCGCATGAGGGGAAGAATGCAAGTCAGGAGGCCCCACAAGAGATGCACACTTTGGCCTCTGTATCTTTTCAGAACCAAGAGCTCCACTGAACACACAAGTGCATCTTCAAGCCTAGCACTTCCTCCCAGAGACCGTGGTCCCCTGTGTGTTGTGTGTGTGTGTCTGTGTTGCAGTGTGTCTGTGTGTGTGTGCCTATGTGTATCTCTGTGTGTAGTGTGTTCTGGGTGTGTCTGCATGTGTAGAGTGTGCGTCTGTGTGTAGTTTCTGTGAGTAGTCTCTGTATGTGTCTGTGTGTAGTGTGTGTGTCTGTGTGTGTAGTGTATGTGTATGTGTCTCTGTATCTCTGTGTGTCTGTGTGTATCTGTGTATAACGTCTGTGTGTAGTGTCTGTGTGTGCATAGCATCTGTGTGCAGTGTGTGTGTGTCCGTGTATAATGTATTACGTGCAGCATGTGTGTTTGTTTGTCTATGTCTGTGTCCCAGGAGCAGCAGGTCTCCGTGACCCCTCTTCCTTCCTCCTGCATTTCCCTTGGTCCCCATGGCACTCAGTGGCAGAGTGGGGCCCACTTCTTTTTGGCAGGCAACACTGTAGCTCCATGCGAAAGCAGAGAGGGGCCAGAGAGGCCTGGGAGGGCGTGCAGGGCTGCACTGCTCTCCGTAGAGGGTCTGCCAGCACCTCTGTGCTCTTACCCGCAGGCTTCCCCACAAGGGCCTTCTGGAGTTGCTGGGCAAGCTGGTCAGACACATCTTCAGCCAACCTCTGGAGACTGGGAAAGCAGATGATCCCCACAGAGTGTTCCCAGGCCTGAAGCAACAGAAGGGACTTGGTCAGAGATAGCAATGCCACAAGCAGGGCATGAGCACCGTCCATCATGCCACCCTTCACCGGCCAAAGCTGACAGCTCGACTTCCTTTCCCAGGTGCATGCAAAAGGCCACCACGTCACCCACCCTCACAGCCTCAACCACCATCCCTACACCAATGCCTTCAGATTCTCTAACTGTCCAGACATCCCCCTGAACACGAACCCCTAAGACATCAAACACATAGAGCCCAGTCCACCGCCTTCCCCACAGCCTGCTGCATCTGGTGTCAGTGGATGGCCCTGCCAAGCACCCGCTGCCCCCATAGGAGCACCAGGAGTGCGTCTCCAGGTTTCTCCCTTCCTCAGCCCTCACCCAGCCCCCCTGTTGCTCCTCAAATGCAGTTTCAAATCCTGTACAGACATCCCAATTTTAGACATTCGATTCTTTCGTTTAGATAAATTCCAAAAAGTGGGATTGCAAGTTAAAGAGTGTGCTTTTATTTTCCAGCGCTTTGGTACATATTACTAACTCGGCTTCCAGACAAAGTTGACCAGATGAGACTCTCCAGGCCTCCCGTGAGCGGACAGGTTTCTCCACACTCTCAGCAACACTGAGCATCGCTGTGCTCTCTCATCCTTAATGAAAAACTTCAGAAGCGAAAAAATATCTCATCTCAATGGCAGCCTTTTGATTCCTAGGGTGGATAACCTCTTTTCATGTTTCTTGATTGCCTGTTTCTATTCTTACCCTATTACTTTATTAGGGATTTTACTATTATTTATTTAAAAGAGCTTTTTGGATATAAAAAATGTTAGATGGGCCATAATATAACTGCAGTTATTTTGAGTTTGTCATTTTGTCTTTTAATTTGTTATTGTTTGGTTTTGCTATACAGAAATCTGAAATTCTTATGAAATGAAATTTCTCAATCTATTCTTAAATTTTCTGGCTTTAGTTCCAGGCTTAAAAAATTATTCTCCAGTCCAAGTTGTTGTTTTTAATCTCCTCTTTTTCAATTTCCTTAAAATTCTTTCTTATCTGCCCCTTCTGTATTTCTATCCCACCTGATCACCTTTTTCTGCAGACTTTTCCCCTTATTATTTAGGATACTATTTAGTAGAAGTCATGGGTTTTAAAATTCTGTTTGGAATACCAGACTTATTTCAGAATTTCCTCCCTATTTCTGTAGCAGCCCTATTCGTAAGTCTGCTTTTCATCCAAGTCTTTGGGCAGATGGCCTTTTCTCTTTGTTCTACTGTGTTGTGGAACTGGCTAAGTAGGACTGGCTAAGTTTCCTAGTCCTGCAATGAGAAGGGCTCGTTCCAGACCAATGGTCAGAGTGGAGGGACTGCCCTAGGTCCAGGACTTGAGTTCTTGAGAGATTTCCTGTGCCTGGTTCCCACCAGGAAGGTCAGCTGCTGTGCACATTCCGGGCATCCGTGGCCTCCATGGAAGGCAGTTTTGCTGCCCTGCTTCCACTCAGCACCACCCACCGTCCACTTTCACTTAAGCTCCTTGCTCAAAGACCTGAATGAGTTCTTTTTTAACCTGAGCTCTTCCATCTAGGAAGGATAAGGAGGGCTTCAAAATCCAAGAGGAAAATCATTTTTAATGTGTGTCTTGCTGTGGCATTATGTTTGTTAAAAAAAAAAAAAAAACCTTTAAAAATCTTCCCTTTATTAAAAGATACTATAAACAAAGTGAAAAGGCAAGCCACAAATTGGGAGAAAATATTCACAATGCATGCCACTGACAGAGGATTAGTATCAAGACCCCTAAAAACAGATAAGACAAACAACCTGCTTTTTTAAGAAACAACAGAATAGACAACTGAAAAAAACAGGTCATTTATGTAAGATGAAATAAATAACAAATTATTAATGATCCATAAAGTGCACATCGAAACCTCAATATTTTATACGTTTTGGGTTGGCAAATATGAAATACCTGACGATACCAAAGGTAGGAGAACGGGAAGGATCACAGGAACCCCCATGTGCTACTGACAGAGTATCAGTTGGAAGAACCCTTTGAAGAAGGGTTTAACCTGATCCAATAAAGTTACAGGGGCACACACTCTACCACCTGGCAATTTCACTCCTAGGTATATTCTCTAAAGAAATGCTGGCACATGTACTGGACAGGAAATATTTGTGTGGCATTATTTGTGGCTGTGAAAAGCTGGGGGAAAAATACTGAACATGCATTGATAAGACAATGAATAATTTGTGGTATATTTATATAATAGGATACTATATAGTACTGAAAAAGAAATAGAGCTAGATGCGTCAACATGGATGAATCCCAGAAACAGAATGTTGAGTGAAAAGAGCAAGTTGTAAAAGTATATTATAGTATTAGTCTATAAAAACCTGTAAGACTAGATTGCATGTTACTGATGGCTGTATATGTAGCTAATAGAAGTGAACATCCATCCAGGGAATGAGGCACCCCAAATTCAAGAGAGAGAACCCCATTGGAGGAAAAGGGAGGGGAATGAGCTATAGGATGTGTACACAGGGAGCTTAGTTTATCTGAAATGTTTTATTTATTATATACTGGTTTGTGAGTACTCATGTGTTTTGAGCAAAATTTTGTTTGGATCTGAATTTTTTTCTACCCTATAAATAGACTTGGTTGGCATTTGCTTATGTAAATTTTTTTAAAGTAGCGGGTTAGAACTTTGCTAAAACAACCAAAATGCTAGATTACTGTTAAACACTGTTGAACATAGCAGACCTCCAACACATATTTGATAAGTGAATGAAACCAATATGAAACCCACGATAAACAGTAACAATGACTAAATGTTTTGGGCCTTGGTGCCATGCCAAACACTTACGGTATGCATTACGCTTCCATGCATTAGCTCCACTAATCCTCACAACAAGCCTTTGAGGTTTGTACTATTACTGTGCCCACTTTATAGAAACTGAGGCTTAGCCAGAGAAATCAGTTAAGCGGCAGAGTCAAGGTTTGAATTACTTCACACACACGTGCACATACCCAAAGTAGCATTCGCACATCTACAAAACTTATGGCTGCCACCTGCAAGCCAGCTGCCACTCAGACATGTTAATCCCTGGAGAGAAAAAGCTCGTCCTTTTGGCTTGGAATTTCTGTGGCAAGATGATTTCCCTCCCTAGAAATGAGAACTCTGCTACGACGTATTTCTAACAAATCCCTGCAACTCCTCCCTGCACTGACAAACCCCTCAAAGACCAATTTGCAGGCAGTTGACTCAGAAGCATCTATATTGTCTCTGGAGCAGTGGGACTTCAGGAGGCACTCCACAATAAAGCAAATTGGGCCACTGCGAGCTGAACAGTAATTGTACTCTGAGCCAGATCTCCCAAGGCCCAGACTCCTTCCTGGGACCTCGATGGGCACTTCTGGAAGCTGCGTTAACTCTTTCAGGCCACCAGGGTGCTGTTTGATGCACAGAGCCAATCATTTACTGAATGGTACCATGGGGACCCCAAAGAGTTAAGGCAGCTTCCAAAAGGCCCTAATTTTTTCCCAAACTGGGACTTACATGCTGGGAGAATATTGCTCAATATTTTAAAAAACTTTTATTTGCTAACATTATCTAAGCTGCACCATCATGCCTCATGGCTGTCCCTTCACATGGAAGAAAGAGAAAGAAAATGATGCTCTGGTCTCCAAAGGAAAATAAAGAATGGCAAAGCTCTAGGGGAGATGAGAGGAAAAACCCAGCTTTTGAATGACAAAGAGAACATGGTAGGTATTCCAGCATGAACAAAATGTCATTATTACTCCATTACTGCAGAGTTTGGCAGGTTTGTCTTTAAGTGAGCTCAAAACATTTCTGAGACTTTGCATGAAGTTTCCCTGCAAGTGTGATGCAGTGGACCCTCTCCTCTGTTAAAAAAAAAGTGGTGCATCAAAACTTTGCTAAAAAGTGTTATTTCTCCAAGATGGGAATAAACCATGTGGCAGGTTCCACTCCAAGATGGGGTAGAGTCAGGAGTGGACAAAGAGGAGTGTTTACTCTTACTCTCCCCTCTGGACACCACACTTAAAAATAATTGTTGGTGGCCGGGCACGGTGGCTCACGCCTGTAATCCCAGCACTTTGGGAGGCCGAGGCGGGTGGATCATGAGGTCAGGAGACTGAGATCATCCTGGCTAACACGGTGAAACCCCGTCTCTACTAAAAATACAAAAAAAAAAAAAAATTAGCTGGGAGTGGTGGCGGGTGCCTGTAGTCCCAGCTACTCGGGAGGCTGAGGCAGGAGAATGGTGTGAGCCTGGCAGGCGGAGCTTGCAGTGAGCCGAGATCAGGCCACTGAACTCCAGCCTGGGAGACAGAGCAAGACTCTGTCTCAAAAAATAAAAAAAAAATTGTTAGTCATCTTTGCTATTTTATTTAATGGTGTTTATCTTTCTTCAATTATCAGTTAGATCCACACTTGGTTTTTACAAGAATGATCAATCATACTCAACATCATAAACTCTGCATCATTGGCTGAGTAGTCAGCCTAGGAATGTGCACATATGCACACACACAAACACCAAAATACACTCACCTCTAAATACAATTAAGTTAGTGTTCATTTCAATCCCTTCATACTAGGAAATGGATGTATTCCTTCTTATGTTACCCACTTTTCCAGTTACCAGTTGTGCATGACAAACCACCCCTAAATTCAGTGGCTTAAAATAAAAGCAATTGTTTATTTTGCTCATGGATCTGCAATGTGGGCAGGGCTCAGCAGGGACACCTTTTCTGTCCTCCATTCTGCTAGGGCAGTTAATGGGAGCTAAGAGATCCACTTCCAGGATTGTGGGTGTGCTCACAGGGCTGGCAAGATGGTGCTGGCAGTCAGCAGCAAGTGCAGCCTCAAGGTCAGGGCCTTGGATCCTCTCCACACAGGTGTTCACTCAGAACTACTCGGGCTTCCTTACAACATGGCAGCTAGACTCTAGGAGTGAGTATGCCAAGTGAGAGGCAGAAGAAGCTGTGAGCCTCTTGAGGCCTATGCCTGGAAATGTCTCTTCTGCCCTGTTCCATTAGCCCAGTCGATACAAATCCATCTAGATTCAAGGGGAAGGGATAAAGATCCCACCTCTTGAAGGGAGGAGTGTGAGCCCCTTCACAGCATCTCTAATCTACCACATCCACATATTTCCCTTTTCTCCAATGTGGTCCCACCTCCCAAGTTGTCTATCTCAGACATTGATAGGTTTTGCATTAATTGCTGAGGATTCTCTATTTTACTTTCTGCTTTCTCTCAAAGTCCATATTCTATGAATAAACCTCAGTGGCTACTTCTGTAGCTCTAGATTTCCTTATTTCTATTATTACAGGATATCTCTGTGCAAAATGAGGACCTCAAGTGCTTTTCTTCCCCCAAAACCAGCACCTTCCCATGATTGCTAGAAGAACACCTTCTTCCTTTGGTGTGAGATCATATGATGGGAAAGGTTCTGAAAAGACCAAACCCCAAGGCTCTTGGCAGGAAAAGAACAACAACCTATTGAGTTTTTCTTAAAAACACTACTCTGCACACCACAGAAGTCATTGGCTCTGTGTTGCTTCCGTGTGATGAAATAAAACTTCCTCCTTATCTGCAACATCCTAGAGTCAGCAATCTAAACATGCTTTGTGTGGGGGTGACATTGTTTTTGAGCCCAAGGGAAAGGTAAGGTCTTAGCCACGCAAAGCCATTGTCCAGTGAGTCATGAAATAAGGAAAGACAAACCAGATCTGCCCTATCCTAGGAACCCCAGCACTGAGCAAGGACATCCAGTGGTTAATAATGCAGACCTACAGCAGACTGCCCTAGTGACGTTCTGCTCCCAGCTGACAATTGAGTGACTTTGGCCAAATTATGCAACATCCCTAAACCTCTCTTTCCTCATTTATAACTGGGATAAAAATACTACCTACATCACAGCGTTATTGTGAGGACATGTAAACACTGAACAGAATGTCTGGCTAGCTAGTTAGAACCTGTAGGATATTACCTAGCCATCATCAGTGAAAGCAACTGCTCACCTAGGCATCAGGGTGCCTGAGTTTAAGTCTTGGCTCTGCCCCTTGCTAGTGTTGGAACCTAGGGCATCATTTCATCTCTTAGTCTCATTTCTAATATACAGGTTGGTTAGCACAGGTCAAAGAAGGAATAGGGTGATATTAAAAAGAAATAAAAGAAAAGGGGGAAAGGCTAGGTTGGAAGGATCTGACCCTAGATCAGGACTGAAACATCCTTCAACTTGCCCAGGCTGAGAACTCTTTGACCTAACAAGAGGAGTAAGGTTCCCTAGGTGAGGAGGCAGCCTGCTGTTCTGGGTGAGAATCCCATTTCTCACTCTTCCCCTCAGGGCAGCTCCCTTTTTGGGTTCCAGTTTGTTGAGATTCCATTAGGCTCTTCCTTATTACCTAGAAAATAGCCAAAATGTTGAGTGGGTTAGCACCCCTGCAGCCACTCTTCAACTCAAGAGGCAGTGGGGCTGGGATTCACTGTACCACAAACCAAGCTCACCTTTGTACTTGCCTAGCAGTTACTGCAGATTCAAGTATAAACAAAGACAAGGATGGGGAAAGTTCAGTGCTCTGTGTTTGGAGGAGTCAGATATGGGAGAAAACCAAACAGGCTAGCGGGAAGTTCTTCTTTGGGAAGAAGATGCCAAAGAAGTAGCTCTGAGGGAGTCTGATGCACAAGACAATGCCCATTGTCAAATCTCAAGACTCACAAGGTTGAAGCTACCAGGTGACAGCAACTTAGGAGAGGCACACACAGCTGTCAACCTGATTCACCCAGCCCCAGCTACAACATAGATCACCCCTTCCATGCAGAGTCTGACCAACAAAGAGGCTGGGGGTCAGTCAGACAAGACCCCACACCCCAGGGACATGGCCTTTCCGAGCAGAAGTGACAATTCAAAATCCCTTGTGTGCATTGCTTTGGAACAAAGAATATTCCAAATAATCTTAATTAATTTTCTTTGGGCCCAAAATGAAGAGAGTCAGGTACAGAGTTGAGCTTCATCACACATGGGAGTTTGGGACTCTTTTGCTTGTACTCAGGAGTCTCAGATCCCAGGCAGGGTATGATTTCCATGACAACCAATACATGCATAAGGCTTTGATGTTAACAGCCACATTCCAGGAGAAGTGGCATAACATTTTAGGTTCTGTTATTTCCAAGGGAGAACTTCATGGAAAACCTTAAAGAACACTGCTTTGTGGTTATAAAATTCAGAACAGAGTGATTGCAAGCTTATCTCCTTACACAAGGGCCTATATTCCAGTAAATGTTCTCAGGCTTCATCTCAGGTTAGATTTGATCTACACTATACCTGAGAAAAATCTCCCATCTCCCCCACCTTTCTTTCCACCACCAACTCTTAATTAAGAAGGCTGAGCACTCTGGCTCTGGCATGGTTTTATTAGTCAGAACGTAATAGAAACAATGTTTCGTAGGCATGTAGGACTTAATAAAATAATATCAATATTATGAAAATTACGAGGAGCCTATAATATTCTGCCTCTACAGGGTTTGCCAGAGGTGGACTCCAGGGATCCAGAGTAGCAGATTGTGTCAGCAGTTTGGGGAATCGTGGTGACAGGAATCTCAAAGGCTTCGGTCCATGTGCAGTAAGTACCCTGGAGGCTGGTGGAAAAGTAATGTCTACTTTCCATGAGCTGTGAACTTTATAATCATTGTCTTATCTTACCCTCATGGTTTCTCATCGAAATGCTATTAATTTTACTTTGTGGATAACTGAGGTTCAGCAATAGTTGGTAACTTGCTCAACAGCACACAACTAATAAATAAGTGATGCAGGACTTGAGCCTTGATCTGTTTGACTCAAAAGCCCACATGTTCAACAACAGGGTCATTATGCCTCCAATTATCAGGACAGGGTTTGCGAAACAAAGACCAGTATCAAGGTTCACTTATAATGGTAACACTTAAATATGGAGTCACAAGCTCACATACCTGTACGGTGACATAACATTCATTAGTAATATGGATTGGGTGAAAGATGTTGGAGTGAGTTCCAAGGTTAGCTGGGGAACCCCATAACCCTTCCCATACAACTGTCAGTATTAGATCTACCAAAATTCTCAAGATAAATTAGAAATCTGATTTTCATATGAAAACTTTCCATTTTGAAAAAAAATGGCCACTAGTTCATTCTGAACCCCTGCAGGCCAAATGAAACACACAGTGTGCTATTATATGCCCTCTGCTCTGGGCCACACTCACCATGAGGGTGGTGTGTCACCTCTGTCTTCTTCACTCCTATAGCCCAGGCCTTAGAACAGAGTATAGGAGCTTAATAAATATTGATACAACAAACAAATGAATTCTCAAATAAACAACAGGGAGGTGAAGAAGAATCAAGTCCTGGCTCTTGGGTGCAGAGTCCTTTCATCAGAGCCCGGGCTGCCCATGCAGGTGGGAAAGGTGTCACCGAGAACCAGCAGCTCAGTAATGGCTGAACTCATCCCCATCGCCAGTGACTTGCACTGGGGGCTGGGGACTGCTCGCATTGTCCCTTCCATAAGGCAAAGTTGATCTGGGAACTGGGGTAAGACTGTCCCACCTCCCAGAATCTGGGGTTGTCAGGGCAGGCAGGGCTAGGGCTGAGAAACTTCAGCTGTCTTTCCTAATCTAGCCCTAGTTATGCAGTCTGTGAAATGAGATGAATGGGACTACAAGTCCAAAACATGGAGGAAAATGATGAATTAATGGACAGTGAGTTACTTGCCAACTTTTTAATGCTAAGTATGGAATGCATCCTATAAATGTGTTCCCAAGAAGATTCTAAGTCATCTTTGGAAACCCGTAAGTATTTCTGATGAGTAAATTAGAGGAAATATATTCACAAAGGCATTTACCAATGAAAACATGCCAAAGTCTCCATCTGCCATAGTCTACTTTCAAACGTGAAAGGCAGCTCTTGTTCTCTCTGCTTTGAATATTTTGTAGGTATACGCTTTTCAAAAATAACCCCAAATTCATAGTCAAGTAAACACTAAGCCCTCATAAAAAGTGCTTTCAATGCTACAACTAGACTTCAACTATAAGGCAGGCCTCACTGGCAGGAGTATTGCTCCCAGACAACAAAGGCAATCCCTTGCAGCCAAGCTGTCACCAGTTGCCACTAGCTAGAGTGCAGACCCAGTAGATGCCCTTGTTTCCCTAGTGGAGCTGTGACCGGGATGTGAGTGAAGCTCTGGTGCTTTCCACTGATTTTACCTCACTTTGCATTATTGTTACAACTTGATGCAAGATATTCTGGCTCTTCCAGGTGTTGGTGCTGGCATCCCTGGGGTGCGAGGTTGCCAGCCACCTGTGTGACTCTTGTGTCAGGACATACCGTCCTCTCCTCCCTCCCAAAGAAACTGGTCTTACTTCTAGCTCCCAAACTGGGTTTGTGGTTGAACAATGTAATATTTTTTAACTAAAGAGACAGTATTACTCAGAAGCTAACTGTCTGTCCTTTCTATGTCCCTCCCCACCCTAGAAATGAGCCTTGCTTGTCATCTTGGCATGACACTCTTGCTAGGGTCTCCCCAAAATTCATATAGTGACATTTTAATCTCTAAGGTAATGGTGTCAGGAGGTAGGGCCTTTGGAAAACAATTTGGCTCTGCCGTTATCAATGGGATTAGTGCCCTTATAAAAGAAGCCTGAGAGAGGCCCCTCACCCCTTCCACCACATAAGGCCATGGCAAGAAGGCACCTTCTATGAGCCAGAAAGTAAACTCTTACCAGACACTTAATGTGCCTTAATGTTGGACTTCCCAAGCTCCAAACTATAAGAAATAAAAGTCTGTTGCGTCTAAGCTACCCAGTTTGTGGCATTTTGTTATAGTGGCCCTAGCAGGCTAAGACAACTCTCCCCTGAGCAACCAGAGTCCACTTGTGATGACATTAAAACCACCAACTTCACTATGCAATCATCCCAGAAGTGTCCCAGAGCACCTATCACCTTACAGTTTCAAAAATAAGAACACTAACCTTTAGGAATAGAGGGAGAAGACTCAACAGGCTCTTCTGACGCTCAGTGGGGCTCTCGTGAGTCAACTGCTGATATTCCAGAAACTTCCTTTCCAGCATGTCCCAGAGAGCTGTGGGGCTGGGGCACTGCCCTCCATGTGGGACATCAGGCTGCACAGCAGCACGCTGCCCTTCATTTTTGGAACCTGGATCTTCATTTCTGTCTTCAGCCTTTGAAAGATCTTCTGCCTCCATGCCGTGGCAAAGCAGATCTGAATTCAGAACAAAAGGAAGTGAACACTCCTGTCACATCACTTCCTGATGATTCTGGCTATGGATAAGGTACTGTACTCACTCAGCCCAGTTTCTATTGAAGATGGTTCCCCTAAGAATCTGAAACAGACTAAAATAAGGAAGGCTTTTTAAAAGGGATTCAGATTTAGATGTGGTTAATACAAGTTCACAATCTAGTGTGTGCCCAGCACTGAGGGATCTTATACACAAGACTCAGACAGACTCTCTTACAGCCACACAGACAGATGGGTGCTCTTATTCTCTCTAGATAAGTAAGGAAACTGGGCCAAAGGCATACAGGTAGCTAGACATCAAGTTGAAATGCAAACTTTCACACTAAAGCCTGTTTTTTTTTGGGGGGGAGTTGTTTGTTTTTTCACTTGTTGCTGCTTCTCTTTTAAAAGGCTGCATACGTAAAAGAGATGTAAATAGTTTACTGGTATTTGTAGAGGCACATAATTCTATATCTAGAACTTCCTTCTATGATGGGTCTGTAAGGATAAATTCCTCATTCTAAGCATTATTTGGTTTATACTTGATGTTTTTAGAGTATTTTGTTCTCAAAATGACCCTTTAAGTCCCCAAGCTTACAGCAGCTCATCTCTAAGTGCGTACAGGAGCAGTGTTTGCCAGTTGGGAACCTCAAGTCAGTAGACACGAGAACAAAAACTTATGTGATGAAAACAGCCAAGGGCCAATTCACCAATAAGTGGCCTCCCAAAGGTACACACCTTCAAAAGTTGTCGGTCAATTGTGACTTACGCCATAACATAGGATAGTTTATTGTTTGTTTGTCTGGAGTTCAGTAAACTCTAAGAAGGGACCAAAATGTTCAGGCTCCCTGAATAAGTGCCCTCACCAAACTCAACATTACCACGTAGGAAGCCATCCGGGTGCCCAGCAGGCATTCAATAATCACAAAATAATGACCAGAGGGACATACAGAAGTGGGTCCCCAGTGTTTTTCTCTTGGCTACAGCAGTGGTGGGCTTACACATGCTTTATTTTTAGCCCAAACACACATTCCTTGAAGGCTAGAATGGGGTTTAGCCACATGTCACCGGCAAGGCTAACCAGCCCCTCTCTGAAACATTCTCACTCTTTATGTGCAGAACCCAGCCTGCTCCCAGCTTCTCTTCGAGCACACAGACTGCTTACTCTCTGACTTTATTTTCAGAAATCATTTTCTTATTACAAAAGCCGTGTCAGTTCATTGTCAAAAACCAGGACGAAACAAAAAATCAGGAAGAACATAATGCTTGCCCATACCCGGAAAACATGACTGCTGACATTCCAGTTTCTATCTATGAATATATAGTTTAGTAAGAACATGATCTTAATATTGTTGAAGCAAACTTTATTTATACTTTTGCTTTTGTTGGGCACTGGGATGGGGTTTTGTGGGAGATTAAGTAGTTTCTTTTGGGGGGCTAACTCTAAGGGGAAGGTGGTGTATGGAGTTGCTCACATCCCTTAGCCTTTTCCCTGATCTGGGCGGGCTCCTCTCTGGCTGTGTTCGTTTATTCCTTTATCACCAGGACCTCCATTCTCCATTCGCATTCCCCGTGTCCCTACTCCACCCACACTCCCGCTTGGTGAGTATGAGTCCACCAGCATGGAACTTACAGAGTATGACACACAGCACCTGACTTCCATCCACATGCACTTAAGTTCGCGAATGCTCTTCTGCATCTTTTCTGCTCTTACTCTTTCACCCAGCATTATGTCTTCAGACTCTACCATGTGGCTCTATGTTTGTCAAGTTCATTTCCTCTAACTGCTGCCTTGTGTTCCAAAGTGGGCATCACATGCCTATTTTACTTGTTGGCTTTCTCATTGATAGATGGCTGGATTAGCCACAACATCCAGTCCTGCACACAGGGCTGGGGTGGACATTCCTACGTGGGTCCCTTCACTGGGCTCTCATGACTGACTCTGGGTATGAAGGCAGGGGCAGCAGAACTAAGTCAGGGGAGTATGCCTGCTCAGATCAACTAAGTTCCACCAACTAAGATGCCTCCAGAAAGCTGGCACCAGGCCATCTCCCCCACAGCATCTGAAGCCTCCTCAGTGACCTCATTACCACCCTGCTTGGCATCACCCAGCTTTCCAGTGTTTGCAATCTGATTGAAGGAAAGAGACCTTGCATTGCCATTTTAATTTGCATTTCTCTAAGTTACTAATGAGTATAAGCATCCCTTTACATGCCTGTTAGCCTTTTAGCATTTCTCCTCTGTGAATTAACTATTCATAACCTTTGCTTATTTTTTCCTTGCTTGTTGTTCTCTTGCTGCTTTGTAAGAGTATATTCTAGAAGCTGGTCCTTTGTTTGTTTTAAAAATTGCAGATATTTTCTCTCAATCCATTTTTTAATAAATTAGTCCATAACTTTCTTTGTAGTCAAAACAGCACATCATGAATATTTTCCACGTCATTTAAGATCCTCAACGCCTTCATTCTTAATGGCTACTTGGTGGCCGTAGAGTAATGTTGCTTGTTTATTGAATAAGCCCTTACACTTAGGCACTTAAATGATACCCAATTATTCAGTACTATAAAAAAATACTGTAATGTCAATCCTCACGTCTAAGTCTTTTTTATATATTCATGATAAAGTAACAAATCCTAATCCATTCCTGAATTTCTAAAAGGAAATAGTTGGATCTAAAGGTAGATAAATTTTCCAGCCTCTTGATCCATATTTCCAAACGGCTGCTCCTGAAACACCAAACCTATCAAGGGACAGACAGTCCTTCTACATAAGTGTACAAGAGCTCGAGCTTCCCTATGTGTAATCTTTTTTTATTACCATTTTTTTTAACCCTGATGATTTGACAGGTAAAATAAAATAAAAAGCAAGTGCATCTCTGTTGTTTCTCACTGTGCATTTGCTGCAGAGTGAGGAGCTAAGTGTGTTTCCATCTGAGGCTCGGTCTCCTGCAGGGCTCCCTGCAGCTGGTGTTCTGCAGTCAGACCCCAGTGAGTTCTCATTTCATGGGTTCTTTGTGACGAGGTCTCAGCTATTCCCATGGCTCTAATTACCCCTGAGAGCCACATATCCACTAAACGTTAGCTCTCTGAAGGCAAGGATATTGTGTCTATAGCAGGGGCTGGCACAGAGTACATTCTCAATAAAATGTTATTGAATAAATCAATGAAAGTATCAATGAATCCATGAATGAATTAACCTATGTGCTGATGGCACCCAAATCAATCTCTCTCTCTGTAGCCTAGACCCCTCTTTGGAACAAGTTCATTTTTCCCACTCCGACATTTCTACTAGGATTTCCCCAGGACTCTGAAAGCCACTGTGTCCAACCAAACTGCCATCCCTAGCACCAATAGAGCCACCCCAAGCCACAATAACAGCGAGCTTAGTGTTGTCTCTACCATATAAAGTTCACTTTGTGGCCACACCTGCAGGCTCTACTAACTGGCTCTATCAGTAAACTGTGTCTGGGGACCTGCTAACATGCCCCGTCTTCAGGACCAGCAAGCAGCAAGTCAAGTGAGCATCGGGTCAGAATATGAAACTGCGATGGGAGGGGACTTAGCTGGAGATCAGAGGAAGGATCAGAAACCACCCAGCTCTCCTCTGAAGTGCAGAAGCCACGTTTGCTGAAGTGAAACACTTGACTCACCTTCACTTGAATCGACAGAGATTTTTGATAAACAAGAATTTCTAACAAATGCGGACCCCTGAAATTGCGTGGCAGCAGCATCTGACTCAAATGCTAAGCTGCAGCTGCCCCACCTCCTGCTCATCTGCTGATTGTGCCACAGCTGCTCCAGTTTTATTTGAAAAGAGAAGGAAACGGAGTAGCCTTGCAGGCCATGTGAAGAATAGCAAGAAAAAACCACTCTAATCCGTCTCATTCTCAAGAAGTGCCCCACCTGCAAGCCAGCAGCCTCTTCTTATCCAGAGTGAAAAGGGACCCATCGGGACTTAGGGTCACTGTGAGAGTCCCAGGCGAGGCCAGGGTGAGAGTAGGGCAGTGAAGGAGGCACTCGCCTCCGCACAAGATTTGAGGAGGTGCCAAAAACGATAATTTAATGCAACACTTTTAGAGATCAAAGTTAATGCCTAGAAATCCATGATGAACAAAATATCAAAATTTTAAATAAAAACAGGATCCAAACCTGTGCTTCCCAACCATGCCCCCACTTCACTGTCCACTGTGGGAACTTGAGCTCAGGGCATTTTTCACAAAAATCAACCTGTTAAACAGACACCACGTCTGGGCCTTGGTTCCTGGGGATTCTACTCTCAGACGTGTTTGGCTCCCAGCACAGACTCTGGGGCCACACTGCTGGGTGGGGTTCGAACACAATGGGCTTAGACCAAGTGGCAAGACCCATCCCTGCCTCAACGTCCTCATTTGTAAAGTGGGTATGACAACAGGTCCTCTCACAGGGCCCCTCTAGCATTAGTCAGTTTGGCACAGGTCACTGTTAGGATTGGGGGAATGCATATTTACTGGCACCTACTTAGTGCAGGCATTTACATGCATCTTTTCATGTAATCCTCCTAATATCCAGTGACAGCAAAGCTAGCAGCTTTTGTCCACAGCTGGTACTGAGGTGGGAGCATAGAGGTGACTTGGCCAGGGTCCCTTTGCCAGTTGGTGGCTGGAGCAGAAGCCTCCAGGTCTGTGGACAGCCCAGGCTTTGCTGCCCAGCATACCCCCAGCAGTGCACACAGGCAGCTGGGCTCACACTGTGACTGCTTGGGGCCGAGGATGGGGAGAGGGGCTTGGCAAACTACTATACCTGGTCACACAGGCTTGGGGAAGACTTGCTACCCTGGAAAGGTTCTTGGACAGGTGGGCTTTTAGGGGAAGGGTTCAGGGAAATGTGGCCTTGGCAGGGCAAGATGCCAGGAGGCTGCAGGGAGTCCCAGAGCCTCCAGGAAAAGACAAGACCACTCCTCCTTGCTGGCCGTGCTGTGTTCCAGCTTGGATGGGCATTCCGGCCCTCCACATCCCTGACCAGCCAGGTTGGAAGCTCCGCTCTCCTGAGGCAGAAACTTGCCTTCTCACACAGCCACGAGGCAGAGGGGGCAGTGGGGCCAGGATGGGGGTAACAGGCAGGGGTCCAGGTCTAACTTGGCCCCTGTGGTGTCTTAACTGAGTCACTTCCCCTCTCTGGGACTCGGCTTCTCCTCATCCACATGGTCCTGGTGATACCAGTCCTTCTCTGCCCTTCATGCATGAACAATGGGAAGAGGTCCAGCATAGTGAGGCACTGAAGGGCTGCAGGGGCCTCCACAGGGTCCCAGAGTCTTTGGGTTGTGTGTATGGGATGAGGTCTCCCCTTCCTCTGTGCCATGTGCAGGGAACCAGATGGTGAGCCTGCAGGGACCCGAGAGGGAGGGATTCCCTGTGACCTCAGCAGCACCAGTGCTGGGAGTGGCCATGCATACCCCCAGGTCTCTGGGTCACTGTCCATCCTTACCCTGCATCCCACCCACCCTGCAGGGATAAATAGCATCATCAGAGCTCGCTCTGCAATGTAACAACCCACACCAGGCATTCTGCGCACAGCTGCCCCAGTGAAGGGTAACATCTGGAGCATGAAGCAACTGCTAGGTTGCTGATATTTGGGCTGCTAAGTAAACATTTTGATGACTGTTTTCATCCCTGGCTTTCTATTGAGTGATTTGCAGAGTTGGGAGTCTCAGAATGTGAGATGTGATCTAGCAGCCCTTGGAGCTAAGATGCCAAGAAGCTGTTCCCGGGAAAAGCTGCCCTGGAGCAAGAAGACATGTGGAATGACCTGAAGGGGTAGCTTGGGACTCAATGCCTTCTGCAGAAAAGCTGGGGCCTGCAGACAAAGAGTTGCTTTGAAAAAATTAAAGATTAAAATTCTTTCCCCATTTCTTGTCAGCCTCTGCAACTATTCTCATTTCCAGATTATAAACTCCAGGTGCAGAAACTGCCTGTTTGCCATCTCTGTAATGGGCCATGGCCCTCAGGCCTTGGAGCTGGGGAAGCCTCTAAACCAGATGATACAGAATAGAATAGTGGCTTCGCATGCATGGCCGTAAATGATCTGTTTTCCCCTCCATGCAAAAGCCAGTGCCTCACTGCATGTCAGCCGATCCAAACACTCTTGCCCCTGTTTTCAGCAGAGTCTTGGCCTAAATCTGGAGTGCTCCAAAATAAATAAATAAATAAATAAATAAATAAATAAATAAATAGCAAAGCCATGCTTGTTCCTAAAACACGTTCAGGGTGGTGCTAGTCCTTGCTTCCCTCTTCCCCACGGTTTCACATCAACAAGGAGACATTACAATCTAAAACCAAATTAAAAGGGGGAGAGAGACAGAGGTGATGTACTATGAAAAGTGTTCACATCTACTTGCACAGCTGACACTGTCAGAAATACTGAGTACGAACAACAGCATCATCATTAGGAAAATGATGATTAAAACAAGATGCCAGGACACACCAATTAGTATGTCTTCAATAAGCAAACAAAACTTGACGATGGCAAGGGTGCAGAGCAACCACCACTCTCACCCTTGCTGGTGGGAATGCAAACATGGCACTGCCACTTTGGAACGAAGTTTGGCAGTTTCTGGGAAAGTTAAACATACTCCCAGGAATTCTGCCCCTAGCTATTCATCCTAGAGAAATGAAAACTTATGCTCCTACAAAAACCTATACATGAATGTTTCTAGAAGCTCTATTCATCACTGCCAAAACCTGGAAAAAACATAAATGCCCCTCACAGAATGAATGAATAAACAAACTCGGGTCAATCCACACAGCAGAATCCTTCTCCACAGTACAAAGGAACACACGGCTGACACCCATAGCACCCTGGATGCATCCCAAAGGCCTGTCGGCTGACAGGAGCCAACCCCAAAAAGCCTACTGTCATATTCCATTAGATGACATTTTGGAAAAGGCAAAATTGTTAAGAACAGAAAATAAGATCAGTGGTTGCCACGGACAGGGGATAAGGGGATGACTACAAAGGCAGGACGGAATTTTACGGGGGATAGAAATGTTCTGTAACTTGAAAGTGGTCAAGGAGGAGTGTGTGGGCTTTGGAGTCAGCTGCACAGAACTTGCTATTTAGTAGCAGTTCTGAGCTATGGAGCTGCTCTGAGGCTCTTTTCAGCAGCCATCAAATACCACTAGTACTTGCTGCCTCATGGTGTGTTGCTGTGAAGATAAAGAGAGATGATACAGAGATGAAAATGCAGAGCCACTGTGAAGTAAGCTCTCAGGAGAAGGAGTTACTTGGTGGTGGTCACAAGACTGTCTACATTTGTCCAAAGTGTGCACTAAAAAAAGTAAATTATTTTTATGTAAATTATATTTCAATAAACCTGACTTTAAGAAAACATGTACCGAGGGTGAAAGAGAACTAATGGAACAGACAGAGGCAGGGATTTTAGTCCCTTGGCTTCAGCAGTCAAAGTCATAGAGCCAGAAAGGAGAATGGTGGTTCCCAGGGACTGGGGAGAGGGGTGCATGGGGAGGTAGTGTTTAATGGGCACAAAGTTTCAGTTTTGCAAGATGAAAAGGTAATGAAGCTGGATAATGCTGATGGTTGTACAACATCGTGAATGTACTCAATGCCACTGAACTATACACTTAAAAGTGGTTACTACGGTGAATTTTATGTTATGTTATTTATAGATTGTGGTATGTACTACAATTATAAATTTATAAATAAAATCAATAGATAAATAGATAAAAGATAAAGGAAGAGGAAATAATTCATCCGGTTTAATGACCAGGATAAAATCATAACGATAATAGCATCTATTGAGTGCTAGCTCCGCACTAGGCTCCCTGCCAAGGGCTTTGCCCGCCTAACCTGATTTAATTCTCCCAAAAGCCCATGGCACAGGAACTGTCATGACCCCACACACTCCCACCCCCAGGTGGAGACCAGATGGAGGCACGGTGCGTTTGCGCAGCATACCTGGGCGTGCTCACGCAGCTGGTGTTCTCAGGAGTGAGAATTCCCTTCTGGGCCAAGGCTTCAGTAAACATTTGCCACACAGTGGCATTGTGTTGGAGGTATTATGGGAAGCCAATTACAGAAGCTCTGTGTTCCACACCTTGGTTAGTTACGGGCAGGGAGGAACACTATTGTAAACAAAGGGGACACAGATGAGACCCAGTGACAAGATCAGAGAAATCAGGAGATAGAAGTAGCTTGGAGGACATAAGATCCTGAGAATTTGCAGAAACTGGACAAGAGCATTGGAGCTCCTGCAGGATGTGGTAAAGGGCCCCCAAAGCACAGTCTGTATAACGTACAAAGCAAAGGAGGGAAGTGTAGGTGAGGGGACTCGTGTCAGTGGAATGACAGCCTCCAGGCTTTCCTGTGGGCCCCTGGGGAAAGAGCTGATTGAAGGTCCAGTGCTCTAAGACTCCCTTTGGGATGCTTCGCCTGCTGATGGCCAGACTTGGGGTGGTGCTGGGAGGTGAACCTTCAGCCTAAAACCTGCCCTCCTGGAGAAACTGCTCTGAAAGCAGTGGTTCTAAAACTTCAGCATGCATCAGCATCACCTGAACAGATTGTTGAAACCAGATTTCTGGACCCCAGCCCCAGAGTTTACAATTCAGTAAGTCTGGGGTGGGTCTCAGGAATCTGTACCTCTAAAGAGTTCCCAGGAGGTGCAGAGGCAGCTGGTTCAGGAACCACACCTAGAGGACCACCACCTGAGGAGAAGCCTTGGAGAGGGACTTTGGAAGCAGAAGAATCCTATCATCTAGATTTTACCTAGCATTACTGCAAGCCCTGATCACCCTCACCCTCAGCCCAGACAGTGGACCAAGAGGACAAAAACAAAAAGAGCAGTGTGAGAGGCTAAGGTGTCTCAGGCAAAGCTGGAGTTTAGCCTTGTTGGGGGCTTAGTGTGTGGCAGGCCAGCTGCACTCTTGCACTGTTCAGCCTGCATGATGACTCCAAGACGTGGACATTAGGGATACCATTTTCAGATGAGGAAACTGAGGCTGAGAGCAGGAGCCTGCAGCTCACTGAGGTCCAGATCTGTCTGCCTCCAAAACCTCTCCACCACTCTCCCTCTGAGGTTGTCTAGCTCCTCCAAAACAGAAGCCCCTCCTCTCCCCACTCTCCACTGTGGGAAAGTGCTTGCCCACATCGGTGTTGTATTAACTGACAGCAGGACCTCTGGTGTGTACACCTGTGGGGTGTGAAGGGGACAGGAGGGACACTGGATGTTACAATAGGTCCCTGTGCCTCTGCACCTGCTGGCTCCAAAGTCAGATGCCAGGTGAGCTTGGAAACAGAGCAGCCATCGCCCACCCAGGCCACTCACCAGACCACCTTGGAGGCCGGGTTCCCCAACATTGTGACTTACTTCTAAGTGGGTGCCATGTGTAAGTGTTGGCTACAAGGTCTAAGGTGATTGCAACATGTTCCCAGGTGAGGCCAGGGGCCGGGGGCCAGGGAGACATGGGAGGCTAAGACCCCCAGAACTCTGTGATGCCCAGAGATGTGGGTGGTTCATAGAACATCACAAAGCAGGTCAGGAAGGGAACTGGGAGCCCCTGCTAGGTCTCTACTGCTTCATGGCAGAGCCTGCTGTCCAGAGCCCCGACATTATCTCCTAGGTTACCTGTGAGCTGGGTGAGACCTGAGTGTTCCAGGCCCACCTCAAGTAGCTCCGTGTATCTAGGAGTGGGCCTATTAGCCTGGGCTGTGTGACAACCTCTGGCCTTGACTCGCTGGTAAGCACCACCACCACCCTGAACCTAGTCCCTCTGGCCAGCCTGACCCCTCCTGAGCTCAAAGGCCAGGCCAACCCAGAGCAGCATCACACAGATCAGATTCAAATCCCAGCTCCACCTCTTCCTAACCTGTAACCTTAGTGACTCAGGCTCCCTCAACCTCAATGTCTCCAGCTGTAAAATGCGAACAATATCGTCCTTGCAACATTGCAGAAATAATTAAGCAAGCCAACATATGTGCGAAGGTGTCCAGTACACACTAGATGCCCACAGAGTGCCCACTGCATGGCCTCTTCTGCATTCTGCACCTTGCTGCCTCAAAGCTCTTAAAATCTGCACTTCCCTGGGGAGCCTGAGCCCCACACGGCCTTTGTAAGTGTGCTCTGGGGCCTCCATCCATCTTTGGGGTTCAGCCCCGAGGTCTGAGTCAGCTGCCCCAGTCCCAGCCTAGACCCTTCTTTTTGCCTTCATCATCTCCCCCTGGGCTGGCCGCTGAGTCTGTCCAATCTCAGATCTCCTCACAAGGAGCTGGTTTGTTGGACGTCAGGACAGGGCCATAGAGACGTGGGCCTGAGCATGGCCAGACAGGGCTTCACATGAGGATTTGGCCACGGTGAGGATGCAATGTGGAGACAAGAGCAGGAGGGCTGCCTCCGAGACCAAGTCT
Source organism: Symphalangus syndactylus (assembly GCF_028878055.3). NCBI lineage: Eukaryota > Metazoa > Chordata > Mammalia > Primates > Hylobatidae > Symphalangus > Symphalangus syndactylus. Next base: position 84,857,605 of record NC_072426.2, read on the forward strand.
GTGTTGGGGAATGCCACATCAGGGCCAGGTGGAGTCAGGGGCAGCCTTGCAGACAGCAGGTGGGAGAGCAAGGAGTGCGCCACTCGGGAGGTTCCCTGTGGGCCCTGCATGGCCAGCGCCTCCTCAAGGGAGTGCCAGGAGCAGGCGCAACTGCTGGACTCACGGATAACTCCAGCAATCACCTCGGTGCTGCCCTAGGCATCACCAGTTAGTGAGTGTCCCCACTTCTTACCTGGGCCAAGGGCTGAGTGTGCCTGCAGGCAGAGAATGGCAGGGCCCAGGGCCCTACACCTGCTTCAAAGGATTCACGAGGAGACTGAGGCAATGCAGGTGTTTTCCAGAAGTTCGGAGGATCCCCTGAAGAGTAAGATGGAGACTCCCATTGGAAGGAACTAGGCAGGTCAGCAAACCTTCCATGGCTCTCAAAACTTCCTCTTTCTGATTCCAGTCCTCACTGGGCTCCTGGCCAGCACACACCTCTGTGGTTTTTGCAACAGCAACGGAATACAGGAACTCACAGTGTCCTGCGGAAGGGGCTGGTTCTGTATCTCGGTATGTGTACCTACTTCCACATTGCCAAAAATGGCCAGGGAGCAGTTCCCCTGGCTGGACCCCTACAGTTTGGCTATGGTCGAGCTATCATGATGGGGACAAAGACCTGAGCTGGAGACAGCACAGGTTACAAGAAGCCCCAGTCCCTGTGGAAAGGTGGTGAGCCTCTCTAACCTGGGAGCCAATCGGGGCTCGATCTCCACTGAAATGTAAGAAAACGTTCCCTTAGGTAAGAAAGGCCATGGAAGAGTGACCATCTACTAACAGAGACATCAAAGTTCTCTACTCTTAGAAAACCTGTAAGGTAGGCATTACTATTCCCACTGTACAGATGGGTAAAGCAAGACTCAGAAAACAAGTAATTTATCTGAAATCAAACAGCTGACAAGCATCAGAATCAAGGTCAAACCCAGGTCGCTTCTTCCAGCACTCAAGGTTGGCTTCAGGCAGTGGTCAGTGGTGGTGGAATATGCCATGGGGGCACCTCAGATACTAGCTGAAGCCTGCAGTGTTGCAGGGAGTCCCTGGCTGGACTTGCATAGTTGTTGCTGACCCCCAGCCATAGGAGATCTAAGCCAGAGCTGCTGTCTGCCCGCAGCTCACACAACAAGCTGGGAGGCCCAAAACAAGACTCTGTGGTTGCAGTGTTGCCCCAGAGAAAAGCAGATCCCTGGGAGCCTCAAGGATAAGGGTTCATTAGCCTTGGACAACATGGACACTCCTTGGCCAGCATTCCCTCCACAGATACCAGCACACTCAGTGTCAGTCACTTGTCCTCCAGGCAAAGCCACTGGGACTACTGCTCTACTGGGCGTGTTCCATGTAGTGGGTCTCTGGATTATTAAACATGCAAGGAGCAGGATCACCCTCTGTCTACACCCTGGACTTCAAAGCTCAGGGGGAGCAGGGGGCCAGCAAGGAAGCAGATGCAGTGGGACAGTCATTGGGCAGGGTGGTGGCTGTGGGGCAAGAGGAGGCTTGTGGCGCAGCCTGGGGAGGGTGGAGAAGTCTGGGAGGGCTTCTTAGAACATATGGTGCCGGTGGTGGACACTGAAGAGTGAGGATGGACCCTGGCAGTAAGTGGACAGGCACCCCGGGCAGCGTGAGTGAGTGTCTGGTAAACGGCACAGATGTCCAAGAAAAAGTAGGGACAGGGGCTCAGGGGTTGAGTGAGTGCATGGTGAGAGGGCCCTGCAGAGAGCCCAGAGTGGCAAGCTGATGGACACGGACATGGTACTTGTCTCACGGAGCAGTCCTGGGAATCACTGTGGGGCTCTCAGCAGAGAGTGACAGGAGCAGCTGGCAGCTGCCCGTCGCTGCTGATTCTGCCACCAGGAGCTCACAGCCTCCTGGGAGAGGAGACAGGGAAAGGGATGCTCTAATACATGGGAGTGAAGGAGGCTAGGGGGTGGTGGAAGAGGTGTCACAGAAGCAGGGGCTTTGGAGAGGGAGTCTGAGGAAAGTAGAAATAAGCTACCCAATGGGCAGGTTAGAGAGGAGGGAGAAACAAAGCCACAGGAGAGGCCGGGCTTAACTAGACCCGGCTTTGTTCAACTGGGAGGGATGTGAGCAGGAACAGGGCAGAAAGCTTGGCCAGGGACTCCATTAGGAATGTCTCCAGACTCTGAGCAGCCCGTGTCTGATTCCTCACTCTCCAAACTCCCAGAGAAGGAAAATCACAGGGGAACTTCGCAGGATACTTTATATCTCACGTGCTAAGGTAAGAAAGATTTTGACACATTTCCAGGCGACTTGGTTTGGTCACACAATCATCCCATTTAGCTTATTAAATTTCAAGAATAATTTGGTCAGAATAAACACACAAAAATCACAAGTGAAGCTTTGAAACATATCTGGAAGTATGCATGCCTGGCTCCTCAGGAATTAAAGATCTCTTAGTTCTCTGGAATCATCAAAGCACAAAAAAGTGAGGGCACAAACCACCTAAATCACAGATAGAGTGACTCATTTTCTTGAGTTCCCTGTCCTCTCCTCTGCCAGGCCAACCTGGACCCAGAAAGCTCTGCTTTTAGGTTAAAGAGAAAAAGAGACACTTTCAGATACAACTTGGCTCCTGATGCTTTTCACCTAAGAGAAGAGCAAAGAAATATACTGCTAGCCACTGTAAGTGGGGGCTTGGGCCTCCAAGCTGAGTCTCTTTGCCTTTCTGTGACTCAGTTTCCCACCTGTAACATGAAGCATTTAGAATAGATGCTCCTTAAGGATCTGTCTGCCAGTGAAGTTCTGCTGTTCAAATTAGCCCAGGTTCACAAGCTTCAGATTTCTCCTCTCAGAGCTGAATATTTGTTTAACCAGAATGAGTCTCCCACAAGCTGGCCGACCTCTTAATGTACCAGGAATAATTTTCTTAACTATTCTATGTGTCGAAGGAGGTGGGAAGATGGCATCTGAATAGAACAGAAAGGGGTCAAGGGGCCTGAGAACGCCACTTGCGTGGGTGACACAGGTCCTCTGGGCCTGCCCTCTGTGAGGCTGGTAGCCCAGGGTGGGCCCGGCACCAACCCCTCTGCTTGCTCATCTGTCCCCTGGCTGCACCATGGCAAGTCTCTGCCTCCAGGCTCCCCTCCACCTCCCACCCACCCCACACTGTCAGACTTTACAGCACAACGCCAGCATGTCCCTCCCCTGAGCAAACGTCCTCCACAGCGCCCATGTTCTCTGGGAACCTTCCCAAGCTTGTGGCCCTGATGATAGGACCCAACCCCCTCCTTGCCTAATTCCTCCCTGCACCCTCAGTGAGGTTAAGCTGAATGCACTGATCACTCACACCGTAACCCCTCTGCCTTCAGTCAGGCCACCTCCTCTGCCTGGAAAGCTCCTCCTTCAGCACCACAGTCCAAATCTGCCACCTTCCAGACACAGCTCATGGCTGCCCCCTCAACACAAGAAGCAACCCTGCCCCTCTCCACTTCCAAACTGCTCCCACTATTGGGCCATCCTGCCATTAGAAGGCAGCCATCACCAGCAGGCGACAGCCCCTTCCAGTTTTCAAGGCTGCATCAAGATATGATCTCAGTAATTACAGTGGGGCAGTGAGGCAGACAGTGGGCAGCAGGGCTTTGATGGTCCCATGTACAGGAGAAAAGGGAAGCTTAGCAGTGAAAGCCCTTGGCTGGCACAGTCAGGCAGGTCGCACAAAGGTTGGCCTGTATTAATTCCCAAATCAATCATTTTCCGCAGTGCCTACTGCCTATAACAACTGCAGCTCCCATCCCGTTCCTCCCTGTGTCATCGTTATTCATGAATACGCTCTCTTTCTCACTCTTGTATTTCCTCAATTCAAAGTCTCTATCGATTATAAAACGCCACAGTCATTTAATTAAAGCACTTTGGGAGGGAAAATCATCACATTAAATACACACTTCAAAAATGAGATGATTCAGACACTTGCAATTGTGTGAGGAAGGAAGTGTTTCATGGAACAAAGGCAGTTTTCCAGGGCAGTGATTGTGAGGATCCCGCCCACTGGCAGAGGTGTAGACTCACCTGGGGGCACTGTCCCTCCCTTCCATCCCTGTCACTCCGATAGGGTAAAGGTGTCCTGGCCCACAGGCCCACAGGTGTGTGAGGCTAAAAGGAAATACAAGAATCTGTGATCTGACAGCAGGGCAGTGCCCTGGGCTTTTCCCCTTTTGAACATCTGGGCATTTGCCACCCTGATCCGCCTGGCTCTTCGATTATGCTACACACCCCTCGAAGGCTGAGACCACATGGAGCTGCTGTGCATACAATGGACATGCAGGCTTGGTTCCTGGGTGACTTAGGAGCCTGTGCCCTGAGGCTCGCACCCCCCATCCTGGGCTTCATCACGCTTTTAATTGCTACCCTCCTCCATCTCCCAAAGAACAGGCATTCTCAGGGCAGTGACACGGAGGACAAACAGCTGCAGGGGTGCTCGACCCTGCCTCTGTTATAGCATCTGCCACCCTGCAGCCTTCTGCACACAGGGCCACTCTCCCTGGATTCTGTCCACAGTTGCTCAGTGGATTCCTGGCAGCATGTTTCAACATTGCTAATTGCTCACATGATTTGGCCATCCTCCACACAATTTCTTTATGTGTACATACCTTTATCTTTGACTACATTTCTCTTTCTAGTTTGTGCTTATCCTTTTAAAAGCTGATATGAGAGTGCTACTGAGAAATTTTCTTATTATTACATGGAAAACACAAAAATCAACAAATATTTCTCTTTATGCCTACTAATTTTCACATCCAAGTGATGGCAGCAGCAGGCTGCTGCCATCAAGCCAGCCACTGCAGGGAGGGCAAAGGGAGGAGGCAGACAGCCCCCCAACTCCAGCAGCCCGCTACCCTGGGGGCTGCCATGATGGAGCCAGGCTGGGTTGCCAGCCGGCCAGCAGGGGAGCAGCGTGACACGGGAGCAGCATGGTCAGGCAGAGAGGGGGTGCCAATGTGGAGCTAGGGCCAGGCTTCGGGGCCAGGGTGGAAAGTGGGAGTGGTGCCCACTTTGGGGACCCAGCCAGTGGCACAGCCACGGCACCCACCCTGCCAAGGGTGCTGGGCTCCTGGGCCTTGGGAGGAGGCTCTGCCCCAGTGGCTCCTGACAGCCTTGGCAACAGGGGAAGCTCCTGGTGATGTTGCCCCTGTCCCAAATTCTGGCCTGGACCCAGTGAGGATCAGGAGCCCCTGCCTCAGGCTGTGAAGAGGGGAAGGGGTTGAGGGCCACTTGCACTGGCCTTCAGGTGCCCCTTGGCATGAACAGCCAGGGCACCATGGAAGGCAGCAGGGAGCAGACAGGCTCCTGGGTGGAGGGGGCAGGTCCCCAGTAAGGTCCAGACTTCAAGCCAAGGAGGGCCTGAAGGCTAGGGGCTGGGCTACCAGACCCATAAACCAGAGTGGGGACTGGGGCTGGGAAGATTATAGGAGGACCAGCTGCAGAGAAGAGCTACCTTCTCCAGGGCCTCCTCTCTGCTGAGAGCGGCAGACATAGGGACAACCAGCTGCACAGAGGACATACCCTCTCTGCTGAGAGCTGAGTGCTCATCAGGACAACCTGCCTATAGAGAGAAGCTACCCACTGGGTCTCCTGTTAGCTGTTCTAACACTTAATAAAGCTCCTCTTCATCTTGCTCACCCTCCACATGTCTACATCCCTCATTCTTCCTGGATGCAAGACAAGAACTCAGGCAAAGGTGCCACTGGCCACAGAGGTTTCTGGCCAGAAAAAGCAACACCCCAAACATCCCATATCAAGTATATTTTGCTTGTAATTAATGTGAAAATGATTTAATTGCATTAATCATCCATCATATCATAAACATGTTCTACGTTGACCTTTTCCTTAAAGTATCAGACCTAGTGACCATGGAGCATCCTCTTGATGGATCACCCATAATTGACTCTCACTCTGTGATAACTGGATGCTCAGATTGTCTCCACTGCTGTCATGGGCAATGCTGAGGGGAAGGATCCCTGCTGCAATGATTTTGTTTCCTATGAATTCTCAAAAGAAGAATTAATCATTCAGCCGAAAGGGAAGAACAACCGTCATGCTCCTGCCAAATATTCACTATTCCTCTCTAGAAGTGTAGCTTCTTCAGCCCTTTAGTGGTAGTGTGGTCTAATGCAAGTGCACAGGCTTTAAATTCAGATGGAACTACGATCAAATCGCAGCTCAGCCACTCACTATTCAAGGGCAAAGAACCTTAAGTCTCTGAGTCTCCATTTTCTCATCTATAAAATGGGAATAATGAAACTTATCTCATATTGAGGATTAAGTGAGTTTGCAAGCACAAGTGCCTGGTTTATTTAGGTACTAAATCCATTATTCTTAGCTTGTATATTTTCTTTCTCCTTGGAATTATTTGGTTCAAGTGACTTTTCACTTCTCCTACTTCTCATCCGTCTTGAACTCTGTTCCCACGAAAGCCTCTGGCCATAGAACAAGAAGTATCATTCCTCTAAAGGCTGCTGTCCAGTAGAAATATTAGAAATAGAAAGCCAGGCACAAATTCCAGCCACATGTGTAATTTCAAATTTTCTGGTAGACACATTTTAAAAATAAAACTAAATAGGTTAAATTAATGTTTAAAGTATATTTCATTTAACCCAATATATCCAAAATGTTTTCACTATGTAATCAATATTTTTAGGTACTGAGGTATTTTATAATTTTTTGTTGTTAGTTTGTAACATCTTTAAAATCTGGTGTGTATTTCACACTTACGGTGCATCTCAATTCATATCGGCTACATTTCAAGTATGGCTAGTGGCTTCTGTATCGGATAACAAAGGTCTAGACTTTGATATTTAAGGTTTTAAGGAGTTCAGATACCTCAAAGGGGACTGGCAGCCAAGGGTTTAGGAGATATCATCTATCTGCATTTTGATGGTTTATAGCACTTGGAGGGAGATTACAAATGCAAGCCCCTAATTGTAAATAAAATGGGTAGCAGCTCTAAGGTGTGGCTCTAGGAACTCTGAGAAGTTCATTTTCCTTACCCTCCTACACAAGATATCTTCCTTCTTTCTGCCAGTTGGCCAAGATGCCTTGCTTGTCTACCATGAAGGTCACGGGTGGGGGTGGAGGGTGCCAAGCCTTCGTTTCTTCACATATTGTCTAACAGGTATCTCCACCTTTATATGACCAAACTCATATTTCTGAATCACCACTACCTTCCAAATCTGCTTCTACTGCCCTCAAACCAGCTCAATAGGCGACAATCTCATTCTTCCTGTTACTCTGGAATCATCTTTAGCTTCTCTCTTTCTCCCATGCTCTACACTTAAAATGTCACCAAATCCTACCCTCAAAAAAGTATCTAGAATCTGACCACTCTGACCACCTCTCATTATCTCAACTATTATCACTTTGGGGCAAGCCACCACCACCTCTAGCCCGGGTTATTGCAAAAGGCTCTGAACTGATAGTCTTGTTACTTCCTTTGGTCTCCTACAATCTTCACGTGACACCCAAAATGATTCTTGTTTAAAATGCAAGCATTTTAAATAAGAATCAGTCCAAATAGCAACAGTCCAAAAATGTATTTTAATGACAATTGACACAATATAAAAATACAAACCACTTAGAGATATATCTAGTCAAAATATGCACTACTGCTATAAAGAAAATAATAACATTGCATTTAAAGACTTTAGAGAAGACCTAAATAAATGGAGAGACAGACCACGTTTATGAATTGGAAAAGTCATTTTCATAAAGATATCACTTCTTTCCAAATTATATTTCCAGTCAAATCTGAACATAGTTTTTTTTTTTTTTTCTGTTGAAAGCCAATTCTGAAATTTATATGAAGGAGTAAAATACCAAGAATTCTCAAGACAGGATTGAAGAAGAAAAGAACGGGGAGGCTCTTTCCAGATATCGAAATTTATTATAAACCTGTAGTTAACAATGTTGTCTAGTATTGGCAAAGGGTTAGACAAATTGACAGAATAGAGAACCAGGAAAGACCCCCATGTACATGACAACTCAACTCACAACAGAGCTATCATGGAGCAGTGAGTAAAGAATGGCCTATTAGGCCGGGTGCGGTGGCTCATGCCTGTAATCCCAGCACTTTGGGAGGCCGAGGTCGGTGGATCACCTGAGGTCAGGAGTTCAAGACCAGCCTGACCAACACAGTGAAACCCCATCCTTACTAAAAAATCCAAAAATGAGCCAGGTGTGGTGGTGCATGCCAGTAGTCCCAGCTACTGGGGAGGCTGAGGCAGAGGAATTGCTTGAACCTGGGAGGTGGAGGTTGCAGTGAGCCAGGATTGCACCACTGCACCCCAGCCTCGGTGACAGAGCAAGAATCTGTCTCAAAAAAAAAAAGATTAGCCAGGTGTGGTGGCATATACCTGTAATCTCAGCTACTAGGGAGGCTGAGGCAGGATAATTGCTTGAACCTGGGAGGTGGAGGTTGCAGTAAGCCGAGATCATGCCATTGCACTCCAGCCTGGGTGACAGAGCAAGACTCCATCTCAAAAATCTCAAAAAAAAAAAAAAAAAAAAAAGAAAGAAAAAGAATGGCCTATTAAATAAATGGTGCCAAGACTCTTGGTTATCCATATGGGAAAAGCAGAATAAAATAAAGTTTCTTCCCACCTCATGCTATACACAAAAACCATTTCCAGGCAGACTAGAGATTTAAGTGTAAAAAGTAATATTATAACATTTTTTGAAAATAATATGAGAATAATTTTACAACCTTATAGTGGAGAATTTCTTAGATAACACATAACAAATATAAATCATAAAGCAACAGATGGATAAACTTGTTTGAAACTAACAAATTCAGTCATTAATAAAAACCACAGGAATATAAGGAGACAAGGCGCCAACCAATGAAAAATATTTGTTATATACATAAACGACAAAAAATAGTACCCAGAATATGTATTGAATTATGGCAAATCAATAGGATAAAAGACAGGTAACCCCATGAGAAATGGACCAAAAATGTGAACAGGAAAAGGGACCCCAAATGGCCAATAAACATATGAAAAACATGCCCAACCTTAATAATATAGGCAATGCAAATTAAAAACATGCTAAGATAGTTTTCATTTCTACCAGATTGGCAGAAATACAGTACCTGACAATATCAAATGTTGATGAAGATATGGAGCAACAGAAACTTTGGTGCATTGCTGAGGGGTGGGTAAAATGAGGCAACAACTTTGGAAAACAGTGTGGCGACATCCAGTAAGGCTGAAGATATACATATATATAACCTATGACCCACCAATTCTATTTCTAGAGTATATACCCAAGATAAATTCTTGCACACATGCCCCAAGATGCATGTACAAAAATAGTTCTAGCGGCACTGCTTATAATAGAAAAAAATAAACTCTTGAAATACCTCAAATGCCCATCAACAGCATCTCAGATAAATATACTGAGGTACATTCATCTAATAGAATACAATACTGCAGAAAACATTAATTATTTACAGGTACATGCAACAATATGAAGAAATTTCAGAAACAAACTTTTGAACCAATTAGGCAAATTTTAAAAGAATATTTAATTCCATGTTTACAGAATTCAACAACTTGCAATCATACATATATAGCAATTTAAATATGGGATGTAAAATTAGAAAAAAAAGCAAGGGAATAATAAACCCAAAATTCTGGACTGTTGCTGCTTCCGAAGAGGGAGGGTGAAAGATGGGCATGAAGACTTCAAAGATGATGCTGACCTTTAAAAAAATCTAAGGTGTCAGCACACAGGGTTTATGCTATTTTTATTACTTCTATCTTATTATGGTGTTTCTAAATTTTCTTTTCTTTCTTTCTTTTTTTTTTTTTTTTTTTGGAGATGGAGTTTCATCATATTGTCCAGACTGGTCTCGAACTCCTGACCTCAGGTGATCCGCCCCTCTCGGCCTCCCAAAGTGCTGGGATTACAGGTGTGAGCCACTGCGCCTGGCCGAAATTTTCTTTTCTTTCAACACTGAAAATCTTCCCAAGTTCATGGAAGAATAGCCCAGGTGCTCAGGATAAACAGACAGGAAGGGCCTCCCTGACCTGACCCTGTTTCCTACCTCTCTGGCCAGAACCCCAGGCATGCCCCTTACCCAGCTCTGCCACACTGACCTCCACCAGGTCTCCTCCTCCAGACCCTTATCAACAACACTTCTCAGAAACCCACAGGACTCAGCCTCCCTCACAGGCCCCCTCTCAGAAAACTAGAGCCATCCCCACCCTCCCAAGACCCCCACCCTACCTGCTACTCTCCCACCTGCTGAGCACCATAGACCCCTGTCCTCTTTGACCAGAGCCTGGCAGGGCGTGGTTTCTCAATACCTATTTGTTAAATAACTAAATGAATGACTATACATAAACTCATATTAAAATTAATGTGCTCCATGGAAAGGGTAATGCATAGAGCCCTGAGTTATCAAACCAGCTCCCCTTCACTTTAGATGGGTTGGGACAAAGGATCGGTTTAGTGTTCTAGAAGTTTCATTTCAGGGGAAAAGAAGAATCAGTCCTTACTGAGCAGGTGGCCCTGCTTAGGCAGAAAATGCCGGCGTTTCAATGGTTTGCTGTAATAATTCAGATGAGGGAAGTGAGCCCAGGGACGCACCTACTTACCAGAACCCAATGAGTAATGGCAGGGCCGGGACAGACCAGCTCCCTCTGAGGCCCGTTGGAAATGGCCCTCTGACTCTGCACTCCCCAGAGGCCTATGTGGGAGCTTGGAGGGCGAACCTCACTGTCGGCCTGCTCTCTCCGCCCCCTTGACAACCAGGAAAGCCGGTGTCAGCCCTTCCCAGGGTTCCCTGCATAGCAGGACCCCGAGAAAGGACTTGGCCTGCCGTCGGAGGGAGGAGTGCTGCTGGAGCCCAGCCTGACTCCCAAACTTCAGCGGTGACACACACTCCGGCAGACCCAGGCCCTGGAGTGGCCCTGACCTCATGGGCCGCCTACGCCACACACACTTCCTGCTCCCCAGCTCACCTCCTCTCCCACAGCCACAAACCCAAACCAGGCACTGGGTCACATGTGCCCCATACTCAGCCTCCCAGGAGGCAGCCAGTAGGCCCCACACTGACAGGCGGTGCCCACATGCCCACCTCTAGGCTGGCCTGGCTGGGCCAAGAGCAAGGTGGCCTACCTGGAGGGGTGGCCGTCAGTGCCTGCAGACATCAGATGGCATGGGCCTCCTCATCCCCAGCCGCAGCCCCTCAGGCTCGGGGGAAGAGGACCTGGCCCCGCATCGTCAGTCTTCAGTGCCCTTTCACTCTGAATCACTCGCGCTGGGTCTCTGCTCATTTCCTGGAGAAAGCAGAAGTGGAGAGCCGGCAGATGCCTGACTCTGCCCACTCTCCAGCCGACCACGGAGCTGCTGGAGTTCTGGCGGGTGACTTGGGTTCTGCAGCAAGGCTCCTTGGGGCTGTGCAGTCTCCGTGGTCAAGTGGTGCTGGTTGGGGCCAAGGACAAAATGGAAAGTACAGCCCAGCCCTAGAAGAGTAGGTCTGGATTCTGTGTCCCCTCTTCACTAGCCGTGTGACCACTGGTGCACACCTCTCCTCTCTGGGCCTCTGGCAAAATGAGAACAATGATGGTATTAGGTGAATCTAATCAGAGGTGCGTTTAAGTGCACCCCTGGACATGGCATGGATTGGGCAGCCCTCTCCCCACCAAGCTCAGAGCTGCCCACTTGGATTTCTTCCTCCCCCATCCTCAGATAGAACTTGAACCACCAATGAGGGGAGTCCTCCTGCGGCCAACACCGAGGCGAGGATGAGAGGACATCTAAAACCATAGAATGGAAGTCTCTGAAACTCAGACTCCAAATTCTCATTCCTCTGAGTATATAAACTAGGCTGAATTATCCATGTCACCTATCCATAACATCATCTCCACAGGACAAACAAGCATGTCCATTCACACACAATCCTGCTTGTGCTCTGTAAAAGGAGAATTTTTCACAGAGCAAGGGCACTTGTTAGCGCTAATGCCTGATCCTTGACCCTCGGTGCAGCTCATCGCTTGTCTCTAGCTCACAAAACCAGTGGACCATGCATGACTGACTGAGAGGCAGCAGAAACATCACTTGTTATGAGATGGAGTAAAGCCCCAAGATTGGTTTAAAGAGGAAAATAACATTTGTTCACAAAATCTCAACCTCCACCAGTGCAAACTTGTCAGTAGACAGCAGCCAAAATAGGAGATCTATCCAGCTGCACTCCAGCCTGGACGACAAGAGCGAAGCTCCGTCTCAAAAAAAAAAAAAGAAAAGAAAAGAGAAATTGAAAGGATACATGCAGTGCCAGCCAGGAGAAAGAGAAAACCTTAGAGAATTTGCAGTGAAGTGTTTGTTGTATATGATGAAAACCCCTCGTCATTGTCACCAATGAAATCATAAATAAAATCTACAACAAGATATTGCCTGAAATCAGAGGCCTATGGTAAGAGCGAATTAGACAGAGGACCTTCCACAGAGGCAGGAAGGGTGGCCAGCATGGGACAGGCCAGGACCCCATGCCTGTGAATGCCCAGAGGAAGCGTGGAAAGTCTGTCATAGTGGGATCTCGCAAAGTCTCCTGGAGGGCCCACCTGCACCCACGTCTCCTACCTTCTACCCACCCCAGCACCGTGCTGGGTAGCCAGCAGCAGGCAGGTAAAGAGCACGAAATTCAGAGCTAGAAACTCAAGGTTGAAATTCTCACTATCTTAACTGAGATAACTGACATCTTATTTGCAGAATGAATGAATGCCTTGTTAGAAGGAACAAATCAAATAATATTTGCAAGAGAGGTTTTTTTTTTTTTTTTTGAGACGGAGTCTCTCTGTCGCCCAGGCTGGAGTGCAGTGGCGCGATCTCAGCTCACTGCAGGCTCCGCTCCCCAGGGTTCACGCCGTTCTCCTGCCTCAGCCTCCCAAGCAGCTGGGACTACAGGCTCCCGCCACCTCACCCAGCTAATTTTTTGTATTTTTAGTAGAGACTGGGTTTCACCGTGTTAGCCAGGATGGTCTCGATCTCCTGACCTTGTGATCTGCCCGCCTCGGCCTCCCAAAGTGCTGGGATTACAGGCGTAAGCCACCGTACCCAGCCAAGAGAGTTTTTAAACACTGAAAAGGGCTGTGGAAATGCAAGCTATTATTAGTGAGAGAGTTGCCAAAGCTGAGACACTGAAGCAGCCAAGGCAACTATGAACTGCTCATGTAAATGTGTATTTTTGTTAAAGGGCAATGTGAGATTCTCTGATTTTTAAACAATTGCCCCAAAATGGCAGTTTTACTTCTGCACCCATTTATGATGGTGTAACTGGTATAGGACATACCCTCCCATTGAAAGCAACTATAAAATAGTTCAAATACACAAGATAATTGTTTTCAGGCATTGAATAGCAAGACTGTGATCCTTGAAATAAGGAAAACACACAAGGTGAGCCCCACAATTGCCCTGGAGTTTTTTCTAGGGATGCTTTTTCTGCTATGATGCAGGCAGGTGGGGCCCCAGAGACAGTAGTCTCCCTGAACTGAAAAGGTTTAAGTCAGAGTTCAAAGCTGCTGAAGGCGCTGGAATGTTCAGGGCAGGTTCCTGAGGAGAGTGTGCCTTGTGGGAACTCATTGTGTGTGCCCTTGGCCAAGGATTCCTATGTGTGCACAGAGTGAGACTCCAAGAGACCCAGCAGAGGTCACCTGACCCAAGGCCGAGCGCTGAAGGAGGTAACAGAGAATGTGCAGTGCTTGGAATGTTGCAGTTGCACCCCATAGAGTGTGGAGAGACCTCGCTGAGCATTGTAGGACTTCACTTTACACCTCAGAGCCCTCACCCCACCAAGCACAGAGCTGCCCTCTTGTATTCCTTCCTCCCCAATCCTCAAATCAAACTTGAAACACCAATCAGGGGAGTCCTCCTGCAGGCTAACATGAAGGTAATGATGAGAGAAAATTTAAAATCATAAAACTCTGAAGCTCAGACTTCACACTGAAGAAGTAAGAACCACACCCTAGAATAAAAGCCATAAAGTTTTAGCAAGTTCAAAATTGAAATAAAATAGCTCCATGTGATAAGTTACTTTTATGAGTTGACTTGACTGGGCCATGAGGTGCCCAAACATTTGGCGAGACATTATTCTGGGCATGTCTGTCAGGGTATTTTTGGATGAGATGAACATTTGGATCAGTAGGCTGAGTCAAGCAGACTGTTCTCCTTAACATGCATGGGTGGCATCCAATCGGTTGAAGACCTGAATAGAACAGAAGGCTGAGTAAGAGGACACTTTGGCTGCTTGACTCCTTGAGCTGGAACATCAGTCATCTCCTGCCCTTGGACTGGAACACTGACACCACTGGCTTTTCCGATTCTCAGGCCTTTGAACTCAGACTGGACCTTACTCCATTGGCTCTTCTGGGTCTCCAGTTTGTTGACTGAAGATCTTAAGACTTCTCATCCTCTATAATCATATGAGCCAATTCCTTATAATAAATAAAGAAATAAACAAGAGCATGCGTGTATATCTCTATATCTATATAGATATAGATATATATACACACATATACATATATGTGTATATCCAATTGGTTCTGTCTCTCTGGAGGACCCTAATACAACCAAACAAAGAATAAAAGCAGCAAGACTGACAGAATTAAAAGGATATTCCAGTAATTTTTTTTGAGACAGTCTGGCTCTGTCCCCCAGGCTGGAGTGCAGTGAGGTGATCTCAGCTCACTGAAACCTCCACCTCCTGGCTTCAAGCGATTCTCTTGCCTCAGCCTCCCAAGTAGCTGGGATTATAAACACGTGCCATCATGCCCAGCTGATTTTTTTGTATTTTTAATAGAGACACTGTTTCACCGTGTTGGCCAGGCTGGTCTCAAACTCATGAGCTCAAGCAATCCCATCACCTCAGCCTCCCAAAGTGCTGAGATTACAGATGTGAGCCACTGCAGCCAAGGAATTTAACTGCCAACCAGAACAAAACTCAACATGCTTTAAAGGAAGAAAACATAATGCAGCTTCCTTTCAATTTAACATCCATACTATCTAGCATACAGTTAAAATTAGTAGAAACCTGAAAAAGCAAAAGAATGTAACCCATAACAAGAAATAAAAAACTGTCAATAGAAATAGACCCCAAGATGAACCAGATGTTGGAATTGTTTCACAAGAACTTTAAAGCAGCTATCAGAAATATATTCAGGAACTTAAAAAAAAGCTGGCAAATTTCAGCAAAAAAAAAAAAATCGAAAATATAGGAAGATTCAAATGTAAATTCTAGAACTGAAAAGTGTATCTGAAGTAAAAATTTTACTGATGGACCAACAGCAAATTGGTGACCACAGCAAAAAAGGGTTAATGAACTTGAAGACTTATTAATAAAAATTATACAATTTGAAGGACAGAGGGGGAAAATATTAATGAAAAAAATAAACTCACCTGCTCTTGGGACAATATGAAATGGTATAATATATGTGTAAATGGGATCTCAGAGAGAGAGGAGGGCAGAAAAGCACATTTGAAGAAATGATGTTTGAAATTTCCCAGGTTTATTGAAAAACGGCAAATTGCAGACATGATAAATTTAGTAAAACTCAAGCATCACCAAGTGCAAAGAAAAACCACACTTAGCACATCATAGTCAAACATCAGAAACAAATGTATTATCTTAAAACAGTCAGAGAGCGAGAAAGCAGTCAGAAAGAAAAAATATTACATAAAAAGAAACAAAAATACTATTTAAGGTTGATGTTTTATCAGAAGCAATGAATGCCATAAGAGAATAGAAAGACATCTTTAATATGCTAAAGGAAAACAACAAAAATTGTTAACCGATAATTCAATAGCCAATGAATGTCTCTGTAAAAATGAGAATAAAATACATTCATTTCAGGTAAATAAAAGCTGAAATCATTCATCTCCAGCATCCTTGCAATATAAGAAATTCTAAAGGCAGTTTTTGAAGCTGAAGGGAAAAGATGCCAGATATAAACTTGGATCTATAGGAAAAAAAGAAAAGCACTATTAATAGCAAATATGTGAGTAAATAAAAACAAACCATGTACTTTTCATTATTTTAATTTCTTTAAAAGACTATGACTGCTTAAAGTGAAAATTGCAGTGCTGTACTTTGGAGTTGATCGCATACATGGATAGAATGTATTTAACAACTACAGCACCAAAGACTGAGAAATCAATGGAAGCATATTGTTGCAATCTCACATTTTACACAAAAATAATATTTTATTTACTCTAAGTAAATTGTCATAAGGATATGTAATTTCTTCATGGCTTTGTGACAAAGATGTCAGAAAAGTAAAAGTTTAGTTCCAATCAACAAACACACACTGAGCATCTCCTCTGTGCCAGGTCCCACGTAGGCCCTGAAGAAAAAATGACGAACAGGGCAGAGCTGATATGAAGGTTACTTCCTTGCTGCAGAGCAGTCTACACCAGTCGTTCAAGTTGGCAGGTGATTCTCCCCCATATAGCAATTTAGGAAGATTGCTCCATTGTCCCTTAGAGCCTTATCATCTGCATCCAGTCTGTAAAAAATTAAAGGGAGTGGACAAGACAAGACATACCTCTGCCCATAAAGGCCCAGCCTCTGAGTGGTCTACATCGCTTTGGCTCACATGCTATTGTAACCACATGGACATATCAAGCTGCAAGGAAGACTGGGAAGTGTAGACCAGCCATGGGCCAGTCTCAGTCCTGTTATTAGAGAGAATGCATTTTGGTAGGCTGTCCGTCTCCACTATGATCTCTTCAGAGCACTTACCATCACTTGTCAGGGCGATATACTAAAGAGTTAATAATTTTAAAATAAATATTTTTCTGACTTTTAAAATAAAGCATGTTAATTCTAAATAGTGTATAAAAATAAAAAGAAGAAGGAATAAAATAAAACTCACTAATACCCTATGCTGAGCAATAGCATTTCAGCCTTTTTTTCCATGTTTACCGAAGTATATTTCTTTGGTCTTATTTTTTGTTATTAACAAATTGGAATCATGCCATATATTCCCCTTCATAATTTGTTGGGTTTTTCTTTCACTTAATTCATCACAAGCACTTCCCCACTTCATTATTACAACGTATTTTCTATCCCATCTTGGGAGAAAAAAAGAAAACTATTTACACAGCAACAGGACATGTTTAACAAACCTGGAGAGAAAGAAGCTTCCTGGGTGCTGGTTGCATTTCCATATTCCCCAAGAGGATCATAATTAACTCCAGAAAAAGAGACAGGATCCCACCATCAGATTGTACTTTCAGGGAGATGCAAGTACTGGTGCAAATGGAAGATAAACCCACAGGACACCTGGAGCCTGCAGAAGAAATGGTCAATACCACTGTTGACATCCCATGAGACTTGGAGAAAGGAGGGAGGATTGGAAAACTACAAATGAGCGAATTCTGTCATAATTTTCAAAGCTGGCCTGAAGATCCAACTCCACATTGGTAGAGTTAACATAAAACTCAAAAGGAGCCCACTGAGAAGATGAAGAACCATGAGCCATCACCAGCTGAACACAGGCCATTCAACCCATTTCAATTGGCATTAGGATTTTCCAGGACCAAGTCCTAAGCTGGGTTTTGGAGGCACAAATAATAAATAAGAATGCTTTCCCCAAGGAGCTTTCAAGCTAAGAACAAGTCCTTTAGGCTAAGCACATTTATCTGTGGTGTGTGAGATCAAGAGTGCTGGCATCACTTTGGGTATGAGCTCCAATCAGGTGCTGGATAAGGCCTCTCATGATTTATGCATCCATGTATTCCTCTACCATCTCCACACCACTGTATGCCTTGTACTGTGCAAGATGCCTAGTGTGGTAAGATCCAGTCTGTCTTTGGGGGAGTTCAAAGACACCACACACACCATACAGGTCTCAGCCACCATGTACAGACTCACACCTGTCATGCCAAAATGGTTTAATTTTGGGGAAGTAGGAATAAAGAGTTGAAACTTCAGTTTAACTCCGAGTGCTTTATTTTTTCACATAAGTGATGCAGCATTGTGAAAAATGAGGTTCTATCTACGGAGCCTCCACTTTGAGGAAGGTCCTGTGGGACCAGAGGGAGGATGTCAGTGAGCAGCAGTCTTGGTAGGGGAAGGGGAATGGCGGTATGGAAGGTGAGGGAATGTTTTGAAAAGAGATTCATGGGAAACAAAAGCCTTCTCAACAAGTGATGCTGAAATGACATGGTTACCCATAATGAAAACAAATCAAGTCACTTTTGTTGAAAATCAATTGACCATAAATGCTGGTTTTATTTCTGGGTTTTCTATCCTGATCCATTGGTCGATGTGTCTGTTTTTACGGCATTACTATGCTGTTTTGATTACTATAGCTTTGCAATATACTTTGAAACCAGATGGTGATGCCTCCAGCCTTGTTCTGTTCTTTTAGCTCAAGATTTGGTGTATTTTGTGGATCATTATGAATTTTAGAAATTTTTTCTGTTTCTATCAAGAATGACTTTAGAATTTTGGTAGGGATTACATTATTTCTTAGACACAAATGTTAAAAACTAAAGTTACCATGCTCCTAGGAGAAAACATAGGAGAATACTTGTGAAGTTTGAGAGGAGACAAAGATTTCTTGGACAGGATACAGAAAGCAATAACCATAAAAGAAAAGATTGATAAATTAGACCTCATCTAAATTTAAAACTTCTTCTAATCAAAGGCACTGTTAGTAAATGAAAGGCAAGTCATGGACAGGGAGAAAATATTACCAACCAAGGAAGTATCCAGTTCATAAACAACTCTGAAAAATCAATAATCAAAAGATGAACAGCCCAATAAAAAGCAGAAAAAAAGACTTGAAGAGACACTTTATCAAATATATGTATACATATATATACATATATTATATATATATATGTATCTCCAAATGGCTAAAAGGCACATGAAAATGTGCTCAACATTGTTAATTATTAAGGAAGTGCAAACTAAAGCCACATTGAGATACCTCAGCCCATTCGTTTAGAATGGCTAAAATTTTAAAGACTATCAACATTAAATGTTGCAACTGGAGCAACTAGAATGCTCTTACATTGCTGATAGGAATATGTAATGATGCAATCATCTTCATAAACAGTTTAACAGTTTCTTATAAAGTAAAATATACACTTATCATGTGACCCACCAATTTCACCACCAGACACTTAGCCAAGAAAAATGAAACCACATGTCCACACAAAGATTATGCATAAATATTCACAATGGTTTTATTCATAATAACTAAAAACCAGAAACAACCCACGGGTTCATTAATGGGTAATGAATAAATGAACCATGGTATATTCATACAGTGAAATTCTACTCTACAGTAAAAAAAAAAGTCCAACTATTGATACACTGTTCAACATGGATTCCTCTCATAGGCATTAAGCTTGACTACAGGAGGTTGTACACAAAAAAGTCCATACTGTGATTCCATTCATATAAAATTCTCCAGCAGGCAAAATTAACCTATGGTGAAAAAAAATCAGAACAGCAGTTGCCCTAGGAAGGGGCTACTAATTGGGTAAAAGCATAAATTTTGTGAGGTGATAAAAATATTTAATATTTTCATAGGAATGTGTGTTA
Source organism: Symphalangus syndactylus (assembly GCF_028878055.3). Classification (NCBI taxonomy): domain Eukaryota; kingdom Metazoa; phylum Chordata; class Mammalia; order Primates; family Hylobatidae; genus Symphalangus; species Symphalangus syndactylus. The sequence continues at coordinate 84,877,208 of NC_072426.2, forward strand.
CAGTTGTGAAACAAATTTGTCAAAACCATACAGATAAGATTCATGCATTTCAACATGCATAAAATTGTACATCGAAAAACTATGCAAATAAGTGGGGGAAGGAGTGGGCATAAATGAAACAAAAATGGCAAAATGTTAATCAAGGTTGAGGCTGGATGTTGAATATATAGTTGTTCATTATATTACTATACTCAGTTTACAGATGTTCAATTTTTTTCCATAATAAAAGTTTTTTAGAAAAAAGAGAGAGAGGCTGGGCACGGTGGCTCATGCCTGTAATCCCAACACTTTGGGAGGCTGAGGCGAGTGGGTTACTTGAGATTAGGAGTTCGAAGCCAGTGTGGCCAAATTGGTGAAACCCCGTCTCTACTAAAAATACAAAAAATTAGCTGGGCATGGTGGCATGCACCTGTAATTCCAGTTACTCAGGAGGCTGAGGCAGGAGAATCACTTGAACCCAGCAGTCGGAAGTTGCAGTGAGCTGAAATTGCCAGCCTGGGCAGCAGGGTGAGACTCCATCTCAAAAATAAAAAACAAAAAATAAAAAAAAAGAAAGAAAAGAGACAGAGAATGAGAGCAAGGAAGGAAGGCTAGATTTCTCAGAAATTAAAATATGCTCTATTTTTTTTTTTTTTTTTTGAGACAGAGTTTCACTCTTATTGCCCAGGCTGGAGTACAGTGGCACGATCTGGGCTCACTTGAAACCACCTTCTGGTTTCAAGTGTTTCTCCTGCCTCAGCCTCCCAAGTAGCTGGGATTGCCAGGGCCCGTCACCATGCTCAGCTCATTTTTGTATTTTTGGTAGAGAAGGGTTTTCACCATGTTGGCCAGGCTGGTCTCAAACTCCTGACCTCGTGATCCTCCCACCTCGGCCTCCCAAAGTGCTGGGATTACAGGTGTGAGCCACTGCGCCAAGCCCTAAGTCTTTTATCATGGAAACAGTGTGTCACAGGAATAAACAGAGAACAACGAAACAGAATAGAAAATCCAGAAATAGCCTCAACTGTGAAAATGTATCATACAGAAAGGTGGCATCTCAAATCAGTGGGGAAAGATGGACTGTTAATAAATGATGCTGGGATAACCAGGTAGACATACACCAAAAAATAAAATTAGATCCATTTACATGACTTGATAAAAGTCAAATGAATCCATTGTTTACAAGTAACAAACAAAATCATACAAACCCCCAAAGATAAATAAATAAAGAGGATTTACAAGGCATCTAGCAGGTAAGAGTGAGTAGGTGGCTCTGGAGGAGTGGCCACCCAGCAGGTCAGTCCCAAGGAGATGCCAGTCTCCAGGCTGATGAGCATGGGGAGCCTGGGTCTGGGTGGTTCCAGCAGGAAAGGACACAGCTGGCCAGCAGGGAAGGTGGCCCCAGAGGCTGCTTGGAGGCCTGGAAAACCAGGGGAGACCAAAGTAAAACACGAGTTAATTTCAGAGGTGTATCTGCGAAATGAAGCTAATGGCGTAGCTGCTGACAGCTTGTTGAGGGATTCAATGTGGTGGGGTGAGTAAGGAGCATAGCCAAGCCTCCGGCTCTGAGATAGCTTCTGTTCATATCATTCTCTCCTTGGAGCTCGGTTTTCTCATCTGTAAAGTGGGTACATCGATCCATACCTGGCAGAATCATGAAAAGCAAGTGCACAGAGCAGCTGGCCCAAAGCCTGGCACGCAAGTGGGCACACGGCAAACGTAGCTGCTGGATCACAGTCATGTCTATTCTTTGTCATTATTATCCTTTGTGCCTCTCCTCTCCGGGCTGTCTGTGGAATGGGGAGGAATCTGCTGAACTAGATGGCCCATCACGTATCTTCGTCCTAGCACTCTGTGTGGAATCCATCTTCACTTCTGAAGGTGGCCTGGAGATTCTTCTATTTCCCTCCGGGCTGTGCAGTCAGTTAAGAGAGGATTAACCTGGCAAAAACCCGCCCACCGATATTTCAATATCTCACGTCAGCGGCCAGGGGGCAGAAGCCCCAGAGCATCCTCCAGCACTCCCTGGCCTTTTGCTGAGGGAGGTTTCTCACCAACAGCCCCAGGGGCCAGTGCTGGCGTCCACCCCAGCCCCGCATAGAGAGATGCTTTCTGCTAGCGCACCTCCGTTTGGCCCGGTGAACATCTGCACCACCCAAGTGCCGTGGGGTGGGATCTGGCCGGTGATGGTGATCAGGTGACTGCGTCAGTGGGGGACAGCCCCCTAGTCAGAGCAATCGCCCGCCCAAGGCCAGGACTCCAGCTCCCAGTGAACCAACCTAGCTGTTCCCGCCACAACCAGGGGGGCACCTGGTAGAGGCGCTGCGCCGGGCAGCCTAGACAGGTCTTCTCAGCCAGGGACCGGAGCCAGATGCTCCTGCCCCTAAGAGGGCCCCTTGCTGTAAGGACAGCGGGTCGTTGAGAGACTGCCCAGGGACACACAGGAGGGGGCACGCTGAGTGAGAGGACGCCAAGAGGACTATGGGCCACGCTCTCTGGGCCTGGGAGGCTGGGGCTGGTGGGGACCGAGTGCTGCGTGAGGTCGAGGTCGGCAGCCCCCCGGGAGCAGCGCGGGAAGACGGGGTGGGGGCTTCGCTCGCGGACCTGCGAGCTTGGGCAAGGTTTGACACTTTTCCGTTGAGGAGCTTCCCTCCCGGCTCCTGCGGAGATAAATGCAGGAAACTCCTGCCTCCCTTCCTCGGGGTGCAGATCCCTCGCCTGGGCCTCTCTGCTGCTTTACAGCCTCTCCCGACAGCAGCTTTTGTCAGAGGGGAAGCCCGGGCCCTGCAGGTGGGGCCGGCTCCGCGCTCCAGTGGCTGCCTCGAGGGAGCCCCTGCGGCCTCGGCTGACGCCCAACCCCGGACACGCCCCGCCAGAGCCTGTGCCCTGTGCCGTGGGCTCGGCCTCAGCCTCCACGGTGGAGAGGAGCCTTGGGGACCCTGCCCCAGGGCACCGTCCCCAGGCGGAAGGGACAGCTTCTGGTCCCGCCACCCCTTGCTGGGGCGGGGACAAGAGGGAAAACCTTTGGAGTCAAACCAGTGATCTCGGGAGCACCGAGGCTCTGTTCCCTCCTCAGAAAATGAAGATCACAGCTGTTTCACAGATTTTGTTTTCATGAGAATTCAATAGAATAAGGGTGTGAAGCTGGTAGACCTGGAACAGTCCCCTTCCCGCCAGGGCCCTGCCTGAGGGCACGTCAGTGACTGCACAGTGCATTTCCAGGGCCTCTAGGGCCAGAAGAGAGAGGAAGCCTTCCCTGCCCCTGCCCTGCCCGCCCCTGCCCTGGGGAACAAAATACCCTCTCAGACTACAATTCCTCCTTTTCGAAGGGGATTATGAGACAAGATGGGAACCTTAGACATTGACTTCTTTTTGTCGGGGGAGCACCACATTTTCTGGGGGAGGATACACTGGGGATGTTGGATTCTCTGTCTTAATTCTCTGCTGCAAGACAGAAGGAAACTGCCAGTGTAAGCCACTAAACTGCAGGACTCTGAGCAAGGCACTGAACTTCCTGAAGCCTTTTTTGTTTGTTTATACATGTGAGGTAATGAGAATTGAAAAATAAGAATGTACCATATGGCAAAGTGCAATGTTTAGCACATTGTGAATTACTGTGATGTAGACAGGCACAAAATGTGGCAGCTCCCCAGTGTAACAGGAGAATTCCGCTCCCCCCACCCCCCACCCAACCCCCACTCCCCCCTGGTGGAGGGGAAGGTGGAGGGCCATGAGAACTGGAGACAGGGATTAAGTGTGACTTCAGGCATTCTGGGATGTTCCTACATGTAGTAGAAATCAAAATATAATGTAAAAGGGATTACTGCAAAGTAAATAAGGTCCAGGCTGGAGGAAGCAGAAGTTGCATTTTTAATAGTAGATATGGGTTTCTTTTTACTTATAAAATAATACCCACACCTGGAAAACAAAAGTCAGTTTATAAGAACATAAAAAGAAGTTTCCCTTTTGCCCCTGACCATTCTCCATTTGCCCAAATAATCACCAAGAGTAGTTGTTTTTAGATATTCTGATCTTCATTATAACTTCAACTAATAAACTTCTTTAGGATTTATGAATTTTTGACAATATCTTTGGGCCTTCAGACATAAAAAATAAGAAAATTAGAGTGCTTACACTGTCTCCTTCTTACTCTCTTCTACTCCTGATTTGTAATTATATTTTTATTTTATCCTTCTAAATGTTGCCTTTTCAACTGTGTTCATTATATTTTACATACCTTTCAATAATTTCCTTCATGACCTTAAATAGTATATTCACTCTTTTATGTATCAAATTCAGATGGCATTCACAACTATGAAAGACAAGAATAGAGGCTGAGTATCCCTAATCCAAAATGAAAATCTGAAATGCTCCAAAATCCAAAACTTTTTGAGCCCTGAGATAATACATGAAAAGCTCATTGGGCTGTGTCAGATTTCAGATTCTCAGATTAGCATAATGCAAATATCCCCAAATCTAAAACAATCCAAAATCCAAAACATTTCTGGTTCCAAGCATTTTGTTTTGTTTAATTTTCTTTATTTTTAATTTTTGGGTGTACATAGCAGGTACATATACTTATGGGGTACATGAGATGTTTTGATACAGGCATGCAATGTGAAATACTCACATCATGGAGAATGGGGTACCCATCCCCTCAAGCATTTATCCTTTGTGTTTCAAACCCAAGCATTTTGGATAAAGGACACTCAATCCATACTGATGCAGTTATTCTTCCTCCCTTGCTCCTCCCCCTCTTTTGTTTTCTATATTATTATTTTTATATCATCATGGTTTAAAATATTTGTATTAGCTAACTAAAAGTCTCTTATTTGCTTTGTTTATAGGTCAACTCTAAAAACTAGAAAGCAAATATATAACATTGACAATATTGTGATTTCAAAGATAATATTCACAGTAGAATTGAAATTCTATGTGGTTGATCCAGAAAGAAGAAAGATAATTCTGTGCCATTAAAACTAAAATTAAATTACATAAACATATAATTTATTAAATTACATAAACATATAATTTATTAAATTACATAAACATATAATTTATTAAATTATATAAACATATAATTTAATAAATTATATAAACATATAATTTATTAAATTATATAACATATAATTTAATAAATTATATAAACATAATTTATTAAATTATATAATATATAATTTAATAAATTATATAAACATAATTTATTAAATTATATAATTTAATAAATTATATTAAAAACAAAGGTAATTAATACTCAAAATGCACCACTCTGTTACATTTTGCTGTTACCTAAATAGGCGAGGCACACCTGTTGTTCTGAGTGGTGGAAACCCTCTATCCTGGTGGCTACTGCAGGTTCCTTCCCAACTCTGCATGTAGGGATGTCATGTTGGTAACTTCCAATTGTCCACACAGGGAGCATTTACACCATGGAAATTGGAAAACACTACAAACAAGGGCTTGGTTTATTGTTTTGTTCATCAGACTTCAGAAAATGGTAAGGGAGGTTAATAATGTAGGTTAAACTTAAATTGTGCTATGTCTATAGCCCTTGCATTGTGAATAGTGCAAAGATTGAGATAATATTTTTCCCATATTTCGAAACTATTATCCAAGTAAACAAAATCACTCATACCCATTGACAAATGAGTGAAGTTCCAATATAAGCTAGTGCTGAATCTGAAAGTGGCTGCAGTATAATCAATATAGTTTGTATAGGAAGGAGACATCACTTAGCAGCAGATTACACATCAGATTTCATGACTATGAATGTATTGGATAAAGTACTGTGGATTGGAATGCAACTCCATTTGTCAAATAATGGTTAAATTGAGACCATAGATTGCCTAGAGATACCAACGTTTGGCAAAAATCAGTGAAAGCATTCTGTTAGAATCAATCAACTATAAGGAATTTACAACATAGAGTATTGCCTGTTTTATTATTATTATTTGTAAAGTGTTCATTACACATCCTTCATAGCAGTAAAATTTATAATAATCATATATATGTGTGTATATATATATATATATATATTCTTTTTTTAGGGCTGGGTTAAGCATTTACCAGCACACCACTATATCAGAGGTTTGTCTGATCTTACCACTACCTCACATAAGAGAGTAGGAGGAAATGAAGAGGAATGCTTCTTCCTCCTTGGCTCTGGGGCCAGTAGGATCCCAGGGATTATCAGACTCATTGGTAACATAAGAAGGACTCATCACCAGAGAAGCAGGGTGAGAAGCAGCTGGCAGGGCAGGTTATTCGCAGAGCCTCTGCAACTATAAATAGGGGCTGTAGGACCCTCCCTGCCTGCCTCATGAGCAGTTGTGACATTTGGGATGATATCAGGCCCAGGGAAGGCAAAACAGTGGCAATATTTGCTCCTTAAGGAGGTGTCCCCATCCCCGCCACCAATTACCAAGAAGACATGTGGCTCAAATGACCCATGCCACCAATGCCAGCCATGCAGCAGGGCTTACCAAAAGCTAGCCCAATTCTGAGGTATGGGGAAGGGCAGGGAGGTGAAGCCACTTCTGCTTTTTGCCCTCGTCTGCTGAAGGACCAGCCCAGGGGGCACATTTGAATTCTCAAACCTTAGCCGCAGGTTCACTTCAAGTTTTGAGAGGAAATTTACAGGCAGTTTAATTATAACTGGCTGGGTCCTCTGCAGAAGTGCCTCTCTGTGCTTCCGGAGAAACCGTGAAATGTGGGGATAATTGCTGTAAATACGGATGGGCGTAACTTTGTCACCCACCAAGATCGATTGCCTTTTGCTTCCAGAAATTTCTTGTGGAAAACCCCAAAATTAAAATATTTGTTAATTACCCTTCTGTGAATTCATCCTAAGAAAATGATCCAACATTGAGAAGGCTTCTTATACATTTGCTTCAAACCTTTTTTTTTTTTTTTTTTTTTTTTTTTTTTTTTTTTTTTTTTGAGGCGGAGTCTGGCTCTGCCGCCCAGGCTGGAGTGCAGTGGTGCAATCTCGGCTCACCGCAAGCTCTGCCTCCAGGGTTCAAGCCATTCTCCTGCCTCAGCCTCCCAAGTAGCTGGGGCTACAGGTGCTCACTTCCCCGCCTGGTTAATTTTTTGTATTTTTAATAGAGACGGGGTTTCACCGTGTTAGCCAGGACGGTCTTGATCTCCTGACCTCGTGATCTGCCTGCCTCGGTCCCCCAAAGTGCTGGGATCACAGGAGTGAGCCACCGCGCCCGGCCTTCAAACCATTTTTTAAATGATAGAAGAATATGGGCCCATAAATAAACATAAAAGTAACTCCTTATGTGGAAAGGTGCTCTCTGCATATTGGAAATAATCTGAAGTGTTCAATCTTAGACTTTAAAGTAACATAGTATACAGTGAGTAATATGCTGTTTCAGACATCATTTTTAATACCATAAGGATATGCTTAACTTATAATGTTAAGTTAGAAAGCAGGTGAGCAGTCTGGCTGCAGGCACTGGCTCTGGGGTTGAAGCACCTGGGTGGGAGTCCTGCCTCTGTGCCTCACTGGCTGCCTGACCTTCAGTTCTGTAAGCCTCGCCTTCCTCACCTATCCAACGGGTACCACAGCAGTAGCCTTCTTTCTGAGTGGTTTCAAGGGAAGCAATGGAATGGATCCCAGCACCCAGCACATAGTGAGTCTTCAACATTATTTATAACCAGCTTTGTCACTGCATCCATGGCAAATCAATCCACTGAAAAAACGCTAGAGAGAAATGCTACAAACTGCCCAGTCTTAGTATCTGAAGCAGTTAAAATAATACAGGGAAGAGATCTTACTGTATGGACATCTCATGATGTGAACAGCATACTCACTGCTAAAGGAGACTTGTGGCTGTCAGACAACCGTTTACTTAAATATCAGGCTCTATTACTTGAAGGGCCAGAGCTGCGACTGCACACTTGTGCAACTCTTAATCCAGCCACATTTGTTCCAGACAATGAAGAAAAGATAGAACGTAACTGTCAACAAGTAATTGCTCAAACCTATGCCACTTGAGGGGACTTTTAGAGGTTCCCTTGACTGATCCCAACCTCAACTTGTATACTGTTGGAAGTTCTTTTGTAGAAAAAGGACTTTGAAAAGCAGGGGATGCAGTGGTCAGTAATAAAGGAATACTTGAAAGTAATCCCCTCACTCCAGGAACTAGTGCTCAGCTGGCAGAACTAATAGCCCTCACTCGGGCACTAGAATTAGGAGAAGGGAAAAGGGTATATATATATACAGACTCTAAGTATGCTTACCTAGTCCTCCATGCCCACGTAGCAATATGGAGAGAGAGGGAATTCCTAATTTCTGAGGGAACACTTATCAAACATCAGGAAGCCATTAGGAGATTACTATTGGCTATACAGAAACCTAAAGAGTTGGCAGTCTTCCACTGCCGGGGTCACCAGAAAGGAAAGGAAAGGGAAATAGAAAGGAACCTTCAAACGGATATTAAAGTCAAAAGAGCCGCAAGGCAGGACCCTCCATTAGAAATGCTTATGGAAGGACACCTAGTATAGGGTAATCCCCTCTGGGAAACCAAGCCCCAGTACTCAGCAGGAAAGATAGAATAAGGAACCTCACAAGGACATACTTTCCTCCCCTCCAGATGGCTAGCCACCGAAGAAGGAAAAATATTTTTGCCTGCAGCTAACCAATAAAATTACTTAAAACCCTTCACCAAACCTTCCACTTAGGCAGGATAGCACCCATCAGATGGACAAATTATTATTTACTGGACCAGGCCTTTTCAAAACTATCAAGCAGATAGTCAGGGCCTGTGAAGTGTGCCAAAGAAGTAATCCCCTGCACTGCAGGCCATACATTTCAATCCCTGTATCTTTAACCACCTTGTTAAGTTTGTCTCTTGCAGAATCGAAACTGTAAAACTACAAATCGTTCTTCAAATGGAGCCCCAGATGCAGTCCATGACTAAGATCTATCGCGGACCCCTAGACTGGCCTGCTAGCCCATGCTGTGATGTTAATGACATCAAAGTCACCCCCCCGAGGAAATCTCAACTGCACTACCCCTTCTACGCCCCAGTTCAGCAGGAAGCAGTTAGAGTGGTCATCAGCCAACCTCCCCAACAGCACTTGGGTTTTCCTGTTGAGAGGGGGAACTGAGAGACAGGACTAGCTGGATTTCCTAGGCTGACTAAGAATCCCTAAACCTAGCTGGGAGGGTGACCACATCCACCTTTAAACACAGGGCTTGCAACTTAGCTCACACTCAACCAATCAGAGAGCTCACTAAAATGCTAATTAGGCAAAAACAGGAGATAAAGAAATAGCCAATCATCTATTGCCAGAGAGCACAGTGGCAGGGACAAGGATCGGAATATAAACCCAGGCATTCGAGCCAGCAACGGCAACCCCCTTTGGGTCCCTTCCCTTTGTATGGGAGCTCTGTTTTCACTCTATTAAATCTTGCAACTGAAAAAAAAAAAAAAAAAAAGACTGCCCCCAGTAGTTGTTGCTGGATGGTGGCACTGGGGGAGATTTCAGTTCAGTCCTTGATCCTGCCTTTGTGGGATAGGATTCTCCCTCCCTCCTAGTCCTCTACAGTCCCCTACACTTTTCCTATTGCTCATCCATCCTGCAAACTGCTCTGTTATAATTTCTTCTTTGCCATTTTGATTAGTGAGCTCTTGAGTCAGGGAATTTTTCTTGTTTATCTCCATAGCCATAGGCCCTAGCACAGACCTAAGAAATAGTAGGTGCTCAATCAAACATTTAACAGTCAAGTTTTCCCAAGCTTTATTGAGGAGTGTTTCAGATATCTGCTGCTACATAACAAAATATGGTGGCTTGAAATAACAACTACTTATTATTTCTCATAATTCTGTGGGACAGGAAGCAGACAGGGCTTGGCTGGGGGGTTCTTCTGCTCCAGACAGCAGGGACTGAGAGCCACCTGGCTGCATTCACTAGGGGGCTGGGAGCTGGAACATCCAAGGGAAGCTTTATTCACAAGACCGGTGCCTCAGTGCTCTTCCTTTGCAGCCTCTCTTTCCCTCCATGCCCTCTCATCATTCATTAGACAGTGCAAATCTTATAAAATATGACAGCTTGGCTTCCAGAGAGAAAGACAGTGAAGCTTCCAGGCTTCTTAGGGTTTACATGCAGAACTACTGTAGCATCATTTCCACCTCTTGGTGGGAGGAAGAGCATGAGCACACTGGGAGGGAAGGGATTTGAAGGGCCATCTCTAAAGAAACTAATGCTTGATAAATTTTTTAAAAAACAAGAAGAAAGCAGTTTCCAAAGTAACACTAGGATAAGCTGGTCTGGAAGCAGCATTGGTTGAAGTCTTTGCCCTTGCATTTCAGAGTTGCATGGAGTCCAAGCCATAACTGCAGCAGCAGCTCCCTGGCCCAGGAGCAGCAAACCCAGAAGTCTCCCTGCAGCGAGGTTGTGCTCTACTTCACAGGGAGAGACCACAGAGCTGGGTTCCCAGTGGATCCACAGAGAATCCTGTCCAACTCATTATCCCGAAAGCTTCTGAGCCCCAGCACCTGTGTACTATTCCTGAGTGGAAAGACCAAGGTGTGCAGGGCAGCCTCCATATGCTCTGACAGCTCAGCCTGCTGGAGGGTAAGGTGTAAACCTGGTGACACATGGCCATGGAGTCAGCAGTGACTTCATACCCACATAAGCACTAAGATGCTACCTGTCCAAGAAACCAAGAAGGGCTCTATCTTGGACTCTACACTTTGAGGGCCCATAAGAATCCAAACACACAGCACACATCTATTCATGGATGTATGGAGTGGGCACCTCTGTTCCTTGGGAGGTGTGCCCAGTGCTGCCCTGCATGACCCATGGCCCTGACCTTGCACACCTGCTCACTGGACTGGCATTGTCCAGGCATCTCATCTCTTGCCCTATGTATGTCCTCAAAAGAAAATGTGATTGGATCCAAATGTTATGGATTTGGCTTGCAGGATCAGCTTAGGTTTATGGGTTGTGCCATTGCCAGCAGGAACACTGCTTCCATGTCTGGGATGAATGGAACATGGAAGCAATAGGAAAAAATCTAAACTTCCAGAGGCTTCCTGTCAGATCACCTAAATGTAGTAGGTTCTCCATAAGAAATCTCATCTCTGAATAGTGCTAGGCATGTATTTTTTTTCTGCTCTTTGAGTTCAAATTTATAGTTTCACAGGTACTTGTATATCATTGCAAAATTCACAATGGTTCTTCATTGCAGCCTGGAAATATTTCATGCTGTTAAACAGTTCACTCACTCTTAGATGCATGTGTGTTGTTCTGGATGTATAATGTCACATGCTTAAAGTATGACATAGATTCTTCGTAGCACCCACTAGATGCAAAACAAACACCAGAAATGCTAACAGTTTAATTTTTAGATTTATTTTTTATTTTTAAAATCACAATAAGAATTTAATTTTATTCAAATAATGTTTTTTAATGTTTTGTATTCTTTAATTATCATATACATTTTGCTTTTTGATTTTTTTAGGGAAATATTTAAAACTATAGTAATAATAACATGCATTGGCACAGTTTCAACATCCTAACAAGACCTTTCTATGTGTACACATGTTAGACTGGTAATGTACATTGTTGCCACTAGTGAGTACCTACTCTTTTGTATTCTGTGTTAAGCTTTCCATTTTGAAATGATTATAGATTCACAGGAGGTTGCAAAAATAATCAGAGAGGTCCCAGATCCCCTTGACTCAGTGTCTCTCAATGATTCCATCTTACATAACTTAGTACAATATCAAAACCAGGGAACTGGCATTGATGCAATGTCTATCATTCCAGTTGTATTACATGCAGATTTATGTAACCACCAGGCTGCAGAACTATCCTGTGGCTGTAAGCTATCCCTCATGCTGTCCCTTATCATCACACCTGCCTTCTGCCCCATTTGTCCCTAACCCCTGGCCACCTCTCATCTGCTCTCCATCTCATTTAGAGAATGTTATATAAATGAAATAATGCAGCCTATGTCCTTTTGGGACTGGCTTTTTTCGCTAAACGTAATGTCCTTGAGATCCACCCAAGTGGCTGCAAGCATCCATAGTCCTTTCCTTTTCATTGCTAGATAGAATCCATGGCATGGCTGTGCACAGTGTGTTTAACCATTCACCTGTCTAACCATCTGGACTGTTTCCAGTTTGAGGCTATTACAAATAAAGCTGCTTTAGGAGCCTCCCCTCGCTCATCCTCACACCACGTGTGTTGGTTGGAGCTGATTCCACCCTCAGCAGTGGGATGGACGCATGACCAAGGCCTGTCAGATGAGACTGTTCCCTGCCCCAGCTGCAACAATGGGTTCAGGTCTGTGCACATGATCCATGTTGGTCCATTCAGAGGTCATCTCAAGGGTTTTGCTAAAACCATTAGTTTTTTTTTTTTTTTTAACCAAAAACGTCTTGAAAAATTACACTCAGCCCCTCCGGGCCTTGCATTCCTCAGCTAAGAAATAAGGATAAAAATCCCTGTGCTAACAGGCTAGTATGTATTTGTTCATTCAACAAACTAACAAGTGTTTACTGGGCCGGGCGTGGTGGCTCACGCCTGTAATCACAGCACTTTGGGAGGCCAAGGCCGGCGGATCTCGAGGTCAGGAGATCTAGACCATCCTGGCTAACACAGTGAAACTCCGTCTCTACTAAAAATACAAAAAATTAGCCGGGCATGGTGGTGGGCACCTGTAGTCCCAGCTACTCGGGAGGCTGAGGCAGGAGAACAGTGTGAACCTGGGAGGCAGAGCTTGCAGTGAGCGGAGATCACACCACTGCACTCCAGCCTGGGCAACAGAGTGAGACTCAGTCTCGAAAAAAAAAAAAAAGAAGTGTTTACTGAAGAGGTGTGGGGGACGATTTCGAGAACTGGGAAGCAGGTACAAAAGCCCTGGGGCAAGAAAGGAGTTGAGTGGCCAGTATGCTGAAAGCATAATGCCAACAAGGTAGCAGTGGCAGAGTAGGAGGATTGAGCATGAACAGGACCAAGATAAACTAGAGAAACAGGCAAGGACCTCTCAGGGTGGGCCTTCTAAGATTCTGCAGGAAGTTTGGACTTGAGGCTCAGCATGATGAGAAGCCATTGAGGTGTTTATGCAGGGAGATGGCATGCCCCAATTTACGTTTTACTGCAGCGTGGAGAATGGCCTGGGGACAATAGAGCATGCATAGAAGCCAGTGCAGAGGCTCTTGAATGAGGCCAAGCAAGAATGGCATTGGCACATCTAGGATGATAATAGTGGAACCAGAGAAAAAAGGATGGATTTGGGATGTATCTTGGAAATAGAGGTGACTACAAGGCTTACAGAATAAGTCATCAGATAAACTCAAGAATGACCCCTACATCTTTTGCTTAAAGTTAATGTGGGTGGCAACATTTATTGGCATGGAGAGGAGAAACAAGTATGGGACAGGTTGGAGCATATGTTTCGAACGTGTTAAGTGTGAGATGCCATAGGGTGAGGGTAACGGAGCAGTCAGAAAAAGATGCCTGCAGCTTAGAGGTGAGCTCTAGTCTCGAGACTGGGACTCATCAGCACAGATGATATTTTAAAACTGTAAGAATGGATAAGATTACCTGGGAGAGAAAAGGCTCAAGCCTAAGACCTGGGAACCCTCAGCAGTTAGAAATTGTGTAGAACATTGAGAACCCATTTCCCCTTCAAAGCTAAATTTAGGAGAGAAAATAAAAGCTGAACTGTCATCACAGGCTATCTTTTTCTTAATTCTTTAGTTAAATTTTCAGTTAATTAATTTACAACCTTTCTTATTTTCTAATATACATATTTAATGCCATAAATTCCCTTCAAAGTACCATGTTAGCTGTATACAACAAGTCTTAAAATTGTGGTTCTATGTTGCATTTGATTCTAAATATTTTGTAATTTGTATTCCAATATCTCCTTTTAGATATAAATTGACAATGTATTTTTCGGTGTTTAGATGTATGATTTTTAGATGTATGTTTTTTAGTCTTCTTATTGTTGTCTAATTTTATTATATCAAGGTTAGAGAACATTGAGTAATATTGATTCTTTAGCGTTTATTTATTGAACCCTCTTGTGAAGTGGTACATGGTCCATTTCTATAAATATTCCATGGGTACAGGCTTCTACATTACCTATTATATTAGGTTTTCTTAATGCATTGTTCAAAATCTCTTTCTCTACTAATTTGTTGCTAGTGTTCTACTTGGTCTATCAGTTTCTGAGAGTGTTATCATAAAATTTCCACTAAGATTGTGAATTTTCAAATTCTTCACATTATGTCACAGATTTTCGTTTGTTTTCTTTCCTTCCAGGCTATGTTGTTAGGTGTATATAGGCTCAAAATTGTTGTATCTCTGTGAATTGTTTCTTTTATAATCTTGCAATGACAATCTTTATCCCTAATAAATATTTTCCTTAGTCTGTCTTGTCCATATTAATACGACTTCACTACACTAGTTTTATTTTAATTCCTATTTGTCTCACATATCTTTTTCCATTCATTTATTTCCAACATTTCTGTGTTCTTATATTTTACATGTCTCTTCACAAGCAGCTACAACTGGATTTTTAAAAATTCCAACCTAAGTACTTCTGTCTTTTAATGTGTGATATTAATCTGTTTACATTTACTACTGTTACTAATAAATTTATGACATTTATACCTATTTTTATCTTCTTCCTTTGTGTTTCTATTTATCATAATTTTTTTTATTATTTTCTCACTTTCTCCTTCTGTTGAATTGATTGGGATTTTTTGTATGTAGCCCCCTCTACTGGTTTAGAAGTTATATATTCTACTTCTATTCTTTGCTTGTTATTCTTAACATTTTTAACATGAATACTTTACTTTTAAATGTCTACCACTGCACTGTCCAATACAGTAGGGCCACTAATCACATTTGAAATTAGATCAACCGAGCACTTAAATGTTCAATTTTATTTAACTTAATTTAGAAATTGATACACAATCCAATTACTAAAAACGTATGTTTAGAACAACTTGAAAATCTTTTTTAACTCTAAATTTTGTAAACTCTAAATACAGATAAAATATTTGTAGCAGAAATTTAGCATCCAAATTGGAATACGCTATAAATGTAAAATACACACCGGATTTGAAAGAGTTGGTATAAAAAAAGGAATACAAAATGTATCAATAAATAATATTTATAAATGATTATATGTGGAAATGATAGTATTTTGCATATATTGCCCTAAATAAAATATGTTATTAAAACAATTTTCACCTGTTTCTTTTTTAATATGGCTACCAGAAAGTGTTTAATTATAGACGTGGTTCAAACTATATCCCTGCTGGACTGCGCTGATCCGGAGTAAAAACCGCAAGTGCCCAGCAGCCTTAATGTCCCGATTCTCCCCAGTCTTCTCTTTCAGGTGACTGTGTTCAATGTTAGTTACTGTATTGTATGAATATTCGTTCCACCTCATCCTTAACACTTCCACCTTGGTTACTCCTCACTCACGCAGCATGACGCTCTGGTTTACCAAAATGTTTGCCAGTTTCTCGGTCATCTCTGCACCCAGCTTCCCGTGCCTCCTTCACAGGTCAGCTCTCTTATTCCAGTTTCCGAGGCCACTCTGCAGGCTGCATTCTCTCCCAGTGTCACTGAGTACGCAGGTCCTGGACAGAGACCCCCTGCCACGGTGCCACGGCCTCCATGCCTGCTCCAAGGTGGCTCCTACAGCTGAGGGGGGCTGCCATGTGCAAGAGCCACAAGAGGCTGGCCCAGCCCGACTGCAGACAGGAAAGGGCACTCCAGGGACGCACTCGGCTCAGCTCCACACCCTCCATGTCCCTGTGACTCCAATTCATAGTGGGATAGGGATGAGGCAGCACTTCGTCCATCACCTTAATCCCCTCCCAGAAAGTACATCCGATTATTCCGGCCACAGCCTCTGGATCAGAATAGGGGCTTTAGCGTCCCCGTCGTGTAGGCCCCACCTGACCAGGGCTGAGGTCAAAGCATCATCCTCTCTCTTGGGGTGTCAGGGAGCCGCTCCCCAGCTCCGCTGCTCACAGACACGTCCCAGTCCGGTGGCCCAGAGCCGGGACCAGGGTGAGGGGAGAGGGGCGCTCATTGCCCCTAAAATTTGCACCCAAGATAACTCACTTGCCTCACCCTGTTCCCAGCTGTGTACCCACAGAAGCATGTATTTCTTGTGAGTGTTACCCAGGTGACTCCCCTGGACGTCCTGAAGCGGACAGAGCCCCTCTTCAGGACATCCTCCGTCCCCGTGCTGGTCATTGCCGCTGGAAAACCCAACAGCTCAAGTAGTGTGCTGAGGGCGCCACCTCGTGGCTATGACTCTCAACTGCAGTCAGGATTACTCTACCCTTGTGAATCAGCTCCAGGTTTCTTCTTCCAGTAATGTGACCCTTTTCAGAAAGAAGGTGGAAACAGTCCCTAGGTTCCGGCATTGACTGGCTTAAATATTTAAGCACGTGAAACAATAGATAGCCCTGCAATGCTTATAACAACTAGAAAAAACAAACAACGTCGCTATGTAAAAACAAAAGTGTCCTAAGAACTCTAATTAAACATGATCTACAGTGTGGTTCTGGCAGAACTTGACCACAGGGGTAGGATGATGGCTCAGTGAGCGGAGATTTCCAGAAGACCCTCGTGGCCAACCTCATTTCCAGGAGCTTCCAAAACACTGGATCCCTAGACACGACCCTAGTTTCATGGAAGCCAGGTAGCTCACTGATGAGGACGGATTCCCAACTTCTGACCAGGGTTGTAGGTCCCCCTCAGCCACCTGGGAGGACCGAGGAAGGGCCCAAGGGGAAGCCACTCCCGCGAGCCACACCCCACCAGGGTCTAACTAAATATTAAAGGCAGCTGTGTTCGCTGTTCCTTGTCACCAACTTGATTTTAAACACACAGGCAAACTCAGGCACTAGGTCACCTGGGAGTGTTTGATTATAAGATGTTCATCCCAATGGCTTACATTTTAATTTATCATGTAAATGTAAATGCAGAATATCTTTCAATGTGTGAGAAACCTGGTTTGAGAAATAAAAACTGCCCTACCTTTTGCTGCTGCTGCTGATGGACGAAGCAGAAGACACAAGCACTTCCAGGGCCCCTGCTAAAGGTTGCAGCTGGAACACACCATCCTGGCCATGGGCATGAGCATGGCGTACTTAATGCGAGCTGGGCACTTAGCTAAGTGCTCTGCCTGACTTTCCTCGCTTCATCCTCTAACAGACCCAGGGACTCAGCAGTATTACTATCCTCACTTTATACATGAGGAAGGGGCTCAGAGAGCCTGAGCCCCCTAGAGACCTAGCTAAGAAGTGTCTGAGGCAGGAATCAAACTCGATTCTCTGGCTCCTGAGTTCTGTTCTTTCCACCGAAGTACATGTCGCCTCCCCCAGCAAGCCTGGAGAGTGAGTGAGCCCTCACCAGGGCACACACAGAGAAGGCCTGGCACACTGTTTTCAGTGGAGCCCCCTATAGCTGTGGAGACTGCCGGGGTCCAAGAACAGGATGCTATGATCTTGCTTCTCAGGTGCCCTGAGCTCTGGTGCTGTGGCAGACATGTGCCTCCTTAGCTCTGCCAGCTCCCACTCTCCACCACGGTCACCCTGCCCCACACCCGGGGTCTCCAGGGGCAGGCAGGAGGTTACCACAATGCTTAGGGTGAGTGATGGCCCAGAGGCTGACTGACCCAGCTCTGCCCAAAGGCTGAATCAGGCTCTCCAAGGCTATCAGCCCATGGCTAACCACTCTGCCTTGGTCAAGGACAAGAGTGCAGGCGATTCCAGGTGAACCTCGACGCTGAACCCAGGTGAGCAGGAGGCCACTCCACTCTCGGGGAAGGATCTCTCTGCCCAACGCAGACTCTGGAAGCCAGTTCAACAAGAGCCACCTGCCTGCTTCTTCTGCTTTGACTTTCAAATGCCAGCCATGCTGCGTGTGGCTCTGGGATCTTGGGGAATGCGCTGACCCTTTGTGACCGTAGTTTCCCAGTCTACGGGCGGTGTGGGCGCCTTGGGAAGTAGCTCCGATCCCCCTCGGCAACCTCAGGGCTCCTCCCCTGCTGGTGATTTCTCCAGCCCCCACTTTCACCCCATACTTAAGACACAGAACTGGGCCAGCTATGCAGAATTCAGCTGCTCCGAGGAAGACTCAGTACAGAAAACCCTCTAAATCCCACACGCCCTGCCAACAGCACGGGGCGCACAGGACTGTGAGCTACAGATGAGGCTCGGGCGAGATGAGGTTGGGTAACCAGAAGCCAGGCGGGAAGGCGCGGAGAGCGGTCCGGGCCAGCAGGAGGCCGCGTCCCCGACGCCCGCCAGGGGGCGACGTGCACCAGGGCCCAGGAAGTCGCCTCCGCCCGTGGCGCCACCCGCGCTGCCCGGCAGGGGTCAGCCTCGCCCGGCCATCCCTGACCCGGCTGCTGCACCCTTCCGACTGAATGGGACCGCCCGCCAAGCCGCATCCCACCCCTCCCCCCCCACCCCCCGCCCCAGAGGCGCCGAGCAGCCGGGAGCTCCGTCCTGCCTGAGGATGCGGGGCCCGGGCTGCATCCCCCCGGCCCTGCTCGCCTGCTCATCACACGGAGGCCGGGGGCAGTGTCACGGCCAGGGAGCCTGCGGGGCTAAAGGAGCGGGCCGGGAGCTCAGGAGCTGCCGCCGGGCGGCGAGGAAGGAGCCCCAGGCAGGCCCCGGGCGGCCGAGGCTGGGGAGGAGACGGCTGGCCCTGGTTCCAGGTGAGCAGCCCCGCCCGCTCTGCTGGAGGCCCCGCTCACCACCGGCGGGAGATGCGGGTGCAAGCCCTGGGGCGCACGTGGCCAGGCCACTGCCACGCCCGAGGGACGGGTTTTCGTCGCCACCTCGGCCCTGGTGAACCCTGTGACTGGAGTGCCTCCCAATCCCACCGTGATGCCCACCTCGGGGCGCTGCCAGGTGCCAGGCTAACGCGTGTGATCCACAGTGTGCTGAGAAGTGCTGTCATTGTGAATGTCCGTGGTGGGGTGACGCCCGGGCAGGGTGTGCTGGCCTGGTTCCAGAAGACCTGGCCTCTCCAGCCCCCACGGCGCGCCCGTTTGCTGCGTGGCCCATGCTGCTGGCGGCTGCTCCTGGCTGAGTCATTCCGAAACGAGCGTCCAGCCCGCGGTCTCTGCCGCCCTTCCCAGCGCTGCCCGGCAGGCCCCGGGAACTGTGCCCAGCTGTGCCCGCTTAGCTGGTGTATGACCTGCATTTGAACTTGCTGCAAAGAAAGGTGGGTGAGGGAAAGGCGAGGGCTGGGGTGAGGGACTGGAGAGCAGTCTCCTGTCCCTTCTCCCCCGAGGTCACTGTCCTCCAGCTGGTGGGCAGAACTCTGTCCCCAAGCCTTCCAAAGGAGAGGCCCACCCTGTAGGACCTTGTCCCCACTATAGGCTGAGGTTGGTAAAGGTCACAGAGGTGGTTCCTGTTAAAACTTCCCTAACCAGAGGTCTCCTGATGCAGCGTCCCCCCACTCCACACACACACACACACACCCACTCTCCACGGTGTGGGTGGAGGTCAGTGAGGAGCAGGGACCTGCCCGGGCACACACGGGCCAGTTCGGGGGAGGGGCCTGAGACCAGGAAGGAGATTGGGTCACCGACCTGGCCAAGAGGAAAGAAAGAAAGAAAAGAAAGAGAGAAAGAAAGAGAGAGAGAGAAACAGAGAGAAAGGGAGGAAGGGAGGAGAGAAAAGAAAGAAAGAAGAAAGAAAGAAAGAAAGAAAGAAGAAAGAAAGAGAGAGAAAGAAAGAAAGAAAGAGAGAGAAAGAAAGAGGGGAGAGAAAGAGAAAGAAACGAGAGAGAGAGAGAAGAAAGGAAGAAGGAAAGAAAGAAAGAAAGAAAGAAAGAAAGAAAGAAAGAAAGAAAGAAAGAAAGAAAGAAAGAGTAATCAGCATGTCCAAGGATAGGAACTAACATTCCTCCTCTCCCTCTGTCTCTGTCTCCCTCTCTCTCCTCTCATACAGCACACACTTACACATACACCACAACAGCGGGGAAGTCTCATGTATCTTATCCTTAGGGCAACCTCACTGTGGGCACTGTATTTTGGACCCCTTCTCCCCACCCTTGGTTGCAGTGCCTGGCATCCACTCTAGCATCCACCCCTTTTCCATACCAGCTGAGGTGGCTTTTATGAAGCCAAGCCACCCTATTCCTGGGATGAGACCAGATTGGCTTTAGCCATTCAGCACATTGCATTGGTTTGGGTGGTTCAGGGACGGGTGAGTGGCCCAACCAAGGCCATGAGGCAAGAAGAGATGTTTGGGAGAGTAGGGAGGGGCAGCTTCCCAGCACTTCTGAGAGAGACACTGGAAGATAGACTCTTTCTTTGTGTTGGTCACGAAAGAAAGAGTATTAGTTCCTGAAGCGAGCTGGTGTCCAGCATTTTTTAATAATGACGGGACTTTGTTGAGAATGAAGCAGGCATTCCAGAAGCAAACAGGAGAACTGGAAAAAAACCCAGACTTGGTTAACATTGTCAAGCTGCTGGATCCAGCCATGCCCGAAGTCCATATTATGAGGGCTTTCCTACTCAAGGAGCCGATAAATCCCCTCTTTTTAACTGGCTTTCTTGTTGTCTGCAATTAAAAGTTTCTTACCTGGTGGTATTTTCTTTTTTGATCAAAGAGAAAATGGATATTCAGAAGGTATACGTTTGCCAGATAAAATACAGGATACCCAGTTAAAGCTGAATAGTGTTTCAGGTAAACTATACATAACTTTTTAACAGGTATTATGTCCCATGCAATATTTAGAACACAGTTACACTGCAAAACTAACTGGGCATCCTATACCTTTATTTGCTAAATTTAGCCCATGTCTAAATTCCCAGCACTCGAAAAAGGAAAACCTGGACTTTGTCCTAGAGTTTTTAGTTCCAAAGCCCCCTGTACACCAGGTCGTGGGATGGGCTGCTTCCTCTCACTCCTCTCTGCCTCTGTACCTGTGAGCTCTTATCAGCCTTGCACTCTGGCCTTTGCAACCCAAATTACTGCTTGCTCTGTTGCAAGGACATGCTGGCACCTTGGGTTTTGGCCCTTGCTGCTCTCTTCAAGCGGTTGAGTGCTCGCCTGCTGCCTCCTTCCGCTTCCAGCTGTCCCTGGTCACTCCCCAGAGGCTCAGGTTGGCCCCCTTCTCTGTGCTGTTCCAGCACTCCCTTCTGAGAACATTAGCAGCAGGAACTGTCCACAGATCCCCAAGGCATGGGCCAAGATGACATTCCCCCAACACACCCCACTAAGCGCTGTCCAGCAGCCCAGGTTCTACCCTCCTGCAGTGATGACAGCCCCAATTCCTGCACCCCCAAGCCCAGGTGTAGGAAGGATCTACCCTGCACTGAGCCACTGAGCACTGGCTATGCTTGTTTTATCTTTATAGCAATGATTGGTTTTTAACTGCTTTTATGCTCTCTGCAATTGAAAGGTGTTTCAGGTCACTATCAATAAATGTGATGCAAGCTCAATAGAACAGAGGAGACAAGGAGGGTGCTGGGAAGAAAATTCTGATGCATGCCCTCCCAGGAGTCACTGCTCCATCTGAATCAATGCTGCCCTCATTTAGATAACATTGTATCCACTGCCTTGGAGCCTGCCTTTGCCTTGGACTGCCAGGACCACTATGTCAATGATGTTCATGGCTGCATAAATATCGCTTGGCTGTTTCATAATCGGGATTTATCTTTTTGATGCTCCACAACTGTAAATTATGCTGTAATGATGCTAAATTTCCAGAAATTGAATGGAGAAGCCATGCCATGAGCAGCCTGTGTACCTGGTGAGGGTCTCACATGGGGTGCTCCTGGGCCTTGACTGTCCCTCTGTGGGACTTGCTCTCCCCACTAACAGGACTGCTGTGCCCACCAGACGAAGGCCATAAATGCATCCTGGAAGTCACACTGCAAATCTGCAGTGTTGTTTGTACTTATTTCTAAGGCTTTCTGGAAACCCAGCTCCCTTAAATCCAGGTCAGCTCATGGAAAAAAAAATCAAATATAGCATCTGATGTGTGCTGAGGGCTTCGCTCACAAAGCCCCTTCTTTCTACTTCTAAATCCTCTGTTATGTGAAGTGGTTGTCACTATTGTTCCCATTTTACAGATTTGAGGAACTGATACCCCAAGACCCTGTGACTTGCTCAAGGCCATTCCAAGATCCCTAGATGCACTTACGCTTAATGAACTAATTCTTCACAGCGAGGCTTCTTGTTTAAAATCCAAGAAAATACCAGATAAAGGGCATTCTAAATATATTTCTTTTCTATAGATGTGTATCTCCTGTTACTGGAAAACAGGAATTAGCTTGCCTGCTTGAGGATGTGGTTGGTTCTTTATAAAAAGGATATAGAAGAAATTTGCACAGACTGCCAGCTTCATTATGCTACCGACAGCTTCCAGCAAAAGGAGGACGTTTGCAGCCAGATATTTCAGTAAGAATTTTATTATGTTCTATGTGGGAAATGATTACCTTTGCATTTGACTTCTTGCTTGAGGGATGGGGTCCCTGGAGGCTGTCTTGGTCTTGTGACTGAGAGCACCAGGTGGCATCTGTGGTCAGGGTTCTGACCTCCTTCAGCTCCTGGAAATGGCTGATGGCACAAACCCCACCCCTGAACTATGGCAGCTGCTCTGTGTCTGCCTGAAAAACAGAGGCTTCAGGCTCCTGGGCTCTAATGACTCAGGGCTCTGATTGCATTCAAAGTCTGTAAGGACCCCTATGTCCAAGGACCGCTGGGGCAGTAGGCAACTCCGTCACAGGGGAACGCTGTGTGCAGCTGAAGGCTACTCTGTGTCTCTGCTTGGAAAGGATCCAGTCAAGTGGCTAGTAGAGAAATAGTGAGGACATCTCAGTAACCCTCAGTAAAGTGTCTGGGAGACAACTGTTAGACCAAGTGAGATGACTGTTTGGGTCACAGGCAGGTGCTGTCTTGGTGGGCTGTGCAGGTGATGATTGGCTAGGTTATGCAGGTGGGTCACAGGCAGGTGCTGGCTGGGTGGGCTGTGCAGGTGAGGATTGGGTGGATTGTGCAGGTGATGGTTGGGTGGGCTGTATAAGCGATGATTTGGATGGGTTGTACAGGTGCTGATTGGGTGGGTTGTGCAGGTGCTGGCTGGGTAGACTATGCAGGTGCTGATTGGGTGGGTTGTGCAGGCACTGACTGGGTGAGCTGTGCAGGTGAGGATTCGGCAGGTTGTGCAGGTGCTGGCTGGGTGGACTATGCAGGTGATGATTGGATGGTTTGTGCAGGTGCTGGGCTGCGTGGGCTGTGTAGGTGACGGTTGACAGTTGCTAGTCAGGTCACATGCATGACCTGATGGGCTCAGTTATGAGATGATGTTGCCTGAGCCCCTCCAGGACTGGTAAAGATTGGAAATTCTAGAAGCTAGTGGGTGAAATGCAGTCATGGACCTCAACCTCCACATTAAAATCACCCAAGGTGCGTTTAAAAATTCCCAGGCTCCCCCTCCAGAGATGCAGGTTTAATTGGTCTTGGATGAATCCAAGATATCAGCATATTTTTAAAGTCCCAGGTGATGTAATGTAATATGCTACCAGGTTCAGGATACAGCGGACCAAGCCCAGGGTGGGCTCAGACTCCACAGAGCCCCTTTGCTGTCGTCTGAGTAGATATTCATGGGGTGAGGAGTAAAGCTCTGTGTTCATGAAGAACGGAGTTGGCTAGAAGCCAGGACCCCTGGGCTGGCCTCGTGCTGCAGACACTTCTCACACTGTCAACTTCCCTGGATCTCACTTTCCACAGGAGAAAATAGGGGGTGGGGGAGCAGCTGAGATTAACCCTTAACTGTTCAAGCCTAATACCTAATATCTCCAGGTATCATTTTCCCTGTGCTAGGTTTATTGCATTATCTGGCTTGGAAGGAACAGTCACTTGCTTTTGTAGGAGGTTCCAGCCACCAGATTTCTATGATGAAATAAATTCTTCCCCGGATTCATAGCGTAGGTGTGAAGGATTTATCAAAGGATTTCCTTTGAGAAAGGGATAGAGGACATACTGCATGACATACTTGAACTTAATGAATTTGATTGAATTAATATCTTTATCAAGATGAAATTTATATAACATGAATTTAACCATTTTGAAGTGTAAAAGTCAGTGGCAATTCATACATTCACAATGTTGTGCAACCATCAGCTCCATTTAATTCCAAAATGTTTCCATCACCTTGTACCTATTAAGAGGTTGCTCCCTCTTCTCCACCCCATGCAAACACCAATCTGTGTTCTGCCTCCATGGATTTTCCAGTTCTGGATTTGTCATGTAAATGGATTCATGCAATATGTATCCTTTTATGAAGCCTTGTGTCTGGCTTCTTTCACTTAGCATAATTTTTCCAAGGTTCATCCACATTCATTCCTTTTGACACTGGATTAATTTGTAAATGATTACCTAATCTCAAACACTTTGACAACTCTGTAACAATGAACTGGCAATGCCATTTCATGAAAGGCTGCAGGAAAAAAAAAAAAAAGTCTTCAGCACAGGGGGAGGGGGCTTCTCCTCCCCATCCTTGGTCTCTCAGTTAGCACCTCTGTGTGTTTATCTTTCTTCTCTCCACCTGCCACCTCCTGGTCTCTCTCTCTCTCTCCCTTTCTCTCTCTCTCCCTCTCTCCCTCCCTCTCTCTCTTTCTCTCTCTCTCCCTCTCTCCCTCCCTCCCTCTGTCTTTCTCAGCTAATGGAGATTATTGAGAAACTTAAGTTTGCTTTTAACTGTCATTTTCAAGGATTGAGGACAAATGAAAGGTTCTTATGGGTTAAACTGTACTGCTATGCTTCATTTCTTCACTTTGTCCACAATCTTGCCACATCGAGAACCTACCAGCACTTTCCCTCCAGCACGAGCCAGTTGTGAGCCTCTTGGCCTCCCACTTGGTGAGTTCTGTGCTAAAGGTCTCACCCAGCAGTGGGCAACACCCTCAGCTCCATCACTGTGGGCCTCAGCTCCTCCTAGAGAACTCTCCTGCCAGCAGGACCAGCTGCAGCCTCTTTTCTCACCAGCTCCCAAACTTCAGACCTCTGGTCTGCCTGGTTGTCTCCCAGGACTGCTGGCTTCTCCCTGTCTGACCCTCCTGGCACTCCCCATGCCAAGGAGCCACTGTGCCTCGGGATCACAGTGGAGAGAAAGACAGTGGCCTCTGCCCATACCCAGCCAGAGTGTCCAAAGAGAAGGAGAAGGCATCTCTGAATCCAACCACTCCTGCAAGTCCCCAAATCCCTGACCTGCACGCTGGGACCAAGGCTGGGAGCAGCCTGGGGTAGGGAGGCTCCTTCGAAACCCTCTCCCACGCCTCCCTGACTCTGTGGCTGTCCTCACCTTGGCCTTTCCCAGAGCAGACTCTCTCCCCAACTGCTGGCAGAGATGTAAGGGGACTGTGAGAACCCAGGTAGGGGGACATGACTGTGTCCTGGGAGAATAGGAGACTTAGAGAGAGGGGTGCAGAAGCGGTTGGAATGGGGTAATAAGGGAGGAATGGTAGGTGGATGCCGTATTGAGAAACTTGGACTTGTTCTCATGAGGCATAGGGAGCTACTGATGGTTATAAGCACAGGACTGATCTGATGAGAATGTTCATAGGAATAATTGCTTGGCAGCGGGGCGAGAGGTCAGCTGTCACCTGGATCTTTGCAAAGGATCCTCCCCATTGCTCTTCTTCTTCCCACCCTTGGCCCTTCCATCTCTCCATACTGCACCGAGCAAGACTCTTTGAACCTAAATCCAATCAGCACTGTCACATCCATGGGCATCCATGTTGCTTAACACATCCACATGGATGCCCAGGCCACTTTACCTCTGTTGGTTGCCTGCCCTCCTCTGGCACCCACCTTGCCCATCGAAGGATCTCCTGCCAAGCACCCCATGCTCCCCCGCCCCGCTGAGCCTGCTCTGCACCAGCAGTGCCGGCCTCCCTGCTGGTCTGGTGTTTGCATGATCTGCCCACTCTCTGGACCATTGTCCCCCAGGACAGCTGCCTGGCCTACAGACTCACCTCCTTCAGACTTTTACCCAAAGCTTTTATTAAGGCTTTCTCTGACCACCTGTGTGAGTCTGAATGGGATGAGTTACACAACCACCAGGTCACCTGGGTGAGTTGAGGGGTGGATGCTGCCCTGTCAATCATAGTGACTTAAAGACCCAGGCTGATGCTGCCAGACCAGAGGCCCGAGAAACAGTGAGTTTGTGAATGGTCTCACGTCAGCAGTTAAATCCTCAGCCTGGAAGGGACACACATCACATTCTGCTCACAACTCTGTCCCAAGCTAATCACTGCCCCAATCAACTGCAAGGGGCCCAGGAAGTGCAGTCCCACCACATCCTGGGGGCCTGGAGATTTTAATGACCGCACTAATTGAAACCCTGCCCTGCCTTCCCATACTCCTTTCCCATTTTTTTTTCTTCATAGCATTGGTTATTATCATATTCTATGTATTTTAACAGCCTTATTCATATGTAAGTTACATGGAATAAAATTCACCCATTCTAGGTTCACAGCTAAATTAATTTAACTACATTCATAGAGTTGTAAAACCATCATCACAATCCAGTTTTAGGGCATTTCCAGCACGTCAAAAAATTCCCTCAAGCCCATCTGCAACTAATCCTTCCTCCCAACCCCAACCCAAGGAAACCATTGATCTGCTTTTTGTCTTCATAAATGTGCCTTTTCTGGGCATTTTCTATAAATGGAAGCATAAACTGTGTAGTGTTTTGCATTGGGCTTCTTTCATGTAGCATAAGGTTTTGAGGGTCATTCATGTTCTTGTGTGAATCAGTGATCAGTGTGCTCCTTTGTAGCTGAGTAATACTCCCTTGTAGGGATGCACATCTTGTTTCTCCGCTCACCCACTGATGGACTTTTGGGTTGTTTTTGGATTGGTATTATTATGAATGATTTGCTATAAGCATTCACACGCATATGTTTCTGTGAACACATGGCTTTCATTTCTCTTGCTGGGTCGTATGGTAGGTTTATTTTTTAATTTTTAAGAAACTGTCAAAATGTTTTCTGAAATCTCTGTACCATTTTACATTCCCACCATCATACAATCCCACCTCATACATAAGGGTCCCAAAGTTTCCACATCCTCATCAACACTTGCTATGGTTTTATTATAGCCATCCTAGTGGGTGTAAAGTGGTATTTTATTGGGGATTTGATTTGCATTTGCTTAACCATTAATGATGTTGAATGTACTTTCCTGTGCTTATTAACTATTCATATGCCTTTTTATTTCCATTTTTATATTTTTTGATACTGAGTTTTGCTCTTGTCTCCCAGACTGGAGTGCAATGGCGTGATCTTGGCTCATTGCAACCTCTGCCTCCAGGTTCAAGCGATTCTCCCACCTCAGCCTCCCGAGTAGCTGGGATTACAGGCACCCACCACCACGCACAGCTAGTTATTGTCTTTTTTAGTAGAGACGGGGTTTCACCATGTTGGCCAGGCTGGTCTCAAACTCCTGACCTCAGGTGATCCACCCCCGTCAGCCTCCGAAAGTGTTGGGAGTACAAGTGTAAACCACCAAGCCCGGCCTGTTTGTATGTCTTCTTTGGTAACATGCCTATTTAAATTTTTTGCCCATTTTTAAATCAGGTTGTCTGTCTTATTAGAGTTGTAAGAATGTTTACATGTTCTAGATACAAATCTATTATCAGATATATAATTTGCCTATATTTTCTCCTAGTCTGTGGCTTGACTTTTAATTTTCTTAATGGTGTACTTAAATTTTAAAGTGCAAAAAATATTAATTTTGTCGAAGTTCAGTTTTTCTATCTTTTCTTTTATGAATCATGCTTTTGATATGGTATCTAAGAGTCCACCTAACCCAACATCACAAACACTTTCTCCTGTGTTTGTTTCTAGAAGTTGTATGGTTTTAGCATCTACATTTAGAGCTAAGACCCATTTTGAGTTAATTTTTGTATATAGTATGAGGTAAAGTCAAAGGGTTGTTTTGTTGCTTGTTTGTCTGAAGGGTTTTAGTTGTTGTTGTTGTTGCTGCTGCTGTTTCACTTATGGATAGCCAATTGTCCCAACACCATGTGTTAAAAGATTTTCCTTTCCCCACTGAATTGCCCAAGCTCCTTTGTGAACTATCAGCTAGCCACAAATATTGGGGTTTAATTCTGGATTCTCAATTATATTCTATTGACCTGTAGACCTATCCTTGTGCCTATACCATACTATCTTGATTACTATAACTTCGGAGAAAATGTAAAAATAGGTAGTCTGTAACTTTATTCTTTTACAAAATTATTTTGCCTGTTCTAGGCCCTTTGTGTTTTTATATAAAATTTCAAATTAGCATGCCAATTTCTCCACCCCAATAAAATGTTTCTGAGATTTTGATGGGAATCACATTGAATTTGTAGATTCATTGGAAGATAATTGCCATCCTGACAATATTGATTCTTTAACTTCATGAAAAAGAAATGTACTTCTAATTATTTATATCTTCTTAATCTTCTCTCAGAAGTGTTTTCTGCATGTCTTCACATCATTGTTAAATTTATTTCTAAATAGTTTATTCTTTTTGATATTATTGTGAATGGTGTTCTTTTCTTAATTTCATTTATGGAGTTTTTGTTGCTGAGTGTAGGTATACAATTGATTTTTGCTATGTGCATC
Organism: Symphalangus syndactylus; assembly: GCF_028878055.3. Classification (NCBI taxonomy): domain Eukaryota; kingdom Metazoa; phylum Chordata; class Mammalia; order Primates; family Hylobatidae; genus Symphalangus; species Symphalangus syndactylus. The sequence goes on from NC_072426.2 coordinate 84,905,832, forward strand.
TTGTATCCTGCGACTTTGAAAAACTTATTAGTTCTAGCAGTTTTTTAAATTAGTTCTTGTGATAATTTTCCAAATACAGTATCATATCATCTGCAAATAAAGACAGATTTCCTTCTTCCTTTCCAATCTGGCTTTAAATTTTTCTCTGCCTCTCTTCCTCTCCTTCTCTCTCCTGACCCTCTTTTTTCCCTTTGTCTCTCACTGTCTATTGTACTGGATAGAATAATACAGTATATTGTTGACTAGAAGTGGAGAAAGTGGCTACCTCTGCCTTTGTCCTTATTTTAAGGGGAAAGCATTCAGTATTTTTATGGTTACATATGATATTGGTCTCTGGGTTTGTCATAGATACCCTTTAACACATTAATTTCCCTTCTACTCCTAGTTTCTTGAGAGTTGTTGTTTTTTAAAATCATGAATGGCTATTGGATTTTGTCAGATGCTTTTCTGCATCCATTAGATGATTATATGGGTTTTGTCTTTTATTCTATTTGTATTAGTAAAATATATAGATGTGTAATAGATGTACAACATTAATTGATTTTTTCAGGTGTCAAACTAATGTTACATTCCTGGGATAAATCCCATTGAGTCATGGTGTGTAATCCTTTTTATATCTTGCTGAATTTACTTTACTAATATTTTGTTGAGCATTTTTATGTGTGTTAATGAGGGATATTAGCCTGGTAGGTTTCTTTTTGTAGGAGGTCTTCGTCTAGCTTTAATATCAAGGTAATATTGGCCTCATAGAATGAGTTGGGAAGTGTTCTCTCATTTTCTGAAAGATGTTGTGAAGTATTGGTGTTATATCTATTTATACGTCTGTGGCGGGAGGTGGGGGCATGTGCATGTATATGTATGATTATTTCTGTCTTTGTTGGCATAAGGTTGTTCATAGCATTCTTTGATAAGTCTTTTTAATTTCAGTTGAGTTGACATTATGTCCCCTTTTTCATTACTGATTTTTTATTCTTGGTCAGTCCAGATACAGACATTTCCATTTTATTAATCTTTTCAACAAGCTAGCTTTTTGTTTCATGGATTTTCTCTAATGTTTTACTGTTTTCCAGTTCATTTATTTTTTATTTATTTATTTTATTTCTCTTTATTCTTTCTTTTTCTGCTTGATTTAGATTTAGTTTCTAATTTTTCTAGTTTCTTAACATGAAAGCTTAGCTTATTGATTTGAGCCCTTATATTCTGATATAGGTGTTTAAAGCTATAGATTTCCCTATAGTGATTTCGCTGTATACCATAAATATTGGCATATTATTTTTCATTTTCATTCCATTCAAAATATGTTCCAACTTCCCTTCTGATTTCCTGTGTGATGTGTGGGTGATTTAGTAGTGTGTTGTTCAACTTCCAAATATTTGAGGGTCTCCAAAATCGCTTTCTGTTGTTATTGCTAATTTAATTCCAAGATAGATAATGTACTTTATATGATTTACATTTTTTAATTGATCAGGACTTGTTTTATGGCCTACCATAGGTCTCTCCTAGAGAATATTCTAAATGTACTTGAAAATAATGTATATTCTGCAGTCATTGTGAGGAGTACCCTTTGTATGTTGATTGGGTCAAATTAGTTGATACTGTTGTTCAAGACTTCTATATAGTTGCTGATATTCTATCTAGTTGTTCTATCAATTATTGAGATTGGGATATGGAAATCTCCAACTTTAATTAATTAGTCCTCTGTTTCTCCTTCAATACCGTCTGTTTTTGCTTCATGCATTTTGGGGCTCTCATGTTATCTCCACACATTTATAATTGTTACAGCTTCTTAATACTGTTACTGTTTTTCATTGTTAAATGTTCCTCTTTTTCAGAATGTTTCTTTTTCTTTCTTTTTTCTTTTTTGAGACAGAGTTTTGCTCTTGTTGCCCAGACTGGAGTGCAATGGCACGATCTTGGCTCACCGCAACCTCTGCCTCCCAGGTTCAAGTGATTCTCCTGCCTCAGCCTCCCATGTAACTGGGATTACAGGCATGTGCCACCACACCCAGCTAATTTTGTATTTTTGGTAGAGATGGGGTTTCTCCATGTCGTTTAGGATGGTCTCGAACTCCCGACCTCAGGTGATTTGCCTGCCTTGGCCTCCCAAAGTGCTGGGATTACAGGCGTGAGCCACCACGCCTGGCCCAGAATGTTTCTTTTCTTAATGTCTATTTTTTCATATATTAACATGACCAGTTCCAGCTGTCTTATGATTACTGTTGTGTGGCATATATATATATATATTTTTTTTTTTTTATTATTATTATACTTTAAGTTCTAGGGTACATGTGCACAATGTGAAGGTTTGTTACATATGTATACATGTGCCATGTTGGTGTGCTGCACTCATTAACTCGTCATTTACATTAGGTATATCTCCTAATGCTATCCCTCCCCACTACCCCCACCCCATGACAGGCCCCAGTGTGTGATGTTCCCCTTCGTGTGTCCAAATGTTCTCATTGTTCAATTCCCACCTATGAGTGAGAACATGCGATGTTTGGTTTTTTGTCCTTGCGATAGTTTGCTGAGAATGATGGTTTCCAGCTTCATTCATGTCCCTACAAAGGACATGAACTCATCATTTTTTATGGCTGTGTAGTATTCCATGGTTTATATATGCCACATTTTCTTAATCCAGTCTATCATTGATGGACATTTGGGTTGGTTCCAAGTCTCTGATATTATGAATAGTGCCACAATAAACATACATGTGCATGTGTCTTTATAGCAGCATGATTTATAATCCTTTGGGTATATACCCAGTAATGGGATGGCTGGGTCAAATGGTATTTTTAGTTCTAGATCCCTGAGGAATCACCACACTGACTTCCACAATGGTTGAACTAGTTTACAGTCCCACCAACGGGGTAAAAGTGTTCCTATTTCTCCACATCCTCTCCAGCACCTGTTGTTTCCTGACTTTTTAATGATCGCCATTCTAACTGGTGTGAGATGGTATCTCATTGTGGTTTTGATTTGCATTTCTCTGATGGCCAGTGATGATGAGCATTTTTTCATGTGTCTGTTGGCTGCATAAATGTCTTCTTTTGATAAGAGTCTGTTCATATCCTTTGCCCACTTTTTGATGGAGTTGTTTGTTTTTTTCTTGTTTGTTTGAGTTCTTTGTAGATTCTGGATATTAGCCCTTTGTCAGATGAGTAGATTGCAAAAATTTTCTCCCATTCTGTAGGTTGCCTGTTCACTCTGATGGTAGTTTCTTTTGCTGTGCAGAAGCTCTTTAGTTTAATTAGATCCCATTTGTCAATTTTGGCTTTTGTTGCCATTGCTTTTGGTGTTTTAGACATGAAGTCCTTGTCCACGCCTATGTCCTGAATGGTATTGCCTAGGTTTTCTTCTAGGGCTTTTATGGTTTTAGGTCTAACATTTAAGTCTTTAATCCATCTTGAATTAATTTTTGTATAAGGTGTAAGGAAGGGATCAAGTTTCAGCTTTCTACATATGGCTAGCCAGTTTTCCCAGCACCATTTATTAAATAGGGAATCCTTTCTCTATTTCTTGTTTTTGTCAGGTTTGTCAAAGATCAGATGGTTGTAGATGTGTGGTGTTATTTCTAAGGGCTCTGTTCTGTTCCATTGGTCTATATCTCTGTTTTGGTACCAGTACCATGCTGTTTTGGTTACTGTAGCCTTGTAGTATAGTTTGAAGTCAGGTAGCGTGATGCCTCCAGCTTTGTTCTTTTGGCTTAGGATTGTTTTGGCAATGCGGGCTCTTTTTTGGTTCCATATGAACTTTAAAGTAGTTTTTTCCAATTCTGTGAAGAAAGTCATTAGTAGCTTGATGGGGATGGCATTGAATCTATAAATTACCTTGGGCAGTATGGCCGTTTTCACGATATTGATTCTTCCTATCCATGAGCATGGAATGTTCTTCCATTTGTTTGTGTCCTCTTTTATTTCATTGAGCAGTGATTTGTAGTACTCCTTGAAGAGGACCTTCACATTCCTTGTAAGTTGGATTCCTAGGTATTTTATTTCCTTTGAAGCAATTGTGAATGGGAGTTCACTCATGATTTGGCTCTCTGTTTGTCTATTATTGGTGTATAAGAATGCTTGTGATTTTTGCACATTGATTTTGTATCCTGAGATTTTGCTGAGGTTGCTTATCAGCTTAAGGAGATTTTGGGCTGAGACAATGGGGTTTTCTAGATATACAGTCATGTCATCTGCAAACAGGGACAATTTGACTTCCTCTTTTCCTAATTGAATACCGTTTATTTCTTTCTCCTGCCTGATTGCCCTGGCCAGAACTTCCAACACTATGTTGAATAGGAGTGGTGAGAGAGGGCATCCCTGTCTTGTGCCAGTTTTCAAAGGGAATGCTTCCAGTTTTTGCCCATTCAGTATGACATTGGCTGTGGGTTTGTCATAAATAGCTCTTATTATTTTGAGATATATCCCATCAATACCTAATTTATTGAGAGTTTTTAGTATGAAGGGCTGTTGGATTTTGTCAAAGGCCTTTTCTGCATCTATTGAGATATCATGTGGTTTTTGTCTTTAGTTCTGTTTATATGCTGGATTACGTTTATTGATTTGCATATGTTGAACCAGCCTTTCATCCCAAGGATGAAGCATGACATATATTTTTCTATTCTTTTTCTTTTAACCAGTTTGTGTCTTTGAATCTGTAACGTGTCTCTTTTAGACAACATACTAATGGATCTTGCTATTTTATGGAGATGGTCTTTGTATTTTGATTGAGGTATTTAGACCATTCACATTTAATATAATTAGTGATATGTTTGAATTTACATTTGCCATTTTATAATTTGTTTTATGTATGTCTTCTCTTTTTTGTTCCTGTTTTTCTTTTACCATCTTTTGTGTTAGATAGATATTTTCTAGTATACCATTTTAATGTTTCTATTTTTTACTGTATTTTTGTGTTGTCTTAGTGTTTGCTCTAGAGATTACAATATGCATTTTACCTTAATCTACTTAAGATTAATAATTCCAGTAAAATGCACAAACTTTTGCTCCAAGACAGCTCGATTTTATCCGTTTTCCTTTGTGCTACTGTTGTTTTGGGCTTATCATATATAACATTTATAACACTTATTTATACATGATAAGCCCAAAAATACACTGTTATAACTATGGCTTTAAACATACTATGTCTTTAAAAGATGTTAAGAGGAAAAATAAATTTATGGGACCTTCGTATTAACCCACATGTTTACCATTTCCTGTGTTTTTCATTTATTCCTATAGATTCAAGTTACTGCATGGTGAAATTCCTTTCAGCTTAAAAAATTTCCTTTAATGTCTTATAACATAGATCAGATAGCAAGGAATTCTCTCAGTCTTTGTTTTTCTGAAAATATCTTTATTTTGCCTTCATTTTGAAGGATATATTTTTTGATATAGAATTCTTAGTTAACAGTTTGTATTTTTCTTTCAGCACTTTGAATACGTCCTCCCACTTCTAGCCCTCACTTTTCAGATGAGAAGGCAACTGTTAATTGCATCAGTACTCCCTTTCATGCAACAAGACATTTTTCTTTTGCTACTTCAAGATTTTCTCTTTGACTTTCAAGAGTTTGTCTCTAATGTGCTGAGGTGTGGATCTCTTTGTATTTATCCTACTTGGGATTCTTTGAGATAATTATACATGAAAAATAATGTTTTTCATCAAATTTAGGAAGTTGTCAGTAATTATCTTTTTCAAATAGTTTTCCTGTCTTTTTCTCTTTTGACTCCTCCTGTCTGGGATTTGCATTACACACATGTTGGCATGCTTTATGTTGCTTTACAGGTCTCTGAAAGTCTTTTCTTTGTGCTTCAATTTTTAAAATTGTTTTATATTCTTCACATTCACTAATTTCGATAACTCTGTCTTTACATTCACCTGTTCTTTCTTCTCCTTCCTCAAATCTTCTGCTGAGCTACTCCAGCAAATTTTTATTTTAGTTATTGAATGTTCAACTCAAGAATTTCCATTTGGTTTTAAATATTTTCTGTCTCATTGAAATTCTCTATTTATTGATTTATTATTGTCCTGTGTCCCTGTAATTCTTTAATCATTTTTCTTTAAGTTTTTTAAAACGTATTTACAGTAGCCATTTCAAAGTCTCTGTTAAATCCAAAATCTGGCAATACTCAAAGAGACAGTTTCAATTGACTTTTTTTTTTTTTACATATGAGTCACACTTTTCCTTTGTACTTCCCTTTTGTTTTTTGGTTGTTAGAAAGTGGGCATTTTAGATAACATATTTTAAGAACCCTGAATTCTGATATTCTCACATGATTAATGTTGTTGTTAAATTGTTCATTTGTTTAATAACTTGCCTGGCCTAAATCTGTGAAATCTGTCTCGCTCACAGAACATAGCAACTAATATCTGTTATATTTGCCTTTATTCTTGCTCATATCTTTAAACCTGCCTTCCTAGGGGTCACTCTTGTTTCTGTGTAATTTAGTAATCAGCCAATGATGAGACAGATGTCGTATACAAACCATGAGCCAGTAAACCCTCTATTATCTGCCAATAGATCTGTGCATGGGTAGGGAAATACTCTCAAAGTTCAGGTTGTTTACAAGACTGCCTTGCCTTTTACTTTCTGTTGGACCTTTCATATAACCTCTGCACATGCCCTCAGTCTTAGAGTTGGCAAGAATGTGTGGATACTTTGAGCCATCTTTGGTCTCCACTGCACATGCATACAGTCCAAGCCAGGAATATATTTGCCCCAACCTTGACTGCAACCTCAGACTAATTGAGCATTGGTCCTCCCCATTCACTAGCTGCCAATATTGTCAGTAGTACTGACAATCATAATTGAATAAGCAACTTTGGACTGCATCAGCAAAATTGCTGCTCCCCATGACAATGTCCCACCCTGACAGAACCTGTGTGAGGACTGAGCTTAGAGAAGTGGGATGGGAATTGCCCTAACAAACAGTACAACTGTGCAAAGCAGACTTGTTCTGTTCTTACTCAAAGTTTAGAAGTTTTTGGAGCATAACCACTTTTCTGATTGTTGCATGTCTTTGGTCAATTTCCAGAGTACACAAATGGTTGTTTATGTCAGTTCTTTCAAGCTTTATAGTTGTGTTTTGCGGAGAGAATTTGCTGACATCATCATTTAGCCATAGCTGGAAGTCCTGCCTTTTACTTCTTTCTTTCAAGTTTCCCATATCCCCTTTCTTATTAGGATATAGGCACAATCTTGCAGGCATTATTGCCATTATCCCTTTGCTCATTAAGCACCACTAGAATTAGGAGGGGAAGGGGAATGTTAAAGAGCTCTTTGCACAGTGCCTAGAATTATGCCTGGCACATAACGTTTGTTTAATAGTTGTTTGTTGAATGAATGAATAAATAGCATGGAGATGGGACTAATGGTGGTCAGGTGACCTTCCTGAGGGCTTGAGTAAGTAAGAATATAGAGGGAAAAGGAGGTTCAAGAGATACTGGGAAGCAAAATGGACAACACTTGACAGTACTGGGCAGGGGACGCACTCAGGTGTCTGGGGTTTCTAGCTGGGTAATGAGATGATTAGTTTTAGTGGTACAAGGTAATCCTGCAGAATCCAGGGCCCTTCATCATTAAGCTAAACACACATACACACACAAACACACACACACACACACTCCTGGCCTGTGAGTTGAAGAAGCTGCCCAAGGCTTCATGGCAAGTTGGAACAATGGCAGGCCCAGCTGCTGCTTCACACTGATGAGGTGAATCCACTGATCAGCAGCAATGTATGTCTCCCAAATCCCCCCAAGAATCTCCCCATGGCACAGACTTATAGGAAAGATACACAAAAGGGAATCCAGGGAAGTGTAATTCAGCCTAGCCAAGTTGCATTACGAAGCAGCTACAAGACCTCATTCTGTAGTTTCTGTTAAGGGAAAACAATGGAAGATCAGAAGCCATTCTAAGGTTCTAAGGGAATGGCTCTAGGAGGGGTAGTGGATGGGCAGAGGGAGAAGAGACCAGAGCAGGGAGAGCTACTAGGCAGGAGACTACTTAAGCAGTCCAAGGGAGAGCTTATGAGAATATAGGCCAAAAAGTGGTGGTAGAAACATAACAAGAGTCTAAGAAGATGGAATGCACAAGTGGCTGGCAGCATGTGGAAAAGGGAGAGAAAGAAGGAAAGTTGAGGCCAGCTTACTGGCTTTAGCAGTGAGGAAGATGGAGATATCCTTGTTGGCAGGGGAATGTAGGTGAAGGGATAGGTGAAGTGAGGATACTTTGTGCCTTTTCTTATTGACCCTTCCAGCAGGTTCTGTCTTCTTTTCATCCCGTCTCACTGATCCCAGCACCATCCACTCACCCATTCATCCACCATTCATCCATCCACCCATCCACTCATCCACCATCCATCTATGCATCTATCCATCCATCTATTCACCCATTTGCCATCCATCCATTTGTCCACCCATCCACCATTTATCCATCCATCTACCCATCCATCCATCCATTTACCCATCCATCCATCCATTTGTACATCCACCAGTCATTCATCTACCCATCTCTTTACCATCCATCCATCTACCCACCCATCTACCATCTATCCATCTACCTACAAATCCACTCATTCACCCACCCATCCATCCACCCACCCATCCACCCACTCATTCACCATTCATCCATTTGCTACTCATCTGCCACTCATTCATTCACCATCCATCCATTCATCTGTATACCTGTGTCACCTGTCGGCCATCTCTGGACAACAGCTCTGTGAGTGACGAATGACACCTATTGCGTGGCCTCACACAAGCAATAATTCATGGCTCCTTTCTACCCCTTGCCCCCAACCTCAACACAATAGTTGGAGCCTGTCTCCATCTGCAGCTTCAGAACTGTGGATGCCCAGGGCAGTAAACTCTCAGTGGCATTCATCTAAAGGCCTGGTTGGCTTCTGGGGAGATCAGCTTCTCAGAGACTGGCCTGCAGGGATGGCAGCAATGTGTATGCAGGCAGCTTTTCTGATTGTCCCAACCACCCACTCTGGCCCTTCACGCTGGAGCTCTCAGAATGAAGCTAAAGTACTGGCCATCATGAGAAAGCCTCTCAGACTCTGGCCCTCCCTGATATGTCTTCTGCCCACCCCAATGTACTATTCCAACTTGTTACCTTTTACTTTCATATCCTGATTCTACGAGTGGCTCTGCTTCCTGAAACGTTTGTCCTGTCCCTTCTGACTTCCCTCCCAGCACTCTGGGTTTTGCCTGCCAGTCAAGGTCTGGGCTTTGCCTGCCCACTTTGTGGCCTCTTTGTGGTGACCTCAAGTGAGAACTCTTCTCTGGTCTCCCACTGTCCTACTAGCGATGACTACAGCCATGGGTCTTGAGCTGGTACTGTTTGCCAGCAGTCATGGCTCTAAAGCTTGGACACACATAACATAACACATGTAGAGATATATCCCCTCCTCTCTAGGAGATCGTGGTCTGCAAAAGGGCAGGGTTGTGATGCAGGGGGTACAAGGAGCAGCAAGAAACAGGAGGACCCCAATGTAACCCAGGGATTCAGGGCAGGGTCCCAGAGCAGGGAGAATCCCTGTTGGCTCTTGGAGCCTGGGCAGGAGCAGCCCAATGGGCAGACTTAAGCAGACATTCCTGGAAGAGGACCAGGGCCATACCACAAGCTCTAAGGCCTCCATCCTGCTCACCCCAGTCTCCCTGCACAAGCACCAAGCATGGGACACAGGCACACAGACAGCATGGATGCAGGGCTGGGCTGGAAAGACCCAGACACCCCGAATGTCTCCTTCATGCAGTGTCCCCACAGCTAACATGCCTTTATCGACAGCCACCAGAGAAATGCTGAAGCTATGCAGGGCAGAGGAAGAAGGAGCAGCCATGTCATTAACCCCTTAACCCCCAAGCCTCTCCTGGATGTTCACCTGCACCTGGCAGCACAGGACCCCTGGGAAATGAGTCTGAAGATGGAGATTTTCCTTCTTCTTTCTTTAATGAAAAGAGAGAGAGAGTAAGGACCTGATGCTACCACCAAACTAAAAATAATAATAAATAACAACATTGAAATCACCTTGCATGGTTTACAACTGTCTTCAATATCCACAGGGGTGATGTCATTTAATTCCTGTAGCCAGCTTGCAAGATATTAATGTTCCCATTTTACAGAGGAGAAAACTGAAGCTCAAAATTGCAGTCCTTCCATCCTGCTTCCCCAGCCAGGAAGTGGTCTAAGTTTATGTTGTCCAATAGCAGAGCCTAAGACAAGAGCTTGGGTGCAGGTGGTTTATTTGGGAGGTGATGCCAGGAAGCAGGACTGATGGGGCAAAGAGTGACACCAGGAAGGAGGGAAGGCCAGTGTGAGGGGCATAATGAAGGTTGCTGCTGTCCCAAGACTCACTTCCACAGGGACTCTGGGAAGAGTGCAGACTCATCTGCCATAAGCCTGGAAGGGGAGAGGATGGGGGTTACCCAGCCCCCTTTCTCCCTTGGCTGAGGGCCACCCCAGGGGTGTGGACACCCAGCCCTTCTGGACTGCATTTGTTTGCCCAGGGCTCAGGGTCTCTGTGGCTTCAGAGAAAGCCCAGGACTGAGAGCCTGGAGCAGGAAGCCATCAGTGGGCTCACCTAAGAGGGGACGTTTCACCACAGCTGTGGCTGAACTTAGAGCTGGCCAAGGGGCTGGGACAAGTTACAGGGCACCCAAAGCTGTTCTTCAAGCTATGACCTAAACCCCAGGCATTTTTCTCTTACCAACCTTGGAGGAGTATGAAACTAGTCATGCCTGAGGAGACAGGGAGTTGGAATCCAGGGACACACCAGGCCCAGTGCGGAAGTGGGGGTGGGGGCAACAAGAGACAGAGGCCCAGAAACAAGGTGAAGTGCTTCATTCACGGTGGACCCAGAAGGAGCCCTTCCCCCAAGAGCCTCCCATGGGTGCTGGAATTCCCTTGTTCACACTGAGGAAGAGGGAGGGCAGGTACATGAGTCTGCTCGGGCTGCCGTGACAAAGTACCTCGGGCCCTGGGGCTTTCACAACACACATGTATTTCTTCCCATTCTGGAGGCTGGAAGTCTAAGATCAATGTGTTAGCAAGCTTCTTTCTCCTCTCTCCTTGGCTTGTAAATATCACCTTCTCCCTGTGTCTTCACACAGTTGGTGTCTGTGTCCTTATCTCCTCTGCTCATAAGAACTCCAGTCATATTGGACTAGGGCCCACCTTAATGACCTCATTTTAACTTAATCACTTATTTTAACTTTGATATTTAAAGGCCCTATCTCCAAATACAGCGACTTTCTGTACGGGGCAGTGGGGGTTAGGCTTCAGCATGAACTGGAGTCGGGGGACACAATTCAGCCCTCTTGCTTTCCTGGGCTCAGAGCTGTCAGCCCTGAGGAGCAGAGGAGAGTCTATTCCAAGGAACAGGCTGGGCAGAGCCTCAGAGAGTGTCTAGACAGATGCTCTGCCAGCCACACTACCCTCCAGGGAGCCAAGCGGAAGCCCAGGCTCACCCACCCCCAGCCACAGAACCAAATAAGGGCTGAGTCAGCGGCTCTTCTTAGAGACCCAGTTTCCTACAATGGTTTCTGTTTCTGCACATCTGGGAGAAATGATTTGACTCTGGAAATGGTTGTGAAATGGGCAAACCACAGTGCAGGCTCACCGCCCTCTGCACCCAGCAGCTTATCCTCTCTTATGGCCCAGCTCTGTGGGGACAGAGCACTTTTCCCTGTTGGCTAGATCAGGAAGCAGAAGAGCTGAAGTCTACTGACTTGCCAAAAGCTCACAGCTAGTTAGTGGCAGACAGGACTCAACCCAGATCTGAGCTGACCCATCTTTAGTGCTCATTCACAGCAGTACTTCTGCTTTTAGGGACATGGATGGCACCTTTGGCTGCTGCCATCAAATCTGCCACCCAAATCTGAAAGTACCCATTCAGCTACCCATGATACTACTGAGCTACTGGTGCAAACTGGATTCTCTCAACAGGTGAGCTGGCTGGCAGATAACACCTCCTGCCAGTTATCATAGAAACAAGCATGGGAGGAAGCAGCATCCTGGTGGCCAGGAAGAAGGTGAGGGAGAACACAGGGCACAGATGCCCATGGTGTCAACTCTCAGACACCTGCCCTGGAGATTTCCAGGAGTCAGGGCATCCTGCAGCCAGCTTGGCCCAGTGTTCAGTTAGGAAAGGCTCTCCGTCCTCCCATGCCCAGCCTTCTGCTCCCTCCTCCTCTTAGCCCTGTGGAATGACCCTGTCCCTATTAATGTGCCCATCTCCTTCTGCAGATGGATATCAACAGGGATTTTCTTGTGGAAAGTCCACAGGGAAAGCCAGCCCTCCCTCCCTGCTGCTGGCATCATTTCCCCACAAAATGTAAAAACAGTCTAGAGAAAGCTAGGCCTGGGTGTGGATCCAGGTTCTACCACCTGCTTACTCTATGCCATTACTCAAGTGATATAATCTCTCTGCTTCAGTTCCTCATTGTAAAAGGGAGACCACAATAGGCCATATCTCACAAGACTATAATAAGGATTACATGTCTAATTAAAAGCAGAGAGTTCAAGGAAAAGCACAGGGTAAACCCTGAATAAGTGGGAACTCCCTTCCAGACAAACAATCAGATGCCACTGTTAATCTCTGGCTGAGAATTGTTTCCTTTGGGAATTTTTTGAAAACCAAGTGGTATGATGGAGACTCTGGACACCGGAACCCTACATTTGGAGCTTTCTCCCAGTTTTACTTCTCCAGCATGCAGTCACTGCAAACCTCAGACCTGGGAGTCTCAGAGGAAGGTAGATTGTCTGCAGAAATGAGAGCTGACTGGGGCCATTAAAGGTGGACAGGCTTGGAAAATGATCTCAAAAGTTTCCTAAGGGTTGATAATTTATTCAGTCACCCAGCAAACACGAGTTGTGCCAGGCTTTGCTCTAGGCACTGGAATACAGCAGGCAACACAATTGGCAAAAACTCTTACCTTCTGGAGCTCATGCTCTTCTCATATCATCCACTGATGTCCTCCGTGTGGGTCATGGACCTCTGGCAGGTGACTCAGGATCTTCCAGGGGTAGATGAAGGAAAAGAATAGTCAGCGTTGTGCAGCAGTGATGAAAATGGAAAGACTCTGGCTTCTGGTTTCATCTTTGACATGTGAAAACCTTAGACATTTTCACACTCATCCTTACAACAAGGAAAAAGCTGAGCAAACTTAAAATCAATGATTTCGCTCTGGCATCTGCAGACACAGCAAATACTAAAGACAGCACAGCTCCTAGCCAGGGTGGTTTTGGGAACGCCCCCCAATTTGCAGTTGGTGTTGGAAGTGAGGCTGGTCTTGTGAAGAACTGTGTGCCCTCTAAACTTGGAGTTGGCCAACTCCAGGCAGTGACAGACAACAAACCACAGACCTAAGCAGGATAAAAACAAAAAATATACACATTTTGGTGTCTCATGTTCAAAATGCAGAAAACAAAAGACAGAGAAAATCTTGAAAGAAGCCAGGGGTATGGGGATCACCTTTCCTTTAGAGGAACAAGGATAGAAATTACATCAGACTTCACAACAGAAGCCATGCAAGCAAGTGGAAAGTGAAGGGAAATATTTCAACTGTTGAAATAAAAATATGTTGAATAGTTTGTACATTAAAAGTGCTGCAGTAAAACTCCCCACCAATATAGGATTGCATACCTACTGGAATTTTTCTTCCAAAGTGAAGGCTAACAGAAAGGAATGAAATAATGTCTTTTGCAGCAACTTGGATAGAGCTGGAGGCCATTATTCTAAGTGAAGTAACTCAGGAATGGAAAAGCAAATATCATATGTTCTCACTTGTAAGTGGGAGCTAAGTTATGAGGATGCAAAGGCGTAAGAATTATATAATGGACTTTGAGGACTCGTGGGGAAGTTTGGGAGGAGGTTGAGGGACCAAAGACTACATATTGGGTACAGTGTACATTGCTCAAGTGACAGGTGCACTGAAATCTCAGAATTCCCCACTACAGAATTCATCCATGTAACCAAAACCACCTGTACTCCAAAATTGTTGAAATAGAAAAATAATTTTCATTGTAAAAAAAAAAGTGAGACTAAATAAAGACTTTCCCAGACAAACAAAAACCAAGAGTATTCATTGCTTGTCCTACAAGAAACATTAAAAGAGAGAAAGAAAATGATGGGTGAGAAACTCAGATCTACATAAAGAAAGAGCATCAGAGAAGGAATAAATGAAAGTAAAACAAAGTCTTCATTTTTCTCATGCTTAATGGATCTAACAGGTAACTGTTTGTCCAAGTAACAATAGCAACAATGTGTTGGGTGATTATAACACGTAGATAACCAAAGTGAATGTCAGTAATATTATAAGGAACAGGAGGGAGGAATTGGGAATACTGATATAAGGAAGCTGTACTATTTTTTAAGTAGTAGTGTTATTTGAGAGTGGACTCAGATTAGCTGTAAATATATATTGCAAAATCTACTGCAACAAGAAAATATTTTTAAGAAGTATAATTGATATCCCAAGGAGAAATATATCATTTTAGTTGGCTTATAACTATTAAAGAAGTTAAATAAATAACAATTTTCCAACAAAGTAAGCACTAGTTCTCAAATGGTTTCACTGGTGTATTCTACCAAACACTTAAGGAAGAAATTAGATAAATTCTCTACAGTATCTTCCAGAATATAAAAGTGGAGGGAACACTTTCTAACTCATTCTGTGAGGCTAACAGCACCCTAATATCCAAACCAGATAAAGACAAGAAAGAAAAGCTACACATCAGTATCTTTTATGAATATAAATGTAAAAGTCCTTAATGAAATATTAGCAAATTGAATCCAATAATGTATAAAAAGAATTATATACCACAACCAAGTGGAGTTTATTCCAGATATGGAAGGCTGATTGAACACTCAAAAAACTATTATGTGGTAGTTAATATGTGATAAACAATGTGGTAACCCACCACATCAACAGGCTAAAGAAGAAAAATCATATGATCATATGAATTAATGCAGAAAAAACATTTGACAAAATCCAACACTCATTCATGATAAAAACTTTCAGCAAGCTAGAAATAGAGGTAACTTCCTCAACTTGATAAAAGACATCCACAAAAACCCTACAGCAAAATTTATACTTAATTGTGAGAAACTAGATGTTCTCCCACTATGCTGGAAATAAGGCAATTCACCACACTTACTCAACATTGTACTGGAAGTCCTAGCAAATGCAGTAAGATAAGAGAAGGAAACCATATATATACAGAATGGAGGAAGAAATAAAATTGCCTTTTTTCACAGAAGACGGGATTGTCTATGCAGAAAATTCCATAGAATTGATGGAAAAAACTCTTGCAACTTATAAGTGATTATAGCAAGTCACAGGATATAAGGTTAATATCCAAAAGTCAATGCCTTTTTTATACCAACAATGAACAGCTGGAATTTGAAAATAAAAGCATGATACCATTTACATTAGCATAAAAATGAAATACCTATAAATCTAACAGAATATGTACATAATCTTTATGCAGAAAAGTATAAAACTCTGATTAATGAAATCTAACAAAATCGAAATAAATGGAGAGATGTTCCACTGTAGTGGATTAGAAGACTCAATATTGTTAAGATGTCATTTCTGGGCTGGGCGCAGTGGCTCATTCCTGTAATCCCAGCACTTTGGGAGGCTGAGGTGGGTGGATCACCAAGTCAAGAGATCGAGAATATCCCGGCCAACATGGTGAAACCCCATCTCTATTAAAAATACAAAAATTAGCTGAGCAAGGTGGCGGGGGTCTGTAGTCCCAGCTACTCAGGAGGCTGAGGCAGGAGAATCACTTGAACCAGAGAGGTGGAGGTTGAAGTGAGCTGAGATAGCGCCACTGCACTCCAGCCTGGCGACAGAGCAAGACTCCGTCTGAAAAAAAAAAAAGTCGCTTATTCTAACTTGGTATATAGACTCAGTACAATCCCAATCAAACTCCTAGCAAGCTATTTTTTGCTTTTCCATACACCAGCAATGAACAATTGAAAGTTGAAATTAATGTTTTTTAATCTGTCATTTAAAATAGCACCAAAAGAATGAAATATTTAGTTATAAAACTAACAAAACAGGCATAGGATCTACTGCAGAAAATGACAAAACATTGATGGAAAAAAATCAGAGATTGAAATAAATGGAAAGCTATTCTGTGTTTGTGGATTGGAAGACTCCATATTATTTAAATGTCAATTGTTCCCAAATTGATCTGTATAGATTCAGTGAATTCTCAATCAAAATCCTAGCAAGCTATTTTATAGGTATTGGCACACTGATTCTAAAATTTATATGGAAAGGCAAAACATCTAGAATAACCAACACAGAAATGAAGGAAGCATGCAACCTAAATTCAAGACTTACTCTAAAATAAACATGTAAACAAAACATGGTGATATGAGCAAAAGGATAGACACGTGGAAGAATGGAATCAAATAGAGAAATAGAAATAGACCCACACAAATGTACCTAACTGGCCTTTGATGAAACGCCAAGGTAATTCAATGGAGAAAGGATAGGCCTTACACCTTTTACAAAAATCAACTCAAAATGCATGGTAGACCTAAATACAAAAATACAAAATATGAAGTTTCTAGAAGAAAATAGGAAAAAATCTAGATAACCTTGGGATTGACACCCATGGAGAGGGCAGGAAGCAGGAGTGAGCAAAAGGCGAAATCAGACTGCAATGCAGGCACAACAGCAGCCTCAGTAGACTCCATACTTAGCTCTGAGGGCCAGCTGGGCTTTCCAGGCTGTCTTAAGTTGGGGCAAGAAGGCCAGGCCTCTATGCCCCCATAATTACCAGCCATTGGTGGTGGCTGCCCTTAGGAAGGGAGTGTGTCTCTGAGAAATTCCCAGTGGAGGCAAAGGCTGAAAGGGCTGGGTGTTAGCAGCTGGGAGCTAGTCCTGGGCCATCTGGGTAGCACAACAGAGCCCATTCCAGGTGTCTCTAGATTTGTACTGTTACACATAATGCTGTGAATGCACCTTTCCCTGCAAGATAAACTCCAAGGAGCAGACACATTGGTCAGGGGTGTGCACTGTGTTCTTCCCTTAGTCACAGCAGTGGCCACCACTGCACCTTGAGAGTGGTGGCCTCTCTCAGCTCGGACTCCCCAGGTTGATGGATGGGAAGGCAAACTTTGCTCCCCTTACTGCAAGATATGTCACTATGGCCCCATGTCCTATCTGCACCAAAGATGATGACTCCAAGGGGCCACCTGGGGAATAGGAAGGAGTTTAGGTCCATTTTGTGATGAAATCCTATTGGTTTAATATACTTCGACTATATTGTCAAGGCCATGACTCAATAACTTGCAAAAATTTCATATGCTTTAAATTTGCTAACAGGAGTCACCAGGTGGAACCAAATGCCTTGAAAGCAGATTTCTGGACCTATGGAGTGGTTTGGAGCCTCAAGGTGGTAGGGTAGAGCCAACAGAACAGGCAGTCAACTCCATCATACAAGTACCATATGGTGGACATCTGTGCCCACATCCTTGCTATGGAAACAGACAGGGGCCACCTGGTGTTACTCAACACAGCAGACTTAGCCATCTGCTAGCCAGTGACCTTGCACACACTGGCTCTGAGCCTCACTTTTCTCTTAAAATAAGAATTAACAAGACATATTTGGGCAGCCATATGTGTGTATCAAGATATTGGGGCCTGGTGCATGGTAGGTGCCTGGCAGATGCTCAGCAAATGGTAACTGCTAAAACAAGGACTGTAACATCTGCACTAATGGTAGACCTGCCACCGGGCACAGCATGCTCCTGGCCACATCAGGGCTGGTTCTGAGACTCCATGAGTGCAGAACTGGAAGGCAGGGCCATCCTGAACAGAGGGTGGCCAGTCAGGCACCCTCAGGACTCCCAAGATAGACTCACTCACCCACTGCAAGGAAGAGAAGGAGGCCAGATGTCTGTCCCTGTGATGCCAGCTGTGGCATTGCCCTCCTTTCTTTGAGTCCCAGAGCACTGTGTTAATACGTTTTACTTGGGACTGATTCTTCAAGCAAGTCTTGTGCAGGATAAGGAACCAAAGTATAGACAGTACCTTTCTACAAATGACAAAGATGCCCCTTCCTCTGGGCTGAGCCAACCTCACACCAGACCCCGTAGCTTGTCCAGTAGAGCACCTGGTGGCCTGAATGAAGTGCCCACACACCTCAGCCAGCCACACCAGAGGCCGGGCCCAAAGTGCCCCTCATCCAGGGGCCCTGACAATGCATGCCTCACATTATCAGTTGGGATCTTTCATAAAGCCATTGGAATATCAGAGGAGACTGAAATTCGAAACTAAAAACTTGACCAGAGGAGCAAGATGCTGTGGGCATGAGCCCAAGCTTCCCAGAGGCCTGCTCTGTGCAGCCCTGTGTCCCCACTCAGTGTGGAGTGCCGGCTCTCTCCCAAACCCTGTCCTGGCTGCTAGCCCAGATGGGAATGGGACAGGCCCTACCCACCATGCCTTGGACCTAGAGTGAGGACAGACATCCTTGGACACCTGTCTTGCCCTCGGACACCTGTCTTGCCCTCTCTGATTCTGCAATACCAGCTGGGTGTCCAACAGGTCAATTCAATTCAATTCAATTCAATTCAATTCAATTCAATTCAATTCAATTCAATTCAATTCAATTCAATTCTGACATTAGCTCTCCAGAGCTAGTGCAGACCACACTAGTTAGGGCTCCATCCCACAGGACCTCCCCGACTTCAGATGCAAATGGGTGCCCAGGCCATCCACACTCCGTCCTACTTGGCTATGCATTAATAGATTCCTGCAACCCGTCCTCAGGTTTAATAATTTACTAGAATGACTCACAAAACTCAGGAAAACACTTTACTGACATTTGCAGGTTAATGACAAAGAACGCAACTCAGGGCAGCCTGCTGCAGGAAATGTGTAGGGCCAGGGAAGAGGGAGGGGCATGGAGCTTCCACACACTCTTCATGCACACCCTGCTCCCAGAACCTCCATGTGTTCACCAACCCAGAAGCTCCCTGAACCCCATCATTTAGGAGTTTTTATGGAGGCTTCGTTAAGTGGGCATGATTAATCAAATCATTGGTCATTGGTGATTGGACTCAATCTCCAGCTCCTCTCTCCTTCCTGGAGGTCAAGGATAGGGCTGAAACTTGTAGCTCTCTAATCACATGGCTGGTTCACCCCCATGCCCAACCAGTTCCCACTCTCCCACAGTCACCTCCTTAACCTTGTCTCAGGTGCCTTTGAAAGGGGCTTTCTCTGAATAACAAAAAATGCTCCCCTCACTTCTGTCACTCAGGAAATTCCGAGTTTTAGGAGCTCTGTGCCTGGTACAAATATCAAATATCTAGTCCCCATCGTACCACACCCTCCACGTGAGTGTCTTGGGGACAGGCGGCTCTGTCTCCTGCGCAGGCATCTTCCACAGGGCTGGATATTGGGCTTCATGCAGAGTTGGTTATTAGCAAATGTGCATGGAGGGAAAGGGTTTAATATCTGCCAGGATATTCAAGAAGTTCCAAATGTGCCATGGGTTTGGAAAAGCGGCCAGAGCTTCAATTCTGAAGGCAAATGCTTAACAAATATCAATGTAGCACCTCCTAGCAGCCACCATTGACAGCTTACTGGATTTCAGCACCATCTAGAAGCTCCATCTGTTTTTCACAAGTTTTCACAAAGACACTGAGGGGTAGATGTCCTTGGTCCTGGATGTCCTTGGTCCTGGATGTCCTTGGTCCTGATGAGGTCCCCAATATTAAGACCCTGGGGGCATCAGAATTCACACTCAGCCTGTTTCTTGACAACACCTCTGCAGTTTCCATGCCGGGCTCCTGGTCTGGAATCAGAACAAGAAAAAGGCAAAACCAAGAAAGCCCCCGGGTGAGTCTCTCTTATAATTGGCTCTGATTTAGAGGTGGGATAGGGTTAGTGTAAGAAACCAGCATAATATCAGGGCTTCAAATAGTATGCTAGTATCCACGCTGCTGGGCCAAAAATGGGGTTGATGGGACCACATGTCTGTCATGGAGACTTTTACAGTCAGTCTACCAAAGAAGGGACATGGCTGCTTTTGAGAACTGGATGTTGATTTGCCCAGGTCTGTCTTGGGACTAGATATGCTGGTGGTGAGCTGAGCATTTGGGGAAGCACTTTCTGTTCTAGGTGACAACGGTGTCATAGGGCTAAGTCCTGTGCACATATAAACACACTCCTTTGCTAGGGTCCCGGGATGGCTGGGTGTGGGTAGGTGTGGAGCAGAGATCATCCCTGGAAGCATGGAAGCTGAGGCACATTCAGATCTTCTCTCCTCTGAGTTTGACCTGACCCAGAAGAAAAGCCCAGCAAAGCAGGTGTGTGTGTGTGTGTGTGTGTTTGTGTGTGTGTGTGCGTGCATGTACACGTTACAGGGAGGCCCTTCCTTTGCAAAAAGGGGAAACATGAGCACCGTCTGGTCTAGCTCCTGCTAGAATCAGACATCCTTAAACAGAAGAAAAGTGTTTCAGGGTGAAAATGCAAAATAATGGCACTGGAAGGCATGGCTTTTCACTTGAGTGTATTGCAAATATCAAGCACATGTTTTTAAAGCTGGTCATGAACTGCAATGCAGCAGAATGGGGCAGCCTTATGCATGATTAGGGTGGAAGTCCTAGAGCACCTTACAGACCTGAATTCAAATCATCACTCCTTCCAGACTCTCTGTGGGACTCCAGCCCCTCAGCTAGACAAGGGGGTCACGATCACATCTAACTCTGAGAGCTGTTTGAGCTAAGATACTTATAAGAGTTCCCTGACACACAGTCTCTGTTCCATAAATGTGATTTGATAAACAACATAAATATTCATCCCTGTGTTAAGGGATGAGTCAAGGGAAGGGAGCTCATGATCTGGGACTTCCTCTATGACCTCACTATGAGGTAAGTATTGTTGTCCCTATTTTCCATATGAGGAGGCAGAAGCTCAGAGAAGACAAGAAACTGGCCCAAGTTCATGGAGCCAGTGAACTGGCAGTGAAGGATTTACACTCAGGTCTCCTGGGCCCCAAAATCTAAGTACTCCACATGACTCTGCGGACCTCCATGGAGTGACTCTTTCTAAAAAGCTTTATGCCAACAGACACCAGAGGAGGAAGGTGGTCACCAGGCATCACCGTCCACCTTACATAGGTCTGCCGTCTGCTCTTCCCTCATCTCTGTAGCTTGGGTTTCCCTATCTAGAGGATCACCATGATTTTCAGAGAAGCTATAACTGTTGTTAGGACTGGAACTTGCCCTTAGGGTTGGAATGTGGTGGAATCACTTCACTCTTACTGAGCTGATCTCCAACCTGTGCTCCTTTCCTCGTGGCATGAGAACTTGTCTTTCTTGGAGTTGGCTCAAAATAATAGCTGTCTTCCGGTTAACCCAATCATGTTCTCTTACACCTGAAATATGCCATGGAAGTTGTCTAATCCAATGCCTGCAATTTCCAAAAGAGAAAACAGATATATTGAAGGAAAGAGACTTGGGCTGGATGGGGTGCAAAACATTGGGATGGAGCTTAAATGGGGCCCAAAACATTGGGATGGGAGACCAGGAATGTAAAGCCCACAGATTTCCAGAAAATGACCTGGACAGGCTCTCTCTCTCTCTCTCTCTCTCTCTGTCTGTCTTTTGGAGACAGAGTCTCACTCTGTTGCCCAGGCTAAAGTGCAGTGACGCAATCTTGGCTCATGGCACCTCCGCCTCTCAAGTTCAAGCAATTCTCCTGCCTTAGCCTCCTGAGTAGCTGGGATTACAAGCACACCCACCACGTCCAGCTAGTTTTTTTGTATTTTTAGCAGAGACAGGGTTTCACCATGTTGGTCAGAGTAGTCTCAAACTCCTGACCTCAGGTGATCCGCACCGCCTCAGCCTCCCAACGTGCTGGGATTGCAGGCATGAGCCACTGCGCCCGGCCTAGGCCCTCTCTTTTGATGCTCTCAACAGTCCTTGCCAGATGGTGTTCGTGTCCCCATTTTAAAGAAGAGAAAAAAAGAGACATGGACAGATTAACTGATTCATCAAGGGTCAAGCCAAGCTCATCAGTGGCCAAGCAGGCATGGGAAGCCAAGTGTGACTGCAGAGGCTGATTCAAGAAGAGTAACTTAAAAATACACTCACACAGCCCAATTTTACGGAATTTAGTTTCACATGGAGAACAAGGTAATTTCAAGCACTAGTAATTTCAGGAAGTCATATTTTGTCACCAATTTGAATTTCTCTTGAAAGGAAATGTGAGAACTAATGAGTCACAGTGACCCCCTGTGCCAATTCCTGTTTCAGGATGTGCTCCCCAAAACATTCTCACTGTGGCAGCTTCCATGCCAACCCCAGACCTGCCCTGGAGATTGGATGTGGGCTCCTCTTAACCAGGAGCTTGGTGAGGGGTCCAGGGTTCTTTAGCATCCAGGTCACCCTTTTACTTCAAAGGGCTTTGAGGGATAGAGGTGTTCCCTGACCTGGACAGTCTGGGTGCCTGATGTACTCTCTGTTATGCAACCCACATTGTTGCATTTGGAGAGAAGTGATCGCTCAGTTTTCATGGCCACTTCCAATCCAACCTTCAACTGAGGCACCACTGCAAGCATGCCCTAGATGACAATCATTCACTCAACAGATAACTGAGTGGATTAAAGCCCCTGGAGACACAGAGCCGTGTGAAGGATGAAATCTTTTCTCAACAAAGACAGTAGGAAAGCTAAAACACACAGAACTAGAATCAAAACTGTGACCATGCAGCCCTCCCTCACATTGCCAGTCAGACCCAGGCTGCCCTGGCCAGTACTGGCTGACCAACTGGGCACCAGAGAACATTGGGCACTTCCTAGGTCACTGGAACCAGGGACTGTCAGCCTTCAACCATGGCAGACTGGTTGAAGGCAGGAGGGGAATGCCAAGCTCATCATTGGAGAACAAGATAGGACTGTCTCCAGAGCTGACGGCTATGTCCACAGACTGGCGGTCCCTGTCATGGGTCACAGAGGCACATTTTGAAAGTAGCCACCCTAGGACCAGAGGCTTTTGATCTTTTAAAGGACTGAAAAATTGACTATATTTTATTATTGACCGGAGTAAAATATTCTGAGAATAAGCATTGAGTATGGGGAGGCAGGGAGCTCTGTCTGCCCAGTGGGTAATGAGGAGCCTGCCTGCATGTTTCCCTCTCCCACTACTTTAGTGGCTCTTAAGAGCAGGAGACCTGCTTCTCCAGTTATCTGTTTAATAACCAGTATAAAGGCAGCCATATGCCTATATTTGGTAGAGGGCCAAATAGGTAACAAGTATCATGCTACACGCTTTAAATTCTTGATCTCATTTAATCTCCAAGACACCCCTTGCAGTTGACTATTACTATCCTCATTTTATAGCTGTGGTAACAGAGGCACAAAGAGATAAAGTGGCTAGTCCGATCCACTCAGCCAGTATATGATGGTCAGATTTTGATCCCAGGGCTGTCTAATTCCAAAACCCAGGTTCCAAACACAAAAAAATGGTAAGTGTTTGAGGTGATGAATATGCTAATTACCCTGATTTGATCATGTAACATTGTATACATGTATTGAAATATCACACTGTACCCCATAAACATATACAATTATGTGTTAATTAAAAATAATAATAAAAGCAAAAAGAGGGTGCTCAACCTCATTAGTAATCAAGAAAATGCAAATTTAAAAACTCAAACCCAACCAAACAAAAGAAGATGTAATCCCCAAGGCAACCACTAACAAGATAACCCAAAAATATGCAGTAAAAGAAAAAAAGGTCTTAAAAGGGTATGACATAAAATGTCTTTTTATCACAACAGAAGGCAGTAGTTGAGGAACAAAAAAAGATATATCACACATAGAAAACAAACAGCAAAATAACAAAAGTAAGTCCTTCCTTAACAGCAGTTACATTAAATGCAAATGGATTAAACCCTACAATTTAAAGGCAGAGACAAGCAAGATGGCTTCTTAAAAAGCCACATGATCCAACAATATGCTGTCTAGGAAGACTTTAGATTCAAAGACACAAATAGGTTGAATGTGATAGAAAAAAATTCTCCATGAAAAAAATTCTCCATGAAAAGAAAAGGAGAGGAGGAGTGGCTACACTAAAATCAAACAAAAGAGATTTTAGGACAGAAATTATTACAAAAGAGAAAGAAGGATAATATATATTAGTAAAAGCATTAATCTTTCAAGAAGATATAACAATATAAACACATATTCACCTAGCTAGAGCACCAAAGTCCATGAAGCAAAACCAGAAAGACTTAGGGAGAAATAAATGGTGCAACAATAATAACTGGAAACTTCAGTATCTCAATTCCAATAATAGAATAACTAGACGAAAGACCAGCAATGAAATAAGATTTCAACAACATTATAAATCAACTAAACCTTTTTTCTACAGCCACCACTCCATGCCCCAACATGCCCTGAGTTTGAAGGCTGAGGCCACCCAGGGCCAAATGTAATATCTAGGGATGAATAGATTTTAGATGGAGGATGCTAGGATAAACAATAGTGTGATTTATACTTTTAACAAATTTGGCATATCTAAATCCTCCACCATTTGGAGTACACAATAGTTACAATTTACTTATTTTCTGAATAAGAATCCAACTTAAGGTATTCAGTGTGTAATTGAATAAATATTATAATATGATTTGCATAGGAAGCTGAGTATATAAGATTATAAATGATCTGAAAAGTATTATTATCAAAATGACAGAGATGACAACATGTTTACATGAGGCAAGTTTAAACCAACCAAAATAAATGAGGCAAAAATGTAAAAACGAGGACAACTTATTGAAAAAATAAAGAAATATAAAGCTGTAATGGAGATGTACATGCCTTTAAAAAGATAACTTACTAAAAATGCAAGTATAATGTACTTTCATATACAATGAAAGAGTCTTAAACAAAAGTATGTAGGAATAGCCTGGATGGCCGTGCAAAGGCAATTATGTATTGGGCTTTCTGGAAAGAGCAGACATCAGTTGCGAGTAACACACCAAGCTTGCTAGAGTGCTCTGCACATCCTGCTCTTCACCTCTTGATGTGGGCCCCCAACTTTTGTGAAGTGACAGTGAAAGCCGTGGTGTTTGTAATTGGCAGCCTGAACTCTTCCCTCTGAGGAAGGTGAAGCAGCAAGGCCTTGGAGCCTGGGCTTCAAGCCCCAGTGCACTGGTGAATTTGACCAGAGAGTGGGGAGACGTCTTGTCATGGATGTTGAAATTTATGTGAAACTACGACCTAAATGTCTTTGTCTATGGGCAGAGGGGTGGCTCCCTACTCCGTACCCTATGTACTTTGTTCACTACCTCTGTGAGAGAACTAACATTCCCTCTCTCCACCCACAGCCTATGGGCCAGTTCATCTCCCCAGCTGGATTCCAGCTCAGACCCCAGCATGGCTCCTGAGCAGTACAAGATGGTATAGTCAGAGCTTTGGGAGGCTGGGAACTGAGCAGAAGAGGTGGATAGTCTAGGCAAGGAATGATCAAGGCCCCAACTGAAGCAAAATGGAAATGATTTCCATGGCCAGGTGTAAACAACCTTGTGGCATTGCACAGTGGGAATCCACGAAGATAAAGAGCCAGAAGATATAAGTGTGACTCCTGGCTCCGTCACTCTTGATCTGAGTGACTCGAGAAAGTCCCTTAACATCTCTGAGCCTGCTTCTCCATCCAACCAATGGATATGATAATGTCTGCCCTACCTATCTGAGATGGGAAGACAGTGTATGAAAAACACTTAAGAAACTGTCAAAACTTTAAAAAAAAAAATGTACAAGCATATGTATAAACATACAGCTCCGTGGCTCAGGATGAGCAAGAATCAACTGTGCTCCAACCCAATAAACTCTATAAGGAACTGTATTGATTCATTCTTTCCCAAGTCTTTGGCCCAGAAAGCTGTATTTTCATAGCTTGAAATAAATCTATTTTCTTACTGATCAAAGGTAATACACTAAAGTGTATCACACATTAGAATAATTTGCTCATTAGCTTTCCAGGTTGTTTGCAAATCAAATTATTTGGTGTTCTTTTGTTTTTGAAGTATTTGTGTTCCTTGTATGTAATTGATATTAATCCCTTGTCAGATAAATAGTTTGCAAATATTTTTTCCATTCTGCAGCTTGTCTATTCATTCTTTTGGTTGTTTCCTTTGCTTTGCAGAAGTTTTTTAGTTTGATGTAATCTTATTTGTCTATTTTTTCTTCTGCTGCCTTTGTGTTTGAGGTCTTCTTCATAAAATCTTTGCTCAGACCAATGTCCTAAAGCATTTTCCTGATGTTTTCTTTTAGTAGTTTTATAATTTTAGGTCTTACATTTAAGTCTTTAATCCATTTTGTGTTGATTTTAGTATACAGTGTGAGAGAGAAGTCTAGTTTCATTTGTCTGCACATAGATCACATAGATACCCAGTGTCCCCCAACATCATTTATTGAAGAGAGTGTCCTTCCCCCAATGTATGCTCTGTGCCTTTGTCAAAAATCAGTTGGCTGTAAATATGTGGATTTATTTCTGTGCTCTCTATTCTCTGCCATTGGTCTATGTGTCTGTTTTTATGCCAGTATTATGCTGTTTGGTTTCCAACACTTTGAGTTTATTTTTAAGTTCAGTAGTGTGATGCCTCCAGCTTTATTCTTCATGCTCAGTATTCTTTGACTACTTGGGGTCTTTTGTGATTCCATAGAATTTTGGGCTCATTTTTTCCATTTCTATGAAGAATGTCATTGGTATTTTACAGAGATTTACTGAATCTGCAGAGAGTTTTTGGTAAGATTGTCATTTTCACAATATTAATTATTTCAATTCATGACTACGTGATGCCTTTCTATTTTTGTGTGTTCTTTTCAATTTATTTCATCAGTGTTTCATAGTTTTCCTTGTAGAGATCTTTCACCACCTTGGTTAAACTTATTCCTGGGTATTTTTTTGTAGCTGTTGTAAACAGGATTGCTTTCTTCATATCTTTTCCCGCTAGTTCGTTGTTGGTGTATACAAACCCTATAGGCTTTTATATGTTGGTTTTGTATCTTACGACTTTACTGAATTTGTTTATTAGTTCTAAGAGTTGTTGGTGGGGCTTTTAGGGTCTTCTAGATATAAGATCATGTCATTTGCAAAGAGAGACTTTCTCCTTTGTAACCTGGATGTTCTTTACATCTTTCTCAATTTATTCCTAATTGCTCGGGCTAGGTCTTCCAGTACTATGTTAAATAACAGTGGTGAGAGTGGGCATCCTTGTCTTGTTCCAGATCCTAGAGGAAAAGCTTTCAACTTTTCCCTATTCAGTATGATGTAGGCTGTGGTTTGTCATATATGGCCTTCATTGTGTTGAGGTACATTCCTTTTGTACCTAACTTGTTGAGAATTTTTTATCATGAAGGGATGTTGAATTTTATCAAATGTTTTTTTTTTTTTTTTTTTTTTTTTTTTTTTAAGACGGAGTCTTGCTCTTTCGCCCAGGCTGGAGTGCAGTGGCGCAATCTCGGCTCACTGCAAGCTCCGCGTCCCGGGTTCACGCCATTCTCCTGCCTCAGCCTCTCTGAGTAGCTGCGACAAATGTTTTTTATACATCTATTGAGATGATCACATGGCTTTTGTGCCTCATTATGTTGATCTAATGTATCAAATTTATTGATTTGCATATGCTGAACCACACTTGCATCCCTGGGATAAATCCCACTTGATCATGGTGAATGATCTTTTTAACGTGCTGCTGGATTTGGTTTGCTAGTATTTTGTTGAGAATTTTTGCATCTATTTTCATCAGAGGTAGTGACCTGTAGTTTTGTTTTTGTTGTTATTGTGTCCTTATCTGGTTTGGGCATCAGGGTATAGCTAGGCTCATAGAATGAATTTGGGAGAATTCCCTCCTCTTGTATTTTCTGGAATAGTTTAAGAAAAAAATTGTACTATTTCTTCTTTAAATGTTTGGTAGAATTCTGCATTAGGTCCTGGGCTTTTCTTTGATGGGAGACATTTAATTACAGATTCAATTTCATTATTCATAATTGGTCTGTTCAGGTTTTCCATTTATTCTTAATTAAATCTTGGTAAGTTGTATGTGTCCAGAAATTTACTTATTTCCATTAGGTTTGAAAATAATTTATTTATTTTCATTTGTTGGCATATAGTTGTACACATTAATTTCTAACGATCATTTGTATTTAGGTGGTTTCAGTTGTAATGTCTCCTTTTTTATTTCTGATTGTATTTATTTGAGTCTTTTTTCTTTTTCTCATACTTGGTCTAGCTAATGGTTTGTCAATTTTGTTTATTTTTTCAAAAAACCAACTTTTCATTTTGTTGATATGTTGTATTTTTGCCTCAGTTGCACTTATTTCTGCTCTGATATTTATTATTTATTTTCTTCTACTAATTTTGGGTTTGGTTTGTTCTTGCTTTTCTAGATTCTTGAGATATATTACTAGGTTTATTTGAAATCTTTCTGCCTTTTTGATGTAGCATTTTTTGCCATAAACTTTTCTCTCAACATTGTTTTTGCTGTGTCACAAAGATTTTTATATGTTGTGCTTCTGTCTTCATTTGTTACAAGAAAGTTTTTTAAATGTCTTTATCAATCCATTGGTTGGTCAAGAGCATGTTGTTTAATTTTCATGTGTTTGTATGATTTTGAAAGCTCCTCTTGTAATTGATTTCTAGCTTTACTCTAATGTGATCAGAAAAGATACTTGAAATAATTTCAATTATTTTACATTGTTGAGACTTGTTTTATGTCCTAAAATGTGGTATATCCTGGACAATATTCCACATGCTGATGAAAAGAATGTATATTCTGGAGCTTTAGGATGAAGTGTACTGTAAATGTTTGTTAGGTCCATTTGTTCTAAAGTGCAGTTTAAGTTCAATGGTTCTTGTTAATTTTCTGTCTAAATTATCTGTCTAACACTGAGACTGAAGTGTTGAAGTTCACAATTATCATTGTATTTGGGGTTTATATCTCTCTTTAGCTTTAATAATATTTGCTTTGTATATCTGAGTGGTCCAGTGTTGAGTGCATAGGGGATCATATCTTAATTTAGGACACTCTAGTTTGGACTAACACCAACTTAATATCAATAGTATTACAAAAATTTTTTTCTGTATATCTCTGTTCCCCCCTGCCAAATTTATGTTATTATCACCAGTTACATCTGTATACATTGTGGGCCTATTAATGCAGATTTATAATTGTTGTTTTATGTAGTTGTCTTTTAAATAGCATGAGAAAAATTGAAGTTGCAAAAAAATTAATAATTACGTATTTGTCTATATGGTCATCTTAAGTACTATTTTTAATTTCTTCATGTGAATTTCAGTTACTGTCTAGTGTCTTTTCATTTAGCCTGAAGGACTCACTTTAATAGATCTTGTAGGTTAGTTCTGCTAGCAATTAACTGTCTCAATTTTTGTTTATCTAGAAATGTCTTGATTGCTCTTTTACATTTAAAGGACAGTTTTGCCAGATGTTGAATGCAGTTGACAGGTTTTTGTTTCAGCATTTTGAATACGTCACTCCACTGCCTCTGGCCTCCCTAGTTTCTGATGAGAAATTAGCTGCTAATCTTATTGAGGATCTTTTGTGTATGACAAGTCATTTATCTGCTTTTGGGATTCTCTCCCTGACACTGGCTTTTGACAATTTGTCAATTTGTCAATTGCCAATTGACAATTTTTTATAATGTGACTTAGTACAGCTCTCTGAGTTTATTCTATGTGGGATTCATTGAGGTTGTGATATGTACAGTCATGTCTTTCATCAAATTTGGAAAGTGGCCGTTATTCCTTGAAATATTCTTCTTCTCCTTTTTCTCTTTTCTTTCTTGGACTTCCTCTATGCATATGTAGGCATATCTAGGAGACATTGCAGGTTCAATTCCAGACCATCACAATAAAGTGAATGTCACAAAAAGAAAGCCACATATATGTTTGGTTTCCCGGTGCAAATGGAAGCTATATTTTCACTATATTGTAGTCCATTAAGCATAAAATGTATATAATTTAATTTAAAAGGACTTTATTGCCAAAAAATGTTGACACCAAGACACTAAGTGAGCACATACTACTGGAAAATTGGCACTGATAGACTCACTTGACACAGCATTGCCACAGATTTTTAATTTGTAAAAAATGCAATATCTACCAAGTGGAATAAAGTGAAGCACAATAAAGCAGAGCTCAATAAAACAAGGTATTCTTGTACTTGACAGTATCCCACAGGCATCTTAGGCTTTGTTCATCTTCTTCATTCTTTTTTTTTTCTGTTCCTCAGAGTGAATAATTGCATTTGACCTTCTTCACATTTACTAATTTTTTCTTCTGCTAGCTCAAATCTGCTCTTGAGTCTCTCTGGTGAATTTTTTATTTCAGTTATTGTACTTTCCCAACTCTTGAATTTCTTTTGGTCTTTTTATATAATTTCTCTGTATCGAAGTTCAGTATTTGATGATACATCATTCTCCCAATTACCTTTAGATCTTTGTACATGGTTTCCTTAAACCTTTAAATATATTTTAGATAGCTGATTTAAAGTCTTTCTCTAGTAAGTCCAATATCTGAGCTCCATTATGGACAGTTCTACTGATTGATTTTTCCCATCAAAAAAAAAAAGCCATACTTTGTGTAGCTTTGTTTCTGGACAGTATTTTTTGTTTCTTTGCATGCTTCATAGTTTTTTGTTGAAAACTGGATGCTTTGAATTGTATAATATGGCAATTCTGGAAATCAGATTTTCTCTTCTTTCCAGGATTTGTTGTTGCTGCTTTTTGTAGTTTCCATCATTTATTTGTTTAATAACTTTTCTGAAATAATTTTTGTGAGTTATGTATTCTTTATCATCTGTGGCCATTGAAGTCTTTGTTCCATTAGCTTAATGGTCAGTTAGCGATTTGACAGAGATTTCTTTAAATACCTGGGGGCAAGGGGTGCTCCAATATCTTTACTGTGTGGGTGTGTTGAAGCCTGCCTTTAAGACTCAGCCCAGAAGTTTACAACCGTGTTTTAGCTTTCACTTTCTGCTTGAGCAGAGTCTAGAGGTTGGCCTCAGGTTAGAGTTTCAGGTCTTTTTGGGTCTTTCCTGATCATTCACACAACCCTGGCATGTGTGTGTGTATGTTGGAGCTTTTCAAAGTCCTTACTCTTCAAAGCATCTTGTTTACCAGACTTTTCTCCAGAGCTTTAGGTTAGTCTATTTTTTGCTCCAACTATTATCTACTGCCTGAGGCAGCAGTGAGTAAAACATTTTCCTCTAAATGTTTTTGACAAAATTCCACAGATATCTGCTTTAGCACTGGAAGAGTTCTGGGTTAGGTGAGATGAAGGCAAGCCTTTGAATAAGCTCTTGGGTAACTACCAAATAGGTCAAAATAAATAATTTTAGCTATTTGCTAATGAGGTCCATTGTGCTTCCTACAGTAATGATACTGTCACCAGGGCTGTCATTTGCAAGACTCTTGCTAATTGCAGAGTTGGAATGGGACTAGGGTAAGTTAAAATGCAACAAACCTTGCTGTTCTTACTGAGACTCAGCTGGGTTTTCCTGATTAAGCATTCCCCTGGCTGATGCAAGCTGTTGGTTAGTTTCTAGAGTTCCGAAAAACTGATTTGTCACTTTTTTGTTGTTGTTGTTGCTGCTGCTATAGGAGACAGAATTTTGAAATGTCTTACTCTGCCATTTTAACTGACACCATTTTCCTCAGCTATTTATTTTAAAAATGAGTGTTCTGCATTATATTTAGCATGCTGAGTATGGGGTTTTTTTCATGAGGGGATTTGGGGAGCATATAATCCATAATGTTCCTGGAACTGGAATTTACCAGTCATTTTCAATCCACTTCAGTTTGGCATCCTACTCCACTCCTACAATGAATCTATTCTTGTTAAGGTTATAAACAACTCTCCTTTGCCAAATCTAGTAAATACTGTCCTCTTCTCAACTGTCTAACTCTCTCATCAGCATTTGACAGAGTGAGACACTACCTTGTGAAAACATTAAACCTGTTTTGGCTTTTATGATACCATATTCCCCAGGGTTTTCTCCCATCTCTTTGCCCATATTTGGTTAGCTCCCTATTTTAGTCCATTTTATGCTGCTATAACAGAATACCACAGACTGAGTAATTTATAGTGAACATAAATGTATTTGGCTGTAAGTTCTGGAGGATGGGAAGCCCAAGAGCATGGCACCAGCATCTGGTGAAGGCCTTCATGCTATGCCAGCCCCAGGCAAAGACAGAAGGGCAAGTTAGGGCAAGAGAGAGCATGCAAGAGAACATCAACCCTGCTTTTATAACAATCCAATCTCACAATAATGACATTAATTCGTTCATGAGGGCAGAGTCCTTATGGCCTGATCACCTCTTTAAAGACTCACATCTTAATACCATCAAAATGGCAATTAAATTTCAGCATGAGTTCTGGAGGGGACATTCAAACCATAGCACTTCCTTAAGTAAACTTTGGTCCTCCTTCTAACAATCCTTAGATGTTGGAGGTTCTCATAGTTTGGTCCTGGCCTCTCTATTTTTCTATTCTTTTTTTTTTTTTTAATTCTTCTCAGTGGTCTATAAAAGTTATATTCCCAGCCAAACTCTCCTCTAAACAATATAGTCTTACATCCAATTCTTTTCTAAACTTCTCCACTTAGATGTACTTCAGTCATATACCACAAGGGCATGGCACCATGAAGTCTGGCCTAGGTCTAAGAACTAGCAACACTGGAAACTTGGGTTTGGCATAAGTTTCCTTCTATCTGGTTCCAATAATGGCCCAGAAATTAAGAAGATCAACTGATACAGTGAATGCTTGGTTCAAGAAATTCAAACCAAGGATTCTTCAAACGTACCATCTTCCTACTAAACTATAAAGCCCTTGTCTTTTTTTAACTGGGATAGATGAGTACTGAGGGTATTTGGCAACTAGGTGCTCATCAGTGACCTCCAAGAAAACAGTTTCTGTCACATGACAGAGGTAGTGGTTACTGAGGACACATCATGATGACGAGTATAAACTGCTCCATTAAGAAGCCTGTGACGCACAAGAGAGCCTTAAAGGAAGAGTCACTGAGGCCTCACTAAAGCAAGGCAGCACATGTGCACGAGACTCTCACAAAGGCCAAAGGTGTACACTGAGATGGAAGCTGGATTTTGAAACAGATGAGGACAAAAAAAAGGTTGGGAGACAAGAAGTGTTGGTCAGAGGTAGGAGGGTGTCATCCAGCAGCACCTTCTGGTGAGCTGAGATTACTATGGGTCCTAACTGAAAGTCCAGGGTTTCGAAGGATGGCCTGTGGTTTCCAGCCTGAGACATACAGTGATGAGGTTGACAGTATAACTGGGGAAATAGGGAAGGAAATGCCATCAGTGAGAGAATGGAAAAGTGGGGGACTGTACCATCTGTGCCAATTAAAAAGGATTAGGAAGTGAGAGAGGAGAACAGGAATGGGGAACATGGCAGAGAGGCATAATGTGGGCATCAGTTAGAATTCTGTGGGTTGTGAGTCACAGAAAGGAAATCCAAACCAGCTAAAGCCAGAAAAGAGAATTTATTGGAAAAAACCTTTGTAAGCTGGAGGACCAGGTTAGAAAATGGACAGAATGGTGGTGGCTCCAGAGAGCCTAAAAGCAAGAAGCACAAGTATAGTCTTCTTGCAGGAAGAGCCTGGGGAGGACACCCCTGCAGAGTGCCACCTGTGGAAAAGCCTCATCATCACAGCAGGTATCATCACTGCCACCAGTGCTGAGAAGTCGACTCTGTCCATCTCTGGGTCACACTCAAGATGAGATTCAAAACCCAGGCAGGGTCATCCGCTCAGCTGAGCCTCAGCCACATGACCATATCCAACTGCCTGCCAGAGATAGAGCAGATCCATTCTTGTAGCTTCCGAAGAGGGAGATGGGGAATTCCTCCAAAACAGGGAGGGGCTAGATATGGTACAGCCAAAAAACAAATTCCATTCCACTATAACAGATGAGGTGAAGAGGAGGCGTAATCTTGAGAGCAGGAAAGACTTGAGGGAGTTTGTCAACTTGGAAAAAAGCACCAATGAGGGAGGGATTAAAGATGCAAAAGGAGGGGAAATGGATAGAAAAGCAGGAGGAAGTTGGCTGGGCATGGTGGCTCACACCTGTAATCCTAGCACTTTGGGAGGCCAAGGCAGGCAGATCATGAGGTCAGGAGGTCAAGAGCAGCCTGGCCAACATAGTGAAACCCCATCTCTACTAAAAATACAAAAAGTAGCCGAGTGTGGTGGCACACACCTGTAGTCCCAGCTACTCAGGAGGCTGAGGCAAAACAATTGCGTGGACCCAGGAGGTGGAAGGGAAAGGGAGGGAAGGGGAAGGGGAAGGGGAAGGGGAAAGGGAGGGGGAAGGGGAAGGGAAAGGGGAGGGGGAAGGGGAAGGGGAAGGGGAGGGGGAAGGGGAGGGGGAAGGGGAGGGGGAAAGGAGGGGAGGGGAAGGGGAGGGGGAAAGGAGGGGAGGAGAAAGGAGGGGAGGGGAAGGGGAGGGGGAAAGGAGGGGAGGGGAAAGGAGGGGAGGGGAGGGGAGGGGAGGGGAGGGAAGGGAAGGGAAGGGAAGGGAAGGGAAGGGAAGGGAAGGGAAGGGAAGGGAAGGGAAGGGAATGGAAGGGAAGGGAAGGGAAAGGAGCAGAAGGAAGTTACAGGAGGGATCGAGGGTGTGGCATCTGCTCAGAAGAGTGGGGCAGGGAAGAATTTGACTGGTGAGAGGTGTGAGCAATGAGAGAAGGAGCCTGGGAAATTTCCACTCTTTCTATCTGTTCAACAAGCAGGTATTTTCTCGAGGGAGAAGGCTTGATTTTCAATAGTGCAAAGCTGATCAAAATGGTGATTTATCATTTTCTAAAATCTGACTCTTTACCTAAAATCTGATTCTTTACCTAAGTTTCAGGGAAGGGAATCATTTCAGACCCACTTCCTTGTTGGTACGGTTGTAGAAGGGCAGGGGTTGCCTTTGGAGCCTGGGCAGCTGATGCAGTGACTGCTCCCCTTCTTTTCTAGGAAGGGGGGCAGCTTTTGGGAATCTCAGTGCATCATGTTCCCAGGACCCAGAAACAGGACTGCCATATAGCGAGGACACGTTTCACTCTTTCGTCTCAGCCTCCGACTCCTGTAAGCAGGGACCCTGCCTAGCCCAGGGTGTCAGACCTGGTAAGCTAGGGTCCCTCTGAAGCTGCTTTCCAAGGTACCCTGTGAGAACCCAGCACTCACAGGCAGAGCCTGTGCTACTGTCAGTCCCACACTGACTCAAATACAAGCTTCCCCTTGTGAGAAACCCACAGACTTTACAGCTGAATAAATTCTTTACCTGAAAGCTGCTCAATTCAATGAGGAGCTCAGATAGTTGTCCAAGTGGATCAAAGAGTCCTAGGTAGTATTTCCCTGAATCCAACATTTACAGAGGCTTAAAATTAAGTCTGAAGCTCTAAAGCCCAAGTGTGGTAGGCATGGAACTGAGCCGCTCTGAGCCTGCTTCCAAAAACGACTCACTGCCCAACTGCAGGAGTGAAGTCAGCTGCCAGCTGCTAGCTATTAGCTCTTTTAGGGTGAGCCTTAGCTTTCCAGCCAACTTCACTCTCTTCTTGGGTGGCTCCCAGCCAATGACTGCACAAGTCCTGGCCACCTCTGCCCAAAGCCAGACCCCTCCAGTGGGTCATCTGCTCAGAGCGCCAGTTGGGCTGGCATCAATACTGTCAGGTATGCAGTGTGCTCTGATACCTTCCTCCCCGTCCCTGCTTCCCTCCTTTCCTGAGCAAAATGTTAATCCCTAAAAAAACTCTTATCTCAGCATCTGCCACTGGAACCCAGCTGAGGCACCACTCATTCATCTATTCAGCACACACTAGGCATCCTCTGACTTAACTGTTGCAAAGTTAAAGGTGATGTGTGACAAGTGCTACAACAGTGGTTGGAACAAAAGGTTATGGTTATGGTGCCTGAGCCAATGCAGTGCCCCTAAGCCACCTTTCCCGCAGACCATGGCTGAATGACTCTAGAAATCATGCCCAAGGATACAGGTTGCAATCCAGGGGCTTTCCAAGCAAAGCCTCTGTGCTCCAGTCTGAACTCTCTTGCTCGGTATGTCTGGGTGGTTTCCTAGTGCCTAATTCTGCATCTTTGTCCTTCTGTCCAGGATCCCAAGACAACATAGACCCCAGATAGGTAGAAGTCCAGGCTTTAGACCTCTTCTGGGGTCCTGGGCTGACAAAGGGAGGGTATGCCATGGACTGCAGGATGTGGGCAAAACTGAAATGAAAAGCCAAGGCAAGGGGACAGAGATGGTGGAGCCAAAGGGCAGAGACAGACTTTAGGCCCAAGGCAGCAGAGCTGAAGCCAGGAACAGTGGGTGGAGAGAAAGGCCATTCCCTCTATGACAGAGCAGCCTGCAGTGCCCAAGTGCCCAACAGCAGGAAGACCAAGGACAGGCTTACAGTATAAGCAGGGCAAGGCCACCAAAGTGGCGCAAAAGTTCACCTTTGATGAATCCCAGACAGTTTCCCAATTTAAAAATCTGGGAAGAATTCTTTTAATTGAGCATATGATAGGTTTTGTATATAGACGATATTTAAATTTTGGGTGAGGGGGGGCAGGAAAAACTCGTACTCCTCTAAAGATCTTGCAACGGGCCTTGTAGAAGGTCCCCGTGGCCTTGGGCATGGATGAAATGGGAAATGTTAAAGGTGCCGAACTCTAACCATACAGCACTGAGCGAGGAGGTGGTGCCGGAACAAGGTCTAGAGGGATGCATCAAAGTTCAAGGGTCAAAAAAGGGCAGGCAGAGTGGAGTGTGTATCCAGTGAGAATGTCGGCTATAGTAATGAAGAGGACTGACTATGAAATGACTCAATACAGTATAAGTTAATTTCTCTTTCTCTCAAGATGCTTCTGGGTTGACAGTGAGGGCTTGGCTCCATGTAGTCATTCAGGGCCCCAGACTGCAGGGATTCTACCATATTCTACATGGGAATTCCAAAGTGGTCCTATCCCAGTCAACCAGAAAAGGGAAATGAGCTTAGAAGGGTAGCAAGAGAAGGAATCCTGGAAGCCAGGCCTAGAAGTAACCACATCACTTCTGCTCATGTATAACGGCCAGGATGCAGTCATACCTAATTGCAAGGATGCTGGAAATGTAGAATATCTGTGTGTTCCCAGGAAGAAGGGGAGAACAGATTCAGGTGGAGAGCTGGCATCCTCTGCCTAGAACAGGGAGTCTACAGTGACTGGGGCAGACAGAGTGAATGTGGTGGAAATGGGCCAGAGGTGTGCTGACAAATGCTTAACAACCAGCTCTGTAGAAGAAAAACAAAACAAAACATCTAAGCTCTGATGTACTGCATTTGCTGGTTTTCTTGGTGCAAATACTCCCACCGCATTCAATTTCAAACTACCAGCATGATGTCACTGACCATTAGAGTTGAGAAGAGATGCATGGCAGCAACCCAGTATATATTATCCACCATGTAGAAACAATAGATTTCAATTACCTTAAGAATAATAAAATGTAGTAAAATGATTTGGAAATTATGAGTTTTTAGGCTTGTTACCTTTGTCTTAAATAGTTTAATTATAAGTTTATATACATTAATTTCTAATGATGTTCTTGCTAAACAACCAGCTTACAAAACTCCTGAAAATTTAACAATCAGTTATGTCATTGGTACTCTCCAGCTGGTCCAGCCCACTACTGGGATAGACAGAAGGAGAAACCAAAGTATGAGGGTGGGAGCTGCCCACGAAGACCTTGAGTGACATGCAAGGGAGCTGCGGCATCGACCTCCTGGCAGCAGGAACAGAGAGTGCGCTAAGCAGGCATGCTGGGGACGCGGGTGCTGGTGACCCCTGGGCAGGCATCACAAAGCCAGAGTAGCATTGTTTCTCTCCTCTGCCTCCAGAAGGGCTTACTCTAGTCCTCCATGCAGCTTCTGGAACAGGGGAACCAGGGCTCTGCTATCTATATGTCGCCTTTGTGCAAATTAGAGGAAAGCTCCCTCTTCTAGCTGCACACCTCCCCACCTCCCCTTGCTGGAACACAGGGCTTTGCCAATGGAGCCCAAATTCAGCCTCCTTACCTCCCTCTCCTGGACACCTTTGCGCAGTGCACAGACTATTCAACAGCACCTGTGGCTCTGCGTGGAGTTGTCTCAAGTTGGGGCTTGGGACAGATGCCCTTTCCACTTTCTGACCAGGAGATTTATTGGCAGATGTGCCTCTCCCTGAGAAGAATCTCCCTTAGGATGGCAGCCAGCAAACACCCCATGTGCAGTTGTCTTCTGAAGCCGTGGTTCTCAACCCTGGCTGAATCCCTAGAGGAGCTTTTACAACTCCCAATGACAATAAACACTCCAGACCAGTTAAATCACAGCCACTGGGGGTGGGACACAGAAATTCACTCTCAGAGCTCCCTAATGTGCAGCCAAGGTTAGGAATTACTGTTTTGAAGGTATCCTGGCTCTGGGCCAGTTGATGCTGATTGACAGCCATCCCACCAACAGGTGTGCATTTCAATAGATGCCTTCCAGAGACTTCTGTCCATTCAGTACTCTCCACATACCCTTCAGCTTTTGTCCCTGAACAGCCCTTAGAAAATACCGAATGATTCAAGGCAGGAAACCAGGTGAAGGCAGACCCAGGACCACTGCTGGAAAGGGGCAGCACTGTGCAGGCAGGCACAGGGCAGTGGAGAAGGAGGCATCTGTCTCCGCTGCTAAGCTAGACCTGCATCTCCCACTCCTTGGTCTTGGTGTCCCACTTATAAGTGAGAAGAGTAGGGCTGGTTCTTCAAATAAAAGCTTATAGGAGGTCACATGTTCAACAGATCCCCTTGCCCTGCCCCTGTCCCCATTCCATCCTCCCACAAGTCACCCCAGAGGAAGTGGGAGGCTCCCAGGGCCCTGCAGATCAGGGTTGGTAAACTTCAGGATGGAGGGGCTCCAATTCCTGCCTCTATGGACCCTTCAACTCAGGAAGTACTGAGAGCACAGTCTGAGAGTGGAGAGGAGAAAAAAGCTACTTTGCCCACCTGCCCCATTCCCCCAGCCTTCTCAGACGAAGAACCCAGATCAACTCCTGCCCTTTTCCCAGCCTGACTTCTGGGTGTGAGCCCAGAGCCTGTGGTTTTGTCCACTTCCAGCTCTGATCCCCAGAAAAGCAGGCGAGTGAACACAGTGACTTAATATCATCAGGGAAAACAGCTGCACAGGAAAAGCGCCTGGGGGTGGTTTCTTAACCAAAACAAGCGTGAATGGACCCAGACTAAGTCTCAGGGCATTTCCTTGCCTCTGACTTGGATAAAGTGGTCCAGGCTGCATTACTCACAAATGGCTTCCTGATTGCTCAAGACATTGTCACAGGCCACAGGACTTGCCCTGTGACCCTGGTGTCTACATAAGATTTTCTAGCTTGATATTCTCCCCACTCCTTGTGGGTGGCCCCTGTCCCAAACAGGGCTTATACCTAAAGGAAAAGGAGGTCAGTTCTGTCATTCAGTGGTGTTTCTTGGATCTGCCCATCAAGCCAGAATTTCCTGTGAGGCTTCTGGCCTGAGTCAGCCTGGGGCTCAGGGAGAGCATAAAATAGGGGCAGTCCAGGGACATAGATAAGGGCCCAGGGGAAGTGCTTAGTGGTTCATTCTGCTGGTGGAATCAGGAGAATTTCACTGGGAAATTGCCCAAAGAAGGACAAGGCAATGTGAGGAAGGGCATTCCAGAGAGAGGGAGCTGCACGTGCAAAGACACAGCTACATGTGCAAAAACACAGAGGCACATGAGAGCAGAAGCTGCACATGCAAGAACAGGAATACACAGGAGCAAGGCATGTGCAAAGTCACTGGGGCACACAGGAACAGGCGCTGTATGTGCATATGGTTGTATAGAGCATCAGCAAGAGATAGGTCAAAGAGGAGGCCATGGATGCCAGCATGAAAGAACCTGGAATGTTATGCCAAGGTACTCATTCATCCCTCTGAGGAGCAGCTGAAGACCAGAACAAGTGACTTGATGCTGAGTAAGAGAGCTTTGTGTCCATGGACTCTACCTTCTCCCACCAGCTTGGCCATGTGGCTCACCACATCCTGGTGAGTCTTTCTTCTTACTCTGCAGTCCTCCCCTCTCCATAGGGCACACTCTTCCCTAGGGAGGATTGTCACAGTGATCTCCTGGTGGGCTCTCTCCCTCTACAGCTGCTAAAGTTGATTACATACCAATAGGACACTTGGGGATCTGTGGACACGGGGCACTCGACGGAGTGTGGAGGGTCAGATGGAGGCCATGGCCATCAGAGCAGGGGAGGGCATTGTTCAAATCCCTCTTTACCAGCTACTGAAAGGGTCACACAGTTCTCAGGCCCAAATAGCCAGACCCAAGCTCAGATGCCTAAGAGGATACACAGAGTGATTATCAGGGGCACAGAGGCAGGTCACCGTTCAGCAAGTTCATCGGGGGATCAAGCCAGGAGCTGTTACCATGCAGTGATGGGAATAGGGTGGAGAGGCTGGCATCACGGAGCAGCTGTAGACACAGCCCTGGGTTCCGGTGCCCGCCCTGCAGCTCGGTACTATATGACTTTGGGCAGGTGATTCAACCTTGCTGTGCCTTATTTTCCAGATTTGAAACGCTATATATATAGCACCTGCTTCAGGAGTTTGAGAGTTAAATGAGATATTGAATGTAAAGCACCAGCCTCAGTGCCTGACACATAGTAGGTGCCTAATAAATGATAGCTATTGTTATGATTGCATTCCTTGGGTAATTTTTAGCATCTTGTAGCTGGATTCCCCTCCTCACAAAGCCCCAGTATGCATCCTTTAAAATTATGCCGGCATCAAACAGAAACATGGCAATTAGCAGAGATTCACTATTCAATTCAGATCTTCCTATGAAGAGCCCTGAGTTAAGTGCTTCCTGCCCTCTTATTCCTGTCACCTTACTAAACAGGCATAAATAGTATCCCTAACAGGCATCTTCCTGTTGCGAGTCTCCTGAGGAGTTTACATCGCCGGGCTGCTTGCTCCTTCCCAGACACACCTGACTTTCAACACTTAAAACAGTGAGCTCATAAGCGGGTCCCCGTGGGCTGGGCCCTGGGGGAGTCTCGGCTACCTTCTCACCAAAGCGCTCTCCCATCCGGGCTTGGCAGGGAGTGCGGCTCCCAGGCGGCGGCAGAACGGCGCATTTCCTCCAGCCTCAGCAGAGGACGGCCGGAACCCCGGTACCCTCTCCCCGGCCTGGACCGCGCCCGGCGTCCCTGGCTGGCCCCGCCCCTCTCGGCCCCGCCCCGCCTCCGCGCTCAGCTTGGACAGCCACGCGTGCGCCCAGGCCAGGCAGAGGGACTGCCCCGCCCTGGTCCGGTGATTGATCAGCAGTGATTACTGAGGCTTTAATGGTCCGCTTGGATGGGAATTAATTCTGGGATGGATAAATAATGCATCGAGGTTTATGTAGTCCAAGGCGAGCAGTCCGTCCGGAGCCGGGAGAGGTAGCCGAGGGAGCCTGACGGGTGACGCCAGCGGCCACGGGGCCCCGAGCTAGCAGGGCATGAGGGGCGACTGGGCGCGAGGACGAGCAAAAGCAAGTTGATGACAGCATGAACGGCCCCGCGTGGCTGGCCGAACGGCTGCGAGAACATGCTGAGCCCAAAGATCAGGCAGGCCAGGAGGGGTAAGTCCAACTTTCTGGGGTTTCTCTGGGCACCGCATGTGCCTCTTGGCAAAGGAGCGCGGACACTTGGCCAGCTGTCACGCCGTGTGTCACATGGGGCGGGCGTTCTGGGACCATTGCCGCTGAATAGTGAGCATCCTCCTGAGGAAGTGCCCTTCCTCGTGAAACTCCTGGGCTGGGTGGGGACGCGACCTGAAGTTGCAAAAGGGCGGTGGCCGGCTTAGTGCCCCAGTGGGTGTGCACACTTCGCCCCACATTCCACATTTTACAGAGGCCCTCGGTCGCTCCAGGTGACCTGGTGGCAACTTTAAGGAAACTTTGCTTCTTTACTGAAAAGGAAATGCCCAAGATTTGCCCTGTGGCCAACACAGAAGCACCCCTTACCAGGGAAGGCAATGCCCTGGCTTCTAGAGACAGCTGGGTGCAAATGAGGGTCTTCATTCCTGCTGCTCTGCAGACAGTATTTCCTCAACCAGGCCAGGGGCAGGCAGGCTTTCCTGCCAGGAGAACACCCAGAAAGCTGCAGGGTCTGGGCCAGGATGGGTGGATGGGGGAGCAGTCTCAGCAAGAGATGGGGGTCAGGAGAGTCCAGGACTGGGCTAGCCAGCCTGTGTCCAGCCAGCGACCCAGCACAGTGACCTGAAGACTTGGCCACTGTACGGGGCTAGAGACAGCATCTTCATGGACAACAACTTCTTAGCCACGGAAAGTGTCATTTTGAATGAGAACATCTGTCTTTTACAAAAATAGAACGTGTCTTTTCAGGTGGCCAGTATCTGGGAGGGCTGAGCTCCTTTTGTAAACAATGAAGTGGAGGATGGGTCTTTGGAGGTGGATGGAGCATTTGCCTGGGAGCTTGGAAACGGTTTGTGTCTCACCAGGTGTTTGCAGCTGGGGGCCTCCAGCCTCCTGTGGATTCACAGGGAACACACCCATCTTATTAGCACACGTCAAGCACTTAGATGATTTTCGTGGATGGGACCGGCCTTCCAGTGTGTTCCACAGCCATCAGGACCCCTCTGTGGGGTGCTTTCAGATGGGCTGAACCCTGTGTACCCCAATGGGCAAAGGAGGACCTTGCATGGCTCTGCTGAGGAGGGGGCAAGTCTGGTGATCACCCAAGGGATAGGACAGGCCAGATGCCTCTGCGAGAGCTTAGTTCCACCCTCCCACTCCTGTGTAATGGGCTGGCCACTGGCCACATGTGGCTACTAAGCACTTGGCATGTCACTAGTCCAAATTTTGATGATTTAGTACAAAAAAAAGAATGTACAATATCTCATTAATAATTATTTTCCTGAAATGACAATATTTTGGATATATTGGGTTAAATAAAATCTATTATTAAAATTAATTTTACCTGTTTTACATTCTTTTACTATAGCTACTAGAACATTTACAAGTACATATGTGACTCGTATTATATTTTTTATATTTCTATTGGACAGTGCTAGTAACAGACCAGTGCTTCAGCAAAGGGGCTTACAGGCAGCCTGTCTTTGAAATCCAAGATTTCTCATAAACATTTGTTTTAAGTCAATGGTTCTCAACCAGGAGCAATTTGCCCCCCTAGGGAACATTTGGCATTGTTTGGAGTATTTTTGGTTATTCCAACTGAGGGGTGCTACTGGCATCTAGTGCGTATAGGCCAGCCATACAGCCCTCTTCCAGTCCTCAGTGTTCCATGAGCCTTCCACCATGGGGCTTTTGCACATCCTTCTTTCCCCTGAAATGCCTCCCACATTCACATGTGTGCACATGCATGCATGTATGTGTGTGCACATGCGTTCATGCATGCAAACATACACACACACCTTAATTCCTATTCACCCTCCAGTTATAGTATAGTTCAAGTGTTGCCAGCCAGGGAAGTCTTCCCACACACCCCAGTCTAGGCTGGATCCTCTGCTCCGTCTCTCCTTTTCTTTATGGTATTTACCATAGGTTGCAGTTGTATACTCCTGAGTGTGACTGATTGGTGAATATCTGTCACTTGCATTGCTCCATGAGCTCCATGAGAGCAGGAACCATTTCTGTTCGGGGGCATCATTACACCCCCAATGCCAGGTACCTGGTGGACACTCAACCTGTGTTTCTTGAATGAGTGGATGAATAGCTGGATAGAGGAGAAAGCATTTGCCTGGGTGGCTGGAGCACTGTCTCTACCCAAGCTGGCCCGGTACTTAGGAAATTTGGCCTCACCTTTCACTGACTCATATGTTGCAAATATTTTCCCAATTTGTTGCTTGCCCTTTATTTTTATATTAGAGTGGTCTTTTTTTCTAGATTTACCTGTTTTTAACTTGTATACATTTTCCTTTTAGAATTTCTGTCTTTGTTTGCAATATTTCAAAATAAAATCGTTGTTGCTATTAAGGAGGCTCCTTCTTTTAAAGGAAATCATCAGACTGATGGGCAAAGTTATAGGAGCTTTAACCATCTCCTGTAGCAGGAGTCTCAATGTCTCAGGAGCCTTGATGAATGTTCAGAGCCTGATCAATACTTTGGGGGTGGGGAGAGAAAGCTCTATTAGTGTGACAAAGTACCTTCAATGGCCTTATTCTTGTGATTGTCCCACAAGAAAGTAAACCAACATTTATTGTGCACCCATGCTCCAGGCACTTTTGTTGTACCTCATTTAATTCTCATGACTGCACTATAATGTGATATCATTGTTACCATTTTGACAGATGTAGAAGAATCATGGTTGCCCAGCCAATAAATGTGGGATGTAAATTTGTCTGTCCAATGCTAAGGCCTCTGCCTTCTCCCTAACCCAACACTATGGCCCTGTACATCTCCATGAGAGCTGTAGGTTCTTTCAGTGATAAAATGCAATGATATTTTTGAGAAGGTGCATCTAAACACATGGAGATTAGATCTAGACAACTCATAGAATGTTTAAGGTTGGATTATTGATACCTAGCA
Source organism: Symphalangus syndactylus (assembly GCF_028878055.3). NCBI lineage: Eukaryota > Metazoa > Chordata > Mammalia > Primates > Hylobatidae > Symphalangus > Symphalangus syndactylus. The sequence goes on from NC_072426.2 coordinate 84,950,432, forward strand.
GAAAACTAAGCAAATAAAAAAGCAAGGCAATTATGAACTCCACGGAAAACAAAAGTGATTCATGAAAGAAAAATTATTATCATATACAACATACCTCAAGTGGGACTAGCAATTAAACGGTGCTAATAATGGAGATTCTGTTGTTACTCTAACCAAAATTATAATATAACTAATTGGGAGGGTGGAGTGGGTGCTTATGGATGGTGGGGAAAAGGGTGTAAAAGAAACAAAATCTTCATCTTTTAGAGTAAGAAGTTAATAGATAACACTTAAAAGGAAAAAATCAAGAAGTGGTAATAAATAAATACTATCTGGAAACATAGAAGTAATACCAAAAGAACCAATGACAAAGGTTGAAAATGGCTGCCTCTGTGGGGTGGGGAATGGAAGTAAGGGGATAAGACACTCCTGGGTTTTGCCCCAAGGCTGCAGAACTACTTGAAAAGTGGTTAGGGAATCACAGCCCAGAGGTCAACCGACCTCATACCTGCTCAGACTGGGGGATCCTTCAGATCCCTGGAATATTCTGCCCTTCAGGGACACTCATAGGGTTAGAAGGCCTCCTCAGATTGCTTAGTTATGAATATTGTGGCTCCCAGGATGTGCCCTTGGCGATGCCATGATGCCCCTGCCCAGGCTTGTCAGGTACCATGATGGCTCCCTATGAGAGCTCTCGCCACCTTCATGGCCCTGAGAGTGAAGCAGCTAAGGAACAGTCACCTAATTAGGTGACACAGCATCTGACTTTGCCTGATTCAGAGAGGACGGAGGTCTAGCAGAATGGTCAGTAAAGTATGCTGAGGAAGGGGCGTATTAGAACCGCTCATGGAGGGGTGCATCCAGGCTGTGGGCTGGAGCTTAGCCAGGGACTGGAGGCCTCAGAAGAGCCTGCTCTGGAGAAGGAGGGCCAAAGGGAACTCACCCAGCAGTCTCTACTTCCAGGCCAGGCCCTGACACCGCTGTTTGTAGCTGATACCTTCCGTGACAGCAGAGGTGCCCAAGCCTGGACATCCTCTGCCATTGGTACTTCGCCCCATGGACAGAACCAAGCTGTCTCTTGTCAGTCCCTCCTAAAAGTTTGCTCAGAAGTGAAATGAAGTTACAGAGGCCCTTAGATCAGCAAAGGGTCCAGGACAAACCCTGGGGAACCTGATTCGAGGAAATAAAAGTTTCCAATTTGGGGATCTTTGAACAAGAGTGGCCTCAAATCACATTGCAGCCTGATTTTTTTTTTGGATACTCTTCTAGGATTTTCATTGTTTATTTCTAAAATTTTTAACATTTTCTTATTGAGGCATAATTTACAGAGTAAAATGCACAAATCTTAAGTGTTCTTTCAGTGACCAGCCTGAAGATCAAGATATAAAGCATTTTCCTTAAGCCCAGAAAGTTTTCTCCTGTGTCTTCCCAGTCACCCCGACTCTTCTCCCAACCAGAGTGACACTTTTCTGATTTCTAGCACCCTAGAGTGATCTTACTTATTCTTCAATTTTATATAAATGCAATCAAGGATATGACTTTCTACTATTAATACATTAAAGGCCACAAACAGTCCTTCCACTTTCCTCTTTAAGGAAGGAAGGAAAGTGAGAGAATCTCTGTTGAGTGTTTAGAATGTGCCGGATGCAAGCTGGACCTTCCGTTACATGCAAATGTCCTATTTTAATCTTTACACCAACGCTGTGAGACAAGGGAGAAAACAGAGGTAGAATAATATAAGTAAAATGCTCAAAACTGCACCACTGATAAGAGCAGAAGCAGCTTAAACACAAGACTCCGAGGTCTGAGAAGCCTCCCTCCCAAATCTAGTGCTGCGCAGAGGCAGATGGAGGCTGACGTGTCACTAAGCAGCTCATGCCCCCAGCGATGCCAGCAGTACAAAGCTGTCAGATCGTGTCCAACCCTCACAAGCACCTGTCTCCATGGCAGGTATGCACAATGCTATCACTAGGTGCAGGGGCCAAAATGAAAGGTGGAGACAGGCCACCCACTCTGTCCTGGCCTGTCCCAGATTTGTTCCCCTGCAAGTCAGCCTGGCCAAGCAGCAGGCTAGTGGGAAAGGGGAGGGGAATTGATGGGACACAGAGCAGTGCGCGTCCTGTGGAGTTAGCCCTCACCAGGGGTGCCAGGTGTTGGCCAGGGATGCAAAGGTATGTGGTGGGCTCAGATGGGCCTGGCCCCTGCCACCTGGTGATGTTGAGGAATCCCAGATTTGGCTGCTATTTTACTTCAACTCCCACATTTCTGGGAAAAAAGATTGGCTATTCCAAACGCTGCAGGCTCAGATAGCTTCCCCTCCCTGCTCACATGAGGAGTCAGACACTGATTTAACTCTCTATGCGCTTACCAAGTGCTTAATAATCGCAACAACCACACTAATGCCTGTTGAGCTCATGGGACATGCTGTCAAGCAAACACAGCACATGAAATGACTTTACTTGTGTCCTCCAATGTCCCCACCTGGCAGGCCCTGGGTTAACTCTGGGCATGCCTGGATAGAGGTGCCCTAGGGTCACTTTTGTTTGCAACATATGAGACTAGGTCAACATTTCTAGGTCCATGGTAGCTGGCTTTGACCTACCTCTTTGAAAGCATGCTTCCTGGTTTGTCCCTCACTTTAGAATGTCACATCCCGTGTGGCTGTTGGAACTTCCTGCTTGAAGTCCTATTGCACCTATCATGTGCAGGCACATGCGTTATCTCCCTTCATCCTCAAAAGATTCCCATTGAGAAAAAGACCACTATTACCCCATTTTTCGGATAAGGAAATTGAGTCCCAGAAAGGATAAAGAACTTGCCAGCCAGTAAGGGTACCCAACCAGGAAGGGGCATTGCTGGGATCCAGAACCCAAAGGCTTCTGAACATAAAGTGCGTGCCTTCATATTTACACGCCAGGCTTGGATGCAGGCAGCAAGAGAGGAAAGCTGCCCCAGGTTGTGAAAGCCTCTGTGCTAAGGCCCAGAGGTGGCAACCTGGGGCAAGCGGTGTGCCCCTGTGGTGGCTGCAATGCAGGAAGGCAGTGAAAGGACAAGGTGATATGAGGGAATGAGACTGTCCCACATCCAGACAGGGTTTTAGACAATGGAGTGGCATGCCTGGCTGGAGCCTTAGTCAACGATGCAGGTTGCAGTGGGGGCAGCAGGTGCGCAGGGAGCGGCCCTGAGGGCAGGGAGAGAGGGTAAATGCTAGTGGGAGCAATGGTGTTTCCCATCTGCCACCTGCAGAGAAGGAGAGGGAGACACAGGGGCCTTTGTTGAAGCAGATCTATGGAGAGCTGGGTTCCTCTGCTTCCAGACACTCTTCCCCCAGTGCCAGCTGTGTGCTGGGCAGCAGCTGGCACCTCCCCACCCTGCAGAGTTTGTAAGTACCAGAGTGTTTCAGCACCACAGGCTGAGAACAAACACTCCCAGCCACCACCTTCCACCCAGCCGTTAGGCCACCAGTCCATCTGTTGCTGCCTGAGGTTCATGCCAGGAGATGAAAGTGGCTGTTTGTACCCAGAAGAGGGGCGCTGCGAACTCAAGGCTCTTTCCCCACCAACCCTCATGTTCTCCTTCTTCCCAGATAACTCCAACCAACTGATGGGAAAACAGAGTTTCTTTTCCCACAGAAGATGTTAGACATCCATAAGTGCCCCCACCTGACCAGTGCTCTTAGACACTCAGAACACACAGTGCTGCCAGGTGCTGGGCTGGAGCAGCTCCAAGCTGGCCTTGTAGCCCCAGACAGCTGGAGAACTGGCCATGACCTTATTGTTTGAAGGTGGGGATAAATGATTTATTTGCAAGACAGGCCTGAACTGAGTTAGGCATGGGCCAGGAGGCCACCTTGGACTCCACTATCCAAGGCAGAAAGGCAGTCAGGACCCTGCCCTGACTCTGCTGAAATCCTCACCAGCCCCAGTGATTACTTAACCAAGGGTAGAGAATATATTGATCTAAGCTAATGGCTCACAGGCAGGCAGAAAATGAAATTTATAATCGACATGGAATTATATTGATTTTACCGATCCCAGGCTCTTTGTGAATGGCCTGCGTATCTGAACAGAGGAGGAACAGCAAGCACCTGGGGTCCTGGGCCATCAGCCCCTGAACAAAGTCCAGAAGACAGAAGAGAGGCTTCCAAGGGGCACAGCCTGCGGGAGCAAGAAGCAGGGCCAACACTGTTCACTCAGCACTTCACTGCTCTCCAAGAAAACTGCCCATTCATTTCATCCTCACCACAGTCTAGGAAGCAGCAGGATCCGTATCTGGCCCCCATTTATAGACAGAAACCTGAGGCTCTAAGAGGCTAAAGGGCCTCGGGACTCGGAATCCTGTGCATCTTCCATGACCTCCCACTGCCTCTCCACACCCACTGCTAAGCTACAGTTTCGCTTTTCCACTCTCCTGCTTGCTGCTTCTCTGATTATGGGCAGAGAATCAGTAATCTCATGCCCTTTAGCTTTTCATGTGTGGAAACAGGCTGTGGGTAGGAGAATCCTGTTGGCAGATTTCTTCCAACCCAAGCAGATCATCTACAGAGGCACAAAGTCTCTTGGATTTGATGAGTTCCCATCCTCTTCAAACTTGAGGATTCCTGTCTCACATTTGCAGACATGAGACACACGTTTATGAAGGAGAGGTGCATGTCCAGCCAGAGGTGTCAGCAAGGTCCCAGGGGCAGCATAAGGGATGGAAGTCAATCATTCTGCCTTGAGAGCCTACCAGAGGGGTCTTCATACCTTAGGAAGTAACTGCACTGATACTGATGCTTCCAAAGTGAGTCAGGATTCACCAGCAGAGTCATGAGTCCAGGGAAAGGGAAAGGCAGACATACAGGGGTGGAGGTGTGGCACAATGGCCCATGTGGGACCTGTCAGCTTGGAGAGACCCAGGTGTGTGGTGTGAGAGGGAGGAAGCTGGGCACCAGCTCACAGAGGCCCTCCACATCACAGCCACATCAGACCCATGTCTCTGATGGCTAAGGCTGTAGCAAAAACTGTCTACACCCTGAAAAAGGGGCATGGTCTCTTCCAAGGAGCCACAGCAAGAGAGACCCCAGAATGGGTTGAAGGCAGAAGTTGGAAGAGGTCCAACAGGCTGCTTTTTCTCAGAGGGTGGGTTTTCATTAGTCTGGCAAGGGATTAAGGTATGGTCTCTCCTAAGGCAGGAATGTGGGTCCTATGAGAGTCGGGGTAAAAAGCCTGAGAGTGGAGCCAGACTTCCTGTCTGGACTCACCCTCTCACTCTCTGCATCTTCCTATTCCCCTGCTGGGCACACTCCACCCCCCAGTGAGGCTCACCGCATTCATTCGTCCCTTCTCACCTTACACTGGATCCCTGCCCTCTCCAGCCAGCCCCACCCCAAGCCCGACTGTCTCGCTGCTGCTGCTGCCTTCACACTCCCCTCTCCCTTTTATAGGTGACAGAAACATCTGGTGTTGGGGCATCTGTCCCCCATTAGCTCTGCCAGGGCAAGTGTGTGTCTTGTGTCTCCATATGCAGTGGCTCTCACAGTACAGGAGGCCCCATAATCTCAAGAATGGATAAATGAACACCAGATCCGCTTGAATCTAGGGCTGCAACCTGCATGGAGGCAAACAGCAAACACTTCGGGTGTCTCCCTGTTTCCCACCGCCCTTGCTGAATACCAGCCTCAGCTAAGCCAGGAGGCAGACCCAGGAAGCACTGATTAAAATAACTTTCAAGAATGAAATCTTTTATATTGATTTTTAAATCATTATTCACTATGAAAAAAATCCAAACTCTCTAATCTACCTAATCATGATTTAAAAATTAATATTTTTCACTCCTGGGGGCAGGAATAGATAGGCTGTGCATCTTATTGGCTTTAGTTCTTCATGCCGAGGTGAGGCTCATTAGGAGGGCCTGGCTCATTCTCTAGACCCCTTAGATGGAGACCTAGGAACAAACAGGTGGCCAATTAGAGCCAGGAAGAATGCAAGTCACAAATTAAGCTGGGTGTACTAGCTCATGCCTATAATTCGAGCCCTTTGGGAAGCCGAGGCAGGAGGATTACTTGAGGCCAGGAGTTTGAGACCAGCCTGGGCAACATAGCAAGACCCCATATTTACAAAAAAAAAAAAAAAAAAAGCCAGGCATAGTCATACACACCTGTAATCTCAGCTACTCAGAAGGCTGAGGTGGGAGAATCATCTGAACCTAGGAGTTTGAGCCTGCAGTGAGCTATGATCATGTCACTGCACTCCAGCCTGGGTGACACAGCAAGACCCTATCTAAAAAAAAAATAAACAAAATTATACACATATATATAAACAAGTTTTTAAAAGTAGGGGCACTCAAGAACCATTAGCATCATCTGATGCTTGTGCAGAATTCCCAGGACAGTGTGGGACCCTGAAGGAGGTCCCCTTTGCCCTTGGCGGCAAATTGCATTAACTTTGTGAAACCATCTCTTCCCGGCCCCTCCAGAGTGCCTCTTCCAATACCTCATCTCTCTCTCCTCAATCAATCTTTTGGCCTCAATACTTACCCTTTAAATCAATTCAGCTCTGAGATCCATCTTGCTCTTTTCCCAGCCAGGCTTTAAAATCTCATTGACTTTTATAAATCAATTGTGTTTTAGCTCTCCTGTCCTGCAGCCACTTCTCCATGCTCTAGGGGCTGCACTCACTTAGCTGCAGATAGAAAACATCTCTGGCCCACGGCAGGGCGCCTCACCCCAGGGAGCATCTCCAGAGCTGAGAGCCAGGCAGCTGCCCGAAGGCACAAGTCTATTCAAAGGCTGCCACAGTCTATTCAAAAGGTCCTGAAAACAATCAAATATGTTCAGTGGGGATCTCCAAACCAAAGCAGACCCTGAGATAAGGATTCACCTGCAGTAATCTGTTAACGAGACCCTCAGGGGACACAGCTGGGGGATGCGGGGAGGGAGATCCGAAAGCAGGACATGAGCAAGGCCCTGTTACCCTTTCAGGTGTAACAGGAAAGGGAGGTCTCAGCCCGTGCCCCCAACTGAAGAGTGAAGTACACCCCTGTACCTAGCTAGAAATAAGGTTGGTTAGGGGTTTTTAAGCTCGTAAGTTGGGCGAGGGGTGGACGATATAAACTCCTAGGCACTCCCAGTCTTCCCAGTATGTGGGCAAAACAGGCTCCAGCAGCCCAAGGCCAGTCTTCCAAAACCTGCCAGCAATCCTGAGAAACCACCACCCACCCCTGGGAAGACTGTTGGAAGGACAGTACAGTTGGGGGTGGGGAGGGGAATAGACACAGGAAAAGGGATCCAAGAGAATTTGGGTAGAACTCCATCATGATCCGTATGATCTCAGAGAGCAATGTCTGAGCTTTGGCAGCTGCCAGGTGCTCTTGTCAGTGCAGGGCTGGGCCCATGAGTGATCCACACATCCTCACTGAGCCCCTGATTGGCAAGAGAGAGACGGGGTGGAGGAGGCAGCCTGGAGTGCCAGGCTCACCCAAGCAGCTCACCTGCAGAGAGGGACCAGTGTGCTCACTCACAGTTCCCCGACGGTGGTCCCATGGGAGGACCACAGATAGGCTTGGTCCAGGCTTCCACCAGCATCCTGGCCTGTTCGTTGTAAGCTGATCGGTGTTAGTCTCTCCCACTAGCTTGGGAGCTCCATGCAGGCAGAGGCTCTGTCCTTCTTGCTTGTTGTGGTCCAGAGCCTAGTGTGATGCTTGTCTCAGATAAATACTCACAAGCATGTATCAAATAATGATCCTTTAATTGCTATTTTAGATCTCCTGTAAGGGGATCCAGCTCCACTCCAAAAGAGCTCTTTCATTTAAAACTTTTAATTGTAATTTATATAATAAAAAAATTCATTTCCTTCATGAAATGTACAATATAACAGCTCCAGGCTTCCCTTTAGGAACACTATCACCGTTCTAGGTGAGATATGTTCCTTCCAGACTTAAGTGTGTATGAACACGAGCACCCGCTGAGAAACCATTGCAATGTCTTTTGTTTAGGATTTTTGTTTTCCTTTCCTTTTTATATAAAGTGGTTCCCCATATCCACAGTATTGTGTTTGCAGTTTCAGTTACACATGGACACCCATAGTCCAGAAATAAACAATTCATAAGTTTTAAATTGTATGCTGTTCCGAGTAGCGTGGTGGACTCTCCCACTGTCCCACTCTTTCTTGCCCAGCACATGAATCCTCTCTTTGTCCAGCATCTTCACACTGTCTAAGCTACCTGCCTGTTGTCACTTAGTAACCTTCTCAGCTATCAGATATACTATCACTGTATCACAGTGTTTGTCTTCCAGTAACCCTTACTTTACTTAATAATGGCTCCAGAGCACAAAAGTGTGGTGCCAATTTAGTAATTAAACTTTGTCATAGATATGTATGTATAGGAAAAACTGTATACAGGGTTCAGTACTACCTGCAGTTTCAGGCATCCCCAGGGGGTCTGGGAACATCCACTGGGGATCTAAGAACATATCCCCCCCTTGGATAAGGGGAGACTACTGTAGTTTTATATTTTGTATATTGTTCTGCAACTTACTTTCTTCCACTTCTATAATATAATTGAAGTAAATGTTGAGGTAAAGCAGGAAGGAGAAATGGAGCGGTGGCGGAAACAGCTTCTAAAGAGTGGTAAGAGAGGCGTCGTTGAAAAAGTGATGTTTCAGTAAAGAGTGAAGGGGCTGAGAGAGGAACCCTAGGGCATCCGGGAGGGCCCAGCGAGCAGAGGGCATATGGCAGGTGTAGAGCCAGGTGCTGGGCACATGTCTGCAGGAACAGCAGGAGACAGTGCGGCCAGGACAGGACAGAGGAGGCCGAGACGCCATGTGGCCAGTCCCCAGAACCCTCATAGGCCATAGCGTCAGATCTGACTGTTGCTCTGAGAGAGCTCAGGAGCCTGCAGGGTTTTCATAGGGCGCAACATGATCTAAGTCCCACCTTAAGAACTCTTGCTGGCTGCCTTGTTTAGAAGAGGCTGCAGCAGTAACTCGGGTGAGAAACAAAGCAGCTGGGAGCAGGGAAGGTCTGAGGATGGGGTATCCACTGGCTGAGATGGGGGGACCATGGGAGGAGTGGGTTCTGGGGCAGAGAAAGACCAGGAGTTCTGCTTTGGACATGCAGCATTGGCAGGGTCAAGGCCAGAGTTGAGCCACATGAGGGCCTTCTGTGCACAGATGGTGTCCAAACCCATGAGGCAGAGATATAGACAGACATGGGGGCCAAGGACTAGCCCTGCACACTCAGCACTGAGAGGTCAGGAAGATGGGGAGATGAGAGTGACAGCCGGTGAGGGAGGGGAGAAGCGGGGGAGTATAATCTTGGAACCCAGGGGTACAAAGTGGTCCTGGGACAGAGAGGGATCAGCCTCACCGTCCAGTGCAGCCAAAGGGCCAAAGAATGGGAGGACTGACTGGACGCTTGGGTTGAACAATGTGAGAGTCATTGCCAACGTGGTAAGAGCAGTTCTGGTGGGACAGAGGTTGGGGAAGCCTGACTGGAGTGTGCTCAACAGAGAACAGAAGCCAGGTGCGGTGGCAGGTACCCATAGCCCCACCTCTTGGGAGACTGAGGATTGCTTGAGCCCAGGAGTTCGAGTCTAGCCTAGGCAACGTAGTAGTGAGACTCTGGTCTAAAAGAGAGAGAAAGAACAGGGCAGGAATTGGAGACAAGGATTGAAGACAGTGAGGTGCTGGATAAAAAGAGAAGCTAACCATGTTAGCTTGTATATTTTGATCTCATTCTTTTCAAGTCTTTTCTAATGTGAATATAGCACAGTTTGTCCATTTTCTTACTAATGGGGACTCAGGTTTTTGCATTTTTAGATATCAATGGGCATGCTTGATTGTGACTACCCATGCATTTGTAGTTCTCTCTGCAGGACAGAGGTGAGCAGCACAATTGTTAGATTGCAGAGTATGCATGTTTTGTTGTTGTTGTTGTTGTTTTGGGGTTTTTTTTTTAGACAGGGTCTTGCTCTATTGTCCAAGCTGGAGTACAGTGATGCAACCTCAACTCACTGCAACCTCTGCCTCCCAGGCTCAAGGAATCCTCCCACCTCAGCCTCCTGAATAGCTGGGACCACAGGGGCACACCACCATGCCCAGCAAATTTTTGTATTTTTTGTAGATATGAGGTTTCGCCATGTTGCCCAGGATGCACGTTTTTAATTTTAATGAATACAGCCCAATTACTCTCTATATGTGACTTAGGATTACTCACAGCCTCACCAACATGTGATGTTGCCAAACTTAAAAAAAAAAAGTACCTATCTAAATGGTACACAGTGCGGTATCTTATTACGGCTGTAGTCTGCATTTCCCCTCTCACTGCTGAAGTTCAGCATACCCATACATGCTAGTAGTTATTTGTATTTCCTCTCCCTTCTATTGCATATTCACTTCTTTAATTTGTTCAATTCTGAGAAATGAAGGATCCCTCCTGGATGAGAAAATGGCGTGAAACGGTGCCTCCTCTGCTGGCCTTGCACCTTGAGGTGACTTTGCATTGAACAGCCCTTTTGCTCTCCTCTAATGATGAATGAACCTTTGGGTACTTGAATTCCATTTGCCTACACCCAGGGTTTTGACCTCTTGGGTTTGTGTTAACGTTTTTTCATCTCAGGCTTCATTTCTTTTCGAGTCTGCGGGCTCGCTGGCACCCTCCCTCTTAGCCTGGCGCTCCTCCTCTCTGGAGGCTCTGAGCTGAAGCACCTAAGGGCTGCTTAGGCTCCAATGGCAGTCTCAGAACTGCAGTGTCCGTAGTGAGCAAGACCAGCCAGGGTTTGAATCCCAGCTCTGCCACATAAGAGCAATGTTGTGTGACCTTGAGGAAGCTCTTCTCTCCTCTGAGCCTCAATTCGAACATCTGAGAAATCAGGGCTGCTCTGAGAAATAAGTGAAATTATTCAGGTCACCCACCTGGCCCTAGCTCTGGCCATCACAGGCTCTTGTGCACGTCCATCCCTCCCACTGCCCACCCACCCCAGCCCTACCCTGCCCATGCACTGAGTTTCTTCTTTCTCTCATCTCACCCCAAGAGGAAGCAATGCCCCCATGACCACCTCCAGCATCCCCAGGACGGCCAGGCCAGAGTCATGCAGCAAGCGCCAAGTCTACCATCCTCAGTGACTGGGAAGGCGTGCAGCCCATGTCCTCCCTCACAGGCCAGATGGCGGGGCTCAGCGCAACCTGCACAGTCCGGGCCAGGCCACCCAAGGGTTTATGGGCACCCTGGCACAGATGCAGCTCAGGGCCACAGCAATATAGAGGCATGAGATCAGGATATAATCAGAATGAGCACAAGGAGGGCTATGGGGAACAGGTAGACTCTCTAATCCCAGCCGGTAGGGCCTCAGCTGGTGGGGCACTTCGGAGCAGAGGAAGGCCTCATTCCTGCTACAGGGCACCTCCTTGCCCCCTGCCACAACAGAAGAGAGTGTCTTGCCATCTCATGCTAACCTCTGACCACCTGAGCTCAGGCTCCACATCCTGTCACCTCGCAGGAAGCTCCCTCTTGACACATCACCCCACCTGACCGTCACCCACAGCCTCCACCTCTGCCAGTCCAAATGCACTTAAACCGGCTCAGGTCCCTCCCATTCTAGCAAGGGGCACCCTGCCCCTCCATGCCACCCTCCCCTCCAGCACACTCCCCCCTTCTCTCCTGCTTGCAGGGAACATTCCTGAAAGAGTTCTCCGGGCTCCTTTGCTGTACTCCCCCTCCTGTCACCCCTACCCTTTCTCTGTAAAGTGGCCCTTGTGTACCCTCACCCCTCCACCCACGACACTGCCACCTTAACTCTCTTCCCTTGGCGTGGTTTACCTGCTTTTGAAAATTTTGTTTATAATTGACACATAATGATTGTACATGCCTGTGGGGTGCAGTGTGGAGGGAGCTACACACAGGAAAATCCTGTGCTGCAGAAGGGTGGCGATTGCCAGGCTGGGGCTGGATTTTCCTCTGTGCATAATAAATACCATAACTACTTCTGTGAAGAGAGTAAGATTTTTTAGAACTCTGTGTAGGAAGATCTGTGTGTAGCTCCCTTAGTAGCTGCATATCTATTCTGGAGAATCTTGTGGAAGGCAGGAGCTAAGAGTCAGGAAGTAGCGCAGGCAAGGGATGGTTATATACAAATCGGTTCAGTAAAGGGGAGATGAAAAGAAGGCAGAATGCACAGAGAGAATCTTCAGATTTGGAAACTAAGGGACTCTAGGGCTTGACGGGGAGAGATTTGTCTGAACAAGTCCAAGCTGTTAAGTCTGGTTGGTCATGGAGCCCTGGATGAGAATGGGGAGGAGGAGTGGGTTGGGGAGAGACATGTTGAATTTGGACATAGGCCCAGATAACCATGAGACGTTTCTCTGGAGTGTCCTGCAGATGGTTTGACACATGAGTCTGAAGCTCCTGAGTAAGATCCAGGCAGAAATAATGCCCTGGGATTCGTAATGAAATAGAGACAGCTGGGACAACCCTGGGCAACAGCAGGATTTGGGAGGATGGAGGAAGTTGAGGCCAGGAGCAGGCTGGGGAGGCGGAAAGAAACTTGGGCAAAAACGCTGGTATTTGGGCTCTGCAGAGGGGGAGGAAGAGCTTCCAGAAGCAGAAGGTGATTAACAGTGTCTGAGCCACCACAAGGCATCAGAGGATGAGACCCTGAGATCCAATTCAGGTTGTATTTGGTCAGAGCAATATCAGGAGAGGCCAAAATCTCCAAATGCAAGGAGTTGGTGGGGACTGGGGGGTGAGGAAGGAGAGGCAGGTGTGTGGGCTACCCTCTCAAAATGTGCCTGTCAGCAAGAGTAGGTGACAGCGGCCCGTCGGCACATGCACTCATGTGAGCCAAGAGATTGCAAGTGCCAGGCTAGCTTCTTCCTCCCAAGCCTGAGCCCCACCTCCCCTGAGGTCATCCCACACTCTAGTATCCTTCGAGGCCTGGCCTGGGGGCTCCCTCCGCGGGGTGGAGGGACCTCAGCAGAGGTTTACAGCGGAAGGGTCGGCACCTCAGGGTCAGCATCCACAGCCTTTGCCTGCCCCACAAGGCCTGTGCTCTTTCATCCCTCTGTGGTGGTTGTGATTTACTTCCCCTGCCAGAGTGGGGGACCCCACGGGGAACACCATCAAGTCAATTGGGCTCTGTACCTGGAGGAGCTCCATAGATTTGGAATAAATGGATGAGTGAATGGATGGTCCTGCATGTGCATGGAAGAGCCACCTTTGGGAAGAGCGGAGGGCGAAGGGCACCCTCCTCCTCTCTGGTCCTGAGCTTGCCTGGGGCCTGCTCCTGGGGCCCCTCCAGAAACTCGGATCCGTTCTGGAGACTTAGAATGCCAGAGCTGTTTGACTTGAGGCCTGGTTTAAATATTAACAGGACCAAATAAATTGATTAAATGAAGTGCAGATGACAGGAACAGCGGTTACTAATAAATCATAGCAATGATTATTTTCCTTTCAAGAAGCTCCATCAGCCTAATATGTGTGTGATTGATCAGCTAGGGAAAATCTTAGGCTGGTTTGGCAGCTTCAGCAGCATCTGCAGGAAGTGCCTCCTTGTCAGAGGGGCTGGAGCCAGCCTTTCCTATCCTCCAGGGTGGGGCAGGTGGGACCCTCGGGGATGCCTGCATCTACTGAAATAGAGACCACCCAGAGCTTCCTGCCTACCGGCTCCCTTGCCCCGGTGAACATGGCCCCCCATACCTGCTCCCTCCTTATGTGAAGCTCTCAGGAGGCCTGATGCCTGGGCCTTGGGCATCAGGGCACAGAGTGTGCCCACCTTCTTTGTCTTGCCACACTGACTACAGGCCAGTCCCGCAGTCAGCCACGTATTGATTGCACAAGATCCTGCTCTCAGCCAGGCTCAGAGTCCATGGTCCTGTGCACAGGGAGCTCACCCTTCTTGAGGCAGGCATGCCTGGACAGAGAGCACCTCACAGACATTGTCCACCACTGGGACAGAGGGTACAGCAGTGCTCAGAGGAGTTGGACTGTGCTGATGAGTCACCAAGTTTTTGTTGAGCTCCTAATGTGCACCAGCCCTGCACAGGATACTATGAGGGATGTGGAAGGAAGAGCAGGTGCATTTAATGAGCCAGCTTCAGGCCCTGTTGTAATAGAAGACAAGAGACAGAATCAGGGATGTAGCTCTAGAACATTCCATGACTTCTGTCCCCGCTGAAGACCCTAAAGAGTGCTCTGCAAACATCTGTGGAAGGACAAAAGGTGCTCCATAGCCCTTGAAGATTCTGATAAGAGATAAAGGAGAATTCAAGAATAGACAGTGGAGGCCTGAGCCAACCCACCAGCTCCAGAGACTCCTCCCCACCAGGGGAAACAACATCTCTTGAGTCTCATGGTAGGAATTTCATGTGATTAAACAACAAAAGCCCAGGCACTGGTGACTTAATTTGACCAGCGATTCTCAACCCATTAAAGGAATTTTAGAGATGAGCAAGTTGAGACCCAGGTAAGAAAACTCAGTAATCAAAGGGGCACACCTCTCCCTGTCCTCCTCAGTCCCCTGCCAGACTCCACTCAAGCCCAGGGGTCCTGAAAACCCTTGTCAGCTCCACCTCCCAGGGCCTGATGCAGCCCCAGCCCTGGAAAGGGACTGGTGAGTGCTGCTGAATCCAGCCTTGCTCAACCCCTCACTGGATTGAGATGGAGAAGGGGAGGGGGCAGCCCTGGAGCAGAAAGGCCCCTTCTGATAATGTTGGGTCTCTTATGGCACAACCCCACCTGTCTCATCAGAGGCTCACCTCACCCTCATCTGGGCAGGGTGGTTTCTTCCAAGTCTGTGTCCTCCACACAGGGCTGCTGAGGTTGCAGAGCAGCCAGGGCTCTGCAGCACAGATGCAGGATAGGGTGCTACAGGTGTCTGGAAATACAGGTTCTGGAAATTCCAGGCTGTAGAAAGACTTGCAGGAAGGGCTGGGGCTCCTGTGGAGAGGGAAATGGGGCCTGGTAGCTCTGGGCCTCCAGGACTCCAGGTTTTTATGCCACTGAGTTTGACTCAGTGCTCCTCCTGCTGTAGGCAATCAACTAAATGGGCAAAGGGAGCGAGCAGACGTCTCATACAATTAGTAGAAGCCCATGCAAAGATGTTCCAGCTGATTAATCACCCAAAATCAGAACAGCTAAGACAATAACTTCGTGCCATTTTATACCTACTAAATTATGGAGTAGGAATGCCCAAATTATACTATTTTATGTTGGTGGTGATGGGGAAAGTGGCACATTGGCATAATTGTGTGGTGGAATACAGCCAAACGCCATCTCTAGAAGGCAGTGTGTAGTGGCATTTAAAGGGCCAGGGGCCAGAGAGCGGTCCATTCTCTGCCCTGTGACCTCGCTGCTGGGAGCCCAGCTTTAGGAAACAAATTCTGCATGGAGACATCCACTGGGCCATCTCCATTATCCTAATCCTCATCACCATAGTAACCCATTACTAGGCACCCGTACGTCTAAGCACTCTGCAGTTATGGTGTCTCCCCTCTGCCAGCTTGCCCTGCTGGGTGAGGTGTTGTTATCTCATATGGGCCCAGTTTTCTGATTGGCAAACTGAGGCACAGAGAGTTCACAGAGCTGGTGGTGATGCAAACTCAAGCCTTAGTCCAAAGCCTGTATTTCTTCAGTTGGGTCCCAACATCTTTTTAATTAAATAACTCACATTGAGGAGAATGCCAATACCCATCAACGTAAGAATCTAAAGGCAATGTATGGTGTGCCCATTTGCAAGGATAATAACCAGCCATAGAAATAAAGGAGGGAAGCACACTCTAAATCCACATGAACAAGTGTAGGGACTAGCCCCACAGAAAGGAGGGAAAAAAAGTGCTGATCATTCTGAAACACAGATAAGGTGAAGCTCAAGCCCAGTTTCAGGGCTCTGTTGGGCTTCAGAAGGGGCTGTTTTCCTTGAAAGTCCTGGGCCATGTGATCCACACTCAGCTCCCTGATTTGCCTTCCCGTTAGTCTCTGGAAAAAACCCACTGTCCTGAGGAATCACCAATCCAGCTTCAGTGTGCAGGGGCAAGCATGCAAACAACTCACTTCCTCTCTGGGCCAAAACACAGCCAAGGCAAGGCTAGAGCATTCAACCTCAACCTCTCCAGCAGCAGAAGGAAAGCAATAGGGAATCAAGGTGGAGCAGGTGAGGACCTAGACAGTCTGACACCAGGGTGGCTAGTGGTACTCATAGATCTATCACAGCTACTTGGGTCCCAGAGGGAGAAGATGAGGCCTCCTGTGAATGCTGCTGCTGTCCATGAGCCAACCCCTTCCAGAGCAGGGACCTGTGTAAAAGTGATAGATTCAGTATTATACCGCAGGCCGTATGACAGTTGAGGTGAAGGTGTGAACACGAGTGTTGGGGTGATCGGACCCAACACCAGGCTGTGGGAGCGATGAAGTCCAGCGGAGTCAAAGGAATGAGAAAAGACAAGAGAGAAAGTGGGACTGGGGGCCAACGTTAGTACAGAGGCTGCGAAGGCCCAAGCTCTGGGAGCCCACACCATTTATTGGTGATCAAAGAAAGAAACAGGTGGTGAGGATGTGGAGGTTGAAAGGAAGAGTGTATCAAGCAAATGTGCTACAGCTGTGATGGTTTAGCATTTTCTTTGAAACTTATGGCTACTTGAGATAATGGGAATGCTAGAAGCAAGGAGCCAGCAAGTCTAGACACATTGCAAAGGCCACCAGGGATTTTAGACCCTGGACCCTGGACATGTTTCAAGCCCTGCCTCAGCTTCTCTCTCAACACTCAGCTTTTCTCCCAACACACCAAGCTATAATGTGTCCTCAGACACTGCCTGAGTGCTATGTAATTTTTTTTTTTTTTTGAGACGGAGTCTTGCTCTGTTGCCCAGGCTGGAGTGCAGTGGTGCAGTCTCAGCTCACTGCAAGCTCCGCCTCCCAGGTTCAGGCCATTCTCCTGCCTCAGCCTCCCAAGTAGCTGGGACTACAGGCACCTGCAACCATGCCCGGCCAATTTTTTGTATTTTCAGTAGAGACAGAGTTTCACCGTGTTAGCCAAGACGGTATCAATCTCCTGACCACGTGATCTGCCCGCCTTGGCCTCCCAAAGTGCTGGGATTACAGGCGTGAGCCACTGCGCCCAGCCAGTGCTACGTAATATTTAATGTCATGTTAAGATACAAAAAATACCTAACAATAAGGGTGACCCTAAGTATCCAGTGATATATAACCACCATGACTTACGTCTATTCCCTGCCCTCCACAGTAATGAGGACACGCATGTAGAACTGGGTAAGACATCATCTCCTCCAGTCCCCACCCTTCAGTCCAGAGTGGCAGAAAGACAACCACACAGATAATCACCAGCCATGGGCCACCTGTCCTGGTAGGGGAGGGAGTGACTATCTGGAGGAGATTCAGAAGGAAGGCTCCATGGAGGAAGTGTCCTTTGAGTTGGCTCTTGAAGGATATGTAGGAGCTCACCATGCGGCTAATGCCAGGGTATGGATGGGAGAGGGATGGAAGAAAAGTCCAGGCTAGTGGGACCGTGTGGGCAGAAGTAGGCCAGGCTTAGGGAACTGCAGTCACTAGTGTAGTGGGAAGAGCTTACAAACACACACACAGAATCACAGATACAGTGCAAGAATTGTAGGTCACAGGCACTGTGCTTTCCAATCACAAGTTAGGATCCATGGTCTAAGAATTACAGGTGTGATTACATTTGAACTCAGAATGATTTCTCCAGAGTTCAAGATGGCCCCTCCTAGTGATCACTGCGGCAATGGCCTTGATACTGGCCAGAGAGAGGAGAGGAGCTTCCCTGGGGACAGAGGAGAATAAAGGAGGGGGACAGAAGGGGAAGGAGTAGGGGCAGAGGGGACAAGAATTCAGTCATCCCTGTGAAGGGCAGCACCAACCTTGGCGGGGTGTGGCTCAGCACCATCAACCAGAAGAAGGACCTACAGGGCTCACGGGCACTCAGAGGCTCTGGGGTAGGAGTGCTGGCCCCTCTGCCCTGCCAGGAAGCCACCAACAAGCCACAGCAAACAGCTGAAGCAGAAGCCCCACTGTTGGATGGTCCCAGGGAACAAATACAAAGGCTTTGGGGGCTCGGATGCCTCCAGAAGAGAGGGGCTAAGCAGAAACCAGATCTGGGTGGGGCCAGCTCCTTCTGGACCTGAGCAACAGGAACCCTACTAGACTGTGAGCTCCAGGAGGATCCAGAGGTTTATCTGTTTTTTATTTCACTACTTTGTCCCCTGGAAAACTGGAATGGTTTTGTGCACATAGTAAGAAATCAATAAGCAATGGCTGAATGAATAAATGAATCATTGAACAAATGAATGGGTGGATGGATGAATCCATGGATAAACAGGTGGATGCATGGATGGATACAAGGATGCATGGATGAACAAACGTGGAGGAATGAAGAACCTGGGATCCCAGAGACAGAGCAGAAACTAACCAGGTGGGCAGGCTGTACCCCTACCCCAGGGGGATCACTACAGGCTCCTGCACAGATGCTCCAACCCATGCCCCTTCAATGCCAAGGGGAAGTAGGCCCAGCTGCTCACATCCTGCTGGCCTTGGCTTCCATGCATCAGTCACGAGGCAGCTGGGATGCCAGGATGGGGGTAGGACTGATAGCAGGCACGCTGCCTTCATGCTCACTGTGTGTGTCCTTGGCTTTCAGCCCGCTCCAAAAGCCTGGTGATGGGGGAGCAGAGCCGGAACCCCGGGAGGACACCCTGCCCTCACATGCTGGGCCCCGTGCTGAAGGCAGGCTGGCTGAAGAAGCAGAGGAGCATCATGAAGAACTGGCAGCAGCGCTGGTTTGTGCTGCGTGGGGATCAGCTTTTCTACTACAAGGACAAAGATGAGATCAAGCCCCAGGTGAGAAGTGCATGTCCGGTGTGCCGTGGGCATCACGGCAGGGCTCCACAAGAGGGAAGACCATGCCCAGGAGAAGGGAGGAAGGCACAGAGCCACTGACTCCATCACAGTGATGTTTTGCCAGGATTTCCAAAGTAATTTTCATTCTTATCCCCCACGTTCCTGGTATCACAGCCTGTTTTACTGGAACATTCCACAACTTCTGCAATGAAAATGTTTCCTTAAAATGTTGATAGAGAAGGTCCCTGCCCAACTTAAGAAAGCAACTCTTCCATGTTCTTTTTGGCCCCTTCATGCTTCCAAGAAGGACATACATGCACACATTTCATTACTTCTGTCTTGCAGGAAAATGGGTCACCAGACACATCTAGCCTCAAACTGAAACCTGGCTCACTCTGAAGCCCTTGTGCCCATCCCGCATAGGGTTTCTGTGTCCAGCACTGTGAGACCCACATTTTAAGAAGGTGCTTTAAATATTTGCCTTTTATCCAAATTGCACTAAGTTTACTCCCTCAGAGCAGCAAGTAGCCTCACCCATCACAGTGTAGCCTCGTCACAGCGACCCATGCAAACGTCGTAATGAGGTACTCTGTGTGCTGCCATCCAAGACACCTGGGCCAGAAGCACTTGGGCAATCCAGTCCCTGTGATGGGTTTCAGAGAGAGAAAGGGTATCTCTTGGGGAAAAAACAGCAAGGGTTCTTAAAGGACTTGTCCAAAAAGCTGCTTCTAGTCATGGGTCCAAGTCAGAGAGGGCAGATCCCCTTGTTTGGGGTCACAGGTCACAGAATCTTGCTGGGAAGGGACCTGGTTCACATCCAGCCATCCCCACAGCATGGGGGCAGAGAGGGGACTCTGGGATGGGCAAGGGGTGAAGGGGGAGCTGGGCATGAGAAAATGTCCCTTTCTCTCCTCTTTCAGTTCTTCTAAGCATGTCAAGGATAAAGTGTCAACCCTGTGAGCCTACCTTTGACACTTCTCAAACACTTGGATCCTCCTTTTAAACAAAATATGGGGGTGCGGGGGTGGAAAGGGAACAGGCCTCATCTTACTTAGAGCCTTCAGTGCAACAGGAAATGGCTGTTCATGAATAACTTTCCACCTTCGTTCTGTCCATTCCAATAGCTACCTCTATGGAAAGTAATTCCAATAGCTACCTCTGTGGAAAGTTCCCACTTGTGATAGAGATATCAAGTTTTCCTTTCTAAAATACTGTATATTGACATTAAAACCAAAAGTGTTTCACAGCAACGTGAATGCACTTAATGGCATTTACCTATATATTTAAAAGTGGCTCAAATAGTAGACTTTTTGTTACACATCCGTTACCACAATAAAAATAAATTAATTAGAAGTAAGACTGCTTCAGGAAAACTTTTACACAAATAATAGCACAGATGAAACGTGAGTATGACAAAAATCATGAAGGTGGATTCAGAAAACCCTGATGTTGTCCAGCCTCCTTGATTGTATGAGAAAGGAGAACTCTAAGTTAGTTAAGTGAGCCAGATAGGAACTCTGGAATCAGCTAGATCTGAACGAGACCTAGCACGCTAGCTGTGCAGTGTGAACAAAAGTTTTCTGAAATGGAATATGGGGGAAAGAGACTTTATTCCAGTGAACAGTTTGCAAACTGGGGAGACACAGCTTCCATGCAAAAGGTGAAGGTGTGTTCCAGAGAACATAAGGGAGGGTTCTATAGCAAACTTGCCAGCCCAGGTTCCCAATCAGGTCTGTTTATGCAAATGGAGGATTCGGACTTATTTAGTTCTGAGGGATGATACAGCTGAGCTCTGGAAGGTAAGTTCTGATTGGTTGGTTCAGGTGAACTCTAATTGGTTGGTTCAGGTGAGATCTGAAAGTTCCAGAATTAAACAGGAGTCTGGTCTTTGGGGAAAGGCAGAGTACATGTGTGATCCCTAGTCAGCCAATGTCCACTTGGCCCTATTTTAAATTTAGGTCCAGTTAGCCCCTGGGGACTCATCTTCAAGGACTGACTGTTTCAGGTTCACATTTGTTTACAATGGGGAGTACATTTTTTTTTTTTTTTACTTTAGATTGTATCATTTGTAAAATGGAGACAATATTACCTCCATCACAGAGATGAGCTAGGGGTTAAATTGTATAACATACACATAACTGGGTACAAATCCTAGCACACTGGATACTCAAATCTGAGCCAACAAGCCCACGCAGCCCTGCCCTCACCTGGCCCCCAACTGCCCCCCAGGCTCACCCCTAGGCTGGGCACCACGCCCCTGGTTCCCCACAGTCATTTCCTTCTGGCTTCCCAGTTTTGTAGACCAGCCTTGGCCCTTCAACAGTGTCTTGGCTTTCCTGTCTGACCTGTTGGTGATCTGTCACTCTGATTACTGTGAACAGAGTTGCCAGAGTTGCTCCCAGCCTTTCAGAGCCCTGCCTGGACCCTTACTGTCACCCTCCTCCTGGACCAGCCCACAGCGCTGCCTCCTGGGAGCAGGACTTTGTGATGCTGGGAGAGCCCGGGTGCTCATGACCCTGAGGCCACCCAGGCCACACATGGACAGAGCCTCTTCTGCCACAGGCTTCCCCACGTATTCCTTATAGTGAGCCTTGAAGTGGCCCTGGGAGCCCTCACCCATCAGCTAGCTCCATAAGGAACCTCTATCTCCTGAAATTTCTAAGCCAGACACTCCTCTCCCTCCCCTGCCATGTTTTCCAGACCTCCACATCCTCTGGTGGAAGCAACTAATAAAATGGAGGCATGGACATCCGTAGTCACCAGCCAGGACACAAGAGCAGCCCTTAAGCCCAATCCAAACTGGACCAGGGCATTTATTGCCAGGGAGCACGTTGGATCATGAGATGGGCCAGTATCTCCCAGCAGATGCCAGCATCTGCCCAGAGCTCTTGTGGCCTTTCTGGGTCTGGCTGGCACTCACTCCCAATTCCTCTTGGGGCAATAAAACTTATTCCCATTTCCCCCAACAAAGCCTGGCTTCTATGGCACCCCACTGCCCAGGTTCCCAATCTCAAGGCAACTGTCGGTCAATTTTGATTCATTCAGCTTATACAATATGATCTCAAACTTGCACAGCTGCTGGCAACATAGCCTCACAAATTTCTATTTAATTGCATGAACGGCATGTAATAGACTAATTCTCAATATCTGGTTCCTGGAAAAATATGCCCTGCTCACTGTTCTCAGTGACAGGGGGCCCAGCCGGTCAGCACTCTCCTGTAGGACGGGCTGCACCAGCAGATGTAACTGTCGGGAAGAGGGATATCCAGCCACGTTTGATGCTGCGCAGAGCTCACAACACAGGAGGAGAATCACTCCCAGCCCACATTCCTTGTTCTCTCTCCAAAGCCCGATCTCTTCCCCTCTCCCCATCTTGCTGGCAGGAGGGTCAGCAGAGGACAGAGAGCATAGAGACAAGACAGTTCAAGACAGAGAAAGAGGAAGCAGCTTGCACAAGCTCAGGTGGAAAGACCAGGCAAAGGCATGTCACAGCAGAGCCTGAAAGTGCACCCTTGTCCCTCCAGCTTTTCCCAGCACCTGTCCCTGAGGGTTTCTAGCAGACAGATCCCACAGTTTCACAAGTAAAGGCTTCCAGATTTTTTAAACCTTAGTGATTTTAGCTTGTGCTTGGAATGTTGAGTCGTGAAAACTCCTGCCACATTCTTTGTTGATCAGCTTGGTCTATTTCCACTGTTGGGAACTCACTTTAAGTCTAGTTATGTCGGTCCTTTATTTGTTGTGGGTTTCTTGGCTTTGAATAGAAATGGAACAAAATAGACATGGAAAGTATAACTTCCGAAACCTAAGACCAAAAAAAAAAAGTAAAAAATTAAATGTGATCAGTTGAGCAAATGGGACAAAATGGGGGAAAGGAAAAAAAAAAAAAAAGAAAGAAAGACAAGTAAAAAACAAATAAATAAGACAGCAAAAGAATATACAACATTTTGTTTCTCATAATAAACATGAATAGGTTAGATCCATCTATCCCTTAAAATAGAAAGTGTAGATTGGGTCTAAAAAAGAGAGAGGAATAAACAAAAAGATTAAAAAGCAAAAGAATGCGGGAAAAAAAGGTAAGCAAGTAAATGTTAGCAAAAAGAAAGCAAATTTAGTAACATCAAATAAAGTAGGATTCAAGATGCTAAGAAAAAAGGGGAACAGAGAGATATAATTCCTAATATAGATAACCTACTGAGAAAAGAGAGGAGCTGTGAACTTTTATGTTCCTAATGACATAGCTTTGAGGAAGACATAAACAAAGAACACTCATTGTTTCCCTTTAAAAAAAAAAAGACTTTTTCAAAAAAATGAAATCAGAGACCCATTCACTGTCAATAATACTAAAGCAAAAAAGACAAGTTAATAACAAAATGACATTGAGGAGAGTGTGCAGGCATGAGAGAGCGAGGATCAAACACACACACACAGACACACACACACACACACACACGCACGCACTGCATAATACTTCTGTAGTTAATGAGAAAACCAAAACTCAAATTCAAACTTCCAGTTAAGGGTGACATTTAAAAGTCACATTTGGCTCCTCCACATCACAAAACTTCATGAAACAGCACTAAAGGATGTTTTTAAAGGCACAAGCACAACTAGATGGAAAGAACATGATGGGAGAAAGCATTCTGTATGCAGGAAAACAGACGAGGGAGAGCCTGCTGATTTCTTTAGCTGATCCAGACAGCTAAATCCCAAACCAGCACAAAGGAGAGCACGGAAGCTGTCTGGTTTGCAAAACAAAACTCCTCAAAGACTTGGGCTTGGCGGGACTAGATATCTCTGGAAATGAGGGCAAAAAGGGAGCTCAGGACAGGAGCACTGGGTGAAGGTTAACTTAAAAAAAGCAGTAAGGGCCAGGCGCAGTGGCTGACGCCTCTAATCCCAGCACTTTGGGAGGCCAAGACAGGCAGATCACTTGAGGTCAGGAATTCGAGACCAGCCTGGCCAACATGGTGAAACCCCGTTTCTACTAAAAATACAAAAATTAACCAGGTGTGCTGGCACATGCCTGTAATACCAGCTACTCGGGAGGCTGAGACAGGGGACTTGCTTGAACCTGGGAGGTAGAGGTTGAGATGAGATTGCACCACTGCACTTCAGCCTGGGCAACAGAGCGAGACTCTGTCTCCAAAAAAAAACCAAAAAAGAGTAGTTAGATTCCAGATTTTCTGAACAATCCGTTGCCAAGAGGTGACTGCCCGCCCCCACTCAGCTGTAAGACTGGAGTTGTATTCTCTGAGAATAAAAGGGAGCCCTTTAGAATGGGGACTCTGGCCCTTTCTTGGTGGAATATCTTAGAGAACAGGAAGGTTGGGAGAACATCAGTGTGCAGACCAGTTCCTTAGCCCCCAGTCTCCATCCACATTTGGTTTCCAAGCCCCAGCAGTCAGGAGTAGCCCCCAGGAAGGAAACTGATGAATTTTCTCCAGTAAATTTCTCCAGAGGTTCTCCAGTAAAATGGCAGAGGTGGACCCCCCTGTGTATGCCCTCCCCATCCTCCAATGCCACCCAGTCAGCGCCATAGAGAACCATTCCCAAGTGGGAGTGATAGGCCTGGTTCAGCAGACATTCGAGGAAAGACTCTCATTTGAGGAACCAAGACAAAAACAGGAAAAAAAACAAAAAGCAAGTTGCAGGCAGCAGATACTGTGCAGGGGGAAGAAAACTGTTATACAAAACTACTGTAATATCCTCAGAGAGAATCTGTAAATACGGAAGAGTCAGAGGAGGAACCCATCCCCAGAAGTCAGAAATAAGATATCATGAATAAAAACTCCAAAGAAGGGTTGGATGAAAACTTGACACTCCTAGGAAGAAGAGGACAATAAGAGAGACAACCCAATGTCCGACTAGAAGGAGTTTTAGAGAGAGAGAAATGAAGGAAAAAAAGTCTTTAAAGAAATGCTTGAAATAAATTCCCCAGGATGGGGGTATAAACACTAAATACTAACTGAGGTAACCAAAATTACCGTGGAGGTTTGGGAAGGCATGTGGTTGGGTGGCGGTGGGTGGCAGTCGGGGGAGGGGGGTGGTGTGGGTGGAGAAGGGGCAGAAAGCAAAATCTCACTGCCCCTGCTAGGAATTCCACAGACAATGACTAAAATGTAAAATCAAAAAGGAGTAACATAAGCATACTAATTGGAAATAAATATCTTAAAAAAAGGAAAAAGATAGAAAAGAAACCTCGTCTGAAAGCATAGAACGTGGTGACAGATGCAGGCAATGGCAGAGGAGGAATTTGCTGCCTCATGCTAAGCCGTGTAGAACTCTTGATTCTTCAAACTATGTGCAAGTGTAACTTTCATTGTAAAAAAAAAAAAGTGAAATAAGATGGAAATAATTTATTTTTGAGATTTTGAGCGTACAGATAAGACAAATCAGAGCCATGGAGCAGGGATGTGGGGCAGGGGAGTGAGCTGGTGATAGGGTCAGCTTGCATTTTTTCTGTGTTACTATAATTTCTCACGTTGAGACTTTCCCCATGTAAGTCCATATTTTAAAGTATTTTAAAAATTTAAACAAGAAAAGAAAAACTAAAACCAAAAAAAAGGAATGCAGCAGGGCCACAGCGTTAGAGGTTCTTTGGATGACCAGGAGGGGAATGGGGAGGCCAGGCCAGGGGCTCCCTCTTCTACAAAGGGCCACTGAGCCCCACTCTGGCCTCTGAAGAGGCCCTGGCACATTGGAGGTTCTTGGAAGATGTGTTTAAAATGAACCTAGGAATGGTGTGGGAGGTCCACAGATGCTATGTGTCTGGCAGCCCACACCCGGTGGGGAGCCCATAGTCTCTGACATAGGGCATAGGATGCTCATCCTACAGGCGGGAACACAAAATGCAGATGTGGGACTAGAGGACGCCTGTAGAGGGGCTTCACTGCCACACCCAGGATCTAGGTCCGCACTCCGTGGGCTGCAATAGGGGTCGGTGAAGGTTGTGGGTTGCTTATACTTGGCCATCAGAACCCCAAGAAGAGAGTCATCCTGCAGCAGCACAGATAGGGGCTGGCCAGGACCAGGCTGGAAGCAGAAAGGCCACTTAGATGGGGCTGGTGTTCTAATATCAGCTGAGGCCAAGAAAATCCTCACCATGCTGGAACGAGGGCTGGGGGCCTTGGAAGAAGCAGGGGGAGGGAACATGGCAGGTGGAGTTTGGAATCCACTCTTCCCCCTCCCACCTACCTGCCATGGCTGATGCAACATTACGTTCTGGAAGAGGCAATTTAAAAATCACTTTGAGAGCAGGCTAGGTTTCTGTTGTATGTTTTATTTTTTTTCCAGGAGAATAAGTGAGGGAAGCTCAGCAATAAGGAGCCATAGAAGATTGATTTAAAGTTTGATGTAATTGAATAAAAGCTTGCGACTGGTGGGGAGAAAGACAAGACGGATGGGAAAGCACATGCACTTCTAGGAGTGGAACATTAATATTGGACAGTCAGAAACCAGAAATCTTTAAGAAAGAGGAAACCTCAGGGGAAGAAAGAGAGGCCATCCTATCCCATAGCTTGAAGGTCACAGGAATATTTCAACCTGCAGGGAATCTTCATTCCCCAGCTCATTGTTTACCAAACTTGCACGTCAAAAACAAAAACAAAAAAACAAAATGTTGCTTTCATGAACTCTGTGTCAGTCCGTTCTCCCATTGCTGTAAAGAAATAGCTGAGACTGGATAATTTTTTTTAAAGCGGTTTAATTGGCTCATAGTTCCGCATTCTGTACAGGAAGCATGATGCTGACCTCTACTCAGCTTCTGGGGAGGCCTCAGGAAATTTACAATCATGGCGGAAGGCGAAGAGGGAGCAGTCATGTCACATGGCCAGAGCAGGAGCAAAAGAGAGAGCAGGGAGATGCCACACACACTTTTAAACCACCAGATTTCATGAGAATTCAGTCTCTATTTTGATGACAGCACCAAGAAGATGGTGCTAACCACTCAAGAGAAACCGCCCCCATGATCCAATTACCTTCCGCCAGGCCCCACCTCCAACACTAGGGATTACAATTAAACATGAGATTTGGATGGAGACCCAGAGCCAAACCATATCACACTCCTTCCCTGAGTCCTTGACCTGGAGTAGATGCCTGGGTTGTCTCCATTTCTCAAATGAGGAAACTGAAGGGCTGACATCAGGCCAAGACTAACAGGTACTCACTCTCAGATAGCGCGTGAAGGCTGACACAAGTTCAGTGAGACTGCTAGGACAACCCCCTGCTGTGCCATTAATGTCTGCCCACACAAACCTCACACCTTTGGCTGGCTCTATCTTCCATGGCCCTCATCTCAGCACCACCTGGGGGTATGATGAAGATGCCATCAGGCGTCAGAGCTCATCTTGTGCTCACAGCTCACAGGACCACCCCTGTGTCAGATTCCCTTCCTTCTAGACCTCATAACCTCCACCCAGCTCAAGTTGATTTAGCAAACTCTAATTGTGCATCCTTCGTAAGCTGTAAATTGTTACTCAAACCAGCCAAGAGGATGTCACTACTATTATTATTACATTACTGTTTTGATATTGCTGTTGTTATTTATAACACTTCCTCAATTTAATTTCTGTTCTCCATTCTAGATCATAAACCTCATTCAGGTGGGGCTTCAATCTGTCTTATTATTTCTCTTTTCCTATTACCTAGCAGTACTTGACACATAATTGGTATCCAGTAATATTGGATGCTTACATGAATAATTGAATGAATGAATGGATAAATGAAGATAAATAAATGGAATGAATGAGTGCATAGTGTGACCCAGATTTGTATTAGATCTTCAACGGAAAAATAATTTATTGCTTTTGTAAAGTGCCTGAGAATTGGCAAAGAGCTTATTGACTGCCTTCCCTATTAGATTGTAAGCCCATCGAGTTGAGGTTTTTGTCTATCTTGTTTATTTCTGTGTCTCAGTATCCAGAACAATGTCTGACACATAGTAGAAGCTCAATAAACACTTGTTCAATAAACATTCACACAGCATGTCCACAAGGCCAGGCACAATCAATTTCCATTGTACTGGTGGAGAATGTGGGGCTCAAAAAGGTAGAATGAAAGCTTGCATACTATAATGGAAAAAACCATAATATTTGAAACCAGAATACCTGGCTTCAAGTCCCATTTATACCACCTACTATCTATAGATTTGGGAAGATCATTGAAGCCCTCATGTTCCTACTTTTGGTGTGGTTCTTTGAGGCTGTGGCTTCACTAAGCATTGGACAAATGGAAGTTGCTGTGGTTGATAGTGTTGTCAGTGCTGCCTAAACACTCAGAGATAAGACTGTTACAATTCTTAGAATGGGTTCTGAAATGAAAGACCTTCAAGAAGCATGCGAAGGCATCTAATATGAAATACAAAAAGGAAGTTGCAGATCTAGAAAACAATGATTGCCTGAACATGCAGAGCTCCCTGAGACCAGCCCTTCAGATGGTCCTCACTCCCTTTCTTGATTAGGAGTCCAGACTAGTAGGTGGTAGGTCTGCCACGAATACCTGGCATCTAAATTTTAGCATGTCATATTACAGGATCTTGCGTGATAGAGAAAAATGGCAGATTTCTCGTGAGTAACCAGGATGGTTCTAGCTGGTAACTAGAGAAGATATTTCACTCTCTGAGCCTCAGTTTCCTCCTTGTAAGTTGAGAATAGCCACACCTACCTTATAGGACTATGGTGAGAGTAAACTCATGCGGTAAACCATGTAGGAAATACCCTAGTGGTGGCCTTCTCCCCTGGGTGGAACTTCACCCAGTGAAGGTTTAGCAAATCATTCAACACAATCAAACAGTGGAGTCTAGGGGCAGGCAACATGGCTCCAACCTCGCCTCTGCCTTACTTCGTGAGTTTGATCAACAGTTTGAATCTAAATAAAAGCTAACTTTTATATATCTGCTGAACCAGGCTCTGTTCTAAGTGTCTTGCACGTATTAACTTGCTTTAATTCCCACAGCAACTCTGCAAGATACGTGGTAGATAATCCCAAAGATGGCTGCCACTCATTCCTGCCCCTTCTCCCAACAAGCAGAGTCTATTTCCCTTCCCCTTGAATCTGAGCTGTCTTTGTGACTATTTGACGAACAGAATAAGTCAGAAGCGATGCTGTGCCATTTCCAGGTTTGGTCTCTGTTAACTTAAAAATCACACAACTTATAAATTTAGACAGGAGATCTTAGTTTTCATAAAGCATTGCAACCTGCAGGCTGGCCATCTGCAGGCTGGGAAGCAGCCTCTGGTAGACCCGGAAAGGCAGGAACTTTGAGGGAATGGATGGTAAGGCAGGAATTTATGCTGAGCAGATTAGCTAAGTAGGGTTACAGGAGGAGCTACGAATATTCACAAAGAGGGTCCTGACGCATGCCTACTGAACATCCATATTAAATGTGATTCATATTCACTCTGGAGCAGAGGCTTAACATTTAAATGCATTGCAGGTAGGCCCTATACAGCAATAGGTGAAGCAGGGACATGAAAGCCCTCCATGTGCAGCCTCTTGTTAACCAGTCAGAGCCAGCCTATGGTTGGTGGTCTTTTATCAGGAGAAAGTTACTGACATCCATCTCTTGTCCAATCAAAGCTGTAGTTGTGACTTGTGGACCAGGGGTTGGGGGTCAGTTAGTCAAGGTCTAATGGTGAACTACAATTGTTTTAGCACTTGTTTCTTAGGGCCAGTACCTGTTTAACTGCTAGAGAAAAAGAAAAACCTGTGGCAGTTAGAACATTGTTTATTCTTTAAGTGTGGGGGTGTATGACTTAACTGTTGGTTGGAATGGCCTTGGGTCTTATTTATAATTTGGTATCTTATTGCCATAAAGTCAGTTGTATGATCGCTACTGTAACACTGCTGGTTGGATGTGGTGTCTAAACTGAAGAAGGATGTAGCAAGGCATGTTTGACCTCCTATCACAGCCAGGAACTCAGTTTTTAAGGTTTCCCTAGGTTCCCCTTGGCCAAGAGTGTATTTATTTGGTCAGGTGGGGGCCTTAGGGTTTAATTGTAGTTCTCATCCCTAAGAAACCAAGCATGTTTCTGCTTTGCTCTGAAAAGCCGCCACCATGCTGTAAGAATGTTTGAATGGACCACAGAATGATGAGGAAGCGTGGACGAGAGAAAACCCACACAGCCTAGATGAATGAGTGAGGCCTTCCTTCCTGGACCTTATAGCCCAGCTCAGCTGCCGAATGCAACTGTGTCAGTGACTCTGGACTAAGCTATATAGAGCAGAAGAACCATCCACTGATCCCTGCCATGGTATCATGACAAATAATGGATCACTATTTTGTAGGCAATAAGTTTTGGAGTTTTCTTACACAGCAATAGATGATTGAAACGATTTAGGAATGAGTACTATCGCCACTGTCCCAATAAGGAAACTAAGGCACAAAGAGATTAGGCGACTTTCTTAAGACGCATAGAAATTAGAACAAGGGAGGGGAAGCCCCACCAAGCTTTCCCATGGTCAGACCAGGTCACTTCTGGAGAGTGACAGTCCCCTCAAGGCACTATATTTTCAAGAACAGGGCAGCAAGAGGAGTCCAAACTCCTGTCCATAGGAGGAATAACTGAATAAGTCATCTGGAGAAAAGAAATCTTGCCAAGGGGCAGTATATGAAGCTCTGAATCCTCATATGAACAAGACCAGAAGACAAATGGACAGACTCCCCGATTTGTCTTCTACACTCCATTCCACACTTCATTCTGATGGAGTGGTCTACTGGTGGTAGCAGGCTCCAGTCCCTGGTGCTGGACAAGTAGAGGCCAGACTATCACTAGGCTAAGTGGCTTGAAGAAGAGCTGACCACTGGGTAGCAGGTTGGCCAGAGATGATCTCCAAGAGCCCTCTCAACTCCAAAAGTCAAAAGTTCATCTGAGACCTTATAAGGCAAAGAGGAATGGAGGAACAAGAACTACATTCAGCCAAATCCTAGCAGTTTTCAGAAGTTCCACCCTAGATGAGTCAAAAACAAGGCCAAAGAAGCAGGCATGCTCCAGAGGTCTGGCCAGAGCAGGGCAGTTTCCCAGAAGTCCCAATGTGGGCGCCCCTGGCAGTCCTCAATGGCCATTTTGTGCAGAGCGTTTGGAACCCTGACTCCACTATTGGGCCAGGTGAAGGTCTCTGGGGAGACACAGTTGGTGGCAAGAGCGCTGATGGATGCAGACCTTGATGCCATGGGGCCCTTGAAGATAGGGTCACTCATGGATCTCATTGCTCTTGGTGAATTTGCCCCTGACCTCCTGAGAAGCCCTGAAGAGTCTGACTTCACTCCCTCCTTCCTACTTCCCACCTGTAAGTCTCTGTCCACAAAAGAACAAGCAACTGATTACCTCACAAGCTGCTCCCATAGATCTTGCCACAGAAAATTTCAGTTGATCTATCTACACTCAGAAAAAAAACAAACCTAAGCATAAAAGACAGGCTCTGATGCATCCCCCAGACCCTCTCTGCTCCGGGATAAGCCAGCAATAATTGAAAAGTGTCTTCTGCAGCACGTTAGAGAGCACCTTGAGTTAATTAGGAACTGAGCTTCACACTCCCATTAGTGCTGCAGAAGAAAAATTAAACAACAGATATTTCCTTTTTTAAAATATCCTGGGGGACAACTTGAAATGCTTCTTCCGTGAAGAATTACTCATTGGAGTCATAAAAAGAGAGAGGGGTATCATTTATTTAGGTTCAACTATGAGACTTTGTGGCTTTTTTAAAGGGATGCTGTATTTTTGCAGCTATTTTAGAACCATAATTCCCCACTATTAAACACATCAAAATGAAAATTCTATTCAAGCAAGTTATTTTAAATCAAATATAAATTTATTTACTAAATTGAAATTGGCAATAGCTGCCGTGTTTTTAAACAAATTTCAAACAATATTTAGTTAAAACCATTTTTTCTGCATGTCAAAGAAAAACACAAGATTTAAGTAATCATACAAAAATACATTTTAAGGTTTATTTTATACCATCCTGCAGGGTTCTGAGAGCAGGCCCCTGAAATGACAGCATCAGTAATACCTGGGGACTAATGTATGGACAGCAAAATTCTGCCACTGTTCTAGGAAAAGGAAATCAAGTTAGAAGAGGCCTGATGACACCTCAAGACCAAATAAATTACAAGTGGCAATGTCTTGGTTGCCCCCGAATTGTTTTGCACCCAGAGCTATACTGCCTACAAGACGGATCTTCACCTTCTAAAAATGACTTTTGTGTTTCCTCCAGTGTTACCGGTAGTAATGAGCTTCTCTCAGGGTCTGCTAATTTAAGTCAGCATGGATATTAGTTTACAGCACTTAAAGTTCTCCGACTTGTAATAGAGCAGTCCTTTGGCTTTCATTGTAACCCAGTTAATTTACAGTAATAGGTAGAAAAATGATAATTAAATTATGAGTTTTATCAATCACAAGGCAGAAAAATGAATCAAGTAACACTGAAGCAGCATGGGAAACATATTTTATTCATTGTTCAAAAGAGCATAACTTATGTTTCATCATGTTTGGAGCATTCTAGCTCCTTAATGCATTGGTGGAATACTGAGTTACAGTTGATCAGCATAATGGAGGTGGTTTGGAAGGGCTGCCGAGGACGATGGGTACATTTCCCAAATGGACTGTGGTCTTTGCTAAAGACAGGGATGAGGTGTGCCTTCCTCAGCAAAATGCAGCCAGTGCCCTTTGGCAGCAGTTGACTCAGCAGATCAGCCTGGCACAGCGAGGGCAGGTCAATGCAAACGTGTCTATACCATCTTACTCAGGCTAACCTGTGCTCAACTAAGCAGCATGGCAGCCTCTCTCACAGAGACACCATATATCCCAGAGCATAGCACTAGTTTCAGGGCCTCCCAGAAATAAGACAGAATCAAACCATTTTCAGCCAAAGGAGGGCCCCACCCACTCCAAGGAGGGGCCCTGGACCTAGAATCAACATGTCCCAAAAGTGTATTTTGAGCAGAAAAAAATCTTCCAAGAGTGTGCTTTTAGGCTCAGGACAAGACGGGACAGCACCAGTGCTCCCAGTCTGAGCAGCTGGGTCTGTTCATTGTGGACAGAGAAGATTGGAAACACTGTGCAACCCCAGAAAACATGGCAGGGACCATGGCATGGAAGAGCAGGGCGGTGGTTCAGTGCTGCCAACCCAGGCAGTGGAGAGGCCCTGTGTCCCCATGGGCTCTCCTGGTGGAGGTGGGGCCAGGCAGCACCTACCAAGAGCTCCCAGTTCTGGAGGAACAGGAGAGGCTGTTTCACACCCAGCCGGCAGGCTCTGAAGAGCAGCGGAGACAGTGAGCATCACAGTGGTGCAGCAGTCAACGCCCATATCCACCTGAGTCCCAGATCAGAGAACATACTAAAAAGTGGGTGGTCACTCCCTCTGGAGAGGCTCAGAGCACGTGCCCTCTGAGGGCTGGTTCCCTGTGAACCAGCCTCAACTGCAGTGTCTGATGCAGCCACCAAACGCCATGGACAGCCAGAGGGATTCAGCTTATCTGAGTTTCCCCCTTAGCCCCTCTACATGGAACACCAGGTACTTCAGGGGGCAAAGAGGCCTACCATATGGTCCAGTAAGCCAAGGAGGAAGCAGGGTCATTTGCACACTCCCAGGATCTCATGCTGCCCAGGGCATGTCATTCAGCTAGGAATGGGCATGGGGTCCACAACCCCTCTTGGACAGTGATCTAGATCAGTTTTTTCTGGACTCCCTCCAATGCTCCAGTCCAAAAAGTGAGGCAGGAAGCGGGTACTACACGGCCATCACAGCTTGAGCCGGAACCTAGACATGCCATGCTCAGTGCTTCTAACCATCAGAGTAAGACAGCTCCCATCAGCCCAAGGCCCCCAGAGTCAAAGTAGATGAGACTGACCTCTCCTTTCTTTTTCCTTCCCAACATCCCATCCAAGGAGCAAGGAAATCAGCATTATTAGTTAAGTGGATTTACCAGCATGGAAATACTATGTTTAATTAGTGCTATGATTTTATAACTTCTTTGTTCATGTGGCCACGTGATCAGCTAAGGACAAAATTCTCTAACACTTATTTTCTCAGAATAACATCTAATTAGTAAAATGAACAACGTTAAATGTCATTGAGATCCCAGCAGCTAAACATAATAAAAGTTTACCTCTCACTGTAGTAATGTCTGTGGTGGGCCAGATGTTGGCCTCATCTTTCTCTGTGGTCACCAAGGTTGACTCAGGGGGAGAGATAGGAGAGAGGACTGGACTGGAGGTCACTGGCAGTTTTGAAAGGACCAGGACTGGAAGTGGATGCTGTCACTCCTGCCCAATCCCACTGGCCAGAACCCCATCCCATGGCCCCAACCTAAGCACAAAGGACACTCAGAGAGCAGCCCATGGAGATTTGATGACACTAATGGTCTGCCCCAAATGTGTTGTAAAATCACGTGCACCTTGGCCTCTCCTCCCTTCTCCCAGGGCAAGCTAAACACTAGAGGATTCGGTGGCTCACGCTTGTAATCCCAGCACTTTGGGAGGCCGAGGCAGGCGGATCACGAGGTCAGGAGATCGAGACCGAGACCATGGTGAAACCCCGTCTCTACTAAAAATACAAAAAAAAATTAGCCGGGCGTAGTGGCGGGCGCCTGTAGTCCCAGCTACTCGGAGAGGCTGAGGCAGGAGAATGGCGTGAACCCGGGAGGCGGAGCTTGCAGTGAGCCGAGATCGCGCCACTGCACTCCAGCCTGGGTGACAGAGCGAGACTCCGTCTCAAAAAAAAAAAAAAAAAAAAAAAAACACTAGAGGATTCAGGAGCTCCCCTGGGTAAGCATTCTGTTCACTAGTCCCTTCCACATTAATCCTGCTGTGTCCCTGTGGCACTACTCAGCACCCAGCCCCGGGCTGCCACCAAGGCCGGGACACTAGTACTAGTGACTCTTCCCAACGTGGCATGGCATCTCATTCCCATGAGCATGGTCGCAGGCATTAGAATGTTCACATGAATGACAGGACTGAGAGGAAGAGAGGCTGAGCCCAAGGCCACTGGGTGAGGACCAGTAGAGCAGCCTCAACCGCAGGGTCTTCTTCTGTAGGGCTCAGGAATCCAGTGAGATGAGGCTGCCTGAAGGGGTAGACCCCAGGAGTGACTCAGGGCAAGTCAGGGGCACGCTGTTTGGTATGGAGTCTAGTGCAAGGTCCTGGCTTACAACAGAGCAACCAGAACTTTGCAAAGAGGACCCACTCACCCTGAAAAGGGCACTCCCTGGGGTTTGGAAGAGGCCGTGAGCTCTGAGACCTGAAGGTTCTTGAGGGCTCCACCAGGGTTTCCAGCTTAGGCTGCAAGTCTATCCCAGGTCTCAGGCCCCAGGCCCTGGGCTCATTCATGGCTCCCAGCTGGACTTCCACAGGCTCAGGGCCTGAGCTGTGCAGTCCTGAGAGTAAGGGCTTTAGGGGCTGTGGCCAGTTGGGAGGGATAGGGAAGGTGCAGGGAGCCAGTGTTCTGACTTCAAAGCCCCTGCTCTCTGCAGAACATGGTGCTGACCTCAACACACTGTCCCTGTGGCACACCGCATGTGCTGAAGATTCTCTAAGAGGACCATGGATAGCCTCACGACACAGTGAAGAAGCAGGACGTTCCCAGGGCTGATCTGCTGACTGCAGACCTGTGGATCATAACAAGAGCATTTGGAGTTCACAGGTTCACAGCTGGCGGTGTCACTGTGGAATCTGTTGGAAGAAGCTTCAAGACAAAGTCATCGGCAAGGAAACAAGCTGGACAAATTATGTCCAGGAGTTGCCCTCAACTCCTTAGGGAGGGAACGTTCCTTTACCAAGAACTCAATTGTCTCCAATTTTTACAATGCCTTTTTAAATCGGTATTCTGGACAGTCATGGGGCATGGCTACAGGCTTGTGTGATAAGGAAGCAAGGAGGATGCTTCCCTCCTTGGCACTGAACTTCATTCTGATCTGTATTATTTATGTACTACTCAGAGACGTTCAGTTCCTGGTTGGGTGTCAGGTGGATAAAGGTTTTTAAGATTGATCTGAGGCCCCAATCAGAGTTAACAGAGATAAGGAACCTTGAGCAATTGCTTTCCAAAACATGCCTGCCGTTTTCCAAGATGCTGCCTGTGGAGGATTTTATCAGGAGACTTGGTAAGAAGAATTGCAGAAGTTGTTTCTTCAGGCAGTCTCCTAGACTAGGTGAAAAATGAAGACTTCCCAGAGAGCCAGTCTTTGATCATGTTGAAAAGAGCGGAATTCAGACTGCAAAGACCTCAAACTGTTGCAAACTCCAAAGGCTGGCCGATAGGAGGATTACAGACATCCCGGGCCCTGCAGGAGGTCCCCGTGAACTGTCATCACACACTAGGAAGCAGGGCCCTGCCTTCACCATGCTAGGACTCCTGAAGTCTGTTTCACATCTCATTTCATGGCACAAACAGTGGTATTATTAGGGGAGGGGAGATTGTTTCTACAAACAGACCAAACAAATGATACAGTGGCCAAAATGAGTTTTGAGGTCATAATTATGATAATTCATATTTATATAGGCCCCTAGTGCATACACAGCACTATCTCAGATGGCCCAGTGACAAATCTGGGACAAATATCTTCATTTTTACACATAAAGAAACCAGGCCTCAGCCTGGTGGAACAGGCTGGAACACACTTGTCTGTGTTCTACCTAAGCGGCAATGTCACAGTAATTACAAACCCTGTAATAATTCTAAGTGTTTCTATCTATTCCCACTCCTATAAAATGTTCATGCACAGAGTCTACTCCTTGGCCCTATGATAATGCATGATCACAGCAACAGCACTTACTCTCACTGGGCTCTAAACCTGGGGAAATCCTCAAAACACCTCCACATTGCAGAGGAGGAAACGGAAGTTCAGCCAGGTTGCGCAGGTGTCGGTGGTGGAGGACCTGTCTGACCCTGACCCCCAGTCATGAATTCACACAAAACCTCTGCAGCACTGCCCTTTCTTAGGATGCTGCCATCCTGGGTACCTGCTACAGCCCACCTCCATTCCATACCCTCTGCTCACTCGATCCCGTTTAATTCTCAGAGATCTGTGAGGGAGATGCCACTACCCCATTTAACAGACAGAGAAACTGAGGCTAAACTTGTCCTGAAGTTTACTATCACTAAGCAGTGGTGTCAGGATTGAAACCAGATCAGTCTGGGGCTAAAACCTGTGAGGTTTCCGTGACGGTCTTACAGGATCTCGGATTTATTATGTAATGGGTGCTTATCTTTTTACGATTTGGGTGAGTTCTGGGTGTGAGACATCTGACTAGAGACATGTGAGTAGAAATCATTGTTGCTGTTGCTGTTGTTAATCTCATTTATTCTCCCGGACTTAGCTGAGGCTTCCAGACCATCCGGTGTTCTGGGAGCTGTTCCCAAGGCAGATCGTTCTTTGCAAAATGAGCTATGGCAGTTTCCTGATGTGGGCAGGGGCTCCCTGCAGGCGGGGATGTGTGCAGACCCTGATCAGAGGACCTGGAAAGTACTTGCCACTTTATTTCAGTCTGCGGAAGCTTGAGGGGACTGTCACCCTAAATGCTTGCAGAAGAGAGAGGGAAAATCACTCTTTGTTTCCTGAAAATGATGGATGGGCATTCTGGGCTGCAGAAACACTGTGCAGGCTGGCCTGGCCCCAACACATGAGGTCGGAGAGTATGATGGTAATCAGATGGCAGCAGCCCATGAGTTGGGCATGGGCAGTGCTGCATGAATTAGCTGACTGCTTTCCTCTTCAACTTTAACGTTGTTTAAATTTTATGTTGATGCAAACAGGATAGGGCAAAACATGAAAGCTCCTTCACCATTCCCACCACTCCCTCCTAGAGTGTAAGTTTTCTGTGCTATTTCTATACATTAACATGTAACTTGTGGGCTCTGGGAAGAGGACAGTAATAGACACTGGGATGGAATTGTATTAAAATTATTTTTCTGGTGTTCTTATTTCTTAGCAATTCATCTTAGAAACCTTTTGTATGTACCTCATTCTGGTATGGCCTTACCAGAAATGATTTAACCATTCCTCTGTTGACAGATGAACAAGTCATTTCTCATTTTGTGTAGTAAAAAATGTTACATCGAGGATTGTTATGCATCCATTTTTGTGCATTTGTTTTTCCTTAGAACAAATTCTTAAAATTCAATACAAGGTTACAGGACACTTTATTTTAAAATTGTTTTAGACATTGCAAAATTGCTTTCAGAAAGTCTTTATCAAATTACGTTCCATCAAAAGTGTATGAGAATGCCCATTTCTGTATGCTCTTCCTATTACATGGTCATTAAGTACTGACTGTCCTTTTAAATTGATAATCTTATGATAAATTTATTGACCATTTGTATTTCTTCTATTAATTGCTTGTTAACACCCTTTACCCATTTTTCTATTGGGATGTCTTTTATTTTAACAACATATTTTATTTATTTATATTGGATAACCCAATATGTCCAAAAATCAGCCTTTCAACAAGTAATCAATATAAAATTATTAATGAAATAGTTTACATCTTTTATAGCAAATCTTTGGAATCCACTTATAGCATATCAGATTTACATTGCAAGTTTTTATCAAATATATGTGATCTGTATTTAGATCTTATCAAATCTACATTTGAAGTAGATTCACATACCCAACTTGTTTCAGATATACTGTAGTCTACTGTAGTATAAGGTAGAATAATGGCTCCCCCAAAGATATGCCTATCCTAATCCCTGGAACATGTGAATATGGTATGTTACATGACAAGCATTTAATTAAGGTGGCAGATAGAATTAAGGTTGCTAACCATCCGACCTTAAATAAATTATCCTGGATTGGCCAGGTGCGATGGCTCACGCCTGTAATCCCAGCACTTTGGGAGGCCGAGACGGGCAGATAACGAGGTCAGGAGATCGAGACCATCCTGGCTAACACGGTGAAACCCCATCTCCACTAAAAATACAAAAAATTAGCCGGGCATGGTGGCGGGTGCCTGTACTCCCAGCTACTCGGGAGGCTGAGGCAGGAGAATGGCGTGAACCTGGGAGGCGGAGCTTGCAGTGAGCCGAGATCGCACCACTGCACTCCAGCCTGGGGGACAGAGCGAGACTCTGTCTCAAAAAAAAAAAAATTATCCTGGATTATCCAAGTGAATCTAATATAATCACAAGGGTTCTTTATAGTGGAAAGGGAGGCAGACAAAGAGGTCAGAGTCAGAGTGATTTAAAGATGTGAGGCTGCTGGCTTTGAAGATGGTGGAAGGGTGCAGGAAGACTTTAAAAGCTGAAAAAGTGAGAAACAGATCCTCCCCTAGAGCTCCAGAAGGAACAGTGGTGCCAGCTATTGACCGTAGCCCAGTAAGGCCCATTGCAGGCTTCTGACCTCCAGAACTGTAAGAAAATAAATTTTGAGCCACTACGTTTTTAGTAATCTGTTAGGAAACAAATACATATTTCTAAAAGTTTTTTGATAACTGAATCAAATTCAGTTTTTCTTAACTGCTTTATGGAGGTATAATTGACGTACAATGAACTGCACGTATTTCATGGGCACAGTTTGGTAAGTCTTAATATAGATGTGCATCTGTGACAGTATCACCACAACCAAGGCAGCAAACATATCCATCACTGCCAAAAGCTTCCTTGTATCCTGTTGTAATCCCTCCTCCCACTCCCTTTGCCCCTCCTGACCCCTGACCCCAGGCTGGTCCACTTAGTTCTCATTTTCTACAATTTTATAGAAATGGAATCACACAGTATGTACTCTGGCTTGTTGTCTGTCTTCTTTCCTGTGGCATAATTATTTAGAGAAGCATCCATGTTGCAGCATGCATTAAGAGTTCATTCATTCATATTGCTGAGTAGCATTGCACTGTATGCAGGTACCTCAATTTG
The DNA here is from genome assembly GCF_028878055.3 of Symphalangus syndactylus. Lineage (NCBI taxonomy): Eukaryota > Metazoa > Chordata > Mammalia > Primates > Hylobatidae > Symphalangus > Symphalangus syndactylus. The sequence continues at coordinate 84,990,100 of NC_072426.2, forward strand.
CTTATCCATTCACCTGGTGAAGGCCATTTGCGTTAAGCGAATTTTTGGATATTAGAAATAAAACTGCAATTATTTGCATACAAATCTCTGTAGGGAAATATGCTTCCATTTCTCTTGGGTACATAAGTAGGAGGGGAATGGCTGGGTCATATCCCAGGTGTATATTTAACTCTTTTTTCTTTTTTTGAGACGGAGTCTCGCTCTGTTGCCCAGGCTGGAGTGCTGTGGCTCAATCTCGGCTCACTGCAACTTCTGCCTTCCGGGTTCCAGAGATTCTCCTGCCTCAGCCTCCTGAGTAGCTGGGACTACAGGCACATGCCAACATGCCCCGCTAATTTTTGTATTTTTTAGTAGAGACAGGGTTTCACCATATTGGTCAAGCTGGTCTCGAACTTCTGACCTCATGATCTGCCCACCTCGGCCCCCCAAAGTGCTGGGATTACAGGTGTGAGCCACTGCCCCCGGCAGTGTGTTTAACTCTTTTGAGAGTGTGCTTAACTATTTTCCAAAGTGATTGTCATTTAACATTACCACCAACAGTGTACAAGAATTCTCGGTCCTCTGCATCCACACCAACACTTAGTCTGGTCAGTCTTTTTACTTTATCTAATAGATATGTAGTGGTATCCAATTATGGGTTTAATTTGCATTTTCCTAACTACTAATGATGTTGAAGATCATCTCATGAGCTTATCTTCCAATCCTATATCTTCTGTAGTAATTATCTGTTTAAATCTTTTGCCTATTTATTTAAATTGGATTGTTATCTTGTTATAGAATTTTGATGGTATTTTATATATTTTGGGTACAAGTCCTTTATCAGATACATGACATTCAAATATTTCTCCTAGTATGTAATTTGTCTTTTCACTCTCTTAATGTGTTTGAAAAGCAATTTGTTTTAATTTAAATGAGTCGTATTTATCAATTAGTTCTTTTTTGAGTCAAGCTTCTGATGTTGTATCCAAGAACTCTTTGTCTAATCCAAAGTCATAAAGGTTTTCTACTAGAAGTTTTATAGTCTCAGATTTTGTGTTTAGGTATATCATTTTGAGTATATTTTTATATATGGTGTGAGGTATGAATTGAGATTCATTTTTCTGCACACAGATATGCAGTTGCTCCACCATCATTTGTTGAAACACTATCCTTTCTCCAATGAATTGCCTTTACACCTTTGTCAAAATCAATTATCCATATATGGAGATAGATAGATGGATAGATAGATATGGAGGTATATATGGATCTATTCTGACCTTTCTATTCTGTTTCATTCATTAATCTGTCTATTTTAATGCTAATATCTCATTGTTTTGGTTACTGTAGCTTTACAATGTCTTGAAATCAAGTAGTATTAGAACTCCAACTTGATTATTCTATTTCAAAATAAGCATACTTTCCAGTGCATTTTATGAGGTTAGCATTACCCCTATATAAATCTGGCCAAAGACATTACAAGACAAAGACACTATAGATGAATATTCTTTGTGAACGCAGTTGAAAAAATTTTCAACCAAATTTTAGCATATTGAATCTAACAATACATAAAAAAGAAAATACATAATGACAAAGTGGGGTTTATCCCAAAAATCCAAGGTTGATTTAGTGTTTGAAAATTATTAATGTAATTCATCATATTAATAAATGAAAGAGAAAAAAATAATCATCTCATGGATTCAGAAAAAGCATCTGACAAAATTCAATATTGCTTCCTGATAAAAATTCTCAACAAACCAGGGATACAAAGGAGCTTCTTTAAACCTATGAAAAGCTATCTATGGAAAACTGAAAGCTAATATCATACTTTATGGTGAAAGACTAAAAGCTGTTCCCCTATGATCAGGATAAAGATAATGATATTTATTCTCACCACTTCCATAAAACACTTTCATGGAGTCCTGCCTGGTGTAATAAGGCAAGAAAAAGAAATGAAAGTTGTTCAGATTGGAAAGGAAGAGGTAAAACTGCATCCATACCCAACATAATTGTTTATGTCAAAAATCTGATGAAGCCTGCAAAAATCTACTGAACTAAAAAATGAGTTATTATTGTTGGGGAAAATGAAAGCTCTAAATAAATGAGGAGTTATACTGTGTTCATTGGTCAGAAGACTTATTATTGTTAGGATGTCAATTCTCCCCAAATTGATCTATGCAATCCCAATTACAATCCCAGTAGGCATTTTTCTATTAATAGAAATTGACCAGCTGATTCTAAAATTCATATAGAAATTTAAAGGGCCTAGAATAGCCAGACAATTTTGAAATAGAATAATTAAGTTGGAGTTCTAATACTACTAGATTTAAGGTCAGATGGCTAGCAAACTTAATTCTATCTGCAACCTTAATTAAATACTTGTCATGTAACATAACATATTCACATGTTCCAGGGATTAGGACGGGCATATCTTTTGGGGAGCCATTATTCTACCTACTACAGTATATCTGAAACAATTTGGGTACATGAATCTACTTCAAATTTGATAAGATCGAAATATAGATCACATATATTTGATAAAAACTTGGAATGTAAATCTGATATGCCATAAGTAGATTCCAAAGATTTACTATAAAATATGTAAACTATTTCACTAATAATTTTATGTTAATTACTTGTTGAAATGCTGATTTTTTTGACATATTGGGTTATCCAATATAAATAAATATGTTAAAAAATATATTGTTAAAATAAAAGACAACCCAATAGAAAAGTGGATAAGGGATGTTAACAAGGAATTAATAGAAGAAATACAAACGGTCAATAAATATGTCATAAGATTCTCCATTTAAAAGGACAATCAGCACTTAATGACCATGCAACAGGAACAGCATACAGAAATGGGCATTCTCATACACTTTTGATGAAACATAATTTGATAAAGACTTTTTGAAAGCAATTTTGCAAGGTCTAAAACTTGCAAATACTGAGCCCTCCTAGATGCAGACAAAATGGCACATTGTTTGTCCATTAGCTACTTACACCAATGGACTGCATTTGTATGGAGCTAGAGATGCGTTAAGTCAGCTGCAGCCTCTCAGGAGGAACTTAGATACATAGGCTGAGCAATTCCCTAACAGAGCAAATTAACATGAGCTCGGACACATGGGGAAGGGGGAAAGGGCCCAACATTTGTGGAAATCTATCATGTGCCTGGAGTTTGTACATTCTTTCTGTACCTAGGTGCCCGTCTGCAAACTGCCATTCTAGGTGCAAACTGTGTGCCTGATTCCTTCTGAGATACAAACAGTTAAGCCCTGACCTGGCACTATAGTAGGAAGGCCAGCTGGCAAAGTGCTGACACTCACTTTGGGCTCCCCAAAGAATTCCCAGGACCCTCATAGTTGAGGGCACTGCCTGAGGTGCCAGAAGCAGGTATTGGTTCTTGTGACCTGCATGTGTCTAAAGCACAGAATCTTGGCAAAAAACAGGCTCTCAAAGGCCACTGGGGCCAGATATTGAATCATTTAATCCTCACGACAGCCTCATGAAGCAGATACTATTATTGTCCTCATTTTCCAGGTAAGGAAACCAAGGTGCTGAGTGAGCTCATGAAAAAGGTGTCATCCTCTGGCCACCTTCCCTAGACTAGTCGTTCTCAAAGTGTATTCCCCAGGGCTGTCAGCATCAGAAAAATGGTTAGAAATGCAAATGGTCCTACTTTCCCCAGACCTATAGGGTCAGAAACTCAAGGGTGGGGTCCAGCACTATTCTGATTGAACACTTACGTTATTAGAAATTAAATCAGGCCGGGTGGTGTGACTCACACCTGTAACCCCAACACTTTGGGAGGCTGAGGCAAGAAGATTGCTTGAGCCCAGGAATTCGAGACCAGCATGGGGAAGATAGGGAAACCCCATTTCTACTGAAAATTAAAAAATAGCAAAAATTAGCTGGGCACGGTGACATACACCTATGGTCCCAAGTAGAGGTTGAGGTGGGAGGATCACTGAAGCCCAGTAGGTAGAGGCTGCAGTGAGCCATGATCACAACACTGCACTCCAGCCTGGGCCACAGAGTAAGACCCAAAAAAGCAAAACAAAACAAACCAAACAAAACAAAAAAACGAAAAATAACATTAAATCACAAAAAACTACCGATAAATGTTATAGTAAAAACAAAGGTTAAAAAGTATTCAAAATATATCATTTCCTAACTTAATGTACTATGACTTCACATACTATGTCTTAAGCTCTGGAGGTTACTGACATCCATTGCATCCGTGTGGTGCAAACACCATGGTGCATCTCTTCTCAGCTCCACATGCAATGACGTCACAAAATGGGCCATGGAGGGGGAGGGTATTTATATCACTGAAGTTAGCAAACACTCCAAATCAGGGTACTTTATAGTTTTCAGAGACCCCATTGTTAAACACCACCAAAACACCAGGCTCTCTGTGTTTTAACAAGCCCTGGGGTGACTCCAAGGCATGTTCAATGTTGAGACCTACCCTGAGTGTCTCAGCTGAATGCTATATTCTGACTCCATTCACATCTTTTCATCACAGTCTTAGCAAATGTCATACCAGGGACCACAGAGCAGACTCCCTCTGCTCCCCAGGCCCCCAACCCCCACCCAGTCCCAGAGCCACATTCTTGACCTGTGGGAGGCAGAGGAATCTGGGCAGCCGAGGGCCAGTGCTAGGGCCTCTGCAGTGGTGGGGGGCACATTGGGATTCCCCTGAAAAGTGAGCAGCGGATCCCATAGTCACAGCCTGGCTCTCCACTGTGGCTTCTTGCAAACAAAGTCAGTTGGTGGCTGCCATGATAAAGATAGGGAAGCAAAGAGTAAAGCCTGGGGCTCCAGCATTGGGCACACCTGAGCCGAGTCCCCAGCACACTCTTGTGGGCTGTGGGCACAGGGCTGGTTGCATCACCTTCCTGAGCTCTGTCTGCTTGTCTGGGAAGACAGGAATGGTAGTATCTACCCCCCTGGGTTCTCTACATTAAATCCAATAATTTAGACAAAGAGCCAGGAATATAGTACAGTCTTCATAAACAGAAACTATTACTGCTTTTCCATTTAGCTATAGTAGAAAGCAATGTCAATGTCAATATTGTTACTCTGCTTGTATGGATGACAGATTTTGGGACACAGAAAAAAAATAGCAAAGTACCCAGAATGAATGACACAGGGACTCTTACTGAAACAGCAAATGCCCGAGATGCATCCCATTAGCCAGTGATGGATCTCACCCACACCCTCTAATGAGCACATTTCTCCATCCTGGGGCTGTGATCCTATTTCCAGTAGCTCCAAGTTCTCTAGCAAGAAAGTAACCATTAATTCAGTTACAAAGATTACCAGCTGGTTCTCTGGTTTATTGCTGTAATTCCTCTAAAGCAAGCATCTGTGGGTAAGGACGACGTTCTGCCTTTCCACATTAACGTTGCTTAAATGAGAAGAGGCATTTCCATGTGTCCTTGCAGCACAAGATTCCAGCAGCACATGGGAGGCTCCCATCACCCTGTGGAAGCCAGGATTTGCCTGGAAAATATTGGGGGGTTGTACTCTGTGAGTACACATGGGGGTAGGGGCGGGAGGCGACCTGGATACAGCAGGTGACTTTGCCCCTCACCTCGGTAAATGCAGACACAGGGATGTGGTGCCCCACTAGGTGTGGAGCCCTGACATACCATAATAGCAGGCATTTATTTAGCAAACACACAGTTCTCACTGTGTACCAGTACTAAGTACTAAGAACTTCCAAGTACTAATTCATTTGATGCTCCGAACATCCCCACAAAGTGTTTTATTATTCCTGTTTCACAGATTAGGAAACTGGGGCACAGACAGGTTGAACAATGTTCCTGTAGCTGAGCCAGGATTTGAACCCAGGTAGTTGGTTGCAGGGATGGAGTTCAAAATGGGTTTCCCATTGAGAGGACCAAAAATGTGTAGTGAAGCCATACCAAGTCTGAGTTGAGCAAAACCAAGCATGAATGAAATAAAGGCCTCAGCACAGCCCATAATCACTGACATACAGAGGGAGGATAAAGGAGGCCCTGCCTAGCCTGGGGGTTGGGGAAGGGTCAATCACAGCAGTTATAACACCTCATCCTCTTGAGTAGGACTTGCCACATGGGAATCTGGCATCTCAATCCTCCTGAGACATGTGAGTTAGTGTCCCATTGTGCAGATGTGGAAACTGAGGTTCAGAGACATTGAGCGGGTTACCTGAGGTCACACAGCCTGGAAGTGCAAGGCTGGGACTCAAAGCCAGCCTCCCCATCCCTATACCTCATGCTCTTTTTCTGCACCTTTCAGCCCGGCTGCCAGACCTCAGCACTAGAGAGCAGGTGGAGCCGCCCTCTGTCATGCATACACATGCACCCCAGGCACCTGGCACTCTCTGTAGTGGGGTACCGTGTACGTGGTAGCTGACTCCTATCTCATAGGTAAAGAAATGAAATCTCACCCAGCCAAGAGGTGGCAGGACTGGACGCACACAGATCTGTTGATCCTTTCCCCCATGTTGCCTCAGGAGCCAGAGTGCCAGGCTTCTCCCTGACCCTGTCCAGCCTAAAACCCTGCTGGCCCAGAAAGGCTTAGGTGGCACACTGGATCAGGCGCTCCCAGTGGTGGGAGGCTCCCTCCCTGCTCCAGAGTTCCCCCTGCCTGTGGGCAGAGCTCCTCCAAGCATGTATGCAGACAACAGTGTCCACCTTAATCCACCTGGGACCCTGAGTAGGCCTCCTCTCTCCCTGGGAGAGGAGGTGTGTGCCCCTCCCTGAGGCCCAGCCTTCCCAGCCATGACCTGGAGGGCCCCAGGTCCTAACCTCTCCTCTCCAGGGACCCTGACGACAGCAGTCTCCTCCCCATCATCTCATGCTCCCTGTGTTTGTGTTTGCCTCCTTTTTAGGGATTTATTTCTCTACAAGGGACACAGGTGACTGATCTTCCTCCTGGCCCCGAGGACCCAGGGAAGCACCTCTTTGAGATCAGCCCAGGTAGGCCTGAGCACCTTCCAGCTCTGCGGCCCTGGTGGGAGTGTTGCCATGCCCCTGGCCTGGGAAGGGCGGACCTTCATGACACTCCTCCCGCAGGAGCCCAGCACAGTCTCCAGGCATGACTCGGAAGTGTGGGCCAAATCGACAGGATACTCACATGGGGAAGAAATTAGAAAGTCCCATCAATTATCTGGACAATAAGCTTTTGGGTAATGCGAAATGAGGATTTTTTAATTTCACGATAAATGCAAGGAAAGAAACTAGTCAATGGGAACATCTCAGGGTGAAAATCTAAACACAATACCTGGAAATAAAGCCAGGGAAAAACACTAGCACAGGTCGAGAATATTTAAGTAAGGATGATTATAAATTCCAAGGCGGAGAATTGGGATGTGGCAGGAGGAAGGGGAATAATTTTGCCTAAAGAACTACTCTACTGTCACGTTAGCAGTTACAAAACAATATTTTAAACTTCCAAGTTTGACAATGTCGTTGTTAATGCACTAAGTAAAAGGGCCTTGCAGAGAAGCCAGTGTACATGGCAGGGCCGGCTCTGCTGTCAGCCAGTGTTTTCTTTAGCTTGGCCTCCCCCAGAAGCACAGCCTGAGACAAGGATCTGGCATGAGGAAGGGAGTCAAAGAAGGGAAGAAAGCCAGCCCGGGCGTGCTAGTGAGTGGATCGCTGCTGCAGGCATCCTGGCTCAGTTCCCACAGGGGCTTCTGGACACAGTGCAGAACAGGATTCAGAGGGGTCTCACCCAAGAAGTGAGGCTGGGGCTCTACCCACCCACTCCCACCCCCCAAGTCTTTGAGAACTGCTTTCTGGGGAGTAACTGACATTTCTGGCCTATCCTCACATGGACCAAACTCTGCAGACAGAGACAGCCTTCAGGGACAGATGCAGATGGTTGAAGAAGGAGACCACTGGCAGGGTGATGGGAACAGTGAGTGCTGAGGGGTCTGGGAAGGGTACCAAGAGTGTCAGCTGAATTTAGACATCCTGGGAAGTGGTGGCTGTGAACTGAGTGTACTAGGGCCTCACTGGGGCCCAGTGAACCAGTAAGTCTATGACTGGTCGCAAAGCAGTAAAGCCACCCCAGCCACCCTGAGAAATGACCTATTGGCTGTCCACCGAGGGAGCACCCCAGGCTGAGGCCACGAGCAGAGGCTCTTTGGGAACAGGTATGAGCAGATCCTGCCTGGGATAGGGGGATGTCTACCTTTGTCCTGTCCATGCTAGAGTTCCCAGGGGCACAGGCTGAAGTTGAAGTGGAGAAACACCCTTTCCAACTGTATGACCCTGTACAAAATTCAAGTACCTATGGTTTCACTTGGGTATTCCTTTTCATCTAATGCAGGAATCTTTGTAGTAAAACTGCACATCAGAAGGTGGTAACAAAGGGATCCTGGGGTATGGAGTAGAAAACAGAGGTTGACTGTGGAACCAGGAGAAAAGGCCTCAGCTATTCAGATAGAGAAGGAATGCAAGTAGTGAGGTAGGCAGGGCCCTGCCATCTAGGCAAGGGATGTGGCCCCGGCTCTGAGGAGAGGGGTAGTGAGTCAAAGCCAGAACTAGAAGGTAGAGGTCAACACACTCCAGCCATCAACTCAGAAAGGCACTGAGTGTGTGCCCCATAGACCAGATAAGGGACATCACCTGTGTGCATGTTCATTATCTGGGTCAGAGCTATTTACAAGAATTTATTTGACTCTTGCCAGTGGTGTTGAGGGTGTGGGGGGCGGTAGGAGAAGACCCTTTGCCATATAAGATAACATAGTCACAAGGTTCCAGAAATTAGAAGATGGACATCTTTGAGGACCATTATTCTGCCTCCCACAATACTCCCAACATCTCTTTAAGATAGGGAATGTCGTCAGACCTATTGTACAAAAACAGACCGTGGGGATTAGAAAGAATCCCCAGAGAGACACACAGCTAGTGGCAGAGTTGGGGCTTCAGCCCAGACATTCTGGGCTGCACACTTACCTTGCCCTCCAACACAGGCATCTGGCCATCTGAGGACCCCTACAGATTCTAGCATTTTCCCCACCTGAGCCTAAGGACTTTGTTACGGGAAGGAAAGTTCCTGAACTCCTTTGTCTCAAGCACAGCAACAGCAGCCTGCCTGCGCATCAGGTTCCTGCAGATCCTGAGAGCTGCTCCCCAGAGCTGCCCATCTTTGCCCTCCAGTCTTTGTGCAGCTGCTGAGCAGTTCAGGGAGAACAGGATGGGTGGTGGGCGGTGAGCGGTCCAGTCAGCCTTTGCAGAGTGCGGCACGGCTATCTGCAGAGCAGAGCACAATGCCAGTGCTGCCTGGGGCCCAAGAGTGGTCCCCTCTGCTCCCCTCCCACTGGGGGCTCCGGATGTAGGGTGCTTCCTATCAGCCTGCTCAGATGGGACCTGGGAGGCTGCACTCAAAGCTCATGCTTGGTTCTGGCTGCAGCTGGCAAAGCTCCCCATCCTTCACAGCCCATGAAGGTGTCAGGCCAGAGGGGTAAGGTGAATCTCCTGAGGCCAAACAGCTGGAAGGTAGGGGAGCCTGGACCCTCCCAGGTCAGCCTGACTCCAGAAGGGTGGGCTTCCTGTTACAGCAGTTGCTGACTGAGGCTTCAGCTATAGGCCATGTTGGGGCTAAAAATGAATAAGAAGAAGATTGGATGAACCCACCCTAAACCACCGCAACATGCAGTCACAGGAAGGCCAAGAAACCCATTCACATCCAACTCAGCAAACCTTTAGTGTGACCTCAGCTTTGAGCCAGCCTTGTGGTGCCCTGAGATGAGCAGGGGTCCGTCTCTGCCATTAAGGAGTCTGGGGACATTTTCTTCCTGAGCTCAAGGCACAATAAGGACTTATCCTCACTAGGTCGAGCACAGTTACCTGGGGGCAGGAGCAGGAAGTATCACCAAGTGGGCCATGCCAGTGTGCACCAAGCACAGCCCCCGGGGGAAGCAGTGGAGTCCAGGCTGGGTGGGCAAAGGGCGGCAAGTGCAGCTGGGGGGACAAGGGGCTTCTCCTACAGTTCCGAGGGTGCCGGGTGGCAGGCTCTGAGAACAGTGAACTAACAGGCGCAGGAAGGAGCCTAACAGCCCCTCCTGGGGTCTGGGCCTAGGCCAGGAAATCAGGGCAGGATATAAGGAAGGAGGACAAACCCCGGATCACTTCCAGGCTATGCCTGTGCTGGCGTGTGGCACCGGTCACACCACAGTGGATCCCTCACTCTCCAGCTAGCACCCCCAAGAGGAAGAAAAACTTGACAACTCTTGGAAATGTGACAGAATTCCAAGGATGGTCATGCGTAGAATCACCTATGTAAATTTTAAGCCATAGTTCTATTTGTGCTCTTCAACGGTATAAAAAATGACAATGCTTTCAAAGTAGAATTTAAAATGAGGAAACATTATACTGTGAGTGCCATCTAGTGGAGAGATCTGCCAGTTCTGGGCCAGAAAGTGCAGGCCCTGTTGCCCACCCCAAGCCTTTCAGCCAGCACAGCTAGATAGGAGTGGAGCTTGAGGCCAAGCCATCTGGCTTCCAAAGCCACACACTAAAACTGCCCTCCAACCACAGGCATCTGGCCATATGGGGCCTCCTACAGATTCTAGCATTGTTCCCATCTGGGCTGGGAGGTCTTGGAACTTGATACAACATACAGGTCTGGTTCCAAAAACACCTGAGAACCTGCACATCCAGCCACTGAGCAAGACACAGAGAAAACACTGTTATAAGGGGGCTTTAGTGCCAGTAGGACTTCTGTCCTCTTGTGGCTATGGCCTGCCATTGCTTCCCCGACATGGTCAGTATATAAAGCATACTGAGAGGTGGCAGCAATTGTTTTGGGCAGAGGTGTCGGTCTCCTCCCTGAAGCTGTGGGGACACACAAGAAAACCACTTATAAAATTTAAGGGAGACTGAAAGGGTGACTGGCGTTTGTGTCTTGCTTGGACAGTTGCTTACACACAAGATTTGCTTTTCATGGTTACCAGGCAAGGAAAATCTAACTAAGGACTGATGGCAGATGGGGTGCTGCCAAGCAGAGAGTGGGGCCAGGCATACCTCCTGCCGTAAGCATCCAGTTCTCAAGAGGAGCAGAATGTGAAGCCCCTGTGGGACCACAGGCCTGGGCACTGATGGAGAAAAGAGGGTGACATGGGCCCTCAGACTTTCTAGAATTCTCATAGTGCAGGGCAGACAGGCAAGATGCCACCTGCAGGAAGTCAGCTGAGATTTGAGGTCAGAACTCACAACAGATCCCCAGTGCCCAGAGGAGCTGGTTGGGAGGGTGCCCCTGCCCCAGTTCACAACACCATCCACAAGGGAGGGAACTGCAACCTTGCCTGGCAAGCAAAGAAAGGTCTGCATTTCCCCTCTGCCTCCTTCCCACCCCAGTGCCCAGGGTGCAGTTCAGGGAAGAGTCTAGGAGAAGCAACCCCCATCTATGCCAGCACACCCCAGTCCCTGAGGGCCACAGTGCTGGGGGAGCAGCACAAAAAGAGCTTTGAACCAGATGTGAGGGAACAGAATTAAGAATTGGAGGGATCCTTAATGAGACTGTTAGAATAACTAAGAGTGGCACACACTCTGGACCCTGGGAAAATCACCAAGTGAGCAGCTACTCAAAGGGAAGGTGGGAAGTGATAGGCATAGTTATTGGGAAAGTAAAACCATTTCATGTTTATTCTCCATTGAGCTTAGCTTTTTGTATTAGGGTAAGTGAAATGCTGAAATAACCCCCAAATCTCAGGATCTTGACACAAGAGTGTATTTGTCTTTCATATAAAGTCAAAAATGAACACTTGTGATTGGCAGGCAGTTGGTCTCCCAGCATCTTCCTGTTTCATGGTTTCGCCATCTGAAACCTGTGGCTTGCAAAGGTATCCTAGTTGTTTCCATGCTAGGAGGCCATCATGCCTGGGACATGTGTTGGTCCAGGCCTGGAAGTGGCCCCATCATCCCGTCACAGCCCATTGGCCAGAATGCAGGTTGTGTGGCTACATCTAGGAGCAAGAGCGTCTGGGAAATGGAGTCCAGCTCTTTCCAGGAGGAAGGCAAGCCTGGTTTGGTGAACAGTCAGTAGTCCTGCCATTCTGTATAATGATCTGTTACCTTGGAGTAAGAAAGACACCTTCCTACCCTCACAGAATTAACAAGGTCAGGGAGACAGGCAGGAAGGCAGACATTGACTCATAGGATGAGAAGGGCTAGGAGGAGAGTAAAAAGGCAATTGTGTGAGCCTGGAGGAGGGGACCCTAATGCATGCAGGGAGTACATAGGACTTCCAGGATAAAGTGACAATGACCCTGCTCTTTGAGGGTTAAGTGAGAGTCAGCCAGGTGAAGAATCAGGGAGAGCAGCTGGGCAGAAGCAGCAATGGGCAAGCACAGTGTGCATGGGGCCTGTGTGTCTCCTTCACACCTTAGTTCCAAGGCGCTCAGCACATAGGTAACTGAATTTAATGTAAGGATTGGAAGCAACAGGAGGTTAAGCTTTCTACCAGAATGAAAAATTGTCCTCTGTGGCAGGAGAATGGGCAGTGGTTCTCAAGCTTTAGCGAGCCTCTGCCTCATCTGGAGGGCTTGAAAAAAACACTGCTGAGCGGGCTCAGGGTCCCAGGTGGAGAGGCTGCCCCTGGTGTAGAGACAGTGGGGGACTTAGAATCCTGGAAGGGTGAATGAGATGGGCCTCACAGGGGCAGTGAGTGGGAAGAGGCAACGCTACAACCAATGTTTTAATTCTAATAATTATTATTCTAGGAGGAGGAGGACCATATAATGTATAAGATGCTGGTTTGTGCTTTGATCTCTTGGCCCTTTTTAATCCATAGGTCACTTGCCTCAGGGGAAGTCGAGGTCTCTGGAGCAGAAAGCAGAAGTCTCCTGCTCTCCCACCCCAGAAAATTGATGTAGACAGGGTCGGGCAAGAGGCATTCCCCTAGACTGGTCACTCTGCCCCCAGCAATGCCCCAGGAAGGTGACAGGCATGGTGCCACCAGGAAAGCTGGCTCCAGGCACCAGGGTCCCACCTCAGACAGACACACCATAGTCAAGAAAGGCAGGGGAGCTACCTAGCTTCCAGCTCCAAGTGACTGCAGGTAAAGACATCAGGTGACCAGGAGGGACCGAGAACAGCCCATTCTCATTTGCCAGGCCCCATGTAAGCCTGACCACAGCAAAGAGGACCCCTTCCCTCCATCTCAATAGTAGCTGGGACTCAGCTCCCTTCCAGCCTGGGAGCATAGGGCTTGGAGATAGAATTAACATGATTCTTTCTAATAAATATCATATTTGTTGAGTGCCTGAGCTTGCAGACCAACGTGTGTATGAGTGCTAGTGGGCTAAACATTCACTGAGTTCCTTCTAAGGAATGAAGCTGAGCACACCACGTTTATCCTCACCACACTCCTGGGACTAACCTCTACTAACCCATCTAACAGGCAAGGCCCCTGGGACTCTGACAAGCTAAGTAACTTGCTGGGATCTGAGGGCCAGTGAGCGGTGAAACTGCACTTGAGCCAGCTCTAACCCCAGAGCCCTGCTGTTCCTCAGCCTGCTGAGGCTTGCTCCCCTGGGGCAGGCATGAAGGAGCCAGGCCCCACAAAGGGACTGAGATTCAAGGACCCCCAGGTCCTGCCCACCTGGTACTTCTCTCTTGCCAGGGCAGCTGCCTGGCAAACCCTGCCCCTCCCAGCCCTTTGAAAGCTGTCTGCTCCTTGCAGACTTGATCCTGGGGGCCTCTCAGACCTGGGCTTTTTGCTGATGTGGGCATCCAGCCCCAGGCCAAGTTTAGGCCTCCCTTTAAATCCACAAGGAGCGGGTGTGGAGTGGAAAGGCCTGCTTTGGCACTCTGGGCAAAAAGAGTTGCTAAATCCCAGAGCAGGCCGGTCCCCAAAAAACAGCCATGTTTGGTGAGATGAATTAGGTCATCTGTTAAGCTTTGTAACTCATTGCTAAAATGCTTCTTCTGGAATTAGCACAATGCTATTGAAGGGAACCAAGTGGGTTAGTGCTATCAAAGGGAACCAAGCGGGTTGGCTGCAGGCTTGAGACCAGAGCCATAAGTCTTTCTAGTGAGTAAATGTAAATGGGATGGGGCCAGGGGATTGGAGATTAAGAGTCCTGGTGGGAGCGGGTTGCAGAAGCCAGCTCTGGCTAACTCTAGCAAAGGGGAAATTCACCAGAAACCAGGGGATGGGATGGGGTGGGAGTGACACTTGTGGATGGGGCAGGCGGCTGGGCTGTCACGGGGCCAGGAGCTGGGAGGGGCGAGCGGGTGGTGCTCTGTGCTGGGAAGGTTGTATCTTGCCTGGCTCTGCAATCCCAGCACGGCTCACTTGCCGAAAGCCCAAAGTCTCAGTATCTGTTCTTAAGCTACATGCCCACCCCTGACTACACTGGGGTGGTGAGGAAGGGCCTGTCCGCTCTGGCATCTGGGCCAGCCCTCCCAAGGCTTCGCCTAGTGGGGGCAAGGAGACTCCAAAGGAACTTGGGTGCCTTCCAGAGGGGAGAGTCGATGACGAACAGCCAGTCTCTGTCAAATGTTCACTGCTCCAGATGGTCCATGACTATATTTCTGCAGGGCTGAGTGTCACATCATTGGCCTTGCCCTTTCCAAGTGCCAGACAAGGGGCCAGGATGGGGTGCCTTTTCAACAACATTGCACTGAGCCAATGGGCCTCCACACTCAGGAGCAATTCCTACTTGTGGGGAAGGACCTGAGTGTGCAGTGCTGAGGATTAGCCCGAAGAAGACGTGAATGGCCACCCGGGATCTGAGGAAAAGGAGGAGGAGGAGAGTGCTCTGTTTTCTGGTGCAGAAGGAGGTGAAGGGTACCACAGCTGCTCTGAGGCCTGGGTCTAGTCCCCATCCTGGAGCACCTGTCTGCTTTGGGCTGGGAGCCCCGCATTTCTCAAGATCAGGGTCAGGAGACTTGGGGGCCAGCTGCACCATTCAGAGGCCTGGCAAGCTGTCTGCTCTCCCACAGAGGTCCGTGCTCCTTCCTTCCCACTGGGCTCCTTGGGGCCTCCCCCCAACTCCCCAAACACCAGCTGGGCATCCTGCAGGCAATAGAAGGCCTGGACAGGGATGGCTTTGAGTTCTTGGGTTTTCAGCTCCAACCAGTCTTCAGAGACCATGGTAGTAGCAAAGCTAGCATTGTGTCCCATGGGAATCAGGGTCATGGGGTTGATTGTTGCCAGACACACCACACACGGATGCAGATGTTGCCTGGGCAAGCTGGTGTCTGCATGTAGAAAGGAAGCTTCTGAGGAAGAGCTGGGGAGGCAAGCCTGGGAGCCATCTTCCCGTTTGTGCCCATTTTCCACACACTCTCAACAGACACAAAGGGCCTTGCAGTGTCTAGTCAGTGCTGTTCCAGACCACCCATCTCTCCAGGCCAGAGTCAGGGAGAGCCAGATGCAAGCATAGCCATGCTACTCAGGGACTGTGTGGGTTTTGACAAGTCACAGAGAGCTCTGTGCCTCAATGTCCCATAAACTGGGTGTGAGAATTTGGCAAGCACCTTGGGTTGTGGTGAGGATTCACTGAGAACCCAGATCCTGGCTCATAGTAGGTACCTGGTCTGGATAAGCTCCCCTCCTCCCTGCATGCTCTCTAATCATTAATCGTTGTGATTAATAACAGCAACCCAATCCCATCACAATGCCGTGTGATGAGTGCTCTGATAGAGGTGTCCCTGACTGAGGCACTTTTATCTTCAGCTTCATGATTACCCTTGGCCAACAGCACAGTAAGTAACCTCAGAGTTCAAAGCATTCAGCAAACAATGGAAAGGCAGAGCCGCCAGAAATGTACACATGATTTTCATGACAGATACGGTAATGCCAATGTTAGCTAGCAGAGCCTCTTTCTCTACTACCCGTATGGACCTATGTTGCAACACAAATTGGAATCGGATGGAATTTGTGCCGTGTTGCCAGGGTCACCCCTAACGGAATGGAGAGATCAGTAATCATCTCAGCTGGTGTCATACTGAATTGTTTAAAACACAAATTATAATTGGTGTCAAGTAAAAGCTCCATGTGCCCATTAAAATATGGCATTATAGAAGAAGTAAAGTACATTTGAATCCTTAAGAATAAAACCAAAACTATGTGTTAGAAAGATCACTCAGGGTAGACCAACTGAGGGGCTTACAAGGACTGTAATGTCTGATGCTCATCTCTACCAATGTCTATTCTGTGCCCTCACCCCCACCCTGGCAGTGTTGACAGAAAAGACCACACTGCCACAGAAGTAACAGGGACCCCTGTGGGAGGCAGCGCAGAAGCCAGGCTGCTTAAAGCAGAGCCCTGAGTCTTTCGTGCATTTACAAGTTAATGTGCCAAGTTCTCCAGGATCAAGCTAGGGAGTCCTGATCACTAACATCTCTGCCTTGGGGCCTGTTTAAGTGGCTTCCAGACTCAGCTTAGACCCTAGCTCTCAAGGGCAACCAGATTAGGTTTCTTCCCTTCTCTGAATCTCAGTTTCCCCCTGTGTAAGATGAGAGGGCTGGCCCAGTAACCTCCGAGGTGTCTGCTTGACCTAGTAGAATGGCACCAGCTGGCATTCTATAGCCAAGTTTGCCCAGAGGGAGCCAGTTCCTGCCTGTCTTATGGCTACACAAAGTCATTGAAGTCGCCCTCAGGCATGGAGCTTGTAGCTGCCTGGCCTTATCCAGCCTGCCCTTGGAGCAGATAGGAGACTGCTGCCTGCTGTCTTGAAGGAAGGCCTGACCTTGAAGGGGAGCCAGTCTGCACAGATTACTCTGCAGAGGAGACTGATACTGTGCGTCTGACATGCCCAGAGCATCCCTGATCACATTAGCTGCCGCCTGAGTGGGGAGGATGCTGATACCGGCCTATCTCGGCACCTGGTACCAGCCAGCCTGAGTCTTGGCCTGACCTCGCGCAGCCCCTGCTGAGGTTTTCTGCAGAGTGCCAGATGATGGGTAATGACAGAAATGCAATTAGATGAGAAGTTTGCGAGTGATCCCCACCCCTGAGATGGGAGTGGCTCTTAACACTTCCTGGCTTTGCAGTGGGGTTCTCCTGTCTTAGCCTCACTTCTCTCAGCTCAGCACAGGACAGGTGTGGGAAACTCCTGCAGGCTCCCTGGAAAGAGGCCTCTTGAGCAGGATCATTCCTTTGGCCAAAATCGTGTCCTAGAGCAGCGCTCTTCTATAGAAATGTAACCCAAGCCATGTTCATTGTTGTAAATTTTCTAGTGAGTTCACATGTAAAAACATCTGCATAAATATATACACCTACTACACACTCACAAAGACTAAAAATTTAAATTTTTTTTAAAACTAAAAGGAAAGAAAACTAGTGAAATTATTCTTAATAATGTATTTTATTTAAACTACTGGCTCCAAAATACTATCATTTCAATATGTAATCAAAATAAACATTAGTGAAATATTCCACATTCTTTTTTGCTTCCAAGTCTAAGTTGGTATTTACACTTAAAGCACATTTCGATGCAGACACTAAATTTTCACTGGAAGTACTTGATATATATTTATTTATTCTAATTTTTTAATTTTTTAAATTGACACATAATAATTGTACATATTTATGGGGTACATAGTGATGTTTTGATACATATATGGTACAGTGATCAGGTTAGGGTGATTAGCATATCCACCATCTCAAGCATTTACCATTTATTTGTGTTGGGAGCATTCACTGTCCTCCTTCTGGCTATTTGAAATGATGTAATATATTAATTAACTATTGCCATCTTTGATCTGCGTTTAGATTTCATAAAATGTGTGATTGAAAAGTAGAGTCATATACCCAAGTTATTCCAAACATACTTAAATGTTTTTCAGCAATGGAACTGAATGTCAGTTTTTAAGCTAATGTAAATTAAATCAAATTGACAATTCCATTGCTCAGGCACACCTGCTTCATTCACGTGCTCGGGACCCACATATGTGGTGGCAGCGTATTGGACAGCACAGGCCTAGATGAGAACACCAGCATAGAACAGGTGCTCTACAGGCAAACATGAAAGAAGAGAGGGGAGAAAGAGAAAGAAGGAAGGATGAACAAAGAAAGAACGGCAGGGATGGGGAGGGGGTGGGAGCCTCGGACTTGGAGTAAGACAGAGCCAGATTCACATTTGAGCTCTGCCACTTGCTCAATAAAAGAACCTGGACCAATAACTTAAATCCCATGAGCTTCATTTTCATCATCTGATCGTAGAAGGGAAACTGCCTACTTGGCAAGACGGCTGTAATCATCATGTGAAGTACGATATGCAGAAGTGCAGAAGGCAGGACAGTTTCTCCCATGACCCCACCCAGTCCTTTCTCTTTTTTTTTTTTTTTTTTTTGACGGAGTCTCGTTCTGTCGCCCAGGCCGGAGTGCAGTGGCACGATCTCGGCTCACTGCAACCTCCACCTCCCTGGTTGAAGCAATTCCCCTGCCTCAGCCTCCCAAGTAGCTGGGATTATAGGCGCACACCACCATGTCTGGCTAATTTCTTTGTATTTTTAGTAGAGATGGGGTTTCACCATGTTGGCCAGACTGGTCTCGAACTCCTGACCTCAGTCAATCTGCCCACCTTGGCCTCCCAAAGTGCTGGGATTACAGGCATGAGCCACCACGCCCAGCCTCTCTTTTTTTTTTCAGTTCTTCTTTTATCTGTCATAGACAAACAAGCTTCCAATGAGATTTTAATATTTTAGTTGTGTTGCTTTAAAATAAACAAAAAAAAATTTAATAATCATCACTTTACAGCTGTGCTTCTCAAATTTCCTGGTGCATCAGAATCCCCCAGGCTGCTGGCCCTTTCCTGGCTCCAGAGGCCTGGGGTGAGTCAAGGAATCTGCATTTCTAATGAACTCTGGACAATACTGGTGCTGCTGGTCTGAGAACCACTCTCCGACAGGTCAAGAGACAGCAGAAAAAAAGGAAAAAAACTTTATACTTAATCCCTTTAATGGCACTTTTTTTCCTTTTTTTAATACAGGACATTTTTATTTTTGCCTTGAGTCCCCAAAAATTCTCCAGCTGGTCCTGAACAGAGTGGATGAGCCACCCCAGAAGCAGGAGCCCTGAGGCTGTGCTCAGGGTGGTGTGAATCTGGGATGCAGAGAGATGTCCCTGGACTGTGTTTGATTCTGGGCACTGTGCTCAGGAGGGCTGTCCCCAAGGCAGTGAGGAGCCTGGAGGCCACTCTGCTTCCCTGCAACTGTGAGCTGCTCCACTGTGATGGAAAGAGGACTCTGCAGGGCTGAATGGCCACACAAATGGATGTGAAGGGCTGCACATCTCTGTGCGGGCCTAGGGCTAGCCCCTGCACCATGTTTTTTAGTTGATATTTAGCTGGTGTGTCCCCTTGGGCACATGGATACTCAAGGGGTGAGAACAGACCCTCACAGACACCCAGGGGCCCCCAAGTTGCTCCATACATGCCCACCAGCAGCCAGGTCCCTCTCCCACCAGTCACTGGGACCGTGGTGCTCTGCTGAGGGTGTACTGAAAATGGGCACAAATAGGGAGATGATTCCTGGGCTCAGCCTCCCCAGCTCTCCTCTGGAGCCTTCCTTTCTACATACAGACACCATCCTGGGCAAGGAAATCCAGCCAGGCAGCTCCTCTTCCCACAGCCTGCTACCCTGCCTACAGTGGACAGGTCACCCCCAAGGGTGTTCAGCCTCCACTCTGCCATGCACTAGGCACCTGGATTGGGGATGGGCAACAGACCCATCCCCACAAAGATATCCACCCTGTGGCACTGGCACTGCCAACCCTGAGCGTACTCCACCCCAAAACACTCTGGGGTGCCTGACCCCAACCCCAGCTCTCCTCATGCCTGTGGTCAGGCCTCCACTGGGCATGAGGGGAAGACAGCAACAGCCACTGGGCAGGGCGGGGAGAGGTGGGGCAGCAGCCTGGGAACCAGGAGGCAGGAGGGAGCCAGGAAAACCCACTCACAGGAGGCGGAGGCAGAGGCAGCAGGATGCAGGACTGCAGAAGGGCCCAGCCCTCAGCATACGCTCCACTGGCCCACTTGACGTCACTTAAAAAACACAAATTTAAAGATAGAATGATTAAGAATTTCAAGACAGTAACCACAGAGCATTCAATTCTAAACTCAGAGCCCTTCAAGAGGCAGGGGTGCCACGGAGCACATGCCCTAGTTGAAGGCCATGAAACTGGCCATGACCATGAGTTTCTGAATTTAAATGCAGGAAGTGGCCCTCCGTTCTGACCTGCTGGGCTCCATCCTGTGGGTACAACCTTCGAACATTCCTTGCTGGCCTCTTCCTGCAAATGCACTGGCCCTCAGAGCTCAAATCCTGAGTGAGTTTGGTGCACATCTTATCATGGTCCTCATCTCATTCATAAACTTGACATCCAGAGAGGGAAAGTGGCTTCTCCAACGGCTGGGCATGCACAGCTCCCACCACATTCTCGCGCCATGCTCTTCCCTCCAGCACCCGGCCCCTGCCCTACAGCCTTCTCCTGCCCAACCTGCTGATAGCAAGACTCCAGCACACACTTCACAGGGGGCTCTTCCTGATCCAATACGGCAAAGGAGCCTTTAACTGAACTCCCCCCATGGAGCACAATAGGGAGTGTCACCCTTGGAGCATGGCCTGCACCTTCATCCTTGCAGATTGAGGCCAGGGTCTCAATTAGGTGATTAAACTTCAGCCACATCTCTTGAATGATGCCAACTGGAAGGTGCCTTTAGTGTCCCACCAATAGCACTGCCCACCTGGACCAGCTTGGCTTCCTGGGTGCATAACATGGTCTATACTCTAGTGCACTGGCCCAGCCTCTCTCTTCAGTGTGACACTCTGCCTGCCTGCCTGACCCCACAGCCTGTTCTACACAGGGGGACACTTCCATGGCCTTTGGGGGCTCCGGGATGCATCCTGTCCTGCAGTGGGCTAGCTGCATGGATCTAGACTCCAGGCTGACTCTCAGCAGGGTCACCCTCTTAGCAGGAGGCTCACAGAAGATCAGGCTGGTGCTGGGCACCATGGTTCTGTGACACTGAGACACAGAAGGATGTGCACAGAAATCCCTCAGATGGTGATAGCGCACCGGGCAGGAAGGGGTGATGCGCAGGAGGAGGCATGCTTGGTGCCAGCGCAGAACAAAGATGTAGATAAAATTCTTTATGAGTGATCTCAGCTAGACTAAATCCCTAGATAAATTAGGATGTGGGGAGGAATGTGGCAGGGGATTAGTAGGTGGGGGTTGAATGACCCAGGTCACCTCTGAGAAACCAAGCCTAAGTACAGAGGCTCCTCCAACTGTCAGCTCAGGAACCCTCTAAGACACAGGCTGCTCCCCACAATAGTTTCTTCCTATGCAGCATGTGGTCCATGGGCCAGCTGCATCAGCATCGCCTGTGAGCTTGGTGGAAATACAGACCCTAGGGCCCCACCCATGCCACCGCAAACAGAATCTGTGTTCTTGCGGTATGTCCTGGGTGCTCTGTGTGCATCTTAAAATTGGAGAAGCAGCACTTTCAAGCAAAACAACATCAAGCCTACCCAACCCTGGACTAGGAGCTCCTGAGATGTGATCCCCTCCCTCAAGAACTCCTAGTCCGGGGTTGAGTGGCCTTGATGTTGTTTTGCTCCAAAGCGCTGCTTTTAAGGTGCCTGGTTCTTTAAAGTTGCTTGATAAATTAAACCAAAGAAGGAGCAATCATCCAAAAGCAGAAAGAATGCTAAAAGTCATGGTTGGGAGAGGCAACAATAACAAGAAATGGAGTCTAGTTCTCAGGCTGCAAACTGAGCTGCAAGCCAGGGCTGACTACCCATGGGCTGATTCTGGCTCACAGACATATTTTGTTTGGCTCACGCAATATTTTTCAATGCGCAGGATTTTACCCACTAAAAATATATAGATTTCTATAGGGTAAATTTGGGCCTGCTTTCTCCATATGAAGAATTGACAGGAGCTGGTAAGCCGTGGTGGCTCACGCCTGTAATCCCAGGACTTTGGGAGGCCAAGGTGGGAGGATCACCTGAGGTCAGGAGTTTGAGACCAGCCTAACCAACATGGAGAAACCCCACCTCTACTAAAAATACAAAATTAGCCGAGCACAGTGGCGCATGCCTGTAATCCCAGCTACTCAGGAGGCTGAGGCAGGAGAATGAACCCTGGAGGCGGAGGTTGTGAAGAGCTGAGATAGTGCCATTGCACTCCAGCCTGGGCAGCAAGAGCAAAAGCTGCTTTTTCAGTTTATCTTACCTGCCTGATCTCTGTGGGGTTAGAGTCTGTGTGTACTAGTGCACATAATAAACTCAAAAACAAAGATGGCTAGAAAATGATGGTTATTATGTATTGGCTGACTTATTTGACACCCTTAATTATTTGTCCTGTGGGGTCATGGTTAAGGGTGAGGTGCTCAGTCATACTGTCTGAGTTTCAATCACGGCTCAGCCTCTCCCCAGATCTGAGGTCCAGAGCAAGTCATAGAACCCTGTAAACTTCAGGCTCCTCATCTGAAAAATGGCCGTGACAAAAGTAGTTCCATGTAGGATGTTAAACGTCTTGCCTGGCACATGGTTAGTTATTGGTAAAGGCTATAAATTAGTTTAAATAAAAAAATTTATTATAAGTCAATGTATTTAAATTAATTTACAGCTATTTAACAATAGCTAATTAGCACAGCATTATAATTGCAGTACCAGAGCAAAACAACACGAAGGAATACAAGTATTTATTCCCTACATTGCTAAAATACCAACACTGATTATCAATATTTTCTATGAAAAGGTGTTCAGAATGCCTAACATTTTAAAATTCAGCTAAAATATTAGACATTTCAAATAAAAAGTAAATATTAGAAGCATTAAGTGAAAACAAAAATCTATGAAATATAAATGTTAAAAATGTTACCCTTCTCATACTAATTGTTAACAGATGACACGAATAAAATACTATTCAAAAGTAATGAACTAAACCCTGTAAGATAAAGAAACTTCTAATAATATTTGGAATGAAAATCTGCTATTTGATGTTATCTGGATCATGAGCATATTTTTGTGCCCATTTTTTCCGGCTGCTGAAACCTTTTTTTTACCCTAGGCTGATCAAGGCAATGGTGAGATGTTCCAAGCTAAATTTCAAACTAATTTCCAATATTATCCTTTGAGTTTTTCATCTTCAAGTAATTCCATTTCTTCTTCCCCACTTTAGAAGATATCTTTTATTTTAAACTCCCTTCTTTTTTGTTGGCAGGAACTACATTTTTTTATTTGATCATGAGCTTTAGTTTTATTTCAGAGAAAGCGTTCCTGGTTTGTGATCATCTTCTCCAGTGTTAATGTGGGTAGGTGGAGATGCCAGTGGGTCGCCTGGAGCAAATTCCAGGCTGGAAAGTCTCTGAAGCAGAGTGAAGATTTCTACCACGATGGAGGCAGCGTAGTTCCCCTCCTTCTGGGTTGTGGAAGAATAGAAAACTGCTTTCTAAACAAGCTTTCCTTTACTGGATCCAAACGCCTACTGTAGTGTATTCCCAGGTGTAAATGGTTCTAATTTTTAAAAAACATGTCACAGAAATACTAATAGTTCAGCATTTCTCAAAAGCACATTATTCTGGAATCCCAGAATCCCCAAAACTGGAATTACACTTACTGAAAAACACCAGGTCTACAGAGTCTTCTGCAAGTCAGTTGCCTTCGTGGGTTCCAAGAACATAGCTCTCCCTGATGCTTTTCTGTTGACTTGAGATTGAGGGGACAGAGTTTGGGAGGACAAGGTTAAGAAAGAAGGGAAGTTGTTGTCTCGAGTTGAATAGTGTCCCCCAGAATTCATGCCCACTGGTAACCTCAGAATGTGATCTTATTTGGAAATAGGGTATTTGCAGATGCAATGAGCTAAGAGGAGGTAATCCTGAATTAGGGTGGCCCCAAATCCGATGGTTGGTGTCCTTATAAGCAGAGGAGAGGACAGACAGGATGCACAGAGACACAGAGGGAAGAAGGTCATGTGAAGACAGAAGCAGAAGCTGGGGGATGTGTCTACAAGCCAAGGGTTTCTAGGGAACCTGGAAGTCACCAGCAGCTGGAAGAGGCAAGGAACGATTCCTCCCTCAAGCCTTTAGAGCTCCACCGCGATCCTGGACTTCGGGCCTCCAGAACTCTAACCAAAGAAGTTTCTGTTGTTTTAAGCCACCTAGTTTGTAGGAGTTAGTTATGGCATCCCTATGGAAAACTCATACCATTGTGGCAGTGGGAGTGACACTGCCAGGGCCACTGGCCCTCCACAGCAGGGCCCATGCTCACTAATCTTGGAATCCAGTCCACACTCTCAGGGACCAGAAGACCAAGCTCCTGTTCCTGCTGTCCACTACTGGCGGGTCTCCCATCTTCCTGCACCCCCTCTCTGCCTAGCACCTCCATCCATGCAGCATGCTGCTCCAGGGATGCTGTATCATTTACTTGGCCCGAGACACAGCCCCTGGGACTTCCGGTGCCGCTCCCGGAGGCCTGCAGTCAGGTGGAAAGAACAGAGGTGCAGGCATCCAAGAGACCCAGGAGAGGACCTACTGCTTCCCGCCCACGTGCGCCACCTTGGAAAGTCACCTCATCTCCCTGAGTCTCACTGGATGGTGACAGTAATGACCTTTGCAGGCCCTTGGCAGAGATTTTGGAATACAGCAGTGCCCGGCACACAGCAGATGCTCAATAAACACGAGAACCTCCCATCAAGTCAGCATAGGAAAGACTGAGAATTCCAGCATCCTGGAGAACCAGGCCTTCCCTGATGGGCTTGGGGGCAGAGCTGGAGCATGTGGGGACAGGAGCAACACACCCATAGTGAGGCTGGAGAGGGATGTGAGCCACTTATCCTCATCACATGTACACAGCCCGAGGATGAGGAGAGGGCTCCAGGCATGGGCTCTGGTCCACAGTCTTCCATGTCTGGCACAGAGCAGGGCTCCACAAATCCTGGTCGCAGGAATAATGCTGGAGAGGCAGAGGACCCTCTGGCTGGTGCACCAGAGCAGAGCTGCAAGACCAGCCACCCTGTAAGGGCTGCCCTGAAGGAATGTGGAAACCAGAAGGATTTCTTTCTTTTCATTTTTTAAAAATTAAAAGAAGCTAACCTTCTTTGTCCTGTGAAGGGTCACTTAAGTGGCCCTCTTAGATATGCAAATGCAAGGCTAGAAAGCAGCCGGCCTCCTGGGATTCCTGTATAACAGGAATTTTTGCAGCCCTTGGTGATGGGTTTTATTTTTTATTGAGTGGCCTGGCAAAGATTGTGCCCTTCTTTGGCCTGCAAAAGAGGGGTGATTGGTTGAGAGAGCTGGGGGAGGAAAAGAAATTTGTGGACTAATTTGCACAAAGAGCCCAGGTTTTCTGAAAGGAATGAGACAAATACACCAACACAGTGTTTTCACACTTTTTTGACAAGAAACAGACATTACATTGCCCCCTGGGAGCCCAGGGCAACAGAAGCTAAGGCTTCAGGAAACACTGCTATTCCTACATGCAGTGCCTTCTGGCATGTTCTGTCCTATATGAGTCTATCTCCTTCTTAAAAATTCCAGACAAAGCCCGCAGAATTGATTTCATGACCCCTCTAATGAACTGGTGTCCATAGTCTGAAAAATGTTTTTCGAGATTTGGTTTACAGGAAGTCTGTTGGGTGGATTGAGGCCTGGCTGTAGGAAGTGGGGAAACAGAGGCACTGGAGGTTGAGTGAGCCAACCTGGTACTGAGTAACTAGCAGGTGGGGGGACAGTGGTCCTCTAAGCTATGCAACAGTAGAGCTGGGTCTGACTTGGCCATCTGAGGCCAACTCATCCCGGAAAATAGTGGCGAGGGCACAAGAGCTTGCAAACTTGGTCCTCTAGCATGAAGGTCCCCTGCCTGACCCTGCAGAGACTTGGCAGCCCTCTCCTTCCCCTGCTGGCAGCTCCACAGGCTCAACCCCCTATTTCTATACAGCTGTCATTTCATTGGCAACACCAAGGCCAGCTTGGAAGATACCAACCCTGTGCCCATCATCCTGGGGCAACCCAGTGCCGTCGTCTGGCAGAGACCTCCCCCGCAAGACTGAGCAGAGTGCGGAGGTGTTCTCAGAAGGCAGAACACCCTCGAAGAGTTGCAGTTTCTGCAGCAAAACCCCAAGGAAAGAGGGACCTTCCCCACCCCAACATCTATCTACGCTTTGGACAGGACCCAGGCCAGCCTCCGCCGGGCCCTGTCCTGTGCCTTTCTCCTTCCACAGCTAGGCGGCAGCAGCAAGTGCCCATGCTCCCCTTTCCTCAGGGCAGAAACTCTCCCAATTCCTGCCCCTCCACCTGTGAGCACACCTGGCCACAGCTCCACTGAGAAAGGGAAGGGTGTCAGGCATTTGCCATGTGCCATTCTCTTTTTTTCATATCACAGCCAATGCTGACAACCCTCAGGGCCTTCCACCCCATTCGTTGTCCACATGAACTGAGAGTCTTTCAAGATGGTAGGAGTTGGAATTCAATTCAGATAGCTTTGGCGTTAGTTTCAGTCAAGGCAGTGTGGTGGCAAAGCACCAGCTTGGGTGCCAAAAGTTCTGACTGTCCCTTACAGCACCTCACCCCTCTGGACCCGTGTAGCAGCCAAAGCCTCTTCTTCTCTTGCAGCTGTGAAGATTGACTCCACTTCCCATCCTCCCTGCAGTAAGACAGGGTCACATGACTAAACCCTGGTCAAGGAAACACAGGTAGGAGTGACAGGTGACCTCAGAGGCTTCTGAGGCTGTTGTCAGCACCAGATCCTAAAATCCCCTGAGAAACTCCCTGCCCCCTCTCCCTGCATCTCACAGCAGAGGATTCAGAGGAGGACACTGAGGTCCTAGAAGGAGCCTGGGTCCCTGAGTGACCACATGGAGCAGCCCCACTCCCTCCTCCCTTTTCATGCTGACCTGCAGGAGCCAGTGACCTGAGCAAGAAGAGTCTTTAGCGGATTAAGCCACTGAGATTTGGGAGTTGTTAGAGCAGCAAGCATGAATTACCTGATTGATGTGCCCAGTTTCCTTATCTGTAAAAGAGGTTATCAACATCATTCTCAGGGTTGTTGTGTCAATGACTTATGATGCAGTGAAAACACAAACCCAGGATCTGACACATTCTAGGTAACTGAGGTCCCTCCTTACAGTGTCAGCAGCAGCCACAGCAGCAACAGTGCAAGGAGCACTAGTTAACTCCCAGTGTGCACAGTACTATGCCCCAGCTAAGTGGACCAGACACCAGATGGGCCTAGTTCATATACAGGGTCTCATGTTCTATAGCATGGGGGTGCTGGGAGCCTTAAAAGTTGTGCAGGACTGACTGCAAATGCTTTGTAAAATGAATTTTTCCTATAACTGCAGACCATTAAGGTGGTATCTGTAAATAGAATGCTAAGCTGAGGGGTCACACATAGTAAAAGTGAGAAGTAAGAAAGTAAGGATCACCCTGGAGGCAGACACCTCAGTTCTAATTCTGACTTTTCCACTTACTAGTTGGAACCCACATAAATCACTTAACCACTTCAAGCCTCAGTTTCCCCATCTGTAAAATGGAGATTATGATAGGGTTCTTGCAGGGATTAATGAGTTAATTTATGCAGAATGCTCAGAACAGTGCTTGGCATACAGTAAGTGGCATGTATGCCACTAAGTGACTCCTGCTCAGGCAACCGAGACTGCCTCCCACCCTGAGTGCATGGTAGGGTCTGATGTCATCACAGCCGCTGGGAAGTACCTGTCTGCTTTGGGAGCTGCTGCTGTGTTTGTCCATATGGCAAGGAGAGAGAGCCCTCTTGGCCCCATGGCCTCCTGCTCTTTCCCATGCTGCATTTCTCCTGGGGGTGGGGGAGGAAAGAAAGTTGGAAAGAGCAGGTGGGGGCAGGGTGGGGGTGAGGCTTCAGGGAAAGGACAATGGGCTTTGTAAATCCCTCTCTGGGCAGGCTGGCCAAGTTCAATGGCTTCAGGCCACATGAACAGCAAGAAAAATGTGGCCCAGGAATTTCTCCCCAACGATTCCCCTTGTCTTTCTCTGTGGGAATTTGGAGCTGCAGACACATTCCTTCCATGAACAGCATCTGTGGCAGCTGAAGGCCCATTGGCCCGAGCTGGGGAACCTGGCTGGCTGGGCACTTCTAGAGCTCAGCCCCTACTGCCTCCCCCCTCAAGGAGTGGACACTGCGAGTGTGCCAGAGAATGCACTCTCACTGGCAGACCTCACAGCTTGCTCTGTCAGGGACTGACCCCTACTGGGCACGGCCCTCTCCTCTCCTGAGCCAAACTGCCCAGACAGCTTTCACAGCTGCTTTTCCACAATCTGTCACCCGGAAGTGGAGACTAGACATCTTGGAGAGAATTCCCATCCATTCACTTTTTTTTCTAAGCCAAGTACTTCCCGACTTAAGAGGAAATTAATTCCTAGATGCTCCAAAATTATTTTAAAACACTGTAAAGTGCAGTCCACAGGTCAGATCTGGCTTGCTACCTGCTATTGTACATAAAGTTTTATTGGAACACAGCCACACTCATTCATTTACACATTGTCGATGGTTGATTTGACGCCACAATGGCAGAACTGAGTAGTTGCTACAGAGACTGTATGGCCCTCAAATCTTAAATATGTTTACTATCTGCCGCTTAGAGAAAGTTTACTGACTTCTGGTTTACTCCTTTGTTATTCCACACAGGATTTGAAATGGCCTCTATTGAGAAGACTTAGAATAAAATAGTGATAACACAATAGTTCAAAATAATTGAGAGCCTGAGAAAATGCAAATAAAAGTAGCAATGCAAAATCATGAACCACAACACAAATATGAAGACTGTTAGGACCTACATATTTGCCAAAGCCAGGTTTTAAATTTTTCTCGAGCTTCCTGGAAGCCAAAGGAAAAAGAGAAATGAGACAAGTCTCATCAAAAGAAAGAAAAAAGAATACCAGTCTTTATGGGATCTAGAGCTTTTTCTAGCACAAAGATGTATGGGGCTTGCTTCAAACAGAGAAAGAGTAATACCCACCTTCCCCAGAATCATATACTTAGTTAAAAAAAAAAAACAAAAAAACAAAAAAACAAAAAACAGAACAATGAGTCTACAAAATGAATAGCAATGGCAATGCTGTTGATGAGGGTCAGTATGGGGACAGGGGTTCTTGTTAATATGTCTGACCAGAGATTGAGCTAGATATCAAAAGGCAAAGCAATTGGCTTCCATGCAATGTGCTAAAAGTGCATAAAACATTTTGAGAGGATGTAAGAAGCCTCATTTCTGCTTATCATTTCTGTAAATCTATTTGTTTCAGAGCAAAAACTGGAGTTAAATAAGGACAGCCCCAACTTGTCACTAACTCACCTTACAGTGCCTGGCACAAAGTAGGCCCTCAAGAAATTGCTTGTGAACATAAACACCATGGAATACTATGCAGCCATAAAAAGGATGAGTTCATGTCCTTTGTAAGGACATGGATGAAGCTGGAAACCATCATTCTCAGCAAACTATCACAAGGACAAAAAACCAAACACTGCATGTTCTCACTCATAGGTGGGAATTGAACAAAGAGAACACTTGGACACAGGAAGGGGAACATCACACACTGGGGCCTGTCGTGGTGTGGGGGTTGGGGGAGGGACAGCATTAGGAGATATACCTAATGTAAATGACAAGTTAATGGGTGCAGCACACCAACATGGCACATGTATACATATGTAACAAACCTGCACATTGTGCACATGTACCCTAGAACTTAAAGTATAATTTAAAAAAAGGAAAAAAAATTGCTTGTGAAAAATGAGGAGGTTGTGCTAAAAGAGAACCTTCCAATTCCGATGTCTGTGGGTCTGCGGTATGTGGACATACAGTGTGTGTGCACACTGAATTTCAGCCAAACTCCTAATACAGATCAGAAATATGATGGGAGAAGGGGGTGGGGGCAGGGAGGCAGGCCCCGAAGAGACCCTCACCGCCAAGAGACAGGAGGCAGTGAGTGGCTGGTAAGAAGGTGACCAGCAGTGTTCAGACTGCCCAGATTGGAGGACAGGCTCTACCCTCTACCTACCAGCTGTGTGATCTTGAGAGCTCGCATAACCTGGGCGGGTGTCCATATCCTCACCTGTAGATTGGATCTGATGACATATCACCCTTACGGGCTATTGTGAAAATTAAACAAAATAATGTCTGTGAGTTACTAGTTCCAATCAAAGGTATGTTTTGTGATAAGCTGTCTACAAAGTGTCTTCATCACACCCTTCTTCAACAAGCTCCCTCTACCAGAGGCCAGAGCTGGCAGGAGACAAACATCATTCTGAAAAGCTAGGAGCAATGACCCATGGTCTCAGTCCAGCACTCCACAGGGCTTGTCTTTTTTAACTGGAAGTCTCAACTACAGTTATGTGTGCCTTCGTCCCACAGGCCATCTTATTCACCACCGAGTCCTGTTCCTTTTCCCCAAAAAGCATTTATCATACAATTGTTAAGATCACAGGCTAGAAAGCAAGATGGGCTGGGTTCCGATCTGAGCTTAGCCACTAATTGGCTGTGCGACCTTGTGCAAATGACTTCACTTCTCTGTATTTCAGTGCCCTCCTCTTGAAAGTGGAAATAATGATGACATCGAATGCATAGGATTGCTCTGGATTCTAAGTGAACGTGCACATGTCCAGCTCTTAGCCTGGCACATTGTCAGGGCCAGGCAGTGCTAGCCATGAGGATTTTGCATCACTTCCTATGTTTCAGCTATCTGTAACTGCCTAACAGACTACTCCAAAGTTTAATGACTTAAAACAACACACATTTTCCTTTTTTAAAAAAAATGTATTTCAATAGGTTTTGGGGGAACATGTGGTGTTTGGTTACATGAATAAGTTCTTTAGTGGTGATTTCTGAGATTTTGGTGCACCCATCACCTGAGCAGTGCACATTGTACCCAATGTGTAGTCTTTTATCCCTCACCCTCCTCCCACCCTTTCCCCCAATTCCCCAAAGTCTATTGTATCATTCTTATGCCTTTGCATCCTCATAACTTAGCTCCCAATTATGAGTGAGAACATACGATGTTTGCTTTTCCATTCCTAAGTTACTTCACTTAGAATAATGGTCTCCAGTCCCAACTAAGTTGCTGCAAATGACATTATTTCATTCCTTTTTATGGCTAAGAAGTATTCCATGGTATTTATATACTACATTTGCTTTATTCACTCATTGACTTATGGGAATTTGGGCTGGTTCTATATTTTTGCAATAGCGAATTGTGCTGCTATAAACATGCGTGTGCAAGTATCTTTTTCATATAATGACTTACTTTCCTCTGGGTAGATAGCCAGTAGTGGGATTGTTGAATCAAATGGTAGTTCTACTTTTAGTTCTTTAAGGAATCCCCACACTGTTTTCCATAGTGGTTGTATTAGTTTACATTCCCAGCAGCAGTGTAGAAGTGTTTGCTTTTCACCACATCCATGCCAACATCTATTTTATTTTTATTTTTTTTTTATTATGGCCATTCTTGAGAGAGTAAGGTGGTATCCCATTGTGGTTTTGATTTGCATTTCCCTGATCATTAGTGATGTTGAGCATTTTTCTATATGCTTGTTGGCCATTTGTATATCTTCTTTTGAGAATTGTTTGTTCGTGTCCTTAGCCCATTTTTTGATGGGATTGTTTGTTTTGTTCTTGTTGATTTGTTTGAGTTCTTTTTAGATTCTGGATGTTAGTCCTTTGTCAGATGTAAAGATCACAAAGATTTTATCCCACTCTGTGGGTTGTCTGTTTACTCTGCTGATTGTTTCTTTTGCTATACAGAAGCATTTTAGTTTAATTAAGTCCCATCCATTTATCTTTGTTTTTGTTGCATTTGCTTTTGGGTTTTTGGTCGTGAAGTCTTTGCCTGAGCCAATGTCTAGAAGAGTTTTTCCAAGTTATCTTCTAGAATTTTTACAGTTTCAGGTCTAGATTTAAGTCTTTGATCCATCTTGAGTTGATTTTTTTTTTTTTTTTGAGATGGAGTCTCACTCTGTCTCCCAGGTTGGAGTGCTGTGGTGCAATCTTGGCTCACTGAAACCTCCGCCTCCTGGGTTCAAGCAATTCTCCTGCCTCAGCCTCCCAAGTAGCTGGGAATACAGACGACCACCACCACGCCTGGCTAATTTTTGTATATTTAGTAGAGATGGGGTTTTACCGTGTTAGCAAAGCTGGTCTCGAACTCTTGACCTCAGGTGATCTGCCCGCGTTGGCCTCCCAAAGTGCTGGGATTACAGGCTTGAGCCACCGAGCCCAGCCAAGTTGATTTTTATATAAGGTGAGAGATGAGGATCCAGTTTCATTCTTCTATGTGTGGCTTACCAATTATCCCAGCACCATTTGTTGAATAGGGTGTTCTTTCCCTACTTTTATGTTTTGTTTGTTTTGTTGAAGATCAATTGACTGTAAGTATGTGGCTTTATTTTTGGGTTCTCTATTCTGTTCCAATCATCTATATGCCTATTTTTATACCAGTACCATGCTAAAAACAAAACACATTTTATTTGCTCACTGTTCTGCAGTGTAGCCATGGCTTGGTGGGGACAGCTTCTCTCTGCTCCACATGGTATCACTTGGAGAATCCACTTCCAGGACAGCCTCACTCACACAGCTGGAAGTCAATGTGGTTGCTGGCTTGGACCTCAGTTCTCCATTAGGCCTCTCCACATTGCTAGGTTGGGGTTCTTGCAGCACAACAGTCTCAGGACAGTTCCACTGTTTACAAGGGGGTGCTTTCTCTGACGACAGGGAAAAGCAGAAGCTGCCAAGTTTTCTTAAGACTTAGACCCAGAATTGGTCCAGAGTCACTTCTGCTACCTTCTGTCAATAAAAGCAGCTCATAGGGCAGCCTAGATTCGAGGGAGGGGGTTACATAAGATGCAAGAACTGGAAGGTGTGGTTAACTGGGGCCCCTGAGCTAACACATTGCCCTGCCTGGTCTCCAACTCCTCCAACCTGTGTTTGGCCCACATCTCTCACCTGGCTTATGCCTTTTGCATCTTTGCTTTCTCTCTGCTCCAGTCTCCCCCTTCCAGTCCCTATCTCGCTCTAGCCACCAGGCTAGCCAGTCAGAATCACAGGCTGCATCATGTCTCCTACCCTAAATGCCATGTTGTGACTCCCCCCACCCAAGTAAAGAGCAAGTTCTTAATGGGATACTACTGCACCCATTGGAGAACTGTGTTAGTCCATGCAAATTGCTATAAAGGAATACCTGAGACTGGGTCATTTATAATGAAAAGAGGTTTACTTTGGCTCACAGTTCTGCAGGCTAAACAAGCATAGCACTAACATCTGCTTGGCTTCTGGGGAGGCCTCAGGAAGTTTATAATCATAGCAGAAGGCAAAGGGGGGCATATGTGTCCCATGGCAAGAAAGTAACAGACAGAGAGAGAGAGAGAGAGAAAGGAGGAGGTCTCATACTCTTTTAAACAACCAGCTCTCATGTGAACTACCAGAGTGAGAACTCACTTATTGCTGCAGAGATGGCACCAGGCCATTCATAAAGAATCTGCCCCATGACCCAAATACCTCCCACTAGGCCCACCTCCAACATTGGAGGTCATACTTCAACGTGAGACTTGGAGGGGACACACGTCTACATCATATCAGGGACCATTCCTGTGCCATCCCTTAAGGTGCTGGACCCCTCCTTGCAGCTGAGGTCCCACCTCAAAGCATCCTCCTCTGCAGAGTTTTCTTTACCACCCTCTGCAGACTGGCTTTCTGTCCCCTACAGCTCCCAGGGCAGCCTCCTATCCCTCGCCCCACATTGGGCCTTGTGTCAGGCATTGAGCTGTGTTCAGTCATCATTTGTACATGAATGAAGGAAAGAATGATCATTATAGGCTCCCTAAGCTATGCTTGTGGCTAAGATGGTACACTCCCATTTATTCCCTTCCCCTGTGCTACCCAGGGCTGAGCTCACACCTGAGATAGTGCTGTGAGGGTGCCTTGGATATTCTGGGGAGGAGCAATCCAGACTCCTGCATTGGAACTATGGAGGGCAGGTCCTGAGTCTCCTAAGAAAATCCTTGAATGGCCTGGGGCATATCTGGGACCAGGGGCTCAGGCTGCACAGGCTTCAGGATCCCAGCAGCAGCAGTAGCACCCCCGAGAAACAGCTTGACATTCTCACCACCCAACTGTGGGTCTCCAAGAGAAATGGAGTAAAGTGGCAGGAGGTAGAGCTCTGGATGAATGGGGCAGCCTCTATCCCATAGAAACTTTGTCCTCAAAGCTAGTGTCCAGCCTCCTCCCAGAGCCCATTGTGCCCACTGGATATCCACCCCCTGGTTCTAGCTCTTCTGCCCTGTGCCTGGTGGTGGGCTGGAGGTTGGCCTTCCTGCTGGGAAACATGTCCTAGAGGTTCCCACCTCTGGCCCTTCTTCTGGAGCAAGGCGGCTTGAGCACAACTAGAGCCTTGCAGCATGTGTGATCCTGATGTTTTGACTAAATTCTAGTTAGTTTGGGGTCATGATCAATTTGGGTGGCAGAGCTATTTTCAGAAAATTTGATTTTTCAGACAAATTCTATGCTAAGTGGGTGCTTTGCCAGTTGCAGCCCATGACTTTAGGCCTAACTAGGGAAATACTACCCATTCTTCTGTTTATTTAACCATTAAACCATCCATCATCCATCCTTCTATTCACCTATGGAACACATCCGTTCAACCATCCCTCCACCCATCCATCAATCTATTCACCTATCCACACCTCCATCCAACCAACCATCCATCCAACCATCCATCCATCTATTCACCCATCCACACCTCCATGCAACCATCCATCCACCCATCCATTCATCTATTCACCTATCCACACCTCCATCCAATCAACCATCCATCCACCCATCCATTCATGTATTCACCCATCCACACCTCCATTCAACCAACCATCCACCCATCCATCCATCTATTCACCTACCTACACCTCCATCCAAACATGCATTTCTCCATCCATCCATCCATCCATCCATCCATCCATCCATCCATTTACCCATCCATCTACCCATCCATCCATCCATGCACCCATCCATTAATCCACCCATCCATCTTGGCTCTACCACTTACTATCTCACTGGTCTTGGGCAAGTCTCTTCACCTTTCTGAACATTAGTTTCTTCCTTTGTAAATTGAATTTCATGGCATCTGCTTCATGCGGTTGTCCTGTGGTTAACTGAGATAACCTTTGTGAGTTGCCTGGCACATGGTGGGAAACACATAGTGAATGTTATTTTCCTTCCCCCTTGAGGAAGAACACACAACTAAAAAACTATAAAAAGACAATGTGTAATTAGGAATTAAAAGTGTGTGAAACCAAAGGCAATAAAACAAGAAGCCCTTGCCCTCCTATTTGTCTGCTGAACTGCCTTGGGAGTTGATATTTAAAGCCCCTTTGAAAAGTCGAGTATCCCAAAATATATTTAAACGGTTCAATGGGGACGTTGACCCTTTATAATAGGCTCATTTGAAACGATCCTGCTTTGCTACTTCCTCTTAGAAAGATAAACAAGCGGCCCACAATGGCCGCTGTGATGTTTTCTTTTAAATCTTGCTTTCCAAATGTAGGACTTGGCCGTTGGACAATCACCCGAGGGGCTCGCTCCCCGCAGATGCTCTCCCTGAATGCAGGGAGCTCTAGCTTGGAATTCCTGGGGCCTCATTAAGCCCGCTGTGACTAAGTGATCTTGCCTGGTGCTAAAACTGTTTAAAATGACTTGGCAGCAACCAGAAGTCAGGTCTCTCTGTTTTTTCTCAGTTACTCTCTCTTTGTAACCCCCGCCTACATGTCATGAAGTGAAAACATCTTTCCGGATCTAACGCAGGACAACCCTTCTCTCTCCCCAAAGCCTCACCCTGGTCTTTCTGAGGAGTTAAAGGAGAGGGAGGGAGGCAGAAATCTGCCCCGCTGTTGTTAATCTCTCCTTTGAATGAAGACTTAACTCCTGGGAAAACCTCTTCCCTGCTCTAAGTCATTCTTTCCTGCCCCCACATTTATTTAACTCTTCTGCTCCGTGCCTTGGGCAGCCTCTGCTTTCCAGCCTGCGCTTGCTGAGATTCTCCTCTGAGACCACCTCTGTTCTCCCCAAATGGAATTGTGGTAGGAGGGAGGGAGAAAATTCCAGTCAAGTCAAGGCCATCAGAGCTGGACCACAGCCCTGCTTCAGGGTCAGGAACAGATCCTAGGAACTGGGGGGTGACAAAGAACCTTACATGAAGAAGCCTACTCTGTGCCAAACACTTAAAAATATAATTATCTCAATCAAAGTAAATTGATTATTTACTTTAATTACACAATCATACATGATTATGCTTTCCTTTTACAGAATGAGGCCATTATAAAAAAGCCCAAGTCTCTTGACACCCACTTTACTCCATTCTTCTTCCACCCTCTACCCAAAGGGAACCACTCTTGGTTTCCTGTTTTCCTCTCATATAATTTTCTAAGCCCAAGGGCCTAGAACAGAGCATGGTATAGAGTGAACACTATAGTAATATTTTGTGAGTAGGGGTATGTGTTTTACATAAGTGCCATGAATCCATAAATCTCAAACATTCAGCCATAGCACTCTCCTTTTATATACTATCTTATGAAAATTCCAATGTACTTGATAATTCTTTCATTTGTTTGTTTGTTTTGAGACAGAGTCTCGCTCTGTCACCCAGGCTGGAGTGCAGTGGCCCAATCTCGGCTCACTGCAACCTCCGTCTCCCGAGTTAAAGTGATTCTCATGCCTCAGCCTCCCGAGTAGCTGCCATTACAGGTGTGCGCTACCATGCATGGCTAATTTTTGTATTTTTAGTAGAGATGGGGTTTCGCCATGTTGCCCAGGCAGGTCTCAGACTCCTGGGCTCAAGTGATCCACCTACTTTGGCCTCCTAAAGTACTGGGATTGCAAGCACGAGCCACCATGCCTGGCCGATGATTCTTTTACTGATGAACATTTTGGTGGTTCCAACTTTTTGCAATCACAAGCAAGGCTGCCATGAATAGCCTTCCATAGACTTTCCTGGGCATGTGGGCACACATTTCCATGGGGTGCATACTAAGAAATGAGATAGCTTGCTCCCAGGGCATCAGCATTTTTAGTTTTAATAAAGCAGCTTCCATGTTACCTTCCAAGGTGATTGCACCAAACACACTCTCATGAAAAAGTGCCCAAATCCTTGCCAAGACGTGATGATGATGATAGCTCACACTTGCAAAACACTTAGCTACAGGCCACTTGGGTTCTAAGTGCTTGTATATATCAACTCATTTAATTGCCACAACCATCCGGTGAAGCAGTTTCTGTTATCTTCTCTGTTTTATAGGTGGGGAAACTGGGCACAGAGAGAATTTGAATAACTTAATTCTTAATTTGTGCTAAGTAGCATCTGAACCGGTATCATTTTCCTCACTTTTCAGGTGAGGAAACAGTCTCAGAGGGGAGATGACTTACCCAAAGTCACACAGCTCATAGGTAGCCCCGCCAGGTTTGAGGGTAGCCTGGGCAAACACTCCCTCTTCCTACTACTGCACAGTACAGGTGAGCTGGGAAACTGAGAGCTCGGTGGTCCCGAACACCCCCGACCAAGTCACCCTTGAGATGACTGCCCAGAGGATGCTGGTGGGGTGGGGGGCGTCTCCCTTGCACAGCGAGGGCGCCCCTTCTTCCCATTCTGCGCGGGGAGGCCAGGCCGGTGTGGCCCCCAACCCCTGCTTGGCTCCCAGGAAGACGGAGGCAGCCCAGGCTCCTCGGCGCCCCCTGGCGGCTTCTGGGCGAGCGCGCGGCCCGGCACCCCGGGAGAGTAACGGGCCGTGGGGAGGGCGCCGGCGAGGGCAGGGAGCAGCGCGGGGCCGCCCCGGCGCGCGGAGATAAAAGCGGGCAGCGGCGCGGCGGGCGCGATCTGCGCGTTCTCCTATTGATTAGCAGGGTCTGCCCGGAGGCCGGGATGCCCGCTGCGCGGGGCCGCGGTGGAGTGTGAGGGCCCGGGAGCCGCGGGCCGGCGGCCCCGCGCACCCTGCGCCCGGCTGGGCACTGCCCGTGGGCCGGACCTCGGCCGCGCCGCCCCGGGGCGCAGGCGGCAGACGGGGAGAGGAGTCGAGCGGCGGGGCCGCGGGCGGCTGCCATGGGGCTGTGCTGCTGCAAGGACTGGAGGGGACACCTGCGAGCGCCCAAAGGTAACTCCGGCGCGCACGTGCGCCCCGCTCCCTGCGGCCGCCGCCAGAGGCTGCCAGCCCCGCCTCGGGGACTCGCCACTGGTTGTCCAGGGCCGCCCGCACCTGCCTCAGCTTTGGAAAGGGCTCAGGTGCGGCTGCTGCTCCCCTGAGTCTCCTAACTTTGGCAGGGGAGGCTTCCTCTGACTCGGGGCGCGGGGGCGCATCCTGGGGCTCCTCGGTCCCCATGTGGGAGTGGGGGTGGGGTCCGGCCCCTGGGCGGGAGTGGGTAGAGCCGAGGGGAGGGTCCGTCCTCCAGGGCCCGGGGCTGGCCGCGGCGCCGGCTGCAGGTCCGCCAAGTCCACGGCCGGAGCCGAGGAACCCCCGGCGCCCAGACCCGCTCGCAGGTCTCTGCACCGCGAGCCCGGCCCGCGCCCTGCGCCGCCCCTGCGGCTTAACCGCCGGGAGAGGGACCATTCATTCTCGCCCGCCTCTGTCACAAACTTGGACGGTGGGGCCCTGACTCAGAGTTTTCCAAAACTCGCGGCGGAACCTGCGAGCAGAGCTGCTTGAGGAATGCAGCAGTCTTGGAGAGGGCCCAAAGCCCAGAAACACGCTTAGGACGTTGGCGGCCGCCGGAGGTCCGGCCTCCCGGGGGCTGGGGCCCGGCCGACTTAACCCTTGACTGACTGAAATGATCCCTGTTGATCGTCGGGAACATAATGGTGCATCCCTTTCCTGCAGCGCTCCCTAAACTCACCTAACCCTAACACTCACCTGCCGCGCTTATTAAGCATGCAGATTTCCAGGCCCCACCCTGGCCTGCTGGATAGGCTCTGGGGAAGGCCTTGGGAAACTGTGTGTTTAAGGAGTTTCCCAAGTGACACCTATGGCCAGGTGAGTCTGGGAAGCCTTGCCTGTAAACCATATAGGGTAAGGAAGGCTCTGCCAGAATGAGCACTAGGTCTTCCTTCCTCCAAAAAGTGTATTCTGCATCCAGATGCAGAAAAGGTCAGACAGCCTTAGACCTTGTCCAGGTGAGAATGGTGCCATCAATGTACAGGCTGGTTTCACAAAGGGTTTGAAGTAGCTCATAACATGTATAATACTTAACTATTTAAAAACCTAAACAGGACCCTACATTTACACAGGAAGTAGAGAGGTCAAGGGAAAATGGAGCCCAGTTAATCTGGCCATGAGGTAGGATCTGTGGTTGAGCCTCTTTGCAACCAAAACCAAGTGAAAAATGTGAGTGTTGTAGTTGCAAGGTTCTCATTGTCCCAGAGCAACAGTTTTCTCGGCTTCTGATTGTAGAAAGAATGAAAAAGAATTTTGCACATGAGGCTTCATTCTTGGAAGCAGAGGCCGAGAGCCCTGTGTGTGGTGTCTTCACTATGACAATAGCCAGGGCTGCAGTAGGGTTTAGAGGGCAAGATCTTGCTGCATGCTCCCCGAGGGCAGGTCGGAGCCCAGGATTTCACCCCCACCAGGGCCTGGACCAGCAGCTTTAGTCCTGACCCCTCTTCAGTAAACATGGCAAAGGGTGTCCCAAAAGCAAGGGTGGATTTACAAAGTCTTGGCTAGAGAGGACTTAGACTCATTAAGCAGCCCCAGAAGGGAGCCAGGGGCACCTCCTCTTGCTTAGGTCTGTCCTCTGGGGCTGTGGACCCCCAAGGCCAGCTGCTGGCTTCACCAATCCAGGTAAGGAACAAGCCTGGTCCGGGAGTGTTCCCCAGCTGGGCCCTACCCTCCTACCCACCTGAGAGACGGCTGGCCACAGCAGCCTGGGGGTAGGCACTGAGTCTGAAGTGCCTACAAGGTTCTGCAGCCCATGGAAGTTAGCCAAGCTGACCAAGTGGGTGGGGAGCACTGTGGTGCCAGAGTGGGTGACCAGCCACTGTCTGGCAGGGAGGAGAGAACCCGTGCAATTTTTGGAGAGTCTGTGGTTCAAGGAAGACAGATGTTTGATCTCTTAGTGTACAAAATCTCCAAGGGTTTAAATGCTGCAGGCTCATTTAACAAATTTGAACCCATATGGCCAGTCTGGCTGGGTGGTGGACAGTCCGAACCATTGTTCACAATTAGTTCTGCAATAAACACGGGAAGGGTTATTTGGTCAAATAATCTTAGACATCAGGAATTATGAAAGTTTGGAAGATTTTTCACAGCAAACAGAGCCTTTGCCATACTGGCGCAGTTGTGCCCGCTAAGTCAGGTGGATTGGAGGTATGGTCTCCACACCTTTCCCTAGGGAACCTTCTGTTCATAGGGCATTTCATGGCACACATATGTGTGGACACACTTTGCAAAATGCTGCTTTGGACATTAAACTGTTCAGTTGTAATAGCAGTAACACAGTATGTCTGTGTATGTATCCATGTGTGTGTTTAGCTCTTGCCACCCACCTAAGGAGATATCTGACTCTCTAGCCTAGAGATGTGTATATGCATTTTTTTTTTAAGAAAAGGTCGAAAGAGAGTCCATTAATCATTGATATCATTTCAATTAAAGCAACAGCTAAGACAACAGTTGTTCTTATTGATTTCATTCTTGGATGAATCAAACTCTTACAACAGAACATTTTAGCGTGTTTGTCCCTGTGTAAAAATCTACTTGATAAAGTAGAAAAGCTCAAATATTCTATAATCTCATGAAGAGAGCAGCAAAAATATATCAAGAGCCAGAGCCACATTAGTAGGTGTCATCATCACGCCTTTAAAACCCAAATCCTGAGCTTTATCCAGGAGCCCCTTGCTCTCCTGCTGGCTGCAACGCTGCAGGTGGGCACAGCGGGTCCAGGAAGGGATTGTCGCATGCCTTTTTCAGGAAGGGGAGGGTGTGATATGCTGTGTCATTAATCCCACTTAATATCATGTGCAAGACAGGTTATCACAAATAGAGAAATCCTGGGTTCCAGGTGCTCCCAAAAAGGTCAGTGAGCAGGATCTGATTTGTAGAGGATGAGCCTCCCCTAAAAGCAGAGGGCTCATGTACTTGTCTGAACTCTGAGGGTATTGTTTCTTGGGCATGTTTCCAGGTGCATCTGTATTTAGAGCTCTGTGATGGATCTGTTTGGTGGCAAATTTCATTTTCTTCAGCTTTGCATTGTTACCCAAGGTGGAGATTTGGAGGAAGAAGGCGGTACTGGAGCACAGCATGGAGTCAGCTTTTGTTCCAGGGCAGCAAGGGGCAGGAGCGGACTGCTAGGCCCTCAGATCCTGACACGCACTCATACTCTGCCACCGCTTCATCTCCTGCTGCCTCTGGAGCTCTTCGCCCCTCACCCTTCCCGCTGCTCTCAGCAGCAGCAGCTCTTCCTTGCCTTCTGGGGTTTTGCCCATGACCAGGTCCCATGCTCTTCCCAACATCCTCACCCTCCCTCCCATCAACTCCTGTCAGCCCATAAACCTGCCTGAGTTGCTCATCCAAAAATTCAAAAACAAAACCAACAAGACCAATTTCTTGTCCCCCTCTATGCTCCATAAGCCCTGCCCATTGTTCCTCCCCTCCATTCCCAGCACCAGGGAGCAGTGTGCCCAGCCCTGACTCCCCTTTGTCCTCCTCCCCACTCATCCTGGCCTCCCTGTCAGGCTCTGCCTTGAAGGAGATCATCTGCACTGGACCAGGTGACCAGTCCTGACGCTCTGAGCGCCTACGAGCCTGCTCCCCTTAGGCCCCTCCTGGGCTGCTGAGGGCTGCCTGAAGACTGTGGCTCCCTGAATGCTGCAGCAGAACAGCAGAACCAGGGCTGAAGGCAGCCCTGCCCTGCTGGCTTTTGGCTATAAATTTGTTCACCTTCTGAGCTATCTCCCTCAAGGCCCTGATGACTGTGATTGCCTCTAAACAAATGCCCCCCGAAATTCCCCCTCCAAGCTCTGCAGTGCCTGTCTGCGGCCTGCAGATCGAGAGCCCCTCATCAGACTCCAGTGCAGTCCCGCACTCCCACTGCCCCTTCTGCTTTCCTGGCTCTCGACCCTGCCCTCTTCTTCATTTCTCACAACCAATGGCTGATGGCTCCTGTGCTCCTGCCCTGAAGGCTACCGCAACACCTGTGCATTCACTCATCGACTTGTCACCTTGATGGCACTGCTTCCTGGCTGGCCATCCTGAGTTCACCCTTGCCCCTTCTAGTCCACTGCCCAAGCCAGCATCCACCCACAGCTCTGGTGACACTATGGTCCTCCTCAAACCCCACCTTGGCCCCACACTGCCTGCAGAAAAGGCTCAGCTTCCCAGCCTTGCTGGCACTGTGTTCCCCCCTCCCCCTCCCAGGCTTCCCAAACCACCTCTGTGGTTTCCGCACCACACCACTTCCTCTCAAGATGCCATCAAATGGGCCTGAGGGCAGTCGAGCCTGGGCAGGTGGCCTGTGCCCGGATCCATCTCTAAGCCCTAGCCCTCGGGCCCAGTTCATTTCATTCCCTTTGGTGCAGTGAGCCTGGGTCTGCCGCTGGTGATCACCTTGTCACCTATGTGGCCTGGCACCACACTGGCACAGAATCTGTACTTGTGAACACTAGCAAGAGCAGAGTGTGGGCAGACAGGAAACCATCGAGCTCACCTGCTGGCTGGACCCAGCCTATTGTTGGGTCACCCAACACCCAGCAGATCCCAGTGGCAGTCCACTGTGTTTATCACTGCATTGTAATAGATGTGCTCTGGGCATGGGTTCCTGCAGACCCTGTGCCCCTTTGCTGGTAGACAAAGTATAGGCTCTGCCAGGCTTGGGCTCACTGGGGTGCCCAGCAGCCAGGGTACAGAGGCCAGTGGGCCTGGGCAGGAATGCTGCTGCTGGTCTGGTGCAAGATGAGTGGACAGAGTGCCCTGCTCTATCTTGGAGGGAGAGGTCAGGAGGCATGGCTGTCACTGACTGGGTGATAGGACCAGTTCTGCTCTTCCGCTGCAGCATTCAGGGAGCCACAGTCCTCAGGCCAGCACAGTGGCTGCCTCCTGCTCTGCTATTCTGTCTCTGCTCCTGTCCCCAGGGGCCTGCACATTCTGATGCTTCTGGCTTGCTTGCTCGGCCCTCTGGCGGGCAAACTCATCAGAATCTTCAGTCACTTTCCCGGCTCAGGCCTCTGGCCCTGACACCTCCATTGGATGTCTCCTGGACTAGAGATTGGCCAAAGCTAATCGGGCTAAAACTGAATTCTCAATTTCATCCTTTTACTCCAATTTGCCATCCCCGCATCTTGCCAGTTCTATTTCCAAAGTGCACTTGAATCTTTCTGCTGTCTCTATGCTATGCCAGCACCTGCGGCCCCATCTGCTGCAGTGGCCTCTCCCGACAAGGCCTCCCACATGGACCCTCCCCAATTCCAGTCCCTTCTCCAGTAGCCAGTGTGGCCTGTGCAGGTCACCAGCAGGGTCTCACTGCTCCCTGCTTATGCATGCTCAGTGGTTCCAGCGGCAGTGACAGTTGATTCTCAGTGCCATTCACTGCCGGCCATGTGGTCTCCAGCTCACCACATCCCCATCCTCCTCTCACACGTGGCCTGCTTTTGCTTCCCTCATTTCTCTCTGCCTGAAGTCACCTTGCTCCTCGTTTGTCTTGGCCTAAGTGTCACTATTTCCTGAGAGGCCTTTTCTGACCCCTGTTATTTGCTCACTTGCCATTATGTATTTTTCCTTTAAAACACTTACCATAATGTGTAAATATACATGTGTCATTACTTTGCACAATCTTTTCCTTCACTAAGTGAGCCAGAAGCTCCCTGAAGGCCAGGGCAGACTCTGTCTTATGCTTGCTGCTGGGAAGGCTGGCAGGGGCCAGGCGAGGTAGCAGCCCTCATGTCTGACTTGAC
The DNA here is from genome assembly GCF_028878055.3 of Symphalangus syndactylus. Lineage (NCBI taxonomy): Eukaryota > Metazoa > Chordata > Mammalia > Primates > Hylobatidae > Symphalangus > Symphalangus syndactylus. The sequence continues at coordinate 85,033,973 of NC_072426.2, forward strand.
TTTGAAGGCAGTGGTGGGCTGATGTGGACAGATGTGAGGCCTGGAACCACATGCTGGGGTGTGGTCGAGCCTTGCTGTCCTGCGGGCCATGCTCAGGAGACTGAACCTTGAGGCTTCTGGCTCCACTCGGTTTCTGAGAAGGGCTGCTCTTTGTGACTTCTTCTCCACTCGGTGTCCTGCACAGCAGCCCTGGGGGTTTTTCAAAAAGGGAACCAGCATCCAGCAGAGAAATTTGGTTTCATTTCCTAGCCAGGCCTCCCCCTCACCCCTCTGAGCCTCTGCCCTCCCACCTGTAATTGGGACAGGCACGCAGGCCTCAAGACTGTCAGAAAGCCCAGCAGTCATCCCAGCTCCCCGCCACTCAGAACCTCAGTTTCTTTAGTTTCTTTATCTGGAAAGAGGGAAACAGGCGTGACTCGATGATCTCTAGGTCCCTGGTGGCTTGAACCTTGATGATTCTCCGAGGAAACCCAGAACTGCTACGTGTGCCTAGCAAAGGGACACGAGAAGTCCCGGTGGCTCCTCCTACCTGCTTGGAGAGGAGTCCTGTGGCCTTTCAGCTGGAAGGTGGGGGCTCGACAGCACATAGCCAGGGTCAACGCTGCTGGCCTCCAGGGTTAGGGGGTTGGCTCTCATGGCTCCAGAGAGGAACCAATCCTGAGGAAGCCCTAAGTCCCTGACCTTGGCCCTTAGGGCAGCAAGCCTCCCAGAGAGCTTCAGAGGTCTGAACTCCCGAAGGGAAGAGGAAGAAGAGGCTTGGAGGTGTGTTTTCTCATCTTGTTACTCTGTGGTCCTTGTACCTGTAGGGGACCCTCCTTGGTCCCCAGGAATCCTGGGACCAAAATGGGGAACACCTCAATGAAATGAACCCCTAAAATATCTCTCCCTATCGCCCACCCCCAGCCAGCTCTGTAGCTAATGCTTATCCTGCCTAAGTTGTCTTTTGCTGGCTCTTCTCCTAAACATCCTATCACTGGACTCTTTTAAACAGCTGTATTGAGGTGTGTTTCATGTATTATAGAAATTAATTCAATTGAATTGAATTTGAATTTATATAATTCAGCAGTTTTTAATGTAGTCACAGAGTTATGCAGCTATCACCAAAATCTAATTTTAGAACATTGTCATCACCCCGGAAAGAAACTCCATGCCCATTAGTAGTCATGTCTCATTCCAGAGACAACCCTCCCCGTATCCCCACGTCCCCAGCCCTGCAGCCTAGACAAACATGAAACTGTTTTCATACAATAAATATATTGTATTTTTGTGATTGACTTCTTTCACTTAGCATAATGTTTTCAAGGTTCATCTATGTATGGCTACTTCAATCCTTTTTAAGGCTGAGTAATATTCCATAGTATGAATATACCACATTTTGTTTATCCATTCATCAGTAGATTTGGATTGTATTTTGCTAGTTTTTCTTGAGGATTTTTTATCTGTATTTATAAGAGATATTGGTCTGTAGTTTTCTTGTGATGTCTTGGTTTTTGATATCGGAGGACTACTGGCTGCATAGGAGGAATTGAGAACTTTTCCCTCTCTTCTATTTCTTGGAAGAGTTTGTGAACATTTGGTATTAGTTCTTAAATGTTCAGTAATACGGATTTTCAATTTCTTTTTGAGTTGGTTTTGGTAGTTTGTGCCTTTCTAGGAATTTGTCTCCTTTATCTAAGTCATCTAATTTGTTGGCAAACAGTTATAGGTTTTGTTTATTTATTTATTTATTTTTGAGACAGGGTCTTGCTCTGTCATCCAGGCTGGAGTCCAGTGGTACAAACATGGCTTACTGCAGCTTCAAACCTCTGGGCTCCAGCAATCCTCCTGCCTCAGCCTCCCAAGTACGTGGGAGTCAAGCACATACCACCACACCTGGCTAATTTTTAATTAAAAAAAGTTTAGAGATGGGGTCTCATTGTGTTGCCCAAGCTGGTCTCAAACTGCTAACCTCAAGCAATCCTCCTGCCTTGGCCTCCCAAAGTGCTGGGATTACAGGCATGAGCCACTGTACCCGGCCACAAATTCTTTTTCATATTATCCCTTACAATCTTTTTTATTCTGTAAGTTTGGTAGTGATGTTCCCTATGTCATTCCTGATTTTAATAATATTATTTTTTTCTTGGTCAGTCTAGCTAAAGTTTGTCAAACTTGGTAATTTTTTCAAAGAACCAACTTTTGTTTTTATAGATTTTTAAATTTTTTCTATTGTTTTTCTAGCTTTTTTTGTTTTGTTTTTTGAGTTAAGTTCTTGCTCTGTCACTGAGGCTGGAATGCAGTGGCACAATCATAGCTCACTGCTGCATCTAACTCCTGGGCTCAAGCGATCTTCCTGCCTCAGCCTCTTGAATGGTTGGGACTACACGTCCCAACTCACCCCTAAATACCCAAAGATGCTAGTACAGATGCCACTATGATCAGCTTCTTTGAGTATTTAGAAGGGAGTTGTTCAGTTTCCACATATTTGTGAATTTCTCAAATGTCCTTTTTTATTGATTTCTAATTTCATTCCTCGGTAGTCAGTGAATATACTTTCAAACTTTGTTTTGGTTAATCCTTTAAAATTTTTAAGGCTTACTTTATGATTTAGTAAATGGTCTATCCTCAAATATGTTCTGTGTGCATTTGAGAAGAATGTGCATGCTGCTGTTATTAGGTGGAGCATTCTACAGTTGTATGTTAGTTCTACTTGATTCCTTATGTTATTCAAGTCTTCTGTTTCCTTGTTGATGTTCTGCCTAGTTTTATTTTTGAAAGTAGGATATCAAAGTCTCCAACAACGATTAAAATCTCCTACGTTCTGTTTATTTTTGTCATGTGAATTATGGGGTTCTGTTTATAGGGGCATATATGTTTATAATTGTTTTATCTTCCTCCTGCAACTACCCTTTTATCATTATAAAATGTTCATCCTCTTTGTATCCAGTAACATTTTTGTTTTAAAGTCAATTTTGTCTGATATTTGTATACCCACTCTAGATCTCTTTTGGGTATTGTTTTTATGGTATATCTTTTCTCGTCATCTTACTTTCAACCTACTTGTGTTTTTTAATGTAATGTGTCTCTCATAAGCAGTAATGGTTTGATTATTTAAAAAATTTATTGGCCAATCTTTGCCTTTTTGTTGGAGTATTTATTCCATTTATATTTAATGTAATTACTGATAATACAGGTTTATGTTAGCCACTTTGGAATTTGTTTTCTATACATGTTATATCTTTTTTGTTCTATTTCTCCATTACTGCTTTCTTTTTGTGTTAAATAGAAATTTTCCAGCATACCAATATAATTCCCTGATTGTTTCTTCACAGTATTTTTTTAGTTATTTTCTTAGTGGTTATTCTGGGGATTACAATTAGCCTCTTAATTTAAAATGATATAGGTCAGATTAATACTTCAGTGGTTTACAGAAACTTTGCTCCAATATAACTTTGTTCTCCCCGCTGCCTGACTCATTGGTGCCATTATCACCATACTAATTATATCTTTATGAATTACTGGAGTTTTGTAAGTATTGCTTTATGCAGTTATCTTTTAAATAGAAGAGCTATAAAATACATTTATTTTGTCTTTTATGTTTAACTATATATGTGCTCTTCATTTCTTAATGTGGATTTCAATTAACATCTAATGTCCTTTTATTTTTCCTGAAGGACTCCCTTTAGGATTTCTTGTAGGTCCGATCAGCTAGGACGAAGGACTGAATATTCTTGGTTTTTAGTTCTCTGAGAATGTCTTCTCCATGTTTGAATGATGGTTTTGCTGGATATAGAATTCTTGGTTGACTGTCATTTTTTTTTCTCTTTCAGTATTTTGAAAATATTGTTCTATTGCCTTGTGGTTTCCATGGTTTCTGATGAGAAGTCTACTGTTAATTTTATTGAGAATCTCTTGTATTTTCTCTTGCTTCTTTCAGGATTCTTTGTCTTTGGACAGCTTGACTATGATATGTCTAGGTGTAAATCTCTTTTTTTCAACAAATTTGGGAAGTTTTAACCATCATTCCTTTAAATATTCTTTCTACCTTTTTTCTCTCCCCTCTCCTTCTAGGACTCTTATTTTATGTATTTTGGTACACTTTATGGTGTCCCATCAATCTCTGAGGTTCTGTTCATTTTTCTTCATTATTTTTTAGTTTCTGGACCTCAGACTGGCTATTCTCAATTAACCTATCTTCAAGTTTACTGATTTTTTTTCTTCTGTAAGTTCAAATATGCTGTTAGAGCTCAAATAGTGATTTATATATTTCAGTTATTGTACTTTTAAACTCCAGAATTTATATTTGTTTCTTTTTATAATTTTTATTTCTTTATTGACATTCTCTAATTGGTGGGACATCATTGTCACACTATGTTTTATTATTTAGACATATTTTCCTTTAGTTCTTTGAACATATTTACAGTAGCTGATTTGAAGACTTTATCTAGTAAGTATAACATCTAGGTCAAGGACAGTTTATATGGACTGCTATTTTGTGTGTGTATGGGCCATACTTACCTATTTTTCTTGGGTATCTTACAATCTTTTGTTGAAACCTAGACATTGTAAATAATATAATGTGGCAACTCTGCAAATCAGATTTACCCTCCCTCCTCAGGTTGCTGTTGTAGCTATTTTGTTTAGTGAATTTCCTGAATTAAATCTGTGTTGCCTGTTGTATGCAGTCACCCAAGTCTCTTGGTTAGTTTATTGGTCAGCCAATGATTTGTCAGAAATATACTTAAGTGTCTTGAAGCAGTAAGTCTTCTACCCTCTGAGGAGAGTGTATTTGCACATGTAAGTTTGTGTGTTGGGGCACACTTCCATTGCTTAGGAAGTTTGTGACTCTGCCATAGTCTTCCCTTCCTGCTTGTGCAGGGACTCAAAATCAGCCAGAGATGAGAGACAGAGGCCCTCTCAGGTCTTTCCTCCACAATGGCATAGCGCTGCACAGGCATATGGCTTTCTGGATCTCTAGGAGTATATCATGGGTTTTCAAAGCCCCCAGTGGATATCTCCTTCCCCAGATCTGTAAGTTTTGGTCACTCTTGTTTGCCCCAGTTGATATCGCAGCTTTAGGCAGCTGTAATGTTAAGGAATTGCTGCTGATTGTTTTTGACAAATGCCCTGGAATTAGATCTTTTCCTGCAGAGTGAGCTCTGAGTCAGATCAAATATGACGATGCTCTCTCGGTGTCTGTGGAAGCACGGGGGATTAAAAAAGAGGGGGTAGGGGAGAAAGAGAGAAAAAGCAATGCTCTGTAAAAGGGGCTTTTTAAAGAAGTTGCAAAACAGATCAAATTTTTACAGCACTCTAGGAATGATAATCCTTGAGAAATGAATTCATACCAAGGTATATGAGCAAGTTCTCAAGGCTTCTCTAGATGGGGCCTTGTCCCCCTTACCTAATCTTTATCTAAATGCTAAGTGCTGACATGGAGGTGGGTTAAGGTACCTGAGGGCTTGGTCTCAAGGAAGCAGTGTGAAATGTTGGAAGCTCTGGAAGCTTGGAGCTGGGCTGACCTGGTTCTGTATTCTGGCTCTGCCACATACTGTTTGTGCAGCCTTTGGATGGGATGCTTCTCTGAGCCAAAGAGGGATACCTTTGTCTGTAAATTGGGATGCCTCACTAGGTTGTATTAAGGGAAGAATTAAATTGGTCTCTGTGTGTAAGATTGCTAGCACACAGAAAATGTCCCAAAATGGAAATGATTACTATTTGGCTTGAGGCTTAGGTTAAAACGCTAAAAAGTGATGAGACCAGTATTGTTTTGTTGAAATAAAAGCATTTTTAACACATAAACGTTATGTGTCAAGCCCTGTTTTAAGCACTTTCTATGTAGAGTTCATTTAATCCTCATGCTAGCCCTCAAGTGGACTTTATTAATTGTCCTGTTTTAGAGATGAGGAAGTTGAGGTGCAGAGTTTCCTGCCTAAGGCCACCCACAGCTGGGATTCCCATAGGCTATCTGGCACCAGAGCCTGCACTCTTGTATCTGTTTCATGTTAATACTACACAACCGAGAAGCCGGTGTGCACTTTGACAAATAGCAATGGAGAACACCAAAGGACAATAAGAAAAGCAGCATATGCCATTTGCCACTGAAACTGGCAACAAAAGGCCTGGGACGTCCCCTAGTCAATCCAATTTGGAAGAAGTTAAAGGTCAGATACAAACTTCCCCTTTGTGGCTTCAGCCTGGCCAGGTTCCTCTCTGAGAATCAGTCACGCAGAGAGCCTGCTCACCACTGGAGTTCCTCTTGAGGTAGGGCCCTGTCCCTGGAGCAGCCTCCTCCCTGCCCACTAAGTCTGCTCAGGCTGTTGTTGAGACTCGGGGCTAATTAGGGGAGGTGGGTAGGGACTGCTGTGCTTCAGCCTGTCACAGTCAGATCCACCTGGGAGCCCACAGTAGCGGCAGAGAGGATTTTTAACTCAGTGCTCATCTTGACAAGCCGGTTCAGTGCTGACCCTTACAGGCCAGGGCCAGGTAGGACCAGGCAACCCCACCCTGGGATTCATTCAGTCATTATGACTTGAACAGTCAATGATGTCATTATCAAGTATCTGGTGCATTCATGCCTGGCCCAGCATGGACGCACCAGTCCTCTGCTGGGGACTTACGGGCCACTTTGTTATGATGAGTCCTGGGCCCTATGGAGCCATTGTTGAGGATTTCCAGCAGCACCCAGTCTGCATCAACAACTTCTGGAAGCAGAGAGTCCCTGAACCTTGGAGCAAGGAGAGGTATTTGAGATTAGGTTGTTTCTGCTTCCTCCATTTACCAATAGGGAGAGTCGGATGGAGAGAGGCCTGCATCACCCACTGCGGCACATGGCTTGTGTGCAGGGAGCAGCAGCTCCTTGGGAGTTGAGGGTGCAGAATCGGGGGCAGCATGGATGGCCTTGGGGTCAGGCCATCCTGGGCTCAAATCCTGACTGTTGCTGTGCCACTGAGCATGTGCCTGAGCTCTCTGGGCTTCAGTCTCATGCTGGCTGGGTGAGCGGCATCTCAGGGCTGCCGTGTGCCATGAGGGCACCGAGAGCAGGACTTGTGCAGGATGTGTGTCCACCAGTACCACACACGATCTTCCTGATGAGGGCCAGGGCAACCAAGGTCCTTTGTAGACACCAGCACCTTCTAAATTGGTGACATCCTGGCTGCCATGCCATGCATGGAGTCACCTGCCTGCAAACAGCCACTCTCTATCTTGCTCCAGTCCAGTTTGAAAAACAAGCAAGGTCTATTCCAGTGAAGAGCCCCCAGGGAAGAGTCAAGGAGGGCATCTGCTGTTCAAACCCTGACCCCCTCCTGCTAATGATGGCATCGCGCCTACGTTTAGATGTAACATACAGCCTTGGAGGGGTTAGAGGACAGGTCCATGGAGATCACCTGGCTCAGCCTTCTCATTTTCCAGATGATTTTTTTTTTTAGTCCAAAGAGACTAAATGTCTTGACTAAGGCCACAGCATGTCAGCGGGCCAGCTAGGACTCCACTCACAGCCCCTGAGTCTGGGGATCCCTGTGCTCTTGGCTCTAAGCAAGGCTGCCTTACTTCATTTTAGTTTAGTCTGTGTGACTTGAGCACAAGTTCTGCACACAAAACTGTGCAAGGCCACTAATAGCACTTACAGAGCAGTGCTATCCCTTCCTTCCTGTGAAATGGTGGAGGTGGAGACAGTACATACAAGAGTTACTCAAGACAAGGATGAGGGTGCAGGGAGGAAGCCGAGCCCTTCCATGCCACCTCTGAGACAGCTGGAGGGCATAGCCACTCCATGGCAGCAGTCCGGTTCAGAGTGTGCCAGGGGTGGGGTCAGGCACCCCTTTCTTAAATGATCTTTCCTCTGTTGTCTCAAGACATTTTCCAAGTCCCAGACAGGACAAAATGGCTTAGATGTAAGCCTCTCTACTTTGCCGCAGGCCCCAGTGCTCTCTATTGTCCCACACAGGCTCCTGCTGCCTGCCCTGATGTCTGTAGATTCACTTGGTCAAGAGGAGTTCCTTCTATGCCTGCCGTGTTTTTCAGCCATAGCACAGAACTGTTTTATGCATGGAGCATGCTCGTGCGCTAAATCAGTGGTCTCTCACTCAGGGAGGAAGAGAGGCTAACATTTGCTGAGGGCTCACTGTGCCCTGGGTTCTCAGCTGTCCCCACGAGGGGGTGCAATGCCCTTGGTTTTAAAGAGATGAAAATATCAAGGCTCCAAGAGGTAAAAAACTTGCCCCAGGCCACCTAGATGTGGCTGGTGAAGGTATGTTTGAACCCACTGCTGACTAACTCCAAAATTCATGTTCTTATCTCTTCTCTCGGCTGTCTTCCAAGTGTCCAGAATGGACTGTCTGGAAAGCATTCTGTTAGTATTTCTTGACTGTGGGACTACAGGTCTTTGAGTTTCTCCTAATAAAGTGATTTCTGATGAAAATCTGAGAACATCCTTCCGTCCTGTGCCCCCTCCTCCATGCCTCGTCGGGCGTCTTCAGAGCCTGGAAGTCCCTGGAAATCCGGAGTAGCAGGCACTGAAAGGATGTCATGGCCCCCTCCCTTTATTCAGAGAGGTTCTCCTTTCCAATAACCTTCTGGGAAGGCACTGATGGTGGGGAGGATGGGGCTGTGTGGGGAGGGCCCGGCGAGTCTGGGGGAAATGAGGCTGTGGAGCCCCGGAAGAGGCCAGGGTCACCCAGCATCCCGCCCTGCCTCTGCTGTGAGGCCCCATTGTCCTGGCTGGATCTCCCAGGCTGGCCCGCCTTCGACTTGAGCATTCATGAGCCTGGCTCTGAGGCCCTTTCCAAGTTAGTGCTATTTGTAGAATCTTCTTAAAATACCACAACAGTGTCATTCATGGAGCGTCTGCACAGCCATCAATGGCGGACATCAGAACAAAGCTCCGCTGTGCCTGGCATCCCGTTCTGGCCTCTGCTGGAGGTGTCGCCTCTGCTCCACTGACTGGGGATGTTGGTGTCCTCCCTGTCCTAGGTGCTCCTGAGCAAGGCCCCATGGGGTCCAGCAGAGACTCTGGTCCTCCACGCTGGCCAGAAGCACATCCTGCGCCAGGCTCACCAGCTGAGTGCAGGATGGCATGCCGCACTCTGCAAGTGAGACCGCTGCCCTTTTCGTGGCTGTCCCCATACCCCCAGCTCTGACGTCAGGCTTCAGCCAAGAGCCTGCTTAGCTACAGTTGAGTGGACTGACAACGAGCAAAGAATAACAGGGGAAACCCAGGAGAATAAAGCCTTTAGCATTCAGTTTCAAAGCCGTGGGCATTCTCTGCCTTCCCCTGTGGGCAGACCTTAGTTTCCCATTAGATAACAGTGGTATCCTCGCCAACTGCATCTCTCTCTCCCCTGCCCCAGTGGTACCCACAGGGCATCCTTAGGAACGCTTGCTCCTGGCATGTTGATTGGTGTCACTGTTAGTTAGCAATGCATTTTGTGGTACCTGGGATAAGTGGAGCAGTTTGAGGGCTTTCCCAGCTTCTGGACTTGTCAGAGCCTTTGCTATGTGAATGTACCCTGCCCTGGGCAGTGCCTCCCATACAATTTACCCTCAGGCCCTTCCTCACACAGCTGCCTGGCTGGGCAGCCTGCTCTGGCCTTCCGTGGCCCTGCAGGATGCAGGTGTGGCTAGAGCTCCTGGCAGTGTGCCCATCTGTTCAAAGGGTTTGATGACTTCCCATTTTTTTGTCTTTTCCCATGGATACCTACCCATGAGTTGCATAGGCAGCCAGACATTGCTCCAAAAGGAGGTGACTTTGCTGGTCCTGGCCGATGCCTGAAGACAAGGGCCTGCAGTGGGCCTCACAGTGGATCTGGGAGTGGCTGATGGGACCCCCTCCCAGGTGGGAAAGGCTTAGGCAGCCAGGACCCAGCGGCCCTCACTGGGCAGCCATGCCAGCCGCACTGAAGTGAGGTTTTGAGTTTTCTAACAGTATAGCCACTTGTCGTCAGCAGGTCCCCAACATGTCCCCAGTAACAGCTGGTCACGAGGCACACATGGCCACTCCCTGAGCAGTGGTGAGGCTGTTACACCCAACTGCTGCAGGAAAAGTGACCTTTGATGGGGAAGTTCTGCCTGGGAGTGCAAATATGCCTGGGGTGAAAGCTGGGCCAGAGGCTGAAATCCCACAGGTGGTTTTGGGATTCTCAAAGCATTACCGTGTAATGAACAAAACCTGCCTCAGTAAGGAGAGTGGCCCACCCAGCCTTTCAGCCCTGACACTTGGAGTCTGACCATCCCAGTGGAAGGCAGGGATGGCCCGAGAAGCTGGTGCCTCCAAGACAAGCAGGTCCACATGACTCAGCAGCTGCAGGGCTTCAGGCAAGTGACTTGGCATTTCTATGTTCAGACCCCCCCCACCCCCACCCCCACCACCCAGCATTTCCGAGCCTCAGTTGCTCACGGTGTAATTACTGTGTCTGGCTGAGTGGGGGCTGTTACTGGTGGCATCCTATCCTTAAGTGAATTACAAAGTAAATGGGAGGTTTTGTGATTTATTTAGCCTGTGGCCGTCCCCACTTGAGGTTGTGAGCAAATTCAGGATTGACTGCTTGTTATCCTGGTGTCCTCAGCACATGGATATATGGGTGGATGACTGTCCCATGAGGACACGTGAAACTGCTCACAGATGCCGCTTTGTGGGAGAGGACCCAGCACACAGAGGTCTGGGGCAGGAGGGAGACTGACTTTTCACTTTTCACTCTGTGTGCCTACACGATTGATTTTTTATGTTGATGTTGCTCACCCTTTCCCCAAAAGGCTAACCTTTCTGAGTCCTGGCGTTTCCTGTTTCTTCTCTTGCTGTCAGCCATCACCTCCTGATGTCAGTGTGGCTGCCTCTGTCAGCTCTCCCAATCCTTTTTTAACTGTTCTAATTCACTGTATATCATGAAGCAGTGAACTGCACTTGCTAGAAATGCATGCAAAGTAAGAGTCAGCAAGCCCCAGGTAAGGCCCTCGAAGGTCAGTCGTTTGGCTCATAGAGGACCTTCACCTGTTTGGCCTTTCCCAATCATTGTTTTGTGTGTCCTTGGACTCTAGATGGATGAGGTTGACAGATGGGTGATTTCTAGATAAACCAGGTGTTACTGTGATGCTCTGTGTATGGAAGGGACAGGAGTCACCCTGGGTCTGGCAGCTTTTCTGGCTCTGCAAGTTCACATGAGGATGGCTAAGATGATGATGGCCCTTGGGAACAAGGTCATTTTTGAGCGTGTTTTCCAAAATTAGTGCTGAACCCTATCTTGCCGGGGGACTGGTGGGGGGCGTGGGAGACCCGGAGAGGCTGGAGGAGTTCAGGTTTTGCTCCCCAGCCCTGTGAGCTTTGCCAAGGGGAATAGCGCTGAACTAAGAGTCTAGCAGACAAAGCATAAAATCCTAGCTCTGGCCTTCTTGCTTGAGCAGTTTCCTTCTGCAGAAAATGGAAAAATAAGACCTTCCTGAAGGTTGTCTACAGGCTTGAATGCGAGAACATCTAGGCCCTCGTGTCACATAACTCTAGGGGGCACCATTCACATAAGCTACCATGTTGCCTCCGGAGGGCACCATTGATTTAGACTACAGTGAGAGTGGCTGCCTTGGTGGAGGGGCGGGGCGCATGCATTTAGACTACCATGTGAATGGCTGTCTCCTGGTGTGCTAGGGAATGGTGCTGGATGACAGTGAACCTGTGAAACTTCTATCCTAGCACTGGCAAGGGTACTTCTTACATGTCTGGATGCTTATACCTGGCCTCCAGGAAGGAGGCAGCTTATATAAATAGTACAGTCATGTGCCACATCATGACGTTTAAGTCAATAGACTGCATATGTGACAGTGATCCTATTATAGTATTGTATTTTCACAGTACCTTTTCTCTATGTTTAGATACATGAATACTTCCCACCGTGTTATTATTGCCTGCAGTATTCCACACAGTCTCATGATGTGCTGGTTTGTACTGTAGGAGCAATGGGCTGTACCATAGAGCTTGGGTGTGCAGTACCTGTACTGTCTAGGTTTGTGTGAGCACACTCTGTGGGGTTTGCACAATGGCAAAATTGCTTAATGACATATTTCTCAGAATGTATCCCTGTCACTAAGTGGTGCCTGACTATATGTTGTTTTTATAAGAACCTAAAGAACTTGAGTGAAAAAGAGTGGGAAGCACATTAGCTGAGGCCCCGAGGTCCCACCCAGCTGCCGAGGAGGGCCCACTGCTGCCTGACCTTACAGGAACCCCTCGTGAAGAGGGAAGGAGCATCAGTGAGAGACATGTGGTGGCCAAATCAAATTAGGGAAGTTTCTTACATGCCTATAGATTTTGTGGTTCAACAAATGTCTGCGTGACCAGCCAGAGAGGGGGCAGAACTGGGATATAGAGTATTGGGCCTGTAGAACACGGGTGTGGAGAGCCACAGGCCCTGGCGGCCTCTGCCATTTGGCAAGCCACTTTCCCTTGGGCTGCAGCTTCTCCAACCAGCCCTTACAGGCTTCTTACAGGCCTTAACTACATCTCCAGCATGCCTCCACCAGGCAGCCCTCCTGGCCTACCCCTCTCTCCATCCCAGCCAGGAGAAGCGGTCTGAACACACCTCTGGGGAGGCAAAAATCCTCCCAGGGGATCCCCATCCACCCACCCTAGGTTTCCAGGAAGGAACTGGGAATGGCCAGCCAGGTCCTGCCCCAACCACAAGGAGGAGTTCTAGAGCCATCTCCAGCCTGGCTCTGGGAGGTTTTGTGATGCAGAATTGGGGATGGGGCTCAGTGGCCGACAGCCAGGAGAGCAGGGTCAGGCACACGGGACTCCTGCATCTGTACTTTTGGAGCTGCTGGGTGTGGTCTCATGGTGGGGATGGATTAGGGGAGTGGGATGGGAGTAGGGTGATGCCACCAGCGTATTTTGTTTGATGCTTACAATTACAGACTGATTTTTATTTATTTATTTATTATATTTAGTCTAAAGTGTACAGTTTCCCAAGGCGGGCAGATTACCTGAAGTCAGGAGTTCGAGACCAGCCTGGCCAACATGGTGAAACCTCATCTCTATTAAAAAATACAAAAATTAGCTGAGTGTGGTGGCAGGCACCTGTAATCCCAGCTACTCAGGAGGCTGAGGCAGGAGAATCACTTGAATCCAGGAGGCGGAGGTTGCAGTGAGCCGAGATTGTGCTACTGCGTGCCAGCCTGGGCAATAGAGCGAGACTTTGTCTTAAAAAATAATAGTAATAATAAAATAAAATGTACAGTTTCTGGAGACAGAGGAAGCAGGGTGTGGTGGGACTTGGGGCATCCCCTCTCCCCATCGCTTGCTTGGGCCCCTCTGCGGGCCTAGGCTCCACTCACACCCAGGTGCTTGAACCCCATGCTCTCAAATTTCCTCTCAATTCATCACTACCAGGACTCTTCCACCCCCTCTCTCAGCTCACCCCCAACTTAGGAGCAAGTTCTGGTGAGTCTCAGATCCAGACAGGCACTGAGCCTGGGTGCCTGTCACCACCTGCATCCCAGCCCATGTGGCCCCAGCCTCTGCTTCCCTCCCCTGGACACCTGCCAGAACCTCCTGTCTAAGCTCCTGACCCACTCCTGCCCTCCTCAGCCCACGGAGCCCCACAGAGGAGCTCTGGACTTTTCCCACCTCAGGGCCTTTGCAATTCTCCTGCCCATCTGCCAACTGCCCCCCCTGCTCATCCTTTTGTGCCCAGACCAGATCTGTGCAAGAAAGCCAGCCCCTGCTGTTCCTGAGTTCTCAGCCAGAGGATCCCCTCCCCAGAGTGGCCTTTCCTGACCCACCCCATTTCTGTTATCCCATCCATCTGAGCTCTCCCTGCCACCTTGGTTGGCTCCCTGTCCTTTGGCTGGTTCTCAAGGAGAGCGGGGGCCTTGTCTCCCTTGTTCACCCACACACCCCCACCACGCCACCCCATATGTCAAGCACAGCGTCCTGCACACACCAGAGTCTTGGGAAGTACCTGTGGTCTCACTGGAAGAATCAGCCTCCCTGCCCTTCAGGTTTCCTGCATGGGCCCAGCCCTCTGGAGAGTGAGGAGCTAAGGCTCCAGGGATCACCCTTGGCCATTGGATGACTGGAGCCAGGGGATCCCTCCTCCCCTTTTCGTCCCAGGACTGGCAGTCCTGACACACATTTCATGAGGCCAAATGGAGTCCCCAGGCTCCCAGGGCAGCAGGCAGCTTATCCAGCTTCCCTGTGGGGCTCTCCCTCCTTCCCATCCCTCCTTCCCCATCCCGCACCTCTCCCTGGGATAGCTTCCTGAACAATAACCTTTTCCTCAGGCTTTGATTTTAGGGAACCCAGGTTAAGACACACTGTTAGTTGGGGGAAAACGTTCTCAATAGCAACCCAAAGGAGAGAAAGGCACAGCTCAGCCGGGGTTCATATCTGCTTCCTATTAGGCCACATTGCTCGGAGTTACTCATTTAGCAAATGTGGATGTGTTCATTCATAGCAGAGCACTCTAGCAGGAGTTAGAGGGGGTGCAGGCACCACTTATACCCCAGGAGGCCCAGAAGGGGCACTCCAGGTGGGTGCCAGCAGGAATTGGTCTGAGGAAGGGATATCGATGCACATTGCAGTTCCATCACTTACCAGCCCCCTGGGCTTGGGAGGTTCACCCAGTGGCCTGGGCTTCTCCCGGCACCATGGGATGGTAGGGAAGGACAGCGTGCTAATAGCCTGTACACTTCCCAGAGTTGCTGGGAGAGGAGCTTTGCAAAGTATGTGTGTGGTGTTAGCAGGGTGGTGGTGCCAGTGACGGTAGCAGCAGTAGCAGCAGCAGCAGGTGTGGGGCCTCATTCATCTCTGAGACCGACATCGTTTGTACCAATGTTGAAATAAATAATCCTCCCCTCCAGAGTCACTGGACAGGTTGACACTGGAAGCTGGCACTGAGTAGGTGCCTCATAAATGTTAGTTCCTTTTTTGTTCCTTAGGATAATGAGTTGAGCCATCCGTTATTCCCTCCAGGTCACTCAGCATCAGTTACATTTTTTTTCAGTCTAACCACCAGGCCACCCATTCGTCCCCACAACCCCTCTCTTGAACATTTCGGAACATGGTCTTCAGCTGACAGTTAACATATTCTGTTTAACATGCTGCTGTTTTAACTTATTTTCTTCTCCCTCCAAATATTTTTACATCAGTGATGGCACCACGTTCCTTGGTGTTTTCCAGTCTCAGCCATGCATCCTTACTGCTGAGGCGCAAGTCCTGGCTTCTCCAAGGTCAGGAGACGAGGGGGCCTCGTCCAATCAGCCTCAGAGCCAGGCGAGCCCAAGCCGTGGGTGGAGGTGGCCGAGAGGATGCTGTTCTGAATTTATGGCCTCATCCCCGACCCCAGTAGGCCCCCAGGATCCTTCCTAGCATTGGCTGCTTTGAGTTTGTTGATGATGTTGGTTAATGCCTGTCTCCGCTACCAGGCCACACTCTCTGAGAGGCAGAGACTCTTGCTTTTGTCACTGCTGTGTCCCCAGTATGTGGCACAGTGTCTGGCACATGGTAGACCATCAATAAATATGGGAGGAAGAATGGGATATGGAAATTTGGGAGTGGATGAGGGGCAACAGTTGGGGAAGGTGAGGGAGAAGTAGGGATATTTGAGCTGGGTCTTGATGAATGAGTAGGAGTTTGCCAGGTGGCCAGGTGGGAAAGGCACGAGCATGTGCAAAGACCTGGAGGCATGAATAATGTGGTGCTTCCTGGCAACAAGCAAGAGGGCAGGGCGCCTGGAGTGTCCGGTGAGATGGGGAGAGCTGGCTAGGGCTGGAAAGGTGCTCTCTGCTCATCATGCAGGAGCCCAGTGGGAAGCAGCAAACTGGGACGTGTCCTGAAGACAACAGGGTAAGGCCATGATGTAAGATTCTCAATGGAGAAGGGAAAGTTCTGACTGCACTGCAGAGACCACCCCTTGGCAATGCCTGGGCATTCCCCAGCTGTTCCCACACTCTTCACTTCTGCAATTGTCCCTGGGAGAAAAATCAGAGTCCTCCTTCCCCTACGGGGTACTGCCCAGGGCAAGGTCACACACCGATCCCCTAAAAGCCCCAGCATCCCCAGAATCACAAAGGAAGATTCTCAGGGAGAGGCTGGTTTTAAGAAGTGAAACTCTGCTATGATTATAAGCTAGTGAAAGGGGAATGGAGCTGAAACCATTTGGAGGACATTTGGGGCATTTTCCTAAATTAAAAGTACTCAAAACACAGGGCTGGATTAACTTCTCCAGCACCAAACACGAGCTCCTGACTCTCTCAACAATGAAAATAAACACAATCTTCACTCAAGACAGTCATCTGTGCCTATGAGAATCCACATGCCAGCACTTCAGAGCCTCTCCTGAGAGGAAGCTGCTCCTCCCCTGCTCCTGAGACCCTCCCTTCTCTTCTGGGAGCCAGCCTGGAGCCCAGTGTCCAGCTCCTCCTTCCAGAAATAGGCATGCAGATCTGTGCACCTCTGAGTATATATCATCCATTTACTTTTTCCACATAGTAACGGAGCGTCCCGTATCACTTCACACAGTTTCACCACCTTCTTCTTTTTTTTTTTTTTTGTATATACATAATTTAATCAATACATTATTTAATTTGATGAAAGTTTAAGTTGTTCCTAGTTATTTTTACTACCTTTTTATGCACATGTACAAATTTATCTGAAGAGTAAATTTCTAGGAATAGATTGCTGGGTCATTTAAAATGTTGATAGATCTCCAATTATTCTTCCAAAGAGATTGTCAAAACCAAAATCTACTTCTAGCAACAGCTCGAAGGTCTGCCCACTTTCCTCACCATTCCCATCAGGTGGGTGCCTTCAGCTGCAACCCTTCCCTTGAGATGCTGGTAAACCAGCCAAGAGCACCTCCCATGGGGAGGCCTCAGGGGCCCTGCACTGGCCTCACCCACACACCTGGAACACGTGGTGTGAGAAGGCTTATTTCACCTGTCACTTTATATTAAACCTCATTTTCATTTGTTTTTTAAAATAGGTAACAAATAGTACAACTATCCGAAAGCACAAGCCAGTCTCCCTGTTTCCTTGCCTTCCAGCCACTCACCTTCATCCCCAGAAAAAGCCACTGTTCTCTTTCTCTGTCCAGAGATACTTTGTACATATTCAAACAAATCTGGGCATAAAGTACACCCTCATTTTTTAATACCTGCAAAGCATCCCATTTTATGGATATGTAGCTGGGCCCTCTCCTTCTGCCATTTGTCTTTTCACTTTCTTTTCTTTGCCTTGCAACTATTTTTAACTTTTATGTAGTTATATTTTCTTTTGTGGTCTCTTGTTTTTGAGTCATACTTAGAAAGGCCTTCTCCAAAATTTTATACAAAATTTCTCCCATGGTTGAGCCTGGCACTTTTATAGTTTCATTTTTCAACTTTAAATCTTTTTTTTTTTTTTTTGAGATGGAGTCTCACTGTGTCACCCAGGATGGAGTGCAATCGCATCGTCTTGGCTCACTGCAACCTCCGCCTCCTGAGTTCAAGGAATTCTCATGCGTCAGCCTCCCAGGTAGCTAGGACTACAGGTGCCTGCCACTACGCCCAGCTAATTTTTGTATTTTTAGTAGAGATGGGGTTTTTTCACCATGTTAGCCAGGCTGGTCTTGAACTCCTGGCCTCATGTGATCCACCCACCTCAGCCTCCCAAAGTGCTGGGATTACAGGTGTGAACCACGGCACCTGGCCTTAATCTTTGATCTATTGTGTATTTTTATTTGGTTGTAAGGTGTGGCATAAGGATTCAGCTTGATTTTTCCTCATGTGGCTCTCCCGTTGTCCCTATCCCATTTATTAGAGAATCCCACCTGTCCTCACCCCTTTGAAAGAGCTCCTTAAACATTCCAAACTCCCATATGTGTGTGAGTCTTTCTCTGGTCATGCCACCCAGTGCTGTTTTAATTACTGAGTAGCTCTACTCAGGTTTTTGTTGTTGTTTTTGTTTTGTTTTTTTTGAGATAGAGTCTTGCTTTGTCACCCAGTTTGGAGTTCAGATCACAGCTTATTTCAGCTTCTTGCTCTGCTGAGCTCAAGTTACCCTCCTACCTCAGCCTCCTGCATAGCTGGGATTACAGGTGTGCGCCACCACACGTGGCTAATTTTTTAATTATTTTTGTCTACAGAGGTGGGGTTTTGCTATGTTGCCCAGACTGATCTGGAACTCCTGGCCTTAAACAATCTTCCAACTTTCACCTCCCAAAGTATTAGGATTACAGGTGTGAGCCACCATGCCCAGCCTCTATACTCTCTTTTAATAATTGGTTGGGCTGGTCAGACTTCACTGTGTTTTCTTTCAAAAGTGCACTTGCTATTTTTGTTTATGAACCTTAAGAATCAACTTATCTGGTTTAAAGAGAAATGCTATTCATATTGTGTTAAATTAATAGACCAAATTAGAGAGAATTGGCATCTCTATTATGTTGCTGGCATCTCTATTTTCCTACTTACATATATAGAATGCATTTCTGTTTCTCCTAATTTACAAATAGATTGTTCTTTTTACATATTAATTTTGCACCCCGTTGATTTACTGGATTCTTTTATTGATTAGGATGGGTTTTCAGTTCATTGACTTAGAACTTCCACACATATAAACAAGTACCCTGAAAAATAATTTAACAGCAGGAGTAATAACAGCTCACCCTCCTCTCCAGCTTTCATAGTTTTCCATTCTTGCTCTTGTCTCATTGGTGAACGCTTCCAGGGAAATGCTCTATACCAGGGGCTTCAGTAGACGTGCCTGTATCGTTCCTGGCTTTGATGGGAATGCTGCCATTGTCTCTCCACTGAATGCAGTGTTGGCTTTGTGTATATCCAGGTGAAGAATCCATCTGTTGTCATTTAACAAAGAATATTTATCAAAATGGATGTTCAGTTTTGTCAAGTGTCTTTTCAGATTTCCCCTTAGACTGGTGAGCTGCAGGCTGTCAGTGTGCAACAGCAAGCCAGCGAGGCCTGCCCATGCCTGGCAGCTTGGGGAGGAGGTGGTGTAGCTATGCAGGCGGCCTGTGGCTCTCACACCATTGTACCATCCTGCTTCCAGCTGCAGGAAACAGGAAAGCCCATGTAACCTTTTAAAATCAAGGGAGCTATGTTATTCTTACAGACCAAGAAACCCAGAAGCAGGCGGCCCCCCGGGCTGGTGATTCGGGGCCCCAGCACTGTCAATGAGGGCGTGGCCTCCCCATGCCCTTTCACACGCCTTGGACTATTGGCTCTGCTTGCTGGCCGGAGTGGCTGCAAGATGACCACCAAGCGACCAACAGGCAGGACACGCCCCTTCCATGGAGAGGGGTCTCTTGGTGGAGTCCTTCTTAGACAGGAGGGAGCCTTTCTCAGATGTCCCTCCGAGAAGCTCCCCTTGGGTCTCAGTGGCTGCATCTCTAGTCTTAGGGCAGCCTGTAAAATAGAACTGCTTTTCATTTCTTTGCAGATCTTGTTTAATGAGTGATAGGTATGCACCTCTTTCAATGGCTGCCTGTCATTCCATCACCTTTGTGTATCCTGGTGTCCCATTCCCCTGTGTTGGTCATGATGTTGCTTCTGGTATTGGATTGGCTTTTGTCATTGCCTGCTTGTTTGGGCGTTTTGGGTTCTGAAATGTTGAGTATGGACTCTGTGGCTGCTGCCCTTCTTAGGCCAGCTAGAATTGTACTTTTGGCTCTAGCGCATCAAGAGGTGCTATTGTGTGCAAAGCGGGTATGAGAACTCCACAAAGGATAGGGCAGGGGGCTGGGCCGAGGGAGGCTGCAGCGGGGCCACTGCTTGGGGATGCAGAGGGCTCTAAATCCTTGTGCTGGGACTGGTAGGGGTGTTGGGGTGGCTTCCTCTACATGTGGTCCACTTCACTTCACTGGCTCCTGGCTTGGGCAAGGGGCCAGAAGGGCCATCATGTGCAGCACCTGGAGGCTCTGAGGACCAACAAGTGCCCAGTATTTTTGTTCAGGGACCTTCATTGTTTGCCAGCACATCCCAAGGAGGAGGGGGACTCACCAGGTTTCTAGGTGCTCTGGTACAGCTATGCAGTGTGGCTGCCATGGTCCCTGCAGGGGTGTGAGAGTAGGTAATGGGAGACTCTTCTGGGCCCTGTCCTGCTCTGGCCAGCTTTCTCCTTTCACCACAGAATCCCATCTTCCTTCTCAGAAAACAGAGCATGTGGGCTCGTGATGACAGGCCAAGGTAGATGTTACCTGCAGGGAGCCTTATGAAAGTTGGGGACTGGCCCGAGGTGCTGCATCGTCTTTCTCTGGAGTGCACACACAGCAACTCTAAGGGATAGATAGAGGCAGAGCCCTAGAGGAACCATGGAAACCTGAAGTTTCTGCTGCTGTCAGCCTATTGCCTCCCCTCCTGATATTCTGCCCTTTATCTCTTCAGCCCTGCTGGGAGGACCCTGGGATGGCCACCTTCTCCTATCCCATGACAGACAGCAATAGAGTCAGGGCCCACGGCCCACTGCAGTGCTGCCCTGGGGGATGGAGCAGAGTGAGAGGGGTCCGTTTATTGAGCCCCTGGGCCTTGCAGTTGCTGCAAGTGGCAGGAGCTGCACCTGGGACTGAGGTATTGTGGCCAAGTGGGACCTAGAAGACAGGGCAGGTAGATGGTGAGACCCCAGGTTTCCTTGGCTTTGTTCCTGTGTCCCCGGTAGTGCCCTGCCTCTTCTTTCTAGAGCTGTTTTCCTGGAGGGGCTCCTTCCTCCCCAGACTGCTCAGCTTGTACTGCAGCACATTGCGAGGCCTCAGACAGCCGACCCCTTACACAGCGTCCGCTGACCACCGGCACTCCCTCTTCAATATTCTGTTCCCTCCTTCCCCTCTGCCTTCTGCGTCTCCTTTTCTCTCTGCATTTATGGCAATAAAAACACTTTCTGGAAACATAGAAGTGAGTCGTCGGCCTCTTCCTATCCCTGGCTGAGCGCTGCTGAGGGGGAGCCAGGAAGCAGAAAGCCCAGCTGCCCTGGAGAACCCCACCTACTCTTCACCCATGCCAAGGAGACAGAGCTGTGGCCCAAGACCTAACCGGGGGAGACAAGGTCAGGATCCTGCTCTCCTTCAGGAGTGGGCTTTGCTTTTGCAGCTGAACAAGCACATCTTGCCATTTTGACAATTTTTCCGTGGGAGGCCCTAGCCCTGTATGTGCAGGCAGTGGATTGTCCAGGTCCCATGATCACCACCTAAGGGCAGGTGGGAGGTGTCAACCCCCTAGGAGGTCAGCAGCATGCAGTTTCTCCTGACCAGCCATGGGCAGCTGGGAGAGTCAGGGCCAGGGCCCACTGCAGTGCTGCCCTGGGGGATGGAGCAGTGGGCCCTGGGCCCCCTGCACAGAGCCCCCAAGGAATCCGGTACACCCAGTTCACTCTGAGCTAGGACCTGAGAAAGCCGAGTATGAGTAGCTCACGGTCCAGTGGCAGATAGGGCACCTTGGTTCCTACCCCCCAATCTCCAGAGGTGTACTACACAGCACCTCCACAGCCAGGTTTGTGAACTCCTTAGGGCAAGATGCAGCCCCCCTCCATTACTGCCCTGAACTAGGAGGGCGACTCCATAAAGTAGCAACTGGCACACGACAGTACAGACTTCCTTACCTAGTGTTACCGCTGTCTTCCTGCAGATATGCTGGCAGGCACCAGGCGATTGTTCAGCAGGCACCTGGGGACAAGGATTAGGTAAGATCCTAGAGAAGGAAGTCAGGTCCCAGCAGCTAAGATGAAGAGAGCGGCCGGAACAGGCAGCCCTGGAGGCAGCAGCTCTGGGCTGGGAATTCTTGCTCTTCCAGCTCTTACCTATGTGACTATGAGCAACAAAGTCCATCTCTCTGAGCCTCAGTTTCTTTATCTGTAAAATGAGAATCATGACACCTATCTCACAAGCTATGGAGAGGATAAAATGCCATAGTCTATGTGATTGCATGTATGTGGCACACGACTGGCGCATAGTAGGCTGCTGTTGTTATTTAATGTTATTACCATCCCCGTCTTTATTGGTACAGGAAGAGATGTGAGGATTGTATATCCTCATACCACCAGAACCCCACTGTCCAGGCCTCTGAAGGCAACTGACCACAAGGGGGACAGTTGTGCTTCAGGCTATGTTTTGACAAAATGGGAATTGCATACATCACCTTTGCTACATCATAGATTACCCCCCAAGCCTAGTGGCTTAAAACACAAACATTTATTATCCCACAGCTCTGTGGGTCGGGAATCCAGGTGTGGCTTGGCTGCATCCTGTAGCTTGGGGGCTCTCACAGGCTCATCACAGAATTGGCTGCAACTGTGGCCTCATCTGAAGGCTTGACTGATGGGAGATCCACTTCAAGCTGAATCACACGGCTGTTTGTAAGGGACAGTCCCTTGAGGGCTGCTGGACAGACCACCACAGTCCCTTGCTGGCTGTTCCTGGAGGCTTCTCTCAGTTTCTCACCACGTGGGCCTCCCGCCTCGGGCAGCTCCCAGCAGGGCAGCCTGCCTCATCACAGCCAGCAAGCCAGAGAACAAGGGAGGGAATGTGAGAGGGAAGCCACTGTCTCTTTGTGACCTAATCTCAGAAGTGACATCCTGTCAATTTTTGCCACATTCTGTTCATTAAAAGCAAGTTATTAGGTCCTGCCCACCTTCACAAGGAGTAATTACACAAGAGTCTGACTACCAGGAGGAAGGTTCACTGGGGGCCATTGCAGAGGCTGCCCACCAAGGGATGGAGCCTGGAGCACCCACTCTGCAGCCAGACTGCCTGGGGCATTCAGATCCTCAGCTATTAAGAGTGGGCTCTGAGTGGCCAGTGCTTTAGGCACCAGTTGGAAACTAATTTCCCTTGGGTGACCAGGGGCAGCTGGGAAGATACACCTTACTAGTCATGTGACCTTGGACTAATTATTCAACCTTCTGTAGCCTCTGTGTTCTCATCTATAAATTGGGTATCATCATTGTAACACCATATCAGGTGGTTGTGAGGACATTGAGATAAAACACGAAAGCTTTTAGGATGGTGCCCAGCATATGGTGAGCACTCAATCAAAGCTGGATATTTTAATTAAGAGAGATTGTCTGTTACCTCTCAGAGCCCTCCACATCCCCCACTGTGACTGCTGCCATTCACTGAACCCCGACCCTTTTCCAGGCATTAGACTAGTCCCTGGGGACACCAGGAAGAACAGTCATACATTCCTTCATAAGTCGTACATTCCTTTTGCAGAGACAGGCAGTAAACACATATGCAAACAAGCTGCTTTCCAATCAGGATAAGTTCTATAGAGAAAGTTGTGTAAGACTAATTGGGTGGGAGGGGGCAGCTCCTTGACAAAGGCTCTCACCCAGGGAAGGATTCTGTAATGTACATTTGAGCTGAGGCTGGAAAATGAGAGGGAGTCAGCCATGCAAGGAGGTGGGAGGGCATTTGGAGCACCCGAGAGAATGCAAAGTTTCTGGTGGGAAGAGGGTGAGCTTGAGGGAGAGAGGGTGCTAGAGTGGCCGACAGCAGGACATGGGCCAGGGGGAGGAGAGATGGTCCGAGGGACCTGGAGGCCCATGGTCACATCAGAGTTGGGTTTTATTCCAAGAACGATAGGCCCTCTGAAGGGTTTCCAGCAGTTGTGATTTGCCCTTAAGAGGCTGCTTTTCTTTGTTGGAGAGGTGGATAGATGGGTGGATGGATAGATGGGTGGATGGATGGATGGACAGATGGATGGATAGATAGATGGGTAGACAAATGAGCAGATGGATAGATGGGCAGATGAACAAGTGGACAGATGGATGGAGAAATGAGGGATATGGGCAGATGAACAGGTGGCATCGGCACAGGCATAGCCCCTTGCTCTGTACTTGCTGAGCAAAGTTTGGTGCCCATTGCCTCCCTCTGCCCTCCAGGGCTGCCTGAGGTGGTGAGCTCCTGACACCACATCCTGGGAGGAGCGACTGCTGCTGGAGGAGAGGAGACCAGGCTAGGTGAAGGAGCTGCTTCCTGCTCCCTTTGTCCCAGAGGCAAGGGAGACACCATAAGGGTGGCAGTTGACTGGCGCACGGAATCCACAACAGCTTAGTTCAAATCCTGGCTGTGCTGTTTCCCAGCGTGGTGACCCTGGGCCACTGAAAGCTCATGAAGCATCAGCTTCTCTGTCTGTGACACAGACCATGTGCCTACCTTAGAGGATACGGGGGTGCTTACCAAGTACCACGTGCAGGTGCCATGCTCAGCCTCTGGCTTCTTGGTCTCGTTCCATCTTCACCACAGTCCCGGGAGGTGGGTTTAGTTATTGGCCTTGTTTTGCTGATGAGAAAATGGAAACAGAAAGATTAAGTAACTATCTCAAGACCATGTGGCAACTAAGCACTTATATCAGGCTTCTCCCATGCATTCATTAATCTCCACTACCTGGTGGGTGGGTCCACCTGGAGAGAACCCCGAGGCATAAAGCTAGTGGCGCTGAGCTGGGGTTCCCACATGCCAGATAAATAGGATGGACACTCCCCCCACCTCCAGGGAGTCAAGAACACAGCAGGACAAGCGCACGGGGCGGCAGGCACAGATGCAGATGCAGAACAACCATGCCAACCTCCCACTGGCAGGGATCCCAGCAGGTCCTTCTTGCCCCGCCCCAGACAGTCCCAGCCTTCGGGCACTGATAAATGCAGAAGTTCCCCAGGAGAGACAAAAGGCCTCAGCCTGGTGCCCACAGGCAGAGCACACAAGCAGCCGAGTGGCCGCAGCCCCGCAGTGGAAGAGTGCCTCGTGCACCTGGTGGTTTTCTGCACCCCAACAGGTGTGTCTGGCCACTGCTCCTCCCACTGCAGCCCCCGTTGCTCCACACCATGCCCTTCTGGCCCATCAGGCATCTGAAGAGGAGCAGGCGTCTACCCAGGGGTAAGTGGATAACTAGAGTCACTGGCAGGCTGCGAGGACCAGGCTAGGAGACTGGGGAGGGTGATTAACCCTTGAAAGGGAAGTGGTGTTTGGTGGCTGCAACCAGGTAAAGAGAAATGAAAGACATGAATGAAGACTGGGAGGACAGCAGGGAGGTTCAGCCCGGTACATCTGGCAGGGTGAGGCCGCCGCTGGGGATCCTGTGCAGGAACCTCCAGCTGGCTCATTGCCCAGGGCTAACACCACACACACAGGCAGGTCTCAGGATGCCTGAGAGTGTGGTTGGCAAAATAATGGCCCATCAAAGGCAACATACACTGCCAGCCCCAGTCCACACTGTCCCTCACTGTAGCCACCAGCCACATGTGGCTGCTAAGCACATGAAACGTGGCTAGTCCAAATTGAGATGTGCTGTTAGTGCTAAATATACACTAGATTTTTAAGACTTTGTACAAATATATGTATATTATACATATACATATATTATCTCAATAATTTTAATTGATATGTTGAAATTAATGCTACTATTGTAGATATATTGGAATAAACAAAATAATAGGTTAGTGCAAAAGTAATTGCTGTTTTTGCCATTGAAAGTAATTTATTTTTGGCTGAGTGCAGTGGCCTGTAATCCCAGCACTTTGGGAGTTGAGGTGGGTGGATCACCTGAGGTCAGGAGTTTGAGACCAGCCTGGTCAACATGATGAAACCCCATCTCTACTAAAAATACAAAATTTAGCTGGGTGTGGTGGTAAGTACCCGTAATCCCAGCTACTCGGGAGGCTGAGGCAGGAGAATCACTTGAACCTGGGAAGCGGAGGTTGCAGTGAGCCAAGATTGTGCCACTACACTCCAGTTGGGGCAAAAAGAGTGAAACTCCATCTCAAAAAAAAAAAAAAGAAAGTAATTTATTTTGTATATACATTAAACATAAATACAGCTGTTCCTTTTTACTTTTTGAGTGTAGCTGCTAAAACATTTGAAGTTGCACATGTAGCTCACCTTATATCTCTGTTGGATTACACTGCCCTAGACGGCTGCATCTAGACACTTGGCTTTCACCCCTGACACCCAGCTGCTAGGGCCCTCCGAGGGCTTCTATACTCTAGGCAGCCAGGAAAGTGACAGTGGCCCCTGTGACAAATCATACATTGCTGCTGCCACTTTTAAATGGTGATTTTAAAAAATATTTTTCAATAAACCTTGGTAAAGAAGGGTTAAGTCAGATATATAATTTGATCAATTGACAACTTTTTCACCTGAACATAATGGAATAAGTCCAAGTGGCTTACAAAATGCTTTCACACATATCAGTTACTCTTTTTTCTTTTTCTTATGAAAATGTTTATATGGAAAAGTTGAAAGTCAGTTCTTGTCCTGGGACCCCTGCATTTTCGAGCCTCCCCCTCTCCCCGGGTCTCAAAAGGAAATCCTTAAGTTCAGAAGCTCAGAGGGGAGAAAGCCTGGCTGGAATCAAAAAGGGCTGGTCACCTGGGGCTGGTGCGCTTGAACAAGCCACAGGCAGAAGCAGTGAGAAAAGTAGGGTTGGGATAGGAGCCAGACTTCCTGGGATCATAGTTCCCTGGTACATACACACACAGCTCATAGTTAGAGCTTGGGCTGTTTCTAAACATTTCTGGGCTCAGTTTCCACTCTTTAAAATGGGAATAGTGATACTGCTTCCCTCAAGATCCCACACGTGTTCACACTACTCATGCTCATCAGTTTGTGAGTGTCATGCCCACCTTACGCAAGGGTTTCACATGTGCCGGTCTCCTTTGTTCTGCCGCTGCCGCCCTCACTAACCTCCTATTCATCTCAGGCTCAGCGCGTGTCCTCTCCATGCCAGGCTCTGCTGGCTGTGCTGGAGTTGCCTATAAAACAGACAGAGTCGGGGTGGGCCAACCAGAAACATTATGAATAAGCATGTCATGTAAACACATAAAATACATACGGAGTGTATTGATTGCAATCAGTGCTATGGAAAAATTCAGGCCAGGAAGGAGCATGGGGTGTGGTGGCTGATGCATGGTGAGGCTTAAATAGGGTGATCAGGAAAGATTCCCCAAGAAGGTAGACCTGAAGGGGGCCAATGCTGCAAGGACAGCTTTCTGGGCCACAGCAGGAGCAAGGGAACAGCAGATGCAAACACCGTGAAGCAGGAGCATGCCAGGTGTGCTTGAGAACTGGCAAAAGCAAAGGGAAGGGGAGCCAGAGATGATGTCGCAGGAGTAGGGGTGAGGGGCCTTCAGGCTCACTGCGAGGCCTTCGCCAAGAGGGCCTTGCTGGGGGGATGTTGAGCAGGGGTTGGGGAGCTGGTTCAGGCATCTACCAGGTTTCTGTGGCTGCTCAACTGAGAATAGACTGTCGGGATAAAGGAAGGAGCCTGGAGACTTTGCAGCACTCTAGATGAGGTGTGGTGGTGGCCCAGACCAGGTGAGCAGTGAGAAGTGACCAGATTGCAGCTATGTTCTGAAGGAGGAGCTAATAGAATTTGCTGAGAGGAATGGATAGGAGAGGTGAGAGAGAGTGGAGCAAGGATGTGTCCGGTTTCAACTTGAGTAACCAGAAGATGCAGTTGCCCTCACCCGAGAGCAAAGGGTGTAGGCAGATGGGAGGTGGACTTCCCACAGGTCTGGAGGTCAGGGGAGCAGTGAATCTGGATGTCATCAGCACGAGGACAGCATTTAAAGCCTGAGAACGGATGGGCCCACCAGGGAGACTGGGGTCAGTGTAAAGGTGAGGGAGAGGAAGAATCCAGGGGGCTCCCAATGTCCTGCCTTGGGCACCTAGTTGTGGCCACCAAAGTGGGAACACAGGAGGAGCTAGTTTGGTAGAAGTGGCACTTAGAATTTTCGGACATGCCACATTGTGCCTGTGGGAAGTCACAGGATGATAGAATTGTAAGTCATTTAGACTCATAGACAATAGAGATCTGGCTGTTCTGTATCAATGTTTCTCAACCAGGGCATTTGGGCTCCAAGGGACATTTGGCAATGTATGGAGACACTGTTGGCCGTCACAGCCTGGGAGGGAGGGAGTGGGCAGAGGTCAGGGATGCTGCTGCCCATCCTGCTATGCACAGGACAGGCCCCCACACTCCATGAAAAATGATCTCACCCAACATGTCAGTAGTGCTTAGGCTGAGAAATCCCCCTCTATCCTGTACTTAAATATGATAATAAAAGGGAACACTTAGAGAGTGCTTGCCAGCTGCCAGGGGCTAAGCTAAGGGGCTGTCCCATTTCATTCTCCTGATGAGGTGGGTGCCTTTGGTTTCATCCCCCTATGGGTGCATGAGTCTGACAGTTGGGGAAATTAAGTCACTGTGCTCCACATTGAGGGAGCTGAGGTTTGACCCATAGACGTTGGACCCTAAGCACTGTTTAAGACAGCCTCAGGGCCGGGCACGGTGGCTTATGCCTGTAATCCCAGCACTTTGGGAGGCCCAGGCGGGTGGATCACGAGGTCAGGAGATCCAGACCATCCTGGTTAACGCGGTGAAACCCCATCTCTACTAAAAATACAAAAAATTAGCCGAGCGTGGTGGCGGGTGCCTGTAGTCCCAGCTACTCGGGAGGCTGAGGCAGGAGAATGGCGTGAACCTGGGAGGCGGAGCTTGCAGTGAGCCAAGATTGCACCACTGCACTCCAGCCTGGGCTGCAGTGTGAGACTCCGTCTCAAAAAAAAAAAAAAAAAGAGACAGAGAGCCTCAGAAGTCTGCCATGTGTAATGGGATGGGGTGGAAACACAGTGGCCACACAGACAACTAAAAAAGAGGAAAAACCAGGAACTATGATAATAGACCCTCATCTTTCATAATGAATTTATTCCTGAAATATTTGCCAGCGTAATTCTTATTCATTTAAGTAAAGCTAATACTAATGTTTCCTAAGTTACAGAGAAGAAGGTCAGCATAAACCATGGAACACTGTAGAAAGTCCCCAAGTTTGTTGTAATCTTGTAATCCCCCATTTCATCTTCCTTGCACTCCCCTTTATTGCCATAAGGAAAATTTTATATTGAGAAAACAGAATGAGTTTATGGGCGAACAAACCTGTGTTTGAATTCCAACACCTCCACTTGCCTGTTCATGAGCAAAGTTCTTAACTTCTCTGAGCCTCAGTTTTTCCACCTGTCAAATGGGATCATCAATGCTCCTTCCTAGGGTGTCTATGAAGACTGCCTGGGACTGTGCCTGTTAAGCACCTTGCAGGGTGTTTCATATAGAGTAGGCCCTTAGGCATGGTAATAGGTTTTTCATTTCTGGACAAGATAAAGTAACAGGGACCTATTTACCCTCCCACCTGAAACAACCAAAAAAAAAAAAAAAAAGAAAGAAAAAAGAAAAGCACAAAATATTTGAAACAATGCATTCAAGATACTGGATGTTAGGGAAGGACTGTGACCCCCAAGAGATGGGAAACAAGGTGATTCTCTACATGTGCCCCAGCTGACTGCCTGGAGAAAGTTTGCAGGCTGTATGCAGGAAGGGGAGACCCAGGTGGAGCCGGCTGGACTCCGTGAGTTGAAGAGACAGAGCTAAAAGTCCAGAGAGACCAAAACATCTAGAGTCTGCAGGGTAGCTGCTGAGGAGGAAAGAGCTGCACAGAGAGAAAAATGCCTTGAGAATTGAGCCGTGCACTCATCAGCATATGCACGTGAGGAAAACTACCCCAGGTTGGGCAAAGAACTACCAGAAAGGATCAGAGGCAACAGCGCCCACGCTAATACCAGGCAAAGCATGGCGCCTGTTCCTGCCTGCAAGACGGTAAAACCTAACAGCTTGTAGGGCGTAGGACAGAATACACAGAAGGGTTTCCCCTCAGTAGTGGGAAGTAATTAGCTCTGTACTGAGTACTCTGGATCCACCTAACAAATCTTGGAGGCAAAATCTGTAAGGATCAAACTCTTTCCAAGAATCTAAGTTCATACCAGAAAAAGGCTGAAGAATATTTACGGAAATACAGAAATATTCATCACCCAACCATTTAAAAATCACAGTGTCTGGCAACTAATTAGAAATAACGGGAATGCAAAGAAGCAGGAAAATGTAGCCCATAATGAGGAGAAAAATAAAAAGCAATCGATTGAGACAAACCCAGAAATGACACAGATTTTAGAATTAGCAAAGACATTAAAACAGTTTATCTAACTGTATTCTATATGATCAAAAAGTAGACACATGAAAGTTATTTTTTTAAAAAGACCTAAATTAAACTTCTAGAGATCAAACCTATTATGTATGAGATGAAAACTAATGCTGGGTGGGGTTAATGGCAGATTAGACACACTAACATGAAAAGATTTGTGAAGACATAGCAATAGCAACTAGCTGTATTAGTTTTCTATTGCTGTTGTGACACATTGTTTACTATTTATTTATTTATTGAGACAGGATCTTGCTCTGTGGCACAGGCTGGAGTGCAGTGCGTGATCACAGCTCATTGCAGATTGGAACTCCTGGGCTCAGACTCCTTAGTAGCTGGAACCACAGGCTTGGTCATGCCATGCCTGGCTAATTTTTTAAAATTATCTTTCATAGAGTTGGGGTCTTGCCATGTTGCCCAGGCTGGTCTTGAACTGGGGCTCAAGCAATCCTCCCACCACAGCCTCCCGAAGTGCTGGGATTACAGGCGTGAGCCACAGTGCCTGGTGCCTGGCCTGTGACATGTTACCACAAACTTAGCGGCTTAAACAATGCAAATTTACCTTATGGTTCTATAGGTCAGAAGTCTGACACAGGTTTCACTGGGCTTAAATCAAGGCGTCAGTAGGCCTGAATTCCGTTATGAAGGGTCTGAGGGCGAATCCATTTTTCTTCAGCTTTGCAGTTTCTAGAGGTTGCCTGCATTCATCAGCTCCTGGCTCCCTTCCTCCACCTTCAAGACCAAAAATGACAGATCAGGTTCTTCTCACATTTTATCCCTTCTGCTGTAGTCACATCTCTCTCTTACACTCCTCTTCTGTCTCCCCCTCCACTTTTAAATACCCTTATGATTACCTTGGGCCCACTTGGATAATCTAGGATAATCTTCCTAGTTTGAAGCAGCCAGCCGATTAGCAACTTTAATTCCATCTGCAACCTTAATTCTTCACTGCGTAACCTAACCTAATCACAGGTTCCACGGACAGGCATGTGGATGTCTTTGGGGAGCTGTTATTCTGCTACCACACTATACAAAAATAAAACACACAGAGAAAAAAATAATTTAACAAAAACAGAGTATCAGCGGGCTACGGGATAACCTCAAGTTGTGTAATATACGTGTAACTGGAATTTCAAGCAGGGACAGGGGATGGAAACACGTATTTGAAGTACCAATGGCCAAAATATTCCAAATGTTATGAAAACTATAAGCTCACAAATCTAAGAAGTTCAGTGAGTTCCAAGTATAGGGAACCTGAATAAAATTGCACTGAGGCACATCATAATCAAATTACCCATAACTAGTGAAACAGTAAAAAAGACACAAAACATTAAAAAATAAGGGTGATGGCAAAATTCTCATGAGAAACAATGCAAGTAGAGCAACATCTTAACAGTTATGAAAGAAAAACATTTCCAACCTTGAAGACTTTATCCAGTGAGAATATCTTTCAAAAATGAAGATGAATTAATGATTCCCACACTCAATAGCTGAAAGAATTCATCACCAATAGCTGCATACTCCAAGAAATGTTAGAGGAAGACCTCCAGGCAGCAGTAAAATAATACCATATGGGAATCCGAATCTACACAACAGAATGAAAAGCACTGTGGTAACTACATGGGTAAATATATGCTTTTCTCTTATAATTTAAATATTTTCAAAAGATGTTAAGTTTTAAAGTAAAAATAACATGGGAGGCCAAAACAGGTGGATCAACTGTGGTCAGGAGTTCGAGACCAGCCTGGCCAACGTGGTGAAACCCCGTCTCTACTAAAAATACAAAAATTAGCCTGGCATAGTGGTGCGTGCCTGTAATCCCAGCTACTCAAGAGGCTGAGACAGGAGAATCGCTTGAACCCAAGAGGCAGAGGAGATTGCACCACTCCACTCCAGCCTGGGTGACAGAGCAAGACCCTGTCTCAAAATAATAATAATAATAATAATAATAATAATAATAAATAAAATAAAAATAGCAACAATATATTATGGGATGTATAACAAAGTATACCAGTAAAAGGTAAGACAACTACGGCAAAAAAGGTCAGGAAAGAAGACATAGAAGTATAATCTTGTAAGATCTTTATATTATACATGAAGGGGTATAATATCACTTAATGTAGACTGTGATAAGTTAAAGATGTATACCATAAACCCTTAAGCAATTCCCATAGCATGAAGAGAGTGAGATTTTTACTAATAAGCAAACAAAGCAGATAGAATGAAATCATTAAAAACAAAAAACAAAAACTCCATCCAAAACAAGACAAGAAAAGAGAAAAAGGACAGATAGAAAACAGAAGCCAGACTTAAATCTAAGCATCCCAATAATCACATTATAAATAAAGCTTATCAGATTGGATAAAAAGCAGGACCCAACTATATGCCTGATAAAAAATGCACTTAAAATGTAAAGACACAAATAAGTTAAAAGGATGGAAAAAGATAACATCATACTGACACTAATCAAAAGAAAACTGGATGGCTATATTTATATCAAGGATTTCAGACCAGAGTAAAAAATATGACTAGGGATAAATAAGATCATTTCATAATGATAAAGAGGTCAGTTCTTCAAGAGGACATAACAGTCCTAAATATTTATGCTCCATAACAGCTTCAAACTACCTGAAGCGAAAACTGATAGAAATACAAGGAGAAAATAGACAAATCTAAAATTATAATTGGAGATTTGAATAGCCTTCTCTCAATAATTGACAGAAGAAATAGACAGAAAAATCAGTATGGATATTGAAGATTTGAACAAAACTTTCAACTAGACCAAATTGACATTTATAGAACATTCCACCCAACCACAGCAGAATAATTTTTCTCAGTGCACACAGAACACTTAGCAAGATATACCATATTCTGGTACAATCCCCCCAAATTTGGAAATGAACACACTTCTAAATAACCCACAAATTAAAGAAGAAATCCAAAGGGAAACTAGAAGGTATTTTGAACTGAATTAAAATGAAAACACAACATATCAAAATCTGGGGGCTGCCTCTAAAGTAGTAGTTCAGGGGACAATTATAGCACTGAACTCTGTAAGAAACTAGAAAAAGACAAAATTAAACCCAAGGTAAGCAGAAGAAAAAAAAAATAAAGATCAGAGTGGAACTCAATGAACTATGACCCAAGTCGGCAACCTACAACCTGCGGGCTGGCTGCTTGTTTTTGTAAATGAAGTTTACACAGATACAGTCATGACCTTTCATTAACATATTGTCTTTGGCTGCATTTGCACTATAGTGGCAGAGTAAAGTAGTTGTGATAGAGACTATATGGCCTAAAAACCTAAAATGTTTGCCATCTAGTCCTTTAAAAACAAGTTTGCTAACCACAAAAACAACAAAGTCAATGAAGCAAAAGGCTGATTTGTTGAGATCAATAAAATTGGTAATCCTCCAGCAAGGCTGATTGAAGGAGAAAAGGAAAAAGACAGAAATTACCAATATCAGGGTGAGAGAGGTAATATCACTACGGCTTATTCAGATAGTAAAAGGATAATAAAGGAACATTATGGACAACTTTATGCCAATTCATTCAATAACTTAGGTGAAACTGACAAATTCTTTGAAAGACACCAACTAGTAAAGTTTACTCAAGAAGAAATAGATATATATATTAAAGAAACTGTATTTGTTATTACAAACCTTTCCACAAAGTAAACTCCAGGCCTAGATGGCTGCATTGGTGAATTATATCAAATATTTAAGGAAGCAATAATAGCAATTATCTACAAACTTCTAGGTTTGAAAACGAGGGAATATTTAATAGCTTATTCTGTGAGGCCACCAAAACCAGACCAAGACACTGTAAGTAAAGGAAGCTGCAGGCCAATATCCCTCATGAAAATACATAAAGTATTTTAAACAAAATTTTAGCAAATCAAAGCAACAATATATAAAAGGGATAATACATCATTACCAAGCGGGATTTCTCCCAGGAATGCAAGACTGGTTTAGCGTTTGAAAATGTATTAGCGTAATTCATCAATTAACACACTAAAAAGTTATACTGTCATTATAATAGATGCAGAAAAGACATTTGACAAAATCTAACATCCATTCCCAATGAAAACGTGGCTCAGCAGCCAACCAATTTTCAACACAGGTGCCAAGGACATACATTGGGGAAAGGACACCCTCGTCAATAAGTGGTTCTGGAAAAATGGATCTCCATAT
This sequence comes from Symphalangus syndactylus, assembly GCF_028878055.3. Taxonomy (NCBI): domain Eukaryota; kingdom Metazoa; phylum Chordata; class Mammalia; order Primates; family Hylobatidae; genus Symphalangus; species Symphalangus syndactylus. The sequence goes on from NC_072426.2 coordinate 85,068,134, forward strand.
GCAGAAGACTGAGACTAGACCCCATCTCTCACATTTCTCTGTACAGAAATCAACTACAAATGTATTAAAGACTTACACATAAAACATGAAAGCACGAAACTACTGAAAGAAAACATAGAGGGCAAGACTCCAGGATGTTGGTCTAGTCAAAGACTTTATGGCTAAGGCTCCTAAAGCACAGGCAACAAAAACAAAAATAGCTAAGTGGGACTATATTAAACTAAAATTCTTCTGCACGGCAAAGGAAACAATCGACAGAGTGAAGAGACAACCCGTTGAATAGGAGAAAAATATTTGCAAACTGTTCGTCTGACAAGAAACGAATATCCAGAATATACAAGCAACTCAACTGGCAAAACAACCCATTAAAAGGTGGGAAAAGGATCCTATAGACATTTCACAAAAGAAGACATACAAATGGTGAAGAGGTATATGAAAAAAATGCAGAGAAATGCAAGTCAAAACCACAATGAGATATCATCTTACCCCAGTTTGAATGCCTATTATAAAAAACACAAAAAATAATAGACACTGGAGAAGAAACTGAAAAAAGAAAACTTATACATTGTTGGTGGGAATGTAAATTAACACAGTCATTATGGAAAACAGTATGGCGATTTCTCAAAAAACCTAAAAGTAAAACCACCATGTGATCCAGCAATTCCACTGCTGGTATTTATCCAAAAGAAAGGAAATCAGTATATCAAAGGAATTAACCCATTTATGCCGGAGATTGCAAATTTTGGGGGGAAAGATCAGACCTTGGCAGTGACCTTGAGCAGTAGGATATGCATAACTCCCACAAGCTTAGCATTCCAATAATGGAACACTAGGCATAAATACATTAATGTACCCCAATGTTTATTGCAGCACTATTCACAATAGCAAAGATATGGAATCAACCTACATGTCCATCAGTGGATGAATGGATAAAGAAACTGTGGTATATATACAAAATGTTACACTATTCGGCCATAGAAAAGGAATGAAATCATGTCATTTGCAGCAATGAATGGAACCAGCATATTAAGTGAAATAAGCTAGGCATAGGAAAACAAATATTGCATGTTCTCACTTATATGTAGGAGCTGAAAAGAAGTTTGTCTCATTTAGGTAGAGATTAGAATGATGGTTACCAGAGGCTGAGAAGAGTCGAGCAGAGAGGGGGATGAAGAGAGGTTGGTTAATGGGTACACACATAGAGTTAGAATAAATTCTAATGTTCCATAGCAGGGTAGAGTAACAATAGTTAACAACAATGTATTGCATATTTCAAAATAACTAGAAGAGAGGACTTGAAATGTTCCCAACAAATAGGAATAATAAACACTTGAAGTGATGGACACCCCAAATTCCTAGAGTTGATTATTATACACTTTATGCATGTAACGAAACATCACATGTACTCCGTAAATATGTACAAATATTATGTATCAATAAAAAAAAACCTCTCAGCAAATTAGAAATAGAAAAGGACTTTCTCAACCTGATTAAGGACATTTTCAAAAAGCCAACAGCAGATAGACTCAATGGTGAAAAGCCGAATGCTTTTGTCATAAGATACAGGAACAAGCAAGAATGTCTGCTCTCACCACTTCAATTCAACATGGTATTTGAGGCTCTGGTCAGTGTCATTAGAAGAAGAAAGAAAGAAATGGTTCCTAGTTGGAAAGGAAGAAGTAAACTGTCTCTATTTGCAGATAGCACGATTGCACATGAAGGTTCACTGGTGTCTGTAGAGAAATGATAGACTTTTCACCAAGTGCGGCTGAAATGTGCATATGCAGAAGAATGAACTTCAATTACACCTTCTCCCATATACAAAAAGTAACTCATAGTCCTACATGTAAATCCTAAAACTGTGAAACTTTTGAAAGAAAACCTAGAAGAAAACTTTTATGGCCTTAGATGAAGTAAAGATTTCTTAGATACAATACAGGAAGCACACTCAATAAAAGAAAAAAATGATTAACTGGACTTTGCAAAATTAAAAACTTCTGCTCTTGGAAATACACTGTTAATAGAATGAAAAAAGAGAGAGACATGGACTGGGAGAAATATTTGCAAAGCAAATATCTGGTAAAGACCTTATATCCAGAATATGTCAAGAACTCTCAACACCAATAATGGAAAATAAATAACCTATTTTAAAAATAGGCAAAAGATTTGAACAGATATTTCACCAAAGACGACACACAGATAGCAACTAAATACATAAAAGATGTCCAATATCATCAGTCATCTGGGAAATGCAAATTCAAACACCTGCACACCTATTTGGATGGCTAAAAGTAAAAAGTCTGAGCATAGCTAGTGTTGGTGTGGATGTGGGGGTCCCAGAACTGTCATACACAGCTGGCGGGAAAGCAAAATGGAGCAGTCACTTTGCAAAACAGTGTGTGGCCATTTCCTTAACAGTTATGCATATATAAAAATATATATAAATACTTAAAAAGTTAGGCTGAGAGCACGTTGGGGCAGGACCCAGGACAGGGGCATAGCTGGGTATGAGGGTATCTGCCAGCCTCTGGGCAGGGCAGATCCAAGTTTTGTGGGGCCTGAAGCTTGGATGACTTGGGTGGCCCTCTACAGGGAAAATAATCTTCAAATGAGAAATTCAAGATTAGGTACAAAAGTGAATATTTAGGACAAACCAAGTAACCACAAATTCCTGGAGCTGTGGATCTCCAGGTTCCTTTTTTTTTTTTTTCCAAGCCATCTTGAGATGTTTTTCTAGGAACGCTGACATAGAAAAGCTTCCTGGTGGCATCTGGCTTCCTCTCCCCATCTCGCACACTCAGCCATTCCAGCCTTCGTAGCCCAAATGCTGTGCAGCACTGCTGTCCCCAAGGCAGAGCTGTTTCCAGGTGGCAACCTCGGTAGGTGGCAGTGCCCACAGTCCTGTGAGTGACCACAGCAGCCAACCGAGCAGCCTCTGGGGTTGGGCTCCGCTGTCTCAGCCTCCAGCTCCCTTCCTACCCACCTTCACAGCTCTGCTGCCCAGCGGCTGCCTGAGCCCCGGCGAGCAGGGCTTACCTGTGTAGTGAAGGGCTCCAGGGGGTATCACAGAGCCCTGGCTGCTCCTCACCCTCCTGAGCGTTGGGCCCCATGGCCTCTCCCCCTGCCTCCCCGCAGGGCCGCTGTGGTGCCCTCAGCCAGGACACAGCCCTGCCCTCTGCCTCAGCCCTCGGAGCAGCCTGCTTGGTTTCCCCAGTTCTTGGTGGAGAGATGGCAAGAGGGAGCGTGGGATGGCTGAGAGCCCAGAGCCGGGACTTGAATCTCTGGCTGTGCCACTCATTCGCTGCGTGCATTCAACAGGTTGCTTAATTCCTCTGTGCTTCGGTTTTCTCATCTGTAAAATGTGGTTGGAAATAGTACCTTCCTCACGGAGTCACTGTGGATGATAAAGAACCCCAGGAGGGCATGTGTGTGACAGCTGTGCTTACCAGAAGGGTCCCAGGCACGAACCAGGTGCTCAGTAAGCACTGGTCCTGTCTGCTCTCCATCCCTGGGTCACAGGTTCCAGCAAAGCATGGCTTGGGCCCACCCATCCCCTGGGAACACAGGTCTGTGGATCTCACACCCTATTGGCAGATAGTCCTGGGATGTCGGGGGTAGGATGTATAAAGACAAACTTGTTCTTGAAAACCCTAAAATTACCTGTAAAGTTCAGTATAAATAGTTTTTTGTATTTCCCAAAGATCAATTCGCTTACACATGAAAACTTGAGAACCGAAGAGGGGAAAGTCAGTTCGCAAGCAACTGTCCGAGTTTTCCGATCCTTCTGCCTTTAGGTACCGATCCACTGTCTAGCCGTGAGATGGGTGTGGTGGAGAATTCTGGGGCTCTGTGCTGCATCCTGGTTTGACATCCAGCCTCTGTGACCTTAATATATACGGAGACTCTTATCTTCAGGATGGGGAAGGGAGGCCCTAATCTCCAAGCCAAAGTTAAAAGCACATAGTGATGTTTAACTGTGTTCTTAAAATGGGCAAAATTGATTTGAAACAAAGCATAAAGTGAGGCCACCCTGGGGCACTGAAAGTCTCTGAGCTGGCCTAACATCTGCATGCTTTATTTTCTAATAGTGTCCTGGGGTGCATTAAATTATTTCTATTTTGGCATGGGAAAATAACAAAGTGAGACTAAGGGAAAAAAGAGAAAATGGGAAAGGCTCCAAAGAAAGATGTGTGAGGTGTGAAAGGGATGGACTGTGAGATAAAAGCGAAGCTCAGCTGTTGCTGGAAGGACTTTGGGAATATCTCACAGGGAGTAACACTGACTAGTGCCGGGGATGGAGAGTGCGCTGCGGGCAGGGACCCTGCGTAAGCCTGTGTCTCCCTGTCTTGCAGGTGGTGCCGGGGAGCGGGAGAAGGTGCCGGCCAACCCCGAGGCGCTCCTGCTCATGGCCAGCTCCCAGCGTGACATGGAGGACTGGGTGCAGGCCATCCGCCGGGTCATCTGGGCCCCGCTGGGCGGAGGTACTGCCCGTAGATCGCATGCCCACCCTCTAGAACCCTTGCCTCCAGGTAATCATGCCCCCTGCCTGTCCTGAGCCCTAAAGACCCGGCTCACTGAGGACTTGCTGGCTGCATCCTGTGCTTCTCACAGCAGGCTGGCCCTTCCACTGCCAGCCCTCGGGAGTCACCCAATGGCTGCTGTGTACTCACTTCCTCTTTTATTGAAAACTGTATTAGACGTCTAAATGTACTGGATTCTATTCCAGGGCTGAGGAATTCATGAGGATAGGCCACACCTCCACCTTCCCTCATCTCCATTCTCTGTGGGAGGGATGGTAGACAAGGACATGTGTCTCGTGGTGTCTAGGGGTGAGACATGCCACAAAGCCAGTGAAGCTCAGTGAGAGGATGGTGGGGGTGTGGTTAGGTGGAGTGGCCAAGCAGGCTTAATGCAGCGACAGGGAGCCAGGGACATGCTGGGGAGGAGCATTCCAGCAGAGACATGGATACATGCAAAGGCCCTGAGGTAGGGACGAGCTTTGGGAACACAAGGCATGTCAGGAAGGCCGGGGCCCCGAGGGAGTGAAGACCAGGAGAGTGGGAGGGCCTGAGGTAAGAGTGGTCACCAAGGCCTTGGAGTCCTGGTGGGGATTTTTTATTTTGTTCTATATACAGTGGGATACCAGGAGGGCTCAGAGCAGGAGACACACAGGACCTGAGTCAGATTTATGAAAAAGGCCCCCTGGCCACCACATGAGGAGTGGACCATAGAGGGACAGGAGTAGACACAGCAGGCCAGGAGAGTCCATGGGGTGGGCATGCAGCTGATGGTGCAAAGTGGCCAGCTGCAGGTGTATTCTGAAGGTGGAGCTGCCAGGTTTTGCCTATGGTCTGGACTTGGGGTATGAGAGAAATGAAAGGTGACTCCCAGCCGTGCAGTCGCTATCTCTAGGTTGGTGTCCATATGCAGTGGTCATGAAAAGATCTTTCATAATGGGATCACCATGGCATTGGGGCCATGCTGAATGTGGAGACTGGGAGTCTGAAAGCTGGCTGGGCTCTGACCACACAAGCTATGGATGTCCTCTTTCTCCCTGTGGTGTTTGATCAGCATACAGTCTGGGCAGGGACTCACCTTTTGGGGCTCTGGGCCAGTCTCCAGATTTCACAAGCCACATAGGCTGAGCCCCTTCCTTTGCTCCTCTGTTTGCCCACTCTCCTCTCCCACCCCTGGCTATGGTCTGCCTGACCACCTTTCATTCAATGATAAATCCCTTACAAGGAAGAGTCAATATAATGTTGAGAGTGAAAGTTGTTCTCTCAGGCTTCATGAATGATATCACACTGTGAGCCTTGGTCTCCTTGATCCCTGAAGGTTGCAGCACATTTGACTTAGGGCCCTAGATTAATGGCCTGGAAAGGTCTGAGCCCACCCAGGGATTTCTGCAGCCTCACAGTCGCTTTGGTTCCAGGTTGCTGAAAGTGAACCAGTGGAACAGAATAGAGCCCAGAAGCAGAATCTTACATGGTTGGACTTTGATGTATGACAGGTGGCAATTTTGAGCACCAGGGAAGGAACATTATCATAATCTTGGGGTAGAGAAAGAATTTTTAAATGAGTTACAAAAAAACACTATCTATTATGAAATTGTTGATAAATTATATTTTATAAAATGAAGAGCATCTGTTTGTTAAAGGTAGATTAAGAAAATGAAAAGATAAGCTGTAGATTGGGTGAAGGTGTTTGCAACACATATGGCCATCAAATTACTCGCTCCCCAAACTCCTACAAATGAATGAGGCAAAAACAGACAAGGCAGCAGAAGCATGGGCAAGAGACTTGGACAGGCATTTCCTAAAAGAAGAAATCCTCATGACCAGTGAACATAGGCTGCTGCGCACAACCTCATCAGTAATCAGGGAATTGCAAATTAAATCACAATGGGATACTTGTATGCACCCACCAGAATGACTAAATGACTAAATGAAAAAGACAGTTTCAAGTGGTGATGAGGATAGAAAGCTATAGAAACTTGCACATATTGCTAGGGAAATCAGCAGTGTCTGCTGAAGTTGATGCTGTGCACACCTGTGTCCCAGCAATTCCATATGAAGCATGTCCCACATAGAAATGTGTGCACAGGTACACCAGGAGACTTGGATACATGGGATGTTCATGGCAGCCTTATTGATGATAGCCTGACACTAACCCAAGTGCCCAGCAACAATACAATGGATGAATAACTATGACTCAGTCTTACAATGGGAAACACTACAACAATGGGAATGAATCCACTACAGTGCCACCTACATGCATGAATCTTAAAAACAATGTGGAACTAAACCCAAACAAACAAACAAAATAACATGTTGTATTATCTACCTATATAAAGTTGAAACACAGGGTAGAAGTAAACTATGTTATTTATAGATAGATAGGCAACAGAATATAAAGAAAAGCAAAGGAATGCCATGAAAGTCAGGATAGTAGGGAGGAGGGAAGAGGTTAAGATGGGATGGGAGAAGGGCATACATATCTGAAATGTTCTCTAGCTTGGCTTGGGTAGTTACACAGGTGTTCCTTTTACAATAACATGTTTATCTGCACATTTATGCTTTAAGTGCTTTTCTAGATGTGTGCATATAAAAAATAAATGAAACAAAGGGAGAAACTTGGGGTCAAAGAAGTGAGATGACTTGCCCAAGATGACACAGCCAGCTAGGGGGCAGAACTGAGAAGTGGAGGTGGATGTTCTGACCTCAAAGACTGTGCTTGGTCCTGGCCCAAATAGCCCATCCAAGAGCTGCACCAAGACCTGCACCCAGCAGGCCTGGCTCCCCAGCCACATGTCCATCTCCCTCTCTGCTTGCTCAGAATTGGGGATCTTTGGCAGAATCCCACATAGACCCTAGACTGACCCCTTTCCCAGGCCTGGCATTTATCTGCCTTCCCAGGCTGTGTGCTGAAGAACTCACAACCATTAAAACAGGAACTGCCATCAAAGGGGCTTATCTCCTTTCTCCTGGGAGTATAGAGGAAATGCAGAAATCTCAGGAGTTAGCGATGCCAGACGTGTCTGGGCATGCATGGTGCTGGCAGGTGGGCTCAGTTGGCCCCTGAAGGTTTTCTGGCAGAGCTGTTATTAGCCCGTATCCCCTGGGAAGGAGGCTTAGAGGATCAGTCCTTCTTTGACTGTTTTGTAACAGAGCCCCTGAGCTCTTCCTGGGGTGCTTATTCTGGCAGCGGCAGGCCACCTCTGACAGACAGGAGTGGGCAGCATGCCTGCTGCAGATGGGACAGCCCAGCCATTCCCTTGAGAAGTGGGAGCAGGCCAGTGGTCGGGGAGCCTCACCGCTGGTAGCCTGACCAGCCCACCAAGCTGTGGCCACAGCTGGAGTGCCTCTCATTTGGGAATTAATTTGGTCATTCAGCCAATCTGCAATGGACTCGCAAATGTTCTAGGGGCTGAGGAGACAGCAGCGAGCTGGAGGACAGGCATAGGCCTCATAGTTCTCATGTGCTAGTAGAGGAGGCAGGTGACCAGCTGAGCAGGCACATGGCAGGTTAGATGGTGGTGGGCACAGTGGGGACAGAAGAGGCAGGGAGGGGAACACAAGAGATAGGGTTAGGGTCTGGTAACTTTTTAGTAGAAGGAAAGAAAGGGTGGATAACAGCACAGGCAGAGGCAGGGGGCCCATCCCGGAAGAACAGCAAGGAGGCCAGTGTGGCCAGAGCAGAGTGGGCAAAGGGGAGGAGAGAGACCAAAGAATGAATGGCCTTGTCATCAGGGTAGAGCTGTTAGCACCTCATGGTATGGAACAGAGAAGTGGAAGAGCCTGGCCCATCTTCTACCACGATCCTTCTGGCTGCCATGTTGAGAAGAGACCAAAGCCAGTTAGGAGCTCCTTACACAACAGTGCAGGTGAGAGGTGAGGGTGGCCTGGCCCAGTGGCCGTGGCAATAAGAAGTCATTGAATTCTTGATTTATTTTGAAGGTAGAGCCAGTGGTATTCCCCTGCTAAGATGGATGAGAGGTGTAAGAGAATGAATGAGAGAAGTTAAGGGTAATTCTGGGATGTTTTGGTCTAAGCAATGGGAAGCTAATGGGTTAGCTACTAACTGAGATAGAAAGACTACGAGAACTGCAGCTATTTGGAAGGAAGATATGGGCCTAGTCTGAGATACCTATAAGATGCTCAAGTTTAGATGTCAAGTAGGCAGATAGATATTTCGGCCTAGAAATCAGGAGAGAGGACTGGGCTAGAGAGAGAATTTAGGGGGCCATCAGCACATAGATGGGGTTTGAAGTCATGAGACTGGATGAGACAGCCCAGAGCGGGTGGAGGGACAACAGAGAGGGTGAGAAAGAGAGCAAGCCCCAAGAGGGAGGACAGCCAGAAGCCACCAGGGTCCCTGAGCCAAGTGAAGGAAAAAGGGCAGTGATCAACTGCAGCCAAGTGCTACTGATAGATCAACCAGAGGGTGAAAGCTGAGCAGTCATTGGTGACTTGAGCAAAGGGGCTTTTGTGGAATGCCTGATAATAAAGGGAATGAGAAAGGATGATAGGAGGGGAATTGGAGTGTCAGCATAGCCAACTCTTTCAAAACGTTTGCAGAAAAGGGAAAGAGAGAAATGGGGACAGCAGCTGGAAGAGGAGGTGAGGTAAAGAGGAAGTTCGTTTATTTTTTTAAGTTGGAAGACAAAGCATCATTGCAAAAGATTGATGGTGCAGGAGGGACAGAGAATGATTGCTGGAACACCAATGTCTCTTATGGATATAGATACAAAAATCATCCACAAAATACTAACATGCTGAATCCAAAGAATTATACCCCATGACCAAATGAGATTTATCGTAAGAATGGAAGGGTAATTTGATGTCTGAAAATCAATTAATGTAATATATTAACAGAATAAAGGACAAAAACACATGACCGTCTTAGTAGACTAGAAAAAGCATTTTATAAAATCCAGCACCCTTTAATGATTAAAACACTCCAGAAACTAGGAATAGAAATGAACTTCTATTCTATCCCTAGGAATAGAAGGGAACTTCTATGATAAAGGGCATCTACGAAAAGCCCACTGATAATATCATACTTAATCGAGGAATACTGGGTACTTTTCCTCCAAGATCAGGAACAAGACAAGGATTCTTGCCTTCACCACTTCTATTCAGCATTGTACTAGAGGTTCTAGCCAGGTCAGTTATGCAAGAAAATGAAATAAAATGAAGCTTGATTGAAAAGGAAGACATTAAAGTATTTCTGTTTGCAGATGGCATGATCTTGTATACAGAAAGTACAAAAAAAGATTAGAATTAATTAAAAATTCAGCAAGGTTGAAGGATACAAGATTAGTATATACAAACCAATTGTATTTGTGTACAGTAGCCATGAGCAAACTGAAAACGAAATTAAGAAAATTTCATCTACAGGAGCATCCAAAAGAGTAAAATACTTAGGGATAAATTTAGCAAAAGGAAGTATAAAACTTATATTCTGAAAATAACAAAGCATTGCTGAAAGAAATTGAAAAAGATCTAAATAAGAAGAAAGACATTCCATGTTCAGGAATGAGAAGACTTGATATTGTTAAGAGGCCAATACTCCTCACACTGATCTCTGAACTTCCACGCCCAGTTCAGGGAACACAGACCCAGAAGGATGCAAGAGGCAGTACCTCCTTGCCAGCTGTCTCCTTGCCAGCTCTCTCTGAGAGGAGAGAGAAGGGAGACAATAGTCACAGGGTCACCAGTGACCCTGTGTGTCCCTTGCCTGGTTATCTGCAGAGAGTCTGCAAGCCCCCTTAAAGCCTGGAATTTATATACATAGGAAGGGGCTTAGCCAAGCCCATTGCATTGAAGTGTGAGAGGAGGGAGAGTGAGGCTTTGGCAACAGGCTTGGGTCTAGGTGTGATTTGGCTCTGCCACTTGCTTACTGCATGACCTGGCACACCTCTTATCTTCGCTGTACCTCTGTGTCCTTGTTTGCATAATAGGAAGAATAATATCTCTTTTGCAGGATTGTCATAAGAATTAAGAGAGAAAATGGACATAAAGTGCTCAGTTCTCTCTCAGTACTAAATAGTCCTCATTCATTCATCACACTTATTGAGACCTGTCACATGCAGGCAGAGGACTCAGCAGGGAAGAAAGCAGTGTACAGTGTACAATTCAGTGGCATTAAGTGTATTTGCACTGTTGTACAACCATCACCACCATCCATCTCCAGAACTTTTTCATCTTCCCAAACTGAAACTCTGGCTTCCTCCCTCCAGCCCTGGGCAAGTACCATTCTACTTTCTGTCTTTATAAATTTGACTGCTCTAAGTACTTCATATAAGTAGAATCCTGTAGTATTTGTCTTTTTGTGACTGGCTTATTTCATTTTGCATAATGTTCTCAAGTTTCATCTATGTGGAATATTGGAATTTCTCTCTTTTTTAAGCTCAAATAATATTCCATTGTATGGATATACCACATTTGTTTATCCATTCATCCATTGATGGACACTTGAGTTGCTTCTGTGTTTCAACTATTGTGAATAATGCTGCTGTGAATATGAGTATGCAAATATCTGTTTGAGTCCCTGATTTCAATTATTTGGGGTATGTACCCAGAAGTGGGATTGCTAGATCATATGGTAATTCTATTTTTAATTTTTTGAGGAGCCTCCAGACCAATTTCCACAGTGGCTGCCCCATTTTATATTCCCACTGACAGTACAAAAGGTTTCTAGTTCCTCTACATCCTCACCAGCACTTGTTTTCTGTGTTTTTTTTTTTTTTTTTTTAATAGCCATCCTAACAGGTATGAAGTGTTATCTCATTGTTCATACAGTGTTGAAAGAGGTGAGAAAGTGAGCCAAGGGGACATCTAGTGGAAGTGTGCTAGACGGAGGCCATAGCTTGGGCAAAAGCAGAACATCTGATGTGGTCTAGAACCAGCACAGAGGCAGATGGGCTGGAGGGTGGGAGGAAGGGAGCCAGATGGGAGTGGCCAGAAGGTAGAGGCTTCCTGGACCCCTTTCAGTACTATAGCTGTTATTTTATTTTGTTTTATTTTATTTCATTTTTGAGACAGAGTCTCGCTCTGTTGCCCAGGCTGGAGTGCAGTGGCACGATCTTGGCTCACTGCAACCTCTGCCTCCTGGGTTCAAGCAATTCGTCTGCCTCAGCCTCCCGAGTAGCTGGGATTACAAGCACGTACCACCATACCCAACTAATTTTTGTATTTTGAGTATAGCAGGGGTTTCACCATGTTGGCCAGGCTGCTCTCGAACTCCTGACCTCAAATGATCCACCTGCCTCGGCCTCCCAAAGTGTTAGGATTACAGGCATGAGCCACCACACCCAGCCACTGTTACTCTTTTTTTTTTTCTTCTTCTTTTTTTGAGGCCGAGTCTTGCTCTGTCGCCCAGGCTAGAGTGCAGTGGCGCTATCTGGGCTCACTGCAATCTCTGCCTCCCAGGTTCAAGCAATTCTCCTGCCTCAGCCTCCCGAGTAGCTGGGATTACAGGCACCCGCCACCACTCGGGTGGCTAAAAATTTTTGTATTTTTAGTAGATACAGGGTTTCACCATCTTGGCCAGGCTGGTCTCCAACTCCTGACCTTGTGATCCACCCGCCTTGGCCTCCCAAAGTGCTGGGATTACAGGTGTGAGCCACCGCACCCCGCCCGGCTGCTGTTACTCTGAAATGAGGAGGGGACATTGGAGGGCCTTGAGCCGAGAAATGTCTTGATGTAATACATCATTTAAGAGGACCACTCTGCCTGCTGACCAGAGTTGTGCAAGGGGGAGCTGAAGATGAATTTGCAATAATCCAGGCAAGAGAATGGGGTGCTCTCCCTGTGGTCAGGGTAGTGAAAGTGATCAGATTCCAACTCTATTTTGCAAGTAGGACAATAAGCTCTCCTGGCTGTGGATGTGAAGAAGGGCGCAGTGGAGGCTAACTCCAAGGTGTCTGGCTGGGCATCTGGAGGCTGGAGTTGTTATGAAGTAAGAAGGGAAGACTTAGCACAGAGCTGGTTTGGGAGGCTATGGCAAGACCATGGCTCTGTTTGGACACGTTTAGGTTTGAGGTGTCTGTGAGTCATTAAACCAGTGGAGACACTGAGCGGGCAGTTAGATTCAGAAGTCTGGGGGCTGGGACTGGTACTAACTAGCACTACGGCCAGCAGGCACCGCCAAGCAAAGCCTTGAAGCTGTTGGTCCCAACCTTACCAGTGGCAGCGCAGAAGGCAGTCTTGGGGCAAGGAGCCCAGTTGGGAAAAGGTGTCCCCGCCCAGAGTGACTGCTTGGTGCTGGGGCGGGGCATGGGGGGCCGGAGACAGGCAGTAGGCCTGTGGTCATCATTGGAACTGCACTGCCCTGGCCTGGCTGTGTGGGAATCTCACAGCCCTCCGGAGACTTTTCTCAGACCCCCAGGAGTCAACTCTCCTGTCCTTGGGTTCCTCTGGAGTCATGGGTGGAAGAAAGAAGGGAGAAATACAGCTCCCTGAAGCCCTAGGGCAGGACATGTGACATGGAAAAAAATCCAACTTTGGGACAACCAGGTGGGACACAATGCAACCTTGTTAGCTGGTAGTGGTCATCATTTGATGGAATGGCATCTCTAAAAAGAAGCCCTGGAGGCATAATCAGATTCAGAGTGAAAGGTGATTACCCCCAGGCCAGGCTGCCAGTGGTGGGCCCAAGGTCCTAGTGGACCACTTCTCCCCAGCACTGCTTGCTCTATATCACAGCCCTACTGGGAGATTCAAGAAAACAGTCTTATTTCTAGTTCCTGTGAATGTCAACCTGCCTGGCCAGTGGGCCTGGGCTTTTCCAGGCAGCCCTTCCAAAAGGGGAGAGAAAGGACTCTTGCAGACCTGGGCTAGGCCTCAGGTCACTAAGCCAGCAGAGGGGTACTTGAGACTAGTTCTGGTGCCTTCCGTCCATTCTAGTGTGCCCTGAGGGTCCATGTACTCAAGTGGAGAAGATGTCACTATGGACCTTGGATCCTGTCCAGGCTCACAGAGGGCAGGCCTGGCCTCTTCTAGGTATACAGGGTGTTCTGAGCACACTTGGGCCTCCTTCCCCTGCAGCGCTCAAGGCTTCTCCCCTGCCAGAGCCCCAGGAGCCTGAGAACTTGGATCCCCAAGGCAGAGGAAATGGCCTCCAGCCACAGCCGCCCTCCCCCACCCCCTCTGATGGGACAGCCACAGAGCTGTGTACCAGAACAAAGGCCAGAGCAGCTGCCTTATCTAGGGAGAGCCTGGTAAGCTAGTCAGGATGATTTACAGGGGGCTGTCACCACTGCTTCCTGCAAAGGTCAGGACGCTAACGTTCAACACTCTTTTAACCACGTTGCTGGTTCATTAAGCCCTTCCTTCTCAGCAGCTCTGATGAGAAATGCCCATCAGCTTGGCCAGTTTGGTTTCAGTCTGGTTTCAATAGATCTCAGATCACAGAACCAGAAAAGAGTTTGTCTCAATTATTGCTAAGATGGGGATGAAACCCTGGGGACCCCAGCATTTCCTGTCCTGGACTCTGTGTCCCTGCTGAGCTTGACAATAGCCCTATGAAATCAGTCCCATTATATCCCACTTTTGGTGAGGAGACAGAATCAAGGAGGCTACAGCATTTTGTCCAAACCACAGATAAGTGGGAAGCTGGCATTTCGACCTAGGTCTGCTGGAGTGCAGAGCCTGGGTGCTGGCTGCCTGCTGTAGAGAGCAGGATGCCAGGAAGCCTCAGGGTGTCCTAGGGTTGGGTCTTCGTCTCTCAGCTTGTTCCAAATGGCCCTGGAGGACTTCAGCCCACACACCCTGAGAGAAGAGGAAGGGAGCTCACACTGGCTATGGGCTGCCCTTGCCAGGAGTTTGGTACAATCTGGAGGCAGCAGAGACTCAGAGGTTCAGCAACTTACCTAACAACACACAGTGGGGCTGGGGGCAGCGCAGCCCACCTCCAGGGTAAGCTCATCGCTGGATGCTGTTGCCAGGTAGGCCTCAGCGCATTCTACCCACTAGATCTGAGTTTTCTTGATGGGGGAGGGGGACATAAGACTGAGGGAAGAGGCAATCCCTGAGGTCCTGGATCCCAGCCCTAGCCAGGGAGCTGCTGTACACACAGCTCAGAGACAAAGACCATCCAGAGTGAAGAAGCCAACTGTTACTGGGTTGCTTGTGTGAGAGTACAGACTCAGGTTGTCAGCTCCCTAGCCCTGCCCCGAGAAGGCAGTCTCATGACTGTCTCTGCACTCCCATCCCCAACAGGCCCCACCGCTAAAAACCACCCCTGAGGTGGGGTGGGCATTGGCAGGGCCAGGGCTTCACCTGGAGCTCAATGTGGCAGTGCCTGTCAGAGCCTTCTAATGGGTGGCGCCTGCAGGCCTCTAGCCATGTGGGGCTCCTGGGTAGGGCTGGAGGGCACACTGCAGAGACTGGCCAGTCTGACTCTGAAGACACAGGCAGGAAAACCATGGCTCAGAGCAGAGAAAACATGTCGGCACCAGACCCTGCCTGCCCACCTGAGAGAAGCCTGCCGGCCCCCGGTTGGTGGGAGCTTCTGCTGAACCCTTGGCCCCTGCTCTTTAACATGGACAGGGCTGCTCAGAGCTGGCGGGTCCCTGGGCCGTGGGAATGCCAGGCTCTGTTGGTAGGTGGAAGACAGACATTCCTTGGCTTGTGACACCCTGCACCAACCTGCCCTGGCACCCTCATGTTCACCTGAGCTCTGGGGAGGGAGAAAACAGCTCTGCAGCCCCACTCCCAGTTTTGAGGACCTTAGCCCTCATACTCAGTGTCAGGGCCAGGACTAGGGATCCTCACTGGCCTGGGGCACAAAATGTAAGGGGGCACCAAAAAAACTCAGTAATCAAGATATTTTATTGTAATCTTTTAAAAAATGAACATTAATACAAAAATATCCTTATATTAGGTCCCCATTGCAGCTCTAACAAACTGCCAGAAATTTGGCAGCTTAAAACAACACAACGTGATTATCTTCTAGTTCTGGAGGTCAGAAGTCATAACCAGTCTTCTAAGGCTAAAATCCAGATGTCAGCAGGACTGGTTTCTCGTAGGACATGGGGAGAAGCAGTTCCTTGTATCTTTAACCTTCCAGGGGCTACAGCAAGGCCTTGGCTGCGGCTTCAGCACTGCAGTCTCTGCCTCTGTCCTGCCCCCGTCGCCTCCACTGTGGTCAAACTTCCTTCTGCCTTCCTCGTAAAAGAACCCCTATGATTGCACCTGGCCCCTCAGATAACCCAGGTTAACCTCTCCAGCCCTCATCACACCTACAAAGTCTCTTGTACTGTGTAAGATAACGCAGCCACAGGTTCCAGGGATCAGGACATCTTGGGGGGAAGGGCATTATTCAGCCAACCACATCCATGGTCAAATGCGAACATGTGAAATAAAGGCAGGAGTGTGGTGGGATTGGGGTGGGAAGCACTCACCCTCAAGGCCTGCGCAAGTGCATAACTGCTCCTGTCTGTATTGAAAACTTTGATCTTTTGTTCATCAAAGATTGTTTGCCTAATATTTATTCTTAAAAATATTACAATAGTGTTTATCCTAGTTACTGAGTGAGGTTTTGGGTGCCCCTTAAATTGTGCCCCTGTGGTGAGTGCCTGGCTTGTTTCACCCTAGGCCAGGCTCTGCCTAGAATGAGCAAGAGGCGTGACCCAGCTCTGTACATCCAGCTTGAAGAAGGGCCCCAGCCTCTTCCAGCCCCAGGGCCGCAAATCCCTCCCTTAAGAATTCTGCGCTCCTACCCTTGGGACTCCCGTCCCTGCTACTGGCGTTGCACTGCCCCTAGCCGTGCCTCTCTGTCCACCTGCCTTCCTGGTGTACCCATTCCAGCCCTCACCCTTTGGAAGTATGGGGATTGTGGGCTGGTCTCAGAAACTTAACCCGAGAAGAACACAGGCTTTGCAGAAAGATCATGTAGGTATTAATGAAGGTCCATCACCAGCTGTATGACCTTAGGCAAATCACACAACCTCTCTGATTCTCGGTAATATAGGGAAGCTAATACCCCTCAGACTGCTCAGGGGCATACTGTATGTCAAGTCCAAACCACTATCTCTGGCACGAGGATGCCCAGGCAGGAAGAGGCCAGGAGGGCCTGGAGCCTGGACCCCCACTGTGAAGCCAGCACCCTCCTCCTTGTTGGGTGACCCAGACTGTTACCTAACCTCCCTGGACCTCCATTGCCTCACCTGGAACACCTGCTTCCCAGGCGAAGGGCTGAGCGGGCGCTCGAAAGCGCGTCCTGGGCAAAGAGGGAAGGGATTCCTGCGGTGCCCGGGAACGTGGGGCATTAGGGGAAAGGGTGTGAAGTTTGACACCAGAGATCCCTCACGGGGGCCGACTTCGGGCGTGGCATCCCAGGCAACTCACAGATCCTGGGCCCTCCCTCGCCTCAGGGTCCGGGCCTGGGGCGGCGCTGGCCGGGGCGGGCGGGCGGCAGGCAAGACGCTACCTGCGCGCGTGCCGGGCATTCCAGCTGCCGCCGCGCCGCCGCGCCTGGGCGCGCCATGGGCCTGATGCCGGCCGCGCGGGCCTACTCCGGGTGCCGCGCCTGCCCGCGGCCGCCCTGCCGCCTGCCCGCCTGCTGCGCGCCCGCCGCCCCAGGTAGGGGCGGGACGGGGTGCGGGCGCCCCCGGGCCCGCCAGAGAAGCTGCGTCTCCGGGCCAGAGAGGCGCTCGAAGCCGGGACCGGCGCAGCGGGCGAGGAGAGCGCCGCGCATGCGTCTCGCGGGGTCGGCGGGGAGCCTGGGGGAGTTTGGGTGTCACCGCGGATCTGGTGCTGCGGGACGGTTCCCAGGGGGCGGGGGTCGTGCGTGTCCGAGGGAAGGGGCAGGGACCGGAGGCGCCCTCCAATCTCCTGCTGGCTGTGGGCGTCCCGCATGTAGAGACGAGGACTTAGAGTCTGGGAGGGGCGCAGGGACTTGCAAAGGATCCCTCCCCACCCCGAACTACGGAGGGGACCCAGAGGGATCCGAGCCTCATACTCTGACCCCAAGCCTACCTGGGCCACAGGAAGGGGTGTGGGACCGGAGGCCCCAGGAGGAGGGAATCACTTCTGCCCTGGGGTGGACTGCCCAGGGCAGGACCCTTCCAGGTGAGCTTAGCCTCTGCTGTGCTCCTCCAGGCCTGGACGGGTGGGGAGCAGGAGAGTTTTCAGCTGTGCCGGCTGGCTGGTGGAGCTTACCGCTTACAGCCCTGGGGGCAATTCTGAAGCTCCCTAATATTTAGCGCAGAACCTGGAAGTGACAGAGTTGGCCGGCCAGTGAGTCCCTGCACTGACGACGGACAAAGGGTGGGGTGGTTGCATGGAAGATGGTGAATGTTGGGGTACAGGTGACCTGAGAGCAGGAAGGCCTGGAACCAAGAGGGAAACTGTGGAATTACCTAAAGTTTGGGAGTCTCTAGAGAGAATTTTAGAATTACTTTCCTCATTGTGCCTCTTCCCAGACTATGTCATTGCCCGCTCCTGTAAGAGTGAAAAGCAGGCATATGACTGAAGCAGACCTGCTGCGCAGCTCCACTGTGCTCCGGGATCAGCTCCAAGAGGGAATCCCAGATCTCCCTTCCCTGATGCGGCCTTGCGGGTGGGACTCAGGGGCAGGCAGAACTTGTCCAGGAATTGACCCTGCAAGGTCCAGAGAAAGCTGCATTTCAAAGCTCCTGCTCCCGCGTGCCTGATGTGGTCGATCTCCCGTGGACGCTCACACCCCGGGAGATGGCCAAGCCCAGCTCAGAGAGGCTTAGGACAGTGCCCAGGGTCATAGAGGACGCGGACTGGAGCCAGCGGACTGCTCTGCCTGGGCTTCCTCTCCGGTGTGGGATTCCCAGGGAGGGGAGTGAGGGACGGCTTTGCCAGGGGAACGCTGGCGGGGGAGGCCTGGCAGCAAGTTCATCAAGAGGAGAGGCAGCCTCTGCCAGCTGCCACTGCTCTGTGAAGAGCATGGGCTGGGACCTCGAGGAACCCACACGATGGCTGGGTTTCCAGGGAGCTGACAAACCTACTGGAACTAGTTCTTGGCAAGGCTCCCCTCCGAGGGTGCCAGGAGAGCTGAGGGAGTTCAGCCAGGCGGGGGAGGCCCTGCCAGGCTCCCGAGAGACCCTGATGAGGGGAGGGATTGGTGGGGCCCCTAATAAGGGAGGCCGGGCCCAGAAGCCCCAGCACAGGGTGCCTCCCACAAGAGGGCCGCTGGGAAGGAAGCCTCTTGGGAGGCTGAGCTGGAATGAGACCTTCTCATGGCTCCTGGCAGCTCCCCTCCAAGGGTTCCAGTGGCCAGCTGGGAATGTGGGGCCAGTCTGCAGCCTGGTGGTACCTGGGGGCTGGGCCTCAGGGAAGTCTCGCCCTCATAGCACCCCCCTGAAGACAGGTGTGATCATCCCATTTTATAGATTTCATAGATGGAGAGACTGAGCCCCAGGAAAGGGAAGCAGTTCCTCTCCTCAGTGGGTTAGCCAGGATATGCACCAGAGCAGTGCGTGCAGACCCAGAATCTTTGTCTCTGTGACCTTTGGCCTTGAACATCGCCTACTTTCCCGTGTCCCCACCCCAGCCCCACCATGCCAGGGCAGGGTGCTGCCAACCATGCTCCTTCACCCCTGTCCTCTGATGCCCATGCTCCTCCATCATGTGCCCTGCACCCCCGTCCGCCTACCTGGCTACCTCCTGCTCGTCTTTAGATGTTGGTTTCAGCATCATCTCCTCCCTGAACCTGTTCTCTCTAGAAGTGCCCAGGACCCTGTGGATGTCCCTTTCCTGGCTCTTCCATCCCTGTTTTGGGAAAGTGGTCAGGAAGGTGCCATGGGGGAGCAGAGGGGTAGTGGTTGTGCTGGGGCTGGGAGCTGCCTGGATGTGCGGGCACTGTGCAAATCTTGGGCTGGCCCAGGCTCTGCACCCCTAGGGTCTGGTGGAGGGAGTGGGGCAGGGCCTTGCCTGCCTGCCAAGTTTAGGCTTTATCCTGAGGACAATGTGCATGGGGGAACAGGGAGCAGGGGAGGCCCCAGGGAGATTTATATGTTTACAGCCCTCAGGGCAGCTCTCTAATTCCTAGAGTGGGGCCAGGCACAAAGTATAGGGGTTATGGAAAGGTGGATGGACAGACAGACAGCAGGAGTTTTGGGGGTAGAAGATGGGACAGCAGGCAGGGCTGGAGCCAAGAGATGGCTGGGTGGAATTACCCATGCTCCATGGGCTTCCAGAGAGAATTTTGGAATTTTTTCCCCATGTATCTCTTCCTTGACTGTGGCCTTCAGTCAGCTGTGAGCTGAGGGTGGGGCTGAACGCTGTGAGTTGAGATGGGTGGCGGCCCTGGAGAACTTGGTCCCCTCCTTCACTGGCTCTCCTTGGCCTCTGCTGCAAGCCCAGCATGTGGCTCTGGGCAGTTCAGCAACCCAGCAGAGGGGAGTGTCCTCACACTGTCTGGAGTAGTGGCAGTCAGGGCTGTGACAGAGGGGAGGGAAAGCTGAAGGGAGGATCTGGGGCAGCTCACGTAGGAGGGACTTCTGAGCTTTCTTCCAAGGGCTAGTAGGAAATTTGCCCAGACCAAAGAGGAAAGCGCTACCCTGGGAGAAGGCCCTACCCACTCACAGGCCCATGAAGGCAAATGGATTCATGCCACTCAAGCAGTGGGCAGAGCTGGAGGAAAGGGGAGGGAGGCAGGAGGCAGGTGGCAGGCACCAGGGGCACTGCCAGGTCAGCCTCTCCCCTCATGGGACCCTCTGCCCATGGGCACTTCCTCCTGGATGCCCACTGTCTGCTCATTTGAGGTCCTAGCAGAGGCCTCTGGTCCTGAGAGGTGTAGCTTCCCATTGCTACCTTTCCTACTTATCCTGGCCCCAGTGTCCTTGGGGGAAGTCAGTGCCCCAGAGGTCAAAGCAGAAGAGGTGAACGAATACCTGTCAAGACCACACGAGCGGAGCATGGGCTGGGTTGGAAGTGAGAGGGGATGGTGGGGACTGTGGAGAACTAGCAAGTGTGTGTCCTATCAAAAGGGCACAGATATCACTGAGCTCTGCAACTGTTGCTTTTTTTGGAACTCAGGCCTGGTGTCACCGTGTCTGGATTTTTTTAAGAGAAGCTGGGAATCCAGATTTGTATATGAAATCTCTTGATTGTAAATAACTAATTTAAAAGTGTTTCAAACATCGTATGAGCTAAATAGGCACGTCTGTGGACCTGTGTGGCCCACTGTTAGGCATCAGATGTTGAACCCTGACTGAGATGAGAGGGAGCAGGGGCTCAGTGTCACTGGACCAGCCCAGGCCACTCTCGGGATGGTGGAAAGGCCAGGACGCTGTCAGTGGTGGGCCCTGGAGCCTCCTCGGACTGGCTTCTCACAGCTGTCCTAGGCAGCTAGCAGGCCAAGCTTGCAGCAGGATCAACCCCTGTGCTCAAGGCTGATGAGTGGCCCCTTGGGCCCCATTTCTGGGCAGGGGCGCCTGGTCTTGCCCACCAGGTCCCAGGTGGGAACAGCTTTCCCTTCTTGTTAGTATTGCAACCTCTGCCTGTTTTCTGTTCACATGACCCATGTTTTCAGGAACTGCTGGTGCTGGATTTGGGGATGCCTCACATAGGTATCTCCACACCAACGTGGGTGCCAAGCAGCCATGTGGCTGAGTACATTCCCTACACCTGGAGCCAGACTTCCTGGGTTGGACCGTTGTCCCTGTCATGCATGCTGAGTGAACTTGGGCACATTCTTAAGCCCCCATGCCTCTCCATTCAAACATCCTACAAACTGAACAGGCAAAAGTCAAGATAATGATGATGATGGTTACAGTGATAGTGACAGTCCCTAAGTTATCAGATGGGTAGGATTAAATGTGCTGATGAGTGTAAAATGCTCAGAACAGCACCTGGCACCACAACACCGTGTGTAGCTACTTCGGCACTCTCCTCACACTCACGTGCCCCCCCCAACGTGTGCAGGCCCATGCACACACAAGCCCACATGCACACATATGCACATACATTTTTATAAGCCCACATCCAGCACATGTGCACACACATGCACACACAAGCCCACACTACATGTACACATGTGCATACACACTTCTCCCTAAAGCATTGCTGGTATCCAGCAGGTGTAGCCCACGTGGGCATGTGTTCTCAAAGGAAGAGTCTTCACCTTTCACGTTTTATACACTTTGTTTTTGGGTCGAGCAGGGCGAGGAGGAGCATTTACTGTGTCCTGCTGTGTGCCAGGCACTGTATCAGGGACTGATGTATCTTATTCCAAAATAGCCCCTGGGTGGGAAGCTAAATAAGACAAATGGAGCCCCACTTTTAGCTGGCTCAGTGCCCAGGTCTCTGAGAAGTCCCAAGCCTGGACATGGCGCTTTGGCATCTTGCCCCTGGACAATCCCACAAGGCACCCTGCAGGGAAGGTCTCTGCACAGTGGGTGTGAATAATGTCAGGCCACTCCAAAGAGTCAGGCACTCACCTTGTAGAGCTTAGGGGCTGGCACAAGTCTGTTTCTCCAGTTACTGTGACATGGCGTAGACAGCTTTATGGACCTCAACTCCTTCCCTTCTTTGCCTGGGCTGCCAGGAACCTCTTAGCCTAGTGATATATTGTTTTCATAGATTTTGTCAGAAGTTCCTCTGCCTCCTTCCTCTCTCCCTCTATTCCTCATTTGGTGTCTTGTCATGTATTGTTTTAGATCATTCTCTCTCTGATTTCTTTTCTTTCTTTTTGCTAATGTTATTTAAGAATAACATGCAGAAAAGCATATAAGTCATAAGTGTACAGTTCAGTGAATTTTCTCAAGAGGAACATAACTGGGTAAGCAGTGCTGGGGGAGAGACACAGTGTTACCAGGACCCCAGAAGCCTTTGAGCCCCTTCCAGTCACTGACCCACCAAGGTAACCATGTCCCGGCCTAACAGCACAGATGGGTTTGGCCTGTCTTTAACTTTACATACATGGAGTCATGCAGTGTGCACTCTGGGGTTTGGCTTCTTTTGTTTCTGATGATTTTTTTTTGTTTTCTAATTTTTAAAACATTTCATAAAATACACTTAGCATAAAGTTTCCTGTCTTCATTTTTAAAGCACACAGTTCAGCAGCATTACATTCATTCGAATTATCGTGCAACCATCAGCACTATCCATCTCCAGAACGCTTTCCATCTTGCAAAGCTGAGACTCTGTGCCCATTCAATTCTAACTTGCCATCTCCCCTGTCCCCAGCCCCTTGCAGCCACCATTCTACTTTCTGTCTCTGTGAATTTGACTACTCCAAGTTCTTCATATAAGGGGAATCACACAGCATTTGTCCTTTTGTGAATGATTTACATCACATAATGTTCTCCAGTTTCACCCATGTTGTAGCACTTGTCTGAATTTCCCTCCTTTTTAAGGCGAATCAAGTTCTACTGTATGCAAATACCACGTCTTGGTTTTCTGTTCATTCATTGATGGACACATGGCTTGCTTCCGCGTTTCAGCTACTGTGAATAATGCTGCTGTGAACATGGGTGTGCAAGTGTCTCTTTGAGACCTTACTTTTAATTCTTTTAGGTATATACCCAGGGGAGGGATTATTGGTAATTCTGGTTTTAATTTTTTGAGGAACTGCCGTGCTGTTTTCCACAGCAACTGCACCATCTTATTATCCTGCCAGCAGTGCACAAGGAAGGGTTCCAGTTTCTCCACATCCTTGCCAACACTTGTTACTATCTGATCTTTTGACAGTAGCCATCCTACTGGGTGTGAGGTGGTATCAGATAGTGGTTTGGATTTGCATTTTCCTGATGATGATTGATGCTGAGTCATGACTGTGGTTTTCACATTACTATGTCATCTGTCTTGTCCAGTGAGCTGTGCCTCATTTATTCTCATTGCTGCACTGTGTTCCATGGTAAGAACAGAACACAGGAGATCTGCTGCTGATGGGCATTGGATGGCTTCTCATTTGGAATGACTGCAAAACCAATCAATGACAGGCATAATGCACGCTCCCAAGGGCCATTTGCTCCTGGCTTGGGCAAGCTCCATGGGCCAGGTCACACCACCATCTCACTGCTCCCTCCTGCTGTCTGTCCACAGGCAGCCCAGGGCCCAGCCTCCTGGTATGCATCCTCCCAGCATGTGTCCCGGCGGCCAGGGCCCAGCCTCCTAGTATGCATCCTCCCAGTGTGTAATTTGCTTCCTGAGGAGGAGCCACCTTTAGCCCTAACAGTGCACGTGCCCTCCATTGTCCTGAGCACCCAACGCTGAGCTGGGTGGTGGAGGGTGTGACTAGCTCCTCTCTGTGCTCAGGGATCTTTGGGCAGCGCCTGGAGGACACGGTCCACCACGAGCGAAAGTATGGCCCCCGCCTGGCGCCCCTGCTGGTGGAGCAGTGTGTGGACTTCATCCGGGAGCGCGGGCTCACTGAGGAGGGGCTGTTCCGCATGCCGGGCCAGGCCAATCTGGTGAGGGAGCTGCAGGATTCCTTCGACTGTGGGGAGAAGCCACTGTTTGACAGGTGAGCTGGTGATCGGGGGTAAGGTGGAGCCACTTGTCCATTCCTCCTGCAGGGCCTCCTGCCCAGGACACCAGCTCCAGTGGGCAGGGGTGGGCTGGCGACAGGATGGTGGGCCAGCCCTCCTAGTGGGCAGAGTGTAGGGCACACCCTCACTCCACCAGCCCGGGGTCCCCTCTCAGGATGGATGCCTGCCATGCACGAGGCCAGCTCACATCCACACAGCCTGCCTCCCCTGCACATGCTAATAAACCTGACCCAGGCAGGAGGAAAAGGACCTCTGCTGGCTGCCATGTGAGGACAGACCAGGCGCAGCTGCATCTGGGACCCCAGGCCTTCTGCAGGGTCTGTCTCTTGGCCGTGCTTCCTCCGGTGACCTACCCCCAGGCTCTATCGATGGCAAGATGGCACAGCAGCTTGACTCCCCTCCTCTTGGATTCTGGGGACAGGAGAGCGAGTCTCCTCCATCTGCTCTGGGGCCATGTCCATCCTACCCGTCATGGGGGCTTACCCAAGCCCTGGATGCCCCTGGGTGGAGCCAACTATACCCCCAGCCTAGGGCCGTTTGGGGATTCTGTTTCCCCTGACAGTGCCCCCACCCATTATGGGGCAGTTTTTTCATAGAGTTCTTCCTACATCAAGAAAACCTACCCTCCATGGGGCTTCTGCCCTGTCTTCTTGGATCTGCCCCAGGATGGGCCCACCAGGACCCACAGGCAGCCCTGGCCTCCCAGGGCTTCTCCTCTGGGGGCAGAACACTCAGCCCCTCAGCTCTTTCCCAGGCCCGTCACTGCAGCCGGGGAGGGTGTCAGCTCTTCTCCTTAGATGTGGAGTCCAGGACTGACAACTGTTCCCTAGCGGTGCTCCACCCAGGGAGGTACAGGGCACCCTTCCTCTGGAGCTTTGTGAAGCTCCATCCCAGTGTTGATGCTCAATGAGCTTGTCGTCCATTCTGAACCTCGGCCAGCCAGGCCTCTTCATCCTGTGTCTCAGCGTTAGGGTTGCAGATTGCTTCAAATAATGTCACCTGGGTAAGGCCTGGGAACCGAGACTTTTGGAAGCTCCCCGGGATCAGGTGCTCTGCCCTAGTGCCTGATGCTACCTGAGGGGCTTCTTCAGACACAGATCAGACCTTGCCACTCCCCTACCAAACTCTGCTGGGGCTCCCTGGAGTGGCTCAGGCCGTCCGCGCCTCACCCACCCTGCCAAGCTTCTCCCATCCTGCTGGGCGGGTCTCCACCTGGGCACACCTGCTCTCCCAAGGTGTGGTTCCTGGCATGCTCAGCCTCCTTTCTCCACCTGGCCTGCCTGCTGAAGCCCCCTTGAGAGGCAGCTGGGCACCCTAGGGTGGGTTCCATGCAGACCTGACTCTCGGCCTCCCAGCAGCCTAGGGCAGCCTTCCCTATGTCTTGGAGGCCCTCCCCTGTCTGCCTTCTCCTTCTCTGGCTGCTTCTACCCTGCTTCTGGAATTGTGTCAGGAAGGCCATCTCCATGGTGGGCATGTTGGCCTTGTCTCTCCACCCCCATCTCAGCAGGGACCCCCATACTGCCACGGTGGCCCTGGGCTTTGGTTTCCTCTCCCTTTAGAAACTCCTCCTGGGGTATCTGAGGCCATCCTTCCCACTTTCTGCCATTTCCATGGCAGCTCCCCTGGCTCTGCAGCTGTACCCACAAAGGGGCCCTCCCCACCTACCCCTGATGGAGGCCCCCCTTCCCACCCAACCCCAGCAGAAGGTCCCCCCTCCCCACCCACCCCCAACAGAGGGTCCCCTCCTCACCCACTTCCGACAGAGGGTCCCAGGATGGAGCTCTCTCCCCAAGGCCATAGCCTGCCTGCCTGCCGGGGTGTTGGCTTTTGTCCTGGCCCCTTCCCCACAAAGCCCCCTCCTCACTTTGCTGCTCATCTCTATAAGAAGGTCCTCTTTAGCTCCAGGTCCTGGGCTTCTCTTCCGCTAAAGCCTCACCAGGCCTGGAAGCCTCAGTGCCTGGAGCTGTCCTATACTTGCCCCTTCCCAGCACAGTGTCCCCTGGGCACTGGGCTGTCCATCTCCCGGGCTGCCACCCTGCTGCTGAGCTCTGAGGACGGCCTCCTGTGGGCTGGAGCCTAGAGCTGCAGGGACTCCTGGCTGCCAGGCTCTTCTTACTCCCTCAGCTGCTATCCTTTGAGGGAGGGACCACTGGGAGGCCTAGGGGTGGAGGGGCACCCACATGCATTAGAAATTCTAAGAGGGGTGGGTCTTGACAGATAACAAGTAAACACCAGGGGCACCAGTCCCGGGCCTAGTGGTAGGGAACCTCCCAGGGTGCTGCAGATGGCAGGGCTGGGCTGCTCACGGAGGAGCCCTGCGGACACCCAGGTGGGGTTAGGCAGGCAGCCCGGCTGGGGGGCAGGTCGAGGAAGTGGGGCTGGGTGATGAGAAATGGACTCTAGGGGAGTGAGGCGAGTCAGGGCCAGGCTGGAGGCATGGCGTATCCTGCATAGATGCCGGTGTTGGCGTGGGCAGGGGGTTCCCTGGTTACAGAGAGGTGACGAGGAACCTGCAGGTGGAGGGTCACCTTGCTGTGGGCTGCACTGACCACCAGGGCTGGTTTGCCCCCAGGGCAGGCACCTGGTCCCCTGACCAGCTGCTGCCCTTTCTGTCCCACCCCTGCCCCCACCCTCCACCTGCACTAATGTCGCCGCATGCTGGGAGGCCCACAGGCTGGAGAGGCACCCACAAGGCCACGGGCTGTACAAAGTTGTCCTTGGGTGCTTGTTGGAGGGGGGAAGGGGACAGCAGTTTAGGGAAAAGTCTCAAGAAAAGGCTTGGCGACAGCTGTTGGAGGAAAGGCACTGCAGTGAAGAAGGAGGGAGGGAGGCAGGGGCGAGGAAAGGAAGTAAGAGCTCAGGTGCTGAGCGGATAGGGGGTCAGGCAGGGCCAAACAGCAGGACCCTGAGGGGCAGGGATGCAGCCGAGGAGGGGTGGCTCTGTGTCCACTCACCCAGGGCAGAAATGCTCCCATCCCCCCAGCTGCAGAAAAAGGGAAGACATGCGGGCTGGCTCCCAACCACACTTCCCTGCCTCCTGCCCTTCCCCCAGTCTCTCGGGCTCCACTCAGGCTGCCACTGAAGCCATGGGCTCCCAGTGGGGAAGGGGCCGCTGGGCTCAAGCCTGGGTACCCAGGGCAGTTGGCCAGGAACATGGCCCGGGAGAAGGCCGAGGAGGGTGTGGTAGCAGCATGCCTGGCTGGAGATGGAAGGAGGGTGGGATGGGGGCTGCCTGGACCCAGCCAGACCAAGAGTCACTGAGCCTCAGGCAAGGAGGGGCCCCAGGTATATGGATTTGGGGTGCATATGGATACATGGAACCCCAGAATCCCAAATGTCAGGGCCAGAAGGTATTTATCTCAGTGAGCCTAGCCTGGGATTCATCCGGGGTCAGGGGATAGCACAATGGCACAGCCAGTCTCCTGGCCCCAGTCTCATCTTTCCTGAGGGAAATGCGGCCCAGGGTTTAAGTCCCTGGTTCTAGACAAGCAGATGAACAACCTGGGGCCCCTATACGGCTTGGAATGCAAGCTCGGAGGAGATGCCAAGGCTCTCGTTTAGGACCTGAACTGCAGACCCCACACAGGACCCAGGGAAGGACTATGCCAGGCCCATTGCCACCACCATCCACAACTGGTCTACTTCTGCCTTGGCAGCTCCCAGCCAGAGCAGGAGACTGAGGCCTGGAGTGGACTCCTGGGGCACTGGAGAGGGGGTGATGAGCTTAGAAGCCTAGGTGTCACCATTGTGGACAGGAAGAGAGGAAAAGGCCTGACCTCCGACCTGCTCCTGCTGTTGGTCCCCGGATACCTGCTCCCTGACAAGGAGCCAGCAGCCCTGCATTGTGGGCGCCTTTGATGCAGCTCCTCTGACTCCAGCCAAAGTCAAGTGCAGTGGAGAGGGCAAGCTCGGGCTGGGGGTTGGCAGCACCTATGGAGGGCCTTCAGGATAGCTGTTCCTACCGAAGAGCAGGCAGCTCCCACATCGTCTTGCAGGGGACCTTGGGATGGCCACCAGGCCTGTGGAAGGGGCTCCCTGGCCCGTGTCCCAGGGCCCTCCCCTGTGCAACCTGACCTGCATCACACTTGATTCCTCTGGCCCAGGGCAGCTGCTAGGGTGGAGCAGCTGTGCCCTGCAGGGCCCTGTGGCTTTGCAGTCCCTGGAGTCCTACACAGTCTACGCAGGACAGGAGCAGGTTCTGGACTGACTGACACAGACATGAGACTCAGGGATTCTGAGCAGGTGCCTAGGCATGATGAGTGATCCCTGAGCTGGAGCTCCTGGCTATGGATACTTAGTCATCCCTGCCCCAGCTCTATCCACTGCTCCCAGAAGCAACACTGGCCTTTCCTTGACCAGGGCAGCTGGCTGCAGATGCAGCCCCCAGTGTGCCCAAGAATGCACCTGAGACCAGAGGCTGCCCCTTGGCGTCAGAGGGTACCAGTCAACCCTGAAGTCCCCTGGCATCCCAGGCCTCACACACCTGTCCTCTTCCCCCCCCCACAGCACAACAGACGTGCACACGGTGGCCTCCCTGCTGAAGCTGTACCTGCGGGAGCTCCCCGAGCCCGTGGTCCCCTTCGCCAGGTACGAGGACTTCCTCAGCTGCGCCCAGCTGCTCACCAAGGACGAAGGGGAGGTCAGTGGCTCCTGGGGCTAGCTCCTGGGAGATGGGCTGGCTGGGTGGCAGCCTGTAGACTCAGGACACAGACTCTGACTTTTCATGAATTTTCATGGCACATGGATCCTATGGAGGCCTGCTCTGTGTTGGGGGTGTGGTGGGGGCCTGGAGCATCCTGCTCGGGTGGAGGAGGGGCCAGGGCATCCTGCTCGGGTCGGGGAGGGCCGGGGCATCCTGCTGTCTAGAGCCATACCTGTCTGCGGCCTTGGTCCCTGGGAGGGGTGGGTCTGGTGTGCCCGGCTCTGGCTGCCACACCAGTAGGTGCTTGCACTCCCCACACCCGACTCAGGCCACTCAGGCCTGTCATGGGCTCAGAAACAGGGAGATCTTTTATTTATATCTTGCTTCCTTCCCAAAAGAATTTGAGCTGGCTCCCAGGACAGATGAGCCAGCCCTCCTGTCCCCACCCATGCAGGTGCTGGTCTGCAGCCCCAGGTGGCTCAGGGCCAGGGAAGGACTGTTTGCCTTCCCTGCGGCCATGTGGGAGATGAGGGCTCATTATCTGGCAAATATTTGTGTCTTGATAAGTGAGCTGAGTGCTGGCCCTGACATTCCTCCACGGGCCCCGTAGAGGCTCACCCCTCACACCAGTTCCTTGGAAGCAAGTTAGCTTCCCAGGAGGTCACAGCTGGGCCCTGGCCACTCTTTGAGGGGAGGTGGAGGTGGTGGAGCCGTCTGGTCCATTGGGGCTGGGCCACTGTAGCTCCCACCTCCCTTCTCCTTGCCCACCCCTCCTCGCAGTCAGAGAAGGGTCAGGGGCCTCATTGCCAGTGTTTGAAATTCTGTTCTTCATTCCTAAGGGCACTCTGGAGTTGGCTAAACAAGTGAGCAACCTTCCTCAGGCAAATTACAACCTGCTCAGATACATCTGCAAGTAAGCGGCGTGGCAGGAGGGGAACCACACTTTCCTGCACTGGCTCCACGCTCCCCCAACCCAACAGCAAGACACATAACTCTTCCTTGTCAGAGGGGGGCCCGGGTCATTCCCCACTCTGCACAGCCTCACCCAGCGTGGACGAAGCAGGGAGTGGAAAAGCACAGACCCTGAGTTCACGAAGCTTACAGTCCCATGGCAGCAGCTGGTTTTAAACAGCCCTGGGTAGATAATTCCAGAAGGGACATACCCTCTGTCCTTCCTGGGTGCCTCTTGCCATCCTGTCCCCCCAGGCATCTGCCCCTTGACCCCAACCCTTCATGTATCCCCATCCTAGACACTGAGAAGGGGCATGCGGGGCCGGCGCTGACCGGGGTCTGGGACTTCCCAGAATTTGCGCCCACTACAATGTGCAGAGTCTTGTCCTCCTTTCACACAAATAGCAGTGGGCCCTTGTCCCAGTGACCTTTACTTCTGATGGCCCTCTTGGGCCCCAGGGGAAGCCTGCTCTCATCAAGCCTGGCAGAGGCAGGCTGCACCCAGTGGGCAAAAGCCCACAGGCAGCAGGGCTCAGCAGGGGTGTGGCGGGGCGTCCAGGCCGCACG
This sequence comes from Symphalangus syndactylus, assembly GCF_028878055.3. Taxonomy (NCBI): domain Eukaryota; kingdom Metazoa; phylum Chordata; class Mammalia; order Primates; family Hylobatidae; genus Symphalangus; species Symphalangus syndactylus. The sequence continues at coordinate 85,098,265 of NC_072426.2, forward strand.
CAGGAGACTGGGCGTCGGAACTTGTTTCTTTGATGACTGCTGCTTCCTTACTTTGCAGGTTTCTGGATGAAGTTCAGGCATACTCAAATGTCAACAAGATGAGTGTCCAGAATCTGGCAACCGTCTTTGGACCTAACATTCTGCGGCCACAGGTAGAGGACCCAGTAACCATCATGGAAGGTAAGTGGGAGGTGTACCTGGTGGCCCTGGGTGCTGTCGGGGTCTGGGCTCATCTTGGTCCAGGGCAAGTCCTAGGAACCATCCCAGCCCAGGGCCAGGCCAGCAGGAGGGGTGGCTCAGGTGGCACATCTCCATCTCTGGGGACTTGGCAGGAACTTCTGCAGACCTCACCCCGCCCAACCCCCATGAGGTCCAGCTATAAGATAAAAAGGAACTTTGCCCTGCGATGGGCAGCAGCAGGTCACTGGGTGCAATTAGAATGGCCAGGGGTTTCTGTGGATGGAAGAGGCTGGAGGGATGGGAGAGATCAGCACTCTTGCCCTTGAACACAGACATGTTTGCTTTTCTTTTACAATTAAGCAGTCGTCATAGGTTCCTGGATGTCAGCTTTGCAAACCCTGGAGAATTTCTCTATGATAAATAACAATAAGTGATTAAAAATGGCAACAACAGCAGCCGCTTTCAGTAAGCTTCTACCAAGTGCTTTGTTTGTATCACCTCATTTCAGGCTTTACAACCAGCCTGTGCTGTGGTAATCGCCCCCACTTTATAGATGAGGAAACTGAGGCCAGGAGAGGCGAGGGGACTCACCAGAGGCCAGTCAGCCAGACTTAGCAAAGGGCACAAGTGTAGGCTGCCATAGAAAAGAGAGCCTACCTCATAGGGCCCATGGAACACTGTCCCCAGTGGAGTATGCATGAGAGATGGTGCTGCTCAGACAGGAAGCCCACAGCTGAGGCTGTTCTTGCCCTTATCCCATGTCGAGGGACATGGTGGAGTGCGTTTGCTCAAGTCCCCACTTCGGTCTGCCCTGGCTGGGTCTCCCACCCCAGGGCCCCTCGAGGCCAGGAAAACACAAGCTCCCACCAGCCTGGTGGTACAGATGCTTGAGGGGGGAGGCCTGCCCTGCCTGCTTCGTGGAGTTCCTGCTTCACCTAGGTTCTTGGCCTCAGAATTCCTTACTTGACTTCTTCCAGGATTCCTAGTCAACTTCAATGGGAGAGTCCACCCTGGTACTCAGCCCTCCATCCCACCCGGGGGACTTCCTAGCATCTGGCCTTTGTGGTGAGGGTAGCAGGACGGAATGAGGCAGCTAGGTAGATGCCCTGGTCCTTCCTGCACTGCCCACCTCCGTAGTAGGCCCCCACCCCACCACCGCAGGAACTGAGTCCCCAGGACTGGGGACTGCATCTCGGGGGCCTTGGCCTAGAGACGGGAGATTGTGTGTGTGCAAGATTATATGTATGTGGGATTCTGGGGGGTGGGCAGGGTGCACTATGTGTACGATTGTGTATAGGGGAATTTGGGGAGGCTGCAGAGGGTGCATTGTGTGTGCAATTGTGTGTGGGGGATTTTGGGGAGTGGGTGGGGTTCATTGTGCGATTGTGTATGGGGGGATTTGGGGAGGCTGGGTGGGGGATTTGTGTGTTCACTTGTGTGTGTGTAGGGGCTTTGGGAAAACTGGGCAGAGTGCATTGTGTGTGTAATTTATGTGTGTGGGATTTTCGGGAGTGGGCATCGTATGTGCGATTGTGTGTTGGGGGATTTGGGGAGGCTGGGTGGGTGCATTGTTTGTCCAATTGTATGTGTGTGTGGGACTTTGGGGGTGGATGGGGTGCATTGTACGTGTGATTGTGGGGGGGATTTTAGGGGGTGGGCGGGGTGCACTGTGTGTGCAATTGTATGTGTGTGCCCCCACACAGGAAAGATGGCTCTATTCCCTGTCCCGGAGCCCTATGCTCCCAGAGTGTGGACATCCAGGCATGGCCGTTGTCAGCAGCACAGGGGAATGACATGGGGCAGCCGAGAGAGTTCTGGCATGTCAGGTCCCAGGTTCCAGTTCCAACCTGCCGCCTGCTCACCCTGCAGCCATGGTGACTGCTTCCTCACCCCACCCCAGCTGGAGGGCGTGAGCGCAGGCACAGTGCTTCCTCCCCGCTGCGGCTCTGTGCCTGAGGAAGGCGGTTCTGCGGTCCCATCCTGCTGTCCTGCCTGGAGTTGGAGGGTGTGTGGTCCTTTCTTCTGGGCGGATGAAGGCTCCCTTGAGGGGCGGCCTGGCTCTGGGGACAGGGCCAGCTCCCACGAAGCTGCAGCTTCTCCATGACTGGCAGAGCGAGCCTGGGCCGAGTGGCTGGCAGCAAGGCCCTTCTCCGCCTCTCTTCCCGGCAGGCACTTCCCTCGTCCAGCACCTGATGACTGTCCTCATCCGCAAACACAGCCAGCTCTTCACCGCACCGGCCCCGGAAGGGCCCACCTCCCCACGTGGGGGCCCGCAATGCGCAGTGGGGTGGGGCTCCGAGGAGGCCACCAGGGACAGCCAGGGAGAGCCCGGCGGCCCCGGCCTGCCCGCGCACAGGACCTCTTCCCTGGACGGAGCGGCCGTGGCGGTGCTCTCCAGAACAGCCCCCACGGGGCCGGGGAGCCGGTGCAGCCCTGGGAAGAAGGTGCAGACCCTGCCCAGTTGGAAGTCCTCCTTCCGGCAGCCGGGGTCCCGATCGGGAAGCCCGAAGGGGGGCGGCTCATCCCTGGAGGTGCCTATCATCTCCTCCGGCGGGAACTGGCTCATGAACGGGCTGTCCTCCCTGCGCGGCCACCGCCGGGCCTCGTCGGGAGACCGGCTCAAGGACTCGAGCTCCGTGCAGAGACTCTCCACCTACGACAATGTGCCCGCGCCGGGCCTGGTCCCCGGCATACCCAGCGTGGCCAGCATGGCGTGGTCCGGGGCCTCGTCCAGCGAGTCGTCGGTGGGGGGCTCACTCAGCAGCTGCACGGCCTGCCGCGCCAGCGACTCGTCCGCCCGCAGCTCCCTGCACACCGACTGGGCCCTGGAGCCCTCCCCGCTCCCCAGCAGCAGCGAGGACCCCAAGTCCCTGGACCTGGACCACAGCCTGGACGAGGCGGGCGCGGGTGCCAGCAACAGTGAGCCCAGCGAGCCGGACAGCCCCAGCCGGGAGCACGCGCGCCGCTCCGAGGCCTTACAGGGGCTGGTCACTGAGCTCAGGGCCGAGCTGTGCCGCCAGCGGACTGAGTACGAGAGGAGTGTGAAAAGGTAACGTGCTGCCCGTGGAGCCTCTTGTGACAGGGCGGAGCCTGCAGGCAGAGCTGTGCTCTTGGCACATGGGCGTCGGCCCCTGACCTCTGGGCCGCTGGCCCTGGAAGCCAGCCTCAGAGAGGGGAATCCTAGCTCTGGGAAAGCCCTGGGACTGGCAGGCTTGGCACGCAGTCAGTCTGGCACGCAGTCAGCGCTGCAGAGGCCTGCTGACTCCACGTGAGTGGGAATGCCTGCCCAGCCTGCCGGGGACCTTTGCTACAGGGGTGGGAACAGTCAGTGTGCAGTCTGCAGCTAGGGAGGGGGCGTCCCCTGGAGGCAGGTCCCAGGCTCGTCCCAGTACAGGGGCTCATAGCCTGGATGCTGAGCGCCAGGAAGTGCCCAGGCCCCAGGCCAGCCAGGCTGGCAGTGAGGACCCCTTCCTTGATGGGATCAGAATCCAGTTTCCCTGCTGAACCAAGCCCTCGTGCCCGCCCTTGTCACAGGATGGTTGTGCTGCACCCTGAGGCTTACAATCTCACTAACAGAGGGCCGGAGTTCCAGCCTCCCATGAGGACCGGGGTTCCCCTCTGCAGTGAGGAACCTCAGCTCCTGGAGACCAGGTTCTCCAGCACAGGGAGTTTCCCTTAGCAACTCAGACTCCTTGGTCCCTCTGGCTGCAGGTCCCCGTTAGCCGGCCGACCTGTTCACCTGGGTCCCACCCACTAGCAGGGAATTCCTTTATCCGTTAGAGGCAGTGGATGGAGGTGGAAGGCATTCCTGCCACCCACTCTGAGCCTGTGATTTCCACTGGGAGCTGGAATGGCAGCCCTTGCCCTTTTGCTCTGCTGACAGCTGTTCCCTGGGTGCTGGAGAGTGCTAGGCATGTACAGGCACCATGTCTGCAAAAGGAAGAGACAGGAGAGGGACCTTGAGGGCAGAGGCCTCTGCCGTATAGGGGAGGTCACAGCAGGCAGTGCCTAAGCCAGGGCTGGAAGGACAAATAGGATGGAGCCGAGAAAGGAAATAGCATCAGTAGAACCCAAGGGCCTCCAGAAATCTAGTAGAAGATGCTATCTGCTGCAGATGAGCTCACAGACCAAACTACAGGGTATGTGGGAACTCTTACCATACAGAAGGCTGTCCATGCAGAAGGCTGAGCTGGACCAGCTGCGCCAGTTGTGTGCTGAGTGCCTGGAGCTCAAGGGAGATGCAGGGCTGTTGGACTCCGGGTCAGACTACTTGGATTCTAGTCCCAGCTCCACCAGGGATTGCCTGAGTGTCCCTGGCAGGATCTTTGGGCCCCAGTGACCTCACCCATTTGTCCTGGGTATTAAGTGACTCACAGTGGATGAGAGTGCTTGGGAAACTTTGCTGCTCGCATTAACTCCTGCCTGCTGGCTGCAGGTAAGATGAGGTTCCCAGAGGGAAAGGGACAGCAGTGGTAGCCCTTGTGGAGGGACTGTACTCGCTAGCAGAGTGGTCTGGGTTGTTGTCTTGGTTAGAGGGAGGGAGGGTCTAGTGTGAGGAAGGTCTCTGAGCACAGGAAGGAAGGCAAGGGCATTAGCACCTGTCCCGTCCAGCAGGTGATTGGGTAATGTGTGTCCTGTTCTCTGGAAATATGGAGCCATCGGGTGGGGGGTGGGGTGACACTGGCCTTGTCCTGGCTCCCGGGACTCTGGTCAGAGCCCCTCCCCAGGGCCCTGCTGGGGAGTCAGCCTTCCTTCGTGCATTCCCAAAAGAGAACCTGTTTTCTGTGAAGTACCAGATGCTGTGCGGGTGGCCACAGTTGAGGTGAAAACTGATCAAAATCTCTGTCCGCATTCTTATTTGGGTTGCAGGGGGACAAAGACCATAAGCATGATACATTTTTAAAAATATACGGTGTGTTAGAAGGGAGAAGAAGGAGGGGAACATAGAGCAGCATCGAGGGAAGCCGAGAGGAGCCTCAGGGTAGAAGGTTGGAGGGCCCTGGGAAGGAGACCCCAGAGCTGCAGCCAGCACTGACCCCAAGACCCCTGCAGGCGGGGAGAGTCAGGGGCTGGGGACTGGAGATGTGTGGGGCAGGGGCAATGGGTGGGGCCTTTTGGCCTGGGCAATGCTGTGGTTTTTCGTGGAGTGAGATGAGAATGAAGTGAGAAGCCGACGGAGGGTCTTGGCACATTGGGCACTTTGACAGGTGCACCTGGGTGCCGTGCCGAGCAGAACTTGCCAGGGGACAAGAGCAGAACAGACCAGTTAGGAGGTGTGGGGGTCTAGGCCTGACCTATGGGGGGTGTGGCCCTATGGGGCAGCAGGTGGAGGTGGGGGAAGTGGCCAGGTGCTGAGCATATTTTGAAGGTAGAGCCAAAAGGTCTTGCTAACTGATGAGATATGGGACCGAGAAAAAGAATGGACTTAGGGGAGGACATCATTGTTCAGCTGAGCGCCTGGGAAGGTGTTCACCAAGAGTGCACCGGGGCTGCGGAAGAGTGGTCTGGAGATGAGGGTCAGGACCCTTTAAGTCAGAGATGCTGATGAAATGGTGCAGGGTCATCAGCGTGTAGTTGGGGCTTGGAGTCTTGAGCCTGACAGAGAAGGGAGAGGGGAGGTCCAGGCCCGAGCCAGGGGCAGCAGTGGGGAGGTGGGTGGCTTCTCTGACAGCTGTCTGTGCTCCTGGTGGGGAGGGCTCAGGCCATGCTTCAAGCTCAGTGATGAGGATGGAGGCTTCGTTTTGGTGGGTTGGGGAATCCGTGTTTGTTCATCATGCACCACGTACCAGGTGCTGTGCTGGCCCCTGGCATGTTCCAGTCCATGGTTACCAGTGCTCTGAGGAGCAGTTACCGCCTGCATTTCACTGTGGCTTGTGTCCTGTCCACAGCCATGTGGCTCAGAGGTCACCAGGCTGGGTGTTAAAATCCAGCATATGTTCCCAGGGGCTGGGCTCAGGTGAGTCCCTTCTAAGAGACAGAAGCTGGTCGTCTGGTCAAAAAGATGGCCGTGCCAACCTTGGCACACTGCGGCATAAGCCTGCATGGAAGCGTGTGGTATAGGCTCTGGTGGCGCAGAGGAGCACCATTGTGACCTGCTGGGGAGGATCACAGGAAGTAGCATCATGGAAGGGGCGCTTGAGCTGAACATGACGGGCAAGCAGGAATGGAAGTCACCACCCCACAGGATCTTCTGTGGGTCACCACGTGTGGCTGGATCGTGGGGACAGTGTGGGGAGCTGTGGGAGGGGAGGCCACAGCACAGGAGCAAAGGTCAGGGGACAGTCCAAGTCCCAACCCTCCCCATGCAGGGGCCTGTACTGTTCCCACTAGCTGGCAGGGATCCCATACTGCACTGAAGGGGCAAATGCGGACCCAGGGAGGCACCGAAGGCATGGATCCTTGTGTTGGCATTTCGGGATCACAGGCCCAGGGGAGCTAGGGGAGCTATGGCAGGGGGCAATTTGCTCACGGGTGAAGTACTGGGGTTCTTGTGAGGAGCAGATGAGCTGGGGTTTCCTCCTGCCACCATGGCCTGGCCTGACCCCTCAACCCACAGTGAGCACAAGCAGGGTGCACCCATGGGACAGTGAACCTGGCCCACAGAGTCTCAAACAGCATCTCTCCTTGACTTTTCAGAATCGAAGAAGGGAGTGCTGACCTGAGAAAACGAATGTCCCGGTTAGAAGAAGAACTGGACCAGGAAAAGAAAAAATACATCATGCTGGAAATAAAGCTGCGAAACTCTGAACGGGCGCGGGAGGACGCGGAGAGGAGGAACCAGCTGTTGCAGAGGGAAATGGAGGAGTTTTTTTTGACCCTAGGAAGCTTGACTGTTGGGCCAAAAGGTGCCAGGGCCCCAAAGTAGAAGGAGTGGCAGAGCTCACTTCTGTACCACGTCTGCTGGTCTCCAGCCATGTACGGAATCAGAAGCCTCTGTATCTCTGGAGCAGCCAGGCGCTCTGGAGCCAGCTGGAGAGAGAGAGATCCTGATACCTCTGTGGGGACTGTTGGGACCCCACATACTCCAGGTGGGATCAGATGCTGCTCCAACCATGCAGCTCCTGGTGAGGGTCAGAAGGGGACGGTACCAAGAGTAGTGCTTAGCCTTTACCCAAGAAATGTCCTTCATGGCCACAGAAATGGAGGGTACCCAGGATCCGGGCAGCCACCGGGAACAGTCAGCTTTCTTTATTAAATGTGCTCACAAAGCATGGTGCCTTGTTAACTGGCTCATTTTTCATGCCGCGCAATACAGGGCACAATACAGGACCGCTCCTGTTTCTCCAAGGGCTAGGCGCCCCCTGAGGTATGCCCCTGGTTGGAATAGCACAGGCATTGTGAAGTGGGATGTGAAGCCCCCTGAGGGGCAGCAGCCTTGTGCTTTCAGCTGTCTCGTCTGCATGCTCCAGGTGGGATGCCTTTCTTTACTTCTCCCGCCCCCTAGCCATCTGGACCTCTGCAGCCAGTTTCTGTCTTGGGAGGTCCCCTGGGCTTTCCACCATGGCCCTAGCTCTGCTCCAGGGCCAGAGCCTGAGTGGGAACCCAGCGCAGGTGCTGTGCTTGGGCAAGGTGTGGGCAAGTGTGGCCACTCTACAGGAGGGCTGAGCCAAGGCCATGGGAAGCGTCTGTTCATTGAAGGCTCCATTAGGGCAAATCCCTCCAGAAAGCCTTTCCTACCCACAGGGCACCCAGGCCAGGCCCTGCTGGAGCTCCTGGACTGTGCTTCAGGAGGCAGCACAGCAGCGCCTCTGGGCCCAGCAGTGTCAGACGGCTGTCTTCACCTGTTCCCCTCACAGTGTCCTGATGTGTGGCTGGCACCTTGCTGCCCCTGAGCAGTAACCTGCAGGGGTTTGTTCAGGGAGCAGTGGTCACCAGAGCGCCCAGTTTCTGACCACAGCCTCTAGAAACGTCCCTCAGGCCCAACCAGCTCCACCTAGAGTCAGGTATAAACGTTGCCCACACCTGATGCTTTAAATGCCAGGGGCTCAGTGCTCCCAGGAAATGCTGGCTTCCTGTCAGGAAGGCAGGCCCGCAGGGCGAGGCAGGCAGGGCAGCTCCCACAGTGTGGCCAGCTACCCATTGTCTCCAGGCAGCTACTAGGGGCTCATCCACCAGGAGACGGGCACCTGTTCAGGGCCCTCAGCAGCATCAAGCCCTGGATGCCAGAGCTCAGGAGGGGCTAGGGAGAGTGGCGTCTGTCTTTGCTCGGCCACTGACATGGCGAGCCAGCTGTCTGGGTGATGGGATTTTTCCCTGGGGTTGAGATGCTGCCCTCCCCTCTATTCAAGGAGAGAGAAGAGAATACGAGGTGACTTTGAGTCCTCACAGCAACCCAGTGAAGTAGAAAATTGGCCCTATTGTCCATATTCAGAGGAGAAACGGAGGCTGGGAGAAATTGGGTGGGAAGAGCAGTGCGTTCTGATGACCCTGTTGAGTTCTTTCTCCACAGCCATGGAATTCTGCTGATTTTGACCTGGAGAGAAAATGCTACCAGGCTATCAAAGGAGCAGAGGAGACTGAAATGGGTTTCCCATGATGAAAGGAAGCTTGTCTGTCTGTCTCAACCACTAATCCTGGCAAAGGCTTAGGCTCCTGCCGAGTCCCCAGTAGGGATAGGAGCTCATGAATGCCTGAGCCACATCGGCCACCTGTTGGCCAAGTAGGATCTGCAAATGGCATTCTTATCTCAAAATGAATTGGCATGATTATTCAGTTCTGTTCTCCAATCTATGTAACCAGCACTGGGCATCTTATCTGTAAAACATCTGACTTGACTGTCAGGCACACTGAGTGACAGAGGCTGACCTGTCGGGGGGCTCTAGTATCCCCACCACTACCCACTTCTCTAAATTGAGTTATATTTGCTGAACCTGGTCCCAAACTGACAGATTCCCATTGTACTTGTTATTGTAATTACATCATTTAATATGAAGTAGACTCATGAATTACATGAATTATGAACATGAAAAGGTAGGGAATTGATTCATCAAAACCCTAGAATACTTTAGACAGACTCAGTGGAGGCACATTGCTAAAAAATATTGTCAAATTAAGTATGGATTAGTGAAACATGCAATAGCGAGAAATGGGAAGAATCTGGGATTCTGCTCTCAGGGTACTTCAACAGTGTCGTAAAACTTGTGTTTGACTTTAAAGAAATACTGGAAATTGTGAATGTCTCATACTAAAAAAACAAAGAGTTGGCTTATGTTAAAAGAATAACAAATGAATGTACATGTTCTTTAAAGTTAAAATACAATTTTAAGGGTATGTGTGTGTGAGAAACAGAAATAGAAAGAAAAGGAAGATTCCTTGTCTTAATTGGCTTTTGAGTGATGGACCAGGAATCAATCTTATTCCTGAAGGAATTTCGGAATGGAACCCATATATCCATGTTTCCCTGGTCTGTGGGTAAAAATGGAGTCAGTAACGTTTCCCGGACTCTCTCCCTCTCCTTTTGATGCAGAACCCCAGGCCCCTGCAGAGCCCTCCCAATATCCTAAGTAATTATCTCACGGGTGTCTTGAGTTCCCAGCTAAGCAGCCGTGACATTGCCACATACTGCTGCTGCGTCTCTTTATTCCTGCCTCCACCAAGAACCCCCACTTGTGCCAGGATTGCCATCCTTTTCTACCAGCCACATTGCTACTACTTCTGTCTCCCAAAGCAAGCCCCGCAACACTTGAGCACAGGGGTCTCACAATGTGTTGCAGTCTGTGAAGTGGGGTAGGGTAGGATGGGGTCATGAAAAGCCCAGCAGGGGCCAGATACTGAGGGCCTATCGCCCATGGTGAGAGGTTATTTTTATTCTAAGGGAGATAGGAAAGGATTTGAGAGCTTTACATTAACTCACATGAATTGACTTCCATTTTGATAATGGGAGGGGAGAGCGAGCGCTTTTGAAAGATGGGAACTCTTGAGCATGTCTGTACACTGCTAAGCATGACCCAAATGACAGGGAGAGAGTTGCAGGCAGGTTCATAGAAATGCACAGCGATCTTTGAGAAGTCCTGAAAAATGCCAAACATGATTACCTTACATAGCATCTCCCAGAAGCTTTTGCGCAGGAGATGTTTTTATTCCCATAAAGCTTCTCAAGCAGAACAGCAGGGATTTTTCCCTGGGGTTGAGATGTTGCCCTCCTCTCTATTCAAGGAGAGAGAAGAGAATACGAGGTGACTTTGAGTCCTCACAGCAACCCAGTGAAGTAGAAAATTGGCCCTATTATCCATATTCAGAGGAGAAACGGAGGCTGGGAGAAATTGGGTGGGAAGAGCAGTGCGTTCTGATGACCCTGTTGAGTTCTTTTGCCACAGCCATGGAATTCTGCTGATTTTGACCTGGAGAGCAAATGCTACCAGGCTATCAAAGGAGCAGAGGAGACTGAAATGGGTTTCCCATGATGAAGCTTGTCTGTCTGTCTCAACCCGGACTCTCTCCCTCTCCTTTTGATGCAGAACCCCAGGCCCCTGCAGAGCCTTCCCAATATCCTAAGTAATTATCTCACGGGTGTCTTGAGTTCCCAAGCAAAGGCTCTGGAACCTGCCTGCCCAGATGCGGATCCTGCCCCTGCTGCATGTGACAAGCTGGCTTGATGACCCCACTCCAAGACAGCTAAATCTCTATGCTATCTGGGCATTGGGTCTTAACACAATGGTTTCATAAATCCCAAGCCCCTGCACTCACGCCACAGCTGGTTGAAAAGCTCACCAGTTTAGGAAACCAGCAGCAGCTGGCCCAAAATTCCTGGTAGAGACGTGTTTTTCTGTAATTATTTCCTCTTTCCCTTCTTTCAGTGAGCTTTTGATAAATGTCTGTCCACTGTGGTAAAAGAAGACAAGGGGCCGGGTCTGTGGTAAAAGGGGACAAGGGACTGAGGAGTAGAGCACTTCTCTGGGCCCAGGCCTGGTGGTGGCTGTGGCCGTGGGGATGGGGAGCCTCGGGGTCAGCACATGGGTTCATTGGCTCAGCTGCACACTGGAGGCGGGTGGGCGGTGGGCTTCAGGTTTTAGAATATCTTTTCCTTGCGACACATCAAATAGAGGGAAACCCAGCACTTGGTTCACATCAAACTCTTCTGGGTATGTTTGCCTAGAGACATAGCTGCCATTCCAGCAGACATGAGGGACAGATGCTTGACTTGATGAACCTGTACACCAGGGTGCTGAGCTGAGCCTGGTGCCAGTCAGGATGATAGTGGCAGCCAGCACTCAACCGAACGCTCGCCACCCCCTGCCCTGCACGCACACACCAAATCCTCCCAGCAACACTGCCAGGTGACATTAGGCTTCCCACAGGGCAGATGACAGCCCCAGAGTTGAGGCACTTGCAGGGAGTGAGGCAGCCAGTGAGGGCAGGATGCTATGTGGGTATTTGGCACCGGAGCCCATGCTCACATCACTATAATATCACAGCGCTGCATGCAGTGTCCTTATGTCACACTTTGAGGGCCATGAATGTTGCATTTTCAGAGGACAGAAATGGTGTAAAGGATACGCTCTAGTCATTAGCTTACCCAGCCCACCATTTACGGAACACCTACTTGCCAGGTATTATCTCCAGTAGGACAGGCTCTTCCATCCAGGGGATCCCAGTGTGAGGCATCAAGAGAAGATGAGAAGACAGGGTGCTGTCAAGTAACAGTAAGAGGCATGGCTCAGCCAGACTGACACTTGTCCGAGGTGACCTAAATTCTCCATCTTGACTAAGCTCACCTGGACCCGCAGGACCCAGTAGACCCCAACCTTTCCAGGACCCTGTCTCATAAAAACACATGTGCCTGGCCGGGCACGGTGGCTCACGCCTGTAATCCCAGCACTTTGGGAGGCCAAGGCGGGTGGATCACGAGGTCAGGAGATTGAGACCATCCTGGTTAACATGGTGAAACCCCGTCTCTACTAAAAATACAAAAAAATTAGCCGGGCGTGGTGGCAGGTGCCTGTAGTCCCAGCTACTTGGGAGGCTGAGGCAGGAGAATGGCATGAACCTGGGAGGTGGAGGTTGCAGTGAGCAGAGATCACGCCACTGCACTCCAGCCTGGGTGACAGAGCAAGACTCTGTCTCAAAAAAAAAAAAAGGGGGGGGGGGCTTTGGCTCCTCCCTTTGAACTCTTCTGATCCCTCAGTCTACTCCTCACTTCTCTCAAGACACTGTCATGATTTCTTCTTTACATTTCCATCCGAGTTTTCAGTCCTTTTCACTACCTGCTTCTCCACTCACTTGAACTATGCCCCACTTGCACTTCTCCAGGTAACTCTATAAAGTTTTACATGTGGTATATCCAACAGGAATCTTTCCACGATCTTCCTCTGTCCACAAAATGATACTAACAAAAATAGTGCAAGGGCCATACAAGCAAACAACACAGACCTCACAAGAAAAGAAACGATTGGAGAGGTCTACGGGCAGGTGAGGGAGAAAACCAATTGTTCCCTTCCTCCCTCTCCTGGAGCGGTAAGTTGGAGTTGATGCCATACCTGACGTGCATTCTGTCATGGACATTTCAAACTGAGATGTACAAATTGCAAAACACACTGCATGTATTTTCCTTGCACCATCTCGTGTGCTGCCCAATCGCTGGGCTCAGCCTTCCCCCAGGTCCAAACGCTAAGCTTGGCGACGTCACCTATGTCATGGCAATACATCTAAATGAGTCCCTTTCTTCCCTTCTCTCAGCTGGGTATCTTCGGCCATCAGTCACCAATGTCCACACCTCCAGCCTAGCTGCACTTGCTTCTCTTGGCAGTGACCGTCCTAAAACAAGGGTCAGGTCATAATACTCCTTTTCCGCCTCAGAAACTACCATGGATTCCTATCACCTACAAAATAAAGGCAATTCTTGATATTTTCAGGTCTGATCCTCAGCTTGTTTCAATTCCAAACTCCAACGTGTCAGTCTTCTCTCCCATTTCTCCCTGTACCCACACCCACGCCAGGCCGTTCCTCACTGCTTGCCCATGCACTCACTTAAATCTGTTTGCTTTTCCTTCAGCCTGGAATACTCTTCTCCAAACCTTCTTTATGCCAAGGGTCAAAACACAGTTTCTTTGTGAAACTCCTCTCATTTCCTCTAATCAATCCCTGTGGCCAGGTCCTTGTTCCTCCATATACACCATTTCAAGACTCTTGTCATCCATTTTCTATTTCCTACTCCCAGCTTCTGGCACACATCTATATCACTTGTATGCTTCCATTAATGGATGAAATTAAGTACATGTTAGACAGAAACCTAAAATTTACAAGGCATATTTGGAGTATCTTTTGGTTTCAAATGAAGTCCAAAGAAATACTGGTATAAAACCTTTAACAGCTAAAAAAATTTTTCTTAAACCACAAAATCACCACAAATCAATCTTCACTTAGATCAAGTTAATAGACCTTTCTAGGAACAATACTAAAAAAGGAAAAAAAAAAGTACCTAAATTAACAAGAATGAATTATTCTACTTTACAACTGGTGAAAATGAAAAAGAGTAAAAACAAGTTTATTCTCAACGTTCTGACACTTGCTTCTGCTACCGTTTCTCCTGGGAGGCCTCTCTATGATGGTGATGAAACAGCTCAGCAGCCACGCAGCTGATCCAGCAGCAGCGGGCAGCTAAAAGACCAGCCCCTTCCTCTCTGCTCCTCAGAGAAGGGCAGTGTGAGTTCAGGTGAGGGCAGACAGCACGGTACAAGGGTTATTTGGAGCAGGAACTGTGCAAGACGGAGTGGCGTCATCACAGCAGCTGGGAAGGTATTGCAGGAACCCTGTATTCCCACACAGCAGCAGACCCAATGTAGGCAAAGAGGAAGTAAGCATGGCAAAAGTTGGAAACAGTCAAAGCTAAAACCTCTTGCTTGTTTTGAAACAGACCCCAATTTTAAGTACTTATTTTTGCCAAGTGGTCACGATGGCTGTTCTCTCATACGTCTACCAAGAACTAGGTTAAGGGCATTGAAGCAAAGTTCCTTTTTTAGATAAAGTTTATCCAGCAATTTCAAACACCAGAAATCCAAGACCAGATCAACCAGATAATCAGGGTGATCGTTTAGGCTCTTTACAATCTGTACAAAATCCAAATCTAAGAAAACTGGCCCTAGCAAGACCCCTTTTATCCCAATCCACGGATAATCCTAAAATTGCCAAGAAAAACTTTACCACAAACAGATTTTGTTTTCAATGAAAAAACTCTTAATTTCATAATTTTCATACCACTTTTTTCTTTTTTATTTAAAATATTATAACCAATTGACATACTAGATGACATTGTTTACATTCCAGTGGTGCATGTTTAATGACTAGGGCATGAAGGATGAAAAACCACAATAATGATCTCAGCATTCCCTAAAAAGTGCCCCATTTTGTTTTGTCTAGAGGAAAGGAGAGGGAACGCAACACAGGGAAGGAGAGGAATGGAGGAGGAATGACATCGCAGAGGGAGAAAAGCAAATGTCAGTCATCATACTCAGGTTTCCAGGTGTGACACCCTGCCGACCAGGATAAACTGTAATGAGAAAATAGATGTCACAGTCCAGGGAGACACGTAATTCAGTCTAACTTCATTATTCAGCTAAAAGATTAACAGCTTCTCAAAAATATACCAAATATTGGGCCTACAAAAGTAATTTATTTCTTCGTAAAATTTTTACTAAGATTTACTCCTTCTGTAAAATGTAAAGAATGGACCGATATCACGAGCAGGTTTCTACTTACAAAAACAGTAATAATGTCAACGAGCACATCTAACACAATTTTCCAAGATACACAGTTAAAGATTTTACATGTGTCTCTTACTGATGTAAGGTATATACTTTACATACTTACTGGTATTGTGTCAACACTGGCTAAAAAGTATTTAACACAGATTTATAATTCACTCAGTAAAGATCTAACAGGGCAACAGCTTACTTGGGAAAGCATAGAAAATTAGTGTGAGGTAGTTCAATAAAAACCTAGTTTAATTTGTAAGTCATTATGAGAATAGAACATTGTGCAAAATTAATCCACAGGTAATATTTCTCAGAAGTTTCAGTAACGAAGAGAATCTAACTTGAAATGGCCAGAAAGTGTTACTGTTACTAGACTCTCCTTAAGAGCACTTAACGAAGAGCAGTCAGTTTGAAATTAGGACTTCTGTTTTCCTTACGAGTTTTCTAATCGTACCCCAAACTATACATTTCTGCTTCAATGCCCTTTACCTCTTCATCTTCTTGCTATTAAGGAAAAATTAGTTTCCTTTGATTCCGTAAAAACCTAAGAGAGATCAGTAGAAACACAGTGCACACAAAAATGCAACACGATATGGAGAGGCAACATTTAAGAGGGCTGCTAATGACAGAATGGTGTTTGGTTTACCTACTGGTAAGAGAAGTTTACTGGTGTCATGGGGCTTCATGCATCCACTCTATAGCTAATATGTAACTAATGAACAACACTCACAAACTACAACAGCATTTTTGAAAATATTCTGTTTTAACCTCAAAATGTGCAGGCGAGTGCCTAGGCAACACTGAATAGTTAAGTCTTCATATGTGTAGCAGATACTGGCCAATAGTGTAAACCAAGTCTTATCTGTAACCAAGGAAAGAGCTTCACTTTCCTGCTGATTTCACTATCAGACACTGATGTCCTCTTCCCTCCATCTTTTAGACAACACAGCAGGATTAGCATAGAACAGAACAATGACAAGGCTGGCAGGAAAGAATGCTTCTTTGCACACCATCAAGCTTCTCTGGATTGTTAAGGGGGTTGTGTGTAGGCTTCTCATTTAAGAGGCTGGTGTTTCTTTTAGAAGTCTAGCATGAACACACTGTGCCTTTACCAACTTGGAAGAGTGCACGTCAGGAACAATTCGCAGCCAAAGGTGCACGGCACACTGAAAACTGTTCAGCAAACACTGTGACAGAGTTGGATGCTCTATTTGCGTATAGTATAACTAAGTGATCCCCAAAACACAATGGTTTTACAAATGGCCAGTATATATTAGAGGGAAGAGAACAGTAACCAGGAAGACATAGGTACAGAATTAGCATCTCTTAATCTATGAAGATAATAAAAATCTTGGTCAAAATTACTTTCTGATAGTAAGACAGTGAGTATATTAAGTATATAAAATTGAAAAATCAAAATTATAGAATAAGAAAGGTGGTTTCACACAAGTACTACCTGATAGAAATGTTATTTGTAACTTCTCTTGGAAAAAAAAATGTTTAAGATGCTTGAAGGATTCCAAAATAAAAAGAACCAATACATACATAGCTTAACAAATTTTAAGACGAAAACTGTATTTAGATGTAGTAATTTAAAACCTAGGGCACACAACATTTAACGAAGAGACCTTGTTTTTAGGATATAATTTGTTAAGTATTTTAGTTTACACTAAGTAATGAGAGTTTGTTTTCTCTGAATTGAACTGAACATGATGGTTGGCAAGCGGCAGCTAGCGTTTACAATAAATGATACAGACACACACCTGGTTTTCCTTACTTAACCAAAATCTGTATCAATAGAGATGGCTTATCAGCAATCAAACATAAAATAGGAGAACCTTCTGAAAGCACGTCTGCTGTGAAAGTGCAACAGTGACATAATCTATGCTACAGAAAATACAGCTAATTGTGAAATTAATATAAACACACTCATTCTCAAATTTCTGCTAAAATTGTGAATCCAATATTTTCTGTCTACAATTCAAGAGGTGTCTTAAAACTCTAATTTGCCTAATCAAATTAATGCATCTTGTTGTATTAGAAAAGGGACTGATAAAAAGGCTGGGAGGCTAGAAATATGACTCAAGCCATCAAAAACAAACTTGCTATTTCAAAGTATATAAAAAAGCTAATGTATTTTAATCTTAAATATTGCACATTAACAGTGATGTAAAATATCTCACTCAAAAAGAATTTTGCACTAATATATGAATAAAATGCCAAGCAAATTTTCAGACAATTGCATGTTGAGCCGCACCTGTTCTTGCTCCTGTTGGTCACGAATTCCAAGAGGCTTTCTGCCTAGAACCTTGTTGCTTATGTGAATATGCATTTCCTAGTTCATTACATGAAATCCCTCTTGTTCCAGAGATAATTTAAAAGGTGCCTGGGTCTATTACAGACAACGTATTTCAGAAATAACGAGACTTCAAAGACATTTTACTTAGGAAAAGTTCAGTAATAGAGAAATAATTCTGCAGATAGAAAATGTAAACAGTTAACATACACTTGTCAGGAGCAGCACCATTCTTAACACTACTCGACATCCACATTGCGTGTTATGCTGAAAATCAGGTATAAAAAAATAAAAGACTCAGACTAAATAACCACCATTTATGCCTGCTCTGCTCAATGTGAAGAAACAGTCCTTAGAAAATGATATCCTATATATGGCTGTGTGCTACTATTTTCAGATGAACGGTATATTGCTCATTTGATACATCACCTACACAAATCTAGGTAGGCTTTGGAACCTCCCAATAGCTAGTATAAATGATTATGCTACAAGTAGAATCAAATGGCCAGAAACACCAGAACAACTGGTGCTCAACTGACAGACACTCCAAGTAACAGGAAACCGGAAAGGTCCAAGGACCCGAAGCTGCAGGAAAGGGAAAGACCCGACTCTAGAACATTGCTGGGACCTACAGCCTGAGTAGATTAACTCAGTGTATACAAAAACAGGCTCGTAGCTAGTAGAAGTGAACCATCTGTTTATTTGCATTGAAATGTATTATTCATGAAGTATCCTCTTGACTTTATGTGATCATAAACTTTGAGCATGCCACAAATTTGCAGAATACACCATATTCTTTTTACTTATTTTTGTTGGGTAGGGTGGGGACATAAGGTGGTGGTAGATGCCCAGCATCTTCAAAGACATGCTCTGAGTTATTCTGCCATTTAGATGACGGGGCTTTTGTCAAAATTAAGTAGGATTGCCTACCAATTCTTGTAACTAAACTAGGATTGGCAAGTAGCAAATATTGGAGGTCTCCTAACACGTTCATCATTTACAGTAGTTATTCCTGAATATAACTGGCTACAAGTTATTTTCCCTCACTCCTCTGGGGTTATTTCATTGATAAGCACATAACCCTGAAGGATAGTATCATGAACAAAACATCTGAAATAAATTCTAATAAAAAAACTATAAAAATCTTAAATAATTCATGATATAGGCAAGTCACCACATAATAGTTGCTTTGATAAACAAAATCTTACAAATTCAGTTAAAAAAATCAGCAGCATAAGATAAAGCAAATATGCAAAAAATTTAAACCATGATAAAATAATTAGGTTTACATTATACAGTTAATTACAGCAAAAAAATACAATACAGTTTTGTTGCTGTTTTGAAACACAACTTAGGTTTTAAATTACATCACTTGAAATTAAAAAAAATAAACTACTTTACTACAAAATGAATTCTACATTTTTTGAAAAATCACTCAAAAATAAGACCACTGAATTGTTTTCAAAGTAGTTCTATCAATGACTAACCGACTCCCCATCCCTCCCACCCCCCCATGGCCCAAGTAGTCATCTACAGCAGCCCAGAGGCCCAGCTGATGCTTCTAGACTGCTGTCTGTATCCGAGGCCAAAGTCGGATCTGTTGACATTGAAGACACATCATTGACAGACGATGATGATGATGGATGCTGAGAGCCATTGATCACTGCTGCACCTGTGCTATGAGAAACAAAACAGCAAATCAGTTGCAGACAGTTGCAGATCAAGCTACTTGCACTGCATTGACTGCCTCCAGTGGTAATTTTTTCTCTTGGGTTTCGAAGGCTCACTAAAAATAATCGCAAATGATATCCAACACACTAACTTAAAAACACTCTTCATTGACAGCTATGAGGTGAGAATTCTGAAAATGTCTAGAATCGTGGAGTCCTATCCTTTCAATGAATGTGTTTTTCAGTTTAAGACAAGAATTTTACATCTGAGCCACATTTAGAAATGGTCCTGCAGCAAGATCCATGAATGGGCTTCAGGGTATGTGTGAATACTGCTGATAAAACATGCAAAACTGTCTGTAATGCCTTTTTTTGGACAGAGGATCTTAAAGGACTGTGTAACTACAAAAGTTAAAAGCTACTTCCCTATAAAAAAGTCTTTATAGCTTCTCATTAAAAAGGAAAAATTCAAATGATTCAAATTTGAAACAAGATGTACTTCTGGCACATCTTGTTTTAAAGCAAATGCCAAGACAAGGAATAAAGTAAGTTTAACAGGAAGAAACCTCAATTCAACTGCCCCAGTTTACACGAGGTTATGGGACATGCCAGTGTCACTCAAGTGGCCTAGTTAAGTAAACTTGGGTCGTCTTCTTTCTACTCTAATACTTGATAAGTAGAAATATGGATTTATTAAATAAAGTAGGAGCAAACAGTTTTCTTTGCCGAAAGTATTACCTAACAAGCATTTCCTGGATTTTAAAAAGTAACAGGAATACCTGAGCTCGAGACAGAAATCCTCTCAAGGGGATTGGTTTAGGAAGGGGACAGGAATGACTTACGCTGGGGGATGAAGGATAGTTAAAGGTAACTCATGCACTAGGCTAAGTACTTTCGAACCACATGAACACTAAATAAGGGTCATTCCAAATTTGAATAATGCAAGTTACTTAAAAGTTCTCAAGAATACATTTATGAAATAAAATCAATGGTCTTCAAACGGAACACTGAGCAGAATTTCTGAGGGTGAGGTTCAGGCACCCAAAGATGCTGAAACCAAATGGGATGAAAACCACTGCTCCTGAACCCAGCATCTGTATTTGAGATCATCCCTCCATTCTGTCCAGATGAGCAATAAAACACTTCAATATGAAAAGTCCTCTGTGAGCTTTTCTTCAAATGCAAAAAGAAAATAGGCAGTGTAGTGGGAATAGGAAAATCTTTAGGGAGGGGACTGGGATACAGAAAGGAATGGAAGGAACCACAAGAAACAAAGCAGGTGATGGGAGCGGAAACGGAAGAGAAAAGCAGGATGAGTATTTCAGGCCCAAGAGATGAGAAGTATAAGAGGTGATAATCTCCTAGACCCAAGAAAGGTCCATTAGCTTCCCAGTCAGAGTGAAATTGAGACAGTATATTCTTTTTAGTTCAATCAATACTTGGAATGAGCCTTTTCTGACTGAACAGTATATCTGTGTACCATACATAGTACACAATGGCTAGTTTCTAAGACTTGTTCTGAAACATTCAAACCATAAAAGGGCTCCAACATACACCATTTTTATATATGCCTCTAGTTCAGGGTCTATTATTTTATCCAAATGTCTTAATCTGATAAAAATTGACTTTTAAATGCATTGTTAACTTTTTAATCTAAAAATCAAGTACTTAAGGAAAAAAAAACACACTTGTTTTCTCTTTAAAGCTATACAGTAAATTCTCAAATATCTGAATGGTAATAATATGGAAAATCTTTAGTCTCAGGTGGGTCATTCCTCTCTCAAGTGAGCCTCTATACACTCAAGGCAGGCAAACTTACTTTACTATTAGCCAAACCAAAATGAAGATAGGAAGGCACTCAACAGGGAAAAAGAATAAAATTCCTTTTAAAAATCAAGTAGAAATGGTACTGTGGTTATCTGGTATTTTGATTTACCAAACACTACTCCTTCTGTTTTAGTACACAATCAAGAGCAGAATATTTTTATAACAGCTTAATTTACTAATACTCATCTTTGCAAGCTATAACTGAGGATCCAGGAAAAGTCTAGAAACCTCAATTTCTATCTTTTCCACTGACTTATTTTGTGATCACAAGCAAGTGTTGGACTAAGATTCAAATTAGTCACTTAAAAATTAAGAACAAATACAACTGCTCTAACTCATGAGATTATTACATTTACTCAAACATCTGGCACTCCAGCTGTGCCACTCACTTGGACAGCATGCTAAGGTATAAAACTGTCCCACATAATGAACTTTTCAAATCCCACCTGAGCCTCCATCATGAACAATTCAGTTATACTACCACTATATAGCAATACAAAGCTAATTAATTACACAAAGCATTTATAATAGAGCTTTAAATTTGTTATAAGTAAATTGTAGAGAAAAGGCCATTTCCAAAATAGGTAAAAGCGGTCAAAACCAATTTATATATTCAACAGGATCTACACTATAATCTGGATGACTGCATTCTTGATCAAAGATTTAAAATATACAACTCTAAAATATATAACCAAAAATGTCAAAGCAAGCCACAAAAAATGGCTTAAACAATTGTTTATAGTAGACAATGTCACTATAGTTTAAAAAACCTTACCCATATACAAGATGCTAGATACAACATCTATTTTTTTCCTCAAAAGTAGAAGTTTCTGAGGAATTAAAGTGGCATAGTTTTACTTCAAAATCAAGACCTATCTTTTGAAATACTACTCACTCTTTAAGGCTCAGTCAAATTTCACCTCCTTCATACAACTGTCCTAACCTCTGTAGCCAAGAGAGGTCTCTGTTGCCAGCCAGATAACAAAATGGGAGGCTGAAAAAACCACGCACTCTGAAGTTACTGTATTAGTTCATTTACATAAGAGATTTGGAATCTTATGTTATTTCAAATTTCTGAACTTTGGTTTCCTCATCCATAACATGTGTGCAATAATCCTATACCTTAGGATCTTAGGGGCTGAATGAAATAAAGTACATAAACCACTAGTGTCTGTCATGTGGTATGTACTTAATGTACATGTTACCTGCCATTTAACTTTTCCCCTCTATTCTTTATACTTTTACTTGTACTAACATTAAATATAAGATCAGCTTACGATAAAAAAAAGTTTTAACTCCTACAAACCCAGTTTTCTTCTTAGAGAAAGAATACTTTCTAGTGATGGTTTTAATGTTATTGCCTTCATTCAACAAGTCAATAATATCAAAAAGAGAAAGACAGCAATTTGGTATTACATGTACTAAATTTTGCAGTGAAGCTTTTATTTATCCAAAGTAAAGACTGTCAAGATCATAGAAAGGTATGTATATTGAATTTTGAGAAGTTTCTTCTTTAAAGACCCAGCAACAATGCCAACAAAAAGTTTTTAAATTTCTGTTCTTCAACAGAATGTCAATATCATAGAAAAAGATATGCATTTTATGAACAGTTATCGATATATTAGTATAATGTATTAGTAGAAAAAACGAAACTGTATTTCCTTATACTTATTAAGCCTGGAATAATAATGATTTTGTAAATATGGGAAGAACTGCAGGTTTCAGGCCACTGAAAATTACAACACAAGAAGTAAACTGTAATCTTAACCAAGCTTATATTGTAACCAACCTAAAGGAGAGGGCTGCCCCCGTATAACTCCATTCTTGGTTCTCTCCTCCAAGTCCATAACTTCCTTATATATCAATTCTGTAAAAGAAGTAAACAAAAATGAACTTTTCAAAGTCTAAGAGCCAATCTCACAACGCATGTATGGTTTAAGTGGAAATTTTTATACACGTGAAGTACTTCAAACAGTGTCCTTATAACGACAGTCAGTTATGTGTTGGCCTAAGATTCAAGGATGTTAATTAATAACAATTCCTTGACACTCAACAATGGATCATATTGAAAGGAAGTACTAATCTTTCTTGTAATCCACTGTTTCTGAAGTTGGTTTGATAGTGCTGGGGTAGAAGCTTTCTTTTTCACTCTACCAGCTACTTGTATTACAGCACATCATACCACATACCCATTCTGTACTACCATCTGTCTCAAGGAGGGCTTGAACCATGTGTCTTACTAACTTCCATTTCCTAGGCCCTGGAATAGAGCCTGGTGCACTGTGGGTACTCAACTAGATATATGCTACCAAGATTTAAATCAGAGTGTGCAAAAGCTTCACAACAAATCAGAATGAAAGATAAACACATTTTTATTGGAGGAAAACTAGCACGTAAGCTACATTTCAACTCCTTATGAGTAAGCATGGTTATCACTTCCAAGAACATTTCTCCATGGGAATCTATCTTTTTCTCTTATCAGGCTTCTGGACAGCAAGTAGACCACTGAGACAACTGTTCCAACTGAAGAGAGACACTGGGAGCTGCTCTGCTGGTATTAATATATGAGCCTCCTGTCTTATATTCTTCACTTATATTATCATCAGAAGTGATTCTGATGTTAACTGTGATGTGCTTTGTGAGTCTGAATGTCTACTTAAGAAGAACCTTCGGCCGGGTGTGGTGGCTCATGCCCGTAATCCCAGCACTTTGGGAGGCCGAGGTGGGTGGATCACGTGAGGTCAGGAGTTTGAGACAAGCTTGACCAACAAGGCGAAATCCCATTTCTACTAAAAATACAAAAATTAGCCAGGCGTGGGGGCAGGCGCCTGCAGTCCCAGCTACTCGGGAGGCTGAGACAGGAGAATTGCTTGAACCTGGGAGGCAGAGGTTGCACTGAGCTGAGATTGCATCACTGCACTCCAGCCTGGGCAACGGAGCAAGGCTCCATCTCAACAAAAAAAAAACAAAAACAAACAAACTAAAAACCTTCTTAAGGTTCTTAATGTCTACTTAAGGTTTTTAAGTAGACATTCAGACTTACAGGGCACACCACACTTAACCTTAATGGTGGATGCCACATCAACACTATTTATCATCTTCTTTGGATCATGGAATCTTTTGAGAATTGTATAAAAGTAGTGAACCCTCTTCTGAGAAAAATGTATAAACAAAAAATATTGCATCAAATTTCAAGGAGTCTGTGTTAATTCCTGAAGAATAAAATTCTGATAAAGAATCCCTGATTACAGAGTATGACATTTATATTGGTAATAAGGTAAAACAAGTGAATATGTTGGAATGAACAACTGGAGATAAGTTTGTTTGCTATAGTAACTTAAGGCTTGGAAGGAGAAAAATAGAAAGCACTGATAAAGGAGAGAATAAGAGATGATTTTCTTCAAAGAAAAAAAAGGAATGATAAACATTTGAAATAAGAGGATTTTTTAAGAGAGAAAACAGCACTCCTCTGGGAAAAAGCACAAAAGGATTAAGGCAGAAGAACCAAAACTAATTAGGAGTACTAACTCGGCAAAGCCATCTGTAATTAATGGCTTTGGCAATTAATTTTTCTTTCTGCTATGAGCTAAAACTCTTAAGTAGATCTTGAAAAAGGCAGTCTGTGGGTAATTACTGACATGCACCTGGGGCTAGGAGTAAAGGATACAGAATAAAGGTAAATGTTTTTAAAGCAATCAAAACCCCCAAATATATTCTTACACAAATGAAAACACTGTATTTCACTGATTTTAAGATGTACTTTTTTCAGTTTAATCTCTGAAATTGACTACATCTTATAACCAACGGTGCTGTACAACTGACGGTGTTTTTTTTTTCTTTGTGGCACATAATGGTGTGCCTTACAATTGCTGGCCTATTAAGAGTCTATGGCCAACCTGGACAACAGAGTGAGACCCCATCTCTATAAAATTTTTTTTAAAAATTAGGCTGGGTGCAGTGGCTTAAGACTTATAATCCCAGCCCTTTGGGAGGCTGAGGCAGGAGGATCACTTAAGCCCAGAAGTTTGAAACCAGCTTGGGCAACACAGTGAGACCCTGTCTCAAAAAAAAAAAATTAGCCAAGTGTGGTGGATCACACCTGTGATCCCAGCTACTGGGGAGGGTGAGGCAGCAGGATCACTTGAGCTCAGGAGTTTTGATGCTGCAGTAAGCCATGATGATACCACTGCACTCTAGCCTGGGCGACACAGTGAGACCCTGTCTCAAAAAAAAAAAAACCACCACCACCAAAAAAACCACAAGATTCTATAAAATACTTCATGGTCTATTGTAAATTAGTAAGATGTAAAAACATCAGGTTAATGTTTTCATACATACTCAGTACAGAGCTATTATCTTTATACATATTCAAATGCATATTACATATTCAAATATAGCAGACTCTATCCAATTTTATCATTTTGTCATTCTTTTAACTTTATCATGGGCTCTGCTAACCATGGGTTTCCCAAAATTCAGAGAAAATCAATCTCTGAATCTCTTCAATTTCTAAGAAGAAAGAATCAAATTCATCCTTAGCAAAATACATTTATAGATGGGTCACTTATTCATGTTTATACCTCCCCAGTCCCCTTTGCCTTCCCAGGATTTAGAGACAACTCTTAGTAACAGGTCTTCTGCCTCTATTTTAAGATGAGGTAAAATGCAGGGGGCGGTGTAGGAGGGTAGGATGAAGGGCGAGTGATTTACTCAAAGTCACACAGTTACAAAAGTGGTCAAAACACTGAAGGACAACAACACAAATGGAAGTAAACGGGACCTAAAAATTACCTGACCCATATGTCCCAGGGAACCTTTCGAAGAAATATTTGAACACTTCCATGACTATCAAAGCATGATTAATTTCATCCACATTCATAAAATAGAATAAAACTACTATATTAGATTTACAAATATTAAAAATTAACCCATTCTGTAGGCAAGGGTGAGGGCAAAGAGAGACTCCTATATAATATGGACGGAAGTGTACACTACTACTATTTCTTTGGAGAGTAATTTGGAAATAACTGAAAAATATCTTTGACTCAGCACATCTCCTTCCAGGATTTTTCTTTCAGGCATGTTCTCATATGTGAACATGAATACTGCAGAGTTGTTTCTAACAGCAACAGACTGGACACAATTTAAATGGTCATCAAGAGGGAGATGGATATATAAAGTGTGACATATTCATACAGCAGAACACTAACCAGTTATTAAAGCAAGAGAGGCAGATATGTGAACTAAAAGAGAATAACCTTCCAGATATCTGATTACATCAACAAAGGACTCACGCCTGTAATCCCAGCACTTTGGGAGGCCGAGGCGGGCGGATCACGAGGTCAGGAGATCAAGACCATCCTGGCTAACATGGTGAAACCCCGTCTCTACTAAAAATACAAAAAATTAGCCAGGCGTGATGGTGGGCACCTGTAGTCCCAGCT
Source organism: Symphalangus syndactylus (assembly GCF_028878055.3). Classification (NCBI taxonomy): domain Eukaryota; kingdom Metazoa; phylum Chordata; class Mammalia; order Primates; family Hylobatidae; genus Symphalangus; species Symphalangus syndactylus. The sequence continues at coordinate 85,124,372 of NC_072426.2, forward strand.
ACTCGGGAGGCTGAGGCAGGAGAATGGCGTGAGCCTAGGAGGCGGAGCTTGCAATGAGCCGAGATCACGCCACTGCACTCCAGCCTGGGTGACAGAGGGAGACTCCAACTCAAAAAAATATATAATAAATAAACAAAGCAAGTAAATATAGCATACACCGTACACAACCATACGTGATTTTAAAAGGGTGGAAGAGGAGAGGTGGGAGACACTAAACACATCTGTATATTCACAAACCATGGAAAAATATGAGACGAGCACTAACGTGTCTGTGTCTGGGGTGGGAAACTTGGGAACTTAAGATTAAGTTAAGGAAGGAAGCAGACTTACTTTCTACTTATGTAAAAATATTAATATTACCAAATTTCAGTTATGCATATAAAAGTCACAAATTTCTCTAACATGATAATAAATCACCATATAAAAACCAGAAGCTCCTTCACAGTTTTCCCTCTAAGAATCTGATGAATGTACCTTTCCACTCTTCTATTGTGTGTTCTCTTTCATCTAATTGCTTGTCAGGGATCTTTGGTGGTGGCTGAAAAACACAGGGCAATAATAACCGAGTCAGTATGCTGGGAGTATTTTAACTCTTTGTAGTTATTTGAAATATCAGTCAGACAGATGACTTATAAAAATATATCATTAGATCAAGACTGATCAATCATCAACTTTCTTATATAGACAGAATAGTTTAGGAAGACTCCTTCATTGCAGGAAATAAAATGTTTAACTGTCTTTTTCTTTTCTTCCAGCTCTTGAAATTGCCACATTTTATTTATATCATAGATCATAGAATTCTGTTTTCCTTTGGATACAGTGGTTTGTTTTATAACTGAGTTAGAATGTTCCCCCAGAGCATTCAACATCCTAGTTCTCTGGTTAGGTATCCAGGCAAGATTGCAAAAAACAGTGGGAGGTAACTTTATTTTGTGTAGGAGGGGCTCGAATTTGTTCATTAGTTTACTTGACGTAGTCTTCATGAAGAAACAGAAAAACACCATCATCATGTATCTACATTTTTATTTAAAATTAAAAGGTCTCCTCCAAACCTAACTGTCATTCTAACTGTAAGAATTCAATATGTTCTGTAAACATTAAGAAAATAACTTACAGCTTCTGCTTCAGAAGGATCATACCAGACATTGATGTATGGGTGTTGGAGAGCTTCATCTACAGAGATCCTTTTAGATGCATCTATTACCAGCATTTTGGATAACAAATCCCTTGCCTGACTGGCTGCAAACATAATGATGTTAATGTACATATATTTGTAAAGGTTCTCAAATTATTAGTAACTTGCAGCAATTTGAGATTATTTTTTATTTTAAAAGCATATGTTTTAAAAATATTACTGTAAAATTATCTTATACATATGATTAAAATACATAAAGTTAAACAAAAAAAACAAAAAATCTCATTTTTTTTCCCATCATCCAGAGAAAACCTTGGGTTCATGTCCCGTAAGAGTATGAATACATATAGACACACAAACCCATACACACACACCATACACCCCAAATGGGATTAAATGTACATATTTGTAAAAAGTACCTTTAAGTTTGTTGTGTTCCGAGTCAGCTGGGAAAAGGACATCAGGGAAGAGTTTCTCAAAGCTATATCCGGCATATTTAGGTCTGTTTTCAACGTAAGTCCTTACTGTTGGTTGCAGTTTCTTCATGAATTCAGGACATGGTGTTCCAAGCTGTTCAATAACTTTATTCCACTGATCAATATCTAATATCAAGTAGCTAAGAAAAATACTCCATAACTAATGTTCAACACATTAGTCATATTCATATTACAAGAAAACAGAAATTTAAAAATTCCTAAGAAAGGATGTGGCAGTTATAAATTTTATATCTCACAGGCACCCCGCAAAAGGCAATGATTGTAGGTGGACAGAAATGATCAATAAATAAGCTTTATTAACCTTATTTATTGTGTGTTCATACTGATTTTACCTTAAAATGGAAACTTAAACTCACTAATTCTAAATAAAATGATAAGCAACTAAGAATAATGACAATTACTATCCACAGTGGCTCTAACTGCAAACTGCACACAATGCTATAATAATACACAAAATTTTTCCTTTTCTGTCAATTTATCAGAAAACATGATTATATCTCCTAGACAATATTTCTAGAACACATCCTGTTTTACCGAGTTTTCTACACTAACAGAAAATAATCAGTTGCAATAAAAATAAAGGTTTTGATAAAAGTGGCCTTTTCTTTTGCCATTCTTTGTTTAGCTTAGGTTTAAAAAATTTTTCTAAAGCTCTGATCCTTATAAAAAAGATTCAGTTTTTTGGTAAGTTGTAAGGTTAGGATTTCCTGGTCTCATTTCCTCTAGTCTTTACACTCCAGGACCCTGAAGGCCAAGGCCTAAAACTCACTTATCGTAATCTTGTGAATATGGCTTTTCCCATTCTTCCTCCTGAAACAATTCTAAGTGTTACTAGCTGGTAAACACATAACAAATCACTGTTAATATAAATACTAAAAGTAGTGGGATGAACAAAAAGCATGAATCCAAAGCTATTGTTACTATATAAAACTACTACTGCTGAAATTCTCAGATGAAAGGGTCAGTATGTTATGTGAGTAATGAGACAACAATCAAAAGACGCAAACCACACAGAACATTAACAAAAAGGAGGTAGGGGACAAAACAAAAGGATGGCCAGAAGCAACAGACAGCTCCAAAATTCATATTAAGTTGTACGTATTTCTAGACTTAAGTGTATAATTATTATAAATTTTTAATGCAAGCCATGATTTTTGATTTAGGTTAAATAAATCAACTCAAAGCCAGCAAGTAATTGCGCATAATTACAATTAAGCAGGGTTCAGAATTAACATATGAAACAATAAATAAGGGAAAGAAAAGTCTATGTCAAATAGTAGGTGGTATTTTAAGAGTAATTTAACAATATGTTAGGGAGAGACAAAATACATTACACCTGACCAAACTGAAGTGCTATCATACATTTTGACCTTTAGAAACTACATTTCAGGCCAAAGATAAGGATACGATCTGTACCTGGGAACAAAACACCACCTTTGATCATTTCTCCCATGATGCACCCAACTGACCAAATGTCAACTGAAAACAAAATGCAATGACATTAACATAAAGATTTTGGTTAAAATAAAAAAAAAAAAAAAAAGAAAATCACACACACCATGTATACTTTAAAATTATAAAAAGCAGTATAAAATAAAAATGAGTGACAGTGAATGTGCTCTGACTACCAGCAGAGACTGTATGTCCTACTGCCAGATGCAGCCTACAAATATTTCAGCTTATCTCAACAATTTTTGAACTATAATAGCCACAAACTTTATGCCTGTTTAAAAACCCATCTGTATAAATGTAGCATATTCATTTTCATTAGAGAACATAAAGAAGTTCATTGCCTAACTAATTAACTGCTGCAGCAGCACAAGGATACAGTCCCTTCCTGGAAAGAGGATTTTGTGGCAAACCATTTCTCCCATAATGCACCCCACAGACCATAAATCCACTATATGTTTGCAGCACAAAAGAAGGAAAAGCAAAGCAAAAGGTCATTAAAATCAAAGAAGCATAATATGACTGCATTATATAAAAACTGCAAAACATCACGAAAAGAAAAAAGTGATCGTAACTTTAGCTAATGGAATAATTTAAAACACAAATTATTTTTTGAAAGTCTTTGGTTCACAAAAGAAAATATAAAGTGTGGCATTTTAACTACATATCTAATTTCAAAGTGAGAGCTATGCACAGAAATTGCATAAATAGAAAAACCCTGCATGTTTGTCCCTGGGAATTTGTTTATAAAATATGAAATAGAACCAAACACAAACTTTGTAAATAAAAATGTACATGAGGTAGTAAAATTATAAAAATAAAATCTTTATACTATACTATTTATAAGTTCAACTGTGCATTATACTCCCTAAGTTTAAGAAAAAAGCATGAGAAAATAATTCAGCATATTAAAATATCTAACAAATAATCTCTATGAATAACTACAATAAAAAAGTTAATCTAAAGCTCTTTAGAATTTTTAAACTGGATTTCCCAAATATATTTAATTGAGAAGTGCTATGCTTGTTCTGAATTAAAAGTCCATTTGTTTTCTTGGCAACATCATGCTACATTTACCCTACTATCCCAAAAGGAACAAGTGCACAGAGAATGAACAACTAATCAAGGAAAACTTAGTAAGAGAAATGTATTTCATGTTTCCTACCTAAAGTTTTTTAAACCCCATAAAACCAAACTGCTTTTGGTTTAAGAATTTAGTTTTGGCTAGATACAGTATGACAGTTCCCACGAATTGACTTTGAAGAGTCTCCTGGAAGACTTACTGATGACCCTTGCCAACTGCAAATGGGAATCCCAATCAATGTTGACAAGAATCTGCTAGACACAGAAACAGACAATTTGGAATCTCCACCTACTAAGGGAAACTGACAACACATCGGGGCATTTTATGCCTTTGGATTTGAATATCACACAAAAAGCAGAGAGTTAAGTGCTTGCAGTTTAATAGGAAAAGAGGGAAAAATGAGCAATTTAGAAGGAAAAGCCTCAGAAACTTGCATTTAGTTGTGACATCTGAAGGTCCCAATTCTTTAAAATGACAAGAGGAAAATGGCACAAATAGATGTCAGAAAGACACATGCCCTTTACTCATGTTAAAGGACTTAGAAAATTAAAGCCTGTACTTTCTAATACAGTACATTCTTATTAAAAGGCTGCCAGTTCACTGAAGAGTCTTAGGAGCTAAACTGGGAATTACTTTTGGAAATACTGTGGAACTAAAGTTTCCCTAAAATGTCATATTAAAATGAATGTTTTCATATTTATGTAATGGTTCAGCTTTCAAGGATAAGATTTTAGAAAAAAAAGTTAATATTTATAAATTAGTGCCTCAGAGAAAAATTTTTTCTAAGGTTTTCGTTATTGACAAAAATCTATTAGAATAAATCCTCTCTACAGATTTTATAGAGAATGTTAAACTTTAAATATCCAGCATACAACTTATTTAGTAACTTTCAGAAAAGCTTGTTTTTAAACAAAAGTATTTTGAAAGCTGCAAGCATGAGAGAAGATATTATCTGGGCCAGTGAAGACTAGGAACATAAGTCTGATTCATACACAACTCTAGCTTTAAGCTAACTGTGTAGTCTATTAAAGCAGTTAAAAATATATTGATTACACTGCTTTCCAAAATGCTCTGACTAGTCTGCAATAAAAGGTACATAAAGCAAAGTTGTTAAAATGGGTGGGAGGCCAGGCGTTGTGGCTCAAGCTCCTGTAATCTCAGCACTCTGGGAGGCCGAGGCAGGTGGATCACCTAAGGTCAGGAGTTCGAGACCAGCCTGGCCAACATAATGAGACCCTGTCTCTACTAAAAATACAAAACTTAGCCAGGCATGGTGGCATATGCCTATAGTCCTGCCTACTCAGTAGGCTGAAGCAGGAGAATGGCTTGAAGCCAGGAGGTGGAGGCTGCAGTGAGCCAAGATGGCATGACTGCACTCCAGCCTGGTCTACAGAGCGAGACTCCATCTCAAAATAAATAAATAAATAAATAAATAAATAAATAAATAAATAAATAAATAAGATAAATAAAATCAGTGTGAGGTGTCATTAAAAGGAGGAAGTACTTATGTTTAACCTTGCTGGCTAATGTAGTTATAATCATTAAGCATTACATTTGACTCCCGTTTCCTAGGGTGGGAGTGCGAAGGCAAGAAGGTGATCTACATAATTCTTAACTAAAGAGGAACCACATGTCAATTCATTTTTTATTTTATTTTTTGAGACAGAGTCTCACTTTGTTGCCCAGGCTGGAATGCAGTGGTGCAATCTCAGCTCACTGTAACCTCCACCTCCTGGGTCTGAGAGATTCTCATGCCTCACCTCCAGAATAGCTGGGATTACAGGTGTGCACCACCACACCTGACTAATTTCTGCACTTTCAGTAGAGACAGGGTTTTGCCATGTTGCCCAAGCTGGTCTAGAACTCCTGGCCTCCAGTGAACCACGAGCCTCGGCCTCCCAAAGTGCTGGGATTACAGATTTAAGTGACCATACCCAGCCTCAATTCTTTATATGACAGTTTTTCTTAGTGCTAATTTCTGGCAGGGAGCTATCCTAAGATCATATTTATAGGACACTGACACATAACACCATATCTATGACAATCAATTACAGCAATTGCAAAAGCAATCTTTGTGCTGGTGGGTCACTTGAAGTTATCAATTCTCAAAAAAAAAAACTTCAAATTTCAGGTAGACAGTAAGTAAAAACAGCATATTTACTTAAGAATAAAAAATTAATAGCAAATGTTTAAAGTATTTGTTTTTAATTAGCTCAGAAAATAAAGCTCAGCTTAATCGTATCTTTTATAAAAAAGGAATCTTAAAAGTTGACTTATTACAATTTCCTGATTCAAAATGAACTGCTATTCCAGATTCTTTGCCAGAAAAAATGTCTAGGTTTCATTCTTGGTAGTATTTTGGATGAAGTCACCACATTTTTTAAAACGATGGTTTATTTCCATAAAATCCTATGCTTCTTAGCAGATTTATTCATCTCCTAAATTTCTAAGACTCAACAGAATTTCTTCCTAAATTAAATATAAGTAGGTATATCCATACAAAATGTTTAAATTCATGATCTACATGCCAGATAATTTTGTTCAACACTGATTCTTAGGTTGATTGATACAACTCGATATACTCACACAAAATACTAAAAGTCATTTCCTTAAGGCTGGATACGTTTTAATGAAACTTTACTGCTTCCTTCAAGAGGTCACCTTAATTATCCATCAGCTTTGCAGAGGCCTTAATGTATCTCTTAAAGTTTACGATGAGTGCTACTTCTATGAGCTTTAGTTTCATGGGGTTGGAAATATGGTCAAATATCACTGATGTACACTAACAATAAACTGTCAGTACACTATACATCCCTGAGACCATGTTAGAAATGTTCATTTTCAAGTTATAGGCAAGCAAAGACCATAAATTCTGTCTCAGGGCCATGGCAACAAATTCTTTATCCAATGGTAGTACTGATGTTATTATGTATCCGTATTTAAACAAATAAGGGCCCCAAGTTTTTCCAAACATTGATGACAAAATTTATAGTTACCTGCAAACTTTTGATATACATTTCAAACAATGATACACATTTAACTCAATGTACTTCAGCTTAAGTATTTACATAAAAAATCTACTGAATAAAGAAAACAGCTAAATCAGAAAAATACTTCAAATAAATGTGTGTGCTGACCGTTTTCCTTGTAGCCCATGCCGAGGATGACCTCGGGTGCTCTGTAGTAGCGAGTCACTACGTAAGGCGTCATCATAAAACTCGTTCCTGCAGTCCTGGCCAGACCGAAGTCAAGAATCTTCAAAGTGCAGTCAGATTTTACTACTATATTACTGGGCTTTAAGTCCTTCAGAAAATAAAAATTAAAAAATGACTGCCATGATATATAGGAAAATCCTACAGTTTATAATAAAGTTATACTATCCCTTGCAAAACATTCATGTTAATTGTTCATTTTTCTCACTGTAATATTACTGCACTGATTCATCATTAAAAGGCAAATCTGAGAAGTCAGCTTTATGGGATTTAAAATTTATGAATACATACAGTTATTAGAGAAGTTAGTAATGTTTTAATTGCTAGAAATTATGATTAGCTAGACGTTTTTGGTTAAATAGAGTAAAAGGGATTTGAAAAGACATCGCAAAGCTCACATAAAAAACTACTATAGCAAAAGAGTCATAAGTTAGCATTTATATTCATTTGCATAACATATTACCAATATTTTTAAAATTTCATTTTAAAGTCATAATAAGCTTTATACAGATGTTTTAAGTCAACAATGAGCCATCTTTGTCAATCCTAACAAATGTTATTTGATCTTTTGGATTGGCAGATACCCAGTTCCAAAGGACCAGAAGAGTCATTATCCATTTTTCCATCCCTGATTTCCCACCTGAAGTCACACAAATTTGCTATAAAATTTTTGTCTGTTTGTAGAAGTAGGACACCATTGCCTTGGTGCCACTAATCTATAAAATTACTTGCTATAGATACTACTGAATAATTCAGAATTTTTCACCTGGCCCCTACTTTAACATATTCTGTGCTGTGCCCATCAAAAGTCAGGAAGCAGCATAAACACTCATGGCTTCATGTTCAACATACTTTGCCTGTTAGCCTTGATGAATACTATTATAAGCCAAAGGACCAAAAAAGGAAGAAAGCATAAATCCACAACACAAATGCACTGTGTTACCTGTACTGACATGCAGTATACATATTAAATATCACCGATTAATACAAAAAAGGAAAACAGCCTGCTTGAAAGACAACTATTACTTTTGTAATGTTAACATACAGAAAAGCATGTATGTTGTCTTTAACATATTTTGACAGGCAATCACGGATGGGTTTAGAAGATTTGTAATCTAGTGGTTTTATGAAATTAAATATACCAACAATTCAAAGGTCTTAATGAAACAGAAGAAAAAAATTTTCATTATTGGTATTCTGTAAACATTATGTTGCTAATACTTCTAAAATACAGTACCTCAGCAAAGAAACACTGCATGTTTAAGAATAAATATTACAAGCTTTGATACTACTTCAATGTTTAATGTGACGGTTGAAGGTTACTGGCTCTTTATACTAGCAGATTCCAATTTAGAAATAACATTCCAATTTTAAGCACTTTATTGTGAAAAAATTAAGAGCAAAGTAAAAATTTTTAAAGACAGGCATTTTTATTAAGCAAAAAAATTGTCAAAAAAAGCCTCAAAGACTATTAATTGAAATTCATCCATATATATCAATATGTACCTTACAGCTGTTAATTACACTGCTAACTATATATAAGAATAGTAACTTAGAATTTATGCAGGCAGTGGAACTAACCCAACATTCTGTCTTCTTCCCCCAATTTTTCTAGCTTCTTCAGGCAAGGGCACATGGGTAGTTCTAGTTCATGGGATGTGAGTGGAAGTAAAGGAGAGAAAGGCCAGTGCACAACTTCCTGTCATCTCCTGCCCTGCTTTGGTGATTAGGAACTTTCCAGAGGATTCTCTGGCAGCCTGGGTTGCTGATCATCTATGTAAATGCACAGTCCACAAACCCACCATGTTCTGCACCACACATTCAGCAAAGGAAATAAGCCTGCGTCGTGCTAAGCCACTGAGAATTAAGGGTTTATCTGTTATTCAGTACAGCTGAGTCTATTCTAACACTGAAACTGGTGTCAGAGGTGGGGTGTTAATTATTATAAAAACATAAGATCCTGCCTTAGCAGTTGAGCAGCAGGGAAACTCACATCAAAGGCTGGAAAGGTGATCTAGGTTATGTAGTAACAAAACATTTCATGAAGCTGTCACCTGCACAGCCACTTGTACAATGAACCTGAAGCTCTAGCACAGGGGCTGGCAAATTAATGCCTGCCTGCTTTGTAAAGGAAGTGCTGATACTGAAACAGTCACGCTCATTCAAGTACATATCACCTATGGCTGCTTTTGTGTTACAATGGCAGAATCTTGTGGCTGTGACACAGACTATTATTCACAAAGCCTAAAATATTTACTACATGGCTTTGACAGAAAAAGTTTGTTGAACCCTGCTCTAGAAGAGACTGGAAAGCAAAACTTCAGTAGTTTGTGTTGGTAGCTACTGGTTGCATTTAAAAGTAGCCACTTTTTAAAGCAGAAATAAAAGGGAAGAGAGCCTAGAATTTCAGGGTCTTGCCATTTTGGAAAAGTTAAATGCTACTAGACCCCTGAAAGAAGGTATGGTAGATTGTTCTGCAAATATTCCTGCCCACCCCATACTGTGTCCTCAGCCTATTGATAGGTTCAGTCACTTGTCTTATTTTGGCCAGTGGAATATGCGGGAATGTGTTTGATTCAGCATAGCTCTTGCTCTTCTACCTTTCACCATGAGAAGAGCATGTCTCTGGTGTATGCTTCAGTTTAGATGCTGAAACCTGAATATGGGACAAGTTCAGACTTGACCCATAGTTTGGAGCAGTGTCACACAGCCAACCCTGCAGACCCAAGTAAACAATAAATACTGCTTTAACCCACTGCTATCTTGGGTTGGTTTCTATGCATCATTTTCACATAATAATTCTGAAACCCTTTCAGGGAAAAAGTCCTGTAAAATTTTCAATTCATAAAATTGCCTCAGTCTGCCAACAGAAGCTTGAAAGCTTACAGGAAGACTGAAGACAGCCTCAATTAAGTCCAAGAATACAGGACCCATGAGCTAAAAAAGATGCTATGAAAAGAACTACAATCAGAAAGATAACAAATCTCTTAAATTTCTGAAAGAGTTAACTGCCAGACCTAACGCCAAAGGTCTATGATCCTTCTATATTTCAAACAGGAGTTCTCAATTCACAGTAATTTTGCCCCAAAATAATATTTGGCAATGTCAGAAAACATTTTTGATTGTCACAACTGGGGAGTGCTACTGGCATCTAGTGGGTAGAGGCCAGGAATGCTACTAAACATTCCATCATCAAAAGAACTGTTTGCTCCAAAAATGTCAATAGTGGCAAGGCTGAGAAGGATGGCCTTAAAATGACCCTTGGGCCCCAATCTTTTGTAGGTAAGAAGCAGGCTGAGAAAGGTGAGCAGCCCTCAAGGAAAATACATTCTTCAATACCCACTTTACATATATTCATGAGGATAGCAAAAAAGATGACTCTCCCACAGGGTAGAGACAGGTATTATACAGAACCATAGAGATCAGTCGGGGCTGATTAGGAATATTCCCCACCCAGGGCAAGGGACACTCACAATGTCTGTACAGAAGAATTTAATTACAACTAATCAATGACTGCATTTTTCAGTTTTCTAAATGGGATTGTTCACTGTGGTAACACTGGCCCTGTCTGACAACTCTATCTATGGTATTTGGCAGGGGAGCAGTGGTTATAGGGGTGGCCATATAATTTGGTCATTCCAGTTTCTATGTTTCTGGACCAAGAAGAACAATGTCTGGATTTGATAAATGTCTTGATGAAATAGAACTCTGGGTTATTTCCCTTAAGAAGGCGTGGAATAAAGGGAGCGAAGGAATGTTTGCCAGCCAGAAGGACCGACCGTGGCAGAGGCTGGGGCTCACCACTATTCTGAAGTCTGCTCTCCCCACATTTCCGAGTTTCCTTACAAATTAAGCAAGTCTTATGGCTAGCTTTGTCAATGCACTCTAAGCAGAAGTGACACATGTCACTTCCAAGCAAAGAAGAGCCATGCACATCACTTGGCTTTCTGTTTCCAACAAAATGACCCACAACTGTCTGGATGGTGGGACCTCATCAGCTTTGGTCTCAGAGTAGTAATCCTGACTTGTCCTGAACCCCTAAGGGATGAAAGGTCAGGTTATTTTACCAAGTAAGTAACCTCAGACTAGCAAAAGTACTAGCCAAGGGTGGAGGTGAATCTAGTATAAGTAGTAGAGCAGAGAGATGAGTACCAATCGTGGCCTCAAGACCACCTGCAAAAAACTTAAATGCATATCTCCACTCTAGAGTTTCCCAAAGAGCCCAAGCTAAGATAAAGGGAGATTCTTCATAATAGATAACAGACCCCAGTAGGTCTCATTAACTCCACTTTATCACATCAAGAAATTTTCTACAGATGCACTTCATTTTTACCACTTTATGTACTGATACTAAGGGAGTAAGTTAGAATATCCCAATACAACTGTGCCTGTGCCATTCTTCTATTTTCTACAGTTTAAGCTTTTTGTATAGCAACTCTACTTCATGTATAATTGTATATCCTAATTGGATAGTATCTTTCACCTTTAAAACGTGAGACTCTTTATTCTCAGAGAGGAATGCTTCCTCTCTGACCCCACCATATTCAACTTTATCTCATTAAATAGAGTTACCCTTGTTTTGATGTTTGCATTTTCCTGGTATAAGTCTGCCAACCTCTCTGCCTTCAGCTTTTTGAAGTTAGCTACAAATGTCTGTGTTATGGAAACACGCAGTTGTTGTTGAGCCTTGTGTGCTGCCAAAATCTGACCTTTTTAAACTAAGGAACTAATCTCATTAACATATTACCATAAATATTGCTCTTTTGTATTTTTGTGTTTGTTTTTTATGGTTCTTGTTGTTTTCATTGTTTTCTATCTTCTACCACTTGGTCTGGTTTTCTGGTTCAGCCACCTGCTATCCTCATTAATCTGGAACCTTTCTATTTAGAGGGGTGTGCTTTACTAAAATCAAATGAACTTCCACAATGTTCGATTACTGCACCGGTCTAAGGACTCAGGAAACAAACAAACCAAACCTAAAAGTTTCACTCGTCTGCTCTACTTCACACAGTGTATGAGTAGGGGCTCAGGAAGATAAAATACTCTCCCATTTAAAGAGATTTTTATTATGTTATTTAAACATTGCATTAGACAAATGATTAGAGCAGCTGTATATGTAATATACAAGGAATTCACTTAGAATGATAATTAAGGATAAGCCTGCAGGACTGTTCACTAAAAAAAAGCCTCAATAGCCTTAAGACATTATTGTCTTGTACTGTGAAATTTCTGTATTTATTTTATTACATGAGTAAGGTTATTTGACGCAGATGACTCAGAAGGAAGATTAATTTTACTGAATTAAATAATTTAAAAAAATTCCAGGCTGAGCATGATGGCTCATGCCTGTGATCCCAGCACTTTGGGAGGTCGAGGCGGTTGGATTGCTTGAAGCCAGGAATACAAGACCAGCCTGGGCAACATGGCAAGACCCTGTCTCTACAAAAAAATAAAAAATAAAAATTTGCCAGGCATGGTGGTACATGCCCATAGTCTTAGCTACTTGGGAGGATGAAGTGGGATGATCACTAAGCCCAGGAGGTAAAGGCTGCAGTGGGCCATGTTCATGCTACTGCACTCATGCCTGGGTGACAGGGAGAGAACCTGTCTCAAAAAAAAAAAAAAAAAATTCTTTTCAACCTGTTGAACCCAAGAGTTCGAGGCTGCAGTGAACTATGATTATGCCACTGCATCCTGGCCTGAGTGACAGAGGAAGATTCTGTCTCTTAGAAAAAAAAAGAAAATCCTCTCAATACTTTTCAAAGAATACGCTATATTTAACTAAAATACAAAACATACCAACACAAAAAAATTTGTACATAAATGTTCATGTCAGCATTACCTGTAACAGTCAGTGGTAACAACCCAAATTATAATCAAGTGATAAATGGATAAACAATATATCTATACAGTGAAATATTTGTCAAAAAAATGACATGAAGAACTGACACACAATAAATACATGAACGAACCTTGAAAAGATTATGCTAGCTAAAATAAGCCAAGCACAAAATATCACATATTATATAATTCTATGCACATGAAATGTCCAGAATAGACAAATACACACAGACAGAAAGTAGATTAGTGTTTGCTTAGGGCTAGAGGTGAAAGGAATACAGAAAATGGGAAATAAAGATGAGTGGATGTGGAGTTTCTTTTAGGGCAATGGAATTTTCTAAAGTTAAGATTGTGGTAAGGAGCATACAATCTTCAAATATAATAAACACTGAGTTGTACATATTAAACGAATAAATTGTATGGCATGTAAATTATATCGCAAAAAAGCAGTTAAAAATCCCAGAGAACAAAAATATAAAATATTTCCGACTATATATATATATATAACAATTCTGGCAAATACTCAATTTTGGTAACTTCGTAATATTCAATTTCCAATTTGAAACGACTGGTAATCATAGCAGTTTGTTTTGTACACTGCTTCACTTCAGAGCAAAAACAAACTTTACATTGCTCCATATAAAGCAGTGAAATACAGTGATCCTAAGAATTTGATGAGAGGCAGTGATGTCAGCCAAAATAGCTCCACAGAAGCACCATAAAACATCAAAGTGTCAGAATAAACTTTTTCAGAATTCTGGAAATTATTCAAAGGTTTATGGCAATCAAGTGAACTCAGAACCAAGAAAATGGCAACAATAGGAAACCACCTCACACCCATTAGGATGGTTACTATGAAAAAAATAAAGTGTTGGTAAGAATGAGGAATAACTGAAACCCTCCTGTACTACTGGTGGGAATGTAAAATGGTAGAGCTGCTATGGAAAACAGTGTGGCAGTTTCTCAAAATGTTAAAAAGAATGACCATGTGATCCGGCAATTCCACTTCTGGCTATAGCCCAAATGAACTGAAAAGTAGGGTCTCAAAGAGATATTTGGACAAACATGTTCATAGCAGCATTTTTCAAAAGAGCTAAATGCGGAACCAACCCAACTGCCACTGACTGATGAATGGATAAGCAAGTATGGTATATACATAAATGGAATATTATTCAGCCTTGAAAAGGAAGGATATTCTGACATATGCTGCAACATGGATAAACTTTGAGCACATTATGCTAAGTGAAATAAGCCAGTTGCAAGGAGGCAAATACTGCATGAATTCCGCTTATATGAGGTATTTATAGTAGCCAAAATCATGTAGACAGAAAATAGAATGATGTCTGTCGGGAGTTGCGGGGAGAGGAGAATAGGGAATTACTGTCTGGTGGGTGTACAGTTGCATCTTCACAAGATGAAAAGAATTCTGGAGATGGATGGTGGTGATGGTTGCACATTATGAATGTATTTAATGCCACAGAACTGTACATTTAATGGTTAAAATGGCACATTTTATATGTATTTACTACAATAAAAAGGTGGGGGAAAAAACACCGGGAAATACTTCCAGCATTTTTTTTTTTTTTTTTTTTTTTTTTGAGACGGAGTCTCGCTCTGTCGCCCAGGCTGGAGTGCAGTGGCGCAATCTCGGCTCACTGCAAGCTCCGCCTCCCAGGTTCACGCCATTCTCCTGCCTCAGCCTCTCCGAGTAGCTGAGACTACAGGCGCCCGCCACCACACCCGGCTAATTTTTTGTATTTTTAGTAGAGACGGGGTTTCACCGTGGTCTTGATCTCCTGACCTCGTGATCCGCCCGCCTCGGCCTCCCAAAGTGCTGGGATTACAAGCGTGAGCCACCGCGCCCGGCCTACTTCCAGCATTTTAACTAGTCTTTGGCTCTACCTGCCTCCCTAACTAGGCAAGGATTTTGAAGAAAGCAGCCACATTTTCAGTGTGGGACCCTGGTCCTAGGCTAGACAGAGGCATTCCTTGAAAACATGGTTAAGGCAAGTAAATAGCCCAATGCTGCCTGGGACAAAACATTAAAGTGGAGGAGAAAACAAGATACGGCATACCATCAAGCATACCAACTTTGCGTAATGGGAGTTCCAAAAGGAGAAAAAATATTTAAGAAAATGATGACTGAAAATTTGCTAAATTTGATAAAAGATATGAATCTATTTTTTCTTTTTAGCTTCCTTCCATCCTGATCAAAAAAGACATGAATCTACATATCCAAGTTGCTGAATGAATTCTAAGATGGATAAACATAAAGAGATCTGCACTAAGACACATAAACTGTTGAAAGCCAAAGAGAAAAAGGCATCTTGAGGGCAGCAAGAGAGGTGCATTTGTCACTTATAAAAGACCCTCAACAAGCTTAACAGCTGATTTATCACTGGAAGCCATGGCAAAACAAATAGCAATGGATGATACATGTAAAGTGCTGAAAGAGGCCAGGTGGGGTGGCTCACGCTTGTAATCTCGGCACTTTGGGAGGCCAAGGCGGGCAGATCACTTGAGGTCAGGAGTTCGAGACCAGCCTGACCAACATGGTGAAACTCTGCCTCTACTAAAAATATAAAATATTAGCCAGGCGTGGGGGCGGGCCCCTGTAATCCCAGCTACTTGGGAGGCTGCGGCAGGAGAATTGCTTGAACCCGGGAGGTAGAGGTTGCAGTGAGCTGAGAATCGAGAAGACAAGACAAATGGGAGGGGAGGGGTGGGGAGAGAGGAGAGGGTGGAGAAAGGAAGGAAGGGGAAGGGAGGGAGGAAGGGAGGGAAGGAGAGAAAAGAAAGAAAAAAAGAAAAGAAAACAAGGAAGGAAATGGTAAGACATCCTATGTTTGTGAATTGGAAGACTAAATATTGTTATGATGGCAAAACTACCTAAGCAATCTACAGATGCAATGAAATCCTAATTAGAATTCTAATTGCCCTTTCTGCAGAAATAGAATGATACTCAAATTCATATGGCATCACAAAGGGCTCTGAAAAGCTAAAACAATATTGTAAAAGAATAAAGCTGGAGAATTGATACTTCTCCATTTCAAGTTACTACGAAGCTAAAAGTGATCAAAATAATGTGGTACTAGTATAATATATGGTCAGGCACATAGGAACTATGTGAAACAGAACTGAGAGTCCAAAAATGAAACCATGTACCTATGACCAACTGTTTTTTGACAGGGGTGCCAAGACGATTCAATGGGGTAAGAGTAGTCTCTAACAAATGGTGCTGGCACAACTAAATTGCCACTGCAAAAGAATGAAGATGGAACCTTACCTCATACCAGACAAAAGATTAACTCAAAATAGATCAAAGACCTACATGTGAGACTTAAACTATAAAACTCTTAGAAGGGCACATAAGACTAAATCTTCATGACCATGGGTTTGACAATGGATTATTATACATGATACCAAAAGCACAAGTGATGAAATAAACTATTGTATTTCATTAAAATTATAGTTTTTGTGCATTAAAGGAAATCATCAGCAAAGTTAACAGACAATCTACAGAATGGGAGAAAATATTTACAAATTATATACCTGATAAAGGTTTCATATATGAAATATATAAAGAAATGCTACAACAACAACAAAAAGACAAACAAACCAATTTAAAAATGAGCGAAGGGCTGGAATACACATTTCTCCAAAGAAGATACACAAATGGCCACCAGCACATGAAAAATGCTCAACATTATTAGTCGTTAGGGAGATGCAAAGTAAAATCACAAGAAACACCACTTCATACCCATTAGGATGGCTAGAATTTAAAAAGTCAGATAACAAGTACTGACAACGACGTGAAGAAACTGGAACCCGCATACACTGCTAGTGGGAATGTAAAATAGTGCGGTCACTGTGCAGTTTGATGGTTCCTCAGAAAGTTAACTACAGAATTACCATAAGACCCAGCACTTCCAGTCACAGGTATATCCCAAAGGACTGAAAATGGATATTCAAACAAATATTTGTGCTTGAATTTTCATAGCACTATCCATAATAGCTGAAAGGTAGAAATAACCCAAATGTCCACCGATAGATGAATGGATAAACAAAATATGGTATATAGAATATTATTCAGTCATAAAAAGGAATGAACTATTGATACATGGTACAACATGGAGAAATCTTGAAAACATCATGCTGTATTTCATATAAATGGAAACATAAAGGCAAATCTATAGACACAGAAAGCAGACTGGTATCATGCCAGGGCAAAGATGCACAACTGCTTAAGAAACATGGGGACTTTTTTGGGGGTAATGAAAATATTTTAGAATTTAATATGGGTGGTAGTTGTACAGCACTGTGAATGTACTAAAAATGCCACTTTAGAATGGTTTTGTTACATGAATTTCACCTCAATGAGAAAACAAAGAGTATGATGATAGTTTTTTCTACTAACCCGATGAATAATTCCAGCAGAATGAAGGTGCTTGATTCCACACAGCATCTGATAGAGAAGGTAGGACATTCTTTCATGATCTAGCTCCATCTGAATCACTTGGCAAAGATTTGCATCCATGAGCTCCATGACTATGTAACTTTAAGAGTGAAAAAAGAGAACAACAGCTAAAGTGTCCAGCAGCAATCTAAGAAAAATGTACTAACTTAACAAAATTTTAATTATCACACTTACACATCTTGAAATTCTTCTAGGGATTTCTGTGGTGTGAAAACATTCAAAAGGCCAATTATCTATAATAAAAGTCGAGAGACAGAAAAATTAGAAATTACTTTCCAATATTTTAATTCGGGAACTAAAAATACATGAGTTAAAAAAAACTACCATCAGTTTAAAATCTTTCTTTACATTCTAAGCTCAAGTAATTGCTTTTATTTTATACTGCAACTTTATGGGCACGAGTTGGAGGAGGGGATGGATAGGTGGAGGCACAGAGGATCTGTAACCCATTTATCTGTAATTCCATTTACGAACAGTCAATTATCAAGCACTTACATTATACAAACCTCTACATAATTTATCAGCAAATCTTAAATCCCTTCTACCAGCTCTTTTCCAATTCAGTGTCTCTATATAATCTCAGCCCTTTCCTCCCTTGGTTTTTCATAATACTGCACTTGCCCAGTTTTCTTCATTCCCAGTCTATTTCACTGGTTCATCCATAAGCATATCCCTTCTCACTATTGTGTTTAATCCATTTCTTTTCACTTTTTGCATGGACATCTCACAAAATAAGGTAATGCTGAATTCATTTTCATTCCTACCCAAACCCCTTACTTTCCCAGGGTGCCCTCTCTTTTACAAAAGACTCAGGGTGATTTTTGACTCCTTTTTCAGTGTATGCACCATAATAAATACTCATAGAATGCTGTCCATTCTACTGTCAATCTGACTTTCAATCTCTTTTTTCCATTCCCTGTGCTATAAACAGGTTGAAGACTAACATCTAGACTGTTCATGCTGTAATTCCTTCTAACACTAGTGTTACAGATTGATTGTCCCTCACACACACACCCCACACAATTCATATGTTTAAGTCCTAGCACCCAATGTGATAATATTTGGAAATGGGGCCTTTGGAAGGTAATAAGGTTTAGATTAGGTCATGAGAGTGGGGCCCTCATAGTGGAATTAGTGGCCTAAAACAAGGGAAGAGAAAGAACAATTTTTCTCTCCCTCTCCTTGAGCACACACTGAAGAAAGCCAAGTGAGGACAAGGTGAAAAGTTGGCCACCTCCAAGTCAGGAAGCAGGCCCTCACCAAGAATCAAATTGGCCAGCAACTTGATCTTGAACTTCCCAGCCTATAGAATTGTGAGAAATAAATCTCTGTTGTTTAAGACACCTAGTGTACAGTATTTTGTTATGGTGGCCTGAGCTGATTAAGGGTCACTAACGATGGTTTTCTACCAATCCAGCTACCATTTACTGGCTATAATATGGTAAAAGAAAGACCTGATCATATTACTTACCTCCTCAAAAATTTAAAGCCAACAAATATATTCGGAAACTCCCTTGCAGTATATTCAAAAGCCTCCATGATACGCCATCAACTCACTTCATCTCCTGCTCAGTCCTATATTAAACTTCATACTTTAGCTATGCTAGTTTTAAGAATGTCATTTTAAAAATGTTTTGATGCCTTTAAACATACTATTCCCTATGCTTGTCATTTATCTACTGAACTTAATTATCTTCCAGGTGAACCTCTTTTGTAGATTCTGACAACCCCTAGTTCTTGACAGAGTTGACTATTCTCTCTACTTTGTCCCCAGTTATCTTCTAATGTTGTTATGGTATTCAGCACACTGTAGTCTAGTCTCATTTTCACATCAGCCTCATCCCTACCACAGAGAATCCTTATTAGAAAGAACTGTGTCTTAATCACTTTTATTGCCTAGTATATGGCAAGTTACATGACACACATATAAAAATGTTTGCTGACAATGATACTTAGGGATGGGAATTTGTTTTTTAGGCATAAACTTTATAAGGGCAGAATTGATGTTTTTCTTTTAGGCATTCAGCTTTACATAAGGTATTTAAATATTGGTTCAGTGAATAAATTTGGAAAAATAATACACCAGGAAGGGCCAAACAAATTTAAGATAGGGAAATGATAATAAGAAAGCATCTGGCTACTCTAAATAAGTTCAAGTCTACCAACCACAGGCAATGCACAATAGGAGACTTGGACAAATAGTAAATCTATTCTCATTAATATGTGGGAAGCCCCAAAGTAGAAGAGAGGTATTAAAGATTAAAGGCATACAGACACAGAAAGAAGATTAGTGGTTGTTTAGAACTGAGAAGGATGGCAGGTAGGGGAATTACAGCTAAAGGATAAAAAATTTCTTTCTTTTATCCTGAGGTGATAAAACTATTCTAGAACTGACTGTAGTGATGGTCCCACATATCACTGAATATACTAAAAATCAGTGAATGGTATATTTCAAATGGGTGAATTGCATGATATAGAAATGATATTTCAATAAAGCTGTTATAAAATGATTCAAACAGATAGTTGTCCTATTTTTCAAAAAGGGAAATAAAGGAAATTATATCAGTTATAGACTGGACAGCCAATCAAAAGTCAATGATTGATTAGTGGTGGTATATAACTACTTCAAAAGAAGTAACAATTACCAAGAGCAGGTAAAAGTTCATTGAGAAATACTATTTCCTTCCATGAATAAAAACAACAAAGAACAATAGCAATAAATCAGAAAAATGCAACCAGACACAGTATATGAACATTTCAAAATGGCATTTTAGAAAATGTTTCTAATAATAACATCCATGTGAATAAGACGATGAATTGGAAACAGCTGGATAACTGTGATAGTTAGACACATAATTTCTGCAATATGCTCAAAAGTTGTTAATGAATTAATCCAGCTATTACAAAGATATACTGAGCAAAACTGGGAAGTGAAGCCCACAAGTGAAAAGTCAGAACAAGGAAGAAAAAAGCAATCACTAGTAGACCAGGAAGAGTAACCACATTTCACCTTTGAAATTTAATAGGGATAAACAGGAAGTACTATACTTAATTCTCCATAATCAAAAGAAAAAACATAAAGACTGGGTGAGATGGGAACTGTAAGGCAGGCCTGTAACAAAGAAACACAACGGGAGTCAGATGGGGATGTAATTTCTAAACAGGGTTTTAATGTCTACAGTTAAGAGATGACATGCTGGTCGGGCGCAGTGGCTCACGCTTGTAATCCCAGCACTTTGGGAGGCCGAGGCGGGCGGATCACGAGGTCAGGAGATCAAGACCACGGTGAAACCCCGTCTCTACTAAAAAAATACAAAAAATTAGCCGGGCGTGGTGGCGGGCGCCTGTAGTCCCAGCTACTCGGAAAGGCTGAGGCAGGAGAATGGCGTGAACCCGGGAGGCGGAGCTTGCAGTGAGCCGAGATTGCGCCACTGCACTCCAGCCTGGGCGACAGAGTGAAACTCCGTCTCAAAAAAAAAAGAGATGACATGCCTCAGCTCCTCTCAGAGGATTTGATCAGATATGCAGTACTGTGTGCTAGGTGGCTTATGCAGTACTGTGTGCTAGGTCACTTTCAAAGTGTGTTCAGAGATAAACAACCAAGATTAAAAAAGAAACTCAAGACCATCTATGAAAAGAATGAGAAAAACCAGAGATGCTTAGACCAATGAAGAGACAATCTGTACAGAGGATGAAATTGTTTAAAAGGCAAAACACTACAAAAACATCCATCCATGGGGGAGTGGAATAATTCAGTTACCATTTCCAGTTTTCCCATATTTAGCTTTACACTCACTTACTGAACAAATATATTCTGAGTACCCACTCTTGTCCACACTCTTCTAGGTGCTGAGAGTTCTGCCTGGATAAACCTCTGCCACCCCTGCTAGAGGCCTAATCATGTGAGACATGCTTAGTCATACTCCATGCAGTTGAAGGAACCACCTTTCTTTGCAGTCACCGAGGCTTGAGAGGTAGGAGTAAGTGAACTCTTCCCCAAGGAAAAACTAGGCAACACCACCATTGCCATGGAACCGTGTTCACAGGCCACAGGGGGCACGAGCAGCCCTATCCATGGACAGGATGCCACCAGCAAAACTGTAATGAGCAACACATCAAGTTCCCACTTGGAACAAGAATGGCTACCACGACTTCCTCCCTATCATTATCTAAGTTTAATCTTTGTCTCTGGACCTTTTTTATGTCATTCTTCCTCTCTGAAGGCTCCTTTCCTTCAACAATCCAATTTTTACCCCATCTTTAAGCGTCAGCCTAGGTCTACTCCTCCCCAAAGCCTTCCCAGTTCATTAAAGCTCACAGAAATTGTCCCCCTTTTTAGATTTCAATATATGGGCCACTATCATCATTTGACAAACGTCCACGGCTTTGTGATGTTTGATATTTAACTCTCTGTATGTCTGTTTTGTATTCAAAACACTATTGTAAGCTCCCCAAATAAGGGGCCTAATCCTGAACTTCCATGAATTTTTTTCCCTTGATAATGAACCCAATAACTCCAATACACAGAGGCTTGCACATATTTAGATCTCAAAATGTGGTAAACTGTATTATCTGTAGTCAGAAAGGACTGTGCTCATTATATTATATAAACTCTTTTGGACAAACACTACGAAATGTCTTTAGTCAGATGCCTTCGGTTTAGGACTGCCTAAAAGTGTCCCTTACACAATTCACTCCTAGTTTATTTCCTCAACTGAAGAAATCATTCCATTAGAAGAATCACAAAAGTATGAATACGCTTAATGTAAGTTTAAAAAAGTATAACTGTTTATTCTCAAAATGAGCGCAAGTTACACATCTTTATAAAGACTTATCTTTGCAGTCATTAGGAAATAGAATTAGAAACATGTTAATACCCTCTAGATAGTTTCAAAAACATTCTGCTAAACCCACTATCCTCATCATAAAGTGACCAATGAATACTGCCATCACTTAAAGAGGTGGGAGTGGGGTAGGGAGAAGTGATATAAATTTTATATTCAATATGATTAAAGTTAGAGTGTCAAAGCATAATGGGAACAATTTCCTCTCTGTGCTAACGCTACAGTTTTCTAAATGTCAGCCTGACAGAGAACAAAAAGCAGATGAAATCAAGCTGAATAAAATTCTTCTGTAACACTTATCCTTTTAAAACTCCTTTTGTAAATTAAATGACAGGAAATCATATAATCTAAATTTTAGAAGCCATTCTTTTGATACAATTTAATAAAGTTGAGAAAAAAATCACCCTGTAGAGATATATATATCCCTTTTAAACAATGTTTTAATACAGAACAATTTAAAGCCCCTAATATTTAGTCTTTGATACTCACATACTCATGAATAAATCTTGATTTCATCTATACTTAGGAAACCAAAAATGTTCACTTACATTTTTGTGATTAACACATTTCATAAGAACTAGCTCTCTGTAGGCCCGCTTGGCATGAGTCTGATTCTGAAATGGTCGGCTTAGCTTCTTGATTGCAACATTTCTTTCAAGAATGGCATCATAAGCTGCGCTGTAATAAGAAATTCAAAAACACAAAAAAAACTTCAAACAAAAATCTGTAAACTGAATTCATGAAACAGTCATATACATTTCTTACTTTCTCCAAAGACAAGTAACTGGATCGCTTCCAAGTCTATGACGCTCAACATGTGTCTTCTATATCTACTACAACATATTTTTTTTGCAACTATTTCCTAAAATGCTAATGGATCCAAATAGACAGTGGACTATGACAACAGAGACCCTGCAGGTTCACTGTGTTGCCTAAAAGATCCACCTAGCACATCGTGGGCACTTCATGTACAAATGCATAATAATTATTTAGCTCCACTAGATAGCCTAAAGCCTAAATGAATCCTTAACCTTATACTTCCATCAAGAAAAGGTAGGATAAAAAATGCATACGAGGCTGGGTGCAGTGGCTCACGCCTGTAATCCTAGCACTTTGGGAGGTCAAGGTGGGTGGATCACGAGGTCAGGAGATGGAGACCATCCTGGTCAACACGGTGAAACTCCGCCTCTACTTAAATAAAAAAAAATTAGCTGGGTGTGATGGTGCACACCTGTAGTCCCAGCTACTTCGGAGGCTAAGGCAAGGGAATCACTTGAACCCGGGAGGTGGAGGTTGCAGTGAGCCAAGATCGCACCACTGCACTCCAGCCTGGTAGACTCCCTCAAAAAAAAAAAAAAAAAAAAAAAAAGCGTATAAATTCTACTCAAAAGATTTGCTGAATAATTCTATATAAACACACATTACTTCTATCCTTTTGGACACAATGAAATAAATACACAAGGGCCATGCGCGGTGGCTCATGCCTGTAATCCCAGCACTTTGGGAGGCCGAGGCGGATGGATCATGAGGTCAGGAGATCGAGACCATCCCGGCTAACATGGTGAAACCCCGTCTCTACTAAAAATACACACACACACATACACACACACACACACAAATTAGCTGGGCGTGGTGGCAGGTGCCTGTATTCCCAGCTACTCCGGAGGCTGAGGCGGGAGAATGGCGTGAACCCGGGAGGCAGAGCTTGCAGTGAGCTGAGATCGTGCCACTGCACTCTAGCCTGAGAGACAGAGTGAGACTCTGTCTCAAAAAAAAAAAAAAAAAAAAAAAAAAAAAAAAAACCTGAACAGAGAGTTGGCTTTCAGAATACTAATACTGACTATATAATATTATTTTCTTTAATTTATGGTTGGTTAAATGTGGTTGGTTACAATGAGAACAGGCTAGTCAAGATGGCTTACAAAATGACTCCAACTTCTGTAATTTTTGATACTGTAAATTACTTCAAGAATGCAGGAAAGATAATAAATGCCAGTCTTTCTATTTTGCAAATTTATTAAATCTTAATACGTTACCATAATTGCTCTGATTTTTTTTTTTTTTTTAGACGGAGTCTCACTCTATCACCCAGGCTGGAGTGCAGTGGTGCCACCTCAGCTCACCACAACCTCCGCCTCCCAGGTTCATGCTATTCTCCTGCCTCCGCCTCCCAAGTAGCTGGGATTACAGGCATGTGTCACCATGCCCAGCTAATTTTTGTATTTTGAGTACTGACAGGGTTTCACCATGTTGGCCAGGCTGGTCTTGAACTCCTGACCTCACGATCCACCCACCTCGGCCTCCCAAAGTGTGGGGATTACAGGCGTGAGCCACCGTGCCTGGCTTGCTCTGAATTTTTTAGAAAGAAATATAATATCATAGGTCAAGCCTCCTTCCTTTTCTCTATTTTCTCAGAGATAAACAATATCCTAAGTTTGGTATTTATGCATGTTTTAATATTTTCTACGTATATATAATCCACAAATATATGGTATTGCTTTGCATATTTTAAGCTGCATGTAAATGGTACAATGATGTATATATATTCTATATCTTGCTTTGAAGCCCAGCACTACATTTCTGAGGTTATCCTTGTTGACACACATGGCTCCAGTTCGTTTAAAATGTTATATAGTATTTCATAGCATGACTGTATCACAATTTTTTATTCTTCTGTTGATAGATTTGATGCTATTTCCAATTTTTGCTATTATAAATGGTGCTGCAAACACCAATCCTATGCATGACTCCTTGTGCACATGTAAAACAGTTTTTCTCGAACCTAGGAGAAATGCTGGATTATAAATACTAAACAATTTACATTTTGTTTAGAATAGATTCTGAAATTTGTTTCAAGAAGAGGTAATAAAAGTACAATTATTCTTGAGTGAGGCTTATAATTCCCCAAAACACTAGTTTATTATTATGCTAATTTAGTGATCTGCAATCAGTATTAGAACTATCCCAAAGAGTGATCTGCATTTCAGTTTATAAAGAATTATGCTGATATAGCCTGAGGCTTTTATAGAAATTAGCTAATAAATCAATTTTAAACATATGGATGAATTTTGAAACACACACAGTGAGATATTAGCTGACTTCATTCCCCAGTATAGAACAAGATTTCTGAAATTCCAGGGCTTCATTATAGTGTGAAAGTAAGGATTAAGTGAAGCCTCTTATTAAACAGTTATCTATGGGAATACATGTATACATGAAATTAACAAGCATGCCACTTATTCTTTGCTGATAGAGATATTTGTCTTCAATGGCTATGCCCAAGTATTTAATAATAGTTTATACTTAAAGATGGCAGTGCTAGTTTATAGAGTTATATCTTATGAATAACACAGGTTATTATCCCAAATCTGAAAATATGAAATCTAAAATGCTCAAGAATCCAAATTTTGGGGGCACTGACATGATTCTCAAAGGAAATGTTCACTGAAGTATTTCTGATTTGAATTTGGAATGCTCAACCAATGCAAATATTCCAAAATCTGACACTTCCGGTCCTAAGCATTTCAGGTAAGGGATACTCAACCTTTAATAATAATAATAAAGAAAAGACCATTGATCCCCAAAGCAAACAATTTGCTGTGGAGTAGTTTTCATTTAATTTTTAGTTTTAATTTAATTTTTCGAGGCAAGTTAAATATTTGCCAAGGTATCTAAATTACGAGAGGAGAAAAGGTAGCAGTTAACAATTCTTTGCCTAATTTTTGGAAGTAAACACTTACCATACTATTCCTTGAGCTCCTGAGCCTATAGGTTTTAAATTCTGATATCGTTTCAGGACTGTGAATGTAGAATCTCCAATCTCTACACTATAAAAATTGTTGTCACGCTTGCTTCTGCTCATGATGGCAAGCAATTAATTTAATGGCTTCATCCAAAAATTCACCAAGAAGCTGCAAGATGCAACAAAATGTGATGTTAACAAAATGAACTTGTTTTAATATTAAACTTTGAGTCCTTACTCTCTGTTTACTTACTGATAGTAACACAGACTGCTAGATCATGAAAAGAGCTGCTTCATTAAAAAACATAAGGAAAAAAAATACCGCAGAGCCTTGATTAGCATATGCCATATGAACGACTGATAGTATTTTTTTTTTAAAGAAACATTAGGATAAATCATTCCTCCAATCTAGAAGTTACCAGTATTAATACATTAATAACTTACTACAAGACGAACAAAAGAAAGCAAATAATTAAAATTAAACATGTTTGTACGTCACTCCAGTTTAAAATAAAATTTAAAACCAGTCTTTCTCATGTGCTTATTATAGAGAATAAAAACCTTAATTTTTGTAAGAAATTTATAAACTTTCATTCAAAAATGGTTAACAGTCTCATTTAGTGCCAAGTGGAGGCAACAACAAATGGAAATAAGTTGACTAGAATGTGTCACCCTTGCCTAAAAAACAAAGGGTACCACAGTGCCTTCAATGTGACAGATCCTCTGACCTGCCAAGGCAACCTCCTGGTGTAATACACATACTGAGACTGTAATGGGTGAAAGGATGAGAAGCAAAACAGAAAGGAGAGAGAGAGAAGTAGTTAGCATATTGGAATACAAAACAAAACAATACTATTCTATCCTGCCTGAGGCATTAAAAGTACGATTCAACTTCTGACTACCATTCCTTTACTACTTGTAGGATTAAAAATCAAGACAGTCTTTTTCTACCCATGTGAATACTGGTTATTAACAAACTTATTATCCATCCTTACTAGACAAAAGAGACTATTCCAAAATGTATGCAAAGCAGCTTTAACCTATTCCTCGCCTCCTCAATAAGTCATGAAACCAATTAGGTCTAAAGTTACTGTTTTTTGTGGTTTTAACATAATGCTAACCCCCCAAAAATCCTGATATGACTTACAATACAAAGAATTAATTCAGCAAATATTAATTGCCTACTAGGCACTCTGCATGTCCTGGGGCCAGATCACAAACTAGGTAAGAAGGTGAGCCACCGGAGAGCATGAGAATGCCTTGATCTGATCCTTGGCTGCGACATGTAGATTGTACTGCAGGAGAAAGGGGGAGCAAGAGTGGAATATGAACATTTGAGAGACTATTATAATGACTCAGATGAAAGAGAAACAATGAAGAGTCTTAGGCCTAAAGGAGTTAAAAATAAAACTAAACAGGAAACTCCAAACTATGTAAACTGTAAAACCGAGGACAAATAAACTAGAAACAAATGAGGAATTAGACTTGGATACATTTTAAAAGGTCCAGAGAAACATTTCTAAAATCACTAACTGGACGAGTCATGTAGTACTCCAGAGAAGACTGTCTGAAATGACAAGACCCATAAATTCTTCCTAAGTGGACAGCCCATAATAAAGAAATGAGCTTTGGTAATAATTTAAACACTGAGCTATGTTCACACAATGCTCACATACAGGGATTATTCATCCTAATCATTTTCCTACCATAATCTGAATTCCCTCTTACCTACTACAGTAGTGAAATAAGGAAGAAGAGAAGTGGGAAGAGTGGAAGAGGAGTGTTGGCCGTCAGGCCCTTTATTAATTATTCTACAGATTTATCCTGGAAACTGGGTCAGCGGGGGACACGGAGACAGTAGTAATGATCTCTGATAATCTGCAAATATGAGCAGAGGCTGAGCACAAAGTTGATGGTGTTTTCACCTTCTGGAAGGTTAAACCTTCCACCCAAGCATTCAAACTACCTGCAGATTAGGATTCCTAACCTTACTTGGAGGAGTCATATGTCTCTCTCAAAAAGATTAAGATAATCAGGAGACAAAGGGGTACTCTGTGGTGCTTCACAGGAGTTGAACTATTGTTACCAAAGTAGGTAACAAAATACTGTGTTTCAGAGTTTCTCCACCTGCTGGATAAAAAGAAAAAGCTTGAGTAGATCCACGAACATGCATGCAGTAGGGCAGGTTTCCTTTTCTGCTAAAAGAATAACAGCAAGGAAAAGCTCCTTTCTGTTCTCAGAACAGGGTGGCCCGGCCACAGGAGTGGGATTCACGGTGACAAGAAGTCTGAACAAAGACTATATGGCAGGCAGATGAGCACGGATAGTCACAACTCTCCAGGAGCAGGGCAGAGGCAGGCAGACAGGCTCCAAGGTTAAGCAGGCAGCTCCAGCTAGTAGTACTCTTGGCAGAAGCCACAGCTGCCACTTACAAGAACAGAAGACACACAACTCTCTACTCACTTATACTCAGTCATGCAATATTCAAACCTGATTTAAGCACCACACTATGTACTGTTAACAAGATAGTAATCAGCATCTGGCTCCTCACAGTGTTGCAGCTAAGACAGAAAAAGAGACCTTAAGCTGATGGCTACCTGCCTGACTGAAACTACAGCTGTGGTAAGGACAACGAAGGAAAGCAGCAGGATGTCAAAGAAGCCTATGCCAGTCTGAGCTCAGGAATAGATACTCCTGACAACATGACGTTTAAGCAAGATCTGAACACTGAATATGAGTCAACCAGACAGGGAGAGGAGAGAACTTTCTAGGCAGAAAAAAAGCAAATGCAAAGGACCTAAAAACTGTAACAACTGTACAATTTGATGAGTTTCGATTAATGTATACAATTACATAACCACCATCAGGAAAATCATGATATAAAACATTCCCATTACTTCAATACATTCCCTATATGGTCAATCTCCACTCTCTACCCCTTGCCCCCCAACTCCTGGCAACCACTGAATTGCTTATCGTGCCTTTTCTAGATCTGCATATAAATGAAATCACACAGCATGTAATCTTTGTTTGGTTTCTTTCATTTGCTCTAATGATTTTGAGATTCATCCATGCTGGAGTCCTTTTACTAGGGAATAAATTTCATTGCGTGGATGTACCACTTGGACATTTCAACTGTTTACAGTTTTAGGGTTATTATAAATGACGCTAGCATGAATTTCACTTTTTCTTCATTCATCTTGGGTTATCTAGGAGTGGAATTACTGAGTCCTATGTTTTTAAGAAATTGTCAAACTGTCTTCCAAAGAGGCCACATCATTTTTCATTTGCACCAGCAACATGTGAGAGTTCCAGCTGTTCCACATTCTTCGGATTGCCATTTAATTTTATCTATACTAGTGGGTGTAGAGTGGTATTTCATGGTGGTTTACATTTACATTTCCTAATAACTAATGAAGGTGAGCACCTTTTCATGGGCTTATATGCCATTTATGTAATTATTTTTGGTGAAATAGCTATTCAGTTCTTTTCCCTATTATAAAAATACGGCTGTCTTCTTATGAGTTTTAAGACTATACATTCTAGATACACATCCTTTGTCAGATGTTTTGCAACTATTTTTTCCCAGTCTGTGGCTTGCCTTTCCATTTTCTTAACAGTGTCTTTTTATTTTGAAATAATTTTAGACTCACATAGAAGTTACAAAAATATTACAGTTTCTGGGTACCTTTCACCCAGCAACAACATTTGACAAACCATAGTACAACTATCAAAATGAAGAAACTAACACTGGTATAAAACTATTAACCAAACTAGAAACTTTCCTCAGATTTTACCAGTTTTTACATGCCCTGACTGCATGTGTATAGTTCTACATAAATTTATCACATACTTTACATTAGTATAACCTCCACCACAATCAGAATACTGAACTATTCCAGCCTGGTACAGCGGCTCACTCCTGTAACCCTAGCACTTTGGGAGGCTGAGGAGGGCAGATCACTTGACGTCAGGAGTTCAATACCAGCCTGGCTAACATGGTGAAACCCTGTCTCTACTAAAAACACAAAAATTAGCTGGGCGCGGTGGCATACGCCTGTAGTCCCAGCTACTTGGGAGGCTGAGGCAGGAGAATCGCTTGAACCCTGGAGACGAAGGTTGCAGTGAGTCGAGATCGTACCACTGCACTCCAGCCTGGGTAACAGAATGAGACTCTGTCTCAAAAACAGAAAAAAAGAATACTGAACTATTCCATCACCTCAAAGAAACATCTTCATGCCACCCTTTTATAATCACATACTCCTCCCAAGTCTACCCGCGGCAACTACTAATCTGTTCTTTGTCACTATAATTTTTTCATTTAAAAAGTTATAGGTTGGTAGCAGTGGCTCCTATCTGTAATCCTGGCACTTTGGAAGGCCAAGGCAGAAGGACTGCTTGAGCCCAGGAGTTCGAGACCAGCCTAGGCAACACAGAGAGACCCCCATCTCTATAAAAAATGTATATAAAAAAAAATCAGCCACGGTAGTAGTGCACACCTATAGTCCTAGCTATTTGGGAGGCTGAGGCAGAAGGATCACTTCAGCCCAGGAGTCAGAGGCTGCAGTGAGCTATGATAGCACCATTGCATGCTATCCTGGGCAACAGAGTGAGACTGTCTCAAAAAAAAAAAAAAAAAGTTATACAAATTAAAATTACCATAAGTAATCTTTTAAGTCTTTTGAAATCTGAGGAAAGTTTCTAGTTTGGTTAATAGTTTTATACCACTGTTAGTTTCCTCATTTTGATAGTTGTACTATGGTTTGTCAAATGTTGTTGCTGGGTGAAAGGTACCCAGAAACTGTAATATTTTTGTAACTTCTATGTGAGTCTAAAATTATTTCAAAATAAAAAGACACTGTTAAGAAAATGGAAAGGCAAGCCACAGACTGGGAAAAAAATAGTTGCAAAACATCTGACAAAGGATGTGTATCTAGAATGTATAGTCTTAAAACTCATAGGAAGACAGCCGTATTTTTATAATAGGGAAAAGAATTGAACAGCTATTTCACTCAGTATAATGCCCTTAAGATTCTCCAAGGTGTTGGTATATCAATAGCTTGCTCTTTTTCTTACTGAATATTATTCATTGTATGAATGTATGACAATTTGTTATCTATTCACCTCTTGCTGGCTATGACAAAGCTGTTATAAGGCTTTGTGTACACGTTTTTGTGTGAATATAAGTTTTCAATTCTTTAGGATAAATATCCAGGAGTAAGATATGGTAACTCCAGGTTTAATTTTATAAGAAACCGGCGAACTGTTTTCCAGAGTGCTGTATCATTTTGCACTTCCATCAGCAATGTGTGAAAGATCTAGTTCCTCTACATTCTTACCAACTCTTGGTTTTGCCAGTACTTTTTATTTTAGCCATTCTAGTACGTGTGTCATATCTCATCATGGCTTTAAATTTGCATTTTCCTAGTAGCTAATCATGTTGAGTATCTTTTCATGTGCTTCTTTGTCATCTGTATACTCTTTGGTGAAGTATTTTTTCAGTGTTCTACTCATTTTCTAATTGGATTGTCTTATTCCCTACTGTTGAGTTTAGAGACTTTTAAAATATATTCTGGATACACATTCTTTATCAGACATGCGATTTCCAAGTATTTTCTTCCAGTCTGTGGCTTGCCTTTTTATGCTCTTAACAATGTCTTTCACAAAGTAAAAGTTTTTAATTTTGATGAAGCCCAAGTTATTATTTTTTTCTCCTTTATGGATTTGGTACAAGAAATGTTTACCTGGCCCTAGATCAAAAAGATTTTCTCTTTTGTTTCCTTATAGAAGTTTTATAGTTCACACTTTACATTTAGATCTATGATAACTGTTGTATAAGAGCTTTAAGTCAAAGTTTATTTCTTTGGTTATTATCTAATTATTCTAATACTATTTGTTGCAAAAAGCATCATTTCTCCCCACTGAATTGCCTTTGCATCTTTGTCAAACTTCAGTTGGCTCTACTTGTACGGGTCTACTTCTGGACTTTTAATTTTGTTTCACTGATCTACCTTTTGATCAATACCACAGTGTCCTGAGTATAATGCTATATGTTAAGTCTCAGAATCAAGTAGTGTGATTTTTTTCAGCTCTACTCTTCTCACTCAAAATTGTTTCCAGTTACTTCATAATTCTGTATACATTTTAGAATAAATT
Source organism: Symphalangus syndactylus (assembly GCF_028878055.3). Lineage (NCBI taxonomy): Eukaryota > Metazoa > Chordata > Mammalia > Primates > Hylobatidae > Symphalangus > Symphalangus syndactylus. The sequence continues at coordinate 85,156,809 of NC_072426.2, forward strand.
TGTCCATGTCTACAAAAAATAATGCTAAGATTTTGATAGGAATTGTGTTAACAGTGACTTTTGAAGATCAAAAGTTTTTAATTTGGATGATGTACAACTGGTTTATTTTTTCTTTCATAGTTTGGTTCTGTATGTCTAAGAAATCATTGCCCACTTAAAGGTTAAGATTCATTGTTTTGCATTCAGATATCCAATTGTCCAAAAATCATTTGTTAAAAAGATTAACAGTTTCCTCCACTGAATTGCCTTAGCAGTTTTGCTGAAAATCAGATAAATATATGTGTCTGGGCCTATTTCTGAACTATTTTCTATACCATTAATAATATGTTTATCCTTCAGCCAATACCACACTGTCTTGAGTAATGTAGCTTTCTAGTAAGTGTGAAAATCAGGCAATTTAAGTCATTAAACTTTGTTCTTTTTTAAAATTGTCAGCTATTCTAGGTCCTTTGTATTTTTATATAAATACCAGAATTAAGCTTGCCAATTTTTACAAAAAAGGCCTGCAAAGGTACTGACTGGAATTGCATTTATGGTATACATCAATTTGGGGAGAAATGGTATTATAGTAATTTTCAGTTTTTTGATTCATGGACATGACACTTGTTTCCATAGGCCTGTATAATTTCTAATATACAGGCTTTACATAATTTTGTTTAACTTCTCCATAAGCATTAAGATTTTGAATGCTAATATTTTTAATTTGTTTGTATTTAAATTTCCAATTACCCATTACTAGTATGTAGAAATGCAATTAATTTTTGTATAATGACTTTGTAATAGGCTCACTTATTCGTCTTAGTAAGCTTTTTTTGTGTATTGGGATTTTCTATATACACAAGCAATTTATTTCTTAATTTCCAATTTGAATGCCTTTGAATTCTTTTTCTTGCTCCACTGCCCTAACTATAATTTCCATACAGCGCCGAATAGAAGTGGTGCCTGTTCATGATCTTAGGGAGAAAGCATTCAGTCTTTCATCACTAAGCATGATATATATACATTATAGGATTTTACTAGTTGTCCTTTAACAGACAGGTTGAGAAAGTTCCCTTTAAATCCTAGTTTGAGAGTTTTTATCATTAATGGGTACTAATTCTGTTAAATGACTTTTCTGAATATACTGAAATAATCATATAGTTTTCTTTCTTAGTTGGTTTTCATATGGCGAATTACACTGATTGATTTTCAAATGTTAAACCACCCTTGCATTCATGGAATAAATCCCGCTTGGTCATAAAATATTATCTTTTTTATATATTGATTCAGCTGGCTAAAATTTCATTGAAGATTTTTCCATCTATTTTTATAAGGAATACTGGACTGTAGTTTTCTTTCTTATTAGAGTAATGCTGACATAAAATGAGTTGAGAAGTGTTCCCTCTTATTTTCAGAAAGAGTGTATGGAAATGATATTCATCTTTAAGTGTTTCATAGACTATCTCGGTGAAGTCTTCTATGATGAGTTGTTTTCTTTTTGAGGGAATGTTTTAATTATAAATCTACATTCTCTTATAAACATAGGGCTGTTTGGCAACTATTTCTTCTTAAACAGGCTTTGTTAGTTTGTGTTTTTCATGGAAATTGCTCATTTAATAATCTAAGTTGTCCAATTTAATGTCTACAGAATCTATACTCATCTCTCCTCTTTCATTCCTATTAATCTCATTTGTGTCTTTTTTCTAATCAGTCTGGCTAGAATTTTATCACTATTAGTGATCTTTTAAAAAAAAACAAGATTTTAATTTCTCTTACTTTTCTCTAATGTTTTACACTTTTATATTTCAATGCTTCCTATTTTAACTTTATTTTCTTCTCATTGCTTGTTTTGGAGCTATTCTTTCTTCTAGTTTCTTAAAATGCAATCTTAAAAGTACTGATTTGAGAACTGCTTTTTATAATATAAGCATTTAAGCATCATTTTAAGCTTCATCTGACAACTTCATATCCATATTCAACAATAAAGCAGACACTTTAAAAAAATCTTACTTTACATGGGGTCCTGTTTCAAGTACTTTGTAAGTACTATTTTAATACTGAAAACAACCCTAGGAGGGTTTTCTATTTGTTTACAGCTAGAGGGTAAATCTAGTCTGTGGTATTACATCCCATATTCACATTTTGTCTGATGTTTCCTTATGTTAGGAAAGGTACTACAGTTTTTCCATCTTACAGATTATGAAACTGAATCTTACAATGATTAATTGACACTGTAAGGGGTAACAATGTAAGGGGTAAAGAATGTAACAATGTAAGGGGTAGAGAATTTGAGTCCTTCAAAACTATACTACAATGACTCCAAAAAAAAAAAAAATCTTGAAGATAAAGAGAATATGGAGGAAGAGAAGTTGTAAGTCTTAAACCTGTTGAGTCTGAGATAACTTTAAGACATTCAAATGGAAATATCAATTTGGTATCTAGATATAGAACTGGACCTCAGATGAGTAGTCTGGGTGAAAGATAAATGTAGGAGTTGTCATTGTTACTGAAGCAATGAGAGACGAGTTATTCAAGAGTAGTCGTTAAGTAAAAAGAGACCTAAGATTCAGCTTTATAACAACCACATTTAATGAGCAATTGGAGAAAGATAAGCTGACAAGGAAGCCACAGAAGATGTAGCCAGAGACCTAGACAGAAAACAAGGAGAACATACTGGAGAAGCCAAATGAAGACAGTGTTTTAAAGAACAAAATGGCTAATAGCATTGATTGTTACAGAGGTGTCAAATAAGCCATTTGAGTAGAGTGAACGCAGTAGAAGCTAGATTAAAATGAGCTGACGTGTAACTGGGAAATTTATAAGGAAAACTGGATATAGCTACTTCTTTAGAGAAGTTTAACAAAGAAGACCAAAGATGAAATAGATAAAGAGGAGTAAATGGTCAAGGGAGGATAAATAGATTATATATTATATATGATATAGCATAGTATAACACATATAACGTAGAGACAACCTGAACATGTTTATATGCTAACAAAAAGGATCCAATAAAGAGGGGAAGAGTGAGAACGGGGGAATGAGAAAGAAAACAGGTTTCTCAGATAGCATATTATTTCCAAAAAGGAAGAAAAGAATGGGATCCAGAGCACATGTGTGGCCATACAGATGGAGATATTAGTGTGTCACTGCCATAAAAAAGTACCATCAAAAGACTGAGACAGAAAGTGCAATTTCCAGGTGTGATATTATATATCTATTACATATTAGATAATAATAACATATACACAATTCTACATATTGTATATATAGAGAACATATATATAGGTTTTCATCCACAGCTCCTGGCTCTTGACTCCCATATACCTTGTTACAGTCTTTTGTTATGATGTTGGGGTGCTTTAGGCCTCAGAAAACAGAATCTCTCTCTCTGATTTTCCCATCCTCCTTTCACCAGCTCAAGGCAAGAGTCTAATCTTCCCCTGCCTTTCTGACTGCAGGTCATAAGACTCTCATTTCAGAAAGGGTCCTGTCCCACACCCTTGAGAAAGGAATGCTGCACAGAAAGGCTAAGCAGAATCTGGACAGAGAGGCTTGTGGGTTTCTCCACTCGGCCTGTTAGTATTAGATTATACCCTTTTTGTCCAATCCCATTTCCACATGGTTATCAATCATGCCTATCCAATAAATCTCCATGAAAGGCTCAAGAGGACAGGGTTCAGGGAACTTCTGGATAGCTAAACACATGGAGGATTCTGGAAGATGGTGTGCCCTGGGAAGGTTTGGAAGCTCTGTGTCCCTTCCCCCATACCTTACCCTATGCATCTCATTATCTGCATCCTTTGTAATATCCTTTATAATAAACTGGTAAAGGTGTTTCCCTCAGTTTTGTAAAGCTGCTCTAGCAAATTAATCTAACCCAAAGAGAGGGGCATGGGAACCTCAACTTGGAGCCAGTCAGTCAGAAGTTCCAGACTTGAGACTGGTATCTGGAGGCAGTGGGAGGGGACTGGGCCCTCAACCTGTGGGATCTCATGCTATCTCCAGGTAACTAGTGTCAGAATGGAATTGGAAGACACTTAGCAGGTATCTGCTGCAAAACTGATCACTTGCTTGGTGTGTGGGGAACTCCCCCTACCCAACATTTGATCACATAAGTCTTCTGTGATTGTTGTGTTGAGAGAACAGAAAAAAAGCACTTTGAGTTTTTCCACATTCACCAAGATAAGGGCATTAAGGATACTGGTGAGATTTATAGAGGATGCATCTGATATACTGATCTCTCCATCATGAAGCTTGAACAGCAAGAGTATGTGTGAGAAGGAAATGGCATGGTTTCTGATGACTCATTTCCCTACTTAGGAAGCCTTCTGAGATTAAAAACAAAGGAACTCTTGTTATAGAATTTAGATGTAACTGATTAAAACATATGAACAAATATTTGCATTATTATCCCAGTTAATAGATGGAATAATCTGAGGCTCAGAAGAACTAATGTGCAACCAAAAGTATGGAAATACTGAGGTTCAGCTTTAACTTCCAAATCTCACCTGTCACTACTCCTACAGCAAGAAGACTACAACCATGTCAACATAGCTAAACTACCATCCCCCAAACTCCGATGTATCTCATTTGTTCATTTCCCTTTCATGAAATATTTTTAACACTCTGTTGTATCTATCCAAATTTTGTCTAAGACTAGCTTAAATGTGATCTTCATAAGCCTTTTCCATTCAAACCAGCTCTAACCTAAATTCTCATTTAAACTACTTTGCTGTATATTTACTTACGCAGATTTTATTATCAGACTGTGGTCTTTCTGAGGACAGTGGCTGCATCTCCTACATTTTCAGATTTCCAAAACACTTAGGCTCTTCACAGAGTTAGAACAAACAACTGCTAAAAAAGTTAACCAAAATGTAAATCTTTTAAAGTAACAAATCACTTAATAAATTGTTTCATGTGTCTTTACCAGTGTTTCTCTTTATTAGTAAAGTGGGGGGCTATCTTAGGTTTTTATGACTCAAGGTTTGCTTCTGTGATATCTTTATATATCAGGCTGACCCCCCGCCCCCCACCGTCCGTAAAATGGCTAGGCTGTCAAGCCTGAACGTAGAAACACACAGGTTAAATTAGTTACATAAAACATACTTAAGGAGAAAAGAATAAGTTCAGTGCAACCACACAGCCAAACTTTAGAGACCCTGGAAAATAATTCAGGTAATACAACAAGGTTCAGAATTTAAGACAGCTCTAATCATCAGGCAATCCTGACAATAAGTCACTGAGGTAACTTAGAGCCTATCTATTTTTACTTAACCTGGTTCTGTGGCTACCAATAGACCTATCTATGACAGTTAATTTTATGCATCAACTTGCCTAGGACACAGGGTGCCCATATATTTGGTCAAACACTATTCTGGGTGTTTCTGGGAGGGTGTTTTGGATAACTTTAACATTTATATAAATAAACAGACTGAGTAAAGCTGATTGTCCTCTGTGATGTGGGTGGGCCTCATCCAATCAGTAGAAGGCCTGAATAAAACAAAAAGGCTGAATAAGTGGGAACTCTTCCTGCCTACCTTGAGCTTGGACATTGGTGTTTTCCTGCCTTTAGACTCAAACTGAAACATCAGCTCTTCCTAGATCTTGAGCCTACTGGCCTTTGGACTGAAACTACATTCGGTGTTCTGGTTCTCAGGCCTTTGGACTCAAACTGGTGCTACACCATCAGCTCTCCAGGGTCTTCAGCTTGCAAACTGCAGATCTTGGGACCTATGAACCTCCACACCCACGTGAACTAATTCCGTATAATAAATCTCTTAATACAGCTCCTCAGAGATGTCTTACTTGACTAGCCTATCTAAATTCCCCTTTAAGCACACTCTCTCCCCTCAACCCGCTTCATTTTTCTTCATATCACTTACCATTGCTAACATTCTAGTACATGCTTATTATCTGTCCCACTCAAACCCAAGTTCCATGAAAACATGAATTTTGTTCTGTTGATGAATAAATCACCAGTGCCTTGAGTAGTACCTGGCTAACAACAGACATTTAAAAAAGTGTTGAATGAGCCAATGAACAAGTGAACAAACTGTTATTTTAAATTCCCATTATGAATTGCCTGTCTTTCTCCTCTCAAGGAGTAGTTTACAGGAGAGAAAGAGAAAGATGATTGATCTTATTATTGCTGTTTATGCAGTTTTCATACCAGGCCACTTCATAAGCCATTAGCCTTGGGCCAGAGGCTTGCCCTGGTCTAATCAGTTATGGACAAAGTGGCAGAACCACATGTTACAGGATCCGCTGAGTAACTGCTCCTTCAATAGGCAGATAATAACCTTTAAGGTGAGTGCTCATAGTGAGCACTATGAGGTTAGCTCTAACGAATGAAGTCTCACTACTTTCAGAATATAGTAAGAATTTCTTGGCCTCAACCCTAACTCACATCATTTTCCTAAAAGAGCAATAAGCTTAAATTTAACTTCACTCCTTATTAGCCCTCAACTGGCCTTTAGATCAGATCTCAGCTGCCACCATGCAAATGCATCTATTTCAGTTCTAGGTATTCTCAAAGTTCATTTTTCAACTATATTTTAAGTAATTAATATAGAAATAACACTATGTCCTGCACTAAGAAGGCCTATTCTAACAACAGACTTGTCTACAATTTAACCAAAAGTAGTAGAAACAACATGTGAAAACACAGGGTGCATCCTAGGGTAATCTCCGCTTCCTCCTTTCCCCAAAATAAACTATGGCTGACTAGCCATTTATGTCTCTCAGGACATATGCTTTTCTTCTCTCCTTAGGAGACTGCCTACTAAGCGGCGTGAATGAAGTGCCCAATCTTGGACTTTATGGTTCCTCCTCTATACTAAGGTAGTAGAGCCATATGAAGAGTAAGCCAGCCCAGGTCTGAGCATGTACTACAGGCCCTAGACTGAGACAGCCTGTTTCAGTCACTGCTGACACTAGCACCAAATAAAGAAAACCAGAATTTTACTCCCATTCTTACCTGGGCATATTATTAAAGAGAAATTATTTTGTAATCTCACAATTGAGATTATATACTGAAGAAACAGGTAAGAGTGTGGGTTATCTTCTTAAAACTGGGGAGAACATGCTAGAAAAGAAAAAGCTCTAGAAAGAGAATGTCTCATTGGTAAGTTTCCAGTTAACTGTCCCATTTTTATCCTCTTAAAGGGGTTTTTACATTGATTCCCACAGCAACCACCAGCCTAGAGAAGCATAGTACTTCCCTCTCTTTCTACTTTAGTTGAATGAAGGACTTCATACCAAATCTCTTCCTTTGCCTCCTTTAATAGAGATGAGAAGCGAGATTCTTAAAAGTGATGTTACTAAAATACCAAAGCAAAAGAAAAGGTAAATAATGAAAACTACGATAAAACAAAGTTTTATCATAAATCTACTTAATGGCTAACCTTATAATTTAACCAACTGCTTTCAGAAGCTATCTCACAAAAAGGTGAGGCTAACAGCTCCTGAAATTCTCACAACAAATACACGATTACTAAGAATTAAGATTCTAGAGTTTATTATTAAAACAAAGTAAAGCTGGCAGGCAAGAAGGAACATTTTAGAATTCCCTACCTATACCATGTTTAAAGCTGAATGAATATACAACACCTGTATACTTTCCTTTTGCCTTTCAGTCTAGCTTAGTCACTCTCCAATTTAAATGTGCGTAAGAATTAATGCTCAAGAGTGTATATGTACACAAAAGATTTCATATTGGCTTTTATGAGTTGAGGAACTTTCGAGGGTGATTCTGACTTTGGCTTTACACACTAACTTTAGACTCGAGCCCAGAGTGCACAAAATTCCACTCTTCCAAATAATCCACAAAACTGACATAGTCAAAATTACCCCGAAAATCTCCTTAAATCATAATGTAACATTTAGTACAATAACATTCAGGGCCATGATTTTATTTAAAGTATTTACACTATATATGACATGCTTACCCGATGGGAGACACATACAAACTAAGAGAGAACAGCAGATTCTCATCTGCAAGGGCATAAGCTTCCTAGGATGGGCAGAATTGTCTGTACTATTGAAACTGTCATTTTATCTGTCAAGATATGTACAGCTGGATATGCAAAAGTTAAATTCATGTATAATAAAATGTCACTACCATAAGCATTTTCAAAATGACGCTTCCAGGAAGAGGTTATAAGCTTATAAAAATATATAATCTTATAAAATCTTATACAATTTTATAAAAATTAATCTGAGCTCTTTCCAGATGATTCCCCTCTATATTTAAGATTCTTCTTTCTCCTTCTCCCTTTTCTGTACTACTCTCTTATAAAGAAGAGGTTACAGTTCTACTCCCACAGACTCTCTGTAATAAAGTAGAGGGCAAATCCTTTAAGCATTAGTATAATTAACATGTTTCTTTAGTTGCCCATGAGTCCAGAAAAAAATTATTACAGCCAAGAGACAACTTTGTTTGTCCTGGCCGCTTCATTGTTCTTTCTAGCAGGTATACTAATCATACCTACTTTGCCCTCTCTTCTAGGAGAATCTGACCCCCACCCACAAAGGGGAGAAGGAGGCCTGGTTAGTAGTTCTGCAATTGGGTTTTTAAAGACCTATTCATAAAATAGATTTAATTCTTAATTGAGCTTATTTGAGTAGGTTTACTACATTCTAACCACAAAACGATGCTAAGACAGAAATTGTCTCAACAAGAAACTGTCCCTTAACAATTTCTACATTTTGAGGAGGATGGATTTAGCTAAATAGTGCCAGACATGAAATCAGTAAGCTAATTCAGAACTTGTTTCCAAGTCATTCAGACATTCAAGTTATTTATTAAAGATCACAAAACTTTACAGCTGTATCCTTGGCAGTAAAGTAAATACATGTTTCTGGCTACTTTAAAATATACATATTTCAATAGAGATGAGGTCTTGCTATATGGCCCACTAGCCTTGAACTCCTTGGTCTCAAGCAATCCTCCTGCCTTGGCCTCTGAAAGTAATGGGATTACAGATGTGCCTGGCCATTTTTGGCTACTTTTTAAACAATAACAAATATAAGTAACAGAAATGATATGGGTATGATATTACCATAACACTTCAGTGAGCTGGTATCCAAGATTCTAAAATTACTTTGTATTCAAAATGGTAAACATCTCAAAATATTACAAAGTTGGCTTCTGGGCTTGCTCAGCTGCATGTAGATTATTAGTGTCAGTAAAGCAATGTCAATTTTCACAAGGACATTCAACTGAATAAATAGGTCATCTATTTTGTAAGAATATACTATTTCCCAAGGTACTCAAAATATATTTTAATTTTAAATCTAAGAAAAATTGATACCCATAAATTTCCATAAAATTTTTATGAGTTTTTACACAAGAAAGAATGCTGAGCTTTAAAGGCACCTTTGTACAGTGTACTACTTGGGTTAAATCTTTGCCTATCCAAAAAAATTGGTTACATACTGAAAAAACTCATTCCTTGACAAGACTGAAATCCCTGACATTTTCTTCTAACTTTTGCCAAATCTTTCACTAATAAGACTCCCAGGCTGGCTCATAAGAGAAGAAAATGCTGATCACATTCAACCACCACAAGACAATTCCTAAAACTGCAAATTAAGAATAGCAAATGAAAAGTGTCCCTGATGCATTTTACAGATAATTTTTTCATATTAGTTGATACCACATATAATTATTGCTAGTTTATCTTGCTAGCAACGTAATTATGATCAGATTTTTTTTAACGCAAGGTAGTTTTTAGAAAAAAAGATTCCATGGCAAATGGCTTTCTGTAATTAAATGTGCCTGCCCCCAGTAGAAAAAAAAATAATCACTGAATTTTAGAGTATGTTACAAATGATCTCAAAATCTAAAAGCTCAGCAAGATGGGGCAAAAACTGCTATTTCCATTTGATTATGATAACCAAATATGACAAATCTAAGTTGAAGACTTGCAAGACAAGTAAAAAGTTTAATTGTCCAGCTAATGAACCTGTATCAATCTCCAGAAATAGCTTCAATTTTATGCTCTATCTCATCTTCAAGTTGTCCTTCACAGGATAAGACCTAAAGCCTGGCCAATTAAAAAAAAAAAAAAAAAGAAAAAAAAAAAAAACAAAAAACAACTCATTTTTTACTACCAACAAAGTAACAACAAAGACCAGAAACTAAAAACAAAGATTTTTTTCTGTATAAATCTGTGGCAGACACTAAGTATTTCTCATCTAATCATCTCTTCCTCTACAAAAGGGATTTAAAATTTTCTGGAGTGGTTCAATAACATAACATATGAAAAAGTTCCTGAAACCATTTGAAGGCAATTTAAAAATAACATGACTGCCCGACATGCTAGGTAGCAGAAGTGAGAAAAATGGCTTTTTTGTGGTTTGGGTTTTTTGATTCATGAATGTCAGCAATGTTAACTAAACATGAGGGTTATGAAAAACAAACAAACAAAAAATCTTTTGCTCTATGGAATTCGAGCCCCTTTAAATTATCAGGCCCACAGAGGCACTTAAAATGTACAGTAGTCATGTCTCACTCCCCTTTGAGCTAAATAATTACCTCTTGAAGCCACATGCTATGGAAGCTCTAGACTAACTGACCCCAAGTAGTCATAAAATGCCACATACACTATAGTTCAACAATGTATAGACAATAGCCAATGTTATTTCTGTAAACCAACAAGAATTTCTGATGAATAACTTTTTGCAATCAATCCCTTTGCTGATTCATCCTTTTTTTCTCTAAAAATATGAGCCTCTCTTCTGTTCTCTGGAGCACTCCCCAAGGCCACTTGGAAGTGTGTCCTAGGCTGCAGTCCTCAACCTTGGCCCAAATAAATTATCTATATTAACTATGCCTCAGTTTCTTCCTTTTAGGTTGACATTTCTGGCACTGTGAGCAGGATTCACAGTAACCCACCCTTAGCCAAGTCCATCCTGGACTTGGCACCTGGCCAACTGTGAACCTCTCATGTTCTTCCAATTCCAAGATAAATTATTAGACAAAAGTCCTACTAATAATCTGGACCTATACCACTTTGGTTGAAGGTCTACATTTTATTTGGGCTGTTCTTTCAAACCCTCCTTTTTTAGAACAGAGGTCTTTAACCTGGGGGTAACCCTTCAGGCTTGCTTCTTTATCAGAGCTATCCATGCTGAGTCCACACATGAGAATTATGCTTTTTTTTTGCCCTTTTCCTTAATGGGCTTTCCCAGCTGAACTCAGTAATTTTAAGCTAACAAAAGTGAACATAAAAAGACCACCCATTCAACAAAATCAGTGTCCAAAATACAGCTTTCTGTCATTTAGTTGGCTATTTATAAAATAAATTTACATCTACAAAAGAAATCTTCACTTGTAAGGGTCTTTACCTCACTGTACCTGGAGAGGGAGTGCTGAGTCACTAGAAACTTACCATTGGCTTACACTTACATAAGTCTTTGGTGAAGGTGCTTTTCAGGCCATCTTGACTATTTTTTTCAGACTGTCTTGCTCTGTCGCCCAGGCTGGAGTGCAGTAGCATGATCTCGGCTCACTGCAACCTCTGCCTCTCGGGCTCAAGCGATTCTTCTGCCTCAGCCTCCCACGTAGCTGGGATTACAGGTGCCCGCTACCACACCCGGCTAATTTTTGTATTAGTAGAGACAGGATCTCATCATGTTGGCCAGGCTAGTCTCACTGGCCTCAAGTGATCCACCTGCCTTGGCCTCTCAAAGTGCTGGGACTGCAGGCATGAGCCACAGCGCCAGACCAGGCCATCTTGTCTTAACTGGCTTTTAATTACATCCTTCTTCCTTGGTTTGATTTCAGCTCTGGACTTTTGAGTTATATATTTTTTCTACATATTTCACGTTAAGTGTCATCCCTTTAGAAGAACGTAACAACTACTTAGGGCAATAAAATGGGTAACTGGAAAATTAACAGTCTAAAAGAGAGAAATGTATTTAAATTTGGAACAAAAGGAGCAAACAGTGCAACTACAAAATGAGAAGGAAACTACTGAGATTATAAAAATACACATCTAACAATTTTTTTTTTCAAAACCAGGACTAATGAATGGCACTGATGATACCCTTTAATGCCCAGCTGGAGTTCACAGTCCCTTGGAGAGATAAATCTTATCATGTCTTTGAAAGGTTAACATGCAGGGAATTAGCCAAGCAGCATTCCAGCTGAGATAAGACCTAAAACAGAGTTAAAATTCTTTAGAACAACAAAAAATTCCTTTCTTTGGTTAATATCTTTAGCTCAGGAGAGAAACATTTATAAGAATTGGAATTATTTTCAATTATTACAATATTAATATGACTCTTGACCCTTTAGGGTACCCATTTGTTACTGATCCTTTTCCCTTCCATGAACAGCTTTTGATTTCCTGTCGTCTTCTGTCTGCGATCAGCTGAAACCCTAGAGAGTATAGCTAAGCAAAAATGTGGATTTGCACCTTATTTGTGGCTACCAAGACTTTCATTATTTAAACTGTCTTTGGGGTGGTTCTGGATCTTGTGAGGGCTTGCTTTGCACTTCTTTGGAGATGCCTTGTGCATCCTTGGTCAAGTCATAAAAATTTTTCTTAATGCTTATTGGTTTTGGTGAGTCACTTGGAAAGGTACCTTTGGTTAAAAAGAAAAAAAAAGTCAAAAGCCAGGAATATTGGCTGTTTATTCCAGCTAAAATCTGTTAAGAAATTTGAAAATATTTTTTTTCTTTGAAAGAGGTCTATAGCCAGAAATTAGCCTAATTAAAAGCTGACATTCAGGCTAGCTATGTACGTACATAGCTATGTATATACATAGCTAGCCTGAATGTGTATATATGTATATATACACACAGCTGTATATATATAGCTAGCCTGAATGTCATATATTTATATTATATATATTTATATATACTTATATATATTTTTATATATACTTATATATAATATATATATAAAATATATTATATTTTTTTTTGTAGAAGAAAGGCCTTTCTGTTTTACTCTTTTGGATTCTGTTAAGATTTTTGCCAAAGATAACGTAAAATTGAATTGGCCTTTTGGAAAGCTTAAATTCTTTCTCTGTGCTTGAAATATAAATTTGCTACTTGTTATTTAAAACTTGGTAAGGGCTTCAGGCATATACAATAAACCTGAACTTGTTCTATTTATGAACTTTGAATCCAATGTCCTTTTAAAATAGCGAGTTTTACCTGTCTCATGGCTAGAATTTTTAAATCGAAGCTATGAAATCTTCACTTATGTCTGTATTTTTGTGTATATATGTGTACAGATCTGTTTGTATATTGTATACATGGTACCAAACAGACAAATCAATGCTCATAGCTTAATAATCCCAAATATTTTTCAAGTTAATGTGACTTTAGTAATCTTTGAGAAATAAAATTAGCTTTTTAATTGCTGGTAAAATAAAATTAGAATGTCTTCAGACTTGTCAGTTTTAAACATAATCAGACATTTTTGCCTGAGTCTGCTGGTCAGAAAGGTTTAGGCTTTGTCTACTAGATGTCTGAAGCTCATAAAACTGTTGCTTCTGTAATATATTTGATGCTCATTTGACTTGTCTGTGAGCTTATGTATTAGACTCTTTAGATTCTGGACTCTAACAAGTGAGGACTGGAGACATAGGTGGTACTCCCTCTGGCCTGGCTGTGTCTCCTTGCTATGGTGGGAAGAGTCAGACATTATCTTCACAGTTCTGTCCTCTGTCCTGGGCTCCATTATGGGTGTCTAAAATCAGGACCCAGATAGGCCCTGACCCTTCATAATCATACTTGGGTGCCACCTGGGTATTTGGGACTCAGTATGACTGAGGAAGACATTAGGAAGGGTATCTGTGTTGCAGTTTCAAAATTCTTTTCAATAGTTTAAAGTTTTAAAGTCATGTTAGGTTTAATAAATAGATAATCTTAAAATGTTTGAGTCACTTCTACATACATTAAGATACAAAAACATTAATTATTAGGTATGTTTTAGTTTACATAATTTGGTATTTTGTTTTTACATGGTATAGAAAAGCTAAATATATTTAGATCTGTTAATAATATTTAGATCTGTTAATAAACAAAAAAAGTAGGTATAATTTATATTTTATAGAAATATCTTTCTATGAAACCACGAAATGATTTGTCTACAAATACAGACATAAAACAGTTAACTACTAACTTCCTAGGTTTTTCACTTGAAATTAGAACTACTAAGAGTTAAAACTGTAGTTAATATATGTAATTAAAAGTACTAGATACATGGGAAACACTTTTGTATGCAAAGTATACAAGGAAAGTAGGATGTGTTTTTGGTGAAGAAAGTTATACAAAAGAGAGGAGGGTGTGAGTTTTGCTAAAGGAAAAGTAATTCTGTCTAGTTTAGAGATTATTTAAAGATTGTTTCAAAATTTACATGATACAGCTAAAACTAAAAAGTTGGAGAAAGAAAAAATAAAATTGTAAGAGGTTATAAAAGATTCATGAAAATCTTATCTGGTCAAAGCTGACTGGGATCAGATGGATCTGTTTATTGTAAGATTTTATTAAAATTAGGTTTAATATTAATAATATACTGATACAAAGGTAGGATTTGGTTTTCTCTTTTGAACAAGATTTTCAGGTGGTGTTAACAGGAGATAGTAAAAGGTTTTGTTTACTTTTGAGTAAACTACAAAAGAAAAGGAGGGAGAGAGGGAAAGAGAGAGATTTTTCTTGGGCTCACGCTGCCTTTATTAGGTCTTATCTGGAAAAGTGAGTCTTTGATGGAGTCTTACTCTTTGATAGTCTCCTCAAACGTACTCTTTGATGGAGTCTCCTGCTTATCAAAGAGCACAGGTTTTGACTTTTTAAAAATCGCTGACTTATCACTTTGTTTAAATGATTGTTTTACAATGATCTGTGATCCTATTTTAACACTGAGCATTTCAAACCTTTCTTATTTTGATATCTACTGTTTTATTTATATTTATTTATTTATCTTTTAGATGGAGTTCTGCTCTGTCGCCCATGCTGGAGCGCACTGGCATCATCTTGGCTCACTGCAACCTCCTCCTCCTGGGTTCAAGTGATTCTCTTGCCTCAGCCTCCCAAGTAGCTCACATTCAGGTGCATGCCACCATGCCTAGCTAATTTTTTTGTACTTTTAGTAGATATGGGGTTTCACCATGTTAGCTAGGCTGGTCTCGAACTCCTGACCTCAGGTGATCTGCTTGCCTCAGCCTCCCAAATTGCTGGGATTACAGGCGTCAGCCACCACGCCTGGCCATATCTAGTGTTTTAAACCTTTGATATCTGATACAGTTTCCTCAAATCAAATTTCAAACATGGAAAGCATTGTCAAACAAGAAACAGCGTTCAGCTTTGAGTTCCAGTTGTATGTATATGTTATTGTATGTGTTCCAAAACTGTATGCAATTCCTAAACATCTGATATGCCTTGGTATATGCAGTAAACTGTTTTATTCTCATGTCTTTTTTTTTTTTTTTTGAGACACTCTCTCGCTCTGTTGCCCAAGGTGGAGTACAATGGCATGATCTCGGCTCACTGCAACATCTGCCTCCCAGGTTCAAGTGATTCTCCTGCCTCAGCCTCCCGAGTAGCTGGGATTATAGGTGTGCACCACCATGCCTGGCTAATTTTTGTATTTTTATTAAAGATGGGGTTTCATCACGTTGGTCAGGCTGGTCTCGAACTACTGACCTCATGATCCTCTCACCTCAGCCTCCCAAAGTGCTGGGATTACAGGCGTGAGCCACCGCACCTGGCCTGTTTTTTTTGTTTTGTTTTGTTTTTTAAAGAGCTTTCTTTCCCTCCAAATCCTAAAGTGTGTGTCTTCAAAGAAATTCATGGAAAGGACTTTGAATACGAGTTTGTACCATATTCAAGTATTTTTGAATACAGGTTTCGGGTAACTATGGAGATGATACCATTGGACTAGGTAAAAATTTCCAAAATTCGAATAAAAAACTGATGTGTTAATGAAGATTGCTAAGCCAACATGAAACAGAACAGGAATTAATTACATGGGACTGAACTGATAGAGGACTGAAATGATTTTTTAATCACTTTTTTTTTTTTTTTGAGACGGAGTCTCGCTCTGTCACCCAGGCTGGAGTGCAGTGGCGCAATCTCGGCTCACTGCAAGCTCCGCCTCCCGGGTTCACGCCATTCTCCTGCCTCAGCCTCTCCGAGTAGCTGGGACCACAGGCGCCCGCCACCACGCCCGGCTAATTTTTTTGTATTTTTAGTAGAGACGGGGTTTCACCGTGGTCTCGATCTCCTGACCTCGTGATCCACCCGCCTCGGCCTCCCAAAGTGCTGGGATTACAAGCCTGAGCCACTGCGCCCTGCCTAATCACTTTCTGTTTGAAACATTGTTGATTCTTCTCATATTTTTTTTGCCAGAGTCCACATTTTCTTTGAGCCATTTATAGCTCATAGCAATTAGGTAAAGTATACTTTTGTGGGGAAAAGTGAAACATTTACCTTCCTCTTTACCTGATTTTCTCCAGAATTTGGGAGCTATTTGTGAATATTCTTATTTTATGACATTTATGACAATATAGTTGTTTGTGTAAGTGCGATATTTTGTTTGTTTGTTTTGTAACAGGATGCATTGGAGACACTGGTTATTGTACCAAGGTTTAACTGGAACAGCATATGATCAAACTACTTTGAGGAATTAAGGTTGACTTTATAGAGTCAATAAAAAGCCCCTTGGAAAGACTTGACCTAATAAGTTGTCTATACTGTTCCCTTACAAGAATCCTGACTTGTGGTATGTAAAGAATGTCACTTTCTGAGAGTTCCAGGAATATCAAAATATTCTGGGACTTCGAGAAGAGAAGAATTCACCAAACTGTGAAAGTATTACAGGCACAGGCTGATGGTTAATCTCTGGCTTGACTTCTTAGACTTGAGAAGTTTCCAAAAGTCTAATCCAAAATTTCTTACGAAAAAGTTTCAGGCAAAGCCAACTAGTCTATATGATCAATCACTACTCTTGCTGCACTTTATGCAAATAAATCAGGCCAAGTATAATAATTCTAAAACTTTTTTTGCAAATAAATTGGTCTATTTCTCTTCGGTAGAAAAGAGGGACTGGATGGGTGTAGTGGCTTGTGCCTGTAAGCCCAGCTACTCACGGATAAGGTGGAGGATCACCTGAGCCCAGGAATTCAAGGCTACAATGAGCTATAATCATGCCACTGCACAACAGCCTGAGTGACAGAGTGAGACTGTTACTAAAAGAAAGAAAAAATTTTTAAGTATAAATATATACATTTTATGTATGTAAAGTTATGTATTTTAAAAAAATAAAAGGGAGACTAGAGACAGAAAACTCATGTTTCATAAGAGAACTATAACACACCTGTTATTAGATTCTAGCCTGACCATTGTTTTTGAGTTTTCTTATTTGTCTACCACTTGGACTAAATCCTGAATTATTTCCTGGCTACAACCAGTCTGTAAAGAAGAGCCAGGTTTTAATTTTTTTCACGATTTTGCTGTTGTTGTTGTTGGCTCCCTAACGAATAGGTTCTTTTTTCATTCTGACATGTAAATTCACTTTTTTGATTGTAGTCAATGTGTGCATTATATTTCTACGACACAAATTCTTAATGTTATGTATCTCTCATTGTTTTACTTTGGAGGAAACTAAAATCATGGGATTCCAAAGACTAGGGATGATTCAACAAGCAATGACTTAACTGAGGTCTGATTTCTGCCACTCTGTGATGCCATCCTAAGTCAGCTTTTGGGAGCTCTTAAAATTCCTCACTGGGACATTTCCTCCTCCCTCATCAACATGAGACAGCACTACCTGGGAGTGAGCTTTCCTGGTGACAAGGGACATCATGACACTTAGATTTTGATTAACAATGCTTTCAAGAAGAAAGATTTTTGACCACAAGGAGTAAAGGTTGGGGAGGGAGGGGAGAAGAAAAACTTTTTATCTAAGGAATATGGGCCTAAGTTATCAGTCCCAAAAAGGTATTTAAAATGTAACAGCAATTATGTCTCATTCCCCCTTGATGTAAATAATTACCCCTTGAAGCCACTTGCTATTCAAGCTCTAGACTAACTGACCTCAAGAAGACATAAAATGCCACACACCTTATAATTTAACAATGTATAGAAAATCATTAACCAATGTTATTTCTGTAAACCAATTAGAATTCCTGATAAGCAACTTTTGTAGCCACTCCCTCTCGATTCATCTTTTATTTATTTTTCAAACAATTTAGTTTATTTCTTTCTCATATAATAGTCCAGAGTTAAGTGGGAGAGCCACAGAGAAAAGGCAGCTCTATTTCATGAAGTTATCCAAGGACCCAGGTTCCTTTTATCCTGTTGCTCTGTCACCCCCTAGGGAGTTATTGCCCATGTGGTGGGCAATAATGCATCTCTTCTCCAATCCAGGGGAGGGGTGGGAAGAAGACAAGGGTGAGCATATTCTCTTCTGAGGATATGATTTGCAAGTTACAGAATTCCTTCTGCGCAAATTAGCTTGGCTCACACACCACAGTCACATCTTACTGCAAAGTAGCCATGTACCCAACTAAAAGTTGAAGGGTTCAATTGACCAAGAGCAGTGAGAGAGTGGATATCTGGATATAGTGATCAGTCTTTCTACCATGGGTCCAAGAAATGTGTTTTTTTCTTTTTTTTAAAATTATATTTTAAGTTGTGGGGTACATGTGCAGAATGTGCAGGTTTGTTACATAGGTATACATGTGCCATGGTGGTTTGCTGCACTCATCAACTCATCATCTACATTAGGTATTTCTCCTAATGCTATACCTCCTCCAATCCCCTGACAGGCCCTGGTGTCTGATGTTCCCCTCCCTGTGCCCATGTGTTCTCATTGTTCATCTCCCACTTAGAAGTGGGAATATGCAGTGTTTGGTTTTCTGTTCTTTTGTTAGTTTCCTGAGAATCATGGTTTCCAGCTTCATCCATGTCCCTGCAAAGGACATGAACTCATCCTTTTTATGGCTGTATTCCATAATGTATATGTGCCACATTCTCTTTATCCAGTCTAACACTGATGGGCATTTGGGTTGGTTCCCAGTCACTGCTATTGTGGACAGTGACACAATAAACATACATGTGCATGTGTCTTTACAGTAGAATGATTTATAATCCTTTGGGTATGTAACCAGTAATGGGATTGCTGGGTCAAATAGTATTTCTAGTTCTAGATCCTTGAGGAATCGCCACACTGTCTTCCACAATGGTTGAACTAATTTACACTCCCAACAGTGCAAAAGTGTTCCTATTTCTCCAGCATCTGTTTCCTGACTTTTTAATGATTGCCATTCTAACTGGAGTGAGATGGTATCTCATTGTGGTTTTTGATTTGCATTTCTCTAATGACCAGTGATGATGAGCATTTTTTCATATGTTTGTTGGCTGCATAAATGTCTTCTTTTGAGAAATGTCTCTTCATATGCTTCGCCCGCTTTTTGATGGGGTTGTTTTTTTCTTGTAAATTTGTTTAAGTTCTTTGTAGATTCTGGATATTAGCGCTTTGTCAGATGGATAGATTGCAAAAATTTCCTCCCATTCTGTAGGTTGCTTGTTCACTCTGATGATAGCTTCTTTTGCTGTGCAGAAACTCTTTAATTAGATACCATTTGTCAATTTTGGCTTTTGTTGCAAATGCTTTTGGTGATTTAGTCATGAAGTCTTTGCCCATGCCTATGTCCTGAATGCTACTGCCTAGGTTTTCCTTTAGGATTTTTATGGTTTTAGGTCTTACATTTAAGTCTTTAATCCATCTTGAGTTAACTTTTGTATAAGGTGTAAGGAAGGAATCCAGTTTCAGCTTTCTGCATATGGATAGCCAGTTTTCCCAACACCATTTATTAAATAGGGAATCCTTTCCCCACTGCTTGTTTTTGTAGGTTTGTCAAAGATCATACGGTTGTAGATGTGTGGCGTTATTTCTGAGGCTGCTGTTCTGTTCCATTGGTCTATATATCTGTTTTGGTATCAGTACCATGCTGTTTTGGTTACTGTAGCCTTGTAGTACAGTTTGAACTCAGGTAACATGATGCCTCCAACTTTGTTCTTTTTGCTTAGGATTGTCTTGGCTATGTGGGCTCTATTTTCGTTCCATATGAAATTTAAAGTAGTTTCTTCTAATTCTGTGAAGAAAGTCAATGGTAGTTTGATGGGGATACCAATGAATCTATAAATTATTTTGGGCAGTATGGCCATTTTCATGATACTGATTCTTCCTATCCATGGGCATGGAATGTTTTTCCACTTGTTTGTGTCCCCTCTTATTTCCTTGAGCAGTGCTTTGTAGTTCTCTTTGAAGAGTTCCCTCACATCCCTCATAAGTTGTATTCCTAGGTATTTTACTCTCTTTGTAGCAACTGTGAATGGGAGTTCACTCATGATTTGGCTGTTTGTCTGTTATTGGTGTATAAGAATGCTTGTGATTTTTGCACATTGATTTTGTATCCTGAGGCTTTGTTGATGTTGCTTATCGGCTTAAGATTTTGGGCTGAGACAATGGGGTTTTCTAAATATACAATCATGTCATCTGCAAACAGGGACAATTTGAATTCCACTTTTCCTAACTGAATACCCTTTATGTCTTTCTCTTGCCTGATTGCCCTGGCCAGAACTTCCAATACTATGTTGAATAGGAGTGGTGAGAGAGGGCATCCTTGTCTTGTGCCAGTTTTCAAAGGGAATGCTTCCAGTTTTTGCCCATTCAGTACAATATTGGCTGTGGGTTTGTCATAAATAGCCCTTATTATTTTGAGATATGTTCCATCAATACCTAGTTTATTGAGAGTTTTTAGCATGAGGGGCTGTTGAATTTTGTCAAAGGCCTTTTCTGCATCTACTGAGATAATCATGTGGTTTTTGTTGTTGGTTCTGTTTATGTGATGGACTATGTTTATTGATTTGCATATGTTGAACCAGCCTTGCATGCCAGAAATGAAGCAGAATTGATCATGGTGGATAAGCTTTTTCATGTGCTGCTGGATTTGGTTTGCCAGTATTTTATTGAGGATTTTCACATCAATGTTCATCAGGGATATTGGCCTGAAATTTTGTTTTTTTATTGTGTCTCTGCCAGGTTTTGGTATCAGGATGACTCTGGCCTCATAAAATGAGTTACAGAGGAGTCCCTGTTTTTCTATTGTTTGGAGTAGTTTCAGAAGGAATGGTGCCTGCTCCTCCTTGTACCTCTGGTGGAATTCAACGGTGAATCCAACTGGTCCTGGGCTTTTTTTGGTTAGCAGGCTATTAAGTACTGCCTCAATTTCAGAACTTCTTATTGGTCTATTCAGGGATCCCAACTTTCTCCCTTTAGTCTTGGGAGGCTGTAAATGTTCAGGAATTTCTCTATTTCTTCTAGATTTTCTAGTTTATTTGCATAGAGGTGTTTATAGTATTCTCTGATGGTAGTTTGTATTTCTGTGGGATCAGTGGTGATATCTCTTTATCATTTTCTATTGTGTCTATTTGATTCTTTTCTCTTTTCTTCTTTATTAGTCTGGCTAGCAGTCTATTTTGTTGATCTTTTCAAAAAACCAGCTCCTGAATTCACTGATTTTTTTGAAGGGTTGTTCATGTCTCTATCTCCTTCAGTTCTGCTCTGATCTTAGTTATTTCTTGTCTTCTGCTAGCTTTTAAATTTGTTTGCTCTTGCTTCTCTAGTTCTTTTAATTGTGATGTTAGGGTGTTGATTTTGGATCTTTCCTGCTTTCTCTTGTGGGCATTTAGTGCTATAAATTTCCTCTAGGCACTGCTTAAAATGTGTCCCAGAGATTCTCCTACATTGTGTCTTTGTTCTCACTGGTTTCAAAGAACATCTTTATTTCTGCTTTCATTTCGTTATTTACCCAGTAGTCATTCAGGAGCAGGTTGCTCAGTTTCCATGTAGCTGTGCGTTTTTGAGTGAGTTTCTTAATCCTGAGCTCTAATTTGACTGCACTGTGGTTTGAGAGACTGTTATGATTTCTGTTCTCTTGCATTTACTGAGGAGGGTTTTACCTCCAATTATGTGGTCAGTTTTAGAATAAGTGCGATGTGGTGCTGAGGAGAACGTATATTCTGTTGATTTGGGGTGGACAGTTCTGTAGGCGTCTATTAGGTCTGCTTGGTCCAGAGCTGAGTTCAACTCCTGGATATCCTTGTTAATTTTCTGTCTCGTTGATCTATCTAATATTGACAGTGGGGTGTTAAAGTCTCCCACTATTATTGTGTGGGACTCTGTCTCTAGGTCTTTAAGAACTTGCTTTATGAATCTGGGTGCTGCTGTATTAGGTGAATATATATTTAGGATAGTTAGCTCTTCTTGTTTCATTGATCTCTTTCTCATTATGTAATGCCCTTCTTTGTCTCTTTTGATCTTTGTTGGTTTAAAGTCTCTTTTATCAGAGACTAGGATTGCAACCCTGGCTTTTTTTTTTTGCTTTCAACTTACTTGGTAAATCTTCCTCCACCCCTTTATTTTGAGCCTATGTGTGTCTTTGCACGTGAGATGGGTCTCCTGAATACAGCACACTGATGGTTCTTGACTCTTTAATGAATTTGCCAGTCTGTGTCTTTTAATTGAGGCATTTAGTCTGTTTACCCTTAAGGTTAATATTGTTATGTGTGAATTTGACCCTGTCGTTATGATGCTAGCTGGTTATTTTGCCCATTAGTTGATGCAGTTTCTTCATAGTGTTGATGGTCTTTACAATTTGGTATGTTTTTGCAGTGGCTGGTACCAGTTGTTCCTTTCCATGTTTAGTGCTTCCTTCAGGAGCTCCTGTAAGGCATGCCTGGTGGTGACAAAATCTCTCAGCAGTCGCTTGTCTGTAAAGGATTTTATTTATCCTTAGTTTATTAAGCTTAGTTTGGCTGGATATGAAATTCTCGGTTGAAAATTCTTTTCTTTAAGAATGTCGAGCATTAGCCCCCACTCTATTCTGGCTTGTAGGGTTTCTGCCAAAGAGGTTCACTGTTAGTCTGATGGGCTTCCCTCTGTGGGTAACCTGACCTTTCTCTCTGGCTGCCCTTAAAATTTTTTCCTTCATTTCAACCTTGGTGAATTGGCAATTATGTGTCTTGGGGCTGCTCTTCTCGAGGAATATCTTTGTGGTGTTCTCTGTATTTCCTGAATTTGAATGCTGTTGGCCTGCCTTGCTAGGTTGGGGAACTTCTCCTGGATAATATCCTGAAGAGTGTTTTCCAACTTGGCTCCATTCTCCCGGTCACTTTCAGGTACACCAATCAAATGTAGATTTGGTCTTTTCACATAGTTCCATGCTTCTTTATCTGTTTCTTTTCACTGTTTTTTTTTTTTTCCCTCTAATCTGGTCTTCTCACTTTATTTCATTGAGTTAATCTTCAATCTCTGATATCCTTTCTTCCACTTGATCGATTCAGCTATTGATACTTGTGTATGCTTCACAAAGTTCTCGCGCTGTGTTTTTCAGTTCCATCAGGTCATTTAAATTCTTCTCTAAGCTGGTTATTCTAGTTAGCAATTTGTCTAACCTTTTTTCCAGGTTCTTAGCTTCCTTTCATTGAGTTAAAATATGCTCCTTTAGCTTGGAGGAATTTGTTATTACCTACCTTCTGAAGCCTACTTCTGTCAATCCTTCAAACTCATTCTCCGTCCAGTTTTGTTGCCTTGCTGGTGAGGAGTTGTGATCCTTTGGAGGAGAAGAGGTGTTCTGGTTTTTGGAATTTTCAGCCTTTTGGCGCTGGTTTCTCCCCATCTTCATGGATTTATCTACCTTTGGTCTTTGATGTGGGTGATGTTGGTACTATTCCTTTCTGTTTGTAATCGTAATTAGGGGGTTGAAACTTTCGGTCCTACTCCAACTTCTAGGAAGGGGAGAGGAGCTGAAGGTTGAGTCGATAAACCAATGGCCAATGATTTAATCAATCATGCCTAAGTAAACAAGTTTCCATAAAAATTCAAAAGGACTGTTTTGTGGGCTTCTGGATAACACATGCAGGTTCCCAGGGCGTGGCATAGCTGGAGAAGGCATGAAAACTCCATACCCCTTCTCCACACCTTGTGTTATGCATCTTGTCTGTTCATCTAGCTGTTCATCTGTATTCTCTGTAATATTCTTTATAATAAATGGGTAAATGTAAGTATTTCTGTGAGTTCTGTGAGCCACTCTAGAAAATTAATCAAACCCAAGGAGGGGATCATAGGAACCCCAATTTATAGCTATTCAGTCAGACACAAGGCTACAACTTATGCCTGTGACTGGCATCTGAAGTCGGGGGGCAGTGTTGTGGGACTGAGACCTCAATCTGTGGGATCTGATGCTGTTTTCAGGAAGACAATGTCAGAATAGAACTGAATCAGAAGACACCCAGTTGGTGTCTGTTGGAGAGAAATCTTCATACATTTTGGTGACCAGAGGCCACAGAAGTATTGTCTTGTATGATTATAGTAGGAGATACTACTCCCCACCAACCCCTATATCCTCAGATATATCTACAGAGGCTTCCAATAATTATTAACTATAACACAGTAAAGTGCTTTGAGGGGGAAAAAAATCCTTGAATAATACTGTCAAATGACTTAATGCAACAAATGACAAGGGAAAGAAGGCCTTGAAAAACACAACACACTGAAGGCATTCAGTACAGAAACAAATGGTCTTAACAGCACTCAAAAGGGCCCAACAGTATTACAGCTCTGAGTAACAATCAATAACTATGACACTCCTGAGGCATTAACAAATTAAATGACCAGTATACTCTATTTTAGAAAGCCAGACTATAGCTAATAATTTTTTTAATAAAAAAGCAAATCAAAGTTATTTTAAAATATCAGTACAATGGGGAGATTTTAAAAATCACATATAATAATACATCATTCATTGGCAATATACATACTTTCAGAAAGTCAGTTATTCTTCAAACCTTTCCAATCTCCTTTCATGCTCCACTAAACCCTCTGGAAAGCCACTCACAAATCCAGTGATCTGCCTGGTCAACCCTTTCAACCTCTTTTGAGTTTCTTCACAAATTCTCAAAGCTTGTAAGCACCTTTTCTCTATTTCTTACTCCTTAAATGTACATAGTGTCTAAGTAGACCTTATCACTTTATATTTTTTGTTAAATTTATGGGTTCAATTATGATCTCCCAATTTTGTTTCCAGCCCTGGCTTCTCCCTTATATTTTCAACTGCCTCTTGGTCATCTCAGTATGAACGATCCATAGGTACTCAAAGTGGAAACAGTAAAAATCTAACTTTTCTTCCCTCTAAAACTAACTTGGTCTTCCTTCCATGTTTACTTCTTTTATCAGCAATACCATTCTTCCAGCAATGCAGGCAAATGCAGGAAAATCTCCTAAGACGCTATCGGTCGATTCCCCTTTAGTGTTATCCTCATTTTAGGGGTGTGTGGAGAATGTGGTGAAAGTGTCAGGTGCTGATGAGCAGCATAGGAAAGAGTCAAGTTCTGTTTAGGAGCAAGAAGTTTGTTGAAGACTTTGGTGAATGAGCTTAATGGGATTGGTGAATATGGAATTCACCAATTCCTCTCAAGCTGAGTTACTCTCACTTATTCTTTGCACATAAGACCTCTAGGCCTTTAACAACTCACTTTTCTATTAGTCCTCACTTTTACTTCTTTCCTTCCACCGCTTATATTCCATGTTCCATTAGTCAGACCACCATCATGTCAATATCTTACTCTCAATGTACCAACCTGAAGTAGCACAACATAAGCATATAATCAGACTGCTGAACAAAACAAATGCAATGATGTATACTGGTGCTGCTTTCAATTTAAGACCTCTAATCTAAGCTAGTGAAAAAAAAATCCCAAGTTGCACTAGTCTAATTTCTACACTATTACAAACAGTCCTCTTGTTCCCTAAGTCTTCGACTTTACCTTATTTGTAAATAATCCCAACCTCTTCCTAGAGAAAATGAAAGTCAAGAAATACCTCTACTTCTATTCACTAAACTAGTTTCCACATACTTTTGCTTCACTCTTCACCATTACAATGTAATAGTGCTCTGAAGAATCTCCTGATCTTGCTCAACTGATTATCATTCTTTCTCCTAGCACTGAAATACGATCAAGACCCTGATATTTTTAAAAATACATAAAAACCTTACTTCACTGTCATAATCATCTCTACCCACTCTTTCTCCTTATAGCTCAAGCACTGTTTATATTTGTTATTTTCATTTCTTCACTTGCCAGAGTCCTCAATCCTGTTTTCCATATTCACCAATCCCATTAAGCTCATTCACCAAGGTCATCAACAAACTTCTTGCTCCTAAACAGAACTTGACTCTTTCCTATGCTGCTCATCAGCACCTGACACTTTCACCACATTCTCCTGCCTGAAGCACTCTTCTTGGGTTTCTAAAAACACTGCATACTCTGGATTTTTCTCACACCTTTCTGTTCCTTCCCAGTCTGCCCTGTAGGCTCATTTTCCCCCCTCTGCTAGCCCTCAGATTCTCTTCATGGCTGTCTTGGCCCTCTTGTCTTGTTACACTCTCCCACGGCAATTTCATCCACCCTCATGGCTCTAGTTACCACTTAACACTAAAGAATTTCAAATATGTATCTACTATTGAGCTTTTCCCTCTGCTATAGATGCATATATTCAAGGGTCTACGAATCATTACCACTTAGATGTCTCGAAGCTATCTCAAACTCTACATGTGCACAAAAATAAATTCTTTGTCTTCAATTCCCACTAAATTTGCTGCTATGCTACTTCTGCTCAGGGATTGCTATCATCATCCACTCAGGTATTCAAGCCAGAAACACAAACACTATCCTTGACTCTTCATACTCCAATATCCAATCTACATACACTTCTGGAGATTCAACCTTTAATCTACCACAAATCAGTGCTCTTCTTACTTACCCCGATTCAGGCCAATATTACCTACTGTCTGGATTACTGTATTCTCTTAAAGAGGTCCCCTTCCTTTAGTTCCCTTCCCCTGAATTCTTCATTCTGCAGCCAAAATGATCTTCTGAAGTTGGTTCTTTCTAAGAATTCTGCCTAGCCCACAACTCACCATACCCTTTAACTGTGAGAGGGGTTGGCTTTGAAGCACTATGTTTATGCTACATGACCCTGCCCTCTTAGCACAGCTGATTAAACCAAGGGTAGACAACTGACAAGGAACCAGTCAGACTCCCTCCAGAGGACTTGGAAGTGGGAGAGAAATTCAGAGGCTGTTAAGTTAGAGCTGTATAGTTAAGAGAAGACAGTATACATAGAGCAATGAAGCAGACATGAGAGACAAGACACTATGAGATACAAGAGGAAGCATCTGATACTGAACCATGTCTGGTTCCAAATCTTTGTGAAGTCCAGCTGCACTTCCTACCTCTGCATATGCTGAATCCTCTGGGTCACTTTCTTTGTCTTTTGCTTAAGTTTCTGACTTATAACTAAGACATTCTTAGCTAAAATACTTCTTCTACATGCAATTTTGACCCTGAATCTCCTTTGCTTAAAATCATACCACAGTTACTTTCTGTTCCTAAGATAAAACCCAAGGCTTCGTTAGGGCTGTGGACCAAGAACTAGGGGATTCCAGGAACTTCAGGACTCTGGATGACTTGGCCCTGGCCCTCTCTTACCAGATCCTCCTCCCTCTCCAATCCCAGGATCCAGCCACAATGAACTGCTTTAAAAGTACCACAATCTTTTCACCTCTAAGCCAACATGCGGGGAGGGGACAGGGAGGAATCTGTAACACACTCTAACCCCAACTTTACCTGGTCAAGACCTACTCATCCCTGAGGCTTCAAGTTCAGTCAGTATACTCACTTCCAAGACACATTGGGTCTTTCTCCATGGCAGCACATGTATTACCCTGAATTGAAATGTCTGTGCTTCCCATTGGACTAGAACACATGTAAGGGTAAAGAGCATGCATTTTGTTCACAGTTGGATTCCCAGAATTGCATAGCACACACTCAAATATTTTTGAATTAATCTAATCAGCTGCCAAGTTGTGTTGATTTTACTGTCTTGATAAATTACTTATTTCCATAGACACTGTCCTACTTCAATCTCATTTCTTCTCTAAAATATTTCAGTGATTTCTTAACTGCTCTCTCTGCCTAATTTCACTCCCTTCAAATTCACCCATTATCTCCTGTAGCAAGTAGGTATTGTAACGTAAGTTAATTTAATTCTCTCTTCTCTCAAAAACTGCCTTTAGAACAAAGCCCATCCAGTCGAATGTTTTATTCCTGGACCATATTAAGCTTTTCTGCCTTGATGCCTCTGTTCCCCTTATGTGAAATGCCCTTTTCCACTATCTCCAAGTGTTCAAATATACGCCATTATATAAGGCCAAGAAATGGTATCTTTCATTGAATTTTATTTATACTTCTCATGACACAATTTTTAAAATATTGAACTAAAAGTTACCTATATATCTAACTGTAAACTTATTTTGTCAACTAAGAAACATCAAGTTTATAGATTATGCAAAGATAAAACATGTAAAGCAACTCAACGTAAGTGAAGAAACTGAGTTATTAATATTCGCAAATACTTTTCATAATGTTACTTATGATTAATAAAATTATCTTTGTCTGCAAGATAGACTTTTCAATCTGTCTAAAAGAAAGACTTTTAGAATGCTTTCATTACCAAAGACTGATGCTTGGTTCTGGTTAATGACATCCTTTAAACAACTAAATTGAAATTTATATATCTATATAAACATATATATGTATTTATTTATTTATTTATTTTTTAATTTTTAAACAAGATCTCACTCTGCCACCCACGCTGGAATGCAACAGCACAAGCATGGCTCACTTGCAGCCCCAAACTCCTGGGCTTAAGCAATCCTTCCATCTCAGCCTCCTGAATAGCTAGGACTACAGGCATGTACCACCAAGCTTGCTTAATTTTAAAATTGTATAGATGCGGTCTCATTCTGTTGCCCAGGCTGGTCTCAAACTCCTGGCCTCAAGTGATCCTCCTGCCTTGGCCTCCCAAAGTGCTGAGCTACTACACCCAGCTGAAACTTATATTCTACTAACTAAAATGGGCTTAATTTTAAGGGTGCACAGATAACCATGATACCTCAATAAATATTAAATTTTCCTTTGTGGGCTTGGTACTTCAGATATTTCTTGGTCCAATGCCTTCTAGTCATTCAGTTAAATTTCAAGTTAGGAAAACAATATTGAAATAACATTTGGTGATTATGTAGCAGGGAGGACTCTAGAAAGCAATTTTTTAAAAAAATCCAGCTACTACTAAACTGCACTAATAAAGCTTTCCAAATATTTGAGCTCCTTCAGACTAGTCAGTTGTTAATAGGGTAAAAAAAGAAAAAAAACTTTTCAACCCTATATGGCAGTGTTTTCCAAACTAATGAGCTCCAACACACTGATGGGTCATGAAATCAATTTGGTGGATTTGAATTTTAGTGAAATAGAAGAGAATAAAGAATATTAGGATGTAACTCATGTTGTAAGGATAAATATTTGCAAAACTTATTTTTATACTGTTCAATTAGATTTGGCCCAAAGCTGCCTCCATACACTGTTAACTGTACTCTAGCTTGATGTGTAAACAAGTTATAACCTAACTTAGGAGTATATCCTTATAACCACACATCTGAGTCTCAGCCAATCCCAGGTTAAAAGCTGCTAGATTATGCCCAAATAAGGCAAACACCAAGCTGCACCAATCAGGTAATTTCTGTATGACATTTCTTATTTTTCCCTGTTATTAAAACAGCTCACCAGTTGTTAAGTGGTAGTATTCTGAACCATCTTAGAGTGCTGTCTGCTTCTAGAAACTTTTTCCTGCTCAAATAAACTTTGTTAAATTTAAAGATTCTTAGTGGGGGTTTTTTGTTTAGTTTAGTTTTTAACAATACACAGATAAAGGCATACTGCATCACCAAAATTATTTTTTCCCACGGGAAAAAAATACTAATTAAAAAAAATCTACCTCCTTTCCAACAAAAAGTTATAGCAGGTTAAATATTTATACCTAGGGTTCTTTTCTCATTACATGACAGCATTTAAAGTCACTTCAAATTAAGGAAAAAAAAAAAAAACACTGAAGTTGAATTCTAAAAGAATTTTCTCATTTGTCTTTGATTTATTGTGGACTTTACTGACAAGTACATTCTGCAAGCTATGGCATGTAACATGCTACCCAGTAAATTACTATATATTCTGATTTCTCATTACTGAATCAGGAAATGACTAAATAATTTAATATGCAATTAAGGTTTAGATGAAGTTGATTCATCAAGAGATAATTGTAATCCAACTGTCATGCCATGACTGTAACGCATGAGACATGCTCATTCTTTGACAACCTAAAGTCTGTCTTCCTTATACTCATATGTAAAATATCATTTAGGTACATAGCTAATAATAATAAAATGGCTAGGATTCCATACTCTTTAAAAAATACCTTTGTCAAAGATTCTTTATAGACAAATGAATAATTTTACATTTCTCTCAAAAGATGGGATAATAATCTCCTTAGTTTATCGTTATCTTGGTTACCAAGAGTTAGCAAAGGTTTAGAATTTCCACACAAGGCAACATTGCATAAATACGGTAATAGTACTGATGGCAATATCTGATAATACATAAAAGGGAACAAAAATGTCAATAAATCTAGTCAATGCATACGAAAATTTCTAAGGTGATATGGAGGATACAAATTTACAGTTATGGGAGGATATTTATCTTAAATATCTTTGGGTTCAGTTCGCATTACTGGTTATTTTTGTTTTAATAGTTGTGAAAGTACAATTTCAACTTTTAAAACTTTGAAGGATATGTACCTAATGGCTGTTTTCTGATGCAGTGAAAAAGGACAAAGACAACAGAGCCAGAAAAATGATACCACAGCCACAGAGAAATTAAGTACATCCTTTAAACAAACCCCTTTTGTATTGTTTGCTTTACTTCACTCCTGTTTCCTTAAGAACACTGGCAAACAGCCATATTTCCTGTTTTACACAGCTTAGCTACAAGGACCCTTAAACAATAAAGAGAAATCAAGGGGATTTTATAAAGACAAATTGTTGTTACAATATTTGTAATGTAATCTAGTTATAATATTGTAAATAACGTGTACCTACATCAATAACTTGCCATTCTCCTTTAAATCATACACTATATTTTCAAACTGATGAAATAATTCAGTTATTATTCTTGAAAAACAAGATTATTAGGTGCAAACACTTTCTCTGGAAAAATCAATTTTACAGTGTTTGCTATCATTCTAAAGGTATCTGTAAAAGAGATACCAGTATGACTGATTGCTCTAGTTTGGCAAGAATATTTGTTTATAATCTCAAAGATCAACTGTGAGAGGCAATCAATCCTTTGTTTGGAGTTTTCTGTCTTTAGGATATGAAAGTATCCAACTAGTTGATATTACAAATGTTTCTGCCATTTCAGAAAATAATTATTTTCTCTTGGGCAAAAAAAAAAACAACCCTTGATATCACAAAGAGTTTGCCTCTCTTACCATTTCTTTGATCCCGGGCAACTTCTGATTCCTTAGTTTCTTCATCTGTAAATAGAGATATTTGTACTTGTCTTCCAAATTATTGAGAGCATCAAATTAAGTAAGAAACTGGCACATAAGCATTCAACTAATCTTAATTCTTTTTCCTTTTTACTTAACAACTCAAAACAGAAAGCCACAAGCATATTTCTAAAGAATTCAGTTTTTTTTTTTTTTTTAAGTTTTTTTCAGGCAATACCAACAGGGACAATGTCAAAAACAAAATTCTCCTCAGAGTTGGTTACAAACATAAGCTCTAATCAGCCTTCATTATACTCATTATTTGGCTTCAAAAACTCAAGATACCAATGTGCTTTCAGGAAAAATAAAAATAAAAAATAATAAAAAAAGAAACTTAAGGAAACGAATTAACGCAGTGGGCTCCTTGCTGATGAAAATATCCTCTTTAGTCATCCTGGTATTTCCCTCCACTGGCCCATACAATGCCAAGCACAAAAGCACTAAATAAATATTACTACAGAACTGAAGCAAATAGCCCTGTGTGCCTCAAAAACTACTCAGGTACCACCATGTGCTAGAAAATGACTCCAAATGACTATGAATCAGGAAGAAATGGATGAATTATTAACTGCATGCCTAGTCTGAGGAAATCTAAATAGATTATTGGCAATTGAATTAAAGTCCAAAATAACTTGAAAGCAAAAAACAAAATCTAAGCACTGTAATGCACTTTTTACTATTGATATGAAGAACACTTCACCAGCTTTTCAGAAGTCTGTAAACAATCAGAAAATGTGAGGAAATCTGCCATCACATATATGTAAAGCTAGGTTCAGGTAAGGGCTCATCCAGTTTTTAAAAAGCAAACAGTACTCAAAGTAGAAACCACAAGCAAAGCAAGCAAGGATCAATCTGAGCTGCCAAAGTGGTGCACTTGAGCCATCTAGTGGATGGAGAAAAACCTAAGTTTAATTCTGTAAGAAAAACGTCCTACTGCTCAATTCTCTATGAAAACAGTAACAAATATGTTCTTTGGAACAGTACATTAAAATTGACAAAAGATAGTATTGAACTAACAAGTAGATATCGAGGAAAGATGAAAAATACAATGACGACAAATTTTTCAGGGTAGAGTTCAGATTTTACGGATAACTAAAGATGAAAACTAAGGACAAACACTCTTCCTTTATGGTATTTTTCTTTTTTTTTTTTTATTATACTTTAGGTTTTAGGGTACATGTGCACAATGTGCAGGTTTGTTACATATGTATCCATGTGCCATGTTGATTTCCTGCACCCATTAACTCGTCACTTAGCATTAGGTATACCTCCGAATGCTGTCCCTCCCCTCTCCCCCAACCCCACAACAGTCCCCGGAGTGTGATGTTCCCCTTCCTATGTCCATGAGTTCTCACTGTTCAATTCCCACCTATGAGTGAGAACATGCGGTGTTTGGTTTTTTGTCCTTGCGATAGTTTACTGAGAATGATGTTTTCCAGTTTCATCCATGTCCCTACAAAGGACATGAACTCATCATTTTTTTATGGCTGCATAGTATTCCATGGTGGATATGTGCCACATTTTCTTAATCCAGTCTATCGTTGTTGGACATTTGGGTTGGTTCCAACTCTTTGCTATTGTGAATAGTGCCGCAATAAACATACGTGTGCATGTGTCTTTATAGCAGCATGATTTATAGTCCTTTGGGTATATACCCAGTAATGGGATGGCTGGGTCAAATGGTATTTCTAGTTCTAGATTCCTGAGGAATCGCCACACTGACTTCCACAATGGTTGAACTAGTTTACAGTCCCACCGACAGTGTAAAAGTGTTCCTATTTCTCCACATCCTCTCCAGCACCTGTTGTTTCCTGATTTTTTAATGATGGCCATTCTAACTGGTGTGAGATGGTATCTCACTGTGGTTTTGATTTGCATTTCTCTGATGGCCAGTGATGAGGAGCATTTCTTCATGTGTTTTTTGGCTGCATAAATGTCTTCTTCTGAGAAGTGTCTGTTCATGTCCTTTGCCCACTTTTTGATGGGGTTGTTTGTTTTTTTCTTGTAAATATGTTTGAGTTCATTGTAGATTCTGGATATTAGCCCTTTGTCAGATGAGTAGGTTGCAAAAATTTTCTCCCATTCTGTAGGTTGCCTGTTCACTCTGATGATAGTTTCTTTTGCTGTGCAGAAGCTCTTTAGTTGAATTAGATCCCATTTGTCAATTTTGGCTTTTGTTGCCATTGCTTTTGGTGTTTTAGACATGAAGTCCTTGCCCACGCCTATGTCCTGAATGGTATTGCTTAGGTTTTCTTGTAGGATTTTAATGGTTTTAGGTCTAACATTTAAGTCTTTAATCCATCTTGAATTAATTTTTGTATAAGGTGTAAGGAAGGGATCCAGTTTCAGCTTTCTACATATGGCTAGCCAGTTTTCCCAGCACCATTTATTAAATAGGGAATCCTTTCCCCATTTCTTGCTTTTGTCAGGTTTGTCAAAGATCAGATAGTTGTAGATACGTGGCATCATTTCTGAGCGCTCTGTTCTGTTCCATTGATCTATGTCTCTGTTGTTGTACCAGTACCATGCTGTTTTGGTTACTGTAGCCTTGTAGTATAGTTTGAAGTCAGGTAGCGTGATGCCTCCAGCTTTGTTCTTTTGGCTTAGGACTGACTTGGCGATGCGGGCTTTTTTTGGTTCCATATGAACTTTAAAGTAGTTTTTTCCAATTCTGTGAAGAAAGTCATTGGTAGCTTGATGGGGATGGCATTGAATCTATAAATTACCTTGGGCAGTATGGCCATTTTCATGATATTGATTCCTCCTACCCATGAGCATGGAATGTTCTTCCATTTGTTTGTATCCTCTTTTATTTCATTGAGCAGTGGTTTGTAGTTCTCCTTGAAGAGGTCCTTTACGTCCCTTGTAAGTTGGATTCCTAGGTATTTTATTCTCTTTAAAGCAATTGCGAATGGGAGTTCACTCATGATTTGAACACTGATGCAAAAATCCTCAATAAAATACTGACAAACCGAATCCAGCAGCACATCAAAAAGCTTATCCACCATAATCAAGTGGGCTTCATCCCTGGGATGCAAGGCTGGTTCAACATACACAAATCAATAAATGTAATCCAGCATATAAACAGAACCAAAGACAAAAACCACATGATTATCTCAATAGATACAGAAAAGGCCTTTGACAAAATTCAACAACCCTTCATGCTAAAAACTCTCAATAAATTAGGTATTGATGGGACGTATCTCAAAATAATAAGAGCTATCTGCGACAAACCCACAGCCAATATCATACTGAATGGGCAAAAACTGGAAGCATTCCTTCTGAAAACTGGCACAAGACAGGGATGCGCTCTCTCACCGCTCCTATTCAACATAGTGCTGGAAGTTCTGGCCAGAGCAATCAGGCAGGAGAAGGAAATAAAGGGTATTCAATTAGGAAAAGAGGAAGTCAAATTGTCCCTGTTTGCAGATGACATGATTGTATATCTAGAAAACCCCATCGTCTCAGCCCAAAATCTCCTTAAGCTGATTAGCAACTTCAGCAAAGTCTCAGGATACAAAATCAATGTACAAAAATCACAAGCATTCCTGTACACCAATAACAGACAAACAGAGAGCCTTCATGGTATTTTTCTTAAAACCATATAATCATTAGACCACACGTAATTTATAAAACACATTACACAAAATAAGAAAGATTTCTTCAGCTCCAGCTACCAAAGCCAAAGGTGGGGAGAAAAGGGAAATAGGAATAGATAAATGAATTTCTACAAGCTCATATAAAGAAAAGGAGGTTACCTTTCTGCCGGGGGACTCACATTCAGTTATGGTTATGGCAACCCCAGCTCACCTAGGACTCCTGCTCCCATGTGGGACTGAAGGCAAAATGACCTTAAAATTTTCAGTACTCAGGAGGCTGAGGCGTGAGGATGGCTAGACGCCAAGAGTTCAAGGCTGCAGTGCATTATGTTCAGGCCAGTGAATGGCCACTGCACTCCAGTCTGGGCAACACAGCGAGGCCCCATTTCTAAAAAATAAATATCACACTGGGTGTGGTGGCTCACGCCTGTAATCCCAGCACTTTGGGAGGCCGAAGTGGGCGGATCATGAAGTCAGGAGTTTGAGACCAGCCTGGCCAACATGGTGAAACCCCGTCCATACTAAAAATACAAAAATCAGCTGGGCGTGGTGGCAGGTGCCTGTAATCCCAGCTACTCAGGAGGCTGAGGCAGGAGAATTGTTTGAACCCAGGAGGTGGAGGTTGCAGTGAGCCAAGATCACACCCCATTGCACTCCAGCCTGGGCAACAAGAGTGAAACTCCATCTCAAAAAAAAAAAAGCTAATAAAATTTTGGAAATCACAAATTACGTGAGCAGTGTGATACTGTGGAATCCACTTAAATTTTGGAGGCACATTTTTCTCGTTCATAAAACTATGGTCTTGGAATAAATTAGTAGTAAGATTGCTCTTAACTAAAATTTAATGATTTTAGAAACCCCTGCCCACTTCCTACCCGCCACCCCCAAAATAGAGGCTAATAAAAAGAAAATGTGGTTTTTCGGTTTGTATTTTTTTCCCATTAATTCACATGAACAGTATATGATTTCCTCTTCTGAGTCTGGAACACAAAGATGACTCCCCGATCCCAAGAAATAGAGAAACTAGTTAGTAGAAATAAAACACTCAAAGTTCATTTTAAAGCAAGGCAGAAACAAGGGTCAGAAAAGATACAAATGAAATGCTACAGATACCTTTGAGGCTAAGAATTTGGCCTGAAAAAAGGTAATTTTCACTTCCGTATCTTTCTAAGACTCACTGTATAATGAGAAAAGAGGTAGAAGGGATGGGGGATGTGGTGAAGGGACTGAATAGTGAGAGGAAAGAACAGAGGCAAAACCAGCAACTGTCAAAGAAAAATAGTCCATTTTGCTGGGCATACAGGTTTCATAAAGGATGCACTGCAGGAAATAAAGCTAGAAAAAGGTATGATGAATTTACTTTTGCATCACAGACCACTGACAAACCACATCTGAGGACATTAAGCAAGGCAAATAAAGCTGGTCATGTCAATGAAAACGAGGAAAATTTTCTGAAGTTTTGGAAAGAATCAATGAAATTTGCTAGTCAACTGGCTATAGAGGCAATGAGGAAGAAGCTAGAACTCAAGAAATTTCAGTCTGCCTGCCAGGAAGGGTACTGATATTATTAACCCAAGTAGAAAACATACTTACTGTGTCATATAAATTCTCATTTTACATACAAATTAGTAAGAAGAAAGATGCAGACTAAGGACAGCACCTTAGGGAAGACCTATATGTAAGCTCCCCCCCACCCACCAGGGGAAAGAAGAAAGGCAAGGATGGAAGAAGAAATGCATAACAACAACCATCAGGGTAGGAAGGAAAACTTAGAGAAGTATAATAGTACGAGAGACAGCAATGTTAGTAGTATGGAGTGGTAAAACTTTATTTGCTTTAAAGTGTGAAAATGATGACAGCTATAATACATTTCCTTTTTTAAAAGTATATTATTCTGAAAGCAAGAGGGAAGCATTCAAGCCTAGGAAAGGTAAACTGAAATAATTCATGTTCAGTGGCTGTTTTCACCCTAGAAAAGGACATGAGGTCCTGTGGAGCAATAAGAGATTCGGGGAGGAGGAAGTGGAAAACAGCTGAGAACATAAGGAAAATGAAATCATTATAAGATAATTACAGAGGCAGTCATAAGTCAACTAAAGGAAGTCAACCAAGAACAGACAGACTATCATGTGACACACTGGAAAAGCAAAAAGATAAAAACATTGATTTTAGACATGTTAATTTGGAGACCCTATTAATGTGATCGGGGGTAATATGCAACAGAGTTACGGAAATACAAAAGTGGAACTCTAAAAAGTGGGTCACGTTCCTCGATAGAATTCATGTATAAAAGTAGCTGGTCTGATGCTGTTTCCACAATATTAATCAATTCAGGTCTTTTCCTTTTTATTGATTTTGGTTATTTATATTTTCCTTTAAAAAAATCAACCACTTCATCATGATTACAGATAACTGGCATAGAAATGTACAAAAAATGCATCTTATGAAAACTATTACATAACAAAGTGTATTCTGTATATACGTACACTTAAAGAATGAACACCAGTGTAACCATCACCCATTACCAATCCCTTAAAATTCCCCCCATAATCATCTCCTCCTCTCATACCCAAGAGGTACCATTTATCCTAAAGTTTGTGGAAATCATTGCCCTGCTTTTCTTTATAACTTCACAATCTAAGTATTTATCATAGTCATATTTTTCGGTTTGGGCTCTTATCAAACTTCATATAAAAGAAATCATGGCATACATATCCTTTCGCGTTTGCTTCTTTCGCTTGATTTTATAACTGTGATACATGCGTGCGAGAGTGTGTGTGGCTGTAGTTCACAAATTGGGCCTATGGAATGATATTCCACTACATGAATATACCACAGTTTATCTAATCTAATACTGAGGGATATTTAGGTTGTTTCCAATTTTAAGCTATGATAAAAAATGTTGCTATGAACATTATTGTAGATGCCTCCCCCACACATTTGCTTATGCTTTTCTAGGGTTATTTACCCTAATTTCTAGGGTATCTACGAGTTAATCTGCTGGGCCATAGGATAAGCACCTGTTCAACTATTTTAGGTGATAAAAAAACCTATTTTCCACAGGGGCAACACCATCATCGAATTGACAGACTTTTAAATGTAACTAATATCTCACTTAGTTTTAGTCTGCACTTCTCTTAAATACTAAGGAGACTGGGCATCTTTCCTGTATACTTTCCTTTCAGTTTTCCTCTTTTTGAAATCTCTTTCTAGTTCAACTATTCGAGTTCTTTACACCTTCTTCTTTTTTTTCTTTTAGACAGAGTCTCACTTTGTAGCCCAGGCTGGAGTGCAGTGGCACGATCTCGGCTCACTGCAACCTACATCTCCCAGGTTCAAGTGATTCTGGTGCCTCAGCCTCCCAAGAAAGTGGGATTACAGGTGCATGCTGCCAAACCTGGTTAATTTATAACAGTCCTTTCTCGATTATGTGTTGCAAATATCTTCTCTAGTTGGAGGGTTGTTGTCTCACTCCCTTATAAAGATTTCTGGCAAGGACAAGTTCCAAAACAATGTAGCTGAACTGATCAATCATTTTCATGCTTTCTTTGTCTTAAGAATCTTTCCAGCCTCAAAATCATGGATAATATGCTCTTTATGTTATTAAAAGCTTTATAAAGTTGTTGGCTTTTACATGGAGGTATTTATTCAACCTGGAACTGATTTTTATACGATGTGAGGAAGGTATCCAATTTATTTTTTTCATGTGTCTATCCGATAATCCTAGCACAAGTCATTGAAGCCCTTTCCTTAGTGATCTGCAATGGTGTTCTGTCATATAGAAAGTATTCAAATAGGCAGGGAATGGGTGGTTCTGGGTACTCTATTCTTTCCATTGTCTATTTTCTACCTTTGTGTTTTTTTTTTTTTTTTTTTTTTTTTTTTTTTTCTGAGACGGAGTCTTGCTCTATCACCCAGGCTGGAGTGCAGTGGCCCGATCTCGGCTCACTGCAAGCTCCGCCTCCCGGGTTCACGCCATTCTCCTGCCTCAGCCTCTCCGAGTAGCTGGGACTACAGGCGCCCACCACCACGCCCGGCTAATTTTTTTTGTATTTTTAGTAGAGACGGGGTTTCACTGTGGTCTCGATCTCCTGACCTCGTGATCCACCCGCCTCGGCCTCCCAAAGTGCTGGGATTACAAGCGTGAGCCACCGCGCCCGGCTATTTTCTACCTTTGTACCAATATCACAATGTTTAATTATTTTCATTTTATAATATATCTTGATATCTGATAGGGCTAGCCCCCACAAACTTTGTCAAGAAACTCTTGACAGAGACAAGAGAAAAAGACCTGCAAAGAACTTAAACACTAAAATGATCACAGCTTACAAAACTATGTGTAATAAGCTTTTAAAAAATAGCAAAACTAAATGTATCTGAATTACAACAGCAAATTATAAACAGAAAACTACTAAAAATGAAAACTGAAATAAATTAATTTAAAAAATGAAAACCTGTGGATCCGCTGGTGCAGTATACTGAAGAAAATGTACACACTTAAAATGCGTGTTTTTTAAAAAGATATAAGTTAATAAGCTAATAAATAATAATTTGAATTAGGAAAAGAGCAGTAATATCAACCCAAAGAATACAGTAAAAGGAAGAAAATAATAAAGATGAGATGAGAGCACAAATTAATGAAGCGAAACAGTAGAAGAATCAGCAAAACCAAAAGTCGGGTTTTTTATAAGATAAAGCCAGAGGACTCATACCTTCTGACTTCAAAACGTACTACACAGTAACAGTAATAAAAGCAGTATGGTACTGGCATAAGAACAGACATGTAGATCAATGGAATAGAACAGAAAGTCCCAAAGTAAACCCATATATCAATGGTCAACAGATTTTTGACAAGGGTGTCAAGACAATAGGGAAAGAACAGTATCTTCAACAAATGGTGCCAGACAACTAGATAGCCAACATGTACAAAGAATGTATTAGCCTGTTACCTATACCATGTTCAAAAATTAACTCAAAATGGATCAAAGACCTAACATAAAAGCTAAAACTATAAAACACTTAGAAGAAAAGATAGGAGGGTAAATCTTTTAGACCCTGGATTTGGCAATGGTTTTGTAGATGTGACATCAAAGGCACAAGCAACAAAAGAAAACCAGATGAATTAGACTTTGCCAATATTAAAAACTTTTGTACATCAGAGGACATTATTAAGAAAGTGGAAAGACAACCCATAGAAGAGGAGAAAATATTTGCAACTCATGTATCTGACAAAGGTCTTGTATCCAAAACAGGAAAGAACTCTTACAATTCAACAACAAAAAAGACAAACCCAAAACAGCCAATAAGTATGTTACAAGATGTTCAACATCATTACCCATGAGGCAAATACAAATCAAAACCATAAGGCACCACTTCATATCCACTATGATGACTACTAATATAATCAAAAAGAAAGTAACAAGCTCTGACCAGGATGTGGATAATTAGAATCCTTGTATATCACATGGGTAGAAATATAAAATGGTACAACTGCTATGAAAAACAGTTTGCTGGGTACCTCAAAAAGTAAAACATAGAATTACCATATGACCCAGCAATTCCAGTCAGGGGTATATATCCAAAAGAACTGAAAACAGATACTCAAACAAAAATGTGGATACACATGTTCATAGCAGCACTATTCACAATAGCCAAAGGTAGCAATGTCCAAAGGTTCATCAACTAATGACTGGATAAACAAAATGTGGTAGATAGAAACAAAGTACTGATACCTGCTACAATATGGATGAACCTTGAGGACATTATGCTAAGTGAAGTAAACCAGGTACATATTCTATGATTCCATTAACATGAGATATCCAAAAAAGACAAACCCATAGAGACAAAAAGCAGATTAGTGGTTACCAGGAAGGGAATGGACAGGGGAATGAGGGTGACTACGTAACGGATACAGGGTTTCCGCTTGGGGTGATGAAAATGTCCTGGAACTATACAGTGGTGATGGATGCACAACATTCTAAATGTACTAAACAAGTAATAAATTTATGTTATGTGTATTTTACAATTAAAAGATTTTAAAAAATAAGATTGATGGCCAGGTACAGTGTAACCTATAACTCCACCACTCTGGAAGGCCGAGGTGGATGCATTGCTTGAGCCCAGGGGTTCGAGACCAGCCTGGGCAACATGGTGAAACCCCATCTCTATTAAAAAATACAAAATTAAGCCAGGTGTGGTGGCATGTATCTATAGTCCCAGCTCCCACTTTGGAGGCTGAGGTGTGAGGATCACCTGAGCCCGAGAGGTCAAGGCTGCATGAGCCTTGATCATGCCACTGCACTCCAGCATAGGTAAAAGAGCGAGACCCTGTCTCAAAAAACAAACAAAAATGATGAACTCTCTGGTATGTTCACTTATCACTGATTATTCTTAGCAAACAATAAAGATAGCAGCATTTACTATTTGGTGTTTGCAAGACTAAACAAAAAGAAAGAAGGCACAGAAAACCAATTATGAGTGGTGAAAAATAGGATGTGACTACAGATGTTACAGATGTGAAACAGATTAAAGAATACTTGTAAAACAAGGTTTATGTCAGTGTATTCTCTGCTTGTTCTATTAGTTAATGAGACAAGCCTAAAAACACTCCAATTGTGATTATGAATGTCTTTTTCCTCCTGGTATTTTGTTTGCATTATATACTTTGTAGTCATAGCATTAAATATGTGGAATTTACAATCGTATTTTCCTACTGAAGTGTTACCTTTTATCAGTGCAAAAAAAAATCCAATTTTTGCCTTTAAAATCCATATTAGTGTTTGCACGATATATCTTTTTTCCATCCTTTTACTTTCAACCATTTTAAACGTTTTTGTTTTTTTTTTTTTTGAGATGGAGTCTCACTCTGTCACCCAGGCTGGAGTGCAGTGGTGCGAATTCAGCTCACTGCAACCTCCACCTCCCAGGTTGAAACTATTCTCCTGCCTCAGCTTCCCAAGCAGCTGGGATTACAGGCACATGCCATCAGAACCAGCTAATTTTTGTATTTTTAGTGAAGACGAGGTTTCACCATGTTGGCCAGGCTGGTGATCCACCCGCCTAGGCCTCCTGAAGTTCTGGGACTATAGGTGTGAGCCACCATGCCAGGCCACATAGTTGGATTTTAAAAATTCGGTAGGCCACTCAAACTAATTGGGGCTTAATTCATTTTCCATTTAATGTAGTTAATGATATATTTGGATTTATATCCATCACTTTGTTTTCTACTTAATCTGTGAACTATGTGTTTCTGGGTTTTTCTCCTTCAGGATTTCATATTTTCCCTTATTTCATCCTCTATGTTATTTCACAAGTTATTACCTCTATTTCTTCTATCTGCTCTTCTTTATTATGACACACATGCTGATTAACTTTAGACTCTGAAAAGTTACGTATCTTTACTGTCCTCACAAGTACCTTACAGAAACTCCATTCATCCTTCTGACTTATATGCTATCATTGGCATATATATTAATGTTTTAAAGCCTATGAAAATGATTACTGTTTTATAAAAATGCTTGTTTAGATTTACTAAGATATTTACTACTCTTATGCTTTTTGATCTTTCTTGTATCTCTGGCCTCCCATCTGAGAGTCACTTTCTTCCTGCCTAGAGTACACACTTCTAAATTTCAAGTGAAGACTTCCTAATGGCAAATGCTCAGTTTTTGTCTGCAAGAAACATATGAATTTCCCTGGATTTATTCTCTTAGTATAAAACTCTATATTTT
Organism: Symphalangus syndactylus; assembly: GCF_028878055.3. NCBI lineage: Eukaryota > Metazoa > Chordata > Mammalia > Primates > Hylobatidae > Symphalangus > Symphalangus syndactylus. Next base: position 85,199,643 of record NC_072426.2, read on the forward strand.
TATTTTAATTTAAGAAAATGTTCCCCTGTCTTCTGGGTGTGACCTTATTAATGGTAAATCTGTCTTCCTCCCCAGATATGTCAAAGATCTTTTCTTTGTCTTTGGTGTTCTGCTGTTTTATTGTAACAAGGCTAAGTGAGGATTTATTTATTTAACCGCCTTAGCTTCCTGTGCTTCTTCAATGTATAGGTTAATGTTGTTCACAAGTTGTAGAAAATTCTTAGCCATTATTCTTTTAACTGTTGTCTACCATTCTCTCTTACGGAAGACCATTCAGACAAATATTTATTTTTAAATATGTATAACTTCTCTTTCATACGTTTCAACTGTTTCTCTTGAATGCTTGTTGAGTAATTATTCAGTTCATTATTTCCTTTTTTGAGTTTATATAATCTGCAGTTAAATTCATCTACTGAGGATTTTTTTTGAGACAGAGTCTGGCTCTGTCACCCAGGCTGGAGTGCAGTGGCGCAATCTCGGCTCACTGCAAGCTCCGCCTCCCAGATTCATGCCATTCTCCTGCCTCAGCCTCCCGAGCTGCTGGGACTACAGGCGCCCGCCACTACGCCCGGCTAATTTTTTGTATTTTTAGTAGAGATGGGGTTTCACCGTGTTAGCCAGGATGGTCTTGATCTCCTGACCTCGTGATCTGCCTGCCTCGGCCTCCCAAAGTGCTGGGATTACAGGCGTGAGCCACCACGCCTGGCCCTATTGAGGATTTTTTAATAAAGTTTCAACTACTGTAATTTTCAACTGTATAAATTCTAGCTATTTTTAAAAAATCTCTTTGAATAGTCTTCATAGTTTCTGAATCTTGGAACATATTTTCAACTTGTCTTTTGTTGAAACATATGAAACACTTATTTCATATTCTGTATCTGCTTATTCCTATTTTCTAGCAGGTCTGCTGTTGACTCCTGCTCACAGTGCTTAGTTTCTTTATGTTTTTATTTTTGACTATCACAGTTGTTCTACTTACTTAGAATTTTATTTCTAGGAAAACTTTCAACCCTGGGATGGAGATGAGTTTCTCCAAAGAGAATTTGTATCAGCTTCTACAAGAGTCTGGGGATACTCACTGCCAGTCTATGAATACTGCCATTATGGGGATAAATTATCTTAGGGAATTCTTTTTTTTTTTTTTAGATCACCTACACGGTGTTAAATTCGCACTGCAAATTATACAAGGGTCAGCTGGTCACTTAAAATTCTCAGCAGTGATCTTGCCCCCATATTCACTCCAACAAGGTTTTGGCTATACAAATAATTTTTGCAGTGTGGTTCCCAACCAGCAAAATCACCATCATCTGGAAACTTGGTAGAGGTACAAATTTTAAAAGTCTCACCCCAGACCTACTGAATCTTACACTCTGGGGATGTTGCCCAGCAATCTTTGTTTTAACAAGTCCTCCACGTGATTCTGATGCACATTAAAAACTAAGAAGCATGCAGAAAATCAATTTTCCCTGCAATCTTGAAGGATGGTGGGATTGGTGGTGGTTTCCAGTTTAGCTAAGTCTCAGCTTTAACGCGAAGAGGAAGAACGTATCAGATTTATCACCTCAGAAAGAAAGACCTTATTATTTCCTCAGGTTCCTCAATGCTCTCTGATGCTGAGGAAAGGAAACCAGATTTGGCAAATGCCCTCTGGATAAAAACCAGTTTAAATGTCACAATTTCCCAGACATCCTGTACTGTCCCTTCCCTTGTTTTTTTTCTCTTAAGAACTTTCCCTTGATGCTTTAGCTAGGATAATTTAAAAAAAAATTTTTTAATTTTGAAATAATTTTAGATTCAAAGGAAGTTCCAAAGACAGCAAAAGAGGTCCCCTGTACCCTGCACCCAGTTTCTCCCATGGTTACAACTTACTATAGTATAAAATCAAAACTAGGAAACTGACATTAGTATAGTGTGTGTGTATAGCTATGTATTGCTTTACCACAGGTGCAGATTTGTGTCAATACCGCCAACCACTATCAAGATACAAAACTGTTCCATCATCACAAAGACTACCTGCTTTACAGTCACAGTCACTTCCCTCTCTGTTCCCATAACCCCATCCCTAATCCCTGGCAAAAACTAATCTGTTATCTGTTCTCCATGTCTATAATTCTGTCATTTCAAGAATGTTCTATAAATGCAGTCATACATATGTGACTTTTCGAGCTGACTTTTCTTCATTCAGCAAATGTCTTCAAGAATTCTCCGATTAGTTGCATATACATCACATTCCCTTCTTATTGCTGAGTAGGATTCCATGATACAAATGAATCACAAATGTCCGAGAGATTTTTTTTCCATGTTTTAAGTTTTATGGTTGTAGGGTTTACATTTAGAATCTATGATCCACTTGGGGTTCATTTTTGCACAAGGTTTAGGTCAAGGTTTATTTTGTTGCCTATGGCTATCCAACTGTGCCAGTACCATTTGGATAGGCCACTTTCCTCCACTGAGTCTCTTTTGTACCTCTGTCAAAATCAATTGGCTTTACTTGTGTGGAGCTATTTCTGGGTTTCTAGTCTGTTCCACTGACCTATGTGTCTATCTGTCTGCCAATACTACACTGTCTTAATTATGCTATCTTTATAAGTCTTGAAATTGAGTATAGAGTGTTTCCTCCCATCTTATCTTTTTTCAAAATTGTATGAAAAACTACCTACTCTAGTTCTTGTGTCTTTTCATATAAATCTTAGGATAATTTTGTCTGTATCTACAAAAAGAACCTGCTGAAATTTTGTTAAACTTGTATTACATCTATTTTAGGAAAATAGGCATTTATAACATGCTGAGTCTTCCAAAGTATGAGCACAGTATGTCTTTCCATTCATTTGGGTCTTTGATTTCTTTCATCAACATTTAATAGTTTTGATCCAACAAGTCCTATGCATGTCTTGTTAGATTGATATCTAGGTATTTCGCTTTTTTTTTTTTTAGCAATTCCAAATAGTATTTCATTTTTAATTATGGTTTTCACACGTTCATTGGTAGCGTAGAGAAATTCAATTGTTTTTTAAATGTATCTTGTGATCCTGCTACATTATTAGTTCCACAGATTTTTTGTAGATTACTTAGGATTTTCTAAACAGATCATCACGTCACAGGCAAAAAGGAAGGTGTTTCATTTCTCCTTTTCCAATTGTCAGGCCTTTCCCCCCACTTGTTTGGCTGGAACTCCCAATATTTTGTTGAATGAGAGTTTTGAGAGTGTGCATCCTTGTCACCTTGTTTCCAGTCATAAGGGGGAAAGCATTCAGTCTTTCATCAGGTATGATGCTGTTTACTTTCTATAAATATTCTTTATCCAGTTGAGGGTTTCCTTCTGTTCCTAGTTTTCTAACAGTTTTAATCACAAATGGTATTGAATTTTGTCAAATGCTTCTATAGCATTTGATATGATATTTTCTTCATGATCCTGTTAATATGGTTACATTGATAGATTACACCGACATATTTTCAAATGTTGAATCAATCTTGCATTCCCGAAATAAAGTCCACTTGGCCACGGTGTTTAATTCTATTTATATACCATTGGATTATACTAATTAACAATTTGTTAAGGATTATCTACATCTATACTTACAAAGGAGTTGGTCTTTATTGGTAGGTTTTTTTTTTTGGTATTGTCTTTGCTTTTGGTAGCAAAATAATACTGATTTCATAAACGAATTAGGAAGTATTCCCTTATTTTCTGGCAGAGACTACACAGAAATAGTGTAAATTCTTCTTTAAGCCTTTGTTAGAATTCTCCAATGAAATCATTCAGGCCTATTTTCATTTTAAAATTATAAAGTTCTATTAAGTTATAGCACTATTCAAATTATCTATGCCATACTGAGTGACTTGCAGTATGTTGTACTTTCTGAAAACTTAATTTCATCAAAGTTGTCAAATTTATTTGTGTAGATTTTTAAAAATAGTATCCTTTTCATGTCCACAGGCTCCAGAGTGGTGGAGCATCCAAAATCTGATAATCTGAAATCTGAAATGCTCCAAAATCTGAAACTTTAAGAGTACTGACAAGACACTCAAAGCAAATGCTCATTGGAGCATTTTTAGATTTTGGATTTTTGAATTTGGGATGCTCAACCAATGAAAATATTCCAAAATCTGAAAAAATCTGAAATCCGAAACATTTCTGGAGCCAAGCATTTCAGATGAGGGATACTCAACCTGTATCTCTTATTTTACTCCTGATGATTTGTGTCTTTTTTTGTGTCAGTTTTGCTACAGTTTTACCCATTAAGATTTTGGTTACTGTATTTTTCAGTTATAAAGTTTCCAACTGGTTTTTCTTTACATATTTATTTGCTGAGACTCTATGTTGAAAATTTCCTTTTTTTTTTTTTTTTTTTTTCATTTATTTCAAGCATGTTCATAACTGCTTGTTGAAGCACTGTCTTGATGACTCCTTCAAAACTCGTGTCAGGGCGAGGTGCCATGACTCATGGGTACAATCCCAACACTTTGGGGGCCTAAGGCAGGAGTTTTGAGTTTGGGAGGCTTAGCCCAGGAGTTTTGAGACCAGCCTGGGCACCATAGCGAGACCTCAGGAGGCTGAGGCGAGACAATCATTCAAGCCCAGGAGTTTGAGATTGCTGTGAGCTATGATCATGCCACTGTACTCCAGCCTGGGTGACAGAGTGAGACTCTGTCTCAAAAAAAAAAAAAAATTCAAAGTTGTTTTTTCTAATTCTGTGAAGAAAGTCAATGGTGGCTTGATGGGGATAGCATTGAATCTATAAATTACTTAGGGCAGTATGGCCATTTTCATGATATTGATTCTTCTATCTATGAGCACGGAATGTTTTTCCATTTGTCTGTGTCCCCTCTTATTTCCTTGAGCAGTGGCTGGCAGTTCTCCTTGAAGAGGTCCTTCACATCCCTTGCAAGATGTATTCCTAGGTATTTTATTCTCTTTGTACCAATTGTGAATGGGAGTTCACTCATGATTTGGCTCTCTGTTTGTCTATTACTGGTGTATAGGAATGCTTGTGATTTTTGCACATTGATTTTGTATGCTAAGACTTTGCTGATGTTGCTTATCAGCTTAAGGAGATTTTGGGCTGAGACGATGGGGTTTTCTAAATATACAACCATGTCATCTGCAAACAGAGACAATTTAACTTCCTATCTTCCTATCTGAATAACCTTTATTTATTTCTCTTGCCTGATTGCCCTGGCCAGAACTTCCAATACTATATTGAATAGGAGTAGTGAGAGAGGGCATCCTTGCCTTGTGCTGGTTTTCAAAGGGAATGCTTCTAGCTTTTGCCCATTCAGTATGATATTGGCTGTGGGTTTGTCAAAAACAGCTTTTACTATTTTGAGATATGTTCCATCAATATTTAGTTTGTTGAGTTTTTAGCATGAGGGGCTGTTGAATTTTGTCAAAGACCTTTCCTGCCTCTGTTGAGATAATCATGTGGTTTTTATCATTGGTTCTGTTTATGTGATGGATTATGTTTATTGATTTGCATACGTTGAACCAGCCTTGCATCCCAGGGATGAAGCAAACTTGATCGTGGTGGATAAGCTTTTTCATGTGCTGCTGGATTTGGTTTGCCAGTATTTTACTGAGGATTTTCGCATCAATGTTCATCAGGGATATTGGCCTGAAATTTTCTTTTTTTGTTGTCTCTCTGCCAGGTTTTGGTATCAGGATAATGCTGGCCTCATAAAATGAGTTACGGAGAAGTCTCTCTTTTTCTATTGTTTGGAGTAGTTTCAGAAGGAATGGTACCAGCTCCTCTTTGTACCTCTGGTAGAATTCAGCTGTGAATCCATCTGGTCCTGGGCTTTTTTTTGGTTAGCAGGCTATTAATTACTGCCTCAATTTCAGAATTTGTTATTGGTCTATTCAGGGATTCAACTTTTTCCTGGTTTAGTCCTGGGAGGCTATATGTGTCCAGGAATTTCCCCATTTCTTCTAGATTTTCTAGTTTATTTGCATAGAGGTGTTTATAGTATTCTCTGATGGTAGTTTGTATTTCTGTGGGATCAGTGGTGATATCACCTTTATCATTTTTTATTGTGTCTATTTGATTCCTTTCTCTTTTCTTCTTTATTAGTCTGGCTAGCAGTCTATTTTGTTAATCTTTTCAAAAAACCAGCTCCTGGATTCACTGATTTTTTGAGGGGTTTTCTGTGTCTATATCTCCTTCAGTTCTGCTATGATCTTAGTTATTTCTTGTCTTCTGCTAGCTTTTGAACTTGTTTCATCTTGCTTCTCTAGTTCTTTTAATTGTGATGTTAGGGCGTGGATTTTAGATCTTTCCTGCTTTCTCCTGTTGGCATTTAGTGCTATAAATTTCCTTCTAAACACTGCTTTAGCTGTGTCCCAGAGATTCTGGTACATTGTGTCTTTGTTCTCATTGGTTTCAAAGAACTTATTTACTTCTGCCTTAATTTCATTATTTACCCAGTGGTCATTCAGGGGCAAGTTGTTCAGTTTCCATGTAGTTGTGTGGTTTTGAGTGAGTTTCTTAATCCTGAGTTCTAATTTGATTGCACTGTGGTCTGAGAGACTGTTACGATTTCTGCTCTTTTGCATTTGCTGAGGAGTGTTTTACTTCCAATTATGTGGTCAATTTTAGAATAAGTGTGATGTGGTGCTGAGAAGAGTGTATATTCTGTTGATTTGGGGTGGAGAGTTCCATCGATGTCTATTAGGTCCACTTGGTCCAGAGCTGAGTTCAACTCCTGGATATCCTTGTTAATTTTCTGTCTCGATCTGTCTAATATTGACAGTTGGGTATTAAGTCGCCCACTATTATGGTATGGGAGTCTAAGTCTCTTTGTAGATCTCTAAGAACTTGCTTTATGAATCTGGATGCTTCTGTATTGGGTGCATATATATTTAGGAGAGTTAGCTCTTCTTGTAGCATTGACCCCTTTACCATTATATAATGCCCTTCTTTGTCTTTGTCTTTTTTTTTATCTTTGTTGGTTTAAAGTCTGTTTTATCAGAGACTAGAATCGCAACCCCTGCTTTTTTTTTTTGCTTTCCATTTGCTTGGTAAATATTCCTCCATCCCTTTATTTTGAGCCTGTGCGTGTCTTTGCACATGCCCAAAAAAGAGCTCGTATAGCCAAGACAATCCTAAGCAGAAAGAACAAAGCTCGAGGCATCACACTACCTGACTTCAAACTATACTACAAAGCTACAGTAACCAAAACAGCATGGTACTGGTACCAAAACTGATATATAGACCAATGGAACAGAACAGAGGCCTCAGAAATAACACCACACATCTACAACCATCTGATCTTTGACAAACCTGACAAAAGCAAGCAATGGGGAAAGGATTCCCTACTTAATAAATGATGTTGGGAAAACTGGCTAGCCATATGCAGAAAACTGAAACTGGACCCCTTCCTTATACAAAAATTAACTCAGGATGGATTAAAGACTTAAATGTAAGACATAACACATAAAAACCCTAGAAGAAAACCTAGGCAATACCATTGAGGACATAGGCATGGGCAAAGATTTCATGACTAAAACACCAAAAGCAATGGCGACAAAAACCAAAATTGACAAATGGGATCTAACTAAACTAAAGAGCTTCTGCACAGCAAAATAAACTATCATCAGAGTGAATAGACAACCTACAGAATGGGAGAAAATTTTTGCAATCTATCCATCTGACAAAGGGCTAATATCCAGAATCTACAAAGAACTTAAATTTACAAGAAAAAACAACCCCATCAAAAAGTGGGTGAACCATATGAACAGACACTTCTCAAAAGAAGACACTTATGCAGCCAACAAACATATGAAGAAAAGCTCATCATCACTGGTCATTAGAGAAATGCAAACCAAACCACAAGATACCATCTCACACCAGTTAGAATGGTGAACATTAAAAAGTCAGGAAACAACAGATGCTGGAGAGGATGTGGAGAAACAGGAACGCTTTTACACTGTTAGTGGGAGTGTAAATTAGTTCAACTATTGTAGAAGACAGTTGGCGATTCCTCAAGGATCTAGAACCAGAAATACCATTTGACCCAGCAATCCCATTACTGGGTATATACCCAAAGGATTATAAATCATTCTACTATAAAGACACATGCACGTGTATGTTTACTGCAGCACTGTTCACAATAGCACAGACTGGGAACCAACCCAAATGCCCATCAATGATAGACTGGATAAATAAAAAGTGGCACATATATACAATAGAATACTATACAGCCATCAAAAAGAATGAGTTCATGTCCTTTGCAGAGACATGGATGAGTCTGGAAACTACCATTCTCAGCAAACTAACACAGAACTAGAAAACCAAACACCACATGTTCTCACTCATTTGTGGGAGTTGAACAATGAGAACACATGGACACAGGGAGAGGAACGTCACACACCGAGGCCTGTTGGCGGGTGGGGAGCTAGGGGAGAGGTAGCATTAGGAGAAATACCTAATGCAGATGACAGGATGATGGGTGCAGCAAACCACCATGCCACGTGTATACCTACGTAACAAACCTGCACATTCTGCACATGTATCCCAAAACTTAAAAGTACAATAAAAAAATTCTTGTCAAATAATTCTAGTATCTGTGTTATTTCAGTGTCAGCATGTATTAACTGTCTTTTCGAATTTAAGCTGACACTTTTCTGGTTCTTGGTATGAGAGATTTTTTTCACTGAAACCTGGATATTTGGGTTACTACATTAGGTGACTGTATCTAATTTTAATATTCCATTATAGTAAGCTTCCTTTGACATTGCTCTGGTGGAAAAACTGCCTAGTGGGGGGTGGAGGTGCAGGTTCCTCACCAGGCTTTTGTATACCAAAGAACTTGGGGGCAAAGGGAAGAAGGGACTCATATTAAGCATACGTGGGAGTTCAGGCTCCCCGCCTATGGTTACTGCTTCCCATATTGCCTCCGCTGCCACTATGGAGTGAGGAGTTGTCTTATTACAGCCTAAACACTGTGAAAGTCTACATCCTCACTTGGTCTTTGCTAATCAGGGTGACTCTTCTATGTCCTTTGGCTGGAGTGGTTATTTTCTGTCTTGCTAGGCTACCCTTTTCCTGGTCCCTAGCTAAAGAGGATCATTCTTTTCCTGGGGCTTTTGTCTGTGCCCAACATTTCTGGATTGCCAGCTTTTCTGCACCCATTCTGAAATACATAAGGTAATAAGAAAACTTAGGACTTTTACTGTGATATTATCTGGGTCCTGAGCGGATCCACCCAGTTCTCTCCACTTTTCTGTTTTCTTATGTTTGTTTTTAAATGTAATACCCAGGATTTTAGCTCTACTTAGCAATAATAGGGAAAAGTTTGGAAAATTATATCTACCCCATTTTGGAAGCAGAAATCTGTACCACATCACTTAGAAGTTTACGTATCATTTTCTTCATGGTTAGGCTTGATAGGCAAAGGTGGGTGTGTGTGAAAAGAATTAGATCTTGGACTCAAAAGAAATGTGCCTAATTCACTTGATTCATTTGCCTCTTTATGACTCTACAAGAACCTTGAAATTTATTTCACAAAATACTTACGATTCCCTTTCTACCAGAAAATGTCAAAGAACCCAAGAACTATATACCAAGTGACTCATTAACCAAATTGAGAAGGTACCCAGTAGTTGAGAGAGAGGGTTAACAATAAAGAAATAAAGTGGGTAATTCACAGAAGTATTGGGTCAAGCAATGAAACTGGAAGTTCCTGGCAAGTTTATCTAGATCTCTTAGTATTTCCTATGGTCTTGCTTATTCTCCGAATACTTTACTCTCAGAGACAATGGTTAAAATCTCCCACTATGATCTATTAAAAATGATCCTTTCTGTTTAATGTTTTCTGCCTTGAATTCTGCTGCATCTTATATTATTACAATTCTTGGTTTCTTTTGAAATTGCACAATCTTTTTTAAGCATTCATGGATTTTTTAAAAAAAACTTTTAATCCTTCTGTATCACTTTGTTTTAGATGATTTTCTTTTAGAAAGCATCTACTTAGATTTTGTTTACTGACTCTACCTGGATTTTAGTGGACAAAGAGGAAGACAGAATGCGAGATATGCACAATCACATCACAATCTTATCTAGAATTCCTGAATTCTTATACAGCATTTTACCTTTCCTTGTCTCTTTGTAATTCTAATTATATGGTTTGGGCATATTTACACACACACTATCTCCCCAAGAACGATATGCATTTGGAAGGTAGAAAATTTTTAATTAATTTTTTTAAATCTCTAAAAGTATTCAGCCTGTAGCCTTGCTTATAGAAGATATTTAAAAAATACATTTTGAATTTAAATTACTCAAGAAGATTAATCTTGCAGCATTAGGAAGCTAGGCAGTACATCAAAAATGAGATCCTGGTAAGAAATGTCTGCCAGTTCGGAAATGTATGCTGAGAATGCCACCACCAAAATATTCTATCAGCTTCTATACAGTGGACTGATGTGCAACTCCCCAAAAGGACTGAAAAGAAGAAATGCTTTGGTTATGTACCTGATGAAAAATCGATGACTAGTGGGAAACAGCAGATGGCCAATCTGGCAACCATCTGAAACAGTGGTAGCTCTTTAGGAATAAAGGCAACAGGGAGTTATAAATAGCACTAAAAACAAAAGTAGCTGACAAAATCTGTGCAGGTTTAAAAATGCATATAGAAAAAGCATATCTGTTACCCTAGACTTTCTAAGTCACATCTGGACTGTATTTCCTTATAACAATTTTTAGAAGTGACCAACTATAGTTGCTTCTTGTGGTCACAGAGGGGACCCATAATTAGAGTGAAAATATGTGATCTTTGTTTACTCTGATATTGTTCTATTTTACCAACTATTTCATTTGCATTCCTTAAGTAAATGCTGGCTAAGTGGGACAGAGTGGAGGTACATCAAAAATGTTCAAGGGGTAAGCAGTAGAGGATTCAAACTACTGCAAACCAACATATCAAACTCCTCAGATTCCTGTCTTGCAAAATACCAACCCCAGATGAACCAAGCTGCTTTCTCCATAGCTATACCTAAGTGCAAATGGACAAAGTAACACAAGAGGACAGATGAATCAGCTGTCATTTCATGCATGGTATCAATAGTATACAATGAGTATACAATAATGCCCTCTTTGTTAAAATTACTTTCCATTCTCTGCAACACAAAATTTTCTCCATTCTTTTCAAAATTTCAATCTCCAATAGTTCCATCTCACAGAGAAAAAGCAATCAAGAAATCTTGCAACGTCTAGCTACTAAACACCGTATTAACTCTTAACACCTCTCAATCTGGCTTCCACTCTCTGAGGTTACCACTCTTTGAGGTTACCGATTGGACTTTTTCAATTCACATTTAATCTTTCAGAAACACCTGACATTGCTGATCAATTGAATCCTTGAAGCATTCTCTTCCCTTGAGTGGCAGGTTCAAAAATGCTACCCTGAAGATATTGGGTCCTAACCTTTGGAAGCTGTGAATGTTATCTTCTATGGGAAATTTTGGCAGATGTCATTAAAGATTCTGAGATGAGATTGTCCTGGATTATCTTGTGGGCCCTAAATGTCATTACAGCTGTCCGAGAAGCAGAGGGAGATTAGACACACAGAAAAGGAGGAGGCAATCTGACCGTGTAGGCAGTAACTCGAGTGATGTGGAGACAAGCCAAGGAATGCCAGCAGCCAACAGAAGCTGGAAGAGGAAAGGAACAGATTCTCCTGTGGAGACTCTGGAGAGAGCATGGCCCTGGTGACAGACACCTTGAATCCAGCATACTAATACTGCATTCAGACTTCTGGCCTCTAGAACTGTGAGAATAACCTTCTGTTGTTTCAAGCCAGTAGAACTGGTAATTTGTTAAAGCAGCCATAGGAAAGCAACACACAGTAACTTCTTTAATAATTCACTGTCCTAGGTTTGCTGAAATCAGTTCTTTGCAGGCTTCTTTAATGATTCACTATTCTACCTGGATATTCAATAGGGGGAATTCCTCAAAATACAGGACTGCTCTTCTCTTTCTATATTCCTTTGCTCTGGCTAATCTCATTCACACCCACAGCAATTACTACCTCAATATAATAAAACCCAAGTGTGAGTTCCAATTCTGATCTCTCCTCTGATTTCAAACTCAAATGCCTACATGACATTTCCATTTGGACATTCAAAAGGCACCTCAAATTCAACATATCCAAAAACCGATCTGGTCCTCTTCCGGTGTTGTCTCAGCAAACGGTAGAAACATGTACTCCATTACCCACAATTACTCTGAAGAGTTACTCTTCCTATCAACAATAGGTTGATTATACTGTTTCCCTCTAAATATCTCTTGAATCCATTCACATGACTACATTTCAAGCTACCATCATGTCTTCCTGGATAACTGCAATAGTTCCCCAACAGGTTTGCCATATTCTATCCATTCTTCACAATAACAAAATTATATTTTCAAATTTAAAATCTGCTCATTGATTCCTCAATGACTTCTACTGTTCTCTCAATAAGTACAAATCTGAATTTTATTATAAATTTTTTTTTTATAAAAAATAAAATTATGGCCAGGTGTGGTGGCTCATGGCTGTAATTCCAACATTTTCGGAGGCTGAGGTGGGAGGACTGCTTGAGACCAGGAAGTTCAAGACCAGCCTGGGCAACATGGTGAGACCTTGTCTCTACAAAATATTTTAAAAATGGCTGGGCGAGGTGGTGCGTGCCTGTAGTCCCAGATACTTGGAAGGCTGAGGTGGGAGAATCGCTTGAGCCTGGAAGTTGAGGCTGTGATCAGCCATGATAGCACCACTGCACTCCAGCCTAAGCAACAGAGACCCCGTCTCAATAAATGAATGAATGAATGAATGAATTCTGAATAACCTGTACTGTCTTGTGTGATATAGGCCTGCATACTTCTGCCACATCTTCCACCACTCCCTCCAAAACATTGCTCTCTGCAGTTCAACTGCATTAGCCTTCCCTCAGTTCTTTGGCACATGCCAGGCTCTCTCCCGATCGCTTCTGCATGTGCTTTCCCTCAGCCTAGATTGCTGTGCAAATGTGCTACTCAACTTACTTCCTTCTCCTTAATATTGAGCTCCTGCTCATCCTTCAAGTATGAAATTTCAGGACAGCTATCAGCTTCTCGGGGAAGCTTTCCCTGACCGGCCATCCTAAATCAGGTATCTTTATATACTTTCATGGCACCATGTTCTTCTCCTTCATTGTACTCATCAGAGTTCTAATTGCTTATTTTTACAATTAATCTTCTTCTTCACTAGACTATAAACTCCAAGAAGGTAGGTAATGCTTGCTGTATTCACTCTTCATCTTGAAGTCTAAGCATACTGCCTGGTGCATAATAAGCATCAAACAGTATTTACTAATTGAAAAATGAAATCTATTATAGCTTGAGTATCTTTTATCCAAAATGCTTGTAATCAAAAAGTGTTTCACTTCTAATTTTTTCAGATTTTGGAATATGTGCATTATATATGTGCCAGTTGAGCATCCCAAATCCAAAATGCTTCAATAAGCATTTCCTTTGAGCGTCATGCTGGCATTCAAAAAATTTCAGATTTTGGAGCATTTCAGATTTCAGATGTTTGGATTTGGTTATGTTCAACCTGTACTTTAAGTATGAGTGTCCTGGAAGCACCTAACGTTTCTTCTTTTACTTTTTACATTTTATTAGCAAGTTCGTTAATATGTTTTAACCCAGGCCCACAGCTGTTTAGATTTTCCTAAGGAAAAAACATTTCACCGTCCAATATTATCCGTTATATATTAAATAGGGTTCAGTTTATTTTAGAACAGCAGTTCTTGAGGCAACTCTAAAAATAAAAATTAATATAACTTCTGCTTCTAACATGGTAGAGTAATTGGGATCAGATTTACCCTCTTATAGTAACAACTAGAAAGTGGACAAAATATAAGAAACTGTTGTCAGACACTGGCAACAGACAGAAGGAAAACAAATTAGGTAAGTCCTGTAACTGTCCTGCCATTCTGGCAAGAGGCTCTTTCCAGAACACTGTGCAGAAAGGGCCACACCAAACACAGTACGGCAACTTTGCCAAGCTGAGGAGACAGATCAAGGAGGTGAAGGTGACTAGAATTTGTAGGGCAGTATAGAGAGAAGAGAGAGACTCAGAGAATAGAGAGCACCAGAAATTGGCATAGGGATCCTCTTATGTTTTTGTTTGAATACTAATTTGCACATGCATAAAGCAAAACCTCACAAGTCTTAGGCAAAGGGCAAATGCCAGGAAACTGTAAGATGAACAATTCCTAGAACTTACTCAGAAACACTAAGAATTACCACAGATTCTCATCTGAAACTACACAAGTCAGAGACAAGAAAACTAAAACTTTGTTTTAAAGTGAAAATTATATTTAATAGAGAATTATGAGTATATTTAAGTATAGATTCAGGTGGCACATATGCAGGTTTGTTACACGGGTATATTGCATAATTCTGGGGTCTAAGCTTCTGGTGAACTCATCACACAAATAGTGAACATAGTACCCAGGAGGTAGGTTTTCAACCCTACCCCCTCAGCCTCCTTTTGGAGTCACTAGTGTCTACTGTTTCCATCTTTACGTCCATGTGTACCCACTGTTTAGCTCCCACTTATAAGTGAGAACATACAGTATTTTTCTGTTTCTGCATTAATTCACTTGATAATGGCCTCCAGCTGCATCCATGTTGCTGCAAAGGACATTATTTCATTCCTGATTATGGCTCTGTAGTATCCATGGTGCATATGTACCACATTTTCTTTTATCTAATCCACTGTTGATGAACACTTGATTCTGTGCCTCTGCTATTGTGAATAGTGCTGCATGCAACAAACATGCAAGCACAGGTGTCTTTATGATAAAACCATTTCTCTTCCTTTGGGTAGATACCCAGTAATGAGACTGCTGGATTGAATGGTAGTTCTATTTTTAGTTCTTTGAGAAATGTCCATAATGTTTTCCATAGGGGTTGTACTAATTTACATTCCCACCAACAGCATGTAAGCGTTCCCTTTTCTCTGCATCCTCACTAACATGTCTTATTTTATTACTATTTAATAACAGCCATCTAACTGCTATGAGATGGTATCTTGTTGTGGTTTTAACTTCATTTCTCTGATGATTAGTGATGTTGCACATTATTTCACCTTTTTTTGCCACTCATATGTCTTCTTTTGAGAAGGTCTCTTCATGTCCTTTGCCACTTTTTAATGGAGTTATTTTTTCTCATTGATTCAAGTTCCTTATTTATTATGGACATCAGTCCTTTACTGGATATATAGTTTGCAAATACTTTCTTCCACTCTGTAGGCTGTTTACCCTGTTTGTTTCTTTTGCTGTGCAGAAGCTCTGTAATGAAATCCCACTTGTCTAGTTTTGTTTTTGTTGCATTTGCTTTTGGGACCTTAGTCATAAATTCTTTAAATGTTCAAAGGACAGTTTCCTAGGTTTTCTTCTAGAATTTTTATAGCTGGAGGTCTTAAATAAGTCTTTAATCCATCTTGAGTTAATTTTTGTATATAGTGAGAGGTAGGAGTCCATTTTCATTCTTCTACATATGGCTAGCCAGTTTTCCCAGCACCATTTATTGAATAGGGTATCCTTTCTCTATTGCTTATTTTTGTTGACTCAGTTGAAGATCAGTTCATAGCAGGTGTGTGGCATTATTTCTGGGTTCTCTATTTTGTTCCATTGATGTATGTGTCTATCTTTGTACCAATTCCGTGCTATTTTGGTTACAATAGCCCTGCAGTATAGTCTGAAGTTGGGTAATATGATGCCTCTGGCTTTGTTCCTTTTGCTTAGATCGCTCTACCTATTTAGGCTCTTTTGTAGTTCCACATGAATATTAGAATTGCCTTTTCTAATTCTGTGAAAAAAATCACAATGGTAATTTGATAGGAATTATATTGAAGTTGTAGATTGCTTTGGGCAGTATGGTCATTTAACAATGTTGATTCTTTCAATCCACAAGCATGGGATGTTTCTTCCATTTGTTTGTGTCATCTATGAATTCTTTCATCAGTGTTTTACAGTTCTCTTTGTAGAGATCTTTCCCTTCCTTGGTTAAATGTAATTCTAGATATTGTGTGTGTGTGGTGTGTGTGTTTGTGTGTCTATTGTAAATAAAATTAGTTCTTAATTTGGCTCTCAGCTTGAATGTTATTGGTGTATAGAAATGCTAGTGATTTTTGTACATTTATTTTGTATCCTCAAACTTTACTGGAGTTGTTTATTGGGTACAGGAGTCTTTGGGGGAATCTTTCGGGGTGTTTTTAGGTACAGGATCATGTCATCAACAAGCATATAATTTGACTTCCTCTTTGCCTATTTAGACATCTTTTATTTCTCTTGTCTGATTGCTCTCGCTAGAACTTCTAGTACTGTGCTGAATAGGAATGGTGAGACTGGACATCCTTGTCTTGTTCTGGTTCTTAGGGGAAATGCTTTCAACTTTTGCTCATTTAGTATGATGCTGGCTATGGGTATGTCATAAATGACTCTTACTATTTTGAGGTATGTTCCTCTGATGCCTAGGTTGTTGAGGTTTTATCATGGAGAGATGTTGGATTTTATTGCATGTTTTTTCTGCGTCTATTGAGAGAATATGGTTTTTGCTTTTTAATTCTGTTTATGTGGTGAATCACATTTATTGATTTGTATATTCTGAACCATCCTTGAATCTAGGAAAAAACCTACCTGATAATGGTGAATTATCTTTTTGATGTGCTGCTGGATTCAGTCTGCTAGTATTTTGTTGAGGATTTTTGCCTCTATCTTCATCAGGGATACTGGCCTGCATTTGTTTTTTGTTGTTGTGTCCTTGCTAGATTTTGATATTGGGATGATACTGGTTTCACAGAATGAGTTAGGGAAAGTATCTCTCCTCCTTGATTTTTTTGGAATAGTTTCAGTAAGATTGGTATCAGCTCTTCTACCAACATCTAGTAAAATTTGGCTATGAATCCTTTTGGTTCAGGGCTATTAGTGGTTGACAGATTTTATTATGTATTCAACGTTATAACTCGTTATTGGTCTGTTCAGGATTTTGATTTCCTCCTGGTTCACTCTTGGAAGGCTGTGTGTTTCCAGATGTTTATCTATTTCCTCTAAATTTTGTAGTTTGTGCACATAAAAATGTCCACAGTAGTCTCTAAGGATCTTTGTATATCTGTGGTATCCACTGTAATGACATCTTTGCCATTTCTGTGCTTATTTGAATTTCCTCTCTTTTCTTGGTTCATCTAGCTAGCAGTCTATCAATTTTGTTTACCCTTTAGAAGGATAAACAGAACTTTGTTTTGTTGATTCTTTGTGTAATTTTTTGGTCTCAACTCTGTTTAGTTCTGCACGAATCTTTGTTATTTCTTTTGTTCTGCTAGCTTTCAGGTTGGCTTGTACTTATTTTGCTAGTTCCTTTAGAGGCAATGTTAGGTTGTTAATTTGAGATCTTTCTTTTGATGTAGGAATTTAGCACTAAAATTTTCCTCTTAACTCCACTTTTGCTATATCCTAGAGGTTTTCATATACTGTTTCTATTTTCATTTGTTCCAAAAAGAAAAAAATTGTATTTCTGCCTTAATTTTGTTTAGCCAAAATTCATTCAGGAGTAAACTGTTTCATTTCCATGTACTTACGTGGTTTTCAGAGTTATTCTTGGTATTGATTTCTAATTTTATTCAACTGTGGTCCAAACAGATGCTTGATATGATTTCTACTTTTTTGAATTTATTGAGACTTGCTTTATGACTGAGCATGTGGTCATTTTTAGAGCATGCACAGATGAGTAAAATGTGTATTCTGTGGTTGCTGGGTAGGATATTCTGTACATGTATATTAGGTCCATTTGGTCAAAACTTCAATTTAAGTCGAGAATTTGTTAGTTTGCTGCAGTGATCTGTCCAGTGCTGTCAGTGGGGTGTTGAAGTCCTCCACTATTATTGTGTGGTTGTCTCCTTTTCCTAAGTCTAGTAGTATTTGTTTTATAAATGTGGGTGCTACAACACTGGGTATGGCATATATACCTAGAAGATACAAATCTGGTTGAATTAAATCCTCTGTCATTATATAATGCCCTTCTTTGTCTTTTGTTACTGTTGTTGGTTTAATATCTGTGTTATCTGATACAACAATAGCAACATCTTCTCTTTAAGAAACCTATGAAGTGCTGAGAAATAAAAGTTCCATTCCAGAAATGCCTTTTGCCTTTTTCACTGGCATTCTCTTACATGTGTACAGCAGTTTTCCAGGGGCTAAACAACCCACAGGGTTATCACAATAGGTTATATTTTCTTTTGAAAAAGTTATTTTTCATAAAATGTTATTTATGTTAACTTTAACTGGGTTATTACTTTGTAAATGAACTGATGAATAAATATTTTTTAGAGTTCTTAGTTTTAATTTCTAATAAAGTAAATTTCAATAGCTATAGCCTATGTAAAGCACCTTGAGATCTTCAATAATTTTTAAGAACACAGACATTCCAAAACTCTTAAAAAGTTTGAGAATTGCTGCTTTTAGAAGTAGGAGCCACATCAAATTATTCCCTCACGATATCACAGGGCCTGTGAGGAACTTTTTTACTGCAAATTTAATTTCCTTAATAAATACATAGCTGTTTTCTTGTGTAAATCTGGGCAATGCATATTTTTTAAAAGAGTGTTTCATCTACATTGTTTCTTAGCTTCTGAGTGTTCATATTCCTTTATTCTTTTAATATCTGCCATATATGTTGTGATGTCCATCTTTCACTCCACATACTGATAATCTGTGGTTCTTTTTTTTAATACTCATCAGGGTAGAAATTTAACAATTTTATTGATTTATTTCCAAAAATTCTTAATTACATAAATCTTGACCCTCAAATACCTGACACAGATGGAGTTTTCTGCTAGCCCTGTCAGTCCTCAAACCACACTATGACAATGGTGGTATAAAGAAACACGTTTGAAAGATCTGCAGGCCTCACTAAATCAGTATTTTCCAAATGACTAATACATGATGTTTCAAACTTATACATGGGCAAAACACTCATTTAAAATGCAAGATAGACAAATGGATTTTAATATAATAGAATATGAAAAATTTATTTATATAGTTTCAGATTCTCCCTGCAGTTACCTTGTTAAATTCTGGTGTAGTATATATAAAAGAGGGATATCTACATTATCTGTTATGATGAAATGGGAAGTATACATAAGCATTGTTGCTATATACTGAAGTACAGGGGCCATTGCAGGAAAAGCACTTGTGAGACACATTTTTAAATAATACAATTTTTACTTGAAAGAATGACACACAAACTATGTTATTTGGGCTAGGGTATGTGGAAGACATTTTCTTGAAAATGAACAAAGTGTGCCTATCACTTCAAGAAAAATAAATGACAGTATTTATCGCCAATGAAAAAATTCAAACTATCAAGTGAAAATTAAAATTTTGCAAAATTTTTATCTATCCCTGTGCAGGATCTAGTGACTTTGTTGGTGAGATGAGTAGTAAGTAATAAATAATTTTTTCATATTATATAATACAGCAGCTGTCAAACTTTTTGGTATCACTATTCCTTTATACTCTTTAAACAAAGAACTTTAACAGAAGCTTTTATTTATATTGATGTATCAATATTTAATATATTAGAAGTTAGCACTTAAACTTTTTAAAATTTATTTAAACATAACAAACCTCTACTACATGATTAGCTAGCATTTTGACGGAAAACGACAATTTAAAAAAAAAGAAAACCTGGTGAAAAGAGTGCCATTGTGTGAGAAAACATTTTAAATGATCCATTTTCAAGGCATGCTAAATCTAAGTACCGGCAGTCAGCCTGCAGATGTGACAAACCACACAGCTCATGCACCTAGAAAGTCACTATAAGTGATCAGAATGTAGAGGAGGGGTCAGCCCATAAAAGGCAAGAAAGTTTTGCTATTGGAAAATCGAAACTTAAGTGAAGAAGGGGACTGGGGTATAACCTTATAAGGGGAATAACGAAACTCAGGCAGCATCTGGGAAGATTGTAACCCCATAGTACTCGACCAATGAGGAACTGGGGGAGAGACTTGCGTGCTAGGAGATAAATTACCTGCTGTAACTGCCCTGGGTGTGCATGCCTACCAGACACCTGATCTTGCAAGACTGCCACTAAAGTCTTACTTCCGCTGTTCTTCATGTCTCCGAGTCCATTATTTGGGTTTGGACGGGTGAATGTTTCCCTTACAAACTTGGGGGCCCGTCTGGGATCTTTATGCCTGTGTAGAGTCGGACTCCGGCTGAAAAGGGAGATGCCTCTCACCCGATTTAGGTGGCCCGCTTTGTCTGAGTGTCCCGGCTCCTCGCAAAGGCCACCGACAAACCTGAGACTGTTATTCAGGAGGCAGTGGAGGTGACATAGGGAGAAAAGCAGGCACTGCAGCAACCACGCAACCTCATGCACAAGCCAAGGTAGAAAAATTGGACTCTAAGAACCGCCTTGGTGGTTGGGCATTTTTGGAGGTCGAGTGTGTGTGACTGAGACGTATCCTAGATACAAGGCAAGTGCAGAGTCCCAATCCGCAGTTCCCTTCTGCAAGGGAAACGGCCGGAGACAGACAAAGCGATTCTCAGGGTGTGCAAGAAACCTCCAGTTGGGGAGTTGAGTACACAGGGAAAAGCTCAGACACAGAGACTGACTGAAAATGAAAAACAGAAATTCTAGGCTTAAGGAACAAAGAAAAGAGGGAGCCAAAGAGACTCCATCTGACATTCCTCTGGATAGTCCCTTGGGTTTAGTCTCCACTGTCCTTCACTAATCAGGTGTCCTAAACACAGGGCTTCTGTGGAGCCGTCCTGCAGCTCTGACATCTATGAGTCAGCAGCCAGGAAAGGTGCAGGCCCCAGCAGAGAGGAGCAGAGGCGCCCAGAACATGCTGTCCACCAATGCCAGCCCCAAGTGGGGCCAGCTCAGGGGGTGGTGGGCGGAGCCATCCAGCAGCTCTGAGATCCACGAGGTGGAGATGGCAGTAGCGCCAGGCTCCACTGCTTTGGAGCCTGCACAACCAGGTTCAGGAGCTGTGACTTGCAGCAAATTGGCGACCAGAAAACGCCCAAAGGTAGGGAGGCCACAGATACTGTTTGGCCATAGGAACTCCTCTGACCGTTGCTGACCCAACGTTCCCCCGCAGAGGCATCCACAGCCTGGGGCTCCCCCTTCCTGCCCCTAGTTAGCTTTCCTAGGCCCAGGCCCCAAGCAGGAGGACTGGCTCTGCCCCGTGTCCCCACCCCTTCTTCTTTCCCTGTTGCATCCAGCCGGTCAAGTTATTAGAAGAGGAACCTGATCCCTTGCAGTGGTTCTCAGAAGAAATTCAGGCAGTGAAAGAGCTAAACCAGGCCCTCATTACAGCCCTGGCCCTCCTATCTTTAGAGAACCCATTCCACCTGTTTCTAACAGTAGACCAGGGCATGGCCCTCGGGGTGCTCAGTCAAACATGGGGTGGGAAAAGGCAACCTGCTGCTTTTGTCTCCAAGCTTCTCAATCCTGTCTCTCAAGGGTAGCCCAAATGTGTCCAAACAATAGCTGCCACAGACCTGCTGGTAGAGGAGACTAGAAAGCTAGCCTTTGGTGGGGCCCTAATAGTAAGCACCCCACACCTAGTCAGGAATATATTAAATCAAAAAGCTGGAAGATGGTTAACTGATTCTCAGATTCTAAAATATGAGGCTGTATTACTAGAAAAAGATGACTTGGTCGTAACAACAAATACTTGCCTGAATCCAGCCAGTTTTCTAGGGAAAGGAGAGGAGAACAAAGAGACATCAGATCATAACTGCTTAAATATCATAGAATACCAAACCAAAGTTAGACCAGACCTTAGGGAAGCTCTATTACATGATGAGATAAGGCTGTTTGTGGATGGGCTGTCTCCAGTGATAGATGGCAAGAGACATAATGGTTATGGTGTCATTGAGGGAAATAAACACTCCTTATGTGAGAAAGAAGATTACCTAATTGCTGGTTAGCCCAAACCTGTGAATTATATGCTCTTAACCAGGCCCTAATGCTCCTTGAAGGCCAAAAAGGCACTATATACACTGATTTTAAGTATGTCTATGGGGTGGTACACACTTCTGGAAAAATCTGGACAGAGTGGGGCCTAATAAATAGCAGGGGAAAATAACTGGTACATGGGGAACTGGCCAAACAGGTTTTAGAAAGCCTTCTGCTTCCAGCAGAGGTAGCCATAGTTCATGTAAATAGTCATCAGACAGGGAACACTATAGAAGCTGTAGGAAACAGGTTTGCAGCTGAAGCTGCTAAGCAAGCCTCCCTGGTAGAAATTAGACTATTTAGCCTGATCCCAGACATCCCTAAGGTAGTGTTAAGGCTCCAGTTTACCAGAGAGGAGAAGGAAGAATGAGACAGGATAGGGGTCACTCAAACTGAAGATGAAATGGGTACTTCCCGATGGGAGAGAAATAAGTAAACCCCTGATGAGAGAGCTAATGTCTATATTACACAAAAGGAGTCATTGGGGATCCCAGACTCTGCATGATGCAACACTTCAGAATTATGGGTGTACAGGGATTTATACCCTTGCTAAACAAGTATGTGGAAGTTGTGTAACTTGTCAAAGGATAAACAAAAAGGTGATCAGAAAACAGGCCACAGGAGGAAGACCTCCCAGACTAAGACCATTTCAAAGCATTCAAGTAGATTTCACAGAAATGCCCAAAGGAGGAAGACTGATGTATTTACTGGTGATCGTAGGTCACCTTTCCAGCTGGGTGGAAGCCTTTCCCCTTCCAACAGCCACTGCCAGTAATGTGGTCAAAATAATATTAGAACAGACTGTACCTAGACTTGACCTAGTGGAAAATATTGATTCAAACAATGGGAGCCACTTTATCTCAAGGGTGTTAAAGGGAATTATGGAAGGTTTACAAATTAGATGAGATTATCACACCCCTTGGCATCCCCCTTCCTCTGGAAAGGTAGAAAGAATGAATCAAACTCTCAAAAAGCATAATCACCAAACTAATCTAGAAACTAAAATACCCTGGACCAAATGTCTCCCAATAGTACTCCTTAAGATTATGACAGCCCCAAGAAAATACTTGGGATTGTCCCCCTGAGTTATTATAGTGGTTCCCATATTTGGGCAGAGCTACAGATCTCTCTACTGTGGAAACCAAGGATCAATGCTTAAGAAATTATATACTGGCCATATCCTCCACCCTGTCATCCCTTAGGTTAAGAGGACTTCTGACTCAAATGCCACCTCTTGAGTTCACGGTTCACCACTTCCAGCCTGGCAACTTGGTGCTGATTAAGACTTGGAAAGAGGACAAGCTCCACCCAAGCTGAGAAGGTCCCCACTGAGAAAGCTGTGCAACAGCTGAACAGGGGTGGACTCACTATCCTTGAGTCAAGGGATTGGTAAAAGAGACCCTGGAAGGGAGGGGAAAAGACCAGTGGAAAGTGCACTGAGGAACCCTTAAAGATAACTCTGAGAAAAATCTAAAAAGAAAACATGCATTGGCCCCACTTCTCGAAGTTAATATGGCTGGGATGGGCTACTATACAAAAAGCAGAAGGTCAAAATGGAAACTGGCAGGGGACTCCTCCCTATCCAATCAGGTTGGTAATTAGTGTAACCAAGACGGTAGCATCCCAGACTGTAAGATTTGATGCCTACCAGGTCTTACCTTGTGGGAATTTGGAAAATCAGGGATAGCTCTTGCAGGCAGATAAGTATCTTTGCCCTGAACCAGATACAGATTACAGTAGAGCATCACCCTGCCCCACCCAGCTGGGATGATGTATGGTGGACTACCCATTTTCAGGGTTGGACAGTAAACGGGGTGGGTAACTCTAAGCTGGAGACCCTTGAAGAATAAACTACATCTGTCCAAGGGCTCCCTGCCAAATAACTGCCACAATTTAGAATGCAATCCTATACTCATCACCATCGACAATCCATCCATTCTAGACCAAGAACCAAATCTAAGTACTGGCAGTCAGCCTGCGGATGTGACAAATCGCATGGCTCATGCACCTATAAAGTCATGATAAGTGCTCAGAATGTAGAGGAGGGGTCAGCCCATAAAAGGGAAGAAAGTTTTGCTATTGGGAAATCGAAACTTAAGCAGGGAAGGGGACTGGAGTATAACCTTTTAAGGGGGATAATGAAACTTAGGCAACGTCCGGGAGGACTGTAACCCCATAGTACTTGACCAATGAGGAACTGGGGAAGGGACTTGCGTGCTAGGAGATAAATTACCTGCTGTACCTGCCCCGGGTGTGCCTGCCTACCAGACACCTGATTTTGCAAGACTGCCATTGAAAGTCTCACTTCCGCTGTTCTTCATGTCTCTGAGTCCATTCATTGGGTTTGGACAGGTGATTGTGTTTCTCACACATTGTTTTACATTTCTGCAAATCCCTTTATGGTCTGGCTTAATTTCAGACAGCTGGGTTCTCTCATTTGCTTCTATATGGTCTGTTGCCACATCACAGGGCAAGTCATATGGCCTCAGAAAAACTCTCGAAAACAGACATGAAAAAGGCAAATAACACTTCTAGTATTATATGAAAACATTCTTGACTTCAGAGAACCCCTGAAACATCTTCCCTTTAAGTTAAAGTTTAAAACTCCTTCCTGTTAAAGAGATAGTAGTCTTAGCATACTTACACGAAAAAAGCAATGCTGCAAATCTCTTATTTTATAAAAATTATTTCTCTATTAAGAATACATTTCTTTTAAACAAAATCTATTTCCTAGACTTGAATCAAATAAAAGCAGTTATCAGTACTCTAGTCCTCAATTAATGTAAGTTAATATGATTTTTGTATCCTTACAAATTATACATGTGTGTACCCATGTATATAAATCTCTTTCACATGTACACAAAATACATAAAAAGAAATACACCAAAATATTACTAGCTAGATTATAGGTACTTTTAATCTTTACCTTTATCCTCAATATTTTATATTTGCCATTAGTTTAAAAAAATTTTTTTTAAATGCTTCCTGTTGCTCTCTTCGGCTCATCAGCAGTAGTTAATATTATTTTCAAAAAGAGTATGCCCTGACCTTGGGGAATCAGAAGGTTTTAGTTAATTACAATTATGAAGAAGCAGAGCAAGGATAAAAATAAACCAGTAAATAGGATGCAATGGACCCTATGTTAACACATCAAATAACTGGAATTTAGAATTCTGATCTAAGAATCTAGGATTTCCAGTAACATATGTTCTTCTCACAAAATAATGATTCTTCCTCTATAGTTCCAGCAGTAACTATGTACACCAATAAAATAGTTACACACATTTAGCTCTGTGCCTTATGAAGTGTTTTCACGTATTCTTTGATCTTATATCATCACTGACTACACTACTTTAAAATTCATACTCTGAATTTAATATTTTTTTTAAAAAAGGAGGCCTCATCTTTTTACACATTATCACTATTCATGATAACATTGTCTCATGGACCAAGAGAGTTGCGGCAAAAGGCCAACTAACTCAAAGCAATACACCACTCTGAATTCTTCCAATTAGGGATCTCAAAACGTTATTGCTTAATTAACTGGTGCTCGCAATGCCATGCTAAGGCTTATGGTAATAAGAGTGACACCCATTATACTATAATTAACAAGAGAAGGGGAAAGCAAGATGCAGAATCACAAACAACTTTTTCTACTTAACTAGCAGAGGAAGGTGGGGCAGCACAAAGCAGTGGCTGGGAGTTTGGCATCTGGAGCCGACTGTCTGGATTCAGACTCTGGCCCTGCCACTCATGTATGAACCTGCGCAAGTTACTTAACTTCATCTTGCCTGAGTTTCCCCATCTATGAGGGAGAGAGGAGAATAACCATATCTACCAGCAAGGTTAAAATAATTAAATGAGTTACTATTTGTAAAGTGTTGGCACATAATATTTGTTAAAAGTAAAAGAAAAACCCTGAAGCTAAAGTTCAAACACTTTACTAAGTAATGAAACAATTGTAGAGATGCAGAAAAACCAAATTAGATAATTCAGAATACCGCATCCTCAATTTCTGAACTTCTGAAAACGGTGTGGTTTTCAACTATCCCTTAGCAAAGGTACAAACTGGTAAAGTATAAATTACTTTCAGAGATGCCATAGAAGAGTTTGGCTGGATACTGTTAAAGTGTCGTTTTTGCTTATATAAACTGAACAGGAAAATGTTCTGTTTTTAGGACAAGTTTTAAGACACATTAAACACTAGCACCAACAGGACACCTCAGTTGCTCTTGCTGACTACCAAAAAAAGGCAAAAGTGCTGATCTCAATGTGGCAAATCTGTTTAAAGTTTAGATGAAAGAAGTGAACAATCACATAAAATTAAGACTGAAGCCAACTTCCTAAAGAAATAGAGTGTCCCAGGTTAAGGCAAGGTAAGTACAGGTTGAAAGACATTTTATCCTGCCAGAAAGCAAGGAAGCACTCAGCGATCAACCAGGTCAGATCAAAATGGACACAGCAGCCACCTCAAGAGACTCTCACTGGCCAAATGTGAGACAACTGATCATCAAAAAGAATAACACCTAAAGTGAGCAGAAGGAAAAAAAAAGAATTACAGTCAAAATCAATGAAATTAGAAACAGGAAAATAGAAAAAAAAAAAAAAAGCCGGCTCATTGAAAATATAAATAAAACTGTTACACCTCTAGCCAGACTAATCAAGAAGTTCGAGGCCACCCTGGCCAACATGGTGAAATCCCCATTTCTACTAAAAAATACAAAAATTAGCTGGGCATGACGGCATGTGCCTGTAATTCCAGCTACTTGGAAGGCTGAGGCAGGAAAATCGCTTGAACCCAGGAGGTTGAGGTTGCAGTGAGCCAAGATCTCACCACTGCATTCCAGCCTGGGTGACAGTGAGACTGTCTCAAAAAAAAAAAAAACAAAAACAGAAGAAAAAGAGAGAAGGCACAAATTACTAATGTAACAAATGGAAGAGGGGTCATCATTACTTATCCCAAGTACATTAAAAATACAACAAAGGAATACTATGAACAACTCTGTACACCAAAAATTTAGTAAGATGAAATGAGCCAATATTCTGTGAAAGAAACAATCTACCAAAGTTCTCACAAAGAGAAACAGATAACCTGAACAAACCTGTAACTATTAAAGAAACTGAATCAATAATCTGAATAGATCTGTATCTATTAAAAAATTGAATCAATAGTTATTAACCTTTTAAAACAGAAAACACCAGGCCCGAACAGTTTTACTGGTGAATTCTTCCAAATATTTAAGGAAAAAAGTGATACCAATTCTCTACAATCCCTTGCAGAAAATAAAAACAGAAGGAACATTTCCTGACTTATTCTAAAAGAGCGGCATTATTCTAATAATAATAATAAAAAAAAGATTGTAAGAAAAGAAAGCTACAGACCAGTATCTTTCATGAACACAGTTAACAAAAATCCTCAACAAAGTATTAGTAAATTGAATCCAATAATGTAGAAAAGGAATTATTCACCATAACCAGGAGAGATTTATCCCAGGTATGCAAGTCTGGTTCTAAAATCTACTAATGTAACCCTAATCCACCACATCAATAGGCTAATGAAGATAAATCAAATGGTCATATCAATGGATACAGACAAAGCATCTGACAAAATCTAACACCACTCATGATGAAAACGGTCAGAAAACCAAGAATGGAGAAGAATTTCCTCAATTTGATTTTTTTAAAAAATCTACTCTACTCCCCCCAAAAAACCCTCTACAGTGAACATAGTACTTAATGGTGAAAAACTAGATACTTTCCCCGCAAGAACAAGAATAAGGCAAAAACGTCTCCTCCCATTACTCCTATTCAACATCATACCTAAAGTCCTAAATACTGCAATAAGACAATAAAAGGGAAGAAAAGGCATACAGATGGAGGGGGGAGAAGAAATAAAACTGTTTTTGTTTGCAGATGACATGATTGTCAGAAATTTCTGAAGAATTGAACAACAAAAAAACAAACAAACAAAAAACCCTCCTAGTTGATACAGCTGTTTCCATTGGGTGTGAGTTAACAATTCTGATACGGCTATAAGACCTATATTGGAATTGAACAACTAAGTAAATACATGATGTCTGCTGGGAGGCAGGTTTCCCGCTACTGGAGGAAATTTATTGGTCAGTAAGGGGAGGACCAGGAATGATCCATATGGTAATAGATTAGAGTTGAAGACATTAAGAATTCATGTTTACCTTATATACACACAGATGGTTACAAATACTTATGCACATATAAATATTGATATATAATATTAAATACTTATATGTGTCTCTCTAGACATGTAGATATACAGATATTTCTAATATACGAATATATTTCTTTGCTCTGTCTGCTGAGAGTACCTAAAAAACAACATCCCCGTAGCAACAAGCGCACCTAGATCTTCGTTTCTAGTACCATTTTCTAATTAAAGGAAACAGTGCTCCTTAGAGAAATGGCTGATCCCAGGACTAGGGTAGAAAACATACAAGATGAGCTGGGAGAACACTGCAGTGCCAGAAAGGAAGTGCTCAAAAAATACCCACACTGATGGAAGTATGTCAAAGGCACAGGAGCTAACTAAAGGGGCTCCCAATGGCCAAATCTGAAACAATGTGAGTAGCAAAATGAAGTATTAATAGTATTGGACTATAACCCAAAGTATAAAATAAGCAACCATGAGTCCATACTGATATAAATGACTGAATAAATTACTAAATGGGAGAAAATAAAAATCTTCTGCACAGAAGGATTCCAAATATTAATAATTTATGTAGATACTCTGCCATCAAGAAGCAGGACATAACTGCCTAAAGTGTGGGCTGTGCATGGTCACCTTTCCCCAACAGTACATTATGAAAAGGAGGAAAAAAGAGTAACTTCACAATGGAAAAATAAGACAAACATTACCTCAGCCAGGTGATCAGTCAAAATCAAGTCATAAATTATGTTAACAGTACATACCCTTGACAGGATGTGATGAAATGATGCTTTACCTCTGTGATTTTCCTCCTAGAAACCCATAAAGCCAGGCTAAAAATTAGAAAAACATCAAATTCCAATAAAACGGTATCCTACAAAATATTTGAGCAGTCAAGGTCATCAAAAAAAGGAATATCTGAGAAACTCACAGCTAAGAAATCCTAAGGAGGTATGACAATGAAATGTAACGTGCTATTCCAGACAGGATCTTGTAAAAACAAAACAAAACAAAACAAAAATACTAGCTAAAAACTAAGAAAAGCTGAATAAGCTATGGATTTTAATTAATAATGTACCAATAATTTTCACTAATCGTAATAAATGTGCCATGCAAACATACGATTTTAATTATGTGTCTCCTATATATAGGAGAAATTGGGTCTGGGGTATATGGAAACTGTAGTATATACTCAATTTTTCTGTAAAACTAAAACTTCTACAAATGAAGACTATTTTAAAAAGAATGACTGAAATGATCATAAAACTTCTGGAAAAAAAACAAAAATCCCTGTGATACAGAGACTGAAAGTTTTGTTCCACTTTTTGAAGATGACTACTCCAAATTGGTTAAATTTTCAAAATTGGTATGTTAAAAAGAGTTGGTATGTTAAAGAGAAATAAACATTTATCTCATCTTGTTAGGAAGAACTGTAGTTCAATCCCAGTTGACAAGAGGGAAAGGTCTTTTTAACAGAGGAAAGCTGGTTAATATTAATTGATCAAGAAGGATGACAGGCGGGAGGCCAAGGTAGGCAGATCACTTGAGGTCAGGAGTTTGAGACCAGCCTGGCCAGTATGGTGAAACCCTGTCTCTACTAAAAATATGAAAATTAGCCAGGCATGGTGGCGCATGCCTGTAGTCCCAGCTACTCAGGAGGCAGAGGTGACAGAATTGCTTGAACCCAGGAGGTGGAGGTCACACTCCAGCCTGGGTGACAGAGCAAGACTCCATCTCAAAAAATAAAAATAAAAATAAAGGATGATAGGGTTAGAAAAACAAAAAAACAAAAACAAAAAAACACCATTTGCAAGCCCAAATGAAATAACTATTCAAAGCTCACCAAGACACTCAACACATAGGTAAAAGGCTGCTGGAAAACAGGATATTCAAAGGGAACCAAAATGTCATCTCACTGATCTGCTGATTGTCAAGGGGAAATCCATTGTTATAATGGATAGATCTGGTGAATACCACCTTAACACCAAATGATCACACTTTAGGCAAACCACCTGATGCCTGTGTTATGAGTCAATATAATGTACACAGGAGTAACTAAGCCAAAAAAAAAAAATATAATCCAGCCTTTAGGCTCAATCTTCCACTTTAGGAAACACAGTGGGAATTGAAATAAAAGTTAATTGCTACAAGAGAACAATCAAATCCAAAATATGGGAAACATTCTATATGACAAATGGCCTGGTCTCTTCAAGAAGCCAATATCATGAGTGTAAAAAAAAAAAAAAATAGAAAACAGGACAACTGTTGTATATTAAAAGTGACTAAAGCAACAACAATCAAACGTAGTTCATAAACTGATCGAATATTGGTTTGAAAAAACCAGTTACAAGTTGACCTTTTTGGAGGAGAGGGGCAGAACAAGATGGAAGAATAGGACTCTCCAGTGATTGTCCCCTAACTGAGACACCAATCTGAACACTATCCATGCACGAAAACACCTTCACAAGAGCTATGGAAACTAGGTGAGAAATCACAGTACCTGGTTGCAGCACAAACTGACCTTTTGGGGGAATAATTAGCAAAACTTGAATGTGAACTAGATATTAAGGGCTTAAGTATGACATGTGTAAGAGAATGTGTTTACTTTTAGGAGAGACATAAACGAATATGACAAAAAAGCTAACAACTACAATATCCAAATGAAGTATACAAGTGTTTACTGTAATATTCTTTCACTGTGTATGTCTGAACATTCTTCAGTTGGGAGTGATGTGGGAGAATGAAGTCACTTTAAAAAGTGGGTGAGGACAGTGACCAAAATGTTCAGCTGTAAGGAACCAAAAAACAGTAATAGCCAATTCTATTGACAGGTGTAACAAAGAAACACACTGATCTTAAACCAGGTTCCTATGACACATATACTGGAAGATGGAGCCAAAAAAGAGAGGGCATCATTTTACTAAACAATTCCTATCCTCAAAAAGTTTAAAATATCAACCAAAACTCTGCTGATAAAACCTTCTGAAATACACCCAGTATCTATCATTTTCTCAAGAGAAGGGGATATTAAAGATATACCATTTTTCCTCAATTATAACCATTAAGATGGATGGAAAACTTTGTAATTTTGAAATTTAAGAAGTATGGGAATAGCTTAGAGAATCAAAAACAAAAACTCTTTAAGATCTTACATTTCTTTTCTTTTCTTTTTTTCTTTTTTTTTTGAGACGGAGTCTCGCTCTGTCACCCAGGCTGGAGTGCAGTGGCGCGATCTCGGCTCACTGCAAGCTCCACCTCCCGGGTTCACGCCATTCTCCTGCCTCAGCCTCTCCGAGTAGCTGGGACTACAGGCGCCCGCCACCGCGCCCGGCTAATTTTTTTGTATTTTTAGTAGAGACGGGGTTTCACCATGGTCTCGATCTCCTGACCTCGTGATCCGCCCACCTCAGCCTCCCAAAGTGCTGGGATTACAAGCGTGAGCCACCGCGCCCGGCCTTATTTTCATACACAAATGAAGATGGCATGCTAAATCAAAATCAGTATCATTTTGTATCTCTCATATTAATAATGGTTCTATGAAATTAAATTATTTCTGCAATCCCTTACATACTACTCGCTGCGCAGACTTATACTTTTATAAGACACAACCATAAGTCCAGCCCCAAAGTTGACTCCTTCAATTAATGACTCAGTATCCTAGGGTTTCTCTGCGAAATTTAAAATTTTTATTCAACACGACTAAGTAGATACTTCTCAAAGCCACCCCCATAATACCTAGATTCTACAGCCTTTTAATTATGACAATATCATTAAAACAAATATGTCAGCTTCTTTGATACATGACTGCCCTTTTACACTAACAGACATGAAAATGTTACCCTATACCTTTATCTTTCCCAAACTTTGCAAAAATATCTAGTTTTCTCTGCCATTTTCCCTCCCGTTTCTATTCCTAAGGCTATTTCCTCCTTTTCTAATCATTCCTATAATCTGTAGAAACTGGTACCCAAAATCTTACCCTCAGGAAAAACTGAAACCACATATACTACAATTTCAAACAGAGAATCTTATGACATAAACCTTGATCAACCTAACAAATCACTTTCCTCAAAATGGTGAACTAGATAATTCAAATCAATGATCTTACTGGGAGCAACTAGAAAAACTGGACACCTGCCCAAGTCCCCAGAAAAAATGTTTTAAAAATCAAAACCAAAAAACCTGTTTGAGGGCATCAGAGTGCCAAGGTAGTGAAAACGCATGAAGACCAAGATCTGGGAGAGTAAGGAAAAGCTCATAAGGGAGTCTGGCATCCAGGGCCATTTTTCCCCCTGAAGGGATCTGCCAATTCCAAAGAGGTGGCTGAGAAGCTGAGCTTGAACTTGCAATAGATTTACATGACTAGAGAGGATTAAATATTGGAGTTAAGGGCCCAAGAAAGTGTGGGGGTGGGGGCATGCGGGGCTGATAACACCCCTGGCTTTATGCTAGGACTCCAAGGGGTCATATCCTAGAAGTAAATAAAACATAAAATAGACCAGCCTTCGTAGACTCCGGAACCCAGTTTTGAAACATCATAGTCTCAGACTGGATTAAGATGATTCGGGATTGCTAGTGCCACTAGCTTGCTTCCTGCCAAAGTCAACAAAAATCCTCTCTAGAAGGAGACAGCATCATTCCCAAACCTTAAATTATCTATATAATTTTTCTTATATAATGTCTTAAGTTATCCGACACAGACATGCTTAATATATTCAAAGAAGTTTTTTTTTTTTTTTTTTTTTTGAGAATCATGAAAGACTGGCACAGTACAAAACCCTGCTAACTTCAAACTTTCAAATACTTCATAATCCTTACATTCACCTCTGATGAACTCTTTAGGAATTCCCATAGCTGTTCTTATGCCCTCCTTACTGCCCTTCAGTCCACATGCACTTGAAAACTTTACTAAAGTAAGAAAAATCAGTCATCCGATCTAAAAGGAATTCATACACTCAGAGACAGACCCTCTAACTTGCCTTCTCTGTATATTACCTGAGAGGGAACATACTCCACTAAGTTGCCACAAGAGAGTGAACTCTAATGGGGAGACACCATAGGTTTTCCAACATTTTCCAACATAACCCATTACACACACACCTCTGTGTGTATCTATATATAAATATACTCACACATCTATGTGAAACACAACTTTCAAAAAATTCTAAACTACAGTAATCAACACACTGTGGGAACCTAAGAATAGACACATAGATCAATGGAATAGAATTCAGAGTCCAGAAATAAATATGCCTTTTTTTCAAGAATGCCCAAGACAATTTGGTAAGAAAGAATAGTATTTTCAACAAATGGAGCTAGTCACGGACCTAAATTTAAGAGCTGAAACTATAAAACTCAGAAGAAAATGTAGAAGTTGTCTTCCTGACCTTGAGTTAAGCATTGGCTTCTTATAAAAGATTTCAAAAGCACAAGGGAAAAACAAATACATTGGATTTCTTCATTGAAATTGAAACTTTATGTGCTACAAATGATGCCATCAAGAAAGTAAAAAGACTACCTCCAAAACAGGAGAAAATATTTATAAACCATACATCTGTTAAGCAACTTGTATCTATAATATATAAAGAACTCTTTGGCCAGGCGAGGAAGCTCATGTTTGTAATCCCAGCACTTCTGGAGGCCAAGGTGGGAGGATCACTTGAGCTCAGGAGTTACAGCACCTGGGCAGCATAGTGAGACCCCATCTCTACAAAAAATTATAAAAATTAGCAGGGCACACCTGTGGTCCCAGCTACTTGTGAGGCTGGGGAGGGAGGATCATTTGAGTGCAAGAGTTTGAGGCTGCAGTGAGCCCAGGTTGCATCACTGCACTCCAGGATGGGTGACAGAGCAAGACCCCCATCTCTTAAAAAAAAAAAACAAAAAAACTCTTACAACGTAATAATAAAAAGACAAATAACTCAATTTTTAAAATAGGCAAAGAATCTGAAATATTTCTCCAGAAGATATAAAAGTGGCCAAGAAGCACATGAAACGATGTTCAATATCATTAGCTATCAGGGAAATGCAATTTAAAATCACAATGGGATACCACTTCACACTCATCAGGATGGCTATTTTCAAGACAGACAATAACAAGCTTTAATAGCATGCGGAGAATTTGGAATCTTCACACCTTGCTGGTGGAAATGTAAAATGGTGCAGCCACTTTGAAAAACAGTTTGGCAGTTCTTCAAAATAGTAAGCATAGAGTTACCCATATGACCCAGCAATTCCACTCTTGGATATATATCCAAGAGAAATGAAAACATACAACACAAAAAAACTTGTGTACGAATGTTCATATTCATAACTTGTGTACTATATTACTTACTATAGCCAAAAAGTGGAAACAATCCGAATGCCTATCAAATGAAGTGTAGATAAATAAAATGTGGCATATAGTACGACCAAATAATATTTGACCATAAAAAGAAATGAAGGTCAGGCACTGTGGTTCATGCCTCTAATCTCAGCAGCACTTTGGGAGCTCAAGGTGGGAGGATCACTTGAGCCCAGGAGTTCAAGACCAGCCTGGGAAACATAGGGAGAGCCTGCCTCTACAAAAAATTTAAAATTAGCCAGGTGTGGTGGCACATGCCTGTGGTCCCAGCTACTCAAGAGGCTGAGGTGGGAGGATTGCTTGAGCCCAGGAGTTTGAGGCTGTAGTGAGCCACGATCATGGCACTGCACTCCAGCCTGGGTAACAGGGTGACAGAGCAAGACCTGATCTAATTTAAAAAAAAAAAAAAAAAAAAAAAAGGCCGAACAGTGGCTCACGCCTGTAATCCCAGCACTTTGGGAAGCCGAGGTGGGGGATCACCTGAGGTCAGGAGTTCGACACCAGCCTGATCAACATGGAGAAACCCTATCTCTACCAAAAATACAAAATAAGCTGGCTGTGATGGCATGTGCCTGTAATCCCAACTACTAGGGAGGCTGAGGTAGGCGAATCACTTGAACCAGGAAGGCAGAGGTTGCAGTGAGCCAAGATCGCGCCATTACACTCCAGCCTGGGCAAAAAGGGTGAAACTCTGTCTCAAAAAAAAGGAAAAGAAAAAAACAAAAACAAATGAAGTACTGATACATGATACATGAACCTTAAAAACATCATGCTAAGTGAAATAAGCCAGTCACAAAAGATCGCACAGTGTATGATTCCACTTACATGAGATACCCAGAATGCGCTCGGTGCAGTGGCTCACACCTGTAATCCCAGCACTTTTGGAGGCTGAAGCGGGCAGATCACTTGAGGTAAGGAGTTCAAGACCAGCCTGGCCAACATCGTGAAACCCTGTTTCTACTAAAAATACAAAAAAATTAGCCAGGCCTAGTGGCAGGCACATGTAATCGCAGGTACTCGGGAGGCTGAGGCAGGGGAACTGCTTGAACCCAGGAAGCAGAGGCTGTAGAGAGCCAGGATCATGCCACTGCACTCCAGCCTGGGTGACAGAGCAAGACGTCATCTCAAAAAATTAAAAAAGAGATAGCCAGAATGAGCAAAACTATAGAGAAGAAAGTGGGTAAGTGGCTGTTTAGGGCCAGGGAGAGTAGGGTGTGTGTGTGAAGAAATGGGGAATGACTGCTAGTGAGTATGAGGTTACTTTCTGGGGTGACAAACATGTTCTAAAGTTAGGTTGTGATGATGGCTCCATTATTCCAGGAACATACTAAAACAGCTTTGAGCTGTATATTTCAAATAGATAACTATAATGGTATGTGAATTATATCTCAATAAAATCGTTAAAAAATTCTTAGTCCCTTATTACACATGACACACTATGGTATTTTCTATTTCATTTCTTTTAAAAACAAAACAGAAATTGTGATCTCCTAAAATTCTATACCCTACTAATGGGTCATGAGTAACAATTTGAAAGCACTGCCACAGAGTCCTACAACACTAAAACTGATAACCACCATCTCCTGTATCAGGACTAATCCTCTCATACCTC
The DNA here is from genome assembly GCF_028878055.3 of Symphalangus syndactylus. Classification (NCBI taxonomy): domain Eukaryota; kingdom Metazoa; phylum Chordata; class Mammalia; order Primates; family Hylobatidae; genus Symphalangus; species Symphalangus syndactylus. Next base: position 85,235,771 of record NC_072426.2, read on the forward strand.
ACATCCCTGCTTATGGTCACCAGAAAAAATCTAGCTCTCCCTGGTTATCTATCATTCCCTGAATTCTCACTGCCATACTGCTATGTACGTCCTCCATTTGACTCAATTCTTCATCCTCCTAATTCCTTTACTTGGCCTTCTGAAATTCCCAATTTGTGACAAGCAAACTTAGCCTGTTACACTACCTTTAACCTTTCTTGTCATCGTCTGTCCTCCCTCCAATTCTTCCTTATTCATCGAGGACATTACAACTGGTTTACAGTATGTACCCTTACTCCCCTCACTAGTTGCTGATTTCACCATGCATGTAGACTGACCCTTTTTTAATACCTCAGACTCTTTAACTCATTGGCCTCCTCACGTTCAGGACCTGTCTCTGAATTCCACCTCAGCAGCCCACACCCAAGGTCATCCTGAGCATTATTAATGTCAATAATTATCATACTTGTGAAATTTCTCTTTCAGGTATTCCACTCTGACCATGGCATTCAATCTTTCAAGTTAACTTACTCAAACCCTGTGGCCAGTTACACATTCAACCACCACTCCACAATAAGCATTCTAGTTAAAAGGTCCTTGTTTCCCTTGTCCCCCTTTCCTTCTTTTGTACTGATCTGGTGTGATGGTTAGTTTTAAGTGTCAGTTTGGCTAGGCTGTAGTACCCAGTTATTCAAACACTAATGTAGTTGCTGTGAAGGTATTTTGTAGATGTGATTAATATCTACAAACAGTCAAGTTTAAGTATAGGAGCTTACTTATCCTTGATACCGTGGGTAGGCCTCATCCAATCACTTGATAAGGCTTTAATAGTAAAAACAAGTTTCCCTGAGAAAAACAAAATTCTGCCTCAAGGCTGCAGTATTAACTCCTGACCAAGAATTTCCTGCCTGCCCTACAGATTTCAGACTTGCCAGCCCTCACAAAAACAAATGCCTTAAAATCTCAGTCTATCTATCTATAACTCCGATTTGCTGTTTCTCTGGAGAACTCTAATACACCTGGCAAAATCTCACCCTGGGTAAATCCAACTATCTGCCTTAATCTGTGCCTGTAACTAATCAGCTAAATAATGCTGGGGGTAGGGGGTCACAAAACCAGGCTGACTGATACCACTTTAAATTCAAGATTTTAAACCTTAAATGAACATTCAATACTTCTTGGCAAACTGCTTCAAACTCCCTAAACTCCCATCCCTTTCTGCCCGTCTGAATCTCATGCTTCATTGAGCAAACGGAAACCACAAGATGAAAGCCAGGAGAATAGGCCATCACCTTCCAACTTCCAAACTTCCTTGCAAGGGCACACAACTTTTCTGCATTTCCTCCTGTTAGATGGAAAAGATCTCTCCTCTACTGAGGGCCAAACTCTCTACCTGTACTCTGCATCCCCTTTCCTACATACATCAATGCCATTTTCACTCATTTTCTGAGCCTCACAATTTCCTTTATCCACCAACCCATTTCTTTGTTCACTTCACAGCTAATCTTAAAAGAGTGGTCTGCACCCACTGTGTCAGCACTTGCTCATTTCTCACTCTTTCAAAGTGTTTCATTCAGGGGCTGGGTGTGGTGGCTCACGCTTATAATCCCAGCACTTTGGGAGGCTGAGGTGGTAAGATCACATGAGGCCAGGAGTTTGAGACCAGCCTGGGCAACACGGTGAGACCCTATCTTTACAAAAAACTTAAAAATTAGCCAGCCAAGTCCCAGCTACTCGGGAGGCTGGAGGCTGAGACACGAAGATTCACTTGAACCCAGGAGTTTAAGGCTGCAGTAAGCTATGATCACACCACTGCACTCCAGCCTGGGCAACAGAGAGAGACCCTGTCTTTAAAAAGAAAAATCATTCATTGTTTTTTAACCATCTTCAACTTGGCTTCTTTCTTCCCACTTTAATAAAATCGTCCAACAAGATCACCAACAACTTCCCATATAATCTCTCTATGCCTGTTTTCTCATGTATAAAATGGGCGTAACAGTGCCCACCTTGTAGGGTTGCTGCGTGATGTTTAAACAATTTAACATACATAAAGCACAAGAACAGTGCCTGGTATATGATAGGCACCACATATGCATTAGCTCTTATACCATTAGGATAGTCTGGATTCTTGTTTTCCCAAGGTTCTTTTTGTTTCTAGCTTACTTAACAACGTATGCGTCCTTCAGTAGAAAACTGCCTCAGCTTTTTGGTGGGAGCAGGGGAAGGGAAGAAGAGACAGAAAATAAACTATTTAATCCCCATTAAGTAATGAGATCTCTACTGAAGTTCAGCTAAGTATCTAACTACCATATGATTTTATAAGGATGAGTGACCTGCCCCAACCCAGTCGCCAAATCAAACTCACTCTTTGCACCCTCTCACTCCTGTGCTTTCCTGACTTGATTTTTGCATTTTTCCCAGCTTAAGACCCTCCTGTCTACATTCATTCACTTCATACTTCTACATATCTTGACCTCTACTTTGACTGCATGCTCTCTGACACCAGACTAAATTATATTTCTGGGAGCTGCCTCTGAGTGCTAAGCACATAGAATAGTCACGCCTTGCTTAAGGATGGGGATGCCTTCTGAGAAACGCATCATTAGGCAATTTTGTCACTGTGCAAACATCATGGAATCTACTTACACCAACCTAGATAGTACAACATACCTAGGCTATAATATGGTGTAGCCTATTGACCCTAGGCTACGAACCTGTACAGCATGTTACTGTACTGAATACTGCAGGCAACTGTAACACAATGGGAAGTATTTGTGTATCTAAACATAGAAAAAATAGAGTAAAAATATGGTATAATTTTATGGGACCACTGTCACATATGTGGTCTGTCACTGACCGAAACCTCACCATGTGGTGCATGACTGTATTATCAGAGACAAGGCAGTTAACTGCTAATCCTACATTCACTATCAAGTGATCCCCAACTTGTCCATTTAACATTTTGAAAACCACAATTCAAGTTACATTAACTTTAGAGAGAAAACTTCACACTACTTTAAGTATTCCCATAATCCCTCCCTAATTTCATTATTATTCATAACCTTTAAATACTCAACAGATAGATATTTTGGCTCTTGTTTTACATATAATGGAGGAAAACTATAATCTTCTAAAACTTTAGAGAGAAAACTTCACACTACTTTAAGTACTCCCATAATCCCTCCCTAATTTCATTATTATTCATAACTTTTAAATACTCAACAGATAGATATTTTGGCTCTTGTTTTACATATAATGGAGGAAAACCATAATCTTCTAAAATCACCACTATGAATGCAATAAGAAAAAATATAAGAGTATAAAAAGTTGGGGGAGGGAGGAGGTAAAAATCAAAGGAAACAAAAAAGCTGGCATGACATAAGAAAAATGAAAAATTCAACTACAAAACTATTCGAAATAATAAATATTCTACAGGGGGCTGATTAATATATAAAATATTAACTAATATAAAAAATAAAAAGCTTTCTTATATATAACCAGATAGAAGATAAAAGTGGAAAAAAAGATGCCATTTCCGGCAGAAAAAAAAAAATTTAAATATATAAAAGAGCAAAAAAAAATTTTAATGTTTAAAAACGCTATCAGGAACCCAAAATGAGACTTCAACAAATGAAAAGGTTGTTTTTCCTATTCTTGGATATAAAGGTACAACATCATAAAGCTGTCACTTATTCTATAAATACAAAGAAATCCTAACAGTAAACTGAATCCATGTAATAGAAGCCAATCATTGGGGAGCAAGGTAACTTGAAAACGATGTAAGAAAAGGTTCTGGGTGATGGAAGTGTTCTGTATTTTGATCTGGGATTGCACAAGTGTATACATAGGCAAACTTATTGGACTGTAATGCTTGTGCATCTAGCTGTACATAATTTTACAATAAAATAAGTGATTCCAACAGAAAGACTGGCAGAGGAGGGGTACAGACTAGACTAGATGGGTTGTTTCTAGAAGTTCATATAAAATAAACAAGATAGAAGCCAGAAAAAAACTTCTGAAAAGGAAGAGAAATAAAAGGGAATTAGAACTAGCAGAAAACACAGCATAAACTACAATAATAAAACAGGATGGCTTGGGTCTCAAACAGGCAGATGGGTCAATGGAAACAATGGTACCAAATACACGTGGAAATTTTGTAAATGGTAAAGGTGGCATTTTAAATCAGTTAAGACAAAGATGGATTATTTAATAAATGGTGTAGGGACAACTGGATGGATATCTGGTGAAGAAAATAAAGTTGGAACCATACAAAATAGCCTACCATAGAATGGAAAACAGCAAATTGGGGAAAAACATTTCCAAAAAATAGCATGGAGCCAATTTGTAAAATTAATCCTACAAATCTAGGAAGATGAGCAACAAAGCAATAGAAAAATATGCAAAGACAAGGACAGTTCAAAGAAAGAAAATACAAACAGCCCTTTAAAGATGAAACATGTCTAAGGGTAATAAGAAGCAGGCATCGTTACACAGTGCTGGTGGAATGGAAGTTGGACAACCTCTACAGGCTACACTTCAGCAATACATAAAATTACAAATGCACATACGCTGGCCTAGGAACTCTACCTCCGGAAATTTATCCCATGCATTTAAGTGCAACATGACATATGCACAAGGTAATCCACTGCACCATGGCTTTTGATAGCAAAAGTCTGAAAACTACCTAAATATGCATCAAAAAGGAGTTAAATGGTATACCAGTATAAAGATGTTATAGACTGTCTGTGTCCCTCCAAATTCATATGTTGAAGCCAGCCCTACCCTCTAACTTGATAGTATTTGGAGGAGAGACCTTTAGGAGGTAACTAAGCCTCTCGTGACTGTATTAGGTCATGAGGGTGGAGCCCCCATGATAGGATGAGGAACAGACTAGAGCTCTTAGGGGTCATGTGAGGATACATCCAGAAGCCAGCCACCTATAAAGCCAGGAATAGGGCCCTCACCAGGGAACCAAATTGACTAAGTAGCCTAATCTTGAACTTCCCAACCTCCAGAACTGTGAGAAATAAATTTCTGTTGTTTAAACCACTCAAGCTATGGTATTTTGATAATAGCAGCCCAAACAGAGTAAGACAAATGGAATACCACAAAGATGTTAAAAAAGCATGCCATTTACATACTGATATGACTGATATAAAATAATCTCTCAGCTATATTAAAACAAAAAGCAGGCCACGTGCGGTGGCTCACACCCGTAATCCCAGCACTTTGGCTAAGGCGGTTGGATCACCTGTAATCCCAGCTACTCAGGAGGCTGAGGCAGGAGAATCACTTGAACCTGGGAGGCAGAGATGGCAGTGAGCCGAGATTGTGCCACTGCACTCCAGCCTGGGCAACAAGAGTGAGACTCTGTCTCAAAAAACAAACCAACAAGCAAAAAACAAAAAAGCAAAAGGTGATATATATTGCATGCAACAACTTAGATTAAATAAGAAGGGAAGGAGCAGAGCAGAGGCTATACAGTACTGTATATATGTATGACACCTATCCTTCATTGGCAAAGCCAAAATCCATAAAGCTGTGAAAAATACGTTTTTAAAATAAGTTTAGTACAAATGTATTTAGTGGCAAAACCTGACGAGACGTAGCATAAGATTTTATAATCTTTATTCACCCTACTTGTATTTGTTATGCTTTTATAAAAATATTAATGTCTTTGATTATTTCTGGGTTTTGTTGTTGTTGTTGTTGTTTGAGACAGAGTCTCACCTCTGCCACCGAGGCTGGAGTGTAGTGGCACGATCTCAGCTCACTGCAACCTCCGCCTCCTAGATTCAAGAGATTCTCCTGCCTCAGCCTCCCAAGTAGCTGGGATTACAGGCGTGCGCTACCACACCCAGCTAATTTTTGTATTTTTAGTATAGACGGGGTTTCACTATGTTGGCCAGGCTGGTTTCAAACTCCTGACCTCAGGTGATCCACCCGCCTCGGCCTCCCAAAGTGCTGAGATTACAGGCATGAGCCACCGCGCCTGGCCTATGTCTGTATTTTTTACAGAAATGTTAATGTGTTTAATTATGAGGCTACAACCTCTTACTAGGGATTTTGGATAATATGGTAGATATTATCTTTCCACAATTGCAAAAAAAGCCTTCATTCTAAAATACATCTGGACCAAGGATTTTGAACAAAGGATTATATACTTAACACATATATAAACTATCTTTGGAAGTATTCACAGGAATTTTAACAGTTTCCAGGCAGAAGAACTAGGTGGCTACAGAGAGTAGAAAAGGAGATTCTTTATCTTTTTAAATCTTTGGAATTTTGAGTCAAAGTGAATTCATTACTACTTAGTCAAAATATAAACAAATTAAAACATTAAGACTTTTAAATTCTCAATAGTAACAGCCAAAGCTAGATGCTTTGGTTTTTGTTTGACTGAAAACTGACCCTTTCTCAAGTCACAGAGAAATCCATACAGCAGTAGCTTTTGTTTATCTTACCTTTGGTTGACCCAATGGCATCTGAAAGTCAGCCATCCTTTCTGGAACAAGTCAGAAAATGGTGATTTTTCTACCCAATTAATGACTTTTAGGAAATCATATCTTATGGTTTTGATGTTTCCTGCTGAGCAAATCAAGAGCTTGTGTGTGGTTGTTTTTCGTTTCTCAGCACCAAGAGGCAGTACTGGAGGCCTATACTTCTGAATACTGGAGAGAGACTTTAAAAAGTGTTTCTAGTACAGATCTAGCCTTACATCATAAGAGCTTCAATACAGAGGAGATTGAGAACTCTGGTTAGTACCTGAGTAGCATCTTTTCTACTGTCAGCTTTTCATATTTTTCATATACTTATTTTGATACCCTGTTGTATTCCAAAATGAATTCATAAGGTTTGCCTTTTCTTATGATTTGGATTTTGACTAATGTGCACCACACTCTCAACTTAAACCAGGAATCAGAAAAGAAGATATCTTGCTTTCTGAGGTTTATCGAGTGAGTACAAAGGCATGGCAAGAGATGTAAGGTTTGGAAGGTCCCAAATGCCCCAATGACAAAAGAAATTCCTAATGAAATGACTAACAATATTTGCTTCCTTGTGTTAGGACATAAATGTGCTTACGTTAATCCTTATCTTCTATCAAATTATACTCGGCTCACTGAGGGTAGAAACTGACTTCTATTTCCTTTGGCTCCCACATCATTGAATACCTGGATTGGTATAATGCAATGATCAGTAAATACTGCCGAAGTAAAAACCAGTGTCATCTCATAGTAGATGCTCTTGAGAAGGAACAAGAAATTTAATCTACCATTATAAGCATAGAAACGCTAAACAGAAGACTTAGAAAACCACAGAAAATACAGTAAAGATAATATTTCTAAGTGGCACTAATAAATAATCTTCCTCATTTTTTAAGAAGCCTCCAGGCCTCAATGAATTGTTGTGGTTACCAGGTCTCTGACAAATTTGCAATCTTCACAGAATCAAAGATCCCAATAACACTAAATTTAAAAGATGTGACAGCATTCCATTTTCTTCAAATGTGTCACATGATAAAGCTATTCGTAGCTCCTAAATTCTCATTCCTTTAAATGTCTATAACAAACCTAGGAAAGCTTAGGCAATTTTCTCCTGTGGGAAAAGGCAAAAAATCGTGAAAGTGGCAAATATGTTCCCTTCAATATTTGCTTTTGGAACATTTCCAAATTTTAAGATGGAGAGGATTACTGGTCCAAATGTTAATATAAATCATCTCAGTCAATTCAGATTACACGAGATGATCGAATTTTAAATAAACCCCCAGAGATGCAGAGTGAAACAAATGGCATATTCCAGAGAATTAGAATGGACACTGTGCATTAAACTAGTCTGACGTTTACTTGGCATTTTATGTTTGTTCAAAGTTAAAAATAAGTGATAACAATAACAAAAACTACCTGAATACTTATATCTAGCATTCCAGGCACCATACCAGTGCCAGGCACTTTATATGCAGTACCTTATTTAAACCTCACAGCCCTATGAGGTTATGTGCTATTATTATTCTCATTTGACAGACAATAAAACAGGCCCAAATATGGTACATAACCTGAACTAGCCTATACCACAGTTACTTAGATTGGAGCATGGTTAGAACTCAGGGCTGACCTTAAAACCCACGCTAGCAATCACTGTAAGGTTTGAGTTCCTTAACTTTCTAAAGAATGGCAGATTTTAACTAAATCTGAAATATAATAAACGGTAACAGGAAACACAGGTATCTCTTGTATTTGTGATATAACCCACCTCCAAGAAAAAGAATGGAAGCTACTAAGTTTTCCAAAAAGGTGTCTCCTGTCTCTCTCCACACACATATATACACACACATACACACACACACACACACACAAATTTTAAAAACTGGATTTCAGTGAAATTTGGCCTGTACAGCGATGTGAAGTGGGCTTTTGTTTGGCGGGAACCCTTTCATATACCTTTTAAAAGAGCATAAATTAACTGTTTACTAATGCCTTCAGTCTCATCCTTGATTATAAGCTTCCTGAGTATAATGAACTCTTCATTTTATGTCTTCCACAAAGTCTCTGAGAGCATAGGGTCTCATGAGAAGGCATGATGCTGTGGAATAAAAACCTACCTTTCCAAGAATCCCTAGCTTATGGTGAAGCCTTCCATTTGTTTTCTAAGTCTGGATATTAAAGACAAAATTCAACTCAACAATTTTTTTGGCTTCTGGAAATTACAAAATTACAAAATCCTAACTTTAACTACTGTTCTTAACTTAGGCTTCTGATTATCACCCAAGAAGGGCTCTTTTTGTCCTAGTATGTTTTCTCAAGAACCACCTATCTGAGGAAGAAGCCTTCTATAAAAAAAAGTTCTGACAGCCTCAGTTTATAGTTTTAAAGCCAAAAACATTAAGGCACTTGCCTAAAGTTCCAGAACTGGATGACAAAGTCCAGATGGCAGAACTGAGAAATGAACGTAGGTCTGATTCCTGGATTGCTCTAGCTCCACCTATTGACCTGAATGACAGGAGAACTAACTCATTTCAATACTCCTGTTACCTTTCAGTCAACTCACTTCTGAAATCAAAGTTCAACTTAACCTGCATTAAGAGTAAGAATGCAAGGCTTCTAAATGTTCAGGTAAAGAGCTCATGATTAAGACAATCAGCATCACAGTTCACTGACATAGGCAAATGATTCATATATAATGCTATGTGGTTATAATGACTTCCTTGGACTATGTGAATCAGAAAAGCTACTACCCATACCATTGACTTGACCAGAGACCTCTAGAGCACTGGAATCCTAATGTCAGACATTATTTTGTATTTCTACTCGTGCAACAAAGCATCTCAACCATGTAGATGACTCAAATATGTCAAAAGTCAACCCGCTGGCAAAGCAGACCAACAAGAAGCAGGCTCCTATTCAACAACCTCTTAGCACTAGGATAGTTGGGGACTAGTCATTTAACAACAAATTACTTCAAATTGTTTCACTGAACATCTCATCCTCACAAGGTCACTGTGATAATATCAGGCATGGAGCAAATAGTTAAGATCCTAACCACATTAATTTGTGTACAATTTATTCTTGCACTAACTTCCTTTCCAAATGGCATTTCCCCCAGGATCTAAAGGAGTATGAAGGATACAGTTTCCTATTCTGCCAAGACAGGACACTTAAAAGGAGCCCTTTTCATACTTATTAAAGGAATATATTTACTAACAGAATCGATGCTATATCTCTTTAAAGCATAATTTGAAGTGAAATTCAGAGTGACTGCTAATGGATATGGTGTTTCTTCTTGGGGTGATGACAATGTTCTGGAATTGGTGATGGTGATCAATGCACAACATTGTGAATATACTAAAAACCACGGAAATATATACACTCTAACTGGTGAATTTTATGTCAATTAAATTGCAATAAAGCTATTTTTAAAAACCAACAATTTGGAAAACAAAATAACACAATTCTGGTTCTTTACACAGCCTGTGAGCTACTGCCAAAGGATTGTCAGTAACCCCTACTAGAATCTGACATACCTTAACTAGGTAAAGCAATAAAACTTTGGTATCTCGAAGATTTTCATCCCTCATCTTAAAAAAGTATCATTTTCTCATTTCTTCATTTCCACTTTACAGCAAATAATAAGAAACTCATTAATTAGTTCACTCATTTCATATTCTTTCAAATCCAAAACAAACGCTAAACTGTATTTAGTAAGTGGAAAAGAGCTTTAACTTCGATAAATCAATTATTTTGAGTTTTAGGCTCATATTTTGTACCAATTGTGTTAATACAAGTTAGAACTTAAAATCAAACATTTCAAGTAAACATTTCTAAAATATTAGAAATATTTCTAATAAAACATTGATGTGGTTTTGTCCTCAATTTTCCACAAGAGTCACCAAAAACCTTTCAAATAATATTCACAAAATTATAAATGCAATCATTTTAGATCCCTACTGAAATACCAGTTTATGTGTGCCTGTGTGTGGATTACGTACATGCACACACAGACACACATAAACTAGTACATACACAGAAACACACACTCCACAACCTACCTTATTAATCATATTAAAAAAAACATTTAGACAAGATTTTATTTTAGGACAGTGAATGACCTACACGTGATTCAAAAGCCCATGTCATCATAACAGATAATGTACATGAACTGATCATTTAGCCATCTGAAGTGACAGTTGCATGAAGCTTCCAAAACTTTATGGAGAACATTACGGTTTTTTTTTAAGGCTTGATTTTAAATATTATCAATTATAAAGAGCTTTTCATCAATCCGACTTTTATTGAACACTTACTATATTCCAGGCTAGGTGGTGGAGAAACAGATGCAAGACAGGCCTGCCCTCAAGGAAGTCCCATTTTGATTGCTTGCTTTTGTCAGGCACAGCACTAAACATGTTCACTTAGAGCATCTGACCTCCTAGGTTTAACGTTAACCACAGCAGGGGAATCTGAGGTAACCATTACAAATGACTGTAAGGCTGCAAGACTGGAAAAAATAAAATTTAGAAATAAATAAAAGCTGTTGTATATTTAGACCAAATCTAATTCTACTTCCTAATATTACACTTGAACTTCCAGATATACTGCTTAAAAAATGACCCAGAATATAACCATACCTTCCTTAACAGATATCACTTATGTAATTGTCTCATTTAAAGGTCCATCTATTATACTTCAGTCAAAGCATCCTCTTCCATGAAAGGATACTTTTCTTTACCTTCAAACCAAACCTCTTCATCTGGGTACGGTACTAAACAGTTGCTGAATGAATGAATGAATGAAAAAACAGATGTTCTAATTGCCAAGGAGGTACTTGCTGGATGCTTATCTCAAAACACAATGGACTGACGGACCAGAATTCTACTGGAAGGATCGCTGAATTTCAGAGGTAAAAATAGTAATCACTGGACAATGCCATGTAGTCAACATGTTATTAAATTCGCAGTAAAGACCAGGCGGGGAACTTTCAGAAATGAAAACGGAAAGTGTTAATCAGGGTACTTTAAAATGGACTTAGTTCTACCATCTCTGAATCGGGAACACAAATGCGAGACAAAGAGATGGGAGGGTGGGGTGAAAAAGTCAAAAGGTCACCACCGAGTGACCCTCAAGAGAAATGCGCGCTGACCACCGAATCTCGGGCGAAGCTGGATGGACACCTCCCACCCGAGCCACGGGCCTGGGCTCTGCCTTGCAGCCCAGAGCTGCAGGCCACCCCGGCCCTTTTCAGCGCTGCTGCCTGCGTTCGCCCAGAACGTTAGCACAAAGAAACCACCGAGAAGCAAAATACGGTCCCCATGGGCGCGGGGCAGGCTTGGGGACCCGCCGGCAGAAGCGCTCTCCCCGGCTCCCCGCCGCCCGGGAGGCATCCAGGGCGCGGCGGGCCGCAAAGACGCCACCGTCCGACCCTTCCCGAAGTGTTTCAGAACTTGCCACCCACCCCCCCGCTCCATTTTCTTCTCCCGCCGCGGAGGCAGGACCCGCGCGAAGAGGACGCGAGAGGACAGGCGGGCGGGGCTTGCGGCGGCTGGCGGGCAGCGGAGCGCGCCCAAGTCCCGCAGCCCCACGCCCCCTCGGCTGGCCCCCGCCTCCGCGCCGCTATTGTTCCCGCGCCGCCCCCGCCCGCCGCGCGCGCCCGCCCCCACTCCCAGGAGGGGGTTACGGCTGAGAAGGCGGCGGCGGCGGCAGCGGCACAATAACATAAACACGACGGGGCCGCCTGCCGCCCCGGCCCTGCGGCGTCCGCCGCACTCACCCGGCAGCGCAGCGAACGGCGACAGGGAAGCCCGCCAGCGGGGACAGGGACCGTCCGGGCGGTCGCCGCGGCCGTTACCCAGCGCTGCTCGCGGCTCCGCGATCCAAGCCGCGTCGTCCGGCCTCGGCCCCTCCGCTGAGTAACAGGGACGCGGGCCGTCACCGCGCACGCCCGTGCACGTCATCGCGCAGGGCCCCGCCCCCGCTCCTCCCGCGCGGCCTGCGGGGCGGGGCAGCCCCGGGGCCCGGATTGCGGGGGTGGGGCCGCCGCCCGGGGGCGGGGCTACTCCAGGGGTTCCGAGAGGACTTGCGGAGGTCGCCTGGAGGCGGAGCCGCGGAGAGAGCCTCCGAGGGCAGTGGGTGAGGGGCGAGGCCTGGAGCGGGAGGGGCGGGCCCTGTGGCGGCACGTGGCGGCGCGTGGCCCCAGGGCACCGCATCTGGTTGGCAAGGGTAGCCAGGTCAGAGCTTAAGCCTTCGGGCCTCGTCGGCACAGGGTTTGAAGGGCAGGTGCGCTTAGGCCTAACCTGCGCAGCGAACAGGCACTCCCTCCGGGTACACACCTGAGTGATGAAGAGCTGGTTATCTTGACCGACAATACGTTCCATTCTGAGGACACCTGTCCGGGTCCCAGCAACCTGCAGAGAGCTAAGTGTTCTCTTCAGCTACCCGGGAAAAGCTGCCTCCAGTTTTTCCAAAATCCACCTCCTCCGAGATTCCTTGCAAATCCACCTCTTCCCAGATTCCTTGCATTACCTGGTTTACCTCTGAGGCCCCACAAAGCGTGTAAATGTTACAGAAGCGATAAATTGACAAGCCCTTTAAATATCCAACAATGGGTGGAAAGGCGTTTAAATTACCTACATCCATGCGGTAGAATACATTTTAGCAATTTAAATGCCATGCGTTCAAGGAATTCTTAACAACATAGGAAAATGTTCACGATATATCATTAAGAGAAAGAAGCAAGAAACAAGTCTTATATATAGCATGGTCCCACTTAGATACTATACATACACATAGAAAAAACCTAGAAAGAAATACAACAAATTATGTTAACAATGGTTCATCATTGGACTGTGGAATAAAGGGTGACTTGGTTCTCTTTTATATTTTGGGTATTTTCTCATGCTTTCCGAGAGGAATAGTTATGTTCACAATCAGAAACAAGTAAGTTACTTTAATAATGAATATATAAATATTTGTTGAATAAATGAATGCTTTCGGGTAGACTACTTTCCTATTACATGTGGGGCTGGCCTGTTTCTGGTGATTCTGAAAGCGAACATACAGATGATTATTCATTCATTCTCTTCCCATTTCCTCTCTCCCTCCCTCTCAACCTTCTTAATTTCCTTCCTTCCATCCTTTATTCCTGCAATAATTATTTATTGCGTGCCCATTCAGTGCCAGGCAATACAATAGAGTTTACAGATTTAATCACTGTACTATGACAGTGATAACAATAAACGCAAAATTGTCACTGTTTTATAATACAAATTGTTAAGGATACATAATACTATGAAACCAATTAATACACTAGTTAATAAGGCCAGAAAAGATTTCCCTGAGGAACTGTCACTTGAGCTGGGAATAGGTTTGACTAGACAGAGAATATTTTAGAGGTAACTTTGCATGCAAAGGTCCTATGATGAGATTAAGCAGGATAAGATGGAGAAATTCAGGAAAGGCCAGCTCTGCTGGAGGAGCAAGGAAGAAGAAGCTATGAGATGAAGTCAGGAAGATTGGTAAAGGGACCAAACGTTGGACAGCCATATTGGCCATGTTGAAAATCTTTTTATCCTAAGTGCAATGGGAAGCCCCTGACATATTCAGCAAAGGGTATGGCATGGTCAGAATAGCTTCTTGAAAAGATTCCTTATTGGAAAGAGCCCAGGTGGATGTAGGAGTAGCCTAGACGGTAAGAGGTGGAAGCTTGATCTAGGGTGATGGTCATGGAAATAGTTGATGGACATGGAAAGATCTGTGAATTATTTAGGAGGTCCAAGGGGCAGAACTTGCACATTCTCCAAGTGATGGGTTATGTGGGGCAATGAAGGAGAGGGAGTCATCAAGGAAAACTCAAAGGTTTCTGGCTTGTGGCCAAGGATGGATGTTAGTGCTGGTTTACCAAGATGGGAATCTTGGAAAGGGACCAGACTGACATTAAAATATCATGAGAGCAGGCTGTTTGGCTGTTTGAAGGCTTTTGAGATGCCCAAAACTGATGTTAAGTTGGTGGTTGGATATACAGAGCTGAGGTTCAGCTAGTTAAGAGACGAATCATTGACAGTGAGTGATTCCTTGAAGCCTTGGGATAGATGGGTCAGCCTAGGCCTGAAGAGAGGGCCTGCAACAAGGCTTGGGGAACTTCAGTGTTAAAGGGCCACAAAGGGAAAGATGAGTCTGTGATGAGCTGCCAGGGAGATAGAAGGATAACCAGGAGAGAGGTGTTCAAGAAGAAAGGGCTGATCAATAATATTAAACATAAGAGGAGGCTTGGAATCCTGGAGTAATAGAACCAGAAGTGAATTAGAGTGGGCTGGGAAATGAATGGGAGGTGAGAAAATAAAGGTGGTGAATATGGATGAGTCAGGCAGTGAAGTAGGATACAAGCATATTTTACATCTGATGGGAAGACTGTTGAGAGGGACAGGTTGAATACACACAAAAGAGAAGGAAGACTTGTGTTTCCAGGGAGAATGGGGTGTGATTGAGTGCACAGACAAGAGCTACCACCTACTCTTCACCAGGCAAATTAAAGGCCTGGAGGTAACAAAAAACGATACAACCCTTAGAGCTGTTGTGAAGTGAGGGGAGTTGCTGGGAGCAGAGCTCCAGAGTTTCACGCCCAGTTCTGTGATGCTATTGTTAATAACAGCCTCTGTCTCACTCCACAGAGTGAGCTTCTGACTTAGCATCAGTCTACCATGGTCAGTTTCTGATTATCTACATCTAGAAAGAACATTCCACATATTTACATGTGTGCATTTGTGTGTTTGTGTGTGTGTATGATTGATTTCAGAAAGCATTTTGCTATTTCTGATGGAATGTAATTATCTCTGATATTCTGCAAACTCAAAATGCTTTTTGTAACCCAGATGCAGTGTTGGGCCTTCTTCTTCCTTCTCATAGAATTCTTTCTTGTCAAGCTGTTAGGGTTCCTTGTTAACCTATTAAGAGGCTGACTCAGAAAAAGAGGAAAATATAGTGAATTCAGGTTTCTTGTCTCTTGTCCCAGGGGAGCTGTCTTGGGGACACCTGGTCTTTGGATACCTCTGAGGCTGGGATAGGGAAAAGAGAGAAGAGGAACTGTAGGCCTTTCAAACTCAGTCTTTGCTGGAGCCCTGAGGGATGTTCAAGAAGAGGTTGCACTCTGCCAGAGTACCTCTTCCCTTGTCATCCCAGACCACACACACTGGATTGCGCTGAAGATGTTTCTTTGGCTAAGGTAGTCAGGTGAATATCACCAAGCTGTTCAGGGTGCAGAAACTGAAAGTTGAGACTTCAACTTACTTCCTAATTCCCTGACCTCACCCCAGGGGTGGGGAGTTGGGTTGGTGGGAAGGTACTTACCAACTAAAGCCTGCAGAAGGCCATCTTCAAGGACACTCCCTCTCCCCTGACTCCACCTCCACCACCATCCTTCTCTGTTAGCCTTGCTTTCAACCCTCCCAGTCTCGTCTCCCACCTATGTCTCCTGTCAAGTCTACTTTTCCCCCAACGGGAGGGAGAGGTTCAGCACCTTGGTCAGTCAGTCTCTGACTCAGGGATGTTCTTTGAGAATCTTTCAAGGTACAGCCTGCTGGCTCCCGATAGAGCAAGACAGACCCTGGATGCATGAGTAGAGGAAAGATGAGTGTTCATATTGTAAATCCATCCTCCAACTGCAAGAACTGTGGCCCCTCAGGGGTAGGAAAGGGCCAAAAATTACCCGAGCTCCTCAGTCGCAACTTGAACAAAATGAAGTGGAGACAGAATGGGCAGAACTCTGATTTGAAGTTACGAGTGGTACCCTGTTTTTGCTTACAGGTACATGCAAGAGAGAACCAACTAAGCTAGTCAAGCTTATAAATTGAGTACACATGCATATTTCCATGGGAAAAAAAAAAAAAGGTCAGCATTTATTCCTCTAAGACGATGGTTTTCAAATTGTGGTTCCCCAGACCAGCATCAGCTGAGAACTTGTCGAAAATGCAAATTCTCATACTCACCTCAGACCGCCTGAGTGAGAAACCTTGAGGAAGAAGCCCAGCAATCTGTGTTTTAATGAGCCCCCCCGAGGCATTTCTGATGCCCATTTGAGTTTGAGAATCCCAGCAGCAGGACACTGACTCACAAGTCACCCTGCTCATTTTAATCATCTGGGTGGGGGGGTCTTTGAAACTACCCACACCCAGCCGAACATGGTGGCTCACGCCTGTAATCCTAGCGCTTTGGGAGGCCGAGGTGGGTGGATCACAAGGTCAGGAATTCAAGACCAGCCTGACAAACGTGGTGAAACCCCATCACTATTAAAAATACAAAAATTAGCTGATCGTGGTGGCGCACGTCTGTAATCTCAGCTACTCAGGAGGATGAGGCAGAAGAATCACTTGAACCTGGGAGGTGGAGGTTGCAGAGCCAAGATCATGCCACTGCACTCCAGCCTGGGCGACAGAGCAAGACTCCGTCTCAAGCAAAACAAAGCAAAACAAAACACTACCCACACCCAGGTTCCATGTCTGGTGCTCCTTCTCCAGTCGTCTGGGGTGGAGCCCAGGCTTCTGTAGCTTTTTTCAGATCCTCTCAGGTAATTTTAATTTGTAGCCAAAAATGAAAGCCAGTGCCCTAAGAAATTTGGCATATTTTCTGTTTTTTTAAAATCTCAGAGCAACTGGACAGAACATCTTGCTCTCCGTTAGCTTTTGTGCTTTCTTTATTTATTCTTACTTTCATTATTGGTTCTTTTTTTCCAGTGTTTTGCCCACCTCCCACATCTTACACATATGTTAAATTGTCCTCTCTCCATCCACACCCACTGCCTTAGCTTGGGCTGCCATCACAAAATATCATAAACTAGGTGGCTTAAGCGACAGAAATTTATTTTCTCGAAATTCTAAAGGCTGGAAGTCTGAGATTGGGGTGTGCCAGTATGGGCAGGTTCTAGTGAAGTCGCCTTTCTCAGCTTGCAGACAGTCACGTTCTTGCTGTGTCCTCACATGGCAGAGTGAGAGAGAGAGGCAGAGAGAGAGAGAGAGAGAGCTCTCTGGTGTCTTTTCTTATGAGGATGGTAATTCCACCATGTAGGCCCCATCCTCCTGACCTTGTCCAACCCTAATCACCTCCCAATGGCCCCACCTCCTAATGCCGTTACAATGGGAGCTGGGGCTTCAACATATGAAATTAGAGGAGACAGAGACACAATTCAGTCCATAGTACCCAGAAACTGAAGATATTCAGTGTTCATCCTCTGGAGAAAAAAATATAAAGGAAATTAAATAGGAGAGAAATAATATATTATTGAAGCCATACAACCTGTAAATAAATTATTTGTTGTTTTAAATAAATAAATGTTTTAGAAGAGAGCTTTCTACCAGGTCTCTTAGCATCAACGCCCTACGCCATCTACAATTATTAGCAAAGAATTTCTTTGAGCCCAGTGAAATTTTGCCTTTCATAGCTCCTGCACTGTAGAACCTATGCCAAGGTCCCATGATGGAGAGAAAACAACACTTCATTACTAGCCCCCTCCACCCCTATCTCCACCTTTACCTGCTGGCCTTCACCCTCACCCTTCAGATGTAAAACTGGAGCTCATGCTAGACTGGCAGGCATTCCACCAATGACCCTTTGGCAGAGAGACCCCTGTGAATTCCCAACCCTGGCCAACAGTCCTACTCATTCTTGGCTAGATTTGAAAAGACTCTTTGTGGCATCATTGGGAAATGAGAAAGAGATTCTGGCATCACTGGAGAGTTAAGAGTCTCTGCAGGTGGCAGGGTTTTGAGCCCCTCAGAAGGCAAGCGGATGTGTTTCCCTGCCGCAGACTTGCCAGCAACCTCTGCTGGGGCATTCTCATGTTCCTGACTCACAGGTGATCCCTGAGGCCCTCTGATGCTCCTGAGAAGGTGCTCTTGCTTCTGGAAAGTGGAGATTAGAAGACAATTTGAAGGAACTTTCAATGGCTTCTTAAACCTGTCCCTGAAGCAGATTCCCAGTCAATGACAGCTTCACTTCTGAGGGTAGGTCGCATTTCTTCTCTTGCCAAAAACCTACAGGATTCACTCTCAGCTGAGGGTTGGCATAGCTGGTCAGCCTGGCCAGCTTGAGGCTTGTTGTGGGTCTGGGAAGCTAGCAGAGGCAAGTAGAGTTTTTGGGCTTGGGAAAAGGCAGAGGGAGGTATCATAACCCTTCAAGGTGTGGGTCTCTTAAAGGAGGGACAGCTACACAGGAAAATAAGTGAAGCCAGGCATGGTGGCTTACACCTGTAATCCCAGCACTTTGGGAGGCCAAGGTGGGAAAATCATTTGAGCCCAGGAGTTTGAGACCAGCCTGGGCAACAAAGCACAAAGTGAGGCTCCAACTCAAAAAAAAAAAAAAAAAAAATTAGCCAGGCCTGGTGGTGAGCACTGTAGTCCCAGCTACTTGTGAGGCTGAGGTGAGAAGATTGCTTGAGCCCAGGAGGCTGAAATTGCAGGGAGCCGTGATCATGCCACTGCACTGCAGCCTGGGTGGCAGAGCAAGACCTGTCTTAAATAAATAAATAAATAAATAAATAAATAAATAAGCAAGCAAGCATTCTTCCCCAAATGCTCCAGCCATGCTTGAGGAATAAGCAGTCCAGAGTAGATAGGGCAGATAGGGCAGAAATCTATTTCTGGGAGTACTAAGTCATGAAGACTGGATAAGGTCTCAAACCCACACCCCAGCTCACCACTTCCCTTGCCCCCTGTAGTATTCTATTTCCTTGAAAAGCCAAAGTGTGGTTGGTACTGCCAATCTGTGCAGAGCAGGGAGCAGGACTTCTCTTTGGCGTTAGCAGGAACAACAGTGATATCACAAACACCCTCTTCCCAAAGGCAGGGCCGTGGTATGAGATTCTCTCTATCCTCAAGCCATCAAGCAAGGTCCACTACAAGGGTGTGCCATAGTAGGAATGGGGACCCTCCCATTTGAAACTCTTTGTGAGGGCACCTACCCACGCACTCAGAGAAGGAAGAACCACACAAACTACATTGGATTCAAATATTTGGCCCCATCTAGCCTCACAGCAGAGTGGGACATCAGAACCTAAGGAGCAGAATTTCCTTCACTATTTCTGAGGTCTGCAACCCCAAAGGGAGACTGGAAAGGGCTGTAAGAGGCAAGCCAAAGAAAACCAAGTATCAAGAGCTGGCCTCTGAGGCACAGATTTTAACCAAAAGTGATGGGGGAGAAAACTACACGGAAGCAAAATTCCCCTGAGGAAACTAGCCAAGGCACCAGAAATCTCCCCACCACATCAGTCCTGCAGCTTATAGATCTATCTAAGGCAAGACATTTACGAGTGCCAAGGTAAACGGTGAGCTCAAGGGTTCTCAGGTGGTGCTCCGCTGAGATGGAAAGCCGTGGCTTCTCAGTGACACAATTGTGGACTTTTCTCTAGAGTCCTTGTCAACAGAGGTAGAGAAATAGAGACAGCATGTGGAGGGGTATATCTGGGAGCTGGGTTTCTTTTCCTGGGCATGTCAAACAGAAAGATGGACATCAAAGCAGTTGAAGGTGCCCCAGAGATTGTCAGGGTAAGGACTCTGGGGCCCAGGCTGGGAGGGCAGTGAGGCCAGAAGAGGACAAATATATTGGGGCAAAATTTACACAGGGAGCAAGGTTTTCAGTTCTTTAGGACTGAGAATGGTGGTAAATTCAGATGCGAGCATGTAAGAAGGAGACAGACAGAGAGGAACTGGTTGAGACACCGTATTTTAGGTTTCCCGTGTAGAGTACCCTATGCATGTTCACACATGTGTACGGCTGGTCCATTGCAGAAGTGAAGATCACTCACAGTCAGGGAATATGAGCCTCTTGTGTTGGACTCCTAGTTGGATCAGATGCCCCAGGTTGTCCAGGATGGGTCCAGTTTATACCTGTTGCCCCAGAGTGATTATTAATTGTGTGTCTGGCACTTTCAAAAGCATCCAGGTTTGAATGACTAAATTATATAATCCCTTTCCTATGCAGCAAATTCTTTGGGCAGCACCGGCTTCATGAGCATCTGGCCTGTGCAGTCACACGGGACCCTGCTCTCACAAGGAGTCCATGGCTGGTTTAATGCTCTGCTGTTGCCATCTTGCAATTCTTATAATTTCATCTTTGGATTTGTGTTTTGTGAGTGCAGTCTGATGGTACACTGGAGCACAAGCATGGGCAGAGGAGATATGCTGGGCAGCAGGGCGTGCAGCATGGGCCCAGGCCCACTGTCCAGCACACATGTGTGTCTGGGGCAGCCTGAGGCACTGTGAGACTTTGAAGGGATGATTGGAACCAGAGCATGGGCCCAGATTGGTGTTGGCTATGGCAGCAGCAACAGTAAGAGATACTGGCCATATCTCAGAGAGAGGAGGGGCTAGACTGGAACCCCAGTGGGACATGTCTCCTCGTCAGTACCCAGAGCCCATCTCAGGGCATCTGCATTTTGGCCTAAACTATGGGACAGAAACTTTCCATGCTGGGGCAGTAAACTTTGGTAGCTACAAACTGTACATTTATCACAAAACTGTACTCTTATTACCAAATAAAAATGCAACAAAGACATTGCAATAAAGCATATCAAGGAATTATTAGAGTTCTTCAAAGAGTTTAGAATATTTGCTTTTGAAAACTGCTACAACATTGCAAAATGAATATCCACAGGCTTAGAAGTAAAAATTAAGATAAACTATTGTCATATTCAATGAAAAAGAATACTATTTTCCTATGAAGCTTCAGATAAACCAATTATTAATGAGGAAGACATTTTAAAATTAACTTTCTTTTGTGATAGAAGATACAAGGATATAGCATTAATGTATAAATGGGTATTTTAAATTATAGACAAACCATAAAGACACTTTGTTTCCTGCGCAGCTTCCACAAATTACAGAAAATGTCAGAGGAAACATTAAAATACCATTGTTTAAATTTACATTTGAAATTATACAAATTATGTGAAATTAAGTTGTATGACAAGTTAAATATTTTTAGAAAAATTGTTTCTTAAGAAGCATCAGTTCTAGACGTACTAAAATTTATATTTTGAAATAACTTATCATAAATTTATTCTAATGTTGTCACAATCTAAAAAATAATCTTAACATTTCCAGGAATAATCACATCTGTAGAATGATCCTTCTCAAAATTTAAAATTACCAAAAGTTATCTTTGTGCATTTGCCAAGAGCAACTGACATTGCTTTTAATTATATTAATTGAAAGTTAATTGTTTTTAAAGTGGTTAAAGCTATACATTTGAATGACCTGACAAACATATTTTTAGAAAAGTGATCCAGAAAAATATTATGATCAATCAAAATACCACCTTAATAATACTTAATAAAGTATTATTGCTTATTGTATTATATAAAATTAATGATACTATAAATAGGTTTGGGGAGCAATTTATAGGTTTATAATGTTTGTCATGAATTATTATTACGCCATGTCTTTTGATAAGTAATACGATAGCTTAAAAAAGGAATCTTTATATTTTAGTACCTTTAATGACACTTTCTTCTTGCTTTTTGAACAAGGGCCCACCCTATCTGCATTTTGCACTTAGTCCTACAAGTTATACAGCCAGCCCTGTCTTGGGTACTGAATTCACCAAAGATAATTCTATGGTATGGTGTGATGTGGTATGGTATAGAAATGTGCCCAAATACCTTATGGATGTTAGGGAATATGGAAACCCAGCAGAAAGGCTAGGCAAAGGAATAGTAGGTCCCTCGAAGCAGGAGGTCTTGGGCCCTGGGAAATGGGAGCCTGCACTTGAACAGTCATCTGTGTCTTCAGGGAGAGCAGAAGGCAGTTAAGGTAAGGAGAGGAGAGAAGCGTCTTTGTGGAATCCTGGGTCACCACTTTTGACGGGTTGGGTTTCCTCTCAGCAAGGGTCAAGTGAAAATGCCCCCAGATAGGATTAATTATCTGTGCTCAGCCGCAAAGGAATTACCTCAAGGATGGGTGGGGGGAATCAATCAGGAAGTTTAACTGAATTTTATTAGGGCTTGTCTCAGGCTGTTTGTGTTGTTATAAACGAATACCCAAGTTTGGACTGTCTCTCTTTCTCTCTCTTCTGGCACTGGTGCAGAAAAACCATTAAGTTAAGCAAGGAGAAGTTCTTAGTGATCTTTAGAGCCCTATATACTTGGCCAGGGTTGAGGATAGGGGTACAGAGTTCAGCAGCTCATAAATGGGCCAATGTGGTATAGCAGGACACTCTGGTCTGGGATCCCTGGATTCTGGGGGTACTTGATAGGATACTGAGGACTTGCCCAGGCCTCATTGTTCCCAATCTTTATTTTCTTGATGTAAACTCCCTGGGACATCTGGGGGGTTCCTGTGGAGATACCCTGTTTGGAAACACTGAGAACAGTCCTGTAAATATTCATCACTTAGGACTGGACTGTCGTGAGGCAGGACCCAAGAATGACCACATTTGCTTGTTACTGACATCAGGACCCCCCTGAGGGGTCTTCAGTTGGTTTGGGGGAGTGATAAGAAAAAGAAGATAGTAAGAAGATTTGAGAGGGCATGGAGCATGAAGAGAGAAGATGAGACTCCTGGCATTTCATCTATGGTGGGATAGGATCAGGTCAGGGAGACTGGTGGCTGGGGATTGAATGCGACTTCTGAGGAATCCAACCAAGGACAACAAGTCCCCAGGGCAATGACAAAGCCCCCTTTGGACCCCATGCATAGTACACTCCTATGCTTTCGTTGCTACCTTCTGCGCTTCACCCACATCCTACTCTAGCACCTCTATCATAGCAGGTCTCCCTGTCCAGGGCTGTTTATACCTGGCACCAGGCCCATGAGGGTCATTTTCAAACATGGAGATATTTACACAGAGCAAGAGGAAAAACACCTATCAGGTTTCATCCTGAAATCCTGGTGCCTGACCCAGGTCTCTGTCCTCTACCTCTACCCTAGACATAGACATACACACACACACAGACACACACACACACACATGCACATTCATGTATGCACACATCTGTATGCACATGCACATGCACCCACACAACACATACACACAGATATGGTTTGGCTGTGTCCCCACCCAAATCTCATCTTGAATTCCCAGGTAATTGAATCATGGGGGCAGGTCTTTCCTGTGCTGTTCTTGTGATAGTGAATGAATCTTACAAGATCTGATGGTTTTAAAAAGGGGGGTTTCCCAGCACAAGCTCTCTTCTCTTGTCAGCCTCCATGTGAGACGTGCCTTTCACCTTCCGCCATGATTGTGAGGCCTCCCCAGAGATGTGGCACTGTAAGTTAATTAAACCTCTTTTGTAAATTGCCCAGTCTTGGGTATGTCTTTATCAGCAGTGTGAAAACGAACTAATACACACACAGAACCAGGAACTCTTTCCCCTTATCCCATAAGAACTCAGGCCAGGAATCACTGTCCTTGGGGAAATGAAGCCGGGCAAACTAGAAATCACCCATCCTTCTACCTAGCTTTATATCCAGAGAGTTTTGAAATAACCAACAATATGAGGGAAAATAGTAGCAGGTGATAATTTTTCTCTGCTTCCCAAAGTGTGGATTACCTGTGTTTCTTCTAATATCTAGTCATGTGCCATTTAACAAGGGGAATACATTCTGAGAAATACATCGATAGGAAATTTGATCATTGTGTGAACCTCATACAGTGTGCTTACACAAACCTAGATGATACAGCTACTACACACCTAGGCTATGTGGTACAGCCTATTGCTCCTAGGCTACAGCACATGCCACCACACCTGGCTAATTTTTGTATTTTAGTGGAGACAGAGTTTCATCATGTTGGCCAGGCTGGTCTTGAACTGCTGACTTCAAGTGATTTTTCTGCCTTGGCATCCCAAAGTGCTGGGATTACAGGCATGAGCCACCACGCCTGGCCAATTACTGTGATTTTTATCAGAGTTAAAAACAAACAGTTTTGCCCCAGGATTCAGAGAATATTTGGAATTTTATCCCTGGGTTATCTTATCATTATTTTTCTCCTTCCCTCTGTCTTGTGACAGCTCAGAAATCTCTAAATGCTTTTAATATTGTGATTCCAGGTAGAGAATGTCATGCTAAGTATTGAGCCTCAGGACTAGGTAACCTCTGTCTTCTCCCAGGCTTGTTAAGGGCCAAGAGATGGACAGAGAGTGAGAAAGACATCTTGGTAAAGCAAACTCAGGGACATTGGTCCAGCTATTTGCTTCCATTTTCCCTCTAGTGGGCTGAACTGGTCTTCAACAGCTAATCACAGTCACTTCTTCCATAGCTGTCCAGCGTGGGACTCCTGGCTGGGGTCCTTAGGATCACAGGGTCACAGATGAGAAACGGCATATTGGAATAAAGTCAGCAGACCTGCAGCAGTGTGCAATGCCTCCTACAGAGAATACGGATTTTGCCACTAGGTTGGGGATGATGGTACCAATGTTTGGAACCCCAATTGCTCCAAAACCACTTACAATATGCCCTTGGATCCTAACATTGTGACTGGAGGAGATGATCTGGCAAAAGGCCAGAGTGTTCTATGGAGCTGGACTGAAGTCATGAACTTCATGCCAGACTCCATTTGGGTAACCACATTACACAGCTCCATTAGGGTTACTGTTCACATGCCCAAATTCAGCAAATTTGCTCAATTATTGTATTCTTAAAATTTCTAGACATTTTATTTGTTTATCTGTCAAATTTTGGAGGTAATTTTTGTAGTTTGCTGTTCCCTGTAGATATTTTCAAAGTTGCCTTTCATTTACTTAAATAAAATAAAAAGATCATTTTGGCTGGGCTTGGTGGCTCACACCTGTAATCCCAGAACTTTGGGAGGCCTAGGTGGGCAGATCGCTTGAACCTAGGAGTTTGAGACCAGCCTGGGCAACATGGTGAAACTCTGTCTCTACAAAAAAATACAAAAATTAGCTGGGTATGGTGGTGTGTGCCTGTGGTCCTAGCTACTTGGGAGGCTGAGGTGGGAGGATCATCTAAGCCTGGGAGTTTTAGGCTGTGGTGAGGTGAGATTGTGCCACTGCATTCCAGCCTGGGCAACAGAGTGAGATCCTGTCTCTGAAAAAATAAATAAAAAAGATTGTTTTATAGTCAGTGTCTGATAAATTGCAGTGTCTGAAATCTCTCTCTCTTTCTCTCTCGCCTTCTTCCCCTCCCTCTCCCTCTTGTGGATGTCTGATCTTATTTATTTGCTACTCTTAGAAAAATCTTATTTTTGACTGGACTCAGAGGTAGAAGCTTTCAGAGAAAACAGCCTCGGTCTCTTGGCAATCTCTTTCTAGTGTTTTTCTTTGACCTCCTTCATTTCCTTGGCCAAAAGTTAGCATATTCTACAGCTTCTTCCTTATATACATGTATATTTTTTTTAGCATGCTGTTTCCTTGGAGCAATATGCTGATGTTTGAGTTGCCAGACATGTGGAGTAACACAATGGGGAACCTTGGGTGCTTTGGTCCTGGGTTTCTTACTTTCTTTGTTGAGGAGTTTTCTCACAATGTGCAGGAGAACATCATGTTCCTTAGAGAGGTTGAAACATTTGTAAATTCTCTTAGCTCTTGTGGACTCCAGGTGATGAGGCACAGTTGTATTAGTCAGTCCAGAAATATACTTCCCTTCTTCTTTTCTTACTTTCTTTATTTCTTTTTTTTTTAAATCACTAACTTGAGAACATGCAGATTGGCATCCACAATGTACAAACAGATTTGTACTTTCTTTGTCTAGTTATTGGTCTATTACAGAAATGCTCTTTCTCAATAGCAGGCAGACGTGACCATGGATAGGGACACCTGTTTTATGGGAAACCTTGTTTGTTGTCTCCACCACTGATTCAGACCACATAACCCTTCCACTATTCATTGAGAGTATCAGCAGCCACCTCTGTAGCCACACACTTCTCAAAAAAGTTACTAAGAAATATTTAAATAAAAATGTTATAGCCTTAACATGCTTTAGATTCAAAAGGATAAAATTACAAAACTTGCTTGAAAGATATTAAAGAAGACCTAAATACAGGGAGAGAGGTACCATGTTCATGAATTGGAAGACTTGGTGTTGCAAAACTGTCAATTCTCCCAAAATGTATGTAAACATTTAAAGCAATCACGATCAAATTCCCAAAGAGGACTAGATCTTCACACTCTACCTCAGCCTTACCTACTTTCCATTCTTCTTTTGCCTTCTTTCCAATGTGCTTTCCAAATGAGGGTCTTAAATAATTTTAAAAGGCTGCATCTCTCACCAGCAGGATTCGTCTCTTCATTATCTCTCACATCTGTTTCCTTGTTGCCTTCCTCATGGTCACTATGACTACTTCTTGTCTTTGGCCTGGACAAACTGATTTTTGGCGCCTGGGAGGTTCCCTGAGTGATGGAGCTATTGCTTTTGGCTTAGAAATGTTTGTCTTTCCCAACCTGGGCAATAAAGTGAGGCCCTATCTCTACATGAAATAAAAATAAAAATTAGCTTGTTATGGTGGTGCGTGCCTGTAGCCCCAGCTACTTGGGAGCTGAGGTGGGAGGATTGCTTGAGCCTGAGAGCTTGAGGCTGCAGTGAGCCATGATTGTGCCACTGTGCTCATGCCTGGGAGACACAGTAAGAACCTTCTTTAAAAAAAAGAAAGAAAGAAATGTTTGTCTTTAAGGTTAGAAGGAAAGAAAGGATCCAAGCAGCACACACTTGTGGGAAATGGGGCAGAAGTAAGACAAGGACAAGAGATGAAGGGGGAAAGAAACATACAGATGCATTTGGTGTTGAAGTCCTTCTGCTCCTCCACCCTGGAGTACTAACTTACATTCACTGATTTCCAGAAAGGATGAGGAGCCAACTGAGGTAGAACGAACAAAAAACCCCACCAGTATGTGGGAGACTGCTTGCAAAGATGGCTGCAAAGTGTCACTCTACCCGTGTGAGCTTCCTCTGAAATGTAACTTTGCTGTCAGCCCATCAAGAGGTGGACTTTATTTCCTTTGAATCTGGGCTGTTCATGGGACTTGCCTTAGCCAGTTAGAAAGCAGAAGTAGCACCGTGTGACTTCTGACTCTAGGCCCCCAGAGGCCTTGCAGCTCCCACCTCTGTCCTCTAGGAAAGCTGCAGTCACCATATGGAAGATGAGAGACACAAGGAGATAAAAAGACTTGACTGACGGTTGACACCAACTCTCAGACATGTAAGGGAGGCCACCTGGACCCTCAGGCCCTCATCAAACCATCAGACGATTCCTGGAACCACATGAGTGACCCGAGACAAACCACCCAGCTAAGCTGACCCACAGGGTCATGAACAAATAAAGTGGTTGTTGTGTTAAGCCAACTAACTTTATAGCCATTTGTTTCCTGGTAATAGATAGGTAACTGATACAAAGTGTATCCTCAATTGGCATTCACTGGGGCCAGGAAAAAAAGGAAGAGACAGAGCGAGTTAGCATGGTTCTGGATCAGGTGCCTGATGGGATGCTGGCTCTGAAGATGTCATGCAGCTAGCACTTCAAACCCACTTCAAGGAAGGAAAGCAATTGTGTGGGGACGGAGAACCTCTATTGCTCTGTGACACAATGGGTCCCAGTGAGGCTTGGCAGGGCTCTCCTGACTGGGCACAGCGGAGTGAAGGAGGGACTCCTTTCCAGCCTGAGGTAGTGCTTATAATCCTGAGAGGGCCGGAGCATCAGTGTCCAGAACCTCTCAGCAAAGGGCACGGTGTACAGGGATGGGAGGAATTTGTGTGGCCGCCTTTTGCCATAAAGCTGTCACCATGTCCCCATTCAGGTGGCCCATTAGAGGCAGGCAGATGTAACATGTGCAGTGTGTATGGCCCTCCAGCTATGGGAGTCATGATTGGGACTGATTTGCGGCTATGTGTGGACTTTATTTGGTGGTTCCAGAAATATGTGGGAAACATCAGCTTTCATGGACCCAAGCAAGAGGGGGCTTGTGTGTGAATGGACTTTGCACTCCTGACACTGAATCCAGTGGCAGGGGGTAGGCAGGAGGAGACAGAGGATGCTCAGGTGGCAGGTACTAACTGGCCATGTATGAAACCACATATCCGGAACTTCACGCCGTCCTCATATCGACATTATGAGATAGGCATTATTATGACTCCAGTTCAGATGAGGAAACTGGTTTAGAGAGGCTGTGTAATGTGCCCAAGGCCACCCAGCTCATTCATCTGGAGGTGAAACTCCAATCTGGCTCAGACCACTATTACATACTGTCTTCCGAGGAGTGGGTTGTTTTCCTTTTTCATTTCTAAGAATGTTTGCCTCAATTAGGCAGTGTTGTTCACTGTAGTAGTCTGTCCTCACACTGCTGTAAACAAATACCTGAGACTGGGTAGTTTATAAAGAAAAGAGGTTTAATTGGCTCACACAGGCTGTACAGGAAGCATGGCTGGGGAGGCTTCAGGAAATTTACAATCATGGCAGAAGGTGAAAGGGAAGCAGGCATGTCTTACATAACAGGAACAGGAGGAAAAGGGCAAAGGGGGAGGTGTTGCACATTTTTAACAACTAGATCTCCTGAGAGCTCACTCACTATCATGCAAACAGCAAGGGAGAAATCTGCCCGGTGGTCCAGTCACCTCCCACCAGGCCCCCTCCTCCAGCATTGGGGATTACAACTGGACATGAGATTTGGGCGGGGACACAAATCCAAACCATATCACTCACCAAGTAGTCCTCAAGGTCACTCTGACAGAAGGACTGCGGCTGAATTTCACGTTTTAGGAGGTTGGGTGGAGTTCCAGTGGTGACCACGAGGCGGTGTGGTCACCAGAAGATACAGCGGCGTCAGGTCTGCATTGTGGGATAGGGGACTGCCCTGTCCCTGTTCTCGGAAGGCCTTTCTTCTCTGCAACTTGACAAAGGCAAAGAAAAGCCTCCCAGACAATGCATACCACCCCATCTCTCATTATGGCCTGCTCCCCACGTTTGGCAGAATCCTTTAGCCCAGGAGGAGAAATCATATTGACAGAGAGGTCATGACCCAAGAGAATACAAAGGATTTCTAGACTTCTGCAAAGAAATGCTTTATTGGATAAGGTTTTTTTTTCTTTACAGGAAATGGTCCATTGAGGTACAGAGAGAGGGGCAGTGTTCAGACCATTCCAGCGCGGAGCTGCTGAAACGTGAGCCTCCTTGGCCATTCTTCCTCCCATACTCTGTAGAGTGTACCCGACACACAGCTGATTTCAGTAAATGTTTGGATAAGTGATAACATAGACTATAATGAAAACAACAGTAGTGATAACAATGAACTCATATTGAACATGTAAAATATGCCATGGATGGCCATGGATTTGTTCATTTAATTCTCACAATCATTCCATGTTAACAGGTTAAGTCACTTGCCCAGGGTCCTGTGAGTAGTGGGAGAGATGAATGACCGATTTAACGATGGGGATAAATGGCATTGTTGTTGTGCGCTTCCAGGTGCAGCCTCAGTTTGTGTAACGGAAGAGTTAGGGAGAAGGGAGGCCACTGCGGGAGCCGAGAGACATGGGGAGGCAGAGTTTCTCTGACAGGTGGGCAGGCAGAGGGTGGGAAGGAGCAGTAGGGTGGGCAGAGTGGCTGTGCGTGTGGCACTGCAGCAGGGCGATGGGGCAGGGCACCGTGTTCTCACCTCATGACACAACAGGAGCCCAGGCAGCACCGAGTGCATGTGAGCCAAAGCCATTGTGGGCCATTTATGGATTAAAGCCATCTTGTTGGTTAAGGCAAATACTTGAGTGAGAAATCATGGGAAGATCGCCAGCCTCAGCTGCTTTGCAACTGGACACATCCAGAGGCTCTCCTGCCCCCTGTGATGTGGAAGGAGCCAGGACAAAGGACGTGCCGTCCTTAAGGCCCCTTCTCAGTGGTAGATAAACCACCCAAGAATGGGCCCCTTTCCCAAACTTTGCACTTCATTTTTCAGCTGGGTGCCGGAGAGATCATTCGTTTCTTCCTAGAACTTTGTCAGCAACTGGAATGTGTTGCCATGAGAAGAAAGGCCGTGGGTGCTCAGTGTCTACAAGCTTCGCCTTGGGCGACCTTGCCCTGTGTCCGACTCCTCCTGCTGTTCTTCCTGCAGGCTCCACGTGTGGTCTCCATGGCCTGTCTCAGTGGATCAGTGATTCTGGTCCCAACTCCCTGCTGCTTTTTCTCTGAGCGCCAGACTTGTCCCTTCCTCCACCTGGGCCAGAGCAGTTCATAAGCTCACTGTACCTGCAAAGGGAGCCACCTGAGCCAACGTGGCAGGGGCAGGTGTCTGCACCCACAGCATCTGAGCTGGAGGTGGGTAGTCCTCCTCCCACCAGGAGAACCTCCCTCAGCCTCCTCCTCGTGGCTTCCAGGCCTGGCCCATGGACCTGGCCGTGGGAATCTTAGTAAAGTGTGTGCTTTCCTTTTCAGTTGCAGTTCTTAGAAAAACAATGCCCAGATGTTATCTAAGCAGGTAGTAGAAATACCAACCAAGGTCAAGTCATCCCAAACCACACACATTTGTCAGCTGCGCTTGTACTTGACAAATGAGCTCTGCAGAAGTTGAACTGTAGCCCTACAGCCCTGGGGCTGTTAAGTAAAGCCCAGGTCCCAGGTCCCACCCCTGCTGTTTCTGGCTGGTCTACCAGTCTCAGTTGGCTCTGTCTTCTTCCCCAGCTCCCTGGACTCCCTGTCCTTTCTGGTCACATATGATCCAGTTCAGCCCAGGCCTGTCCTGCTGAGCACTGTCTGGTCGGGGTCCAGCCCCTTCACTGGTATTTAGCAGGATCCTCCTTCCTTTGTACACAAAGCCTCCTTTCTGCTCAGCCTTTTTCAATAACTACCCGGGCACCATCTGCTCCAGATTTGAAACCTGGGAGTCGGGTCTGCTCAGACTTAACTCTTGAAAAATCCTTGCCCTCCCCCACCAACAGAACAGGTACAAGGCACTGAGCCAGCCTCTGGCATTTGTACCTCCCTCATCCCAGGTCCCAGTCACCCCTGTCCCCACCTCCCTGGGTCTTTCTGATTCTCTGATGCTCTGCACAGCCCCAGCTGTGGGGCTCACTGGCTGCTTGCCATCTCCACTGTTCCTCTCCGCCTGGTCACCATCTCATCCTCCCCGTGTTCACGCCAATCCACTTCCACTTCTGTCTGAGCTTCATCCTACTCATTGGCAGATGACTCTGAGGGTGACTTACTGAAAAGACTGAGGCCATCTGACATGAGATTGTCCACATTCTCCCCTTGGACCTGAACATTTTCCACACTTTCTCCCTCCCTCTCACTTCAAAGAAAGAACTACCCTCTACCTCTCCAAGGCTTTCACTAGCATTGGTTCTTCTAGGGGAAGAAACACAGACTGTTTGGGGTTCAAATCCTAATTTACCATCTTTTACAGCTATGGGTCCTTGGGAAAATTATTTGACTTCCCTGTACCTCAATTTCTTAATCCGTAAAATCAGGATAATACTCCCTGCTTCCCTGTGTGTGTGTGTGTGTGTGTGTGTGTGTTTGGACTCGTGTACTGCATGCAAAAACCTTGACACTTAGTGGGCCTGAGTTACAGCACATTATTTCTGGTCCTGCTCCCTCTGACACTTCTCCTCTGTAAAGGCACAAATATTCTACCATCCAATCAGCATGCATTTATTGAGCATCTGCTCTGAGTCAGGCCCTGTTCTAGGTGCAGGGGGTACAGAATTGAGGCAATCATTCAGGATTTTTCACCTAATAGCCACACACCCTTTTCCTCCTTGATCTCAGGGTCTCATTTTGCGAACCCATCAGGGAGCGCGTGCTCTAGGAAGCTGAGTTCATCCTCCCCTCTAGGGAGAAATCATGACTGATCAGAGCCAACTGTGCTCATCCTCATCTACTTGGGTTTAGGGGTGGGCCCTTGATCTTGTCTGGCCAGGGATATAAAAGGGGAAGCTGACTAGGGATCCTGGAAGATTCTAAACAGATGTGAAGATCAAAGTCCTTTCTCTTCCTTCTGACATGGTTGAGTTGGATGTGAAGGCTGGAGCTGTGGCAGCCATTCTTTGATGTGAGAAGAACAAATGTCGACCCCAGGCTCTGATGTTGTTGAGCTGCTGAATGTGCATTTATATGGGGACACAGATGTCTTTGATTGTCTAAATCACTTTTCATTGCTTCATCTGTCACATGCAGCTGAAAACATCCTGCCACAAGCAGGAAGCAAGATGGATATGGTCCCAGCCATCTGTTAGCTAATATTTGTCAGTAGGGAGATAGAAAATGAGAAATAAATACATAGTATTAAAGTAAAAACCAGTAATTGCTATAAAGAGGACTAACAGAGGCAAGGGGACCCAGCCTGATGAAGGAACACAGACTTTCTAAAGAGGCAGCGTTCGGGCAGAGGCCTGAATGAAGCGACATCATAGCAGATGAAGATCTCCAGGCAGGGGGGACAGCACATGCAAAGCCCTGGAACAAACTGGGACCTTGGAAGAATACCATTGTGACGGGAGCAGGGGACACCAAGGAGAGAGGGACTAGATCTAACCAGGGTTAGATCACAGGCGATCAATGGGCACACACAGGTAGGTCCTGAACAAGGGGATTGTGCGATCTGCCTTTGGTTTTCAAAGGACAACTTGACTGCTGAGTGGGGAATAGGCTGGGTCATCAATCATTAGAGCAGGACTAGCCAGGAAACTCCCTCAGTGGTTCGGGTGGGGGAATGATAGTCCCAGGGGAGGGTGGAGAGGGATGGTGAGGAGTGTCAGCTGTTTTAAGCAAAGCTTGCCAATTGATGTTATGTGAGGACCCAGGGGAGTCAAGGGTGGCTGGTTTTTTTTGTTGTTTTGTTTTGTTTTGCCTGGGAAATTAGGTTGATGGTAAGGACATTTATTGAGATAATTAAATTGGGGAGGGAGCAAGGGTTTCTTTTTGGTGGGAGAGACGATTTGAAAATCAACAATTCTCTTTCAGATATGCTTAAATTTAAGTTTCCTATTAGACCTCAGGGAAGTGAAGAAGTGTGGGCAGTTGGTCAAAAGAATCCAGAGTTTAAATTGGACAGACAGGTGCTCTTTGTAAATCTGAATCTGGGATTATTGCCTATGATGGTAACTAAAACCATGGGACTTGCTGATTGTCAGCGAGGAGTGGGGATAGAAAGGGAAGAGCAGAGGCTGAGGAAGAAACTCCCAGGAATCCCATGTTTAGAGGGCAGCGCGGGAGGAAGCAGGTGAGAAGACAGAGTGGCCAGTGGAGTATAAAGACAGTCAGGAGCGTTCGTTCTAGAACCCAAGGAAATAAAGCGTTGTGAGGAAACGGGGCTGATCCAATGCTGCTGGCAGGTCAGGGAAGACGAGAATTGAGACTGACTCTTGGATTTGGCATCCTAGACAGAGTCCTTTCAGTGCTGTTGGGGGCAGGAGGAGCCTAATTTGAGAACCAGGAGAGAGGTGAGGAAACAGATAAGGGAACACAGGGAGGTAGGTGGGTTCGATGTGGGAGCACAAAGGAGTTCCCCTCTCACAGCTTCTCTTTCCTCAGTGAGTCATGAGGTTACTGCTCAGCATCGGGTGAGGAGAAGGCGTGGCTGCAGCCTGGGAGAACTGAAGAGACATGCAGAGGGATGGCTAGGAGGTGTGAGGGCCACTAGTGGGCTGCCGCCATGAGTGGGGAGCAAGACGAGGCAGCACAGCAGGGGTTTGTGACATTCTTCAACGTGGCTCAGCTGCTTGGACACAAACAGGAGGAGGGGAAACCTGAATTTAACTAGAATTTGGTCCCCCCACCCCAGTTAAGTATGAGAGAAGCAGTGGGGTTGAGAGCAGATGCAGTGGTGGCAGATACATAGTGTTCACTGTGGCAGGCGGGGTCTCATTATTCTACAGTACTTGCTTACCAGACCTGTGGGTCTCAAACGAATCTAGGAGTAGTTTCCATTATCATCTCCATTTAATGGGTGAGGAAACAGAGGCACAGAGGAGAAATAACTTGCTCAGGTAGCACAGCCAGTATGTCGTGGAGCCAGAATACGGACCCAGGCGGTCTTGGTTGGACAATCCCTGCTCTTAACCCTGTGCCGCATTGGTGCTTGCCCTCCCGGCTACATGCAGGGGAGTGATTTCAGTGAGGGGATATAGGAATGCAGCTGATGTAACAAAATGCAATGGCTCAGATTAAATAGATTTCCTTTTTCTTTCTTAATACTCCAGGGAAAATGTTCTAGGTGGGTGAAAGTTAGGGTCCCAGGCTTCCAAGGTCACTGTGGTTATCGTCACTGCCATTCTGAACCCCCCTGCTGTGCACACATCCTATCCACTCATGTCCCATTGGCTGGAACTCTGTCACATGACTACACCTAGCTACAAGGGAGGCTGGGAAGTGTGGTCTGGATGTGTGCCCAGGAGGAAGGGGAAAACAGATGCTGGTGCATGCTTAGTAGGAGTTCCTGACACATGGACCATGAACTCTAAGCTGGAGAGTGAGAGAAGTACGGAAGAGTGAAAAAGTGGTAGGGTTCATGGATCATGGATGGGAGGTCTTGATGAGCACAAAAAATTGTCAGAGTTGGGTAACTTGAGGGAATAAGCTGGAAAAATATGAGTCAGTGGCTGGTCTGAGCCTAGGATATTTGAGATGTAAGTTTTGCAGATAGTACAGCAAAATTTCCTTGTAATGACAAAGGTTGAGTTATGAACACAGGAGTAGATGGCTGAGGTAGAGTGAGGAAGGTGAAGTGAGGAGATCAAAGATGTGTTGATGTTAAAAAGAAGCAGGGCAGGATAGACCACAGGGAGTCCAGAGCTGACAGCTCCAGTAAAGGAACAGGCCCTCTCTAACATTTGCAGGACCCAGGGCAAAGAATGCAAGTGGAGGCCCACGTATGTTAGGTCTAAATATTTGAAAGTTATGAGTCAAGCCATCAAGCTTTAAATAAAAATCTCTTTAGATGTGTCTATCTTCTTACCTTGGTAAGAATGTACCTTCATAACCTCCTGGAAGATTAAATGTGAAATGAAAATTCTAACTCTTTGGAATTTATGCACTTTTAGCCCTAGGCCATGGTGGGTCACTACTCTTCCAAGTCTTCCCCACACTGTCAGGGGCTCCAGGTCCTCACAGCCAAGCTCCAGCCACATCCACATCTAGAGGACAGATGCAGGGAGGAGGCAACCCACCCAGGTCCTGAATGCTGGTGTAGTGCTGGTTGGGCAGAGCTCTTGGAGCAGAGCCCAGAGGAGGGGCACAGGGGTTAGCACATCACTGGTTTTACCATGTTTCTCACCATTCAGAAGCAGCTGGTTTAGAACAGTGGGATGGCCTTTTGAAGACTCAGTTACAACACCATCTAGGTGGCAATGCCTTGCAGGGTTGGGGAAGAATTTTCTGGGAATTTCCATATGCTCTGAATCAGCATTCGCTAAAGGTGTTCCTTCTCCCATAGTCAGGTTTCATGGGCCCAGAGTCAGGGGGTAGAAATGAGAGTGGCACCATTCATTATTACCCCTCATGACCCACAGCAAAACTTTTGCTTCCTGTTCCTGTGACCTTATGCTGTGCATGCTGTCAAATCTTAGTTTCAGATGAAAGAATGCTTCTACTGGGAGACACAAAAGTTAAGACTACCCAGTCACTGTGGGTTCTTCAGGCCTCTGAATCAACAGGCAAAGATGGGAGTTACTATGCTGGCTGGGGTGACTGATCCTCACTGCCAAAGGGAAATTCAACCGCTGTTACACAACGGAGTAAGGAAGAATCTGTCTGAAATATTGGAGATCTCTTAGAGCATCTCTTGGTATTACCATGCCCTGTGATTAAGGTCAGTGGAAAACTACAACAACCCAATTCAGGCAGGAGCTACCAATGGCTCAGACACTTTAGGAATGAAGGTTTGGGTCACTCCACCAAGTAAAGAACCATGGTCATCAGTGATATTTGCTGAAAGTGAAGGGAATACAGAATGAGTAGTGGAAGAAAATAGTTATAAACACCAGCAACAACCATGTAAACAGTTACAGAAATGAGGACTGTAATTATCATGAATATTTCCTCCTTATTTTGTTATGAATATATTTTTGTGTGTGTATATAATATTTGTTTTCTTTCCTTTCTTATTCCTTTATCTGGAACATAATATATATTGACTTTATATCATAGTATTTAAGTATTGATAATTTTACATCAAGTATTTAAGTTACGATATATGAAGAGGAGAAGTAAACATCATTCAAGGAGTTTACCTCTCTTATGGGGAAAGGGTCGTTACTTTTTTTTGTTGTGTGCAGGATAGTTGTAACATGTTAGGTGAAATAATGCCCTTGTTACTGTCTTGTCTTTATTTGGAAATTAAGTGTGATATACACTTTACAGATATACTATTTGTCTTTACATCACAGTCAAGTAGATACAGGGTAGACTTGTGATGACTAATTTTATGTGTCAGTTTCATTGGGCAATGGGTTGCCCAGATACTTGGTTAAACGTTATTCTGGGTGGATGATATTTTTTGGCTGTGTTCTCACCCAATCTCACCTTGAATTCCCACATGTTGTGGGAGGGACTCAGTGGAAGGTAATTGAATCATAGATTCAAGTCTTTCTCATGCTGTTCTCCTGATAGTGAATAAGTCTCATGATATCTGATGGTTTTAAAAAGAGGAGTTCCCCTGAACAAGCTCACTCTCTTTGCCTGCTGCCATCCATGTAAGATGTGACTTGCTCCTCCTTGCCTTCCACCATGATTGTGAGGCTTCCCCAGCTACATGGAACTGTAAGTTCAATTAAACCTCTTTCTATTGTAAATTGCCCAGTCTTGAGTATGTCTTTATCAGCAGCATGAAAATGGACTAATACAGTAAATTGGTACCAATAGAGTAGGGTGCTGCTGAAAAGATACCCAAAAATGCGGCATCAACTTTGGAACTGGGTAACAGGCAGAGGTTGGAATAGTTTGGAGGGCTCAGAAGAAGACAGCAAAATGTGGGAAAGTTTGGGACTTCTTAGAGACTTGTTGAATGGCTTTGACCAGAAGCCTGACAGTGATATGGACAATAAGCTCCAGACTGAGGTGGTCTCAGATGGAGATGAGACACTTGTTGAGAACTGAAGCAAAGGTGACTCTTGTTATGTTTTAGCAAAGAGAATGGCGGCATTCTGCCCCTGCCCTGGTACCCCCCAAATTGGTACCCTGTATGCCCCAAATTGGAGGAGATTTTTGGAACTTTGAACTTGAGAGTGATGATTTAGGGTATCTGGTAGAAGAAATTTCTAAGCAGCAAAGCATTCAAGAGGTGACTTGGGTGCTGTTAAAGGCATTCAGTTTTATAAGGGAAGCAGAGCATAAACATTCAAATAATTTGCAGTCTGACAATGTGATAGAAAAGAAAAACCCATTTTCTGAGGAGAAATTGAAGCCGGCTATAGAAATTTGCAAAAGTAACAAGGATGAAGCTGGAAACCATCATTCTCAGCAAACAAACACAGGAACAGAAAACCAAATACTGCATGTTCTCACTCATAAGTGGGAGTTGAACAATGAGAACACATAGACACAGGGAGGGGAACATCACTCACCTGGGCCTGTTGGAGGGTGGGGGGCAAGGGGAGGAATAGCATTAGGAGAAATACCTAATGCATGCAGGGCTTAAAACCTAGATGATGGATTGATGGGTGCAGCAAACCACCATGACACGTGTATACCTATGTAAAAAACCTGCATGTTCTGCACATGTATCCTAGAACTTAAAGTGTAAAAAACAAATAAATAAATTTAAAAAAAGTAACAAGGAGCTGAATGTTAATCACCAAGACAATGAGGAAAATATCTCCAGGGCATGTCAGAGACCTTTGTGACAGCCCCTCTCATCACAGGGCTGGAGGCCTAGGAGGAAAAGGTGTTTTTGTGGGCCAGGCCCAGGGTCCCCATGCTGTGTGCAGCCTAGGGACTTGGTGCCCTGTGTCCCAGCCACTCCAGCTGTAGCTGAAAGGAGCCAGTGTCAAGCTCAGGCCATGGCTTCAGAGGGTGCAA
Source organism: Symphalangus syndactylus (assembly GCF_028878055.3). Taxonomy (NCBI): domain Eukaryota; kingdom Metazoa; phylum Chordata; class Mammalia; order Primates; family Hylobatidae; genus Symphalangus; species Symphalangus syndactylus. The sequence continues at coordinate 85,274,179 of NC_072426.2, forward strand.
GCCTCAAGTCTTAGCAGCTTCCACATGGTGTTGAACCTGCGAGTGCACAAAAATCAAGAATTGAGGTATGGGAACCTCTGCCTAGATTTCAGAAGATGCATGGAAATGCCTGGATGCCCAGGCAGAAGCTTGCTGCAGGGGCAGGGCTCTCATGGAGAACCTCTGCTAAGGCAGTGTGGAAGGGGAATGTGGGATTGGAGTCCCCATACAGAGTCCCTACTGGGGCACTGCCTAGTTGAGCTGTGAGAAGAGGGCAACAATCCTCCAGACTCCAGAATGGTAAATCCAATGATAGCTTGCACTCTGTGCATGGAAAAGACGCAGACACTCAACACCAGCCCGTGAAGGCAGCTGGGAGGGAGGCTCTACCCTGCAAAGCCACAGGGGTGGAGCTGCCCAAGACTATGGGAACCTACCTCTTGCATCAGCATGACCTGGATGTGAGACATGGAGTCAAAGGAGATCATTTTGGAGCATTAAGATTGGACTGCCCCACTGGATTTCAGACTTGTATGGGGCCTGTAGAACCTTTGTTTTGGTGTTTTCTCCCATTTGGAATGGCAGTATTTACACAATGCCTGTACCCCCACTGTATCTAGGAAGTAACTAACCTGTTTTTGATTTTACAGGCTCATAGGTGGAAGAAACTTGCCTTGTCTCAGATGAGACTTTGGGCTGTGGGCTTTTGGGTTAATGCTGAAATGAGTTAAGACTTTGGGGGACTGTTGGGAAGGCATGATTGGCTTTGAAATGTGAGGATGTGAGATTTTGGAGGGTCCAGGTGGGATGATATGGTTTGGCTGTGTCCCCACCCAGATCTCATCTTGAATTCCCACATATTGTCAAAGGGACCCAGTAGGAGATAACTGAATCATGGGTGCAAGTCTTTCTCATGCTGTTCTCTTGATAGTGGCTAAGTCTCATGAGATCTGATGGTTTTAAAGAGAGGAATTCCCCTGCACAAGCTCTCTGTCTTTGCTTGCTGCCATCTATGTAAGATGTGACTTGCTCCTCTTTGCCTTCCTCCATGATTGTGAGGCTTCCCCAGCCACATGGAACTGTAAGTCCAAGTAAATCTTTCTTTTGTAAATTGCCCAGTCTCAAGTATGTCTTTATCAGCAGTGTGAAAACACATGAATACAGTGTACCTGTAAGGTTGTTTCCCAGTGAGATTAGCATGTGAGTTGGTGGACTAAGTAAAGCAGACTCCTCTCCCTAATGTATGTGGGCATCACCCAGTCTGTTGAAGGCTTGAACAGAACACAAAAGCAGAGAAAGGGAGAATTTGCTCTCTCTCTCTCTGGCTGACTGCACTGGGCCATTGGTCCTCTGCTCTTTGACTGGGACTTACCATGTTTCTCAGGCCTTTAGACTCAGAGTGAAACTATCTCATCTGGTCTCCTGGGTCTCCAGCTTACAGATGGCAGATTGTGAGGCTTCTCAGCCACCATAGTCGCATGAGACAATTCCTTATAAATAAATATCCAATTGGTTCTGTTTCTCTGGAAAACAAAAGGGCACAACTGGCAATCGGATTTATTATTGAATTTCACTTGATTATATACCTCACTTTCAAGAACTCTCTATAAATAGGAATAAACACAGTTTTTGAAAGTGAAGCAATTAAATTAAAAAATATATAAACTCAAAGATTTCAATCAGCCTAAAACCTCCTTCAGCTGATAAACAACTTCAGCAAAGTTTCGGGATACAAAATCAATGTACAAAAAAATCACTAGCATTTCTATATGCCAACGACAGCCAAGCCAAGAGTCAAATCAGAAAGGCAATCCCATTCACAATTGCCATAAAAAGAATAAAATACCTAGGAATACAGCTAACCAGGGAGCTGAAAGATCGCTACAATGAGAATTACAAAACACTACTCAAAGAAATCAGAGAAGACACTAACAAATGGAAAAACATCCCATGCTCATGGATAGGAAGAATCAAAGTCATTAAAATGGTCTTACTGCCCAAAGCTATTTACAGATTCAAAGCTATTCCTATCAAACTACCAACAATATTCTTCACAGAACTAGAAGAAAACTATCTTAAAATTCATATGGAACCAAAAAACAGCCTGAGTAGCCAAGGCAATCTGAAGCAAAAAGAACAAAGCTGGAGTCATTGAGTTACCCAACTTCAAACTATACTACAGGGCTACAGTAACCTAAACAGCATGATGCTGGTACAAAAACAGGAACATAGACCAATGGAACAGAATGGAAAGCCCAGAAATAACACTGTACACCTACAACCATGTGAATCTTCAACAAAGCTGACAAAAACAAGCAATGAGGAAAAGGCTCCCTATTCAATAAATGGTGCTGAGATAACTGGCTAGCCATATGCAGAATATTAAAACTGGACCTCTTCCTTACACCATATGCAAAATTAACTCAAGATGGATTAAGGACTTAATGTAAAACCAGAAACTATAAAAACACTGGCAGACAACCTAGGCAATCAATACCATTCAGGACATAGGAACTGGCAAAGATTTCATGACGAAGACACCAAAAGCAATCACAACAAAAGGAGAAATTGACAATGGGATCTAATTAAATTTAAGAACTTCTGCACAGCAAAAGAAATTATTAACAGAGTAAACAGACAACCTACAGAATGGGAGAAAATATTTGCAAAATATGCGTCTGACAAAAGTCTAATATCCAGCATCTATAAGGAACTTAAACAAATTTACGAGAGAAAAACAAACAACCCTATTAAAAAGTGGGCAAAGGACATGAACAGAAACTTCTTTTTTCTACTTTATTTTATTATTATACTTTAGGATTTGGGGTACATGTGCACAATGTGCTGGTTTGTTACATATGTATCCATGTGCCGTGTTGGTTTGCTGCACCCATTAACTCGTCATTTAGCATTAGGTGTATTTCCTAATGCTCTCCCTCCCCCCTTCCCCCACCCCACAACAGTCCCCAGAGTGTGATGTTCCCCTTCCTGTGTCCATGAGTTCTCATTGTTCAATTCCCACCTATGAGTGAGAACATGCGGTGTTTGGTTTTTTGTCCTTGCGATAGTTTACTGAGAATGATGTTTTCCAGTTTCATCCATGTCCCTACAAAGGACATGAACTCATCATTTTTTATGGCTGCATAGTATTCCATGGTATATATGTGCCACATTTTCTTAATCCAGTCTATCGTTGTTGGACATTTGGGTTGGTTCCAAGTCTTTGCTATCGTGAATAGTGCCGCAATAAACATACGTGTGCATGTGTCTTTATAGCAGCATGATTTATAATCCTTTGGGTATATACCCAGTAATGGGATGGCTGGGTCAAATGGTATTTCTAGTTCTAGATCCCTGAGGAATCGCCACACTGACTTCCACAATGGTTGAACTAGTTTACAGTCCCACCAACAGTGTAAAAGTGTTCCTATTTCTCCACATCCTCTCCAGCACCTGTTGTTTCCTGACTTTTTAATGATGGCCATTCTAACTGGTGTGAGATGGTATCTCATTGTGGTTTTGATTTGCATTTCTCTGATGGCCAGTGATGATGAGCATTTTTTCATGTGTTTTTTTGCTGCATAAATGTCTTCTTTTGAGAAGTGTCTGTTCATGTCCTTCGCCCACTTTTTGATGGGGTTGTTTTTTTTTTCTTGTAAATTTGTTTGAGTTCATTGTAGATTCTGGATATTAGCCTTTGTCAGATGAGTAGGTTGCAAAAATTTTCTCCCATTCTGTAGGTTGCCTGTTCACTCTGATGGTAGTTTCTTTTGCTGTGCAGAAGCTCTTTAGTTTAATTAGATCCCATTTGTCGATTTTGGCTTTTCTTGCCATTGCTTTTGGTGTTTTAGACATGAAGTCCTTGCCCACGCCTATGTCCTGAATGGTATTGCCTAGGTTTTCTTGTAGGATTTTAATGGTTTTAGGTCTAACATATAAGTCTTTAATCCATCTTGAATTAATTTTTGTATAAGGTGTAAGGAAGGGATCTAGTTGCAGCTTTCTACATATGGCTAGCCAGTTTTCCCAGCACCATTTATTAAATAGGGAATCCTTTCCCCATTTCTTGTTTTTGTCAGGTTTGTCAAAGATCAGATAGTTGTAGCTATGCGGCATCATTTCTGAGGGCTCTGTTCTGTTCCATTGATCTATGTCTCTGTTGTGGTACCAGTACCATGCTGTTTTGGTTACTGTAGCCTTGTAGTATAGTTTGAAGTCAGGTAGCGTGATGCCTCCAGCTTTGTTCTTTTGGCTTAGGATTGACTTGGCGATGCGGGCTCTTTTTTGGTTCCATATGAACTTTAAAGTAGTTTTTTCCAATTCTGTGAAGAAAGTCATTGGTAGCTTGATGGGGATGGCATTGAATCTATAAATTACCTTGGGCAGTATGGCCATTTTCACGATATTGATTCTTCCAACCCATGAGCATGGAATATTCTTCCATTTGTTTGTATCCTCTTTTATTTCATTGAGCAGTGGTTTGTAGTTCTCCTTGAAGAGGTCCTTCACATCCATTGTAAGTTGGGTTCCTAGGTATTTGATTCTCTTTGAAGCAATTATGAATGGGAGTTCACTCATGATTTGGCTCTCTGTTTGTCTGTGATTGGTGTACAAGAATGCTTGTGACTTTTGTACACTGATTTTGTATCCTGAGACTTTGCTGAAGTTGCTAATCAGCTTAAGGAGATTTTGGGCTGAGAAGATGGGGTTTTCTAGATATACAATCGTGTCATCTGCAAACAGAGACAATTTGACTTCCTTTTTTCCTAATTGAATACCCTTTATTTCCTTCTCCTGCCTGATTGCCCTGGCCAGAACTTCCAGCACTATGTTGAATAGGAGTGGTGAGAGAGGGCATCCCTGTCTTGTGCCAGTTTTCAAAGGGAATGCTTCCAGTTTTTGCCCATTCAGTATGATATTGGCTGTGGGTTTGTCATAGATAGCTCTTATTATTTTGAGATATGTCTCATCAATACCTAATTTATTGAGAGTTTTTAGCATGAAGGGTTGTTGAATTTTGTCAAAGGCCTTTTCTGCATCTATTGAGATAATCATGTGGTTTTTGTCTTTGGTTCTGTTTATATGCTGGATTACATTTATTGATTTGTGTATGTTGAACCAGCCTTGCATCCCAGGGATGAAGCCCACTTGATCATGGTGTATAAGCTTTTTGATGTGCTGCTGGATTCGGTTTGCCAGTATTTTATTGAGGATTTTTGCAGCAATGTTCATCAAGATTATTGGTCTGAAATTCTCTTTTTTGGTTATGTCTCTGCCAGGCTTTGGTATCAGGATGATGCTGGCCTCATAAAATGTGTTAGGGAGGATTCCCTCTTTTTCTATCAATTGGAATAATTTCAGAAGGAATGGCACCAGTTCCTCCTTGTACCTCTGGTAGAATTTGGCTGTGAATCCATCAGGTCCTGGACTCTTTTTGGTTGGTAAGCTATTGATTATTGCCACAATTTCAGAGCCTGTTATTGGTCTATTCAGAGATTCAACTTCTTCCTGGTTTAGTCTTGGGAGGGTGTATTTGTCGAGGAATTTATCCATTTCTTCTAGATTTTCTAGTTTATTTGCATAGAGGTGTTTTTAGTATTCTCTGATGGTAGATTGTATTTCTGTGGGATCGGTGGTGATATCCCCTTTTTCATTTTTTATTGCATCTATTTGATTCTTCTCTCTTTTCTTCTTTATTAGTCTTGCTAGCGGTCTATCAATTTTGTTGGTCTTTTCAAAAAAGCAGCTCCTGGATTCATCAATTTTTTTGAAGGGTTTTTTGTGTCTCTATTTCCTTCAGTTCTGCTCTGATTTTAGTTATTTCTAGCCTTCTGCTAGCTTTTGAATGTGTTTGCTCTTGCTTTTCTAGTTCTTTTAATTGTGATGTTAGGGTGTCAATTTTGGATCCTTCCTGCTTTCTCTTGTGGGCATTTAGTGCTATAAATTTCCCTCTACACACTGCTTTGAATGTGTCCCAGAGATTCTGGTATGTTGTGTCTTTGTTCTCGTTGGTTTCAAAGAACATCTTTATTTCTGCCTTCATTTCATTATGTACCCAGTAGTCATTCAGGAGCAGGTTGTTCAGTTTCCATGTAGTTGAGTGGTTTTGAGTGAGTTTCTTAATCCTGAGTTCTAGTTTGATTGCACTGTGGTCTGAGAGACTGTTTGTTATAATTTCGAACAGAAACTTCTTAAAAGAAGACATACATGTGGCCAACAAGCATATGAAAAAAGCTCAACATCATTGATCATGAGAGAAATGCAAATCAAATCCACAATGAGATACCATCTCATACCAGTCAGAATGGCTATTAATAAAATATATATAAAAAAACAGACGTTGGCAAGGTTGCAAATAACAGGGAACACTTATACACTGTTGGTGGGAGTGTAAATTCATTCAACCATTGTGGAAGACAGTGTGGCACTTTCTCAAAGACCTGGAGACAGAAATACCATTTTACCCAGCAATCCCATTACTGGGTATATACCCAAAGGAATATAATTTGTTCTATTATAAAGACACACATACATTTATGTTCATAGCAGCACTATTCACAATAGCAAAGACATGGCATCAATGTAAATGCCCGTCAATGACAAATTGGATAAAGAAAATGTGGTGTACATACACCACGGAATACTATGCAGCCATAAAAAAGAATGAGATCATGTTTTTCATGGGAACATGGATGCAGCTGGAGGCTATTATTCTTAGCAAACTAATTCATGTACAGAAAATCAAATACAGCACGTTCTCACTTATAAGTGGGAGCTAGATCATGAGAACTATGAGCACAAAGAAGGAAACAACAGACACTGGGGTCTACTTGAGGGTGGGGGGGTGGGAGTAGAGAGAGAACCAATAACTATTGGGTACTGGGCTTAATACCTGGGTGATGAAATAATCTGTACAACAAACCCCCATGACATGAGTTTACCTCTGTAACAAACCTTCACGTGTACGCTTGAACCTAAAATAAAGTTTTTTTTTAAAAAAGATCATACACAATAAAGAATTTTGACATGAAAATAACCTTAAAAATAAAAATATATAAAATATTACAAAATTATATAGGGAATGACACAGAGATGACTCAGAGAGAAACTATTAGCTTTGATAACTTGAAAAACAAAAACACATTGATAAAATTTTTGTGCAAAAAAACGGACTTAATGAAATGTTAGCAGAGCAACAATAGAAGGGGGTTACTGCTAGTATTTTTAACAGAAAAAGTGAAGGTGGTGGTGACTTTAAGCAGACCAGCATTTACCTGTTGGCAGGTGACTTAGGTGTGGCTTTTTGTTCTGTTGTGAATGAGCTACATGACTGGAGAAGTTAATTTTCTTCCTTTGGGAGAAAGGTTGTGTGGTCAGCCTGAAAAAATTACTAAATATAAATTACCTGGACACTTGCTGAAAATGCAGATGCTCTGGCTCTGACCCAGAGATTCAGGTTCAGCAGATTCAGGGCGATGCCTGGGAATCTGCATTTTATCGTCTTCAAGGCTGAATCTGATGAGAAGACAAGTTTGGAAAAAACAGTAAAAGATGGTTGCAGATATTGTAAAATGTTTTGCTAGCTAGCAGAGAATGTCAATATAGATAGCTTTAAGCAGGAAAAAAATGTAAAACATTGTGTTTTTTAGTTTTTTTAAGTAATATAAGGTTATAAGGGGAAAAATACCAAAATGAACAATAATTGTCCTGACTAAATAATGAGCCAAAACTCTTTCCCCTAGCAACCACTATTAAGTTGCTTGTGATTCCTTCCAGAACCACAAGAATATGTCTACATAATATTCTAATATACTACAATGTATAAAGAATATATATACATAAATATACATAAATATACCTGGTCTTTATGTACCTATTTGTGATAAAAGGAAACATAATAGGCTATTCCATACCTTTTGTCACTTAAAAAATTTTCTAGGCAATTGTTACATGCCAGCACACACAGATCTACTTCCTTTCTTTACACAGCTGCATAGCTGGTTTTCTACTGTGCGTGAACCACAATAATCACTGTTGATGGGCACTTCAGTGGCTTTCAGTTTTCTGCTATTACCAAAATACACTGCAATGAGCATCCTTTCTCAGATGCTTTGGTGAACTTTTGCAAGAATGTCCATGGGGTTACTTCTTAGCAGCTGGGTTTACAAAGGATATGTACATTTACAAATTTGATGAGTATTACCAAATTCCCTGCAGAGAGGTTGCACTTATCTATAATCTCGCCATTGGCATATGAGAGTGCTCATTCTCCATGCCCTCACCAGCACTGAGTTTCCTCAGATGTTTTTTTTTTGAGACGGAGTCTCGCTCTGTCACCCAGGCTGGAGTGCAGTGGCCCGATCTCAGCTCACTGCAAGCTCCGCCTCCCGGGTTCACGCCATTCTCCTTCCTTGGCCTCCTAAGTAGCTGGAACTACAGGCGCCCGCCACCAGGCCTGGCTAAATTTTGTATTTTTAGTAGAGACGGGATGGTCTCGATCTCCTGACCTAGTGATCTGCCCACCTTGGCCTCCCAAAGTGCTGGGCTTACAGGCGTGAACCACTGTGCCCGGCTTCAAATTTTAGTATTTTATTCTGTAGTCAAGCAAAAACTCATGTTTTCTTTTTAAATAAATACGTCTCAGTTTTGACACTGCTATTGATTTAAAGGGCTTGAGAGATCTGTTCTTTTGCCCCTTCCGCTACAGAGCTATGATCTACTTCTTGCTGTTCCCCATCTCTGCTGGTTCCTTTCTGAATCCAAGCACCAGAGAGAGTAAGAATTCCTTTCCCCCTTTCTCTAACCACATTTTTCTTGCTTTCTCACAGACAGATCCAGGTTATCATTTCCTCCTGCTGCTTTCACATGGTTCCCTGTCCTGTTGGTTGCAGGTCCAATGTCTGACACCATGAAAGGGCATGGAGGACTCTTGAGCTGATGACACTAAGCCTCTGCTCTGGGGCCGCCCCCAGTTCCTTGCAGAGCTCTTTCTTTTGATTGGGCCAGGAGATAAAGAGACATGAGTGTAAAAGCCCTGCTGAGCAGCAATCCCATTGCCTTCAGTGGCATCTAATCCACTTGAGCTCTTCCTGGCTCTCTCACGGGTCACTGGCTTTGAGGACGCAGGCTGCTGGGTGGCAGTGCCTGCTAACAGGCCAGAGACTGCGCAGGACCCAGGGAACGAGAGTGGTAGCAGGAAAGGGAAGGGGCCTTGTTGACTCACTCGCTGGGCAGCAAGTGCTTAGTGACAAGTAGTAAACAAAGGCAGCGGCAACAGTGCTGGTGGCAGGGAGCTCCGCGGACAGACTTGCAAGAGACCCCTGCTCCTTGTTGGAAAGTTGTCCCATGATGAAGGTCTAGACCCGGTCACGGAGACTTTTGGATGCAGCCTTTAACGAAGGACGCAGGTATTCCTTGGCATCATTCAGTTTTCTCCTATAAATCTGGGTCAGGGAAAGGGCAAACTTCTTACTGGGTCTAGGTATCCGGAATAAGAAGAACACAGCTGGGCAAGGACCTGTGTCAGTGCCCTTTGTGGTATTATTTGGAGTATTATTTATTCCAGGCCATTGGCTAAGCCTGATAGACATTGTATTTGTTTTTTAGCAATAAAGAATGGGCTCAGAAGAGAAAACATGGACTTTAGAATCAGACCAACCCTTGTTTGAATCACTGCTTTGCTATTCAGCATCTATGCAAATTCAAATGACTTTTTTAACTTTCCTAAGACTCATTTTTCTTACTTGTAAAATGGGGATAATAATGCCCCGTGTGTTACGATGTTGCTGAGGATTCATGGGGTGACACGTGTAAGGCACTTAGAACATACTTGGAGCATTTGAGTATCCCAGTAAATGATGGCTGTCACTATCTTTAAGAAGCAAGTGTTTTGGTTATTGCTTAAAGAGTATCAATGGTTTAAAGTAAGAAATCTCAGGCTATGTCTAGCTGACTTCCAGAAAACAATGGAAAAGAAATGATTCACCTGGCTTTGTTTGTATGCTTAAAGGAAAGAAAAAACTCAGCTGAGGTTTTCAACAGTTTAAACAACTTTTTTTTTTTTTTTTAAAGCAACAGTTGAGTTCAGAGATGAGTCGTGTCTATTTCTCCTGGCTAAATCCTGTGATTTACTATAGGCTGTAGCTGAAACCAATTAAGTAGTTTATTAATTCAATGAGAACTTACTCGGTATCTCCTGGGGCCACATGCCAAATGCTGGGGATGTCCCCCCCAGCCCAGAGGATCTTCCAGGTTGTAGGACAGTGGGGGTCGGGGGGCAGAATGCTGGACCTGCATGAGAACTGGCAGTGATAGCAAGTGCCGAAATGGAGGTGGCACGGGCTCCTGGGAGAGGTGATGCTTGAGCATGGCTTTAATGCTAAGCGGACACTAGCAGGAGGTGGGAGCAGGGGGAGTGGAAAAGGCATCCCAAGCAGAGAAAAGCACATGCAAAGGCCCAGTGGCATGAATAAGTAAAGCATACTCTGGGAACAGCAGGCAGTTTGGCCTAACTTTGGTAAAGTGGGAACAGGGGAATCTGATAAGAAAGGAGGCTGCAGAGGTGAACAGGGGAGAGCAAGGAAGGCCTTCTATGGCCCAGAGTTCACTCAGAAGGTCCCAGATAGGCACTGGTAGTTTTAATGAAGGATGTGCCATGTCTGCATTTAATATTAAGAAGATTAATCTAGTAGCAATATGGGTGTGGGATTGGAGAGGATGAAACCTGGAATGATGACAGATGGCCTAACGTAAGAAAACAACAGTGGGATGTAGAGAAGGGGAGGCCTCCAAGCTGGTGCTACCGGCACTGTGAGCAAAAACAAATACATATGCATCTAATAAGTTCATTATAAATTTTACTGATATGAAGGATGTATATTGCACAATTTACAAGTAATAAAATATAAAATACTCTTTATTACAAATTCTATATAGCCATTTGATTCTCACAGCATGCATTTGTTGATTTTTGCTGAACTCTTATACCCTTGGTCAGCCTGTTTGCAACTGACCACTGAATGTAGTTCCAATATGAATGTTGGTTGATATTTTTGTTTATATTGACAAGTAAGAAGAAAGTGAAAAAATGAAGATGATTGTCTTAGCTTCACTCATCTGTCAATGACCTGAGTGACTGCTGGATCAGATCACAGTTTTTGAATTTGGAAGAGTATTTTCCCAATTTTTGTGTTATTCACAATGTAACAACTATGGACACGACACACTTTTAGGTTTAATCTGCATGAACATTTTCTCCATCACTTTCTTAGTTTTCTTAGGGAATGAAAAAACAGCAAACCAAGCCCTAATTTGTAGCTTTTGCCAGTTTCTGTGGTATAATTACTACCACCATGGCCAATCACAAGCTCCCAGTGTGATACTGCTGAACACAAAGGTGGAAGAGCTATGAACCAGCACACCATTACATAGTATTTCCATCATAGAAATGTATTTCATTTAAATAAGTTCCAAAGCACAGACAACAGTAAAATGCAGTAGAATAATTTGGAAATGGTGAGTTTCAACATATTGTTAATATGACTTATTTAATTGGAGATTTTTATAATACTTTTTGGTAATGGCTGTGTTTAACAACCAGCTTACAAAATTTCTGGAAATTTAACAATTGGCTCTCACAGGCCAGTAGGAGCCTTCTTCAGCATGTCACAGGATCCAAGAAAGGTTAAAGGAGCAGAATACAGAGTGGTGAGAAAATGACTCATGGGTGCAAATGAAGGGGGCACGAAAGGAAGAATTAGGAAGAAGACTTCCTTCTCTCTAGGGATGAAGCTGTCACTCACCAAAATGTTGGACTTTTTGAAAAGAACACCATGAAAAGATGACTATGAATTCAACTGCTCAGGAATAGCAAGGGCTGGGGTGTGCAGCCCAGGACAGTGCTACCTGCAGCTCCATTAGTGAAGTCATTTCTGGTCTGAAACCTAGTTTTGCTGGCTTGTCTCTAGCCTATTCCCTGCCCTCTCCATATACTCAGGGTTCATAATATGAATAGCTAGGATTTATTGAAAAACCGCCATGTGCCAGACACAGTAACTCATGGTATAAATGAGTAAAGAGAGGAAGTAACTTGCCCACAGTGAGGTGGGATCAATCCAGCTCTGACCTCGGAGCCTGCTCTTCCAGCCACTATGCTTTTCTATTCTCATTCCCCTCCTGAGTTGTATTCACCTTGAGATGTCAGTGTTTTTAGCTGCTTTCCTGGCAGAGGTCTGCTTTCAAGGCTGATTCCTATTCCCCAGGCTTCTTTTTACCGGTCTCTGGCAGCTCTATTGTTAACTGCCCTCCCTTTTTTTTTTTTCTTGCCTTGGCTGTAAGCCTCCTTATTCCTGTATTTCCTTGAGCTATCATAGCCCAACATTATTGGAAATAGAGTAGGTAGTGAAGGGAGGCAGGAAGGAGATGGGTAGGATGGTGCACAGGAACCAGTTCCAGGAGGGCTGGTGCCAGGCAGGAGGCAGATGAAGGCTGAGCTGTCAGAACTCACTCTTCTATAGATTCAAGATAGGTTAAACAGTGTCTGGCTAGATAGTAAATGTATTAGACATTTTAAAAAAGTGCCATCTAGGAATTTCTTTTGTTTCTTCTATCAGTATCATTTTTGTATGATGCCAGTCCATAGAGTGCAGGCAGTATCTGAAGTATTCATCTGTTAATTTACTGAGTCATTCAGCCAGTGGGGGAAGAAGGAGCTCCAGATGCGAGTGTCCCCACAGAGCCTGCAGAAGGACAGGAGGCAAGGGGGGTGTGGTGCATTTAAGGCTGGAAAAAGGCCATGGGGGAAAGAGGAAGCTGCTAGAGATCAGTCCAAAGCGGTGGGCCTGAGGTCCTGTAAACCCTGCTCATGATCTGAGCTGATGCTTTGGAGAATGGAAAGTGGCTGAAGGTTTTCACGAGGTGTGACATGGTCAGATTTGTGTTTTAGGAAGAGGACTCTGCAAGACAGAGAATGGATCAGGGCAGGGGCAAGCTATGGTTGTAGGAAACCATTCTGTAGGATTTACATTTCAGTGGTCATTCAGGGGAGGGTGCTGGTGGCTTAGACCAGGTCAGTGGTGGTGGGGTTGGAGAGAAACAGGCGGATTTTAGAGAGATTTTGGAGATGGTGATTAAAGGGATGGGAAGTTGAGGGATGGGAAGGAGACAAAAACGTTGTCTGAATGTTTGGCTTGAGGGGTTAGGCGGTGGGAATGCCGTTTGCTGTATTCAAATAAGAGAGGTTGAAAGAGGAGGAGGTGAGGGGAAGGTGAATTCAGCTCTGTACATCCAAGGGGGTTGTCTAAAGGACATCCTGGGATCACCAAGCAGGAGCTCAAGAAATGGGTCTGAGATTAAGACATGGCTGTGGAGGGGATGGACTGACGGTTGGTAACTTTGGAGCATGTAGAGTGATTTGAAGAGGGGTCCAGGGCAGAGAGAAACCCAAAGACCACTGACATTTGGCATTGCCTTTATTCATTGTTACAAATAATACCATGGCAAATATCTTTGAATATACATCTTTGTCAATTATGTTCTTGGCATCAATTCCCAGAAGAGGAAGACCCTGATGGCAGGAATGGACATCCCTTGGCTCTTGATACAGATTGCCAAGCTGCTTTACAAATCAGCTGTCCCAAATTGGCCACATGTAAGTAAGGTCTCTGAGAGGAACGGTGTCATTGCCACCTCACGGGCACTGAGCGCTCATCATTGAAGCCCGCTTGAGGGATGAAAATGGGCCTCATGACTGCGTCCACTGGCAGCTCCTTAGATTATAGGCAGGAGTGGACAGTTTTCTATATTGTTTAACAAGGAATCACAGTTTCTTTTATGACTTTTCTTAGTCTCACTTTCTCAGTTACCTACTGCTGTTGGGCCCATAAGATTTTTCTCTCTGATTCTTTGCACAGAAATAGTCACTTTCGGTTTGACCTTCATCCCTTATCCCAGCTGGCTGTATAGCTCTTTGTAGATATCACTGTGGGAAGCAGCTTCCTGACTCAGGGCCTGAGGAGGGGTATGTGGTAAATAAAGCCCAGGAGAAGAGCTTGAGACTGGAGTCCTCTCCCTGAAACCACTCGGAGTGGGATTCTGGGCAATGCCTCCACCCTCCCACCTTGGCTGTCTCCCGTTTCCCATCTGTGCTACAGCAGGTCTCCTGGGTCCATCAAGTGTGAGTTAAGGACTCCCTCTTCACTACCCACTATTTTTAATGGTCTGCTCTGGAGGATTAATTTGACTGAATGAAGCTGCTTCACTTCTAGAGGAAAATTTTTAAACAAAGCATTCACCTAGTGGGGTTTGTGACAGGGCGAGCCACTTCTCAACCTGCATTAGGCTGGGAACACACGGACAGCCTGGCCCTGCCCGAGTCCCATCAGTCAGAGGTTTATCTCTCAATCATCGCTGCAGGAGGAGAGAAAGCTATGCTCTCTGTGAAAGGGGAACTCCCAGGCCTGTTCAGCTTCTGGATCCCCCTGAAGGCTGCATTTCAGTGACCCTGGCCACCCTTGTACCAGGTACCACCTGCCCCACCAGCAACATCCACATGCAACACGCCTCTGTGCATCCTATTTCCTATACGCTTAGAAATGTTCCCGAGGAGGTGGAGAATTGGCATTGCTCGGACTTGGCAAATACGTGTTCTCAATTTTGATAGATGGCTCTGAAAAATCTATACCAATTTAATTCCCATGTTAATGGGTGTTATGAGAGGGCCTGGTCTGCAGCCCCCACCTTGCTAACATCAAATATTTAAATTTTTGATCCTCTGATAAATTCTCATTGCTGTTTTGTTTTCCCTGATTTACTAGAAACATAGCAAATCTTTTCAAATATTTATTGAGTAGTTGTATTTTTTCACCTGGTTATTTCTTAACTTTTAAATTAAAGAGTAATTTTTTTCTAATTGATGAGTAAATATTAATCCTTTTGCCATTATATATATTTTCTCCTAATCTGTTGCATATTTTCATTTACATTTTATTTTCATATATGGTCAGATAAGAAGTTGCAAAGAAGTTGCAAGGAGCACAGAGAAGTCCCTATACTCTTCCTCCAGCATCCCCCAGTCTTACCTAATTACAGCACAATGGCAAACCCAGACATTTGACATTGGTGCAATATGTGTGTAAAGTACTATGCCATTGTAACACTTGTGTAGATTAATGTAACCACTACCACAATCAAGATACAAAATTATTCTATCGCCACAAAGATTCTCCCCAGCTCCCATTCTACTCCCTACCACCCTGCTCCTACTATCTCTGAGATCAGTCTCACAATATGTGACCTTGTGAGACTGGCTTTTCTCATTCGGCCTAATGCCTTTGAGATCTATCCAAGCTGTTGCATGTGTCAATAGTTTGCTCTTTATTGCTGAGTAGTATTCCACGGTATGAATATACCACAATTTGTTTAACCATTCGCCAAATGAAAGACATTTTGACTTAACAGTTTTTGGCTATCACAAATAAAGCTACTATTACAAATAAAACACACACGTTCACATGCAGCTTTCTGTGTGGATATTCATTTTTGTTTCTCTGGGATAAGTGCACAGAAGCACAATTGCTCAGTTGTATAGTAAGAGTATGTTTAGTTTTTCTCTTTTTTAAAAAGAAACCGACAAACTCTTTTCTGAAGTGGCTGTACCACTTACATTCCCACCAACAACTTAGGAGAGATCCAGTTTCTCTGTATCTTCATAAGCATTTGGTATTGTCACTTTATTTTTTTTTCCTGTCATATAGGTGGGGAGGGATATCTCATTATAGACTTCATTTGCCTTCCCCTTATGGCCAGTGATGTTGAACATCTTGTCATGTGCTTATCTGCTATTATGTGTGTATCTTCAGTGAAATGTCTTTCCATGACATTTGCTCATCTTTCTAATTGGATTGTTTGCTTTCTGCTGTTAAGTTTTGAAACTTCTTTGTAGACATCCTACATGGAGCACTCCATATTAAACATGGCACCTAAACCTACTCTCTGCCTTTATGGATTTTTTTATTCTGGATATTTCATATAAATGGAATTACACAATATGTAGGCTTTTACATCTGGCCTCTTTTACTTTAACATAACATGTTCAAGGTTCATGCATGCTGTAGCATGTATCAGTACTTGATTTCTTTTTATGGTTGAGTAATATTCCATTGTATGGATGGATCACATTGTGTTTATCCATTCATCCCTTGATCAACACTGAGTTGTTTCCACTTTTTGGTTATAAATAATGTTGCTATGAACATTCACATATATTATTTGTAGAAATATCTGTTTGAGTCCTTTGCCCATTTTGAAAGTGGATTGTTGGTGTTTTTGTTATGGAATTGTAGGAGTTCTTTATATATTCCAGTTACTAGACCCTTATCAGATTGATGATTTGCCAATATTTAATATTTTCTGCCATTCTGTGGATTGTCTTTTCAGTTTCTTGATAATGCCCTTTGATACAGAAATGTCTTTTGATGTCTGTTGTCCGATTGGGTCATTTCTCTTGTCATCTTCTCAATCCATGGATTCTCTACTCGGTCTTCTCCATTCTGCTGCTCTGCTCAGTCTTCTCCGTTCTGCCGTTGAGCCCACCCATAGTGTTTCTAATGTTGGTTATTGTATTTTTCAGTTCTAAAATTTCCATTTGGTTCTTTATATTTCTTTGTTGAGCCTTTCTATGTCTTCGTTTTAATTGTGCTTGTCACTGCTCATGAAAATCCTGGTCAGATAATTCTAACATCTGTGTCATCTTGGTACTGGCTTCTGTTGCCTTTTTTTACGCAAGTTGAGATTTTCCTGGTTCTTGATATGATGAGCAATAGCGATTGAATCCAAGATGTTTGGGTACTATGATATGAGACTCTGGACCTTACTTAGAGCTTCATTTTTAGCAGATGTTGCCTGATACTGTATGGATAGAAGGGCTCTGCTTCATTACTTCCAGGTAAAAATGGAAGTCTAGGCCCCCCACTCAGTCTCTCTCGATAACCTTGAGGGCATCTTGTTATGACTGTTCTGGCTCCCCTTTAGTCCTCTGCTGACACCACCCATGCTAGGAGGGTCGGGGACACCTTGTCGGGGACACCTTATTGCTCCTTATGCAACATGTCAGGGGATGCCTTGTTACCACTGCATGGTGGTAAAAGTACTGACCCTCTACTACACCTTCCCTGGCACCACCCTCGTGGGGAGGCCAAGGGGCATCTTGTTATCACCAGAGGAAGGTGGAAGTCTGGGATGTGATGCAAGTCACCACTAGGTGGGAATGAGAGTTTCAGCTCCCACTTGGCTTTTCTGAACTGTGTGGAAGAAATGACTGTGCCTCATTATAACTGGATGAGTGTAAAGTCTGGGCTCTCCTCTAGGCCCTTGCTGACTATTTGTTGAAAAGACTATCTCAAGACTAATTGCTTTTGCTCCTTTGTCAAAGATCAGTTAAATGTATATGTATTGGTCTATTTTTTGACTCTGTTTTGTCCCTTTAATCTATTTGTGTATTCTTTCACCAACATCACATTGTCTTTATTAATGTACCCTATAATAATTCTTTTTTCTCTTTTTTAAATTGAAGAATGCATGTTAGAAGTTTTTATTTTTTATTTTACTTTTTAAACTTTTATTCTAGATACAGGGGTACATGTGCAGGTTTGTTATATGGGAATTCTCGTGTCACCAGGTTTTGTTGTACAGATTATATTATCAACCTGGTACTAAGCCTAGGACACAATAGTTATTTTTTGTGCTCCTCTCCCTTCTCTCAGTCTTCACCCTCAAGTAGAACCCAGCGTCTGTTGTTTCCCACTTTGTGTCCATGTGTTCTCATCATTTAGCTCCCATTTATAAGTGAGAACATGCAGTATTTGATTTTCTGTTCCTGTGTTAGTTTGCTAAGGATAATGGTCTCCTGCTCCAACCATGTTCCTGAAAGGGACATGATCTTATTCTTTTTTATAGCTGCATAATATTCCATGGTGTATATATACTACATTTTCTTTATCCAGTCTACCATTGATGGACATTTAGACTGATCCCATGTCTTTGCCATTGTGAATACTGCTGCAATGAATATACACATACATATTTCTTTATGATACAATGATTTATATTTCTTTGGGTATATACCCAGTAGTGGGATTGCTGGGTCAAATGGTAGTTTTGGTTTTGCCTCTTTGAGGAATTGCTACACTGATTTCCACAATGGTTGAATTAATTTACAGTCCCACCAACAGTGTATTAATATTCCCTTTTCTCTGCAACCTCACCAGCATCTGTTATTTTTTCTTTTTATTAATAGCCATTCTGACCGGTGTGAGATGGTATCTCATTGTGGTTTTGATTTGTATGTCTCTAATGATCAGTGATATTGAGCTTTTCTTCATATGCTTACTGGTTGCATGTATGTCTTCTTTTGAAAAGTGTCTGTTCATATCCTTTGCCCACTTTTTAATGGGGTTGTTTGTTTTTTTTCTTGTGAATTTGCTTAAGTTTCTTATAGATGCTGGATATTAGACCTTTGCCAGATGCATATTTTACAAATATTTTCCCCTACTCTGTAGGTTGTCTGTTTACTCTATTGGTAGTTTATTTTGCTGTGCAGAAGCTCTTTAGTTTAATTAGATTCCATTTTTCAAGTTTTGCTTTTGTTGCAATTGCTTTTGGCATCATCATAATAAAATCTTTGCCAGTGCCTGTGTCCGGAATCGCATTGCCGAGGTTTTGTCTTCCAGAGTTTTTATAGTTTTGGGTCTTACATTTAAGTTTTTAATCCATTTTGAGTTGGCTTTTATATAATTGTTTAAGGAAGGAGTTTTGTTTTAGTCTTCTGCATATGGCTAGCCATTATCCCAGCATCATTTATTGAATAAGAAGTCCTTTCCCTGTTGCTTGTTTTTGTCAGCTTTGTTGAAGATCAGATGGTTGTAGGTGTGTGGCCTTATTTCTGAGCTGTCTATTCTGTTCCATTGGTTTATGTGTCTGTTTTTGTACCAGTACCAAGCTCTTTTGGTTACTGTAGCCCAGTAGTGTAGTTTAAAGTTGGGTAGCTTGATGCCTCCCGCTTTGTTCTTTTTGCATAGGATTGCCTTGGTATAGTAACTCTTGAAGTTGGATAGTTGGATCAGTCCCACAACTTTGTTTCTCTTCTTCAGTATTGTGTTGTCTGTTCTAGGTGACTTGTTTTCCCTTTTCATTTAAACTTTAGAATTAGTTGTTGATATTCACAAAATAAATTTCTGGGATTAAATCTACAGACCAAGTTGAGAATAAATGACATTTTAACAATATTGAGTCTTCTCTCAGTGAATGTAGAATACTCTTCCTTTATTTAGATTTTAAAGATATTTAAAACAAATGTTTTTATTTCTTTCATCAGAATATTGTAGTTTTCCTTATAGGGATCTTCTACGTATTTTGTTAGGTTTATTTCTACATACTTCATAATTTTTTTGGTGTTAATGTAATAATTGATATTGTGTTTATAATTTCACATTTCAGTTGTCATTGCTGATGTTAATTAAAGTCAAAACAGTTGAGTTTTGTATATTAGCCTTCTGTCCTGCAATGTTTCCATAATCACTTATTAGTTCTAGGAGGTTTCTTTGTTCGTTATTTGAGATTTCATACATAGACAATCATGTCATCTAGGAACAGAGATAACTTTATTTCTTTCCTTCTAATTTATATACCTTTTATTTCATTTTCTCATGTTATTACATTAGCTAGGACTTCCCATGGTGAGAGGGGACATCCTTGTATTTTTCCTGATCTTAGCAGGAATGCATCTCATTTGATACCCTTAGGTCACGTGTTGGCTGTAGTTTTTTTTACATATTTTAAAAAAATTAAGTTGAAGAAGTTTATTCCTGGTTAGCAGAGAGTTTTTAATCATGATCTGCTGTTAGATTTTGTTAAATGCTTTTTCTGTATTAATCAATCTGATTATATAATTTTTTATCTTTAGTCCATGAAAGTGGTGGGTTATATTAATACATTTTCAAATGTTAAACCAGCCTTGCGTACCTGAATTAAATTTCGCTCGGTCATGGTGTATGATTATATTTATACATTGTTGGATTTGATTTGATAATATTTTGAAGATTTTTGCATCCTTGTTCATGAAAACTATTGATCTGTAGTTTTACTTTCTTGCAAGATTTTTATCTGGTTTTGGTATTGGGACAATTACGGCCTCATAGAATGAATTAAGAAATGTTCCCTCTGCTTCTATTTTCTGGAAGAGATTGTAGAGAATTAGTGTCATCTTTTTCTTAAATGTTTGGTAGACTTTAACAGTGAAATCCTTTGGGCCTGGTGCTTTATGTTTTGGAAGGCCATTAATTATTAATTTGGTTTATGTAATACATACAGGCATACTTAGATGATCTATTTCTCTTTGTATGAGTTTTGATAGATTTTCTCTTTCAAGGAATTGGTCCATTTCATCTAAGTCATTACTTTTGGGGGCATATTATGCTTTTTAATGTCCATGGGATCAGTAGTGATGGCACTTATTTAATTTGTGATTTTAGTTATTTATATCTTCTCTCTTTTTTTTCTCTCTTGGTTACTTGGCTATGGGTTTATCAGTTTTGTTGATGTTTTCAAATAATTTGCTTTTAGTTTTGTTGATTTTCTCTATTGTTTTTCTGTTTTCAATTTTATTGATTTCTGTTCTAATTTGTTATTATTTGCTTTCTTTTATTCAGGTTCATGCTGTTATTTTTTCTGTAGTTTCCTAAAGGTCGAAGGTTAGATTATTAATTTTAGATCTTTCTTCTATTCTAATATATGCATTTAATGTTGGAAGTCTCTGTATAAGTACTTCCTTCATTGCATCTCACAAATTTTGGTAACTTGTATTTTCATTTTTGTTTAGTTAAAAATATTTTTTATTTTCTCTTGAGATTTCCTTTTTGACCCATTTGCTGTTTAGAAGTGTGTTGTTTAATCTCCAAATAGTTGAGGATATTCTGGCTATCCTCTGTTACTGATTTACTGTTTGGTTCTACTGACAGAACCAAATCTCTATGAGAGAAATCATACTTTGTATGATTTCTGTACTTTTAAACTTGTAATCTCAGCTACTTGGGAGGCTGACGCACGAGAATTGCTTGAACCCAGGAGGTAGAGGTTAATAGTGAGCCAAGATTGCGCCACTGTACTCCAGGCTGGGCCACAGGGTGAGACCCTGTCTCAAAAAATAAATAAATAAATATACATAAATAAATCAATCAATAAAGTTTATGGCCCAAAATGTGATATATCTTGGTGAATGTTCCATGTGAAACTGCAAAGAACATGTATTCTGTTGTTGTTGGATAAAATAGCCTATAGCCATCAACTAGATCCAGTTCTTTGGCAGTGTGTCTAGTTTAACTACGTCTTTACTGATTTTCTGTCTGCTGGATCTGTTAATCCCTGATAGAGGGGTACTGAAGTCTCCAGCTGTAATAATAGATTGTTTATTCCTCCTTGCAGTTCTACCAGTTTTTACCTCATATATTCTGATGCTCTGTTGTTAAGTGCATATGCATCAGAGATTGTTATATCTTCTTGGAGTATTGACCTCTATCATTATGTAATGCCCTTTTTTATTCCTGCTAATTTTCTCTGTTCTGAAGTCTGCTTTGTCTGAAGTTAAGATAGTTACTCCAGCTTTCTTTTAATTTGTGTTGGTATAGTATATCTTTCTACATCCTTTTAGTTTTCTTAAAATTAATCTTTTTATTCTTCCTTTTACTTTTAACCTATTTATGCCTTCGTATTTAAAGGGGGTTTCTTCTAGACAACATAATTGGGTTTTATTTTTTAATCTACTCTGTCAGTTTCTGTCTTTTAGCTGGCATACTTAGACCTTTATGTTTAAAATGATTATTGTTGTTGTTAGATTAATAGCCACCATATTTATAACTGTTTTCTATTTGTTGCAATTGGTTTTTGTTTCTTTTTAAGATCTTCCCTTATTTTTCTGCCTTCTCTAGTTGTAATTGAGCATTTTATATTATTTTGGCATGTAAGTTATACTTCTTTTAAAAAATATTTCTAGTAGTTGCTCCAGAGTTTGCAGTATACATTTACAACAAATTTAAATCCACTTTCAAATAGCTCATGTGTAGTACAGGTACCTAATACAGAGTAATACTGATTTCTCCCTTCCAGCCTTTATAACTGACCAGTATTTATTTTACTTATTTATAAGGTATAATCACCCAATATGCTGTTGCTATTATAATTTGAAAAATAATTATCTATTAGATCAATTAAGAATAAGGAAAATAAATGGCTTAAGATCTGAGTTTCTCTTCTGTATCATTTTCCTTCTCTCTGAAGAACTTTTAAAATTTCTTGCAAGGCAAGCCTACCGGTGACCAATATACTCAGGTTTTGTTTGTCTGAGAAAGTCTTTATTTCTTTTCACTTTGAACGGTAACTTTGCAGTATACAGAGTTCTAGATTGGTAGTTTTTTTTTACTTTTACACTTTATTTTTTATTTTATTTTTTTAAATTTCCAAATCTTTTTTTTTATTATTATTATACTTTAGGTTTTAGGGTACATGTGCACAATGTGCAGGTTTGTTACATATGTATCCATGTGCCATGTTGTTTTGCTGCACCCATTAACTCGTCATTTAGCATTAGGTATATCTCCTAATGCTGTCCCTCCCCCCACCCCACAACAGTCCCCAGAGTGTGATGTTCCCCTTCCTGTGTCCATGAGTTCTCATTGTTCAGTTCCCACCTATGAGTGAGAACATGCGGTGTTTGGTTTTTTGTCCTTGCGATAGTTTACTGAGAATGATGGTTTCCAGCTTCATCCATGTCCCTACAAAGGACATGAACTCATCATTTTTTTATGGCTGCATGGTATTCCATGGAATATGTGCCACATTTTCTTAATCCAGTCTATCGTTGTTGGACATTTGGGTTGGTTCCAACTCTTTGCTATTGTGAATAGTGCCGCAATAAACATACATGTGCATGTGTCTTTATAGCAGCATGATTTATAGTCCTTTGGGTATATACCCAGTAATGGGATGGCTGGGTCAAATGGTATTTCTAGTTCTAGATCCCTGAGGAATCGCCACACTGACTTCCACAATGGTTGAGCTAGTTTACAGTCCCACCAACAGTTTAAAAGTGTTCCTATTTCTCCACACCCTACGATCTTTTTACTTGAACAGTTTGTGAAGAGAAGTCCATCGTAATTCTTGTCCTTTTTCTGCTATATATGTAAGTTACATTTCTCTCTCTCTGTCACTTTTTTTTTTTTTTGCTGGGGAATATTAATTTACCTTTATTTTTACTTTTTTAACTTTTAAGTTTAGGGTTACATGTGTTTCTTTTATTTATCTTGCTTGATGCTTTCCAAGCTTCCCAGATCTGTGGTTTGGTGTCTGTTATCAATTTTGAAATATTCTCAGCCATTATTCAAATTTTTTCTATTCTTTTCCATCTTCTCCTCCTGGTATTCCCTTACACATATGTCACACCTTTTGAAATTGTTCCACAGTTCTTGGATATTCTGTTCCATTTTTCTTCATTCTTTGTTTTCTTCACATTTCCATTTGGGAAGTTTCTACTGACACATCTTTAAGCTCCTTGATTGTTTCCTTGAAGGTGTCCAATCTACTGGGTGAGCCCACCAAAGGCATTCTTCATTTCTCATACAATGCTGTTGATTTCTAACTTCTAAGAAATTTTTTATTTTTAGAATTTCCATGTCTCTGCTTACATTTTACCCATCTATTCTTGCATCTTGCCCACCTTTTCCATTTGAACACTTAGCATATTAATCATAGTTATTTTAAATTTCTGGCATGATAATCCCAAGATTTCTGCTATATCAGAGTCTGGTTCTTTCACTTGTTTCATCTCTTCAAACTGAGTTTTTTGTTATTTTTATACATGACTTGTAATTTTTTGTTGAAAGCTGGACATGATGTATTGGGTAATAGGAACTGAGATAAACAGGCCTTTAATGAGAGCATTTATGATTATCTGGCTAGTAGTAATGCTGTGTTTACTGTTTTCTATAGCTGTAGGTATTATAATTAATTTTATGTATCAATTTTAACGAAGCCATGGGCTGCCCAGATGAAATGTTATTTTGGAACGTGTCTGTAAGGGTATTTCTGGGAGAGATCAGAGTTTGAATTGTGCTATGGGCACAACATAAATCATATAATCTACATCATATAATCTATTCAGGGCCATAATAGAACAAAAGACACAGGAAGGAGACACTCATCCCTTTTTTCCTACCCAGCTTGAGACGGGACATCTCATCTCCTGCCCTTGGACTGGGATTTACATCATTGGCTCCTGTGGTTGTTAGGCCTTCAGACTTGGACTGAATTATACCATTGCGTTTCCTGGGTCTTCAGCTTGTAGATGGCAGATTGTAAAACTTCTCAGCCTCTATAATATATAAGATATCTATCTATATCTATCTATACATATATGTATATAGATCGATCTATCTATCTATCATCTATCTATCTATCTATCTATCTATCTATCTATCTATCTATCTATCTATCATCTATCTATCTATCATCTATCTATATAGATCTATCTATCTGTCTATCTATCTATCTATCTATCTATCTATCTATCTATCTATCTATCTATTCTCAGCCATTATTACCTTAAATGTTTCACATATTTTTCTACTCTTTTCCATTTTCTCCTTCTGGTGTTCTTTTACACATATGTTATACCTTTTGTAATGTTCCACAGTTCTTGGATATCCTGTCCAATATTATATATTGGATATATCTATATCTATATCTATACATCTTATTGGTTCTGTCTTTCTGGAGAACCCTAATACAGTAGATATCTGAGACTTCAATTTTTTCTATTGTTCTTGTTTTTCCCTCCCTTATTGTCTTTACCTTTTCCTAGAAACTCCTTCTTAAGTAGAATCTGGGCCTTGCTGTTCTTTAGCTGTCATCTGCTGTTCTTATTCAGGAGTCCTGGTGATGAGGTGATAAGGTGGAGAAAAGGGTATGTGCTTGCTCTATAAGTCTATGAGTAGTGAGTCTATTACCCCAGCCTATGACCTTAGCTTCCTTCTTCCTAAGATAAGAAAAAAAAATGTGTATGTGTGTATACTCACACACACACACACACACTTACACACACACACACACACACACACACACACACACATTCACATACTACTGGTTCTGTTTCTCTGGAGACCACCAACAGATTATGAATACATTACATGTTAATAAAACATCATGTGAAATGGTTCTTCTTATATACAAGTCACTAGATTAATAGCACATAATACTTTAAATTTAAAGGTTCAAGACAAAGTTACTTTTTAAATTCAGAACTTTAATAAATTGAAGACCAATTTAAACCCATATATCTTTAATTAGTCTTGTTAGCTCACAACCCCAGCCTTCCACTCTTGCAGAAATTTAAATGGCCCTTACTAGCTGCGTGACTTTTGTGACCTTAAGTCAATTAAATTCTTAGTTTACTTATCTGGAAGTGGGGATCGTTTTTGCCTTTTTATTTTTAAGGATTTTTGTGGGAATCACAGAAGTTTATGAAAACTCTGTAAGCTGTAAAGGGCTACTCTGCTTATAAGTAATTATCATCAAGTATAATTGGTGAGGATTCAACTAATTCACACTGTGGTCACATTACATTATAACTGGCCCTGAAGCCTTAGAGAAGGACAGGTGGGGCCATAGAACCCAGGTGGAACATGACTGCATTAATAACATTGAATGATGCTCTTGACATTTTACTTCAATTTTTCAGATTATGTCAAGAAGACAGTCTGCTCAGAAATAGACTTTTCATGTTTCTAAAACTGATTGCTTCTTTCATAATGAAAAATTATGCCCAGGCTCAGAGCCTTTTGAAGGCAATTTTATTTGGCAATAATTCAATAATTTTTATAAAATAGTTATAATTACCTTCTATTTACATCTGATGATACTAACTTTCCATTTACTATAATGATGTGTGGTATCCTTTTAAAATAAATGCATTTAAATGAAAAAACTTGTCTTAATTGTACAAGTGAGATGGAAATGTGGCAAACACTGGGAAAACGGGATGTAAAAGATTGAAGATGGGAGAAACACTACTCTAAAATGCTCTAAATGCCCAAAAATATTTTTCTGTACTAGTGTGCATCCTCTCATCTACAAATGCAAGATTCTACCTTGGAATCTTGAAGAATGGTAGGGTGTTCTCTTGTTGCCTTTCTTGCATTAGCTTGTTCTGTTTTTTTCCATCCACCTTGTAAGGTAGGAGTTAACATCTCTGTTTTGTAGATGGGGGAATGAGATGTGGAGAGTGTCCTTGTTCAAGGTCATACTGTGTCAGTGCTGTAGCCACTATTTAAATTGGGGGCTGTGGGGTAGAAAACAGAGCAGGGAAGGGTCTGTGTGGAGAAGGTGATAGTGATGCAATGTCAGCATCACTCACTCACTCAAGGTCAGGCTCTGGGAAGCTGACTGTGAGAGAATTCCGGAAGATAAGAGCCTTGACACCTTTAACTCTTTAACTAGGGCCTAGCTGAGGCAGGACAGTGTTTTCCTTCTTCGGGGGAAAAATGCAGTTTGCCTTCTGGCAAGTTTTGTTCAGATCTCTGGTTCTGACTATGGGCAGATGGTTTTTAATAAATGTCCAGAGGGAGAAGGAATGAAGAGAGACCGAAGGAACAAAAGGAGAAGAGAGGAAAAGATCACTCTAAGAGCTTCAGTTCCTTGGGAGTCCCGTATTCTTCCTGGTTCCTTCCTAGGGTGTCATGGAGATATTTGAGGCATTTTGCTAAGGTTGAAAATGGGATGTTTATAGCACCTCAACCCTGGCAGACAGATGGAAACAATTAACACCATATCTTAAAAATCCCATAGTTGGAAGCTGCTCAGCAGCCCTGATGTTTAAAATCCGTTTCTGGATGGTTGGAGCAGAGAAAAAAAGAGACAGGAAATATGATGTGCTCATCACCTTTTATGTGCTGAGCACTTGGGCAGTTCTATGAGGTCGCTGCTGCTGTTAGCCCTATTTACCAGATGATAAGACTGAGGCTCAGAGAGGTAAGTATGTGCCCTGTGCCCAGGGTCAAGGAGCTAAGAATTCAACCTCCCAAAGCTCATGTCTTTTTCAGGCAAACAGGTGGAGAATGTTGAATGACAAAGAGCCTGGGGTGGTCTGAATAAAGCCTCCCTCTAAAAAAAGATAAAGGTTCGCAGGGTGTGGTGACTCACACCTGTAATCCCAGCACTTTGGGAGGCTGAGGAGGGCGGATCACTTGAGGTGAGGAGTTAGAGACCAGCCTGGCCAACATGGCGAAACCCCATCTCTACTAAAAACATAAAAATTAGCCGGGAGTGATGGTGGAAGCCTGTAATCCCAGCTACTCAGGAGGTTGAGGCAGGATAATTGCTTGAACCTGGGAGGCGGAGGTTGCAGAGAGCTGAGATCACGCCACTCCACTCCAGCCTGGGTGAGAGAATGAAACTCTGTCTCAAATAATAATAATAATAAGTAAATAAAATAAAAAATAAAAATAAAAAAATAGAAAACGTAAAGGTATCCACATCCTGATTTGTGGAACCTGTGAATGTTACAGGCAGGAAAAAAAAAAAAAAAAAAGAGACCAGGAGATTTAAAATAGAAGGGGCGAAGGCGATGTGACCACAGAGGCAGAGATTGGAGTGATGTGGCCACAGCTGAGGAATGTGAGCAGCTGGCAGAAGCTGGAGGAGGCCCGGGAAGGATTCTCCCTCAGGGCCTGTGGAGGGACCATGGTCCTGCAGACACCCCGACTTCAGCCCAGTCAAACTGATTTTGGATTTCTTGTCTCTGGAACTGTGAGATAATAAATTTCTGTTGTGTTAGTCTGCGAGGTTTGTGGTAATTTGTTATAGAAGCCACAGGAAACCATACAGGGCCTCAAATAGAATCCTGAGGGACAACATTTCAGGGACCGTGAGAGGGAGAAAGAATGCCGAGGAGGTGAGGACAAACCAGGAGTTTGGAGAAACAAGGAGTGTTCCAAGGACAGACAGTGGCCCGGTCCCCTGACCCATGAGGCCAGGAGTTGTGTGACTCGTCCCCATCCTGCAAGGCCTCCTCTGCTTCCCTTGGTTCCATGCCTTCTCTTCCTGGGCAGTGGCACCTTCGGCTCCAGAGCTGAGAAGGTCCTTAGAGACCTCTGAGACCTTGGTCCAACCTCTGTCCCAATGCAGGAGTGTCTCCAGGGCATTCCAGAGGGTTGTCAATCTTGCTAACCAGCCACAGATGAAGGCCAGAGGTCATGGATGGTGTCTTGATGGAGAGTTGGGGAGGGGAGATGAATGAAGACAAAATACCGAAATGTGACCAAAGTCTCACAGTTCAAAAGCCGCTATATAGTCAGTCAATCAATATACGATTAGGGATAACAGAGATCCTTACTTCTTCAGAAGCCAGCACTTTACAAATGCTGCAAAATATCTTGGCAACTAATGCATATGGTGTGCCGCCCGGGTGAGGTGGCTGATCCCTGCAGCTGACACTCAGGGATCGACTGGGCAGCTGTCTAGGGGACAGGGACCCAAGGGTTCTTCCTGGGTGGGGGTGCAGGGAGCAGATGCGAGCCTTGCCCTTGATTAAAACCATCCCCACTTACAGGACTGGTGAACATCAGATGAGCTAAGGAGTTTGCAGTCAGCCCTCTGGAACTCTCCCTTCCTTCTAGTTAATACTCAGCCGCAGGCCAGTGTCAAAAGGCTTCTCCCTGGCTTTACAGTGTGGGTTGCACGTGCTCTGCAAACTAGCAGGTAGGCCAAGATTCTTACTGCTCCTATGCCAAAATGCAAACTCTTTCTCTTGACCTAAGAGGTCTGCAGGCAGATGGGGCCCGCCCACCTCTCCAATTCCACCTCCCACCTCTCTAGCCCTGGCTTACCGCCCTCACCTCCCTCACCATGAGCGGGCTTCTCTCAGTTCTTGGAATCTGCCAAACTCTCTTGTGCCTGCTCTTCCCTCTACCTGGGAAGTTTTTCCCATGGCTGGTGCCTTCTCAACTTCCAAATCTCAGCTTCAGTGACACCTCCTGGAGGTGCCTTCCTTGACCACTTCAGCTAGGATGTCCCCCACACCAAAAGCTTGTTATCATGCATTGCCTTTTCTTACTTCATAGTCTAACACTCTACAGAATTATTTTATTTGCTTACCTTCTCATTGGCTGTCTCCCTCTGCCCATCCCCATGACTCTCAGGGTAGGTTGTTAACATTCTTTCTCATTCTACTCATAGTACAGAGCTTGAAATATACTAGATCCTTGACGAGTATTTATTAAATGTGGTAATGGCTGAGGGAAGGCTGTAGGGACAGCCTCACAGATGAAGCTCAGGGCTGCTCTTGCCATGGCACATGGGAGAGGGAGGCCCAAGTGGGAGCATTAAAGATCAAGGTCAGGGGAAAAGATTCTAGCCCGAGGCAGGCCAGGGAGAGGGGCTGCTACAGGCTAAGGCCAACAAAAACAAGTCCTGGCAAACAGGATGCTCCTCAGCCTGGAAACTCATTGGAAAGGGCCCAAGGAAGCTTCTGGATGGGCTAGTGGGATCTCCAATGGCAAAGAAGACTTCTATGCTACTAGATGAGCCCCGAAGCCTTCAGATAGTGGAGTCAGTATAGAGGGTCAGTCTGCGTAGGTGAGATCTGGGAAGTTGTATGAGAGATAAGGGTAGTGGAGGGGCCCCACAAAATGCCCGTTGACTGGTTGCTTTCCCAGAATATCCTCACTGTCAGATCTCTCTATGCAGTGGGATCCCTGCATCCTTTACATAGTTAATGATCCCCTTTACAGTGCGTGATACAGCCAACCAGACCATGAAAAACTTGGAGAGAGGAGCCCAGAGGCATCTTGGTGTGATGGCTAAAGGCTAAAGACTGTTTCATAGCCTGAGATTACAGGCCCCATAAAGTGCTTCACGGCATTTCCACAGCCAGCATAATATGGTGGGGAAGAGCCCTGTCTCTGAGACCAAGAGCATAAACCCAAGTCCAAGCTGTGTGACACTGGTCAAGTCACTTAACCTCTCTGTTCCTCATCTTTAAAATGGGCATGACGATAGCCCTATTTCAGAAGGCTGTCATGAGGCTTAAATGAGTTAGCACATAAAGCACTCTGAACGGTGCCTGGCGTAAGTAAATGCTATGGAAGTGTTTACTTGTATTGTCATTCAAGGAAGTAGCAGTGGGCTTTGAAATAGTATTCACAATATCACACAGAGATAACAATGTTAATTGTGAGTCCAGGCTGGTTCTTGAGGGCTGGTGGGCTAGTGTAGAGAATTATCTTACTTCATAATCTATCACGAGCCCAGTGTGATGGAACATGGTGAGGGAGGAACATGGTGAGGGAGGTAAGCAAGGGACAGGGAGGTGGGAAGTGGAGTAGGAGAGGTGGGCAGGGCTCATCTGCCTGCCAGACCTCTCAGGTCAAGAAAAGGAATTTGCATTTTTGCCTAGCAGCAATACAAATCTTGGCCTACCTGCTAGCTTGCAGAGTATTCATAACCCACGCTGTAGTCCTGAGGCCAGCCAGGGAAATTCAGAGCTCTGGATGGTTCCCAGGCTTCCCGCACTCTTCAGAAACCAACTTGGCACTGCGGACAGATCATAACATTCCACTGTAACACTGTGGTTAGTCAGGCAGGGAGTTGGTGCAGAAAACTGGAATGCACACGTTTCCTTCTCAGAGGGAAGACAGGGGAATGCTTGTGCATTGGAACAAGTATGACAACTTTTTTTTTTTTTTAATTGAAAGGATGATGAGTAATTTCGTCACTGACTCATGGATCATGGTTATATTTGATATGGAAGTTGAGATTCTGACACTTCCAATAACAAAAACAGCAACTTCAAGCCTCAAGTGACTCTTAGCTTTAACGAAAAGAAAGGTACTTGATTGGCAAACCCGATCAGTTATGTGCTTTTCCAGATGTTGATGCTCCTTTAAAAAAAATTCTGATAGGAGAAAAAAGGGTTCCAATCAAAATACATTTTTATTGTCTTTTACATTTACCTATGTTATTGTCTTTACGGGTGCTCCCATTTCTTCGTGTGGATTTGAGCTACTGTCCAGTGTCTTTCATTTCAGTCTGAAGGACTCCATTAGGATTTCTCGGAGGGAAGGGTGTGCTAGCAACAAATTTGCACAATTTGTGTTTATGTGAATAGGTCTTAATTTCTCTTTCAATTTTGAAGGATTGATTGCTTTGTTGTTTACTAAATTCTTGTTTGACAGTCTCCCCTCCAAGTATTTTGATATTGGGTGGGGTTTTTCTAACTGCTTTGTGACTAGAAAAAAATGCATTAAGTCTTTGAGGCTGGTGTGACTAGTTAAGACCATACGTCATCCAACTGCCTTTTGGCCTCCATGGTTTTTGATGAGAAATCAACTGTTCATTTTATTGGGGAGTCCTTGTTTGTGATGAGTCCTAAATATTTTCTCCCATTTCCCTCCATAAAAGTTTATGGTTTCATGTTCTATATTAAATCTATGATTCATTTTGAAGTAATTTTTGCATAAGGTGCAAGGTTTAGGCCCATGTTCAGCTTTTTTCCATGATGGATCCAGAAGTATTTGTTGAAAAGTTTGTCCTCCCTCCATTGAATTATTGTACTGAAATAATGGTCTTCACTAGCCACACCAGCCTAGAAGACTTTTAATGCATTTTTGTCTAGTCCTAAAGCAATTTTAGAAACCCCACCCATTCAATATTTTATTTTGGGATTTAGAGATTTTTTGTATAAGAATCATGGTCTTGTTTTTCCCCCTTCTTATCTTTAATAAGCAACCTTTCACTGTGGCTATAGAGAGTTAGAAAAATGTGGTGGAATAGGAATGCCTAGTCTGTAAGTCTCAAACAGTTTCTAAAAAGAGAGGAGAGATAAAAAAAGGAAAGACAAGGAAAGGAAAAGGAAGGAAAGGAAAGAGAAAAGAAAAGAAATAGAAAAGAAAAAGAGAGAGGGACTGGAGTTCAGCTTCGAATTCATCACTTTTTACCTGATTACCTTGGACTTCTTTCCTGTCTGTAAATGGAAACAATACTCCCTTCTTCACAGACTTCTTGTGATAATTGACAGCTCAGAGGTCAAGCTTCCTGAGGAGGTCCTGCTGCGGCTCCTTTCCTGCCCCAGGGAGAGGTGGCAGACCAAGCCTCTTTCTCCTGAGACCTGCCTCTCTTCCTGAGGCTGGAGGAGGCTGGTAGCAGAGGTGTCTGCAGGGAGCTGGGCAGCTGGGGCGTAGATCTTGGATTAGTGTGCCAATGGGGGATGGGGGTGCCTCTATGTGCTCACCATCTAGCACCCGACACTGCACACCCGCCCTGCTTGAGCTCTGGCTGTAGAGAAAGATCAGTGAGGACGTAAATGGATTAGGAAAAGCCCGCCTGGCTTCTTCCGGTACCACCTAGCACCTGGGTCTCTGGAGATCAGTGGGTGGCAGCTTTTTCAGGGAGACAGACATTTAAACATCAGCTTTGGTCTAAAGGCCCTGCTTCCCAGAAGAGGGAAGAGAAGACTAGACCTCTTCAGCCTCCTCCAGTTTCTCTGTGAGGCTGCCCCTTTCTGAAACGTGGGGCTTATATTTCTGTTTAGTGAGTCGCTCTTGCACTTCAGGCAGGTGCTGGAGAAAGGGGTGGTACTGGCACCAAATCTAACTGCATGTGGCAGCCAGAGATGAAAGATGTGAATTATGTATAGCAGGCAAAAATGGTTAGCTAACTTCTCCAGAGAGAGCAGGAGAGGAGGCCACACACTACCCAGGTGTAGGTTACTCTCTGCAACAGCTCCCACCCAGCTGGGAGGTGCTGTTCTCATGTTTCATTTGGTCGTTCATTTATTTATTCATTTAACCTTTCATTTGGGAGTTTTACTGTTTGTTTACTCATTTATTCACTGAGAACTGACCAGCCAGCCTGGCCAGTCCCCCAATTAACATTACTTTAACTCCTCTGTGTGCTTGGCTCTGTGCCTGACTCCAGGGACCCAGGTGCTGAAAACACACTGCCGGTGCGCAGTAGTGGTGGGACCATGCCTGGCTGGGTCAGAGTGGCGAGTACGGGCCTGGACATGTTCCTGGACATTGCAGAGGCCCTGTCACATGCATGTCTTTATCGTAGGCATGAGCCTGTCCTCTGTGACGCTGGCCAGCGCCCTGCAGGTTAGGGGTGAAGCTCTGTCTGAGGAGGAAATCTGGTCCCTCCTGTTCCTGGCCGCTGAGCAGCTCCTGGAAGACCTCCGCAACGGTAAGAGAGTGTGTTTGGGGGCAGTCAAATCCCAGGGAGTTGTATGTGAAGCTTCCCACACAAACACAGTTCTGGCTGCTGCTGCTTTTTTTAAAAAAATTTTTTTTCTTATCAACCTCTGAGAGCACAGAACAAGGTTGCTGCTTCTTGGTCTGTGATTACTCTGAGGTATTAGAATGAGTAGACGAATAACACCCACCCTTGGAGCTGCACTGGGAGGACAGGCCTGACTCTTGGACCCATGCCATGTGGCAGAGTTGAAAGAAAGGCCTTGCTTCCGCCTTGGTGTTGCAGCATTTCCAGGCATGCAAAGCTGGGAGGATTTAGAAAGAGAGTGGCTGCAGTGCTATGGGCGTCTAACAGCACATGGGCTGTCTCTGGGCATAACCAAAGAGAGGCAGGTGGTGGTCACCCAGGACACCCCTACACTCTGTCCACCAGATGTTGCACTAGTCTGTGCCCCATCAGAAGGCAGACCTGGCCAGGCATGGTGGCTCACACCTGTAATCCCAGCACTTTGGGAGGCCAAGGTGGGCAGATTACCCGAAGTCAGGGGTTTGGGACCAGCTTGGCCAACATGGTGAAACTCCATCTCTATTAAAAATACAGAAAAAAAAAATTTGCCAGGTGGGGTGGCACTCGCCTGTAATCTCGGCTACTCGGGAGGCGGAGACAGGAGAATTTCTTGAACCCAGGAGGCAGAGGTTGCAGTGAGCCAAGATTGTGCCACTGCCCTCCAGCCTGGGCAACAGAGCAAGACTCATCTCAAAAAAAAAAAAAAAAAAAAAAAAAAAAAAGGCAGACCCACCCAGTGTTCTAAACAGGGGAGGTTAATAGAAAGAATTCCTAAACTGTGTTTGAAGAGCAACTGTAAGGCATAAGAAAATGCTGGTGGGGTGTGGTGGCTCACTTCTGCAATCCCAGCACTTTGGGAGACCGAGGCGGGTGGATGACCTGAGGTCAAGAGTTCAATACCAGCCTGGCCAACATGGTGAAACCCTGTCTCTACTAAAAATACACACACAAAATATTAGCCGGGCATGGGGGCGTGCACCTATAATCCCACCTACTCGGGAGGCTGAGGCGGGAGAATCGCTTGAACCCGGGAGGCAGAGATTGCAGTGAGCTGAGATCGTGCCATTGCACTCCAGCCTGGGTGACAAGAGCACGAAACTCTGTCTCAAAAAAAAAAAAAAAAAAA
The DNA here is from genome assembly GCF_028878055.3 of Symphalangus syndactylus. NCBI lineage: Eukaryota > Metazoa > Chordata > Mammalia > Primates > Hylobatidae > Symphalangus > Symphalangus syndactylus. The sequence goes on from NC_072426.2 coordinate 85,308,635, forward strand.
AAAAAGAAAGAAAAAGAAAAAGAAAATGCTACTGGGTCTCCTGAGGGCAGGTACCCAGTGAGGGATAAACTTTGAAGGGAAGCCCCATTCCCTGTTTGGGGTTCAGATCTGTGGGAGGAGCTGTGCTTGCAGCCCACGATGATGGTAGAATTTGCTGGTGTGCCCCGCCAGACGTGGTCTGCAGTCATGGCCCAGGCAATAGCCACCGGTGGCAGGAGCACGCACTACAAGTGGGGGTTGGGGTGACCCTTTGGGGTGTAGGTAGGCTCAGGCGAGTCACCTCTCTGGAGGTTGGTGTGGGCAGGAGGGCCGCTAGAGTCCTGCGTAGATTTGAGAAGGTGGTCACATGTCAAGTCCAGGCCTTAAGGTGGCCAAGTGACCTCACATCCTGGGCATGTGTTCTGTGCAGAGCCCAACCTCCAGGTGGCCTCACACTTGCTCTAAACTCCAGAAACTGCAGGATAGATAAGGCCTCCTGTAGTGTCTCTTCAGAGCCCTCTAATGAGAAAGCTGCACACTGTGCGCTCAGTAAAGGAGAGACCTAAGGTAGAGGTATCCAAGGATGACTATGGGGCTCCTAGGCATTAAGCTCCAGAACAAATGCTGAGTGCCCACACTCAGGTGTCAACTCAGAGGTCACACGTGCTTGGGGGCTTCAGTGCATGCAGCAGAGGCTCCTGGCGTGAAAGATCACACATGTTCTGTGAGGGCGACGGGTCCCAGCGTGGGCCTATGGAGGAGGCTGTGCACCTGTGCCTTCAGCGTCATCTTCTCCCTCTTCCCCACCGTGGAGGTTCTGATGAACAGCTACAGAGCTCCCAGAAGACTAGCTGCCTTGGATCCTGGTCTGTCTCTAGAGAACTCAGGCTTGTGCTAAATTCCAGGTGTGCCTGACCCTCTCTTTACCTTTTACCTTGAGACTCTTTGGCCACGGATGAATTTAGGTGCAGGTGCTAACTTCCTGGCCATGGCCACAGTCACCTTTTATTATACATGTTCCCATGCATCAGGGTTGAATTTATTCTGTTCCATGTCTCCTGCGGGTCTTGCTCACATTCAGTTCCAGAGATGGGTACTGGCAGGCACCTGCTGGGCACAGTCCCATGCTGGCACCCCAGATGGAAGCTCTGTCTCTACAGCCCCATCACTGGCTTGGTTTCAGATTCCTCGGACTATGTGGTCTGCCCCTGGTCAGCCCTGCTTTCTGCGGCTGGAAGCCTTTCTTTCCAAGGCCATGTTTCTCACATAGAGGCTGCTCCTTTCAAGGCCCCTGAACTGCTACAGGGACAGAGCGAGGATGAGCAGCCTGATGCGTCTCAGGTAAGCTGTGCAGCTACTCTGCAGCTCCTGAGTCCTGCGCCCTGGGAAAGCCCCGTCCCAATGGCAGCCTCCCCAGCTCCCAGCTCAGCCTTGCAGAGCTTGGTTCTCAACACCAAGCCAGAGTGGGTTTCAAGAGTTTTATTCCCAGGATTTCTTGTCAACAACTTACTAGCTCATGGACAAGGGCAAGTCCACTTCTCTGAGCCCCAATTTCTACATTGGTAAAGTGGGGTTAATGTGGCTTAATTGATCAGGTTATTATCAATATTCCAAAAGAAGTGTTGAAAAGCTGTGGTTAAGTGGTCTGGCACATTGTTACCATTGGTAATATGTAGCAGGACACCTCAAAATGACCCAACACGTCCTCAACTAGGAATTTATTCTAAGGCACAAGTAAAGATAAATTTAGCTGCAGCAATGCTGATTGTTGTATTGCTGACATTAGTGATAAATTGAAAACAAGCTAAATAGTCAGTGGGAGAGGACATGAGACAAAACACCATTAAAATGAGGCTGTAGAAGCTTATTTAATGTATTGAAAAAAATTCAATATATGTGCACATAATATTATCCAAGTTTGGTTAGAGAGGATGAAAGAGAGAGAGAGAGGAAGTTCTAAAAATACATACACCAAAGTGTCTGCAGTGATTGTTTCTGGGTGGCAACATCAGTGGAGACTTTTGGTTTTTCAACAATGGACATGTTTTGCTTCTGAACAGCAAAAGTTTCCAGTAAACATCATTTTTAATTTCAAAGAGAATTTCAGTTCTCTCGAAGGAGAGAATGATGCAAGGCAGCCACACAACACGGGATGGGGCATGGTGGGTGTTTCCTCAGAGAGTTCTGTTTCTTCTTCCTCGCCCTTTCATGAGAAAAGTGCAGATGTGAAAATGCTGCTACCCTCAGGAGGCATCCTGGAATGGGAGCTGCTTTCCCTCCAGGCTCTGAAAGGCAGAGACTGGGGACGTGGTGGCTTCCAGATTTGGTTTGTCTGGGTCCACGTGTCTGTAAGTCAGCCCACAAAAGTGAAAGCATAAGAGTTCCAGTTCCAGTGACCCCAGCTCCGGCACTCCCCGGCCCCGACATCCTGGAAGTCACTCTGGCATCCAGGCCCACATATCTTCTTACAGTGCCAGGGCCCCAGGGGTGAATCACTGATTCCTGGATTGGACACAGACTTGCGTGCCTCTCAGGTCTGTTTGGGGCTCTTGGCTCCACCTACACCGAGTTGTCTCTTATGCCCTGGACTCAGCTAAGATGTCACATCTTGAGCCCTGGGACTGGGATTTCTGTGTGACTGCTAAAGGACCATGCCAATGCAACCTGAGAATGCAGGGGAGTTATCTTCTTATGGGGGAAACTTAGCCAGTGGTAAATAAGAGTCTGGAGTGAACGAAGAGGATATGTTTTCCCTCCTCTTTCTCTCGTGGATGGCTTTGTGCTGTGCAAGCCTTGCAAGCCTTCTAGAGAAGTCCTGAGTGCTAGGAAGCCCTGTCTGCTGCACTTCAGGCTGTGCTCTGTTGCTTGTTGCAAGGAGGTGGCCAGCATTTTGACCCTGCATATCACATTGGTCCCTGTCTCCCTTCCTATTTTCTCTACACTCTCATTGCCCTGGGCTTGCAGCCCCTGAATGAAGGGTCTGCAGTTAACCCTTGCCTCAGGCTCCACTTTCTGATGTACCTGAGCTAACACAGATTTGAGTGCTCCTGGGGTCCTTCCCTGACCATCCCAGCACTCACTGGTGAGGATCAGGCATCACCCTTCTGATTGCAGGTTGGCCTCCATTGAGTACCTTGTGAAGGCCTCCTCTGCCCAGAGCATCTTTGAGCTGGAAAATAATATGTTCCTTCCTCCTGCACACTTTCCTCCAGGCAGAGGCATGAGGACTCCAATAGATTCAAGGCTAATAGGTTGAGTTAAGAACTGGCTAAATGTGTTGCTGAGTCCTGGCCAGGAAGATGAGAGTGAGTGTGAGCTGGGAGAGATCCAGTATGAGAGGGACTGAGCTCTGAACTAACCAAACATTGGTTTAGTGCTCTAGGCATATGAAGCATGGCAAGTGGAGTGGGCTTTAAGGGGCCAGAGCCACCAGCCTCAAGCCCTGTTTATTAGGCCAGGAGGCAGAGTGAACTGGTTACTTGATCTCTTTCAGCATCTCTAACACTCAGTTCTGTTCATCACTGTTCTTTTCCATCCATTACAGGCTCCTCTCTTCATCCAATTTGGCATGGGTCCATGAGGGGTTGGTTGGGCAACTAGGAGCTAGGAGAATGGTCCCCGGACAGGCTGTGCTCAGAATCCTCCCCCAGTCCTGGGCCTCGTTCTAATGCTGGGAGGGTGTACCCAGACCCCTCTCCTTGGACCAACATCTGCCCTAAACAGTGCACTGACATATTTCCCCAACTACTTGGCATCTTAGCCCCAGGTGCAGGTCAGGTGGAAGGTGTGGGCAGGCCTCTAACTACAAGTCATCTGTGCTGCCAGTACCCCATCCCATGCTCATGGCAGACCTCACCAATCAAACATGGTGTTCTTTCCCACTGAGCCAGGAGTTGCCTTCAAAATCCTTCTACCAGCCTCTACTGGCAGTGTCTACCAATGGGCTGAATTCAGAATTTTGGATGAAGCCTTTTGTCACTGTGGCCAGGGACTTGCTCTAAGACACTTTTAGACAGAGCCCTTGGAATCCAGGTGAGCTCCCAGGTGTGGGTGGTGCCTCTGGCAGTGCTCAGGATGCTGGAGCTCTGTCTGCACTTCAGTCCCTGCAGCTCCATGAGTCTCTATGCTCCCTCGTGCTAACCATGTGGGAAGACCAGCCTTGCAGGTGGCAGTCACTGCAATTGGTTCTGGGAGCTTATTGGGTTAATGAGAAAGAAGTGGCTGTCTACCAAGCCCCTGCTGTTCGGGTCCTTTCTCTGGAAATTGGGGTGCAGCTTGTGAACTTTCTTGCATGGTATCTATGCACATTCATCTGAGGGGTGGGAGCTGGTTTCAGGATATAATTTCAAACAAAGATGAGAGCTAATGAGCTGTCACAGGTGACAGTGAACACATCTTGACCTTGAGATGTGAACAACCAAAACCAAAAACTAAAACTCCTTGTATTAAACCAAGTGGGTGGCTCAAATAACTGTGTGTTTTTACATGCAATGTTTCATTACCTCATTGTTTCCTTCTAAAGTCCCAAAAATCATTTCCTGAGAAGACAGATCTTAAGGGAAATGTGCCTTGTCAGTTATAATAGAAGCCCCACAATAAACACCAACTAACATTGATTGAGGACTGGTATAATCCAGAGGCCATGTAGACAAGTGGGGACAATTAAAGTACCTACGTCACAGGATTGCAGTGAGGACTAAATAAGTTTATATGGGTAAAAGACTTAGAATAAGGCTTGGTATATGGTAAGTGCTCTATGTCCAATAATAACAATAATGGTAACAATAATAATAGTTAATATTACCATCTTCGGGTACTTTTGACTTGATCTTTATTAGAATTCAGGCAGAATAGTCATTTTTGAGATGAAGAAACCAAGGGTCAGAGATGTCAGACAATGCTCTTCCCATGACATCATTTTGCTTTTTGACAAGATATGGTGCTTTGTAATCAGGCTGAACTGTAATGTGTCATGGAAACAGAAGGCCTAAAATACAATGGCCAGGGCCAAAGATATGGTTATTAGTTACCTAACAAGAGGTCTAGGGATTGGTCAGCAGCCTTTTCATGTCATCAAGGATCCAGGCTGTGTATTTCCATTCTACCTTCCCCAGTGGCTGGCTTTCTGTCCTATGCTTGCTGCCTCATTGTCACGGAATGGTTGAGAAGACTCCATGTATCAATCACATCAATGTTGAAGGCAGGAACAAAGGGGAAAGCGTGGGGCCAGTCACATGTGTCCTTTTGTCAATAAAGCAAAAGCCTTATCAGAAGCCCCCTAACGATTTCTCTCATGCCTTTCACCAAATCTGAGTGTCACGGTTTCTGCTAGAAAGCAAATTTCTGGCTTTCTAGCCTCCAGATTAGGAGGCAACAAGTGTTAAGGGAGTTGCAGGTGGTGCTAGACTAGCCAGACAACAGTGTCTGTTCGTGTGGAAATTGGATTGTATTTTTCTTGCAGAGCTGTGGAATAACAGAGATGATTGAAATCTAATCATGTACTCTTCTTTTGGGCAGATGCACGTCTATTCTTTAGGAATGACCCTCTACTGGTCGGCAGGGTTTCATGTTCCGCCACATCAGGTTTGTCAACAAGATACTCCAAGTCTTGCTGGGCTATGTCTCTGGGTTTATTTAGTGGTTTTCTCCTGGGCAGGGACCACATTTACTGAGCACACATACTGCCACTCTCCCCTCCTTTAGGTCCTAGGCAGGCGTTGAGAACTCATCACACAACTCCTTCCTGCTAGTGCAGAAACAACCTCAGAATCCTACTCAACATAGCACTCCAGGCAGCCACAATTTGGATTGGCAAGCAGGATAAGTTTGGCCATCTCCGCTCAGAGAAAGTATTAATAGCAAGCTAGAGAATTTTATAGACACTGAAGATACAGATTTACATATATTTTAAAAAGGCTTTAAAACAGCCCTTCCCAAAGTGAGATGCTTCCCTGAAAAAGGCTTCTGGGCTCAACAGATTTGGGTAAATGCTCCCTACAATATCTCCCTCTCAAGAATTTTTTAGAGTCTTTTTTTAAAGACTACAGGAAGGCTTAAAGCTTAGAAACTTAACTTTATCCTGGCTGGGCACGGTGGCTCACGCCTATAGTCCTAGCACTTTGGGAGGCTGAGGCGAGCAGACCACTTGAGCTCAGGAGTTCGAGACAAGCCTGGCCAACATGGCAAAACCCTGACTCTACTACAAATAAAAAAATTAGCTGAGTGTGGTGGCATATGCCTGTAGTCCCAGCTACTTGGGAGGCTGAGGCATGAGAATCGCTTAAACCCCGGGGGCCAGGAGGGGAAGGTTGAAGTGAGTGGAGATCAAACCACTGCACTCCAGCCTGGGCAACAGAGCAAAACTCTGTCTCAAAAAAGAAATACATAAAAATATCCTAATATTTTACACAATTTTCGACTACAGAATAGAAGTGTTTGTGTACATTTCCATTTGACACTATAACAATTCCTTAGAGACTGGTGCCACAAGAACACATGCTGGAGAGCCCTGCTCAGCTGACCCGGCCAGACTAGCTCCCTCCCTCCTCCTCCCTTCCTTCCTTCCTGCCTTTCTTTCTATTCACCCCTACCCTCTCCAGTTCAATATCCGGGTGCTTCCTGGGTGGTCTTTCTAAAAGAGAGACCAGCTCATGACCATCCTCACATGCAACCTTTTGTAACACCTCACTGCCCATGGGGTTGCCTTCTGGCTTCTCAGTGAGACACACCTGGAGCCTAGGATAGGGTCCCTGCTCCCATCTGGTTCTGCTTTGGCACTCTGCCATAATCAGGACCGGCTTCCTGGGTGTATGTCCTGGGTGTGTGACCCTGTGTCACAGCACAGGGTCCTGCATTTAGTTTAATGCTCTGCTAACACTGTCTTGGAATTCTTAATAATTTTGAACAAGGGACCCCACATTGCCATCTTCCCCCAGGCCCCTGTCCTGCTCATAATCCCCTTCCCTTCAGATGCATGTCAGCTCATCTGCACCTTCATGCCTTTGCACACACTGATCCCTTCACCAGCACCTCACTCTCCACTTTCCTCTTGGTTAACTCCAGCCTTGGCTAAGCCCCTTCCTCTACATTAGTGCCATGGCCTGTGCTTCCTAAGGTCAAAGCCCTTGTCATCTTCTATGGTCTTTGTCTCTTTTAGTGACTGTCTCTCTCGTCACACCATTATTTTCCTGGAGGCAGGGACTGTATCTGGTGTGGCTGTGCAGACCAGGCGCAAAAGACGCCTGGATTTACTGCGACGGCAGGACTCAGCATCTTGGCTGTACACAGAGATAGGTGCTCACAGCTGATGCTCCCCGGCAAGAAGCGGTAGTGCAGCCTTTATCTGAAAAGTGACCTGCAGTGTGGGTTGAGCTTGAGAAAAAGTCTGATTTTGAATCTGAATTTGAGGCCTTTCCCATATGAATTGTGGTCATTAAATGCATGAGGGAAATGCTTATAAGATGCTTCTGTTTTCTTTTGCTCGATGTGTACACCTGACATAAAGTTCAACCAACAACGACTGAGCATTTGTGCTGACTGCTGGCTGTCCGAAGTGAATGGGAATAGGCCACGGTCTGTATGTCCCTGGAGCTCACATTCCAGAGGAAGGGCCAAGTGAGACCCCCTGAGTGACTGGAGACAATGACAAGCTGCGCAGATGAACTTGAGTGAAAGGCTGACCTCTGGTTTGATTTGGGGTGCTTGGCACAGGTGGAAATCCATCTTGTCAAAGCATCTATTTTTCATGAGCATTCTAAGCATGCTTGGGCAGAAGGGTGTTCTGGTTTAGAAGGCAGCAGGTGACACAAAACTGATGCAGAGATGACTGCTCTGCACTTTGTGGCCTCAGTGATGGATCCTGTGTCTGTCCTTAAACTCTCCAGAAGGAGCAGTCATCTGCTCTGGTGCTTGTGGGAACACCTGTTTCCATGTCTCCAAGGCCTGCCTGACAAGGTGCTGGCCTCGTAGCAGCAGCTCTGGCTGCCCTCTCCTCTCACCAGCCCTGTCTGCCTCCAGCCCCTGCAGCTCCGCGAGCCCCTGCACTCCATCCTGCTGACCATGTGTGAAGACCAGCCTCACAGGCGGTGCACGTTGCAATCAGTTCTGGAAGCTTGTCGGGTTCATGAGAAAGAAGTGTCTGTCTACCCAGCCCCTGCTGGTCTCCACATCAGAAGGCTGGTTGGCTTGGTTCTGGGTACCATTTCTGAGGTCAGTAGAGAACCGTGCTTTTCAAGCAGTAGCCGCTGGCCATGTGTGGCTATTAAAATTTGAATTAGTTAAATTATAATTAACTAAAATAAAATAAAAAATTAATCAGTCACATCTGTCACATTTCAAGTGCTCAGTTGCCACTTGTAGCAGGTGACGACCCTACTGAACAGGGTGCATCTAGAACATTCTTGTCATTGCAGTTCTATTGGGCAGTGCTGACAAAGACCTTTAGGCAAGGCCCAGTTTGTCGCATGGCTAAGACCCTTCACATCTTTGCAAGTGCGTCCTTACATAAAGCAATCATGTTTAGAACCCATGATTCAGTTTTCTTATCAAAATTCAACTCTAGGTTCTGTACAGAAGCCTTCCCTGACTTCATTTTTGTGGTCCCTGGGTACCCTCCCCTCTGCTATTTTATACCTGTGGGGTGTCCTTTGTTGTGCTTGTCACACTGTGCTGCTTGCTGCCCTGTGCACTCCCCAGAGCGCAGCAAGGGGCCTGGCACATGGGAGGCATTTAGCTTAGGTTGGATTCCCTCCAAGCTAACCCAGAGACAGGGATTCTTGTGCAAGTTACGTACTGGGGAAATGTTCCCGGGAGAGGGGAGTGATGGTAGTACAGCTGGCAAGTTGAAGGATATAGTCTCAGCTGGAGACAGACCCAGCCTGGCCCCCTCTGGAGCTCTGTTGCGGGAATGGTACCATGGAGTTGGTCCCCCATGAGACCCGGGTGGAGCTGGGGTAGGATGGGCAAGTGAGGTGCCTATGGCACAAAATGTAAGGAAGTCTGTATTTGGGAGGAACCAGAGACAGGTAAGCTAGAGGCCAGTTGGGTGGCTGCACTTGTCCAGGGACAAGTTGGAGAGCTGAGACCAACTTACAAGTTGGAGAGCTGAGACCAACTTACAAGTTGGAGAGCTGAGACCAACTTGTCCAGGGACAAGTTGGAGAGCTGAGACCAATGAGCTGAGACCAGGATGAGACCAGGATGAGCTGAGACAAAATGAGGGGCCATGTGGATGGAGATGAGGGGACAGCAGGGTGGACAGTGGCAACAGTCAGCCAGAGAAGGCCTCTTCCATCAGAGAAGGCCTCCTTCTTGGACCCCTTCTCTCTTGGCATAGAAACATGTGGCTCCTATGAATTGAGCCAGAGGATTTGGTTGGGGAGTGGGCTATATTTATTTGAAAGATACTAAAGTCTACCATCCACTGGTGTGCCATTGTCCTTGGATAGACACTGTATTGACCTGCAACATTTCCATCAGGGACCTGCAAGGTAGATGTCAGTCACGTATTCAACATTCATTGGGCACTGCATTAGGTGTGCTACGGTGGTGCATAAAGCACACAGAGATGTTGGGGGAGACAGACAAGCAGCACACTCATGGAACATGATGCAACAGAGCCAGGTGTGAGTGCAGTGATAAGGGAAGGTGATCAGAGGGCAGAGGTGGAGAGGCTTAGAAGTAGAGAGGACACAGCTCTGGGTCTTGTGGGCACGGAGGAGCTTCTGGGGAGACTCTAGTAACAGAGGGAATGCATGAGCAAAGGCACAGATGTGTGTGAGTGTGCAGGTCTGGAGTGGGGAGTGAAGTGCCTTCAGGGTGCATGCGGGGGATGGGCACAGAGCACATTCTGGGTGCCAGAGAACACATCATTAGGTCACCGTGTAGGGCAGACAACTCCACATTGATTCAGTCTGACAGCCAGTTTGCATGTATCTATAAAAACGCCCCCTCCTTATCTTGGTATGTGGATGTGTGATGCACTTGACCCCCAGGTGGAGAAAAGAGTTGTGGAGGAAAGCTCCTCTGTGCAGCAGAACAGAAGCTACCTGCTCAGGAAGAGGCTGCATGGGACAAGCAGTGAGAGCCCAGCGGCACAGGCCCCGGAGTGTCTGCATCCTTGCAGAGGTGGGTACGTGCCCTGAGCAGTCCCTGAGTGGTCTGATGGTACCCATTCTATTGTTTCCTGCCCTGTATGGGCCACACATCCACATTGTGATGGCAGAGAAAGTGTATGTAAGTGCCACTCTTTCAGGAAGCCCTTGAAGAGAAGGGGCTGAGCTTAGGACTCACCTGTGTTTCCAGGAAAGTCTTATTTGGGGACACAACTTAACACAGTTATTTATATCAAATGAAAACTTTAAAAATGAGTTCTAACTGTCCAAGTTGAGAAAATCCAAATTAAAACAAACAACAAGGAAAGAAAAACTTGATTTTTTTCAGTTATTGTTCTGGGTGTGTTAAAAGGGTGGTTTTTGGAATAATCTTCAAATCTACTGTTCTCTACTTTTCAACTAAATCTGAGCTTTTCTTTTTTTTAATTAATGTCATTGTTTGTTGTCTCTAAAACAAAGTGCACTTTGCCATTAGGCTTTATCTTCCCTTGTAACCTTCCCTCCAACCCTCTGTAACTGTCATTTCTGTTTTGTACATGAAGAAACAGATTCAGAGAGGCTAAGGAATTTCACCAAGGTCACATAGCTAGTAAGTCATGATGCCATTCATGCTCTGGGATGCCTGATTTAAGAAAGCCGTGATCTTGGCTTCTGCCCATGCCCTCTACCACGCTGCTTGATTAGTTTCAGAAAGAAGCACAGAGACCCAGAGCTCGCCAGAGCCCCATTGGAGCACCTCGACACACAGTCACTGCAGCCTGCTTGTTAACCGGTAAGCAGCAAGGCCTAAAGGGTGCTGTGAACTTGATGTGAGACATAGGTGTGGGGGGCTATAGTACCTTATTTCTTTACTGATTATTAATGAGAAGCCTCTTGCTCCTCCAGAAAATGCCAATGCTATTCCATTAGCAGATGAAGAAGCCACATTTAAGCAGATCTGAAGCCAAGATAATGAGGGGCCTGGTGGCAGCTGTGCTGTCAGGGCATCCTGTTTCCTCTGGGAACCATACTCAGGCTGAGTGGTGGAGCAGCAACATGCCTCAATATTGTTGCCATTATCCATTGCCATACCATGCTGCATAACAAGCAACCACAAAACACAGTGGCTAAAAGCAACAGTTATGTATTTAGCTCATGATTCTGTGAGTTGGTCATTTAGGCTGTGCTCAGCTGGGAGGTCTTCTAGACTCTGCTGAAAGCCTTCTTGCCTTTGTGACTATCCTCATCTCAGCTAGCCAGCTTCTCCTAGGGGGTGAATGGCCATTGTCTGGGAATCTCTGGCTCTCCTCCACCAGCAGGTCAGCCTAGGATTGTTCTCGTGACAATGGCAGAACTGAGAGAGAGGAACTGAGAGAGAGAGAGAGAGACAGAGAGACAGAGAGAAAGAGGAGAGAGAGGAGAGAGGGTGGTGAGGTGCATAAAACCTTCAGAACTGGCCTTCCATCATTTCCACATCATTCTGTTGGCCACATCAAGCCTAAAGGCCAGCCCCATTTCAAGGAGTACGAAATAGATTCCATCTCTTGATGGCAGGAGGATGCAAAGTCAGATTGCAAAGGGTGCAGATCAGGGAGAAGAATTGTGGACATTTTGCAATTGTCTAACTTAGGATGCTTGAATCAGATTAAAACCTAGATGGGCTCATATCTTCCTGGACCTGGAACCGTGTTTATTTTGAAGTTTGGGTGATTTATTTATTCACATATTGACCTGTTGAGGGCTGTAACAGTGTCTTGTCATAGTTGATGTCAAATCCACAGCTGGCGCCCTGATTGGATATTGTAGAGTTTATCTTGCAATATTTTTTCCTGCCATTTAAAACTTTATTTTCCCAAAGAAAACAATTTTTACGCCCGATTCCTTAAACAATATATTTTATTGTCAAAATATTTTGAACAATGTATCAAATTCTAAAGAAGCCAGAATCGCTGCAATCCCATGACCTGCTGGGTGATTGCTCTAGATCTGGGGTCCTGGCACCACAAACAGAGAGGCAAAGCCATGGGGTGGAGAAGTTGACTGCCTTGTACCTCCAACCCCGCCGCACCCCAGTGGCTGTGCAGCCTCGCTTCTCCAGGCCTCAGCTTCCCCCACTTGAAAAGTGGATGTAACTCCCCCATAGGTGGGGGAGAAGGTGACATGCATCAGTGGGTGCACCCTGCCCAGCTGAGCCCCTGTGCGGGTGGTCTTTCATGCCATGGAAGCCCTTGCCATTGCTAAGTGCTTCACCCCTTCTCAACCCCTGGCCAGCGCTCTTCCAGGAGCAGATCCCCAGGACCAGCAGGAGGGCCGGAGGCTCAGCTCTGGATCTGTGCACTCGGCAGCAGACAGCTTATGGCCAACGACTCCTTCTCAAAGGGGTTTTCTGCAAAGAAGGAGCAAGGTAAGCAAAAGAAAGCTGAAGGGCACTCCTCAAGGAAGCTTGAGCAAGGAGCTGTGGGTGTCTGGCACAGTGGCTGAAAATGGGCAGGGTCTTCTAGGGGACAACTTCCCTGGGCTGAGGTTTATAGGATTGGACTAACATAAACCTGAAATTTGCAACTTAGGGCATAGGCATTCACTGAGTGGCCTCACTGGGGCAGGCTCCATGGGGGACACTGTGTAGGATGTAGGGTTGAAGATGCTGGGTCCCACCCTAGAGGAAGCCACTGGTGCGCAGGGTGGTGGTAGAGCGTGCTACGTGATTCAAGAACTGACAAGGCAGAATGTGTTTGGAAGGGGCCTTCTACACAGGTGAAAGGCAGGAGCACAGATCCAGGGCCGCAGGGAGAGCTTCTTTAGGGAGGACAGAGTTATCCTTCCAGCTGGGTAACCCTAAGAGGGTAATAGGGTTAGGGGGAATGTGCCTGTCTGTCTGTCAAAGTTAGTTAAGGTCCCTTGACTGAGCTGAGCTCCAAATAGCCTCAGGATGTCCCTCTTCCTGTTTGGCCTATGGTTCCCCTACCCTGGCGCAGCCCGCACTGTCCTCCTAGGCCCTTCTCTGGCCTCCATGAACTTGGTGGAGGGCATGAAGAGGCTTCTGAGAGGCTTTGTCCACCTCCTTTGGCTTTTCTTCTGGATCATTCACTAAAGATACTTCTATTGGGAACTCTTGCAGAACACAAGTCACTTCTGGGCTGGAATTTTGGCCTCTTGGGACAAGAGTGCTGCTAGGTACACTTGGGGGCACTATAGAAGCCCCACCCAACCCTATCACTTGCTGGTTATATGACTCAGGTGAGCTTCTTAAGCTTTTTTTTTTTTTTTAAAGGTGAGGAGCCTCAATTTCCTCACCTGTAAAATGGGTTGAGAATATGCATCCCACAGGGGGATAGCTGGGTCTAGCTAGTGATGGATATTGCAGTGTTTTCTGGGTCAAGTGTAATACAAATACACTGAGAACAAGAGCTGCCCACTAAGCTATTGATTCAACATCTAGAGCTAGAAAACGTTTCAGCTCATCTAAATCTAAAAGTATTTTTGTTTTTTAAAATATTTTTATTGCATTTATATTTATATTATACAATACATTTTATACTTTTGATACATACTAAAGATGGAGTTCTGTGTGAATTATGAAACTTAGAATTCACCCCGAACTCCCCTGTACCCAACTTAAGAGCCAGAACGTTGCTGACACCCTACACCCACCTGTAAGACTTCTGCTCCAAGATGTACCATTCAGCTGGGGCCTCAGCCCAGGTCAGCCCCATCTTGGCCTGTTTCCTGCTGGCTCTGGGGAATGTGTGCTGGTGGGGGCTGCAGAGGTGCATCATGGGGGAAGCCCAGACCCAAAGCCCGGAATCTGTCGTCTTCTCTACCGTATGTGACTGTTCTCCTCCAGTTTTCCAGGCCAGAGTTCATCCTATTGGCTGGAGAGGCCCCGATGACACTACATCTGCCGGGATCGGTTGTGGTAACTACTGGGCTAGACTGGGCAGGGATGGAGGGTGGTGAGGGAAGTGGGCAGTTGCGGGAGGCCAATTGTGTCTGAATGGGGTCTCACATGAGGACACCCCAGTGGCATTCAGTTTCCCCCAGGCCCCTGCCAGAACCATCACTGCCTCCCACTGCTGCTGTTTTCCCTTCAGCCTGTTAAAGGGGCCCCACGTGACTTCCAGCTGAGTCCTGCTGGCCCTCCCAGCCTCAGCTAGGGAATGCTGTGAAACATCTACCAGGTGCCAGGCACTATTCTAGGGCCCCACCTATGCTGTGAATGAAGTCCTTTCCATGTGGAGATTACATTCTAGAAGGAGGAGGCAAAGACAGACAAAGGCATAAATATAAAAGAATGCCAGGTAGTGATTTGTGAAAAAACAAACAAACAAAAAAAACAACGAAGAAGGGAGGAGGATGGAGCATGGCAGGTGGTAGGAGGGAGAGTATGCTCTTTTAGATAGGAAAGTGGCTCTGGGGAGGCATCTTGTGAACAAAGACTGGGTGAAGACAAGGAGTGAGCCGTGTGGGCTTTTCAGGAAGGGCAAATGCTGTGTAGGCTGTCGCTTCCCTGCCCCAGAGCCTGAGCATGTCCCCTGCAGGGCCCATGTGTGGCTGGTCTCACCCTGAGCTTCCCAGAACGTATCTATCCATGTTTAGGCCCATATCTCTGTTGTCCAGGGCCCAGTTGGGACCGAGAGCTTCTCAGTCAATGTTGAGTATTTGGATGTGAGCCTTTCCCATCTCCCCAACCCCCACGGCTGGAAGCGCACACATTGTCAACTTGGCTTTCTGGGCCTCTGCTCAGGGCCTCCTGGAGGCAGGGCTTGAGTGGGGCATGGCTAGAGGCTCTCTCCTCCCAGGCTCCTGCATCGCCCACCACTTGTCCTTCCTGTCCTGAAAAGCACCAATGAGCCCACCTCTGGCTCACTCCAGCAAAATCCCATTGAATCCCAGCTTCCATGCACCCCCCTGTCAAGGGGATGTCTGTTGCAGTGCACTGACATCATTTCCTCTACACCTGAGTCCTAAAAATGTCGAAGCAAACTGGTCAGTGCAAGTGGGATGCCTGCCTGACCGGGGCCTCCAATTCCTATGCAATGACCAACTGCATCAATTCATGCAGCACATACTGACGGGCACCCACTCTGTGCCTGGTCCACCTGCACTGGCACAAAAAGTATGAAATGGGATGATAACTTTTACACCCCAAGTATGCAAGATTGAGTTACCTAAAGCATGAAAATGCTAAACCTAAGGAGGCTGGTGTGTGAGGGGCTGGGGGTATCAGGGTCGCTCACTCTGGGGGTCTACAACCTTCTGAGGACACTTCCTATATGGGGCTTGCAAGTCAGAGGGCCATGGCCTCCTCAGGCCAGTCCCACCTCTGCCCATCCCCTTCAAGCCACCTGCCCTCAGCTGAGGGGAAGAAGGGACAATTCACCCAGGGACCCCTTCCTGACATCCCTATGGTCACATGTCTTAGGTGACTGGAGACTCCTCTACCCACCAGGTAGATGGGCCAGACCTGCTGTGATGGGGGCCAGCTTCCCCCACTCTGCAGGGATGCTTGTGCAGTGCTTAGGTACCAAGACTCCAGGCGATGGGAATGGTGCTATTGTCCCAGTTCTGTCCGGGGCGAGCATCTTGACCTATATACCAGGTCTAAGAGCCTAGTTATAATCCTCAGAGGGGATCTTGAACCCTAGCCTCTAGGAAGATGCCAGAAGGGTATGAGGGTGACTGAGGGCTCCCTCAGTAAAAGACTTTTTGGACCTCTGTCCCTTACCTGGGAAAGGGGAGGCCCCATTCCCAGGGTTTCCTGTGTCTTTGTCTGGCTTGGGCTGGAGCATTTGCCCCTGTTGCTTTAGCACCTCCTTTCCTGTCCCCAGGGTCCTCAGTCAGTGTAGCTCCCTATCTCTCCCTCCAAGTGGAGTTCTTGGTACACACACCCTTTCCTTCTGCTTCCCTGTGGGTTTTGGAAACAAAACAGATTCCCCTTACAGCATGGCTGTCCTGTGGGAAACGCTGGCAAATAGGCTCACTGAAACGTGAAGAGGCAGCACCGTGTGTTCAAAAGCAGCCACCATAGGAACTAAAATATAAAACGTTTTCTTTTTTCTCTATATATGCTTTCTCTGTCTCACCATGTCATGGTGTTTTTATTTTTTATTTGCTGTTTAATGTCACATTCTCTTGGGCATAGGGATATTCACAAGGTGGACAGAGACTCTTGCAGGTACCTGGGACCCTGCCCTGTGACTTTGCCACACCAGTTGCTGGATCCATGCACCATGCCCCAAGCAGGGTGAAAAAGCCCAAGCTCCCTTCCCATGACTCTGCTGTCCCAGCCCAGACAATCAGTGGTCCCCCAAGGGGTTACACCCTTTGTATGGAGATGCGTTTGGTACCTGGCTTGGGAGCTGGGTGGGTGAGAGGCTTGTCCCTGCTGAATTGCCCAGAGAAAGAGCTTTGGTGCTCCTGGCCCAGGGTGGGGACAGCCACTGTCATGGTTGCTCTGACATGCCTTGGGTGCATGTGCCTGCTTGGGACTTTTCCTCCACCAGCCCCTGAGGAGGGCATCACTAGGGGGCAGTGAGAGCCATGGCTGCCCTCAGTGGAGGGCAGCAGAGGTCACTGTGTGGGGAGGACGAAGGGGCAGGGGAGGCTGGGCAAGGCATGGGGGTTCAGAAAGCAGAGGAGTTGGTAGCCAGGACCCTCCAAGGAGGAGGGGAGGCAGGACTGCTGAAAGTCGAAGCTTTGTATACTCGCTCATCGTCCTGGAGACTTCACTCAGAAAACACACATTCCAAGACACAACTATTAAAAATATCCAGAGGGCAGCTTCAGAGCACTGGACCCAAGCAGGGGCCCATCATGGGCATACGATTCATCACTGAGGGCCTGGGCAGCCCTCTCAGGAAGCAGCTGGGATTTCTGCAAGGGAAAGAAACGGGTCAGACCTGCCTCCCAGCTTTTCTGGCTCTCGCAGAATCACCTTGGGAAGCTTTACTAGATATTGATTTCCCAGGCCTTGTGCCAGACTGACAGAACCATCTTGGGGGTGGTCCCCTCACCTCTCAGGTGACTCTGGTGTGCAGCAAGTGTGGGAACCAAGGTGGCGTGGAGTATGCCTGTGTGATCAGCCTTGCCCAGCAGCATGTGTGAAACCCCCTCCCACAGGGTCCTCAGATCTGCTCTGGCTCCTGGAGTGCATAGGCTGCCCCTGGGTGCCAGGAGTGTCAGAGTATGACCACAAGCATGGTCTCAATGGCACTAAGGCCACATATGCTAAGGCCACATATGCTAGTGTCTGTCCATGACTGCCTTCTAAAAAGAACTTCCTGGGGGAGGTCCAGGCTGGGCTTTGGGACATGGGATACTCAGGAAGAGCCACAGACAAGGGCCCCAGAGCCTGACCTGACCGATCCATAAGAGTTTGCCACGTGGGGAGGGAGTGGAAGAGCCCTAGGGGCAGTGGGTATTATACGTGCAAAGACACAGGCAGAATGGCCCAGGCGGCTGCCTGGTGATGAACTGTCCAGGAGGCTGAGCCAAGGCGACAGTGGTCTGGGTGGGGCTGTAGAGGCAGAAGATGGTGGGAGATGAAGAGGCAGAAGGCAGACTCTGGAGGCTCTTTGGCTCTGCCGACCCATTTCTAGAGTCTAGGTAATCCCCTTGCTCCAGCTCTGTCTCTTCATTGGATCTGCACCCACCCAAATTCTCTCCGAAGTTTAGAATTAATTAACCTGTGCTCTGCTGGGGCCTGGGGAGACAATGTCAGATTGACAGATTGATCCAGGGCCATATGATTCATTGATGAGGGTCCTGGGTGACCCTCTTAGGAAGCAGAGCCCAAGGGGCAGCTGGGATTTCTGCAGGAGAAAGACATCAGTCAGACAGGCCTCCCAGCTTTCCTGGCCCCTGCTGAGCCTGGCAGAAGGCTCAGATTTGAATCTAGTTCCTGCCTTACAAACTGTGCAAACCCTGGGCAAGACTCTTACCATTTCTGAGCCTCAATTTCTCATCTGCTGCATAGGAATTGTAAATATACTCATCTCTTAGAGTTGTCAATTAAATGAGACAATGTGTGTAAAGTGCTTAGTACAGTAACCAGCAGAAACTAAAGGCTCAATGACTTATAATTGTAGTATAATTGATACTATTGTTGTTTTCAGACCAAAAAAGGGAAATCGTATTTGGCTCTCAGGGACCTCTGTGTGGTCCTGCTGAACGGGCAGCACCTGGAGGTAAAATGTGATGTCGAATCAACAGTGGGAGCTGTCTTCAATGCCGTGACGTCCTTTGCCAACCTCGAGGAACTCTCCTACTTTGGCTTGGCGTATATGAAAGGTAAGCATCTCTTGGGCAGCTCACAGCTGGCCTGGTGCCTCTGGTAACTCAGGTATCTGGGTACCTGAGCTCTGTGTCTTCTGGGAAAACTGTTTGAGACTTGGGTGCCTCCCTTTGTGTACCTAGACATTAGTCAGCATGATGAGGGCTTCAAGTACTCATGGATAAAGCATCAAGCAAGTGCAGAAAGTTGTCAGAAAATAATGAGTGTAAGATGTGGGTTTCTGTGGCTTGCTGGATCTGGTTGATTGATCTCAGGGCACTGAAGTTAGACAAACAAGCAAATGTTAAAAGCATTTCCATCTAATGATGCAGGACTAATGGGGACTTAGTACCCTGACCCTAGGAGCTAATTGAGATTCCATTCTAAATATCCAAGAAAAAGGGTTTCTATACCCTTTTCCCTCTCTGACGTTCTATTAGAGACTCTTTATTTCTGCTGTCAACCTAAAATGACAGTGGAGAGAGACAGGCCCTCCAAAAAATGAGTTTATTTGGGAATTAGCAGGAGATTGCAATATAGGATCCACAAGCCATAGTGAACTATAGATGCATCTAAGGAGGTTGGGCAAGGGCAAGCCTTTATAGAAAAAAGAGAGAAGTACATGTGAGTTGTTTTGAAACAAAAAGATGATTGGTTCCGAGGGCTTATTTCAGGAGTTGACACCAGTTCATTAGTGAAAACAGTGTCAGGCAAGTGTTCTTGTGTGAGTGGCGAGCTGCCCTTGTGTGGCGAGCTGTCCTTGTGTGGCTAGCTGTCCTTGTGCTGCTGGCTGTCCTTGTGTGACTCATGTAGCAAGCTGGGGTTTGGAAAAAAGTTTCTATGGTATTTTTCATTAAAGGCATAGAGCATGAGTGACCCCCCCTTATGATCTCCCAGCTCCGTTTTAGTAGGGTTAAATATAAGTGACTTATTTTGGTATTGATAATGTTTACATTTCTCCCTTTCGATCAAGTTATTTCTCTGAAAGCATCACTGCGGGATCATCCTGTGGTTAGGTTTTGATTGTTCCTCGGTGCTGGGATGGACCTTTCCTGGTTGTTCTACTCTCATGTTGAAGGGAAATGACCAGCAAGTAGGAGTTGATGTCAAAACCTCTTTCAGCTTCATTTAAGCAACATGGAGGTTTGGAAGGAGTGGCTCTGAGGCTAAGTCTGTCTGGAGTTCATTGTTCTGTTTCATAGGTGTTGGTTGTCATTTCGAAGCACTAGACCAGCATTGGGCATTTTGGTTGACTCTCTGTGTAGCCTGCACATCAGGCAGGAGACTTGTTCCTAGAATTTTACATCGAGTTGTTGTCCAGCTTCAGTTTATAGGGCTTTAGGAACAGAACAGTTCTTGTTCTTTGTTCTTCAGTTACTGAAGGAAGCAAGAAGAATTCAGGGTCCAATTCAGTCTACAGGTAGATTAGAAACACACAAAAGCAATGAACAGGGCTACAGTCAGATAACAGGTGTAATACAATTTTCACCTTCCTTCAGAAGCATAATTTCTTTTCTACAGTTACCCCCATTTTTACTAAAGATAATCACAATAAGACAAATTTGTTTACTAAGTAAGTTTAGCCTCATCAAGTTTGGCCTTGATGCATAAGTGCATCAAGAATAGTGATTGAGCAGGTAGGCTCCTTTGAAGCTTGTTCTGCTAGAACTTTTGATAAGAATCTCAGCCTGGACTTTTAAAAGTCTCTCAAGGCTAGGAGGCCAAATCAAGACAAACCTCAGTTTGGCTGAAGTAACTTTATGTGTATTTTCAAATATGACATCCAAGTCAAAGCCTTAGTAATATAACCAATTTTAAATATTGTATCCTGTTATAAAGAGAGCATATTTTTATTGAACTTATATCACTATATTATCATAAAAATAAGAATGCTTATGGATAGTTTTAGAACTCTGGTTGGATCAGGAAGGGGGAAAAAGCAAATATTTTAATTTTGTTCACAAGAGTATACTTTATTATATTGTTGTAAACTATAGCTAACGTACAATGAAAAAGTTTCCTTAAATCTAGAAAACAAAACACTTAAAGAACCAGTGAAATTTCAGGTAAAAATTATAAAAACCCATTATTCTTTTTCATCCGTTCATTCAGCCTCATGTAATTAATTTTTGTTCTGCTTGATCTTGGTTAGCAGTTTCACAAACTCAGTTTCTTCTTTAATGTCCTGGACGTTTTTCCTTAGTCCAATGGTTTGATCTTGAAGTTATCAGAAACCTGTAACTTGGCAGAATTCTTTCCATCCTTTCTGTGAACCTCCTTGAAGAAAATGCAATTTTTGGACTGTAGCTGATTGCAAATGTGTTTAGAAAAGTATCAACACCATAACATTCCATGGATGATAAGGACTTAGAATGGCCATGGTTAAAATCTGAAGAGAGTTTATTATAACCAGCAATTTACAGATAAATTTCGTTGTTTCTATGGCATATATCTTTTTTTTTTTTTTTTTTTTTTTTGAGACGGAGTCTCGCTCCTCTTTCGCCCAGGCTGGAGTGCAGTGGCGCCATCTCAGCTCACTGCAAACTCTGCCTCTTGGGTTCACGCCATTCTCCTGTTCATATCATTTTAACATAATAGCCAAATATTATACTAAGACATATCGGAATTCTAGCAATTTTGTACAATTTTAGGAACATTTATATCAAAACTATATTTGTAAATATAACTTAAAGATTTGATGCCACTTGTTATTGGATAATGTTTCCCTTACGTTTTAACATATTGAATAAACCCAATTGGTTTAACACCTCTTTTACAGGGTGAGGGATATATCCTTTGTTGCTTCCAAGGGCCCAGCTGGAAAGACCCAAAGTAAGTTCAAGGCCAAGAAGACTCAATTTAGAATTTGATTTTGGGAAGTTGTCAAAACTGTCAAAAGGTTTAAAACTCTTGATCAAAATAGAATCACTGGTCACTGTAAAATAATTGTCATTCATTTAACCAGAGTGATAATTAAAATTCTTCAAAAGGCAAATACATAATGGTCAAAACTTAGCTCTTTTAATATTGAGAAGATCACTTTTTTTTAAGTAATAAAAGCCCTAATAAAACACAGCACAGAGCACAAGAAACTATTTTGATAAAACACAAAATTTTTGTTTTCTAGGCCAATTACTAAAAAGTTAAGGAAAAACATATTAACAGCAGAGGCTAATACTGCAATATAACTTTATTTTATTAACAGAGAAGACAAAATAATAGTTTTGCACAAGTATGCTTTTGATATTAAGGCTCAAGTTTTAGAAAAACATAAATAAATACTTTTCTTCTAATTTTAATTATCTTGATCACACAAAAATTTCTTTCATAATATTCATCTTCCATAAACCTTTTGCAATTTTCTCAAACCATTTATAATGTTCTTACTCAGTTTTATTGATATCATTTTTTTCTTTATTTATTCATTTTGAAGCAATCCTCCACTAGCCTCCAACTAGAGAAAATTACTTTTTTAAACAACAGCAAAGAAAAACACATTCTCATATCTTCCTTTTAACTTTTCTCACCCAAACATATCTTACATTTTTGTACACTTTGTGTACAGAATTACGTATAGTAATTGGAATTTAAAAACTCTTGGTAACTTTAATTTCTAGTGAAAACCGGAAAACTAGAAAGTAAGCAATGATAAACTGCCTTTTACAAATTTGTGAAAACATTATTTTATAACACTTAGAAATATATGCTCCCTCATAGCACATTTTTTCTGTGTAGAATAGAGCATTTTAATTAACAGACCCAAGTATCTTTTGTTCCTCTACAATGAGGAGACAAAAGTATATAAGCTTAAACTTATGTTCAACAACTAATGTTTCAGCATAATATCTTATTTGGAAATGGTCTATTAAATGAATATTCATACTTTCATTTAACTTACTATAACTTTAATGTTTTAAGTAACCAAAAAGATTTTGTAAACCATTTTAAGTAGACATATCTTATAAAACATAATAATTGTTGAAAAGCTTACTTATACTCTATTTCATTTATATTTACATTTATTAATTCACTTGGTTTTAAGAATTATGTTTGAATTGTTTATGAAAACTCCATTAGACATTAAACAAATGTAGTCATTATCTTAAGTTATTTTTATTGTTAGTAAATCAGGCAAGTATTAAAAAATACCACAGAAGTAAAGAACCTAAAAGTTAAAACATATGGCTTTTTTTAACTCTCTTTTTTCATTGTCACATTTGTCACACATCAAGCAATTTATTTTTACTGTATGTTTTATTCTTAGGTTACATTTACAATTTTATCATCTTAAACATACATACGCTCTTGCTTGATAAATCCAGATAGAAGAAGTCGTATGTCTGTATTATGTTTAATGTTGACAAGTCTCCACACATGACTATTTTAATTGAACCAAAAAACTTAAACTAGCTTCTATATTTACCAAAAATTATACCAGATCACCTGAACTCAAAAAACATTTAGGTTAGTTCTGTTTTTCTGAGAAAATAGTTAATTTGTAAAAGTGTTTATTTTCTTCCCTCAAGCCAAATCTTCTCGCATGTACCAATAGGACAGTTGTTCAGGATGAGGGCTCTCTAAAAATACTTTTAGACACAAAAGTCCAAATATCCAAAGGTATAGCCACTTCAATTGTGACTCAAAGCCAGTAAGCCTTTAATGTCTTAACCATGGATGCCAGAGTCTTCCACAAAAAGAGTGTGAAAAATGCAGTACCCCCCTCAAGATCCAACGTCTCTCCCAAAGATAAAAAACAAAGACCTTACTTGTTAACAAGGTAGTGGAGTTGAAACAATTGAGACAAATTCCCCTGTGAGCTGGCACTCTGGGACAAGGAGACGCTTCATGTTTCAGACTCCTATCCAGCTGGCTAGCCATCTGATGCAAACCTGACAGTCTCCACCACCCGGCTGGTGGAGACCAGAGAAGATATCCTCACTGGCCACAGAGCTCTTGAGACATAAAACAAGATGAAAGGAGAGTCTTATTGTAACTTTTATCCTTGTGGTAAATCACACAGAAGACAGAGGTTAAAAAAAAAAAAAAAAGCTATTTCTGTTAGAACCTAGAACCAAATTCATAAGAGTCACAATTCAGAGAACATCCTTACAAATGTTTTTCTCCTGCCAATTCAAATGTAGAAAAGAAGGGACAAGAAAAAATGTTTACCTTCTTCTCTTAGCCAGGCACTACCCATAGATATTTGGGAAAGCTGGCTTTGGAAAGAATCCCCACCTTTTGTGGGCTTTTGTCAGGCCTCTCAGCATCTCATCCATAGGCTGGAGTGAGTGGGGTGTCCAGCCTGTTGGGGTCCCATCCTCATTGCCAGAAACTGTAAGGATGGAAAACTTCCACTTCTATCCTTTATCCTTACAGGCTCCAGCTGTGTCTGAGAAGTAAACTAACATAAGAAAGATCAACAGGAGAAAAGCATAATAAATGTTTTATGTGGCATGGGCGCCCCCATAAGAAGATGAAGACTCCAACAAATTAGTTACTGGGTTGGACAAAAAACAGTTAATTGTGAAAATGGGACTAAATTATGAGGAGGCTTAAAAAATCAGAGTTATTCCAACAAGGTCTGTATGGTATTCTGTGTCTAAACTTCTTGTCCTTGAAGATAAGGATGTTGCCTTTCCTTCCAGGAGAGGGAGGATGACTGTCACATGGGAATTTAATCTTCTCTAAGAAATAACACAAAGATCAAAGTCGCCAATTTGCACCTGATCTTAAAAGTGCACTTAAAATTGCCTTTAACTTAAATAGCTGATAGGCCCAAATCGCATATTTTAACTTCTTTATTCCACCCATCTAGAACTTCCTTGGAAGATTCACATATTAAAAGATGACTTGGTGGTCATGGAGAGAAGAATTGGATTAGTAGCTGAGCAGTTTGGAAAAGAGTAGTTCGGCTAGAGGAAGACAAAGAGGAAGAGGAATTGTAGATAGGGGAGGGAAGGCTCTGCAGACAAATGAGTCTCAGCTAGCTTTGAGATATTTGCATTAAGGCATTTTTGAGTCCTGAATGCATTTTGAAGCCTCAAGATGCCAATTGAAATATGTGCCCCATTCAAACTGACCTTATAGCTGCAGTCTTCTAATTTTAATTCTAAGGAAAAAACAAGCTTGGGCAGTTCAAATGATCTCCATCTGGCCATTGGAGCTCTAAATTATCTTTGGTATAATTTGTCCATAAGCTTAGAAATGCATGGGGTGAATTATGTTTGGAAAGTCTATCTGATGCCGATTTAAATTCTTTGCACAAACAGCCAATACCAAAAGAGTACTCATCAGAAAGGATGCCAAATCCCCTACAAAAGTGAAACCAAAAGAATACTCAGAAGAAGGACCATGTCTTTCAGACCTATAAAACCAGATCTCGAATCAAGTCAAAGCAAGCCAAAACGAGGGTGCTCAAATCCAAGACAGAACTTAGCACCAGCAGAAAGATGATTCCTGGAAGCAGAGAGCATAATGGGCTCCAGTGGGCACTGCACGTGTTCTGTGGTCACTGATATGGGAAAAGGCTTGTCCTTTTTGGATCCCACATCTCTAACACCAGGTTTTCCCAACCTAAAATAACAACAAAGAGAGACAGGCTTTGCGAAGAAAGAGTTTATTCAGGAATTAGCAGGAGATTGCAATCCGGGATATGCGTGTTCTAGAGGACTACAGGTGCATCCCAGGAGGCTGGGGTAAGGGGAAGCTTTTAAAGACAAAAGAGAGAAGTACACGTGAGTTGTTTTGAAGCAAAAAGATGATTTTTTCCAGGGGCTTATTGCAGGAGTTGACATCAGTTCATCAGTGGAGACAGAGTGTCAGGCAAGTGTTCTTGTGTGAGTGGCTAGCTGTCCTTGTGCTGCTGGCTGTCCTTGTGCTGCTGGCTGTCCTTGTGCTGCTGGTTATCCTTGTGTGACTCATATAGCAAGCTGCAGTATGGAAAACATTTCCTGTGGTATTTTTTTGGTATAGGCATATGCATGAGTGCCCCTCCCTCATGGCCTTTTGGCTGCACTTTATTAGGGTTAGACATAAGTGACCTCATTTTGGTATTGATAACTTTCACACCATTACTGTAAATATCACGTTGCCACAGCTGGATTTCCTTAACCACTGTGTGGAGGCTGAGCTGGGATCACACTGGCCTTCTGGCGAAATCCTCTCTTTCCCAGCCCATCTGGCTTAGGTGTCATATCTCAGTGTTCCTCTATTTTCCCATTTCCAGTAGGAGAAGCTCATGAACTTGTATGATTATTCTTTGTACCAAGCAGGTTTGGTGAGAGCATGTTCTTATCCTCATAGTTCTCATCAGACCTTCTAAAGATCTCTCTCACAAATAAGAAGAACAACTGTTATATGCTTTGATGTGATCAACTGATATTTGTTCGACCTTTGTAAAGTGTGAATACAGGTGTCTTTAGGAATTGTGTTGTTATTGATCTGTAAAATGCAATCTAATCCAGTGTGCTTGCATTGTGAGTGCACCTGCACTCACAAATCCACTTATCTCCTACCTGCCTTCTCCCAATCAGGTGGCCATCCTGAGCCCCTCCCACGTGGACAATTCTACACCTGCCTAGCTAGGGTCATCTTGGGGAAATCACTCAAAGGTGACTACCTCTAGGGTTTGGATGTAGACCAACTTGGAAGGGTTTACCAACCAACCTTTGGTGGGAACTGCCCACCTTGGGGAGAATTCATTCTAAGGGAAGGGTGAGTACAGTGTGGGGCATCAGATTCGGCAGCAAGGGCAGAGGCAGGTGGCAGAGGGGATGGAGTTCTGAGTGCAGTGTGGTGACTGCTGTTTAAACCGTGGATACTCCCTCCCCACCCCAGCATGCATATGCATTGGGAGAAGAGGTCGGTCACCAGTTTAAAAGTTCTGCCTTCCAAAACTGGGCAGGACTCCTGTGCCCAGGCAAGCTGCTAGAGAATGCTTTGGGCTGAAAGGGTGGAGCACTGAGGAGGAGCCACTTTGAGTGTGTGGTAGAACAGGGCAAGGGCAGACCTGCAACAGTCCCCAGGAGTGGCCGAGGGCACTGGAGGGGTTGAGCTTTGCTGTGAAGAGAGCAGAAGGGTGGGGGAAGGGCCTTCAGTGGCTGAGGCTGATTCAGCCTCCCTCCCAGAGGTACTGGAGGACACACTTGCCAGGATTTGAAGTCCTGAGCTTGGGTTGCTGGAATTTTCAATTTGGAACCACTTGGGTCAAAGGGCAAATTGACTCCACTTACACCATGTCTTAGGCAGCTCAGGCGGCTCTAACAAAACACTACAGAGGGGGTGGCTCAAAAATAGACACTTCTTTCTCACAGCTCTGGAGGTTGGAAAGTTCAAGAACAGGATTCCAGCTGATTCTGTTACTGGTGGGGTCCTCTTTCTGGCTTTCAGAGGCCTCCTTTTCACAGTGTCCTCACATGGCTGAGAGAGGAAGCTCTGGTGTCTTCCTCCTCTTATAAGGATGCTGATCCCATCATGGGGGCCCCCACACTCATGATCTCATCTAAACATAGTTACCTCCTAAACACCCCACCTCCTGATGCCATCAGATTGGGTGTTAGGGCTTCAACATATGGATTTGGGAAGACACACATATTTGGACTGTAGGATTCCATGGCTGGGGAGGAAGGGGGTGGTCCAGCTGAGGTGGAGGGTTCTGGCACATTGCACAAACTTAGTCAAACTCCTTTCCTTGGTTTTCCATTTCATACCCATGAGATGATAGCTGAAGGCAGATATTAAGCGACATCTTGTAAGATAAGATAACTAATGGTGTTTTCTCCTCTTGGTGCTGAGTTTTCCTTATTTGACCCTCTTTGCTTTGTCTGCTCCTTCTTGACACCTCACAACCCCAACAAAGTTTCCTCGGTACCAGGTACGCAAAAGCTTACCTCCCACTCCTGCACTCACCCAGCTTGTGTGTGACCCTCTGGGTAGGGCTTAGGGCTATGAGTGTGAGAGATAGTGCATTCCCTACTGCTTCTCCCTCCACACATGCTCTATTTCCATTTCAGGCAAAGAGTTCTTTTTCCTGGACAGTGAAACCAGATTGTGCAAAATAGCTCCTGAAGGCTGGAGAGAGCAGCCTCAGAAGACCTCCATGAATACCTTCACACTCTTCCTGAGGATAAAGTTCTTTGTCAGCCACTATGGGCTGCTCCAGTGAGTGCTGCAAAACTGTTCATTTGTTCCTTAAGGGATTTATGTATGTCCAGGCTGATGGAGAGGTGATGGATCGACAAGTGCTTTGCAAACTGTAAATTACATACAAATAACAATAGCTATTGTGGTTGGTTTTCTGTTGATTGGATTCTGATCAAGATAGAACAAAGGGGGAAAATCAGTTTTTTTATGCAGGCCCTGGTGAGAATGAGAATATGCCCTTTTGTTTCAGACATACTCCACTCAAGGTCAAAATTCTCTGTCTGTGACCCCAAAATGCCCCCTCACCCCCAATACACCACTCAGCAGCCCAGTCATGAGGGTTGGAGGACAGAGACATGGGTTTGCAGTTTGATCAGTGCTTCTTTATTTCTTTGCTTATTAGGAACACCACTGAACTGATTATTAACTTCCTCACTCAAACCAGAGCAGGAAACACCTCTGTAAGTTTGTGTGAAGTGACTGGCATAGAGTGGCCTTAAACTAGGGGCAGGAGGCATGGTGTAAATGGAGGAGACCATACTTGTCTTGCTGGCATTGCCTCTGAATTCTATTGAGTTGCATCTCATCTTCCCTGCTTTCCCAACTTCCCACACCGAGAAAACTCACTGGTGCTAACATTCTCCCTTTCCCTTAGCAACCCAGCCCTTTTTATTGCTACTTCTTTTCCAGGCACAGCCTGACAAGGCACCAGTTTTACCTGCAGCTTCGGAAAGATATCCTGGAGGAGAGGCTGTACTGCAATGAAGAGATGCTGCTGCAGCTGGGGGTCCTTGCCTTGCAGGCTGAGTTTGGCAATTACCCTAAGGAGGTAGGGGTGAACACCTGGGGCCTTTGTGTGGGATCACTGGAAAAACAGTTACAGGATGAGGGCATGTGTTAGTAATGTGGAGACTCTGCTTTGCGTATTGTTAGCATCTTCCAGCTAGATTGGAGTAAACTACATTCATCCATCCATCCATCCATCCATCCATCCATCCATCCATCCATCATCCATTCACCCATCAGTCCACCTATTCATTGATTCATCCATCCACTCATCTACTCATTCACCTATCCTTTCTTCCATCCATCCATCCATCCATCCATCCATCCATCCATCCATCCAACCATCCATCCATCCATCCACCCACCTATTCATCTATCCATCCATCTATCTACCCATCTGTCCATCCATCCGTCCATCCATCCATCCATCCATCCATCCATCCATCCATCCAACCATCCATCCATCCATCCACCCACCTATTCATCTATCCATCCATCTATCTACCCATCTGTCCATCCATCCGTCCATCCATCCATCCACCTATCCATCCATCCATCCACTCACCCACCCATCCACCCATCCACCCATCCATCCACCCATCCATCTACCTATCCATCCATCTACCCACCCAGCCACCCACACACCCATCCACCTGTTCATCCAGAAAGCATTCATTGAGCACTCTTTACTAGGCTCTGGGAGGCACAAAGATGAATAAATCCAGTTTATACTCAGTAATATAATTCTAGTCTAGTTCTAGTCTAATAGGTACCTCCTAAAGACAGTAATTTACTAATTTATTGAATTCCTATCATAATCACCATCATCAATAGTAATAGCCAACCTTTATTTTAAAAATTTATTTATATTTATTTATTTTATTTCAATAGGCTTTTGGAGAACAGGTGGTGTTTGGTTACATGAATAAGTTTTTTAGTGGTGATTACTGAAATTTTGGTGCATTCATCACCTGAGCAGTGCACACTGCACCCAACATGTAGTCTTTTATCCCTCATCCTCCCAACCCTTTCCCCAAGTCCCCAAAGTCCATTGTATCATTCTCATGTTTTCGCATTCTCGTAGCTTAGCTTCCACTTATGAGTGAGAACATATGATGTTTGGTTTTCCATTCCTGAGTTACTTCACTTAGAATAATGGTCTCTGATTCCACCTAGGTTGCTGTGAATGCCATTATGTCATTCCTTTTTATGGAATGAGTGGATAAAGAAATTGTGGTATATATACACATATACCACTCATTGATTGATGGGCATTTGGGCTGGTTCCATATTTTTGCAATTGGGAACTGCTGCTATAAACATGAGTGTGCAAGTATCTTTTATGTATAATGACTTCTTTTCCTCTGGGTAGATACTCAGTAGTGGGATTGCTGGTTCAAATGGTAGTTCTACTTTCAGTTCTTTAAGGACTCTCCACACTGCTTTCCATAGTGGTTCTACTAGCTTACATTCCCACCAGCGGTATAAGAGTGTTCCCTTTTTACCACGTCCATGCCAACATCTATCATTTTTTGATTTTTTGATTATGGCCATTCTTGCAGGAGTGAGGTGGTATGACATTGTGGTTTTGATTTGCATTTCCTTGATCATTAGTGATGTGGAGCATTTTTTCATATGTTTGTTGACCATTTGTATATCTTCTTTTGAGAATTGTCTATTCATGTCCTTAGTCTACTTTCTGATGAAATTGTTTGCTTTTTTCTTGCTGATTTGTTTGAGTTCTTTATAGATTCTGGATATTAGTCCTTTGTTGGAATGTATAGATTGCAAAGGTTTTCTCCTATTCTGTGGGTTGTGTTTTTACTCTGCTGATGGCTTCTTTTGCTGTGCAGAAGCTTTTTAGTTTAATTAAGACCCATCTATTTATCTTTGTTTTTGTTACATTTGGTTTTGGATTCTTGGTCATGAAGTCTTTGCCTAAGCCAATATCCAGAAGGGTTTTTCTGATGTTATCTTCTCAAATTTTTATGGTTTCAGGTTTTAGATTTAAGTCTTTGATCCATCTTGGGTTGATTTTTGTATAAGGTGAGAGATGAGGATCCAGTTTCATTCTTCTACGTGTGGCTAGCCAGTTATCCCAGCACCATTTGTTGAATTGGGTGTCCTTTCCCCACTTTATGTTTTTGTTTGCTTTGTCAAAAATCAGTTGACTGTAAGTATTTGGGTTTATTTCTGGGATTTCTATTTTGTTTCATTGGTCTATATGCCTATTTTTATACCGGTACCATGCTGTTCTGGTGACTATGGCCTTATAGTGTAGTTTGAAGTCAGGTAATGTAATGGCTCCAGATTTGTCCTTTTTGCTTAGTCTTGCTTTGAATAGTAATAGCCAACCTTTATTAAAAGATCACTATGTACCTGGCATTTACCTAGACATTGTCGATTTATGTTAACTCACTTACCTCTCACAGCAACATTGTAAGTTGGTGTGATAATATCATAGAGTTGATATTATCACTTAATTTTCTAAAAGAGTGATCTGAAGTTCATGTGGCTAGTACATTGTAAAGTCTAAATTTGAGCCCAGATGTGTTACTCCAAGGCCAATACTGATTTTTCTGGGATACACTCTTCTCAAATGGCAATTCTAATCTTGTTGGCCAAGCCCTTGCCCCTGCAGCCGTATCATATGCAAGTTTCTTTGATTTAACTGCCTATGATTGTCCTCTGTTATAATCCTCAGGGAGTTAATAGTGTTAATAACTTGTTATCTAATTTTCAGATGCCTATTAGTAGGGAAGGATTATGCTAATGTATTTACCTACCTAATTAGGATTTAAAATGGGGACAAAAGGCAGGAAGGAGAAACCAACCACTTGAGCTGTTACAGAGAGCAGTGTAATTTTGCTTTCGGGGTTTATGAAGCACTTCCCCCATCTCCTGCCCATGTTCTGGATGAAGGGAAAGGCTTGGGAACAGACCTCAACAGAGACCGAGCAGTTTGACCCAGCAGTGTGACACGACATTTGAATGTGGAGTCCATCTCTGGATGCATCAGTAGGAGCAGAGAGGAAGAAGCAAGGGAGGGGAAGTTTCCACCCATCTCTTCCCTGGTGACCTCCCAGCCAGCACACTGGGCTTTATCTTGGAGAGCACTCACCGCTGTCATGGGACAAATGCTGGGTGCCACTGGGGAATGCTTAGCTTGGAGAAGAGATGGTCTTCTTCAAGAGGACTGCGTGAAGGAGGAATTCACTGCTAAAAAAAAAAAAAAAAAAAAAAAAAAAAGAAAGAAAGAAATGTTAACCACATGCACTCCACCCTTCTGCCCCAGAAATCTTCAAAAGGACCTTTAAATCCTTGAGATCCTAAGAACTGGCATGTTACTGGGCCTTTGAATGCCCTTTCCCATAATGTCTGCACATCCGTCTCAACCTTATATACCTTTCAAGGCCAGTACCAAACCCCTAGAGTTCCTGGCCCCACAGGTGGACCCTCTGGGTCCTTTTTAGCATCCTCCCATACCCTCGGCCAGCACAGGTGATTGGACAGCATTCTGTTGATTACAAGTGATAGAAAATCAAGCTCAGGCTGGCTTGAATAAAACATGTCATTTATTGGCTTGCAAAACCAAAGGATTCTGGTTCTTTCTCAGCCTCCCAGCATCCCTGTGACAAGCTTCCAGCCCAATCACTCTTACCTTGGAGCCTGGGTGATAGGAACTCACATGATGTCAGCAGGACTTAGGCTTCTTGTGTCTCTGAGCTGTGCTCTCCTCTGTCAAATTTGCCTTTCATGGCTTCCCAATTCCACCCTCCAGGTTCCAGCCCTGTGCAAGAGAGAGAGTCTCTCCCCTGGAAATGGCATGGAAATCCTGGGCTTCTGTCCCATTGGTGCTTATAGAGTCATGTGCCCACCTGAAGCCAATCATTGTGTAGGGAGATGTCATGCTTTGATTGGTTAGACTTGAGTCTAGCCCCATGGTCACCCTAGGAGGCAGGGATAGAGCTCACACTGCAAAGTGCATAGACTGAGAGGGAGGAAGGATGGTTTCCCATTTCCTCCTTCAAAAAGAAGGTGAATAGTCACATGTGGCCAGAAATACATGTCCACCACCAGTGGGCACTTAGTGGTCAGAGATACTACATCGTTGGCGAACAAAGGAGCCATGTTTACCTAAAGTTCTAGTCTGCTACATCACTGGGGTCTGGCCTGGTGTTATAGGCTGAGTCTTGAGCCCCCAGATTCATATGTAGAACCCCTAGTTAACAGTATTTGGAGTTACCGCCTTTAAAGAGGTGATTAATTTGAGATGAAGCTGTTAGGGTGGGCCCTAATCCAATCTGACTGGTGCCCTTATAAGAAGAAGAAATTTGGACACACAAAGAAACACCAGGGAGGCACAAGTACAGAGGAAAGGCCATGTGAGGACACAGGGAGAAGGGGGCTTTCTGCAAGCCAAGGAGAGAGGCCTTGGGAGAAACCAAACCTGCAGAAGCCTTGGTCTTGGACTTCCAGTCCCCAGAACTATGAGAAAATGAATTTCTATTGTTTAAGCCCCCTAGTTAGTATTTGTTATGGCAACCCTAGTAGATTAATACACCCTGAGTCTGAGAAGGAGAAGCAGTAGCCACCACTGGGTGTGGACACTTTGGCAGAGTTCTGTGTCTTATTCCTCATAGGGTATGTGGGATAGAGAGGGAGGGCTGTGAGTGGCCTCAGCTATAACTTGCCTGCCTTGGCTCTGGAACTGGATTAAAGAGCAGGGACAAGCCCAACAGTTAAAACAGTGAGAACAGTGGGTTGTAAACATTTTTTGCCATGTCCCATGGATAAATGGACATTAAAACCCAACACACACACATGTATATAGAACAGAACTGAAGCAAAAACCTCAGGAAATAGGGAGCATCCTTTCTATAAGCAATGCACATTGATATCTCCTATTATATTTTCATTCATTTTAAAAATGCTGATTATGGGCCACTAAATTGATTCATAGCTCACCAATGGGTTACAGACTGTGGTTTGAAAAACACTTCTCAGACTCTCCCAACATTGTCTTGCTTTCCTCCCGGTACAGCTTCAGAAGGTGCTGCTGTGTCCTGGGGTCTTCAAAGTCCCTGTGTATTCCCTCACCCTGCTGGGTTTTTGTTCACAGCATTTATCATCACGTGGGATGATGAATTCATTTTATTGATCATTAGCATAGAAAACACCTGAGGGTAAGGGTGTTTTTGTCTGTTTTGTGTAGCCATTTCTCCAGCACCAAAGCAGTGCTTGAAGCACAGGGAGTTTGTGCAAGAGCTGTGAATGAATGGAGTTGAAACTCCCAGACTGGAAGACACTACAGATAACAGTCATCCATCAGAACATCAGCAGCTGGCTTGTCAGGGAACTGTGGTTCAATTCCCATCTGTCCCCTCTCCTGGGACTACCCTGGTCCATGGGGACTGGAACCTCACTTTCTGCCCCTGACACTGCCCCAGGAGGCAGTGTCTCAGAGCTGGCCTGGCCCCCTTAACCTCCTCGCTGCCCTTTTGACAAGCCCTGTCACTGCTTACCCTTGAACTCTTTCCTGCCCTCAGTACCCAGGCCTGGGGCCCTTTTCATACCTAGGCCAGCTTCGGGTGGTGCTACATTGGGGAGTCCTGGCAGGAGGGTGCTCTAAGCCAGGAGTGTCCCAGTGAATCAGTTGACATTCTTGCTGTGGCCTCTGGTTCAGTAGCTATAGGGCCTTGGCATGTTTTCTTTCTGAGCCTTGGCTTTTTCATCTGCAAAATGGAAAATAATCTCTTGCAAAGCTGCTGTAAGGGTGAAAGGTGGCAATGCATGTGTGGTACCTAGCATGTGACAATTGCTGCTTGCAAGCTTTCCTTTTCCCTCCTCCAGCGTTATAGTGCTCTAATATAAAATGACACAACAGCTAAACTTCAGTCTGTAGATTCAGATACAGGATGTCAAACCTGAGTTTAACTCTAGCACTTAGAGTTGTTGGAGACGGCAGGCCAGATCCACTGGAGGCAGTTGGGAGTTTGAGTAATAGTTTCTTACTAAAACCTGGAGTCAGTCCAGCAGAATCTCTTGCCCCAGGACTCCAGGGGCCCAGACCTGTCTCTATGAGCCTATAATAGTCTAGGTTGTCTAGAGAAACAGAACTAATAGGATTATCTATCTATCTATCTATCTATCTATCTATCTATCTATCATCTATCTATCTATCATCTATCTATCATCTATCTATCATCTGCCTATGTATCTATGTATCTATTATCTATTTATCATCTATATGTCTTTCTGTCTATCTATCTAGAGATGTATTAGAAGGCATTGGCTCATGTGGTTATGTAGACTGAGAAGCCTCAAGCTGTGCAGTTAGCAAGCTGGAAACCCTGGAGAGCCAATGGTGCAGTTCCAGTCCAAGCCTGAATCCAAAGGCAAGAGAAGAACTGGCATGAAGAGAGTCAGGCAGAGAGGAGCTGCTTCTCTACAGGGGAGTCAGTCTTTTTGTTTAATTCCATCCTTCAACAGATTGGATGAGGTCCGCTCACTTTAGGGAGGGCCATCTGCTTTACTCAGTCTATGGATTTAAGTGTCAGTCATGTCCAAAAACACCCTCA
The DNA here is from genome assembly GCF_028878055.3 of Symphalangus syndactylus. Lineage (NCBI taxonomy): Eukaryota > Metazoa > Chordata > Mammalia > Primates > Hylobatidae > Symphalangus > Symphalangus syndactylus. The sequence goes on from NC_072426.2 coordinate 85,343,485, forward strand.
TAGTCACACTCAGAATATTTGACCAAATATCTGGGCACCCCATGGCCCAGTCAAGTTGACACATAAAATGGACCAGCACCAACACTCCGTTATGGTGCTTTCCTGTGCCCGTCCAGTTTCTGACTGATCTCACCCTGCTTCTGGCTCAGTGTCATCTCATTCTCCTTCTGCTTCCCTGTCCCCAGATCCTGCCAAGCCTTAACCTGTCCAGTGCCCTGAGGACATTTTTGAGGTGCTCTCTGCTGCCCCCATGTGGCCCCCAAAGGCAGACCTTTTTCCTTTCTCACTTATGTAAATGCCAACAGGTTTGCACAAACCCATTCATTTATACAACCACTTACTCAGTCTTAATTTATGGAAGGCCTGCTCTGGGCTTGGCACCATTGAATTCTTACATCAACCCTGAAAAGCCAGCGCTATTTACATTTGCCATTGAGAAAGTTGTGAGTCTGTGATGTTAGGTAAGCTAGAAAGAGCGCAACCAGGGCTCACTTCACATTGCTTTGGTATATGCCAGGTGCTGCAATGGACACTTCAAAGGTCATTGAGTGAGGCCTCAGAGAGGAGAGCCCCTCTCTGTGTCACTGAATGGGCAAAAGGAGAAGTCTGGCCTGTCCACTGCCTGAGCCTTGGTGGCTGTGAAGCTGGGTGGGGGCCACCTGTTGTATCTGGGAAGACTTTGTGTGGCCTCCTAAGGGGCTTATATGTTGTTTGATAAATGGTTCTGGTGCTGAAAAAAAATAATTTGGAAACCACTGTTGTGAAAGATTGGGAGCCCCTGAAGAATTTTAAGCAGCGAAGCAACATGATTACATTTGCATTTTAAAAAGGGAGACAAAGACAATTTAGTATAAAAATAAATCTCCTTAATCACATCATCACAGCAGAATAACTTTCCTCTGGGTGCATTCTCTCCCTGCCTTGATCACATGTGGGGGTTTTTACACAGTTATGAACTTCACCACATTTGATTTGCATTCTTCTTTCTCACTCAATGGTACACGTCCTCCGGTGGCCTTCCTAGTGATCCTCTGGAGTGGCAGCCTGCCATGCCTTCCCAGTCTTCCTTCACTTCTTCATTCTTGTATTGTGGGGTATTCACCCAGTAGCACCATGTAAGTGATAACTGCTATTATTATCATTTAAATTGCATCTGATTTTTCTGTTTTATAAATGCCATAAAAATAAGTGTACTTGACCCCAGAGCTTTTTCAGTCCCATATGGACTTTTCTCTTGGATATATTCCTACCAGAAGGATCCTGGATCAAAGATCCTAAACACTTTAAAAAAGTGTTTTAATAGACTTTAATGTTTGGAGCAGTTTTAGATTCACAGTAAATTTGAATTGAAAATACAGGGAGTTTTCATATATCCCCTGCCCCTCTACATGCACAGCCTTCTCCTACAGACACCACAAAAATCCTGCACCAGAATGTACATTTGTTACAATCAATGAACCTACATTGACACACCATTACCACTGAGAGCTCATAGTTTACAATGAGGTTCACTCTTGAGGTTGTACATTCTATGGGTTTTGACAAATGTATAAAGACACGTATCCACCATTACGCTATTGTTGAAGTCAAATAAAATGTGAAGATGAATCTCTAAATTTAAAACAATTTATTTGGGAAGCAAGAATTGCAGTTTGGGGTATACTCATAGACTGGGTGGTCTTTGGTGTGTCTCACGGACAAAGAGAAGGTTGGAATTTTTATTAGGAATAAAAATGTTATAGTTTTGAAAGAAAACTCATCAGCACTTGAGAAGCTTTTGGGAAATGAAAACTGATTGGTGAGTGACAGTGGGAGGTAAAACAAGTCTTAGAGTCCCAGCAGGTCTTTTCGGCAGCTACTAGGTAAAACTGGTCTTAGGGTTACAGCAAGTCCTTTCAGTAGTTGGGCTTATGGAAAAATTTAATTCTTGGAGCAGGTGCTATGTGCCCCGAGTTCATTTACTTCCTGGCTCCTGGACTCTGATTTAGTTGGATATGACAAGAATTACTCAATTTGTGTAACCAACTTTCAAGTATCTTACAGAGTAATTTCATGGCCCTAAAAATCCTCTGTGCTCCACTTATCTATTTCTCCCTGCCTCCAAACCCCTGATCTTTTTATACTTCCATAGTTTTGCATTTTCCAGAATATCATATAGTTATGATCATACAGTATGTAGCCTTTACAGACCTACTTCTTTCACCTAGTAATATGCATTTCAGACTCTTCCATGTCTTTTCATGGCTCGACAGCTCATTTTTTTTTTTTTTTTTAGCACTGAACAATATTTCGTTGTCTGGATGTGACAGTTTATTTATCCATTCACCCACTGAGGGACATCATTTGCTTCCAAGTTTTGGCAATTATGAATAAGGCTGTTATAAACATCTGTGTGCAGGTTTTTGTGTGGACATAAGTTCTCAACTCCTTTTGGTAATTACCAAGGAGCAAATTGCTCGATCATATGGTAAGCACATGTTTAGTTTTATGAAAAACAACCAAACTGTATTCTAAAATGGCTGTACCATTTTGCAATCCCGCCAGCAACAACTGAGAGTTCCTGTTTTCCACATCCTCACCAGCATGGTGTTGCCAGTGTTCTGGAATTTGGCCACGCTAAGAGCATTCTAAATGCTTTTTTATGCACTAGCCTGCTGAACAATGTCTCTCCATTTGTGGTGGAGCTGAACTCAAAACCATCATGGGCCAGCACCAACCTGAGGATTCTTGGTCCATGGCCACATGGGGACATGCTACATCAGGAGTGTGGGAGGTGGTGGACACTGTGCTCTTCCCTTCAGATCCCCCACTCAGGCCAACTCATTCACCCCCAGCCCCAACGAGGCCAGATTCTCCCAGCTCCCAACTGCCTTCCTCATGAGTAACTGCCCTCAACTGGAGGGAAATGGCTTGCCCAGGGTTAGGCTGGCAAGGGCATCCTGAGACCAGGACATGTTGATCTGGGAATACAAAGGCAGGGTCAGCTTCTCCCTCTGCCTGATCCTGCATTCCTCATTCTGTATAGTGGATCTCAAGAGCACTCCTGCATGGACTTCTGCAGACTTTTCCCTGCCCCAGAGTCTGTGTTCAGGGAACTTACCATCAAGCAGTGAGTGATTCCACCAGCCACCGTCTCCTGGGGGGATGCAGCCTCAGTCTCCCAAAGAATAGACTTGAGGAAGGTGGGCTGGGGGTATCCAGTCTCCCCTTTTCCAGGGGGCTACTCCTTGAACATCTTCATGTGCAGCAATTATGCCAAAGCTAAGGCCTCCTTGGTGAGAAGAGACAATGTTCTGGGAGTGCATGTAGACAGAAATGCTAAATGAATTAAAAAAAAAAAACATAGAGTTTTAGGGCCAGGGTTTTGCTGTGCCTTTTGGTAAGGTGTGGCATCGTGGGAAGTGTGAGGGTTTGGAGTGAACAAATCTTGTTTCTGTCACTTCCAAGTGGTGTGAACTTCACCCTGTTGAGTGACCTCTCTTTTTGCTTGTCTTGGCAATGGCAATGACAATGCCATCTTCAGAGTATTCCTGTGAGAATCAGAAGAGGCTTATGTGTTCTGTGAACCACCTGAAATAAAAAGGTGCTCAAAAACAGCTCCTTTACTCTCTCTTTTCTGTTCATGTCCTAGGGTTTGGCCCTGTTTCTAATACAGTAGAAAATAATATCCCAGGTGGGCACCTCGAGGAAGTGTCTTTCTCTGGAGCCCTCCTGGAATTATGACTACGGATAATGTTTTCATTCCGCTCAGAGTCCCCCGGCCAGTGTCTTGACTGTGCGCTTCCCCTCTGCATCTTACTTCCAGCAGGTGGAGAGTAAGCCATACTTTCACGTTGAAGATTACATCCCAGTGAGTCTGATCGAGAGGATGACCGCTCTACGGGTCCAAGTCGAAGTCTCAGAGATGCACCGGCTCAGCTCTGCACTGTGGGGAGAGGATGCTGAGCTGGAGTTCTTGAAGGTAAGGCCTTCCTGAAGAGAGGTGTTGGTCTTCAAGGGAATGCAGCCAGCAATCCCCTGCAGAGCCTTCTCAAGGGGCCCAGGTGTGTGCAGACCCACAAGGAGGCATGAGCAAGGGTGGAGCTCTAGGAGGCAGGCAGGGGCAAGGAGAGGCTTCTGGAAGCAGCCGGCATTGGAAATGACCCCAAAGAAGGTAGGATTTAGTGAGCTGGGGTGGGTGTGATAGGGCTTTTCCTTATTTTTTATTTTATTTATTTATTTTTTGAGATGGAGTCTCGCCCTGGGATTACAGGCGCCTGCCACCATGCCCAGCTAATTTTTGTATTTTAGTAGAGACAGGGTTTCCCCATGTTGGCCAGGCTGGTCTCGAACTGCTGACCTCAGGTGATCCGCCTGCCTTGGCCTCTCAAAGTGCTGGGACTATAGGCGGGAGCCACTGTGCCCGGACAAATCTTAGATCAGCATTCCAGACACTTTCCTTCAAGCAGGGAGACCACATTTCTTATAGTTGACACATAGGACAACAGAAGTACAAGATCAATGCTTGAGCCAGAGAAAAGCTGTTGCAAGACCCCAAGTTTGCAGGCCTGCAGGCAGCAGTCCTCAACACAGCACAGCTGCTGTGGCCTGTGCACAGGGTTGCAGCTTGGGTCTGCCGTCTCTTCACCAGCGGGGCGAAAACAGTGGCACTGCAGTCTCCCCGTGTGGGCACACACAATGATGAATAGTCTTTGCTACTCCACAATCTCCCATTGCTGTGGGCCAGGCACTGGAAAATGGAGACAAAAGGCACGTGCTCTTTGTCCCCAGGAAGCCCCGCATCTTGTGGGGAGGATTGTGGTCTACCCACAGGCACACAACTCAATAAACGCTCAGTGGAACAAGAACAATACCAGCTACTCTATGTCAAGATGTGGGGACCAGAGAGAGAGTGGCTACTGTGCCTGTGCAGATACAGCTGGGGGATAAGTGGGAGGACACTCGCAGCTTCCCCAGGACGGGGTACAAGCTGGGCCATTTGACTGGGGGAGCAGTTTTAAAAGGAAGCTAGGAGATTTGTACATTTCTCTGTACAGAAGTCAGGTAGAAATATTCCGTCTGTGTTTTCTTGCCCTTAATTGAGATGGGTACTTGAAAACAGAACAGCCAACATGAGGTTGGGCCTTTGCTTTTCAGCCGGTCATTTTGCAGAACTATCCCTGTATCTAACATAGTGTAGCCTGCAAGCGTTTCATTTGAGAAGCACTGGCGAAGCATGATCAGGGCACTCCATAGTCCGGGCTGCACACGTGTTCCCTGTCAAGGGGATGAAGCATTCCCTTGATGAGGGACCAGTGGGGACTTCAAAGCCATCTGATAATGAGCGCTCACAGAGCCACAGAACTGCAGAATCCAGTATAGAGGCCAAGGACCCAACCCTGTGGCAGATGTCTGCAGGATGGACGTTACCTTCTGGCCTCTGCCCAGACCCTGACTTTGAGTGCTGAGCTCACTGTCAGGGTCCCTCCCTTCCTGGTTGAGTGATGAAAAATGATTGTAAAAGAAACTACCAGGTTCAGAAGCAAAAATACAGGAAACCATTTTTTCCCCATTCACAGAAAGCACTGAATAGATTTGATTTCATTTACATGTAATCTTTATCGGTTTCAAGGAGCACTCTTGCTTTTGCAGTTCCCCTTGGTAGACTGGGTGGGGTTGTGAATGCTGGTGTTGCCTGCCTGTGGTACAGAGAGATAAACTAGACAGGGCTTTGTCATCATCCCCAGAGCACACTGGGAGCCTCTCATTAGGGTGAGGGTTTGTTAAAGGTTTTCTCCTCCTCCCTGATTATAAAAGTAAACATTTCCTCATAATTCTGCCGCCTGGAGATAGCACAGTTACATTTAGGTATATTCATCCTTCTCTCTTTGTTCTGTGCATTCATATAGATATATGTATATGCATATATATTTAAAATTAGCTTTATATTATATATGCACTTTTGTGTATGCATATAATCCCATAAATCTAAACATTTGAAAACTTCTTTTGAATTAACATATGTTGTACCCTAATTTTTTCTCTCAATGCTCTATTGTTTAACATATAAATAGTTTCCAATATGGGACTATTTAAAACAATACTGAGAGTAGCATCTTTTCCATATAAATCTTAGCTGTATTTCTGCTTCATTCCTTAGGGATAGAATCTCATGAGTGGAATTATAGGGTGGAAGGTAATAAACATTTTGAACATTGTTGATATATATTGCTAAGACACCTCACGCTGCAGTCATTTCTGGACATTTTCCATCCCTTCTACTGGGCTATAAATGCCTGGAGGGCCATGGATCCTCAGAGCCCATCACAGAGCCCAGTTACTACTCTACAAGCAATCGCTGGATTATTTAATTATGGCTCCTCATGGCTCTTGTTTTTCATTAGAAAAAGGAGAAAACCATTATTGGGAGGCTACCTCTTGGTACCCAGTTCACTGATGACTAACTCTGACAGTTCAGCATCTTGTACTAGCCACAGACTGGGCAAAAGTCCAGTTTGGGGAGCGCTGAATACCATAGTCTGTCTGTAGATTCACAACTATATTAGCTTATTAATCTCAGAATAACCTGTTTAATGTGAATTCAGTGATTTCCTAACATCCTCAACCATGGAGCCATTTTCCCACATAGCTGTGGGTTGTAATATATTATTAAAATATTTTTTCTTGCTATTGAAATCATATTGGTTGTATCCTGTAGTTTCTTCCACTTAGCACTATAACAAATGCACTCTCCTGATAATTACAAATGCTTTATAAATATCCTTTGTAAAGGCTGCCTGATAATTAATTTTAAGACAGTACTGTTTTTAGGAAATCGTTTACTGCCGGGAACTGGTTTCCCCAAATCACCCCACAAATCTGTACTGAACAGCATTATGAGAAGGGATTGTCCTGATTATTCAGCATATTTTCTTAGGGTAGATACCCACAGGTGGAATTATAAGGTCAGAGAAAATGAATTCTGAAACCCTTGATGAATATTCAGAAATAACAATCCATTTGTTTTGAAGAATGTTCAATGCAGCAAGTGTGCTGTATGGCTGGCAGCCAGGAGTGCTTGGTCCCATCTCAACTTTGCTGCCTGTTGTAAGGAGAACAGGCCTTGTAGTAAGATGGCCCAAAGCACATGGAGAGGAAATGACCCTCTGAAAGGACCCCCAGTAATAGCAATGCAAAGGGGGCCAGGAGAAGCATCCTAGGAGACTCCCTAGCAGACAGTGAATGGAGGTAGACATCATTATTTTATTGTTTTACAGATTGAAGATGCCATTGACAACATTAACTATATTCGCCTATGTTTCCAGGTCTTTTGGATTCCCCGTATTTCAGTTGTTAAGAGTGAAGACTCAGGAGCAAACAAGCTCATCTTTCCATATTTCCATTCCTGGCTCCAAAGCAGGAACTTGGACAGATTACTTAGAAAAAGGATAGCTTCACTATCTCTGTGATTGTTCTGAAGATTAAATAATAATGAAATAATGCTGGGAGAGGCTTAGCATGGTGCTTTACCAGTAGGAATCTTGAGGCCCAAAGAACTGAAAAGCATCATATCTCTCTTTGTATAGTTAAACAATAAATTAAAATATAAACTAATACTAAACAATTGAAGAAGTGTAAGTCTAGCAAAGACATCTTTATCCTAATGATGACTACTTATTAATGCTTAATTTTTAAAAGAAATATCACACCGAATTCTTTAAAAGCATCTACCTAATTATCTTGTGGCGGCCCTGCTTTGTTAAACTTTAATCACATGCCCAGTCTGGCCACTGGATGTTTCAGCACCAGCGCTCAATAAATATTGATTAGTATGATGATGAGGATACTGATGATGATGGTGATGATGACGATGATGATGATGATGGTGACAGGGTCTCTCCAAAGTTAAACGAAGGATGCTTAGGGTTCAGAAATGTAATCTGAACCCTGTGTGAAGAGCTATGGAGTCTGCAGGCAGCATAAGCTGTCTGCACGGACTTCATCAACGGTGAATGGGCAAGGAGCCTGAGAGAGGAGCTCTCAAAAGCCATAATTTGTCCCTGTTTTTGTGACCTTGCCTGGGGGTGAGAGAGATTGAATAGGACATGATGTTCTCTGGTTGGGGGTAGGAATGGGATACCAGATTTCAGCAATACAACCCTTCTGAGAGGGCTTCAAAAGCAAGAGGCCCTTGCTGTGGGTCCCAGAGACACATCAACCTTCTGATGGGGACTGGCGTCTTCCTGGTGAAGATGAAGGTGGGAAAGCCCAGGGTGGGAAAGTGACTGCCATTGAGATGTAGAAACATTTGTGTTCATTTTATACTCTGGTCTCTTAAGAAGTTGGTGGCCTAATGCAGTCCCTAGCACCAACTGACCTATGGACCCTGGCAAAATTTATTCCCCTAACCTGGTAAACAGAGGCAAGACCTTGGGCTATGGGGACCCCCACGAAGGCATTGCTACACGGTGAGGAGCACCAAAATGAATGGTCATTTTCTCTGCAGGGTGGTTCACAACTAACACTGGTGATCCGGAAGGTCGCTTTCTGTGCCTTAGCCTCAGTTTTTCTATCTGTCATGTAAAGGGGTTGGAACAGAAAATACTATAGACTCTGACACAACCAGGAAAAGAAATCTCTTACCTTGAGATGTCCCAGAAGAGTATGAATTCTAAAAAATGTATTCAGAATATTATTATTGTACTGTGTTATTTTCATAATAACTGTGTTCTAAGTACTGTTTTAGGTATTCCATGAGAAAAGTATTCCTTGGGTTACAAAAAAAAAAAAAAAAAAAAAAAAAGGAAAATTCTATCTTATCAGAGGTGCAGAGAAATTCTGTACATAGCAAATAAATCTGTTCAGCCCAGTGTTTCCTAAACTTACATGACAATCCTACTCTTTCTTGTCAGAACACCTATCAATGTCTTTTGCATGGAGTGAATGGCGTGAGGCCCGTTATTTTAAACCATGTGCCTGTCTCTTCTAAATCAGCCTTTTTCTGTTCCAGGTCACTCAGCATCTCCCAGAATACGGTGTGCTGGTTCACCAAGTATTCTCAGAGAAGAGGAGGCCAGAAGAGGAGATGGCCCTGGGGATCTGTGCCAAGGGTGTCATAGTATATGAAGTGAAAAACAACAGCAGAATTGCAACTTTACGGTTTCAGTGGAGAGAAACTGGGAAGATTTCTACTTATGTGAGTGTAGCTCAGTTGATAAATAACCTGCACTTCATTTTCCTTTGATTTGTTGGCCGTTTAAAGGAGCAATGGGTCATGGGTCATGTGGCTTTCTCCTGACCAAACATTCTCACAGCCTGTCTGTTTGTTAACCTGCATTCTGATGCATTGCAAGATATTTGGAAGAAGTCTGCCAAGGGATTTTGGGAGGTCCTCAGGAGGCCATTTCTTCCCTACCATTCCTTGCCTGGACCTCCACATATCCCCATGAACAGTCATTGGTCTAAAGGGCTACACTTTCCTTCTGGGTAAAGTTTTCTTAATTTGGGGACTCCATTAATGTTGAGAGCAAAGTTGAAGGTGGGAGATGGGGGTTGAGAGTGTAGTTTAGGTTGAGTAGAGCCTGAAAGGTTTTGAAAAACTTCTTCCCGTGTTTTAATTTTCCCTTTGCACGCAGTGTGCCAAGGCCTCTGGTCTGTCTCTGAGGACTACAGGTGTGCTACGGGACACTGAGGATTGCAAATTTTTGATAGCTCTTAAAAGTTTCAAAGTCTATTTTTGAATAGAAAATCCCCATTAAGTACACAACATTTAGAATCTACTTGAACACTATTTGCATGCATATTTCTGCCTCCTGAAGTGAGTCACTCTGGCACTGTACCCTGGTGGCTGACAGCCTCTGCTTGTCCTGTGGTTGTTCCAGTCAGTACCTGTGTCACTTTAGTGACGATTTATTGTAAAATATGAAGTTCTTTATCTTGTGGCCCCTAAAAAAATTTTTTTTTCCTATTTCATTTTCTTAATGGTTAAAAACATTTTCTAACTAGATCACTATTTGTATCATTATCTGATGTTAGAGTTTCCTGAGTAGAACATAATTGCTTTCATTCATTTTCAGGACGTTTCTTTTATTTCTTCCATCTTGGCTTTGAAGTTAACATATTGTCAAGATAAAATTTCATAATAAATTATTGTTTGTTTTCAGGAAAAAAGCTTACATCTAAAAATAAATAATAATTGAGCACAATTTAACTGATTTTATTCAAGTGATCTATATGTTATCAGGAAACTGACTTTTTTTCCAAATTATTTTGATCAAACTCAAATGAAACAATATTTATATTTGTGAATTTTTCAGAATTTTAATTACTCAAATTACTTTAACTAAACTGAAAGATTATATGAAGAACTTTGTTTAATGAATTTAATACTACTACATTACTTATTTTCCTTATTGCATGTTTAATTGTTCAGATTGTTCAATGCACTATGTTTCAAAATATTCATAAAAATGCAGATAACCTAAAAAGTAATTTTTTAAAATGGAATTTTTTGAAGCTGTAAAGCTCAACAGTCCCCTTAAGTAAGTACTTCATGTATACATTGGTTTAACTTTTACAGGTATTTATTTCCCCCCCTACCAGGGGATTTCTTGATTAAATTAGTTGATTAATTTCTTGATTAAAACTGGGAAGTCATCCGGCTCTGAAGACAAACTTAGTAGCACAAAAAATACTTAATCAGGATTTCCATTCTCTGATGATCATCCTCTTCCTTGGCATGAATAACTTATTTTTATGGAACAGTCATCAGATGAAGTAATGTCACCAGCAGCTTACTGCAAACCAAGCATCTTACGCAGAAAATGACTTGAATTCTTTATGCTTCTGTAAGCACAAAATAGGGAGTTCAGTGAACAATACGAAAATTAACTCAGGAAACTGGTTTCAATTTTGCTTTTTAATACCTGAGGCCAAAATTCTTCAAACAATTACACATCGTTCATCTTGCCAGCCTGCACCAAAGCAGCAAAGGAAGTAGAGAAAAATGACATTTCCAAATAATATGATTCGTAGATGTGTTGGCGTCCGTGTGTGGTTTGATTGTTCAATCTAAAACCTGTTCCTTCTAGAACAATAAACCTATGCATGTTAGTAACTGTTCTTAGTTATCACCACTAGTTAAATCTCTGAAGAGAAATGCATGGAAACAGAAGCAGATACACACTATGTAGGGCCCTCTTTATGAAAAAGAATACAGAGTTACAAAAGATGGCATGAAAGAAATGTTTATTTAGAATGAGAAAAGAAATCACAAAAACTTTGTGAATTTTTAAAAGCTGAACAAATCCTGCAGATATCACAAAAGCCAGCAAGTAATATTTTTATTAACTTCCTGACAATGTCTATAATACTTTTTTCCTTTCAAATTTTTAATGGCTACTCTGATTATTTTTCTGTATGATGGCACTTTTGTAATATCATTTTCTCTAGAGAGGATAGAAATATAGTTTAGTTTTTCTTCTAGCATGGTGGATTGAAATCTGTTTTTATTATTGAAAGGATTAATAGGATGCATGAAACACGCAGCTTTGTGCAGAAACATTTTTGCTCTTTCTAGTGCTGCAACAGAGTTCTTTGCTGCAAATGCAGGAAACCTGACAAATTCTATTTCATGGGATTCCCATAAAAAAAATCATGTGGTGTATTGATAATGCAGTATACACAATTATAGAGTATATCCCTGATAGGGAAGCATTTCAATTAGATGAGTATTTTTGAGAATAAATTATAGTTTTTCATTTCTGATGGGTGCAAAAATTTCCTGTAGATCAGCTCCTGGCTCTGTACAGCTCATGCTTCCTTCGGGGGCTGGGTATTATAGGGCATGGTCAATTTCATCTGGCTGCTGGCCCTGCACCTTTCTGCTGAGATTTTAGGTGAGTTAGACAAATGGAAGGAGTATTCTGGGATGGCTAGCAATAAAGTAACTATTCTAGAAAAGGCTTCAAATCACCTAAATAAATCCAACTAAATCTAAACCAAGTGTATCCCCATCTCAACTTCTTAGAGGGATCTGCTGCTTATCACCCAACACCACCTGGTGCGAAGGGAAGTGGCAAGGAGGGTGTGTCCGAGTAGAAAGAGTCAGTGGTCTTAACCAACTGGGGTGAAAACATCTTACTTTCTGTATATTATAAGACCATGTGAATGCACTGCCAGAGCTCCTCCCAGGAAGTGAGGGCCCTGGAGCTTCAGTTTCATTAGCTTCGTGGCAAGTCTCCTCTGCCTAGAAAAATAATCAAGCAGGTGAACAAATAGCAACAGAAAAGAAAAAAACTCCTAGGGATGAAAATATTCAAAATGGTAAACTGATGCTTTGAAACCAACATGTTACAGAAGCACCTGCTATGAATTAGGTGGGTGCAAGAGTAATCGCGCCCACCTAATTGCAGTAATTGCACCAACCTAATATGTTTCTACTGCAACCACAGAAGTGTAAAGAAAGGATTTCATGCTGGTGCTGAAAACCCAGAGATTGGAGTTATACATCATCATATACACAGAGTAGCAGCTTGCCTATGTGAAAGTTTGCAGATAAGAATTTTCCATTAAATGATGTTATCAAAATGGTGGTAAATGGAAATAAAATCCAAACCACTACAGTCAAGACTCTTTTCACCTTTATGTCAAGAAATAGGATCAGCATTCCACTCTGGTGTTTGATACCTTGGAGCACTGGCATCTGAAAAGGAGAGTTTTGCTGAGAGTTTATAAGCTAAAAGAAACTTCAGTGTGTGTGTGTTTGTTTGTATGTGGGTGTGTGAATGATTCTCCCTTTTCAGATTTGTTAAAAAATAGTTGTTACATTTTAAAAACTGATTTATTCTTGCAAGGCGCAGTGGCTCACCCCTGTAATCCCAGCACTTTGAGAGGCTGAGGAGGACCACTTAAGCCCAGGAGTTTGAGACTAGCCTGGGCAACATAGCGATACCCCTGTCTCTATTTAAAAAATACAGAAATTAGCTGGGTGTGGTGGTGCCTGCCTGTGGTCCCAACTACTTGGGAGGCTGAGGTGGGAGGATTGCTTGAACCCAGCACTTCAAGGTATCAGTGAGCTATGATTGTGTTGCTGCACTCCAGCCTGGGTGACAGAGCAAAACCCTGTCTCAAAAAAAGAGTGACTTGTTCATATAAAAAATGCTTAGTATCTGAATAAACTTAATATAAAACTGTCAGGATTGCATGAAAGCCTATCAGTGTGTACTGACAAAGTGTATAGATTTCAAGCAAATATTCAACTTTGTAAAAGTGTGGATAAAATGATCAGTTGAGTACTAAAGAAGAATTATTACGACTAGTGGAGCAGCATCTATGAACGCTTAAGACAACACATTATTTAAAGAAATACTGGTTATAGTACAGTTCAATTGGATTCAGAATCCATTCCTATTAGCACAAGGAGGCTTAGCACTATACTTGTCAGTAAAAGTACAGAGTATATAGAGAATGAGCAACTTATCTAAAATTAGGTTAATGGTAAAAAGGAGTTTCTCAGAGAAAAAGCAATGAATATTTATCTGCCTTTTGTTGATATCCGACATGCGTGAATGGAGTTTCTTAGAAATGGTGACTATCAGGAATTAAAAGAGATTAGCCTTAAAGAGGATCAGGGGTTTCTGGGAGCCCTTTCAAGCATAAGCCCTGTTTCTATAAAGTTATCTTTATAGGAGCAAGCTGAAGGTTCTTATTGAAATACATGGAATATCTAGAATGAACATTTTATTTGGAAGTTTTATATGAATTGATATTTAATATCACCTATATATTTTATTGTTCTTATCAGGATAATATATTGCAAAAATTTGTATTTTTTTTCATAAGGCTCTATACAGGTAGCCTCATATAGGTCATCTTCACCAGTTTAGCCCAGTGGGCTGGACAAATATTATCACTTTGTATGTGGGCCTTGAAGGTATAATGTGGGGAAGCGTTTCTTTGTGGTGTGACCTCAATTCCTGTGGCATTTTGAGGACTCTTGCTTTTTTTTTTCATCTGTAGAATAAAAATACTGATAGAATCTCTCTTATTCTGTAGTTGTGAAGACAAAATAAATTCATACTCATAAAGCACTTAGAACAGAATCTGCTACATTATAGCCAGAAATATTATAACACACAGGTGTTTTTATCTTTTTCATAACTCGACTAGTTGAGATTTTGTCTACAACTTCTTGGCGTGTGTACAATAAAAACAATGGGAATATTTAGTGGCTTTTCATAATGCACACTGAGGGTTTGTTTCCGTCCTTGCTGAGGTCAATGTACCTGACCCACTTCATATTCTTTTCACCCCCCACGCTCCTTGGAAAATAGTAATTGTTTGATAAATAATTTGATTGATGAATGAAGGAAAAACTAAAAAGAAGGATTTTCTTTAGGCTAAGAAAAATATCAGGCCATAGTCAGACAGCATCTGCCATGCACCCGTGGATGCCTGCTACAGGATGCGGAACTGAGGGACCAAGCATTTTCTTGCAGTTGTGCATTAGTGGAGGGTTGTGGATGATCAATGTATTAAAGTCTGTGTTTGCTTCCTTCAGCAAAAAAAGTTCACCATCACAAGCAGTGTCACTGGGAAGAAGCACACATTTGTCACAGATTCAGCCAAGACCAGTAAATACTTACTGGACCTCTGCTCAGCCCAGCATGGGTTTAATGCACAGATGGGCTCTGGGCAGCCTTCCCATGTTTTATTTGGTGAGTAGAAGCTATATTCTCCATATACACTTTGACAAGTTTGTTATTTCATAAAATAATTTGTATAAATAGATACAATTGATCTGGGGACCTCTAACAGAGTTGTAAATCTAATAATGACAGAAATACAATAAAAATGAAATACAGTTTTATTTTCTCATGTTGGCAAGCACTAAAATAAATAACACTGGGAGGGTAAATTGATATGATCTTTTCAGAGTGCGATTGGAAATATACATCAAAAGCCTTAAAAAGTGCATGTCCTCTTGGCCCCATAATTTTACTTGTAGATAGATATGTATCCTAAGATAATCAATATAGACATACACTAAAGTTGCTGCCCATGGACGTCTACTAGGGTGTCGTTTATGACACTGACCATTTGAAAGCAATCTAAGTATCCAAACATAGAAGACCAGATAAATAAACCAAGAACATCTATATAATTCAGACAGTGAAATCAGTTTTTGGATAGTGGTGATATGTGAAACTGTACATGATATAGTGCTAAGTGAGGAAAGGGAAGTTATAAGACTGTATCTAGCTAGCACCGTCCAATGACACTTTCTTCAATGATGGAAATATCTGCATTGTTCAGTGTGGGAGTCACTAGCAACACAGACCTATCATGAACAAAAGTTCTTGGAAAAGGAATTCGAAGGAAAAAGACTTTATTCCTGTTACAGTCTGCAAACCCAGAAGGCACAACCTTGGTATAAAACAAAGGTGTGTTCTAGAGAACAAAGAGAGGGTTTGGCTTTTATAGAGAAAGCTCCCACCTAGGTTCCCAATCAAGTTCATTTATGCAAATGAAGGATTCAAACTTGCTTAGTTCGGATTGGTTGATGTGGTGCAGTTCTGACTAGTTGATACAGCTGAGCCCTGATTTGAGGAGGCAGGTGAGCTCTGATTGGTTGGTTCAGGTGAGCTCTGAAAGTCCCAATGTTAAACACAACGGTGGGTATTTAAGGAACTCAGAGTACCTGTGTGACCTCTAGTCAGCAAATGGCTGCTTGGCTCTGTTTTATTTATTTATTTATATTTTTCAGCTTTTAGTTTTTATTTACTTATGAAACATAAAGCAATTTTGGACAAAAGGTAACAAATAAACCTTGAAATTTCAATGGCTTAATACAGCAAAGTTTTGCTTCTCAGGCACTTCTTAGTCTGGCTATTTTGAAGCTCTCTTCCAGTGACTTGGGGTCTCTGCTGCTTCCACGGAGAGCTCCATTATCTAGAACAATTACTCCAGAAAAGAAAGAGAGAGCCGTAAAATTACACAAGATGTTTTAAGAGCCAGACCCCAAAGTGACTCATATTGCTTCCATCTGCATTTCATTAACAGAACACAGTCACACGGCCCCCAAGACAACTGCAAGAGGGGTTGGAAAGGGAGGACTTCCTGTGTGCCCAGGAAGAGGAAGTAGTGTAATGATACACCATGGTCCTTGCCACAACGGCTGCAGCCATCTGCTGTATCACCCTTAATTGAGAGTTTGGTATTAAATTCATAGCAGGACCAGATTACTGAAGAGGCAGAGTTTGTAATTTGTGTTTAGATTGGAATCCTTGCAAGGGAAAACACTAAAATGTTTCTGCAATACACATAATCTAGAGATCAGGTGGACAGCATGGTGACCTGAATGCAGCACAGTTGAAGATTACCTACCAACAAGAATAACAAGGAATGTCCTATTAAATAGCCCTGGAAGCACCTGTACCAATCAGGAAGCTATTTGCTGCTGCTTAGCAATTACAGTGAGAAATGTAACTTATCACATTCTCCTACTTTTGGTTGCTTAGCGTATCTTTTGCTTACTGTGCTTCTAAATTCAAAAAATATAAATACCCTTGTTTTACCAGAACCATATCTTAAACATTTAAGGTACCTTGTATAGTAGGATTTTTTTTTTTGCCTGAATTCATTTTTTTAGAAAAATTTCAACTTTTATTTTAGATGCAGGGGGTACATGTGCAGATTTGTTACATGGGAATATTACGTGATGCTGAGAGGTTTGGAGTATGGATCCGGTCACCCTGGTAGTGAGCATAGTGCCCGATAGGTAGTTTTCTAACCCACCTCACCTTCCTCCACCCTCTAGTAGTCCACAGTGTCTATTGTTCCCATATTTATGTCTATGTCTGATCAATGCTTAGCTCCTGCTTATAAGGAAGAACATGCGGTATTTGATTTTCTGTTCCTGCATTAGTTTGCTTAGGATTATGGCTTCCAGCTCGATCCATGTTACTGGATACAAAATCAATGTACAAAAATCAGTAGCATCTCTATACACCAACAACATCTCAGGCTGAAGAGTGAAATCAAGAACACAATCCCACTTAAATAATAGCCACAAAGAAAATGAAATACCCAGGAATACAGCTAACCAGGAAGGTGAACAATCTCTACAAGGAGAACTACAAAACACTGCTGAAAGAAATCAGAGACAACACAAATAAATGGAAAAACATTCTATGCTCATGGATCGGAAGAATCAATATTGTAAAAATAGCCATACTGCCCAAAGCAATTTACAGATTCAATGCTATTCCCGTCAAACTACCAATGTCATTCTTCACAGAATTAGAAAAATACTATTCTAAATTTCATATGGGACCTAAAAAGAGCCTGAATAGCCAAAGCAATCTATTTTAAATTTGGGCCCAGTTAGCTGCTCAGAATCCATCTTGAGGGATTGGCTCTTTCAAGTTCACATTTGTTCACACTATTGGGCACTTCAAAGGTGGCAAAAAGAACTGAGGGATTACATTTTCAATGTTATTTAATTTCGTCCATTTATATTTAAATTTAAATGGCCACATGTGCCTACCGTTTTGAATAGCATAGTTATAGATAGACACACAACGCTAATTTGGTTAATATTAATGTGTTTTAAGATAAGAAAGAATACAGAAATGAACTGCACCAAAATGTTACTTGTTATTACCTTTGGGAGTTAGGCATGCAGGCATGACTGTTTTCTCTGCGATACTTTTTTGATATTTATTAAAGTTACAACAATAAACGTGTATTATTGTTATAACTAAGAGTGAGACTTGGTTAAAATGGGGTGCACATCACATAAGACAAGCTAATATTTACTGAGCATTTACGAAGTGCTATGGAGCTATTTAGTATTGTTTTTACTATTTTTTCCTGGTGTTATGCTAAGTATTTACACTAATTACCTCCCTTATGTTCATAATTTACTGTTTTCTCAAACTGTCCTGGTCAAGCAGCTCCAGGAGGCAGGTACCACCATTATGGGGAGGAGCAAACTGAGGCTTGGAAAAGTTAAGTAATGTGCTGGCTGCATGGTGGTGGGCCTAGCCAAGATTTGAACCTGTGGCTGTTGGGGCCCAGTGCCTGTACTATGGCCTTTCATAACCAGCCAGAGCATGGAATTCAGTGCTAGAGAGACTTGGTTTTGCGCACTGGCTTTACCACAGCTGCTGTCAATGTCTAAGCATTAGTTCTTCTTTGGCCATAAAAGGGAGCAATACAATACAGTGGTTTACACCCTTCATGTTCAGAGCATGGTTCCTGGAGCTGCAGCATGCATGTCATCTGGGAGCTTGCAAAGGATGCAGAATCTCAGGCCCCACTCCAGACCATCTGAATCTGAATCTGCCTTTTAAAAAGAACCCAAGTGATTTGAATGTACATATAAGCTTCAGAAACACTGACTTGGAATGTGGCCTGTGGAGTCCAGTAGACTCAGGGGAGTGCCACTTTCTAGCTGCGTGACTTTGGGCAGCTCACTTCCCCTTTCGGAGCTGGAGAGTCCTCATTGGCGCACACAGACCATACTGTAGGCTTGTATTGTGCTCGAGTGGGAAGGTGTGTGCGTGTAACATTTCTAGCTCAGTGTCTGGGGTTCTGTGCTCAGTGTGAGGGTAGTAATGGTGGCTCCTGCTCACAGGGGCTTTGTTCAGTGTCAGCCAATTCTTATGGGAGCTTTGTCATTGGGTCCTGGAGCTGGCCCAGGAGTTGGGGTCAACTGGGAAACAAAATTTTTGAACTTTCAGATGCAGAACCAAATGCAGAAAATAATGGTAGCTTATTTTATTATTTGTAGCAGAACCAGATGAACATATAAACATTTCATTGAAACCACAGGCTGGTGGTTCCAGGATATTTCCGGGGAGCTGGAGGTGACAAATGTAAATTAATTATACCTGACTTACCTGCTATTGCTGAGAAAAGTGTGTGAAACACCATCAATATTGCTTTTATTGCCTGATTTCAGTGACTGTAAAATATTTATAAAGATTTCATAAGCTCACTTGTAAAATTAGTCCTTTCAGGCCTATTTGGCTTGTAATAGGCTGTTTTCTCAAACTGCACATTCTACCATCTTAGGAGTTTTTAGGAATCTAACATTTATTTGCATTGAAAGGATGAGTTTAGACAAAGTTTCCTTGCCTTTTAAAATATTTCTTCATTTTAGAAACTCTCTCTGCAGACACCCTTTTCAGCGATTACATGCAGCTGAGAACTGGCCGCCTCCAGCTGATGGTCCCACACACCCGTCAAGCTCAGGGCATCCGTAATTGATCTCTTCCTCTCACACACCACTCTTTGCCATGATATTCGTCTTGTTCAAAGGGGGCCACCCAGCCTCCCTGCAGGAAACTGAGAGTGTCTGGGCCTGCACCCTCTCTTCCCACCCCACTTGTCACCAAAAACAGAGAGAGAGATGTCAAAGCTGGGGGAACCCAACACATCTCATATCCTTGAAATGGAGGCACATCACATAATGGACTTGCTGCTGATACTCTTGTCCCAGATAATTGTCCTTCTCAGCCTTCAGAGTGACCTTTCAAAAGGACCAATCTGATCATTTTCTTCCATACTGAAAACTTGTTAATGGCTCTCTGTTGTCTGCAGGGACAAGCTCAAACTTCTTGTTTCAGAACGGCATGCCAGACACTTGCCACTGTGTTCCCAATCCTGCCGTATTCTTTGCCCTGACTCTTCCTCTCTGGTCTCTGGCTGTTTTTCATGCCAGCTTGCAGGCTGTTCAGCACGACAGGATGGCTCAGCTTCCATGGCCTTTGTGCCCAGCATACCCTCTGCCTGCAGTGTGTTCCTAACCCCTTCTTGGCTCAGACCACCAAGATAAGTCCGATCCTCTGTAAATAAGCTTAAGGGTAACCTCCTCCTTGAAGGCTTTCCTGATTGACTGCCCCCAGGTGGCTCTTCCTAGGTGGATGGACCACTCCCTCTGCTATGCAGACCTCTGTCTTCTCACCTGTATTATTCTGCCACTTTTATTTGTGGATATGCCTGCCCGCAGTCAGCAGTGGACTGGGAGTTCCACAAGAGCAGCTCCAGCACAGAACAGAGGTGTGGTGTGTCAAATGGGAAGTGGTTAATACATGTTTTTTGATGAACGAATGGATGATTTGTGTGGAATTACAATCATTTACTGAACCCTTCCCATTTTTGATATTTAGTTCACTTTTTGTTTTTAAGTATTACAAATAATATGATAAATATCATTGGAAGAAATATTTTTCTATATTTTATATCGTTTCTTTTAGCTAGATCTCAGAAGTGTAATTGTTGGGTACCAGCGCTGGGCATTTTTAAGACTATTGCTGTTTTCCCGAGTGCCGTTCTCAAGCCCAGTATTGTCTTGCCTGTTTTGTTGCATCCTTGTTGGAACAGATATCATCGTGTTTATCTTTGTTCATTTGAAGGTAAAAGTGATTTCTCACTGTGGCTTTATTTTGCAGTCCTTTGATTCTTGAGCAGTTGAGCACTTTCCAAGTGCTTCTTAGTCATTCTTCTGTGAATTGTCTCAATAAGTATATTACTTTACAGTTATATTTGGTTCTGTGGGGAGAAGAGATAGATCACTGAGCTTTTACAAATGCATAATTTCAGGACTAAATAGGCAGGATCTGTCAGCCCTGCGGAGTGGGGCCCATGGGCCTTTGCTCAGCTGTTTCTCATGGGCGGCCTGGGGGCTGCAGGGATGGTCTCGGCCCTTCCACAAGAAGGCTGCAAGACTGCAGATTTGCAGTGAGCTGCCCAGAATCTTGTCCTGGCTGTCTTTTCCTCATGGTCCTTGGCCCTGAGTATATGCTGTGCCCTTGTGACACTGCAACTGACTTGGATTTTGCTCTTGACATCCAGATAGATTCAGCCTTATTTCCCTAGTGCCACAATTATGCTATGGGTCATCCACAGCAGGGAATAGAAACTGTCCACTGTCCTCAGCTCGCTAGTGGCTTTGGGACATTCGTGGCAATGCTTCCTTCCATTCTTGAAAGGCTGTCTACTTTTGGCTCGACCACCTTCCAACAAATCCCCCCTCCACTGTTTGTCCACCCAGTCAGCCCCATGAAGCTGAGGCCTGGCGATGACACCGGCACTCACCAGCAGCCCCACCAGCCCACAGCTGTAGGCTGAGTCCCTGATGCTGAGTGCTTGGCACCCAGGGTCTTATTTTCTGACCTCACTAAGCGGCCCCTCTCCTGCTAACTGAGCTTCCTCCTCAGGCTCCAGGCACTCTCCAGCATCTCACAGGCCCTTGAGCTCTCTCTCCTCTGCTAACTTTTGTGAGTCCCCTGCCTCTAAGGGATCACTCCTTCTTGTAATCACAGTCTCTGTGCAGTCTTGCTTCAAACCCGCTAAATCTCTCTGAGCTGAGACCTTGCCTCCACTGTCTCTGCCTAGAATATCCACCTGTGGGTATTAATATCCATCACGATTAAATCTAAGGTCACTGTCCCTTTGGGCCCTGGTAAACAGGAGGCTGAGCGTGTCTCACATCAATCTCCCCTGCTACTGTCATTGTCTTTGTGTCCTCAGCATCCCCATTTTCCAGCGTGGACTGTGGAGTCTGCAGATTTGAGTGTGAGTCTGCCCTACCGCTTACTGGCTTTGGGACCGTGAGCAAATTATTAACACTCTCTTAGCCCCAAGTTCCATGATCTTTAAATTGGGTATAATAATATCTACCCCATAGGGTCATTGTGAGGATTAAATGAGACAATGCAGATAATGTGCTTCCCACCATGCCTGGCACATAGTAAGCATTCAGCAAATATTAGTAGTTGATGTTGACATTACTGCTGTTGTTGCTGTTTCTGAGCAAGCCCAAGCTCTGGAGTAAGATACTAGGCAGTTTGTGCAAAAGCTGCAGTTCACATTTAATTTACTTATATTCCTTCATTGCCTTTTGCCTACTGTATGTGAGTGATGGTACCATAATGCCTCATGCATGCAGAAAATTCTCAAAAAGTTTTTTTAAAAGGCTGGCTTTTTCAGTAAGCACAGCCCTGGCAGGGAACCAGACACCATTGTAGGGAAGAGATGGGGGTCTGTTTGAAGAAATATGTGCCCATGGATATACTTGAAATGGAGGCACTTCACCGGGCTCTAGAAGTGCATGTGCACACACACACACACACACACACAGAGAAACCAGGAGCCACACACTACCATGTGTCTGACCATTCTTTCCTTCTTGGTTTTAGCAAGGCACAGATGGTCAGAATGTAGTCATCATCTTCCTTTCTTAAAATACTAACTTGGCTTTATGTAAAGCCTCATTAACTTAAAAGCTCTATTTTTCAAATCCCAATTTTTTTATGAACAATGTGAATAGTGAAGTGGGGAGTTAATCACATCCATGGTCTGAAGTTCAAGACTTCATCAAAGTTATTTATTAAACATTTCTGCATGAAAGGAGAAAGGCAAGTGTCAAAGCTGGGGGGACCCAACACATCTCATATTATATTTCAGGAAATAGGACCTTGTATTAAATATGATTACCAGGGCAAACTACGCTGTGTAGAGATTAAAGGTTATATTCCACAGAGCAGAGACTAATCTTGGGATCCCAGGAGATTTGGAGGAATATTTGCTACAAGAATGTTTGGGAGGACAAATCTGTAAAAGCAGAAAGCAGAAGGGGACGGGGCAGCTGATTTCGCAGGAGGCTCGGCCGCAGCCCGACACACCCGCAAATGCTCTAGGGTTAGCACCCATTTAAACAGGCTCTTTGGCTCTGCGTCCTGTCAGCTGCAGGGAGAGAGAGAGCATCTTGTCTCTTCCTTCTTCTGTTTCTGAGGTTTCTTTCATTAGCAAGTGCTAATTAGGAGAACTTACATTCCCAGGGATAATCGCAGGAGACAAAATAGCAGCAGAAAAAGAAAGGAGGAGAGTGGGGGCCCAGTGATATGTTACAACCACCAGAGCAATGGATCCAGCATCATTCTTGTGTGTGTGTATGTCTATCTTTTTCTCCCCAAATTCAGACCATGATAAGTTTGTGCAAATGGCCAATTTGAGTCCTGCACACCAGGCCCAGTCTAAGCCTCTCATTTGGATTCAGAGATTGTCATGCTCAGAAAACGAGTTGTTTGCATCCAGGCTTCAGGATGCTGGAGGAGGCCTGTTGAGTACATCACTGGATAACTTCAACGTGGACGGCAGCAAGGAGGCTGGAGCAGAAGGCATCGGGCGCAGGTGGGTGTGACACATTTGTTCTCTGGGCCCAAACCACCATGTGCTTGATGCTTTGCAGTGATCTGTACTGAAGATTTTTTTTTTTTTTTTTTTTTGAGAGTTTTGCTCTTGTTGCCCAGGCTGGAGGAGTGCAGTGGCGTGATCTTGGCTCACCACAACCTCAGCCTTCCGAGTTCAAGCGATTCTCCTGCCTCAGCCTCTCGAGTAGCTGGGATTACAGGCATGCACTGCCACACCCTGCTAATTTTTGTATTTTTAGTAGAGACGAGGATTCTCCATGTTGGTGAGGCTGGTCTCGACCTGAGGTCCAGACCTCAGGTGACCCACCCTCCTTGGCCTCCCAAAGTGCTGGGATTATAGGCATGAGCCACCACGCCCAGCCAAGAAATTGTTTAAAAGATGTTAGATGTCTAAGAAAAGTATATATTTATTGGGTAACTGTCAATCAATTCCACAGAGATTTACAGAAGACCATCTATGGGCTAAGTCTATGTTAAACACTCTAGGGCCAACCTCTCATTCCTCCTTCTATGATGCTTGCGTCTTTTGATGAAGAAAGAACTAGATGATAATATGAAATTGGAGAGGACAAATAAACAAGTTGCAATAAGCCTGTTTGGCCTTATTATCAGCCAGGTGCTGTTCTGAGCATGTGTACACATCAACTAATTTAAGTCTTATGACTCTGTTAAGTGTTTCTGTTGTTCTTATCGCATCACAGAGAGGAAACCCAGGGGTTAGGATTTGAACACATGCAGCTGGCCTTAGAGTCCAACTCCTAACCTCTACACCATGCTACCTTTCCTATTGATGAGTTTCTTATCATTTAAATTTATAGGTAAAAATAGTGGGCTTATAAATGCAACTTCACATGACAAAACAATGATTCATAAATTTAAAAATAGCCTAGGACTTGGATTACATTTACACTGCAATTTATAGAAATAGCACAGATTCCCAGGCAGCATATGACCAATGAAGGTTGCTGCAGGAGCTTTTTTTTTGGGATGAGTTTTCCAGCTACTTCAGCAAGAGGGTATGGATGATTCATTTGAACTGAAAGTCTATGTGCGTATCTATATCTATACCTATATCTATATCCATAACTATCATCTTAAAGTAATTCTTAGAAAATTATTGCCCCAAATTCTGTTGATGCAAATGTACATTGCTGTGCACCACAAACTAAATCAACAGTGGTAAAGCAAAATGGTTTCAAGCATCTATTGTTGTGTAACAAACGACCCCAAAGCATAGTGGCTTAAAACAATCACCATTGTGTTATTCCATTTCACAATGAACTGGATTAGAAATTTCACAGTGAACTGGGTTAGAAATTCAGGCAGGACTTAATTGAGGGATTCTTCTGGGTTTCATGTGGTATTGACTGGGGTCCCGCAGATGCTGAACTAGTTTAGAGGACGCAAGACGACTTTGTTCACAGGCTGGTTCCTTGGATGGTTGGGAAGCAGTGCTCACGGAGCCCCTCTCCCTCCGTGAGTAGTCTTGACTCCTCTCCATGTGGGGTCTCCAGCAAGGTTCTGCAAGGCAGGAGGGCTCCAAGATCCCAAAAAGAAGCTGTCAGTTCTCTTCAAGTCTAGGCCTGAAGCTAGCCTGGTGTCACTCCTGCTATATTGTTGGTTAAAATAGTCACAGGTCAGCACAGATTCAAGGGGAGCAGAAATAGGCTCCACTCTTGATGTAGGAGTGTCCAAGACCTTGTGGACATCTTTCATTTGTCACCCAAACTACTGGTACCTTATAGCACTTCATTGTTTAAAAGGCAGAAGAAGCCGTGACTGACTCAAGGCCATCTTGAGGATGTGTTGCCCGCAAAGCATCCTTCCTGAGAATGGTGGCCCTTCCAGCAACTGGCCAGTGGTCACGCACAGTAGGGGCTTTTCAGTGTTGCATGGTTGCTGGCCTTCTTGATACAAAGCTGAATTGGCACCCTCTGTAATATTCGGTATAACTCTAATCTTGGTTTACGAATGCCAAATTGTCATGACCCTTAATAACTCACATCAGAAGTTACCGGTAACCTGTGGGTGAAAAAGGAAACCTAATTACTAGGCTTTTGAGTTCTTGGAAGATTCCCCCCACCCCACCTCCAAGAAGCACAGCTTGAGACACTGGTTTGGGTGCGGGTATGTTTTTGTGGAGGTGATGCCAAGAAGAAGTGAGAGAGAGAGGGAGTTGGGGAAGCAGGCAAAGTGTGGTCACACGGGTAGGGGTCACCAGGTAGCTGTTGAGGGCAACCAGGGCTCAGCTCCACAGAGGTGTGCAGAGGCCTCCTAGAACTGCAAGACAGGAGGCAAACACCATGTACTGGCTCCTACTTCCCTTTGGTTGAAGGATGGGAGGCCTGGACTCTCCCACGCTTTTGGGTAAGGCTGGAATAGTGGGGGTGGAGGAGATGGCTCCCAAAATGGACAAGAATCTCTAGAGCAGAAAGAGGGCCACACCTGAGCCAGGATGCTGTCAGCTCAGCTGAGCCTGAGCTCTCATGGAACTGCCCCCCACCACTGCAGTTGAAGTCTGAGGTGGGCCAAAGGCCATGACAGTGATGCAGTTGAGACGTTTAGCATTTCTGTCATGGTACAGAGGCCACTCTGCCGGGGGCCCCTTCTGACAGGGTTCTGGATCAAGCCCCGCATCATAGAAGTCGTTTGCCAATACTTGCTCTGCGGTCTAGTGCTGTGTGACCTCCAGGAAGTTATTCAACACCTCAGGCCTCAGTTTCCTCATTCGTCCAGTGGTAGTAATAGTCATCCCTCCCCACTGGGTGTCTGTGGGAATTAAATCATGTTATAAAAGCTGAATATGGGTTGGGTCTCTGGTGACTGCCCTGATGCTGATCTCGAACACAGCATTAGGCTCCATGAATGGTGCAGCAATTTCCAAGCAAGGGCACCAGGGACGGCTGCTTGGGGGATGCGACATCAGGTCTTGACTGATGAATGTGAATGATTCCACTCTGAGGAACCTGGAGCAGTCACATTCATAGACCAGAAAGAGCACGGCAATGGCCAGGGGATGAGGTGGGTGGAATGGGAGTTGTGTCGAATGGGTGCAGTTTCAATTTGGGAAGACGGACAGAGCTCTGGGGATGGACTTTGGTGATGGTAGCACAACATCGTGAACGGACTGTGTGCACTGATCTGGGCACGGTGAGAAGAGGAGGAAGAATACCATGAGCAAGGGCCTCCTTAGTCTTACTAGAAAAATGGATTGAGCACCTACTGTGTGCCAGCCCTGGGCCAGGTGTGGAGGATTCGGCGGTGAGCAGGACAGATGTGGTCCCCACCTCATGAGCTCACAGGCCAGTGGAGAGGTGGCCCACATGGGGTCTGTGTGGAAAGGTGTGGGTCATGCCGCTGGCCTGAGCCTGGGCATGTGACCACAGGAGGGAAGGCTGACATGCAGAGGCAGGACCCCATCGCCAGTGGCATTCCTGAGCAGTTGTTTACACAGCATGTGGTGCCAGTGGCTGCCTGCCCTGAGGTACAGCTCCTGCCTGCCCTCCCACTCCTGGGAGGTGGCCTCTGACTTCACATCACTGCTTTTCTGAAGTCTTTCCCCACTGCCTCAGGCAAAGGTGTGGCTCCTCCACATCGCTGGCTCCAGTTAGGGTGGTACCCTCTGTCCCCTCCACCCTGACACCCACATGCTCATGTCTGTGCTGTTAAACATGGAACTTCTCAAGAACAGCAATGTGTCTGGTATATCCTTAGCTCTAAGGCTGGTAGGGAAAGCTTTCAGTAAATGGATCGTTTTAAAATTCACATTTAAAATGTTTTTCAATTGTGATAAAATACACATAATATAACACCTACCATCCTAACCACTTGTCAGTTCAGTAGCACACAGTCCGTTCACGATGTTGTGCTACCATCACCAAAGTCCATCCCCAGAGCTCTGTCCGTCTTCCCAAATTGAAACTGCACCCATTCGACACAACTCCCATTCCACCCACCTCATCCCCTGGCCATTGCCGTGCTCTTTCTGGTCTATGAATGTGACTGCTCCAGGTTCCTCAGATGAGTGGAATCATTCACATTTCATCCTTTTGTGACTGGCAGTGATTGGCTTTTAAGCAGTAAAGGGTTGCAGGTGTGGCCTAGATCACATGGGTCATAAAACCCCAGGCCCAGAAAAGCCCTTCCTTTTCCCTAAAGGCCACCTGAAGGCCACCTCAGCATCATCACCTCTCTCGGCTCCTCCCAGACTGTGGGGATTTCTCCATCCATTGAGCACACGAACACCCTGTCGCAACCTCTCCCTGGGCAACTTGGTTGGCTCTAGTAGGCATGAAAGTCATCCACCCTGCATCCCACAGCAGGTTGGGGACTCCCAGAGGACAGGGCCCATGCCTGACCCACCCTTTACCCTCAGCGCCTTGGAGCTCAGGCCTGACACCTGGGATTCTCAGTCACTGTGGGTCGATCGTGCTGCAAGGCAAGCACAAACACGAGCCAAGTCAGAGTGAGGCCTCGTCCATCGCCAGTCTCCAAAGCTACTCTGTGCTGCACCTCGCTGTGAGGCTGGACTTCTCCTCCCCACCACCGCCCCTGTTCTTCCCTTTCTGGCTGCAGCCTCTTTGCACAGTGCCAAGCTCCCTGCAGAGAGCCCTGGTGTCACAGCTCCAAGGGTACAGGGGGTGGGTCCATGGGTAACTATCCATGCCAGCGACCCCTGCCATAGTCCAGCTGCTTGAAGCTGTGAGATTGCTGTGGGGCTCTGAGGGGTGGGGTCAGTCTGGGTAACCAGGGGAGCTGAATCTGCTCAGATGTTTGGCTGTCCAGGAGGCCCAGAGATGGCTTTTTCCAGGGCTCTGAGACCCACAGCTTTACGTCAATTGTTCTCTCTCACTCTAGACTTTGCTCACCTCTGAATGTAGCTTATCTCTGTGCAGAACTGACCCCGGGGCTGGGGCGACATCTCCCTTGACTCATTATTCTGCCAGGCTCTAGTACATTATTTACTAGCATGAGGCATATTCCGTCAGGGCCAGTTGAATGCCTGCATGAATGCTTCCTGTTCACAGCATGGTATGATCAGGTGGCACCCAACACAACATGTACAATGATCAAGCAGGTCAGTGACCCTGCGCAGCTCTCGAGCATGTGGTAGGTGGGGTGTGGAGGGTGCCTGGCCTGGCTGAAGGCCTTCAGCTGAAAACAGGAGCAAACGACAAAACATCAGTATCCACTAAGAGTGCTGGTGTTTCATGCTTACTATCTCATTTCATTTCCCTTAGAAGTCTGGGAAGTAGGAATATTATTCTTATTTTATGGTGGAAAAAATGGGGGTTTACAGGATCATGTATCTTGCACATAGTAGGAGGCTCATATGAAGCCAGAGTGACCTCAGTGTCCCCTCTGAGACATAAAGATCCTAGAGCCATTTTTCCCAGTGCCCTCCTAATAACTAGATCAGCCCTTGATGTGGTCCCTCTGAGAAGCTGCTGGATGACTGGACACAAGGCTGCCCTCCCTGGGCCACCATCCATACTCAGAAATGCCAAGAAGTTGCCTCCTTGAGCCACCTTATCTAACCTCACTGTCCTTTCCCATGGGCCACCTTATCTAACCTCATTTTCTTTTCCTGGCAGCCCCTGCACTGGCCGGGAGCAGCTGAAGAGTGCCTGTGTGATCCAGAAGCCAATGACCTGGGACTCTCTCTCTGGGCCACCTGTTCAGAGCATGCATGCAGGTATGGGCCAGGCCATGACCAGGTCTCGGGTGGAGGAACCCTACACAGGAAGCTTGCTTTGAGTCTTTTACCACCACTTCATTTTGCTTCCCACACAATGTTTGTAACCTTCTTGTTTTTTGAATTGTTTTCTTTTGAAACTACCTGTGGTTGGGAAGAGATATTTAGCTTTGGCTGGGTATGTGGATCTGAAATGTGTTAGCTCTGGCGAAGACAATTCCAGCACTCTTGTCCAGAAGGAAGAACACCTGCTACAGAGGGTGTGTTCAGAAAAAGGCACCATTCACTTGTAGATATGCTTCTTTATGCAGGCCAGAACAGCACCTCCCAGTATTCACCAGAAAACATACACAGAGTAGACGGCAGTCCCTTGTGCCATGCATCCTCCTGGCCAGTTCCCCATTGAATGTGAGGACAAAAAGATCCGACACTTGGAAAAATATCTCTACTCAGTGAGCATTAAGCCTGAGTGTTGGATCAGTGTATTAGTCCGTTTTCACGCTGCTGATAAAGACATACCCAAGACCGGGAAGAAAAAGGTTTAGTTGGACTTACAGTTCCACACAGCTGGAGAGGCCTCAGAATCATAGCGAGAGGCGAAAGGCACTTCTTACATGATGGCAGCAAGAGAAAAATGAGGAAGAAACAAAAGTGGAAACCCCTGATAAACCCATCAGATCTCGTGAGACTTATTCACTATCACGAGAATAGCATGGGAAAGACTGGCCCCCGTGATTCAATTACTTCCCCCTGGGTCCTTCCCACAACATGCGGGAATTCTGGGAGATACAATTCAAGTTGAGATTTGGGTGGGGACACAGCCAAACCATATCAATCAGGAAAACTGCCAGGCAACTCTTTACCAGTAACTGTCTGCCAATTTCTGCCAAGGTCCCTGGGGGAGGGAGAGACGTGGAAGGACTGCAGCGGTGGGTCACCATTTGGGGATTTTCCCAAGTACACTGTGGCACACACTGAAGTGCCCCATCCCGGGACTCCAGCTCTCCAGGAACAGCTTCAGGGCTCTGCCTGGGGGTCCCCCATGATCCAAGCCAGGGGAAGATCACAGGTCACACAGGCTGGGCTGCCGGCACCTTGTCACCCCTGGTTATTTGAGGCCTGGGATGGGAAGGCTTTGATGTCTCACCTCTGTTTTAGCTTTTGTTTTTGTTTTGACTCTTAGCAAGTATTAATATATCTCTGGTCATCCTCTGTCTTGTCCCAAAACCAATGCAGAATAAAATAGCTACAGTAAGTCATACAGAAAACAAGCACCATATCCCATCCTGTTCTTGCCTCTGCTCTTTAAGCTGGAACTTGAGCAACACTGAGTGACACTCCAGAGAGGCTCATGCGAGTGTGTGTTCAGGTGTCCATTCCCAGCACTGCTGGGAGATTAAATATGAGCTACTTTTGTTTTCAGGAATGTGTGCGTGTGAATGTGCGTGCGCGCGCGCGTGTGAAATGCTGTTTACTCCTTTTGTATTAGCTCCCAAATGGGGGGAAAAGCACAACGTGGTGCTCTGATTCTACCTCTAGGGTCAAAGAATAGTAGGAGGAAGAGCTTTACAGCTGAACCGGGCCGAGAAATTGTGTGTGTGACACTGAAACGCGACCCACATCGTGGTTTTGGTAAGAGGGCTCCCTGCAGGTGAGGCCCAGTCTCTACCACTAGGCAAAGTGGGGAGGTGGGTACGGTTTTCCCTTTCAACTTATCTACTCCCCTTTCCTATCCCTCCTCTCCCAGTTTGCCTTTTCTAGTAATCACTTCTGTTTTTTTCTCTCCCTAATTGTCCCTAAAGAGCAATGGGACTTTTGTTTCCAAGTTTTTCTTTTAAGCCTGATACATTTTTGGGGTGCATCTAAGTACAATGCAGAAAAAGATTTTTTCCCCTAATACCATGTAACAACATTCCTCTAGTCAGCGATGGGGAAGAAGAGTCAATTTATCTCACCTCTTACCAGTGACCACTTTCTAAGACCCTAAAAACTGTATAAGAAACAAGGTACGGAGACAAGGTACTTGATTAAAAACCGTTTCTTTCCTATGTCTCATTGTCTACTGGAGCAAAATCCAGTGCATATTGGTGGTTTGTGTTCCTAGCTTTAGCTGTGCTTACTAATGGGGAACAATCCACCTTTCTCCAAGTATCATGGCAGAGTAGAAAAGGTCCTCTATTTGAGGATCAGAAGACCTGACTGTAACTATCAGCTAATGCCACTTGGTAGCTGTGTGATATCAGGGAAATAACCTAACCTCTCTGAACAGCAAAATCACTAAGTATCATCTTATCATGGACTATCATCTTGGATTACAGGTTTTGTCATTAATGAGGGAGAGTATTCAGGCCAAGCTGACCCTGGCATTTTTATATCTTCTGTTATACCTGGAGGACCAGCAGAAAAAGCAAAAACGATCAAACCAGGTACATATTTTTAAATCACTAGAGATACTGTTCTAAGAAACCACTCTTTTTTATTTCCTTGGAAGGATTATGGAGATGTTTTATTTTTCCAGGAGGGCAGATACTAGCCCTGAATCACATCAGTCTGGAGGGCTTCACATTCAACATGGCTGTTAGGATGATCCAGAATTCCCCTGACAACATAGAATTAATTATTTCTCAGTCAAAAGGTATGTTTTAACTCACTCTTGGGAGCTTAAGAGCCTCCCCTGTTTTCAGGAGTACGTGATTACTGAGAGGTACTAGACTTGAAGTCCACGTAGGTCTTCTATATTGCTTTCCTCGTGGTATTGGCTTGCAAAGAAGCAGTGTAGTGGCACAAATAAGCTTTGCAATTTCAGGGGCAGAATGGGCACTATCACTGCTTGTCTTGCTGAAAGGGAGTAACCTACTCTAATTTTGTTAGACACGGCTGGATACAACCAGTCTTTTTTTTCTGTCAACTCTCCTTGCATGGCAGGGAGGACCTTTTTATTGCCACCCAAAGTCCTTGTTGATAGGGTCGGCTCCAGGATTTCTATAGTTTGGGTTTAGGTATAGCAATCAGCTGGGGAGGAGACAGGAACTGTTCTTTGTTAAACTTTTGTTTTGGGTTCAGGGCTACACGTGTAGGTTTGTTATTACAGGCAAACTCGTGTCACAGGGGTTGCTGTACAGACCATTTCATCACCTAGGTGCTCAGCATAGTGCCCAATGGTTATTTTTCCTGATCCTCTCTCTTCTCCCATCCTCCTCCCTCAAGTAGGCTCTGGTGTCTGTTGTTCCCCTCTTTGTGACCATGGGTTCTCATTATTTAGCTCCCACTTATAAATGAGAACATGTGGTATTTGATTTTCCTTTTTTTTTTTTTTGGAGATGGAGTCTCACTCTGTCACCCAGGATGGAGTGCAATGGCACGATCACGGCTCTCTGCAGCCTCCACCTCCCGGGTTCAAGCAATTCTCCTGCCTCAGCCTCCTGAGAAGCTGGGATTACAGGCACGTGCCACCACACCCAGCTAATTTTTGTATTTTTTAGTAGAGACGGGGTTTCAATATGTTGGCCAGGCTGGTCTGGAACGCCTGAACTCAAGTGATCTGCCCGCCTCAGCCTCCCAAAGTGCTGGGATTACAGGCCTGAGCCACTGCACCTGGCCTGTTCTTAAAGCTGAGTTTTCATGGCAAGCTTGCTCTTCTTACTTGATGTGCATGTTCCTGATCAACCTAAAGAGTAAAGTACTTTTTAATGATGATTTTCTTCATCCTTTACATAAGAATGAGAGAGCAACAACTGCCTATATCAAAGGAAAATACTGTTGTTTTTATTGGGAGCAAGCTTGAGGAGCCTGGAGGAAGTAATGGGAGGAGGCTAACATCCCTTCTCCCTAGTTGCCTGAGACCACTGCTGTTTTTTGGTTGGGTGATCCTGTAAACTAACAGCAGATCGCCTGCAAATTCAGGCTCATGATTGCTTCTTCACACTTCAGGGGTGTCGTACAGTTTTCCCTTGTATACAGGAGAACTTCCTGTCACACCAGCCAGCATTTTCTAGGTCCTAATGCAGGCACTGCATTTGCCTTGCCTTCTTAACACCGTGCATGCTCTCTCACTCTTGTGCCTGTACACAGCGCCCTGCAGCTCCCCCGTCCAGAAGCTATGGGTGGTGGAAGGTGGCCATGCTGAGGTCTCAGGCCCACACCCTTCACCCTGGGGTTGAAGCCTTCCCAGGGGCTGGCCTTAGTACATCCCCAATGCCAGTCTCTGGCTTGCTGTCTCTGTCGGATTTCCCAGCACCACTGCTCTCCTTTCTGCGTTGGTTCAGCAATCCCTGTGTTTTCTTCCACATCCTCCACTGACAGGAGCAGTCAAACTGTCCCATGTGTCATCAGGAAACACAATGCAGGTGACCGAATGACAATTCAGCATAGTCCAAGGATGGCCTGCTGTGATGGAGGTTGTCAAAAAGCAGTACTTTTGTAGTATAGTTTGAAGTCAGGTAGCGTGATGCCTCCAGCTTTGTTCTTTTGGCTTAGGATTGACTTGGCGATGAGGGCTCTTTTTTGGTTCCATATGAACTTTAAAGTAGTTTTTTCCAATTCTGTGAAGAAAGTCACTGGTAGCTTGATGGGGATGGCATTGAATCTATAAATTACCTTGGGCAGTATGGCCATTTTCACGATATTGATTCTTCCAACCCATGAGCATGGAATGTTCTTCCATTTGTTTGTATCCTCTTTTATTTCATTGAGCAGTGGTTTGTAGTTCTCCTTGAAGAGGTCCTTCACATCCCTTGTAAGTTGGATTCCTAGGTATTTGATTCTCTTTGAAGCAATTGTGAATGGGAGTTCACTCATGATTTGGCTCTCTGTCTGTCTGTGATTGGTGTACAAGAATGCTTGTGATTTTTGTAATTGATTTTGTGTCCTGAGACTTTGCTGAAGTTGCTTATCAGCTTAAGGAGATTTTGGGCTGAGACAATGGGGTTTTCTAGATATACAATCATGTCATCTGCAAACAGGGACAATTTGACTTTCTCTTTTCCTAATTGAATACCCTTTATTTCCTTCTCCTGCCTGATTGCTCTGGCCAGAACTTCCAGCACTATGTTGAATAGGAGCGGTGAGAGAGGGCATCCCTGTCTTGTGCCAGTTTTCAGAGGGAATGCTTCCAGTTTTTGCCCATTCAGTATGATATTGGCTGTGGGTTTGTCATAGATAGCTCTTATTATTTTGAGATACGTCCCATCAATACCTAATTTATTGAGAGTTTTTAGCATGAAGGGTTGTTGAATTTTGTCAAAGGCCTTTTCTGCATCTATTGAGATAATCACGTGGTTTTTGTCTTTGGTTCTGTTTATATGCTGGATTACATTTATTGATTTGCGTATGTTGAACCAGCCTTGCATCCCAGGGATGAAGCCCACTTGATTATGGTGGATAAGCTTTTTGATGTGCTGCTGGATTCGGTTTGCCAGTATTTTATTGAGGATTTTTGCATCAATGTTCATCAAGGATATTGGTCTGAAATTCTCTTTTTTGGTTATGTCTCTGCCAGGCTTTGGTATCAGGACGATGCTGGCTTCATAAAACGTGTTAGGGAGGATTCCCTCTTTTTCTATCGATTGGAATAGTTTCAGAAGGAATGGTACCAGTTCCTCCTTGTACCTCTGGTAAAATTCGGCTGTGAATCCATCAGGTCCTGGACTCTTTTTGGTTGGTAAGCTATTGATTATTGCCACAATTTCAGAACCTGTTATTGGTCTATTCAGAGATTCAACTTCTTCCTGGTTTAGTCTTGGGAGGGTGTATTTGTCGAGGAATTTATCCATTTCTTCTAGATTTTCTAGTTTATTTGCATAGAGGTGTTTGTAGTATTCTCTGATGGTAGATTGTATTTCTGTGGGATCGGTGGTGATATCCCCTTTTTCATTTTTTATTGCATCTATTTGATTCTTCTCTCTTTTCTTCTTTACTAGTCTTGCTTGCGGTCTATCAATTTTGTTGATCTTTTCAAAAAACCAGCTCCTGGATTCACTAATTTTTTGAAGGGTTTTTTGTGTCTCTATTTCCTTCAGTTCTGCTCTGATTTTAGTTATTTCTAGCCTTCT
This sequence comes from Symphalangus syndactylus, assembly GCF_028878055.3. NCBI lineage: Eukaryota > Metazoa > Chordata > Mammalia > Primates > Hylobatidae > Symphalangus > Symphalangus syndactylus. The sequence goes on from NC_072426.2 coordinate 85,378,431, forward strand.
GCTAGCTTTTGAATGTGTTTGCCCTTGCTTTTCTAGTTCTTTTAATTGTGATGTTAGGGTGTCAATTTTGGATCTTTCCTGCTTTCTCTTGTGGGGATTTAGTGCTATAAATTTCCCTCTACATACTGCTTTGAATGTGTCCCAGAGATTCTGGTATGTTGTGTCTTTGTTCTCGTTGGTTTCAAAGAACATCTTTATTTCTGCCTTCATTTCATTATGTACCCAATAGTCAATTTAATAAATGGTGCTGGGAAAATTAGCTAGCCATATGTAGAAAGCCGAAACTGGATCCCTTCCTTACACCTTATACAAAAATTAATTCAAGATGGATTAAAGACTTAAATGTTAGACCTAAAACCATTAAAATCCTACAAGAAAACCTAGGCAATACCATTCAAGACATAGGCGTGGGCAAGCACTTCATGTCTAAAATACCAAAAGCAATGGCAACAAAAGCCAAAATTGACAAATGGGATCTAATTAAACTAAAGAGCTTCTGCACAGCGAAAGAAACTACCATCAGAGTGAACAGACAACCTACAGAATGGGAGAAAATTTTTGCAACCTACTCATCTGACAAAGGGCTAATATCCAGAATCTACAATGAACTCAAACAAATTTACAAGAAAAAAACAAACTACTGCATCAAAAAGTGGGCAAAGGACATGAACACACACTTCTCAAAAGAAGACATTTATGCAGCCAAAAAACACATGAAGAAATGCTCATCATCTGGCCATCAGAGAAATGCAAATCAAAACCACAGTGAGATACCATCTCACACCAGTTAGAATAGCCATCATTAAAAAATCAGGAAACAACAGGTGCTGGAGAGGATGTGGAGAAATAGGAACACTTTTACACTGTTGGTGGGACTGTAAACTAGTTCAACCATTGTGGAAGTCAGTGTGGCGATTCCCCAGGGATCTAGAACTAGAAATACCATTTGACCCAGCCATCCCATTACTGGGTATATACCCAAAGGACTATAAATCATGCTGCTATAAAGACCCATGCACACGTATGTTTATTGTGGCACTATTCACAATAGCAAAGAGTTGGAACCAACCCAAATGTCCAACAACGATAGACTGGATTAAGAAAATGTGGCACATATACACCATGAAATACTATGCAGTCATACATAAAAAATGATGAGTTCATGTCCTTTGTAGCGACATGGATGAGACTGGAAAACATCATTCTCAGTAAACTATCGCAAGGACAAAAAACCAAACACTGCATGTTCTCACTCATAGGTGGGAATTGAACAATGAGAACTCATGGACACAGGAAGGGGAACATCACACTCCGGGGACTGTTGTGGGGTTGGGGGAGGGGGGAGGGACAGCATTAGGAGATACACCTAATGCTAAATGACAAGTTAATGGGTGCAGGAAATCAACATGGCACATGGATACATATGTAACAAACCTGCACATTGTGTACATGTACCCTAAAACCTAAAGTATAATAATAAAAAATAATAAAAAAAAGAAGATGTGATACACTGGAATACTACTAAGCCTTAGAAAAAGAAGGAAATTCTGCCATATACAATAACATAAACTGTGAAAAAAAAAAAAAAGCAGTACTCGAGGTCTGCTATTCTTAAACTACAACCTCACATTAGAATTCCAGACAATAAGTTTCCCACAACGGCTGGGAGTAAAATGTCCTTTCACTGTGATGCCCCAGCCACCTTTTGGCAATGCTGCCTTCATCATGGTGGGGTTTCCTCATAGCTGGGCCACTGCCAGAGGAAGACGTTTCCTTGGTGATGCTGCCTAGGTTTCCATGGCAGAGACTTAACTACCATGACTTTCTTTTATCTCGTTAGGCTGCTGTTAAGGCAGCTGGGCTAGATTGGAGATCAGGATCAGACAGATAAAATGTCCATCATGAGCATCTGTCATAGTCTACAATAAATTGAGTTTCAGTTACCAAAGAAGATCTCCCACCTCCTATGTCTACTAGGCAGGGCACCAGTTGCAGCATGGCTTGACTTTTCAATTCAATCGTAAGTCCCATCCTCACCTCTCATGGAGGGCGTGGAAGAGAATGAGCTGATGCTTATGATACTGCCAGAAGGACAATGATGATAGAATCTGTGAATGAAATGGCCAGAAATACAGCATTACGAAACAATGGCCCTGCCACTCCCTGCTGGATACCTTTAGATTTGAATAACTTCAAATCAAATTCATTAAATCAAATTTATTCAAGTTGAATTCATTCAGCGTGTGAGTTTGGGCACTTCCCTCAATGTTAATGAGTCTGTATCAAAAGTAGTAAATCTACTTGTATCCAGGTCTAAAGAAAATCAAACTGTTATTCATTCCTCCCACATATATTTGTTGAGCAGCTAATAATAACATGTTAACAGTAGATACATTTATTGAGGCTCTACCATGTACTAAGCTGTGCGTGTCTCTGTGTGTGTGTGTGTGTGTGTGTGTGTGTATGACAGCCATATACATATATATATATATATATATATGAGGGAATATATATTCTTTCATATATGCATATATATTTTTATCTTTCTTTACATATGTAAAATCTTTTCTCTGTGTATAATCTCTAAGCCTCACCAACTCTACAATATTATTGATATTTATATTGTCTCTACTTTCAATACAGGAAAATTTAGGTTCAGTCATGTTAAGTACCTTGCCCAAGGTTTTCCTACTGATTCACAACCTCATGTTCTTTTCTTTGTTCTATGCCAGGTCACGAGTCAGACACGGGGTAAGCAGGAATCAGTGACACAGCCTTCACTCACAGGGGCCTGCAGTTTGGTTATTACCAAGCCTCCCAAAAGGACCCGATACGTTGGTTTTTGGATCACACGGTGGTTGCAGATGTGCTCAGTGGGATGTCCAGGAGAGGCTGGGTTGAAGACAGTTCCCACATGCTGGCTGTAGGATTTGGGGAAGGATACTTAATAGCTTTGACTCTGTGTTCTCATGTTTGAACTGGGATTACACCTTCCTGGTGGGTTTGCTGAGAAGATGGGAAGATGTCCATATTTTCCTATATGTATGTATCTCTAAGGTGCCCATCACATGGCTAGAGCTTAATAAGGGAGAGCTGGCCTTATGAACTTCTTTTGAGCCTACGCATTCATAGTTGGGTCACTTAAGCTCTATCTAGGTTTCTAAATCACATGTAGAATCTTCCCTTTCTCTAATCTAAATGTAACATCTTTCAGGAGGAGCTAAATTCACACTGTACCCGAGCAGCTATAGAAGATCCCTCTGTCGCTGGAGGAAAACGCTGTGCCCGCATAGAGATGCCACCAAGAAACCGGCCTTTTGAAGCTGTTGACTTTTTCTTGGCTTGTTTTTATAGGTGTTGGTGGAAATAACCCAGATGAAGAGAAGAATAGCACAGCCAATTCTGGGGTCTCCTCTACAGACATCCTGAGCTTCGGGTACCAGGGAAGTTTGTTGTCACACACACAAGACCAGGACAGAAATATTGAAGAACTGGATATGGCTGGGGTGCAGAGCTTAGTGCCCAGGCTGAGACATCAGCTTTCCTTTCTGCCGTTGAAGGTAATCATCCCTTTGTTCACTTTCTAGATCTGGAGGAAAGAGAACAGGCTGTGAAGCCCAACAGCCTGGCTCCTAGGCCCTTCCTGTTCTCTGTTTTCCATGTCAGGTGGATGGAAGTTAACTTAGCCCCTTTGAGCCACAGCTTCCCCATCTGCATACAAAAGCAAATGCCTGCATGGCATGGTTGTTGAGAAAAATGCATAAAAGAAGGCAGAGTTCCTAGGGCAGTGTCTGGGCACAGGCTCAGTGTGGGTGCCTCTGGAGTCCTTAGTCACTAATTATAATTGTTATGATAATAGCACCATGAGGAAATTGATTGCTGCCAACGGCAATGTGTGGGCAACCAGGCACCTCCTATTCTTGTCCTTGAATTGGTCCTCAAGCTGGGAACTCAGTGGCTTTGCTCTTGACCATACCCTGTGGAGGAAGAAGATGGGATCTGGAGTAGGTGTATGGAGGGCTGTGTGCTTCAGTCCCAGCTCTGCTGTCCTCTGCCGTCTCTTTGGACTCTGAGTGGTGTTGTCTCCTTAGGCCCCTCCAGACCCATGCCCCAGCCTCTCCATTCTGCTCTGGGCCCTGCACAGCTGGTGCTCATGGACTGAGTCACCTTGCTGTGTTCTGCTTGGTTCTGCCCAGGAGAAGCCTCAGGAGGAGCCTGCAGTTGTGGGATGAGTGAGGACAGGGTGGCAGTGCTGGAGTCTCAGCTGCACACCCTTCATCCCACTCTCCCCCTGTGCTGACACAGGTTGGCTGTGTCCCTCTACAAAGAGCACAGCTCCTATCAGGGTCCATCGATCACTCCCTTCTCTCACCCTTCAGGCTCAGGGGTGGTCACAGCACCCAGTGTTTCCAGCCCCAGGTGCTGAACTGATATTACTGGTTTCTCCAAAGGCTGCCAAGACCTTTGAAAACAGGCCTCCCACGACCTCTCCTCCCTTACTCAGGATGAGTGTATGCCCTTCTCATTCTTGCTGGGACAACTTGCTGGTTGAAACAGGCAGGTTATTGCACCTCTTTTAACCTCATTTCTCTTTTTATGATGGAGATAATGATGTCTGTCCACAGCCGTGGAAACTAAGGTACTATGCCCAGTGTCGGGGATAAAACCCGTCTCTTTCTTCTACTCAGCTTCATCAGCTGGGGCCCCTGTAACTAAAGGCAGATTAATGAGAGAAAAGCATCCACGTGTATTTACTATAAGTTTTATGTGACATGTGAGCCTTCTTATGGAAATGACCTGAAGAAACAGTTCTCCCTGAGTATATTTGATGAAGAATGGAGAGTCATGGAGAAATGAGATAAGACAAAAAGCAGGAGTATGTAAGGTGGGAGGAACTCAGCAAGGCCAGCTTGTTCAGATTCCTCTCTCAGTCCCTGTGTCTTCCCACATAAGATGCTCCATTTTTCCAGATATGGGGAGGGCATTCTCACTTGAGGGTCTTGTGCCCTGCTTCAGGGGAAGGTTAGAAAATCCTTCCTAGGTTTTAGCGCCTGCTTCTGAAGAGAAGGGCAGGGGAAGGTCAGAGAAACCTTCCTGCATGCGCTGTTTCTCCAAATCCTCCAATGTGCCAAGGTGCCCTATTTTGGGGTAGTGTGTTTTGACCCCTGTCACAAGGATCTGGCATGCAATAGGGCTCCATGAATGACAGTGCCTTCCTAATTGGACATGGTGATCACCTGGACAGAACATCCCATGAGGAACTGGATGCAGGAGGCCAGTGGAAGAACAATGATAGTAGCTGCCATTAATTGAGTGCTTACCTGTGTGCCAGGCAGTGTCCTGAGCACTTTATATGTATTAGCTCATGGAAGCTCCATGGTAACCCAATGAGATCATTCCTATTATCGACCCCTTTTATGGGTGGGGTACCTGACACAGAGAGAGCAAAGGAGCACACCCAAGCTCTCTCAGGGAGCAGGGGACAGAGCTGGGATTCAGATTGGCCTCCAGAGCAGAAACCTTCACCCCAGGCCTTCCTCTGGTAGGTCCTCTCTGGCAGGAAGCAGAGCAGACAGGCCTTCAGGCTGGGGCTTGTTTGGTGGCAAACGAGAGTTGGTTTCCTGGAGCTGGGGGCAGTTGAGGGGAGCAAGGGAGCTCTAAGGCCACGCTGACCATGGTGCAGGATGTAGGACCCAACCCAGATGCTGCAGGCTCTTCTGGGTCTCGTGGCCAACTTTGTGGCCAGATGATCCTCTGTGGTATGGTGGACTTTAGATTCTCACTTCAGGTCTCAACCTCAGCAGTCGAGGCTTCGTTGTTCAGCTTCCTCCAGCTTGTTTATTCTCCTGTGTGTCATTAGAATTTTCTAACATGCATGGTCATTAGAAAGCACTAAGTAAAGGGGGCAGATAGGACAAAAGACCCCATCTTCTAGGCAGAGGGACAGTGGAACATGAACAGTGACCCAAGCATTCTCTGCCTAGAGGTGGCATCAGCCCAGTCTATCACTCCCTCATCTTCCTCCTGCCTTGTCTGAGGTCACATGGAGAAGGCCTGATAAAGTTGGAAATGAATCCCCTGCTGGCCCAGTCCAAAGCTCATGATCTTTCTGAGGTGCAATGCTGCCTGCTCCTGAGAGCAGGTGAGAGGTAAGAGGTGACATCTGCCTTCATCCCATCTTTATTTTTGTTTGTTTGTTTATGGCAGGGTGCTGCTTCTTCTTGTCCTCCATCACCTCTGGAAATCAGTGCTGGTGAAATCTACTTTGTGGAACTGGTTAAAGAAGATGGGACACTTGGATTCAGCGTAACTGTAAGAGTTTTTAGGAGAGCTTGAAAAGCAGTTAACAAGATGTCCTTCTAGAACCTGGTGGCCATTCCACCCAGATGGCAACCTCTGACAGTGTGCTTAGTTTGCACAAATGTAAGGGGTGAATAAAAAAGCCAGTGGGGGCCTGCACTGGAGGATGAGTTCAGAGACAAACAGAGGTACTGGAGAACCTCAGGCTGAGCAGGGCATGCACTAGGGGTCTCCAGCCTCATGAGGAGGCAGCGTGGGCAGAGTTGGGTGATGTGTTCTGACTCTGAGGTCAAGCTGGACTGCAGAGAGAGAGAAGCATATTGGGGCTTCAGGGACACAAGCGAAAGGTGAGAAGGGCAGTCCACTGTCATCTGGCCAAGGATGGGTGGGGCAGTCCACTGTCATCTAGTACAGAATCAGTGTGGAGCCTCTTGCTCAGACATCCCAGGGCCAGGCCTCCAGCAGGACTGACACTTTGCATTTGGTTTCTGAGCTCTGCCTGGTAGACCCTTGTGAAAGGAGATTACCCATATAACTGTGTTTACCCAAGGGGTTGGGGAATGGCACACACAAAGCTGGTGAAAATCCAGAGGTCAGAAGTTGGAAGGTGCTGCTTTTATTACTGAGTATTGAAAGTGATCCATTACTGGCTGGGCTCGGTGGCTCACGACTGTAATCCCAGAACTTTGGGAGGCCGAGGCGGGTGGATCACAAGGTCAGGAGATTGAGACTATCCTGGCTAACACGGTGAAATCCCATCTCTACTAAAAAATAAAAAAAAATATTAGCTGGACGTGGTGGTGGGTGCCTGTAGTCCCAGCTACTTGGGAGGCTGAGGCAGGAGAATGGCGTGAACCTGGGAGGTGGAGCTTGCAGTGAGCTGAGATCGTACCACTGCACTCCGGCCTGGGCGACAGACTGAGACTCCATCTCCAAAAAAAAAAAAAAAAAATGAAGGTGATCCATTACCTTGAGACCCTGGAGTGGGTCTGGATTTCAGGAATGTCATTGTTGGATTTAACTGTTGATGGGAAATAGAATGGCATCTCCCACCAAAGTAAGGATATGCTATGGCTGATGAAAATTTTCAGAGGACATTCAAGAGATATGTGAATGGAGGGCATTCTTTGCTTTCCCCTGTGATAATGCTGTGTACCTAGAGCAAGGATATGTGTTTTCTTGGACCCCAAGCCTGCAATGAATTTGTCATCAGTAGATAATTTTAAGGGACCAAGTAAGAAACCAAGCAATAAGGCTCATGAATCCACATGGAGTGAACAGGCTGATACCAAATATGGTCCATTTATTCTTGGCTTGGGGTAACAGCCCTATCAGACACCAAACATAGCTATTTCTCATCTGAAAAACTCACTAAATTTTGGGTTATTCACAAATATATATTTGCTGAAAAGAGGTTGGTGATTTCCTTTGGCTGGCAAAAACTTGAATTTTCTTTGCAGGTATTTAATTTCAAAAATAATTCTTGAAATGTCTCACTCAAATCCAAATGGCCACTAAACACATGAAAAACACTCAAACCCATGAAAAGCCACAGGAATACAAATTAAATTAAAATAAAATTTTAAACTTTATGTCTACCAGCTTGGCTAAATATAGCTGGTGGAATGTAGAAAAATGGTACTGTCATACAAAGCTGGTAGAAATGTGAATAAGTATATCCATATTCACATAGGGATGCAATCTGGCAACATCTATTATAATGAAAAATGCACATATCCTTTGGCCCATCAAAGCACACAAGATGTGCCAGGCACAAGCCTTCAGGCCTAGAGCCGTATCCACCTACGCTGGTCGCTACCTATAGAGAGATAGTGGTGCATCCCACGTGAGCATTTGCTGAGCACCTGCCATGTACCAGTGCTTGGGCTGGGGACATGCCCAGATCTCTCACACAGTTTCTGTTGTTAAGCTTATGAACACCTAATCTTATTGCTCAGTGGAGAATACAATCTAAACGAATAGGTGAATACAGAAGACAGTGGCAGTCGGAGGTGAGGTCATGGGATAGAGTGGTGGGCAGGTGGGGATTCCCTTAGCTGGGGAGGTTGGAGAGGCTTCCTGGAGGAGGAAAGATGGGTGGTGAGTTTTTTGTTGTGTTTTTCAGGGTGGCATTAACACCAGCGTGCCCTATGGTGGTATCTACGTGAAATCCATTGTTCCTGGAGGACCAGCTGCCAAGGAAGGGCAGATCCTGCAGGGTGAGAGATGGGGATGAGGTCTCATTGGGAACTCTGTGCTCCATGGTGTAAAGAGCCCTGCACTGGGAGGGGCAGCCTCTAGGCCTTGCCCTGCTCCCATTCTGAAAACTCATGCAAATGATTGCCTCCCCAGGTCATGCTTTTCTCACCGGAAAGGGGGTGATAGAACCTGCCCTGCCCATTTGATAGGTTGGGGGGTCTGCAGTGGCACACTGGGAAGCATAAGTGATAGAAAAATAGTAGAAGACTTAAAAGACTTGTGTTGCTCTTTGGCCTTCATGGGAAAGCATGCTGCTTTCCTTGGAGGACAAGTGGGCCTCGGTAACCTCACTCGCACATCCAGGGAGGACACCTGAGCCTTCTGTCTGCCATTGCTCAGCTCCCACTGCTCTGATGGAAGGGGGTGATTTTTATCGGTCTCCAAAACTGCCAGAATTGAGCCAAAAGGGGAACCTAGGATCTTACTTATCTCCATTTCCCCTAGAATTCTGGTGTCCCCAGCATCAACCATGCCTCCCTGACCTTTTTTTGAAATAAAAAAAAAATACATCCTGGAGATATAAATATCTAAGCGACTTGAAAATACTTTCAAAGACGGTTTCACAGGAAAACAGGAGGAAGGATAAGGTTGAACAGAGCTGGCTTAACCACTCTGTGAGCCAATAATAGAAAGGCTTTTATATCCCTGATCTGTGATGTGCCTGAGAAGAAGGGAGTGAGCCTGCTCAGAGAGGCAGGATTCCTGCTGACTCCAGGGGGACACCTGGCACCTTTGCTTCCTTTTCCACTTCTCCAGGCTGCATGGAGGGGCGCCTGGCAGGGACCTCCTGGAAGGGAACCTCCTGCAGCCTCAGGCACCAGGTCATGACATGAGATCCATCCCTTTCCCAGGTGACCGACTCCTGCAGGTGGATGGAGTGAGTCTGTGCGGCCTCACCCACAAGCAGGCTGTGCAGTGCCTGAAGGGTCCTGGGCAGGTGAGTGGACAGTTGCTGACCAGCTTCCCCTCCTTCCGGGGCTTTCCTGAACAACATCAGAAGCTGAAATCGTCTCTGGGTGGGAGGGAGGCAGGCAGGAAACAAGACTTTTTCTTTGTTAGTTTTTTTTTTCTCTTCCATTTCTTCTTACCCTCACTTTTCTATGGGGATGTGAAACCCAGGAGATAGCAGACAGATGTTTCTGAGTAAAAAAATCTCACCCCCTGTAGGTAGCCTTAGAAACGTACTGGTGGCTTGCCTGAATTCTGGAATCAGACAGCGGAACAGAGAAGATGGAGTGAAGCGACTGCTCTAGCCTGGCTCTGGCTGCCCCAGCCCCGCTGGCCCTGTGTCCATGGGCTCTTGGGCCTTCTTACCTCCCTACGTTTGCATAGGATGACCCCACTCTGTTCCCTGTTCATGCCGTTCCCCCTCACCCTGTGTTGTACCCACCAGGGCCTGGGTCAGAGTGTCCTGGGATTCTTTTCCTCACAATGAGGTAGGAATTCAGGGTGCCAAGAGCAGAGCCATTCATCCTTTATGTCCCCTTTATTCCTTGCCCTGAAGTGACTCGATGTTATCCCACTGTGCCGAGTCCTCTGCCTGAGGTTAGGAGCCTCTAACTGCCCCTATGTCCTGAGCCACAGAGCTGGCATCACCCTCTCTTGGCAGCTAAAAAGTCAACAGAGACAGGCGGGATTCCTGAGGGCCCTTCCAGCAAGCTGTGGGGCAATGTTCTGGCCACTTTTTGCTTTCTTTACCAAAGCGGTCTTCTGGTGTCTGGTGAAGTTTGCTTATATTAGTGACTTTGGTTGACCTATCTTGAGAACAGAGCCATAATTTATTGGCACCTTCTGATATTTAGACCTTTGCTAATGAGCATGGGTAGAGAGGGTACTTGGCTGGCCTCCTGGCAGCTTTGGCAGGTAGGAATTGTCCCTCTGTGATCCTGGGCCAGGTGCTGAGTGACAGGAGCAGCAGGAAGATGAAGGCAGGGCCACATGCCCTGAATGGGAGCTTGGCATTTCTGAGAAGCTTCCAGGTGACGTCTAGCTGCTGGTTCTTGAATCACACTTAGAGCGACAAGGGTATATGGTGTCGTGGGGAGACAGGTGGGAAATCACACTGGAAAGAAAGGGGAGGGCAGGTGGTGCAGAACTGGGGTGCCATGGGTTTGGGTCTTAGGTGATGGGAAGCATTGGAGACTTTAAATCAAGAATGTTGCATGTTCAGTTTGTATCTTAGACCAATTCACTGGCAGCCATGATGGGGTGGACCAAGAGGGGTGCAGACAGGGTCCAGCGAGCCCAAGTAACCAGAGCTTGCCACGGCCCAGCAGGACACTGGCAGTGAGAGAAGAGGTGGAGGGGAGGGGTCACTGGGGAGCTGTTCTTAATGGGGAATGTTCACGTCTTAGAAACCAGATGGGGGAGAGCTGGACCACTCCAAATGTGGCCCTTGGCAGGTTAATGGTGGTGTGAGCCAATGCGAGGGGAGGAGTGTTTTAGGAAGAACGAGGAGGGGAAGTGAGGGTGAGTGAGGGGAGGAAGATGAGTGTGGCACTGCATATGTGAAGTGGAGGTACATGTGTTGCTTCCAGGTGCACTTGTCTAATAAGCGCTGAGAAATCTGGGTCTAGATCCCAACACAGGCTAGTTGAGAGATTCAAATGAGTCTGCTTATAGGAAGGATTCGAAAATTAAGAAGCATTTGCAGAGTCAAGGGAGTGCCTCCTGGTTGCCATATGAAGTGTAAACTGAGTTTGTTCACCTTTCCTTCTAGGTTGCAAGACTGGTCTTAGAGAGAAGAGGCCCCAGGACTACACAGCAGTGTCCTTCTGCTAATGACAGCATAGGAGATGAACACACGGCTGTTTCCTTGGTAACAGCCTTGCCTGGCAGGCCTTCGAGCTGTGTCTCGGTGACAGATGGTGAGAGGGGGGAGAATTGAGTGTTACTATTGTCATGTTATTGTGTGCAGCTTTTGAATTGTCAGGTCAAAAGGGAAAGGCAGGAAGGCTTCCTCTGGGTCCTGAAAAGAAAGCGAGCCGTGGTGATCATGCTGAGATCGGCTTTTTCATGCCATGGAAGCCCATCTCATGGAATAGGTTTCTGGAAACAAATGCATTTTCCCCAAATGATTTCTAGGCATCTTTCTGCCCCCAGCCTTCCTCAGTCTTTTAATCAGCTGCCAGAACATTAATGTTTGTGTGAATATTTAGGATGAAATTGACTGAAAGGGTCACACATTTTCAGATAAATTTGGCTTCACAGTCCAGCCAAGTCATTTGTAACAAAGTTATTTGAGGAATGACTAGGCAGGTTGGGAGAGGAAGGTTCAGGAATCTAGCCTTGTTATTAGCATCATTTTAAAAGCCAAATGAACAATCATTTAGAGGGACAAAACTGCATGTTTTCCGATGGGCTGCCCCTCTGTAATTCCCTTGTGATTTTGGTATTGGCCAGGAACACGTTGATTTCCTCAGTAAGAATGATTTGGACCTTAGCCATGTTTTAGTCCCATCGTAGAGATTTTCTGGTTTTGCTGCAGAAGACTCAAGCCAGCCATAGGGTAGAGGTGGGGCAAAGGGGGAATGCTTCTATTTAAATCAAGTCTCCTCCGTCCTCACCCCTTTGCTCACTCCCTTGGGGCCTTTGAGAAACTGACTGCAAAGAGCGGAGGAGGCCTTAGGGCGATGGTAGAACTGGGGTGCAACACACCTTCACATAATTGCTTCACGTAATTGCTTCACATGCTTCCGTTCTTGCCCTGGTGAAGTTTGCAAGTCTGTGCTCTGTCCCTCTGTGCATTGATGCCAGTGGGCAGCCCAGAGGCCTCTTTGGTGGACAGACCACGTAGGTGGCCAGCTCTATTCATCCTTGGTGCCCAGAGGCAACTGTTTCATCTTATGGTCAGCCTACATGGGTAAACAAAATAGCAGCTAAAGCATTGTCCATAGAACTGGCCATAATTTTCTCCATGGTCTAATGCAAAATTTAGTTTCAAGTATACTACAAATGACTAGAGTTCTAAAGGAGTAATAGGAATATATGTGATACAAGTTTTATTAAATGCCAAGAGCATGTTGTGTATACCTAGCAGCTATATCTTTATGTATAAACACAGTTGAGTTATCTATAATTGTGCTATCCAATATGGTGCAACTTGCCATGTGTGGCTATTGAGGACTTGAAATGTGACCACTCTAAATGGATAAAATATGTGCTGGAATTTGAAAGCTTAGTTTGTAAGAAGAATAAAAAATATCTCATTAATAATTTTTTCATATTGATGACATGTTGAAGTGGTAATATTTTAGATATATGGGATTAAATAAGATGTATGATTATAGCGTATTTAACCTGTTTCCTTTTACTTTTTAAATTGTTTTATTTTTTGTTTTTATTTTTTCTTTGCTTTTTCCTTTTATTTTAATGTAGCTATTTGAAAACTTCAAAATGACATTTGTGGTTTGTATTTGTAGCTCACATTATATTTTACTGGACAGCACTAATCTATAACATACATAATGTACTCTGTCATAAAATTAGCAAAGGAATTATTTGAACGTAAAAGAAATAATTCATCTACTTGACAATTTGCATTTCGAGACTGGTCAATTTCACTTGTAATCTACTGAAGAATTTATTTTTATCAACATCCCACACTACAGGTCCTAAGTTTGAAGTCAAACTAAAAAAGAATGTCAATGGTTTGGGATTCAGTTTCGTGCAGATGGAGAAAGAGAGCTGCAGCCATCTCAAAAGTGATCTTGTGAGGATTAAGAGACTCTTTCCGGGGCAGCCAGCTGAGGAGAATGGGGCCATTGCAGCTGGTGACATTATCCTGGCCGTGAATGGAAGGTCCACGGAAGGCCTCATCTTCCAGGTGCCGGGGGGCATGGGCAATGCAGCTCTGTGTGCAGGCCGGCCCCAGCTTTGCCTCTTACTAGCCTGCTGCTGTGGGGGAAAACTCTGGGCTCTCAAAAATCACACCAGCAGCCTGGATTTTAATCACATAAAGAGAGTAATTAGTGGTACACTCTCACATTTAATTTAAAATCTCTGTTTTTAAATATCTGACCTTGAGTCAGCCTTGCTTCTCACTGGGTTCATGAGAGAAGCTGAAGATAAAGCCCTGGCCTTTGTGCTGGCTGACGTCTCTTCACACACATCCTGGGAGGTGGGCGTAGGGCTGAAGGGACTAGAGTGGGTCGCTTTCTGCTCTCCTTCCCATTTCTCAACTACATTTACAGCTTTTCATACATTATTACACTGACTGTCCTGCCTATGATAAAAAATGCAATTTAAGAAGAGAGAGTAATGAAATACTGTATATATTAGACAGAGTCCTGGAAGAAAATGGAGTCATTTGAGGAACATTTCATAAAGGTGTGGGCAGGTTGTTAGGAAGCTCGAGGGAGCATGTTGTGGCCTAGGGCTAGGAAGAGTGGGATGCAGTTACCCCTACCCCGAGGCCAAAGGGGATGGGAAAGAGCAGTTACCCCACCCCATGAATGGAGAGCCATTGGAGGGGACTTGCTGGCATGAGCTCTCACCTTGGCTGGGGTTATAGTCATCCCATGGCAACCTGAAGGGAGGAATTTGGAAGCAGCGATGACCTCCACTCGTCCCTGTCTCTGGTCTCTTGCCATGTTCCCCTAGCTGAGCCCAACAGGAAGCCTCATGTAGCCTTCATAGGTCAGCTGCAGAAACACAAAGCAAGATGGACAAAGGGGGACAGTGGCTCTGGGCAGGGCTGGGGGGAGGTCTCTAGAACACCATACGCTTTGGTTGGGAGGGCATGCCTTCATCTGTCCATCTCCTGATCCAAGAACCCTTCTCTGAGAACCACTGCTGGGCTGGCAACTCTATGAGAGATTGAAGACACAGAGGAGGACAGCTCGTGCAGTCTCAGAGCTCATGGACAGAAAACAGCCGCGATGGCAGGAGATATGTATCCTGGGAGATGAAAGCCCATGCTGCAGTGCTCACACCAGTGCGCCAGGAAAGAAGTGCACCCCTTGGAAGTCCTGGGTGGCTGAGGCAGGGACTGGGGAGTGTCTTGATCAGCAGTTCTTAAGCAGGGATTATTTCCCTCTCAGGGGACATTTGATTAAGTCCAGAGACATTTGTGGTTGTCACAACTGATGAGTGCTTCTGGCATCTAGTGAGTAGAGACCAGAGACTCTGCTAAACACCCTACGACACACAGGACAGGCATTCCCATAAGGAATTTTCCAGCCTGAGAGGTCAACAGTGCCAAGAGTTTGAGAAATCCTGGTCTAAATAGGAAATAGGAGCTATTGAGGCAATCTTGAACCCTGGACATTGAGAGGGTGGCTTGGAGCAACAGGTTCAGCATGGCAGAGGCTTAGGACGTGGGTGCAGAGGGGAGTAGATGGGAGAGAGGGAACTGGGGTGAAAGGCAGCAGCAGGCAGAAACGGGGTCTATGTGCGATGCCTTGGAGCTTACATTGAGGGAAAAGCAAGTCAGCCAGGGTATGCAGTGGGGGAAGGACTCAGTTATATCTGCATTGTGGAAAACTACCCTGGAGCATTGTGGAGGGAGGCAGGTGGGTGACACTGGAGAAGGCAGCAAGCAGAGAGGAGGTCACTGCAATACTACAGGTGAGAGGTTCCCAGAGCCCAAGCCAAGCCCTGAAGGGAAGCTCAGAGCCAAGGGTCAGGCTTTAGAGATTCAGGTGGTGGAGCCTGCACAATTGGTGGCCCAAGATGAGGGGAGGTTGGGAGGAAAGGGCGATGGAGATGAACAGCCATTTGTTGGAGTCACTCTTTCTGTCTCTGAAGAAAAGGCATTGGTATTGGCAGATATTGCCATTCCCTTGAGCAATGTGGAGGGAGGCAGGTGGGTGACACTGGTGAAGGCAGGGAGCAGAGAGGAGGTTACTGCAATATTACAGGTGAGAGGTTCCCAGAACCCAAGCTGTACAAAGGTGATGCACAGCCCAGCATCTTGCATCAACTTTGTGGAAGCTGCAGGCCACTGACCTTGGTTCCTTGCACTTTGAAAAGTCAGGCCCACAGCAGTGTTCTCTGGAGTTCTCTGGAGTGAGAAATAGATCAAGGTGCAGGGGGGAGGAGCTAGCGCCTGGGACACAGTGGGGAGAACATTGCTGCATCCCCAGCGATGCAGGCCCGGATCTAACAGTGAATCTTGGTTTCTCGCAGGAGGTGCTGCATTTACTGAGAGGGGCTCCACAGGAAGTCACGCTCCTCCTTTGCCGACCCCCTCCAGGTGCGCTGCCTGAGATGGAGCAGGAATGGCAGGTAGGCTGCAGTGTCTTCTACTCTCTCTACCTGGCTCTGGTTGGGCCCCCCTTTTCCTGACTCTAGGGTCCTAAGAGGGTTGTAGGTAGGTTCAGTGCCACCTCCTTTCACAGGGGCAGGAAAATAGCTGGCCCCCCAACCTCAGTAGGTCTCCTTCCTCTCCCTGATTCTGCCTCTTCTGACATTTGGATCTTCCTGTAGATGTTTACATGTTTAGACTTTGGCTGTGAAACTTTTAGGGCCAGGCTCTCTGGAAACCCAGGCATCAGAGAGGGGAGCCCGGGAGGAAGGAGAGTAGACACAGAAGCAGACCAAGGGAATTTCCAATAAGAATTTCCATTCTGAGAGATGATGTGGAAAATAGGGTATATGATTACCCTCCTAAAGCATGAAATTGGCACGTGCAGTCTAGTGCAAAGAAGAGAGCCATTGGAATCAGGAAAATCGGGATTTTTACCTTTATGCCTATATTAGCCAGGTTCTCAGAGAAATAGAACAGATAGAATGAGTGTGTGTGAGTGTGTGTATTTATATATGAAGAGAGTGAGAGAAAGAGAAAGAGATTTATTATAGGAATTGGCTCATGTGATTATGAGGGCTGGCCAGTCCAAATTCTACAGGGGAGGCCAGCAGGCTGGAGACTCAGGGAATAATTGATGGAGATCCAGCCCAAAGGTGGTCTGGAGGCAGAACTCCCTCCTCCTCAGGGAGGTCAGTCTTTCCTCTTAAGGGCTTCAGCTGACAGCATGAGGCCCACTACATTATGGAAGACAATCTGTTTTACTCCAAGTTTGCTGATTTAAATGTCAAATCACATCTAAAAAAAATACCTTCACAGTGACATCTAGATGCTACATGACCGCCTATCTGTGTACCATGGCCTAGCCAAGTTGACAGATACAATTACCCAGTGCCATGCCTTCTGTGAGGTCCCTAGGAAACAGATTTTGCAGCAGAGATGTGAGTGTGGGAGGTTTTATGGGGTCTGCACTTGAGAACATCCCCTGTGAGGGTGACTGAAGTGGGGCAGGGCAGAAGGAGAGATCAATGTGCAGCTATAAACAGGGCCTCAGCTGATCCTGGAGGGAGCCCTGGAGCAGAGATGGCCCCTTGGAGCTGCCATGAACTGGGAGAAGAGAACCTGTGCCTTTGCTTGTTGCCCTAACAAGTGCTGGGGTGTGGGCCACCCCAAGGGAGGGGAGATGAGGCAGTGGGATGCGAGTCTCAGTCCTGGAGGGGGATCTGGGCAGGTACCTGGATCACCCGTACCTTGGGCAGTTACATAGGCCTTGGGCAGTTGCCTCTCCTCTCTAGGCTCATGATTCCTCATCTCTAGGATGTGGATAAAAATGATCACTTATCGTGTCTGAGGGTGACACCATCACTAGGACAACATAAAGGACTGATGACCCAGATCCTGTTGATGCTTAGACTCCAAGAGGTCATTTGACATAGCATCTAGGGAGAGAAGAGCTATGGGAAAGATATCCAAAAGTTGCTGGATTGGAAAAGAAGGTAGATGACAGCAATTGTGTTAAGAAACTGAACCAGGTGAGAGAGGGCCAAATTTCACACATACCAATTCAGGCCAAGGTGCTGGGACCCTGTGTTTTTGTTGAAATATCTAAGAAATCCCAGGGAAAAAAGAGGTGTTTCCATCCTGGAGAATAGCTCCTCCCAGGAGAGCCCATAAAGATCTAGCAGGAAGGGTCCAGGTAAGGTGTGGGGGTGAGCTTTCCCCCCTCATATCCGAGGGCCAAGTGGGAGAGAAGGATTGTGATTTGCTTCGGTGGCTCCAGTGGTCAGATTGCAGAGCAAGGGTCAGCAGCTCTGGGGAGCGAGCATTTAGTCCATAAAGTAAAGCATCTCTGAGAAGGAGGCAGCCATGCCCACATTTGGGGTAAGAGCATTCCAGGCAGAAGGAACAGCATGAACAAAGGCCCTGAGATGGGAACCCACTTGGATGTTTGAGGGACAAAAATGCAAGTGTGCTTGGGCCGTCGTTAATGAAGCAGAAGTGGAAGAAGTTGTGGAGGTGGCAGGGACCGACCTTGGAGGGCCTTGGGGATCAGAGGAGCATGATGCCACCATCCTGCATGCAGTGGGAAGCCACCAGGCTGGCATGGAGGGTTAAGCAGGAAATGCCTTCCTCCGTTCTTCAGAGGGGCCACTCAGATTACTGGTGCACAGGGACTAAAGGAGGTCAAGCAGCAGTCATTCAGGTCAAACATGATGTGGCTTGGACTCAGGCTGTAGCTGAAGAGTTAAGCAGCCAGATTTGGGATACAGCTGGGAGGTGGAGTCCAGGAGACTACTTTGGGATTGGAAACAGGCATGAGGAAAGAGAGCAATCAAGCTTTGGCACGAGGAAGCCTTGGGAGAATGGTGGTACCACCAATGCAGGGTGAAGGAGGGGTAAGAAGGTAAAAAGCCCGATTTTCCTGATTCCAATACCTCTCTTCTTTGCACTAAATCACACATACCTATTTCATGCTTTAGGAGGGTATTCATAGATCCTATTTTCCACTTCATCTCTCTTGGCACCAGTTACCAAGAGAGGGACTGCTTACAGGGGCTGGGGAAGGCCATCTGGGGTGCATGGAGGAGAAACAATAGTTCTTGATATCATGTAAAACTGAGATGTTTATAGGCTATCCAGTGAAGATGTCTATTAGGCAATTGTGGAGAATAGGCATGAGATCAGGGCTGGGAAAAGTGAATTTGGGAGTTGTCAGCATATACAGAGGTCGTGTAAAGCCATGAAATGGTTGAGATCACCTTGGGAAAGAGTGCAGATAAGTTCAAGGAGAGGACTGAGAAGTCAGCACAGAGCACGCCAACATTGAGAGGCCTGGTACAGAGATGGGACAACATGAGATTAAGATGGGGCCTGGGAATTGGTGGAAAAACCAAGCAAGGGTGGAGCTCATGGTCAGCTCCATGTAAGTAGGGCAAATGAGCAAGGAAGCTCTCAGGAAGGAGGGAGGGACACACTTTGTTAAATGTTGCTGAGAGAGTGAGAGGACAGAGTATTGTTCTTCAGCTTTAGAAAGATAAAGGTTACTGGGGACCCTGATGTGGGCTCCTTCCTTTGGGTGGAAAGGACAGAAGGCTGGTGCTAGTGGGTGCAAGAAAAAAGGAGGGAGGCGTGGAAGCAGTGAGAAGAGACACTCATCTAAGAGGCTGCCATGAAGTAGAGCACAGAAATGGGTGGCGAGAGGTGGAAGCTGAAGTTGGGGTAGGGGCACAGGCTGCTCAGTGGAATTTGCTGTGGGAAGATGAAGAGTTCTCATCTGAACGTGTCCATTCTCACTGTGAGGTCACAGGCAAGGTCAGGGTGGAGTTGTTGGAAACTTGAAGAGAGAGACAAGATGAGAAATAATTTAGAGAGCAGAGGTAGAAAACTGAATTGATTAAGGACACAGAGAAAGATTATCTGGAAGTCTTGACTGCCCATTTGACATCTGCAGTCACACACTTGAAGCTAATCTAGTCAGAGGCTCAGAAGCAGGGGTGAGGTTCACACAGTTTGAGTAGGAATTAAAATGGAAACCCAGAATCTGCAAGTGACACGTGATGGAGGAAGAGAGGGGC
This sequence comes from Symphalangus syndactylus, assembly GCF_028878055.3. Classification (NCBI taxonomy): domain Eukaryota; kingdom Metazoa; phylum Chordata; class Mammalia; order Primates; family Hylobatidae; genus Symphalangus; species Symphalangus syndactylus. The sequence continues at coordinate 85,397,811 of NC_072426.2, forward strand.
AAGGAGTTGGGAGCTCAGGGTCTTCCTTGTCTGTAATTGAGCATCTAGGGGCAGAGCCATGGAATCTAAGCAGAATAAGAGGTGCACCAAGGACATGTGTGACAGGGAAGGGGAGTGGGGGTAATGATGAAAGCAGCAGCTCCACAGACTGGAAGTCTTGGAGTGAGGAAGGATTGCTGGAGAGCATGTCCAGGGACAATGAGCTAGAAGAAGAGGATAGGTTAAAAAACAGATTTTGGAGGTCTCTCCAAAGAGTATGAAAATGTGATAAAATATGCTCTTTCTTAAAATTTTGATTTTTGATGTATCCTTTATAATGTCCAGTCTATCAGAAGAGTGGTAAATGTTTGTGATTTATAATTAAATAAATGCTCACATTTGGAGGTGTATCCCTCTCATTGCTAGGGATGTACAATCAGAAAGGTGGGGAGACCACTCATTGAGGTGGTTCTTCTTTTGTAGGTGAGGGCAGGGGTGGGAACCCAGGCATGGGCTCTATTACATCAGGTGTGGAGATCATAGGGTGGAAGTGCTAGAAGATAATTTTCATTAAAAGGTAAAATCATGATTCCTACAGATATAAAAATGAACACATGTTAAAGATTTTATTTAACTCATTCAGTGAGGGAACCAGGCAGATGTTAAAATTGGCTCAAAAGAGATTTCAAAGGACCTGTTTATTTATAGAGTTGTAAAATAGCTCAAAGACAGTGGAGACAGCCAGAATCAGAGAACCCAGCAGATTCTGCTGTAGATAAAAACAGTTTTCTACTGAAACACAGATTGTTTTTCTGTAGAAGGTCAAGCAGTGGCAGCAAGACGTAGCACATCATCAAAACCGGAACCTAAAAGGCTGACAAGGAGGTGAACAGTTGAGAGGAAGCAAGGAATGTCTGGGAAAGTGAGGAGGAGACCCAGGAAAGAACATCATCTTGATGGGGGTGGAGACAGGGAGACAAGCCCTGCGATGACAGATGAAGATGAAGAACTTAAAAAGAAAACATTTCTTATCAGAAAGTGGAATAGAGTCATTGTTTTGCATACTTATCTTCCATTTTTATCTTTGTCTAACTTTTGCAAATATTTTTTATTTAAAAATAAGGCTCACATTTATGGAGAGCTTCCAAAGCCCTCTAAGCTAAGGTGCCTGAGTGTGTTGCCCAGTGTCCAGCCGGGAGCATGTAGAGGAGCTGGGATGCTATGGTGATAGACAGACCTCAAAGCCCATCTTGTAACTACTCTGATCTATAATCATATGGGGGGAGAAAGCTTTGTATTGTTAAAAAAACAATGTGCATCCCGCAACCAGTAATCAGTAGCATTTCTTTTAATAGACACCTGAACTCTCAGCTGACAAAGAATTCACCAGGGCAACACGTACTGACTCATGTACCAGCCCCATCCTGGATCAAGAGGACAGTTGGAGGGACAGTGCCTCCCCAGATGCAGGGGAAGGCCTGGGTCTCAGGCCAGAGTCTTCCCAAAAGGCCATCAGAGAGGCACAATGGGGCCAAAATAGAGAGAGACCTTGGGCCAGTTCCTTGACACATTCTCCTGAGTCCCACCCTCATTTATGCAAACTTCACCAAGAAAGGGATGCATCAACATTGGCGACCTCTTTGGAAAAGGATATGAGGCAAAACTGCTATTCAGTTTGTGATATCATGAGACTTGGAAGGTAAGAATCGCCACATTTGCAGACATTTTGTAAACTGTGTGCATCTCATTGCTAGGAAATGATAATCAAGCCATCAATAACTATGCTTGGAAGCTTTCTGTGCCCAGCACTGTTCCAGGCATTTAGAAGAGAGGCTGCAACAAGAGAAGCATAAGGTCTGGTGCTGCTGTGACCACCTGTGAGCTTTTGGGAAAGCAAACCCTACCCAGACCACAATTGTCCCCAATATGTCTTAGAAGCTATAGATGGCAGGCCTCAGGTTTTCTCCTGGCACACAAAGCTTTCTCTTATATCCTCCATGGCCTGTTAAAGCTTTGTAGTAAGAAGGAAGTTCTTACATGCATCCTCATTTCTATTGCTAGTATAATGCTTCATTATCAACATCAGCTTTTTTAAAAAAGATGGGGTCTTACTATGTTGCCCAGGCTGAATTCAAAATCCTGGGCTCAAGTGATCCTCCCACCTCTGCTGGTCAAGTAGCTGAGTCTACAGGCACCAGCCATCATGCCTGGCTACACCAGCTTTTGTTTTCTAAACACGTCTGTATCTTCAAGACCACCCTGCAACATTCATTTTCACAGTTATTTTTAATTTAGTCAGCATTTTTGTGCCCATCCATCTGTAAGTATTTCCAGTTCTCAGTCCTATGCTGAGGGAACACAGTCTTTGATTTAGTTTGACAAGTACTTACTACACAAGGTGCTTGGAAACCTGTTGGGAGCAGACAGAGGGCTGCACATGTAGGGTAAGACCTGCTTCTAGGCATTTGCCAGCCAGAGGCATGGGCACAAAGCAGGCAAATAACAAGGGGCAATCGTTTGTGTTTGACACTCTATAAACCCACTGAGATTAAATGGCTCTCATTTGGTGATCATCCTAGAAGACTGTCAAAGGTAGATCCATAGGGAATGATAGTCTCTGTGAAGTGTGAAGCAGTGGTGTAATACTGTTGGACCCGGTGAGAGCTGTGACAAACAGGATCCAGGCATGCATTCCCTAAAAGTACCCTGCTACAATTTTTTGAAGAATGCTGTGTCAGCCAAACAAAAGCTAACTGGTTTGCAAAGTAGAACAGGGTGGACAAGCATATTCATCAATGACATTCACTTTCATTGTCTGATAATGTATAACATAAGTGTATTTATAGTTCTTTACAATTGCAGCGTAGGCAGTAATTGACATACTTGATAAAATAATAAAGAAAATAACCTACAGAGACTTGTCCAAGGACAACTATTACCATGATCTTAAAGGACATATAAAAGGAACTGTACTTTCCTGTAGGCAGGAGGCACTTGTTTGGATATCGAAAGGTTTTGCTGCCAGATAGCTTGGGATAATGAACAGGGACCCTGAGAGCTGAATTATAAAGTGACCCTGGGTATAGGTACAAGCTGGGAATTTGACTTGCCAAGTGCCTTTAATTTAATATAGTCAATAGTTATTAAAAATGGTATTTTAAACTATTAGTATAGGCAGTCACTGTTTCATTCATTAAACTACAGAAAATAAGCCTGTTCAATATAAAAATGATCTAGTCTAGCCTCGAACTCCATGCTGGAATCTGCTCCATAACATTCCTGAAGAAGGAGTCCCAGCTTTTCCTTGAATATCTGCAGGGATGCGGAACTTGCTACCTCTTGAATGACCCATTTTATCGTCATCTAGTTACTGATCAGAAGGTTCTTCCTTATATTAAGGTGAAATCTTTATGCTGTTATGCTGTTCCTATGGGGCCAGCGTTTAAAGTTACACATTTTGTATACAGCATGACTCATAAATTCAAGCCTCCTAACTTCATCTGAAGCTCAACCAAAGAAAAAGTGATTTGCTCCCACATAGAGGGAGCAAATACATCTTTATGCCTCTTTATGTCTTCTACTTCCAAGTCCGGATACCTATTTCTGCCTATCTTTTAGCATTTGCCATTTTTTTTTTTTTGCATCAAACATCACATTATTTTGTTTTTCTGAACCAAATTAAATTTGGCTTTGTGGCCCTATTTGCAGATGTCCAAAATCTGTCATTCTTGGAAGGACTTCTCCTTCTAGAGCCATATGAGAGTCCTAAGGGCTTGCCCAGAGCATTCCAGGGGAGTCTCCTATCTTCAGTCTGTCGTGAACACCCATCACCTGTCATACTCACTGCCGGGCCCACATGGTCTATGTACCCATGGATGAACTGTGCGCAGGCAGCTTTACTGTTCTCAGTATCCTGGCTCTCTCAATGGCCAACCGCTCCCCTTTTTTCTCTTGCCTCCCCGTGGTGGTTCTCTTGATGAATGCTTTCTGCCTCCTCACATTTCCTGGCTTTATTTTTACTTCGTTTTCCCTCCCTCACTTAGGAACCTTTCCTCCCCTCTGAAAGAACTCAAACCAAGTCCGCCTCTCCTCCAGCAGGACGTGTTTGCATTTAATGCACACATAGTTAGTGGCTGCCCCCTACAGGAAGAAAAGAGGGGCGCATGCCCAGCAACCACTGGACACAGTTCCCCCAGCTCCTGGGTAGGGTCTGAATCAGGATTCCAAAGTGGGATTGTGACTCTCTGCAGAAGCCTTAGAATTGTTTGCAGCTCAGTTCCGAGGTGACTGTCGCAGGCCACTGTCTCTTAAGTGTCTGGCATCTGTGAGTTAAACTCTTTAACAAAAAGAGCATGGATTTCTGGATCCTATTACGTGGTTTCAGCGTTGCCACTTACTAGTATGCCTGGAGCTTTGCCTTCCCTGAGCTGGAGGCTTCCCAAGTGTAAATGGCGACCATGACAATTCCACAGGGTACTGTGCAGGTCAAAAGAAATAGCATGTGCAGGGTGCTGTCACAGTGCCTGGCATGCAGTAAGAACTCAATGCAAGTCTGTTTTCCTTCCCTTTCCTGAGCTATTTCCAGCTAAAGAACAGGTCCCTTCAATTGAAATTCCCAGCAAATTGCCGGAACTTACCATCTGCCAGGTGGCAACTTCCTACAGCCAGATGGCTGCCAGCACCACAGCAAACCCAAAGTGTTCATGGACAAGATTCGATTTCACTTTCTTTCCCTGTTCTCTTTTCTCACACTCTATATCTAGAGGTTTTACCGTCTAGTAGTAGATCTTTATAAAAATATCTTGCAATAAAGCAGTACAGTACATTTTTATGAAGGAGAGTTGGATTACGTGCCTATCAGAGGGAAAGCTTGGCTGCAGTCACATTTTTTATAAGGTTAGTTCCTAAAGGTAGGCAGAAGGCAACAATCACATCAAGTCTCATTACCCTTGAAACATCACTTTGGAAGGAGTGATGTTATTTGCCCCTTGGCGTGGGAGCAAATCACTTTTTGTTTGGTCGAGCCTCAGATGAAGTTAGGAGGCTTGCATTTATGGGCCATGCTGTATGCAAAATGTTTGTCTTTAAATGCTGGCCCCACAGAAACAGAGACAGACTGAGAGGATGAAAGATTTAGTTCTCCCACTCATGTGCACTTCAAGGCTTACTTACACTCATTGGTTGGAAAGTTGGTCTTTGCAGAATGTTTAAGGTTATCTTTCTCTTTCTCTTTTTGCCTAGCACATATCATTAAACTCATGTAAGTAAAATGCACGTAAGTTCAGCAAGCATCACTTTGTGAAAGTGATGGTATAAATCTTGATGGTCATTTATTTAAGAAAGCAAAATGAAGCAGGAGTCCTGGAAATGAACCTAAGGTTATGATATACCTTCTGGGGAAGGGCACTGCCTGGAATAGCAAAAGATAATTAGGAGGCCACAAATCTCACTCAACTGCAGGGGCCAGGCCAGGTGTGATGTCAGAGTAGTTAGGGAGGGATGCAGTTGCCAGGTGAGGGAGCTGTCATGCCTGCTCTTGGGTTGGAGTATGGTTGAGGGGAGTGAGTGAGGCGGCAGAGCCTGGGCTGGAGCCTCAGTGCTGCCTCTAGCAGTGTTCTCTTTACACCTTACAGGCTCCCAGGGGTATCTGCTCCCCGCATTCCTATCCACACTACTCTGACAAATCCTAACTATTGTACTTCAGCTCAGACTTATCATCTGAGCTCCAAATCTGGCAGTCCATTGAACTTGTCTACTTTGATGTCTTAGAGATGCTATAAATCCAACCTGCCAAAACTAAATGCAGTTGTCAGGAGCAGAGACCTGGGGCTCCCAGCTGTGTCTTCAGGGCTAACGGAGACATCAATATGGGGCCTGATGTTGGAGAACTGGAGACATGAAGAGACACAAACCCCAAACTTTGTTATGAGTTTAACCATAAGTAAATGGGACAATTATAATACCTTCATATTTCAAGCCTGAAATACCCAATCTGCCTCTGTGAATTTCCTCCTGAAAGGCAGAGATGAATTTGGTGGCCCAAGTCTTTAAAGGACAGCTGTCCAGAAAAGTTAGGCACAGTGTCTTTCCACAGTAAATATTCTGTAGCAAGCAGAGCCTTCAGAATGGTTTCACTGACTTCAGAGCTGAACTGGGATTCCTCTTAAAAATACCCACTGAAGAGTTTCAGGACTCGGTGGGGACCCTGGTTCTGGGGTCCTGCTGGTTTGTGTGGGAGAGATGGCTGGCCAGGAAGCCCACATGAAATCTCCAGATTCTCCTTTAGTTATCATCTGTCTATAAAAGCCTCCTTCTGTTGGACAGCTTGGTGGGCAGAGAACGAGGGCAGGAAGAAGCTGAGGTCATTACACAGAACCAGGGGGTGAGCAGACAGCCCCGTGTACCCTGACAACATCAGGGTCTTGCTGAAAGTCCTGCTACATTAGCCATGAGCTGGCTGGCCTTGAACCCTGGGTGAAGGACTCCACCTCTTTACCCATCATGTCCACATGGCAAAACATGAGGCTTGCTGTGAAAGAATGTCTCTATCTTAATGAAATTCTCCAAATTTCTAAGTCTCGCCCTTTCCGTGAGATAGGCATACAGGCTTCTGGTGCCTCTTTATTCCCTATTCACCCTTTCCCTATGCCCACAGTTGAGCCCCAGGTCAAATCTCCAAGGGCAGCCTGATGGCACGTGCAAAAGGGTAGAAGGAAAGGCAGTCGTTCTCCCAACTTGTGGTGGGATGATGGCCAAGATTTCACCCTTGGGACCACCAAGTCCCCCTGGATAAGTGGGGAGCAAATCGCTTTTTCTTTGGTTGAGCCTCAGATGAAGCCTTGCCTCTTGTCTCTCAGGCTGATGGCTTCCCTAGGTCTCTGTCCAGGCAGAGCCAGTAGCTGGAGCTCCGAATCAAAACCAGAGGGCAAGGAGCTTATTAGAAGAGGTGGAGGGAGTCTACTGGTAGGAGGTGAGGTGTGGACACTGAGGCAGCTGCAGTGGCCAGTGGACACATACTGCTGCCATCTTCCACTCCTCAACAAGGCTTAAAGTGCTCAGAACGGAGGGAAGGAGGTATTCCTTGAGGTGGTGGGTGCAGTGGTGAGCCTGGGCCTGGGCAATAGGCTAGATTTCCCATTCTTTGATAAAACTTCTTGAATGTTTCTTTCCTATGTTTATAAGAAAGCACAGTTTTTACATGATTTGGCCAAGCTTAAAGTCAATTTTCCCTGCAAATGCTCAAGAATTAAAAATGTCTTTTGACAGTGAGTATTCCTCTTCAGTCTTTGTAGAATAATTTCTTTTTTATACACTTGAGTGTGCATATATATTTACATGAAATTCACTATTTCACATACCTTGTAGTTCTCATGAGCGGAAATAATGTCTCTTTCACAGTGAAGCTCAGTTTGGGACAGATGCTTCCGGCTCTACTGGGGAGGAGGATGGGCTCTCTGGGTGTCTAAGGGTTTGTAGCTATTGGGGTGCACCAGAGCCGGTTTTAAGAGAAAGAGGCAATGCAGGAAAGGAGAAGGAGAGCAGCAGCACATAACAAAGCCAACCCATTGATTCGGGTGTGGGGAAGGAGGCTGAGAAATGAGGATCCATGTATTTGGTAAAAAGCTAAATCTTTGTGCTTTTCTCTTAGATATTCCTTCTCATCTTCTCTAACCAGACTTTCGACAGATATTTTCTGAGCACCTTCTCTGCATGTCTGCAGTGCTGTGTAAAATGCCCTACCTTTGCACGGACTATGCTTTCTAATCAAGAGGCATGTGTGGCGAACTTAGGGCAGCCCCTGGAAGTCTTGTTCTTTGACCATTACGTCTGTGGCTGCATCACCAGATAATGAGCTTCACCACTCGTCTGCCTCCTGTGTCCTTCCACGGGGAGCAAATGGCACTCCAGCTGGCCGCCTCTCTAAATAGGCACATTTTCAGTGCTCAGAAAAGGACCTGATCTTTGCACAAAGTGCTCTGATGGTTGCCTGCTTGAGTCACTCCCAACCCCTTCTTGAAGCCCTTTCTTTATAATTCTTCTGTTGAAATAGCTATCCTATTCACAGTAGTAATCACAGCATCTCACATTTACTAAAAACTTATCCTATACCAGGAACCCGGAGTGGGGGGGCTGTATCGGAATTATGTAATTTACATGTCTCAATAATCCTAGATGCTTCTTGACCATCTAGTTTTGTCAAATGAGAAAACTGAGGTTCCAATGAAGTCAATAAACTTGTCCAAAGTCTGACCGACTCTGCTTGCCATGTGACGAGTCAGTCTTAGAACTGGGTCATTGCCCTGCTTGCAATGCTGTGCCGTCTGGCAAGCCCCCCTCCCGGTCTCCTGAGCTTGGTAGGGTGCTCCAGCTGCCTCTATCATAGCACTTCCTAAATGGACTGTAACATTTCTTTACTGCTCCAACTTCTCATTAAATTGAGGGCTCCTCAAAGCCAGGGGTGCTGCCTTATAAGTTTTTTGCTTCCTGGTGCCCAGAGCAGCCTCTGGCAGGAGCTGTTTGAACATTGGCTGAGTCTCACGGGCCTGCGTCGTGGAGAGTATTCTAAAAGGCAAGGGGAAGGTGGGGTGAGGAATTTTTTTTATCAAGGCTGGAAGAAACATGGGCTTCTGTTTTCTAGTCCTGAATTGGATGGGGAGGATGGGGAAGGTGACATGTACCATCCATGTGGAGCCCCTTCTCCCACCTTGGAGGATGAAGAGTATCTTACCGTCAACTCTACATGCCAAGGCCAGCTACCCTGTGAAGAATGTTTGGAGGCAGATTCTGGGACCATTCCCTTGCCACAGTTCTGCTCTTGGGGCACTGTCCCAGAGTCTTTGCCTCCAGAAGAGTCCCCAGAGAGTGGGAGTGAATGGGAAGACCTGGAGGAGCCTGTGGCCCTGGAGTACGGTGCCCTCAGGTGGGTATCACTCTGGCTGGGTGGACTGGGGCTGAGCTCTGACCAGAGCAGGGCTCAGTGCTATCAAGCCACTTCAGCTGGGGGCGGGGGATGGTCTGTGGGCATTGCCCAGTTTCCCCTGCATCTTCTTTGGGGGTCATGTATCATTGTGATGGCCATTTTCACAGAACACTTACCATGGCCCTTGCACCATGACAACGACCTACAACATGGGGACTGTCATCACCCCCATTTCACACATGACACATTTGGGGCTTTCCCCAGGTTATCCAATAAGTAAGCGACAGAACCAGAATTCAAACCTGATCGGTTCCCCACTCCATGGCCCACCTGTTGAGCACCCATCTGTTCTGCCTCCTGTGTACAGGAGGGTGCATCTTTCTCCTTGGTCTCTCTCTTTTGGGGGTCTGAATGTCTAGTGCTGATTCCTGTTTTGCCTGCTCCTACCTGCCCCTCTGCTGGATGTACTGCAGAGAAGAGTCTTGGTGTCCTGTCATACGGCCCATCTTGTTGGACTGCTGTGGCTGAGTATAGACCAGCATCAGGAAAGTCTCACTGTTAATGCAAGGAGCCACCAGAAGCTGACTTGGTCACCAGGCAGGGTCAGAACATATTGATGAGGACACAGGAAGAGTAAGGGCAACAGAAACTGTCACACTGGGAGGAAGGGAGGTTAAATTCTGGGCAGGTCTGTAACCACCCAATATTCTGTTAAAGTACTTACACTGTATATTTAAACATGCTGAATGTTCCAAAAACTTTCACATAAACACAGTTTCAAGGTCCACTGAAACTTACCGAGACAACAGTTTGAGGAGTTTCAAGTATAATTGAAACACACTCCTTCACTTTCCTCCTATTGTGTCCCGGCTCCATTTTCCTGGCTGTACATAAGGAAGCTCAGCCACCACAAATGATTGAGCTGGAGCCTCAGAGGACAGTGGTGGGCCAGCTGATAAGGAGATTGGATATTTGAAAATAAAATATAACAAAATAGAATATAACAAAAGGGCTGGTTCTTATCTGAAATAGGAAGCAACAAGTTAATAGAGGCTTTGAAGACCGTGCATGTACTTTTATGGGGAAGTATAACACTTTACAGCATTGCGAGTGTACGTTATGGATTCACAGAAGTGTGGGCAAGCAGGACGCAGCTTATATGCCGGGGGCAGTCTTCTTGGAGCTGGCTCAGCAGGGCTGGGAAACTGAAAGAAGAAGGCTGAGCAATTGGTGGAGACCATAAGGGCCAGTCCACTGAGATCTGCAGTGCCTCTGAGCCAGACGGGAAGAGAAAGGCAGAAGGTGTGGCATTGTGGTTGGGGGTGCTCAGATTTGAAGCCTGGCCCTGCCACTCACTAGCTGGAAGACCTGCAGCACATGACTTTTAAACCATTCAATATGCAGCTGACTGCCAGATAACCAAACCCACTTCATGCAGTTATGACAACGCCAAGTGTTTAGTGGTAAGCGCTTAAAAAACATTAGCTATTTTTATCATCAATCACAAAGGAGGGAATTACTCCAGTGAGAGGATGCAAGCTTTTTAATGCATTCAATCCTGTTGGGTTTTTCCATGTAGTCAAAGGAACTAGATAGTTGGCCTTGTGCCCTAACATGTGGTATGGGTCTGGGTGGGGAGAAGCACTCACCTATGGTAAGGGTGCCAGGCTCTACCAAGCCCTCATCTATGTATGGACTGTGGCGTGGGATGTGCTCAGGGTGAGTCCTGTTAGAATCACTGAGCCTGCACAAAAAGGAGAACAGGTCTCACCCTCCCCTGCAGACAGAGGATGGGTGTGCCAACATGAGTGCTCAAGGCGTGAGTTCTTAGTTTGGCTTCATGCAGCAGCCCACAGGTGTTCTTCATGGCATCTATGGGCTATTGCACCTAGAATGTTGACTTGTGTGCTTCTTTTGGGAAATACAGGTCTTAACAGCCTTTAAATTCTCCAAAGTGTCTATAACCCCTATAAGCTGAACCCCCTCCACTGTATATATTATCTCATTTATAAAGAGGACTTTGCCTACAGAGCAGTGCAGCCTTTAAACCTAATCACCAATTATTTCGTTTGGTCCTTTTAGACATTAAGACAGTCATAGTACATAAGGTAGTTTCTACATGTGATTTAACTTAATCCTCATGTCAATTTTCAGTGATATTCTTATTTCTGTTTTTAAAAGGGGCTTAGGGCCAGGCGCGGTGGCTCATGCCTATAATCCCAGCACTTTGGGAGTCCAAGACGGGCAGATTATGAGGTCAGGAGATCGAGACCATCCTGGCTAACATGGTGAAACCCCGTCTCTACTAAAAATACAAAAATTAGCCGGGCATGGTGGCGGGCAGCTGTAGTCCCAGCTACTTGGGAGGCTGAGGCAGGAGAGTGGTGTGAACCCGGGAGGCAGAGCTTGCAGTGAGCCAAGATAGCGTCACTGCACTCCTGCCTGGGCCAAAGAGCAAGACTCCGTCTCAAAAAACAAAAGGTGGGGGGAGCTTAGAAGATTTAATTTGCCTGAGATCATACAGGTAGGAGGGGTGGATTCACATTACATCTGTCTGCTTCTACTTTTGGTGCCTTTTCACATTTCCCCTAGAATGTGTCTTTCATGTGAATTTGTGTAACACAGGTCTTTCCATAAAGTGGCACGAGTCCTACTTTTCCTTCACAAAATATTTCTCTTTTATGAGGCTAAGAAAAACTCCCTTGTTCAGTGGGATTAAGAAGAGGACGGAACTGTTCTGTTTAGGGAAGGCTACTGGCAAAATGACGAGGCCACCCATTAAAAGCTGCTTATTGTTTTAGGTAAACACAGAGAACAACCATCTTCCGAGGCAGAGACTGAGGGTTTCTGCATGGAGGTCCTTTGGACAGAAGAGCCCTCAGGTGACCTTGGTCCAAAGAGTGTATCTACCAGCTCTGCCACTGGGAAAGAAACCTGTAGGCTCCTGCAAAGGTGACCTGGGATAAAGGGCCTGGCCCAGTTGTTAAGAGCTCACTTCAAGAAGAGCATGCTTGTCAATTCCAAGACTCATTTTGAATCGTGGCTGTTGCCTCTCTTTAGTTCTGGGGTTTACGTCCAGCAAAGCTTTGCGTGTGTGTGTGTGCATGTGGGAAGGGGAGGTGGTGAGAAGGGGGTGGGGGCTTCCCTTTGTGAAAGGAATTGAGAACCAAACTCCTCCTCAAAGATACCCCAGGCAGGGTGAGGTCTTGCTGCGGCACTGGCACACACTCCCCGGGACAGATACAGTGTTGTAGGGTGCACTTCGTAGTTCACCTTGGAACAAAGGAGTTTCTATGGTAATCACAATGGAAGGACTCTGTTAAGGGGCTTGGCTCCAAGGTTATGGGTGTAATATGTTTTCATGTCTTTCTGTATCCTTTCTATACAACTCCACATAGCTATACATTCTTTTAAAAGGACTTTCCTTTTGGACTTTATATCTGATTCTACAAAGCATATGAAGGAAAAAATAAGATGGGGATATCTAGTAAAGAAAGCAGAGTGATGTGTTAGATCCAGCATTACCCCATATTAGGACAAAGAACTAAAGACACATTGATTAGCAAATGCACAAAAGAAACACCTGGGGGACCACAGGCAGGCCCAGGAGCATACCTGGTGCTGTGTAACAGAGAAAGCAGGGCAAAGTTGGGGTCTCAGCATAGGGGAAGGGGAGACAACTTCATTGATACAACTGGGACAGCTGGAAAAATGATTCAGTTTCAAAGCCCACTTCATCTACTAGAATCACATAACACACACACACGCACACACACACACACACACACACACAACACATATCAGAGAAAGACTGGTAGGAAACAGGCTCTAGTTTTATCAGATCTGCAGAGGAATGATCACTCTTCCAGCTTACTGCAGTAGACCAAAAGTGTAACAACAGAAAACCTACAAAGCTGACAATATTGAAAAAGTTTAAACTTCCGTACAATAATAATGACAAAACTCATGTAAAAAGAATAGCAATGGGTTGGGAAAGCATTTACATAATTGTGAACAAAGATTAATATTTTTAATATTTAGAAAGCCCATTTTAATTTATAATAGATCAATACAGGATTTTAATAGACAAAATATATGATAAAATACAAATGGCCAACAAACACACAAAATATTCTAACCAAAATAATGTCAATATACTGATTTGCATTCATTACGTTCACAAAATTAAAAGAAAACTGTCCAATGCTGGCAAAATTTTGCTGAAGCTGGCATATTCAGAAATATCAAAAGCTATAAAAATGGGTATACCCGCTGACCCAACAATGAAATCCCTGAGAATTATCCCATAGAAATAATCCAGAATAGGAAAAAAATCAATTTATTTAAAAATGTTCACTGTAGTGCTCTTGATAAAAACACCAAGTTGGAATTGGCTGAAATGCGTTAGAATAATGATAACATTAGAGAAAATGATGGTACAATAGCATAATAGAATATTGCACTGCCAAGAAAGTAATATAACTACGAAGAACTCGCAACTTAGTAAAGTGTTTGATATAATAACTCAGAATTACATGCTGGTTACAACTATGGAAGGCCTCGCAGGCACAAGGAGAAGCACCGTGAACAGAGGGGAGGCTCAGCAATGGAACAGAAATTGACCAAAGTTTGGGTGATGGGATTAGAAGAATACACTTTATTTTGTTAAAAATTACCTTTATATATCTATTATATAAAAAATTTTACATTGAAAATAAAGAGACTGAAACTGCAAAATAAGAGAAAGAAAGCAACAATAACCAACCAAACAAAAACAAAGACCAAGGTTAAAAAAAGCCTGTGCTCTAAAATCTAATTTGTGAACTCTCCTCTATGTGCTTTTGTTTCTAATTTTTCTGTTCTCCTTATGACAGAAAAATCTTATAGGTCATTTAGCTTCTTCTGCTATTAATGAAAAAGATGTTCCCAGGGATCTGAACAGCCTTGTTCTCAATTCTCTCAGAGCTGAGGCCAGCTCCCCTGGTGCATCATTATAGTTTCACAGGCCTCAAGGTTAGGGAACTAATCAAGTATGCAATGAAGTGATTAAATAACAGTATTTACAATTTTGGAACTGCTCACATTCTGCTGAACATTGGTTGCTTATTTCCTCTTTGGAAAAGAAATTGGTGGATACAGGCTCAAAATACATCTGGTCCTCCTCCTTGTAGGAAAGGACCACCCTTGACTCCCAGGCTGCTATACTCATTTTGAGCCGTATCTCAGGAAGAACATGTTAATTTGTCTTAGGTGGACTCAGTTGCAGCTACCACTTGCTTTGTTTCAGGGCAAATATCAGAAAGAACAGCTAATTCCTAGGAGACTCAGCTCAGTGCCTGCACACTGCTTCCATTGTTGGCTGCTACATGCTACAAACCTGGCTGTGCTTGAGGATCAACTATAGCAGGTGTTCAAAATACAGATTCACTGGCCTCATCCCTGGAGATTCTGGATCAGTAGGGCTGAGATGAAACCCAGAAATCTGTACTTTTACCAAGCTCAGCAGAAGGTTGTTTCTGTGGCCAGATTTAAGGACAACTGATCCAGAGTCTTCAAGACTTCACTTGGCCTTCCCATCCCCCCTCCCTGCCATAAATATTTATGAAGCTCCTATTATGTGCCAGCACACCGTTGTTATGAGGTTGCTAAAGCATATGCATATTTAGCACTAAATTGCAGTGCAAAAGTGGGCTTCCAAACTCAACATAGTAAAGGCATCAATTCTCCCCAAATTAATTTTGTAGGTCTAATGCAATTCTTACCAAAATCCTAGCAAGGTATTTTGTAATCATAGATGAGTTAATTCTGAAATTAATTTTATAAATTTTATTTTATATTCATAATGTAATTTACATTATACAAATAAAAATATCTCCTGAAACTTATTTGAAAATACACAAGCACTGGAATAGCTATAATCTTCAAAAAGTAGAGTGGAGTGGGAGGAATCACTGTAATTAATATTAAGGCTTACTATATAGCTACAGTAATAGTGAGACAGAGAGATGGACACATAGATCAATGGAACAGAATAGGTAATCCAGAAATAGACCCACACAAATATTCCCAACTGATATTTGACAAAATGCAGGAGAAATTCAATGAGGAAAGAATTGCTTTTTCAATAAATGGTGCTGGAACAATAGGACATCTATAGACAAAAAAAAAAAAAAAAAGGTCATTGACATTAAACCTCACACCTTGTACAAAAATGAACTCCATATGGATCCTGGACTTATATGTCAACGCAAAACTATATGATTTTTAGGGGAAAAAAAGGGGGAAGAAAATCATTGGGATCTAAAGCTAGGCAAAGAGTTCTCAGACTTGACACCAAAAGCATGATCTTTAAAAAAAAAAGGAAAACTTGACAAATTGTTTTTTGTTTATTTTTTTTTTTCTCTGTAAAAAGTCTCTGTTAAGAGGATAAAAGATCCAAGCAACAAATGAGGAGGAGGTATCCGGAACAAATGACTAGTATTCAGAATACATGAAGAACTCACAAAACTCAACCTTGACAAAAGAAAAAAATCCCATTAGAAAATAAGAAAAATACATGAATGGATATTTTACTGAAGATAATATACAGATGGCAAATAAGCACATGAAAAGATGCTCAACTTCAGTTAGCCACTGGGGAAATGCAAACTAAACTACAATAAGATATCTCCACATATGTATCAGGATGGTCAAATCAAAAATAAGGACAACACCTAACGCTGCTGAGGACATGGAGAAAGGGGATTGCTCATCCATTGCTCATGGGAATGTAAAATAGTGTATACATTGTGGAAAATGGTTTGATTGGGTCTTACAAAACTAAACACACGATCACTGTAAGACCCAGGAATTGCACCTCGGGTATTTATCCTAGAGAAATTAAGATTCGTGTTTATACAAAAACCTTTACGAAAATATTCATAGCAACTTAACTTGTAATGACCCCAAAGGAGAAAGAACCCAGATATCCTTCAAATAAGTGAATGGCTGAGTAACATGTGGCAATGCATATCAAAAGACTATTGATACTCACAACAACTTCTATGAAACTCCAGAGAGTTATGTGGAATGAGAAAATGCCAATCCCCAAAGGTAGTACAAGTATGATTCAATTTATAGAACATTCTTAAAAGGACAAAATTATGGAAATGGAGAATGGATTAGTGGTTACAAGAAGTTAAGGAGAGGTGGGGGAGAAGGGAAGGCAGGTGTGGTTATAAAAGGGCAGCAGGAGGGTTCCTATTGGTGATGGAAGTACTCTGTATCCTGACTGGTAGCAGATACGTGAACCTACCCATGGGATAAAATTGTATGGAACACACACACACACACACACACTCACACATAGGTATAAATACAATTAAGAAAATCTGAACAAGATGTATTATGTCAATGTCAATTCCTAATTGAGATACTATAGTTTTACAAGATGCTACTATGGGGAAAACTATGTAAAGGGGACAGGGCATCATCTGTGTTATTTCTTCCGACTGCATTGTGAGTATACAATTATTTCAAAATAAAAACATTTAACTAAAAAAGTGGGTTTTCCAACTGTGCTTTAACCATCCCATAGCAGCTCCACATATTGGCAGATCAGGTTCTACAGAAGGTTACAGATTCACTGACCAAGAATGAGAGTGCTCAGCCTCAGAGGCTGACTGTGGCTGATTAGCCCATCTACATGGTCAATGCTATCACTTTGGCACTTGTAGTAATTTTTAATAAATTATGAGTCTAAACCAATTCCATCCCTCAAGTACTTATAACTGCTACAGAATAAAAGCTTCAACTTCAGAGTCAAATAATCATGGAGAAAAATAAGCAGGAAGAATGTGGAGCAGCTCTAGGTGTCTCTGCTCCCTTTGGCTTGACACACATTCACTGAGTACATGCTGTACAGCAGGCTGTAGGCAAGGCCCAGCGGATAGCAGTGATGTGGATGAGAGTTGCCCTCTGGGGGCTTGCTTCCTGTGCAGAAGGTAAAACATAAACACATGAAATAGTATTATAATCAATGGGATGGACTCTGGAATGATGGTACGGAAGTAAATGTATAAAAAACAAGGATTTTTTTCCCAAAAGGAAATGGGAATCCTGCCTGAGGAGAGGGCCTTGGATGGGGTAGCAGGTGTTCCTCTGGAAGTAGAGGTGTAAGCATGAAAGGGCTTCGCATGCCGGGCACGGGAGGAGGCTATCAAAGACCCCAGCATGCAGACAGAGCATGCACGGAGCTGAGAGGCAGGAGGGGAGCCACTGAGAGGTGGGCACAGACTGTGAGCTAAAAGGCTTAGATTTCAGCAGGTATTTGTTATCATCAGAACTCAAATCTGAAAATTTAGTCTGGTTTGTGGGGTGGAGGACAGATTGGTATGGGAAAGACAAGAATCGAGACCACTCTAGAGACCATTGCGGATTCCAGAGAAGAAGGAATAATGATAGGGTCGTCGACTCAGCTGGGGACTACCGAAGAATATCCTATTTGGTGATCATTTTGGTTTTGTACATTTTGAATTTGTGGTATCTCTGAATATGAGGGATCCCAGAGGGATATTTCCACTTGGGCAAAATCACGCTGAGTTCCATTGCAAGGGAAGCAGTCGCTGAGGCCTCAAAGCAATGCTATGACATGGTTTTATCTACATGAGGTTCTGTAGAATGCACTCTAAAGAGAGCTGACACACAATGAAGCATTAACATGCAAAGGTAGTAGCAGAAGCAGGGAGTTTCAAGGTAAGCGTAAGTGGACACATCTCAGGGTTGAGGGTGGAAGAGAAGAGGAGACAGAGGGACACCATGTCTCCTTTGTGGTTCTTCATTAGATTTCTCATTGCGTGACTGAGAAGCCCTTTCAAGTCACCCTATGTCTTTGAGAAGAAACTGCTATCATTAGGTTTCAAACCCACCTCTGGCTCAGTTCCTAAAACCAGGCCTGCTTACTCTCACTGGGTAAGAGTAGACTATGCGTTGTCTATTCAGCATCCTTTCCTTCTTCTTCCTGCCAGGGTGGTCCAATCGGCTTCAAGGCAACCCTTCTTGCTAAGGACAGAAGTCATAGTTAAATTTAAGCCAGTGAAACACACAAATATTTCATAGGGGCTTTTAGAAAAGTACCCACACATCTTTAGGGAAAATTTCCAGAAGCAATTATTTATCTACCCCACTGTATAGCTTCCGACAGCCTTTCCATAACCTTAAGAGGGATCTGTCTTCAAAGGAAGCCAAATGAAATCAACACTCTGGATGCCAGAGCAGGAAGATGGCGAGAGCTGGGGTCCCAGTTGTTATAACTGAATCAACCAACTGAACCCTGTCATGCAGTGGGACTTGGAGCTGCTGTGGCAATCAGTCTATGCATGCTTAAGCCAGCTTAAGTTGCTCTGCCTGTTTCTTGCAAATGAAAACTTTCTTACACAAGAGATTATCAACCATCTTTCCCCAAATTTTGTCCTTGGAGCCCTCTCTGTCTATAACTCGAAGATAGAGACATTTATCAATCCTGATATTTGGGATTTCTGTTTCCCAAGTGGTTTTCCTTCACTGGACTTTTCAGATTTCCTTTTGCCATTTTGAAATAATTTTAAAGTGAAAAGCTCTGGCCAGGCACTGTGGCTCATGCCTGCAATCCCAGCACTTTGGGAGGCCAAGGTGGGTGGATCACCTGAGGTCAGGAGTTCGAGAGCAGCCTGGCCGACATGGTGAAACCCTGTCTCTACTAAAAATACAAAAATTAGCCAGACATGATGGTGGGCACCTGTAATTCCAGCTACTCGGGAGGCTGAGGCAGGAGAATAGCTTGAACCCAGGAGGCGGAGGTTGCAGTAAGCTGAGATCGCACCATTGCACTCCAGCCTGAGCAACAAGAGCAAAACTCTTTCTCAAAAATAAATAAACAAATAAATAAATAAATAAAGTCTCCATGCCTAGCTGTGTTACTGTAGACAGTATGCTTTTTCTAAAGTACTTGCCAGTGCGAATCTGGGAGTCTTGACCACAGCTGCGGGTGGAGGCTGCTCTTCCTAGAAGAGTTTTGTCAGAACCTGCCAGCCTTCAAGCCCTGCACCAGGCTCTTTGTGTTGTAGCACATGTAACCCTCACCCTACACCTGTGGAGGAGGCATCTGTGGTAGTCACACAGGGCCCCTTTGTGGTGGAGCAGGGCCATGTGATTTCCAACCACGGAGCTGTGAGGAGAGGCATGGATTGCCAATTCCATGCCAGTGCATTTAATTGCAGGTGGAGGACCCACCAGAGTGCTCCTTCCATCTGCCACCGAGATCCTAATGTGTTCAGAGACAGTGGGCATGCCATCAGCCTGCGTGCTAAGTCAGGGAGCAGGGAGCAGAGTGGCCAGCTGACCCACACTGCGTATGCACTGAGAGCAAGAAGGAAAACTTTACTGATACAGGTGGCTAAGATTCGGGGTTTATCTATTACAGCAGCATAATCTAGTTTATCCTGACTCATACACTGCAAGGGTCATTTTTATAGATGAGGAAATTGAGACCCAGAGAAGTTCAATAATTTATCTGAGGCCACAAGTAAATAAAGGCACTGAAGTGAAACCCAGGCCTATGCCCTTCTCACTCAATCATGCTGCCCACCTAAGGACCTGGCAAGCTGTTTTGTGTTCTTTTATGATGTGGTCAGTCAGGTGTGGCCACAGGAAGAGACCCAGGACAGGCTCAGGAAAATAAAGTTTATGATACACACAGGTCCTAGAGACAGGAGGCATGCCATGCCACTCCACATGGGAAACACATCAGGGTGGTCAGGAGGCAGAAGACAGGTGAGGGGGACACCTAGGCCATGGCTTTTACCAGGTTTCCATGGGAAAGGCAAGGCAAGGCAGGGTGAACAGCTTAGGACTAGCTAGTTTGAATCATCCCAGTGGCCTTTGGCTCTAGGCATGGTTTCTAGTTGTCTTGTACCTGGCCCAGGGATGATTAAGGAGAGGAATATGGTGTCTGGAGCATAGGGCCAGATAGAGATGTAGCTCTGTGCTGGTTAGTTTGTATATCAAATGCATGCTCCTTTCTTCAGCCTTCTGGCCACCCTCGTGTCTTCCCCATGTGGTCCTGTGTGGCCTGCTGTGCCTGCTGTCTCTGGGACCTAAGAGTATAATAGATTTTGTGTTCCTGAGCACTAAGTCTCCCCTTGTGGCCTCACCTGATTGATCAACTCATAAAAAAATACAAAACCCAAACCAAGAGGAATGTCTGGCTCTCAAGACCGAATTAGAAACCACCTTGAGAAATGAGAAAAAAGGTGAGAAATTTTTTTACTTTGAGTGGAAGATTCTCTGAACATTGCTTATTAACCTACTTAGTGCACACCAAAGAGGTCTCCACTTTCATCATGCCTCTCCACCCAGCATGCTCAGAGTCAAATAAGACCAGGTACTCTCCTGCTGAATATCGTTCGCCTGCAATCCTATGGGATAAAGTTCAAATTTCTTAGCATGGCATGTGAAACTCTCCAGTATCTGGCTACAACCCAGTTCTCCAATTCCAATCCCAGCTCTTGGACCATCTCCAAACTCTCTCTTGCAGTCATTTGGAGCTCCTGGTAGATAGCTAGTCAGGCAGGAGCAGAGCAAGAGAGGGGTACCCCCACCAACAAGGAATGTCAGGCAACCATCAGATGATGGTCAGGCAATTGTCACATTGCCTCTCTAAAAGAATAACTGGTCACAGCCAGCACCAGAGAGAGGCAGCTTCCCAATAGATAAAAACATCTGTAACTGGCAGCTTTCAGGAATTGGGCGAGTGGGCTCAAGCATGCACATTAAGGGGCAAAATGGCAGAGTATGACCTTCCGGAGGCATTCCACCAGGAAACGGAAAAAAGCCTCAAGTGAACATGTATACAGCTCCACTAAACACACTGCCCATGCTCACCTCCCAGGTGCTAGTAGACCACCGTGCATGTGGGCAGCTTACCCTGAGGGAAAAATCAAGGGAAATGGGGCGCAAAATGCTGAAAGTTGGTCAGCATATGAAATCCTGGGTTCAAGGTCAAATGGGGCACTTGCCCTTCAAGTTGCCCACTTGGGCCTCTTCCAAGTGTACTTTCTTTCCTTTTGTTCCCACTCTAAAGCTTTTAAACGAACTTTCACTTCTGCTCTAACACTTGCCTTGGCCTCTCCTTCTGCCTTATGCACCTCAGATTCTTTCTTCTGAGGAGGCAAGAGTTGAGATTGCTGCAGACCTGTAGAGATTTGCCACTGATAACCTAGATAACGTCCACCACTAACACACCTGTGAGGGCTTATAGAAAATTGAGGCCAGGAGTAGAAAATTCCTTTGAAAAGAGTTGTTGGAATGCTATGACATTTCCCCTTCCATACCTGTTTCCCCTCCTTGTGGAGGGGAGAGGAATGAGGTACCTCTCCTTTCTCTCCAGCCACATGAGAAAGACTGCTCAAATCATATACAGGGTTTGACATGTGTCTTCTGAAAGAGCTTGGTGTCTGGAACATCCCTGAGCAATCTCATGGTGAGAGGTGCTGACGGCAACAACATGCCTGGTGGGAGAGCAACAAGAAAGAAGACGGCGCTAGGAGTGAACCTCCAATCCCTGTGTCAGGGCAAGGGCGCAGACACCCTTTTCATGTAGGCAAGTAAGCTGCAGGCAGGGCATAGCCTGGAGCCACTGTAAAACAAGCAGAAGTGATGTGGACCCCAGCAGAGAGAGAGGCAGAGCCTCAGCTCACACAGAGCATGCATTAGGGGGAATCACAAAAAGGCATCCACCTGTAGCTGATGAATTACACAAAGGTGTCCCTTTCTTTCCTGTGCAGCCCATTATTGGGGCACAAAACCATGCCTACCACTCAGCCTCCACTTACTCATTTGTCTGGTACCTTTATTCATGGCACAAATTACATAAACAGATTGGTAGCCCTGGAGGGGCCGAGGAATGGTCTTGTAAGCAGCTGGGCAGAGGCAACATCACTGGGCATGGGTTTGTACTCAGAGATCTTCCGCAGGGGAATTCCTGAGAAAACACAAGATTGTCTCGGAAGAAATAGCCAGCTCAAAATATCTGCTGAGCCCAGGGGGCCCATTGCTGGAGGACTCCAGCTGTAGAGGTGTCAGACAGCCACTGAGTCTGGAGGGCCTGGGTGTGAAGCTGGGTGAGAAAGGAGAAATTGATGGTACTCATTTCTCAGGCTGAAGGTGAAGAGAGCCTAACAATTAGATAAGTCAGAGGGAATCTTAAACTGAAATGGGAATATTCTGGGTGTTCAAAGTTATAAACCAGCCCAAGATTTCATCTGCACGGGCCCAGGGGAAAAAGCATCTGGGCATTGAGTTCAAATGGCATTGGAAAGAAACAAAGTTGTCTTCTGTTTGCACTCTGTTAGGTCCAGCTAATGAGATGCAGTTCAGTGAAGACATCTGTATTCTTGCTGTAAAGCACAGGGCTTGGCGCAGACCAAGGAATGACTCATAAGGCATGAAACCAGGTTCTTTCTTAGAATTTGGCAGTCTTTGCACTTCACTTTCTGCCACATCATTATTTTACAGTTAGTATGTAGAGCTGGAAGTGGAGGGCAGGACATTTATGTTCAAGGGTTTGTGGCAGGCCTTCCTGCCAGCTGAGCAGCTCTCTCCTGTCGAAGCCTATGGATTCTCTCTCCTTGTGGTGTGTGCATGCAGAGCCATGGGCTGGTTGAAGCTGCAAACGGATGAGCAGCCAACAAGTTGATCAATCTATTAATATTTATTGGACATCTGCTGTGTGTCAGGCTCAGGGACCAGGCAGCCGGGGATTCACAACAACATAAATGTATGTCCTTGTGCTCCTTAAATAGTTTTCCACCTCCACTGGGATTTTTACTGGCATTGAAATCTCCACAGTTTATTTTTATAAAGCCTTTTATGTGAAGTGTCTCAAAGCAGGGCAGAGAGAAACACAGAGAGAGGCCCCCACAGCTTCTTCCAAGCTCATGGTCCTCATCAACTCACACTTAATAGGGCTGAGTGTGAAGCATACCATTCCCAAATGAACCAGGCTGCAAAGCACAGGCCTGAAGCAGGGGGTCCCGTGAAGGGTAAAGTCAATGAAGTGATTATTTTTTTCTGTCAATATTGTTCTTAGTTATCTTCTCTTCCTGGGCTCCAAGCCTGAGTTAGAAAACTCTGAACTTGAGCATAGGCCTTGGGATCTCTCCTGAGGTCCTGAGTTCCAGCTATCCACTGAGGTCCTCCTGAATGCATCTGGGGACCCATGGCTTGGAGGGGAGTATGTTTGGCAGTAAGTTCTTATATTTGTAAGGAGTAGATGAGCCCCACCTCAGCAGAGAGCAGACATTGGCATGGCCCTCAAGGTCCACCTCAGAGGGCGTCTGGGTATCCGGATCAAGGCCAAGGACTGCAAAGACAAAAATTCCAAAACCAGCATTGCCTCCACGTGCTGGCCAATTCTCCTCCTCCAGCTGAGCCTTCTCAGTGTGATGATTTGAATGTTTGTTCCCTCCTACACTCATGTATTAATATTAAAAGAAATTTGGTTGCTGCTGTGGCAGTGTTAGGAGGTGGGAGCTTCGGGAGGTGAAAGGACCATGAGGACTCTGTCCTTCTGGGTGAGATTAATGCTATTAGAAGAGAGTGAATTTGGCTTCCTTTTTCCTATTTGCCCTCTGCCTTCTGCCACATGAGGACACAATGTTCCTCTCCTCTGGAGGATGCAGCAAGAAGACCCGCACCAGATGCTGGCACCTGATCTTGGACTTTCCATTCTCCAGAACTGTGAGAAAAAAATGTTTTGTTCTTTACAAATTATCCAGGCTCAGGAATTCTGTCATAGCAGCACAAAACAGACTAAGACACCCAGGGATTAGCATTGAGCCTCGGACCATGCAGGAAATAAGGAGGCGGTGTCTGGGGGCTGTGGTGCAGCAGGCGGGGGACAACCAAGAGACTTCCCAGCCTTGTTGGAAAGCGGATCTGGAGTGATGGACTAAAAGAGGCAGAACTGAGGCCTGGGCTGGAGGACCTGAGAGTGAAACTGGGCCTGCACTGGGGAGTGAGGAGGACCTGAAGCTGCAATGGGAAGCCCTGTGTGGCTGAATCCTAGGACCATGAGGAGAGGCAACATTAGCAACTAGGTCTCTGGCCTCTGCTTTTGGAATCACTTTTGGATTCACTTTTGGACAAGTGGTGCATGAACTCATCCAGACTGATGTGTGAAGGGCATCCAGCCTTACCCCTAAAGTATGGAGACTGTAGTGGTTCTGTTGCTCAGAGAGGAACTCCCAGAAACTCTGGGAGAGTCACAGACCTAGAGAAGCGTATGGCTCAAACCTCTTGAGCAAGAAAAGCAGTGTTCACTGCCAGGCACGGTGATGAATGCTTCTGTTTTTTGTCTCATTAAGCACTTGCAACTGTGCCCCCTTTTTTAAAAAGAGGATAACTGAGACACAAGTTGGGAAGTAACCTGCCAAAGGTCACCAGCTATTCAGTAGCAAGGCAGGGACTTAAGGCCAGGCTCGCAAGGCTCCTAGTGCTACCGGTAATTGGTAAGACTCAAGGGTTTAAAAAGGCCTCCAAAGAAGGGTAGTAAACTGTGATGGGCCCTAAACTTTATAGTTCTTTGAATTTTTCACAGGTAAAAGGACAGAAAGCCAAGAAGAGCCTTCTGGGTCAGTGGCTTCTGGGAATATTGTGTGGTCAAGCAGGAAGTCTGGGGGAGATGGAATGAGACTTCAGGGTCCACTCTTACCAACTGTTCATTTAGCCTCCATGCAAGGATTTCCTGGTGATGTGAGTGGGGGTTATTCCCTCTGTGTGTCTTGGAGCAGCCATGCTGCTCATGTTTGTGAAATGATGACCAGCGCACAATCTTGATGTTAGGCACTATGAAGAAACATTAGACATGGGGTCCATCTTTAAGGGGGAATCTTACCCTGGTGATATAGTTTGGATATTTGTCCCATCTAAATCTAATCTTGGGCTGGGTGCAGTGGCTCACGCTTGTAATTCCAGCACTTTGGGAGGCCAAGGCGGGTGGATCACGTGAGGTCATGAGTTCAAGACCAGCCTGGCCAACACAGTGAAACCTCGTCTCTACTAAAAATACAAAAATTAGCCAGGCATGGTGGCATGCTCCTGTAGTCCCAGCTACTGGGGAGGCTGAGGCAGGAGAATCACTTGAACCAGGGAGGTGGAGGTTACAGTAAGCTGAGATCACGCCACTGCACTCCAGCCTGGGCGACAGAGCGAGACTCCATCTCAAAATAAATAAATAAATAAATAAATAAATAAATAAATAAATAAATAAAATAAATCTAATGTTGAAATCTGATCCCCAATGTTGGAGGTAGGGCCTGGTGGGAAGTGTCTGGGTCATGTGGGTAGATCCTTTATGAATGACTTGGTGCTAGTCTCGTGGAAGTAAGTGAGTTCTTACTCTTTGTTCTCATGAGAACTGGTGGTGGAAAAGAGCCTGGCACCTCCCACCTCTCTCTCTTCCTCTGTCTTGCACACATTGGCTCTCCTTTGTCTTCTGCCATGAGTGGAAACTTCCTGAGGCCCTCATCAAAAGCAGGTGGTGGTGCCATGTTTCTTGTACAGCCTGTGAAACTGAGAAACAAACAAACCTCTTTTCTTCATAAATTACCCAGCCTCAGGTATTGCTTTATAGCAACACAAACAAACTAAGACATGGCAATGGCGTGGATTGCTTGCAGGGTACCTTGGCTGATGCAGAAAGAAAAAGTCTCTCCAGAGACTCACTGTCAGTGACTCATGGAGCAGAAAGCTGGCCTCAGAGCCTGGACAGAGGGTAGCTGTCGCTGCTTAACTGCTGTTCAGCTCAAGCATATGGCTCTCTGTGGGACCAGCACTGAAGGCTGGGGGATAAGTGAGGCAGGTCTTGTCACACCTTCAGGGTATCTGGATTCACCAAAGTGGCTCTGGTCTGGACCAGTGAATAGAGGTGTGTTCCTCAAGATAAAAAGATTCTGGCTTCCTGTTTCAAGGCAATGTCAACGATTGAATTCCCTCTACATTGACCACCACCCTTGCTGAAGTTGTCTTAATTGACCTAGCAGCCAACTGACCTCATATTCTGGCACAGGCTCTGACTCCTTTTGCAATAGACTATCTGCCCTGCTCTGATAGTACAAAGAGACCCCCCACCCCAGCCCTCTGGGGCCTCATTAGGGGCTTAGGGGGCAGGTGTGGGTCAGGCGAGCATTCCTGGAGAACACAGTCCTCAGTGGTTCAGGATATGAGCATAGCTCAGAGAGCTGTTAGCATTATCAGCCTGGCCTGGGAGAGGGGGACGCGCACAGGGTGGTGCACAGGGCCCGCAGGGAATTTACAGCGGCGTCCGCGGCGATGGGCTCTCAGTGCCTTGGAAGACCGGTAGAGGCAGGTTCTGTCTCTCCCGGCCTGGCAGGCACAGGGCCGCGGCGCAGGGCAAAGCTCCAGTGCGCAGGCTCGCGGGCGCAGGTGGGATTGGATAGCGACGAAGGCCGGCAGGGTCGGCGTGGACCCAACTGGCGAGGCTGCTGGGGTTGCAGCGGGGCAGTTGGGGCGGCCCCGCAGGCCCAGGTGAGGAAAGGTGGCTGGGGGCCAGGAGGGCAGGGGGCGTGAGGGAGTCCGCCGCGCCGGGCTGTGGGAGGGCGGGCGTGAGGAAGGAAGATGCCGTTGACGTGCAGGGGGCCCAAGGCGTGGGTTGTGGGCCTGAGCTGTGAGGTAGTGTCGCTGCAGCCCGAGGGCAGGACCCGATTCTGGCCGTGTGATGCCAGCTGCACTGTGACGCGTGTTGGGGCGCTTATGCGTGACGGGACCGGGACAGGAACCCTGTGGCTCTGTGGTAGGGGAAGGCCACCAACTCCCTGAGGAGCAGCCGTGTGGTATTATGATTGGTAAGAAGCCATCATCAGGCGCTAAGACAGCCCAGAACTTCCCAATGACTCAAGAGCCGGTGGAGGTCGAGGGACCTAGAAAGAAAGAACATGAATTCATCAATCCATTCAGCAGCTATTTTGAACGCCTCCTGTGTGCCAGACGCTGTTCTAGAAGCTCAGAATATCAATGAACGCGATAGCCAAGGCCACCATATGCCAAGGCCCTCATATGCTAGCCTTGACTCAAGGAAAACTGTAGGATGGGGTAGGTTTCATTTTTGGAAGTTGTGGAATCAGTACTTATGTTTTGAATGTGTTAGGTTTGAGATGCCTAGTAGGTTTTTCCCAATAGAAGACATAAGCATAGCTGGGAACAATTTTGCAGAGGACTCTAACCACCTACCACCTACAGGTGCCATGAACATTTAGCACATTTGATTTTTCACATTACCTATTCACCTTCTCTCCATTTATCAGTCACCTGGTAGTTTTTTTTTAGTATAGTGAAATATACACACATAAATTATCTAGTAGATATTTGGGTTGAGATATCAAATGTACTTTTTAGAAATTTAAATCTGAAGTCCTGGAGGATGTCGAGCTAGAGTTAACCTTTGGAATCGGCATCATATACTGTACATAGTATTTAAAATACATGGGACTGGTGAAGACATCTAGTTTAATAGTGTACACAAAGAAGAGGAGGCGAAGCCAAAAAAGGGAGGGAGGTAGTGGTCAACCATGTTAAATGTTACTGTATAAGATGACTTTGGTAATTAGGAGGATTTTAATCATTTTGACAAGAACAACTTTAATGGCGAAGAGGGGCCTTAAGTTTGGGTAGAGTTTTTTTTTCCAGATAGAAGAAAGCAGAATGTTTATATGGCAATGTGATTAAACTCGTAGAAAGGAAAAACTGCTGCAGATGAAAGAGGGGAACGTTGTAAAGGGTGGTTGTTGAATACCTGAGAAAGGAGGAGACCCTAAGCAGGTGAGTAGTTGGTTTTGAAATGAGCAGGGACACTTACTCTGTTGTAACTAGAGGGGAAGCTGAGATAACAGGTGCAGATACAGTGGGTGGTGGGAAAATAGTCTATTGGTACAGGCATCCATCAGCTGAGAGGGAGGGCAGCAGGGGACAGGAAAGGTGTGGGAACTTGGAGGAGAGATATGTGACAGAGTCCTAGAGAGGGTGAAAGTGAACGTACTAGAGAAATAGAATTGGATTCCCAGGCAGTGCTCAGGGCCCATTTGAGATGTGTAGTCATGCATTTAAAGTGATACAAACCAGTGTGGTTGTATCATGTTCAACTTTGGAAGGGTGTTGTGAGGATTAAAGAAGGTAATGCATGAAAAACATTTAATAGAGTGTCAGGCATTTAATGAATGTTAACGCTTTTTATTTGAGCCCTCATTTTGTTTTTCTTTTCTGTTTATACATATGTGACTGAGGAGGGCTGGCAATTACCACCCGACAGGCTGTTCTGGGGCATGTTCTCCCATCACAGAGAACTGCAGTTTGCAGCTACTCAGAAGTCTGGTTCCTGTTGTGTTTACATGTACACAGCCTGATAATTGAAGGTGTTTGCTTTTTAGAGCCATTGTCCTGGACTGTTTGGGCTGGGGTTTGTCACAGTGACAGTCCTTAAGTTTTTGTGAAAATCTT
Source organism: Symphalangus syndactylus (assembly GCF_028878055.3). Taxonomy (NCBI): domain Eukaryota; kingdom Metazoa; phylum Chordata; class Mammalia; order Primates; family Hylobatidae; genus Symphalangus; species Symphalangus syndactylus. The sequence goes on from NC_072426.2 coordinate 85,426,237, forward strand.
TTATGATTGCATTTCATATTGGATCTGATGTACTAGTAATCTATAGAATCTACAAATCTAACATTGGCAGGAAAATTTTCAGTTTAATAGATTTTCATTTCTCCCTGACCACTTGAGCTGTTTTAAAATACAAATAATAATAATGGCTGACAGAAAGCTCTTAAAAGTGCCAAGCACTTTTCTAAGCACATCACATGCCTAATCTTGTTTAATCGTCACCTCAACTCTACAAGGCAGGTACAATTATTATCCTGATTTTTCAGATGCAAAAATAGGCTCCAAGAGGTTAAGTAATTTGCCCAAGGTACCCATACCCTGACCTCCAGTTTCTACTGCAGGCAGTAACTTTTTTTTTTTAAACTGCTTGGCCATCACTCATCTGCATTGCAGTGGACTCCAAAGATGTTGGACTCCAAAGCCAGATTGCCTGGTTTCAGAAAACTGCCACTTAGTAGCTATGGGACTTTGGGTAAATAATCTAACTTCTGTGTGCCTTTGTTTCTTTTTTGACAAAATGGAAATAATAATAGTACCTGCCTGATAGGGCTATTATCATTGCAATTGAGAATCACATGAGTTAATATATTTAATATGCCTAATATAGTGCCTGGTTGTTTAAATGCTACTATTATCACCTGCCTGGTAGTACCACCATGGTGCTGTATATACTGATTGGTTTGATCTATCAAAGTAAGATTCCAAGTGTCCTGTTATTGTCTAAGCAGAGTTTTAAAATTGTAGCCCACTATATTATTCCCACCTCAGGGATCACTCCTGTTTCCTCTGAGTTTATCTTTCTGAGGGAAACAAATAGATAACGGTTTGCTTCTAGGAGCAGACAACAACTCAGATTTCATTCAGACTCATTTGACCAATAGAGTTCATTTCATTAATCCTGGCATTACATACCACTTAGCAAAGGGGAATAAGGCTTGGGGAGTAATGTGATTCCATGTTGCTTTTCCCAGATCAGCAGCCCATTTAGAGGAATTTGGTTAGAAATACCAGTGGGCTACATAGCCAGTATTTGGCACAGCATAGGGTAGGTGATGTGGGTCAGTGAGCTGGACATAAAAGTGTTCTGAAAAGATCTGTAAAGTCTTTGGAGTTACTGTGATGTATTGTGTCAGTTACTGATTAAAAGTAACTGGCAGGCTTGGCATTTGAGACCACTGAAAGTTTTAAATGATCTTTGCGGATATACAACACGTAGAGTAAATGTATGATACAAAGCAGTGGTTCTCAGTGCGTTTGCATCAGAATCACCAGTGGGGAGCTTTATGAAGATTTGCACAATGACAGGCTCCACTTCCACAGATTCTGAATCAGTAAGTCTCGGTAGGGTTCTGGAATCAATCAACTTTTTTAAGAGCTCCCCTAGTGACCGTGATGTGCAGTTAGCATGGGATATCGTTAGTACAAATCAGTGCTTTTAAGCCCTGACTGTGTTTTACAATTACCTTTCTATCAGCTTTTTAAAAAAATACTGATGTTCTGGAGCCACCCCAGGGATTCTGATTTAATTTGGCCTGGTGAGGTCTGGACATTCGTGTGTTTCTTTAAAAAAATTTCTCAGGTGATTCTAATGTACAGCTAGGTTTGAGAATCACTGGCATTGTCAGCTAGATTTCCCGCCATAGTTTATTTACTCTTGAAAATTTAAACATAGCTTCAGGCAGCATCTTACCACCAGGAAACTGGAAAAATGAGCATTTCTGAATTTCCCCAATGTAAATGTTCAATAAAATAATCAGGTAATAATGAAAAATGTGAATTGCTGACAGAATTAGCATTTCTTACCCTAAGCTGTGAAGATTTGATCAAGTTTCCCCTGGGGATGAGAATTTACATTTCCTGAGGCTTTGTATAGAATCTCAATATTTCAGCAGCTCTGGGAGGTATATATAATTCCCATTTTGTAGATGAGAATTTTGAGGCTAAGGGAGGTTAAGTAGCTTGCACACTCAGTTGTGTACATTTCCAAGGTCTAGGTTCCATTTTCTCAGTGATTTTCAACTTTGAGTGCACACTGGGATCACCTGGGGAACTTTAAAATTACCAGTGCTTGGCTGGGTGTGGTGGCTCACGCCTGTAGTCCCAGCACTTTGGGAGGCCGAGGTGGGCAGATCACGAGATCAAGAGATCAAGACGATCCTGGCCAGCATGGTGAAACCCCATCTCTACTAAAAATACAAAAATTAGCTGGGTGTGGTGGCATGCACCTGTAGTTCCAGCTACTTGGGAGGCTGAGGCAGGAGAATCACTGGAATCTGGGAGATGGGGGTTGTAGTGAGCCAAGATGGCGCCACTGCACTCCAGCCTGGCAACAGAGTGAGACTGTTTAAAAAAAAAAAAAATGACCAGTGCTGGTGTTCCATTCTCAGAGATTCAGATTTTGTTGGTCTGGTGTGGCCTGGAATTGGGATTTTGCAAAGCTCTCCAGCTAGTTCTAATGTGCAGCTGAAATTGGGAATCATGCATTACACCATGCAGCTTCCTGGTGGTCTAAATTAATTTTCTCTTATGCCCCTCTGTAGACTGCTGTGACTGGGTTCCTTGCCTTCATACATTCACTTATAGATATCTTAGTGTCTTTTCTTTCCACTCCTTCCTCACTTTTAATAAATATGTAAAGATTGCCAGATACTGTTCTTGGTGCCAGAATGACACAGTGATGACAGGACAGACCAAGTTGCCAGCCTCACAGTACTTATACTGGGGGAGATAGACAATAAACATGTGAGAAGATACATATGGACTTACATAGGTAAGCAAACTTTAAGGTAATAAAAAGTGCTTTTGGGAAAAATAAAGCAGGATGATGAGTAGAGATCCCAGCAGCAATGCATGAGATTCCATTTGCTCCACATCCTCACCAGAATCACTTTGTATTGGATTGTGTGTGTGTGCTTGATTTTCGCATTTCTAGTAGGTATGTAGCAGTATTTCGTTATGGTTTTCCTTTGCATTTTTATGTTGGCCAGTTGTATTAATCATCTTTTCATATATTTATTTGCCATCTATGTTTCTTCTTTGGTGAAGTATCTGTTCACATCTTTCGACTGTTTAAAATTGGGTCGTCCTCTTTTTGAGTTATAAGGGTCTATGTATTTAGGATATAAGTCCTTTCTCAGATGTGTGTTTTGCAAATATCTTCTCCCAGACTGTGACTTGACTTTGCATTTTCTTAATGCTGTTTTCTGAAGAGCAGAAGCTTTTGATTTTTTTGAAGTCAAGTTATCAATTATTTCTTTTGTGGTTTGTGCTTAGTGTCTTAAGAAATCTTTGTGTAATCCAGTGTCACAAAAGTTTTCCCTGAAGCTTTCATCCAGAAGTTTTAAAGGTTTAGAGTTTGCATTTAGGTCTGTCATCTATTTTGAGTTGATTTTTGTACATAATATGAGTATGGTGTGAAGTTCATAATTCTGTATGTGGATGTCTCATTTTCCCAACACACTTGTTGAAAGCACTATCCTATCCCCATTATATTATCTTGGCACCTTTCCCCTCCTAAATCAATTGTTGCTATGTGTGAATTATTCCTAATCTCTCTGTTCTTTCCTGCTGAGGTATATGTCTATTCTTATACCAGCACCACATTGGATGTTCCATTCACAATTTCTGTTCATTATAGGGAGGTCCTAGTCAGTGAAATAAAGGAAGGAAAAGATATAAATGTACACAGATTAAAAAGGGAGAAATAAAATTATCTTTATTTGCAGACAACATGATTGTTTATGTAGGAGCCCGAGGAATCTACAAAAAAGCAACTAGAAATAACATGACTTTGGCAAAGACACAGGATGTGAGGCCAATATACAAAAATCAATTGTATTTAGCACTGGCAATGAACAATTGGAAATTAAAACTTAAAAATACAATAGTATCAAAAACATGAAAAACTGAGGGATAAATCTAATGATGTTCTGTAATATTTGAATACTAAAAACTATAACACATTGAAGAGAGAAAGAAAACCAAATAAATGGAGAAATAAATCTATTCTACTTGATAATATTTTGTTAAGGGTTTTTTTGCATATATATTCATGAGAGATATTGGTGTATAAAGATATTGGTCTGTAATATTCTTGATTTTGGTATCAAGGTTAATGGTGGTCTCATAAATTAGTTTCAAGTGTTCTCTTTTCTATTTTCTGGAACATTTTGTATAGGATTGTTATTCTTCCTTAAAGGTTTGGTAGAGTTCAACAGAGAGGTATCTGGGCCTAGAGTTTCCCTGTATTAGTTTTATACCATGGACTCAAGTTTTTAAAACTATATATGGCTGTTCAGATTTTATATGCTACTCAGTTCTTTTTGAGTGAACTTTAGTACTTTGTGTCTTTCAAGGAATTAGTTCTTTTCATCTGTGTTATCGACTTTGGCATACAGTTGTTTGCAATACTTTCTTATTATCCTTTTAATGGCACTAACATTAGGATCTGTAGTGAAGTCCTCTTTTTCATTTAATTTCTGATTTTGGTTATTTGTGTATCTCATCTTCTCTGCCTCCCTCCTTCTCTCCCTCCTTTATCTTTTCCTCTTCCTCTTTCCTTCCCACCCCTTCCTTTCTTTCAATAGTCAATTCTAGAGCTGCACTGTTCAATAGTTATCCCTAGTCACATCTGTCTATTTAAATGTAAATTAATTTCAATAAAATTACATTAAAAATTGAGTTCCTCAGTCACACTGGCCACATTTTAAGTGATCAGTAGTCACAAGTGGCTTCCACATTGGAGGGTGCTGCTATATAGAATGTTTTCATCATTATAGAAAGTTCTACTGGACATTGAGGGTCTAGAGGTTAGTAATTTTTTAAAAAATCTTTTCACAGACCTCTTTTGGGTTTCATTGATTTTTCTCTGTTATTTTTTTGTTTTCCATTTCATTGATTTTTTTTTCTCTTTATTATTGCCCTCTTTTTGCTTGCCTTGGATTTAATTTCTTTTTTAATTTCTTAAGGTAGGAACTTAGATTACTCATTTGAGGCCTCTATTGTTTCCCAATATAAATATTTAATGCTATAAATTTCTCTATCAGCACTGTTTTAGCTGCATCCACTAATTTTGATGTTGTATTTTTACCTTCATTCAATTCAGAATATTGTATAATTTCCTTTGTCACTTCTTTGAATTGGGGTTGTTTAGAAATATATTGTTTAATTTCCAAATATTTGAGAACTTTAAAGATTTATTTCTGTTGATTTCTATTTTAATTCCATTTTTAAAAACGTATTTTGTATTTCAGTTTAATGTTTTATGGTTTGTTTTTAGGCCCAGAATATGGACTATCCTTGTGAATGTTCCATGTCCACTTTAATACTTATTTTGTTGTTGGCTGGGATGCCCTATAAAAGTTAGGCCAAATTGCTTCATGGTGTTGTTCAGATTTTCTGTGTCCTTATTATCTGTCTGCTTGTCTCCAACGTTGTTGTAGATTTTTCTGTTTTTTTTTTATTTCAGTTTTTATTTTATCACTTTGGAAGCTATGTTGTTGGATACACACACATTTAGAATTCCTATGTATTATGTAATGCCCCTTTTTATTTCTGGAAATGTTTATCATTTATTAAAGTCTATGTCGTCGATGTTAATATGGCCATTCTACCTTTCTTTTGATTAGTGTTTACATGGGTTATCTTTTTTCCATTTTTTTAGTTTATCAATGTCTTCATCTGTAAGGTGGGTTTCTTGTAGACAGTATATAATTGGATCTCACTTTTTTAATCCAGTCAGACAATCCCTGACTTTTAATTTGGATGGCCAGACCATTTACATTTAATATAATTATTGATATGATTAGATCTTAATCTATCATCTTGCCAGGTTTGCACTTGCCTTACCTGTTCTTTAATCTATTCCCTTCTTTTCCCATACCCTTTTGGCTTAAATGAGGCTTTCTTTAATTACTGAATTTTTTACTCCATTTTATCTCCACTCTGCCCTTATGTTGCTTCTGCTTTTTCTCCTCCATGCTTCTTCTCCTTCTTTTTATTCTTTTTTTTAGTGGTTACTCTAGGCTATGTAAGTTTGTCACAGTCTACCTTCAAATAATATATCATTTCACATATAGTATAATACATATACCGTACAATAGTATGCTTCCATTATTTCCCACCCATACTTTGTGTTATGATTGCCATACATTTTACGTCTACATATCTTATGAACTCTACCATATAATTGTCATTATTTTTCCTTTAGACAGTTATCTTTTAAAATTCTTGTTCTCTTTGCTCTTAAAAATCTTATTTTATAGACTACTTTTAGAACAGTTTTAGATTTATAAAAAAATTGAGTATATAGTACAGAAAGTTACCCTATACCCCCTCAGCCCCACGGTTTTCCCTGTTATTAATATATTGCATTTGTTTGGTACATTTGTTATAGTTAATAAGCCAATATCTATAGATTAGTATTAACTGAAGTCTCTAGTTTACATTAAGATTCACTAGTTATATTGTACATTTCTATGGGTTTTGACAAATGTATGTCATGTGTCCACAATTATAGTATCATACAAAATAGTTTCATTGCCCTAAAAGTCTTCTGTGCTTCATCTATTCATCATTCCAGCTCAACCCCTGAACTCCTGCTAACCACTGATCTTTTTGCTGTCTCAAAAGCTTTGCTTTTCCTACAGTGTCATATAGTTGGAATTATATAGTATGCAGCCTTTCAAATTGGCCTCTTTTCTTCAGAAACATTGATTTAAGCTTTCTCCATATCTCATTATAGCTTGATAGCTTATTGTTTATCATTATATAGATAGATATTCCTTGAAAGGGCCATATGTGCAAAATAACCTCCAAATACAGAAGGAGCCGAGAAATCAAAGAATGAGGCAGGCATATCCAGTTTATTGGCAGAGGGTGATTTTTAGGGGGAACTTATGGGCAGAAATGTGTTCTTGTAAGACAGGTAGATGTTCACACCATTACTCCCCGACTCAGGGCTTATATACCATAGGGAAAGAGTATATACATGCTCCATAGACAATTAAAGACAACCCTCCAGAGCAGAGGGTGCTGGGGGCAGGGTTCAGGGGATAAAGCTCCCCAGAGTTTCTATGTTTTGTGTTCTCCTACCGGGGCAGGTAGGGAAATGCCATCAGGTGGCAGCAGGGTTAGGCAGGTCTGGTTTCAGACTCTCCTTGGGTGGGGCTTGCTGAGGCCACTGGGGGGACTGGGGGTTGGTTCTCCAGCCAATGGGGTTATGTTCCATAGGGCACCTTGGCCGCCTCTACTGTATTATGTAGTTTGCCAGGGAAGTCAGGGATAGCCAGTAGCAAGAGGCCTGATTCATCTCCCATGTAGTTGGCAAGCCCACATATCCTGCAATGCCCCGCCCAGACCTTGCCCCTGCTCTGTTGGTGGCAGTTCTTGTACTCCTGCACTTGCTTGTATCTGCAATAGCTCCTGCTCCTTCCTCAGACTCCACCCCAGAAAATTTGTGCCCAGTCGAAATCACTACCAATTTCATCTAGGAGCTTTCTTCACCCCACAACACTTCTGCAGTTCTGCTGGTTGTCTTCTCTCAAGGGTCCCAGTGAGATATAGTCAGGGATGGCTTCCCTGTGCTAGAGCTGGAGACTGGGAGTGCATACAAGGCACTTCCTGCTGCTACTTCTACTTTCCTATTTTGTGTGACTCTCTAAATCCTTTCCATCTCTAGGTAAGGTTAAATTCTCTTGTGATCTGGATTTTCAGATTCCCAGTAGGGATGTGTGTTTGGAGGTTGGTTTTCTCCCTCTTACACTTTGGGAACTCACAGTTTTTCTCCTGTTTCACGGAATTTGCAGTGGCTTGCCTATTTTGCCAATTTTTAAATGTTGTTTGTTTTCTCATTGTTGAGCTTTAAGAGTTCTTTGTTTATTTTTTATCAGAAATTTTTTATCAGATATGTGCTTTCTCAAACATTTTCTCCTGGTCTGTAGCTTGTCTTTGTAGTCTCTTAACAGTGTATTTTGCAGAAAAGAAGTTTTTAATTTTAATAAAGTCCAACTTATCAACTTTGTTTCCTGGGTTATCCTTTTGGTGTTGTATTTAAAATCTCATTGCCAAAACCAAGGTCATGTAGATTTTCTCTTTTATTATTGTTGTGTGGTTGAATTTTATATCCCAAGAGAATATTTTGAAGTCCTAACCCCAGATACCTGTGAGTCCAACTTTACTTAGAAATAGGATCTTTGCAGATGTTAAACAAGTTCAGCTGTGGTCCTAATGCAATGACTGGTGTCCCTGTAAAACAAGGGAAATTTGGACACAGACAGAGGGAGAAATTCATGTAACAGCAGAGGCTGAAATTGGAGTGGGATGTCTATAACCAGGGAACATCAAGGATTACTGAAACCACCAAAAGTTAGGAAGAGACAAGGAAACATCCTTCCCTGGGGCCTAAGAGAGGGCATGGCCTTGCTGCCACCCTCAGACTTCTGCCCCCAGAACTGTGAGAGAATACATTTCTGCGTTTCTAAGCCATCCAATTTGCAACACTTTGTTATGGCAGCCATAGGAAATGAATACATATTTTGATACTAGGAAATCTTTTTCTGTTGGAATAAGTACCTAAAAATCATGGAAGTGGCTTTGGAATTGTGTATAGACTGGAATAATTTTTAGGTGCATAATATAAAAAGCCTAGACTGCTTTGAAAAGACTATTGATAGAAATACAGATATTAAAGGTGATTCTGGTGAAGGCTCAGTAGAGAGGGGAATTTTAGAAAAAGCATCTCTCATAGATTCTTTGCATGTTAGAGAATACATATATTGTCATGAACAGAATGTTACTAGAAATGTGAACTTTAAAGGTGCTTCTTGTGAGGCCTTAAAAAGGAAGTGGTGAATACATTATCAGACACTGGAGGAAAAGTGATCCTTATTACAGAGTGGCAGAAATTTGGCTAAACTGTGTTTTACCTGTGGGTGGAAAGCAGAACTTGTAGGCAATGAGCTGAGGAGATTTCTAAGTAAAGCGGGAAAGATGGGGCCATGGTTTCTCCTTGCTGCTTATAGTGAAATGCAAAAGGAAAGAGATAACTTGAGGAAGGAATTGTTAAGCAAAGGAACCAGCACTTGATGGGTCTGAAAGTTCTCAACCAATCCAGGAAACGTACTCCCAAAACAGGACTAAGGGTGTGGCTGAACAACCATTCACTGAAAAGATTACATGTGTGACTCATGGATCCAGACAGCCCTCTCAGGCCCTGGAAACCTAACGAAAATTTCCCTGCCATGTTTTGGACTTGTTTGAGACCTGTGACCCATTTTTTCTTTCCAGTTTCTCCATTTTGGAAGGGGACTGTCTGTCCTATGCCTGTTGTATTTTGGAAGCAGATAACTTGTTTTGTGGATTTCAGTGTCTATAGGAGAGAAATTTTGCCTCAGGATGGACCATACCCAGGATCTCACACATACTTGATTTAGATGATTTAGGAGATGAGATTTGGGACATTACAGTTGATATTTGGAGGCGATTTTGACTTAAGAGTTGATGCTGGAATGGGTCAAGTCTCCTGGAGATGTTGAAATGGGGTGAATGTATTTTGCACACAGTAAGGATATGACTTTTGGGGGATTGGAGAGAAGACTGTTGTGGTTTAAACTGTGTGAGACAGTTGAATCATGCTGTCCAAGGATTTCTGGCAATCACCAAAAGACAGGAAGAGACAAGGAAGTATACTCCCCTAGAGCCTTCGGATAGAGTGCAGCCCTGCTGACACCTTGATTTAAGGCTTCTAATTTCCAGATTTGTTTTCCCTTCTTTTAAGCCACCCAATTTGTGGTACCGTGTTACAGCAGCCCTTGGGCACCAATACAGTTATCTTCTAGAATTTTGAGAGTTTTTGTGTTTTACATTTAGGTCTGTGATTCATTTTGAGTTTTTTTTTGTGAAAGGTGTAAGGTCTGTTCCATTATCATTTGTTGAAAAAGAATATTCTTTCTTCATTGAGTTTTCTTTGCTTCTTTACTAAAGATCAGTTGACTACATTTGTGTGGATATATTTATATGGATATTCTATTGTGTTCCATTGATCTATTTGTCTATTCTTTCAACAGTACCTTGTGGTCTTGATTATTGTAGCTTTATAGTAAGTCTTGAAATCTTGTATTATCTGTCTTCCAACTTTGTTCTTCTTTAGTATTTTGTTGATTATTTTGGGTTTTCTGCCTTTTCATATAGACTTCAGAATGAATTTGTTGATATCCATGAAACAATTTGCTGGTATTTTTGTTGGAATTACATTGGCTTTATAAACCATATTGAGAAGAATTGAGGTCTTAAAAATATTGAGTGTTTCTATCCATGAACATGAAATATCTCTCTATTTGTTTAGATATTTGCTTTCCTTTGTCAAAGTTTGGTAGAGTTTCTCATATAGATCCTGTATATATTTTGTTATATTTATACCTATATATTTCAGTTTTGGGGAGCAGCTAATGTAAATGATATTGTGTTTTAAATTTCCAATTCCAATTGTTAATTGCTGGTTTATAGAAAAGGAATTGACTTTTGCATATTAACTTTGTATTCTGCAGCCTTGCTATAATTGCTTATTAAGTTCCAGGAGCTTTTATTTATTAATTTATTTCGAGATGGAGTCTCGTTCTGTTGCCCAGGCTGGAGTGCAGTGGTGCGATCTCAGGTCACTGCAACCTCTGCCTCCCGGGTTCAAGAGAATCTCCTGCCTCAGCCTCTCGAGTAGCTGAGATTATAGGCGCACAGCACCATGCCCAGCTAATTTTTTGTAGTTTTAGTAGAGATAGCGCTTCACCGTCTTGGTCAGGCTGGTCTCAAACTCCTGACCTCAAGTGATCTGCATGCCTCGGCCTCCCAAGGTGCTGGGATTACAGGTGTGAGCCACTGCGCCCAGCTAAGTTCCAGATCGTCGGTGTTTTAAGGAGAAAGTTTATGGACTTAAATAATTTTGTATCTGCAAAAGATCCATATTGCCCATAGCCCTTTTCTAAATCTTTTATTTTATAGATTAAGTGGCTAATTGTTTTTATTTATTCTTTGAGATATTTTATATAGACATTCATGTCATCTGAGAAGTAAGGCAGTTTTATTTTTTCCTTTCCAACTGTATGCCTTTTCTTATTGAATTAGTCAGAAGTTGTATATGATGTTGAATAGGAGTGGTGAAAAAGAACATCCTTACCTTGTTACCTATCTTAGAGGAAAGCCTCTAGTTTCTTCCTGTAGATTTTTTTTGTAGATATTTTTTTATCAAGTTGAGAAAGTTTGCCTCTAGTCCTAGTTTTCTAAGAATCGTTTTTTAAATCAAGGATGGAATTTGGATTTTGTCAAATGCTTTTTTGCATCTATTGATATGATTATATGAATTGTCAAGAATCAGTGAGTACTTTGCCAGATGTCCATTAAACTGTGAGCTCCTTGGAGGCAGAAGTTATTGCATCATCCCTGGATCCACATCTCTGATACAGTGACTAGCACATTGTAGACACTCAAAGCCTGCTGAATTGATTTAGCGTTTTACTTTTCACAGTCAAGAGATCACACACCTGAAAGACATATTTGTGACATACTCAGTAAGTGGAAGGTGTGGTTGCCAGGCAACCATACCCCAGCCTGGGTTGTTTGGTGACTGGATAAGGTATGGGGCTGGTGGTCTCCGAACCATCCTAATCACTTTCTTAGAACTACCTGATTGAGGCTAAGGGCATGCCACTTTCTGTTTATTTTTCTGTTTGTCCTTTTCTTCTGTTTGTTCTTGAATTAGTCACTGTGCAACTTTAGCCACTCACTTCTAAGTAGCATAGAGTCCCCCAAAACATGAGTACCATTTGCTATTCTTTAGGAACAGCTTTATTACCAGAAGTGGGTGGTTCAGGCATCACTGCCTTATCACAGGGAAGTATTTTCCACCTATTACTTCATATCTGACTGTGAGGACCACAAAGGAGTGAGAAGGTGGGGAAGGTGAGCTAGGAGAGGGAAGAATTTCAAATGAGGAGAACTTGCTGCTGCTGCTGCTGCTTCCTCTTTTTTTTTTTTTCCAGGCTGCAGAAACTCAGGGTCCAAACCATTAAATGATGAGAGGGCTAGAAGGTTGGTTTTCTCTTCTCATTATTAACTTATCATGGAGAAGATGTCTACAGAGGATAGAGGAGCAGGAACATGCCTTTTCTTTTTTCTCTGTTCGTGGCAGGGCTTCTAAAAGGAGCCTGACTATAGCTCTCAGTTCAGACAAGAATATTATAACCATCACTAATGGTCTTCAGTGTTTTAAGGAGAAAGTTTATGGACTTAAAAAATTTTGTACCTGCTAAAGATCCATATTGCCCATAGCCCTTTTCTAAATCTTTTCTAGATTAAGTGACTAAAGATTAAGGACAAGGTTGGCCTTTAGGCATATGTGGGCCCATGGATATAATCTGAGTAAGTCAGGAAGTTCTCTCTCTGACTTCTTTTCATTTTCTTAGTGCAGATGCCTTCCTTGTCCTTTAGGTGGCATATTGTTTTTTCTGGAATCCGTTGCGAAACTGTTCTTATCTACTTAATGGGAACTCATTTGAAGTCTGAGTCTTGAGGGAATAGGCAGAACAGGCATGTTGGAAGGAAAGTATGAGTCTCAGGTGAGTCTCAGGTGGGAGGGACAACTGTGTATTATAATTTTACTTGGAGTTTTCTCTGGTTTGATGATCTTTTATTGAGCTGTAATTTTAGTCCTTACTTATATAAGCCCATTGACTGCACATTATGAGACATTAGTCTGGAATTCCTCTTTTCATGATAGCAGAACAAATTAAATTTTGTTGGACACATATATTTTTATATTAAGAACATATTAGCTTGTTACTTTAAATAAATTTAGTGCAAATATGGTCAGATGTAGGTAAGCCTTGTATGCAAAATTATTTGCAGTTAAAAATATTGCAATATTACACAGTTCGTTTTTCCTTCTTTTGCAGAGATGGCTGTTCTGTGATTACCCTGGGATGATATTCAGGTAATGCTGTGTAGTTTTTTCTCTCCTAGGAAGTGGAAGGCAGGAACTTAGAAAGTGAGATGTAACTAAGAAGGGTCTGTTAATGAGGATGACAACGTATTTTCCCATGCTAGCCTTTGTCAGAGCTCTCTAAGACTACTCCCAGGTTCAGCGATTGGATAGAAGGATTCATAGGGTTCAGCAGGTAGTCACATTCCTGGCTAAGATATGGTAGACTGAAAAGGTACAAAGCAAAATCAACGAAAGGAAATCAGATACAAGCTCCCCAGAGTATTCTCCTTGTGGAGTCACATAGGATGCATTAATTTTCTGAATAACAAGGTATGGAAACTTGTGTGAAGTGCTGTCTCTCAGGGAAGCTTATCTGAGCTTAAGAGTTTAGGGTCTTTATCAAGGGTTAGTCATGAGCACAGACTGTCAGTGCGACTAATAGCAGTCACTGAAATTCCAGATACCTAGAAGGAAAGCAGATGTTTTAGGAGAAATGAGCTACTTTTCTCATTTAGAAAAAAATTTATATTAGTGTAGACACTGATTTTACCAGCCAAGTTTCCAGACACCAGCCAAGGGCCAGGCTTGTATGCAGGCATTCCTAAGGAGACTCGTCTTGGACCTGGTAGGTGAAGTCATGAATTTTTGTCTGCACACATATGTAATGTGTATACATTCCTGACTTACATGATCTCAGTTATGGAAATGGTTCAGCTGCACCCAGTAAATAAGTAGTTCTTTGGAGTATGGAAGCCAAGGTCCACGAATGAAACCGTGCCCCAAAGAGTTAACCAGTGGCAAAGAGAAATTCTTGAATTTATAGGATTGGTTGATAAAAATAAAAAACAAAAACAACTTTCTGAAACACTGAAATTCTCTCTGCTTTTAAGATAACAAAACTGGCTGAAATCAGTTGGAACCAGTACAGCAAACTAGAGTCTACACAGAATGAGCTTGCTGATGCCACAGCCCAAATTTCCACTGCGTTTCGTACTAACTCCCCCTGAATTTACATATGTGACCCATGAGATAACATGAAGAGATAACTGCACTTGCCCAAAGCCTTTTCAGTCCCCCCTTTCCTTCTGCCAATCTCCTACTATCCCCAAATTCTCTCTCTAAACATTTTCTAACAAAAATACTGCCTTAAAAACAGTACAGGAAGACAGATTTGAGCTAGACTCCTCTCTCCTTGTTGGTTGACCTACAAAAAAGTCTTTTCTCAAAAACCCAGTGCCGTAGTATTGGCTTCTAACACTTTGAACAGTGAACTCTTTTGCTTGGCAACAGTGATTGGAGGTACAAGAATTGTGTCTTTTGAAATAAAGCACCCTCTTGTAATTACTGATACACTTCCAAAAGAGAGGGAGAGGAATGTAGGCAGGAGGGAAGAAAAGAAGTTTAAACAGACAGATGGACAAACAGATGGACCTGAGCTTCAGGAGGTTGGAGGGAATATGCCAAAGCAATTTATATGGTGAATGAAACAAACAGTAGAAGGTTGTTTGCCTTGCACCTTAATAGCAGAGGCATCCAGGTAACAGAGTCATTTTGGAAAGATGTCTTAAGTCATTCATTACTTTTACTTGAACCATTCTAATAATTGATAAAGTATTTGCTCAGAATGTAGCTCGTGGCAACTGTATCATCAGTCCCTGGGTTTCAAGGGTGAAGCATTGTTGACATAGGGTTCCAGTGCCTTTGAAACCTTAAGTCTTCCATTGTTCCAATGGATGCTCACAGTAATCCTTAATGAGCTTGCTGCTAACACAGACGGTGACAGTTTGTTCTCATGTCTATGATGGGTGGGTAGCAACTATTTTTTAATGTTTAAACTTGCATTAATAATGATATTATCTTTATACAAGTGTTTCTATATTTTATTTTAATTGAAGTACATTATCTTTTTGTGGCTTTTTAAAAATCAACCTTATTGAGGTATAATTACGTATAAAGCTTTTAACCTTGCAAGTAAAGACGGTTTTATTTCTTCCTTCCCAATATGAATCCTTTTATTTTATTTTTCTTGTTTTGCCTGACTGCATTGGGCAGAACTGTCGGTGGCTCTGGAGGTAGCACTTTAGCACTTCACTTCTCCCTGCTTCCCTCTGAGCCCCCAGCCCTCACACTCACATACTACAGGGAATGATTGATTAAGAAACCATGGAATGACATTTCTTAATGGTTATGTTTATAATCAGAAAAAGCAGTAACACCATTCCTTATAAAAAACTAAGAACCATTATTAAAAGACATAAAACATGCCAAATAATTACTAGTAGTCTAAGAGCTTGTACTGAGAATTTAGTCACAGGAAATACAGATTTCAGAGGAAGGAACTCTTATCCCTGGGGTGCCTACAGGTTGAGACTTCTTTCATTCCCTTCTCTTCAGGCTAGTATAGGTCTCAGGGAGTAGTGTATGATAGAACTTTCACAAGAATTAGAAGTAACCCCAGCCCTGGTGCTGAGCATGTCATTTTACATTGTGTATTTTGGCATCTTGCACCCAACCCAAAGTCCACTGTGAAGAAATAATCTTTGTTAGCACCTGCTTCAGTTTTGAGAAAGTTTGAGATAGACTGAAAATAGTGTCCCAGCTGAGAATTTGAGAATATGTACAGTATTCAGTGACTCTCCAGTTATTTTACCCTGCCACCTGAGGAAAGGTGTTTTGCTTTTGTTTCCTGAGCAAACCAAACACTTGTAGTTTTTCTTTTTTTTATGATTAGATGGGATCGCTTTGTTTCATATTGGAGCTTTTCTTCCTCTATCCTCAGTGCTCTATCACAGAATAAGTAATCTTTTTTTAAGGATTTCCCTTTTATCAGGGCTAATTCTCTATTTTCTGTACTATTACACCTTCCCCAGGAGTTGGAGGGAAACCTTTATCTTGTGGACCTGGCCACTGGTCCCTCAATATCTTTCACAATCTTTCCCTCAGGGACCGAGTGCCTATCACTCAAGTGATACCTTTGTGACTTCTCAGAGTTCTTAATGTGGACATGCAGATTAGTTACCTGGTGATACGTACACATTCTTTATGGAGTTAACTAATTAGTACCTCAAACATTTCTTGCCATGTCTCCAATGTGTTAGTCTAGTGGCTGGAGATTCAAAAGTGAAAATGTTACAGTTTCTGTCCTCAAGATGCTTATGGTCCAACCCGAGGAGATGAGTCCAGAAATCATTATAAAACATGGAGCTTATAGGGGAAGCGCTTGCACAGGGGCTTACTTAGCCAAGCTTGAGGGGAGGTGGGAAATATGGTAAAAGCTTGCACTATATTTTCTGAAAAGTTTTCTTCTGCAAATGAAGATTTTTTTTTATCATATAGTTTACTTTTCTAGGCTACCTAAAATTTCAGTACACATGTGTTGATGTTGACTTGTATGATCTTATTACTGATTTACTACAGTAGCTGCAACTCAAAATTGAATTAAATGTTAATCATTTTAATATTGCTTTGTTTTGCCTATTTTAAGATATACTAGAAAACATGTCAGGAAAGGGAAATTTATCCAGTTTAATTCTTGTGTTTCTGTAGGGTTATCTGTGACTCACTGCACTGTTGTTTATTAAAATACTAGGATTAGGCATGCAGATGATCAAAGCTGTTCTGATGGAAAGTTTGAACAACTGACTGTTGGTATGGTTTGATATGAATTTTAGTCTATTCATCTGTGCACTAGAGAGGTCTTACTAATATGTGTGTGTATTTATATAAAGAGGATAAGTCATTGGGGTAAAGGACCATTCACATATTTATTTGTGGAATGCAAGGTATAGCATGTTTAAACCCTAGTATTTGAATTAGTAAGAGTGTCTCCAGTTATCAAGGGGTGTCTTGAAATTACTTGATAAAATTTGAAACAAAATTTATTTTGTCTTTAATTAAAATTGACTATTTTGTATCTTTTCAATAACATAGTTGATAGGCAGAAGCTTAGGTGTCATTCTTGGAGGTTCTTAGTTGATTCTGAGGTCCTTAAGATCTCATGTCTGCTTCCAGGGAAGGCTCCTCACTGAAATCTATTACCTCACTACCAGTCACGAGACCACTGCCATCCTTTTGTTTTTGTTTTTAATTGAGACAGAGTCTTGCTCTGTTGTGAAGGCTGGAGTACAGTGGCACAATGATAGCTTATTGCAGCCTCCATCTCGCAGGCTCAAGTGATCCTCTTGAGGATCCACTGCTTAGCCACCCAAGTAGCTGGGTGAGTGCCACCACACCTGGCTATCTTTTTCTTTTTTTTAATTTTTGGTAGAGATGAGGTCTCACTGGGTTGCTCAGGCTGGCCTCGAACTCTTGAGCTCAAGTGATCTTCCCACTTCGGCCTCCCAAAGTGCTGGTATTATGGGTGTGAGCCACTGTGCCTAGCCCTCCTCCAATTTAAAAAAGATATTCTTCCCCTTGTCAAAGTAGAGTTTTTTTAAAAATTAAAAATGTGACTCATACAAATTTGAAATGAAACTAGGTTAAACATTTTACTCAGTGTATTAATTAGTGAAGAAACCAGGAAGATGGCAAAAATAGTTCAAAGAACAGTTTGAGGATCTAGGTCTTTCACTGGCGTTTTGAACCAATGTTAGAGTAAGAATGCTAGATTAGATTAAGAAAACCTGGTTAATGCCAGACAGAAATAAATTATAATCTTTAGTGTTACCTTATCAGACAGAAATTATTTGTATCACTGCTGGACAAAAATCTATAGGTTACCTTGTAATTGCATTAAGTCTAGGACTTTTAATCAGTAGTAAACAATGAACTGAATAAATTAGTACAATTTCCCCACATAAGTAATCTTTGGGATGGCCTGTCATTATTTTATGACATTGAAGTGACATTCCACTTATCTTTTTGCCTTACTTTCACATTTTAATTTAATTTAATTTAATTTTTTTTTTTTGCCACAGGGTCTGGCTCTGTTGCCCAGGCTGGACTGCAGTGGCATGATCTCGGCTCACTGTATCCTCCTCCCAGGCTCAAGCCATTCTCCTACCTCAGCTTTTCAAGTAGCTAGGACCACAGGTGTGTGCCACCACGCCCATCTAATTTTTGTAGAGACAGGGTTTCACCCAGTTGCCCCAGCTGGTCTCAAATTCCTGAGCTCAAGCGATCCTCCTGCCTCGGCCTCCCAAAGTGCTAGGATTGTAGGCATGAGCCACCACACCTAGCCTTAAATAATTTTTTAACACCTATATCTCAAAGTTTTTAAAATAAATCTGTTTCACACATTAACTTTAGATTCAGATTACAATAATACCATTTTATTTGCAGATAGTTAATGGAAAGGTCTTCAGACAAAAAGTCTTCTTGGTTTTAACCAATGGGAGCAATGCAACATGGCCTTACAGGCCCCTTATAGCAAGAATTAGAAAAGAAAAAATATTTATTCTGTGTGAGAACTTTTTATAGATTGAACGAACAAGAACTTCTTGAAGACGGGCTCTGTAATTAATTCTTATTTATTCAGTACTGAATTCCCAGCACCTAATTTAGCCTAGGTGTGGCATTTAAATAATTGAGTTTCCATTGAGTGACATTGATTGAATTTGTGTGTGTGTGTGTGTGTGTGTGTCTGTGTGTGTTTATATAAAGAGATCCATCATTGGAGTGGAGGGGCCATTCACATATTTATTTGTGGAATGCAAGGTATAGCATATTTAAGCTCTGGTATTTGAATAAATAAGCGTATCTCCAGTTCTCAAGGAATATCCTGAAATTATTTGATAAAATTTCAAATGAAATTTATTTTGTCTTTAATTAAAATTGCACTGTTTTAAATATTTTGAATTGATGAGTAATAATATGTCAAAGCTGTGACAGCTCCAGTTGTCTAACAGAAAAATCTTTGGCTTTGTGTGTTTTACCAGGTGAAGAAAAATTGTTTGCTGGCCCCCAGGATACTAATTAGACCTTTGGCCTGACTCACAGGACACTAAGGCTCCTTTTCTGAAGAAGCTTTTACCAGTCTCATTTAGGGGATGGGAACAACATGTCTTCACCTAGGGACTTTAGAGCAGAGTCTGGTAGGTGCATCATCTACTTTTGTGGGTATGGGATCAGGAGGAGCTACAGCAGTGCCTCTCAGACTGTAGATTTTCATAGGGACCACTGGTGGATTATTATCCTGCATATTCTGATCCCCTGGGTCTTGGTGGGGTGGGGTAGGGGAGCAAGACTCTGCATTTCTAGTAAGCCATCACACTTAGAGTAACAACAATTAAACTCTAGTGTTTTACTTTACCCTTTTCAAATGGCATTTTTTTTTCCCTGATTATAAATGTAATATAGGTTTATTGTGAAGAATTTGGGAAGTACAAAAAAGCACCAAAACACAAAGAAAACAACAAGACAATAAAAACAACCTGTAATCTGCCACAAAGCTGTTTGTTTCCATAATTTTGTTAGATGTGAACTCAGGGCATATACATTTCTAAGGTTTTTGATACATCTACTAATGCAGTGTTTTAGTTAAATGTCAGCTGTCTCCCAGCTGACCCATATTGCCATTGTCTTGCTTAAAACGTTAGTAGCTTGCCATCATTTTTCAGTATGTCTTTTATGCCTTTTCTCATTCCTTCCACCTTCAGCCCAGCTTCTATTCCCTCTTCTACCCGCCCTCCTTGTCATTATTATTGCTTCCTCCCTAGAAGTGTTTTTCCAATCCTTATCTGGTATAATTGACAAAAATTGTGTATATGTAAGGTGTGCAAGTTGATGTTTTGATTTGTCTATATACTGTGAAATTATTACCACAATTAAGCTAACATACCCACCACCTCACAGTTACCATTTTCTTTCTTTGTGTGTGTATTACAAACATAAGATCTACCCTCTTAGCAAGTATCATTACAATACAGTATTGTATGTATTATGCTATACGTCAGATCTTCAGAACGTATTCATCTTGTGTAACTGATACTTGATACCATCTGACCAACAACTCCCCATTTCCTCCTTCCCCTATCCCCTGGCAACCACCATTCTGCTATCTGCTTTTGTGAGCCTGGATTTCATCTGTAAGTCAGATTATGCAATATTTGTGTAAGGTGAGGGATAGGAGTCTAAGTTTATTCTGCATAGGAATATGCAGTTTTTTCCAGGACCATTTATAGAAGATACTATCTTGTCCCCAATATATGTTCTTCGTGCCTTGTCATAAAACAGTTGGCTATAAACATATGGAATTATTTCTGGGTTCTCTATTCTATTCCACTGATATATGTGTCTGTTTTTATGCCAGTATCATGATTTTGTGGTTACTATAGATTTGTAGTATATTTTGAAGTCAGGTAGTGTAATACCCCAAGCTTTGTTCTTGTTTTTTTTGTTGTTGTTTGTTTGTTTTTATTTTGTTTTTGTTTTTCTTGGCTCAGAATTGCTTTGGCTATTTGGAGTATTTTTTGTACTTCCATATGAATTTTAGGATTTTAAAATTTCTCTGAAGAATGTCATTGGTATTTTGATAGGAATTGCATTGAGCTCTCAGATTCTTTGGTTATATTGTCATTTTAAAAATATTTATTCTTTCATTCCATGAACATACGATGTCTTTCCATTGGTTTGTGTTGTCTTCAATTTATTTCATCAATTTTTTATAGTTTTTATTGTAGAGATCTTTAATCTCTGGTTAAATTTATTCCTAGGTATTATTTTTTGTAGTTATTGTAAATGAGATTGCTTACTTGATTTCTTTTTCAGGTAGTTATTGTTGTATAGAAATGCTACTGATTTTTGCATGTTGATTTTGTATCCTGCAACTTTACTTAATTTGTTTATCAGTTCTAAGAGTTTTTTGGTGGATTCTTCAGGTTTTTGCATTTGTAAGAGCATGTCATCTGCAAACAGGGACGAATTTGACTTCCTCCTTTTCAATTTGGATGCCTTTTATTTGTTTCTCTTGCCTAATTGCTCTGGCAAGGACTTCCTGTATGGTATAGTTTGGATGTTTATCTCTTCTAATATTTTGAAAGGTAATCCCCAACCTGGTGGGAGATGTTGGATCATAGGGGCAGATCCTTCGTGAATGGCTTGGTGTTATCCCCCTGGTGATGAGTGAGTGTTCGCTCAGCTCACGTGAGATCTGGTTGTTCAAAGGAGTCTGGAACCTCCCCTTCTCTCTTGCTTTGTCTCTCACCATGTGATATGCTGGCTCCTCATTCACTTTTTGCCATGACTATAAGCCTCCTGAGGTTAGATACTAGAAGCAGATACCAGCACCATGCTTCCTGTACAGCCTGCAGAACCACAAGCCAGAACAAACCTCTTTTCTTTATAAATTACCCAGCCTTAGACATTCCTATATAGTGATGCTAACAGACTAACACACAGTATTATGGGTTTTTTAAAAAAAAAATTTTAAAAATAACATCTGCCTGATTCCCTCACTGATTAATGAATATAATAAAGGAACATGTTCATTTATATATCTGTATGAGAGCCGTGATTTTCTTTTTCTGAAAACTATCCTTTAACAGTTGCAAACTTTTATGAAAAAGCTAATTTTAATGCTAAATCAGTTATGTTAGAATATGGGAAAACATGGAAAGCTACCCAAACTTTTTTGTAGACTATTTTTTTCCAACTTTTATTTTAGGCTTGGGGGTACATAGGAAGGTTTGTTACATGGGCAAATTGCTTGTTGCTGTGGTTTGGTGAACAAATGATTTCATCACCCAGGTAGTGATTCACTTAAGATAATGGCCTCCAGCTGCATCCATGTTGCAGCAAAGGACATGATTTCATTCTGTTTTTGTTGTTGTTGTTGTTGTTGTTGTTTGTTTGAGACAGAGTCTCGCTCTGTCAGTCAGATTGGAGTGCAGTGGCATGATCTCGGCTCACTGCAACCTCCATCTCCCAGGCTCAAGCAATTCTTCTGCTTCAGCCTCCCGAGTAGCTGGGATTACAGGCGTGTGCCACCATGCCCAGCTAATTTTTGTATTTTTAGTAGAGACAGGGTTTCATCATGTTGGCCAGGCTGGTCTCAAACTCCTGACCTCAGGTAATTCATCTGCCTTGGCCTCCCAAACTGCTGGGATTACAGGCATGAGCCACTGCACCCGGCCATGATTTCATTCTTTTTATGGTTGTGTAATATTCCATGGTGTTTTTGTGCCACATTTTCTTTATCCATTCCACTGTTGACAGGCATGTAGGTTGATTCCATGTCTTTGCTATTGTGAAAAGTTCTGTGATGAACATAATGTGCATATGTCTTTATGATGGAACAATTTATATCCCTTCATATACCCAGTAATGTGATTACTGAATCAAATGGTAGTTCTGTTTTAAGTTCTTTGAGAAATCTCCAAACTGCTTTCCACAGTGGTTGAACTTACATTCCCATCAGCAGTGTATAAGTGTTCCCTTTTCTCTCTAACCTCACAAACAATTTTGTTTTTTTTTGTTTTTTTTTTTTGTTGTTGTTGTGTTTTTTTTACTTTTTAATGATAGCCATTCTGGCTTGTGTAAGATGGTATCTCATTGTGGTTTTGATTTGCATTTCTCTGATGATTAGTGATATTGAGCATTTTTTCATGCTTCTTGGCTATGTTTATGTCTCTTTTGAAAAGTGTCTGTTTATGTCCTTTGCCCATTTTTTAATGGGGTTGTTTGATTCTTGCTTGTTCATTTATAAGTTCATTATAAGTTCTGGATATTAGACCTTGTGTTCTGCCAGGTTTTGGTATCAGAACGATGCTGGCCTTATGGAATGAGTTAGGGAGGAGTCCCTCTTCCTAATTATTTGGAATAGTTTCAGTAGGATTGGTACCACCTCTTGTTTATACATCTGGTAGAATTTGACTGTGAATCTTTCTGGCCTGGGCTCTTTCTGACTGGTAGGTTTTTTTTAATTACTGATTTAGTTCCTGATTTAGTATCTATTCCATAGCCTAGAAATCATTGAGTAATTTTGAGTTTCATGTCTCATTATTTAAGAAACATTTTGTAAGGCTGTAGCTGCCATAGACAGTGATTCTTCTGATGGCTCTGGGCAAAGCAAATTGAAAACCTTTTGGAAATAACTCACCATTCTAGATGCCATTAAGAACATTTGTGATTTACAGGAGGAGGTCAAAATGTCAACATTAACGGGAGTTTGGGAGAAATTGATTTTAACCCTCATGGATGACTTTGAGGGATTTAAGACTTCAGTGCAGGAAGTACTATCCTAAGTTTTAGGCATCCGCTGGGGATCTTGGAACTAGGCATTCCCTGTGGGTAAGTGGGAACTGCTTTACCATTTCACATATAGTTGTAGGAACATAAGATACTTCCATTTCCTCCCATTTGCCTTTCATGCTATTATTGATACCAATTTTATTGTGAGTGTTGCATACCCTACAATAGGTTATTATTTTTCCTTAAAATTGAGTTGTCTTTTAAAGAAATTAGAACGTGTGAAAGAGTATGTTTTATGTGCTCATGTATTTTCCAGTTTTGCCACTCTTCATTCCTTTGGATAGGTCTACATTTTCATATTTTATCCTTTTCCTTCTGCCTGAAAAACTTCCTTTAACTTTTTGTTGTTGTTTAGTGCAGGCTGGATATTATCTTAGTTTTTATTGGTCTACAGAAGTCTTATTTTTTGAAGTATATATTTTCAGGGTATAGAATTCTATATTGACATTCTATAAGAATTCTATATTCTTTCAATACTTTAAAATGTCTCACCATTATCTTCTAGCATGCATGATTTGTGATGAGAAATCCATCATTCTTATCTTTGTTTTTCTATATTTAATGTGTCTGTTTTCTCTGGCGTTTTTTCTTTTCAGTAATTTGAATATGACATACATGAATGTGATTTTTCTATAAGCTCATATATTACACTTGTATTTTATTGACCTTCTTTGGTCTGTTGGTTTGTAGTTTTCATCTAGTTTGGTAACATTTCAGCTATTATTTCTTCATATTTGTTTTGGCATTCCAGTTACAGGAATTTTAGTTCACTTGATGTTGTCCCAGTTTGCTGAGCCTGTTCAGTCTCTTTTTTTCACTGCTGTGCGCTGATTCAAGCCCTATCCTCAATGCCCCCTGTATTACAGGGTCTCTTCATTCTGGCTAATATGAACTGTTCCTAGGAATTGTGTGGCTTGCTACTTTCCGGTGGTCCTTCCTGAGTGTCAGAGATTGTCCTCTTTCATATAAGCATATCCATATTCTGCAAAGGACTTGAGAGGGTTTCTTTGCAGCTACTTAGACTTCTCTTGTTCTGTATAGCTCCCTCCTCCCTGGTACTCTGCCCTACAAATTCTGGCTGCCTCAAGCCTCTCCTAACTTTCATCTTTTTCTTCTCAACTCAGTGAATCATTGGACTCTTTGATTCCTTTCCTGAGCTATAGCCTGCAAACTCCTGGAGGCCATAATCTGGGTCAACCAGAAGGCTCACCCCCTTCTCTCTGGGATCACAGTCTGTTGTTTAAGGTCTGAAAAGTATTGTTTTATATATTTTGTCCTATTTTCTGGTTGGTTGTGGTTAAGTCCTATTACAGTAAATCTCTCATAAGCATAAATGAAAGTCAATTGTAGGTTGTTTTACTTTTCATTTTTTGTTTGTCAGGTGAGGCTAGACTTTTTAAAAATACATTATTGGCCTGTAAGTCGCCTTCTATGAGTTGCCCATTTGTAATTCTTATAGACTTTTTTTTCTGTTAATTTTTTTTTCTAGCACTTGAAGCTCCTTCCTAGGTTTGCGGAATTTCAAAACCATTTGCATGAGAGATTTTTGTTCATTGAAAGTCTGATAAAATCCCATCTGGAAACCTGTTTGGGCCCAGATGCTTTTTCCTCTTGGGAGTGATATTTTTGATTATTGGTTTGACTTTTTAAATGGTTATTACATTATTTAGGCTTTCTACATCTTCTGGAGTAAATTTTCACAACTTATAATTCTCTTATAAAAGTTTCCATTTCATCAGATTTCCCTAAAGTTTCTCATAGTATTTGCTTATTACGTTTAAAAATGAGAATTGCATCTGTAGCTGTGCCCTTTCTCATTTTCACACTTGATCTTAGCCAAAAGTCCGAGAAGTGATCCTTTTTCATTTTTAATATTATTTGTGCACTTACTCTCCATTGATTTGTAGTGAAAGAGGGTTGTGTATTTTTAAGTTTTTTTTTTCAAAGAACTAGTTTATTGGATTTTGCTGATTATTCTTTAGGCTTATTTTCTGTTATTATATTTTTCTCTATGATTTTCTCCTTTGTAGTTTCTCTGGGTTTCCTCGGTTTTTCTTTGTCTTCTATGATTGAATACAAAACTTGTTTATATCAGCTTTTTTTTCTGCCTTTTTTATAAACACATTTAAACCTATACATTTTCCCTCTATCTAAATACTCATTTAGCTACTTCACATTAGTTTTGATATGCCATCCCTTCATTGATATTTCTTAATGTTTTAATTTATAAAATTAATTCATGTGTTATAAAGGTTCATAATTTCTATTAGATTTCCTTTTTAACACACATTCAGGAACACACTTTTTTATTTCCATAGTACTTGTCTACTATATTTTTATTGATTTTTTAATATGCCGTGCCACAGAATTTCTAAATCATAATATTTAAGGCTCCCATGGTATGAGAAACAGTACTCTGAGTGCTTAATACTGAGATCAGAGAAAATTTTCTCTCTTGGCTTCTTATCTGAAAGAGTCTGTGCAGTAAAATTAACACAGTAATTAGGAATAATCATATAAGAAACCCAGAGTTTCCTTGGGATGATTCATATTACATTATTCAACAAAGCCAAAAACAATTTTCTATGTAATTTAACATATTGCTAACTTATGAATTATAAATAATACAAGAAGTTAAAGTGTGACTTTTGTAACACAGTATTCTTTATTCAAGAAATAGACTCTGAAACACAGAAGACTGTATTCTGTAGATCCCAATGCATAGGTTCTGCAGGTTGTAAATATCTAGGATTTACTTTAGAGTACTTTCTTGAATAATATGGCAATGAGGAACAAAGGAACTGCTCAAAAGTCAACTCTCTGAGGATAATCCTAGAAGAAGGATCAGCTTTGCTATGTTGATTTTTTCAAAGCAGTGGGGAAAGAGATGATTACCATAGGAGATAAAGATGGGGTGTTTGGAAAACAGGAAAAGTAGATGAAAATTCCCCTCATGTAGCTTGTTTTTTCTCATTAAGGCTCCATTTTTCCTTCTGTGTAGTGTTTTCTATTTGATCAGTTTTTCCCCCCGCCTTTGTTCAGTAAAAGATTATGAGAGAAATGACTCTGAAGCAGAAGACCTGAATTTCAGGGAGACTGTGCCTTCATCAAGTCAGAAAAACACACCTAGATCAAAGGTAAGACTAAAAGGAGAGGGATCTCTACTAATTTTGGCTAATACCTAAATTGCTGACTATGGTCTCTGGGAAATGGGTATCTATTTGGTTCTCACCAAAATGATTTCTTAATTCTTTGTCACTGTAGTGTTGACAATGACCAAAATGGGGATTTGAAAGAGTGGAACTTTTTGCAAAGTTTCTAATGAATAGCATTTTCTAATGCTACTCTGGAAATTTTACAGGCACTAGTTTTGTGTTACTAATGAAGATACAAAATAAATGTCACATGAAGTATGAAGCACCTTTAGATGTATTGATTGTGGACTTTTTCATTGTTTGAGACAGCATGATTGTGTGTCTCCAAACTGTGGAAAAGTAGAGGGCTGTGAAAAGTCTGTGACAAAACCTCCTTACTTCAACACATTACCCCATTTGTGGAGATAGTGCTAGAGTTACAGCACAAAAAAAGGAAAATGCATTTTAGTCTGGTGAGTGCTTTGCATTTTTTTTCTCTTACCTAGTCAACTGGAGCTTTGGAACTGCCATGATGATGCTGGCCTTGTGCTCATTTCCTGTGAGTTACAGGAGTAATAGAGATAAAGTCAGTACATAGACCAAAAACTGCTTCTACCCTTCCCCCGTTCAATTGCCACCTCCACCTCAGGTGGGCAGGAGTGCAGCTTTTAAGAATAGCATTGTAACTTGGTTATTATCTCCTGTCCATTCTCTGCTGTACTTAAGTTGGCCACATCAAGGCTACCATCACATCTTTGGCTGGGAATCTCTGGCTGTTAGTGCCGTGTTGGGCTCTCCGCTCACTCTTGATTCTTTTCTCTGATCAGAATAGTTTTCTCTTTGAAGCAGAGACGATTTGAAAGGGAGCACCTTCACAGAATGGCCCAAGTATATCCTTTATATAGTCTTACAGTCTTATTTGACTTCTTCTAGAACTGAGCACATTTTGTGATTTTGTTTATGTTTTTACTTTGGGTTTTTTTTTTTTTTTTTTTGCTAAGTTACAGCTTGGCCTATCTAGGATGAATTCTGATATGCTTTAAAGTTTCCTTTCAGAAAAAAGGATCTTAGAACATTCCTGGATGGTTTTTAGAGTGTTGGGAAAATTACCTGATTTTATTAGAACTTGCTTTTCTTATATTTCATGAAACAATTTGATACTGTAGCCATTTTTATGTCCTTTCAGATATGATGCTGTCCCCTAGAAATTGTCTAGACTCATAGACTTGAAGTTGGTTAGATTTGGAGAATAAATAAATTTTTTTTTTTGAGACAGGCTAATTTATTTTTTGGATTTTTGGTAGAGACAGGGTTTTACCACGTTGGCCAGGCTGGTCTTGAGCTCCTGGCCTCAAGTGATCCCCCGTCTTGGCCTCTCAAAGTGCTGGGATTATAGGCATAAGCCACTACGCCTGGCCTGTTAAAGACATTTTTATGCCAGCACTCATTTTAGAGGTGAAAGCTGAAGCAATTTTTCTATGATCATAACTCTTGAATCACAGACTAGAAACCAGGCTCCTATCTGTGTTAGTGTTTTCACTTTGTCCTCATAAATCCTTGCTGCATGGAGTACGGAAAAGCTAACTTAGGCTCCTCAGAAAACATTTTCTAACATTTAAAAAAATTGATATTAATTTGATTCTGTGAGCAATCTCCAAAAGTCCTGCCATCTTGATAATTTATTATATCTCTCCTTGTTAGTTCTTGGTATTGTTAGCAAAATCACATTTCACTCAATCAGACATATGTTAGTCAGCCTTAAATTTGAATTGCAGCCATCTGGAACAGTTTGCTTCTTTAAAAAATAAATATAATCAATTTTATTTTGAACCATGACTTGAAACATGTCTCAGGTTTAAATTGTGTTAGGACTTCCAGATGTCACTTTTTCTAAGTAAATGAATTATATTCAAATGACTTTTAAGCATGTCTCATAGGATGGAAGTGGGATCATGTTGTGTAATAGCATGTGTCCCACTTCTTTTCCTCCATCCCACTGGAGCCACACTTTCTACATTTCAATTTTAATTATCCTGAAATTAATTTTTAGGGATTTACCAATCAGTGCTGATTTCAAAACTAGTTCAACTCTGTGAAGCTCATTTCATTTCATGTATTGTAGCTACATAGTTTAATGAGAAGGAATCTTAGGTGGACGTTTTCCTGTGATTTTAAAGTAAAAATTAAATATACACCAAGCAAACACTAACAAACTCATTAGTCAAAGAAGAAATCATAATGGAAGTTTAAAGTATTTAGAATGGAATGTACACAAAAATACTAGATGTAAAAACATGTGGTTTGTGGATTGAGCAGTGTGTAGCAAATAAAAGGTCTAATCTATGACATTACATTTACAATTGTGCCACTTAAAGTGTTTAGGAGTAAATCTAAGAAAAGGTATACATTGTCTTTATTGAGAATATTTTATAATGTTTTTTGCTGGATAGCTATATCATATTAGTGGATAATGATACTTACTATATAAATATATCACTTATTTCCAATTTAAATTAAAAAATTCATATTACTTAATTTCAATAATAGTCCTAAAGTTATTTCTGTGTGTGAATGAGATTTGATCAGCTGATTCAAAAGATGTTCTCGAGAAAATAGAAGGCCAAGTATGGCAAGACAGTATTAGACAAGGAAGGAAGGAAACGTGTATATGGTGGCTGGGGCACTGGCACTGCGAGTTATCAAGACTGAAGTCTCTCCAGTGCTAAATTGGGCAGTGGAATGTGGAGAAATACTTAGAATTAGTAGATTAGATGGTGCAAGTACTAAAGTAAAGATAGATATAGTGGCAGGAATTTTATATTCACAGTAAACAAAACATGGTAAACACTTATAAGAAAATTTCTTCTGGGCTGAAGTAATAAATCTATTTTTTCTCAAATGAAGCTTTTTAAAAATTTAGTTTTGAAAAATCACTTGAGCAATTCAATATAAATAACTTCTCTTTACATAGTACTCTACACTGTTTTGACAGATTGGAAAATATTTAATAGGGAGATATACAATTAAGTGATTTTCTAGGAGCAGACATTATACTCTGTGATTGTGGTTATAATTCCATTATTGCAAATCTTTTTGCTCTTCTTAAGTAGCTATAGAAATCACATTTCTTTTAAACTATATTTTTCTAAAACCAGGGCTATAATTTGTTTCCTTTCTTATGTCTGTAGGTTTTTGAAAATAAAGTTAACTCAGAGAAGGTAAAACTTTGTCTTCGGAATTTCCCACGTAATGATTATGAGGATGTTTTTGAAGAGCCTTCAGAAAGGTATAACTAATATGCTTATTTAGTGAGTTTTCTGTTTATGCTGCTTATATTCATAGCTAGCCCTCTGCATGGAGACAGTGAATAATGGCCCTCAAATGTTTAATTTTTCAAGATATAGCTTTTTGTAAACTTGATTTAGCTTTCTTAGAAATATGTTTATGATCTCTTAAATATGGTAATTAACATAAGAGAAAAGTATTCTTGAAGGATTCGATTTCTCTGTCTTCTCAATAGTTACATGGCGTCAAAGCTTTTGCAAATATGCTTGGAGCTTTTGAAGTGGTCAGTGTACTTGAGGTAGCATGAAGCTCACGGTACAGCACTAAATTTTATTAGAAATGTAATCTATTTTCAGAAAGAAAATTATATGGTATAAACAATAGGATTGTTAGTATGGTGAATTTCTGATAGTATATATTTTAAAAATTTAAAGTATCTGAAGAACAGTAAATTTCCATTAGGAAAACAAAGAAACACGTTTTCATGCTTATAAAATGTTCAAATTTAGGTGTTACAAGCAAAAACATCAAATGAGGAAACATTTTGTTAAGCCATATTTTCTTAGAGGTTTATCAGTAATATTAGCTACCCTCACTGGAATAGCACTGTATAAGAATATGTATATTCTTTATATTATGTGTTTTTGTATGCGTATTGTATGAAATTTATATGTACAACTTTCAGAAGTGCATTAAACAAATAATAGTAATTCCAAAGACATTTTGAGATTCTATGATATGCTAAGCACTGTACACAAATACAAACTACTATATATTTTTTGCTCTTTAGTTCACAGTTTAATTAGGGAAACAGACATATAAAAGACAAATTAATGTACAATGTAGTAAATATTATTTTAGAGTAAAAATCCAAAGATTGTGGGTACAGAAGATTGACTGTGCATGACGGAGGTTTCCCACAAGCTTCTTTGAAGAAAAGATATTTTGGTTGAATTTAGGATTTAATTAAATAGAAACCTAGCAGGTGAAAAAGAGAAGAACATTTCAGGCAAGAAGAAGAAGTTTGAGCGAGGGTAAGGAGTTGTGAAAATATCTTACTAATGGGGAGAAATATTAGGTGCCAAGAGTCGTAGGGTGTGTGTGAGGTGGAATGCCAGGAAGCTGGAGAAGTTGAGAGGTGGAGCCCAAAATACAGCATGGGCTGGAGTGGGAAGTAATGCCATATATGTGAAGCTGAGTATACATTTTATTCAGTCTGTTAAAATGAAAAGGATGCATACGGAGGGTCTTTTTTTTTTTTTATTCATGCAACTGTCTATTTATCCATCTAGAAGGAGGAATGCTGGTGGCAAGGTGAGGATAGCTGGAAGTGGCAGTCAGTGGAGATTAATTAAATGTTTACAGTAATCCAAGAAAAAAATGAGAAGGAGAAAAGAGTAAGGAACCCGAAATTCCTTACAGAAGTAAAAGAAAAAGGCATTTATTTTGCTAAGGTTAAAGCATACAGTGCATGTAGGAAATCAGTGGAGATGGTGATGAAAAAGTAGACAGAGGCCACCTGGCCATTATCCTAAACTTGGGTGTCTGATAAGGGGCCTTGATTTATCCTGATATTGGTGGGCAGGTGTAATTAAGTTTGTATTTTAGGAAGAATTTTCTCTAAACATTGAAGGTTAGATGCAGAAGTCAAATTAGGAGGATTTTGCTAGGTAGGGTTGCAAATGAAAGTGCAGCAAGAGCCAAGTTAATAGCATTAGCAAGTCAGTTGAGTATGGAGATGTTGCAAAGGAAACAGAAAGTGGGTATGGGCTAGTATTTGAAAAATCTGTTAACAATTAGTAGCTAGACAGAGTTTAAAGCATTTCCTATTTTTAAGATACAGAAAATTGAGTATTCTTATGATATGAAAGAATTTGTACATAGGGAGAGATTCATGATATGTTAAAAAAAAAAGTTATAGAAAAGTACCTTAGAGGAGGCAGAAGGAATCAGTTTAGAACATGGAAGGATGAATTTTGAACAGGCAGAAAGCAAGGAATAAGAAAGACATTGATCCATCTAAGTAAATGTTTTAAAAGATAATAAATTGAAAGAATTTCTATTTTCTGGCTTGCATTTTCTAGAAGAAGTTACATTTTTACTAAGTCAGAGAGAGTATTAAGATAAGGACTATAACAAGATGATGGCTTGGAATTAGCTGCCATGGAAGAGTGGTACAGGAAGCCAACCAGGGACATGCTGGTGTTTTCCAAACGGCTCTCTGCCGATATTAGAAAGCCCAGTGACCCGAGTACTTCCCTCCCACAGCCTAGGTAAAGGAGGGGAGAAGGTAAATAAGCGGATGGATCTGAGGCGACTAGTTTGCAAGGTAAAAGTAGTGGGAGGAGATGGAGTTTGTGATCAGACATTGGGATTTGGGAATTATCTCACAAGTGGACCAGTTTCAGGTGATGACAATGGGAGTGGGTGGCTGAATTGAAATGGAAGTGAATGTCAATTAAATAATCAATAAAAATGATTAGAAAGTATTTCTCAAATGTATATATTCTTTGAAACCATGGGCAAATATATACATTTCTTTTCTAGTAGCAGTGATCCCAGCGTGTGGACAGCCAGAGGCCCCTTCAGAAGAGACAGGTGGAGCAGTGAGGATGAGGAGCCTGCAGGGCCCTCACAGGCTCTCTCCCCTCTACTTTCTGGTATGACATCATCCTATTTGTAGTAGCAAGTTGAGGCTCTATTTTAGAGATATGCACAAAAATATTTCTAATACAAATGAAGGAAAGAGCTAGGGAAAACTTCAAAAAATAGGAAAATATGGTTTTCTAGGATTTTCTTTTAAAAATAAAAAAATGCAATTAAAAAAATGCTCCACACCCCATATTCAAAATGGCTAATTTCTATCCTTTCTTCAAGTATTTTAAAGTATTAAATATGTCAGTTTAGTAAAATCCGTTTTTTTAAAGCTAGGTATTTTATAGATTTGAAAAATAACAATCTGCTTCCTTATTTCCTTTTTAAAAATTTGTTGCACAATATATGCTTTGTAAGTAAAATAATAACATTTTTGGATTACAAATTATCACGTTTATAGTGGGAAAAAAGAAAATAACAAATATGTATAATAAATTATAACACTGAAGAATATTTCAGAACTTTTTGTGTATACGTATTTACATGTATATATAATATAAACATAATTAGAACTATGAATATATACTTAACATATATGTGTATGTGTATATATATATATATAATTTGTGCTTGTAAACTTGGGGGATCACAGGCACACCTCAAAAACCTTGGAGTTGGAGAGGATCTTAGAGGTGACCCATAACCAACATCCCATCAAATGTTGGAAACATCTTCTCTAATGACTTTATTTGAAAAATATCAAACCCAATTAAGAAAATATTACATTATGCAATTATTAAAATGCAGATCTCATACAAAAATAGTTTATAAGAATATGCTTTTATAAAATGAGGCATAATTTTTAATTAATTAAAACATGCTTAATTAAACAGGCATACAGTAAAATTTACCCTTTTAGCATACGGTTCTATGAGGTTTGACCAAGCTTTACCACCACAATCAAGGTATGGTACATTTCTATCTCCCCCCAAATTTCTCTTGTATTTTTTTGTACTTAACCCTTAACCCTACCACCAGTGCCTCGCAACCAGTAATCTATTTTCATTCTCTTTACTTTTGTCTTTTTCAAGGTATTATATAAATGGAATAATAAATATGTAGCATTTTGAGTCCAATTTCTTTCACTTAGCATAATTCTTTTGATATTCATCTGTGTCATTGCATTTATCAGTATTTAATTTCTTTTTTATTGAATAGTATTCCATTCACCAGTTGAAGGACACTGGGTTGTTTCCAGATTTTGGCAATTATGGATAAAAGTACTACAGATATTCACAAACTTTGTGTAAACATAAGTTTCCATTACTTTAAGGTAAATATCTAGGAGTGGGATTGCTGGGTCATAAATGTATAACAGACAAACTGTATTCCAAAGAAGCTGTGCTAACGTTACTGGTTGCTTTTTACTTTTTTTTCTCCTACTCTTTTTACTCTTTGTATTTCAGTTAGGTAATTTCTGTCAACCTGTCTTCAAGTTTACTGATTCCTTTCTTGGTTGTGTCGAGTCTACTAATGAACCCATTGAAGGCTTACAGTGTTTTTTATGTACAACATTTCCATTTGACACTTTCTTACAGATTCCGTCTCTGTTGTTAATGGGTTTTGTTTGCATTTTTCATAGAGCTTAACATGTTAATGATAATTATTTAAAATTCCCTGTTGGATAACTCTGACAGATGGGTTGTTGCTGATATTTTTTTCTGTGATTGCTTTGCTTTTTGACACTGGCTTCTGTTGTTGCAGCTGCTGTAGCTTCATTATGTGTCTTTATATCTGACTGAGTGTTGGTACTGGGTGTAGAAAAAAAGAGACTAAAGTAAATATAATTTATGCCTAGAAATAGTCATTCCTATTCCTCTGGTAGGCCATTTAGGACATGAGCTGGGTTTCGGTTTTGTGTTTCTCTCATTACCTATAGCGAACCATTGGCTTAGAATTCCTTAGGATTTAGCTTGTGCGCAGGGTGGCAGCTGGGGTGCTAAGGAGTTTTTATTTTTGGCCTCTTCCTGTTTTGTCCTCAGCTTTAGGCCTTCCTTGTGTGCCTGTGCTTTAGAAGGGCTCTCTCTCCTTCTCCTGCCCATCTTCCAGTAGTAGACTGGTGCTTGCTTGCCTGGGGAGGGAGGGCCAAGTCATTCTTTGTTGTCCTATTCCATTCTCAGCCTTGGGCAGGTCCTCTGTCCCTGGCTCTCAGTGACAGGCTTGGTCAGTGATACTACCCCTTCTCATGGCATCCAGATTCTGCCTGACACCTTTGGCAAAGTCTACAGTGGAAAAGGTTTCCTCCCCTTCACTTAGAGTAGTGGTAGGAGTTTTGTAATAATAATGGCATCAAATCCTGGGCTTAGGACTGTTTTCTGCACCTTCTCTAGGAATAGATGGGTTTTGTTTGCTCTGTTCCCAACTGCAGTGGATCTACACTTATACACAGCAGGCATTGCTGCTCCTCCTTCTGCAGTGTAAGGCTTTTGTTCTGGGAGAAATAGGTATAAGTGGGGCTTTACGCATTTTCGACCATGACAGTAGCTCCCCTCCTCCAAGCCTACCCTTCGAGGGAATGGTTCTTTCCGTTTCCTGCTCTGCTCTCAGTCTTTCTTATGAGCACCTGTTGGAGGTCTGTGAATTTGAGTCTGTGAATGTGTGCAAGTTCTTTTTGTGTCTGTGGCTTTATGCTGTTCTGTACTGTCACACTGGCCCACATCCAGCTATCAGCAGTGCATTACATTTTATGTCTGAATACTTCTTTCCCACTTGTATAGTGCCTGGTATCTCTTTCTCCCTTGAACTGCCACAGGAAGCCAGTGTTCATGTCCTGTCACTCCTTAGGAGAGTCTGTCTTTCCTTAGATTTCAGACTACTTGGTTGCCCTGCAACCTCAGCTGTCTGATGGGTTCAATAAAATTTTGATTTAGTGTTTTTTTTTCAACTTGTATATATTGTTAGGGTATGAGTGATGCTCATACTAGCTTTCTGTATTTAGGCAGAAGTGGAATTTTGAATATAAATATATTTTTAAAATAAAAATAAGAACACATTCCTTTGCAAACAGGAAATACCATGTCTTAGCTGTTAGAGTAAGGCCAGTTCCTAGAGAAAAGTAGATAGACACTGCTTTTTTCTTTCTTAGTACCCTCCTTTTCGGTTTCAGTTTAGGACTATGGTTAGGCTCCTCCTAGGGTCTGTTACAGAGGTCTATGCTCACAAAGGATTAATGCCTAGAAAATATAAAAAACTGCATATTAGTAAGTAAAAGATAAACAAATAGAAAAATGGGCAAAACACATTAACAAACATTTCACAGAAGAGAAAATCTGAAAAAGTGGTCCAACCTAATTTTGAATCAGGGAAGTGAAAATTAAATCATAGTGAAATAATAATTTACATTGACTAGATTGTTTCCATTTTTTAAAATGTGATAATAGTTGATATTGGTGAGTATGTGGCTTGATGGAAACCATTTTGGAAAATAATTTGGTATTTTTTTAGTGTGCACATGCCGTATGTCCTAGCAATTCCCCTCCTGGTTATTTAGCTTAGAGAAACGCTTTCCCTTTTGTACCAGAAGACATATGCAAGAATGCCCATACTAGGCTTGTTTGTAATAGACTTCAACTGTAAACAACTCAGATATCTGTCAACACCAGCACATATGAATTAGATATTGTATTTAATGTGAAGATGAATAAACCCAGATGCAGTCTTAGCAAAAAAGTCAAGATTTAAAACAAAATAATGTAATCTATATAAATTTGTGAAATATGCAAAACAGCATAAAGGGTAAACAAAACAAACAAAAGGAATGATAGTACAATTCAGAATAGTGATTATTCCCTGAGGGAGGAGGACAAGGAATGAGGTCTGGGCAGGGGACACAGGAGCATCAGGGGCTAATGTTCTGTTTTAAATTGGGTATGTATTGTTCTTTTTCTTAAAGATATTTTACTTAACTATTATTTTGTACCTATTTAACATTTAATAAAATATTTTAAAAGCCAGAATTTTAAAAAATTATAAAGTTAATGTATGCTAATATTTTAATGAAAGTCAATATAGAATGATACAGAGAAAAAATTAATAATTTCCTCCCATCATCTTGAATCCTGATTCAGAAGCAACCAATATAATAGTTTATCTAAGAATACACAAAGATATAAAAACAGATTTTCTGTTTAAAGTTTAAATAAAAATTGATGTGTGCTCTACAACTCTACAATTACTCTGCAACCGTAGTTTTTAAAATTTAAACTATATTATTACATAGGTTAAGACATATTCTAACATAGGATTAATAGTTGTCTAATATTTCATTGTATGGAAATACCATAATATATTCACCCATTCTCCAACTGACTTTTTCTGCAATATATATATTTACACGTATTTCCTAAGTACTGGTACTTTGATTTTGGTTAGATTCCCTAAGGTAAGATAGTTAAGTCAAAGTTTATGTTTGTTTTATATTTTAATGGACAATACCAGATTCCTTTCCAAAAGCTTAGCCACCATGCCCGGCTAATTTTTGTATATTTAGTAGAGTCTGGGTTTTGCCATGTTGGCCAGGCTGGTCTCGAACTCCTGACATTGTGATCCATGCCCCCCTTGGCCTCCCAAAGTGCTGGGATTACAGGCGTGAGCCACCGTGCCCAGCCATGATCGGCCCAGGATCAAGTATCTTAATATATGTTTATTTACTTCTTCTTGGATTTGCATATTTATAAACTTTGTTCATTGTTTTTCTTTTCTTATTAATTTGTAGGAACTCTTCACATGTTGGAAATCTTAACATGTTGTCTGTCTGACAAATGTGCTATAAATTGTAACCCTCAATTCTATACCTTAAGAAGGGAGACTTTCATGAACATTCTTAATTTCTAAAATGTTTAAAAAGGTCTTCTTTACAGGAGAAACATACAAATTTTCTCCTAAATTTTCTTCAGAATTTTTATTCATTTATTTTGCTTTGATCATGAATCTATCTGCAGTTTATTGCTAAATATTATAGGAGTATAGAAAACTATATTTTCTTTCATATGACTGGACAGTTATACCAGCACTATTCACTAAGTAAACCACATTTCCCAAATGAATTTATATATACTTTTATCACATACTAAGTTTCCAAAAATGTTTGATCCTTTTGTATTCTCTAAATTTTTTTACTAATTGACTTGTTTGTTCCTGTGGACGTATATTATTCTGTTTTGATTCTACTCATTCTAAATATATCTGGAAAGGAAAATCCTCCCTCTAATTTTTTAAAAAATACATTTTGGTAGCTATTTGGGCAAGTTTTTGCTACGTCAGTGATTTTAAATTATTTTGTTCATTCCTGCGTAAACTTGTTTGAAATTTAGATAGAATGACATGCCAGTTGTATTCATTCAGGTAGGATTGGCACTGTTGTGATTTTAAGTTCTTCCCTCCACATATAGAATGAGGGGAGTCAGGAGATCATCCACGGCACATCTGAGCACAGAATAGCTGCTGCCCCGTGTTCACCTTCCAGATTTGACATGAGAACCTTGCTTGTGCCCTGTTTTAGCTGGAAACATTCAGGGAACAGAATTCTGGGAAAAGTGGTCCAGCCTAGCCCTGTCAACATATTTTAAAGCTATCACAGTCCACCCTGTATCAGCCTGGCACCTATATACACCCTTTTAGTTACTTAATATCCAAATAAAGACAACCTTATGCTTGCATCTACAGTGATAAAACTAATCTGTGTACAACTGTACAACTGAAAACATTCTCTCCCCTTCTCCAAAAGTGCCTCTTTTTTGTCTTTAGTGATATTCTTTCTTTTCTAACTGATTCACATTCCCTTTAATATTTTTAAAAGAAAACAAAAATATATATATATAATATGCATATCAATAAAGAAAAGAATTCACAATATTTAATCCCTGTTTATGCAGCTGGTCACGTGGTTGTATCTG
The DNA here is from genome assembly GCF_028878055.3 of Symphalangus syndactylus. NCBI lineage: Eukaryota > Metazoa > Chordata > Mammalia > Primates > Hylobatidae > Symphalangus > Symphalangus syndactylus. The sequence continues at coordinate 85,464,360 of NC_072426.2, forward strand.
GTTTTGATCACTGCCGTCTTACACCTGTATGGTATTCTCTTTCAGCTCAGCAAACATCCCGTTTGGTTGTGGTTCCTTGTCTGATAGGGTGACCAAAACATTCATTCCTCAAGATCTAAGTCATTAGTAGTTCTGCCTAGATTGGGTGGTTGTAGTTTTTCGTTTACTTAATCACCTTGACACACCCTAGAGGGTCACCTGCATTGCAAACATATTCCTCCTTACTCCATTGGATAGCAGCAGCCCAGTTTCCCCTTAATACTTAGAATCCAGCACACTAGGCAGTGTAGTAATCCCCCTTTCCCTGATGATTCAGTAGCATATGAGGAGCCCAAAATGGCCTGGTGGCGTTCTCAAATTCCAGTTCAACGGATTTGTTGTTGTTTCTCCTGATGGAAGCATTCCTCACTCTGTTTAGGTCTGCATTGATTTCTTTCATCAGTGTTTGTTTGTTTTGCAGTCTTAACATATAGATTGTATATATGTTTTGTTAGATTTATATCTAATATTTCATATGTTTTGGTGCTATTGTAAATGAGACTTATGAAAAATATTTTAACTTTTTTGTTCATTGACAGTAGATAGAAATACGATTGATTTTTGTGTATTACCAATGTGTCCTTCAACCTTCCTAAATGCTCATTAATTCTAGGGCCTTTTAAATATATTTTTTGGAACTTTTTTATGTAGATACTCATGTTGGTGAATAAATACAGTTTTATTTTTCTACCTTTCCAATGTATATGCCTTTCATTTCTTTTCTTTCTTCTTTTTTTTTTTTTTTTTTTTGACTTATTGACTTATTGCATTAGCTAGGACCTTTGGTTCAATGTTGAAAGAGAGTGGACATCCTTTCCAGATTCTCCATTTTAGGGAGAAAGCATTCTGTTTTTCATCATAAAGTATAATGTTAGCTGTAGTATTTTTGTGAATGCCATTTATCAGATTAAGGGAGCCTTCCTCTTATTCTAGTTTCCCGGAGTTATTATGAATGGACTCTTACTTTTGTTAAATGCTTTTTCTGCATCTACTGAGATGATCATATAGTTTTTCTTTTTTTTGCCTGTTGATATATCATGAGTTACTTTGGTTGATTTCCAAATACCTTACCTGCTTTGCATTCCTGGGATAAGCCCAACTTTGTCATGGTGTAATATTGTTTTTATGTTTTACGATTTGATTTGCTAGTATTTTCCTGAAGACTTTTTTTGTGTTTATGTTCGTGACAGATATTAATCTGTAATTTTCTTTTTTTTGTGATATCTATTACTGGTTTTAGTATCAGAGTAATGCTTCCCTTATAAAATTATTTGGGAAGTGTTTTCTCTTCTTCAATATTCTGGAAAAGTTTGTATAAAATTGGTAGTATTGCTTCCTTAAATGTTTGCTAAAATTCACCAGTGAGGCCAACTGGACCTAGAATTTGTGAGGTTTCTAAATACATATTTGTGTTGGTTTTTAGTTTTTTTTTTGTGGGGGGGGCTTTTATAACAAAATATCCAAGAATGGATCTTATGGTTCTGTGGGCTATCAGTCAACACCAAGATGTGAGCAAAGTTGATTTCTTCTGAAGCCTCTCTCCTTGATTTGCAGATGGTCGTCTTTCCTCTGTGTCTTCACATGGTCTTCCCACTGTGTATATCTGTGTCTTAATCTCTTCTTATAAGGATACCAGTTATATTACATTAAGGGCTATTCTAATGACTTCATTTTAACTTAATCACCTCTTTATAGACCCTATCTCCAAATACGGCCACATTTAGAGTTACTGGGAGTTAGGACTTAGTACATATGTATTTTTTGGGGGGTGACACAATTCAGCCCATAACAATATTCAGTTTATTTAATTGATATAGGACTATTTAGGTGTCTCTCTTTTTTTTAATGAGTTTTGGCAGTTTGTATTTTTCAGTGAATTTGTCCCATTCATGTAAATTGTCTAACTTATGGGACTAGAGTTGTTTGTAATATTCCCTCATTAACTTTTTAATGTCTTATCTTAATTGATCACCTCTCTTTTTTTTCATTTCATAAAGTGTGTCCTTGTTCTGTGTTTCTTGATCAGTTTGGCTAGAGACTGTATCAAATCTATTGATATTTTCCAAGAACTAGCTTTTAGTTTCCCTTACTTTCTCATTGTTTTCAATTTCATTGATTTCTGCTCTTTATTATTTCCTTTTTCCTTCTTGCTTTGGATTTTGTTTTTTCTTAATTTATTAAGGTGGAAACTTAGATTATTGATGTATTTCTTTTTCATAAATACAACTGGCCCTCCATATCTGTAGATTCTGCATCTACAAATTCAACCAACTATAGATCAAAGATATTTTAGAACAAAGATAACAATACAACAACAAAAAATTACAAATTTAAAAAATATAGTATAACAACTATTTACATGGCATTTATGTTGTATTAGGTATTATAAGTAATCTAGACATGATTTAAAGTATTTGAGAGAGAGGATGTGCTTAGATTATATGCAAATACTATGCTATTTTGTGTAAAGGACTTGAGCATCTGAGGATTTTGGTATCCGTGGGAGGTCCTGGAACCAATCCCTTGCAAATACAGAGGGACAACAGTAGTACAAGCATTTAATACAACAAATCTTCCTATAAGTACTGCTTTAGTTGCATCCCACACATTTGGAGTTTTTTTTATTTTCATTCAATTTATAATGTTTTCTCATTCTAAGTAGCAAAAGGTGGAACAATTTAAACAACAATCTAATGTAGCAGTGGATTATGGTATGAAGTATAAAATCATCATCCATGGGTTCATACTGATATAAATAAATGATTAAATATGTTAATAAATGGGGAAGAAGAGACAAATCTCCCATGCAGAAGAATTCCTGATAAATTATGTTGATAATCAATTTTAAAGGAAGTGGATCATAATTTCCCACCTCTTAAGTGTGGGTTGCACATATTGACTTTCTTTCAAAGAGTACAGTATGGCCAGAGGAGTACAAAGAATAACTGCATAGTAGAGAAACCTAATAAACACTACTGCAGCCATGTGATCAAGGTCACCATCAACTGTCATACATCATGTTAATAGAATATACCCTTGATACTATGGATAAATATGGCATTCTACCTCTGTGATCTTATTCCTGAAAACCCATAACCCCAGTCTTAATCATGAGAAAAAAATTAGACAAATTTCAATAGTAAGGCATTGAAGAATACACCTGGCCAGTACTCTTCAAACCTAACAAGGTCATCAAAAACAAGGAAAATCTCAGAAGCCATCGTAGCCAAAAGTTGCCCAAGGAGACTTGACAACTAATTGTAATGTTTTATCCTAGATGGGCTCCTGAAGCAGTAAAAAGATATTAAGGAAATCTAAGAAAACCAAAATACAGTATGGACTTTAGTTAAAAAAAATGTATCAATAGTGGTTCAATATTAATGAATATACCATCCAAATGTAAAACATTAATAAGAAGTGAAACTTTGGCAGGGGATATATGGGAATTCTAAGTGCTCATTTTTTTCATATAAAACTTTGCTTAAAAATACAATCTATACATTTTTAACAAAATGTCTTCCTATTTCTCTTGTGACTTCCCCTTTGATCTGTGGGTTACTTAGAGGTATTTTCTCCAAATTATTTTTATGGTTGTAAACCTTACGTAACATAAAATTTACTATCTTAACCATTTTAAGTGTATATTTCAGTATTATTAATTATATTTTTTAAAATTTGTTTGTACCTTTGGAATCATTGCCAGATCCAATGTCTTGAAGTTATTGCCGTGATTTCTTGTAAGAGTTTTATAGTTTTAGCTTTTACATTTAGGTAATGGATCCATTTTGAGTTAATTTTTGTATATGGCATTAGGTAAAGATCCAATTTTATTATTTTGCATGTGGATATCCAGCTTCCCAGCACCGTTTGTTGTAAAGACTGTGTTTTTCCCATTAAATGGCCTTGACAATTTTTTTTGAAAATCACTGGGTTTTATTTCTGGACTCTTTCTTCTATTCCTTTGGCCTATATGTCTGTCTATGCCCGTACCAGACTGTTTTGATTACTGTAGTATTGTAGTAAGTTTTGAAATCAAGAAGCGTGAGTCTTTTTTGCCCCATATTTTTCAGGATTGTTTTAGCTATTTGTGGTCCTTTGAAATCCCTATGAATTTTAGGATGGGTTTGTCTATTTCTGCAGAAGGAGTCATTGGGATTTTGATAAGGATTGCATTGAATATGTAGATCATTTTGGGTAGTACTGATATCTTAATGATATTAAATCTCCCAAACCATGAACATGAGATATATTTGTTTAATTCTTTTTTCAGCAATGTTTTGTAGGTCTCTTTATACAAATCTTTCCCTTCCCCTTCTTGGCTAAGTTAATTTCAAAGTATTTCATTTCTTTTTATATGTTACTGTAAATGAAATTGTTTTCTTAATTTCATTTTCAGATTGTTCATGTGAGTATATATAAATGCAACTGACTTTTGTGTGTGACTTTGTATCCTGCTACTTTACTGAATTTTTTTAACTCTGTGTGTGTGTGTGTAAAATCCAATAATCTTTAGGATTTTCTACATAAATATCATATCATTTGCAAACAGAGATGTTTACTTTTTGCTTTCCCCAATTTGGATGGCTTTTATTTCTTTTTTTTTCCTAATTTCTCTGACTAGGACTTCCAATACTATGTCAAATAGAAGTGGCAAAAGTGGCATCCATGCCTTGTTTCTGATCTTAGGGGAAAAGCTTTTACTCTTTCAACACTGAGTATGTTTGCTGTGGGTTTTCCATATATAACTTTTATTACGTTTAGGTATCTTTCTTATGTTCCTAGTTTGTTGAATTTTTTTCTTCAAACAAATAGGCCAGGCATGGTGGCTCATGCCTGTAATCTCAGCACTTTGGGAGGCCAAGGAAGGCAGATCACCTGAGGTTGGGGAGTTCACGACCACCCTAGGCAACATGTCTCTACTAAATAAAAAGTACAAAAATTAGCCAGAGGTGGTAGCAGGTGCCTGTAATCCCAGCTACTTGGGAGGCTGAGGCAGAGCAGGAGAGTCACTTGAACCCAGGAGGCAGAGGTGGCAGTAAGCTGGGATCACACCACTGTACTTCAGCCTGTGCAACAGTGAAACTCTGTCTCAAAGAAAAAGAAAAAAGAATATATTCTTGAAAGGATGTTGAATTTTGTCAAATACTCTTTCTGCATCAATTGAGATAAGCATGCCTTTTTTTCTGTTAGCATATTGTATTACCTTGATTTTTATATGTTAAGTCATCTTTGCATTCTGGTAATAAATCCCACATAGTCATGGTGTATGATCTTTTTAATATGCCGCTAAATATTTGCTTTGCTACTATTTTGTTGAGGATTTTTACATCAATGTTTAAGATGGATATTGACCTTTAATTTTCTTTTCATGTAAGATAATTGTCTGGCTTTGATATTGGGATAATGCTGGCCTCATAGAATAAGTTAGGGAGTGTTCCCTACTCTTTAATTTTTTTAAGCAGTTTGAGAAGTATTGGTGTTAGTTCTCCTTTAAATGTTTGGTAGAATTTACCAGTGAAGCCATTGGATCCAGGGCTTACTTTTTTGGGATAGTTTTGATAACTTATTCAATCACCTTACTAGTTATAGGTCTGTTCAGATTTTCTATTTCTTTATGGTTTGGTTTTGGTAAGTTTTGTGTTTCTATAAATTTGTCTATTTCATTGAGGTTATCCAGTTTTTTTGCATACAATTGCTCATAGTACTCCCTTATAATCTTTTTTATTTCTTTAGAATTGGTAGTAATGTCCTCATTTTTATTTCTGATTTTAGTAATTTGAGTCTTTTTTCATCTTAGTTTATCTAATTAAAGGTTCATCACATTATTTTGTTGATATTTTTGAAGAACTTGCTTTTGGTTTTATTGATTTTTCTCTTTTTTATATTTTATATTTTGATCTCTGCTCTAATCTTTACTATTTCCCTCCTTTTGTTAGCTTTAGGTTTAGTTTGTTCTTCTTTTTGTAAATCCTTACGTTGTAAAGCTAGTTTGTTTATTCGAGGCCTTGTTTTTTTCATGTAAGCATTTATAGCTATAAATTTCCCCCTTAACCCTGCTTTTGCTATGTCCAATAGTTTTGATATGTTGTGTTATGTTTTCACTCATTTCTAAATGTTTCTAATTTCCCTTGTAATTTCTTCTTTGATCCATTGGTGTTTTAAAATTATGTTGTTTAATTTTCACAAATTTGTAAGTTTATCAGTTTTTCTTATATTTGATTTCTAACTTTATCTCTTGTATTTGGAGAAGATACTTTTTGTGATATCAGTCTTTTAAAATTGACTGATACTTAGTTTATAGCCTAACACATGCAAAATAGTCCGTGTGTTCTTGAATATGTGGTCTGTTGTTGCACAGAGGATTCTGTATGTATCCATTAGATACACTTCGTTTATTATATTGTTCAAGTCCTCCCTTTTCTTTCTTCTGTCTGATTGTTCTATCCACTAATGAAAATGGGATATTGAAGTCTTCAATTATTATTGTAAAACTGTTTCTCTCTTCATTTCTGCCAATTTTTGCTTTGTGTATTTTGATTGTTACTAGGCGCATAAATGTTTATCACTGTTACATGCTCTTGCTGTATTGAACCTTTCATGATATATAATGTCCTTCTTTGTCATTTTTAACTTTTTAAAATTAAAATCTATTTTATCTGATATTAATATAGCTATTCATGCTCTGTTTTTGTTCCTGTTTGCATAGAATATTACTTTTAACCTATTCATGTCTTTGGATCTAAAGTGAGTCCTCTGTAGACAGTGTATAGTTGGATCATGTTTTTATTTTTTAATCCATTCTGCCAATCTTTCTTTCAATTGGAGAGTTTAATTCATTTACATCTAAAGTAATTACTGATAAGGAGAGACTTCTGTCATTTTGCCATTTTAAAAAAGTATTTCTTGTAGCTTTTTTGTTCCTTATTTTTTTTTTTTGCCTTACTGTCTCCTTTTGTATTTAGTTGCCTTTTGTAATGAAATATTTAAATTCTTTAAAAATTTCCTTTATGTATTTTTAAGCTATTTTCTTTGGGGTTACTGTGGGCATTATATTTAACATCCTAAACTTATCACTCTAATTTGAATTTATGCCAGCCTAATTCAGTAAAATACAAAAAATTCTGTGCTCCTTCAACAGTTTTGACTCCATCTTTTTCATTTGTTATCACAAAATTACATTTTTATATATTATGTGTTCCAAAACATAAAATAATGTTTTTATTGCTTTAGTTTCTTATGTAGAAAATGAAATGTGGATTTACAATCTAAAGTTATGGTAATTTTTTAATTTTTAGACTAATAAATTTAGGAAAAAGTTCTCTCTTAAATCATGTAGAAAAGAAAAAGTGAAGTTACACATTATTGTTACAAGAATACTAGCTTTTATAATTAGTCATGTATTTACTGAAATCTTAATTTCTTTATGTTGGTTTTTCCTTTGATTACATTAAAGTTGTCACTCAATTGTCTTCTGGCTTATATTGTTTTTGATGAGCTTTTGGATCTGAGGCTCGGTGTCTTTCATTCATTTTGGAAAAAATTCTCAGTTATTATCTTTTCAAATATTTCTTCTGCCCAATTCTCCTTCTCTTCTATTTTGGGATTCCATTTACAGGTATAATATATTAGTCTGTTTGATACTGGCTTGTAGTTCTTGGATGGTCTCCTCTTCTCTGCGTCTGCCCCTCATCTACCTTTTTTCTCTGTGTTCTAATTTGGATAATTCCTCTTGATCTATTTTGTAATTCATGAATTCTTTCCTTGCCTCTGTGAAATCTACTGATGAGCTTATCAATAACATGCTTAATTTCTTACAATTTTTTTTACTTTAAGCATTTCCACTTTATTCTTTTTATGGCTTCCATCTCTCCATTGAAATTCTCCATTTGTTCATGTATGTTGTTTACTTTTCCCACTGCCTTTTCACACATTGATTATCACTATTTTAAATTCATCACTTGACAGTTTTAATGTATGTTATATCTCTGTCTGGTTCTGTTGATTGTTTTGTCTCTTGGCAACTTTTTTCTCTTTTTCTTACTTCTGTGTGTACTTGATAATTTTTTGGTCGAAAACTGGATATTGTATAGTCTGGAGATAGAAGTAAAAATGTCTTATCCGTGGTTTCACTCTTCATAGTTTCAGTTACCTGCAGTCAACCACAGACTAAAAATGTTAAGTGGACAATTCCAGATATAAACAGTAAGTTTTAAATTGCACGCTGTTCTGAGTAGTGTGATGAAACCTCACACTGTCCTGCTCTGTCCTGCCTGGGAGTGAATCATTGCTCTGTCCAGCATATTCATGCCCTATATGCTGCCTGCCTATTAGTCAACTAGTAGTCATCTTGGTTATCAGATCTACTGTTTTGGCCTCACAGTGCTTGTGTTCAAGTAACCCTTATTTTACTTAGTAATGGCCCCAAAGAGTAGTGATGCTAGCAATTTGGATATGCCAAAGGGAAGCTGTAAAGTGCTTTCTTTACATGAAAAGGTGAAAGTTCTTGACTTAATAAGGAAAGAAAAAAATCATATGCTAAAGTTGCTTAGACCTATGGTAAGAATGAATCTTCTATCCACGTTTTGCTGTTGCACATCAGAGTGCCAAAGTTATGGCCACATTGCATGATACGTGCTTACTTAAGATGGAAAAGGCATTAAAATTGTGGGTGGAAGACATGAACAAAAATATGTTTCAGTTGGTGACGATCAGATTCAGTACTATCCAGAGTTTCAGGCATCCACTGGGGGTCTTGGAACATATCCCCTGCAGATAAGGAGGAGCTATTGTAGTAATTCTTACCTAAGTTCTAGACACTGAGGTAAATAGGGATGGATATGACTCTTTTGTTGGTACGCGTTCAGTGTGAGGAGTTGCATCAGTTTACTCAGTAATGCAGCAGGGCTTGGGTTTGATGTTGCTATGGTTACCCTTAGTGCACCACCAGCTTCAAATTCGTCCAGTGTTACCTTACATGTAGAGGATTTGCCTCAGTGTTTACTCCACCCTCTGCCTTAGCTCTTCCCATTGTATGTGCACCTCGGAGAAGGTCTTCTCCATGATCTTGTCTAATTCCCAGCAGTAGAGAGCTCTTACTTAGGATTACCTTGCTGGCCAACCTGGTTGGGGGTGACATTGTCTGATGTCCTTGTTCAGCCTCAGTCTTAGGAAGGCCTCAGGTGGTACCTCCTTTGTTATTTTGTCCATTCTGCAGGGGTAGGGAATATCTTATGGCCTGGGTCCGGGATGCTCTTCTCTCTTCCCTACCCCCAATGTTAATGAGTCTTCATTTGTGCCTTGAGGATGACAGAGTTTCATGCCTTTTCCCAGCTTTGTATGCTTTTGGTCCATTAGGGAAATAGGGAAAAAGCATTCTGGGCATGCTTTGTGCCATTCCTTTGGATGCTGTTTTTCCCCTTCCCAAGCTTGCCCCACGAAAGAGGATTTCTCAATTTCCTCACCCTGTCTGCAGCTTTTCTCCTGAGCCTCTGATGAGGTCCTCACATGCATTATCTTTTCACTGTTTGTTTTTAAACCTTTCTTGTCTTCATTAATGTATGTATACATGCCTTTGTCCTATGGCAATAAGTCGATTTTCAACTGTCTGCTTTGTTTCTTGCAGAATTCGATTTAATTATAAATTATTGCTATAATTATGTACTTTTGAGTTTTACTTTTATTTTCTTAGGTTTATAAACTATTTTTTTTTTTTACCTAATTCTATTGTTTTCTTATCTCCTTGTGAACTCTTATTTAAAATAATTTATTTTCCTTTTCTTTCAACATGTTGCATACACAGTTCATTTTCCTTTTTAAGCCTATCTTCCATTTTAGAATAGATTTTAAAAATTATTCTGCATGCTATATTATATTATATTTTTTTTTCTGTGTTTCACGTTTTATTCTATTTTGTTATGAACATGTATAGCTTTTTCTATCTCTTCAGTTTTGTTGATTGAGCAGGAATGAATTCTTCCTGATTTCCATTTTTATTTGGATCTCATTATCTTCCCTTGTAAACTATGTTTTGGAGGGCTGCATTTTTTATTTTGCCTAAGGACAATGATAAGTGTGCTGAAGGGGTAGGGGCCAAGGAGCAGGATACTCAAAGGGCATGGTGTGGCTGAAATGTTAAGCAGATAGCACGGATGCCCTTATTCGATATGAATCACACCCTTCTCCTAGTTTACCTTCCTGTATGGCCCAGGCAGAAAAATGAAAAATTACATTTTCAAGACTTCCTGGTAGCTTATTTGGGCTTTGCCAATCATATGCACTTAGCCAAGATGTAAATGTGTAGAGAAGCATCCATTTTATTGCTATGCATCATAGCATGCTTGGTGTTCCTGGTCCTCATTATAGGTAAGGTGATGTGTTACTAGAGCCAACAGTTGTGGTAGTGACTTTCTCATTTCTCCATTGTTGCTCAAGTGGTGTCATCCAGGAGCCAGTGGCTAGAAAAAATGGTCTCCAACTTTCTCAGTTTCCTAATTGTGGCAAAGACAGAACTTTTCTTGGCAGACCATTATGCAGTGTTGTTCTTGGATCATAACGAAAGAGGCATCTGCTCTTCAAGCCCACCCAATGGTGATACAAGCACCAAATAGCTACATCAAATCCCTTTCAGTAAACTGGCTGAAATGATTCTCATGATCCACTGCTGAAACCCCACCTTTATACTTTGATTGGAATTCTTGGATCAGGCTACAAGAAAAAGAGACCAAATTCAGAATGATGTTAATGATAAAGGTATATATTTTCTACCATAATGGAAGTCCAGAGATAGGAAGGATTCCAGGTTCAATATGATCAGTTGCTAATGTCATCAAGAACATAGGTTCTTTATTTTTTTCACATTTGCTATACTCCTTCCTTTTATGGCCATAAGAGGGCAGACTATGATAATAGGTCCTTATGCTTCTTTATTTATGTCTGTACAGAGGGATGAGGGTAGAAGAGAACTTTGCTTCTCTTTTTTACAAGACCAGCCTATTTCTATGGTTGGCGCAAATCACCTACCTATTTCTGAATTATTCACTGGAAGGATCTTACTGTGGAATGATCACAAATGGCTTTAACTAACCAGAGGGGTAGAATCAGTGTTGGGGAGTCAACACCAGTGTTTGTTACAGTCATTCTACATTTTCATTTTTTTTCTCTCTTCATTCTCCCAGCTTTTGTACTAGCAAAGGTGGAACACAATGGGAAGGTCTAAGGGTTTTGCTGTTGGGGATCAAAGATGATCAAAATGGCTTCTACTCTTGTGGGAATTTTATCTCCCCTTCTAGCCTGCTCAGACCTCCTCTCATACTAAGGTTAGGGATATTTGTGAGAAATTTTAGGATTTCTATACCTGTCTATCCCAACCAAGAGCCCGCACTTCCAACCCTACAAAGAGCCTCTGGATATAGTGGAGTACCAAGGTAAGATGTGCTTCCCAGGAATGTGCAGATTCTTAGAAATTTCCACCTCTTTCTTTTGCTGTGTTGTTTTGTATATATCTTTTTTCTGGTATTAACTTGATTATTCACATTATTTGGCTTTGCAAAGAGATTATGAGAACTTGTTTTACTTGAACATGCTACCTCAAAATTTTGAAGCTTTTAAAATATTCTTTTACTGTTGACTTCTAGATCTATTGCATTTTGGCCAGTGGACTTGATGTATAAAATTTCAGATATTTGGAACCTTGACTGTCAACATGACCTAAAAGATCATAATTAAAAATAAAAAGATTGTATATGTGCTATTAAATATTAATAGAATGTTCTCCCCAATTATTGGTTACAAGTGTCCCTATGTATCCATTATTTAGTCTTATTAATTATATTGCATAGATCCTCTCCATCCTTGGTGTGTGTGCACGTGTGTGTGTTCGTGTTCAATCTGTTTCAGAGTAATGAAACAGGACATGAACTCTCCACATCCCCACATCTCAGACTCTAGGAACTTCCAAACACTTGGTCCCAGGGAGGGCAAAAGTTCTCTCTTTTTCCTAATCCAAGCCTTGTACGTTCTTACCTTGGCATAACTGTCAATCCATATACCCAATTCACATTATAAAACTGAACACTTCTCCATGTGCCATGTTGATTTCCTGCACCCATTAACTCGTCATTTAGCATTAGGTGTATCTCCTTGGCACATGGATACATATGTAACAAACCTGCACATTGTGCACATGTACCCTAAAACCCTAAAGTATAATAAAAATAAATAAATAAATAAAAAAAAACTGAACACTTCCCAATCCACAGCATCCGTTATGTTTATAGCACTGAACAGTTTTCTCCAAGGACAGTGGATTTTGTATAATTTCAAGGTATAAATAGCCATGATTTTTTCCAAAGGAAGCCTCTTTCAAAGTAGTAGACTCTTCACCCGTGGAAAAATAAACTTCTGTTTACTCTTAAATGGCTGTGCCTTTAAGAGAAACAGAAACAAAAATAAAATCTCCCTTCACATATATACCAGTAACTTACACATGTGAATTTTTCTCTTCCTTAGATACACACAAAATTGTTTCTGAAGGAGAACTAGATCAGTTGGCTCAGATTCAGCCATTAATATTCAATTTTCATGAGCAGACAGCCATCAAGGATTGTTTGAAAATGCTTGAGAAAAAAACAGCAGCGTATGATATCATGCAGGAATTTGTGGTAAATATTTTTCTTATCAAAGTCTATATGTGATTTCTTTTTTTATATCATTGCCAGAGGGTTTCTTTTCTTTTCTTTCTTTATTTGGTTTTAGTACATTGTTTTTACTTTAAAATATTATATATATTTTAAAGTAATAGATGTACATGGTTAAAAGAAAAAAAGCCAAATAGCATAGTCTTTCTTTCAAGACTTTCTAGGGCCCCTTTACACTATTCATTTTGTTGTTTTGTCATGCAAACTTTTAAAAAAATTTGTTGGAATGCACTTTACATCCTTAAATTTGTTTTCCTCCTAGATACAATTTCCAAATATATTATCAGCATGTATAGCAGTATCTCATTTTTTTAAGTGTTGCATGGTAATTATATGGATAAGTACCTTAATTTAATATTTAGTTTCTGAAATTAAGGTACTTATCCATATAATTAACTACCATGGAACACTTGGACATTTAGGTTGTTCTAGTCTTTGCTATTATGAACAGCAGTCATCTCTCTTCATATACTGTATGCATATATTTAAATATTTTTAGAACAAATTCCTAGAAAGACAATATTAATATTTTGGACTATCAATTATTTGGATCTCTTCTCATCTCTTAAATGACAAATTATTTCTTATTGATTATTTAATTGGTATTTATTTGAGAACAAAAGAATATCTTTCCATATGTTTTTAAGCCTTTTATATTTTCAGTGAACTGCTAGTTTCAATTCTTTGCCCCATTTTCTATTTTTTGTTTTCTTATTGGTTACTAACTCTTTTTTTTTTTGAGACGAGTCTTGCTCTTGTCCCCCAGGCTGGAGTGCAGTGGTGCGATCTTGGCTCACTGCAACCTCTGCCTCCCGGGTTCAAGCAATTCTCCTGCCTCAGCCTCCCAAGTAGCTGGGATTACAGGCGCCTGCCACCACACCTGGCTAATTTTTGTATTTTTAGTAGAGACAAGGTTTCACCATGTTGGCCTGGCAGGTCCTGGACTCCTGACCTAAGGTGATCTGCCCACCTCGGCCTCCCAAAGTGCTGGGATTACAGGCGTGAGCCACCGTGCCTGGCTGATTACTAACTCTTTAAGGAAAAAATTATGCCTTTGTGTGTCTTACACGTAGTATTTTTTCTGCTGCTGTTTGTGTTACACACAGGTGCACATGCACGTGCACACACATGCCTATTTACCATGAAGAAATAGCTGATTTTTAGTGGTCAAATATGGCAGTCTTTTCTTTTGGGGCTTCTGGGTTTGGGGCTTTCTGTGCTCTTTAGGAATGCTTCTTTTACTCTAGGATTGTAATAATTCATGTTTTTTTCTAGTACGTTTATGATTTTTTAAGCATTTAAATCTTTGATGCAGCTAGAATTTAATTTGGTATAAGATGTTTGATAGGGACTCAGCATTATATAGCTATCCAGTTGTCCCAAGAGTCTCCTGGAACTTCTCTTGAGTGGTGTAAAATGCCACTTTTATCATATACTAGAGCCTTACATGTATTTTAATTTATTCTTGGACTTTTTCTACTGATTTTCTTATTCCTTTATTGGTATTGTTCTGTTCATTAGCATAGCTTCATGTTATCTTTTAACATCTAATGAGACTCATCTGCCATCGTTATTCATTCATAAATGAATTTTTTCTCATTCTTCCTACAGATATTTTTCCAGATTTATTTTAGAATTGATTTTCAGAAAGACTTGATCATTTTATTGTACTACTTAAAACCTTCACAGGCTCCTTGTTCCTCATGGCAGTGGTTGCTAGGTTGGCTACACAAGAGTTACCCCAGAGCTTTGAAAATGTATAGATTCTCAGGCTTTCTCCACAAATATGCTAATAAAGTATGACTAGCTACCTCCTAATTTCATTTATATATGCAACAAGATCGTTTATAATTTTAGTCTGTTGTTGGACTAGATCATGTGCTCTGTGCTCTTATTACCATATTAGTCACAGTTTCCCAAAGAGACACGTATGCCTCCATTATTTCCGCCCCTTCACCTTCTCTCCTCTTTACTTCTAAGTACACACTGTTTTTCATATGCTAACTTCCAATGACTCACTAAGGCCCAGTTCAAGGGCTATTTCCCCTTGAGGAGCTTTTCTTCTTGACTTTTAGGTGCAATCTAGTGCTGTCATTTATACTAGTGTCTCCGTACATTGGTCACGTGGTATTTGATTACATGTCCTCGAACTACTGTGTTCACTCCTTAAGGATGAGGCCATTATCCAATTCATCTCTGTATTCCAGTATCTGAAACAGGGCCGGGTACCTATTAAATGCTTAATAAGTGTTTGTTGAATTCACACTTGATAAAGAAATTTTTTGAAAGGAAGGATTCTTAGCATCCTAACTATAATTTCTTCAAAGGGGAAGGATAAATTGTGAGACTGTTTGTATATATTTTTTGTTTATATGTTTTTGTTGTTGTTATTTTGTTATTTTTATTTATAAAATGATAGATCTGTGGGTAGGTTCTGAGAAGTGAATAGCCTGTATTTCCTTTTTTTTTGAAAGAAGAACAAAATGAAGTTCAAGTGGAAAGTATTTCCAGAAAGTTTAACATTTTCTTATTAACCAACTCATTGATTGGCATGTGAAACTTGAGATATTTTATATAGCACTTTTTAAATGGGGATCTAGCTTCACTTATCATACAACACATTAAATAGCAGGTCGTGTCATATAGGGGTTTAAGGATCATGAGCATTAAACAAAGGCATATTTTTTTCTTTTTTATTGGTTATAGTAAACACACAATTTATTTATTTATTTATTTGTTTATTTATTTATTTATTTATTTTTAACCTTTTAAAGGCTTTAGAACTTAAGAATCTGCCTGGTGAGTTCAACTCTGGGAATCAACCAAGCAACAGAGAAAAAAACAGATACCGAGATATTCTTCCATGTAAGCTAAAAATGGTTTTGATTATTTTCCTGTTTACATTTAGAAAAATGCAAAGGGCACTGTATGGCTTTTCGTATGAGACATTTTGGCCTGTGACCATGATAAAGAGTTCTGGTACATAGCACTGGGTGATCTGGGCATATTATAAGATATGTGCAAGATATGAGAGAGTCAGGTCCTCTGTTTTCTGGTACATCCTTCAGCCACTGTCACAGGGTCCTTTACAGCAGTCCTTCAGCCTTGTTCTCATATATTGCTGCTTCTCAGAGCATGAGCCTTCCAAAACATAAAATCCAATAATCTGAGTCATACACCACTTTTGGTACCCGAAGCCTTAACCACCTTCTCTGGGTATTTTGTTTAGATACACGAAAAAAGAGCTATTTGCATCCTTCGTCCTGGACAATAAAGCTATTAATCCGCTCTCCAACAGGAGGCTGCCTTTTCATTGCCTCCACATTGTCTCCAATGTTAATTGCTTTAACATTGCTTCCCTGTGTTGGATGGGAGGGTAGTGGCACCTTCTGTCCTCCCCACTCAGTTACTCTTAGGAGTTATCCATCTCAGCCCATTCAAAGAGCAGAATCAAAACACAAACAATGCAATTTTAATCTTAGGCAGGATATCTCATTCTATAATTCATATTCCTTTCAAAGTCAAAGTTTTTCAAAACTAAATTTACTATTTTACTTCCTCCACCTTGACCCTCTTCTTATATTCTATACCTTATGTAATCACCAAGTACAAACCAGAAAACAGGGAGTCAGTTGATTCTACCTCCATAATACCTCCGGGGTCCTCCCCCATCTCTAAGTTCCCACTGCTGCTGACTTAGACTGAGCCCATTTTACCTCTCAGCTGGTTACTGTCTTCTTTACTGCTTCCCTTTCTGATCATTCACAAAAGCTACTGAGATTTTCTTAAAATGCAAGTCAGAACATGTAGCTCTTATTTTAAAGCTCTTTCTTGGCTCTTTGTTACTATCACGGCACAGTTGTTTAACATGGCATATGAATTTCACCTGTTTGCCTCTCTAGCCTTAGCTCTCCCACAAAACTTCTTTTGGTATCTAGAATTCATAATTCTTGTGTTTTGTTTGTTGGTTTTTATGCCTCTTAACCTGCAGTTCTTGAAAGAACTACTGATCCCTTCTTTGCTGAGGCAGTTCCTGCTGTCTTTCTTTTTTCTTTTTTCCTTTTTTTTTTTTTGAGACGGAGTCCCTCTTTGTCGCCCAGGCTGGAGT
This sequence comes from Symphalangus syndactylus, assembly GCF_028878055.3. NCBI lineage: Eukaryota > Metazoa > Chordata > Mammalia > Primates > Hylobatidae > Symphalangus > Symphalangus syndactylus. The sequence goes on from NC_072426.2 coordinate 85,481,202, forward strand.
GCAGTGGCGCAATCTTGGCTCACTGCAAGCTCCGCCTCCTGGGTTCATGCCATTCTCCTGCCTCAGCCTCCCGAGTAGCTGGGACTACAGGCGCCCACCACCGTGACCAGCTAATTTTTTGTATTTTTAGTAGAGACGGGGTTTCACCATGGTCTCGATCTCCTGACCTCGTGATCTGCCCGCCTCGGCCTCCAAAAGTGCTGGGATTACAGGCGTGAGCCACCGCACCCGGCCCTGCTGTTTTTCTTAACCAGCTCCAATAGGCTTTTCTTATTTTCCTCAAAGCTAGGTTTGGTGTTTTTCCAGTAGTCTCATAGCATCTTGTAACCACTCTCCCCTTCTACCAAACCATATTTTAATTATTTTTCACTTTTGTTTCTCCTACTAGACTTGAGATAGTTATTATAAAAACCAGAGTGAAACACAGTGACTGCTGTCACTAGATAAATACCTTCATAGTTGGTTTATTAAAATTGAAACTAACTTTATGATTATAAAAAACAAATATATTTCCAACATGGTTGAAATAATCTATTCTGTTATCTTCTGTGGGGAGAGTGTGGAGAAGTGCATTGATGAATACTTCTGAAATCAGAGTAATGAACCATGATTAGACACTTTAATAAATAATGCTAATAATTTGTTGCTTCTCCAAAATGTCAAAGGTCCAAATTTTATAATTTCTATTCCTGCATGTGCAGTTTTCCCTCAAGGAGACTAAAAGCAAACATGCCTTAAAAATTAGCCTCTCGGGATTGTAAGAAGCTCATTTTACAATAGAGGGTACATATAATATTTGATCTGACTTGAAGTTTTTATTCTGGATATCAAAAGAGTTACAACTAAGAAATTCAAAGATAATAAAAATAATGTTAAATCATTAAAGTAAGGGAAGTTATGTTAAACTTTCGGCTTTTCACAAAAGAAAAGAAACTATAGTTCAACCATATTCTATTTAAAGGCCCATTGGTACATCTACCTCATAACACAGTGTAATCTAATCTGAAACTCGGCCAACTTAAGTGGCCATCATAGAAAGCTCTTTGGTTTTTTTAATCACACATTTCTTGGCTTTATAGAAAAGGTTCCTGAAGACTCACATCAAGAAAGCTAAAGAAGTAATTTATTTGTCGTCTTCAAATGCTGAGAACACTAAATAGATGAATTCACACATCTTTGAACACTGCAAATATAGGGAGCCTTCACTTTGCATGGCCCCAATATGGTCAAATATCAATTACTGTGTTTAGCTAAATAACACCAGTCCCACAACAATACAATTCACATTTTAGTTACCATAATATATTCACTGCAAGTAATTGCCTAAAGCAGTAAGCGTCTTTGCTAGCACTTTAGTCCACAAGTCCCTATGTAAATAACAGATGTGCATCATGACCAATGACTAATAAATGTTACTTCTTTCGAAATATGTCAGTGATAGGTAACTGTGAGCCTCTTATTCAGTTCACACACAGCAAAGCATGTGATTGTGTTGTCTCCTTGTCTCTCAATGGTAAACCCCTATGACCTTTTACCAAAATATATAATCAAGAGAGAGATTTGGCTGAGAGAGATGAAACTGCAATAAAGAAACAAAAAGTGATAATGTTGGAAATGAAATTTGAATGGAGTTATAGAAGAACTAGCTGACCAGGGACATGCTGACACTGCTACTGCTCAAAAGACTCTAGAGCTGCAGCCTAAAGCACCTGTGGAAGGGGAACTTACCGACATGAATGACTTTGGGAGGCCGAGGCGGGCAGATCACGAGGTCAGGAGATCGAGACCATCCTGGCTAACACAGTGAAACCCTGTCTCTACTAAAAATACAAAAAAATTAGCTGGGCATGGTGGCAGGTGCCTGTAGTCCCAGCTACTCAGGAGGCTGAGGCAGGAGAATGGCGTGAACCCAGGAGACAGAGCTTGCAGTGAGTTGAGCTGAGATAGCACCATTGGACTCTAGCCCAGGCGACAGAACGAGACTCCGTCTCAACAAAAAAAAAAAAAAAAAAAAAAAGATCCTTTTGCATGGTTTCAACTTGCGTGGTCATATTTATGGCCCTGTACCATCATGCCAAGCAAGAGTGGCCTTTATTATGTAGTATAGGAATTTTTAGGTATAAAGACAATATCTTCCATTTCTTTACCATTTCACAACTTACAAAGCATTTTGAAGGCTAATAAAAGAGCGAGTCACACAGGTTCTCCAACTCTTGGCCTAATACTTTTTCTGTTACTTGTCTATCAGGGACCTACTCAGAACTAATAAAGGTAGTGACTTAGGTTTCTGTTAGCTTCTCACTTTTCAGAGCATGTTTACATATTTCTCATTGAGTGTTCTGTACGATCATGTGAGAAGAACAGAGAAGATGATAATATCTAAATTTAATGCAAGACAATAAGGAAGGGATAATCTTTCAACAAATCATCTGGACAGTTGCATATTCATGTACCAAAAATGAACTTTGATTCTTACCTCACAACTTACATAAAAATTAACTCAAAATAGATTATAGACCTATCATTAGAATTAAAAACATAAAACTCCTGAAAGAAACCATAGGAGAAAATGTTACTGCCCTTAGGTTTGGCAAATTTTTCCTAAATAGGACACAAAACCCTCAAATTGTAAAAGAAAAAAAATAACTTGGACTTCATCAAATTTAAAAAAAATCCTGCTCTTCAAGGCATATTATTATAAAACCAAAAAGGAAAGCAACAGGCTAGAAGAAAAATACATGCAAAACATTTATCTCACAAAAACTTATATTTATAATCTATAATTACTACAAATCAAGAAGAGGACAAATAACCCAACACTAAATGAGCAAAAAATTAGAGCAGACACTTCTCAAGGAAGATACAAGGTTGGCAAATAAATGCATGAAATGATATTTACCATTATAAATCATTCGGAAAATGCAAATTAAAACCATAATGAGATACCATTTTACACTCACTGCAATGAAATGGAGTTTGTTTCTAATAAAGTTAAACATATACCTACCATATGATTTAGCAGTTCTATTCATATGTTTTACCTAAGAGAAATTAATGCATATGTCTGTGTAAAGACTTATATATTAATGTTCATGTCAGCTTTACTTATATAGCCCAAAACTGGAAACAGTGCAAATGTCCATCAATGGGAGAGTGAATAAACAAATTGTGGTATGTCTACATAATAGAATGCAACTAGGCAATAAAAAATGACTAACAATGCATTGAACAACATGTGTGAATCTTAAAATAATTTTACTCAGTGAAATAAGCCAGTCAGAAGAGTATATACTGTATGTTATGAACCAAATTAAATTCTCCCAAAATTCATATGTTGAAGTTCCAACCCTTTGTACCTCAGAATGTGACCAGATTTGGAGATAGGGCCTTTAAAGTGGTAATTAATATAAAATGAGGCTCTTAGAGTGTGCCCAATCCAATCCATCGGGTGTCCTTATATAAAGAAGAAATTGGAACATGCAAGAGACATCAGGGATCCGAAGACACAGAGAAAGGTCCATGTGAAGACACAGCAAGAAGGCAGCCATTGGCAGGCCAAGGAGAGAGGCCTCAGGAAAAACCAAGCCTGCTGCCACCTTGATGTTTGTCTTAGTTTGTTTGTGTTCCTATAAAGGAATAATTTATAAAGGAAAGGGATTTATTTAGCTCATAGTTCTGCAGACCGGAAGGTTCAAGAGTGGGCATCTGGTAAGAGCTACAGGCTGCTTCCACTCATGGTGGAAAGTGAAGTAAAACCAGCATATGCAGAGATCACATGGTGAGAGAGGAAGCAGGAGAGAAAGGGGGAGGTACCAGGCTCTTGCAGAACGAATAGAGTGAGAGCTCACTCATGCCATTAATCTATTAATGAGGGATCTGCCCTTGGGACTCAAACACCTCCCATTAGGCTCCACTTCCAACATTGGGAATCAAGTTTCAACATGAGGTTTAGAAGGGCCAAACATCTAAATCATAGCATTTTGCCCCTGGCCCTTTAAAACTTATGTTCTTACCACATTGCAAAATACAATTATTCCTTCCCAATAGTCCCTAAAAGTCAACTTGTTTCAGCACCAACTTAAAAGTTCAAAGTCACATCTGAGACTCAAAGTAAGTTCTTTCCAGTTGTAAGCCTGTAAAATCAAAAAAGAGGTTATTTACCTCCAAGGTACAATGGTGGTACAGGCACTGGGTAAACATTTCCATTCCAAAAAGGAAAAATTGGTCAAAAGAAAGGGATAATAGGCCCCATGCAAGTCCAAAACACAGCAGGGCACACATTAAATCTTAAAGCTCCAAAATAATCTCCTTTGACTCCATCTCCTGCATATTGGTCACAGTGGTTTGTGGGGTGGGCTCCCAAGGCCTTGAATAGCCCTTCCCCCCATAGCTTTGCTGGGCGTAGACCACTGGCTGCTTCCATGGGTTGTAATAATGCTGCAGCTTTTTCAGGCTGAGGTGGAATGCTGTGGATAGTTCTGCTATTGTGGGGTTCCAGCACCTTTGTGGCTCCACTAAGAGTTGCCCCGGTGGGGACTCTAAGGAAACTCCAACCCAACATTTCCACTAAAGATTGCCTTGGTAGGGGCTGTCTGTGGTGGCTCCACCCCGCAATAGGCATCTGCCTGCTCTCCCAGGCTTTTTGACATATTATCTGAAATTTAGGTTAAAGCTGCCAAGCCTCCATGTCCCTTGCATTCTGGATGCCTGCAGACTTAACACCACATGAATGCCACGAAGGCTTACCACTTGGCCCCTCAGGAGCAGTGGCCCAAACCCTACCTGGGGCCATTTGACCCATTGCTGGAGCCAGAGCAGCCAGGATGTGGGGAGTAGCATCCTGAGGTGGCCAAGGGCAGTGGTGCTCCAGGTCTGTCCTCAAAAGGCCTTGGGGCCTATTAGGGAAGGGGTGACCCCAAATATTTCTGAAGTGCCTTTGGGCACTTTTTTCAGACACTCCTTCATATTCTTGTCTTTCTCTGAGCCTTCCACACACTTCCAGCCTCCGCTCATCGCCCAGTTCCAAAACTGCTTCCACATTTTCAGGTATCTTTATAGCAACACCCCAATTCTCAGTACCAATTCTCTTAGTCCATTTTGTATTGCTATAAAGGAATACTTGAGGCTGGTTAATTTATAAATAAAAGAGGTTAAGCTCCCAGTTCTGCTGTCCGGAAGGTTCAACATTGGGCCTTTAGTGAGGGCCTCAGGCTGCTACCACTCATGGTAGAAGGTGAAGTGGAATCAGGATGTGCAGAGATTACATGGTGAAAGAGGACACAAGAGGGAGAGAGAGAGGTGCCTGGTCCTTTTTAATAATCAGTTTTTGCAGCAGTGAATAGAGTGAGAACTCAGTCAACCCCGAGGAAGGGCATCAATCTATTCATGAGTGATTTGTCTCCATGACTCAAAACCTCCCATTAGGCCCCACTTCCAATGTTGGGGATCAGTTTTCAACATAAGGTTTGGAGAGGACAAACATCTAAACCATAACAATACTGGACTTCCAGCCTCCAGAATGTGAAAATAAATTTCAAACCTAGAAAACTAATATACTGTATGCTTCCACATATGTAAAATGTCAGAAAATTTAAACTAATTTGTATTGACAGAACTTATCAGTGGTTGCCTTGGGGAAAGACGAGAGCAAGAAGGATAGATTATAAAGAGGCATGGGGATAGTTTTGCACTGACGGAGATGTTTAATTATCTTTATTGTGGTGGTGGTCTCATGGGTGCACATGTATGACAGTTATACCTCCATAAACTGTTAAAAAGATGGTTTGTGAGTGCAAAAGTTATATTACACTTTAAAAAAATTTTTCATACACTTCAGCGTTATAATGTAGATAGATGGGAAAACAAGCTCTTTCAGGCAGAGATTTAACAAGCTTCTTTCTGTACTTCTTGAGGTTGCTGTATGTTTGTCTCTGTTACTACCACCCACTAATAGTAATAGTAGTAGTAGTAACACTAATATGTTTATTACTATTGCTTATTACTAATTTAAGTCTGTTATAGGTAGTAATATTTAATCCCCACAACAGCCTACCTCTGAGGTGTCAGTATGTTAGTGTCCTTGTTTTACAGAAAGGCTAAAAGAGATTAAGTAATTTTCTCACATTCACACTGCAAATAGCAGAGAGAGCTGGGATTCAAACCCAGGCCTAACCACCACTGTATTTATTGTCCTTTTTTTTTTTTCTATTTCAAGAAACCTTTTTTTTTTTTCTCCTTTTGAGATGGAGTCTTGCTGTTGCCCAGGCTGGAGTGCAGTGGCACAGTCTCAGCTCACCTCAACCTCTGCCCCCTGGGTTCAAGCGATTTTCCTGCCTCGGCCTCCCGAGTAGCTGGGATTACAGGCATGTGCCACCACACCCGGCTAATTTTGTATTTTTAGTAGAGATAGGTTTTCTCCATGTTGGTCAGGCTGGTCTCGAACTCCTGACCTCAGGTGATCCGCCCACCTCGGCCTCCCAAAGTGCTGGGATTACATGTGGGAGCCACTGCACCCAGCTGTTTTGTTTCTCTAAGAATCAGAGTCTACTCGGGGGTCAGGGACCCACTTTAGGAGGCAGTCTGTCCGTTCTCAGATCTCTGGCTGCGTGCTGGGAGAACCACTACTCTCTTCAAAGCTGTCAGTCAGACAGGGACATTTAAGTCTGCAGAGGTTCCTGCTGAATTTTTGTTCGTCTGTGCCCTGCCCCCAGAGGTGGAGCCTACAGAGGCAGGCAGGCCTCCTTGGGCTGTGGTGGGCTCCACCCAGTTCGAGCTTCCTGGCTGCTTTGTTTACCTAAGCAAGCCTGGGCAATGGCGGGTGCCCCTCCCCCAGCCTCACTGCCGCCTTTCAGTTTGATCTCAGACTGCTGTGCTAGCAATCAGCAAGACTCCATGGGCATAGGACCCTCCGAGCCAGGTGCGGGACACAATCTCCTGGTGTGCCGTTTTCCAGGCCCATTGGAAAAGCGCAGTATTAGGGTGGGACTGACCCGATTTTCCAGGCGCCGTCTGTTACCCCTTTCTTTGACTAGGAAAGGGAACTCCCTGACCCCTTGCGCTTCCCGAGTGAGGCAATGCATCGCCCTGCTTCGGCTCGTGCACAGTGCGCTGCACCGACTGTCCTGCACCCACTGTTTGGCACTCCCTAGTGAGATGAGCCCAGTACCTCAGGCACCCCCCAGTAGGGACAGACTGACACCTCACTCGGCCGGGTACTCCTCTGAGACAAAACTTCCAGAGGAACTATCAGACAGCTGAATTTGTGGTCTCACGAACATCCGCTGTTCTGCAGCCACCGCTGCTGACACCCAGCCAAGCAGGGTCTGGAGTGGACCTCTAGTAAACTCCAACAGACCTGCAGCTGAGGGTCCTGTCTGGTAGAAGGAAAACTAACAAACAGAAAGGACATCCACACCAAAAACCCATCTGTACATCACCATCATCAAAGACAAAAAGTAGATAAAACCACAAAGATGGGGAAAAAACAGAGCAGAAAAACTGGAAACTCTAAAAAGCAGAGCACCTCTCCTCCTCCAAAGGAACGCAGTTCCTCACCAGCAACAGAACAAAGCTGGACAGAGAATGACTTTGACAAGTTGAAAAAAGAAGGCTTCAGATGATCAAACTACTCCAAGCTACGGGAGGAAATTCAAAACAATAGGAAAGAAGTTAAAAACTTTGAAAAAAAATTAGACAAATGGATAACTAGAATAACCAATGGAGAGAAGGGCTTAAAGGAGCTGATGGAGCTGAAAGCCAAGTATCGAGAACTATGCGAAGATTGCAGAAGCCTCGGGAGCCGATGCGATCAACTGGAAGAAAGGGTAACAGTGATGGAAGATGAAATGAATGAAATGAAGCGAGAAGGGAAGTTTAGAGAAAAAAGAATAAAAAGAAACGAACAAAGCCTCCAAGAAATTTGGGACTATGTGAAAAGACCAAACCTACGTCTGATTGGTGTACCTGAAAATGACGAGGAGAATGGAACCAAGTTGGAAAACACTCTGCAAGATATTATCCAGGAGAACTTCCCCAATCTAGCAAGGCAGGCCAACATTCAAATTCAGGAAATACAGAGAATGCCACAAAGATACTCCTTGAGAAGAGCAACTCCAAGACACATAATTGTCAGATTCACCAAAGTTGAAATGAAGGAGAAAATGTTAAGGGCAGCCAGAGAGAAAGGTTGGGTTACCCACAAAGGGAAGCCCATCAGACTAACAGCTGATCTCTCGGCAGAAACTCTACAAGCCAGAAGAGAGTGGGGGCCGATATTCAACATTCTTAAAGAAAAGAATTTTCAACCCAGAATTTCATATCCAGCCAAACTAAGTTTCATAAGTGAAGGAGAAATAAAATACTTTACAGACAAGCAAATGCTGAGTGATTTTGTCACCACTAGGCCTGCCCTAAAAGAGCTCCTGAAGGAAGCCCTAAACATGGAAAGGAACAACTGGTACGAGCCACTGCAAAAACATGCCAAATTGTAAAGACCATCGAGGCTAGGAAGAAACTGCATCAACTAACGAGCAAAATAACCAACTAACATCATAATGACAGGATCAAATTCACACATAACAATATTAACTTTAAATGTAAATGGGCTAAATGCTCCAATTAAAAGACACAGACTGGCAAACTGGATAAGGAGTCAAGACCCATCAGTGTGCTGTATTCAGGAAACCCATCTCACGTGCAGAGACACACATAGACTCAAAATAAAGGGATAGAGGAAGATCTATCAAGCAAATGGAAAACAAAAAAAGGCAGGAGTTGCAATCCTAGTCTCTGATAAAATACACTTTAAACCAACAAAGATCAGAAGAGACAAAGAAGGCCTTTACATAATGGTAAAGGGATCAACTCAACAAGAAGAGCTAACTATCCTGAATATATATGCACCCAACACAGGAGCACCCAGATTCGTAAAGCAAGTCCTGAGTGGCCTACAAAGGGACTTAAACTCCCACACAATAATAATGGGAGATTCTAACACCCCACTATCAACATTAGACAGATCAACGAGACAGAAAGTGAACAAGGATATACAGGAATTGAACTCAGCTCAGCACAAAGTGGACCTAATAGACATCTACAGAACTCTCCACCCCAAATCAACAGAATATACATTTTTTTCAGCACCACACCACACCTATTCCAAAATTGACCACATAGTTGGAAGTAAAGCTCTCCTCAGCAAATGTAAAAGAAGAGAAATTATAACAAACTGTCTCTCAGACCACAGTGCAATCAAACTAGAACTCAGGATTAAGAAACTCACTCAAAACCGCTCAACTACATGGAAACTGAACAACCTGCTCCTGAATGACTACTGGGTACATAACAAAATGAAGGCAGAAATAAAGATGTTCTTTGAAACCAACGAGAACAAAGACACAACATACCAGAATCTCTGGGACACATTCAAAGCAGTGTGTAGAGGGAAATTTATAGCACTAAATGCCCACAAGAGAAAGCAGGAAAGATCCCAAATTGACACCCTAACATCACAATTAAAAGAACTAGAAAAGCAAGAGCAAACACATTCAAAAGCTAGCAGAAGGCTAGAAATAACTAAAATCAGAGCAGAACTGAAGGACATAGAGACACAAAAAACCCTTCAAAAAATTAATGAATCCAGGAGCTGGTTTTTTGAAAAGATCAACAAAATTGATAGACCACTATCAAGACTAATAAAGAAGAAAAGAGAGAAGAATCAAATAGATGCAATAAAACATGGAAAAGGGGATATCACCACCGATCCCACAGAAATACGATCTACCATCAGAGAATACTACAAACACCTCTATGCAAATAAACTAGAAAATCTAGAAGAAATGGATAAATTCCTCGACAAATACACCCTCCCAAGACTAAACCAGGAGGAAGTTGAATCTCTGAATAGACCGAAAATAGGCTCTGAAGTTGTGGCAATAATAATAGCTTACCAACCAAAAAGAGTCCAGGACCTGATGGATTCACAGCCGAATTCTACCAGAGGTACAAGGAGGAACTGGTACCATTCCTTCTGAAACTATTCCAATCAATAGAAAAAGAGGGAATCCTCCCTAGCACATTTTATGAAGCCAGCATTGTCCTGATACCAAAGCCTGGCAGAGACATAACCAAAAAAGAGAATTTCAGACCAATATCCTTGATGAACATTGATGTAAAAATCCTCAATAAAATACTGGCAAACCGAATCCAGCAGCACATCAAAAAGCTTATCCACCATGGTCAAGTGGGCTTCATCCCTGGGATGCAAGGCTGGTTCAACATATGCAAATCAATAAATGTAATCCAGCATATAAACAGAACCAAAGACAAAAACCACATGATTATCTCAATAGATGCAGAAAAGGCCTTTCACAAAATTCAATAACCCTTCATGCTAAAAACTCTCAATAAATTAGGTATTGATGGGATGTATCTCAAAATAATAAGAGCTATCTATGACCAACCCACAGCCAATATCACACTGAATGGGCAAAAACTGGAAGCATTCCTTTTGAAAACTGGCACAAGACAGGGATGCCCTCTCTCACCACTCCTATTCAACATAGTGCTGGAAGTTCTGGCCAGGGCAATCAGGCAGGAGAAGGAAATAAAGGGTATTCAATTAGGAAAAGAGGAAGTCAAATTGTCCCTGTTTGCAGATGACACGATTTTTTATCTAGAAAACCCCATCTTCTCAGCCCAAAATCTCCTTAAGCTGATTAGCAACTTCAGCAAAGTCTCAGGATACAAAATCAATGTACAAAAATCACAAGCATTCTTGTACACCAATCACAGACAAACAGAGAGCCAAATCATGAGTGAAGTCCCATTCACAATTGCTTCAAAGAGAATCAAATACCTAGGAATCCAACTTACAAGGGATGTGAAGGACCTCTTCAAGGAGAACTACAAACCACTGCTCAATGAAATAAAAGGGGATACAAACAAATGGAAGAACATTCCATGCTCATGGGTTGGAAGAATCGATATCGTGAAAATGGCCATACTGCCCAAGGTAATTTATAGATTCAATGCCATCCCCATCAAGCTACCAATGACTTTCTTCACAGAATTGGAAAAAACTACTTTAAAGTTCATATGGAACCAAAAAAGAGCCCGCATCGCCAAGTCAATCCTAAGCCAAAAGAACCAAGCTGGAGGCATCACGCTACCTGACTTCAAACTATACTACAAGGCTACAGTAACCAAAACAGCATGGTACTGGTACCACAACAGAGACATAGATCAATGGAACAGAACAGAGCCCTCAGAAATAATGCCGCATATCTACAACTATCTGATCTTTGACAAACCTGACAAAAACAAGAAATGGGGAAAGGATTCCCTATTTAATAAATGGTGCTGGGAAAACTGGCTAGTCATATGTAGAAAGCTGAAACTGGATCCCTTCCTTACACCTTATACAAAAATTCATTCAAGATGGATTAAAGACTTAAATGTTAGACCTAAAACCATTAAAATCCTACAAGAAAACCTAGGCAATACCATTCAGGACATAGGCATGGGCAAGGACTTCATGTCTAAAACACCAAAAGCAATGGCAACAAAAGCCAAAATTGACAAATGGGATCTAATTAAACTAAAGAGCTTCTGCACAGCAAAAGAAACTACCATCAGAGTGAACAGGTAACCTACAGAATGGGAGAAAATTTTTGCAACCTACTCATCTGACAAAGGGCTAATATCCAGAATCTACAATGAACTCAAACAAATTTACAAGAAAAAAACAAACGACCCCATCAAAAAGTGGGCAAAGGACGTGAACAGACGCTTCTCAAAAGAAGACATTTATGCAGCCAAAAAACACATGAAAAAATGCTCATCATCACTGGCCATCAGAGAAATGCAAATCAAAACCACAATGAGATACCATCTCACACCAGTTAGGATGGCTATCATTAAAAAGTCAGGAAACAACAGGTGCTGGAGAGGATGTGGAGAAATAGGAACACTTTTACACTGTTAGTGGGACTGTAAACTAGTTCAACCATTGTGGAAGTCTGTGTGGCGATTCCTCAGGGATCTAGAACTAGAAATACCATTTGACCCAGCCATCCCATTACTGGGTATATACCCAAAGGACTATAAATCATGCTGCTATAAAGACACATGCACACGTATGTTTATTGCGGCACTATTCACAATAGCAAAGCGTTGGAACCAACCCAAATGTGCAACAGCGATAGACTGGATTAAGAAAATGTGGCACATATACACCATGGAATACTATGCAGCCATAAAAAATGATGAGTTCATGTCCTTTGTAGGGACATGGATGAAACTGGAAAACATCATTCTCAGTAAACTGTCACAAGGACAAAAAACCAAACACCACATGTTCTCACTCATAGGTGGGAATTGAACAATGAGAACTCATGGACACAGGAAGGGGAACATCACACTCCGGGGACTGTTGTGGGGTTGGGGGGTGTGGAGGGACAGTATTAGGAGATATACCTAATGCTAAATGACGAGTTAGTGGGTGCAGCAAAACAACATGGCACATGGATGCATATGTAACAAACCTGCATATTGTGCACATGTACCCTAAAACCTAAAGTATAATAATAATAAAAAAATTAACTAGATGGAGCATAAGATTTAAATGTAAGAACAAAACTATAAATTTCTAGAAAAAAACACCTGTAAATATATCACCAAAGCATGATCCATAATAGGAAAATTGTATTGGTAGACCATTTTGTTTATTCCCCAGCTGATAGACATTTGGATTATTTCTAGTTTTTACAATTATAAATAATGCTGCTGTGAAAAAAAAAAAAAAAACAGAATCAGAGTCTACTTGGAGTGCAGTAGCACAATCATAGCTCACTGAAACCTCAAACTCCTGAGCTCAAGCAATCCTCCCACCTCAGCTTCCCAAGTAGCTGGGACTATGGGGATGGGCATGTGCCACCATACCCAGCTAATTTTTTATTCATTTAGTTTTTTTTAGAAACAGGGACTCTCGCTTTTGCTTAGGCTGGTCTCAAACTCTTGGCTTCAAGTGATCTTTCTGCCTCAGCCTCCCAAGTAGCTGAAATGCCTGGCTCTTGTCATTCTTCTTATAGATATGAAACTATGTTTTGTAGTATTTGTTGCTATTACTTCATTTTATTTCTCTTTTCCCTTAATTTGAAATCACTGTTCTGGTGAATTAATTGTTTGATTGGAGATGGCTATAAGTAGTTGATGCAGTCTCAAACTCTACCTTTATCTTTCTTTTTTTTTTTTTTTTTTTTTTTTTTTTTTTTATCCTGATAAATGAATATCCTTGTTGGTTTTAGGAATCTTGGGTTTTAGTTCTTTTTTTTCTCGTTTTTTTTCCCTGAGTGTTACTTCACTGTCCTCTTCCTTCCAGTGTTTTAGATGAGAACTGTAATGGCCATGTGACTCCTTTTCTTCATGAGAAATATGTTCTTTTATTTCAAAATCTTTAACTATTTTCCTGGAATTAAATAATGTTACCAGGTGTGCTTCATTTCCATCATTCTTACCTAGACAAACCCTTTAATAGATCTTCCTTTAGCTGTAATTTCTACTCTTCAGTGTACTCTTTTTTTTTTTTTTTTTTTTTTTTAGTTTCTGTGCATTTTAGGGTTGCCTCTTGGTTCTATCTTGTAAAACCTTTTCTCTTGTTACTTCTTCTACCTCTGTAGTTTTGCATGTACTTTCTCTATCTCTCTCTCTCATTTTTCTTCTTTCACTTGGTCTTATAGGAAACTAATTTCAGTTTTTAAAAAACTTTCCTCCTTCAAATCATCTACTAAAATTTTTAGCTTGTTTAATGGTTAATTTCATGTGTCAACTAGGCTAGGCTATGACACTGAGCTGTTTGGTCAAATATTAGTCTACATGTTGGTGTGAAGGTATTTTTTAAAGATGTAATTAACATTTAGATTAGCAGACTTTGAGTAAAGCTGATTAGCCTCCATAATGAGAGTGGGCCTCATTCAGTCAGTTGAAGTCATTAAGAAAAAAAGGCTCAAATTTCCAGAGGAAGAAGGAATTCTACCTCCAGACTGCCTTTTCACTCAAGACTACAATGTCAACTTTTCCCTGGGTTTCTAACCTGCTGGCCTGCCCTGCAGGTATTGACTTGCCAGTCCCCACAATCATGAGTCAGTTCTTTAAAATAAATCTTTCTCAGTGTATATATACAGCCCACTGATTCTATTTATCTAGAGAATCTAGAGTAACAGAATTTGGTACTGAGAGCAATTCTAGAGGAACAGAACTTTAAGGATGAGTTTTATGAATTACTTCCCTAATCTGATAAGATCTAAAGGCATTAATGACTTTTCAGTAGTGAATAGAGTATTAATATTTCATAGTGTAATGTGACAGTAGAGATATGCAAAGTATTGCCATTAGGTAATCCTATTCAGACACTTAGAAGAAGCAAGGTTTTGGGTGTCCATATTTGATACCTTAGAACATTTGTGAGTTCTCATGAGAACAATGAGATTGGCTAGTTACTCCTAATGTAGAGAAGGAAAGGATGATCTTAGGGATTAAATTTCCCAGCTCAAGTGCTGCATAAATAACCCAAAAGTTTCTCTTTCTGTTGTTATATATTTTATAATAACAAAACTGAGATTATTGAAAACTAAACCCAAAATCTCATCCTGAAAATGGCTGAATTACAGTGCAGATTGAATCCCCACCCTTTTAGGGTGTCTGCTGTTAAAATGAGGGCATTGACTGAGAAGGAATGGGATCTTGAAAATTGGAGTGGAGACATATGTGAAGAGCCTTATAAAGCTGGGTGTATCGAACCCCTTGACCCTGGTGAGTCTTCCTTGCCAGTAAAAGCAGCCATGCCACCCCCATCTGAGGAGATTAATGCTACTTTACCTGAGGAAACTTTTATTACCTCCCCTGAGTTTGTTGCCTTGCAAGACATTGCTGATTCTTCTCAAGACTCACAGCCACCATCCTTCATTGCTTCTAGACCTATAACTAGACTCAAGTCCCAGCAGGCCCTTAAAGGTAAGGTACAAAGTGTGACCCATGGGGAGGTATGTTACACTACAAAAAAGCTACATGATTTTTCCAATTTATACTGACAGAAATCTGGGAAATATTTGTGGGGAGGGATTTTAAGGGTGTGGGACAATGGTGGAAGGAACTTAATGTTTGATCAGGCTGAATTTATTGAAATGGGACCACAAAGAAGAGATTCTGGACTTAATATGTGGCTTAGGGAGTTAGAGCTCTTACAGTTTATTTTGTTGGTTGTATTAAATGGACCAAAAGGTAGCCCAGTCTAAATGAAGATAAAATGCCAGAACTGCCTCGATATACTATATATTGTGAAGGAAGGGATGCAAAGGATTAGGGAGATTGGAACATTAGATTGGGTTTATCGTTTAAGACCTGCCCACCCACCCCAGGAGGTCCAGAGGATATACTTTTCTCTTAACTGTGAGAAATATATTTATGAGGCGAGTCCCAGCATCCTTGAAGAATACTGTGATTGTTCTTCTCTGTAGCTCAGATATTGCAGTGGAAATTGCTGCCACTGAGTTGGGAAACCTGAATGCAGTGGGTATAACTGGATCCCAGAGAGATAAGGGCCAGGTGGTGGCGCTTGATAGCCAAAGGCAAGGTGAGTGTGGTATGGTAATAGACAGCAGAGTCAAAGCAGCAATCAGAACAGTCTGACTTGTAGAGACCAGTGGTGTTGATTAGTTGATCATGGTGTTCCTAGAAGTGAACTACATGGGACATCTACTAAATTCTTCCTTGATATGTGTAAGCAGAAGAGTTCTAGGTCAAGTGAGCAAAATTCTAACCTGAACCATAGGAACAGAGAATCACAACCAGTCAATAACTTCCCAGACTTGAGCCAATTTACACACAGAGAACACCTTGAATCAAAGGGAGGACCCTGGCACACTGCCAAAAATGTATACTGTTAATCTTTCAGCCTTCCCTAAAGGGACCTATAGCCTTTTGCCAGGGTGACTGTACATTTGGAAAAAGAAAATAGACCTTTCAGAAACTGCTGGACACTGGCTCTGAATTGACACCAATTCCAGGAGACCCAAAACATCACTGCAGTCTACAAATCAAAGCAGGGGCTTATGGAGGTCAGATATTCAATGGAGCTTTAGTTCAAGTTCATTTCACAGTGGACTCAATAGGTCCCTAAAACCATCTTGTGATTATTTTCCAAGCCCTGGAATGAATAATTGGAATAAATATACTCAGCAACTAGTAGAATCCCCACATTGCTTCTCTGACCTGTGGAGTGAGGAATATTATGGCAGGAAAGGGCAAATGGAAGCCAGTAGAACTGATTCTACCCAGGAAAATAGTAAAAAAGCAAAAGCAATACTACATTCCTGAAGAGATTGCTGATATTAATGCCTCCATCAAGGACTTTAAGGATGAAGTGATGTTGATATCTATCACATCCCATTCAACTCACCTATTTGGCCTACACAAAAAAGAAATGGAATTTGGAGAATGACAGTGGATTATTGTAAGCTTCCTCAGATGGTGACTCTAGTTGCAGCTGCTATACCAGATATAGTTTCACTGCCTTAGAAAATCAGCACATCTCTTCATACCTGCTATGTAGCTATTGATCTGGGAAATGCTTTTTTCCCTATACCTATTAATCAAGAACACCAAAAGTAGTTTACTTTCAGCTGGCAGGGCCAGCAATACACCCTCACTGTCCTACCTCGGGGTGTATTAACTCTTCAGCCCTATGTTGTAATTAGTTCTCAGGGATCTCAATCGCTTTTCCCTTCCACAGGATATTAAGAGGTTTATTACATTGATGACATTGTGCTGATTGGACCTAGTGAACAAGAAGTAGCAAATGCTTTAGTCTTATTTGTCTGTCAGAGGGTAGGAGATATATCCAACAAAAATTCAGTGGCCTTCTACTTGTGAAATTTCTAGAGGTCCAGTGGTGTGGGACATGTTGAGATAATCATAAGGCGAAGGATAAATTGTATCTGGCTCTTCCTACAAGCAAAAAAGAGGCACGATGGCTAGTGAACCTAGGCGTTTTGGAGGAAACATTCCTTATTTGGATGTGCTACTCTGGTCCATTTACTAAGTGATGTGAAAAACTGCTAGTTTTGAGTGGGGCCCAAAACAAGAGAAGGCTCTGAAACAGGTTCAGTCTGCCATGCAAGCCTCTCTGCCACGTGGGCTGTATGATCTAGCAGATCCAATGGTGCTTGAAGTGTCATTGGCAGATAAGGGTGCTGTTTGGACCTTTGGCAGACCCCTTTAGATGAGTCACAGTGCAGGCACATAGGATTTTAGAGCAAATTCTTGCCACCCTCTGTGGACTCTTTTTGAGAAACAGCTTTTGGCCTACTACTGGGCCTTAGTAGAGACTGCTTCATAGAGAACTAAGTAGACAATGCTTAACTATGGGCCACCAAGCCATAAAGTTGGGCATACACAGCAGCACTCCACTATCAAATGAAAGTGGTAAATACAACATTGGGCTTCAGCAGATCCTGAAGGCACAAATAAGTTACACGAAGAAGCTGCCCAAATGCTCACTGTTCCTACCCCTGCTACATTACCTGCTCTCTTCAGCCTGCACCTATTGCCTCATGAGGAGTTGCCTGTGATCAGCTGACAGAAGAAAAGACTTGGACCTGGTCTACAGAAGGTTCTGCATGATATAAAGGTACCACGCAGAAGAGGACAGCTACAGCACTACAGCCCCTTTTTGGAGACATCTCTGAAGGACAGTGGTGAAGAGAAGTACTCCCAGTGGGCAAAACACTGGGTAGGGCACTTGGTGGTTTTATTTTTTTTGTGCTTGGAGAAATGGCCAGAGGTATAAATGTGTACTGATTCATGGGCTATGTTTAATGGCTTAGCCGGATGGTCAGGGACTTTGAAGGAATATGATTGGAAAAATTGGTAACAATAAGGTCTGGGGAAGAGGCATGTGAATAGACCTTGCTAGATAGGCACAAACACAAAGATATTTGTATCCCATGTGAATGCTCACCAACGGTTGATCTCAGCAGAGGAAGACTTTAATAATCAAGTGAATAGAGTGACTTGCTTTATGAATATCAGCTAGACTATTCCCCCAGCCACCCCTGTCATTTTGTCATTGCCCATAGGTCTCATGAACAAAGTGGCCATAGTGGCAGGGATGGAGGTTATGTATGAGCTCAGCAACATGGACTTCCACTCACCAAGGCTGACCTGGCTACAGCTACTACTGAGTGTCCAATCTGCCAGCAACAGAGACCAACACTGAGTACCTAATGGGCACTATTCCATGGGATGATCAGCCAGCTAGCTGATGGCAGGTTGATTACATTGAGACCACTTCCATAATGGAAGTAGCAGTGCTTTTTTCTTACTAGAATAGACAGTAACTCTGGGTATGGATTTGCCTTCCCTGCACACAGTGCTCCCACCAATTTACCATCTGTGGACCTACAGAATGCCTTATCCACCATCATGGTATTCCATACAGCATTGCTGTAATCAAGGAACTCACTTTGTGGCAAATACCTCGTGTCAATGGCCTCACTGCCACTATGTTACCATATTCCTTATGCTCTCAAAGCAGCTGGCTTGATAGAATGGATGAATGGCCTTTTGAAGACTCAATTACAGTGAAAGCTAGGTGGCAGTACCTTACAGGGCTGGGGTAATGTTCTTCAGGAGATTATATATGCCCCATGTCAGCATCTAATATATGATGCTGTTTCTACCACAGCCAGGATTCAAGAATCAAGGGGTGGAAATGGGAGTGGCACCAGTCGCCATTACCCCTAGTCATCCATTAGCATAATTTTTGCTTCTTGTTCCTGTGGCCTTATGCTCTGCTGGTCTAGGGGTCTTAGTGGCTCTCTTCATTAATGTTGTCTGACACTTAGGCCTTTCTGTCTGCAAACTTGAGTCTTCCTTGATAGACAACAGAGCATGGAATTATTTTTGGACCAGAGTCTAGATTTACCTAGTCTGTGGAGTCTAGAAGATTGCTGCATAATATGGAACAAGTTACTTTGTACAGATTCTTTATTTGAAAAGTATGAATATAATAGCACCTCCCTCAAAGGTTTGTTTTGGAGTTCACAAGGTGATACATGTAGCATATCATGCTGCTTGAACCTGGTATGAATGTTTCACTGCATTCTGTTAGTACTTTTGCTTCTGTTAGGGAGCTTTCCTATGATCACTTGAATTATTTCTTTTCTGCAGTGAATTCCACAGTTTGCTTCTGAAATTCCTTTTTTATATTCCCCTTGTATGTGCTGCGTCTTTTAGCATTTTAATCATTATTGTAGGTTTTTTAAATCTTTTTTTCTGAGTTTTGGGAAAATTTTTTAAGCTGGTTTTCTAAACATAAATTTGTTTTTCTGTTCAATTCCTGCTTTAGGAGTTTGAGTTGAATGATTGTGACTTTTGTATGAAATCAAGCTTTTATTATTTTAGATTATTTAATTTTCACGTATTTAATCTCATTTCAAAATTTAAAAAATGCTTTTTTTACTCTGAAGTAATTTATACGGTTTAGATACTGTAATAACTACTGCTAACATTGTGATGAACACTTGCCACGCTTATTACTATTATATGACATATATCATCATATATCTACATAAATATGATGAAAGATCTCCCTACAAAGCCATTGTTATCGCTTTTATAATTTAGTAATATAACATATTTTTTAGTAAACATAGATATAAAGTATTGTTTTAAATAATTAATGCTCTCTTGAATTTTATTTAATATACAAATAGGAGTTTTTAAGGTGTTATCACCTTTTATAGAAAGGAGAATATTTGTTGTGATTTTTTAGAATGGGCTCCCTTTTTGAAATACTTGGGTATCTTTATATATCTAGCAATTTTTTTTGTTTTTTTGAGAGAGAGTCTCACTCATTCTGCCACCCAGGCTGGAGTACAGTGGCACGGTCTCAGATCACTGCAGCCTCCGCCTCCCTGGTTCAAGTGATTCTCCTGCCTCAGCCTCCTGAGTAGCTGGGATTATAGGTGTGAGCCACCGCGCCTGGCTGTTTTTTCTGTTCATTCATATTTACAAGGGAAAGTTTCTGTGTGCTATGTTAAAATTTGAGAAGAGTTCTGCCAGATATTATATAAATGCCTGTTCAGGTCTTGTCAGCATATTTACTAGATAAGTGGTCCATGTGATTCTGAGTAGTAAGGAGAGGTTATTGGTGAGAGAGCTGCATAGCAGAGAAGGGCCTCCTTTGCAGTGTGTGTTTCTGCTCTCAATGTGGGGATGGTGGTGGAACCAGAGCTTCAGATGTCTGTGTCAGGTGAAGAAGGAACTCCTGGAGCAGTGAAGCTTAGTAGGCCAAATAGCTTGTTTTCCCTCTTGTATTTGTTATAACAGTCCATGTTAGATGAGTCCCATATTACTTGGAGCAAATCCTCTTGGTAGCATCCTTTTGCCACAATATCTTTGCTTTGAATAACATGTCCCATCACCAGATGAAGGCTGAGAATGGACATAAAATATAGCTGTCTGGTTTGGGGACACTGGTGGAATTCCATTAATCCTAGAATTTGTCTGCAGTCAACTATCAGATTTTTTTTCCCCTGGCCCCTGCTGCTCTGGGTTTGCAGGTTTCAGATTTGCAGGAGAATATCATTCATTTACTCCCACAAAGAGTTTCTCCTCTGTTGTGTTCAGTCGCAAACTAGAGGATACTTCCCTTGACTTAATCTTGCCCATGCCACTTCTAGCAGAAATTTCCAAAAGTACCTGGATGCTAATGATATCATTCTGTATTTATTAAAAACTGATCTGAAAAATAAACATCCCATAATTGTATATTTCTTAGGTCATGCCAATAGTTTTCAGGGAGGAAATAATTTAAACTCATGGATTCAACCCTTTTGAAAAGAAACTCCTAGGCCATCTTCTGTATTGGTCAAAGAGTTATATGGATTTACGTGTGTGAAATCCTTTCGTGAAGTCTGGGTGTGATGTATCTCCAACCTTTATCTACCAGATGTTTCTATTTCTGTAATAGATGATTCAACACGCGTTCCTCTTGGAAAAAGCAAGGACTACATCAATGCTAGTTATATTAGAATAGTCAATTGTGGAGAAGAGTATTTTTATATCGCTACTCAAGGACCACTGCTGAGCACCATAGATGACTTTTGGCAAATGGTGTTGGAAAATAATTCTAATGTTATTGCCATGATAACCAGAGAGATAGAAGGTGGAATTATCAAATGCTACCATTACTGGCCCATTTCTCCGAAGAAGCCATTGGAATTGAAACACTTCCGTGTATTCCTGGAGAACTACCAGATACTTCAATATTTCATCATTCGAATGTTTCAAGTTGTGGAGAAGTCCGTAAGTTTTTAAACATCAGTATTAGATATATGTTTCACCACATAAGCAGATGTCTTAGAACTAGAAGTTAGGAGTAGGATGGAAAATAGATCGATGATACTTCTTAAGTAACTTTTTACTTGTCCCTGGTACCAGAAGCCACCACCACTTCTACTTCTCCTTAACCAGATTCTGTGGGGAAGAAAAAATTGGAAACGAGAGGTGGGGCAGGGAGAGTGACTGTTGAAGTTGTCTGATTCTGGGTTATACCTGCCTCTGCCAAGTGTGGCAGATACGTATTGAGTCCTTAAGGTATGGTAATCACTGGGCCAGGCACTATCAGTACTTACCGAGTAGTGGAGAGGTTGGTACACTCACTGATACATACCTAACTTACCGTGTTCAGTGATAATGTTGAGATCTGTCTTGGGCACTTTGGGGCTCAGAAGGTAAATACTTAGCTTTACTTGGGGTTTTGAGACAGGTTTACTGGAGGAGGTGGCATTTGTTTTGAGAATTATGCAAATGAGAAAGATGGAGGGAGAAAGTAGATGATCAAAATATAAAATAGCATAAGGTGTGTTTAGAGACAAATATAAGTAGTTAAGTGTTTCTGAAATGTAAAAGTTCAGTGCCAGGGAGTAATAAAAGATGAGATGAGGTTATCAAAAGTAAACAGGGCCCAGCTAGAATGTGAAATGTCTTAAATTTCAGCTAAGTAGCATGAACTTTATTATGAAGATAACTGGGAAACATTGAAGACTTTTAGTAAGTGACGTGATCAACTACGGCTGTTGGCATGGGGGTAGAAAGCACAGACGCAAGTGTTTTGCAGATAAAATTGGGAGACTTATACGTCACTTATGATTTATGATTTATAAGTAACAGAGGAGGGGTTGAAAATATGTTCAATACAGTAACCACATGTGGATATTTAAGTTTAAATTTAAGTTATTTAAATTTATGTAAAATAACCAAATTGAGTTCCTCACCTGCAGTAGCCACATTTCTAGGGCTTATTAGTCACATGTTGATAGTGGCTACTATATTGCCACTATTTAAGACATTTGCTTCAGTTTAGAAAGTTCTGTTGAGAAGCATTGGTCTAGAATAATTCATGGATTTCTTGGTCTAATAGAAAACACAAAAGGAATGGTCTATAGGAGAAAGCAATGAGTTAGATTGCTCTAGTGGATTCAGTTGGCAGGTAGGTGATACATGTGTTAACAGGAGTGAAGGGAATAGGAGTTGAACAGGAAACTTGTAGAGAATGGTGAGTTTTGGAGTCATCACCAAAGAAGTTGACTGGAGCACAATCACCAGGAAAAGGGTTGCTGAGTGATGCTGAGGTTTGACCCATACATTTGCAGTAGCAACAAAATATGTGATTATGTATTTTTTTCTAGCAGTATAACATTGAGATCCCTGAATACAGGCTATGGGACTGATCCAGAGAGAGATATTAATTTTAAGGAGTTGGTTCAAGTGATTGTGGAGGGTTGGCAAATCTGCAGAGTGGGAAAGTAGGCTGAAGACCCAGAGAAGAATTGCAGTTTGAGTCCAAAAGCAATCTGCTGGTAGAATTCCTTCTTGCTCATGGGAGGTTAGTTTTTGTTCTCTTAAGGCCTTCAGCTGATTAGATGAAGCCAACTCACTTTATGGAGAATAACCTGCTTTACTCAAATTCTACCAATTTAAATGTTAATCTCACCTAAAAAATACCTTCACAGAGACACAAAATAATATTTGGCCTAGTATCTGGATACCAGGGCTCAACTAAGTTGACACATAAAATTAACTATCACAAATTTCAGTCGACACTGGATTAGAATAGAGCTCTGAGCACTAGCATCTTTATTGAGGAAGCTTAGGAAAAAGAGGTGCATTTGGGACAAGCAGAGGAGAAGTGAGAAACTCATTTTGAGTTCTTCCATTAGGGTCCCATGTGTGGTAAAATAAGGGCCCCACACTGAGGAAAGGGTCATGATCCCTTTGGATGAGATATAGGTAAATTCAAAGTGCTTTATCTGACAATGCTGGTAAGAGTTTCATGACCCACTTCAAGGGGGCTCAGCACAACAGTGGGACCCACAATCTACTCTTATGGTCATTGACTACCCTATCTTCATCGCTGGAAGAGATTGGTGCCTCTCTTGTCAGACACCTATATGTCTTAATTAAATTTCATATGTCATTTCTAAACTAAGATACATTGCCTTTTGGTCTTATTCCTAACATGACAGTCCATCTCTCACTCTAAGCATTTTGAAATCTTGGTTTTCCTGCAGCCTCATGGTACAGAAGAATGATGGTAGATTAGAATTCAAGACACCTACATTACAGTTCTAGCTCTAAACGTGTGAACCTTCTGACCTAGCATACATCTCTCATCCCCCTCATCCTTAAATTTTCATCTGTAAAATGGAGATAAAATGGTGCCTACCTCACATGGTTGATGTGAAGATTAAAGGAGAGAATTCATGTGAAGCCCCTAGCATAGGACCTGCCACACAGCAAGTGCTTAATTTTTGTTACCTGTTAATACTGGTATTTTTATTGTTGTTACTGTGCTCTCCTTTGTAAAATGGAGAAAACCTCTCTTCCTAGCAACTTCCAGAATTCTTATAAACATCAAAAAGAGGTTTGAGTACTTTTTGAAAGTTCTATATAATACCAAGGTAATACCATATAGCCATTATTATTATCATTTGAATATTAGAAGTTGGTGTGAGGTCTCTAATATAAGAAATCAATAAATATCTTTCTCGCTCTGTTTCTTTCTCTAACAGACGGGAACTAGTCATTCTGTAAAACAGTTGCAGTTCACCAAGTGGCCAGACCATGGCACTCCTGCCTCAGCAGATAGCTTCATAAAATATATTCGTTATGCAAGGAAGAGCCACCTTACAGGACCCATGGTTGTTCACTGCAGTGCCGGCATAGGCCGGACAGGGGTGTTCCTATGTGTGGATGTCGTGTTCTGTGCCATCGTAAAGAACTGTTCAGTAAGTGTGTGAATCAAGCAGATAAACTGATGCTGTTGGTAAACACACTACATTTAACAGCCTGATCGTTTGGAAGACTAATATTTGGTCTTCAAAAGCAACTTAGTAAATTAAAAGCATATGAGCTTTGGATACCTGATTCTCACTGAACTTGCTGCAGGTTCCTGGGGGTGTTTGTGAGGATTAAAGTATGTAATGTAAATAATGGCTTAGGACAGTGTCTGGAACATAATAGATACACAGAAAATGTGAGTTCCATTTCCTTTTCCTTCCCTGTATCTTACACAGGGTGTTTAGACTCTTACTAGAGAATGTTGATGGAATGTGCCTGTTTTTAATGAATATAAGTGACAAGCACACATAAGAATGTGAGAAAAAAAATGTAGACTTCTGAGTTAATGAGGGGTCCCTGTTTGACTGCCTGTTTTGCCACATACTTTAGATTTTGGTGACTTTGGGTAAATTGCTCATCCTCCCTCAAATCTAGTTTTCTCATTTGCAAAATAAATATAATAATATAATTGAGTTTGAGTCAATAATTCACAGTCCTTTACTTTTCTTTTTAATTTGGAACCAGCTAAGAGATAGACACAGAAATCAGATGTGATGATTACAGTATTTCCTTTATGATTATTTTTATTCTCAAGTTTTATTTGTTAAAATGATTCCGTCTGTGTTGTTTTTCCTTTTATTTTTAGTTGACATGTAATAATTGTACATATTTGTGGGGTACAGAGAGTGATATTTAGGTACCTGTATACAATGTGTAGTGATCAGATCAAGGTAGGTAACATATCCATCACCTCAAGCATTTATCATTTCTTTGTGTTGTGAACATCAAAAATCTTCTCTCCTAGCTCTTTAAATATATACAATAAATTATAGTTAACCATATTTGCCCTACAGTGGTGCAGAACACCAGAGCTCATTCCTCCTATCTAGCTGTAATTTTATATTTGTTAGCCAACCTTTCCTCATCATCTTTAATACCCACAGTTCTACTCTCGGCTTCCATGAGCTCGATTTTTTAGCTTTCATATATAAATGAGAACATGCAGTATTTATCTTTCTGTGCCTGCTTTGTTTTGCTTAATACAATGTTCTCCAGACTTGTCCATATTGCTGTGAATGACAGGATGTCACTCATTTTATGGCTGCATAGTATTCCATTTTTCAATTCATTAGCATAGGATTATCTCCATTTGTTTCTGTCCTCTTTGTTTCTTTCATCAGTGTTTTATAGTTTTCCTCATAGAGGTCTTAAACTTTTTTGGTTAAATTTATCCTAGGTGGTTTTTTTATAGCTATTGTAAATAAGATCACCTTCTTTATTTCCTTTCAGTTATGGACGTCTAGAAATATCACTGATTTTTGTATGTCGACTTTGTATCCTGCAACTGTACTGAATTAGTTTATTGGTTCTTAGAGTGTTTTGGTAGAGTCATTAGTTTTGGGGGATATATATATATATATATATACATATATATGAATATATAGTCATGTTACATGCAAGGAAGGACAATTTAATTTCCCCTTTACCAATTTGGATGCCCCTTATTTCTTTCTCTTGACTAATGGCAATGGCTAGGACATCCAACATTATACTGAATAAGAATTGTAAAAGTGGGCATTCTTGACTTGTTTTCCAGTTCTTAGAAGAAAGGCTTTGAGCTTTTCTCCATTCAGTATGATCTTAGCTGTGTGTTTGTCATATATCGTCTTTATTGTGTTTAGATATGTTCCTTCTATGCCTCATTTGTTCAGAGTTTTTTTTTTTAATCATGAAAGTATGTTGAATTTTATCGAATGCTTCTTCCACATCTATTAAGATTCTCCTATGGTTTTTGTCATTCATTCTGTTGATGTGATGTATCACATTTATTGATTTGCATATGTCAAGTTATACTTGCATTCTGGGGATAAATCTCACTTGGTCATAGTGCATTATCTTTTTGATGTGTTGTTACATTTGTTTTGCCAGTACTTTGTTGAGGATTTTTTTTTTGCATCTATGTTCATCAGGGATATTGGCTTGAACTTTTTTTCATTGTGTCTCTGTCAGATTTTGGTATCAAGATGATAATGGCTTCATATAATGAGTTAGGGAGGAGTCCCTCCTCCTTGAATTTTTTGGAATGGTTTCAGTAGGATTGGTACCAGTTCTTCTTTGTACATGTGGTAGAATTTAGCTGTGAATCTGTCTGGTCCAGGGCTTTTTTTGGTTGGTAGGATTTTTATTACTTATTCACTTTTGGAATACATTATTGGTCTGTTCAGGTTTTCTTGAACAGTAATTTCTTCCTGGTTCAATCTTGGGAGTTTTCAGGAATTTACTCATTTCTTCTAGATTTTCTAATTTTCATTTGCATAGATATTTATAATAATCTCTGAGGATCTTTTATATTTCTGTGGGATTAGTTGTAATGTCATCTTTGTCATTTCTGATTGGGCTTAGATTTTCTTTTTTTGTTGTTTAGCTAGCAGTCTATCAATTTTGTTTATTCTTTCAAAAAACAGATCAGGCGCAGTGGCTGACGCCTGTGATCCCAGCACTTTGGGAGGCCGAGGTGGGTGGATCACCTGAGGTCAGGAGTTCGAGACCAACCTGACCAATATGGCGAAACCCCGTCTCTACTAAAAGTACAAAAATTAGCCAGGTGTGGTGGCATGCACCTGCAGTCCCAGCTACTTGGGAAGCTGAGACAGGAGAATTGCTTGAACCCAAGAGGTAGAGGTTGCAGTGAGCTGAGATTGGGTCACTGCACTCCAGCCTGGGAGACAGAGCGAGACTCCATCTCAAAAAAAAAAAAAAAAAAGTTGTTTTGTTGATCTTTTGTATGCATTTTTCCATCTTAATTTCATTCAGTGCTGCTCTGATTTTGGTTATTTGTTTTCTTCTGCTAGTTTGGGATTGATTTGTTCTTTTTTTCTAGTTTCTCTAGGTGTGACATCAGGTTGTTCATTTAAGATCTTCCTAACTTCTTTGATGCAGACATTTAGCACTATAAACTATACTCTTAGCACTGCTTTAGCTGCATCCCAAAGATTTTGATTTGTTTTGTCTCTGTTTTCATTAATTTCAAAGAATTTTTTTGATTTCTGAATTCATTTGTTTACCCAAAAGTCATTTAGGAGCAAGTTGTTTAATTTTCAAGTAATTGTGTAGTTTTGTGAGATCTTCTTGGTAGTAATTTCTATTTTTATTGTACTATGGTCTGAGAGTATGCTTGAGATGATTTCAGTGTTTTTAAATTTTTTCAGATTTGCTTTATGGCTGAGCATATAGTCGATCTTAGAGTATATTCCATGTGCAGATAAGAAGACGGTATATCCTATGGTTTTGGAGTGGAGTAGTCTGTAGATATTTATTGAGTCCAGTTGGTCAAGTGTTGAATTTAAGACCAGAATTTCTTTATTAATTTTTCACTTTGATGATCTCTCTAATCCTGTCAGTTGGGTGTTGAAGGCTACCAATATTATTGTGTGACTAAGTCTTTTCATAGGTCCAGAGGAACTTGTTTTATGAATCTGGGTGCTCCAATGTTAGGTGTGTGTATATTTAAGATAGTTAAATCTTCTTTTTGAATTTTTCCCTTTGTCATTGTGTAATGCCCTTCTTTGTCCTTTTAGATCATTGTTGGTTTAAAGTCTGTTTTATCTGATATAAGAATAGTGACCCCTGCTTTCTTTTTGTTTTCCATTTGCATGGTAGATCTTTCTCCATCCCTTTACTTTGAGCCTGTGGGTGTTCTTACATGTGAGATGGGTCTCTTGAAGACAGAAGGTGGTTGGGCCTTGTTTTTTTAATCCAATTTGCCATGCTAAGCCTTTTAAGTTGGGTATTTAGACCATTTGCCTTCAAGGTTTATATCAATATGTGAGATTTTGATGCTGCCATAATGTTGTTGGCTGGCTGCTTTGTAGACTTGATTTTGTATTTGCTTTATGGTGTCTGTGGGCCATGTACTTGTGTTTTTGTGGTGCCAGGTACTGTTCTTTCATTTCCACGTTTAGCACTTCCTTCTTGTAAGACTGGTCTAGTGCTCATGAATTTCCTTAGCTTCAGTTGTCTGAAAAGGATTTTATTTCTCCTTTGCTTATGAAGCTTTCTTTGGCAGAATATCAAATTATTGTTTGAGTTTCTTTTATTTAATAATGCTGAAAATAGGTCCACAGTTTCTTCTCACTTGTAAGTTTCTGCTGAGAGGTCTACTCCTAGCTTGATGGGATTCCCTTTGTAAGTAAGCTGACCTTTCTCTCTAGCTGCCTTTAAGATTTTTTTTTTTTGCATTGACCTCGGTGAGTCTGTTAACTATATGTCTTGAGGATGGTCATCTTGTATGGTATCTCACAAGACTTTGCTGAATTTCTTAAATTTGCCTATTGACTTCTCTAGTAAGATTGGGAAAAGTTTTGTGCACTATATTTTCAAATATGTTTTCCAAATTGTTTACTCTTTCTCTTTCAGAAATGCCAGTGAGTCATAGGTTTGATCTCTTTACATAATCTCTTATTTCTTGGAGGTTTTGTTCATTTTCAATTTTTTTTTTTTTTTTTTTTTTTTTTTTTGAGACAGAGTCTTGCTCTGTCACCCAGGCTGGAGTGCAGTGGTGTGATCTCAGCTCACTACATCCTCCACCTCTCAGGTTCAAGCAATTTTCATGCCTCAGCCTCCTGTGTAACTGAAACTACAGGCGCATGCCACCATGCCTCACTAGTTTTTGTATTTTTAGTAGAGTTGGGGTTTCACCATGTTGGCCAGGCAGATCTCGAACTCCTGGCCCCAAGTGATCCTCCCACCTCAGCCTCCCAAAGTGCTGGGATCATAGGCGTGAGCCACCACCCCCAGCCCGAAATTCTTTTTTCTTTATTTTTGTCTGACTGAATTGATTTGAAGGACCAATCTTTGACCTCTGAGATTCTTTCCTCATCTTGGTCTATTCTGTTGTTAATGTTTCCAACTGTATTATGAAATTTCTATAGTGAATTTTTCAATTCCAGAAGGTCAGTTTGTTTGTTTCTTAAAATGGCTTTGTCAACTTTTTAACTCTTGGATCATTTTACCGAATTCCTTGGATTAGGTTTCAGCTGTCTCCTGAATCTCATTAAGCTTCCTTACTACCCAGATTCTGAGTTCTATGTTTGTCATTTCAGTCATCTCCATTTAGTTAAGAACAATTTCTGGCGAGCTAGTATAATTATTTGGAGATAAGGAGGCACTGACTTTTTGAATTGCCAAAGTTCTTGCATTAAATCTTTCTCTTCTGAGGGGGCAGGTGTTCTTTTATCTTGTTGAATTTACTATCATTTCGATGATGCTTTTTGTTTTTATATTCTTTATATCCCTTGAGGGTTTGACTGTAGCGTAAGCTGAGTATAGTCAGTTGGCTTTATTTCTGGGTGCTTTCAGAGGGCCAACGCTCTGTATGGGATATTTATTAATACTTGTGGCTAGATTCTGGCACTGGATTTCACAGGCAGTGTATACTGGAAGAGTTTTGGGTGTTTAATTTAGGCTTCAATCCAGTAGATGGTGCTTGAGAGTAATGGCCGGCAAATAGACTCTTAGTCACATCTTTACTGGAGAGCTGACATCTTTACTGTATTGAATCTTCCAATCCATGAACATGGTAAGTATCTCTATTTATTTAGGTCTTCTTTGAATTCTTTCATCAGCATTTTGTCATTTTCAGTGTATAGATCTTGTATATGTTTTGTTAAATTTACCCTATTCATTTTCTTTGGAGCAATTGTAAATGGTATTGTGTTTGTACTTTCAGATTCCACATATTCATTGCTAGTATGTAGAAATTTAATTGATTTTCATTTGTTGATCTTGTACCCTGTGATCTTGTTGAACTTACTTATT
This sequence comes from Symphalangus syndactylus, assembly GCF_028878055.3. Lineage (NCBI taxonomy): Eukaryota > Metazoa > Chordata > Mammalia > Primates > Hylobatidae > Symphalangus > Symphalangus syndactylus. The sequence continues at coordinate 85,511,418 of NC_072426.2, forward strand.
AGCTTTTAGAGGTTTTGTAGGTTTTTTTTTTTTTTTTTTTAGATTCTTTGGTGTGTTCTACATAGACAGTCATGCCATGTGCATATAGATTTGTCTCTTCCTTTTTGATCTGTATACATCTTACTTATTTTCTGGTCTTATTGCTGTACTAAAATGTCAAGTGCTATGTTGAATAAGAGTGGTGAGAGCAGGCATTGTTGCCATCACTGATCTCAGAGGGAAAGCAAACTAAAATTTTATGTTTTGTGAAAGACCCAATGAAGAGGATTAAAAAAAAAAAAACAAGCTAGAGAGTAACTATATGCAGGGCACATATCCAACAACGGCCTTGGATCTAGAATTTATAAGGAACCCTCAAAAATCAATAGTTAAAAAAAGAAAAACAGAAATGGGTAAAAGACATGAACAGACAGTTCACCAAAGAGAATATACAGATGACAAGTATGTGAAAAGACGCTCAGCTTCATTAGCCCTTGGGGGAATGCTAATTAAAACCAGGATGGAGTAGCATTATACACTTATCAGAAAGGCTTATGTAAAAATAGTGACAGCACCCCATGCTGATGAAGATTTGGAGAAATGCTGGTGAGGATTTGGAGAATTACGTGAAGATTTGGAGAAACTGTATTGCTCATACATTACCCATATGTATGAGACATTGGGAATGCAGACTGGTACCAGCCACTGCGGAAAACAATTGAGCAGTTTCTTGGGAAAAAAAAAAAAAAAAACCTAGCTAAACTAAAGTTGACATATAACCCAGAAATAGCACTCTTGGGGCATTTATCCCAGATTAATCAAAATTTATGTTCATACAGAAACCTATATGTAAATGTTCATAGCAGATTATATTCACAATAGTCAAAAACCAGAACAACCCAGATGTCCTTCAACAAATTGATGGTTAAATAAAGTGGCCCATATCCACATCATGGGATATTATTTAGCAATAAAAGGAAGCAAACTATTGTTACACCAACAACTTGGATGGATCTCCAAGTTATTCCGGGTGGGAAAAAACTCAGTCACAAAAGGTTAGCTATTGTGAGATTTTATTCATATAGTGAATTTTGCTATTTCTTCTTGAAATAGCAAAAGCATAGAGAAGGAGAACAGATTACTATTTGCCAAGGGTTAGAGACTGGGGTGGGTGAGTGTGACTCTATAGGCATAGCAGGAGGAAGTCTTGTGGTGGAACAGCTCTGTATCTGAACTGTGGTTATAGTTACATGGATCTTCACATATGATACAATTGCATGGAGCTGTGTGCGTGCACACATGCACACATACACACACACACTCACTAACAGTTGCATGTAAAACTGGTGAAATCTGAATTAAGCTTTGTGGATTGTCCCAATGTCAGTTTCCTGGTTTTGATATTATATCTGGTTAAACAAGATGACACCATCTGGGAAACTGGGTGAAAGATACACAGGGCCACCCTGTACAACTTCCTGCATATCTATATTATAAAATAAAATGTTTTTTATGGCAGACATGGTGGCTGATGCCTATAATCCCAGCACCTTAGGAGGCCAAGGCTGAGGATCACTTTAGGCCAGGAGTTTGAAACCAGCCTGGGCAACATAGTGACACCCCATCTCTACAAAAATAAAAGTAAAAAAGTTAGCTGGGCATGGTGGCACGCACCTATAGTTCTTGCTACTCAGGAGGTTGAGGAGGGAGGACTGTAGTTTGAGATTGCAGTGAAATATGATGACACCACTGTACTCCAGCAGCCGAGACAACAGAGCAAGACCCTGTCTCTAAAAAACAAAAAGTTTTTTAAAAGAGTTAATTAAAAATTTTAATTATAAAAATGATAAGCTATGAAAATAAAGGAATGCTTATTGTTTTCTATGTTTATATGCTTTGGCGTTACAGTTGACAAAATTTACATGTGTCCACAATGTCTTGCTGAAACAACTCATACTCAGCTTGTCCCACATGTGACTCTCCAGGCAAGTTCAGCAACACCTGAGCTGGTCTATATTCTGTTCAGCTGAGCACACTTCTCAGTGCTGTGCCAGTGTCAAATTGCCATAAGAGTTTCTGAGCACTTACTCCCAGTTTCTTGACTCATTGTGGACCAGCAACAGACCTTTGTAGGCCTGCACCAACTCAGTGACCACACCCAGCTGTACTGGTGTCCACACGCAGTCTGGAATCTAGTGTTGGGTCAACTGTTGCTCCGGGTCTCTGTGTGAGTTGACAGGGATCTTCATATAAGAAACAGATATGCTATTGTTGGGGCCAGAGAAAGTCTTCTGTGCCTTTCCAGAATTACAGTGCTGCTTTAAGTTCTGCCTTTGGATAACAAACATGGACACACAAGGGCAAATTTATTACTTATTTTGGAGAGCATTTCTTATTATGAATGATTGCTTCCTACTTTCTCCTGAAAACCTATTAAAATAGTCTCCCTTATCCATTGGGCTAAGTTAAAAATAGTATATTTTCTTGTGAGTGAAAATGAGATCTTTCTGATTAAATCTTGACATCTCTTTTAGTCTTTTTGGCAATCTGTGAATTTGTGTTTTTCCCCCTATGTGGATCATACAAAATTACTGTCATCTTATTACAGTTCAACATCATGGATATAGTGGCCCAAATGAGAGAACAACGTTCTGGCATGGTTCAAACGAAGGTAAGCTTTCACCTATAAGAATAATGAATATAAAGATTAACATTGCATAACACTTTACCACTTATAAAGCTCTTTTATTGGCATAATCTCATTGAATTCCTACTGTTTGTGGTAGACATTAGTTTTGCTCTGGTGCTGTGGTATTCCTGACCAAGTACTTCAAATTCAGAGCAATAAAGCCTGCTCCATGGGGTCACTCAGATAGAAGGGGAGGAGCCAAGCCTGAAGTCGAGGTCTCCTCGTGTCCAAACACATGCCTCGTCCATAATGCCGTGCTATTTAAGTAACATCTAAAGTTATTTTTAAAACATTTCTGGATAGCAGTTTGAGATATTTACTTGCCACTAAACTGTCAAGGTTATTGGGATGTCATAAAAAGACATCATTTACGTCACAGATTTGTTAGTAGTCATTGGGAGAGTAGATTAATAGAATATGGATAATGATCAAATAAAAACAGTTATGTTAAGCCTTAAGGTAACTAGTTCTAGGCCAAGAGCTATATTTTGATCATTTATCTTCCTCATAGTTTTAAAAATGTATTCGCATAAAGTTCTTAAGTGTTTATAGTTAAATGTTTGCTCTTTTTAGGAACTTTCCAGTGTGGCTGAAAATTACAAATGTGTTTTCTGAAAGTGGATTCTGATATTCAATTACTTAACATTCTGTTGTTTTTTATATATATGTATATAGGAGCAGTATCACTTTTGTTATGATATTGTGCTTGAAGTTCTTCGGAAACTTCTGACTTTGGATTAAGAAAGACTTCTGTTGCCTCTCACAAGTGGCTTTGCGCCTCCTCATAAAGAACATATTCGCACTGTGCTGAAGGGCTTTGCTATGCATACAGTCTGCTTTCTTGGTTTATCAATTTATTTTCTTTCTAAAAGGTCCCTGAAGGGCAACATTATTTGGCTTGGGGTGAACAGTGTTTACTCATTGATCTTGCTAGACAATATCAAAATACCTTCCCACATTTTCCAGTGAAACAGATGTTACATAAAACGATTGCAGCTTGGCTATTTGGTTGAAGGGATTACAGAGCCCAATAAAGGATTTAAAATATATTCATTAAGATTTTATTTGGAAAGGTGGCTGGAGAGAGCTGAGGATTTCCAGGATTTTATAAGTTCTTATTCTGGGAGAACATAAAGCCAATAATCACGACCTCTTCCAGGCATTTTTAAGACAGATACCTATTCATGTTCTTTAGCTAGAGCCTGTACTTCTAGCTGGCATTTGAATAACCCAGTTTAAAAAGAGTCCAGTTAGGGTGGACTAACTTTGGACACAAATTGGCTTCCATTTCCTACATTTTCACACTGCTGCCTTCCTACAGCAGCTAGACCAAGACCTGTTGGTCTGGGAAGTATTTCATGGATAGGGAGAGCTCCTCTCGGTGAACAGTCCAAAACTAAAATAGATGTTTATATAGAAAGTCCAAGAGGAGATTTTTGCCAGGCCTGAGTTCTTTCCTATCCCACCCTAACACGTAACATATTACTTTGTCTGCTTTGTTGAAAGCAAGTATTACATTTAACTTGCCTCTAACTCTTTGCCCTTTAGCTAACTAATAAAGTTTGATATAGGCATTATTATATAATTCTGAGTCATTCATGGTATCTCTCATGTTTGATGTATTTTTCAAACTAAGATCTATGACAGTTTTTTTTCCAGAGTTCCATTAAATCATTTATTTCCATTACTTTCTCACCTCTGTTGAAACATTTAGAAACTGGATTTGGGAACCAGATTTTGGAAAACCAGATTCATAGTCATGAAAGTGGAAACCTCCATATTCTGTTTTTGAAAAGCTGTGGCCATTATTACAGTAATTTTATTGTAGGACTTTGCCTCGTACAATTAATAGTGATATTTTGGACAAGGAGTTCTGGTGACCACCTATACCTAATTATAAGCCATAAAACAATAGATATGAGAGTTTGTACAGTTTAACTCAGTGGAGATCAGAATATTCTATGTATTGAGAAAATGTTTAATATCAATCTATAAATCTTGAATTTCTAAGAGGCTTATTTTGTTCTTTTGGCTGAATGAGTATATTTGAATTGGTTGAATAATTAATAATTCTCATTGTAAAAATAATTATATGCCAAAAATATATTTGATGTTAAATCAAATAGATGATTCTGTTTACATTGTTCATATGAATAATAATCTGTGTTAATTTCATTTTGATAATTGGCCTTTAATATTTGTATCTCTAATTTCATTTTCTGTCTGTTACTGTAAAATAATAGCTATAATGTATAACAATTTTCTTCAGAAGAATTCTATGCTATTAATAAAATAAAATTACTATGTATTGCCTGAAGTATTTTTATTTATCTGGGCCTTGAAATCATCTTGTAAAGAAAAATTCCACAATGCTTGATGTTAAACATGTCTCTTCTTTAATGTGTGCCTCATATTTTTACAGCTAGACTAATTTTTAGTTTTCCAGGGAAATTAAAGGAGTGAATATGGAAATACTAATTGCATTTGTTTTCACTTCATTCTTGGAAGGTGAATGCCAAAGTGAAAACTTTTGACTGATTGAAATAATTTTATATCAATAATGAATCAATTTCTGCCTACAATATGAATATGAAATTCTCATTGACACCTTTGTGAGTATATGAATGCTAATTTAAAGGAAGTTTTAAAATATTTAAATATAAGCATATATACATTTATTGACTTTCAATTTTAAATACATATTTTTAAAGTTGTATGTTCTTGAGGCTTACATGTTAGACCAAAGCTTTTCAGAAATAAACATCTTAGATTTTTTTCTTCCATATTATTGTTAGTAATTTATCTTCCTTTGGACCTTTTATCCCCAATCTCCTTAGAACATTATTGAATTTTCAGCTAAGTTTACCTTTAGCACTCAAAAGTTATTTTAGTGATTTATTTTTATTGAAAAACCTCAAAGGAAAACACCTTTAAAAAGTCTAAAACAAAAAACTTTTATTTCCTACTTAATTTTTTTCTAATTCCTGGGATGAATTCGTTTTCTTCTATGTTGTCTTGAGGTTCACGTAATTGAACAAGAAGATTCAGAAGGTCTCTATTAAGTAAAAACAAGTCATTGGTATTCAATGGGGGTGATGGATTGCTCACTGGAACACCCATTTGTCTATAGCCTCAATCAAAAACCGATAATTACTTCATAATTAAACAATTTGAATTAGAAGGGATCTTAAAAGATTGAATACAAACATCATATCTGAAACCTGAACGTGATAAAGAACATTTTTTAGAAACCAATAGCAACATCAAATTTGTAGGTGAAAAAATAGAGCCCCCCTATTAACAAAACAATACCTCCTGTTAGCACAGTAGCTGAGTATTGCTCCAGAGTTATCTAACCAATGCAGTAAGACTACGAAAGTGGAATAACTGCTGTAAATATTAGAAAGCTAGAACAAAATGATCTTTTGTTCGTATGTTGTTCACATAGAAATAATAGACTCAACTCAAAAATAGTATTAGCAAACTTATTATGAAGTTAAGATACAAGATAACTATGTAAAAATTAATCTTTCTCTATATCTATTAGTCTGTCTCTTTATCTACAACCAGCAAACTATGGCCCACAGGCCATATCTGACTTCTTGCCTTTTTTTGTAAATAAAGTTTTATGCCCATTTGTTTACATATTGTCTATGGCTGCTTTTGTATTATGGCAATGGCTGTGTGAATAGTATCATCAGAGATCACATGTCTTATAAAGCCTACAATTTTTACCACCTGGCCCTTTAAAAAAACTTTTGCCAACCCCTGTACTGTATCTTCAACAGGAAAAATATCTCTGAGCAACAGGCATACATAAAATGTATATTTTGTAAAATATGTGAAATACTTAAGATTAAACTTAACAAGAACATGCCCAGATGATGCTTACATTTTAAATGAACAGTAAATGTATGAAAAGAGCTAAGATATTTTTGAGAAAGAAAAATTAACTGGAGGAAAGGGAAAAGGTTTGCCTTAGCAATAGTCAAAGTATTGTCTAAAGTCACAGTAATTAAAACACTCTGATTCTGGCACATGGATATATAGATAGATAAATGGAACAAAATAGAGTTGAGCATTACAGACTCATTTATATTTGTGAATTTACTATATGCTAAGGATAGCATTTCAAATACAGAGCTTCAAATACATGAAACAAAAATGGATAAGATCAAACTGGAAAAATATGCAAATCCATAATTAGAGTTTGAGGTTTCAGCATTTGTCTCTAAGTAATTGATAGAACAAGTAAACAGAAAATAAGATGTAAAAGATTTGAATAACCCTGCCAACCTACTTGACCTAACTGATACTTATAGAACACTAAACTACAGCAGAATACACATTCTTTTCAAGTGGACATAGAACATTCACCAAAAGAGACTATATTTTGGGTCATTAGTCTCACTATATTTCAGAAGAATGTAACTATATAAAGTATGCTTATGGAATTAACTAGAAATCAATAATGTGAAGATATTTTTAAAATTCCAAAATATTTGGAAATTAAACAGCATACTTCTAAATAACTTATGAGTCAGAGAAAAAATTAGAAGTTACAAAATATTTGGAACTGAACGAAAATAAAAACGCAACAAAACTTTTGAGATTCATTGACAAAACTTGGGGAGAAAGTCATGCACTTGTTTGGTTCATGCTGAATTCATTATACCTATGCAAGTGTCTCTACAAGTTTCATGTTAAAAAAGATTTCTGACCTGAAAACTCAGATCTGGAGGAATGCTTGCCTTGAAAGTGATGTTTGAGGGCATGGGAATGGATGAGCTCCACAAAGAAAGTGAGATGGAGGCCAAGGGCAGAGCACTGGGAAACTTCAACATTCACTTTGACCCTGATTGCCCTCCAGGGCCTGGCCTAAGAACTTTCTCTTCCATGAAGCCTTCTAACACTCATCTCTCCCTCTGCTGATTCCTTCAGCAATGCTTCTCAAACTCTGGTGAAGACCAGTTTTATTTACCAACTGATAGACCTGAACACAGCCTAAAGATCCAACAGATATTTACTAGAAGGTGTGGTGGGGCTAAGCTGAGGATGGCGTCGAAACTGGATGGGCATTGCTCACTTTCAAAGTGGAAAAGTGCGAGGAGCACATGGTAGGGCCTGAAGGGGTTAGAGCAGTGGAGCTCTTATTTGCTCTAAAAGGTTACCAGCCAAGGCTCCTTTCCAGAACAGAGTCACACTGAGGAGTAACCTTAAAATCAAAATTGAGGAGAGAATGGGCTGAAGAAAAGAGAAAGTCCTATAAAAGTGATTGAGGAGAATAGAGCCAGAAAACCTCAGAAAGCAAGCTCAGTGAACTTATAAGAGCTGTCTGTCCAAGTCAAGTTTAGTTCAGGAAAACCAAATTCACATGGAAACGTGCACTAGAAAATATTATGATAAAATCCTGTACAAGTTACCATAAGAAAAAAAAAAGACTGAGGAGCTGAATAGCATCCCTTACAAACAATGAAGGTACACCGGAAAGATACACTCAAAACACAGTTCTCAAGGGCGAGCAGCTTGGGAAGTCACAGAAAACGATATCCTACTATTTCAAAATGAGCTTAAAGACAATAGGAAAATTGCATAAAACAGGATGGAACAACAAAAATCAGAAGTAGAAAAATTTAAAGCAGTATGAAAATCAAGAAAGAGTTAGAAACAAAAATTAGAAATAAAATCTAAAAACTAGAAGGAACACAAAAAATTGATAACTGATGCTTTACAATAAATAGAAAGCTTAAGAGGAATAATTTCAAAACAAAATGGAGAAAGAAAACAGGATTTAAGAGCATAACGAGAATCAATGATAGGTAAAGAAGACTAGTAGATAGATAATAGAAAGTTTAAAGAAGAAAAACCAAAGCAAGGGTTCAGAACAATTTCACTAATTCAAGAAATATTTAGAATAATAATGAAAGAAAATATTCCTGAAATAATTGTTTTTAAAATTATATGTTGAAATATCATAGTACATACCTGAAACCATCAAATTAGTATGACCAATACCAAGGTTTAATAAATTTCTAAGTAAAATTGCTGCAGTTTGAAGAAAGAAAATGGAGGGGGGGGGGATTTATGCAAAAGAATATGAGGAAAAGAAAATTAGATGATTATCAGATTTTTAAGAGTAATGCTTTAATACAAGAGAAGATGGAATAATATAGTTAAGATGTCTAAGGAAAGATTTTTATGAGCCAAATATGTTATGTCTAGAAAAACTGACCTTGATGCACAGGGTGAAAATTGAAATCAACATGCAAGAGCTCAGAAAATATTGCTCCCAAGAGCCATTCCTCAATAGATGCAGAAAAAAAAATCTAATCAAATTTGATATCCATTCTATATTTTAAAAATAAAAAATTTTAGTAAACTTGGAATAGAAGGGAATTATCTTAATCTGCTAGGGCATAGCTACCGCAAACTTACATTTTATGGTAAAACACTGTTTCTCTCCTACAAGTCAAGTACTGTCTTGGACTGGCCTGAAGAATGGATTGGAATGCAACTGGGGAAACTGAGTCCACCACACAGCCAGGCTTGGAGATAATAACCCCAGGGAAACAACTAAACATCCCTTCATGCAAAAGAACCTATCTTCCTCACTGGTAACAGTGCCAGAATTCTTTTTCAGATATGGAGGGGGAGCGGATTTGGTTAATTATACTCCATAGAGCACCTTTAAAATTCTGTCAAGACTTTCTCCTCAGGATCACCACTGAGATGTTAGCGATCAGAACCATCTCTCTTACAAATCAGATGTATAGAAGGCACTTCACAGTCCAAACTGAAATATGTATGTTCACAGTATTTCATTCTCCAAGCATATACATCTCCAGCAGAGCACAAGACTCTACAGTTGCTGAAGGGCTTATTTACCAGTAATTCTGGCTGCATGAAGCAGAAAGTGAGGTAAACATTAAAGCGAATAGCAACAAAGGACTGAATCAAAGAGGCTGGCTTTCCAAGAGCCTGAGCTTTACTGTATGGCCTTACAAAACTAAATGGTGCCTGGGTCCTTTCGGTACTTCCCGAGCTGCTTGCCGTTGAGAACTGGGGCATGCTGGGGCCTCACCAGGATGTCTGGGCTGGCATACCTATGGGGTCGACTTATTTCTATGAGAGTTCTTATGGCCTCTAGGGAAGACAATGACTGGGCCTCTGGCACCAACTGCCACCCCCAGAGCTAGGTGGCATGCCACTTGCTATGACATTAGAGCACAATGGCCATTTCTGACTTCTCAGGTCACATATTGTGTGGGAGAATCATCCAGGCATAAAGAGACTGCCAAGGCTCTGGACAGAGCCAAAGACCATGAATAAGGGGTTTGTAATTATGTTAGAGAGGCCAAGTGTTGAGAAGGGTTGCTCATATTTTTGTCTGGATTTAGACCTTCAGGGAAAGTATGTAAAGTTGAGGCTGGGTAAATGGCATGACAAAGCCAAAGCATTATGAGTGTGATAAGAACAGATAGCCTGGGGATATCCTGTTGTTGGGGGGGGCTCCTCAGGGGTTTCAATGAAAAGAAAAGAGCCCTCCCTCAGCTCTTCGCTGTAATGATGAGAGCACAGGAACCTGTTGCTTTGAGGCTGGGACAGGAGCCATACCTGCAGCCAGGAGGGTGTTCTGCCAGGGGAATCAGAGTTTGAGGAGTCCAGAGACCCTCAGAGCAGCTGCCTCAAGGGGGTGAGGAGGAACTTCAGAGCGCCGCACAACACTTGGAGATGGGCTGGGGACTCCTAAATCAGTGCTGGGGGAGGCACCTCTGGGTTTGGAGGCTGCGGTTTTGCTCTAGCCTGGCTCTATTGGGACTATTGGTTCAGGAAAGTCACAGAAGTAGCCCTTCTCATGCTCATGTGCACTCTGGTTGCCCACACCCAGATACATGGACATTCGTGCAGGTGTGTATCTCCTTGCAGTATGCCACTTGCCCTGTGACATACTTGCCCTTTGACACACCTGTATAATAAGTAGGACAGGCAGGAACATGGTCATATTCCAATTGTTGACAAAAACAAACACTACAAAATATTTGAAGAGATTTAAGCATATTAGCACCTGAAGAGCCTGGAGAAGAACTTACATGGATAAAATGGCATCACTTCAGCTTCTGGTTATGAAATTAGGAATATAAGGATAAGGAGGGGTGAATTAAATATCCAAAGAGCATAATGTAGTGACAAATTTGTTTTGTCTCTTTAGCTAGTGTATAGAAATTTCATTATGCATAACTTGGCTGATAACAGTTCATCCTCCAAAAGGTTTTCCAAGATGGGCTCACAAGTTCTATTGTCCTTGATTTCTGGCATTCTTTCAATTAATTGAAGTTCTTTGGGCTCTGTATAAAATTTATGTGTCATTTTTTTCTCACTTGGAGGGCTTGTAGACATTGTTTCACTTACTTTCTCTTAACATTCAATGTTGTTATGGAGGAATCTATTGTGTTGGAAACATAATTCTTATACACAGAGGGAGTGAGCACATTTTATTGTTTCATTTAACTGTTTAATGACTAGCCAGCTGGAAGGCAAAAGAGCTGGGTTGGAAGGCATTAAGAAACAAGAATTGTTTTCCCCAAGCACCGTTGTCAACTCATTTATCTTTTATTTTTGAAAGTTTTAAATTGTATTACGTAAAAGTGAAGAAAATAGGCATATATTCCACTAGAGTTTGTCGTTAATATAAAGTCTTTCATTGACATGCTAAGTCATTTCTTTCTTTTTTAAAAAATTTCAACTTTTATTTTAGATTCAGGGGATACACGTGCAGATTTGTTACATGGGTATATTACGTGATGCTGAGGTTTGGCATGTGACTGATCCTACCACCCAGGTAATCAGCATAGTACTCAATAGGTAATTTTTGAATTCTTTCCTCCTTCCCTCTCTCTCCACTGTAGGAGTCCCCAGTGTTTATTGTTTCCATCTTTATGTCCATGAGTACCCAATATTTAGCTCCCACTTATAAGTGAGAACATGCAGTATTTGTTTTTTTTTTTTTTTGTTCCTGCATTAATTCGTTTAGGATAATGGCATCCAGCTGCATCCATGTTGCTGCAAAGGACATGATTTCGTTCTCTTTATATGGCTGTGTAGTATTCCCTGGTGTATATGTACCGCATTTTCTTTATCCAATGTACCACTGATGGAAACCCAGGTTGATTCCATGTCTTCACTATTGTAAATTGTGCTGAGATGCACATACAAGTGCATGTGTCTTTTTGGTAGAATAATTTATTTTTCTTTGGATATATACCCAGTAATGGGATTGCTGGGTTCAATGGTAGCTCTGTTTTAAGTTCTTTGAGAAATATCCAAACTGCTTTCTACAGTAGCTGAACTAATTACACTCCCACCAATAATGTATGAGCATTCCCTATTCTCCACATCCTCATCAGCATCTGTTGTTTTTTGACTTTTTAATAATAGCCATTCTGATTGGTGTGAGATGGTATCTCATTGTGGTTGCATTTCTCTGATGATTAGTAATGTGGAGCATTTTCTCATATGTTTGTTGGTTGCATGTGTGTCTTGTTTTGGGAAGTGACTGTTCATGCCCAAACCCATTAACTTCTCTTCAACATAGTCCTGGAAGTCCTAGCCAGAGAAATCAGGCAAGAAAAAGAGATAATACGATTCTAAACAAACAAACAAAAAAAACCCTAAAGACCCCACCAGAAGGCTCCTAGAAATGGTAAACAACTTCTGTAAAGTTTCATCAGACAAAATCAATGTACAAAAATCAGTAGCATTTCCATACACCAATAATGTTCAATCTGAGAGTCAAATCAAGAATAAAATCCTATTGACAACAGCCACAAAAAATATCTAAGAATACATCTAACCAAGGAGGTGAAAGATCTCTATAAGGAGAATTAATTACACGCTGAAAGAAATCACAGATGATGCAAACAAATGGAAGAACATTTCATGCTCATGATTGGAAGAATCAATATCATTAAAATGGTCAACTCACTTTTAAACTCTTCTTGTTGTCTTTTTTTGAGGGCCTCTCTCCTTTAGCTCTTCCTGTGTGGAAGCCGTAGTTTTCATCTACTGTGTATTCTTGAGCTGCCTGTTGCTTTCTTTTCTACGATCTTCGAATGGCTTCCTTGATTGTTCTTTTCCTCTTTGGAAGCCACTTTTCCTCCTCTCTGCCAGCTGTCGTTGACAGCTGGTGTTGAATCAGGGCAGAGGGCAACTCGGATTTTGCTCTGTTGTCTTCAAATCCATCCTCACCAACACTGTCCTGTAGGGGCAGGGGATGTCTCTGCTCCTCAGTTTCCAGCAGTACATAGTTTCTAAGGAGTGAATGAATGCAAATACCTGACTTTCACTGTGTAAACTCCTAGCATTTGGGTGAAGTAGGCCACCATAATGTCCTTTCGCTTTTAGAGAAACTGAGTGCCACCACAGGACCAAGAATAAGTAGCATAAGTATTGTCACAGAGAACCCTCAGGAGTTTTCCTTTTTCTTGGAATGAGAAGAGACACATTTGAGTTTTGATTCTGCAGTGCCAACTAGGATGATTACATAGATCACATTTGACAGATAGAACAGCACCTCTGGCTCATTCTCTCCCAGGCCATTTTTTGAGAGAGGCAAGCTAGTCATGGTGAATGCACAGTGGTGATGGGGGTCACATTTTAACTCATGCTGCTGTCCAAGGTGTTTGGGAAATCTGTCAAGCTAATCCTCCTGAATTTTGGAATTCCTGATTTGCTTAGAAGCTTCTGCTAATAACAGATAGACTCAAGACTTACTGGTTAAAAATGAAATAAGTCATAGTATATGTCAGCTGTGTCTAGGATTCAGCCCTCTATGTGTATAGTTGCTCAAAGACTTTAAAGCCCCCTGCCCTGACGGTCTCAGGGAGCTGGAGAAGCTGCCAATGATGATCAAAGGTGACATGAGACTCAGGCCCTGCTGACCCTGGTAGCAGGCCAGGGACAGTTCACTCACCGAGCACAATCTCAACCAAGGAAACAAAGGGACAAAGGGAGGACAAAAAGAAATAGACAGTCTTTGAATCAAAACAATGACTCAGCTGTGCAAGGCTCCCTTCACAATACTGTGGCTGGGCTAAGACACTTTTCCTCTTTGGCCTGACTTGATTTTATGTTGGCCTTGCACCACCCTGCACACAGGGTCCTCTGCGGGGTGCAGTTCATGTGCATGTTCTGCCCATGATGGGAAGTGGGATTGTGGGCATTTCTTTTTTTTTTTTTTTTTTTTTTTTTTGAGACGGAGTCTTGCTCTGTCGCCCAGGCTGGAGTGCAGTGGCGCAATCTCGGCTCACTGCAAGCTCCGCCTCCCGGGTTCACGCCATTCTCCTGCCTCAGCCTCTCCGAGTAGCTGGGACTACAGGCGCCCGCCACCACGCCCGGCTAATTTTTTGTATTTTTAGTAGAGACGGGGTTTCACCGTGGTCTCGATCTCCTGACCTCGTGATCCGCCCGCCTCGGCCTCCCAAAGTGCTGGGATTACAAGCGTGAGCCACCGCGCCCGGCCGGGCATTTCTTTAAGTAGAAGTGGCTGTCTGTCCTTTCCCAGATACCAGTAAGAATCTGAAACCCATTCGGTGTAATGTCTTTCCTAGGCCAGAATCATTCTGCTCCATCTGGAACACACGCTATTCTTGTGTTCCAGGCTGTGAGAACAAGCCTCAACCCTGCAGGGCTGCTGGGAAGGCAAGGTGTGGGTACCCAGATGGGTCCTGGTTGCTGAGATCAACTTTCACTTGTTTCTTTCTCGAGGGAAAGACACTGGGGAGACCAGCACCAGGCTGGGCTTAGAACAGCCACGTCTCCTCTCAGAACTGTTATTCTCCAATAATTCATGTAGAACTTCCTCTTACCAGCACCCTCGCAAAAATAATCCAACCCCCCCTTGAAAAAAAAGATAAAAAAGGAAAGAAAACAGACCGCTGTTTTACAAGCTGATTGTTGGGTTGATACTTTCAATACCTACGTCTGATATTAACCTTGGTTCAAACGTATTTCAATCTTTGCCATATTCATTTTGTATTATCAGTATCTAAGGTATTTTCTAGTCCCCAGAAACTTTGTTAAATGAGTGAATAAATAAATATTATGCAAGGTGGTAGCAGAGTGAGCTCATCCTGACTCTGAATATTAGCTACATGCCTGTTTCATGCACAACTTGGGCTTGGAGACAGCTCCAGCATGCTGGAAACCGCGAACCCACAAAGGAGGCAGCTCCACCCGGAGTGCCTCAACAGCCCTGGCCCTGCAGCACTCCGGACAGGCGCCCCTCTCACAGAGCCCAGCATGCGGCTCATGCCCAGAGATTATAAATCAAATCCCTGGAACGCCTTCAGATGGGATCACACCACAGCTGGAGGAATTTTCTTTTTTCCCCCAAACTTAGCACATCATAAAACATAGCCATTTGGGGAACGAGAACAGCCAGGAGGTGTTTTCGCCTTGGAAGCTCTATTCTGGGAAGTCCAGGAGGGTGTGGTCAGGACTGTGATACAGTCACACTGCCCAGGCAGCTAGGCCAGCAAGCACCTGGAGGGCCTCGCTCCACATTCTAGACTCCCCCGGACCGATGGGCTGGCTGCTGTGGCCCAGGGCTAGCCCGAACTAGCAGAAAAAGGTCTTGGCTCCCTCTACAGGGCCACCTCAGATTTGTGACATGCAGGCTTGCTGTAAGCGAGTGTAGGTTTGTCCTGGGTTCCACTAATCCCCACATCCATTTCTGAGTCCGTCAGCACCTGTACCTGGCCCAGGTAGGTATAATGCACCTCTGGTCCATGATGCCATAGGTGTCCAATACCTGCTTCCTGGCCTCAGTGAGCAGAATCCCTACCAGGTCCCTGTCCTGGGTCAGGGCAGGCAGTAGATGATCTCCATTGATTCCTCCCTTCCCTATGCAGGAACACTGCTCTACTTTCAAGAAGTGGAGTCTTTTCCTGCCCCTTGAATTGGGGGCAAACCTTTGACACTCCCTGACCAATAAAATGTAGACAAAGTGATGATTTTTAAGCCAGTCCTGATTCTGGCCCTTAAGAAGACCAGCAGCTTCTGCTACCCTGGGGAAGCCACCATCATGCTCTAAAGAAGCTAGGGCTAGACTAATGCCAAGAGGCCAGGTGAAGAGAAGCCACACGGATGAGCACCCAGGTGTGAAACAGTGATGATATCTGCCCAAGCAGGTTGCTGGCAAGATTGCGTGAGGCCACACGGACAGAGTGCTTAGAGTGAACCAGGCAGGCACTAGCAGTTGAGCCAGTATTCACTTCCTTCCCCACAGTTCTCTTGCCCTTCTGACTCTAGAGAGGCCATCTTTTATTCTGGCAGCCCAAGGGCCAAGAGGACAAACTTGAGTGAGTAACACTTTGCTGTTCTTCCAGCATGCTGAAGGAGAACACAGTGTTTGTTTAGTGCTGATACAGCACTTCAAATCTAGGCTGACTTGTAAAGCACACATTACATTTAAGAATTGCCTTCTGGCCCTTTCTGGAAGGCTTCCTCAGAGAGCCCAGTGGGCAGTACACCCATGTTACAAATGTGATGGTGACAACCTACAATGCCTAAGATTTGTCCAAAGCAGCCAAGTGAAACCCAGAATGGGTCTATATATGTACGCATTCACAGCCTGTCAAGAAGAAATTGCACTGGACAGTTGTTAAAAATGGCAAGAAAGGTTTCTGCAGTAGGGGAGAGAGGCAAGTATAGAACTGAGTTCAACTCTGCATACAGCAAAGACAGCTGAGGATTTATAGCCAAGGTGCAGGGGTATAGTCAGGTGTCAGTGGGTGGAAAATCACTGAGAGGAGCCTAATTAGATATCAAGGGTTGGGGGAGTCTCCATAAACTGAGTTCAACAGGCCAAGGCCTAGTCAAGAAGCGAGCTCAAAGGAGACTGACTAAAGTCTGGCAAGGAAGGAGTCCTTGTCAAGCCACACCTTCTATTTATTATCAGATTAAAATTCTCCAATATGTGTAATACAAATTCTACTTCCATCCATGCATCCTTCCACCCATCCATCCATCCATTTCACTTACTTTCTAGTTTAATTTTCCTTTCTTCATTTAGTGAATATTTCTATTTATGTCCTAAGTAAAAGGAGCAGCCTAATAAGCAATCTCTCCTATCATCTATCTATCTATCATCTATCTAATCTATCATCTATATCTATCATCTATAATCTACCTATTATCTCTCTATTATCTACCTATTGATCTAGCTACTATCTATCCATCATCTATCATCTATATCATCTATCATGTATCTGTCATCTTTCTAGCCTAGCATATACACATGCATGTCCAACTTCACGCATATGTACATATGTGTTTATTATATTTATGTCTGTATATATGGTGATATATACATTAGGTGATGTATGTGAGAGAGAGAGATTTGCGGTTGAAGCAGGCAATGTGAGAAAGGCACAGAGGTGAGAAGCAGCGTGGTGCATTCAGGGGACTGAAAGCTGATTAGCTTGACTGGAGCCAAGGGCAAGGGGATGGGCTGGCTTAGTTTATGTCCCTTGGGGGACCAAAGAGAAGGAGCAGATGGGACATATTAGCTTCACCAGGCAAAGGTCACCTTAATTGGAGGTTTAGGATCGTCACTGAAATAGGTGATAGTCCAGCCTAAGTGACCTGCAGTCTGTGGGAGGAGCCACCTGCTTAAGCGTGGCCCTACAGTCTCCCGAATGCACCTTTCTTAGACATTTATGTTTTTCAAGACCACCAGTCCCATGAGTCTCAGAAAAAAGACGGCAAGTACATAAATTACAAAAAAAAAAAAAGGTTTTCAAATGCCCTAGGGAGAATCGCTTCATCACAGGCTCCTCAGCATCTAAGCTGTTAGAAGTTTTGCAGTGCAGCAAACCCCAGGAAGAGCACATGCCCTGTAACCTACTATGGGAAGCACTAGGCTAAGACAGCGTGTTTCCTAGAGGCTTCTGCTCCCATTTACCATGCTGCCAGGGAGTAAGGCACTGGCACATCGGCAAGCATGCCTTACTCTGGAGATGAGCAGCATCGTTCATTCTAAGAGTGTCTACACCTCTCTCTGCCCCAGAGGAGCTGCTTAGGAAGCGCACACTGATAGGAGAGGTGGACATGGCGGAAGGCAGGCTGGGGCGCTGGGAGGGAGTGTAAACTGCTGCCGGGACTCAGGCAGGGAGAGAGGCCTAAGCTGAGTTTCCAGGAAACGGCCTTGTAGCGGGGCCTTGAGAGAGCTGGGTCTTTGACAGGTGGAGGGGGGGGCGTTCCAGGTGATGGAGAAAACAGGAGTCACTGCAGCACCAGGCAGGAGGTGGGATCCAGTCCAGCAGGCGAAGGACACAAACTTAGACTTGAGGCATTAGATGTGTCAAGTCATCAGTATAAGTCGGGGCGGGGGTGGGGGGCGGCAGGCAAAGCCCTGGCTCCCAATCTCTCCCTTTCCACATGCACCTGGTGTGTGCACGTGCACATGGGTAGCTCTGGCTCACTCAGGCAGTCATTCTTACCTGGGGGAGGGGGTGGGAAGGGAGCACGGACTTAACTCTGGGGGTGGGAAGGGAGCATGGACTTTATGAAAAAGCCTCTTGGGTGACTCTGATAGTCCCTATACTAGCCATCCCTTTTATTTTCTGTATTCTGCTGCTCTGACAGTTTGGGGCCTTGCTGCCCCTCCCAGGGCTGCTAATTCCTAAGGACAGTGAATAAGTCACCCAAGCGCATGCTTTTCAGACACAGACCAACCAGACCAGAGCTTACACCCTGAGTGACCCCCTCCAGGGGACTCTCACTCATAATCACTACTCACCTGCCCTAATCACCCAGGGCCAGGTGCCAGACACCTGGGCAGCCCCTGTGCCCCAGAGCCCTCTCCTATTATTCAAATTAGCTCATCTTAGGCCTGTTTACCTTGCCTTGCCTGTTGCTTTTCACAGAAACCTCAATAAAGGCTCTTGCCCACAGACTCCCACTCTCCTTGCCCCCTGACCAAACCCAGTGCTTCCCTGTTGGGATCTGACTGGGGCACCATGCCTCCTGTTTCTAGGCACCTGTGTGGAGGCCTCTTCCTTCATGACAGTCATTTTAATCCCTGCGTGTCTTACTACACCCGATTAAAACAAATCCCAAATATCCTTATGACAAGCCTGGGGCTAGGGTGATCAGGACAGTCCACTTGATGCCTATTGACCTGCGTAATTATTAATGACACCTCCTTCACTTTCAAAGGTGTCCCAGTTCAAAATTCTTCAGGACATTGGTATGGGCAAAGATTGTTCCTAGGTAATACCTTAAAAGTGGAGGAAACTCAAGCAAAAATGGACAAATGGGATTTACATCAAGCTAAAAAAATTCTACACAGCAAAGGAAACAATTAACAAAGCAAAGAGACAACCAACCTACAGAATGACAGAAAATATTTGCAAAATATCCATCTGACAAGAGATTAATAACCAGAATAGGTAAGGAACTCAAACCACTCAATAGCAAATAATAATAATAATAATCCAATGAGAAAAATATCTGAATAGACATTTCTCAAAAGAAGACATACAAATGGCCAACAGATATATGAAAAAAATGCTAAATGTCACTAATCATCAGAGAAATGCAAATCAAAATAATGCAATATCATCTTGCCACGGTTAAAATGGCTGTTATCAAGAAGACAAAAAATAGCATGCTGGCAAAGATGTGAAGAAAGGGGAATATTCTTACACTGTTGGTGGGAATGTAAATTACTACAGTCATTATGGAAAACAGCATGGCAGTTCCTCAAAAAACTAAAAATAGTACTGTATGACCCAGCCATTCCACGGCTGGGTATCTACCCAAAATAAAAGAAGTTGGCATATCAAACAGATATCTGCACTCCCACATTTATTGCAGCACTATTCACAATAGCCAAGATATGAAATCAACCTATGTCTATCAATGGATGCATGAAGAAACTACCATGCATATAAACAATGGAATATTGTTCAGCCTTTGAAAAGAAGGAAATCCTGCCATTTGCAAAAAAAGGATAAGCCTAGAAGACATACTAAGTAAAATAAGCCAGTCACAGAAGGACAAATACTGCATGATGTCACTTATATAAGGCATCTAAGTCAAACTCATAAAAACAGTAGAATGGTAGCTGCTAGGGTCTGGCAGGGGGAAGAAATGGGGAATTGTTTTTCAAGGTATAAAGTTTCTGTTATGCAAGATGAGTAAGTTCTGGAGATCTGCTGTACAGCAAAGTACCCATGGTTAACAATATAGCATTGTGCATTTTAAAATACATTAAGAGGACAGAGTTCATGTTAAGTGTTCTTACAAAAAAACTGTGACTTACAAAAGTACACAAATTTTTGGAGGTGATGAATATGTTTAGTTCCTTAGTTGTGGTGGTGGTGTGTGCATATGTCCAAACTCATCAAGAGGTATACATTAAATGTGTGCAATTTTCTGTATATCAATTCTATTTCAATACAGCTAAAAAATAAAAATTTAAGAAGTTAGAAGACAGAAAACTGGAGGAAGTTAGAAGACAGAAAAATGGAAGGAGGTCAGGAAGGAATCAGGAAGCTGAGAGATTTAGAGTCCAGAGGGAAATGTTTGTTTCAAAAAGAGGAAGGGTATTTCTCAGAAAAAGACACACTGGGGGAAGATAAGACACATTCTGAGGAGAAGGGGAGAGAAGGTGAGAATGTCATTATAGGGTGAAATTCTCAATAAATTATGAAGTGAATTCATCTGGTATGAGTTTGGGACGTGGGGGTGGGTTTGTGGACTGGGGAAAAAGAAGGAGATTGGGAACAGCTGTTGGGACGCTAGCAAGGGATGAAGAGCTGGGCTGTGCAGCAGCCTGAGGGGCTGGTGGAGGTTGCCCGGCTCATCAAGGAGCCAAGGCACACAGTTGCACAGCTTCCCCTCCATGTCGCACTGGCCAGGAGATAGAGGAAGGCAGGTGGTGGCTTATCCATGGTTTGTTCCTGACAAGGCAGCCATAGAAAGGGGGACTTTGCAGGGGTTTGGTCTGTGTGTGAGGATATAGCTGAAAATGGTTTCAGGAGGGACTTGCAGGATAAAAGAATGGGGTGTTCTTTATGGAAATAAAAAGCAGGTGAACCAGGCCTGGGGAGAAGTGGAAGGGGAGGCAGATCATGGCCAATGACGGCAATGTCAGAGGGCTTGGCCTGGGAGCTGGTTTGATTTTTGAGGGATGAAGAAACCCAAGATGAGGATGTTTCTGTGTGTGGCTGAGAAGAGTGGAGTCAGAGGCCACCAGAGAGGGCCTGGGAGCAGGGTTTCAGTAGAGTCAGAGCATGGAGGTTGGTGTCCTCTCCCATCCTGGAGACAATGGCAGGGGGCAGAGTGAAGAGGGTGTTGAGGGTCTGGGCCCCCAACCTCTGAGAAGATGGAACTTTGTGGGGGTGTGCTGTCAGGGAGTGGCATTATTTTCCAGTGATGTGGTGAACACGCCACCATGGAGTGGACACAGATAATGTGGTGGGGTTGTAGCGCAGTTAAGATGATTAGTAAGGAAATGGAGCGTCAAAATCACATGTTTCTTCTTGATATGATCAGTAAATACACAACCTTGCAATTATCATACAGTTTTTTTTTTTAACAATCTGTTGCATATCTAGGCCAGTGCTTCTTTCTGAAGGGGATAACTTTAGTGGTGATAGAAAACAAAGATCATTGTCCTTAAAAACCTGGAAAGTAATTGTAGAGACATAAAGTAACTAGGAACCCTCTAGGTTTGCATTCAAAGCCTGCCATTCCATGCTGAGGGCTCTGGGCCTCAGGCTTCTCATTTCAAAGACAGACATGGGAACTCCTGTGTTGTCTGCCTTCTAGAGTGTGGCCAAGAACTGGGGTGAGAAGAGGAGGCGAAGGGGCGTCAGGCACACTCAGCCCCACCTGCACAGCAGTGTAAGCGTGTGCTGTAAGAGTGTGGCTGGGTTTCAGAGAAGGTAAGAGATGGGAAAGGCTGGGGTTGCACAGGGAGAAGATTGAATAAACTGTGCGAAGAGTCTTGGGCTGGTTCTTTAGGAGGAAAGTCTGGTATGAACAGAGAACTATTATTGTCCTAGAAATGAGGAAATTGGGAGAATACAGATCATCAGAGTCCACCTAATTAAGGCTGGGCTTAGTCACCCTAACAGGAAATCTGGGAGCCTGATCATTGGAGGCATCCCCTGGACTCAGAAACTCAGCCAGTCCAGACTGGGAAGGCTCTGCCAGGCCATGGAGGCCTAGCTAGTGCACGCTCAGGCTTTCCACTGTGGGCCCACACTCAGCCCTCAGCTATGGGTGGAAACACTACTCCCAAGGGCTGGCCCAGGGGCCTTGGCCAAGGCTGTAGACCCACGCTGCAGCCACAGCTTGAAGATCTACACGTCACCCCATTTACAAGGTCTGCAATGAAAAAAAGAAGGACATTTTTGGAGAAGGAAGAGTCTGGAAACAAAAAGAATGGGGTCGTATTAATTTTGCTATTCCTATGTAACAAATTACAAAGTTAGCAACTTAAAACAACTCATTTATCTCACAGTTCTGTAGGTCAGAGGTCCCGGTGGGCTCAACTGGGTTGTCTGCCCAGAATCCCACAACTGAAATTGAGTTGTTGGTAGGACTGCATTCTTTTCTGGACAATTTGGGGAAAAAAATTGTTTCTAAGCTCATTCCGGTTGTGGGCAGAATTCATGTCCTTGTGGTTGTTGGACTGAGGTCCTCACTTCCTTGCTGGCTGATATCTGAGGACCACCCAAACTCCTAGAGGCTCCTCTCAGGGTGTGGCCCCATGGCACCTCTGTCTCAGGAGAAGAGAACCTCCCTAGTGTACAAGCCCCTTTAAGCATCAAAGCTCTCTGACTACCTCATCTCCCACTACCAGAAAAAAATGTTCTACTCTTAAAGGTCTCCTGTGATTAGGTTAGACCCACGCAGAAAATATCTCCTTAAGGCCAACTGACTGACTAGCAACCTTCATAACATTTGCAAAGTCCTTGCACCAAATAAGTAACATAATCTTGAGAGTGATAGATTTTCATAATCACGTTTACTCACTCAAGGAATATTACAAAAAAGACAAGAGTCATTAGGGGTCATCTAAGAATTCTACCCCTGCCGCAGGGCTAGAGATGAAATGCAGTGAGGACAGCCCTGAAAGGAATTTCCTGGTGGGGGCTGTCCCTGGGGGGAAGGGGAATTCAGTTTGAGGGTCTTTTCAAGGCCTCTGTTCCTCCCTTAATAAGCTCTTCAGACGAATACAGTGAGAATCAGGGAGGCAGCCATGGTTGGGAATCAAAACGACCACGGACTTGGAGATCATCTGAACTGTGTTCGTCACTTCTTGCTGTATCAGTTACTTAAAATTACCCTGAAACCTAGTGGTTTAAAAAAACACATTTATTTAGCTCATGACATTGTAGTGTGGGGTCAGGCTTCATGGGGATGGCTCCCCATGGCATCGCCTGGGCAACTCAAAGTGGGGTGGAGGGTCCGCTTTCAAGAAGGCACACTGCATGTCTGTCAGCAGGGGACCAAGCCACGTTCTTCTCCTTGGGCCACTTGGGCACCCTCAGAGAAGGGTGATTGGGTTCCAAGATAACCCAGGTTTCTTACAGCCTGAGCCCAGAAACTGGCCCAGCATCATGTCCACAGTGTTTCCTTGGCCAAGCAGCCACAGAACCTAGGCTCAAAGAGAGGGCATAAACCCCACCCCTCAGTGGAAGGAAAGTCAAGGGATTCTGGGGCCACGTTTAAGACTGCCACCCTTGCTGTGTGACTTGCCAAAAACTCTGAGCCTTAGAGTCTGACTTTCCTCATCTAGAAAGTAGGAAGAACATCTTATCAGGGTTGCTGTTAGGGTGGCTCATGCGAGAAGCCTGGTTTTAGAGCTTCAAAGGTGGAGGGGTCTCAGAGGTGAGGTCTTTGTACTTTCCCAGAGCAGGGGGCTGCTATGCCTGATGGGAGGGAAAGCAGGAGAAGACGGGCTTGGCCAGCCTCCCCTGGGAGACAGCAGCTCTGAAACTCCTCCCAGGGCCCACCCCAGAGAGACAGGGTCCTGGGGTCCCTGCCATGGGACTGCAGATGGAGCTCACTGGGCTAGCCTGGGCAGCAGCCAGAGTTGTTGGGGTGGGAGGCTGCCTCCTGCCCCTTAGGAAGATGGAAGGAGTGTTAGGAGGTGCCTGGAGTGAGGCTAGGGAATCAGGAGCTGGCTAGGCGTGTCTCCCATAGTTGTGGGTGGTGGCTAGGTGCCTCTTCCTGGACTCACCATGCCAAAGGCTGGGTGTCAGCTTTCCATCGGGGCTGTCAGCCCTGGCCTAGGGAGCACTCGCAGATGGTCTGAGTGCAGGTGCCCTGGCCCGTCCTGGAGAAGGGCCTGTTCCCACCAGGGAGGTCAGAGATCAACGAGCTTGTGTGGCTGGGAGTGATAGCCACACTCCAGCCCGGCATGGATGGAGCAAGCCCGAGCTGATGCCATCAGATCTGCTCTCCAGCCCTGCTGCTGGCGACCTCCTTCTCCAGCTGCCGTGGCTGGCAAGGGGGTGCTGTTTGTCAGCTCTCAGCTGTGGGACAGAGCCTGACTTTGGGTTTTTCATCACACCAGGCTGGGTGAGCAGGATTCAAGCCTGCCTCTGAGTGTGGACAGGACAAAGGGGACTTTTGTTGAGTCTCTCTTTGGTCCCAAGCACTGTATTAAGCAAGCATGACCTGTGACCCAATCCCTACTTTATAGCAGGGAGTGTGGGGCTCAGAAAGGGACAGTAAGGTCCATTGAGTTAGTTCTTTCTGGCAGTGTCAGAAACTGCCCTCCCTTTGGTGGCTTCCAACAACAGTTATCCTCGTACAGTTCCTATGGGGCAGGGATTGGGGTGGCTTCGCTGGGTCTTCTGCCTCAGGGCATCCCACAGGCTCCCTTCACGCAGAGGCTCTGCTTCCAAGCACACTTAGGCAGTTGCTGGCGGATCCCTTGGGGACTGTTGGCTGAGGGCAGGCTCAGTTCTCTGCTGCGTGGTCCTCTCCAGGCCATAGCCTGGCCACCGGCTTTCCCTGAAACAGGCAAGTGAGCAGGCAGGAGGCACCCAGGGCAGAACCTGAGGGGTTTTTTTGTAACCTAATCTTGGAAGTGGTGGCCGATGACTTCTGCCTTGTTCTGTTCATTAGAAACAAGGCACCAGGAGCAGCCTGCAGTCCAGGCACGGGTTCCACAGGAGCACACCCAGGACGTCTGGTCCAGAGCAGGTATTTAACCACACTCTGAGCGCCTGTTGGTGCCACGAACCCCACTCACCACAAACGCACTCACACCACACACACCACACACACTATACCACACACCACACATTACACACACCACACACCACACATTACACACACCACACACTCCACAAACCCCACACCACACACTCCACCAACACACCACACACTCCACAAACCCCACACCACACACTCCACCAACATACCACACACGCCAAACACACCACATGCACCACACACATCACACACCAAACATTACACACACCACGCATGCACAGCACACCACACACATACACCACACACACCACACACTCCACACCCACCACACACACCACATGCATGCCACACACACCACACATACCACACATTACACACACATCACACACACCACACCACATACTTGCCACACACACCACACATTACACCCACCACACCCACCACACACATGCACACAACACACGCATACGTCACACACACCACACACATGCACACCACACACTGCCCACAGTCCACGTACACACATCACACCACACACACCACACATTACACACACCACACATGCACGGCACACCACATATATGACACACATCGCACCACACATCACACATACCATGTACACGTACACACCATGCCATACACACCATGCACACTTCACACTCCACACATTCCACACACCACACACACACTCCACACCATAAACACCACATACACCACGTATTACACACACCACACACACCGCACATATACCACAAACACACACCACACATTCACTCCACAAGTACTCCACACTCCACACACACACACCACACACACTATACCACACACACTATACCACACACACTATACCACACACACACACCACACACACACACCACACACACTATACCACACACACTATACCACACACACACACCACACACACTATACCACACACACACACCACACACACTATACCACACACACTATACCACACACACTATACCACACACACACTATACCACACACACACACCACACACACTATACCACACACACTATACCACACACACACACCACACACACTATACCACACACACACACCACACACACTATACCACACACACACCACACACACTATACCACACACACACC
The DNA here is from genome assembly GCF_028878055.3 of Symphalangus syndactylus. Taxonomy (NCBI): domain Eukaryota; kingdom Metazoa; phylum Chordata; class Mammalia; order Primates; family Hylobatidae; genus Symphalangus; species Symphalangus syndactylus. The sequence continues at coordinate 85,537,461 of NC_072426.2, forward strand.
ACACACACTATACCACACACACTATACCACACACACTATACCACACACACTATACCACACACACACCACACACACACTATACCACACACACACACCACACACACTATACCACACACACTATACCACACACACACACCACACACACTATACCACACACACACTATACCACACACACACACCACACACACTATACCACACACACTATACCACACACACACACCACACACACTATACCACACACACACACCACACACACTATACCACACACACACCACACACACTATACCACACACACACCACACACACTATACCACACACACTATACCACACACACTATACCACACACACACCACACACACACTATACCACACACACACACCACACACACTATACCACACACACTATACCACACACACACACCACACACACTATACCACACACACACTATACCACACACACACACCACACACACTATACCACACACACTATACCACACACACACACCACACACACTATACCACACACACTATACCACACACACCACACACACTATACCACACACACTATACCACACACACACCACACACACTATACCACACACACTATACCACACACACACCACACACACTATACCACACACACACCACACACACTATACCACACACACTATACCACACACACTATACCACACACACTATACCACACACACACACCACACACACTATACCACACACACACACCACACACACTATACCACACACACACCACACACACTATACCACACACACACCACACACACTATACCACACACACTATACCACACACACTATACCACACACACTATACCACACACACACACCACACACACTATACCACACACACTATACCACACACACACACCACACACACTATACCACACACACACTATACCACACACACACACCACACACACTATACCACACACACACTATACCACACACACACACCACACACACTATACCACACACACTATACCACACACACACACCACACACACTATACCACACACACTATACCACACACACACCACACACACTATACCACACACACTATACCACACACACTATACCACACACACACCACACACACTATACCACACACACTATACCACACACACTATACCACACACACACACCACACACACTATACCACACACACTATACCACACACACACCACACACACACACCACACACACTATACCACACACACACACCACACACACTATACCACACACACTATACCACACACACACACCACACACACTATACCACACACACTATACCACACACACCACACACACTATACCACACACACTATACCACACACACACCACACACACTATACCACACACACTATACCACACACACCACACACACTATACCACACACACACCACACACACTATACCACACACACTATACCACACACACTATACCACACACACTATACCACACACACACACCACACACACTATACCACACACACACACCACACACACTATACCACACACACACCACACACACTATACCACACACACACCACACACACTATACCACACACACTATACCACACACACTATACCACACACACTATACCACACACACACACCACACACACTATACCACACACACTATACCACACACACACACCACACACACTATACCACACACACACTATACCACACACACACACCACACACACTATACCACACACACACTATACCACACACACACACCACACACACTATACCACACACACTATACCACACACACACACCACACACACTATACCACACACACTATACCACACACACACCACACACACTATACCACACACACTATACCACACACACTATACCACACACACACCACACACACTATACCACACACACTATACCACACACACTATACCACACACACACACCACACACACTATACCACACACACTATACCACACACACACCACACACACACACCACACACACTATACCACACACACTATACCACACACACTATACCACACACACACCACACACACACCACACACACACCACACACACTATACCACACACACTATACCACACACACACACCACACACACACCACACACACTATACCACACACACTATACCACACACACTATACCACACACACTATACCACACACACACCACACACACACTATACCACACACACACACCACACACACTATACCACACACACTATACCACACACACACACCACACACACTATACCACACACACACTATACCACACACACACACCACACACACTATACCACACACACACTATACCACACACACACACCACACACACTATACCACACACACTATACCACACACACACACCACACACACTATACCACACACACTATACCACACACACCACACACACTATACCACACACACTATACCACACACACACCACACACACTATACCACACACACTATACCACACACACACCACACACACTATACCACACACACTATACCACACACACTATACCACACACACTATACCACACACACACACCACACACACTATACCACACACACTATACCACACACACACCACACACACTATACCACACACACACCACACACACTATACCACACACACTATACCACACACACTATACCACACACACCACACACACTATACCACACACACTATACCACACACACACCACACACACTATACCACACACACTATACCACACACACACCACACACACTATACCACACACACTATACCACACACACTATACCACACACACTATACCACACACACACACCACACACACTATACCACACACACTATACCACACACACACCACACACACTATACCACACACACACCACACACACTATACCACACACACACCACACACACTATACCACACACACTATACCACACACACTATACCACACACACTATACCACACACACACACCACACACTATACCACACACACACCACACACACTATACCACACACACACCACACACACTATACCACACACACTATACCACACACACTATACCACACACACTATACCACACACACACACCACACACACTATACCACACACACTATACCACACACACTATACCACACACACACCACACACACACCACACACACACCACACACACTATACCACACACACTATACCACACACACTATACCACACACACACCACACACACACCACACACACACCACACACACTATACCACACACACTATACCACACACACTATACCACACACACACACCACACACACACCACACACACTATACCACACACACTATACCACACACATCACACACACCACACACACCACACACGCTACACACCACACACACACATCACACCATACATCACCATACACACCACATATACACACACAACCACACACACATTTGTGCACACACAAACCACACAGTCACACACACACACCGTTGCTGGGAGGAGAAGGAGGAGGAGGACAGCATAGGTTAGACAATGGCTGCTGAGAATGCAGCTTCTGCTGTCACTTAGAAAATCATCTCGGGACCCTAAATAGAATTATGAGCCAAGTTGATTCCATTTCAAATAAAACCTAGTTCAAGAAGGAAGTTACAGGATCCAGAAAAACTCTCTTTTATGATGGAATAATGTGTGGAGCTTGGAGGAACCAGGCTGGCCAGCTGCACAGCCTAAGGCTTGCAGTCTCGTGTTCTGGGTGGGCTTCGGCATGCTCTTAACCTTTCAGTGCGACGGTGACACCGCCCTCATGGCTTGGAGCCTGGCACGCACTGCACTATATGCCCTTAGCAAATGTGACCTCACCCCCTTTCCATTTCAGACTACCTGGCTGTCCTCACACAATCCCCAAATTAGCTTTTCGAAAGAAGAAGGATGCATGGTTTCATGGCTGCTGATGCTCACCTCCAAGATAGGATCCAAGGGGTAGGAAGCTGGGAGATGTTTGTGTACGGGTGAAGGTGTGGGTAGGAGCCTGAGGTGTGTTCACGGCTCTGTGCGTGTGTATGTGCGTGTGTGAGGACAAGCAATACCCTGAGTCATGGCACTATGAATGCCCACTAGGTGGCGCTGCCCACCTGCACAGCAATCAAGACCGTGCCAGAGGCAGGTTCTGGGAAGCAGGTTCCCCTGACTCCCCACCCACACGCTCAGCTGCTGAACCTGTGTCTCCTCCTCTGTTCTGGGTCAGAAGTTCACGGCTAACAGATGAGCCCCAGCTGGAAACCTCTGCCATCAGACCCACATCCTATTTGGGCATGGACTTAATATTATGCCTGACTCCCACTTCCCAGCGCTGTACTTGTTAATTTCAGGGAGGAAAGGAAGGCTTCATCTGCTCCATGCCAAGCACTTGACACACATTATTGCTTTGGATCTTCACAACTACCTGTCAAGTGACAACACTGAAGCTCAGAGAGGTTAAGCACCTGCCCAGGGTCACACGGCAGGGAGGTGGAGTGAGCCAGGCCTAACTCCACAGCCCCTCACTTCCATAGCCTGCTGCCTGCTCCCTGCTCTCAGAGGCAGTCTGGTGGAGGAGGGTGTGCTGGGCACAGAGCAGGGAATGTGTGAGGGCCTCAGGACCAGAGACAGAAAGAAGACTGAAGCCAGATGGGGTGGGGCTTCTGCAGTCAGGGGCCTTTGCTCCCTCCCCTATGTGGTGCCGCAGGGTAGCTGTAAGGCTTTGTGAGCCCAGACCTGTGTGAGCAGGGGCTCATCTGACCCTGTCCATATGAGGCTGTAGCCTGGTAGCCCACAGATGCACAGTCAGTGGCTGTGACTTTCTTAGAGGCTGGTGCTTGTTGGGTGGCCAGAGCCTCCACCAGGCCCCATCCTCAGCTCTTTACTCATCCTTCCTGGCCCCTTGCAGGAATCCAAGTCTGTGGTCCTTGGACAGGATGGACTCTGGGCCCCACCTCCTCTGGGACGACTCCCAGAAGCCTGGGAGAGAGGAGTCCAGGCTGGGTGGAGGCCTGTGAGCTCCAGTCACCCTTAGCTTCCTGAGGAGGGGCACGGAGGTCTGTCTGCCACTCTGGCCCCTCCTAGGGATGACAGCGCCTACAGCTGGATAGGATCAGGTGCCCACAGGTGCTCCAGCGCTAAGACGGCAGATTCCCTGCAGGACCATGAGGCAGAGACCCCATCTGCCCTCTGCCTCCCTGCAGGAAATACTACAGAAAGCCAGAGCTATACTATTGCCTGCAAATGTCATCGACCCCCAAGGTCACCTCCGATCACTGTGCCCATCTCCACATGGTTCTGCAGGGCAGCGTGGGTGGTGCATTCACCCAGGGTCCCCGGCCCCATCCAACCTGGTTTAATCCCAGCTCTGCCCCCAGCTATGTGAGCGTAGGGAACTAACCCTCCTCGAGCCTGTTTCATCTCCTGTAAAATAGGGCTCATGAGAGTGACCACCGCCCCTCCCGTGAAGAGGGTGAGGATTTGGCGGAATTGGACCTGCACCCAGCACATATTGGCTCCAGCCTCCCTGACCCCTCACTCCCAGAGCCCAGCCCCTGTGACCTGGACTCCTCATGGGGTCCAGCTGCCTCCATCCACACACATGAAGAAGGTCAGGGCCTCCCACTCGCCATTCCCTTCTTGGAGTTCCCAGCGGGACTCTGCCGGAAGCCAGGAGCCCGGCTACTGCCCCTGAGTGCAAAATCAGGCCTCACAGCAGTTTCCAGAAGGGGCTGCTGCCATGGGCCCTTGGGCTCTGTGGCACGCTCGCCCACAAGGTGTTGGTGGGTGGAGCAAGTGGGGAGTTGGGCTCCTGGGCTATCCAGTGAGCCCTCTGCCCAGCCTTGGGCCTTCCTTCTGGGCATCCCACAGGGACCGGAGTGAGGATGTCAACTTGGATAGGAGGGGTGGGGAGGGGGAGGGCAGAGGGGAGTCCTGCACTGAATGCTCACTGGTGCCAGTGGAAGCTGGGTGCCAGGCAAAGGTCCCATCTCCTCGAAGCTTCACCCCACCAGAGGAGGGGGTCACTCATGGCCTCTTTCTTTGCAGAGAAGGGAACGGTGGCCACCCAGGGGTCATGGGGCTGGTCAGAAGCTGCCAGCCTGATGCCACACCTGCCAGGTTCTCCCCATCGATTGCGTCAGTGCCCCAACACACTTGGGTTAACCTTTTGAGGGTGTTCTGCCAGGGTGGGGCATGCCAGAGCCCTAGGAAGAAGGCAGGAGCCTCCCAGCCTCAGATGGAGCTTCAGATGCAGAGGTATTGGAGGTGGAAGGGAAGCACTTGGGGGGTTTGACGGGGCCCAGTGGGACAGGCTTGTCACCCTGCACTTCTGGAAGGCTCCACAGTTGGCTAATCAGAAGAGCACGGCACAAGTCTCCACAAGCCAGGCAACCCGGATCCTGAGGCCAATGGGGAAGGCATAACCAGTGCCCACCCCAGCCAGGGCGTGGCAGAGGAGTGCACGGACCTGTGGGCCAGGTGCTTCACAGGGCGGCCTCGCCCAATCCTTGGAGAAGCCTGCTGGTGGGGCTGTCTTAGCCCCAACAAGGAACAGCACAGTGAGAGCGTTACAGATGCTGCCAGGCTTGCACCACCAATATTTCATGGGATTGGCTTTTCTTTCCTGGGAAGCTGTGCCCTGGGGAGAGGGAGAGAGCCAGGGGTGGGAGGTCGGGGACAGGGCTGTACAGGAGACTTCTCCATCACAGCCCCAGCATGCCCTCCCCAGCAGCCATGGCATGGCTAGCCCCAAATCTGTACCTCTTACCCTGACTTCTGAGTTTCAGACACAGGTGTCCTCATGTCCCATGGCTATCCCTGCCCAGGCTCCCATGTCCTCATTTTCAGCGCGTCTGCAATGAAGCTGCGACTCCACACTCTTTCCTGCTCCCCTGCCCTGTATCCACAAGGTCGCTCACAGCACAGACAGAAGCCTGAAGCCCCTGCTCTGCCCACCCAGCCGGCTGGTCACCAAGTTAGTCCTGCTCTTAGGTCTCAGACACATGGAGTCTCCCCTTAACCCACCTGCTTCAGCCCCGCCCCCAGTTCCATTCAAGGACTATTTAGTGAGAGCTTTCCCAAGGCCGTACACTGTGATCCCCTGTATGGCGCTCCACGTGGACAGCAAAACAGCCTTTCTTCATGGGTGCCACCACCGCCTCACTCTCCCTGTCACTTAGAAGATAGGGCAGGGGTGCCCTACCACCACTCTCGGGGCCCCTGCCTGCCTCTGCAGCCCCTCACCCAGCATCCCAGCAGCCTGGTGGCAGTATGGGAGCAGCATGACTCTGGGCAGGGTCTCCTCCTCTGGGTCTAGACACCTTCGGCAGTGGGAGGAGAAGTGGGGCCTGCAGGCTGAGGGTGGTCCCCTCACCCAGGAACCCTAGGGGGTCACTCGGGAGAGAGGGGAGGAAAATGGATGGAATGTTTATGTCCCCCCAAATTCGTATGCCAAAATCTTCATCCCCAGGGTAATGGGATTAGGATTGGGGCCTTTGGGAGGTGATTTGGCTCATGAAGGTGGAGCCTTCTGGAATGGGTTTAGTGCCTTATAAAAGGGACCCCCAGAATATTTCTTACCCACTTTCTGCCACATGAAAATGCAGAGAAGCCGGTGGTCTCTATCCCAGAGGAGGGCCCTCATCAGAGCTCTCTACACCTGAGTGGGATGAGGCAGGGGTGGGCATCAGAGAACCCAAGCACTTGATTACAGGACTGATGCTTTCAGCCCTGCCCACCTCTGACCTCCATGGAGGCACAGGGGCTGGAGATTGTGTTCTGTCACATGGCCAGCAATTGCATCTATTATGTCAGTGTAATGAAACCCCAACAAAGCCACTGCAACAGGGGGCTCAGGGAGCTTTCTGATGCTGAAACACATGGGTATGCTGGAAGGGGAGCCCAGAGGGCATGGGCCCTGCCCCAGATCTGGCCCCAAGGACCTCTTCATATGGCCATCTATCTGTAGCCTTTATCATAAACTGTAATAGTAGGGGCAGCTCTTTTCTGAGTTTTGTGAGTTATTCTAGCAAATTATCAAGGGGCGGTCTGTGGGAGCCCCCAGATGTGTACTCTGCCAGGCAGAAGTGCAGGTGGCTTGGGGCCCCTGAGATTTGAGTCTGGCCTCTTGCAGTGGGTGCAGTCTTGCAGGGCAGAGTCCCTAGCTTGTGGGGTCTGTGCTAGCTCCAGGCAGTTGTGCTAGAATTGAATTGAATTGTGGGTCCCTGGTTGGTGTCAGAGAATTGTCACCCACCCCTTCTCTTAGCTCACCTCCTTCCTTCTCCCCTACATGGCAGTATCTCCAGCTACAGATGTGTGGTTCAGATCCCACCCAGAGGCAAGATGGCTTCCAGATCCTCATGGAAGAAGCAGGAAATTAAAGGGAAGCATACCCCTCTGGGGGTAGGAGGCAGGACCCCCTTGGGGAGAGGGCTAATGCTCAGGCCAGAGAGAAAAGGGCTGTATGGCACCGAGGATCAGCTCCGGGTAACAGCCCCACATCCTCTGCACAGCCCCAGGGGAATAGGCCGTGCCTGGGGGATGGGGCCCAAAGCGCTGCTGTCTGGGGCTTAGTCAAGTGAACATTGCCTGGAAACCCGGCTCAAGCCCCCCTTTCTCAATGAGCACATCTGCATTTCAAGCAGTTCACCCTGTGGGGATGGGAAGCCAGGGTGGGGCTGAAATGCCTGGGGCAGACAGAGCTGAAGGGCCCTCCCCAGGGGGAAGACAGAGCAGGCAGTGGGCACAGGCCTCAGGGACATCCCTGAACCCCTTCACGAGGCACGCTAAGCTTGGTTCCTCACCCAGCAGAGAGGCCTGCATTGGCCAGGGCTCTGGAGCATCTGTCTTAGATGGCTTGAACTACAGAAACAAAGAATTACAGACTAGGGGGCTTAACCACAGAAAGCCATTTTCCCACAGTTTCCCATATAGTTCCCACAGGGCTAGAAGTCCAATATCAGGGTGTCGGCAGGGCTGGGTTCTCCTGAGGCCTCTCTCCCTGCCTTGCAGACGTCGCCTTCTGCCATGTCCTCACATGGTCCTCCCTCTGAGTGTCTGTGTCCTCATCTCCTCTTCTTATACAGACACCAGTCATGCTGGATTAGGGCCCATCCTAATGATTTCATTTTAACTCGGTCATGTCTTTAAAGACTCTATCTTCAAATATAGTCACATTCGGAGGTACTGGGGGTTGAGACATCAACATCTGAATTTTTCATAAACACAGTTTAGCCCCAAGAGAGCAGTGGATCTCAAGGACTTAGGGAGAACTCCCTTTCTGAAGGAGGGTTGGAATTTGCCCTTTCAGCCTGGTGGGCCTGAGGGGGAAAGTGATCTGGCCACAGACCGTCAGCTTCCCTGGATGTCCTGACCACCACCGGGTTTCCTAGTCCAGATACAGTGAGGAGCAGGATCACGAGCCCTACCCCGGCGAGTTCCATGGGGCCCAGGCCCTCGGTGGCTGATGCAGTGGACTGTGCTTTTGATCATGGCTGTGCTGGGCCCCAGGGGCTTCTTCATGCTGATCACGACTCTGGAAACTCACGGAGTCTCCACAGTTACGGTCTGGCTGGGCAGGCTGGCCTCACCCTCACCCCTTCTCTGCAGCCTCACAGGGCCCTTTCTGGATCTTTCACACCCAGTGTTCCATTTTCCAAAGCTCCCCACCCATGAGAAGGGACATGCTGTGTGCATTTGAGAGCTTAGATGCTTGCTGGCATCTGTCTGCTGTGCTCAGTGGTGGCCTGGGAACAGGACATGGTAGCAGGAATCAAGGCTATTGGAAAATCACAAAAACATGTGTTTTGATGATGTGGTAAACTCTCCAGTCTATAAAGAAATCCAAATGATGTAACGGGAAAGCATTCAGAGGTCCCAGGCCCAGGGCCTCCAATTCCCACCTCCGTGTCTGGGAAAGATCCTGACCCTTAGGGCGCACAGCAGGACCTGACCTCAAAGAGAAACTCACAGGGGTCCCCCTAACCCTGACAAAAGCAACATGTAGCTCTGTCTTTTTTAACTTATTCAGAAATTCCACCCAAGATTACTCACATACGTGAGATCCAGTCAACAAAGTCCTAAGGAGTGGCTGCAAAACTTTGGCTGGCCAGAGTGTATCCCACTCATTCATTCATTCATTCATTCGGCTAACAGTTTTGGGTCCCTTTGAGCGCTTATTGGAGGCTTTTAGTGGTGGTGCTGTCTCTCAAAGTGTGGCCACCAGGTTAGCGGCATCACCATCATATGAACTTGACATTGGAAATGCAGATTCTCAGGCCTCACCCCAAACTCACCAGTCAGAAACCCTGAGGGGATCCCAGTGTTCTATGTGCCTGTACAAGCCCCTACAGTGATTTCGATGCACACTTAGGTTTGAGAGCCACTGCCCAGGGATGAGGATGGAGGACAAGGGAGTCCAAATACAAGGGTCAAAGTGAGAGAAAAGCAGTGTTGAATGTGCAGGGGAGAGAAAGGCTCCCAGGTCGGGGAGCAGGCCTGAGCCAGGTCATGATGTTCTCCCTTGCTGTGTCAAGACATTTGAGTTCTTGAAATGTAGGGGGAGGCCTTGAGGGATTTAGAGCTGGAATGACACACCATGTTGGACCTTTATAAAGATCGTCTTGAGACCTGTGCTAGGGGAGGTCTGGCAGGGAGCCAGCTTAGAATCAGAAAGACAGTGAGGGCGCTGGTGCAGTAACAGCCCTGGCAAAAGATGAGAGCCTGAGCCAGGGAATGACAGTGGGCAAGGGGGTGGGCTGGGCTCAGGAAACCTCAGGCCAGTGCACCCGCAATGCTGACTGATTGCTGGGGGTGGAGATGAGGGCCAGAGACACCTCAAATGATTCCCAGGTTTCTGGCATGGGGACCGGCTGGTGATGATGTCATTCTTTGGAGCACGGGATGGAGGAGGAGTGAGTTTGGAGGGATCCATAATGAGTTCCATTTGGGATCTGAGTTTGAGCTGCCTGTAGAGCTTTCAGATTGCAATGGAGCCTGGAGCCAGGGGAGACGGGGCTGAGGATGTTGGGGAGGTGGGGGGACTCCCCTGAGAGCAGCAGGGAAGAGCAGACGGCAGACCCAGGTGGGTCTCAAGTAAGCACAGCCCTCAGATCATCGCACTTCGCTGAATCCACTCTGGTTTGAGGACAAGGATGCAAGAGAATCAGGGACATAGTGTGTAAAGCTCCTCACATGGTGAGAGACTTGGGTTGGAAGAGTGAAGGCCTCGGCTGGGTGTGAGTCAGAGCCGTGGAAGATTCCAGAGGGCACTCTCTGACTCTCTGAGCCGCTGTCTTACATAGAGGCAGAACTGCCCGAATGGAGTGAGGCCTCCTCGGTACTGCGCAGACCCCACCAAGGTCCTCTGAAGAGGCGCTGTGGCCGAGCAGGAAAAAGATGGGCCTGGAAACATGTCCAGAAGGGACTGCTCCATCTGAGGGGTGGGGAAGGGAGCATTTGCTTCCAGAGTGGCTCTGTAGCTCCCCGACAGAGACAGGAGGATGTCAGCAAGATTTAGAGGGGGCTTTCTCATCTCTAAGCTGTTGCTCATCACAAAACCCCTTCCCTGGGGTGTCTTGGGGGAAGTTGGACTACAACTTTTTTTTATTGAGACATAATAGGTGAACATATTTTAAGGGTATGTGTGAGAATTTGAAATATTCATATAATGTGTAGATTAAATCAAAGTAATTGGGATACTCATCACCTTAAACATTTGTCTTTTCTTTATGCTAGAAACATTCTAATTATTCTCTTCTGGTTACTTTGAAGTGTACAATAGATTTTTTTTTTTAACTATTGTCACCCTATTGATCTATTGAACATGAGGTCTTGTTTCTTTTATCTAACTGTATATTTGTACCCATCAATGAACCTCTCTTTATCCTTTGCTCTCCCTAATCTTCCTGGTCCCTGGTGGCCACCAACTCACTCTCTATCTTCTTGAGACCCACTTTTTAAGCTTCCACATATGAGTGAGGACATGCGATATTTTTCATTCTGTGCTTGGCTTATTGCACTTATCATGATGTCCTCCAGGCTCATCCATGTGGCCATGAATGACAGAATTCCATTCTTTTTATGGATGAATAGTATTTCATTGTCCACTCATTTCTTTATCCATTCAGTTATTGATGGACACTGAGTATCAGTCAAGCTCAGTGACCACATGTTGGCTATTGTGAATACTGCAGCAGTAAAATGGGGGTGAAGATATTGCTTTGATAAACTGATTTTCCTTCTTTTGAGTATAGACCCAGCAGTGGGGTTGCTGGATCATATGGTAGCTCCATGCTCTCCAACTTTGGGGATAATGCAGAATGGTCCCCTCATATAGGAGCTGGGTCTCATGGACCTCAAGAGTCCCCTTGACACTGAGGTGGGTCACCCTGAGGCTCATTCTCCAGGTGACTGTCTACTCCAGGTGTATTAGCTGGTGAGGGGGACAATCCACAGCCCATCCTCACCAAGTGTCACTTCACTGAAGACTGAGCGGAGAGGGCATTCGAGAGCCTTGCTGGCTGGGCAGGGAGGGTTTCAGGCTTGAGTCTGTTTTCCTTTCATTCATCTGCCTCTTACAGTTCCAGTTCTTGGTTGCGGGGGGCAGTCATTTATGAAATGAAATCACACACTGGGACTGTTTTGAGGATGAAGAGGGTGGGCATAGACCATGTCAATGTCACCCATGCAGCTTTGAGGGAACGCGCTGGCTAGTAAGTGATAGCACATGATACAAGGATAGTCTTGGGCTGGTCCAGTGCCTCCCTGACGCCTCGTGGGGTGCAGGCACCATATGGGATGCAGTCCTGTAGTGTCGCAGTCTGACCTGGGCACCGCAGAGTCTAGCGGGATGGGAGACAGGACACTGGCAGCCGCCTGTGGAGGGTGTGATGTGATGGACAGTGCTGTCTGTGGGATGGGTGGGCACAGGAAGCAGGCGCGGGGCTCAGGACAGCTCTTGGGGCACTATCTGAGAATGTCAGTGAAGAAGGGTGGAAGATCCTTCAGGCCAGGGAGAGAGTATATTAAGAGTGGAGGTGGCAGGGACCCTCCAGGCAGGTGGAAGATTTTCACCATGACTAGAGCAACAAAAGGGAACAGGAGCAGTGGGAGATAAGGCTGTGCCCAGCTTGGGCCAGGCCACGGAGACTTGGGGCTTAGCTCTACTTGGGAGGGAATAGAACTTTCTGCAGGGAGTTGTGTATTCTAGCAAGACTGCGCTGGTAGCAATGGCCTGGATGATACAAGATGAGGGGTGCAGCGGCCATTAAGAATGGGCTGGGAGAGGAAGGGACAGCCAGATTGGAAGACTCTGGCACTGAGTGGGGATCATGAAGGTGGGAAGAGGGGTGTCCAGGCCTCCATGGAGCTGGTGTCCCCTGTAATGCATCATAAGTATCTTAGACATGTGCTGCTTTTCTGACCATCTTATTTTTGAATTGCAAATTTGAAAATAAATAAGCTTAAAAAAAACCCTAAAGTTGATTGTACTTGTTTTTGAAGAGAAACGTAGGAAATTAACTCAGTTTCTGGGTCTCCAAGTTGCCTTCCAATTCCTGTTGAAAACTTGGACAGGGGACCTTGTAACATCCTTGTCGACTGTCCTTATTAACTCCACATTTTATTTCAATTGCGCTGAGCACCTGCCTCCAATTACTCGGCTCTGGCAGAGAGCAGAGCTCTGATTAAATGCTGGGCTCTGTGTTAGTACAGCATCACCCAAGCGCAGGCCATCATCCATCTTCATCAAGCCTGAGGCCTCGGTGGCCTGACAGCCATTCCAGGAGGGACCAAGGATGGTTAGCACCCAGAGGCCACATCACCCAACATAGGCTCTGTGGTGCCCAGAGAACGATTTGTATTCATTACTGTTCTCTCCAATCATTGTCCAGGCTTTTCTTGGGCTGCTGGTGAGCTGGCACAGACAGCCCAGCCAGGATGTAAAAGGGAGGGTGTGGGGCATGGGGAGGTTAATGACAGGGAGGATGCAGATGACAATGACTACAAGATAAGCTGGGGGCGTCAGGGGTTGCCACAGCTGTGGACGAGCCCCGTCACTGCCAGAGCACCTGCCCTGGTGGGGCAGCACCCGCCATGGGACTGATCCTCCCTGTGTGTGCCACATAATGAGGTTATGAGGCCAGCATTCTCAGGTTCTTTTTCCATTTTATAGATGAGGAAGTGGGGATTGCCTCATGACCGCTCACCCAGAAGAAGGAATCTGTGTTCCCAAAGCCCACCACAGAGCATGGCTGCTCCCCTCCAGCCCCCATCCAATGCTTGAGAAATTGACTTTCCCACCCCCACTGCTTCCGGCCAGGAGATGCTCCTGCCCAGTGGGGCCAGGTGACTGTGGTCAGGAGCAGTCACCTCCTCCACTTCCCTGGCAGACAGGCAACTTGATTCAAGCAGGGCTGATGACTGGAGGTGTTAAATGCAGGTAAGTGTGTGTGTAAAGCCGAGTGCTTAGCCCTGGAACACAGGAGGAAATAAGTGTGGAGCCTCCTGATTCCTGGGGTCGGCGAGAGCTGGGTTGGAGGGGCAGCTCGGCTTCAGTGTTCTGCCGTCTTGATCTTGGGCAAGTCTCTCATGGGTGAAAGACTGCCTCAGGGAGCCACACCTCTGAGATGGAGCCCCAGGGTCACCTTTACTACCGGGGAACTAAGGTCTGGAATCTCCCTATTAGCACATTCAGCCATAACAGGGGAGACAGTTGGCCCTGGGCACAGAGTGTGGGGTACTCAGCCACACGCAGTCACAGCAGGGCGGATGCCTGCAGAATGCTCTTCTTCTTCTTCTCCCAACACTCCCACTGGAAGAGCCGCTCACCTTCTGAGGGGACACACACCTGGTGAACACAGCCAACAGCCAAGAGACAGACACTTGGCTGTGAACAGCAAAATCAGGGTCCCAAACTGGGGAGTCTGAACTTCCCCCTGAGTGTCCAGCCCATGTGTGCAGCCAGCCCATGTCTGGAGAGTGCAACTTGGGACGAGGGGAAGGAAGTCAAGTTTACACCATCCTGCCCTGTCCTGTCCACATGTCTTTAGGCTCAGAGAGCAAAGCTTTAGGCATTGTAAAGAAATCTCTGGGATCCCAAGGCCCCAGGTGTGGGGGCTGGCAGATGTGCTGGGAGCCGGCTCTCTGCCCCCTTCCTCAACTGGGCCTTGTCCCCCCAAGGACCTCCTGTGACTGAAGGCTCCTGTGCCCTCCCTTCCTGGGGCCTGACGGGTCAGGCTGCCCACTGCAGGCTAACTGCACTCTCCAAGCCTATCTGCTCCCTTTCTCACTGCTCCTCACACGGCGAAATGCTCCACCTTCATTTCTGGAGCCCACTTGGTCCTCTGCAGATTTGAAGGTGTTTCCCAGGAAGGCAGGTAGTTCAAGAGGCTGACTTGGGAAAATTCATCAGAGAAGCCCTGGCTGGGGAGGAGAGTGAGGGGCAGGTGTCAGGACACTGACACCTGGCGTCTGGGAGGTGGCCCATTTCTGAGGGTCTAGAAAGAGCAGTGCTGCTCCTTGAGAGGGGTGTGGCTAGCGAGAGTGGCCTGTGCTTGTTAGGGTCAGAGGAGCTGCGCTTGAATCCCAGCTCTGCCTTTTCCCATCTGTTATCACTTTGGACAAGGCACCTAAATTGCTCCAACTCCGTTTCTGCACAGGTGTGGGCTGACTTTAGTAGAAAATGAATTTATCGAACAGATGGGGTGGTTGACAGAGAATCCTGGAGCACAGGCTCGGGGAACAGGCAGGTATCAAGGCAAGCTTGACCACCGAGGTCAACCTGGAGGTGGGGGTGGGTGGTGGGGAGGTGTGGGCCACACCCTGCCACCCCACTGTGAGGCCTGGCAGAGCTTACTGCTGGGTGGCAGAGTTCAGGTAACAAGTAGGTGGGTGCAGCAGCAGGAAGATGACTGAGTCTGGACTGCCCTGCTCCGTGTCTGTAGCAGCAGCTGGGTCCTGAATCCTGCAGGACTCATCCATGCTGGGGCCAGTTCTTCAAACACTAAGGGCGTTCAGAGGCTTGACAGCAATAGAGAGAACAAGAGGCACTCTAATGCCCAGTGTGTCTGCTTTCTGGGGAATCCTACAGACTAAAGATGAGGTCTGTTGGGTTCCTGACTCCTGGAGGGCCATCACTGAGCAACCAGAGGTTCTGTCTCTGACAGCTTCTCTGTAGCCACAAAGCAACTCCCTCATCCTGTGTCTCCATTGCCCAGTGAAGAGGCACCTGCCAGTCCCAAAAAGGATCTCGTGAGGCATCCAGGGTCAACTTACCCACCTGGCTCAGGCTCCAAATGCACGCACAATGCCTGGATCAAAGGGAGGAGAAAGAGGCTCACTGGTGGATACACTTTTATGTCACAAACCTAAGGAGAAGAGGAAAGAGCTGTTTGAATGAGTAATTTTGGATCTTGGAGGATAATATGGAGAGGGTCATTTGTCTTTGGATTTTAACCGGGACTTCCATGGAGAAAAGTTGGGGGCTGTTACTAGACATCCTACAGGTTTGGGAGATGTAAAAGCTCTAGCCCTGCTCCAGCAACAGGATGAAGGCAATATTTCACCCTCGGCTTATTCTGCCAAAGATACAACAAGACAAATGCCACAAGGACAGTCTTTAGAGTTAGTACATGTGGGTTTGAGGCCCACCTCCCCTCCCTAACAGCTGGGTTCTATTTAACTTTGCCAAGCCTTAGTGGCTTTCCTTCAAATGAAAGTCAGGGTCTATTGCCCAGGGACATTATGAAGATAAACTAAACTAGTTTTTCTATACCTCCTAGAATAGGAGATAGTAAATTTTCTCTATAAAGAGTCAGAGAGTAAACATTTTAGGCTTTCAGGCCATAAGGTCTCTGTTGCAACCACTCAACTCTGCCATCATAGCCTGAAAGCAGCCATAGACAATGCATAAACAGATGAACCTGGCTGTGTTCCAATAAAACTTCATTGATATACAGGCCTTAGTTTGAGAAGCCTCTCCTGGAAAATAGTAGATACTCCTCCGCCAGAGAAGGCTGCATCGAGTGATAAAGAAATTGAGGATTATGCTCAACAAAAGGGGGCATGGAGAATGGCTGAAGGAAGGGGGAGGGGCTCAGAAGGTGTCCCCAGAGAATTACTGGTTTGCACTTTACAGCATCTGCTTCCGGCACTCCCTGACAGACGTGGCAGACCCCCCTCGAATACCCCCGCACCCAGGCCGAAGCGTGTCCCAGACCCCTAGAGTGGGCTGGCCATGTGGGTGCATTGAGTGGGAGGTGCTGCCCAGTCTTGAGGCTGGATGATCTTTCCAAACTGGATGACATGTGCCATCACTGGGGGTCCTGACCACAGAAGAGTGGGTAAGGCTACTGCAGCACTGCTAGTCCTGGCAGGGATCACACTTGCTTGGGTGGGGGTGTGCTCCTGTGACCCCTTCCCTGGCCCGTGGAAGCTTTGGAGCCAGTCCTCTAGTACAGGATCACCCTCTGTGCAGGAACCCACGGCAAGCGCTCGCATCAGGACCTAAGTCACCAGATGTTGACCCTAGGGGTCGTACATGTGCTGCCTTTACTTCAGATTCAGCAGTGGAGTCTGATCCATCTGCCTGGGGCTGGGAACCGGGGTGAGTGTGGAGGGGGAGAGAGCACTCAAATGGTACCTGGGGATGTTATCTCATCCCATGTGCAAGGGTTTGAGCTCCCATCACTCACTTAGATCACCCCAGCCCCCACCTTGCATGTGAGGGAGCCAAAGCCTTCAAGAAGCTCACAGCCTCCTGGTAAACAGGGAACAACAGCAGAAGCTATTCAAGGTTACATTTTGGTTTTTCCCTGCCTGTCTATTTTCCATTGTTCAAGATTATTCTTGAATTTTAATCTGTTTTGATGATGGAGATGTAGACATTCAGAACTGTCCTAAACTTCCTCCTAGGTCATAAATGTGTTGTCATTAGCATGAGACTCTCCCCCCATGGATCCCCTCCCTCAGGCTCTGGATGGCTGCTGGGGGTGTGCCCCTAGCCTGCCGCCAGGCCCCGCAGCCACACCCTCTGTGACAGGGGTGCTGGGCCCTGATAGGAGCGTCCCCCAATCTGTACTTGGTGAAGCAAGACCTGTCACTCTCACCCTTTATCACACTCTCACCCTTTATCACACTCTCACGGGCTGTTGGCTTTCTCAGCCTTTTTCCTGGTCTGTGCTTGTCAATGTCCCATTAGCAGAAGGACAGGCAGTGGGAGAAATCTGTGTCCTCTCCCTTGTGTATGACCCCGTGGTCTTTAATTAGCTCATGACACCAGTGGTCTATAATTTCCGCCCAAGACCCGCTTTGATTTTTGCAGCACAAACATTGCGCGAGGACCACTGATAAGGTTCACGGGGGACAGAGCAAAGAGCCCAGCACTTCTCGAGCAGATGGCCAAGGGATTGCATGGCCCATATCGCTAATCCCTTAATGAGGGCCTGGGGGCTGCTGAGGGCAGGGGCCAGGGGGAGCGAGGGCTGGAGAAGCACAGCCCAGGCTACGCAGTGGCCCCAGGAATGTCTTACACTAACAAACCAGCCCGCAGGGCAGCTCCTCTGGCCTCATCGTCATGCTCATGGAAACTTGTGCTAATTATGGACAGAGCAACGTGGCTCTGCAAAGGAAGCTCCTTTGAAATCTCATGGCCTCTGATGATAATACTTCAGAGCTGTGACATTATCACAAACAGGCATTGGTAGGTGGGCAGGGTGAGAATGTGCTGGCCCTGCACGGCCTACCCAGCCACGCCTCGTGGAATGATGCTGCAGGGGGGGACAGCTCTGCCATGCACCACAGCCGCTGCTGATATGTCTGTTCACAGCAGTGACCATTTTCTCCCCACTTGCTTTAGCTTGAGGTTTAGATTTCACCATCTCATCAATTCTCAAGACAGCTTTGCAAGGCACCTGTCACTGTTCCCAAATTACAGATGAGGCAGTCTTGCTGAAGGTCACCCAGTTGAGAAGGAGCAGGAGTGTGATTTGATCGTAAGACTGCCTCTGAAAACCCATGTAATAACCACTACGATGGTGCAGTCACCTTAAGTCCCCAAACTAGGCTTGCCGTAGCAGATGGACCAGGCTTGAGGACCACTCCGTGTCCTCATCATTCCTGACTGCTCTGCTGCTCCGCCATCCAATCTCACTGTCCACAAGGCAGCGCCGTAGACAAAGCCCCATCCCAAGTGGCAGGTGTGTTCCTCCGCAAGCCCAAATCCTGGCAGCCCCGCCCACAGGTTCCAGCCTCCATTGCAGGGCCCGTGCTCTGGTGCTGGCATGGTCAAGCTGCCCACCAGGCTGCGACATGAATCTGACCTGGGCCATGTGAATCTGTTCCATCCCCATTCCTGGAGCTGGTCCATCCCCTGAGTCTTGCCTCACAGCCACAGCAGGGTGCCTGCCTGCCTCCACACATGGGATTGGAAGAAGTGTGGCCTGTCCCTCTGCACACTCGCCCTCCCTCATGCCCTCTTTGTGGGTGGATGCTGACCAGACCCAAGCCCGCTTAGCTTGCTTGGACTCTGGACAGGGGCAGTGACCGCTCTCTGCTGAGGCTGCAAGCTGGCGAGACCTTGAGCCACCCCTCCCATTTGATGCCCCCTGGAGCTCTCTGAATGCCCTCACCTGGGCTGGGGTAGAAGGAGAGAAGCCTGCATGCAAAGCAGAGGGGATTGTTTTAAAAGGGGGAAGGGTGGAGCAGCCTGGGACTCAGTTATCTCTGCTTTTATGTTATTTGCATTAAACTTTAGATATCTGTGTGTTCCTTGAACATCTTTCTTCTTGTTCTACATGGTAAGCGCTGTGAGGACAGAGACTTTGCTCACTGTTGTATCACCAAGTCCTAGAGCATTGCCCCTGGCCCGTGCCCACTAGATGCTCCTGCGGAGGTGTGGAGTAAAGGGAGGGAGAAAGGGAAGGAGGGAAGGGCTGTCTTCAGAGGCAGAGCCTGCATGCTGTCACTTAGGATGTGCCATAAGGACCCACACACCTGGGCCTAAATCCTGGCTTGGGGAAGCAAGCACCCACTGTCGGGGGTTCACCTGGAATGTGGGGCAGGGGAAGTGAACAAACAACTCTGAGAGGTAGGTGCTGTAATTCCCAATTTGCAGAGCAAGACACTAAAGATGTCAGGATGTTTCCAGTTTCTGCAAGATTACAGTCCCCCCAGATAAACAGGTGCAGACTTCACATGCATGGAAATTATTTTATGCCAACCTTTAATACATACTACATTTTACATTTTATTTGGATTTTATTAATAAGTTAACTCATTTCTTGTTAACAAAAAAATTGAAAGTACATTTTAAAAATCTGAGCTCACTTGCTGAATCACCACTTACGCTGAGTTTACTGGTACCCAGATGACGCTTGACTTTTTAAGTTCTTTAAGTTCTTTTTATTCACGTTTACCACTGAACTTGACATAGATTATAGGACTGTGTTTATTTTTTAAAAAATTTCCAACAGCAGGTTATTTGCTAAAAGAAATTTCTACTTATCAAGATATTTTGGTTTGTCCCAGTAAAGTGGACATCATATCCCCAGCACCAGCTTCCTTATAAAGGAATGTTGGAAAAAGGTCTTTTTTGTTCTTCTTCCTCTTTTTCTTTTTCCATTGGAACAACATCTGGATCTGAGGTCCTTTACCAAGAAGAGATTCCTCTGTGTTAGTCAAATCCAAAAGTCTTCTGAGTACTGGCTGATGAAATTTCAAAAGGGATTCTCAACAGCCTTTGCATCATCAAAATGGATTTTTATGTTGAAAAACGTTTTAAGTCTTGGCACTGCGTATATGACACCTTGATTTAAGGTAACTGTGGATAAAGTTGTCAAAAATATACCTTCCTCTAATAACATGGTAAGATTTTAGGAACTGAGGCTGACAATAAAAAATAAATAAAAACTGAGACTGGGCAAGGACACTTCTGTGCTCACCACAGAATAGCACTGAGGCCTGGGGAATGGCAGACAGGCTGTTGGAGGCAGTGGCAAGCAGACTTTGAACATAGGGGTTGTCCAGAGACCTTGCTGCTGTCTCCAGGAGAGAGGTTGAAACTGGCCCAGTGGTCCAGGACACAGGCCAAGAGAGTGTGTATGTCAAGGTGTTAGAAAGTTACTTCTCAGGGAGAAACCCTGACCTTGTCAATCCAGAGGTATCTGGAGCTCAGAGAGGTTGGAACACCTGTCCAAGATCACACAGCTTCCAAGTGGGAAGGTGGGATTCAACCCTAGTTCTAATCCTTGAGTTTCTAGTACAGACTGTCTTCTCTTCCATGAGGCTTCTACGGAGGCCTCTGACCTCCACGCTGTGCTGAGAAGGGGATAGAACTGTGGGCAGAAGGACAAAGGGTCAGGAAAATGACTCCAGCGGATGCTCCAATTCTCTGCCTGGTGCTTGGCCCAAAGGCCATGCTCTCTGCACCCGACATTGCTTCCTGGTAGTTTACCCTTACTTGAGGGTATGGGGTGTGCTGCTTTCACAGGCCCCAGAGGCTTCCAACACAGACAGTGGGGACCCTGAGCTGAAACGCCATGTGATTCAGTGCATCCGAGATGACAAAGTTCTCGCACTGTAATGCCTGTGGGTTGGGGTGTTGCAGACTCAGTGTCAGGAGGGCTGGGTCTACATTCATTCATTTCACAAACATATTTATGAAGATCTCATTATGTGCCACCCACTGTTTTCGGCTCTGGGAACATTGCAACTGCAAAAATCCCAGGCCTTAGATAATGTTACCATTTTAGATTCTATGGCCCAGGGGTTAACCATGCAGAGTCAGGAAGCCTGGATGGAGTCCTTGCTCTGCCACGCGCCAGCTGGTTGCCTTGGACAAGTCACTTAGTCTCTCTGGGCCTATGTTTCCCCACCCGTAAAATGGGAAGGTGCTGAATGAACCAAAATGAATGAGCACTGTGCATGGGAGGCACTCAGGGCACAGCTCGAGACTGTGAGCCCGGTGAAAGCAAGGTGCTGCCCTGGAGGGGCTGACGGTCCCCACAAATGGGTGGAGCCCACACTGTGCGATGATCAGGCTTCGGAGCGGGAACAGAAGGGAAGCGAAATGGGGAGTGGGTGTGGGGGAGTCAGGGAAGGCCTCAGCAAGAGGGAGACTGCTGTCGGGACCAGAGCGTTCCTCCACCCAGGGTGCCACAGGCAGGTTCCTTGAGCCTCTGCCCAATGTGATCTGGATGGTAAAGCTGAGTGGGACTTCTTCTTTCTTCTTTTTAGCCAATAAATAAGTAAATACATGAATAAAAGAAGCTGCATCCCACCGTCGACTCATGCCCCTCCATGGAAATCCCCTTCTTGCAGGTGATCACTTGAGGCTCAGCTGAGCTGCCATCTCCTCTGGGGGCTCTTCTGCCTTGGTTCCCTGAGGCTACCAGCTGACAGGATGGCCAGTGCCATAGTCACTCTCTCCAGATGGGGTGCCCTTAGGGCAGGCAGACTCTCCTTGCTTCATGCTGCAGTGCATTGGGTGGGGCCTCTGTGCAGGCTCCTGGTGGTTTCCCCCAGAGATGCCCAGCCTGCAGTGCTTCCCGTGGAGGAGGCATTCCAATGTGGGCAGGCACAGATCTCCCATGCCCTCTTCCCTGGGACACCTGCAGCAGGCCCCAGGCTGTCCTCAAGGCTCCACCACTGTGTGGCTGTGTCAGGGGGACCCAGACCTAGGGCCGTGAGCCTGCCTCTCCCCTTGTCCCTGATGAATATACTCAGAAGTGCAGGACTGCGGCCCCGGGGAGAAGCGCCCTTGGGCTGAGTCAAGACCTGCCCTTCCTGCCATGTCATCAGCATGCATCGTCCACTGTGGCCTCCATCCTGTGCAACTTTCAGGGCACCGTGAGCGCCGCGGTGTCTCCTGCAAGCTGCTGCCACTGGACTTCAGAGAATCCATGCTGCACTTTCCCTTCTAAATCAGGAGCCTGCGCTGTGGTCTGTTTGCTCCATCTCCACTCGCCCTGCCCTGGGAATTGACGACAGGTGCCTCTGAGTGGTTCCCCCAGAACTCATCATCTGCATCCCATGGACAAGAAGGAAAATAATTTGTTCCCTCTTCCCAAAAAATGTGTGTAAACAACATAGGCCTTGTCTTCGATGCGAGCCAACTCTCTCCAATTTGATCTGCCTCTAAAGAAGTGAGACAGTGCAGGGTCCCCCTGGGTGGGAGTGATGCCTGACGGGAGCCTGGAAACTTGGCAGGGATGTCCTGGATCGCGGCTCTGGCGTTGGGCCCACCTGGCAGGGGAACGGGGAGAAGCTTTCCCACTGTCCTGATGAGATTCTCCCAGCTGAAACAAGGCTGGTGCACATGTGGGCCGACACTGATGGGATCTAGCTTGCAAGAGAGGTGCACTCCCCCATATGAGTTCTGGTCAGCAGGCACTTACCAGCATTCGCTGAGTGCCCACTGGGTGCCAGGCACTCAAGGGTGGCACTGGAGGAGGGCACTGGAGGCCTTCATGTTTCCAGGGCTAAGAGGAGGGTGGGAGCCTGTGACCCCCATCCCTCCTGGGGACCCTGATGCTGCCTGATGTGATCCTGAGTCCTGGAAATGAATCCAGATGTGCACACTCGCTCACCTGTGAGTGACGGCCATCCCTCTGACGGCCTCCAGGACCCTTCCCAAGTGAGGATCTTAGTCCCTAAGTTGGGTTCCCTGGCGCCTGACATCTGAATATTAGGAGCCACCCCAATGACTGGAGGCATGTCTACTGCTGACCCAGGTGTTCAGCATTAGGAAAGTGCCCTCCAGATGTCACTCCATGTTGTTTGAAAAGAGTTGAGATATCACATTAAATATATCTCATAATCCAGAGGAAGGTGGGAGAGATGTCTTGGGCTCCAGCCCCAGTGCCAGGGGTCTCCTGTGCTTTCTGTGAGTCAGGGTGAGCCTGGGATGGGGTGGGGGCCAGAGCCTTCCACAGGTTTCTCTGTGGGCCAACCTCACCTTTGCTGCCTGGGTCTGGCCATAGTGTTCCACGGGGTGTGGACCCCCAGCTCACAGACTATGGTAAAGACAAGACCCAGGGAGGAGGCAGCCAGTGGTTCCAGGCAGCAATGGGCTCAGGGCCGGCCTTTCCAGGCACCAGCATCCTGCATGTCTCAACTCCCCTCTCCACCAGATTCTTCTCTGTCCACAGCACCAACCGCCAAAGGAAATAAGCTCTGAGAGGCCCAAAGTGGCTCTGGGTGGCCCACCTGAGCATGGACTGGGCCAAGTCCAAGGCACAGTCTGGGGCAAGTTGGAGGTCAAGGCCAGATCCCAAATCCCAGAACTGAGTCCAATGTGGGAGCTGGGCTGTAAGAAGGAGGAATCAAAGGTTGAGGACAGGGTCAGAGCAGGGAGGCCTCAGAGTGAGGAGGAGCCTGGTGATTCGCCTCACTGTCATTGGTCAGCTGGTGTGGGCTATGCGGGCAGGTGGATTGGGCTCTGAGGTTCTGGAAACCAGTCATGCCCCATGCAGATGCATGTATACAGACCCAAGCCTCCAAGCCTGATGGGAGGGACCCCTCCAGGGGGACCTTTGCAGGCAACACCGAGCTCTCAACACCTGCATCTTAAGGCTCCAAGGGCATGGCAGGTGTGGCCCATGAGTGGCAGGGCCTCCGCGTGACCACGGCTTGGACGGTGTGAGGGGCTGGCTACAGGAAGCCAGGCAATAGTGCAAGAGGTGGGGAGGCCGCAGGGGCAGGGCAGGGGCTCCCTCCAAAGGGCCTAGGGCACAGGACAAGCAGCCAGGCTGCTGGCAAGCTCTCTGTCCTCCCCGCAAAGCCTCATAGAGGAAATCTGTGTATTCATCATGGCCCTGCCACCCTTGGCCAAGCGCCTACTAAGGTGCGTTGGCCCTGTGAGGAGCTGGGTGTAGGAGGTAGAGAGCCCGTAAGAAGGCCAGAGAGGGCCGGAAGTCCTGGGTGGCCCAGTAGGATGGGCGAGGAAGGTTCTTGGGGAGTAGAGATACTGGTAGCAGACAAGTGCACCATTCCTGGGACTCAGAGAGGGACCAGCACTGCTCAGAGTCATGGTAAGGAAACATAAGTGGTAGCACCGGGCCCTTGAGGCCAAGGGGAGGCTGACATCCAGCTGGACAGAGCCACACCACTGGGCCCAACATAGTCAGAACCCAGGAAACTTAAATTTGGGGACAAACAGACCCTGGGTGGAGGCAATACCCAAGAATATGTTAAAAGGGAACTCCACTAGCTGGTGCCAGGCACTGCTCCTGGGCCTGAGTGTGCATTTTCCCTCGAATCTCCACGTGGGCCCTCCAAGCTTGATTTAGCCAGGAGGGCATGAGGAACCCACAGTCCTGGCACTTGCCTGGAGTCACACAGCTGCTTTGAAGCATCCCAGTGATGTGGGTGTAGCTCACTGGGTCCTCAAACCCATGCAGGCCATGACCAGTTTTGGGTGATGGAAAGAGGTGGTCAGAGGACCCAGAGGGCCCAGAAGTCCTTACAGGAAGGGCTGTTGCCAGCTGGGAGCCCGGGCCAGGCCTGTGCATCCTCTCCCCACATCCCCATTTCCTCCCTTCCCCTGCGCCCTGGGCCAAGACACAGTGCCAAGCGAGGGGGCTGCGGTTGCTGTGGAGGCAGGAAAGCCCGGGGCCCAGCTGGAAGGTCATGTGGGAAACTTCTGCTTGAGGGGAGCTGCTCAAACGGGTCACTGGGCCCCTCGGGTACCAGACCTTGTTTTCCTGTGGCCTCCTCCAATGGATAAGGGGCACTGGGGTAGGGGCCTGGCTCCAGCAGCCAAGGTGTGAACAATGGTCTCGCAGGCTGCCCCGTCATGCCCCCTTCTCAGCCGCTGCCCTTCCGGAGGACCAAAGCTGCCGTGTGAAAGCGATTTCTCTGAAAGGCTTCTCCGGGGAAACTGGGTGTCGGGGCCTATGCTCACCACACTCCCTGCATCCCTCCTTTCTGCACAGAACCCTGAGTGTGGGTGGGAGGGTGGGCACCACAGAAGGTGTTGGGGCACGGGTGCTTCTGTGTGTGGGGGGCTCAGATGAAGAGGTGAGTGGCCTGGTGGGTCCATGTGCAATGGGAATGGACGAGGGCCTCGGCATGAGTCTTCCATAGGAACGAGGGGTCAGGGCTGTAGGGGGTCTCTGTGAGGCTGAGTATGCCTGTGCAGGTGGGGGGCTGTGAAGGTGTGTGGGAGGCTGCTGTGAAGGGTGCTTTCTGGGAATGGTGCTGTGCTGCTGCAGTTTGCTTAGAGGGCAGATGTGAGTGGGAGTCAGGCAGGCAGGGCTGCGTCTGCAGGTTGGGTCTGATCACCTAAGCCTTTCCCTGGGCTCTTTCTCAAGGACAGGGAAGCCCTGGAGGTTGTGGAGCTGGTGGTGAGAATGCTGGAGCATTCTTGGCAAGAGGACTGGAGTGTGGGTGGTGTGCGGGATGGAGGGGTGTGGGAGAGTGCAGAGCCAGGCCACGTGGTTGGGCCCTGGGTATGTGTCCTGCTGGGGGCGTGAGGACCTGGATGAGGAGGAATGCACAAGGGGCAGTTCTGTGGGGATGAGAGCCATGGGAGGTGGGGCAGGAGGACTCTGGCAAATTGAACGCAGAGAGTGGAGGTGCAGAGCATCCAGGGAAGGTGAGTCTGGGCCAGTGTGTGCACACCGCAGGCGCTTGTTAATTTGTTGATTGGCTATGTGATTGATTTGTTGGTGGTGCCAGTGGGCACAGGGGGTCCTCAAGAGAGGTGTCAGAGCACGTGTGTATGTTAGAGAATGAGAAATGACCCATGCATGCACACCCCTATCCCACTCCCACCCCGCCCAGCACTCCCCTGCCCGGCTTCTGGGGAGCCCTGTGAGCTAAGCCACATCATCATCATGGGCAGCAGGGGGCGCTGTGCCCTTGGGTGGCCCAAGCTCTCCCAACAGCTGGAAGATTTGAAGATACGTTTGTATATTTTTGAGTGCGTGCCCTGCTCTGACATTGCTTAGATGGTCATCTCGCCCCCATCCCAGCTGACAAGCTGTCTTCACTACATCACCTCCCATGCTAACAATACCACGGGATGTCACCTGGGGGTAGCCAGAGCTCCTGGACCCCTCAGCTCTGCTCAGCCCTGAGAAAGGCATGCACAGTCCCCGACGAGAAGATACCCGAAGCTGGGCATGAAACTAAAGCAGGAGGAAGGGAAGGTGGCCCAGTCCCCAACCTGGGACCTGTGGCCACATGGGAAAATCGAAGTGCAACCCAGAGGGTGGGGGCTTCCACCTGGGGTTCTCTCAGAGCTCAGGGTGGGACCCCAGCAGAGGCTTCAGGCTCTGTTCCTCACAGCCTCTGCAGCCCCAGGGCCTCCCACCAGGGTGTGGTTTGCTTGAGAGTGGGTAACAGCAGCACAGGGTGGCATCAGAGGCAAGGACCAGGGGCCCCGGGGACAGCTGCTGGGACCCTCAGGTTAAGGCAGTGGCCCCAAGAGAGCTGCCTTACCTCAGCTCAGCATTGCCCCTCACTGCAGAGTGGACTCACTGATAGTGATCAAGAGATCAAGGCCAAGGTGGGTGCTGGTGTGGCCTAGGGAGGCGTTCAGCCCAGCCTGGGGAGCTGGGGTTGCCAGGCACAGCCCCCAATACGAGGTATGTCTGACCTGGGTTCTGAAGGATGAGAAGGAGTTCGCTGGGCCAAGAAGGCAGTATTTGGGGGAGTGTTCTCTTGTTCACAGGGTCCATTTGAACCAAGGAATGTCATTGGCAGGCCGCCTGCAACACCGAGAGGAGGAGGCCAGCACTGGGTTGGGCGCCCCTGCAACACAGGCAGGAAGCGCGGGCTGGGTGATGGAGGCCTGCAGGGCCTGTCAAGAGCGGAGGCAGCGCAGCCCCTGAGGAGGGCGCTGGAGCCTGGGCCCACACATGTTGGAGCCGTGGGAGGGAGTGTCGGTCCAGGGCCAGGGGCTGAAGGCACTGCAGGGGGGTCACTGCAGCTGGCCGGGTTTCTAGGTTTAATGTTGAGACCAACCAAATTTGAATTTTGGTTCAAATCTTGGGCCCTTCCAGGGACAAATAGCTCAACTTCCCTGGAGCTCAGGATTTCATCTATGAAGTGGAAATGGGGGCTGTGTGAACAGTGGGGTGATAGCCTACCAGGGTGATTGGTAGGGTGAGTTGAGATGACATTTGTAAGCCCTTGTCAAGGTGCCTCATGCATAACAGGTTCAACAGATATTAACTCCCCTTTCTCCTCT
The DNA here is from genome assembly GCF_028878055.3 of Symphalangus syndactylus. NCBI lineage: Eukaryota > Metazoa > Chordata > Mammalia > Primates > Hylobatidae > Symphalangus > Symphalangus syndactylus. The sequence goes on from NC_072426.2 coordinate 85,565,698, forward strand.
CCTTCTCCTTCTCCTTCCCCTTCCCCTTCTTCTTCCAGGATTCTGCACATGGGTGAAGCTGGGAGGGAATTTATCTAATTTGTCTAATTTTGTCCCTTTTTATCTATCATGAGATAGTGTTCCCATTTTACAGATAAAGAAACTGAGGCCAGCCAAACTAAATCATTTTCCCAGGCCACACAGCTAATGAGTAGCAAACCTACTAGCTGCCTTTCACATCTGGGGAATGGGCAGCCCCATGCAAGGGCTTCCTTAAAGGCCACGGGACTTGGCCCTTGGAAGGGTGTGCCAACTGGGTTGCCTGAGTGGGGCAGAAAGTAATTGTGTTTAAACATGAGCTTTGGTAACAGCAAAGAAGGGCCATGAAACACCAGCAAGCCTATCTCCTCCACAGCCTTGTGCTCCTGGGTTTCCTGGGGCTTGGACCTCTGCTTTGTGACCAGCCGGGCAGGTGACAGACATGAAGAACGACCAGATGTCTACACGGGCTGACCAGCCTGGAGGCTGTACTGCAGGTGGGCTCCTGCATGAGGGTCATCTGAACACTGGGACAGCTCCGGGGAAGGCAGAGCCCCATGACCAGGATGAAGGCGAGGGAGGAGCATGGGCCCTGGAAGCAGAGGCCCCCCTGCCAGCCCCGAAGGTGGCTAGGGCCCAGGGGTGGCTGTTAGGGGACACCAAACAGAGGTCATGAATGTGCTGTGCTGGCCAGATCCGTCCTGCTGATGTGTTTTATTTGGCTTGCAGAGTGCTTCTCAAAAAACTTTGAATTATGTCTTAACATTTTCATATGAAAATCTAGATCTGCAGTTTCTCCTGAAAAGTTGGAGACTCTGGCCACAGATGTGAGAGGAGACTTGTGGCAGGAAAGCGGCTGCCCAATCTAGTTGGTGGCAGGTTCCTGCAGACCCCACAACTCTCCATAGTGCTCCCGGCACTGCCATTCCCTGCCTGGGTCCCTCGAGGCCCCTCTCTTCACAGACGTGAGACCTCAGCCCCATGCCCATGACCTGAAATTTGGCTGTGATTTCCCACTCTGGCCAGTTTCCCTAGAGGGGGACATGAGGGACGTGACACACACTCAAGGTCGTTAGTCTCAACAGTCTGAGACTGAGTGTGAGGACCAGGGAAAGAGGCCTCTTGCCATCCCCAGAGCCAGTGATTCAGAGGGTTTTGGTGGGGGACCTGGCTGAAGCAGACACCATGGAACCTGAGGGACTTTGGGAAGCCTTCTCCTCTCACGCAAGAGCGAAAAGGCCAGGGCTGATTTGTCTAGCCACATGGTGACGCGGAGGAAAACTCCATCATCCCCAGGGAAATGCAAGGAAAGGGGGAGGAAGGAGAGAGAAAAAGAGAGGGAGAGGAGGGAAGGAGGGAGAGAGAGACAGAGACAGACAGAGACACAGACATAGAGAAGGATAAACAGAGAGGGAGACAGAGACAGAGAGAGAAGAAGACACAGAGAAAGAAACAGATAAAGACAGAAGAGAGAGACAGAAGTATTGGGAGCTTGAGAGCCACAGAGCGAGAGACTGGGTGTCTATGATGGGCAGCCAGGTCACTCCTATGGGGCCTGTGGATTCTCTCTTGACAGCTGGATGGCCACTCCCCTCTCCTCCTCCTCAGGCCTGCTGCTGGCTCCAAGGAAGCTGCTGAGACAGGGATGGGGAGAGAGTTCCGTGCTAACAAAATGGCACATACCAGGTGCTCAAGATAGCTCTGTGGAGATAGATGCCTACTGCTCTGTCTCCCAACAGTGTGGATTTCTGTTTGCCAGAGGGAGGTCACCTTCGCTGGCTTGGAAAGTGCCAGGAAAGGCCCAGTGTGGCCAGGTGGGCTTCTGCTGGTGGCCAGTGGTCAGTGGAGGGGCCAGCACCTTTCTCGGCAGCAGAACCACTTGAGAAGGTCCGGCCTCTCTCTGAGACCAGGCTTCGGCCCTAGCACCCGAAGCCAGCCCCAGTAGGACACAGACTGGGGCCTCAGGATCATCCACAGTAAAATCAAAACCGACTTCTTCCATGGTACCAGGCCAAGTGTGATAAATTTGGAAAGTAATATTTGCAAACCATTTCCCGGCATCTCACAGCAGATTGGCTTGGTGCAGCTGGCATGGCGTGCCCAAGTGTGTGCAGCCAGGACTGAGGGTCTGCTGGGACTGGTGAAGGTGGGAACGTGGTTGGGAACGCCAATTGCATTTCATTAGAGGCTGGTGATGGGGCACTTCCAAGTGGATGGTTTGGAAGCCCACGACAAGGCAATGCAGGGGGCCAAGCCAGACTACATTATTCACAATGTGGTTTTCTAGCTGCTTCCAAATTTGCTTTTGCCAGTTGAGGCTGAGAGAGTTAACCCTCTGGCCTTCATCTCTTGGGCCTCAATTTCCCAAGCTTCTCCAAGGTGTTGCCCTTTCTTCTCTGACCACTAAATCTGTGGGAATGAGCTCGAAGCCTGCACACAGTGCTTCCTGGCTATGCAGCATCTGTATTGACCAAGTCACAAACTGGTCTAAATAATAAATAGGATCAAAGACTGACCCCTGGATGGGGTTGGCTCCACCGCATTTCTGTGTCTGTCAGTGGCCTTGGCAAGCTGATAGGCACATCAAAACCTCTTTGGTATAAAAGTCCAGATGAGGGAGATCAGAGTGTGTGGGTGCAGAGCCTCTGGGGAGGATGGGTTTGCAGGCCACACTGTGTTCAGGTCCCCAGGTCAGCAGGGATCCTTCCCTGCAGGTGGCCTCTGAGATGCCTTGCACCCACCCTGCACTTGTGACATCTTGGCTTCTACCTGGGGACCTCTCTCTGCACCGTACACAGAAACATATCTCTACCTTGATCTCCTCTGGCCCTCCATTTTCCCTGCGGCACCTCCCTTCCTGAGATTGGACCCCAGGGCTCCCCTGGCCAATGCAGACTCCCCTGTGCCACCAAGACCCACACCGAATCCCCATGTGTAGGATGAGAAATACTGACCCGCCCAAGCTAAGATGAAGGAAAGGCATTCGCGCTGGATCGGGTGAACTCCCTGTCCTCCTCGTGGCCTTCACATGAAGCACCATGCCAGTCAACTTCCCTGCTCCTAGGAAGCTCATGTGCAGAATTGGAGAGCCCTCAGAGATTACTCAGAGTCATCTCCCCACTTGACAGAAGACAACAGCAAGGCCAGAAGGGGAAGGTAAGTTCATCTGCATGGGCTACTGTTCTTTCTCTGCTCTCTGGTTGCTTCCAAGGTCCAAGGGACTCCCTGGTCAGAAGATGGCATTTCCATGTGTCTCCCTCTTAGGTATCCCAGTCCACACACCTCACTGGCTCTTGCAGAAATGAGGACCAAGAAACTGCTTGCAATCGCCCATCCACGGAGGAGGTGAGCACTACCCCCACATTAAAATGCAAGGGATCTTGCAAAGGGCCGCTCCATGTTTATGAGCATTACTGAATCAAAGTGTCTGAGCAAAGGCTCTAGGGATCCCTGAGAAAAGAGGTGGGCGGGCCCATTTTTTAGCCTGCTGAAGCCATTTATTTTAAAGAAATACTGATGGGTACTAAGACATTCCTTTGGGAGCAGTTGTGTCAGCCTCCTAGTTTAGGTGTCTGATTGATTTCCTTGTACGACTGTTTCATTTTAAAAGTGCATTTTCTTCTGATAAAGTCATCTGTGTTACACACACACACACACACACATACACAATGCATGAAGAAGAAAACAACCATCACTCCAAATTGTACCACTCAGAGCATTTTAGTTAATATGTTGGTAAATTTCTTCGGGCTGTGGATACCTAGTGACAAGGGAGAGACATAACAGAAGGATTTTCTTTCTGTTAACGTTGTTGGTATTGTGTCAGGCAATGCTGTGGGAACCTTATTTTGCTTACATATTTGTCCGTTTTTCTAATCATTCCTATTCATAGATTCCTGTCAGGGGGATTGCCAGGCCAAAGAGTATGAACAATTTGAATATGTATTGCCAGTTTGTCCTCCAGAAACTCATGTTATTCGCTTTCCAGGAGTACACACCATCAGTCTTTAAAAAAGAACAGGATTGGAAATGACTCAAAAGTTAATCTGGGGATGAGATATCTAGTGACCAGATGCCAGTCCAGTCCCCATTTGAATCAGGGGCTCCTGAGCCATGGGGAGGTGTCGGGGGATGGAGAGCTGGCGCCTGCCAGTGGGGGTCCATGCCTGCGGGTGGTTAGGTTGGCTCTGGGTCCCAGGGCCTAGAGATGGCTTCTGGGCTGAGGTGCCTGAGGCCGTGCAGAGTTTGTGTCTGCACCCATGCCTGGTCACCACCTCAGTCACGGTCCATCTAGTTTCTATGATTCCATACTAAATGTAGGGGACTTTGTAAAGAAAAAGAATACAAAATTGTGAGTACAAAATTAGGTGTAAAAGTGAATACTTATTCAAAATGATACAAGAATCAAAATGAACTACACATTTTTTAAAAGCCGATAAATAATGTAAGCATCACAAAACTCTGCAAAAACATATTATTTACTGGCTTCTAGACATACTGTGTAATATTTTCCTTCTTGTATTTTTGGCTGGGTACTTGCTGTTTCCCTCTTCATATGACAATGATTTTCTAGAGTCATAATAGAAAGGTAATTCAGTCTTTCCTCTGGCAGTGCTGGACAAACAACATTTTCTGAAAAAATCAGTAGCTGAGAAAAATTTATTTCAACTTCAAGATGAATTGGTAATGTCATATAAATTATAGTAAATTGTTGAAAAAAATTAGGGAAGACTTGAACCATGTTTCTATCCCATCTGTGCTGTATGACTTTAGGGCATGTCAAATTTTCTGTATGATGATTGACCTGAAATGCTCTCTGAATGACAAATACACATCTAGATCCACATTTTAATGGTATTCATGTTTAGTGTCTTCTTTGTTGTTGTCAGTTTTGATTAATTCATCAATAAATTTAAATGTTTCCCCAATATCTTCATAGGACCCACTTCTCTTGATTAGATTACTAAATATTCCAAGAGCCTGTTTACTATTTTTATTAGGCATTTATTTCTACCTCTTCATGGTAAAATCTGAACATGTAAAAACATAATTTGATTAACAGTAAATTCCTTCTTTCTTTTTTCCTTTCCTTTTGTTTTTTGAGACAGGGTCTTGCTCTGTCACTCTGGCTGTAGTGTAGTGGTGTGATCATAGCTCACTGTAGCCTCAACATTCTGAGCTCAAGTGATCTTCCCACCTCAGTCTCCCAAAGTGCTTAGATTAAAGGTGAGAGCCACGATGCCTGGCCCCATTAATCATGATCTAATTTTTTTCTCTGTTCCTTAATTAAAAATTTAAGGATGACAAAATCATATTTCTGTCCAAAGTGGAAGACCATAACTTCTCATTTGTTTTATTGCAACATTTCAAAGCATCTTTCCAGATTACAGATTAAATAACATATTCTCAGCTGAATTTCTCTGGATCCCCCATACGCCTGGGGCCACTCCAGTGCCACTTGATGGGGGCAGAGTACATTATGTGGGACAGAGGGGAGGTCCCAGTAGGGGACTTTGTAAAGAAAAAGGATACAAAATTGTGAATGAGAGGATATCTTCTTACTTACATTGATTGCTAGAGCCACTCCTGGGGCTTTGGAAGGGGTTCCTACAAATGAGAGGCCTGTGCTGGAAGCATCATTAGCTTCAAGGTAAATCTACTTCTTACATGGGTCCTGAATTGCACCCCTGAATCTGCCCCAACTGCAGGTTTCCTGGAGGCTCAACCCATCCCCACTGTTTCTTGAGTGGTTCTGGGTGCAGGGTGAGCATCAATGAATGGGAGGGCTGGTGGAGACCCCATCCTGGGACACGTCATCAGACATCATTTTGCTGGAGGTGGAGCCAAAACCCTTTGCACAGTTGGGCTTTGGGGCCCAGCACTGACCCATAAACTGGCTACCTTAATTCCCTTTCCTTCCTGATTCCTGGAGGACAAGGCCCTTTAGCTCTGCTACTGTGTCCCCCTTTTGGTCCCTCAAAAGACTCGGCAGTTCCCATGATCATGAGGAAAGGCTGTTTTGGGGAAAGGCTGTTTTGGGCCCTCCCTTCTCGCCCTGCATTCCTGCTTACCTCAGCTCTTTGATTTCTGTGGCTTCTTTTATTCCTGTCCTACGGTAGCTGGATAATTGCAGAAGCAGCAGCCTGGCCAAGGCATCCGATCCCAGCTCCTCACTCTACCTGATGCACCCCTGGGCACAGGCATTCTCATCCTGGGCAACTGTGTGACCTTTGGTGACCTGCTTCAACATGGTGAGTCTGACAGGGTCCCACCACAATCCCTAATCCATGATCTGGAGGCTCCTAGCAGAACAGTTAACAAGGAAGAAGGAGTAGGGAGGGCGGAAATAAACCAGGCACAGCACTTCCTCTTTGGCTGCGCTTGCTCTGGGGCCAGCCAATGTCCAGGGCCTTGTTCTGTTCCTCCAGCCCCTCTGGATCCTGGCTGTCACCCAGCTCCAGACAGAATTGTCAGGTAGGGCGGTGTGCACTGGGTGCTATACCAAGGTCTCCTGCAGCTCTAGCTCTGGCTCTGTTCTCACCAATGGCTGGGCAGAAAGAGTTGGAGGGGCCCTGTTTCCTCATGCACACACAATTGCAGTCTTAGGCACGTGGAGTGCTGTGAGGTGCACAAGTGTTCCCGTGGGAAAAACCAGAAAAGAGCACAAAACCAAGTGACCTGGCCCCAAAGCACTGCAGCCTACCTTTATCCTTTAAATTAAATGGGTGCAAGAGTCATCAACCCAGGCATATCAACTCTCAGCTGCCTCTGTCGGGGTGAGCTCCCTGGACCGGAACAAGGGGACTTCCTGGCTGCCTCTCCCATGACCTCCCTCACTGTCAGGGAGCAGAATTGCCTTCCACTTCCCCGAGAATATTCTGAATAAGTCCCTGTGCCTCACCCAGTCACTAATCTCATTTCCTGTCCCTTGCTAGAATGACCAAGAGTGGGAATTCCTCTTCTTTGAGGCACCACCACCTCCTCCCGGGAGAGGGAGGCCTGTCCAGTGGAGTCTCTAGTGGAAGGAAATGTAGCCTTTCTACCCCAAAGCATTAGTCTAGGCACTGGCTTCAAAAGAGCAGAGCCAGCCCAGGAGACGTGGGATTAGTGGCCACAGCTTAGCAGGCCAGTCTGGGCTCCTAACAAACCCACATCTCATGGCCAGGAAAGCCTAGGAAACCACAGCTGTGCACTGCTTCTAGATCTAGGAAGAAGGTGCTGTTCTCATTCTCATTACAAACTCTTTAAAATAGGGTTGTTTTTGTCCTTAAAAGTCAAGTCAATATAATTAGAAATAGTGAGAAAACAAGCCACACACTGGGAGAAAATATTTGAAAAAAAACACATCTTACAAAGGACTGTCATCTAAAATATACAAGTAACTCTTAAACTCAATAAGAAAACGAACAAACTGATTTAAAAAAATGGACAGAAGACGTGAACGGACACCTCACCAGAGAAGATACAAGTTGGCAAATAAGTGTTTGAATAGATGCTCAATGTCATATGTCATTATGGAGTTGCAAATTAAAACAGGATCCAACTATATACCCGTGCAATGAGCAAAATCCAGAGCCTGGGAAACACCAATGCTGGAAGGATGTGAAGCAACAATGCTCTCATTTATTGGTGGGAATGAAACGTGGTACAGTTCCTTTGGAGGACAGTTTGACATTTCTTTAAAAACTAAGCATACTCTTACCTTAGGATCCAGCAGTCACACTTCTTGGCATTTTCCCCAAAGAGATGAAAACTTATGTCCACACAACCAGCACCCCCAAAACTAATGTTTATTGCAGCTTTCTTCATAATTGCCAAAACTTGGAAGCATCAAATTGTCCTTCAGTTGGTGAATGGATTAACTGTGGCACATCCAGGCACATGGAATACGATTCAGTGCTAAAAAGCAATGAGCTGTCAAGACATGGAAAGACATGGGGGAAACTTAAAGGCATATTGCTAAGTGAAAAAGGCCACTCTGAAAAGGCTACACACTGTATGATTCTAACTATATGACATTCTAGAAAAGGCAAAACTATGGAGACAATTAAAAGATCAGTGGTTGCCAGGGGTTGGGGGGACAGAGGGATGCATCGGCAGAGCACAGAGGTTTTTTAGGGCTATGAAGCTGTTCTGTGTGATATTACAATGTAGATACCATTGAGAGGGTGCTGGGGATGGCAGGACTGTCAAAGTGACCCAGAGAGGAGGGAATGAGACTTCGGGGTGGGGAGCTGCTGCCTTTCTACAGCTCTGTTCCACCCAAACTAGGACTGTGGAACCATGCTGTCACCACCATCAGTGCGGAGTGGGGGTGGGAGGCAGGCAGTGTCACTCTGGTGGAGGTCTCCTCACATGACCTCAGAAAGCCTGAGAAGGGGCTCATCCTCCACCATACCTCCAACGATAGGCGATGGCACACACTGGCCCTCTTCCCTCACTTGACACAATGGTAGATACATGACATTATTAACCCCCATAGAATGTGCAACACCAAGAGTGAACTCGAATTAATCATGGACTCTAGGTGATACTGGTGTGTCACTGTAGGCTCATCCATTGTAACAAATGCACCACTCTTGCAGGAGATGTGGATAATGGGGGAGGCGGTATATGTGTGGGGCAGAGGGTATAAGGGAAATCTCTGTAGTTTTTGCTGTGAACCTAAAGTTGCTCTAAAATTATAGTTGACTAAAAAAGCCAATATATTCAGTATTTTGCAACTTATTTTAATAGCCACTTCCATGGAATCTATTCCATTGATGTTTACTAATACCTGCTTCATGCTAGACCTGCCCAAGGCCCTGAGGACACAGTTGAGAAACAGTCTGCCCTGATTTCTGTATTCAAGGCACCATAATCCCTCAGGGAAGAAAGTCATTACACAAGTGTAAACAACACATTACAGTTCAAATCACAGTAAGGTTTTTTCAGTCTTCCTGTATTCCAGAGAGCGGGGGTGTCTCAGGTCAATCTGGAGGGTGATGGGCTTCCCTGCAGAAGTGCCATCTAATGCCATCTGAGACTGAAGGTGGCCGCAGTTGGCTGAGCAAAGCGTGGGAATGAGAGGCCGTGCAGAGGGACACAAGTGTGGGAGCCTGGATGGGAAAGAGCCGGAGCTTCTGAGAACAAAAAGGGGACTACTGTGGCTGGAGTTCTGAAGAACAGGCAGAAGCCAGCCCTGTAGTGCCTGGGCACCCGTCAGCTATCCAGTTTCCCTCCAAATGCATTGGGAGGATTTGAAGGGCTTTAAACAACTGTGTGACATGATCAGATTTGTGTCTAAGAACTATTATATTGGGCAGTACACAGAATGGATTTGATGGGGCCAAGGTGGGAATGGAAGACTAGTTTAGGGGCTAGCACATAACCCGGGCAAAGAAACCGTGTTGGCCTTTGCAGAGAGAGATGTGAACAGAGCCAGGAGTTCTCAGTTTGACCTACCCTGACTCAGAGCCTGATTGGACATGGGTGCTGAGAGAGGGGCCAGTATCTAAGGACAGTACCATGTTCTGGAGGACCCTGGAGGGGCAGATCTGGAGAAGCAGATGTCAAGTGGACGTAGACCTGGGAGCTTCGGTAGCTGTTAGCCGGCTGAGGGAGGTGTGCACAGGATGGATGTGTGCACCTGGAGCCCTGCACACAGCCTGGGCGGGAGACATAAATCTGAACAGAGAGCCGGTAATTGGAGCTGTGTGGCCGATGAAATCATCTAAGGGGAACGTGTGGGCTGAGGAGAGCAGGGAACAGGGCCATGATCGCTGCCACATCTGTGGACTTCGGTAGCTGGGGCCAAGACACCATTGGATTATCAGCAATGCGAGGCACAGCAAAATCTAGAGCCCAAGGCTTGCTTGATCCTCTGCAGCTGACAAAGGCTTCCCACCAAATGAGGTCCCCAGGGCTTCTCACCGAAGCCCTGAGAGGCAAGTGTACTCCTACCGACGGGGACTTTGCAGTGTGGAGGAAAGAGTGCAGGGGTGGGAATGGCAGAGACCGTGGCTCACATGCACAGGGTAATAATTCCCACCTGGAGAGTTATGGCGCAAAATGACACGAGGCATTGACAAAGCTCCAGGCACCGCGTCTGACACATGGTTGGGTTGTTGAGGTTTTAAGGGACTTATAAATAACACCCCATTATTCATCTCCTCCACTTACATCCAGCTGAGAAGTGAAACACAGGAGATAGAGAACTGGAGAAGGAGCAGCAGCTTTCTCACGGCACCGCCGATGGAGCAGCAGGTCCACGCTCACCTCCCCACCCTGTGCCCACTCCCTGCCACTTTTCCAACAGCCCCGAGAGAATGCTGGAGCAGGCAGGACTGTCAAAGTGACCCAGAGAGGAGGGAATGAGACTTCGGAGTCGGGGGTTGCCTTTCTATGGTTCTGTCCTACCCAAACTAGGACTGTGGAACGTCCCGTCGCCACCAGCAGTGGGGGATGGGGATGGGAGGCAGGCAGCGTCACTCTGGTAGAGATCGCCCCACATGACTTCAGAAAGCCTGGGGAGAAGGGGCTCACCTTCCACCATGCCTCCAACAATAGGCGGTTGCACACACTGGCCCTGTTTCCTCGGTTGACATGTAAAACCAAGACCAACAAGTAGAGGAGCCAGTGTGTGCTCACAGGGCTTCTCACTCCAGTCTGGCCAGTGCCTGAAGGTGGGGCTTGGTGCCTGCAGCTTGTCCTTGAGGGCTCCTCCTCCCTGGCCTTAGCTGAGTTTTGGGTGGGTCCTGAAGGTAGCCCTGAGCTGGGGTGGTAGAAATGGTGGCTGTGTCTCGGGGCTTCGCTTCTTAACCCTGGGAGCTCTTCCTTCCGACCTGTGCTGTGGGGCCATGCCTTGCCGCCTCCCCATTCTCTCCTTTAGGTACTGACTTCAGACTCATGAGGGGACGACTCTTTCTTCCCCACTGGTTATGTCTGTCACATGTGAGCTCTGCAGTCTGAGACCTGCTCCCTTCAATGTGGCGTTTGGAGCACTGGGACACGGCCACAGTGTGGGTGGGGTATGCTGACTTGGGTATCACCTGGTGGCTGAGCTCAGAGAGACAAGAAAAGTGAAAACCAGCCCCAGTTCAGAGATCACTCACTTCTGACCAGGGCTCAGTGCGGCTCAGTCAGCCTGCTGGATATAGTAACACTGGAGGCTGTGGGATGTGCCTGTCTCTAAAGTCTCCTCTCTTCCTTGTCTGCCCTCCTCTCTGTCCAAGGACTCCCTTCTTCTGCCTTGCTAATTGTCCCTAGAGCTGTCAGGGTCGGTTGTGACAGCTGACTCTGGAACCAGCTGTCTGGAACAGAGAGAGGCAAGACCCTAAAGGTGACTGCTTATGTCTGGATGTGGGAAGGTGGAGTGAGTGTGATTCCAGACAAATTCCTCATCCCAGGCCAAGCAAAGCCTGGTGGAGGAAATTTCTCACCTGCCTTGGATGCCAGGCCAGATAGGGCATCACCAGAAGCAAAGGAGTTCATAATTCAAAACAAGAATAACTTAGGCGGCAGGCATATGCCTCGCTTCCCAAATACTCTGAATTTCTGGCACTTCTGTCTGGCTGGAAATAATTCAGTCTCAGTTATATTGGAGGTTCCTTTTGAATCCTGGGCTTATGAAGGTCCCACAAGAGCAGCAGGCAAGTTCTCCAACCCACCTGTTAAGGCTACAATGTGGAGGACACAGTCTACCTGGTCTCCTCAAGGCCAGGGGCACAGTGCATCTGGACCCCAAGGTCACAGCAACCTACACAGGAGTGGAAATTCCATGCCTCCCTCTAGCAGTTGCTTTCAGAAGTTGCTTTCCTCAGCACGGACAGCTAGCCAGGCAGGGTCTCTCCTCCAGGAGCCATAGACTCTGCCTCCATCGATGGCTGCACAATCTTTCCTCTTTCCCTCACGGCTTCTGCAGCTAACTTATTTCTTCTTCCCATCACACTTCCTGACTTTTGAAGAACAAGAGCTAGGAACAAGGGTACTCTCTGAGAAGCTTCTGTTTTCTGCCCTGCTGCTGCCCCCCCAGGAGGTAGAGAGCTCCGAGGCTTCCAGCCTCCAACAGGGCAGGACGTGGAGAGACCCCAACAAAAGTCGTATCTCAGGGAATTATCCTGCCAACATCACATCATCTGTCCCATGTGTGATGTCACTGTTTTCCACTTCTCATCTCCATGCTTCCTAGACTGGGGCCCAACGGTCTTTGGAAGAACTTGGGGGATCCTGAGCCTCAGGATAGACTTTGCATATCAGTGGCCAATAAAGGTAACTGATTGAAATCATAGCATATTTTTGAAAGCTCTGTTGTGCAAGAAGACCCTGAATGATGTTTGCTGTGAGTATAACAATTGTACTGATTCCAGAATTCACAAGAGGAGTCGGAGACTTGGGATGGGATTCTCCACTTTCTTCCTTGAAGCCCACCTTCCCAGATTCCTTCTCTGCTGTGGGGCTTTAGGTCTAACTCTTTGGGAGCACGCCCATGGTCTTTCTGATGCTAAGACTGAGATGTCTTTTCCTTCTTGGACTCCATCTCCTTCCCCTCCTCCAGGGCTTTGTCTGCCGCCTGATCCCAAGAGAGTCCTACCCTGGCCTTGTGCTGGGGATCCAGTCTTTAACCTCCCTGAGTTCCCTGCTGAGAGGCACTAGGCTTAGACGGTGGGGTGAGCAGATGAGATAAGGGGCCTTGGTAGTGGTAGTCCGTAGTGACTGAAAGATGATCAGATATTTTACCCTCCCCAGTTAATCCTACGGGCACCCCCTACACCTTATTCTACTGGAAGAATGTCTTTCTCTGTCATCCCAGCCTGATGTGTGTCTCAGGAAAGAGAAAGAAGGCAAAAGGAGAGGAAAAGAAAAAAAAACCTTCTGCCAGGTATGCCACATACTATAAAAACAAACAGGGATGTATTATGAAAGAGAATAAAAACTTCTGCCTGAATTTTAAACATAATAAGTAAGACTTTGAAGAAATTTCTGGATGCCACCCCTTTAGGTCTATGCCCCAAATGACTGAGTTACGTATTTGCTCACTTGGAGGTAAGTCGCTGAAACAGTCTGAAATGTGCTACCTTCACCCCTCTTAATCTTTTCCTTGTTGTTTCGTAAGTAGTTTTAAAAATGTATGTTTATCAGAGTCATATATGTACGTAGTTTTAAAACTTAAATGGTTCTTCAAGGCTTGTAATGAGAAACAGCCTTCCTCTTCCCACTCCAGATTCCCGTTCCCCAGAGGCAATCACTTTGAATTCCTGCCGTTTCTTCTGGTGCTTTCCTCCTGACTTTAAAATAACAAGTTTAAAAGGCCGTTTTTTGATTTTCCAGTTTAAATGTCATGGGATGAACTTCCACCATGGAAGAGGAGGATGTCGCTCTTTAAAAACACCATCCTCCTGTGCATACGTGCTGTCTCTCTGTTCATCTCAGCCCCGTCATGGTAGTTACAGCCTAAGTTTTGGCCAAATCAATATTTGGTATTTACATAGTTATGACTATGTTCGTATTATTCACTGCTAAACCATGCAGTGCACATTTCCTATTTTGTACAACTTTTTGTTTTACTTGGAATAAACCGTTGCCAAGATTTCCCTTGGTTTAGTGCTCTCTTCCCACTCATCCCTAGACTCTGGGCCAGAAGGGGGCTCTCTCTGCAGTGGTACAGATGCATCATGGCTGGGCTTCCTCTCCTACTGACATCCTCCCAGGCCCCCGCCCCAGCACACTTGGCGGTCCAACTGTTGTCTTGGGGTTCTGGGAGTCCCCTTTGCCTTCCCTGCGTTGGGTCTCTAGTTGCTGAAAGATGGGTCCTCTCTTGTTTTTTTCCCTCTCTATAGCTTCCTGAAGAATGTTTTGTACTGGGAAATGTTTCGAGAGCTTGTATGTGCAAAAATTAGTTATTCTACCTTCGTGTTTGATTGGCAGCTTGGTCGGAGATTCTTGCCCCAGATTTTGAAGCCATGGCCACTAACTTCTGGCTCAGGGAGCTGCCACCAGAAGTCAGACGCCATTCTCACCCCTCTTCTTTCATACGAGGCCAGATCCCTCTCTGAAATATTTCAGAATTTTCTCTTTTATCCCGGGAGTGCTCTGGTTGGCGTGGATCTCATTTCACTTAGGGGTTATTCAGTGGGTCTTTTCACACTAGAGACTGACGATCATTATGCAAAATCTGATACATTTTATTTTATTGTTTTCTTTAATTACTGACCCCCACTCCATATACTTTCTCTGTTCTCTTTTCTAAAACTTTTTCAATCATGGATCTCCTGGATGGATTCACTTATTATTGTAGCTTTTCTCTCCTGTTGAGGCAGGAGAACAGGGTCTGGAGGCAGGGAATCTAAGATCAATTCACACTGACTTCCTAGAACTAAATTGAGAGGAAAACCCCAACTTTCCATGCCTCAGTAACAAAAGGACTTAAGGCTGCTCCCTTTGCAAATCCTTCCCCTTTTCTCTGTGGCAAATGGAAAATTGAAGGTACTTCTGGTTGGCTGCAGAAAGCAGTCAGTTAAGGTTTCTCCAGTTAAGATGAGGTCATTAGGGAGAACCCTAATTTGATATGACTGCTGTTCTTATACAAAAGAAGAGGAGTCACAAACATCTTGTGATGACAAAGGCAGAGAGTGGAGTGCTGCCAGGAACAACACCTGTCTCCACCAGCCAGTCTGGAGAACTTCCCAATTCATGGGCATTGAGTACTCAAAAGATCTTGCCTCATGAGTGTGGCTGTCATTTGTCCTACACTAAACCCAGCTCTTGTCCTGCCTAATAAAATTTGAAAGCAAGACTTGAAGGGATCAAAAGATTTTCAGTTAATTCAACTGCATATAAAAAGCTCAAGAATATGCATAGGAATACAAAAGTAGCCAGCACCAAACAAGGTAAAATTCATAATGTCTAGCAGTCAATAAAAAAAGAAGCAAAAAAATGCAACCCATAATGAGAGACAGTTAATCAATTGAAACTGATGCAAAACTGACATGGATGTTACAATTAGTAAACATAGACAGTAAAACTGTTATTATAACTGCATTTCACATGTTCAAAAAGTTAAGTACAGACATGGAAGATATTTAAAAGATCCAAACAAAAGACAATATATAACATTTAAAACACACAGGATGGAGTTAATATCAGATCAGGCATCACAAGAGACTGGTGATCTTGAAGACGTAGCAATAGAAATCATAGAGAGAAAATTTTAAAAAGTCTTTAGGCCAGGCACAGTGGTCCACGCCTGTAATCCCAACACTTTGGGAGGCCAAGGGGGGTGGATCACTTGAGGTCAGGAGTTCAAGATCAGCCTGGCCAACATGGTGAAATCCCCATCTCTACTAAAAATACAAAAATTAGCTGGGCATGGTGGCAGGCGCTTGTAATCCCAGCTACTTGGGAGACTGAGGCAGGAGAATCACTTGAACCTGGGAGGCAGAGGTTGCAGTGAGCCGCGATTGCACCACTGCACTCCAGCCTGGGCAACAAGAGCGACACTCCATCTCAAAAAAAAAAAAAAAAAAAAAAAAAGTCTTTAAAAGACTCCCAGAGCATCAGTGAGCTGTGGGACAATTTAATGTAGCCTAATTTACAGGTCATTTGAGTCCTCAAAGGAGCAAAAGAGAGGATGAGAAAGAAAAAGAACTGAAGAACTAATGGTCAAATATTTTCCAAGTCTGATGAAATCTATAAACCTATTGTAATAGTTTCCTAGGGCCTCTGTCACAAAGAATCATAAACTGCATGGCTTAAGACAGCAGGAATGCATTCCCTCTCAGTTCTGAAGGCTGGGAAGTCCAAACTCAAGGTCTCAAGGTCCATGCTCCCCTTAAGGCTTCAGGTAAAATCCTTCCTTGCCCCTGAATCTAAAATATAAGCTGAAAAACAAAAACAAAAAAATAAAAAAAACCCCATTGTTTCAAGTGTTTTGTTGTCTTTGTGGTTGTTTCAGACAATAGTATCTGTCTGTTCCTTGCTCGAGCATCTTGACTGGTAGAGAGAATACTTACTGAAGGATTTTAAGTAGAATACTGATGTAGTCATGCTTGTGATTCTGGAAGATGACTTTGTCAGTCCTGTGCAGGATAGACTGAAGGTAGGGATGGGAGGGATAAAGAGGTCTCAGACAAGGACAAAGACAGCAGGCATGGAGAGGAGGGGGCTTTATGGTAATTAGATAGTGATGCTTCTCAGCCATCCAAAAGGAGGAGTGCAAGTAGGATTGCTTTGGCAGAAGCCAAGTGGTGTAGTTGCTGTGAGCGTGGAGTCAGCCAGAGCTGGATTCGAATAGTGAGTGGAGTCAGCCAGAGCTGGATTCTTTGCTATGTTGGGAAAATTATTTGGTGATTCTAAGCTTCCAACTGCTCAGTTATAAAATGGGAATTATGATAATACCCACCTCCTAGAATTATAATGATTGAATAAAATAAAGGGACAGCACACAGCATATCTCACTTGCTCAACAAATGGCAGCCTCTCCTGTGGTTGGCCTTTTTGCTGTAATTATCATCTCCTTCCTCATCTGTCCGTCATCTGTTGGTGCCTTCCATATTTCTATTCTTGTTCACCTTGGTCATGCTCAAAGCCACTTACATGTTCAGGAATACAAATTGGAATCTCCAAGATCTGCCGCCTGAGGTGTGTGCCCACACACTCCACTGTCTGATGGGCCAGAAGTGTATCCCCTGGGATATGAACTCTCACCTCTGCTTCCTTCCCTACCCTGCTCCTTGCCCTCGGTCCCTGCTCCTTGCCCTGGGCCCCTGCTCGAAGTGTGGGACTGTTGTCATCAGCTACATTAGTCATCACATTAATCTATTTTCTTCCTCTCAGGCTGCATGTCCACAGTCAACAAACTGTGCCAGTTGTCCTCCCAAGCCCATGCTCACCTGCTCCCCCTTCTCCTCCTGTGCCCATGTCTAATTCCAGCCTCCACAGGTGTCCCCTGGACTACTGCTACAGCACCCTAGTGTGCTTCTCTGATTGGCTTTTCCCTTCATCCACTCCATCCTCCACACTACTCTTTCTTCATTTTTAACTTCTCTCACCTTTATTAATATTGACCATACACATATATAAATACATTGTCATTACAAAAGATTCATATAGCAGTGAAGTTTACTCAGTAAAAAACGTGAGGCCGGGTGTAGTGGCTCACACCTGTGGTCCCAGCACTTTGGGAGACTGAGGCAGGTGGATCATTTGGGGTTGGGAGTTCGAGACCTGCCTGGCCAACATGGTGAAACCCTGTCTCTATTAAAAATACAAAAAAATGAGCTGGGCATGGTGGCACGTGCCTATAATCCCAGCTACTCAGGCGTCTGAGGCATGAGAATCACTTGAACCCAGGAGGCAGAGGTTGCAGTGAGCTGAGATCACACGACTGCACTCCAGCCTGGGTGACAGACTGAGACCCTGTCTCCAAAAAAAACAAAAAAAAACAAAAAACCTCTCCTCACAGGTACCCACTACCTTCCCAGAAGTAACCACTGGCAACATTTTGATGAGAATTCTCTAATTATTTTTTACATATTTATATATGTATGAATATATAAATACATACACACATGCATACATATATATTTGCTTTTTTTTTTTTTTTTGAGACAGAGTCTCTCTCTGTCACCCAGGCTGGAGTGCAGTGGCATGATCTCGGCTCACTGCAAGTTCCACCTCCCGGGTTCATGCCATTCTCTTGCCTCAGCCTCCCAAGTAGCTGGGACTACAGGTGCCCACCACCACTCCCGGCTAATTTTTTGTATTTTTTAGTAGAGATGGGGTTTCACCATGTTAGCCAGGATGGTCTTGATCTCCTGACCTTGTGATCTGCCGGTCTTTGCCTCCCACAGTGCTGGGATTACAGGCGTGAGCCACCGCGCCCAGCCTATATTTGCTTTTTAATGTAAGGAGTGTCATACATTGGATACAATTCTGTGATTTGCTTTTGGGACTTCCTGTGTCTTGGAGACTTTTTTATATCAGAAGATCGAGCCATTCTTTTTACAAGCTGCATCTTATTCTGTGTGTGTATGCAGTCATCATGTTTTGGTTTTTTTGTATGTGTGTGTTTTTAACTTTTATTTTAAGTTCAGGAATGCAAGTGCAGGATGTACAGGTTTGTTACATAGGTAAACATGTATCATGGGGGTTTGTTGTACAGATCATTTCATTACCCTTGTGTTAAGCCTAGTATCCATTAGTTATTTTTCTTGATCCTCTCCCTCTTCCCTCCGACCCTTTGACAGGCCCAATGTGTGTTGTTCCCTTCTACGTGTCCCTGTGTTCTCATCATTTACCTCCCATTTATAAGTGAGAACATGCGGTATTTGGTTTTCTGTTCCTGCCTTAGTTTGCTTAGGATAATGACCTCCAGCTCCATCTATGTCCCTGCAAAGGACATGATCTCCTTCTTGTTTATGGCTTCAGAATATTCCATGGTGTATATGTACCACATTTTCTTTTTCCAGTCTACCATTTGATGGCCATTTAAATTGATTCCATGTTTTTGCTATTGTGGATAGTGCTGCAGTGGACATACACGTGCATGTGCCTTTATAACAGAATTATTTATATTGCTCTGGGCATACACCCAGTAATGAGATTGCTGGGTTGAAGGGTATTTCTATGTTGAGGTCTTTGAGGAATTGTCACATTATCTTCAACATTGGTTGAACTAATTTATACTCCCACCAACAGTGTATAAGCGTTCCTTTTCCCCCACAACCTAGCCAGCATCTTTTGAGTTTTTAATAGCCATTCTTACTGGTGTGAGATGGTATCTCATTGTGGTTTTGATTTGCATTTCTCTAATGATCAGTGATGTTGAGCTTTCTTCATATGATTGCTTAGCCACCCTTATTGATGGAAACGTAGATTGTTCTAAATTTGCACTCTTCTAATGACGCAATGAATCTATATTCAACTTTATGCACATATGAGAGATGTTTTAGAACATATTCCTAAAAGTGGGATTTTTGTAAAGTGTAAGTTTAGTTTCAGCAAATCTGCATTTTGCCTTCTGGAAGGAGTTTTTGCACTCCCAGGCTCTTCAGTGATGCATGAGCAATTTCCTCACCATCCTGAGACCACATTGGTATGTTGCATATTTGCCCCTCTGAATGGAGAGAAACAAATTTTTGTCTTAATTTGTGTTTTTATGATTGCTGGTGAGGAGGACCTTTCTGGACAGGGTCCAGGGGACTTCACCGGGGGCCAAGTGGAGGACCGCTTCTGTAGTTCTCACTGTCACCCTTTCCAGTCTGCTCTCCTGGTTTTCCTTCCCTGCTGTTGAATAAAATCTGGGGCAATTCCCATTGAATTTTCAGTGGCTCAGTCTAGTCGGTCAGTCTAGGATCACACAGCACAGTCAGGACCAGCATAAATCTGACTCTGGGCTCTCATCCCAGTGAAAGCTTCCCCAGCCTCCAGCAGGAGCTGCCTGGAGAAACTCAGCTGTTCTCACCCTTCTTTTCCCCCAACCCAACAGGAACTCCTTATTATCCTTCTTAAGCTGGACTCAGGAAGGAGAAAGGATTAGGAGAAAAGGCCACAGAGCGGCTGATGTCATACAGCTTGGGGTTTTTTCATACTTCTGGGTGCAATTTCTGATGCTCTCTTTGAATGATGCTTTGGGGGCTGATGAAGGCCCAATCCACTGTGGGCCCAGATTGTCCTTTTCTTGACAGAGGGAAGGCCTTTCACTGGGGCCACTCGTAGTGCCACCATCAGCCTGTAATTAGGGGCCTAGATGCCCTAGGTCCTTCCCCTCTCTTCACTGTCCTTTGCTTCCTCTTGTGCCAGCTTGGGCAGAGCAGACATAGCCACATACCCTTACCTTCAGTCTTTGGAGGGACCCATCTCACATTCTCCTGGTGACCCATCTTGGAGTTCCTCTCACAGTGTGACTGCCCTCTGGCATGGGCTGAGAAGCAGATCGCCTTCCTCCTCCGTGTATGTCTGAGTGTGCATGCGTGTGTGTGCCCGTATGTGTCTCCAAGGAAGCTCGGGGGCCACTGCCAACTCTTTACAAGAAGCCCTGTCTCCCTCTGCCTCTCCTTTGGGTAAGAGGTGGAGGGTTAGATCATCCTCTGAGTGGGTCTTGCATCAGGGTCCAGCATGTAGACGCTGGGGCTAGTTGGCACCTGCTGTCTTGTTCTTGACTTTCAGAGTCTCAGGCCAAACCAAGGCTGAAAGATTTCTGTTTTAGCAGTCAACATTATTGCTTTATCTTAGTGGTGTGGCCAAAGTCTTCATCAATTTTTCTATTTCATTGTTTTCTCTTTGTGATTTGTAAGAACAATTTTTGGCTACTAATCTTTCATTTGTTAGAAAATTCCACATGACTTGTTTTTAAACTTTCTTTATGATGTGTTTTGATCTGTGGGAGTTTTTATTTTTTTATGAGATGAATCTGTTAGTTGTTTCCTTTATGGCTTCTGGGTGTTGAATCTTCCTTCCTTGGAAAGGGAATCTCCACCCTAAACTTGTAAAAATAATGTATTATTTTCCCTATCACTTTTATGGTTTTGTTTTTCATTTAGCTCTTTCCAATATTTGTTTTTATTATAAAAATGCATCCTAATGTAGAAAAAAAAAGTCAACATAGAATATGTCGATAATGTCATCTTGATAACTTGATAATGTCATCTCTTTTCTCCTCCATCCCGGCTTCCATAGGTAACCAGTGTTAATAGTTTGAGCTCTGTCTATCACACCCTGTGCTCATTCAAATATATATTCAAATATATGAAGTTTCATTTTGTCTTGTTTTACCAAAATGGGAAGATGATATTTAAATACCTCTGAAAGCTACTTTTTTACTGTATTATAGATTTTGTTATAATATTTTTAAAAAGTTTTTAATTTAGATTTTTATTTGGTTAACTATAGATTCACTTCCAAGTTGTGAAAAATAATATAGAGTTCTTGCATACCTTTATCTAGTTTCCTCCAAGGATAACATTGTGTGAAGCTGTAGTAGAAAATTACGTCTAGGATAGTGATGCAATCCAGTGATGTTATCCTTGGTTTTACTTGTACTCGTGTGTGTGTGTGTGTGGGGGTGTGTGTGTGTGTGTGTGTGTGTGTATTTCTGCACTACTTCATTACATGTGTAGGCTCCTGTAGCCACCATCACAGTCAAGATACAGAACATTTCATCACCATAGGGACCCTCCTGTTGCCTTTTCATTACTCCCCACCTTCTTCTTGTCCCCTTCCTCACACACACATTTGTCCACCTTCCTCCAATCTCTAATCCCCAACAACCATTAATCTGTTCTCTATTTCTACAACTTCATTATTTCAAAATGTTGTGCAGATGGAGCATACAGTATATAATCTTTTGGGACTGGCTTTTTTCATTCACCACAATTCTTTGCTGACTCATCCAGGTTATTTATTGTGTGTATTAATATTTCGTTCCTTTTCATTGTTTAGTAGCATTCCATGTATTCAGCAGTTT
This sequence comes from Symphalangus syndactylus, assembly GCF_028878055.3. Classification (NCBI taxonomy): domain Eukaryota; kingdom Metazoa; phylum Chordata; class Mammalia; order Primates; family Hylobatidae; genus Symphalangus; species Symphalangus syndactylus. The sequence goes on from NC_072426.2 coordinate 85,587,158, forward strand.
GTTTAGTATTCTCCTGTTAAAGGATATCTATCCTGGCTTTCATTTTAGGGCTATTTTGAATAAAGCTTCTATGAAACTTTGTGTACAAGTTTTTGTGATAACACAAGTTTTATTTCTCTCGGGAAAAAAAAAAAATTCAAGAATGAAGTTTCCGGGTCATATGATAATTGCAGGTGTATTTGTTAACAAATTGCCAAATCATCTTCCAGAGTGTGAAACTACTTTTATATTTTGAGATCTGTTTTGGACTAAATGTTTGTATCTCCCCAAAATTCATATGTTGAAATTCTAACTTCCAGTGTGATGGTCTCAGGAGGTGGGGCTTTGGGGAAGTAGTTAGATCATGAAGGTTGAGCCATCAGGAATAGGATTAGGACCCTTATGAGAAGAGAGATTTTTCTCTTGGCTGTGCAAGGATACAATGAGAAGGTGTCTGTCTAATCTCACCAGACACCAGATCTACCAGCACCTTGATCTTGGGCTTTCCAGTTTCTAGAAATGTGAGAAATAAGTGTGCGCTGTTTATAACATCCATCTATGGGGTATATTTGTTATAGCAGCCCAAACTGAATAAGACAAGATCCCTCCAGGTTCATAAGCATTCATAAGCACAGATCTAGCCTTTTTGTTTTTAATAGCTCCGTAACATTCCATTGTGTGGATAGGATGTAATTGATTCCACCATCCAAACTGTCTCATTTTTTTTTCATAACTATGCTGTGATAAGCATCTTCTTACAGAGAGTCTTACATACTGATAAGAACTTGAACTTGGTTTCCATAGCTAGATTCTCAGAATTGATAATTTTAATAGATATTGTGTATCACTCTCCAAAAAGTTGTAGCAATTCACACTACCACTAACAATGTATGAAATTGCCTTTTCTACACCTCCTAGCAATGTAAACTATTAGTCCTCTTAGTTTTATTCTAGTACTTTATTGCTTTGTAAATTATATATTTAAATCCCTTTGGAACTTATTTATAGTGTAGAAAGAGAGTCTAACTTATTTTTCCCCTAAGTTGTTCCGGTTAGCTACTACTGCATGACAAACTACCCCCAAGTTCGGTTTACCCTCAAACCAATAATTTACAAGCATTACATCACATGATTCTGTGGATTAAGAATTGGGACAGGGCACAGCAGCAATGACTTGCTTTTGGTCCGCAATGTTGGGGCACTCAGCTGGGATGGAGGAGGAAGGAGTCACGGGCTGGCCCATCAACTTCCCCTCTCTCCCTCCCCACGGCCTCCCCTGATGGCAAGCCTGGGCTTCTTCACAGTATGGTTAACTCAGGACAATCAAACTTCCCACAGGACAGCACAGGGCTACCAGAGAAAGGAAGGAGAATCTGCTGTTCCCTTAAAGGCTTGGACTGGAGCTGGCACAGTATCACTTCCAACATACTCTAAAGCAACTAAAATCCAGCCCAGATTCAAAGGGAGGAGGCAGAGACCCCATCTCCCAATGGCAGGTATATCTAGACTCTGGAGCCATCTTTGATCTGCCACACAGGTGGATCCCAATTATGCCTATGCCAGCTATTTCATTATTTTTTAGTCATTGAAATATTTTTTTTTCTGGGCTCTGTATTCTATTTCACTGATTTGTCTTTTCCTTGGCTAATTCTGTTCTGTTTTGATTCTTATGGTTTATCTTTTGATATCTAGTGATCTGGTGCCCCATCACCGACTCCCCTGCTCCAGAATTTGCTGTAATCCTGGCTCATTTACACACTCAGGTGAAATTTGGGTTAGCTTCTCATATTCTGTAGATAGTATGTTTGGATTTTTATTGGAATGGCTCAAAATGTATAGGTTAATTATGGGAGAATGTATATCTTCACAATATCAAGTCTTTCCTTTAGAAACACAGCACATCTATTTATTTGGGTTTCCTTTTTTTTTTTTTTTTTTTGAGACGGAGTCTCGCTCTGTCACCCAGGCTGGAGTGCAGTGGCGCAATCTCGGCTCACTGCAAGCTCCGCCTCCCGGGTTCACGCCATTCTCCTGCCTCAGCCTCTCCGAGTAGCTGGGACTACAGGCGCCCGCCACCACGCCCGGCTAATTTTTTTGTATTTTTAGTAGAGACGGGGTTTCACCGTGGTCTCGATCTCCTGACCTCGTGATCCGCCCGCCTCAGCCTCCCAAAGTGCTGGGATTACAAGCGTGAGCCACCGCGCCCGGCTGGGTTTCCTTTTTTAATTGAAGTCTTACAATTTTATTCACACAGGTGTTACGGAGATGTTACTGAATGTCTTATTGGTTATAGTATGTTTTAAAGACAAATCCCTTGGACTTCCTAGGTAATGGTATTATCTGCTAATGATGTCAGGTCTAGATCTTTTGCTCCAATATCATATCTCTTGTAAACATTTCTGGTGTTACTGCCTTGACGAACATTTCAATGTATGTTGAGTATTTAATGGTGGTGATGGAGAGAGACATTCTTTTCCTTCCTTCTTCCTTTAGTGATAATACAGCAACCATTCACCTTTCAGTGCATTATTTGATAGAGTCTTCAGCATATACCCATCCCTAAAGAATTTCTCTTCCATTCTTGTTCAGCTCAAAGTTATTATTATAAATGGGTTTTGATTTTTTCAAATGCATTTACTACATCTTTAAAAATTATCCTATGAATTTTCTTCTTTAATTTGCTAATTGAAAACATTTCCTTGACAGATTTTCAAATATTGAACAATTTTGAACCCTGCATGGTGATCAAGCAGACTGCCTCTCCCTGGCTCTATCTCCATGGGTTACACTTTGAAGGGCATCCCTGGGGAAAGCCAACCTAGAGGTGGTACCCGCTCGGGTGAACTCTTCTTTCAGAGACCATACCAGGGGGTGTCTGCTGTCCAAAGCCAGGAAACAGTTATTTTCTGTGTTCAGCTCGGCTTTTATATGATTCCCAGTGGGGCAGTATCTCCCATACCAATTACTATTATGTCCTTTTCCTATTTTACTTATTTTTACTATTTTTAATGATGCAAATATGCAAAATTTTATAATCATTTATCTGCTTTGATTATTTTATTGAAATAGATGCCTATAAATGGAATTACTGAGTTAGTGTGTTTTTGAACTATATTGCAAGGCTTGCTTTCTAAATCATTATACTAATTGACAGCAATCCAGGAAAGTATGTTTTATTGCACCTAAGCCAGGATTGAAAACTTCAATCAAGCCTCTTACTTTTAATTTATATTTGTTTGATTATTCAGATGCTGCATCTTTTTCTTACTTTTAAAAATAAATGTTTAATTTTATAACAGTTGTAGATTTACAGAGTTATTGTGAAGCTGGCACCGAGTTCCCATGTACTCTACACCCTGTTTTTCCTATTGTTAACAACTTACATTAGTGCGGCACATTTTCTGCAACTAATGAACCAGCAATGATGCATTACCATTAACTCAAGTCTACACTTGATTCAGATTTCCTTAATTTTCACTTAACATCCCGTTTCTGTTCCAAGTTCCCATCCTATCCAGGATACCACATGACATTTTGTGTTCATGTCTCTTTAGCGCCTCTTGGCTGTGACAGTTTCTTGGGTTTTCCTTATTTTTGATGACCTTGACAGTTTTAAGGAGTGCTGATCAGGAATTTTGTAGGATGTCCCACAGCTGGGATTTGTCCGATGTTTTTCTCATGATTGTGCTAGGGTCTGGGTTCTTGGGAGGAAGCCCACAATGGTAAAATGCCATTCTCATCATACCGTATCGAGGGAACATGCTATCCACGTGACTTATCACTGATGACAGTGACCTTGACCACCTGGCCCAGGTAGTGTTTGCCAGGTTTCTCCATTGTAAAGTTACTCTTTTAAAAAAATCCTTTGCCATCCTGTATTTTTGGTAGAAAGTCACTTCCCTGTCCTCTGCAAGATATACAAGGGGATCTTTCTCAGATCTTCACCATGGCCATCTTGTGGGGCTCCTAGACTTAAGGCCCATGAAAATGAGGACCCCTCTAAGACTGCAGCCCTCTAGAGCTTCTCACTTTTGTTCTGCTCCACACTCAGTTCCCAGCAATTCCTCAAAATACCACCTAAATGTTCCCACCAGTCTATGGTTCTAGCAGCTTCTGCTCAAGGTAAGCTGAGCCCAACTAGGACTCCAGACTGCTGACCTCTCCAGGTTTCCAGGTGGAGGTTTGCCCTGAGCCCTTGAGTCTCTGACAGGTCCTGGAACACTGGTTGATTTTCAGGGTTCGAGCTTTTTCTTGTTGTAAGGATGGAAGAGATGATTTCCAGGCCTTTTATGTATTGGAGCTGAATCCAGAAGTTCTTTTTTATAATTCATGCATTTCCTTTTAGATTCCTTTTTTCATACTAAATTTTATAGAGACTATATATTAAGAATATTAATCCTTTGTGATATTTGTTTTAAAAAATTATTTTCTTCTTATTTATTCTTTATTTCTCACTGTGAGAGATAACAGAAAGACCAGAGATGAATTAATTGTGAAGTGGAAGGCGTTTGAGCGTGGTGACTGAATATGACAACTGGTCAATATTTGTACCCATCAATTTGAGCTTCAAGAATTTGCTTACATCCTCCCCAGACCTCAGAGGGTTTCGACCTTTTCTGTCTTTACCAGCCTCTAGTCTCCGAGTGCGATGCCTCCTCTTCCTAGTGGGGTGAGTCCATTGCACTCTCTTCTTGGTGCAGTTTCCATCTCTCCTTTTCTGAAGCCTCCCCCCGGCCGGGAATTATATTCCTTCACTTACTCTTTCCTGCAACCCCAAGCTTTCTCTTCAAATACCAATCTGATCTTGATTTTTCCCCTTTCACAGCCAAATTAATAGAAGACATAGAACAACAACAAAAGAAAAAAGAAAAAAACACCCTCCACCTTTGGCTCTTATTTCTGTATCACTGCCTGCTTCTTAACCTATAGCTGCTGTGACTCTTACCCTTACTGCAGCCAGGATATAGCACCACTTACAAAGCTGGCCCATGCCCCTAAGTGTCTCTCCAGTGTCTGTCTCCTCTTTATCACTTCTTACCATTTAAAACAACCGCCTGAGTGTCCACGGGGTCTGGGCCTCCAGAAGCTCCTCCCCTGAGCATGGAGCTCTGTTTTCTTTGTAGGCATCCTCAACATGGAAGAGAAGACCGGGGAGAAGAGGCTTGCACACTTTTTGCATGCGAGGTCCAAGCTATAGTGGTGAAACACTGTTTCCTTCCTTCAAAGGCTAGTCATTCGAACCCAGCTTGATTTTGATTTTCCATCTAAAAGAAAAGAGCAAAAACATTATTTCCTCTGAGAACTCCTTTCAACATCCCAGAAGCCCGGGGGGAGATTAATGGGGAGATTGATGTGTGACATTTACATACAGGGTTTGGGAAGGCATTGTTTGTTTTATAAATTCATTTCTGTTGTTCATGGTCTCAATAGACATGGATTGGTTACCCGCAATACTTTAACCATAATATAACCTCAGGCGAAGCTCCCATCTGCCCCTAATGAGGGGCCTCTCAACAGGACATAGCAGAGTTTGCATGTGTAGTTTTCTTGGAAGATGGAGCGATGATGAACCACCTAACGCCATCCATTTCCAGGAAGCAGGGAGCATATTATGATTTCTAAGATGGAAAGTGTGTTTCAGCTGCTGTCTATTTGGAACTACTGGGTGATGTTAAGTCACAACAGGCCAGTGCTAGCTTCTAGGGGACCCATAGAGTAGACACTGCTTAACTGAAGCAGAAGGAAAGATTTAAATGCCTGCTGTGTGTTAAAGCAGGACATGGGGATGAGGAGGCCTTGTGGCATTGTGTATGCTGTGCACTGAGCAAGGATGAAGGTGTTCCTGCTTTCAGCCCGAGTCTCTCCAGTCAGGTTGGAGACTGATGACATCAGTGGAGGCAGTTTTGCAGCTGTAATCTGGGGACTTGAGAATTTCAAATTCAGCTTTTATGAATTGGAGAACGCACTACTTACCAAGTAACAGTAGGGCAGGGATGCATGTTAACGAAGATGGCTCCATTAAACTTTTCAGAGTTGGTACACCGTGTTAAAGCAACCATGAACTACTGCACAGCAGAGTTAAAAGGCACCCAAGCCTCTACTCCAGGTGGCTGCATGTGAGGCTGGGAGGCTGCGTGTGCCAGCAGGGCCCTGGTGCTCACACTCACTCCTGTGGATCTGGACGTATCAGCTGTGAAGAGCCCTGTGCTGGTGAACCGTGCCCATGCTGAACCTTTAAGTATAGGATGGAAGGGAAATGGACAGTGGAAATGATCCTGTCCTGTTATATTTACCAGACCCACTACCGCCTCTGCAGCCCCCACACAGGTCCTGTCCCCTCCTCTGCCAGCTCCCTCACTAGACTCTCCAGTTCTCACTTCTACAGCTGCACGCCAGTCCTTTTTGATTTGAGGCACTGGCACACACGGCTCCTTCTTTACAGTGCACTTCCCCGATATTTGACCTGGTTAATGCCTCCCTTAGTGTTTTACTGTATCCACCTCAAGGGCAAGGTCAGAAACTCCTAACATGACACAAACATGCACGTTGCTCAGAAAGTCTCCCTCCCACCCTGTCTCCTCTCTCTCCAGGTCTCAGTGGAATAAATGATGTTTCCTCTGGGAGGTTTTCCGGCTTCCCACACCCCAACCACACTTCCGCATGATGTTACGTTATAGATCTTATCACAATTTTTAATGATCTGTTTTTCTGTGGCTATTGTGTACATTGCTAGTAGAGAAACATCACGTCTTTTGTTCACCTCTTTTCTCAGCATCCAGCCCGGAGCCTGATGCTTGTGTGTTCCATCAACGTTGGCTGAATTAATAATTGCTGCTGTCTGCGCTCATTTTATTGCTTCAGGATTGAAGACTGCTGTATTAATTTCCTTGGGCTGCTGTAACAAATATCCACAAATTGGGTGGCTTAAAAAATGGGAATTTGTTCTTGCACAGTGTGGAAGCCAGAAGTCTGAAATCAAGATGTCAACAGCACCCGGCCCCTCTGAAGTCTATAGGGGAGGACCCTTCCTCACCTCTCAGCTGCTGGTGTTGCCGGCAATCCTTGACGTTCCTTGGCTTGTAGACACATTGCTCTAGTCTCTGCATCTGCTGTCACTTGGCATTCTCCCTGTGGGTCTGTTTCTGCCTCTTTTCGTGTTCTCGTGAGGACACCAGTCGTAATGGATTAAGGACCCACCATTCTCCACTATGCCCTCAGCTTTACTAATTATACTACAACAATCATATTTACAAATGAGGTCACATTCTGAGATTCCAAGAAGAATGCGAATTTGCTGGGGGCTATGTATTTCACCCACTGCAGTTGAGAAGTCTCCCTTTCTGCCTTCAGGGATTGCCCGGGTAATGTTCCTTGCATGGCGTCTAGTGCTGCTGCTCTGATGGCTCTGTCCAGTACTCCCTGCTTGGTGCCTCATCACCTATCACAGAAGGTTGTGACGAAGCATGGATGGGGTGAGGGTTCCCAGGAGGGGGAAGCCCAGATTTGCATTGGTAATTAAGAGAGAAGAGTCTGGAGCCCAGCTTCCCTGGAAGTCAGCAAGCACTTATTTCTTCCACCCAATCTGCAAGCCACTGTGCCATCCCCAGAGATGGGAGGGTGTGGCCCTGAACCTCCGGAGGGACCCTGCATCCTTTCCTGAGAATGAGGGACCATCTTACTGTGTCCAGAGTTAGTTCCTGCCAGTAGGCTCCTGGTCTGCTTGACTTCAAGAATGGAGTCATGGACCTTCGCGGTGAGTGTTACAGCTCTTAAACATGGCACAGACCCAAAGAGTAAGTGGTAGCAACTTTTATTGTGAAGAGTGAAAGAAGGAAGCTTCCAGAGTGTGGAAGGGCACTGAGAAGGTTGCTGCTGGTGACTGGGGGGTGGCCAACTTTTATTCTCTTATTTATCCACTCCCATGTTCTGTTTCTGTCCTATCAGAGTGCCCTTTTTCAATCCTCCCTGTGATTGGCTACTTTTAGGATCCTGCTAATTGGTGCATTTTACAGAGCGTGATTGGTGCATTTTACAGAGCTCTGATTGGTGCGTTTTACAATCCAGCTACAGAGTGCTCATTGGTGCGTTTTACAATCCAGCTACAGAGTGCTCATTGGTGCATTTTACAATCGTCTTTTAAGACAGAAAAGTTCTTCAAGTCTGCACTCGACCCAGAAGTCCAGCTGGCTTCACCTCTCATTACTATGGGGCCTTGGCACTGTCCTCTGGGCCTTCCCTCATCATGTGGTTTGAACCGCCTGGGGTCTGCTGAACAGGATGCTGATCCTCCTCTGCTTTGCCAGCATTAGGGGACTGAGTGTGTGACCTTAGGCATGGAAGTGTGACCTTGTGCAGAGCACATGGGCCAGAGCAGTGTGAGTGGGCTCCAGACAGGCTCCTGTCACACCTTGGGGTCAGACATGTCCTGGGGCAACTGGCAAGCCCTAGCCTCTAAACCGACTCACACCCCATCACACTGGGCCTCTGCCAGTTGGGGGTGGGCTTGGCTAGATTTCCAGGAAGCAGAAACAATCAACACAAAAGCAATCATACTGACAGAGACTTTGGGGGCTGGGGGTGGTAAGGGCATGGGGAGGTCAGAGCTTCATGTCCAGTTGTTTCCTAAGCATGTAAGCCCTTTAGCAGCAAGGTTGCTGGAAAGATAATGCAACAAGCTTGTCAAATAAAACTGCACATACCTTTTTGAAAGACAGCTTTTTAAGGTATGACTCACTACGCAATTTATCTGCTTACTTACTGTGCAATTCACCGACTTAAAGTGTACAATTCAGTGGGTTTTGGTATATTCAGCATTGTGCAACCATCAACACTGTCAATTTCAGAGTATTTTCATCACCTGAACCCTGCACCCCTTAGCTATAATCCCCCAAGCCCCAGCTGTAGGAAACCACTTATCTGCTTTCTGTTTCTATAGATTTGCTGACTCCAGACATTTCATACAAATAAAACCATGCAATATATAGGCTTTTGTGTCTGGCTTCTTTCACTTAGCCTGACAATTTTAAGGTTCATCCGTGTTGTAGAATATGTCAGTACTCTGCTCTTTTTTTTAATAGCTGAATAATATTCCACTGGATGGGTGGACCACAAATCATTTATCCATTCACCAGTTGATCTACATTTAGGTTGTTCCCACTTTTTTACTATCATGAATATTGTTGCTATTAACACTCATGTACAAGTTTTTGTGTGGACATTTTTTTGTCACTTCTCTTGGGTATACACTTGGGACTGAAACTCCTGGTCATATGGTAACCACATGTATAACTCTTTTAGGACCTTCCCGACTGTCTTCAAAAGCAGCTTCAGTCAGGGAATGTAGGGCCACGTCTCCCTTCAACTGGGAATTCCCATGGCACCTGAGAGAAGAAGAGGGTTTCCAAGGTTTACTAGAGGGCCAGCAATATTAACGGTGGGGGGAGGGGGTGCAGGGCAAAATAAAAATGCAGACCTCTTGTTCAAATAGCAGAAAAGGGGTCATTAAAGGAACAAAAAATGTAAAGATTTTTCTCTTTCATGACCTCTCTCTTTTTCCCTTTATGACGTTTTCTGTTTGTTACTGAATCTCCTGCTCCCTTAGGCATGGGGACAGTCGGAGTGAGTGCAGACCCTCCCAGCTTGTTCCCACTCCCACCAGCCACAGAACTGATGCACCATGCCCCAACCAGGCGTGGGTACATTGAGCCCCTTGTCTTCTCTCCCCGTAAGCCTGTCCCCCAACTCACAGTGGGTAGGATACCCCAGGACGTTGCAATCTTCACAACAGGGTGCTCTAGTTCCTGGATTCGGGGGGTCAGTGAGGGGCTTGCACCTGCCAGGTCACCTCCTGAACACACCATAGTGCTGCCCGACTGGAATGTGCCACTGCCAGACCCCACCCTAAGATACTCTGGGCCACCCACACCAGACCTCAGCCCTCCCCCATGCCCAGCCTCCCCTAGGAGCAGAGGTTGGTAGCTGTTGCTGGTTGGAAGTGAGAAAGGGGTGTCTGGGAAGGATCCGAAATGCTGGGGCAGGTGACCAGATGGCCAAGAACCTCTCCTGGAAGGCAGGGAAAGGCAATGGGTACTGGGGCTGCATGTGAACCGAGGCTCTGTGCCTCTGTGTATGCTCTATCGTCCATCTGACATCACTTAGGAAACATAGGTGCAAAGATAGGGAAGACTTTCCTGAGGGCACTCAGCAGTTGCAGTGCATTAAGCCCCAAATTCAAGGCCCTTCTGAGAGCAGGACCTGTGGCCTGTGCTGGTTACCCACACATAAGGCCAGTCCTGGTGTCCCACAAGATTTATTGGGAGACGGGCTGAAGTCCTAGCTCAGAAGAAGGGGACACACAACAACCCTCCCATGTGGAGGACGGTCGCCACCAGAGGCCCTTGCATTCTTTCATGCCAGTGAGCTGGTGGACAAGGGGTCTCTTAGTGGCCCCAGGACAAACCCCACAGGCCACCCACATCGAGGAAGCATCCAAAGAGCAAGAAGGAGGTGAGATCAGGGACTCATCCCACTAGGGGTAGGAAGCCAGACAGGAAGTGTTCCCAGTGCCCTGCCCTCGCTTGGGAGTCAGAGAGGAAGGAGAACAGAAAGAAAAAGAATCCCTGGGTTTTCACCAAAGATGTTGATATGGTTTCAGTATTTGTCCCCTCCAAATTTCATGTTAAATTGTAATCCCCAGTGTTGGAGGTGGGGGTCATGGGAGGTGTTTGGCTCATGGGGCAGATCCCTCGTGAGTGGCTTGGGCCATCTTCTCGGTGATGAGTGAGCTCTCACTCTGAGTTCACAGGAGATCTGGTTGTTTAAAAGTGTGCGGCACCCACCCCGCACCTTCTTTCTCTTCTGCTCTCACCATGTGATGTGCCTGCCCCGTCACTGCCTTCCACCATGATTGGAAGCTTTCCAAGGCCTCCCCAGAAGCAGATGCTGCCATACTTCCTGCACAGCCTGCAGAACTGTGAGCCAATTAAACCTCTCTTCTTATATATTACTCAGTCTCAGGTGTTTCATTTTTTTCCATTTGTTTTTCTTTTTTTTGAGGAGTCTTGCTCTGTTGCCCAAGCTGGAATGCAGTGGCTTGATCTCATCTCACTGCAACCTCCATCTCCTGGGTTCAAGCAACTCTCATGCCTCAGCCTCCCAAGTAGCTGGGATTACAGGTATGTGCCACCACACCCGCCTAGTATTGGTATTTTTTTGTAGACACGGAGTTTCACTATATTGGTCAGGCTGGTCTCAAACTCCTGGCCTCAAGTGATCCTCCGGCTTCAGCCTTCAGATGTTTATGGCAGTGCAAGGATGGCTTACTGCAGCTGTATTAACATGAAAGAGTGGAGTCTTAAACTGCAAGTGACTAAGTTACTTTGACTTGGTACTATTACATTTATGGATCTCAAATCCATCTGAAGATCTCTGCTCTAAGATCCATTACAGAGAGTAAAACATCTCCCTTTGCTTTTATAACCAAGGTCTGTGGACTCTTGCATCTGCGACATGACGCCTCCACACGGGTGCTAGTCTGGCTTATGCCAGATCTGGCAGGGCCAGAGCTTCTTCACATCAGCTAACTTTCATAACAACCACACGCAGCAAGTATGACTTCCTCGCCACTTTTTAGAAGAGGAAACCAAGGCTCAGGGAGGTGGAATCCCCTGGGTGGTCATGAGGTGGACAGTTAAAATGTAGCGGGGCCAGAACCAAAGCCCCCACCCTACTTGTGAGCGGTGAAGCCAGCTGGGCTTCTGGGTCAGGTGAGGACTTGGGGAACTTTTCTGTCTAGCTAAAGGATTGTAAACGCACCAATCAGCACTCTGTTAAAACGGACCAATCAGCACTCTGTAAAATGTACCAATCAGTTCTCTGTAAAATGGACCAATCAGCGCTCTGTAAAATGGACCAATGAGCAGAATGTGGGTGGGGCCAAATAAGAGAGTGGGCCACCGAGCCAGCTGTGGCCACCAGCTCTGGTCTCTTTCCACGCTGTGGAAGTTTTGTTTTTTGAATCTTCTCAATAAATTTTGTTGCTGCTCACTCTTTGTGTCTCCACTAACTTTATGAGTTGTAACGCTCACTGTGAGGGTGTGCTGCTTCATTTCTGAAGTCAGCGAGGCCATGAACCCACCGAAAGGAAAGAGGAACAAACAACTCCGGACGTGCCGCCTTTAAGAGCTGTAACACTAACTGTGAAGGTCTGTGGCTTCACTCCTGAAGTCAGCGAGAACAGGAACCCACGGGAAGGAAGAAACTGTGGAGACATCTGAATATCTGAAGGAACAAACTCCAGACACACCATCTTTTAGAGCTGTAACACTCACCGTGAGGGTCTGTGGCTTCATTCTTGACGTCAGCAAGACCAAGAACCCACAGGAAGGAATAAATTCTGGACACACTTGGGCTCGTAATCCTTTCTTTACTTCTAATCTTTGTGTGTCTGTCTATGTGTGTTCATGTTGCATGCATGTCTTCATGCAGTAAATACTTTGCGAATGCTCCAAAAGAAGAGAGCAAGGGTGAGAGGGAGGGGCAGCAGGGGATAGGGGACTCTGAAAAAGGTGGTCCCAAGTTCTGGCCAGCTGGACGAAAGGATGGAGATGAGGATGGCCTGACAAGAAGGGGATTACACCTCTTGTGCCTAAGATACCTGTCCTGAAATGCCTCGTGCCCTGGGTCCAGGGGCCCATAAAGACCAGGGCCCATAAAGACGGCTCTGTGACAGCAGGCAGGCTTTTCAGTGGGTAGCAAGCCAGACTCCTGAAGACCAAATTTGAGAAGCAGAAAGCAGATCTTAGAGCGACAAAGCCAGCCCATCCAGGAAGGACTCTCTTCATGCCAGGTTCCATTAGGTTAGCTACTGCCTCCTCCACCCTGTGAGACATTGGGCCTTGCATCCAAAAGCTGGGGTTAGAGGCCGGCTACACGACATGCTTTCTTACACACCACACACTAGGTGGCTGGAGACAGTCCCTGAAGCTCCTGATGGGATGGCTTGGAGACAAGCAGCCTGAATAGCCTGAATTTTAAAACTGCACACACACACCCAGTTTTTTTGTTTCATTTTGTTCTGTTTTGTTTTTGAGATCGAGCTCCACTCTGTCACCCAGGCTGGAGTGCAGTGGTGTAATCTCGGCTCACTACAACCTCCACCTCCTGGGTTCAATTGATTCTCCTGCCTCACCCTCCCGAGTAGCTGGGATTACAGGTGTGTGCCACCACGCCCAGCTATTTTTGTATTTTTAGTGGAGATGGGTTTAGTGGAGATGGCCAGGCTGGTCTCTAACTCTTGACCTCAGGTCATCCACCCACTTGGCCTCTCAAAGTGCTGAGATTACAGACGTGAACCACCATGCCTGGCCTACCCCCAGTTTCTTAAGATGATTGAGGGGTTTAGGTTTTTCATGACATCTCCAGGTCTGAGCGTAGTCTTCCGCTTTAATGCTTGAGAAAGGGAGTGCAATATGTGTCTTTCACATTAATTACATCTTCTAATAGAACTTTGTGGTAAGAGCACCTTTCTTGCATTTTAATATTCCCTTGCACATCAGAAATGAGAAGGTCTACACTCCATACACCTAATTACTGACGAGTGCTGCGTGTGTGCATAACATAGACGCTCACATGCACAGACTCCCCTGTCCTTCATGCAGGCTGTAATCATTTGCTCTCTTTGGTCTTCCAACCGAGTCTTTCTTGATTTATCTCTCCTAATAAAGTGGCTGACTTACAACCTGTGGACATTGCAGCCTTCATTGATATATAATTCCTAAATACTGTATTTCATAACCATTCGGTGCTGATGGAAATTCAAATCACTAGGAAAATTACTATAGGCACATGCTAATAACTATCTCATAACAGCTTTGATTAACACTGAAATACATCTTATTAAGGTCATTGGATCAGACACCGAATGAATAAAACTATGTGGGGATATTCATTCAGCCAGAGTAAGTTGGGGCGGTGGTTGTGGATGGCGGAAGAATGGAGTTTCTAAAGCCCAGGTGGGGCTCGGAGAAGGTCCCTTATGTAATAATGTGTGTGAAGAGCTTTGGTTTCATAAGCTGTTGTGAGTAATTCCAAATTACTTCTGATTTGCAAACACGCACACACACACATACACACAACCACACATACAGAGGGGTTCCCTTTCAATCATCCACTGAAAATATTTATGCTCTGGGCCTTCCCATGGGTCTGCCTTCATTTTTTCTGCTTTCGTCTTCCTGTTTCAAGCAAGGCGGAGATAACAGTGGGAATCTCCAAGCGACACCGTGACGTGCTATCCATCAACTTTAGACATGTTTTGTTTTTCTCCCAACACTTTTATAAACATCTCAAACACACACAAAGTTAAAAGAATAGTACAATAAATACTTGAAAGCTCTCAACCCAGATTCAACAATTATTTACCTTCAGCCACAGTGACGTGTGCATCTGTCTGCTTGTCTGTATACTTCTTTATTTTTATTGAACCATTGGAAAGTTTTGCACATCACGCCTTCACTCTTGGATACCTCAGCTCTCATTTTCTAAAAATAAGGATATCTTCCCATTATAACCACAACATCATTATCGCACCTAAGAAAATAATACCACCACAATGTGATCTCAGATCTAGCTTATTCGCAAATTTCCCTGCGTTAGCCCCTAGACCTCCTGGGCCTGGGCCACCACAGCAAGTAAAGCAGCCAGGCCACTGTCCTTGTATGTGAACACACCCTCCCTTCCCGCGAAGTTCCTTCAGGTCGGCTCCTGCCCCCTTCACCCTGTGAGAGGGGGTCTTGCATTCTGAAGGTGGGGGCCCAGATGGAAGGGAAAATAAGATGCATGGAGGATGCCCTGCGTGTCCTGCCCTCCAGCCAGATGTTTAGAGCCGGGCCATGGTGCGGTTTGAGGTGGGTTACAGGACTGGTCTTTCTTCTTACATGCCACACACTGGGTGGCTGGAGGCAGCCCCTGCAGCTCCTGACAGGACAGGTTGGAGACAAGCAGCCTCTGGGGCTGCATATCTTGGCCCGCCTGGCTGGCTGGGGTCTCGGACCACCCCATATGCCATTTCTGTTTGAGCATGTGAGCACCTCATGGCTTGGGCCTTGGGTCTTCCTGCAGCCACCACAGGTAGAGAGGAGAGGCCACCTCCGCATTCACCAGCACCTTTCAGAGGGGGGCGGATGGAGGAGTGGGGAGGTGGGCTACCAAGTGCTTCATGCTCCCCTCTTGTGACAAAGCACCTCAAACTTAGTAGCATAAATCAACAGCCACTTCATTATGCTCTCGAATTGTGTAGGTCAGGAATTGGACAGGGAGCAACAGGGCTGTTTTGTCGCTGCTCCATGATGTCTGACTTCGGCTGAGAGACACAAAAAGCTGGACATGACTTGAAGGGCTGAGGGCCAGACTTGGTTGGAGGCTCTTCACTCCTAGGTCCAGCACCTGGTCTGGAATGACCACAAGCCTGGACTTAGAGTGGGGTTGTCAACTGGGTAACTCAGGTAACTTTCCATGGGTCTGGACTACTCCCAGCATGGTGGCTGGTGTTCTAGAGGAAGCCTCCTGAGACAACACCTAGGAAGCCAACATCCCAAGAGAACAAGCAGGAGCCGCCTGGCCTCACTGAGCTACTTTGGGAGTCACTCACCATCACTGCTGCCACATACTGTGGGTTACAAGTGAGCCACAGAGACCAGCTCAGATTTGAGAGGAAGAGCCATAGACCCTGTCTCCCGTGAGGCAGTGGGAGGTCACATTGCAGAAGAGCGTGTGGATGGGCAACACTGTCGTCATCTTTAGAGAATATCATCTGCACTGTGTCGCGGACATTTCCAAGCCTTTCTAGACAGTGGCTGTTGACAACAGTGACTGGAAGGAGGTAGCTTTGGGTCTGCACACACCAGGAGATCAGGAATCCCAGGGGATATAGGCAGCCTGGCCAGAGGGCAGGAGCCCCAGCTCTAACCCTGATGGCCCACAGTCTTGTCCCTGTGCTTACAGGCACTAGCTGGTTTAATTAGGCAGCAGGCCCTTAATTGTATGAGATTGAAGCTACTAGCTCTGGGCTACACAGGCAGGAAGCCCCAGCTAGACCCTGAAACCAATCTGTCTTCCCTCACCCCACCGCCTCCTCACTGAGGACCAGAGCTGGCCTTCAACTGTCCAAGGGCTGCTCTGCTCTGGACTCTCTCACTGGTAAGACGTGTGACCATGGGTGCGCCACTTCACCCAAATGAGTCACAGTCTCTCACTAGGAAGAAGGAGGCCATGAGTCCTGCCTGTTGAAGCTCCCAGGGTGGCGGTCAAGTAGCACCGGGCATGCTTGGGGCATATGCATAAGGAGGGCCAACGCTGTGCGTTATGAAGTGTTACGTGTTCATGTGTTTATCCATAACTCACAAAACATTGTCTTGCATTTTAAATGCTCTAAGCACTCAGCTAGTGGAGAGGCTGAGGCTGAGGAGGATTGCTTGAGCCCAAGAGTTGGAGCCTGCAGTGAGCTATGATCATGCTACTGCCTTCCAGCCTGGGCCACAGAGAGACCCTGTCTCCAAACAAAACAAAACACGCTGGGCGCATTGGCTCACGCCTGTAATCCCAGCACTTTGGGAGGCTGAGATGGGCGGATTGCCTGAGGTCAGGAGTTCGAGACCAGCCTGACCAACATGGTGAAACCTCATCTCTACTAAAAATACAAAAATCAGCCTGGCGTGGTGGTGGGCGCCTGTAATCCCAGCTACTCGGGAGGCCGAGGCAGGAGAATCGCTTGGAGGCAGGAGAATCGCTTGGAGGCAGGAGAATCGCTTGAAGCCAGGAGGCGGAGGTTGCAGTGAGCTGAGACTGGGCCATTGCACTCCAGCCTGGGCAACAAGAGTGAAACTCTGTCTCAAACAAACAAACAAATGAACTAACAAAAAACAACATCCTAGTTTGCTTTTGATTAAAACTTTTTGTAAAAGAAAAGTAAATACTCTCAGCTAGGTAGCTGGTCTGCTGAAGGTCGGAGATGGTGGGCTCTCTCTTCTGTTCCAGGGGCCGGGCAGCTCAGCAGCTCGGCGATTGCCTCAAGGCAGCCATGGTTCTTCATCTATTTAGGCTCATAGGCTTTTAAGAATCTGCTAAAAGCAATTAACACTCTCTCCGTCTCTCCAATTTAAAAAAAAAACCTGTTGTTATAATTTTGTGCATCATTTCCAGAGGTTCACACTCACCTATCTAAATCCTTCTCAGATTGTGAAAGGAAGGGGGAGGAGCTCCTCATTCTCACCCTTCACCTGCTAATGTAGGAGTGAAGAGCCCCACAAGCAGGAAGTGCTTTTCACTTGAGAAGTGAGTTTCAGTGCTAAGATAAAGACCAATGGGTGGAGGGGGAATGTTGCTGGTGGAAGGTGGGTATTTTACAGGGCCAAGAGCCTGCACAGGAAACCTGGGGCCTGTGACTCTGCTGAACTATGGGGCTGGCCTCACTTGGTGGCCTCAGACACTGAATTTCCTCAAGACATCAGCACATACAGGGCAAGAATTGAATATAGTGGCCAGGGTAACCCTAAGGATTTTTCTCTTCTAAATAAATTTGTTTTAAAGTGATAAGAGACCTGAGTCCCTCCCTATGGATCAACATGTGCCAGGCCACTTTGATCTAAGTCCTTGACCTGTGTGGCTGGAACCAGCCTGTCATGGACAGGGTTTCTTGGGAAGCAGGCTCTGGGTCTAAGCTATGCATGCAAGAAATTTCCTGGGAAGAAATGCAGAGAAGGGGTGGGGAGAGAGAGGAGGTGGGCACAGGGCACTTCCAAAAGGTGCCTCGGCCAATCACAAGGGGAGCAGGCGTGGCCCAGTGGAGTAGTCCCAAATGGAGGCAAGGAGTCAGGGGAACGAGCCTTTTGCCCCTGGACTGAACCCATGTTGAACATGGGCTGGTCAGGGATGTGGCTGTACACAGCTGGGAGAGTAGAGACTTGGCCCTGTGGGCGTCGGGGGCTATAAAACCCCTCAAATGTGGCACTCTGATCTTGGAAAGGCAACCATCTAATTCAGCTTGTTTTCAGTCCTTTTTATGACCAGATAGATGGAACTGACTTGTGACACTGTTCTAGCACTTTCTAGAACTCCTGTTGTAATGCCAATTGACCTAAGGGCACGTCCAGAAAAGAGAAAAGGCAGTGAGAGCGTCATGCCAGCCAGGGATGTCTCCTTACTCTGGACTCACTGAAAATACAGCTCAGACCATCTGGAGTTGGGCACAGCAAGCGGAAGCAGGGTCGGACTCTCTTTGGACAACCGTTGCTCAGTGGCTATGGGAAGCTCAGCCAGGGAGCTGGAGCTCACACCGGGTTCTGGCCAGCGTCAGGCCAGTGGAAGGCTGGAGGGAGAACCAAGAGAGGATCATGACAGGCCAGGCTGTTTTTGACAGCTAAGTCCAAGAACTTGGCTTTCCGGGGTACCTGGAACTGGCTGAGTACAAGGGATTGACTCAAAATGAACAAGCTCTTAAGATACTGATAATGATAACAGTAATAAAGATGGCAACGAGAATAGTGACAATAGCTACCATTTGCAGAGCTCCCTTTTGCCAGGGCCTGGGCTAAGCACTCTGCATGAATTATCCCCATTAGTCCTCCTGAGAGCTCTAGGAAGCCAATACTATTTTTATCCTCGTTGTACAGACAAACGTACCAAGAGAGGCTGGTTAAGTTGCCCACTTTACAAAGTTAGTAGGTAATGAGCCATTATTTAAACCAGACAGTTTTTATTAGACCCTGAGGCCCTCCCCCAGCCTTCTGTTTCTCACTAATTGGTGCCATTGGTTACCTAGTGGTTCAGGACGAATTCCCTGGCAGTCATCCTCTATTTCTCTTCTTCTCAAACACTCTACAGTGAATTTATCAGCAAGTCCTCTCATCTTTACCTTGAAAATGTAGCCTCCCAACTTGCCACTGTGGCAGTCATAGTGAGCTGGGAGATGCCTCAGTGGCAGACACTTCTAACTCTGAGGGGCTAAAATGGCAAATCTTATTCCTGGCTCTTGCTCTGTGTGCACTGCACGTCCATGGAATTGCCAAGGAGGCTCTGCTCCATGTGTTCCTTACTCAAGGACCCACACTGACAGAGTTTCTAGAATTTATTTATTTTATTTTTTATATTTTAACTTAATTTATTTTTGAGTTCCAGGTTGCATACGCAGGATGAATGCCTAGAAGTTATAAACCACCACGGTAGGGGAAAGGCAGGATGAATCATGCACTGGTTCTTAAGGTCTTCTACTCCTTGCATTTTATTGGCTGAGCTGATCACATGGCCACATGGAAACTCACATGGGTGAGAGGAAGGGTTCCATCGTGGATCAAGGGGGAGATCTAAACATGTGGTGAGCACTTGAATTCCTGCCACAGACACTTTAGATCCAGTCTCCAGCCTCTTTTGCCCAAAGAACTTTAAAAGCCTTGAACTGGTCTCCCTGCTTCTGCTCTTGCCTTACAATCTTTTCTCCATGTAACAGCTAAAATGATCTTCTAAGACACAAATCACATTACTTTACTCTTAGGCTTAAAACCCCCAAATGGCTTCCATTCCTTTAACAATAAAAGTAAAATTCTCATCCTGGCCTTCAAGCCTCCAAAACAAAGGTCGGCAAACCATGGCCCTCCAGTCAAATCCAGCCTTCTAGTCAAATTCAGCCCTCTGCCTATCTTTGTCAATAAAGTTTTGTTGGAACGCAGTCCCACCTGTTTATTTACATATTGCCTGTAGCTGTTTTCATGCTACAACAGCAGAGATGAGTAGATATAATAGAGACTGTATGGCCACCAAACTGAAATATTCCCTACCTAGCTCTTTACAGAGACAGTTTGTAAACTCCTGCCTTACACTACCCTGACTCTGCCTTCCCCTCAACTTCATTACCTTCCTCAGCCCCATCTTCCATTTTCTTTCTTCCTTCTCTTTTCAGCACCATGCATTTGCTCCTGTCCTTCAGCTTTCTTCTCTGATAGGACCTCCTCAAAGTGTCCTCGCTGACCCCTACAATATCAACCCCCAACCTTGTCACACTTTAATCCCTTCTTTGTAGCACTCCCTTCCACTAGAAATTATATTCCAGACTTCATTCCTTTATGGGTCTCTGGTCTTCTCCCATGTTAGGGGCTATGAAGTCTTAGAATTGGGGTTGAGAGACCTAGAGTGGCCTCAGTACCTTGATAATCTTCTCTTACTGTCTGTGCCTTCTGTGTCTCTCGTTCCAAGCTAACCAGTTTCCTTTTGGGGAGGAAATTTTTAATTTTTTTTGGCCTCAGCTCTAAAGAGAATATATTTCCATGAGATTTTCAAAATTGCTTTATGACTGAGGATTTTAATTTGTGCATCTGAGGGTCAAGGACAATAGTCGTGTTATTATGCCTTGTGGTTTTTTTTTTAACACTTCAAGCAAATTCCGGTCATCCCTGGGAGGCATACTTTGAACATCCCTGCAGTCCCCGAGGAGAACAATCTTCTGTAACTTTGAAGCCAAATAGGATTTCTGAAAAGGAAGTTACAGTCAATTGAGAAATCTCAGTGGAGCGTGAAGAGCCGAGGGATCCTGTGGTTGGGCTGCAGCTGGGACTGTCCAGGGGAGAAGTGCCCTTCCTGGCAGAGGGAGACCCCACAGGCAGCATGGCGGGCTTGCCGGAGGCTGGCTGAGCCTTGGACATGACTGCATCCAGAAACTACAGCCCAGAAAACGCAAGCGTGCCTTCCTCATCATTGCTGTGGGCTTGACCATTCTCTAATGAGTTTAGGTGATTGAAGCAGGGCAGACAAGCAAAGCAAAAACAAAATGAGACTCCACTCACCTATTTGTTAACCGTCATGCTCTGGAATATGGCAGAAACAAGGAGTCAAGGGCAATGAAAGTTTGGGGGCTGGTGTCTGTAGAGGAGGGCGATCCCCAGAGCTCTGGCCCAGTCTTCCCAGAAGTAACTCCTTGGCTCCTTCCTACCTGCCTGGCTGCAAGGAAGGAAATGCAGGGGTGTCAAGAGGTCGACCGCCTCCTGGGCTTGGCCTGCTGCCTGCCTACTTATGTGACCTCCTACCACTTACCCTTGGCTGCCTGCTCTGGTGCTGGTCTCCTGTGTTCTGCTGTGCCTTACCCCTTGTGATCTCCTGCTACCCCCAGTTGATTACATCCCAGCTTAGCTTAGCATTCCAGGCCATTTGCAGTCTGTGCCCAAGAGCATCTTCCCTTTCTGTCATACATGGGTCTACCCTGGGTTTAACCAGTTGGGCATCCAGCTGTTTCTCAGAGTCCAGCACTTTCCTACTCCCTGCATTGGGTCTTATGCTTGCCATATTCCTGGTGTCTGCTACTTCTGCCTAGAGAAGCTATCCATCTTCCAAGGCCTAATCCCATGTCACCTCCCTGGTGATGTTCCTCTGGTTTTCCTGAGCCCCATGCAGGCATTGGTGTCTCTACCATGACTTGCACCTGGAGCTGCAGCCGCTCATGACTTCTCTCTTTCTAGAGCCTCTGTGGAACCAGGGACACGGCTTGTTCATCTTTATTCAACTCTGTCTGCTGCTGCCTCAGCACGGAACCTGATGTAGAAGATGGATTAGTAAGTGCTTATCAGATGAATAAATGTTCTAAGAATAGGAGCTGGTAATCTAATTCACACCAAAATGTAAATGACTAATAAGGTTTCATGTGTGGTCTTCCCACCAGGTTTGGCATCCCTGAGGTGGGGGTGAAGGTGGCATAAAATTGGATGAGGTTGGGGGTTGAGAATCTAAACCAGGGAAGGCACTCAGTTCGGCTGTGGCTCCTGGGCAGGCCTGACTGATTGGGGCCATTCAATGGGGTCACTGAATTAGTTATTGACTGGGTTCATTGATTGGGGTCATTGATTGAGGTTATCACCCCAGAGCATTGCACTGAGGGACTGAGAGGCTTTGCCAGGCCTGCTCCAAGCAGAGCACTCATGCGCATTCACATCCTTGGCAAAGGCATGAGCCTCTGGGAGGAAAAGGCAGACCCAGTTTCAGGGATCAGAAGAGCAAGGACTTCGAAGAAGGCAGGCACACCTGCCTACACCCCTGACAGCCTCCCTCGGTGGCCCTCTGATGCCCTTAAGTGTACCTGCCAGGTGAGCTGGGTGACTCTGGCCTCTTGCTGGGGCCACCTGTGCTGCATATGGGAGGCCCCTGGCCATGCCATGGCACCTGCAACCCTCGGCTTCTGTGCAATCTCAAAGCTCCTCACTCCTCGCCCTGTCGAGGTGGGCAGGAATCAGTCACGGCTCATTTCTGTGTCCTGCTGCCTGGGCCGTGGACCATGCCAGCTGTGTCCCAACCACAGAGATGCCTAGACCCAGACACACTTGGGGGTCCTCCCTCACTCCAGCCCCCTCTCTCAAGGGGGCTGAACAGAGAAGCCTCCAGGGCCACAGCTTGGTTCTTGGAAAGCTTACTTGGACATGGTTCTGACACTGGGCCGGGCGGTTGGCAGGGTGCCTGGCTCCTGTTCCCAGCTCAGGCTGTGGCTTTGCCAAGCACCTTGCCCACTAGAGTTTGTGAAGAAAGGCCCAGCAGGTCCCTGGATGCTCTCAAAGGCTGCCGCTCCTCTCAAGTGGCTGAATACAACAGTTCCCTCCTTGAAGTTGTATTGAACTTCAGGAGCCGGCTGTGCAGAGGAAAGAAAAGAACTGTCACTGAAATCACAGAGGGGGCAGGACAACAGGGAGGTGAAGGAATCCGATGAATAGGAGGGCCACGGCAGCCAGGTGTGGAGTGGCTGGTGAGACCAGCCTGGCAACAAAGTGAGAGCCTATCTCTACAAAATTTTTTTAAAAATGTGTTGGGCATTATGGCGCATGCCATAGTGGTGCCTGTGGTTCCAGCAATCTCTGAGGGCTGAGGTGGGAAGGTCACTTGAGCCCAGGAGGTTGAGACTGAAGTGAGCTGTGATCATGCCACTGTGCTCCAGCCTGGGCAACACAGCAAGGCTCTGTCTCAAAAAGTAAAAATAAAAATAAATGTTTTAAATAAAATACATTTTCAAGTTCTCCATATAACATGCATTTTCTATTCACTCAGTAGTTTTTAAATCTGTTGGGTTAATAAATGGGAGTGCAGCTGTGTGGCTGTCTTCACCTTGCTGAGCCCTAAGGTGTTTTTCCTGTTGGATAAGGGTAACAACACCAGCTCTACAAGATCTGAGTGGATTGAAAACACACAAGAGTTATCCCATATCCATCCACATCCATACCCACATCAGTCTACGCTACACACTTCTCGCAGCTGAGACCCTGATCTGTCTCTGTAGTACATATTTATGTATTTATTCCTGCCTAGCATGCACTTCTCCTCCCAATAACACCTCAATGTCTTTATGGAGAATTCTTTGCCTGGTGGGGTTTTGAGGAGGTCAACACCAGTTGCCTGCCTCCACCTGGGGCAACAGCACTGCTTTCTGAACACTTCTAGCTGGTTTGTTGAGGGAGCTGAGGATTTTCCTAAAATTGTCACCATTATAAGATTCTCAGTTGGACATTTTTTCCCCCATATGTGAGAAAGTTGTGGCATTTCCATTAGCACTGTGGAAATGGCTGAGACCCAGGAGCGTCCGTGGGTGTGTTACATGTCACCTTGACCTGCCAGGGAGGCTCTGGAAGAAAGCAATGCCTCTGGGTTCTCATGGGTCTCGGGGAGGCAGGTTAAAGGTCTAGAAGGCTTTGCAGAGAGGGACTATCTCCATCCTGAGTGGCTGGGCTCTGATGCTGTTCAGGCAGGAAGTTCACTTCTGCGACCTATCTATATGAGTTTCCCTAAGGGACATAAATAATGGTTCCTGCCAGTACAAAAGTCCAGCCTGTTAAAAACCACAGGCAGAAAGCCCACCAGTGCAGTGTCGGGGCCGTGGAGAGGGAGGAGTGCAGCTCTTCATGAGAGAAAGAGAGAGATCGAGGTCTTGTTTGTTTCCCCCACCCTTGCACCACGTGCATCTGTCGGGTTCTTGTACCACTAGGTATTTCTCTGAGCCTCTCTCCTCATCTAGAAAGCAGGGCATGATATTTGCCCCTTATAATTGTCATAGAGATTAAATAAAATAATGTGAAACCATGTATCAGAACTGCCTGAGACACGGTGGGCACTTGATAAATGTGGTCTCCTTGGGCGTGGGGTGGATTTCAGCAGAGGAAGAAAGGACCCAGCATGGAGGAGGTTTGTGGCCTCTGCTATGAGCAGGCGACAGAAATAGCAGGCAGGAGAGAGAGAATTTGTGGAAAGGAATGTAGTGAGGTCAGGAGACCCAGCTGTAGAATCACAGGATTTGAACCACAGTGTGAAGACTACCCAAGACCATGGCTGGGCACCTGTACAGCACCCCATTCTCCCAGGGGACTCCCGTTGCCAGGGTTGAGGCCCGTTTGTTCGAGGAGCGTGTGGAATGCACACTGTGGACATGCATGAGTGGATGTGGGAGGTGGTGGTCAAAATAACTCACACTGGAAAATCTGTCCCCTAATGAGTTGTTTCTCTCAAACTCAACTGCCCAGCAAATTTAATTTCCAAGTCTATCCATGTTATGATTATGTTATTTTCAAGTTATCTCTTTTCCCGAAAATCTCCATGAAAGAAGGCTAAATGGATGCAGTTTGTTGTAGAAAGAACACTCAAAGCCAGGCGAAGCCTTCTGTTCCCAGGTGAGGGGCCAAGGCGAGGATGGCCGTCCGTGATGGGGTCTGCCATGCCACGCCTGCCTGGGGAGAGGAAGGGTGCTCACAGGGTCCTCAACCCGTCAGCTCCGGACCAGGCAAGGTCCCGAGGATGGAGGAGTCATGCGGGCTCCTCCTCCTGCTTGCCCTCTGCCCTCCTCTCAGGAGGCAGCCGCCTGCTCTCCATCAATCTCGGGTCTCACTCCCAGTATTTCCATTTCCCTTTCTGGGACACAGGCCTGGCCAGGCCAGGCCAGGCTCCCAGGAGAGGAAAGATGAGTTTCTAATGCAAAACAGGATGTTGTGGAGCCAAGCTTTGGATTTGGAAGCAAGCCTAAATGGAAGCAGCTTCTGTCTTCCATCAGGCAGGGGCGGGGCTTCCATTTCAGGCTACCGGAGGTGGTGCTGGGCTGCTGGATGTGGAGAGGTCCCCTCTGGTCAGCCGGGAAGCCTCGGGAGGGATAACTGGGGGCTGGCGACCCTTAACTCCCTTGTCCTGGCCCTCTCTCCTCTCTTCCCTTTCATGCTGTTGAAAGGTGAGGCCAGCTGCACTTCCCGGGTCTACTGGGGACTTGGAGAACTTGTCTGTCTAGCTAGAGGATTGTAAACGCACCAACGAGTGCTCTGTGTCTAGCTAAAAGATTGTCAATGCACCAATCAGCACTCTGTGATCTAGCTAGAGAATTGTAAATGGACTGATCAGCACTCTGTAAAATTGACCAATCAGCACTCTGTAAAATGGACCAATCAGCACTCTGTAAAGTGGACCAATCAGCAATCTGTAAAATGGACCAATCAGCAGGACGTGGGTGGGGACAAATAAGGGAATAAAAGCTGCCCCCTGCCCAGCCGCCTTCACCGAGCCAGCAGCGGTAACTCGCTCGGGAGACGTCCTACACTGTGGAAGCTTTGTTGTTTAGTTCCTCACGATATATCTTGCTGCTGCTCACCCTTTGGGTCCATGCCACCTTTAAGAGCTGTAAGACTTGCCTTAGAAGCTATAACCGTCACTGCGAAGGTCCCTGGGTTTTGTTTTTTTTTGTTTTTTTTTTTTTTTTGAGATCTTGCTCTGCCACCCAGGCTGGAGTGCACTGGTGCAATCATGGCTCACTGTAACTTCCGCCTCCCCCGGTCAAGCTATTCTCTGATGTCAGCCTCCTGAGTAGCTGGGATTACAGGTGTGGTGTTCGCCATGACGCTGGGCTAATTTTTGTGTTTTTAGTAGAGACGAGGTTTCATTGTGTTGGCCAGGCTGGTCTCAAACTCTTGACCTCAAGTGATCTAATCACCTCGGCCTCCCAAAGTGCTCGTGCTGGGATTACAGGCGTGAACCACCATGCCTGGCTAAAACATCAACGCACTCAAGAAAAATATGATTAAAAGGTCAACTGTCTTATAAATACGGTTTAGAAGGCAAGTGATCCCTCTGCTATAAAGAAAAATGAAAAGGTAATCAGATTCTCCAGACAAAACAAAAAACTTTAAAAGAAAGTCATGGTACAAATATAAAACAAGTTAAACTTGGTATAATCTTGTGTAATCAGTAGCATTTAAGAAGGGAATAGATTTGACTTTAAACGTTGGAATATTATCTGTAGAACAGCAAACATTCACCGACCTAGGAAAATACTCTTATTTTTAAGCACGTTTCTCTAATAAAAATGAATAATTATACCATAGGAAATTGTCATAATTTTCATGTGGTTCAACTTAACACATCACACTATCAAAAATGTGAGTTGTGTTTGATTTTCAGAATCAACATATAAATAAATCACAAAAGATAAATCATATTTGCAGAGCAAGGTGTAAATGATAAAAGTTTTCAAAATCTAAAAGGCATGGTATGCTTAGGAGAGGCACAAAGAAGTTCAGGGGCACCGAATTACATAGTTAGTGAGGAATCACAAGATACTGATTATATTTATTTTGTGGAGCAAGAGACATTGTGGATATTATAAGAGAAAACAAATGGATAAATACACTAATATTGAGAACTAAGACTTTCACTATAAGGAAAAGAAGGTACGAGTAAAAACTAAAAGGAAAAATTCTATTTTATTAAATTTGAATTAGAAATATCACTATAAATTCATGATTTTAGATATATTCCTTTCACTCATCCATCCATCTCACCAAGTTCTGTCCACCAAAAGGACAAATACCAGCAGCAATGAGTCTTATCTAGTAACCCAAATCTTGGTTCCTAAATACCATTTTTCACTGAAATGAATCAGATATTCTTGGAGAAATGGATAATTACAGGCCTGGAGAAAGAAAATGATAAGTCTGGAGCACCTTGTGATGTCAGAAAGTAAGGAAGTGCTTGAAGAATACAGGAAATACATCAAAAGAATACAGAAGCCAGCCTTAAGGCAGTCCCATTGACCATATTTCAGATAATTTATGTATCAAGAAGTATAACAACGAAAAAATAAATCTATGAATCTGTAGTAATAATAGATTTTGCTTATATCTACAAAAATAGACACGGATAGTAGTTCCATGCAATTGTTCCAAACTGGAAATAATCCCAATGTCATCAACAATAGAATGGATAAATAATGGAGACACACTCATATAATGAGTGCTGAATAGCCTTGCTGTCACCTTTTGCATTAGCCCATAGTTCCCTCTCAGGGGTAGCTTCTTGCAGAACCAGGGAGAAGTCACCCCCACCTTAGCTAGCACCCATCCCCACCTCTCCTGCTGAGTGCTCCTGGATGCTCTGGCGAATGCATCTCTGCCCTCCACCAGCATCGATGAACCAGACAAAAGAATAACAGATTATACATATCAGCTAGGTCTGTGGTTCTTAACTCTTGCACTATATTAGAATCACACTAACATCCAAGCCTTACCTCCAAGACTCTGATTCAACATTTAAAAATTACCCCCAAAGGAGTCTAATGTTCAGCCAGAATGAACTAGGAAAATTTGGGACAAAGTCTGAGAGATAACAGAGTTCAATTTGTGCAGTCTCGACAGACTGGCTATTGAGTGTGGCTATAGACTGTGGTTAAATGTGGCACTGTTTAACCCTGGACGTGGCGGAGAGGAAATACTAACCAGGACAATGTGGAGTCCAAAATACCTTTCACCAATTCCAGTTAAACTTTCCACAGTAACTAACAGTGATTAATGTTGTGTGTTCAATGACAATATCAATAATAGAGTCGCTATTCATTGATTGCTTGCAATGTGTCGGCCACTGTTTAAATATTTGACTTGTATTTACTCCTTGTGTCAAATCCAGTTTCAAATGAAGCCCCCTCAGCAATAGGTAACATTTGTACTAGGTTGAATCATTGGAACTTATTGCCATTTGACCATTTTTGTCCTACTGAATGGTACTTTCACATGGTTCAATCTGATCCCACGTTGCATGGCAGTACCAGCCTTAGAAGTGCCCAGAAGCTCACAGGAGCTGAGAAAGAGGCCACGTGATCAGAGGCAGGGAAAGGGGGCTCAGACCCAACCTGCAACACTAGAGCACCGTCTGCTAAACAGGAACATGGGGACTTTGGATCCTCATCCCCTAAAGTCGTTTTCAGGCCCCCGAACTGCACCAACAGGAGGTGTGCAGGTTCCTAAAAGGAGAAGGGGACTCCCCATTTCAGAAGAGCCCATGGAGAGGAAAGTGCCAGGGATCACAAAGACCGTGGATGAGGGGGATCCCACCTTGCCATTTAACCTGGAATTGACTGCGGTGCCAGAGAAGGGATTCGAATTTCCGACAAGCGGGATTTGATCATCACTATGGACAGCAGTGGTTCAGAAGGTTTCCTGAGAGTTTTTGTTGGGGTTGACCTGTCCCTTCCCTGTCCTTTATATGGAGGGTGCTGGGTGAGATGACTTGTCCTTAGGTGTATGGCTCACAAGGCCACCAGGTGAGCTGGAGAAGATGGCCACGTGATACCTGAGGGAGGGAGCCACCCATCATGCAGATCAGGCCTTTGGGTTGGCTGCGGCAGCTGATAGCACTTGGGGGTGGTGTCCTTGGAGGATGTGAGGCGTGTGTCCGGTGGGTAGGAAGATCCTGTGTGAACGTCGGGCAGCTGAAAAAGTGGAGGCAGCAGAGGCTGCTCTGTCAGTGCCTGCCTCTTGCTTCCTAACAGCACCCCTATTTTTATCTGGGACAATGATGTGCCCAGCCGAGAGACTACATTTTCTCACCTTCACTGCAGCCAGGAGTAGTAAAGAAGACAGACGCATGAACCATTGCGAGGGGCTCTGGGGATGCTTTTTGCTGTGGAAAGTAGACAGTCGTGTCCTCCCTTTTCCTCCTTCCTGGCACCAGTGAGGTGATCCAAGGCCCCTCTTGTCGGGCCACCATGGCTCTGAAAGTCTTTCACAAGTGGATGTGTGGACCTTCTTCTCATGAGCACGTTCTCTCTCAGGAGATGCCCATTGTCCTAAAGTGCCTAGGATCTCCTGCAGGCCCACCCCTGGGCTTCCCTCCACACATCGTCTTCGTCTTACTAAATCCTGGCTGGGTGCTGCATGAGGCTCAAGCTTGGGAGCCCTTCAGATGGGCCCAAAATGACAAAGGAGCACATTTGGTAACAGCAAGGTAGCAGGCTAGAGTCCAGCATCCTTGCCCCAGCACAGAAGTCCTTTCCCTCCCTGCCCACAGCATTTGGGACCATCACCCCTGAGACTCTAGGTTGTAAGATAGAACATTTTACCACTAAAGACCAAGACCCAGGCCCTGGCTGGGTCAGACCTTCCATCTGAGAGAAGGGCAGAGCCAGTTGCTGAACATGTAAGATGTTTCTCCAGCCGTGATGCTGGGAGCTGAGAGAGACACTTTCCTAGGCAATGTGGTAACCAAGAGAGCCAGAAACCTCCATTTCTCTCCAAGCTGCCCCACCCATTCATTCCTTTACTCCAGTAGCTTTACCAGAGCATTTTGTGCTGAGCACCATTCTAGGTCCTGGGCACAAGGAGAAGTCAAATACTGCCCCAGCCCAATTCTTTGAAAAACAGCAGCAAAGGGAGCATAACTGGTAAGTCTAAGCAAGGAAGTCAACAGGCACAGGGAAGAATTGTACAAACACAGACAATTAGAAATGAGATTGTTTTTAGAAGTAAAAGAGAAAACTATAACTCTATGTTAACAAATTTGTATATCATAATAAAAAGGAAGAATTCACAGGAAAAAATAAACTTCCAAAATATATGTGTATTTTTGATATATATGTATTTGTTGTGATCTGAATTTTTGTGTCCCTCCAAAACGCAGATGTTGAAATCTAATCCCCAATGTGTTGGTATTAGTTGGAGCCTTTGGGATGTGATTCGGTTATGAGGGTGGAGTCCTCACGAATGAGGTTAGTGCCCTTATGAAGTAGGCTTGAGGGAGTTGGCCTCCCTTTCTGCCATGTGAGGACACATAGAAGGCACTGTCTATAAGAAACAGGCCCTCACCAGACACCAAATATGCCAGTGCCTGGATCTTGGAGTTCCCAGCTTCTGGAACTGTGAAAAGTCTATGTTGTTTAAAAATCAACTAATACTATATAAGGAATTTGGTTATAGCAGCTAGAACAGACTTAGACAGTTCCGGATACCTAATGCACAATTGTCAACTTTAGGGGTGTTATAGATTTATAGTGTTATAGATTTAGACATCCTGAGTTCAAATTTCAAGTCCATCAGTTTGACTTCCAGCCAATGAGATCACTTCCCTGAGTCTGGGCTTTTTTGCTACAAAGGCAGGGCAGTAAGAGTGTTCCCCAACTTCTCCCAGTCTGTAGGCCCTGGCTCCATCCCCCAGAGGACTTCACTCCTCATCTTTGTGGTTTTGGAAAAAGCCAACTAAATCCTTTCTATCCACTTAAATAAAAGGTGTATTAATTTTAGCTGAAAAGATGAAATGCTTTATAAATCACGACACTCTGCATAGTATGTGGATGGGCTGAAGATATATTTCCAGGGTCACAGAGCAGGCTCTCAGGGGTTCCCTGTGGCCCATGCAGTGAAGAGCAGGGATTCAAAAGCCACTCTGGGCAGGCAGCTGCCTTGGGTCCCAGTCATTTTGTGAGGGTAAGTTTTGACATTCTGTAGAACCTGAAAGCTGCCTTTCAAAACAGTGCCTCGCTCCAGCGTGTTGGTGGGCCACATTTCCTCTCAATGGTCAGAAGCCCGTGCAGGGATTCTGCTGGAGGCTGAACTCAGGCCCAGGGAATGGGAAGTGGGAGCTCTGGCAGTGGCTGTTACTGCCAATGGGGACCTTCTCCATCTTCTGCTGAGACAACTCCCCACCATCCACTTGAACTAAGGACATTGTTTCTTCTATTGCAAAGGACAACTCTCTGGGCAAAGGAAAGGAAGGCTATGCCATATCCCTTTCATACTCTCATAGCAGCAGGTTCCAGGAAAGGGAGGCCCATGACCACCTTGCTAGCTGCCAAAAGGTTTTTGCTAAAATTCAGTTTCAGCTCCTGCTACAAGAACATGGGATGGGAAGTAACTTTCTCATGTACTTAGCAATATTTATCCAGAAACATCAGCCCAAATCACCTCACAGTCAAATATTAGAACACTCTCCAAATTGGGTATCAGGATGGCTGCAGGCTGGGCTCCCTGGAAGGAAAATCTGAGACCAAGATTCAAGACAGGAGATCTCCTGGGGACGCTCTCAGATCAGCAACTGTGAAAGTAACAGAAGCAGAGGGAGAAATGCGGCTTCATGCAGTTGCAACAGAGGCCTTGCTGATCCCCCAGAGAGCTCCGAAGCTGGATAGCCCCACAGCATTGGCAGGCGAAGTGAGGAGACAGGATTTCATACCCTGCATTGGCCAATCACTGGACATGAGTTTCCTGGAAGAGGTAGAGTGAGGGCCAAGGCGACTCTCAAGGCAGTCTCTTAGCTGAAATCATTCTGTGACGGCCAGCACAGGGGGCTGACTGACAGTAGCTCCCTCAGCAGCTTGGAGCTTTTGGTCCTGAGGGTGATAAAGGTGGTGGTGGTGGAAGCATCACAGCAGCCACTCCAGTGCTGTGCATCACATCCCTCTCATGGGTGTATATGATGTAAGGAAGCTTGCTTAACATTGTGTAACCCGAACTTTCACAAATATATTTTAATCACACCAAACCCCTTTCTTTTCAGCAGACTGTCACAGCTCAGGAGTGTAAAGCTGTGAGGAAGAGGGTTTAGGGGTGCTCTTTAGAGGCCACCCTGGTTCCTTGGGTGCTGTCCCTGAAAGTTCTGCTCTTCCTGTACCCAGCCCCACTTCTGAACCCTTTCCAGTTGGCAGGAGGATCTAGAAAGACTTCCACCTCTTGGCCATCGAACCTGAAACAAAGACTCTTAAGAACACTCTTAAGAACAGGCAAAGTCACTGTGCAGAGATGCCTGAGACTCTCTCTGCCCCGGGGAAGACTCAATGGCAGCGTGCAGCTCACACTCACGTCACTGTGGACACCTGTGGCCTCCTCATCCCTATAGAGATCAGCCCTGAGTTGCTGCCTGGCTTCCATCCACTGGCCGTGCATTGCTAATGTCTACCTAAAACCTCCCTGCTGAAATTCCTGCCTCTCCAGGCCAAACACCTTTGGGATGGTCAGCTTCTTGTCTTTGGAGCACATTTTGGCTCCTCCAGAATCAAAGGGGCCTTGCAGTAAGAAGACATCCTTTAGCTGTAATGTTCCTCTCTATTCTTGTCATCAAAATGAGGAGGAAGGAGGAGAGAGCATGTCACAGCCTTTCATCACTCCCACCAGAAGGCTGCATTCAGGCCAACTGAGGAAGGATCGTTCTGGAACCAAAGAGGGGAAGGAGAGGAGAGGTGTTTGTAGGAGAGTCACCGTGGAAGACAAGGATGGTGCAACCCCTCTGCGTCTCCATTTCCCAGGATGGTATTTCAGTGGATTCCAAAATTCCCTTCCTGGGGCACCTGGAAGAAAAGGGCCCCCATATCTCCATCCATTCTGTTCCTTCCCTCTTTCTCTTTATTTGAAAAGAGTTGGTGTGCTATGGATGAAAGAGTGAGTTTTGGAGCCAGGCACAGAGACCTTGGTCCAATCCCATCTTTGCCATGGAGATGTCCTAGAACTTTCTGAGAGTCTGTTTTTCAATCTGCAAAATCACAATAGCAAAAACATCTCCCTTGGATGATAGTCTTGATGATGAAACAAAATGACATTTTCAATTTAATTTAGGGCAAAATCACAATGACATGTGTCTTTTTTTTTTATTAAGAGACAGCCAAGCTCCTGGCATGTGAATTTCTCCTTTTAGCAAAAACTATTTATTTACATTTTCATCATTTATTTGTGTTTTCCTTTCTCTAAGAAATTAGTACAAATCTTTGGCAGATTAAAATTATTCCAACATGTTTATAGAAAGGAATCCTGATTTTTTCATGGCTGTAAAATAACTTTAGCTCTGTTTCACATAATAATTTTTATTCATGTTTAATAGCTTTTTTGAGGTATAGTAGACATACAATAAACTGCTCATTTAAAGTGCACAATTTTTAACATTGTGACACATATGAAATCACCACCACATCAAGATAACAAAGACATTCATCATTTCCTAGTTTCCTTGCACCCCTATATAATCCTTTTCTCCCACTCTTATGCCCCCATCCTCAGGCAAGCATTGATCTGTTTTGTTACTATTCACTAGTTTGCATTTTCTGGAGTTTTCTATGGATGGACGAGTGTACACTTTTTTATATAGCTTCTTTTACTCAGCATAATTATTTTAAGATTCATTCATGTTGCTGTATATATCAATAGTTCATTCCTTTTTTATTACTCTTACATCACACTTTGATGCATAAGATAAATACTATGAGAAATATAGCAATTACCTTTTTTCTGGAAAGTCAGAATGTTATAGGAAACATTCTGGACACAACTTCAAAAATTTTTAGTTGAAATGTCCCAGCTGTAACCATGAACACATCATTAACCCTCCCTAGGCCTCAGTTTCCTCTCCTGGGGGATGGGAGAGAGTCCAGTGCTTTCGTCACTGACTTGAGAAGTCCAGCTTCCCAGGCCTGTGTCTGTCTGCATGTCTGAATGGCTTATGGACTGGTACTTCTATCAGCTCTGGCTCCCTGGAGAGTGGTGATGGCTGAGATCTGACAAGGGCCAGGCAGTGCTAGATGAAGGGAGAGGGGCCCTTCATTTGGGTGAGCTGCTGGAGTGGGAGGCACTGTGTCTTGCTTCTGATGGAGTGTCTGAGAAGCAGGTCCAAGAGGCACCGCTTCAGGACCCGCCTCAGATTAGCACAGGTCCCCACACTGGGAGCAGAGGGCATGATTTCTGGAGTGATCTCAGAGGTGCTGCAGCTGGAAAACTGATTACCAAGTGAGAAGGATGTTTAATGGAGATGGTGGTGAAGTGACACTAATGGGAAGCTGCACTCCTGATTCTCAGCAGAAATAAGATTTTGGGGAAAGCAGGAAAGTTATTCACACCCGTCTGAGAAGGGGAGGAAGGCATTAGGTATTTGGCCAAACAGGCCTTTCCTCCTAGCAAAGTTAAGTTACGGAAACTTCAGGAACCTGCAAACAGGGGTGGCACTCTTCCCAGCTGAGGACAGAACTTGTGGCAGATTGTATTTTTCAAAGATGGCCCTAACAGTATCTTCTGTCCCACATGCCTTTCCACAATCTTACCACTTCCCTCATCTAGAAGTGGCACCTATGACCTCTCCCCTGGAACCAGGCCTGGGTGACTGCTTTGAGTAATAGAATATGGAGGAAGTGACACCACGTGACATCCAAGGCTAGGCTGGGTCATAACATTGTCATGCATTTCTGCTAGGTTCTCTGGGGACAGTTACTTTTGGAGTCCTACCACCACACTGTGAGAAAGCCCCAGCAGCCTGTGGAGGGGCCCACGTGTGGAAGAACTGATCCCAAGTGCCCAGTCCCAGCTGAACTCCTGGTCCACAGCCAGTGGCCACTTGCCAGCCAAGTGAATGAGCCAGCCTGGAAGTAGACCCTCCAACCCAATGTATGCCACATAAGGCACAGATAAGCCACATTGTCTGACTTTCAGATTCATGAGCAAAATAAGTATTGTTTTAAGCCGCTAATGCCTTGGAGTAATTTTCTTATGCAGCAATAGATAACTCATACAAATCTCATCTAGGAAAAAGGTTAAAGTTGAGGACAGCATTTAATAGCAGACATGAGTCCATATGGGGACATGCCAGCCTCAGCCTGTACTGTCACATGGTAGCCTCCAATGCCGAGCAAGGGTGTCCCACTATCCTGGCCAGTCTAAGGCATTAAAGGATAACATTAAGAACTACCCGTCCCCTCTTGGACATCCAAGTTAAAAAAAATTATAATAACACCTCTGATAGCAGCACATTTTTGGAATGACTGAAAAAGAGTTTGTGTCATAATATTATTTATGAATTGTGGGATTCACTGAGAGTTCCAGATAACTCCTCTGCAATGGCCAGGGCCTGCTCTGTCATCCAGGTTTATAAACCTCTTTCTCTGCAGTTTGCAGGATGAACCAGGCTGCAGCGAGTGTTTAATGAGATCTAACGGAAGGTTTCAAAAACCAGTGTATTATTTCGCTGCATTTTATAGATGAAGAGACTGAGTGTTCTAAAGATAAAGTCCATTGAGCCAGTAACTGTAAGAGCAAGACAGGAAGCTAGTTCTCTCTGTTTCAGAGTCTGACAGTCTTTACAAAGCCAAGGAGTAATTTTTACCTTAAATTGAGGATTTATACTATTTCACTTAATTGAGTGATCAGAATAAGAACATGTATCTTTTACGCCCCCTTCTCTCTTTTTTCACTTTAATATATCATAGGCAGTCATTTCTTTTTCCCAGTTTTTAAATTGTAAAATATACATAACATAAAATTGACCTTCTCAACCATTTTAAGTGAACAATTCAGTGGCATTAAGTACATTCTTGTTGCTGTGCAACCTTCACTACTGTCCATCTCCAGAACTCTTCATCTTGCAAAACTGAAGCTCTGAACCCGTTAAACAGTCACTTCACATTCCTGCCTCTCCCCAGCCCCTGGCAACCACCATTCGACTTTCTGTCTCTATAATTTTAACTCCTCTAGGACCCTCATATAAGTGGAATCATGCAGAATTGTCCTTTTCTGACTAGCTTATTTCACTAAGCATGATGTCCTCACGGTTCATCCATGTGGTGGCCTGTGTCAGATTTCCTTCCTCAAAAAACAGGCATTTCTTTTTGTCCAAATACAACATCTTACTCTTTAAATTCTCCAACAAATGAATGTATCCCCATTCTCAGCTTGATATATAAGACTGGGTTTCTCTTAGCAAGAAATAGGGGTGGAGGAAGGACATGGCCCCCAGGAGTTCCCCCCTTCTGTCTCCAGGGGTTAAACACACCCTTCAGCTCCGGAAGACCACAGCTCAGCGTAGCCCCCTCTGGGGAGCCCTCTCCCAACTGGGTTAGGCTAGGAGCTTCTTTATCCCCCGGGAGACCAGAGCTTCTTTAATCCTACACCGCATCACTCTCTATCATTGATTGGATCATGAGAGTAAAGGGAGTTTCTTCATTAATTATGAGTTCCAGGAACTCACACACTGTAGAGTCCTCTGTAAGCATCTGTATCTGAATGAGTAGCTTCATGAACACATGCAGGCGCCAGAAGGCACATGAGTTCATGTAAAACCTGGTCAGTTCGTAAGAGTTACCACAAGGGATTGGCAATGGGGGAAATATAAATGGATGAAATGTTTATAATGAACTCCTATTGAGTTCATAGCAGAGATTATAAAATTATTTTAAAGACTTTCAAGTCAGTAAGCTGTGACTTTAACCAAGCTGCATGTGTCAGCAAAGCACATGTCCCAGTCAGAAGGGCAGCGAGCATCCACACTGTGCTGGCTATGTCACGTCCTGTCTTGATTCATTCCTCCCAAGAATCCGCATGCATAGGCTCTGCTGTTGTTCTCCTTTACGGGTTAGGAAATGTGTCCTGCGCGGTTGAGTAACTTCTCTGCAGTCTCACTGGCCTTCCTAGAACTTGAATCCATGTAGCCAGCTGCAATGGAGAAGCCCAACCAGGGAGGCCCAGACAGGAAGTATCTCAGGGGACAAAGCTGGCATTCTACTTCTTTGTGCCACCTGGGCAGTGCTTCTCACCCTTCACAGTGCTCACAAATCCCCTGGGGGTTTTATTCAGCAGCTCTGCACAGGCCTGGGGGTCTGCAGTCTAACAAGCTTCAGCCGCTGCTCAGGCTGCTGGCCCATGGGCCACACCTGGAGCCGAGAATGCTGGGAAACAGATGGTGCTGGCCATGCGTCACCACCTGGGAGGCTCCTGGGGCAGATGTAAATTCAGACCCAGGATGCAGAAGCATTGGCTGTTTTGGCAACTTTCTGACTTTACATTGGTTTCCTGTGTATTATCAAATTATCAGATGGGGACGGGTTGATGCATCCCTCTACGAAAGCTGGGGCATAATGACTCTGCCCCTGAAGCCAGAGCCACTCAGCATGACTGGGACTAACCCACGAGCCACCTCAGGAGACAGACCTGGCCTTCTGTGGTCCGTGTCACCACACCTGTCCCATTTGGAACATCAGCAGAAGGAGAGCAGAGCCGCCTTCAGAGGTGGGCACAGCTGAGTTAACAGGCCTGCTCTCCATCCTTGACTAGCTGTGAACCTCAAGGAAGGCCCTCCTCCTGCGGACATGATTTCCCTATTTGAGAAATGGGGCGGTGATAACACCTCACAGGTCCTTGAGATGATGTAAGTACAGCCAAGTTGCTTAACAGAATGGATGCAAACTACACCTGTTTAAGGCAACAAGAAGAGACAGTACTTGGGAATCTGCGGATTTCATTTAAACAAGCTTTAGAAATGAGAGTGCAAGACTTTGTTGGCTGGAGATGCAGTTGGCTGGGCGATCCTACAGAAATGACTTATAAGCAAAGATATGTGGACTGAACATGCAGTTTTCTCCACCTAGCGCAAAACACTGTTTTATTTCACACTTGTATGCACAGCGGAGTCAGAAACCAGAGCCCCCCTAATGTTTTATGGACTCCCCTTACTCTTGAAATTGGCATCATAAAAAGAATTTTCTGTGTCCCAAATGTGTCCTTCTCCTGTAGCCACAATTCTCCAGCTCCTCAGCAGAACATCTGTAAAGCCCGGTGTTGTATGTCATGTTCCCTGATGCTTCCTGTGACCGGCGTCCAGCAGGACCTGTGGGCTCCCCTGTGAGCATCCCAGGCCAAGCCTCTCTGCTCCCCATCTCTGTGCTGACCTCTCTTCCAAATCCCTGCCCTCTAATGGGCTCTTTGTCCCAACCTGAGTTCCCTGGGTTCTGCCTGCTTGAAATAATGGGAGATTTGATCAATCTATGGCCGCTGATGTCCACCTCTGTCCCCATCCCCACTCTGTGAGTGGGGTTGAGTCCCGGATTTTGCTTTTTATGATGTGTGGTTATTCTCAGTAAACTTTTTAACCATGCCTCTGTCATTTGAAAGCACTTTTGTCCAGGATATGTGGACTGGTTTATGGCAGTTTTTTTGTGGTTAAACTGTGTGATTTTATATATACTTAATTCGAAGGCTAATGTCACAAGGAAGCCAGAAGCTAGGCAGAGATTTTGTTTTTCTTGCTGCCTTAAACATCAAATCAAAGTGATTTAGTTGTTGTTTAAAACCAGGTGGGAAAGCCTGAGCACAGAGCTTCCCTTGGAGGGAGTAAGGCCACAGGGCCGCCAGTGGGTTGATGGCACTCACAGCAGCAGACCACCACTCTGTGCTGGGCACTGTCTGGGCAAACCTGCTTTGTCTCCCATGTCTCCTTTATCATCACACAAACTGCATATGCTATCTTCCTTTTTCAACTGATGAGGAAAGTGCCCAAGGATGTTAATAAAGTGCCTGAGCCTTTATTGTTGGTGGGGTTGGGAATCAAGCCCACCACTTCTGATTCTTCTCCTGGCACCCCCAGGACCAGCCACAGCTCCCACACAAAGCCCTCCAAGTGATGCTCTTGGGGTAGGTGCTTCCCTCTGGACACAAGCAAATTTAAGTCCAGCTCCAGGACTAACAGACTCTGATAGTGGAGAGTTCCTTCCTTCCCCAGGCCTTGGTTTTCTCGTTTTCTCATGAGGGGGCACATTCAAACCATAGAGTTCATGGGTTGGAAACTTAATCCCCAATACAACAGTGTTGCAAGTGGAACCCTGAAGAAGTGATTAGGTCATGGGGGCTCTGCCCTCATGAATGGATTCGTGTCCTTATTGTGGGAGTGGGTTGTTATAAAAGCGAGTTTGGCTCCTCTTGCCCTTCTGCCTTTCACCATGGAATGATGCAGCAAGAAGTCCTTTTCCACATGTGGGCCCCTTGATCTTGGACTTCCCAGTCTGCAGACCTGTAAGAAATAAATCTGTTCTTTATAAATTACCCACTCTGTGTATTCTGTTATAGCAGCACAAAACAGACTAAGCCAGGTTCTTGCAGGCCTCAAGGAGATGGGACATAGTCTGCTCCAAGGGGCTTTCTGGCTCTGTCCTCATGTCCAGCCTAAGAGAAGGCAGAGTTGGCTGACTGTGGCTTCTCTTCATGCCAGTGCCCAGAGTAGCCCATCACACTCCAGGAACCTTGCTGACCCTGGACTCCCAAGAGTTGTCGTTTGAAGCCAAATGCCTTCACAGTCTTTCTATAAACCAGTTAGCCATTGCAAGCGTGAGCCATAAAATGCTGCTTCCTTTTCCTTTCCTGTAAATTCTAGGGAATTTTTGTCTAAATGGAAAACACGGCAAATAGTATAAATAGTATAACCTACAAGCTTGATCAGCTTAAAATAAAATTCAGGAGATTGAGCTCAGATGGCTCTGGGCCCATACCTCTTTTTAGACTGTTTTGAAAAATGCATTAGATTCAGCAAAAACCCTTCCCTACAGGCTTTCTCTT
This sequence comes from Symphalangus syndactylus, assembly GCF_028878055.3. Classification (NCBI taxonomy): domain Eukaryota; kingdom Metazoa; phylum Chordata; class Mammalia; order Primates; family Hylobatidae; genus Symphalangus; species Symphalangus syndactylus. Next base: position 85,626,742 of record NC_072426.2, read on the forward strand.
AATTTTTAAGCCCCTTTGTGTGTCAAGGAAAATGCAAGCCTTTTGTTTCCAATCCATTTACTCCTTAAGTCACTGCAGTTGTTCTATAAAAGTGATTGAATATTCTGATGGTTCCTTTTTCAAGACAGGAGGCTGTACTGAACTTAGAATGAGCAATCTCTGATGTCCCAAGGTCTAAGAAAGGGTTAGAACCCCAAATGGAAGGCTTGGCTGAGGAGTGCCTTCTTTGGCTAATACTATATTTTGGTTCTTTTAGATTCCATGTTCCTTTAAAGAAATTATTGGGTAAGTGTCACTGATTTATTCTTTCAAAAAGCCATCTTAAAGTCAAATTACCAACACAATTCAACTGAGGCACACAGGCACTTTTGCAGTGAAATCAGAAACCTGGAAAATCCCCCTAGCTTTGTGTTTCTAGGTGAGTTCAGAATTGGATCAGAAGACAGGGCAGGGCTGGGCAGTACCTTTGACTTTGTCTGCAGCTTCTGGAGGTGCAGATGTCTTGTGTGTTGCTGAGATGATTCTCAGCCTAGTTGGAAGCAATCAGATGAATGGGAGAAGCTTTTCCAGGAAAGGACCTGGTGTCCTAGGGGTGGAGGTGAATACCATAAACACAGCAGGGACTCAGTGAGTTGAGTCAGAGTTGTTGGTTTGTGCCTTGGGCTCTCTGAATGATTGGTTTCAGGCTTGGCTTTGGTTTTATTCTCAAATATGAATCGCCTCTTCTTTCCGGTCTTCCTTTGTGGATGAAACCAACTGATCTATGACTCCAAAAGGCTCTGCAGGGCCTTGTTCATATTGTTCCCTGTTGAATCCACCATAGAACCTGGAATGTGGTTGGTGGTCAGTTACATGGTTGTCAAAAGAAAGAATGAAGGAATGCCCAATGCCCTTTTATTTTCATTTTCTTATTTAAAAAAAAAAAAAAAACTCATGTAAGTAAGCCCACTCCTTCTTTGCCTCTTCCTTTCTAGTGTGGCCACATAATTTCCTAGTTTAGCCTTTAGACTGCTGTAAACCATTTCTTCATTTGTAAATCAGCTATGGCAATTGTTGTTTGAGCTATTGTGTTTGGAATTCTCAAGGATTTGTCTAATGGCTACTCCCAGGCTCCCCTTGAAACATAGGTGGAGAAAATTCCTCTATTGGTTGGACATGGAGGAATGGCCTAAGGTAGAAATGTCCTAGATCTGTAATTCAACCTGCCAAACATTGTTGGGAAGACAAGGAGGGAATTGGAGTTGGGGAAGGAATCTGGACTAACAGGCAAAATAAACAACGTATCCAGGTGGCATGAGTCCTTTGGCATGGGTAGCACAAGACACACCATAGGGGGCAGTCCTGCACCCAAACCATGAGAGAGTCTTGCTGGGGCATGGTGGTTACACACAGGATGGCAGGTATGGAGATATTCAGACTTTCAGAAAACTGGCCAGTGCCAGGCTGGCCACAGACTCCAAGGCAGGTTTAGGGTTAGGCCTCCAGTCTTGGGGTATGAGTGGGGATTACTCTCTTGAGCATAAACAGCTCTAGCTCCAGGGGAGCAGAGCTGGGTTGAGAATCAACCCTTAGGAACAAGGCAGAAATCCAGTTACTAGAAGTGAACCAGCAGCAGATGTAACCTAAACTCAGCCCATGTGAGGGGTTGGGGCTGTTTAAATGCCCCAGTCTCAAATCTAGACTGGTGTGTGAATGAGGAGAAGAAAAGGCAGGCTGAGGGAGGCTAGGCATTCCCTCGTCAAGTGTTTCTTCTTGCTTGAGTGTGGCTGTTACTTAAAGGCTTGACTATTTGGAAAGGATATCAGAGCCAACAGGAGAAGGACCACACCTCTTACTTGTATGTGAAATCCTTGCAGGAAAGTTATAGATGGGGGAAGCTGCATGGATTTCAGACTCTGTGCTACCTGCCGAGGCATGGTTAAGTCTGGCGAGGGGCTTCACTGCTTTAACCGCCACCTCACCTCCTCCCACCACCACTGTCACCTGTGGTTGTGGGTGCTTCACAGTGTGCTCACTCTTTAGGCTCCTCCAGTTTAGTGCCTAAAAGGCAGCCCTTCACTCCTTGTTCACAGATGGAAAAACAGGATCCAGGAAGTCTGATGATTTGCACAGGGTAACACACAGAATAAAGTGGGGCCCCACCTTTTTTCTACTATGCCACCGAAGCACCCCTAAACTTAAAAACTGGAAATCAAAAAATAGAAAGGATATTTCATTTTTGGAGGAGTGAGTGAAACCGCAGAAGGTCCTGAGACCTACGTAGTCTACTTCCCAGTGGAATGAAGGCAGTGTTTTAGCAGGGACCAGAAAGGTGCACAGTAGACCTTCTACAGATATTAGTGGAATAAATAGATACATAAATACAATTTATCTTGTTAAATAAATAAGAAAATATGCAATTGGCTAAAAGCCAAATTCGCTGTGTCCTTGTTCATCTCCACTAATTCAAAGCATGCCCACCTGCTTGATGTGAAGCTCATATAAGCTGGGTCCCCAACAGTTTTTGACATTTGACTCACCTAGAATCTACATACTTGTTGCCTATATCACAGTTGACCCAGGTGCTCCTTCCCCACAGACCACAGAGGGATCCAGGTTGCCATGTCTGTGGCCACTACATATGGCCTCATCCTCCCCAGTGGTGGGTTCCCTGGCTGTTTTTTATGATGGCCTCCCTGTGTCCGGCCCTTGCTCCCCAACTGCTACCAGGCCTTCATGCCTAGATTTGTCCTACCCGCTTCATCAGGGACCTCAATGCAATTGGGAGAAACCCACAGGGAATAGGATCTTCACCAACCACCACGGTTAAGGCCATTGATGTCTAAGCAAGACTCTGCAAGGAATTAAGTGTGCCCAGTGGAATCTTCTGGGCAGCCCAGGAGTTCTCAGAGCATGCAAAAAAAAAAAAAAAAAAAAAAAAAAAGGAAAGAAAGAAAAGAATAGAAACATCAAAAAGTCCCTTCGTTATATGCAGTACATTCTGTGCCTCAGACAATAAATTAGAAATAACCAGAAGAAGCAAGATATAAAAGTACCTAACCATGGCTGGTGCGGTGGCTCACGCCTGTAATCCCAGCACTTTGGGAGGCAGAGGTGGGTGGATCACCTGAGATCAGGAGTTCGAGACCAGCCTGACCAACATGGAGAAACCCCATCCCTACTAAAAATACAAAATTAGCCCAGGGTGGTGGCACACCCCTGTAATCCCAGCTGCTCGGGAGGCTGAGGCAGGAGAATAGCTTGAACCCAGGAGGTGGAGGTTGCCGTGTGCTGAGATCACACTATTGCACTCCAGCCTGGGCGACAGAGTGAGACTCCGTCTCAAAAAAAAAAAAAAAAAAAGTATCTAACCACACAAAATCTAAAAGTAGTCTCCTAAGTACCAACCAGGCAGGGAGGAAATTCAAAGAAAGTTAGGAACATTTAAGAAAACAATTAAAACACAGATACTCTATGGACTCAGGCCAAACCGTTCTCAGAGGGAAAGTAATTTCTTTAAATGGCAATTTTATTAAAAATGCTAAGTGAGCTTTAATGATCTAAAAAGTTAACAAAGGAAGATGCTGGCTCAGAGAACATGAGTGGAGGAAAGAAATACAAACAGCATAGAGAAATAAACTGGGAAGAGAAACAACAGGCTACATGATGTGGGTTAATTCCTTAAAAAATAAATTCACCAAATCGATAAGCTATGGAAAATATTTTTAACAGAAAAAAAAGAGAGAATATAGAAGCTGACAAGCTTAGAAATGAAAAAGGCTGATGAAACACAGAACAATTTAAGGGTTTGAGGCCATGGCACCACGCTTTGAGAAAGCGAACGGAACAGTGTTTGGCTTGGGAGCCGACTGCTGCATTTGAATGTCACAGCTTCACTTCCTTCAGCAAGTTACCTAACTTATTCTTGTGCCCGTTCCCTTCTGTGAAATGGAGAGCATCATAATAGCCTAACCCTTCAGGCTTTTTGCAAAGACTGAGTAAGTTAATCCATGTCACTTATGGGGATGTGGCAGGGGCAGAGCTGGGGAGAGAAGCCGACCTTAGCCTCCCAGCCCCACACAATACCAATCACAGAGCTGCTGCAGCCCAGGAGGCCTGGCCTATTCTTAGCCCCATTGTACAGAGAAAGCTATCAGGGCAAAGAAAGGTGAAGGAAATTTTCCAAGGTCATTCAACTTTCTCAGAAAGATTTTCCAACCTGGTGGAGAACCACAGAGCTGTCACATGGTTGAAGGAGCTGGGGATGCTCCCCTCAGAGAAGAGAAGACTCTGGAGGCCATGTACCCTGAGTCCCAGCCAGGAGCTAACACCCCTGGCAGGGAGCTACACAGAGGGGCATTCAGTTTGATATGAGGGTAGTGGAGTAAATGTTTGCATTTTACACCATTACTGTCTACTTTCTCTAGCATTTCCCCTTTCCTTCTCAGCTTGCATTTTGGAGAGTGATGGGGAAATGGCCTTCCCTGATTTTTGTGTTTCCAAAAACATGAGTTTGTTATGAAACAATATCCTGTACCTCTGAGAGAAGGATCATCACCATTAAGAAGGGAGGAACTTCTTCCAGAGGCTGGAAAAAACTTGGGGTGGTGAAGTGGGTGTTGGAGGGGTCAAGTGTGGAAGAGAGATGAGATTACATGAGGAAAGAGGAGCTGCCCCACTTCTCAAGCAGGCTGTGGTGGAGCCTCCAGGAGGCAGGGAGGCCCTGGGGAGTCACTGACTGACGGCCTCCCCGTTGAGAGTCTCACCAGGCTTCCAGTGCCCCAGCACACCCCTCAAAGACACAGGCAGGCTCCTGTGACCACCCCACCACCCACCTAGGAATGGCATAGGTGGGCTGGTGCCAGCTCGGAATCTGCAGGAACCACAGCTGCAGGGACGAGGGGGCTCAAGTAGAGACCCTGGGACCCGAGGTCAAGGACCAGATGACACTGTGCTCATCTTGGCAGACAACTGAATGGACAGAGGACTCAAGAGCTAGGTGCTTTCTCTACCTAAGTCCCCTCTAGAACATACTCACATCCCTGGGGAGGAAAGAGGCGATCACAATGAACTGAATTCAATTTTTCCCTAACTTCAGTAACATGAGATTTTCTAATAGAAATTAAGTAGAATTGGGTTGTAGATTGAGTGTGCCTCTATGTTGGGGAAATTTTTTCCCCTACTAGATAGAGGCACTAAATGTAGATGGTCCCCTGTCACTGGAATGTTCCAGCAGGGACTGGATAAACCTTTGGTGAGGATGCCTAGAATAAATGGCCAAGCTGGCTAGAGACTGGCTCATCTAGAGACCGACTGCAGAAACTCCAGCAGGTAGGAAGATGACAGCCGGCAAGAGCAGTTCTGCCAAAATGTTCCTCCTGCAACCTAAACCTCATGTTCAGTGATTCACTTCTGAGGGGAAAGAGTTGTAGGATATATGAGGCTGGTGGAGGGAGACAGGGGATTTGGGAATAGGAAAAAGATAATGTCTTTTTTGTTTTTGCTCTCTTTACTAGCTAGGTTATAAGAGATTTCATTTTGTAAATCATCATTTCTTGACTCTGTACAGTCTCCTGTTTATCTCTTCTGTCATCATTTGTTTTTATTTTCAAATGAGTATACTTTTCACTTCTGGATTTCTGTTTTTTTGTATGCTCCTGTTGTAGTTCATAATCTCTAATATTTGATTCACAACCTCCTATTCTTATTTTATGAATACATTACTTCCTTTGTCTCTTTAGGAATTTTAAGGTGACCAATTTTAAAGTCCTTTTCAGATTACTTTATTATTATCATTTTTTCTGGAAATGAATTCTTCCATTTACTGGATTTGTTAATATTCATAGTATTACACTTTTTTGTTTGTTTCAACTTTTGGCTTTTGAGCCCTTCTTGCTTTGGTTTTTATTTTTGTGGTTGTTACTTTAAATATTTTCTTTGCAAATTATCTTGTTATTGTATGGTGGCTTTTCAGATTCAGCCAGGCTTCCTGTGGTCTACATCTCAGAACAAAGTCTTGTAAAATGACTCAGGGATCTTTCCCCTTGGGAACTGCCAGTCTCGGTCCCTGAACCTGTGAGTGGCAGTAAGAAGCACCAAGTTGTATGACTCCAGGGGCACCATTTACATGAAATATGATGTTAAGATAGCACCTTAGAAGTGTGCAATAAGGTGGCCCTGATGCTGGCCCATTTCCAATCTTGATATTTATTTGCTATTGCCTTTCACTCCTTGTAGGTACCCCTATCTAACGCTGAGAATGTAAATCACTTGCTTAAGGAAATTCAGTGAAGAATGGCCCAAAGCTCATACATTTTCCTGCTACACTGCTGTACCCCAGCTGGGCCCTTGAAGATTGGCATACTCGAATCAAATGAAAATGGATTCCTCACATTTTTCAATGTGTGTGTGGATGTTTATGGGGAGAGGGGTTGGTGAGAAGAGACTGGTTGGGGCCAGATGCCTCCAGATTGCCCCATGTCTGCTATAATGGCTGGACTGGCTGAGTCCTCAGCGGATGCCAGAGACTGGGCTGTGCGTGTGTACAGGCAGACCTATCTGTGATTCTTGCAGTTCATTCTACACTGCAGAGACTGACAGAGGTCACTCTCCTTCACTTGGAACTCTCCAGATTTTAAATAGTCCCGAGGTTGTGTTACACTGTTATTGGATGTGATTTTCCAAAACCACGCTTCACTTTGAGTTAGCATCATTGTTGGGCAGCCTCCCCCACTGCTTCAGAGGAAGAAGATGGAGACCAGATGAAGAGTTAGTAAATATACACATATAGCCTTTGCACATTTCCTCTCTGATTTTTGGTCTCATTGGTTCAGTAATCCTGGAAATATTTGATCTTGGCACTGCAAATTCCAAGGGTCATTGGTTACTGGAGGCCAGTGCTTGAAGCCTCTCCTGCTAAAACCCCATCACCAAAGAAAAGATCTCAAGGTTACCATGGGAACTGACTGCACGTTCAGCCAATCAGATCTTTGGGAGGAGGGTTCAAACCCTCTCCTTTGGCTAAGCCTGTCCTATGCAGTGGGAGAGCTGCCAGCCGGCTTCGCCTGTGCCTACCATGGAGCTCAGCACATGAGTAGCTGTCAGCAACTGAAACGAAAATAATTTGGCCATCAAAAGAGAATTAGCCGCTGTCAGCGTCCAAATGGTAAAGGGATAAATAGCAAAATGGTTCACCTCCAGTGGATCCACTTTCAAAAGATGACAATCTGCATGCACTTTGGGTTATGAAAGTAGGTAAAACTGCTTTTCTAAATGTTTCAGATCTGGAAAACTTCAGAGGTACTTGGTCAAGCAAGATTGTTCTTAGTTTGAAAATCCTGGTCTCTTTTAAGAGAAATGTGAGCCGCCTGTTTCTGATTCAGTTATACTTGATTTGTCAAAATACTCTTTTCTGTGAGGTGTTTGTTGTCCAAAAATCCATGTGAGCCCTCTTAGAAGTACTGCATCTTGAGACAGGGAATTGATTATGGCCAATTGTCCTCAGCCCCAACCCTGATCTTAGCTCCATTTCTCATCTTTCTGGAGGGATCTAAGTCCTAAAGAAGGCTTCCTGTCTCTTCCCTCTTTGGGAACTAGACAGAGACTTTAAAAGAAGAAACTGTGGTTGGTTGTCCTCAGATCCCCAACCAAGTCTCAGAGGTTTGGCTAAAAATCCTGAACACCCTTCCCAAAGGAGAGTAAATAGAGCCTTGTAAAAATACAACATTTGTGTTCCTTTGACTTTATTAAGTTTATATACTTGCAGTGTAGCATGATAAATGAGTGTTTTTCTGTGGTTACCTCTGTTTGGTCTGCTGTAGAAAGGTCTGCATTCATTCTCATGATATCTAAAATGACAAATTATCCTTTTAAAAATATTTTAAAATTATATGCAGTGAAATATACAGATCTTAAGTGTATAAACCGAGGAGTCTTGACAAACATATATACCTGCATAACCAACAACTTAAATCCAGATAGAGAGCATTTTCATCATCCCAGAAGGTTTACTTGTTCCCCTTCCAGTCAATTCCCATTATGTATAAGCAACTGCTGTTCTGGTTTCTGTCACCATGGTGGGCAGCTGCTAAGATGGCCTTAGTGATCCTTGTCTTGGCATTCATACCCTGGTGCAATACCCTCCACCAGAGTGTGTGCAGTGCCAAGTAACTTGCTATCCCTTCTGAGGTTAGGTTATAAAGACACTGACCTCTGTCTTTCTCATCATTTCTTTCACTCTTCCTCTGGAGCTCCAGCTCTAGTGGAAGCCAACTGCCATTGAGAGAGACCCATAAGAAGAGCTCCACTTGGCAAAGAAGTGATGTCTCCAGTCAACAGCCACATGAGTGAGCTTGGGAGCACATAGTCCCCCAAGCAAGCCTTGAGATGACCACAGCCCCAGCCAATGCCTTGAAGTAGCCTTGCTGGAGATCTGAATCTGAAGCATCTAACTAAACTGTGCCTCAACTCCTGACTCAGAAACTTTGAGATAATACATTTGCTATTTTAAGCCAAATAGTTTTGGCATAATTTGTTATGCGACAATAACTAACTAATATAATTACCGTGGATTAGTTTTGTCCTTGAACTTCAGAAAAATGAAATAATACAGTATATATTCTGTCATACCGGGTTTTATTTGTTTAACAGTGTGTCTATAAGAGTCATTCGTGTTGTCGTACGGGTCAGTAGTTCATTGTATGAATATAGGACAATTCATCCATTTTCCTGTTGGTAAACATATGGGTTATTTTTAGTATTATGCTTTTTTGAATAAAGTTGAAAAAAGGTGCTATGAACATTCTTTTACAAGTCTTTCTGTGAAATTATTTTTTCATTTTTTTAGGTAAATACCCATGAGTCCAATTGCTCAGCCACTGTTAGTTAATCTTAGTAGAAACTTCAAAATGGATTCCAAAGTGGCTATAACCATTTTCAACTTCTTTTTCAAAGTGTTCATTCCAGATTTCCTTTTATTTACCTTGTCTCCTTTTTTAGGCTTCTTTAGGTGAAAACTTAGATCATTGATTTTTAATTCTTCCTTCTTTCTAATATTAGCATTTAAAGTTATAAATTGCTCACTAAGCATTGCTTAATTGCATTCCACAAATTTTGATATGTTGTATTTTAAAGTGTCATTTGGTTAAAAATATTTTCTAAATTCTAGCTTTTCATTCTTCCCCAGAGGTAGATTATTTTGAAGTATATCTCTTGATTTTCATGTATTTGAGATTTTTATATTTATTGTTGTTGATTTCTAATGTCACTGTAGTCAGAAAATATACTTTGTTATATTTTCATCCTTTTAAATTTATTGAAGCATTTTATAGGCATTTATAGACAGATATGATCTGTCTTGTGAATATTCCAAATGCACTTTAAAAGAATGTATGTGCTGCAGTTTTTTGGTATAGTATTCTGTAATATCAATTATGCCAAGTTGGTTGTTAATTTTGCTTTACCTTCTATATCATGCTGGGATTTTGGGAGGGGCATGTATGTACATGTAGTCTTATAAATTATTTTAAAAGGGGTGTTAAAATCTCCAACTAAAATTGTACAGTTTTTTATTTCTCTGTCAATTTTTGATTTATATATTTTGAACAATTTTAAGATGCATATTGTTTTGGAATTGTTATGCCTTATTAATGAGTTGATCCTTTCATTATTATAAAATTAGACCTCTGCAATCTCTGAAAATACTTTCTGCTCGAAGTCTCCTTTTTCTGATTTTAATATGCACATAACTACTTTCTTGTTTCCTGTTTTCATAATGCATCTTTCTTCCTCTTCTTATTTTCAAACTCTCTGGTGCCTTTATATTTCAAGTCTGTCTCTTGCAATCAACATATAGTTAGGTATGTTTTATTTTCCATTTTGGTAAGGTCTGCATATATACTGAAGAATATGTTATTCTTTTATATTTACCCACATATGTACCATTTTTGCCACTCTCCACTCCCAAATACAAGTGTCTATCTGGTGTCATTTCCCTTCAGCCTGAAGAATATTTTTCTTTTTTAGCAATTCTTATAAGACAACTATGCTGATTACACATTCTATCAGTTTTCATTTATATGTAAATATCCTTCATTTAAAAAATAGTTCTATTGGGTATAAAATTGTGGATTGACACTTCTCTTTTTTTCACCAGAATTTAAAAGGTGTTCCATTGTCTTCTGGTTTCCATAATTTGCAAGACTAAATTTAGCCATAATTTGAAACATTTTTCTCTAGATGTAACATGCCTTTTTTCTTTAATTGCTTTTAAGATTTTCACATTATCTTTAGTTTTTTGCATTTTGACTATGATATGACTACATGTGGATTTCTTTGTATGTATCTTGCCTGTGGTTTGCTTAGCTTCTTAAAGCTGTATGTTTGCTTTTCACTAAATTTGAAAAAATAGAGGTATTATTTCTTCAAATATATTTTTCTGCCACATTCTCTGTTCTATTTTTCTGGGATTCTAATCATACCTATGTTAGACTGGTTGGTATGATTCCACAGGTGACAGAGGAGCTGCTCTTATTTTTCAGATTTTTTTCTCTTTGGATTTGAAAATGCAGTTGATCTGCATCACAGTCGCTAAATTATTCTTCAGCAGCATTTTGTGAGCTGTTATTCCTATCAAATGAATTTCTCAATATCAACATTTTTCTTTTCATTTTTAGAACTCACATTTGTTTCAGCATGACCACATTTTTAAGGGCTTTAACATATTTATCACAGCTACTTTAACAACTTTGCCTGTTGTTCAACATCTGAACCACCTTGAATTCAGTTTCTAGTGACTCCTTATTTGTCTCTATTATGGGTCACATTTTTCTGCCTCTTTGATAAAGGATCGTATTTTCTAGCTTCTTCACATGTCTAATTTTTTTTTTACTGAATGTTAAACACTTTAGATGACATATTATAGGGTATCCAAATTATGTCATTTTCCTCATAGGGCATTGAGTTTTGTTTGGCAGGCAATTCACTTGCCACTAGATCATTTTCTGTCTGTCAGGCTTGGCTTCTGACTCTCTTAGGAAGGCTGTAAATGTAGTTTGTTTATTTGTTTGTTGCTTGTTTGTTTAGATTTTTAACCTGGCTTCTTAACTTAGCCTTAGGGCAAGTCCTTTACTCTAGGGCAGTCCTTGCTCCTGGGCATGGCTTTTCTGAGGTGCAAGTGAATCTCTGATGCAGTCAGCTATTCCTGCCCTCCCACTCAGCAGGAACTCAGGCGTCTCCCAGAATTACACACCTTTGGTATTTCTATCAAGCTTTCAGCTCCGTAGCACACAATCGCGTCCAGGCCTTAGGACGTCTCACCTTGGCCATTTGTAGTCCATCCCTCACAAAAGACCTACAGAAAACCTGTGGAGACTTCTGGGGATCTCTTGGAAACCCCTTTTCTCTAGTACTCTATCTCACAGATTCCAGCTGCTTCAGCAGCTATGTCTCCTATACTTGGGATTTTTGCCTCCTCACTCAGTTCGTCATCCTCTGCTTGAGCTCTGCTTCCACTTTTCCCTATATGGCAGCTCGAAGCTCCCTCCAGGCCGAAAACCTGAGTGAAACTGAAGCTCACTTCATGTGATTCTTTTCTCTTCAAAACCACAAGCCTGTGTTTTCTTTATTCAATACTTGAAAAGTCATCCAGTTTTATAGTTATTTTCTGCAGAAGGACAAGTCTGGAGCCAGTTCCTCTGTGATGGCCAGAAGGATAAATCTCGACCAATCTTTAAGTTCTCAATAATTTATTTTTTGTACAGCCGTTTCTACCTGCCTTTCAGTTTTGGCTCCTTAACATTTGTTTTTGGGAGAAGTCACTTTCCAGCTCAAGCATAAGCTACTGAAGGGGTAGCTGATGCTGTGGAAAGAACATTTAATTTGAACCTTAATTCAAATACTAGCTCAGTCACTTATAATCTCAGGACTTTGGACCAATTAGTCACTCTAAGTTCCAGTTTTCTTATCTAAAACTGGAGGCAATAACAATAATAATAATAATAATGCTGATGCTAAGAGATAACCATAGCATGCTCAACCCGTACCAGGAATTTTTCTAAGTGCCTTAAACTTGCACATGCTTTGTGAGCATAGATTAATGCTCTGTTTAAGGGTCAAGTGGCACTGGGGATTAGGAAGAGGAAATTTAAGATTCTGGACTCAGGTGGGGCCTGACAGCCCGCCCCAATGACAAATCTCTGTCTGAGTGCTGTCACTTGGTGTTCACTCCCCATCCTGGAGGTTTCATTTTGTCCCTACCAACAACTGGGGGATCATTAGCCTCCTCAAGCATGGGTGGCCAACTGACTCTTGGATGTGGGAGAACTAATGGTTGTGGATGTTACTTTCCAGTTTCCTACTTGAATATATTAGACCTATTAGACCTACAGTATTAGACCTATTACAAGTTCTCAAACATTTAAAGGGATTAAATGTTTGAATTATTAGAAATTTGAAGTAGTAAAGAAATTATTGAAGATAGGGCTTAATTAACTACTAATTTTCTGAGACACTGAATTTTTTTCTTGGTACTCAGCAGATAACAGTTTTCCTCACCAAGACTGTTGAATAAACTTTATATCAGTCAGTGTGGTCTAGGTTACATTTCAGTAACAAATAATCCCAAATCTGGGAGATTTAACACAATTGCCATGGACTGAATATTTGTGCCTCCCTCAAATTCATATATTGAAAGCCTAATAGGTGATAGTATTAGGAGGTTGGGCTTTTGGGAGGTGACCAAGTCAAGATGGCAGGACCCTCATGAATGGCATCTGTGCCCTTATAAAAGAGTCCCCACAGAACTCACCCCCTTTCCACCATGTGAGGTTATAGCAAGAAGATAACTGTCTATGAACTAGGAGGCAGGTCCTCGCCAGACACTGAATATGCTGGCACCTTGGTCTGGCCTTCTTAGCATCCAGAAATGCAAGAAATAAGTGTTTGTTGTTTATAAGTCCAATTTATGGTATTTTGTTATAGCAGCTCAAATAGACTAAAACAGAAAATTGTTACTGAAAGTGGGGGTGCTGCTGTAACAAATACTTAAAAATGTGGTAGGTACTTTGGAACTGGGTAATGGGTAGAGGCTGGAAGAGTTTTGAAGTGAATGCTAGAAAAAGGCTTCAGCCTGATATCATGATTCATAATATCTAAAATGACAAATTATCCTATTAAAAATATTTTAAAATTGTATGTAGTGAAATATACAGATCTTAAGCATATAAAGGAGGAGTACTGACAAACCTGCATAACCAACAACCTAAATCCAGATATAGAGCATTTTCATCATCCCAGAAAGTTTCATTCATTGTTGTGAGTGAACCTTTAAAAGTGATACTGGTGAGGGCTCAGAAAGAAAGGATAACCAGAAAGAAAGCTTCAGTCCTCTTAGAGAATACCTAAATAATCCTGAACAGAATGTTGGTAGAAATATGGATGATAAAAGCCATCTGAAGAGGTCTCAGACAGAGAAGAGGAACATATCATAAAGTGGCAAAGGATTTTGCTGAATTGTGTTCATATCTTAGTGTTCTGTGGAGAGTAAACTTGTGAACAATGGAACTGGATATTGGCTGAGGAAATTTCTAAGCAAAGTGTTTGAGGATCAGCCTGGTTTCTCTTGACTGATTATAGTAAAATGCAAGAAGAGAAAAATGATTTAAAGACAAAATTGTTCATCAAAAGGGAAGCAGAATTCAAAGATTTGGAAAATTCTCAGCCAATCCATATTGTAAAAATGAGACAGCACGGTCAGAAGAGAACACTAAGGATGGGGTCAAATGACTGCTAAGGAAAGAGATTAGTCTGCTGTCTCAACAGAAGACAGGAGCTATTGTTAAAGACAATGAAAATATGCAAACGAAGGGCCACTGACAACCGCAGGACCTCAGCGTCCTACCCAGCACTGCCTCACATAGCAGGCTCCACTGTGCAAGTGCTCCTAACACCCTGGAACTGCACTTCTTGGCTACCCTAGGTGTAGCTTTGGTGAGCCCTAGTTTGGTGTGGGCTGTGCCCTGTGGAGCCAGCGGGCATGGATATCTCCACCTAGACTTCAAAGAAGAGGGTCTTCTGGCAGAGCCAAGAGCTTGGAACCCCAACATTGGAGAGCTGTAGGGCCTAGGCAGAGGACTCCCACAGGAGCAGGGCTCAGGCACAGAGCTGCCACCGAGGTGGAGCTGCCTAGAAAACTGAGGGCTTGACTCCTGTTTGGAAGAGCCGCAGAGGCAAGAACCCATCCTAGTGGGTCCTGAATGCAGAGCCCTACCCAGCAGGTCTAGAAGGTAGGACCTCTGTCCCAGTAGGCCTGGAGGGCAGAGCATCAAGCCAAAGATGATGATTCTGAAGACTTAAGGTTGAAAGGCATTTGTCTAATTGGGTTTTGGACTGTCACTCTTTTCTTCTTTCTTATCTCCCCTTTTGGAAATGCAATGTGTACCCTATGCCTCTCTCACCATGATATTTTGAAAGCACATAACATGTTTGATTTTTGCAGGTTCACAGCTGGAAAGAGATTTGCCTCAGAATGAATTGTATCTTGAGGATCACCCATAACTGACTTAGATGGTATTTAAATGAGACCTTGGACTTTAGACTTTTGGGTTGATGCTGCAATAAGTTAAGACTTTTGGGGCTGTTGGGATAAAATGAATGTATTTTGTATGCAACAAGGACATGAACTTTGGGGGGGCAGGGGACAGAATGCTATGGCCTGTATGTTCGTGTTCCTCCAAAATTCTTATGTTGAAATCCTAAACCCCAAGGTGATGGTATTAGGATATGAGGCCTTTGGGAGGTGATTGTGTCATAAGAGCAGAGACTTTATAAGAGAGACACCAGAAAGCTCCCTCTTCTTTTCTGTCATGTGAGGCTGTAGCAAGAAGATGGACATTTATGAGCCAGAAAGTGGGTCCTCACCAGATACTGAATCTGCCAGCATTTTGATCTTGGATTTCCCAGCCTCCAGAACTATGAGAGATAAGTTTATGTTCTTTATAAGCTACCGGGTTGATGGTATTCTATTGTAGCAGCCCAAACAGACTAAGACAACAATGCAAGTTTGCTTCTCACTCATGCTACATGTCAAATTTAGGGAAGGGAGTTATTTATTTATTTATTTTCTTTAGAGACAAAGTCTCCCTATGTCACCCAGGCTGGTCTTGAACTCCTGGGCTCAAGGGATCCTCCTGCCTCAGCCTCCCAATGTGCTGGGATTATAGGCATGAGCCACCATGCCAAGCAAAGAAAGGGAGTTTTGCTCATTGAAAATTCTCAGGGATGCCAGGTTACCAGGAGGTGTCTCTATATGTACTTTTATATGTCTGTATATGTACTTTTATTATCAGTGAGATGGGGGAAAGGAACAATGCACTCTTTGCTGGATCTTAAGGGGTTTTGCACATTTCATTGGCCAAGCTGGATTTAGCTGAACATAACTTTAAAGGAGCAGGGAAGCAAATTTTAGAATACACTTGGGGGGAGGTGTGTGTAAAGTTGGAAGATTTGTGAATGACCCTAACGGCTATACTGTCTCTTTGCAATTTTCGCCAAACCAGCTTGGGCCATTTCAGCCACACTTTCATTTGGCAACAACTAACAGTCACATGTGCTTTTGCCAAGAACCATCATGCCTTTAAAATGGCCATTTGTCTCTTAGACATGTGGTCTGTGTTTTCTTCTTAAAACTCTCATAACTATTAAGAATGGCAGCTCAGTCAGCCTATGTTCAACTCCATCTTTTCTAGCAAAGATTTTAGTTTTAGGGCCATGAAGTTACATTTTAGCCAATGTACAAAGATGCGTTAAGTGTAAAAAGTTTAAATTTTTGTCAGAAAATCAAGACTGTGTGCTTTCTTTGGCTTCTTATTACTCTTGGAACTTTCTTAAATTAACCAATGATTATAATTCCATACAAATTTTAATTCATTTGTGTATTAGTTCAAGAAGCTCTTTCTACCATCCATAATTGTCTTTAAATTTTACATTGCATATATGACAGAAGGATCACTGAAAGGCCAAACCTATTAATATGTAAGACGTGAGGTTCATATGTTAGTGAGCAAATTTTTCCACCGAAAAGAGCCAGAGTAAACTGCAAACCACACAGTGAGAAATGAAAAGATTTGAGGGTGTTTGGAAAACGAATCTTAAATGTTAGCTTTGGCTTAATTATTTTAGTAGTACCTGTCCACAAAGCCCCCACTTCCTGGTTATAAGAACATGAATTTCATGGACATGTCCCTGACTGGCACTCCAGAGAATATCTGTTATTTGGGGTAGATAAGCCTTGTTTTGCCAGTCTCATACCATCTAGTTACAAACACTGTTAATACAAGGATTTAGAAAGACGTTCATTTATAGAGAAAAGTATGCAACAGCTATGACATTTGTAGATTATATGTCAAAGCTAAAAGCTGACTCAAATTCCTATTTTAACGGGTTTATGCATGTTTTCATAAGCTCTCAGATAGCAGAATAGGGAGGAAAATTTGAGGGTAGTTTTAGGATGCTTCTTTGCCTCTAGTTGGCCATACCTATTAGGTAGCATCATTTCAGACACCACAAAAATCACTGTCTTTTCTCTTCATTATAGTAATTTCTTAAGTAAAAATGCTCTTACATTCTCATAAATGCTCCCATCTTTCATATCACCATGATAACCATCTTCTGTCTGCCTTCGTTCTGCCACTGCTACAATAGTCAGGAGGTGACACATCTCTATGTTGTCACTGGTGTTTCCTTTTTTCTTTTTCTCTTTCTTTTTTTTTTTGAGACGGAGTCTCGCTCTTTCGCCCAGGCAGGAGTGCAGTGGCGCTATCACGGTTCACTGCAAGCTCTGCCTCCTGGGTTCATGCCATTCTCCTGCCTCAGCCTCCCAAGTAGCTGGGACTACAGGTGCCCGCCACCACACCCAGCTAATTTTTTGTATTTTTAGTAGAGACGGGGTTTCACCATGTTAGCCAGAATGGTCTTGATCTCCTGACCTCATGATCCACCCGCCTCAGCCTCCCAAAGTGCTGGGATTACAGGTGTGAGCCACTGCCCCCAGCCTGTGTTTCCTTTTTTCTATCAATAAGGAAGTCTACTTATGGACTTGATGCCATCATACTGAATCTATAAAATCTTTGCTTTATGAGAGTTCTCTTATTATGAGAATATTAAGCTAGAAATCTGTAACAGAAAGAAAACTAGATACTCTGGCCTGGACAAGATGAAATATACCTGTTTCTCCCTATTGCCCCCCACCGAGTACAACAGTAAACCCTGAAAATAATGAAGAGAACTCTGAAAGGTGGGAAGAGGAAGGTAAACTGATTAGAAACCTAAGGGTTGGAGGGACAACATAGAGTCAGGGTGTCTTGCAATTTCCCGTCACCCAAAAGAAGAAGAAGGAGATTCAGGCATAGTATTTCTGAAACCCCAGCTCAGCAACAGAAGGCAGCCTAGGTAGGAAGGTCCCCAGATTGAATGGGAGTCCTTCTGATGGCCACAGCAGGCGAGCCCAGTGGCACTTCATATGGGATCAATCAGGAGCCCCACCGACAGTAGGTAGTCAGGGAAAGCACTCTCCTTCTCTGCTGCCTGTGAGACTCTCCTCTCCCAAGAGACCACAGAAGGCAATGCTGGGGTAGAGGCCCTACAACTCCATGCTCCCAGCTCAGAAAGCCTCTTTGACTCCTTAGGCCCAAGGCTCCTCTCCCACATGACAGACACCCAGTAGCAAAGCAGCATGGGCAAGGAGATCCTTTTGCAAGTGGACAACCAGAAAGCCCTCTCTAATCTCTCGAAAGCAGGGGAGATTCTGCCAAAAGGCAGTCCGGAAACTTCCTTTCCCCACAGGGTGGTGTCAGGTAGCTCAATGTCTTCTGTCCCCTCGGGCAGCACCAGCAGGAAGCAGTGGGAAAATGAGATAAACCAAGCAAACCAAAATAACACCACACAGGTCTCGGAAATTATATTGTCATTGGAACCACAGCTGACAAAAGTAGGACAGACCTGTGGGCTAATCCTAAACAGGGCCCCTGGCTGTTAAAATAAGATATTTAAATAGAATCTAGAGTGTTAGAATAGTCAAATTTTCCAGGATATAACTGAAATTATCCAGCATACTAAGATCTGAAAAATTACAACTTGAATGAGAAAAGGCAATCAACTGACCCTGCACATTGAAACGAATCAGATGTTGGAATTATCTGAAAAGCACCCACTCTAAAAATGCTTCAACAATCAATTACGGATTTTCTTGAAACAAACGGACTAATAAAACATTTCAGCAAAACGATAGAAATTATTAAAATAATCAACTAAAAGTTGTGGAATTGAGAAATACAATAACAACAATTTTAAAAATGTGCTAAATGAGCTCAGTGGAGATGACAATAGAATCAATTAACCTGAAGACAGCTTGAAAGAATTTACTCAATCTGAAGAACAGAAATAAAATAGACTAAAAAAAAGAGGAATGAACAGAGACTCAGAGACCTGTGGGACAAAAATAAAAGTTATAAAATTTACATCATTGAAATTCCAGAGAGAAAGAAGAAATATAGAATGAAAGAATATTTGAAGAAATAATGGCTGAAAAGCTTCCAGATTTAGCAGATTCAAGAAGGTGATCCAACTCAGTATTTGATAAACCCAAAGAAATTCATGCCAAGACACATCATAATTAAACATTGGAAAACCAAAGGAAAAAAAAATTAAAAGCAGCCAGGACGAAACAATACATGACCTAAAGGGGACCACCAATTTGAGTAACAGTGGGATTCTCATCTGGAATAGTGGAGGCAGAAAGAAGTGGCATGACATTTTTCAAGCACAGAAATAAAAGAACTGTCAGCTAGTAATTCTAGATCCAGAGAAACTATCCTTCAGAAAGAAAGGGAAGTAAAGATAATCTCAGAAAAAGAAAAATCTAGAAGAATTTGTCATCAGCAGACTTACCTGTAAAGAATGGCTGAAGTTCTTTAAATAGAAAGTAAATAATAAAGAAAGGAGGCCGGGCTCGGTGGCTCACGCCTGTAATCCCAGCACTTTGGGAGGCCGAAGGGGGCAGATCACAAGGTCAGGAGATCGAGACCATCCTGGCTAACATGGTGAAACCCCGTCACTACTAAAAAATACAAAAAATCACCAGGGCATGGTGGCGGGTGCCTGTAGTCCCAGCTACGCAGAGACTGAGGCAGGAGAATGGTATGAACCCAGGAGGCGGAGCTTGCAGTGAGCCGAGATTGCACCACTGCACTCCAGCCAGGGCAACAGAGCGAGACTCTGTCTCAAAAAAAATAAAAAATAAAGGAATATTGGAGCATCAGAAAGGTAGAACAAGAGAAAGAGCAGAAATATGAGTACATACAACAGACTGTCCTCATGAGTTTTATCAATTATATTTCATGATTGAAATAGAAGCTATAACACTATCTAGTACGCAAGATAATATTTAAATGTGGGGGAAAGTAAAGTGACTTAATAAAAGTTAGGTTTTAATCCTTCATTTAAAGTGATAAAATATTGATACCAGTAGACTACAGTAAGACATATTAGTATATTGCAATATCCTGAACTAAGAAAACTATAAAAAGAGATGCATGTAAAAGCACTATAAATAAATCAGGATGGAATCATAAAAAATGTTCAAGTAACGTATCAGAAGACAAGAAAAGAGAAACAGAAAAAAAAAATAATAAAATGGTAGACTTGAGCTCTAACATATAATGACCTTAAATGTAAATTGTCTTAATGCACAAATTAGAAAGCAGAGATTTGTAGAGTGGAATAAAAAGCATGACCTAACTATCTGCTGTTTATAAGAAATTCACTTCAAATTCAATGGCTTATGTAGGTTGAAAGTAAAAGAATGGGAAAATATATACCCTGCAAACATTAACTAGAAAAAAGGCAGGACTGGCTATATCTATATCAGATAAAGTAAACTCTAGAGCAAAGGGAATTACTAAAAACAAAGAAGGACATTATAATAAAATAATGATAAAAGAATTAATCCAGGAAAATATAACATCCTACATCTTCATGTACCAAACAACAGAGCCTCAAAATACGTGAAACAAATATTGATAGAAATGAAAGAAGAGACAAATTCACAATTATAATTAAAAACTGCAACACCCTCCTTTTAGCAACTGAATACTAGATAGAAAAGCAGCAAGTACGCTGATGATCTGAACACAATCAGCCAGTAATATCTAGTTGGCATACACAGAACTCTTTACCCAATAGCAGCAGAATATACTTTTCTTTTAAACATAGGTATTCATGGAAAATTCATTAAGATAGATTATTCTCTGGCCCATAAAATGCCCTCAACAAATTTAAAAGAAGTCATCCAGAGGATATTCTCTGATCACAATACAATCAACTAGAAATCAGTAACAGAAAAAAAGGAAACTCTAAACATTTAGAAATTAAATAATCCATGAATCAAAGAAAAGTCTCAAAGGAAACTAAAAAAAAAAACATAGAACTGAATGGAAAAATTTTAAAGTATATTAAAATATATGAGACACAGCTAAAGCAGTGCTGAAAGGAAAATTTACAGCACTAAATCCTTACATCAGGAAAATAAAGGTCTCAAGTTAATAATCTAAATTCCTGCATCAAGAAATGAGAAAAGGATCCAAATAAACCCACAGCAAGCTGAAGAAAGGAAATAAAGGTAAGAGCAGAAAACAGTAAAATTGAAAATTAAAAAAAACAACAACAAAGGAAAATCAATGAAACAAAAAGCTAATTCTTTGAGAAAATTCAATAAAATTGATAAACCTCTAACAGGAAAAAAGACATAAATCACCAATATTAGAAATAAAATAGGAATATCACTGCCGATCTTGCAGCCACTAAAAGAATAATAAGGAAATATTATGAACAACTTTACTCTCATAAATTCCACAACTTAAAAGAATAAACCACTTTCTCAAAAACCACAAACTGTCAAAATGCAACAAATAAGAAATATATAATTGTAACAGTCCTATAATTATTCAAGACAGATAAAATCTTTAAAAAGAAAGGAGTCTGAGCAACTTGAGACAGGGCGGGGGCTAGGATCTGCTACCCAGGGAAAGAGTAAGAATAAGAACTTAAAAACTAAAATGATAATAGAACTTAAAAACTAAAATGATAATAGAGATAAGAAAGCATGCATTGAAATCCTTGGGTTAACCTTTTTCTAACTGGGTCCTTTTGCACAAGACCATTCATCAATTTGTAATCACTGTAATATTTTGTAAGGTTTTTTTTATTTTTATTTTAAGATTTCCAGGCCGGGCGTAGTGGCTCACGCCTGTAATCCTAGCACTTTGGGAGGCCGAGGTGGGCAGATCACGAGGTCAAGAGATCGATCGAGACCATCCTGGCTAACATGGTGAAACCCCCGTCTCTATTAAAAATACAAAAATTAGCCAGGCATAGTGGCACAGGCCTGTAGTCCCAGCTACTTGGGAGGCTGAGGCAGAAGAATCGCTTGAACCTGGAAGGCAGAGTTGCAGTGAGCCGAGATTGTGCCACTGCACTCCAGCCTGGGCGACAGAGCAAGACTCCGTCTCAAAAACAAAACAAACAAACAAAAGAAAAAACAAAGTTTTCCTTCAAAAAATCTGTCATATTGAACTTTTGATTTTAATTTGATGATACAAAATATTTATAATTGCCATATTTGAATGCCTAGGGAAATTTAAGTTGTTAAATGATGTATTTGTAGTGTGAACTGAATACTTGGAGGGATGCTTATTTAATATTCGAAGAAATGCCATTTGATATGTTTATACAATGAATAAATTGGACATTATCAAAGTACAAATTGTAAGACTATTATTTTCCCATGCATTAAAGCTTCTCAAATATTAAAGGATTTATCAATTAGGAGAAACTGAGTATTCATAATTCTAATCACTATCTTATCATTTCTTGAGCACTTCTTTTGTGCACTTAGTAACAAGGCAGTTAATTCCCTTATAGGGCAGGGGTGGTCAGTACAAGGGTGTCCTAGCATGGGTCGCTCCAGCACAGAGGTCCTCAACCCTGTCTTCATGTTGGCATCACCTTGGGGCTTTAACAAAATGTCAGTCTGAGTGAGCTTGTCTAGGATGAGACATGGACATCAGTATTTATAAAATACTCCTAAGGAGTTTCTAATGGGAATGGGGCTGTTAAAAGGTAAACTGCAGCATGGTATACTTTTAAAGAGTTCAATGGAGCAAGCAGCAATTCATGAATTTGGAAGTACTAATCCAAAGGTGGTTTCAGGCTGCACTGAGGAGATGCAAGGAAAAGGCTTTTTTAAACGGTGAATGAAGAAGTAAAGCAAAGGAAATGTTTGATTTGTTACAGTTATATACATACAACTTATATATATACAAGTTGATATGTTACAGTTACAGAGTTGCCTTATTTGATTTATCCTGTTGGAAAGTTCCTCATTATATAATTGTCAGTGAGTTGAGAGTTCTGATTGATTATCCTTAAGTTTCATTTTTCTTTCTTCTTCTTCTTTCTCTCTCTCTCTCTCTCTTTTTTTTTTTTTATGTAGGAATGGGGTCTTACTTTGTTGTCCATGCTGGTCTTGAACTCCTGGCCTCAAGTGATCTTCCCACCTTGGCCTTCCAAGGCACTGGGATTTCAGGCATAAGCCACCATGCCTGGCCTCAGTTTTCTTTAAAATAGGCATTTACAAGAAATAGCTCAAGTTAAGCTTTGCTTATGTTTGTAAATCAAGCAAGGTTATGGTCACTTATAAGGCCTCACTTATAAGTGATCTCATAATTTACTTCAGCACAGCTGAGAACCATGGTCTCACAATGTGAAGAGATAGATGGAAAAGGAATCAAGGAAGCTGACTAAGAATCTGACTGTTACAGGAGGAGGAGGTTTGTGTAAGGCCTTGAAGGAAAGTTTGATTTTACAGGCCAAGAAGCAGGAGCGCAAGAGGAGACTCCTGGACTGCACCCACAAGAACTGCCTTCACAGCAGGTGCATGTCCTGATGTTTGGAGGCAGCATACTCCCTGGCATGTTCTCTCATAGGCACAAATCTCTCTCCGGATTCAGAAAAGTCCTGCTCAGCTCACGGGGCAGGGACATCTACCTAGGTCTGATCACCATGAGAAGGCTTTGGGGGCAAGCCACAGTCCTTCTGTTAAAACCAAACGGTGGGGGCCCTCCAAGAATCTGTGTCTGGTGTCTGGTTTAGAAGGAGGCTGGCAGAGAACCCTGGGGACTTGGCCTTGTCTGTTGCTCAAGCAAGATGGGCTAGCTGATGGTCTGCAGTCTGCCACAGCTTGGAGGAGGCCTGGATGTGGGAAAGCGATACATCAGCATTTGGGTGGAAGCTCTTCCATTTTGGTAATACTCGTTGAAAACCTTTTAGTATCAGTCATTCTGATAGGTACAGGAAAGACAATAGTGAATAGCACAAAGTCCCTGCACTCAAGAAAAAAACCAGATAAGTAAATGGTCACAATCCAATGGGATATGTGCACGGAGGAGGTAAATATGAGATACAAAGAGCAACTAGCTGAGAGTGGCAGAATTGTGGAGCAGGCAAGAACACACGTTCTGGAGCAAGACTGCCTGGAAATGTGAGCTTGGCTAAGCTGCTGTACTTCTTTGGGTCTTGTCAGCAGCAGTAAAATGGGAATTAATATTAAATAAAATGATAGGACATAGTATATTTATCTGAGGGTTTCTGTGAAGTATAGATGAGTTAATACAAGTAAATTACTTATAATAGTGACTAAAACATAATTAATACTGAATAAATGTCATATATTTATTATTATTATTTACAACCATCCCCAGGAAATCCAGGAAGCTTCCCAAAGGAGATGTGGGAGTTGAATTGTGAAGGGAAACAGTGGTGTTTTGGGTGCTGTTTCCGAATGGCGAGGGCATTCCAGACAGGGGAACAGCAGGTGCATAGGCCCAGAGATAGTAGGCAATGCACAGTGTTCAGGGAAGCCCCTGTGATTTGGTAGAAGTGGAGCAAGGCATGGCATAGACAAGGCCAGGGGCAAGAGTGGAGGCCATGTGAGCCCCAGATATCTGAGACAGGTCTCAGTGCATTTAGAAAGTTTATATTGCCAAGGTTAAGGATGCACCCATGACACAGGCTTAGGGGGTCTTGATGACATGTGCCCAAGGTGGTAGAGTGCAGCTTGCTTTTATACATTTTAGGGAGAAATAATACATTAATCAATACATGTACGATTTACATTGGTTCCATCTGGAAAGGCAGGACAACTCGAAGCAGAGGTTTCCAGGTCATATGTAGATTTCAACATATTCTGATCGGCAATTTGTTGAAAGAGTCATCATCAATGGAAAGGAAATGTCTAGGTTACGCCAAGAGGTTGTGGAGACATGGGTTTTATGCAGATGAAGCCTCCAAGTAGCAGGCTGTAGAGAGAAGACAGTAACTGTTTCTTATTAGGCTTAAGGCCTGTGTTGATGTTAATGCTGGGGGAGGGTTACAATGAGGCATATCCAATCCCCACTTCCGGTCATGGCCTGAACCAGTCTTTAAAGTTACATTTTAGAATGTCTCGGCAAAGGAGGAAGTACATTCAGATGGTTGCCGGAGTCAGGGGGGGTCTTTGAATTTTACTTTTGGTTTACAGCCCCAAGTGGAGGCTGGGGAGTATAGCCATGGCCCCACTGGCCAGTCTGCTGATCCCCATTGAGTTCACAAATGTATTTTCGGGATATGCGTATTCTGTGAACATTTAGCAACTCTGTGGTCTTATGTTCGCAGTTTTTAAAAGAGATCTTTTGTAATAATAGCTTGCATTTGAAGGACATTTTATTTAAATAAGATTTTAGTTTCATAAGTCGAGGCCCCAACTAGGATGCCTCCAACTTGGGTCCTTGGTGACCCAGGAATCTTGAATCAGAATTCTTCCAGAAACTAAATATATCCCCACCCATACTGGCATGTCTATGGTACAGCATGAGCTGCAGGATATATATCTCCATTCTCATGATAAATACATACACAAGCTTTAGAAACACGGTAGAGGCACCAGAGAGTGTGTTGGCAGGGCCTGCCTCACATATGGCATTCCTTGTGCAGCCCCACCGTGCTCTATGCTTAGAAGAGCCCTGTGCTTGGTGTAACATACCGTTATTGTGGTTTTGAAATTCTTAACTTTTGAGCAAAGGGCCCACATTTTGATTTTGCACCAGGCTGTGCATAGCATATTATGTAGTCAGTCCTGTATGGGGCACTGACCATTAGCCTTTTTTTCCTGATTGGCAGATGGAGAAACTGAGGTTTAGAGAGCTGCCATCTTCCTGCAATGGGGAAGCAGCAGAAGTGGGGAAGTAGCAGAACCAGGCGAGGGCCAGTTTGGCTGACCGTCTTTTTATTGTGCATAGAGGTGGCCAAGTGCCATATGTGAGTTTTTGGGAAATGCATAAGTAATTTCCACAATTTTCTTTGATGTCCTCACTAGTAGAGCCCCTTTCTGGGGTCCCTGTTGTAGGTTTTTTGAGGCCTTTTTTCCAACAGCAATGGACTTCTCAGTACCTCCCACCTAGGAGTGAGGCTCCGGGACTGGCCAGCACCCGGCCTGCTGAGTTAATGGTTAGCTGGTCCTGGGGAGGGGAGAGGATGGAGCCAGCTGACCTACCCACTGGGGTGGTGAGTCGAAGCTGGATTCTAAGGCCTGCACTCAGGCTACCATCCTGGGTGCCCAGAGCTGCTGCTATACCCACACATCGGGGCTAGGACCTGGGCTGCATGATCCACTCTACCAGGCCAGTGCTTATGGTGAGGGCTGGCAGAGACCCTCTGCTCTCCCTGAATGTCCATTCCTAGGGCCTCCTCTCAGTCCCACACCCAGAGACCTCTTCAGGGCAGCATTTATGAGGGCAATTTCATTTCACAGTGGGCCACCCCAAAGGAGTGACATTTACGGTGAGTTCCAGGCCAGGCGAAGGAAAGGCCGCCTCCCACCATGTCCCTCAGGCTCTACGTGTCTCACTCGCAGACCAGCCCCTCCCTGACCAGAGCACCAGGTTTGCTCCAGGATGGGTGCAGAGGGTGGTGGCTGGGGTTCCCTGTAACTATTCCTGTGTAATTGCACAGCTCTCCCATCCTCCCACCTCCCACTCATAGAATCCCAAGGCTGCAAAGGCACCTCATGGTTGCATAGCCAAAGCGCAGCATCCCCATTGGGTAGCTGTGCAGCTGCCACTTGCATGGAGCTACTGAGGGGACAGCCTTTCCCCACAACAGCCCATCCCACTCAGGGCAGCTCTGAATGTGAGACAGGCCTTCCTTGCTGTGCTGGCCTTCTGATATCAGGTTGGCTGGCCAGGACTATGTTTCCTGGTGCTCACCATCAGCTGTTTATTGTTAGAGTCAGCCACACAGAAAAGTCTTGGGAGATTGGAAAGTCGATGGGGAAATAGCAGCACATACCTATTGTTGCTGGTCTGGTGATTCACCCCAATGGCATGAAGCCACAGCCAGGCTGCCTTCTCTGCCTCTGGCCCAGGTGCACGTGTTTAACCCTGTGAGGGAGAGTCCCTGCTTCTGCAGGACACCCTTGTCACCATGGTCAGAGGCAACAAGCATGGGCATGGCCTCTGCCATCCCTCCTGCTTGCAGGTTCCAACTTGCTCATGCCCTTCCCTTCCTGATGGCCTACCTCATAGACTTCAATCTCCAGTATCACCTGTGGGGACCATAACCTTGCAGAGACCGCTTAACAAAACCACCCCCAGGACGACGTTAGCTCAATGCCTGACAAAAAATCATCTATCTCTTACTGGCTCTGCTTTTCTTGGTAAACCCCAATTGATGCACTCAGATTACACTGAACTTGAGTTCCTTTTGAATGGCCCTTGTGGGCCCCAACTTGAGCTCTGGGTGTCACAAGGAAGAAGCCTGTCCTCCCTCCACATCAGCCCCTCAGATATCACCAGGCAGCAGCACCTCCCACTGTGTTTGCTCATCTCCAGGTCAGAAACTCCTGATACCTTCAGGTGGCCTGGAGAGTAGAGCCCTTGCCATAGTGGATGCTCTGGTGTCCAGTCCTGGCTTCACAGCAGAACACCTGGAAGTGAGCTTCAGGGTCCAGGTGAGGTCTTTACTTTCTGAGGTCCTCGTCACCGACCCTTCTGCAGGGCTCAGTCACAAGTGTCAGGGCCTCCTAGTTCCTGCCTCTTTTCTTTTCTTCTTTCTTTTTCTTTCTCTTTCTCTATCTTTCTCTCTCTCTCTCTTTCATTTTTCTCCTTCCTTCCTTCTTTCCTTTCCTTCTTTTTCTCTTTCTTTCTCTATTTCTCTCTTTCTCTCTTTTTCTTTCTTTCCTTTCTCCTGACTGCAGGAGAGAGAGTACAACCACAGGAGAAAGCTAACCCACCCTGGATTTGTTTGGTTTTCTTCCCAGAGACTCAACACAAAGCCAGGCTGGAGCTCCCCTTTCTTGTTATTGTCCATCAGGCATCTCAGGCTTGGCAGGCTGTCTGCTGGCCTCAGCACTGCAGCTTCCACGGACTTCAGCTGCAATGAGGTTGCCAAGGTCTTGAAGTGACACTGCTTCCCTTAGCAGCCCCATTCCCCATGCTCCTTGTGCTCAAGGTGGACATGGAGTGGAGCCACATTAGGTGGCTGAGGTTTTTCACATGATTCTCTGTGGTTAACTGGCTTCTGGAGTCACTGAACATTTCAGGACCCTCACTCCCTGGTCCCATGGTTCAGGGCTCTGGCAGGGGTAAAGAGAGGACTAGAAGTTGACCCTCTTTTTGTCTGTTTCTTCACTGCTACCGTCCAAGACCTGAGGTTCTGTCCAGTGGCCTTGCTTATCTTCCCAGGGAAGCGATTCAGCCCCCAATTCAGGCCCTTTCATTATAATAAAAAGTCATTGAGACTAATTCCTTAGATTCTATATTCCCACAAAAGCTAACTAACCTCCAGAACTCTGGGCAACAGGAGTAGAATGCCAGCAGACCCCACCTCACCCTTGGTCCAGCCTGACTCCTTAGCTCTAGGGTTCCTGGCCATGTATGCACACTATTTACACTTGATAAGCATCCTCCCACTCCTTAGTCCTATTATTTTATTGATTCTCATAGCTTGGAACAAAGACCTCTTTCAAGACAGACAATCCCAAGGAATCTCAGACATTTTGGGGGGCCCAGAAGAGAATGATTCAGAGGAGAGTTGAAGACTTAGGGGTTGACTCGTGGATGTTTAGTATTGCTACAGACACTGATCTTAGGTCAGGCACTGCTGGGAGCATCATTCGGGCTGATAGTGGCATTTATGAGAGCAAATGTCTGTCCCTGCACAATTTCTGTGGGGATAGTTGCAGTCAGGTCTACAGGATTTGCTTAAAAATTTCCAAGACCTGGGTGAATCTGACAGCCTGGACTTCAAAAAGGAACTAGCTCCTCTCTGATTTCCCTGGGACACCTGGGAGCAAGCACAGGAGGCCATGGAGCCACGGAGAGTGTCACTTCGAGTGCCTCCTGGGAGCTCTTGCAGACGCAAAGTGCTCTGCCCTTCCCCATTACCTGTGGTTTCTCCAAGATGTGAGATGAAAGGCCAAGAAACCAATTCCTCTGACTTCTTCAGAGAAGCCACACAGTCTGTTGAGGTAAGATCTTCATGGAAGGCTGGGGTCTGGGATCTGGGAAGCCGTGAAGTCAGCACCCACTAATACAGGGCTTCTCCTGGAGTCTGCCCCATGGCCAGGGAATCGGGTGTGAGAACAGGTAGGAGACCACTTCTCCTCTTGGCCCTGCCAGGCCACCCAGGTTCCAGGGGACAGCAGGGTAGTAGCCCTGATTCTCCTTCCTTCCCCATCACTTCTCCTGTCTCTCTCCCCCAAATCCCCAGCCTTGGCCCTTCTGGAAGAGAAGCTAAGGATGTCCGAAGCTGACACCACCCCCAGCCCCATGACCACACTTGGTTTGTTCCCTCATGTATCCAGAAAAAAAAAAAGTTTTACTTAACTTGTTCTCTCCACCACCCCCACCCGCCCCCACCAACCAGTGGCTCTCTCTCTATGAGGGCACAGTTTTTTTTTTGGGGGGGGAAAATTTAGGTTTGAATTCAAGTTCTTCAATCTGCTAAGTAGGTGCCTTTCACAAGTAAATGATACCTTTGTGCTTTAATTAGATGAAGAAAATCAGAGCCGTGAGGATGATGATAAAAGTACTTAGAAGAGACCAGGCACAATGGGGGCATGTTGTACATATATGACTCCCTTCCTTCCATATTTGTCCAGCTAGTTCAAGCACAATTGCTCAGTGACTGTCTCCCCACGCCCCTGATCAGGGACACTTCTCTCCTGGAGACAGAAGGGGGCTGGGACTCAGTGAGCCCAAGCTGCCTGCTCACAGCCTCTTACGTGTCCAGGACCCAAGCCCCACTGAAGTGCCCTTCCAAGGAGGCCATCCAAACAAACACCACAGCTCCTAAAGCAACTCTCTCATGAGCTGTTTGAGTTCCAAAAACAGCCTACCATATTTCATAGGAAGGATTATTCTGTGAAGCAAGTTTGAGTAACACAACAGCCTCTCTCACCCTACACTGCTGTAGCTTATAATAAAAATTCAGTGATTTAAAAAAATATATATATTGGGTTGACATATTGCTATTCCTGACCCAACAAATAAATAACTAAATAAATAAAAAGAGAGAGAAAGAGAAAATACAAATGCAATTATCACCCAAGCTCAGGAGAAAGCCTGCAACTGTGTTTCTGAGTTAGTAGAATTTCTGGGTCATGATGTTTGTGGTCAGAGGGCACCCAGGGCCTCTGCAGGGCTGGTCAAGCACTTTTCTGTGCCCTTGACTTCAATGAAAGAGAAAACGGCAATAAGGACCAAGAAGAGGTATGGTCAGATGCAGACACCAGACACTGGGATGGCGTTTACAGCTGAACAGGCCCAGCAGGAGGAAACGAGGCCTGGTATCCAGCGTGTGTAGCTGCGGGCAAGTGACAGCTCGCCTCAGGCCCTGGGTAAAAGGAGTCTCCGTGACCCTGGTGTGTCTGGAGTTGGTTCCTGCCAGTGGGTTCGTGATCTCGCTGACTTCAAGATGAAGCCGCGGGCTAGGCGCAGTGGCTCACACCTATAATCTCAGCACTTTGGGAGGCCGAGGCGGGCGGATCACAAGGCCAGGAGTTCGGGACCAGCCTGGCCAACATGGCGAAACCCCATCTCTACTAAAAATACGAAAATTAGCCAGGCATGATGGCGGGCACCTGTAACCCCAGCTACTCAGGAGGCTGAGGCAGGAGAATCGCTTGAACTCGGGAAGCAGAGGTTGCAGTGAGCTGAGATCCTCAGATCGCGCCACTGCACCACTCCAGCCTGGGTGACAAGAGCAAAACTCCATCTAAAAAAAAAAAAAAAAAAAATGAAGCGGCAGACCTTCACAGTGTCACAGCTCTTAAACATGGCATGGACCTGAAGAGTGAGCAGTAGCAAGGTTTATTGTGAAGATCTAAAGCAAGGCTCCCACAGCCTAGAAGGGGACCCCAACAGTTGCCACTGCTGGCTGGGGGGTGGCCAGCTTTTATTCCCTTATTGTCCCCTCCCATGTTTCGTTTATGTCCTATCAGAGTGCCCTTTTTTCAGTCCTCCCTGTGATTGGCTACTTTTAGAATCCTGCTGATTGGTGCATTTTACAGAGCGCTCATTGGTGCATTTTACAGTCCTCTTGTAAGGCAGGAAAGTTCCCCAAGTCCCCACTGGACCCAGGAAGTCCAGCTGGCCTCACCTCTCACTGGCAAAATCTGAGAGGAAGGATCTGCAGCCTTTCTTTCCTGTGTCCTACCCAGAAACATTTCCCACTGGGGAGAGCAGGGCCACATACTACCCTGGCGTCTGCCTGTTTTTCCTGCCTCCTATCCCCTAGTGAGACTTGTGAGTCTCCAGCCAGGATAAGAATGGAAAGTAAATTACACAGGGCTTGACACCTAGCAGGTGCTTGAAAAATGTATGTGACAATAGCTACGCATGTGGGGATTTTGTTTGAGCACAGGCCAGGCTCTGCTCCTGGTGCCCTACAAACATTAACTTGGTTCACCTCACTGTGTTCCTGTGAGGCTGGCAGTGTGGTTATCTCCATTTTACAAATGAGGCAACTGAGGCACAGAGCCATGAGTGGGCTCAAACCCAAATGTCGGCTTCTAGCATCTATGCATTGGCCATCGAGTGGCTTGTCCTCTCAGGCTCTGCAATCCCTTCCTCTCCTGGAACCTGGCGTGAGAGCAGAGGGCGCCCCAGCCGGGAAGACTTGGGAAAAGGCCTTTCAGGGCAGGATGCCATGAGCTGTGGGAGGGTTTGAAGGTGCGAGGATGTGGTGCATTTTAAACCTGACATATTTCATGTTGAAATTCTCCTCTGACACTCTCCAGATGCAGGAAGCTGTTGAAATACACATGATTCAAAGCCATCTCAGGTGAATAATGTGATAATAAAACAGAATGGAGTGAGGGTTAAGTGCTGTGGGACATTTTACCTGCAGTGTGAGAACCAAGCTGCACATCAGCTTCCCTCACCAGGAATTTGGGAGGCCCTGCTGAGGTTAGCTGCTGGCCATCTGCACTTGCTAGACAGTTTTATCTTTGCGATGTCAAGACATGAAAGACAGGGCAGGCAAAGAAGGCAGACTTTGCATAGAACAGGAGAGCCATGAAACTGTATGACTCTGACAGTGCCTTGGAAGAGGGCATAGTTGCTAAACAATGCCCCACAAATAATAATTCCCTTTTCAATTCTCAACCAATGAGAATCCCAGATTGCCCTGGTGGTCTGGGCACTCGATCCCCGGCTACTCAGCCTGACTCACTAAGCATGTCTGAGGGCCAAAGAGCCACTCTCAGCTGCCAGAATTGGGCCAATAAGTGACCAAGCCACTGCTCAGCAGGCTCGGGGGTCTGCACCTGTATCTTCACTGTCAGGAGCAAGAAGGACTTTTTTTCATGGAGGTCCTCCATGTGTCATCAGGCACATGCCATGGGACAGGAGCTGCCAAGTTGTTGCTGCCCAGACTCGACTGAGGCCACAAACCTCGCTAAACCTCAGTTTCCTCATTTGCCAAGTGAGACAGTGATGACTCCCCAAAGGGCTGCTCTGGGAGAATGGACTGGCAGGAGGTGGGAGGCCAGGTGGTTGGTGCCCTGGAGATGGAGGAAGTAGACAAGGAGGGAAGGGAGAGATGGCAGAGATTCTCTGTCATCAGGGTTTAGGAGTCTTTATTGCTGAAGGGAGATGGGCCCAGGCTGAAAAGCAGCTCATCTGAGGTCCACAGAGGCACCACCATCCATGAGCAGGTGCAGAGGTCAGGGACCAGGGGCTTCCTTGGCATCTTGCTGTACCGTGTCTTGTGCCCAACCCATTCCAGACTCACAATTTCACCACCCCCTACGTCCTCCAAACCCACTCACCTCACTTTGTGTTCACCACCTCCATCTTGCCCAAATCCATCCCCTGTCTTGGGCCCACATCCCCTTCCCATTTGGCAGCCACACTTGCATCTGAGGGGGCTGTCCATTGCTCAACTGCGTCTGGGTTTATTCTTGCTTGTGGGATGGAGAAAATCCCTCCCCTTGGCCAGAGTCCACATGTGGACTGCCCTGTTCTCTTATCCTGCCTCTTCCCCACCCAGTCCCTCTGTCTCCCAAGCCTCCTCCCCACCATGTCCTCACCCCATGCTCCCGCCCACCCCAGGGCCTTCCTGCATGCACTGTGCACCTCAGTTCCTCTCCCCTCTCCTCTTCCCAGGGCTTCCTCTCTCCTTCAGGTACTTGGTCTTCCTGGTGAGAAAATAGCTCTGATATGATTTGGATCTGTGTCCTGCATCCAAATCTCATGTCTAATTGTAATCCCCAATGTTGGAGGTGGGCATGGTGGGAGGCGTTTGGATCATGGAGGTGGATCCTTCACAAACAGTATCCCCTTGGTGCTGTTCTCCTAATAGAGTTCTCACCAGATCTGGTTGTTTCAAAGTGTGTGGCATCTCCCACCTGTTTCTCACTCCTGCTTCTGCCGTGTGAGATACCTGCTTCTTCTCCGCCTTCCACCATGACTGTAAGTTTCCTGAGGCCTCCCCAGAAGCAGAAGCCACTATGCTTCCTGTATGTCCTGCAGAACCAGGAGCAAATTAAACTTCTTTTCTTTATAAATTACCCAATCTCAGGTATTTCTGTATAGCAGTTCCATAATGGACTAATACAAGCTCTAGCATGTGTTGATGTGTGTGCACACCACAAGCCACCCTTTCAGGGCCTTTGCCAAAGCAGCACTTTTTTATTTTGAGAGAAGGCCTTTCCCTGAACTCATATCTGCCTCCTTTCCCTACTAAAAGAGGCAGGAGCCTCTGTAGCCCAGGAAGGGGCTGAGTCTGGAATATCGAGTCCATGGTGGCTTACTTAGCACTGAGATTCTGTGGCTCTCTGTCACCCTAGAAGAGCAGCTTTTGTGTATTACACCTATCATGTGAAGTGGCGAGGGCAGAGAGTCCACGCCTCTTTGTTCTTCATTCTGGTTACATTCTGGATTCACGGCATCCAGAGAAGGCCTGAGGCTCCCTGATTCGTGTCAGGAACAGAAAGGGGGGCAGAAGGCTGCTGAGTGAGGCCTTCTGTGTCGGGGTTCTGGTGAGCAGTGGACGCCCTCAGGCTGCAGCTGGGCTGGGACTGCACACACTCTTGGAAATGCAGACAAAGCACACACAGCTGTGACACTGGGAGTTACAACCACTGAGTTATGCCCCATCTCCTCCTTGAAGTGGGGTCTGAATCACAATCTAGTGCTCAGGTCTCAAAACCAAAGTGCCTGGATGGGCCAGACCTACTTTCGGCCCCTTCAGCTCCATTTGTGCAAGCCGGCAGGGAAGACCTACACTCCCACACCCTTCTCTGTCGGGAGAGCAGAGGCAGCTCAGGCAGGTCCCTGAAGAGGGTGTTCGAGGATCAAGCTCTGTCTTAAAGCATGAAGGGCTCTCCAGGTGGGCATAGAGGAGTTTGTGGGGCAGAGGTGCAGGTGAAAGTGTGGAAGCTTGGGGACAGGTGTGGCATGTTCAGGACCCAGTAGTTGGTGGTCTTCATGGGAAGTGTTGGGAGAAAGAGCTCAGGCTACAGGGCAAGGCAGAGTGTGAGCTGCTAAGGGACTTCCACCAGGTTGCCTGCTGCAGGAAGGATAGGGAGCTCTTCCAGAGGAGAGCCAGAGGGCAGGGGGGCCTGGGGCTGGGGGGAGGGAAGGAGGCTGTAGTCACACACCAGCCAAGGGAGGCCAGCCTGAATGAAGGTGGTCTATGGGTGGGGGGGTACAGCAGGGACAGACAGATGAGATGGAGCACAGCCTCCTGCCTGCCATCTGCTACCCAGGAACCTGAATCCACCACCCTCTCAGGGTGGAGCTCACACAACAGCAGGGCCTGCATTGGTCACAGATAGCCATGGGTCCCCCCACCTCTTGCTCCTTCCATTGGCCTCAGGCTCTGGAGGACAGCAACAAGCAGGGGGATCATCCTCATGGTGAAGAGGAAGGGCTGTCAGTGTCCGGGATTGGTTCCTATCCCTTTTGGAAAACTCCAGGGACCCACAGACTGGTTGCGTCCTGAGTGCTTCAGTAACTCCCCAGGGGCCTTGGGCTGGGTTCTTCTTCCCTCTGTGTTGCCACCATCCAGGCACTGGGGTCTCCCTGACCAGGCCCCTCATTCGCTGTTATATGTACTCGTCAGGCACACACTGGTACTGGGCACTGGGCACTCTCTCAGGGAGGCTGAGATTCAGTCCTTGTCCTAAGGAACCCACATGGGGCTAGGCTGAAGAATAAACACACACAGAAAAATGTAATGACACACTGTGGTCAGAGGGGGAAGGAACGGAAGCAAGTGCCTTTAGAGAAAAAGGAGTGAGGACTTACTGAGAGCGAATCAGAGAAGACATCCCCCAGCGGCTGCTTTGAAACCAAATCCTGAGAAGCCCATGGGAGTTGTTCAGGTAAAGAGTGAGGAGAGGTATTCCAGGTGCGTGGACAATTGCAGGACAGGCCTCTGAACAGGTAGGGCACATGTGCCCTGGGGAGGCAGAGAACAGTGCAGGGGGCTGCAGCACAGTACTCAGGGATGGCAGGGGGGAAGCCAGAGAGAAGCCAGGCCCTGGCGAGGCCCAGCTGAGGCCCTGGTGAGGCCCAGGTGAGGCCCTGATGAAGCTGTGATGAGCCCTGGTGAGGCTCTAGTGAGACCTGGTACAGCCATGGTGAGGCCTTGGTGAGGCCCTGATACAGCCCTGGTGAGGCCCTGGGGAGGCCTAGTGAGGCCCTCATGAGGTTCTGGTGAGGTTTTCATGAAGCCGTGGTGATGCTCTGGTATGTCTGGGTGCCTGTATCAGGGGTCATGTTCAGGGCCTCAGTGTCCCCAGGCCCAGCCCAGGTTCCATCACAGAGAAGGCATGTGGGGATGACCATCCCCTAATAGAAGTGGTGATCTTTTAGTCCCAGTGCTGTGGGCTCTCACATCCCCTCCTCTGGGGCTGGAGTGGTAGTTGGGAGGTCCAGACCTTGCCTGGGCTCCTGCTGGCCGTGCCCCACTTGCTGGCTTGGGCCTGCCTGCCTAATGGAGGAGGACCCCTGGCAGGTAACACAGGCCCTTTTTCTTTGTTAATTACTACCTGACATTTTAATGTTCACATTTAATTACATTCTTCACCACTTGGTGCAAAAAAACCAAAAACAGTTGAAGCCTTGGAGACCTATAAACCAAGTAAGAGAGCTTTGTAAAGCCCTTTGAAGTCCCTGCTGAAGCCCAAAATGTGTTTTCTCTTTGAATGTGCTGATTGTGTGATGGGGCTTTTGAAATGAGGAAAGGACCTGTGTGCACATTCACACTAAGCCCCCGCCACCAGCATACACACACATAGGTTGGAGACACCCAGAAACCCACTGCCGCCGCGCAGGCCCCCTGAACCTTTTTTTTTTTTTTTTTCTAGGAAACAGCAGGAGTTAACCAGAAGAGTGACGGTTGTGCACGGACGGCCCTGGTTCACAGTCCAGCTCTGCTATCTCTAGCATGACACCTGGGTGAGTGACAAAGTTTCCATTTCCTCCCCGACAAGGCAGTGGTGATGTCCCTGAATGAGCAATGCCCACAGAGCCTGCTGTGTAATACTGTCTTATCCACACTGAGTAAGTGTCTGCTTTAATCAGGTGATTTGCTACATGTTTGCCAAATTGCAAGTTAACTTTATATGCTTTAAAATGTTTTCCATGAAATGAATTCACTTTCCAGAGAAGAGTCCTCCCTGGGACACTATCTTATTCATTTTTATGCTGTATAACAGAATTCCCAAGACTGGGTAATATATAATAAACATTTATTGGATCATGGTTCTGGAGGCTGGGAAGTCTAAGATCGATGGCCTGGCATCTTGTGAGGGCCCTCTTGCTCTGTCATAGCATGACAGAAGGGAAAAGAGAGGGCGAGAGAGAACAAAAGATCAAACTCGCAGCCTCGAGCCTTTTTTATGATCAGCATTAATCCTTTTATGAGGGCACAGCTCTCATGACCTAAACACCTTGCAGTAAGCCCCACCTCCCAACACTGATGCATTGGGGATTAAGTTCCCATCACATGCTTTTGGGGGACACATTCAAACCTTAGCAGACATGGTTTGCTCATTGCTCCAGCTCTGCAGAGCAGATTTGGAGCAGTCAGGTGGGGAAGCTCGCTTTGGGGTGCCTTCACATAACTGCATTTCTGACCTGCCCCGTGACAGTTTTGCTGTTAAGATGCTTGCACCCCTGACAGCAAGGTCCTTTTGAGGTTGGTCTACAGTTGATGCTAGCCAGACTTCCTGCCTCCCTCTTTATTTTCTGCTCCAGTCTGGGAGCAGAAAGGAGTGGGCCACTGTGGCTGAGTGCATTTTCCAAAGATTGCACCAGCAGCATCTCCTTCCCACGTGTTCTTCTGCAGTGAGACATTGCCACTCTCCCCACAGGATGGGGAGGCCAGGCCTCTCCACTGTGAATCTTGGCAGGCTGTAGCCACTCGCTTGTAACGAATAGAATGCAGTGGAAGTGAGGCTGCGTGATTCCGGTTGGGTCAGAAGAGACTTTGTTGGTTCTCTTGTGGGATACTTCCTCTTGCAACTCAGCTGCCATGCCGTGAGTCCACACCCAAGAGAGTGGCAGTTAACAGACATCTGGCTAAGTCCAGACTTGCAGTATTCTCAGCTCAGGCAGACAGATGAGTGAAGTCATCTGAAGATTCTAGCCTCCAGCTGAGTCCCAGATGCCAGAGAGCAGAGATAAACCATCCCCTCCATGTCATTCAAATTCCTGACCCACAACATCCATGACTATAACAAATTGACTTTTGTTTTGCACCACTAAATTTGAGGTAGTTTATAAACGGTGAGACAGGCATGGGGATGTCCAGACAATATACTGCTAGAGGTCAAACTGGGAGGTGGGTGATGAGTAGTGACCAGTGTGACCATGTAATTTATCCTTAAACCTGGAGCAGTTTGAGAGTGAAGTGAAGGTAGAAGAGAGACAGAGAAAGACAGATAAACAGAGAGAGAGAGAGGAACAGAGAGAGAGAGAAAAAAAAGGAGATCCAGATATCTATGTTTTTCTATCTGTATCTCAATGCCAATAGGTATATCAAAATAATAGGCACAAACTGGAATTATCTTGGATCCCTGGTCACCCTAGGGATGGGCTGATTCATCACTGACCCTCTTTCCTTTTCTTCCAGCACTATAGAGGAAAAGCCTGGCCTTGGCTTTGGAAGATCTGGATTTATGTCCCTGTTGAGTCATTTTACTAGCTGAATGACATTGAATACATTACCTAGATAATCTTCCCAAACCTCAGTTTTCTAGTCTGTAAAATAGAAGTAATAACTCTTTTTTTGTTGTTGTGCAGCCTTTAAGCCATAGCAATCAATCTTTTGCCCTTACAATGACTGCTTCAAGTCAAATCCCAAAGGCTCTGTTCAGTTCTCACCTCTCTGGCCTCTCTGGTATCCAGCCCTGCCAACTGCCCTTTTTTTGCAGTATCTTCCTTTTAGTTTCTGCAGCATCTCTCTACTGGTTCTCTTCCTGCTTTTCTGGCTGCTATTTCCCGGTTTCCTCTATGGCTTTTCTTATTCTGCCCACAGTTTAATGGTTGGGCCTCCTGAGGACTCTGCCTAGGTCCAGTTTGAACAACAGAGAGAAAATAGACTAAGCAAAAATAGCAAAGCCTGAAGCACCTGTGGGTCTATAACAAAAGATCTAACATTTGTGTTATTGGAGTTGTAGAAGAAGAGGAGAAAAAGAATAGGGCTGGAAAAGTACTCAAAGATAGAATGTCCCAAAACTTCTCAAATTTGGTAAAAGA
This sequence comes from Symphalangus syndactylus, assembly GCF_028878055.3. NCBI lineage: Eukaryota > Metazoa > Chordata > Mammalia > Primates > Hylobatidae > Symphalangus > Symphalangus syndactylus. The sequence goes on from NC_072426.2 coordinate 85,665,078, forward strand.
CACAAATCTACAGATTTTTAAAGATAAGTGACCTCAGCAGGATGAGCCATAGAAATCCATATAAAAGCACATCATAGCCAGCCTTTTGAAAACCAAAGACAAAGAAAATTGAAAGCAGTCATGGAGAGGTAACACCTGAGATACAGGGGAAAAACAATTGGAATGACCATGGATTTCTCATCAGAAACCATTGAGACCAGAAGGAAGTGACATTACATTTTTCAAGTGTTGAAGGAAGAATATTTTCAATGTGGAATCCACGTAGAAGTGATAATATACTTCAGAAGTGAAAATATCCTTCAGAAATGAAGGAGAAATAAAGATATTCTCAGCAAAAACAACTAGAGAATTTATTGACAGCCCATATATCCTAAAAGAATAGTTGAAGAAAGTTCTCTGAACAGAAATAAAATAATAAAAGAAAGGACCTTGGAACATAAGAAAGGAAGAAGGAACATGATAAGCAAAAATATTAGCAAATACAATTGACTTTCCTTTTCCTCTTGAGTATTCTAAATTATTTTGACCGGTTAAAGCAAAAATTTCATCACTGTCTGATGTGGCGTTGAATATATGCAGAGAAAATATATGAGACATTTATATTAAGAAAAGAGAGAGATAAATTAAAAGAAGGTATTTTTTCTATACTTTATGCAAGCTGGTAAGACGACATTAAGTACATTGTGATGTTATGTGTGTATATGTATACATATCTATATACATCTAGTAATACTTAGAGCAACCACTAAGAAAAGCTATACAAAATGATACACAAAAACTAAATATAATCAAAATATAACTCTAAAACTACTTAAGTAGCCCACAGGTAGGCAGGAACAAAAGAAAACTAAGAAATGCAAAACAGAAAACCAAAGAATTAAAAAGGCAGATGTAAAACCTAAAATATCAATCACTTCATGAAATACAAATGGGTCTAATTATATCAATTAAAAGACAGATACTGGCATAGTGGATTACAAAGCACTACTCAACTATATGCTATTTACAGAAAACTTGCCTTCAACCTAACAATGTAGATGGGCTGAAAATAAAAGGACGGAAACCATATAACAGGCAAACATTAAAGAAAGCAGGAGTAGCTACATTAAGATCAGATAGATTTCAAAGCTAAGAAAATTACTAGAGACAGGAGGGATATTATATAGTAAATCAACCAAGAAGACATAGCAATCCTAAATGTTTAATGTTCAAACAACAGAGCACCATAACACATGAAGCAAAAAATGATAGACCTGAAGGGAAAAATAAACAAATGCCTGTGGTACTTCTCTAGTCTGAGAAACCATCACAGCCAAGAGGAGCCTAAAGAGATGTGACAACTAAAGGTCATGAATCCTAAATGCAATACTGAAACAGAAAAAGGACACCGGGCAAAAAGTAAGGAAATCTGAACAAGGTATAGACTTGAGTTAAAGATAATGCATCAATATTGGTTCATTAGATGGAACAGACAAAACTGGGTGTGGGATAGATGGGGAGGCTCTGTACTATGTTTGAAACTTTTCTGTAAATCTAAAATTTAAGAGTTTTTTTTTTAATGGCCAAAAAAAAAAAAAAAACCCAATACCCTTCTTTCGGATGTCCAATCCAAGCCCTGTGGATTCTACCTCTGGATCATCTCGTCCAAAATGCCACCTGTCAATTTCCACTGGTCCTCCTTGGTTCAGGGCATCCTCATCTTCCGCCTCCACTGAAGCAACAACTCCTCACAGATCTTGCTGCTTCCAATCTTGCCTTTCTCTTTTCTCTGTTACCCAAACCCATAGGCATGTCCTTTTCAGATCATGAATAATATTCCTAAAACACAAACAGGATCAGATTCCCCCCTTGTAAAATTCCTTCAGTGGATGTCTACTAACTTCAAGGGAAAGGCAAGGATCCTTGGATCTTCCAAATCCAGACCAGGCTGACTGCTCTAGCCTTCTTCCATCGTCCACAACACCCATTTTGCACCCAATGCTCTAGGCACTGGGAGCTACTCACAGTTCCCCTGACCTGACAAACTGTTGAGATATCCACACATTTCCTAGTGCTGCCTGCACCTACATAAATTGCCATCTGCTTTCCTCATGTCCCGACTACTGTTAAAACCTTCTTATCTCTTATTACTCAGCTCTACTGTTCTCTTCTTGCTCTACAGAAATGGTTCCAGGCTCCAGTTATGACTCTCCTCTATGTCCCAATCAGAACACATTCGGTTCCCATTAGAGTCTCTAGAACAATCTAATCTTGCATTACATTTTTCCCCTATAGGACCACAGCTTGTTGAAAAAAATGGACAGTCTCCCTGGTACCATTTGTTTTTGTATCCGCAGCATCTATGGCATTGAGTACATAGAGTCCTTGGGATGACCAGCAATTGAGCTGTGGGCAGAACAAGAACAACCAGCAAAGGAGACTGAGAAGCATCAGCCAGAGAAGCAGGAGGAGAACCAGTAGAGAGAGAGCTGAAGGGAAGAATGTAGGCATCTGGTTGAGTTGGGCTAGATTTGTTACGTCTGCATGAGGCCTCAGGATGACCCTGTGAGAGCAGCCCAAGTCACCCAGGAGAGCCAGCAGAGCATCTGAGTATGACATATGACCCCCCTACCACCACTCTCGACTGTTCAAACTGGAGAAGGGCTGAAAGCACGTGGGCAGCCAAGCACCTTTTATGGGCTTCTGGAAGGTCATCTCAGCCACAGCATCAAGTACACCACGTGATGCTCACTCACAGTATGAGCCCCCATAAGGAAAGCAATGACCCCAACACCAAGAGCATGGTAGGGTCCCATCTGCTCCCACATGGCAGACAGGCCTCGGGAATGAGCATGACTGGGTCTGCCAACCAGATGCAGATGTAGGGTGGTATGGTTGAATCAGGCAGATGGCTGTAGGATCAATTCTCCTTCTCACCATTTTTTTGTTGGGTAATTCTGATTAAGTTAGTGAACTTCCTTAAGCTTGCTTTGTACCATGCAGACAAAACATCCACCTCACACAATTGCTAGAGCATGCAGGTGAGGAAGGACTTGACATCTATTGTAGCTGATGATAAAGACACACTAGTGCACTCTTCTTGTGCGTGTTCTTAGTCTTACAGATGTATGCCAATTTTGAATATAAAACCTATATAGTTGATGTTTACTTTTTGGATATCATAATGACCCTAGAGCCCACAGGATATACGATATGAACATTCATTCCTTCAGCTAATATTTATTGAGCATCTGTGCTAAGTACTGGGAAGGCAATAGTGATTATCCAAAGGTCACATTTTCCTGTGTGTTGAAGGTGCTTCATTGAGGAAGACAAATGTGTGAGCTTCTAGGCAGGAGAAATGACATTCACAAAGACACATACTGTGTATAACTGGAGGGTTAGAAGATGGCAGAAATGAGAGATAGCAGGGAAGTTGCACAAGGGCGGGGGGATGGACCACAGAGAGTGTTGAATGCCACCCTTGAGATAGCAGCCCCTGTGGGCCATGGGCAGGACAGTGACAACTGACTGCTTCCCTTCCTTCTCTCTATTTTTTTTTTGTCTACTTTTAGTGTTTAAAATTTCATTTAATTAATGAATCAAAGTTGGCAACAAAAGATTTTGCTACATTTGCCTGTCCCAATTCTTGACAATTCTCTCTGAGGAGGAGCACTGGGATACTCGTACTGTCTGGCATCTATTAGGTATTGTTTAATATCTGTTCAAATGAACAAAATGTACTTGTATTGAGTTGAACCAAAGTGAAGCCCTTTGGGACAACTTTGGAGCAATAGTGGATTATATTATTCTGGATGACTTATGAAAAATATTTATCCTTAATCAGTCTTAGATGAACTGAAAATTATTCATATTCAGTTCAGTTAATGGTGGTTATTTAGCTAAGTCTTGATTATGTATAACGGACAGGAGCTAGTCAACAGATAACGATGTGGCCCTGGGTTTCCCTCTGCCCCAGCCTGAACATACTTTTTATGAAAGGACACTTTCCTGTTTGTACAGCAGCCAAAGACTCACATGTGAGTTCTTTATACACACTGCAAGCAATCCAAGCATCTGACTTCCATTCTTCACTCACAGCTGGGAGCAAGTGCGAGAAATCAGTGAAAAGCTGGAGGTTTGTTAACAGGGGGTTTATTTTGGCACTTGGTTGCAATTAAATCCAGTGGGTTAAAAGCTTCTGAATGCATTACCCTCTTTTAAACAGGCCACTTTTAGAGTGTTTCCACAATGAACAATATTCATCACCAATGTTATATATGGCTGACTTTCACCCTCAAATAATACCTTCTTTCCTTGGAAGGAAAAGCAAATTTCCCATCATTATAATTGAATCCAAACATCTGTCACCCACAAAGGCATGGTTTTAGAGGTTGATTAATGGAGATCTGGTTCACGGAGTACACAGAACCACACTCATTTGCAACAAATTTACACCCACACCCACACACGCTTAGGCACATACACCAATACACATGCCCCAAATGCGTTCCTCCAAAAAACACTTTTCCATTATCATTTCTTTGAATAAAATTAAGACAACAATAAAGAAAGAGATGTAGGCAGAATAGTAAAAAAGCAATGACTTGGAGTCCAGAGACCTCAGGTCTGATCATGACCTTTGACGAGTAACATAATCTCTCCAGCTCTCAATTTCCACACGTGAAAAATATGAATGATGAAACCACCTCCATCATTTAACGTTTATAACCCACCCACGACCTGACATATTCATGCGTTTGTGCCTTCGTGTGAGAGTTCCTCTGCCAACTGTATTCCACGAGACCTTCATCATCTTTCAGAACTCAACAGATATGCCACCTCCCCAAAGAAGCCCTCCCTCGTTCCCCCCAGCAGAATCAGCAGCTCATTCTCAATCATTCCGGAAACCTTGCATGCAATCAGTTTTGTTGCAGCTTTCATTGCATAGTACAGCAACCACCTCACCTAAACTATTAACCCACAGGGAACAGAGCAGGTCTGATTGTTTTCATTTCCCTGGTGGAGAGAAAAGGAATAGCACATGAAGTTCTAATAAAAAGTTGAAGGGAAAAAACAATTGAATGAGTAATTACTTAAATGACACAATATCCTCATATGGCATAAGAAAAGCTCCCACCTGGCCTGCAGTCTCTTCACCTCTGCAACGCTGAGACCTTGGTCTTGCTGAAATCTGGTACTAGTCCCATCATGCTCTTGTCCCATCACCTTCAGGATACAGTCCAGATTCCTCATCAAGGCAACCTGTTTCCGTCTCTTCACGACTGAGTTGCCACCTCTTCTGCTGCTCTCCCCCCATCCCCCACCACCTGCTGTGTTCTAAGACACTCAGCCAAGGTTCCTGGCACGCCATGATCTCTCTTACCTCTGGGTCTATCCCTCTCTCCTACAATCCCATCCACCTTCCTCACTTAGCCAATCCCTACCTGTCTCGAAGACTTACCTAAGATGATTTTTCCTCCAGAAAGCCTTCCAGGATCCCAGGATCCTCTTATTCTCTGCCTGCCAGAGTGCCATGGTTGTCTGTAATAGGACCATCTGTTTGAGGGTCTGTGGGCTCCTTGAAGACAAAAGCTGGGCCCTGCTCACCTCTATCCCCTGCCCCATGCCTGATGCTGACTGGCCACTCAGTAAGCATGTCTTGCTGTGAGTGGGTGGGCAGATGAATGAAGAGTCCAAGGTGATCAGAAGAGGGTCAGATTCTATAGGGCAACTCTAAAGCATGTGCATGCCACACCACCAGCTGAGGGTTTCCTTCTTGCCCTTTGAGGAAGGTTATTTTCTTCTAGACCTTAACCAGCTTCTGACAAAAGCATTCTTAAAATCCCCCATTGTAGCTATTAGTTTTTCAAATTCTCCTTGTAATTCATTGTATGTGTCTGTGCACATATGCCTATATTTATATAGTTATGTGTGCACAGACACATACACATAGCCACATATATATGTATGTATTTATAAGTACATATTCAGTAAATACACATTGAAGCTATGTTACTAGGTGTCTGCAAGTTTTAGATTATCTTAACTCTGCAGTAGAGCCAGACCTTGCTTAGATTATTTCTTTTTACCCCCTCCCCTCCCTCAGCACACACACTTTTATTTTCAAACTTTGTGTTTAGTTTTATTTGGTTAACTCTTTTGTAGGCAGCTTATACTAAAATTTTAAAAATTGAATTTGATTGTGTTTTCTAGTGAGATAATGTAATTCATATAGGTTTATTATTATTTCTGCTTTTTTTTTTTTTTTTTTTTTTTTTTTTTTTTTTTTTTGAGACAGAGTCTCGCTCTGTCACCCAGGCTGGAGTGCAGTGGCGCAATCTCGGCTCACTGCAAGCTCCGCCTCCCGGGTTCACGCCATTCTCCTGCCTCAGCCTCCGAGTAGCTGGGACTACAGGCGCCCGCCACCGCGCCCGGCTAATTTTTTGTATTTTTTAGTAGAGACGGGGTTTCACCGTGGTCTCGATCTCCTGACCTCGTGATCCACCCGCCTCGGCCTCCCAAAGTGCTGGGATTACAAGCGTGAGCCACCGCGCCCGGCCTTCTGCTTTTTAATGTGTTCCATTTCTTGTGCTTTTTTCTTTTTTTGCTGCCTTTTTCTACCTTCTTTTCTTCCTTCTGCTGGATTAATAATGCTAGATGTCTTCCTTTTTCCTATTATTTGCTTTGGAAGTTGGAGATTCTATTACAATTGGGTGGAATGGATTGTCCCCTAGGATTTTCACTTTACAAAATCACATTTATATTTTCAAGCAGTATCCAAAATTATTCAGTATATCTGTCTTCATTCCAAATATGACACTGCTCTTAGCATGCTTCAAATGCCCTTCACACACCCCTGCTCCATTATGTGTGTTATTGCTCTATAACTTTGGTTCCATATTTATTTTTTCTATCAAGAATTCATTGCATCTACCAACATAGTTTATCAATTTTTTTAATCACCATTTCTTCTTTTATTCTACTCCTCTGAATTTAGCTTCCTTCTTGCTAAAATTTATCTTTTAATAGTTCTTTCCGTGGAGGCATAAACTCTCTTATTCTTGTATGTCTGAAAATGCCCTTAATTCAGATACTCTGGAATGACAGTTAACTGGGTGCAGAATCTAGGCTCACAGCTCCTTTGAAGATGACTTTCCATTTTCTTCTCACCCCTATTGTGGCTGATTGGAAGTCTGCTGTCAGTCTGGGTATAATTCTTTTGTAGAAGTCTTAGTCTGTTTAGGCTACTATAACAAAATCTTACAGGCTGGGTGGCTTATAAACAACAGAAATTTATTTCTCACAGCTATGGGGGCTGTGAAGTCCAAGATCAAGGCTATGGCAGATTCAGTGTCTGGTAAAAGCCTGTTTCCAGGTTCATAGATGGCACCTTCTCACTGTGTTCTCACGTAGTGTGTCAAGGAATCTTTTTGGGATTTACTTTATAAAAGCATTATGTGCTGGGCATGGTGACTCATGCCTATAATCTCAGCATTTTGGGAGGCTGAGGCAGGCAGATTACGTGTGGTCAGGAGTTTGAGACCAGCCTGGGCAACATGGTGAAACCCCATCTCTACTACAAACATAAAAATTAGCCAGGCATGGTGGCACTCACCTGTAATCCCAGCTACTCAGGAGGCTGAGGCATGAGAATAACTTGAGCCTGGAAGGCAAAGGTTGCAGTGAGCCAAGATCGTATCACCAGTTGCCATGAAGTGAAGTGTGTGATTAACCTTGTATACAAGGTCCCTCACTTGTTTTATCTATGTGTTTATTTTATTTTACCATGATTTATTTATCTCCCCTCTCCCACAGAAGAACCACTCCTGTGTGTTTAATGTGTATTATTTTGTTCTTATGTGATATTAAAACATGTATTGTTTTCTGAACATGTATTTTTAATTTATGGAAACAATTATATGTTATATACATCACACTGTATTTTGTAAGAGCCACACATATTGTTGTGTGCACATCAAGTTCATTACTTCCAATTGCTGCATATTAATGCTTGGTGTACTCCAGCCAAGTGTTACCAATTCATTTCCCAGTAGCCAATCTTCTCTATCTCCTTGACACTACAGATAAATCCCACTTGTATTTGTCCTTTTACTGGATTGGGAACATTTCTTTGAGATATCCCTATTTCTATTTCTATACACATATCTATCTATCCCTCTCTCTCTCTCTCTCTCTCTGTCTCTGTCTCTCTCTCTCTCTCTGTATCCATCTATGTCATCTACCTATCTCCAGGAACATACCTGAATTAACTAGTGCAAGATTGCCTTTCAGAATACTGATAGCTTTTATTTCCACTAGCTATGTATGAGGTTCCTGTATCCTTATATCCTAATGAACATTTGATCCTAATCAACATTCAGCTTTATCCAATTTTTTTAATACTCTTTCCTTGCTATATATCTCTGTGTGGAATTATGCATAAATTTTCCAATGTTATTTTCCATTTTATTAATTGTGTCTCTTACTGTGTCCAGTTTATTTTCATCTCATCTACTGAACTTTCAGTCTTTTACTTTAAAGATTATATTTTTCATTTCGTGGGCTTATTATCTTTTCCGTATTCACTGGTTTTTTATTCATATTCACCAATTTTTGTTTTATAATCAACTGGCATTTTGATCGATAGTATTTATTTCGTTATTTCTTGGAGAACTGCTTAACATCTTCATTTTTAAATCCAAATTAAATTGTAAGCCATTCTTCCCCAGACCCATATTCTGAATTGACTTGACTTTGCTTCATTTTTTCTGTAGCACTTACTAATTCCTAGTGTACTATATAAGTCAGTTTGGCTATCTCCTTCCCCTGATCCAGGCAGGGACTGCTGTCTGCTTGTCCATGCATCTCTGGTACCTACAACAGTACCGGGCACTCTAAATGTGTAGCTTCCCAACACACTTGTTGAATTGATCAGTGAATGGATTGGTCTACGTTATCTTCATTTCCTCTGAGTGAATCCTTTTGGTTGTTTTGTTTGTTGGATGATTGTTATAGTGGTAGCTTTCCTCGTGTGCTACAAATTTCCTACTGTGCCCATGGAGTGGTATTGGTTTTTGTTTTAGTTGCCTTTTCCTGTCCCTGCATTCACTTCTCCTGCCTGGTAGTTTTGCTGTTGCCTTTACCCAGCCCCTGGGTTTTCTGCAGTATCAATGCTCTCATATTAGTGGCCCACGGTTTGCACCCATAGAGATATAACTGATCCTGTGCCCAGGCCAAAGCACAGCTTGTCGTTGCTCCCAGAGGTTGGATGGATACCACCTTTCCCTCCCGCTACCCCAGGGAAACGTTCATCACCATCTGCAGCCACAGGAAAACCACCTCAGGCTTGATTTCGTGTCTGTGTGCCCGGAAGTCCAATGAACTTGTGGGTTTCACACAGGGAAGCTGGCTCTGGACCACTCCCCAACAGTAGGGTGAGCTTGGGCCTTGTTTCCAGTGGCAGGTGGCTTTGTGGGACCAGCATCCATTTCTGCAGCTTCAGCCTTGGGCCATGTGAGTTCACATTCTGTCTCTTGTCAGTGCCGATGCTTATTTTGTTTGTGAGTGTAGCTCTAGCTTTTCAACATATTAAATATATCCCTAAAATAACTTTTTAAAACCACCTTATCGTCACTTTGATGAGTTTCACAAGACTATTTTGAAATTTGAAGATCAAGTGTTGATCTTTTCTTTCTCTCTGCATTTTAGCTCCATCACCATCCTCTGAGCCCATAAAGGCTGGCAGAAAACACTCCAAACATCAGACAACATTATCCCACCTCGAATACCCTTGCATCTGTTTTCTTCACCTCCTACTTTTTCACCGGGCATCTCAGGCATCATCTTCTTTGAGCAGGATGTCTAGGTTTTGTGCCTATATTAGTCTGCTTAAGCTGCCATAACAAAATATAGCACAGACCGAGTGACTTAAAGAACATAAATTAATTTTCTCACAGTTCTGGAGGTTGGAAGTCTGAGATGAATGCAGTAGCAGGTTTGGTTTCTCCCACACTCTCTCTCTCTCTGTGGCTTGCCGGTGGCTGCCTCCCTGCTGTCCTCACATGGCGTTTTGCCTGTACACACACCCTCAGCGTCTCACCCTTGTCTTATAAAGCTACTAGTCAAACTGGATTAGGGCCTACCCTTTTGACTTCATTTAACTTTATTTCTTCCAAGGATTCTACCTCCAAATACAGCCACATTGGAAGTTAGGGCTTCAGCATATGAATTTTAGGAGGACGCAATTCAAACCGTAAAACTCCTACTAAAACCCTATGTTATAATTGAACAGAAATAATGAGGCAAATAGATATTCATACATTTGGTCTTTCTCTTCTTTTAGTCAATGGTCTTAACAACAAGAATGAAGCAATGTCTTTCGTGATTTGAGGTTCATAAGCACCATCCCCTTTGCAGGTATGCTGTAATGTTCAACGATCTCTATGATTGTGTGTTATGAGTGTATGGAGGTGGTGTCCATTGAGGCTTAACTTCAAATTATTTTAGTAAGATTAAATGCTGGTTATCAGTGAAAACATCACATTACCTTGGAGTAGATGTTCATTGATAACTAGATGTTAGCCAAGACCCTTTGCATAACTGGATGTCAGCAAGCAAGTGCCTGTAGCATTTACAGCATGTGTTTACTGTTCTGCATTGAGAAAGCCACGTTTTCCAATATTCCTCATGATTTCTGGGAAGAAGTTAAAATCTCAAGCCCTCCCCCTTTGAGGCTCAATGTTAGGGAGTGGAATAAGGAGGATCCTATTGGGGAAAGATGACAAGAACGAACAGGGGAGTGAGTCCCTGACAGTAGATGTGCCGCGAAAGCAGAGAGAGAGGGACTGGCCATCCTGGCCCAACTAAGGACCTAGGTGGCCAAGAGAAGATGTGAGTGAAGCTGACAAACCTGCTGTCTAGTCTCCATGGGCATGTCTCAGGAACATGTGTGAGTGTAAGGGTGTCTCCATGTGCATGTGTGGGTAGGTAAGTCAAAGTAGCCATCTACCTGAGTAATTTAACACTGGGGGTCCAGGCGCATTCCCCGGGGATCCTCCAGTGCTGAGCATCACTAAGCAGGTCAGAGACCCCCTACCTGTCTCGGGTCCTGAATCACTGTTGCCATGCACCCAGAACTTTCTACATCTGACCAGGGCTTCCCAAACAGTGTCTAACAGCAGGAGAGATGCTCAGAAGAGAGTGGCACCATGGTAGATGCTGGTGAAAGTAATTGTCCTGCCCTGGGGCCTGGGCCAGCTTTTGAAGAGTCTTTGGATGATCCAACCCCAGGGGTGTGGAGTATGCTACTTGGGGAGGAAAAGAGGAGTATGAACACATGCTATTTTTAAATTTAAATATTAGAAGCAATGAGACTTTTTTTGTACACCAAGCTCATGAGTTGCCACTACTATTTTGAACTCAAGGTAATCAAGGCAAAAATATTTATTTATGGATCAAATGTGTTTAGTTAGCACCTATTTTATGCCAGAACCTGAATTAGGCAGTGGGTACACAGAATCAACATGGCCTCCCCACAGGGAATGCCCAGATGGGCAAAAAAAACCTTAATCATCTGTGCTGATGCCATGTGACACATGCAGTGTGATGATGCCTGCAGGGCTAGGAGGGACGGCTTTTTGCAAGAGGTGGCCCAAGGGTGGTGACAGGGTTTTGAGAAGTAAATAAGAGCTGATCAGGTAAAGAGAACAGCAGAAGAGGCTCCCTTTGGTCAGGTATCAGCCAGGTGTCTTTATTTTAGTTCTCTGAAAGGAAGTCTTTCATTAAGTGGGTGGGACTCAGCCCATCTGTGACCACCGATGGTTCCAGGGGGACCTGGCAGTCACTCACCCTAACAAATGTAAAATCTGCAGCTGGGGCATCTGAATGTTCCGTGAACTTCCGCATTGGAACTGTCTATCCTGTGCTCAGCACGTTCCTCCACACGTGGGAACACTTCCCATGAATCTGGCCAATCTGGAGGTGGTGCTGGAGACTCAGAGACCTCCCCACACCAGCCTGGCAGGCCCCTCTGCCCAGAGTGGAATGCACCTCAGGTGGAGCCCGATCACTGGCTCCTGCCCTCATCTGCTTTTAATCATCCCCTCTCCGCAGTACATCCCATTATGTTAACAAAACATTTTTGCAATTGCCCAGTGCTTGCTGCTGGGTCAGAGAGCTCACCTCTATGAGCGAGGTTGGAAGGATGACGCATCATTGCCTGGGCACATTAGTAAATCAAGATTTTTCTATGTCCGGGCGTGCTGCCCTGGTGCTGGCGAGCCCTGCAAGGGACCTATGACTTCCAGAGCAATCTGGTCTGTATCAGTTGAGCACTCCCTGGGCCTCAGCTGGCCAGCAGGATGTTCTGGCAGAGGTCTGTGTTCTAATGAGGCTCTGTTTGTCTAAAGATCACATTTTGGTACCCTCGGGGGAGGCTGCTAACAGAATCAGGGAGCATCCTGGATCCTTCATCCCACAGTTTCTTAAGTTGCTGTCAACAGGACTTTGGCAAAACCTGCTCTTCAATTCTCCAAATAAGTTACAGAAAGAGAAGCTTTCTGTGCCACAGCCATGTCAGCAACCAGGTGACCGCCCCAGGAAGCCTCTACGTCCCTGGCTGAGGAGAGCTACATGTAAGCCGGTGTTGTTTGAAGCCAGAATCTTAGCATTAGGATGTGTTGGAAAGGGAGGCATTCCAACACCACCTTCTTATTGTGGTGCTAGAGTGCCCTGGGAGTTTTCCAAGAAGCAGGGGCATTGGTAAGAAAATGTGCAGGTGGCAGATGACTGTCCTCCCCCCTGGGGGAGATGAGAACAGAATGCTGAGGGAGCGGAGAGCACAGGGGGAAATGTGTCCATCAGTAGGCTCAGCTGAGTGTCCTAGGAGTTTCTTGTGCTGATCCCTCGCACCCACGCCCCTACTGTGAACTGTGTTTTCCAAGGATTGAATATACTTCCCTAGCAGAGGGACGAGGCAGGAAGTGGGTCCCATTGGACAGGGTGCAGGCCATGTTCCTTAACATGTGCCATGGCCCCTGGGGACCCATGGAAGGCTCCTACCTCCGGTCAGACAAGCTGTATAGACGCAGCTATATTTATTAAGCTCGTTTTCTATGACAGATCACCAATGGCTACTGAGCTTACAGCTCCTCCCATGGAGTGTTGGAATCTCTCTCAACCCCCTAGGATCTGGGCTGGGCTGTGACTTGCTTTGGCTAATGGGATAGTAGCAAATGTGGCACAAGCAGCGACTCTCTTCCTCACTCGCTTTCGCCATTGCTGCTCTTAGAGCCCTCCTGCCATGCAATTAAGTCTAGGGAAACTTCTGGACAATGAAAGACAGGAAGCCCAGCCCCCTCCTCTTCTTCTTTCTCAGCCATTCAAATGCACTTTTGACATCCCTATCAATCCACCAGTATGACTCAGGGGTTATGTTTTTGGTTTTGGTAAAATGGAAATGACCTCCCCATGTAACAGCTTAGGGTGTGTCTGTTATCCCCACCAGACTACATACTAGATCCTCAAAGTATGGAATATGTTCATTTGTCTCTGTAGCTCAGGCTTACAGCAAAGGAGCTGACATGCAGTAGGTCTTCAATATACATTTGTGGAAGGAAGACAGGATGGAGGGAGGAAGGGAAGGTGTGAGGAGGGAGGGTCCCCACCGGGACCCACACACAACATTTTTAATGTAATAACTACATAAACAGTGTTGTCAGGACTTCTTTAATTTAACACAACTTCATAAAATCTCAGATTGGGAAGAGACCTTGATATTCATAGCTGCTTTTTCACAATGACTTTTCTTTGCCTGACTTTCATGACAGTATTGTGAAGCAGTCATACAAGATCATTTTCATGCCCATCTGACAGTGAGGAGAATAGGGCAAAGGACTTAAATGACTTGCCCAGCATCGTGAGACTGTGTGTGGACGGCAGAACTCAAGCCAGGATTTCTAACTTCAAACATCCCCTACCATTCTACCTAGGGGTCCTCAGGGTCAGTGCTTCCTGTGTGCCAGTTACTGGAGTGACACCTTCAAAAGTTTTGCCATTTCCATGTACCGCTTGCCACTGTCATTTTACTTATTTTCTTTATATAGACGCATTTTAGCTTTGGTGTATTTATTAGATTTTAGTTAAGCTTTTTTACTTTGAGATAACTGCAGTTTCACATGCATTTGTAAGAAATAATACCTAGAGATCCTTGTACCGCAGTTCCCCAATGGTAACAACTTACCAAACTATAGTACTATTAGCACCAGGATATTGACATTGATACAGTCAAGATACATAACATTCCATCACCACAAAGTTTTTCCTATTGTCCTTTTGTGGCCACACCCACTTCCCTACCACTCCCAGACCCTCCTTATCCTTGGCAACACTAATTTGCTCTCCATTTCTATAAGTTTGTCATTTAAAGAATGTTACATAAATAAAATCTTTTGGTAAGTCTAATAACCTTTTGAGATTGGCTTTCTTCATTCATCATCACTCTCTGGAGATTCATCCAGATTGTTGTATGTTAGAAATAAAAGTTAAATAAACTTCCTTTTCATTACTAAGTAGTATTTGGTGATGGTATTCCATTGTCTACCTATTCACCATTGAAAGACATCTGGGTTGCTTCCAGTTTTTGGCTATTGAAAATAAAGCTATTATACACATTTGTGTCCAAGATTTTGTGTAGATTTGCTTCCTTTTATCTGAGAGAAATGTCCAGGACTGCAATTGGTTGCACGGTAGTTGGATGTTTAGTTTTTGTAAAAAAAAATTGACAAACACTTTTCAAGAGTGGTGGTAGTGTTTTATATTTCCATCAGCAATGTGTGAGTGACCCCGTTTCACCAGATGCTTGCCAGCATTTGTATGGTCACTATTTTTTTTTTTTCGGCCATTTTGGATAGGTGTGTAATGATATACCATGGTGGTTTTCATTTGCATTTCCCTAATGGCTAATAACCTTGAACATCTCTTGATGTGTTTATTTGATAAATGTGTATCTTCCTTGGTAAAATATCTCATGACTTTTTCCCATTTTCTGATTTGATTGAATTTTTTACTACTGAATTTTAAGACTTTCTTATGTATTCTAGATACTATGATGTTGTCATACGTGATGTTTGCAAACATTTTCTTTCAGTCTGCAGCTTTTAAAAAAATTATCAATAGGCTTTTTGTAGAGCAAAAGTTTTTATATTTAAGAAGTCCAATTTATCAATTTTTCAATTTATGGGTAGTGCTTTTGGTATCAAGTCTAAGAATCCTTTATCTCATCCCATATCCTGATTTCCTTCTATTTTCTTTTAAGTCTTATAGTTTCATGTTTTATATTTAAGTCCTTTATTTATTTATTTATTTATTTATGTTTTTTTTAGAAGGAGTCTCACTCTGTTGCCCAGGCTGGAGTGCAGAGCTGTGATTTAGGTTCACTTCAACCTCCACCTCCTGGGTTCAAGTGATGCTCCCCTCAGTCTCTTGAGTAACTGAGATTCTAGGCATGTGCCACCATGCCCACCTAATTTTTGTATTTTAGTAGAGATGGGGTTTCACCATGTTGGCCAGGCTGGTCTCGAACTCCTGACCTTAGGTGATCCACCCGCCTCAGCCTCCCAAAGTGCTGGGATTACAGGCATGAGCCACTGTGCCTGGCCCATGATGTATTTTGAGTTAATTTTTGCAAAGGGTGTAAGACTTAGGTTGAGGGCTTTTGGCTTTTTTTTTTTTTTTGCCTATGAATATCTAATTACTTTAGCACCATTTATTTAAAAGGCTCTTTTCTGCAATGAATTACTTCCACATTTCTGTCAAAGATTAGATAAGCATATTTTTCTGGATCTGTTTCTTGGTTATTTATCCTATTGTATTGATCTATCTATGTGTCTAGCCTTCCACCTATACCACACAACCTCAGTTACTATAGGTATACAATAAGTTTTGAAATCAGATAGACTGATTCTTCTCACTTGATCATTCTTCAAATTTTTAAATTTAGTTATTGAAGTTTTTGTGCCTTTTCATTTAAATTTTAGAATAATTTTCCCCTGCCAAAAAAAATATAAATCTTGCTGAGGTTTTGATAGAACTGCATCAAATCTGTGTGTCAATTTGGGGAGAACTGACATCTTCAGTTTACTGTATCTTCCAGCCTATGGTATGTCTTTCCATTTGCTTAGATCTCCTTTGATTTCTTTAATCAGTATTTGTAATTTTCAGCATGCAAGCCCTATGCGTATTTTGTTAGATTCACATCTAAGTATCTTATTTTTGAGCAATTATAAATGGTATTGTATTTGATATATTTGTTTAAAATAAAACTTTGTTGTTCCATAAATGAAAAACAGTTATCACTTCTCATAAAATAGGGAATAACTACAAAATCTATAAAATTTAACTGAAAGAAAACACACTTTAAAAAAAATGGTCTGTGTGCTTCGTAAAATCAGCGCATGGACCACCAATCGTGCATGCGCCGCACTTTGGAACGCAATCAAGCCTCCAGTGGTTCATGACTCACCACACCAATAAGACATTCCTAGAATATAGCTGTGAGTGCCTTACATAAAAACCCTCAGGGCTGGGAAACTCACCACCTCGGCAGGTCATTCTGTAGTCAGACGGTTCTGATTGTTGAGAACTCCTTTCTTTGGTTGAGCTGAAACCTATAGTCCTGTGATTCCCACTGGTTCCAAGTTCTGGGGTAGAGGGCCAGATGGTGCTGGTGCCTTCAATGTGCCTCCAACTATGACTTGGACAGTGTGCTCTCCTTGCCTGCAGGACGCTACTTTCAGGAACTGGGCAGTATTCGTAAGCCCTGGAGTCTTACCAGCTGGCTTCAGATGTCTTGTCTACCGTCAGTGCCCCAACAGCCCTTCAACTGGCTGGGACGTGACCATGACATCAGCCTTCAGTTGTCCCTCTGTCCCACCATGCTGCCCAGATCTGGTAGACCTCAGGCATGTTTATTTTTGCAGCCCAGGTATCCTCTCAGGACATGATGGAGGAAATAAATCAGTTTGCTATTCAACCCACCCTCAAGTGAGCAGGGGACTCTTCCAGAATCTGGGGACAGATTGAGGCATAAAGTGCAGCCCCCACCCTGCAGGACTCAGAAACATGTGTTGGTGGCAATCATGCACTCATGAATCACCAAGGCTAACGTGAACTGTATGCAAAGAGCTGCAGGCAACCAGGGGAGGCAGTAGCCACGTTTCCCTGCAGCGCAGGGGACATCCAAGAGTGCTTGATCTTTACAAGGACCTAAAAGCTAGAGACATTTATTCCCATTCTATAGTTAGAAAACTGAGACTTATACATAGTTTTCCAAGATCGCAAAGTCAGTAAATGACAGAAATAGTTTTGGCTTTCAAAGTCCTAGCCCCTTTTTCTTATTAAGCAAATGGAAGGCTCTCAGTACTTGTTGAATGAATGAAAAGAGGTAGAAATGAATTCTACACTGTCTGCCAAGAAGTTACCTCTGAGGCAAGAAACAGCAATTGTGCTCATGCATCCTTCCGTGGGGCTCTGCAGTACTCCTTCCCGGCTTGCCCTGGGAACCCCAGTAGAACACCTGTACCCACAGCCTGGGAGGAGCCCCTCCCTCCGTGGGAGGCCTGGAGCCTCTTGGCATTACCCGGCTGGGCTGTTGATTTTGTTCAGTCACATTCACCCAGGGAATGACTTTGATAGACAGTTTTGTCTGAACCTGGCCTTCGGAGGCTGGGGGCTAATAGGAAGTATGTAAGAAAGCCTGGGGCAGGGGGAAGAGCAGCCCCAGAGTTCACAGCACGACGTCTGCTGCCCAGAGAGGTGAAGTACTTTGTGCAAGATACACGTCCATCATACAAGGAGCCAAGATTTGGACCTGAGGTTTTCCTGGGCCCTTCCCACATACCCCCGGCCTCTGCAGAGATTCAGAGGAACGAATGGGAAGGAGCAGCCAACCCGACTGCAGGGTGATCACAGAGAAGGAGGGTTCTGCTGTGTCCTGTGAGGCTGCCCTAGGGCCCCTGGGGCAGAGAGCTCGCGTGTGTCTCTGACTTGCCTGATGGTTACTGCCAGGCCGCCTTGCCTGCCTTCAGAGCTCTAGACAGAGGCCCCTTTAAACTTCCTCCTCGGCCGGGCCAAGACGCTGCAACAACTCAGCGCGGCTCCCAGCGAACCCCGAGTGAACCCTCGGGGCTTTATTTTCATTTCTTCTTGGCAGGACGTAACTTCCTGCTTCTAAGAAAAACATCTTTAAACAGAGCCACGAATGGTTCCAGGGTATCCCGCACATCCCCCGCTCGACGGAACAACAGCGCGATGAGCTGCGTGGAGTGGATTGGAAGCACATGGGGCCTGTTTCCTTTCAAAATCCCCCAGGAGCTCAGCCTGGAGGAGCCAGGGTGTTTGATAAATCATGCTGGAACTTTTATCAGGTCCAGTGTGTGTGAGCAAAAGCCAGAAGGGGAGGGAGGGGTCCCCTAGGGCCACCAGAATCCAGGCCGACTGGAGGCCTAGACAAGAGGAGGAATCTGAGTCTTGAGCACCTACTGCATGCGCTGAGGTGCTGGCTCATCCAGGGCCAGTGGGAGAAGTGCCCCAGGACCTGCCCTGAGCCCTGTGGAGACAGAGACACAGCTGTCATAGACCAGGCGCCACTGGGGAGTATGGCAACTAGGAGGATGGGCTCACTGGCTAAGGGGGCTTGCTTCACTGTTACCTGTGCACTCTCCTAGTACGTGCCTCTTCAGACCAAGCAGAGGGGAATCTGTGCAAGCCCAGGAGGAGCCTTCTGGATTCTCTTCCTTTCTTTTCCTGAAGTACGGGTGGATCAGGGCCTGGCCTCAGCCCAAAGCGTCAGGGAGCTCAGAGCGAAGTTTGGCCTTGGGTCCTGGGGAAAACATGGAGGCATGGAGTAGGGCAGGGAGGGGGAGTGAGGAGCCGAGGAAGGAGGCTCTGGGAGTCTTAGGGGTCTGGGCAGCATGGAAGTGAGAGGTGAAGCCAGCTGATCTTCTGGGTCAGGTGGGGACTTGGAGAACTTTTCTGTCTAGCTAAAGGATTGTAAACACATCAATCAGTGCTCTGTGTGTAGCTAAAAGTTTGTAAACGCACCAATCAGCACTCTGTAAAAATGGACAAATCAGCACTCTGTAAAGTGGACCAATCAGCACTCTGTAAAAATGGACCAATCAGCAGGATATGGGCGGGGCCAAATATGGGAATAAAAGCTGGCCACCAACCCAACCTCAGTAACCCTCTAGGGTCTGTTTCAACTTTGTGGAAGCTTTGTTCTGTTGCTCTTCACAATAAATCTTGATGCTGCTCAGTCTTTGAGTCTGCACTATGTTTGTGAGCTGTAACACTCACTGCCAAGGTGTGCAGCTTCACTCCTGAAGCCACTGAGACCATGAACCCACCAACACCATGAACCCACCAGGAGGAATGAATAACTCTAGACACACCACCTTTAAGAGCTGTAACACTGGCCAGGTGTGGTGGCTCACGCCTGTAATCCCAGCACTTTGTGGGGGCTGAGGTGGGCAGATCACAAGTTCAGGAGATCCAGACCATCCTAGCCAACACGGTGAAACTTCATCTCTTCTAAAAATACAAAAAATTAGCCGGGCTTGGTGGCAGATGCCTGTAGTCCCAGCTACTTGGAGGCTGAGGTAGGAGAATGGCGTGAACCCGGGAGGCAGAGCTTGCAGTGAGCTGGGATTGAGCCACTGCACTCCAGCCTGGGTGACAGAGCCAGACTCCATCTCAAAAAAAAAAAAAAAAAAAAAAAAAAAAAAAAAAAAGCTGTGACACTCACGCAAAGGTCTGTGGCTTCACTCCTGAAGTCAACAAGACCACGAACCCACCAGAAGGAAGAAACTGGACACATCTGAACATCTTAAGGAATAAACTCTGGACACCATCTTTAAGAACTATAACACTCACTGGAAGGGTCTACCGCTTCATTCTTGAAGTCAGTGAGACTAAGAATCCACCGGAAGGAACCAATTCTGGACACAGAAGCATTACTCTCTCTGAAGGAAGCCTGTGCTTCTGCCCCTGGGCATCTGAGCCAGCTCCACCATGTTTGGCTTGGAGGAAACCTCACCAGGAAGAACAGCGCAGCTCCATTAAGCTGTGGTGGGGGTGTACAACTGGCCTGTGAACTGTCATGCCTGGATGTTGGTCACATATAGGCAGTTACCAGGTTTGTAACTTAGCTTATTCTTATAAACAAACATTCTTTACAATATATAACATTCCTTGCGTTATTAATTTCCTTGAAATCTCTAGAAAGCAGTATTGTTCCCAAGAATTTTATAGAGGCTCTTATGTAACAGGAAAGGGGCTGAGAGCAATGGACTTTGGGATTAGAGCGCAATGGTTTCAGTGGCACCTTCTTGGCTGACTCATTTTCAGTCTCGGTTTTCTTACCTGTGAAATAGAAACAAGGACACCTACCTTAAGGATTTGGTGTGAGGGTTAGTTATTTATGGGTCCTTATTACAATAAGGTGAAGGTGACTTTAGATACATAAAAGAATAAAGTGGCAGAAGAATAAAAGAAGGAAGGTAAGTATAAGAGAAAACAGAAAATGTCTTCAGTAATAACTAAAAACCACATACCATAATAATCTTTCATTTTCTGAGGGTAAAGAATTTTTTTTTTTGAGATGAAATCTTGCTCTGCTGCCCAGGCTAGAGTGCTGATGGCACCATCTCGGCTCACTGCAACCTCTGCCTCCCAGGTTCAAGCAATTCTCTGCCTCAGCCTCCCGAGTACCTGGGATTACAGGCACCCGACACCAGACCTGGCTAATATTTTTGTATTTTTAGTAGAGGCAGGGTTTCAACATCTTGGCTAGGCTGGTCTTGAACTGCTGACTTTGTGATCCACCCGCTTCGGCCTCCCAAAGTGCTGGGATTACAGGCGTAAGCCACCACACCCAGCCAGAACATTTTTATCTCTAAGGATTCTTACCCGCATGAGAACGGGACTCTGCATGCTCTGCAGTTCATGGAGGGCATAGGATGAAGCAGATCAGGTCCCCACAAGAATCTCAACTGTTCTTGGTACCAGGATGAGGTGGAAAATAAGCCTGGTAGTCTTATTTTTTAAATTTTATTCATTTAATTATAAATTGACAAATTACATTTGTATATATTTATGGAGTACAAAGTGATGTTATGATTTATAAATACTGTTGACCCTTGAACAATGTGGGTTTGAACTGCATGGGTCCACTTACATGCAAATTTCCTTCTGTCCCTGCCACTTTGAGACAGCATAGCCAACCCTTCCCCTTCCTTCTCCTCAACCTACTCAACATGAAAATGACAAGGATGAAGACCTTTCTGATGACCCATTTCCATTTAATGAATAGTAAATATATTTTCTCTTCCATATGATTTTCTTTATAACATTTTCTTTTCTCTAATTTAGTCTAAGGATTCAGTATATGATACATAAAACACACAAAACATGTGTTAATCAATTGTTTATGATATTAGTAAGGCTTCGGGTCAAGAGTAGGCTATTAGTAAAATTTTGGGGGGGTCAAAAATTATACACAGATTTTCCACTGCCTGGGGGTTTGTACCCCTAACCCCCATATTGTTCAAGTCTCAACTGTACAATGTAAAATAATTAAATCAAGCTAATTACTCTATCCATCACCTCAACCATCATTTTTGTGGTGAGCATAGTAAACATAATAAATGATAATGTATTACACATTTCAAATTCACTAAGTAAATTTCAAATGTTTTCACCTGGTGGTCTTTGTACAGAGATTGTGATGTAAGATTATGAATGAAGTCTCAGGGCAATTCTATCAATTTCTTCCATAAGGTAATCTCTCAGCTTGGAAAAACAGCATCAAGCAACTAGTGAAAGTGATTCTCTGTGCACTCCAGGTCCCCGACTGCTTGCTGACCTGATTTGATATAGATGTTACTTTCACAATACTGGGAAGCATGAGATAGCTGATGAACTTAAAAAAATCATCCCTATTATATGTCAACAAATTGAAGGCTGTCCTCTCCAACAGCTACAGGATGGGCAGCTGTTCTCTGTTGCTGATTAAATGCAGATCCATAAGCTTTGGCAAGAAGTTGAGTGGAGGAAGTGTTGGTTGCCTCCTGAGGAAACGAAGATGCCTAACAATGACTTAGGCCTGAGTCCTTGCTCAGGGGTGTGTGTGTGTGTGTGTATGAGTTCCACAATCCTCTGTAGAAAATTATTGGGGGAAATTCTCCCCAGATATTTCACGTAGGTTCTTTTCTATTTTCCCTAAGTGTCAGCTGGTCTGAGAAATAAAGGGACAGAGTACAAAAGAGAGAAATTTTAAAGCTAAGTGTCCGGGGGAGACATCACATATTGGCGGGTTCTGCGATGCCCCCTGAGCTGTAAAACCAGCAAGTTTTTATTAGTGATGTTCCAAAGGGGAGGGAGTGTATGAATAGGGTGTGGGTCACAGAGATCACGTGCTTCACAAGATAATAGAATATCACAAGGCAAATGGAGGCAGGGTGAGATTACAGGACTACAGGACCGGGGTGAAATTAAAATTGCTAATGAAGTTTGGGGCATGCATTGTCATTGATAACATCTTATCAGGAGACAGGGTTTGAGAGCAGACAACCGGTCTGACCAAAATTTATTAGGCGGGAATTTCCTCATCCTAATAAGCCTGGGAGCACTATGGGAGACCTGGGCTTATTTCATCCCCTATCTACAACTGTAAAAGACAGCTGTCCCCAAAGCGGCCATTTTAGAGGCCTCCCCTTAGGGATGCATTGTCTTTCTCAGGGATGTTCCTTGATGAGAAAAAGAATTCAGTGATATTTCTCCTATTTGCTTTTGAAGGAAGAGAAATATGGCTCTGTTCCACCCGGCTCACAGGCAGCCAGAGTTTAAGGTTATCTCCCTTGTTCCCTGAACATTGCTGTTATCCCGTTCTTTTTTCAAGGTGCCCAGATTTCATATTGTTCAAACACACATGCTCTACAAACAATTTGTGCAGTTAACACAATCATCACAGGGTCCTGAGGTGACATACATCCTCCTCAGCTTATGAAGATGACGGGATTAAGAGATTAAAGACAGGCATAGGAAATCACAAGGGTATTGATTGGGGTATGATAAGTGTCCATGAAATCTTCACAATTTATATTAAGAGACTGCAGTAAAGACAGGCATAAGAAATTATAAAAGTATTAATTTGAGGAACTAATAAATGTCCATGAAATCTTCACAATTTATGTTCTTCTGCTGTGGCTTCAGCCAGTCCCTCCATTCAGGGTCCCTGACTTCCCGCAACAGAAAATGATTTTGGATCCACCAGAAAACACAAACTATAACAGATGACCAGAGCTCTAACATTTGCACTCCTTACTAAAAGAACACAATCGTTTTAGTCTTGGGAATGTTCAGAGCAAGTGAAATCAGTTAAGTATCCCAATCAAAAAGAATCTCCAGAAAGCACCTCACATTTGAACTTGAGAAAGCAAATTTTTAGTGAAATGATTTATTTAAACGAATCTTTGTTTATAAACCTCTTGGGATGAGGATTGTCTACAAAACCATAACTTGAATTTGAGACTAATTGGTCTTACTTTGAAGCAACACAGAGCTACAATGCTTAGCTGTTTGAGTCACAGCTAGATACAGATGGCACACTTCATCATCCACCTAAAAGAAGATGCATGTATTCATATTACCTACATTCTCCATACCAGGCAATTATGTAGCCACCTTAGCTGTGAATAGTATAAGATAATTAACAAATAAGTGTTAGAGAAGTGGTAATTGTAAGTTCTAGAATATATTACTTGAGTGCATTAACTTTTTTGCTTTTCTTAATTTGTGGGAATTGCTCCATTCCGAATGAATGAATTAATTTTTTAACAGTAATACTCTTAGTAGTAAAAATCCAAACAATACTGTAACTATAGAATAAAACCCTCCCTTTCCCTCCCACCCTTCTTGCCAAGGGTAATAACTTTCCAAAGTTTCTGCTTTTACTTTTTCTGGCCGTGGTTTTCATAGCTCTAAATAATATGTTCAGGACCCTAGTTCTTGATCTGCCAACTTTCAACAGTGTCTCTTGGCTCCTCTCCATTAAAAAAAAATTAAATTACATATATCAAATTTTACTCAGCCTAAACTTTATTTATATATGTGTGATTATTTTAGTTCTCTTTTAGTTTTTTGTTTTACTTTTATGACTTGAAAATATGTCAAAGCTATTTCTTGATCTCTATTTACAGGGCACCCTTTGACTCTCCATGTACATTGAAGGAATTAAAACCTTTGTTTTCCTGCTCTTCCCCTTCCCTCTCCATCTCATCGTCTGTCAGTTCTTTTCTTATCTCAAACTGTAAGGTTTATAATATTTTCATTCTCTTTTGTCGGTATATCGTATTTTATCAAATCTAACATGCCACATAATTGTTATATGTTTCATTAAACTAAGAAAATGCTGTCAATTATACTTTACTGGTTACACAGTACATCCCATTTTCAAGGAGGCTAAAATGTGGGGGGAAAAGTGCTATTAGATTTTATAAAAGATAATAATTAGTCTCCTGTACTTTGTAGGTAAATACTAAAAATAAAAATAAACTACTTCTACAATATTGTTGTGTAATATTTCAGTAGAATGGATTAGGATCATAGAAGAGGGATAGAAGCTTTTGTCACTAAACCAGTGTTACCCAAATGGAATGGTTACATGTCAAAAAGATTATCTTTTTTTACAGCCTAAATTTTTCCTAAATCATGCATCATTTTAATGTTCTTCATATTGAGCTTTGATTTTATGTTTCTTTTCTAGACTGTCTATTGTACATATTTTAGCATTAAAAATAATATTTTGTATTCACCTTATCACAAAGATTGTCTGGATCCTAAATCAAAATATGTGTTGTGAAAATTCCACATTTGTCTTCAAACGTTCTTCTAGGGACTTTCTGGTTGGACCAGTTGGTTTCTAGACCTGCCACATAGCTGCTGTCCTTAGATTCTCCCAGTACTGAGCACCGTTTGCATCTTCATTTTGTGGAAAGCACACATTTTCTCTTTAGGAATAGATCCCTTCTTCGTTGTTTTGTAGTACATCCTCAAGTCATTTTTCTTAGAAGAGTGAGAAGAAAGTGTATACTTACAGATCTAGAGATAACTGAACATGTTCATTTTCTCTGCTCCCTCACCAAGCCCCACTGAAATAACAGTAAAGTGATTTTTAAAAGCACAAACTTTTTTTAAAAAAGGAGACAGGAGAGTAGTTAATATCAACAAAATGTTGTAAGCTGAAAAGGAGAAGGATAAATGGTAAGTGGCTGAGCAGAATCCCAAACCTCAAATGGCAAATGTCTGAGCAATCCAACCCACCCCTGAACACCCACAGTTGCAAACTGGAGCCCCTTAGTCCACCTCAGTGTGGGAGGAGAGTGAGGAGGGGCTGCAGACAGGGTTTATTAACAGCATGTTTAGGTTTGTAGATGTTTCCCTCAAGAATCTGAATATCTTTGGCTGTACGGTCCTATTTATGAATAAATTATGATTAAATATGATTATGATTAAAGAGTCAGGCACAGCCCTATGCTGATATATACTCTTCCTATTCTCACTGCTGTTATGAAATTTTTCATTTCTGTGTTCTTTTTATCATTAGAAATTTAGGGAACATCAAAGATAGGCAGATTGATGGATGGTAGAGATAGATAGATAGACAGACAGACAGACAGATAGATAGATGATAGATAGATAGATAGATAGATAGATAGATAGATAGATAGATAGACAGATAGATAGACAGACAGACAGATAGATAGAGCCAGTCAATGATTTTGAACCAGTATCACTGCTGGAAACATTTAAGGTCCTATTCTGTCAAGAGATAATTCCTCCTGGCTCATGGTTCACATTTGTAAGTTTAGTCCATGATTCAAAAACAAAACTATTTGTTGACCTTATGTAGCTTTGTTCATAAACAAGTTACATGAATACATTATAGGTAATTGGAATGCAATGAAATTCATCAACAAACCAACATAATCATTATGTTACCCTAAGTGGTGGACAGGTGAACATTAGTCTGTGTGTTAAGTCCTCTGGCTATATGTGGAAAACATTGGCTTGGAAAACCCTGACCCACAGTGTGTCAACCAAGAAACAGGACAACGTTTGGATCATGTATCTTTCGATTAAATTTGCAGGGAACAGAAAGTCATCTTTTTAATGACAGGATTCCCTTTCTCAAACCCCATGAGACTATGTCTATAGAGTTAATGAGGGTAAGTGAGGGGTTCAAGAGAAAAGCCCACACCCTGGTCGTGAAGCCCTTTAATGGCCTGGGTGTGCTATGTACTCGGTTGGAGGGTGCTTGCATTAGTAACGGGCTGCCACAACAAAACATCACAAGCAGAGTGGCTGTAGCAACAGAAATCTCCTTTCTCACAGCCTGGAGGCTGCAACGTCTAAGACCAAGGTTCTGACAGGGTTCCATGTCTGGTGAGGGTAAAATGAGGTTATAAGGTTGGAGCCTTGATCCGATAGAACCGGAGTCCTAATAAAAGAGAATGAGACACCATCCCTCCCTCTCTCTCTTTCTGCCATGTGAGGACATAGCGAGAGGGTGGCCATTTGCAAGCCTGATATTTTAAAAGTCTTCACCTAGTTAGCTGACCCTGTCTATGCTCTCTATCCCTCCCTGTGCTGTGCTTTCCTTAGAAACCCTGGGTTTCCTTGGTGGCTCTTGTTCTTTAAAGCACTTCCCACATGCACGTACACAGAATCACACACAGTACACAGACATACACACTCACAGGCACACAAAACATGCACACACACTGAGAGTGACCATTAGCTGCTTAGAGGCAGGTCTTCACCTCTGAACCACCAGTCCCAGCCCACTGAAAATTTCCTTAATGATGTGTGGGAAAGCACATTGCTAATGGTCAATTTCTGTACCAGTTAAATCCTATCAAATCTCCAGCTGAGAATAATACAACAAAAACATGGTTCTGCCATTGAATTCCTTCCAGCAGTAGGATTTTTACTCTGATAAGAAAGCATAGTTATGCTTGAAATTTGCTGAGGGTCGATCTTAAGTATTCTCACTCCAAGAAAGATACGGGCGGGGGAGAGAGAGAGAGAGAGAAAAGGAAGGAAGGGAAGGAGGGAGGGAGAAAGGGAAGGAAGGAAGGGAAGGAAGGAAGGAAGGAAGGAAGGAAGGAAGGAAGGAAGGAAGGAAGGAAGGAAGGAAGGAAATGGTAACCATATAAAGTAGTGAATATATTAACTTGATTGTAGAGATTATTTCACAGTGTATATATACATCAACACCAAGTCATACATGATAAATATATACAATTTTCATTTGTCCATTATATCTCAGTAAAAATCTCTCCAAAATGATGGGAAAGTGCATCACGCTGGGCTGGAGTGGCAGCAAAGGGCCTGCTCTGCCTGGCTTTTGAGCTGCCTTCTGTCCCACTTGCTACTCCCACCCTGTCTCCAAAGTGCCCAGTGAAGAGCCATTCATCATGTCCCTGGGTAGTTCCACTGCTGGGAGGGTCGGCGAGTGCCTTGCAGGCATCTCCATTGTTGGGGACGAGGTAGAAGTGTGACTGGGAGACGTGTCCAAGAGCCCAGAAGCTGAAACACCAGTGATGGTATCTGTTTGATTTTCCTATGGTCAATTAGCCTTTATTTCTAAATACTTTGGGGTCACAGTGCTTCCATCAAGCAGCCCTTCCAAGCACTGCCCGGCTCTTGAGGACAATGACGGACTTAATGAAGATTGATGGCCCAGGGAACCCCCACTGGGCCCCCTTCCCCACTGTGGGAAGAGGGACTGTGCGGAGCCTTAGGGGGCAGATGCCAGCTGGCGGCTGCATCTGCAATTCCTTCTTGCTCAGACCCTTAGCAAAATTGGCTGTCTTACTGATAGCCTTCATAAGCAGGTGAAAAATAAACCCTAATTGGCTTTGTCTCTTGATCCTAGCCCCGCCTGTCTCCAAACACCTTCCACATGCCCTGAAGAAATTTTCAAATGCAAATGCAGCCCCTTGGGTCAGGCCCTGGCTTAATTACCTTTTATTCCTTCCTTCGGGATACAAATTGAAGCTGGCACATATGACTTCTACGATGAGGCCCTGATCTCTTCTTCCTCACTTCCTGCCCTGCCTCCCTTGGCATTTCAGCAACCCTGAGCTAATCCTAGTTCCCAGCCTGTGCCGCCCTGTCTCCTGCGTGGGGACTACGCTCCTGGTGTCCAGGTGCCTGCCAGGAAGCATTTTCCTCCTTGCTGCCTGAGAAGCTATGATCATCCTCTTTTCTTTCCTAAGCCCCTCCTGACCTCAGCAGAGCCAAATCCCTCACTCTGCTGTCATATCTTACGTCTGTCCCTTCCTATGTCTCATGGGTTTGTGTACTACATTGTCCTTGCTTAGACCTTTAGTCCCTTTGTTCTAATTTCCAAAGGGCTATGTGTTTACTATAAAGCAGAAAGTACAGGAATGCATGTGTTTCAGAAGGGACCTTCCCTGCAACTCTGCTAACGCCAGTGTGCATTTCAGTTTTTCTGTAATTACCTCTCTGTCTCTCCATGCAAGGGATAGCCCTGGGGGCAGGGGGAGACACCTCCCACCTGCTGAAGCCGTGCCCAGAAGCAGTGGGAGGTGCAGAGCTAGGCAGAACAGATGCCAGGAACCTACTCATTCTGGAGATTCGTGTCTAACGCCCATGAGCCCCTGTTCCAAAGTCCCCAATACCTGTGCATCTGTCCCTGACAGCCCCACCCTCCTACTGATAAGGTCCTGGAAAAGGGTAATGTGAGACATTACCTTTCGTTCATGACACATTCAGTGCACAGAGCAGCTTTCATGCTGCAGATGTTTGGCTGGGATAGACAAAGTGAGAACTCTGATTTTTAAACCCACCGGCTCAACCGAGGTGTGTAAACCCAGACCTCTGACGGGGCCGCGTGTGGCAAAGAGCAGGGTAGGAAAACAATGAGTGGTGGACTCTCCCAGAGCTGGAAGGCTGACCGAGCTGAGATTAAATGCTAGGCCAGTCTGATGCCTAAACACATGCCCTGCCCATTGCTCTGCATTGATCCCCACCCAAAAACAAACAAGAATGAGATTATTCTGATGGGACTCAGTGCCTGGTGCTGGGGACTGACATGTAGACAGGTTATTGCACAGCAGGGTGGCTCACGTGGTGGTGGCCTCGGTGAGGGGCTGTCAGCTCTTGGGTGGGTCTGTAAGTGCTTCGGAAAGTCAGAGATTGTCTGCAATGTGCTTTGCACACATCATGCGATCCTTCTGGCCTTTTCTAGGCCAGGTGGTCATTAACCTTAAACATATGGGATATAGTTGGCTGAATGTCAACAGTTGACTTGGTCTCAAAGTATCATTCATTTGAAGTATTCAAAATAGAATGCACTTAGTCAACAGGGCTTTGTTTTAAAAGTAAACAGGTGGAAAATAACAGATCATGCCTTCAAACACCAGCAGAGTAATAGCACATGACAGTATGACCTATGTGTCACCAGGCTTCATGGAAATGGTCGGCATGATTCTAATTACTCTACATGCTCTGGCCACTCCAGGATGTGAATAGTTTCTAAATGATGTGCATACTCATTTGCAAGGTCCATGGCCAGCCAAGAAAAATCTCTGCCTGAATCACTGAGGGAGAAGCCAAGAGAACCTGGTTACAGATACAGATTTTAAGAACCGGCTTCATCCCACACTTCCCAAATTGTCCACAGGCTTTACAATACCCAAGTTCGCAGCCCATCTTCCTAAAGGCCTTCTCAATACCCTCTCGCTTCCTCTTCGATTTCTCATTTCCTTTCCCCCTTAACAGGTTCTGCTGGGAGGAAAATGAGAGTCTGTGGAAGTAGGCCAAAGAATCTTCTGCCTGGGGAACATTCACTGATGCTTCAAGTGCTGGGAGATCTGTGACTCCCAAATGGACCATGCCAAGCTCTTTCCCTTTAATTTCAGAGGCGCACAGTGCAATTTACAGAAAATCCACTCCATGTGTTTCTGATCCATCTCCTAGCAGCTCATCCAAATGTTGAGTTTTAAGGGTTTGTAGATATGCACAATGCATTTGGAGTCAAATTTACAAGCCTTCCATGCTTTCATTTGTATTGAGAGAGGAAGCCTGGTTTTGCCAAGAGTAAATGAATTGGCATCTCCGAAGGTTCATGTTGCGTCTGCACCCTTGAAGCCAGAAGGCTTGAGTGAAAGCTCAGCCTCAGAGAAAGTGCTCTCATCCCTGACCAGATGTAGTTTCAGAGGAGAGGCTTTCACTGGGCCACTTGAAGCCTTCCCATCCTTGGCCTCGGCATATTTCATGCTCATTCGTTACAGCTTTCCTTGGAGCACAGTAGTGTCAGGACAGAATCTCATAGCCCTGAGGGAGCACATCAGTCATAGTCTTTGGGAGTGGTTGTAACGAAGTTTTGAGCCCAGAACTGATGGCTTTGCCTTCTGGTTTTGAGGTGTTGCATAGGGTCTGGAGCAAGAAGAGAGGCGTGTGATGACCCCCAAAGTTAACAGGTTGAATCAGGCTCCACACTGTCAACACATACTATCCACAGCTGCTGAGGTTCAGGGTAGAGGGACATGAGTGAGGATCTGAATTCAGCCCTTCCCACCTTAGTGTTACCAGCCTGGAGGAAGAAGGGAAGGCAACACGGTTTTTCTGGAGAGCCATGCACTAGGAAGATAAGAGGGAGGGGAAGCTAGACCATCCCCAGGACAAAGCAGCCTGCACATCCCTTCCAAGTGGGTCATTTCAGCAAGAGTATGGAATGTGCTGCTTAGGGTCTGTTCAGATCTTTTCCTTGGCTTTGTAACAGATACAAAGTGTCTGTGTAAAGAGGGAAATACGTACATCAACAACGCAAATGCGAGGTGCTGGGAACCGCTCTCATTTGTACCCTAGCCATGGGCCCAAAGGGCAGCTGCCACATATGGTACAAAGCTGGTGGACTTGGGAGCCAGGTGAGGCTGGGTTTGCATCCTGAATCTACCACTTAGTGGTCATGTGACCTTAGGCAAGTCCATGCACCTCAATTTCTTCCCCTGTAAAATAGGTATAGCAAAATCAACCTCCGGTAATTGGAAAGGTACAAGAAAACACACAAAGTGTTTCATAGAGGATATTATTATAGGGCTGTTAGCAGATGGGTACAGTTCTGCAGCCCTGTGAGCTGGTTAGCTGAGTCAATTGTAGGTGACTCTTTTTCCAATTTCGCCATTAGGCCTTAGTCCTGATAAAGGGAGTCAAGGTGGGCCTTTAAGAGCTCACACAGGAGGTATGTGCAGATCAGGGAAAGATCGTTGGCTTGGGAATCTGAAACCCTGAGACCTAGGTTTGAGTCTCAGCTTTGTGAGTTTAGGCAAGTTGCTGAACCTCTCTGGGCCTCAGCTGCTTTATCTGAATAAATGGTACTTATGACAAGGATTTCATGAGAAAACCCATGTGTGAGTGGATAGAGCACTAGGCAGGGGTCACAAGGCCAATGCTCACATGAACCAACCAGGTGCAGGAGGGAGAGCCCACCTATGGGAAGAAATAGGGAGTGGAGTCATGGGGAAAGAGGGCTGGGAGAGGGCACCAATGCCATCACCCTACCAGAAGGAACCACACTGACCATGCATGCTAACCAGAGCAGGCAGCCCTGAGGAGCCAGGATGCAACCTCTGGACAACAGTGTCCATCACTTTACATTCTGTGCAATTATGAAAAGGTCATGGTCAAGGATGGAAATCTCCGCTGGCTGCCCAGAAGTCAGACAGCTGAGAGAACATCAGAAGAGGCCATTTATCAGAGGGTGCATGCCTCTCTGTCACACTGTGGTCTTGGGCAAGCCCTTTCCCTTGCTCAGCCTTAGCTTCCTATCTATAAAACAGAGTGTTGGTGAAAATTAAGAAAGAAGGCAAACACCAGATACCTGGAACATGCTGGTCCCTCAGCAGTTGTTTTGGTTTCTTTCTTCCTCTGCAAAATAAGTCAAACTATTCCGACTTTCTGACGGCTAGTGCAGGCTTTTCTTAATTTCTGTGGCTGGCCAGTGTGGTGGCTCATGCCTATAATCCCAGCACTTTGGGAGGCAGAGGCAGGAGGATGTCTTGAGGCCAAGAGTTCTAGACCAGCCTGGGCAAGATAGTGAGACCCCACCCCCATCTCTACAAAATTAAAAAAAATAGCTGGGCATGGTGGCATGCACCTGTAATCCCAGATACTTGGGAGGCTGAGGTGGGAGAATCGCTTGAGCCCAGGGAGTTGAGGATGCAGCGAACTACTACTGTGCCACTGAACTCCAGCCTGGGTGACAAAGTGAGTCACCTTCCAAAAAAAAAAAAAAGTCTGTGGCTATATATATATAAAAGAAAATGTGTAGGTGCAGATGAGGTCAGACTGAAGGCAGCCTCGAAACAGCCCAAGGAGAAAACTTGAATCTGGCCCTGGTGCACTTTAATTTCTCTGCTCATTCAAAATAAAAATGCACATCAATGTGGGCACTCTCCTGTCTCCCAGGCTGCCGGCCGAGGGCTGGAGGAGGAAGGCCCACTTCCTCACAGGCCCTGCTAGAGATTGACTCCAGGAAGGCCGCTCTTCCATCCCCCTGGCATGTTTTGCTTCTGGAGGTCCCACCAGTGGCTAACAGAGCCCCTATTCACACTACCTCCAAGGAGTAACAGAGCATTTCACTATTGCATGCACAGGCTCCCAGAAATCAGGTTTACAAAGAATTATTTTCTTAAAGAATTTCTTTAAATTCCATTTCCTTCTCTTTCACCTATGCCCAACCCCCATATCCTTGTGATTGAACCAAAGGCTCTGTGGCCAAGCTTTTCTTGGATCGTGTGAATCAAGATCAATAAATATCCATGCTGCAGCATGACTGGCCCGGCGCCTCGCTGTGCTCTGGGATAAGGGCCCGGGTTGTGTGAGGCCGTGTGGCCCTGGCACAGGCCTGCCCTGCTGCTATACACGTCTGTGTTGCGTGTGGGCCCCCGGGTCCCCAGCTCCCAGAGAAGAAAGACCCTTCCTGGGGGAAAACTAACCTAGAAGTCACCGCCCTGGGGGTGTTATCAGTCTCAGGGATTGGGTATCCAGGGTGAATTTTCAGACCATCTGATCCACAGCTTGATTTCGAGTGGCTCATGAGCTGCTGCAGGCTCAGCAGCACAGATGAGTTCTTCAACACCAGCACTTTTCCTTGAAAAAGTCAAGAGAAGCCTGTGCTCCCTGTCTCCCCTTCCTCGCTCCCTGTCCTCTCTTTAACCCGCTCCAGTGAGGTGTTCACTCTTATTGTCCCACCAAAACTGCTGCCATCTTGTCAAACCCAGGGGTCCTCATCAGACTCAATGCCTCAGCAATGTTTTTTAGTCGATCGCTCCATCCTTCCCAAGCACTCTCATTGTGTTTCCACAGAACCACGGAAGACCACAGGGGTCTGCCTGCCTTCATCTCCCTGGCTGGCTCCTTCTCTCCTTCCTGACTCGTTAATGTGGGGGACCAAGGGCTCAGCCCTCAGATCCCACTCTTCATGCATGCGTGCCGCCTAGGCATTTGGGCCTGTGGCTTCAGACACCATCTATGCTACTGGTATCCCTAAATTTATCATTTCAGCCCCAGCCTTTCCACAAAGACCCAGTTCAAGTCATCATTCAAATATCCATTTGGAGTCTCAAACTCAGTATGAAGGTCGCTCTAGGTGCAGTCCCCACATTGCAACACAAACCTACTCAAAATATACTCCTCTGTATGCACATACTTTGCTTTCTTTTCTTCCCACAAACTGAAATTGATTTTTTTAAATTTATTTACTTGTTCCCTGTCTGTCTTCTCTGCTAGATCATAAGTTCTACAAGGAAACAGGATTATATTTAATTTTGCCTTTGTAGTCCTAAGAACCATCCACTCCACTCAACCACTTGCTGGGTATTTAATAACTGAATGAATAAAATAACACTGACTTTTGTAATGTGAATGTGATTCTCTTTCTAGTTCTCTTTAGATTCTCAAAGGCATGTCTATAACACTGCTCTAACACATGATAATTTCACTGTTTAACAAAGAGAACAGTTTCAGTCTGAGAAACTTGGCAAAACAGTGTCCTGCTAGAATTTAATAAACTTGCTTTGTTTTCATTGTATTTTAAAATATAGTTCCCTTCTACTTATGGCAAGTATTAATAGTTTCCTATTTATACTTGTGGTATAAAGTTTCCTTTTAAATTCTATTTATGTAGGCAGTATGAGTGGATCAATTTAAAGAAAATATTAAGTAAATCATAGAAGGCTGGACATTGGTGCTAGATGACTGAGGGTAGGGAAACACTGCATGGATCTTCAAGTGTCTGGGAGTGAAGGACCAGATATCTTGAGCCAGACAGGTTTTGGACTCAAATAGTCAGAGCCTAAATCATTTAGCAAGGACCAGCTCATCTGCACTATTTCAAGTTAGAAAGCATATGGAGGTTGACCAGCTGCCTCCCTTGCCAAACAGCTGTCCAGGCCTAGGTAGACATGTAAATATTTGAAGAGGCTTGGATGGGGGTTTGCCCCACTCAAAAGACATAGTTCACACAAGAAAGAGACTCTCTTCACCTTCCCACCTCACCAGGTGCCCTGTGGGCACACATCTGGCCTCCATATGTCCCCCATGTGGGCAGACCCTGGACCTAGAGGGCTCGGTGGCTAGACTTGTCCCATGATATCCCCGCCCCATTTCTCACACTGGGAGTCTGGCCAGGAGACTCTGACATAATCAAAATCTAGCAGCAGAGAAGTTATCCTCGGAACCTGGCACCGCTGGACCTCCCCAACCCACCACCTGGGCAGAGGGAGCTAACAAAGGCTGCAGTTCCCTGTCCTCACTCCTTACACAGTCGTTCCAGATGCCCAAAGATCTGGAGCACACTGCCGTGATGAAACCCAGTTGCAAGAGTCAGCACTGGTCCCTCCGCCCATCTGCCTGCAGCTCTGAAGATACAGCTGTATGTGGCAAACAGAGCAGTCACGACCACAAACTGCCGGGACTTCAGAATTGGCTTTGTAGTTTTGTCTGAGGGACTGTCCAGGTTTGGAGAAGTCCTAGCCTATCGCAGCTTATACTTCCCAGGCTTGTTTCATTACACAGGGCTCTGCAGCCAAAGAAGACCTCACATTTCTGAATCATGAAATCCCGCCAGGACAGGTACATGACGTTCCAGCAAGGCTGAAGGAATCAATCCAACATGCAAAGCACAGCCTCTCCCTGGAGCCAAGGAGCCGGGGCAAACTGGGGCAGCACCTCTGTGGTTGGAGGGCAGAGGGCCTCACACAGAGGAGTCAGGGTGAGGGACAAAATTGGAGGCAGAGTGGCCCCCAGGGAGTGCACAATGAGGCGGATGCCACATGAGCAGGCCCAGAACAATTTTGGTGCCAAGGAACAGGTGCCTTTTAAACAGGCCCCTCCCTAGATCAGAGCCCAGCAATGAAATACAATGAAAATAAAGCCTTTGGAGGTGCAGGTGCAGGACAAGCCACAAGAAGAGGAAGGAACACAGAAAGTGCTCCCAGCACCTGAGGGGCCATGTCTTCCAAACTCACTGGCAGTGCAGCGGCCCACCGCCCTCAGAGACAGCCACCTGCCCCTCCCAGGGATGGGCACCAGGCAGCTGGATCATCCCTCAGTATGTTTTATCTCCAGTCAGTGGGTAAGTCTGCCTATGGGCCTTGGCCTTGTTTTATGCCTCTTTGGGCTCACCACTTGTGCCTAATGCCAGGTGCGTATTGAGTCTGGGGTGAGGAACCGGCAGGATTTAACTAGGGAAACCCCCTTGGGCCACTCTCTAAGCTATTGCAGGCCACTGAACTAGATATTCAAAGGGAGCAAATTGCTCTGCCCACACCCCTACTGGGGCTGTGTTGGACCGTTTGGTGACAGGCAGCGTAACCATCCTGCAGAGGCCTCCCCTGCTCTCCAGCAAATGTGGACTTTCCAGGTCCTCACTTCAGAGGGAAAGGATTGCTTCTTTGACCTCATGGCTCTGCAACATCCTCAAGTGGTGCAGCTGGAAAACCAGGGCCAGAGGCTGCAGAGGGGTGACAGATGTCACCACTTCACTATGCTGGAGTCAGATGGCTGCAGAGGCCAACACCTCTCTGACCACCAGCCAACCCCCTGTGTCTGGGTTACTTTGCCTGGAGGGGGCCACATCGAGGTGCCCCAGGGACACCACCTGGGGCCCAGAATACATCTTGCTGCCTGAGATAGGGCTGCACAGGGCCACCTTGGGCACTAGAGAAGCTATGGACTGTAGCACACAGGGCAGAGCATGGGCTACAGCCCTGGACTGCGTCCTGGGTGAAGTAACAGCTGTGGGCCCTTGCCCTCTTGCATGCCATTCTCACCCTCACAGTGGGGAGGACTTCCTGGTCTCCTGAGTGGACAGCACCTCATCTGGTGCCCAGTACTGCCTGGCCCAGGTCCCTAGATCTGAGTGCTTGTGTGCAGGTCTCACCGGGGGCCATGAGCCCAACTGTGCTGCAGCCTCCGCCCCTGAGATCTGCTATTCTTGCTGTGTTGGCAATCTTGGGTCTTTCCTGAACCCCAGCCAGGGCCTCGACCCCTGTCCTGCCCCTACCTGCCCCTCTCTCCAGGGATTCTGTTTCCATCACCACCTGGTTACTGCTTCTTCTAGGCAGGCCACACCCACTCCGGAGGTGCAGGGCTCTGAGCCCTGCTGCACCTTAACTCCTTTCTGGCCTGGGCCCCTCCCCACCTTCCTCTCTGCGCTTTGGCACACTCTCCTGCTACACCTTGCACCTCTCTTGCTGCTCACCTTCAGCTTGGTAACTTGCAGCGACAATCAGGAATCACTGTTTTCACAGAGGTTTATACATTTGCATAACCTACAAGGGTGAAGCTTGGGCTCATTCACTCTCAAAGAGCATCTGCTGAGCTAGGTAGTTTTTGTAACTCAGATTTATTAAGGTATAATTTTACATACAATAACATTTGTCCTTTTAGATGTACTCTTCAATGAATTATGGCAAATATATATATAGCCATGTAATCAACACCATAATCAAGATACAGAGTATTTCCACCTATTATATTTGGAATAATATTTCATCATCTATGTCCATATAGAATATTTCCTGAACATGCCCCACTGTAGTCAAACCTCTCCCCTAACCTGAATCTCCCTGTTTCTATAGCATTGCCTTCCTCAGAATGTCATATAAATAGAATCAGACAGTGTGTTGTTTTTGTGACTGGCTTCTTTCACTTAGCATAATGCATGTGAGATCTGGCCGTGCTACTGCATGGAATCAGTAGTCGTTTCCTTTTTATTGATAAATAGAATTTCATTGTATGATGTACCACGGTTTGTTTATTCCTTCATGGAATCTGCATGGATTCCAGCTTTTGGTAATTATAAACGAAGCTGCTATAAACACTTGTGAACATTTGTATGGAGTCATATTTTGCATTCTCTTGGGTGACACCTAGGAGTGGGGTTGCTGGGTTGTATGGCTAGTGCATGGCTCACTCTACAGTGACCTTCCCACCACTGCCAGAGTGCTCCCCACGGTGGCTGTGCTGTTTCCCCTTCCACCCACAGTGTGGGAGACCACCAACTGCTCCACATCCTCACCAGCCCTTGGTATGGTCAGGATTCCTGTTTAGTCTTTCTGACACATCTATTGTGTGTGCTGGGTATTTTAGTCTTTTAATGTATTCTATAATTGGGTCTCAATTCTGTTAATTTTATGAGAAAATGGAAACCTCACAATATATACACCCCAAGAAACAAGGTTACAATTATCAGTGTATTTCAAAGTGGCCGTTTGACAGGATGAGTGCTCTCGCAATTGCGTTTTGTGTCAGTGGAAGCTCGTGGCTAAGGAACAGAGGCTTGGTCGTTAGATGGACCCAGATGGACCCAGATGGAACTCCATGCAAAGACCTGCTCACAAATGTTTATGGCAGCTTCGTTCATAATTTCCAAACACTGGAACCCACATGGATGTCCATGAGTAAATAAGCAAATCATGGTACATCAAACAATAAAATGCTACTCATCAATAAAAAGAAAATAACTACTGATCCATGCAGCAGTATGGCTGAATCTCAAGTGCATTATGCTGAGTGAAAGAATCCAGTCACAAAGACAGCCTGCCATATCTTCTCTGTCTCTTCTCATGGGCCATGTGGGACCTTGGAGCAGTTATGCAGCCTTTGCATGGCAGCTTCCCTGTCCATCCAATGTGGAGAACTATCTTGTCCTCAAAAGTAGACATGCAATTGGGAGTTGACCCTGATGGATGCCACCCTGACTGTCTTTGCAGTGGTAATAGCAGTGTCACCTCTGAGGCTGCCGTGTGGACTAACGTGACTGTGGGCAGAAAGGTGACCCTAAGGTGCAAAGTTCTGAACAAACATACATGATGGCTAGGGCTGAGAAGCAGGCAGGAGACGGTCATGAGAGCAGGGGGAGATGGGACCCGAGAGAAGGGAGGCGTTTAGGGCAACCATGTGCTAGGAACTGCCTGGGAGTGAACCAACCACAGAGAAGCGGCAGTGTCCGCAAGCGTGCACCATGCAATATGTCTAAAGGCAGAGGCAGGGATGGCTGCAGAGGTGAAGCAGAAAGGTCCTTTTCATTCAGCAGCCTTGCAGAGCTTCGCTGAGCAGAGCTCAAGGGCATGTGTCCCCCTCATCTAGCCACTTTGTTGCTGGCCCTTTGCTTTGTCACCATGTGACACTTTCTCTTTCTGTCTCACACCTGCCCCCTTCTTTCTCTCTTTCTCATCTGAAATCTAAAGTGCATATACACCCCACTCACCTGAGCAGGGTGCCCAAGTGAAGGGGGTGGTTTGCTAGTACCCTTGCCCACACTAGATGCTGCGTCCTTTCCTCCACATTTGTATGGATTGCAGGGATACCTGGTTTGAACTGCTGACCTCATATCTTTACTGCGACCTCGGTGGGCCAGAGATGCAGGCAGCTGGCCATGAAGACGCACTTCCCCAAGGAAGAGGAGACAGGCTCACCCACTGCAGGGCAGTCCCATAGCCTGCCTGCAATGGAGCCTTCAAGAATACAAACATTTCTAGAACAAGTTATCAGAAACGTGGCATGGTTGGGCCTTCTCTGAACGGGCCCCAGGTGAAGTGGGCCTGGTCAGACACCACCTGGCCAGATACCACCTCTTCTGAGAGCCTTGGCCTCTGAGAGAGGCCTTGAGCTGAGGCAGGAGGGCCAGTGTGTGGGGCCACAGCAGGGGGATCCCCTGTGTGGCCACTATAGAGGGAAACCATGATGGATCACTGGCTTCTCCTTCATCTTCTAAATGCATATCTTCTGAACACCTACTGTATGTCAGGTGCTCTGACAGAAAGACGATCTCTATCCTCAGGGTAAGCCATCTGATAAGGGAGAGGCATCTGCCAACACCCTCAGCCACAGTGTCACCGGACTCAAGGGCCACAAATGAGGCAAAAGCCTGCAGGGAAGTGAGGCAGGGGTGGTGCCTCCTCCTCAGAGGACCAGGCAAGGGTTTCACGGTGGCAGGGCCGAGGTGGGGGGCTGGGGAAGAGGAGGTAGGGTGGAAGGGGGCGGAGAGGAGGGACTAGCCCCTGAGGTGAGGTTCTCACTGGGAGACTGGATGACAGCCCGGCCACTGCTATCCTGAGCTTCTGCTGGTACCTGAGGCCCCACCTTCCCACCAAGATGTGGTGAGGGCGAGTTTGCACAGGCCTGCAGTAGAATTACCTCAAGACCTTCTGGGACAATCGAGCAAGAAGGGAAGGGGACGAGAAAGAAGAGAGGAAGAAGAGAAGGAGTAGGAAATGGGAAAGGTGCAAAGAATTTATTTCCTATCACACCCTGAAAATTATTGCAATCTACTTGAAATGTTCGATGCCACATGCACACAAAGAAACCATCGTCTAGATGCTTGACCTTCCTTCCGGTCTGTGACTCAGTCTTTGACAACTCAGCCTTGAGACCAGGCATCATCTTGCCAGACACAAAACTTCTGCTTCAGGCCAATTTCTCTCTGAGACTGGGAGCTGCATAAGCGCAGAGGCTTGGTCCACCTCACACCCCATGGTGGTGTCCTCAGAACCTCACAGGTGCTCAGCCACTCAAAAATATTTGCTGAATGAATAAAATAAAACTAAAAGTTAAGGGTGAAAAAATCCCTGAAGATACTGAGTTTCCACCAATAATGTATGAGGAACACAATCAATGAATGCTGAATGAATGGATACTTGGCCTAAAGGGAAATGTTGTGGGGTGAAGGTAAGGCTGGGATGCTAGGTAGGGGGGCATGGGATTCTCTGTTCTCTAGGGAAGATGCTTAGAACATTCCTTTATCAGGGAATCCCAGCACTCCAACACAGCACAGAAATTTCACAACACAGATGTCCTGCACAATACTCCAGTTTCCAGGGGCCATCTCCTGACCCACCCACTGTTGTGTGTGTGATGGGTTGGCTTTACACCAAGGATCATGCTCTTTATTGGAGAGATAAGGCTGTAGTCTAGGGGATGGTGACAGCCATTCACCAGGGCTAACTTCACCCCAAGTACTCACTTCTCCCATCGTGTTGTCCTGGACGGAAGAAATGTCCTCTGTCAAAAAGAATTACTGACACTTGTTAAAAATTGCAAGACTTTATTTGGGATTATTGCAGTAGGGGAGAGAGATTGAACTCAACTTGGAATATACCAGGGCAAGTGGGGATTTACAGAAAGCAGGGAGAAAGGAGTAGAGGAAAAATTACTGGGAGGAGTTTGGGTAGGAATCAGGGGTGGAGGAAGAGGAGTTTGATCAGCTTTCAAGGATGGGAAGATTTTCACCAACTGAGTTAGTAGAATTCTTTGCTAAAACTGGGCTTAGCCTGCTAAGGACAGACCAAAGCCAAGGTCTAGGTGGAAAGAGGGCTCAGAGGAGCCTGGTTAAAATTTTATCAAGTAGAGTCTTTGTCACCCTTGAAGAGAGAAAGGCTTGCCTGAGGCACAGGTCTGCGTGGGCACGGAAGGGAAAGAATGATCTGAGTGAAGCACTGTGGAGTGCCTCAGAGGGTTCTCAGGCTCCCAGGGACATAAGCCAGGACTGTGGGTTAGGGGAAAGATCTAGAAGAGGTGGCAGGAAAAAGCTGGGCCCCAGGGATCCTGGTGTGTAGCCCAACACAGGCATTTTCCCCGTGAATAGAGGATATACCTGCATCACTCCAGCTGTGAGACCCCAGTGAGCTGCAGGCACTGCCACTCAGAGGGAGGAGCAACAGCAGGCAGGGGCCGTAGCCTGGGGCAAGGCAGTAGCTCTGAGCCTGCAGAGGTGGCATCAGCAGCCAGAGGCAGATGTGCTTGGGAACCTCAAGGTAGAGAAGGAGGGCTGCCACCGACCACCAGCACACACCCTGGGGGCCAATGAGTCAGTGGAGGTGTCTTGGGGGACAGTGGTGGGCCCTCGGGAGTTCTGTGAGCTGGGCTAGAGCCAGAGAGTACAGAGCTGAAGCTGTTGGGTCCCATTCTTGGGTCACACCCCCCAGGTGGGCTTGGGCTTCTGGAGCTTGGCCTGCATCCCTGAAGTCCTGGAGAGTAATAACAGACAGTCAGGTCGGGGGCCAAGGCCTTGCTCAGTGTTCATGATTAAGAACAGAGTGCATTACTTTCCCTGGACTTATCATCCTATGGCATCAGCATGGATGAATGGTTTACTTTAAAAACCTATGTTTGAAAACGGCAAGACTTCCTGCCATTTCTGCCCAGGTATTCCATTTCTGGGAACTTTGCCAAAGTAAATAATATTAAACAGAAAACAAGCTTTATGCATGAAGATGTTTATTGCAGTGGTACTTATATGAGCACAGAACTGCAAACAATCCAAATGTCCCACCACAGGGAACGATGATTAAGTTCTTTCATAATCCACTCGAAGTATTTACTCAACCATTAAAAGTGATTCTTACACATTCTATGGCAACAAGGAGAAATGTTTAAAATGAGCAAAAAAGTGGGAAACATAACTGCATATATACTGTGAGTATGTCTGTGTACAAGTAAATAAAAATTCAAGTATTTTTGTGTACAAGAAAATAAAATTGAAGAACCTCAGAGTTCTAATAGATTTAAACATTCCTCTATTAACCAGGAAACCTATCTGTCCCGCACCTCCTAACTCCAGATCATAGTCTACAAGGCAGCACCCCTGCATGGCTCAGGTCAGTACACATGTCATTGAGGTACCTGGCCAGCAAGGGTACTTGCTTGCACCAGGTGGCCCTGACAGGCTCCACTGGTCAATATGAGT
This sequence comes from Symphalangus syndactylus, assembly GCF_028878055.3. Classification (NCBI taxonomy): domain Eukaryota; kingdom Metazoa; phylum Chordata; class Mammalia; order Primates; family Hylobatidae; genus Symphalangus; species Symphalangus syndactylus. The sequence continues at coordinate 85,707,397 of NC_072426.2, forward strand.
TGGGTTAGTGCAGTAACAACTAACCAAGAAATCTCAGTGGCTCCAAACAGCACAGGTCTATTCCTCACTCAGGTTACATGTCCAGAGTGGCTCAACTGGGCACTCTGCTCCTCACTGTCTTCACTCAGAATGCAAGCTGCTGGGCCTGGAGGTTTGTGGGTCCCCCTTGCAGATTGTAGAAGGGCAAGAGATGTAAAGTGGCTCCCATCCATAATTAAATGCTCCATCCTGGAGGCAGCTCACATCACTCCCACTCACACCCCACTGGTCAAAACCAGTCACATGGCCTTCCCCATGGAGGAGGCTAGCCTGCTCTGTGCTGGGAAGGAGAGGGGGACTGGCCACCTCAGGGCAGCACCATTGGCCACAAGGGCCTGCTGTGAGCTGAGTGCTGCCAGGAGATGCCTTGGGAAAGTTTCCTAGTGCCTATGGCTCGGTGTCACCCTTCAATGCCCTGACAATGGCCTAAGAAAGGCAACACCATACATGAGGTCCCAGACACACCTTGAAACCATAGCAAATGACTCAACTGCCATCCTTATTTTCTGTTTTCCAGGTTCAAAATGGAGATATTTACCTTCTACAAAACTATTGCTCCTGGGGCACTTTACAGAGTGGGAGGCGTGTTCACACCCAGGCAGCCCAAGGGCCATGCCTGCTGCTGAGCTACACGGGGCCACGCCCAGAGAGCCTCTCCATCTAGGCTTGCTCTACCCCCGGAGCTAGCTCGCTTGTCTGCAGGGACCAGCCATTCCCCAGAAAGAAAAATAAAGTTCTAATCAGAAGTAGTGAGGATTAATTTACTAAGCTTTATTTCATTCTTGGCACTATTAGGACGACAAGGTTTAAAAATAAATGAATGAGTAAAACAGAAGCAAGATGAAAGCATTTATAACAAAAGCACCGTGTCTGTGACAGCTGAGGAGTCTGTCTCTGAGTCTCTCTTTCTCTCTGTCTCTCTTTCTGTGTGTATCTTTTTCTTTCTTTCTTTCTCTCTGTGTCCATCTGTCTCTCTCTCCCCCTCCATCTCTCATTGGTCCCACCTCTGTCCCACAACCACGATAGTAATGGATTTATTTTTGCTTCCATGTTATGTTGTCAGCATGATGATTAACTTTTCCTATCAAATATGCTTTAACTGAGATATATCCCTGCCCACTGTCATGCCAGGCTGAGCTCTGAGAGATTTATCAGGAGGAGAAACCTGGGGGTGGAGAAGGCCATGTTAGTTTTGGATGGCTACAAAGCTTAGTGGATTAAAACAATGCAAACCTGTCATCTCAGTTTCCAGGGTCCAAGATTCCAGGTGCAGGGGGTGAGGTCCTCTGGCCAGGGTCACCCTGGACTGAAATCATGGTGGGAGCTGGCTGGCTCATTCGAATGGTTGGCAGAATCCAGCACCTTGTGGTGGTAGCACTGAGGTACCTGCTTCCTTAAGGACTGTCAACCAGAGGCCACACTCAGCTGCTAGAGACCCGGCAAGCAGTCCCTGGCCGTGTGGTGCCCTCCACAGGTGTGGCTGCTTGCTTTCTCCCAGACCAGCAGGAAAGCTTTGGAGGTGTCCCCGTTAAGGCCTCACCTAATAAAGTCAGGCCCACTTAGGATAATCTCCCTTTTTATTAAATCAAAGCCAAATGATCAAGGACTTTAATTCTAGCTGCCCAGGCCCCTTTGTCAGATACAGTAACCTGATGACAACGGTGATTCTGCAGCATATTCATGGGTCCTGCCCATAGCCCAGCGAAAGGGATTATATGGGTGTCGACACGCAGGGGCAGGAATCTTGGGGCCATTTCAGAATCTGCCCACCACAGGGTCCCCTCTTCCAAGGTCAATGGATTCACAGTTAGAGGAAGCCTCCAGACCACACATACTAAGCTGTCCTGGGCAGACGCAAAGGACCACGTTTTCAAGGAGAGCTCTTTCTTGCTTGGAGGCCTTGATCAGGAGAGGGATCTTCTGCAGTCCCCAAGGCAGAGGGATAGAGCAGACAGGAGATGGATTTCTCGTTTGCAGGTGCTGTACCTCCTTCCCTGTGCATCTTCCTAAGGAAGTGCAGGGGCGGGGGAGCAGAGCAGCCTGTAGGAGGACAGGGCTGGGAGATTAGGGCAATGCCACACACAGAGGGGCAGCAGACCTCAGACCCCTGGGGCAGCCACACTAATATTTTCTTCTCCCCATTCAGGGGAAGCAGAGGGCAGGAGGCCCTGGAAGTGATAGCAGATGTGTGTGGGGCCTTGGCACACAACGTGAGGGGTGTCAGAGAACTCTCCCCACTTTGGAAACAGATGCCCTGGCCTCGGTCCAGGGGCCACCACTAGGAGGCATGCCCCACTCAACTCCCTGGCAGCAGGGCTTCCGAACAGGGACCACAGCCCAGTGGCCAGAATTCAGGCCTCTGACTGCGAGGCTGAAACCCATGTGGGACCTGAAAGTCAACACTGAGTCTCAGGGACTGTCCTGGGGTTGGAGCTGGGAACTTGGGTTCTCTCTCACTGTTGGCCTCGGGCAAGTCACAGAGCCTGGCTGAGCCTCAGTTTCCACCTCAGAATATGGGGTAGGTGCAGGATGGAGAGAGACCTTTATGAGAGCAAGTTTTCTGATGGCCACATATAGTTGATGTGTTCCACATGCCTTTTGCTCCCAGAGACCACACTGCAGATCTGTGTGGCAGTGACCTGCTCTGCTCTGCTGGGGAGAAGTCGAGTCTGCCTGAACCTGGTTTGAAAGATCGATCTCTCCTCTGCCTGCCTGTGTCTGCCATCTCTCGCAAACAGTTAGGACAGCCTTTACCAAACAGAGTCAAGGAAACCAAAGGTGACTCTCCTTCCACCCCACCATGAGTGGAAGCTCGCTAAGGTCCTTATCAGAAGGAGATGCTGGTGCCACAATTCCTGTACAGCCTACAGAACCATGAGCCAAATAAACCTCTTTTCTTTGTAAATTACCCAGCCTCAACTATTCCTTTATAGCAATGCAAATGAACTAAGACAGTGACCTTGGATAAACCAGGGCCGTACTCTGAGCCTCAGTTTCCCCATTTCAAAATGAGGAATTTGGGCTGGTCCTACAATATCCACTATGTAGCCTAAGGTCTAGGGATAAGCCCCCTTGATCTGGGACAGCTTGCTGTGACTTTTTTTTTTTTTTTGACAAAGTGCCGCTCTGTTGCCCAGGCTGGAGTGCAGTGACGTGATCTTGGCTCACTGCAAACTCCGCCTCCCAGGTTCAAGTGAATCTCCTGCCTGAGCCTCCCAAGAAGCTGGGATTACAGGTGCCCACCATGATGCCCAGATACTTTTGGTATTTTTAGTAGAGATGGGGTTTCACCATGTTGGCCAGGCTGGTCTTGAAATCCTGACCTCAGGTAATCTGCCTGCCTCCGCCTCCCAAAGTGCTGGGATTACAGGTGTGAGCCACCACGCCTGACCCCATTTTAAACTACGTTGTCTAGCACCAGTACTTAGTGGGCCCCAATATTTCCCTTACTAAAACTAGGCTGAATAATGAGAAAGTCTCTGGGGAAGCCCCTCAGGATGGGTAAGGATGGAGGGTCAGCAAGATCAGACGGCGTATGAGAGAGTTCATCACTGAAGACAACCTCCCGAGGCAAGCAGGGGTCTCTGCCTGAGGCTTCCCAGGGCTCCCCGCCCACTACTGGACACTTCCGCCTATGCTACAGCCCATCTCCCTGTCATCTGCATGGAGCTTCTGGGGGTTTCTGGGGCCTGTGCAGGGGACCCAGTAGAATGCTCACCTTGGGGCTGTGGGGCAGACACAGCTGGGCTGTGATGCAAACTGTGTGAACCAGAAATCCCGGCCCTGGCTTCCCGGCCTGGCATTGCTGCTGTGGGACCTGGGGAGCACCACCGTCTTTCCAAAGTCAGTTTTCTCCTCTGCAAAATGGAGCCAATGAAACCAGTTTCTCCTGGGTAGACTGAGAATGAACTAATCCAGAATGGACTGGGTGTTATGGGCTAAATTGTGACCTTCCCCCCAAACAAATTCATACATTGAAGTCCTTAACTCTAGTGCCTCAGAATGCGGCTGTATGTGGAGATTAGGCTTTTAAAGAGGTGACTAGGTTAAGATGAGGTCAGTAGGGTGAGTCCGAATCCAATATGACTGGTGTCCTTATAAGAAGTGATTAGGACACAAATGGACCCAGGGGTAAGACTGTGTGAAGGCAAAGGGAGAAGGTGACATCTCCAAGCCAGGGAGAGAGGCTTCAGGACAAATCTACCCTGCCAACACCTTGATCGCAGGCTCCAGGGCTCTAGAATTGTGAGAAAATAAATGTCTATGGTTTAAGGACAGTCTGTGGTGTTCTGTATGGCGGCATTTGCACACTAATAGAAGGGGGATTGGTTTTGCATTAGGCAAAGGGGAAAACCCAAGAGGAGGGTGCTCTGCCTTGCCGCTCCTCCTGGGGCCCCCGGCCTGGTGTGCCCAGGCCCACCCCAAAGCCTGTAGTGCTCTGTATCCAGTGCAGAACAGCCAGCCATGCCACTGGCAGGGGAGTCCACGGGGCCAGGGCAAAGTTGTTTTGATTGTAGGCAACTGCCGAGAGGCTGCGAATGCCGCCAACTTGTCTAACATGATTCCGCGAGAAATGTTGACTCTAAATTACAAGGACTTAATTTTTCCAACCACAGCTAGGCAGTAAATGACTCTCTGAAATGACAGATGGAAAGTTCAGTTAATATGTTTATCTTCTGGCTCAAAGTGGCCCGCCTCCCCCAGCACTGCTCAGGCCAGCCTTCATGGAGTGGGGAGGAGCTTCCAGATGCCCCGATGTGCCCCCTGGACCTAGACCCCCAAACCTGCCCTAGATGTAGGGTCACTGTGGTGTGCAGGGAAGGAAGGCTGTGAGAGCCCCAGGGTCCAAGTGCCTCTTGGAAAAGTTAAAGGAGCTAACCTGCAGTGACAATGGCCTGGCTTTGTCCCCAAGGGGACAAATCACACGACCTCATCTACCAGGTTGTACTCAGAATCATGATCCAAAACTCTCCCTACTGGCCTCTCAGGGAGATGCCAGGAACAGGTTCATAATTTTAACACCCAGGATCTACATAATGTTTTCTACAGGACCGACACTGAACAACCTGAGGATGTGGGTGCTATCAGTATCCTCATTTTATCGTTGAGTAAATGGAGACACAGAGAGGTTAAGCAACTTGCTCAAGGTCACGGAGGCAGTGAGTGCTAGAACTGGGATTCAAACCAGGGCAGGCTGGCTCCATAATGCATGCCTTTGTTCACTGTGGCATCACCCCCAGAGAGGTTTGCTGAGGGAGATGCTGTGGGGAAGGGCCCTGTGCCAGCTACTTGGCAAGGCCTGTCGCCACGGAGCTCTGAGTCTCCTGCCTCTCTACAGACACCAGCATGGCGGGCTTGGGTCCAGACTGGGCTGGGCACTAGGTCACACCTCAGCCACTGATCCCAGGAGGAAAGGGTAGTACGAAACTCACCACCTTCTTCCATCCCTCTCACCTGACAGCCACATGCCGCTTGGCCCCATCCCTGCCTCTGCTGTCCCGGGAGCTCTGACAAAAGCTCCCACGGATGTCACAGTCCAGAGGGTCTGCCAGAGATGGGGAAGGTGAGCAATGAGGCATCTGACCCTGGCCCACAACCCTGGCCTCTACATAGGAAGAGGACACCTTCCCTGTCAATGTCTTCCCCTACCCTCTCCCACTCTCCATGCAGCCCTCTGTGATGCAGGGTGAGGGTGTGTCCCACCTGTGCAACCATATACCCTTAGGCCAGTCTCCTCCACCCCACATCCCTGGACCCAGATGTGGATGTCAGGGTGAGTTCAGGGCCACACCACCCCCCAGGACCTCCACTCCCCGGCAAGGGCTCCAGGTTGCTGCCCACGTGGTTGCTGCTTCTCCAGCTGGTTGGATCATTGGCCAGCACCGGTATGATGAGCTGGAGTCACAGGATGACTTGGGGGCAGTTCCTAGTCTGAGAAGCCCCCACGTTAGCAGAGAGAGATGGCGAGATCATGACAGTCCTCTGCAGGGTGGGCCCGCAAATACATCAGAGCACAGCACGGGCCGGAAGCCTGAGGCCTGTGAGGAGAGGTGGCCTTGCCAAGGCCCCACCTGGGCCGAGCCCTCAAAATGAGAAGAAAGGGGGGATTAAGGAGAATCTCAGGAACAGCCTGAGCAAGAAGAAGAAATGGTGTGGTGTGTTTAAGGAAGCCAGGAGTGGAGCTGCGGGGTGCTGGGGAGACAGGGACAGGCAGACAAGGCTGCAGGGGCAGCTAAGGCCCCACCAGATGGCCTTCTGGGAGAGTCCCACATGCCAAGTGGAGGAGCTTGGGCCTCATCCTTAGGGGATGCAGTCACTTTTTAAAATTGTGGTAAAATACACATAACATAAAATATACCATATTAGCCATTTTTAAATTAAGTGGCATTAAGTGTATTCACATTGCTGTGCAACCATCACCACCATCCATCTCCATCACCCCAAACTGAAACTCTGTTGCCGTTATACAACAACCCCCAGCCCCCAGCTCCTGACAACTTTCATTCTCCTTTCCATCTCTATGGAATAAACTGCTGTGGGTAAGGGACACAGTCGCAGCCTGGGAAGGGGGACACTGTGAGGGGGTGGTCCCTCCAACCGCTATACCTGCAGAGTAGAAAGTGAGTTGGACAAAGACCTCACTGGCAGCCACTACAAAGGTCCAAGCCAAAGACAAGGGCTGCTTGCTTGAGGTGGTGGCTGCCAGTTGGTGCCCTGCCTGGAGGACAGGAGACCTGGGTTTGAATTCTAGCTCAAGTTCTCAGAGGCTTGTGGCTCTTGGCAAGTTCTCAGCCTCCTGAGTGCTCATTACTGCACATGAGATGAGGGTGACAATGCTCTGTTTGTGGAGTTGACTTTAGGTACTGAGGATAATAATAATAATAGTAATAATAATAGCAAATATTGACCATGCTCTGCCCAGCACCAAGTTTTTCACCAAGTGATGAGATGATGAAGATCTGTCTCTCATCAGCCTTGAGGCCTTACAGAAAGAGCAACTCTAAGGCGAAGAAACTGAGACTTGTTGGGTTCGGGGCGTATTGCCTAGGATTTGCAGCAGAGAGAACCTTAACCCAAGGTCCAGCACAGAGGGGATGCTCCATACATGTGCATTGACTTCCAACCCCTCTGTAAAGTTAAGCCAACCGTAGTGCCCAGTTCATGTATCAGCCATTCCGGTGGATAATACTTTCAACTTGCGGAGTTTCTCAGGAGTTCAAAGTGGCCTCAAGACAGATCCATTTCAGCATAATCTCAGAGCCCCCACAGGAGGCTGCAGCTTCTGAGAGGCCTCTCCTGGCTCTGCCACTCATTAGAACCTGTGTAGAGGCCTTTGCCTGAGGCCAGTTGACTGCCCAGAGGCTGCTCTGCTTACCCTGGGGACATGGGGTTGCAGAGCTCCTACAGGCGCCTGAGAACAAGGATGTCACAGGGGCTTTTGTTGAGCAGCCCCAGACACCATCCTCATTTATTATGCTCATGGCTGTTGGGTCTGGAATTCAGTCAGAGCACAGTAGGATGGCTTGTCTCTGCTCCATAAGGTCTGCAGCCTCTGCTGGGATTCCTAGAATAGCTGGGTGCGACTTGATGGCTGACAGCAGGAATCATCTGATGACCTCTTCACTCAGCTCCTATGTGTGGCCTCTCCATGTCACCTTGTCTTCCTCATAAGATGGCAGCCACATGGATAATCAGTTCAGGCCTCTAGCACTACTATTCAAGTGGTTAAGGAGGAAGACGTATTGCTTTATTTTTTTTTTACAAGCTCATAAAATTCAAGAGGATGGAACATGGAGTCTGTCTATGTGAGGGTTGCAAAGTCACATTGTCAAACAGCATGTAGGATGGAAAATATTGTTGTACTCTTTTTTGGAATATACAACCTGCCACAAAATGAGTAGCAGATAAATTGAAATACATATACCCAGTTGAAATTTTCTTCTTTTTCCCTCTGCAGAATTGACACTGATCCTCCTTCTCTAAAATCAGGTTTTCAGCACAAGAACGAAAGCAGGCACCAACAGCAATCTGCTCAAAGAAAGTTCTTTTGCAGGCCATATTCTTGTGCATATTTAAAATATGACATCCCAGACTCTGTGAAAAAAAATTATTTCTTCCATCTTTCCTACAGGGTAATTTCCAAAATCAGACTGTTTCTTGATCTAAGTTGAAAACTAAGAGAAAAACATTAGGCTCTAATCTCCATCAACAAATTTGTTCCAGGCAAGAACTCCCAGGTTCTACTGGGTTCATTTCTGTAGGAAATGAACAAGTAAATGAGCAAGTAAAAACAGACTGTTTTTCAACTCAGGATCTTCATCTATCTCATTGGAATAGATGTTATGTTTTCTAAAGGGAGGGTGAGATGTTTCATTCAAGGCATATAAAATGAAGTGGGGAGCAGAGAACGTAAATTCTGTTTGTTCTATTTATTCTGAACATCTTAGAGTAAATAGAATGCTGGATGCTGAAATGTGTGTTTGTTTATTGAAAAATTTTAAAGAAATTTAAAATGCCATTGGTCCTATCTCTTTAATTAGAGATGAAGGCAGAGGGCTGGGAATGTTGAGGTTAACTGAGAACAGGGGCTCCACTGTCCTCAGTCTAAACAGAAGGGAAAAGTAAGTGTAAGCACCCAAAAAAGCATTTGATTATTTTTCTTTAAATGCAAATAATATTTTTGGCCAGTAGAGCATTGAGGATAGGCTTTTGCCTTCAGCAAATAAAAAATCCTGTTCAAGACCCAAGACCCAGGCTGGACTCACCACCAATTTCGTCTTTTAAAAAATTCTTATGACTTATTTGAGCACTTCCATGCCATCAAAACTGGTCTGGGACCTTTGGTTAACATCTGGAAGGAATGTATGTTGACAAATGCCAAAAACAACTTTTAAATATCAATCCTCTAGAAGAAGCAATGGAGAGGGAGGGATTCTTGAGAAAGGGTGGAAAAATCAAACTCATTTCATTGGTTTAGAGGGCAGCCTAACTTCTAATCCATCCCATGATGCTGATGTCATGTGATCAGGTGGTGCATTTCCCCAGCTTCCCTCCCCTCTGTATCATCGCTGTCAGAAGATGAACCTATGAAAAGAGAGGTGGGTGTCCTCTCCTGTCTTTTGTCATGGTTATGTCTATGATGAACATAACCATGGTGACGGGTCCTGGGCTTCTCTAGGATTTCTGAAGGAACCGCATTTAGCTCAGCCAGTGGAGCTCAGAAGGAGGAGAACATCCCAGAGAAAACTAGACAGGAAGCAGACTGAGCACCCAGAGTGGCCTTATCTCAGAACACTTTGCTCCAGCAGCCTTAGCGACCTGTCCTTCAGTTTGTACTTGAATGCCTGTTGAGATGGGGAACCCACTGCCTCCTAAAATTTTCTGTTCCATTAGGAGTCTTTGTTGGGCAGCTCTTCTTAATACTAAGCTGAAATATAAGCCCCTTCGAATTATTTGTGGGATGAAGTGAAGTGAATAAATAAGTACTAAGTTGAATCTTTCTTATTTGTATCCACTGTGTATGTTGTACCCCACCTTCTACCCCAATCTTTACAGAAGAAATCCAAGAGAGTAAAATAGAAGGACGAGTATTTGCCTGTAACTATCTGTGTCAGGGGTTCTCTGGTGAGGTGCCAGAGCACCCAGGACCAGCACACAGGACACAGTCATACACTGAGATGGAGGACAAGGTACAGCATGCTGTGAGGACAGCATAAAGAGGCCAGGAGTAAGTCAATGGGTACCACGTCTACTGTAATATGTGAGGACTATATCTCAAGACTGTGAATCCAGTGGGACATGGAAAGATTTTATCCACACACTGCTGCATTGCTGAAGAATAATGAAGTGGACACGGGAGAAACAGGTGTAGAATGTAATTCTTTTCCATGTTTGAGGCACACTTTCAGTATTCATATCACACAGGGCTTTGGAGACCACTGTAGAGACGTTGCTCTCGCTTTGTAGGAATGGAAGCCATTGGCGAGTCTTGGGCATAAAAAGTGATGTGATCAGGTTACACTGTGAGAGGATTACTCTGGATGCTGTGAGAAGAACTGGTTCAGGGAGCAAAGCGGGATCAGGAACTAGAAGTCGGCTACAATGATCCAGGCAAGAATTGAGGCAGCTTAGACCATGCCGACCTGGGCCATCTTCAGCTGCACGAGTCTGTGAAGGCACATCTGTCTAGCTAAGCACATTGTCACTTGCATGCAGAGTTCTTATAAGGAGCAAGGCATATTAGTCAGGGTTGTCCAGAGAAACACAACTATATATATATGTATGTATGTGTGTGTGTGTATATATGTATATTATATATATGTGTGTGTGTGTGTGTGTGTGTATATATATATAGAGAGAGAGAGAGAAAGAGAGAGAGAGAGAGAGAGAGTGTCTTATGATATGAAAGGGTCTCACACAATTATGAAGACTGAGAAGTCCCAGGATCTGCAGTTGGCAAACTGGAGTCCCAGGAGAGCTGGTGGTGTAGTTCCAGTTTGAAATCAAAGGCCTGAGAACCAAGGGACTGAATGTAGTTCCAGTCCAAAGGCCAGTAGGCTCAAGATCTAGGAAGAGCTGATGTTTCTGTTGAACTCCAAAGGAGAGGACCTATTCTCAGCTCAGGGCAGTCAGGGAAAAGGAGTTCCCTCTTACACTCGGGAGGGTCAGTCTTTCTGTTGTATTCAGTTCTTCAAATGTTTGGATGGGGTCCACCCGCAATAGGGAGGGCAATCTACTTTAATCAGTCTACCCATTCAAATGCTAATGTCATCCAGAAATATCCAGAATACTTTTTGACCAAATATCTGGGCACCCTGTGGCCCAGTCAAGTTGACACGTAAAATTAACCATCACAGAAGGTGAGAAAGGATATAGGCTAGGTGGCTGCAGCATCTGCCACAGCTCCTGTGTGCCTCTGGTTCCAGATTTGGTTCTTTTTCTACCAAAAGGAATTAAGACTCTTGGTCCCAAATCTCAGGACAGAAAAAATATTGAGTATGGACAATCTCAATGCTAGAAAACAAGACTGTTTTAAAAATGACAGTAAGTTGCTGTTGAAAGGACAAAGGTATCAGTTTGAAGGGTCCCATCAACCAAGCAGAGCATGAAAAATAAAATAATACTCCAGGTTAGCTGAAACAAGTTGATTTTGTGAAAGATCATGGATTTACAACAATATTTGAAAAAGCAAAGTTAATATAATGTGTGCAAAAGAATGCACATGTTAGGATTTGTTTAGTTTTATTGCTTTAATAAATAGAAAAGTACTTATGTTTGTATTTACATTTCTCTATTGAGCATATATCCATTTACAAAGTGTAGAGTTATCTTTCTCACTATCTCTGTGCATAAGAAAGAATAAACACAAGGAACTATAAATAAACTAAAATAACCCCCCCAAGCATGCGTAGTATAGGGAGTCAAGCAATTGATTGCTCTTGTGATCCTACACAGCAACCAATTAAACAGAGAATTTCACAGTGTTTTAAGATGATTAATTAGCTAAACATTGCACACACTCCATCTCTCATCTCTTAGTAGATGGAACCTCAAGATGACCCCACTAATTATAATGTAATATTGATAAGGCATGCATAAGTTTCCAATTAATATTTATAGACTAGGCTAATTCATCATAATGACAGGACAATAGTTTAGGTACTGCCAGCCAGCCATAAGAAACTTTTTACAATACATCATTTCTGGGAAAGACACCAAGTTTTAAAAAATTAAATCTTTGAATTTAGCTTTTGAAAGGCAGAGGCTTAAAAGTCCAAATGTAACAAATAGAACTTTATTATCAAAAGGCACTCAATCAGGGGTTTGGTTTGGATCACTTTAAACAAACAGACTTATCCTGGACCAAAATCTGCAACTTCTTCTCTCCTGAAATGGTATGCACCTGGTTTGGGATCTGCTGTGATTATTAGTATATCATAGAATTACTGAAGCCCTACGTGAGTGTAAAAAATGAAACTTTTTGAATGATATACAAATAAAAATCATTTAAACACAGAGAATTCATAATTTTGTAACCACATTTACATATTATCAGTGTGATTTTATTTATGTTTATGTCTTAAAATGACTACTAGTCAGGATAGTGTAGGTAAAATTCCAATGACTTGATACAATGAAGGTTTATTTCTTTTTTGTGCTTCATATCTATCTTAGTTCAGCAAAGGGCTCTCTGCTCCACCAGGTCACTCAGGAACCCAGGCTGACAGGGGCTCCACAGCCTAGCAGTTGCCTCATCCAGAAAATGCGGCCTGTTTAGTCACTCAATGTGATGGTTTTAAAATTTTGTTCACAAATTATTTTATACTTCCCTCAAAAACTGGAGACTGAGCTTCTTCCCCTTAAGTGTGGACTGTTCTTAGTCACTTGCCTTTGATGAATAGAATAGGTCAGAAGTAACAACCTGTGTTTTCCAAGACCAGTCATAGAAGGCATGGTGACTTGTGCCTTATTCTATCTTGGATAACTCATTCCTGGGGAAGCCAGCTACCATGTTTGAGGCTACTCAATGAGTCCTAGGAGAGGTCCATGTGATATGGAGTGGAGGCCTCTTTCCAACAGCCAGTGAGGAACTGAGGCCTTGCACCAACAGCATGTAAGTGAGCAGTCATACAAGCAAATCCTCCGGCTCCGCTCTGGAGATAACTGCAGCCCAGGGTACATTTGGGCTGTAACCTCAGGAGAGACCACAGAGCCAGAACCACCAAACGAAGCCATTTCTGAATTCCTGACCCACAGAAACCGTGAAATAACAAATGTCTGTTGTCTTACACTCCTAAGTTTTAGGGCAATTTGTTACGTAGCTAAAAACAACCAATACCATGAGACAGAGGAAAAGACCACTGGAAGGTCTTGTTCTAGCAGTTTAGTGTTTTAGCTAGAAGAGGCACATTTCATTTCTGCTGTCAGCCCTTCAGCCAGAATTGGCCAAGGAGTTATATCAGATTGCTAGGGGCCACAGGCTCCTCCCATGCACTCAGGCAGAGAGGAGACCTAGATTGGGCAGTACTCAGAAGAGATTCAGATATTTAACCACTATTACAAAGCATGTAAGACATTAAAGAGAATCTCATATATTTGATCTGCATTTTTTATTAAGTGGAAAGTTTGATCAAATAGATTTGTAATGATGTATAAACATTAGGAAATGTGTAATTTATTGTATTCATAATTGTGAAAGATTATATTAGAAATATATGATTAGAAGAAATATTATCATCATGTAAAAATATTTATTATTACAATCTTAATATTCATAAACTTCCTATCAAATTCAAGATGTACAAATAGAACCATTCTTCTTGTGCAAAAGCCTTTCGAATGTTAAAAAAAATCTATCAGCCTAGTAAAGAGGTAGATGGACAGATGTTGTCCTGGTGAGCATAAAGAAGCAAAGGGTGGACTCCAAAAGACAAGACAAGATACTCCTTCATAGACAGATTCTAAGTGAAGCCATTACATTGAAAATGGTGGCATACCTGGAAAGGGTGAGCCAACAGGGGTTCACCAAGAACAAGCCGTGACAAACCAATCCCATATCCTCTTTGGGAAGGCTTTACTATTAGTAAAATTTTAGCAGAACGCATTCAAATACTATTTTTTTAATCTTGTGCTATGTGACATATTAATTTATAGCTAAAAATGATACTCAAGGAGCATGAGCCTGGTTAGAGATACTAAGATGTGTGTCCCACTTATCCGTAACTGTTGCTCTCCTGTCTCACCAGATCCCTGCCCAGCCCATCTAGTCTCTTCTCTGATCCAACAGGAAACTCACATATCCTCTGTTCTCAAAGCACAGAGCCAGGGTAGGTTAAACTGTGTTGCAGTGACAATTTAACCTACCCCTAATTAGACTGCATAACACAAAACCAGTCAACACCACCTGGGATGGGGAAAAATTAATCTACTGGATCATCAAATCATCATTCAAAATGATCTTGTTAGATTGGGAAGTGGTCTAGTAGACATTTAAATAAAGATGACTCAAGCCTGTGGCTCAAGCCTGTAATCCTAGCACTTTGGGAGGTCAAGGCAGGCAGATCACGAGGTCAGGAGATAGAGACCATTCTGGCTAACACGGTGAAACCCTGTCTCTACTAAAAATACAATAAATTAGCCGGGCGTGGTGGTGGGCGCCTGTAATCCCAGCTACTCAGGGGCTGAGGCAGGAGAATGGCGGGAACACGGGAGGCAGAGCTTGCAGTGAGCCGAGATCTCACCACTGCACTCCAGCCTGGGCGACAGAGGAAGACTCAGCCTCAAAAAAAAAAAAAAGAAAGAAAGAAAGCATGTTACTCAGAGCCCTTAGCTAATGGACAGGGCTACCATGTCTTTTCACCCATTTACTTCACAGCTTGCTTCAAAGGCCAGTAGAGGAGCCAGAAGCATCTTCCTCCTTCTCTGCAGTCTAAGCATAAGTGGCCAGGCCAAGGGCTTATCTTCTGTAGGCAGGCCTGGCCATCTTCTAATGTGTATGTGTGTGTGTTCCAGTTTCTTTACCTTCAAATGAGTGAGTTAAGTCAGCCTTGCATTAGTTCCCAGTTGTCTTCAATATAGGATGCAGAGAGCTGCGGTCACCCTTCAGCCTCAAAAATTCAAGGTGAATTCTCTATTCCAGTTTAAATCAAAGAGGCCTGCCTTTTGTCAATCTTGGGATGCATGCCCAACCATTAATCAGCCTGTCACTTTTATTTACATCTCTTTTTGCCTATAAGCCATGGGAACAGAACCTTGGAAGGGAAGAGGGGGTCAGTTTTAGACTTCAAATCCCAATAGCTCCAGTTGGAATATAAGCCCAGAGTGTGATGTGGTTGCTGGGAAAAGTAATGCTATCGTAGGTGACACTGCTAGAATCATGCAACGCCTCGAACAAGATCAGTGATAACACTTTATCTGACAACCATCAGACAAAGAGGTTCTGAATACCACACTAAAAGGAGGTGACATACAGAGTGGTGACCAAGACAGGGAGAAATTGGAGGTCATGGGAGGGGTGGTGGAGGGAACTGAGGCTATGGAACCGAGCAAGGAGGAGATGAAATGGAAAATGCCAATGGCCTCAGGCATGGGACAGTGGGTGTGGATAGAGCCAGTTTTATTAAGCATAGAGAATTGGACTTGAGGACTGGCCCTGCCAGGAAGGTAGACAGGATCAGAACATAGAGGAATTTTACAAAGAGCTGTCTCAACATGGAATTTTCTGGCTCATAAGATAGTGAGACTCCATTGTGAAAGTGTCCAAAGAGAGGCTTGATAATCATTTGTTAGGATTAACGTCAAGGTTCCTGACTTGGGATAAACTGGACTAATGGCCTCCAAGTTTCTTCCTCACCAAGACTTCATAATCCTGAATCTGGCTAACACAAATGTAATAGCTCAGAGTTTAGCCAGATGGAACTCTTTAGCAAATGAAGAGAGCTTTGGTCTGTATGATCAAAAGAGTTAATGTTCACCAATATTTAGTACTTTACTCCTTTCAGTTACACAGAGAATCATAAGGTATTCCTTGAATTTAGGTATGGCTAAGTAAATAGTTCTCACCAAAGAAACATGAATAGAAATAGTGCCACTCCTAGGCCCAAGCAATTAACTACAGCTGCTTGACCCTCCACCTCTTTCTTCATCCGCACCAGTTTGGGATTGCTTAGTGTTGAAATGGAAAGGCCAAAAGAAGGAAACAATCTGACTTGCTAAATATGGAGGAGAATTACCTAGATCTGCAGTCAACTTTATGAGACCAAGATATCAACTTCTTGTGGTAAGCCACAAAGAGTTTGAGGTATTTTGTTACTGCAGCACAATTTAGCCTACCCTAGCTGCTACGCTGTGAGAACAAAGGGCATGTTAATTTCCTGTTGGGCCATAGAAGAGACTAGAGAAGATGAGCAGGGCTCTGAAGAGACAGATAAAAGGAGAGTCATATCCCTGGGTCTGCCTATTTTCATGGAGCCTTGGAGCACTGTACATATTTCTCCAGTTCCCAGAGGCCATGACTAGGTCTCCTTCCGTGTTAAATGGGCAATACCTTACATGAAAGTTTGGGAACCAAGAAGGTCACAGATCGTGAAATGAAGTTAAACTAGGCTGCTAGAGTTGCCACCTTGGCTCTATGCAAAGATCAAAGACTCTCTTTGGTGAGAAAAATCCACCCCCATTGTGCCTGCCAATCTACACATTATCTGCTAATTTTATAAACTACTTCCTTCCTAGAAATCCAAGCTAGCCTTATTTTATAGATGTGGAACTGCAGTCTCCTAGTTTCTGGATGAGCTTACACTGGGCCCTTTGGGCTTCCGTCTTCTCACTAGGCCATGTTATGGAAATTGCACAACGGACCTATTGCTTCAAAGGAGAGTCACACAACACTCCCCAGCCACTGTGTTGACAGCCCTGGGCTGGAAGAAAGGCAGCAGTCTTCACAGAGCTCACTTTACGGCCGGGCTCACCCTTCACCCCAAGACAGCTTTGATCACTGTGAAGTTTCCACAAACACAGAATGAATGAGGAAGAAGGTGGTTAGGTTTTCAGTGTGATCCACGTGGACGAGAGGTGAAGGATGGAACGTCTGTAGCAACAAGGTTTTTTTAGCTCCTTGACTTTACATGGCTGTCAGTTTCCCCTTAATGTATAGGTTTAAAATAGTTGTATATTTTCTTGCTTTTTATCACTTTTCATCATGTAATGAAGATTTGAAGGTGTAAGCCACTTACGGCTTAATTTACTAATGCAATTCGGTAGTGAACAAGTGCAGGAAGCAGCCTGCCTGCCATCAAATTCCAATTCTTTCCTTTCTGCTTTCTAGCTGTGTGGTTTCAGGCAAGTTACTTAGCCAATCTGTGCTTTGGTTTCCTCATCAGTTAAATGGGTGTAATAATAATAATATCTATCTCATAAGGCTATGGTGGGATAACATGTATTAATATATGTGATGCATTTGGAAGTGTACTTGGCATAGGAAAATTTCAAGAAGTAGTAGCTATGTTTTATTAAGTTCTTGACTGGCAGCCAACCAAATTCCAGGAACTGGGGACACCTGCTGTGCGCTCAAGCCTAGGCTAAGCACTGTTGGGGAGTTTTAAAATAAGGTAATTAACAGGTCACTCTGAAAAGTCCTAAAATCTATCAGGAACCAAAACAAAAACAGACTAAGCAAAACTCTGAGGCATATTAGTAAGAAAGAAGTTAAGAACGGGCAGTACATAGGAAGCTAGCAGTGTCTGCACCAGTCACGGTGTCACATGATCACCTCAAACCCCAGGGATGCTGGGAAATTGTTCTAAATGGCCAATGCGATGACAGCAGCATTAGCAGGCAGTTTCTGCTTCCAGCTCTAAGTGTTACTCTTTCTTCCTTATCTCTTCACTCTCCCCCTCCCAGAAAACAAGAGTGTGTTTCCATCTTGCAACCATTTAGGAAAGGCCACAAGAATTTCAGATCATGGTTCTGACAGTCCTGAGCCTCTGAACCAGATCCCAGGCACATGAGGAAAGACAACAATGTCCACCCTGTAATAGTAATATGTTTAGCTGCTCTTGAATGCGTTGCATTATTTGTGCCAAAACAGACTCTAACTAATATGGTAATCACGGCTTCTGTGAAAATGGACAAATGTTTCAAAAGTGAAGAAAAAGGAAACTGAGGACACTGGAAACTATAAGGCAGTCACAAACCTGGTAATACCTCTCTCCCTCCATCCGTTCCAAAACTACTTCCAGAGTCTGGAACTTGTGCACAATATGGGCAACTTCATATAAACGGATCGTGCTGATATTTCAACCTATTCTCTTGGAAGCCAAAATAATTAAAGGATGTATCTACATATGATGATAATAGATGACAGATAGATAGATATAAATAAATAAATAAGCTAATTAAGAAGCAGCAAATATATCTATATATTTATTTATTTAAAGCAAGAAGAAGGGACTATGAAAAGAGAACAATCTGAGAACGATAGACTTCTTAGAGATATAATTGCCAAGATAGCAAGTCATTAGACATTCTAGAAAATAGAGAATTCTCACACAATATGAAGCAAAAGAAAAACCAAAATATACATCCAAAATTGAATGAACTGAAGTTTCAGAAAGGGACAATGGAGAAGATGTAGGGGAGAAAATTGACAAATAAATAATAAACATAAAAAATGAAAAAAGAAACTCAAAAAGGAAAAAAAGGCAAGTGGCCAATGCACAGATTAGGTTATAAAAGAAATGTAAATTATACTGACCATGAGATATTAGTTTTATCCATCAAATTGGCAAAATTTAAAAACAATAACATCTGATGTAGTTTAAGTTGTGGGCAAACACAATTTCAAGGACTATTGGTAAGGGTTAGTACCGGTACAATATTTCTGAAGGACACTGTAAAAATCTGTAGGATAATATGTATTCATTTTAATGTGGCAATTCTACTTCTGGGCACTTCATTAGGAAATTATTGGGTGATCATACCAATGTGTACATACCTGAAGGTTTATGAAATGATATTTTTAGTAGCAGAAACTAGAAATGCTGCATGTTCCTCAGTAAAGAGCCAGGTTTCTAGGGAGAGCTACATCCTACAATGCTACCAAGTAGGTTTCAGCATGGTTCACGGTCATGATTTATCACGTGCCAAATTCAAGTGATGAAATAGTGCATATTGTATTATCCCATTTGCATAAATATATGTCATATTTGATATATTTAATTTAAATGTTTGGAATGATATAGTTTCATTGTGAAGTTGCTATCACAAACTTCTAGAGGTTTATAATGAACATTTTCTTTTTAGTTTTCAGATTTGTTAGTTATCTTCTTTACAGTTAGCATGCATTACCCATTCAATCAGAAAAAATAAACACAGCTATTTACATTTTGGTGGGGAAAGGAGAATAAGGAATGCCTCTCAATTGCAGCTGTGATGGCACAGACAGCTTGGAGCAGAAGTGCTCATGTTAAAATTATGAGGCCGGGTAGTTCACCAGATGTCTCCTTAGTGTTAGATCAAGACCAGCCCTTTCAAACCCAAGTCATCATTTTGGAAGCTTTCCTTTCATGTTAACTACAAGCATACCTTATTTATGTGCTCTTTACTTTATTGCGCTTTGCAGGCGTTGCATGCTTTTGCAAATTGAAGGTCTGTGGCAACCTTGGGTCAAGCAAGTCTATCAGTGCCATTCTTCCAACAGTAAGTGCTCGTTCGTGTCTCTGTGTCACATTTTGGTAATTCTCACAATATTTTGAACTTTTTCATAATTATTGCATCTGTTTTGGTGATCTGTGGTCAGTGATCTTTGATGTTACCATTGTAATTGTTTTGAGGCACCAGGAACCATGCCCATACAAGACGGCAAACTCCATTGATAAATGGGTGTGTTCTGACTTCTCCACCAACTGGCCATTCCCCTGTCTCTTTCTTTCTCCTCAGGCTTCCTTATTCCCTGAAACAACAATATTAAAATTAGGCCAATTAATAACCCTACAATGAACTCTAAGTGTTCAGGTGAAAGGAAGAGTCACACTCTCTCACTTTCTTTTTTTTTTTTTTTTTTTTCTGAGATGGAGTCTAGCTCTGTCGCCCAGGCTGGAGTGCAGTGGCGCAATCTCGGCTCACTGCAAGCTCCGCCTCCCGGGTTCATGCCATTCTTCTGCCTCAGCCTCTCCAAGTAGCTGGGACTACAGGCGTCCACCACCACGCCTGGCTAATTTTTTGTATTTTTAGTACAGACGGGGTTTCACTGTGGTCTCGATCTCCTGACCTCGTGATTCGCCCACCTCGGCCTCCCAAAGTGCTGGGATTACAAGCGTGAGCCACCGCGCCTGGCCCACACTCTCTCACTTTCAATCAAAAGCTAGAAATGATTAAGCTTACTGAGGAAGCCATGTTGAAAACCAAAATAGGCCAAATGTTAGGTCTCTTGTGCCAAATAGTTAGCCAAGCTGTGAATGCCAAGGAAAAGTTCTTGAAGGAAATTAAAAGTGCTACTCCAGTGAACACATGAATGATAAGAAAGCAAAACAGGCTGATTTCTGATATGGAGAAAGTTTTAGTGGTCTGGACAGAGAATCAAACCAGCCACAACATTCCCTTAAGTCAAAGTGTAACCCAGAGAAAGGCCCAGGTTTTCTTTAATTCTACAAAGTCTGAGAGAGGTGAGGAAGCTGCAAAATAAATGTTTTGAAGCTAGCAGAGGTTGGTTCTTGAGGTTTAAAAGAAGCCATCTTCATAACATAGAGTGCAAGGTAAAGTAGCAAGTGCTGATGGAGAAGCTTCAGCCAGTTATCCAGAAGATCTACCTAAGATCATTGATGAAGGTGGCTACACTAAACAACAGATTTTTTTTTTTTTTTTGAGACGGAGTCTCACTCTGTCGCCCAGGCTGGAGTGCAGTGGCATGATCTCAGCTCACTGCAACCCCCGCCTCCTGAGTAGCTGGGATTACAGGTGTGAGCCACCATGCCCAGCTAATTTTTGTACTTTTAGCAGAGACGGGGTTTCACCATGTTAGTCAGGCTGGTCTTGAACTCCTGACCTCATGATCCACCCATCTCGGCCCCCCAGAGTGCTGGGATTACAGACGTGAGTCACTGCACCCAGCCACAACAGATTTTTAATGTACACAAAACAGCCTTCGATTGGAAGAAGATGTCATCTAAAACTTTCATAGGTAGAGAGAAGTCAATGCTTGGCTTCAAAGCTTCAAAGGTCAGACTGACTCTCTTGTTAAGGACTAATGCAGCTGGTGACATGAAATTTAAGACA
This sequence comes from Symphalangus syndactylus, assembly GCF_028878055.3. Classification (NCBI taxonomy): domain Eukaryota; kingdom Metazoa; phylum Chordata; class Mammalia; order Primates; family Hylobatidae; genus Symphalangus; species Symphalangus syndactylus. Next base: position 85,728,205 of record NC_072426.2, read on the forward strand.
ATGCTCATTGATCATTCCAAAAATACTAAAGCCCTTAAGAATTATGCTAAATCTCTACCTGTGTTCTATATATGGAATAATAAAGTCTAGATGACAGCACATCTATTTACAGCATGCTTTACTGAATATTTAATGTCCACTTTTGAGACCTACTGCTCAGAAAAAAGGTTTCTTTCCAAATATTACTGCTCATTGGCAATGTACCTGGTCACCCAAGAGCTCTGATGGAGGTGTACAAGGAGATGAATGTTATTTTCATGCCTGCTAAAACAACATCCTTTCTGCAGCCCAAGAATCAAGAATTAATTTCAACTTTCAAGTCTTACTACTTAAGAAATACATTTTGTCAGGCCATTGCTTCCATAGATGATTATTACTCTGATAGGTCTGGGGAAAATACATTGAAAACTTTCTGAAAAGATTCATCATCGTAGATGCCACTAAGAGAATTCGTCATTCATGAGAGGAGGTCAAAATATCAACATTAATGGGAATTTGGAAGAAGTTGATCCAAAACCTTATGGATAACTTTGAAAGATTCAAGATTTTGGTAGAGAAAGTAATTGCAGATGTGGTGGAAATAGCAAGAGACCTATAATTAGAAGCAGAGCCTGAATACGTGGCTGAATTGCTGATTTTTGGTGATTAAACTCGAAAGAAAGAGGAGTTGCTTATGGATGAGCAAAGAAACTGATTTCTTGAAATGCAATCTACTCCTAGTGAAGTAGCTGTGAACATCATTGGAATGACAACAAAGGATTTAGAATATTACATGAACTGATTTGACAAATCAGGTTTGTGAGGATGGACTTCAAATCTGAAAGTTCTGTGTGCAAGATGCTATCAAACAGCACTGCATGCTACAGAGAAATCTTTCATTGAAAGAAGGCTCAATTGATGCTAAAAACTTCATTGATGTCTTATCTTAAGAAATTGACACAGCCACATCAACCTTCAGCAACCACCAACCTGATCAGTCAGCAGCCGTCAACATCGAGGTAAGACCCTCCACCAGCAAAAAGATAATGACTCATTGAAGGCTCAGACGATTGTTAACATTTTTAGCAGCAAAGGATTTTTAAATTAAGGTATGTTTTTTAGACAGTGCACACTTAGTAGACTGCAGTATACTGTAAATTATAACTTTTATATGTACTGGGACACCAAAAAACCTGTGTGACTTGTGATATAGTTTGGCTGCGTCTCTTCCCAAATGTCATCTTGAATTGTAGCTCCCAAAATCCCCACGTTTCATGTGGGGGACCCGGTGGGAAGTAATTGAATCATGGGGTGGGGGATGGGGTTTTCCCATGCTGTTCTCATGATAGTGAATAATTCTCATGAGATCTGATGGTTTTATAAAGGATAGTTCCCCTGGACACGCTCTCTTTCCTGTTGCCATGTAAGATGTGCCTTTGTTCCTCCTTTGCCTTCCACCATGATTGTGAGGCCTCCTCAGCCATGTGGAACTGTGAGTCCATTAAACTTCTTTTTCTTTATAAATTACCCAGTCTTGGGTATTCCTTCATAGCAGTATGAAAATGGATGAATACAACTTGCTTTATTGAGATATTCACTCTACTGCAGTGGTGTGGAACCAAACCTGTAGTATCTCCATGGTGTGCCTATATGTTTGGGTAATGACCCTGTGTAGGTGCAAGTTCAACTCATTCATTTGCTAAGAGGTACTTTTTATAACAGGTTTATCTTGGGGTGTTCCTCAGGAAGTCACATAACTTAAAGTTAGACATCTTCTGCTAAACTTTGCTAAGCCTTTTATGACAAACATGAGCATTTAGTAACATCTATTTTAAATTTTGCAGCCCAGAATTATTGCTATAATATTAAAATCTTGGGCCTTGAACACATTCTGTCTATTGATAAAATAGATTCCAATTTATGTCTTCATACATTATTCTCCAAATTTTTTTTAGTGCTGTGCAGTTGCTTTTTTTACTGTGTTAGGAACTGGAGCTATGATGGTGTTAAGGTTGAATGGTGTTCACCCAAAATTCATATGTTGATATCTTAACACACAGAACCTCAGAATGTGACCTTATTTGGAGATAGAGACTTTACAGAGGTGTGGTGAGGTAATTAGAATGGGCCCTAATCTAATAGGAGGAGTGATGTCCTTATAAGAAAGGGAAATTTGGAGACAGCCATACAGTTGAGAGAAGGCCATGTGAATATGCCAATGGCGATCTACAGCCAAGGAGAGTGGCCTAGAACCAGCCCTGATGACACTGTGATTTCAGACTTCCAGCCTCCAGAATTTCAAGCCAATACATTTTGTTCTCTAAGCCACTCAGCTTGCAGCACTTTGTTACAGCAACCCCTGCAGACCAATATAAACAGTGAGCAAGTCAGCAATGGGCTTGGCCCTCCAGAAGCCTCTTGTGCAGTGGAGAGAGGTCAGCCCTGGATGCTGGGCAGGGGTGGGACAGGCAGCATGATCTGCTCTCAGGCTGGTGTCCTGGTTAAGCAGCTGTCCAGCTCTCTGCAGAGCATGGAATCTGGGATTCACTCTGACTAAGCATTTTTTTGTCATCCTTCAAACGAAAAGGCAAGGGAGGCCAGCTTCACTGCAAGTATCAGGGAGTCAAACCTTGAAAACATCATCACCTCACATTTAAAGTTGAGCAAAAATTATTCATTGAGAATTTGGCGAAGGATTAATCCAGAGCAGCATGGACCTCGTTCTCAGAGCCCCTCCCGTGGAGCTCTTTTCACGAAAGTGTGCTTCCTGCTTAAAGTGCAGACATGTGGAAAGCAAACTCAAAGGCAGCTGGGAAACCCACCATTGCTAACTCTGTGAGGATATTGGTAAAGGACGCTGTCCCTGGCCCTATACAGTGACAGGGCTGTGGGTCTCAAGTATCAGCAGCATAAAGTGCAGTATGCAGTCGTTACAGTTTGTTTATATCAAGGACACTGTAATTCATGTCACAGGATCCTGTTTTCCTTTTCTGGTGGGTTGCTTGGAGTCCCAGAAACACTTTAAGATCCCTTTGTGTGTGGACTCTTATAAAGCATATTTCATGCCTCATCTTACTATTTCTACTCTCTTAGCCCCACTCACTCTTTTTTAACCCATACCAATTTTCATAAGCCCCCTCCAATAATTATTTATATGAAGAGGGGCATGAATATTTGAAATTAAATAGGTAATTTAATTAACTCTAGCAGACACCCAAAGATACTTTATTCAGTTATTTGTTTTAAAATGAATTAACACCTTGGAAAATATTTTTATTATATTTATTTATATTTAATATTTATTTTTATTTATTTTATTTAGTGTTTATACTTAATGTCTATATTTAACGTTCAGAAAAAAGAAATCCCAGGATGGACTTCTCTTTCCAGAAATATCCCCACTAGCTTTTGATGCAGAGCAAAAACTAGGAGTGGCTCCAGGTGCCTCTGAGAGCAGACTGTGGACCCAGGAAGCAGAGCAAGGCTCTGGTCAAGGGCTTTCCTGAGCCCAAAGCAGGGTCGTCTGGCAAAGTGTTCTCACCGCTAGACCCAAAAGTTTCATCTCATTATAACATTAAGCTCTTTAAAGTTCAGGATCTTGTCATCTAAGTCAGGCACAGAGACCTAAAAACTGAAAAAAGAAATTATTTGCCCCTCATTCCTAATTCAGAATACAATCATGAGACAGAGACAGAAGAATAACTAAATAGACACTTCCACCCAGAAGGAGTTGAAAGGGAGGTACATTACAACTGCTGAAATCTACCTGGGCTCCAGCAGAACCTCCTGCTCTGGGATAAGAGAATGTCCCTGATTAGAAACTGGTTCTGTTCCCTGGAGCTGATGCCATAATTCATTGTCCTCAAAAGCTTTGGGATCCACTATTTGATATCTTAATTTTTCTATAAGAAATGGCCATGTTTGCAGTCGAGTAGCAAGTTTCATGATCTCAGTCCCTGCCACAGCAGTGAGGTCCCTTAGATCTGCCGAGACAAATGAAATAACCGATACAATACAAATTATTATTTTTTTCTTTTTTCTTTTCTTTCTCTTTCCCTTTCTTTCTTTCTTTCTTTCTTTCTTTCTTTCTTTCTTTCTTTCTTCATTCTTTCTTTTTTTATTTTTGGTGAGGCCTTACTGTGTTGCCAAAGCTGGAGTGCAGTGGCACAATCTCAGTTCACGGCAGCCTCCCCCTCCCGGGTTCAAATGATTCTCATGCCTCAGCCTCCCAAGTAGCTGGGATTACAGGCGTCTGCCACCAAGCGTGTGTATTTTTTGTATTTTTAGTAGAGACAGGTTGGCCATTTGGCCAGGCTGGTCTCAAACTCCTAACCTCAGGTGATCTGACCATCTCAGCCTCCCAGAGTGCTGGAATCACAGGTGTGAGCCACCGCTTCCAGCCACAAATAATATATTTTTAAATATAATGCTTAGCTGGCACAGAAGTTAGAAATCCACAGAATAGTTTGAAAATATCAGGGGTCAATCCAGGTTCTGTGAGACTGTAAATGTACAAAATGTGCCTTGTTAACGAAAAGAATACCAAATTTTAAAAAGCAAAATTAGGCTCAGTGGATTAGAAAGAGCTCATGAAAATGAAGCATCCTGAAAAACTCATATTTCATTAGCTTCACAGTACATCCACTTGTGGAAAGCAATAAACCTTGAAATGAAGTATATCAAGTATATCAGTTGAGATGACAGTAGATATTGATAAGCTTTAGACATTCTTAAATGTGCATACTGAAATAGCTAAGATAATCACTAATAGAATAGACAATTATATTTGTAAAACAAGTAGAGGGATAATAGTGGAATCTGATTTTAAAGCACTCCATCCAAAATAAGGCACAAAAGGAAAGGACAAAAAAAAATGCTATGAACTAGTAACAAAGAGATGTCATGAACAATGTCATAGCAATAAATGACGAGAAAGATACATATCTAAAAAATTCCTTACTAAAATTATTTCAAGAAGATGTAGGAGGCCTCATTAGTTGCTAAAATTCTTTCACAAAGGAAACCCCAGACCCCAGCGGCCTTACAGTTGATTTCTATCAAACATCAAAGATCAAATAGTTTTATCTTACCCACACTCTTCCAAAGAATAGAAAAAGTGAAAGCACATCCCAACTCATTTTATGAGGCTATCATATGTCTGATACTAAGAACAGATGAGTAACTGCAAGAAAGTAAAGCTACAGATTAAGTTTCTTTATAAATAAAAGTGAAAACATCGAAATAAAACTGCCATAAAGAACACACAAAGGAAAATGTATAAAGAATCATACATCATAATCACGTTGAGATTATCCCAGGAATAAAAGTTGTTTAATTTTGAAAATCAATTAGTGTAACACATCACATCAACAGATCGAAGGCACAAAGTCCGTGCTCAGGTTTACAGATGCAGAGATCTGTTTGACAAAACTCAACATCCACTCATGACTTAAAACAAAACGAAACTTGTAACAAAACAAGAATGGGAAGAACTTCCTTAACTTACTAAAGAGCACCTAACAAAACCTACAGCAAATCACATGTAAAGATGTTTACGACATTCCCTTTAAGATCATAAAAATGGCAAGAATGCCTGCTTTTCTCTTTCCTGCTCAATAATGTATTAAAGGGCTTAACCAGTGCAGTAAGAAGAAAAAAGAAATAAAAGAGAGATTGGAAAGCAATAAACAAAGCGTCATTATTTGTAGATGTTAAGATTTTCTATATAGAAAACCCCAAAGAAACCACAGATAATTTTTTAGAACTAAGAGACAAATTTACTAGTTGAATTTTTTAAATTCAAAACACGAAAGTCACACTGCATTTCTGAACATCAGCAACTTGAATTTACAAAATACGATTTTTTAAAGTTCGATGCTGTTTGAAAATAACACAGAAAAGCAACAGGTGATGAAGACATTATTCAGGATGACAGTCGCTTGCAGGGAGTAGGTGCAGTATAACTGAGGAAGGGGACATTATGGGTTTCTAGTACATTTGGAAAGGTCTGTTTCTTAAGCTGGGTGGTAGATTCATGATGTCTATTGGATTTTTCTTGTTTCAGCTGTACATATACTCTTTTTGGGCTCTTTTTATATTAGATTATTTTGCAATTCTTATTATTAAAAACAGTTTCAATTCTTTTTATGTATTTTATTGTTTGAAATTATTTTATGCTATTTTTAAAAAGCAGAGCACCATATCTCTGGTATTATTACCATGATGTTAAAATATGTATGTACAGTGGGAAGTGGCAGGGAGTACAAATGACAAATTAAGAAGCTGGAAGGATTTAAGTTGGACGATGACATAAAAAATCCTTAGGGCTTAAATCCCATGTTAAAGAATTTTTACTCTGTTCTAAAGCAATAACTATATACTCCATCAGGAAACAGTATGTGTTCACACAATCAAGGGATTAGGTGTATGGCACTTGTGTTTTAGGAAGGTAATTGGCATAATGCTGGGATGACCATTTTGGAATTTTAGAAATGGCTTTCTCTGCAGCTTGAATTTCTCTGGTGATTTACCAGTAGCTAAAGCCTCCTCTCCTTGGCTTCCCCAAACTTTTCAAGTGTAAAGTGCCAGGGCCCCTCTGTTGTGAGGTGTCCTGTCACATGGACTCAGCCAGAGCTCCCCTGTGTTCTATGGAAAAGGCAAACGAGACGAAGTGGACCTAAAAGGGCAACACTTGTTTTGTAGTCTACAGCACGCAGGGACCGAGCCTGTGCCAACACCATCCCCAACATAGATGAGCTCTGACCTTTAGGATGCTTGCAGCCATGTGGCTCTAGCTCATCCCTCTGTCCCTGCCTCTGCCCTGAGTCTCGCCTTCTTGGCAGCTCCTTCTTTTCTCTGGCCTGCACTTGCTCTGTGAATGGTCCCCTGGTTTTGTCCCCTAGCATTGTGTCTCAGACACAGTTCTCGCTCCCCCTCCATCCTGATCCTGCCTGGCCGTCCTTCTTTCTGGAAGAAGCTCAAACCCCTGGTCCCCAGACCGGGGCCACTGTTGTAACCACCATTCCCTGACCAGGCCTGCTCAAGCCTATCCATTGTCTCAGCTCCCCCATCATTAAGATAAAGGCTTTGATTCTGATTAGTATTTGCTTAGCTCCTTAGATCAGAGTGGAAATAGGTATTCTCAGGGTTTGGCCTTGATCTGGAAAAACTGTGGGTTGTAACCATTAGTGGATTATGAAATCATTTTGGTGGGCCATAACCAGGGTTATTTAAAAAAAAATAGAATAGAATAGCAAAGATCAAATGGTCTCCCACATCGTAAAGGTAATGTATTAGCCCGTTTTGTTGCTGCTGACAAAGACATACCTGAGACTGGGAAGAAAAAGAGGTTTAACTGGACTTATAGTTCCACATGGCCAGGGAAGCCTCAGAATCACGGTGGGAAGTGAACGGCAAGACATGGCAGCAGCAAGAAAAAATGATGAGGAAGCAAAAGCGGAAACCCCTGATAAACCCATCAGATCTTGTGACTTATTCACTATCACAGGAATAGCAACGGAAAGACCAGCCCCATGATTCAATTACCTCCCCCTGGGTCCCTCCCACAACACGTGGGACTTCTGGGAGATACAAATCAAGTTGAGATTTGGGTGGGGGCACAGCCAAACCATATCAGGTAAGTACTGTTTTGTTCTGTTTTTTAACTCACATCTCATTATTATTATTATTGTTATCATTATTATTATTGTTTTTGAGACAGGGTCTCCCTTGGTCGCCCAGGCCTTGGTCCAGTGGCACGATCTTGACTTGCTGCAACCTCTGTCTCCCGGGTTCAGGCGATTGTCCTGCCTCAGCCTCCCAAGTAGCTGGGATTACAAGCATGCACCACTACACCTGGCTAATTTTTATATGTTTAGTAGAGAGGGTTTCACCATGTTGGCCAGGCTGGTCTCAAACTTCTGACCTCAGGTGATCCACCTGCCTCGATCTCCGAAAGTGCTGGGATTACAGGCATGAGCCACCACACCCGGCCTTTGTTAGTTATCTTTATGTACTGAGTGTTGAGATTGTTATGAGCTGGATTGTACCCTCTCCAAATTCATAGTGGAAACCCTGCCTCCCAGAACCTCAGAATGGGACTGTATTTGGAGGCAAGGTCTTTAAAGAGGTGATGAAGTTAAAATGAGGTCCTTAGAGTGGATGCTAATCAATATGACTGGTGCCCTTATAAGAAGAGGAGATTGGGACACAGACATGGACACACAGAGGAAAGACCATGTGAGGACAGTGAGAAGATGGGATCTACAAGCCAAGCAGAGAGGCTTTGGGAAAAAACCAACTCTGCTGGCACCTTGATCTTGGACTTCTCATTTCCAGAACTGGGATAATTAATTTTTTGTTGTTTTCAGCAAGCAAGTCTGTGGCAGTTTGTTATGGCAGCCCTAGCTGACTAATACAGACATATAATATAATTCTTATGGGGTGAATTCAGTTGAAAACATTAGATATTCACTGGCTGGCCTTTCAAATTTTAGACCTCATTAACGGTTGAAAAGAGCAAAGTCCTATTCTGCAGTTTGTAAGGGAAGCTCTCTTGGGGATATTTGGAACTTAACAACATTTCCTATGATGCAGTGCTCTCATGCAGTGGGTCCCCAAGCAAAATCAAGCTTCAAAGATCTAGAGCTACAGTTCTCATCATGAAGACAGAGAAACACAAGCATGTGGGAACCAGCCACAGGATCCACAGACCAAACAGCACATTGCAGAAAAGGGTTAAAAAAGAACTGGACATGTGAAATGTCCACGGCCAGGCCCTGGGTCTCCCTAACACTGGATCCCTTGTGCGATGAGATAACATGAGTGAGGTAGTGGATGTTTCTGGATCCTGCTCCACCTCTTTCCATCAATCCACACTGAGCACCATCCCAACATAAATGAGGGCGAGCCCAGCTGCATTAGAGCAGGCCCTGCTCTTGGCTGGGGTGACGGCACGCTCACCACACGGTATTCCAAAGGTGAGTCCGTAAACTCTGTCCCCAGAGCACCATTTGATGATGACCTCACCTTGGAAGGTCTATTTTGAGTATCCAAGAGTCTCCCTCACACAGTCGTTGTATAACCTCCAGCGCTTGCTGCTAAAGAGTTTTCTGTCTCCAAAAATAATCTCCAAATGATGGTTAACACGACCCTGGCATAATTCATCCTCTACAAATAAGTGAAAGGGAGCTAATGCCCAACTCCTGGCACAGCCACAGAGCGGGTGTTGGAAGTGGAGGTGGCCATGATTTCAATCCTTGGCAGAGGGCTGCAGATTGGATGGGGAGCCAGGCGAGAGGCAAGAACACCATGCCCAAGATGCCTGGCATGGGCATTTCCTTCTGGCCGGGGCCAGGGAACAGTTTGAGGCTCCTCCACTATCCCACATAGAGCTTTGAGTGTCTGTCAGCTGAACTGGCTGCCCTACCATCCCTGAATGTCACCACGACTTTACTTTTTAAAGAGCTTCTTAATGGGTAGCTGAGCACCAGGTTGCAGTCACCACATTGTATTCCCTGACCCTTAATTCTGAGAATAGCATCTCTCATGTCCAACTTAGTCCTATCATTGACCACAGAGAGATACCAAGTATCATTGGGCGTGCTTCTACCCTAGATATAGTCTTATTGGAGGATCATTTTTAGGAGTAGAACTGCAGTATCTTGTGCAAAGAAAGCGATGTTGTGGGCCCCTGGCTTTCTTCACATGTTCCTTCTCCTACTCATTCAGTGTCTGGTTTATCTGAAATATTTGAGCCTGCAAAGAGCCGGAGGATGGACGAGGTTACTGAACATCTTCAGTGTCTCATAAATCTTTGCAACGGTCCTGGAAGTGATCATTAGTATACCCACTTTGCAGACAAGGAGACTGAGTCCTGGAGGTCAAATAACTTGCCCTAGGTCACCACACTGTGAAGGGGACAAATCTTCACAGTTTACTTGTTGGCCATGGTCTATGACCTTGGCATTCTCCCTCATGCTGAAGCTGGAAAAGAGAATCAGTTCAGAGGGAGATAGGAATGATGGGGGCTAGCCCAGTGATGACTGAAGGTGCCAAGAAAGCTTCCAGGGCAGCCCAAAGGCAGGCCCTGGAGATGGTTCAGAGCCAACCCCGGGTTCAAAAACCTCTGAACTGAAGTACATTCTGACTTTAAAGGATCGATCCTTCCTTAGACTTTGGAGACATTGGCCCATGAGGGAGGCAGAGCCATGTGCTGGAAAGCTCAGGGTCTGGGGTCAGGTCCAGCTTCATGATTTACTAGCTGGGAGACTCTGGGCATGTTGCTGGACCCCTCTGTGCATGGGAGGATCCATCTCCTCATGCAGAAAATGAACATGGTGTTCTCTATCCGTCACCGTTCTTGAGCAGCCCCTGCCTTGTGCTGGGCCACTCTTGTTCCTCATGCCACCCGTGTAGACAGTGGCATACGCATACTGAGCTGCTCACTCACCGCTCACTGCACTTGGAGGTGCTGAAGCCAAATGGAAAATGTGGGCTTTCGCCACAGAGCTTTCCTTGTTTGAGTGAACTGAATCTTTATTTTCTTTTACAAGCAAAGAGCTTTTCATTAATTTGTGCCAGACCATTTAATATATTCTACAGTGTTCTTGTTTCACTTAATTTTCTGGATTTCCAAGAAAGCTTTAGGATTTGGTTTGGTGAGAGGCCTTGAAGGGACTCAAAGAAATAAGAAAAATTAGAAACAATGTATTCACAACAAGACTTCAGTTTAAGGATTTCATCAAGAAATAAGTACAATGAGATGTATCTGGGGGTTTTCCTCAGAAGTCACGATCTTGGTTTTTTCTAGACAATATAAGATTGATAAGAGCCGAAGCCAGAAATTCAATCACAAAAAAAACACTTCTCTGTTTGTTATGTTATAAATCATTAATCAGCAGTTAAAGCCCTGGATAGCAGGGAAAGAGATGCTTTTGAAGAAACTTTCACTGTAACCCACTTAAAAGCCATCTGGGAATGCTGCAACCCGGTGGGAAGGGTGTTTGCACTGAGAGCCAAGCTCATGTTTCTGAATCAGGTGAGAGTATTGATGCACTGGGAGCTCTGGTGATTTGCCTGAGGTTCAGAGATAGTGAGAGGATCTAGCAGACCCAGCAGATTCCAAAAACCTTCATTGCAGAGAGGGAGGGAGAAAGATCAGAAGAAACCAATGGGATCCTGCTGGGGTTGGGGGAGGGGCAGAGGGGACTTGGCTTTCCTACGGTAGGCATCTCCCAGGGCTGCCATCTCCCAGGGCTGCTTCCAAGATTACAGTGACAGAGCACAGCACAGAGAAGAGCTTTCCTGCACCAGGCTCAGTGGGGGCAGGGCAGCGGGCTCTGAGACCAGACCCTGCAGCAAGCTTCTGTCGTCTCTGAGCATTGGTTTCCTCAGCCACAAAATGGGACTAAGAATAGACCCTGTCTTAGAGGAGCTGTGTTAAGATCTGACACTTGATGGGTGACCCATCAGAGATAAAAATCCACACATGTGATTAGTAATATGATGCCCATTGAGAATGTTAGCATGCAACACAAATAAATATCATTGTTATCATTTGCATGAAGTAGGTGTATATGCTGGAGCAGCTGTACTTAAGTCCAGAAATAAGAAGACAATTGATCTGAGGACTCAGGAGAGAGCATGGCTGCTGCGTAGATGGTGCCTTCCATCGCTTGGCATAGGGAAGCCAAGCCAAAGCCTGTGTCTTGGGTAGCACGGGAGCTCTCAGGATGGCTTGAAATCTCCCACCTGGCCTGGGCCTGTTCACCTTCCCCTCCAGGTAGGGTTATCAGATAAATTAAAGAAATACATAATTAAATTAGAATTTCAGAGATGTAACAAATACTTTTTTAACATAAGTATATCTTAGGCAATATTTATGATATACTTATACTAAACATTTATTTGTCATTTATCCAAAATTCAAATGCAATGAACATTCTATCTTTTTATTTGCTAAATGTAGAAACCCTTCCTCCAGTTGGCCACTTACCACTTAATTGACTTGTTATGACATTTTTGTTATAATTTATTTTCTGATTATGAAAATAATGCACTCTTATTACAGAAAATCTTTAAAAATACTAATAAATAAGAAAGAAATGATAACTCATATGTAATACCATTAACTGATAATTGAAAGGCTGCAGTATTTGAAAATACTTAAAAATTGTGGCCTCATTCTTGAATTTTACATGGTTGAGATGCTACTTTATGTGTAGGCTTGTATATTTGTTTGGTTTAGCATTATACCACGATCTCCCTGTCGCTAAATTTTTTCTCCACTGGATTCTGTCATCTGGCACAGCAGCTTTCTCTTTTTGCTGAAAAAGTTGGTGGTTTTCAATATGTGTATCTCTGTGCATAAACTCTGTCCACACCTCTTCAGTTGATCTCTCAAGTGGCTTTTAAAATTATTCCTATATATATATATATAATGAAATAATCTGAAAGTGATGACATTTAATATCTCATGGTGACTTTTTTCTACAGCTCTCCTGGGTGCAGTCAAAGCTTCACTCCCTACGCCCTACTGAACTATTAGCTGACTGATTCCCACTTGTCCGTGCCCCAGGACTCCACAGAAGCTCCACATGCTTCCACAAGCTGATGTGCCAGTTCCAAGAGGAGGAAGAAAAGCTGGCACTCAGCCTCTATTTCTCCCCAAACTCCACAGTCATTCAATTCTGCAAAAAAAAAAAAAAAAAAAAAAAAAAAAAAAAAAAAAAAAAAAAAAAAAAAAACCATTGCTTTGAAAAACATAAAATGAGATCTATCAAACAGCATCTTGTATTTTAAAGTGGAAAGAATGGACTTTGGAATCATCTTTGGCAGCTAATAGGCTGGGACACGCAGAGAAAGAGCTTGCCTGCCTCTGCAGACATTCCTTGGACGAGTGGCTCTAAATCTCAGCTACACACTCAAATAGCTGCAGGAGGTTTAAAAACTGTCAAATCTCCCAGCCCCTGCCCAGCCCAGTCAATATTTATCTCAGGAGGAGGAGCCCCCAAACCAGTGTCTTTTCACAGAGCTCCCTACATGACTTTGATGTGTGGCCAGGTGATATCTCCTGAGTTAGGAGACACTGACGCTATCACTCACACCTAGTCAAATGAGAGAAGTTGGGGATGACAGAAGAATGCAGGCAACCTACCTACCTGAAGCTGGGGCCTCAAGGTCACCATGCCCTTGAGTGAGCCCTATATGGGTCTACCCTGTGTCTGATGGTTCTCAGCAGGCACAGCTTCTCTTCAGGGTTTCTGCCAACATCTTCCCTGCATGTGGAAAGTGGCCCGGTCCCCCTAGACTCAGCTCAAGTCCTCCCCTTTGCTCAGGTTCCCTCCGAGTCCCGGTACCTCCCCATGCTGCAGACCTCCTCATGACTCCTTCCTCCCTGAGGCCTGGCCGTCTGCCCAGGGCAGGATGCGCCTCATGTAGACCAAGGGAAAGAGCCAGCAGCTCCTTCCCATTAGCCTGTCCTCCTCCGCATCTGAAGAGAAGCTTTGGAAGGCCAGCGCCCCCACTTGTCCTGAGGATGGAGGGGCTGTTCCCTCTAGCCCACACCTCGAATTCTAGGACTAACTTTCACTTTTTGGAAGCCAGAGCCACTCCTGACCATTCAGGGCCTTTCAGCATTCAGAAGGGACACTGACTCCTCCTTAGATACCACATGTAGGACAGGAGGGAAGTTCAAGAGTGGTGTCAAGGGCCAGAGACAGGGAAGCTGGGGGGTCCGAAAGAAGCTTCCAGGAGATGTCTTCACTGCAAAATACCATAGACCAAGGGGCTAGGGGCTAAAACAAGACATGGATTTCTCACAGTTCTGGAGGTTGGGTGTTGGAGATTAAGGTGCCAGCCAGCATGGAGGGTCCCTGGTTAGGACTCTCTTCCTGGCTTACAGATAGCCGACTTCTCACTGTGTCCTCACATGCGGGAAAGAAAGCTCTGTTCCCTTCATCTCCTCGTAAGGGCTAATCCCATCATGGAGGCACCACCTTCATGACCCCATCTAACCGTAATTACCTCCCAAAGGCACCACCTCCCATAATATCACCCTAGGGCTTGGGGCTTCAACATATGGATTTGGAGAAACACAGACATTCAGTCCATAGCAAGGCACTTGAGGAAGTTGGGGCATGAGAGCAGAGGAGACACCCACACATCTCAGGAGAGCAGTCACGTGTTCGGAGGACATCAAGCCACGCTGAAGGCCCCTAGCCATGCTAGGGTGAGCATGCTCTAGCCATGGACTTGGAGATGAGGTGGGGGTTGCCCTTGAGACCTTTCATCTAGGACCTCCCAAGTTCCATGAAGAGACAAGAGAAAACAGTAAGGGCACTGTATTCAAGGGAAGAGGAGTGATGAGTCCCTATTGGGTTCCTCAGTAATGTCTTCCAGGACAGTCTATTGATTACACCTCTGCACCAGTCAGTAGATTTTTAGTGAGGCCTGGTAATGTGCCAGATGCTGTGCTGTGAGTGAGATGTGCACATTTCCTTCCTCGTGGAGCTCACACTCTCATGGGGCAGACACACAATCACACAATCGCACACATGTGCAGTATGCAGAGCCTCCCTGCAGGCTGGCCCATGCCTTCCAGCTGCGTTCACCTGATAGGAGGGCCAGCTGGAGACCAGAGGCTGGAGGCAGCTGAGGAGGAATGTGGGCACTGGTTTTCTGACTCCCTGCCTGCTGCATTCTCCGCAGCAGGCCCAGCTCCCGCTCAGCCCCCATGCTGCACGAGGTTCTGAGAATCACTCCTGCCCCCACTCCATCAGGTCTGGGGAGGTAGAGTTCCCCACTTAACGTAGCTCCACTGGCTTAGCGGACCACCCCACCCCAGGGGCTTTACCTAAACCAGTCGTCACATTTTGTAGACAGTCCCCTCACTGAACTCTGATCAAATTACCCAATTTAAATATACCATCTGTTTCCCACAGGGTCTCTGACCGACCCAATGACCTAGTCTGGGAAGTTAGGTAGTCTTCTGAGAAAAGGATGTTTGAGCTGAACTCTGAAGGATTAAATTCTCATTGCTTTTAATAGTAGGATCCAACATGTGTGTTTAGTCAGTAGTGGGGGTCCTGGTAACTTTGAGGCTGTAGTGAGGGGTGCTGCAGGGGACACAGGGGAACCCATGAAGTCCCTCACCCCACCTCTTAGCCATGCCTGACCAGGGTGGGCATCACTAGACCCGGGCTCAACTATAAGAAAGAGCAAGAACCAACAAACATTTCTTAAGCACCACTCCGGGGCCAGGCCGTGTGCTGGGCCTGAACACTTCTCATAGGTGACGTGGAGACCTGGGGGTGGCTGCCATCTGGTGCTCTGGGTTTTGAGGGGTGCTCTCTAAAAGACCAAGCTGAGCAACAGGAGGCCCAGAAATGGGGGCTCCCATTAGGCATTCTGGCCAGTCTCACAGCACAGCCAGAAGGGTCAGCACAGCGGGCAGGGGAGCAGAGGGGAGGATGTGCTCCTCAGCCAGGCAAAGGCCTGGTCCCCAGGACTGAGGTCCTAGAGAATCAGGGATGCAGGAGAATGATGAAGAGAGAGGTCCCAAGGCCAAAGACAATAAATAAGGTGAACTGTCAGAAAGTCTGGGAGAAAGATGATTTGAGGGTCACCCGAGAGGCTTGCTGTCAAATGTCCCAAGATCGGACAGTCGAGGGAGGCAGCACGATGGAAGAAATCTAGCCCTGTCCGTCAACATAAGCCTGATTGCAAGTGCACTGTTGGAGTCATGAAAAATGTAATGTCTAGTTCTGGGGTGAGCAGGGCCACTCAAAGATACTCCCATGGGAACCGAAGAAAGGGTAGAAGCCCAAAGAGCCATACAAGGCAGCAAGTTCAGGAAGCCACCAGAATGTCAGTGGGATGTTTAATTTTGAAAATCAATTAATGTAACATGTCATATCAACAGATCGAAGGCAGAAAGTCCATGCTCAGGTTTATAGATGCAAAGATCTGTTTGATAAAATTCAACTCATGACTTAATAAAGAAGCAAAATCTATGGCAAATCACATGTAAAGGTGTTTAAGATATTCCCTTTAATATCAGAAAAATGGCAAGAATGCCTTCTTTTATCTTTTCAATGCTGTAATGCATTAAATGGCTTAGGCAGTGCAATAAGAAGAAAAAAGAAATAAACTGAGCTTCCTCTGCCCTTGGGAGGTGGGCAGAGGAATTTGGAAAGCAATAATCCAAGCTGTCATTATTTGAGGCAGATAGATAATTGAAAGTACCTCTGATTGGTTGCAGCAGCCAATCAGATGTTTGCATAGAGGAACTTTGTAACTTCAGACTCTGGTTGCTTTCCAAAACAATTAGACTGATTGCCGACCACCACTTCATTTACATGGGGTGATCACCAAGTGGCCAATGGGAAACCTCTAGGGGATATTTAGACCCCGGAAGATACTGTAACCAAGGCCCTTGAGCTGCTGCTCTGGCCCACTCCCACCCTGTGGCATGTACTTTCATTTTCAATAAATTTCTACTTTTGTTACTTCAGTCTTTCCTTGCTTTGCTGTGTGTTTTGTTCAATTCTTTGTTCAAAACACCAAGAACCTGTACAACTTGCAGTCAAGACCCTCTACAGGTAAAAAGCTGGGGAATGCTCCTTCCGGGGTCCCAAGGGGAGACTCTGGTCCTTGCCTGGCTGAGCTTCTGGTGGCTGCCAGCATTCCTTGGCTTGTGGCCGCATCACTCCACTCTCCATCTCCATGGTCACATCACTTCTTTTCTGTCTGTTTTCAATCTCCCTCTGCCTCTCTTATAAAGACATTTGTGGTGCATTTAGGGCATACCTGGATACTACAGGATAATCCCCCTTGTCAAATTCCTTAACCTAATCACATCTGGAATACATTGTTTTTGCCTAGAAATTCACATTCGCAGGTTGCAGGGATTAGGACCTTCTCAGGCACCAAACGATAAGAAATCATCTTTCTAAGTAACTCACATGGAGTGGCCGCTGGGTCCTAGAGGCACTGTTGGCCTGACAGCAGAACTCAGGGACTCTTAATGCCCTTGCAAAATGAATGCATTCGCATATGGGAAGGTCTCTTGGAGTCCACCTTAGCTCCTCTCGCACAAGGTAGCCGACCTGGCCACCTTCCTCACTTGGATAGAGAGCACTGGGGAGCTCTCAAAAAGCAGCCAGGCCCTAGATCAATTCAGTCAGGACCAGTAGGGGTGGGGTCCTTGCACCAGTAGGTTGTTTAACCTTCTCAGGTGATTCTGTTGTTCAGGTAGGGCTGGGAACCATGAACCAGGTGGATATTAATGTCCCTTGCAGGTGAGATATTTGACAAATAAGCAGAAATGGAGCCAGGGGCTTCACTCTGGCTCCCCATCAGCATCCCCCAGGGTAGGAACATTGAAAAGACAAGTTTCTTTTCTCTCCCCAAGGCAGGTGATCTAATTGGTCTGGGTGTGACCTGGGCATCAGGACCTTCAAATTTTCCCAGTGATTTCCACGTGCACCCAGGTTGAGAATGCTGCAGCCCATAAAAGGGAGCCTTACACTGTCACTGCTATTGCAAAGGACGATTATCAGACCTGGGGAGACCTTCCTGATTCCGAGTTTCCAAACCACAGAACAGCTTTTTCAGGGAGACTGTGGAAGTCATTTCTCTAGAAATCTTGACTGATCCAGGAGGTTTCTAGCTGTTAGAGGGTTTAGCTGTGGTTCTGCTGTCTGAAGGTGGAGGCATAGATTTGGTGATTTTCAAAATACCCTACAACTTCTTGAGTTTATGAAAAGTGATATCATGCCTCCCCTTGATAGATTCCTTCATCATTTAGATAAAGAATATAAAAAGAATTAAAATAACCCAATGAATTCAGGATTGTGGAAAATGTCATTACTGGTAATGAAAATTACAGGAAGCCTTGCTGGCGCTTGCTCCCTCCCCAAAACTAACATGAGAACATGTTTTTTCTTCTGATGCAATAATTAAGTTTGCCCAAGAAAACGTCTCTGTGCGCACCTCAGGGCAGGGGCTAAATGAAGCCTTTAACTAACTGATAAATGTGATCGTCTCCATTGACTGAACCCTGCCAGGGCAGACTGGCTTCCCAAGTGGATTAATTAACTCTTAGCAGCCCTGTGCTGGGAGGCTCTACAGAAGGGATTTGAGATTCCTGAGGCCCAGAAAGATGACTTTATTAAGAAATGGAAGGCATTTGGGGTGACTTCTGTAGCTGGAAGCAGCCACAGTTCTAGGATCAGAGCCTAGAAGTCAAGACCTCAAGATGGAAATAACAGTTCAAAGGCAGTCTCATCAGATGGCACTGGGAGGAAGACACAGATTGGTTCAGCACTGAGCACAGACGATGTGTCTACTCTGTGTGTCTCCCTGCTCTCAGGAGGTCGTGCTGTAGTGGAGGACAGATCTCAATGCAGAAGTCTCCCAGCTGGGTGGGGATAGATGTGCTCAGAACACTCACCCAGACTGGGGCTGGGATGTGTGGCATCTGGCTGGAGAGCTGAAGACTGGGAGGAAGTAAAACAGGGCTCGGAGCCGGGCAGTGGATGCACAGGCCACAGTAGAAGCAGATCATTTACTCAGTTGCAGAATGCGCAATGAAGGTTTAGCCTAACTAGCAATCAATGAAACAAAGAATTAAAAGCCTCTTGTAGAGTCATTTTTCTCCTCTGGAAGAATACTCAAGGGATGAGCAGGGTGTAATGAAGCGGTTCTCCCTGCCCTGTGGGTGAAAGTGTGAACCATCATGAACCTTCCAAAAAACAATTTGGCATTCTGTGTCAGGCCCAGATGTATCTTGCAACTAATTATTTTCACTCATGAGAATTTATTCCAAGAAGCAATCCACCTTCCAAAGGCTTTATGCCCTGCACTGCTATTTATAAGAGTTGTCAGCAGAAGCCAAACCCTTCTCCTGCCAGCACATGGAAATAACCTTTATGCCCCCCACTAGGTATACATGTATTTCACATAAGGGATATTATTAGGCTATGAATATAAAATGTATGAAGACATAAAAAATGCCAATGATACAAAAACATTAAATGTTACATGCAAAATAAAAACTATATTTATTTGGGAACAACTATGTAAAAATAAAAGAGGCTGCACTGAAAAAAAAATAGAAAGAAATTATTCTTTGTTAAAGTTGTACTACTAGCAACTATTATTTTCCTCTTTATTTCTATATTTTCTAAACTGTCTATAAGAGTATTATTTTATAATAAAAAGGGTTTGTTTTGTTTAAAGATAGGGTTAATTCTGGTTTAGTTGCTAAATGGGAGCCATGACTCATTATTGTGGTCCTTATTTTTGTCACAGCTGGTCAAGTGATTTTTAACAACCGGCCCCAGCCACCACCCCTACACACACAAACACACATGCCTCCTATCAGGAGAACATGCATGTGGAATGATGTAGAGTCACTCTGATTGAGGTGGTAGGATGACAGCAGTAGACAGTATTTCATCCCCTTTCTCTCTGGCACACACTTGCACATGCCAGGCACTTAAAAAGGGTCTGGCTATCAGTAAAATTGATTATTACCATTACTATTATTTAATCTTTTTTTTTTATTTTGGAATGGAGTCTCTTGCACAGCCTGGAGTGCAGTAGTGAGATCTCAGCTCACTGCAACCTTCGCCCCTGGGCTCAAGCGATTCTCCCTCCTCAGCCTCCCAAGTATCTGGGACAACAGATGCATGACACCACGCCTAGCTAAGTTTTTGTATTTTGGGTAGAGATGGGGTTTTATCACAAAGACTGGGGTTTGCCCAGGCTGGTCTTGAACTCCTAAGCTCAAATGATCCACCCGCCTTGGCCTCTCAAAGTGCTGGGATTACAGGCATGAGCCACCATACCCAGCCTACCATTTACTCTTAAAATGATAGCTTTACTTGCTTAAACTTAAATAATGTTTTCTTCTCTGAAGATTAAGATTACCACATTGTCTTCTAACTTTGAATGATTCTGTTGTGAAAACTGCAGGCCACTATCAGAAACTTCCTTCTCTTGCAATTGAGTTGATTGTTTTTAAACCTAGATGGCCAATGAGTTGGGACTTTTTTACATTTTAATTAAAGTATCTCCATCAGAATATCACTCATATTTTGTTGTGCTATGACCATTTTTATGGGTCATGAAATTTCAGGTAAATTTAGATCTTTCTTTACATGCAGATAATTTCTTCTATTATATCTTTATTTTTCAATTCTGTTTTCTGCTATTGTCTTCAGAAAAATCAACTATTTGTACTTGAGACAGCATTTGTCTGTCTTTCAAATCTCACTTTCTTCTTATCTATATTAGCTCTTTGTTTTTTTCCACTTCATTGTGCTTCATTTTCTCAATTCTGTCCTTCTTGTCACTGCCTATTTACTCAACAGTATCTGGTCTCTTTTTTGATGACTGTCATGTAACTTTTCTTTCTATACAATTTTTAATGTTATTGCTACAGATTCATTTTTTAAATCTTCTTAGCTATCTTATCATCTCTTCTTCAAGTTCTCATACCTTTTCTTTGAGCTCTCATTTCAGAGTGATGACATTTCCTCTAATTTTATTGATTTCTTGGCTTTGGGGTCTAATTTCATGTGTTGGATGTCATCATGCTCCAGGTATGTGTTTCTCATCTGCCCTTTGTCTTTACTCTTTTCCTTTTCATGTTCCTCAATACCTTCCATAGATATCATGCTGGCTTCTTGTTGATCACTACTTATCTTGGAAGGGAGTCTTTAACTCTTGCTAAGTGTTAAAGAATAGCAGATAAGTAGGCAGCTTGGTTCTGACCTGTCGTCTGTGAATGTATTTCCACCTACATTCTTCCCTGAAAATCTGATGTTGCCAAGTCATGAGATCTTCCAAGCTTAGAGTGAAGCCCCTAATATCATGGATGTATGCAGAAAATTGGTTTATTTCTATATCTCTTTGTGCATCTTTAGGATTTCATGTTTCCTTTCCTTCTAGTTACCAAGATCAGAATGGTAAGTCTGCTGGTTTGCCTTCCCTGTTTTGGCCCCCATGCTGGTATCCACATTTTTGCAAAGATGCATGTCCACATGCTTCCCCATGTTCTATCACTTTGCCCTGCTTCCCTACACTCTACACGCTGTGCTGCATGAAGAACCCTCCCGTGTCCCCCAGTGTCATTCTAAAGGGGGAGTCTGGCCTTAGACCCCTCAGTTTGTGCAGCTTGCCTTTGGAAGGCCATGCATGCTTCCTCACCAATTGTGGCTCAAATGTACCTGTTTTCTAGTTTCCTCATATGTGATTTTTACTTTTCTACTCCTTTTCTTTTACTTTTTCACTATGCAGATTTTCACTGGGGCAGTATGATGGAGCCAGGCCACCAATTCCCCCCAGTTGTTAAAAACTTGCTTTGTCTCTTACCCAAGAGCTAGCAGCCCCATGGACAGCTTTTGTCAGTTCAGCCAGACACACATTTTGGTCTCACTTCATCACTTGCAGGCTAAGCGTTTGGCAATTTATTTACTGCCTTCTGATTTATCAGCCTCTCCAAGAGATCTAAAGCACTTGTCTACACCAGCAGCTCTCAGTCTTCAGCATGAATCGGAATCACTTGGAGGACTTGTCAGAACATAGAATGCCAGGGTCCACCTAGAGTTTCTGATTCAGTAGGTCTGATGTAGGGGCTGAAAATCTGCGTTATTGACAAGTTCTCAGGAGATGCTGAGAGCTTTCTAAATGCTGCTGATTTGCACAGCATGCTGCTTTATACAGACCACAGAAGCAGGCACACACCTTTTGGCAGGCAACTCTGCATCCCTCCATCTGTGGAAGAATCCAGGGCAAGCACAGGGAAGGACTTTATGCTTTCTGAAGCTGAAGTTAGTAGGAGAGACTATCCAAGTTTCTTAACTGCAGATGGAGAAAGGTACAACTTAGTGCCAGGTACAAGGCAGTGGCTAACTCTACAGCTTTTGTCATCAGGGCATAGAGAGAGGCACTAGGATAGTAGAAGCTGGAAGGAGTGGTAGAGGCCTGAGGGGAAGTGTGATGGAGGGTGGGGGAATAGAAAAGAAGAAAGACATTCATGATGGACCGAGAAGCAGTGTAGAGAATATGGCAAAAAAGATCGAGCCATGGGCAGTTTTGTGGATTGAACTGTGTCCCCCTGAAAGATATGTTGAGGTCCTGACCCCTGGTACCAGTGAATGTGACCTTTTTTGGAAATAAGGCCTTTGCATATATAGTTAAGTTATAAATTAAAATGAGGTCATGCTGAAGTGAAGTGGGCCCTTAATCCAATATGTCGAATGTTCTTATAAGAGGAGAAGGATACACAGACCCACATACAGAGGAGAAAGCCACGTGAAGACACAGACACACAGAGGGAAGACAGACTTGTGGTGATGGAGACAGAGACTGGAGTTACACAGCTACACACCAAGAAAGGCCAAGGATCGCTGGGAACCACAAGAAATGAGGAGAGAAAGCGTGGCCTTGCTGATGCCTTAATTTTGGACTTCTGTCCTCCTGAACTGCGAGAGCATCAATTTCTGTCGCTTAGTCGTCGGTCTGTGGTACTTTGTTGTGTTTGCCCTAGGCCACCAATAGAGGCAAGGGCTGTTGATTTTCATCTTTCAAAAGCGGTAGAGTAGAATAGCAATCCCACCTGTTCGCTTTTGAAATGGGTCAGCTGAGCCTGAGAGGGGCCTGAGCACTTTCCTCAAGGTCAATGCTCTCATGCTGCTGGTCCTATTCACACAATGTCCTGCCTTGGCCTGCTGGGTTCATGTGTGTAAGTGAGGTCCCACATCTGCATCATGTCAAGTTCTTGGTGGACCAGGTCCTGTTCATGGTGATGACAGCAGCAGTCAGTTGGCTCTACTAAAAGGGATGGGACTCCAGCTTTCTTGAAGGAAGCCCATGTTATAAGAATTAGAAAGGAGTCTGCTAGCCCTGATTCTAAGGCTCTTTGGACTTTATGATGCAGAAGGGTCGGGAACTCTTCCCGTTCGGCATTTAGATTGCAACTCTGCCTTAATAATCTCAAGGTTGTTCACACTTGGACCACCTGACATTTATATCTTTTCGTTAGCCTTTTTTATGCAATAAAGCCCATAATATGATACTGCTCACATCCACCAAGAGGGCTATAATTAAAAAGACAGATAATAGAAAGTGTTGGTGAGCACATGAGAAAATGGAACCCTCATACACTGTTGTGGGAATATGAAATGGTGCAGGCTTTTTGGAAAACAGTCCAGCAGTCCCTCAAAATATTAAACATAGAGTTACCCCATGACTCAGCAATGCTGAGAATTGACAACATATGTGCACACAAAAATTTGAATATGGATAAACATAATAGCATTATTCAGAATAGCCAAAAAGTGGAAACAAACCAAGTGTGCATCAATAGATGAATGGATAAAAAACGTGGTATATCCATACAATAAAATATTCAGCTATAAAAATAATGAGGTACTGATACATATTACAACATGGATGAACCTTGAAAACAGTACACCAAGTAAAGACATCCAGGCACAAAAGGCCTCATATTGTAGAATTCCACTTATAGAAAATGTCCGGAATAAGCAATTCCATAGAGACAAAAATAGATTAGATTGTCGGTGGAGTGGGGAGGAGGCAATGGAGAGTGAATGCTAATGGGCACAGGGTTTCATTCTGAGGTGATAAAAATATTCTGGAATTATATAGGAATGATACTTGTAGAACATTGTAAACATACTAAGAACCACTGAATTGCACACTAAAAGAATGAATTTCATGAATGTGTGAATTGTATATGTATATGACACCAAAAAACTCAAAGAAGCAATCTGTGCACTTAAGTATCAAACAAAGAGAAAATGACTTTGACCTCATATGGACCTGATGTATTTTATTTTCCCCGAACTTCTCATTGGAGAATTATCATATCTACTCCAAGTTCCTCTATAGGAGAATATTAGGCTAAGATCAACATCTGATGATAATTACCTTGGCAATCATGTGCCCCAGGGGGTGGAGCAAAGAGAGGCTAGAAACAGTGAAAACAATAGAAAAGAAATGGCTACAGGAAATAAAGAACCAAGAACTAGGATGGCTATAATAAAAAAAGACAAATAATAATAAGACTTCCCAGGATTGGGTAGTTGCTTTGACAACAGGATAGCAGGACACATGGAAACAAGGAACCAAGTTGTCTGAGGAGCATTTCAGGATATATTGACGGCAAGCAGACTGCTGCAGGGACCAGGGGGTCTGTCTGGACATGACCCCAGAACCCTCAGGGCACTGGGAGGCTGTGCTTAACTGTCTGAAGTAGTGAACCAGATGACCCCCACTGGCCATTCTGACTCCACAGTGAGCTTAACAAGGAGAAGTAAAGGTCTCCAAATCACCCCAATATTAGCACCTCTCTTTCTACCTGTGGAAGCTGGTCACTAAAGATGGCTCCCTGATGAACCATGTTTCCCAATATTCACATCCTCATTTAATCCACAATAAGCATGACATCAGGTAAGAAGTACAACTCTTCTGAAGCCACCATGATGTGAGGAAGCCCAAGCTACCCACACAAAGAGGTCATCTGTAGAGAAAGATTCCCAGCCAGCCAAGTTGGCCCAGCCATCTCAGTCTGGGCACTGGGCATGAGAGAGAAAATGCTGTCTTGAGAGTCCAGCCTAGGTGAGATTTCAAATGACTCTAGTCCTAGGTGACATCTGATTGCAGAGCCCGGTAAACCCTCAGAACTGTGAAAGAGCATGATAAATTATTTTGAGGGTCTAAGTTTTGGGGTAGTTGATCACACAGAAATACATTAAACATTAACTCAAGGAGCCGTATGAGGCCACCCTCTCTGCAGACACCGGGACCACTTCTCTGGATTGGAGTAAGAGGAGAGTGTCACCCCTGCCCCTGGCCCCCACTGGCTTTAGTAGTTCTGCCAGATGTGGATAGCAAGGATACCAGCCTCTCCCCACTTCACTCTTGCCCGCGGAAGTCGGAGAGGTTCCAAACAGCTCTTCCGGGCACGGAGCCCTGGAGCCTCCTGGGGTTGCCTGCTGCTGACTGCTAGTTTCCCTAGCAGTACCCAGTGATATAGGCAATGCCCAGGGCCCAGCCATTTGTTTTCCTGGCTGAGTCTTCCTTTCTCCACCCCGGAGCTCTGAAATGTCCAGATGCTGCCCATCCCAGGCATGGTGAGGCTTCCCCGAGGGAACCTGGGAAAGATCTAGAAAGGGCAGGGGCTCAAGGAATCCATGCCAGCCAACCCCCAGGCCATACTGGAGCCCACCATGTGCGGTGGCTCTCCCTGGTGTTGACTTAGGGCTCTGTGTATTTTATATTTTATGACTGGTGGCCCAGGGCAGAAGCTGCAAATAGTGTTTATGCTGGCAACAGGGGGCAGCACTTCCTGGGCTGCCATCCAGGGGAGGGAAATCATGTGTCAGAGGTTTAATTCTTCTGTATAGTGTCAGTTTTCTCCTCCTCCTCCTCTTATATCAAGGTCGAAACAGAGCTTGATCCTTGGGGTGAAATTCCATTCTTACCCCCATGCCCAGCCCTTTTGTAAGATACACAAGCTCACTCCGTAGATGAAGCACTTTAACCCCATCACGGGCACCATGTGGTTTT
The DNA here is from genome assembly GCF_028878055.3 of Symphalangus syndactylus. Lineage (NCBI taxonomy): Eukaryota > Metazoa > Chordata > Mammalia > Primates > Hylobatidae > Symphalangus > Symphalangus syndactylus. The sequence continues at coordinate 85,753,786 of NC_072426.2, forward strand.
TCATGGAAGTGACCAGTGTGCTCCCTCAGTTTGAGGGCCAGGGCTCCATAACAGTACCAGGACGTGACGGTGAGACAGAGGTCAGCCACAGACATTGCTGGTGTTTGGGCCCACAGTTTCCAGACTAGCTGGCACATTCAGGGGACTCCAGCCAGTGTTACCGATGGTCCTCATCTGTGTTGAGTGTAATACTAGCCAAGAGCACCCCCAGATGGTTCAGAGTTGGAGGAAGTAGGGTAGGTGCTTGGGCAGGGAATGGTTAAGTACAGTTTATTAATGAAACCTGTTTTAAAATATCCACTCACTCATTAAATACCCCCCCCCAACACACACACACACACACACACACACACACACACACACACACACACACACACACACACACTCCTGATGATTTGAGTACATTTAGGCAAAACAGGATTACTTTTCATGCTTCAACAGCTGCAGATTGGGGCAGTTGTGGTTCCACACATAACTGCAGCCTCCGGGCTTGCCCTGGGTTAGGGATCTGACCAGCAGCTCACCCTTGACCTGCGCTCTCCTTGGACCAGTGGCCTGAAAAGGAGCCGCCCAGTGACAGCCAGCAAGGAGGCCATGGGGCCAGCTGGAATTGGCCTTCTTGTCTGCCCCCAGGACATTCCCAGAGCCCACTCTGCATCACCCAGAAAGGTTTTGCTTTCTCCAACTCCTTTCCTTGCTCCCCAGCCCTGGCTCCAATTCCACACTAAGGATGGAAAAACGGAGTCACATGGAAGTGAAGCCATTTAACTGGGCATTCAGCAAACAGCAAGAGAACCAGGTCAGAGCCCAGGAGGAGATCTGTTGCCCAGAGGCATGAAGAGGGCTTGGGGATGCTGCCAAAGCCTGGGACAGGAGCACATTAATACATGGAGGGTGTCACCTGCGAGGATGGGTGGGCTTGTGCTGGGGCAAATGGCAGAAAACTCGTGTCATGTGAGCAAAGTCACTTGATTGCTTCAAGCCTGTCTCTTCACCTTTAACACAGGTAGGTAAAGAATATTCTGCTTCTCACTAACCTCTTGCTTACTCCCTGGCAAATCATGTAGATGTGAAAAATGTTTTGTGAAGTGCGTTTGGGAAATAGCCTCACCATTATCACTGCTGCCAAAAGCAATACCAGATAGAGCCTGAAGAAAACCCTCATCCCTGCCTTCCACACTCTACCTGGCAAGTCCAGCAAGAGATAGATGCCAGGTGCTGCCCTCTTGTCCTTGCCCCCCCGTACATGCACAACTAACTCCTCACGTCAAGAGGTGGCATCTAATCCTCGCCCCCTTAAAAATGGGCTGACCTCATTAACTTCCTGGCTAATACAGTGCGATGGAAGTAACATTCTAGGACATCTGAGGCTGGGTTGAAAGAAGCCTTATAGCTTCCACCTGGGCCTCTTGCCAGCTCACCCTTGGGATGTTCTCTGGGCCTCTTGCTTCCATGCTGTGGGAAGCCCAAGCCACACCGAGAGACCACAGATAGGTGTTGACATGCCAGTTGAGTATCCAGCCAAAGGCCAGCATCAGCAGCCAGCTGTGTCTTGCCTAGCAGAGCCCTCACATACTGTAGCCCAGGCACCCTATGACTGCAACTGCATGAGGACTCTCAACACGAACCACCCAGCTGAGCCCAGTCAACCCAAAACATAACCAGGAGAAATAATCATAAGTTGTTTCTTCAAGCCACTAAGTTTTGGAGTGGAATGTTTAGCTGAAACAGCTCTTCATAGACCTGCAGGCACCTGACCCCCTTGGTTCTCCTGCCTGAGACCCTACACTTTGAACAGCTTCATCTTCTTCCTAGTGTGGCCTTCTCTCGTCCTGTCCCTTGGTATCATCATTCCCTACTTTCTGCTATTAATAAGCCCAGGGTCACTCTCAATTTAAGGCTCTTCCTACAGGTTCCCTACAGGGACAAAGATGAGACAACAGAGTGACAAACACAAGAAACTGACTTCAGGTGGGGCCCTGCACATACCATTCTTAGCCTGAGATGGTGACTTCCTCTTTAGAGGACACCAGGAGAAGTGCTTGAAGATTTGCAAACCAAACTCTGAGCTCTATCTGATCTTCACCCCCCAAATCCTTGCCCCAGAGGCATATATTTGGGCAATGTGGGTGAGATCCCTGTGAAGCTTTGTTGGGAGGTCGGGAGCTTTCTAGCCTCCCACGTCCATCTTCCAGCCAGGGGACCACAGTGCTTGTCCCCTCTGCCACATCATCTCAGCTTTGACCTTCACTGCCGTGTCCCAAGCCAGTGGACAAAATGATGCCATTCAGAGGAAGGACTCTGCCAATGAGCTTTCTGGCTCCAACATCTGTGAAACAGCCATAGCTCCCAGGGCTTATCAGCCACTTTCAGTGTGAGCATGCCTGTCAAACATCCCAGGCACAGGCGGCGCTAGGCTGAAAGGTGAGCTGCTTGCTTAAGGGAGGTGGGTGGTCTCCAGCAGGACTTGCAGATTAACCTAAGCCCTCACTCTGAAAATACCAAGGGGGGAAGCTTAGGGCACCAATCAAGATAAGAACAAGCCAGGCATGAGGTCCCCTTTGATTCAGGATCCTCTAGGTCAAGGAGGAGGGAAGGGGAAGGAGGGTAGAATTCTTTCTGGCTCCAGCCAGAGACCAGAGAGGGAGGATTTCTTGGAGCAAGAAAAAAACAGAGGTCTCCTGCAGCCCCTGCATAACATTTCTCAGGAGAATATTTTGGAAGCCTCTGCATTGTCCCATAAGCCCTCAAGTCTCCCATTTCTCAGAGCCACAGAAAGGTTTGGCCTTAATGCTGGACCCTCAGCTGAGAAAGCTCAGAGCCTGACTTCTCACAAGACTCTAACTAGCCTCTGCACAGGAGGCTCCTTTCTTCTGAGAAACAAAATTGTGGTGGTCCATGGGTCCCCCAGGAAAAGCCACATAGTGCTTTACTTCTAGCAAAGCACTTTGCGGCTTTTCCTGGGGTAAAAGGTCTTGCTAGAAGTCTCTGACACACAGGAAAACTTACCTATTAGGGCTTTTGGGGTTTCAAAACATAACATTCCTCTTAGGCATCCATTAGGAGGGACAAGCAGGAGCCCTACTTATGGGTAGCAAGATGTGACCTTCATTCTGGCAAAGCTGATTGAAGAATGCAGCATTAGATGTGCAGCTATACAGACCTGCCAGGTAGACATATCTCCTCCTCCAACCCTACATGGCCAAGAGTGTTCTCTGCAGGGCAAGTGATCCCGACATGGGACAGAAATCTGAGCACAGCCTGTGATTTGGCTCTGAGCCACATGGGGCTCAGGATTCCTCAGCCACAGGATTCCAGTGAGACCTGGGGCACACAGAGGCCTCGGAGGTTAATGGGGGGATTCCTTTTCCATAGAGACATGGAGTCAGGGGGAAGGAGGGCCTCCCCACCAGCAAGCAAAGAACAAGCCCAGGAAAGCCAGAAGGTTTCAGGGAACTCAGCTTGCTAGGTTTTCAATGTCTTCTCATACCCTCAGGAGTGAAAAGATGCGGGATTGAAAGGACCATGACCCTGGGGACCCCAGATGGGGCAAATGGCTTCCTAAAGCCCCAGCTTTTGCATCTGTAATGAACAGTGACAGCTCCCACCTCATGAGAATGCTGTGGGGTTATTGAAGCTGGGTGACCAGCTATTCAAGTTTGAGTGTCCCAGAAAACTCCTCCATTGTGGACAAACTGAGAAGCTGACTCTCCCACTGGAGGCACCCGGTACAAGGTAGGTGCTCAGGAATTATTTCCCTCCCTCTTGACTCACACTTCTATTCTGAGAGTGAAAGTTGGCGTATTCTTCAAGCAAGAAGCTGAGACAGCCCTTCATTTACCCTGGGGAGGGGAAGAGAGCAGGGCCTTTGGATTTAGAGGCCCCTCTGGAGCCTGGAATAGACAGACTTGCATTTCAGAGGAAACTTCCCATGGCATCGCCCCAGGATCAGTCAAAAGGAATCAGCTTCTGGCACTAGCTGTGTCTCTGAGAAAATGTCTGGGTTCCTTTGGAAGGTGCCAGGGAGCAGTGAGGGATCATGGGCGTGGGACTCTAATTAACCGCATCGCCACCTCAGCCGCCGGCCCCACATGCCCCATGCCCACCTCTCTGCCACTCGCAGCCAAGTGCAGCACCAGAACCCACACCCACCTTCTGTGTGGCCACAGCCCCGGGTGTCCATGAAGCCAGAATGTCTTTGGAAAATGGGAACCTTTGGGAAGTACACAGTCATTGTCTTGAAGTCCAGTGGCTGTTCTGACAGGCATCTCCCCATTAGATAAATTCCCCCATTGAGCGACTGACTTTTGGTGGTTAACCACCTGTGTTCTACGAAAGGAGAGTAAGCCTGTCCCTTTCCAGAAATGCAGAAACCTCAGGAGTTGAAATCTCGGCTTCCACGGAGGAGATGCCTCAGGGGCAGCTGAGGGAGGGCCATTACCATTTGCAGTGGAGAAGGTCTGGAAGCCCCGCCACACATGCCAAGCCCTGCCGTGGAAATCTTGAGCGTCCCTGAACAACTACAACCAGTGGGGCTTCTTTGTGTCTGTGAGAATGTTATAACCTATTGAGGCTCTCTTTTGCTGCCAGAAGTTCGGGGTGAACTCCAGGGCTCAATTATAGCATCTATGTTGGTCTTTGCAGTGGATGGATATGTGTCTTGTTTACCTAGCCTTGCTTCTCCACTTTTACTTTCTGTTTTCCTTGGTCTGGTTTGTTATTTTTGTGATGTCATAATAGACATGTCTTTGTTAGAAGATGGTGGGGAGTAGAAGAAAGGCATACTTTCTCATCTCTGAAATGCTCAATTATGGTGGGTGTTGCTTGTGCCAAAACAAGCTTGCTGCTCTAAGTCCTGCACCAGAGAAACCCAGTTCTACCGCATCCAGGGCACTGCGAGCATCAAACCTCAACCCCAGGAGATAATGCGAAAGTTAGTAAATAGCAGTCCAGCCTTTGGGGCTAAAAACATCAGGATTCCAGTGAGACTTGGGGCAAATCAAAATGGTCTGTTTTCTTCTCTACCTTAGCTTTCCCCACCTGTAAAATGGGTATAATATTACCTCCCGCACCATCAAGGGGCTGAGATGAGCCACCTACACTGTGTGGCATGGCACCAGTAATAACTCCCATGACTTCCCCAGCCCCTTGCACATGGGGCTCAGACATTGCACTAAAGGGCTTACCTGTAACTGCTATCCAGGGTGCTCATATACAGCTCCGGGAGATGCAGGGGGCCTGTAGTGCAGCTGGGAAGTCTGCATCTGAATTTGAACCCAGGCCCTGCCTCCTTTCAAGCCCATGCTCTGGATTGCTGAGTCCCACTTCTCCCTGTGGGCCATGTTCTGCTAAGCCTGTGCTGCTTCTCCCACCTGAGGGTGGCCTGGGTTTCCGGTTCCACAGCAAGCAAGTGGGACCTGCCCTGCCTCTCCCTATTCAGTCCCACAGAGCCCAACAGGGTGGCAGGTTGGGTTGATTCTCTGATAAGGGCAAAAAGTAGAAGGGAATAGGGAGAGTGGCAAACTCAGCCCAGGCCAAAGCCAGGGACTCCGTGCAGGAGTTGAAAACGTGGGTTTCCTAGACACTCTGCTCCAGCAGCTAGGAGAAAGGAGGCCCTATTGGGCCCTAGAGAATAAATGTAAAATCAGAAGGGGCCTCCTAGCATGTCACAGCCAGCCTTCAGCCTCCAGGAAAGCCACAGCCAAGGGCGGGCAAGACACTTACGCCTCTGTTGACTTACAGGCCCCCGGGGAGTGGGTTGCACCATCTTGTGCAAGCCAGTTGCAGCCTCTCATCACTGGTAATGAAGCAAAGTGAAAAAGTGGCCCATCTTCCTAGCACAGCCATCCTCCTCCCTAGAGTCTCCAGGGAGCCTGGGAGCCTGCCGGCCTTGGCCAGCCAAGCCCCAGTGTGCTCCAGACAGGGCACTGCCTGGCCACCCAGGAGGCTCTCGTATGTAGTGGACACTTCTGGGATGAGGCCCAGCATCTGCTACATGGCTGATTTATGGCTTCTGATCAGGCTCAATAAAAATCCAGACAGCATCTCACCAGTGTGACACCTGAAGGAGGACTGCACCTCTCAGGACCCTCAGAAAGTTGTTCTGACATTGGCCACAGGCAGGGACAGACAAGAGCAGAGGGGCTCACTCAGCCCGAGGCCTCACCCAGAGACCCCTGATCAGAAATTTGGAAACCCCTGCCCCACAGACTAACCCTTGCCTTCGACACTTGAATTCTAGTCCAGTTTTCTTCCTCGGCTTCTCATTATAGCAATAGTTTATGAGTCTGCACTGCAGCTCTGTAATGCCTATAATATGCCTTCATGTCCTCCCCACCACTTTGTGAAAAATGTGTTAGCATTCCAGATTAACAGAGGAGAAAACCGAAACAGGTCAGCAGGACTCTAGCCTGCCTTGTGCTTCAGGATAAGTGCAGGTCTAGGACCACCACGTGGGGAACACCAGGGGCTTCTGGTCCAGGCAGAAAGGCGGGGCTCCCTCCTGACCCCACCCCATGCATGAAAATGAGGTGGGGAAGTGCCCAAAGCAATGCGGATGTGTCATGCAGGAGCCGGCTGACCTGCCTGAAGCTAGGGGGGCTGGGCCTGCCCCTCCCACATGTGGGGTGCTGGCTCTTCAGGGGAGCCTCACCTGCCACTCATTTTCTCATCCAAATGAGAATGGTCTGGATTAATGCCTGGCCCAAGTGACTCACTGCTTAGACTCAGACCCGGGATGGATATGTTTCTCCATCTCTTTGAATGTTGAGTCCAAACCCTGGCCACCGATCCACTCACCTCTGGGTGGCCTTAGAACTCCCTGACTGCTGAGCCTATTTTCTCCTGGAAAGTGGAGAACACAGAGGTGCCGTGGGATTCAGTGAGACGGGGGTGTGAAAACACCCCAGGTGTTCTGGGCACAAGCTCACCTGGCAGGTGCCTGTCCCTGTGCCCTCCGGTGGGGTGGAGGGGTGGTGCGGTGTGGGGAGGCTCAGCAGCTGGAGCACAGGATGGGCCAGCCCTGCAGTGGGCTTGGGCTGCCTCTGCCCCAGAGCCCTGGCCTCCTCCACTCACAGTCGTGTCCCAGGGTGCCCACCAGCCCCAGCCTCCTGGGGAAAAACATGCTGATGAGGCTTCTGAACAGTGCAGACCTGCTGAGGCATAGCCAGCCAGCAGCACTGCAGAGCTGGTGCTTTGGCAGGAGGGAGGCCTGGCTGCAGCCTAGACAGTGCAGATGTCATTGGAAACAGATGCCCAGACCACAGTGTCTCTTCCCATTCCCACCAGGCTCCCTGGACCTTTTCAAGAATCCCCCAGGACAATGTAAGCCTGATGGGACATGAATGATTCTTGGAGATGGCCCTGCAGCTTGAGCCTCAGCCCCAGGACCCCCACACCCACCCCACCACAGCCTGACCCATTATGCGGGGTCTTCCTCCCATTGCCAGGCTGTGTGACACCCAAGCACATTCCTTAACTGCTCTGTGTCTCAGTCCTCCTCACAAATGGAGATCACAATAGCACCAGCCTCATGAGGATGAAGCTGTGTGGATGAAGTGAAGGGATTAACCTGGAGTGTTCAGAATAGCTCCTCCCACACCAGGCAAACCAGCACCCAACCCTGAGTCACGAGTGACAGTGCTGTCTCCCTTGCCATCGGCCTGACTTGCACCCCATCTTCATTGATGAGCGCATGCTCTGTGCCAGGCAGTGCCAGGCGAGGGGATAACTGGGCTCAGTCCCTCATAGCTGTGAGAAGACCTGCAGTACAGGCCATGTTGCTGCAGTAGGTGCCTCAAGGTGCGGCCAAGGCACAAGTGAGGGCACATGAGCTGGGAGCTGAAGGCTGAGGCAGCTTCTGCAAGGCTGAATTTGTCCTAAAGCTTCACCACCTCCTAGGATTTTGCCCCCCAAAAAACTGAAGCTGTGCAGTTGCAAAGGCAGGCTTCCCAAATGGTGGCATTTCAGGCTTTGGAGGACAGGCAGGGAGAGGCCCTGGGGTCAAGACTTCCTCCTGGCCCCACTTACACCACACCCTTCAGGGACTCGGACCCATATGGAGTTGGCCCTGGGGTTGAGACCCTAGGATGGAGTCGTCTAGGTTCCCCCCAAACTCTCACATCTTGCCTGTGTTTGGGGAGGGAGCTGGGCTGAGGCCCAGAACTCATCCCCCCTGACTCACTTCCCAAGTCCAGTCCCCAGGCTAGGAGGCCCACAGGGGGATGTCAAAGGTCTCCCACTACCCACTGCCCACAGCTGCCCCTCAATGCACACGCACACACCCATGCACACACTATCCCATGCTTTTCTACCTCCAATGCACTTTCAGGGATATAACATTGGGCAGGCATCCCTGGGAATCCTGCAAACGTGGTGTCAGCCAGAGCATGCCTCAGGCAGACTAGGTGGTAAAGGAGGCTCTAGATCACCTGGCCTCCTCACTCCCTCTCCAGAAGGCAGGAATATGGTCCCCATTGAGGATGCAGCTCTCTGTGTTCCGGCCTAGTCATCACCTTCCTACTTTGAAGACTGACCTGGCCGCTGGGCTTGGTGACAGCTGCATGCCAGGTGCTGAAGCTGCATTGGCCCCAGCCCTGCCAGGCTGCCCCAGCTGGGCTCTCTGGGCAGCAGAGGGTGAGACAAAGTTAAGAGTGCAAATGGTGTCTTGGGAGTACCACACAGGAAGGAAAGGTGGGGAGTAGGACTGGGCAGGGAGTGGCCAGGCTGGGATGCAGCTGAGACAAGGTTTCTGCCAGGCCAAGAGAGCTCTACAGCAGGGATTTGCCATTAGGAGAAGCCCTGCTGGACAGGAACAGCTATGCCCTTGTATCACCACTCTGCTCAGTCAGTGCCTGAGGACTGCCCCAGGAGGAGTGGCTTTGGCTAGGAAGCACCCAGAGGTTAGCCCTCAGCTGACCACATCTCGCATCTGGGCAGCAGCCAGTACTTTCTTACAGGGGTCCTAGGCAGTGAGTCTCTGTGCCTGCCATGTGGGTCTTACAGGAGAGGCAAGATGCATTACAATGATAGTGCCTTGTACCCAGGGGCTGGTGCACTAGGGCCCTGTGGAGAAGTGGGACACACCTGCCCTGGAAGGTCAGGGATAGGGCTTAGCAGTGGATGAGAGGCACCCAGCAGTGGAGGAGGGTGCCCATGGCGAGGGATCTGCACAGGAAGGGTCAGGAGATGATGGCCAGTCATGGCAACACCCTGGACTGTGGCTGCAGGACTGAAGCCCAGACCCTGGCCCTTTCCAGATGCTGCCAGGAGCTTTCTTGTTCTGTCATTTCTCTTCTGTCTGAAACCATAAGAGCCTAGTGCCATCCCAAGTTCACTTCCTGTCTATCCCCATCATCTCTATTTGGAATGTGGAACCAGAACACACTGGTCCCACAGAGGGGCTCTTGTTTCTTGAAACAGCCTGGGCCTTTTCTGCCCAGCCCAGGGGTGCTCATTATGGAGGCAGGGATGGTGACGGGCAAGCTACCAACTAAACCCAAACCACCCTGGTCATGCACAGCAGGAGGAACTGTTGTTTTTGGCCTCAGGAGTCGGCTCAAAAGCCAAGGGTGATTTTGGTCATATGTAGCTATCGCAGGCCCATGTACTCCAGTTCTGCAGGCCCAGTTCAGTGAGCAAAGGGTTCGAGCTTCGGCCTGAGGGGCAGAGGGAGGCAGGGCTGGGAGGACAGGCCTTGCTGGGCCTATGCAGTACCCTGGACGGCACTGCCCTTGGCTGCTTTAGGAAGGAGGAACCTGAGGGGGTGCACACAGCCCCTTAGAGAAAATCTTCATCTCCTTCTCCCAGAGTGGTGTTGGGCCCAGGCCTGGCCCCAGATTGAGGGTGGGAACAGTTCAGCCCTGAGATCCACCCGCGTCAGGCACGGCCAGGCTGCTTCACTGCTACTGCTTCTCTCCCCTCTACTCTAATTCGATTCCCCTGTAGCCCACAAAGTTGGAGCAAGAGTTATTTTCAAATAAGAATCTCTTGCTTACCAAGTATAAGCTTCCATTCCATTAGAAAAAAATATAGGGCTCCTTCCATCAAATTTCCATTGGAAACCTGGCCTCTATTTTGAAGCAAAAGCATCTTAAGAAACTGAGTTCCCTGACTCTCTCCCGGCTCTGCCCCATCTCAACAGGCTGACACGGGTCCCCAGCGGCCCCTCACACGCTGCTGTATGGGCACTACTCCTGGGGGCTTGTCAACACGTGTATTTGGTTCGGGAGCTTGGGGGGCCGCGACCCTGCAGATCTAACAAGCTCTCAGCTAACAAGCCAAGATCTACCAGGCTCTCGGTTAGATCTACCAATCTCTCAGTTAGATCAACAAGCTCTCGGGCAATGCCTACGATGCTGCTTCACCGGCTGCACAGTCACAGGGACCTCCCCAGAACTGCTGTGCAAAGGGTCAACTGCCCAGACCCCCAGAGGCCAATGTCTTCATGGTGCTCCTGGTGGAGCCAGCCTCCAGCTGCTCCCAGCCTGGCTGCCACACAGAGAGTACAGCAGGTAGCACATGCTGGGAAGGGCCACCCACCTCCAGGCTTCACCAGACCACGGGAGACTCCAGGTTGGCAAGGTGAGCCAGGGAGAGGAGAGAGGAAGAGCAAGGACAAGGCCAGAGAAAACCCAACATCTAAACTACCAGCAGAGAAAAGGTATCTGCGAAGGAAACGGAGAAGAAGCCAGCTGGGAAATGTAGGGAGCACATGCAAGGGATGTGTCACTGTGGAAACCAAGGAGGAAGTGGTTCACACTCCAGTGTTGCAGAGAATCTATGAGAGCTTAATGCTGGAGGATGCTCCTTGGATTGAGTTCAGTCATAAGGGGCTCGATCATTGGGCTACAGTGGCTCATTGGGAGAATGGGGTAGAAGCCAGTGAGCAAAGGAAGGGGCTGGACATGAGGGAATGGGGCAAATTTGGGCTCCCTTTTTCTTTAAGAAGGAAGAGCAAGGCAGGAACCAGCAACCAAAAAGGGGTAAATAAAGAGGATGACAGGAGCAAAACTGTGCCACCAAAGCCCCAGCGAGTAGTCCTTAAGGGCAAGGGCACAGGGAGCCGTCTCGAAGTTGACAGATGGGTTGAAGAGAGAGTGTCTGCTGCTCCCACCGTGGCTTTGAGCTGGAGGTGAGGCAACGCTGAGAGTGAAGGAGGAGCATGAGTTCTGATGATTCTGGTTCCAAACACACACCCATGGTCTGATGTTCTTCAGCAGCACCAAACAGGCCAGGTATCAGTGCTGAGAGGGGGTGGATGGACTAATTCATGGCTGGGGTGTTGCTGGGGCCTAAACCAAAGGAAAGTAAAGCAGGAGAGACCTGCGGGAGAGTGGCTGCAGTGGCGATCTATGGAGTCTAAGCAAGCGAGGAGCAGATGAAGGCAGTGGCGATCCAAGAGGTGGGGAGAAGGCAGAGAGAGCGATGGTCTGGGAGATTCAAGCTGTGTGTCCCAAGTAACCGATTGAGACGGTTAGAAGGGAGGAAGTTCTGGAGTAAGAAAGAACATTTTGCTCTGGATGATGGCATAAGTGGGTAGCAGAGAAGCAAGCACAATCATTAGAAGTGATCAAGCAAGAGATCACTGAGGGGACTTAAGTCCCAGAGGGCAGAGCAACCACTCCCAAGGGTGGCCACCTAGGATAACGACTATTTAAAAACTGAGCTCAGTGGAGCTCATGACCCTGTTCCTGGGATGTGAACCCATAAAAAATATCACATTCTCAGTTCAGCACTCTCCTGTATTGATGGATAGCCAGACATGTGGTGGTGACATCTGAGACTAATCCTCCACTAATAGGGAGAGACCCAGAGCGGGCCCCCCACAGCCAGATGCAAGGCACTATGGCCTCTGGGAGATGCTCCAGGGTGGCAGCTTCACCTTCCCAGGGCAGAAGCTGTCTCTGAGGGCTGGCCTTGTCTGCCCCAATGACCCAGCAATGAGGCAGATGCCACCAGCACACCCAGGATGAATGTGGGCTGAGACGTCATGCAGGGCTTCAGAGCAAAACAGCAAATGCCACACAGATGAGTGCAGCCCCCACGAAGGGAGGGATTCCTGTACTTTTTTCTGCCAAAGATTCTAATCATTTATGTGTCCTAAATTCACCTTTGGTGGCACCATTAGGTCCTATTCAACTACATGAGTGTTACACACATTATTTTATAACTTCGCAACAATGCTGAACATGAAAAATGTGAACCAGTTTATATGTATCTCTATATGGACACCTTTGTTTATCTAACTAGTAAAAGACATCAGTTTATTGATTTATCCTTTCTCTAAACATGCCCATTCAAGTGGGACAACTCGATATCCACAGGCAAAGAGTTCATTTGTACTCCTACCTCGTGCCGTATTCAAAAATCAACTCAAAATCAGTCAACACCTAAATATAAGAGCCAAAACTATTAAACTCTTAGAAGAAAATATGAGAATATATAACAATCATAGTTTTGGCAAAGGATTCTTAGATATGACACCAAATAAATAAGCAACAAAAGAAAAATTAGATAAATTGGACTTTATCAAAACTTAAAACAGCTGTGCATCAAAGACCATTATCAAGGATACGAAAAGGCAAGCTATGGAATGGGAGCAAATACCTGCAAATAATTTATCTGATAGAGGCCTAACATCCATAATTTATAAAGAATTCTTATAACTTAATAATAAAAAAATTAAAAATAAGCAAGTTTCTAAATAGACATTCTCCAAGGAAGCTATATAAATGGCCAGTAAGCAAATGAAAAGATGACTGACATTGTTAGTCACTGGGGAAACACCACTTAAAACTATGAGACACTGGTTCATACTCAACAGGATGGCCTGAGTTGAAGAGACCAATAATAACAAGTGTTGGTGAAAAAGTGAAGAAGTTGAAACCCACATATGCTGCTGGGGGAAATGTAAAACTGTGCAGCCATTTTGGAGAACAGTTCATCAGTACCTCAAAAAGTTAAAAGTAGAGTTACCATATGATATAGCAATTCCACTCCTGGGCATATATCTAAGAGAAATGAGAACATCCATCCACACAAAATCTTGTATATAAATGTTTATAGCAGCATTATTCATGAATAACAACATAAAAATCCATCAAAGGATGAAAGCATGCACAATTTGGCTAATCCATAAGATGGAATCCTATTCAACTATAAAAAAGGAAAAATCTTGAAAAGGTTCATGAGTGGACCAAGAAAACTAAGTGCTAAGTGCTATTATGCTAAGTGCTGTAAGATGACAGCCACAAAAAGTCACATGTTGTGTTTATTTTTATATGATATATCTAGAATAAGTAGAACCACAGGGATGGGAAGCCAGTTAGAGGTTACCAGGGCATGACAGGAAGTGGGATAGGGAATGATTACTTAGTTAATACAGGTGTTTTTGTAGGGTGAGGAAGAAGTTTTGAAACTAGACAGCTGGGGGTAGCACAGTGTTGAGAACACACTAAAAATTATCACTGAAATATGCATTTCAAAACAGTTGATTGTATGTTATGTGAATTTCATCTTAATTTTTAAAACAGAATTTTTAGGTTATGCTTAAAAGGGGAAGCAGGAATTTTTATTACAGGATCACAGTTATCTCCGACACTCAGGATCCCTCAAATTGGGTGGCTACAAACTAATGCATGGTATCTATGCCAACTGGAAAATTCCAGATCCCTCAAAGGTATTTACTGAATACGATAACTAAATAAAGTGAGTGGTGGGGGGACCCACGGGGGAGAGAATGGGCAATCATAAGAGGCAAATCTCCTCTAGTTTAAGGTTAGTGATTCCTTGGAGGGCATGTAACACTGGAGAGCAAACACTCATGCCCTTTCCTATGAACTTGGGAATGGACCCAGGTGTACCTGAGCTCTCAGAGACTTTGACTGATGGGTAGAGGGACACTGGGTACTCAGGAATTTGTTATGGCTCCAGCTCAGGGAGGGGTGGTAGGTGGCAGGTGGCCAGCACTCTTCTGTCACCCCATCTAGGAACATACATATCTGGGCACACCCCTGCCCTCTGTGGCATCTGGGACAGGGAAGATGTTACCGCTTATGCTTGTTCTGCATAGCTGCTGCTCAGCAGCCTTCATCCTGCTGGCCGAGGCCCATGCCCTCTCTCTCTAAGGACCTCCTGGCCCAGGTCTGCAGAGATCACTGCAGAGTGGACAGGACTCTGCCATTCTGGTTCTTTCCATGCCTTCAGCATGAATGCCTCCAAGGAGGAAAGCATGATCACACAGCAGCTCAGAACAGCCAAGCAGAAGCCATGGACAGGGTGGAGAGGGGCTGCATGGGGATGAATAGCAGGAGAGAGGGGGAAACGGGCATCACAGCTTGCACCTCCACCTGGTCAATTCCCAGCTGAGGGCAGGAGACTCTGGCTGCAAGCAAAGAAGTTCAAGGCAGGCTCTGGTCATTTCTGCAGGGCAAAGAGGTGACTGAAGCCTCAAATCTGTGCCCCAGCAGGCTCTACCCAGCCCAGAGGTGACCCCTTTCAGCTCTGATGGGGCCGTAGCCCCAAGGCCAGGGTTTAGAGGACAGCACCAAGGACAAGACAGCAAGGGGGCTCAGAGAATGGAAGGGGCTGGGACTGACATCTCATGTTCCCTTAAATTGAGTCCTTGTTGCCTCCTTGCCTGAATAAAACATTAATGTTCCTCATTAATGTTCAGTTCACTAAAGATGAAGCCCGTTAGAATATGCTATGGCTCCAGCTCAGGGAGGGGTGGCAGGTGGCACCCCAAATTCTAAAACCCTCAGCCTTTAGAACCAAAAGTCTCTGTAAGATCTCGTCTCACTCTTCATATGGGGAAAATAAGGCACAGAAGGAAGAAATGAACTGACAACAAAAATAAGTTCAGAACTTCGTGTTTTGTCATCCAGGCCACTTCTTATTTATAGACACAGGTGTCATGGCCTCAAAGCCAGGAGAATAAAAGCCTGCTGATTGGAAGGAGTGAGGTCTCAGGATGGTGGATGAGAGAGAAGCAATGTCAGGAGGATGCCTAAACTCCTACAAAAGGACATGATCCCTATGTGCGTGCCCCCATGCCCCTCCCCACCATGTGTAGTGATAAGGCTTGGGGTAGGAACTGGAGCAGTGCATAAAGAGGGACTCAGCACACCAAGTGCAGGCTCTTGGTCTGTGCATTGCCATAGGCATTGGTGCGATGAGATGCTGGACTCACGTAGGCCCTGAATCCAACTCATCACCTGGGAAGAGGCGGGCCAGCAGTGTAGGGCCACAAGGAGGCATAAAAAGGGTGACATCAAAGGCTGTGCTGAGCCACTGTCGTCAACCAGCCTCACACTGCTGGTTATCCCAGAGGCTTGGAGCAGGGCTGGAGGGATGAAGCGGGCCTGGACTGCGTCCTTAGGAAGACAGAAGCCATCGTCGGTACGGCCGTTCCCTTGTCCCCTCCCTCCTGCTCCTACAGCAAGCATACCAGGGCTGACTGCTCTCCACACCACAGCATGGAGGTGTGGAACCACCCCACAGACACCCTACACCTCCCAGATCTGGGCAGAGAGCAGCCAGCTGGCTGCCGAGGTGTTTTTCCATGCAGCTGGGGGCCCGCTGCGGCTGCTCTGGCCGGGTGGTGACTCACAGCTGGCAGGACTCTGGCCCGGCGATATTTTGAGATCCGGCTCCATGATGGACTGATGTGACAGCTTTGTTCTCTAGGGCCCTTTTGATTTGTGAATCTCCCTTTGTGGTTTGCTAGGGATGCTCAGATCCTGCTGTTTCTGGGCTCCAGCGACCGCTCGCTCAGCTGGGCAGGCTGGGCCGGCTACAGGGGGGGTGGCAGACAGCGAGTGGGAGCAACAGGACTCAGTGAGGAATGAGCCCCACCAGCCTGGGCAGCTAGAGCTGCACTTCCAGGCTGTGTTGGACTGACTGGGTGGTCGTGGAAGAATGATAAGTGCCTGCTCAGAGCCAGCTATGCATGGCCAGATCGCAAACCACAGGGCTGCCCTGCTGGGCCTGGGCCTGGGCCCAGAGCTCTCTAGAGCATCTGGGAAGGCATGGGGGTGGACCCGGAGGCTTCTGGAGACTCGCAAGGCAGCCAGCCCTTGGGAAAGAGCACTTGGGGCCTGGGACTGCCGGGCTAGCCGGAAGACTCAGAGCCAGTCAGACAGGGTCCGTGGGACCTCATTTGTGGCACCTGCATTGAAGGCAGGCAGGGATACAGAGGAGAAAGGGCTTCAGAGCCAAAGACAACTAACTGGGTTCAAATCCCAGCTTTGCTCTGGCCGGGGCTGGGGCCGTGGGCAGCTTATTTGACTTCTAATCCCTCACTGGGAAAACAGAATCATAATACCCATCCCTCCAAGCTTTGAAAGGTTTCATGTGAGCATTAACACACACAGATGTGCTCAGAATTCTATCTGTCCAGAAAATATAGTCCTCTACCCCTCTCTAATACACACACACACACACACACACACCACATCCTTCCAGCTGTCTACCTCCTTCTGTGGTCCCTGGGGTAGGAATGACTTGTTCTCAGTTTCTTTCTGGTCACGTGTCCCTCCATACCCAGTTCCATGGATTCTTCCCATGATTGATGTGTTCTCAGATAAAGGTGAGCCAGTTTCCAGCCACCTGCATGAGGGCAGCTGAATTCACACATACATACACACACAGACATACAGACACACACACACACTGCTGACTCTCAACACTAGCTCAGCAAATATTACCTAACAGGCCTTTTTTGGTTGTTGAAAATTTCATGGTCACAGATGTTCCTTCCAGTTAAACAGTGAGCTGCTACTGAGCAAAGCTTCATACAAAAGAGGGAAAATGCAGACCTCAAACCGAGTTTTGCTAAATGAAAGAAGGAGGAGATGGGAACTAAGGAGCTTTGCAGATCCAGCAAGATGTGATGTGCCCCAGGGTTTCAGGGTTTCAGCCCCAAGGCCTCCACCACCCAGAGGAGATAGCACTAGAGTCTGTCCTTATGATGCAAGATCTGGGTTGGAAGAGGCCTCATGTGTCACCCTTCCCTAGCATCATGTGATGCAGGACATCCCCAGCAGCAGCTAGAGACACTTGCCTCGGGACCCAACCAGGGACGCAAATGCACTCCCCTTTGGGCAACTCTCAGTGCTAGCAAGGCCTCTGACTGGTGAAAACCTGTAGCAACTGAACCTTATTCCACTGCCTGGGCCATGCAGTACAGATCTGCTTCCTGTTCCTCAAGACAAGATGAGGGCCCTTAACAGATTGTGTGAGTCTTCCCATTCCCAGAATAAACCACGAACCATCAGCCCACCTTTTCTGGCAGGGAAGAGTCCCAAGGGTCCCACTCTCTTCTGCAGTAAAGGACAATGCATCACTTTACAACAGGATAACACGGCACTGGGGAGCCTCTAGGGAGCCCGTGCTGAAAACCCTCCCCTGGGCTACCCCACCTCAGCAGCTGGGGTGCTCTCTCTGGTCCTGCCAAGGGCCGGGGACTGGCCTGGTGTCTGGGAGCCTTGTCTTCACTGCCCAATCATGGCAGCTTTGATCCCATGACTCAGCTTTTCCATCAGAATTCAGAGGACAATAATAGTAACTGCTTGCTTGTAAAGTGCTTGGAGCTCAGAGGAGAAAAAGTGTCAGACAAGTGTAAAATGTTACTACTGGCACAGGCCACAGGATGGAATGGAAAATCCCAGCAGAAAGCGGGAACTCAGAGGAAGCCATTTGTCACCTCCTCTGAACAAATGGATACAGGAAAAGGGGCCTTCCTCTGGCAGCCAGGCACAGCCCAGGTCAGCCGGAGGGGCTGGAGGAGATGCAGGTGAACATGAAGTGTCCTGCCTTCTGACACCAACTACTGATTTAGCAGCCATGCCTTCCACCTCAAGACCAGCTGTCCATTGCATACCCTAGGTGGGGCTGCCAGCGGATGAGCCCAGGTACCCAGAGCTCCAAGCAGTCAGCTTAGCCTGCACAAGCCTCCTGGGGAAAAGGACTGCAGAAACTAACCCACTGCAGCAGCCATCTGGAAGAACCAGCCCATTTCTCAAACAGGGGTGCACCAGGCAGAAGAGCCGTCAGCATGTGGCCGTGAAGACTGGGAAGGGCAGATGGAAGAGGCACCGAGCGCCTAGATGATGCAATGAACTAAGGAAAACTTTTAAAACACTCTGATCGCTGTTCTCAGAAATTCAGGAAACGTGTACATTCATAAAAGAATCTTCTGGCACTACATCTTCTTAGACATTATAAGTGTGACCCACTGACCCACCAGTTCCTGTCTTCAAAGTGATCATCAGTAAATGAACTGAAAGATAAAGTCAAGGAAATCTGTCAGAACATAGGGTAGGAAGACAAGGAGAAAGAACTTCAGATTAAAGTGACTCATATATCTTGTTAGGATTAATGAAAAAATAAAACCGTATAACATTTTAAAACATGAAGAATAAAGAGAAAATCAGAAACATGAGACAGAAAACATCATCACCTACTAATAAGTAAGACTGGCATCTCATTAACAAAACTTACTGTGACTACATTGTTGAAATTCCAAAACCTAGAATTTGACAGTCTCACAATCACAGTGGGAGATTTTAGCACCTACTGTAACTGCATCAGACCTATGTGGTTCAACTTTTATGAAACCAAGTTGTGAGTTGTTTTCAGGTTACCATGGACCCCCAGATTGAAGGTGATATAATCTGAGCATGCTCAGGCGAACCAAATGGACAGCCATAGGAGGAACCTCAGGGCTGGAACTGAGAAACTGGGACTGAACTGAGAAGCAGATACTGCCTGGCAGGAACCAGGATCCAATCAGAGGAAGCTCTGGTATCACCCCGTGGCAGGATCCAGTCAGATCATGCCTCCTGGCATCACCTTGTTGCAAGATCCAATCAGATCACACCTCATTACCCTACACTTATAAAGCCTGACCCAAACCCCTGCTCAAGAGACAGGTTTGAGAGTTTTCTCTTGCCTTCTTGCCCATTAACCAGCAATAAAGTTTTTCTTTTCTCAAAAGCTGGTGCCATGGCATTGGCCTCTATGTGAATTGAACACCAACCCCATTGATTGCTTGTTAACAATAACATGTTTCTAGATGGGAGGACTTAATATTATTAGGATACCAATTCCCCCCAAATGAACACAAATATTAGATTTTTCTCCTTGACTCTTGACAGTGAAATCTTGTATGTAAACAATTAAAGACTCCCACGAGGATTTTGAATCTGAAACTCATACTGCAAAGAATCAGGGGATACTTTAGAATTCACTCTAGTTATGGTGATGGTGGTGATGGAGATGCCAGAGGAGGGGATGGAGGGGAAGTGGCAGGAGGTGCTGGTATTATGGGGGTGGTGGTGGTGGAGGAGCAAGTGGTGGAGGTGATGGTGGGATGGCAGCACCCAGCACCCAGAGTCTAGTGTAGACAATAGCAGCAGAATCAGAACAGCCTCTTGGCAGCAAGAGTCCAGGGCAGTGTCTCCAGTGGCACCATTTGGCCTATTTTTGGCTCTCTGGCGTCCCTCTATCCTGGCCTTTTGTCCAAGGGTTGTTTCTAAACACAACAATCTCTTACTAAGACATCCATTATCCTTCTAATAAGTCTCTTTGCTGCCTATGTTTAATAAAGTAGGTTTCTATTGCTTACAACCAAGAACTCTGGGACAGTGAGTTTTCCAATCTTGAGTAAAGGAAGTATTTTGTAAGCAAGGCAGGAAACCAGAAATATTGTTTTAAAAGTAAAAGACTAACTAATTTAAACACAAAACTTGAAACAACTCAATAGGAAAAGTGAAAGGGCCAAGTTCTTAAGGGTCACAGCACAGAAGACAGAGGAAGGCTGGTAAACATAGAATAAGATGCTCATTCTCACAAATCTTCAGATGGAAAAAATGAAATACCATTTTTCCCTTTAGGTTAGCATGAAAATACATAAAAGATACATAATATCCAAGGTGTGACTGGGTGGGAAAATGGGGTCTCTTACAAAGCACTGGACAATGCAAAGAGGTGACATTCTCAGCTGAATTGAAGGGTATCTCCCAGCATTCGAGGTGAGAGTTTTCTCTACTCAAAAATGTTATTTCTCAGTATTTATCTTAATAGGAATACTTGCACAAAAGCATGAAGATATTAATAGCTGACTTATTAGTAGCAGCCCCAAAGTGTAGGCAATCTAAATAGCATCAACAGGGGATAATATTTACTTCCAAAATAACCAAAATATGGAACAAAACAAAATATGGAAAACAGAGGAGCAGGTAAAAAGTGTTTAATGGAACTATATTTACTGATCTAAAAGGCTCCTTGGTTTATTCTTGGTTTGGTTTATTCTTTTTCTTTTTTTTTTGAGTTAGGATCTCACTCTGTCGCCCAGGCTGGAGTGTAGTGCCATGATCTCGGCTCACTATGAACTCTGCCTCCTGGGCTCAAGTGATCCTCTCACCTCAGCCTCCCCAGTAGCTGGGACCACAGGCATGTCCACCCAGCCAAGCTAATTTTTGTAGAGATGGGGTCTTGCTATGTTGCCCAGGCTGCTCTCAAACTCCTGGGCTCAAGCAATCATCCCACCTTGGCCTCCCAAAATTCTGAGATTACAGGTATGCACCACCTCACCCAGCTGGTTTATTCTTTAGTGACAAGGTGATTGCAAAGCACTCTATATGGTATGATTCAATTTCTCTTTTAAATTTGTTTTCATTTGCAAGGTGGTGGGTACGTTCAAGTTAGACTTTATACACCTCTGTAACAAGCAATATTGTAAAGCCAGCATGTTTTGCTTTTCCAATTTCTAAGCAAAACTAACAGTAAAAAGGAATTGGAGTCCACAGGATATACTTTTCGTGGTAAATTAGTAGCGGTGTTTCTTGTTTGTCCTGAATCCTTGTGAACCTGCTGGTGGTCCTAGCTAGTCTTGGTGCAGGCTGGACCTTGGGCTGCGCCCTATGCCTTCCTGCTAGAGGAGTTGAAGGAGGACAGGAGGAGGCATGAAACATGCCTGGTTTCATCCCATGGCTTCAGGAAAATCCCTCCAGAGCCTAGATCAAGTTAATAGGAGAAACACTGCAAAGAGTAATACAGCTACCTATATTATGGACAGATGAAAAGGTATTTATTTGACCCAGTAACTACAATCTACCATGCCTGCGGCACATTCTGAAGGAATATTACTGGGGGGCTGACTGCCTGACAGCTCTTTGATTTATGGAGGCAAAGTCAATGAAAGGCAGGGTCAATACAACTGCATTTCAGCTCCACTTTCCATTCCATTTCATAGAGAAGGTGAAAAGATATGCCTGCCTATAACAGGACTGGGTGAAACTCAGGAACCTCCAATGGAACATTTGCATGTCTGTGTCAGCGGGCATTTCTGTCGTCCAAAAGGGGACTTCCATCTGAGGTGGCTCTTGGGGCAGGAGCGTAGCTCCGTCAGGAGGAGGCCTGAGCTAAATACACATTGTCTGTTCTGGGAGCTTTCTGGGCAGGGCTCAGGGGGACGGGTTGTGCTGGCTTGTCCAGGAGCCAGATTTTTGAAACGTGATACATGGCTCCTGTTTCCAGTGGGTCGGCCTGCCTTTCAGAACCTACAGGAGAATGTACTTCCAAGAAACAAGTGCTTTCCTGAGGGACTAATCTGCCTGCCCCCAATCTTGAGTGCTGGCACCAAGGCTGAAGGCAAATCCTGGCTGGAAGACTGGGATGTAGTGGGCTTGGGTGTGAGACATATTTGGGTTCAAACCATAACTTTGAGTAACTTTGGGAAAGTCACTTCCCTGAACCTTGTTTTCTTCCTCTATAAAATGGGCACAATATTATCCTCTTCACGGAGCTGTTCTACAGATTCAGTGAAATAACGGATTTGTTTCCCAGGGCTGTTGTAAGAGAGCACCACAAACTGGAAGTTTGAGATTAAGATGCTGGTAAGTTTTGTTCCTCCTGAGGGCTGTGAGAGAGAATCTGTTCCAAGATTTTCTCTGAGTTCCTGGTGGTTGATTTCAATGCTTAGTATTCCTAGGCTTGTGGAAGCTTCACCTGGATCTCTGCCTTTATCTTCACGTGTTATTTTCCTTCTATGTTTGTCTGTGTCCAAATTTCCCCTTTTTATAAGGACTCCAGTCATATTGGATTATCAGCCTACCTTAATGACCTGTAATAACCCTATTTCCAAATAAGGTCCCATTCTGAGGTAGTAAGGGTTAGGACTTCAACATACGAGTGAGGGGAGGCACAGTTTAACCCAGAGCAAGTGGCACATGTAAAGTGACTAGTGTAACATAGCTCCTGAGTAAATAGTAGCTCTCTTTGTCCACAAAGTCCCCTCTTGCCAGCATCTAGGTGGAAAGAGGCAACGAAGGTAGAATAGGGAAGCCACATACGTCTCAGTGGGTTCTTTAGGTTGGGAGTCACCTACCCCACATGGCTTCTGCCCAGTCTCTCCCACTCCATGAGCCCATCCATCAGTTCCTTTGGCCAGCAGGCAGCAGCATTTCCCTGGAGCCCCAGGAGCTCCTGTCTGCTGTCATTTGCTGATAAGCCAATGCTTGGTGATGCGTGTCCTGATTTCAGAGTGTGTCTGCCTCTCTCCTCATCCTGTGGCCATGCTGTGCTTGCTGAGAGCAGGGATCTGCCACTCCATCGCTGTGCACCCCTGACCCAGCTGTGGTCTCGCAGAGGTAGTCGCTAGTGAAGGTTTGAAGGATGTAGGAATGAAGGAACAGCAGCTTCAATAACAACATTGTCATAAATTTGTTTAATATAATCGCTGCCTCAGCATCCATTTTTATGCCTGACATAAGCTGTTTGGAACTCAGCTATACCCAGTCACCTTTGGACTCAAAACTTCCTCTACCCATGTGGCTGTTCCTCATCCCACTGACCCAAAATCCAATACCTGACATAATAACACCAAATGGTCACACCAGAGTCGGGAAAATAAGTCCGCACTTCATGAGTGTTTTCTTTAAACCAGTCAGTCCGCAACCCCAAAGGAAAGCCTAAGGATAATGCCCATGAGTCTTAATAAAAGCAGAGTCCCACAGGCGTTCTCTCTTCCCCACCCACTGGGTAAGCTGCCTGCCACCTCCTGACTTCCTGTAGGCCTCTAGTGTGTAACCATCTGCTGTGAGGCCTGTGAGTGAAATGTTTCCCCTGTTTCATGCATTCTGGTTTCACTTCTTCACTGTGTCTCACCTGACACACACCTGAACCTAATTTCCCCCATCAAGGCTCCCCTAGAGAGTGGTTATCTGGGCTCACGGCCACTCTCAAGAGACACCACAAGACCCAATGGAAAGAAACTGTAGCAATACAAATCACAACAAAAGGGAAACCTGTTCAAATGCCTGACTCCGCGTTCCGCTCCTGCCCCACCTCCGCCCTGCCCCCCAGCCATCTCTCTCTAGAAATCCCCCACCCATGTGCAAAGAGATCCTGTCTCTCTGGGAATCAGCATAGAGGACCACTGGCCAAGCCACCAAGCACTTGGCTCACATAATAAACCAAAACCTGTTAAAGCTCCGTGCTACTTGAAAAGGACAAAAAGACAAATGTATGCAGAACAGGGCCCAGGCTGACCTCAGTTTCCATGGGAGATAGCAACATGCCGTCAGCAACTGTTCTCAACCAAAGTAGCAGGCACTGGCCATAGGAGACAGCCTGGGCTCAGAAGGCTGTGGGGGAGGCCCTGGCTCCTGCTCTGTCCACCTGTGTGTCTTGGGTTCCAAATATATGCTATAGAAATTCCAAATATCACTCAATCTCAGAACCTCCATGTCTGAATCTTAAAAACTGGGTTAAAGACACCTCCTTTGGTACAAGAATTGAGGAAAAAATGACTGTAGCTTTGTAAAGAGTAGGGTTTTCATGGAAATCTTTACTTTGCAGGGGCACATCTGCAACATGCCGGCCTCACAATACACACTAACAGAAGTTTCTACATTATCCTCAGAGGTTACCCAAGGACATTTTGCATCACTGAGCACTGTGAGAAATTTTCTTACCTTGTGTTTTATTCAGTGATGTCGTGAACTGAATATTTGTGTCTCCCCCAAATTCCTATGTTGAAGCCCTAAAGCCTTAGCCTGCACTGGTGATTGTATTTGGAGGAGACTTGGGGAGGTAATTAGGGTTAGATGAGGTCTGATTGAAGGCCCTCACGATGGGACTAGAGCTTTTATAAAAAGAGATACCACACTTTTCTCTCTCCACCACCTGAGGACCCAGTGAGAAGGCGGCTGTCTGCAAGCCAGGAAGACAGCCCTCATCAAACCCGACCATGCTGGCACCTGATCTCACACTCCCACCCTCCAGGACTATGAGAAAATAAATTTCTGTTGCTTAAGCCACCCAGTTTGTAGGATTTTTGTCGTGGCAGCCTGAGCAGAATAATTTGAGTAAAAATCCATTTTTATTCTTACTCAGTAATAATTTATTGACTTTCTTATAACGTTCAAATGCAATGAAAAACATTAAGAAAAAAATAATTCTCTTTAAAGAATATCTAGGAGAGAAAAACAAAGCAGCTATTTTTATATTTTATAGCTGAGCTGTCTAATATGGTAACCAACTACCATATGTGGCTACTAAGCACTTGAAATGTGGCCAGTCCTAATTGAGATGTGCTGCACATGCAAATTATACAATGGGTTCCAGACTTACAACAAAAACAGAATATAAAACTCATAATTTTTATATTGATTACATGTTAAAATACTAATGTTTTGGATCCATTAAGTTAAATAGCACATACGATTAAACTTAATGTTATCTGGTTTTCTCTTTTTCAATGTGGCTATGAGAAAATACGACGTGACACATTTGGTTCATATTTGTGGCTTGCCTTCTATTTATATTGGACAGCACTGGTCTAGAGTCTGAAGCAGTAGACAAAGCATGGGCTTTCGAATCAAGAAGCTCTGCATTCCCATCCAAACTCTGTCATGAGCAGCTTTGTCAACATAGGCAAATGACTTCACCTCTGTGACCCTCAGCTTTCCTGTAAATGAAATGGGGAAAAGAACATATTTCACAGTGTTATAGTGAAGACTACCAGTGGTGGTGGAATCAAGTCTGTAGAATGCCTAGCAGGAGTTTGCTACCTAGTAAAAACTCAATCAATGTTTGTTTCCAACCCCATAGTTAGTAGGAAGAGAAAACCATGCTGTCAACGCTCTCCTAATCAGCACCAGCTGCAAGGCTAGTGGCTTTGTAAAGATGGAGCTCTGAGCAGCACAGACAGTGAGAAGAAGTCAAGGAACACCGAGAACGTTGTCAATATTATTCTGTTTGAAAAGTTTACTTTTGGAGGAACATCTTTTCAATGTACCTGCTTGCATTTCTTTAAAGCTTCCTCTGCAACATGATTTATGTCCTTAATCAGTAGGGAATTGTGATGGGTCAATATTGATGCAATGCTGTGTGTTTTGTAAACAAGTCCCAGCTGCACAGAGCTTGTTCCACTCCCATCCTCCCCATCTCTCACACATACCTTGGAAGCTCCATGTGGATCTTCACACCTCCCAGTTCACAAGCATCACTATTGCCTGGCAGCAACTCCAGGAACTGCATCTTATGTCATGATCATAGAGATTTGTTGGAGATGATTGGTCTCTTCAGTGCCAGTCTTCTAGGTACAATTGAGATAAAATACAATAAAAAAAAGTTGAATATGGAGAGAAGACTAGTGTCTTAGCTTAGTAGCCCAGACATTCATATTAAAGACCTGAGAATACTCACTGAGTGCAAACTGGGTCTAAGAGCACGGTGGGCTGTGGCTGCCCACACTCCTTAAAGCTGGAGTGTGATGGAGTCTGGAGGCACAGGGTATCCAGAGCATGAGTACCAATAGCTCCCCTAGGGTGCTGGGGGTTGGACTAAAGACTTGTGTAGTTTTCCACCCACATTCTATGAGGGAAAGGGACTCGTCCTAGGAAGAGTGAGCAGGTAGGATCCAGGTCACGTGGAAACAAGTGAAGGAAGGAAATGTTTAATCTGGAAAGAAGACAGACACTTGGGACATCTAAACATTGGACTCACTGTATGCAAAGAAAGTTCTCACCTTGCTCTGCTGGCTTCTTCGGGTGAAAGGATGGACAGTGGGTGGACTCTCTGGGAGACAGATGGTTTGTTCCCATAAGAAAGGGATAATTATTTACCTAGGTCCTTCTTTATTCCTAAAAAGACTCGAAGTAAGTGAAAAGAACAAAGTGATCCACAAATGCAACAGATTGTTTTTGCTAGGCTGTGATCTGTGCCTCTAGTGGTGGCCAAGTAGTTGTCACCTGTGCTCCAGCATGGAAGTCTTTGTTGAGGGTGGACCTCCAACCCTGGGCATGGAAGTGCAGCCACAATTCTTGCATGACAACACTGGGACCTTCCCATGAAGCTCAGCTACACAGTCAAGTCTGTGAGGTTGCAAAGTTGGCTTGGAACCTTCTTTTCTCCTGAAAAATGTGTCCTCCTCTAGTAAAGTTCACTTTCCCAGTCCTTGACCAAGCCCTGGTGACCACAGGCTCCTGGCCTCACCATCAGGTATGGGGACACCCAGACCAGCCCTCTCTCCAGTGCTCATATACAAAGGAAAATTAAAGCCAACAGTAGAATATGCAACAACTAAAGTGGAAGGACGAAGCGGGAGGCAGGTTGGAAGAAAAGTCTGATGTCCCCGGGGGGCCCCTGGGCTGGGGAGGAGGCATCCTTCCCAAAGCAGCTTGTGCCTGTCCCTGGTGGGGAGGCTGTTGTTTTTGCTAGCTCTGCCT
Organism: Symphalangus syndactylus; assembly: GCF_028878055.3. Lineage (NCBI taxonomy): Eukaryota > Metazoa > Chordata > Mammalia > Primates > Hylobatidae > Symphalangus > Symphalangus syndactylus. The sequence goes on from NC_072426.2 coordinate 85,780,521, forward strand.
GGACCCTGGACTAAGTAATCCCTCCAGGGTGGGGTCTGTTTGGGCAGGGTAAGAGGTGTTTTCAGTGTTGTTCAGTGGCAGTTGCCTTTGGGGAATGGGAAAAAGTGAGTCAGACACCATCCTTTGAACCTGGGAGCCCCTGCTGAACTTTGAAGAGACAGGAAGGAACCGTCATTAGTCACTCTGTTTCTGTGGGGCCACACTGGGGAACAAAGGCTGCTCACTTGTGTTGACCTGACAGGCTTTCCACGGGCCGGGACCAGCATGCTCAGGGGCAATAGCTTCCAGTGGAATTGTTTAAGCCTAAGGAAGCACCCACAGCCCAGAATGCTCTTCAAGACCCTCATAGACCACTGCTGCCCACATCCCTCACCAAGAGAGGAGCATAGAGGGGAAGCGGGGAGGGGAGGAGGAGGCTAGTAATATAGCTCATAGTCAGACTCAGACCAATCTGCTCATCTTGGACAAGGAGTTTTGTGAGCAGAGAACTCATGCTGCTTCCCTGGGCACATGGAAATTGGAATCCTAAGGTTGGCCTTTCCCTTAGGAAACCAAGAACTTAAACGTGTACGTACTCCACTCTGGGAATGACCCTAAAGAATTGATCCTGGGTTTTCCAAAAATACACGAAAATGGTGACTTCAGTATTATTCATAACAGCCGAAGCTTACAATAGACCAGTTAACCAAAAATAGAGGATTGGCCAATTAATCTACTGTATGTCCTCAGCCACGATCTGTAGCAAAAATTTGTAAGCACATGGGAATATGTTTATGCATCCAGTAAAAAATATGAAATCATGATATGAAAGAGTGCAATTCCATTCACAATAGCAAAGACATGAAATCAACCTAAATGCTCGTCAACAGTGGACTAAACAGAGAAAATGTGGTACACATGTACCATAAAATACTATGCAGCCGTAAAAAAGCACAAGATCATGTCCTTTACAGCAACATGGGTGCAGCTGGAGGCCATTATCCTAAGTGAATTAACACAGGAACAGAAAACAAAATACCACACGTTCTAGCTTATAAGTAGAAACTGAACATTGAATACACTTTGGACCGAAAGTTGGAAACAACAGACACGGAGGCCTACTTGAGGGTGGAGGTTGGGAGAAGGATGAGGGTCAAAAAACTACTTATCAGGTACTATGCTCACTAGCTGGGTAATGAAATTCTTTGTACAGCAAACTCCAGCAACACGTAATTTACCCATGTAACAAACCTGCACATATACCCTCTGAACCTAAAATAAAAGTTGAAAAAGAGAAAAAAAGTGTGTAATTGTACAATCACGGCTGTGTAAAAGGACAAAAACATCCACAGGAAAAGTCAAGAATGGAACAGCATCAAAATGGGAGCTAACTTTGTGTGATAGGAATGAGAATTATATTTTCTTTTCTACTTGACATTTTCCAAACTGTCGCTGATGAATGGATGTGTTTGATCACTATTTTTTTGCTTTACAAAATAACTTCAGGCTGAAACCAAGTCAACAGCCCTTCCATGAGTATGTACGTGGCTCATGGGAGGTCACAGAAGAAGCCTCTTCCTGCAAAGTATCCCATGTTGATGAGACTCAATGGAATTTAAAGACTCATAATCCACAGAAAGTTGCCTGGGGGTGGAGTTGCTGGCTCCACGATGCAGCTGTTGGTCCAAGCTTCATCTTGCCCTGCCCACAGGAGTCCTCACAAAGCCCCAGAGAAATCTGGCCCTTCTCCAGGGGACCAAGCATCCCCCATGGTGCTGCATGGGAAACGATGTCTATCCTTGGGGTGTCTCATGACAAAGCTCATGGATGGAGGACCCAGAGAGTTGACTGGCCACGTGTGTTCTCAGCCCCAGGTGGTCAGCATTGAAGGAGCATCACTGACCGGAAGAGGAGGCAGATGGTCACCTGATCAGGTCTCCCTCTGTCCTCTCACTCTCACCTCCATCTCTTCTCACATTGACCGTCACAGGATAAATGATTTCCTCACTCTTCCCAAGAGTCTGGCCCCATGACAGAGAGGCACAACTGCTACATGTGTCCCATTTACTGATCAGAGAGACACTGGCAATCCTGTGTCAGGATGATGAGATGACTTGCACCTGGCAGGACTTGGCACACATCTCTGTGTTTCTCCATCACCACTACTATTTTTCTGTTATCCCCACCAAAGGAGGATGTTTTTGACCATGGGTATGCCTCCAGACCCCGCAGACTTGTGCCAAAACAGTGTCATGGTCCCAGAAAGAATATCTGTCTCTTAAGGGATTAAAAGCCATCAGCAAAGTAATTACCTGCAGAATCTTCCACTGGGTCAACCTGAAGATGGATATATGAGCTCAGTGTTCCAAACACATCTGAAGACTTGGAAAGTATGCCAGAGATCACTGGAGCTGTGCACATGAGGAGTGCACTTGCTGTGTATTTGCCCTTCTTACAAATGAAAAAAGTAAGCTCAGAGAGGGAGGAAGGGGCTGGCCCAAATTCCTGGCAGAACCAGGACAAGATCTAAGATGCATCATACCATTGGAACCCTTGTGACATAAAGCTCATGTCTCACATGCATGCAGCTAAGCAGAAAAATGACCCAGGGAACATGCATATTTGGAAACCCATGTATCACTTCTTCAGGATGGCAAGGTCTTTCTGGAATCTCTCAACTCTCAAGATTTCAAGGAACTCCTGTTCTCTACCTAAAAGGTCTGTTATCAATTGCCACCCAGTGGGCAACCCACCCCCACCCACCCCCACACCATGACACACGAAGGAAAGGGCTCCTTGCTCCCTCCCTCCCGCCCCCATGGTACTCAGACCTATGGGCTCCTGCTTGTGCATGGAAAAAATCCCAGCTTTGCCGGAAATCTCCTGATGGCTCCCAGAGTTCAGATAGTGGGTCTGGAATCTGCCTCCACCCCTGAGCAACAGGGCAGAGCAGTGGGAGAGACTTTGCTTAGGAAAAATTCTCACTGGACCCTGCCCTGCTTCAGACACTCATTTGGATCCCATTGCCATAATTGCCACGTATAACAAATCTCTCCATGACAGTGTTGAGACTGCTGGTTTATGCATTCCCTTAGGGAAAGAAAAATAGCATAGAGTGAACACCTACTACATGCCTTGTGGAACTAGGTAGAAGCAGTATGAACACCTCCATTTTACTACCGAGGAAACTGAGGCTCACGAAGGGTGAGCGACTTGCTCAAACTCAGCTAGGCAGTATGCAGTGGAGCTGGGAATCCAAACTAGGTACGTTTACCTTCTCACCTTGTCCTGTCTCCTCCACACCTGGCTGTGGTCCTGAGTTCATTTCACCATGGTGCCATTAACCCCCACATCAAGAAGGAGAAAATGGAGGCCCAGCAAAATAGCACGGTGTTGTCTTCAAGTAAATATAGCAGATAAAAGTGGCATTGTGTCCACTTATTCCCCAAAATTCCAGTAAAATGGCTAAATGGAATTAAAATCCATAAATCTATGAAGGAGAAAAGAAAAAGAGAGGTGGCAGCGGATAAGAGATGTCAAAATTTGGAGAAGTTAGAAAGGTGAAAGCTAAGCCTACAGCAAGGAAGACAGTAAGAAGCCTGCAATCTGGCTCAGTAACACCTTGTACAGGCTCTGGAATTGGAGGTTCCAGGAACGATAAAGTGGGAATGAGATGTGGAGGTAAAAACAGAGGTTTTGTGGAACTCTGAATAAGAAAGAATGCATTCTCCTATCCTCTCCATACCCAGCAGAGCCAGGTGAGTTTCTTCCCAGAGCCCTCAGATCACTCGCAGTATCCGTCCTGGGGAACCTGGAGAGAAGACGCTCTGGATTCAGGGACGTGAGTTACTGCTAAGGACTTGTGTAAGTGCCTTACTCCAAAAGGGATGAAGTGAACTTCCAGATGAGCCTTCACATCCTCCGCCCTTTCCCTCCTCCACTCCCTTAAGCCTGGCAGCTACATCTGCCCCTCCCCTGAGAGGAGATGGAAGCTCCAGAGCTGTCCATGAGAAAATGAACTGACATTTGGGGTCCCTCAATGGATGACCAGGTCCCTCCTAATCACACTACTGGGAAGGCTCTCAATAGACCAGCCCCAGCCCTCACTCACACACACACCTGGGACTCAGAGCGTCCAATCAGCTTTTTGTACCTTGGTCCAAATTTTAGTTTTATATTTTGTTTTGTTTGGATTTCAAATAGAAACGTTTGAATTCATTAAACTTCTCAGCTCAGCGCACACTCTCACCATTGGCCCATGCAAGGTTCTCTGTTGTTTTAGTCTGTTTCCCCTTTATCCTCAAGCCACAATCCTGTCTCCCCATAAGCAGTCATTATGACGTACTTAATATAATTTCTTAAAATATATATTGTACTGTACATGTGTGAATTTCTAATTTACATATATGGTATTGAGATATTTCATTCTGTTTCTTACCTTCTTTGCTCAATGCTAGGTGCACTCTTTGTGGTGTACGGTTCTATGGACTTTGACAAAGGCATAGAGTCAAGTGTCTATGACTCGAGTAGCATGCAGAACGTTCCATCCCCCTAAACACTCTCTATTGAGGCCCTCTTGTGGTCAGACCTTCTCCCCTCCCCCAGCTCCTGGCAACTATTGATCGTTCCCATTCTATAATTTTGCTTTTTTTAGAACGTCACATCAGTGGCATCTTTTGGGTCTAACTTCTTTTACTTAGACACATGTATTTGAAATTTATCCTTATTGTTATTAAGTCAGTAGTTTATTCCTTTTTATTTCTGAGTTTTATTCCACTGTATGGCTGTACCACAGTTTGTTGATCCATTTACCTGTTGAAGGATATCTTCATTATTCCTAGCTTTTGTTGATTATGAGTAACACCACGACAAGCGATTGCAAGTTTTTTTGTGGAAGGAAGTTTTCAGTTCACTTAAGTAAATACCTAGGTGTGGGAATGCTGGGTCATCAGGCAAGTGGAGTTTTATAAGAAACTACCAAAGTGTTTTCCAAAGTGTCTATACCGTTTTGCATTCCTATCAATTACTAATGAGAGTTCCTATTGCTCCACATCCTCACCAACATGTGATATTGTCAGTAATTTTTTTTTCAATTTTAGACATTCTGATAGAGGAAGACTGCTGTCTCATTGTGATTTTAATTTGCATTTCCTTAATGACTGATTCTGTTTAGCATTTTTTTCATGTGCTATTTGCCATCTCTATAACTTTATTGGCAAATCATCTGATCAGATCTTTTGCCAGTTTTTAATTGGGTTGATTTTTTTTGTTGTTGACTTTTAAGAGTTTTTAATATTTTCTCAACACAAATTATGAGATAGGCAATTTACAAATATTTTCTCCCAATCTCTTATTTTCTGTCTCCTATTTTTCTTCTAGAAATTTTTTTCTAGAAAGTTTATACTTTTGGTTTTACTTGTAAGTCAATGATGCCTTTTAAGTTTTTATTTTATTTTATTATTATTATACTTTAAGTTTTAGGGTACATGTGCACAATGTGCAGGTTTGTTCCATATGTATACATGTACCATGTTGGTGTGCTGCATCCATTAACTGATCATTTAGCATTAGGTATATCTCCTAATGCTGTCCCTCCCCCCTCCCCCCACCCCACAACAGTCCCCGGAGTGTGATGTTCCCCTTCCTGTGTCCATGTGCTCTCATTGTTCAATTCCCACCTATGAGTGAGAACATGTGGTGTTTGGTTTTTTGTCGTTGCAATAGTTTACTGAGAATGATGATTCCCAGTTTCATCCATGTCCCTACAAAGGCCATGTACTCATCATTTTTTATGGCTGCATAGTATTCCATGGTGTATATGTGCCACATTTTCTTAATCCAGTCTACCGTTGTTGGACATTTGGGTTGGTTCCAAGTCTTTGCTATTGTGAATAGTGCTGCTATAAACATATGTGTGCATGTGCCTTTATAGCAGCATGATTTATAGTCCTTTGAGTATACAGGAATGGGATGGCTGGGTCAAATGGTATTTCTAATTCTAGATCCCTGAGGAATCACCACACTGACTTCCACAATGGTTGAACTAATTTACAGTCCCACCAACAGTGTAAAAGTGTTCCTATTTCTCCACATCCTCTCCAGCACCGGTTGTTTCCTGAGTTTTTAATGATCGCCATTCTAACTGGTGTGAGATGGTATCTCATTGTGGTTTTGATTTGCATTTCTCTGATGGCCAGTGATGACGAGCATTTTTTCATGTGTTTTTTGGCTGCATAAATGTCTTCTTTTGAGAAATGTCTGTTCATGTCCTTTGCCCACTTTTTGATGGGGTTGTTTGTTTTTTTCTTGTAAATTTGTTTGAGTTCATCGTAGATTCTGGATATTAGCCCTTTGTCAGATGAGTAGGTTGCGAAAATTTTCTCCCATTTTGTAGGTTGCCTGTTCACGCTGATGCTAGTTTCTTTTGCTGTGCAGAAGCTCTTTAGTTTAATTAGATCCCATTTGTCAATTTTGGCTTTTGTTGCCATTGCTTTTGGTGTTTTAGACATGAAGTCCTTGCCCATGCCTATGTCCTGAATGGTAATGCCTAGGTTTTCACCTAGGGTTTTTATGGTTTTAGGTCTAACATGTAAATCTTTAATCCATCTTGAATTAATTTTTGTATAAGGTGTAAGGAAAGGATCCAGTTTCAGCTTTCTACATATGGCTAGCCAGTTTTCCCAGCACCATTTATTAAATAGGGAATCCTTTCCCCATTTCTTGTTTTTGTCAGGTTTGTCAAAGATCAGGTAGTTGTAGATATGCAGCGTTATTTCTGAGGGCTCTTTTCTGTTCCATTGATCTATATCTCTGTTTTGGTACCAGTACCATGCTGTTTTGATTACTGTAGCCTTGTAGTATAGTTTGAAGTCAAGTAGTGTGATGCCTCCAGCTTTGTTCTTTTGGCTTAGGATTGACTTGGCGATGCGGGCTCTTTTTTGCTTCCATATGAACTTTAAAGTAGTTTTCTCCAATTCTGTGAAGAAAGTCATTGGTAGCTTGACGGGGATGGCATTGAATCTATAAATTACCTTGGGCAGTATGGCCATTTTCACAATATTGATTCTTCCAACCCATGAGCATGGAATGTTCTTCCATTTGTTTGTATCCTCTTTTATTTCATCAAACAGTGGTTTGTAGTTCTCCTTGAAGAGGTCCTTCACATCCCTTGTAAGTTGGATTCCTAGGTATTTTATTCTCTTTGAAGCAATTGTGAATGGGAGTTCACTCATGATTTGGCTCTCTGTTTGTCTGTTATTGGTGTATAAGAATGCTTGTGATTTTTGTACATTGATTTTGTATCCTGAGACTTTGCTGAAGTTGCTTATCAGCTTAAGGAGTTCTTGGGCTGAGACAATGGGGTTTTCTAGATATACAATCATGTCATCTGCAAACAGGGACAATTTGACTTCCTCTTTTCCTAATTGAATACCCTTCATTTCCTTCTCCTGCCTAATTGCCCTGGCCAGAACTTTCAACACTATGTTGAATAGGAGTAGTGAGAGAGGGCATCCTGTCTTGTGCCCGTTTTCAAAGGGAATGCTTCCAGTTTTTGCCCATTCAGTATGATATTGGCTGTGGGTTTGTCATAGATAGCTCTTATTATTTTGAGATACGTCCCATCAACACCTGATTTGTTGAGAGTTTTTAGCATGAAGGGTTGTTGAATTTTGTCAAAGGCCTTTTCTGCATCTATTGAGATAATCATGTGGTTTTTGTCTTTGGTTCTGTTTATATGCTGGATTACATTTATTGATTTGCATATGTTGAACCAGCCTTGCATCCCAGGTATGAAGCCCACTTGATCATGGTGGATAAGCTTTTTGATGTGCTGCTGGATTCGATTTGCCAGTATTTTATTGAGGATTTTTGCATCAATGTTCATCAAGGATATTGGTCTAAAATTCTCTTTTTTGGTTGTGTCTCTGCCCAGCTTTGGTATCAGGATGATGCTGGCCTCATAAAATGAGTTAGAGAGGATTCCCTCTTTTTCTATTGTTTGGAATAGTTTCAGAAAGAATGGTATCAGTTCCTCCTTGTACCTCTGGTAGAATTCGGCTGTGAATCCATCAGGTACTGGACTCTTTTTGGTTGGTAAGCTATTGATTATTGCCACAATTTCAGAGCCTGTTATTGGTCTATTCAGAGATTCAACTTCTTCCTGGTTTAGTCTTGGGAGGGTGTGTGTGTCGAGGAATTTATCCATTTCTTCTAGATTTTCTAGTTTATTTGCGTAGAGGTGTTTGTAGTATTCTCTGATAGTAGTTTGTATTTCTGTGGGATCCGTGGTGATATCCCCTTTATCAATTTTTATTGCATCTATTTGATTCTTCTCTCTTTTCTTCTTTATTAGTCTTGCTAGCGGTCTATCAATTTTGTTGATCTTTTCAAAAAACCAGCTCCTGGATTCATTAATTTTTTTTTTTTTTTTTTTTTTTTTGAGATGGAGTCTCGCTCTGTCGCCCAGGCTGGAGTTCAGTGGCGCAATCTCGGCTCACTGCAAGCTCCGCCTCTGGGGTTCACGCCATTCTCCTGCCTCAGCCTCTCCAAGCAGCTGGGACTACAGGCGCCCGCCACCATACCCAGCTAATTTTTTGTATTTTTTAGTAAAGACGGGGTTTCACCATGGTCTCGATCTCCTGACCTCGTGATCTGCCTGCCTTGGCCCCCCAAAGTGGGATTCATTAATTTTTGAAGGGTTTTTTGTGCCTCTATTTCCTTCAGTTCTGCTCTGATTTTAGTTATTTCTTGCCCTCTGCTAGCTTTTGAATGTGTTTGCTCTTGCTTTTCTAGTTCTTCTGATTGTGATGTTAGGGTGTCAATTTTGGATCTTTCCTGCTTTCTCTTGTGGGCATTTAGTGCTATAAATTTCCCTCTACACACTGCTTTGAATGTGTCCCAGAGATTCTGGTATGTTGTGTCTTTGTTCTCGTTGGTTTCAAAGAACATCTTTATTTCTGCCCTCATTTCGTTATGTACCCAGTAGTCATTCAGGAGCAAGTTGTTCAGTTTCTATGTAGTTGAGCGGTTTTGAGTGAGTTTCTTAATCCTGAGTTCTAGTTTGATTGCACTGTGGTCTGAGAGACAGTTTGTTATAATTTCTGTTCTTTTACATTTGCTGAGGAGAGCTTTACTTCCAACTATGTGATCAATTTTGGAATAGGTGTGGTGTGGTGCTGAAAAAAATGTACATTCTGTTGATTTAGGGTGGAGAGTTCTGTAGATGTCTATTAGGTCTGCTTGGTGCAGAGCTGAGTTCAATTCCTGGGTATCTTTGTTAACTGTCTGTCTTATTGATCCGTCTAATGTTGACAGTGGGTGTTAAAGTCTCCCATTATTATTGTGTGGGAGTCTAAGTCTCTTTGTAGGTCACTCAGGACTTGCTTTATGAATCTGGGTGCTCCTGTATTGGGTGCATATATATTTAGGATAGTTAGCTCTTCTTGTTGAATTGATCCCTTTACCATTAGGTAATGGCCTTCTTTGTCTCTTTTGATCTTTGTTGGTTTAAAGTCTGTTTTATCAGAGACTAGGATTGCAACCCCTGCCTTTTTTTGTATTCCATTTGCTTGGTAGATCTTCCTCCATCCTTTTATTTTGAGCCTATGTGTGTCTCTGCATTTGAGATGGGTTTCCTGAATATAACACACTGATGGGTCTTGACTCTTTATCCAATTTGCCAGTCTGTGCCTTTTAATTGGAGCATTTAGTCCATTTACATTTAAAGTTAATATTGTTATGTGTGTATTTGATCCTGTCATGATGTTAGCTGGTTATTTTGCTTGATAGTTGATGCAGTTTCTTCCTAGCCTTGATGATCTTCACAATTTGGCATGATTTTGCAGTGGCTGGTACCGGTTGTTCCTTTCCATGTTTAGTGCTCCCTTCAGGAGCTCTTTTAGGGCAGGCCTGGTGGTGACAAAATCTCTTAGCATTTGCTTGTCTGTAAAGGATTTTATTTCTCCTTCACTTATGAAACTTAGTTTGGCTGGATATGAAATTCTGGGTTGAAAATTCTTTTCTTTAAGAATGTTGAATATTGGTCCCCACTCTCTTCTGGCTTTTAGAGTTTCTGCCAAAAGATCTGCTGTTAGTCTGATGGGCTTCCCTTTGTGGGTAACCCGACCTTTCTCTTTGGCTGCTCTTAACATTTTTTCCTTCATTTCGACTTTGGTGAATCTGACAATTATGTGTCTTGGAGTTGCTCTTCTCAAGGAGTATCTTCATGGTGTTCTCTGTATTTCCTGAATCTGAATGTTGGCCTGCCTTGCTAGATTGGGGAAGTTCTCCTGGATAATATCCTGCAGAGTGTTTTCCAACTTGGTTCCATTCTCCCCGTCACTTTCAGGTACACCAATCAGACGTAGATTTGGTCTTTTCACATAGTGCCATATTTCTTGGAGGCTTTGTTCGTTTCTTTTTATTCTTTTTTTCTCTAAACTTCCCTTCTTGCTTCATTTCATTCATTTCAACTTCCATCACTGATACCCTTTCTTCCAGTTGTTCGCATCAGCTCCTGAGGCTTCTGTATTCTTCACATAGTTCTCGAGCCTTGGCTTTCAGCTCCATCAGCTCCTTTAAGCACTTCTCTGTGTTGATTATTCTAGTTATACATTTGTCTAAATTTTTCTCTAAGTTTTTAACTTCTTTGCCTTTGGTTTGAATTTCCTCCTGTAGCTCGGAGTAGTTTGATCATCTGAAGCCTTCTTCTCTCAACTCGTCAAAGTCATTCTCCATCCAGCTTTGTTCCATTGCTGGTGAGGAACTGCGTTCCTTTGGAGGAGGAGAGGTGCTCTGCTTTTTAGAGTTTCCAGTTTTTCTGCTCTGTTTTTTCCCCATCTTTGTGGTTTTATCTACTTTTGGTTTTTGGTTATGGTGATGTACAGATGGGTTTTTGGTGTGGATGTCCTTTCTCTTTGTTAGTTTTCCTTCTACCAGACAGGACCCTCAGCTGCAGGTCTGTTGGAGTTTGCTAGAGGTCCAGTCCAGACACTGTTTGCCTGGGTATCAGTAGCGGAGGCTGCGGAACAGCGGATTTTCGTGAACCGCGAATGCTGCTGCCTGATCGTTCCTCTGGAAGTTTTGTCTCAGCGGAGTACCCAGCTGTGTGAGGTGTCAGTCTGCCCCTACTTGGGGGTGCCTCCCAGTTAGGCTGCTCAGGGGTCAGGGGTCAGGGACCCACTTAAGGAGGCAGTCTGCCTTTTCTCAGATCTCCAGCTGTGTGCTGGGAGAACCACTACTCTCTTGAAAGCTGTCAGACAGGGACATTTAAGTCTGCAGAGGATACTGCTGACTTTTTGTTTGTCTGTGCCCTGCCCCCAGAGGTGGAGCCTACAGAGGCAGGCAGGCCTCTTTGAGCTGTGGTGGGCTCCACCCAGTTCGAGCTTCCTGGCTGCTTTGTTTACCTAAGCAAGCCTGGGCAATGGCGGGTGCCTCTCCCCCAGCCTGGCTGCCACCTTGCAGTTTGATCTCAGACTGCTGTGCTAGCAATCAGCAAGACTCCGTGGGTGTAGGACCCTCCAAGCCAGGTGTGGGATATAATCTCCTGTTGTGTCGTTTTTTAAGCCCGTCGGAAAAGCACAGTATTAGGGTGGGACTGACCTGATTTACCAGGTGCTGTCTGTCACCCCTTTCTTTGACTAAGAAAGGGAACTCCCTGACCCCTTGCACTTCCCGAGTGAGGCAATGCCTCGCCCTGCTTCAGCTGTCGCACGGTGCGCTGCACCCACTGTCCTGCGCCCACTGTCTGGCACTCGTTACTGAGATGAACCTGGTACCTCAGATGGAAATGCAGAAATCACCGGTCTTCTGCGTCTCTCATGCTTGGAGCTGTAGATCAGAGCTCTTCCTATTTGGCCATCTTGGCTCCCTCTTTAAGTTTATTTTTGTTATATACGTGATGAGAATAAGGTGTGGATCAAAGCTTTTTGTGCATATAGATATACAATTACTCCATCAACCTTTGCTCAAAATACTATCTTTTCTTCACTGAATTGTCTTAGTATCATTTTCAAAATCAGTTGGCTATGTATGTGTGAGTCCATTTCTGGGCTCTTTACTTTGTTCCATAGTCTGTCTGTCTTGACACAAATACTACACTGTTTTGATTACTGCAGTTCTGTAAGTTTTGAAATTGGTAAATGTTAGTTTTCCAAACTTGTTCTTCTTTTTCAGGGTTTTGGTTATTCCAGGTCCTTTGAATTTCCATATGAATTTTATAATTGTTTCTCAGTCTTACAAAAAAAAATCCTTTTAGATTTTTATTAGCATAGCATTAAATCTGTAAATCAATTTGAGGAAAATCGACATCTTAATATTAAGTTTTCTGATCTGTGAATACAGTGTTTCTCACCATTTGTTTAGATCTTTAATTTCTCTCAACAATGACCTAGAATTGTCAGTATCCTAGTCTTTCTTTATCAGATGTATCCCTAGATGTTTCACATTTTTCAATCCTATTATAAATGGGGCTGTTTTCCAATTTTAATTTCTGATTTTTTTATTTGGTAGATACACAATTTTTTACATTAAGCTTGTATTCTACAACTTTGTTACACTCATTTGTCAGTTCTAGTGGATTTTAAATTTATTTTTAGTTGACAAATATTATATATATTTATGATGTACAACATGTTGCTTTGAAATATGTATACATTGTGGAATGGCTAAATGAGCTAATTAACATGCATTACTTCACATACTTATCTTTTTGTGATGAGACACTTAAAATCTACTCTGCGCAACTTTCAAGAATCAATGCATTGTTATTTACTATAATCATCATGTTGTACAGTAAGATCTCTTGACCTTATTCCTCCTATCTAACCCTACTGGCTTTTAATAGATGCTCTTCTTTTTCAAAGTGTGTTAGTTATTCATACACTTTTATTCTTCTATATAATTTTATAACCATTTTGTTTAGTTTATTAAAAAAACCTTCCAGAATTTTAATTGGAATTGCATTGGATTTATAGATTAAATTTCAGAGGACTAAAATGAATACGATGTTAATTCTTTCCATGTATGAATCAGTTCTTATCTTAGAGATTTTAATGAGGCATTCGTGTTGTCACCAAGAAGTCTGTGATGGTTAACTTGATGTGTTAACTTGACTTGGCTAAGGGGTGTCCAGACAGCTGGTAAAGTATCATTGCTGAGTGTTTCTGTGAGGGTAATTCCAGAAAAGATTCACATTTGAATGGAGGAACTGAGTAAAGCAGATGGCCCTTCCCAGTGTGGGTGGGCATCGTCCAATCCCTCGAGGTCCTGATTAGAATAAACAGGCAGAGGAAGGGAGAGCCATTCTCTCTGCTTGAGTTGGGACATCCATATTCTCCTGCCTTCAGAGGTCAGTGGTCCTGGTTCTCAGCTTTTGGGCTCAATCTGGGACTTACATCATCAGCACCCTGAACATCAAGACTGATTTACACCAGTGTCTTTCCTGGGTGTCCAGCTTGCAGATGGCAGATCATGGGAGTTTTTGGCCTCTATAAATGTGTGAGCCAATTCTCATAATAAATCTATTCTATTAGGTATATCTATATATAGTCTATTGGTTCAGTTCCTGTGGAGAACCCTGACTAATACAAAAGAATTTCTATTATTTGCTAGCATAATTCCTGGGTCCCTCATTGTGAGTGACATCTGATCTTCTACTATTTTTCTAGTTAGATATCATTTTTATAAGCTTTCTGGCTTTTGGGAAATGTATCTAGCCACATTACTGAACTTTCTTGTGACTTCTTGTAGATTTTGTCTTGTTTGTTTTGTTTCATTCTTGGGTTCCTAGTGACTATCTCTTCAATTTGAATGAATGGAAAAGGATCCTCAGGCATTTGAGGAAAGTCTGCAGCACGAAAGACAGATGCCAAATAAAACAGAGGTGATGGAGGAAGCAAAAGAAGACCTCCAATAGACTTGCATTAAGATTCTCAGAGAGGCTAGAGGAAAAAAAAATTGCATAAAAAAAGAACAAGAAGGTATAAGAATTAAACTGATAATAAAAAAGGATTATTAGAAATAAAAATACATAATAATTAAAATCTTTTAAACAACAAAGACATTTGGAAATAAAAGTTTAAAAAATTTGCCAGAAACTAGAACTGCAACAAAAAAAGATCGGCATTTTTTCATATATTTGCTGACCACATGTATGTCTTCTTTTGAGAAGTGTCTGTTCATATCCTTTGCCCATTTTTAAATGAGATTCTTTGTTTTTTGCCTACTGAATTATTGAAGTTCCTTACAAATTCTGGATATTCAACCTTTGTTGGATGTGTTGTTTGTGAATATTTTCTCCCCTTCTATAGGTTGTCTGCTTACTCTGTTGATAGTTTATTTTTCTGTGCAGAAGCTGTTTAGTTTAATTAGGTCCCACTTGTCAATTTTTCTTTTTGTTGCAATTTCTATTTTTTTCCTTTTTCTTTTTCTCTTTTTTTTTTTTTTAGATGCAGTTTTGCTCTTGTCACCCAGGCTGGAGTGCAGTGGTACCATCTCAGCTCATTGCAACCTCTGCCTCTGGGGTTCAAGTGATTCTCCTGCCTCAGCTTCCCGAGTAGCTGAGATTACAGGCACCTGCCATCACACCCAGCCAATTTTTTGTATTTTTAGTAGAGATAGGGTTTTGCCATGTTGGGCAGGCTGGTCTCTAACTCCTGACCTCAGGTCATCTGCCTGCCTCGGCCTCCCAAAGTGCTGGGATTACAGGTGTGAGCCACCGTGCCCAGCCTTTTTGCAATTTCTTCTGGGGACTTAGTTATAAATTATTTGCCATGGGCAATGTCCAGAATGGTATTTCCTAGATTTTCTTCTAGGATTCTTATAGTTTGGGATCTTACATTTACATCTTTAACCCATTTTGAGCTAATTTTTGTATACAGTGAAAGGCAGGGGTTCAGTTTTATTATTCTGCATATGGCATAGGGAGTCCTTTCCCCATTGCTTGTTATTATCGACTCTGTCAGAGATCAGATGGTTGTAGGTGTGTAGCTTTATTTCTCAGCTCTCTATTCTATTCCATTGGTTTATGTGTCTGCTTTTGTAGTAATACCATGCTGTTTTGATTACTATAGCCTTGTGATATAGTTTGAAGTTGGATAGTTTGATGCTTCTGGCTTTGTTCTTTTTGCTTAGGATTGCTTTGGCTATTTGGTCTGTTTTTTTGGTTCAACATGAATTTTAGAATAGTTTTTTTCTAATTCTTTGAAACGACATTGGTACTTTGATAGGAATAACAATGAATCTGTAGATTGCTTCAGGCAGTATAGCTGTTTTAACAATATCAATTCTTCTGATCCATGAGCATGGGATATTTTTCCATTTGTTTGTATCATCTATGATTTCTTCCAGCAGTGTTTTGTAGTTCGCCTTATAGAGATCTTTCACCTCCTTGGTTAAATGTATTCCTAGGATGTGTGTGTGTGTGTGTGTGTGTGTGTATGTGTGTGTGTGTGTCTATTGTAAATAGGATTGCATTCTTCATTTGGCTCTCAACTTGAACATTATTGGTGTGTAGAAATACTACTGATGTTTGTACATTGATTTTGCTTCCTGAGACTTTACTGAAGTGATTTATCAGACTAGGAGCCTTATGGCAGAGTCGTTGGGGTTTTCTAGGTATAGAATCACATCATCAGCAAAGAGAGATAAATTGATATCTTATTTTCCTATTTGAATACCTTCTATTTCTTTCTCTTTCCTGATTGCTCTGGCTAGGACTCCCATTACTATGTTCAATAGGAGAGGTGAGAATGGGTATCCTTGTCTTGTTCTATTTTTTAAGTGCAAAGCTTCCAGCTTTTGCCCATTCAGTGTGATGTTGGCTGTGGGTTTGTCATAGGTGGCTTTTAATGTTTTGAGAAAGGTAAATAAAAACCACAATGAGATACCATCCCACCCCAGTCAGAATAGCTATTACTAAAAAGTCAATAAATAACAGATGTTGGATAGGTTGTAGAGAAAAAGGAATGCTTATACATTGTGGGTGGGGATTCAAATTAGTTCAGCTACTATGGAAATTAGTTTGGAGATTTCTCAAAGTACTTAAAACAGAACTACCATTTGACCCAGTAATCACATTACCAGATGCACACCAAAAGGAAAATAAATTGTTCTACCAAAAAGCACAGACACTTGTATGTTCATCACAGCACTATTCGCAATAGCAAAGACATGGAATCAATCTATACACTGTGGAATACTATGCAACCATTAAAAATAATTTCCTCTGCAGCAACACGGATACAGCTGGTGACCAATATCTTAAGCAAATTAACACAGGAACAGGAAATCAAATACCATACATTCTCATTTATAAATGGGAGCTAAACATTGAGTACACATGGACAAAAAGATTAGAACAATAGACTCTGGGAACTACAAGAAGCTGGAGAGTAAAAGGGGAGGCAGGGTGGGAAAACTACCTATCAGGTCTGATGCTCATTACCTTGATAATGGGATCATTCATATCCCAAACCTCAGCAACACACAATTTACCCATGTAACAAATCTTCACATATACCCCTGGATGTAAAATAAATGTTGAACACTAAATAAATATTTAAAGAGAGAGAGAGATTGGAAACAGGGGACAAGTGTAAGAAACCTAAGGGAGTAATTAGAAAATTTCTTAGATTGGAAGGACATGTGTTTCTACACAGAAAGAGTCTACACAGTGGCCAGCACAATGTATAGCAGAAACACCCATGAGGATGCATCAGCATGAAGATTGAGAACACAGGGAATCAAAAGAAGTTCCTAAAACTTCCAGAGGGAAAAACTGGAGAAGAAAGGTTACACGGAAAGAAATAGAAATAAAGGACATTGAACTTCTCAGTAGGCATTCTGGAAGCTAGGCTAGTTCCAGAGTGTAACGGTGATCCATGCCTTGGGGGAAAAGCCCAAGAAGAAATGTATCAAACTGGGATGTTAAGGACGATCAGAGAGGAGACAAGATTCCCAAAGCATAGCCAGGCAGGACAGTAACGGATGGAGTCCAGGCCTGCTTAAACGTTGCTAAGATGGAAATTACCTTTTGCGGGGGAAGATTTGACTTGGGAGAATAGCACTGGATAAGATAAATATGGGCAATGGATGCACCCCAGAAGACTGGAACTTACTAAACTCCACATATTTATTTAAGTGGCATTTCCCAGGACCAAAATCTACAGAAAGATACTAGGAAAGGAAAAACAACAACAGAAGAATAGGAAAGAAGTTTTGCCGAACAGACCCAATAAACATCATTTACTTTCTTTCCTTCAGCTGTCACCGGATCTCTGCTTTAGATTTTGACCACAGTAACCTCAATGTGGCTTTCACTAAATACAAAAAGCTGAGAGCATTGCTTTGCCTGGATTAACTGCCCTAGTAGCTGAGGATTTGCCTCTGTTTTCTAAATTCAATGGGTCCCAGAATGGTGCTATAATTAAAAGTCCAGAGTTTGGTAGAGCCTTGGGATTAGGTTGTACTGTTCCCTTCTGACTCATTTTAGAGTCTTCCATGCAGAGAAGCTAAATTGCTCACCAGGGATGCTAGGTGCATGAATAAAGGGGCAGTGGTTTATCCTGGGGAACAGTGGCCTCATGGCAGCAGCTGGACAGTCCTCTGGCTGCTGACTCTTCCTCCAGGACAGCCTTGCCTCAGTTGACCACAGGCTAAACCATAAGGGGTTCAGAGATGAAATGAACACCCAAGAGCTCGCATCCTTGCAAATGCATTGGAAGGAGCAGCTGTAGCCCCGTGTCTCCTCAGTCTCCCCAGGGAGCAGGAGGGCTCCCTGACTGGCGAATCTGGGACAGGCACTGAGGACAGCAACCAGCCTCTTCCTCTCTCTGGATGAGCTTGCCCTTGCACCTTGTCACCTCCTCCTGCCCCACTGCCCTTCATGTGAGCAATCAGGATACAGGACTCTCATGGACAGTAGTGGCAAGTCCCCAAGCCTCAGCAGCTTCACTGTCATTGCAGGCTCACTATGTAAGTCAGACAGCCTTCCTCAAATGGGAGGTCAGGGATCCAGTAGCTTCCACTTTGTTCTTCTGCCATCTTAGAGAGCTCAGGAGGTGAGAAATGTGGAGGACCTCACCCCCTACACACTGCCTTGGACAGGAAGTGATACTTGACTTTTGCTCACATTCTCATTGGCAAGAGCTAGACACGTGGCCTCCACCAACTGCAAGGAAGCCCGGGAAATACAGAAGAAGGGTACAGACACTTAGCAGGAGAGCGTCAACCATCCCTGCCACCCTCCGATTGCACAAGACAAGCTCTGCTGTCCTCGCCTTGGGTTCTCCAGCTTTCCATGGCTTCCACCCAGAGCCCTATGCCCTACCTGGGCCCCACCCAGGATGCCCCTCCCACATCTGCTCCTCCTCGCTGAGCCTGCCTCATTAGTTGTCCATATCCATCCTTCTCTGCAACCCCATGATCCTGCTATAGGTCAGGTCCCTGACGCTTCCTGCCTGGGACACTATGACAGCCTCCTTCCTCAACCCCTGCCTCAGCTCCTCGCTTCCCTGGTTCCCCTGCCTGAGTCCTCACCAAGTTCTCTCTAAACATAAGCCTGACTGTGTTCCTCTCAGACTTTGAACTCTCTTGTGACTCTCAACAACCCAAGGCTACAAGGTTGAGTCCAAACTCCACGGAGTCTTCTCAAGCCCCACTGCTGCCTCTTTGGCATCCCTCCCCTGACAGTCCAGGAGTTATCCCTACCGAGCTTTCAGCAATTCCCAGCACATTTATGCATTTCCTAATTCCAGGACTTGGAATCCTCTTCCCTGCTGCCTGCCTGGTGAACATCCTCTGCTTCCAGGAGGCAGGACTATCTCTCCCTCTGTGAGGGTGCCCATCGTGAAGCTGACCGCATAATTAATCATCCAGATCAGGGCACTTCTGAGAATGACAGAGGTCACTAGGTGTGAGTGGGGATGGTCCCAGGCACTCCCTGTCCATGAGCGCCCAGGCAGAGCTGATCTCTCTAGGCTGTGTGCAGCTGACTGTGTCCCCACCTCCCCTAATGATTACCTGACTCACATGACTGTGAGCCCTGCAAGTGCCACAGTGCCAATCAAAGAGAAATGCAGATTCCTAACCAAAGACAAGAGGACCCAGGCCTGGCCCTGCCACCTCCTGCCTCTCCCTGGCTCTGGTCTGCAGCCTGCACCATGAGCACCCCAAACTCACTGCTAAGTGGTCCCCTCGCCTGCCCTTTGATGGTTGGCGACTAAGCTTCATTGTGTCTCAGCAGGCCTTTCCTCCCCAGTGAGCCCAACCACCTGCCACCATCCCATCCTCCCAGTTGGCCCCGCCTCCTGTCTTTCCTAGAGCCACCCTGCCAGAAACCATCTTGTGACTACATTGTCTACTTATAGGTTTATTGTCACCTTGCCCACTGGAATACAAACTGCACAGAGAGAGGGGTAGGGGGGTGGCAGGTCCTGCAACTTGTCCTCTGAGTTTCCAGGACCTGGAGCTGGCCCTGGGGGGATTGGAGGGGCACTCCCAGAACTCTCCCAGGCCAGGAGGCCTCCCTGCCCCACTTCCTTCACCCCCTGGGCCGGTCTCAGCCTGGCCTTTTCACGAACAAATGGAAATGAGTATCTCAGGAGGGGCAAGGCTTAGCCAGGATGGCCTGGACCCCTGTTCTGTGGCTGAGCTTCAGCACACGGTCCCCAGGGTGACCCCGCCAGTCTCTGCTCTCAGGCAGGCCTGGCCAGGAACACAGACGCCACAGCCACATGCACGCCTTGTCAAACACAGATCCTCCCGGCTGCACCATAAAACCCTAACTAGGCACATAAAAGCTGCCTGCCAGCCTGCCAGGTGCCTCTGTAGGCTCCAGAGAGGCGCTGACGGGCCCCCAAGGTGGCGAGGGTCCAGGACACGATGGCACCACAGCTGCACAGGGACCTGGACACCTGGCTCCTGGACATAAGAGGTGTCTCGGTGAGGCTGTGGGTGGTCAGCTTGAAAAACACCAGCCAGTTGCCCTCTCACTCTGAGGGGTAGGATACCTGGCATCATGGAGGGTGATTTAAAGAATGATGTTTAAACCTCAAGATGCACTGTCAAGGCACATGTTACACAGACACTATGCTTGTGGAGTCAAAGGTCATTCAAGGTCATGCAGCCACAGCTGGCTCCTCCTCCACCCCTTGCTGTCTGGTCAGGACAGCCACTCTCCATGCCTGCTGTCTTCCAGGGACCTCCTCCAGGTCTGGAGAGAACCTCCTTCAGTTCTGTCCAAAGCCAGGTACCACCCCCATGAGAAAAAAGGGCTGTTGTTTCCTGAATCCAGCTCCAGCTAGGGTGGCAGCTTGAGGAGGGGGATGATGACCGGACTCCAAGCTTTGTCTCATGCACCACCTTGTTCAGTGCCCAGCCTCAGCAAGGACCGAGCCCTATGCCTCTGCCCATGACAGTCCCTGGGCCTCTGAGCTGCCTGCAAGGCCACTCTGCTCCAGCAGCTAGCAGACGCCACTGCCTCTTCCTTCTCTCCCAGGGTTCTGCTGCCGTGGTTCTGCTGTCTGTGATTGTCTGAAGGCCTCCGAAGTCCAGGGGTATCCTGACCTCCCACTTTACCCAGACACTTGCCGTTCCTGGGAAGCTCATGGCTGCTCCCCTCTCTTCCTCCATCTCTTTGAGCCCTGCCTGCAAAGCCTGTCTTTCTTTGCCTGTGCTGCTTCTTTCCCGGCTCAGTCACCACCTTCAGGAAGCCTTTTGGGCCTCTCCTCTCAGGCCCAGCCTACGGTCCCCCAGTGAGAGCCCTGTCATCGCTGCCATCTCCCACCTGCTCCTCTGTCCTCACCTTGTGCCCTGACCTTACTCTCAGTCCCCAGAAGCTGCCACCCCGCAACCAGCTTTGGACACCCCTGCTCTTATTTTCTGCATCCCCAGAACTACCTGCCCCAGTGCTGAGCTCATGGAAGTTCCTCAGGAAGCATCTTCACATGGATGTTGAAGAGAAAAAAATCTCCAGGTCCCACAGGGTACAGTGGGAGTCCAAAATCAGGACTCCAAAAGGCCTGTGAGCCTGGCTTGGGGAGGCAGGGCCAGCACCTCCCTAGCTGCACCCAAGGGGCGTTCCAGAATCTGCCCCAGCCTTCCGTCATCAGCAGGTGACACATGCCAGACATGACCTGACAGAGTGGCTACTCAAAATGGGGGAACAGCCTGGCTGCTCAGCAGGCCTTCTGGAGTCCTGAGGTTAGGCTAGGGTTCTGGGGTGCAGAGATGACAACAGGACCACCTGGGGGGAGGCATCCTCTGCCACACCATGTAGGGGCCACCCGTCCACTCATTCCGTGGAGCCTCAGAGCATCTCACACTTTCTAACACCCCAAACACCCCAAACAGAAGCCCTTCCAGCCATCAGAAAGAATGTATAGAAGCTGATGGGTTCAGAGAAGGAGCACGGCTGAGGAGCCCCGGTTATTCTTAATTTTCATGCCCCAGGTGAGTCATAAGCCAGCCATTCGAGCCCATGTGCCTCACAGGGTGGGCCAAAAGAAATCCCACCCAGACCACACAGGTAGCTGTAACAACATACAACAATAACAATTACATGCAGTAGCATAAGCGATGCAGGAAGAAACTATAACTGAATGTTTAATCTAGGTAGAGAGATGTCACAAGGCTTAGAATTATCAATGACGTGAAGAAGAATTAGACTTGCTTTTATAAAAGTGTAAAACTTGATACATAAAAAATAAGCTTAGTAATATCACTATTTTGGGAATAGCAGTTTTAAATATATACAAAAGCTGTGCAAATATTTGTATTCTTTGAGCAAATAATTTCACTTCTGCAAATCTGTTCTTTGGTACTATTTAGCAAATTATTTGCCAAAGCCAAAATAATCATAAATATGGAAAAAAAGGTATTTAGGCACAAAGATGTTCTTTTTGATATTGTTTATAATATGAAAAAACTGGAATAAACAGCAAGGGAAGATTGGTTAACTGAACCATGGCAAAGCTAACCAATGAAATACACAGTCAATTGGCTGAACATAGTGGCTCATGCCTGTAGTCCCAGCACTTTGGGAGGCTGAGATGGGCAGATCACTTGGGGCTAGGAGTTTGAGACCACGTTGGCCAACATGGTGAAACCCTGTCTCTACTAAAAATACAAAAAAAAAAAAAAAAAAGTTAGCAGGGAGTGGTGGTGCACACCTCTGTAGTCTCAGCAAATCGGGATGCTGATGCACAAGCATTCCTTGAACCCAGGAGGTGGAGGTTTGCAGTGAACTGAGATTGCACCACTGCACTCCAGCCTGGGCAACAGAGTGAGACTCTGTCTCAAAAAAAAAAAAAAAAAAAAAAGAAAGAAAGAAATACACAGTCAGTTAAAATATAGGTTTTTTGTTTGTTTGTTTTTTGAGTTTTTTTGGTTTTTGTTTTTTTTTTTTTTTTTTTTTTTTTTTTTTTTTTTTTTTTTTTTTTTTTAGACTGAGTCTTGCTCTGTTGCCCAGGCTGGAGTGCAGTGGCATGAATTTGGCTCACTGCAAGCTCCGCCTCCCGGGTTCACACCATTCTCCTGCCTCAGCCTCCTGAGTAGCTGGAACCACAAGCACCCACCACCACGCCCGGCTAATTTTTTGTACTTTTAGTGGAGATGGAGTTTCACCGTGTTAGCCAGGATGGTCTCGATCTCTTCACTTCGTGATCCACCCACCTCGGCCTCCCAAAGTACTGGGATTACAGTGTGAGCCAGCATGCCCTGCCTAAAATATGTTTTAATACAGATTTAGAGGGTACAAATCCAGTTTTGTTACATGGATACATTGCACAGTCTGGGCTTTTGCTATAACCATCACCCAAATAGTGTATACTATGCCCTTTATGTAATTTCTCTCCCACTTTCCCGCCCTTCCAAGTCTCTAATGCCTATTATTCCACACTCTATGGTGTATGTTTCTGAAAGTTTATTTGTGATATTAAACAAATGCTTATGTTCTAACACTTAGTGACAAAAAGAAAATCCACATCTGTTGACTACAGATGGATCAACTGTATGAAAAATAAGACATTCACAGAGAAAGGATGGAAGAGACTTGAACCACCTGGTAATGGTAAGTTTGGGTGGTACAAAAATAGAGAATTATTTCTATCTGTGCTTTAGAGATGTTCCATATATTGTTCAATGAGTTGTATGTACATTTATAATAAGAAAGCATTTTTTCAGCCCCCTGCGAGTTGGTATTTCTGCCTGATGGCTCTGATGTGGGGGTGCAGGTGCTAATACACCACCATGGGTGTGGCTTTCTTGGGGTCGCTGGTCACAGAGGGCACCCCTGAAAGCAGGGGCAGACACCAAAAGCTGTACTGTGCACCAAAATGGGCAGAAGGAAATAGCAAGCCCCGCAGAGGAATGTATATAGAGAAACACTCTGTCTGATGAATTTTACCTAAAGTAGAAATATGTAATAAACACTAGAGTGCTAGACTGGGTAACAACAAATGCTCACAAGGAAGAAAATCAGGGGAAATCTAATAGAATTCCAACTGCTTCATATAGGGCTGAAACCATCTCATGCAAAATGTTCATTTGGTTAATTCGAAACTGAAGCAAGGGAATCACTGGGCAAAGTGGCACTAGAAGAATCCACCCCGAGTCTAGTTGGCTTTGGAGAGAATTGGCTTTAACTCTGTCAGGTTGGCCCTGACAGCAGGAACAGTGCAGAAGCTCAGGGGCTCCTGTCCTGTGGAGCTAGCGGCAGCTGCAGCCTGACACGGGCACTGTGGACACAGGAGGAGAGGAGGTCTCCCAACAAGTCCTTCACAGGAAGCAGAAGACCTAGGTGGCAGCCCCTCACTACCTCCCTCCTGGAGATCTCCCCAGCCCATCTTCCAAGCCCCTCCCGATGCAGCCCCCTTCCTGCTGACTGCCCTCCCAACAGCTCCCGTGTCCATAGAAGGCGCTGACCGGAAGCCTAGCCATCTAGTTTCCTTCGCAGTCTGTTTCACCCTGTGCTCACCATGTCCAGCCCACCATGCAGTTTACTTCTCCCTGAAAACAGCTAAATGTCAGAGAAGGGCATCAATGCATATTATCATGAACAGGGGGAGTCCTAGAAGGCAGCACCTGGCATTGGAGGAGGGTGGAGGGGTGTGGACAGAGCTTGGCCAAGCAGGTGGTTATCATACGCATGTGTAAGGGCCCCAGTTGGCACAGCAGGAGGTGGAAGGGAGCAGAGGGGTGGCTGGAGGCTTGCGGTCCCACAACCCTGAGTGAGCAGCAGCGTAAGCTTGGAGGAGTCGGGAGTCAGGTTTGGTGGGCAGCAGGGCACTGCCACAAATCTCCCTGCCCCCCCCACCATCCCCAAGAGGACCTGGCTTCTCCTAGGATGGCCTGAGAGGGAAGGAACCAAGGCTGAGGCTGGCACACATAGGTGGAGACCAGAGTGTGGGACTGATCTCTGGGTTCTTCACCCAGCAGGCCGAGGAGCTGTTCGCACGATGGCCTTGGATCATCTCCACACTGGAAATGGAGGTGTGAGAGGACATCGTCCCTGTGCAGGCCACGGTGGGACAGGAAGAAACCAGCAATGCCAGCCCCGGTGGCACTTACTGCAGCTTTCCTTAGCCCAGGACTGAGGGTTTCCTGAAATGCCGGATGTTCATTGCTAAAACTTGGAGGATTCAGGGTAGATGAAGATGGTCACTCTAGCCCGGCGATGAGCCGAGAGCTGCACGTGCTTTCCACAATTCTTTTGCTCTTCACGGCAGCCCGAGGAACACTGATCATTATCTGCATTTTTTCAGCAGAGGAGAATGCCAAAGTCTTGTACCTGCAGCAAGAAGCTGGCCCCAGAGAGGCTGACCCCAGAGGTGAGCTGGGCACAGCAGCCCCAGCAGCCAGGAAGGAGGCAGTGCTGAGGCAACGTGCAGGAACCCCAGGGTCTCCAAGGTGTGAGGGGCTCAGCCACCAGCCTGAAGCCACAGCTCTGCTTGCTGGGTCCACCTGCACTGGGCGGGTTAGGTCCACAGGAGGGGATCAGGGCTCTACCCACAGAGGCAGAAGCACAAAGATCACAGCACTGCTTTAGCTATGATGGTATCCAGCTGGATGTGAGCCTGCCAATGCCTCCCAGAGTCTGACCTACTGGAGGTAGGAGGTGGGGTGTGGAAAAGGGCCATGGGGACAGGGGAAATGTCAGCAAGAAACCAAGTAAGTCCCAGGAGGCCAATACTGTGAGTCCTCTGGACTGAAGAATACCTTTTGGGAGACACTCTGTAGCCTGGAGCGCATTCACAGAGGTGGGAAGGAGTCAGGAAATGCACCGAACTTCTGTGTAAACAATAAATGATGGGACAGAGTAAGTGAAAACAATCTACTTTTTAAAAAACCATGCCATAGTAATTAGTAAGACTGGTTTCATAAAAGCTGAGCTCTGCTCAAGGGATATAAAATGTACTGGACATTCATCATTTTGCATGTCCCAAACAGCTCACCCTTCATCAAACAGCACATCCCTCCACCACCAAGAGCCACACACTTCCCTCCACAATTGATCCAGACTTGGGCACCTGCCTCATGCCAGGTCAATCAGTCCACCTCTGGCATCCCCAAGCTAGGCTGGCAGGGAGTCTTGCCTTTCCTCCTTGGTCATAAACCACGGCAGAGAGGGCCCAGAGATGCTGGACTCATGACCTCCTTACATTCACCTGCTCCACTATTCTGTCATAGGAGAGAATGATGCTGATGCCTGAGGCCAGAAGAAAATGTTTATGGCAGTAGTTGGCAAACTACAGCCCACAGGCCAAATCCAGGCCATCATCTTTTGTTTTGAGTGGAGGGGAGGTGGGGAGGGCGGACAGAGTCTTGGTGTGTCGCCAAGGCTGGAGTACAGTGGTGCGATCTTGGCTCACTGCAACCTCCACCTCCTGGGTTCAAGCAACTCTCTGCCTCAGCCTACCAAGTAGCTGGGATTATAGGCGCCCACCACCATGCCTGGCTAATTTTTTGTGTTTTTAGTAGAGACGGGCTTTCACCATCTTGGCCAGGCTGGCCTTGAACTCCTGACCTCGTGATCCACCCACCTCGGCCTCCCAAAGTGCTAGGATTACAGGTGTGAGCCACTGCTCCCGGCCCATCATTTTTGTATATAAAGTTTTATTGGCACACAGCCATGCCCATGCATTGACATATTGTCTATGGTTGCATTCACAGGCAGAGTTAAAACCATATGGCCCACAAAGCCTGTAATATTGACTGTCCGGCCCCTAGAGCAAACATTTGCTGCCTGTAGGTCCACATGGCAGTCAGAATGTTGATAGGTCTACCTTACACATCACTCTCACTTTAAAGTAGCCAAGCAGTAATTACATTGTCAATTAACACCAAAGCTGTTTTCATTCTGAAGAGGGAGAAACGGGAGAAGAAAAGAAGGAAGGGCGGGAGAGAGGGAAGAGGAGGAAGGGAGAGAGGAAGAAGGAGGAGGAGGGAGGAAGAAGAAGGAAGAGGGAGGAAGGAAGGAGGAGGAGGGAAGGGGGTGGGAGGGAGGAAGGAGGAGGAGGGAAGGGGGTGGGAGGAAGGAAGGAGGAGGAGGGAAGGGGGTGGGAGGGAGGAAGGAGGAGGAGGGAAGGGGGTGGGAGGGAAGAAGGAGGAGGAGGGAAGGGGGTGGGAGGGAGGAAGGAGGAGGAGGAGGGAAGGGGTGGGAGGGAAGAAGGAGGAGGAGAGAAGGGGGTGGGAGGGAGGAAGGAGGAGGAGAGAAGGGGGTGGGAGGGAGGAAGGAGGAGGAGAGAAGGGGGTGGGAGGGAGGAAGAGAAAGAAGGAAGGGAAGGGAAGGGAGGGAAGGGGAGAGAGGGCAGGGAGGGAGGCTGACAATGTGGAAGGCCCTACTTTGAGTTTTCCGGAAGGCTAGCTCACCCCTTCCTCCAGGCAGTTGCATTATCTTAGTCAATTAATCCTTCATTCTCACTTGTTCCAGTTTAGCTTTGGCTTCTATCATCCGTGATGTCTGAGTGAGTCATGGAGGAGTAGCAAATCCTGCTAGAATCACAGGAAACTGACAATTGCTCAGAGCCGAGAGTTTCTGGCTGTGAACTTTTCCACCCTCCTGCCTCATGATTGGGGCTCAGAAGGGAGGCCAGAGGAAAGAAGGGGGTGGAGGGGCTTCATGCCATCGAGGGCATCACCCCCATGTGTCATGGTCCCCTTCCTCACCTCCCATGGTCCTGGAGCAAATTCCCTAACTCCCCAGGCACCTTCCATGGACAGACTCTCATCAGCCACTGTCCCCCCATGAGCCTGGGGCAGAGGACAGCCACCTACAGGACAGCTCTGCACAGGGCTGTCTAGAGCAAGTCCCATTCCTAAGGGGAAGGAAAAGGCTGTGGAGGCAGGGGGGCTTCTGAGAGGGCTCCTGAGGGAGACAAACTTGACCCTGGGACTTGCAGGTGGAGAAGATCAAGGGTGGGTCTGGGGGATGACATGTCAGGCTGAGAGAACGGCTGAGGAGGCCTGTGCTTGGGAGGAAGGAGTATGTGGGCAGGAAATCAGAAGACACGTAGGTGCCTGGAAGAGAGGTGTGGAGGAGGGGCAGGGGCCATGTGTTGGCATCTGACACAGGCGCCATGCCACGGAAAGGAGACAGGTGGGGTCCCACAAGCAGGAGGGTGGCAGGGGCATGTCTGTCATGAGGAAGATTGCCCTGTGGTCTTGAGGAAGGAGCCTGAAGGCAGTGGGCCTGGCATAGGGACCAGCAGCAAGAGAGCATCAAGATCTGGATAAGAAAGTGTCCGTGTGCAGAGCAGGCAGAAGGGGCTCCAGGAGATGAGCTTCACAGGACTGGCAGCTGGCTGGAGATGAGGGGAAAAGAGGGAGGAGCCAGCCATGAACCTTCAGCTCCATGGCACCATCACAATAGGGGAGCAGGTGCAGAAGGAGAAGCAGAAGATCCCTGGAAGCAAGCTTGGTATCCCAGAGCCACTGTGGAATGCCAGCCTGAGGCCTGGGTGCAGATGCCAGATTGGGAAGTGGATGGAGATGTTCTGAAAGGAAAGGCTCAGAATAAGCAGAGAATCCTGAGCTCAGAACTTAGCAAGAAATGAAGCTGTCAGCCCAAGAGTCCGGAACTGAACCCTGCCTGTAGCCTGGAGGGCTTTGAAGCCAGTGCAAGATGAGGGAGATTTCAGCCTGAACCTGGAGAAAGACCCTGAGCTCAACCACAGCTGAACCACTGACCTACAGAAGCTGTGAGATAGAACCTGTGTATTGTTTTGAGCCATAATAAGTTTGGGGATAATTTGTAACTAAAACACCTTCCCTCTTCTCTCATCTTCATCTCTCCTCCTCCTCTTCCTTCCCCCTTTTTTTCCTCTTTCTCCTCCTCTTCCTTTTTCTCTTTCCCCTCCCTCCTCCTCCTCCTTCTCTTCTTCCTGCTTCTCCACCTCTTTATCCTCTCCTCTGCTGCCTCAGTTCCCTTCAGTTAGAGACAGGTGTCTCTGTGTTACAGGGACCTTGGCAGCACCAGCCTGGTCTGGCCACCTGACATTCCACCTCAGCAAACTGAAGAGCGGGGCTCTCACCACCAAGTCTGCTTAGAAGAATTCTATGGAACAATGACTAACCCAACTTAGGATTTCTCCTGGGATTCACTGTGGCTGGGGGAAGTGTTAGGACTGGCAAGGTCATACACCAACCCCCTGGCATGGCACTTAGGCAACCTCTCAGACAGGCAGCTCCACTGAGCCTCATGTGTGGTTTGGGGAAAGCCTTCTTCCACAGAAAGGAGAGAGCTGTTTCAAAAAGAAGGCAGGAAGCCATGCAGGCAGACAAAACAGCTAGCAAGGGGTGGAGTGGCAGGGTGGAGGGTGGGGTGGGGGAGACTGGGGCGAGGGGCCAGGCCATCAGAGTGCCCAAGGCAGAGCTCCAGGATGAAGGGCTTTTTGGGGCAGAGGGGAAAACTGCTATGTCCCAGAGCCAGAGGGTGGGTGAGAAGAGGGAGGGTACATTCCACCTGCCACTCAGACCCCATGGGGAGGCGGCAGGGTGGGGAGATCCACTGTCAGCTGAAGTCACCAAAGAAAGAGGAGATTGCGATGCCTTCCAGGTCACGGAGTGGGCACTGCACTGGCTGGCACCAAAAGCATGGCTGAGGAGGCCAGGCTCAGAGGGGTTCCCAGACGTGCTCCACTCTAAGTGACCCTGAGCAGTCCCCAGCCTGTTTGTTGTCTGCATCATGCGAGGTAAGGGGCAACTCAAGGGCTGCAGCAGCTGCCAACCCTTCCCTACACCGGCAGCCTCATCTCCCCAGGTGGAAAGCACCCGTGAATCTCAGGAGCCAGTGGGGGGGTGCCCTGCAGGCTTTCACACTCATTCGGGCAATGTCTGCAGACTGCCGTGCCAGTTTCCTAACACTGCATAATACACGTCCACAAGTTTAGCAGCTTAAAACAGCACACATGTGTTATCTCACAACTTCCACGGGCCCGGAGTCTGGTCACAGCTTGGCTGGGCCCTCCAGTCAGGTTCCCACCTGGCTGCCATCCAGATATTCTCCAGGCTGCAGACCTTTCCGGAGCCCAAGTCCTCCCTCTCCCAAGCCCCTAGCAGTTGTAGTACGAGGGCCCCACTTTCCTCTGGGCTGTCATCAGGGACGGCTCCAGCTCCTAGAGGCCTATGACAGGACCCTCTGTCAGGACACAGCCAGCATGGGAGCCCTCTCTTCATAAAGGGCCCAGGCCGCCATTCAAGGGCTGTCATCGGATTAAGGCAGGTCCACCCAGGATAATCTCCCTTTTCATTCCATCAAAATCAGCTGGTTTGGGGCCTTCAATTACATACACACAAAATCTCATCACCTCTGCCATATAACACAAGCAAATCCCAGGAGTGACATGCATCATATTCAAAGGCCCCACCCCAACTCAGGATGCAATTGCTATGGGCAAATGCACCAGGAGCAGAATTCTGGGGGCCACTTTAAAATCCTGCCCCCATACCTCCCTGTGTCTCAGCCCACACTGGGTCCTGGAGCAACAACATGGAGTAAGAAAGACTCAGCGCTCAAGGCCCTTGCTGGCCTGATGCAGATGAGACGTGGAGACAGATTGTTCCACACAGTGGGACATATCTTACAGGAAGACATGACTATCTCTGAAACTCGGGGGCCAGGACCTTTGCAAAGAATGGAGTCTTGGGGCTGGTTTTTGCAGGGTGCTTATTCACCTGACTCAGAGGGCCTCCCAGGCAGGAGAAATTGCTGGTGTAGGCATTGCCCAAGTCGCCATCCTTCAGTGAACCACCTTCACCGTGCCTGCCATCGCTATCATTTACTTAGCTGCTTTTTAAAAAACCCACTCACTCTGTTTTACTTAAATTTATTTTAAACAGAATCTTTAAATCTCAAGTATAAATGGAAAACCAGCATTCCTTGTTATAAATAGAAGTTAACCATAAAAATAAATAAAAGAAGCATGGGCTCATGAATGTCTTATGAACCTGCCAGCTGCTTTTCCTGTGAACAAGGGGAATCAGGAAGTGTGAGAGAGATGTTAGAGAAATACCAGAAGAAGAATGACATTCTTCAGAAAGGTGGAAGGGGAATGAGGAAGTAAGCAGTTGTCATGTTGAGACACATGGCCACTCTAGGTGCCTGGGTCCTGCCATCTCATGTGCAGCACCCCAGAACCAGGCTCGGGGTGGAAAAATGAGCGTGGCCGGTTTATGAGGCCAGAACCTGGGAACATCGCCACCAGGAAGGGGTAAGAGAGGCTGCTGGACAGAAGGGGAAGTTGACTGGAATGCGATTACAATGGGGGCTGTGACTGTTCCCACAGGTAGCTCTGGAGGTGGGATGGCCCCTCAGTGTTGTCCCAAATTGAGAATAGGGATCCCAGGCTTTTGTACTGCCATGTGGTCCAAGCTGGGAGATGCAGTGGCCCTGGGGAAGAGCAGGCATGGCCACGGGCAGGGCAGCTCCTTTAGGCTGCAGAGGGCAATTCTGGGGAGGGTTTTAGCCAGGAGACATCAGCAGGCACCACCCCTGAAAGCTGGGAAATGGGGGCCTCAACCCTGAAGGGCAGAGCTGGGCAGCTCCACAGAGTCCTCTACAGGCCTCCCTCTCCATAGCTGCATCCACTTGTTTTGTATAATCTGGTCCTGCCTGGGAACAGCTCCCCCAGGATGCTGCCTGGTCTCTTTTCCTGGGAAAACTTACAAGAGGAAGGTTAAAGGGGTGATCACAGTACCTGTGCTGCAGCTGGACTCAGGACCATGGGTACTCACCACCTCCCTCCTCTGCCACCCATTCCAGGTTCTCTTCCACCTTGGCTAGTGCCTCTGTTGCTCTAGGGGCTCACCTGGTGGGTGGCGCAAACTTGCGCCCCAGAGAGTTGTCATGCCCTTCTCAAGCTGTGGCTCCTTCCCTTGTCCATTTGTCATCAGAATTGGGAAGGGAGGTACCAGGAAGTGACCCAGTAGATCACCTGGATGCTAAACACATCCTCCCTGCCCCAGTGCGTGACAGCACAGGTTTGATGACCTGTGCAGGATGGAGACTTCCCCTCCCTCCCACCAGTCTCTAGACATAGGAGCTGGGGGTGGTTGGCAGCACCTGTCACTGAACATGAAAAGGGAATCTTACCATGTCCCCTAGAGGAAGCATTCCTCCTCTGGGCACCAGGACCTTTAGACCCACTGTGCCGAGTATTCAGGGAGCACAGATTCCCCTGGTGGGCCACTAAGTGTGACGATGAGCAATGCCACTCTTATTTCTGTGCCTTTGTTTCTGGACCCATGATTTCTACTGACTGAGACAGAGCAACACATATTGGCCATAGGTTTGGGGTGAGTATTGTGTTGTGGAGGATGGCCTCCCACCCTCTCAGAGCATCCTCTCCAGATGGTGCTTCAGCCACACTTTCCAATGCTCTGTCACGGAGATGTGCCGGAACTGGTAAATCCCATTGGCCTGTATTCACTGTGGTGCCTCCTTTGCTGCGAGTAAGTCGTTTGGTCCATGCTCTGCCACACAGGATCCTGAAGGAGAATATCAAATGCTTTCTAAGTTTTGTGGTGCTGACTGAGGCTCTGAAGGCAAAAACAGCAAACTAAACCCAGAATATGTGCAGACTCCAGACCAGACGAATCACTGCTCTTTCCAGGGTGGAAAGAATCCAGTTAATCATCCTTCCACCAAGTAACTCATGTGCTCAGCCAGGGGTGGGCCATATCACAGGCTTGGCGTTGGTCTCCCTTGCTGGCTGGCTACACACTGGGAAGTGGCAGAGCTAGATTGGCCCTGGTCTGTTGGCACTCATGCTGCCATGCTATCCACAGCTCCCATTCCTGCCACAGCAGCTCCAGGCAGGCACTCATTCTGACTGATGGCAGAGGCTAGTGATGTCAACTGACAGAGCCAGTCTATATCCTTGGCTATTTAGTGCTTCTTCCACAGTGGGTGCTCTCTGGTGGACGTTGACATGCAATATAAAGATCCTCTCACTCCCTGCTGACTCCTGTAGGCCTACTCACATGCCTTGACCACAGGCCTCTGTAGCCCTGACATTTCAGATATTTTCTTCCAGGCCCCAAATCAACTAACCAAGCCATTTCCCACTGCCCCAAAAATCCCTCAGGTCACTTTTCTTTCCATATAAGGTGGATGACCAACTGTACCCCCACAGCTCTGCCCATAAGGAGGATTTCCCTTCATTGCTGCCATCTTTCAGGGTCATCCCTGAGTTAGGATACAGTGCAACAAAAGTCAGTTTTTACTTTATACCCATATACCAAATCTACCACTCCCTGCACCAAGCTCATACATTTTCCTTCTCCATCACCTTATCATAAGGGACCCCCATGTGGTCACAGGTAGGAAATGAAAGAGAAGCACAAGTGCACAGTGGTAGATGGCATGGAGGTATGAGCCACCTACTAGTGCAGCCTCACCGCACCCCCTGACACTGCTCATGTGCATCCCAGATGGACCACTTCCATCTTTGATGAGTTACTGCTGGGCCCACCCAAGCTTATGGACCATGTAGACGTGGTGGATCTACGAGAACACAGCTCATGACAGGCAGTTCTGGCTGCATGATCACCTGATGGCACATGATTAAGCTCTTCATCTCGAATGAAGCCCAGTATCAGGAGGTGCTTTTCAAAGGGCATATAATTCTCTGCTGCAGATGGCTTAGACTCGCTCCTATTGAACCTTGCCGCAAATCCCACATGATGTCTGTCTTCCACAGACACCTGTAATACTACAGGTCTGACAGCTCCTATGATCCAAGCAGCTGAGCTGCTTGCTCACAGCCTGGACAGGTTGCAGAGTTCTTTCCTGCTCTGGGTCCACTCACAGCTGGCATCCTTCTGTGTCCCTCTGGGTCAGAGTAGCATTCACAAGGATGGAACTTGTCATCTCCAGAGCCCAAAAAAGTCTACGAGGAATTGTTTATTCTTAGAGATGGGAAGTGCAAGATACAATGTGTTTTCTACTTTGGAGGGAATGTTCTGAGTTGTTCAGGCCACTCATTACCTGATATGTTTGAATGTTTTGTCTCCTCCAAATCTCATGTTGAAATGTGACCTCCAACGTTGGAGGTGGGCCTAGTGGGAGGCGTTTGGGTCATGGGGGCAGATCTCTCATGAATAGCTTGGTGCTGTCCTCGCAATAATGAGTTTGTCCTCACTCTATGGGTTCACATGAGATCTCATTGTTTAAAAGAATCTGGCACCTCCTCCCCCTCTCTTTCATGCACCCCCTTTCACCATGTGATGCCTGCTCTCCCTTCGCCTTCCACCATGAGTGGAAGCTCCCTGAGGCCCTCACCAGGAGCAGATGCTGGGGCCATGCTTCCTGTACAGCCTGAAGAACCATGAGCCAAATAAACCTCTTTTCTTTATAAATTACCCAGTCTCAGGTATTCCTTATAGCAACACAGATGGACTAACACACCACCTCATAGTCTCAGTGATGAGGCAGACCCCAGAATCATCATAGGGTTCATCTCCCACCCTCTGGAGCACAGGCATCTTACCAAGGTTTCTAAAGTATTCTTACTGATTACTGATTCCACTTCTTACTTATTCATTCTGGTTAACACAATGTCATTAATACAGAGGACCAATGTTATGCTCAGTGGAATATCCAAATGACCCATATCCATTTGATCCCTCATGACAGAGGTGGTACAGTTAACATGGCCCTAAGACAAGAAATACACATATTAGTAAATGCATACTGGGACCTGCCCCATGGGAATGAAAACTGCTTCTGTGTTCTTGAATGGGATGAAAAAGAATACATCCACCAGGTCAGAGGCGGCATACCAGATTCCTGAGGCCATGTCAATCTGCTCTGCCAAGATCCCACATCTGGCACAGATGCTGCGGTAAGGGCTACTCACACATCGCTTGGTGAATTTGCAGTCATCACTGTCATTCTCTAACATACATCTGGTTTTCTGTAGGGGCCATACTGGTGAATTAAATGAGGACAGCATGTAAGCATAACAGCTGCATCCTTTAGGTTTTTAAGGATGGCACTAATCGCTACCATTTCCCTTGGGACATGACACTGATTTTGATTCATTAATCTGGCCAGGACAGGGATGAGGGAATGGTTTCAGACACTTCTCCTTGGACTTCTCTACTATGGTAACTCTTACCCCACAAGTTTCAACTTGCCTTCCCCACTCCTCTAACTCTTGCCCTGTAAGCCAAGGAACCAATGCAAAGTTCTAGCAGCTACCAAGGATGTTTGTTGCAATTCTATATTTGAGGTGTAGGGAAACCGCTGTGGATGAGTCCACAAGCCCAGCAAGCCGGGCTGCACCAGGATTCATTGATCATCTGGTTTCCACAAAATCCACTCTAGCAGGGGAGTTATAATGAGGCCTTGGGTCCTTCGTATCAATATCAACCTGGACCATGTGTCCATTTATTCTTGAAGTGTCTGGATGTTTCTCTTCCCTCAGGTTCAGTGGTTGCCTGAGTAAATGGTGATAGGTCCCTTTGGGGAAGGATTGGAAATCACCACCATCTATTCTTGCTGTGGTGTTGCAGGCACCTTCCTCCTGAGGTCCCAGCCTCCCCCTCACTCAAAATGTTCAGGTATAGAAACTGGCTCAAGCCCATCAAAGAAGTGTGACCGTTTTTGGAGTGGTTGCCCTCAGCTTCATTTATCCATCCTTGATTTGTCTTAGTTTGTACAAATTGAATGGTGCTCTTGTGGGCTGCCCATCAATATTACTCCCAGCAACTGCAGGTTTGATTAAACATCTTCATAGATCCCCGTGAGTTGGGAACCCTGACTGAAATCTGACTGCACCTCTCATTTTGATAATTGCATCTACTTTGATTTGGACAGCAAAATACTCCATTATTTTGGGATCCTTTCACCCTCATTTCTGCTAGGGAGCCCAGATCAGTAACAATACCCTCTACCCTCAGCCCCAGCCTACAAATAGAAGCCATCCCTCAGCTTTGCATGTTGCTGGTATCCCTCTCACCAGTAGATTCCTTGTCACTTTGGTAAATGGAGAGTCCTCTGAGTCCTTGCATGGAACGTATAGGCTGGTGGCCTTCCAGCCTGTGTACCACTTCTAATCCAGCATGTCTGCTCTCTGAGCCTTTAGTCCATTCTTCTATCACTTACCACAGCTATTTCAGCGTTGACACATCACTTAGTGCAGGCCATTGCTTTTTCCAAGTGTCCAACAGCCAACCCATAAGCATATCAGCCCCATACCCTAGGGCCCTTGCCATGGTGGAAAACCAGCATCATGGGACTGTGCTCCTAGATTGACAAACTCTCCCTTATCCACTTCCATATCCAGTCCCTCTTGATTCAGCACCCTTGGGACCCATCTCAATCATACTCCCTCAGGTCCTGCTTATACATGTTGACTCTGCAGATCCTCCAGTCTACCGTATTCTTCCCCTTCGTGGGCCCAGTGTGTCCGCAGTTGGTTCCAGCCAGTGGGTTTCTGGTCTGGCTGACTTCAGGAATGAAGCTGTGGACCTTCATAGTGAGCGTTACAGCTCTTAAACATGGCCTGGACCCAAAGAGTGAGTAGTAGCAAGGTTTATTGTGAAGAGCAAAAGGACAAAACTTCCACAGCATGGAAGAGGACCCGAGTGCTGCTGCTGGCTGGGGTGCCCAGCTTTTATTCCCTTACTTGTCCCCTCCCATGTTCCATTTCTGTCCTATCAGAATGCCCTTTTTTCAATCCTCCCTGTGACTGGCTACTCTTAGGATCCTGCTGATTGGTGTGTTTTACAGAGAGCTGATTAGTGCATTTTACAGGGCACTGATTGGTGCATTTTACAAACCTCTTGTAAGACAGGAAAGCTCCTGATTGGTGCATTTTACAATCCATTTGTAAGACAGGAAAGTTCCCCAAGTCCTCCCTTGACCCAGGAAGTCCAACTGGCCTCACCTCTCACCGGGACTTCCCTGGCTGGGCGAGGTGATGACATAAGCCCAGGTTTCATCTGGCAGCCAGGGGACAGGTAAGGGTAGATTATGAGAGGGGTGCACGCTACATCTTTATCATCTTCAAGCAAGGTGGGCAAAGCCCACCTCCCCAGGTCCAGAGTGTTCAAAGAAGTGTAAGGTTTTAAGACTCTTGAGTACCTCCACCAAGATGCCCCCACTCCAAGTCTCAGGCCCCCACCCCTGACTTTGGCATAACAGAAGTGCTGGTATTAAGAAGGGCCTGACTTTGGCATAACAGAAGTGCTGGGGTTAAGAATCAAACCATTTCTGGAGCTCTGCTATCTTAATATGTAAGTCCTGGGCCCGGTCCACAGCAGGACTGGCTGTAAGAACTGAGGGTTTCTTTATATGGTGCCATGATCCTCCAGTTCTCACACTCTGCCTTCAATTAGTGTTTCATCCCTCTCAATCTTTTATTGTCTATTTCTAATGCATCCATGGCATTTGACAATCCCACTGTCTTCAGAATTATTCCTTCCCCTTAACCTCTCTAACCCCTAAGAAAGTGACCCCTCCAACTCACCACCACAGCATCAGGCTATGGGGACTCCAGTTACAGCAGCCACAGAGTCCTCATTGCCACTGAATGTCAGATGATGAGGGCCTCAGATGCCACCTTAGAGCCCACTTCCTTAGATCACTCCTGGCATGAACTATCTCAGGTTGGATATCTCAGGGTAGGGACTCTGAGATCGAAATTTGAGGGCAGAAGTGTATGGGAGAGTGCTAGGGGGACCACACCAATAAGGGAGCTGAGGGACTACGATAAGCAGAGGGAGAAGCTAAATGACACAGTGGTATAGACAGCCTCGGAGCCAGGTGGCCCTACAGTGCTTTCCAGGCCCCTGCACCTAGTTACTGGCTTTGGCTGTCCCCGGAGTGTCAGATAACTTGAGTGAGGCCACTCCTGTCGGCCTTCCTGAGGAAGGGCTCCACTGTGAGCCCTCAGCAGACAGAAGTCCTGGCAGCTGAGGCCATGAATGTCTGGGTGCTGGCAACAGGGGAGTTAGCTACAGCCACCTTAAAGCCATGGGGAGGGGCCTGGGATGAGAACTCAAGGAATGAAGCTGCTCTAAATTCTGGGACAGCAGAGGATGCATAGGAAGAGAGGCTGGAGAAACACTCCACCAGGACAGAGAGGCCAGATGGTTAGGGCTTAAATGCCAGGACAAGGAGAGAAGGCTTTATCCATCCTGTGAAGAAGAGTAGTCAAAGATTTTTAGCAAGATTATCTGGGGGTGATAAGGAGACTGTGAAGCCACAAAGGGGTCCTAATTTTCAAAGTGTCCCCTTGGCCGCCTCTCCCACAGACTCCTCTTAACTGGCTGGCTCCGGCCAACTCTCTGTCTCTCTCTCTCTCTCTCTCACACACACACACACACACACACACACACACACCACTGCCCTCCTCCCCCAAATCAGTTCCCTTCAAATTGTCACTCCCCACAGTGCTGCATTCATGCGTCAGTTCTAAATAGCCCCACTGTTCAGCTTTAACGAGAAGTAATACCAATTCCCATGTTTGCTCAGAGAGCCCCATATTTCATCAAACCAGAGCCCATGCCAGCTCAGATTACTGACCGAGACAATGTTCTGTAATCCTAGTTTATTCACATGTCACGGGTATTTTAGCAAAACAGAAATGAATGGCCCCCACCACCCTAGGAAGTAACGGGAGAGTTGGGTCCCCGCCCAGGGGAAGTCATGCTTTCGCTTGCCACAGTTCTCAGAGGAGCCGACTTTGATTTTCTGAGCTTTTCCCAACTTTAAGAAAGAGAATACAGGCTGAGGAGGAGTCACAAAGTGGGTAGTTATTTCCCTATAAAATGTTAACTCCACGGATGGATTTTGCCAGAGCAAAAATAAAATCTGTCATTGATTATAAAGTCCTTTGTGCTTGTTATTTCACAGATTTATTACGCTCTGGCCCCGCGGCCTGGGGAGGCCCTGGGGTTCCTGTCTCTAGCGCCCCACAGCTCATGCCCCAAGGGGAACAGGGACTCACTTGCATTTCTTTTGTCCTTAAGGGCCAGGAGCTTTGAAAATCTAGATGAAGAGCTGTGAATCATCCTCCCAATCTTTGGACAAGAACCCGCAGACACAGACAATAACAGCATAACAGCTCCTTGGTAGAGGTCTACGACTTCCTCATCAAGGAAACATTCCCTTTCTCTTTCCTTTTTTTTTTAGTGGTTGGCACTGTGCACTAAGAAACGAATTTTCTCTGCAGAGTAAGGAACAGCCAGGCTTGAACCTCTCACCAAATCTGCCAGTCTGGGTCCACTTTAAATGTACTACAACTTCTTTCAAACACACAATAAACAAAAAGATCAATTGGAATGATCAATGCAATTTAGTTAGTATCATGTCACTTTAAAATCTGGCCAAGAATCCTCATACTATCCTGCTCTTGTCCCCATCTCAGAGTAGAAAAAACTGAGGTCCAGAGAAGGCAAGTAACTTGCTTAACATCACACAGCTAAGTAGCCGTGAAAATAGGGACATGAATCTAGTCCCAATTGATTCCACAGGGTCACGGGAACCCCCTCACTTCCAAGAACATGTTGATATGGGGCCACAGAACCAGGGAGAGAGTACAGAAGCTACAGCAGAGCCTGGAGGCCAGACTTCTCACTTAAAGAAGAGGCTCCCAGGATTCCAGGGAGGCAATGGGGTTGCCCCAGGGTTACAGAGCTAGTTAAAATCACACACTAGCTCTGCTACAAATTAACTGGACAATATCATGAAACAATCGCTTGGGAACATTTATTTGGGGAGAGGTTCTTGATGAAACCAAATGAGCTTGCTTTTCAAAACTACCCAGGGTTTGTTTTACTTCCTTACTTGGGTGCAGAGCTTCTTAACTATGGAGTCTCTTCACTCCTTGCTCATGACTTTCTGAGCTGAAGAAAACCCTGCTCTCCGAGAATGCACAGCAAGGAGGCCTAGAGGACTGAGGGCCCCCAAACTACTTCTCACCTGTCTGGAGGGAACACTGTTCACTCCAATCGGCAAGTTCAAGACCTCAGCACCCCTGGTAATTGCAGTGCACGGAACTCCCAGAACCACGATAATTTTGTAGGAAGCTGTCAGAAATCACAGATCTAAGGACTTGTCTCCACAATCTGCCATCTCAACTCTTATTTTGAGCTGCGGCCTGAGCTATTAAAAACAAAACATTCTCGTGGGCAAGCTCCACAATTAGCCTCATTTCCACACTAGAAAAACTGTTCTGCATGAGCTGAAATTGCACAGAGATTGTTTCTTGTCATAGTGATGCTGTTTCAAGGGCCGTGCTGAGAGCCAGCGAGGATGTGACCCAGTGGTAATCTGAATTGCTTCACCAAACACATTTTTATCCCATCATCTCAGCTACATGAAAGGGAGCCACAGTGCTCGTGTTCAAGACTTTACGGTCCCGCTGTTCAGCAATAAAATGAGGCAAGAAATATTAGCCGTCCCGGGCTGATGCCTTAATTCTTTCCCAACAATGTCAGAGAATCTGTACCCTACAGGTTTTAGTGCTGGCTAAAGCCTGACCCTCAGGCTGGCTTGAATGGAGCGGGAATGAGTTAAGGAGAGCCAGAAAGCTTTAATGGACACGGATTCCGAATAGCCCAGCTTGTGCGGGCCTCCTGCGGACTCACCCTCCTTTTCACAGGCCTCGATTGTGTATGGCCCCAACAGAGACAAAACTACCCATGAGCAGAGGTTACCCCCAGCCGGTGCAGGTCAGAGGCATTCTGGGGGGGAAGGGGAGAGGGGGACAGAGGGGAAGTGAGGGGCACATGGAGAAGGAGGGAAGTGGAGGTGGGAGTGGGGGAAGGGACCACTGAAAGATGGTCTGGATCATTTATAAGGAGAGATTCACTAAGTCCCAGGCTGAGACCCGATCATCTCACCTCTAGGCAAAGCATTTTTGAAAACTGGTTCAGAACAAATGGGAGCTATCCTGATGGGAAGTTGAACACACTGTGATATAATTTTCAAAACAAATAAAATGCTTTTCTCTGGTTTTCCAAAAGCTGCAAGTCTGAGGTTCAGAAGCTCTTAATAGGATGGCCTCTAATTTGACACTGCAAGATTTTAAAAAATTACAAATGGGTCATGTTTTACACACCAACAGAAGCCTTTTCCAGCAATTTTTCAATTATTGCATTGTGAGCCCTCCAAGAAAAGTAACTATTTTGGCTCACAGAGCCCAAAGTTACCAAGTAAAGGGAACAGCCTGTTCACAGGTTTGCAAACAGTCCTTTGAAATGTAGCATAGACTGTATCTGGGAGCTTTCTGGAAGAACATGGGCTTGACGTGGTCCGTCCTTTCCCTCTCAAGGGTCCTTAAACTTTTTAGGTGGGTCTTGGGCCCCTTTCTAAGTCTAGGGAAACCAGTGGACCCCTTCTTCAAAGAATGTTTTTAAATGCATAAAATAAAATATGCAGAGTTACAAAGGAAGACTATTAGAATATAGTTATCATAAATATTTAAAAACAATTTTGCAACATAGTAACTATGTTCCTTTTTGCTAACTAACTAGCAGTAGGCCTAACTGAAGTCGTAATGAGCAAACACGATACTTTGATGAATCTGCAACCACTCCCACGTGATATGAAAATATCTGTGGATGGTGCCTATTGGTGACAAAGTCACTAATACCACTGTGGTTGGTTGCTTGCATTTATAACATTAGTTAATGCTAAGTTTCAGTTAGAGTTAATGAAAATAAAGATGTATTTTTTTCCCCATCAAGTTCATAGGAGCCCTTGAATTCTATCAATGGAGAAGAAATCCTACTAGAGGCAAGACAAAGATCAGGACCTTCTGCCCCAGGGTTAAGCTGAGGGGCAGTGGGCCAGGGACTCACTACACCCTCACTTCACTGGGAACCCTTCTTAGGAAAGCCATTGCATTCTCTCCTCCTGCTCTGATGCTTTCGAAATGTTTTTAAAGGCAAATTGAAAGCATGTCTTACTCCTGCAATCCTGAAGGCTACATGTCCAAAGATTAATAAGGACCTTTGATGTGTTTCTTCAACAACTGGAATTACTCTTGACAAATAAAGGGCTGGTTAATCAGCTAATTCTGAATTTTAATCACGATCTTGTTCCAGTTCCCTTGGGTGGCAGGAGCTTTGGGATGAGGGCTTTTCTTTACGGAGTCAGCCCAGAGAGGATCTCTGTTACCCACACCCTCACATTTTGGACATACGCTGACTCCGAGGCAACTGGGCTCACACGTATCCCCTCTCTGGTCCTCACAGGGGAGCTGTCATCTTGCAATCACATAGCCATCGCATGCCATTGCAGGGGCAACCCAGCAGGCAGGCCCCCCTTCAACTGCCGCCCAGCCCCCCTCGCAGCCAGGCTAGGCTGCGGCGCCGACACACAGGAGCCGGCTGCGGAGCTGGGTCTCTGGCTCTCGGCGGGGGAGCGGGGAGCGCGCTCGCCCACGCCCACGCCCCCAACATTCGCGGGCGCACACTCCGGCGCGCGCACGCTGCCAAACGCGGGCGCACGCACATGGCAGCCGGGCCGGGGACGACCCTGTCAACTGCAGCCCCAGAGGTCCGGGGCGCGCAGCCGGGTCCCCTCCAGGGCGCCGCCGGCCGCCCCGCCCCGCCCCGCCCCGCCCCTCGAACCCGCCGTGCCGGGCGCGCCGTGGGCTGCAAACTTTCGCGGCGCGAGTCCGCCAAGGCAGCGCGCCGACTCGGGCTCGGTTCGGCTCTGCGCTACTCCGGACAGCTGTGACCGCTGGCCGGGCGCTCGGCCGCCGGTACCCACGGACCGCGCGCCCGAGTGCCTGCTCCGCTAAGCCCCTCGCCCCGCGCGGACCCCGGTATCCAGCGCCCTGCTGCCCGGGCTCTCCCCGCGCGCCCTGCTGCCGCGAGGTCAGTCCGCAGCCTCTGGTGCGCCAGCGCTCGCCTTCCTCCTTCTGGACTTCGGCCCTTTGCCGCCCTCACCACACCATGGCTCGTGTCCCTGCTCGGACCAGCCCGGGATCCGGGCCCCAGCTGCTGCTGCTGCTGCCGTTGTTTCTGCTGTTGCTCCAGGACGTGGCCGGCAGCCACAGGGCCCCCGCTTGGTCCGCACTGCCCTCGGCCGCCGACGGCCTGCAGGGGGACAGGGATCCCCAGCGGCCCCCTGGGGACGCGACCGCCACGTTGAGCCCCGGCGCCCAGGACATGGTCGCTGTCCACATGCACAGGCTCTATGAGAAGTACAGCCGGCAGGGCGCTAGGCCGGGAGGGGGCAACACGGTCCGCAGCTTCAGGGCCAGGCTGGGTAAGTAGAAGGTGCCCCAGGACCCCTTCTCCTCATTCTCCACCTTCTTCACTTTTCTGTCTCCCCACCCGTGCACCTCTACTTTTCCTCTTCTAGCCAACAGGTGGGTGGTTCATTCATTCTTTCACTAATGATTCACTGATCTCTCCATGCCAGGCCCTGAACCTCCAGTGGGGCACCAAGAGTGGCAGTGGGTGGCACAGAGGTCCTGCCCCTGGGGTGATCCCACATCGCTGGACATACACAGACTACCCCATACACAAGGCTCTAAGCACAAAGAGTGGAAGAGGGAACATGGGCCAGGGGAGTATCCCTATCATAGGGGCAATTACGTGGGCACTTTACAAATGAGGGCACAGCCGGTGAACATAGGCAGCCCTGACAGAAGTTCCAGGCACTGGGCCCTGTCAGGAAGCAGGAGCCGCTAGCTGGTGGCAGCTATGGTTCCTGTGTCCAGGGAAGCAGAGTAGACTGAGAAGGGCCTTGGCTGCCCGGGATTGAGGACTTCCACGGACTGGCATGAAGCATTCAGACCACAGGGGTTTAAGGAAAGGCCCAGGGGCTTAGGCAGTGGGAACACTCTGCCTGTCTCCGGCCTCTGTCCCACCTTTCCACTTCCTCAGCCCCTTGAATGGAGCTGGGCAGAGGGCACTTGCAGAGGCCCATGCTGCCCTGCTCTGAGAGCACTTCCAGGCTCCTGCCTCAGCAGCCTGCCCACCTTTGCAGGCCCTGGGTAGAGAGGAGGTGCAGCCAGGGCCACAGGGGTGGTGAGAAGACCCTGGTTGTCATGGTGATTACTCCTGGTTGCAGAATAATGTTCCAGAAAATGTGGATGGGGGTCTCCTGCAGCTCTGTAGAAGATGAGGCCATTCAATAGGAGAAAAATCTGCAGTCTACAGGCTCCCCTCCTGAGGGAGAGGGAAACAAGCCTAGCTGTGGAACTAGACAGCCTGGGGTCAGATCTGTCACTGGCTGTGTGACTCAAGGTAACATCTGTGGCCTCTCATAACCATGGATTGGGGAGCACCTGCCACAAAGAGGCCCCATGCCCTCCTCCTCCACTTAGCAGACTCACCAGGTCAGTGGCCCTAGGCTGCAGGCCAGTTGGATCTAACTCCATCCTCGCTCATAACTTTCTTGCACCATGTGGGGTCCATTTCTGGAGGAACATTATTAAATTAAGCCATTTAAGAATCATCTGGCATGAATATGACCTTGGGTAAATCACTAAAGCTATGTGGACTGGAGTGTATTCATCGATAAAATGGGCAAGGCTTGCCAATATCTCCCCTGTGCAGTTGAAGGGAAGATGAAGTGAGGTCATAGGTGTAAGCTCAGAGCCCAGCACCAGCCAGATTAAGTGTTGATGTATGGGATTTCCCTGGGAGCACAGAGAATCGTGCTAAGTATTGTGTATTCCTGTGGGTTTAAACTTGACGTTGCTTCTCTATTAACTCAATCCTCGAAGCCTTGTAGTTGAGGAAGCAAGGCCAGCAGGGTCACTGCTGCAACACGGGTGAGCCTGTCCACTGAGCCTATCTACTTGCTGCAGCCAGGCGTGGAGATGCCTGCTTGTGTCATTCTGTTTTCACAGAAAGGGGGTAGTACAAGTAGCAGTGGAGTTCAGGATATTAATCTCAAAAAGGACCTGAAGACAGTGTCTCAAATCCAGCACTCCCACTTTAAAGATAAGGAAACTAGGACTCAGAGCTGCGACCAGGGTCTGGGAGGGGTAGGGTGAAACAGATAAGCCTGGGAAATCAGGATTCTGGTAGTCTGGAGTGTCTGACAAATCCCTCTTTGGAAGCCTGAGGCACATTTGGGTGTGAATCCCAGCTGTACCAGCTACCAGGTGTGTGCTGTGGCACAGGTTAGTTTACCTCTCTGAGCATCAGTTTCCTTGTAGTACAGTGAAGAAGTGAGGATTAAATGGGCTAAGCAGGTTTTGTGCCTTGCGTACAGTGGGGGCCCAGGCAGGTTGCTTGATCCTCCCCTCCCTTGATTCATCTAAGAGTTTCATGCCGAGCCCCTTGCCTGCCCTCAGATGCGCCTGCTTCCTGATCCAGTGACCTGTCTGAGGAGGTATGAGTTTGGGCAGGGACCCTTCTCTCATGGATGATGCCACCCATGTGGGAGGCTTCAGGTGTGGTCCGAGAATATGCCAGTCTCAGCCTGCTCCCCAGTGGTGGGTTTCTGCTGCCTCAGTGGGGCAGCACCTCTTCCTGAACAACAAATGCCT
The DNA here is from genome assembly GCF_028878055.3 of Symphalangus syndactylus. Taxonomy (NCBI): domain Eukaryota; kingdom Metazoa; phylum Chordata; class Mammalia; order Primates; family Hylobatidae; genus Symphalangus; species Symphalangus syndactylus. The sequence goes on from NC_072426.2 coordinate 85,825,466, forward strand.
CCATCCCCACAGCCTGCGGTACGTAACTATACCTCCCCTGCCACCGGGCAGCGCAGCTCAGCTGCCAAGTGCTGGCTGTGAGCTGGCCTCGTGGGGTCCAATTCCCAATTCTGCGATCTGGGCAAGGGACTGAACTTATCCATGACTCAGTTTTTTTCACTTCTAAAATGGGGCTAATAATGCTCCCCTCCTTATAGGATTTTTTTTAATGGAAACTGAGATATGTCAAGTGCTTACACCATTCCTGACACATGTAAGTGTCAATGGTGTATTAGCTCTTGCTGTTGATATACCAGCCACCCCTTCCTTCCCTCCCTCATTGCTCCCTGAAGTGCATTTTGTTCCTTATTAAATCTGCATCGGTGGAGAAAGCCTATGAGCCTGACCCTAAGGGTTAAGGTTAGACCACCCCTAATTCCCACTGAATGATCTGTGTTTAAATGTAAACTTTGTCACCTACCAATGTGATACTGAGTTGGTTTTCTTCATCTCTAAATTGAGAATAATACTACATATTCACCTGTCAAAAATGCCAAAATTCAAGTTGATTTCAGTTCCCCAAGTATTTCCTAAGCACTTGGTTTGGTGCCAGATGCTGTAAGCTCAGGGAACACAAAGATGCCCAGAAAAGCTCATAAACTAGCAGGGCAGATCAAAGTAAGCAGCAGAATAGGGCAGCGGGCCTGGGGGGTGCCATATAGGAAGGAGGGCAGGGGTGCTGTGAGAGCCCAAGGGTGCACTGACCTGGCAGGGGGCGGGGCCTCTGGGTGGGGCCAGGAAAGCCTTCCCAGAGCAGGCCAGGCCCCAGCCACTTTGAAGGGCAGGTGGGGCTTAGCCAGGTACGGAAGTGAAGCTGTCCACTGTGTTCAGAGACTGCCAGGAGTTTGGTTTTAATGATAACGCAAGGAGAGAAAGGCAGGAGATGGAGACGGACAAACAGGTTGCAGGCAGGCCATGGAGAGCCATGAGTATTATGAATTTGTTCCCCCACAGGCAATGGGGCAAAATACAATGTACATGCATAAGGGACAGAAGGAAGGAAGGAGGGAGAGAGAGAAGAAGAGGGGAGAGAGAGAAAGGAGAGAGGGAGAGAGAGGGAGGAAGAGGAGAGACTGCAGGGAAAAAGAGGGATAAAGGAGAGAGAGAGATTATAAATAAATGCATGCTTATGGGGAAAACCTGGAAATTATAGAAGATCACAGTAAAGAACATAAGTCATCCCTAATCACGTAGCCAGATATAACCAGAATTGTTAGTATGATATTTTGGTAGAATCATTCCAGCCATATCTATCTATCTATCTATGTCTCCACTATCTATATCTCCATTGTTTTACCCTTATATGTAAGATATATATGGATATATGGATATATTTGAGAGATATATATGTGAGATATATGTGGATACATCTTTTATGGATTATATTTTCAGCATGCAGGTAAAACTTGCAGGTATTTCCATTTGAAATTATTTTTTTTCATTACTGGTCATCTTGAACTTTTCCCCATGCCTGCTGGCCATTTGCAATTTTTCCTGTGGAAACTGCCTCCTTGTATGGGAGTCCCTCCTTTCTCCTACTGATATGCAAAGGTTCTTTACATAGTAAGGATCTTAACCTTTCACTTCTAATAGACAATTTGCTTTTGAGGCATGAGTGCAACGTAAGAGGCAACAAAGTTCTGGGACCACTGTTGTGGTTAAGTCTGGAGCCCTGAACGCAGGGTGGAAAGATGCTGTGTTCCGGATGGTTGTGTAGAAACAGGAAGCAGAGCAAACAGGGCCTGGAGATTGGTTAAAAGCAGGAGTGGGAGAGGCAAAAGAGTTCTCAGGCTCCTGCTGGAGGGGCTGGAGGAGAACTGAGGCCACCCACTGAGCAGGAAGTCAGGGAGCAAGGATGTGGTGCCCTGAGGGTGGCAGTAGCTCCTGAGGCCATAACTGTTCTGAGCCCCCGCTGGGTGCCAGCCACAGTGCTGCTACTGCGCTCTGCAGAGCTGATCTCACAATAACTTTTGGAGGTGCAAATACTCTATCCAGTTTGTGGGTGAGGAAACTGAGGCACCAAGTAGTTCCATGACTTGCCTGAGGCCCCACAGCTAGTAAGGGATGCAAGCAGGAGTTGAACCTCAACCCTAGAGCCTGCATGGAAACAGGCACTAAGTACTAAATCCGTGTGAGTTCCCTGCCCTTCTCTGCAGCACCGTCTGGCCCACCGCCCCTTCCTCCAGCTTCTGTTGGTGTATGCATCTAAGTCCAGCCTTCTCACTGATTGCCCTGGTGGCTGTTTGAGGGGCAATGGGTGAAGGGACATATCTCCAAACTGTCTTGGAATCTTTTTATATAGGGCAGAGCATCTAAGGGGCTGCTCTTGGCCTGAGAGTTGACCAGCTGGACAGACCTTTGGATGAGGAAGTCCCTTCCCCCAGTACCATCCCCACTGCCCTCAGGAAGGAGGCTGAGTGCCCAGCAAAGTGGACCTGGTCACAGTTCTGAGAATTCCCAAGAGCCACTGAGATCAGCTTGTCTAAATAAAGTCGGTCTTTCTCTTCTTAGGGAGTCAGAACTCAAAAATATCAAAATAATGACCTCTGTTTGCAGAACATGCTGCAGTTCACAGCACGTGATCTTTGTCCATTAGCTCTTAAGCAGATCGTGAACATATCCAGAACACATGGAGGAGCAAAAGGCATGGGCTTGGGGTCAGACAGAGCTGGGTACAAGCCCCGACTCCACCCCTTGCCAGCTGTGTGACTTTAGGCAAACTGCACACCCTCTCTGAAGCCTCAGCTCTTTGTCCACAGAATGAATGACTGCTCCCTACTCTCTTCATGGTGAAAATGATGAATCAAGCATGCAGAACACTCAGCATAGGACCAAGCACATACACTTGGAGCTCAGAATGTCATAATTAATAAACAATTTTCTTCCAATTTACAGATGAGAACACTCAGGCTCAAGGGGAGGTCTGGCTAAACACCTGGCTGCCCACTGCCTCCATTTGGATTTGCATCATCAGTTGCATCTTTGTAAAGAATGAGGATTTCTTGACTTCTTAAGGCTGTGGTTACTGCACTCTAGGGCAGCATGCCAGGAACCCCCAGTGTTAACTGAAGTAACAGACCACACTTTTCTCTTGTCCCCACTTGGGCAGGATTTGCACAGACAATCTCATTCAACATGCATCTCTGAGCTCCAACTGTCACCTAAGCCTTATGGTGAGGTCTAGCGGTGCAGTAGTGAATAAAACTGGCAGTGTCCCTGACCCGTTAGAGTTTATGTTTTAGGAAGATAAGAGCAATAAATCAGTATACAGCGGGATGTCAGGAAGTGCTCTGAAGGCCAATGAAACAGGAGCAGACAGAGTGTTGAGGCTGTTGTCCAGCCACGGGAGCCCAGGGGACCCATTGTGGGAGGTTCCATTTGAGCAGATACCTGAAGAGGTTGAGTGGTACTGGTTGGGGAACCATGAAGGTGGAAAGAAGCATGAGGCACAGTCCTGAGAATAAAGCCACATGTCAGAAGGACAAGAAGGCCAGTGTGACAGGAGGGCAGAGGGGTGGGGTTGGGCTGGGGATAGGAGATAAAGTTGCAGAGGTAGGCAGGCCAGATCAGGTAAGGCCTTGGTAAGGGGCTGAATTTTATTTGGGGCAATGGAGGGCTCCGAGCTTGGGGGTGACCTATGACAGAATGCACCCGCACACCAGGGGCCTCGCTTGGACAGTGCTCTTTAAAACTGTGACACGAGGAGACACTGAAGATGGGTGTCATTACCGTTACCAGTCTGTCTCCCCTCTAGGCTGAACTCCTCCTGGGCAACTCTGTTATGACTCTGGTCAGCCCAGCTTAGCCCAGAGTAGGAGTTCTGCAAATCTTTATCAGGAAAACAAAGAGAAGAAGAGGAAGAAAGAAAGGAAAAGAGGGTGGATAGAAAAAGGGAAAGAGGGGAAGACAAGAGAGAAGGGAGGAAGGCAGAGAAGAAAGAAGAGAGAAAAGACATGAATCACAGGGCACCAGCACACATCAGAGGAAATAATGACTTTCTCTTCAGTGCTTCTCTGTTAGGGCCTGGGCTCAGCTAAACTGAGAGATTTCAGATTGAGGTCCCTTCTCTGAGCCACAGCCTGGAGCCCCCTGCACTTCATACATGCAGGCACATCCAGAGAGAGGACCAGCCTGTGGTCCCTCATGCACTGGGGCTGGGGGTGACCCATCTTGTCCCCAGCAGTCCCCAGCAGGGAGGGTCTTCCTGGAGCAGGCTGCCCAGTGAGGACTGAGCTTCCTCTGGCAGGAGGCATTCAAGCCACATGGAGGTAGGACTTATACCCTTTTGCACAACCTCAAAGGTTCCTCCCCACTCTGAATCTGTTAGCAGAACAATGGAAGAGTTGAGACTTGAACTAGATCAAAGAAAAACAATGTGTTGTGTTGGCTGGGTTGCAGCTCAGATATTTGGATCAGTGAATGCAAGGTACCCCAATTGATGGAGAGGACCTTGCTCTGCTAGCCTTGGTCCTTTAGATTCAAGTGGCAGAAAGCACATTTGGGGGAACCTCCTTGGTGCCTGGCACATCACTAGGCTGTTTCTGTGATCTTCCAGACAATCCTCTATGTGAGATAGAGGCTGTTGTCCCTGTGAGGCAGATGGGGAAAGCAAGGTTCAGGGCCTGGCCCCACTGAGTCCTGGGAGCTTGGTTCCTAGGGCATTTTCTAGCTTGGGGATGGGGGGTGCAACATTATTGGTAAACTTTCACCCCATCCATAGTTCATCCCCAGATGCTGCAGATACACCGCCACTACCACCAGAGTGAGCTATCGGCTGCCACTGACTTCCCAAACTTCCCTGGTGGCCAGAGTCCCCTGGATTGCTGATTAAAATGTGGAAGTCATTGTTATACAGTCAAGGCCACATGCTTGGGGAAGCCAGGTTCAAATGTGCATTGAGACCCTGGGCTGCTGCTTATGTGTGGAGCATGTTGAGGGGCTGCGACACTGTCCTGGCAGGTTTGTTGTGAGGATTAAATAAGGTAATGGCTTCAGTGTCACCTGAGCCTTTACTGGCATTTATTTATCAGGCCCTCCATAGATGTGCTTCTCTGTTTCTTCCCGCTCATAGTCCCTTAAGAGTACGTGAACAATCCCAGTTGAATTATGCCTTCTTCCCAACAGAAACAAAGAGAAGTGGAATATTTCTGTTAAAAAAAAAAAAAAATCCCTGCAGATCCTATAGGTACAGGGGTCAGAGAGGTGTGGCCCCGACCTATGCCCCTAGAGAGCCCAGTGTCTCCCACACACACTTCCCAGGCTTGGGAGCTCTGCTCCTCTCCAGACGTTCCCCAGAAGAAGGACACTTGGTTGTCAGGAAATGAAGCAGTGGGAAGGCCTGGCCTCTCTGGTGTCCTGTTAGTGTGCAGCATCCTAGGGAGGCACCAGGAAAGACTCCCCACTCCTCAGAAGCCTAGCGCGGACTTGGCCATTTGAGAACACTCACTGATATATAAAAATGTTTAGGTGATTCAAACCTGACACAATACTCATGCTGCTGCCAAGGTTGGGGCAGCTTCCTGGGACTGCTGACATGGCTATGCTGCCCTGGTGCCCTGAGGAATGCCTGCTGCCACCAGACAAATAGGAAGGAGTGGCTGGCAGCCTCAGGGAAGCCGGAGCTGGAGCATTCTAGAACCAAGTTGCAGATGTAATCGTTGAGACGTCACGGTCTTTACCTGGACCTTGGAGATTTAGTCAAGTTGCCTTGTGTAATCCTGATACTGCTCTTTTCCTGTTAAAACAATCTTGAAAGTCCTCAGGCAGAACAAAGAGCAGATGCCTAAATGGCTGTACTTTTTATCCCAGTTTCCCTTAGGAGGTGCTCAAAAAGCATAAGCGTTTATTTATTTCATCTCTTTTGGAAGAATGTTTGGGTTTAATGTGAAGTGTATTTAATGATTGCATTTAAAAACTGATTGCATAAATAGAGGGCTGTGCAAATACAGGAGGGGCTGCCTTGATGCAGGGCTTGGACCCAACCCAAGCCGTCCTGAGCACTTAATGAAGGTGTCAGTGACATTTGTTCATTTGTGCATGCAGAGGCCGTAGAGGGCAGGGGGAGCAAACAGGAGCTTTGGAGTCCAGCAGGCCTGAGTGCCAACCTGTCTGCTCCTATTTCTTTGCTGTTGCTTCTTTTTGTTGTTGTTGTTGTTTGCTATGGGATATTGATAGTCTCAACCTTAATTCCTCACCTATGCACTGAGGATTGCAAAAGGCGCCCTCATCAGTTTGATGTGAGGATTACACGAAAGGAGGGAAGCAAAGCGGGGGAGGAGGACGGTCCTGAAAGTGTGGATCGGTGGGCGTTGCTCCTCCAGCCCTGGGTGGGAGACCCTCAGGAGCACCAGCGAGAACTTCACAGCCTGTGTGGTCTCTGCTTCCCTCACAGAAGTGGTCGACCAGAAGTCCGTGTATTTCTTCAACCTGACTTCTATGCAAGATTCGGAAATGATCCTTACGGCCACTTTCCATTTCTACTCAGAGCCACCTCGGTGGCCCCGAGCGCTCGAGGTGCTATGCAAGCCGCGGGCCAAGAACGCTTCAGGCCGCCCGCTGCCCCTGGGCCCGCCCGCACGCCAGCACCTGCTTTTCCGCAGCCTCTCGCCGAACACGGCCACACAGGGGCTACTCCGCGGGGCCATGGCCCTGGCGCCCCCAACGCGCGGCCTGTGGCAGGCCAAGGACATCTCCCCCATCGTCAAGGCGGCCCGCCGGGATGGCGAGCTGCTTCTCTCCGCCCAGCTGGATTCTGAGGAGAGGGACCCGGGGGTGCCCCGGCCCAGCCCCTATGCGCCCTACATCCTAGTCTACGCCAACGACCTGGCCATCTCGGAGCCCAACAGCGTGGCGGTGACGCTGCAGAGATACGACCCCTTCCCTGCCGGAGACCCCGACCCCCGGGCAGCCCCCAACAGCTCAGCGGACCCCCGCGTGCGCCGAGCCACGCAGGCCACTGGGCCCCTCCAGGACAACGAGCTGCCGGGGCTGGATGAGAGGCCGTCACGCGCCCACGCGCAGCACTTCCACAAGCACCAGCTGTGGCCCAGCCCCTTCCGGGCACTGAAACCCCGGCCAGGGCGCAAAGACCGCAAGAAGAAGGGCCAGGACGTGTTCATGGCCTCCTCGCAGGTGCTGGACTTCGACGAGAAGACGATGCAGAAAGCCCGGAAGAAGCAGTGGGACGAGCCGAGGGTGTGCTCCCGGAGGTACCTGAAGGTGGACTTCGCAGACATCGGCTGGAATGAGTGGATAATCTCACCGAAATCTTTCGATGCCTACTACTGCGCGGGAGCATGTGAGTTCCCCATGCCTAAGGTAGGATTTCTTCCGCCTTTTGTCAGATTCTAAGGCTCAGCTCTGCCGCTACCGTCAAGCTCCTCAGTCTACAGGACTTCTGTTTCCCCATCTGCAAAGTGGGAATAACAGTACCTCCTATCTATTCCAGGCAGGAAATAGGTAGACATAGGTCACCAGTGGCAGCCCGTAGGGTAGTTGCCGCTCACATGTGTGAGTTTGGCTGTGTTTTTTGAAGTATTGGCATGGTTGAATTGGGACTTTAAAATGAGAACATTCTTTTGAAAAGCAGGAGAATCCATGTCTTTAGAAACACATCCCCACATAGCAACTATCTGCAGAGGTAGAGTAGATGCTGCTTCCTGTACACAGGGCAGGCCCCAGAAGCTCCTTCCTGACAAAGGCTCTCATTTCTGTTCCCAGCCTGGACCCCAGAGTGTGGGGATCTATGACCAGCACAGTGCTAGCCTCCTCAGCGGCTCTCCCACTGTAGACTCCCTCCTCCTTGCAGCTCAGGGCAGGAATCCACAGGGAATAGGCCTTCACTGTGCACAGGGTCTGCGGGACACACAGCACTGGGCTGTTCTGTCTGTTGCACCAGCCTAAGGCTTTCCAGTTCTCACCTTCACTCCAGCCTGGGCTGTGGCTGAGTCCATCCCTCTCCCTGCAGCCTGCCCTGCAGCAGCCTGGCTGCCTGTGATGTCAGCCCTCGGCACTCAGCACACAGTTTCTTCCTGCTTAGTTACTCTGCCCAGGGCAGTCATGCCTTTCCCTCCAAGAAAAGAAAGTCAGTGCATAAATCCAATTTGAACTTAAATCAGCCAGCTGGGGAAGTCCAGACCCAGACATGGGGCAGCAGTAACGTGTTTGGGAATTAAATGGCTTCTCCTCAAAACCGTGCATGTGCAAGAGAGAAGGGGGTGCCTGACAGAGAGACAGGGGCTGCTAAAAGGGCCTAACAAAGACCCAGGCAGATGCAAGCCCGGAACCCTGAAGGCTTGCAGCTGGTTGGCCATGCGCTTAGCTTATCACCCTGGCTTGCTGCCTCCCCACCTTCCAGGACACCGGCCAGAACGCTGCAAATGCAGGTGTCCCTGCCCTGCTCCCCTCCCACCACACTGACACAAGAGGGCTTCCTCCTCAACTGCACTACATATAAAAATCTCTGTTTGGCTGGTGATGCACTGAAGTGGATGACCCGGTTGGTTCATCTTGTCAGAGGTGGGCACAGTTTTCCAAGCCAGGTCACTTTCTAACTGGGGGTCTTCGTTAAGTTACTCAGTCATTTTAAGCCTCGGTGTCTTCCCAGTAAAGTCCAGGTAATACCCACCCCATAAAATTGCTAAGCTGACAAAAAAAAGGGGGTGATGCAGGGAGAGCAGCCCCTAGGAAATGTCAGTGTCCAGCCTGTCACACTGCCACGCACATGCCAGGCCTTCCCTTCAGTGGCAAGAGCACAACCTCGTGGGAAGCATGCCTGTCCTCCTCAGACTGCGAGATCAGGGCTGTGCTGGCATCTTGCTGGGTTTTCCCTCTGGGCACCTTCTGCCTGCTTCCTGGTGCTCCACGGGGATGTATGACACTCAGGCGCCCCCATGTGGCCCTGCCGTGTTGGGGACACAGCATGCCTCAGGGAAGCCAAGGGGCAGGAAGGCCTGGGGCCTCTTGGAGACCTCAGCCCGGAACTCAGCGTATGTCTGACTTTAGAGGAATCGTGTGCCCCACCTTGGGATCTCGTCCATTCCTCTAGGCAGATGCCTCTTCTGTGGCCTCAGCCGGGGAACAACAGCAGAGCAGTATGGCCTGGGACTGTGAGGACGGCATGGGTGGGTGGGTGGGTGAAAGTGGAGCTGAGGTAACCCTACTCCTTTCCTGCCTTGCAGATCGTTCGTCCATCCAACCATGCCACCATCCAGAGCATTGTCAGGGCTGTGGGCATTGTCCCTGGCATCCCAGAGCCCTGCTGTGTTCCCGATAAGATGAACTCCCTTGGGGTCCTCTTTCTGGATGAGAATCGGAATGTGGTTCTGAAGGTGTACCCCAACATGTCCGTGGACACCTGTGCCTGCCGGTGAGACCACTCCAGGGTGGAAAGAAGCCACGCCCAGCAGAGCCGCCCTCTCAGAGCCTTCTGCAGGACTTGTGGTGCAGCTGCAGACACAGAGCAGAGCTCATGGGCAACATCACTGGGGCCCAGAGAGAGCTGTCCGCCAGTGCATCATTTGGGGGTCTTTCATTGCTAGTGACTAGCCCCTTAAATGCCAGCCTGAGTCCCTGAAGGAATCTGGGAATTAGCCCTGGCCTGAAAGTTGCCCATCATTCATACCCACTGTTCTGAAGGCTTGAAAACAAACCGTGTCCACAACATTGGCTTGACGTGATCATCATCTCATAACTGAGCAAGAAGACTATGCAAATCTTAGGGCACTCGCTCCCCGCACACGGAAAGAACTCTGTTTAAATGCTCAGATCAGAACACTTTGGGCCACATAGTGATTTTGGAAAACAGGATAATCGTGGTGTAAATGGGTGTTTCAAAGTCCACTGCAGAGCTTTTATCCATACGGTATGCACATGTAGCCAATACTGGTTTCTTTTTCTTAATATATATATTTTATTTTAAAACAACAAAAAAGGAGGGCGTTGACACCGTTCCCCACAGAGATAGTCATGCTGAGTGTGGGTTGTTTAAACATGCATATTGGAATAACACATATAGTAACATGTGGGAATACTAAAAAATAACCAAGATTTTATATTTTTGTAAGTTATACTTTCTATACTGTAGATTGTGTATGTTATGTGTTTTTATGGAAAGCTAATAAATTAAAGGTACAGTGGTATCTTGAATAACTGAATGTCGCCCATTTCAAAATCTCACTGGCTCCCCATCTGTAAGTACACCATCTGGTGGTTGCTGGGGACTCAGCCTCTTTTAGGGTCGCTGGAGTCCCCTAGGCCATCCCCATACTCTCTGGTGTCTGTCCCAGCCTCCAGAAACTCAGACTTTCCCATGCCTTCCAGGGGCCTGCCCCACTACTGGTTCCTGCAAACCCAACCTAGGTGGATGTCGAGAATGGACATGGCCCCAGACAGGGACAGTGGCCTCTCGGGGTTTCTCCTCATCCCCTAGTCTCAGGGACGTTGATTGATTGGGAGGTGCCTGGGGTGTTTAAAGAAACATCTATGGTTGCCTGGTCAGAGATCTTTTACTTTTGGTAATTCATGGAGCAAGAGATTCAACATAAGTAGGGGTCTCTCCTGAGATCCAAGGACTCATGAGGAAGTGGACGGGCCATGTGGTCTCCTGCACCTGCTTCTCCTTTGCTTGTGTGTAGAAGGGTCACCCAAGCCACCCCAAACTGTTCCCTTATGCCCTTCATTTACATTGCCTTATGATGGAGTGCCTGAAGCTGCTTAACCAGCATTTCTGAAAGCAAATCTGGGTCCAATCTGAGACAGGTGTGTATATAGCAGTCCCATCAGCTGGGACCTACAGATGACATGGCCCCAAGTCTTAGAGGAAACTGCAAAGCCACAGTGGTTTTCTAAGAGGGGATGTCCAAGGAGAGAAGCAGCCCTGGTGTCTGTCTTGGGCCTTAGGCTGGGCTCTGGAGACCAGGATTCCTGTGCAAGGGATGTATGGGGAAGTGCTCCCAGGAGACATGGGCAAGGGTGGGGTGAAGCAGAAAAGCAGGCTAGGAGCAATTCTGTGGGGAGCTTTGGAGCTTAGTTACTCCTCAGGGCAGTGTGGCCTCAAGCAAGGGAGCTGGGTGTTCAGGGCCTCTTGGCTTCTGGCCGCCCTGGGAAGGGAGATGTAAAGTCCCAGTTCCCTGGCCTTCTGCCTAGGCAGCCACAGTGATTCCAGGAGCCTAGGTAGCATCCGAAGAGTGGCAACTCCTGGAGGCCAAGCCATTGAAACTGGAGAGTGATTAGCCAGAACTGGTAGGTGAGGGGGATGCGAGGGTGCCAGGGTGAAGCCCTGCAGCTTCTGCTCAGCATCTCCTATGAGGCCCTGGGACACATGAGTGAGCAGCTGCTGTGGGAACCCCCACCTGCTGGGCACATGGCCCTGCCTGCTGACAGAGGTCAGGGGAGGGCTGGGATGGTCCTCCACACTCACCACCTTATTCCCTTACTCCCACAGGAATTGGGCATGGGACCAAATTGTTGCCTTCAAGCTGCTATAGATTGCTGGGCTGGTGCAAACTAGCCTGCACTTTAGTGCTTGGTTTGCCATGTCTAATTCTCTTTGGAACATGACAGGATATAAGTTAATAGCAAAATAAGTAAAAATATTGGGGCTTAATAAAACTCCTAAGTCCCTTTCTTCCGAATATTCCATCCCCCATTTTCTTCTCATTCAACTGCCCCCTTTCTATTTTTGCTAAACATGGGCTGTCCCAAGGTAGTTTTATCTTATTCTTTCTAGCACTTGCAGTTCCTGGGAGACCTTCTGGATTCTCCCCAAATACCTGGAATGCCTCTGAGTCCTCATGTCTGGCTTACTGGGGTTGGGGAGGGCAGGCTGGGACACTCTCCCTGGGTCCAGCCGTGGGCAGGGCCTCCAGGCCTGTGCCTGGATGGAAGGTGCTCAGTAGTTGCCATCTTTCCTGGGCATGCCCTGAAGACCTTGGAATGTGAAATGGGGCAGGTCCCAAATGGGGACATGACATGTCCCAACTCTATGGTAGGAGGAGCTGGTATCATTAGTGACCCCTCCAATGTATAGAAGACCATGCAGTTACAGGATCTTGCTTAGCCTCACAGCAGCCTTGCAACTTACTGCCCAATTGGAGCTGCAGAAAAACAAGTTCAGGAAGGATAAGTAACATGTCCATTGATGTCTTGCCAAGACCACAGGGAACATTAAGTTTGATGCCCAAGGCCACCCGATTCAAGGCCTACATGGCTGGCACTGACCCTGAACTTCCTGGCCAGTGATCCCCAGTCTGCTAGGGTTGTCCCAACGACACTGAGGTTGGGACACAGTAAAGTGAGGTTAAAAAAGAAATACGTTTATGAAATAACTTGTTTTTCCCTTAAAACAAAAAATGTCAACATTACATTGTCATAAGAGCTCAAAAGGTTCCATCATACAGTCTAGACATGGTTTGCTGTTGTCACTCAACTGGGCCTGTTTCATTCTGGAGGGAGCAGGGTGGTGGCCTGCAGCGGGCCCCACCTCTGAATTTACACATCCTCTAGAAGGGCAGGGCCTCTTATAGATTAGTTCATGTGACAAACATAAACAGTACCATTGAGAACGAGAAACTTGAGGGCTGGGAGAAAACTTCAGAAGACTTCTGATACAACCTTTATACTTGAGAAATGGGGAGACTTGAGTCCTGGTACTACCAGGTGTTTTGCCTGGGGTGTCCCAATAGGTGCCTCTCTATGACTTCATAAAATGTCATCAGAACAGAAGCTTACAACTCATGCTTTTTCTGTGGCCAGGATGGAGACAAAGCTGTGACTGAGGAACTTATGGATGTCTGAGGTGGGAAGGGGAGGGTGAGAGGAGGAGACTGTGGAGCAGGAGGAATGGAGATGACTCCACAGAGAGGCTGACTTTGAGATCAAGCAGGACGAAAGAGCTGGGCTTGGCTGGTGGAATAAGGACATCACAAAGAGCGTCTGTAGCAGCACATGCCAGGGAGGGCTGGAAGGTAGTTTCAGTGAGAAACCGGGAGGGCAGGCCAGCTGACCAGCCCTGGCTGTGACTTGTGCACCAAAACACCAATATTAGAGTTCAAAACTATTTCCCTTTACCAAAACCTGGAAACATAAGATCCTTCACAGGTGCTTCTGGGATTTCCATTCCCCTTCTCTCTGCTCCCTGAGATAGTGATGTCCATGCATCCTCTATCTACCCTACCTCCAGTCCGCTCACTCACACTCAGCCCAACCCCAAGCCATGCTCCTCCAGCATCTCCCAGCAGGCTTGTTTGTATGAGTTGGGGATAGGTGGGTCGGATGGAGAAGAAATATGTTTATTTATCCAATTATGTAGCATTTACTATGGGCCAAATACCATGCTAGGCAATTTATTCATATGTTTTCTCTTGGAAGGCTCTTATGAGTTCCCTCTTTTGTCAAAACCACAGTGCAAAATGCCTATCAGAGTTGCCTGGAGAGCTTGACAGAGTTGGGTCCCCTAGCATTGTTTCTGATTCAGGTTGAGGCTTTATTTCTATCCAGCTCCCAGGCACTGCTGCTTCTGGCTCAATGGCCATGCTTTGAGAATAGGTTTTTTTAGTGATGCCTCCTGGGAGGGAAGGGGTCCCTGATGCTCTGGAGTCATGTGTAACAGAAACTTGGGTGAATCCTTTCTCGCTCCATGAAGGAACGCTGAGGTCAATGTCACCTTTTTGGAGGAACGGGCTTCAAGGATACTTGAAATAAATGGATGAGTCAGGTTTACTTCTCTTGTTCATTGAACTGTGCTTCTTCCATACCAATTGCAGTGATGCCATGATTTCTGTAATTCACAAGTCCTGAGATTTGTGACCCTATTGAGGTTTTGGTTAAAAGTAACAACAGCACAGTCATGTGAAACTGTCTGGGTATTGAGAAAAGGCAGGAGGACAGGACCAAGCTGGCAGCCACTGGGGCAGAACCCAGCTTGACAAGCACCCACCACAGAGCATGCCGAGGTCTTCAAAGACATATGCAGAGATGAGCATGGGAGGCCTGCCCTGGAGGAGCCTTGGCTGGCTGTGAAGCCCGGGCATGTCAAATTGCTGACAGCAGAGGAGCAGCCCTGGGGCCCTTTAGTAGTTGTTAGATGAATCCAACAGTTTCTTGGAACACAGAGGTTGCATGGTGTGGGAGTCCTAGGCAGGTACTAAATGGCAGTCAGAACTGGCCCTGGTGGAGGACAGTGGGAAGGGGCATGAGGTAGTCCTGGTAGAAGAGTGGAGCTGACAGCTCACTCTGCAGCTCCACGGAAAGGAAGGGCAGAGCTGTCCCAGGGATGGGGGAGATAGAAACAGTCACAGAAAGATCATGTACTGATAGGAACAATACTAACGACTAGTTATTGCGTGCTTACCCTGGGCCATATTCCTGTGGAACACCCAGGAATCTGTGGTGCCCTCTGGCCCTCTCCCTAGACTCACAGCACGGTAACAAATGTGATTCCTGAGCATGGCCCTGGACCAGCACTAGGTGAGACCTGGCCACTGCTATACCTCCTTGGAGGCTGAAGCCCGGATCCTGTGGTTTGTCTCCTGAAAAAAGTGGGGGAAAATATAGTCCAGCCTCAGGAGCAATGCAAATTAGCATTTTTGTTGCTGCTGTTCATTAATTTGCCAAGGATTAGAAAGAAGTATTGGTAACAGTGTGGTAAGATGAGTTCTTAGGCTCAGCTGAGAGTGAATATTTAAAAAGCATTTCTGGAAAGCAGCTTAGCAATGCTTACCAAGAGCTTTGCAAATGTTACATATACCTTGACCTAGATATTCCACCTCCAATGACCTGTCCAATAAAATAATACAAAATATACACTATAACAATGTACGATAATGTGTCTTGCAATATTATCTTAATAGTCTTGATTGTCCTACCATTGGAAAATATTTGAATAAATTAAGATATGTCCATAGAATTGGAAAATGTTTAGTCATTAAAAATGAAGCTCATGGGCTGGACGCAGTGGTTCACGCCTGTAATCCCAGTTCTTTGTGTAGTGGAGGCTGGCAGATCACTTGAGTCCAGGAGTTTGAGACCAAACTAGGCAGTGACAGAACCCCATCTCTATAAAAAATATAAAAATTAGGCTGGCGTGGTGGCTCACGCCTGTGGTCCCAACTACTCAGGAGGCTGAAGTGGAAAGATCACCTGGGACCAGAGAGGTAGAGGCTACAGTGAGCCATGATCACGCCACTGCACTCCAGCCTGGGTGGCAGAGTGAGATCTCGTCTCAAAAAAAAAAAAAAAAAAAAAAAAAAAAAAAAAAAATGAAGTTCATGAAAAGTTTTTCACGACGTGGGAAGGTATTTATACAATCCTTTCCCAGTACCTCCTCCTGGTGCCCAGACCTAGACCCTTCTGGGGTTCATGCTAACCTTACTCTCTCCCTGTGCTGTCTGTGCCACGCCCATCCCAGGGTCCTAAGCCAATCAGGACATTCAGGACATTGCGTTCCCCCAGCCGCAGTGATTGGCTGGAGTGTTCCC
Organism: Symphalangus syndactylus; assembly: GCF_028878055.3. Taxonomy (NCBI): domain Eukaryota; kingdom Metazoa; phylum Chordata; class Mammalia; order Primates; family Hylobatidae; genus Symphalangus; species Symphalangus syndactylus. The sequence goes on from NC_072426.2 coordinate 85,840,981, forward strand.
AGATTATCCAATCAGGGTCAGAGAGACACCATGAGACTCCCTAGGACTTCCTGGAAAAGAGGCTTTTGCTCCTCCTTGACCCCACCTAGCCCCCCATGTGAAAGGGATGCAGGCCGGCTGCAGTGAGTGGCCACCTTGCCGAGACACAGAGAGATGGAGCGTGAAGCCAACACAGTGTAAGGCAGGACTGAGAGGGGAGAAAGCATGGCTAGAACTGTCCTGTAGCTCAAGCCATGCTAAAGCCAAACCGTTGCCAATTGAGAAGGTTTCATTAGTCAGGTGCAATCCACTTTGCTTAGGCCTGTTTGGATTCTGCTTTTCTGCAACCTGTGACAAAAGGAATCCAAATGACGACATTTAAAATTTTTTTTAATTAAAAAAATTTTTGTCAAAGAGAAGCAAGCCTATATATATCAAACCTTGTATACCTCAAGTGGCTTCTAAAATAAACCTAAGGCAGAGATTGAAGACACTTTGGTGTAGATTTTCTTAAATTTTATGCCGGCCTTTGCTTTATTTAGGTGTAGACACATAAGACTACCGTAATTCAGATCTTTAGTCTTTGAATAATCACGTGGACGGATTTCCCTGGGAAGTCGGTGAAGACTTAGAAAGTACACAATTTGGAGGAGGAGGGGAGAAAGGAGAGATAAATAAGAACTTCTGTGGTTCAAGTGAGGCAGCTCCTTCCTGACGCCCCAACAATGCAAAGCTGGTGATAGCAGAGGGAGGGGTCTTTCTGCAGGGGGGAACATCCAGGGTCTGTTTCCTCCTGGGAAAATCAGAACAAGTTTGAGACTTGTTCCCTAAGACCCAGAGTTAGGGGGATTTTCTCAGATGGACCAGGGTCCATTTGTATGAAAAGGTAACCAGGTCCCTGAAATCACCACCTGATGAAAGTGGGAGTTCAGCTGGTGACCTAGGCCCCCCTTAAGAGCCTACAGATTTGAGAAAGGGCTGGTTGGAATTGGTGTGTGACCATAACTGGCCTCTTACCTTCACCCAGCCACTGGCCACAGAGGCATGCATGCTGGAGATGGGTAAGCCCGGCACATGTCTAAGAACACTGTTACCTTGTTGCCTCATGGGGGCCACCCCACAGACCTGGGCTAGAGAGCATCCCATCAGCTAAGAACAAGCAGCCGTTTAGACATGTAGGACCAGTGCCCAACAGCAAAGCCAGTGTTGTTGAGAAGCAACAGCAGGTGGGACCCCTCTCTCCCTCCCGCTTCCCAGCATGAAGAAGCTGGACTCACACCTTCACACCCCATCTCCTTTGGACTTAATTGACCCATGGGGCACTTGGACAATTCAGGAAAGGAGAAGACTAGACTTCCTGATAATATGGATCAGGAAACCTCAAGCAATCCATTTAAAACAATAAAAGAGATGTGAACATATTGATATCTTGAGTTTGTGAGGCAAATCATTTCAGATATACACCGGCATGATGCATTACACAGCTCCAGGGAAAGACACCCATGTCAGAGTCTGTGTGACCAGCACCCACAGGCAGCTGTGATGACCCTGGATACAGTCAGGTCCATAGTCCTTCATCTGAGACCTCCAAATAAAGAACCATCTGAGAACCTAGAGTTTCTTTTAATTCCTTTTCTGGGAAAACATGACCTGAATGGACATTTGTGTCTTTATTTGTTTCACTGCAGAAATATTCATGTGTGTCATTATAAGGAGTTGTCTCTGACCCCTTTGGGAATGTTATTGCATGTGCACAATACAAAATCCCCCAAATCTGAAACTTTCGGAGTCTCAACACAATCCTGGCCACAAGGGTTTCAGATATAGGATTGTGGAGCTGGATGTGTCTCAAAATGCTAACCGTGGGCATCACTGGATGATTAAATTGTAGGTTATTTATTTTCTCTTTAATGTTTTCCATTTCCCAAGTTTTCTACACTATAGGCTACTGTTATAACCGGGGAAAAAAAAAGTCACATTTAAAAAATAACATCAGGTAGAAGCCCCTAGCTCCTCCTGAGCACATCCAGGCCACTAGGCTATCCCTCTGCTCAGCCTCTCGTGTGTGAAAAGCTCCTGGCCAGACCACGTTGCAGGTGTCTGCCCTGTCCTCACTCCTCCCGGACCACACCCCACTCCGCATTTGCAGCTCCATTTCTTGGGCATGGCACCCATTTATTCATCTTTTCTGTGCCCCATGGAATTCTTGCACTGAGCTGGATCAAAGCCCAGCACACTTCCAGTCCTCTTCCCAAGCGGCATTTCTGAAGCAGCACACTTCCCGTCTTCCCCTGGCCCATGTCATCAAAGGACGGAGATAGCAAGTTCTGTCCAGGCCCAGCCATTCGGGGGCTCCTGATTTCACCCATCCCCCTCTGCAATCTCTGACCTCAGCATGCTGTGGCCCCTCCTGCACCCCCCTAAACTTGCTCAGCTCTCTGAACCTCTTCCCGACAGCCTCACCAGCATAGAATATCTTCCCCTGAGTAAACCACCAGGCACAGCATACCCCAGAGTGTTTCTAACCGTGCTCCTTCTTTGCTTTGCTCAAAGCCACACATGATGGAAATGGACAGAGTTCAAGTGTAGACACACTGCTCTTAACGCAGTCCCTGGGGCCCTTTCCTGGGCCACAGCTTGTCAGCCTCCAAAGGCCAGGGGATCATCTTCTTGGCATATACCAGTCTCAGAACAACCCTCCTGCTCCCCTGTCTACCAGATTGTGTGGTTCTCTCTGCTGGTGAGTGTGGGCCAGGTGGCTGCCAGGTCGGTGTGAGCTAAGACCACCCCACAACAGACCAGTGACAGAGCTGGGATGCAGGGATGTGGGGAGCTCCCCACAGGCTGCAGTGTGTTGTGGAGCTCCTACAGAGCAGGCTGGGGGAACCCAGGGCTTCCTCCCCCAGCTCCAGCTCAATCAGGCCTGGGCTGGAGAGGGGGCATCCAGAATGCAGCCACCAAGCCAGCCTGGGGCATAGCATCCTCTTAACCCCTACAACTATCTTCTGAATGGGAGGCTCCAAGATCTGCGGTGACTTGTTCCAGGTGACATTTGCAGGGAATTGGTGAGGGAGCTGAGATCCCAGCCTGTGTCTAGTGTGACTCATCACCACACTAAATTGCACGGGAGCCATATTCACTCGTGATCTCTAATGCTCAGCAATGCATCCCACCAACAGAACAGGCAGCTTTGCTGGCAAGCTCCGACTCTGCAAGAAGCAGGCCTCTTCTGAGCCCCAATGTGGTCCCCACACTATCCCCATCTCCCCAGCCCCCACGGTTCACTGTGATCTTGTGCTGTCCTTTCTATATTTGGAGGACTACTTGGTCTTATTTCCTGGATTCTTCACTCCTGTGGCCCAGGAGATGGAGCATATGTCACCCTGCCTGGAGATTCTTCTGAAAAGCCCTGGCAAGGAAATGAGAAAGTATCCTAATTAGGGGGCAATAACCCCCTGGAGAAGCACAGATTCTTTACAGTAGGCCGTGTCCTTCCCGCATGCCCTGTGTGTTTGTCAGATGTTTATAGAGCCTTCATTAACGGAAGGCTCCCTCAGATAAGACGTCGGAGCGCGGCATCGAGGACCAGATAAGCACAAGTGGAGGACAATCCAGCCCGGCGGCGGGTGAGAGTGGGTGCTGGCCAGGACGGCTCCTTCAGAGCAAACAGCAGGGAGATGCCGGCCCGCTCCTTCCCGGCTCCTCCCCGTGCCTGCTAACACAGCACGGCCGCCTGCAGTCTCCTCTCTGGGTGATTGCGTGGGCCCAAGATGTGTCCTGGGGCACTGTGGGTGGCCCTGCCCCTGCTGTCCCTGCTGGCTGGCTCCCTACAGGGGAAGCCACTGCAGAGCTGGGGACGAGGGTCTGCTGGGGGAAATGCCCACAGCCCACTGGGGGTGCCTGGAGGTGGGCTGCCGGAGCACACCTTCAACCTGAAGATGTTTCTGGAGAACATGAAGGTGGATTTCTTGCGCAGCCTTAACCTGAGTGGGGTCCCTTCGCAGGACAAAACCAGGGTGGAGCCGCCGCAGTACATGATCGACCTGTACAACAGGTACACGTCCGATAAGTCGACTACGCCAGCGTCCAACATTGTGCGGAGCTTCAGCATGGAAGGTAGGGTCTCCGCTTGCACCATGCGTGCTGGGGTGGAACTCACAGGTCCACAGCTGCTTTCCCCAGGGTGGAGGCCGCTGGCCATAGGAGGCTCTTCAAGCTTCCATTTAAATTAGTTACAATGAAATAAAATTAAAACTTAGTTCTTTAGCCTCACCAGCTTCCTTTCAAATGTGTGGCTAATGGCTTCCCTATCAGGCAGTGCAGACTGCAGAACGTTTCCATAGTCACTGAGAGTTCTACTCAGTGCTTCTGCTCTGAAGGATTCACCTTCCCCAGGCTGTGTGCCACATTCCACACAGCAGGTGCACAGGGATGCCGGCTCCCTTTTTTCCACCCCTTCTCTTTACTCTCCTCTTCTTTCCGTCTCTCCCCTCTGATTCACTTCTCTTCCTTTCCCCCTTCCCTTCCTGTGCCCTTCCTACTTCAGAACAGAACAGACAACCTATTTCACCTCCAACTAACTGGTATATTTTTAAACGTTCAAAGCACATCTATTCCTTTCTTGTGAAAGGGTTTTAAAAATCAGATAAAATTCTTTGACAGAGAAGTGTTGGAAGAGAACCTAATTGTTTTTAAATAGAAATATATCTGATTTAGAAGGACTAGAAGATAACAAACACGGACCTAGGACCTATGTCCTAACTCAGTCAAGCTCACATGACGCAGGGGAAATAAGTTTCTGAAGAGTGAAACTGTTCAGTCAAAGCTTGCAGCAACCAAGGGTACCCACCCATGTCACCTAGGAAGTGTTAAGCCGCTGGATTCTGACCCAGGCCTGTCTGCCTGCACAGCCGGCTTTTCCTGCTGCTGTTGTCTCCCTCTGAATGTCCAGGAGCACAGAGCCTCTCCCTTCCTGGGTCTGAGACTTGCAAATGGCTAAGGGGCCCTGCTCCATACCACATCCAGGCCAGACCTAACTGGTCTGCAGAGGCAAGACTAGCACTTCAAAACCTGCCAGCTAGGTTTCCCTATAGCACAGGGTCTCCACATATGTGGGCACATAGCAAGTACTCAAAAAATACAACCTCTTTTCCCTGTCTGTGAACCAGACACGGTATAGCAGGAGCATGCTAATGACAAAGTGTCAGCCCAGGATAAATGGATATCGAGATAACTATGTGGCCAAAAGGCAAGCCCCATTTTGCTCGACATGACAAAGCAATTGAAGCTAGTAGATTTTGTTCCTGAAACACTAAAACCAATCATCCACTTTCTCTTTGGTTGGAAATTACAATTTCAAATGATTTATACACTGTTTAGAGGCCGAGATTTTTGATATTGTCTTAATATTGGGGTTTCACTGTCCCCACCCAGGATCTCTCCTTTAAATTCATACACTTAGGATCTTCACTCAGGATCTGACAGTGAGTTTTGCTGTTTTCTTTATGTACTCACTAGCTGTGTGCTAGTAAGTCCCAGAATACTTAACTAGCTGTATGCATTTTGGCAATTAACTGCCTTGAATCCCAGTCTCCACATCTGCAAACGTGGAATAATAATTAGATCCTCCTAGGGTAAGTGAGAGGATTAAGGTGAAATGTATTCTGCAAAGCTCCCAGTGTAATGCCTGGCACATAGTAGATGCTCAATAAACAGCAGGAATTGTCAATCCCAATTGGAGGCATCTCCTTTGGAAGATCTTAAATGTACCTTTCAAAATACTCTTATACCTTAAGGGCTTGGGTGAAACCGAATGGAGATAATACAGACCAAATTTGTTATCCCAGATGCCCTTCTGTCTAAACCCTGAGACTCAGCTTCAGTGTCATGGAAACAGACCCTCCGGCAGGTGCCCACCACGTGTGTTTGCATTTCAGATGCCATCTCCATAACTGCCACGGAGGACTTCCCCTTCCAGAAGCACATCTTGCTCTTCAACATCTCCATTCCGAGGCACGAGCAGATCACCAGAGCTGAGCTCCGACTCTATGTCTCCTGTCAAAATCATGTGGACCCCTCTCACGACCTGAAAGGAAATGTGGTCATTTATGATGTTCTGGATGGAACAGATGCCTGGGATAGTGCTACAGAGACCAAGACCTTCCTGGTGTCCCAGGACATTCAGGATGAGGGCTGGGAGACCTTGGAAGTGTCCAGCGCCGTGAAGCGCTGGGTCCGGTCCGACTCCACCAAGAGCAAAAATAAGCTGGAAGTGACTGTGGAGAACCACAGGAAGGGCTGCGACACGCTGGACATCAGTGTCCCCCCAGGTTCCAGAAACCTGCCCTTCTTTGTCGTCTTCTCCAATGACCACAGCAGCGGGACCAAGGAGACCAGGCTGGAGCTGAGGGAGATGATCAGCCATGAACAAGAGAGCGTGCTCAAGAAGCTGTCCAAGGACGGCTCCACAGAGCAAGGTGAGAGCAGCCACGAGGAGGACGCGGATGGCCACGTGGCTGCGGGGTCGACTTTAGCCAGGCGGAAAAGGAGCGCCGGGGCTGGCAGCCACTGTCAAAAGACCTCCCTGCGGGTAAACTTTGAGGACATCGGCTGGGACAGCTGGATCATCGCACCCAAGGAGTACGAAGCCTACGAGTGTAAGGGCGGCTGCTTCTTCCCCTTGGCTGACGATGTGACGCCGACGAAACACGCTATCGTGCAGACCCTGGTGCATCTCAAGTTCCCCACAAAGGTGGGCAAGGCCTGCTGTGTGCCCACCAAACTGAGCCCCATCTCTGTCCTCTACAAGGATGACATGGGGGTGCCCACCCTCAAGTACCATTATGAGGGCATGAGCGTGGCAGAATGTGGGTGTAGGTAGTATCTGCCTGCGGGGCTGGGGAGGCAGGCCAAAGGGGCTCCACATGAGAGGTCCTGCATCCCCCTGGGCACAACAAGGACTGATTCAATCTGCATGACAGCCTGGAGGAGGAAAGGGAGCCCGCTCTCCCTCCCCACCCCCCACCCAAAGCGTACACCACTGAGCTCAACTGCCAGGGAAGGCTAAGGAAATGGGGATTTGAGCACAACAGGAAAACCTGGGAGGGTTGTTGGGGTGCAAGGAGGTGATGAAAAGGAGACAGGGGGAAAAATAATCCAAAGTCAGCAGAAAACAATAGCAGTGAGCCAGAGGAGCACAGGCGGGCAGGTGACTGCAGAGGTTGATGGAAGTTAGAGAGGTGGAAGAGGCCAGCTCACTCCAAAACCCTTGGGGAGTAGAGGGAAGGAGCAGGCCGCGTGCCACACGCATCATTGCATGTTATTTCCCACAACCCAGTTAGAGGGTCATGGCTTCCAATTTAGAGACACAAAACACAGGCAGGTCAAGTAGCATTGGTCAATGGCATGATTCCAACTCAGATTTGTGGGACACCAAAGCCCAGGATCTTCCCAAGTGCCCCACTGCAGCTTAGCAGGTTCTCTCCAGCTAAAGAGCAGTGAGACATTGGGAGCCCAGGAGTTTTGAGGCCAGGCCAGGCTGAGGCCTATCAGTCACAGGTGTGACTGGGCTGCTTGTCACATACAGGGCGTGGTCTGGCCACTGTCGCCGGTGCTCACTCAGCGGCCAAATGCTTTTTAATATCACCCCTGAGGCACTGAAAAACTAACCCCAGGCCAACTGCAGGATAGAGAGAGAGGTCAGGACAGCAGCCCCGTGGGCTGCATGATACACTGTGGCCGGAGCTATTGTGACCCCCTGGTGCAGTGCTCCCACGGCCAATGGTGCACACAGGGCCATTCACTGTCCATGGACTGAAACCATGTGACCGTTTGAGAGGGCCGGGCACACTTTCCCCTGAGGGATGGGGCAGCCTGTGGCCAGCACCTCTGCAGTTACTCAGCACAGCCAGCTCACCAGCATGCTATGCCCAGGGTGCCCCCCAGCGACAACCCCATGGGAGATGGGCCTGGATTTGAATTTGTGGGAATTAAATGTGCTCTGGCTTTGGTCTTTGAAACATACCTATTTTTATTCCTTGGTGACATGTCCTCAAGTGACAAGACTCCAGCCTTCCTGGGTGAGGCCTCCCCAGCATCGGAAGAGCTGCAGTCCTTATCGGCGGTCACTGGCTCTGCCTGCATTTGCCGACTCCCTTGAGTCTTGTGCATCCCAGCGCCCCGCCCGGGCTCGGACTGTGGGACCAGACTCAGCCTCCCCGAACCCAAGGGAGGATAAGGCTTCCATTTGCTCTGTGTTTCACCCTCTCCTCTGACTCTCCTGGCCACACATGGAACGGGGCAGTATGAGGAAGAGTCTGAAAGTGGTGAAGAGTGCACCTATGGCCCTCTGACCTCCAGCCAAAGCAGGGCCTAGGGGAGGCTTAGAGAGGCCAGGGTCCCTCTCCGTGGTTGAAGCTCCCATTTATTAAAAAAAAGTGGGGGGTGGGGAAAACGTTATGTTAAATGTTTACATGGAACCAATGAACAACTTTAACACACAAATACAACGAAACATTCTTGTTTAATTACTGGCGTTAGAGAAAATACGAATTCCTGGTACATGCCGGGCAGTGTGGTGTTACAATGCGATTCCAAGTTGGGTGCTGAGCATCTTCTTTCAGTCCTAGTGGTGTGCTTCTGTGCCTGCTTGAAAATTTCACTCGAAAATAAAGTCAAATGTCTAATTTGCAGCCCCTCCTGAATGTGAGACCCGATCTTGAGGACCCTATAGACTCATACCCTGCTTACCCTACTCTCCAGACTCCACAGGGATGGGCCTCCCCTTCCTAAGGAGGCAGAGGGGAGGGGCAGGCGGCCATCTCAGGGCTGGGTGGATGCAGGTGGGTGGTGTGTGCACACTGGGGTGAGTGATGTGGTGTGTGCACACTGGGGTGAGTGATGTGGTGTGTGCACCCTGGGGTGAGTGATGTGTGTGCACACTGGAGTGAGTGATGTGGTGTGTACACCCTGGGGTGAGTGATGTGTGAGCACACTGGGGTGAGTGATGTGGTGTGTGCACCCTTGGGTGAGTGATGTGAGTGCACCCTGGGGTGAGTGATGTGTGTGCACCCTGGTGTGACTGATGTGGTGTGTGCACACTGGGGTGAGTGATGTGGTGTGTGCACACTGGGGTGAGTGATGTGGTGTGTGCACACTGGGGTGAGTGGAGTGCTCACGTATGGGCTTCTATGTGTGAGGGGGTGGGATGTCTATGTGTAGGGGTTTGCAAGTCAAAGATGACACTTACTTCCCTGCCTTCCTCTACCTCCCCACGTCTGGAGAAGGGGGCCCTGAATTGCCCTAAAAGACAATCCTTAACTCCTCCCCTCCTCTCCAGCCTAACACCACCTTCTTGTTCTCTGCCCCCGGGGGGGCTACCTTGCTGGCCCCACTCCCAGCCTTATATCTCCAGCCAATCTTCTGGGTGGCCCAGCTACAGTGCCACCATCCCCACCCCCCTCCTGATGCTCCTGATGGACCTCTCTGGCTCTGAGGAGGGCCGCAATATTCCTCCTGCATGGTCATCATTGGCCTGGCTCTGAGAGCTGCTGACATCTTTTCTTGAGTCCCCTGGGGAAAAGTCCTGTGCGCCTCTCACCTTGGTCACTCCCGGAGGGCCAACATAATTGGGACAGATGTGCAGTGACAGAACATACAAGGAAACACCCAAGGCATGTTCCCTGGCCTCCGCGTCACTGGGTGATTCTTGTGATCAAATTTCCTCTGCCTGATGACTGCCACGTTCAAGGCTGCATTTGTAATGTTTCCTGAAGTATTTCCCTTGCATTCCATCAGGATAGTAATCTTATCAATGTCACATGGATGAAGAAGCGGAAGTCCAGCAAAGCCAGGGGCCTGTCCCCAGCCATACACTGAGTTGGCAGGATGGCCAGGCTGTCCTCTGCCCCTCATTGTGACCTGACCTCTGTACCACAGCAAGTGGAGAGAGGCTGGGGAATGCCATGTAGAAAGCAGCAGCGAGACACATGGAGAGACAGAGGCAGTAAGGTAATGGGGATGCAGAGAGGCTGCCTGGAGCACCTCTGAGCACCAGCCCTGGCCCAGCGCTGCCTCCAGTGCCTCTAAATAACCAGCAGATGAGTAGGAGTCTTTATCCTACCTTTTACAAACACATAGGAGACAGAAGCACTTGGAGCCCTCACACTTTGCCAGAGCCACAAGCCAGCAACTGCTGGAGCCAGAATTTGAGCTCCAGTTTGTGACACCAAGCCCAGATTCTCTCCTGTAGGGACTACTGTCCTGGTGCTTTCCTCAGTGTCAAAGTTAGTCACACTGAAAGGAAAAATCAAAACGAGGGCATAAAAAAGATAAAACAAACACAATCTATGCTCTCCTGGGCAAATGCTGCTCTACCAGGGTGCTGCCCCATCTTGGGCTCCACCCACACTGGGCTCCACCCTCTCTGGACTCTGCCCTCTCTGGGATCACGCCTCCCTGGGCGTTGCCGTCCCTGGGCACTACTCTCCCTGGGTTGTCTCTGCCCTTGACTCTTCCCTCCCTGGACTCTCCCCTCCCTAGGCTCTTCCCCACCTAGGGACCACCCTCCCTGGGCATTGCCTTTCTTGCCCTGCCAGTGTGAGAATCTCTGGTCAGCCTGGCACCTGTAGGTCACTACTCACTTGAGAAGGAGAGGTCTTGTTAGCAGGTCACTAAACACTGGGGCTGTCCCACTTTCAGAATTCTACCAGAATTGCAAGAGGATAATCCCTGGTCAGTACTTTTGGGAGTGTGCAGCCTTGTCTTTTTCAAGCCTGGCTTAATTCCCCAGCGCAGATGGAAGTGGGAGGCCCTGCCCCACTGAACTCAGAAGCTCTTTTTCCCTGTGGGGCACCAAGGCTTTGGTTCCGTATCTGGTTCTTCTGATCTGCTGTCTCTGCCCTGGACATCAGCTCCTCCTCAGAATCTTCCTTAGATTTCTGCTATGACTGCCCCTGGGGCCTCTTATTCTGGGCCCCTAAGATAGGCCCGCTTGGACCTGGAAGGCTCCACGCCATCATCTCTGGTGGTCCTTACAGCAACCCTCAGGGAGGTGGGTTTGCTCCTCTGCAGATGAGGAAGGGAGGTGGAGGAGGCAGTGCTGGGCACACAGCAGCGGAGCCCGGACCACTGTCACCTCTGGGGCTGCACTCCCTTCCCTGACAGGCCCTGCAGCAGGCCTGGCCTCCAGCTGTGATGGTGCAGAGATGGAGGAGAGGCCAGTAGGACCATGCTGGCCTTTCACCCACAAGGGGCCTGGCTCCGAGAACGCTACAGTGCTCGCAGGCTCCAGTGTGTGGCCCACTAGGCGCTCAGGCTCTGCGCTTGGTTTAATGGTCTGCTCTTGCCATCTTGAAATGTGTAGTAAATTTAGAAGAAGGGGCCCATGTTTTCATTCTGCACTCAGCTCCACCAACGATACAGCCAATTCTAAATGCATGTAGGGGGTGGCATCTTGGTTTCCTAAGTCCCAGAGATACTTGGGAGCTGTTTCAGGCCTCAGGGGTGACTCGGTCTTGGGAAAACAGGAGTCTGAACATTGCTGCTAAGAGCTTTCCCAGGGAGTCCAACAGCCCTGCCTGCCTCCCCAGGTGCAGGGTAAGAAAGCCCTGAGGCTTCTCCAATGTGTCAGCCAAGGTCAGAGAAACTGCTCATCTCTCAAAGACCAGCCTGTGACATCCGTGCAGCAGCGCCTTGGAGGAGGGGTCGGAACTGCTGCCACTTCTTCCCTGGCCTTCTCCCGAAGCACCAAGGAAACCATGCCCAGGGCAGGCCACACCTCAAGCCAATAGGGAACACAGGCGGTTTATGCAGGGTCAGACTGAACAAATCTTCAGAACATTTTTCCTTTCCTTTACAAATTGTAGAATCTGAGCCTTCAAAAAGAGCACCTACTCCAGGCAGAAACCTGCACAGCAGTGGCCTCAGCTTCCCTGGAACACTTTTGGCTCAGCCGCCCACCACTCTCCCAGAAAGCCCGGTTCATGTGAACACGCCCATTTGTCAGGAGGATGTTCTCGAGCCTCAGCCAAAGTCTGTCTCTCCGCAGCACCCTCCCATGAGCTTCTGCTCTGACTCCAGGGTCCCCTTGGTCCTGGAGAGCCATGATATATGACCCATCTCCCTGGAGGGTAGAGGGGGTTAGGCTTGGGCAGAAATGGTCAGGGTTCTAGCCAACCAGGGGCCAGGGGCTGGGTCACTTTCTGGATCAAAGTGAGAAAAATGAAGACAATGAAATATCGTTTGTAAAAGCCAAATACAGTTTCAAGAGTGTCCAAATATCTTCCTGCTTTTTATGAAATAATAGAGACAGTAAGGTAACAGGTTTGTGGGGTTTTTTTTAATAATGTTCAGACTTGGCAAAATAAAATTGTGACAACTCTGCATGATTTTCAAAATGATTGTTTGAGACAGGGTCTCACTATGTTGCCCAGGCTCGAGTGCAGTGATCTTAGCTCACTATAACCTCTAGTTTCTGGGCTCAAGCAATCCTCTCACCTCAGCCTCCCAAGTAGCTGGGACTACTACTACTACACAAGTTCTGACCGGAGCCCAGAGGTGGGAAGACGAGATGAACACAGATGCTAGTCCCACGCAGGCATCGGCACTGGCATACTCTGAGCCCTCAGTGGAAGGCGGCTGCTTTTACTACTAACCAAAGCAATGAAGATCAGATCAACAAGAAGTTTCTATTAAAGAGCCTCCCAATACTCACACTCTCTGAAAGAGAAATCTTGACTCCAAGTCTATATCTTAAAAATTAATATTTAATATGGAAAGATTCAGTATATTAAAATTAAATTAATTTAAAAAATAAGTTTAGCTTTAATTTAGTGTAATTTGATGTTAACTGAACATTGCTTTTCGTAAGGAAAAACAGGAAACTATCTAAAATGACCAACAATAGGATAATAATTTAATGAACTGTGGTTAGTTCCTTCCTCTTTCTTCCTGGACCTGATTTGGGGTGAGGTTAGAGAGCATCCAATTTTTCTCCAGAAGTCACTGAGACATACAGCTGAGGGGCAGCAGGAGATAGAAAGATAACAAGATTGTGTGTGTCTTCAGTTACCCCAGAGACCAGCCTCTTTGCCTCATACAACACAGGTTTGAATTGAAGCACAGCCTGACCAGGAATGACAGCGCCCTCACCCACACCCGCCCTAGACACGTAGCTGGATACATATGTCCACATGGACACACCACACACTACACGTGGACACGTCCACACATGGACACACCATATATAATTTAATATATTACATTACAACTTAATATATTCAATCTTTCCATATTTCATATATTTTTTAAGAGAGAGGCTATAAGTCAAGATTCCTGTTTCAAAGAGTATGAGTATTGCAAGACTCTTTACAGAAACTTCTCACTGATTACATAGACATCACCTGTGTGCATCCATGGACACATCATACATTAACACATGCATGCATGCACGTGTGTGCATGGTATACATATGTGTACCACACATGTGCACACCCACGCAGGCTCACACATGCATGCAACAGGACTTTCTGATGCATTAGGCAACTTTCGAAACTACTAAAAGGCTCAGAGGAAATACCCTCTTCTTGGGCAAACTGAGGCAGAAAGAAAGGAAGAGAAGAAAGGGTGTCTGAGGATGCTGTGGTTTACATTCAGGGCCAAAGTCAGATGTCGAAGAGAGAATTTGCATCAAAGTGTTGTCTGTGTGTGTGCTTAGCCTTATTTATAATTATGGAAAAGCAAATGGAAATGATAATAAGATTCCATTCTATATTCATTAGATTTGCAAAAATGAAGGCGTGTAACAATATAGCATATTGGCACTGGTAAGGGGAGGAACGAGCACTATCATCAGTGGCTGGTGGGACTGTCATGGCTTCAATCATCCTGGAGGACAATTCAGCAGCATCAAGTACAGATGAAACACCTAGAAACTCCATTTATTTACACCCATTCTGGAGAAATGCTTGCACAGGAGCAAACGGGCACTTCAGAGAGAAGCACTGGAGCATCACTTGTAACCATGAAAGGCTGGCCATGGCCTCATAGTGGGTGCCGAGCACCTGCCCAGATCAGGACCCCTTCCCCTGGAATTGCCCTCAATGGCCTATAGGGAGCAACTTGCCCAGGTCCCATCCCATCCCTGAGGACAACCTCCATCCGAGAATGGCATGGGGGGCATGAAGGCTTGGCTCTGGCTTCAATTTGGGGTGACTTTGAAGAGACAACCCCACTACCCTTGGAATTGGCTGAGGTCCGTGGCAGCTGCATCACTCTCAACCTTTCCTTCTGTCTGTGCAGTCCAAGGCCCTCCCCTCCTGACAACTGCAGCTCCCTAGGGTGCCACCTGCATGCTTCCTGCAGCCAGTCCCATCTCAGTCTGTTTCACTGGAAACCAGACCTGTGACAGACCAAATATCCATCAGTCAGTGAAGAGCTGACTAAAGAGTGATACACGGTTATGGTGACATAATGTAGAACCATTAAAAATCATCCTAGTTGACGCACACCCGCATGGCTACATGTCAAAAATATAGTGCTGAGCAAAACGAGCAGGTTGCGGAGTGGCATGTGATATCTGGCACATACATAAAAACCCACAGAGCGTCTGTGTTCCAAGGATATGCTTATGTATAAGGAAGTAGTTCATAAAAGGACCAGAAAGACACACAGCAAATGGCAAGAAGGAGAAGAATGTCAAAAAGACATGTCACTTAATTGATAATGGTCTTTTTTTCTTCTGTGATTTTGTAAAATCCATACGTGGAAAAAAGAATGGAAGTGAATGAGCTGGTGTTGAGAGTAGGTGGTTCTGGGTGACTTTGTCCCCCCATTGCACAGACACCTGCATGCCTGATGTCTCTTACTGACCTGTTAGCTCTTAGGAGAACATGTAGGCAGAAAGCTAGGGAAGAGAGGTCTCAAAGTCCATCTGCACTCCCAGTCTCCTGGTGTTCTGAACTTGTGCATTGACATTTCTCCTCGGTTGGCGGGGGGTGACATCCCTAGTACTAAGGGCATTTGGAGGTCTCAGCATAAGTAAAATGAAGCTGACCCTGGAAATGACTCTTGGAAGCAACAGACTGTCCCCAGGCCAAACTGGACCGGGCACTCTGAGGCTCAGCAGTGGACACAAAAGGAAGGGAGACCCAGCTCAAAAGGCATGAAGCTGCAAACATTTCTCAAATCCCCGACAATGCCCGAGGTGTGACCACCTCATGTGAGCCAGGTGGGGAGTGTGTGAGCACTCAGGACCCCCACATCACACTCAAATCCTGGAGGCCATGCTACACCCCAACCTCTGGCACCTTTTGTGGTCATCTATGTTAGTGCTAGACCATTCTTCTTCCCTTCTCTGGACAATGCTCTCACTAGGCAGTACTTGGGCCACCTCTTCCTCTGGCTCAGTGACCATCATCCTAGTTTGCCTGGCGTGGTTCTGGTTAATGCCTGCTGTTCCTGCATAACTAGTACTAGGGTACTGGACGATGTTATGCAGTATCCCCAGTCAGGGGGAGCTCAGGAGCCAATAGCAGAGGCCAGCTTGAAACAGCGGGGTGGCTGGCAGGGCGCGGAGGGAGAGTTGGCCCTGCCTGTGTTCAAATCCTGACCAGGTCTCATACTGGCTGCATGGTCACAGCCAGGGGAGGTGGCTCACTGGGTCCTTGCTCATGATCCACAAAGTGTCACATACACAAATGTTTCCCGGGCTCTTGGGAAGCCTGTACTTCTGTCCTTGCCTGCTTCTCTTTGTGTGTAATGCTCAGGAAAACATTTGAGCCACTGCGTTCTCTGTCACCTGAAACCTTCATTTTGTTCCTCATTCTTTTTTTCCTTCCTCCTCTTCATTATCTTTCCCACGCTCTCCTAGTGCCGTCGGCCTTTCTAGTCATACCTGAGTTAGAAGTTGCTGCGCGCACACCCCCAGGCCCTCCGTCTGCTGGGCAGCCACAGCCTCCCGAAGGCGAGCCAAGTGCCCGTGGCTCTCAGGGAAAAGATCATAACGCCTGTTCATTGCTGGGGTTCAGACACAAGCACATGTCTGATGGGCTTAGGAGAAACAGCAGGAAGAAACACAAAGAGAGAGGCCACATCATGGAAGAACTTTCCTAAATGAGGATGGCACCCCACACTGCAGTGACTAAGAGTTCAGGCACAGTGAGAGGAGGAACGTATGCTTTAGAGAAACTCTAGTCATTCACACAATGTGTGTGTCTGCCATCAATGAAAAGGTACTTTTTCCTGGAACCTACTTGGAGTTCTGAGAACTCAAGTGCTCCCTAAGTCTGGACTGTTCTCAGAACAGAGAGGCTTAGTATGGGCATAAGAATGGAGTGCCTTGAGAAGCCAGCTTCCGGTCTAAGTGTCGTTTTTATCTGCGAGCTTTATGAGATGTCATTGACAAATAAAATTGCATATATTTACGGTATACAATGTGATGTTTGTGTACACATTGCAAAATGATTGAATCAAGCTAATTAACATATCCATCACCTTACACGTTTTGTGGTGAAAATGTTTAAAATCTACTCTCTTTTAATTTTCAAGTATACAATACGGCATTATAAATCACAGTCATTAGGCTACACAGAAGATTTCTGGAATTTATGTATCTTTTGTACCCTTTGGCCAACATTTTCCCATTTCCCTTTCCTGACTCCTCACCCAGCACCTGATAATCCAGTTTATGTTTAGACTCTGCTACTGACTGTGCTTCTGGAGAAATCTTTTAACCTCTCCAAGCCTCAGATTCTTCTCCTAAGAAACGGCAACCATACTACCTATGATGACTGATTTTATGTCAACTTGACTATCCTGTGGTACCAAGCTGTTTGGTGCAGCACTAGTTTAGATGCTGCTGGGAAGGTATTTAGTGGATGCAATATACTTTTGCTACCAGTAGCCTGTACATGAAGCAGATTATCCGCCATAATGCGGGTGGGTCTCATCTAACCAGTTGAAGGCCTTATGAGCAGTTTCCTAGGAAGAAGCAATTCAGCCTCAAGACTATAACAGAGAAACCCTGTCTGAGTTACCAGCCAGCTGCCTGCCCTGTCAAATTTGGTCTCAAGACTACAGCATCGACTCTTGCCTGAATTTGCAGTCTGCTGGGGCTTGCACAACAGATTTCAGACTTTCCGGCTCCCACAATCACATGAACCTATTCTTTAAAATAAACATCTCCGTTTTACATCTCCCCGTAAGACTCCTTAAAGGGAGGATGTAAAAGGGAGATGTTTATTTTAAAGAATAGGCTCATGATATCTCTGGGTTGTAATGATTAAATGAGAACATGGTGGGACAACTGGATTTCCATATGCAAAAGAATAAATTTGTTTCTTTACCTCATAGCATATACAAAACTTAACTCAAAATGGATCAAGGAACTAAAAATAAGAGCTAAAACTATGAAACCCTTAGAAGAAAACATAAGGGTAAGTCTTCATGAGCCTGGCTTTGGAAAAAGATTCCTAGATACGACATCAAAAGCAAGAGCAATGAGGGCAAAATTAGATAAACTGGACTTCATCAAAATGAAAAACTTTTTTGCTTCAAAGGACATCTTCAAGAAAGTGAAAGATTAATCCACAGAGTGAGAGAGAATACTTGCTAATTACATATATCATCGGGGACTTCAATCTAGCATATATAAAAAACTCTTACAACTCAATAATAAAATGATAAATAACCTAATTTTTAAAATAAGCAAATCATCTAAATAGACATTTCTGCAAGGAAGATACACAAATGGCCAATAAGCACATGAAAAGATGCCCAATATCATTAGTCATCAGGCAGTGCAGATCAATGCTGTAATGAGATACCCCTTCACACCCACTGGGATGGCTATGATCAAAAAGTTGGATAATAATTGTTTGCAAGGTTGTGGAGAAAGCAGAACTCACACATTGCTGGTGGGAGTGCAAAATTATACATTCTCTTTGGAAAACTGGCAGTTCCTCAAAAAGTTAAACATAGAGTTACCATATGACCCAACAATCCCATGCCTAGGCATGTATCCAAGAGAAATGAAAATGTATGTTCACACAAAAACTTATACAGACATTTTTATAGCAGAATTATTCATAATAGCCAAAAGGTGGAAAAAAAACAAATTTGTATCAGTTAATGAATGAATAAATAAAATGTGGCATATGCATAGAATGGAATATTATTCAACCATAAAAAGGAGTGAACTTGAGTCCAGGAGGTCGAGACTGTAGTGAGCCATGGATGAACCTGAAACATGGATGAACCTTGAATACATTTTGCTAAATGAAATAAGCCAGTCACAAAAAATCACATATTATATGATCCTATTCACGTGAAAAATTCCACAACAGGAAAATCTATAGAAATCAAAAGTAGATGAGTGGTTTCTTAGAGCTGGGAGGCAGGGATGTGGGTGTGGATAGTGAGTAAGAGCTGAAGGTTACAGGGTTTTATTTTGAGGTGATGAAAATGTTCTAAAATTATTGATTTTGGTAATGGTCATACATTTCTGTGAATACTAAAAATCATTGAATTATATACTTTAAATGGGTGAATTGTATCTCAAGAAAATCATTAAAGAAAAGATTAAACGAGACAATCTTCATGACAGGGTACAAACAGAAGCGGTAAGTATTTTCCAAAGCCATTCTGCTTTTGTCCCAGGTTTTATGAGTCAAAGCATCTCCTCCAATCCCTCACAGTTAGGCTGTCCTCAGATGCCAGACTCCAGACTTTTCTTCTCAGAGACAGATCCACCGGTGGGGAAACAGATGCCCCTGTAGACCAAGTCCTCTCTGCAGCAAGGCTCAGGACACACAAGCCCAGGTTTCCAAAGCACAGGACTGTCAGGGCAGCGCCCGGCACAGGGCTTCGTGGATGTGGTGCTCCGCTGAGATACCTACCTCAGCATCCCTGCTCAGCTTCTAGAAAGTGCCTAGGGTGCTGATGAAGGAGGACACTCAGGGAGGAAGATGACTCCTGTGAGTGCCTGCTAGGGACCTCCTTGCCTTAGACCACCCTGAGCCCCTGGACCAACATTTCTACTTCCTTGAATCAGTTCCACATCAGACACCTTAGGCAAGAGAGAGAGAAGGCTGCCTCCTGCTGCCTGGCCACGCTTTACACCCCCTGCTCCCTGCATACTCTGTCTTGCCTAGAAGTCGGCCCTCATGTTGAGACCACATCCCTATGAGTGGACCCAGCCTCGCTCCCTGGACTTTAAGCCAGCCCTGGGCCCTGAGCCCTCCCTGTTCTCAGGCCTCCCCGGTGAACCCTGCTTCCCAAACCCTGCAATGTCCTGCTCTCAGATTCCCAAGGCTGTGTTCCACTAACGACTCCCAAGCCCCCTGTGTCATCCCACCTAATGGCCTGGATTCCTGAAGGCCGCCCGGGGTGCTCTGCCTGTTGGGTTCAGGCTTCCCCCTTGCATCTGTCAGTGCAGGGTCCATCTCCTCCGTCTCCTCTAGACTAATGCCCTGCAGTTACTGGAGACACAGCCTTGCCACAGCCACAGGGGTCCTAGTCCCTGCTGGAGCCTCTCTCCCCACCCCACCTCCTGCCACAAGTCCGTGCCTGGGATTACGACACAAACAGGAACCAAAGCTCAGGGCAGTGTGTGTGGAATCCTCTCTCCCTTTAGCAGGTCCATCTCTCCTCAGCTCTGTGCTCTTGAGCAAGTTCTGTGCTCTCCCTAAGCCCCAGCTTCTTCATCCCCAAAGCAGAAGGAGCAGTGGCTCAGGAGAAATGGCCTGGGTGGGGAGTGATGAAGGCATCATCCATAAACACGGCACATGCCCTGCAAATTCAGGCAGCAGGGACCCGACTCCGATCCTGGGTCGCTAGCCTTGTGGTCTTACCTTCCTGTTAAACAGTGTCATTCATGCATTGTCTCCAGATGCAAATTGCTTCCTCATTTCTTTGTGCAAATCAAGCCTTCCAAACCACCTAAGTCCCCGCCCTCCTGTGTTCAGTCTCTAGGATATCTCTGGCCGAAATTTACTGTAACTGTCTGAAAACTTGAATTTCTGCCCTCACTGCACAGAAAAGGTGTCGCGCAGGGAGGGGCAGGACAGCCATGTGCTTCCGAGGGGCTTCCATCCTGCAGAGAAGGGACTTCTATCCTTCCACCAACCACTGTGTGAGTGATGAGCCCCTGGCTGACGGGAACTTGGTCACTATTCTGAACCCATTACACACCTCAGAACTCATCCAGGTTCAAAGGCCCTGGGCTCCGCTGCCTGACACACAGCACCCCCTGGGGGCAGCAGTGGGTAATGCACCCCCATGATTCCAGCTCCTGCCTTCCATCAGGCAAGTGATGTCATCTTTGAGGCTGTGAATACTTTCTAATATAGATCATCAACAGCTGGAATAATCTATGTTCTGATACTTCAGTTATCGTTTTCCTCTGATGACACAAAACTGTGAAATGCTCAGTCGAAAAGTAGGAATAAGGTATAAGCACAACCAGCCCTCCTTTCATGCTTAGCGCAATACTTCTCAGCCCCTCAAGTACTTGAAATAATATCAATTCCATACAAACTTTTCCCAGCAAATAGAAAGAGGGAGGAATAGGAAGAGAAAAAATTACTTTCCAATACTTTTATGAGGTAGACGTTACCTTGATACCAAAACCAAAAGAAAAGAAAACTTGAGAGCGATATTCCTTATAACCATGCAAAAGCCCTCAACAGAATACCAGTACATTAAATCCAGGAACATATTCGAAGGCTAATACATCATGAACGAGTGAGATTTAACCCATAAATGAGTGGCTGGTTCGAGATTAGAAAACTAGTCAATATGATTAACTATATTAACAAACTAAAGAAGAAAAAACATCATGTTAGTAGATGCATCTGACTATATTCAAAACTCATTCATGATTTTTAAAAAATTCTCAAATTACTAGGAATAGAAAAGAATTTTCAACTGATAAAGAGCATTTACCAAAAAAAAATCTACAGCTAACTTTATACTTAATGGTAAACCGGATGTTTTCCCCCTAAGATCATGAACAAGGCACTGGAGACCCTAGCAAGGGCAATAAGGCAAGAATAAAAAATAGCATCTCATGGCGGGCACCTGTAGTCCCAGCTACTCCGGAGGCTGAGGCAGGAGAATGGCGTGAACCCAGGAGGTGGAGCTTGCAGTGAGCCGAGATCACGCCACTGCACTCCAGCCTGGGCAACAGAGCGAGACTCTGTCTCAAAAAAAAAAAAAAAAAAATAGCATCCATAAGTTGTCAATCAAGAAATGCAACATGAACACCCCTTTAGAAAACTCCAAGGAATCTTCCAAATGTATACTAGA
Organism: Symphalangus syndactylus; assembly: GCF_028878055.3. Classification (NCBI taxonomy): domain Eukaryota; kingdom Metazoa; phylum Chordata; class Mammalia; order Primates; family Hylobatidae; genus Symphalangus; species Symphalangus syndactylus. Next base: position 85,862,263 of record NC_072426.2, read on the forward strand.
ATAAATGAAGGAGTTTAGCAAGTTGTAAAATATATGATCAAAACATAATGAATAACTGGACATCAAAATTTAAAGAAAAAAGTGCCATTTACAATAGCACCAAAAAAAAACCCCCCACAAAATACATGGGTATAAACCTAGCAAAATATTTGCATGATCTATATAGTGAAACCACACAACACTGATAAATAAATCAAAGAAGGCCTAAGTAAGTAAAGAAATATAACATATTCACGGGTTGAAAGACTCCGTATTGTTAAGAGGTAAATTGTATGCAAACTCATCTATACATTCAACTCAATCCCAATCAATAATCTGATCGTAAAGTCAATGATTTGAATCAAAAATGTATATGGATAATCAAAGGAACTAGAATAGCCAAAATAATTTTGATAAACAATAACAAAGTTGGTAGATTCAGATTACATAATTTCAAGACATAAACTGTAGTAAACGAGAGTGTGACGTGGGTAGAAAACAGACAAATAGATGAACGCAGTGGAATAGACTGTGTAGAAATAGGCCCACACAAATGCGACCAATTGCTTTTTTATCAAGATGCCAATACACTTCGCTAGAACAAGGAAAGTCTTTTCAACAACTAGCGTGGGGTCAACTGGATATCTACTTAACTGAAAACAGATCATAGACTCACGTGAAACCTAATGCTGTGGAAATTCTAGAGCAAAATACTAAAGGAAAGATTCTGTGGCCTTGAGATCAGCAGATTTCTTAGCTGTGTCACTAAAAGCATGAATCATAAAGGGAAAAAAATGATAAATTTGGATTCATAAAGAAAAACTTTTAATCTTCAAAAGACACTGTTGACAGCATGAAAAGACGAGGGATGGACTGGAAGAAAATATTTGCAACACATACATCAGGCAAAAGACTTACATCCAGAACATAAAAATAACTTTTACCTTATCAATAGTAAGACAAACAACTGCCTCCCTTCCCCAACAAATGAGCAAAAGATTTCACCATAGAAGACATACAAGTGGTCAATGAATACATAATAAGATGCTCAATGCCATTAATTGTTAAGCAAATACAAATTAAAATCACAATGACATGCCACAACATACCTATTTGAATGGCTAAAATTTAAATGCCTCCCCTTATCAATTGTTGCCACTGATGTGGAGGAACCGGCAATCTCTTGCTGCTGGTAGAAATTTAAGTTTTGGAAAACAGTTGAGTCATTTCTTAAAATGTTAAATATACATTCCTATCCTAGGTATTATATTATTCCAGCAAAAAGAAAGACATATATCCACATGAAGACTTGCACTCAAATATCCATATCAGCTTTCTTTTTTTTTTTTTTTAAACAGAGTCACGCTCTGTAGTCCAGGCTGGAGTGCAGTAGTGCAATCTTGGCTCACTGCAACCTCTGCCTCCTGGGTTCAAGAAATTCTCCTGCCTCAGCCTCCCAAGTAGCTGGGATTACAAGCATCTGCCACCATGCCTAGCTAATTTTTGTATTTTTAGTAGAGACTGGGTTTCACCTTGTCGGCCAGGCTGGTCTCGAACTCCTAAACTCAGGTGATCTGCCCACCTCAGCCTCCCAAAGCACTGGGATTACAGCCGTGAGCCACCACACCTGGCTCATATCAGCTTTCTTTGTAATATTCATCACTGGAAGCAACCTGAAGGGCTATCGACAGGTGCATGGATAACAAATTGTGGTCCATCTGTGCAATGGAAGCTACTCAGCAAACAAAATAAATGAACTATTGGTACACTCAACAACCTGGGTGAATCCCACAATCATTATGCTGGGCAAAAGAAAAGAGATTAAAAAATACACATGGTATCATTTCATTTATAGCAAATTCTAGAAGCTACAAGCTAATCTATAGTGTTGGCAGCAAGTAAATCCATGTTTGTCTGGATATGGGAATGCAGAGGGCGACAGCAATATATGTTGCCCAGGTGGTGGCGAGAGTTTCGGGGGGGGTATGCATGTGTCAAAACTGACTAAATGATACACTTCAAATAGGTTCATTATATGTTAATTATACATCAATTAAGTAGTGAAAAAAAGGACTTACTTATTAGGTAATTTAAAAGGTACTGAAAAAAATGCAACAAAGAAAACAAACGTGTATATGCCCTGTGACTCAGCAAGCCCAGGTTTGGGAATTTATCCACAAACAAAAAAGCACCTTAGGCCCTTAAGAACGTGTTTTCAAAAACACTTATCACAATATCACTGAAACAATATTGAAGCAAAAACAGAGACAACTTAAAATATGCCTCACAAAGGGAACAGATCAGTAAATCATCGAGAACTACTACAGGATGAGTATCCCTTATCTGAAAGTTTTGGAGAAAGAAGTGTTTTAGATTTCAGATTCTTTTTGGATTTTGGAATATCTGTATGTACATAATGAGATATCTTGGGAGTGGGACCCTAGTCTAAACACAGTATTTATGCCTCATGTATGCCTTATAACACATAGCCTAAAGGTAACTATATCAATATTTGAAATAATTGTTTTCATGAAACGAAGTTGGTGTTAAGTACTTACGTGTGAAATTTTCCACTTGTGGTGTTGTGTCGGTGCTCAAAAAGTTTCAGGTTTTGGAGCATTTCAGATTTCAGATTTTTAGATTAGGGATCCCCAGACTACAGGTAGCCATTAAAAGGATGAATTTAATGAGTATACTTCAACTGGGAAGGATGTTTGTGTTGTAAGTTTAAGTGAGTAAAACAAAATGCAAATTATCATCTATGCTAATAAAGGGCTGACAATAGGATGGACAAATGGATGGTGTGCCCATAGATGTGTGGATGGATCTCTCCTGTATGTGCACCTCCCTGCGTGTACACAGAGACAGGTGACAATGGCTAGACATTCAAGGCTGATTATTTGTTACTAAAGGAGGCTGGATTTTAAAAGCTTTGGGAGAGGTTTGTTTGCACATTTCTACAGAAATGAGTATGTTTTACTCCTCTGATTTAAGAAAAAAGTAAAATGAAAATACATTAAAATGAATAAAAAGTCAAGGTTCAATTTGCTTTGAAGTGCATCTAAAAATGTGTTCGTTTGCAGGGGAGAGGAGGCTTGTAGGGTAGAGGAGGCTAGTGAGGTGGAGCTGAGATGAGAAAGGGGTAATAAAATGTCTGTGGTAGAATCTAGGGAGGCAACCATTAAACCAAGGTGGCTCTAACTCCCTGATTTCCTAGAAGAGCAAATTGAAACCTAACTCAGACTCATTTACTGTAAGCAGCTAATTTAAAAGAAACCGAAGCTTAAGTCCAGCCAATCTCTGACGGCCAACGGGACATCAGTTGCATGGTCTCGAACTTTCCACCAGCATGTTCCAAATCATGCAAGGGCCGAAACGCTAAGCAGCCAAAGCATCTGTAATATTTATTCCACTTCCGCCTTCACCCTGTGGAAGCCTCCCCTTGTGCTCCCTTGCAGAGCCCCAAACTACCTCTTGTGGGGAGCTACCGGATTCATGAATCGCTGTCTGCTCAGATAAGTTCTTTAAAATGTGAACATGTCAAAGCATTTCTTTAAATGATAGCATATAGATATTTGCTGTACCACTTGAACATTTCCATTATAAAACATTGAGGGGAAAACTAACATAAAACAATAGACAGACGAGGGCTTTGGCCACTGAAAAGACAACATCTGTGATGCAATAGGCAAGACGCTCCTTCCTGTACTGCCCAGCTCCACATGCTCCCTGACCATCCCTGCAGCAGCCCTGATGTGTCATTGTCCTCCTCTTAACCAGCACTGCAGGTGCTGCAGGGCTGGGCTCTGGAGCCTGGGTCTGGGCATTTCTCCTTAGATATGTAGAGGCCCAGGAAAGGTTTGGAGCCTAAGAAGCCCTAGGACTCCAGGTGTCCAGGGCAGCCCCAGACTCTTGGAATGACTTTCCCTAATACCACAGGGGTGTTCTAATCCCAGGCAGAGCCAAGCTGCCCCTCACCAACTCCTATGTCCTCAACTTCCTTTCATAACTTCTGGGATGGTAACACCTCATCCTCCAGCAATACTGAGGCTTTTCTCTTTATTCTGTTTTCCCTTTTGAAGAAGCCAAGGCTCAGAGCAGTCGAGTCACCTAATCATGGTCTCATGTCACCTGATCAAGGTCTCATGTTACCTTATCAAGGTCTCACCCACTCACCTATTCAGTTCTCGCCAGTTCAGTTCAGGGTGGCTTCTAAGCTACCCTCCACAGCTCTGCCCACAGGACATTTGTATAAGTGAGGGGGTGCAGGGCCTTCCAGCCCCCTCCAACTCCAAAACTCAGCCCCCAAGATCAAGTGGACTCTCTGAACCCACCCCGGGCCTACAGTTGTCAGGGACTGGATGGGAAGATGTAGAGCTCTCGGCTTTCACTCTGGGGACTTACCCAGAACATATTCTCCTCATGAGCTAAGGAGGCTGGCTGCCATCTTCTTACATCCCCCCACGGCCTGGGGGCAAGGACACCCTGGCCCCCTGGAGTTTGGAGAACTCTGAGGACAGAACTTGCTCTTCCACCTGCTTGGGCCTTACCCACAGGAGAAGCACTGCCTCTCTACCATGCCCCATCCAACTCAGGCACCCCAGGGACTTGCAACAGACTGATTTTTTCTCATGTCCCTCTTAAGGCTCCGGGCTAGCCACACAAATCAAATCCCAGTGATAGGTCCAGCCATCCTATCCTGGAACTACATCTTAGTAAGACTTCAGGGAATCCTTTCCCCAAAGACAGTCTTACTCCTGTTCTCCCTCAAGCCCTTTCTGGGCCAGAAGCTTTGCCTGGACTCAAGCAATGGCAGACAAGTGCCCTCTGAGGACACAGAAGTGCATGCTCAGAACTGTGATTCTCCAAGTGGAGGCAGAGGAGAAGGCTCAGCCTTCCCAGCAGGGCTAAGGATATGCAAGGAGTGCATTCATCCCGAGGTGCTGGCAGCATCCCAGCCCCACCCCATTCTCATAGTAAATCAGGCTAACTTCCATTGGCTGCATACAGTGGAGTGATGTGACCATATGTCACTTGAGCATTACACAAATCCTAATGAGCTAAAAATATGTTTGTTTTAGCTAATTGACCTCTTTGGCCTTCATAAAGCAGTTGGTAAACATCCTCAGATAATCATTTCCGAAGAGCAGATTGTGGGTCTCAGCTGTGCAGAGAAAGCCCACGTCCCTGAGACCACCTTCTCCAGCTGCCTGCTGAGGCACACAGGGGCGCCTGCCTGCTGCCCGCTCAGCCAAGGCGGTGTTGCTGGAGCCAGCTTGGGACAGCTCTCCCGACACTCTGCCCTGGCCTTGCGACCACTCTCTGGGCCGTAGTTGTCTGTCTGTTAAGTGAGGAAAGGCCCATCTCCAGAGGCATCCAGCGGCAAAGCAGGGCTTCCAGCTTCCGACCCCATAGCAGGACTTCTTGGATTTCTACAGCCAGTCAGTTGCAAGTAGCACCCACACTATTTCTATAAGAAGTGGCAGGAGCTGGGATCTGAAGAGTTCCGCAGTCTACCTTTCCCTGTTTCTTGTGCTTTATGCAGTCGGGAGGAATGATCTGGATTCCATGTGAAGCCTGGGACCACAGAGGCCCAAGACTTCCTGCTTGATTCTCCCTGCTGTGGGCTGAGCCTTCAAGAAGCAGGAGTCCCCTCTAGCCATTAACTCTCAGAGCTAACCTCATCTGAATGGGAACACTAGTCCTGTGATGTCTGGAAGGTGGGCGCCTCTACACTCCACACCCTATGTGGTGGTCCAGACACATCATTCTTGGCATTAGAAAGCTGTAGGGGGACCCGTTCTGTTCCCTGGAGGCATTAAAGGGACATAGAAATAAATCTCAAGATCTGAGGCTAATGCCAGCCTCAGACTCAGCCTCTGCACTGTATGGGCCAATTGTAGCCCCAAGGACTTCCTCTTGCTGCACCCCCTATCTGTCCACACCTAAAATGATGGGCTTCTATTAGTTACAGAACTCTGGCCTGTTTTTTGTTTTTTGTTTTTTTTTTAGCTATGAAACAGAGGTAATATCTAATACAGAGAACTTACCAGTAATGCTTCCTACTTACTGGGTACTGGGAAGAAGTGCTTTATACATATTTTCTCATTTAAGCTACACAATAAGTAATTAAGACATTTCCCTGAGGCCACGGGAAAGACAGTGGCAGAACCAGTTCTCCAAGGAGGACTTGCAAGTTCATAACTGGACTTTGCAAGGCTCTGGTGGAAACTGTCAGCTTGTAAAGGATGGCGCACAGTGTCTGGCATGTAGCAGGAACTAAAATAATGGCAGTGATTAATGTTGTGATATGCAGACACAACACAGCAAGATAAGATGCAATGTACCTTCTGGGTCAAACCACCCTGGCCACTCCTCCCCGATACCCAGGGTTGATGTGCTTGAATTAGACAGGATTAAAGGCTTACTGGAGCTGGAAGCCTTGCCCCAACTCAGGAGTTTAGCCCCAGACCTTCTGTCCACCAGCTGAGAAGGACAAGGGCAGAAGGCAGCTGCACACAGCAGGGCCACGGCCTTGCACACAGTCCAGGGAGCCTTGGTGCAGGAGCCAGGCCTCCCCCTGGGTCCCCATGATGAGAGAATGGGTTCTGCTCATGTCCACGCTGCTCTGTGGCCTGGCTGGCCCCACACACCTGTTCCAGCCAAGCCTGGTGCTGGACATGGCCAAGGTCCTCTTGGATAACTACTGCTTCCCGGAGAACCTGCTGGGCATGCAGGAAGCCATCCAGCAGGCCATCAAGAGCCATGAGATTTTGAGCATCTCAGACCCGCAGACGCTGGCCAGTGTGCTGACAGCCGGGGTGCAGAGCTCCCTGAACGACCCTCGCCTGGTCATCTCCTATGAGCCCAGCACCCCCGAGCCTCCCCCACAAGTCCCAGCACTCACCAGCCTTTCAGAAGAGGAACTGCTTGCCTGGCTGCAAAGGGGCCTCCGCCATGAGGTTCTGGAGGGTAATGTGGGCTACCTGCGGGTGGACAGCGTCCCGGGCCAGGACGTGCTGAGCATGATGGGGGAGTTCCTGGTGGCCCATGTGTGGGGGAATCTCATGGGCACCTCCGCCTTAGTGCTGGATCTCCGGCACTGCACGGGAGGCCAAGTCTCCGGCATTCCCTACATCATCTCCTACCTGCACCCAGGGAACACCATCCTGCACGTGGACACTATCTACAACCGCCCCTCCAACACCACCACGGAGATCTGGACCTTGCCCCAGGTCCTGGGAGAAAGGTACGGTGCCGACAAGGATGTGGTGGTCCTCACCAGCAGCCAGACCAGGGGCGTGGCCGAGGACATCGCGCACATCCTTAAGCAGATGCGCAGGGCCATCGTGGTGGGCGAGCGGACTGGGGGAGGGGCCCTGGACCTCCGGAAGCTGAGGATAGGCGAGTCTGACTTCTTCTTCACGGTGCCCGTGTCCAGGTCCCTGGGGCCACTGGGTGGAGGCAGCCAGACGTGGGAGGGCAGCGGGGTGCTGCCCTGTGTGGGGACGCCGGCCGAGCAGGCCCTGGAGAAAGCCCTGGCCATCCTCACTCTGCGCAGCGCCCTTCCAGGGGTAGTCCACTGCCTCCAGGAGGTCCTGAAGGACTACTACACGCTGGTGGACCGTGTGCCCACCCTGCTGCAGCACCTGGCCACCATGGACTTCTCCACGGTGGTCTCCGAGGAAGATCTGGTCACCAAGCTCAATGCCGGCCTACAGGCTGCGTCTGAGGATCCCAGGCTCCTGGTGAGAGCCATCAGGCCCAGAGAAACTCCTTCTGGGCCCGCGCCCGACGCTGCAGCCGAAGACCCACCAGGGGTGGCCCCAGAGTTGCCTGAGGACGAGGCTATCCGGCAAGCACTGGTGGACTCTGTGTTCCAGGTGTCAGTGCTGCCGGGCAACGTGGGCTACCTGCGCTTCGATAGTTTTGCTGACGCCTCCGTCCTGGGTGTGTTGGCCCCATATGTCCTGCGCCAGGTGTGGGAGCCGCTACAGGACACGGAGCACCTCATCATGGACCTGCGCCACAACCCTGGAGGGCCATCCTCTGCTGTGCCCCTGCTCCTGTCCTACTTCCAGGGCCCTGAGGCCGGCCCCGTGCACCTCTTCACCACTTACGATCGCCGCACCAACATCACGCAGGAGCACTTCAGCCACATGGAGCTCCCGGGCCCACGCTACAGCACCCAGCGTGGGGTGTATCTGCTCACCAGCCACCGCACCGCCACGGCCGCGGAGGAGTTCGCCTTCCTCATGCAGTCGCTGGGCTGGGCCACGCTGGTAGGTGAGATCACTGCGGGCAACCTGCTGCACACCCGCACGGTGCCGCTGCTGGACACACCCGCAGGCAGCCTCGCGCTCACCGTGCCTGTCCTCACCTTCATCGACAATCACGGCGAGGCCTGGCTGGGTGGTGGAGTGGTGCCCGATGCCATCGTGCTGGCCGAGGAGGCCCTGGACAAAGCCCAGGAAGTGCTGGAGTTCCACCAGAGCCTGGGGGCCTTGGTGGAGGGCACAGGGCACCTGCTGGAGGCCCACTATGCTCGGCCAGAGGTCGTGGGGCAGACGAGTGCCCTGCTGCGGGCCAAGCTGGCCCAGGGCGCCTACCGCACAGCTGTGGACTTGGAGTCTCTGGCCTCTCAGCTCACAGCAGACCTCCAGGAGGTGTCTGGGGACCACCGCCTGCTAGTGTTCCACAGCCCTGGCGAGCTGGTGGTAGAGGAAGCACCCCCACCACCCCCTGCTGTCCCCTCTCCAGAGGAGCTCACCTACCTTATTGAGGCCCTGTTCAAGACAGAGGTGCTGCCCGGCCAGCTGGGCTACCTGCGTTTTGACGCCATGGCTGAACTGGAGACAGTGAAGGCCGTCGGGCCACAGCTGGTGCGGCTGGTATGGCAACAGCTGGTGGACACGGCTGCGCTGGTGATCGACCTGCGCTACAACCCTGGCAGCTACTCCACGGCCATCCCGCTGCTCTGCTCCTACTTCTTTGAGGCAGAGCCCCGCCAGCACCTGTATTCTGTCTTTGACAGGGCCACCTCGAAAGTCACGGAGGTGTGGACCTTGCCCCAGGTAGCGGGCCAGCGCTATGGCTCACACAAGGACCTCTACATCCTGATGAGCCACACCAGTGGCTCTGCGGCAGAGGCCTTTGCACACACCATGCAGGACCTGCAGCGGGCCACGGTCATTGGGGAGCCCACGGCCGGAGGGGCACTCTCTGTGGGCATCTACCAGGTGGGCAGCAGCCCCTTATATGCATCCATGCCCACCCAGATGGCCCTGAGTGCCACCACAGGCAAGGCCTGGGACCTGGCTGGTGTGGAGCCCGACATCACTGTGCCCATGAGCGAAGCCCTTTCCACAGCCCAGGACATAGTGGCTCTGCGTGCCAAGGTGCCCACGGTGCTGCAGACAGCTGGGAAGCTGGTGGCTGATAACTACGCCTCTGCCGAGCTGGGGGCCAAGATGGCCGCCAAACTGAGCGGTCTGCAGAGCCGCTACTCCAGGGTGACCTCAGAAGTGGCCCTGGCCGAGATCCTGGGGGCTGACCTGCAGATGCTCTCCGGAGACCCACACCTGAAGGCAGCCCATATCCCTGAGAATGCCAAGGACCGCATTCCTGGAATTGTGCCCATGCAGGTGAGACCAAAGAGAGACCTGGCTGAGCCCAGTCCCGGGAGTGAGTTGACCCATTGTCCGCACATGCGGGGCTCTGGGCACAGTGCGTGACAATGGCTTTTAGATTTGTTCTCATGTTTAAGTTTTGACCAGTCAAGTCCTTTCCTTTTTCTCAACCTGTTCCATCCACTCTCTGTGACCCTGAGGTTGCTGAACACCTCTGTAGAACATTCATATTAGGTTGGTGCAAAAGTACTTTCAGTGGCAAAACCCGCAATTACTTTTGCACCCACCTCACAGGAAGCCAGTTTGAAAGCCAACCAATACTCACAGGAAGCCAATTCGGAAGCTCCTGGGATAGAAGGCATTTCAGCCTTGGCTGGGTGGAAGGTGAGTGTTGGCAGGGCTTCTCATTGTCAGTGTTGGGGAAGAGGCCAACACCTGGCAGAGGTGGCCATGGGCTTCACCAAGTGCCCCACCGCTGGCCGGGAGCTCCATCTAGGCAGCACTCACACCTGCACGCTGTTCTACCTGTGGTTTGCTGCATCGTCACAATTGGGCAGGGCAGCATTTGTCATGGGATCCCTTGCAAGGAGGGTCTGAGACCAGGACTTGGGTGCAGACAGTTTGTCTGGGAGGCGGTTGCTGAAGCAGGCATGAAGGAGGGAGCAGGGAGAGTGAGATGGGAAGCTGACAGGCAGGTGCTTCAAAGCTGTTCTGCTGAAGCCAGGACCCTGACGAGTGTGGGGATGCTCCCCAGCACAGCCCTCTGCAGGCGGGGCCCAGTGGCTCCTGTCCGGCATTGGCCAAGAGTTGCCCTGAGAACATGACTCAGGGTGGGACAGGCTCCCCCTTCTTGGAGAAGGCCCGAGCTGAGGGTGGAAACACAGGGCTGTGCTATAGGACAGCCTGTCGGTGGGGTCGTGTGCAGCTGAAAGCAGAGGGGGCTGAGAGTGCCAAAAGCATCTGCTACGGAATTGTCATCCCCATTTTCTGCAACTGAGGCCCAGAGAGGAGCAGAGGGGAGTGGCCTGAGGCCAGAGAGCTGTGACTGAGGGCAGGGCAGGGCCTGGAGGGCAGTGTCTCTGTCAACGAAGGCTCCTTGCCGGTCAATCTCACCAAGACCTGCCTCCCTCCAGCAGCCTTAGTGAGGGAGGAGGAGGTGCATCCACTTGGGAGTAGCCTGTGCTAGGCTTGCAGAATCCCTAGTTTCCAAATCAACAGCTCCTTCCTTTCCAGTATAGCCAAGGTTCACGATTTGGAGTCAGATGTGGATTCAGATTCTGGCTCCACCACTTACTGACTGTGTGACCTGAGACTAGTTACTTAATCTCTCTGTGCTTCAGCTTTTCCATGAAAAAGATGGGGATCATGTTATCTCCTGTAAGGTGGCTGTGAGGATGATGATAAGCTCTACAAAGTGCTTAGTGCAGGGCCAGGCGCCTGGTAAAGGTAACTAACATGTTCCAATCCTGCCCCAGTGGAGCAGCTTAGAGACGTTAGGAAGTATCTGGTGAGGTTGGAAAGGTCAGAGGGGAGACCATTCCTGGGCCTTCTAGCTCAGGACACCAGGGCATGTGGGTGGCAGACAGGAGCATCCTCTGCAAGGAGGCTGCCCATAGATCACACATGTCCCAATGGCATGTCACATCCCAGACATGCCACTGGGAAAGTCCCTGGTGTCTACTAACTCCTTCAGAAATGTTAGTTCCTGTCCCATGCCCTTAATATTTCCCATGCCACAAAGGCGATCCGCGGCGCCTGCCTTCCTGTGCTCTAAAACTGGCTGCTCCTCCTGACAGTAGGACCTCCACCTCTTACAGATCCCTTCCCCTGAAGTCTTTGAAGAGCTGATCAAGTTTTCCTTCCACACTAACGTGCTTGAGGACAACATTGGCTACTTGAGGTTTGACATGTTTGGGGACGGTGAGCTGCTCACCCAGGTCTCCAGGCTGCTGGTGGAGCACATCTGGAAGAAGATCATGCACACGGATGCCATGATCATCGACATGAGGTCAGTGGCCAGGGGTCGGTGCTTCCTAGCCAGGACGCAGGACTGCCGGGAGACAGTCAAAGCGATGGGCCACAGCAGGGAAGAAAAGGAACCCTACAACACAGCGGAGGACCTGAGGGGGCCAGGCCTCCTGCCTAGCAGGGATCCGGCCAGCTAGCCCAGGCGATCTGCTTTCATTGCAGGTGGGACCCAGCACTGGTAGTTTTTGCAAGCTTCTCCAGTGATTCCAATGTGCATTCCAGATTGAGAATTACCCCAGATTTGCCTGGTCATAGGATTCAGTGGGGACGAGAGGAAGGAGACGTTAAAAACACTGATTCCTGGGCCCCACTGCCCCCTTACTGACTCAGAAGCTCCAGCGGACAGGCCCGATAATCTCTATTTAACAGGCATCCCAGGTGATTCTGATGGTCAGTGGCGTGTGAGACAGCCAGGCCCCCCACCTGGGAGTGCACCTCACGTCATACAAAATCAACTCTTGACAATCCTGGTCATATGAATCCTACAGGCAGAATTTGGAAATCACACAGGGAGAATTTAGAAATTAATCACTATTGTTATCAAAAGAATTCTTTGCATCACCAAATGATGGTCAGAAGGATGTCTTCAGCTAGCCACCTCCCCTCTGTTTCTGTAAAAATATGCCTCATATGTCATGAGTTTACATCATGGACCAGGGGTAGGAGGTGGATGAGCATCCTCAGGCAGTGGCCAGACCTGGCATCCCATGACTCCAGGGTTCATCGGTGGACGTGCCCCGGCACCCTCCATGGGCAGGCCACCTTCCTCAGATAGGACCCTTCCACGCTCCCCTGTTGTCTGAAAGAAGTGGCAGGGGGTGGCGGAGCAGAAGCATTCACCCAGCTCCAGTTCTCTAGCCCTCAGCGCTCACTCACATGGTTCTTAGTGGTCACTAGGTGGCTCTCGGTCCTGCACCCGCTGCTTCTCCTCCCTGGGAGATAAAACATCAGCCCTGGCTCCAGTTCTGTGTGTGTTCACAGCCTGAGCTTGGGGCTCCTGCGGTCTCTGATCATTTTATTCTTTAGAAGTTCTGTTGAGCACCTGAATGACACTCATGCTAAGTCCCTTTCTTCTGAATATGCCAATTACACTTTTTAAAGAGGAGATGGCCCCAGCCTGCAAGTGCACTTTGCTTAAAGACACTTCCACCCCTGAGGTTTGTTGGGAGGTTCAGACACTGACATCACAGGCCCCAAACCCAGCCAGGCCATCCCAGGCCATCAATTGGACGAGGCTCCTTAACACATCACTAGCCCCAGTGGGGAGACAGGGGCCCAACGAGGTCACACAGTGGGACAAGTCTAAATGGCCTGGGAGAAATGCAGGCTCCCCTGCTCCCAATGTGGCTCCACAAGCCTGAATATTTCAATACACTAAGTGCCCTGTTAAGACACCTGAACTAAGACAGCTGGTAGGTGTCATAAGATTGTCACAGAATGCAACTGGGAAAAACAATGTTTCCCAAAATGTGTTCCACTCATAGGCAGATATGGGTGCAGGGGAGCAGTCCATGGTCAATAAATGGGGGAAATTTATCAACCAGTTTCTTACTGCAGGACTTGTCAGGGCCTTTAATATATTAACATGTATTAATTATATAGCAGAAGGAAAGGATAACATATTTGACCACTAAGTTTCTTGTTCTCAAGAGACTAGTACCCTTGGAAATACTCTGGAAAATGCCAACCCATGGAATTCTAGTGCAGTCTAGAGGCACTAGACTGAGGCTGCCAAGAATTAGAACCCTCCACGGGACAAAGATCCTGGCCTCCCCGAGGGGCACACAGGGCCTCACTGTGAGCTCAGCCCTTGAACAGGCTCTGCTTCCCGTCCTTCAGGTTCAACATCGGTGGCCCCACATCCTCCATTCCCATCCTGTGCTCCTACTTCTTTGATGAAGGCCCTCCAGTTCTGCTGGACAAGATCTACAGCCGGCCTGATGACTCCATCAGTGAACTCTGGACACACGCCCAGGTTGTAGGTATGTGGAGAAGCTTTCCCCTTTCTGCTGTCATTCTAGAAGCTTCTGGGAAATCAGGGAAAGACAGCTTGGGTGTAGGGAAAAGTCATAGTAACCAGAATGTAAGGCCCTGTCCTAGTCCGGGCACTAGATGTGCATGATCTGGAATCCCTGAAAAGCATGCATCACTACGCCAGTTTCCTAGAGGAAAAAAAAGGGGGGATTGACTAGGTCAAATATCTTTTCTAGGGTCATGCAGCTAATAAGTGAAACCCAAAATGTGAATATTAGTTTGTCTAATACCAAAATTTCCCCCAGGCTTGGCACCATAATCACCAGCCTGCAGGACAAATGCAGAATTTGAAGGATTCTCCCCGCCCCTCCAACCCCAGTGGGCGTTTCCAGTGCTCACTGTACTTGAGCTCTCAGTCACAGTGCCACAAACTTGCCTGGAAAGGTCATGATGCCGATCGCGCTTCTGTTCCCTGCCCTGGGCCCAGAGCAGTGGCTACAGGAGCAAAGGCAGGCCCTGAGCTTTACAGAACCATGACTCTCAAAGCCCCATTCCAGGGTGGATGGCCTCCATCTGTCTTCCCTGCCCAGTGTGTAAGACCAAGGAACTTGTGCTCCTATCCAACAAGAAAGGACTGGAGAGACTGATAGGGGTGTGCCTGTGACCAGAGAAACACCCCACCATTTTCATGTCCACACTTCTGTAATTCACAGGCATTTTGCTGTAGCTTCTAGGACATACATTCCATAATATTACAAAGTGTAAATACAAATCAGAACCAGGTGAATTCTAAGTTCAAATAGATGTTCAAGACTGGAAGTTAAAGATAGACTCAGTTCCACAGATAGTGAGGTCCCAGAACCACGAGGTCCAATATGGGAGCCACAAGTCACCTGTGGCCACCGAGCATTTGAAATGTGGCTCTCCCAAGTTGAGATGTGCTGGAGGTGTAACGTGCATACCAGATTTTGAAGACATTATGAAAAAAAAGAAAATACCTCATTAATAATTTTATTTGATTACATTTTGAAATGAATGTATTTTGGATGCATTGACTTAAACAAAACATGATTAAAAGTAACACCATGGGTTTCTTTTTGCTTGCTTAACATGGCTACTAGGGAACCTAAAATGACATCTATGGCCAGCATTGTGACTCACATTGCATTCCTGTTGGACAGTGCTGTCCTGGAGGGTTGTTCTTATGACATCACAAATTGGGCTTTTCTGAGTCCAAAGTGAAAAGGAAGTCTGTTCAGTTTAGGTGTTCTCATTATTCATAAAGAGAGAGGATGCCCCTTTCTCAGAAGAGTCAAGCCTTTCCTATCACTTGGCATAAAAAGGCCTCACTGGGAGCTGTCAAGCACTGAAATCATCGGGATTGGGCATGCATTCTTGTCCCCATTTTACGGATGCAGAAATGAAGGCTCAGAGAAGTCAAGTGGCTCACAAGTGGACACAAGGACACAGACCTAAACCCCGGGGCTTCCTCCATCACAGCAGGCCCAGGCAGGATAGAGAAGACAGGTGCTCCAGGGTCCTGACATGACCCCCATCCTGAAGGGCCTTCTGTCTTTCAGGTGAACGCTATGGCTCCAAGAAGAGCATGGTCATTCTGACCAGCAGTGTGACGGCCGGCACCGCGGAGGAGTTCACCTACATCATGAAGAGGCTGGGCCGG
Organism: Symphalangus syndactylus; assembly: GCF_028878055.3. Taxonomy (NCBI): domain Eukaryota; kingdom Metazoa; phylum Chordata; class Mammalia; order Primates; family Hylobatidae; genus Symphalangus; species Symphalangus syndactylus. Next base: position 85,877,554 of record NC_072426.2, read on the forward strand.
GCCCTGGTCATCGGGGAGGTGACCAGCGGGGGCTGCCAGCCACCACAGACCTACCACGTGGATGACACCAACCTCTACCTCACTATCCCCACAGCCCGTTCTGTGGGGGCCTCGGATGGCAGCTCCTGGGAAGGGGTGGGGGTGACACCCCATGTGGTTGTCCCTGCAGAAGAGGCTCTCGCCAGGGCCAAGGAGATGCTCCAGCACAACCAGCTGAGGGTGAAGCGGAGCCCAGGCCTGCAGGACCACCCGTAGGGAAGGGCCCTGTAGGCAGAGCCCCAGGGCAGACAGAAACTCTGGGACACACACCAAGGGCACTCCTGCAGATGGCCCGGCCTGAGGTTCCCAGGGGCAGCAAAGGGGCCTGCTGAGCTCTGGTTAGGTTACAGCTAGAGGTGTGTGTACACACACACACACACACACACACACGCACACACACACGTATATACACATATATATGTGTATGTATATATATGTATATATATATGGCTTTCCAATAGCAAGCTAAATTTTAACAAAGATTCCTTCTAGGTGGTAGAACTTGGGGTGGTATTTTTACCTTTCTTCTTCATACTTTGCTCTTTTTCTTAAATACTCATTAATGTGCATATATCATTATTTTCAGATGCAGCCATCATTATTCCAAACTACAAAATAAAGAAGATAAAATAAATTATATAACCGAGCCATTAATCGCAATTTAGTGATCACTAGTGGTTGTTAAATCTCTTTTTTCATGAGTTCTCCATTCACATTATTTAGCTCTTCTGGATCTGCCCTGCTGGCCTCTATGAACAGCTGATTTTGTTTAAGATGTGGCGCAAGATGCTGTGGGGTCAGCAGGTGGCAAAGATCCCGTGGATCTTAAATAGGGAAAGGGCTGGTGCGGCCCTTCTGCTGGTGATGTACATATGCTGGCTGTATCTCTTCTGAGCCACATGCCAGCTGCATAGCTGGCCACTCTCATCTTCTACCCAGGAGCCAGCTGAGACACAGACAAACTCCACAGCTCACCCGAGGTCACACATCCAGCACGGTGGACCTGTGTCCTTTGGGCCACCCAGCATTTGCAGCACCTTTGGATGATCAGAGGATCACTGCCCATAGGAATCAGCCGGAAACAGTGATGTCAGCCCCGCCTGGGTGGGAAACCAGCCCAGCCACTTCCCCAGCTGAGTGGTTCTGGGCAATTTGTTTCACCTCTCTGGGCCTCAGTTTCTTCATCTGTTCAATGGGAGAAATAATACTATACACTTGGAGCTGTGAGAATGAAGTGAGTTAATCTAGTGCCCAGCCAATGTTAGCTGTCGTAATTTCTCCACTACAAAGCAGAACACCCCGGAAGCCCCACTTTTCCAGCCCTTCTGGCAGTAGGGCATGGGCATGTGGTCCTGCCTTGGTCAACCAGAAGCTCCTGTGCAAGATGTTTAATCTGGAGCAAGTGGCCAGGGAGCCTGGGCAGTGGCCACCTGCCAGAAGCCTAGTGTACAGGGACAACACAGCCATGCCTTGTGCTTAGCAGGGACAGCAGCAGCACCCTCAAGAGGTGCTTCCCAGACTTCCTGGTGTGACTTTGGCTGTGGTCCTGGCAGAGTGACCCATTGTCCCAACCCACTGCTCAGCCAGGTCCCCCAGCCTGCCCATCTAGGACTGGGCACCATCCGGGCTCCTTCATGAAATCGCTGTCTGCTTCCATCCACCAAAGACTTCATTTTTCTATATTGAACAGCACAGTCTGGTGCAGCTGGTTAAAGGGTAGGTGAGATCTGAACCCATAGCTGTACAGTTCCAAAGATCCTTCTGTTTCCACCACATCATGAAGAGACCCTAGGCCTGATCTGGAAAGGGGGTTTGAGATAGAGAGGAGCGAAAGTCCTCTGCGTAGCAAAGTACAGGCTCAGCCTTCCTAAATGCAAGCTTTCTTGCATTGTTACCTGCTTGCAGGCACAAGACTGGAGAAAAAGGAAATGGAAAACAAAATCCCATCAGGTCTCTTTTCTGGTGGGACACCCAGATGGCCAACAGCTGCCTAGAAGTTCAGATGAGCCCTGGGCCCCTTCAACTCTCTATGCCCTGGTCTAAGCTCATGGCCTGCACCCTGCCCAACCCTACTTACCTCCAGCTCACATCTTGCACACAGCCACACCTCCTTCCAGACACTCAGACTCCCTCCTCTCTGTCCCCCCACCTCTCACCCAGTGTCCACCAATGATCAGGACCCAAGATAAGTTAATACCTGAGTTAATGTCACTCTGCTCTGCACCCAGCCTGCCATCTTCTTTCACTTGTCTTGGGGTTCCAGCTTTGTGCCTAAATCCCTGACAGCCTCCTGCCCCATCTCTGTGGCCTGACCTGCAGCTAGGGGTTCATCTTCACTGGAAGGGCATTGTTAGGTGATGCAGACACTTCCGGAAGGTCATATTTATCTGTCCCTCTTGCAGATGTGGTGGAGAGGTAAGTCACCCAGGAACAAGCAGGGGTTCATTTGACTGGCATCTAGGGGTGCTGGAGTGCCCCCAGGAGTCAGCTCAGCCCTGTTGTGACAGCATGTATAATAAGTGGATTATAAAGACCCTGGCAGGGACTCAAAGCTGGCTCTCTGGGGCAAGACAGGCCTAGGAGCTTCCCTATTGTTCACCATCAAAGCCCAGGCCACACTCTGGGCAGCCAAGCCAGAGTCACTACGTAGAGAAAGGAACTCAGGGTATACTGGGCCCATCTCTCCCTGCCTTTCTTTCCCCTCCAGGGCAGATCCCGAGGATGCCAGGCCAGCCACAGGGCAAGTGGTGGAAACAGAGCTGTCTCAGACCTGGTCCCTGGCGCCAGAGAAGACTTGGGGGACCGGATGTTAGCAGCAGTGGCAGGGCATGGGCACAGTCCACTCATGGGCATCTTTGCAGTCTGACGAGGAACTGACAGCACAGAGCTGGGAGGCGTGGTGGGGGTGGTGACTCTGAGTGCTGGGGGCTCATTTCCAGATGCTCTCAGTCAGCAACAAGCCATGCCTCTGCCAGGCTCTGTAAGAAGAGGAAGGAAAAGGTGATCTTCACCTCCAAGTCCTTGCTGGAGACGTGGTGACCCCCATCCAGGGAAGGAGGGACCAGGGACTATTGCAGTGATATGCTTCATCCATAGGGAATGCAAAAGGGCCACATGGGGACTCTTGCGGGCCTCCTGCTTTCAGGTTAGGCTGAAGCAATGAGCTCTTCCTGTGTCCCTGTGTCTGCCCCGCACAGACCCACACAGTAGAAGGCCCTGACTGTGCACCAGAGGGCCCTAGTTACCCACACAGCTGTGATGCGGTGAAACGATGTGACTCAGAAAGAAAAGCAATGCAGCCGGTTCACGCTCCAGGCCAGGAAACCCACCTCCAAGGTCCCTGCCTGGGGGCACCCACCTCCCGTCTCCTGGTTACTATGAGATTTAGCTGCCACCTGGCCTAGGTACCCTCTCTGCTTTGCTGACCAGGGCAGCCAGCACTAAAAATAGCCTCCTAATCCAAGCAGCTTAGAATAGCAATGGGATCAGACGACAGTGGCTTCCTCTGTCTTGCCCCAGGAAAACATGAGATGGCAAGATGAACGGAAAGAAAACATTAGAGAACCCCTCCCATTCTCCCTGCAGGCACTGCCTCCCCAACCCCTTCAAAACCGGTTTCTGGGTCGGGCGTGGTAGCTCAGGCCTGTAATCCCAGTACTTTGGGAGGCCAAGGCGGGCAGATCACCTGAGGTCAGGAGTTCAAGACCAGCCTGGCCAACATGGTGAAATCCCGTCTCTACAAAAATACAAAAATTAGCTGGTCGTGATGGCGGGTGCCTGTAATTCCAGCTACTTGGAAGGCTGAGGCAAGAGACTCACTTGAACCTGGGAGGCTGAAGTTGCAGTGAGCCGAGATCGAGCACTCTGGCCTAGGCAACAGCGCAAGACTCCATCTCCAAAAACAGAACAAAAAAACAAACAAACAAAACGGTTTCTGAAACCTCTTTTCTCTTAGGAAGTGCCACAACCCAACACGTGTTGGAGAATGGCTTATTTTTCATATAAAAGGTTTATTCTATGAGGATCTGATCTTGCTATGCCATCTGTAGTCCTACCACATGACTTCTAAAAACACAACAAAATTAGGCAAATGACAAGCGTGTGTGATTCCCTCTGAAGGGAAGTGGCCTTCAGGAAGGCCTGCTGCCTCCAGATGGCGCCATCACTTTCCAAGGGAATGAGGAGTGCAAGCCTGGCCTGGGGGCTACTCTGGCGACTTTCACCCCTGATAAGGGCTCTCTCTCCGTGCTCACAGGAACAGGGTGGTACGGCTGAGGTTAGAAGCGCCGGGCCCAGCACCGGCGTGTTCCAAAGCTGGGAGCATAACAGAGTAAGGGGTCACTGGCTGGTGGCGACCCTGCACCATCACCACCACTGACATGCTTCCATGAATCCATGCCACTTTGGCCACCCATCAGTGTTTGCAAAACTATTGAGTCAGTTGACAACGAATTTCATATAAAGACCTGAACTCTGGCCTTTCTCAAGGCCTGCATCCAGCCTGGCTGTGCAGTCTTCACCTAGGCATTGAGCTCCCTACCATTGCCACTTACAGGCAGCTCTATCCACTCATTAGCCTGCTTCAATAGACGTTTGAGCTTAGGATCCCTGGCCTAGAGATGCAGGAACTGGCAAGAAGTTGAATTCCAGGAGCCCACCTTTGTAGTGGTTTTACTTCTCTCCCAGGTAAAAACAAAAAGAAAACTTGGCCTTTGTTAAAATTGAGAACCAAAATGAATCTGAATTCAGAATGTCTCAGTTTAGCCTCATTAGCATATTTTGAGGACTTTTATAAATCTGAATTGAATGGCTGCCGCTAGGAGATAATTTATTAAGATAGAATTTGCCATGTTTCCAGCTACTGTAGATATTTTCCCTCCTCTGTTCCACGAGGTCAGTCAAGACTTTCTGCTCATCGACTCAGTGTCTTCGTGTCACATGCCTACCAACAGCTTTGCCAGAAAGCCACCAAGGCCCTAGATCCTAGGAGAATGGAGGATAGAGGCAAAGCTGGCCAGAACAGCAAAGGGACACCCTGGGGCACCAAGTGACAGGGTACAATCTTAAGGTGGGGCATTGAGGAGCTTTTGTGAGCTTGAAAGACAGGTTAGGAATTCAATAGTGACAGGGTGAATATCTTACCAGGACCACAGGACGGGGTGCTAAGCTGATTCAATTAGACATAGAGAATTTAAGGAATGCAGTAATTCTTACCCAGGATTGTAAAACTAATATCCGCTGATGTGATATATTGTGGCAACATCTCATGCCAACTCTTAACTGGCATATAGAAGGTGACTGCCTAGTCCATTTGGGCTGCTATAACAAAATACCATAAACCGGGTGACTTATTAACACAGAAATTTATCACTGACAGTTCTAGAGGCTGGGAAGTCCCAGATCAAGGTGCCAGCAGCTTTGGCGTTTGATGCCATCTTCCTAGTTGGAAGATGGCAACTTTCAGCTGCATTCTCACATGGTGGAAGCAGGGAACTAGGTCTCTGAGGTTTACTTTTATTTTTATTTTTTAGAAACAGGGTCTCACTGTGTTGCCCAGGCTGGAATGCAGTAGCAGAATCATAGCTCACTGCAGCCTTAAACTCCTGAGTTCAAGTAACTCCCCCGCCCACCCCACCCATCTCGGCCTCCTGAGTAGCTGGGACTATAGGCACACACAGCACCATATACAGCTAATTCTTGTATTTTTTGTAGGGAGGGGTGTCTCACTATGTTGCCCAGGCTAGTCTCAAACTCCTGTCCTTGAGCGATCTTTCCACCTCAGCCCCGCAAAGTTCTGGGATTACAGGCATGAGCCACTGCGGCCAGCCACTGGGGTTTCTTTCTTTTTTTTTTCCCGAGACAGTCTTTCTCTGTCACCCAGGCTGGAGTGCAGTGGTGCAATATTGGCTCACTGCAACCTCCACTTCCCGGGTTCAAGCAATTCTCCTGCCTCAGCCTCCCGAATAGCTAGAATTACAGGTGCCCACCACCACACCCAGCTAATTGTGTGTGTGTGTGTGTGTGTGTGTGTGTGTGTATTTTTACTACAGATGGCATTTCAACATATTGGCCAGCCTGGTCTCAAACTCCTGACCTCATAATCTGCCCCTCTTGGCCCCCCAAAGTGCTGGGATTACAGACATGAGCCACTGCGCCCAGCCTCTTTTGTAAGGGCACTAATTCCAACCTCCCAAAAGCCCCGCCTCCTAATACCATTACCTCAGGGGTTAGGATTTTAAATAAGTTTTGGGAGACACAAACATTCAGACCATGGAAGTGGTAGAGAGAGCTTGGGCAAAACCATGATTTAACATGTCTACTCTTCAGGAGATACAGGAGGGCAGAAATGGAGAAGGGCTAAGAGAGGATTTGACTCCCAAAGAGACTCTGGGAACCCAGCCTGGTGATAATTAGAGACCGCAATATTAACAAGCTGTAAACCCATCACTTCCACAAATCACTTTTGAGTTTGTCCATTTAAATGGCTGGCTGTGAGCAATTTGGATCTACATCCATTTTTACCAAAATTAACTCCAACTTAAAAATCAGAGTTGGAGAAGATAGTGTGTTGTTTTTTATAACTTCGAATTTTCCTAAATGCCTATCCTGCTTGGGAATGGTGTAACTGGTTGAGGTTAGTAATAATTACATGTGAGGCTGTTCTAGTCACGTGCAGTGTAAACTGTCACTTGGCCTAGCTGAGGTTCCTCATGGATTGTGGATGGGGCAAGGTCCAGCCCTCTCAGTGGTTCTAACCTTGACCTCACCACCACTTGTCCTGCAACACTGAGCACATCAGCTCATGTCTGTGGACCTCAAAGTCCAATGTTGTACAGGGAGGGGGTGGTCTAGAAATCTAAAATCCCTTCAGTTCTAAGTGTCTATCATGTTTTGGCACATGTCTGCCTTTCAAAGAGATTTCACAGAAATTGCAAACCAATCACTTAAGCCAGAGAAGGACAATTGTGCACAGCACTTGATAGATCCTAAAACCCTCCCGAGAAGCTGATTTGAGATGTGGCAAGTGCCAGGCCAGAACCAGGCTTCTCACTCATTCATTCATTCATTCAACAAATGTTTGTTGAACACCTACTATGTGCCTACATTTCTGTAGATGCCAGCAATGCTGCAGGTAAAAAAAACCCACCAAAAATCCCTCACAGAGCTTACATTCTAGTGATAGGAGACACAGTGAGCAAGATAAATCAGTGAAAGACTTAGTATGCAAGATAGTGACAGTGCTGGAGAGAAGGGCGATAGGAAAGTGTGTGTGTTTACAAGCAGCAGGTGTGAGTTGAAATTTGAGACAGGGAGCCTACACCTGCTGCTGTCCCAGTTCCTGAACCATCCACAATGCCACCTGACCACACTGGGCTGGGCAGACAAGTGGCAGGCTAAAAAGGACACGAGCTCAATCTGGGGTCCTGGAGTCTTATTCTTGCACTGATGCTCCCGAGCCCATGGTCTTAGGAAAGTCCTTGACCTCTTGGAGTTTAATGTCATCTGCAGTAGAGTGGGAATTATTAATAATAATCTGCCTCCTGGCTACTGCGTGTCAAATGCATAGTGTGGGGCCTCATGCCGAGACCTTGAGTTGCCCTTTCCTGCCTCACCTGAGACAGCACACGGGGAGGCTCCCGTAGCTTCGGCTGCCTTCTGTGCTCAGCCTCTCCATGTGTAAATGATACCCCCACACAGCACCTAAAGGGGCTGGCAAGGCTGAGCTTTCCTTGTCTTGTCTTAGCAAGCAAGGGACCTCCCAGTGTCCCTGTGGGAATGATGATGCGTTATTGGCACCTGCAGGGAGCACCCTTCCCTCTTCTAAATGTGGAAGACAATGAGCTCAGGGGGTTCAGACTCCCTTCTCCAGGCCACGCTCCCCACTGCAGCTGGAAAGCACCCCCAAAGTGCCTCTCTGAGCCAAGCCCTCAGTCCCCTCGGTCCAAACCGCTCTCCCGTGAGGCCCTACTATCCCTACCCCTCCATCTCCTCCTCACACCCTGACACAATTGCAGACTCTGGACTGCTCTTTCTCCTCAGCCACTGCTCCCCTGCCTGCACCACCAAATCACCAGCACATACTTGTCTTTGAGGCTCAGCTCAAAGTGCCCAGGGATGCTGAATAAATGAATGGAAATGGACGCACTCACTCAATCCCTTGCCAGGCCAGGGAGACAGTGTAAGTGAAGGAAGCTCAGTACACATGGACCCTTCCAGCTGCATGGCAGCCTCCTGCAACCCTCCACAGCCAAAGGAAGATTGCACACATATTCAGACCCAGCTTCTCACAAAGAAATTATTTCCACAATATTTATTATGCACCAACAATATGGCATGCCCTGTTCTGGGCACCAGGGATGCACAGTAAACACACCAATCTCTATTCCCAAGGAGGTGACAGTGTGGACGCAGCAAATCAACAAGACGACAAACAGAAAGATAGTTGCAGATGGTGAGACATGCTGTGAAGGAAGCAACAGGGTGATGCAGCTGAGAGAGACAGAGGCTGCAGGGCTGCTTTATGGGGAATCTGGGAGACCTCTCTAAGGAGCTGACCTGTGAGAAGAAGCCCTGTGGAACCACAGCAGGAGCAGCAGCATGAAGAGCTAGACAGAAAATGCTGAATGAAGCCCAGGCTTGAGAAACGGCACGAGAGCTGCAGTCAGAACACGGGAGCAGACAGCAGAACAGCAGCGAGGTGGTATAGCAGGGTCCCCTCTGCCCACCGTCACCTGTGGGCCTCATAAGGGCAAGCTCAGCCCATGATGGTAGCAGGTATAGCTTCAGGGAAGTGTCAGAAACGCTGGAAGTGTTATAGCATCATCTGCAATTGACTCATTGTAGAAATGGAAAGGAAACAGCTCTTGCCTCCCAGGGCTATTGTAGGACTCACTGGAAAATCTGTATTCTTCCAGTGCTTATGCTACTGCCTGGCACACAGAGAGAGTGAAATGAGTGCTTAAAATTAACATGAGGCAGGGACTTGTTCATGAAGCAGCTGGCAGGTCTTGCTGGGGTTAGGCCTGTAAGTGTGAAGGGCAGCCACAGGGTTGGAGGCATCATCCGAGTTACACTTTCAGAAGATTATCTGGTTGTGTGTGTGTGGACAATGGATGGGTGCATGGTGAGAGGCAGGAATGGAGGGAGCGAGGACATCAGAGCAGCCAGGTGGGAGTGCTGCTGCCTGGAAGGGTGGACAGAGGAGAGCAAGAGAAGAGGTGCAGTCTGGGGGGCTGGCTGAGATCCCCACCTGCTCACCCTGGCTTATTCCCAGCCACAAGCCTGAGCTCTGTGCCGGGGACTCACTGGAGGGCTGGAAACCGCATATCAAAAGAACAATATCTGACAGTGAGGTGGAAACTAGTGCAAAAACGACACTGGCTTGGAAATTCCCCACAAAGGGCTTTCATGCAGACTGACCTGTGCAATGTCAAAGAGTGTGGCCTGGGCTCCACACATCCTTAGGAACAAGGGCTGATGCGGGTACCTACAACAGCTACTGACCGAAACGCAGTAGATAATAAATGGTACCTAGAATGCTCCCCAGCCTCACGATGTGGAAGCCTAGTTTTTGCACATGTCCTATTCTTGGAAGGTAAAAGGGCATGTGTGTAGGTGGTGGGGAGGGGGTTCTATTTCCCTTATTCATATGCTCGCAGTGTGAAGAACTATGGACCAGGTGTTGGCTGGAATTACCTGTCCCAATTCCTCACCCTCCTGTGGAGGGGATGGATGCTCACTCCCTTGTCATAGCTTCACCAAGGGCAGCCTACACTTTTCCACTCCTCAATATTGGGCCTGGTCCTGCCACTTGTATGGGCTGAGAGGACGTTGGCAATGTGACCCAATTAGAGGCTTGAGGTGTGCTTGTTAGACTCACCCTCTTGTATTCTTGGCATAACCGCGAGAGAAGCATGCTCGCTCTGGGTAGTTCACCAGCCGAGGAAGAAAATGAATATGACTTGATCAAATCTGAGACTTGCTGCCAAGCCGCCAAGCTCAGCTTAACCTGAGCCAACCCACAGACTCATGACTTGGACAGATGCTTTCACTTATCTGCCATGGAGATCTTGTTAATAACAATAGCTAACTAGTACAGACGTCATCACAAACCTTGTTGACTCAGTGCTCAGGGTCTGCAGGCAGAATGCTGGCCACTTTCCACACACCTTTCATGTGACCTGAACGCCAACCTAAGACACAGTGTTATCATCTCCATTTCACAGATGAGAAAATGGGGACTCAGCAGGTTAAAGCTCTTTGTCCAGGGTCACAGCTAGTATGTGAAAGAGCCCAGATTCGAATCCAGGCTCGTGTGCCTCCAAAGCCCATGATGTGTGCCAGGAGTTTTCCCTGCTCTCTGTGCCTGTTAGGGCCTCTACCCTGGATTTGCAAAGCCCATCACTTTATTTCAGGACTTCATTTCCTTCAAAACACATCATGCAGGTATGGCTTTTTCAAATTATGCCTGAGCTGTTTATCCATGAATGCCAAAAGCAGCAGCTCTGCAAAGGACCATGACAGCCCCCTCAAGGCAGGCCCAGGGAGCCCCCCTCTGCCAAAGGCTGGCTGCCGCACCCGGCAGGTCATTCTGCGGCCACCTGCTAGCTGTGAGAAGTCATGTGCCGGGAGAGGTGGTGGCGCTCCCGGAAGTGCTCCTGGCACACAGGGCAGGTGAGGGCCTCTTCTCTCCGCTTCTGAGAATGTGGGTCAGGCCCCGTATGCTCCTTTTTGTGGTGGGATCGCATATGAAAGACCAGGTCGGATGTTAGGCGAAAGGACAGGTTGCACTTTGCACACCAGTTCTGGGTGGACAAGCCCAGGGAGGTGAGGGTGGGTGGCAGGAGGGCCCACGAAGTGGTGGAGGATGATGAGGGTGGGGGCACCTGGGCCCGGGTGTGCTCCAGCCACAGTGTAGGGGCACCCAGGAAAGTGCTACAGAGTGGAGCATTCTGTGGCAATGCTTGCAAGTTCCAGAAATCACCAACCAAAAGCTTGGGAGTTGAAAGTCGACCCCAACAAGCGAGGTCTGCGGTGTTGAGGAGTCCAGACAGCTCCCCCAGGGCGTCTGCAGATTCCCCTGCAGGGAAGACTGAGGTTGGCTCAGGCCTCTCTGCTGGTCGCTTGGTTGGTTTGCTAAAGGCGCTTCTCTGCTCACCTCGTGCTCTGCTGGGCCACACAGAGAAGACTTTGCTGCCAGCTGGGTCTCTGGGGATGTCCTGGGTCAGCTGTGGGGCACCAGGCTGGCCTGTGGGATCATCGTGCTCCCTCTCCTGGGCCTGAGCATCCACCTGCCAGTCCTTCATCCTCGGCAGCTCCGTGAAGGCGCTCTGCCTCTGCTCTCCAAGTGCCTTCGGGGGCAGCGGCTTGCCAGGTCGGGGCTTGCCTGGGGCTGCCAACAGTGCCAGCTCCGCACTGCCCACATCCCGGCCCGCCCTGCCCACAGCAGCCTCAGGGCCCAGGCGATTCGTCTTCTCGAGCAGCACTGGCTTGCAGCCTCGGCCCAGCTCAGGTTCGCTAAGTTGCCATCTGTTTTCAGCTGATGGGCTCAACGGGGCTCCCTTCCCAGCTGCCATGGTGATCACCAGGGGTGGGGCCACAGGATAAGCAAGGTAGCCACTCTGGCAGCCATCAGTCTTTGGGGGTTTGGGGTTCTGGAGGGCTTGGCCCAGCAAGGAGCCATGAGACATGGAAGCTCCCTGTGACACTGGGCTGGACACACTCGGCCACAGGGCCCTGCAGAGAGAGGAAGTGACAGGCAGTGAGATGGGCATTCATCACTCAGGCACAGTGCATCATGAGCTGGTATCAGACAGGACCCTGACACTCAGGCCTCCTCCGCTGTCTGTGGGATGGGTGTGCTGACTGCACCACCTCTCAGGAGACAAGGAGCATGGATGGCACTGTCCTCCAGGGCCCACCTCCCTGAGGCAGAGTAGGGACTAAGGTCTCTACTGAAAATGCCCATGGGCAGCAGCCTCTACAGCTCAGTAGAGAGAAACGCAGGGTTCCCCTGTCAGAAGTGGTTCCTGGGGATTAACAAGGCATGAAATGGAGAGTCTGGAGGGGAAGGGAAAGAGCCTGCTCTGGGGGCTGTGTTAGGGCTTTGGGGGCCCTTCAGAAGTTTCTGGGTCATCTGTCAACAAGTAGACTCCATCATGAGGAAGCCACACACCCTCAGCCCCTGCTCCATGCTCGAGCTCCCTCTGGCCCTGGCTGAGTGCTGAGGGCACAGGGAGGCTGCAGCATCAGGGTCGCAGTGTTGGAGGACCATGGACTTCATGGTCTTTGCTCCTCACGCAGCCCTCTCTGTCCCGGCCCTAATGTCAACCCATTGCTCCTCGGGCTACCAGACCTGCCTCCCGGCCTGGTGGCCCCTTTGTCCACATCACATTCCCTGTCACCTTCTACATGGTCTCCAATTTTCTCAGGGCCATGCATCTTGTGAGAGTCATGTGTCCCCACTCTTCCCCCAACTCCCAAGTACACGTGGACAGCTTCATTCCCATCGTACCTGTGAACTCATTCCAAAATGCACCTCAGGCACAGCCTCCCCTTGAGGCTTCCCCAGTGCTGTCAGACACAGACAACACTCCCTCTTCCGTGCCATCACTGTCCTGGGCACCAAAGGCCTGCATGCACCACGTGCAACATTATATTTACTTGTTTGTGGTCTGCTAGAGGCAAACTCTAAGAACCCAAATATGTCAATTCACCTTCACATCTGCAGTACTTAATCATGCCTGCAACAGGACAGGAGGAGCTCAGGAAGCCTTTGCTGAATCAGTGAATGAATGAATGACAGGACAGCAACTGTCAGAAAGAAGTCAACTTTCTCCTCCCAAAGAGTGTGAGCTATGACCTGCTCCTCCACAGAGAGGAGAATGTGAGCCCACCATATTCCCATAGGACCAAGGGAGGAGACATCCGCATGGTGAGAAGGGCGAGGAACCGACTGCAGCCTGCCTCTGAGCTTCTCCACCTCCTGCTCCTTCCCTGTGCTCCTTGCCGGGCACTTGGCCCCTGCCCAGTCCACAGCTCAGGCGCAGGTGGGGAAACCAGTAGCTGTGGCAGAAGGGTACGCTTTGCTTTCCAACTCTGGTGTAAGATCAGACTATGAAGCCCCACTAAGGGCGTCCAATCTATTCCCATTTCCTCATCTCCCCTTGGTTCCAACCCCAGTGAGAACCCACCCAGCTTTTCCTTAGGGAAATTGCCCAGCAGCCTGTATTCTCAGAGCTCTCTGAGAATACAGCTGATTGGCCTGTGGGTGCCAAGAGTCACCTTAAGGGTGGAGGTCACACAAGGGCCTGGAACTCTGAAAGTACTCTCCCTCAGGCACTGGACTAACAACAGTCTGACCATGGCTGGAAGAGGCAGGCTGAGGGGTCAGATCTGCCTAACAGGAGAGGGAAATGAAGTATGGTTTATAGTGGTGAAAGCAACAAGCAAGTAAATGCATAACTCCAGAGACATGGTGAACTAAGCAGGATGCATATGCAAGACGAAGCCCTGTGCAGCCTCGGGCAGTGATGCTCGCTATGCTTATGAACGAATGCTGAGGAGGCAAAGGGACAAAAAGATTATAGATTTGGTGTAACCTATTCTATGCACACACACACACAAAATGCATACACCAAAGGAAAAACCCCAGGAGGAAACACAGAAAATGACCACCAGGTCATTTGTTCATTGATTCCCTCTTCAGTTCATTCCGCAAGCATTCACTGAGAGCATCCAGCATGCGGGCCCTGCGCGAGGTGCGGTAGTGACAGTGGTGATGAGGCAGTCCTGAGTTCAGCTGTACAGAACACAGGGACCTGCACATGTGCCAGTGTTGCAAACAGGCAGTGGTGGCCTCTAAACTGAGCTCTGAGGACCCAGAAGGGGCTGCCCAGGGTTCACAAGAAGCTTGCATGGGGCCTGTGGTGTGGAGAACCTCAGAGCTCTCTGGGGAACTGAGCCTAACACAGTTCTGCAGCGGGAGAGTGCCCGGGGAGGAGCAGGATCCAGAAGCCAAAATAAAATGGACCTGACTGTTTTTAGAAAGAAATGATTCATTTTTTAAGTGTGGCTATAAAGACTATGCAATAGTATGGGAAAAAAAGCTTATAATACAATGTTAGTGTCAGATATAAATATGTTGTAAAACAAAACAGAAGAAAAGCCTATCTACCAAATAAACAAAAACATGAAAGAAAACATACCAAAGCAATAGATATGTGAAAAGTAATTTTTACTATGTACATACACCATATAACATATAGTATACATAGTATGTGTACATAATATACCATATAATACGCTATATATGAAATGTGCTATATCCTATGATGATGCTGGTATCATGGAATTTGGGGGAGTTTTTTCTCAACTTTCCAATATTTTCAAACTACTCTAGTCTTATTTTAGCATTTTGTTTTGTTCTGCAGTCAACTGTTTTAAAGGCGGCAGTGCCCTTTTCTGCCTGGTCGGGGTCAGAATTCTGTAAGGGATTCTCACAGCCCAGTGGAGCTGAAGCCTCTGTGACTTCAGAGATGCTACTTTCCTAACTGCTCCAGGAAATAATTCTGAGGTGAATTCCTCCCGCTGTCTACTCTCCTTTGGAAAAGAGGAGTCCTAGCCCCCACGATGGAGTGCTCTGGCTGGAGTCTCCCGGGAGTGGAGGGGCCTGCCCAGTGGGTGGGCTATTTCTCATGGGGGCTTCACAGTCTGTTTCACACTGCCTAGAGAGACCTCTCCTCTGCCAAGCCTGGAGCTGAGCATTCCCTGGGCCACAGGAACAAAAGGAGAGCTTTGGAAGAAGGGTGAAATGCCTGGGCACTCGGGTCAGATCAGATCAGCTTTTAGGCAAAGTGCATTTCATTTTCTGTTCATTCATTCACTCAGTAAACATGCACAAAGCACCTACTATGTGCCAGGCTCCAGTCTACATAAGACTGGTGACTCTCAACACTGACTGAATTCTAAGTAGTTGGAAATGGCTGGAGAGTCAGGTGAGTGTGCAGTGTGGCCCGCAGTGTGGCCTGGAGAATGCATGTGGAATTCAGAACAGGAAGGTCCCCTGTGGAGGCCCAGAGAAAACTTCAGGGCTGGATGCAGTCCTGAAACAGCAGCCCTGGCCCTGCCCATGCTTGAATGCGGGACGAGAACCTGAAATGTGGGGACAAAGAGCAACTGGCCGAGAATAGAGCCGCTGGTGATGCTCAGGGGAGGGACACCCTCCTGTCAGCCCTCCCCACACACCCCTTCCATGCACCAGCCTGTCTCCAGTAACATGTGGCAAGGTCTTTGCTGGAAGCTCAAGCCTCCTCTGCTTTCTAAGCATGGAGAAGACAGAGACCAGTGTGAAGCACAGGTCAAGAAAAAAAATAAAGAGAAGGAGAAAACAGAGAAAATGCATAAAGATTCTTAGCTCTAAACCTTCTTCCACCTCCATCATTGCCCCAAATTCCTCCAGGGCTCTCTGTCATGAAAATTTCAGAAAGTGCATGAGAAAACTTTGCAAACGAAGTCAGGGGTCACAGGCAGGGGAAAGTACTGGTCTCAGACTAGGCCAGATAAAGAAAAATATCAAGGACATCAGGACAGCACCGACCTTGCCCACAGGACGTCTGCCGCAGTGAGCTGCCACGCGCCTGGCCTAAGTGAGAGGTGGACAAACTCCCCTAGCAGCCATCATCTGGGAGTTCAACCTCATGTGTGTCCAGGGCTCTTGATGGGTGATGGAGGGATGGGCAGAGGCTGCTTCATCCCCCCTGGAATCAGGCACCTCCTGCCAGGTGTTTACACAGATGTGAGGAAGGAAGGAGGCCACACCTATGGCAGACTGAGCTCTGTGGTTTACTCTGCCTTGGTGTGTCATGGGGTCACTGACCCCCATCACACTAGATTTTTCCAACCCCAGCAAGCACGCAGAACTCAGCCACCCGCACGGAGTCTCAAAAATAAAGGCTCTAGTGCTTGGCAAGTAAGAAATTAGGTCTATGCATGTGGCAAAAGTTAGACACAGTGAGCTTTGCTGGTTTTTCCCTCTGTTTTCCTTCCTCGGCAACATTCTTAAGAGAAAAATCAAAATAGTAATTACAACAAAAATGTCCTTGTTATCCTTCAGAAAGCACAACACTGTATTTTCTTTACTCTAATGACTATTGTATCTATTTCCAAGCTTCAGACTATTAATAATACACAGGAACACCAAGAAGCAAAATAAAACAGAAAGACACAAAAAGTAGAATGGGAAAGACGTGGGTTCGAATCTCACCTCCACGCATTTATTATGGAGATTCAGTTGTGTAATGCAACTTCTCTGAATACTGGGCAATCGTGAAATGAGTGGGAAAATAATGCATTTAAATAGGAAA
Source organism: Symphalangus syndactylus (assembly GCF_028878055.3). NCBI lineage: Eukaryota > Metazoa > Chordata > Mammalia > Primates > Hylobatidae > Symphalangus > Symphalangus syndactylus. The sequence goes on from NC_072426.2 coordinate 85,893,957, forward strand.
ATAATATCCAGAAGGAGGCTCCCACCTCGCCTGGCCCATGTCAGTGCCTCAGGAACGTTCATTTATTTCTTCGTGGTCAAGGGACAGGAACAAAATGTAAGGCATGGAGAAGTAAACAAAAGAATCAATGACTGTACAGAGCCATGCTGCTGGGACACGGGACACCTTCTCCAAGCCCATGATGGAGACAGGCAAAGTCTTCCATAGACGGAACATCACTCTCCTAACTAAAATACCTGCATTCTCAAAGATACAAAATGTGCCACTTTCTTAACTGAATAAATGCAGGCAGCATGGCGAGGAAGGACGGCCCAGCAGGCCTTGCCCAGTGTACCCTGAGAGAACACCAAACATTCCGCTCTTAGGTGCTCCACCCACCTACACTGTTTTATTCCCATGCCTTCACTAGATGTTGAAATGTGCTGCCAAATCAAACCTAGACGTAAGACAAACCAAAATAACAAGGAAAACTTGCTGGTTAAGACTGAGAAACAGCGTGGGGTGGGCAAAAGTTAAGATGCTTGCGTATGAGTCTCAACTTCACTGTTTCTAGACGGCCTTGGGCAGGTCCTTGTCCTTCAAAGATCTTGCTCAGCTGCAAAATGAGGAGGCTGGACCAGGTGGCCTCTATGGTCCTAAATACCATAAGGCGCCGAGTGACATCTTTATGTGGCATTATGATGCATCTCTTGTGATCAGTCTGGTTTTTTAGACATTATTTTGACAAGCTAAAGGGCAAAAAATGCGGATCTAATAATCAACTGTGCCACAGTGTGATACTTCTGTCAGCCATAGCCATACCCAGACTAAGTTGCTCTTCTAACGTTCATGAATATTCAAACACAAACAGGACTGTGGACTCCTTCTAAAAGAGGTAGATTAACAGGTCCCAGGAGCAGATCCCTGGTTACCTTGACACTCCACAGTGATTTCTCACATCCCTTAGGTTCCAGCAATCAGGGCTTCCTACCTGCAGACAGCAGCCTCCACCCGGGTAGTTTAAACAGAAAGGAACTTATTAAAGGCTATCATGCAGCTCATTAAATCTCTGTGAGAGCCAGAGACCAAGCTTGGGTGCTCTCCAAGGGTCAGGATAGCCAGAAAAAAAGCCTAACCATGCCCTGGCACTGTCTAGTAGAAACTCTGCTGGTACCAGCACCCATCACAAGGGACCAAACTCCTACAAACTCCACCACAGCCACCCCACAAGACCAGATGTCCCTGCCACTGTGACTGACAGATATCACCTGCCTGCCAAAGACTTCAGCTCATGGGACTCGACTGCACATCCAGGGCTGGGTGATGTACCTGGCTGCTTGTGGGGATCTATGTCAAAGGCCTGCACCCTGGCTGCAAAGGAGTCTGGGAAACACGGATTTAGCATCCCAACCTCTGCAGTGCAGGAAAGCCAAGTGAGATGGGGTTAGAAGCGGTTGTTGACTGAACCAATGACAGTATCTGTTACTGTGGCACTTAATAAAGCTCACCCCCTGAGGAAACTGAGCGGACACAGCCGTGCAACTCTGTCTGAAGGTTTTCCTCTCTGCCTGCACTTGATTTTCTTGGCATGCAGCCAGTGGTGTGCTGGAGCCAGCTCACAGCAGCTTGTGAGATGATCAGGAATGTTTCCAGTTAGCTGTTTTAACTCAGACTTTATTCAAAACTAAACTATACAAACTTACAGTCAAAGAAATTGTATTAAAAACACAGGCAATACATACTCAGAACCCATCACTTCCTAGTCATTCTACTACACGTTCCCATCGCCTACGCTGTGGACGCTGCTGCACCTGCTGGTGCGGGGGCTTGCCATGGTCCACTCCTCACGCCATGTCCAGGGACATCGTGAGGGGCCAGGAATCAGGAAATCAGCCAGAATGGGATTATTTATGGAAATGCTATAAATCAAGGCTTGATTTCTTGTTTTGTTCATTGCCTGGACTTAAGAAAGTAATGGGAAAAAATTGTCAATAATGCAGATTAAACTGAAATTGTTGTCTTGTCGATAGCTGTTGTATTTTGAATAGCTCACAAAAAGCTGAGGGACTATTCTTCTAGTATTCCAAAACTATTATGTGATTTAGGAAAGAAGTTATTTAGATCGCTGACAAACAAGTGAAGTTCTGACATATGTTCATTGTTCCACTTTCATATTACACTTCATTGTAAATGAAAATATCACCCAAAATCCATGTTGGAGCTACATGCTGAGAACCAGCTGTTAAACACTTACCACATGCCACAGCGTGTACCCCATACACTTTCTAATTCTGGGCACCAGAATAATCAGAGAGACCCTACTGGAAGAGGCAGGAGGCCTCCAAAGGGCAGAAAGATACAAAGAAAAGAGAGGGCAGAGAGAACGGCACACGCGAATGCCAGGCAGTGACAAGAGTGGGTCAGACGTAAATCAAGAGTGTTTGTGAGGACTGTTTATGGGTAAGATCACATGGTCTAGCCACAGGGACCCACACCACATCTCTTAGGGGAGACAGTCATTCTTTTATTCTGTGATAACAGGATGAATAGCATGGAAGTATTGCTCCACATGCAGTGAGAGAGAAAAACACCTCTTCGTAACAGGACCTGGGACGGAGACAAGCCCACTTGAGTGGTTTGGGAGAAATGCTTCAAGATCAGGGATGGACCATGGACTGCCTGGGTTGCCTGAGGAATGTCCCATTGACGAGGTGATATTATCTCTGGGTGTTGATGGATGAATACGAGTTCACCAATCAGGGATGGTAAGATGGCACAGGCAAAGTCCTAGTGGAAAAGAAGGGCTGGGTATATTTCAGTCGTGAGGAAAAGGCTGAGGGGCAGGAATTCGGTGAGACAGAGAGGATCCCTATAAACGACCACTTTTCATTCACACTAAGCCAGGTCAGACCCAATTGTGAAATTCAACCCTGTCGAGGGAGGTATGGGAGAATAAGGAGAGAGAGTTAGTGTGGGAGCCAGGAATTTGCCCAGCTCTTTGCTCCGAAGAGCTCTGGGCTCCTTGACATCCATTTGCACTCATATCCTCCATGAAGGGTGTACTCCCACTGTGCGAAGTCAGAGAACTCCCCACCCCATCCTCCTTCTCCCGCAGCCCTAGCACAAATGGAGGGGCTGAGGCAGTCACACTATGCCCAGCCTTCCAGACCACCAGATCCAGCAGAATGGGGGCTCAAGCCTGAGGGTCCTCACTGGTTCCCAGTGCAGACACCTACAGAGGAGCCTGTGGCCAAACTCACACTCAGAGACATGAAATTATAGAGGTCCTCCAGGGGAAATTATAACCCAGTGCTATTTCCCTCCAGAGCTTGCAGCTCTACCCTTGCGTGCAGACTTGAGGTGACCCTCAAGAAGCAGCCCAGAAAGCAAAACAACTGGGCTGCATCTGCGAGCTGCTCACACCAAAACACCGTCAGGGCTGCCGCACTGACTCGGGGCGCAGAGACTACCTTCAGCAGCCTGCCTGGCCGGAGTCAGTGTTGCCCCTACCACCTACTGGACCGTTGGTCCCTGGGGAGAGACAGCCTGTGTCTGGCCTATCTCTGCAACCCCCACAGGGCATCTCAGGAAGAGTGGGGTGGACTGCAGGGTCCTCCTTTGCCCCAGGTTTTTATACCAGCTGACAGGAAAGGAGGAATATGCAACCTCTATGACAAGAGCAGTCAGATGGCTTGGTTCTGTTTTATGGTACTCAGCATCCTTCCTAACCAAACTCAGTTTCAGTTTGAGAAGCTGCTTATGTGTGTCTGGTACTGGAACTCTCTGAATAGCTCAATCCTGGTCTTTTTTGAGCTTATTTCTCCAGTTCTTCCTCTGACACTGTGATCTACCTGCCACCATAACCTTCTAATTAATTCCTTCTTGACAAAGTTGGCCAGAGTCCATCGCTGTGGTTTGCATCCAAAGAATCCTGATTGCTATGGATGTGACAACTCACCTCAGCTCGGAGTGCTATGCCTCCAGGACTCTGTCATGGAACAATAACAATCACACACAGACACACACACACACACACACACACACACACACACACAAGGCTGCCACCTAGAGGCGCTGGCAATATCACACACACATACACACACACACACACACACACACACACACACACGGTGGCTACCCAGAGGCGCTGGCAATATCACACACACACACACACACACACACACAGCTGCCACCTAGAGGCACCGGCAAGATCACACACACACACACACACACACACACACACACACACACACGGCGGCTACCCGGAGGTGCCGGCTCAGCCCTGCCCCTGCATCTGTCAGCATCTAGCAGCAGCTGCCACATTCACAGAGCACACAGGGCTTCTGCCTGCCAGCTCTGACTTAATTCGACTGCATTTGCACCCTGGTTGAGGGCAGTTTTCCTTCCTTGCTGGTTGCCATACTTATTTTTTCTCCTGACCCTCAGGAGTGCCAGGCCACTTCAGGTACCTGGGGACAGGGTTCTGCAGGCATAGGGGCACAGAAGGACAAACGTTGGAGCAATGCACATGCAGGCTTGGCAGGATGGGTCTGGCTGTGCCTGGCCCCCACCCCTACACTAGGGGGCAGCCACCTCACCGCCTGGCCCTGACCCTAGAGAGAGCATGTGTAACCTCATCTCCACTCGCCAGAAGTGCTCACTCTTGGTTCTCCCCACACATGAATCCCCTCGCTTCTCTGCTCCCCTGGCAGAGCTTCGCGAACTGTCTGCCTGTGCCAAACTGGACCTCCATGGATGGACCAGCTTTCAGCCTCACCCTGGAAGTGCCCATGGTGTGGAAGGGAAGACATGCACTGACCACATGTAAAGGTGGCACCCATGGGGAGGTGGCATCAGCCTTGCTGGGATGCCTTCATCCCTACCCGCTCTCACCAGCCCCACCCTCAAGTTCTGGAAACTAGAACTCAAGCTCTTCAAGTGCCCCCTCCACTGGTGAGAGGTACTGGCAGAGCCAGACTCCACTCAGCATTCCAGAATTTTCATCCTTAGAAAATATTTATCCCAGGGCTCAGGGAGAATCTAGGAGTGGATGAGAGCCTCCATGGCTTGCTATGCATAAATACAGCCTGGGCCAAATCAGCTTCTTCCTCTCCCTGCTTCCCGCCCAGCCATGAAAGGATGTACCTGCATCCAGTCACTTCCTGCAGGAGCTCTCAAGGAGATGAGACAGAGAGGCCAACCCTCTCATGGAGTGAAAGCATGGGATAAATCAGAGAGAAAGCAAGAAAAGTGAACGTAAAACCTCAGCATGCCCTTTTGTCACAAGCTTTTGACTAGCTCCTGTGGAATCTCGCCACCCCGCCTTGCCCTACAGACCACCCCGTGTGACTTCTGGAAGTCCAGGTCCTTTGCCGCATGAAGAGGATGCAAACCACGTGGTGCAGCAGGCTCCGCACCACTCCTGATGCCCTTTTTGAGTGGATTCCTCAGCGGGGTGCCTGATGTCAGAGAAGAATGTCGGCCAGTGTCTCCCAAAGAGGCAGAGGCTCCTCCCATCACTCCTCCCTGTGATCCTGAGCAAAGCACTCAGCCTCTCTGAGCCTCAGGTTTCCATCTGTAAAATGGGCTCGGGCTAAGCTGTCTCTCCAGAGAAACCCAGACCTACTCATGTATGACTAATTGGATGAAGCCAGTTCTCCTTTACAGCAGGATGGAACATTTGCTATCAGGATGCTTCAGCGTATCAGAATAGAAGTCACCATTTATCGGCTACGTAAGTGTCTACATGACAAACAATAGTATTAACAAATGAAATAAGGCACCTTGTTCATTTCATTTTCATAAAAACCATATGAGGGAAGCTATGTGTCTCAATTCAGATGCACTTATCTCCAATCTGCCAAATGCCATCCTGATAAACTCAGGGCAGCATCTCAGCTTTCAGAGACCATTGTGGATCCGGACACTGCCAACTGCTGAATTAAATATCCCACCCAGCTTCACACTCCATCAATGTTAACATCCAGATCTTAATAAGGAGCAGGAGGACGGAGAAAATGAGGAGATGAAACTAGGAACTAGCTGGGGACCTTTCATCCCACCTGGGACCACGGAGGGTCACCGCTGTGGCATGCATCAGCACTGCATGGAGTAAGGTCAGTGAGGCCAGGGCACAGGACGTCCTCCAGAACCCCGACGGAACAAGGGCCAGACCAAAGACCTGCAAGGTGGAAAATGACGTGAGTCTGGCATGACTTGTCCCCAGGGAGCCCCCGCCAGCTCCTCATGCACGTCTCTCCTTTGCCCACAGACTCACAGCCTTCTTAGTCTAGGATCTTTCCCAGGGCCAACAACAGATTTGAGTCTCTTCCACCTCCAGGCTTCATCTCCAACACCTCTCAGACAGCACCTCAGATGGGGGAATCTCATTCCAGGTCATGCTATACCCTGGCCAGGGCATTCTCTGGGTCAGAGTTCTGAGCACACACACTGCAGCCCAGCGCTACCTGGCTCCTGCTTTCCTCCGGGGACCTGCCTGCGCCCTTTGCACCTGCAGATCCTCCTCTGTCCAGACCGCTGTGGGCACAGAGGAGCTGTGCCTTCCTCCCCTTCACAGACACCAGCTGCCCTAGATGGCGATGGATCTATGAAGCCCTTGTTCTCCTTGCTCCGAACATGATATGAAAAGATGCTTTGTGGTCGTCAGCTCTCCTCAGTAGGTTCAGTTCACACCCGGGCTCTCACCCCCTGACACTCTTTACTGGCCCTCGTCACTCTGTCATTGTGAGTGTCCTGGGAAGGGCTCCTCTTGTCCTCCTTGGCTCTTGTCCCTCTGACCTCAGCAATCTTTCTGAGCCGCACAGATGTCTCTCATTGCCACCCCATGTCTTTCCTACTTGAAACAAAACATATTTAATTCCAGGACTCACCTACCACTTTCAGAGCCCTCAGATCATGTGAATCACAGAAATCAAGTGATGATCTTTGAAACTTTCTGAAACTGAGCTCCCCAAGTCTACAAGGGATCTAACCATGCCTGGCCTTCCCCACCAACAAAGGGCACATCTCCCCAAGGCTTCCAACCAACCTGGGCCATCAACCAGGGTCCCCTATTGCCCAACTCAGCAGGTGCTGCATCCTGGGAGATGAAGCCTCACCCACCCCACAGTGTTAGGAGCTTGTGGTTCTCGGTTTATCACCCATCCTCTGGGCCTTGACTGCACACTGATCATTCACTCATCTGGGAACCACTGGCCACATTCTCCCACATTATCACCTTAACCAGGTTGTCTCGGGTAACCTTCGAGCCTTCCATCCACATAGATTTTAAGTGCACGGGCTCCAGGGTCGGAGGCCAGCTCTGCTCTATCCAACCTGTGACCTTGGGCAAGGCGTGGGTCCTCTCCAGGCCTGTTTTCTGATCTATAAAGAGGGTCACCTTGGTGTTTTCTTCACTGGGTTGTTGGAAAGATTAGAAGGATTAATATAGAGAAAGTGCTAAGGAACCTGGCTCAGTAAACATTAGGGGTATCACTTCTTACCGCACTGAGTGCAAAGGGACAGAGTCCACCCCACGGCAGCCTTCCCATTACTCCTGAGCTCTCAGGAACCAGTGCACAACAGTGTTTAATGAATGACCAAACAGCCTGGGCATTTTTCTCCTTCCCGCTCCACCTACAGAAGAAAGAACTCTTGGCAAACAGCTGGATAACCTCTTTTTCCTGGGATGTCTGAAGTCACTCCCTAACCCAAGCCAACTGGCCAGCCTCAAGCTGTTCTGAGCTGCAGGTCAGGCACCAGATCTTATTCAGAGACACCATGTACCCCCACTGCTCCCCCCAACAGTGCTTTGCTGCATCTGCCTTTCTTTTCAGCTAAAACATGCAAGAGCAGAAAATACCTCCTGTCTTCTAATCCTTTGGTATCCCTAGTCTCTGCAGAGGCTTCCCAGACCCTTTTGGAAGATTCCAGAGGACAATCATCTATGGGCCTTTTCTGCATTTGGATTGTGAGGTCCTGGGGTCTCCTAAGAAAGGGAATACACCTGTTTCCAGGAATCCTCCTGGCTCTGGCACACTGAGGAAATTCAACACTGAAGGTGATCCAGGCTTTCCCAGAGGCTGGCTGGTGGCACTGGGGAGATGAGCAATTCCTGGTCAGCCCCTACCAATTCTGTGGCCAGCTATGCCTGGATCCCTGTAGCAGCAATGCCTGCTGCATTCCAGGAAAGCCAAGTGCAGGAGACTGCGGACACAGCCAGTACCCATGGAAGCAGGGAGAGTGGCCCTAGTACAACATAACTTGGCCACGTGGACCCTCATAGGGGTGGATGCGATCTCATCACCCACTCAGATGCCTGAGACTGTGCAGAAGCAGGGCCAGTGAAAGCAGAGGAAAGATCCAGTGCTTCAATGGGGCCCTGCTGTGCAGATCGAGAGTCTGCCATGGATATGACTGAGGATGGCCAGGACATAGAACAAGGAGCAGTGTTCTGCCAAACAATGCCAATAGGCAATGGCTGGTGCTGTGTGGAGTGATATTTTAGACGTTATATGTGCCAGGGCTGCAGCAACATGGAAGTCACATAATGAGACTGAATTAGCCCTGGTCACTCAGGCTCCAGGGCACTATTTGTGTTCCAAATCCACCCTGCCACCACCTGCCAGACCTCAGACAAACACTCTGGGCCTCCGTCTCTTCATAAGTAAAACAAGAATGGTGATCTTCACTTCAGGCACTCACGGACAGGACTCAACAGGGCTCTGTGCACGCCAGATAGCAAGAGCACAAGGAACAGCAGCTCTTTTCCTAATACAGCTAGAGAATAAAGGTGGAGCCTGAGAGGGTGGTCCCAATTCTACTGGCAGCCTTCAGGGAAAAAGTCCACGATTTTACCTCAACTACTCCTTCTGACCTTCCCAGGTTCCAACAAGAGCATCATCTAAGGATAAAAAGACAATGATGTTGTTACAGAGGCACAGACCACTAATGAGGAAAAATAAGTTTAAAAATATTTAAATTTGTCTTTTTTTTTTAAATAATTGGTGTGATTATATGTTTCAAACAAAAGTTGCCACCTCTTGGATGTCTGAAAAGAAATCTGCCCAGCAAAGCAGACATGATGATTCTAAACCATTTGCAAAGTCTTTTACCCCTCCCCCCCAGAATCCTCATATGTTGGGGATCAGGGATTAGACATAAAGGCAATTTAACTTTTTAAACCAGAAAAAAGCCCCACAAATCACAGTTCCATGCACATACCTATGAATTTATCCAAAATATCTAGCATATACAAATTCTTTCACTGAACACACTGCAATGTGCCTTCATCATACTTAATTTCTGTTTAATTCTGTGTGATTTATCTATGGCCAAATTTCCATTTCTGTATCAATCAAAAGTAAATTAGTTGAATTTCCATTAAAGGTCATAATAAACTACAATATCATGTTAACTTATTTCCAAGAAGCGAAAGCTTCAAGCTTTATTGGTAATTAAGATCTTTACAAACAAACAAGGGCTCTTTAATAACTTAGTGCATATATATTATGTATTTGTGTATGTTTGAACATATAAATATGTATGTGTCATAAAAATCATTAAAAACTAAACCACATATCTCTGATAAGATTACATTTTAACCAAGAAACAAAAAATTGCCTCGATATAGTTCTATTTTATCCCTCAAAAAGAACGAGGCTTGATTTTCTAGAGTTCATCCCTTATGCATCTATGACAATCTTTGATACTAACAGGAAATATTTTCCCCTTGGCCCTCCTATCTAATGGACATAAAATCATTACTTTCAAATGCCATAATTACTGCCATAAAATGTCTAATGTCTCCCTCAGGAGTAATTAAGTAATTTCATTTCTGTACATCAGTGGCATTGGCAACTACATATTTTAGAAATTTACTGTTAATTTCTTATTTCCAGGCTCCCTCAAATGTTTCAGGTGCAAAGCTCTGGCCTCCCACTCTCTTCCTGCAACCCTGCTCTGAATCCTGTCCCCTCCCTCCCCTGCACCTGGCATTGCATAGCCTGCCCAGAAGGCAGGTGTGGGTGGGAACATCCCCTAAATGCTTCTGCAAGGCTTAGCTTCCTGCTGTGCTGTCTGTGTCTATTAGTAAAGGCAAAATGTCAAGGAAAGGATTCAATCAACCCCTTGTCTCTAAAACCAGGTATGTTATTTCAGCTTATTCTAAAAACTCATTATAATGTGATCATTTGGTATTGTTTTGTTTCCTAGGAAAAGCAGTGAACAGGTTACATGTCCAGATCTTTGGATATAATCTGTTGGAGAAAGGATCTGGGGCTGATGCATAGTTCTTACCCTACTGCCCAGCGCAAGCCCGGGCTGAGAACAGCAGAGCAATACAGGATAAACCCCGGGAGAGACAGAGGGAGGAACGAAAACTACTGCAGCCTGAAAGTCACCCTAGGAGAAAAAAAAATCATAGGCAGAATTCCTGAGTGCTGAAAAAACAGGGGGGAGAGGGGGAAGGTAGGGGAGAAGAATAAACAAAGAGAGGAAAAGAGAGAGGGAGAGAGAGAGACTGACACAGAAGTAAATGAAAACAGGAAGACAATAAAGAAGAGACAGAGGAGAAAAAGTGAGAGAAGAGAAGGGGAACAGAAACGGGGATGGGACTCGGAGACGACGTGGGAGAGAGCTAGAGGAAGCTGGCGACACCGGGAAGGAAAGGACCCCACAGTCAAAGGCAGGACTCAACAACCCTGTCCTGGGGAAAGGCTGCTGTGGAAGTGAGATGGACCCCGCCGCCCGCGCCCGTTCGCGGCTCTGTCCCTGCAGACAGGAGGGCGCGCCTCACCTGGGCTCTCTGGAGATGTGGAGCAAGAGGTGCTGGTGCAGCACAGCCTCCTCCTGGCCAAGAGCACAGCGCGTGGCTCTGAGCTTGGCGCTGGAGCCCTGAGGGCGGCCAGGGCCCGCCCCCAAGCCGCTCCCGCCTTCGGGGCGTGGCCTGGGCGTCGCCCACCCCCAGGGAAGCTCCAGCCTTCGGGGCGGGGCTTGCGGGTGGGCGGCCCCAGCAGGGGAGGGCGCCTCTGGCCAAAGAACCCGCAACCCCGGGAGAAAACCCCCTTCTGACCCCCTTCTGACCTTCCGACTTTCTGACCTTCTCCGGCTCAGCTCCACGGAGACGCCCCCAGCTAGCTTGGTCAGGGCCGGGCGCCATCGCCTGCGGGAGGGCGAGGGCGTCCTTTGGAGGCGGTGCCTGCTCTCGCCGACGCCCTCTGGTCCTGGGCGCCCGACTTCTCGCTCCTGGGCCCGCGGGGCCTCGGCGATGCGGGCGAGGGCTGCGCGCGGTGCCTGCGGCTCCAGTCTGCGCCGAGGACCCCCACGGCCTCCTGGCCCTCTTTCCCCCCGCAGCCTGGCGGCCCCTCGATCCGCACCTCCTCCCGCCGGAATCGCCCAGTTCCCCCCGGGAGCGCCCGCCGCCTCTGCTCCCCAGACCTCAGCTGTGACCACGCAACGCTCTGCCAGGAAGGCGAGCTCCGCGACTCGGGCCATGGTGGAAAATGACAGTTCAAGTGCGTTAAAATTAAGAACTTATACTTTGATTAAAAAACAACAAACGGAGTGAAAAAGCAAGCCACACACTGAAAGAAGATACTTGAAGCAATTGATAAAGGATTAGTATCCAGGATATATACTTTTAATGAATTAGTGTGAAAGAGAGGAACACCCAAAGCAAAGAGTGGACACAGACATGAATAGGCACTTCAAAGAGGAACCATTAACGACCAAAATCATGTGAACGGACGAAGTCTCTAGAGTAATTAGAAAATGCAAATTAAGACCACAAGGAGATGTTTAATCATTAGGCATAAATGGTAAAATATGATAATAACAACTGTCATGGAAGGCATGAAGCAAGGGAACCGTAATATGCTGGGGAGAAGTACACCCAATGTCATTGATTATAAAAGACCACTAATTTAGGATATTCTATTATACTAAATACAACTCCAAAAGAGGGGAAACAAACTGACAACCAACTAACTCAAATGCTTTTCATCACTTGCAATTTTTAAGTTATATAAAGAAAGATCTATTTTAGACTGTATTAATCCATTCTCACACTGCTATAAAGAACTGCCTGAGACTGGATAATTTATAAAGGAAAGAGGTTTAATTGACTCACAGTTCAGTGTGGCTGTGGAGGCCTCGGGAAACTTACAATCATGGTGGAAGGGGAAGCAAAATAGGTCCTTCTTCACAGGGTGGCAGGAAGGAGAAGAATGAGAGAAGTGCAGAGTGAAGGGGGTAAAAGCCCCTCACAAACCCACTAGATTGCCTGAGAACTCACTCACTATCACGAGAACAGCACAGGGCAACCACCCCCATGATTCAATCACCTCCCACTAAGTCCCTCCCCCTACATATGGGGATTACAATTAGGATTACAATTCAAGATTAGATTTGGGTGGGGAAACAGAGGCAGGCCATATTATTCCACCCCTGGTCCCTCCCAAATCTCATGTCCTCATATTTCAAAACACAATCATGCCTTTCCAACAGTCTGCCAAAGTCTTAACTCATTCCAGCATTAACCCAAAAGTCCAAGTTCAAAGTCTCATCTGAGACAAGGCAAGTCCTTTCCACCCATGAACCTGTAAAATCAAAAGAAAGTTAGTTATTTCCTAGATATAATGCAAGTACAGGCATTGAGTAAATACACCCATTCCAAATGGGAGAAATTGGCCAAAACAAAGGGACTACAGGCCCCATGCAAGTTTGAAACCCAATAGGGCAGTCATTAAACCTTACAGTTCCAAAATGACCTCCTTTGACTCCATGTCTCACACCCAGGTCATGCTGGTGCAAGATGTGGGCTGCCACGGCCTTGGGCAGCTCTGGCCCTGTGACTTTACAGGGTACAGCCACCCTCCCAGCTGCTTTCTTGGGCTGCCTTTGAGTGCCTGTGGCTTTTCCAGGCACAAGGTGCAAGTTGTCCGTGGATCTACCATTCTTGGATTTGAAGGGCAGTTGTCCTCTTCTCACAGCTCCACTAGGCAGTGCCCAAGTGGGGACTCTGTGAGGGAGCTCCAGCCCCACATTTCCCTTCTGCACTGCCCTAAAAGAGGTTCTCCATCAGGGCCCTGCCCTCGTAACAACTTCTGCCTGTTCATCCAGGTGTTTCCACACATCCTCTGAAATCTAGGCAGAGATTCCCCAACCTCAATTCTTTTTTTTTTTTTTTTCCTGACATGGAGTCTCACTCTGTTGCCCAGGCTGGAGTGCAGTGGCATGATCTCAGCTCACTGTGACCTCTACCTCCTGGGTTTAAGTGATTCTCCACTTCAGCCTCCCAGGTAGCTGGGATTACAGGCACCTGCCACCATGCCAGGCTAATTTTTCTATTTTTAGTACAGACAGAGTTTCACCATGTTGGCCAGGCTGGTCTTGAACTCCTGGCCTCAGGAGATCCACTGGCCTTGGCCTCCCAAGGTGCTGGGATTACAGGCTCACGTGAGCCACCACACCTGGCCCCAAACCTCAATTCTTGACTTCTGTGCACCCACAGGCCCAACACCATGTGCAAGCTTCCAAGGCTTGGGGCTTGAACCCTCTGAAACAATGGCTCAAGTTGTACCTTGGCCCCTTTAACCACCGCAGGAGCTGAAGCAACTGAGATGCAGGGCACTATGTTCCAAGGCTGCATAGAGGAGATGAGAGCCAATGGCCAATGAGCCTGGCCCACAAAACCATTTTTACCTCCTAGGTCTCTGGGCCTGTGATGGGAGGAGCTGCTGTAGATCTCTGAGATGACCTGGAGACATTTTCCCCATTGTCCTCATGATTAACATTCATCTCTTCATTATTTATGCAAATTTCTGCAGCAGGCTTGAATTTCCCCCAGAAAATGGGTTTTGCATTGCTATCACATCTTCAGGCTGCAAATTTTCTAAACTTTTATGCTGTGCTTCCTCTTGAACCCTTTGTTGCTTAGAAATTTCTTCCCCCAGATACCCTAAATCATCTCTCTCAAGTTCAAAGTTCCACAGACCTCCAGGGCAGGGGCAAAATGCCACCAGCCTCTTTGTTAAAACATAGCAAGAAGCACCTTTATCCTAGTTCCCAACAAGTTACTTATCTCCATCTGAGACCACCTCAGCCTGGACTTCATTATACATATCACTATCAGCATTTTGGTGAAAGCCATTCAACAAGTCTCTAGGAAGTTCCAAACTTTCCCACATCATCCTGCCTGTTTTCTTGTGGGCCCTCCAAACTGTTCCAATCTCTGCCTGTTACCCAGTTCCAAAGTCACTTCCACATTTTTTGATATCTTTACAGCAGCACCCCACTACCTGATACCAATTTATTGCACTAGTCTGTTCTCATGCCGCTGTAAAGAACTGCTCAAAACTGGGCAATTTATAAAGGAAAGAGAGATTTAATTGACTCACAGTTCAGCATGGCTGGGGAGGCCTCAGGAAACTTACAGTCGTGGCGAAAGGGGAGGCAAACACGTCCTTCACATGATGGCAGGAAGGAGAAGAATGAGAGAAATGCAGAATGAAGGGGGGGAAGCCCCTCACAAAATCATCAGATCTCATGCGAACTCACTATCACGAGAACAGCACATCACCTCCATGATTCGACCACTTCCTATGAGGTCCCTCACTCAACACGTGGGGGTTACAATTTGAATTATAATTCAAGATGAGATTTGGGTAGGAACACAGAGCCAGAACATATACACTTGCTAGAAATTTTCTAAAATTATATGCCACTCTTGTGCATACAAAAATGGAGAAAATAAAATTGATTAAGGTATTTCTACAAATGTTTTACAGTAACACTCTGACTTCTGAATCCCGCTGGAATCCCACTTGGTTGTGCCAATGTTTTTCCACACACTATACCCTCTCTGCCATTCAAAGCCGTGGTCATACAGCAGTTTTGACACTGGGATGTGAACTCATTCACACTCCTGCCCTAGAGATGGGGCCTGTGTTCCCTCCCATTGACTCTTGGTATCCCACTGACTGCTTGGATTAATAGAGTACGGTGGAATTGACACTGTGTGATTCCCAAGGTGATGCCATAAAAGGCTCTACAATTCCTCCTTGTACCTCTGGTAGAATTCGGCTGTGAATCCACCTGGTCCTGGACTTTTTTTGGTTGGTAAGCTATTGATTATTGCCACAATTTCAGAGCCTGTTATTGGTCTATTCAGAGATTGAACTTCTTCCTGGTTTAGTCTTGGGAGGGTGTATGTGTCGAGGAATTTATCCATTTCTTCTAGATTTTCTAGTTTATTTGCATAGATGTGTTCGTAGTATTCTCTGATGGTAGATTGTATTTCTGTGGGATCGATGGTGATATCCCCTTTATCATTTTTTATTGCATCTATTTGATTCTTCTCTGTTTTCTTCTTTATTAGTCTTGCTAGCAGTCTATCAATTTTGTTGATCTTTTCAAAAAACCAGCTCCTGGATTCAGTAATTTTCTGAAGGGTTTTTTGTGTCTCTATATCCTTCAGTTCTGCTCTGATTTTAGTTATTTCTTGCCTTCTGCTAGCTTTTGAATGTATTTTCTCTTGCTTTTCTAGTTCTTTTAATTGTGATGTTAGGGTGTCAATTTTTGATCTTTCCTGTTTCCTCTTGTGGGCATTTAGTGCTATAAATTTCCCTCTACACACTGCTTTGAATGTGTCCCAGAGATTCTGGTATGTTGTGTCTTTGTTCTCGTTGGTTTCAAAGAATATCTTTATTTCTGCCTTCATTTCGTTATGTACCCAGTAGTCATTCAGGAGCAGGTTGTTCAGTTTCCATGCAGTTGAGCGGTTTTGAGTAAGTTTCTTAATCCTGAGTTCGAGTTTTATTGCACTGTGGTCTGAGAGACAGTTGTTATAATTTCTGTTCTTTTACATTTGCTGAGGAGTGCTTTACTTCCAACTATGTGGTCAATTTTGGAATAGGTGTGGTGTGGTGCTGAAAAAAATGTATATTCTGTTGATTTAGGGTGGAGAGTTCTGTAGATGTCTATTAGGTCTGCTTGGTGCAGAGCTGAGTTCAATTCCTGGGTATCTTTGTTAACTTTCTGTCTTATTGATCTGTCTAATGTTGACAGTGGGTGTTAAAGTCTCCCATTATTATTGTGTGGGAGTCTAAATCTCTTTGTAAGTCACTAAGGACTTGCTTTATGAATCTGGTTGCTCCTGTATTGGGTACCATTCCTTCTGAAACTATTCCATGGAAACTAATCAATAGAAAAAGAGGGAATCCTCCCTAACTCATTTTATGAGGCCAGCATCATCCTGATACCAAAGCCTGGCAGAGACATTACCAAAAAAGAGAATTTTAGACCAATATCCTCGATGAACATTGATGCAAAAATCCTCAATAAAATACTGGCAAACTGAATCCAGCAGCACATCAAAAAGCTTATCCACCATGATCAAGTGGGCTTCATCCCTGGGATGCAAGGCTGGTTCAACATACACAAATCAATATATGTAATTCAGCATATAAACAGAACCAAAGACAAAAACCACATGATTATCTCAATAGATGCAGAAAAGGCCTTTGACAAAATTCAACAATGCCTCATGCTAAAAACTCTCAATAATTTAGGTATTGATGGGACGTATCTCAAAATAATAAGAGCTATCTATGACAAACCCACAGCCAATATCATACTGAATGGGCAAAAACTGGAAGCATTCCCTTTGAAAACTGGCACAAGACAGGGATGCCCTCTCTCACCACTCCTATTCAACATAGTGCTGGAAGTTCTGGCCAGGGCAATCAGGCAGGAGAAGGAAATAAAGGGTATTCGACTAGGAAAAGAGGAAGTCAAATTGTCCCTGTTTGCAGATGACAGGATTGTATATCTAGAAAACCCCACTGTTTCGGCCCCAAATCTCCTTAAGCTGATAAGCAACTTCAGCAGTCTCAGGATACAAAATCAATGTACAAAAATCACAAGCATTCTTGTACACCAATCACAGACAGAGCCAAATCATGAGTGAACTTCCATTCACAATTGCTTCAAAGAGAAGAAAATACCTAGGAACCCAACTTACAAGGGATGTGAAGGACCTCTTCAAGGAGAACTACAAACCACTGCTCAATGAAATAAAAGAGGATACAAACAAATGGAAGAACATTTCATGCTCATGGGTTGGAAGAATCAATATCATGAAAATGGCCATACTGCCCAAGGTAATTTATAGATTCAATGCCATCCCCATCAAGCTACCAATGACTTTCTTCACAGAATTGGAAAAAACTACTTTAAAGTTCATATGGAAGCAAAAAAGAGCCCCCATCGCCAAGTCAATCCTAAGCCAAAAGAACAAAGATGGAGGCATCACCCTACCTGACTTCAAACTATACTACAAGGCTACAGTAACCAAAACAGCATGGTACTGGTACCACAACAGAGACATAGATCAATGGAAGAGAATAGAGCCCTCAGAAATAATGCCACATATCTACAACTACCTGATCTTTGACAAACCTGACAAAAACAAGCAATGGGGAAAGGATTCCCTATTTAATAAATGGTGCTGGGAAAACTGGCTAGCCATATGTAGAAAGCTGAAACTGGATCCCTTCCTTATACCTTATACAAAAATTAATTCAAGATGGATTAAAGACTTACATGTTAGACCTAAAACCATAAAAACCCTAGAAGAAAACCTAGGCAATACCATTCAGGACATAGGCATGGGCAAGGACTTCATGTCTAAAATGCCAAAAGCAATGGCAACAAAAGCCAAAATTGACAAATGGGATCTAATTAAACTAAAGAGCTTCTGCACAGCAAAAGAAACTACCATCAGAGTGAACAGGCAACCTACAAAATGGGAGAAAATTTTTGCAACCTACTCATCTGACAAAGGGCTAATATCCAGAATCTACAATGAACTCAAACAAACTTACAAGAAAAAAACAAACAGCCCCATCAAAAAGTGGGCAAAGGATATGACCAGACACTTCTCAAAAGAAGACATTTATGCAGCCAAAAAACACATGAAAAAATGCTCATCATCACTGGCCATCAGAGAAATGCAAATCAAAACCACAATGAGATACCATCTCATACCAGTTAGAATGGCCATCATTAAAAAGTCAGGAAACAACAGGTGCTGGAGAGGAAGTGGAGAAATAGGAACACTTTTACACTGTTTTTGGGACTGTCAACTAGTTCAACCACTGTGGAAGTCAGTGTGGCAATTCCTCAGGGATCTAGAACTAGAAATACCATTTGACCCAGCCATCCCATTACTGGGTATATACCCAAAGGATTATAAATCATGCTGCCATAAAGACACAGGCACATGTATGTTTATTGCGGCACTATTCACAATAGCAAAGAGTTGGAACCAACCCAAATGTCCAACAACGATAGACTGGATAAAGAAAATGTGGCATATACACCATGGAATACTATGCAGCCATAAAAAGTGATGAGTTCATGTCCTTTGTAGGGACATGGATGAAACTGGAAACCATCATTCTCAGTAAACTATCGCAAGGACAAAAAACCAAACACTGCATGTTCTCACTCATAGGTGGGAATTGAACAATGAGAACACATGGACGCAGGAAGGGGAACATCACACTCTGGGGACTGTTGTGGGGTGGGGGAGGGGGGAGGGATAGCATTAGGAGATATACCTAATGCTAAATGACACGTTAATGGGTGCAGCACACCAACATAGCACATGTATACATATATAACAAACCTGCACATTGTGCACATGTACCCTAAAATTTAAAGTATAATAATAATAAAATTAAATTTAAAAAAAGAAAAGAAAAAAAAAGGCTCTTCAATTTCTGACTTGCTCCCTGAAAATACTTACTCTTGGAACTCCGAGCCACCTGTTAAAGCCCAAGCACCTTTAAGCCACCATGCTGAGAGGAAGCCCAGGTCATACAGGGAGGCCACATGCAGAGTCTCCATTCACAGTTCTAGCTGAGCCCAGCTTTTGAGTCCTCCTGCCAGAACCCACACTTGTGAGTGGAGGAGCCTCCAGAAATTCCAGTGTCCAATCCTTCAAGTCATGTCGGGCTGCTCAAGCCTTCCCATCAGGGGCTCCAGACATGTGGAGCCCTCCCCACTCTGCCCTGAGTGTCTGACCCTCAGAACCTGTGAGTGTGATAAAATGGGCCTTGTTCTGTGTCCCTAAGTGTGGGGTGGCCTGGTGCACAGCAGTAGAGAACCAGAATGTCCCTCATTCAAAGGACACTGGTAACACTGCAGTTTCCATCTCCCGCCAGGTCTGCCATCCCCTGGGGGACCTCAGTATCATGCAAATGACCTCTCACTGCCAACATTCTGGCCTCCCAGTCCTTGACCTCCTCACCCACAGTGATGTCCTCACCTAAGTCACCTGAGCTAACTCTCCCAGTAAACAAAAAGGCAGGATCTTGGGGGCAGGTGGTGGTTTAAGGGACACTGTCAGGGCTATTGTAAGGGAAATAGAGGTTTTGTCTTACACCCCCTTTATAGATCCTATGACTCCCCCTGGTGTTGTCAACATGCAGGACATTGGGCAGAGCTGCAGGTCACAGTCACCATGTCACCCTTCCTGTCAATCATAACAGAGAATTCTGCCCCCAGGGTAGGGGGATAGCCAGGCAGGTAGCTGGAGGCAAGTCTCTCAAAGCCAGCTGCTGACCCTAGTCTCTGTAACCTGGGCAGTTTCCAGGTGGAGGACCTCGATGTGCACTGGTGACAGAGCATGAGGGTTGCAGCCCCTGGGCACAGGGGGAGGCAGCAGAGAAGGTGGCCAGAGGTAGCCTGTGCTCAGCCCACCAGGGCCCTGGCACAGGGACCCAAGAGTGAGGTGGGGTCACAGGAGCAGCCAGAAAATGGGGAGCTGCTGCCATAGTGAACCCTTCTTGGCACTCTTCTTGCTGTTGCTGCTGCCTTCTCTGCCACTTAGTTTGGGGAGCTTCAAGTACTAAAGCCCTGGCTGGAGAATCTTCTACCACCACCCACACGCAGTCTCCATAAACTTCCAAGACTACCAAGACCGGAGTGCAATCCATGGCTAAGGCCACAAGGAGAAGATTCTGAAATACTGCAATATAAGCGCTCCTTCTACAACTTGGAGAGCCACGTGACAGTCTCTGCACTTTCAGGAACAGTCTGGTCTGTCTTGGGTTGGCCCTGGGAAAGCTGGGATGTGCATTAGGCACCTTCTGGCTCTCAAAGAAGGAAAGGGGGCCAGTGTTAAGCCTTGGAGAAATTGTCTTGGTTCCCTTTCCCACTCCTCCTGCTGGGTGGGAATACACTCTATGCTTACTCACTAGTAGCAGTGGTGCAATCTTCAGGAGAATGTTGAAGCCCTTTCTGGTCTCCAAAGCCCTTCCCCTGCACTCCTGGCAACCTCACTACAATCCTGGACTGTGAGTAGCTCAGGTATTTTTATATCTGGCTTCCTGGTCAGGGGTGACCCCTGGAGGTTGGAGAAGTACCCAGAGGCAGGTGGTGGGACAAGACTCAGGCTTCCTGTGCTGGGCTGTTTCCAGCATCGCAGGTTGAACTCCCTCTGATGTTTATAGTTTCCCCTGTATGCTGATGCTTGGGGAACAAAGACCCCAACTCACCAGTTCCTAAGCAAAGCCAGCAATGGTGGGGGCTCCCTGCCTCCTGGAAGTCCCTCCTCCCTGTTCAGCTTAGGGACTTCCAAGATGCCCTGGACAGGTCTTGCCCCTTGATCCTTAGGGGTGGTGATTCTCCTCTTGGGCATCTGATTGGACTTGAACAAAGGATGGACTTCATGGGGGCCTGGCAGCCTTTTTGAGTCTATTGTTCCAGAGTGGCAGTAAGGGTCCAAAGGGTCCTCTCAGCTGCCCTCTGCTACAAGTCCTCTACCCACTCCCCTAGTGTTCTGCGTGGGACCCCAGTGAGGGCACAGCTCAGGCCTGGGATGGATGGGGAAGGTCTCTGGGTGCAGGTGGGGAATGTGAAATAACATTCAGCACTTGCCGCATGCCAAGCAGGGTGCTGAGCACATCCAACCCCCCAAGGAGCTAGCCATGCTTACGTGCTAGGTAGGGAGGCACAAGGTGTTCCAGCCTGTGCACAGGGTAAGGACTGGATGGGCCTCTGGGTCCTGGCTGAGCCCTCTTGTCCTTCCATTCTCCAGTGCTCCCAACTTCCGGCACTGGATGGCAGGTGCTGGCTGGCTGCCCCACACATCGGCCTGCCCCAGGCTGCCATTGCACCAGATGTTGCTGCCCATGAGATTCCAGAGGCCTCTCCCCAAACCGCTCAGGACCCCAACAGCTCACTGGACTCCCTAGCTAGGTGGTGGCCCCAGAGGGCTTTTGTGGTCCAACCTCAGTAAATGCAGGTGATGGGAAGATGGGGTGGGGAAGCTGTGGGTTTTTGCCTGAATCATGTTCCCTCTGCTCTGTCTTGTTTGCTGGATTTCAAGATTCATAGTTCAGAGAGTGCTTAGGGCCTGGAGACTGTGAGGGCCTCAAAGCTGGTCAAGCTCAATCTCTTCCCATCCCGCTTGGGGCAGGGACCCCTTATCTCTGCTCACAGAACCCCATGACCTGGGGCACACATCCTCCTGAGCCAGCCCACTCTTTTGGAGAGATACTTCCTTGCAC
Source organism: Symphalangus syndactylus (assembly GCF_028878055.3). NCBI lineage: Eukaryota > Metazoa > Chordata > Mammalia > Primates > Hylobatidae > Symphalangus > Symphalangus syndactylus. The sequence continues at coordinate 85,915,511 of NC_072426.2, forward strand.
AAAGCACCATTTTTATACTTCCCCAAAAATGACCTCATCTAGAATAAATAGGCTTCATTGTCCTCTTATTAATGCAGGAAATTTCCTTTTTATTTCATTTTGTTTTCCTGCTTAATACTGTTGTGTTCCCCAGGAATGTTTCCTGCTCCAGGCTGACAAGTCCTCAGTCTCCGTGCCTTCCTCACCTACTGGCTTCCTTGCTCACTTCCTTCAGCCTGGGCCTCTGATTTCAGGCTGACCTAGTGACCGTGCACTGGGGGCCTGCGCTGTGGGGTCCCCTGCACCAGCCCACGTTTCCCGCTTATCTTTACCACCAGCCGTGAAGTAGGGGTGGGGACGATGTTTAGCCCTGGGGAGAGGAGGAAACTGGCTCAGAGAGGTTAAGTAGCATGCCCTAGACATTTAGCGGATTCAAACTTGGGTCTTATAACTTGTGTCTACCTGATCCACAATCCATGCTATTAGATTTTTTAAGTTATTAATTGTGATAAAATATATACAACATAAAATCGGCCATTTTAACTAGTTTTAAGTGTACCATTCCTTGACATTAAGTACATTCACAGTTTTGCACCCATCACCACCATGCATCTCCAGAATTTTCTCATCCTCACATACTGAAAGTCTCTACTCACTGAACAATTACTACCCATTTCTCCCTCTTCCGACCCGTGGTAATCTCTATTCTGTTTCCTGTATGTATGAATTGTCCACCGCAGGTATCTCACGTAAGTGGAGTTATACAATATATTCACACAAACATACAATATTTGACTTTTTCTATCTGACCTATTTCACTTAGCAAAAGGTTTTCAAGGTACATCCATGTTATGCCATCTATCAAATTTCATTCGTTTCTATGGCTGAATAATATTTCTCTGCATGTATATGTACCACTTTTTGTTTACCCATTCATGTGTTGATGAACACTTGGGTTAGTTTACCATCTGGCTATTGTGAATAATGCTGCTATGAATACTGGCAAACACATATCTGTTTGAGTTTCTGCTGTCACTTCTTTTGGGTATATACATATTTACAAGTGGAATTCATGGATCATATGGTAATTCTATGTTTAACTTTCCGAGGAACTGCCAAGCCGTCTACCACAGTGGATGCACCATTTTACGCTCCTAGCAACCATGCACAATGGGTCCAATTTTTCTACAGTCTCTCCAACACTTGTTATTTTATCTTTTTTGATAATAGCCATCCCAATGGATGTGAAGTTGTATCTCATTGTGGTTTTCACTGGCATTTCCTTAATGACTAGTGATGTTGAGCCTCTTTTCATGTGCTTATTGGACATTTGTATATCTTCTTTGGAGAAATGTCTACTTAAGTCTTTTGCTTAATTTTTGTTGGACTTGTTTGATTTTTGTTGTTGATATGTAGGAGTTCTTTATATATTACGGATATTAATCTCTTATCAGATACTTAATTTGCAAATGTTCTTTTCCATTCTGTGGACTGTCTTTTCACTTTCTTGATACTCTCCTTTGATGCATAAAAATGTAATTAGCATGGACAAAGTTCAGTTTTTGACTTTTTTCTTTCTTTATCTGTGCTTTTGGTGTCATATTCAAAAAATTATTATCAAATCCAATGTCATAAAGGTGTTCTCCTATGTTCTCTACTAAGATTTTTGTAGTTTTATCTCATATATTTAGATTTTGATTCATTTTGGGTTAACTTCTGTAATGGCATATAGTAAGGGTCCAGTTTCATTCTTTTGCATGTGGATATGCAGTTTTTACAGCACCATTTGTTGAACCTACTGTCCTTTTCCAGATTAGATAGTCTTGGCAACATTTTTAAAAAATCAATCAACCATATACATAAAGGTTTATTTCTATGCTTTCTATACTGTTCATTGGTCTGTATATCTCTCTTTAAACCAGTACTACATTGTTTTGATTGCTGTGGCTTTGTAATAAATATTGAAATCAGAAAACACAATTACTCTGCTTTCTCCTTTTGAAGATTTTTTGAGGGGCTAAGGGGTAGTATTTGTAATCTCTTGAGATTCCATGTGAATTTTGTATCGATTTTTCTATTTCTGCAACAAAAATGCTGTTGAGATTTTGGTAAAGATTACACTAAATCTGTAGATGTCTTTGGCTAGTATTGTCAGTCTAACAATATTAAGCCTTCTAATCTTTAAACATAAAATGTCTTTCGATTTATTTCTATCTTTAAATTCTTTTAACAATGTTTCGTGGTTCTCAGTATACCTATTTTTGCCTCCTTCACTTAATTTATTCCTCAGTATTTTATTTGTGAGGTGCTATTGTAAATAGAATTGTTATCTTAATTTCACTTGATTTTTTATTGTTAGTCTATAGAAATGCAACTAATTTTTGCATGTCAATTTTGTATCTTGCTACTTTACTAAATTTATTTATTAGCTCTTACAGTTTTTTGTGGAATCTTTAGGGTTTTCACATGTAAGATCATATCATTCATAAACAGGGACAATTTTGCCTCTTCTTTGCAATTTGGATGCCTTTTATTTTTATTTCCTGCCTAACTGCTCTGGCTTAAATTTCCATACTATGTTGAATGGACACAATGAAAATGGACATCTTTGTATTGCTCTTGATCTTAGGGGAAACATTTTTTATCTTTCAGCATTGAGTATTTTAGCTGTGTATTTTCACATACGGCCTTTTTCATGTTGAAGAATTTTTCTCTATTCTTAATTTGAGTGTCTTAATCAAAACAGGTATTGAATTTTATCAAATACTTTTCTTTATCAATGGAGATCATGCAGTTGTCTTAATTCTACTAATGAAGTGTGTAATACTGATTTTTTAATGTTGAATCATTTTTAAATTATGGAAATAAATCTCATTTGTTGGGGATATACAAATCTTTTAATAAACTGTGGAATTCAGTTTGCAGTATTTTGTCGAGGATTTTTACACTAATATTGATAAGGGATTTTGGTGTATAGCTTTCTTACAGTGTCTTTGTGTGGCTTTTGTATTAGTGCAGTGCTGGCCTTTATAGATTTCGTTTAGAAGTGTTCCATCACCTACAGATTTTTGGAAGAGTTTGCAAAGGATTTTTCCTTACATATTTGGCAGAATTTACCAGTGAAGCCATCTGGTCCTGGACTTTTCTTTGTTGAGAGGTTTTTATAACTAATTCAATCTCCTTACTATTATAGGTCTGTTCTGATTTTCTATTTCTTCACAATTTTTTTAAATTTTTTATTTTTCATCAACTTTTATTTTAAGTTCCGGGGTACACGTGCAGGATGTGCAGATTTGTTACATAGGTAAATGTATGCCGTGGTAGTTTGCTGCACAGATCATCCCATCACCTAGGTAGTAACCCCAGCATCCATGAGCTGTTCTTTCTGACGCTCTCCCTCCAACAGGCTCCAGTGTGTGTTTGTTCACCCTCATGTGTCCATGTGTTCTTATCATTCAGCTCCCACTTATGAGTGAGAACATGTGGTGTTTAGTTTTCTGTTCCTGCATTAGTTTGCTAAGGATAATAGCTTCCATCTCCATCCATGTCCCTGCAAAAGACATGATCTCATTCGTTTTTATGGCAACATATTATTCCATGGTGTATATGTACCACATTTTCTTTTTCCAGTCTATCGTTCATAAGCATTTTGGTTGATTTCATGTCTTTGTTGTTGTGAATAGTGCTGCAATGAATATACACAGGCATGTATCTTTAAAGTAGAATGATTTATATACCTTTGGGCATACAGCCAGTAATGCTATTGCTGGGTCAAATGGTATTTCTGCCTCTAGGTCTTTGAGGTATCACCACACTGTCTTCCACAATGGTTGAACTAATTTACACTCCCATCGACAGTGTAAAAACATTTCTTTTTGTCTTTAACCTCGCCAGCATCTGTTGTTTTTTGACTTTTAAATAATCGCCATTCTGACTGGCATCAGATAGTATCTCACTGTGGTTTTGATTTGCGTTTCTCTAATGATCAGTGATGTTGAGCTTTTTTTCATACGTTTGTTGGCTGCATGAATGTCTTCTCTTGAGAAGTGTCTGTTCATGTCCTTTGCCCACTTTTTAATGGGGTTGTTTGTTTTTTTCTTGTAAATTTGTTTAAGTTCCTTGTAGACTCTGGATATTTAACCTTTGTCAGATGGATAGATTGCAAAAATTTTCTCCCATTCTGCAGGTTGTCTGTTCACTCTGATGATAGTTTCTTTTGTCAAGTTTTTCTTCTGTTGCAATTATTTTTGATGTTTTCGTCATCAAATCTTTGCCCGTGCCTATGTCCAAGTGGTATTGCCTAGGTTTTCTTATAGAGTTTTGGGTTTTACATTTAAGTATTTAATCCATCTTGAATTAATTTTTGTATAAAGTGTAAGAAAGGGGTGCAGTTTCAATTTTCTGCATATGGTTAGCCAGCTATCCCAGCAACATTTATTAAATAGGGAATTTATTCCCCTTTGCTTGTTTTTGACAGTTTTGTCAAAGATCAGATGGTTGTAGGTGTGGTCTTATTTCTGAAAATGAGAGTGGGAAAATGACTACCAATTTAACAGTAATAAAAAATATTATAATGACATACTATGAACATCTGAACACCAACAAATAGAATTTAATAGATGAAATGGGATAATTCCTAGAAACACACAGTCTATCAAAATCTAATCATGTTCTTTATGAGCACCCAGATTCATAAGAACACACAAATTCATAAAAAACATTTTATCTATTTAATTCCATTTGTTGGTGTACAGATGTTCATTATATGTGCTTATAATCTTTTTTATTTCTGTTAAATTGGTAGTCATAGTCCCACTCTCATTTTCTGATTTTAGTAATTTGAGTAACCCTTCTTTTATTCTAAGTCATCCAAGATAGAAGTTTGTCAATTTTGTTGATCTTTCCAAAAAAAAAAAAACACACACACAGACTTTTGGTTTCATTGATATTCTCTATTTTTCTGTTCTCTTTTTCTTTTATCTCTGCTGTAATATTTTTTTTTCCTTTGCTATCTTTGGGTATAATTTTCTTTTGGTTTTCTAGTTACATAAGATGTAAAGTCAGTTTATTGATTGAAGAGCTTTTCTAACTTGTTCATTTAGAGTTATAAATTACCCTCTTAGCACTGCTTTCCTTGCATCTCATAGGTTTTAGAATGTTGTGTTTTCATAGTCATTAATCTCAAGGTACAGACTGTCCCTGACTTATGATTGTTCCATTAATGACTTTTCAACTTAGCAGTGGGTTTAATGGGATATATCTCCATTGTATGCCAAGAAGCATTTGTATTTTCTAATACTCTTTGTGATTTCTTCTTTGTCCTTTTGTTTATTTGAGAGTATTTTGTTTGATTTCCACATATTGGTGAATTTTTTAGTTTTCCCTCTGGTATTTATTTCTAGTTTATTCCATTGTGATTGGAAAAAATGTTCTGTATGATTTAAAACTTTCTAGATTTTTTAAGACTTGTTTTGTGGCCTAACATGTGATCTATCCTGGAGAATATCCCATGTGCACTTGAGAAAAACATGTATTCTGCTATCTTTGAGCAGAAGGTTTTGTATATGTGTGTTATGTACACTTAGTTAAAAGAGATGTTCAAGTCCTCTATTTTCTTGTTTCTATCTTTTCTTACATTCTATCTGATTCTATACTTGATTAAAGTAGGGTACTGAAGTCTCCAACTATTAACGTAAGTCTTTCTATTTCTCCCTTTAATTCTGTCAACATTTGTTTAATAAATTTCATAGCTCTGATTTTTGGTACATATCTGTTTATAGTTGTTTTATCTTCTTAGTGAACTGACCCTTTTATTAATATAAATCTTTCTTTGTCTCTTATGCTAGTTTTTTTAACTTAAATTCCATTTTGTCTAATATTACTGTGATTATCCTCACTCCCTTTTGGTCTTCATTTGCATGTAATGTCTTTTTCCATCCTTTAATTTTCAACATATGTGTGCTTTTAGATCTGAAATGAGTCTCTTGACAGCAAGTAGATGGAGCATGAATTACTGATAGGGAAGAACTTACTTATGTCATTTTATATTTGCTCTCTGTATATCTTCTAGATTTTTTGTTCCTCATTTTCTCCATTTCGGTCTTCAGTTGTGTTTAGGTAATTTTTTGCAATGACACATTTTGATACCTTGCTTATTTCCTTTTGTGTGTATTGTATTATATCATATTATAGATATTTCCTTTTTTATTACATGTGATTACATGTAATATCCTAAAGTTATAACTATCTAATTTGAGTTGCTACCAACTTTAACTTAACTTTAATTGTAAACAGTAGACTTGAGTATAGCTTTGTGCCCCTGTACAGCTTTGTGCCCCTCTTTATCAATGTTTTATGTGCCCAATAACAGATTTATAATGATTTTTGTGCATTTGCCTTTTAAATTCTATAGAAAAATAATAGAGTTACAAGCCAAGGTTACAATATTACTGACTTTTATATTTTCTCATGTATTTATTTTTACCAGAAACCTATGTTTATATGACTTCAAGCTATTGTCTAGTGCCCTTGAATTTTCACCTAAAAGATTCCCTTTAGCATTTCTTATAAGACAAGTGGTAATGAAGTCCCTCGGCTTTTATTTGTTAATGCTTCAAATATGTTCCTTATTTTTAGAAGACAGTATGGCAGAACATGGAACTCTTTGTTAATAGCTTTTTTATTTCAGTTCTTTAAACAAATCAGTAATTCCTGATTTCCTTTATTTCTCTTTTCTTTCTCTTTTGTTTGTTTGCTTGTTCAGAAAAAGTCTCATTCTGTCTCCCAGGCTGAAATGCAGTGGCATGATCATGGTTCACTGCAGCCTCAACCTCCCAGGCTCAAGCAATCCTCCCACCTCAGCCTCCCAAGTAGCTGGGGCTAGAGGGATGCACCACCAAACCCAGTTATTTATTTATTTTAATTAGAGATGGATCTCACTATGTTGCCCAGGGTGATCTCAAACTCCTGCAATTAAGAATTCCCCCATCTTGATTGATTATAGGTGTGAGCCACCATGCCTAGCCTCTTTATGTCTTCTTGTTTTTCCTCACCTCTTTGAGCATATCTAAGATAGATATTTTAAGTCTTTGTCCAGTATGTCTAAAATATTGGCTTCTTTGGGGGCAGTCTTTGTCCATTTATTTAGTTCCTTTAAATGAGCTATGTTTTTCTGTTTCTTTTTAAGTCTCGTGTTTTTTATTTTGTTTTTGTTGTTGTTGAAAGTTGGGTGTTTGATTATTATAATGTAGTAACTCTATAATTTGTATCCTCCCCACTTCCCCATAAGTTAATGGATTTTTTTTGTTTTTTAATTGTAAAATCCTGTAGTAGTTTGTTCATTTTGAAAATTTTTCTAACTATTTTTACAAAGACCATTCCTGGTTGTGTAGGATCACTGAAATTTTTCCTTCTGTAGTTCATGTTCAGGTGATGTTTTGACAGATTTATTTGAACGCCAGGAGCTAAGACAAAAGGAAAACCACTAAAAAATTTAACAGAAAGAACAGCCACATTTCCCTGTCTTTGCAGATTGGTTTTGTTCTGGGCACTCCTTCACAACTTAACGAGACTTGCTCTAAGTCTATGGAAAGCTTAAAGTGTGGACTTTTCTGAGCACACATCTTGCCTGGGCATGTCCATGACTTTCTAAATTCCCCTGTGTACACAGCTTATCCTAAACATCCTAGTTCCCAAAGAGTCACACCTAGCTTCTCCTGGGGGTCTTTGATGGTCTATTGTGTATTCACGCAAACTCTCTTGCCTCAGGCATCTATGGGGCTTTTTGTCCCCTGTAGATTTGTCATCACTTTTACTAGAAGTGCTTACCACATTTTCTAGATGTGTTCTGACTGAGCTATATGAGATAGAGTAGAGGGAGCTAGTCTTTTGGGTGTCGTCCAGCCAGGTTAGAACAGATATACACAGAAATGTGCAAGTAAGAGCTACACTGCTCCCTCTAGTTCGTAGACAACCACTTGGAACTGGGTCACTGCTCAAGACCAAAACTGCCAATATGCTGTGAAAGTGTTGCAGAAAAGATATGTGAAAACTGAAAGGAGCCTGCCCCTCCACACCTGAGAGTATTTCTCTCAAGGAGGAGACAAGAGACTGAGAAAAGAAATAAGGCACAGAGACAAAGTATAGAGGAAGAAAACTGGGCCCAAGGGACCAGCGCTCAGCAAGTGAGGACCTGCACCAGCACTGGTCTCTGAGTTTCCTCAGTATTTATTGATCACTATCTTTACTATCTCAGTGAGGGGCATGTGGCAGGACTATAGGGTAATGGTGGGGAGAGGGTCAGCAGGAAAACATGTGAGCAAAGGAATCTGTGTCATAAATAAGTTTAAGGAAAGGTACTGTGTCTGGATGTGCACGTAGGCCAGATTTATGTTTAACTTTACACATACATCTCAGTGCAGTAAAGAGTAGCAGAGCAGTATTGCTGCCAGCATGTCTCACCTCCAGCCATAGGGCAGTTTTCTCCTATCTCAGTAAATAGAATGTATGGTCGGGTTTCACACTGAGATATTCCATTCCCAGGGACGAGCAGGAGAGTTTTTATCTCAACTGCAAAGAGGCCTTACTCTTTCACTAATCCTCATCATCACAGACCCTTTACGAGTGTTGGGCTGGGGGACTGTGAGGTCTTTCCCTTCCCATGAGGCCATAGCTTGGGCTGTCTCAGTTGGGGGAAACCTGGACAATACCCACTACAATACCCAGGCTTTCTTGGGCAGAGGTCCCTGCAGCTTTCCACAGTGCATTGTGTCCCTGGTTAATTGAGAATGGAAAATGGCAATGACTTTTACCAAGCATACTGCCTGCAAACAAATTGTTAACAAGGCACATCCTGCACAGCCCTAAATCCATTAAATCTTGATTCAATACAGCACATGTTTCTGTGAGCATGGGGTTGGGGCTAAGGTTACAGATTAACAGCATCTCAAAGCAGAACAATTTTTCTTAGTACAGATTAAAATGGAGTTTCTTATGTCTTCCTTTTTCTGCATAGACACAGTAACAGTCTGATCTCTCTTCCTTTCTCCCACAAAAACACCACAAAACTTTCCTGTGATTTTGAAGGTAGTTTTTCTCGGTTGGGAACCTGGTATATTGCAGTAGATCTTTGATTACTGTTTTCCTGAGTCCCTGAAAAGTTGGCATACACAGATTCTGTTTTTTTCTTTCAGTGTTTCTATGGGGGAGCAAGGGCTTGGAGTGTTCAAGCCACCATTTTGCTGACATCATTCCATGCTGCTAGTTTTTGCTTATAATTTCATTTTTACATTAATTAAGGAAAAGCTTGAAGATAAATGTAAATATCAAATGCTCCATGAAGGCTCACAAAAAAAAAAAAAGCCCAAGGCTCCTGCTCAACTCTTTCGCACTTCTGATCCCACTCCCCAGAAGCAGCCACTTGCAAGTATTTTAGCTTTTTCTTCTGATTCTACGTCGTTAAGAATATGCTTGTACTGACTGCTGTTTCTTGCTGTTGGCAGCTTACATATTCTCTGTTGACTTCTTCCTATGCGGAAAGAGTATTCAGCTTTCTCATAGCTGAGTTTTCCTACAGGATTCAATCCTACCCACTTCCATTTCTGCAATGTGGTTATATCACTATGATGTTTTGGTCTCAAATTGTAATGGTAGAGGTTATTCTCCAATGTTTGGTGATCCTGGTCTCTCTGTTCTCATGTAAGACTGGGGCACTAAACCGTAAGTAGAACTCTGTGTGCCAGAAGCCCACGTAGTTTGCACTGTTCCATGTTGCCTCCTTCTAGGGACCTGTCAGTTCATGTGGCCCTTTACTGCCCAAGAGCACTGGCTTCCTCTGTGGTCTAAAATGTAGACCCTTCTTCAAAATCATCTCAAATTGGAAATTTTACCAGAGTAGGTGAATGGAATGAAGATTCTTGCTCCCCGTAATCCTTCATTGGAAGATCCTTTTTGCTGAAGGAAAATGAGAGGAGATTGTAAAGAGAAGGAAATTGGAAACTGTTATCACTAGTTAGGAAAGTGGTTGTCTTGCATGTTAGTGTGGGAGCTGCCAAGGGCAAAGTCTGTGTTGTGGATGAGTTTTGAGAGTCCAGTGCTTTGTTTTCCAGTATTATTTGATACCACAGTGTCACCTAGACACCCTAAGTGCAATGGTTAAAGTATGGTTTTGCAACTAGACCTGGGTTCAGATCCATGCTATTAGGTTGGTGCAAAAGTAATTCTGATTTTTGCATTTTAAAATTTGCTGTTTGATATTGGAATACATTCTTAAATAAATATGGTTATGTTATACATCATTTTAATGTGCATTTCTCACTTTATGTTTTTTGCTAATGACTTATTACTTGCTGTTTATTTTGTATTTATTTTAGACTGTCGAACTGATGGTAGACAAAAAGCGAATTCGGGTGATTTTCTTATTTGAGTTCAAATTGGGTCATAAAGCAGCCAAGACAACTTGCAACATCAGCAATGCATTTGGCTCAGGAACTGCTAAGGAATGTACAGTGTAGTGGTGGTTCAAGAAATTTTGCAAAGGAGACAAGAGTCTTGAAGATGAGGAGCATAGGGGCTGGCCATTGGAAGTTGACAACAACCAACTGAGAGCAGTCACTTCCAACTGAGAGCAGTCATCAAAGCGGATCTTCATACAATGACGCCAGAAGTCGCCAAAGAATTCAGCATCAACTGTTCTTCAGTCATTCGGCATTTGAAGCAAATTGGTGAAAAAGCTCGATAAGTTGGTTCCTCATGAGCTGGGCAAAAATTTAAAAAATTGTCATTTTGAAGTGTCGTCTTCTCTTATTCTACACAATAATAAATCATTTCTCGATCCACTTGTGACGTGTGACAAAAAGTGGAATTTATATGACAACCAGCGATGACTACCTCAGTGGCTGGACCAAGAAGAAGCTCCAAAGCACTTTCCAAAGCCAAACTTGCACCAGAAAAAGGTCGTGGTCACGGTTTGGTGGTCTGCTGCTGGTCTGATACACTGCAGCTTTCTGAATTCTGGCAAAACCACTACATCTAAGAAGTATGCTCAGCACATGGTTGAGATGCACCAAAAACTGCAATGCCTACAGCTGGCATTGATCAACCCAGTTCTCCATGACAATGCTGGACCACACATTGCACAACCACCTCTTCAAAATTGAAGGAATTGGGCTACAGAGTTTGCCTCATCCGCCATATTCACCTGACCTCTTGCCAACCAACTACCACTTATTCGAGCATCTCAACAACTTTTTGCAGGAAAAATCATTTAACAACCAGCAGGATGCAGAAAATGCTTTCCAAGAGTTGTCCAATCCCAAAGCATGGATTTTTACACTGCAGGAATAAACAAACTTGTTTCTCACTGGCAAAATTGTGTTGATTGTAATGGTTTCCATTTTGATTAATAAAGATGTCCTTGAGCCTAGTTATAATGACTTAAAATTCACAGTCTGAAACCGTAGTTACTTTTGCCCCAATGGAGGCAGGCAGTGACATTCCCTGTGGAGCCTGATCCTCAGGCAAGGGAGGACCAGGCTCCCACGAGGGAATGTCACTACCTGTCTCTGTTGGTGCATCTGCCTCTGGGTGTGGGCCTCAGCAAGCTGTGTGTGCAGATCCCACATTTGGTGAGCATAGTGGGAGGGAAGGTGTGGGGCTAGGGGCTGCTTAGCTGGTACCCTGGGTATGGCCAGGCTTTCTCTGAGTTCATGCCTGTCTCAGGGCACTCAGACTTTGGAGAGCTTATGAAGGGCCCTGCCTGGATCCTCCATGGTGGGATCAGTACCCACCCTGACCCCATTCCCAGTGGAGTAGGTGAGGAAGAACAGACATCTGCCTACCAGACAGACACACCTCACAGCTATGGAAATTGTGACAAATTACTTGACTGGTCAGAGCCTCAAGTTTTTCATCTGTAAAATGGAAATAATACAGTATGCAGATTTAGATGCAGGCTAGAGGAGGCAGTAGAACAGTAGAGGGGAGAAGGCTGCTCTTGGATACATGACAACCACCACATATAAGCATGATGTTCAGGAGGTAAACATTTATAGACATGGTCATTGCTGGAGGGGAGAAGAGCCTCTTGGTAGGCTCCCCTGAGTACATAATACACAAAAGACCATAAAGCAACACAGACACAGAGAAAGGACTCAGATGAGGGCACCAGCCTTAGTTTTAACTGATACTATCTCCAGGACCTTAGACAAAACACTTAATTCACAGGCCTCCCATTTTCCCTGCAAAACTTGAAATATTTCCCATTTCTGCCAAGCTGTACATACCGACAGAGCTGTGGGATTGCAAAGACCTTTGCATCTTGGGCAGGTAGGGCAGATGTGATTGATCTACACCTAGATGGAAGTCTCACAAGGCTCCAAGCCCCTTCAAGCTCCTTACTCTCTGTCTGGGGTCTAAGTGCAAGAATATTAGCAGTAAGATCTGGAAGTCAGGACAATAAGGGCATGTGGCTCTCCCTGATGCTGGGGAAATGATGACGCCAGGACAGCAGTGGCCAGGTGTGCTTCTTCCCTCCCCAGCGGTGTCTGCTGGAGAAGGCTTTCCATGCCCAGAGTGGCTTGGCTTTGCAGGCTGATAAGAAATATGGGAGGCAAAATGGCCTAAGTGCACATCCTCCCTTGCCTGAGGCCCAGGCTCCCACAGGGAATGTCACTACCTGCCTCTGTGGCTGCTGGGAAACGTGGGGCAGTGAGCAGGATCTGGAGGTGTCATGAATAGGGTTAGCAGGTCACACACAGGCTGAAGAAGGATCCTCAACCCAAGGGTCAGGTCTGATGCCCAAGAATCCAAGAGTCCAGCAGAGGAATGATGGACCAGGTCTGGGTCTGTTGTTCTCAAGGGGCGTCTGATGGACCATAATTCCCAAGAGCTCTGCCCCATCCAATCACAGACATTTGGGGATGGATAAATCCCCGGGTAAGTGGGAACAAAGAGAGCCAGCATATCAGAATTTCTCAGGGCTTTTCAGCTGGGACATCCTCCCACAGTTCTTATCTACACAGCCTCCAGCTAGGGTAACCAGTCAGCTATCCTCCTAGTCAGCTGACTGGGGTAATAGTCAACTATTAGCCAAAAAATGCACCTCATCCCTGAAAACCTGTTGGTCCCAGACAGACAGGTCTCGGTGGTCACCCTAATTAAAGTCACCACCCAGATGATCCACTGTGGTTGCTGGGGGCGTACCCCAGCCAAAGCTGTGCTGGGGTCGGGGGAGCTTGTTAAGAGACTGCTAAGAGGCTGGAGTGGGCAGACACCTGCCCACCGGACAGATGCGCCTCAACTCCCTGACACAGGTCTCCTTTGTTTTCAGGCCCAGCAGCCTGGATTCCTGCCTTGACCTTTATGGCTCTGCAATACGGAAGAGATTGCAGAGAAATAAGTAAAGTGAGGCTGCATCCTCCCCTGCACTGCAGGAGGCTTTTCCTCTGGCAGGCAGAAAGCACATCCCATCAGATGGCGTGGGCGTGGGAGTCCCTTGGTGGGGGACACAGAGCACAAGGTGGCATTCTGAAACAGGAATGAGGCCAGCACTCAATGGTTCTATCGGATCTCGGCAGCCTTGGCTGGCTCCTGCCGGTGAGCCCCGGGAATATTGCAGGGAAGGCAGTTTGCCCTTGGGGACAAGGCAGGCTGGGAAGGGACATTAGGTAGGTAAATCAGTGACTCAGTCCCAGAACCCCGGGTTACACAGTGCTGAGGGTTCAAGGAAAGGGACAAAGAACTGACACGGAAGGTTAAAGGAAAAAGCAGGAACTCCTAACGACAAAGTCAAGGGTGGCTTTCAGGGATGTGGGCCTTTGAACTGGGTCTTGCAGGATGGAAAAGACAAAACACTTAATTCACAAGCCTCACATTTTCCCTACAAAACTTGAAATATTTCCCACCACAGGGGGCCTGTGGTGGAGTGAGTGGTCTTGCTTGGCTTAGCTTGCTGAGCTAATCAGGTTAGCTCAGGCAGGGCTGGGAGAGGGCTGGGCAGGTCAGCTTAAGGCCAAAGCCCCAGGGGCTCATTATGCCAGGCCAAGGAGCTGAGATTTCCTGCTGCGAGCCATAGAGAGCCAGAGAAGGCTCTTGAGCAGGGGAGTGGGATGATCAAGGTGGCATTTAAGGAAGAAAAGTCTGATGACTGTGGGTAAAATGAATGGGCAACAAGGGCAGGAGCCATGGGGAGCCGAGGATCCTGAGGACAGGATGGGGGCCTGGGCCCCACTTACAGCTTTGAGGAAGAGCTGGTATGGGGCTTCTGTTCCCTGAGCTGGGGGAAGGCTTGAGTTTGTGCATCATGTGCTGTGGGTTTGGGAGAGGGAGACCTAGGTGGGCATGAGGGTGAAGAAAGCAAGTTCAAGGGGAAGAACTCTGGGTGGTGGCCCAGAGGGGCAGCAGGGGCTGGGCAGGGCCTGGCCACCTTCCCTCCTGGGCTGGGGCTCTCAGAGCTCCCCCACATGGCGGGGACTCTCTTCCCGCAGTGTGAAGCCAGCCTTCAGGGTACATGCTCGGCCCAGCCTTGCTGTGCTGGCTCAACCCGTCACATTGGATTAGCCTGTTCCAGTCCGGCCACCAGAGCCAGCTCTGCCTGGCCCAACCAGTCCTGTCTGCTTTAACAGAGGCTGACAGGCCGCATCCCCGAGCCAGCCTGCCGTGCTCAGCTGCCTGCACACCCTTTGGGGCTGCTTCTTTCAGCCTTTGGTCTTTTTGTTTCAGGAGCACAGGAAGTCAAGGAGCCATAGCACTCTTATTAAGCAGATTTGCTACTTTGGTAGGATAAAGAGAGTGGGGGAGATTGAGTCAGGGTCAGGTGTCTGGAGCTGTGGGTGCTGGGTGCAGGGCTGGGGGCTTAGCAGGATGACCTTTTCCAAACTCAGCCCTCCCTGTTGAAGGATACAGTGCCCAACACAAGGGAAGCCCTTAGGGTTAGGTTTAGGATTAGGATTAGGGTTAAGATTAGGAATGCCAGTCCCATTGCCTGTCCCTGAATCTCAGTTGCATGCCCTTCGGTTAGGGTTAGGGTTAGGGGTTAGGGTTAAGAAATCTGGTCCCATTGGAAGGGCCTGATTTGTAGTCGCACATCTATGGGATGCTCCCACTTCACCATGGAGGGTTCATGCTGGGCCTTTATGAGCTCTCCAAAGCCTAAGTGCCCTGAGACAGGCATGAGCTTAGGGAAAACAAGGCCATACCCAGGGTACCAGCTAAGCAGCCCCTAGCCCCACACCCTCCCTCCCACTATGCTTACCAGATCAGAGACAGAGAAAACAAAAATATCTCTAGTCAAAGTCACAGCGATGAATGAGCATGACAGGGTATGTTCCTGGCACCCTCCTCCATTCAGGGAGGTCTTCACAGTGGACAGTGGCTCCAGGAGAGCTCGGGAGCTGTTTTGTAACATTCCATCCCTCTCCACCTCAATCCCTTTTTTTTCATTTCTCTCAGAAAAACGATCCATGAACATCTTACCGTAACAGAGGATCTTGAGTCTCATGGACACACACTCATGCAGGAAGGAGGTAAAATGGTACAGACCACTAGAGCTCACAGAAAGTGTTCTAGTTCCTCATGCTCTTAGGGTATTACTGGGGTTGCCTCATTGTGCATTCTTAGAACATCTTCATTTCCTTACAAGCAAATTAGCAGATTCAATGTGCCAACTCCAGAGGTAAGCCCTCCTGCTATCCCCGTGGTGGTCCCGTAGGGGGAACAGAGCTGGGCGTGAGCCTCAGAGCTCTGTGTGCAGATTCCTGCCCTGCTTCTTGGAGCAAGTTGCTCCCTGCTTTGAGCTCCAGGTCCCTTCCCAGGGCAATGAGCATAGTAAGTCCCCGCCCCATGGAGTTCTGAGAACTGTGTGGGATCCTGGGTGTGCAGTTCTGGTGCTCATAACCCTGAGGTGCTTGCCCTCCAGCTGGGCTGTGTGAAAAGGAAGAGAGGAGCCAAGGCATTTGCCCCCTTGCACACACCTTAGTCTTCCTCCTCCCTTCCTCGTATCCCCTCCAAGCGACTTTCATCACCTGACCGTGTCTCAGATGGTACAGAAGCCTGTCCACAGCCCCCGACTCCCCTCCCCACTGCAGGGCTGCAGGTCTTGTCAGGAAAAGAAGGTGCTCATGCGGAAAGGCACTGAGGTGGTCATGGGGTCCCCTGCCCAGGTGCCACTGACCTAGAGTCCTGAACTCCTGGGCCCAGAGATGTTGGCAGGGCTGCCCACAGGCTCTGCCCATGGGACCGCCCGGCTGCTCCTCCCCCTGCCCGTGGGACAGGCCTGTGCTTGTGGAGCTCTGGCTGGAGCTGCCCTCAGGCAGAGTTGGTGCAGGCTGCTAGTGGGTGAGGGTTCAGGCAGAGTGATGGGAAGGACCCTGCCCCTCCATCCCTCCTCTGTAAAATGGGTATCAGGCTGAGGCCCCCCATCACTCTATGGGTCTCTGGGTGGCAGGTGCTTTGGTCTTGGCAGCCTCTCCCCTGGAGGATGAGCTGGGGGCACCTGGCCATGCCTTGGAATGAGCAGTGCTGTGGGCCCAGCCAACTGCAGGGGTCCCGGAGCTTCTGGAAGTCACTCCTGGTGCCTTTGCTGAGCAGGTCACTCCTTGCTTCTTCTGCAGACAACAAGGTTACCAGCATGATTATTGCTATGACCAATGGAGCACTGGTGCCAAATGCATTTCAGGACACTCTCAAAGAAGCCAGCTGGGTTCATAGTTACCAGCATTTTGCTCCACCTATTTTGATGACTAATACTCAATGCCTTCAAATGCATTTCAGGAGACTCTCCAAGAAGCCTGCTGGGTTCACAGTTACCAGCATTTTGCTCCACCTATTTTGATGACTAATGCTCAATGCCTTCTTTCCCTTAGGCTGAGAGGCTCGGAGCCTGGGGGCCACCATTTACACGCTGGGTGTGGCTGATTATAAGATAGACCATGTCATTCTGAACTGGTAACCAGGCACCACTCTGGAGCTGAGTGGGGAAAGGCATCCCAGGCGGCTTTCTCAGGGCCACCACAAGGACAGTCATCTAACTTGCCCCCAAGTGATTTGGGCCAACCCATGGCCACTGCAGAAGTGACTGACAGAGTGTTGTAGAAATCCCATCACACTAAAGGGGAGGGCGGAAGAGTTCCCCACTCCCTGATAGTGGGCTACTGGCTAGAGAAGAGAAGGCTGTGGCCTTCAGAGCCTGACATTCTGCTGCTCCCAAAGCATGGGGGCAAGACACTGTCCCCTGAGCCTGTGACCTGCTGCATCCTCACCTCCTGGGTGGGGGTCCAAGCCATCTTCCCTCTCTGAAGATAACAGCAATTGCCCACAGCCTGGACCACGTGTTTGCAGTGGGTCATGGAGTTTCTGAACAGCATGGCCTAGTGGACAGAGTGAGTGGGGCAAATTTGAGAGGTGGTGGGGGCCTGGCTCCTGTGCCCTGAGGCTCACACTCCCTGCCCCTTTGTACCTCGCTGTCTATTCCAGATCAGAACACAAGGTGTCTTGAGGTGAAGTCTGTGGAGCCCTCCATTGTGTGTGCAGGAGGTGAGTGCTGAGGAGGCCCCGCTGTAGTAAGAAGGGTGTGTGCTGCATGTGCGGTATATGGTGTGTGTGGTGTGTTTTGTGATGTGTGTGTGTTGGCCATAGTAGGTATACGGTGTGTGAATGTGCACAGTGTGGTGTGTGTGCTGTGGAGGTTGTGTTTGGATGCATGTGGTGTTTGTGCTGTGTGAGTGTGTGTTGTGCATCATGTGTGGTGTGTGTGGTATGTATATGGTGTGTAGATCATAGATGTTTCTGGTACAGTATGTTTATGTTGTGTCTGTGGTATATGTGTGCTAGTTGTGTGTGGTATAGTGTGTTTGTGGTATGGGCGTTGTATCTGTGTGTATGTGGTGTGGGCATGCGCAACAGCTAACCTGGCCCATAGGCCAGGAGCAGTCAGGGTTCATCTCAGGAATGCCAGGCGGGTGTAGAAGCTGAAATATCTGTGTAATTTACCACATCGACAAAACAGGAAAGAGGAACCAGGCAATTTTCTCAGGGGATGAGGAACAAGAAGTGGGGGTGTCAACATCCCCTTCTGTTCCTGGGAACAGAAGGAAATCTCCATAGCCTGAAAAAGTCGTCCACACAAACACCCTTGGTTCTCCTCGTCCCCAAAGGATAAATCCCAGCACCCATCCCTGCTGTCTGGGAGGTGGAGAGAATGTCCTCTTGCCAGTCAGGTCCCAGCATGCGTGGTGACAGCCCTTTGAGGGCCTCTGTGATGACCCCTGTCTGTCCTGAGTTCTGTCTTCGTAGGCTGGGGCTCTGCATGGCTGACATTTGTACAACTGCAGCTGCTGCAAAGGAAGAGAGCCCGGGGCGTCCTCCCTCCAGGGGGACAGCATGAGGATCTTAGCAAGACCACCAGGCCCTCCAGCAGCTGGGCTCTGGCCTCCCTGTTCCTCACTGCAGAGCACCCTGGCAGTAGGCTGTGGGGATAGACACATGGTCCATGTCTGAGCTCTGCTCTCCATGGGCACATGACCAGGAGAAATAGTCCATTTCCAGTGAGCTCCAGCGGTGCCTCCCATGAACGGAAAGGATGCTGTCAGGCCTGTCGTGAGTCCCAGGGCACTGGGCTGTGCAGGGACTGGCACAGGGCTGGGAGCTGGTAGGACCCCGAAACAGAAGCTGCGCTGACACTTCCATGGTTGGTCCTGGGCTCTGTGCCCGACGCCGCCTCTCCCCCATGAAGAGCTGAGGATGGGGGTGGAATAGAGAGAGCTCCCCTCCCACTTGGGGTCTCTTTCTGCTGTTCCTGGTTTAAAGCCACTCAGCTGTGCAGCAGTTGGACAGCTGTGCTCCTCTGATGATGTCCCCTGGACATGCACAGGCTGTGGCCTCTGAGCAACCCTGTCAACCCCAGGTGAGGATGTGAGTCGTCGCTCCTCCCTGGAGGCAGCCAAGTCGAGGTGACAGGTGCCCTCTGCCCACCAGCTCGGCCCTCTGCCTCTGCTCATGTGGCCTGGCAGTCACAGCCCTGACCTGTCAGTTGTTGGCCAACTTGTACAAAGCCATCCCACATGGAGGGTGACAGTCACAGCAGGGAAAGGCCAAGGCAGGAGCCTGGAACCCAAATGCAACAGAATGAGCCCTCTCAGCAGGCTGCCACCAAGAAGCCATGAGGGCTCCGGGGAGCCCAGGAAGGAGGCCAGGAAGGGAGGCAAGCAGTCCAGACTCACTCATTCAGCCCTGGGCCTCATATCCAGCTTGGCAGAGGCCTCTGCTGGGCTAAGGACCAGCCTGGAGCAGTGAGGCCCTCCAGGGGCCACTCCCTGCTCTGGGCGCCCTGTGCAGACGTGGGACCAGGTGGGGCATAGGCACTCTGCAAGCCCTGCCTCACCTTGAAAGGCTGAGCCCACCTGCCTTTTGCAGCCCTACTCAAAGGGCACCTCGTCCTGGAAGCCTTCCCTGATGACCAGCCCCTCTGACTTCCTGCAGCCCAAGGGCTTGGTCTGTCCCTCTCATCAGTCACTTGTCACCCAGGATGTACCATGACTTCTGGTTGTCTGTGTCCAAGCATAATTTTCTTATTTAGTTCTTTGTTTTTCTTCTAACCTTTCATTATTAAAATTTTCAAACTTTACAGCCAAGTGGAAAGGATTGTGCAATGTACATGCCTGTTTCCTTCGTGGGGATTTTTAATTAATGCTTGACCATGCTTGCTTTATCCTGTGTCTATGTGTTTCTTCCTCTCTCTGTCTCTCTTTCTCTCCACCAATTCATCTTACTTTTGGATGCATTCAAAGTATTTTACAGTCCTCAGGGTACTTTACCCCTAAATCCTTCAGTTCGTATATCTTTAACTAGGGAACAATATTTATTAAGTTCTCTTTTTGCAGTGCACAAATCTTAAGTGTGTCATCTGATGAGTTTTGACAACAGCACACCACATCTGTGTAACCGCAGACCCTGTGAAGATGTGGAATGTTACCATGGCTCCCAGAAAATCCCCTCAGACCTCTCTGTGCATGTGGCTCAGTAGTTCCCTGGGCTTGAGACAAGAAATGGAATTGTTGCATTAAGGGCACACACTTGGGAAACGTTCTTCAGTAGTGTTGCTTATCTGTCCAGGAGGCCATATCAAGCAGTGTGCAGGAGTCCCAGTCCCCATCGCCACTCCCAACCCCCAGCACAAGTGACTTCCGTCTGTGTCCTATTGCCCTTCTGGTAAGTTGTCAGCCCTACAACACTGCTCAGGACTGCAAGGACTTGACCCCTGTGGCCTGAGGGAGCACTGTAGGGTTTTCAGGGTGGAAAGCTCCAGCTGAACTGCCCCTGTGCAGAGGCTGAGGCAGGGTGCCTTTCCTGGGTTCCTTGGATTAGGAAGGGTGTGGGAGTCCTCCTGTGTGCTCAAGGCCCAACTACCTCCTTGTGTACCCTCAGTGACACCAGATGAGGATTTGGTCCAGTGGACACACAGATGTTAATTCAGACACAGCCACTTCCTTGTAGGGAAGCCCTTTGGGAATTCAGTCTTGGGGATGGATCACCAGGAGCAGGGAGGTCAGAGTGGAGACAGCCCTCCGCTCTTCCTCACTTGGACTTTTGAGTGTTGTTCTTGCAGAATCCAAGCAAGTGATTATTCATGGATATGACTTTAATAATGCAAAGAGCCAGGACAAAGTTATTTGCAGACTCTAGTTCAGCAAAACCAAGGTCATCGATAAGTAGCCTCCTCTGAAATCTGAAATGATCCAATGAGCTTTTCCTTTGAGCATCACGGTGACATTCAAAGAATTTCAGATTTTGGAGCACTTTGGATTTTGAATTTTCAGATTAGGGATACTCAGCCTAACTAAGCAAGATCACCTGTGTAGAGCAGCTGGCACAAGTATGGACTTCATAATATTTTAAACTCTCCTATTGTTTGGCAACACTCAGGCATCAGGGGACCTCTGCAATTGGGGAGTGTCCTGAGGAAGCGCACAGTCTAGGCAGACACTGTGCCCTGGGTACTGAGGGAGTGTGCTCTTCCCCGCTGAGTGCCAGGGGTGTAGTTGGGTTTTCTGCATCCCCCTCAATTCTTCCTCTTGACCCCTTGATACTTTCATTCCATCTGATCTTGTTATGTTCAATGGCCTCTTATTCAGGGTCATCTGGTAAACTTGGAATGACTCCTCTCCCCGCAGGATGCTTCTCGGCCATCTCTTCTCCTGTCCCTGAGTATATAGAATGGGGCAGAGGCTGTCATTGTCACATTCTCATGTGGCAGAGTTGTGTAGATGATCTGAGGCCATTAAGATTCTACTGACGTGTACTTTCGTGGGAGTGGCTTAGGGACGGAGCAGACCCTTCCTAAGGAGAGCTACTGGGTATTGAACGCTTCTTATATCAGATATTGTGCCAAGTGCCTTACACTCAATATCTCCATGAATTCTCAAAGCCGCCTTACTGCATTTTCTTTGCATGGGTGGATAGCCAGGGCAGGGGTGATGGAAGAGCTTCCCAGCACCACACACCTGGAGAGTGGACCCAGGAGACCTGTCTGCCCAGTGGGGGCCTTCTGTGTCCCTGAGATGATGGTTTTTGGGGAAGACATGGCCCTGCCTATCCCTAGGAAATCCATTCAGATGCCTCCTCTGCCCACCTGTGGGTGCACTGGTTTGCTGGAGGGGACTAGTTTTTTCTCCAAGGTGGGCCGGCACCAGCTCTCAAATAGGAAAGCCCATGCCACAGTCCTGGGTGCCTCTGCAGACGGCCACCCTGCTCCTGGTTGGTGCCTGTCCAGAAGTGGCCAGGCGTGGCTGTGTATTGCAGGGAGCTCGGATGCACTGAGGAGTGACTTTGTCATTAATTACATTTTCCTCTGAAGAAAACATTCGAGAAACATTTTAGAAATAGGAAAGCGAGAAGACATATTCAAAGCTTGATGTTTCTATATGCTTCATGTTTTCTGTCTTTATAGGCTATGTTTTTGTGATTGAAGAAATTTTTTAATATGGTGACTGAAGTATGGGTTTAATCGGTTAATCTGTTTGATAACTCTTTTCCCAGCAGCCCGGTGTTGCTGGGCCCTCTTCCCCATCTTGACCCTGAGCCATGGCCTCAGGGTGCCAGTGCCACCCGCCCTCCCCTGGAGCTCCCTGAGCTGTCCTGAATGCCATACTGCAGTCAGGTCACACTTCTTGGGGATTTTTACCCCAGTAATCCCACTGTTTCCATCTCTCAAAGTGAATCTGTTTCCTAACCATGTTTTCCTGATCGTTATCTTTATCAGCACCAAGGAAGAGGTCAACAGTTTAGAAATTCATGGCTAATCGTACAATTGTTTTCAAGCCAACAAATTGTTCCATGTGGAAATGAATCATTTTGTCCATAGTAACCCTGACCTACATGAAAAAGGGAAAAACAATAGTAATTTTACGTATGCAAGAAATTTTAATTTATAAAATTACAATATTATATTTTGTTATACATTTGTACAATTATTTTTAAAGTGTTAATTATATTTTATTATAAAAATGATACAATGTAGAAAAAAAGAAACATAGACAAAACATAATGAATAAAAACATTACCCCAGATCCCAAACCCAAAGACAAGTGCTATTAACATTTTCAACTACAGCATAATAAATTTAATTTTGCTTAAATATGATGGAAGAAAAAGAAAATGAAATGGGATTGAAGAAACTGTGGAGCATCACACGAATGCTTCTGGTCTCCTGTGACGAAGCGGCTATCCCTTTCCCTCTGTGCCTCTCCTTCCCTCTGCTCGTGGACATCACAGCACGTTGCACTCTGCCATCTATTTTGTTCTCTATTTTTAATTTTGTCGTCTGTCTCCCACGCAGTCCTTAAAGGTGAGTCCTTGAGAGCAGGGACTCTGCCTGCCTGTTCCTGTTACACAGCAGAGTGCTGCACAGGGCCTGGGCGTGGCGGGTGCTCACAGGGGTCTCTGCAATAGGAAAGCAGAGCCCAGATGCCAGTCGTGGACCACAGGGTCCGCTCTGCATGATGAGGACCGGAGGTGGGAGGGACAGTGGACGAACATGTGCATCGACATTCTTCCCATGTCATTTCCTTTTAGAAAAAAAAAAAAAAAAAAAAATCAGCATGGACAAGACTTTCATGACTTGCCCTGGACCAAAGATTAAAAACAACCTGGACAGTAAGTATCCCTGGCAGGAAGCCCTAGCGGGCAGGAGGCCAGGGGTCACGGTTGGGCACTGTGAGGTGTACAGAATGTGGATGCCCCCCTGCTGGGGCAGCACGTGTCTGTGGCTGGGCTAAGGACACACTGCTCACCTCCCTTGTTGGTGGCCCCCAAGGTGTTCAGGGATCTGCAGTGTCCTAGGGATCTGCAGTGTCCTAGAGATCTGCAGTGTCCTAGGGTCTGTGAGGAGGGCAGGATGCAGGAGATGATTGCCCAAGGAATGGTACCGTTGCTCCAGGTTGCCTTTCAGAGTTAAGCCAATGGACTCTGTAAATACAGAAGAGCCAGAATGGTTGACACCAAGCAGCCGTTTGTGGTCACTTAGGACACAGTCACAATGACATGAAATCTCATGCAGGGCCCCTCACTGCTGGACCCACATCCCCCTTGGCCATCATTGCTGAGGTTGACCTCATAGTGCTTTGTGGAATGAGAGCATTACCCATGCTGTCTACTTACCAAGGGCAAGAACTGCATCTCCCCGGGCTGGCTCTCACCATCTTCACTTTCTGTGATTTAGGGAGGTCTTTGTTGAAGCCAGCCTGAACAATGGCAGACATGTCTTTTCTAATGACATCATTATGAAGAGCACCACCTGTGTGAGTACCAGGGTGGCAATGCCACCAGTCTGGGCTGTCCAGAGCCCCTGCACTGGAATGAGATACACCCTGGGGAGGACAGAAAGAGCACACAGTTCCCAGGCAGTCCCAGAAAAGTAGCGTGTGCAGCTGCTTGATCCTGTTCCAGCTGGCACAGGTTGGTTAGGATTGGAGGCTATGTGTCAGGAGCCAGAATCCAGGACCTCTACGGTCTCCAGCTTCTCCACGTGGGCCTCCCAGGTCCAGGGGATCTGGAGGATTCCACGCACTACCTTCACCATGCATGTGCCACTGAACCGGTGCCCCAGCTGCAGATCTGATCCTAAACCCACTCACAACCCCGTCGCCTGAGCCTGCCTGGTGGTCATCTGCTGTCATTTCCCAGATGCTGTCAGCCTCCTTTCTGACTCTCCTCCCTGCTCGGGCCCCGGAGCTGTCCCTCTCTGCTCCCTCACTGAGCCCTGCAGTATGTCCTCTCCTGCTGCTGATGGGGAGGCTGTCAGGCGTACAGGCCAGCCTGAGGCCCAGCACAAGCTCTCTCTTCTTCCCTCCCTAGCCTTCTCTCTAAGCAGAAGTCTGGATTTGGGGAAGCCATGGGCAGCCTGCATTCCCACAGATGCCACCCAAAGTCCCTTTACTGTGAAGAACACCCAGGGAAGAGTTCCCGTTGCTTACACCCCATGTGGCCTTGGTTCTGAGCCAGGCCTTTCTCTGAGCTCTCTAAACCTCACAAGTGCCCCCAGGGAGGGAGGCTTATTCCATTTGCACAAGTGTGGAGGCCGAGGCTCAGAGCAGTGCGTGAATGTGCCCATGGTGCAGAGCCTGGAAGTGGAGAGAGAGGCTGTGGGGGATGGACCTGGGTCTCCTGCCCCTGCTCCTGTGCCTGCACCCCCACCCTCACCCATCTTTGTACCTGTAGATCTTGCGGTCCTCACAGAAGCCCTGTGCTGCAAGCGAGGTGTTCAGTGAGGCTAGGTTCATGAGACCAGGAAGCTTCTGGGACTTTCTTGGCAGGGCTCTAGGGCAGAGCCTTTGAACAGGACCAAAGGAGGGGTCTGTAGCTCTCTGGGGACCAGCCCTGACCACTAGCCTCACTGTGGTACATGGAGGAGGGACCAGCTAGGGAGAGCGAGGAGTGGGCAGATGGGCCTCCAAATGGTGGGCACCGGGAAGAGGCCACCCAAGCCACTGACATTCGCATTATCTACCAGGTGTAGTGCATGTTAATACCTTTCTCCTACAGGGTGCCAGTCCACCACAGACCACCCATCCACCACAGGCGACCCATCCATCACAGAACACGCATCCATCACAGACTACTTGTCCACCACAGGCCACTCATCCACCACAGAGCACCCATTCATTATAGAACACCCATCTACCACAGGCCACCCATCCATCACAGGCCACCCATTTACTGCAGAGCACCCATCCACCACAGAGCACCCATTCACCACAGATCACCCATCCACCACAGAACACTCATCCACCACAGGCCACCCATTCACCACACAACACCCATTCACCACAGAACAGTCATCCACCACAGGCCACCCATTCGCCACAGAGCACCAATTTACCGTAGAACACCCATCCATCACAGAACATCCATTCATCATAGGCCATCCATCCATCACAGAACATGCATCCACCACAGACTACCTGTCCACTACAGGCCACCCATCCATCACAGGCCACCCATCCACCACAGGCCAACCATTCCCCATAGGCCACCCATTCCCCATAGGCCACCTTTTCACCATAGAGCCCCCATTCACCACAGAGCACCCATCCATCACAGGCCAACCATCCATCACAGGCCACCCATGCACCACAGAGCCCCCATCCACCACAGAACACCCATCCACCACGGGCCAGCCATTCATCACAGGCCACCCATTCACCACAGAACACCCATCCACCACGGGCCAGCCATTCATCACAGGCCACCCATTCACCACAGAACACCCATCCACCACGGGCCAGCCATTCATCACAGGCCACCCATTCACCACAGAATACCCATCCACCACAGGCCAACCATCCATCACAGGCCACCCATGCACCACAGAGCCCCCATCCACCACAGAACACCCATCCATCACAGGCCAGCCATTCATCACAGGCCACCCATTCACCACAGAACACCCATCCACCATGGGCCAGCCATTCATCACAGGCCACCCATTCACCACAGAATACCCATCCACCACAGGCCAACCATCCATCACAGGCCACCCATGCACCACAGAGCCCCCATCCACCACAGAACACCCATCCATCACAGGCCAGCCATTCATCACAGGCCACCCATTCACCACAGAACACCCATCCACCACGGGCCAGCCATTCATCACAGGCCACCCATTCACCACAGAACACCCATCCACCACGGGCCAGCCATTCATCACAGGCCACCCATTCACCACAGAACACCCATCCACCACGGGCCAGCCATTCAGCACAGGCCACCCATTCACCACAGAGCACCCATCCATCACAGCGCCCCCATCCATCACAGGCCTGCCATTCACCACAGAGCACCCATCCATTACAGTGCCCCCATCCACCACAGGCCAGCCATTCATCATAGGCCACCCATTCACCACAGAGCACCCATCCACCACAGGCTGGCCAGCCATCACAGGCCAATCGTTCACCACAGAACACCCATCCACCACAGGCCAGCCATCCATCACAGGCCACCCATTCACCACAGAACACTGATCCATCACAGGCCAGCCATCCAACACTGGCCAGCCATTCACCACAGAGCCCCCATCCACCACAGGCCATCCATTCATCACAGGCCACCCATTCACCACAGAGCCCCCATCCATCATAGGCCACCCATTCACCGCAGGCCACCCATTCACCACAGAACATCCATCCATCACAGGCCAGCCGTCCATCACAGGCCAGCCATTCACCACAGGCCATCCATTTGCCACAGAGCCCCCATCCATCATAGGCCACCCATTCACCACAGAGCCCCCATTCACCACAGAGCACCCATCCACCACAGGCCACTCGTTCACCACAGAACACCCATCCGCCACAGGCCACCCATTCACTACAGAGCCCCCATTCACCACAGAGCACCCATCCATCACAGGCCAGCCATCCATCACAGGCCACCCATTCACCACAGAGCACCCATCCATCACAGGCCACTCACCCACCACAGAGCCCTCATCCATCACAGGCCAACCTTCCATCACAGGCCACCCATCCATCACAGGCCACCCATCCACCACAGTCCACCCATTCACCACAGAATATCCATCTATCACAGAGCACCCTTCCACCAAAAACCAGCCCTCTATCACACACCACCCATCCACCACAGACCACCCATCCATCATAGACCATCCTTCCATCATAGACCACTCATTCACCTCAAACCACCCGTCCATCACACACCACCCGTCCACCACAGACCACCCATTCACCACAAAGCACCCATTAATCACACACCACCCATCCATCACAGAGCACCCATCCATCACAGACCACTTGTTCATCAGAGAGCACCCATCTGCCACAGAGTACTTGTCCATCAAAGGAGGACAAGTGTACTGGTCCATCACAAGAGGCAAGTCAACCAGAGTGCTGGACAAGCAACCCACTAATCATCCAGGTCCTGCCGGCCCTGCTCCTGACCCTGCTGCTGCTTTGTGGTTTCTGGCAGCTATGTGGCAGGAGAATAAGTGCTCCCTTAAGTGCTCCCTGCCCGCCCAGCCCTGGGGCTCAGACACAAGCCCAGCCTCCAAGGGACTTCAGCATGTGACTGTCGTGTGATCCCACCTGTGGGAAGTTTCCCATCAGTTCCCAGGTCATCACATGGGCCAAGGGAAGCTGTCCACATGTTCACAAAGTCTAGGAAGCCTGGGCTTCTGTAGGACCCTCTGCCCCGGCTGGTCAGAGAGCTGGCCTGAGATGCCCTGGACATGGGGTTGAGGCCTGCCCTGGCTCCTAGAGAGAAGTGACCCCAGAACCCCTGAAACCAGGGCTGCCTCAACAAGCTGGACTTCTGGAAGCCTCAGATGGACAAGGGCTAGGAGGCGGCCTCTGCGTGGAGGGAGGAAGAGAGGGTCCCCCATGAGGCCCTGCTGGCCCAAATGGAGGATGGTGCTGTAACCCCCAGCTGTCTGTGCCTTGAGAAACCAGCGTGGATCTTGGCAGATGTCTGGTGCCTTCCGCATTCCTTCATCTGTCTTTACTGAGCTCCAGTTTCCCCTGGGCCCCGTGCTGGGCTGGGGAGGGACAGAAATGAAGCAGCCACCGTTCCCCACAGGGAGCTCACAGTCCTGTCTGGTCAGAGATGAGGGTGAAATATCCACCCCACAGGAATGGGAAGGCCCCCTGTAAGGCAGAGCAGGAGTCAAAAGCAGAGATGAAGCCCAGCGTGGGGAGGGCGATAGAGGCCCTTGGAGCTGGGGTGGACGGATCCAGCCCAGAGAGCTGCAGACAGACAGAGCAGGGGGAGGAGAGGACAGAGCCCAGCCCAGGGAACACGCAGGTCTCATCTCTGCCCAGGTAGCCACGAGGGGAGGAAGCCGGGGACTCAGCCATGAGGCTGGGAGGTCAGGGAAGGCTCCCAGGGACAGAGAGGCTCTCCTTGAGGAAGGGAAGTGGGGCGGGTTCTCTCTTTTCCATATGGCTGTGGGCAGAGAAGGACACTTGCAGAGGATGGGCCTCTCTAGGGACCTGGTCCCCGGCCTGTCTGACCCCTAGGAACCCCACAACGGAGGCACAGGAGTTTCCCTTGGGTAAGGTTGGCGGCTGAGGCCTGGGAGGAGGACCCTGCTGGGTACACCACAGGCTCAGAGTGCACAGGTGACACCCTAAAGGCCATGCCCTGTCCTGCTGCTCCAAACCAGGGTCCAGGCTGTGCTCTGTCCTGCTGCCCCACCCCCTTCCAGACCGGCTCCAAACCAGGGTCCCAGCTATGTACAGGGCCAAGGCAAAGCCAGCCCACCCCCATCCAGCCCTGCTCCAGACCAGGGTCCCAGCTCTGTGCAGGGCCAAGGCAGAGCCTGCCCACCCCCATCCAGCCCACGTTTTTCTCTTTTGAACATTCTAGACTGTCAAGGATCCACCACCTGTGCAGAAGCCGAAAAAGGTAAGTCACAGTTCCGGTCCCGATATTGTCACTTCCCAAGGAGCCCACTGACCTTCACCAAGAGTGCCATGAAGGCTGTGCCCCATGACCTCCACCTGCCTGGGCAGAGAAGAGGGTGACAGAGAGGCAGAGTGGAGCCTGAGAAGGGTGGGGACTCACAGTGATGTCCCCAGCACGCCCTTCCCACTCCCTGCACCCCTCAAAATGAGTCTTCTCACCAATTCACAGCCTGGGGTGGCCAGTTTCAGCAACTGTGATGATCTCTCCTGAATAAATGGGGCTCTTCTCTCAATATTCCACGGAGCATGTATAAGATGCTAAGGACGGAGGTGCTCTGGAAAAGGAGCCCCGTGTTTTAGGGACCTGGCCCCGTCCCCAGGCTCCGGATGCAGATATGGCTCCATTCTGCCTCTCTGGATCCCTGTCTCCTGGCAGGGACAAGGGGCTGGCTGGGGTTAGCTTCTGGGGACTGCAGGGCTGAGGGATGCGGGAGTCCTGGCAGGCA
Source organism: Symphalangus syndactylus (assembly GCF_028878055.3). Taxonomy (NCBI): domain Eukaryota; kingdom Metazoa; phylum Chordata; class Mammalia; order Primates; family Hylobatidae; genus Symphalangus; species Symphalangus syndactylus. The sequence continues at coordinate 85,944,909 of NC_072426.2, forward strand.
CCAAGCTGGGAGAGACATCCAGCCCAGTGAACACAGGGCCCAGGAGTCTGGAAGCAGGCTCCTGGGCCGGGGACCCACCCCAGGGGCCATGGGCTGTGGTGAAGGCAGTAGCTGAGGCATGAGGCCCTGGGCCTGGGATGGGATGGGAACAGGCCTCCCTGGCCAAGGCTGGCCTCTGCGGTGCTGCAGAGTGGGCTCGGGGAGGCTGCATCTGCAACCAGGTGGATGCAGACAGTCATCTGCAAATGCTGGGACCATTGCACAGCCCCTAGAGCAGGCCTCTTTCAACAAGAGTGGCCGCAGGAGAAACAAAGGGACAGAGACGAAGTCGTTGGCATTTAGGGGAAAAACCATGTCTGCAAACCAGGAGGAGTTTGCATGTTTCTTACACGAAAGATGCTCCCCTGTGGTGTGGGCTCCTCACTAGTCCTTTCATTCCCCAGACACACATCTGGGAGTGGTCAGCACCGTGCCTGGTGCTGAGGCAACAACACCACGGCCTTGCACCCAGGATCTGCTCCGAAAGGGAGCAGACAGTTCTGTTTTTCTTTGTTTAGGAGCCAGAACAGGAGAAACCACCTCCTCCTCCTTCATCACCACTGCCCCCGCCTCCTGTGAACAACTGCCCCACTGTGATTGTTTATTGCTGTGGGTGCCAAGAAGTGTGCAGGATAAGAGGGATAGAGGTGAGAAGCACAGTGGAGAGGGGCTGCGACCCCCAGGCTGGGACTGCGGGAGGAGGGGCAGCCGGGTCCTGCTGCAGAGGCCTGGGCCCTGGAAGAAGGCAGGCTCTATGGGTGTTGGCCTTTGGTCACTTGATGCCAGGGGCAACCAGAGGCCCACCTTACCCTAGTGTCCCAGTGGAGGGCAAACATGAGGGCTCCTGTCCCTTGCACCACCAGGCCTGTCCCAGCACAAGGAGTTTCTCTTTGAAGGAGCCAGGTTTCTGGACATAGCAGCTAGTGACGTCTGACCGGTCCTGGCTCTCCCAGAGGTTGTAATCAGCTCTGGTAGTGGCTTAGGTTTCAAACCAGTGGCCTGCGGGTTTATGAGTCAAACAAACTGAGTCACAAAGAGTCTCCCGCAGGTCAGAAAAATATCAACGTAAAATAATCAAAGGGTCAGAATGTAGATTAAAGATAATTTATTCACTTGAAAAGATTGAGGATGGACCAACTGGGAAGCACAGATTCCAAAAAACAAGTCAGTATTACAAAGTGGAGAAGTTAGGGATCATTTATACAGACAAAGTTCAGGAAAGTTAAACTGAATTTTAACATCTGTCCATGTGAAGCTTAATGCATAGTTACAATGATCTGATTAATGGAGATAGTCTTTCTCTTTTGGGGAAGGTATATTTAACATTCCACACTAAAGATGTAACTATCATGAGGTCTTAAGCACCCTCTGTTCTCAGTTAGGAACAGGGCAACAAAGGAGGCAAGTAATCTATAACAAGGATCAATGATGGGAAGCAACGCGTTCTGGTCTCTGGTCTCTCCTAGTCATTTACAGAACTAGAACAATGAGGGGGAGTTAAGCTATAATCTATGAAGCAGAATTGCAAACATGGTATGTGACTGAGCCCAGGGCTTAACTTCCCCCTTGGCATAACAAATTTAGAAGGTCTGGACATTTTACTTCTTTTACATTTCTTCCTTTTCTTCAACTCATTTCAGAGAAAACAGGGCAGAAGAATTATGTATTTAAGTCAAAATCTCACCCTACTAGGAAGGCTCGTTCCTAGGAAGTCATGTCCAATAGGGGAAGAATTAGAAAGAACTAAAGCCAGCGTAAAAAGTAAACAAGGGAGAAGTGGTCCTCAAACCTGATTCAGGCCACATGACTGCCTCTTCATTCAAAGCAGTTCTTTGAGCAACCATTATTCTAGTCTTTTTGGTTGTGCATTGTTTCGATTGCAAACACATGCCATAACAGCAGTGTAGACAAAAACAGGACAAAACACAACTAATGATTATAATTCCCAGAATTAGTAATAGTTTTTTACACCAAGTACTCCAAGATACAAACCAGCTGCATAACTAATCAGAGAACATTGAATTTGAAAAGTTAGTTCTTTGAATTTGTATACCCGTGATTAATTTCATGATGTTGTTTGATTCATCGGGGGTAGCGACACAACACTGAGTTTTTCTGATGTACAAGTTCCTCCTCAGGCTGCACTGAGTGCATCTAAAGCCACACTCTTCTGTAATGCAGCAGTTCTCATAAAAGCAACTTACTTGTTTAGCAATGACATATCCATGGAGCTATTATTTAGGACCTTTTGTGTATAATTGGTTAGGATATCTTCATGACAAATGATATTCTCAATACCTGATTTGTGGTATAAAGATGAAGTGTGAAGCCAACTTGATTGTGGTAGATAAACTTTTGGATGTGCTGCTGGATTTGGTTTGCCAATATTTTATTGAGGATTTTTGCATTGATGTTCCTCAGGGATATTGCCTGAAATTTTCTTTTTTTGTTGTGTCTCTGCCAGGTTTTGGTATCAGGATGATGCTGGCCTCATAAAATGAGTTAGGGAGGATTCCCTTTTTTTCTATTGTTTGGAGTCGTTTCAGAAGGAATGGTATCAGCTCCTCTTTGCACCTCTGGTAGAATTCGGCTATGAATCCATCTGGTCCTGGACTTTTTTTTAGTTGGCAGTTCTAGTAATTACTGCCTCAATTTCAGAACTTGTTATTGGTTTATTCAGGGATTCGATTTCTTCGTGGTTTAGACGGGAGGGTGTATGTGTCCAGGAATTTATCCATTTCTTCTAGATTTTCTAGTTTATATGCATAGAGGTGTTTATAATATTCTCTGGTGGTGGTTAGTATTTCTGTGGGATCAGTGGTGATATCCCATATATCATTTTTTATTGCATCTATTTGATTCTTCTCTCTTTTCTTCTTTATTAGTCTGGCTAGCAGTCTATTTTGTTGATCTTTTCAGAAAACCAGATCCTGGATTCATTGATTTTTTTGAAGGGTTTTTCATGTCTCAATCTCCTTCAGTTCTGCTCTGATCTTAGTTATTTCTTGTCTTCTGCTAGCTTTTGAATTTGTTTGCTGTTGCTTCTCTAGTTCTTTTAATTTTGATGTCAGAGTGTCAATTTTAGATCTTTCCTGCTTTCTCTTGTGGGTATTTAGTGCTATAACTTGCCCTCTACACATTGCTTTAAATGTGTGCCAGAGATTCTGGTATGTTGTGTCTTCATTCTCACTGGTTTCAAAGAACATCTTTATTTCTGCCTTCATTGCATTATTTACCCAGTAGCCATTCAGGAGCAGTTTGTTCAGTTTCCATGTAGTTGTGTGGTTTTGAGTGAGTTTCTTAATCCTGAGTTCTAATTTGATTGCACTGTGGTCTGAGAGACTGTTTGTTATGATTTCCATTCTTTTGCATTTGCTGAGGGGCGTTTTCCTTCCAATTATGTGGTCTATTTTAGAATAAGTGCAATGAGATGCTAAGAAGAATGTATATTCTGTTGATTAGTGGTGGAGAGTTCTGTAGATGTCTATTAGTCTCACTTGGCCCAGGGCTGAGTACAAGTCCTGAATATCCTTGTTAATTTTCTGTCTTGTTGATCTGTCTAATATTGACAGTCAGTTGTTAAAGTCTCCCACTATTATTGTGTGGGAGTCTAAGTCTCTTTATAGGTCTCAAAGAACTTGCTTTATGAATCTGGGTGCTCCCATATTGGGTGCATATATATTTAAGATAGTTAGCTCTTCTTGATGCATTGATCCCTTCACCATTATGTAATGGCCTTCTTTGTCTCTTTTGATCTTTGTTGGTTTAAAGTCTGTTTTATCAGAGATTAGGATTGCAACTCCTGCTTTTCTGCTTTCCATTTGCTTGGTAAATATTTCTCCATCCCTTTATTTTGAGCCTATGTGTGTCTTTGCATGTGAGATGGGTCTCCTGAATACAGCACACTGATGGGTCTTTACTCTTTATCCAGTTTGCCAGTCTGTCTTCTAATTGGGACATTTAACCCATTTACATTTAAGGTTAATATTGTTATGTGTGAATTTGATCCTGTCATTATGATGCTAGCTGGTTGTTTTGCCCATTAGTTGATGCAGTTTCTTCATAAATTGTAAATAGCTTCAGCTATTTAGGCTTTCTTTACAAATTGGCATGTTTTTGCAGTCACTGGTACCAGTTGTTTCTTTCCATGTTTAGTGCTTCCTTCAGGTGCTCTTGTAAGGCAGGCCTGGTGGTGACAAAATCTCTCAGCATTTGCTTGTCTGTAAAGGATTTTATTTCTTCTTCAGTTACGAAGCTTAGTTTGGCTGGATATGAAATTCTGGGTTGAAAATTCTTTTCTTTAAAAATATTGAATATTGGCCCCCACTCTCTTCTGGCTTGTAGGGTTTCTGCAGAGAGACCTACTGTTAGTCTGATGGGCTTCCCTTTGTGGATAATCCAATCTGTCTGTCTGTATGCCCTTAACATTTTTTCCTTCATTTCAACCTCAGTGAATCTGACAATTATGTGTCTTGGGGTTGCTCTTCTCAAGGAGTATCTTTGTGGTGTTCTCTGTATTTCCTGAATTTGAATGTTGGCTTGTCTTGCTAGATTGGGGAAGTTCTCCTGGATAATATCCTGAAGAGTGTTTTCCAAGTTGGTTCCATTCTCCTTGTCACTTTCAGGTTCAACAATCAAATGTAGATTTGGTCTTTTCACATAGTCCCTTATTTCTTGGAGGCTTTGTTCATTCCTTTTTATTCTTTTTTCTCTAATCTTGTCTTCTCTCTTTATTTCGTTAAGTTGATCTTCAATCACTGATATCCTTTCTTCCACTCAATCAATTTGGCTATTAATACTTGTGTATGCTTCACGAAGCTCTTGTGCTGTGTTTTTCAGCTCCATCAGGTCATTTATGTTCTTCTCTACACTGGTTATTCTGGTTAGCAAGTCATCTAACCTTTTTTCAAGGTTCTTAGCTTCCTTGCATTGTGTTAGAACATGCTTCTTTAGCTCGGAGGAGTTTATTACCCACCTTCTGAAGCCTACTTCTGTCAATTCATCAAATTCATTCTCTATTGAATTTTGTTCCCTTGCTGGCGAGGAGTTGTGATCCTTTGGAGGAAAAGAGGCGTTCTGGCTTTTGGAATTTTCAGCCTTTTTGTGCTGGTTTCTCCCCATCTTTGTGGATTTATCTGCCTTTGGTCTTTGATGTTGGTGACCTTCAGATGGGGTCTTTGAATGGACATGCTATTTCTTTCTGCTTGTTAGTTTTCCTTCTAACAGTCTGGCCCCTCTGCTGCCAGTCTACTGGAGTTTGCTGGAGGTCCACTCCTGACCCTGTTTGCCTGGTATCACCAGTGGAGGCTGCAGAACAGCAAAGATTGCTGCCTGATTTTTCCTCTGGAAGCTTTGTCCCAAAGGGGTACCTGCCAGATGCCAACCAGAGCTCTCTGTATGATGTGTCTGTCGGCCACTACTGGGAGGTGTCTCCCAGTCAGGGTACATGGGGGTCAGGGACCTGCTTGAGGAGGCAGTCTGACCCTTAGCAGAGCTCGAACACTGTGCTGGGAGGTCCACTGCTCTCTTCAGAGCTGTCAGGCAGGGACATTTAAATCTGCTGAAGCTGTGCCCCACAGCCACCCCTTTCCCCAGGTGCTCTGTCCCAGGGAGATTGGGGTTTTATCTGTAAGTCCCTGAGTGGGGCTGCTGCCTTTTTCTCAGAGATGCCCTGCCCAGAGAAGAGAAATCTGGCAGTCTGGCCACAGCAACCTTGCTGAGCTGCAGTGGGCACCGCCCAGTTTGAACTTCCCAGTGGCTTTGTTTACACTGTGAGCATAAAACCACCTACTCAAGCCTCAGCAATGGCGGACACCCCTCCCCCCACCAAGCTTGAGCATCCCAGGTCCATCTCAGACTGCTGCTGTGCTGGCAGTGAGAATTTCAAGCCAGTGGATCTTAGTTTGCTGGGCTCTGTGGGGGTGGGACCCACCGAGCCAGACCACTTGGCTCCTTGGCTTCAGCATCCCTTTCCAGGGGAGTGAACGGTTCTGTCTCACTGGCTCTCCAGGTGCCACTGGTGTATGGGAAAAAAGAACTCCTGCAGCTAGTTTGGTGTCTGCCCAAATGGCCTCCCAGTTTTGTGCTTGAAACCCAGGGCCCTGGTGGGGTAGGCACCAGAGGGAATCTCCTGGTTTGCAAGCTGCAAAGACCGCGGGACAAGCACAGTATCTGTGCTGGAGTTCCTCAGGCTCAGTCCCTCATGGCTTTCCTGGGTAGGGGAGAAAATTCTCCGATCCCTTGTACTTCCTGGATGAGGCGACACCCCACCCTGCTTTGGAACACCCTCTGTGGCTGCACCAACTGTCCAACCAGTCCCAATGAGATGAACTGGGTACCTCAGTTGAAAATGCAGAAATCACCCAACTTCTGGGTCTACCTTGCTGAGAGCTGTAGACCAGAGCTGTTCCTATTTGGCCATCTTGCCAGCAATCCTCCAGCTCTTTAATTTAATTAGGTCCCATTTGTCAGTTTTTGGTTTTGTCGCATTTGCCTTTATGGTCTTAGTCATAAATCTTCACCTAGACCAATGTCCAGAAGAATTTTTATTATATTTTCTTCTAGGGTTTTTACAATGTGAGGTCTTACATTTAAGTCTTTAATCCATCTCGAGTTAACTTCTATATCTGGTGAGAGGTCGAGATTCAGTTTTATTCTTCTGCATATGGCTAGCCAGTTTTCCCAGCACTATTTATTGAATAAGGTGTTCTTTCCCAGTTGTTTATTTTGTTAACTTTGTCAAAGATCAGTTAGTTTTCAGTATGCAGCTTTACTTCTAGGATCTATGTTCTGTTCCATTGAGTTATGTATCTATTTTTGTACCAGTACCATGCTGTTTTGGTTACTATAGCCTTGTAGTATAGTTTGAAGTTGGGTAATATGAAAAAAGCCTCAGGCTTTGTTTTGTTTGTTTGTTTGTTTGTTTGTTTTTTCTGCTTAGGATTGCTTTGGCTATTTAGGCTTTTTAATTCCATATGAATTTTAGAATTAGTCTTTCTAATTCCATGAAAAACAATGTTGGGAATCAGATGGGAATGGCATTGAATATGTAGATTGCTTTGGGAAGCACGGTAATTTTAACAATTTTGATTGTTCCAGTTCATGAACATGGAATGTTTTCCCATTTGTTTGTGTCATCCATGATTTATTTCATCAGTGTTTGTGGTTCTCTTTGTAGATATCTTTCACCTTCCTGGTTAAATGTATTCCCTGATATTTCATTTTTGTGTGTATGTGTCTATTGTAAATGGGATTGCATTCTTGATTTGGTTCTCAGCTTGAATGTTATTGCTGTGTAGAAATGCTACTGATTTTTGTACATTGATTTTGTATCCTCAGACTTTACTGAAGTTGTTTATCAGGTCAAGGAGTCTTTTGGAAGAACCCTAAGTGTTTTCTAGGTATAGAATTATATCATCAGGGAACAGATCATTTGACTTCCTCTTTTCCTACTTGTATACCTTTTGTTTTTCTCTCTTGCCTGACTGCTCTGGCTAGGACTTCCTGTACTATGTTGAATAGGAGTGGTGACAGTATACATCCTAGCCTTGTTCCAGTTCTTAGGAGAAATGCATCCAACTTTTGCCCATTCAGTATAATGTTCACTGTGGTTTGCCAGAGATGGGTCTTATTAAATTGAAGTATGTTTCTTTGATGCCTACTTTGTTGAGGGTTCTTATCATGGAGGGATGTTGAATTTTATCAAATGCTTTTCCTGGGTCTATCGAGATGATCATATGGTTTTTAATTGTTTATGTGGTGAATTACATTTATTGATTTGCATGTGTTGAATCATTTTGCATCACAGGTATAAAGCTCACTTGATTGTGAAGAATTATCCTTCTGGTGTGCTGCTAGATTTGGTTTGCTAGTATTTTGTGGAAGATTTTTGCATCTATGTTCATCAGGGGTACTGGTCTGCAGTTTTCTTTTTTGTTGTTGTTTCTTTGCCAGACTTTGATATCAGGATGATACTGGTTTCATAGAATGAGTTAGGGAGGAATCCCTCCTCCTTGATTTTTCTGGAATAGTTTCAGTAAGATTGGTACCAGCTCTTCTTTGTACATCTGGTAAAATTTGGCTGTGAATCCCTCTAGTCCAGGACACTTTTGGTTGGTAGATTTTTATTACTGATTCAATTTCTTAACTCATTATTGATCTGTTTAGGAGTTCAAGTACTTCCTAGGTCAATCTTGGGAGGCTGTGTGTTTCCTGGAATTTATTCATTTCCTCTAGGTTTTCTAGTTTGTGCACATAGAGGTGTTAATGGTAGTCTCTGAAGATCTTTGTATTTCTGTGGTATCAGTTGTAATATCATCTTTGTCATTTCTGATTGTGTTTATTCAGATCTTCTCTCTTTTTTTCTTGGTTAATTTAGCTAGCAGTTTCTCAATGGGTCTAATGGCCCAACTCTTCCCTTCATTGATCCTTTGTATGGGTTTTTTGGACTCAATTTTATTTAGTTCTGCTCTGATCTTAGTTGTTTTGTCTCTTCTGCTAGCTTAGGGTCTACTTTGTTCTTATTTTTCTAGTTCATTTTGGTGTGATACTAGATTATTAAATTGAGATCTTTCTATCTTCTTGATGTAAGGATTTAGTGCTATGAGCTTTCCTCTTAACATTTTGCTATATCCCAGAGGTTTTGGTATGCTGTGTCTCTGTTTCCACTTGTTTCAAATAATATTTTGAGTTCTGACTTAATTTTGTTGTTTACCTAAAAGTTATCAAAAACAAATTATTGGCCGGGCGCAGTGGCTCACGCTTGTAATCCCAGCACTTTGGGAGGCCGAGGTGGGCGGATCACGAGGTCAGGAGATCGAGACCATCCTGGCTAACACAGTGAAACCCCGTCTCTACTAAAAATACAAAAAATTAGCCGGGCGAGGTGGCGGGCGCCTGTAGTCCCAGCTACTCAGGAGGCTGAGGCAGGAGAATGGCGTGAACCCCGGGGGGCGGAGCCTGCAGTGAGCCGAGATCGCTCCACTGCACTCCAGCCTGGGCGACAGTGAGACTCTGTCTCAAAAAAAAAAAAAAAAATTATTTCATTTCCCTGCATTTGTGTTGTCTTGAAGATCTTCCTGGTATTAATTTCAAATTTTATAGTACTGTGGTCCAAGAAAATGCTTGATATGATGTCATTTTTAAAAAATGTATTGAGACTTGCTTTATGACCTCGCATGTGATCAGGATGAGAGAATTTCATGAACAGAGAATATCTATTCTGTGCTTGTGGGTCAAGTATTCTGTAGATATCTCTTAGGTCTATTTGGTCAAGTGTCAAATTTAAATCCAGAGTTTCTTTATTAGTTTTCTGCCTCACTGATTTGTCTAATGCTGTCAGTGGGGTGTTAAAATCCCCCATTATTATTGTATGGATATCTATCTCTTTTCTTAGGTCTAGTAGTATTTGTTTTATAAATCTGGGTGCTCTGATGTTGGGTGCATATATATTTAAATTATTTAAATCTTGTTGAATTGAACCCTTTGTTATTATGTAATGTCCTTCTTTGTCTTTTTTTTTACTATTGGTTTAAAATCTATTTTATCTGATACAGGAATAGCTACTCCTATTCTTCTTTGGTTTCCACTTATGTGATAGATTTTTCTCCATGCCTTTACATTGAGCCTACGGGTGTCATTACATGTGAGGTTGGTCTCTTGAAGGCAGCAGAAGGTTGGGTCTCATGTTTTTCTATCCAATTTGCCACTCTATGTCTTTTAAGTAGAATATTTAGGCCTTTTTTGTTCAAACTTAATATTGATGTATTAGGTTTTGATCCTGTCATAGTGTTGTTAGCTAGTTGTTTTGTACTCTCAATTATGCAATAGCTTTATAGGGCCTGTGGGCTTTGTACTTTTGTGTTCTCTTTCTTTTTCTCTCTTTTTTTTTTTGACCGAGTTTTGCTCTTGTTGCCCAGGCTGCAGTGCAATGGCACGATCTCAGCTTACCGCAACCTCTGCCTCCTGCGTTCAAGTGATTCTCCTGCCTCAGCCTCCCGAGTAGCTGGGATTACAGGTATGCACCACCACACCCAGCTAATTTTGTATTTTTAGTAGAGACAGGGTTTCTCCATGTTGGTCAGGCTGGTCTCAAACTCCCAACCTCAGGTGATATACCCACCTCAGCCTCCCAAAGTGCTGGGATTACAGAGGTGAGCCACTGCACATGGCCTTATGTGTGCTTTTATAGTAGCAAATATTCTTTATTTCCATATTAAGAACTCCTTTGAGCATTTCTTGTAGGACTGGTCTAGTGGTCATGAATTTCCTTAGTACTTGCATGTCTGGAAAAGATTTTACTTCTCCTTTGTGTATGAAGCTTAGTTTGGCAGGATAAAATATTCTTGGCTAATATTTCTTTTCTTTAAGAATCCTAAAAATAGGCCCCCCTGTCTTTTCCGGCCTGTGAGGTTTCTTCTGAGAACTCTGTTGTTAGGCTGATGGGATTTTCTGCATACGTGATTTTGCCCTTTTCTCTAGCTGCCTTTAACACTTTTTCTTTTGCATTGATGTTGGATAGTCTGATGACTATATGCCTTGAAGAGGGCCATCTTGTGCAGTATCTCACAGGAGTTCTCTGAATTTCTTGTGTTTGGATGCCAACTCTCTAACAAGATTAGGATTTTTTTCTAAATTATTTCATCAAATGTGTTTTCAAAATCTCTTATTTTTTCTTCATCTCTTTCAGGAATACCAATAAGTTGTAGGTTTAGTCTTTTTATACAATCCCATATTTCTCAAAGACTTTGTTGTTTTAAAAAAATCTTTTTATTTATTGTTTTCTGACTGGCTTAATTTAAAAGAATGGTCTTCAAGCTCTGAAATTCTTTCTTCTGCTTGGTCAAGTCTATTGTTACAGCTTCCAACTGTATTTTGAAATTCCTGTAGTGAGTTTTTCAATTCCAGAAGTTCTATTTCATTTTTTCTTAATATAGCTATCTTGTGTTTCATAGCCTGAATTATTTTTCTGGTTTCTTTGTATTGGGTTTCAACTTTCCCTTGGATCTCACTGAGTTTTCTTAAATCCATATTTTGAATTCTTTATCGGTCATTTTGGACATTTCAATCTGATTAGGATTCATTTCTAGCAGCTATGTGATCCTTTGAAGGTGCCAATACACTCTGGCTTCTTGTACTGTCAGAATTGTGCTGATTCCCTCTCATCTGAGGGAGCCGTAGCTTCTTAAATTTGAATTTTCTATCATTTAAATGGGACTTTTGTAAAATTTTTTTCTCTTGAGGGTGTGGCTGTCATGTATGTTGTATATGATTGTGTGGCTTCATCTCTGGGTGCTTTCAGGGGACCAAGGCTCTGTATAGGTTAATTGGTTGTGTATAGCTTCTGTGCAATGGCTTTCTTAGGTGTTGCTTCTTATAGCTATGTATTGGGTGTAAGGGCAAACACAGTATCTCCTGCAGGGCTGGGGGTGTGGAAGTCTCAGGAGGCTTATTTCATGGACTGGCACAAAGCCCTTGCGGTGGCAGGTTTTTTGTTTGCTCATGCAGTTCAGGCTGCTGTCCAGTAGATGGCACTTAAGAGTAAGAGCCGGCAGGCTGCCTGGTGCTGAATGGATGCATTCGCCCCGAATACATCAGGAAGAGATTATGATGGGGTGCACTGAGGTCCTAAGGCAAAGAAAAGGTGGGTGCTGCAAATCCCCATCCTGAGCTGACAGGAATGCAATCCACTTTCCTATGATACCCCTGTCACAGGACCCATGACCTTCTGTTTATAAAGGCTTCATCCTTTGGTTCCCAGACACACTGTGGCTGGGGGCTGTGGATATGCCCTTTGATGACTATCACTAAAATGGGGCCTGAAGCACGGCCTTTTCCCCCAGTCCATGGCAGGCAACTCCATGGTCTATCCTCCATTGCCAGAGTGCTGCTGCTCTGTGTAGGATGAGGGAGTTAGGCCCTTGTCTTCATGAATGCTGGAAGCAGGCAAAGGCTCACTTTCAGCAGGGGCAGTGCCACCTTGAAGAGCACTTTCCTTGAGTTCATGCCCACCATCCCTAGCAGGAACGACCACCTTTGCATCCACAACAGTGTATGGTGGGGGAGGTGGGGGATGACTCCCTCCTAACATTTGTTCCCAGTCATCAATGATGCCCCCTGCAGCAGTTGGCCCCACACCCACATTCTCTTTCTCCTAAGATGGGCTTTGGCAGGCTGTGTTTCCTTTCCTCTTCATTTAGGGGCAGCCCACTGCAAGGGTTAGATCTCCAGGGAGTCCCACAACTCCCTGGGGACCAGCCATGACAGCCGAAGTGAGAGCAGGGGGGGATCTGGTGGTACAGTGACTCAAGGGCAGAAAATCCTCAGGGAGGGCAGGAGCACCATCGATGCACTCTCAGTACGGTGCCCACAATCTCAGTTTGCTTCTGAGGGCAATGTAAGCATGCCTCCACAAGCTGGCCAAGCAGTTTGCTGTCCCTGGGGAGTTCTCAAATAGCTACCAATTGTGTTTCTCTGGGTCAAGAGCGAAAAGGTGCTCTCCAAAAGTTGGGTGTTCAGTAAATTGTCACAGGGGAGAGAAGAGCAGAGAAGCACTCCCACCTACACTTTCCACAGGGCTCTGAGTTCCTTGGGGGTTGATCTCTGCCAGACTCTTGCTGCTTTCCTTTTCCATGCCTCAGCTTCTTTCTATGGGCACGATGACAGGTCCTGGCTCTTTTCCCTCTGTTTTCAGTTCAGAACTTGTCCATTTAACAGTAACTTAGACTTTCTTCCTAAGGAGATCTGGCATCCAAAGTCCCTAGTCTAACATCTTGAAAAAAATGGATTATCTTTTCAAGTGACCAAAGACTAAAAGAGAAAGATGTTTTGGATCTTGTGTGCTGCTTAAGGGGATTTACTCCTCAAGGTGTCACTCTTGTGTCACTTCTTCCCTTTTACATGGCTCACTAAATCCAGGAATCACGAGCACTTACGGCACTAGAACAACAACCCTTCTTATGTGTCCACCAGGGTAAACAAGCTTCACTGCATGTTCTTCTTGGAGATTCCCTGGGGGACAATCGCATGTTACAAGCAATGAAGTCAAACACTTCCACAAGACCTTAATTGCCTTTTGGCAAAGAAGAAAACTTTCCTTTATCCCAGGACTCATCTTCATCCTCAAAGAAAGTTTCTCATTGGTTTTGCTCACTCATAAAGTGACTTTAGATATGCCAAATGAATCAAGCTTCAGCGTTTAGCCAGTTTTTAAATAAAAAGTATTTATTTCTTAAATACTTCTTAAATATTTCTTATGCTATGAAACATTCAACTCCTCTTTTCAGAGAAGGAAACTATTTTCTTCCCTGACCAAAACTGTGATGAGAGAAAAGGAGGTACAAACTCTAAAGGGTAGTTCAACAAGCAACCTGCAACCTTAGAGAAAAGTAAAAATCACAAATCCATGAATAGTAGAATTTTTAATATATATGGATATATTCTAATATATATATTTTAATGTTGTGTGTGTGTGAAACTCCTACCTTAAAAGCAGAGCTTCAATTCTAGCTCCATCAAATGTGGAACTGGATCACTAAAATAATGTCTGAATCTCAAACCAAAATTAGAGAGATTCGAAACCCAAGAGGAGCCATGGCAGAGATTCCTGTCAGTCCTGGCACAGTTGGGTGAATGCAAAGACATTCATCTTGGCACCAAAGCCTTGGTAGATGACAAAACAGGAGGGATCACTTGAGGCTCACTTTGAGTCCCTTCAAGGTGGCCGAATGTCAATCTAAAATAATGAAAGCGTCAAAATACAATTTAAAGAGAGTTTATTCAAGCACAAAGTGTAAGGATAGGCTGACCAGAAAGCAGAGAGTCCAAAGAATGGAGGTCAGTATTCCAAAGTGTAAAAGTTTGGGATCATTCATACAGACAAATTTCAGGGAAGTTTAGCAGAATCTTAAAAAGGTGTACTGCATATTTACAATGGTCTGACTAGTTGAGGTGGTCTTTCTCTTTGGGAAAGGTAGATTTAACATTCCACACTGAAGATGTAAATATCAAGGGATTTTGGTTACCGTCTGGTCTCAGAAACAGGACAATAAAGGAGGCAGGTAATTGATAACAAAGATCAGTGACTGGACAGAGGGATGTCTGATCTCTGGTCTCTCCTAGTCATTTATAGAACTAGAACAACGAAGAAGAGAGTTAAGCTATAATCTGAGAAGCAGAGTTGCAAACATGCTACATGACTCAGCTTCCAGGGCTTAGCATCTCCTTTGGCATAATACATTTAGAAGGTCCTAAAATTTTATTTTATTTTTTTTTACAAAAACAAAAAGGACCAGTCATGAGCCACGTTCTTACCACCATGAGAACTCTGGGGAAATGTTGGTGGCACCTGAAGCCCTGGAAGCAAGCTCTTTGGGCAGAATGATGAAAAGGGCTCACCAAGTGGGTCTTGTAGCCGAGATGAGCTTACAAGAGCTGCAGAGAGCAGGGCCTGAGATGGAGATCTGAAAGCAGAAGCTCCAGGCACCCACATCCCCAGCCCCTAGAAGACCCGACCATGTCTCAGGCACCCTCCCTCACCCCTCTGCTTTAAGGGCTCTTCTCTGCATCTACTAATTTTGCACACCAAGTCTCAGCTGTCTTCTAAGCCTGAGCCTCAGCTCTGATCTTGCCTCTGATAAGCTGCCTTCCCTGAAGATCCGAGGGAGGGAGCACCCTGGTCTCAAAGCCCCAAAGTATGAGCACTTGGCTGAGTCTCTTTCCCCAGCACTAAAGATAGACATTTTCTGTCTCTTTCTGTCTCTCTCCTCTTTTGACACAGGTTTGGGAGCTCTTTCACTTCACAGAACCATTGTCTTCCCTTCCCCAGGTCACACCAAGCTCAGAGCTGAATTCAGAGCAAGAATCACCAGAGTTTCTACAGGCTTGGCCCAGACTTCAGCCTGGAGGTACAAGAACAGCCTCTCTCTACCTCTTCTCAGGGCTCAGGAAGGCTCAAAAGCACATTCCATCTCCACCACCACTACTAACTATGAGCCAGCTGGGCCCAGAGCCCGGAACATACCACCAGGATGTACTAGGACAGCCTGTGCCTTCCTGGAGTGGCTCAATCATGGGGAGACTGAAGCCCCTTCTTCACACCCCAGAGACGGCACCCAGACTCCAACCTAGGCCCAAGGAGGGCCTTCCTTCCAGGTCAGCGCTCTCCTCTGTTCTTTATTGGGCTGATCCAGGGAAGGTGTCCAGTGCAGCCCTCACCACAGACCCTGGGGATCAGATCATCCCTCAGGCTCCTGGCTCAGGCTGGGCCAAGGATCTGACCATGAGAAGCACAGGAAGATGAGCTCCAGGCTCCAGGAGCAGGGTTCTCCAGGGCCCCAGGGCCTGAGCAGGGAAGCTCTCCAGTGGTTTCGGAGTAACCATCAGCAGGTCTTGAATGCTGGTCCAAAGTGGGGCAGGGCAGTGTGAAGAGCAGGAGCCAGGCCCAGTTCACATCCAGCTTTATGACTCTCGTGCTTTGTAACCTGGAACAAGTAACTCAACCTCTCTGTGCTTCAGTTCCCTTCAGTAAACTGGGATAATAGTAGCACTTACTTGTATAGTTACTGGGAGGATTAAAATAGTGAAAACATGGAAAGTTCTTAGTCTAGCAACTGGCCCACAGGAAGACTCAATAGGTATTAGTCCTCATTATGTTACAAGGAGGAGGACAATCTTAACAATTTAACATCTTAACAGTCTTAACAATCTTAACATCACCATGAGAATCATGGTTCCAAGGTGTTGAAAAAGGAGGATATCTTTATTCCCTGTTAGAACAAGTCAGTGTTGCCCACACAACCTTGTCAAACACACCCAGCAGCATTCCTGGCCTCAAGTGACCGGCAAAGGAAGGGCATGGGTTCCATGTTCAGACACAGTCTGGGGGGGCCCATGGGCAGCATTTCAATGTGCCTTGTGCAGCCCTCCTCAGCAGATGCCTGACATGGCTCTCTGAAGAGCCATGATCCCAGAGGGCAATTGTCAAGGGCAAAAGCCTTGGCCTTCAGCCCACTGGGAAGGTCTCTGTGCCCCAGCTCACCTGGCCCCTGCACTGGCACTGTATCAATGGCACCTGGTTGCAGCTTGGTGAATGAGGTTGCACAAAGTATCCTGACTGCCCTGAAAAGCAATGTGGTCATGAGGAAGCAATGCAGCTTAGACACTGCCTCCAGAAGGCATCAGGACCCTTCAGCTCACCTCAGCTCTGTCCCCAGAAACACACCCAGACAAGACTTCAGTCTCCTCCTGGGGGAGGGGTCCTGGCAGCCTTATGGGTTAGGGGATGGCCACTGTGGGCCACAGAGAGTTTGGAATCTGGAAATAAAACAGTATTTTTGGTGTAGGAGGAGGGGAAGCCAGGGATAGTTTTAGAGGAAAAGTACAAAAGTTGGAGGGACATGTGCTGGCTGAGTACAGGTCCTGAATTGAAACTTGAGGTGGGAATGGGGCCTGGGCAGGAGCTGGTGGAATGGGAAAGGAGCCCTGCTTTAGGGGGGCACACAAGGGTATGGCAGGTGAGAAGACCATGCCCTTCTCACTGGGGGAAGGTGCCTGAGACCAGGGAATAGAGAAGAGGAAGGCAAGAACGGGCCAGAAAACAGCCCAGGACCCATGGTGGGCATCCCTTGGCCACTTGGGGCTGCAGTCAGGCCTTTCTCGGCCCTGGTGGGGCTGGGATGAGGGCCGTGCGTTGCAAGGCAGTGCAGGCTGCTGGCAGGTGACTTCCTCCCCCTGGATGCTGCGTTTTGGCTTCTCTGCCCCACACTCCAGGGAGACACAGGCCTGGCTTCCCCAGATGCCCACTGAGGCACATATGAGCCTGACACTCCCAGGAGGAAGCAAGAGATCAGACCAGAGACAGAGCCAGGACCAAGGAGAAGGAGGGCAGCGCCAGGCAGAACTCTGGGGTCTTTTCCCCCTCAACAGTGGCCACTCAAGCACATCCTTCATCCCTGTGCTGAAGCCTCCTGCTGCTTCCTGGCTGGGCATGGGGACTGGATCCTGCAGGCAATGGGGAAGCATTTCTAAAGGGTGTGAACTGAGTAAGGTGACCTCTGGAGATGGGTAGCTAGTGTATCTGGAACCATCTATCTCCCCTTCTTCCACCCTTTTTGATACTGTCTTTCCCACAAACCTCTTTTATGTTATGTAAATGGTTTGCCCTGAAGCCTGTATTGGGTAGAAAACAAGGCCCTTGCCATCAGGTTTCATCATCACACTTATCCGGTACATTAGTCACCTTAATGGTGTGGACAAGTTTGGAACCAGCACTAGGGGGAAAAAAATTTCATATAATGCCATCCATTTAGAGATATGCCCCCAGAGCGAGGTAGAGCATCCCCCATCAAATCTAGTACAGAATAGATTCATCTTATAAATGCACAGAGCTGCATGCACCAGCAGCCCTGTGGTCCCAACACCTCAGGACCCACCTCAGTCCTGGGGGCCCTTCCGGATTTGGGACAACATCAGCTATACAAGTCCTGTTTTTTGACTTGGCTTCCCGGTCCAGTCTTTTTTATAGACACTGTACTATATACTTTATTTTTTAACCAAATGATAGAGTTTGGATATGTGTCCCCACACAAATCTCATGGTGAATTGGAATCTCCAGTATTGGAGGTGAGGCCTGGTAAGAGATGATTGGATCATGGGGGTGGATTTCTCATGAATGGTTTAGTACCATCCTCTTGGCATTGTCCTCATAATTGTGAGTGACTTCTCACAAGATCTAGCTGTTTAAAAGTGTGTGTCACCTTGCTGTCTCTCTCTTGCTCCTGCTTGTGCCATGTGACATGCCTCCTTCCCCTTCATCTTCTGCCATGAATGGAAGCTTCCTGAAGTCTCCACAGAAGCTGGGTAGACATCAGCACCATGCTTCCTCTAAAGCCTATAGAACCACGAGTCAACTAACCTTCTTTTCTTTATAAATTACGCAGTCTCAGACATTCCTTTATGGCAATGCAAGAATGGCCTAATATACTGACAAATAGTACTGTTACATATCCGTAGCATACACACAACAAAGAATGAAAGAGATTGGCAAAGATCTACAGGATGTATAGGACACCATTAAGTGAACAAATATTAATATTATGAGAATTCCAGAAGAAAAGCAGAAGGGGAAAGATGAGGAAAATACATCTAGTGAAATAATATTAGGAGACTTCCAAAGTCTTAGGAAAGAGATACATCCAGGTCCAGGAAGTTCAAAGAACCCCAAACAGATTTGACTCAAACAGATCCTCTCCAAGGCACATTATTGTCAAAATGTCAATAGCAAAGACAAAGAAAGAATTCTAAAAGCAGCAAGAGAAAAGACTCAAGTTATATATAAGGAAATACCCATTAGACTAACAGCAGATTTCTCAGAAGAAACCTTACAGGCCAGGAGAGAGTGGGATGATAAATTCGAAGTACTGAAAGAAAACCACTAACAACCAAGAATATTATAACCAGCAAAGTTACTCTTTAGGAATGAAGGAGAAATAAAATCTTTCACAGACAAGCAAAAACTAAGGAAATTTATCACAACTACACCTGACTTCCAAGAAATGCTCAGGTAAGTCTTACATCTGGAAATGAACAGATAATAACCACCATGATGAAAAAATGCAAAACTATAAAACTCACTGGTATAACTTATACACAAAAGAGAAAGAGAAAGGAAAATAATTAGATAAAACAATCCAATCACAAATATAAACAATAAGAAGGGAAGTATAAGGAACAAAGTCCTTTGGTCTTTTTGTTTCAGGGGCACAAGAAGTCAAGGAGCCCTGGCACTCTAACTGAGCTGGTTTGCTGCTTCCTATAGCAGAGTAAAGAGACAAGGGGAGACTGAGTCAGGGTCAGGGGTATGGGGCTGTGGGGGTTGGGTTTTCCTGAACTCAGCCCTGCCTGTTGAAGGATAGAGTGCCCAATACAAGAGAGCTCACAAGGCTAGGGTTAGGAAGGCTTGTCCTATTGCCTGTCCCTGACCTCAGCTGCTCATCCCTGTGTTATAGTTAGGCTTAGGGCTAGGAATGCTGGTCCACTGTTAGGGCCTGAATTGCCTTTGCACATCCATAGGAAGCTTCCTCTCTCACCATCAATGGTCCAGTTGGGGCCCTTGGTGAGGTCACTCAGGCCTGTGTTTCCTGAGACTGGGATGAGCTCAGAAGGCCTTGAAATCTCTGGTCAACATCACAGTGATGAATGAGCAGGACAGAGACCTTGCATGGCCCCCTCCTCCATCCAGGAAGCCCTGCACAATGGGCAGTGGCTCCTGGAGAGCTTGGAAGCTGATTTTTAAGTCAACCCCACTCCATCTCAACCTTCTTTTTACTTTTTTTTTTTTTTCAAAAAGAAATATGCAGGGCTCTTTGTACATGTTGCCAGCAGGAGAAATGTTCATGCTGAGAGGGTTTGAAAGGGCACAGACCACTAGAGCACAGACAATGTATTCAAGTTTCTTAAGTTCTTAGAATATTGCTGGGGTCATCTCACTGTCCAGGCTCAATATTTCTTCATTCCTTTGCAGGCAATTCAGAAGATGGAATATTTCAACTCTGGATGTAAGCACCTGCTGTCCCCATGGTGGTCATGTAGGGGGAATACCAAAGTCCCTGGGTGATTTCTACTCAGCACCTTCTTTCTCCTGGGCGGATAAATCTCAGCCTGGGGGCCACCATTTACATCATGGCTATGAGCCAATGTGAGTAGGAGCGGGTGACTCAGAACAGGTGGCAGGCGTCACTTTGGAGCCTACTGGGGAAAGGTGTCGCAAGTGGCTCTCCTAGGGCCACCCCGTCATCTAACCTGCCACAAGTGAGTTGGGCTGACTCATGGCCACTACAGAAGTGATTGACAGCAGGTCGTATAAATCCCACCACACCAGAGGGGAGGGCTGAAGAGCTCCCCTGCTCTCCAAGGGTGGGCTGCTGGCTGGAGAAGCCTGTGGCCCTCAGAGCCTGACATTCTGCTGCCAGCAGACAGACATTGTCCCCTGAGCCTGGGATCTGCTGCATCCTCACCCCCTGGCTGGGTGTCCAAGCCACCTCCCATCTCCATAGATAACAACAATTGCAGACAGCCCGGACCACGTGTTTGCGGTGGAGAATGGCTTCAAGGCCCTGAGAAACACCATTGACGCCATGAGTGGGCTGATGTGAGGGGCTGAGGCGCCTGGCTTCTATGGCCGGAGGCTCATTCTCCCTGCCCTGCTTCACCCCTCCTGTGTTCCAGCTCATGTCAAAGGCCTGTACCGCAGTTAAGTCTGCGGAGCCCCCACTGTGTGTGCAGGAGGTGAGAGCTGAGGAGGACCTGCTGAGGGCAGAAATGTCTGTGCCTGTGTCTGGGGGTAAGGAAAAGGCTGAGGTTTGTGTGTGCTGCCTGTGTATGTGGTGTATGTGTGTTTGTGGTGTGTGGGTGTGTGTGTACTACATGTGTGTAGTATGTGGTGGGCATATGTGTGTGTATTTTTTCTGTGTGGTGTGGCACATGTGTAAGTAGTGTGTGTTTGTGGGGTGTAGTATGTGTGTGTTGTGGTGTGCATGTGCTGCGTATGATGTGTGTGTGTGGTGTGTGGTATGTAACATGTATGTAGTATGGTTAGATGTCTGTGTGTATATAGGGGTGTGCAGTGTGTGTGTTTGGTGTATTTGTTGTGTGGTGTGTGTGAGGGTCTCAATGTGTGTGTGTTTTGTGTCTAGTGTGTGTTTTTCTGTGGTGTGTGGTGTATTGTGTGTGCTATTTTTGTGTAATGTGTGTTCGTGGTAATGTGTGTGTTGGGGGTGTGTGATAGGTGGTATGTGTGTAGTATGTGTGCATGGTTTGTAGTGTGTGTGGTGGCTGTGTGTGTGTAGAGGGTCATGTGTGATGTGTGGGTGTTTTGTGTGTGGTATGTGTATGGCATTGCATGTGTGTGTGTGTAGTGGGTGCGTGTGATAGGTAATGTGCATGTGGCATGTGTGCATAGTGTGTGGTGAGTGTGGTGCTTGTGTACATGTATAGGGCTATGTGTGATGTGAGTGTATTTGCTGTGTATGTGATATGTAGTATGTGGCAGTGTCACTGTGTATGTGTATCTTGTGGTGTGTTGTGTGTGGTGTGTGGTATGTTCTGTGTGTATCAAGTATGTGTGTCTATGGTGTGTGGGTATGTGTATGTGCTGGGTGTGTAGTGTGTGGTGTGTGTGTGTGATGTGTGCATGCTGTGTATGCTGTTGGGTGCGTGCTGGATGTGTGTTGTGTGGCAGAGTGGGGAATGTGTGCCCTTTGTGTGGTGCATATATGATGTGTGATGTGTGTGGTGTGTATATGGGATGTGTGGTGTGTCTTTGGTATTTTTGATATATGTGTGTTTGCTATTTATGTGTGTGTGTGGTGTGTGGGTGTGTGTGCTTTGGGAGTATGGTGTGTGGTGTGACGTGTGTGGTATGGGGTGGGTTGAGGGTGTTTGTGGTCCAGTGTGCATGGGTGGGAGGGTATGGATGTGTGGCCCACATGGGTGTGAATGTGAGTGTCAATTGGTGTGGGGGGAATATGCGGGGGTGATGGTGTGAGTACCTGTGTACAATTACTGTGTTACCTCACAACAATAAGTTTAACTCTAAAGCAAGAAAAGACGTATGAGAAGCTCTCAGGGAAACACCGGCAAATGGCATGGAGCAGCAGCTAACCCAGACCACAGGACAGGAGCAGCCAGGGCTCCTCCCAGGAAGGCCAGGCAGGTGCAGAAGCTGAAATATCTGTGTAATTTACCACATCAACAAAACGGGAAACAGGAACCAAGCGGTTATCTCAGGGGATAAAGAACAAGAAGTGGGGGCGTCAACATCCCACAGCACCCTGTGAGGAGAAGGAAACCTCCATAGCCCGACAAAGGGGTCCACACACACACCCTCAGCTCGCCTCGGCCCCACAGGATAAATCACAGCATCCGTCCCTGCTGTCTGGGACATGGTGAGGATGCCCTCTTGCCATCCAGGGTCCTGGCATGGGTGGTGACAGTCCTGTGTGGTCCTCTGTGATGACCTCGTCTGTCCTGACCTCCGCCTGTGTGGGCTGGGGCTCTGCTTGGCCAGCATTTACACAACTGCAGCTGCTGGAGAGGAAGGGAGCCCTGAGCATCCTCCCTCCATGCGGACAGCACGAGGCTGGGTGCCGCTGGCCCCAGACCAGCAGCTGGGCTCTAGCCTCCCTCTTCCTCACTGCAGGGTGCCCTGGCGGTAGGCTGTGGGGACAGACACTCCGTACATGTCTGAGCTCTGCTCCCCATGGGCACACGACCAAGAGCAAATTGTCCAATGTCAGCGAGCTCCAGTGGTGCCTCCCATGAACAGAAAGGACGCTGTCAGGCCTGTCTTGAGTCCCCGGGCACTGGGCTGTGCAGGGACTGGCACAGGGCTGGGAGCTGGTAGGTCCCTGAAACAGGAGCTGTGCTGACACTTCCATGATTGGTCCTAGGCTCTGTCCCCAACCCCACCTCTCTCCGACGCAGAGCTGAGGATGGGGGTGGAATGGAGAGAGCTCCCCTCCCCCTCAGGGTCTCTTTCTGCTGTTCCTGATTTAAAGCTGCTCATCCATGCAGCCAGTGTGACAGCTGTGCTCCTCTGTTGATGTGCCCTGGACATGCACAGGCTGTGGCGTCTGAGCAGCCCTGTCAACCCCAGGTGAGGATGTGAGTCGTCACTTCTCCCTGGAGGCAGCTGAGCTGAGGTGACAGGTGCCCTCTGCCCACCAGCTCAGCCCTCTGCCTCTGCTCACGTGGCCCGGCAGTCACAGCCCTGACCTGTCAGTTGTTGGCTGACTTGTGCAAAGCCACCTCACATGGAGGGTGACAGTCACAGCAGGGAAAGGCCAAGGTAGAAGCTTGGACCCCAAATGCAACAGAATGAGCCCTCTCAGCAGGCTGCCACTGAGAAGCCAGGAGGGTTCTAGGGAGCCCAGGAAGGAGGCCGGGGATGGAGGCAGAATGTAACTCGGAACTATCCATTCCATGAAGGTCCAGAGCAGCCCCCAGCCCTGCTCAGGGTGGCCGAGTTGGGCTGGCCAAGGTGTGCACCACCCAGGCTCAGATGTACCTTCCAGTGTCCGGCTGGCCAGGGCCCTTTAGAAACCTGAGCAGGGAAGATGTTGAGAGTGCAGCCTGGGAGCGTCAGATTTGGAAGCAGCTGCTGTCGGCCTCAGCGGTGGGAGAGGACCCAATGTTTGCGCTGAGGGGACTCAGGCCTGGGAGCTCAGCACAGGGCACCAAGCTGGCCTTTCCTGCTCTCTCTCTCACAGCCTCAGTGCCCCCACAAGGTTCTTCTAAGGAAGCGTCATGGCCATTGGATGGGTGACCTCAGAGACCAAACAGGAGACACCATGAGGAGGAGGAGCAGGCCAGGACAAGCCAGCTGAAGTCGGCAGTTGGAAGGCCTTGGAATGAAGGTGGGCCCTGCAGCTCCCCATGTGAGGAGGGTGGAGCCCCAGGCCCCAGCCAGGGGCCGACATGGAGGGACACCCACCATTCCTGCCATTTCCATTTTACAAAAAATCTAGAAATTTGCATTTTTAGAAAGAATGTTCAGGTTTTCTTTCTTTTTTTGTCCTTTGAGACAGGGTCTCACTCTGTTGCCCAGGCCAGCATGCAGTGGCATGATCATGGCTCACTGCAGCTAAATTTTAAAAATTTTCATAGAGACAGGGTCTCATTATGTTGCCCAGGCTGGTTTTGAACTCCTGGGCTAAAGCAACCCTCCCACCTCAGCCTCCCAATGTTCTGGGATTACAGGCATGAGCCACTGTGCCTGTCAAAGTTGGGCTTTTAACTGTGGGCTCCCATTTTTGAAAATACTTGAAAGCCTCAGAAAGCATGTCGGCAGGCCAGCTTCACCCACAGCCCGCCTTGAAAGTGTGACGCTGCAGGAAGACAGGAAGCAGGGTTCAGAGGAAGCTTTCCTTGGGTGCATGGACCGGGGGCACCTCAGGCATCAGCAGGGATTGGAACGCGTGGGGCCTGGGCCAAGAGGCAGGGGTGGAGGCCAATGCCCTTGGCAGCTGCAGACCTGTGGGAACCCCAGCTGGCTCCTGGGACCAGCCCCACCTGCCCTGTTTCCCCTGTGGTGTTTGTCTCAGGGCAGGAGCCACAATGGTGGAAGGACACACTCCCTGAGCCTCAGGGTAGGTGCCCTGTGGTCCTTGCTGGATCAGGAAGAGCAGGAGATGAGGAATCACCTGTAGGTCTCTGGAATCGCAGCTAAAACAGGGCTTCTGTGATGGATTGCCCTGAGCAGGGTCCTAGGTGGCTCGCCTGCCGCACCCAAGTCCTGGCCCTGCCCCTGTGGGTGTCCTGCCTGTCACAGGCACACAGAAAGACAGGGAGGACAGACCCCGAGTGTTCAGCAGCCCTGAAGAAGGCATCGAGGCCTGGGTGCCCCGCTCAGGCACAAGACAGGGTGTCTTCAGGCAGCCTTGTGGCTCCACTTACACCTTATATCAGAGAGGGCCTGCTGAGTGAACGGCCTGTACCCGTGGCCTGAGGGAGCACCAGAGATTTCAGGGCGGGAACATCACGCTAAGCCCACCCTGTGCAGGGGCCAAGTGAGACCTTTCCTGGGCTCCTTGCTTCAGGCATGGTGGGGAGAGGGCCCTTGAGTACTCAAGGCCCAGCTGCCTCCTCTTGGACCCTCAGTGACACCAGGTGAAGATTTGGCCCTGTGGACACAGAGACATTGGTTGAGACACAGCCGCTTCCTCACAGTAGCCTCTGGGAATTCAGTTCTGGGGGAGGACCTCCAGGAACAGCGAGGTCAGAGGGGAGGCAGCCACCCATTCTTCCTCACTCAGCCTTTGAAGGGCCCTGCCCCCACTGCCTCTCCACATCTCCCACCACAGTCCTCCCCCATAGACTTGCTTTCTTCCCCCTCATGCCCACTTCAGTCTCTCTCTCCCAAGCCCACAGCACAGGAGGCACACACCCAAGCCTCCCCGTCTCCCACAGAGAGGAAGCCTCCTCCCTGCTCCCCATCAAAGCTGCAAGAGGGGCCCAGGCCCCCTCCTGTCCTCAGTGTCCTCACCTCTCCTCTGTGCTTTGTTCCCTCTGGGCTCAGTTCCAGGCATCTGCATTGGAAGTGTCCTCACCTCCCCGCCTATCAGGAGCTCTGAAGTGCCCTAGGGCTGTGCCACCTCCAGCACCATGGACACTTGTTCCTCCTGCCTCCCTCCAGCTTCCCAGCCTGGCCTGGAACTCAGGACTCCACCCAGCGGCTCCCCTGTCTGGGCCCACCAACTTCCCTGCACTAAAGCTTCAGCACTCCGCGTGGCTCTGACCCTGTCTCCCTCCTGCACTGGCCAAGGCAGAGAGGGACACACAGAGAGCAGCTGCCAGCATAGGAAGGTGTTCACAGGACACAGACACCTGCCCCGCCAGCCCCTGCACCCCAGGAATCCTCACAGCCACCTCCCAGGGAGGAAGGCAGGGCAGAGGGAGGACAGGGGAGGGAGAAGGTCATGGAGGCCGAGAACTTTTGGAGCACAAGGGCCTGCAATAACAGTGCAGCCAGGGGCCGGAGGGTTCAGGGAAATAGTCGTTGAGATCAGGGTGGGCACTGAGTGGTGTCCTCACCAGCCTGCCATGTGTGTTGTCAGGCTCCCAACCAAGGTCTCAGGGAGTCCCTCAGCTCCCTGGAGCTCCCTCTGGTCCAGCCCCCTCAGGCCTCCCTTGGGGGCTCAAAGCAGCACTCCCCTGCCTAGTGTGAGTGTGAGCTGCAGGACGATGCTGTCCTCTGTGCAGTAGGTGATGAAGGACAGCCATGTTCTCGGGCTGGAGAGGAAGCATGTGGCCCTGAGAAGCCAGAGAAATAGCCAGGGCGGGTGACACCCATTCCCCACCTCCCACCCCAACTCTTCTGCTTTGGGGCCCCTTGCTAGATATAGGGAGGTGATATAAATGTAGTGAACCACTCTGAGGCCTGTGGAGACGAGGGGCCCACAAAGGAGATTCAGGATGGCAACTCGCTGCATCCCCACAATCCCAGCACCCCCAAAGACACTTGCACTCACCACACACACATGCACAGACACACCACACACATGCACCACCCCACACACACACAGGCAAACACACACAAACACATCACAGACACACATACGCACATCACACAGACACACATACGCACATATGCACACACACACCACATGCACACACAAGCACACACATGCACACACACCACACACACATGCACGCACACACCGCACACACACATATGCACACATGTGCACTCACACGCTCCATGCTGAACATGCAGGAAGATAGACACACAGCTCTCACAGCTGGTCTCCCTCTACTGGAAAATTACTTGCTTCTTCACCCCATTCCCCTCTCTTCTCCCTCATCCTTCCTCCACCTGAGAAACCCAGCAAACAAGGCAGAGCAGAGGAAACACAATTCAGGCCAAACCCACAGCTTCCCCACACCATCTTCCCATCACCTGCATTTACTGAGGTCAGACCACAAAAGCCCTCTGGGGCCACCACACAGCTAGAGGGTCCAGTGAGCGGCTGGGCTCCTAAGTAGTTTGAGGAGAAGCCCCTGGAGTCCCGTAAGCAGCAACTTCTGGTGCAAGGGCAGCCTGGGGCAGGCCGATGTGTGGGGCAGCCTGCCAGCACCGGCCGCCCAGTGCTGGAGGAAAGCAGGAAGGTAGGTAAATAAAAATCTCAATGCCATAAAAAAAAGAAACAGAGAGGGAGAGCACAAAACCGAATGAATATTTCAATAGATACCTGACCAGGTATGCAAATTACCCAGCCCAGCACAGGCAGAAGCACTAGGCAGTGCTTGAGACATGGAGTTCCCTTCTGCCATGCTGTCTCCCTCTACATGCTGAGCCTACTTAGGGAATTCTGGTGTTCACAGAAGGGGTCAGGGGAACTGCATGAAGACCACAGCTTTGTGTAGGCACACAAGCTTCAACATAGGCGTGTGGACATGTGGTTGTATATGTGTGCATGCAGAGGAGTCCTGCAGCCACGCCTGGTGGGAGTCTGGGGGAGGCTCCTGGCTTCAAAGAGCCCAAGGCATTAGCCCAGGCTTGGAGACTTGAGCTGAGGGATTGGAGGGAGGGGCTGAGCAGCAAGCTCAGGAATAGCCCAGGCCAGCCAGGAGGACAGTCCACGCAACCATCAGTGGTGAGGCAGCCTCGCCCCAGCCCAGAGCTTGGTCTACGGCCAGCCAGGGGGAGGGGTTCCTTCAGGCTCCAGTGATGACCTGGCAGGAAGCTGGGGACATGCTCTAGGCTGTGAGCCTCTGTGAGAGGCAGGTGGATACTTCCCCCATATCCCCACTCCTGGCTGCAGATTCTGCATTTGCGGACAGGAACCGAGTGCCCAGTACACCTCTGCAGACAGCTGCACTGCATTGACTCCTGCTTCCTCCACTTAAAAGTTGTGGGATATTAAGCAAGTTGCTATAAGTTCTCAGACCTGTACTTTCCTAATCTATCAAATGTGAAGAAAGCAAGCCAAGCCCACAAAATATTAGTGAGTCTAAAACAATTCACCCGCAGTGATCAGCAGCACATACCCAAGGAGGATAAAACAAAGTTGACAAAACTCCCCAGTGTTCTGATGTGACGTCACCACCTCCTAGGACCAAGGGTCCAGCACAGAGTAGAGGCTTAGGATGTATCAAGGCCCCATTGAGCTCTGGGAGTTCTGGCTGTGGCCACTTTAATGACAAATGACCAGAATGCTGCACTAAGGCAGCTTCACCATTAAGCAGCCATTTGGGAGGGTCCGGTGGTTCAGCTCCCAACTGCGGAAGGGGGCAACCTGGGGAAGTGCACGGGGCTCTGGGCTAGAGTCAAAAGACTCAGCTGCTAAATCCCAGCCCAGCCCTCTTACATTTTCTTACATTTTGACCCACCTCTTGCCTCCTCTCACGGAGGTTCGAGCCCCTGGTGGTGAGTGTGGGGTTGGGGGATCCGAGAGCTCATCTTGTCGCTAGGCAGTCCCTGTCCCAATCACCTCCATGCTTCTTTCCTGGAGCTTGTGAATTGACAGTTGAAGTTTCAGGACCCCAGGAAAAGTGCCTTAAATAATACTTTCCTGGCAATGGATAGCCATTTTTTTTCCCATTGATTGGAGATGTTCGCTATAGCACATCCTATGTGGGTCTGGTTCCTGCCATTATTCTCTCCCTCACCATGGTGCTCCCCAGAGGACTCCCTAACAGAATAAACCTCCTACCTGTACATTTTCCTCTCCAGTCTTTTTCTAAGCCCCTGTGAGAAGTTCAGCTAATATAAGTGTGCAAACCAGGTGTAAACATCTGCCTCCAAAAGTCCCACCAGGGTCTTGCCATGAAGGGAGCCTTCTCTAGTAGGTTGGGAAAACCAGTAGGAGAGCTAAAGCTCCAGGGTCCTTGCCCTCGGTGATTGGTGCCCTAGCAGAGACTGGGCACTGTCCACAAATCTATCCCCACCTCCTTCTTGGATGCACAGCTACTAAATTGTAGCCTCCCCTGCAGCTCAGCGGGCTGTGTCTGAGCTCATGGCAGTGGCAGGTGCACATGCCTGTCACCCAGCCCAGCCCTGCTTCTTCTGTCTGGCTGATGAGAAGCTGATCTCAAAAGAATGCTCTTGCCTGGCAGAGCTTCCCCTGCATATTGAGGTCCCTGAATGACCAATGGAGGCCTGCAGTGCCCCTGGAGGCCTGGACCCTCTCTGTGCCATCCCAGGGGTGAGAAGTGCCCTGGCTTCTTGTGAGCTTAGTTGTTCCACGTGGGGCTACTCGTAACCTCACCTGCTCTGGCTCATTCCAGCTCTACAGGGGTGCTTTATGTGACATCCATTGGACTCTCAGATATGTGTGTTCTTATAGTTCTGGTCAAAAATAAGGAATAAAAATTGCTCACCGTGTTCCCTTTTGTACACTTTGGTTTTGGGCAGCTCTGATGTGAGACTTGTTTTCTGAAATTATGCTGCTCCTCCCCCGAGGAGGGGGTAACGGAACAATGGCAGCCCAGGAGTAGAAGTAGTTAGTTGGCACCTCTGAGGCATCAAAATAGTGAGTAAATACTAACACTTCAAATAGATCCTCTAGGAGAGCATGCTGAAATTCACCAGAGACGTGATGAGAATCACAGACAGCAGAGGAGAGGGAAGCCTGCCGAGCTGGGACCCCCATGGAGCGGAAAGGGGCTCCCTAACACAGGGAAGAGGTGAGCAAGTGAGAGAACCCTGAAATTTCACAACTCCACCATGGACCTTTGCAATCCTAGTCACAGGGAGCCCCCTCGTTGCCCCCGGGCTCCAGATGAACACAGGTAGCCTGCTGGAGATGGTGCAGAGGCACTGCTCAAGCCTACGTGGATCCCACAGGCTTTTGATCCCTGATCTGCCTGGTGCAGCCGCTGCTACCTGCCATGGAAGGGAACTGGGCACTTTCATGTGCCCCAAAGACAGACACCGCAGCTGTGGTAAGGAGGAGTGGGTAGACGATGCTCTGCATGGCTTCCCTCTGCTGCTTCTCTCTGCTAAACGGGACTTGCCTGCTTTGGTGACAGGCTGCCAGTGCCACCGCCCACCCCTGCCTGAGCATGACAGCCACAGCTCAGTGTTCCTCTGAGAGCCCAACCCCCAGAGGCTGCCCATTAGCCCGTTCCACCACAGGCTTGCCTCTGCTGCCCCAGGCCAGGGAGGGAGCAGGAAGGCCAGACATCTTCCTGAGCTCCTAACAGCAAAATGCAGCTTTGGGAGAGAAGTGAGAGTGGGCCATGAGCCCAACAACTGCCATTGCTCATTGCCCCAGCTGAAGGGTCCTGCCCTCCTGGGTGAAAGGTGCACAGCACAGCCATCCTGCTATGCCTGAACATTGCAGCTGTGGCCTGGAGCCCTTTGGAAAGCCCAGCCCCCTCAGTCCTGTGATCTGTTCTCAGGCTCCAGGGGACTAGCCCACCCCTCCCTATCACAGCCACCTGAACTCTGGGCTGACTAGATCCTGGTCCAGCCACATCAGGACTCCTACATGCCATCTAGTGGGTCACTGAGAGGTGTGGGAGTTGGGGAATTACCTAGCCCAGTCCAACTTCGCTGGCACCTGACTACCCGCTGGGCCTGAGTTTGGGCCCACCCAACCAGCCAACACTAGCCATGACTCCCACCCACATGGCCGACAGGCAGAGCCATTCTCCCTCTCTCCATGAGGCGGCAGCATTACCACATTGGAGAACAGGCGAGCCATACAACTGCCTGCATTGGGCTGAGTGAAGAAGTTCCACCCTGAAGCCACTTCTGTGGAGAGGCACACAGGACAGGCATTTTCCATGTCTCTCAGCCACACTGTGGCCTGGAGATAGACCACAGTGTGCATCTGAACTGAGAGACACCAGCCCCAGAACACGGGTGTGATAGGGAAGCTGATTGCATTCCTGCCTATCTAGGACATGGAGCCAGTGCAGCCCCTTCATCCCACCACAGAGACCTCTGTGCATTTCATCAGGAGCTCCCCCAGCCACCCCTATCATGGCTGGTGCCTATGCTTATCATTGAGGGTATTTGTGGGAAAGCCGGGGG
The DNA here is from genome assembly GCF_028878055.3 of Symphalangus syndactylus. Classification (NCBI taxonomy): domain Eukaryota; kingdom Metazoa; phylum Chordata; class Mammalia; order Primates; family Hylobatidae; genus Symphalangus; species Symphalangus syndactylus. The sequence continues at coordinate 85,975,483 of NC_072426.2, forward strand.
GTCCAGCTCTGCCCAGCTGCAACCTCTCTTCCACCCTCCCAACCTACTCCGAGCAGGAAGGTCAGGGCACCTGGCATTCCGCTGTCCAGTCCATCACCTGAAACAATACAGAGCACCTCAGTGAGCAAAGGTCAAATATACACCCATGGGCTTATGCCACAGCCAGTAGTTAGTGAGCTCCTCTCAGGCATCAAACTAGTGAGTAAATGCCAACACTTCAAAGAGATCCTTTAAGAGAGCACGCTGAAATTCACCAGAGACATGACAGGAATCACAGACAGCAGAAGAGAGTAAAGCCTGCCAAGCTGGGACCCCCATGGAGTGAAAACGGGCTCCCTAACACAGAAGTGCCACCTACTGGCCCGCAGGTTGAACTGCACAACCCAATAAAAAACAGAAGCGCACAGGGCTGCAGGAGAAAGGCCAAAACCCCTACCAACATACTCTACAGTGACACTGTCAAGACGGGAGGAGGGGGAGATAACAGAGAAAATATCCCACATAAATGAAAATAAATTCGAACATAAGAAGTGTCAACTCCTCCAGATGAGAAGGAACCAGTGTAAAAATTCTAGCACCATGAAAGATCTGAATGTTGTGACAACATCAAATAATCACACTAGCTCTCTAGCAATGACCCCCAACGAAAATGAAAACCTCAAAATTACAGATAAAGAATTAAAAGTATGGATTGCAGGGAAGGTCAGTGAGAGCCAAGAGAAAGTTGAAAACTAACACAAATAAACCATGAAAACAAACCAGGAAACGAAGGAAGAGATAAATACCTTTAAAACAACAACAACAGAACTTTTGGAAATAAAAAATACACTTAAAGAACTTCAAAATACAGTTAAAAGCTTTAATGATCCAAGCAGAAGAAAAAAATTTCAGATCTTGAAGACTGGTCTTTTGTTAACATAGTCAGACAAAAATATAGAAAAATGAATTTTAAAAAAGAACAAAGAAATATGGGATTTTCACCAAACCTATAACTTATAGACGTTCCTGAGAGAGAAGAAGAAAAAGTAAGCAAACTGGAAAACATATCTGGGGGAATAATTCAGGAAAATTTCCTTAATCTTTCTAGAGAGGTAGACTTCAAAATATAAGAAACTCAGAATACACCTATAATTTACAGAATGGGAGAAAACATTTGCAAATTATGCTTCCAACAAAGGACTAATATCCAGAATATATAAGGAAGTCAAACAACTAAACAGAAGAAAGCAAGCAACTCCATTAAAAACTGAGCAAAGGATATGAACACACATTTCTCGAAAGAAGAAATATAAGCAGCAAACACATGAAAAAATTCTCAACATCACTAATTATTAGAGAAAGGCAAATTAACACCACACTGAAATATCATCTTACACCGTCATAATGGCTATTTTTAAAAAGTTAAAAAACAACAGATGTTGGTGTGGATGTAGAGAAAATGCAACATTCATACACTGATGGTGGGAATATAAATTAATTAAATATCTATGGAAATCAGCTTGGAGAATTTTCAAAGAACTAAGAATAGAACTACCATGTTACTCAGTAATCCAACTATTGGGTATGTATCCAAAGGAAAAGAAATCATTATATTAAAAAAGCCACCTGTACTCGTACATTTATCTCAGCACTATTCACAATAGCAAAGTCATGGAACCAATCTAAGTGTCCATCATTGGTTGACTAGATAAATAAAATGTGGTATATATACACTATGGAATATTATGCAGCCATAAAAAAGGAAATTATGTTCTTTGCAGCAATATGATGGAGGTGGAGGCCATTATCCTAAGTGAACTAACTCAGAAACAAAAAATCAAATACTGCATGTTCTCACTTATAAGTGGGAACTAAACAATACGTATACATCCACAAAAGGATGGAAATAAGGTGGGAACTAAGACATTGGGAGGGGGATGAGGGCTGAAAGACTACCTATTGGAAGCAATTTTCAGTATCTGGGTGATGGGTACACTAGAAGCCCAATCTCCACCAGTACACAATATACCCATGAAACATGCACATGTGCCCCCTGAATCTAAAATTTAAAAAGGCAGCCCACGTGCAACTCAGTCCACCTGCATGACCAAGGGTTGTGCCCCTTTTCTCCCTTCACTAGGGTGAGGAGCTTCTGACTGATGCCAAACTCGGGAGATCAACTCAGCTGGAGAGGAGGAGGCAGGGCTGGAGTGGCCCACAGAAGAGTGGCTGGCAAAGTTCCCTCTGCCTGCTCCTACTGTCACTGTTCAATACAGAAAGCCTGGGAGGGTCCCTGTGGGTGGCCAGGGTGGAGGGGTTCTCCCCTCTGATGTCCTCTAAGCTCGCCTTCTTAATCTATGACTTCCTCCCTTGAGGGATGAGGAAGGATGACAGGCCCTAACTTTAGTTCACATTGGCTAAACTCCAAAGACTCTCAATCCCCATTAACAAACATATGTTGATTTCACCAGGATCACATACAACTCTTCATGAAATTGCACATGCATTTCTCCTTATGGGGTCTCAGAGTCACAGAGATGGAAAGCAGCATCTTCATGTTTACACATGGGTTAACACAGGAGCACAGACAAGCTGCAGAGAAGTGGGCTTGAACCTCCCAGGGCAGAAACATAGTTGTCATTAATTAGAGACAACCCAATCTGAGGAAGAAATAAAATCTCTCCTCTATACTTTCAGGTTATTTTAATTCCCTTTCTTTTTCCTATCTATTTATTTATTTATTTATTTATTTATTTATTTATTTATTTATTTATTTATTTTGAGATAGGGTCTCACTCTGTTGCCCAGGCTGGAGTGCAGTGGCGAAATCTCAGCTATCTGCAAACTCCACCTACTGGGCTCAATTAGTCCTCCCACCTCAGCATCCTGAGTAGCTGGGACCACAGGCAAGCCATCATGCTTGGCTAATTTTCATATTTTGGGTAGAGGCGGGGTTTTGCTATGTTGTCCAAGTTGGTCTTGAACTCTTGGACTCAAGCAATCTGCCTGCCTTGGCCTCCCAAAGGCCTCCCATAAGCCACCATGCCTGAACTCCCTTTCTGCCTAATGAAAGCTTCCCCACACTTTTCCTGGTGTCATGAGTACAATGAACATTTTGTCCCTGAGTCTTGAGAGACACACAGTTCCAGGCACCTTGTAAAGTTGCGTTGGCTGCTCTGGGCACATTTGTATATGGCTGTAGGCATTAGGCAGCTGGGCCAGGCAGTCTAGAGCCAGAGGGTGCACTTTCTGGCTATCCATCCATTCCCACACCTGCACAGACATGTGACCCACCTCTCTGGACCCTGCCCATGGGGCCGCACACAGGCCATGCACCTGCTCGCCAGGCACCAGGAAGCCTTGTCATAAATATCTCCACCTGTCCAGCAATGTGGTGGGAACACTCAATTCTTTGTGAAAATCTCTGTATTTACAGTACCAGAAGTGTGTGTATTTTGTGAAACAAAAACTGTCTAAAAAAAAAGCAAGACAAAAAATTGATGAAGCCAGGCCTCCCATTGCAGGAAGAATGTTGAGAAGTGAAGTGTGGAGGGGCAGCATGTTCTTTAGCATCGACGGTTGCTCAGGGAATGAGCCTCCAAATGGAGAAAAACCAAATGACTGGGTCCCGTCCACCCCCAGGGGCTCTAGCGCCCTCTTCCATTTCCTCAACATTGACCTGGCTCATTTCTCTGGACACCTTGTGCAGGGCATTGTGCGCCTGGAAAAGCCTCTCATAACCAGCTAGGGAGACAGATGTGCAGACACAGAGGGGAGAGGCTGGGGAAGGGTGGGAGAGGCCTGCTTCCCATCATGGCAGCTGGCAGGACCCAGATGCGGAGTCCAGGCTGCAGCAGGACAGGAGGGTGCAAGACAGAGAAGGGGGACAAGAAAGAGTAACTCCTCAGGATGACAGCATTAAAGGTCAAAGTCATGAGACCTAGAGAAAGCCCCCAAAGCCCTACACATATAGGCAAGCCATTGCATTGAAGCCTAAAAATCAAAAAACAAAACAAAACAAAAAACATGAAGCGGGGACATTGCCATCCAAATTAGTCAATACTGTTTAAAACCTAAACCTGGTATATTTTTAACTTGTACTTACCTTTCAAAAATTCTATGGAAAAGCATAAATATTGCATTCTAGTAGATGGGGGAGGTGGAGAGCAGTTGATTTACTCTCAAGATAGATTTAGTATGACTGGACAACCTCAGCCACAGGCCCCCAGGGGGTCCCCTCCTGATGCACTCAGGGGCCCCATGTGGGGTACCCTTGGCCTGTGTGGGTGGCACCTTGGGCCATCCTGCAGCCACCGTCTGCACACGCTGGATGGTAGGATCCTGCGTGTTGACACTCATCTCTGTTGGGGCTGTGCTTCCTTCTTTGGGGACAAATGACTAAGAGGGGAAGTTTATCTTCTCTAATGAAATGAGGAAAATTTGCTGAAGCTTGCCTGGTTTTGGGGACAGTGTGGGGTATCTAGAAAGAGAATTCATATTTCCAGAAAGACCCACATTGCCTTCTGGGATACATTCAGAATTTGAGTAGCCAAAAAATGGAAAGCAGGGACAAGGGTGTGAGGAGTATAGGAAATAAGATACACAAGTATTTTTCATTGCAAAAAAGCTAGGGAGGGAGATACAGCATTGAATTCATATTTCAAAGACTTTGGGGGCTTTTTTTTAGAGAGCAATTTGGCCTAAGACCTCATGGTCCCACCCTTTGGTGACAGATGAAGTTGGGGCTCTCATAGTGGAATGCATCCATGCCTGGCATCCCCATGGCACCAGGATGCTGTATTCTGGCAGGTGCAGTATAAATCCAGCTCATTCAGAGGGCAAGCGCCCTGGTGAAAAACTCTTTGGTTGATCAGCAAGAATTCAACTCCTTTGATCATAAACAAAGACTCAATGTATATGTCCAGTTCAGCAACAAAGGCCTGTTAATCTTGGGTGTTTGGTGCCTTAGAAGTTGGGTTCTGGGGGAGGCAGTGACAAAGGGGGTTCTGCAGTGCCCGAGAAGAGCAGGGAGCAGCAGCAGCATCCTGGAGGGAGGCCTCAGGTACCTAGCAGGGAGGAGATAGCACCTGGGGGAGCAGGTGAGGGGGAGGCACTCTCAGCTGGGTTGAAGGCAGCTCTTTGCATTGCAGAGGCTGTGCCTGGGACAAGTACTCCCGGCTGTGTCTCAGGCATATCCTTGGGCTGCAGGGAGCCTGTGGTAGGGAAAGGCACTCCTGGCTGTGTGGAAAGCAGATCCTTGGGCAGCAGGGACGCTGTGTGCATTGGGACTGTGCGAGGGCTAAGCTGAGGTACCTTCTCTGTAGGGAAGAGAAGAGAGAGAAGGTCACTGTGATGGCATTGGAATTGGGCTCAGAAGGCTGCGGTTGCCTGGCTCAAGGGGTGGGGCCAGGACCCATCGGGACCCACAGGGTGGGCCTTGCCGTGCTCATCCTCTCTCCCCTGGGTGCTGCCTCCAGCCTAGACTCCTCCTTCCAGACCTAGCTCAAGTGTCGAAAATCCCCCCTGCCTCTCCAGGCAGCCCTGGGTCTCTGACTCTGGACTCCCTCACTTGGGGTTGAACTTGTCTTCTTCTCTCTGGTAGCCAGGAGGAGCCCCCAGTTACCTCTGTGTCCCAGCATGGCCTGGAAGGCTCTAGTGAGCATGTGGAAGGGATGAGTGCTCACCACAGCCCTCAAGGCTGGCTCCGGGGACCCCTGGGTGGGTCATGAGCTGAGAAGGCAGCAGCTTCACGGTTCCCTTGGTTTGGGAAGAGGATGATCCAGACCCGTAAGAACAGCTAATTCTGTCTTGCAGAAGCAGCTGCTTTGCTTTCATCCTGGGCACACACCAGTGTAGCCAACCCACCACCCACACAGCTGCAAGCCACATAGAGATTGTCTTTGTGTTCGTCTGCGATGCCTTTCTCTCTGCTGGCTTCTTATGCTCATGATTGGGGCAACCCTGTCTGAAGGCTTGATAGGGCCTTTCAAAAAGGCCCTCAGGGTCACTCTAAGTAAGGTCAAAGGGACTGGGGTTCATTCCTGTCTCTAACCACAGGCAAGTCACTCAGCCTGTTGGGAATGGCTTTTCCATCTCTCAAATGGGTCCAGCAATACTAAACAAGGATTGGTCACCCCAAGTCCATTCTTCCTGTCTTCCTTACTAATGAAACCTGATTTTAAGAGAGGAAATGTACTCAGCTGTAAAATGACCTTTTCCTGGTCTCCCTTGCTGAGCAGCATGGTCATGTGAATGCATTCTGGCAATGGAGTATAAATAGGAATTGTTGGGCATTGCTTTAAAGAAGGCTGCTTTGCCTTTTTCCTTCTTCTTTCTGCCTGGAGTATCAGTGTGATGGCTGGAGCTCCAGAAGCCATCTTGTAGGCATGAAGCAAATTAAAAGCCTGGCCTTTTCAAGGAGAATTGTTAGGTTTCCCCAAGGCTGTTCTCTTGGGGGCTTAGCAGGCAGCGAATTAGATAACAGTCTTTCTCAGAGCCCCTCAGCTTTCCCATTTCTCAATTTGCCTAAGCTGTCATCTGTTTCTGGAATGCTCTTCCTAACCTTGTCTGCCCAGTGAACTGCCACTCACCTTTTCAGACTCAGCTCCAGAGTGGCCTCCTCCAGGAAGCCCCTTATCCTTGCTCCCAGCTAAAGTACCATCCTTCTTGGTCTTTCTGGTCATGTCCTGGCTGAAGGCTGAGCCCGTTGTGGGAAATGCCATGTCCTTGTAGATGTGCCCATCCCTGCTCTGCATGCATGAGGACTGTAACTGCATCTCCTTCAGCATCTGTGGCTGGAGGGCTGCAGCAGGCTCCCAGGATGCCCATGGACATGCCACTTTGCCTCAACCTCCCCATCTGTGATGTGGCGCTGATGATGCCCACAGAGCACAGCAGAGGCAGCAGCCCATCAATGCTTGTGGTTTCCCTGGCGTGGGGCCTGTTCAGCTCCTTCTCTACTCAAGGCCACTCTTCCCAGGCTGCCTGGAATCCCAGGGGTCTCCTGCCAGGCCAGTCTCAGCCTGATGGTCCCAAGGAAACCCTCCATTCCTCACAGGTGTTCCCCAGAGCATGCAGACTTTGAGCTTGCTTGAACCTGTCATTCATGCCTAAAGCCTCCCCTTGGGCATGTGGGTGGCAAATGCCTCAAATGCTGGATTCCCTTATGGAGATGGTCTCTCTCTTACTGAGAGGGCCCCTTCTCCCCTCTAGGCCCCATCCTGGGATCTGCCCTCTCCTGCCCCTGCCCTGCTAGTCCCCATCCAGGATGATGCTCACTTTCCCCTTGTGCCTTCTCAGACCCTGTCCTGAGCCACCTGTGCCTGCAGCTGCCTGTCCACCCTCCTCCGTGCCCGATTGGGCTCCTGCCACCTGTTCAGAGATTCAGGCTTCCTTCTTAGTATGACTCAAGTGTGTCAGCCTGCTCTCCCTGGCTCCACCCATCCCCAAATTTAGTCTTCCCAGGACCATCTTCCCTCCCAGCTCACACCCTCCAGAGAAGCTCTGCACTGCTGGCAGGACCCAGTCCCTCCTCCCAGCCTGCACGCCAGACCGTCCCCTGCCAGGCTCCTGGGGTTTCAATATCCTGCCTTCAGGCAATCATAGCCCAGCTACTAGAAGAGCTGGCCGTGCCCTGGCACCCTCCCTCACTCCTCCGCCTTAAGGGCTGTGCTCCTCACCTCTCCATGTTGCACATGCAAGCCCAGCCAACCTGTGCCTCAGCCTCAGCTCTGATGCTACCTCTGACAAGCTGCCTTCCCTGAAGGGGAGCACCCTGGTCCCAAAGCCCCAGAGCACTAGAGCTGAGCCTTTTTCTTTCTCCAGACAGCCTCTCTCTCTCTCCTTGCAGCACAGAGTTGGGGGCTCCTTCACATCACGAAACCCTGAACTTCCCTGCCCCAGGTCACACACAAGTTCAAGGCTGAGCACAGAGCAACAGCAACCAGAGAGTCCATGGGCTTGGCCCAGACCTCAGCCTGGAGGCACAGGGACAATTTCTCTCTACTTCTCCCTTGAGACCAAGAAGTTTCAGCACTGTATCCTATCCGCCACTGCCCCCTGACCACAGGCCAACTGGACCCAGAACACAGGACACTTCATCAGGATGTCTCAGCCACAGTCCTGGCCTCACAGAGGTGGCTCTGTTAGGGGGGCTCAAAGCCCCACCTCACTCCTCCTGGCGCCACCCAGACTATAAGGCCCAGGCAAGATCTCACCTGCTGGTCAGTGCTCTGCTCTGTCCACCCAGGCCTCAGCTTTAACCCTCTTGCCTCTGAGCAATCCCTGTGTGCAGTAAGGCCACTGTGTTCAAACCTTCTTCTGGCGTGGTTAGGAGGCATGGTGGGAACCAGAAAGGATAATGCCACTCCCAGAAGGAGATGGTCCCTCCTCCTGGCACTGCCAACCCAGCCTGCAGGATCCCTGGTGACGTTGTGAGGGGCTGCCTGTGCTCGTTTTTGTGGGAGGAGGAGGTGCCAGCTACGGGGTTCCAGGGCGCCAGGGGCCTGCTGACTGCCGACCACTCATTTCTCCCTGCCTTCCGTCAATTTTGACAGCAGTGCTGGGTCCCTAGGCAAGACAGAAGTCCTCCCAGGGACATTCCAACTTCAGACCCTGTATTGTCTTCCTTCCTTCTCCTAATGTTTCTCTTTCTTTATTTCCAGAGCTCCTCTTTCTTTTTTTATGCTAGGCGCTTTACACACCTATTCTTCTTCACTTCTCAGAGTAAAGCCCTGCAGAAACACTGAGACACAAATAATGGGCGATCAATGCTTTTCCTGGGTTGGGGGCTAAGGTGGTCATCTTTCCAGGTGTGAGGAGAGAGGGTGAGGCAAGGTGGGGACACAGCAGGCCACCTCTTCTCCACAACAGGATGAGGGATAAAGGGTAGGTTCCCCTCTCAATATTCTCCCTGTCAAACACTAAGAGGAGTCTGGCATGCATTTGCACAGGAGGTTCTTAGATGTGCTGGTGCTCTCCTGGTGTCCCGGACAGCTGATGAGCCAGAACTGTCCACATTCATCCTGATGCTGGAGTGGGCAACTGCCACCAGCTGCAGACCACTGGCAGACAGGCCTGGATTGGATCTGGCTATACAGGCACACCTTGCCATTCCTTAGCCTTGCCATTCCCTTAGCCTTGCCATAGCATAGCCTAGCATTCTTTATGTCTACATTTCATTTTATCCTTATTTTTGAGACAAGAAAGGTGATAGTTGGAGAAGCTAAGCCACTCAACTTGGTTGGGCCATGTTCTTCTATGGTCACCCTTGAAAGTGCCAAAGGGGTTTCTCACTTCTCCACAGTTATGCCCAAAACAGATTCCTGTTCATACATGTCATATCTGAAATGTTTCCTTGTGAAGCAGAGAAACAACCAAAAGTATATTCAAAGGACCGTGTCTCACTAGAAATACTCATTCATTCATTCAACAGAGAGCCCTGTATCTGTGAACCCAGAGACAACAACTTCTTGTGGAAAATGTACTCCTGTCAACACTGACCTGCAGGGCTGGTGCGTGCCTGTCTTCCACACCCTGCATCCATGTGACACTGACTATCATCATGAACAGATTGACAAGGACAATATTTGATTTCCTACCTTTGGTTCACCAACTCCAAGCTGCCCCAAAATATTCACACTGGCTGTATCTTCTGCTTGAAAGGAATCCCCCAGATTTTTACTCCACTGACTTCTTATTATTTTTTCTCAGTTTAACTGTCACTCCCTCCCTCTTCCTCTCCTTTTCTCCCAAAAGAGTCTTCTCTGGCCAACCAGGCATTTGTTGACACATTAATGACTTTAATCATTTGGACAGTATCTGTCACCATCTGACTCTCCTTAAGAAAATGTAAACCCTGCCATGAAAGTGAGACATTCTTCGTCTGGTTCATTTTGTCATCCCAGCACCTGATATGGAATACATTTTTGCTGAATTAATGAATATGAATAGATCTGTGAATATTTTCCTTTGAACATTTTTCCTTATGGCAAAACTGGTCTTGAAATTAAGGAAAAAATAAAAAATTTTCCACTGCTTTTATGCTTATCTAGACCTCTAGAATAAGGACTCATGGATAATGAAATCAAACTTGTATTTATTCTAGTTATTATTAGTAATTATATATGTATATATATAATCTCATATATATTTAAATTATTTTGTATATATTTTAGTGTATTATGAAATAAGGCTTTTATCTGAACTTTTCCCCAATAGCTTGCAAGGTTTACAAAAACATTTGTGTTAAATCAAACTAAATTTTACCTAAGAAAACCTCTGTAATTGCATATTTGAGTTCTCACACATGAACTGCAACCTAACAAACTGAAACCCTGAGAAGTCTGCTTCCATAACAATAGCTGAGTCTTAGCCAATCACAGCAGCCATGCTTCAACCACCCATAGGGAGCCAATTGTTCAAACCAGGTTCAAATAAGGCAAATGCCAAGGTGTAACTAATTCAGATGTTTGTACTTCACTTTCATTTTCTGTATGTCATTTCTTTTTCTGACCATACATCATATCTGACCATATGGTAGCCACAGACTCTCTCTGAATCTGTTCTGATTCTGACATTGCCTGATACACATTTTTTTCTTGATCAGTTAAACTCTGTTACATTTAATTTGTTTAAAATTTTCTTTTAACAGATTTGGTGTCAGAAGATAAGTAAAACTGCAAAAGGCTGAAGAGGCTTCAAGATGGCTGACTAGAGGCATCAAGAACTCACCTCCTCCACAAAGAATAAAAAAAATAGCAAGTAATCACACTTCAAGAAGAACATCTAAGAGCGAATGCTGGAATTCAATAGATAAATGATGGGAAACATCTGAGGCATGAAAATGGAAGAAAACAAGGCAGCAAGCTTGGTTGGGATTGGCTGGGAACCCAGAGTGACTCCCTAGTGCAAGAAAAAGGTGAGAGATCCACAGCAATTGACATTCTGACCACGGATTTTATAACCATAGCCAAAGGAAAACCCCTCAACCCTCATAGGCCCTGAGACTAGCATAGGAAAGTGCCTAGAGACCATGTAACAGCATTGCTCCAGAGGGAGCTCATGTGGGTCCCAGTCCCCAGGTCCTAGGCAGCTGTAGCTCTCTGCCATTTGGAGAGCCCAGCCACCACCAGACTGTATCCTGCCCTGGAAACCAACAGCCCCTGCATTTCCACATCTCTAGAGCTCCACTGACATCTCCCTGTGTTCACCTGTAGGGCTTCAGTAGTGCAATGCAAGTTGAACCCTGCAGAGACTCCCTAGCACTCTAGCACACACAGCGTCCTGCATCTTGGGGAATGGACAGTATAGCACAATAGGGAGGCTGCCTCCCCAGTGTGCTGAGAGGCTGCCCTCAGAGAAAAACGAGCCAAAGTGTGGGTTGCTTAGAGCTTGAAAACTGTCTACCTGGGGCAGTTATCATAGACAGCAACCCTGTTCCCACCCCAGCAGTAAGGCTGCCATGCACAAGCCTTGAGGGCAGGGTCTGTTGCTGCTCACTGCATCTGTTGTTGCTGTCACTGGGGCCAAAGCACATGCCGGTTGACAGTGACTTTGCCCTTTTCAGCAGCAGAGCCACTGCATACTTGCATGCCCCTTTCTACTGGTTTTCCCTGTTGCTGCTGCCACCACTGCTGCTGCCACCCCACAACAGCCGGGAGCTGAATCTCACACTCCCCAGAGCCTGAGAACTCCTGCCTATGGCTGCAGCCACTGTAAGCAACTTGCCTATGGTCCAGCCATTTGCACATACCCTGAGGACAGTTTCCCCTGGCCCACTGCTGCCACCTGAGCACTCTGCCAGCAGGCCTGGGGATCCCTCCATTCTGCCAACCACAGCCATCACCTCAGTGTTCCACTGGGGGGCCTGAGGATATGCCCACCCACCCTGGCACTGCTTACCTCAGTGCCCGAGCACACTGCCTGGGGGCCTAGGGATTACCCCCACTCTGTTCACCATTGCTGGCCTCTATGTACTCCTCCTAGGGACCTGATGATGGACCCACCCAGCCTACCACTACCACCACAGCCAGCATCCATTTGCATGTACCAATTTGGGTTTAGGGAACTGGCCTACCCAGCCATCATTAACACTGATGTGTGTTGCTTCAGAGCCTTAGGGTTGCTGTGTTGTTGCTATTGTCAACACTCGCTCCACACATACTGCCAAGGGAAGGACCTGCCCACTGGCCAGGCCTACCACTATGACTGCTAGCACCCAAGCCAGCCACATGGAGGCCTAAGGACTGGCCCATTTGTACCTGCTGACACTAGTGCCTGTGTACACTACCTGGGGTCCCAAGGACAGGTACACTTACCCTGCCACTGCCACCCTCAGGGTTTGAGGGCACACCCACCTAACATCCCCAGCCCCAGCAAAACATCACCATAGCCTCCACTAACAACCACAGCCTAAGCCACTGGGGAAATCACACACCACTGATGCTGCTTAGAGATGAAGAAATCATAGAGAGACTACATTACTTCACACACTCAGAAGCAAAGCTAAAGTGTCCTACCCAATAAAAACCATAGATACATCTTCAGGAAAAAGCCAATCCAAAATATACGAAGAAGCAACTGTTAAAAAAGATGTGCAGATATCAATGTAAAACACAAGAAACATGACTAAACAAGGAAATATGACACTTTCAAAAGATTACAATAATTCTTTAGCAACAGATTCCACTGGAAAAAATTTATGAAATGTGAGAAAAATAATTTTTAAAAACAATATTATAAAAGCTCAGTAAGATACAAGAGGACACAAACAATACAAAAAGTTAGAAATCAGCTGAGGATATAAATGAAAAACTCACCAGATAAATAGATATAATAGAAAACAGAATCAAACAGAAATCCTGAAAGTGAAGAATTCAATGAATAAAATAAAAATTTATTCAAGAGCTTCCACAGTACAGTGGAGCAAAAAAAAGAAAGCATCTCAGAACTTGAAGGCAAGCCTTTTGAAATAACCCAGCCAGAGCCCCCTTCCCCATACCGTACTCACACAAAAGAATAAAAAACAATGAACTAAACCTACGTAGCATATGGGACACTATAAAGCAACCAAAAACAGAAATTTGGGGTGTTCAAAATGGTGAAGAGACCAAAGCTATAGAAAACCTAGTTAGCAAAATAGTAGCTGAAAACTTCCAAAATTTAGTAAGAGATTTAACATTCAGATACAGGAAGTTTAGAAATTCACAAATAATTAAAGCCTCAAAAGGTCTTTTTCACAGCACATTATAGTAAACTGTCAAAAGTCAAACAGAGAATTCTAAAAAGAGCAAGAGAAAGGAAAAAGCTCTGGTCACACATATGGGAAGCCCGATCAGACTAACAATTTCTCAGCAGTAAACTTATAGGCCAGGAGAGAATGGGATAATACCTCTAAAGTGCTAAAAGGGGGGGAAAAAACCTGTCAGCCAATAATAATAATATACCTAATAACATTATTCTTTTTTAAAAAATGTGAAATAAAGTTTTTCCACACAAGCAAAACCTGAGGGAATTTATCATCACTAGACCAGCCTTAGAAGAAATACTTAACAGAGTCCTATGCCTGGAAGTGAACAAATGATATCTACCATCATGAAAACACACAAAAGTCTAAAACTTGCTGGTAGAGCAAACACAGAAATAAGAAAAAGAACTCAAATGTTACCACTATAGAAAACCACCATATCATAATGATAAACTACAAGAAAGGAAAAATATACAAAATAATCAGAAAAAATTTAACAAAATGACAGAAATAAGTCTTCACATATCAATAATAACCTTGAATGTAAATGGATTAAATTTTCCACTTAAAAGATAAAATCTGGCTGAATGAATTTTGAAAATGCCCCAATTATATGCTGCCTACAAGAAACTCACTTCACATGTAAACACATATAGACTAAAAGGAAAGGAATGAAGAAAGATATATCACACAAATAGAAACCAAAAGTGAGCAGAAGTAGCTATACTTAGATAAAACAGACTTTAAGACAAAAGCATTAAAAAGTGACAAAGAAGGTCATACTATATAATGATAAAGGGATCAATTCAGCAAGAAAATGCAATTCTAAATGTATATGCACCCAACACCAGAGCCCCATATATATAATGCAAATATTAAATCTAACACACTTCAATACAGTAATTGTTGGGGACTTCAACACTTCACTCTCACCATTCGACATGTCATCTAGAAAGAAAACCAACAAGGAAAAAATAAATTTAAATTACAGCTTAGAACAAATGAACCTAGGAGACACCTACAGTACATTTCTTCCAACAACTTCAGAATACATGTTCTTCTAGTCAGCAAATAGAACATTATCCAAGATAGACCATATGTCAGGTCACAAAACAAGTCTCAACAAATTTTAAAAATATCAAAATCATGCCAAATATCTTCTCAGACCATCATGGAATAAAGCTAGAAATCAATAACAAGAGGAACTTGGAAAATGTACAAGTACATGGAAATTAATCAATGTGATTCTGAACAACCATTGTGTCAGTGAGGAAATTAAAAAGGAAATCAAAACATTTCTTGAAGCAAATGAAAATGGAAACACAACATACCCAAACATATGGTATACAGCAAAAGCAATGCTGAGAGAGAAGTCTGTAGCAATAAAGGCCTACATCAAAGAAGTAGAAACATTTCAAGTAAGCAATCTAATGATGTACCTCAAGGAATTAGAAAAGAAAGAACAAACCGAACCCAAAATTAGCGTAAGGAAAGAAACAATGAAGATCAGATCAGAGTAGAACTAAATGAAATTGGCTAAAAATACAAAGAATCAATGAAAAGCGAAGTGGTTTTTTGGAAAGATAAAATGGATAAACTGCTAGTTAGGCTACCCAAGAAAAAAAGAGATAAGACCCAAATAAACAAAATCAGAAATGAAAAAGGAGACATAGTAACTAATACCACAGAAATACAAAACACATCAAAAACTATTGTGAACAACTATTTGCCAAAAAACTGGAAAACCTATGGAAAATGGATAAATTCCTGGATACTTACAACCTACCAAGATTGAAACAAGAAGAATCAGAAAACCTGAACAGACCAATAATGAGTACAAGATTGAATCAGTAATGTAAAAATTTACCAACAAAGAAAAGCCCAGGACTTTATGGCTTCACTGCCAAATTCTACCAAACTTATGAAGAAGTACTAATGCAAATTCTCCTCAAGTTATTCTAAAAAATAGAAGAGGCCTCATTCTATGAGGCCAGCATTATCCTGATACCAAAACCAAACAAGAATGCACCAAAAAAGGAAAACTGCAAGCCAATAACCCTGATGAACATAGACACAAAATATCATCAACAAAATACTAGCAAATTGAATGAAACAGCACATCAAAAAGATAATCCTGCCATGATCAAGTGGGATTTACTCTGGGGATGCAAGGATGATTTAACATACACAAATCAATAAGCATGATATATCACATCAACAGAATGAAGGACAAAAACCATCTGATCATCTCAATAGATGCAGAAAAAGCATTTGATAAAATAAAAAAAAGCTTTTTGACAAAAACTCTTGACAAATTAGGCATAGAAGGAATATACCTCAACATAATAACAGCCTCATATGACAAACTCACAACTAACATCATATGAAATGGGGAAAAGCTGAAAGCTTTCCCTCTAAGAAGTGGAACAAGGCAGGGATGCCCACTTTCACCACTCCTATTCAAAATAGTACTGGATATCTTAGCCAGAGCAATCAGGCAAATGAAAGAAATAAAAGGCATCCAAACTGGAAAAGAGGAAGTCAAATTTTCCCTCTTGGCAAATGATATGATTTTATACTTAGAAAAACCTAAAGAGTCCACCAAAAAACTTCTAGATCTGACAAACAAATTCAGTAAAGTTGCAGGATACAAAATCAACAGATAGGCTGGGTGCAGTGGCTCACATGTGTAATCCCAGCATTGTGGTGGAAGGATTGCTTGAGCCCAGGATTTCCAGACCAGCCTGGACAACACAGTGAGACGCTCATCTCTATTATAATTTTTAAAAATTGTTAAATCAACATACAAAATTCAGTAGCAGCAATAATAACAGAGCTGGAAAAGAAATCAACAAGGCAATCTCATTAACAATAACTACAAAAAAATACCTAGAAATAAATTTATCCAAGACGGTGAAAGATCTCAACAAGGAAAACTATAAAACACTGATGAAAGAAATTGAAGAGGGCACAAACAAATGGAAAGACATCCCATTTACACAAATTGGATGAGTTAATATTGCTAAAGTGATTGTACTACCCAAAGCCATCTGCAGATTCGATGCAATTACTAACAAAATACCAATGTCATTTTTCACACGCCAACTCCACACAGACAGTGACCTCAGCCGGGAATGGATTTTTTTCTGATCAGCATCATCATTTCTCACTCGGTGTTCAGATGACGTTGAATGAAATGATGTTATTCAAGGACCTGCTGTGTGACATTTTGCACTGTAGAGAGATGCACTTGCAGGTGTTTCCATAGATCACTCTGACAGCAGGACATGGGGTGGAACCTGACTCAGACATGAGCCTCCCCTCAGGTCAGTTCATAGCCCGGCTCTACCACACAACAACCCTGCCATGTTGAGCCTATCACTAAACATCAGAGCCTCGGTGTCCACAGCTGTGAAATGCAGACAGTAGTGACTACCTTGCAGGACAGAGAGGTGGCCATGCACACAGTAAGGACCTGGAGCCAGGCTGTTGGATGCTGGTCCTATTGCTTCCTGGCTGTGTGACCCTGGGTAGGTTACCTAACTTTGTAAGGCCTCTAGCTTCCTCCCCACAATAGAGTTATGGCATATATTAGTTTGTGGAATGTACTTGCAACAGTGTCTGGCCCGCCTTAAGATCTATATGAATGGCAGCTATGAGCCTTCCTGGGTGTTGTGAGAATGAAACGAGATCCAGTTTCTTAACGGCCTCCTGCTGTGGTGCGCACACGAATTAAACTCACTGGAAAGGCTGTTATATCATTGTGGGCACTATATTTGGTGACAGAGAGTAAGGTTTCACATTATTAGCCTGACTTTCCTGATGGATCGAGTAATATTGTTACCCGTTAACATCATGAGCATCCACAGGAGAATCCTCAGCATGGATGGGAGGTAGAGTTTGGCTCAAGAGCCTCGGAGTCTTGCTGCTTCATTTTGTATGAGTGTGTAGTGGGGATGGCCTGGAAGAGGACACTATCAAAACATTTATTCAGGGAACTGAAGGTGAAGGAGCAGGGAGACACACTCAATTTAAAACAAAAAATGAAAGTAAACAAGACTGACTGCTTTTGCCACAAAAATGCTGAGGTTTTTGGTAAACTGAGCCTTTGAGAATTTACTGCATTATTATGTGCCGAAATGCAAAAATGTTTGGATTTGCTGAAACAATAAACTAAACAAGGTTTTAAAAGGCAGCAGCTCCTCTAAATTCCACAGCACACTCCAGTCGAACAGGTTCATCAACTTCTCGAGCTTATCACACCCCAGGTCAGTCCACAATGCCAAGTCAGGAAGAGGAGTTTGGAAATAGCCTCCCTACAAGGCCGGGGCATGGCTGGAGAAAGAGGCGTGCACTGGTTCTGTCAGGGTCCCCCAACCTGCTGAGGGCCTGAGTGAATCCCTGCCTGAGGGGAGATCCTGGAAGAGGGGTGTGCAGCACACAGGTGGCCTCTTCACTCTGCAGGGAAGAGACAGCCAGCCTACGCCTGTCCTGGCAGGACATCTCACTGATGCCTCCACAGCCGTGCAGTTGCAGTTGGGCTGCCTGGCTGGGGCCGAGCCACCCACCCACGCCTGGTCTCCAGCGGGTTCTCACTGAGATGCACTCTCTCTCCTCCAGCCTCAGGGCTCCTTCTCACTCAGGGACCCCCTGGCTCCGGCAGGAAGGGCACATTCCCAGTGTTTCCAAGCAGGAAGCTGCTGAGCTCGCCAGCAGCCTGGCTGGTGTCTGGTTCTGTACACTCATGACTAGACTTACAGGCCGACCCTGTGGCTCTGAAGCAGGCTGAAGGTCTCAGGGGGACGCATCCTCTTTAGTGCATGATTCACATTAGATGCTGGGGCCAGCACACCAAAGGCTTAAAGAGGAGAACAGGAACTCCTGTCAGCCCATCTGAATTCTTGGATACCCAACAGAAATCCTACAAGACACTCAGTCGGGTGTTCAGGACTACAGTTGGGAAGGACAAGGTCAAATTAGATGGTGGCAGAGGAGCTAGAAGGGAGCCCAGGTCTACAAGTCACAGCTATGGGCCTCCCTGGGTTAGGGTCAGATCTGGGGTTGATTTCTGATAGCCCTGGAGACAGTCACTTGTGGCCTTGGGCAACTTTCTGGGCCACTCTGGGCCCCTATTTTGCCATTAGTAAAACACAGATTGTCTCTCCTGCTGGAGAATTTCAGGGTGAACTTCACACAATGACAGTGGAAACGGCCTGGCAGAGCCCTGGGCAGGGGTAATTGCCCTCCGTAATGCAATTACTCTGCCACCCTCCCCCAGACTTTAGCTGCCCTTGGGAATGGGACAATTTCAGAGACTTGCTCCATCCCCTACCTCACCACACTGGTCAGTAAGGCCATTTCTGGCCCTTTCCCATGCATACCCTCCCATCTGTTGCCTTTCCTCTGCTTGAGGTGCCCATTTTCACAACCCGCCGTCGAGCTCTGTCCCTTCTGCCTGAGCATCTCGCTGTTCAGTGCATAAGGCTGGACTAGTGCTGTGTGACTGGAACTGGACTGTGGCAACGTGGAGAGGCCTCATGGGACCTCAGATGGAGAATGGGCTTCTGTGCAAGCGTGGCTGGAATTGAGAGCCCTGTGCAGAGGCACAGAGCCAGAAGCCCAGCCCTGGAGGAGCCCTGCATGCCTCTGACACTGGCAATGCCCTGCCAGGTGTCAGCATGCCTCCCGGGGGCTCCCAGCCTGTTTCTTATCAGCAGCGTCCAGAGGCTTGCAGCCTGCAAGGCCTTGTCCATGCGCAGCCACCTGGCCACTGACAGCCTGTGCTGGCCTGTTGCAGGAGGTCTGGCCAGTGCAGTCCCTCTATAAATCCCGGGGACAAGATCGTCTTCCAGGTGTAAAAGGCTGGACTGTGGGAGGCACAGGCAGATGAGCCCCAGGCCGAGCCAGAAGCAGGCCTCCCCAGGGACCCGGGGCCTAAGCAGAGAAGCCCCTTGGTGCTGATCTGAAAGGAGAGCAGTGCAGAGTAAGGGCAGGAGCCAGGCCCAGTGAACATCCAGCCCTATCACTCGCGGGCTTTAGGAGCAGGGATGTGCTACTTCGTATCTCAGCACTTCAGGCCCCTGCATTAAACTGGATAATAATAGCACATAGGTACAATTACTGGGAGGATGAAAACAGTGAAAGTGTGGCCTAGGCTAGCAACTGGCCCACAGAGGACTCCATATATTACTGAGGCCTCATTAATAATTATTAGTCCTCATTCATAATAAGTTACAAAGAGAAAATCTTAACAATTTGATCCTCTCCATGGTCCCAAGGCAATGATACAGGAAGGAATCCTTACTCCCTGTTAGAACCAATGTTGTCCCGACAACCCTGTCAGCCATCTCAACCAGCACTTCTGGCCCCAGGGAACCAGCAAAGGAAGTGCATGGTCCCATGTCCAGAAACGGGCTGGGAGGCCCATGGGCACCGTTTCTGTGTGTCTTGTGCTGTCCTCTTTGGCAGATGCCTGACATGGCTCTCTGAGCCACAATCCCAGAGGACAGCAGTCAGGGAAAAAGCAGTGGCCTTCTGTCCATCAAGTGTGTCCCTGTGCCCCAGCTCACCTGGCCCCTGCGCTGACACCACATCCATGGCACCTGGCAGCAGCTTGGGTGAGAGAGGTCACAGAAGATATCCAGATTGCCCTGAAAGGCAACGTGGCCATGATGAAGCCATGCAGCCTGGATGCCTTCTCAGGACCCCCCAGCCCCTCAAGGCTCTGTCCCAAGGAACCCACCCAGAGAAAGCTCCCATTTCCCCCTGGGGGAGGGGCCTGGCATGGTTGCATGTTGGAGACATGGTCACTGTGGCCACAGAAAGTTTTGGAATCTGGACAAAAAAGTACTTTGGTTGTAGGAAGAAGAAAAGCCAGGGGCAGATTCATACGAAAAGTCCAAAGGCAGGAGGAGTCTGTGGTTCCCAGCAGAGGTCCTGAAGGGGAGCATGAGTTAGGCCTGGGGGCCCAGCATGGGGGCCTGGGCGCCCAGCATGGGGGCCTGGGCAGGAGCTCATGGCAGGGAGAAGGAGCCTTGCTGCTGGGGCACACAAGGGGAAGGCAGGTGAGAGGACCATGCCCTGCTCAGGGAGTAGGTACCTGAGACCAGGGAAGAGAGAAGAGGAAGGCAGAGAAAAACAGGCCAGAAAGCAGCCCAGGGCCCATGGTGGGCAGCCCCTTTGCCACTCGGTGCTGCAGTCAGGCCTTTTTGGGCCTTGGTGGGGATGGCATGAGGGCTGTGCATTGCAAGACAGTGCAGGCCACTGGCAGGCGACTTCCTCCCCCTGGAGACATGTGCCCCACACTCTGGAGAGAGACAGGCCTGGCTTCCCCAGATGCCCACTGAGGCTGCAGAGGAGCCTGACCCTCCCAGCAGGAAGCAAGATATCTGACCACAGACAGAGCCAGGACCAAGGGGGAGAGGGGCAGAGCCAGGCAGGAACTCTGGGGTCCTTCTCCCTCAACACCAGCCACCCAGGCACCCTCTCTACCCCTGTGCAGGGCCCCCTGCTGCTGCCTGGCTGGGTTCCCCTCAGCAAGATGGGCCCTGGACCCGCCCGTGAAGGAGGTTTCCTCCGGGAGAGTGGCTGTTGTGTTGGCTCTGGGGCTCAAGCTCCTGCACAGGTGTCTTGTGAGGGCGCTTTCAGGTCTCCACCTCCTCCCCTCCCTGCAGCACCTGTCAGCCCATCTCAGCAGGCGACAAGCCCACTCAGTGACAGCTTTTCCTCACTGCCTGAAGATCCTGCTGCCCAGGCTGGCAGGTGCCCCTGGCATCCTTGCAGTGTTCGTGGTGGTGAGAACGTGTGTCAGGACTGGTCATTTCTATTTTTTCTTCTGATCTGCATGACCTTTTGTGACTCAGGTTGCTTGACACATGCACCTGCAGGCAGGTGGTCTAAAGCCCGGGGCCATTGCCAGAGCTGAGGCACCCCTGTGGGAACCAGGGACTGGTCAGACATCAAAAGCTGCCACTGTGCAGAGACATGGATCCTTCTAGAGAGGGAGTTCAATGTGCAGGGACAGACCTGGTGGTGCAGGGGACAGTAGCCCTCATATATGCCTGCCACTGGGGCACGAGGGTGAGGTGGGCATCTGGTTGCTCTTGGCATCAAGTGTCCAAAGTCCAGCCCTCGTACAGCCTGCCTTCCTCCAGGTCACAGGTCTCTGCAGTGGGACCCATCTGCCCCCTCCTCCTGCAGTCCCAGCCTGGGGGTCGCAGCCCCTCTTCACTGTGCTTCTCACCTCTATCCTTCTCATCCAGAACACTCCTTGACACCTATAGCAACAAATAATCACAGTGGGGCAGGTGTTTACAGGAGCCGGGGGCAGAGGCAGTGGAGGCGGAGGTTGTGGTGGTGGAGATGATGGTATCTCCTGCTCTAGCTCCTAAAAAAAAAAAAAAGAAAGAAAAGGTCTGCTGACTTTTCAGATAACTCTTAAGAGCAAGGGTATGGTGTCATTGCCTCAGCACCGGGCACAGTGCCGGCCACTCCCAGATGTGTGTCTGGGGAATGAAAGGACCAGTGAGAAGCCCACACCACAAGGGACCATCCTTCACGTGAGGAAAACGCAAACTCCTCCTGGTTTGCAGACATGGCTCCTTCCCTAAATGCTAATGACTTCGTCCCGGTTGCCTTGGTTCTCCCAAGGCCAGCCGTGTTGGAGGAGGCCTGCCCTGGGGGCTGTGCAATGGTCCCAGCATTTGCAGGTGACTGTCCGCATCCACCTGGTTGCAGATGCAGCCTCCCTGGGCCCACTCTGCAGCACCACAGAGGCCACCCTTGGCCAGGGAGGCCTGTTCCCACCCCATCCCAGGGTCAGGGCCTCCTGCCTAAGCTACTCACCACTGCCTATGGCCCCCGGGGTGGGTCCCCAGCCCAGGTGAGCCACAGCCTGCTCCCAGACTCCTGGCCCCTGTGTTCACTGGGCTGGTGTCCCTCCTAGCTGGGTGCTCGCCAGGACTCCTTCACCCCTTAGCCCTGGAGTCCCTAGAAGCTAACCCCAGCCAGACCCTCGTCCCTGCCAGGAAACAGGGATCCAGAGAGGCCAAATGGAGCTACACCCGCATCTGGAGCCTGGAGATGGGGCTGAGCTCTGTCCTCTCCTCCCTCTGCAGCTCTCTGGGCTGGCTTCTTCCACCGCAGCTTCCAGCACCCCTGACACTCTCCCCACCCCAGGCTCCATCCCTGCTTTTGGCTCCTGCTCTGCCTTACAGGGGGCCCTTCCCACTTCTGTGGGATGGACATTTCAGCCTCAGCCCCGACAAGGCAGGACTGTGAGCTGCCTGTGGGGAGCTTCATTTCTGTCCCTCCCCAGTCCAGCACGGGGCCCAGGGGAAGCTGGAGCTCAGTAAAGACAGATGAAGGAATGCGGAAGGCACCAGACACGTGCCGAGATCCACGCTGGTTCCTCAAGGCACAGACAGCTGGGGGTTACAGCACCGTCCTCCATTTGGGCCAGCAGGGCCTCATGGGGGACCCTGTCTTCCTCCCTCCACGCAGAGGCCGCCTCCTAGCCCTTGTCCATCTGAGGCTTCCAGAAGTCCGGATTGTTGAGGCAGCCCTGGTTTCAGGGGTTCTGGGGTCACTTCTCTCTAGGAGCCAGGGCAGGCTTCAGCCCCATGTCCAGGACATCCCAGGCCAGCTCTCTGTGGCCAGCCCAGGGCAGGAGGCCCTGCAGAAGCCCAGGATTGCTAGGCTCTGGGAATGCGTGGACAGGTCTGCGACTCCCTGAGCTCACATGATGAGCTGGGAGCTGAGGGAAACTTCCCACAGGCGGGATCATGGGGAAGTCACATGTTAGAGTCCCTCAGAGGGCGGGCCTGTGCCTGGGCCCCAGGGCTGGGTGGGTAAAAATCACTTACCTTCTTGCGCCATAGCCGCCAGAAACAACACAGCAGCAGTGGCGCAAGCAGGAGGGGTGGCGCAAGCAGGAGGGGCGGCACAAAATAGAGCCAGTTGCGAAAAATGCCCTGGTGGAGAAAGAGCCTAGGACCAATCATGGAAGTGTCAGCACAGCTCCTATTCCTGGGTCCTACCAGCTCCCAGCCCTGTGCCAGTCCCTGTACAGCCCAGTGCCTTGGGACTACGACAGGCCTGACAGCGTCCTTTCTGTTCATGGGAGGCACCTCTGGAGCTCGCTGACATTGGACTATTTGCTCTAGTCGTGTGCCCATGGGGAGCAGAGCTCAGACATGGACCACGTGTCGGTCCCCACAGCCTACTGCCAGGGCACCCTGCAGTGAGGAATCGGGAAGCCAGAGCCCAGCTGCTGCTCTGGGGCCAGCAGCACCCAGCCTTGTGCTGTCCCCATGGAAGACAGTCACCCAAGGCTCTCTTCCTCTCCAGCAGCCGTAGTTGCATAAATTCCGGCCATGCGGAGTCCCAGCGCATGCAGGCAGAGGTCAGGACAGACAGGGGTCATCATAGAGGACCACACAAGGCTTTCACCACCCATGCCGGGACCCCAGATGGCAAGTCACCCTTGCCACATTCCAGACAGTAGGGACAGATGCTGAGATTGATCCTGTGGGATTGAGGTGAGCTGAGAGTGTTTGTGTGGACACCTTTGTCGGGCTATGGAGGTTTCCTTCTGCTTTCAGGGTGCTGTGGGATGTTGACGCCCCTACTTCTTGTTCTTCATCCCCTGAGATAACCGCTCGGTCCCTGTTTCCCGTTTTGTCGATGTGGTAAATTACACAGATATTTCACCTTCTGCACCTGCCTGGCCTTCCTGGGAGGAGCCCTGGCTGCTCCTGCCCTGTGGTCTGGGTTAGCTGCTGCTCCATGCCATTTGCTGGCGTTTCCCTGAGAGCTTCTCACACATGTCTTTTCTTGCTTTAGAGTTAAACTTATTGTTGTGAGGTAACAACACACTAATTGTACACAGGTACTCACACCATCACCCCCACATATTCCCCCCACACCAACACTCACATTCACACCCATGTGGGCCACACCTCCACACCCACCCACCCATGCACATTGCACCACAAACACACTCAACCCACCCTATACCACACACATCACACCACACACCACACACCCGAAGCACACACACCCACACACCACACACACACATAAATAGCAAACACACATACACCAAAAATACCAAAGACACACCACACATCCCATACACACACCACACACATCACTCATGCACCACACACTCCCCACTCCCCCAACACACACCCAGCACACCCCACACACACAACATAAACAGCAAACATGTATACATACACCATACACACACAGCCATGGCACACACACCCACCACCCACTGAATGCACACACAAAATATACATACATGCCATCACACCATTTCCATCCCTACATGCCACACGCACAAGATATCCCCACGTAGACACCCACAAATGACACACACAACACGTCCAAACACTGTAGTCCCACTGTACACACACACACCACAGACACACATAAATAGTAAACACACATACACCACAGACAGCAAACACACACCACACATCCCATACACACACACCACACTCGCAGCACATATACACACCCCACACACAGATCACACACACATTTACACAACACACAGACCACATATTACCCTCCCCCACAGACTTCACACACATGAAGCCTCCCACAGCACAACTTACTACACATACTGCACCCACACAAACTACATACACACATACCACACACACCACATACACACCACATACACACACCACACTCACACACTCCCCCACACCCCTCCTTCCTCACACATACCAAACAAATGCACACACTCCATACACACATGCACTCGTGCACACCACCCTTTGGCAACCACAGGGCCTCCACAGCTCTCACCTCCTACACACGCAGAGGAAGGCTCCACCAACATCACTTCAAGACAGGTCTTTGACGTGAGCTGGAACACAGGAGGGGTGGGGCAGGGCAGGGAGAGTGAGCTTCTGGCCACAGGAGCCAGGCCCCAGCCCCTCACCTCCACTCACTCAAGGCATCAACAGAGCTTCTCAGGCCTTGAAGCCATCCTACACTGCAAACACATGGTCCGGACTGCCTGCCATTGCTGTTATCTACAGAGAGCAGAGCTGGCTTGGTCCCCCAGCCCAGGGATGAGCATGCAGCAGATCCCCAGCCCAGGGGACAGCGTCCTGCCCCCATGCTTTGGGGGCAGTAGAATACCAGGCTCTGAGGACCACAGCCTTCTCCAGCCAGCATCCCACTCTCAGGGAGTGGGGAGCTCTTCCGCCCTCCCCGCTGGCTTAGTAGGATTTATACAACATGCTGTCATTTCTGCAGTAGTCATGGGGTGGCCCAACTCACTTGAGGCAGATTAGATGACCCTTCTTGGGGTGGCCCTAGGAAAGCCGTCTGGGACACCCTTCCGTACTCTAACCCTAACCTGACCACAAGACTCCATATTGGTATCTGGTTAACCTGTTTGGAATTACTGGGTCTTTCCTATAATTAGCCACACCCAGGGTATAAATGGTGGCCCCCAGTCTCCGAGCCCTTTCAGCTTAAGGGAAAGAAGGCATTGAGTATTAGTTACCAAAATACGTGGAGCAAAATGCTGATAAATACGAACTGAACTCACTTCTTTGAGAGTGTCCAAAAATGGATGTTTCATCATTGTTCCATCGGTCATAGCAATAATCATGCTGGAAACCTTGTTATCTGCAGGAGAAGCAAGGAGTGGCCTGCTTAGCAAAGGCCCCAGAAGTGACCTCCAAAAGCTCCTGTGTTGGGAGAAAAGCTGAGTGTTGGCAGAGAAGCTGAGGCAGGGCTTCCATGTCTGCTAGACATGCTGGCTCCTTGCTTCTAGCACTTCCCTTATCTCAAGCAGCTATATGTTTCTCATTCACTTGATACACCATTTCCTTTCAACCCCCACATCCTGACCACCTGTTTTGTGTTTGCGCACCAATAAACAGCATGGGCTCCCAGAGCTCAGGGCATTTGCAGCCTCCACACTCGCCATGGCCCACTAGTCCCACTTTCTCTCTCAAACTGTCTTTCTCTCATTCCTTTGACTCCACCAGACTTGATCACTCCCACGATCTGGTGTTGGGTCTGATCATCCCAACACTCCAGGACCCCTGCGGGCTGCCTGGCCCACAGCACTGATCACTCCAGGGCATGTCTAGGTGCCCCCACCTCATCCTCCAGGGGAGAGGCTGCCAAGAGCCAAGCACCTGCTACACAGAGACCCCTAGAGTGAGGGAGGTCTCAGCCTAGCACCCATTTTACAAAGGAGGAGCTGAGAGGGGCAGGCCCCTTCTCACCAGGCTGCCTGAACCCTCACCCACTAGCAGCCTGCACCACCTCTACCTGAGGGCAACTCTAGCCAGGACTCCACAAGCACAGGCCTGTCCCATGGGTAGGGGGAGGAGCAGCTGGGCTCTCCTGTGGGCAGAGCCTGCAGGCAGCCCTGCCGGCATCTCTGGGCCCAGGAGTACAAGATTCCAGGTAAGTGGCACCTGGGCAGGGGACCCCACAGCCACCTCAATGCCTTTCCCCACCAACCCTGCCTTTTCCTGACAAAAGCTGCAGACACACAGTGGGGAGGGGAGTTGGCAGCTGTGGACAGCCTTCTGCATCATCTGAGACACAGTCAGGGGATGCAAGTCACTCAGAGGGGAAACGAGGAAGGGAAGAGGAAGACTAAGGTATGTGCAAGGGGGCAAACCCCTTGGCTCTTCTCTTTTCCTTTCACACAGCCCAGCTGGAGGGCAAGCACCTCAGGGTTATGAGCACCAGAACTGCACACGCAGGATCCCACACAGTTCTCAGAACTCCATGGGGTGGGGGCTTACTATGCTTATTGCACCAGGGAGGGACCTGGAGCTCAGAGCAGGGAGCAACTTGCTCCAAGAGGCAGGGCAGGTGTGGCCTTGCAGAGTCTGCACCCAGAGCTCTCTGAGGCTCATGCCCACTCTGTTCCCCCTACAGGACCACCAGGGGGAAGGCAGGTGCTTAAACCTGGAGTTGAAATTTTCCATCTGCCGAACTGTGTGCAAGAAAATGAAGAAATATTGAGCCTGGACATTGAACTGTTCCCATTGATGCTCTAAGACCTTGTCAGCTGGAATCTATTCTTGGAGCTCAAGGGGTCTATACATTTCTAAATCTTGCCTGCATGGATATGCGTCCTTCAGGCACCATTTTCCGAAGCTTGTCGAGACCCTCTTTTATTTTCTTCCTGAAAAAACTCCAAAAAGGTGGTTGACATGGAAAGACATGGACTGTTAAAAATTAGCTCCCAAGCTCTCTGGGAGCCACTGTTCACTGTGGAAAGCCTCCTGGATGGAGGAGGGGGCCAAGCACGGGCTCTGTCCTGCTCATTCCTCACTGTGATGTTGACCATAGACTTCAGGCCTTCTGATCTCATCCCAGTTCCAGGGAATGCAGGCCTGGGGAATCTCACCAGGGCCCCACTTAGACCATCTCCGGTGACAGTGGGAGTTCCCCATGGATGAGCAACTGTGAGTCAGGAACTGCAACGGGGCCGACATTCTTAACCCTAACTCTAAGCCAGAACCGGGAATGGGCAACTGAGAGTCAGCGACTGACAATGGGGTTGACATTCTTAACTCTTAACTCTAATCTTCACCCTAACCCTAACCCTGAACTGGGGATGGGCAACTGAGAGTCAGCCACTGACAATGGGGTTGACATTTCTAACTCTTTAACTGTAACTCTAACTAACTCTAACTCTAACTAACTCTAACTCTAACTCTAATCCAAACTCTAGCCCAAGAAAGACTCTCTTCTGTTGGTCACTCCGTCCTTTAACAGGTAGGGCTGCATTTGGGAAAAGTCATCCTGCTAAGCCCCCAGCCCTGCACCCAGACCCCATAGCCCCAGACCCCTGACCCTGACTCAGTTTCCTCCTCTCTCTTTACCCTGCTACAGGAAATACCAAATCTGCTTAATTAGACTGCCTGGCTTCCTTGACTTCATGTGCCCTTGAAACAAAAAGACCAAAAGCTGGAGAGGCAGCCCCGACAGCTGCGCATGCAAGGGCTGAACACTGATCTGCAGACTGGCTGGGGGATGTGGCCTGTCAGCTGCTGCTAAAGCAGACAGAATGGGCTGGGGTAGCCAAGACTGGCTCTGGTGGCAGGACTGGGACAGGCGGGGGACTTAGGGTCAAGCTAATCCAGTGTGACAGGCTGAGCCTGCACAGTGAGTTTGGGCAGAGCAGGGACCCTGAAGGATGGCTTCCCACTGGGGGCAGAGTGTCCCTGCCGTGGCCGGAGCTCTGAGAGTCCTGCCTGCGCAGCCCAGGAGAGGAGGAGGCCAGGCCCATCCATACCCAGAAGAGGCCATGCCCTGGCCTTCCTCTGACCATGCCCAAACCCCACTTCCCATCTGGGTCACCTGCCACAGACCTCCCCAATAGACTTGCTTTATACCACCTTACACCCACTCCAGTCTCTCTGCCAAACCCACAACACAGGACACATAGATTCAAGTCTACCCCCAGCTCAAGATGTGGCAGCCCACCCTGTATCCCCTCGAAGCTGCAAGTGGGGTCCAGGCCCCCATCCAGCCCTCAGTATCCTCACCTCTCTCCTGCACTTCACCTCCTCTGGGCCCAGTTCTGGGCATGTGCATTGGAAGTGCCCTCATCTCCCGCCAACCAGGAACTCTGCAGTGCACCCTGCTAAGCCTGGGCACCTCTCTAGGCCACCTCAAGCCGCTTGAGCTTGCTCCTCCTACCTCCCTCCCTCCAGTTTCCCAGCCTGGCCTGGAGCTCGGAACCCCACACAGGGACTCCCCTGTCTGGGCCTGCCAGCATCCCTGCACTAAAGCCCCATGACTCTCACCACCGGCTCTGACCCTGTCTCCCTCCTGCACTGGCCAGGGCAGGGGGAACAGGCACAGAGCAGCAGCAAGCACAGGTGTGTGTTCACAGGACACACCCCCCGCCCTGCCAGCCCCTGCACCCCAGGAAGCCTCACAGCCACCTCCCAGAGAAGGAGGCAGGGTAGAGGGAGGGCAGGGTAGTGTGAACAGGGGGAGGCTGAGAACTTCTGGAGCACAGAGACCTGCAGGTAACCTTGCAGCCATGAGTAGGAGGATGCAGGAGAGCCGGGGCTAAGGTCAGGGTGGGTACTGTGAGTTGCCCTGACCGGCCTGCCCTGTGTGCTGTCAGGCTCCCAACCAAGGTCTCTGGGAGCCCTTCAGCTCCCTGGAGCTCCCTCTGGCTCAGCTCATCAGGCCTCTCTTTGGGGGCTCAAAGCAGCACTCACTTGTCTGAGGTGAGTGGCAAGATGGTGTCGCCGTCTGTGGAGTAGGTGACGAGGGACATCCGCATATTTGCACTGAGAAGGAATCAAGTGCTTGTGAAAAGCCAAAGGCACCGGCTCAGAAGCCAGGGTCAGTGATGCCAATTCCCCACCCCTCACCCCAACTCTGTTATGAATTCCCTGTTATGATGGACAGGAAGGTCGACATGGTGACTTTGTGACATGCAGCTCTTCCCAATGTCCTGCATGCTGACAACACCAAGGGGAGGCACAGGACCTTTGGAGGAGCTACAAGAGGAAGCCTCCATTTCCCTTACAACAGCCCTCACAGTGTCCCTTAAAACCCCCAGACCCTGCCATTTGTTTACTGGAAGAGTTAGCCCAGGTGACTTAGGTGAGGACACTGCTGTGGGTGAGGAGGTCAAGGACTGGGAGGCCAGAGTGTTGGCAGTGACAGGTCATTTGTGTGACACTGAAGTCCCCCAGGGGATAGCAGACCTGGAAGGAGATGGAAACTGCGGTGTTGCCAGAGTCCTTGTGAATGAGGGACATTCCGGTTCTCTACTGCTGTGCACCAGACCACCCACATTTAGGGACACAGAACAGGCCCATTTTATTATGCTCACAGATTCTGAGGATCAGGCACTCGGGGCAGAGTGGGAAGGGCTCCTCATGTCTAGGGCCCCAGATGGGAAGGCTTGAGCAGCCTGACATGACTTGAAGGATTGGGCACTGGAATTATCTGGAGGCTGCCCCACTCACAGGTGTGGCTCCTGGGCAGGAGGGCCCAAAAGCTGGGCTCAGCTGGGACTGTGAATGGAGACCCTGCATGTAGCCTCCCTGTGTGACCTGGGCTTCCTCCCGGCATGGCAGCTTCAGGGTGCTTGGGCTTTTACAGGTGGCCCAGAGCTCCAAGAGTGAGTATTTCCAGTGAGCAAGGCAGAAATTGTAGATCCTTTTATGATATCACCTTGGAAGTCACACAGTGTCACTTCCACTGTTCTCTATTGGTCCAAGCAGTCACAGCTGCCAAGAGTCAATGGGAGAGAACACAGGCCCCCTCTCTAGGACAGGAGTGTGGACAAGTTCACATCCCAGTGTCAAAACTACTGTATGACCAACGCTTTGAATGGCAGAGACTTTACAGTGTGTGGAAAAACGTGGGCACTGATGATGGGATTCAAGTTGGACTCAGAAAAGTTAGACTGTGATAGTTAGAAATACCTTAATTTTATTTTCTTCATTTTTGTATGCAGAAGTGATATATGATTAAAAATTCTTCTTCAATAAGTCTAAAATAGATCTTTCAATGTATTTAACACAAAAATTACAAATGATAGCCAGGAAGGGTGGCTCATGCCTGTAATCTCAGCACTTTGGGAGGCTGAGGCCGGCAGATGACTTGAGGTCAGGATTTTGAGAGCTGCCTGGCCAGCATTGTGAAACCCCATCTCTACTAAAAATACAAAAATTAGCCAGGTGTGGTGGTGTACATCTGTAATCCCAACTACGCAGGAGGCTGAGGCAGAAAAATCACTTGAATCTGTGAGGCGAAGGTTGTAGATTGCAAGATTGTGCCATTGCATTCCAGCCTGAGTGAGACTCTTTCTCAAAAAAAGAAAAAAAAAAAAAATTACAAGTGATAAAAAGCACTGGGTTAGTGGACTTTGGGGGTTTTTCTCTTGCTTTGGTGTGGTGTTTAAAACAATGGATTATTTTAAATAAGTGGTATTTTAGAATGGGTAAAGTTAGTGTAATTCCTCCGAAAGCATATTAGGTTTTCTTGCTTCACATCCTTCATGACTCTTGGTAGTGCCATATTTTATATTTTTTGATTTCTAATTATGTTTTGATGTCTAATCAATGGACAAAAGTATTGTCTTAATTTGCGGTTCCCTAATTAATAAAGGATTGTTCATCTGTTCATATGATTTTGGGTCATTCCTGTTCTCTCCTTTGTGAAGTGCCTGCTCATGCCTGTGTGTCCATTCTCTGATTTGGGTGTTTATCTTTTGCATATTGATTCATTCACATTCTTTAAATTCTGAATACTAATCCTTTTTCAATTGTTGCAAATATCTTCTTGCATGGTGTGGCTTGTTTTTTCACTCTATTTGTTGTCTCTTAGTAAAGCAAAAGGTATTCATTTTAATCCAGTTGTTTGTCATTTTCTTTTTCTTTTGTTTTTTTTTTGTTGTTGGTGGTGGTGGTGGTGGTGGGTTTTTTTGTTTGTTTGTTTGTTTGCTTTGTTTTGTTTTGAGACAGAGTCTCTCTCTGTTGCCCAGGCTGGAGTGCAGTGGTGTGATCTTGGCTCACTGCAACCACTGCCTCCTGGGTTCAAGCACTTCTCTGCCTCAGCCTCCCAAGTAGCTGGAATTACAGGCAACCTCCACCACGCCCAGCTAATTTTTGTACTTTTAGTAGAGATAGGGTTTCATCATCTTGGCCAGGCTTGTCTTGAACTCCTGACCTCGTGATCAACCCGCCTCGGCCTCCCAAAGTGCTTGTCATTTTCTTAAACTTTAAGATTTGCTCTGTTTTGTATCTTAAGAATTTCTTCCATGTTAGAGGTGAAATACATTTTATTTTACAAGTTTTAAAGATTTGTCTCTCACACTGAAGTCTTGATTCTTCCTAGAATTAATTTATAAGTGTGATTTGTGCCAAATATTTGATTTCATTTTTTGCCATGAAGCTAACAAATTGTCCCGGCTCCATTTGTGGAAAATTCCATCTTTTCCTCATTGATCTTGTCACTACTTGTGTTTCAAGTTCCATACAGATTTGAATCTGTTTTTATTTATTTATTTATTTTGAGATGGAGTCTTTCTCTGTTGCCCAGGCTGTGTAGTGCAGTGGCACCATCTCAGCTTACTGCAACTTCTGCCTCCCAGGTTCAAGTGATTATAATGCCTCAGTCTCCTGAGTGGCTGGGATAACAGGCACTAGGATGTGCAGTGTTCCCTTGGGAATCTGGGATGGATACGTGGGAGAATGATATATACGCATGAGAAATATAGTTTGTGCTTTTCAGATGATTAAATGGGGAGAGGGAAGGGGGTAACCAGAAGATAACCTAGACTCATCTGCCACATACACAAAGTTCTTCACATACACACTGCGCCTGGCTAATTTTTGTATTTTTAGTACAGACTAGGTTTCGCCATGTTGGCCAGGCTGCCAATCTCTATCTATTGGCTTATATTGATAGCATCCATACCACATTATCTTAACGACTATATGGAGGAAGACTGTATTACTGTCCATCATTGTCCCTTTCCATTTAAGGGAAGGGCTGTGCTCCCTGCATGTTTGTGGCAGGTTTTGATTGACCAATGGAATGTTAACAGAAGTAATGTGTGCCACTTCTGGACAGAAAATGTTTAAGAGTCTAGGTATGACTCAGGTGGCCCCGACAGCCTGGTGCCTGAGCAACTAGGATGTGTGGCGTTCCCTTGGGAACCTGGGATGGATACGTGGGAGAATGATACATACACATGAGAAATATAGTTTGTGCTTTTCAGATGATTAAATGGGGAGAGGGAAGGAGGTAACCGGAAGATAACCTAGACTCATCTGACACATACAAAATATTAAAGTATGCTAAATATTAACGTATGCAAAAATATTAAAAGTATGCAAAAATATTAAAGTATGCTAATACCAAGTGTCAAGAAGAATATGAAGCAAGATAGCTCAAATATGCTTTCGAAGGAAATATAGCGGGCTTCATTCATTCTGAAATACCCCTTATTTAAGATACTCCATTATATTAAATACAGTTCCAAAACAAAAGAAATCAAAGAATGAAAAACTAACCCAATACTTTTATCACTTGTAATTTGTATATTACGCATATTGGAAGATATATTTTAGACTTATTAGAGAACGATTTTTAATTGGATATCACTCTTGTGCATACAAAATAAAATAAAATTGATTAAGGTGTTTCTAACAGTCACAGTCAGACTTTTCTGAGTCCTGTTTGAATCTCACTCATCGGTGCCTACGTTTTTCTACACACTGTAACCTCTCTGCTATTCAAAGCATTGGTCATACAGCAGTTTTGACACTGGGATGTGAACTTGTCCACATTCTTGCCCTAGAGAGGGGGACTGTGTTCCCTCCCATTGACTCTTGGCAGCTGTGACTGCTTGGACCAATAGAGAACAGTGGAAGTGACACTGTGTGACTTCCAAGGTGATGTCATAAAAAGCTCTAAAATTTCTGCCATGCTCACTGAAAATACTCACTCTTGGAGCTCTGGGCCACCTGTAAAAGCCCAAGCACCCTGAAGCTGCCATGCCGGGAGGAAGCCCAGGTCACACAGGGAGGCTACATGCAGGGTCTCCATTCACAGTCTCAGCTGAGCCCAGCTTTTGGGCCCTCCTGCCCAGGAGCCACACTTGTGAGTGGAGCAGCCTCCAGATAATTCCAGTGCCCAATCCTTCAAGTCATGTCAGGCTGCTCAAGCCTTCCCATCCGGGGCCCCAGACATAAGGAGCCCTCCTAACTCTGCCCTGAGTGCCTGATCCTCAGAACCTGTGAGCATAATAAAATGGGCCTGTTCTGTGTCTCTAAATATAGGTGGTCTGTTACACAGCAGTAGAGAACCGGAATGTCCCTCATTCACAAAGACTCTGGCAACACTGCAGTTTCCATCTCCTTCCAGGTCTGCCATCTTCTGGGGGACTTCAGTGTCACACAAATAACCTCCCATTGCCAACACTCTGGCCTCCCAGTCTTGACCTCCTCACCCACAGCAATGTCCTCACCTAAGTCACCTGGGCTAACTCTTCCAGTGAACAAATGGCAGGGTCTAGTGGTTTTAAGGGACACTGTGAGGGCTGTTATAAGGTAAATGGAGGCTTCCTCTTGTAGCCCCTCCAAAGGTCCTGTGCCTCCCCCTGGTGTTGTCAACATGCAGGATATTGGGAAGAGCTGCAGGTCACAAAGTCACCATGTCAACCTTCCTGTCAACCATAACAGGGAATTCTGTCCCCAGGGTGGGGGAAGGGCCAGGGAGGTAGCTGGAGGCAAGTCTCCCAGAACCAGCTACTGACCCTAGTCCCTGCGATCTGGGGAGGCACCTGGTGGAGGGCCACAGTGTGCACTGGTGAAAGGGCAGGAGGAGGGGTGTGGTCCCTGGGCATAAGGGGAGGCAGCAGAGAAGGGGCCTGTGCTCAGCCTCTCTGGGCCCTGGCACAGGCACCCAAGAGTGAGGTGGGGTCACAGGGACGGCCAGATAATGGGGAGCCATGGGCCCCGGGGGCCCTACTTCCTGGTCTTCCTGCTGCTGCTGCTTCCTCCACCGCTTTTTAGAGCAGGAAGCCTTCGGTACCATGGACCTGACTGGAGAATCTTTCACCGCCTGGCCCTGGGCTCCAGGAGGGCCCACCACCACCATGGCCCAGGATGGAGGCAGCACCGGCACCAGGGGCAAGCAGGTCACAGATGCCAGGGCTCATTTGACCTCTACTTCATCTTGGATAAGTGAGTGTCCCTTCCAGCTCTGGCCCTGGGTCACCCTCCAGAGCCACCACCTCTTTTTCACTAGGGACAGGATACCACTCAAGGAGATGCAAGCTTCTGCGTCACAGAAGCAGGGCCAACCCTTTGGTCAGACCAGACCTAGGTAGGCCTCCTGTTTTTCTGAGGCAGAAAGAATGCCCTGGTGCTTCATCTCCTGGATAAGGAAAAAAGCCACCAAAGGAGTTATGGACGATTCTCTATCCCTCCATCAGCTGGATCAGCATCCTCATCCTCATGCCGCTGCAACAGCTGATTGCTCAGACCTGCCCCTCAGCAGTTCTCAGAAGCTCACTGTGGATGTTTGGGGTTTCTGTGTTGTTTTGCTTGTTTGTTTTTTCATGCAAATAACTTCTATTTTACTGCGTCCCAGAAAGATTGCTTTGTTGCCTGTGTTGGGCATTCTAATGTCACTGCTTAGAGAAGGCCTTTGGTTGGCTGCTTCTAAGTGTTTCTTCTACAACTTGGAGAGCCACGTGATAGTTCCCGCACTTTCAGGAACAGTTTGGTCTGTTTCAGGGTGGCCCTGGGGAAGCCTGAAGGGAGAATTTGCAGGTCAGAGGCAGTGACAGAGGATGGGGATGAAGGGACCTGCCAGGCAAGACAGAGCCACAGGCTAGAAACTCACAGGAACTGCAGAGGCCCTGATGCAATCCCAGACAGACTGGATGAGGAGGAATGCAGAGGGAGTGCCTAGAGTGGATGTAAAGGGAGCAGACAAAAGCAACCTTAATGAGTCTTCCTAACAAGGCTGGGGGTAAAGGGTATTACCCCATTCTAAGGAGGAGGGAATGAGCCAGGTCATGGCCAGGGAAAGACCCACCACAGCCTCCAGATAGACATCCACGGCACTGAATTGAAACTCTGGATTTTGTGACTCCAAAGCCCATCCAAAGACCACACAGCTGGGCAGGACACTGAGAATCTTGCAGTAGTCCTCCAGGCAGAAACAACATCTACTGCCTGCAGGCAGACTCTTTGGTCATTCGTGTCCAGCTTATTCATGAGACTCATTATTCATTTGTTCATTCATTGGATTGAGCTGGAAGAAAATGAATCAGCCTCCCATGCGCTCCTATTCTTGGCCAGGTGACATTTGAGGGCTCTAAGTGGTAGTGACCCCTTGTATTTTTTGAGTAATTTTTTAATTGTGGGAAAACATGCATAACAAAAATTTACCATTTTTAAGTGTACGATTCAGCGGCATTAAGTACAGTCACAGTGTTGTGCAACCACCACCATCCATCTCCAGAAATGTTTCATCATTGCGTATTGAACCTCTGTTCTCAGCCGGGAGCAGTAGCTCCCTCCTGTAATCCCAGCAATTTGGGAGCCAAGGCAAGAGGATTGCTTGAGTCTAGGAGTTTAAGATCAGCCTGGGAAACATGCAAAATCCTGTCTATACAAAACATACAAAAATTAGCCAGGCATGGTGATGTGTGCCTCCACTCCCAGCTACTCAGCCTGAGCTGAGGCAGGAGGATCGCTTGAGCCGGGGAGGTCAAGACTGGAGTGTGTCAAGATTACACCACTGCACTCCAGCCTAGGCAATAGAGTGAAACCCTGTCTCAAACCCCATCCCCACCAAAACCCAAACAACCTCTATTCCCATTAAACAATAATTCCCCATTCCTCCCTCCCCCAAGCCATAGTGACCTTTAGTGTATTTTCTCTATCTATGAGTTTGCCTATTGTAGGTACTTCATGTAAGGGGAGTCACACAATATAATCATACAAACATATAATATTTGGCCTTTTCTGTCTGACCTTTTTCACTTAGCATAGTGTTTTCAAGATTATCTCATGTTGTAGCATCCATCAGAATTTCATCCCTTTTATGGCTGAATAATATTTCTCTGTATGTATATGTACCACATTTTGTTTATCTTTTTTTTTTTTTTTTTTGAGTTGGAGTCTCATTCTGCCACCAGGCTGGAGTTCAGTGGCGCAATCTCGGCTCACTGCAACCTCGGCCTCCCGGTTTCAAGCGATTCTCCCTGCCTCAGCCTCCTGAGGCGCTGAGACTACAGGGGCATGTCACCACGCCAGGCTAATTTTTGTATTTTTTAGTACAGACAGGGTTTCACCATATTGGACAGGCTGGTCTTGAACTCCTGACCTCGTGATCCCCCCCACCTTGGCCTTCCAAAGCACTAGGATTCCAAGCGTGAGCCACCATGCCCGGCTTGTTTATCTTTTCATCCGTTGATGGACACTTGGGTTGCTTCTGCCATTTGGCTGTTGTGAATAATGCTGCTATGAACACTGGTGTACACGTATCTCTTTGAGTCCCTGCTCTCACTTCTTTTTGGTATATACCTGGGAGTGGAATTGATGGATCCTATGGTGATCCTATGTTTAGCTTTCTGAGGAAATGCTAAGCTGTTTCCCACAGTGATTGCACCAGTTTGCATTCCCACCAACAAAAGTCAACATTTGTTATTTTCTGGTTTTTGATAATAGTCACCCCAATGGGTGTGAAGTTGTATCTCCTTGCGGCTTTCATTGGCATTTCCCTAGTGACTAGTGATGTGGAGCATCTTTTCATGTGCTTATTGGCCATTTGCATATCTTCTTTGAGGAAATGTCTTTTCAAATCCTTTGCCCATTTTTTTTTTTTTTTTTTTTTTTTTTTTTTGAGACGGAGTCTTGCTCTGTCTCCCAGGCTGGAGTGCAATGGCGCGATCTCGGCTCACTGCAAGCTCCGCCTCCCGGGTTCATGCCATTCTCCTGCCTCAGCCTCCCGAGTAGCTGGGACTACAGGCGCCTGCCAACACGTCCGGCTAATTTTTTGTATTTTTAGTAGAGATGGGGTTTCACTGTGTTAGCCAGGATGGTCTCGATCTCCTGACCTCGTGATCCGCCCGCCTCGGCCTCCCAAAGTGCTGGGATTACAGGCTTGAGCCACCGCGCCCGGCCTTGCCCATTTTTTTTGTTGCATTTTTTTGTTGTTTCTTTTTCGTTGTTGTTGTAGGAGTTCTTTGTATATTCTGGATATTAATCCCTTATCAGGTACATGAGTTGTAAATATTTCCTCCCATTCTGCAGGTTATCTTTTCACTCCCTTGGTAGTGTCCTTTGATGCACAAAAGTTTTTAATCTGGATACAGTCTCAACTTTTCTATTTTTAATTTTGTTGCCTGTGTTTTTGGTGCCATATCCAAAAAAAATCCCCAAATCGAATGTCATAAAAGTTATGTTTTCTACTAAGAGTTTAAAAGTTTTAGCCTTTACATTTAGGCCTTTGACCCATTTTGAGTTAATTTCTGTAATGGTTTACAGAAGGGTCCAACTTCATTCTTTTGCATGTAGACATCCAATTTTCCCTGCACCATTTCTTGAAACTACTGTTCTTTCCCACATTGAGTGTTCTTAACACACTGGTTGGAAATCGTTTGACTGCAGACATGGCAGGTTATTTCTGAGCTCTCTATTCTGTTCATTGCTCTATATGTCAGTCCTTATGTCAGTGCCATAATAGTTTGATTACTGTAGCTTTGTAATAAATTCTGAAATCAGGAAATGCATATCCTCAATCTTGTTCTTCTTTTTCAGATTTTTTTTTGTTATGTGACTAATGTCTCTTGAAATTCCGTATGAAATTTAGTGCAAATTTTTTTATTTCTGCAAAAAAATGCTGTAGAGATTTTGATACAGATTACATTGTTATCTCAACAATATTATTATTGTGCCTTCTGATTCATAAGCATGCAATATCTTTCCATTTATTGTGTCTTTAAATTCTTTCAGCAATGTTTTATAGTTTTCAGTATACATTTCTTTTGCTTCCTTGTTTAAATTTATTCTTAAGTATTTTGTTCTGTTTGATTTTATCATAAATGAAACTTTTTTGGTTGATTTTCCATATTTGGATTGTTCATTGGGGGCTTTTCCAACCAATACATTCTCTCCCATTTCCACTCTACCCAGTGCCCCACCTAACCTGATCAGCCACCTGGATGGCCAACAAAAGCCCCACATCCCAGGAAGCTCCTCAGTCCCAGGCAGATGGGGCTGGGTGGTCACCTTATGCTGACCACTCAACTGGTGAAACTCACGACCTCGGATGATCCAGTGGCCACTGGGGGTGTACCCCAGCCTCAGCTGTGCTAGGGTCAGGAGAGCTTGTTAAGAGCCTGCTGGGAGGCTGGGGGCGGGGCAGACACTTGCCCATCAGAGAGATACACTCATCTCCTTGACCCACGTCTCCTTTTGTTTTAGGTCTGGCAGCGTGAACAATAACTGGATTGACCTTTATATGTGGGTGGAGGAAACAGTGGCGAGGTTCCAAAGGTACAGATCTCCGCATGGCAGCCTCCCCTGAGCTGCAGAGAGCTTTTCCTCTGGAAGGCAGGCAGAGGGCACATCCCATCAGATGGGGTGGGCTTGGGAGTCCCTCAGTGGGGGACACAGAGCACAAGGTGGCATTCTGAAGCAGGAATGAGGCCAGCACTCACTGGTTCCATAGGGTCTCAGTAGCCTTGGCTGGCTCCTGCCTGTGAGCCCGGGCATATTGCAGGGCAGGCAGTTTGCCCCTGGGGACATCACATGCTGGGAAGGGACAACAGGCAGGGAAACCAGTAACTCAGTCCTGGAACTCCGGGTTACACAGTGCTGAGGGTTCAAGCAGGGGACAAAGAACTCACATGGAAGGTTAAAGGAAAAAGCAGGAATTCCTAAGGACAAAGTCAAGGGTGGCTTCCAAGGATGTGGGTCTTTGAAATGGGTCTTGCAGGATGGAAAAGACGGGACCTGTGGTGGAGTGAGTGGTCTGACTTGGCTGGGAATGAGGCTAGCTCAGGCAGGGCTGGGAGAGGTCTGGGCAGGTCAGCTTGAGGCCAAAGCCACAGGGGCTCATTATGCCAGGCCAAGGAGCTGGGATTTCCTGCCGCGAGCCATAGAGAGCCAGAGAAGGCTCTTGAGCAGGGAGTGGCATGATCAAGATGGCACTTAAGGAAGAAAAGTCTGATGACTGTGGGTAAAATGAATGGGCAACAAGGGCAGGAGCCATGGGGAGCTCCGCTGGGGACGTATGGCAGCACTGTCGCTGAGGGCCACTGAGGGTCAGCTGGCAGGAAGGAGGGCCAGGGAGAGGAAAGGGAGGCTGTGTGCATGGCTGCCAACAGGGAGAGTCACTCGTCTGAGATGAAGGAGGGATGAGGGAGAGGAGGGGGAGGAGGGAATGGGTGAAGAGGCAAAGAATTTTCCAGCAGAAGGGAGGCCAGCTGGGAGGGCTGCGTGTGCATCTCCCTGCCTGTTCATTATAAGGTATGTGTGTCTGTGTGTTTGTGTGCAGGTGCCTGTGTGTGGGTGCCGTGTGTGTGTTCATATGAGTGTGTGCATGTGTGGGTGCATGTGTGTGGGTGCATGTGTGTGTGAGTGTGTGAGTGTGTATGCATGTGGGTGTGGGGTGTGTGTACCTGTGTGTGCCTGTGCCTGTGTGTGCATGTGTGTGCCTCTATGTGAGTGTGTGCATGTGTGTGTGTGTGTGTGCATGTGCCTGTGTGTGTGCATGTGTGCATGTGTGGGTGCATGTGTATGGGTGCATGTGTGTGCATGTGAATGTGTATGCATTGTGTGGGTGTGTGTGTGTGCATGTGTGTGTGCCTGTGTGTGTGCATGTGTGTGTGAGCGTGTGCCTGTGTGTGCCTGTGGGTGTGCATGTGTGTGTGTGCGCAAGTGTCTTTGGGGTGTTGGGAGTGTGGGGATGCAGTGAGTTGCCATCCTGACTCTCTCTTCTATGGAGCCCTTGTCTCCACAGGCCTCAGAGTCCTTCACTACATTTATCTCGCCTCCTTGTGTCCAGCAAGGGGCTCCAAAGCGGGAGAGTTGGGGTGGGAGGTGGGGAATTGGCCTCACCACCCTGGCTTCTGGCTTCTCACCAGCACATGATTCCTTCACAGCCCAAATATTCGGATGTGCTTCATCACCTACTCCACAGATGGCGAGACTGTCTTGCCACTCACCTCAGACAAGTGAGTGCTGCTTGGATCACCCAAGGGAGGCCTGATGAGCTTGGCCAGAGGCAGCTCCAGGGAGCTGAGGGGCTCCCAGAGACCTTGGTTGGGAACCTGACAGCACACAGGGCAGGCCGGTCAGGGCCACTCACAGTACCCACCTGACCTTAGCCCCGGCTCCCCTGCATCCTCCTACCCATGGCTGCGAGGTTACCTGCAGGCCCCTGTGCTCCAGAAGTTCTCAGCCTCCCCCACTTCAAGCTCCCCTGCCCTCTCTCTTCCCTGCCTCCTTCCCTGAAAGGAGGCTGTGAGGATTCCCGGGCTGCAGCGGCTGGCGGGGCGGGGTGTGTGTCCTGTGAACACACACTGTGCTGGCTGCTGCTCTGTGCCTGTTCCCCCTGCCCTGACCAGTGCAGGAGGGAGACAGGGTCAAAGCTGGTGGTGGGAGTAGTGGGGCTTTAGTGCAGGGATGCTGGCAGGCCCAGACTGGGGAGCCCCTGGGTGGGGTTCTGAGCTCCAGGGCAGGCTGGGAAAGTGCAGGGAGACAGGAGGAACAGGCTCAGGCGGCTGGAGCCCAGGCCCAGCAGGGGCACAGCAGAGTTCCTGTTTGGCCTGAGGTGAGGGCACTTCCAATGCACATGCCCAGAACCGGGCCCAGAGGAGATGAAGCACAGAAGAGAGGTGAGGACACTGAGGACTGGATGGGGGACTGGGCCCCACTTGCAGCTTCGAGGGAATACAGGGTAGAGGAGCTTGAGTCTGTGTGCCCTGCACTGTGGGTTTGTCAGAGAGACTGGGTGGGTGTGAGGTGGTAAAAAGCAAGTCTATGGGGGAGGACTGTGGCGGGTGACCCAGATGGGGAGTGGGGTTTGGGCATGGCCAGAGAAAGGCCAGGCCGTGGCCTCTTCTGGGTATGGATGGGTCTGGCCTCCTCCCCTCCTGGGCTGGGCAGGGCAGGGCACTTAGAGCTCCGGCCATGGCAGGGACACTCTGCCCCCAGTGGGAAGCCATCCTTCAGGGTCCATGCTCTGCCCAGCCTTGCTGTGCAGGTTCAGCCTGTCACGCTGGATTAGCCTGACCCTAAGTCCCTGGCCTGTCCCAGTCCTGCCACCAGAGCCAGTCCTGTCTGCCCCAGCCCATTCTGTCTGCTTTAACAGCAGCTGACAGGCCACATCCCCCGGCCAGTCCACAGATCAGTGTTCAGCCCCTGCCTGCACAGCCATTGGGGCTGCCTCTCCAGCCTTTGGTCTTTTTGTTTCAGGGGCACAGAAAGTAAAGGAGGCCAGGCCCTCTAACTAA
This sequence comes from Symphalangus syndactylus, assembly GCF_028878055.3. Lineage (NCBI taxonomy): Eukaryota > Metazoa > Chordata > Mammalia > Primates > Hylobatidae > Symphalangus > Symphalangus syndactylus. Next base: position 86,017,725 of record NC_072426.2, read on the forward strand.
GCAGATTTGCTACTTCCTGTATCAGGGTAAAGATAGAGCAGGAAACTGAGTCAGGGTCAGGGGTCTGGGGCTGTCAGGGCTGGGTGCAGGGCTGGGGGCTTAGCAGGATGACTTTTCCCAAATGCAGCCCTACCTGTTAAAGGACGGAGTGACCAACACAAGAGAGTCCTTGTTAGGGTTAGGATTTGGATTAGAGTTAGAATTAGAGTTGGGAATGTCAACCCCACAGTCAGTGGCTGACTCTCAGTTGCCCATCCCTGGTTCAGGGCTAGGAATGTCAACCCCATTGCAGTTCCTGACTCACAGTTGCTCTTCCATGGGAAGCTCCCACTGTCACCAGAGATGGTCCAAGCAGGGCCCTGGTGAACTTCCCCAGGCCTGCATTCTCTGTAACTGGGATGAGCTCAGAAGGGCTTGAAATCTCTGGTCAAAATCGCAATGAGGAATGAGCAGGACAAAGCCCCTGCCTGGCCCTCTCCTTCATGCAGGAGGCCTCGCACAAAGAACAGTGGCTCCTGGAGAGCTTGGGAGCTGATTTTTAACAGTCAATGTCTTTCCAGGTCAACCACCTTTTTTTATTTTTTTCAGGAATAGAATAAAAAACGGTCTTGACCAGCTTCAGAAAATTGTGCCTGAAGGACACACATTCATGCAGGCAGGATTTAGAAAGGTATAGACCCCTTGATCTCCTAACCCTAACCCTAATCTACAAAATCTTAAAGCATCAGTGGGGTCATCTCACTGTCCAGGCTCAATATTTCTTCATTTTCTTGCAGGCAATTCAACAGATTGAAAGTTTCAACTCCGGAAGTAAGCACCTGCCGTCCCCATGGTGGTCCCATAGGGGAAACAGAGCTGGGCGTGAGCCTCAGAGAGCTCTGGGTGCAGATTCTGCAAGGCCACACCTGCCCTGCCTCTTGGAGCAAGTTGCTCACCTGCTCTGAGCTCCAGGTCCTTCCCGGGTGCAATGAGCATAGTAAGACCCCGCCCCATGCAGTTCTGAGAACTGCGTGGGATCCTGCGTGTGCAGTTCTGGTGCTCATAACCCTGAGGTGCTTGCCCTCCAGCTGGGCTGTGTGAAAAGGAAAAGAGAAGAGCCAAGGGGTTTGCCCCCTTGCACACACCTTAGTCTTCCTCCTCCCTTCCATGTCTCCCCTCCCAGTGACTTGCATTCCCTGACCGTGTCTCACATGGTACAGAAGGCTGTCCAGGGCCCCCAACTTCCCTCCCCACTGTGTCGCTGCAGCTCTTGTCAGGAAAAGGCAGGGCTGGAGAGGAAAGGCATTGAGGTGGCTGTGGGGTCCCCTGCCCAGGTGCCACTGACCTGGAGTCCAGAACTCCTGGGCCCAGAGATGCTGGCAGGGCTACCTGCAGGCTCTGCTCACAGCAAGACCTGGCCCCCTGGGAGCCTCCCTGAGCCTGTCTGTTACAGGAGGGCCCAGCAGCTCCTCCCCCTGCCCGTGGGACAGGCCTGTGGTTGTGGGGTCCTGGCTGGAGCTGTCCTCAGGCAGAGGTGGTGCAGGCCACTAATGGGTGAGGGTTCAGGCAGCCTGGTGGGAAAGACCCTGCCCCTCTCAGCCCCTCCACTGTAAAATGGGTGCTGGGCTGAGACCTCCCTCACTCTAGGGGATCTCTGGGTGGCAGGTGCTTGGGTCTTGGCAGCCTCTCCTCTGGAGGATGAGGTGAGGGCACCTGGCCATGCCCTGGAGTGGGCAGTGCTGTGGGCCCAGCCACCTGCAGGGGTTCCGGAGCCTCTGGAGGTAACTCCTGGTGCCTTTGCTGAGCAGGCCACTCTTTGCTTCTTCTACAGACAAGGTTCCCACCATGATTATTGCTATGACCGATGGAGAACTGGTGGCACATGCATTTCAGGACACTCTCAGAGAAGTGAGTCCAGTTCATACTTACCAGCATTTTGCTCCATGTATTTTGATGACCAATATGCAATGCCTTATTTCCCTTAGGCTCAAAAGGCTCGGAAACTGGGGGCCAACGTTTACACCCTGGGTGTGGCTGATTATAACCTGGACCAGGTAATTCCAAACAGGTAACCAGGCACCACTTTCGAGCCTAGTGAGGAAAGGCATCCCAGGTGGCCTTCCCAGGGCCACCCTGAGGACGATTGTCTAAGCTGCCCCAAGTGAGTTGGGCCAACCCATGGCCACTGCAGAAGTGATTGACAGTGTGTTATATAAATCCCACCATGCCAGAGGGGAGGGTGGAAGAGCTCCCCGCTCCCCAAGAGTGGGCTGCTGGCTGGAGAAGGCCTGACATTCTGCTGCCCCCAAAGCATGGGGGCAAGACACTGTCCCCTGGGCCGGGGGTCTGCTGCATCCTCACCTCCTGGCGGGGAGTCCAAGCCAGCCCTGCTCTCTGTAGATAACAGCAATTGCAGACAGCCCTGACCACGTGTTTGCAGTGGAGAATGGCTTCAAGGCCCTGAGAAGCACCATTGATGCTGTGAGTGGGTGGAGGTGAGGGGCTGGGGACCTGGCTCCTGTGGCTGGAAGCTCACTCTCCCTGCCCCGCCCCACCCCTCCTGTGTTCCAGCTCATGTCAAAGGTCTGTCTTGATGTGACATCGGTGGAGCCTTCCTCTGAGTGTGTAGGAGGTGAGAGCTGTGGAGGCCCTGCGGTTGCCAAAGGGTGGTGTGCATGAGTGCATGTGTGTATGGAGTGTGTGCATTTGTTTGGTATGTGTGGGGGAGGAGGTGTGTGGGGGAGGAGGTGTGTGGGGGAGGAGGTGTGTGGGGAGTGTGTGAGTGTGGTGTGTGTATGTGGTGTGTATGTGTTTGGTGTGTGTGGTATGTGTGTATGTAGTTTGTGTGGGTGCAGTATGTGTAGTATGTGTGGAAAGGTGTGTTGTGGGAGGCTTGATATGTGTGAATTCTGCGGGAGAGGGTAATATGTGGTCTGTGTGCTGTGGAAATGTGTGTGTGATTGTGTGGGGTGTGTATATGTGCTGTGAGTGTGGTGTGTTTTGGGGCATGCATGAGTGATGCATTTGTGTGTGTTGTATTGTGGGGTGTATGTTGTGTGGGAGCTGAGGTGCTGTGTAATATGTATGTGGGGGTGTGAGTGTATGTAGGGGAGCATATATGCGTGTGTGTGTGGTGTATGTGCAGTGTGTGTGTGTGGCATGAGTGGGGGTCTTGTGGGAGTGTGTGGGAAGGTTGCCTGGTGTTTGGAAGGCTGCTGATGTGTGGGAAGGGTGTCTGGTATGCAGGTATGTGGTGTCCAGTGTGTGTTTGTGTCATATGGGGAGTTGGGAGTGTGTTGCTGATGTGTGTGGTGTGCGTATGGGATATGTGGTGTGTCTTTGGTATTTTTGATGTTCGTGTGTTTGCTATTTATGTGTGTGTGTGGTGTGTGGGTGTGTGTGCTTCAGGTGTGTGGTGTGTGGTGTGATGTGTGTGGTATGGGGTGGGTTGAGTGTGTTTGTGGTCCAGTGTGCACGGGTGGGAGGGTGTGGATGTGTGGCCCACATGGGTGTGAATGTGAGTGTTGGTGTGGGGGGAATATGTGGGGGTGGTGGTGTGAGTACCTGTGTACAATTAGTGTGTTGTTACCTCACAACAGTAAGTTTAACTCTAAAGCAAGAAAAGACATGTGTGAGAAGCTCTCAGTAAAACACTAACAAATGGCATGGAGCAGCAGCTAACCCAGACCATGGGCCAGGAGCAGCCAGGGCTCCTCCCAGGAAGGCCAGGCAGGTGCAGGAGCTGAAATATCTGTGTAATTTACCACATCAACAAAACAGGAAACAGGAACCAAGCGGTTATCTCGGGATGAAGAACAAGAAGTAGGGGCGTCAACATCCCACAGCACCCTGTGAGCAGAAGGAAACCTCCACAGCCCGACAAAGGCGTCCACACAAACACCCTCGGCTCACCTCAGTCCCACAGGATCAATCCCAGTGCCTGTCCATGCTGTCTGGGACGTAGCGAGGATGCCCTCTTGCCAGCAGGGGTCCCAGCATGGGTGGTGACAGCCCTGTGTGGGGCTCTGTGATGCCTCTGTCTGTCCTGAGCTTTTTCTGTGCAGGCTGGGGGTCTGCATGGCCGGCAGTTGCACAACTGCGGCTGTTGGAGATGAAGGGGACATTACGGGGCCCTTAGCAAGACCACGAGGCCTCCAGCAGCTGGGCTCTGGCCTCCCTGTTCCTTACTGCAGGGTGCCCTGGCAGTAGGCTGTGGGGACAGACACACCGTCCATGTCTGAGCTCTGCTCTCCATGGTCACACGACCAGGAGCAAATTGTCCAACGCCAGTGAGCTCCCATGAACAGAAGTGCCTCCCATGAACAGAAAAGACGCTGTCAGGCCTGTTGTGAGTCCAAAGGCACTGGGCTGTGCGGGGACTGGCACAGGGCTGGGAGCTGGCAGGTCCCTGAAACAGGAGCTGTGCTGGCACTTCCATGATTGGTCCTGGGCTCTGTCCCCGACCCCGCCTCTCCCCGATGCAGAGCGGAGGGTAGGGGTGGAGTAGAGAGAGCTCCCCTCCCTCTTGGGGTCTCTTTCTGCTGCTCCTGATTTAAAGCCACTCAGCCTAGCAGCCAGTGTGACAGCTGTGCTCCTCTGATGATGTCCCCTGGACATGCACAGGCTGTGGCGTCTGAGCAGCCCTGTCAACCCTAGCTGAGGATGTGAGTCGTCACTCCTCCCTGGAGGCAGCTGAGTGGAGGTGGCAGATGCCCTCTGCCCACCAGCTCGGCCTTCTGCCTCTGCTCACGTGGCCCAGCAGTCATAGCCCTGACCTGTCAGCTGTCGGCTGAGTTGTGCAAAGCTGCCCCACATGGAGGGTGACAGTCACAGGAGGGAAAGGCCAAGGCAAGAGCCTGAAACCCAAATGCAACAGAATGATCCCTCTCAGCAGGCTGCCACCAAGAAGCCAAGAGGTTTCCAGGGAGCCCAGGAAGGAGGCCAGGGAGGGAGGCACACAGCCCAGACTCCCCCGTTCAGTCCTGGGCCTCCTATCCAGCCTGGCAGAGGCCTCTGCTGGGCTCACTGCTCCAGGCCCATCCTGAGGCCATCTGCCACACATGGCTGGAGGGTTTTGACAGGCACCTCCCTCTCCAGCCTGGCAGGTGTCTGAGGCTCTTAGCAGGACCCCCAGGCCCTCCAGGGGCCACTCCCTGTTCTGGGCCCCTGTGCAGAGGTGGGACCAGGTGGAGCATAGGCACTCTGCAAGCCCTGCCTCACCTTGAAGGGCCAAGCCCACCTGCCCTTCACAGCCCTGTTCAAAGGGCACCTCATCCTGGAAGCCTTCCCTGATGACCAGCCCCTCTGACTCCTTGCAGCCCAAGGGCTTGGTCTGTCCCTCTCATCAGTCACTTGTTACCCAGGATGTATCATGACTTCTGGTTGTCTATGTCTAAGCATCATTTTCTTATTTAGTTCTTTGGTTTTCTTCCACCCTTTTATTGTTGAAATTTTCAAACCTGTAGGTGAGTGGAAAGGATTGTACAATGAACACAAACACACCTATATCCACCACTGGGATTTTACAATCAATGTTTGGCCATTTTCCTTTATTTCTCCCTCTCTCTCTGTCTTCATCCATCCATCTTGAAAAAAAAAAAAATGCTTGCTTGCAATACATAATCCTGACACAGCTCAGAATGTAATCTGCAATTACCCTGTCCATGGAGCTTTGGGACAGCCCTCAGCCCTGCTTAGAGTGGCCAAGTTGGGCTGACCAAGGTGCACAGGCCACAGGCCCAGTTGCTTCCTCCTGGGCACACACTGAGCCTAGTGTCTGGCTGGCCAGGGCTTTTTGGAAGCCTGAGTGAGGAAGATGTTGCCTGGCAGCATCAGATTTGGAAGCAGCTGCTGTCAGCTTTAGCTGTGGGAGAGGACCCCATGCTTGCCCTGAGGGGGCCCATGTCTAGTTGCTCAGCACAGGGCACCTAGATGGCCTTTCCTGCTCTCTCACAGCCTCAGTGCCCCCACCAGGCCCAGGGTTTTCCGAGGACAGCATAGTATCCATCAAGTGGGTGCCCACGAGTACTGGGCTGGCACCTTGAGCAGGAGGAGCAGGCCAGGCCCAGCCAGCTGATGTCAGCAGTCAGTGCTGAGGGGCTTGAAGTGAGGTGGGCCTTGGAGCTCCTCATCTGAGGAGCATGGTTCCCTAGGTCCCAGCCAGGAGCTGACATGGAGAAACACAAACCCACTAAGGCCTGCATTTCCCATTTCCCAAGAAAGCTGGAAATCTAGATATTTGTGGTTAATGTTCGGGCTTTCAACTGCAGTCTCCCATTTTAAAAGCCTCAGAAAGCATGTCGGTAAGCCAGCTTCACCCACAGCCCACCTTGAAGGTGTGACGCTGCAGGAAGGCAGGAAGCAGGGTTCACAGGAAGCTTTCCTTGGGTGCATGGACCGGGGGCACCCCAGGCATCAGCAGGGATTGGAATGCGGGGGGCCTGAGCCAGGAGGCAGGGGTGGAGGCCAATGCCCTTGGCAGCTGCAGACCTGCCGGAATCCTGGCTGGCTCCTGGGGCCAGCCCTCACCTGCGTGTGTCATCCCCTGTGGTGTTTGTCTCAGGGCAGGAGCCACAATGGTGGAAGGACACACTCCTTGAGCCTCAGGATGGGTGCCCTGTGGTCCTTCCTGGTGCAGGAAGAGCAGAATATGAGGAATCACCTGTAGGTCTCTGGAATCGCAGCTAAAACGGGGCTTCTGTGATGGATTCCCTTGAGCAGGGTCCTAGATGGCTCTCCTGCCCCACCTGAGTCCTGGCCCTGCCCCTGTGGGTGTCCTGCCTGCCACAGGCACACAGAAAGACAGGGAAGAGAGACCCTGAATGTTCAGCAGCCCTGAAGGAGGCATCGAGGCCTGGGTGCCCAGCTAAGGCATGAGACATGGTGTCTTCAGGCAGCATTATGGCTCCGCTTATACCTTACATCAGGGAGGGCCTGGCTGAGTGCACGGCCTGCACACCTGGGGCCGAGGGAGCACCACAAATTTCAGGGCAGGAATAGCACTCTGAGCCTGCCCTGTGCAAGGACCAAGGCCTTTCCTGAGCGTGTTGGTTCAGGAATGGTAGGGAGAGGGCCCTTGAGTGTTCAAGGCCCAGATGCTTTCTCCTGGACCCTCGGTGACACCAGATGAAGATTTGACCCAGTGGACACATAGATGTTGGTTCAGACACATCTCCTTCCTTACAGGAGCCTCTGCGAATTCAGTTTTGGGGGAGGATCTCCGGGAACAGGGAGGTCAGAGGGAAGGCAGTCCCCTACTCTTCCTCACTCAACCTTTTGAATGTTGTCCTTGCAGAACCTTACCATGTGGTTATTCATGGAAATGGCTTTCAGAATCTAAAGAAACAGGATGAAGTTATTTGCAGATTTATCTTCAATGAAAGCACTATCATTGGTAAGTTGTCTCCTCGGTGCCTCTGAGTCACGTATTTCCCACACAATGTTGCCTTTCCCCACAGCCAGCCAAGCCTCCCAGCCCTTGCCAACCATGCCCTGTGGACCTTATGGGGTTAGAGGCAGACCCAGGTGATCTGCCTGCCCTACCAGGGCCTTCTGCCTCCCTGTGGTGGCAGCTCCTGGGAAAGGGGATACCCAGCCTACCTCTATAAAGGGCACTCAGCTGCCTCCTCTGTGGGCCTGTAGATGTACTGGCTTCCCACCCTGGAGGTTACCATCTACCTCTCCATACACAGGCCAGCACCGACGTCTCACAGCGGGGAGCCCATGCCACAGCTGTGAGCACCTGTGTAGATGGCCATTCTGCTCCTGGTTGATGGCTTATCCAGGAGTAAAAGGAAGCTTATTTTTTAGAATAATTGAGAACAACCTTTAAAACTACTTTCACTATTAGGAAGATATCCTTGGAAAATGTCCCTGGAGTGTTGGCCACCACTGAACACGCCTCCCTTGCACCACACACTAGATGGCAGCTTGCCTTCCCTGGTGGCTGATGCCAGCCTGGAGGTGCAGGTCAGGGAGAGACTTCCCTCTGTCCTGAATCTGTCCCTGCAAGGCAGCAGGGGCAGAGCCTGGTTCTGGCTTCTGGAAGCGCCTGGATGCAATTTTTGACAACCGAAATAACAAACAGAGAAAGTGTCTCTAAACAGAAGTGCTATTTATTCAGGAACAGGACATTGCAATGGAAAACACATGCCAGAGTAAACTATGTGCATTTTTAGGGAGGTGAAAAAAAAAAACAGAGAAAGGCTTTTAAAGGAAAATGAGGAGGATGCCATAATTGTTTTGAAATCATCCTTGGCAAAAAGGTCAATACAATGGGTTCTGCCAGTCCTAGGTTGGCCATGCAGTTGATGGGCCCTGGGAAGCTGGGGGCTCCTGGCAGCCGAGCCCAGTGGGTAGAGAGCTGTAGCCAGGCCAGCAGGCAGATGCAGCAGGGCTCACGCCCTCCCCGACACTTCAGGAGGCATGAAAAGGGCGTGGGCTCAGGAGTGAGAATGTTCCATGTCTACACCTTACGGAACTCTCCTGAGCCCACCACGCTGCCACAAAAATGAATAAATACATAAATAAACAAAAATTGGAAAACAAAATTACAGACTTAAAAAAAAAAACCCAGTTACCTCCTCAGACTTCCCCATCTTGGTAAATGGTGTCACTGTCCACCTGGTTGTTCTGGCCAAACATTCAAATGTCATCTTTGACTCCTCTGAGGTTCCTCTTCACATCCATCCCACCAGCAAGTCCTGTTGCCTCCATGTGCGAACTATATCCTGGATCTGCCCAACCTGGACAGATTCACTGCACAAGAAATAAAACCCCAACCCCTTTCCAGGGCCCACGAGGCCCTGCCCCCTGTCCTGGGTCACCTCTTTCCCTCCTTGACAAGGTCAGCAAGTCACTGCCCAGAGCATTGGCACATGCCACTCTCTCAGCCCCAAGCACGCTTACCTGGGATCTTTGTCTGGCTGGCTCCTCATCTTTTTAATCTCAGCTGGAATGTCACCTCTTCAGAGGTAATTTATTATTCATGGAAGTTTACAATACTATACAAAATAACAAGAACTGTACTATCAACTTAAAGAAGCCATCACCTACTTTCAGTAATTCTCAACCTGCCCCCACCTGCTTTCCTTGGTACCCTTACCGCAGAGTATTTTGAAGCAAATCCCTGGCCTTGCATCATTTCATGTTCCTCTAGACCAGAAATTGTGGCTCTACAGATAGGAGAAGTCACGCAGAATGAAGCGGCTGTCCCTTCCCCTCTAGTCCCCTCACCTCCTGTGGTCATGGACATCACAGCACATTGCACTCTCGTCATCTGTTTTGTCCTGTTTTTTATTTTGTTTTCTGTGTCCCATGCAATCACTAAAGGTGAGTCTGTGAGAGCAGACACTGTGCCTGCCTGTTCCTGTTACACAACAGAGCGCTGCACAGGGCCTGGGTGTGGCAGGTGCTTGCAGGGGTCTGTGCAGTAGGAAGGCAGAGCCCAGATGCTGGTCCTGGGCCACAGTGTCAGCCCTGCATCCTGAGGACAGACGTGGGGAGGAACAGTGGACAGACAGGTGCATTGACATTCTTCTCATGTCATTTTCTTTTAGATGAAAAGCCAACCAGTATCGACAATAATTCCATGAATTGCCCTGGGCCAAAACTAGAAAAACCTGGAGAGTAAGTGCCCCTGGCAGGAGGCCCTAGAGAGCAAGAGACCAGGGAGTCAGGGTTGGGCACCGTGAGGTGTACAGAATGTGGATGCCCCCCCTCTGCTGGGGCAGCACATGTCTGTGGCTGGGCAAAGAGCACCCTCCTCCCCACGTCCCTTGCTAGTGGCCCCCAAGGTATTCAGGGATCTGCAGTGTCCTAGGGTCTGTGAGGAGGGCAGGATGCAGGAGATGATTGCCAGAGGAATGGCACCTTTGCTCCAGGTTGCCTCTCAGAGTGAAGCCAACAGACTGTAAATACAGAAGAGCTGGGATGGTGACACCAAGCAGCGGTCCCTGGTCGTTTAGGACATGTTCACAATGGCATGAGACCCCATGCAGAGCCCCTCACTGCCTGACCCACTTACCCTTTGGTCATCATTGCTGAGTTTACGTGCAAGTGTTTGGGGAATGACCTCTCATTACTCATGCTGTCCAAGGGCAAGAACTGCATCTCTCCGGGCTGGCTCTCACCATCTGCATTTTCTGTGCTTTAGGGAGTACTCTATTGAAGTCAGCTTGAACAAAGGCAAAACATTCTTCAAGAGCAATGTCAGCATCACCAGCACCACATGTGTGAGTACCAGCATGGGGCTACAAACACGTATGAGGACTGTCCAGAGCCTCTGCACTAGAAGGAGATATACCATGGGGAGCACAGAAAGGGCAGACAGTTCCCAGGCAGTCCCAGAAAGTCACATGTGCAGCAGGCACCTGAGGCTGCTCCAAGCTGGCTTCCAGATGGTGCAGGTGGGTGAGGCTGGGAGATTGTCTGCCAGGAGCCAGAGTCCAGCACCTCTAAGCCAGGACCTCAGGCCCAGGAGTTCTGGAGGATTCCACACACTGCCGTCAGGGTGTGTGTGTGCTGCTGAACTGGTGCCCCAGATGCTGATCTGGTCCTGAACCCGCTCATGACCCTGGCCCCTGAGCCTGCCTGGTGGTCACTTGCTATCATTTCCTAGATGCCTTCAGCCCCCTTTCTGCCTCTCCTCCTTGCTCAGGCCCCTGAGATGACCCTCTCTGCTCCCTCGCCAAGCCCTGCAGTATGTCCCTTCCTGCTGCTGAAGGGGAGGCTCTCAGGCACTCGGACCCGAGCTCAGCTCCAAGAAGCCCCTGGGAATGGAGGTGCTGTGCCCCCGGTGCCTGCTCTTCAGAGCTCCACATCTTTGGGCAGTTTGGCCCGGGGCCGCATAGGCAGGAGGATGTGCTGGAGGGACGGGCGGGAGGCCTGAGCCCACTCCACCGCCTTGTACCCAGTCTCAGTTGTGAGGACACACCAGTGTTGAGAGTCCTCCCTCTGGGTCTACCCTTGCCTGTCCCTGCACATCCACGCATGGATCTGCAGGCTGAATGCACACATTCCCCATCAGGAATCTACCCACTGACAGCCCGACTGTGACAGGCACATCAGGAGCAGCCCTGGGGCTCCCACCTTGCCAGCGGCCTTCATGCTCAGCCTCAGTGGTTCCTTTCCTTCAGCCAGCCAGGTTCCCAGCACAGATCCCCTCCCCCCACCTCCCCTCTCCCCCTCTCCTCCCCTCCCCTCTCCCCCTCCCCTCCCCTCTCCCCCTCCCCTCCCCTCTCCCCCTCCCCTCCCCCTCCTCCCCTCTCTAGCCTTCTCTTAAGTAGGGCTCTGGATCTGGGGAAGGCCTGAGCATCCTGCGTTCCCACGATGCTGCCCAAGTTTCCCTTATTGTGAAGAACACCCAGAGAAGTGTTCCCGTTGCTTACACCCCATGTGGCCCTGGTTCTGAGCCAGGACTTGGAGCTCTCTAAATCTCACAAGTGCCCCCAGGGAGGGCGGCTCATTTCCTTTGGTGTGGAGGCTGAGGCTCAGAGCAGTGCGTGGATGTGCCCAAAGTGCAGAGCCTGGAAGTGGGGAGAGTGGCTGTGGGGGATGGACCCGGGTCTCCTGTCCCTGCTCCTGTGCTTGCACCTCCACCCTCACCCGTCTTTGTACCGGTAGATTTTGTGGTCCTCACAGAAGCCCTGTGCTGCAGGTGAGGTGTGCAGTGAGGGTGGGCTCATCAGACCACAGAAGCTTCCGGGACTTTCTTGGCAGGGCCCTGGGGCAGAGACTTTCAGCAGGGCCAAAGAAAGGGTCTATAGCTCTCTGGGGCCCAGCCCTGGCCACTGGCCCCACTGTGGTACCAGACGGGGCCAGCTAGGGAGAGCGAGGAGTGGGCAGATGGGCCACCAAGTGGTGGGCACGGGGAAGAGGCCACCGAGGCCTTCCCAGGCCTGGCATTCCTCTGTCCCTTAGGCGTGGTTCATGGTGCTCTCTTTTCTCCACCAGGGCATTTTTCGCAACTGGCTCTATTTTGTGCCGCTCCTGCTGCTTGCGCCACTGCTGCTGTGTTGTGTCTGGCTGCTATGCCGCAAGAAGGCAAGTGCTCCCTGCCCGCCCAGCCCTGGGGCCCAGGCACAGGCCCGCCCTCTGTGGGACTCTAACATGTGACTGCCCCGTGATCCTGCCTGTGGGAAGTTTCCCTCAGCTCTCAGCTCATCACGTGAGCCCAGGGAGTCGCAGACCTGTCCACACGTTCCCAGAGCCTAGCAAGCCTGGGCTTCTGCAGGGCCTCCTGCCCCAGGCTGGCCACAGAGAGCTGGCCTGGAATGCCCTGGACATGGGTTTGAGGCCTGCCCTGGCTCTTAGAGAAAAGTGACCCCAGAACCCCTGAAACCAGGGCTGCCTCAACAATCCGGACTTCTGGAAGCCTCAGATGGACAAGGGCCAGGAGGTGGCCTCTGTGTGGAGGGAGGAAGAGAGGGGCCCCCATGAGGTCCTGATGGTCCAAATGGAGGACGGTGCTGTAACCCCCAGCTGTCTGTGCCTTGAGGAACCAGCGTGGATCTCGGCACATGTCTGGTGCCTTCCCCATTCCTTCATCTGTCTTTACTGAGCTCCAGCTTCCCCTGGGCCTCATGCTGGGCTGTGTAGGGACAGAAATGAAGCAGCCACCATTCCCCACAGGCAGCTCACAGTCCTGTCCTGTCAGGGCTGAGGGTGAAATGTCCACCCCACAGGAGTGGGAAGGGCTCCCTGTAAGGCAGAGCAGGACCCAAAAACAGAGATGGAGCCCGGGGCAGGGAAGATGGAAGGGGTGCTGGGAGCTGGGGTGGACGGACCCAGCTCAGAGAGCTGCCGACAGAGGACAGAGCAGAGGGAGGAGAGGACAGAGCTCAGCCCAGGGAACACGCAGGGCTCATGTCTGCATAGGGAGCTGCACAGGGAGGAAGCCCGGGACTCAGCCATGAGGCTGGGAGTTCAGGGAGGGCTCCTGGGGACAGACAGGCTTTCCATAAGGAAGGGAAGACGGGCGGACGCTCTCTTCTCCTTGTGGCTGTGGGCCGAGAAGGACAATTGCAGGGGCTGAGCCTCACTAGGGACCTGGTCCCCGGCCTGGCTGACCCCTAGGAACCCCACAGCGGCGGTACAGGAGTTCCCCTTGGGTAAGGTTGGAGGCTTAGGCCTGGGAGGAGGAGCCTGCCGGGTACAACTTCACAGGCTCAGGGTGGCCAGAGTGACACCGCAAAGGCAGTGCTCTGTCCTGGTGCTCCAGGCCAGGGTCCCAGCTGTGTGCAGGGCCAAGGCAGAGCCCGCCCACCCCCATTCAGCCTGCGTTTGTCTCTTTTGAACATTCTAGACTGTCAAGGAGTCACCACCTGTGCAGAAGCCAGAAAAGGTAAGTCACAGTTCTGGTCCCGATATTGTCACTTTCCAACGAGCCCACTGACCTTCACCAAGAGTGCCATGAAGGCTGGGCCCCATGATCTCTATCTGCTTGAGCAGAGAAGAAGGTGACAGAGGGGCAGAATGGAGCCCGAGAAGATGGGGGACTCACAGTGATGTCCCCAGCACGCCCTTCCCGCTCCCTGCACCCCTTAACATAAGCCTTGTCACCAATTCACAGCCTGGGGTGGCCAGTTTCAGCAACTGTGATGATCTGTCCTGAATAAATGGGGCTCTCTGTCAATATCCCAAGGACCTTTTGTAAGATGCTAAGGACAGAGGCGCTCTGGAAAAGGAGTCCCGTGTTTCAGGGACCTGGCCCTGTCCCCAGGTTATAGAGGCAGGTGTGGCTCCATTTGGCCTCCCTGGATCCATATCTTGTGGCAGGGACCAGGGGCTGGCTGGGGTTAGCCGCTCAGGACTACAGGCCTGAGGGATGGGGGAGTCCTGGTGGGCACCGAGCTGGGAGGGACACCAGCCCAGTGAGCACAGGGGCCAGGAGTCTGGGAGCAGGTTGTGGCTCACCTGGGTTGGGAACCCACCCCAGGGGCCATGGGCAGTGGTGAGTAGCTGAGGCAGGAGGCCCTGAGCCTGGGATCAGGTGGGAACAGGCCTCCCTGGCCAAGGGTGGCCTCTGCGGTGCTGCTGAGTGGACTTGGGGAGGCTGCATCTGCAACCAGGTAGATGCAGACAGTCACCTGCAAATGCTGGGACCATTGCACAACCCCCAGAGCAGACCTCTTTCAACAAGGGCAGCCACGGGAGAACCAAGGGGACAGAGACAAAGTCGTTGGCATTTACGAGAAGAGCCATATCTGCCAACAAGGAGGAGTTTGCCTGTTTTTCACATGAAAGACCCTCCCCTGTGGTGTGGGTTTCTCTCTGGTCCTTTCATTCTCCAGACACACATCTGGGAGTGGCCAGCACTGTGCCCTGCCAGCACTGTCAGCAGACAATTGTTTTTCTTTATTTAGGAGCCAGAGCAGGAAAAACCACCATCTCCACCACCATCACCACCACCATCACCACCACCACCGCCTCCGCCTCCACCACCTCCGCCCCCGCCTCCGCCCCCAGCTGCTGTAAACACCTGCCCCACTGTGATTGTTTGTTGCTGTGGATGCCAAGGAGTGTGCGGGATGAGAGGGATAGAGGTGAGAAAGGCACAGTGGAGAGGGGCTGTGACACCAGGATGGGACTGTGGGAGGAGGGGGCAGCTGGGTCCCACTGCAGAGACTTGAGCCCTGGAGGAAGGCCGGCTCTACAGGGGCTGGACTTTGGACACTTGATGCCAAGAGCAACCAGATGCCCACCTCACCCTCATGCCCCAGTGGCAGGCATATATGAGGGCTCCTGCCCCTGAACCACCAGGTCTGTCCCCACACATTGAACTCCCTCTCTAGAAGGATCCATGTTTCTGTACAGTGGCAGCTTTTGATGTCTGACCAGTCCCTGGTTCCCACAGGGGTGCCTCAGCTCTGGCAATGGCCCCGGGCTTTAGACCACCTGCCTGCAGGTGCATGTGTCAAGCAACCTGAGTCACAAAAGGTCATGTAGATCAGAAGAAAAAATAGAAATGACCAGTTCTGACACACGTTCTCACCACCACGAACACTGCAAGGATGCCAGGGGCACCTGCCAGCCCAGGCAGCAGGATCTTCAGGCAGTGAGGAAGAGCTGTCACTGAGTGGGCTTGTCGCCTGCTGAGATGGGCTGACAGGTGCTGCAGGGAGGGGAGGAGGTGGAGACCTGAAAGCGCCCTCACAAGACACCTGTGCAGGAGCTTGAGCCCCAGAGCCAACACAACAGCCACTCTCCCGGAGGAAACCTCCTTCACGGGCGGGTCCAGGGCCCATCTTGCTGAGGGGAACCCAGCCAGGCAGCGGCAGGGGGCCCTGCACAGGGGTAGAGAGGGCACCTGGGTGGCTGGTGTTGAGGGAGAAGGACCCCAGAGTTCCTGCCTGGTTCTGCCCCTCTCCCCCTTGGTCCTGGCTTTGTCTGTGGTCGGATCTCTTGCTTCCTGCTGGGAGGGTCAGGCTCCTCTGCAGCCTCAGTGGGCATCTGGGGAAGCCAGGCCTGTCTCTCCTCAGAGTGTGGGGCACAGAGAAGCCAAAACACAGCCTCCAGGGGGAGGAAGTCGCCTGCCAGTGGCCTGCACTGCCTTGCAACGCACAGCCCTCATGCCATCCCCACCAAGGCCCAAAAAGGCCTGACTGCAGCACCGAGTGGCAAAGGGGCTGCCCACCATGGGCCCTGGGCTGCTTTCTGGCCTATTTTATCTCTGTCTTCCTCTTCTCTCTTCCCTGGTCTCAGGTACCTACTCCCTGAGCAGGGCATGGTCCTCTCACCTGCCTTCCCCTTGTGTGCCCCAGCAGCAAGGCTCCTTCTCCCTGCCATGAGCTCCTGCCCAGGCCCCCATGCTGGGCCCCCAGGTCTAACTCATGCTCCCCTTCAGGACCTCTGCTTGGAACCACAGGCTCCTCCCGCCTTTGGACTTTTTGTCTGAATCTGGCGTTTTCTCTTCCTTCAGCAAAATACTGTTTTGTTCTAGATTCCAAAACTCTCTGTGGCCACAGTGACCACGTCCCCAGCACACAAGGCTGCCAGGCCCCTCCCCCAGAGGGAGATGGAAGCTTTGTCTGGGTGTGTTCCTGGGGACAGAGCCATGGGGGGCTGGGGAGTCCTGATGCCTTCTGGAGGCAGTGTCCAGGTTGCATGTCTTTCTCATGGCCACGTTGCTTTTCAGGGCAATCTGGATACCTTTTGTGACCTCTCTCACCCAAGTTGCTGCCAGGTGCCATGGATGTGGTGTCAGCGCAGGGACCAGGTAAGCTGGGGCACAGGGACACACTTGATGGACAGAAGGCCACTGCTTTTCCCCTGACCACTGTCCTCTGGGATTGGGGCTCAGAGAGCCATGTCAGGCATCTGCCAAAACACACAGAAACGGTGCCCATGGGCCTCCCAGCCAGTTTCTGGACATGGCACCCAAGCACTTCCTTTGTTCATCACCTGGGGCCAGGAGTGCTGGCTAGGATGGCTAACAGGGTCGTTGGGCAACAGTGACTGGTTCTAACAGGGAATAAGGATTCCTTCCTTGGTTCATTGCCTTGGGACCATGGGGAGGACCAAATTGTTAAGATTTTCTCTTTGTAACTTATTATGAATGAAGACTAATAATTATTAATGAGGCCTCAGTAATGTACAGAGTCCTCCCGTGGGCCAGTTGCTAGCCTAGGCCACACTTTCACTGTTTTTATCCTCCTAGTAACTGTACCTATGTGCTATTATTATCCAGTTTACTGAAGGGGACCGAAGTGCTGAGATATGAAGTAGCACGTCCCTGCTCCTAAAGCCCGCGAGTGATAGGGCTGGATGTGCACTGGGCCTGGCTCCTGCCCTTACTCTGCACTGCTCTCCTTTCAGATCAGCACCAAGGGGCTTCTCTGCTTAGGCCCCGGGGCCCTGGGGAGCCCTGCTTCTGGCTCAGCCTGGGGCTCATCTGCCTGTGCCTCCCACAGTCCAGTCCTTTGCACTTGGAAGATGATCTCATCCCTAGGGTTTATAGAGGGACCTGCACTGGCCAGACCTCCTGCATCAGGCCAGCACAGGCTGTCAGTGGCCAGGTGGCTGCGCATGGACAAGGCCTTGCAGGCTGCAAGCCTCTGGACGCTGCTGATGAGAAATGGGCCGGGAGCCCGCGGGAGGCGCGCTGACACCTGGCAGGGCATTGCCGGTGTCAGAGGCATGCAGGGCTCCTCCAGCCGCTGGGCTCCTGGCTCTGTGCCTCTGCACAGGGCTGTCAATCCCAGCTACGCTTGCAGAGAAGCCCACTTTCCATCCGAGGTCCCATAAGGCCTCTCCATGTTGCCACAGCCCAGTTCCAGTCACACAGCACTAGTCCAGCCTTATGCACTGAACAGGTGAGACACTTAGGAGGGATAGAGCTCAACGGACGAGTGTGAAAACAGGCACCTCAAGCAGAGGAAAGGCAAGAGGTGGGAGGGTTGGCATGGGAAAGGGCCAGAAATGGCCTTACTGTCCAGTGTGGTGAGACAGGGGATGGAGCAAGTCTCTGGAATTGTCTGATTCCTGACGGCAGCTCTTCGAAGCTAAGGTTTAGGGGTGGGGTGGTGGGGGGCAGAGTAAGTGCATTACGGAGGGCACTTACCACTGCTCAGGGCTCTGCCACGCCCTTGCCACTGTCATCGTGTGAAGTCCACCTTGCGATTCTTGGAAAAGGAGAGACAATCCCTGTTTCACTAATGGCAAAATAGAGACCCAGAGTGGCCCAGAGAGTTGCCTAAGGCCACCCAGATAGTAAGTAGCTGCCTCCAGGCTATCAGAAATCAACCCCAGATCTGTCCCTAACCCAGGGAGGCCCATAGCTATGCCTTGTAGACCTGGGCTCCCTTCTAGCTCGTCTGCCACAACCTAATTTGACCTTGTCCTTCCCAACTGTAGTCCTGAACATCCGACTGAGTGTATTGTAGGATTTCTGTCAGATACCCAAGAATTCAGAAAATCTGGCAGGAGTTCCCCATTCTCCTATTTGAGCCTTTGGTGTGCTGGCCCCAGGGTCTAACATGAATCATGCACTAAAGAGGATGCATCCCCCTGAAACCTTCAGCCAGTTTCAGTGCCACAGGGTTGGCCTGTAAGCCTAGTCATGAGTGTACAGAGCCAGACACCAGCCAGGCTGCTGGCGAGCTCAGCAGCTTCCTGCTTGGAAACACTGGGAATGTGCCCTTCCTGCAGGAGCCAGGGGATCCCTGAGTGAGGTGGAGCCCTGAGGCTGGAGGAGAGAGAGTGCATCTCAGTGAGAACCCGCTGGAGACCAGGCGTGGGTGGGTGGCTTGGCCCCAGCCAGGCAGCCCAACTGCAACTGCATGGCTGTGGAGGCATCAGTGAGATGTCCTGCCAGGACAGGTGTAGGCTGGCTGTCTCTTCCCTGCAGAGTGAAGAGGCCACCTGTGCTGCACACCCCTCTTCTAGGATCTCCCCTCAGGCAGGGATTCACTCAGGCCCTCAGCAGGTTGGGGGACCCTGACAGAACCAGTGCACGCCTCTTTCTCCATCCATGCCCCGGCCTTGTAGGGAGGCTGTTTCCAAACTCCTCTTCCTGACTTAGCATTGTGGGCTGACCTGGGGGTGTGATAAGCTCAGGGAGTTGATGAACGTGTTCGACTGGAGTGTGCTGTCGAATTTAGAGGAGCTGCTGCCTTTTAAAACTTTGCTTAGTTTATTGTTACAGCAAATCCAAACATTTTTGCATTTCGGCACATAATAATGCAGGAAATTCTCAAAGGCTCAGTTTACCAAAAACCTCAGCATTTTTGTGGCAAAAGCAGTCAGTCTTGTTTACTTTCAATTTTTGTTTTAAATTGAGTGTGTCTCCCTGCTCCATCACCTTCAGTTCCCTGAATAAACGCTTTGATAGTGTCCTCTTCTAGGCCATCCCCACTACACACTCATACAAAATGAAGCAGCAAGACTCCGAGGCTCTTGAGCCAAACTCTACCTCCCATCCATGCTGAGGATTCTCCTTCACCTTATCCTGTGGATACTCATGATGTTAATGGGAAACAATATTACTCGATCCATCAGGAAAGTCAGGCTAATAGTGTGAAACCTTACTCTCTGTCACCAAATATAGTGCCCACAATGATATAACAGCCTTTCCAGTGAGTTTAATTCGTGTGCGCACCACAGCAGGAGGCCCTTTAGAAACTGGATCTCGTTTCATTCTCACAACACCCAGAGGGCTCATAGCTGCCATTCATACCCAATCTTAAGGTGGGCAGACACTGTTGCAAGTACATTCCACAAACTAATATATGCCATAACTCTATTGTGGGGAGGAAGCTAGAGGCCCTGCAAAGTTAGGTAACCTACCCAGGGTCACACAGCCAGGAGCAATAGGACCAGCATCCAACAGCCTGGCTCCAGGTCCTTACTGTGTGCATGGCCACCTCTCTGTCCTGCAAGGTAGTCACTACTGTCTGCATTTCACAGCTGTGGACACCGAGGCTCTGATGTTTAGTGATAGGCTCAACATGGCAGGGTTGTTGAGTGGTAGAGCCGGGCTATGAACTGACCTGAGGGGAGGCTCATGTCTGAGTCAGGCTCCACCCCATGTCCTGCTGTCAGAGTGATCTATGGAAACACCTGCAAGTGCATCTCTCTACAGTGCAAAATGTCACACAGCAGGTCCTCATATAAGGTTTCATTCAATGTCATCTGAACACTGAGTGAGAAATCATGATGCTGATCAGAAAAAAATCCATTCCCGGCTGAGGCCAATGTCTGTGTGGAGTTTGCATGTTTTTCCCACGGCTGCAGGGAATTTTTCTGGGTACTTTAGTTTCCGCTTACATCCCACAGATGTGCACATCAGGTGGATTGGTGTGTCTCTCTGGGCGCAGTGTGAGTGTGTGGGTGTGTGAGTGCACATGCAAGGACATGACATCCTGTCCAGGGTTAGTTCCCACCTTGCACTCTGAGCTGCTGGGATAGGCTCCAGCCTCCTGCAACCCTAAGCTGGAATAACTGAGTAAATAATTATGTTATTTGCTTTTATTAACTTTTCTTAAAGGTATGTATAGCTCACATTTATTTCAATGTATAATATTAGAAGCATTTTGGTTTTTATTTAGAAGTTTGGTGATGCCTTCATGACTAGATATATGCCACAGGACCTTAAATTACTAATATCAATTAATCTATGATCCAGTTGTTTTTCTTGTATACAGTTTCACTGTAAGTCATGATTTCCAAGAAACTATTGACAGCTTCTAATGAGGATTTACTGAAATTTACACATGATACATTTGTGAATATTAATATCTTGATTTCACACTGTCACTTGCTGACCTCCTTCTAAATTCGTACTCATGTTTGCTGGGAGAGTTGTTCTAGGTAACAATTGGAGCTTAATGCAGACGGGCCTTAGGATGCATTCATGACCATGGAGCTCCTGAGTTCTCCTCCTAATCATGTGCCCATGGAGGGCACTAGACCAGGGGACAGGGGTGGCAAAGCCAGGCTGACTGTGGCCTCCAACTCTCCAGGAATCCCGGCTTGCAGCTGTTCTTGAAGCCAGTGCTTTTTGGGAAAGTTTCAGATCGTAACTTTGGTATTGCAACTGCAGCAAGCTTCCCTTCGACTCCTCAGCACCACCCCACCACCCCAACACACGCGCGTGCACACACACACACATTTCTGTAACATAATCAGGGAATACAAAGATTGAGCCAAAACTCCAAAGCACTGGCAATTAAGGTTTCTGATTGTTTGCCAATCACTTCAGGAAATGTCCCTTTACCTTAGAGTGGTTGAGCTGATGTGAGACGTAATTAGTTGCTGGCTTAGATATCTGCAATCAGTAGAGAGGCAGTGAGGAAGGAGACCCTCTCAAACTCCAGGAAACTCCTCAACACCTTACACTTACCCCACAGATTCAGGGGACAGCCACCTGGAGGTCTCCTCTACTGTGAGGCACCCCAACCCTGCTCCTCTCCATCAGTGCAAGTGCAGGCCCATCCCTCAGAGCTCCCTGTATCTCTTGGGATAGACTGGGGCAGAGGAGAGGAGGTGGCCTCAGTGTTAGTGCCCTGGGTCCTGCTCGGGAGGATCCCTCAGCAGTGGGTAAACACTAGGTCCGGAATGATTGCGGTAAGTTTTTACTGGAATGTTTTGCAATAAATAAGTAGAAACAAAGGAGGTGGAAATAAACATGAAAGATCCCTTTCTCTTTACAATAGCAATAAAAAACAAAATACCCATATATAAGTGTAACACAAATGTGCTGACCCATGATGAAAAGAAACCATAAAACTTTACTTACTGGTACAAGAGAAATTTGAAAATATAAAAATCTAGAGCACAGTGTCAACTTTTCCCAGAGGAATTCATGAGCTTAATGTGTTATTTTAGTGAAAATTGTAATGAAACATTTTTAGGGAATTTGATCAAAATGACAAGTTCACTTGAAAAAAATACTTAAGAATCGTTAAGGAATTTTTAATACAGAAAAGCAGTGAGAGAAGATTTGCCTTATCCAATGTTAAACATTAAGCTCCAAAAATTAAAATAATGAAAAACAAGAGGCTGATAAAATAATGGCCCCAAATCAAGCAAACACTACCTGGAATAAATAGAGTGTATAATTGTTGTGGTAGCCCCTGGTACCACAGTGTGTATGCAGGTGAGATCAAGTGCACTTATGGATGTTTAAGGATTGTTTAATATATGTCAAAAGAAAAACGTCAGGCAAATTAAATGTAACAGAGTTTAATTGAGCAGAAAGAAACAAAACATGATTCCAAATAGGGCAGCCCCCAGAGTCAGGACAGACTCAGAGAGGTTCCAGGGCTACCACAGGGTCAAATAAGATTTCTGAACAGAAAAGGGAAAACCACATAGAGATAACAGAACTGAGGTACAGAAACTGCTGAACTGGCGACAGCTCTGTGTGTCCTCCTCATTTCAACAGTTGGCTGCTGTGAGTGGCTGAAGTGTGGCTGCTGTGAATGGCCGAGGCTCAGCTCCTGTTATAGAAGCACACTCCGCAGTTGGGTTTTCAGTTTGTTTATGTACTCAGTTAGGTTGTGGTTCATATGTGAGAACTCAAGTATGTGAGTATGGAGGCTTTCTCAGGCCCAGATTTAGTTTTATTTAACAATTTCACTCTTTTGAGTGGCCTTTCAATCGGGGGAGGTTGACCAAAACTTTGGGCATTGATGCCACTCTCTGTCACCATCATAAATGAGTTACTTGATCTCAGTATGGAATTCACAAGTCACAACATCATGCCAGTTCAATACTTTTTTATGCTCTTGCTGACTTAGTGGAAGTGAGACCACTTATGTTCAATGGATGGTTGCATACAAAACATCGAAGATTTCAGAGGGTTCAGTGGACCACGGGGACTATTAGGATGACTACAAAGAGGATGATATCAAAAGACCAAAGTGAACTCCTTAACAATATTTCTTATGAAGCAAACTGACCCAAATCAATCAAGTCAAGTTTCAGGCAGTATAGGCAACTCAACAGCATTTAAGTTGATTGGTCATAGTCTTTGTTCAGGGTGTAAGGCCATAATTCACTATAAAATGGCCTGATTTATAGAGGCATTCATCTGTGTCGTTAGCCTGGTAACACAAGCATGATAGCCTGGAAAGTCACTAGAATAAATATAAAGATTACAAAACCCAAGTTGGTCATCCACCATTTAGGAGCCTGCAAACCAACTGCCAGTTGCTCCCATAAACACATTGTGTGTTCCTTTCTCTTGAGAGATTTTCCTAATGCATTTGGTGGCAGAGTCTTAGAAAACAGTAACACCAGCCACCTTTTAAACTAAACTTTCTGTAGTAACAAAATCAGAAGAGAGATAGGTATACCATTCACTTGTGTTCAATACCAAACACAAGCCCTCAACTGTAGCAAAAAGGAGATGTGAAGCTGCATGATGTTCCATGTGAATGCATATGTCATCATCTCTCTTTTGGAGTATGGCTTTTACCCATGGTTCACATCTGGCTATTCGATATGGCTAACTCCTGCCTTTCAAATAACTTCCCATGAAAGTTCTCATGATAGCTCCTGTGATCAGAAGCAAAAACAGTCAATAACTGAAGTTAGCACCAACTTTGAAACAGACAAAGAGAAACTAGTTTCTACTGAGGAAAGATTTCAGTTGGTTTCCTGAGGGCTCACTCTTGCTGGTAGTGGGGAACCCACTGTATGAAATTTAGAGCTAG
Source organism: Symphalangus syndactylus (assembly GCF_028878055.3). Classification (NCBI taxonomy): domain Eukaryota; kingdom Metazoa; phylum Chordata; class Mammalia; order Primates; family Hylobatidae; genus Symphalangus; species Symphalangus syndactylus. Next base: position 86,040,860 of record NC_072426.2, read on the forward strand.
TCATTAAATTGGGAAAATTCTTAAATTTTGTAGCGAGACCTCCCAGGGGTTCAGCATGATGGAATAAGCAGATTCTCTACTGACCCAATATAGGCCCTTAGGGGTTGGAAAAGTGTCCATTTAGTTGTATTTGAGCAAGGGTTTGTTAAAATTGTTCACCCATGGCCGGGTGTGGTGGCTCACTCCTGTAATCCCAGCACTTTGGGAGGCCGAGGTGGGCATATTGCTTGAGTCCAGGAGTTCGAGACCAGCCTGGCCGACATGGCAAAACCCCATCCCTACTAAAAATACAAAAATTAGCTGGGTGTGGTGGCACATGCCTGTAATTCCAGCTTCTTGGGAGACTGAGGCACGAGAATTGCTTGAACTCAGGAGGCAGAGGTTGCAGTGAACCAAGATCATGCCGCTGCACTCCAGCATGGGGTACAGAGGAAGTCTTTGTCTCAAAAAAAAATTGTTTGCCCATTAGTCTGCATAAAAGGAAGTTCACTTTTTTGTACCTCCCTTATAATATGTTGTAAAGGTATATAACCACATTTAGTTTTTAAAAAGTACCCTACTGAATTTAATCTGGTGACGTTATACAGCAATTACTTGTACCCACGTAGGTAATTCCCAGGTCTTGAGAGACTAGTGCCTGGAAACCAAATATACCTTTTGCAGGTATCACTTGAATAGGTTTTGTATATTTGGTAACAATCAGGTTATTGATTGGAAATGTTAGAGTGTTGTTTCTAGCAAGTGCAGGAAAGCAAGTAGCAATGATGTTCAGTGTATCAAGGATAACTTTCCACTCTTCCTTTGGAGTTTCAGGGTGATTCTCTTTGGGAACATAGAGAGACACTGGCATTAATGGAATTGTTTCTTCATTTTTTTGGTTTTAGCCCACAAACCCAATTGCTCGGGTTTTATGCTAGAGCAGAAGCTTGAGCTAAAGTCATCCACTGATTGTGGTCCCATGAATTTTCCTACAGCGAAAAGGAAAGGATTAGGACAGCAGGAAATGAGGGGAAAAGACAAAAACTTAAGTTTTCCATGATGTCAGAGAAATCTTAATTTATGATCTTTGAAAAGTTGTCCATTTCTAGGATGTTGTCTGCTTCTGGGGAGAAATTTCTCTCATCAGGTTTACCTTAAAGTCTCCAATAGATATACAGTCCCAAGAGTCTGAAGGGGCCTTTCTGAGTTGTGAAATGTGGACCCAAGGTCCAAGGCCCTGAAGCCTCACTGCAGTGTTGGTGGTGACAAGGACTTGGTATGGTCCCTTCCAATGAGGTTCAAAGCAATTTTCCTCTAACATCATTTCCAGAAGACCCAAGCTACAGATTCTAGACCATGAAGGGTTTGATTATCCTCAGTCAGTGCATCATAAAAAGCTTCCTTTACCTGGTGAGAATACACTTTGACATAATGCATTAAAGCCTTCCAAGTTTAGGCATATCAGAGTTTAGGAGAGTGGGAGAGGCATGCGGTTCTGTTACTAGGGGCATATGCCTTCCAGTGACTATTTCATAAAGTATCAACTTATGTTTTCCAGTAGGAGCATATCTGATTATCATCAAAGCCAATGATAGTACCTTTGGCCAAGGCAACCCAATTGACTCAGTTAACTTTGTCAATTTGAGTTTTAAGATGTCATTTGTTCTTTCAACTTTTCCAAAAAACAGAGGCCTAAGGACAATGATAGTGCCATCATGTCCATAACATCTTATTTAAGTGCTTTATAACTTGCCCGGTAAAATGAGTTTCCTTATTGCTGGAGATTTCTCTAGCGAGTCACCAGAAGGAAACACATTTTCTGATAATTTCTTGGCTATTGTCATTGCATCAGCTTTCCCAGATGGGAAAGCCTTTACTCAACCAGAAAACATACAAACTGCTACAAGGACATACTGATACTCCATTGAGATTGGCAACTGAATGAAGTCCATCTGTAAGTGTTCAAAAGGCGGGTGGATCATGAGGTCAGGAGTTCGAGACCAGCCTGGCCAATATGGTGAAACCCCGTCTCCATTAAAAATATAAAAAGTTAGCCGGGTGTGGTGGCATGTGCCTGTAGTCCCAGCTACCCGGGAGGCTGAGGCAGGAAATCACTTGAACCTGGGAGGCAGATGTTGCAGTGAGCCGAGATTGCACCACTGCACTCCAGCCTGGGTGACAGAGTGAGACTCCATCTCAAAAAAAAAAAAAAAAAATTGCCCATCAAGTGGTGAAAATATACTACCTGAAGTTTTTATTATTTTCCCAGGATTATGAGTTTGGCAAACCAAACATTGATTATAAACCGTTTTAGCAATTTTGAAACAGTCATCCCACCAGTATTTCTTCATAACGTGGATTCTGTTTCAGGACAAGTTGTGGAATGCAGAGCTTTTAATAGTAGAAGCTTCAAAGATTCAGGAAGGGCCAGGCAGCCATCTGAGCTGTCTGTGAGTCTATGCTTAACACTGAATTTACATCCTTTAGATACCAAATTTGTTTTTCCAAATCAAGTGCATTGCAGTGTTTGTTGAATAGGTCATCATGAGGGAATTGACTTGGATCAATCTTATGGAGTTAATTTAAATCGTATATCCTAACAGTTTCAGCACTAGCTGATTTGGCATAAATACATTCTAGAGCATTCCTTTTATATTCAGGTTCAGTTTTACAGGTATGAGCTTCAATCTTAATAATGGCCATCTTTGATGGTAACCAGGTAGCAGAAAGAAGTTTATCTATTTGGAGTCCGTTTTTTTAATGAGGATCCCACTGGAAGTAAGAAATCCTTTGTTGTTTCCATAACATGCCAAAATTGTGTACTACTCCAAAAGTATATCTTCTATTTGTGTAAATATTTACTGACTTGTCCTTAGCTGTAGGACAGACTTGGGTGAGAGCAAAAAGCCTGTGGGTTGAGCTGATTTAAGTTGAGGAAGAGTTCCCTCCTCTATTAGCTCATTTTGGGTGGTAATGGCATATCCTGCCTGATATTTTCTTTTGGGTTTTTGGCATAGGACCTATGAACAAAAAAATAATAACTCGGGATTAGCCAATGTACTGTCTCGTAAATCAATGCAAGAGGCCACTATTTCCAATACTGCACTTACACAATTGTGATCATCACCAGAGTCAGGTAGAGTTAATACAATAGCAGCGTTAAGTAGGTTGCAGCATTTTAGATGGAGATTAGAAGACATCAGGAAGAATTTCATAAGATGCTAGCTGGCTTGCTGAAAAATGCTGTGTTTGGTTGAAATTTAATAGACTTTTCACAGCATATTGGACTTTTGAATTGAGTTCATTCCCTAAAACAAGCTCAGATGAAGCTTCCAACTTGGCTGCTGCTACTACTGCTTTTAAATGATTAGAATATTCCCTAACTACTGGGTCTAATTGCAGACTGGAATATGCAGTGGGCCTATGTTTCCCCCATGTTCTTGAGTAGGAACTTCTAATACCTGATTGTTGTGTTCATGAACAACCAAGGTAAAAGGTTTAGTGTACTTTGGAAGTCCTAAAGCTGGAGGCTGTCATAAGGCTAGTTTCATGGTTAAAAGCCTGGACTGTCTTTCCAAGGTAAAGATTCCCATATTGCATTTCTAGTGAGCTAAAACAATAGTGAGGCAATTAAGGGAAAATTTGGGACCCAGGATCCTCAATATCCTGTGAGTCCAAGAAAACCTCTTAAATGTCTTTTGGTTCCAGGCCAAGGAAAATGTTGAATAGTTTTTAATTCTCCCAGGCGAGAGGGAAATCCCTTCAGCAGTCAAGTCATGTCCCAAATAGTGAAATATTTCTCTTGAAAATTGGAGTTTTTCCATCAAGGCCTTGTGACCTTTATGTGTGAGTTGCTATAAAAGGTAAATTGAGTCAATTTCAGAGCACTGTTGAGTGGGAGAGCATAACAGGTCATCTACATACTGAGTAACAGTAGAAGGTCCAGAAGACTGCACGGTTATTAAGTACTGAGGCAATGCCTGGGAAAAGTAGAAGAGGCCGGGTGTACTGCTGATTTTTCTGAGTAAAAGCAAACAAATATTGCCTCCCTTTATAAACTGGAATGCTAAAGAAGGCTGAGCAGAGGTCTATTACCATGAACCACTTTAAATCAGTGGGTACTTTAGATAATAAAGTATTCGAATTTTGGACTATGGGAAATCTTGGTATTATTAATATTATTAATTAGCTGTAGATCTTGAACAAATCTTCAACCTCATCCATTTGGTTTTTTAACTGGTAGGATGGAAGTGTTAACAAGGACCAGTACGTGGAATTCTAAATCCTAGTTTAGTTAAATCTCCTACAATTGTTGCGAGCCCTTTAATTTCATGAGGTTTTAGCGTATATTGGAGGAATTTAGGCAAAGACTCAGAATGACCAGTTTGGACCTTTATAGGCTCCACACTTTTAATTCTTTCTGTATCATTTGAGGAAGAGACCCGTAAATATTCAGGTGTTTTAGAAAGGTGTTTCATTATGGGCCTGTGTTTTGATCTTATCGATTTGTCTGTAGAGAGCATAACCGTTCTGGTTCAGGAGAGTCAGGAAACTCTACGATTGCTTCTCCCTCTGAGGAGAATTGTATGTGCCCTTTCAACTTTGAAAGTCCTGCTCTGGCAAGTTTACTGGATCACTATTACATAGTAGCAAGGTATATTTTCCTGCAAATATCCCCAAGTTGATTAGGCGGGTTCAGATACGGAAGCCTCTTGAACTTGATTCAAAACCCTCAAGACAGAGATGACCTTTTCATTCCAAGAGACTTGTTGGCTTATTAAAGTAGGGTTTATGCTGGATAAGGCGACCCTGGTATACACCAGAATTGCACAGGATTCCCAGCTTAGGTCTTGTTTTTCTATGTTTATTTAAGGGTGTTATGGGGAGCAGTTTACCAGAGAATCCCTGAGCCTTGTCTATTTTTATTATCCTGAGCGTTAAAATCTCTCGGGTCCCCTCTAGTGGTGAATCAGTCCGGCTTAAAGGGAGGAGCCTTGGTGGTGGACTGAGACAAAAGTCAACAATCTCCTTTCCCAGTGTCCTGGGTGTTTGCAATGAAGGCATCTACCTTGGGGTAAGGAATTCCTTATTCTGGACCTCTTGCTTGTGATTTAAAATAAAAATAAGAAGGTCCCTTTGGTCTTGGCCCCTGTAACTGTTGTTATTGGAGAGGCATAAGATTGTTAGCCTTTTGGATTTTTTCTTGCTCTAGAGTCTTCTCAAAATGTTCAGCTAAGGCCACCAATTCAGTCATGTCTGTAACTTTCCATCCTGGCTTATGTGTTTTAATTGAACTGCCAAGTTCAGGACGGAGCTCACTTGTAAATACAGCAGTTAATGCCATTCCAGTCCCTGAAGGAAATACTCCTTGCTATATTTTGAGCACAAAATATTTCAGAAACAGTGTTTCTAAGCAAGTTCTGTAATCTGAAACTGGTTCCTCCTGCTTTTGTCTGCAGGGTTGGATGATGCACCAATCAATTTTTTATGGAACAATCTTAGGAACTGAATGTAAAATGTGTTCAGCATTTTTTCTAGCTCCTTTTACCCCTTCTCACGCGGGGGTTTTTGAGGGTCTTTAATATCTTCCTCAGGTCCACCCCATTCTGCTGCTGCCATCCATTTCTTAGCTTCACCAGGCCCCAATATTATGTGAAAAAATTGGTTAAGGTCAGGGAGCCATTCTAAATTCCTCAGCAAACCCTTGAGGCTTCACCCTTGGGTTAGGGAAGTACTTTACAGTAGCTCTAAACTCAGCTTTAGGCCATGGAGTAAAGGTGTTTATCACAGGAAGGTCTGGCTGATCAGAAGGTCTTTCTTTGTAAGGCATGCATCTGGGTGGTTTTTTTTTTTTTTTCATCTTCATGGTAAAAGGGTAATTTATTGGGCCGGGCGCGGTGGCTCACGCCTGTAATCCCAGCACTTTGGGAGGCCGAGGCGGGCGGATCACAAGGTCAGGAGATCGAGACCATCCTGGCTAACACGGTGAAACCCCGTCTCTACTAAAAATACAAAAATTAGCCGGGCGTGGTGGTGGGCGCCTGTAGTCCCAACTACTCAGGAGGCTGAGGCAGGAGAATGGCGTGAACCTGGGAGGCGGAGCTTGCAGTGAGCCGAGATCGCGCCACTGCACTCCAGCCTGGGTGACAGCGAGACTCCGTCTCAAAAAAAAAAAAAAAAAAAAAGGGTAATTTATTAAAAATGTTAGTGGACTCATAGTATGTGAGTAGAAATGGATAAAAAGAAGGAATAGCTGTGAGTAGAGATGGATAAAAGGAAGGAACAGGGGCTGGGCAGGGTGACTCACCCCTGCCCTCACCCAGCACTGGTGTCAGGGTTGATGGAAGGCAGGGAGAAATGAGTGGACAGCAGTCAGCAGGCCCCTGAGCCCCACAGCTGGCACTTCCTCCTCCCACAAAAATGAACAGAGGCAGCCCCTCACAACATCCCCACAGATCCCCCAGGCTGGGTGGGCAGTGCCAGGAGGAGGGGCCACCTCCTTCTGGGAGTGGCATTATCCTTTCTGGTTCCCGCCATGCCTTCTAACCATGCCAGAAGAGGGTTTGAGCACAATGGCCTTGGCTGCCCCTAGGGATTGCTCAGAGGAAAAAAAGTTGGGGGCTGAGGCCTGAGTGGACAGAGGAGAGCACTGACCAGAAGCCAAGATCTTGCCTGGGCCTTATAGTCTGGGTGGTGCCCAGGAGGAGTGAGGTGGGGCTTCGAGCCCCCATGACAAAGCCACCTCTGTGAGGCCTAGACTGTGGCCCAGCACATCCTGATGGAGTGACCTGCACTCTGGATCCAGTCGGCTTGTGGTCAGGAGTGCAGTGGTGGGTGGAATACAGTGCTGAACCTTCTTGAGCCCCAAGGAAAGGTGAAGAAATCATCCATGTGCCTCCAGGTGGAGGTCTGGGCCAAGCCCATAGACTCTCTGGTCGCTCTTGCTCTGGGTACGGCCTTGAGCTTTGTGTGTGACCTGGGGCAGGCAGAGTGGGGGTGCTGTTATGTGAAGGGACCCCAACTCTGTGCTGCAAGGAGAGAGACAGGCTGTCTGGAGAAAGAGAAAGAGGCTCAGCTCTAGTGCTCTGGGGCTTTGGGACCAGGGTGCTTCCCTTCAAGGAAGGCAGCTTGTCAGAGGCAGCACCAGAGCTGAGGCTCAGGATGGCTGGGCTTGGGCATGCAACATGGAGAGGTGAGGAGCAGAGCCCTCAAGGCGGAGGAGCGAGGGAGGGTGCCAGGGCACGGCCAGCTCTTCTAGTAGCTGGGCTGTGATTGCCTGAAGGCAGGATATGGAGACCCCAGGAGCCTGTCAGGGGATGGTCTGGTGTGCAGGCTGGGTGGAGGGACTGGATCCTGCCAGCAGTGCAGAGCATCTCTGGAGGGTGTGAGCTGGGAGGGAAGATGGTCTTGGGAGGACTAGATTTGGGGATGGATGGAGCCAGGGAGAGCAGGCTAACACATTTGGGTTGTACTAAGAAGAAAGCCTGAATCCCTGAACAGGTAGCAGGAGCCCAGTAAGGCACGGAGGAGGGTGGACAGGCAGCTACAGACACATGTGGCTCAGGACAGGGTCTGAGGGGGCACAAGGGAAAGGTGAGCATCATCCTGGATGGGCAGGAGAGGGCAGATCCCAGGATGGGGCCTAGAGGGGAGAAGGGCCCCCTCAGTAAGAGAGAGACTGTCTCTGTAAGGGAATCCAGCATTTGAGGCATTTGTCACTCACATGCCCAAGGGGAGGCTTTATGCATGAATGACAGGTTCAAGCAAGCTCAAAGTCTGCGTGCTCTGGGGAACACCTGTGAGGAATGGAGGGTTTCCTTGGGACCATCAGGCTGAGAGTGGCCTGGCAGGAGACCCCTGGGATTCCAGGCAGCCTGGGAAGGGTGGCCTTGAGTACAGAAGGAGCTGAACAGGCCCCACGCCAGGGAAACCACAAGCATTGATGGGCTGCTGCTCCTGTCGTGTTCTGTGGGCATCATCAGCATGAGATCACAGATGGGGAGGTCGAAGCAAAGTGGCATATGCCCACTGGCATCCTGGGATCCTGCTGCAGCCCTCCAGCCACAGGTGCTGAAGGGGATGCAGCTACAGTCCTCATGCTTGCAGAGCAAGGACAGGCACATCTAGAAGGACAGGGCAATTCCCACAATGGGCTCAGCCTTCTGCCAGGACATGACCAGAAAGACCAAGCAGGGTGGTCACTTTAGCTGGGGGCAAGGATAAGGGGCATCCTGGAGGAGGCCACTCTGGAGCTGAGTCTGAAAAGGTGAGTGGCAGTTCACTGGGCAGACATTAGGAAGAACATTACAGAAACAGAAGACAAATTGAGAAATGGGAGAGCTGAGGGGCTCTGAGAAAGATTGTTATCTAATTCGCTGCCTGCTAAGCCCCAAGAGAACAGCCTTGGGGAAACCTAACAATTCTCCTTGAAAAGGCCAGGCTTTCAATTTGCTTCATGCCTACAAGATGGCTTCTGGAGCTCCAGCCATCACACTCATACTCCAGGCAGGAAGAAGAAGGAAAAAGGGAAAGCAGCCTTCTTTAAAGCAATGCCCAACAATTCCTATTTATACTCCATTGCCAGAATGCATTCACATGGCCATGTGCTCAGCAAGGGAGACTGGGAAAAGGTCATTTTACGACTGAGCACATTGCCTCTCTCTCTCTTTTTTTTTAATTTTAAGTTCCGGGATGCATGTGCAGGATGTGTGGGTTTGTTACATAGGTAAATATATGCCATGGTGGTTTGTTGCACCACATTCCCTCTCTCAACAAAAGCAGGCCTCGTTAGTAAGGAAGACAGGAAGAATGGACTTGGGGTGACCAATCCATGTTTGGTATTGCTCGGCCCATTTGAGAGATGGGAAAGCTAGTCCCAAGAGGTTGAGTGACTTGCCTGAGGTCAGAGGCTAGATTGAACCCCAGTCCCTTTGACCTTACTTAGAGTGACGCTGAGGGCCTTTTTGAAAGGCCCTGATCAAGTCCTCAGACAAGCTTGCCCCGATCATGAGCGTAAGAAGCCAGCAGAGAGAAAGGCATCGCAGACGAACACAAAGACAATCTCTGTGTGGCTTGCAGCTGTGTGGGTGGTGGGTTGGCTACACTGGTGTGTGCCCAAGATGAAAACAAAGCAGCTGCTTCTGCAAGACAGAGTTTGCTCTTCCTACGGGTCTGGATCATCCTCTTCCCAAACCAAGGGAACTGTGGAGCTGCTGCCTTCTCAGCTCATCACCCACCCAAGGGTCCCTGGAGCCAGCCTTGAGGGCTGTGGTGAGCGCTCATCCCTTCCACATGCTCACTAGAGCCTTCTGGGCCATGCTGGGGCACAGAGGTAATTGGGGCCTCCCCCTAGCTACCAGGGGGAAGCAAACAATTTCGACCAGAGGGCTGAGGAAATCCAGAGTCAGAGACCCAGGGCTGCCTGGAGAGGCAGAGGGGACTTTTAATGCTACAGCTGAGTCTGGAAGGAGGAGTCCAGGCTGGAGGCAGCACCCAGGAGAGAGAGGAGGAGCACAGCAAGGCCCACCCTGTGGGTCCCGATGGGTCCTGGCCCCATCCCTGGAGCCAGGCAACCGCAGCCTTCTGAGCCCAATTCGAATGCCATCACGGTGACCTTCTCTCTCTTCTCTTCCCTACAGGGCAGGTACCTCAGCTTAGCCCTTGCACAGTCCCCATATGCACAAGGTCCCTGCTGGCCAAGGATCTGCTTTCCACACAGCCAGGAGTGCCTTTCCCTACCACAGGCTCCCTGCAGCCCAAGGATGTGCCTGAGACACAGCCGGGAGTGCCTCGCCCTCAAACAGGCTCGCTGCAGCCCAAGGATCTGCCTGAGACACAGCCCAGAGTACTTTTCCCAAGTACAGACTCTGTGCAACCCAGAGAGCTGCCTTCAACCCAGCCGGGAGTGCCTCCCCCTCACCTGCTCCTCCAGGAGCCGCCTCCCCCCTGCTAGGTGCTTGAGGCCTCCCTCCAGGATGCTGCCGCTGCTGTCCCCGCTGCTCAGACACACTGCAGAACCCCCTTTGTCACTAACCCCCTCAGAGCCCAACTTCTAAGGCACCAAACACCCAAGATTAACAGGCTTTTGTTGCTGAACTGGACATATACATTGAGTCTTTTCTTATGGTCAAAGGAGTTGAATTCTTGCTGATCAAAGTTGATTGTGTTTGACACCAGGGAGCTTGTTCTTTGAGTGAGCTGGATTTATACTGCACCTGCCACGACACAGCTCCCTGGTGCCGTCGGGATGCCAGGCATGGATGCATTCCAGTCCCAACAGCCCCGACTTCATCTGTCATCAAGGGCTGGGACACATGAGGACTTAGGCCAAATTCTCCATTTAAAAAGCCCAAAAAGTCTTTGAAATATGAATTCAATACTGAGTCTCCCTCCCTAGCATTTGTTGTTGTTGTTGTTGTTGTTTGAGACAGAGTCTCGCTCTGTCGCCCAGGCCCAGGCTGAGTGCAATGGTGTGATCTCAACTCACTGCAACCTCCGCGTCCTGGGTTCAAGCGATTCTCCTGCCTTAGCCTCCTGAGTAGTTGGGATTACAGGAGCCTGCCACCACGCCTGGCTAATTTTTGTATTTTTAGTAGAAATGGGGTTTCACCATGTTGATCAGGCTGGTCTCAAACTCCTGACCTCAGGTGATCCACCCACCTCTGCCTCCCAAAGTTTTCGGATTACAGGCGTGAGCCACAGCACCCAGCCCCTCCCTAGCTTTTTGAAAGGAAAAATACTTGCATATCTCACTTCCTGTACTCCTCATCTTCTTGTCCCTGGTTTCCATTTTTTGGCTACTCAAATTCTGAATGTGTCCCAGAAGGCAGTGAGGCCGTTTCTGGAAATGCTAATTATCTTCCCAGATACCCCACACAGTCCCCAAGACCAGGCAAATTTCAGGGAATCCTCCTCATTTCACGAGAAAAGATAAACTTCCCTCCTTAATCATTTGTCCCCATAGAAGAAACCACAGCCCCGGCCGGGCGCGGTGGCTCAAGCCTGTAATCCCAGCACTTTGGGAGGCCGAGGCGGGCGGATCACGAGGTCAGGAGATCGAGACCATCCTGGCTAACACGGTGAAACCCCGCCTCTACTAAAAATACAAAAAATTAGCCGGGCGTGTTGGCGGGCGCCTGTAGTCCCAGCTACTCGGGAGGCTGAGGCAGGAGAATGGCGTGAACCCGGGAGGCGGAGCTTGCAGTGAGCCGAGATTGCGCCACTGCACTCCAGCCTGGGGGACAGAGAAAGACCCCGTCTCAAAAAAAAAAAAAAAAAAGAAAAGAAACCACAGCCCCAACAGAGATGAGTGTCAACAGGCAGTGTCCCAGCGCCCACCATGTGCACATGGTGGCTGCATGACTGCCCAAGGTGCCACCCACACAGGCCATAGGCACCCCATATGGGGCTCGTGAGCACGTCAGGAGGGGGGAGCTATGGCCGAGGTTGTCCAGTCATCCCTAATCCATCTTTGAAAGTAAATAAACAGCTCTCCACCTCCCCCATCTACTGGAATGCAATATTGATGCTTTTCCATAGACATTCTGAAAGACAAGTACAAGTTAAAAATATACCAGGTTTGGATTTTAAACAGTATTGACTAATTTGACAGTGATAACCACACTGTCCCCCCTCCCATGTTTGTCTGTTTGTTTCTTTGTTTTAAGGCTTCAACACAATGGCTTGCCTCTGTGTATAGGGCTTTGGGAGCTTTCTCTAGGTCACATGACTTTGACCTTCAGTGCCATCATCCTGAGGAGTTACTCTTTCTTGTCCCCTTTCTCTGTCTTGCACCCTCCTGTCCTGCTGCAGCCTGGACTCTGCATCTGGGTCCTGCCAGCTGCCATGATGGGAAGCAGGCCTCTCCCACCCTTCCCCAGCCTCTCCCCTCTGTGTCTGCACATCTGTCTCCCTAGCTGGTTATGAGAGGCTTTTCCAGGCGCACAATGCCCTGCACAAGGCATCCAGGGAAATGAGACAGGTCAATGTTGAGGAAATGGAAGAGGGTGCTAGAGCCCCTGGGGGTGGACGGGACCAAGTCATTTGGTTTTTCCCCATTTGGAGGCTCATTCCCTGAGCAACTGTGGGTACTTGAGAGCATGCTGCCCCTCCACACTTCACTTCTCAACATTCTTCCTGGAATGGGAGGCCTGGCTTCATCAATTTTTTGTCTTGCTTTATTTTTTAGAGAGTTTTTGTTTCACAAAACAAAACACCTCTGGTCCTGTAAATACAGAGATTTGCACAAAGAATTGAGCATTCCCACCTCATTGCTAGACAGGTGGAGATATTTATGACAAGGGCGCCTGGTGCCTGGTGAGCAGGTGCATGGCCTGTGTGCAGCGCAATGAGACAGGGTCCGGAGAGGTAGGATGCATGCCTGCAGGTGTGGGAAGGGACAGCCAGCCAGACAGTGCACCCTCTGGCTCTAGGCCGCCTGGCCCAGCTGCCTAATGCCTACAGCCACATACAAATGTGCCCAGAGCAGCCAAGGCAACTTTACAAGGTGCCTGGGACTGTGTATCTCTCAAGACTAAGGGAGAAAATGTTCACTGTACTCATGACCCCAGGAAAAGTGTGGGAAAGCTTTCATTAGGCAGAAAGGGAGCTGAAATAACATGAAAGTGTAGAAAGACTTTATTTCTTCTGTGTTACCCACATGGAAACATGAAGATGTTGCTTCCCGTCCCTGCAACTCTGAGACCCCATACGAAGAAACGCACCCCATCACTTAGACACTGGACATTGTTTCCAATAGGTAGTCTTTCAACCCTCATCCCCCTCCCACCCTCTCCCATTTTGGAGTCCCTAGCATCTCTTATTTCCATCCATATGTCCATGTGTACCCATTGTTTAGTTCCTACTGGTAAATGAGAATGTGTAGTGTTTGATTTTCTGTTTCTGAGTTAGTTCACTTAGGATAATGGCCTCCACCTCCATCACATTGCTGCAAAGAACATGATTTCATTTTTTACAGATGCATAGTATTTCATAGTGTATATATACCACATCTTATTTATCTGGTCCACCATTGGTTCCATGACTTTGCTATTGTGAATATTGCTGAGATAAACATACTAGTACAGGTGTCTTTTTTATATAAGGGTTTCTTTTCCTTTGGATAGATACCCAGTAGTTGGACTACTGAGTCATACGGTAGTTCTATTTTTAGTTCTTTGAGAAATCTGCATTCTGATTTTCATAGATGTTGAACCAATTTACATTTCCACCATCAGTGTATGAACATTTCCTTTTGTCTACATCCACAACAACATCTGTTGTTTTTTGACTTTTTAAAAATAGCCATTCTGGCTGGTGTAAAATGATATTTCAGTGTGGTGCTAATTTGCATTTATCTGATAATTAGCAGTGTTGAGAACTTTTTCATGTGCTTGCTGTTTATAGTTCTTCTTTTGAGAAATGTCTATTCATATCCTTTGCTTAATTTTTAATAAGGTTGCTTGTTTTTTTTCTGTTTAGTTGTTGATTTCTTTATATATTCTGGATATTAGTTCTTTGTTGGAGGCATAATTCGCAAATATTTTCTCCCATTCTGTAAGTTGTCTGTTTACTCTGTTGATCATTTATTTTGCTGTGCAGAAGCTTTCCAGTTTAATTAAGTTCCATTTGCCTATTTTTGTTTTTGTTGCATTTGCTTTTGGGGTCTTTGTCATAAATTATTTGCCTAGGCTGATATCCACATTTTTCCTAGGCTTTTTTTCTGGGATTTTTACAGTTTCAGGTCTTGTTTGGGTCTTTAATCCATCTTGAATTAATTTTTGTTTATAATGAGATGGGAGTCCAGTTTCATTCCCCTGCATATGGCTAGCCAATTTTTCCACCACCGCTTATTGAATAGGGTGTCTGTCCTCTCCCCACTGTTTATTTTTTGTTGACTTTGTCAAACATCTATTAATTGTAGGTAAGTAACTTTAATTTTGGGGCTCTCTATTCTGTTCCATTGATCTACATGTCCATTTTTTGTACTAGTACCATGCTGTTTTAGTTACCGTAGCCTTGCAGTATAATTTGAAGTCAGGCAATATGATGCCTCTGGATTTCTTTTTTCTTACAATTACTTTGGCGAGTTAGGCTTTATTTTGTTTTATATAAACTTTAGAATTTTTTTTTCTAGTTCTGTGAATAATGATGTTGAAAATTTGACAGGAATTGTGTCATATCTGTAGATTGCTTTAGGGAATATGGTCATTTTAACAATATCGATTATTCCAATCCATGAGCATGAGATGTTTTTCCATTTGCATCATTTATGGTTTCTTTCATCAATGTTTCATAGTTACCCTTGCAGGGATCTTTCACGTCCTTGGTTAAATGTATTCCTAGGTAATTTGTTTTAGGTGGCTATTGTAAATGAGATTGAGTTCTTGATTTGGTTCTCAGCTTCCATGTTATTGGTGTATTCAAATGCTACTGATCTTTGTACACTGATTTTTATCTTAAGAAACTTTACCAAAGTTGTTTATCAAGTCTAGGAGTCTATTGGAAGAGTCTTTAGGGTTTTCTAGGTATACAATCATGTCATCATAAGCAGAGATAATTTGACTTCCTCTTTTCCAATTTGCATACCTTCTATTTCTTTCTCTTGCCTGATTGCTCTAGCCAGGACTTCCAGTACTATGTTAAATAGGAGTGGCGAGAGTGGGCATTCTTGTCTTGTTTCAGATCTTAAGGAGAATGCTTTTAACTTTTCCCCATTCAGTATGATGTTGGCTATGGGTTTGTCTTATATGGCTCTTATTATTTTGAGGTATGTTCTTTTGATGTCTAGTTTATTGAGGGTTTTTATCATGAAAGGATGTTGAATTTTATTGAATGCTTCTTTTGCATCTATTGAGATGATCATATGATTTTTGTTTTTGTTCTGTTTATGTGGTGAATCATGTTTATTAATTTGCTGTCTTTAACCATCTTTGCATCCCTGGAATAAAGCCCACTTGACTGTGATGAATTATCTTTTTGATGCACTGCTGGATTTGTTTTACTAGTATTTTTTTGATGATTTTTGCATGTATGTTCATAAAGGATATTGACCTGTAGTTTTATTTTTTATTGTGTCCTTGCCTGATTTTGGTATCAGGATGATACTGGATCCTCATCAATATTTTGGAATAGTTTTAGTAAGATTGATACTAGCTCTTCTTTGTACATCTGGTAGATGTACAAAGCTGTGAATTTATCTGGTCCTGGGAAATTTTGTGTGTGTGTTTTTTTGGAGAGTTTCTTATTACTAATTCAATTTTCTTATCCATTATTGGTCCATTCAGGATTTCTATTTCTTCCTGGTTCAGTCTTGGGAGATTTTGTGTTTCCAGGAATTTATCAATTTCCTCTGGGTTTTCTAGTTTGTGTGCATAGAGTTGTTCATAGTAGTCTCTAATGATCTTTAGTATTTCTGTAGCATCATTTATAAGGTCACCTTTGTCATTTCTGATTGTGCTTATTTGAATCTTCTCTCGTTTTTCTTGGTTAATCTAGCTAGCAGTCTGTCAATTTTGTTTACCCCCTCAATGAATCAACTTTTTGTTTTATTGATCCTTTTTATCTTTTTGTGGTCTCAATCCCATTTAGTTCTGCTCCTTGTTATTTCCTTTCTTCTCCTATCTTTGAGTTTGGTTTGTTCTGTTTTTTCTAGTTCCTTCAACTGTGATGTTAGGTTGTTAATTTGAGATCTTTCTGTCTTTTTGATGTAGGCATTTAGTGCTATAAGCTTTCCTCTTAGTACTGCTTTTGCTCTTTCCCAGACGTCTTGGTATTTTATGTCTCTGTTTTCATTCATTTCAAATAATTTTTTTATTTCTGCCTTAATTTCATTGTTTACCCAAGAGTCGTTCAGGAGGAAGTTGTTTAGTTTCCATGTACTTGTGCAGTTTTGAGTGTTCCTCTTGGTATTGATTTCAATTTCATTTCACAGTGGTTTGAGAAGACACTTGATATTATTTCAGTTTTTATTTTATTTTATTGAGCCTTGCATTATGGCCAAGGTTATGGTCAATTTTGGAGAATGTTTCATGTGCAGGTGAAAAGAATGTATATTCTGTGGTTGTTAGTAGAATGCTCTATAAATGTTTTTAGGTCTATTTGATCTGTAGTCTGGTTTAAGTCCAGGGTTTCTTTGTTATTTTCTACCTCGATGGTCTGTCTAGTGATGTCACTGGGATATTGAAGTCCCCCACTATCATTATATTGCTATCAATCTGTTTTCTTAGGTCTAGTACTATTTGTTTTATGAATCTGAATGCTCCATTGTTGGGTGCATATATATTTAGTAAAATCTTCTTATTGTATTGAATGCTTTATCATTATATAATGGTATTTTTGTCTTTTTTAATGTTGTTGGTTTAAAGTCTGTGTTATCTAATATGAGAATGGCTACTCCTGCTTACTTTTGTTTTCCATTTGCACGATATATCTTTTTCACCATTTTACTTTGAGTCTGAAATTGTCTTTAGCCAGTAGATTGGTCTCTTGTATGCAGCTGATGGTTGGGTCTTGGTTTTATATCCAATTTTCCTCTCTGATCTTTTAAGCAGATCATTAAGACCAGCAGCCCCCAACCTTTTTGGCATCAGGGACCAGTTTCATGGAAGACAATTTTTTCACAGATGGTGGCAGGGAATTGTTTCAGGATGAAACTGATTGACCTCAGATCATCAAGCATTAGATTCTCTAAGGAGCATGCAACCTAGATCCCTTGCATGTGCAGTTCACAATAGAGTTCATGCTCCTATGATAATCTGATGTTGCCATTGATCTGACCAGAGGCAGAGCTCAGGCGATAATGCTCACCTGCCCACCACTCAACTCTTGCTGTGTGGCCGGGTTCCTAACAGGCCAAGGACTGGTATCAGTCTATGGCCTGGGGATTGGGGACCCCTGATTTAGGCCATTTACATTCCAGTTTAATATTGATATGTGAGGTGTTGTTCACGTTATAATGTTGTCAGCTAGTTGTTTTGGAGTTTCAAATTTGTAATTGCTTTATAGGATCTGTGAGCTTTGTACTTATGTATCCTTCCATGATGGTGAGTAGCGCCCTTTAATTTCGATGTTTTGAATTCCTTTGAGCATTTCTTGTAGTACCAATCTAGTGGTGACAAATTCTCTTAGCACTTGTTTGTCTGGGAAACACTTTATTTCTCCTACATTTGTGAAGCTTAGTTTGGTGAGATATGAAATTCTTGGCTGGCATTTTTTCCCTTGAGGAGGCTAAAAATAGGCCCCCAATCTCTTCCAGCTTGTAGGGTTTCTGCTGAGATGTCTGCTGTTAGTCTAATGGGTTTTCTTTTGTAGGTAATTTGATCATTTTCTCTAGCTGCATTTAAGATTTTTTTCTTATTGCGGACCTTGCATAGTCTGATAACTACATGTCTTCATGATGTTCATCTTCTATAATATCTTGTAAGTGTATTCTGAGTTTCTTATATCTTGAAGTCTACCTCTCTAGCAAGATTAAGGAAATTTCCCTGAATTATTCCCCCAGATGTTTTCCAGTTTGCTTACTCTTTCTTCTTCTCTCTCAGGAATGTCAATAAGTTATAGGTTTGGTGATTTTACATAATCCTATATTTTTTTTTTAAAAAAAAAAAAAGCTTTTTTCTTTATTTTTGTCTGACTGTGTTAATTCAAAAGACCAATCTTCAAGATCTCAAAATTTTTTCTTCTACTTGGATTGTTAAAGGTTTTAACTGTATTTTGAAATTCTCTAAGTGTATTTTTTATTTCCAGAAGTTCTGTTGGGTTTTTTTTTTTTTTAAGGTATTTATCTCTTCCTTAGTTTCCTAGTTTGTTTTCATGATTTCTTTGTGTTAGTCTTCAACTTTCTCTTGGCTTTCGTTGACCTTCCCCGCAATCCATAAGTTTGATTCTTTATCTGTAATATTTGAGTTTTCATTTCTGTTGGAGCTTATTGCTGGAGAGCTGGTGTGATTATTTGATGTTGTCACAACATTCAGATCTTTCATGGTGCCAGAATTTTTACACTGGTTCTTTCTCATCTGGAGGAGCTGACACTTCTGATTTTTTAATTTATTTTCATTTATGTGGGATATTTTCTCTGTTATCCCCCTCCCCTTGAGGTTGTCACTGTAGAGTATTTTGGTAGGGGTTTTGGCTTTTCTCCTGCAGCCCTGTGCACTTGTTTTATTGGGGGGTGCAGTTCAACCTGCAGGCCAGTAGGTGGCACTTACAAAAAGAGCTTGCTGTGGAATAAGCCCATGGGTTTGTACTTGATCTTTGTTCACTGAGGTGCTCTCTATAGTTTCAGGTGACAGGCTGGACAGCGGAATGCCAGGTGCCCTGAGCTTCCTGTTCAGAATACATTGGGGGAGTGAAAGGGAGGATGCAGCGGGGCAGAGCTGGACCCCCTGGCTTTCCCACAAACACGCCCAATGATAAGCACAGGCACCAGCCCTGATGGGGGTGGCTGGGGGAGCTCCTGATGAAATGCACAGAGGTCTCTGTGGTGGGATGAAGGGGCTGCACTGGCTCCACGTCCTAGATAGGCAGGAATGCAATCAGCTTCCCTATCACACCCCTGTTCTGGGGCTGGTGTCTCACTTCAGAGGCACACTGTGGTCTATCTCCAGGCCACAGTGTGGCTAAGAGACATGAAAAATACCTGTCCTGTGTGCCTCTCCGCAGGAGTGGCTTCAGGGTGGAACTTCTTCACTCAGCCCAATGCAGGCAGTTGTATGGCTCGCCAATGTGATAATATTCTCCATGTGGTAATGCCGCTGCCTCATGGGGAGATGGGGAATGGCTCTGCCTGGGTGGGAGTCATCATGGTGGTGTTGGCTGGTTGGGTGGGCCCTAACTCAGGCCCAGGGAGTCAGGTGCCAGCGATGTTGGACTGGGCTAGGTAATTCCCCAACTCCCACATGTCTCAATGACCCTCTAGATGGCATGTAGGAGTCCTGATGTGGCTGGACCAGGATCTAGTCAGCCCAGAGTTCAGGTGCTGGCTGTGATAGAGAGGGATGGGCTGGTACCCTGGAGCCGGAGAACAGATCACAGGACTGTGGGGGCTGGGCATTCTGAAGGGCTCCAGGCCACAGCTGCAATATCCAGGCATAGCAGGATGGCTGTGCTGTGCACCTTTCACCCAGGAGGGCAGGACCCTTCAGCTGGGGCAATGAGCAATGGCAGTTGTTGGGCTCATGGCCCACTTGCACTTCTCTCCCAAAGCTGCATTTTGCTGTTAGGAGCTCAGGAAGGTACCTGGACTTCCTGCTCCCTCCCTGGCCTGGGGCAGCAGAGGCAAGCCTGTGGTGGAACGGGCTAATGGGCAGCCTCTGGGGGTTGGGCTCTTAGAGGAACACTGAGCTGTGGCTGTCATGCTCAGGCAGGGGTGGGCGGTGGCACTGGCAGCCTGTCACCAAAGCAGGCAAGTCCCATTTAGCAGAGAGGAGCAGCAGAGGGAAGCCATGCACAGCATCGTCTACCCACTCCTCCTCACCACAGCTGCAGTATTTGTCTTTGGGGCACACGAAAGTGCCCATTTCCCCGCCATGGCAGGCAGCAGTGGCTGCACCAGGCAGATCAGGGATCAAAAGCCTGTGGGATCCATGTAGACTTGAGCAGTGCCTCTAAACAGTCTCCAGCAGGCTCCCTGTGTTCATCTGGAGGCCCGGGGACAATGAGGGGGTTCCCTGTGACTAGGATTGCAAAGATCCATGGCAGAGTTGTGAAATTTCAGGGTTCTCTCACTCGCTCACCTCTTCCCTGTGTTAGGGAGCTCCTTTTGGCTCCTTGGGGGTCCCAGCTCGGCAGGCTTCCCTCTCCTCTGTTGTCTGTGATTCTTGTCACGTCTCTGGTGAATTTCAGCATGCTTTCCTAGAGGATCTGTTTGAAGTGTTAGTATTTACTCACTATTTTGATGCCCAAGAGACACCAACTAGCTGCTTCTAGCCTAGGTTGTCATTATTCCACTGCCCCCTCCTCGGGAGGAGCAGGATACTTTTAGAAAACAAGTCTCACATCAGAGCTGCCCAAAACCACAGTGTACAAAAGGGAACACGGTGGGCAATTTTTATTCCTTATTTTAGACCAGAACTATAAGAACACACATATCTGAGAGTCCAATGGATGTCACGTAAAGCACCCCTGTAGAGCTGGAATGAGCCAGAGCAGGTGAGGTTATGAGTAGCCCCACATGGAAGCTCACAAGAAGTCAGGGCACTTCTCACCTCTGGGATGGCACAGAGACGGTCCAGGCCTCCAGGGGCACTGCAGGCCTCCATTGGTCATTCAGGGACCTCAATATGCAGGGGAAGCTCTGCCAGGCAAGAGCATTCTTTTGAGATCAGCTTCTCATCAGCCAGACAGAAGAAGCAGGGCTGGGCTGGGTGACAGGCATGTGCACCTGCCACTGCCATGAGCTCAGACACAGCCCGCTGAGCTGCAGGGGAGGCTACAATTTAGTAGCTGTGCATCCAAGAAGGAGGTGGGGATAGATTTGTGGACAGTGCCCAGTTTCTGCTAGGGTGCCAATCACTGAGGGCAAGGACCCTGGAGCTTTAGCTCTCCTACTGGTTTTCCCAACCTACTAGAGAAGGCTCCCTTCATAGCAAGACCCTGGTGGGACTTTTGGAGGCAGATGTTTACACCTAGTTTGCACACTTATATTAGCTGAACTTCTCACAGGGGCTTAGAAAAAGACTGGAGAGGAAAATGTACAGGTAGGAGGTTTATTTTGTTAGGGAGTCCTCTGGGGATCACCATGGTGAGGGAGAGAATAATGGCAGGAACCAGACCCACATAGGATGTGCTATAGCGAACATCTCCAATCAATGGGAAAAAAAATGGCTATCCATTTGCAGGAAAGTATTATTTAAGGCACTTTTCCTGCGGTCCTGAAACTTCAACTGTCAACCCACAAGCCCCAGCAAAGAGGCACGGAGGTGATTGGGACAGGGACTGCCTAGTGACAGTTCATTTTTATAAAGCAAGCATATAATTGTATAAGAATACAAAAAAATGGCCAGGCATGATGGCTCATGCCTGTAATCCCAGCATTTTGGGTGGATCACCAGAGGTGGGTGGATCACCAGAGGTCAGGAGTTCGAAACCAGCTTGGTCAACTTAGTGAAACCTCGTCTCTACTGAAAATACAAAAAAAATTAGCTGGGTGGGCGTGGTGGCAGGCCCCTGTAATTCCAGCTACTTGGGAGGCTGAGATGGGAGAATTGCTTGAACCCAGGAGGCAGAGGATGCAGTGAGCCGAGATCGTGCCACTGGACTTTAGACTGGGTGACAGAGTGAGACTCTGTCTCAAAAAAAAGAGTAGAAAAAACCTGGTAACATATATGTAGCACGCATATTACCAGTGATCATCTTTATGATTCTATGGGAATATGGGAAATCCTCATATTTACATGATGCTTGAATTTAAGAGAAAACCAATACAGACTTTTTAAAATTGTGGTTGTGGAGGGCAGTACTAGCTTATTCAAGATTATTCATAGTAAAGGGCTACTCAGAATTTACTGGTTTGAAAACTTTGTCATCACATGATAATTGAGAGCATTTGGGAACTCTTACAGCAAGCCGACATTGCCCAGACTTCCAGAAGTGTCATCAGTAGATGGTTCTTGTTGAACAGGGTATAGATCCCCTTGGGTTACTGAACTTGCATGGCTAGTTGCATGTAAACTAGTCACATGCAGTAAAACCACGTACCACGCCAGGTGCAGTGGCTCAGGCCTATAAATCCCAGCACTTTGGGAGGTCGAGGTGGGTGGATCATCTGAGGTCAGAAGTTCGAGACCAGCCTGGCCAACATGGTGAACACCCGTTTCTACTAAAAATACAAAAGTTAGCCAGGTGTGGTCGCACATGCCTGTAATTCTGGCTACTTGGGAGGCTGAGGTGGGAGAATCGCTTGAACCTGGGAGGCAGAGGTTTCAGTGAGCCGAGATGGTATCACTGCACTCCAGGCTGGGTGACAGAGAGAGTCTCCATCTCAAAAAAAAAAAAAAAAAAAAAAAAAAAATTATGCCAAATCAAACAAAAACTATAGAAATCTATCATAGGATAGCCCAGCACGGTGGCTCATGCCTGTAATCCCAGCACTTTGGGAGGCCGAGGCAGGTGGATCAGGAGGTCAGGAGATCAAGACCATCCTGCCCAATATGGTGAAACCCCGTCTCTACTGAAAATACAAGAATTAGCCAGGTGTGGTGGTGGGCGCCTGTAGTCCCAGCTGCTCAGGAGACTAAGGCAGGAGAATCACTTGAACCCGGGAGGCAGAGGTTGCAGTGAGCCAAGATCGGGCCACTGCACTCCAGCCCGGGCAACAAGAGCAAAAACTCTGTCTCAGAAAAAAAAAAGAGAGAAATCTATCATTGGATTATATGAGGAGACCAATTTTATTTATATAGGAACTACCTATCTTTTGACTAGATCTCTGAGCTCTGAGCAGAGCCCACACTGAATCCTGGATCTCCCAAAAGGGAGAATTATTATGAGGCTAGACCATGTGATGCTTTTTCAGTGCACTTAAAATTTTATTTAAACGAAGACACTTCTAATGTCTAAACTACACTCTTCCTTAAAAACCAGAGTAGGCTTTGGTGCAATAACTCTTTTAGTCAGTAAGTCAGGTAACACAATACAAAAGCAAGCAGTTTAAGAGCTGAGATGAACCTATCTGCTTACACTCTCGGAATGTCATAAGGAAAAACAGGTTTCTCCCCAAAAGGGAGTCTGGTGCCTTCTCTGCTTTCTTGAAGGAAAGCCAGGCTATTATAAACTATAATATTTTAGGTCCCTCATGCAGCAGAGGGTGCAAGAGAAAGGAGATACCGCAGAAGTAAATGAAAAAAAAAAACCAGAATTCAGTCAACTGAGAAAAAAAAATCTTTAGCTAAAAAAAGAGAGAGAGAGAGACAAGTTCCTAGGAGAAGAAAAAATGTGAAGGCCTTTTCAATACAAACACACTCACATACACACACATACACACACACACACACACGCACAAACACACACACATGCACACATCTTGGATGTTAGCTTTTAGTTAAGCTGACTTTTAATCATTGAGCTCCTTTAAAAAAACCTTTTAAATCTCATTACCATAATTCAGCTAGAACAAATTGCTGCTATTTCAGAAGTACCAAGTACCAAACCAGAAATGGCTTGATTTGGGAACCACACCCAAGCTGTCCTGGTAGAAAAAAAGAAGCCAGAGCCCTTAGCTATGGAACTGCAGTGTGGGGTGACAGCCATTGCTCTTTCGGTTTGGCCTGGCTAGCAAAAAGTTGGCCTCATTATGTAAATAAAGACCCTTAAGCAGTCAAAATAAAAAATCTTTACTGTTTCATTTTTTTTTTCCTTTTGTTGGCCGTTTTTCTCCCCCACCACAGTGTGGGAATTCAGCCACTTCAGAGGTCTTGTTCCCCATAATTTGGAAGTTTCCTTTGGATTTGATCAAGTCAGATAGAGTTGATCAATCCCAATGGGAAAAAGACTGAAACAACAACAAAAGCAAACAAACAACAACAACAAAAACAATTAAGCAAAACAAAGATGGCACAACTTATCCAATTACTGAGTGCTCTAATGGTAAAGAGAAATTACAATCAGCTGGTTGTTAATCTTAACTTTAGCGAAGACGTCCCAATTCAGTTACCCATCCTTAGGTAAGGGATGGGTCTCAAGCTGAAGACTGTTCTTTACCATCCTAGAAGCAGGAAAAAACTCAAATTTGTCTTCCCTGTTGGAAGCAAGCTCAAACTCCGTAAAGGAGTTACCTGCATTTCATCATCATCAAAGCAGGAAAAACTTGCCTTTCTTGTGTTGGAAGCTAGTAAAACTCAAAAAAAAGGAGTTATACAGCAAAATAAACTTGAGATCTTGACCAAATTTTGAAAAATCAGTGTTTCTCTGGAGGGAGTGCTTCCAGGCCTCAGCAAATTGTCCTATTGGTTTGAGCCATAAAGATAGTTCAAGCTGATACCAAGCACCAATAGGAGATTGGTGAGGAGATTGCCTCCACTCAGAATCCCTTCAGGGTTGCCAAAATGTGAGCTTGAATATCTGAGAAGGGTCTCAGTTAATTTAGGAAGTTTATTTTGCCAAGGTTGTGGATGCATACCTGTGACACAGCTTTAGGAGGTCCTGATGACACATGCCCAAGGTAGTCAGAGCACAGCTTGGTTTTATACATTTCAGGGAGACATGAGACATCAATCAATATATGTAAGATATACATTGGTTCTCTCAAGAAAGGTGGGACAGCTCAAGCAGCAAGAAGGCTTCCAGGTCACAGGTAGATGAGAGACAAATGGTTGCATTCTTCTGAGTTTCTCATTAGCCTTTCCAAAGGAGGCAATCAGATATGCATTTATCTCAGTGAATGGAGGGATGACTTTGAATAGAATGGGAGGCAGGTTTGCCCTAAGCCATTTCCAGCTTGACTTTTCCCTTCAGCTTAGTGATTTGGGGGCCCCAAGATTTATTTTCCATTTACTATATTTGTGTGTGTGTGTATGTATATATGTATATACATATGTATACACACACACACAAACAAAATGAAAAATCTCATTAAGAACAGCAAGCGGTATGGTATTTTTAACTTGCCCTATTCTATTCTCATCCCCTCCTCGCTGGCTCCAGTGCAGCCTTGAAAATTAACAGCCCATAATTACAGTGAAGACCAATAGCCTGGCAGCCACTGGAAAGACAGAATGGGGCTGGATTTCCTTCAAAGCCTCATTCCCAGAGAACTGTCATTTGACTTGGCTGGTGGTTTTCAGAAACATCCCACTGCCAGGATGTCTTTATTTGTCCTAAGAGCTCACTTAATGCAAAAGCCTTTTCCTTGAGGGCATTTGCCAAAAACATTTAAAGGCCGTTATTCAAGTTGGTGCCTGTGTGAGGTTGTAGATAACATTTTGGGCAGACAATAGGCTAACCAAAAAGCTTTAAAAGAAAAACAGGAGAATTGGATGTCCATGAGGGCTTTGAAAATTCCAACAGAATGATCCCTGGGAATCTATGAGGCTACTCCCTAGTGTAGGGCTGTGTACATGTTCAGTAAAGACCTGGGAAGGCACAAAGCTCTCACCTCTGACTGACCTTGAGGCTCTGGGCAAGCAGGAAGTGAAGGCTAAGGCAGAGATGTAAACTGCCTGGCTGAGTGTTGAAGAGTAGCCCCAGACTACAAAATTATTTCAGAAAGCTCATTAGACACTGAACAAAAATAGCAAACAGCAGCAACAACAGCAACAACAAATAGGGGGTATAGAATCTGATTTCCAGAGTTGTCACATTAGATCAGGGGTCCCCAACCCTGGTGAGGAACTGGGCCACACAGCAGCAGGAGCAGTGAGCAAGCAAGCGAAGCTTCATCTGTATTTCCAGCTATTCCCCATCACTCGCATTACTGCCTGAACTTTGCCTGCTGTCAGATCAATGGTGGCATTGGATTCTCATAGGAGCACCAACCTTAATGTGAACTGAACATGTGAAGGGTCTAGGCTGCACGCTCCTTAGAGAATCTGATGCCTGATGATCTAATGCACTTACCCTGCAGTGTGTGCATCTGTCACTGTCTCCCATCATCCCCAGATGGGACTGTCTAGTTGCAGGAAAACAAGCTCAGGGCTCCCACTGATTCTACATTATGGTGAGATAGTATAATTATTATATATTACAATGTAATAATAACAGAAATAAAGTGCACAATAAATGTAATGTGCTGTGCTGGGTGTGGTGGCTCACGCTCGTAATCCCAGCACTTTGGGAGGCCGAGGCAGGTGGATCACCTGAGGTCAGGAGTTTGAGACCAGCCTGGCCAACATGGTGAAACCCCATCTCTACTAAAAATACAAAACTTATCCAGGTGTTGTGGCAGGTGCCTGTAATCCCAGTTACTTGGGAGGCTGAGGCAGGAGAATTGCTTGAATCCAGGAGGTGGAGATTGCAGTAAGCCTAGATCGCACCACTGCACTCCAGCCTGGGTGACTAGAGCGAGATTTTGTCTCAAAAAATAATAATATAAATTAAATAAATAAATGTAATGTGCTTGAATCATTCCAAAACCATCTCCCCTAACACCCCTGGTCCATGAAAAAATTGTCTTCCATGAAACTGGTCCCTAGTGCCAAAAAGGTTGGGATGAACTAATTTACACTCCCACCAACAGTGTATTAAGTTTTCTTGGCCGGGCACAGTGGTTCACATCTGTAATCCCAGCACTTTGGGAGGCCAGGGTGGGCAGATCACTGAGGTCAGGAGTCACCGAGATCAAGACCAGCCTGGCCAATGTGGCAAAACCTGGTCCCTTCTAAAAACACAAAAATTAGCTGGGCATGGTGACATACACATGTAATCCCAGCTACTCAGGAGGCTGAGGCAGGAGAATTGCTTGAACATGGGAGGCAGAGGTTGCAGTGAGCCGAGATTGCGCCACTACACTCCAGCCTGGGCGACAGAGCAAGACTGCATCTGAAAAAACAAAACAAACAAACAAACAAAAAACAGTGCATGAGTGTTCGTTTTTCTCCACAACCTTGCCAGCATCTGTTATTTTTTGTTCATCTGTTATTTTTCATAATAGCCATTGTGACTGGTGTGAGATTGTATCTCATTGTGGTTTTGATTTGCATTTCTCTAATGATCAATGATATTGACCCTTTTGTTATAGGCTTGTTGGCCACATGTGTGTTGTATTAGGGTTCTCCAGAGGGACAGAACTAATAGGATATATGTATACATGAAAGAGAGGTTATTAGGAGAAGTGACTCACACAATCACAAGGTGAAGTCCCATGATAGGCTGTCTGCAAGTTGAGGAGCAAGGAAGGCAGCAGTGAATCAGTCCAAGTCCCAAAACCACAAAAGTAGGGAAGCTCACAGTGCAGCCTTCAGTCTGCAGTGGCCAAAGGCCCGAGAGACCCTGGCATAACGCTAGTGTAAGTCCAAGAGTCCAAAAGCTGAAGAACTTGGAGTCTGATGTTTGAGGGCAGAAAGCATCTAGTATGGGAGACACATGAAGGCTGGAAGACTCAGCAAGTCAAGTCCTTCCACGTTCTTCTGCCTGTTTTATTCTTGCCATGCTGGCAGCTATTTAGATGGTGCCCACCCAGATTGATGGTGGGTCTGCCTCTCCCAGTCCACTGACTCAAATGTTAATCTCCTTTGGCAACATTCTCACACACACACCCAGGAAAAATACTTTGCATCCTTCAATCCAATTAAGTTGACACTGAATATTAACCATCACATATGTCTTCTTTTGAAAAGTGTCTGTTCATATCCTTTGTTTACTTTTTAATGGGATATTTTTTCTTGTAAATTTGTGTACATTCCTTATAGATGCTAAATATTAGACCTTTGTTAGATGAATAATTTGCAAAAATTTTCTCCTGTCCTGTTGTTGTCTGTTTATTCTGTTGATAGTTTCTTTCAATGTGCAGAAACTCTTAGTTTAATTTGATCTCATTTGTGAATTTTTGCTTTTGTTGCAATTGCTTTTGGTGTCTTTGTCATAAAATCTTGGCCTGTTCCTATGTCCAGAGTGGTATTGCCTAGGTTGTCTTCCAGGGTTTTTTTTTTTTTTTTTTTTTGAGACGAAGTTTTTTTTCTATAGCTCAGGCTGGAGTGCAGTGGCGTGATCTGGGCTCACTACAGCCTCCACCTCCTGGGTTCAAGTGATTCTCCTGCCCCAGCCTCCTGAGTAGATGGGATTACAGGCCCCCACCACCATGCCTGGCTAATTTTTTGTATTTTTAGTAGAGACGGGGTTTCACCATGTTGGCCAGGCTGGTCTTGAACTCCTGACCTCAAGTCATCCACCCGCCTCAGCCTCCCAAAGTGCTGGGATTATAGGCATGAGGCATCATCCCCAGCCATCTTCCTGAACTTTTACATTTAAGTCTTTAATCCATCCCTTTTTCTTTTTTCTTTTTTTCTTTTTTTTTTTTGTGATGGAGTCTCACTCTGTCACCCAGGCTGGAGAGTGATGGCTTGATCTTGGCTCACTGCCACCTCTGCCTCCTAGGTTCAACTGTTTCTCCTGCCTAAGCCTCCCGAGTAGCTGGGACTACAGGTGTGCACCACCATGCCTAGCTAATTTTTGTATTTTTAGTAGAGACTGGGGTTTCACCATGTTTCCCAGGCTGGTCTTGAACTCCTGACTTCAGGTGATCTGCCTGCTTGGGCCTCCCAAAGTGCTGGGATTACAAGCATGAGCCACCGCATCAGGCCAAGTCTTTAATACATCTTGAGTTAATTTTGTATATGGTGAAAAGAAAGGGTTCAGCTTTCAATCTCCTGCATATGGGTAGCCAGTTATCCCAGCACCATTTATTGAATAGGGAGTTCTTTCTCCATTGCATGTTTTTGTCAGCTTTGTCAAAGATCAGATAGTTGTAGGTATGTGGCCTTATTTCTGGACTCTCTATTCTGTTCCATTGGTGTCTGTTTTTGTACCAGTACCATACTGTTTTAGGTACTGGAGTCCTGTAGTATAGTTTGAAGTAGGGTAGCATAATACCTCCAGCTTTGTTGTTTTTGCCTAGGATTGCCTTGTCTATTCAAGCTCTTTTTTTTGTTCCATGTGAATTTTAGGATAATTTTTTTCTGGTTTTGTGAAGAATGTCATTGGTAGTTTAATGTGAATAGCATCAAAGTTATAATTACCTTGGGCAGTATGACCATTTTAACAATATTGATTTTTCCTATCCTTGAGCATGAAATTTTTGCCATTTGTTTGTGTCATCTCTGATTTCTCTGAGCAGTGTTTTGTAGCTCTCATCGTAGAGATCTTTCACCTACCTAGTTAACAGTATTCCTAGGTAATTTATTCTTTTTGTGGCAATTGGAATGGGATTGCATTCCTGATTTGGCTCTTGGCTTCACTGTTGTTGGTGTATAGGAATGTTAGTGATTTCTGTACATTGATTTTGTATCCTGAGCCTGCTGAACTTATCAGTGTAAAGAGCTTTTGGGCTGAGACTATGGGGTTTTCTAGATATAGGATGATCCGCCAGCAGGAATAGTTTGACTTCCTCTCTCTTGATTTTTATGCCCTTTATTTCTTTCCCTTGCTTGATTTCTCTGGCTAGGACTTCCAATATTTTGTTGAATAGAATTGGTGAGACAGGGCATGCTTGTTTTGTGCCAGTTTTCAGTGGGAATGCTTCCAGCTTTTGCCCATTCAGTATGATGTTGGCTGTGGGTTTGTCATACACGGCTCTTGTTATTTTGAGGTATGTTTCTTCAATATCTAGTTTATTGAGAATTTTTAACGTGAATGGATGTTGACTTTTATCAAAAGCCTTTTCTGCATCTATTGAGATAATCATATGGTTTTTGTCTTTAGTTCTCTTTATGTGACAAATCACATGTATTGATTTGTGTATGTTGAACCAACCTTGCATCCCAGGGATAAAGCCTACTTAACTGTGATGGATAAGCTTGTTGATGTGCTGCAGGATTCAGTTTGCTGAGATTTGTTGAGAATTTTTGCATCGATGTTCACCAAGGATATTTGCCTGAAGTTTCCTTTTTTTGTTGTGTCTCTGCCAGGTTTTGGTATCAAGATGATGCTGGCCTCACAGAATGAGTTATGAAGGAGAAGGAGTCCCTCCTCCTCAATTTTTTGGAATAGTTTAGCAGGAATGGTACTAGCTCTTCTATGTACATCTGGTAGAATTCAGCTATGAATCTGTCTGGTCTTGGTAGGCTGTTTGTTACTGATTAAATTTCAGAGCTCATTCACTATTGGTCTGTTCAGGGATTCAGTTTTTTCCTGGCTGTCTCGGGAGGGTGTATGTGCCCAGGAATTCATCCATTTCTTCTAGATTTTCTTGTGTGTGCATAGAGGTATTCATAATATTCTCTGACGGTTACTTGTATTTCTTTGGAGTCAGTGGTAATATCTTCTCCATTGTTTCTGATTGTGTGTATATGGATTTTCTCTCTTATTACTCTAGCTAGCAGTCTATTTTATTGATTTTTTTTTTCAAAAACATCAACTCCTGGATTCACTGATCTTTCAAATACTTTTGTGTTTCAATCTCCTTCAGTTCAGTTCTGATTTTGGTTATTTATCATCTTCTGCTGGATTTGGGGCTGGTTTTCTCTTGGTTCTTTTATTATTTTAGTTGTGATGTTAGGTTGTTAAATTAAGATATTTCTAACTTTTTGATGTGGGTATTTAGTGCTGTAAATTTCCATCTTAACACTGCCTTGGTTGTGTCCCAGAGATTCTGGTATGTTATATCTTTTTTTCTCATTAGTTTCAAAGAACTTCTTAATTTTGGCCTTAAGTTCATCATTTACCCAAAAGTCATTTAGGAGCAGGTTATTCAATTTCCATGTAATTGTATGATTTTGAGTGAATTTCTTAGTCTTGATTTCTAATTTGATTGCACCATGGGCTGAGAGGTTGGTTGTTATGGTTTCAGTTCTTTTGCGTTTGCTGAGGAGTGTTTTCTGTATGATTCTGTGACCGATTTTGGAGCATTTGCCATGTGGTGATGGGAATGTATATTCTGTTATTTTTGTGAGGAGAGTTCAGTAGATGTCTATCAAGTCCATTTGATCCAGTGCTGAGTTGAAGTCTTGAATATCATTGTTAATTTTCTGCCCCAATGATGTATCTATTATTGTCAGTGAGATGTTAAAATCTCCCACTGCTGGGCTTTATCCCTGTGATGCAAGGCTGGTTCAACATACGCAAATCAATAAATGTAATCCAGCATATAAACAGAACCAAACACAGAAACCACACGATTATCTCAATAGATGCAGAAAAGGCCTTTGACAAAATTCAACAACCCTTCATGCTAAAAACTCTCAATAAATTAGGTATTGATGGGACGTATCTCAAAATAATAAGAGCTATCTATGACAAACCCACAGCCAATATCATACTGAATGGGCAAAAACTGGAAGCATTCCCTCTGAAAACTGGCACAAGACAGGGATGCCCTCTCTCACCGCTCCTATTCAACATAGTGCTGGAAGTTCTGGCCAGAGCAATCAGGCAGGAGAAGGAAATAAAGGGTATTCAGTTAGGAAAAGAGGAAGTCAAATTGTCCCTGTTTGCAGATGACATGATTGTATATCTAGAAAACCCCATCTTCTCAGCCCAAAATCTCCTTAAGCTGATTAGCAACTTCAGCAAAGTCTCAGGATACAAAATTAATGTACAAAAATCACAAGCATTCTTGTACACCAATAACTGACAAACAGAGAGCCAAATCATGAGTGAACTCCCATTCACAATTGCTTCAAAGAGAATAAAATACCTAGGAATCCAACTTACAAGGGATGTGAAGGACCTCTTCAAGGAGAACTACAAACCACTGCTCAATGAAATAAAAGAGGATACAAACAAATGGAAGAACATTCCATGCTCATGGGTTGGAAGAATCAATATCGTGAAAATGGCCATACTGCCCAAGGTAATTTATAGATTCAATGCCATCCCCATCAAGCTACCAATGACTTTCTTCACAGAACTGGAAAAAACTACTTTAAAGTTCATATGGAATCAAAAAAGAGCCCGCATCGCCAAGTCAATCCTAAGCCAAAAGAACAAAGCTGGAGGCATCACGCTACCTGACTTTAAACTATACTACAAGGCTACAGTAACCAAAACAGCATGGTACTGGTACCACAACAGAGACATAGATCAATGGAACAGAACAGAGCCCTCAGAAATGATGCCGCATAGCTACAACTATCTGATCTTTGACAAACCTGACAAAAACAAGCAATGGAGAAAGGATTCCCTATTTAATAAATGGTGCTGGGAAAACTGGCTAGCCATATGTAGAAAGCTGCAACTGGATCCCTTCCTTACACCTTATACAAAAATTAATTCAAGATGGATTAAAGACTTATATGTTAGACCTAAAACCATTAAAATCCTACAAGAAAACCTAGGCAATACCATTCAGGACATAGGCGTGGGCAAGGACTTCATGTCTAAAACACCAAAAGCAATGGCAACAAAAGCCAAAATCGACAAATGGGATCTCATTAAACTAAAGAGCTTCTGCACAGCAAAAGAAACTATCATCAGAGTGAACAGGCAACCTACAGAATGGGAGAAAATTTTTGCAACCTACTCATCTGACAAAGGGCTAATATCCAGAATCTACAATGAACTCAAACAAATTTACAAGAAAAAAACAAACAACCCCATCAAAAAGTGGGCAGAGGACATGAACAGACACTTCTCAAAAGAAGACATTTATGCAGCCAAAAAACACATGAAGAAATGCTCCTCATCACTGGCCATCAGAGAAATGCAAATCAAAACCACAGTGAGATACCATCTCACACCAGTTAGAATGGCCATCATTAAAAAATCAGGAAACAACAGGTGCTGGAGAGGATGTGGAGAAATAGGAACACTTTTACACTGTTGGTGGGACTGTAAACTAGTTCAACCATTGTGGAAGTCAGTGTGGCGATTCCTCAGGGATCTAGAACTAGAAATACCATTTGACCCAGCCATCCCATTACTGGGTATATACCCAAAGGACTATAAATCATGCTGCTATAAAGACACATGCACACGTATGTTTATTGCGGCACTATTCACAATAGCAAAGAGTTGGAACCAACCCAAATGTCCAACAACGATAGAATGGATTAAGAAAATGTGGCACATATACACCATGGAATACTATGCAGCCATAAAAAATGATGAGTTCGTGTCCTTTGTAGGGACATGGATGAAACTGGGAAACATCATTCTCAGTAAACTATCGCGAGGACAAAAAACCAAACACCGCATGTTCTCACTCATAGGTGGGAATTGAACAATGAGAACTCATGGACACCGGAAGGGGAACATCACACTCCGGGGACTGTTGTGGGGTGGGGGGAGGGGGGAGGGACAGCATTAGGAGATACACCTAATGCTAAATGACGAGTTAATGGGTGCAGGAAATCAACATGGCACATGGATACATATGTAACAAACCTGCACATTGTGCTCATGTACCCTAAAAGCCTAAAGTATAATAAAAAAATAAATAAATTTAAAAAATGAAACATTCTGTAGACTTCAAAAGGTTCTATTTTTGCATATATGTTCCTTTTGTTTTTATAAATAAATAAATAATATTAACTTAAAAATAATGGATGTAATGGCTTTGAAAATTCTGAGATTCACCAGATGGCAAATGATGCTGAAATCAATAAATGGCTTTCAAGCAAAGACAGAATCCAGGGCACTGCCAGGAAAGTGTGGTCTAAAATTGTAGCCAAAAAGATAACTGTAAAATTTTCCGTATGTTGCAGAAAGATCAAAGGTTGTGCTTTGGAATGCCATTTAGTTAGACAAATGGTCCTCTAAAATATAAAGTATGTGATATACAGATAACTCAATTGAACAATAGAACCTGCAGGAAGCTCACAGCATTGCTCTACAGCCTCCTCAACAAAAGTTCAAGAAAGAGAAGAGCATATTTCTGAAAAGGTTACTGAGTTACCCTTTGTGTATGAGTGAATCTCACTAAGATTCACAGTAAATCTACAAAAATTTGAAGGTAAATTACATATGTAAAAGTACTGATAATTTAAACTGAATAAGTCAGAGTCATTTTAAAGTGGGCCACCCAAATTTATTTAAGCAGATAGCAGGCTGAGTAAACTACTCGACTTAAATACGTTCTAACTTTTATGAAAAAGGAGGGCTATTTCAAAGGATAGAACTGAGGCCAGACAGTGGAATCAAGAAATAGAAAGCCATTAATGGGTAGGAGTAGCATTAAATCCTCATCAAAAAAAAAAGAAAAAATTAACATTTTCCCAGCTAGATTTCAGGACTCTCATTGACTGCTGACTTCTGTATGTCTCCTTTTTTCCTCTATTAAGTCAGAGTGCCTATGATGATTATTCTATGCCTATCTCATCGTTTTATGATGGATGTGTGAAAGATAGGTAAGTTGTTTCTTTAGTTTCAAAGGTCTTCAAATCAAGACAAACCATACTCAAGGAGTTGTATTTGCAGCTAGACCTGATTTAAATGACAAGATTCTAGACTTCAAGCTAATGCTGTGATGAGGTGAAGCTTTGGCAGACTTAGGATACAATTAGTGAGATGTGTGCATTACTTGGAGCAGAGCAATCTACAGTAACTGGCCTCTAAGAAGGACCTCAATGAACATTACCTCCTGGTATTCATGCTCTGGTGTAGTTTCCTCCCACAAGGTACCAGGGTTCATCTATATGACCAGTAGAATATGCCAGTAGTGATGGTATGTCATTTCTAAGATGACACTTTTTGGCATTCAAGGGTTAGCCTTCTGGGAAACATAGCGTTTGAGATTTGAAAATTTAGAAACTGAAGCAACTTTTATTCTGGTAGTTACATGCTCTCATTACTGCTTCTCTATATATATTTCTAATAATAATTAATTTAATTAAATATCTTCTTATTCTCACCATACAATTTTTTCATATTTTACTATTGGTAATGATTTTCACTACTACAGAAGTGGTCTATATCTATCTGCCTATTTATCTATGTCTCTACAAGTGCATAAATGTGTGTGTGGTGTGTGGGGGGGAGTGTATGTATATATGTGCTTATAACTTCATGGATACAAAGCTTTCATATGTGCATTTCAGTTTGCTCAGGAGTTAGCAAATTTATTTTTGGACATTTTCTCCCCTCTATTACTACGAAAAGATCCACATTTCCATTTTCATGTAATCTCTTTCTTTCTTCCTCTCTGTCACACGTGGACACACACACACACACACCCCACACTCTAAACAATTCTTCACTTGTGTAGATTTGTGTATTGCCCTCTTCTTGGTTTTGTGTCTCCAAATTATTTACTTAAATATTAAGTTAGTTAATTTAATTGTATTCCCCCTCTATAACTTCCATATACAGTTTACCTTTGAACAATATAGGTTTGAACTGCATGGGTTCACAGATACATGGATTTTCTTCTGCCTCTGCCATCCCTGAGACAGCAAGATCAATCCCTCCTGTTCTTGTGCCTCAGCCTACTCAACATGAAGATGATGAAGATGAAGACCTTTATGATGATCCATTTCCACTCAGTGAATAGTGAAGATCTTATAATTCTCTTAATAACATTTTCTCTCACTTTATTGTGAGAATGCAGTGTATAATACATATAACATGCACGACATATGTTAATTGTTTATGTTATTGGAAAGGCTTCTGATCAACAGTAGGCTATTATTATATTACCAGCAGTTAAAGTCAAAAGTGATACAGTGATTTTTGACTTCATAGGGGTCAGCACCCTAACCACTGTGTTGTTCAAGGGTTAACTGAAAATGCACTGGATTGCATGAGCGTAAGATAATAATGAGACCTTACTACTTTCCAACTGAGGTAGGGGAATTTAAATTCTGCATAATATCTGCTGTCAATAGATTTGCCTAGTAAAGTTTTATATCAAATAAGTTCTAAGTCTTATTTCACATTTTTATCTCAGTTTCTAAATGTGCCATTATTACATTGGATTCAGGGGTAAAATCCATTATAATCTGTTCCAACAAGAAGATTGTTTTTTGGTAGTCTCTTCAACTTCATATTGGGAGAAGATTATGCTCCTTGAGGATAAGATTCATACTATAGCAACTTTCTATATCCTCCATAATGTTTTGCAGATTCAGTAACTATTTACTAAATTGAGGTAAATTTGCCTATACTCTCACAAGTCATACTCTCATAAATAACCTTCTAATCCTCAATTCCTCTAAAACATAGAAAAAATTGCCAATATAAAAAAGCAAGAAAGAAGGTATTTACCATTTTTCATTCAAAATATGACTCATTCTTTCTTATACAACTACCTTTGTCAGCATTATTGCCATTGGACTGTCTAGCCCTTGATGCTGTTATATCATGGCTTGTTGATACAGAAGGTAAAGTTTGGAAAAAAGAAGCAGTTATGTAAAGCAATCTTAGAAAATCCTTGAGTTTCCAGGATTAAGAAACTCAGTCAAAACCGCTCAACTACATGGAAACTGAACAACCTGCTCCTGAATGACTATTGGGTACATAATGAAATGAAGGCAGAAATAAAGATGTTCTTTGAAACCAACGAGAACAAAGACACAACATACCAGAATCTCTGGGACACGTTCAAAGCAGTGTGTAGAGGGAAATTTATAGCACTAAATGCCCACAAGAGAAAGCAGGAAAGATCCAAAATTGACACCCTAACATCACAATTAAAAGAACTAGAAAAGCAAGAGCAAACACATTCAAAAGCTAGCAGAAGGCTAGAAATAACTAAAATCAGAGCAGAACTGAAGGAAATAGAGACACAAAAAACCCTTCAAAAAATTAATGAATCCAGGAGCTGGTTTTTTGAAAAGATCAACAAAATTGATGGACCGCTAGCAAGACTAATAAAGAAGAAAAGAGAGAAGAATCAAATAGATGCAATAAAAAACGAAAAAGGGGATATCACCACCGATCCCACAGAAATACAATCTACCATCAGAGGATACTACAAACACCTCTATGCAAATAAACTAGAAAATCTAGAAGAAATGGATAAATTCCTCGACAAATACACCCTCCCAAGACTAAACCAGGAAGAAGTTGAATCTCTGAATAGACCAATAACAGGTTCTGAAATTGTGGCAATAATCAATAGCTTACCAACCAAAAAGAGTCCAGGACCTGATGGATTCACAGCTGAATTCTACCAGAGGTACAAGGAGGAACTGGTACCATTCCTTCTGAAACTATTCCAATCGATAGAAAAAGAGGGTATCCTCCCTAACACATTTTACGAAGCCAGCATCGTCCTGATACCAAAACCTGGCAGAGACATAACCAAAAAAGAGA
The DNA here is from genome assembly GCF_028878055.3 of Symphalangus syndactylus. Classification (NCBI taxonomy): domain Eukaryota; kingdom Metazoa; phylum Chordata; class Mammalia; order Primates; family Hylobatidae; genus Symphalangus; species Symphalangus syndactylus. The sequence continues at coordinate 86,077,673 of NC_072426.2, forward strand.
ATTTCAGACCAATATCCTTGATGAACATTGATGCAAAAATCCTCAATAAAATACTGGCAAACCGAATCCAGCAGCACATCAAAAAGCTTATCCACCATGATCAAGTGGGCTTCATCCCTGGGATGCAAGGCTGGTTCAACATACGCAAATCAATAAATGTAATCCAGCATATAAACAGAACCAAAGACAAAAACCACATGATTATCTCAATAGATGCAGAAAAGGCCTTTGACAAAATTCAACAACCCTTCATGCTAAAAACTCTCAATAAATTAGGTATTGATGGGACGTATCTCAAAATAATAAGAGCTATCTACAACAAACCCACAGCCAATATCATACTGAATGGGCAAAAACTGGAAGCATTCCCTCTGAAAACTGGCACAAGACAGGGATGCCCTCTCTCACCGCTCCTATTCAACATAGTGCTGGAAGTTCTGGCCAGAGCAATCAGGCAGGAGAAGGAAATAAAGGGTATTCAATTAGGAAAAGAGGAAGTCAAATTATCCCTGTTTGCAGATGACATGATTGTATATCTAGAAAACCCCATTGTCTCAGCCCAAAATCTCCTTAAGCTGATTAGCAACTTCAGCAAAGTCTCAGGATACAAAATTAATGTACAAAAATCACAAGCATTCTTGTACACCAATAACAGACAAACAGAGAGCCAAATCATGAGTGAACTCCCATTCACAATTGCTTCAAAGAGAATAAAATACCTAGGAATCCAACTTACAAGGGATGTGAAGGACCTCTTCAAGGAGAACTACAAACCACTGCTCAATGAAATAAAAGAGGATACAAACAAATGGAAGAACATTCCATGCTCATGGGTTGGAAGAATCAATATCGTGAAAATGGCCGTACTGCCCAAGGTAATTTATAGATTCAATGCCATCCCCATCAAGCTACCAATGACTTTCTTCACAGAATTGGAAAAAACTACTTTAAAGTTCATATGGAACCAAAAAAGAGCCCGCATCGCCAAGTCAATCCTAAGCCAAAAGAACAAAGCTGGAGGCATCACACTACCTGACTTTAAACTATACTACAAGGCTACAGTAACCAAAACAGCATGGTACTGGTACCACAACAGAGACATAGATCAATGGAACAGAACAGAGCCCTCAGAAATGATGCCGCATAGCTACAACTATCTGATCTTTGACAAACCTGACAAAAACAAGAAATGGGGAAAGGATTCCCTATTTAATAAATGGTGCTGGGAAAACTGGCTAGCCATATGTAGAAAGCTGCAACTGGATCCCTTCCTTGCACCTTATACAAAAATTAATTCAAGATGGATTAAAGACTTACATGTTAGACCTAAAACCATTAAAATCCTACAAGAAAACCTAGGCAATACCATTCAGGACATAGGCGTGGGCAAGGACTTCATGTCTAAAACACCAAAAGCAATGGCAACAAAAGCCAAAATCGACAAGTGGGATCTCATTAAACTAAAGAGCTTCTGCACAGCAAAAGAAACTATCATCAGAGTGAACAGGCAACCTACACAATGGGAGAAAATTTTTGCAACCTACTCATCTGACAAAGGGCTAATATCCAGAATCTACAATGAACTCAAACAAATTTACAAGAAAAAAACAAACAACCCCATCAAAAAGTGGGCAGAGGACATGAACAGACACTTCTCAAAAGAAGACATTTATGCAGCCAAAAAACACATGAAGAAATGCTCCTCATCACTGGCCATCAGAGAAATGCAAATCAAAACCACAGTGAGATACCATCTCACACCAGTTAGAATGGCCATCATTAAAAAATCAGGAAACAACAGGTGCTGGAGAGGATGTGGAGAAATAGGAACACTTTTACACTGTTGGTGGGACTGTAAACTAGTTCAACCATTGTGTAAGTCAGTGTGGCGATTCCTCAGGGATCTAGAACTAGAAATACCATTTGACCCAGCCATCCCATTACTGGGTATATACCCAAAGGACTATAAATCATGCTGCTATAAAGACACATGCACACGTATGTTTATTGCGGCACTATTCACAATAGCAAAGAGTTGGAACCAACCCAAATGTCCAACAACGATAGACTGGATTAAGAAAATGTGGCACATATACACCATGGAATACTATGCAGCCATAAAAAATGATGAGTTCGTGTCCTTTGTAGGGACGTGGATGAAACTGGAAAACATCATTCTCAGTAAACTATCGCAAGGACAAAAAACCAAACACCGCATGTTCTCACTCATAGGTGGGAATTGAACAATGAGAACTCATGGACACAGGAAGGGGAACATCACGCTCCTGGGACTGTTGTGGGGTGGGGGGAGGGGGGAGGGACAGCATTAGGAGATACACCTAATGCTAAATGACGAGTTAATGGGTGCAGGAAATCAACATGGCACATGGATACATATGTAACAAACCTGCACATTGTGCACATGTACCCTAAAACCCTAAAGTATAATAAAAAAAAAAAAAAAAAAAATCTGAAGAATGTATAACAAAATATTAGCATTTGTTAGTCCTGGGTGGCAGATATGTGGGTGTTTTGTTTTGTTACCATTAGTATTTTCTGCATTAAACATCTCAAAGGCAAAGTAAATAGAAGGATTGTAATTGCCCTGGCTTCACCTCTTAGGGCTATTGCAAGGTTTCAATAATGAAATATTTGCGAAAGTTCCTTGTAAAATTAAAAGCTCTGTACAAATATTAAATTTTAAGCTAATCTGTTTCAAAAAAAAAAAAAAAAAAAAAGAAAATCCTTGAGTTTCCCTTAGAATCTTGTGTCTTCTACATGTTTTTTATTTCACATATTAAGTTTGCAGAGTTATGTCATAATTTCATAAGTGTATCTGTCAGAGAGCCCTTTGAAGGCCTATTTAATCCAACTAATACTATTTTTTCTTGTTTTAATACCATTAAACTTGTTCTCTCTTTGATAACTGAGGGAAAAGAGAAAGACATTCCATATAATACATCAGATGCCTAAGTGCTTTGGATAGTCATAAGCCTTTTCTCTTATAGCTTCCTAATTAGAAATACCTGCTCTTTGGAGTTAAGTTTTCCAACTTGCTCCTTCCGTTTTATAATAGTCTATTTAGGAAGACTATTATCAAATAAAAATCAGAATGATAAGTGGACACCTATTTTAGCCTTGGGATTTACATCACAATTCCCTAAGACTTTATATTTCCAGAAAAGAAATTCAAACTAAAGATCACAATTACTATTATTATGGTAATCCTGATAAGATGTGCATTTTAACTAAAAGAAGTTCCCACTATTTTTTTCTTTCTACTTTTCAATAATCCTTGGGACCTTAGTAGGAGTGTGCAATAGTCTTGTGGTATATTTTTAGTTTAAAAGTCTATCTAATTACCACTTGGTAGATATTATTCAAACTCACTTTTGAATCCAAGTGTTTTTACCCTCATAGAATTTTTTTACAGGAGTATTTGCTTGTTTCTATTATACTATAACTATTGGAGCTACTAGGAGGCCTTTTAAATTTCAACAACAAATAGGCAGAATGGAGACTAACTGAAGGGTTGATGGGCTTAAAGAATAAATAACCTAACAAAGGCTAATGGCAAAATCAACATTAGGAACCAAGTCACTTTACTTGGGATTAGTGGATACCAAAATGTGCTTTCTCTGAAGGAGCACTTTACAAGGAAACATGAAAATCCACCTTTGTTGTCCTTCAGCTAAAGGGAATAAAATCATGTACTTTCTATAATTCTAACCCTGTTATGACAGATGCTACATAAACTCAAGTGGAACTCTGACTGCCCTGAGAGCTGAATAAAACGCATCCCACCATCCATTGCTGCTGCATCAAGGTATTAAAAAGACAGAAGGAAGAGGCAAGAGAGGCACAAGTTCAACAGTGTGAGGGACTTGGACACAATGGGAAGGAGAAAGAAATAAATGTCTGAATGTCATTGAAAGAACAGACAACAAAGGCATATGTAAGAAGCCTGCTAAAGCTATGGGACCTCAGAAGCCTATTTGTAAGAACTACAATTTAGAATAGGGAACTTGCAATACAATGCCTGACCTTTATTTCCTTACCTGCCTCGATCTTGTCAAAACCTTTGATTGATTTTTGTATGAACATGAATTACTGCTACAATATTCAGTTGAACTACATGAATTTCTCAAAGCAGTAATACAGTGCTACAGCATAGCTTAACATTGTTTAATTAATATGGTTTGCTTATATTTAAGTCATTTCTAAGAGACCTATGAAAACACAGTCAGGAGATCTATTTCTGATGTATTTCCAAGGCTAAAAACAAAAAATGCTGTTAATGCATAAACAGTCAAAAAGCCACGCATTGTGGTTTTACAGGGACTTCTAAAGATGATTGTTGCATGAGGGCCTCTGCCTTTATAAGGGAAATGTGTAGATTTTAACTACCTCTGTATTATAATGTTTGTGTTTTGAAAAAGAAAATCATGTTTCTGCACTAAAAAATAAATTCCTAATCAAACCTTTAAAATTAACATTTAGAACAGGGACAGAAACTTCTATTGTTTCCTAAGTGTTTTGTTGTTGTTGCTGTTTAGTTTTAAATCATTTTTAGAAGTTTTCTTGAGGTACAATTGATATAAAAATTATACACCTTTAATATATTCACTTGGATGAGTTTGGACATGTGTGCATACACCAATACCATCATCACAGCCAAAAATTCACCTCCAAAAATTTCCTTTTGTTCTTTTTTAATGGTGGTAGCATATTTTTAAGAATTCAGCCTTTGAGCAGGGTACTAAGGATCTTCCACAACAAATGGGAAAGTAAATGAACTAAGTCCATATAAAGGGTTAGCTGTCAGTGAGATATTCAAGTTATGACCAAACCCTCAAGAGGCTTGTAAACTGACTGTGGGTTTCCAGTTTGGTTATCCACAGAGAGGGCTTCATTTGCTCATTCACCTGTTCATTCATATAACCACTCATTCATTCTTAAGAAGAGGTATTTGTCCATATCTCACCATGTGGATGAGCAGATGGTTAGTTCTCACTTCTTTTGCCATTAAGTGTACTCACCCTTGAGCTCCAGGATGATATTTTCTCTCACTTTGCTTCATTACTAAAGTGGCTATCAAGATTCCCTCCCCTACCTTCTTTAATTTTTTCAATGTTTAAGAGCTGTAGTTAATTTCTGGACTCCTTTAGTAGCACATGCAGATATATACCACTCAAGGCCTGTTGGATTAAACTGTTAAATTTGTCATCTAGCTAATATTTTCTCAGAACTAGACAAATTAAACAGATTTAATTGTTGAAATTATTTCAAAAGATAAACAATCACAGAATGGAAATAAACTACAGAAAGTAGGGAACATGAGTAACTAAATCTCCTAGGAAACATCTGCTGCAGATGGTAAAGTATCCAGTCTCATTGTTATAAATGAGTTTCAAAGAATCTCAGAGCAGATTTACAAAATTTTACCGCACTAACAAATGGCAGCCAACCGCTGTAATGAACACAAAATACTCTACCATCCTTTGTACCTCCTTAAATTAAGCCAATTTCTGCTTACACAGAAAATCTTCTGTGGGAAACACTGCTTAGATTATGCAAGCACATTAATCTCGAAGCCACAAAAGCTTGCTTCAGAAAACTTCTTAATATTTTTCTTGTGAGTTATTCTCTTTATGCTTTTCACATTACAATATTACCAAGTTATCATAACGTATTTTCTTCACTCCCAGAGCAAGATAAGACTCTAGTTGTTGCTGGGAACTATGCATTGTCTAAATATGGGTTCACATTCTCCCACAGTGATTCTGGAATCATACACACAAATGAGATCACTGCTGTCAGATCACTGGGATTAAGACTCAACCTCTCTACTCACTGGCCATGTAAATATAGATACAGTACTCAGATCCTCTGAGGCTTAGCTAATTATTGGTCGATTTGGTCTATACTTACCACATTAACTATTTGAAAGGATTCATTGATATAACGTGCTGAGAACAGTTCCTGACTCATAATCATTATTAAGCCAATATTTACCAATATGTGACATTAAAATAGATACTACTATTAGATAATAGTTCATACTATACATTCAATATTTAAACAACAGAATTATAATTTTGTGAAGTAAATCTTGTACTCAAATAAACAGAAAATCTAATTCTATAATTATTTTCTGCAATATTGGGTCATAGAACCAACAAAGAATATATGACTGGCTTAGATGTATGCATTTACTTATGCAATTAGTAATAAAATTCTTCACTCATTCCTAGATTTGAATCCCAGATGCTCTGCATAGCAGCTGTATAGTCTTGGACAAGTTGCTTAATCTGTCTGTACCTCGATTTCCTCATTTGTACTCCAATTTTCTTATGTGGTAAATAAAAAATTACTTAACTCAGAGCTATGAGGTCAGTTTTATCTGAGAGAATCCAGAAAAACAAATACTTAACACACATTTCCTACCATTCAACATGCATAATACTCAAGGAAATTTTAGATCTCTGTACATGATTAATATATTAAATCCTCGAACCGACTATAATGTCTGAAAATGCATGTCTTTATGTCACTGTACCTCTCATTGCACTTGGCACAGTGTTGTGAATATATTTGTCGTTTGTATGTTCTTTCTACCATACAATTCTGCCACTCCAATTAGCCTATTGTGTTGGAAAACAATTGAGTGCTTGCCTTATGTTTTACTAAATTTATACGGAACTTCGTTGATACTTCCTTGCCCTTCAGATGCTGGGACTCACTGGTTGCTTTCTAGTTCTCAGGAGTCTCTGAGTGACTCCATCCTTTACACTTGCCCTGCAACATCACCCTCAGCCCTAGACAAAGCCAACATCATTTTTAAAAACCTGCAAATATGTCTGCAATTCACTGTATGAATGTTCTCATTCTATCGAAACCCTGACCTCACTAACTCAGTGGAGCAATACAGGATGATAAAGTAGTTTATATGAAAGTCATAGAAAGTTTGCTTTGTTTATTCATCCAAACATATGTTTTTAAAGGACAAGGCTTTTATCTGAAACAAATAAAATTATATTTTGAAATTTCAAATAATGTGACTAATAGATTATGAATTCATTTCCAAATATAGAAATAATTAAAACACTTGGGGGCATAGAAAAAGTGAGGGCTGTATCTATTCTTTTCTTACATTAATTTTACCCTAGCTGCCAGAATTTAGTACTTTTAATATCAATTGAGAGATTTAAGGCTATTATAATTTTCCTATTTTGATTTTCCTCTTCTATTTATAACTCACTTAAAGTAATTTGATAGTATTCACTGTGATGTGTCCCCATATATCAAACATTTAAAAAATACATTTGGAACCAAAGCAAAGAGATATATATATATTTTTTTTAATTTAATTTAATTTTTTTTTTGAGATGTAGCCCAGGCTGGAGCACAGTGGCGCAATCTCTGCTCACTTCAAGCTCCTCCTCCTGGGTTCACGCCATTCTCCTGCCTCAACCTCCCAAGATTTTTAGTAGAGATGGGGTTTCACCGTGTTAGCCAGGATGGTTTCAATCTCCTGACCTCAGGATCTGCCCGCCTCGGCCTCCCAAAGAGCTGGGATTACAGGTGTGAGCCACCATGCCTGGCACAAAGATATATTTTACTAATACCACAGAGGTATAATCTGCTGCTATTTCTTGATCAGAAGTAAACAAGTGTCTTCACAGCAGTTGATCTAATTTTCTTCCCCATTCATTCAATGGTATTTTTTGATTATAGAATATATTGAATTATATAATGATAAATCCTTTTTCTTTTTTTTCAGAAATGGCTTCTGTTACTGAGGCTGGATTGCAGTGGCGCTGTCTTGACTCACTGCAGCCTCTGCCTCCTGGGCTCAAGGAATCCTTCTACCTCAGCCTCCTGAGTAGCTGGGACTACAGGTGAGCACCACCATGTCCACCTATATAATTTTTGTATTTTTTTTTTTTTTTTTTTGTAGAGACAGGGTTTCACTGTGTGGCCTAGGTTGGTCTCAAACTCCTGGGCTCACACCATCCACCTCCCTCATCATCCCAGAATTCTGGGATTACAGTTGTAAGCCACTGCACCTGGCTGAGAAGGCTTTTTATTATAGGTTGTTCTTATTGTTTTATTTATTTGGTTTGCTTGTTGGTTTTCAAGGTAAGTTTGACATATAAGGTGGTATAATGTTTAAAGGTCAAGTTATAGAGATAGCTAGATTGAAGTTCAAATCCAGAGCCAAGTTACTTAGACTCTCTAAGGACCTGTTTTTTCCCTTATAAAATTAAAATAAAGTGGATAGCCACTTCATAGGTTTGTAATAAGAATTAATATGATCATGATGTCACACAGTCGCAAAGAGATACTGAAACTTGGCTCTGCCAAAAAATATTAGCTATTGCCATTATGATTGTCCTCCTTAATACCTAAGGCATTTGCTGACAATCAGGTTACTCATCATGTCCTTCCAGGAAAAAACTTTAAGAATGTTGAAAACTTAGGAACTACTTTTAAAATTTAATTTTCAGACCTGACATAACACAGCTGAGGAAGACAGGTGGTAGCTGATTGGGGATAGATGTAGAGATCATTAATGGTATAAGAGTGTGAGAATGTGAAGCAGGATAGGATATGATATTACTCATACAGATCACAAATACATGTCAAAATTATATTTATCATTCATTTAAGTAAAATTCAACATTGTTTTCTTCAAAGAAGAAATTACACATTTCGCTCTACCTATTTAACTCTGGAAAATTTTACAAATTGAGCATGTCATTTTTTAGTATGAATTCCTTTATTTCAGCTACCCTGCTAACTTTGCCTTTGGCATGATGAGCAGAAAAAAAAAGAAACAGAATGGTTAGTTCTGGAATATGAAAAAGTGTCCAAGAAGAGGAGTAGTCTTGAGAAGTAGGGAACAGGATGAAGTCACTGGGGACAGAAGGGTAGGAGGGAGCGGGACCAGACAAACACTGAGCTCTGCATGCACACGTAACGGTCTAAAATTGTCATCCAGCACGCAGACTCTAGGTCAAGATAACCAAGATGAATTGCAACTTCCCCACAAGCAATATGACTTTGGGTAAGCTATTTAACTTTTCTGAGTCCTAGTTTCTTCAACTGATAAATAAAAATGATGGTCATATCTACTTCAAAAAATTGTGATAACTGATTAATACATGTAATGAATAGTGTTTGGCATTTAGCTTAATAATAAGGCATTTCATTAAAATATTAGCTACTTTTGTTAGCTAGCAACTCTCAATTTTGCCTAAAGCTGATCCCATATCTAGGGTTAGGTTTTGAAAGAAATTCATCACCATCAGAAGTAGGTCTGGAAGTTATAAAGGAAAGCTTTAAAAAAAAACAAATATGTGCAACACCTAATTACAAAGAATCCATTGGGAAACCCCCATTGAGCCCAAGTAGATGGCACATGTCCCCTTTGGGCATGCAACTCAGTTCCCTGAGGGTCAGTATACTGTCTTTGTTTCAAAGGTCCCAAGGCAAACTTTTTAATAATTGCGATCCCACTCAATAGTCATGTTCACTTACTTTATGGGTACATTTGTGGCATATTTTAAAATGTGAAGTTGAGTGCATTTCACTTGAAAACCAAAGGCATGTAATGACAACATGCTATAGAGGAAAAATTATTGATTTGTGTAAATAGGCAGATCTCGTTTGTATTCTAGCTCCATCACTTCCTAATTTTGTGATGTGGGCAATTTATATCCTATGTGAGCTTGTGTTTCCTCTACAATATGAGATAATTTCTACTTTGAAGTACTGTTATAAGGGTTAAATATAAATTACTTTCTGGTTTATGATGTTGGTATATACTATTTCCATGCATGATAGTTATTTTTATGAATAAGATTTTAACAGTAAGCCATAGAAAAGTACAATGTAAGACTGATTCTTAGAATCTATCAAAACAGGTTGTAAAAATGACTTAAAGAAACATCTAGCATGGCAGTGACTAACATTTTGAAAAGCTTAATTTTTCCATTGAGAACTATAGCCCAACACAGTGTCTGTGCTTCAGTGTTCCTCTTGTCAGGAAGGATAATATCTGTGATGCATGGACTAACTCTAATGAAAATTTTTATTCTTAAGACACAAAATATTTCCCAGTACAGTACATAAGGTCTTTGTGCTCATGTCAGCATTGGAGATAAATTTCTGGGAAAGAAGTAGAGAAACTGCTCATTTCTATAGACATCAAAACACCAAAGTAAAAGTGAAAATAAAGGTACGCTGCAGACTTTTTTTTAATGCCTAAACTGAAAAGTATACCTATCAGGAAACATCCAAGTCACGAATTACTTTAAATATGTTTTTAAAACAGTGTGCTTGTTTTATAACCACAGATTCATGCTATTTACCTGATATTCCCCAGTGGTTGCTTTGTGGGGCTCAGTGCCATCCTTGGAGCAATAAAAAGCATTTCCTCTGCACTAGTAAAAAACCGGCTACTTCTCACATAAACCTTGGAGGGCTCCCTTCAGTGGGCTTAGTGATCAGCAAATCATGTCAAATAACCCTTTTTATTATTTTTGACATAATAGTGTTCCTAGCAGGCAGTACTCAAGAATTCCCAGATTCTTAGCTTTAAATTCAATATACTCTTTTGTATTAAAAGTCAAGCTATTTATTCACAGTAGTTCTTAGGTCCACGTTTCATTTTACACATATATGTGGATGTAATAGCTTTTTCCTTAGAACTTTTAAAAAAATAGAATTCAGTAAAAGTCCTGTATTTGTATTTTCTGTGTGCCAAGAACAGATAACCGTCATTAATGTGAGCCAAATTTGAATTGAGGAGCTGAAATTAGGAGGAATTGAAAAACACCTGAAATAAATCTTCAAGTAATGAAGGGGAAAGTTTACTTTAGAATTAGTGTATCAAAAATGGGAAAATTGGCTGGGTGCAGTGGCTCACGCCTATAATCCCAGCTCTTTGGGAGGCTGAGGCATGCAGATCACCTGAGGTCAGGAGTTCGAGACCTGCCTGGCCAACATGGTGAAATCCTGTCTCCACAAAAAATACAAAAATTAGCCAGGCATGGTGGCACATGCCTGTGGTCCCAGCTACTCAGGAGGCTGAGGCAGGAGAATCGCTTGAACCTGGGAGGCAGAGGTTGCAGTGAGCCGAGATCATGCCACTGCACTCCAACTTGGGTGAGAGAGTGAGAGTCCATAAAAATAAATAAATAAATAAATAAATAATAAATAAATAAAAATTTTTTTAAAGTCGTTGCTTTATTTTTTAAAAAAATAATAGTTTCAAAATGTATACATGTAAAATCTAACTGGGAATACTTTGTACCTACTTGTAGCCCAAGATTAAGTTTATTCTCAATTACTAGGAGGTTTGCACAATAGAGTACATATTTAATCTGTATGACTAAAAGCCTCATTGTCAATGTGACTAGTCATCATTATCACATTCGTGAATCTCCTGACTATAACCTGCACAGATGGTCTATCTACAAGGCTCTGGGATAAGAAACTTGCTGTCTGTCTACAGAGGAAGCTGTTTTCACTTCCAGATAGTTCTGAATATTTGAAAGTACTTGCTGATTTAGAGTCAAACTATGTCTTGCTGTAACATCCACAATTTCTGAACTTACATTTGAGATAAACCAAGATTAGACTAGACCATGCCTTCAAATGACAGACTCTCAAATGTGATGCATTTTTTTTAAAAAAACTGCATGTCCAGGATACTCTACCTGGAGAAAAACACAGCTCTCATTAACCTTGTCCAGACATTAAACTTATAAGAGAAAATCATTATTTTCCTTGTAGCCAAATTATTTGCTAAATTGTTTTTAGGCAGGATTAATAAACCTTTACTGTAAAGGGAAAGAGGCTAAGATTTTAGGTTTTGTGGGCCATATAATCTCTACACAACTATTTAACTCTGCTGTTGCAGTGAGAAAGCATTTATAGACAATACACAAATGAATGTGTCCATGCTGCAATAAAACTTTATTTACAAAACCAGTCTCTTGGCTGGATATGGCTTGCAGGCCATAATTTGCCAACCCTTGGTTTACAGCCTAGCTAGCTAAATACTGCTTGTTGTAGTAAAATCTTGCTTTTTAAAACATATGCCTCTCATCCTAGCATTGTCATTATATGTGTGTGGTTTATTGTTAAATATGTAATATTTAAGAGTCTTTCCTATTTAGTTTTATTGACTAAAAGCTGTTTCATAATTATAATACACAGACATCTATATAGGTTTTTATTTTATCATTCAACTTATTAGCTAATCCTTAGAGTTGTTTCACTTTTCATGTGTTTGACAGATGAACATGTCTAAAACACTGATGAAAATGTTACCAGAATATAAACAAAAATGAATTTTTCAAGTTAAAACCATTTTATTTGTTAGTAATACGTAACTATTAACCATTAAATAATTTACCAAGTTATTCCATTACCTAATCCATATTGCTCCTTCTTGTCCACAAGAATATAGTAAGGTACATTACCAAATACATACCTCTGACTTTAGTGGGCATTTAATGTATTATTAGAGGATCCTGATATCTGTCTTTCTTAAGGAAAACAAACTCATCCCTAGTGATTATGCTTTCTTCATCTAACACTATAATATTAATAACATTTTTAAAAATGTGTAATAATTAACACTAGATTTACAGAGTATTTTTAGACAGTTTTCTAAAATTATCTGAAAAATTTGGCCAGAATCAGTATAAAAGTCACATCTGAGCTTATGGAAGCCAACTTCATTCCACTCCAAAAGTACAACATTTTATATTTTTAATTTTATCTTTTAAAATGTTTTAGCATAAAGGTAGTGGAAGATGTTACTAAAGGCAGCTTAGATAGTAACACATTTGTCGTCTCAGTTAACACAAAGACCATAGATGGGGCAGATCTGCAGGATGCAAAAACTTTCTTTTTTCTCACCTCATAGTAGCCGTATGGCTACTGCAATTCTCTGGTTTCATGTGCTTACAAAATGTCCTTTAGTCAAAAACAAAAAGAAAGAGAAAGAGAGAAAGAAAGAAAGAGAGAGAAGAAGGAAAAAAGACAGAGGAAAAATAATTTCTTCATGTGTCCATTTAAATTAACAAAGACGTGAATTGTCCCAGACCTTCCTGTGATGATTAATTTCATGTGTCAGTTTTACTGGGCTAAGGGTTGCCCACATGGCTGATAAAACATTATTTCTGAGTGTATCTGTGTTTCCAGAGAAATTAGCATTTGAATAGGTAGACTGAGTGAAGAGGATCATCCTCACCAATATCTATGGGCATCCTTCAATCTATTCAGAGCCCAAATAAAACAAAAAGGCAGAGGAAGGGTGAATTTAATCTGTCTTCTTGAGCTGGGACATCCATCTTCTCTTATCCTCCGATATTGGAACACCTGGTTCTCAGACTTTTGGGCTTAGGTTGAACTATATCACTAACTTTCCTGGGCCTCCATCGTGCAGGCAGGAGATTGTGGAACTTCTCAGCCTCGACATCCTTGTGAGCCAGTTCCTCCCAAGAATTATCTTCTTCTAGCTATCTCTGTCTCTATCTCTATCTATCTCATCTGTATCAGTATCTGTATCTCTGTGTCATCTATATCTATCTCTATCATCTGTATCTTTATCTCATCTATCTCTATCTCTACCTCTATATCTATATCTATCTTAGTTATCTATCTCATTTATGGTTCTGTTTCTCTGGAGAACCTTAACTAATATAGTCCTTATCTTACAACTCACTTGCCAGCTTACCATGATTATAACCAAGTTGATCACTTCAAAGGAATACTAAATAATATATATTGTTTACACTAAGAGTTGGCTAGCCACCCTCCTCAAGCTGAATCTGGCCCCCACCTCACTTAGTAGAGCAAGCAAACTAAATGTAGATTATATATTTTTACTCATTGAAAAAAACCCAAAGAATAACTTATCATGACATGCTAAAATTTAAATTTTGATATACAAATAAAATTTTATTAGAACACAATTATATTTATTCATTTACATTTACATTCTTTGCCTATGGCTACTTTTACACTAATGCAGCAGAGTTTGTTGGTTGAGACAGAAACAGGCCGATAAAGACCAACATTTTTACAATATGACCCTTTACAAAAAAAAAATTGACCCTTGGTTTAGACTGATCAATCATCCTATGGGAGGATTTTATTGATTTTCATTTGTAGCCAACCAAGCACATTTTTTTTCTTGGCTAGGATAAATTTAGAACATCTATGTCCTTCCTTAACATAGCCCCACATACTTGAAAGTCTGATTCTCTCATAACTATATTTTTTTCTCTGCTGTTAAAATTTGAGCTCATTCTCTTCAGAAATAAAGAAAGTAACAAAATAGAAACTGAGCAGTCCCATTTTTATTTTGCCATTTATGAGGGCCTATACCACCTAGTGGTGATTTAGTATGTATTTAACAACCAGTTCACTGAGAAAAACTGCTATATTTTTAGTTTGCTTAATTTAGTGGCGTTGAATATTTCCTCTATGACCAATTTTGGCTTACAATATGATTTCTTTGAATGCAAAGTTGGGAGGAGATGAGCACTGTGTTCTCCTATGAGGAGTTCCATCTGGCTCAAACGTAAACACTATTAATATCACTTTGCTCTAGACATGTGATTCTCCTTCATAATGCTTCTTGCATTAACTGCAATATAAAAGTTACAATCATTATTTTTGAAAAACTCAATTTGTATAGGACTCTTGATAATATTTTAATATGTATATATTTTATAATAATTTTTATTGATATTTTTTCTTCTTTTATACTTTTTTGTTTTTTTGTTTATTTATATAGTCAGTTTTCACATTAAATAGGAGAAAAATTGACATTGTTTAATTCACACCCAGGGAAATTCTGTGTGAATGATATCATATTATATTTCTTTTAATGCTCTAAACAATGTTGTGAGGTGTTATCTCTGATTTGCATATGAAGAAACATATTCCGAGATTAACACATTGCCCAGTTTCACACAGGGAATAAATTGGAGCACAGGAGTTCTATATACATAGACCTGTATGACTTCACAGAGTGAAATGGACAGATAAACAATTCACTTTCCAGGAGAAATCACAGGACAATGGATATCAGAAGAAATGATGGGACCAGGGCAATATTGGATGTTTTGTATACAAAAAACTAATTTGGGCAACAAATAAGGATATAAAGTCACTGAAGCAAAGTATATATCACCAAATCTAAAAGAAAATATGCTATTGGTAGGCCATGGCTACATTATAAAAAACATTTCATTTCACATAAAATACTAATACTACACTATGACTATGAGTTAATATTAAAAAATTGACCACATAGGAAATAGGAGAAAAAAGTAACAACACTATGGAAAGCAAAGAAAATGACTGCAAGAAGCAGCTATCACCACCATCTCCTGGCCACATACGGACCTCCTCAGAAGCTTAGATGAACAAAGGGAAGAGACTGGAGTTATTAAAATTTGTAAACTCAGAGTAAAAGCCTTCCTGAGCTGAGGCTAGACCTCTGAGAGAGAGATAGGTTCCAACTGCTGCTGTTATCTCTGAAGAGGCACTTTCTAGGGCTTTGAAAAAATTGGTAAACTGAAAAAATTACTGCTCCTAGGGCAAGGGGATGTTCTTGGGAGAACATCGGCAAGGACAGCAAACAAACAGGAAAAGGAGATCTATTCTTCCATTCTCTTGCCTATGTTTCTCTAGTACCTCCGAATAGCAGAACGTAGCAGGATCCCACTTGAACGAACTTGGAAAATGTAGCTTGCTGATCCCCATCACGACATCATGGCAAATTTATTTCAGAGAAATGTGGCTGAAGATCAAGATTATTAGTAAATCAATTTTCTTCCCTAATTTTTAATCTGTATTGATTTCTTATAACATGAATATCTGTGATTACAGAGACCTCAGTATTTTCTTTTTCTTCTGTAGCAGCATTTCCATCTTTTTTGAAGTTCTACCTCTCTTTCACTTCTAGTTCACACCATGTGAGAGCAATGGACCTGATCATCATGGGCAGTGGTCATAATACGTCTCAACCTGTCCAAAATAAAGATTAACCATATGGTTTATTTTGTAATATGCTTATGATCCAACCTAGTGTATTGAGAAACTTAACTAGAAATTTTGTTGAAATTATTGAGGAAAACAATGTTCATTTTCTGAAAAAGTAGCTTAGCTAGTAAGATATAAACTCACTGCTACTAGTGGCCATCTTGATGTGGAACAATACTGAGAATATTTCTTCAGGTAATCCTACAAGAAATGTGTGCAAAACAGAAAAGAGAAAGTTACAATGAGAAATTTCTTACATACTGTATTCAGTAGAGCCTCAGGGTAGCTCTAAATCTAGATACTTACTAAGAATACTATTGATAATAAATAATACTCATATAGCAAATACTATGTGCTAAGCATTCTTTCATGTACTTTATATGATTAACATATCTAATACTCACAAGGACTGTATGAGATAGATATTATTGTCCAGTTTTATTACGTTCTGCAAATAAAATGCCCTGACAAATTATATTCTCTCAATCATCTCTTTCGTTTGCAATCAACATTTTATATGTATTCACTTATTATGTATCAATCCTTTGATTTCTCAAAATTTATTTAGGGGTATATAAATATTTTGCTACCACTAGAATTAGCAAAAATTTAAGGTTAAATTTTCAAACATGTTATTGCCCTCATCATACTGTAGCAAGAATTAGTAATCAATGATACACTAAGGATTAAAGTCAAGTCCTAGAAAAATCTCATAGTTAAAATATTAAATAACATTAAGTGATACAATTTGGTCCCAAGTACGTACTTCTGAAGAAAATATATTTTTCTTATTAAAAGTTCTACAAGATTTGATAAATTGAGATATTCCATTTCCATCAGTTGAGAATACGGTTTCTTATTTGTTTTTTGATCTTTGTTGGTTTGTAAAGTTTTTGTCTGAAATTAGGACTGCAACTCCTTTGCAAATAATTCCTCGGGTAGCTCATCTAAGCTCTGAAAGGCTACAACAGCTCTCAAAATCTCAACAGAGGGAAATAAAATACTTCACAGTTGTAATGATTTTCTCTTTATATATATATACTTTCTGAAAAAGTAGAGTGAGAATACTATTTGGGAACTGATTTGAAAGTCCATAACTATTAAAAATTGCAAAAATTTTTATGGAGCATATTTATTTCAGAAATCAGTATCAAAGCCTGAAAAAAGAAGTCTTAAATGTCTACATAATTCTCACAATGTTTTATATATATATATATATATATGTAAAAATAAGAGAGTTGGTCAAAATTGCTCATATTAAACATGTTCCAATTACTACCCTACTTTAAACAAGAACCTTATAAATTCCTAAAATATATAAAATGTAAGGAATGGTACAAATAATGCTCACTTCTTGGAGATGAAGTGAAGATGAAACATAAACCCTATTTATTTATCCCAATTATTCCATTTCACATACCCACAAAGGACACTATTCTGTCACCATTTAACCCCATTCCCCAAAATCTCCTCATAAATGCAGTTTCAAAAACAGCAAAACTATGGAAATTAAAATGTCATGATGTTACCAAACATGCTATGTAATTATGGACATCTTCTCCCAATGCTTAACCCTCCAAATAGTCATTCTGTTACAGTCTATTACCAGAGGGTGTTAACAGTAGAAAGAGAGAGTCATCTTTATCTGTAATTTGCTGCTTGCTTGCTTTGTGTGCCATAGTTAACACTATTCAGGACCAAGAGTGTTATAAAATTGTATTTTTCTTTCCAGATAATATGGTTTTTCTGCATCATTTTCAGTTGATATCACTACTGATCTATTTTTCATGACTCACCACATACTGGCTTGTGTTGTTATTCTGTATTGATTTAGGTTATTGCTAGCAATGTAGCAGAAACTCTGATTTCCAAGATCAGCAGCTACTAACTATGATTTCTCACCCAGGAGCATGAGGAGGGAATATACACAGCTCAGTGTTGTTGTTGCTTTTTTTTTCCTTAACATCAAAGCTGTTAGCGAAATAATCAAGAACTACTTTTACTGTGAATGTCAGCTTGTGAAAATCGACATGATATAGATCCAGCCTGACTCCCATTGGTCTCAAATACTTAATTAATTAGAAAGAAGGCACACCATGAAACAGTTGGGGCTTGACCTTTAAAATGAAAATGGAATATAATTAGATTTGAAAGTGTAAACGGGTATAAAAGGAAAGGCTTAGTGAAAAATGATTATATTATTAATACTTGAAATTAATATTAGAATTAACAATTCAGATGTAAATAATGTTCTTTTAATTTAGAAACTGTCATACTTACCAGAGCTAAAGGAGCATTTTTCTTTTGTTATAAATGGAAATGTGCATAAAATATGTTTGTTTCAACCTTTACAAAAGTGTCCTTCAGATCCCATAATGTATTACTAAATAAAACTAAAATCTAGCCTGAAAAATCTCCATACTCACATACTTAGCAGGTAAACAAACTAAAAGCCTAAGTTTAGTAGTATGTTTCCCCGTAACAACAGCTTAGTCTCAGCCAATCCCAGTAGCTATACTTTAATCACTCATAGGCGGCCAACTGGTTAAACCTTGTTTAAATAAGGCAAATGCTGAGCTGTAACCAATCCAGCTGTCTCTGTACCTCAGTTTCGGTTTCTGCGTTTTACATTTTTTTCCCATAGATATTTGACCATGTGACAGTGCCAAAGTCTCTCTGAAATTTCTTTGATTCTAAGGGCTGATTTGCAAATCATTTTTTTTCTTTTCTCAGTTAAACTCTCTTAAATTTGCCTAAAGTTTTTCTTTTAACAGTATCAATAATTCACATATTTTGGAGGTGGGGAATAAGAATATACCTCATAGCACCTAGGTCCCAATAGACTTTAAACAAGAGAGGTTTCCAAGAAAACTGAGTGAAATATAACAGGCTTTCTCTGGGACTGGCCTACAAAGAAGGGCATTACATAATGATAAAGTGTTGAATTGAACAAGAAAACTTCACTATTCTAAATATTAATATTTATGCATCCAAAACAGGAGCACCCAGATTCACAAAGCGAGTTCCTAGAGACCTTCAAAGAGACTTAGACTCCCATAAAATAGTAGTGGCAGAAAAACGTAGTTAGGTAAATTGATAAGCATCATTTCATGTATCTATTATCTCTTTGTTAATAGTTCTCATTGCACTTTAAAAAAGGCTAGTTAAAATGTTTAAGCATTTCATAACTGTTCAATTTAAAATAGAATAACCTGCTCCTAAATGACTTTTAGGTAAATAATGAACTTAAGGCCAAAATTAAGAAGTTCTTTGAAACGAATGAGAAAAAAGATACAACATATCAGGATCTCTGGAACACAACCAATGCGGTGTTAAGATGGAAATTTACAGCACTAAATACCCACATCAAAAAGTTAGAAATATTTCAATTCAACAACCTAACATCACAACTAAAATAACAAAAGAACCAACAAAAAAACAGCCCCAAAGCCAGCAGAAGACAGTAAATAACCAAAATCAGAGCTAAACTGAAGGAGATTGAAACACAAAAGTATTCAAAAGATCAATGAATCCAGGAGTTGGCTTTTTGCAAAGAAATCAATAAAATAGAAAGACTGCCAGCTAGACTAATAAGAGAGAAAATCCATATATAACACAATCAGAAACAATGGAGGAGATATTACCACCGACTCCAAAGAAATACAGATAACCATCAGAGAATATTATGAATATCTCTATGCACACACAAGAAAATCTAGAAGAAATGGATAAATTTCTGGACACATACACCCTCCCAAGACTGAGCCAGGAAGAAATTTTGAATCCCTGAACAGGCCAATAGTGAATGAGCTCTGAAACTGAATCAGTAGTCCCAGCCCCAGCGACACAGAAGACGGGTGATTTCTGCATTTCTGCTTGAGGTACCGGTTTCATCTCACTAGGGAGTGCCTAACAGTGGGTTCAGGACAGTCGGTGAAGCGCACTGTGCGCGAGCCGAAGCAGGGCGAGGCATTGCCTCACTCGGGAAGCGCAAGGGGTCAGGGAGTTCCCTTTCCTAGTCAAAGAAAGGGGAAACAGACGGCACCTGGAATATCGGGTCAGTCCCGTCCTAATACTGCGCTTTTCCAACGGGCCTGGAAAACGGCACACTGGGAGATTGTGTCCCGCACCTGGCTCGGAGGGTCGTATGCCCACAGAGTCTTGCTGATTGCTAGCACAGCAGTCTGAGATCACGCTGCAAGGCGGCAACGAGGCTGGGGGAGGGGCGCCCGCCATTGCCCAGGCTTGCTTAGGTAAACAAAGCAGCCAGGATGCTCGAACTGGGTGGAGCCCACTACAGCTCAAGGAGGCCTGCCTGCCTCTGTAGGCTCCACCTCTGGGGGCAGGGCACAGACAACCAAAAACTCAGCGAGAACCTCCACAGCCTTAAATGTCCCTGTCTGACTGACAGCTTTGAAGAGAGTAGTGGTTCTCCCAGCACGCAGCTGGAGATCTGAGAACGGACAGACTGCCTCCTAAAGTGGGTCCCTCACCCCTGAGCAGCCTAACTGGGAGGCACCCCCCCAGTAGGGACAGACTGACACCTCATTCAACCAGATACTCCTCTGAGACAAAACTTTCAGAGGAACTATCAGACAGCTGAATTTGTGGTCTCACGAAAATCCGCTGTCCTGCAGCCACCGGTGCTGACACCCAGCCAAACAGGGTCTGGAGTGGACCTCTAGTAAACTCCAACAGACCTGCAGCTGAGGGTCTTGTCTGGTAGAAGGAAAATTAACAAACAGAAAGGACATCCACACCAAAAACCCATCTGTACATCACCATCATCAAAGACAAAAAGTAGACAAAACCACAAAGATGGGGAAAAAACAGACCAAAAAAACTGGAAACTCTAAAAAACAGAGCACCTCTCCTCCTCCAAAGGAACGCAGTTCCTCACCAGCAATGGAACAAAGCTGGATGGAGGATGACTTTGATGAGTTGAGAGAAGAAGGCTTCAGACGATCAAACTACTCTGAGCTACGAGAGGAAATTCAAAACAATAGCAAAGAAGTTAAAAACTTTGAAAAAAAAATTAGAAGAATGGATAACTAGAATAACCAATGGAGAGAAGGGCTTAAAGGAGATGATGGAGCTGAAAGCCAAGTTTCGAGAACTACGCGAAGAATGCAGAAGCCTCAGTAGCAGATGCGATCAACTGGAAGAAAGGGTATCGCTGATAGAAGATGAAATGAATGAAATGAAGAGAGAAGGGAAGTTTAGAGAAAAAAGAATAAAAAGAAATGAACAAAGCCTCCAAGAAATTTGGGACTATGTGAAAAGACCAAACCTACGTCTGATTGGTGTACCTGAAAATGATGGGGAGAATGGAACCAAGTTGGAAAACACTCTGCAAGATATTATCCAGGAGAACTTCCCCAATCTAGCAAGGCAGGCCAGCATTCAGATTCAGGAAATACAGAGAACGCCACAAAGATACTCCTCGAGAAGGGCAACTCCAAGACACATAATTGTCAGATTCATCAAAGTTGAAATGAAGGAAAAAATGTTAAGGGCAGCCAGAGAGAAAGGTCGGGTTACCCACAAAGGGAAGCCCATCAGACTAACAGCTGATCTCTCGGCAGAAACTCTACAAGCCAGAAGAGAGTGGGGGCCGATATTCAACATTCTTAAAGAAAAGAATTTTCAACCCAGAATTTCCTATCCCGCCAAACTAAGCTTCATAAGTGAAGGAGAAATAAAATACTTTACAGACAAGCAAACGCTGAGTGATTTTGTCACCACCAGGCCTGCCCTAAAAGAGCTCCTGAAGGAAGCACTAAACATGGAAAGGAACAACCGGTACCAGCCCCTGCAAAAACATGCCAAATTGTAAAGACCATCGAGGCTAGGAAGAAACTATAGCAACTAACGAGCAAAATAACCAACTAACATCATAATGACAGGATCAGATTCACACATAACAATATTCACGTTAAATGTAAATGGGCTAAATGCTCCAATCAAAAGACACAGACTGGCAAACTGGATAAGGAGTCAGGACCCATCAGTGTGCTGTATTCAGGAAACCCATCTCACGTGCAGAGACACACATAGACTCAAAATAAAGGGATGGAGGAAGATCTATCAAGCAACTGGAAAACAAAAAAAGGCAGGGGTTGCAATCCTAGTCTCTGATAAAATAGACTTTAAACCAACAAAGATCAAAAGAGACAAAGAAGGCCATTACATAATGGTAAAGGGATCAATTCAACAAGAAGAGCTAACTATCCTAAATATATATGCACCCAACACAGGAGCACCCAGATTCATAAAGCAAGTCCTCAGTGACCTACAAAGGGACTTAAACTCCCACACAATAATAATGGGAGATTTTAACACCCCACTGTCAGCATTAGACAGATCAACGAGACAGAAAGTTAACAAAGATATCCAGGAATTGAACTCAGCTCTACATAAAGTGGACCTAATAGACATCTACAGAACTCTCCACCCCAAATCAACAGAGTATACATTTTTTCAGCACCACACCACACCTATTCCAAAATTGACCACATAGTTGGAAGTAAAGCTCTTCTCAGCAAATGTAAAAGAACAGAGATTATAACAAACTGTCTCTCAGACCACAGTGCAATCAAACTAGAACTCAGGATTAAGAAACTCAGTCAAAACCGCTCAACTACATGGAAACTGAACAACCTGCTCCTGAATGACTATTGGGTACATAATGAAATGAAGGCAGAAATAAAGATGTTCTTTGAAACCAACGAGAACAAAGACACAACATACCAGAATCTCTGGGACACATTCAAAGCAGTGTGTAGAGGGAAATGTATAGCACTAAATGCCCACAAGAGAAAGCAGGAAAGATCCAAAATTGACACCCTAACATCACAATTAAAAGAACTAGAAAAGCAAGAGCAAACACATTCAAAAGCTAGCAGAAGGCTAGAAATAACTAAAATCAGAGCAGAACTGAAGGAAATAGAGACACAAAAAACCCTTCAAAAAATTAATGAATCCAGGAGCTGGTTTTTTGAAAAGATCAACAAAATTGATGGACCGCTAGCAAGACTAATAAAGAAGAAAAGAGAGAAGAATCAAATAGATGCAATAAAAAACGAAAAAGGGGATATCACCACCGATCCCACAGAAATACAATCTACCATCAGAGGATACTACAAACACCTCTATGCAAATAAACTAGAAAATCTAGAAGAAATGGATAAATTCCTCGACAAATACACCCTCCCAAGACTAAACCAGGAAGAAGTTGAATCTCTGAATAGACCAATAACAGGTTCTGAAATTGTGGCAATAATCAATAGCTTACCAACCAAAAAGAGTCCAGGACCTGATGGACTCACAGCCGAATTCTACCAGAGGTACAAGGAGGAACTGGTACCATTCCTTCTGAAACTATTCCAATCGATAGAAAAAGAGGGAATCCTCCCTAACACATTTTACAAAGCCAGCATCGTCCTGATACCAAAACCTGGCAGAGACATAACCAAAAAAGAGAATTTCAGACCAATATCCTTGATGAACATTGATGCAAAAATCCTCAATAAAATACTGGCAAACCGAATCCAGCAGCACATCAAAAAGCTTATCCACCATGATCAAGTGGGCTTCATCCCTGGGATGCAAGGCTGGTTCAACATACGCAAATCAATAAATGTAATCCAGCATATAAACAGAACCAAAGACAAAAACCACATGATTATCTCAATAGATGCAGAAAAGGCCTTTGACAAAATTCAACAACCCTTCATGCTAGAAACTCTCAATAAATTAGGTATTGATGGGACGTACCTCAAAATAATAAGAGCTATCTACAACAAACCCACAGCCAATATCATACTGAATGGGCAAAAACTGGAAGCATTCCCTCTGAAAACTGGCACAAGACAGGGATGCCCTCTCTCACCACTCCTATTCAACATAGTGCTGGAAGTTCTGGCCAGAGCAATCAGGCAGGAGAAGGAAATAAAGGGTATTCAATTAGGAAAAGAGGAAGTCAAATTGTCCCTGTTTGCAGATGACATGATTGTATATCTAGAAAACCCCATTGTCTCAGCCCAAAATATCCTTAAGCTGATTAGCAACTTCAGCAAAGTCTCAGGATACAAAATTAATGTACAAAAATCACAAGCATTCTTGTACACCAATAACAGACAAACAGAGAGCCAAATCATGAGTGAACTCCCATTCACAATTGCTTCAAAGAGAATAAAATACCTAGGAATCCAACTTACAAGGGATGTGAAGGACCTCTTCAAGGAGAACTACAAACCACTGCTCAATGAAATAAAAGAGGATACAAACAAATGGAAGAACATTCCATGCTCATGGGTTGGAAGAATCAATATCGTGAAAATGGCCATACTGCCCAAAGTAATTTATAGATTCAATGCCATCCCCGTCAAGCTACCAATGACTTTCTTCACAGAATTGGAAAAAACTACTTTAAAGTTCATATGGAACCAAAAAAGGGCCCGCATCGCCAAGTCAATCCTAAGCCAAAAGAACAAAGCTGGAGGCATCATACTACCTGACTTTAAACTATACTACAAGGCTACAGTAACCAAAACAGCATGGTACTGGTACCACAACAGAGACATAGATCAATGGAACAGAACAGAGCCCTCAGAAATGATGCCGCATAGCTACAACTATCTGATCTTTGACAAACCTGACAAAAACAAGCAATGGAGAAAGGATTCCCTATTTAATAAATGGTGCTGGGAAAACTGGCTAGCCATATGTAGAAAGCTGCAACTGGATCCCTTCCTTACACCTTATACAAAAATTAATTCAAGATGGATTAAAGACTTATATGTTAGACCTAAAACCATTAAAATCCTACAAGAAAACCTAGGCAATACCATTCAGGACATAGGCGTGGGCAAGGACTTCATGTCTAAAACACCAAAAGCAATGGCAACAAAAGCCAAAATCGACAAATGGGATCTCATTAAACTAAAGAGCTTCTGCACAGCAAAAGAAACTATCATCAGAGTGAACAGGCAACCTACAGAATGGGAGAAAATTTTTGCAACCTACTCATCTGACAAAGGGCTAATATCCAGAATCTACAATGAACTCAAACAAATTTACAAGAAAAAAACAAACAACCCCATCAAAAAGTGGGCAGAGGACATGAACAGACACTTCTCAAAAGAAGACATTTATGCAGCCAAAAAACACATGAAGAAATGCTCCTCATCACTGGCCATCAGAGAAATGCAAATCAAAACCACAGTGAGATACCATCTCACACCAGTTAGAATGGCCATCATTAAAAAATCAGGAAACAACAGGTGCTGGAGAGGATGTGGAGAAATAGGAACACTTTTACACTGTTGGTGGGACTGTAAACTAGTTCAACCATTGTGGAAGTCAGTGTGGCGATTCCTCAAGGATCTAGAACTAGAAATACCATTTGACCCAGCCATCCCATTACTGGGTATATACCCAAAGGACTATAAATCATGCTGCTATAAAGACACATGTACACGTATGTTTATTGCGGCACTATTCACAATAGCAAAGAGTTGGAACCAACCCAAATGTCCAACAACGATAGACTGGATTAAGAAAATGTGGCACATATACACCATGGAATACTATGCAGCCATAAAAAATGATGAGTTCGTGTCCTTTGTAGGGACATGGATGAAACTGGAAAACATCATTCTCAGTAAACTATCGCAAGGACAAAAAACCAAACACCGCATGTTCTCACTCATAGGTGGGAATTGAACAATGAGAACTCATGGACACAGGAAGGCGAACATCACGCTCCGGGGACTGTTGTGGGGTGGGGGGAGGGGGGAGGGACAGCATTAGGAAATACACCTAATGCTAAATGACGAGTTAATGGGTGCAGGAAATCAACATGGCACATGGATACATATGTAACAAACCTGCACATTGTGCACATGTACCCTAAAACCCTAAAGTATAAAAAAAAAAAAAAAAAAAGAAACTGAATCAGTAACAAATAGCCTACCAAAAAATAAAATAAAATAAAAGCCCAAGACCAGACAGATTCACAGCTGAATTCTACCACATGTACAAAGAAGACCTAGTACCATTCCTGATGAAACTATTCCAAAAAATTGAGGAGGAGGATTCCTTCATAACTCATTCTGTGAGGCCAGCATCATCCTGATACCAAAATCTGGCAGAGACACAATAAAAAAAGGAAACTTCAGGCAAATATCCTTGATGAACATCGATGCAAAAATTCTCAACAAAACTCAGCAAATGAATCCAGCAGCACATCAAAAAGCTTATCCATCACAGTTAAGTAGGCTTTATCCCTGGGATGCAAGGTTGGTTCAACATACACAAATCAATAAATGTGATTTGTCACATAAAGAGAACTAAAGACAAAAACCACATGATTATCTCAATAGATACAGAAAAGGCTCTTGATAAAAACCAACGTCCAGCCAGGCGTGGTGGCTCACCCCTGTAATCCCAGCACTTTGGGAGGCTGAGGCGGGTGGATCACCAGGTAGGAGATCAAGACCATCCTGGCTAACATGGTGAAAGCCCGTCTCTACTAAAAATACAAAAAATTAGCCAGGTGTGGTGGCACCTGTAGTCCCAGCTACTTGGGAGGCTGAGGCAGGAGAATGGTGTGAACCTGGGAGGCAGAGCTTGCAGTGAGCCGAGATCGTGCCACTGCACTCTAGCCTGGGTGACAGAGTGAGACACCATCTCAAAAAAAAAAAAAGAGAGAGGTGCCATGTGTACAAAAATCAGTACATATTTATGAAACTTTTTTTCTTCAAAAGCAAGACTCTGACTCAAAAAAAAAAAAGGAAAAGAAAATACGGATGCTCCAAAGATAAAGAAAAGCCTCAATCCAACTATATTATTGCAATAGCAAGAGATTTCAGAGTGTACATTGCCATTCTACCACTGGAAGTTTGTTTCATCTTCCCTCAAACTTGGAAAGGTCGCCATCTCCCAAAGTAGACAAATTCTCACAGGAAAAAGAGAAAACGCGCACTTCCGCCAGCACGTGGCTTCATAAGGGCAAGCACGTGCACCTGGCACATAGGAGGTACGTGCTGTCTGTTAAATGATGTGTTCACAGTGACCAGGCCTGCTAGGCCCTTCCAAGGAACATGCTTGGCAAAGCTATAGAGCAGTCAGGATAAGATATGTATCACATCCTCATCTCTGGGAACTTACCCTTTTCTGAAGTTATAGCTAACTTAGTACAAGTATAAGAGAGGTAACATGATATGACAAAATTTAACATGTTCCACTCAGGAAAACAAGAAACACACACATGTCCCTCGGATGACAACAGCCACGCCAACTCTGTGTCTGTGGTGGCATCTCCTACCTGACACGATCATCACAGGGCCCCTGATCTCGGTCAACTTCTGCCAGGTGAAGTTCCGAATGAGGCATTATATCAAAGTGCTCTTTCCAACTTTGGAGGCCCCGTCACCACTACCACTATTGGTGGGGGCTCTAGTGGAGTTCGATCCACCACGGGAATATGATGCTTTTTTGTCTTCAAATCCTGAATCCTGTTCATTAAAAAAAAAAAAAAAAAAGTAAACTCACTTTCAAAATAGAGTAAAAGTAGACTTTTTAAATATACTTATAGATATGAGTACTTTCGTATATTTTATAGAGTACAACAGACAATATATAAATACAATTAACTTGTCAATTAACTTCTTAACTTTTGACCCCCATCCAAGTAACTGCTGTTCAATAAAGATGTAACAAGATAACTTCGGTAGTATAGAGAGTTGAAAATTAAACACTCCTTAAATCTGACTGTTTTATGAGTGATTTTAATAATTTTTTAAAAACCAAAAGGTAAATACCGAGGCAGCGCATCATAATGGATAAGAGCAGAGGCTCTGGAGTTAAATTTGGCTCTCCTACTTACTGGTTATATGATTGGAGGTAACCTGTTTTCTTGACCCCAGTTTTGTTGTCCATAAAAAGAGGGCAAGAATGATTCCTACTCTGGTAAGGCTGCTGGAAGGGTTTAGTTGAATAATGTTTAAAGTACACTGCTAAGAATATCATAAGGACTCACTCAATAAAGCTATGTTAGTATTAAATATTGTAATTTTTGTATTTTATATTACAAATTTGTAAAACATATCCAGAGGGAAAAAGCACACTTATCACCATAGAAACAGTTTAAAGTTTAGGAAGAAACAAATTCTATAAATTCTTGTATCTTGGGCAAGAAACACCAACCAGTGTGCAGATGCTGGAGGCAAGGCAGCTTCTATGGGAAGGCTTCTCAGGTTTTAGTAAGAGCCACACAGCATGCATCTCCATGTCCTTTGGAGCTGGACTAGACTTGTGAATCCAAATGTCACCTGTGAGAGGCTCCTATTTAAAAAAAATCAATGGAAGAAGCATCAGACTGTAGCTAAACATACCTGTGAAAGGATCGAGCCATCCACACAGCAGACTGAACTGCAAAAGCTTTGGGATTTCTCTTCCAGGCATCTTCTTCGTCTCCTAGCTGGAGATCCTGCAGATGCCGCTTCTTTTCCTTTTCATCTTTGGGTCCACTGTTTTTCTTTCTTTGTTTCTTCTGGTCCTTAGTCTCCATAGTGGCTATTTACCAATAACAAGTAACTCTAACCTACAAGGAAGAAGGTTGGGCTAAGGAGGTGGAAGAAGCATTTTACAATCCAGGCAATACCCAGGGAAAAACATTAAATTTCATTTATTTTTTTATGAAGACATGATGTATTTGTTCACTGAACAAGGGTAGAAACTGCTTAACCCTCCCCAATTTCATTTCTCTCTGTTATGCTATAAATTAGATGAGGTACTTCTGCTAAGATTACATTTTATGATTAAGTTACTTTTTATTCATCTTAAGTGTCAACATCATCAGTATCTATTTCTGCAAGGATAGAAATATTCTATATCTGTACTTTTCGGCCATTTAGCCTTTAGCCACATGTGGTCACTTAAAATGTACTTAGAGAAACTGAAAAAATGAATTTTTAATTAATTTCCTTCTAACTCTAAATAGTCACATGTGGCTACCATACTGGACAGCTCAGACCTAGATATCAATGGGACTAATGAGGTGGTTTCCTAACTTAAACTAAAACTTAAATTTTAATAAAAAATTTAAAACATTTTTATGAACTTCCAATAGGATCGCAGTGTTATTTTTAGTACCTGTTGACTCTGTAAAACTCCTAAATTACAACTCATCTGCATACATTTGAAAAATAGCAATATCTGTATGTGTGAGATATGACTGGTTCTAAATGATGCCTGGTGACCCCATGGACCTACAGAGACCCCTCCAGTGATTTCTGAGGTACCTGGGAATCTGTGGCCAATAAATTGGTAATCACTGAATTAGTGAGTTTTTTTTAGAATATCAGGCTGCATAAAATCTGACAGCTTGATTGAAAAAAAGCGGGGCAGGGTGCCATTTCATTCAATTAAGGTCCTGTATTAATTCCGTTTAATAAATGTTTGTGTCTATCTATGATGTGCTAGCCACTGTGCCAGTAAATGGATATACCTATGATCTCACTTGCAGAAAATCCAAACTAGTATCTTTCGTGCCATGCAATAAGGGCTACATTGCAAGGCTGCACAGGGTGCTACTGAGGCACAGAAGTGAGTCAGAGGCTTCCCACAGACACACACACGAGCGGAAACAGTCTTTATATATCACTGTAATATCAAGGAACACCGGCCGGGAGTTAGGAGAGCTGGGCACTAGGAACGCTTTGAAACTGAATAGCTGTGTGATTTCAGAGATTATGTTGCTTCTCTACTATATTTTAGTTCCGAACTTGTACTAATGTTTCTCTCCCTTTTCTTCTTGGTGGGAATAGCACAATTTGGGGTCAACAGATTCGGCTCAGGTCTAAGTCGCCTGCCAGGACCACGTCGCCAGGAAACGACGTCTCCCCGACACCTTCCCTCCCCGTCCGCGCTCTCTGCAGGGATTCATCCCGTCACTCTCCCAACGACCCCCGGGCACACCTCTGGCAGATGCGAAATATGCTGCTCCTCGGGAGCAAAGATGAGCCAGAGGACCGGGGGAGGACCCTCCCACTCGCACGACTCGCGATCTTCCCAGTGCCCCAGAGCCAGGGACCCCACCGCCGCCTACCCCAGTCCGCGGCACCACCGAACCTGCTCACAACTGCGACTCGTCAGGTCCGCTTGGACACCGCGGGAAACGGAAATTCACTGTCGCGCCGACTCGCAGGGAGGGAAACAAAAGGCAGGAAAAAGAGACCGGTGCCTGGAGGACTTTCAGGATAGAGCTGGAAGAAAGACTCGTCAACAGCTGAGTGCAGGCGCCGGCGCCGTCTGCGCAGTGCGTTCCACCGGGTCCGCGTGCCTCCGGATTCCGCCCCACCCCGCCCTCGGAACTCGCTGCCTCAACTCCTGCGGTGGGACTCCGGAGCAGCGTACACCGCGCTCCAGGAGCCCTCCCGGAAGGCCAGGGCAGCTGTGCGGCCTGGCGCGGATTAGTTGGTGCGGTGCAAAAGCCAGAAGGAGACACATTTGCTCCTGGCCACCCCGGAGTGACCGTGCTCGGGACGAATGGACTATGGCTGGACTGGGGGTCCACTTCTTCCTCTTTAAAGATGACAGATGAGGGAGATCTCGCGTTCTGGGGGTGCCCTAAAGCCCTCTTTTGGCCGGAATTGGTGGCTCATGCCTGTAATCCCAGCCCTTTGGGAGGCCGAGGCGAGAGGATCGCTTGAGCCCAGGAGTTCAACACCAGCCTGGGCAACATAGGGAGGCTACGTCTCTCTCTAAATAAATAAATAAATAAAAGCCCGCGTCCTGGCGGGCGCCTGTGGTCCCTGTGGTCCCAGCTACTCTGGAGGCTGAGGCGGAACGATCGCTTGAGACTTGGAGGCGGAGGTTGCAGTGAGCTGAGATCGAGACACTGCACTCCAGCCTGGGCGACAGAGCAAGACACTGTCTCAAAGAAAAATAAATAAATAAAATAAGGCCCTCTTTTTCCAGGACCAGCAGACTCTGAAGGCAGGGACAAACTGACCCAGCCTAAACTGCCTCGCCTTCCCTGCTCCTGGGAAAGGGGCTTTCCCTGAGGGAAGGTAGCATCTTGTCATTTTCTTCCTGCACAGCTTTGCCTTCCCAGGGATCCGCCCATTGCCACCTGAGGAAATGCCTTGGAGTCCATCTAACCCCCAGCCCAGGTACTTGGGACACTTACAGAGCCTACATTGTCAGAGGATGCATCTTCCTCTAGTCTTTGAGGGGTTCCTTTTAATAAGATCCCACCAGTGCACTCAAGGCTCAATTCTACACCAAAAAACTAGGCCTACTCCTGTCACCGAGACCCCCAGGCTTCAGGTCCTGTCACAGGGACCTTGTTTTCCCCCCCAGCAGCCCCCAGATATTCATTCTGCATAGGCTATATACTGGGTGCTAGACTGGGGAGGCTACCCACGTGGCACATGCTTCCCTTATCCGTGAAGAGTGTGTAATTTATTCACACTAGGCCTCTTACTTCATGGAGATGTCAGTATCCGGGTAGATAATCCTTCTAACATCCTTTTCATCTCATGAAGCCCACCCCTGTCCTCTGTCCTACCTCAGCTTCCCCCTCCCTCCATGATCAGACCTTAGACCTTGTCAGGTCCAAGGACTGCAAACCCCACAGTAGCCCACTCTGACCACCACCTCCTAGCTATCCAGGTTACTCCCTATACCGCCCTGAAACAAAACTGCAACCTTACCAGCACCTCCAATCAAGATCTTACTACCTGTTCGCTGTTTCTTTCTTCCTTTATGACTTTTCCCTCTCTAGTGAGCCAGCTTAAACTCCATGGCCAACCATTCTCATTGGTCCTTTGCACACCTCCTCAACTCACCCACCTCCCTGTCACCTCCTATCTGCTTAGTAAGATGGGAGCCCTGGATAAACCCAGCTCTCCATCTATTCCATGCCACAACGATGCAACTAAACATGGCTGGAGGAAAACAGGACCATGTCAGCAGTCCTCACTTTAATCA
Source organism: Symphalangus syndactylus (assembly GCF_028878055.3). Classification (NCBI taxonomy): domain Eukaryota; kingdom Metazoa; phylum Chordata; class Mammalia; order Primates; family Hylobatidae; genus Symphalangus; species Symphalangus syndactylus. The sequence goes on from NC_072426.2 coordinate 86,109,746, forward strand.
TTCTTTTTCCGGTCTATTCAATCTCCCATTGTTCCAAATGAGTATTTCGCACGTCTTCCTCTCTGTTCAATCCTTCCTACTGCCTCCCCCTTCCTTGCCTCCTGAAAAAAAGAAGGGAAAAAAGACCTTTTGGAAAAAGAAGGGATAGGTGTCCACAACTCAGTGTGAAGTGTTTAAAAGAGAGCCACACAAGCATGAAGAAACCCAGAAGTGAGTAACCTGCAGAAAAGTAGGTAAAGGCTCTGATCTGGATCCAGATGAGAAATGGAATGGCAAGTGAAAATCAGGAAATATGTTGAAGAAGATAAATGTTCCTGGATATCTTTGAATACCTGGTAAATTATTAAGTTCTTATATATAATAAAGCAAGATTGTAAAATCTTTTTATTCAGGTATTTGAGGAAAATGTGACTCCAAGGACTATTGAAATCTGAGACATATGTTCTGGGTACATTAAGGTGAAGGTATAGTAGTGTTGAAGAATTTAAAAATATATTTAGGTCTTGTAAGTCAGCCCTTCTCCTTACATTAACTATACGACTCCTTCATAGTGGATTATTATTCCATCCAAAATTTCCAATTTCAAAAGCCACATTTGGTTCATGCAAATACGAAAGATGCCATAGTAGCAGAAAAAAGTTTGGAGATGATGAAGATGCAAACAGGAGTACTTAGTAATACTTTAGTAAGCTTACACGAATACGATAAAATACAGTTTTAATTTGGCTTCTAAGTATACTTTATTCTAGACATTATAAATCACCATCACTTGAGAGAAAAGAAGAGAGCCAGAGATGAATATATACTTTCCAACATAATGTAAAGGCATAGTAGCATCCTCAACATGACATATGCTGTGCTCCTAAATATTAAGGGTAAGATGCTAAAATTTGTCTTTATCCCCATGTTTTGAGTTCTAAAATATTAGACGCAGAAAAAAAAGAAAAAGAAAGTAAAAGGACACCACTCTAGGACAAGGAATTTTATTTTCATAAAACATCCATATCCACATAATTTGTAGGCAGTTTCCTAAATGGCTTTCAGTGATCCCCTTTTCTTAATATTCATATCCTGTCCTTTCAGCTTGATAGTTGGCTTGAGATTAATCACACTTGAGCTTAATCACTTCCAAGTCTAGATGACAAAAGCCTTTTTGACTTTTTTCTTGCACATTCTTTTTTGCCTTCTTATTTATTAGCCCTGTCGGAGCTGCTTCCATGTTGTGAGATGCTTTATGGGTAACATCCATGTGGTAAAACAGTGAAGTAGGCCTCTTGCCAACCACCAATTAAGAATAGCCATGGGGGAACTGAGTCCCACCAACAGCTACTTGAGTCACTATAAAAGTGGACTCATCACTGGTTGAACCTTGGGATAACCATAGCCCAAACTGACACCTTGATTTTAGCCTTGTGAGATATTCAGACACAGAGAATGCAGCTAAGCATTCTCTGAATTTCTGACTCATGGAAACTGTGAGATAATAAATGTTTGCTGCTTTATCCACTAAGATTTTGGATAATTTGTTAAACAAATGCATAACTAATACACATACATACACAACTTGCAAGATAAAATATAACTTTAGAGGAAAAAAGAAGAAATCAAGCAAGAACTAGATACACTTAACATAAACTAAGCTCAACATATTTCATTACAGCATGCGGAAATTGTGAAGTATCTTTTTCTTATATATGTTAAGTACTCAGTAAAAAATTACAGTATTGCTGAAATCTGTATACTGAAGTTGAAAAAGACAAAGAAAACTTAAAGGATGTATGGGAGGTAGTGAAAAGATAATTAAAAGATTCAAAATCAAAATTTATGTAACAGAATTTGTATTTTAAGAAAAATGTAAAGAGTTACAAAAAGTATGTCCCCTTCACTGACAGTAATTATTACCCTATTTGCTATAATATAATAAATAAGGTTTTGAGTAACAAATTTGTGGCAGATTTAAGCAACACTCCAGGTAAACAGACACCTCTCTTTCAATAAGAGAGGAGGAAATGACAATTACATTATTCGGCAAAAACATTTTATCTTTGTTTACAGACTTTGTGTGTGTGTGTGAATGTTTCTCACAAATTGCAAAGCTCCCCAATCTTAACAAAGAATTTGTTTGACCATTAACTATATTTCATGCATAACCTTTATTTTATAACATGAAATTATATATTGAATTTAGATTTTTACATTTTGTTAATTACTACTTCACAAGAAAGGGAAAAATAAAAAAATCTTCAAAAAGCAATTATAGCTCAATGATTTAAATCAATTCACCAGGCTATGGTTGTGGCAGATAATAAACAATTAAATTCTTCTTTCAAAGCTAAGTTGATTACTCTGAGTACCTACCTGTGTTCTTCCAAACTTTTATAAATTACATGGGATTGGAGCTCAGATGAAATTTAGATTGCTTTTTTTCCAACTTTTAAGTTCAGTGGTACATGATCATGATTAAATGATGGCTAAAATGAGGATCTAAATCTATTGTATCATTACTTTACAATCAGAAATAAATGATAGGGCTAGCGTGAGAGCTAGGGGGAGGGTGGGGCAGTTGGGCGAGTCTATGCGTGAACAGATAGACCTGCGGACAGGACAGCCGCGGCCAGAGGCCCTGCTAGCCCCGCTCAGCCCCAGATGCGCGGGGGGACGCAGCCCTTCCCGCTGGGGGATGCTGTGGGATTCCTGGCACCGGGCATCCAGGCCGCCCGCTAAGCCCCTGTGCCTCCCCTGTGCCCCTGGGGAACCAGAGTCCGGCTGCAGGGAAAGAGAACCAGCCGCCGAGACGCCGCAGGGTGCCAGGCGGGGAGGGGACGAGAGGCCCCAGTCCGGAGGGCATGGAGCGATTAGGAGAGAAAGCCAGTCGCCTGCTGGCGAAGTTCGGCCGCAGAAAGGGTTAATCTAGCCGATCTGGGTCTGACGGGACCCCCGGGCCGGGCGAGGGGCGCCTAAGTGGGTTGGGGGGACCTAGGAAGTCAGGGCCCCGAGGAGCTACTGGGGGACCTGGGGATGAGCCGTTGGAGCCGGCCCGGGAGCAAGGTTCCCTGGACACTGAGCGGAATCAGCGCGGCTCCTTTGACGCGCCGCGCTACGAAGGCTCCTTTCCCGGGGGGCCGCCGCCCACCCGGGCCTTGCCTCTACCTCAGTCGTTGCCCCCCGATTTTCGGCTAGAGCCCACGGCCCCGGCCCTCAGCCCCCGCTCTAGCTTCGCCAGTAGCTCGGCCAGCGACGCGAGCAAAGCCGTCCAGCCCCCAGGGCAGCCTGCTGCTGGACTGGGCGGGGGCTGGCGGAGCTGGAGGTAGCCGGCCCTGCAGCAATCGCACCAGCGGCATCAGCATGGGCTACGACCAGCACCACGGGAGCCCCTTGCCAGCGGGGCCGTGCCTGTTTGGCCCACCCCTGGCCGGAGCACCGGCATGCTATTCTCCTGGAGGGGTCCCGTCCGCCTACCCGGAGCTCCACGCCGCCCTGGACCGATTGTAAGCTCAGCGGCCTGTGGGTTTCGGCTGCCAGGAAAGTCGCCACCCGTATCCCCCGGCCCTGGGCAGCCCTGGAGCTCTAGGCGGGGCCGGAGTGGGAGCGGCGGGGCCCTTGGAGAGACGGGGGGCGCAACCCGGACGACACTCTGTGACCGGCTACGGGGACTGCGCCGTGGGCGCCCGGTACCAGGACGAGCTAACAGCTTTGCTTCACCTGACGGTGGACACCGGTGGGCGAGAAGCCGGAGCCCGCGGAGAACCCTCGGGGATTGAGCCGTCGGGTCTGGAGGAGCCACCAGGTCCTTTCGTTCCTGAGGCCGCCCGGGCCCGGATGCGGGAGCCGGAGGCCAGGGAGGACTACTTTGGCGCCTGTATCAAGTGCAACAAAGGCATCTATGGGCAGAGCAATGCCTGCCAGGCCCTGGACAGCCTCTACCACACCCAGTGCTTTGTTTGCTGCTCTGGTGGGCAAACTTTGCGTTGCCAGGCTTTCTACAGTGTCAATGGCTCTGTGTACTGTGAGGAAGATTATCTGTTTTCAGAGTTTCAGGAGGCAGCTGAGAAATGCTGTGTCAGTGGTCACTTGATTTTGGAGAAGATCCTACAAGCAATGGGGAAGTCCTATCACCCAGGCTGCTTCCGATGCGTTGTTTGCAACAAGTGCCTGGATGGCATCCCCTTCACAGTGGACTTCTCCAACCAAGTATACTGTGTCACCGACTACCACAAAAATTATGCTCATGAGTGTGCAGCCTGTGGCCAACCCATCCTGCCCTCTGAGGGCTGTGAGGACATCGTGAGGGTGATACCCATGGACCTGGATTATCACTCTGAGTGCTACCACTGTGAGGACTGCCGGATGCAGCTGAGTGATGAGGAAGGCTGCTGCTGTTTCCCTCTGGATGGGCACTTGCTCTGCCATGGTTGCCACATGCAGCGGCTCAACGCCCGACAACCCCCTGCCAACTATATCTGAGCTGCAATCACTGCTGCTGCTGTCACCACCACAGACAAACTGCTGTGGCCAGTGGGCCCCTCTGAGGCCAGCCAAGGCAAAGAATGCACTCTGCAGGCCTGGCAGAAGAGTCCTCTGGGGAGGACCCCAAGGGCCGGAGACCCAAAGATCATGATATTCCAAATGGATTGTGTAAGAGAAACCTTATATTTACCAGGGTGGGGGTGACTGGCCTTTTTCCCATGTGTGCAGCCTGAGCTTAGGCACACACAGGAGGGTTCCAGTACCTTCTGAACGTCTGATTCTGTATCTTCAGTATATATATTTTGTTTGTTTTAGAGATGGGATCTCACCATGTTGCCCAGGCTAGTCTTGAACTCCTGGACTCAAATGATCCTCCCACCTTGGCCTCCCAAAGTGCTGGGATTACAGGCGTAAGCCACTGTGTCTGGCCTAGTATATGATTGTGCATGAGTCACGCAATGTTCTGGTCCTGGATTCCAAGAGTAGAGGACCTGGCTTTGGGTCAACTGGTTTCAGCTAAACTGACTAGAACCAGGTCAAAGTGTAATTCTCCCTCCAGCTCCCCCAAATCCCGGAGTTTTGGGGTTGTGGTTGGTGCGGTGCGGGATGTCCCTGAGAGGTAGCAAGTCTAAGGTGGTGAGTTAATTTAAGTTCCTCACTTTTTTGTGACACATGGTGTCAGATATGGGGTCCCGCACCTATATCTGGATAAAGAGGTAGAAACTCTGGACCTCATTAATGAATTATTTCTTGGCCTTCTTCTAAGGACTAGGAGAGCTCTTCATCTGTCTGCTGAGAATGGGGACCAGCTCCGAGTGGGGTTGCTGCCTGTATTCCCTGTTTCTCAGGGACTCACATGGGTCTGGGGAGGCTAGGTAGGTGATTGCAGGTGGTTGCTCTTCTCCTTGGCTGGGGGAGGTAATGAGCAGGTCTCTGTGGGTGTGGAGCTTGTTCCCGGGATGTCTAGGAAGCTTCGGCTTAGCCACATTCCCAAGTTTAGGTGCACTGAGCCATACAGCCCAGTGTATGCATGTGTGGGTGTGTTCATGCACACACACACACTCTCTGTCTCTGTCTCTCTCTCTCTCTCTCTCTCTTTCTCACTCTTACTCTCTTACTCTCTTCTCAGGTCACTTGTACACTTGGTTTCCTAGTAGAAGCTCACTTGCCACCTCTCAGGGGGGTCCCGGATTGCATCCATCACAATCCCAAGGCTGGAGCTGGGGGGAGCTGGAGGGAGCAAAACACTGATTTGGTGCTAGTCAGTTTACCTGAAACTAGTTCACCTAAAGCTAGATCTCTTAAAACCAATTTACTGAAAACTTGTTTGCTTAAAGTTAATGACTTAACGACTAATTTGCCAAAAGCTCAATTCTTATTTCAGTGTGTTTATATCCATTTAGGTGTCCTATTCTTTTTTGTCATGCTTTGGATATTTCAAGGATTTATATCTATTCATCCAAGAGTACTTCTGAGTTATTATCAGCAACATAAATTTATCAAATTTGCAGCACTTTGTAAATGATGAGATTGCTTCCTACCTTTATGGATGTCTTTTTCTATGTTATCTACCATTCAAAAACTTTTTTAAAAAGTTTAAAGTTTCTAGCAATAAATACAATTGGTACAGACAAAAAAAATAAATGATAACAGTAAAGTATTTTATTACCTATTTCTGAGGTGATAGAAGAGGAATATATATGATGAGGAAGAATGAATTGATTTGGACTGGTAAGGAAATGTGATTTTAAGAGAAATTTCCACACCTAGTTAGTATGCAGGAAGGTGTGGAATGCAAAAAAGACCTGAGATAAAATTAATGGCTTAAAAAATTCTGAGAGCCCAAACAGCCATGCGCCATTATATTCAAAAACAAAATAAGCACATGCTGAAACATTACCTTAATGTGAGGAAAAACTTGATGTGCCGGGATTAGTGAGAAATGACATATTTCCTGGACTGGCCAGACTGCTTTTTTAGTAAATTGGAGGCACAAAATCAAGGTATATATTCAATCCATGAATGTTTTGATTTCTCATTTGCAGCATTTTGAGATTTTGATACATCAAAACATTCTGAATAATAAAATCTCACATCTAATTTTGGTAAATATGACCACAACAAGCTCTAAAATTCTACACTCCTTGCCTTTCTGCCTGAACCTTGCCCCCCAAAAATAATTTATTTCAGGCATTTCCAGTCAAAATTTTAAAACTGATACTAATTTTGTGTAGTTTGGGTCATGTTTATGACATATTAATTAGTCATAGTTGTCAAGAAACAGAATGACCTAGGTTATATGCTCGACTCTGAAGCTAGGCTGTCAGGTTTTGAAACCAATGGATTAAGAACAGGGAAGTGGCTAGGCGCAGTGGCTTATGCCTGTAATTCCAGCACTTTCAGGGGCCGAGACAGGTGAATCACTTGAGATCGGGAGTTTGAGACCCGCCTGGCCAACATGGCTGAAACTCCGTCTCTACCCAAAATACAAAAATTAGCCAGGCATGGTGGCACACATCTGTAATCCAAGCTACTCAGGAGGCTGAGACAGGAGAATAGCTTGAACCTGGGAGGTGGAAGTTGCAGTGAGCCGAGATTGTGCCACCGCACTCCAGCCTGAATGACATAGAAAGACTCTGTCTCAAAAACAAAACAAAACAAAACAGGTAAGGGGTAATTCTCCAAAGGAAAACTACCATTATTTTATCAAAATAATGAAGGAAGCATTCTGGTCAGTCAAACCAACCTATGTCTATAATCAAAGTGCAAGCTTTACAGAGAAATTTTTAATACAGAACTGAAATATTATTCACAAGTAATTGGAGTATTCTGGGGAATAGATGCTAGTAAAAGTTAAGGAAAATTTATGCATTTTCTTGTCTTATAAGAAATGTCAATTAGGGTGAAATTTATGTTGTAAAAGTATTTACATATAAATTAACTTCAAGAAAAAATTTGCTGGAGATATTAGCAGAACATGTTGTACTTTACAAAAAAAATGCATGAATTTGGTCTAGGCTGGGTTGAATATGTTTAGAAAAACATAGTCTTTTGAAGAAAAAGTTAGATTGCAATATCTCAAGTAATAACTAGTGACAATGAAGATAATAAAGTGTTCTTATGAACCCAAGAGTTGATATTTCTATCTTTTATGGCATAGCTGATGAATCATTCAGTAAAACCAAATGAAACAAATACCTTCAATCTCTCAAATCAAACACCATACTATTGAGATCTTAGCTATAACTTTATGTTTGTCTTGTTTGAAAAAGTATTTCAAAACCCCAATATATTTTTTGTTAAACCATCTTAAATGGTTAAAACATTCCTTTTCGAGTAAATACTTATGAAATGCTTAAGCATTGTAACCTCATCATTCTAAAGGATTAAAATGTTTATTTTAAATTGAACATTTATGAAATGCTTAAACATTTTAACTAGGCTTTTTTAAAGTGCAATCATAAAAACACTGTTTTTATAATGAAAGAAATATTTCCTAATTGCATTCACACATTTGAACTGTTTAGACATGAGGCAATAAAATAAAATACAATTGTGAAACACATATTTTATGTAAAATATAGCTGCCAAAGTTTTTGTCATCTTGAAATAATCTTTTTATACTTTTCTGCTTTTAAAGCATAAGTTTGTGTCACAAGTTAAGTTGATTCTGGCAAATTGTACTTAATCCCTGACTACTTGTCATGATTAGATATTCAGCTAAGGTATACATCCCAGACCATCTGTGAGAGGACACTATTTCATCTGTCTTCTGGGTAATGGGGAGGCTCATTTTGAGGATGGACCCACCCTGTTTTTTTTTGTGAAAGCAGGAGAGTGCCAGGTGGTTGGCACAGAAAAACACAAAGGGTAATACCAGGGAAAAAGAAACGCAGGGCTTTGCCAGCAAACCTTTACAATATTGGTGCACTACAACAGGTGGTAAACAGTGAGATGTCATATATGTGTACAAAGCCAGAATATATTTCACAACTTGTAGCTCAGATTCCACGAGACACTAAGAATATAGATGCTAGGAAGTTTCAAATTTCAGTAAGGGTAGAATCTAATACCACCTTGAAAATACCCTTTCTCAACTGCATATACTTATATTGCTAACTGGAGAAAATAGCTCTGGAGAGTAATCATGGAACTATGTGGAGTTTATTTGGTTAATGGGACCAAGCATACAATTAGGTAGAAGAAATAAGTTCTAGAGTTCAATAGCACTGTAAGGTGACTAGTTACTAATTTATTGTATATGTCAAAATAGCTAAAAGAGAATATTTGAAATGTTCCCCAAACAAATAAATAATAAACCTTTGTGGTGATGGATAACCTAAATACAGTGATTTGATTTTTACACATGGTATGCATGTATCAAAATACCACATTTACTTTTTATGAGTACATAAGAGTTGTACTATATAAATATGTACACCTCTTGCATATCCATAAAAAGTAAATACATGAATAGATTAACAAATAGAACAAGAAAAAATTATTAGTACAGAATATTTAGCCTTTTTCTAAGTTTCATGAGAAATCTGCAAATTTCCTAGGGAAACTTATGATAGCCTATTAACATGCAAATATAATGTATTAGATCTAACTTTTAAAAGTAAAAAGATATTTTTCTTATCATCCTGAAGAAGAAAAAGAACTTTTACCAAGGTTTTCTTGTCCCAGGCTCAACAGGTAATGATGAAGGCAAACTGGAGTAGAAAGTAAGGCAAAGAAAAATAAATATATATTTTTTTCAGTGGTCTCTAAGCATCTTATAAACTTTGCTATCACTCATGTCTAGCTTTATTCCAGGCACGAACTGATCAAAAATTGGTTCCCTGAATGAGTTTGCCATATCAGATATAGAAATTTTAAGATTTGCTAATTCAAAGTACAAGAACACAGTAAATAGTAAGAGAAGACATGAGCCTGTCAGTGTATTAAATTCACTGGCATGCTTTTTTCATCTATTTCCCTTCAGAATCTATTACAATACCTAGAGAAATGTGACTCCTATGAGCCACTGTTGTGCAAAGGTGTGCCAGACTCATTGTGTTTAGGGCAGAAAGTGTAGCCTGGAGTAAAAAAATTAAAAATAAAGATTTTAAGTCCAAGAATGCTCAAAACTAAGTAAATGATGTATTACCAAATTTTGACTGCTGCATAAAATACCTCTTTGTGACAACCCAGTTTACATGCAATTTCAATGATGACTATTAGAGAACTATTAAGCCGAGCAGGTCATGTAGCTTAGGGTAAACCTCATGACCTCATCTGTTGCAAGGAAAGGCTGGGCGCAATGGCTCACGCTTGTAATCCCAGCACTTTCAGAGACCGAGGCGGGCGGATCACAAGGTCAGGAGATCGAGACCACCCTGGCTAACATGGTGAAACCCCATCTGTACTAAAAAATACAAGAAATTAGCCGGGCATGGTGGCAGGCGCCTGTAGTCCCACCTACTCCGGAGGCTGAGGCAGGAGAACGGCGTGAACCCGGGAGGCGGAACTTGCAGTGAGCCGAGATCGCTCCACTGCACTCCAGCCTGAGCGACAGAGCCAGACTCCATCTCAAAAAAAAAAAAAAGGGCGCGGTGGCTCACGCTTGTAATCCCAGCACTTTGGGAGGCCGAGGCGGGCGGATCACGAGGTCAGGAGATCGAGACCACGTGAAACCCTGTCTCTACTAAAAATACAAAAAATTAGCCGGACGTGGTGGCGGGCGCCTGTAGTCCCAGCTACTCGGAGAGGCTGAGGCAGGAGAATGGTGTGGACCCGGGAGGCAGAGCTTGCAGTGAGCCGAGATTGCGCCACTGCACTGCAGCCTGGGCCACAGAGCGAGACTCCGTCTCAAAAAAAAAAAAAAAAAAAAGGATAGACCAAGGAAAAGCTATGCTCTGAGTAAGAGGTAAGCATGCAGGATCAGTTCAAAATGGTCCCAAATGAAGACGCCTTCTGAGTATACGTCAGGGAAGCGAAGACAATGAATAGTTCCATGCAAGCAATTCAAGTGAGAAAGGGCAATGCGTAAGGTAAAATAAATGAGCTAAGAAGCAACCTTTGCTCTCAAAGAGCCTGGTGAGAAGAAGATTTTTTTTTGTAAATCTTGCTTATTTTTCATTAGAAAAAAAAGTTAGAGGCAAATCTTTTTATTTAGGCATATTATAAAAATATTTCTGTATCCTCACTATGAATGAGAAAATAAGCATAAACTCAAATTATAAAAAGATCCAACAGGCAAAAAGCTATGTCATATAATGTTTGTTTGAGGTTGATACTTTAAAAGAAATTACCCACAAGTTGGGGAGAAAATAAATAGAAATCTGTTTTTCTCCACTGCTTTAAGAATCTATACTGATTTCAACTCTCTTAGACAAAATTTCACATAGACCACATGCATGAACATTTTTATGCTGCCATTATACCTTATATGGCAAATAATTGCTATAGCCATACTTATTTTACTCTGTTGAGCTAAATACATTTTTACTAAAAAATAGTATCAAAATCTTAAATGCTGACATTTAATGGGAAAATGGAATAACTTACATGTGCTAGAATTCTCAAGCCAGTTTAGTGCAAAAGATCTTAAAAGATGAAAAAAGTTTAGAGAGAGCAATCACAAATGGAATAGAAAGGAAAATTCAAAATGATGTCAAGATAAAAACTAGAATATTAGCTCCAGGACAGCAAAAACTTCTGTCTTTTATTTTTTAAACTACTCTCACCCTGGTACTCAGAATTTTGTTTGGACACAGTAAGCACTCAATAGATTTATTGAACAAGTAAACACATTTTAAAACATCAAAATTATTACCTGTATTACAGTGAAAAAAATACCTAATGACCTTCTACAATGTGCCATTCTTTATGCAAAGTACTTTATATATATCAGCCTGTATAATCACTGTTAAAATCAATGAGAAAGATAATAATTTATTGATGAGAAATTGGAAGTTCAGATCTATTAAGAAAGTCATCCAAAGCCATGCTGACTTCAAAGTACAGACTCTTTACTTTAGGACATGGCATAACCCCCAGAGGGTAATGATATTGAGAAAGCTTTGTCATTGGAATCACAATTTCATAGATAAGAAGAGAAGGTTATGTTCACATTACTTTTTATGCTTCACATGGCAAGAACATTCCGATCTTTAATGTTCGGATTCATAACTTTCCCTGAATACTCTGTGCTCTGTTGTCTAAATGGTAACACCAAAAATCATCACTTTTCCTCCGTAATAGGATGTGCAGTGTCTTTGTGTGAAATATAGTCTATAGTTGTATATCTTCTAGTTGAGAAATTTAATCATGCAGTATATCTGGAATAAGAAAAAAATACAGCAACAATTAAAATAGGACAATAAAAATGAGTAAGGTGTTTAAATTTCCATTGCCAGAAAAATTGTGCAAAACAGAATTCATGAAAGAGAAATAGAGTGGCATAAAACAACTGCAGGGGAGAAATGACGAAAACAGAGAAAGAAAGAGATAAACTAGTGAAATAAAGTTGAAAAAAGCTTCATTTTCACAGCATTGCATTTTGTGAAAAGTTTCACACTTTTACATTAAAGGGTTTAAGAGTATACTAAATTGAATTTGTTTTTGACTTGATGCTTCTGCTTTAAATTATATCAAGACTTAATTACCGTTTAAAACTTACTATTAGTTAATTATATATCATTACTAATGTCAGCATCTTGTCAGGCATAAGAGTTAAATATAAACTTATATTCCCCAGGTGAATGCAATTGATACAAGAAAAAAAATTACTAATCAAGAAAAAAAGGAGTTCTTTTCTCTAAATGTATCACATAGTGATACAGCTTTTTATACACTACAAATAGACTGGGTCGGAAGTTAAAGAAAGTAGTTTGTCTTCTGGAAAAATTATAAATCGTATTTTACTAAGAAAAACAAAAAACTGTATTTACTCAAATTCAGGATAGGATCAATCAATATTTTCTCTTAAATTTACAGTTGACAAAAAATTGGAAAGAAGTAATAGAGGACTTTTTGGTGTTGTATTATTGTTATGTGATATTATTCCTGATGACTCTAGAATTAACTTCACTTTAATCTGTTCAAGGATATTACTCCCATAAGTGTCCCTTCCTCAGGATTATAAAATGTACCCCCTTTACTGTATCATACCCATTAGCATACTGTCTCATATGTTTCATGCTGTGGAACCTCATAGGACTTATAGCAACTATTACAACTCATTTATAACTTTTTTTTTTTTTTTGAGAGGTAGTCTTGCTCTGTTGCCCAGGCTGGAGTGCAGTGGCATAATCTTGGCTCACTGCAACCTCTGCCTCCCGGGTTCAAGCAATTTTCTGCCTCAGCCTCCTGAGTAGCTGGGTAGCTGGGATTACAGGCGCCCACCACCACACCCGGCTAATTTGTTTTTTTTTTTTGTATTTTTAGTAGAGATAGGGTTTCACCATCTTGGCTAGGCTGGCCTTGAACTCGTGACCTAGTGATCCGCCGCCTCGGTCTCCCAAAGTGCTGGGATTACATGTGTAAGCCACAGCACCTGGACCCATTTATAACACTTTTTAAAGTTCTCTATGCTTTTTTTTTTTTTTTTTTTTTTTTTTTTTTGTGACGGAGTCTGGCTCTGTTGCCCAGGCTGGAGTGCAGTGGCGCGATCTTGGCTCACTGCAAGCTCCACCTCCCGGGTTCACGCCATTCTCCTGCCTCAGCCTCCCAAGTAGCTGGGACTACAGGCGCCCGCCACCACGTCCGGCTAATCTTTTGTATTTTTAGTAGAGACGGGGTTTCACCGTGTTAGCCAGGATGGTCTCAATCTCCTGACCTCGCGATCTGCCCGCCTCGGCCTCCCAAATCTACTCTTTTTTATATTTCTCTACTCTTATTCACACTTGAACCCTATCTAATCAGTGTCTTATCACTACCACATTCCTGAAACCACACTGTTAATGACCAAATCACTAAATCCAATGGTCAATTTTCCATACTCATGTTGCTTGAATTATCAGCAACATTTTTTTTTTCTTTTTGGAGACAAGATCTTGCTCTGTCACTCAGGCTGGAGGGCAGTGGCTCACTGCGGCTTCAACCTCCTGGATTCAAATGGTCCTTCCACCTCAGCCTCCCAAGTAGCAGCAGCATTTCATACAGTTGATGACTCTCTCCTTATTGACAAAAATATCCTCATTGTATTTTCAGTTGACAACATTCTTCAGGTTTTCCTTCTACCTAGTTTCTTAATCTCCTTTGCAGGTACTTCATCCTGTCTAATCTCTAAACCTTGGGGTAAAAAGGGTTTGGGACTCAGGTGTACGTTTTTTCTCTATCTAAACTCACTCCATCTCTTAATAACATCATCTAGGGTCGAGGCGGACGTCGCTTCCGGAGCAGCACGGCGGCCACTGAGGATGAGAGGCTAGCAGGGAGAGGTGAGGGAGAGTGGCTGGATTTCTTGCGGGATCTGCACGTGCGATTTTTCCAGCGCTGCCTCGAGGTTTTGCCCGAGCGCTATTCTTCACTGGAGACAAGCAGGTCCTTCCCACAGAAGACAGATCAAATCTAAATCGCTGTGATTTCTGAGGCTCTTCATACCTGGGTATTCTGTTCAATCCATCAAAGGCTCCTGGGTATTCCGTTCAATCCATCAAAGGCATCCTTATGATAGTGGCCACATTGCAATTACCTACACTGGCCTTTCATGCTTAGTTATTCTTGGAGATGACTTAAGCCGAGTAAATAAAGAAGCTTGCTTAGCAGGCTTGGGAGCCCTTCAGCTGGAAGATGGGAGTTTTTGTGCAGTACCTGAAGGCAGTGAAAATGACATGCGAGTTTTTTACTGTACTTCCTGTATTTGCGATATGCTCAACAACCGGTCAGGCATGGATATGAAAAAAGCCATCTCCTATATTAGAAGTATGTCCTATGACAATGGACTGGCACAGGGAGCTGGACTTGAATCTCATGGACGATCTACTTTTTGTGGCATTGCCTCACTACGTCTGATAGGTAAACTAGAAGAAGTTTTTTCAGAAAAAGAATTGAACAGGATAAAGAGGTGGTGTATAATGAGGTGACAAAATAGTTATCATGGAAGACCTAATAAGCCTGTAGACACCTGTTATTCTTTTTGGGTGGGAGCAACTCTAAAGCTTCTAAAAATAGAAATTCCATCTTACCAACTCAAGATCGCCTCGTAGGGGGATTTGCCAAGTGGCCAGTCATCCAGGTGCTTTGCACACATACTTTGGGATCTGTGGCCTGTCACTAATGGAGGAAAGTGGAATTTGTATAGTTCATCCTGCTCTGAATGTAAGCACACGGACTTCTAAATGCCTTCCAGATCTCCATCAAAGCTGGAAAACCAAGGACTCTTAAACAATGCTCAGGGAATGTGCATATCTCCACATGACTGATTTTAGATTGGGAGGGTGGGGGGATTTGTAGCATAACTGTAGCTCAAGTTTAAAAGCCATGTATATAACCAGGTGTGCTCTTTTTTTTTAAAACAGGTAGAGTCTTACAATCAAATTTCCTGCTGATGTCACTTTGGGATATGGTCTTGAGCCAGTAATCTTTGTACTGGGTTTCAAGAAAATCTTTGTTGAAGTTTGAACCACAACTTTGTCATGGTTCCTAAATGTTTATACTGTATTTCTAAGAAGTTGTTTGAGGCAAATTAATTGTATGTGTGTAGGTTATCTTTTTAAAAACTCTTCAGTGCAAATTGTGTCTTGTTATATAATGGACACAAATCTTCAAAACAAATTTACATTTCATATAGCATTGATAATCTTCGGTGAACACTTAGTAATCATTTTAAAAGCTCACTGCTGATGGTAGGAAATTTGCTTTAATGAATTAAGTATCTGGGATTATTCTTTGAAAACAGAAGACCATAATTTTTTTTAAAGAAGAGTGACTTATTTTGTCTTATTTTTAAGTAAAGTGTGCCAATTAAACCTGTGTGGCCTATAATGAAATTAATAACTTCATAGTAAGAATAAATAGGTTTAACTAATGTGATAGTTTTCTAAAAGGAGATTGTTTGAAGACAACTATTATGTAACTGAGGGAAAAGCAACTTAACTATATGTGATTGTGAATGAGGAAGTTTTGTGCTATGTGGGTCATTTATTTAGACATTGCTGTGGTGAATACCAGTTATGTTTGATTTTATTCTCAAACATTAGTTGTCTTTTTCTTTTTTGCTTTCTAGAAAGAAAACAATCTTTTTTATCTAGAAGGAAAGATACTTTGTGTTTTTATTTTTAGCCATTTGAATTTTTAAATTTGTTGCCCCCAGTGTGTTAGCTGCTCTAATTTCAAACTAATACTTTTCCAATTTTTTTCAAATTAAATAAGTAAAAAAATACAAAAACAGAACCATTCCAATAGATTCAGTGGTGTAGCTTTATACATGGTCATTTTTATTCTCGTATTTTCAGGTAAGTGAGAGGGAAATGTAAGCATTTAGAGGGTAAGAACCAGGGTTTTGTTTTTGTTCATTGTGTTTTCTTAAGTCTATGAACTAGCTAATTATAAACGAGACAGTATAAAAACTCTTCATTCATAATTAATTTCCATTACTTGCTCAGTGACATTCGGAACTATGAGTCTAGTACTGAAATAGGGAAAGAAATCTCTTCACTAAAGGAGTTGAGTTTAAGTTAGTCTTGGTGAAAATAAATGTTGAAACACAAACATCAGTATAAAAACTAGATTACTGGTATCACTGTTTAGGCATTGTAATATTTTAAATGTTATCTTTTTTCTAAATTAGCGAAAAAAATGTAAAATAACAGTCCTTCCCAAGGGAAACACTATGTACTTGGAAAATGATTCACTTATTATTGGCATGCTTAGTTTTAAACCTGAGTTTGCCAAAGTCAACTGTATGCTTTTTAATTAGAAATAAAATGAATCTTCTGATGGTAGGGGAAAAAATAAGCCTAATAACAGATGTTATCCTTCTGTGCGTTATTCCAGTTGCTACTGTTCAAATCATGGCAGATTAAGACATCCGTATCTCACACTAAGTCATCTCTTAGACATTGGAAGTTGAAGTAGCATATACATAATGGTTTTAAGACTATATAAAAAGCCCAAATTGTTTTTTCTATATCACCAAGAAAGGTTAGAAGGTAATAAAGGTAGTAACAGTGACTCTATTCATAAATGTAAGTTAGAGAAAAATTTCAATCTAAAAGTATTTCATAAGGCTAAATATTTTCTAACTCCTTATAATTTAATACCATAAGATTATAAATTTTAGTAAGCTTCTAATTGATATACTTGTGGGAGACTTTCTTGTGAAACTTTATGGACTAGTCAATGTTCACATTCCATAGCAACTTAATTGACCAGAAAATAGCAGGCCAGTGTGAATTGCGGAGAAACTATTTCTAACTTTTCTAAGTAGTTATTTACAAGAAAAATATTTACCGATTAAATAAATTATAAGCAATATTTCACATACATACTTTATTCCTTAGCAGGAGTGACATAGTAAGGGGAAATATGAAGTCTGAAATCTCAAAAAGCTCTATTTCCTACTCCCTACTCGTCTCCTTCCCACCCCCTAATTTTGTGGTATTTTTTTTTTAGAAGGTAGGAGGAGGAGCTTTGTTTTGAGCATCTTCATACAAATAAGATTAATCAGATCATATGGCATAATTTAACCTGTTTATCATTTCAGTGTTTTTAGATTTGATCTATAATATATATGTGCTATTAGATCTTTAAATAGTTATGTATATTTAATCTAAATTCATATAGAAATCTTGCTGACAGTGGTATATAATATGAAGACTGTTGGACCTCATCATTTTTGAGAGACAGTTAATGAGGAGGTGCTCTGGAATCAGATGACCTGGGTTTAAATCCCAGATTTACCAATTTAGCAGCACGATCTTGGACCCTAACTCTCCCACTGATAAAATAAGGAAAATAGATAAAACCTAACATACAGGGTTTAGGATTAAATGAGATAATACAGATAATGCACTTAGGATAGTACCTGGAATAGAGCAAATTTCAAATTATATTTCTTTATAATGATCATAAAATTATTTTTGTAATTAAAACCTCTCTCCTACAGCAGAAAGAGGTCTTAACAGTTTAACCTCAGGGAAAATGATGACAACAATGTTGCTTTCTAATCTTGCCATAAAAATACAGAACAACTAGGATAGTCACAGACACTATTACAACGCTAGATGACAAAGTATCTCCATGAACTTCAAAATACAACTGAGGACAAACCACTGACCCACATAGTTTCGGCATCTGTGGGAGGAAGTAGAAGGAAGGCAGCTGGTTTCTGACAGCTCTGCAAATTGGAGAACGACAACACTGCCCACAGTTTCTCACTACAAAGTGCAGTGGGCCAATCTAAGAACAGGCACTGAAACTGGCAAGTGACTACAGAATCCCATTTGCAGATGAATGTTAAAGCAATATGATAAGGTCTGATGATCGCATTAGAGCAGTCTGGGTTTTACACTGTGTACCTCTTGAAGCTTATGAGACAAAATCCAGCACTGAGGACAAACGAGAAAGAAGATCTAGGCAAGTATTGGGAAGAAAGGTCAAGATACAGAGACATTATATATATGTATTTTCATATATATATATATTCTTTTAAATCACTGTGAAAATGGGAGCTCTAAGGCTGTGAAGTCATCCTAGAGCCACTCCTCCCTCCTAAAAGTACAGAAAAACTCATTTCAGTTAAGGGGAAAAAAAGAGTAACTGAGCCAGGATTACAGTCCAACTCCATTCAAAGTTAGTGTAAGATATAAGAGAATAAATAGATCAACATCCTCACAAGACAATGAAAGCACACCAGAAAGACATGGCCACAAGACAGATAAAAACCTAATATTGGCAAAAAAATAAAATGCATATATGACAGGAAATTTATAGTAATTAGTACAATTATCAGTAAAAGTAGGAAAAGGTGAAAATTAACCAAGTACCAAACACTTGGAGTAAAAAGCAAAATAAAGCAGAAGGAAGGAATTAATAAAGATAAAAGCAAAAAATAATTACTAGTAGAAAACCAAAACAAGAGAGGCAATAAATCCAAGTTGGTGAGTTGAGTGAGATAAACTACCAGCTAAACTATTTAAGAAAAAAAGGAGGAAGCACAAACACAAAAATTTAAATGACAAGGGGGAAATAGTAAAACAGGAAATTTGTTTAAATTGACTACTTTGAGCAATTTTACACAATAAATTCGAAAACTATTTTGAGAAAAATACAAATTGCCATAATTTACTCTAGGTAGATAAAGAAAGTCACTACAAACCAATTACCATAGAAGAAACAAATACTTAAAAGTACCCCCTACCGAAAGAAGCATCAAGCCCAAATTGTTTCAAGGGGATTTCTACCAAACCTTTTAATATGAAATAATCCTTTTCTTGCTTAAGCAATTCCAGAGACTAGGAAAAGAATATTGAACTTCAAAGTGCCAAAAAAAAAAAAGAAAGAAACTCCTAAATTCATTATTTAAAGTGAATGTAATAGCATTGATTCAAAAACCTGACAAAGATTATACCAAAAAGAAAATTATAGAGCAATCTCATGAATATTAATAAAAAGTTTTAATGATATATTAGCAAACAATTCAACAGTACTTTCAAAAGGTAGTCATGACTAAGTTGGGTTTATTATAAGAATGCAAGGGTAATTCAATACTAGATAATCTGTTAACATTCATCATATTCAGTTAAAAAAATCTTCATCTTTGCAGAAAATACATGATAGAATGGAGCACTCACTTATGTTAAACATACTAAGTAGAAATCAATGAATAATCCATTAACATTGTACCTCTACCTAAAAGCCATCATCTTAAATTTCAAAGCAAAAGAGACTTTCCAGCTGAAGTCAGGAACAAGACATGCCCACTAACTCCTCTGCTACTTAACAATGTGTTGAGAGTTTTAGCCAATGAAGTTAGACAAAATAAAGATGTGAATTGGAAAGGAAGAGGTAAAACTATTTGCAGATATGCATATGTATCTAGAAAGTCCAAAGGAACTTGTTGAAAAACTAAACAATAAAAGAACTTAGTAAAGTAGCTATTAAATACAATTTACATACAAATATCAGTAGGCTTCACCAGACACAAGTGCATACTTTGATTCCATTTTGGTGAATTTCAAAACAGATAGCATTTATGTATGGTGTCAGAAATCAGCACCCCCTTTCAGTCACTACCTGTCTTCCTAAAGGTAAGCATCATCAAAATCACCATCAATTAGTTTTGTCTGTTTTTGAATTTTATATGAGTGGAACCACATAGTGTACACTATTTTTCAACTGGCTTTAACCCAGTAGGACTGAAAGAGGGTACAAAGGGACTCTGTGGTGCTGGTAGTGTTCTGTTTCATGATCTAGGTGCTGGTTACATAGGTGCATTCACCTTATGAATATTTATCAAGCTGTATATTTATGATTTGTGCACTTTTCTGTATGTATAATTATAGCTAAATAAAAGTGTTTACTAAAAAAAATCTAGTCCTATGATCTGAAATCTCATTTATAATATAAACCTACCAGTCTGAACATCTCCCTTGAATTCCATACTAATATATCCAATTATCGACCCCACCTTTCTATTTGGATGCCCAATACAAGTCTCAATTATAACGTTCAAAATCAAACTCCTCATATTCTTTTTCAAAACAGCTCCTTCTGTCATCTTTCCCCTTGACTCAAGTGTAATACCCATTCTTCAAATTGCTAAAACTAAAACCCCTCGAGTCATCCTCGATATCTCTTATTCTCTCTTTTGCTATATCTAATCCACATTGATATCCTCTTTGACTCTCTTTTTTCAATGAATCTCTTGTTAATTGCATTATCATACCACATCTCATAACTTTCACCTTTACCACCCTAGCTCAAGCTGTGACTCGTAGTAACCTTGTTTTTTGATTAGCTATTTAAATAGAAATCCTTCTACCTTTACCATCACAGAGTTTGTTTAGAACATAGTATTCTACTAATTATGTCAACACAAGCCATATTGCATCACTCTATCTCACTCAGATCAACAGATTTGGTCCCCACAAGCTTTATGACCTAATAGTATATGTATCTATCCCTAATTCACTCTGATCCAACTATGCTGTCTTTATGATGTTTTTGCAAACATGCTATGTACCCTCCTGCTTCATGAGTTTTGCATTTATTCTTCCCCTTTCCTGGAAAGCTCTTATTCCAGAAACCCATGTGGCTCAATCCCTGACCTTCTTCAAGTCTCTGCTCAAATGTCACGTGGCTAGTGAAGTCTTATCTCACTTCAGCATTTTAAGTAACACCCTTATTCATCACACTTAATTTATCTGCTCTGCTTTTCCTTATATGATCTATTATCATATGATCTACTACATATTTTGCTTAATTTCTTTGCTTATCACTTCACACTAGACATAGAATTGAATACCTATTCTATGCGGGCTGGTTTTTTTTTTTTTTTGCATATGCTGTTTCTGTTCAGACTTAGACCAATATCTACAACACAGGAGATGCTGAATAAAGACGGTTTTGAATAAAAGAGTAAACATTTTATAGAGAATGTATACAAAACCAGAAACATTTGGAAATATACAATTTTAAAAATGAAATAACAAATCTAAACCAGAACTATTTACCATATATTGCTGTCTAGTTAGTGTTGGAGTAAAATATTTGAATTTACTTTTTTATTATTTAGTAGATAGAAAAATCACCAGGGCTCAAGCACACATTAGCTAGTTGGAAAGCAGGATAGAATAGTGCTTAAAAGCACAGACTTAAATACTTGTGGTTCAGAGAATCAGGCAGTTCCACTTATCAGATAGGTTAACGTGGGCAACTTATCACTGGATCTCATGATTATTATCGAAAATATAGAGAAAATATAGTATTTCTTTCGTGGCATTATTAAGAGTCTTAAATGTAAAGCATTTAATACATTGCTTAATGCATGGTAAGCTTAAATAATCAATTAGCTACTCTTAGTACCATTATTGATGACAGAGAAAATTTTATATGAAAAAGCTTTCAATGAACTTGGAAGAAATGGAAAAGAGAGACTTAGAATAAGTGTACTACCTGCTTTTCTCCAGGGAAATAAAGAAATTAATGAAGCAATGCCATACAATCAAGAGTCTTTTTTTAAAGTTTTATATTAAGATGACATGGATATTTAGATATCAATTTTTTAAAAATTAGACATAACTAAAAATTATACAAACTATCATACACGTAATCAAATATTTGCCAGCATAGTACTGAATGAGCTGATAAGAGATTGTTCAGTAAGATTTTATTTAGAAATTTTGAATTTGAAAATTTATTTTGTTTGCTCAATGACTTAATGTTCTTTTTCCTAGCTCTTGTTATACAAATAAAATAGCCTAAAGTATATATATACATGTGTATGTGTGTGTATCTATATAAATTATTTGAATGAAACTTTTAGGAAGAGTAATAATAATAACTTAATAAAGATAGATGCTGCTTGTGTTAGATTCAGTATTTTTTTCTTTTTTTTTCAGTTTTATTAATGTATGGGTGACAAGTAAATATTGTATATATTTGCAGAATACAATGTTCTGTTTTGATATATGCATGCATTGTGAAATTATTACCACAATCAAGCTAATTAACATATTCATCACTTCACATACTTTTCGTGGTGAGATTATTTAACACTACTCTCAGCAATTTTCAAGTATACATTTTTTTAACTATAACCACCACTCTGTACAACTCCAGAACTTATTCATGCTTGTATTAGATTTATATTGCTGCTAAAATATGTTACAGAAAGCCTAGCGGCTTAAAGCAACACCTTATTATATCACAGCTCTTTAGGTCAGACATTGGTGTTGGATTTGCTAATTTCTCTTCTTTGGGTTTCAAAGGATCAAATCTAGCTGTTGGTCAGCAGGGCACTTAAAAGAAGGCCCTGGGAAGAAACTGCTTTCAATCTCATTCAGATTGCTGGCAGAATTCAGATTCCTGTTGTAGAGCTGAGACTGCTATTTCCTTCCTGGCTGTCATTGGGACTGCCCTTCCTCCTTAAAGACTCCTCCCTGGTCCCCACACATGTCCTCCTACATCTCAGAGCCAGCATGGTAAATCCTCTTGACATTTGGAATCTGACTTTTCCTTCTGCTGCTTCTCTCTTGTTTCCAGTCAGAGAAATTTCTCTGCATCTAAGGCCTCATGTGATTCAGTTGAGGAAACCAGGATAATACAAAATAGTCTCCCTATCTTGAAGTTTGTAGCCTGAACTATATTTGAATAATTCCTATTGCCATGTAAACTTACTTATTCATAGGGTGTGGAAATTAAAGGTTTGGCTATCTTTGGGGAGGCTATAATTAAGCTCATCAATGGGTATGTTTGATCTTGGGAATTTAGAAACCTCCCTAATAGTGATAGGCTTTTTAACAATTACAAAAATATGAAAGCAAAATCAAGAATGAACACTCAATGATCTATTCTATCATTAATCTGTTGATCTTTTCCTTTCTGTTCTTTTTGTGCTTATCAATCAAATATATTACAAATAACTCCCCCAAAATAATTTTTTGCTATTGACTTTAGGGACATACATATCCTGTTGAATCAAGAGTAAATGAGAGCACTGAAGATTGAGTTTCCAACATACCCATTTTGTATTGTTGACTGCATAGAATACCAATCACTTTGAATGATATGAGAAAAAATTTTCACCAGTAGAATCTATTCTTTCCTCAACAATTGAATATAATTCTGCATTTTCCCCATAGAACAGGTAAAGCAATTTGTGTAAGTATAAGTTTTAAGATAATGTATGAAATATTTGGGGGAATTATATGATAAATTTAAAATAATTTCAATTACTATGCACAATGTTCATTATTAATGAAAATAAATTAAAATGTAAATTGATAGGCTACTTGAAATATTTTTTCAAAGGTAGAGCTCATATAATTTTTCTTATATATTAATCTACTATTGTAGTTTTATTTTTCATATTACTAAACAAACATTGCAACTTGCTGTGATTTATGTAAGTAGAAATTGGATAAACATTTCCAATACACTGATAGCTTATCAAGCCTTTTGCAGAGTAGTATTTTCTCAACATTGCCTAAAAACAAACTCATTCAGCTTTCACTGAAATATCACAGTCTATAATAAGTACTTTAAAAATATTTTCTTTAAAAATCTTGAAATGTTAAATAAAATGGCAATCATATTTTAAAATGCTATAACCAATCTTCAAGTTTTGTTATCTTATTCATTCCATTTATGTATTTGTTTTAACAATATTTCCATATGTAATAAATCACTTTAAAACATCAGATTCTAAAGAATTTTCTCCAAGGAATTACTGTCACAAATGTGATAAATACTTCTGTTCTATATAGTAAGGAAGGGCTTATTCTGAGCTTCCTTTCTTTGAGAATTCTTCAACCACTCAACGAACAATTTACTCTTTTTATTAAACTCGAATTTTCTATATCTTACTAAGCATCAATTATAAATTACAAGAGAATCCTCTTGAAAGTGACTTGCTCCAGATCTTGACCTTACTTTGAGGACTATTTTAGGGGCTGTATTTCAGGAATATACTTGAGCTTATTTGCTCAGTGCATTAATATATAGGACTTTACTTAATAAGAACTGATTAATTTGGTAAGAATTGCTTTTAAGAATCACTCTTCCTCTTTAGTTGTTTGTTGTTGTTGCAGTTGCATACAGAGATAATACATTATAATTCAACTTAAACTGAAATTCATAAGAAGAAAAAAGATGTCTCTGTGTGTGTGTGTGAGTGTATATATATATATATAATTATATGTGTATATATGAGAGCTTCAAGACCATAAACAGAGTTTTTCCTCTGGTAGAACTGAAAAAAAAAATATTTTGAATCAGGCCAGATTAGAAATACTCTATCATTTATTTTGCCATTTTTATTTTAAAAATTGAATAATATCTACAACTTACTAGTAGTCCCTATTAATTATACCTCAATAATGTAATTTTTGGTACGGTAAGAAAAAATTACATAATTTCAAAAAAAAAAGAAAATGTCAACTTGCATATACTATATACCATCAATGTGCATCATTTTCAATTGAAAGACTCCTAATTTAAACACATCTCTGTCGCAATCTGATGGAATTTACATCTCAGCAGTCATTTTATCCAAAGCCTGGGTCCTGTTATGATAATAATAAAAGAGCATTTTATTTATTTATTGTTTTGAGAAGCATATGTATATGTTTATAGAATTTTTATACTATGTTTAAAATTTTGGCAAATAGGTTTTTTTGAATCAAGAATGGGTTGAATTTATGTTTATTAATTTTTAATAAAATTTACAATTTAAAGTTCAGAAAGCTGAAAAGATTCAAAGCTAATTATGAAGAGCCATAAAAATTCAAATATTCAAATTCATTATAGTTTGGGGAAAATACAGATAATGAGCGTGAGGCATCCATCACGTCACCTTAAAATTTCTCGCTAAAAATAAGTACCTTGTATATAACAAGTTGTCAGCACATATTAACTCACAGCATTAAGTTGGTTATGACAATAATTACTATTCATAAAGCAACAACAATATTATTTTATCTCCATTTTGGAACTTACCCCATGAATCTGGCAGGTCTGGCTACTCCTGTCTATCTCATCCCTGGTGTATCCACCCTCACTTTTGTACACTTATTCCAGTGCCTACTGGGTCTCTGTACTAGCCATATGAGAGAGGGGTCTTGGATCAATATTTGTTTTAAGCAGGAAGCTTTTCTCATTTAATAGTAAAATTGGAAATTGCTTTGATCTTCCAGGTAATAATTTTAACACTATACAATATATTTTATTCAAGTTAATAGAAATCAGGTAGCACACATATTATTGGAATATCAAAAAAATCTTACTTAAACATCCAGCTGAAGTTAATCCCATAATCACACAAGGAAATAATCCATTATGTCATGCCTTAAAGTAATTTGGATGATACCACCTTGATATTTTTAAAGGTGATTTCACAATAGATAAAAGATATAAGCCTATATGTGGCCTGCAGTGGTGCATCAGAAAGTACAAATAACAAGACATGCTCCATTTTATATTTAAAAAGATAGAATTCTGATTCCATTAGGCATGATGGCTTATATTATTTTATACACTATTTAAAGTTTTGTGTATGCACTTTCATTAAATAAGACTGCAGATCAATTTCTTTGTTCTTTGTGCTACTTTGGTTAAAACATGAAAAGTTTTTTGAACATTTAAAATCACATATATGTAATAAGTTATCCTGCTGTGTTATCTGTAACAATCAATTTTGTGAAGTAGGAGCCTCTCTCTGCTATTATCTGATCATTTATACAAGATGAAATTATAAATTACCTTAGATCCCCTTGTTCTCGCAATTTATCCTGTATTATTTACATACATGGTTGGAATCAAAGTTAAAAATTATGCTACACTATTATATCCTCATGTAGTTTTTTTATTGTAATGAGAACTACAAAGATTAGATCTTCTTGTGTGGGAAAGTTAGAAGAATTAATAGAGAATACTTTAACTGATCATTGAGAATTTTTTAAAAAATAGTAAATGATCAGACCAAGTAAGTTAGATTTAAAAATCAGATAAATATTACATAAGTGCTTAGAGTGCTCTTCAGATAATTTCTTTTTAGATTCTAACCTGAGATTTTTAACTGTAGCTGAAATACATGGTATGAACTGACATCCATTCATCCATCCATTCATTGATTTTTGAACAACCAATGATAAAATATCTCAAATATACTGTGTCCTAGTCAGAGGAAACAAAGTATAAAAAGCAATAATAACAAATCTTGTTTGTTTTGATTAAAATCATTTTTGAACATATGTAAACTTTCATCTTTTTAATATATAGTGTACCCAGATGAAAGGAGTTAAATAGTTTTCACACAGATTTTGAGTATTTTTCTATTGCAGTGCTTTCTACACTGTAGAAATTTTATTTGTTTTAGGTCTCTATGTACTTAGGAGCTCTTCAAAGACAGGGACTACAGTGAGTAATGATTATTTGCTGGATCAATAATATGTGTTAAATTGATATAAATTAGTTAACTTTAGGATTATAAAAAAAGATTTATCCCAGCCCTTTGGGAGGCTGAGGTGGGCAGATCACGAGGTCAGGAGATGGAGACCATTCTGGCTAACATGGTGAAACTCTGTCTATACTAAAAATACAGAAAAATTAGCCAGGCATGGTGGCGGGCGCCTGTAGTCCCAGCTACTCGGGAGGCTGAGGCGGAGAATGGCATGAACCCGGGAGGCGGAGCTTGCAGTGAGCTGAGATAGCGGCGCTGCACTCCAGCCTGGGTGACAGAGCGAGACGCCGTCTCAAAAAAAAAAAAAAAAAAAAAAAAATCTATCCACTACACATTTTTTTGTTCTTAATACAGTCTTCCCACTGAATACACAATCATATTTACTAACTTCTGCAACCATAAATGCTATATTTTGACATTATAGACTTAGTAGGGTTGTTACTTAAACAGAATACACGACATCTTCACGTTCTCTAATCTGCAGACATCTTTTCAGGCTTTTGCGAAATACGTAACTGGCTCAAAATTTATTACGAATTCAAAAATATTTTAGAATATTGAATATAAATATAGAATATTGAAAAACTATTTTAAATATTAAAGAGGACTGGAGAAAACTCTTCCATTAATTTTTTCTTTTTTTTTGAGACTGAGTCTTGCTTTGTCGCCCAGGCTGGAGTGCAGCAGCGCAATCTGGGCTCACTGCAACCTCCGCCTCCCTGGTTCCAGCGATTCTCCTGCCTCAGCCTTCCGAGTAGCTGGGACTACAGGCGTCCGCCACCATGCCCGGCTAATTTTTTTTTGTATTTTTAGTAGAGACGAGGTTTCACCACGTTGGCCAGGATGGTCTCGATCTTCTGACCTCGTGATCCGCCCACCTTGGCCTCCCAAAGCGCCGGGATTTCAGGCATGAGCCACCGTGCCCAGCCAACTCCTCCATTAATTTTAATGATGAAATTAAAACTGAACCTATTAGTCATCAAGAATGATGATTAAACCAAAGTATAAAACAGAATATGTGAGTCCATGCTAATATAAATATGTGTTTAGATAAATTAATTAATGAGGGAGTAGAGAAAAAATCTCCCATTTAGAAGAATTCCAATTAAATTACTTAGTCCACACTAAAGGAGGGAAAGCATAACTCCTCCCACTTCTTAAGTGTGCACTGGTGTAAGAAACTTCTTTCCAAAGAGTGTAGTATGGGAAGGGGGAAGAACAGTGACATCACAGTGGAGAAATCTGACAAGCGCTATTTCATCCAGGAGATCAAGGTCAATATTAATAGTCATAAATTAAAAAAAAATTTAAAAAGTCATAAATTATATCGGTAGTATGTACCATTGATAAAATGTAAGGAAAATAGCAAATTTCCTCTGTAATACACCTCCCCCAAACACTAGTCTTATCAATAGGAAAAACACAAACAAATCCCAACACAGGATATGTATTCTATAATATCTGACTAGCATGCCTCAATACTGTCATCAAAAACAAAGTCTAAGAAATTGTCATAGCCATGAGAAGCCCAAAGAGTTATGATAACTAAATGTAACATAGTGTCCTGGATGCCACCCTGGTATAGATGGAAGACATTACATAAAAACTAAGGAAATATGAATAAGCTATGGATTTCAGTTCATAATAATGCATCAGTATTTATTATCTAATTTTAACAAATATGCCATGCTAATGGAAAAATTCTACTAATAGGTGAACCTGTATGCCGGGGTCATATGAGGATTTTCTGTACAATCTCCCCTATTTTTCTGTAAATCTAGATTTTTTCTATTAAAATATCTATTAATAAAAAGAACTTAACCAAAGAGTCTAAATAGGAATGTGATTATATGCAAGTCTGAAGGGCATAACAGCATGAGAGCATAGAGAGAATGCAAATTACACAGTCCAGAGGATTTGACAAGAAGTCTTCCTGCTTTGCAGTAAGCTGCTTTTGCACACTTAGATAGTCATTTAAGCCTCTTTTCCCTGGTTTGCTATGAAATAAATGAACAGGACTACAAGAGTTGTGAAGCCCCACTGAGCTCTGTTGTCCATTGATTTACCTGCAAAATGATGTCACCCTCAGAGAGATGACAACCTATTTGAGAAAGTAAACTTGCTAACATTGAAACAAATCAAAACATATTTAGGAACATAGTTCAAGGCTGGGATTATATTCCGTGTAGTTCATATTCTCAGGATTTCAGAGAAACTAAGCAGCATTATGAAATAATTAAGAAATGAGGGAGACTAAAGGACCATTTTGAAAAACTGGAAAATATGCATGAAGAAGTGAAGGACACCTCCATATCCCAAATAATTGGAATCTGACTCTTAACATCAAATTCTCCTTTTGCTTCAGTTTTAGGTTTTGAATGGGGTAAAATATTCCTTCAAATCCCTCTATGCTTTCCTATCACGTGTAGCATGAAACCCAAGTGCCTTACATGGCGTATCCCACCTTCCTTGACCTTATCCTTGTTAGTTCTGCAAACCCATGTCATGCCACTTGTAAAGTGATCTACATTAGCACAGTCCTGAGCTGTCTTGAGTCTCCTGCACAGACTGTAGTTTTAAATACCCTTATAGTTTTGGAAATCCTTTTCCTTCCTCTATAATTCCTTTCTTTATTCATGTGCCTTTCCTGGCATACTTTGTTTTTTTTTTCAGCTTCAGCTTTTCCAGATGTCATCTCATTCAGATTTCTATCAAGAAGACTGAGAGAAATGAATTTGAGAAAAATATGAATGAGATGACATCGTTTAGCTTTTCACACTTCTATGGCAATATGTTTCTCATTGCCCTCAACATGGCAAACACTGGCTACTTTATTCTCTCCATTTGAGGAAAGAGACCATGTCATATTAGTCTTTGCAACTAAATCAATATCTAGCAAATAATGATGGTGATAATGATGATGATAGTGATGATTGACCATGACTTCTCTTATTGGGTGCCTGTTTTGTATCATGTACTGCATTTAGGTGTTCCATTGCAATCAGAATATCAGAACTTAAGTTTATCTTGTTTTACTTGTCTAACTAATACATATGTTTATCTAATAAATATTGTTATAGTTTGAGGAAGTTAATTATACAGAGTCTTATTTAAATAGTAGAGAAGTAATAGGAGTTTAGGAGGGACAAGGTGAAAGTCAAGATGAATTAAGATATGCTTCTTTGGTAGAATTATGGATAAATGTCCTAGATAAACTTGGAGATTCCCCCTCTCTATCATGCTTTGATATATCCATAATATATATTTTAAAGTTTTGTGTCTTTCAATTCCCCACATTATTTGTCATTTCTGGAACTATATCATACAAAAATCAGCAAATAAATATTAAATGAATACCTTTTCCATTTTCTCCCTTGCATTCTTCTCCCTCAAAGATTATGATTCCATTGACCTTTCATTTCCTATGACCTACAAGTCAGATGCAACTATATCTAGTTTGTTTCTCAAATTCCTTTTTAATGGTGACATTTGAGGAGTTAGGTAAGAGAGTTTAGTTGTCCTTAAGTTAATAAAAAGTTTTTTTCTTTATGCACCAAAGAAAGACAGAAATGTCACTGATAATATTTCTTATATTAGGCCGGGCGCGGTGGCTCACGCTTGTAATCCCAGCACTTTGGGAGGCCGAGGCGGGCGGATCACGAGGTCAGGAGATCGAGACCATGGTGAAACCCCGTCTCTACTAAAAATACAAAAAAATTAGCCGGGCGTGCTGGCGGGCGCCTGTAGTCCCAGCAACTCAGAAAGGCTGAGGCAGGAGAATGGCGTGAACCCGGGAGGCGGAGCTTGCAGCGAGCCGAGATAGCGCCACTGCACTCCAGCCTGGGTGAGAGCGCGAGACTCCGTCTCAAAAAAAAAAAAAAAAAAAAAAAAAATTTCTTATATTGATTTCAGAGGGACAATACTTCTTAGCTTAATCCATGGAAAGAAACATATTTGTACAAAGAAAAACATGATATTAGAATGATAGTTCCCTACCCACTCTTGATTCTTTGCTTTGAATTTCTTCAAAATTACTTTTAACTACTCAAAATGTATGTGCATATAATGGTTCGAGACAAATTGTACATGTAGAATGCAGATCATAATCTTTGGAATTTGCATTTCTTCACAACTTTACTCTGGCATTATAATATTTAGGGTTACAAATACAGCATATTTTCACCTAGAAATACTTAAAATCAGTGCCTGCAAAGTCAGCTATAATGTAATTGTATTTTAAAAGGTACCGACTTGGACTTCTGTTTCAGATAATCGTAAATTAAATCATTTGCAAAAAACCAAACACCGCATGTTCTCACTCATAGGTGGGAATTGAACAATGAGAACTCATGGACACAGGAAGGGGAACATCACGCTCCGGGGACTGTTGTGGGGTGGGGGGAGGGGGGAGGGACCGCATTAGGAGATACACCTAATGCTAAATGACGAGTTAATGGGTGCAGGGAATCAACATGGCACATGGATACATATGTAACAAACCTGCACATTGTGCACATGTACCCTAAAACCCTAAAGTATAATAAAAAAAAAAAATTAAAAAAAAAAAAATCATTTGCATAAATTATCCAGAAAGTTGGACAAAACATTTTAACAATCTTCAGGAAAGCATCGTAAAATTAACAAAGTATTGAAAAATTACCAGGCCACGATCTGTGGACCCGGAGTAGGGTGGGAATCTAGGAAAGTGAGCTGAGAATTTGGAGATGCTTCACTCCTGAGGTTATTTTCAGATCCTAAAGGGGGCCATTGAGAGGCTAAGAGGGTGAGGTGAGATATTGACTATTCACGTGCATCTAAGAGAAAAAAAATGCATCCCAGTCTGACAAACTGAAACTGATGAAACCCTTTGATTTCAGCTTGGAACCAGAAAGCTTCCTCCCAAAATGTAGCATGAAATGGAGGTATAAAGCCCAGCACAAGGTTTGCAGCTTAGCTTTAAATTCTGTCAATTCCAGAAATTAGATTGATGTGATCCCAAATTACTAGTGTCCTTATTTTCCGAGCAGGAGGAAATTTTCTCTGAAGGCAGGTATTATCTTCCCAAGCCTCAGATTTTCTCTATGACAGTTTCATAATTAGTATCTCCCTCTTCCTCCCTCCTCTCTCTCTCTCTCTCTCTCACATGCACGCACACACACACACACAAACACACACACACACAGATCAAGGACAACATGAAGATAAAATACAACATAACAAAACCAAAGAGAAATAGTCAAATCGACTTAGACCGACAAATATCGATGCTGGAACTATTTCCTAATGTACATCCTCCAAGGTATTCTCCACTTCAGCGTCTGCTTTACAGGAAACCCCAATAACAATGATAGGTCTGAGACAACTGACACAGATGGAATGCTGGAGCTGGGACACATGCTGCCTGGCAGGCAATGACATCTCCATCATTCTTGTGTGGCAGGTTATAGAAAACCCATGAAATAAAGTAGCCTATGACTGTAAAATTTTTCCTGGTGGTAGTGAACTGGGAAACGATCCTCATGGAATGAAATGCCCTAGAAGGTGGGATGTATCAAGTGCATAGAAATTATGTGATAAGAGCAATTATAAGAACAATGCAATGGATTGTTCTTTCTGGGGGCGACTAGTGCTTTGAGAAACACAATGATAGGCTAAGGATGACTACTTATCCATTACAGACTAAAGACTATGTGTGAGAGTCTCCTGGTAGCTTATAAAGAGAGGTCATCTCCTGCAGCCTCAAGGCAGAGAAAGTTAAGGGTTAGGGTGAGGGTTTATTCTTAAAGCTCCAGAAATTCAACAGTTTAAATTTGAAACGTAGATAGTGTTCTGTGCCAAGGACAGGACTCTGTCTGGGAAAGAAGTATAAAACACTGGGACTTGGTTTTGGAAATGCTCATTCATTTTAATTCCTCAGTTTGTTTTGATTATCTGAGCCTGCAGAAATGATGCACCCAACATTTCTCTCAATCATTCAAATGATTTAAAACAAATGAAATTTTTCTATATAACATATCAGATTTCAGTGAGTTGTTGACTTCTGTATAGGAGCCAACAAGAATTTTAAAAATCTGTTGTTAAACACTAATAATAATCAAAGTTGCAAGACACTTCATGTGGAGAACTACAAAGAAACAGCCATAGATAAAGTTAACAGAGATCTGGTGTCACTGCTCACTCCAGGGTGTAAGCTTAGTGCATAGACTGGCAGGCATGCTTGACAGCAGAGTATGCAATGTCTTTTTTTTTTTAATCTCCCATTCTTTTTTCCATTTTATCAAGCATATATAATTACATTTGTTAAGTGAAAGGATGCTTAAAACACTTGCAGCGATGTTTCTCAGGACCATCCTGAGATTTTTTTTTTTCAAAAATTAGTGACTTTAGGGAAACCAGCATCCTTTGCAAACTCACTGAATTAGTGTGTGCATCACCAAGATAGACCATATTTTCTTATGGGTAGGATGCTAGCATGCAACCTGAGATCCCAAAATATTATATATTTACAGGAAACAGCAATACAAAATGGCATGAGAAAGCAGACTATGTGCAGAATCCATTCTGGTAAAGGTGGCATCAGAGTATCCATCTTTGGGAAGTAGTTGTGACAAAGTTTCTAGAATCCAGTGCCCGAGGGTCAGTAGGCAAGCTCTGGTGTCTGTATCCCTCAACAATATTTCTTCCTGCATAAGCCAGTTAGGGTGAAATCTATTCTTTGCAACTCAAAGCACTGATAGACACATCCTTCTTTTCTTCTGGCAATACATTTCTCTAATTCTTTAGCAAATACCTTTTTCTCTGTAGTTCTCAAATTTTGGTTCCCTCCTTAACTGAAAGTAAAAACTGATAGACTCTATTTTCCGGTATTGCAGTCTAAACACATATGTATCTAATTACATTAAATTAGTTCAAATTAAATAAAATTAAAAATTTACTTCTTCAGTCAACCTGAACACATTTTAACGGCTTAATAGCAACATGAGCTACCAGCAACATCAAACAATGCAGATACGGAAACATTTCCATTACTGAAGAAAGTTCTATCAGAAAGAGCTGCTCTAAGGCATAGAAAACTTGACTGGGGCATATGTGTCTGCATCTAGTTCAGAGAATCCCCTTTTAATAAGTTAATTGATTCTGTTAACAGTTTCAAATTATGACCTTGATGCCATGAGATTTATATTCATCTTTCACTCTATTCATTTTGATTTTGCAAGTAAGGTTACGAATGATCAGATTAGATGCAGAGCTCATTTTCTGTTAGAATAACAAACATTTAATCTCATTACTACTCATTCCTAAACACTGAAGTTTTCCTCCCAGTTGCCTTCTCATGAATGATATTAAACTCCGAAGTACAATCTGAAGGCTGACACTAACAGTGTCATCCTTTGCAGAAACTACATTCAACTATGTTAAAGTGTTCATTTTAGTTCAATGATACCTGAAATGCAGGCTGTGAGGTGGACAGGTAGGATTTGTATCTGCCTAGCACGCATTTCCCATCCTTTTACTAAGAGTGCTCCAATTTTTAAAATCTCCCCTAGTATACAAAGTCTTGGTACTTCTGTCAATCAAGTTATTTTCTCACCCTATCCTGGCCTTGTGCTTGACTTAGGAAACAATTAACCAATTGGATAATGCTGTAGAAACTTACAAAGAGGGAAATTAAATGAAGTTACTTAATCACAACAGAAATTACCCAAACATATGCTCATGAGTTTCTCTTCACTAGACCCCCAGAGCTGCCCTTATTTTGCCCTTCCTGAATTTTGATTGTTTAACATTTACTTTAAATATGTGTCCTCCTACAAGATTTTAATAATTTTTAGATTTTGCTTTTAGGATAGCCAGTTGGCTTTTGCAAAAGTATTAGATGATATCGATGTGCCCATATTTTTATCTACTTGGGAACTTTTTCAAATTACATCTGTTCTTGAGATTCTGAAATGCCATGCTTACCCCTTTCTCATCTGTCCTGGCAGCCTCCCACACTATTGACACACTCATCATGAACCAGATAGGTACTTCATCTGCCTGAGAATAATTTAACCTTCATGGTCTGTTTCTGCCAAAACACTGCTTTAATATCCCCAATATTCGTTAACTCTATTTGAAGTTAAATGTCTATCTGTTTGTGCTTCGAGAGATGTTGGCAAAGAGAAAGGGGGAAAATAAACTCTTTTAGATAGGCTTAGCCTTGTCAAATCTGTTGGAGACTTTACAGAAATCACGTTGTCAAAGTGATCAACTTGAAGAAAAACATATTTATGTCTTCTTATTCTCTGTTTCAGGATATAACTGAGTATCTTTTAATTAGACCTTTGATAATATAAGTTATTTTCCCAAACCATCATTTCAAGGTTATTACCATAAGACAAATCACTCCAAAAGCCAGTGGTTCAAGCCAGTCAGAATTGAGTGATGAAAATATACGGCTTGGCTGGGCGCGGTGGCTCACGCTTGTAATCCCGGCACTTTGGGAGGCCGAGGCGGGTGGATCACGAGGTCAGGAGATCGAGACCACGGTGAAACCCCGTCTCTACTAAAAAATACAAAAAATGAGCCGGGCGTGGTGGCGGGCCCCTGTAGTCCCAGCTACTCGGAGAGGCTGAGGCAGGAGAATGGCGTGAACCCGGGAGGCGGAGCTTGCAGTGAGCCGAGATTGCGCCGCTGCACTCCAGCCTGGGCGACAGAGCGAGACTCCGTCTCAAAAAAAAAAAAAAAGAAAGAAAAATCAGAAGTTAGGAAGCAGGGATGGAGAAGAGATCATGAACTTAGTTTCACACTTTATGAATTTGAAATAACCATAGAATATCCAAATGAAAGTTCCAAGAGACAGTTGGTCATGCAGGTCTGAGCTATGGAATAAAATTTCAAGATGTCAGAGATACAATTTTAGCTATCATCTGTAGACAGAAATTAGTTAAGAATTTAACAGTTGATAAAATAAATCAGAAGTAATATGGAAGGCTGGAGTGGAAAAAAATAAGAAAGTATATCTGAGAACATTAACATATGAGATATACATAGAGTAAGAACAGCTTGAAAGTAAACCAAAAATCTGTCTTCAGTAATAAGGTTTAAAATACAAATAATGATAAAAAAATAAACAAAAGGTGAAAGTTATGCCATGTAAAAGAAGGGAGAGGAGCGATTCTAAGATGAGGGAAGAGTCAGCAATAGCAAATAATGCAGATGGGTCAAATCTTCCATTGAATTTAGCAAGTCATTGGTGACAACTGGTATAGGTCATCTCACAAAAATAGTAAAGGTAGAAGCAAGATTGCAGTAGAGAGAGTGGAATTGCATTAATAATTCACTCAATGGGTCATTGAGTTTGAAGTTGAATTCAAACTTATGAATCTAATTCTTTAGAGGATCAAGGTCCCCTAGAAACTTGGTCATTTCCTATATGAAGGTTTCAGAGAAGATATTTATATTCCCCATGAGAATAATACTAACTACACAGGATAAGGAGTAACATTGAATGTCTCAGGAACTGTGGCTAATTTTTTCTATGAGAAAACATAAGTACATCTAACATAGTGAATGGCTTCCTAAACATTCATATTTAAAATTCATTTGACAACCAATATCCTAACATTTATAAGAATGTCTTTGATATGACCAACACCAAAGCAAAAACATAAACAAAAATCCTTAAAGACGTACTCTGTGTGAATGTTATAAGTCATCCAAAAATCTTGTTTCTATTTTGTCCCTTGTCAAATTTTCACCCTATGACTTGCTGAGAAGCTGCAGGGGAGAGAATTTCCTGATGAGATGTCTAACAGCTTATTCTTTCCTCGTGCTATGTCCTCAACATCTATGTTCAATATTAAATTTCACTGCAGCGGAGATGAGTGTGATGGTAAGCCTGGCTCTGTGTGTGTGTGTGTGTGTGTGTGTGTATGTGTGTGTGCTTTAAGCAAAAGACAGAGGCTTGAGTGACTTAGTAGCTAAAAATATAATTCACTGACAAGCAATTAACATATACTTAGGTTCAAAACCAAATATTTCCTTAGAAACAATCATAATCACAGTTTTACAGTGAAAATTTGCATATTTATGATATCTTGACATTAAGATATTCAATAAGCATATTGATATTTAAATTCCAAGTTTAAATGCAACTATTTATAAATCAATTATCCCACAAATCACCTTTTCCTAATTTTGAAGTGCAAATGTGTGAGTTTAAGATTTTAGATTGACCAAAGTACTTATTTGTTTTCTTCCACATACCTCAGTTTAAAATTCGTAAAAAGTATTAAACCACAGGAAAGAAACGTGATAAAAGCAAAGATGTGATTCAGCAAGTTTCTTAACGTTTGAAAGTAGATGGAAAGTCACAATTATTTAAAGCAGAATACAAAAAAAATCACATTGCAAATGGCAAAATTGGGTGAGTATGGATAACATACACTATCAAATTGACTGGAGAACATATAACAAACTTATAAAATAAGGGTAGCATGAAAAGCAAGAAAGATTAGTGGTGTCAGTAAAAATATTAAATAAAGGTATAGGTAAATTAGAGGGATCCTTCCCCAAGTTCTGAGCATTTTCCCCTAAGCCTTCTGCTTCCCCATAAGAGATGTTTTTCTGAAGAAACTGTGAGAAAGCCACCAGACTTTAAGTCAAAGAAAGAAAGGCCAACTCTTTGCTCGAATACAGGAATGTCCACCTGCTGACAAGCCCTGCTCACACACAGAAGATTTCCAAAGAGCATTTCAGTGCCCAGCCATTGGTGACACCAACAACTATCTGTTAAAAATCCACACGCACATATATATTTTTACACATGTATATATTTACATATATATACACCTATATATATATATGTTAAAAAATATGTGTATTTCCTTCATCTTTTAGGAACACAGCAAAAGCACTTGTCTCAATTTCCCAATAGTTAAGCTTGGCCATGTGACTGAGTTCTAGACAAAGGCAAGTGAGAAGAAGGCACATGTGCCACATCCCATCCTATCTTGACTCATGAAAACTTCTTTGCAGGCTGCTTATTTTTTTTCCCCCAAAAAGTTGTCTGGAGTAACAAACCCTCAGGGCAAGCTGGGAAGCCATGTGTTGCAGATCATTCCCACGGCCCCAAGGTCCTGTTGACATAAAATCCACCCACAGAGAGTTACATGAAAAATAAGAAACATTAAACAATTACACGTGAAGATATATGTGTTTCCATGGCCTACATACTCAATTAATAATTTAATGTGAATGAAGAAGCAGGATTAATCAGCCTCTTTGAATAAAACCTGAAACCCCAAAAATGGAAAATAAACCAGAATAAAAAATAAAAGGTGGGAATGGGAAGAGGAAATAATAACGAGGTAGCCAAATAAAACTGCTTTAAAATAAACATGATTATAGTAAATATCCTCACAAAATAAGAAAATATAATTTTAAAAAAGGAAATGACTTAGAGAATGAGATCTTGAGAGAAAAATATTAAGACCCACAAACAAAAATAATAATAACAACAACCAAAATACTCAAAATACTCCTAGGCCAATTATCTTTCAATCCTAACACAGCATCTGAACTGTAATGTCCTCCATTTTTGAAACCAGTAATTATTTATCAGTCCTGTCTTTCTGGAACCACTAATGGTATTTGATACAATTGATCCTTATAAGCTTTCAAGGGCCCAGAGCTCTTCTTTTCTTAAAATAAAAGAAATATGAGGTAAAACTCAGCAATATCAAGTAATCCAGATAGGTCAAATCTTACACTGAATTTAGCAAGTCTTTGGTGACAATTGGTATGGGGCATCTCACAAAAATAGTAAAGGTGGAAGTAAGATTGCAGTAGAGAGAGTGGAATTGCATTAATAATTCACTCAAAGGATCACTGAGTTTGAAGTTGAATTCAAACTTGCGAATCTAATCCCTTATAGAATCACGGTCCCTTAGAAACCTTGACCTCTTCTTTTCTTAAAATTTAATGTCCACAGACCTTTTCTTTTCTTAAAATTTATATCCAGCCCAACTTCTCTTCTGAGCTCTAAACTTGCAGGCTTATCTAATTTGTATGCATTATATTCATCTCAAATGCAACATGTTTAAAAATGAAATCTTAATTTGCCTTTCTAAGCTCATGTTAGTCTTCCCATCTCAGTAACAATTCTAAAAATCTTCAAGTCATCCAACCTCTCTCTTTACTTCACATCTCACATTTAAGCCATCAATACATTATGTTGATTCTATCTTTAAAATGTATTCAGAATCAAAACCACTTCTGACCACCGCACTGCTAATACCTTAGGCTGAGCCACCATTTCTTTGTGCCTAAATTATTGCTTTGGCCCCTTAATTCCTCATTTCTGCTCTCATCTACCTATTGACTATTTCCACAGAGCAGGTAGAGTAGCACCTTTACAATGTGCATTAAGAAAACTTTGCTTTACAATGTGCATTAGGAAGACTTCTGATTTCATTAAGAAGCCCCTCTTGTTACAACACAAAACCCTGTACACAACA
Organism: Symphalangus syndactylus; assembly: GCF_028878055.3. Lineage (NCBI taxonomy): Eukaryota > Metazoa > Chordata > Mammalia > Primates > Hylobatidae > Symphalangus > Symphalangus syndactylus. Next base: position 86,148,824 of record NC_072426.2, read on the forward strand.
CGATTAATGAGCATAGAATGACCCTGAGAAGTAGAAAGAAGAAGGTGGACTGGCTAGAGACCTAAGGGCCAAAAACAACATGGCAGTGAGCCCTCTGGGTTTCCTTATTCTGGCCCATAATCTGGGACAGGGCTCCAACATGGAATGGCAAACAGATGTAGGCCCAAAAAGCTCCAAGAAAAATATCTTTACTCTAAACAAAGGACCCAAAAAAGGGTGGGCTAAAAACAAAGTTTTGGGCAATACTTGCCTACTCCAGCCAAATACCAAGGGGAAAAATTGCACCATCTCTACCCTACTAGTGGCTTCAGCAATGTCAAGTAGGAAGCTGATTTTTCACAAATGACAACCTTGCTTCTGAGAAAGCAGGTAGCTGCCACTAAATTCATCTGCTCGGGGAGTTGTGATGAATGGTTTTATGTGTCAACTTGACTGGGCGACAAGATACCCAAATACTTGGTTAAACATTATTCTGGGTGTGTCTGTAAAGGTGTTTCTGAATGACATTAACATTTGAATTGGTAAACTGAGTAAAGCAGATTGACTACTCAAGTGTGGATGGGCTTTATCTAAACCACTGAAGACCGGAACAGAACAAAAGTTGCTCTCCCTACCTGTCTTCAAGATGGGACTTGAGTCTTTTACCATCAGGCTTGAACTAGGACTGGATCAATACCATCAGTTTTCCTGGATCTCCAGCTTGCTGACTGCAGATCTAGGGACTTCTCATTCTCTGTGATTGCTTGGGACAATTTCTTGTCTATCTATCTACAGATAGACAAATAGTTAAACTATTTATCATCTATCTAATTTCCTATTCATTTTGTATCTCTGGAGAACCCTGACAAATACAGTAATATAGCCAGGTTGAGCACTAGCAGGGTGAGATCTTATATCTCATTCACCACCAGAAAGAAGGAGGATGTACTGAGTCCCCCACTCCCAACTTCTACCCATATCATGCTATTAGCAGAGTCCTCCACCTGGACCACCAGGTGAGCTAGGTGAGCCTCTATTCCTACCCAGTACCAAGCTGACTTAATTAAGGAGGCAATATAAAGATGATCTTGTCAATTGTAGGCTTCACTCCACTACTCCATGTCACCACCACCACCCAGTGTCAGTGGGCTCAGTGGAACTGAACCTTCATCCCACCTGGGCATCAATGAGACTGAAAACTGTGTTGCAAGTCTAGGCTAGTTAGCACTGCACTTTATCCCCACCTTTGGTGTCAGGAATATCAAGTAGCTGAGCCTCCACTCCCATTCTGCAGCAAGAAAGCATTGCAAGTCAACTCTCTATTTCCGATATCTCTGGAGGCTCTGGGATACAAGAGGGAAGTTGATTTTATACACCCACCCAGAGGCAATGAGGCAGTATAAGTCTGGGTCTTAAAACCACTGAAAGGAGGACTGCCATTCTGGAAAATCATGGAATTTAGTGGCCAGCCTTTCTGAAGACTTAGAAAAATTTATTGACTATCATGATCTGTGGAATATCTCAAAAAAAATCAAAGATACAGGTTCAGCAAAGTAAGCTGAAAAAGGCATGAATTAATGATAGAAAAACAAAAAATTGGAAAATAAAATCACAATCTATTTTTGCATATTATAGTAACCATAATTTATATATATATGTATATATATATTACTGTGCTTACAACTTGGGGTAGGATAAAAACTGTGCTGATGGTATAAAAAAACCAAATGTTAAGTAGTATAATAGGAAGGAAACAATATCTTGAATCAATAAATCAAAAGATAAAATCATAAGCATGTTATTTAAAAGTATATGAATAAATAAAATAAGAAACATCACCAAAAAAGGTTTAACAAAGTTGTATATGAAAACTTGACTAAAGAGGCAGAATGTGTTCTTTTTTTCATTATACTCACAATTTAATGTTCTTTTTTGAAAACAATGCACAGCTATTTCTTTGATTAAAATAATCATGAATTCTAAGAAGCTGCTTTGAGATATATATATATATGTATATATCTTAAAGGAAAATATAATCTACATCAAAATGGCAACTATTTACTAAACATACATTTTATTTCATAAGCACACAGCTTATTTCATAAGCACAAAGCTCTTTGCTTTGGCATTTTCTCAATTACACAATATCTTCCATTCAAGTTACCACCACCTAAAAAGTTATTTGAGAAAACCTTATTTCTCACAATGAAACCTTAACCCTGATTTACAAATACAAAATAAGAATTCATATAATGTATGCTATTCAAAACTCAGTATATCCTGAGTGGAAATTTTTCAATAAACCTTGTAAGGATGCCCGAAATGTTTGCTGTCATTTTTTGAAAAATATTAGCACACCAATGCAACTATAGCTAATGTTCTAAAATGGAGTATTTTATTTCATGCTTACCGTATCAGATGGAATGTAAGGTTAACAGACTTCCAACACTTCTTAAATGAAGGGATTCATGCAGACATTTTCAGAAGTAAAATTAATCAGAGGGGCGAAATCTGTGCCTACCTGGTAGTGGTGAAATGGATGGCGTATTTAAAAATCACCATTCATAGCTCCTGGCACACAGTAGACACTAAATTTTTTTTTCTTTTATCATTTAGAAGATAAATTCAACAACACATCAAAGAAAGTAGGAAAATAAACATTCAAACCAAACTCTTGCAATCATTCCTAGATTGCTTTCTTAAACATAGTCAAACATTAGTAATAACATATTTAGTAAAAAGAGTTCTGAATTATAAAATTCAAAAATTGTTTAAGTTCAAATTTTTAACATAACATAAAATTGAAGATCAAAATTTGAGTACTTTCTGGCAAATTGCTTTATTTTCTCATAATCTGCCTTATAGCTAGGGATAATCTTAGTGCTTTCATATTGTACATTTTCACTTACAAACCATACACATTCTTTATAATGATATTTTCTCCCATCTTTTCTTGAAATTCAGAAAAAGAAGTATATGTGTGTTTCATTTAAAATTCTCCACACTTCTTAGTTTTATACTTTTTTTCTAACTTAACTGTCCACTTTTCCTTGTCCCTAGTCTATCTTCGCTCATCTTACTATAAACTATATACATTCACTTACTTTTTAAAAATTCCTACCACCTCTGTCTTCCACAACCAGTCCTTATATTAAATAATTAAATAAAAATGACCAAGTCACCACCAGGACAAGATAAATGTCCATTCTCAAAACTATGACTTCAGCTGGCTTTAAGAAAGTAGGATGGACAGTAGGGAGACATCTTTTCCAGCGATTCTGCAAATCAATACCACCATTCTCTGCAAAGCAGACAGGAGGAAATTGATTGTTTCGTTGCCATGTTTCATATTAAAAAACCAAAACCTCATTTCAGCTTTCACATACTCTATGGAAACTAATATTCAGAGCAAATATATGTATTCTTCCATTAAATATTTACTGAGTACTTACTAAATTCTGGACACTGACTGAGCTAGTTAGCGGAATTACTAAAATATATTGTGCAAAGCTTCAAATGAAATATGCTTTTTCATTTAATTAACAGAGCAAGACTATGAGATAGAAAATAATACCTGAGTTTTACAGGTGATACAACTATAGCTTATCAATATTAAATTACTTACTGTCTTCTATGCAGAATAAGCGTTGAGCCAAGGATTTAACTTGACCTCTGATGCCTTGACCGCTGACGCCAATGCTTTTGCTTTCAAGAATTATACCTAAATAATTATGTTGGCCGGGTGAGGTGGCTCACACCTGTAATCCAAGCACTTTGGGAGGCCAAGGTGGGCGGATCACAAGGTGAGGAGTTCAAGACCATCCTGGCCAGCATGGTGAAACCCCGTCTCTACTAAAAACACAATAAAATTAGCCAGGTGTGATAGCGGGTGTCTGTAACCCCAGTTACTCAGGAGGCTGAGGCAGGAGAATTGCTGGAACCCGGGTGGCAAAGATTGCAATGAGCTGAGATCACACCACTGCACTCCAGCCTGGGTGACAGACCAAGACTCCGTCTCAGGAAAAAAGAAAAAAAAAATCAAGCCAGAGCCTTCAGTCATATAGTCATAACCAAATTTTTTTCCAAACAACTTGAATTCTTCCACAGCTGAGCCTCGAGAAGAGAACTCAGACCAGCTAATACCTTGATTAGAGCCTATGAGACCCTGACCTGGACCTCTGACTCACACACTTTGAGATAATAATAAATGTGTGTGGCTTCAAGATACTAAAATTGGGATAATTTGTTATACAACAATACAATACTAATACATCCAGCATATAAGAACTGGAATTGTGAAGAGGTAACGTGGGTAGTTTTTTTTTCTTTTTCTGTTTAAACCTATTAAACTATTTTGTAAAGTCTAAATTTTTCTCCTTAGGAAAATACCGGAAGTATCCCTAAGGAAAGTATAAAGTAGCTTTAAATAATAAATATGTTAAATTTAAAAAAGTATTTTACAAATATTATCTGCACTTCTCTTTAGTTTTATTTTCCAGGTTTCAAATAATTTTAGATTATATGAAATATTGAAATAATTTGACTTTATAATACCTAATCTCACTCAAGCACAAAAATAGTCCCTATTTGAAAGCACAACAAGTGCATAGAAAGGAGTTTCTTGCTCTAAATTTAATACTCTTTAAGAATTATATTTTGAGTCGGAGCCAGAGGCCGCGGGGACACCGGGCCATGCACGCCCCCAACTGAAGCTGCATCTCAAAGCCGAAGATTCCAGCAGCCCAGGGGATTTCAAGGAGCTCTGACTCAGAGGAACATCTGCAAAGAGACCCCCGAAGCCCGCTCCAGGACAGTCCTCATCCAGACGCTCCGCTAGTGCAGACAGGAAAGCGCAGTGGCCCCGGCTCGCCGCGCCATGGAGCGGATCCCCAGGGCGCAACCATCCCCCGCCTGCCTGCCCAAAGCACCCGGACTGGAGCACAGAGACCTACCAGGGATGTACCCTGCCCACATGTACCAAGTGTACAAGTCAACACGGGGAATAAAGCGGAGCGAGGACAGCAAGGAGACCTACAAATTGCCGCATCGGCTCATCGAGAAAAAGAGACGTGACCGGATTAATGAGTGCATCGCCCAGCTGAAGGATCTCCTACCCGAACATCTCAAACTTACAACTTTGTGTCACTTGGAAAAAGCAGTGTTTCTTGAACTTACCTTGAAGCATGTGAAAGCACTAACAAACCTAATTGATCATCAGCAGCAGAAAATCATTGCCCTGCAGAGCGGTTTACAAGCTGGTGAGCTGTCAGCGAGAAATGTCTAAACAGGTCAAGAGATGTTCTGCTCAGGTTTCCAGACATGTGCCTGGGAGGTGCTTCAGTATCTGGCCAAGCACGAGAACACTCGGGACCCGTAGTCTTCGCAGCTTGGCACCCACCTCCACCGGGTGGTCTCAGAGCTGCTGCAGGGTGGTACCTCCAGGAAGCCATCAGACCCAGCTCCCAAAGTGATGGACTTCAAGGAAAAACCCAGCTCTCCGGCCAAAGGCTCGGAAGGTCCTGGGAAAAACTGCGTGCCAGTCATCCAGCGGACTTTCTCTCACTCGAGTGGGGAGCAGAGCGGCAGCGACACGGACACAGAGAGTGGCTATAGAGGAGAATCAGAGAAGGGCGACTTGCGCAGTGAGCAGCCGTGCTTCAAAAGTGACCACAGACGCAGGTTCACCACGGGAGAAAGGATCGGCGCAATTAAGCAAGAAGCCGAAGAATCCCCCACAAAAAAGAACCGGATGCAGCTTTCGGATGATGAAGGCCATTTCACTAGCAGTGACCTGATCAGCTCCCCGTTCCTGGGCCCACACCCACACCAGCCTCCTTTCTGCCTGCCCTTCTACCTGATCCCACCTTCAGCAACTGCCTACCTGCCCATGCTGGAGAAGTGCTGGTATCCCACCTCAGGGCCAGTGCTATACCCAGGCCTCAACGCCTCTGCCGCAGCCCCCTCTAGCTTCATGAACCCAGACAAGATCTCGGCTCGCTTGCTCATGCCCCAGAGACTCCCTTCTCCCTTGCCAGCTCATCCGTCCGTCGACTCTTCTGTCCTGCTCCAAGCTCTGAAGCCGATCCCCCCTTTAAACTTAGAAACCAAAAACTAAACTCTCTAGGGGATCCTGCTTCTTTGCTTTCCTTCCTCGCTACTTCCTAAAAACAACAAAGAAGTTTTTGTGAATGCTGCAAGATTGTTGCATTGTGTATACTGAGATAATCTGAGGCATGGAGAGAAGATTCAGGGTGTGTGTGTGTATGTATGTGCGTGTGCGTGCACATGTGTGCCTGCGTGTTGGTATAGGACTTTTAAGCTCCTTTTGGCATAGGGAAGTCACGAAGGATTGCTTGACATCAGGAGACTTGGGGGGGATTGTAGCAGACGCCTGGGCTTTTCCCTACTCGGAGAATAGCCCCCTTTGATACATATCAGCTGGATTTTCAAAAGCTTCAAAGTCTTGGTCTGTGAGTTACTGTTCAGTTTGGGAGCTGGGTCTGTGGCTTTGATCAGAAGGTACTTTCTTTCTTTCTGTTTTTTTTTTTTTTTTTGAGACGGAGTCTCACTTTGTTGCCCAGGCTGGAGTGCAATGGCGCGATCTCAGCTCACTGCAAGCTCCGCCTCCCGGATTCACACCATTCTCCTGCCTCAGCCTCCCGAGTAGCTGGGACTACAGGCGCCCGCCACTACGCCCGGCTATTTTTTTGTATTTTTAGTAGAGACAGGGTTTCACCGCGTTAGCCAGGCTGGTCTCGATCTCCTGACCTCGTGATCCGCCCGCCTCGGCCTCCCAAAGTGCTGGGATTACAGGCTTGAGCCACCGCGCCCGGCCCAGAAGGTACTTTCAAAAGAGGGCTTTCCAGGGCTCAGCTCCCACCCTTTTGCTTTTATTGTCGACGTGACTCACCAGACGACGGGGAGAGAGCAAGTCAGACCGAGCTTTCTGCTAACATGGTGAGGTAGCAGGCACTGGCATAGCAGGGTAGTGGTTTGGGGAGGTTTCCGCAGGTCTGCTCCCCACCCCTGCCTCGGAGGAATAAAGAGAATGTAGTTCCCTACTCAGGCTTTCGTAGTGATTAACTTACTAAGGAACTGAAAATGGGCTGCTTGTACAGGCTGAGCTGCCCCGGAGGGAGGGAGGAGTTCCCTGGGCTTCTGGCAGCTGTTTCTAGGCCTAACTTTAGTACTTACTGTTCAGGGAACCAAACCAAGGTCTGAGAGATGCAGACACCTCAAGCGAGTACCCCAAAGTGCACAAAGCTGAGTAAAAAGCTGCTCCCTTCAAGCAGAACTAGACTCAGTTTTCAATTCCATCCTAAAAGTCCTTTTAACCAAGCTTAGCTTCTCAAAGGCCTAACCAAGCCTTGGCACCGCCAGATCCTTTCTGTAGGCTAATTCCTCTTGCCCAACGGCATATGGAGTGTCCTTATTGCTAAAAAGGATTCTGTCTCCTTCAAAGAAGTTTTATTTTTGGTCCAGAGTACTTGTTTTCCCGATGTGTCCAGCCAGCTCCGCAGCAGCTTTTCAAAATGCACTATGCCTGATTGCTGATTGTGTTTTAACTTTTTCTTCTCCTGTTTTTATTTTGGTATTAAGTCGTTGCCTTTATTTGTAAAGCTGTCATAAATATATATTATATAAATATATTAAAAAAGGAAAATGTTTCAGATGTTTATTTGTATAATTATTTGATTCACACAGTGAGAAAAAAATGAATGTATTCCTGTTTTTGAAGAGAAGAATAATTTTTTTTTTCTCTAGGGAGAGGTACAGTGTTTATATTTTGGAGCCTTCCTGAAGGTGTAAAATTGTAAATATTTTTATCTATGAGTAAACGTTAAGTAGTTGTTTTAAAATACTTAATAAAATAATTCTTTTCCTGTGGAAGAGAAAAAAAAGAATTATATTTTAAAAGATGACGTGAACAGTTCAACATCTTTACATATTTTACTAAATCACATTGTGTATTTATTATACAACTATAATTTTATGAAATTAGTTATTTCTTGGAGCATTGCCCTTAAGCTACTGTATTATATCCCAAATTGCTTTTCTCAAATAATAGTCTGCCTGTTGGAAACTCAGCAGAGACAAGTATTAAATAAAGTTTATACTGTTCCTTATCCCTCAAATTGTCACTATGAAACAGGTAAGTGCTAGGGTTAAAAAAAGTGAAAGTAGATATTGCTGGCAAGAAACTAAATTAACTATGTCTACCTTGAATTCTGACAATAAACGGGTGTCGGAATAAAAAATAAAGCTATACAACATGAAACCATGACAAAGACTTATTGGTTTAAATACAGATGACTCTCCAGTTGCCAAATCCCTGGTTAAGGTCTTATTGTGATTATACCTAACAGCTTTGAATCTCAACTTTAAATGACTGCTGACAATAGTAAGTCTAGAATGACTTGATCCCAGGCAACTTGGTGAGATACTGCTCGTAATGAGCAAGGTTATTTTGATAATACTGCAGAAGCTTTCATTCAGTAAAGCTTTAATCTGGGTTAAAAAAAAATGCCTTCTCTACCTCTCTACTTTGCAGTTCCTATTGACTCAAGGACTCAGCCCTCATCTTAGAAGGATAGACAAAATCCTCTTATGCCATGCTTTCTCAAAGACATATATTTAAGAATAATATATGAGCTAGTATGGATTTGCTATATTTAACCTGATACTTTGAAATGTTCCCTACCAAAGCACTGGAGTCAAATGCCTATAAGAAATACTATATTTAGTTAATATATAAATTTGCTAGAGTAAGACAATGGCATAAACAGTATTTTAATTCTCTTGCTGGTGAGAGAACTAGCTCTGCACTCTAGCAAACTCTGTATATATATACCTACTATTAAAACAAGTCAAGATTCCAAAAAAATTAAATACAGAAAAAGAAAGTTTGTATCTTTGACTAGATATTTGCTTTTCATTGTTCATTAAATACCAGTGCACAGATGAACTGGCATGAATACAAATGTTTATGGTAATCTTCACAGCTGTGTGTATGATGTAGCTAATTTTTGGCATACAGTAGAGCATTATGTGTTTCTGTATCATTGCTTTGTGGAATGTGCCATGTGGTTAGCTTGTGAGCCTTTGTGCTCTGGCTTAGGGGTGGGTCTGAGGAAGAGGCACCTTTTTTTTTTCTTTCCAAAAAAGGCAACACCATGCTATCCACTATTCACTTGTCTAAAGATGCTTTCTCTAAAGTTCACAGAGGTGCATGTGGACTAGACACACTGCATATACAGAGTGGTCTGTTACATGAGAGAGAAAATGTGGATTGCCGACCACAAAGTCTGATACACAAGAGTTGCTCTTTAAATCACAGCAGTCGATCATAGATATATGAAATTAGGTTTAGTTTACTTTAAGACGGAAAGAGGTTGTATTACCTCACCTATTAGGTGAGGTAATTTTTTTTTTTTTTTTGAGATGGAGTCTCCCTCTGTCGCCCAGGCTGGAGTGCAGTGGCGCCATCTCGGCTCACTGCAATTCACGCCATTCTCCTGCCTCAGCCTCCCCAGTAGCTGGGACTACAGACGCCCACCACCATGCCTGGCTAATTTTTTGTAAAAAACAGATATTTTTATGAAAAATTCTCACAAAATTCTAATACAATTAGATGAAGATTTAGAATAACACATAAAATATATATTTGTGCATCAACATGAACAAGCAAATATCTGTTAAACATACTCAATTTTTTTTAATGTTTGGAAGGGGAGGTGAATGACAAGAAGATGGTGCTAAAAAGGAATTTAGAACTAAAAATCCATGAAAACAGACATACAGGAAAGATTCAGCATGGTCTCTGCAATAATCATCAATTTATATTCATCATGGCATTGTCAGTATTTATGAATATGGAAATGTTTGAATGCAGTTATTAACAGGGAATGTATACTATTTGTCTTCAGCTTTAAAAATTTGACAGCTTATTTTATTTATTGCCACTTTTTAATATGTTTCATAATTGGTACTTAAAGAGCTAGATAACTATCCTTAAAGTTATGTAATGAAATTTATATATCCATTTTTCTATTGTTGATAGATTTAATGATTTATTTTTAAACTGTATTATGTGACTTTAACAATTTTTTAAATAAAATTGTAATCATCAATGTTTAAATATTTTAAATGTTAATGTTTTCAATGTTCAAAATCTTTCTAAAGCACCTAATAGGTGAGGTAATACAACCTCTTTCCGTCTTAAAGTAAACTAAACCTAATTTCATGTATCTATGATCGACTGCTGTGATTTAAAGAGCAACTCTTGTGTATCAGACTTTGTGGTCGGCAGCCTACATTTCCTCTCTCATGTAACAGACCACTCTGTATATGCAGTGTGTCTAGTCCACATGCACCTCTGTGAATTTTAGAGAAAGCATCTTTAGACAAGTGAATAGTGGATAGCATGGTGTTGCCTTTTTTGGAAAGAAAAAAAAAAGGTGCCTCTTCCTCAGACGCACCCCTAAGCCAGAGCACAAAGGCTCACAAGCTAACCACATGGCACTTCAGCCCACTCCTCCACAGGCACCTTAACCCAGGACCTTGATTAAAAGTGGTAAAATGGAACTTCAGAAAGTAAAGGGTCTTAAACCAGGATTCTACAAATATCTTAAAATTAGAAACTATCTGTCAAAAAATAGGTGTTTTGTTAAAGAAATACACAAACATACATACAATGAAACATTAATGATAATTTGAACCTATATGTGTTTATAGAAGTGAATGTTCATGATATATTTTAAGAGAAAAAAAGGCAGTTAAATGTCATGTTTAGAGTAGGATTCAAGTGGACTTTACAATGCAGGGGAGGGGTGAGAATATTATACATTTTTTTTCAAAGAAATTATCATCTCTAGTAGCAAATATTTCAGTGACTCCATTTTGCTTACTGTGTTTTCAAACTGGTTAAAACTTACCTTTATTCATCCCACAGTAAATATTGCATTTTTCACATTTCATTAAATGTATTTTTCTGAAAACTAGATATTGTAATTTACTTTTGAAAATGAAAATTAGCTGTTGTCATTGACAAGCGTTCAATTAATAATAATTTCATTACTCAAAGAAGATGAGGAAGGGATAAAATTTTCTATTTTCTAGCTACAATTCTGATGTGTCATCGAAGTTATAATTGAACATTACCATGAATGAGGCTGAATTGTCCTCAGTAAAAATAACTACACAGGCCGGGCGCGGTGGCTCACGCCTGTAATCCCAGCATTTTGGGAGGCCGAGGATGGTGGATCACGAGATCAGGAGATCGAGACCATCCTGGCTAACATGGTGAAACCCCGTCTCTACTAAAAATACAAAAAATTAGCTGGGTGCGGTGGCGGGTGCCTGTAGTCCCAGCTACTTGGGAGGCTGAGGCAGGAGAATGGCGTGAACCCGGGAGGCAGAGCTTGCAGTGAGCCAAGACTGTGCCACTGCACTCCAGCCTGGGTGACAGAGCGAGACTCCGTCTCAAAAAAAATAAATAAATAAAAATAAAAAATAAAAATAAAAAAATAAAAAATAACCGCTTAATAATTCTTATGGTTACTGATACAATCTTATAATACCAGCTGCTCTATTTAACAAATATCAATATGTGGATTGTTCCACACATGAGACATTTAGTGAAATGAACAAAAAATATCTTTTCACACAAAATATGCACATTGTTTAAACATGTATCAATAAAGTCATCTTTATTAACGCATCAATTTTAAAATCTAAAAATATCAATTCTAACAACTGTATAATGTATTCACTTATTACAAGTCCTCGTGGACTCCCACTGATCTGTGTTTTTAAGGAAGCAAGTAATTTAGTTTGTTTCAGTGGTACATAAAATAAAAACAAATGGGTTCCACTTGAGACTCAAGGGGTTCATCTATAATTATCTGTTTACTTCTACGCGTTTTAATGCTTAAAATTTATAACATATTTGGCTCATCTCAGATATCTATTTCCATATTCTTAAAGATTTTTCCCTCCTTCTGGAAAAGTGAGCCCGCAAGATAAGTCCATTTTGTTTTAAATGAGATTTTATTTTCTGCAAATGTTTGTGTATAGATATGGCAACATTTCTGGAGGCATGGTGTGCTTTTTCTTCTTAAGTAGAATTAATGTATCATCCTAGCAAATAATCCACATGGTTCATTAAGAAAACAGGTGTTCCGGGGGATTTTGTCTGTGATACTCTTCACCTGTCATTTTCAACCAATCTCAGTATATTTGCTCTGTCACAATCACTACTAAAATATGTTCTTAAATTGCTTGTTTCTAGATCCTTCCTTCTCATATGCTCAGGTGAATACATGGGCGAAATTTAATATGGAATTGAAATAAATACTATGCAAGATAGATTCCTTAAGAAATGTTTCTCTGATTTATATGACATAATTGTATTTTACTAGTTTACCTGTCCATCTGTAAAACTTTCTTTTGGAGATTTCATATATTACAATGTTTAAGAAATATGCTATAATGTTTTGTATAGTGTATTTCTTCATGAAACCCTTATATAGTACCACTCATATGTGTTTGTAAAAATCTAAAGAGTACTTTTGGCTCCTATAGAATGTGTGAAGTTGTGAAATTGTTTTTTTTTTTTTTGGTTTGTTTTTATGCCCCAAAGATGCGGAGGGCTTTGTATAAGAGGGTATATTTAATGAGAGAGAGAGAATGATAAAAGAAGCTTAAGAGATTATTTTGTCTTGTCAATGATATTGTTATTGAATGTAAGCTGCTAAACTTCTTAGTACTGATGAAGTAAAACAGTAAAAACAACCACTCAAAACAGAACAGAGAATCATCAGACAGGCTGACGAACACAGTACAATAAAGCAGCCAGTACCGATGATCAGTGGACATCAATTTGTCTTTTGAGCTGTAGCACCTGCTACTAATTGGTGCAAAGCGCTCACCAGTCAGTGTGTGGTTTAGCGCACTCAGCTGTCTCCTGTATGTGCTGAGAGAAGCAAGATAGCTAATTGCTGTTGCTTCAGTGCCACTGAATCAACGTGCTGAGCTAATAGCGACAGATAGAGGGCAGACAGAGTCCTGCTAGCAGCTTAGAGTTAGTCGCTTGTGATAACTAAGGCAGGTAGCATACGTCTCAGAACGTGGAGAATGATGGTATGCTTTCTGAGTTAACATACTGAAGTGTTCTGCTTTTTAAAAAATTTTCCTAGTGACATTTTCTTGATGATATGAGAGTGGATATCAATGCCTCACAGAAACAAGAGGTGGAACGTGTGAATGAGTCGTCTTGGAACTGGATTATGAGCATTGGTTCTTTTTAAAGGTATGTGCAAGAGGCAGCCTTGGCAAGAAAACTTGCTGCATAATCTTACATGGACTAAAGATGAAACTTCAAATCGCAAGTAAGTTCTTCCCCAGCCCTTCTCTTATTTTTTTTCAAATTTAAGGCAGCAGTGAACCACAGAGAAAGTTAAGACGTTCTTTCAGTACAATGATCTCTGTCACGATGCTACTTTCTGTCATGCTTGTTGAAAGAATAGAGTAGTAATGATGTGCAAGTGATTATTTGCTGGAAGGGTGAACACAACTGCCTGTCCTTCGATTCTTCCTGATTACTGTCTGGTATTATAATTTTGTTTAGATGACAATGTAATCTTTACAAAGACACAAGCTTTTGAATAACAACTCTGGTTTGTTATTTAAAAGAATTTTTCATCCTCAGCCACTTTTTTTATTCCCTTCTCCCTGACAAAATATAGAAAAATGGCATCAGAATTGACATGTTTTGTTTTTGTATGTGCAAATATTGATGATTTGTTTTATGAGTGGTTGTTGCTGGAGGTTATAGTTGGCAGTTGAGTTAAAGTAGCTAATTCTGCAACACAATGAACAGTATTTTTAATTTTGTGAGTATACTGATATTTTTACTGCAGATGTTTTAGTTTATTAGAATATCTACTTCTTTTTGTAAGTATCTGGGAACATTAACCATTTAGAATTTGAATCTGGGTCGACTTTATCCTTCTAATACGGAATTAATGCTAGATAGTATTAACAGGTTTCCCACTTTGTGCTGTGGCCTTTACTTTAAAAAATATACTTTGGTAGCTGTAGAGTAAGTGGGCCCTGAATAACAAGTTTCAGGTTCAGTCTGTTGGTACTCTGTGTCTCTAGTACGCACAGATGGCCATCAATTTGGTGGACTTGTAACACGTATGCAGAAAGCCATTGTTAACTAGAGTATAATATAATGGCCTCCTGTAAGGTTAACTCCAAGTCATACTCATTTGCTTTCACAAAAGAGCCAATTGTCAAATCTAGTAACCAAATACTTAAGTTATTATGTTGCTTAACATTAGAGAAACAAAAAATCTGTAACAGTGGCATATTTTGAGCACAAAATGCTTTCTGTGGTTTGCACAGCAGGTATTAAGCTTTTTTTGTATATACTCATGTGAACTTGTTTTTTTCACGGAAAATTGGCTTTACTATTAGTTTCTTTAGTTTGCTTAAGCTGTGGCCAAGTGTAAGTGAGTGCATGTATCTGTACATACGTGTTTTCAAGTTTCAGCAACTTGATCCCCTTGACTGTGGACTCATTCTCCCATGAAATAAAAGTGCTAATGGGTGCCAAATTCCACTGAGTGGTGACTTCCTAACCCCTCAGCTGTTGCAATTATGTGCTGAACAGGGAATGTGAATCCCTACAACTTTGCCACAAAAATTACCCCTAAACATAATCATTAAAGAACCTGAACAGGTTAGAGTTTGTGCTACCTAAGTGTCAGCAACTTCTCTGGAAAATTATGGCATGAAGTTTTGAATATTATTCATAAAAAGATTTAAATAAAACATTTCATTTTCTAGGAAATTTTTAAAAATATAGTATACCCACTAATAATATTTGATAAGTATCTGAACTATAGTTTTTAAAAAACACTAATAATTATGCTTTAAAAAATACCTCAGTGAAAGATAAATATCCATTACAACTTTGTTCTTAATTTGTTCACATTTAAATTTTGCATAGTATGTGTTGTATCTTTTTATCATACAACTTTCACAGCAGATAAGCAGACATAAATTGTTTTTTCTGCCACTTGCAAAAATTCTCCAGTATTTGGTTCACAGCTTATGTTTGAAATTAAAGGCAAAAGGTAATTATTATTTTTTATCGAAGGAAATCACTATTATTATTTGATCACAAAACGTATGTCAAGCAAATACATGTTGAGGAATTAATGATTCCTTTGTGTTATCACTTTATCAAGAGGACTTTTACTCCCTAGACAAATTATGAGCCTTTTCAATAATAGTAAAATGTAAAACCAAAAATTATAAAGTAATTCCCTAAATGTGACCACTTTATTGGGTAGATGAGTGTACTCCCCCTTTCTTTAAATGTGCAGATACAATTTCAGACTATAAGAATTTTTTTGCTACTTAAATGGTGTAAAACAATAGCTTTTCATAAACCAGCTGTTATATCAACTTTTTCCTAACACAGAAGCCCCCCGTATACATTTACATTTTATTGTAGCCCTAATGCTGGGAGAAATACATGGTTTTAAGTTTCACTCAGGATCTCAACCCATGGAAAAGTTAGCAGAAATAATAATCTAAACAAAGAGACCACACTACTTCATAAAATGATCATGTTTATTATCTAAAAGTTTAATTTTACTTCGGACTCTATTTTAAGAGTGGGTTTTAGTCATAGTCATTTTGTTTGTATTTTTCCATTTTTTAAAATAGTTCTTAGTATCGGGATCACTTGTGAACTAGAACCATTTTGTCATTCTGTGTATCTGTGGTTTTCACATGCAAAATAAGACTATACAATTATAATATTGAAAAGATAGTTTTACTTGTCAGGGATGGCATCCAAAAGCTATTTTTGTTACTCTCAACTAAAACTTTGTTTGAAGTTTGATATATTTTCTTTTGTAGTGGGATTTTGTTGTTGTTGTTAACGCCATAGTATGACAGAATGTGGATTCAAAACTAACAATGACCTGTGGGCTTCATTTATTAGTTTCAGACTCAAGTATCACTCAATTGCATCCAAGGATATTGGAAGGAAGTCTGGCTGCTCATTAGTGCTCATAGTAAATTTTGAGTAAGGAAAAAAAAGCTAATGTGAGTAATTTATGGCCAGATTATGTTCTCTTGATAGAGTCGCTATACAAATTCCAGCCGTGTAAGGCACTCAGAAACTGTAACATTTATTTAAATTGAATACTGGAACCACTTAGGTTGAGATGGTAACAAGAACCGAGAATACACACAGAAATTCCAAATGCACATATTAATTCGTTGCATGTATGGATGGCAGGGGCGGGGTAGGAGGTAATTTTGAATGTGAGCGTGAGTAGCTTGACCTTAAAGTACAATTTCCAACTGTGATGTATAAACTGAAGTAAGAGACTTGGAAAAATATGCAGATGAATGTGACTTAGTCTCAGCCTAAAAGTCAGTCACATTGAGTAAGAGGGACCACCCCCTATCCTCGCCCTGCCCCCACACACACGTGCACTATTTATTAACATAAGGAGCATAAAAACATCATATTCTGGCCCAAGGACAACAATTATTTTCCTTGAGAACCTCAGCACACCCCCTAAACATTTGTTCCTCAGTGTCCACATTTAAAATACACAACTTATAAATGAAACCAGGAAAATGAATAAGGAACCTGTAAATTGCTAAATAATTTAAAATACAATTAATTTTTTAATCTTGTACCAATTACTTCCTAAGATGATCACGTGTGTGTGTGTGTCAACAATAACAGCAACAAAATAATTTCCACCTAAAGAGTAAAAGTTTCTGAGCACTGTAATGGACAAATTTCTTTTTATATCATAAGTTGTTTAAAGGTTGCACTCACCCTTGAATATCAGATCATGGCGATTGAGGCTATAAATGTAAGAGGCAAAAGCAGTCATTATTTCAAGAAACTAAAGAAAATGAAGCATCTCTTTCCTTCAAGTTGGTAAATGGAAAAGTTCAAAGCTTGTTTATTGTGCTCCTTGATGGATAAGAAATTGATAGGAGTGTAACTTTCTGTATGGCTTTTGAGTGTAAGCGTTCTCAGGCCATGGCAGATGTGTAGTTCCTATTAGTTGTTTTTTTGTTTTGTTTTGTTTTTGGTTTTTTGTTTTTTGTTTTTTTTTGAGATGGAGTCTCACTCTGTGGCCCAGGCTGGAGTGCAGTGGTGCGATCTCAGCTCACTGCAAGCTCCACCTCCTGGGTTCACACCATTCTCCTGCTTCAGCCTCCCAAGTAGCTGGGACTACAGGCGCCCACCACCATGCTCGGCTAATTTTTTGTATTTTTAGTAGAGATGGGGTTTCACCATGTTAGCCAGGATGGTCTCTATCTCCTGATCTCGTGATCCGCCATCCTCGGCCTCCCAAAGTGCTGTGATTACAGGCGTGAGCCACTGCACCCAGCCTAGTTCCTATTATTTTGAAAAGTCATTCATTCTCATGCCTAGTGAAAGAGCGAGTTTCAGATAGAATTAAGCAGTGTTTCCTGACCTCCCAGCAGTGTGTGCGATGAAGTCATCATTCAAAAGGAAGCCCAGCTAATGAATGCTCTCCTTGTTGTTTTCATGGAGGTGTCAGAATGAGCTTTTTCTGATTCTGCATCACTGAATCCTTATGGAAATGCAAATTGTTTATCCAAGAACAGTGACTTTTCTTTTTGCTTTATCATTTAAGGGACTTACTTCTTTAACTTTGCAGCACACCACTGGAATCCAGAGAAGGGTCATTAAAATTGGATGAGAGGTTTTTATTACTTTAGAACCACACATCTCTGTCTGAGAGACAGAGACAGACACAGATAAGTCACAGAGAGATATTCACAGAGATAGAAACTCAAAGAGAGATACAGGGATAGTCACACAAAGAAAACGAGAGACTCACAAGGAAAAAATATAATGAAAGTTAGAGACAGTCAAAGATAAGACAAAGAAAGGGAACAGAAAGAGAAACTGCGATATGCAGTTAGGAAAGAACAGAAAGAGAGAGAAGTGGAAATAGGTTCAGAGAGAGAGAAAGGTAGAAGCAGAGAGACAGACAGGCAGGGAAAACACAGGGTCAAGAAAGACAGAAATAGACAGATTGCCAGGAAGACAAATAATAAGCAAAATGAAACAAAAAAACGTAAAGAGATAGGGAAAGGGATATAGTGATAGAAAGTCTGAGAGATTGAGACAGAAAGGGAGACTGAGATAGGCATACATACAGATAATAGGAAGGTTGATATATAGATATATAGATACCTAGATGATAGATAGAGAAATAGATAGATAGATAGATAGATAGATAGATAGATAGATAGATAGATAATGTAAAAAGACGGTGGAGAGAGCCTGTGATTTAAGCACGGAGAATGTGTATGTAAGAGAGAGGCTGTGAGGTTGGTCTTCTAGTTTCAATAACTGTTGCTATAGAGAATTGATGGTAAAGAAAAGAATACAGAACCAGATGGAACTGAGCTTTAATTCTATTTCACTCCCTTACCAGCAAGGATCAAGTTGTTTAATTTCTCTGAGCTTTGGTTTCTGTCTGTAAAGGGTGATAAAAGGATGTAATTCACATATATAAAGCACCCAAGCACAGGACATCAAACCAAGGTGTATTTCAGTAAATGGAGATTGACACTAATCATCATCATCATCCTCGACATCAACACAATATTTTTTTTTTTTTAAGACGAGTCTCGCTCTGTCGCCCAGGCTGGAGTGTAGTGGCGTGATCTCGGCTCACTGCAAGCTCTGCTTCCCTGGTTCACCCCATTCTCCTGCCTCAGCCTCCCAAGTAGCTGGGACTACAGGTGCCCGCCACCACACCCGGCCAATTTTTTGTATTTTTCTTAAGTGTGTTAAAATGTCCTTGAAGCTGCTTTATTGTGTTTTGGGGTATATGATAGGCAAAATTTCATAGACTTGAACCCATCAATAAAGATAGTGAATATGAAACTGGCAATTTGTCTGTTTTTTAAGTAAATCATAACACATACAATATACTTTGAAATTAGGAATAGTATTCAATTTTATTCAACATATGTGTTTTTAGCACCAACTATATACTGGTCATTGTAGTAACCAGTTTTTGCTCTCAAGAAACTGACAATTTTATAGAAAAGACAAAATTGCAAATAGAAACTATAGCACTCTGTAATAAATGAGTGTAAGCAAACAATACTAACATACATTTTTTTTAAATTTTCATCAGCACAGAATTTAATATAGAGTTAACAGCATTAATGATGAGAAACTAAAAGTAGCACTATTGTTCGCCTACATGGGACATTTCTCAAAGTCTTTGTATAGACAGTAAATTTCTTACTTCCCCTTTTGGTACTAATGTCTGTGGTGCCTGGCTTGGCATTCAGAGCACATCCACCAATGTGTGAAAAGTTGTCTTGGTTGTCTGTTCTATAAAGAAGATAAATTACTTATCAAAAGTATTTATCTAGAGAGAAGGCTCTGTTTTTACACTTTGAAGCCCTTTTAAATAAATTCGCCAGATTTAAATTTCATATTTCTTTG
This sequence comes from Symphalangus syndactylus, assembly GCF_028878055.3. Lineage (NCBI taxonomy): Eukaryota > Metazoa > Chordata > Mammalia > Primates > Hylobatidae > Symphalangus > Symphalangus syndactylus. The sequence goes on from NC_072426.2 coordinate 86,168,352, forward strand.
GAAGAGGTTTTCATTTTGTATTCCCAGTAGTAATTTTTAGCATTTAATAATTGATGTTGACCTTTCATTAGATAGAAAGTGGATGCCAGTCATTCAGTTGAAATACTGACTCTATTTATTTCAGTTATTGAGTATATATTTATCAGACTCAGTTTTGCTTCTTGAAACACGAACAATCTTTTGATATCACTGTGATCAGAATTGAGCTTTTGTATCATTGCTGCAAATTGGGACCCTTAAATGAGCACAGTTGCAATTTGGCTGCACCTGCACGAATCCTAAATAAAAGCTCAATTCCAGGAAAATGTTTGAAATTACTATATTACATAATTATTTTTAAAAATATTTATCTTGATTTTACCCTTATTTTATGTTGGTACCATAAAAACAGAATAAGTATTATTTGTCTAGGCTTGCCAAGTGCTTTCTACTCTGTTACTGTTATAAATGTTTATTAATTAGAAGAAAATAATTTCAATTTCATATTCTTCAGGGATCCTATGTCACTACTTGGGGCTGTAAGTATCTATCTTAACACTGTATGTTTATTTAATAGTCTGTCTTCCAAACTAGGATGTAAGGTCCTTGAGGGCAGGAATCAAAATTTATTTCAGTTTGTATTCCCATGTCTAACTCTAAGCCTACTACTTACTAGTCTGCCAGGAAACATTTGTTGAATAATTGAATAGGTGAATACATAAATGGTTATTCTGTATTCTTCAGGATTGACAAAATGTGCCAGATTTTCAGAAATTTAGTTTTATATTACTCTAGAAAAAATTCTTAATATCTCCAAGACTTAGTTTGGCCATTTAAAGGCTATGAGAATTAAATGATTGATGTATATACATGCTCAGCCAGGCTTCTGCCCCCACATATATTAGGTATTACTATTATTAAGCAATAATAATTTTCATTTCTAGAGGTTGGCCACATCGTTTTCAAGGCATCCTGTTTCTTTCTAATGAAGTGAGAACCACTTATTTTAAACTATAAAATGACACCAAAACTTTTTGAAGTATCAGAGAAACTGGAAAAACTCTGAAAATCAGAGAGAGCATTGTTGTTGAATGTAAATTAAGAATTATAAAATACATGTTTTGCAAAACTGAAGTACTCCAGAGGGAGGAAAAACATATTCCAGGAACTTTTCCCACTACTGAATTAAAGCTAAGAGGATCTCTTTTTTCTACCCTGCTTTTGTGACAGCATTGATGTTATGTAGTTCACATGAGATATGAATAGTGAAGGACTGATCATTTTGGAAATTAAAAATGGCTAACCTTTTATTTCCTTTCACCAGAGACGTCTCATTCCCAAATTTGACAAAACAAAACTGCAGGTGTAATGTTTATTTGCATAATTTTGTTCTTTTGGAAACTGCATTTATGAGGAAATTTTGGAACTATTCAAAGATTAAATGAAAACCAAATCCTTTTATATACACACAGAAAAAAACATGAAAATGAAAGTGATCTAATCAGAAGTATTACAAAAAATAGATAAGAAGAATCAACAGTTATATGATCTCTCTCATAATGGTAAATTCTCTCTTTAAGTAGGCATGTTGCTATTGATGTATACTGAATGAATGTGTTTTACTTTTCCAACATAGCAAATCTGACACTGAACTTGAAATCAGTTAGACTGGTAAGGGGTTTCTGGCTGGATTCCACATAATGCTCTTGGTTCATATATATATATATATATATAATATATATAAAATATATATATTATATATAATATATATGTTGTTATCACTAGTTGATATTCGATTTCCATGTAATTGTAGGCTTTTGAGTGAATTTCTTAGTCTTGATTTCCAATTTGATTGCACTATGAGCTGAGAGACATAAATCAACATTTAATTCTAAACATCTTAAATTGTTTGTGATGTTCATAGTCCTGATAAATAAACACAAAGGATGGATCATTGAACTCAGTAACTTCAAAAGGAAAAATGATCAAGAGTGCCAACACCATCAAACACTGCTGTTAAAAACACAGGCTCGGGCAGCAGTTCGCGAATTGCATGGATACTTCCACATTTGCACTCAGATTTGAGTTAATTTGAATAAGATACTTAGTATCCACTTCTGTTGTTTTCATTATCCAAAGTGTTAACACATTAGATGAGACACAGGGCGGTGTGTGTGGGAGGAGATGTTCCTCACATCAGTGAGGCTATTGATAGAAAAAATATATGTATGTTGTGTTATCCAGATGTTCATCCCATCTGTTTTGAAACAGTTATTCACAGAGCTACTGGTCAATAGAATTTCAAAGAACTAGCGAGGTAAACTAAAAAGGAAATGTGGTCAGTTATCTGCTTTGGTAATTTGTAAAGTATATTCTGGGAAAACAGTTTGAGGTATTGTTTCCTTGATATATTGCATGTTAGTTTTTACCACTTTAAAATTATGATTAAGGTTGTCAATATTTTATAAGCAAGTACTCATTAAAATCCCTGAAAGTGTGTATAGAAAAACTTCAATGAATTGTTTTGAGCATTTTCTTAGTAAATGTGTAAGTTATGCCCTGTGAGCCAAGTATCTGTTTATATTGCTAACCGCTGAGATCAGTATGAACTGACTACTCTTACTTGTCCTATACATGGGATTAGGTCATGAAATAAAGGGTGCAGGAAACGAGAAGGCACTAATTCACTCCTGTAACTTAAGACTTTTGCTCAAGGCGTAGTAGTGAAAGGATCAATCTGGGTTGCGGCTGTATAGAGGCACCTGTCACCTCGACAAATTCAGCCCCCAAATGTCAGTGTAGGATAGATGATAAAGCCTAAGTGTAAATCCATTCCCTGAAGAAAACTTTAGGATTTCTCAAAAAGGTACGGGATTTTATGTCCTGATAGTGTGCATTATTGATTGAAAATGTCTGTACACCTTAGAAAGGATGTTGTCAATTTATTTATTCATAACAATTTTAAAAACACACTGTCGAGAGACAAATAATGCCCTAATTCTGCTCCCAGGCATGGCCTTGATATTTTCTAAATTAAGATGAACGAATCATAAATGCCTAAGGAATTGAACTGCATACATGCAGTTTGTTTCTATACCGAGGGAGAAAACAGAACTATGAAAAGGAAGTATTGAAATGGAAATTTATTTAGGATTTATATATTTTAGTACTGAATTTTATTAACATATCATTTTTAGGAAACTTATTTAAATGCATTAAATTGTTCATTTTTATTTTGAAAATTGTGTTCTGCTTTATTCCTAAGGGTTCACAGCAAATTTAGGAAATACTCACATTTTGCAACCTGAACAACGGAAAATTTAGGGTGTTTGCCTGATAGTGTTGCCAGTGGAATTGAACACTTCTAAAAATAATTTTCTTTAAATATCATGTCACATTCTTTATTATAAAGAAAATGATGATAGTACTTTTCAAATTCCTACTTGAAATCTAATTGATTATTTTAAGTGATTTTATTTCATCTGTATGAAAGGGTGCCTCCCATCTTCCTCCCCCTTTAGCTGAGCTTCTGTGTCTTCCCTCCATCCACTCTCAGTGCCTTCCCTCTGAAGATCCATTAGGAGTGTACCAGTCAAATCAGTCCCTCAGTGGCAGCTGTTGCACCTGGCTGCATCTAGTTGGCCATCTTAACATGTATATTTCCATAACTGATTTTTGTGTGTTGACTTTGTACCCTGCAATTTTGTTGAATTAAAATCAGCTCTACTAGGTTTGTTTAGATTCTGGCTTTTGAGATAGGGCTGGAGTACAGTGGTGCAATCTTTGGCTCACTATAACCTCCACCTCCTGGCTCAAGTGATCTTCCCACTTCAGCCTTCTGAGTAGCTGGGACTACAGGCGTAAGCCACCACACCTTGCTAGTTTTTGTACTTTTTGTAGAGATGGGGTTTTGCCATGTTGCCCAGGCTGGTCTCGAACTCTTGGGCTCAAGCAACCTGCCTGCATTAACATCCTAAAGTGTTGGGATTACAGGTGTGAGCCACCATGCCTGGCTAGTAGGTTTATGTATGTGTATATGTGTATGTATTCTGTGGAATTTTCTAAATATAGAATCATGTCATCTGACAATAGAGTTTCACTTCTTCCTTTCCAATTTGGATGCTTTTATATCTTTTTCTTGTCCAATTTTCTTGGCTAGGACTTCCAGTGCAACGTTGACTAGTAGTGGTGACAGTGAAAATCCTTGTTCTGTTCCCATACTTAAGGGGAATGCTTTCCATTTTTCACCAATGACTATGTTAGCTATGGATTTTTTCATAAATGCTCTTTGTTATTTTTGAGAAGTTCCTTCTATTCCTAGCTGAATGTTTTTATTATGAAAGGGTGTTGAATTTTGTCAACTACTTTCTCTGCATCTATTGAGATGATAATATGTTTTCTCCCTTTGTTTCACTAATGTGGTGCATTACATTGATTGATCTCTTATGTTGAACTCCTCTTGCATTCCTGGGATAAGTCCCACCTGGTCATGGTGTATACCACTTTTAGTCAGCTGCTGGCTTTAGTTTGCTAGTATTTCATTCAGTATTTTTGTGTCTATATTCATAAAGGATATCGGTGTGTAGTTTTTTTTTTTTTTTTTTGAGATGGAGTTTAGCTCTTGTTGGCTAGGCTGGAATACAATGGTATCAGGGGAACCAGTCCCCAATATTTCAATGTAGGTTCTTTTCTATTTTCCCTAAGTCTTGGCCGGTCTGATAAAGGGAAAGAGTACAAAAGACAGAAATTTTAAAGCTGGGTGTCCAGGGGAGACATCACATGTTGGCAGGTTCTGTGATGCCCCCTGAGCCACAAAACAATCAAGTTTTTATTATGAATTTCAAAAGGGGAGGGGTGTACGAATAGGGTGTGGGTCACAGAGATCACATGCTTCAAGGGCAATAAAATATCACAAGGCAAATGGGGGCAGAGCGAGATCACAGGACCAGGGTGAAATTAGAATTGCTGATGAAGTTTCATGTCTCACTGGGCATGCATTGTCATTGATAACATCTTATCAGGAGACAGGGTTTGAGAGCAGACAACCTGTCTGACTAAAATTTACTAGGCAGGAATTTCCTAATCCTAATAAGCCTGGGGGTACTACAGGAGACCGGGGCTTATATCATCCCTTATCTTCAACCATATAAGACAGACACTCCCAAAGTGGCCATTTTAGAGACCTACCCCTGGGAATGCATTCTCTTTCTAAGGGCTGTTCCTTGCTGAGAAAAAGAATTCAGCGATATTTCTCCTATTCGCTTTTGTAAGAAGAGAAATACGACTCTGTTCTGTCTGGCCCCATAGGCAGTCAGGCCCAATGGTTATCTCCCTTGTTCCCTGAAAATCGCAGCCATCCTATTCCTTTTGGATGCCCAAATTTCATATTGTTCAAACACACATGCTCTACAAACAATGTGTGCAGATAACACAATCATCACAGGATCATGAGGCAACATACATCCTCAGTTTATGAAGATGATGAGATTAAGAGATTAAAGTAAAGACAGGCATAGGAAATTATGAGTATTGATTGGGGAAGTGATGTCCATGAAATCTTCACAATTTATGTTCAGAGACTGCAGTAAAGACAGGCATAAGAAATTATAAAAGTATTAACTTGGGGAACTAATAAATGTCCATGAAATCTTCACGATTTATGTTCTTCTGCCATGGCTTCAGCCAGTCCCTCCGTTTGGGGTCCCTGACTTCCTGCAACACAATGGTGCGATCTTGGCTTACTGCAAACTCTGCCTCCCAGGTTCAAGTGATTCTCCTGCCTCAGCCTCCCGAGTAGCTGGGATTACAGGTGGCTGCCACCACGCCTGGCTAATTTTTGTATTTTAGTAGAGACAGGGTTTCACCATGTTGGCCAGGATGGTCTTGATCTCCTGACCTAGTAATCCACCCACCTTGGCCTCCCAAAGTGCTGGGATCACAGGTGTGAGCTACCACGCCCAGCCTCTTTCTTTCTTTCCATAGAGATGGGGACTTGCTATGTTCCCCAGGTTGGTCTCAAACTCCTGGACTCTCACATAGTTCAATCTAATGCTTACTTTTCAATTCTTCCTATTTCTCTGAAGCTTAAAATAATTAAAATACATAATAATCCTTCACTGTTAAAACATGTGTGAAAAATACCAAATTTATTTATTTTAAATTTGTTAGTAGTCACTAGGATTCTTACTCCAGTTTTAGAATATAATGAAAAGAGAAGGTAAAAAACACACATGTCACGCACTTACTGTCAAGCTAATTACAAAGACTACCCAGTAAATGAAATCAGCCTAACCAGCTCTGTCTGAAGGAAAGAGCAGGGAGCATATGTGAAGTACAACTGTGGGGTCACCGCACTCACCGATATCCTGTCTTGGAACTCTGCCGTGGGTACAATGGGAATAGTTCCACCCTGCTTTCCAGAGTTTTTTTTTTTTTTTTTCGAGACGGAGTCTGGCTCTGTCACCCAGGCTAGAGTGCAGTGGCGTGATCTCGGCTCACTGCAAGCTCTACCTCCCAGGTTCATGCCATTCTCCTGCCTCAGCCTCCTGAGTAGCTAGGACTACAGGCACCCACCACCACATCCGGCTAATTTTTTTTGTATTTTTAGTAGAGACGGGGTTTCACCGTGTTAGCCAGGATAGTCTCGATCTCCTGACCTTGTGTTCTGCCCGCCTCGGCCTCCCAAAGTGCTGGGATTACAGGCATGAGCCACCACGCCCGGCCCCAGCTCCACTTTTGCATTCTATTTTTTTTCTTCCTGAGAGTAATATGGGGAGACTTTAGCATTCTTTATAACACAAGTTTACTCATGATAAACTCCCTTGACTTTTCTGGGAATGTCTTAATGTTCCTTCGTTTTTAGAGGTTGTTTTTTGCCAGAGATAGGATTCTTGGTTGACTTTTTGCTGTCAGTACTTTTAATATATCATCTATCGGTGGGAGAAAGGGGAAGAAGTGTCCTACTGCCTTCTGTACTCTGTGATTTCTGATAAGCAATTGTTAATCTTACTGAAGATCCCTTGTACAGGATGAATCACTTATCTCTTGCTGCTTTTCTGTCTTTAACTTTCTACAATTTGATTATAATATGTCTCAGTATGGATCTCTTTGAGTTTATCCTGCTTTGAATTTGTTGAGCATCTTGAATGTGTAGATTCACAACTCCCATCAAATGTGGGATATTTTTAGTCACTATTTTTTGAGACCGAGTCTCGCTCTGTTGCTCAGGCTGGAGTGCAGTGGCGTGATCTCGGCTCACTGCAAGCTCCACCTCCTGGGTTCACGCCATTCTCCTGCTTCAGCCTCCCCAGTAGCTGGGACTACAGGCGCCCACCACCGTGCCCACCTGCTAATTTTTTGTATTTTTGGTAGAGACGGGGGGGTTTCATCATGTTGGCCAGGATGGTCTCGGTCTCCTGACCTCTTGATCCGCCCGCCTCGGCCTCCCAAAGTGCTGGGATTACAGGCGTGAGCCACTGTGCCTGGCCTGGTCACTATTTCTTAAAAAAATCTTTCTAGGCCAGGCACAGTGGCTCACACCTGTAATCCCAGCACTTTGGGAGGCCAATGTGGGCAGATTGCTTGAGCCTGGGAGTTCAAGACTGGCCTGGGCAACATGCGAGACCTTGTCTCTCCAAAAATACACAAATTAGCTGTGCTTGGTGGTGGTATGGGCCTATAGTCCCAGCTACTTGGGAGGCTGAAGGGGGAGGATTGCTTGAGCCTAGGAGGTAGAGGCTGCACTTAGCCATGAGCTGTGAGATCACACCACTGCACTCCAGCCTGGACGACAGAGCGAGACCATCTGAAAAAAAAAAAAAAAAAAAAGATAGGGATATATCTGCATGACTATGGATTAGGCAATGGTTTCTTACATACAACCTAAAGCACACCAACCAGAGGAAAAATAAATTATGCTTTCTCAAGATTAAAAAGGAGACTATCAAGAAAGTACAAAGACAACTAACAGATTGAGAGGAAATATTTGCAAATTATATGCATGATAAAGGTCAATTATCTAGAATATGTATTTCAAAAATTCATTTACAGATAGGGTCTTGCTATGTTGCCTAGGCTACTGTTGAACTTCTGGGCTCAGGTGATCCTCCTGCCTCAGCCTTCTGAGTAGCTGGGACCATAGGCTTGTACCACCACAACCGGCTGTGGAATATGTAAAGAACCCTTACCACTCAATAATGTGGACAAAACCCAATTTAAAAATGAGCAAAGGCTTTAAATAGAATAAAAATGAAATATTTAAGACTGCTGAAAGTGGTTGCCTTGGGGCAGTGGAAAATGGTGAGGCAGGTGGTGTCTGGATTGGAGGGGACAAGCTATTGTGAACAATAAACCTTGTGTCACTATTTGGCTGTCTGGATTGGATGGGACAAGCTATTATGAACAATAAACCTTGTATCACTATTTGGCTCTCTGGATCACGGTTCACAACAAGGGATGAATTTGCTCCACAGGGGACATTTGGCAATCTGAATATATTAGTCGTTGTTATAACTGAGGGGTCTTCCTGACATCCAATGTATAGAGGCCAGGGATATTACTAAACATCCTAATAAGGCAGAGAGAATTACATAGCCTAAACTGTCAATAGTGCTGAGGTGAGAAACTGTCTGAAGTATGTTTGAAGCTGGATGTGTGGCTCATGCCTATAATACCAATACTTTGGGAGGCTGAAGTAGGTGGATCACCCGAGGTCAGGAGTTCGAGACCAGCCTGGCCAACATGGTGAAACCCTGTGTCTACTAATAATACAAAAATTTGCTGGGCATGGTGGCGCATGCCTGTAATCCCAGCTACTCTGGAGGCTGAAGCAGGAGAATTGCTTGAACCTGGAAGGCAGAGGTTGCAGTAAGCCAAGATCGCATCACTGCACTCCAGCCTGGGTGATAGAGCGAGATTTCGTCTCAAAATAAATAAATAAATGAAGTATGTTTGATAAAAATACAAACACAAGTCAATAAAAGTTATGTTAAAAATATTTAAAAATCGTAAAAACAATATTTTGTACAATATCCACAGATGTAGTTTTCTTCATGTGCCATGCTTTGACTACCTTAACAAACAGCAGGGCTGGGAAAGCCTGTCAGGGATGTTTAGTGAATATGGAATTTACTTGCTTGTGAGTTAACATGCCAGGCTTGAGACGGAGTCTCGCTCTGTGGCCCAGATTGGAGTGCAGCGGCGCGATCTGGGCTCACTGCAAGCTCCGCCTCCTAGGTTCATGCCATTCTCCTGCATCAGCCTCCCAAGTAGCTGGGACTACAAGCGCTTGCCACCATGCCCGAGTAATTTTTTTGTATTTTTAGTAGAGATGGAGTTTCACTGTGTTAGCCAGGATGGTCTCCATCTCCTGACCTTGTGATCTGCCTGCCTGGGCGTCCCAAAGTGCTGAGATTACAGGCGTGAGCCTCCGCTCTCAGCCATGCCAAGCTTTTTTTAAAAAGTGAATCAGCTCTTTGGCTAGTCATGAAGTTAAAAAAAAAAGGAAAAGAGAAAAAATATAGAAAAAGGAATGACCAATCCTACTAGTTAGGGTGCCAAAAGCACTGAAAATTCATGCCTTTACTTCTCATCTCCTTAATCAGGGAAATTAGAATACACTCTGGTGTAGAGGCTCATAAAGCAACAGTTAAGTCTTCTTCAGGTGCTATATAAGTCATCTATGGCTATTTCAGAACCAAGTAACTTCAGTATCATGTGTGAGTTTTAAAAATAATTGAAAATAGGTCGGACACAGTGGCTCACGCCTATAATCCCAGCACTTTGGGAGGCCAAGGTGGGTGGATCATGAGGTCAGGAGTTTGAGACCAGCCTGGCCAATATGGTGAAACTCCATCTCTAATAAAAATACGAGAAAATTAGCTGGGCGTGCTGGCACGCATCTGTAGTCCCAGCTGCTCGGACGGCTAAGGCAGCAGAATTGCTTGAACCCAGGGGGCGGAGGTTACAGTGAGCCGAGATCGTGCTACTGCACTCCAGCCTCAGGGACAGAGCGAGACTCCATCTCAAAAAAAAAAAGAAAATTTCTGTCAAGGTAAAAAGAGTAATTGACCAGATTTTTAAAAACTAAAACCTTCAGGAGCCAAAATTACTGACACTAATGCTCTCATCTTTATATAGCTAGCACAGGTAATTTAGTTTTCTAATATTACTATCAACAATACTCCTCAACATTAATCTTTAAAAAATTACTATTGGCCAGGCATGGTGGCTCATGCCTGTAATCCTAGTACTTTGGGAGGCCAAGGTGGGAAGATAAGTTGAGCCCAAGAGTGTGAGATCGGCCTGGCAACATAGGGAGACCTCGTGTCTACAAAAAATAAAAACAATTAGCCAGGTGTCCTACCCATACCTGTGGTCCTAGCTACTCAGGAGGCTGAGGCAGAGTAACTGCTTGATCCCAGGAGGTAAGAGGATGCAGTGAGCCGTGACTGCACCACCGCACTCCAGCCTGGGTGACAGAGCAAGACACTGTCTCGAAAAACAAAAACTAACCCCCCAGCAAAAAAAAAAAAATCAATATTTCCAATATATAGTCAAAGGCCACTAAGACTTATCCCACATTCACATGACTTGAATCTGCTGCCCCACCATTATTCTAACATTCTGGAACTGGTTTTTGTATCACTTTCCCCCTTACACATTTTAGTAGCCCACCTAGAGTGCAGATAGACACCACCATGCTGGGGAAGGGCTTGCTATGCCCATATACTGGGGGCCTGTTTATCTGACTGACCCGATGCCAGGAGCATGCAGAGGCAGAACTGTGACATACAGACAAAGACCAAATGAAAGTCAGCCTTCACACTGGCAGTTAAGTAACTGGTGGAATCAAGTCTAGAATTCAGTTCTGATTACAGTTAGTATTCTCTCTTCAATAGTTGTTACATTCTATAGCTAAATTATTCCACATAAAATCCCCTTCAGTGAAAAACGGCACTAAAAGTTACCTCAGTATCAGCTTTAAACATTAGAGCCTCTTCCTCAAGAACAGCTGTTGATATTATTTAATAAAATACAAAATAATTCGAGAATAAAGACTATGCTTTCAGGGATCATTTCTACAGTTCGTTACTAGGGAAGTTTCTCAGAATGTGTAGAGCACCAAACAAACAAACAAACAAACAAACAAACACCAGAATTCAAGAATAAAATCTGGGCAGCTCACAATAAAGTGGAAGGAATGTTATATAAGTGGTCACTATAAACATTTCAGAAATCCAATTGCAGTATTATAGCTCATGAAAAGAGAAACTACCACATATAAAAACACAGAAAAGAAACGTAAGTTTTGGAAAACGTAGACTTTTAATAACTGCTTTTATCACCAGGTTAAGCCATGCAGTTACAAAGTAGTTAGAAATTTCTGAAGGGTGTTAGAGTTAAAAAAAAAAAAAAAAAAAAGCTGATTCTTACACATATATTATCTAGCACTTCATGGGGACACTACTGTTCAAAAGGCCCTGGCTGGATAACTCCCAAATGAAATACTCAACCCAAGGATGTTTTCAGCCCACTGTTAGTGAAGCTGGGTGCAGAATGCAAAGCCTCTAAAAGGAGAGGATACAAAGTCAGGTGAGTAGGGGCCATTGGCAACGCTCAGAGCCAGCCAGACTCCAAACAGGGAGCCCAAGTGGTTTTTTTCTGGGACACTCTACTTGAATTATTGTTTAATTAGTCAACCATAGATCTTCAAAAGAGAACAATTAGTTAACATGATAAAAAGTTACTGCATTCTTTGGACTGTGTCATAATTATAGTAGGCAAATTCTGACAGTTTTAACGAAAATAGCCTCCACTATTTTGCAGGTATGAAGATAACTTAATTATCCACAGGGCTTTTAATGTCTGCTGGACAACAATACATGAATGATAAGCTATAAATGACATTGTTTTATGATATAAAAATACTAGTTTTTTTCATTTATTATTTCTATAGGCATTCACTGTTTGAGTCAAGGTTAGGCTTGTTAAGTGATTAAAGGCAATTTTATTACAGCAGCATGTACTTATTCTATTCTAAAAGAATAAAATTCATAAACAGAAACAGCTTTTATATTTGTTTGCAACCTGCAAAATTGAGTTATTTTGCTGATATAAAATACTAAGAACTCACTTGAGGACCATGCCACCTTCTGAAAAGGCCACACACCTACTTCTTAAATGTGTTAAAGTTACAGCGTGTCCCAGACTCATCCAGAGCAAAATAAGAAAGCAACTGACTGCTCTTGACTGTCCCTTCCCCAGCACTCGCACTGATTGTGTTGGGAAAAGCCACAGAGTAAGGCTGCACAGCCAGATAGAGGAGGCTTTTTATCTAAAGGCAAAATACCAAAATGGCTCTCTGGTGTAGGTGATTTCTACTTTCACACTCAGCTTGTACATGATCCCCTAACCTTAATTTCTTTCTCAACAGGCTGATTTGGATTGACTTGTTGAGAATGGTATCCATTATTAATGAGTCAGGAGAGAAAGGGATTTCTGTGGTTACATGTAAACTTGTGATAGGTCTGCAGAAGTTACACGTGAAGAGGATAGTGAGGAAGTCGGCCATGATCCATCTATGTGAAGGTCACACCAGCTTCATTGTACACTTTGAAGACTTTCTCAATGGCATTGACATAGGCAGCTGTTCTCAGGTCCAATCCCAGGTTATATTTCATGGCTGTGCGCATAATTTGCTGAAATGAAAGAGAAAATGCAGTGAAAATGATCCTGACTCAAGTGGCCAGGCCATAAACACACAAGGCCCAGACAGGCCTGGTCCAAGTTACCCTCTCATTGTTTCAAGGCAGGACTTGGGCAGCCAAAGACAAACTACTCTAGCAGCAGAACCTCTAGGCAGGAGGGCCTAATTCTCTGGACTTAACAATGGGGTGGCTGGGTGCAGTGGCTCATGCCTGTAATCCCAGCACTTTGGGAGGCTGACATAGGCAGATCACTTGAGGTCAGCAGTTCAAGACTGGACTTGCCAACATGGTGAAACTCTGTCTCTACTAAAAATACAAAAATTAGGCAGGGGTGCGGTGGCTCACACCTGTAATCCCAGCACTTTGGGAGGCTGCGGCGGGTGGATCACTTGAGGTCAGAAGTTCGAGACCAGCCTGACCAATATGGTGAAACCCCATCTCTATTAAAAATACAAAAAATTAACCGGGTGTAGGGGTGGGCACCTGTAATCCCAGCTACTCGGAAGACTGAGGAAGGAGGATCGCTTGAACCCAGGAGGCGGTGGGTGTAGTGAGCAGAGATTGCACTCCAGCTGGGCGACAGAGCGAGACTCCATCTCAAAAAACTAAACAAAACGAAAACAAAATCAAAAATTAGTTGGGCATCATGGCTCACGCCCGTAATCCCAGCTACTCGGGAGGCTAAGGGACAAGAACTGCTTGAACTTGGGAGATGGAGGTTACAGTGAGCTGAAAGTGCGCCACTGCACTCTAGCCTGGGCAACAGGGCGAAACTCTGTCTCAAAAAAAAACAAAAAAAAGAAGGGAGTGATGAAAATGTTCTAGAATTATAAAGTGGTGATAGCTCAAATATATAATAAAGGATGCCAAATTTAATACTTTGAAAGGATGAATTTATACCACATACACCCTATCTCGATCAAAAATTAACAAGAAAAACAACAGCCCTAAGAAGCAACACCTTCTTCATCAATACCTGCTTATGCTATTTCATCATAAATCCAAGCAGATAGAATCTGAACCCAAGAAGAAATTAGGAAAACTGGACTCAAACTGTGGTTGAGGCCTTAAAGCAGGGATCAAGCAGTCAAAATAACTTTTGCTTATACCAAATTCTATAGTAAGGTAGCCTCCTGTAGCTATAACATAGTGGCGCACTGAGCTACAATCCAATTTGGCTAACTACTCCATACTGGGCTAGCTACCAACATCATTACCTCCTAAATCAGCCTTATTATTTCTTTCCAAAGCCTCAAAAACATATTTGAAGACTCTAAAAAATTGCTCATCATCTGAGACTGAAAAGGCATGTGTTTTGCTACACACAAATGAGGACCATTGAACAGACTGCTGTTTTCTATCAGCACATACAGTCTGGCGGCTGAGATAGCATGGTTGAGTTGCACTTCATGTGACTAGCTGGAAGGCAAACAGCATCTGCACACATACCCTGGCGGAACGCTCCATTGTGTATGCCAAGCCAGAGTGCACGATGTCTTTCTCAGATGCACCCTATTAGGGAAAAGAACACAAGTTTAACAAAACCACAAAGACCTGTTTTGTGTCCCTGTATAAGATGACAAAGGATTCTCAAGTCAATATACAACCAGACAGAATTTTTTGTCTTTTAGCTAAGATATGTCATTTCTGTACAGTATCATACAGTATCTTGATACATTGAAGCAGTTGCTTGTTGACCACAATTTATTTTTATTATATTTGACAGCAAACAAATACTCATAAGATTATAGTACAACAAAGAAGACAGTTTTTGGACCTAGAGACATGAGAGCATGGAGTGAGATGAGCACCCTCCACTCATGGAGATGCAGATGCACTGAGCAATGTGTTACGCTGTTCATGCCATGGTGCGTTCACCTCAGCTCCCCAGAGAACAGGGACACCACACAGAACACAGAAAGGAATCTGATTAAACCCCATAGCGGCTTTGGGGTAGAATTCCGCCTATGTATTCAGTAGTGCCAGCAACTTTTAAAGCTGTATAGATCTTAGCAGCTTTTTAATTTTACTGATGAGGAAACTAAGGACCAGAGAAGCTGGCCATGGTTACAGATAGCTATTTTTAGAGCTGGGATATGACCCAGGGCCTCCACCATCAAGTCAGCTTCTCTCTTTCCTAATTTGTTTCTTGAAATGCTTTCTCGAAAATTAAGGACAATTAACTCACTACCACTCTTAAGGTGACATACAGAGCTACAAAACACATATGCCCGATAAAAACTTAAAATGGGTCACTGATATAGTTTGGACACTTATTGAGTACATACTCTTCCAGGTACTAGGGCACACTAGAGAATAAAATCAACATTCTGTTCTCAAAGACTTTATATGCTAGTGGAAAGACAGTGTATATACATGGACTTCAAACCACGAGGCTAAGTGGATCACTGAAGTTTTCAATCTAGATAGAGAAGTGGTTTGGAGATGCAGGCCTTCCAATGTTAGGAGAGTGGAGAGTTGAAGAGATACCAGCAAGAGGCAATTGAGAAGAAACGTTTAGTGAGGTAGGAAGAAAACCAGGAGAATGTGGTATCCTGGAAACTAAGCAAAGAAAATGTTTCAAGGTGGGAGTGTCAATTGTGACAAGAACTACTGACAGGTCAAGCAAGATGAGGACTGAAAAATAGCTATTGGATTTGGCAATGCTGGTGTCACTGGCTGTCTTGACAAGAATAGTCTTGGTGGAGCAGGTTCAAGTAAAGAAGAATTGGAGGCTGAGTATATACAACTCTTCCAAGGAGGTTTGCTCTACAGGAAACAAATGGCAATACTGGAAGGGGAAGTGGGATTAAGATTTATACATTTTTTAAAACAGCATTTGGTAAGCTGAGGGGAATGACTCAGAGGAGGGAAACTGCTGATGTAGGAGAGAGGCGCAGACTTGCTAGAGAGGTGTATCTGAAGAAAAACCATCCAATGCCCACAACAAGAACTGGACCTAAGAAATGAAAGCACAAAGAACTGATCTATTCAAAGAGAAATGACACAGGACTGGGTACAGGTACCAGGAGCTGGGTAGATGTGGAAGCTCCCAGGCTGTGTCAGTTTTATCTGTGAACAGATAGCAGGTCATGAGCTGGAGTGCAGGGCAGTGAGGAGAAAATATGACGTAATCACTAAGGAGACGGGGAGAATGAATAGAACACGGAAAAAATAGTATGACTGCTGGGCAGCTCTGAGCGCCTACTTGAGGTTAGCGGTCAGGGTGTGAACTGCCAGCAGGGCCTCCTACAGGGTAGAGGCATGGAAGAGACTGCTGGGATTTAATTAGGGCTTAGGTGTTAACAAGGGAGTATGATGAAGGAAACAAGACCGGGGAGTGGCAGTAATGATGGAGCATGGAATTTAAGTTAGATAAGGAGGGAAGTGAGGGCACTGGGGGGATAAAGGAGAGTGGAAACATGGCAGGGTCAATGATGTGGGTCCTGATAGTGCCAAACAGGGGCAGGGGGAAACTAGAGGGAGAGAGCTTGAGAAAACTTTTATTTTTTTAACTGACAAGGCATATGCTGGGCAGTGGTGTGACCAAAGGGACGGGTGAACAGTCCTCTGGCAGCGGCAATAGCAGCGCAAGCCCTTCTGATGCACTGCTAGCCACTTGGGATGGATGTTATGTATGAAACAGTGGCACACAGGAGACTTTCAGAGAGAGCCACAGAACTGCAGTGACACTTAAGCAGGGAGGGGATCAGTGTATTCCAGATACAAGGACCAGAACAAAGACATCACTCTAGGAAAAAGGAAGGTTTACTGAGGGGAACGGTTAGTACCTAGAATGGGTAAAGCATTTTTTCTTTCTTTACAACAAAACCTTTAACTTTTTCCCGTGTTGCAATATAGTCTCAGAACTGTTTTCCATCACTCAATATTTCATAAGAAGATACATTGACGGCCGGGCGCGGTAGCTCATGCCTGTAATCCCAGCACTTTGGGAGGGTGAGGCGGGTGGATCACAAGGTCAGGGGTTCGAGATCAGCCTATCAACAAGATGAAACCCTGTCTGTACTAAAAATACAAAAAAATTAGCTGGGCGTGGTGACGGGTGCCTGTAATCCCAGCTACTCAGGAGGCTGAGGCAGGAGAATTGCTTGAACCTGGGAGGCAGAGGTTGCAGTGAGCCGAGATCGCGCCACTGCACTCCAGCCTGGGTGACAGAGCAAGACTGTCTCGAAAAAAAAAAAAAAAAAAAAAAAGATATATTGTAACTTACCCATTGTAATATATTCTTAAACTATGAGTGAATATTTCCTAGGATGTATTATAAGATATGTCAGCCATTTCCCTGCTCCAGAACTTTAAATAAAACCAAATTTAAAAATTGTCTACACCATTTCTTTTCTTTTCTTTTTTTTTTTTGAGATGGAGTTTCACTCTTGTTGCCCAGGCTGGAGTGCAGCGGCACGATCTTGGCTCACTGCAACCTCTGCCTCCTGGATTCAAGCGATTCTCCTGCCTCAGCCTCCCGAGTAGCTGGGACTACAGGCATGTGCCACCAGGCCTGGCTAATTTTTTGTATTTTTAGTAGAGACGGAGTTTCGCCATGTTGGCCAGGCTGGTCTCGAACTCCTGACCTCAGGTGATCCACCTGCCTTGGCCTCCCAAAATGCTGGGATTACAGGCATGAGCCACCGCACCTGGCCTAAAGATAGTTTCAATAACATCATCGTGCATGGAGTGGTTCCTCCTCTTTTGAATTATTTTCTTAGGATAAATTCCCAGAGGGGAGATTATCATAGCACCAAAGGGCAGGAACACTTTAATAACTTCACATTTTCCAAAGAGCTGCCCCAATCTGCACTGTCACTAGAATAAAGGTACAACTGTTTCACCACATACATGGTGAACGTAAGATCCATCAATTGTTTTTGTTAATACATTAAAAAAAAAACACCCTTTTTAAATTTGTATTTCTTTAACAATGAGGTTAAATTTTTCCCCCAGGCTTATGTGTTATGGACTTTTGTTTTTCCTGTCTTCTATCATTTACTGGTAAAGAAGTTTCCCTCCATCCCTCCTTTCTTTTTTTTTTTTGGAGGGGGGCGGGTAGTGGCGGCAGGAACGGAGTATCTCTCTGTTGCGGGAACGGAGTATCTCTCTGTTGCTCAGGCTAGAGTGCAGTGGTGCAATCTCGGCTAACTGCAACCTCCACCTCCCGGGTTCAAATGATTCACCTGCCTCAGCCTCCCAAGTAGCTGGGACTACAGGTGCGCAGCACCACGCCTGGCTAACTTTTGTATTTTTAGTACAGATAGGGTCACCATGTTGGCCAGGATGGCGTCGATGACTTGACTTCGTGATCCACCTGCCTCGACCTCCCAAAGTGCTGGGATTACAGGTGTGTGCCACCATGCCTGGCTTCTTGCTTTCTTTATTTTTGTAGAGACGGGGACTGGCTATGTTCCCCAGGTTGGTCTCAAACTCTTGGACTCCCAAATAGTTCAATCTAATGCTTACTATTTCTCCGAAGCTTAAAATAATTAAAATACATAATAGTCCTTCACTATTAAGACATGTGCGTGAAAAATACCAAATTTATTTATTTTATATTTGTTAGTAGTCACTAGGATTCTTACTCCAGTTTTAGAATGTAATGAAAAGGGAAGGTACAAAACACACGTCACGCACTTACTGTCAAGCTAATTACAAAGACTACGTCGCAAATGAAATCCATCTAACCAGCTCTGTCTGAAGGAAAGAGCAGGGAGCATGTGTGAAGTACAACTGTGGGGTCACCACACTCACCGATATCCTGTCTTGGAACTCTGCCGTGGGTACAATAGGAATAGTTCCACCATGCTTTCCAAATTTTCTTTCTAAACTCTCTTGAACAGACACTATAAAAAAAACCAACAGATCAAGATATTGCTAACAGAAAAAAAAAAAAAAAGAATCAAAAGTAGTCCCAAACTATAACTGTAACCCAAAAACTTATACAGTGTTTTTTTTTTTGTTTTTTTTTTTTGAGACGGAGTCTTGGTCTGTCACCCAGGCTGGAGTGCACAGGCGTGATCTTGGCTCACTGCAAGCTCTGCCTCCCGGGTTCACGCCATTCTCCTGCCTCAGCCTCGCAGTAGCTGGGACTACAGGGGCACGCCACCACGCCCAGCTAATTTTTTGTATTTTTAGTGGAGACGGGGTTTCACTGTGTTAGCCCAGGATGGTCTCCACTTCCTGACCTCGTGATCTGCCTGCTTTGGCCTCCCAAAGTGCTGGGATTACAGGGGTGAGCCACTGCGCCCGGCCTTATACAGAGTTTTAATGACATAAATGGGTTAATCATTTAAAACTCAGTCAAGAAGGAATAAAACACATTGCCAATTTCCTATATAAATGTGAATTTAGGTCACTGCTCTGTTTCCATAACACCCATTACCAGGGTTTTTCCTTGGCTCTATTAAAAAGAAAATGCTGGGGGAAAAAGAAAAGGAAATAGATAGAACACTTCACCCAGATTCTCACAGTGGGCTGAGTACAGAAGCTCAGTAGGAGGTCTTGGTCTTATTTCAGCTTGATGGGAAATTCTACTCTTAAATGTGGAGCTTACTCTAGTCAAAGAAAAACAAGTATTCTCATCAGGAGTCTCAAAAAGAATTCTTGACACTAGATAGGCCTTTACTAAGAGCAACCAGAGACAGAAATTAGTATCGACAGTGGGGTTTTAAAATCACACTTAAAAAAATATTATTGGCTGGGCGCGGTGGCTCACGCCTGTAATCCCAGCACTTTGGGAGGCTGAGGCAGGCGGATCATGAGGTCAGGAGCTCAAGGCTATCCTGGCCAACATGGTGAAACCCCGTCTCTACTAAAAATACAAAAATTAGCCGGGTGTGGTGGTGAGTGCCTGTAGCCCCAGCTACTTGGGAGGGTGAGGCAGGAGAATTGCTTGAACCTGAGGTGGAGGCTGCAGTAAGCCGAGTTTGTGCCACTGCACTCCAGCCTGGGCGACAGAGTGAGACTTCCTCTCAAAAAAAGAAAAAAAAATGTAGATTATATTCTGTGAACATTATATCACAGAATAAAAATCTGGATATAAGTACATGGGAGAGTTAATATCCAGAAGGACATTGTGCATTTTTGGTCTAAGTTTCATGAGACAAAATATTATTTTCTTTTCTGAGACTCAATTCTTTCCCAAAGGGATCAGTTCTCACAAGTGGACCTTTTTATAGCCTTTTAGCTGGCTCAAAAGATTAGTTTTGGCAAACAAGATTATCGATACTCACTGAGCAAGTGGTAGTTAGAATCCCTTTCATATTTGAAGGTCAAACGGCCATAGCTGACATGATTTAGATTCTTTAGCCACTCAAAGTAAGATACTGTCACTCCTCCAGCATTCAAGTAGAGATCCTATACACAAAAATAAGACACCAAAGAAATTAGAAGATGATCGTTTTTGGAAAAGCTTAAAATGAGCCTAAGACCTTAATTTCAATACCAAGGTAGACTGAACTTCAAATATCGCAAATATATTTTAGCTAATATCAGGAATTTCACACTTAATTAATACTCCTCCTCACCCCACCCAATTCCATCTAAGGCTTTTTCTATTTAGGAAAAAAAAAATCATTTTTTGGCTTATTAATCAAGGAAAGTCAATAATCTTTGGTTAGAGCCTCTTCTCTACCAGAAGTTCTCAGACTAAATGGCTTGCCCACCAACCAATTGGACTGGACTGTCCACAGGGCCTCTCAGAAGACAGGATTCTTTCTCCTATTACCTAAGGGTAGCCCATTTCAGTTACATTAAATGTCTTAAGTGCTTTCAGCAAAGAGCGTTCTTTAAAATGCATCCCAAGCCCACACTAATTTCCAGTAACTTTTTGGTGTAGACTCATGCTTACCTGCTAAAAAACCTGAGCACGTGTTCCTCATATTAGTTTTCTGAGTAAAGCCGGAAGGGGCACTTGAAATGCATAAGGTTAGGAATCATATAGAAAATCTTAGAGCTTAAGTTAGAATAGTGTTTCTAACATAGTACACATTTATATAACCAGACTCTTAGAAGGCTAAAGACATTCGGTAAAGAGCCTGAAATTGGAATAAATGTTTAGATCAAAGTGAAAAGTAACAGGCTTAGAATTAACCATGCTTCTACTATATTTTCTGAAAAGTGAAATAAAGATGAATTCACTAGAGCTTGGGAGACTAATAATTCCTCTCTTCCTCCAAATTCCTTGCAAAAGACAATTATGATCCTAAGTACATATAAAGCCTAATAAATACAGATGACTTACTGGAATAACCATAATGTTTCTCTCTAGGAAGATCTTGTCAGCTTCTGGAGTTGTTGGCCCATTGGCACCTTCAGCAATGATCTGCAAGAGAGTCAGGAACATAGAGATGCCAACAACACCGTCAAATCCCCTCCACTGAGGGCAAGAGATGTGCATATATGAACAGGGGGCTGTGGGGAGAAGCACAGTTTCAGTTAAAGTTAAATAGAGGTTATTTTGCTCTGCAAAGTGTATAAAACTACCTTTCACTTTTCTATTTATCTAGGTTTTTTTTTTTTTTTTTTTTTAACAGGAGTGTCAGGCGGATCCATTTGTTTTGGTAATGGTTGCACAACTCTGTGCCAGTAGCTAAAAGCCATTAAATTATGTACCTTAAATGGGGGAACTGTATGGTATGTGCAGTATGTGCCAATAAAGCTGCTAAAAAGAAAGAGAAAACTCAATCAGACTCTTCTACGATCCCCCTAATGTCATTCACATTGATAATGTTGGTTCCGGTTTCTATAATGTTGTCAGTCACCTTGGCTTTGACTCTGGGTGCGTTGGATTTGGTCAACTGCTTCTCACTGGCAGCTGGGATCAGTATGTCACAGTCGGCCTCCAAGATGCTTCCTTCATAGGGCTTTGCCTTGGGGAAGCCCAGAATGGACCCATGTTGCTGCCATTGATTGAAAATCACAATTAATAGCTGCACCAGAGTTTAAATGTTTATATTTAGTGTCTATGCCATAAAAATGTATTAATACCAATTTGAAGTCTTCCAGTTCCTTTGGGTCAATACCATCTGGATTCCATATACTCCCATCAGACTCACCAACAGCAATACATTTAGCACCAAAACGATGTAAATATCTCATAGAGTGTAGGCCCACATTACCAAATCCCTGTGAAGAACAATTACCCATAACACAAAAATTAAAGTCCTGGTATAGACAGCAAGAGTCATATTTTGACCAATGTAAATCCACATTCTGTTCATTTAGAAGTAACTCTCAAAATTCTTTTGCCAAAAGAAACAATGTACTAACTGGTTTCTCTTCAACAATAAAATTCTCTGTTTAAGAATGTGATGACCGGGCATGGTGGCTCACGTTTGTAATCCCAGCACTTTGGGAGGCTGAGACGGGTGGATCACTTGAGGTCAGGAATTCGAGACCAGCCGTGGCCAACGTGGTGAAACGCCGTCTCTACTAAAAATACAAAAATTAGGCGTGGTGGTCTGTGCCTGTAATCCCAGCTACTTGGGAGAATGAGGTAGGAGAATCACTTGAACCTGGGAGGTGGAGGTTGCAGTGAGCCAAGATTGCACTCCCGCCTGGGCGATAGGGTGAGACTCCATCTCAATCAATCAATCAATCAATCAATCAATGGCAGTGGCGGTAAGTACACCACCAGGTCCTCAGTCCTTGATGATCAGATGTCCTATGTTGTGAAAAGGGATGTCACTAATTTGGAGAAATACAATTTTTTTTTGAGACCGAGTCTCATTCTCTCACACAGGCTAGAGTGCAATAGCACAATCTCGACTCACTGCAGCCTCTGCCTCCTGGGTTCAAGTGAGTCTCCTGCCTTAGTCTCCCGAGTAGTTGGGATTACAGGTGCCGCCATCATGCCCGGCTAATTTTTCTTTTTTTTTGAGACGGAGTCTGGCTCTGTCACCCAGGCTGGGGTGCAGTGGCGCGATCTCGGCTCACTGCAAGCTCCACCTCCCAGGTTCAAGCGATTCTCCTGCCTCAGCCTCCCGAGTAGCTGGGACTATAGGCGTGTACCACCACACCCGGCTAATTTTCCTATTTTTAGCAGAGACGGGGTTTCACCATATTGGCCAGGATGGTCTTGATCTCTTGACCTCGTGATCTGCCCGCCTCAGCCTCCCAAAGTGCTAGGATTACAGGCGTGAGCCACTGTGCCTGGCTTAATTTTTCTGCTTTTAATAGAGACAGGGTTTCACCATGTTGGCCAGGCTGGTCTCGAACCCCTGGCCTCAAGTGATCCACCTGCCTTGGCCTCCCAAAGTGCTGGGAATACAGGCATGAGCCACTGTGCCCAGCCACCACTTCTATTTTAAAGTAATCTCAACTTAATTAAGATTCTCCTAAGTAAAATACATGTTAACACATCAAACAAATTTGGGTCAATGTGTAAACCTTTCTGTATACTTACAAAACTTAGAAAATTATGTTAAGAGACTTGCCCTTCTAGATATAATTTCAAGTTGGAATACTAACCAGTATTTTGGTTGAATTTGGTGATAGTTTGGTTGAAGTTGGTAATAGTTTCACATGTACTTGAGAGATCTTAAATCAGTTCTAGTTACATGAATCATACCAAGGTTCAAAAAACAAAAGATCTATTACTCTGAAAACCACCACTCTAAAATTTAAGAGATTTGAGATAACTTAATTTTTAAATTACAATTCTAAAAACATTGAAAACTTTACTTAATGTCTATCAGTTATTAAGGAAACTTTTTTTTTGTTTTTACCTGAACAACAAATGTTTTATCTCCAAACCCTGGTGTCATTCCTAAAATGCTCATGTAAGAAGCTTCATTGATGAAGTTTTCAATCCCATGGAAGACACCACGGCCAGTAGCAGAGATGCGTCCATGGATTCCCCCTTGGCTGATGGGTTTACCAGTAACACAGGCATGTGCATTAATATCCTGTAAGAGGGGGTAATTGAAAGAATGAAATGTCAAGTCCAATTTCTCTGTTGAAGGAACATAATGAATTAAAGTCAAAGCACATTCTCACTTAATTAAAAATATGCTCATTAGGAGTGTGTGTGTGAATGTATTTAAGGTACACTTTTACCAAGAGAGACAAGACTCACTTTTTCAGCTTTCTGTTCCTAGAAAATACAATAAAATAGACTATATATATATATATTTTTTTTTCTTTTTTTTGAGATGGAGTTTCACTCTTGTTGCTCAGGCTGGAGTGCAATGGTGCGATCTTGGCTCACCGCAACCTCTGCCTCCTGGGTTCAAGTGATTCTCCTGCCTCAGCCTCCTGAGTAGCTGGGATTGCAGGCATGTGCCACCACGCCCAGCTAATTTTGTGTTTGTAGTAGAGATGGGGTTTCTCCATGTTGGTCAGGCTGGTCTCGAACTCCTGACCTCAAGTGATCTGCCTGCCTCGGCCTCCCAAAGTGCTGGAATTACAGGCGTGAGCCACCACACCCGGCAAAGTAGACCATATTTTCTGACAGAAAACAAGACTGTAGGGATTGAACATCAAGTAAGTACAAATAACATCACAAAAGTGGAGCTAGCTCAGCCTAAAGCTATCATTCCTTCAACAAGTATTTAAGCACTACTAAATCAAGGTACATACGCATCCCATTACGAGTGTCTTAAAATCTACTATAAGACTTGAGCATGTCACCAAAACAGAGCCTGAGACATGAAGAGGCTTTACAATTGTCTTGGATGGGAAGACTCAATGCTGTATTCTGCCACTTTTTAAAAAGGAAGTTTTTAATATAACTTGATACTTAATATAACATGACATTCAAGTTCATCTAAGAGTAGACTAACAAAGTATTTAATGAAGTATTTTTAAAAAGGTATGTGTGGGTGAGAGTCCTGTGCTTCTGTGTGAGCAGAGTATCTTTGGTAGCAGTGGTTAGGTCTGCAAAGTGGAGATGGGGGTTAGCAGTCTTCACCACCCATCTTTCTGTCCTCTTTCAGTTGAAGATGTGCATATATTCTTGTTCAGAAACAGGTGTAATTAGAAAAAAGAAGAATTGGGCTAAGTAGGGCTTCCCTTCCAAGACATCAACTATACTATAAACATGGCCACGAGAACACTGCAGAGTAAACTCATCAGTGGAGCAGGAGAAACTAGAGACAGTCTTATTTTGTATAGGCAATCAATATAAAATGAAAATCCACATAAAATTTTAAGTCAGTGGCAAAAGTATAAAATACTCAATAAACTTGTTGAAGCAATTTGCTTTCCATGTAAACAAAATAAATACCTTACTTCACACCAAACCCCTAACTCCCAACATATCCTTAACGTTCCAGCTGGCTGAATTAAAAAGTGATCTGTTCTTTATTGTTTAAATATTTTTACACAGAGAACTTAGAATTATATTATTTGTGTAATTACCAACAAAAAGGATGAAAGCAAGGAAGAAAAACGCAGTCTAGTAAAGTGATTTATAGAATTAGTAGTTTTCCCACAGTTTGCTTTCATGAATAATTAACACTTATGAATACAGAAATGCAAACCGAGTGCCAAATGCTTTTAAACAGTGAGAATGCAAATGCAGGGGCTGAAGGAAATACTGTCTGGGGTCAGGCCTGGCGCCAACTGCCAGGCTCCCCAGCATACGTAATGGTCCTGAAAGCCGAGAGAAGAATACATTCTCCCACCTACACTGCACTTCTAGGTGAGGCTAGGACAAAGAGGGCAGCATGTTCCAGTTCTCATCTAAAAATGAGTAACAAAAACAATTGCGTCCTTCCCTTAGGCCTTGATTTTAGATTTCTTATCACTCAAAGAAGAAAAACTGTTCACCAGTATAGTTCAAGCGGCAGTGCTTCACCTGAGTCCAGCCTGGTCAACATGGTGAAACACCATCTCTACTAAAAATTCACAAAAATTAGCCGGGCGTGGTGGCAGGCACATGTAATCCCAGCTACTTGGGAGGCTGAGGCAGGAGAATTACTTGAACCTTGAACCCAGGAGGCGGAGGTTGTGGTGACCCGAGATCGTGTGACAGAGTGAGACTCCGTCTCAAAAAAAAAAAAAAAAAAAAGAGACCACACCCAGAGCTCATTGCTAAATGAGCTCCTGATCTCAGGTGATCCACCTGCTTCCGCCTCCCAAAGTGCTGGGATTACAGGCGTGAGCCACCATGCCCAGCTAGTCTCTTGTTCTTTTTAAGCAAGCCACTACATTGAATAGTGCAAACCAGTGGGCAATATGTTATGTGTAGCTCATTCTCAGTACTAACAGCAAGAGAAAGTCTTGTGAAGCACGGCCCCTTGAACTATACTGGTGAACAGTTTTCCTTCTTTAAGTGATAAGAAATCTAAAATCAAGGGCTAAGGGAAGAATGCATAAAAAGGTGACAGGTGGAAAACTGTCCTTTTTGGGAAGGGCAGTTGAAACCACAATTATTTGAAGGGTCTATATCGTTCCTGTTTTATTTCAGGGGGTTGTATAATTTACCTGATGTAATACCTATAGATATTTATTTTCTGGTACTTACTAAGGGCTACGTACAGTTCTAAGTGCATTAGATTATTATTCATCTAATGCTCATGAGAGTCTCACAAAGTAGGTACTATTATTACTCTCATTTTGCATAGGAGGAAATGGAGGCACAGAGACTCCCAGGTCACAGCACTGATGGGTGAAGGTGCCAGGGTTGGACTTCAGGTGGTCTGCCCATGTTCCCAGCCACGGCATGACATCACTTCAGGAAATGTCCCCATTTCCACATTCTTCCTCTTCTCCAAGGCCCATCTTTTCACTATGAAAAGAACTCCCGAGGCCTTTATTCCCTCGGGGGACTTCACTACCTCTACCAGCCTGCATCTCTTCAGCATTGTCTATCTCTTGCACTGGTGAATCTGTGTCTTACAGCCAATAAACATGCCAAAAGACAATAAAAACCTTTTTCTTTGGGTAACAGCCACTTTTCAAGCTGTCTTCTTTCTGCTTCTCTCCAGTGCGATTTATCTTAGTTGGAGGCTATACTTCATGCCCTGCTTCCCTCTCCTTATCCCCTTGCAGTCCGGGCCCCTGTAGTAGTCTCCTGCCCTCAAGTCTTCAAATGCACACTTAGCTGTGTCACACCTGCTTGAAACCAGCTCTTTGCTGGTTTCCCTCTGTTTTCAGGACAAAGACCAAAGTTCTCATGGTCATCTACCAAGCAGTAACCTGGCCTGACCCTTTTTTCTACTGGCCTTTCTTATCCCACCTTTCTCTTTCTCAACTCTGGCCACAGTAGTCAGTCGTTAGCCTCCCAAGTTCACCCAGCTTCTGAACTTCAGAACCTTCCCTCAGGTACTTCCTTCTGTTCCAAACACTTGCCACTATCCCTCCCCTAGTCCACGTCCACACACCCGTCTGAGTGCAGACCAGAAGGTTTTATCTCCTAGGAGGCTTTTTCTGACCTTACCTTGAAAGGATTTAAAGGACTGGATGGGCCTGTGATTCTTTTTCATAGCTTCAAAACAACTTCTAGCAATTTATCCCAATTGTAGTGAACACATTGCTTACACATGGCCCTGCATGTAGTAGGCATAAATGTATTTTTTGACTCAATTTCTCTTCTTACTCCTCAAATGTTTCATTTTTTAAGGTTGCACCCCTTCCAGGGACAGGAGTTATGTTTCCTCTCATGTTCAGTTCTGTGGTACTACCTCTGCTCAGTCCCCAGACTCAGGTTCTCCCGGTTCTCTGTGACTCAGCCTGGTCCCTTTCCTTAATTCCACATATATCCAATCCAGTTTTGCCGAGTCTCTCTGTCACGTGCCTCACGTGCCAATGCTCTTCTCCTGGTCCTCTGGCTCCTGGGCTTGGTGGAAAGGCACTGACACCACAGGAGGTTCTCTCCTGGCGCCAGCACAGCTGGACATTGCTGCCAGCCTATTCTTCCCCAGGAAGGATCAGCAAAATTTCTCCACTGACTACCATGTAAAACACAAACACTGGGGCTTGGTGTTTTTGTCCTGGTTCATTTACCTCTTCATTCTTACTTTCTTTTGTTTTGAGACAGGGTCTCACTCTATTGCCCAGGCTGGAGCGCCATGGTGCAACCACGGCTCACTGCAGCCTCAACTTCCTGGGCTCAGGCGTGCCTCCCAGGTAGCTGGGATTATAGGTGTATACCACCATGCTTGGCTAATTTTTGTATTTTTTGGAAAGACAGGGTTTCCCCATGTTGTCCAGGCTGGTCTCGAACTCCTGGGCTCAGGTGATCCACTTGCCTTGGCCACCCAAAGGGCTGGGATTATGGGAATGAGCCACTGCATCCAGCCTTCACTCTTACTTTCTATTACCTTTATAAATATGTCTTACCTTCAGACAATCTGAACTCTGTTGTTTCTCTTCCTCTTATCCTGCAAATCTCTAAATGTTCATATTCTACCCATTTTCAAGGTCTAGCCCAAATATCTCCTCTAGAAAGTCTTATTTCAGAATTCATAATCTCCACTGTTGTATTACATTATTTCCATACCTTATCTGCTTATGCGCCTTAGTTCCTCCTTAAATGGAAGCCCTCTGAGGGAAAAATCAGAATTGAATGCTTCTTGATGTATGTTCTAGTGTCTTAGCATAGTGGGCTGCCCTGGTCAGTAAGTGTCCTGTTCCAGTGACAAGCATAGGGTAGCATATAAGTAAAGCTCAATCCGTGTTCATTACGATTTAAGAATAGACAAGTAGACATAAAATAATATGCACATCAAGATTATGATTGAATGAGAGAAAAATCCAGCGATTCTCAACTTTTGATATAATCAGTCAAACTGTTAATTCTTGTAGAGAGCAAATGCAGAAGCCTTGGGGCTTCCAGTGGGTACTCACATAGTGCCCTATGGTGCTGGCATAGGTATCAGCGATCCAGGACATCTCCCGCTCACCTGTGCTCATGTCTGGAGCAGGCACATCAATGCCAGGACCTGCGGGGGCACAGGGAAAGAATAGTGCATCAGTTTTTAAGAAAAATTCTTCTCGAACACAAAGATCCATGCAAGTCTCTGCAATAACCAAGTTACCATGGCTAGAAAACTTTAGATCTCATTTAGGTAGCTAATCAAAGTCCTAGAAATATTCATTAAA
This sequence comes from Symphalangus syndactylus, assembly GCF_028878055.3. NCBI lineage: Eukaryota > Metazoa > Chordata > Mammalia > Primates > Hylobatidae > Symphalangus > Symphalangus syndactylus. Next base: position 86,197,097 of record NC_072426.2, read on the forward strand.
TGTTTCACTATAAAACGCAGACACATACAACATTACATAATAATTTATCTCTCTGGCATTTACTTGCTATATGTTTGGAAGTTAGCTATGCACAACAGATATAAGCCACTCCATAGGATTTCTGATTGTGTGACCACAGGCTAATCAGTTTAGCCTCTCTTGACCTCATTTCACTAACATGCAATTAGAGATAACAGTACCATTGTGTTCTATATAAGCAGGATTATTATGGTTACGGAGTTGACATCTATGACATGGCAGAGTAACATGCTGCTTAGTGGGGGTATAAGCCCTCCTTATCAAGTAGAGAAAAAGGGGAGAAGATCATATTGCTAAAGCAATTGTGTTAAGCCCCATATTATTTTTACTTGTGGAAGAATGTGGCTGTGACCTATTATTCGACACTCAGCACATATAAGGTTTTAGGCCTTAGCTTTCAGTTCCTCAGATCATAGGAAATTAAAGTTTTAGGCTAACAAATTAGCTTACAGGCAATAACAGGAATCACTGACTGCACTACTACTGACAGCTACAGTAAGATCTCTGATAAAAACATGTTAAGTGATGCTCACTCAAATCTGTAAAGGTGCAGAAATACTCCTCTCAAACACAGTAAAAATAAAAACAACCTAATTATCTTGTATGCCAATTAAATGAAATATGGTATACCTATGCAAAGTACTAAACAGCCATTAAAAAGGATAACTTACATCCATGTAAATTACCTGGAATTATCATGAACATACATATGGAAAAAGGCAGGTTTCATACAGCATGTATAACATGTTCCCACTTACAATTTTTTTCTCTTCCCCTTTCTCTCTTCCCCTCATATATATATTGTTTATAACTTTCTATATTATTTCAACTGTAAAATACAAACTCATTTTTACAAAACGAAAAACACAACTTAAAAAATGGTTAAACTATTAGGCTGAGCACAGTGGCTCACACCTGTAATCCCAGCACCTTGGGAGGCTGAGGAGGGCAGATCACGAGGCCAGGAGTTCGAGACCAGCCTGACCAACATGGTGAAACCCTGTCTTTACTAAAAATACAAAAACTAGCCGGCATGGTGGCACATGTCTGTAATTCCAGCTACTCGGGAGGCTGAGCCAGGAGAATTGCTTGAATGGAGGAGGTGGGGGTTGCAGTGAGCCAAGATCGCACCAGTGCAGTCTAGCCTGGGTGACAGATTAAGACTCTGTCTCAAAAAAAAAAAAAAAAAAAAGTTAAACTATTAAACTATTATGTCTTCCCCATAAAATAATTAAAGGTCTTTCTAAGGGCTGTACCCAATTATTACTATAAATTTTACTTTTTAGTCAACAGAATCAGTATATTGTAATGTTTTCCTATAACTCAGGGGCCCAAGGCCTAAATAATAAACTTTTTTGAACAAGCTGTGATGTAATGGATACAGGGCCGGTATAAGACAACTCTGAAATGGTCAAGGATCGCTTTTTACACCCTGACCCTCTCCACTTCCCACCTAATCTGTAACTCTATGTCTTAGCACCCTTTCCCTTAGTCACCTTAAAACTCTCATGAAGTCAACGACAACAACAACAACAACAACAACAAAATCTCGTGAAGTCTAACCCCACACAGCACTTGGAAAGACTAATGCCATATTCTAGCCTCATCCACTGACAAAAGGGCTCTCTGGTGCTCTCCAGCTCCTATTTGCTCACTTTCCATTCCTTTAGTGACATACCTCTCTGCTGGAGGTCAGTACAACTTGTTTAACCACTTCTTTTCTCCCAATATACAAATGACAAATTGGTCCTGAATCTTTCTAGAGGTATCTACAAAAGTATTATGCTTGCTTTAGGATTAAATAAGCTTGTTACCTCAAACAACAATTCCAACTAGGCTGGGGCAGTGGCTTATGCCTGTAATCCCAGCACTTTGGGAGGCCGAGGCAGGAAGATGGCTTGAGCCCAGGAATTTGAGACAAGCCTGGGCAACATAGTGAGATCCTGTCTTGATTAAACAATACATTTAAAAAACAAAAAACTGGCTGGGCGCAGTGGTTCACACCTGTAATCCCAGCACTTTGGGAGGCCGAGGTGGGCTGATAACGAGGTCAAGATAGAGAGACCATCCTGGCCAACGTGGTGAAACCCCGTCTCTACTAAAAATACAAAAATTAGCTGGGGGTGGAGGCGCGTGCCCATAGTCCCAGCTACTTGGGAGGCTGAGGCAGGAGAATTGCTTGAACCAGGGAGGCAGACGTTGCAGCGAGCTGAGATCACACCACAGAGCTCTAGCCTGGTGACAGAGCAAGACTCTGTCTCAAAATCAAAAAAACAAAAAACAATTCCAACTGGAGAAGGGCTCTGGCAAGTGGCAAGTCTGAAACACATGGTTTGTAAATCAGAAACACGTAATGATAAAATCCTTCTCAAAAACAGTCTATACATGCTAAACGTGAAATAGCTTCTGCCATCCAAAACAAAATCACAAGGTATTAATTATTAGGCTTATGAGTTTTCTACTCCATACAAAACTAATGTATAGGGATGCACAGATTACAAGTAGTTCCTGAGGCTGGGTGCGGTGGCTCACACCTGTGATCTCAGCACTTTGGGAGGCCAAGGCGGGTGGATCACCAGGTCAGGAGATGGAGACCATCCTGGCTAACACAGTGAAACCCTGTCTCTACTAAAAATACAAAAAATTAGCCGGGCGTGGTGGCGGGCGCCTGTAGTCCCAGCTTCTTGGGAGGCTGAGGCAGGAGAATGGCATGAACCTGGGAGGCGGAGCTTGCAGTCAGCCGCAATCGTGCCACTGCACTCCAGCCTGGGTGACACAGCAAGACTCCATCTCAAAAACAAAAACAAAAACAAAAAACAAGTAGTTCCTGAATAACAGATATATTCTTTTTGTTTTTTTAAAATTTTTATTTTTTGAGATGGAGTTACACTCTTGTTGCCCAGGCTGGAGTACAATGGCATGATCTCGGCTCAGTGCAACCTCTGCCTTCCAGGTTCTAGCAATTCTCCTGCCTCAGCCTCCTGAGTAGCTGGGATTACAGGTACCCGCCTGGCTAATTTTTTTTTTATTTTTAGTAGAGACGGGGTTTTACCATGTTGGCCAGGCTGGTCTCGAACTCCTGACCTCAGGTGATCCACCCGCCTCAGCCTCCCAAAGTGCTGGGATTACAGGCATAAGCCACCACGCGCGGCCTAACAGGTAAATTCTTATATAGAGAACAGGTATGAGGCAGAAGTTAATCTTTTTTAAAAAAGCAACTTTTCGGCCGGGCACGGTGGCTCACGCTTGTAATCCAGCACTTTGGGAGGCCGAGGCGGGCGGATCACGAGGTCAGGAGATCGAGACCACGGTGAAACCCCGTCTCTACTAAAAATACAAAAAATTAGCGGGGCGTGATGGTGGGGCGTCTGTCGTCCTAGCTACTTGCAGAGGCTGAGGCAGGAGAATGGCGTGAACCCGGGAGGCGGAGCTTGCCGTGAGCTGAGATTGCGCCACTGCACTCCAGCCTGGGCCACAGAGCGAGACTCCATCTCAAAAAAAAAAAAAAAAAAAAAGCAACTTTTCTAATAGCATGTGACTATAGAGTAGGAGATGAAAGGGTAATTTTGGTACACAGAGATACAAGGGGATGAGAAGGGTGGAGACATCAGGGTCCTGCAGAACTTTACATAGGTGATATTTACACTCACACAAGAGAATGAACATTGACCTTTCAAAAGCTTTTCCAAAAGCAGAAGAGGAAAGAACACTCCTCAACTCATTCCATGAGGCTAGAATTGTCCTGATACAAAGATTAGACAAAGACATCATAAGAAAACTATAGACCAATGTCACTTACAATAGCATTAAAAGGAATAAAATATTTAGTTGCAAGACTTCTGCGTAAGACTTCTAGACTTCTACAGTGAGAACTACAAAACATCATTGAAAGAAATCAAGAGACCTAAATAAATGGAAAGACATCTCATATTCAGCATTGGAAGGCTTAATATGGTTAAGATGGCAATACTGCTCAGGTGCAGTGGCTCATGCCTATAATCCCAGAATTTGGGGAAGCTGAGGTGGGAAGATTGCTTGAGCTCAGGAGTTTGAGACCAGTCTGGGATACGTGACGAGACCTTCTCTCTACAGAATATTGAAAAATTAGCTAGGCACAGTTGCGCACCCCTGTGGTTCTAGCTACTTGGGAGGGTGGGGTGAGAGGATTGCTTGAGCCCAGGAGGTCAAGGTTGCAGTGACTGCTGCCTGGTACTCCAGCCTGGGTGAAAGGGCAAAACCTTTTTGGGGAAGGTGGGGAATATGGCAATACTCCACAAATTAGTGTACAGATTCAATGCAATTCCTATCAAAATCCCAGCCTCTTTTTTTCTTTTGTTTTGCAGAAATTTACAAGCTGATGCTAAACACACATGTGACAGGATCAGGGTTCAGGCTCAGGTCTGAGCCTCAATCTGACACTGTCTGTGGAATGGGAAGTCAGGAAATAACAGATAAATAACATCAAATTTGAAGGTTTGCCGAGGAGTGAGAGAAAAAACTCCCTTTGCCTACCTCCTAGGCTTCAAAGATGTCTGGGCCAAGATGTCAATTTAGCTGCATCCTGGGTCAATGAGGCTTTTGCACATTAAGCAAATAAATCAAATTACTAGAGTTTAAGATGTGTTTTCTTTCAGTATTCCAATGAATCACTTTTTGACCTTTGGAATTATTAGGTACTTGTCAAGACTGATAAAATTAAGCTGGAGATATTGCAGATATGGGCGATAAATATGACTGAATAAAGTCTGAAACCATTTAAGACTATAAAATGTGTTTGAGATTTAGGCGAAGAGGAAAGACCTTTTAAAAATTATGAAGGGTATTAACAGGCTGAACATGACTTCAATTCACCGTATCTCAGAATCAGTAGGCACTCCTATAAAAGTGAGTGAGATAGTTAACTCATGTTAACAGGCTCCGTGTAATGATGCACAAGTTCACAGTAGTGCTGGGTATGCGGCACGTCAAAGGCCCAAATGCCTTTTATTATGAAAGATAGGCCAAATCTAGTCAAGTTTTAGAGTTACCTAGACTTAGTTTATATTTCTATATTAGGTTATTTCATGACATTTATTTCATGACTTTTTTTTCCTAAAAATGAATCTGAATAGCTTTATTTCTTTTCTCTTTCTTCTTGAGATGTGGTCTCGTTTTGTCACTCAGGCCAGAGTGTGGCAGGCCAGAATGTAGTGGCAAAATCACAGCTCACTGCAGCCTCAACCTCCCAGGCTTAAGGGATCCTCCCATCTTAGTAGTTGGGACCACAGGCATGCACCATCACGCTTGGATGTCTTCATTTTTTGTAGAAATGGGGTCTTGCTATATTGCCCAGGGTAGTCTCAAACTTCCAGGCTCAAGTGATCCTCCCACCTCAGCCTCCAAAAATGCTGGGATTACAAGCCCCAGCCACCATGCCCAGCCTTTATAGTTTAATTTCATAGGAACTTGTGGGGGAAATGCTAAGAAAGGAAAGTAGAGAAAAATACACTTTATTTCCTATTTAAGTAGACCTTATTTTGTTTAACTATACTGATATTGATAGGGCAAGTATTCTATTAAGTAACAATTAACATTCTTTTTTTTTTTGAGACGGAGTCTTGCTCTGTTGCCCAGGCTGGGGTGTAGTGGTGTGATCTTGGCTCACTGCAAGCTCCGCCTCCCGGGTTCATGCCATTCTCCTGCCTCAGCCTCCTGAGTAGCTGGGACTACAGGTGCCCGTGACCACGCCCGGCTAATTTTTTGTGTTTTTAGTAGAGATGGGGTTCCTACTAAACCCCATTAGCCAGAATGGTCTCGATCTCCTGACCTCGTGATCCGCCTGCCTCGGCCTCTCAAAGTGCTGGGATTACAGGCGTGAGCCACCACGCCTGGCAGTAACTATTAACATTCTATTAACTATACTGATAGGGCAACCATTCTATTAAGTAATTATGTATATTCTATTCTAACAAATTAGAAGCCTTCTACACAAAAAAATATATAGGTTTAAACTGCTTGAAAATTAAAGGGTACATGACAAATACTTACATATCATAGAAAAGAATATTCGGATTGCGCACAAAGAACATATAAACACAGATAATAGTAAGATACAAAACCATCAAGCAAACGAAGACTAGTATCTTCAGAAATGTTGTATGTCTGGCAAAAGCTCCTATAACAAATAGTAGGAGGCTGGGCACAGTGGCTCATGTCTGTAATACCAGCACTTTGGGAGTCCGAGATGGGTGGATTACCTGATGTCAGGAGTTCAAGCCCAGCCCGACCAACATGGCAAGACCCCATCTCTAGTAAAAATACAAAAATCAGCTGGGTGTGGTGACACATGCCTGTAATCTCAGCTACTTGGGAGGCTGAAACAAGAGAATTGCTTGAACCCAGGAGGCGGACGAGATCACACCACTGCACTCTAGTCTGGGCAACAGAGTGAGACTCCATCTCAAAAAAAAAAAAAAATTTTTTTTTAGATGTTCCCACTTTATACCAAAAACTATTGTGGCTACACATACCAATAAAGCCCTTCTTTGCTAGCTCCATGGTGAACCTCCTTGTGATCTTTTCCAATTCATTATCCTGTAAAATAAGAAAACAACAACAAAAAAAGAAAAAATTGATATAAAAATCGCTTGAGATTATAGCTAGTATCTTATTTTCTATTTATACTACATTTTCATATGTCTTCTCATGTAATCCTTAGAACAACTCATAAAGTAGGCATTGCCATTTTAAAGGTGAGAAAATAAGGGATCAAAAGAGTAGGTTATAAAAACAAGATAGTAGAACTAGGGCTCAAATTCCCATCCTATTAATTCCCTACTGAAAAACATACTAAATCTTAATTAACATTAATTTAAATATAATTAAATTCCATTTAAATGGTGAATTTTAAAGAGAATAAAAATCATCCATTTATGTTTGTATATAGACAATTTAGTATTATGTAAAGCATGGTGACAATCAGTTTGAATTAACTTGGAACTGACTGGATAAAAAGTAAGGTTTTTATAGTCTTAGTTAATATATTTGTTACTAGAATGAGATCCTGACATAAAAACTTCAGATCACAGTAATACTTTTTTCTTTTTGAAACAGTCTTGCTCTGTTACCCAGGCTGGAGTGCAGCGGTGAAATCTTGGCCAATCTCTGCCTCCTGGGTTCAAGCAATTCTCATGCCTGAGCCTCCCAGGTAGCTGGGATCACAGGTGTGCACCACTACGCCTGGCTAATCAGATCACAGTAGTTCTTAAATATGGGTATAAGTGTCTAACAATATGAAGATATTAATTACCTTTTAACTAAGTAAGAAAATAATAAAACAAAAAGCAAAAAAGTAAAACCAAAAGACTCATAAAAACAAAACCAAACAAAACAGAAAATGATAAAGGATATAGATATTAAGTAGGTGATCTTTGTATGGCAAAACATTCTATGAGTTAATTCTTTACATTTTTCTATTCCATTTGAAAAGCAATGGGGACTACTGATCTCACTGATATGGGGGATACAGAGAAGCCTAGCAATTTCAAGTCCTTCATAAATGCACTGTGTGCACAAATGTCACTTTGAGGCCGGGTGCGGTGGCTCATGCCGCAATCCTAGCACTCTGGGAGGCCAAGGCAGGTGGATCACCTGAGGTCAGGAGTTCAAGAACAGCCTGGCCAACATGGTGAAATCCCCTCTCTACTAAAAATACAAAAATTAGTCGGGCATGGTGGCGTGCACCTGTAATCCCAGTTACTGGATCAAGGAGAATTGCTTGAACCCGGGAGGCGGACGTTGCAGTGAGCCGAGATCATGCCATTGTATTCCGGCCCCGACAACAGAGCAAGACTCTGTCTCAAAAAAACAAAAACAACAACAATAAAAAAAAAAGTATCACTTTCATACTTACGGTATAGTTCTTGGGATTGATCTTAACACCAGCTTTAGCACCTCCAAACGGCACATCTGAAAGAGAAGGCTGATGGTTGCTATTCCATATAAATGTTAAAAAAGTAAAATGACAGAAAGCACCACACAATATTAGAGAAACATGTGATGCTTTAAGCTTCAATTTCTGAAAATTCAAGAAATAAACCTACCATCATTTTCTAAACTGTACTTTAAACAACATTTTATTGAACAAAAATTGTTCAATAAAATTGGCTAGCCAAGTTCTAATATATATTTAATCAGTGCTCTTTACCACTTCTAAAAGATAATAGCTTATTTACTATCCTTCTACTATAATTTGGTCTTATTTACAGAATGTGTTGAAGAATTGAAAACAAAGATCTAGACTTAAAATCCAATTATCTCCTATTTTAAAAAATCCCCCATGTAAAAATAAAGGCTGTATCTTAATTTAGACTAATTGAAAAATGATGCAGGTCTTAAAGAGTACAACTTAAAAAAAATCAGTTTTGATAAGGTATATTTCTATAGCATCTTAACAGTAACATGTGTGTAAACATATTTCCCCAGAGTTCTCATTAGTCAGCAAGAAAAGCGATCACTTACCAACCACTGCACACTTGTATGTCATCAGAGAAGCCAAAGCTTTTACTTCATCTACACTCACATCAGTGCTGTAACGGATACCTGGTGGTGTTTTTAAAAAAAATGTGTTGGGGTGGGTGAGAAAGAAGGGGTTATATTTAGAACAAACTTAAGTAAGCTTCAAAAAAGCAAGCTACAAATTGAAAATATCCACTTTTTACGTTTTACACCCAAGCTATGTCCAAAAACACTTGAAGCAGCTCGTACGTCAGAACACCATGAAAATCACCCTGTAATGAATTTCTGTACACTTTCCAGAAGGCTTTTTAATGTTCCTTTTACCTTTGGTTTGGGTGACCTGGTTGCAGGCAGTTCAAGAATTCAGCTTGCTTTTTTTGCGGGGGGGGGGGGGTGGGGCGGTAGGGGTGGGAAACAGGGTCTTGCTCTGTTGCTCAGGCTGAGTGTAGTGGCACAGACATGGCTTACTGTAGCTTCAACCTCCTGGGCTCAGGTAATCCTCCCACTTCAGCCTCCTGAGTAGCTGGGATCACAAGTGCATGCCACCATGCCCAGCTAATGTGTGAATTTCTTGTAGAGACAGGATTTCACCATGTTGCCCAGGCTGGTCTCAAACTCCTGCGCTCAAGTGATCCTCCCACCTTGGCTTCCCAAAGTGCTGGGATTACAGGCATGAGCCACTGTGCCTGGCAAGAATTCTGCTTTCTGATAATTCACAAACATGGGCAATGAATAGTCACCAGGTTCAAAATACCATATGTCTAAACAGAGGTTTTGGCTTCAAATGGGTATACTGAAAGAGATCCTTACCTGTTATTCTCCTCACCCACTGCCAACCTCTTTCAATCTGAAGATGAGAAAGCCATCTTCCCTTCCTGAGGTTGAGTGATTCCCTTCACCACTTCTGCAAGGAGGGCAGGTAGCCAAGCAGACAGGTACTAGTGCCCCTGTATCTAGTAGCCATTAGGTGTTGGTATAGGGTATACAGAAAGTGGGGATGCCCACCGCTTTGGCTTTGGGGATCTTGGTCAATTACTCTTCGAAGTTTCGGAGTGCTAAGCCACCTTTCTTTCTCTATAATCCATTGCTTCTCAATCCCAAGGAGGAAAGTGTGAGCGGGGTTGATGTTTGACTGCACAGTGCTTGGGGCACTGGGTATTTGTGTGTGAAGGATACCCACAAGAAGCTGCAGCATTTTTTCTACCTTCCCACTCCCAACAGATTCAGCCCCCTTGAGGGGCTGGGTACGATTTCCACTGGGAGTCACAGGTAAGTAATGGGAGCCCCAGGGACAGCTCTTTTAAAGAATTCTGAGAATAAAAGTTTTTCAGACAGAAAATATACAATATCTCATGGACTGGCAGTTTGAGAGAACTTCCCTAGTCAATTTTAAAAGCTAGCTTTTTTATATGTTTCTGAAAACATCAACCTTAATATTGATAATGTTTTAAGATAATTTATTTATCGTACACATGATCATAAAGAGCATATTCTAAGCTGAACATACTTATTTGGTCTACTGTAAAAACAAATTATATTTAGAGGAGTATGTGCTTAGAACTATATCTTGTATATAACTGATTCTCAAATTGTGAAATAAATGTACTCATTATTAAACTTTCAGAATGCAAAATTACAGGTAATTTTTCTAGCACACAGCAGATAGCTGTATGGCTCACTCCCCCATTTCATTCAGGTCTCTGTTAAAAACTTCATTCTGAGCGGCTCTCCCTGACCACTGTATTTAAAAGAGCACATCTTTCTCACTCCCACTTTCCTGCCTCTCCTACCTTACTTGTTTCTTCAAATTGTTTATTATTACTGACTTTGCATTATACATGTGTTTATTATCTGGCTTCCCTACCTGGCAAGTTAGCACCATGAGGGCAGATTTTGTTTTGTTCACTGCTTTAATTCCCGGTTCCTAACATAGAAAATGGCATATATTAGGCACTCAAATACATGCTGAATAAATATATGAATATTCTGACTCTTAAAATTTAAAAAAGGAAAGCTATGGCCACAAAAAATTTTGACATACATGTTGTTTTAAATAACTTACCATAAGCCTCCATACATATCATGAAAGGACTCAGAGTATACAAAATTGGGGATGGGGGTGACAGGGAGATGTTGGTCAAAGGGTACAAAGCCTCAATTAGACAGGAGGAATAAGTTTCTTTGAGATAGATTGCATAGCATGGTGAATACAGTAAATAATAATAGATTATACATTTGGCCCAACATGGTAGTTCACGCTTGTAATCCCAACACTGGAAGGCTGAGGTCGGAGGATCACTTGAGCTCAGGAGTTTGAAACCAGCCTGGCCAACATAGTGAGACCTCATTTCTACAACAACAAAAAGTACTGCACATTTCAAAATCACTGAGTAAATTTCAGATGTTCTCACCAGAAAAAATGATAATTATTTGCAATTGTTTCCTGTGGTGAACAGGTTAATCAGCTTGACTTAATTATGCAATGTTGTATTCATAAAATTACTTTGTACCTCATAAATATATATCTACAATTAATCAATTTACAATTTAAAAAATAAAAAATTTAAAAAGAATTTCCAGTCAGATAAGGCCCACAGAAAAGGAAAAAAAAACCTGTAAATAATATTAAGATGAATCATTTGTATCTTAAAAAAAAAAAAAAAAAGTTGGGCGTGGGGGCATGTGCGTGTAGTCCCAGATGCTCAGGAGGCTGGGGCAGGAGAATCGCTTGAGCCCAGGAGTTGCAGGCTGCAGTGAGCTACACTCAGGTCACTGCACTGCATCCCAGCAACAGAGCCAGACCTTTTCTCAAAAAAAAAAAAAAAAAAAAAAAAAAAAATTGTTTAAACACTAAAATGTGCTTTTCAAATTATTCAAAATAGCTTCTAAGTAATACCACATATTATTTAATGATAACTACACTAAGCCAGGGAAATGGTCAGGTGCTGTGCCCAGGCGACCCAGTCTGCACCATCTCCTTGCATGGAGGGGTGCTAAAGCCGCTCTCCTAGGATGGGTGTCACAACTGAGAGGAACATTGCACATGGGGAATCTGGCATGGTGTCCTGCAAGTGGTCAACAGGCAAATCTCAACTATTACCACTGCTATAACAAGTATTACAAAGTAACGGCATGTAACAATGCAATTAAAAAGTCTAAACTGACAGGAGTTTGAACAAATGACTTAAAAAACCTTGGTTTCATTACTTCTACATAAATTCACGGGAAGTGGTAAAACAATGTATTAATTAAGAACTAGTATTTCTTCTCCCACACATAAATCACTTTTTCCATTGCTCTTTTAGAGCCTGTGGAAGTCATCACTACATTATTTTTAATTTTCCTTGCTTTCTTAAGTGGAGGAAAAGTTACTTTCTTTCAACTTAGAAACTTAAAAATTTTAACTTGCATTTAGTGGGGAGCTAAAAACTGCTGGAACCAATGATATTCATAAATCAAACAGAAGCATTCAAATGTCAAGCCTAATATTCTAGAAATAGATGTTATTAAAAATTAGAAACCAGACCCCTCCTTCCACACAACAGTGTAAACAAAAATGTCCATTTTGTCATAAGTCATGGAATGATATGAGTCAGAAACTGTGTGTGTAGAACAAAAGACATGTTCCGCTGGATGGAACCCAGGAATTCTTGTTTGTAAAGTTAAATTCTCTTTCCCAGCTACACCCATTTCGAGAGCTCAACTGCTGAACAGTGAAGAGAAGCAGTTTCACAAATTACCTCTTACAGCACAGGCATTTTCTGTAGGCTATGAACAAATAAAAGCACAGGAGGAGCTATAAAGAAAGTACCAGCTTAGTGGAAGAAGCCCCAGAGCCAACAGAGCAGGGACAGGGAGGGGATAGAAATGAATGCAAGTGATATTGCCTGGGCTAAAGAAGAAACATTTTCATTTTAAATTTCTAGTTAACCAGTGATACATACATGTTTTTAATTCTAGAAATTGGCAAATATCGAGTACTGGGCTACCTAAACTGTTAATCTGAAAAACAAAAAATTTTAAAGTGCACCCATTAATAAAATACTCTGCAGCAATACTTGAGACAAAACAATCTCCAATAAGACACAATGTACCCACACACAGAAAATGCCAGTTACTCTTCCTTCTCTGGGTTTGGAAACCAAAGATAACTATCAAAAATATACTGTCACCTGAAAATAAGTCTTAACTACATTCTAAGGGACACTAAGAGATTTAAGTAGGGGCCGGATGTGGTGGCTCACGCCTATAATCCCAGCACTTCGGGAGGCCGAACAGGGCAGATCACTTGAGGTCAGGAGTTTGAGACCAGCTTGGCCAATATGGTGAAACCCCATCTTTACTGAAAATACAAAAATTAGCTGGGCATGGTGGCACACTCCCGTAGTCCCAGCTACTCACAAGGCTAAGGTGGAGGTTACAGAGAGCTGAGATTGTACCACTGCATTCCAGCCTGGGCAACAGTTTGAGACTCTGTCTCAAAAACATAAAAAAAAAAAAAAAAGTAAGAATATGACTGCAAAAAGGAAGGTACTCTACTTAACTCAATGGATTGGGAAAAATTAGCACAACTGGAGAATGTGAAGGACAAAATGATGTGACATATGCCTCAAAGTTCTGAAAGGCAGGGGAAGCCTAGCACTTTTGAATGCCTACTCTCATTCAAATATACTCAATTTGAAGTTGTTCAAAAAAGTCAAATAATAGGTAAATACATATACATACAAGAAAATCAGGAAATCTTAAAATATTTAAGCCAAAATTAAGCAAGAAGGATCTTATGTGGTCTGAATATTGTCACTTTTTATAAAACCAAGCCTTTCCTCCTTCAGCAGAGAAGGCTGAAGGTGAACAGGACCAACAGAGATCAAACAGGGGCACAGAAAAGAAACTAGAAGGAGGAAGGAAGAGATGTTTTATTCCAGAAATGGAGGAAAGTAAATTATATTTTTTGTATCCCAAGTCTTAGAGGGTTAGGCATGGTGGCTCATGCCCATAGTCCTAGCACATTGGGAGGCTGAGGCAGAAGAACTTGAGCTCAGGTGTTTAAGACCAGCCTGGACAACATAGTGAAATCCCATCTCTACACACACACACACACACACACACACACACACACACACACACACCACACACACACCACACATCTTAAAACTCTGTTAGAATCACTGATGCATTACTAGTGTTTGGGATCAACTGGGTCTTTGGTCAACTGTGCTAGTAGGAATGAAGGTAAATACTTTTAACAAAGACCAGGAGTCCATGGCTGGCTAAGCTAGACAGTGAATGGGCTTGGTACACAGGTGTCAGCCACAGAACTGATGCCATTAGAACATGGCCTAAAAATCAAGGCCACCCTGCTGACAAAGTAATCTGTGCATCCAGCTCACCAGAGGAAACTAAAGACACACCACCCATGACGTTTATTATTTATCAATCTCAGTAAAGCTGGAGGAAGGGCTAGGGATAGAATGACGTATGTACTACAATGGGAACTTTTAAATCATTCCTTCTATTCTGAACAGAAACCGACTAAACAGTTATTTTATGTTAACTGGTATCCAGATGTTTCCAAAGAATATTAGTGAAATGCAGACATCTGCAACTATATACAGCACAAAGCACTGATCTGATTTTTAACTTAATTACCACAGATATTCCTTAGTATGCTCAAGTCTAATGAGCAGTGCATGCTAAGTTTCTCTAGGAGAAATAAAAATCAAAAGCAAAAACTAGCTTAAGTTGCTATAGTGATGAAGAAAACAAACCAGCTCATTACTTTAAAAAAGATTCAGTGAAAACCACAATTGACTAAGCTTGAATTTTTTTTCCTTTTCCTAGCCGACTCAAAAGCAAACACACAAAAGCCTCCAGCTAGAGTCAGTTTTTTATAATTAGTTATTAACAAAACATTTATGAAAACTCAAGTGGTTTTAAAATTACTTGAACCTGTTTCTCTTAATAGGGTTTGATTTATTCATCAGAAATCTAATTTCCAGCTGTACTTTCTCACTTTTCAGGAACTATTTATTCAATAACCAAGAGTTCTACCAGAAGCACAGAACCCCCAGAAAAGCAAAAAGGCCTCAGAACAACTCTTAATATTTATAAGTTAACACTCTTGCCACTTACTCATCAGATTGTATTTTTTTCACTTAATATTAATGTACCTTCTAACCCACAATAATGTAGCATAACTTAAAATGAGGAGAGGAAGGTTAGAAGCAGGGAGGAACTCTCAAGTAATGACCTCCTGAAATACTATGTCTCAGATAAAAATTCAGACATTCAGCATGGGGAAGGAGCACTGCATATAGGAGCTAAGAAAAAGTAGACACTTTAGGCTGGGCGTGGTGGCTCATGCCTGTAATCCCAGAACTTTGGGAGGCTGAGGTGGGCAGATCATTTGAGGTAGGAGTTCGAGACCAGCCTTGCCAACATGGTGAAACCCTGTCTGTACTAAACACACAACACAACTAGCTGGGCGTGGTGGTGCACACCTGTAATCCCAGCTACTGGGGAGGCTGAGGCAGGAGAATCGCTTAAACCTAGGAGACGGAGGTTGCAATGAGCAGAGATTGCACCACTGCACTTCAGCCTGGGCGACAGAGAGTGAGACTCCGTCTCAAAAAAAAAAAAAAAAAAAAAAAAAACCAGAAAAATTATACTTTAATTGCTTTAGCAGCATCAATGTACTGTTTTGTATAAAGTAGGCAAACACCATCTTAGATTTTTAATCCACTGTCTAAATCTTTTATTTTAACCTGAATAAATTTTAAAGAGGTAACTAAGCTTTCTGGGAAGCAAATGTTTAGCTGATATTAGAAAAATATAACCTATTGACAGATCACAGGAAAAAAGGAAAAATACTTTTTCATTAAAAATTTAAAATTATAATACTTATGTATGTATTTCTATCAAAATTTAAATACAAAAAGAAAGCCGAAGACTCCCTTGACTCCCACTTGTGACCCCAGTCTTCTCCTTAGGGGTGACTATTCTTAGCAATGTAAGTGTATATCCTTCCAAATCATGTTCCCTGCAATTATATATGTACATATCCATAAAACATACAGCTTTGTTTTGTGTTAACTTACAGCCTGATGGATGGAAGATTACACATTAAAAGGGGGATTTTGTTAATTTTTCTTGGTAGATTCTCTTATTCTGATCTTGATTAACAGTAACTTAGCTGCACTTTCACACCAAACAGGTCTTGGAATCGGAAATGATGCTAGTTAAAATGGTGACTTTAAAGTTGGATTTAGTAAAAGATAACAGTAACTTGTTATTAAAAAGTTTCAAAGGGATAAAGGCTTGAAACCTCAGCTATCCAGTTTCATATAAATTATTTACAAGTCTACATGATAATTTGAGATGGGTCTTAAGAGAGGCAGAGGAATCCCAGGGAGGGGGAAGCGAGGCATGGACAGGCAGAGGGACTGCACTATGCAAGGGCATGACGGAGAGAAGTACGTGCCTGGATTTCCAATTTCCCTGAGGATAATTTTACGCCAGATCTTCTTTATTTTAAAAATCCAATCCTTTTTCTTAATAACCCCATCTGTCCCTGATACCACCATTTTTTTCTACCAGTCTCTCAGGCTAGAAATTTTGTGGTTATCTTTGCCTCTTCTCTCCTTCATCCTGTAAATCCTACCTGTTGGGAATACATTACTGTCCTTTCTTCAAAATGTTTTATCTGTCTTTTCTTTTTCATTCTCTGCTATTAACTATAACTTCATTCTCAGTTCCACTGCTGCCTAGCTTTCTGTGCCCTGCTAGGTTCATCATTATCCATCCAACAAACATAAAAGGAAAAAATTGGCCGGGTGCGGTGGCTCACACCTGTAATCCCAGCACTTTGGGAGGCCGAGGCGGGCGGATCACGAGGTCAGGAGATCGAGACCATCCTGGCTAACATGGTGAAACCCCATCTCCACTAAAAATACAAAAAAAAAAAAAAAAAAAAAAAATTAGCTGGTGTGGCGGTGGGCGCCTGTAGTCCCACCTACTCAGGAGGCTGAGGCAGGAGAATGGCATCAACCCAGGAGGCGGAACTTGCAGTGAGCCAGATCACGCCACTGCACTCCAGCCTTGGAGACAGTGAGACTCCGTTTCAAAAAAAAAAAAAAAAAGAAAAAATTGTTTTTACTCGCACATTTCTGACAACAAATGTGTGGGTTTTCCACACTAAGCAGTTCTCCAGTTCTCTGCAGATACAAACTGGGTGTCCTGCAATTCAGTTCTGACACCGACTACCAGGGTTAGCACAGACCCCACAGCTCAAGGGCTCAGTCTCACAAGACTGTTCCCTACTTCAGATGCCAGTTCCAAGTCCTGGGTGCCCAGGGCACCCACACTTCTGTCCAACTTGGCTACCAATCAGGGGGTTCCCATGGCCCCCTTCTCAGGTTCAATAATTTGTTATAAAGGCTCACAGGACTCAGGGAAACGTTACTTATGTAAAGGATACAAATCAACAGCTATATGAAGAGGTACACAGGGCCATGTCTGGAATGTCCCCATTGCAGAAGCTTCTGTCCTCCTGGAATTTGGAGTGTACCACCCTACCCATACATGGATGCATTCACCAACCTGGAAGTTCTCTGAACTCTCCCCATACTCCACCCATCAGTTAGGGTTTGTACAGAGGTTCCATTATGAGGGCATGACTGATTGCTGATTAAACTCAATCTTCAGCCCCTTTCCAATCTCCAGAGGTCAGAGGGTGGGGCTGAAAGTCCCAAATTTCTAATTATGGCTTGGTCTTTTTGGTGACTAGCCCCCACCTTGAAGCTACCCAGAAGCCCATCAAGAGTGTCCTAGTTAGAATAAAAGATGCTCCTATCACTCAGGAATTTGCAAAGGATTCAGGAGCTCTGTGTTGGGAACCAGGCAAAGAGACCAAATATATTTACTGTCACAAGTCCTTATTTCTCATTATTTACAAATGTAGTTTGTCTTCATGACCCCCTTACACACAGTTCCACTTCCTGCCTTGGGTGAAGCCATCCCCTCTTTATCTGAAATGGCCTTATCCAAATCCTATCCAGCCTTCTCTGTTCCCACATCAAGACTGTCTGTCTGCCGGGCACAGTGGCTCACGCCTGTAATCCCAGCACTTTGGGAGGCCAAGGGTGGATCACATGAGGTCGGGAGTTCGAGACCAGCCTGACCAACATGGCAAAACCCTGTCTCTACTAAATATACAAAAATTAGCCAGGCGAGGTGGTACATGCCTGTAATCCCAGCTACTTGGTAGGCTGAGGCAGGAAAATTGCTTGAACCTGGTAAGCAGAGGTTGTAGTGAGCCAAGATCACGCCACTGTATGCCAGCCTGGGCAACAAGAGCGAAACTCTGTCTCAAAAAAAACAAAAAAAACAAATAAACAAACAAGACTGTCTGTCCTTGGTATCCTTGAACTCCTACTGCAATAACACATGATTTAGTTTGTTTGTTTTTTTTTTTTTTTTTTTTGTCGTTTATTGACTGGTTCTAGGAAAGGAAAATGTAGAAACAGAATACTGAGCTAATAGCAAAACAAAAAAGACATAGGGTACAAATGAGATTTGAATCTGCTCTACTTGGGAGAAATCAATGAAAAAAATATTCCAAGAAATAAAAAAATTCAACTTTGTCTTTTGAAAAGAACCCTCTGCATACAGTTCAGAGATTTTGCCTGCAGGATCAAAAAACACATAATAAAAAAATTGATTTACTTAGAATATAGACTATAGTTCATAATAAAAGCAGTCCTTATTTGGTAAACCTCCAATACGAGTACATCACCCTTGGTTATTTCTTTGCTCTTTCTCTCTTGGCAAAAAAGAAAAAAAAAAATTCATGCAAAATACTACTAAGGCCCAATATGTACAAAATATTTTTTTAAAGTCCTATGTTGATATATTTATGATAATGACAAATGATAAAAGAAGTCATACTACTGACAACCTTTGTAATTTTCACTTATCATCTTTCACATTTTCCTCTAGCCTAGAAGCAAATCAGAAGAATTATGTCTGATAGACTTTCTCCAAGAATAATAATCAAGAGAAATAGCAATTCATGATAAACAAAGCATTTTCTTAGTTTTTAATGAAGAAAACTAAGAAAGTAATTTCAAAATTATTCAACAGAGAATCTTTAAAGATAAATGGAGTACACACTGGTAGAGAAATGAGTTGTTCTGGCTAACACGTTAATCTCTTAAACACCAAAGTCTTCAAACCTCTTTTGATGGAAAACTGTTTAAAATGTTATTTCAGGTCTTCAGAGTTGGGTGTAGGGGAAAAAGGTTATTTCATTTCCTTAGCAATTAGAATAAATGGACCTCTAGACATATCATCTACGCTGAGTTTTATATGCAAAGTTGTTTGAATATGTATTTTTCTAGGAAGAAGGTAGGTCTTCTAATAGCTTTTAACAGAAATTTCAAAGGTATCTACGATCCGAAGTATTACGAAGCATTGTGTCAATGGCATGAGGTGGTTCTCAATCAGTGCTTACAATTAAAAGCCTAAGATACAATTTGTAACTTTTTGCATAAATAAATCCCAGACAACAATGATTAAGGTGGGTGCTGGAATCAGATGCCCAGAATCTGAACCTCAACTCCACTACGTACTAGCTGTGTCACCCTGCCAAAAGACACTTCACTCCTCAACCTTAGTAGCCACATTTGGAAATCAGGGACAACAGTGTTTTGCATGAGGCATACAAGCAATGATGCATGAAAAGTTCTTACATGCATTGTTGCTATGAGGGATAAAACTGATGATGCACGAAAAGTTCTTAATAAAATGCCTGGCACACATAGAGCTGAATAAATGTTAGCCTTTGCTAATATCTGACCTCGGTGAAGGCAGTTGACCTCAGTGAAGGCAGAATGTGTATGGCTGCAGAATCTTCCAGGTATAGTTGCCTTTTTGTAAAGATAATCGGAAGGTCTTGAGCAGCTCCTTCTCCTAGTTTGTCGTCTTGTCTTTAATAAAGCCTTTCCTGTCTTTATCAGTAGTATTTCACATATTAACAATTCCGACTTGATAGTGAACACTTGAATCTGTATTAATTTCTGCCTCTGGAAAGGGGAAAATATTGATTCATTTGGATAACTAGTCAGTTTTAGACAGCGGCATTAGATTTAAGATTGTTCATGGTTATACTGGGGGAAGGACTTGAGGTAGAGCTGCTCCACTTTTCATTTTGTAACTTTCATTACTATTTGATAATGTGAATCATGCATGTGTATTTTATGGGTTTGCTGAGTACAAAATTTATGGGCTATTTATGAATCAATGTGCTCTAAAGTGATTAGAGATTTTTCTCTTTACTACTTACATTGTAAAAGCCTAATTATTGGGTAAAATAAATAGAAAAGAAGAACAGTCACACGGCAGAGACTAGTGTCTAGGATTTTTTAAACGTCTACAGGTTAATATTTTAGTTTTTAATGGTTACAGGCAGAACCCTTAGTATTTTTAACATAAGTAGATAAAAACTGATTTTCCTAAGCAATCTGAATTATTAACAGCGGTAAAACTAATTTCTTCCCACTATATGCCAAAAGTTCAGGCTCAATTTTTATTTCTTGTACTTAAACACTACAAGTTGTATTGAACCTTAATATATACTGGTGCTTAGGCTCCAATTTTTGATGCCCTAATTCTTACAAAGTATACTTTGGATAATGAGTGAGCAGTTGTTTGTCTTCCTGCACATGGGGCTTTACTGCCAAAAGCAAACTTGCTAAATGGATTCATACATGCAAGTGACAGAAAGACTGAAATCTGATGTATAGATCACTACCATTACCAAGGGTCTTCATTTTCTAGTATACTTTGGGAGAAAAGACGCATTTGGCTTCCATGAAATAAAAAGGCATAAGGGCAACACAGTTCCGTATTTAAATAAGATGTATTACAAACAACAACCTCGGGGCTAAGTGCTTTTAAAAGACACACAAATTAACTATCCTCCAACGGTACTTTCAGAAAAGTCCTAAATTAAATTCACCTACAAAGGTTATATTTTATCTGCGGCAGCAGATGCAGACACACAGCCACTTGAAAATATTAGAAACTGTGAGTTTATTGAAAGTTACCTAAGTTTTGATGGTTGTCAACTGAACATAGCAAAATAAGTCAGAAACATTTTTTCCCCCAGTGAAGGCAGAGAAATATCTCATTTTAAATCAGTATCAGTGCTCTCTATAGTCTTCCCTTAAGCGCTAAACAATGACATCCCAGAGGCTGAGGGCGTCTTTAACACTGCATCGACTCCGGTCTTCTCTTGCATTATGTCATCAAGATTCCACTGTTTCCTTCTGGCATTTTGACTTTTAAAAACTAGTTACTGGGTTAATATAGGGTACACTTTTTTGGGTACTAATATTTGTAATTAAAAGACTTAGGGTCAATGTATGAGAGAACTCCATCTACGGTCCATCAACTATATGTAAATTATGATAATTTTAGAAAATTTTATGATGGTAGCATCAGTGATAGGGAATTTTAATAGTTTTAATATCAAGACAACTGGGGGGGGCAGACTGGAAGAGAAAGTTAATTGACTCCTACCATCAATAAATTGCTATTATCAATCTCTACTTTCCCTCCAAACTGACTTTAAAACGATAAACTTCCTTCTAAAAAGGTAGACTGGTCTCAGGCAGAACCATAGCAAATAAAATACAGATAATTTACTCAGAGAAAGTTAATAGAACAATCTTTGATAATATTTCCAAACACACCAGAACTTTTGAACCAGTCTTCTCAAATCGGTCGCATATTCTCACAACATGCCCCTTTGCTGGAAATATTTTTAAGGCCTCACTTAAACTTCCCTTCAGATCCTACAGCATACCCTTTCAAATCCTTAACACAGACAAATTTAACGGCCTCAGGTACATGTAGTAACTGGGAAAAGAGAAGCACAAAAACTGTGTGTATTATTAAATATTTACTTGGAAAAAGTACACATCAGCCACCAAGTCTTATAACCATCTGTTTCCCTTAGAGATTATTGCTAGATTGTTGCTTTGCTTCAACCTCAAGAATTTTAATTTAGAAAACTCAGGGATAAGGTTGCTCTTGAGGGAAAATGAGATATAGAAAGCTGAAGGTTGGAAAAAGGGTGGAGAGAGGCAGATGAGGTTTTCTTTTTTTTTTTGGGAAAGAACCAATGGGAGAGAAGACAGGTTAGTGGGGAGAGGGAAGAAGAATGCGCTAAAATATGTTTAAAAGGGAAAGACAGAATTTCATAGGGATTATCTAAAGCATTTAAAAAAATCTCAATCACCTAATATATTCTGTGTTTCTAAGACTAGAGCGGGACCACAAAGGTTAACAATGTCTTAGACATTAAAAAAGCTTTAAGAAAGAAGATCTGTCCCTCTTAGAATGCACATTCTCTGCAAACAAGGCTGATAAATGGGTAGATAGATCTGGGGATGTCTTGAACACAAAGCACGGAAGGCTACAGTACCCAAATTTTGCTGATCATCTGTTGAGTATACTGTTTATTAAGCACACTAAAATATTTAAGGGCTTTCATAGCTATATAATCTTCCCCAATCCAGAAAGCCTTTCAAATTCCTGAAGATAATAAATTTATCACTTTGTAGAGGCCAATTTTCTTTGATGTTCTATCAATGCTTGCAACAGTTTATTAGTAACAATTCAGTTTCTCCATGTTTATATGCTGGGGGTTAATAGCATGCTTTTTTGTAAACGGGATAAATGGAACAGAAAATTGTATCTTACACTCTAGTACAAGCAAGTGCTACAGTAACAGTGCTTTGGTATGGCGGACCCAATTTGTTGCTAGGTTCAATATTTTGGCATTAAAACTGCTGTGGCAACAAGAGAAAGAGGACTGACAAACTGGTAAACGAGTTGCTTCGGTGAGTTTGTGGAGCTGCGACTTATAAAAACAGGAGAGAGCTGGGCATCTGAAGAATCGAAGAAAAAGGATTTCAGAGACCAAATCAGATCCTGCAGAAAACCACATACAACGATTTATCTGTACACCTTTTAAAGGACTGGCAAATGCTGCCAGCAAGATAGTAAAAATATAAACTTGACGTCCGTTTTAAGAAAACGATGCAACTCAATATCTGCTAAACATTGCCTGAACTTCCTCCAACATCCTTATTTGCCTTTCTTTGGAGTCTGAACTTGTTTTCCTGGTTTGGAGAATAAAGGAGTGGTAGGAAGAAGGAAGGCAATGTAGGAGACTGACGGTGTGTACATTTTATACAATTTTGAAGCTAGAAGGGAAATCAGAGGTCAAAGTGGCTCAAACACTGGTTTTGGCAGAGGAAACCAGAGCTAGAGGGTAATTAAGCTCCAAAGTTAAGTCCTAGAAGTGGGTGGGGTCAACGCAAATTTAGTAAATCTTTAAAAGCAACCTTTGTCCCCCCTGCTGGGAACACCAGCACCGCTCAAGTTTTTTCCGGTACAGAGAGGATTTCTAAAAATCCTTAGAAGTCAGCGGGCATAATTGAAAGAGCACAGAACCAGGTTTACTAAGACATGGGTCTAGCCCAACATCCTCTGTGCTTCTCAGCCAATCCATCTCCAACAAGACTCCTCGCCTCCCCGGGCTCTTTATTCCATATAATTTTTCTTTTTTACAGTAGACAAAAGTGGTTTGTTCTTTCCATTTTAGGTTACTAAAGAGGTATGGTGCAATGCATTGAGGGGAAAAAAGCTCTTATTTGCTCGAAGAAAGCAATCTGACTACAGAGGCCAAATCTACAGACATTAAATGATTTAAACTACAGGATAACCCGGTGACTACCAAACATCTAACCCCTTTCTTCACGTACTATACCTTTCCTGAAGCTCAAATCCAGGGCTAGCCAGGACCAGTACACACCCCCAGAGCTATTTCATTCCACTGGCTGGCTGGCCATCCGCAGCCTACAACCTGTAAATTTACTGTCAGGACGCCAGGTGTTTATTTGTCAGAGATATTACATTGCTTGTGATTTTTTGTGTTTTTCCTTTTTTTTTGGTATAAAACAGAACTTGTCAGAACGGGAAAATAACTTAATTGAAGCGATTAACGCGTGATCAGTAAATTCCTTTGGTTAATAAAACTGTCTGGATTTCAAACTTAGAAGCCAAGTCATTTTCCATGTTCGGATATCATCTGTCACTGTTGGGACAAATATCAGAAAACAATTTGACAGTTTGCATTTAGGGGAGAGTCACAAAAGCCCAAGAACACTGACGAGGCATTATCACACGGGCAGGTCATTCCCTTTCCTAGAAGTGCATTTTGGCAGGACCTGCCGTGTGTGACACAGACACTGGGACCAAAAGGAGACCGGTGCAGCGTCTACTCTGCATGCAAGATCAACATATACAGAGGCCCGGAGTGACGGCGCGGGGGAGGGGGCAGGCCAACCGCATGATTTAAGGCGGAAAAATCACCATCCACAGAGCCGGCCACATCCGAGGCGGGGTGACCTGGGCGGGGACCCGGCCCGCTCCAGCTCGGCTGGGCTGGGTTGAGCAGCGGCCCCGCACGGGCAGAAGGCCGGAGGGGAGGGCCGCAGGGGAGGCAGGGAGGGCGGGACGGGGCCCGGCCGACGCTCACCTCCCTTGCAGGGCGTGCGGTGCTGGCTGTGCTGGGCCCGGTAGCCTTCGATGACCTCCCAGGAGCCGTCGTCGCGCCGGATGGGGAAGGAGAGACTCAGCACATGGTTGCAGGGCTTGATGATCCGCAGGATGCCGCGCACCCGGTTCCGCTTCTGCTCCTCGCTCTCCCGGGTCCTCAGGTCCTCCACCAGCTTGTCCTCCACGATGCTGGCGCCGCGATCGAAGAAGCCCTCCACCATCTTGAAGAAGTTGGGGTCGTCCTCGCGGTCGGCCACCGCCTCGCTGTAGTGGCGCCAGGCGGCCCATGCGAGCCCCGGCTGCGGGGCGGCGGCGGGCTGTCCCCGGGCCCGGCCCAGCAAAGCGGCCGAGTCGGCGGACGCCGAGCCCAGGGCAGCGGGCCCGGCCCGGGACAGCAGCAGCGCTTCGCCCAGGTAGCGGTACATGGCGACAAGCGGAGGGGAGGTGCGTGATGGTCGCGGAACAGGAGCGCTTTCTCAGACTCTCCGCGACTAGGGAGGAAGGGTCCGGCGCGGGGTGCCCTTTTAAGCCGCAGCTTCCTGCCTACCCGCTGTCCCCTCCCCTCTGGCGCTCGCCACCTAACGGGGAGGATGGACTTCGGCGGCAGGGCGCCGCCCAGGGCGCCGGGCCTCCGCCTCCGCCTCCGCCGCGGCCTCGCCGGGCCTCGCTGGCGGCGGCGCGTGCCGGCGGGGCGTCGGGGGCGCGCAGGCGCGGAAGGGCTCGGCGCGCATGCTCGCGCGCCAGTGAGGAAAGGGAGGCGAGGGGAGGGGAAAGGAAGGGAGAGGAGGAGAGGGGAAGGGCGGGGCGCGGCGGGGCGCGGCGGGGCGGGCCCACGGGTGGCCGGGTCTGCCCGGAGGCCGCACCCGCCTCCGGCGGGGTTCTCAGGTATGTGCGCTGCTGGGGTCCCCCAGGGGTTGGGGGGTAGCCCAGGGAGGTCGGGGTCGGGGTCGGGGGCTGGCCTCTGTGGGGCGCTCAGAGGCCGAGTCCCCGGGAGCGCGACGCGGGTGAGCCTTGGCGGTCTGGTCGGGGACCGGGTCGTGTGAGTCACGGGCGCCCCTCCTTTCCGCCCGCGCGCCCTCGGAACGGGCGGCCCACCCTGGCCTGTCCTCTGGCGGCCTCAGGCCGGGGCCGGGAGTGCGGGTGCTGACACGTGGGCAGGAAAGCGAGGCAGAGCCGCCACCGCGGAAGGCCGGGCTGAGGGCTCGGCGTCACCAGCCAGGGCTGCAGAGAGCGGCGTGGCACCCCGAGTTGAATTATGCTTGGCTGGCGTGAGCTGGAAAGGAGTCACTCACCCACAAGCTCTCACCACGCGAGTTTTTATTGTCCCGTTCAACTGCACTGCAGTTTGGAGATCTCACAAAGGTTTATCTACTCTTGGTTAAGGGTTCCTTTCATGTTGTGAGTAAACATGAAAAATGTAGGATCTTATCCTTTTAAGCCATCATGCAAGAAACATGTGAGGTCTCTTAAAAATTAACTGTGCTGGCCGGGCATGGTGGCTCACGCTTGTAATCCTAGCACTTTGGGAGGCCGAGGTGGGTGGATCACTTGAGGTCAGGAGTTCAAGACCAGCCTGGCCAACATGCTGAAACCCCGTCTCTGCAAAAATACAAAAATTAGCCGGGCGTGATGGCGGGCGGGTGCTTGTAATCCCAGCTACTTGGGAGGCTGAGACAGGAGACTCGCTTGAACTCGGGAGGCGGAGGTTGTAGTGAGCCGAGATCGTGCCACTGCACTCCAGCCTGGGTGACAGAGCAAGATTCCATCTCAAAAAAAAAAAAAAATTTGTGCTGGCTGGGCGCAGTGGCTCACACCTGTAATCCCAGCACTTTGGGAGGCCGAGGCAGGTGGATCACCTGAGGTCAGGAGTTCAAGACCAGCCTGGCCAACATGGTGAAACCCTGTCTCTACAAAAATACAAAAATTAGCCGGGCATAATGGCGAGTGCCTGTAATCCCAGCTCCTTGGGAGGCTGAGGCAGGAGAATCGCTTGAACCCAGGAATGAGCCGAGATGGCGCCACTGCACTCTAGCTTGGGTGACAACAGCAAGATTCCATCTCAAAAAAAAGAAAAAATTAACTGTGCTTATAAATGGGAGCTAAATTAGGAAAAAAATAAAAAGTAAAAAAAGAATGAAAATGAAAATTTAAAAAATATATTAACAAATTAACTGCACTAAGGTAGGATTCTTTTTTTTTTTTTCGAGATGGAGTCTTGCTCTGTCGCCCAGGCTGGAGAGGAGTGGCACAATCTTGGCTCGCTGCAACCTCCACTTCCCGGGTTCAAGTGATTCTCCTGCTTCAGCCTCCCAAGTAGCTGGGATTACAGGTGCCCGCCACCACGCCCAGCTAATTTTTGTACTTTTAGTAGAGATGAGGTTTCACCATGTTGGCCGGGCTGGTCCTGAACTCCTGACCTTGCGATCTGCCTGCCTCCGCCTCCCAGTGTTGGGATTATAGGTGTGAGCCACCACACCCAGCCACTAAGGTAGGATTCTGATCTCACCTGTATGTTACTTATTATGCCTCTCTTTATCTTCATTTTAAAATAGAGGTCAGGTTTTTTGTTTTCTTTATATATAAAGAATGGCACATTCAGTTATTCATCATTCAAGATGCCTTGCCATTCAGCTCTGTTTAATGATGTGGACCACCCTCTAGAAAAGAAAACCTTTATCCTATCTTGAGCATTTTGCTTTTGAAACTTTTAGATCAATTGTAATTTCACTATGGTGTTAGAGGATAAGAAAGGAAGTGTAAGGTAAAAATTGGGGCACATCTATAATGCTGTTAAAAACAGACATAACTGAAAAATACACCAGAGAAGCAAAAAGTACCTTCTCCTTGACCATTCTAGAGGTGTTGCAGAAGAAACAGACTTTAGGCGAAGCATATATGTGAGTATAATTATGTTGCGCTTGCTTCTTAGTGAAAGACATGTCAGTGAAGGACTAGGCACAAGGTAGAGACGGTAATAATGTTGAGTCAGCTCAGGAAATTGGACCTGAAGTAAGAAGATAGAGATTCCTTAGGATGCAATATCCAAATAAAAATGGCTTAAAGGAAAGCCATAAACCAAGATAACATTATCTAACAAGAAGTCTGAAGGCAGGGCTTTTCCATTGTCAGTCCAAGGGCTCAGTGATACCATCAGATACCTACTCTGCTCTTCTCTCTGTTAGACATTCATCAAGTTTGTGATGTCTTTCCTAAGGGTTGTAAGATGGCTTCAGCAGTTCCAGGGGTCACATGTAGCCATAACTAAGTTCTATGGAGAAACAGCAGTTTCCTCCTGTGCATATCCCGGTATTAGTGAAGAAACCTTTTCCAGAGGCCTGCCAGCTACCTTCAACTCTCATAGACCCCAGTAGCTAGGGTTGGGTTGGTTACATGCCACACTCTGGCTGTAAGGGAGGCTACAAGGAAGACTTACTGGCACTTTTGGCCTCTGAAGTATAGGCAGACTGTGCCAGCCAGGAAGAAAGGTAGAAAAGGATTAATTGGTTTTGTTTGTTTGTTTGTTTGTTTGTTTGTTTTGAGACAGAGTCCTGCTCTTGTTTCCCAGGCTGGAGTGCAATGGTGGGATCTCAGCTCACTGGAACCTCCGCCTCCTGGGTTCAAGCGATTCTCCTGCCTCAGCCTCCCCAGTAGCTGGGATTACAGGCACCTGCCACCATGGCTGACTAATTTTTGTATTTTTAGTAGAGACGGGGTTTCACCATGTTGGCCAGGCTGGTCTTGAACTCCTGACCTCAGGTGATCCACCTGCCTCAGCTTCCCAAAGTGTTGGGATTATAGGCATGAGCCACTGTTCCCGGCCAGAAGGAATAATCGTTAGACAACTCACAGTGTCTGCCATATTTGCCACAGAAAATAACTGACTTGCTCTCTGCTGTCTTACTGTGATAATATATTTTTTTAACACAATTTACAAGAGAGGGGGAACATTCTTAAATATGAAACTAGGAATTATGATATTTGCAGTTTCATATTATATACAGTAAAGAGTCTTCAAATTCTAGTTCTCCTTGAGATCTTATACAATAACAGTTTTAAAATTATGCCTTCTGTTTTTTGAACAGCTTTTTACTATTGACAGCTTTTAAGGAAGTAGTTTTCACGTTGTCGTGTTTACTCTCTTACTAGACTGGAAGAGAGAACAGAAATCCATCCTCAACTTCTGGGGATAATCTGAGGATTATAATGAAATATCAGGTGCTTAAATGATTTCAACAGACTTTCAGATGAAGTTGCCATTAGCAACTTGTTATCATCAATGTAACACATAGGCAAGTGGATTAAAATAAGAGGGCTAAACTGGCCTTTATGTTGAAATTAGAAGTTTTGTTGTCCTACAGGCAGAAATAACAGGTTCATTGGATTCTCTATGTTATAGTAATATATCATCAGAAGGATAGCTTGGGATGAGACTATTTTGAAGATACATGGGAGTGGATATTCAAAGTGCCCTTTACATAGTTACCCTCCTCCACAGTTTCCCAATAAATGTGGAATCCTTGTGATTGCATTCTTGGAGGGCCATCGAAAACCAGTGAAGCACAGAGAGACTATTTTTTTCTATAGATATTAATCTAAAGCAATAATTGGCAAAAAAAAAAAAAAAAAATGAGATTTAAAATGTAGGATAAAGGCCAGGTGCAGTGGCTCATGCCTGTATTCCCAGCACTTTGGGAGGCTGAGGCAGGTGGATCACCGGAGGTCAGAAGTTCAAGACTAGTCTGGCCAACATGGTGAAACCCCATCTCTACTAAAAGTACAAAAACTTAGCTGGGCATGGTAGTGCGCCCTTGTAATCCCAGCTACGGCGGAGGCTGAGGCAGGAGAATTGCTTGAAACTGGGAGGCAGAGGTTGCAGTGAGCCGAGATCTTGCCACTGCACTCCAGCCTGGGCAACAAGAGGGAAACTCCATCTCAAAAAAAAAAAAGAAAAGAAAAAAAATAATATGGTGCTGTGCTATGGGATAACGGGGAATACCTACTTTATATAGGGTGTTCAGAGAAGGCCTTGAAAAGAAGAAACATTTAAGCTGAAATTAAAGGCTGAGTTGAAGCAACCTATTAAAGAGCAATGGGAAAGGCATCCTAAGTGAAGGAAATGGCGTATGGAAAAACTGTGATACAGAAAAGACCTTGATATGTTTTAGGAATGGACAGAAATCCAGTGTGACTGTGGTTGTCCTAGTGGAGAATGTTGTGGTTTTGGACAGGTGGATAAGCATCAGATCATATAGGCAAGTGCTTTACATTTTACCTTTTGTGCAGTGGAAAACCCAAATGGAAGTATAGTAGGCATAAATTTTGTAGACTACATACTTAAATATACAAAGATGTAATTTTCTTTCGTTTGTTTTTTTTTTTTTTAGAGATGACTTTTTTTTTTTTTTTTTTTGAGGCAGTCTCACTCTGTCACCAGCCTGAAGTGCAGTGGCGCAATCTCGGCTCACTGCAACCTCTGCCTCCTGGTTTCAAGCAGTTCTCGTGCCTCAACCTCCCAAGTAGCTGGAATTGCAGGTACACGTCATCATACCTGGCTAATTTTTGTTTTTTGCTTTTTTGAGACGGAGTTTCACTCTTGTTATCCAGGAGTGCAATGGTGTGATCTCGGCTCACTGCAACCTTCGCCTCCCAGGTTCAAGTGATTCTCCTGCCTCAGCCTCCCGAGTAGCTGGGATTACAGGCATGCGTCACCACGCCAGGCCAATTTTGTGTTTTTAGTAGAGGCGAGGTTTCTCCGTGTTGGTCAGGCTGGTCTCGAACTCCGGACCTCAGGTGATCTGCCCGCCTTGGCCTCCCAAAGTGCTAGGATTACAGGCGTGAGCCACTGCGTTCAGCCCAATTTTTGTATTTTTTAGTGGAGACGGGATTTTGCTATGCTGGCCAGGCTGGTCTCGAACCCCTAACCTTAAGTGATCCACCGCCCCTTGGCCTCCCAAAGTGCTGGGATTACAGGCTTGAGCCACCGTGCCTGGCCTAGAGATGAGATCTTGCTATGTTGCCCAGGCTGGTCTCCAACTCCTCTGCTCAAGTGACCCTTCCACCCCGGCCTTTTAAAGTACTGGGATTACAGGTGCGAGCCATTGTGCTTGGCCAACTTCATTTCTAAATAACTAAAATTTCCTTAGCTTTGTTTCTACTAGGTAATAGAGAACAATCCTGCTAAACAATCTTGCTGCTTTAGGATAAAAAGTCGGTAGCTTCTGGTTTAACTAAATTAATTACATGTTAATCTAAACCCTTGATAAATACTTGGTCCTTTGGATAAATACTCAGTTTCCTCACAGAGCCCACCCTTTCCCTTTTTTTCCTATGGTAGATGGTATTGGTAGAGAAATCTTATAATTTTTCCTGGCATTAAGGGAGAGTCATCTTATCTTTGTGCTGTCCTCTGTCCTTCTGAGCCATTGCAAATGACTGGCTTGGTCTTGAATGGGATTGTCTGCCTCTGCCACTTCTGAGGATGATGTCCCTGCTACTACTGTAGCCCCTGGGCAACACATCTGTGCATGCTGGGTCCTCCTTAATCCCAGGCTCTTTTGGGTATACTGGCCCAATGGTGAGTGCTAATATGCTTGGGACCCTAATAAAGCAGCTTTTCAGGAATATGGTTTGGGCATGTCATTGGCTATTATGCCTTTAGCAAGGCATGATACTGTATTAGGTGCAAGGTTTTGCTAAATGGCTACAGTCCCTGGACCATAACTTGGGAAAGGGAAACACAATTATTTCCCATTCTGGGTCCTTCCCCACAAACACTGGAGATTTTTCTTACCCTTCCACAAATAAGATTTTTTTTTTTTTTTTGAGACAGACTTTCATTCTTGTTGCTCAGAGTGGAGGGCAATGGCTCGATCTCAGCTCACTGCAGCCTCTGCCTTCTAGATTCAAGCGATTCTCCTGCCTCAACCTCCCGAGTAGCTGGGATTATAGGTGCTTCTACCACACCCGGCTAATTTTTTGTATTTTTGATAGAGACAGTGTTTCGCCATGTTGGCCAGGCTGGTCTCGAAATCCTGGCCTCAGGTGATCCACCCTCCCCGGCCTCCCAAAGTGCTGGGATTACAGGCATGAGCCACCTCACCTGGCCCCTCAAATAAGATTTAGCTCCAGATAGGACAGGAGGTAAAAATTCTAAATTTACATCCACTCTTTTCTTTTAACTCTTGTTTTTCTTTGAACTCTTCCCCCAAGTTTTTATGTCATCTTGATCAGTGTGAAAGAACTGTACTTATGTCATCACCTGCCTTTCCTCCGTGCTGGAGTTTACATGACAAACTCTGCCATGAAAGTTTTCTTGATTTGGTTGGTGATAGTTAAAATCACAGTTTTAGAATTTAAAAAGCTGTCTTGGCCAGGTGCAGTGGTATGGTTCTGAGGATTAATTTTATATACACATATATAAACACACACACATTTGAGTTCAAAATGTATGTTACTACATTTTACAAAGGAATAAGTAATTTCATAGATTCTATATCAATATTAAATCTTGGCTGGATGCAGAGGCTGATCCCTGTAATCCCAGCACTTTGGGAGGCTGACAGTTAAGATCACTTGAGCCCAGAAGTTTGAGACCAGCCTAGGCAACATAGTGAGACCCTGTCTCTACAAAAAATACAAAAATTAGTTGAGCATGTTGGCATACACCTGTAGTCCCAGCTACTCAGGAGGCTGAGGTGGGAGGATCGCATGAGCCCAGGAGGTTGAGGCTGCAGTGAGCTATGATTCTACCACTGCACTCCAGCCTGGGCAACGAGAGAGACCCTGTCTCTCTAAATAAATAAATAAAAAGTTCTCTTTGGCCAGGTACAATGGCTCATGCCTGTAATCCCAGCACTTTGGGAGGCCGAGGCGGGCGGGTCACAAGGTCAAGAGTTCGAGACCAGCCTGGCCAACAGGGAAACCCCATCTCTACTCAAAATACAAAAAATAGCTGGAAGTGGTGGCGGGTGTCTGTAACACCAACTACTTGGGAGGCTGAGGCAGGAGAATCACTTGAACCCGGGAGGCAGAGGTTGCAGTGAGCTGAGATTGCGCCATTGCACGCCAGCCTGGGTGACAGTGTAAGACTCCATCTCAAAAAAAAAAAAAAGCTCTCTTTTCTCTTAAGCCTGTAGGTCTTATGATTGAAATTCTGAGCTTTCAAGAATTATCATTTTAATGGATCAAAGACATAAATATAAGAACTGAAACTATAAAATGCTTAGAAGAAAATGTAGGTTTAAATATTCATGAACTTGGATTTGGCAGGTTTCTTAAATATGACTCCAAAAGTGCAAAAGAACAAATAGATACATTGGACTTTATTAAAATTAAAATTTTTTTTTTTTTGGTGAGATAGAGTCTTGCTCTGTTGCCCAGGCTGGAGTCAGTGGTGCCATCTTGGTTCACTGCAACCCTGCCTCCTGGGTTCAAGCGATTCTCCTGCCTCAGTCTCCCAAGTAGCTGGGACTACAGGCACGCACCACCACGCCCAGCTAATTTTTGTATTATTAGAAGAGACGGGGTTTCACCATATTAGCCAGGCTGGTCTCGATCTCCTGACCTCGTGATCTGCCCACCGTGGCCTCCCAAAGTGCTGGGATTACAGGCGTCAGCCACCGTGCCTGGCCCTTAAAATTAAAAATTTTTTTTAAAGTTTTTATTTTTTTGAGACAGGGTCTCATCATGTTGCCCAGGCTGGAGTACAGTAGTGCCATCATGGCTCACTGCAGTTTCAACCTCTCTAGACTCAAGCAGTCCTCCCACCTCAGCCTTCTGAGTAGCTGGGACTATAGGCATGTGCCACCACATCTCACTAAGTGTTGTATTTTTTGTATTATAGAAATGGGGGCCAGGCACAGTGCTCACTCCTGTAATCCCAGCACTTTGGGAGGCCAAAGTAGACGGATCACTTGAGGTCAGGAGTTCGAGACCAGTCTGGCCAACATGGTGAAACCCCCCTCTCTACTAAAAATACAAAAATTAGCTGGGAATGGTGGCATGCCCATGTAATCCCAACTACTTGAGAGGCTGAGGCACGAGAATCTCTTGAGTCTGGGAGGTGGAGGTTGCAGTGAGCCGAGACCGTGCCACTGCACCTCAGCCTGGTTGACAGGGCAAAAGTCTGTCTCAAAAAAAAAAAAAGAAAGAGAAAAAGAAGTGGGGTTTCACCATGTTGCCTAGACTGGTCTTGAATTCCTGGGCTCAAGCAACCTGCTTGCCTTGGCCTCCCAAAGTGCTGGGATTACAGGTGTGAGCCACTGCACCTGGCCAAAATTAAAAACTTCTGTGTTTCAAAGGACATCATTAAGAAAGTGAAAAGACAACCTACAGAATGGGATTCAATATTTGCAAATTGTGTATCTGTTAAGGGTCTAGTATTTAGAATATGTAAAGAACTATCACAGCTCCATAAGAAAAAAGCAAATAATCCAATTTAAACAATGGGCAGGCCAGGTGCGGTGGCTCACGCCTGTAATCCCATCACTTTGGGAGGCCAAGGTGGGTGGATCACGAGGTTAGGAGATAGAGACCATCCTGGCTAACATGATGAAACCCTGTCTCTACTAAAAATACGAAAAAATTAGCTGGGTGTAGTGGCGGGTGCCTGTAGTCCCAGCTACTCGGGAGGCTGAGGCAGGAGAATGGTTTGAACCCAGGAGGCTGCAGTTGCAGTGAGCAGAGATCGCACCACTGCACTCCAGCCTGGGCGACAGAGCGAGACTCCGTCTCAAAAAAAAAAAAAAAAAGAAAAAAGGGCCAAGAATTTGCAGAGATATTTCTCCAAAGAAAATGTGCAAATGGCCAAATAAACACATGAAAAGGTGTTGAACATCATTATTCATTAGGGAAATGCAAATGAAAATCACAGTGAGGCCAGGTGTGGTGGCTCATTGCCTGTAATCCCAGCACTTTGAGAGACTGAGGCAGGAGGATCACTTGAGCCCAGAAGTTAGAGACCAGCCTGGGCAACATAGGGAGATAGGTGTGGTGGTTTGTGCCTGTAGTTGCAGCTAGTCGAGAGGCTGAGGTGGGAGGATCTGCTTGAGCCTGTGCCGTTGAGGCTGCAGTGAGCAGTGATGGTGCCACTGCACTCCAGCCTGGGCAGCAGAGCAAGACTCTGTCTCTAAAATAATAATGATAATAATAATAATAATAGAGATACCAATTCACACCCACTAGAATGACTATAATAACTTAAAAAAAATTTCAAAAAAAAAAAACCCAAAAAACAAAACCCCAACAACTGTTGGTGAGGATGTGGAGAAATGGGAACCCTTATAGGGTTCCTTACTGATAGGGATGTAAAATGGTACAGATGCTATGGGAAACAGTCTGGCAGTTCCTCAAAAAATTAAACATACAGTTGCCATATGACACAGCCATATGACACATATGCCATGTGATACATAAGGCACATATAAAACAGAGCAAGACCTAAATGTAGATCAGCTGATGAATGGATAAACAATATGTGGTCCAGCCGGGCATGGTGGCTCACACCTGTAATCCCAGCACTTTGGGAGGCTGAGACAGGTGGATCACCTGAGGTCGGAAGTTCAAGACCAGCCTGACCAACATGGAGAAACCCCATCTCTACTAAGAATACAAAATTAGCCAAGCCTGGTGGCGCATGCCTGTAATTCCAGCTACTTGGGAGGCTGAGGCAGGAGAATCGCTTGAACCTGGGAGGCAGAGGTTGCAGTGAGCCGAGATCATGCCATTGCACTCCAGCCTGGGCAATAAGAGCGAAACTTTGTCTCAAAAAACAAAAACAAAAACCAGTATGTGGTCCATCTGTACAATGGAGTATTATTCAGCCATAAGAAGGAATGAAGTACAGATTTATGCTGCAACATGGCAAACCTTAAAAACATTATGCTGAGTGAAAGAAGCCACGAAAGATCACATATTGTGTGATCCCACTTACATGAAATGTTCAGAACAGGAAATCCATAGAGATAGAAAAGAGATAAATGGTTTCTAGGAGAGGGGGAGGGAGGCAATTGGGAATGACTGTTAATAGTTATGGGGTTCCTTTTAGGTGATAGAAATGTTCTGAAATTAGCGTAGATGGTTGCAAAATGTGAATACACTAAAAACTGAATTGTATACTTTGAAATGGTAAATTGTATGCTATGTGAATTTTATCTCAATTAAAAAGGATTACAGCTGAGTGCAGTAGCTCAAGCCTGTAATCCCAGGCTTTGGGAGGCCAAGGCGGGTGGATCACCTGAGGCCAGGAGTTCAAGAACAGCCTGGCCAACATGGCGAAAACCCGTCTCTATTAAAAAAACAAAAATTGGCTGGGCATGTTGGTACATGCCTGTAATCCCAGCTACTGGGGAGGCTGAGGCACGAGAATTATTTGAATCCAGGAGGTGGAGGTTGAAGTGAGCCAAGATCACACCACTGCCCTCCAGCCTGGTCAACAGAACAAGACTGTCTTGAAAAAAAAAAAAAAGATAAATTATGGTATTTGCTTTGGAATTAAATAATTAGTAACCTTTAGTAAGGTTTAGTAAAAGTTTAGTAATCTTTAGTTAACCCGGTTAACTTCTGTGTCTTATATTTGTCTTTGTACTGAAGTAGTTGAATGCCACTGACCCACAGAATGATTTGCCAGAGAACTGGAGCAACATTCTGTTTGTGGGAAAGAGAATACTCTGTTACTACCTTAAAATTAGATTCCCAACATATCAATTGAAGAGTTTTAAATAGAGTGATGTGTTTCAATTTATATTTATATTATATTTACACTTGATCTTAGCCAAAAGGCTGAGAAGCGATTTTATATTATATTTATAAAGATCACTTTAGCTTTTTCCTGGAGACTGGATTGGTAGAGACAAGGTGACATTGGTGAACTTGGTTAGAAAGCCAGTCAAGCCCTGTGCAGTGGCTCACGCCTATAATCCCAGCACTTTGGGAGGCCAAGGCAGGTGGATTACCTGAGGTTTGGAGTTCGAGGCCAGCCTGGCCAACATGGTGAAACCCCTTCTCTACTAAAAATACAAAAATTAGCCAGGCATGGTGGTAGGTGCCTGTAATCCCAGCTACTCAGGAGATTGAGGCAGGAGAATCACTTGAACTTGGGAGGTGGAGGTTGCAGTGAGCCGAGATCGCGCCACTGCACTCCAGCCTGGGCAACAGAGCGAGACTCCGTCTCAAAACAAACAAACGAACAAAAAACCAGTCAGTACTCTAGGGAAGAAATAACAATAGCTATATTATGACATAGTAGTGAGTTGAAGATAATTGAATAGCCAAAACATATTTTGGAGATAGTTTTTTGTTTTTTGTTTTTTTTTTTTTTGAGACAGAGTCTCGCTCTGTCACCCAGGCTGGAGTGCAGTGACGCGATCTCGGCTCACTGCAAGCTCCGCCTCCCGGGTCGGCTCACTGCAAGCTCCGCCTCCCGGGTTCACGCCATTCTCCTGCCTCAGCCTCTCCGAGTAGCTGGGACTACAGGCGCCCGCCACCACGCCTGGCTAATTTTTTTGTATTTTTAGTAGAGAGGGGGTTTCACCGTGGTCTTGATCTCCTGACCTCGTGATCCACCCGCCTCGGCCTCCCAAAGTGCTGGGATTACAAGCATGAGCCACCGCGCCCGGCCTTGGAGATAGTTTGATATGAGAGGTGAGGAAAAGTAAGTAGTCGTGTGTGGTTCTTTGTTTCTAGCTTTAATAACTCCGGTAGTTCTGGAAGAGACTTAGTGGGAAAATTAAGGACATTTTGGATAAATTGAGTTTGTTCAAATGGGGTTGCCAAGTGGAGAGTTGAGTAAGTGAAGCTAGAGCTCAGGAAAGATGTGGACCAGAGTTATAAGTCATAATTATTTATTTATTTATTTTGAGACAGAGTCTCGCTCTGTCGCCCAGGCTGGAGTGCAGTGGTGCAATCTTGGCTCACTGCAGCATCTACCTCCGGGGTCAAGTGATTCTTCTGCCTCAGCCTCCAGAGTAGCTGGTATTAAGGCGTGGGCCACCATGCCTGGCTAAGTTTTGTATTTTTAGTAGAGACAGGGGTTTCACCATGCAGGCCAGGCTGGTCTCGAACTCCTGACCTTAGGTGATCCTCCTGCCTCGGCCTCCCAAAGTGTTTGGATTACAGGTGTGAGCTACTGCGCCCAGCATAAGTCATATTTAAAACAATGGGAATGAATGGGTAGGAACAACTAGGGATAGAGTGTGGGAAATAGAATAGGGCCCAGTATACAGCTGTGCCAAATTTCACTTGTACAGGTTAGATAGTGGAGTGGGTCAGTTCTGTTGAGAATGCCCTGAAAGTTTGAATAATGATAAGCACGTCCATTTTAACATAATGAGGTAGTGGTGATGTTCTAAGAGGAGTTTCAGTGTAGTGGTGGTCAAATTGTCATGGGTTAAAACGTGAATTGGATATGAGGAAGTGGAGTGTGCAAAGATAGTTTTCTGAAAGTTTTACTTGGAAGAGGACAAAAAATTGAGACTAGACAGTTTGAGGAGGATGAAAGATCAAGAATTCTAAGCTAGTGATAAAAATTTCGTCCACATCAATGAATAGGTAATGTAAACACATTAATCCTGGGATGGATGTGAGAAGAGCAAAGAAAGGAGCCCTGGGGGAATATCAGCTCTAAAGGTTGTGTAGAGAAGGAAGGAGTGATCTGAGAGGTGGAAGGAGTAGGAATTATCATAGAAACTTTAAGCTTCTTGAGGGCTTGTGACTGTGTCATGTTCATCATTTTATCTGAAGTTCGTATCAACAAAGTAGCTTTCAGTAAATATTTATTAAATGAAGACAGAAATTTTAAGAGCCATCTGTAGCCCACAGTTGAATGAATATGAGGACAGGGAAGTGTCTCTTGATTTTGGTGTTAAGCAGCTGATTGCCACCTTCTGTAGAACAGCTTCAGTGGAGTCTCCATGATAGAAATAAATGCCAGGTTGCTGAGGACTAAGCATGGATATTTGTTGAGAGTGGAGACAGTAAGTGCAGACATTCTTTTCAGAAAGCTTTGCTCTTTTTGAAGCTTTGCTCATAGAGAGATATGAGATAGTAGGTAGAGAGGCAGGCTGTGTTTAGATGAGAGAGACTTCAGCATGTTTATATGCTAAATGGAAAAAGGAAGAAGGAAGGGAGAAGTTGAAGATGTAGAATAAAGGAGGTGTGTATGATTGATTGTACATTGTCTTTGAGGTTAGTGGGAATGGAATGAAGATACTGGGTTGCAGTACAAACAAGAATACAGTTTCCACTGAAGTAGGAATAAAGGAACAATAGATGGTGCAGATGGGGAAGTGTTTGGGTGGCAGGTGAGAATTTGGGATATCAACACTTGATTTTTTTCAGTGAAGTGGGTCTAAGGTCATCACTGAGATTGTAGCGGGGAGGAAATGATGATTGTAGGGCACTGTTTGAGGAGAAAAGGAGAATTTCAAGAAAGCCTCTGAGGGAAGTGAGAGGGCAAGCCGAGTGGGAATACTTAGAAAAAATGGAATCATGGATTTTTCACGGCTGTGGTATATATTTGTATGAATGAGTTCCTCCTTCTCTCAGGGCTCAGCAGCCTGGGTGAGCACACAGTTGAACAGTTGGATTGATCTTGGCCTGGGTTTTATGTGTCAGTGTGACAGAGGGTAAGGAGGCAAGATATTTCAGTAGCGAGAGTGTTTGAAGTGGTGGGCCATGGAGTCTAGGCTGAATAGGGAACGAATGAAACCAGAAGGTGGCTGCTGGGACATAAAGTGGTTGGTGTTCAAGACTGGATAGTGGAATTGAAGATTGAACGGGAGGAGCAGTTGCTGGTTATGACAGAATACAGGATCCAGCTATGGAGTGGATTTATGAAGTAGAGACAACGTTCCCAGGTCTTTAGTGAACATCAGAGTGTGTCATCTATTAGAACTTTAGCTCCGGCCAGGCAAGGTGGCTCATGCCTGTAATCCCAGCACTTTGGGAGGCGGAGGCGGGCGGATCACCTGAGGTTGGGAGTTTGAGACCAGCCTGACCAATAGGGAGAAACCCTGTCCCTATTAAAAATACAGAATTAGCTGGGCGTGGTGGTGCATACCTGTAATCCCAGCTACTCGGGAGGCTGAGGCAGGAGAATTGCTTGAACCTGGGAGGTGGAGGTTTTGGTGAGCCGAGATTGCGCCATTGCACTCCAGCCTGGGCAACAAGAGTGAAACTCAGTCTCAAAAAAAAAAAAAAAAACAACTTTAGCTCAAAGGCAAGTGGTAGCAGGTAAGGAAAATTTAATGAAGAAAAATTCAGTTTTTAAAACGTTTTAGGCTGGGCGTGGTGGCTCACGCCTATAATCCCAGCACTTTGGGAGGCTGAGGTGGGCAGATGGCTTGAGCCCAGGAGTTTGAAACCAGCCTGGGCAACATGGCAAAACCTTGTTTCTACAAAAAATTAGTCAGGTATGGTGGCATGCACCTGTAGTCCCAGCTACTTGAGAGGCTGAGGTGGGAAGATCTCTTGAGCCCAGGAAGTTGAGGCTGCAGTGAGCTGTGATTGTGCCACTGCACTCCAACCTGGGCAACAGAGGGAAACGCTGTCTCAAAAAACCCAAAAAAACAAAAAACAACATTTTATTTTGGTGATGGAATTCTCTGTTGTTTTGAAGAGTTTTGTTTGTTTGAAAGACATTAACCAGTTTTCTCGAGGGATATTCTATGAAAAAGTGGGTTCTATCATCCAATAAGTTTGAGAAACTGCAAACTCTATCCCCTTGGTAATTCACAATGAACCTCAACTTAGATTAATAAAGGCTCTGGGAAATGATGTTACTATTAATGATTTAACATTTATTGAGCACTGTCTAAGGCTCTGTTCTAAGGCTCCCACATGCATTATTGTTTCCAGTCTTTACAGCAGCTGTCTCATTTAAGTCACATGGCTAAGCTAGAATGGAAGAGCTGGGATTCAAATCCAGAAAGACTTGCTCCATAGGGCTCTCAGGCCTTTAACCAGTATGGAAACAGGCTTACCATTAAATCCAGCATTTCCCCATCTTGTTTGGTTATGGAACCTTATTATCTTTTAGTATTTATAGACAGATGAGTCAGTTGTCCACGGCATGGACCCTGGGAAGTGTTGCCTGAGTCAGTTTACACTGGTGACTGCAGTCTTTTAAACAGCATTGTTTCAGACTATAACTAGTTTTTTCTAACTTGGTTCTCTGTTGATAATACTTAAATGTTATATTTATTTTTCTATTTGAGAGCCTCGTATTTTGACTTCAGGGCATTTTATATTCCCTTTCACAATGACCTTCCCAGGAATCAAAGATATTGTCACCACCACACATTACATTTGAGGTACTAAAACAGTTTATAATCCAAATAACTATTTCACTTTCCTTTCTCTGGTCTAAGATTATCTTATTGTAATTTGTTTTTTAAATTTAGAGACAGGGTCTTGCTATGTTGTCCAGGCCAGTCTCAAATTCCTGAGTAGCTGAAAATACAGGCATGTGTCACCTCAACCAGTTTATTGTAAAATTTTAATGTTTAGAGATCTTGGAGATCATGCATCTTTTATTTTTAACATTATTTATTTAGTTTTGCAGGTAAAGAAAATGACAGCTGTGTACTGCTGTGGAAATTATAATAATTCATATACAAGCTTGAATGTCAGCTCCGCCTCTTTACTATAGCTGTGGCCTTAGAAAACCTACTTCATTTCTTGAAACTTGTTTCTTCCTCTAAAAAGATGAGGATAATATCTTGCAGGGTGGCTATGAAAATTAAGACAGTTCATATAGTATCTGGCACATGGAAAGTTCTCAATGTTAATTACCCATTTTTTTTCCATTTAAGGAAATAGTCTCAATCCTATACCATGAATGAATTATGAAAATAGTTGGAAAGGAGACAACAGTTTTAAATGTGAACTGTCTCAGTCTTATGCTGACATCAGCTACATTTCTGGTAAAGTGATGGTGTCGTGATACAGGTTGTATTAAGGGTTAAAACCAGTTTCCTTCTGGCTTTTCAACTGACATAATAAGCAAAACCGGCCTGGGCAAACATAGACCTATTTATTGGCTCACTTATTATTAATGTTAAACTAGCTTTGGTGCTGACTTCTCCTGTTCTTGTTTTAAAATTTCACTGTTGTCATTTAAAATCTGACAGACCTTCAGAAGCTTCATAGAATGCTTAATGGTTTAAATCGTCTCTAGAACATGTGAAGTATCTTTTCCGAAGTGGTTTTCTCCATCTGTCAGTATGTTCAAAATCATGTATATAGGGCTGGGCGCCGGTGGCTTACGCCTGTAATCCCAGCACTTTGGAGGCTGAGGCGGGTGGATCACGAGGTCAAGAGATCCAGACCATCCTGGCTAACGTGGAGAAACCCCGTCTCTACTAAAAATATAAAAATTAGCTAGCCATGGTGGCACGCACCTGTAGTCCCAACTACTCGGGAGGCTGAGGCAGGAGAATCACTTGAACCCGGGAGGCGGA
Source organism: Symphalangus syndactylus (assembly GCF_028878055.3). Classification (NCBI taxonomy): domain Eukaryota; kingdom Metazoa; phylum Chordata; class Mammalia; order Primates; family Hylobatidae; genus Symphalangus; species Symphalangus syndactylus. Next base: position 86,238,715 of record NC_072426.2, read on the forward strand.
GGTTGCAGTGAGCCAAGATCGCGCCACTGCACTCCAGCCTGGGCAACAATGTCTCAAAAAAAAAAAAAAATGTATATAGGACAGAATTGCTTATATTTTCACATTTACTACCGGATGCCCGTTTGGTTTTCATAGCAATCAACTTTTGGAGTTTATGGGCAGTACTTAACATATATAACCTAAGTATGGATAATTATTTAAAATAAGGCTATTGAAAGAAAAATCTATAGGGATTTTTCAGTTTTCACAACAACAACTCCCTGAGCAAAGAAAAAATAGGTTGGTTTGAGTTGTATGTGATGAGATTTCTAATATTCTATTCGAAATGCCCCCTAGTAAGCACTAGTGATATGTATTAATGAGCTGAATTTGATTTCTAATTCCAACTCTGTCCCTTGCAACTTCTGTAACCTTGAAGGTTTCTCTATGTTTCAGTTTCTTCATATGTAAAAGAGATTACCAATATTTCCCTCCCAAGGCTGCTGTAACAGTGAAGTGTTGAGGTTTTTAATATAGCCAGTACAGCATGTGGCACATAGTAGGCACACAGCCATTGCTTGTTCCTTCCAGACATCTCACTGCATTTTTCAGTAATATTCTTTTCAAGTATATTATTCTTTCTCATTCCTTAACATTTAGAAGCTGTATTCAAGAGAGAATATTAATGTTTGCCAAGTAAAGTGAAAATATTTCCTTTGCAGACCACACTTTGAAGTGTTTTAGGCCGGGCGCGGTGGCTCATGCCTGTAAGCCCAGCACTTTGGGAGGCCGAGGTGGGCGGATCACCTGAGGTCAGGAGTTCGAGACCAGCCTCAATATGGAGAAACCCTGTCTCTACTAAAAATACAAAATTAGCCAGGTGCGGTGGTGCATGCCTGTAATCCCAGCTACTTGGGAGGCTGAGGCAGGAGAGTTGCTTGAACCCGGGAGGCAGAGGTTGCGGTGAGCCGAGATTGTGCCATTGCACTCCAGCCTGGGCAACAAGAGTGAAACTCTGTCTCAAAAAAAAAAAAGTGTTTTAGCAAAAAATGATTTTAGCCGGGCGCGGTGGCCCACGCTTGTAATCCCAGCACTTTGGGAGGCCGAGGCGTGTGGATCACGAGGTCAGGAGATCAAGACCACGGTGAAACCCCGTCTCTACTAAAAATACAAAAAAAAAAAATTAGCCGGGCGTGGTGGCGGGCTCCTGTAGTCCCAGCTACTCAGAGAGGCTGAGGCAGGAGAATGGCGTGAACCCGGGAGGCGGAGCTTGCAGTGAGCCGAGATTGCGCCACTGCACTCCAGCCTGGGCGACAGAGCGAGACTCCATCTCAAAAAAAAAAAAAAAATGATTTTATGTATGACATACCTTGGTTTAAATCCTGGCTTTTTAATTTTAATTTTTTATTTTTTGAGACAGGGTCTTGCTCTGTGGCCCAGGCTAGGGTGCAGTGATGTGATCTCTGCTCACTGCAAGCTCCGCCTCCCAGGCTGAGGTGATTCTCCCACCTGAGCCACCTGAGTAGCTGGGAGTAGAGGTGTGCTCCACTACGCCTGGCTAATTTTTCTAGTTTTAGTAGAGACAGAGTTTCACCATGTTGCCCAGGCTGGTCTCAAACTCCTGGGCTTAAGCCATCCACCAGCCTCGGCCTCAGTGTTGGGATTACAGGCGTGAGCCACCGAGCCCGGCCTGAATCCTGGCTTTTGAATGTACTAGTGTTGTGACCTTGGGCAAGTTACTTAACCTATCCATAAAGTATTATGAGGCTAAAGTGAGTAATAATACATATAAAACATCTAGTTCATTGTCTGGTTTGTATATTCCCAAAATAAATGTTATTATTTTAAATGGAAACTGTTGTTTAATTTGATAATTCATATAATTCATGGCTTTTGAGAGCCTGCTCTACTCAAACCCCATTAAAAGCAAGCAGGAACATTGTGAATGAATGTTGGGCAGATTATTATGCAAGTGACTGAATTTGACCTTGCCTGTAATCAGGTTCAGCAAAAGTGGTATTTTCTTTCTTTTTTTTTTTTTTTAAATTGAGACAGAGTCTCGCCCTGATGGCCAGACTGGAGTGCAGTGGTGTGATCTCGGCTCACTGCGTCCTCTGCCTCCTAGGTTCAAGCGATTCTTTCACCTCAGCCTCCCAAGGAACTGGGATCACAGGTACATGTCACCATGCCTGGCTAATTTTTGTATTTTTTGTAGAGATGGGGTTTCGCCATGTTGGCCAGGCTGGTCTTGAACTCCTGACCTCCAGTGATCCGCCTGCCTTGGTCTCCCAAAGTTCTGGGATTACAGGCGTGAGCCACTGAACCTGGCCAAAAGTGGTATTTTCTATTGCATTTGAGGTAACAGAAATTGATGGGCTTGTCATTGCGTTTGGCGTGGCTTTTTTTTTTTTTCCATGTTGTCTTTCTCCACTGACTGTCAAAAAAAAAAAAGGCACATTCATGAGTGCCACAAGAGAGATTCATGATTCCCGAGTGCTACAGCAGACCAAGGTTTATTTTAGTATCTAAAAAGTTTTTCATCTTTTGCTGATCTTGTTTATTAGAAATAAATATATTACTCTCCTGTATTAAAATTTAACACAATATTGGCAAGCTAAATTTAATCAAATATTCTGCCCATTTTAAAATTCACTTCCTAGCCTGTCCATCCTTCCTTGTTTTGTTGTTTGATTTTGTCTTATTGTATGCTTTTAGCAGCCTGAAGCCATGGTTTTTAGTTTCTGTCTATAGTGATAAGTGGAAAGGAGGGATGAGAAAGGGGCTTTATTGGCCCAACCAGAAATAGAAACCAAGAACCAGGACTGTATTATCTCCCTTGGACACCCAACACTATATAAAATTGATTCCTGCCCTGGCAGACTAAGCATTGGAAAGCTGGTGCTAAGAGTGTTATGAGAATTCCTAATAAATAGAAAAGCTCAAGGATTGACATTATAGTAAAAGATTTCATTTTGAAATGTTTATAATTTACTTATCAAGTTAACAATAAGGTGTTTTTATTTATTTATTTTTGTTTATTTTTATTTTATTTTTTGAGACGGAGTCTTGCTCTGTCACCCAGGCTGGAGTGCAGTGGCTTGATCTTGGCTCACTGCAAGCTCTGCTTCCCGGGTTCACACCATTCTCCTGCCTCGGCCTCCCAAGTAGCTGGGACTACAGGCACCCGCCACCACACTCGGCCAATTTTTTGTATTTTTAGTAAAGACAGGGTTTCACCGTGTTAGCCAGGATGGTCTCAAACTCCTGAACTCGTGATCTGCCCGCCTCGGCCTCCCAAAGCGCTGGGATTACAGGCGTGAGCCACTGTGCCGGGCCTTTTTTTGGTATTTTTATTTTATTTTATTTTATTTTATTTTTTTGAGACGGAGTCTCGCTCTGTCGCCCAGGCTGGAGTGCAGTGGCGCAATCTTGGCTCACTGCAAGCTCCGCCTCCCGGGTTCACACCATTCTCCTGCCTAAGCCTCCCGAGTAGCTGGGACTACAGGCACCCGCCACCACGCCCGGCTAATTTTTTGTGTATTTAGTAGAGACGAGGTTTCACTGTGTTAGCCAGGATGGTCTCGATCTCCTGACCTCGTGATCCACCCGCCTCGGCCTCCCAAAGTGCTGGGATTACAGGCTTGAGCCACCGTACCAGGCCCTCGTTTTTAATTTTTTGTAGAGACAGGATCTCACTATGTTGGCAGGCTGGTCTCGAACTCCTGGGTTCAGGTGATCCTCCTGCCTCGGCCTCCCAAAGTGTTAGGATTTCAGGTATGAGCCACCATGCCTGTCCTATGAAGTCATTACAAAGAAATTAAATTAATTGGTTTCATTGGCAGTATTGAATTTCAAAGCAGAAGGGCTGCTTAAGAGAAATAATGCCTTTGGAGTAATTTCTGATGCTAGATGAAACTCATGTCTCATTTAAGGTGTCCATCTGAATTTTATGTTTGGATGATTATCAATTATTCCTTAAAGCTTGAAGTGAACTCTGGCTCTCTAGGATAAATTAATCTTTATTTCTTTAATCTTTATTCCATTAGGGATATATTAAAGGGATCAAATTTTTTTTTAGAGTAATGTAAAATTAAGGGACTTCTTTTGTTAGGTTAATTTCTCAGGTTTTAAGATATCAGTATCATTGTGGACATTGACTACATTGTCTACTAAATTCTGTAATTTTAATTTATAATTCTCAGTAATTGGCTGGGTGTGGTGGCTGATGCCTGTAATCCTAGCACTCTGGGAGGCCAAGGTGGCAGATCACCTGAGGTCAGGAGTTGGAGACCAGCCTGGCCAACAGGGTGAAACCCCATCTCTACTAAAAATACAAAAAAATGAGCTGGGTGTGGTGGCAGGTGCCTGTAATCCCAGCTACTGGGGAGGCCGAGGCAGGAGAATTGCGTGAACCCAAGAGGTGGAGGTTGCAGTGAGCCGAGAACGCTCCATTGCACTCCAGCCTGGGTGACAAGAGTGAAACTCCATTTCAAAAATAAATAAATAAATAATAAAAAGAAAAATACAAAAATTAGCTGGGCATGATGGTGGGTGCCTGTAATCCCACCTACTCGGGAGGCTGAGGCAGGAGAATCACTTGAACCCGGGAGGTGGAGGTTGCAATGAGCCAAGATCACACCACTGCACTCCAGCCGGGGCTACAAGAGTGAGACTCTATCTCAAAATAATAATAATTCTCAGTAATTTTTGCAATTTTTTTGGTACCTAAAATAATTTCTGTTATTGTGTTGGATAACTTTGTCAACTTCACTTTGGGAATATCTAAATATAGGTAGCTGCATTTGAGCCAGAGGAATATTGAGTTTTTTTGTTGTTGCTTATTTTTGAGGCAGCCTTGCTTTGTCACCCATATTGGAGTACGTTGGCACAATCATGGCTCACTGCAGCCTTGACCTTCTGGGCTCATGTGATCCTCCCAACCCAGCCTCCCAAGTAGTTGGGACTAAAGGTGTGTACCACCATGCCTGGCTAATTTTTAAATTTTTTTTGTAGCGATGGAATTTTGCTATGTCACCTAGGCTGGTTTCGAACTCCTAGGCTCAAGCAGTCCTCCCACCTTGGCTTCCCAAAGTGCTGGGATTACAGGTATGAGCCACCATGCTCAGTTGAGAAATACTGGGTTTTAATCAAGATTATTGTCTGAATATTGAGTCTTAATGACTTTTTTGATTTTGTTTGTTTGGCCATAGTATTAAGTTTGCAGTTGATAACCTTCTGTACTAACTAGAAGTAGTATAGAAACTGCAAATAAGAAAAAAAAAACCCAGGTAGGGCCGGGCGCGGTGGCTCACGCCTGTAATCCCACCACTTTGGGAGGCCGAGGTGGGCGGATCACAAGGTCAGGAGATCGAGACCATCCTGGCTAACACGGTGAAACCTCATCTCTACTAAAAATACAAAAAATTAGCCGGGCCTGGTGGCAGGTGCCTCTAGTCCCAGCTACTCGGGAGGCTGAGGCAGGAGAATGGCGTGAACCAGGGAGGCGGAGCTGGCAGTGAGCCGAGATGGTGCCACTGCACTCCAGCCTGGGCGACAGAGCAAGATTCTGTCTCAAAAAAAAAGAAAAAAAACCCAGGTAAAATGTTGATGGCTGCTATTTTTATTTAACGTATTAGTAAAGGAAAAGAAGTCAGGGACATTATGGAGGTCAAGTTTTATATTGTTAAAACCCAACTTCATGATTTATACATACTTAGAAATAGTATGAGTGATGTGTGACCAAAATATGATTTCTAGGAGGCATGATTGTTACATCCATGGAATAGCTGCATACACTTTATTGTTCTTGGTGCTTAAACTTTAGTTGTCCTGCTAAGATAAAGGAAGACATTCTTTCAGTTGGAAATCATAATGTATTTCTCCATTGAAACAGTATGGTTTGAGCAGTGCTATATATTCTTACTCATTATTCCTTAAATGAATATTTTAAGCTCCTGATAGAAGGCAGGTACTGTGTTATATGCTGTTTGTGTTACCAGAATACAAAGATGAAGAGAACAACGTATTACACAATTCCTAATCTCACATAAATGCTATTTTTTTTTGCTAGCTGTGGGGAGCACAAAATAAGTGGTTGAAAGTCATCTGACACAGTTAACATTTATTCCTTTCCTTTTTCATGGCTCTTAGGAATAAATTGTTCTACTCTATGGATTAAATTGACCTTTGTTTATTGCCTGGGATCCCAACTTTATTTCATAATTTTATTTCTTTGAGGAAACGTTTCACAAGTTTTATAACAAAGTATAACTCAATTTGGAGAACACAGTCTGTGCATAAGTTGGAGGCTACCTATTGTGAAATGGAAAAATGCTTGTCCTAGCATTACTGAGTTAATGTATAGCTGGTAGAAAGTTTTCACTTTTAATTGCTAACTTGCCTAGTGAGAGTGAAAGATTGATTATGGCAACTAAAATGTATAAAAACGACCTGAGTAGCTTTTAGGTACAGTCAGTTCTTCAGTAGAACAAGAATCTTTAGAGATAACTTTCACTAATTCTTTACTAGTTGTTTTTCCTATTTCTCTTGGATATGGATCATCAGAATGTTTTTTGTCCCTCTTACCCGTCCCCCCATCCTCCACCCCCCGCCCCCCTCTTTTTTGTTGGGAGGCTTATGTGAAAGCATTAGAGGCCTTGAATGTTTGGGTAGACAAGGTAAGTATTCAAATAAACCTTTCAAGATAATTGTGACAGTGAAATTATTTGATATGAAAAAGGATCTCAGTTATTAGAAAAAACACAACGGTGTTAATACTGACAGCCAGCATTGCTGTAAGTGTTTTATGTGCATTATCTCACTTAAGCTTTACAACAGTCCTAAGAGAGGAATGCTGTGGTTATTACACCCACTTGACAGACCAGGGAGCAGAAGCACAGAAACCCAAGGATTTCTGCCATCAATGTCATGCATTTGGCTAGAGTTATGATGTCGTGCAAGTAATGTACCTTCTTTTTCCCTCTAATTCATTTTTATGTTTTTCTTTTACAGGGCAATTTTGTTAGATTTAGTTTCCAGAGGTCAGGTTTGTGTGGGTTTTATGTCCTTGGGAAATCCTCAGTACCTTATTTCCCATATTTCATATTTTTTAATCTTAATTTTTTTCCCCTCAAATGTTATACAGTTTAATGAGTCAAGTGGCCTTTCAGGGATTATTAAAACAAACAGTAATTCTCAGCCTCCACCTTCATTTCCTCCTCTCATAGGTAACCATCCTCAACTCATAGGTATTTGGAATTTACCTGTGGTTTTTCAAGCAACATTTAAAAAATTGATTTACTCGAATTTTCAGTTTAGAACATAAATTATTTGCATGATTTGCTGTGTCTTTGTGACTAACTCAACCTAAACATTCTATCAGTTGTCCAAATTTCCCATTTTCTTTCAAATTTCCCATTTCCTTCACTTACTCTGTCAGTTTCATCATCTTGAAGAAGCCTTTTCCAGAGCACAGTGCTCCAACATGGAGTAGTCTCTGTTTTCTCATAGTGCCCAGCAATCGTCCTAGGAATTCTCTTTTCTTTTCTCCTGCATTGGCACTTCTGTTTCTTCTCCTCTTATGTCTTCCTGTTTCATGGGAGGCAAATATTTGATACCTTATGTTTTTTGAAAACACTTTATTTTCCTCTCACCCTTCATTAGTGGTTTCACTGTATGTAACATTGAGATTGATGATTTTGCTCCATTGTCTTCTAGCTGGTGTTATGCCTGTTGAAAGTACAAAATAATTCTGGAAGCTTATCTATTGTTAGCTATTTCTCTCTTCTGGAAGCTTGTAGGATCTTCCCTTTGTTTCCACTGTTCTGAAACTTATAAATGATACGCTTTAATATGGTTGTACTGTATTTTAAACAATTATGCTCTGCACTCAGTGTTTTTTTTTGTTGTTTGTTTTTGTTTTTTAATTTTTAAATTTATTTATATATTTTTAAATTTATTGTTTTTGTTTGTTTTTTGAGACGGAATCCCACTCCCACCCAGGCTGGAGTGCAGTGGCATGATCTCGGCGCACTGCAACAACCTCCGCCTCCTGGGTTCAGGTGATTCTGGTGCCTCAGCCTACCCAGTAGCTGGAATTACAGGCATGCATCACCACGCCAAGCCAATTTTTGTTTTTTTGTTTTGTTTTGTTTTTTGAGCAGAGTATCACTCTGTCGCCCAGGCTGGAGTGCAGTGGCGTGATCTCGGCTCACTGCAACCTCCACCTGCTGGGTTCAAGCCATTCTCATGCCTCAGCCTCCCGAGGAGCTGAGATTACAGGTGTACCACCACGACTGGCTGATTTTTTTGTATTTTTAGTAGAAACGGGGTTTCACCATGTTAGGCAGGCTGGTCTTGAACTCCTGACCTCAAATGATCCACTCACCTCGGCCCCCCCAAAGTGCTGGGATTATGGGCATGAGCCACTGTGCCTGGCTTCACTCAGTGTTTTCAGTTAGGAAACTTAACATTGTTTAGTTTTGGGACATTTTCTTGAATTATTTCACTGATTTTTTTTTCCTCTCTGTTTTCTCCCATGGATTCCCCATTGCATAGATGCTGAATTATCTTGACTGGACCTCCAGTTTTTTCTTCTTTATTCTGTTGCCATCTCTTTGATTCCTTATTCTTTCTGATAAATTTTCCTAAGTGTAATTTCCAAGGACTCTTTGGAAAAGTAGCAATTTTTTTCATGGATGGAGTATCTACTCTTTTGAGACAGGGTCTTGCTCTGTCGTGGCTCACTACAGCCTTGATTGCTCAGGCTCAAGCGATCCTCCTGCCCTAGCCCTCCCAGTAGCTGGTACTACAGGCCTGCACCACCAAACCTAGCTAACTTTTTTGATTTTTAGTAGACAAGGTCTCGCTGTGTTGCCCAGACTGGTCTCGAACTCCTAAGCGCCAAGCATTTCTCTTGCCTCAGCCTCCTAAAATTCTAGGATTACAGTGGAGTATCTTCCGTATTCTTTCCATGGACACTAATGATGGGGTATAAAATTCCTTTTATTTATTTGTTTTTTTATTGACATCAGAAATTCCTGCTAGTAAAATTCTTTTTAAATTTTAAGTTCTTTTCTTCCCACAGTTGTCCGTATTTCCTCCAAGTTCCTTTTCTATTTTTTGTTTTCCTTTGTTTTCTTTTTGTGGTAGATGCTTTCCTCAGATGAGTGGTAATCCTTGGCTATTTGCAATTATGCCTCTAAAAGCTGATTGGAAGCTCTTAGTACCTCATTGGTACTTGTTGACTAGAGTTCACTCTAGGGTGATCTATCTGTGTCATTTGCTGGGGCACCCTTCATGTCAGCTTCTGATTACTTTTCCCTTTTCTGAAAAGGGAGAGAGGTCTTTTAATTTCCCGTCTGGTGGGAGGAGGTCTGTATGCCGCTTCTGTTGGAGAGTGAGGGAAGTAGGGCAGTGAAGATTTCAGCATTCAGTACATATATGTGTTTTCTTAAGGCCTCTGTTTTCATTAAGCCTCCCCTGCACCAATGTGCTTTATGTTCTCCTGCTCTGAAATCCTCTTGAGGGAATAATCCTCTAGAATTTTGCCTTGGTGGGAAAAGCATAGTAACCTAACCATGTGGTATTTAGGAAGGTACTGAGAGATTGAGCAGTTTCCTAAGGAGCTTTCAGCCAGCCTTCTTTATTTAGTGCTCCTTCCACACCTGTTTCTTTTTTTTTTTTTTTTCTTTTTTTTTTTTTTATTATACTTTAGGGTTTTAGGGTACATGGGCACAATGTGCAGGTTTGTTACATATGTATCCATGTGCCATGTTGATTTCCTGCACCCATTAACTCGTCATTTAGCATTAGGTGTATCTCCTAATGCTGTCCCTCCCCCCTCCCCCCACCCCACAACAGTCCCCGGAGCGTGATGTTCCCTTTCCTGTGTCCATGAGTTCTCATTGTTCAATTCCCACCTATGAGTGAGAACATGCGGTGTTTGGTTTTTTGTCCTTGCAATAGTTTACTGAGAATGATGTTTTCCAGTTTCATCCATGTCCCTACAAAGGACACGAACTCATCATTTTTTATGGCTGCATAGTATTCCATGGTGTATATGTGCCACATTTTCTTAATCCAGTCTATCGTTGTTGGACATTTGGGTTGGTTCCAACTCTTTGCTATTGTGAATAGTGCCGCAATAAACATACGTGTGCATGTGTCTTTATAGCAGCATGATTTATAGTCCTTTGGGTATATACCCAGTAATGGGATGGCTGGGTCAAATGGTATTTCTAGTTCTAGATCCCTGAGGAATCGCCACACTGACTTCCACAATGGTTGAACTAGTTTACAGTCCCACCAACAGTGTAAAAATGTTCCTATTTCTCCACATCCTCTCCAGCACCTGTTGTTTCCTGATTTTTTAATGATGGCCATTCTAACTGGTGTGAGATGGTATCTCACTGTGGTTTTGATTTGCATTTCTCTGATGGCCAGTGATGAGGAGCATTTCTTCATGTGTTTTTTGGCTGCATAAATGTCTTCTTTTGAGAAGTGTCTGTTCATGTCCTTTGCCCACTTTTTGATGGGGTTGTTTGTTTTTTTCTTGTCAATTTGTTTGAGTTCATTGTAGATTCTGGATATTAGCCCTTTGTCAGATGAGTAGGTTGCAAAAATTTTCTCCCATTGTGTAGGTTGCCTGTTCACTCTGATGATAGTTTCTTTTGCTGTGCAGAAGCTCTTTAGTTTAATGAGATCCCATTTGTCGATTTTGGCTTTTGTTGCCATTGCTTTTGGTGTTTTAGACATGAAGTCCTTGCCCACGCCTATGTCCTGAATGGTATTGCCTAGGTTTTCTTGTAGGATTTTAATGGTTTTAGGTCTAACATATAAGTCTTTAATCCATCTTGAATTAATTTTTGTATAAGGTGTAAGGAAGGGATCCAGTTGCAGCTTTCTACATATGGCTAGCCAGTTTTCCCAGCACCATTTATTAAATAGGGAATCCTTTCCCCATTTCTTGTTTTTGTCAGGTTTGTCAAAGATCAGATAGTTGTAGCTATGTGGCATCATTTCTGAGGGCTCTGTTCTGTTCCATTGATCTATGTCTCTGTTGTGGTACCAGTTTCTACAGGCGCTGTTACCAGTTCCTGAGCCTTTTGAGGATTCTGTGGACGAAGGTTGGTTTTTGGCTTTCCATACTGCTGGTTTCTTGGATCTGCTATGTTAGTTACCATTTATGCATTTGCTTTCTAGCTTTTAAGTTTTGTTTATGCCTTAAAAATACCTGATGAGGGCCAGGCGTGGTGGCTCAGACTTGTAATCCCAGAACTTTGGGAGGTCGAGGCAGGTAGAATGCTTGAGTCTGGGAGTTTGAGAGAAGCCTGAGCAACATAGCAAAACCCCGTCTCTACTATAGAAAAATGAACTCAGTGTGGTGCACGCCTGTAGTCCCAGCTACTTGGGAGGCTGAGGTGGGAGGATTGTGTGAGCCTGGGAGGTGGAGGCTGCAGCGTGCTGAGATCATGTCACTGCACTCCATCCTGGGTGACAGAGTGAGACCCCATCTCAAAAACAAAAACAAAAAACCCCCAAAAACCTTATTACTATTTTAGCACAATTTGGGGAAGAAATGAAGTTAAATATGTATGTTCCATCTTCTCTTTACCCAGAACCTATTTCTAATTTTTTTTTTGTTAAGCATCTTTTTTATTGTGGTAAAATATACATAAAATTTATTATTTAAAAGTATATAGTTCAGTGAGTTTTTTATATACTTTTATTATTTAAAAGTATGTAGTTCATTAAGTACATTCACAGTGTTTTACAGCCATCACTACTTTCTAGTTCTAGAACTTTTCTATCACACCAAAAAGAAACCCCATACTCATTAAGCAGTCACTCCCCCATTCCCTCCCTCGCTCAGCCCCTGGCAGCCATGAATGTGCTTTTTGTTTCTATGGATTTGCCTTTTGTGGATATTTCATATAAATGAAGTCATTCAGTATGCGGCCTTTTGTCACATGTTTTCATTTACCATAATATTTCTGTGGTTCATCTATGGTATAGCATAGATCAGTGCTTCCTTCTTTTTTATGGCTGAATAATTTTCATTGTATGGATATATCACATTTTGTTTATCAGTTCATCAGTTGATCAGTTGATGAACTTTTCGGTTGTTTCTGCTTTTTCTGGCTATTGCAAATAGTGCTGTTATGAACACTGATGTACAATTTTTTGGGGGGAACATTTACTTTTATTCGTTTGGGTATATACCTCGGTGTGGAATTGCTGGATCATATATGGTAATTCTGTCTTTAACTTAATGAGGAACTGCCAATCTGTTTTCCTCAGTGACTGTAACATTTTATATTCCTATTAGCAATACACAAGTGTCCCAGTTTCTCCACATTTTTGCCAACACTCTTTTCCATTAAAAAATTTTTATTATAGTCATTCTACTGGGTGTAAAGTAGTATCTTTTTGTTTTGATTTGCATTTCCCCAGTATTGAGCCTCTTTTCATGTGCTTGTTCGCCATTTGTATATCTTCTTTGGAGAAATGTCTGTTTAAGTCCTTTGCCCACTTTAAATTGTGTTGTCTTTGTTTTGTAGAGTTGTAAGAGTTCTTTATACATTCTGGATACTAGACATGATTTTCAAATTTAGGTACATGATTTTCAAATCTTTTGCCTCTAGATGTTTTTTACTTTTTTATTTTTGATCCTTGAACCCATCTATATTCTATGGTTGTGATGTAATGATGACAGAATTGGTGTCATTTGTGTTTATTTACCAGGTTATTTGGAAGGATTATATTTTAGGTGCTCTCCTCTCCCCCAGTAAATGGTATTATGACACAAGGGTTATAAAGGACAAGACAGAAGGGGAAGTTGGCTTGCTTCCAAAATGTGGTCCCAGCCGAAGTGAAGTTAGTTACACCAATAACTACAGTCAAAAAGCTATTTTTATCCATGATAATGTATTTGTTGTTATTAATATTAAAGATTATATTTTGCCAGGTGCAGTCGCTCACATCTATAATCCCAGCACTTTGGGTGGCTCAGGCGGATGGATCACTTGAGCTCAGGAGTTTGAGACCAGCCAGGGCAACATGGTGAAACCCCATCACTACAAAAAATGAAAAATTAACCAGGCTTGGTGATGCGTGCCTGTAGTCCTAGCTACTCACGAGTCTGAGGTGGGAGGATAGCTTGAGCCCAGGAGGTCAAGGCTGTGGTGAGCCGAGATCGTAGCACTGCACTCCAGCCTGGGCAACAGGACAAGACCCTGTCTCAAAAACAAAACAAAACAAAAAAAACACGACTATATTTCTGCATTAAGTGGGGGTATGGAATCCGATCTAATATTTGAGATAATAATTGTTATAGTATTTTATTGAGCTTTTATTGGGTACCAGATGTGTTCTAAGTTTTTTTCATGAATTATTTTCGTTAATCTTACTCGTTGTGTCCTGAATGAGTACTCACATATTTGTGGAAGGGCTCAATGGTCCCTAAACCCTTAGATGCTGTTTTGGAAGGTTAACTTGCCAAAGGTCACATAGTTGGCAAGTGATGAAGCTGAGATTAACATTAAGATCTGATTCCAAAGTAGTCTTTCTTAACTATATTGCTTTATGTGGAGTTTTGCAGTTGATATCTAGACAGAAAATCTCTAGCAATGGAAAAAAAACTAATTTTTAATTAATTTTAATTTTTTTAGTGTTTTGCTTCTTTTATTTTTTTTATTTTGTGAGCCACCATGCCCAATTGGTTTCTTTTAAAAGACTAGTTAGCTTGTGCTTTAGGCCTCTTGGTTAATCTGTGGTATTTAATTAATATCTTTGAAATCCTAAGATTTACTGTATCACTTCTGCAATATCTAAATTTTTCCTTCTTATTTCTATTCTCCTTCTATAGTCCTTTCCATTATGTCTAATCATTAAAACATTGTTCTTGTTTTCTACTGCAATCTAATTTTTAGTGTTATACTGTTTCCAGATGCCATTTGGGTCATTTTCAAAAAAAGATGAGTAATAATTAGCAAGTAATGAATATTGTTCTTTTTACCATTCATTAAGAACAATTGTTAATTGTCTTATTCTATTGTGAAGAATATCTGTCATTCCTGCTTAGAACCTGGGTTGATAGCAGGATATGAGGAAGCACTAAGTGTACACAGAACAATATAGCTGGAAAAAGTATGTATGTTAAAGAATAATATGTTGTCTAAGGACAGAATGGAACTGATCACACAGGTTCTTTTTTGGTAAGCTTCAAAAATTCTTATCTCCCATAAAAGTACTTTTTCGTTTATAATATGCAGCAATAATTTTCTGTTTAGTTAATTAGTTTTAAAGCAAGCTTAAACTTATAATTTATAAAGAATCATATTTGCTCCCTATCATTGTTTTATAGCTGGGACTACACTGACAAATAAGAAAAATAAAATTCCTGCCCTTGTGGAGGAGACAGTTAAGCAATGAGACAAATACATTTCAGATGGAAATGAGGACAATGGAAGAAAAGCAGAGCAGGATGAAGGCATGAAGGGTGACTGGGATCTGGTCAATCTTTAGATAGTGTAATTACGGGAAACTGCTTTGAAAAGGTGACTTCTGAGCAGAGATCTTAATGTACTGAGGGAGTGAACCATTCAAAGTCTGGGGAAAGAATTCGGCTTCCTCTTCGGATGTACAAAATTACAAGATATTGCCATTCTCTTAACTGAAAACCTATAAAAGCAGGATAAGAAGTACAGTTTCCAAAAACCCACCAAAGAGCTGAGGACACAAGGGAACTTAAATGAACCAAACTCCAGAAAGTAATCAAGCTTTCATAGTAGAGAAGAAACCCATGGTTGCTCTAGGATGGAACAACCAAAGGAGTAGGAATCCACCATAGATGAGGGGAAAGGAGAAACCAGCCACATTTTTTTAAATCAGATTTTTAATGGCCACGTATGGGCTGGTATGACAGATTAGGGTCCTGAAAAGCCCTAGCAACTCTGGCACCAAAGAGCAAGTATGCACCCACACTCCAGCTCCTACCCACAGATGTTCACTGAATGTTCAGGAGTGGTAAGCCAAAAGCCTGGGCCAGTGACAAACTGGCATAGATAATACCTGAGGCATTTGGAACCTCTCCCAAGTGTAGGGCAACCACCCTCAGAAGGCAGGATTGCTAAGAGAAATCCAGCAGAGGCACTCCAGGCTTTCGGTTCTGGAATGCTGCAGGCAGGTGAAGAGCTGGAGATAACTCTCACCCCACACTCTGGCAGTCCATGTTTTCAGCCACCAAGGACTGGGGACAGGGCAGAAGAGGTGAGTGAAACTGCTCTAATTCATTTCAGGCCTTCACAGAATGTAAGGAACCTGCCCTCCAGAAGGCTGGCTGGGGAGGAGGAGCAGGGCTGCACGAGGGCACCTGAGCTTCAGAAAGCAAGGTGTGCAACTGGGGAACAAGGAGAATCTAGCAAACCAAACTCTGACCATTGCGCTTAACACAGAGATACAGCTCCTACAGTTTTTTTTTCTTTCTTTTTTAAAATATAAACTTGAATTTTTGAAATAGTTTCAGATTTAAAGAAAAATTGCCAAGATAGTATAGAGAGTTCCCATAAATGCTGCCTCCAGGTTTTCCTATTTTTATTTTTCTATTTATTTGTTTATTTATTTATTTATTTATTTTTTAGTTTTTCCTATTTTTAACACCTTATATTAGTATGGTATATTTGTTATAATTAATGAACTAATACTGACATATTTTCATTAACTAAAGTCCATACTTTATTTACCTAATGTTTTGGGATCACATTTAGCTGTCACGTCTCCTTAGGGTCCTCTTGGTTTTGGCATTTTCTTAGACTTGAGCTTCTCATCTCTTGTTTTTGATGACTTTGACAGTTTTGAGGAGTATTGTTCAGGTATTTCGTAGAATGTCCTTCTATTGATATCTGTTTGGTATTTTTATCATTGTTACAGTGAGGTTTTGTATTTTTGGGACGAAGAACATGCAGGTTAAGTACAATTTTCTTTCCTTTTTTTGAGACAGTGTCTCACTGTCACCCAGGCTGGAGTGCAGTGGTATGATGACAGCTCACTGCAGCCTTGAACTCCTGGGCTCACGCTATCCTCCCTCCTTAGCTTCCTGAGTAGCTGGGACTACAGATGCATGCTACCACACCTGGCTAATTTTTTTTTTTTTTTTAATAGAGACAGAGTCTCACTGTATTGCCTAGGCTGGTCTTGAACTCCTGGGCTCATGCAGTCCTCCCACTTCAGCCTCCCAAGTAGTTGGGACTACAGACATGTGCCACTATGCCTGGCAGTACCATTTTCATCACATCATATTAAGGGGACATACTGTCAATATGACTAATCAGTGTTGATATTGACCTTGATCATCTGGTTGAGGTAGTGTTTGTGTATTTCTTTACTACAAAGTTACTCTTTTTTCTCCTCTGTTTACATACTGTACTCTTTGGAAGGAAGTTACATATGCGCAGCCTACACTCAAGGCATGGAGATTTATGATATCCCTCCTCAAGGGCAAAGTGTCTATATAAATTATTTAGATTTCTTCTGCATGGGAGATTTGTCTCTTCTTCCTCATTTATTTATCCATTCAATTTTTTAAATATTAGTATGGACTTATGGATATTTTATACCTTGGGTTAAAATCTTATTATTGCTTTATTTATTTTATTGGTCAAGTTGTTCCAGCTTTGGCCACTGGGAGCTCTTTCAGTTGGTATAACTTTTTGATATACCACTGTCAGTGTATGTGTGTGTATGTGTGTTTGCACTTTCTCACTTTCTGGCACTACAAGATGCTCTAGTATATTTAGGGACTAAAGCATGTAGTATATGCTTTAGTATATGCTTTATCTAGTATATTTTTCTGTCTCAATCCTAGAATTAGCCATTTCTCCATGGAGCCTTGGTTCCTTTTACTGGAGAATGGAGAAACCAAGATCTAGGTGCTAGGTGTACATGTTGCTACTGGGGTGTTGTTGCTTGTAGGCCATCTCAGCTGACAGAGCCAGAAAATACATGTATTTATACTACCCTGTATATAACCACATATCTATAAATATGTCTATATGTATCCATCTATATCTAATTAAGCTAAACATGAGTTTATATTGATGTATTCAGTTCCAGTTGAGTCACTACATGGATGATTCTAACCTCCTGCCCTTGCTTATCTGAAAACTCCTGCTCCAATAGTGAGAAATCTGTCTCCTACCATCAGCCACCCATTTACTTAATCTTTCTACTCTAGTATATGCGTAAGGTACTCCCGCAGTTTTAAAAATTGGTGGCTTGGCTGTGAAACACAAGCAGGTCTCTGTAATTTTACCTAGGCTGAGATCCCAGACCTGCTCAAGTGAAAAGCTTGATCTCAGTCCTTAAATATTTGAAGCCAGTGATTAACTGTCAAATTAAAGCTGCATCATAGCCCACACCCAGCTCAGTTACATATTGGATTGACTCAGACTCCCTTCTAGTGTCCTAACAGAAAAATTGTCATGTCTTTTTCTGGAAATAAAATATTACTTAATTTAATAAGTAATCTATTTTTGTATAAAACGTCTGGTGTGTAGTAAAAAGTTACAAGACACAAGAAAAGCAAGAAAATGTGACCAAAGGTCCAGAGAAGAAATAGTCAGTAGAAGAAGACCCAGAGATGACCCAGATTTAACAGAATTATCAGACAGGGATTTAAAGATAATTATGAAAAAAATGCTAGATGATTGAATGATAAAGGTTAACAATGTGCTTGAAAAGGTGGGGATTTCTGTAGGTCATGGAAATTATGCCAAAGAACCAAGTTGAAATTCTATTAAATAGAAATGAAAAATATACTAGCAGAGGCCAGGGAAAACAAAAAAAGGAAAGAAAAGAAAAGGAAAGGGAGGGGAGGGGAGGGAAGGGAGAAAGAAAAATATACTAGCAGAAATGAATTCATTACATGGGCTTAACAGTTTATGGACATAGCAGAAGAAAGAATCAGTGAATATGAAGACAGATTGGAAAGAGAAAAGACAGAAAAAGTCAGGGAGGGATAGAAAAGAGATTTCAGATCTGTGGGATAATATCAGATGGTCTAACATATATGTAATTGGAGTTTCAGAAGGAGAGAAGAGAACGTGGCAGAAGACATTTGAAGAGACAATGCTCAGGAACTTCTAAAATTGATGAGGTCATCAATTCACAAATGCAAGAAGTTCAGCAAATCCCAAGCAAGTTAAATACAAAACAAAAATAAGCCAACAAATGTAAAAATCCCATATGTAGGCATATCGTAATCAAACTGCTGAAAATTGAAGATGGAAGAGATCTTACAAGCAACAGGAGAGCAACAGGAGAATAAAAGACACATTAGTTATGTGAGAGTGGCAACATGGGTTATGGCTAATCCATGTTTTCGGACCAGAAAAAAATGGAGTCTTAGCTGAGCATGGTGGCACATGCTTGAACCCAGGAGTTCGAGTCCAGCCTGGGTAACGTAGTGAGACCCCATCTCTATTTAAAAAAGAAAAGAAGTCCAGGCGTGGTGGCTCACACCTGTAATCTCAGAACTTTGGGAGGTGGGTGGATCACAAGGTCAAGAGGTCAAGACCATCCTGGCCAACATGGTGAAACTGCATCTCTACTAAAAATACAAAATTTAGCTGGGTGTGGTGGTGCGCACCTGTAGTCCCAGCTACTTGGGAGGCTGAGGCAGGAGAATCACTTGAACCCAGGAGGTGGAGGTTGCAGTAAGCCAAGATCACGCCACTGCGCTCCAGCCTGTCGACAGAGCGAGACTCAGTCTCAAAAACAAAGAAAAGAAAAAATGGAAAGTTGAAGACAATGAGATGACATCCATAAAGTACTGAAAGAAAAAAAACCAACATGTTAACCTAGATTTCTATGCCCAGCAGAAATAGCCTTCAAAAATAATGGCAAAATAAAGACTTTTTGGACATATCAAAAAGGGAAAGAATTTGTTTCCAGCAGACCTGGACTGTCAAACATTAAAACATACATATTAACAAGATGTGGGTTTTACAGCATATATGTGATTATACAACCATGAAAGAACAAAAAGGAGGAGATGGAATTATACTGTCATCCATTTCTTACTCTGTGAAAAGAGACTGTAGTAACTTAAGGATGCATATATAATCTCTAGAACAAGCACTAAAAACACAAACAGGGATACCATAAAGTCAGTACATCTGCCCAAGAGGGATTAACTGCTATGAGAATCATTCTTCTACTGTAAACAGCTAGAAAACAGGACAAAAATACATGAAACAACTGTTTTCAGACATTGGACAACAGGCAGCACAGGATAGTGATCCTGAGAGAAGAGAAATAACTGATATGAACCCTACAGGGGTTCCTATAGGCAGTTTCCAGATTGTAGCACAGAGTAGGGGAATCCAAATGGAGCCCAGGAGAGTTTGGAGAAGCCAAGGCAATTAGAATTTGTGGGGCAGAAAACAAGAATAAAAGGAACTACACAGAAATCTATAGAAGTAAGAGAATCTTTGATTGGACACTCATCTGCACATGCAAAGTGTGGAAGTCAACAATGCTGGAGAAAGTCACATTGGAAATCAGAACACTGAACAATTCCAGGAGCTCACACAGAGCTGGGAATAGTTTATGTTTCCATTAGGCATAGTGGAGAGACTGTCATACACAGGACATTGGCTAGAGTCTTCAAAGTGGGGTTAAATTAGCTATAGACTAAAGGCCTTTCTAAACCTACCCTAAGCTTCAAGGCAGGTTTTGAAAGGACCAGGCTGATTCTAAGTAACTCAATTATGTGCCAAAACTAAACTTTTAAAGAATACAGTAAAAGCCAGCACCTGACGATTAAAATGTTCAGCATTAATAATATATTAATAAAAGATTAGTAGGCATACAAATAAAAAGCAGGAAAATGACCTATAACCAAGAAAAAAATCAATAGAAAGAGACCTAGAAATGTGGAATTATTAGGAATAATTCTGATGATTGAATTATCAGCCAAATATGTTAATACAAGTATTATAATGACTAGTAGAGAAATGAATGATAGATAAAAAGACACAAGCCAGATGTGGTGACTCATGCCTACAGACGTGAGGGTGGGCAGATCAGCCTGCCCAACATGGCAAAACCCTGTCTCTACTAAAAATACAAAAATTAGCTGGGTGTGGTGGGATGTGCCTGTAATTCCAGCTTGGGAGGCTGAGGCACGAGAATTGCTTGAACCCAGGAGGCGAAGGTTGCAGTGAGCTGAGAACATGCCACTGTACTCCAACCTGGGTGATGGAGTGAGACTTTGTCTCAAAAAAAATAAAAGGCTCACAAGTAGTATCTAAAGATGAAAAATACCAAATATAATATCCAAAACTGGGGGAAAAACTGGATGTGATTAACAGCAGATTAGACACTGTGGAAGAAAAGATCATTAAATGTGAAGGTATAGCGGTAGAACCTATTCTCATTGAAGCACAAAGAGAAAAAAATACTAGAACAAAGTTAATAGAACATCAGTAACTTGTGGGACAATAGCAATTTGCCTAATATATGTATAATTGGAGTTCCAGAAAAGTGGGGAAAGGTAGAAAACAATTACTTTAGGAAATAGTGTCTGGGTGGCCGGGCAGGTGGCTCACACTTGTAATCCTAGCATTTTGGGGGGCCGAGGGCGGGGGGGCAGATCATTTGAGATCAGGAGTTTGAGACCAGCCTGTACAACATGGTGAAATCTCGTCTCTACTAAAAATACAAAAATTAGCTGGGCTTGGTGGCATGCAACCGTAATCTCAGCTTCTCGGGAGGCTGAAGCATGAGAATTGCTTGAGCCAGGGAGATGTAGGTTGCAGTGAGCCAAGATCATGCCACTACACTACAGCCTGGGCAACAGAGTGAGAACCTATCTCAAAAAAAAAAAAAGAAAGAAAATAGTGGCTCATCATGGTGGCTCATGCCTGTAATCCCAGCACTTTGAGAGGCTGAGATGAGAGGATTTTTTGAGCACATGAGTTCAAGACCAGCCTGGGCAATTTCCTTAAAAAAAAAAAAAAAAAAGAAGAAGAAAAGAAAAAGAAACAGTGAGTATAAATTTTCCAAATCTGATGATAACCATAAACTCTCAGATCCAAGAAACTCAGTGAACTCTAAATAGAATAAATAAATACAATCATACCTAGGTATGTAATAATAAAATTAGTGCCAGTCATGGTGGCTCATGCCTGTAATCCTAACACTTTGGGATACCGAGGCCTGGAGTTTGAGACCAGCCTGGGCAACATAGTGATACCCCTATCTCTACAAAAATTAAAAAATAGAAATATAAAAAGTTAGCCAAGCATGGTGGCACTTGTCTGTAATCCCACTTACTTGGGAGGCTGAGGTGGGAGGATCACTTGAGCTCAGGAGGTCAAGGCTGCAGTAAGCCATAATTGTATTCCACCCAGGGTGATAAAGCATGATGGGAGATCCTGTCTCAAAACAAAACAAAACCAAAAAAAGACCAGGCACAGTGACTCACACTTGTAATCCCAGCATTTTGGGAGGTCAAGGTAGGATGATCGCTTGAGCCCAGAAATTGGAGACAAGCCTGGGCAACATAGTGAGACCCTGTCTTTCAAAAAAAAATTTAAAAAGGCAGGCATGGTGGCATGGGCCTGTAGTCCTGTCTACTTAGGTGGCTGAGGTGGGAGGATTGCTTGAGCTTGGGAGGTTGAGGCTGCAGTGAACTGTGTTCGTGCCACTGCACTCCAGCATGGGAGACAGAGCAAGATCCTTTCTCAATAATAACAAATAAACCAATGTTACAATTAGAAGAAATAAATTCTGGTGTTCGTTTTTTTTTTTTTCCTGAGATGGAGTTTCGCTCCTGTTGCCCACGCTGGAGTGCAATGGCATAGTCTCGGCTCACTGCAACCTCCACCTCCTGGATTCAAGATGATTCTTTTCCCTCAGCCTCCCAAGTAGCTGGGATTACAGGCGCGCACCACCACACCCAGTTAATTTTCATATTTTTAGTCCACCATGTTGGCCAGGCTGGTCTCAAACTCCTGCTCTCAAATTCTGGTGTTCTATTGCATAGTGGGGTGAGTATAGTTAAGAGTAAAATGTTATTACAAAATAGCTGGAAGAGGGGCTTTTGAATGTTCTTTCACAAATGAGAAATGCAGGAGGTGATGGATACACCACTGCTCTGATTGGATCATTATGCAACATGGATATGTATCAAAACATTGAATTGTGGCCGGGCATGGTGGCTCATGCCCGTAATTCCAGCACTTTGGGAGTCTGAGGTGGGCGGATCACCTGAGGTCAGGAGTTCAAGACTAGCCTGGCCAACATGGCGAAACCCTGTCTCTACTAAAAATACAAAAATTAGCTGGGTGTGGTGGTGCATGCCTGTAATCCCAGCTACTCGGGAGACTGAGGCGGGAGAATTGCTTGAACCCGGGAGGTAGAGATTGCGGTGAGCTGAGATTGCGCCATCGCACTCCAGCCTGGGCAACAGAGCAAGACTCCATCTCCAAAAAGTAATAAATTGTACCCGATAAATACGTACAATTACAACATGACAGTTTAAAAAATAAATTTTAAAAAAATTCTCTTGTGCCGGGCGCGGTGGCTCACGCTTGTAATTCCAGCACTTTGGGAGGCTGAGGCGGGCAGATCGCGAGGTCAGGAGATCGAGACCACAGTGAAACCCCATCTCTACTAAAAATACAAAAAAAAATTAGCCGGGCGTGGTGGCGGGCACCTGTAGTCCCAGCTACTTGGAGAGGCTGAAGCAGGAGAATGGCGTGAACCCAGGAGGCGGAGCTTGCAATGAGCCAAGATTGTGCCACTGCACTCCAGCCTGGGTGACAGAGCAAGACTCCGTCTCAAAAAAAAAAAAAAAAAAAAAAAAAATTCTCTTGTACTTAAGAGCTGAATAAAAAATAAATTTTTAAAAGGAGAGAAGTCTTCTTAAAAACCAGTTATTTACCCCATCATTAAGTTATAATGAACTTTCTTATGGGAATTCTTTGATAAGGAAGCTCCTTTATGCTGAAGTTTTATTCTTTTCATACCTGTTTAGATAAGTCAGTGCTTTGGGAGCATATGTCATATGACTCAATGGCAGTGTTCTAACTTGGAGTCTAGCTCCACATTGTGCAAAGGCAAAAAAACCAGAGAGTCAGTGTGGTAGTTAAGAACTTAAGTTCTGCTGCTTGATTTCCTACATTCCAGTACTCCCTCCACTACCTGCAGTCTTCCTGACCTGGGGCAAGTTCCTTTTGTAAACTCTGTGTTCTAGGGGGATGGTGGTGGAAGAAGGATGGTGATTTGAGCCAGGCAGTAGCAGGTGGAGGTGGAGAAAAGTGGTCAAACCCTGAATGAACATTAAAGATAGGACCAAAAGGATTTGATGAGAAATTGGAAGTAGAGCATGGGGAAAAAGAAAGATATCAGTGATGATGCCAAGGTTTTTGGCCGGGGGAACTGGGATAGTGGAGTTGTTATTTGCTGAGTATGACTTTTCACAAAGGAATGTCAAGGCGTAAGTAGCAAAGTTCTTCTTTTTTTTTTTTTTTTTAATTTTTCTTGATTGTGTTTGTTTTATTTTTCATCCTTTGTGGGAGGTGGGTGGAGATGAAAGCAAGCATAGGGCTTGGCAGGCATACCCCTGGCACCTACCTGTGAGTTCATGGTTACTAGTCTTAAAGTTCAGTCCTTTTTATTTTTACTTTTTTTTTTTTTTTTTTTGAGAGACGGAGTCTCGCTCTGTTGCCCAGGCTGGAGTGCAGTGGCACGATCTCGGCTCACTGCAAGCTCCGGCTCCCGGGTTCACGCCATTCTCCTGCCTCAGCCTCCCGAGTAGCTGGGACTACAGGCGCCCGCCAACACGCCCGGCTAATTTTTTGTATTTTTAGTAGAGACGGGGTTTCACCGTGTTAGCCAGGATGGTCTCGATCTCCTGACCTCGTGATCCGCCCGCCTCGGCCTCCCAAAGTGCTGGGATTACAGGCTTGAGCCACCGCGCCCGGCAATTTTTACTTTTTTTTAGAGACAGTGTCTCACTCTGTCATCCAGGCTGGAGTGCAGTGACACAATCACGGCTTACCATAGCCTTGACCTCCCGGGCTCAGGCGATCCTTTCACTTCAGCCTCCTGAGTAGCTGGGACTACAGACACGTGCCACCCTACCCAGCAATTTTTTTATTTTTTATTTTTTGTAGTGACGTAGTCTTACCATGTTGCCTAGGCTGGTCTCGGACTACTGAGCTGAAGCAACCCGTCTGCCTCAGCCTTCCAAAGTAAGGTACTGTAATTATAATCTTGAGCCACTGTGCGTGGCCAAATTCTGGCCTTTTGATGTTGCATGGTGCGGATGGGGAGGCGAAGTGTGATATTTTAGGAATTTGAGGATTTCTTCTTCAACCTTAGGTGTGACATTGGACAAATGACATCTGGGCTGAGACATTTTCTGGTAATGCTGCATCCAAAAAACTCTTATCCCATTGTCTCATAGCTTCATTTCACAGACCTGGCAGCCATGATCCTCTTTTTTTCCCCCTTAGTTGCCAAACATGGGTTCTCTGTCTTACCTCATTTGAGTCTTACCTGAGAGTCTCAAATGTATACCATAATTTTCAGACAAAATTCAACCTTATTTCAATTAGTATTTCATTGTTATTTAAAGATTTTAACAGGAAAGCTGAGCAATGTTTCCCTTTTTTTTTTTTTTTTTTTTGAGACAGAGTCTCGCATTTGTCACCCAGGCTGGAATGCAATGGCACGATCTCAGCTCACTGCAACCTCTGCCTTCTGGGTTCAAGCGATTCTCCTGCCTCAGCCTCCCAAGTAGCTGAGATTACAGGCATGCACCACCATGCCCAGCTAATTTTGTATTTTTAGTAGAGACGTGGTTTCTCCACGTAAGTCAGACTGGTCTCGAACTCCCAACCTCAGGGGATCCACCTGCCTCAGCCTCTCAAAGTGCTGAGATTAGAGGCATGAGCCACCATGCAGTTAATCCTGTTATATTTTAGATAAAGTGTAGTAGAAGGCACATTCTCCATTAATAGAATATTTATTCATGTGTTTATGTGGTTCTTAACTAGGAACACCATATAGTCTATCTCCAACCCTTTGAGAAGGAAAAAAGATCCTGACCAAACAGGACACCAGAAAAGCATGCTAAACTAGGACTGTTCTGGGCAAATCAGAAGGCATGTTCACTTTATTCTTTTTTTTTTTCTTTTTTTGTGACAGAGTCTCTCTCTGTCACCCAGGCTGGAGTACAGTGACGCAATCTTGGCTCACTGCAACCTCCACCTCCCGGGTTCAAGCGATTCTCTTGCTTCAGCTTCCCAAGTAGCTGGGACTGCAGGCATATGCCACCATGCCTGGCAAATTTTTTGTGTTTTTAGTGGAGACAGGGGTTTCGCTGTGTTAGCCAGGATGGTCTCGAATTCCTGACCTTGTGATCTGCCCCTTCGGCCTCCCAAAGTGCTGGGATTACAGGCATGACCCACTGCGCCTGGCCTCACCCTATTCCTAAGGCCAGAAAAGCAGCTAGAGTAAAGTTCACTTTCTGTTTGAGTGCTTGGATTTTATTGGGAGAAGGAAAATGCCCTGGAACAAGAGTGAAAGGGAGAAATTCCCGTTGTATTGCAAGCCAGAATAAGAGAGGCTCACCTGCACTGGCCTAAGTCATCTCAGGTGTTGATGAGAATGTGATTACAGATGTCTCACTTGAATACCAAAGACAATTGCAAAGGAAATTAAAAGTTATGCAAAGAGAGTGGAGAAGTCAGTTGTCTGCTCACAGGTTGGCTTTAGTGGCTATTACTTTGAGATACTAAATGAGCGATAGCTTTAAACTTCAACTGCTTTTGTTTCTGAGGAAAAAAACATCTTATATCCTTTCATAAGTCACATAAAATGTGTACATTTTCTATTATTTTAAATAGTAAATTTAGATACTAGTATTTACTAATTTTTTTTTTTGAGACGGAGTCTTGCTGTGTTGCCCAGGCTGGAGTGCAGTGGCTCAATCTCGGCTCACTGCAAGCTCCGCCTCCCAGGTTCACGCCATGCTCCTGCCTCAGCCTCCAGAGTAGCTGGGAATACAGGCGCCCACCACCACGCCTGGCTAATTTTTTGTATTTTTAGTAGAGACAGGGTTTTACCAGTTAGCCAGGATGGTCTCGATTTCCTGACTTCATGATCCGCCCGCCTTGGCCTCCCAAAGTGCTGGGATTGATTACAGGCGTGAGCCACTGCGCCCGGCCTGTAATTCTTTTTTTTTTTTTTTTTTTTTTTTTTTGGGACAGAGTCTTGCTCTGTTGCCCAGGCTGGAGTGCAATGGTGTGATCTTGGTTCATTGCAAGCTCCGCCTCCCGGGTTCACGCCATTCTCCTGCCTCAGCCTCCCAAGTAGCCGGGACTACAGGGGCCCGCCACCAGGCTCAGCTAATTTTTTGTATTTTTTAGTGAAGATGGGATTTCACCGTGTTAGTCAGGATGGTCTCGATCTCCTGACCTCGTGATCCACCCGCCTCGGCCTCTCAGCCTTTAGTAATTCTTAAAAGAGTTCAGCATGAATATACACAGTACGTGGGTTATTAGTACGGTGTTGTTAACACAAATGAACTATGATAGCAAATTGAATTTGGTTCAATCAGGTCAAAGAATAAAAGGATGATTTTTTTTAACCACCAGCAAAGAATAGTATAATGAACCCCATGCAACTGTCACTTAACTTCAATAATTTCAAGTTTGAGTAAGTTGCAGAGTAGTGATTTGAGCCCACATCTCTCTTGTTCCAAATCCCTTGCTTTTAATTACAATCCCATGTGGCTTCTTTGTCATTTGATGCTATTGAGCAACTTTATGATTTTTTTGGTGTTTTTGGTAAAATAGACATGAAAAGGCATTACTACAGGGAGTTTTTTCATTCTCTGGTAATAAGAGGGAAAAAGCACTCTCTTTTAATGATACATGTTTTGTAATAAGCATTTTTTTTGGTTGCAGTGTTCTGCAAAGACAAAACCTGCTGATACAGTTCATCCTGTTTTAGAAATCTTTGACCCATTCATCAGACTCTGACCACTCTAAAGATAAAGGATTATGGTTGTATTGGTTTTTCTGACTGAAGCGGCCTTCTGCAGATTGAGAAATTGTATAATTATTAACTGTGGTAATGGAGATGTACTTGCAAGTTTCATCTGGTATCTTAATGAGCTTTAACCCTCTGAGTACACCTAAAACATATCCTAGAATTATTGAAATTAATCAGTTGTCCATAACTTTTCTGTCTGTATAATTTGGCTGTCATAAATATTTTGTTTCCCCCTGCCCTTACCAGTTTCCATCCTCCTACTCACATACTCACAACTCCTATAAATTGGAGTATTTAGTAGCAGTAGCCTTTGGTATAAACACTTTTTAAAAATTTACTATTTTTTGAATTAATAGGGCCACTTTCTAGTCAAGTTTTTTTTGGGGGGAGGGGCGGTGAGGAGGGTAGGGTAACAGTTCCACACTTACAAGGGTATTTGTTCAGACCAAGTTTGTTCAACCCACAGCTTGCGGGGCTGCTTGTGGTCCAGGACGGCTTTAAATGCAACCCAGCATGAGTTTGTAAACATTATGAGTTTTTTTTGAGATTTTTTTTTGAGACAGAGTCTCACTCTGTTGTCCAGGCTGGAGTGCAGTGGCCCAATCTTGGCTCACTGCAACCTCCACCTCCTGGGTTCAAGCGATACTCCTGCCTCAGCCTCTGGTGTAGCTGGGATTACAGGTGTGCGCCACCACTCCAAGCTAATTTTTGTATTTTTAGTAGAGACGGAGTTTTACCATGTTGGCCAGCTGGTCTCAAACTCCTGACCTCAAGCGATCTGCCCACCTCGGCCTCCCAAAGTGCTGGGATTACAAGCGTGAGCCACTGCGCCCAGCCTGCGATTTTTTTTTTTTTTAACTCGTTAGCTATCATTAGTGTTAACTGTATTTTATGTGTGGCCCAAGACAATTCTTCTTCTTCCATTGTGGCCCAGGGAAGACAAAAGATTAGACACCCCTGATTTAGACAAATAAGTGAAGGCACACTGAAATAAGTTATATATAATAACCTTGTGCCGCCCAGCGCGGTGGCTCATGACTTTAATCTCAGCACTTTGGGAGGCTGAGGCGGGTGGATCACCTGAGGTTGGGAGTTCGAGACCAGTCTGACTTACATGGAGAAACCACGTCTCTACTAAAAATACAAAATTAGCTGGGCATGGTGGTGCATGCCTGTAATCTCAGCTACTGGGGAGGCTGAGGCAGGATAATCGCTTGAACCCAGAAGGCAGAGGTTGCAGTGAGCCGAGATCGTGCCATTGCATTCCAGCCTGGGTGACAAAAGCGAGACTGTCTCAAAAAAAAAAAAAAAAAAAAAAGGAAAAACCAAACCTTGTGTTTCATGGATCTCACATTCATCTCAGATATTTCTTGCCCTGGGAGATCCTCTGAATTCTCAGGACTGCTTCATGTCACCCCTTTATGCTCTACTATCTTCCCCTGCCTAGAAGGCAAGTAGGACTTTGAATCTCGCCTTTGATTCTACTGTGATCCTATCAAATGTAGTAATGCTAGAAATACAGGTCTGAAGTTTGGGAGAGAGATTGGCTCAGTATAGATTTGTAAAGCACAGTTGGATATGTGGTAGTTATATGAATGGGATTGGATGAAATTCTCTAGAGGTGTGTGGAATGGAAAGAGGTGGCCCAAGGAGGAAGAGAGAGAGAAAAATTGGAGAGGTAGAAGAACAATTTAGGAAAGAGTAATGTTCTAGAAACTAAGGAGAGAGTTTCACAACTGCAGTGGTGAAGCACTGTGAGTTCTTATTTGGCAATTTGGACTTCATTATTGTCTTATCACAGATAGGAAATGAAAGGTTGCAGGACATTTAGGAGAAAATATTAAGTGAGGACACAGAAGCAGTAAATGTCGTATACGCCTTTTAAACATTTTGGAGATTACCCATAGTAGGCCTGTCCCTTGGGTAAGGCAATTAGGGCAGCTTTCCTGGGCCCTATTTTGGGGTGGGGAATGACTCAGGGGCTTTATTATATGACTTTTTTTCTGAACATCAATAAAATTCAGTTCCAAAATTTTGTGATTAACTGTAGTCCTAAGAGCCTACGAAAAATGCAGATAATGGGCAGTTCCACATTGGTTGAATTGTCCCAGGCTTCTCTCTTCTAGAGATGCTGTCCCTTCCTTTTAATCCTGTAGTAGCTCCTATCACTGTTTTTTTTTTTTTTTTTTTTTTTTTTTGAGACAGAGTCACCCAGGCTGAGTGCAGTGGTGTGATCTCAGCTCACTGCAACTTCTGCCTCCTGGGTTCAAGTGATTCTCATGCCTCAGCCTCCTGAGTAACTGGGATTACAGGTGCGTGCCACCACACCTGGCTAATTTTTGTATTTTTACGGGGTTTTATCATGTTGCCTAGGCTAGTCTTGAACTCCTGACCTCAGGTGATCCACCTGCCTCAGCCTCCAAAGGTCCTGGGATTACAGGCGTGAGCCAAGGCTCGTGGCCTCCTGTCACTTTTTATAATTGTCGGTTTGTTTTTCCTCTCAGAAATGAAGCTCCTTAAAGCTCTCTATTATTGTTTTGAATTCCCAGGGCCTAGCATAATGCCCAGCACGTAATGTTGAGTGTTTGTTACGTGAGTGATTGAAGGAATAATCCAATACATATCTGTCTTAAGTACAAAAGAATTCCAATATGGTAGTCTCACAGAGTCAAAAAAGCAGAATGTTTCAGGAAAGAGGGATTGATAAACAGTTTCAAATGGTAGTGAAAGTATTGAAAACTGACCTTTGAATTTGGCTTCTAGAAGGTCATTGGTTTCCATAGTGAAAACTTTTATAGCAAAATGGTTGGAGTAGAAGTGGTTGAAGACTAAAGGAGAAATGAGATGTAAGAAACAACAAAGTTTGTGGGGGTGGGGGGTTGGTTTTATTTTTAAAGATTTGTATCTGAGCGTGACAGTATGTATCTGTAGTCCCAGCTATTTGGGAGGCTGTGGCTGGATGATAGCTTGAGCCCAGCAGCTTGAGGCTGCAGTGAGCCATGATTGCGCCATTGCACTCCAGCCTGGGTGACAGAGCGAGACCCTGACTCAAAAAATAAAATAAAATAAAACAAAACAAAATAAAATAAAATAAAATAAAAATAAAGATTTGAAGCTAGAGGGAAGAAACCATTGGAAAAGAAAGCCAAAGATCTGATGGAGGCGAATTTATTATCACGGTAATGTTATGCATTTGATTTGCATATATCTAAGTATTCCCACCAACATTTTTTTTTTTTTTTTTTGAGACAGAGTCTCACTCTGTCACCCAGGCTGGAGTGCTGGAGTGCAGTGGCATGATCTTGGCTCACTGCAACCTCCCGGGTTCAAGCAATTCTCCTGCCTCAGCCTCCCTAGTAGCTGAGACTACAGGCTCGTGCCATCACGCCCTGGTAATTTTTGTATTCTTAATAGAGATGAAGTTTCGCCATGTTGGCCAGGCTGGTCTCAGACTCCTGACCTCAGGTGATCCTCCCACTTTGGCCTCTCAAAGTGCTAGGATTACAGGCGTGAGCCACCACGCCTGGCCCTAACCAACATTTCAAGATAATATATTTCTCCTTCCACTTGGGTTTGATATATTAATGTATTTTGAACTTGAAGGCTTTTGCTGTGCTATTTGGGGCCCCTAGTGGTAAATCTAATAATGACATGTAATAGAACAGCTAATATGCCAGTTATTCCTTATGCAGGTTATTCTTCCCATGAGGATTAAATGAGGTTGGAATATGTAGTTACAGCAATAATAGTGATTCTTAATCATTTTTTTAAAGAGAGGGTCTCACCAGGCACGGTGGCTCACACCTGTAATCCCAACACTTTGGGAGGCCGAGGTGGGTGTATCACTTGAGGTCAGGAGTTTGAAACCAGCCTGGCCAACATGGTGACACCCCATCTCTACTAAAAAAAACTAAAATTAGCTGGGCGTGGTGGTGGACGGCTGTAATCTCAGCTACTCGGTAGGCTGAGACAGGAGAATTGCTTGAACCTGCGAGGCAGGAGGTTGCAGTGAGCTGAGGTTGGGTCATTGCACTACAGACTAGGTGACAAGAGCAAAACTCTGTCTCAAAATAAATAAATAAATAAATAAATAAAGGGTCTCACTTTGTTACTCAGACTGAAGTGCAGTGGTGTGATCATGACTCATTTCAATGTCCACCTCTCAGGCTCAAGTAATCCTCCCACCTCAGCCTCCCTAGTAGCTGGGACTACAGGTGTTCCGCCACTATGTCCAGCTAATTTTAAGAAATTTTTTAGTTTTTAAATTTTTTTGTAGAGATGGTGGTCTTGCTATGTTGTCCAGGCTGGCCTCGAACTCCTGGTCTCAAGCGATCCTCACACCTCAGCCTCCCCAAGTGCTGGGATTACCAGTGTAAGCCACCATGGCTGGCCGAAAATGAGTAATTTTTTTTTTTTTTTTTTGAAATGGAGTCTCGCTTTGTCGCCCAGGCTGGAGTGCAGTGGCGAGATCTTGGCTACTGCAACCTCCTCCTCCTGGGTTCAAGTGCTTCTCTTGCCTCAGACTCCTGAGTAGCTGAGACTATAGGCACAGGCCATCACAGCTGGCTAATTTTTGTATTTTTAATAGAGATGGGGTTTTGCCATCTTGGCCTGACTGGTCTTGAACTCCTGACCTCAAGTGATCCACCCCCCTCGGTCTCCCAAAGTGCTGCAATTACAGGCGTGAACCACTGTGCTCTGCACAAAAATGAGTGTAATATAGTTAAACAAATGCCTCTTTTCCCATTCTTTACTAACTTGTTATTTAAATGGGGCACGTTTTTACAACATAAGAAATAAACAGGCCAGGCGTGGTGGCCCACGCCTGTAATCTCAGCACTTTGAGAGGCAGAGGCGAGCCGATTACTTGAGGTCAGGAGTTTGAAACCAGCCTAGCCGACATGGTGAAACCCCGTCTCTACTAAAAGTACAAAATTTAGCCGGGCATGGTGGCACAGACTGTAATCCCAGCTAATCAGGAGGCTGAAGCAGGAGAATTGGTTGAACCCGGGAGGTGGAGGTTGCAGTGAGCCTAGATGGCAACACTGCACTCCAGCCTGGGTAACAGAGCAAGACTCCATCTCAAATGAAACAAACATACTAAAAACCTATTTACTTGTTTGATGTGAGTGTGCTTAGCTCTATTTCCCTTAAAGAGAGTCTTTTTTTTTGAGATGGAGTCTCACTCTGTTGCCCAGACTAGAGTGCAGTGGTGCAATCTCGGCTCACTGCAACCTCTGCCTCCTGTGTTCAAGCGATTCTCCTGCCTCAGCCTTCAAGTGGCTGGGACTACAGGCGTGTGCCACCACGCCCAGCTAATTTTTTGTATTTTTAGTATAGACGGCGTTTCACGCTGTTAGCCAGGATGGTCTCCATCTCCTGACCTCATGGTCCACCCACCTTGGTCTCCCAAAGAGCTGGGATTACAGGTGTGAGCCACTGCGCCCGGCCTAAAGAGAGTCTTTAGGTGAAAAATTTTTGTGAATATTGTGATTTCTCCTTAATAATTTCTTGTGTATGAATTTTATATAATTAAATGGCGTATCAAAAAAATCACCTATGTTAATTATGTTTTTGACTCAGTTATATTTTCTTTTGGCACATTATTAATATCCATATGCAAAAATATACTGACAATATATTAATTTTGGATTTTTCATTTTTATCAGAAATCATGAGTGGAGGATCTCAAGTCCACATTTTTTGGGGTGCTCCAGTTGCTCCACTGAAAATGACAATATCACAAGGCACAGTTGCTCCACTGAAAATGACAATATCACAAGGCACAGCTTCTTTAATGTCTGTTGCTGACCCCTGGAAAAAAATTCAGCTTTTATACAGTCAACATTCTTTATATCTGAGGGATGAAAAACAGCACAAAAATCTTGAAAACTATGAAGTCCCAGAATCTATTGGTTCTCCAGATCTTAGTGGTCATTTCTTAGCAAACTGTATGAATAGACATGTTCATGTGAAAGATGACTTTGTACATTCTGTTTCTGAAACCCAGAATATAGAATCCCAGAAGATTCACTCCTCTAGACTGAGTGATATAACTAGCTCTAATATGCAAATACGTGGATTTAAAAGCACAGTTCCGCATTTAACCAAAGAAGAAAAGGATCAAAAGCTTCTCAGTGAAAATAAAATTATAGATGAACGGCCTAAACATCAGGCAGATATATGTGGTCAGAACTTTAACACAAATTTGTTTCAGTTAGGCCATAAATGTGCAGCTATATTGGATTTGGTTTGTAGTACTGAACAAATTAATATAGGGCCTGAAGTGGTACAAAGAGAGTGTGTGCCAACAGAATATCATGAAATACAAAATCAGTGTTTGGGATTATTTTCCTCGAACGCAGTAGATAATTCAAGGTCTGAAGCAGCAGTTAGGAAGGTCTCAGACCTTAAAATATCAACTGATACAGAATTTCTCAGTATAATTACCTCCAGCCAGGTTGCTTTTTTAGCTCAAAAGAAAGATAAAGGGCGGAGTCCTATAAATAAAGGGAATGTAAACATGGAGGCTGAACCAAAGGCAAGTTACCGGGAGATAAGAATACCTGAAGAGAATTCGATTCAGCTTGATGGTTTTACAGAAGCATATGAAAGTGGACAAAACCAAGCATATTCCCTTGAACTTTTTAGTCCTGTTTGTCCTAAAACAGGAAATAGCTGCATTCACATAAACTCTGATAAAGGTCTTGAAGAACATACAGGATCTCAAGAACTTTTCAGTTCTGAAGATGAACTGCCACCAAATGAGATACGTATTGAGTTGTGTAGCTCAGGAATACTGTGTTCCCAGCTAAATACCTTCCACAAAAGTGCTATTAAAAGAAGCTGCACCTCTGAAGATAAAGTGGGCCAGTCTGAAGCTCTATCTAGAGTCCTTCAAGTAGCTAAGAAAATGAAGTTGATTTCTAATGGAGGAGATTCTGCTGTAGAAATAGATCGGAGGAATGTGTCTGAATTTAAGGGTATTAAAAAAACATCATTAATAAAAAACTGTGATTCTAAAAGCCAGAAGTATAATTGTTTAGTCATGGTGCTATCTCCATGCCATGTGAAGGAAATAAACATAAAATTCGGACCAAATTCTGGCTCTAAAGTGCCTTTAGCAACAGTTACAGTAATTGATCAATCAGAAACTAAGAAGAAGGTTTTTCTGTGGAGGACTGCAGCATTCTGGGCATTTACAGTGTTTCTTGGAGATATAATTTTACTCACAGGTGAGGTCATTATGGTATAGTGATAGCTTATTTTATAAAGCTAAGTTTTGTTTGTTTTTGTTTTTCTCCCACTTAGTCTTTGAAGACTCAATCTTTAGTCATTTGCCTCTTCTGAGCTCAGCGTAATTGATCCCTTTATCGCATCTGCATTGTTCTCCTTCCCATTGTCCACTCTCCTGCCCATTGCCACTTCTGGGCCTCTGTTCTATCCTTCTGAGCTCTGCCCCTTCTTTCCACTTATCCCATCCTTTAATAAGCCTTCCCTAGTCAGGTGCAGTGGGTCATACTTGTAATCCCAGCACTTTGGGAGGCTGAGGCAGGAAGATTGCTTGAGGCCAGGAATTTGAGACCAGCCTTGGCAACATAGACCCCGTCTCTACAAAAAATAAAGTAAGTTTTGTGTGCCTGTAGTCCCAGCTACCCAGGAGGCTGACGTGGGAGGATTGCTTGAGCCCAGGAGGTTGAGGCTGCAGTGAGCTTTGATTGGGCTACTGCACTCCAGCCTGAGCAACAGAGTTAGACCTTTCTGCTTCTTTACCTAATGTCGAATAATGCTGTGCACATTGTGTTCTTACTGAGGGAACAGTTATTGATTTCTATTGCTTTATTTTACTATTAAAATTATATTAATTACACTTGGAAATATGGAAAGGAAAAAACTGGTATTATACCAACTTCATATAACCACCAATAGAGTTCTAGAGTGTTACCTTCCAGTTATTTTCTCTGTTCTCCTTAAAATGTGTGTGCATGTGTGTATATATCACACACAGAAGCTCATATTTATTGGGAGCTTAGTTTGTGAGACCCTGTTTTAGATTTTACATGCATATTTCGTTACATCAAGTATATGAGGAAGGTACTGATTTTTATCCCCACTTTTCAGTTGAGGAAGCTGAAGCCCAGAGAAGTAAAGTAACTTGTCCAATGTCATACATCTAGGAAGTGGCAAAGCTATAGTTTCTCCTAGACTCCAGAATTTATACTCTTACTATATAGTTGTAACCATAAAGAACATTTTGTTTTTTTAATTTTTAATTTATTTTTAATTTATTTATTTTTAAGAGACAGAGTCTTGCTATGTTGCCAAGTGCAGTGAGTACTCACGGGCACAGTCCGATTACTGATCAGCATGAGAATTTTTAAATTGTTATTTTTAATTTTTTGTTTGTTTGTTTAATAGGGACAGGATCTCACTGCATTACCTAGGCTGATCTCCAACTCCTGGGCTCAATTGATCCTCCTGCCACAGCCGCCCAAAGTGCTAGGATTACAGGCGTGAGCTACCGTGCCCATGGTATTTTTAACATGCCCTTGTTTCCAACCTGGACCAGTTCACCCCTCCTTAGGGAACCTGTGGTCCTCCACTCCCAGGAGGTCACTATATTGATGGCAAGCTTAGTGCAGACACCTGATGGCAGCTACAACTCTGAACTCTTGGGCTCAAGTGAGCCTCCTGCCTCAGTCTCCCAAGTAGCTAGGAATACAGGCACGCATGCCGCTGCACCCAGAGAGAATATTTAATTTTTTTTTTTTTTTTTGAGACAGAGTCTTGCTCTGTCACCCAGGCTGGAGCGCAGTGGCACAATCTTGGCTCACTGCAACCTCCGCCTCCTGGGTGCAGGTGATTCTCCTGCCTCAGCCTCTCGAGTAGCTGAGATTACAGGTGCACGCCACCATGCCTGGCTAATTTTTGTATTTTTAGTGGAGACGGTGTTTCACCATGTTGGCCAGGCTGGTTTCGAACTCCTGTCCTCAGGTGATCCACCCACCTCACCCTCCCAAAATGCTAGGATTGCAGGTGTGAGCCACTGTGCCTGGCCAGAATATGTTTTCACCGAACACACCTAACATTGTGTTACATGTTCTTTGTTGATTTAAAATTGACACACGGTGTATTAGAGCAGGAGGAAGTTGATTAAGCTTAATAAAATATCCAATGAAAGAATGTGATACAGAGGAGGTATTTAGAAAAAGAAAACTTCAAAGCAATATTGATAGTCCTACCAAATAATTTACAGGAGGAATGAGAACCTTAGCTAATGTACCTTGGTGTTCCTGTAGGATTGTCAAGTACAATCTTTTATAAAGAGGTAAACACAAGATTGTAATGAACAGGCTTAGCATAGCCACATCCCACTGGCAGCATTAGCTATTATTATTTATATGTGATTATATTATTGGAGGTTCAATTCACCTAACTCTCTGTTCTGATTCAGTGCTTGCTGAATACCTTTTTGCTTGTAATTTGGCTTTCTAGTTGTAGAGCTGCCCATAGCATGAGAACAGGCTGAAATACTATTTTTGGGGGCAATTAATGCCTCATTGTAAATGAAAAAAAAATTGCTTTTTTTTTTTCTTTAATTTGTTTCATTAATTGATTTAGTATGAGTTTATGTTGCAGTTGGAGTGTTAACAAAATTAAGTTTCCCAGACTGTAAAAGAGGGCTGGATCCTGGACCATGGTCATTTTACCAAGGCAATTAATGTCACCAGGGACCTCTCAGGGGCCTTTTCCTTTTTCCTAGGTAGGTGTAAACTCAACTCTGCAATCTCTGTATTTTTTCCTAACATCTCTATAGTTGTTAACAACTAGGTAACATTCTCTCTGGTGGCTTCAATGCAATTTACTTAACATTTTCCTATTATAAGACATTTAGATGATTTCTATGAACTTTTTTTAAAAAATCAGATTTTTTTGTCTTTTTAAGAAAAAGATGATCTAGTTCACTGATTTCTGAATAAGTTTCTTTTGTGTGGAACAGATGGAAACTTTGAGGAAAAAAAGAAATCTACACTGTTCTGTTGTCCTAATGAGGCAGTGAACTTAGATGGATAGCTTAGATAGTTCATACTACCTATTGATATATACCCCCAAACAGAAATATTCTTTTTTTTTTTTTTTTTTTGAGATGGAGTCTCGCTCTGTCGCCAAGGCTGGAGTGCAGTGGCACAATCTCAGCTTACTGCAACCTCTGCCTCCTGGGTTCAAGTGATTCTCCTGCCTCAGCCTCCTGAGTAACTGGGACTACAGGAGCCCGCCACCATGCCTGACTAATTTTTGTATTTTTAGTAAAGACAGGGTTTCACCATATTGGCCGGGCTGGTCTCAAACTCCTGACCTTGTGATCCGCCCACCTCGGCCTCCCAAAGTTCTGGGATTACAGGCGTGAGCCACCACGCCCGGCCCAAACTGAAAAATTTTAAGTAACAGATGTATTCCAGACCTTGTTGAATACCAACACAGTAGACAGTTTGCTATTATATCTTCTAGCAATAGAATGAAAAGATGCCAAAAATAAGGATTACCTAAGGGAGACTACTGACTAGAATTAGAAGAAGATGGGAGGCTTAACATTGGGAAACAACAGTGTTTAAAGGACAGACAGAATAAAGACTAGGAGTGGGGGCATGTCAGTGGGAGGGCAGGAAGGAGCCAGGAGGCCAGGGCGGGCTACCCATCCCCTCCATGCACCACTAGTGATTACCATGTCACTAATCCAACGTAGGCTTCACAGTCCTAGCTTTCAGAACGCTCTCCTTGAAATTTCTCATCTGTTCCTTTTTTCTGAAGAACATGCATCCTGAATGTTGGATCATGAAAAGTCTTGAATGCTGTACTAGCTCTTCCTGGCTAGGCAGTGGGGAACCACTGTTTTTTAGTAAGTCACCTGAATGATATATCACTCATTAATACTCTGGTAAATGATTCATTAACATTGTAAGAAATGGGTTGCAGGCAGGACAAGCACCTGTTGGGAGGGAAAGGAATGTGTGATGTAAAACAGTAGTAGTCGCAGGGCATGGGCACATTTAAGCAGCAAAGGGGTAGGTGGGGGCTTGTGGCAAGAAGTGGGAAGGGAGAGGCAAGATGACTTCAGATTTTAGTTTACTTGATTAGCAGCATAGTGTCAACAAATGAGTTGGGCACTATGAAAGGAAAAGCAGGTTTGGACATTGCTGAGTTTGGGGAGCCAATAGAATATCCAGGTGGGAATTTCCATCAGGCAGTTGTAGATAAAAGGTTCAAAAGCTGAGGAAAGGGTCTGGAATCTAAATCTGCAAGTAATCACTTGGAATTTATACATCCTTGTTTTTCTTTCCTATTATCTCTAAATTATTTCGCTATTGTTAATATATGTTTATACCTCTGACACTGTATGCTGATTAGATCCTGCCTTAGAGATAGCTCCCTTCCCCTCTTTCTCTTTATAGCTCACAAGTTTTGCTCTACTTACAATTGTTTCTACCTGTTGGTATGTTTAGTTCTACATGATTCTACTCTATCCGTCTTAGATACACAGCTCTCTCTTTCCAATTGGAAAATGTTCCCTACCTCCAAAGTCTTTCACTTTTAACTTCTATGGAAGATAATTATCATGCCATTTAGGGAAAAATAATCAAGTGTGTTAAGAATGCCTTATATTCAGATATATTTATAGTAGAAGGGACCAGTGCATACTGAATATTATTACTCTCCTAGGCACTACGACTTTGGAACCACTACTTTGCCCTCTGCTAAAAAAATTATTTTTAATTTATCAGAAATATACATGATAACATTTTCCTTATGTAAATAAAAACTATTAAACCTTTTTTATATAGAGCAGTGGACTTCCATACTGATATCGTTTGAATATAAAGAAGCAATTTTGTTAATTTACCTAGATTTAGATTTTAGATTTGCGGTTTTGTCATTTCGTGCCTTTAGGCAGGTTATTTAACCTATTTGATCTCTAGTTGCTTGGTATATGGGAGGCATGCATAATATTTTGCTGCGACTGGTAAGTTAACCACATTGTGAAGGAATTTATGGCGTGATCAGAATGTTTTTTCTCTCTCTAGATGTTGTTATTCATGAGGACCAATGGGTTGGCGAGACAGTACTACAATCAACATTTAGCAGTCAGTTATTAAATCTTGGGAGTTATTCATCTATTCAGCCTGAAGAATGTAAGGCACATTTTAAATGAAATAATATATTAGTGTTTAAAGTATAAAAACATACTAGGAAAGATTAGGGTTAAAATGGTTCTTTTACAAAATGTTTTCTAAACAGTTGGAGAGTATTGGTTTCTTTTCGTTAGTAAGAATGAAAATAGAATTTTAGGAAATGAACTTGTACATTGTAAATCACATTTATTTTAAGAAGTATTGGGTCTCATCTTTCGTTTTCTTAGGCAGTCAGTATAGTGGTGGTTCTTCAGCTTTTAGGGAGTCAAAGACCTCTTTGAGAATCTATAGACCATTTCTCCAGAAAACTGGACTTATGTAGATAGGCACAAAATTTACTTATAATTCTAAAGCATTCCATGGACCTCTGAAGTTCTTCTGTGGAACTTCTGAGCCTCTGATTAAGAATCCTTGAGGTAATAAAAATGGATTGGTCTCATATTCAGACAGCTGTGGTTTGAATCCTTATTCTCCTATCTCCCACTGCTAAGAAAAGCTATCTTCCTTCTTTAACGTCCAGTTTTCTCTTCTTTAAAAGAAGCTGTTTAATGAAGAAACTAGCAGCTATGTCCTTCTCGAGGAAATAAAATAAAATAAAATAAAGAAAGAAAACAAAGTAAGGGAAACAGTATAAACTTGTGGTTATGGTCACTGGATTCAGATAGACCAGGATTTGAATCCTGGCCCTCTTACTTCCAGTCTTTGTCTTTAGGCAAGTTATTTCACTTCACTATACCTCTGTCTCCTTTTCTGTGAAATGGAGATAAAAATACATACATACCTTATAGGGTTGTTATGAAGATTAAGTAAGGAAATGAATATAAGATGTTGAACCTGCACATAATGTAGTACTAACATAGTAAATATTAGAGGGAGAAATAATAAGCTAGCAAAATATATTTGATAAAATTCTGAAATATCATACAAGAAAATAGCTGGAGAAATATACCGATTATACAAGAAGATAACTGGAATAACAGGAAAGTTGTAGGATGTATATAGAAGACAGAGCATGGAATTCCTATCTTTGAATTCTTAAAGAAAGGCAGAGCAAGTAGAAGGGAAGAGCAACAATTAGAATAACAAGAACTGTGTTTGGAATGGGCAAGGTTTCATTATATACTAGGGTGGCCCATCAGCAGAAAATCAACTCTTGACATATTTCATAGACAACTAAAATAGAGTTCTTCATCTGTCCAATATATATTTATTATGTGTTGACATTGTTTCAGGCACTGTGCTTACTGTACACTGGGGGTACAATGGTGCCTGCCCTCCTGGAGCTTATGTTCTCATGTGGAAGACAGACCAAAAAAAATGAATGAAACAGACATATAAGTAAAATATTTGCAGGTGATAATGAGTGCTATGAAGGAAACTAACAAAGGGCTAAGATACAGAATGCCATGGTTCTAGTTGAGAAGGATTGATCATGGAGTAGAATCAGGGTTAGGAAGTTGTTACAATAGCTGCAGTTGAGAGATGACAGGAGGCCAATGGAGCTAAAGAGCTGAGATATATTCGTAAATAGAGTTAATAGGATTTTCTGATGATGTGGGTCTGGGGATGCGGGAAGAGGGACAATCTACTGCTACTGGATTACTGGTTTAAGTAACTAGGTAGGCTTTACTGGGAAAGACTGAGAGGGAACTGGTTTGTGGGGAAAAGGGCTATGTTTCAAGGCATGTTAAGTTTTAGGTATCTTTGAGATATTCAAGTGGAGATGTCATATAAGAACTGGAAACAAAGTTCAGGACTCAGAAGACAGGTTTAAAATTAAGAGGCAAATTTTAAAGTTATTAGCATACAGATAATATTTCAAATTTAAAAGTTTTTTAAATAATAAATATTATCTGTATAATTATAGAATCACAGGGGATTGTAAAAATAATACATAAAGTCCCATGAACTCTTCATCTAGCTTCTCCCAGTGGTGATATCTTATATAACTTTAGTACAATATCAACAACAGGAAATCAACATTTGTATAATAATATACTAGGATACTTTCCCTTTCAGTATCAATAAATATAGTATCAGCCTGGCACAGTGGCTTATGCCTGTAATCCCAGCACTCTGAGTGGCTGAGGCAGGAGGATTACTTGGGCCCAGGAGCTCGACACCAGCCCGGATGATATGGTGAAACCTCATCTCTACTAAAAATACAAAAAAATTAGTCAGGTGTAGTGGTGCACACCTATAGTTACAGCTACTGGGGAGGCTTAAGTGGGAAAGAAAGTTGAGGCTGCAGTGAGCCATGATTGTACCACAGCACTTCAGCCTGGGTGACCGGAGTCAGACCTTGTCTCAAAAAATTATTTTTTTCTTAAATAAATAAATATAGCATCAATACAGCATTATAATATGATTAAAACTATATCAATAAAATAGATATACTTAGTCCTAATGCCAGTGTCTTATTTAATAGAAAAGCACTCGAGGCATTGTCATTAAAACCAGGAAAAAGATAAGGATGTCCACTATCTCTGCAACTATTCATCTTATACTAGAATTATCAACCAATGCACTCAGACAAGAAGAGGCATCTGGTCTGGCGTGGTGGCTCACACCTGTAATCCCAGCACCTTGGGAGGCCAAGGTGGGCGGATCACTTGAGGCCAGGAGTTTGGGACCAGCCTGGCCAACATAGCAAAACCCTGTCTGTAGTAAAAAGATAAAAAATTAGCCAGGTGTGGTGGTGCATGCCTGTGGTCCCAGCTACTCAAGAGGCTGAGGCATGAGAATTGCCTGAACCTGGGAGGTGGAGGTTGCAGTGAGCACCACTACACTGCACTGCAGCCTGAGTGACAGCACGAGATTCTGTCTCAAAAAAAAAAAAGAAAGAAGAGGCATTTGAATGGATAAAGAAGAATGAAAATTATCTCTATTTGCAAATGCTCTGATAACATACCTGAAAACTCCAGGGAATCAAAGTTAAAACAAATTTAAATAATAAGATAATTC
The DNA here is from genome assembly GCF_028878055.3 of Symphalangus syndactylus. NCBI lineage: Eukaryota > Metazoa > Chordata > Mammalia > Primates > Hylobatidae > Symphalangus > Symphalangus syndactylus. The sequence goes on from NC_072426.2 coordinate 86,280,915, forward strand.
CTGTGATATATCCTGTGATATATCCTGTGACATAACAGGATATAACAAGATATATCCTGTGATATAACAGGATGCAAAATTAATGTTAAAAAATATCATTAGGCTGAGTGCAGTGGTTTACGTCTGTAATTCTAGCACTTTGGGAGATGAAAGTGGGTGGACAGCTTGAGCCCAGGAATTCAAGACCAGCCTGGGCTACAAAAAAAAAAAAAAAAAAGAAAAAGAAAAAAAAGCTGGGTGTGGTAGCACACACCTGTGGTCCCAGCTGTTTGGGAGGCTGAGGTAAAAGGATTGCTTGGCCCAGGCTGGGGGATGAGGTTGCAGTGAGCTGTGATTGCACCACGGTACTCCAGCCTGAGCAACAGAGCAAGGCCCTGTCTCAAAAAAAAATAATAATAGTAATTAGACTTAATATACACAAATAATAAATGGGCATAATGATAGTGAAAAACTCATTTACTATAGTAATAAAGAAGATTGTTCAAAATACAGTTAATAAGAAATATGCAAAACCTATATGAGGAAAAAATTTAAACACTCCAGAAAGAAATGAAGACATGAATAAATGGAAAGACATTCCCTGTTCTTGGATAGGATGACTCAACATTATAATGATGTTAGTTCTTCCTAAGTTAATATGTAAATTCAGTGTAGTTCCAATGAAAATATATATGTTATGGCATATAAAAGTTGATACTAAAGCTCATATGGGAAAACAGACATGCAAGAATAGCTAGGAAAAGACTGACAAAGGAAAACTACAGAGGAGGGGAACTAGCTTTACCAGATGTTAAAACATGCTATAAAGCCTCTGTAATTAAAACAGTGAAGTACTGATGCATGAATAGACAAGTAGACCAGTGGAACAGAGTAAGAAGATTAGAATTAGACCCACCTACGTATAGCAATTTAATATATGACAAAGATAGTATCTGGAATCAGTGAGATAAAGCTAACTTCTTAATGTGCTGAGACAACTGGGTAGCCATTTGGAAAAAAGGGAAAATTGGACACATATCTCACAACAGTAATAAACACCATATGGATTAATAATCTAAATGTAAAAAATAAAATCATGCAACAACAAGAAGGAAACCTGAATGAATCCTCTGTAATCTTGGTGTAGGGAAAGGCTTTTTCTTAATATTACTCAGAATCCAGGGGCAGTAGAAAATAAACTGATACATTTTACTATAGAAAAATACATTTTGCATAACCAAAACACCATAAACAAAGTCAAAAGACAACTGACAAACTTGGAGAAAATATTTGTAACATATAACAAAAGGCTAATATCCCTAATATATAAAGAACTTTTAAACCTTGAGTGACAAAGGCTGGGTGTGGTCGTTCACACTGGTAATCATAGCATTTTGGAAGGCTGAGGTGGGAGAATCACTTGAGCTCAGGAGTTTGAGTCCAGCCTGGGCAACATAGTTAGACCCTGTCTCTACAAAAAGTCAAAAAATTAGCCAGGTGTGGTGATGCATGCCTATGGTCCCAGCTACATAGGAGGCTGAGGCAGGAGGATTGTTTGAGCCCAGGAGGTCAAGGCTGCAGTGAGCTGTATTCATGCCACTGCACTCTAGCCTGGCAAAAGGGAAAATGTGAAAAAGAGATGAACAGTCAATTTTCAAAAAAAGATATAAAAATGGCTATCAAATATAACTTATTAGAGAAATTCAAATTAAAACTACATGGAGATACAATTTCTCACCTATCAGATTGGCAAAATTAAAAAAAAGACAGCACATTCTGTTGGTGAAACTGTGAGGTAATGTGTCCTCTTATACATTGGTGGTAGGAATGCAAATTGCTACAACCCTTGTGAAGGGATATTTGGCAATATCTAACAAAATTACTTATGTACTTATCTTTCAACCTAGCAATCCAACTTCTAGGAATCTACCCTGAAGCTACACCTCCAACAATATGAAAATACATATCACAAGGTTATTCATTGCAGTATTGTTTATAATTGCAAAATATATAGGAGAATGATTCAGTAAGTTATGGCACATTCACATAGTGGAACACTATGTACTATGCAGCTGTACAAAAAGAATGAAAAAGATCTCTATGAACTGATATGGAGTGATTCCCAGGACATACTGTTATGTACACCATATACACCATGGAATTCTACGCAGCCATAAAAAGGAATGAAATCAGGCTGGTGCAGTGGCTCATGCCTGTAATTCCCACACTTTGACAGGCTGAGGCAGGCAGATCGCTTGAGTCCAGGAGTTTGAGACCAGCCTGGGCAACGTGGCAAAACCCTGTCTCTACAAAAAATACAAAAAAATTAGTTAGGTGTGGTGGTGCACACCTGTGGCCCCAGCTATTTGGGAGACTGAAGTGAGAGGATCACCTGAGCCCAGGAGGTGGAGTTTACAGTGAGCTGAGATTGTGCCACTGCATTCCAGCCTGGGCAACAGAGTGACACCTTGTCTCAAAAAAATAAAAAATAAATAAATTGCAGCAACACAGATGCAGTTGGAGGCAATTATCCTAAGTGAGTTGAGGGAGGAACAGGAAACCAAATAACATGTATTCTCACTTATAAGTGGGAGCTAAACACTGGCTACTCATGGACATAGAGGTGGCAACAATACACACTGGGGACTACTAGAGGGAGAGGGTTGAAAAACTACCTGTTGGGTACTGTGCTCAGTACCTGGGTGACAGGATCACTTGTACCCCAAAGTTCAGTATCACACAGTATATCCAGGTAACAGACCTGCACATATACACCCGAATCTAAAGTAAAAGTTGAAAAGAAAAGACTTCTGTTCTTTCATCTTTTTTTTTTTTTTTTTTTGTTTTTTTTTTTTTTTGAGACGGAGTCTCGCTCTGTCACCCAGGCTGGAGTGCAGTGGCGCAATCTCGGCTCACTGCAAGCTCCGCCTCCCGGGTTCACGCCATTCTCCTGCCTCAGCCTCTCCGAGTAGCTGGGACTACAGGCGCCCACCACCACGCCCGGCTAATTTTTTTTTGTATTTTTAGTAGAGACGGGGTTTCACCGTGGTCTCGATCTCCTGACCTCGTGATCCACCCGCCTCGGCCTCCCAAAGTGCTGGGATTACAAGCGTGAGCCACCGCGCCCGGCCTGTTCTTTCATCTTTATAGTGAGGTGTTACATGTTTTACAAACCTAGTTCTGATAATGTGACAGGAATATAAATTTATCTTGAATATTATTAAATATATAAGTCAAAGATCAACACAGTGTTTCCATGAGGTAGACTTTTTTTTGGAATCTAAATAACCATGTGTTTCCATGTACATTTTTATGAATCAGGGACAAATATATAATTTGATGTCAGAGATGTTTTTGTTCCCCAAAAGCTCTATCTTGTTCATGAAAAACGAAGCCCAGAGAAGTTATGTACAAGTTCACAGAGCTTATTATTGATAAAACCAGAATTTGAATACAGCTCTTCTGATTCCAGATTTGCTGGAAATACTGTGAAAGAAGAATTCAGTCTGGTAGTATTACTTGTGGTTTTAATTTTTTCTTTGTAACTTTAGTTTGAATTTTATGTGTGTGTGAGCATCTGCATTTACTTTTAAAAACTTTTATTGTAAAAGCCTTCAAGCATATACAAAAGTGTAGAATACAAAGCATAATGAACTTAAGTACCTATTAGCCAGCTTATTAAAACATGGTCAGTCTTGTTTCACCTGTTACATCCCTTTTCTTTTACTGTCTAAAGAAAGGAAAGAGGAATCACAAATCAGTTTATGGACTCTGCTTTCTAAAAAGTACTTCAGTGTTTATTGCCAATATCTTATTTTGGTCAGCAATCAATCACGTCCTCAAGCATACTTCTCTTACGTTCAGAGAAATTAAAATTTAATCAGCAAAACTCATCAGCCTATACATTTAAAATATATGCATGTTATTGCACAGAAACTATACCTTAATAAAAAGTGAGAAAAAAATGAGACAGGAAAGAGAAAAACATTTAAAAGACATAGTAACTGAAGAATTAAATAACCAATCCAACACTTGAAAAATATTACAATGTAGCACATGCTGAAAAGCTCTCTGAGTTCAGGGAAAGAAACAGCACTGTGAATCTATAGTGGTCATCATTCTGTGTGGTATTGGGTAGGATGAGAAGACCGCCTTGCAGCTGGAAATTGGTGCGGACGGAGGCCTCGCTGTGGAAAGAGTAAGGCACACTCAAGGAAAGAACCAGTGAGGTGGCTCTGAGCCTGTTTCAGAAGGGAAGTCCCCAGGGGCTTGAGGAAGAATGGCAGAGGCTGGGATAGTTGGGAAAGGAGGATCAAATCAGACTCCAGGGATTGGGGAACCGACTGGCTGTTACAGGGTGGTGGAGTCAAAAAAGAACAGAAATTTTGTGTTTGGTTAATTGATAGAAAAATGATATTATTAACATAGTAAAGAAGTATGGGAACAGCAGATGTTTTTTGGGGATAGTAAATAATTCCATTTCCATTGATTAAACATATCGTTTATTTTTACATCTAAACTGATTCAAGACTTAGCTATTGTACGTTTTAGAGAAAACAAAACTATATTTTATATCTAATCATACTTTACAACATAAAATACAGTTCTAAAAAATATTGTTTGTCAAGAAAAATATTATGTTGCCATCTTTTGTCTGTATGTATGTTTTTTTTCCTTAGGTTCCAGTGTAGTTAGTGACGTTGTACTTCAAGACTTACTGGCATATGTGTCCTCAAAACATTCCTACCTCAGAGATCTTCCTCCGAGGCAGCCTCAGAGGGTAAACAGTATAGATTTTGTAGAATTGGAGCACCTTCAACCTGATGTATTAGTCCACGCAGTACTAAGAGTTGTTGATTTCACTATACTGACAGGTAAACATTTTGACTGCCACCTTAATTTTAGATTATGAAAAAAATTAAGATACAAGACCATCTTAGTGTACCATTTGGTTATCACTATATATGTATCATCAGCTATTAAAGTATGGTATCACATGTGATAGAGTAATACCAACTAAGATACTCATTTTCCTTTTCCAGAGGCGGTATACAGTTATAGAGGACAGAAGCAGAAAAAAGTTATGTTAACAGTGGAACAGGCCCAAGATCAACATTATGTGCTTGTATTATGGGGTCCTGGAGCAGCCTGGTACCCTCAACTTCAAAGGAAAAAAGGTAAATACACCAAAAAGCATTTAACCTATTTATATTTCGGTAAATGATTAATGTTTATGAGCCCAAGATGGAGAAAATCTTAAGAGATGAGACAGCATTTGAAATACAAATGATCATGATTGAATATTCTTCTGCAAATTTCTTCTGTTAAAATTTTGTACCTCTTGTAGCAATTCATTTATCTAATAAGTCTTCATTAATTAATGGTGGTGAAATAAAGGCTTAAATTTATTCTCAGATATACTACTTTACCTTTTTAGTGAAGATCTTACCTCCTTCAAATAATGTTCTTTAAACACTTAATTCTGGAGAAGCTTCTACAATTTTTTTTCAGCCAAAGTACTCTGATAAATAAACGCTATGATTATAAGGCAGATGTCAGGGGAGTTACCTTAACTCTTTCAAGTCACAATTACTGTTCAATAAATTACTGTTTCATATTTTTATTATACTTGTTTTAAAAGCATGCACTGTTAGCCATCCCTAGAATGTTCCATGTTAAAATATGACCCATGATTACATTTTTCTTTAAAGCATAAATTATTTCTGGTATAATGAATTAAATGGAATTGATGTTTCATTAAAATAGTATAGTATCTTCCCTTTGCTATTGTGAAATCCTTTAGTTGTAACAATCAAAGACAGTTTCATTCGTGGCTTATGAGTTATTTTTCCCTGCTAAATTAATTTAGAGATTGATTCAGTATATTATTATTTTTTACCTGAAAGAGTTAATGTCTCTCCAAACTTCTGCCTTCCAAATAGTTATTTGTAGATAGAATCTGTCACATTGTCTCTCTTAATCATTAATAGCTATGACTAGGATTTGAGATAAGTCTAACTTTGGACTTTTATGTTAAGATCAAACAGGGACAGATGTTTGGTTGAGCAAGCTGACAAACATGTATTAGTGATAGACTAACTACGATCATTGACCACCATAGCCTGGCTGAGAACATGAGTCTAGTGCATGCTACACAAGAATGTAGGTCACAAGTATAGTGGAGCTGTAACAAAGCAGATTGCTCCATGTTTAATGTGAATATTCTTTGAAAATTAATAGTTTTTTGGTTAATAGAAGAGAAATTACAGTTGTCTCTAGGTGATTCTATGGTGTTTAGGTTAGTATTGAAAACATATGAATCCAGGAATTAAGATGTTTGTTGTTCTTTGTACATTCATTCATCCAGCCCCCCTTATTTATAACCATCATTTTAAAGTTTTAACATCTACTTCAATACCTCACATCAGTTTTTTAAGATAAAAATACCAATTTTGAAGGATTACTTAAGTAATTCTATTTTCCTGATTTTACTTTTCTTTTCAAGAGACCAGCCCCATTTCCAAATTCCCAGCAAAGAGAATCTGATTGCCCAGAGTAAATTTGATTCAAAAAACTGTGATCAAAGGTCAGGAGATCGAGACCATCCTGGCTAACACGGTGAAACCCCGTCTCTACTAAAAATACAAAAAAATTAGCCGGGCGTGTTGGCGGGCGCCTGTAGTCCCAGCTACTCGGGAGGCTAAGGCAGGAGAATGGCATGAACCCGGGAGGCGGAGCTTACAGTGAGCCGAGATCGCGCCACTGCACTCCAGCCTGGGCAACAGAGCGAGACTCTGTCTCAAAAAAAAAAAAAAAAAAAAAAAAAAAAAACTGTGATCAGGAAGACAGGGTCACACAATACAAATATGAGAGCTTGAGCTTATTTCAGTGGATGGGAAAACAGTTAAGGGAATCATTTGTGGTCTGGGTGAATACATAAAGATATTCATTACCAAAAATGTGTATGTTCATTAGCTTAGAAAGATATATGTAATATATTATTTAGTTTAAAAAGTAGATTATAGGCCAGGTGTGGTGGCTCACGCCTGTTAACCCAGTACCTTGGGAGGCTGAGGTGGGTGGATTGCTTGAGCCCAGGAGTTCAAGTTCTCATCTTAAAAAAAATAAAAATTAAAAAAAATTGGATTGTAAAACTTCACGTATAGAAAATATATTATGTTAACATATAATAAATATTTTTATGTTTATATAAGTTAATACATAAAAATTTTCAAGAAAACCCTTTATATATAATAGTATCTCATTTTAATAAAAATATATCTATAAGTATGTATGTACATTTGAAAATCTGGAAATATGTATGTATACCAAAATGCTAGCAGTGGTTGTTTCTGTATGGTAGTATTATGTGTGCTTTAATTTTTTCTTTATACCTTTAGTTTGAATTTTATGTGTGTGTGAGCATCTGCATTTACTTTTAAAAACTTTTATTATAAAAGCCTTCAAGCATATACAAAAGTAGAGAGAATACTAAGCATAAGGAACTTTTTTTTTTTTTTTTGAGACAGAGTTTCATTCTTGTCACCCAGGCTGGAGTGTAGTGGCCTGATCTCTGCTCACTGCAACCTCCGCCTCCTGGGTTCAAGTTATTCTCCTGACTCAGCCTCCCAAGTAACTGGAATTACAGGCATGTGCCACCACGCCCAGCTTATTTTTGTATTTTTAGTAGAGACGAGATTTCACCATGTTGGCCAGGCTGGTCTCCAACTCCTGACCTCAGGTGATTCACCCACCTCAGCCTCCCAAAGTGCTGGGATTATAGGCATGAGCCAGCCACCATGCCTGGCCAGCATAATGAACTTAGGTACCTATTAGCCAGCTTATTAAAACACGGTCAGTCTTGTTTCACCTGTTACCTCCCTTGTCTTTACTGCTTAAATATTTTACAATAAATATATTTTATTTTATAATTAAAAATAAAATTAAAACCTTGTGCTTTTTAAAATAAAAGAATAGTTAATGTTTGGAAAATCTAGCTAACAATGTGAGAAAAAATAGAATTAAATTTATACTTTATGTTTGTGCCAGTGTAAATTTCAGATACATTAGAGATTTAAATATAAAAATAATGAAACAATGAATAGTAGAAGAAAATATAGGCAAAATTATTTGTAATGCAAAGGTTGGTAGGGTAAATAAAATCCAGCAACAAAAACTATTATACATAAAAACCACCATGTACAAAATTGAAGGGCAGCCAAAAAAAACAGAAAAAAAATTGCATTGTCAGAAAATAATGCAGTAAGCAAAAGACACATATCTATAGAGATAAATGGGGAAAGGAAATGAGTAGGCAAGTCCACAAAGAAGAAATAAAAATGGCCCATAAATATATGGAAAAATTGTTCTTTTTTTTTTTTGAGACAGAGTCTCGCTCTGTCGCCCAGGCTGGAGTGCAGTGGCGCAATCTCCGCGCACTGCAAGCTCCGCCTCCCGGGTTCACGCCATTCTCCTGCCTCAGCCTCTCCAAGTAGCTGGGACTACAGGCGCCCGCCAACCACGCCCGGCTAATTTTTTGTATTTTTAGTAGAGACGGGGTTTCACCGTGGTCTCGATCTCCTGACCTCGTGATCCGCCCGCCTCGGCCTCCCAAAGTGCTAGGATTACAAGCGTGAGCCACCGCGCCCGGCCGGAAAAATTGTTCTTACAAGTAATTGAAAACACACAAAGTAATGATGATAGATGATTTTTCTTTTAAGAAATTGGTAGAGAAGATATGGGAAAACAGCTACTGTCATCAGCTATTGGAAATGCAAACTGGCAGAACCTTTCTTGAGGATAACTGACAATTAATATGAACAAATTGGGGGTACTTTTAGCCCAATCATTTTAGCTGTAGGAACTTATCATAACTATGTATAAAGATGTAGCTGAAAATGGGTTTATCATGGTATCATGTATAATTGTGAAAAATAAAAAAACAACCAGAGTCCCTCAAAATAGAAGTTTGCTGTAATAATTTTTAAGATTTTGGTGTATCTGGACAATGGCATGTTATGTAATATTTAAAAGCAATACATATAAAACTATATTTGACTTATTAAGTCAATCCCAATAAATAAAATCTCAAACAACTGGTTGTCTGCTAAAATGTTAACTGCTTATTTAGGGTGTTGAGATTATGGCTGCTATATGTTTATTTACTTGGCTTCCTTAGCTTACTTTTCAGGTATTTTGTAATAAGACAAGAAAGCTATTTTAGTGATTGGTTTTAAGCAGTAACTTGGAATTTATGCTTTAGTTCTAGCTAGTGATGCTCTGTCTTTACAGATTTACTGACATGTTTGATGATTTTCCACCAAAAAAAAAAAAAAATCTCTAGTGAAAGAAACTAAGGAGATGAGTAGGTGTAGTAAATTAGATTTATGGCCTGAAGTAAGTGGGAAACTAAAAAGACAGCTGATGTTATCAGAAAAATTAGTGCTAAGAAACCCTCTTTTGTTTTATTATGGTTTTGAAGTTGAATTTACTAATACAGAATATGATAATACAGATAAGTTGAATTTACTAATACAGAATATAACAGTAACAAGGTCTGTGCTACTGTGGCTTTAAGAATTAGAATTGTTTCTGGCTCGGTGGCTCCCACCTGTAATCCCAGCACTTTGGGAAGCTGAGGCGGGCGGATCACGAGGTCAGGAGATGGAGACCATCCTGGCTAACATAGTGAAACCCTGTTTCTACTAAAAATGCAAAAAAAAATCAGCCGGGTGTGGTGGTGGACGCCTGTAGTCCCAGCTACTCCGGAGGCTGAGGCAGGAGAATGGCATGAACTCGGGAGGCAGAGCTTGCAGTGAGCGGAGATCGCGCCACGGCACTCCAGCCTGGGCAACAGAGCGAGACTCCGTCTCAAAAAAAAAAAAAAAAAAAAAAAGAATTAGAATTGTTACTGAGAGTTAAAAATAAGTGCTATTGTGTCTAAATGCTTTTTGTTCTAGAAAAGTTAACTAAGATAACTAAAGTATTGAAATATGAGTGAAACATTAGACTTGGGTTCATTTCCGTGTCCTTTCTTTAACAAAACAAAACTTTGCCAATAGGTAGATACATGAGAATTTTCTTTACAGAAAGCAGTTGGTTATTATAAATGATGACCGTTCAGGAGGGCAAGGAATCTTTATAAAATATTTTATTAAAATTATCTCTGGTGGCCTGGCGCGGAGGCTCATGCCTGTAATCCCAGCACTGTGGGAGGCCGAGGTGGGCGGATCGTGAGGTCAGGAGTTCAAGACCAGCCTGACCAACATGGTGAAACCCTGTCTCTACTAAAAATACAAAAATTAGCCAGGAGTGGTGGCACGCGCCTATAATCCAGCTACTCAGGAGGCTGAGGCAAGAGAATTGCTTGAACCCGGGAGGTGGAGGTTTCAGTAAGCCAAGATCGCACCACTGCTCTCCAGCCTGGGCAACAGAGCGAGACTCTGTCTTGGAAAAAATAATAATAATAATAATAGTAACAATCTCTAGCATGCTTCTATTGTCTTAATGCACCATTCATATTTTGTCTCTTTTTACCCAAATTCTTTAGTGATAAAAGATTAGTATTCAATTGACTTAATCAGATCAATCTATTTAATCAGATACTAAGCCTAGTTTTTTTCCTTTTTGGTGACTTTTGTTTTTACTGTTTTTGTTTAAGGTTATATTTGGGAATTTAAATATCTTTTTGTTCAGCGCAATTACACACTAGAAAACCTAGAATTGCATACAACGCCTTGGTCATCCTGTGAGTGTTTGTTTGATGATGATATAAGGGCAATTACATTTAAAGCAAAATTTCAAAAAAGTGCACCCTCCTTTGTGAAGATATCAGACTTAGCAACCCACCTAGAGGATAAATGTTCAGGTAAGATCTTTAGATACATAAATTCTGCTATTTTTATTTCTTTTGAAACAAGGTCTTGCTCTTGCCCAGGCTGGAATACAGTGGTGTGAACACAGCTCACTGCAGCCTCCACCTCCCAGGTTTAAGTGATTCTCCCCCCCAGCCTTTTGAGTACCTGAGGAGGGAAGGGAAGGCTAGTGCATACCATCAGTGCATGCCACCACACCCAGCTGTTTATTTATTTATTATTTTGGTAGAGACAGAGTCTCCCTATGTTGCCCAGTCTGGTCTCAAACTCCTGGACTCAAGTGATCCTCTTGCCTTGGCCTCCCAAAGTGCTGGAATTACAGGCATGAGCCACCACACCCAGCCCACTGCTAGTTTTAATATAAGCAAAAAGGCTACCACTTGTGGTAAAAATGTATAATTCTATATAAAAGTGAAATATAAATCTTTGCAAATATCTGAACTAGATTCCAGTAGTTTTAGGAACTATGTGCCAGGAACCAGGGACAAAGAGCAAATACCTATTTTTTATTATATGACAAGTGGGAGCATAAATTCAGTTCCTTACTTTATCTTGGCCAGATGCCAGATTAAAATTTTACTAGTTGGGTTAATTTACATATATGTGTAAATATGTTTTCCAATATATGATTCAAGGTTAGTGTGGTTATATCGTAAAACTATGCTAAGGAGAATACAGGCAGAAAACAAAGACAATACCTCTCAAAAAACCCAACTTTTAATTGAATACAGAGATTTCATTCTCAGAGAAGAACTCCTTATTCCTAGTTCTACAGTGAAGCATTTACTAATACCAGCAGATAGTTTAAATTAATAATATTTCTGGAAGATAAACACAGATGATAGAACATTTATAAGCTTTTATACTATAAAAATTTCATACTATTTTCAAAAATGGAAGTTGCCTATGGTCATAAAAGACTCTAGATTTATACTAACTGGTAAAATATTGGTAATGTTATAGCATCATGTAAGTTCCTAAGCCAGTTTTATATTTATGTGCCCCTCCCGTGCTCTGCTTCTCAAACTTCACAGACATATAGAGGTGGTCACCACAGGAAGGAATGCCAGACACAGTTGAGGGGCTACATTACTTTGCAGAGACGTTTAGTTTGGTGCCATGGAGAAGTCAACTCTGTTATTTACTGCTTACGCAAAACAGTTATCTGCTGGGATTCAAGTCCTAGAATTAGGTTTAAAAATAAAAATAAATAACATCATGGACAACAACAAAATAGGAGGCCACCGCGCTGATGATGAAAGATTCTGAGGATATAGCCCCATTTGTTTGAGGATGCAGCCAGGAATTGTGCATGTTCTTGGAAATCCTGGCGGTGTGCTCCTCATTGGCAAGCCATGCCAAAACTGTGCCATTAAAATCAGTCCTTCAGAGGCTTTGTTCACAGAGGCCTGTTTAGCCTTTTTCATTCTCTTTATGTTCAGCTATGAGGGCTGAATTCATAGTTTCTGTCATAGTGTATGTGTTTTTAAGATAAAAACGGAGAGAGAATATGAAAACACAAGCAACTTTTCCCTAACCTATTTTATAGTTAAATAAAAGGAGAAAGAGAGATCAGCATGGGAGTATTTCCTAGAAGGGTCTGCTTGCTTAACAAAAGCCAGAGGGGGATGAGGCTAGGCCTGAGTCCTTGTAAAGAAATGAAGACGTTTACCCAGTACCTCATCTTACCGCCAGCAGAATTTCAGTGCTCAGCAGGAGTGACCCCCTTGAAAGCAAAGTCCACATTCAGCATGACCTTTTAATTCTTTTCAAGAGTTGTGTAAATTTACAAAATGATAGGATTATGTGAACATTCTTTTAAAATTGTTGAATTATTAAGAATTTTTTAGGCTGGGCGGGGTGGCTCATGCCTATAATTCCAGCACTTTGGGAGGCCGAGGTGGGTGGATCATTTGAGGTCAGGAGTTCGAGACTAGCCTGGCCAACATGGTGAAACCCTGCCTCTACTAAAAATACAAAAATTAGCCAGGCATGATGTCGGGTGCCTGTAGTCCCAGCTACTTGGGAGGCTGAGGCAGGAAAATTGCTTGAACGCAGGAGGCAGAGGTTGCAGTGAGCCGAGATTGCTCCACTGCACTGCAGACTGGGTGACAGAGCAATACTCTGTCTCAAAAAAAAGACTTTTTAAGTGGAGGGAGGAGAGCAAGGGTTGAAAAACTAACTGTTGGGTACTCTGCTTACTACAGGAGACTCTACTTGGGTGATGATATGCCCATGTAACAAACCTGCACATCTGCCCCCAAATCTAAAATAAAAATCGAAATTTTTTTTTTACATAATTTTTTAGGCCAGACACATTGGCTCAAGCCTGTAATCCCAGCACTCTGGGAGGCCAAGAAGAGTGGATCACTTGAGCCCAGGAGTTGGAGACCAGCCTGGGCAACATGGCAAATCTCCATCTCCACAAAAAACACAAAAATTAGCCAGGTGTGGTGGTGTGTGCCTGTAGTCCCAGCTACTCAGGAAGCTGAGATGGGAGGATCACTTGTGCCCAGGGAGGTTGAGACTGCAGTGAGTCAAGATTGCACCACTGCACTCTAGCCTGGACGACAGAGTGAGACTGTCTCAAAACAAAAAATAATAATAATTTTGTAGTGATTTAACATGTCTTTGGAAAGATTTGGTATTGAATCTTCTACAGTTTGTTACATATTCGATTGCTACGCACTCCTGCTAACTCATGTAGGGATATGTGACACAATTGGAAGAGATGATGAAACCATCTTTGGGCATTGAAAGACTAAAGCAAATGAAGTTAAGAACAGAAGACTCATCATTAACTGAACTCTGAAAGAGATAACCAGAAAACAGTAGGAGACTAGAGTGATTAGTTCTTGACCTGGAGTGTTCTTACTTCTAACTGGATGAAGAAGAACAAATTTGAAGGCTTAAGGCTTAAAGAAGCCTTTAAATTGACTATGGAGAAAGGGAGAATAATGCTCAGGAAAACTCGTAGACCTCACCGGTACACAGTAAGACAAAAGTAAATTAGGAAAAAATAATGTCTGGGAGATAGTAAATGTTCAGTATTTGTTTACTGGTGAATGGATGAGCCATTAGCAGTGAATTATGAATATGCTTGAGGTTTCTTGTGAGTCACCTGAGAAACGATTAATAAATGAGAACTTTTTATAACCCATACCCAGAGTATATAGATGATAATGGTGAATGGGAAGTTGGAAAAAAGTTTAAAAGAGGACAGGCTATTGATATTTTTAGGTAGAGAGAAGAAGAAAAGTTCATCTCCTATTTGGCTTTTCTTTTCTTTTTTCTCTTTTTTTTTTTTTTTTTTTGAGATGGAGTCTGGCTCTTTCACCCAGGCCGGAGTGCAGTGGCACGATCATGGCTCACTACAAGCTCTGCCTCCGGGTTCACGCCATTCTCCTGCCTCAGCCTCCCAAGTAGCTGGGACTACAGGCACCCACCACCACGCCCAACTAATTTTTTGTATTTTTAGTAGAGACGGGGTTTCACTGTGTTAGCCAGGATGGTCTCGATCTCCTGACCTCGTGATCCGCCCGCCTCAGCCTCCCAAAGTGCGGGGATTACAGGCGTGAGCCACCGCGCCCGGCCTGTATTTGGCTTTTCACTATGATCAGTTAAAAAGAAGACAGGGCAAGGAGAGAGGGCATGTTAGCTAGTTTCAAGTATTCGAAGGGATTTCGTCTAAAGGAGGTATTGAACTTATTTTGCCTGATTCCAGAGGATGGGGAAGGAAGGAAACATCACATGTTCAGCCAAATTAGCCAAGTAAACCTGCTCTCAGTTGCAGCCAGACCCCCCTGCCCTTAGATTCTAGGACAATAGTAAAGAAGATGAAGAACAAGACCTCAGTGTATCCTTTTACTACAAGTGACTGTAAGTCAACTATAAAATTAGCCATGTTTGTAAATTAAAGTTATAATTTTGGCCCAATAATTTATAATATATCTGTTTGTTGTTTATAGGAGTCGTTCTAATTAAAGCCCAGATTTCAGAGCTGGCATTTCCTATTACAGCAGCTCAGAAGATAGCTCTAAATGCTCACAGTTCTCTGAAGAGTATTTTTTCTTCTCTTCCCAACATCGTATATACCGGCTGTGCAAAATGTGGATTGGAACTAGAAACAGATGAGAACAGGATCTACAAACAATGTTTTAGCTGCTTGCCATTTACTAGGAAGAAAATATACTATAGGTAAGGCAACTAAGCAAGCCAATTTGATGGAAAATAATTATTATAGCTCTGGAAAAATTCGTCTGTGAACCTTTGCTTTCTAAAAAGAATTAACTAGAGCTAGTTGAAGAGAATAAAATTTTCCCTGAGTGATAGATATCTATTTATGGAAGCAAAAATTTCCCAGGAATCGTTATAGGAATTTCTTAACGCAGTAATTGGGAGATTTTATTGTCTTCAAACAGCTGTACCAAAGAAACATTTTCCTTGGTTTACTTTTTAACCAAAATCTAAATGCTCATAAATAACTCATTTTCCCACCTTAACATAGAATTAGAATTTAAAGGCTAAAAGTATCATATGATCTCACCTCTGAGTTGTTGTGGAAGCTAGTAAGACATTTAACCTGTTTTCCCACCTTTACCTTAGAAATTAAAGCTAGCAAATAAATGTTGTATGGTAAAACTGCTAACCAGCTCAGTGAAAAACACATTTTTGAATAACAGGTAGTCAAAAGCTCAGATATTTTTCTTTTTACCTTATAAATTACATGTGTTTACAAAATAGCACTCAGTAGTTTTATGCTGCTTCTGATTATTTCTAAATATTGCAGTATCTGAAAACTAAATGCAGATATATTCTACATGTTATCATGGTATACTTCAAGAAAAGTTATAGAAGCTTAATTTGTAAACCTTATTTCTCTTTACAGATATTATGTTTGTTATAAATAAGTGAATGAATTTTGCTATTACTGTGAAAGTTGCTTTTGTGGAAAAGAAGATTGAATTAAGATGCATGGTAGGCTGGGTGCGGTGGCTCACGCCTGTAATTCCAGCACTTTGGGAGGCCGGGGTGGGCGGATCGCTTGAGCCCAAGGGTTCAAGACCAGCCTGGGAAACATAGGGAAACCCCATCTCTACCAAAAAAAAAAAAAAAAAAAAAAGCTGGGCATGGTGACATAGGCCTGTAGTCCCAGCTACTTGGGAGGCTGAGGCGGGAGGATTGTTTGAGCCCAGGAGGTCGATTGTTATAGTGAGCTATGTTTGCACCACTGCACTCTAGCTTGGGCAACAGAGTGAGACCCTGTCTCACAATCAAAACAAAAAATGCATGGTATGTAACAAACAACATTGATTTATTAATAGTTAAGACCCCTCAAAAGTATGTATAGGTGACGTTTTTATATCATTCCAAATGTTTCTATTAAATATAAGCATTTATTGGACAAAAATGTTGCCCAATACTATTCCTTATGGGGAGGAAGGCCTTTGAATCTTTAGTATACAAAATGACTATTCAAGAGAAGGACTTCACAGATCAGTATCACCTGATTATGGCATAACTAGTATGAGGTATTTAAGATCTCTTTCTAAACTGTACCACATTAAAGATGTAGTGCTAGTTTGTTGTCTCGCTAGAATGTTGAATGGTCATGTTAAGGCAAGAATTATTATTTTTTATTTAAAAGCCTTTTTTTTTAATTTTTTTATTTTTTGAGACAGAGTTTTGCTCTTGTTGCCCAGGCTGGAGTGCACTGGTGCGATCTCAGCTCATCGCAACCTCTGCCTCCCAGGTTCAAGCGATTCTTCTGTCTCAGCCTCCCAAGTAGCTGGGATTACAGGCATGTGCCACCACGCCTGGCTAATTTTGTATTTTTTTTTTTTTTTTTTTTTTTTTGAGAAGGAGTCTCGCTCCTTCCCCCAGGCTGGAGTGCAGTGGTGCGATCTTGGCTCACTGCAGGCTCCGCCCCCTGGGGTTCACGCCATTCTCCTGCCTCAGCCTCCCGCGTAGCTGGGACTACAGGCGCCCGCCACCTCGCCTGGCTAATTTTTTGTATTTTTAGTAGAGATGGGGTTTCACCATATTAGCCAGGATGGTCTTGAGCTCCTGAACTCGTGATCCGCCCGCCTCGGCCTTCCAAAGTGCTGGGATTACAGGCATGAGCCACCGCGCCCGGCCTAATTTTGTATTTTTATAGAGACAGGGTTTCTCCATGTTGGTCAGGCTGGTCTTGAACTCCTGACCTCAGGTGATCCACCCATCTCAGCCTCCCAAAGTGCTGGAATTACAGGTGTGAGCCACCACGCCCAGCCCAAAAGCCTTTAAATTGTTACTAGAGTCCAGATTATGTGGTTTCCTTGAAAAGAAAATATTGAAATTAACAAACTCCCTTCAAGTTATCAAGTACGTGACTCCAAAATCATCTACATAAATCAATCAGCAAACTGAATAAGAGAAAACTCTCATTGATTATTTTTCTAAGACTCAGTCAAATATTTATTAGGAATCCACGTATGTTCACATATCACATATGTACTGTGGATGTTGTGCTAGTTGATCTAAGTAGACTTATTGTGCCCAAGAAGCTTGGTAGTCCATTTAAGAAACACTTAATGAACATTTGTGTGGCATAACAGTCCCAAACTGTGAGTGGGTTGATCATATTTTACATTGGTTGTAACTTGGAGCTGATTTTCCAATGGAAGCAACATTAGATATTGCGTTGGAGTCTCATATGAGGCCACAGACATTTATTAAATTAACATGTAGATAGCATAGTTCCTGCTCTTCAAGCTATCATAAAACTCAAATACCATTTTTAACAATGTTTCTACAGAATATTCAGATTTACATTTTTGGAATACAAGAAATACTCTGTACTAGAAGCAAAAAAACCCAGCAGGTCAAACCACAATTAAGGCTCCTATTTAGGCAGCACTAGGAAATGTTTGGGTCTCTCAAGAGGTTGTAATCAAGGTGTAGGCTGGGGCTGCAGTCATCTGAAGGCTTGACTGGGGCTGGAGGATTCATTTCCAAAGTGGCTCATTCATATGGCGGGCAAGTTGAGTTCCTCTACACTTGGGTGTCTCCACAGGCTGCCTGAATGTTCTCACAAAGTGGCAGCTCATTTCCCCAGAGCAGGGAAGGCAAGAAAGAGAGTTTCAGGTGGAAGCCAGCCTTTTTGTGACCTAGACTCAGAAGTCATGTGGCATCACTTCCACCAAATTCTGTTCATCAGAAGTGAGTTTAGCTGCGCACTGGAGAGTGGATTAGAATGAAGCTAGTGCAGAGAAGAGGTAAGAGGCTGTTGCCTTATTTTGGATGGGAGATGATGGTGGCTTGACTAGAGAGGAAGTGGTGGGAATAAAAAGAAGTGGACAGATTTGAGAATGGTCGGAAAATAGTTTGCAAGATGTAGTGATTGGTAGGTAAAGAGAGAGCACAGGTACATTACAAATTATTGACAGTTGGGTGAACAATAAGATTATTTATTAAAACAAGTAACCGTGGGAGAAATGTTGATCATATTGAGCTTGAGTTCCTGAGAGGTAACAAGTTGGAAAGTGGTTAGATGTAAAGAAATGCAATTTGCAAGAGAAGTCTGGGCTAGGCTTATGAGGTTATCTGTGGTGATTGAACTTTTCCTTGGTTTCTGCACCCTGTTTTGTTTTTCCTTCTTAATCTTCAGTGATTACCTCTCATAATGGATTATTCTTACCAGCCTATAAAGACACTCCCATATTTCTCGTATTAAAAAACAAACAAAATCATCCATTAACATTACATCTCCCTCTTATCCCTTTGTTTTTCTATTCTGTTTTATACCCAGCCAAACTTTGTTAAAGAGTTGTAAATATATTCTCTCTCTGCTATTATGTCTTCAGTTTCACTACAGTTATTCCATTCTACTCCTACCATGCTGCAGAAGCTGCTTTTGTCAAAGTTACACTTTTGATGTTGCCTGAGGCATGGATACTTCTTTCCTCGCTCTAACTGCTGTCAGTTATATTGAGCATGTCAGTCCACTTCCTCCTTCTTGAAACAGGCTCCTCCTTGCTTTCTAACCTGTCTCTCAGGCCCTTCCTTCTCAACCTCTTCTACCCCCTCTTTAAATGCTGGGGTTAATCTTGAGCTCTCGTCTGTGTCCTTCCTCTTATTCTTTCTGTACATTCTGCCTGGATGGTCACAGCTGTTTTTGTATTTGTACGTACATCTTCACCCTGATTTTCTCCTCCAGGCTCCAGTAGTCAGGTATCAAATTCTTTGCTTGACATCCATCTCGCATTTAAAAATACCCACAATAGACTCTTGTATTTCCTAACCACACTCAAATCTAGTTCTCTTCATTTTTATACTTTCTGGAAAATGGCACATCATCTACCCAATTATTTAAGCTGGAAACCTGGGCACAATCGTTGAATCATTTTCTCTTCCCTACCTCCCTTATCTAATCTATTAGCAAGTCCTACAAATTTTCATTCAGAACTGTATCACAAATTCATCCACTTTTTTCCATCTCCACTGCTAACATCTTAGTCCAGTGTATCTCAGCAGGGGCATTGTTGACATTTTTCTCAGGTTTCTCATTATGTACTGTATCCCACATGCTGCAGGGCATGTGGCATCCCTGTTTACCTTCCCCTAGCTGAACCTCAGTTACTGTGAAACCAAAATGGAAAGTCAGTGCCTGCTGGTCTGGAATCACTCAGGCCTCATCTGAGTTCCTACTACCTGTTGTGCAAACCAGCACACCAGCAGTCTCTTGGTGGGGCTCTTCCTGGCCTTGCCTCCTCCCCTTTATTCTCCACCCGTTAGCAGAGTGATTACCCTTTGCTTCACCCATCAGTCGTCCGTCTCCTTATGCTTGTTGCCTCTGCAGTCTCATCTGCTGCCACTCCCCTGTCATCCAGCACTCTAGCCACGTGGCCTTCTTTCAGTTCTTCAGACGTTTGGATTTTTCTCCTCAGGATGTTCTCGAATGTCTTCCCTCTGTCTGACTCCACAAGGCTGGTTTCTTCATGTCTTAGATTAAATGCTGCTTTATCAGAGAGGCCTTTCCTAACCACCCTTCTTTATTTTCTGTTATAGTAGCCTGGGTGTGCTTATTGTATTTTGTAGTTGCATACTGTCTTTTCTAAAAAACATTTTTACTGAAGTAAAATTCATATACCATCAAATTAATCTTCTGAAATGTACAATTCAATGGCTTTAGTATATTCCCAGGGCTGTGTAGCTATCACCACAACCAGTTAGGACATTTTCATCACCCAGCCCTTTACAAAGCCTCCTACTCATTAGCAGTCACTCTCTATTCCCCATGCCCCTCAACCCTTGGCAACTACGAATCTGCTTTCTGTCTCTGTAGATTTGCCTGTTCTAGATATTTTATATAAATATTATATAATATGTGATCTTTTGTGACTGGCTTCACTTAGCATGATGTTTTCAAGGTCCATCCATGTTGTAGCATGTATCAGTACTTCATTCCTTTTTATTGCAAAATAATATTGTATTGTATGCATGTACCACATTTTATTTATCCATTCATCAGTTGATGGACAATTGAGTTGTTTCTACTCTTTGGCTATTATGAATGATGCTACTGTGAACATTTGTGTACAAGTTTTTGTGTGGATATGTGTGTTCATTTCTCTTGGGTATATATCTAGGAGTGGTGGAATTGCTGGGTTATATGGTAACTGTCTGTTTAACCTTTTGAGGAACTACCAGGCTGTTTTCCAAAATTGCTGCACAATTTTACATTCTCATCAGCAATATGAGGGTTGTAATTTCCCCATATTCTTGCCAGTACTTCTTATTCCGTTTTTCTTTTTGTTGCATGTGCTTTCAGGTCATATCTAAGAAAGGTGTCATTTCTAAGCCAAGGTTATGGAGATTTGCTCCCGTATTTTCTTCTAAGAGTTTAGTAGTTTTAGCTCCTGTATTTAGGTTTATTATCTACTTTGAGTTAAGTTTTATATATGGGATAAGGAAGGGGTCCAATTTTATTCTTTTGCATGTGGATATCTAGTTGTCCCAGCGTGAATTTTTGAAAAGACTGTTCCATCCCTGTTTAGTCATCTTGGCACCACTGTTGAGAAGCCTATTTTCTTTCTTCTTTTTGTAGAGATGAGGTCTTGTTGTGTTGCCCAGGCTGGTCTCAAACTCCTGGCCTCAAGCAGTTCTCCTCACCTTGGCATCCCAAAGCGCTGGGATTACAGGCATGAGCCACCGCGCATGCCCAATTTCTTCCTATCCCACTACAGTTTTATGTTCCTTGAGTGAAGGAACCAGATTTGTCTTGTTCACTAGTGGGTACCCAGCACTTACCACAGTCCATGATAGATACTCAGTTTGTATTTGTTGAAATAAATAATGGAGGGTGAGAGAGGCTGAGGAAAGAGTGTAGAGTGAAAAGAGGAAGGAACATAGAGTCATCGTGTGAATAAAGGGGGAAGTGGGTTTTTAGGGGGAAAATAAGTAGTTATGTTTTAGCTCTGTTACATTAAATTCCCCTGCTAATGAGCCTGTTTCTGAATTCTGTTCTCAACTTATTTTTAAAAAATCAATGTAGTTATAAAATAAGTACCACATGCCATGGTTAAAATGCACACTACATAGGAGGTTACAAAACAAAGAGTCAAAGTCTCCTTCACCATTCAACCCTCTCCCACCAGTGCTGCTTCCATGCTGGTGAGAAGGTTTTTTGTATGTCCTTCCAGTGATTTATTATGTTCATCCCAGCACATGTGTATCCCTTTCTTTAGAAGCATGTGGACAGAAGAATATTGTTCATATTGTTGTTCCCTAGAGTCTATCCTGGTGCTCCTTCCCTAATAGCACTTGTAAATGTTCTTCATTCTTTTTATCAGCTACATAGCATTAAGATTTAGGATGCACTGAAAATTGTTAATCCAGTTCCCTGTTTATTGATATGCAAAACAGTTTATTTCTGATAGGAAAGAATTCAGTCGAAAAAAGTAACTTGAAATTGTGATTGTGAAATATGGGATTATTATTTTTATTTTCACTTCTAAAAATAATTTATAAAACAATTTAATATATTTTTATAGTAGTATCTGAAATTTAAAAATGGATATAGAATAAATAAAATGTAGCAATTTATCATTTGAAGCTCTTGGGGAAAAAAAAAACCTTTTTTTCTTTCTAGGATGTGACAGAACATCCTAGAGTTGTTTTAGGAATTAAAATTAATCCTGTATAAAAACCAAGTGCTCTTTGGAATTATTTTTCATTTAAGCATTTCTTTTATTTGAAAATCTTTTTGAAGGTTGTGTGTTGTTTACTCTTTTGTAGGCCAGTGTTAATGACTGTCATTGATGGAAGACATGATGTTTGCATCCGTGTAGAATCAAAGCTGATAGAGAAGATTCTTCTCAACATTTCTGCTGACTGCCTCAACAGAGTGATAGGTAATATATCAGTGTGCCATCAAGAGGTTGTTTTATTCAGGAGTATAAATGGTATATCGGAAGAGAAAGAGCACTGTACTTTAAATTAAGAGCTTTTCTGTCCATATAAAAGCAGAAGGATAATTTAGCTTAAGTGAAATATAAGCCTATGTAAGTTAGAAGGTTGACTTGCTTTACACCTGTTAGTACATGAATAGTGGGAGGCACCTAATTTCTTCTTAACCTACATTTCCCGTTGGTAAGCAAAAACTATTTTACTTAACTCTAGTTTTATAAGAGTGAAGTCAATGAGTGTGTGACACAATATATATGAAGATAGTCCACTGTCAGTGGAATGGATTTGCAAGATCTTCAACCGTGATGTCTTAGTCGTCAGTGGCTAAGAATAAAGCAAAGATAATATATTTGTCAGGTATTCAGACTCCATTCCTGTTCTCATTAGCCTCAGATCCTCTAAGCTGATGAGCTAATCTGGTTCTGTGATTGCTTTATCTTTTAATAGTAGATTGTTTTTCCTGTTTTTTTTTAGTTGGGGGTGTCTAGTAATTTTGGGTTGAATGCTGAACATTGCATATATTAAGTAGAACAGTACAAACTGAGGTAAATAGTATTTGTACCTGGAAACAGGCATGCCTCTTCTGGTCCTTTACTGGAGGTGAGGGGTGAGCAGGAGGGTCAGTCTCGTCATGTGTTGAGTTGGATTCAGGTTTTGTTGTTTCTCTGGTTACCTTCAGGTCACCACTGGTTTCAAATTATCTTGTGCTTATGGTGGGAAGTGGTTCCCCAGTATTCCTGCTCCACCATCAGCATAGCCCTCCACTCTGCACCTGGGCCTCAGAGAAAGTTTCTTTCCACGTTCTTGCACCTCCCCAAGTTGCACAAGCTTTTGTTGGTTGTTATTTGGTGCATCCTAACCTGGTGGGTGGGAGCAGGGTTGTTCCTCTTTGATTCTGGTCCAGCCCCAGTCTTATACAGGATCTTGCATATGGTGCTTTCTTGGTAGCCCTGTCCCTTATGTGGCAGTGGCAGCTGAGCCCTGTCTTCTGTCTTTGGTGGGTCTTGTGTGGTCCTGGCCCTGCCCCAGCAGTAGGGGACCACTAATGGTCTTAACCCAGGGTGGTTTTTCAGTCCTCCCCCAGGATGGAGGGTTTTTTTTTTTTCTTTTTTCTTTCCCCCATCTGTACTGGTTCCTCACCTGTACCCTGGGGCAACAGGATTTGGTGTCCCTCCTCCAGCAATTGAAGGCTTTTGTTCCTTAAAGGGGAGGCCAGATGGTGCTTTGTGTTTTGTAGTTGGAAGCTTTCTCTGATGTTTTGCCCTGCCCCCAGTCTTATGAGCACCTGGTGGAGGTGAGACTATGTGGAAGAGCCTGTGAGGATGCAGATGTTCCTTTTGCTGACACTGGCAATTCATTGGCTTTTTGTAATTAATTTATTAATAAAAATCACATTCTTCTTTCCTGCCTGTATGGAGGACCTGTCTTCTTCCCAAGGCCTGCCCCAAGGGAACCTATGCTCCTGTTCCATCTCCCTGGAGGCACCTGTCTCCTTATGTTTCAGTCTTTTTGGCTTTTTACAACGTTGATTCTCATGTGTCTTCAAGAAAATGATGATTTTATATTTATTCAGTTTTTTCCAGTAACTGTTAGGGTAGGAGCCACTCTTTCCAGCTTTCTACATCCTAATTAGAAGCCTCTCTTCTTTTTTTTCCCCCATTTTCTTTATTTTATTTTTATTCTTTCGGCTATTTTCATTCCTTTTCTTAATGTTACTTATATATTTTCAGTGTTATCTCTTCTTTTTTTTTTTTTTTTGAGACGGAGTTTTGCTCTTGTTGCCTAGACTGGAGTGCTGTGGTGCGATCTCAGTTCACTATAACCTCTGCCTCCTGGGTTCAAGCAAGTCTCCTGCCTCAGTTTCCCGAGTAGCTGGGTTTACAGGCATGCACCACCATGCCCGGCTAATTTTGTATTTTTAGTAGAGATGGGGTTTCTCCATGTTAGTCAGGCTGGTCTTAAACGCCCAACCTCAAGTGATCTGCCTGCCTTGGTCTCCCAAAGTGCTGGGATTACAGACGTGAGCCGCCGTGTCCAGCCTATCTCTTCTTTTTTGCATAATGTAAATTAGTCTTTATCTCTTAGAGAAGCATCATTCTCATATCACATATACTTCAGTGTTTTGTGCATTCTTGAGACAATTAAAGTTGTACTTCTTGGCATTAATTAGATCGTGATCATAAGTCAAAATGTCATTGGTTATAAAGTACTCATCAGATCATGGAGACTATTACTAATATTGGTTATGTTTTAGTTTATCGCAGTGAAAATACAAAATTTAAAAGTTATTGTAGGCCGGGCGCGGTGGCTCACGCTTGTAATCCCAGCACTTTGGGAGGCCGAGGCGGGTGGATCACGAGGTCAGGAGATCGAGACCACGGTGAAACCCCGTCTCTACTAAAAATACAAAAAAAATTAGCCGGGCGTGGTGGCGGGCGCCTGTAGTCCCAGCTACTCGGAGAGGCTGAGGCAGGAGAATGCCGTGAACCCAGGAGGCGGAGCTTGCAGTGAGCCGAGATTGCGCCACTGCACTCCAGCCTGGGCGACAGAGTGAGACTCCGTCTCAAAAAAAAAAAAAAAAGTTATTGTAGAGAATTATCATACCCCCCAAAATATGTCATTGGTCCTCCAGTACTCTGTAGTCCCCATCCAAGAAAGACTGTGGTAATTGTCAGGGGGTTAGTACGGTTTGAGCATGGTCTGGTGCTCTGTCATTTTGGTATTGAACAACCTGCCAAATGTCTAGATTAGATGTCCTAAAAAAGTGAGGGGAAGAGTGTAGGACAAATACAAAATAAAATAACACATTTAGCTATACTTTTAGTATTTTTTCTTATTGAGATTCAATATTTTTTTTTTTTTTTTTTTTTTTGAGACGGAGTCTTGCTGTGTCACCCAGGCTGGAGTGCAGTGGCGCGATCTCGGCTCACTGCAAGCTCTGCCTCCCGGGTTCAGGCCATTCTCCTGCCTCAGCCTCCCGAGGAGCTGGGACTACAGGCGCCCGCCAACACGCCCGGCTAATTTTTTGTATTTTTAGTAGAGACAGGGTTTCACCGTGTTAGCCAGGATGGTCTCGATCTCCTGACCTCGTGATCCGCCCGCCTCGGCCTCCCAAAGTGCTGGGATTACAGGCTTGAGCCACCGCGCCCGGCCGAGATTCAATATTTCTTAAGTGACCGATTCAAGATTCTTTTATATAAAAAATAAATATATGCATAAGTAACTGTGATAAGAACTGTGGATGGATAAGAGCACTCTTCTGATGTACTGTAGCATAACCAGAACTGCTGTCGGTCTGAACGGTGTGTTATCTGGGCCTGTTTCTTGTGTCGGGGGATCACATGCTATCACTCTGGAGTGCCTCAATAGCTTGTAACTAGAAAGAGAAGGTGTAGGAAGAGTAGTTTACTTACCTATTTATTTATTTAGAGACAGAGTCTTGCTCTGTTGCCCAGGCTGGAGTGCAGTGGCACAATCTCAGCTCATTGCAACCTCTACCTCCCGGGTTCAAGCAAATCTCCTGCCTCAGCTTCCCGAGTAGCTGGGATTACAGGCATGTGCCACCACTCCCGGCTAATATTTGTATTTTTGGTAGAGATGGGGTTTTACTGTGTTGGCCAGGCGTGTCTCGAACTCCTGACCTCAAGTGATCTGGCCGCCTCAGTCTCCCAAAGTGCTGGGATTGCAGGTGTGAGCCACCGCTACTGGCCAGGAAGAGAAATTTAAAATGGGTTTGAGACTAGAGGAACCAAGAGAAACAATGAAACCATTCAATGTGTGTGCTCCTGTCAAGCTAACAGCGATCTTGAGAGCTCTGTGTTTTTGTCTTCCGCAGTTCCTTCCTCAGAGATCACCTATGGGATGGTCGTGGCAGACCTGTTGCACTCTTTGTTGGCAGTCAGCGCAGAACCTTGCGTATTGAAGATTCAGAGCCTTTTTGTGTTAGATGAAAATAGCTATCCATTACAACAAGATTTCTTCCTCCTGGATTTTTATCCTGACATTGTAAAGCATGGAGCTGATGCCTGTCTGTGAGGCCAGAGGTAGAAATTGCAGGCATTTCAAGGAAGAAGTACTAAAATGATTTGTCTTTTGAAATAAATGAATGACAGGGCTTTTGCTTTGGATTTTTTATGAAATATATTTTACAAAGAGAATTGCACTAGATATATAAATTAAAACTTTTTTCTAAGAAAATCCTGTGAGGTTTAAAAGGATTGTTTTTGTCTTTTGGTTTCTTCCTTTCTTCTGGAGAAATGATCTACCAGTCAAGGCAATATGTAGCAGATCCCTGGGAATTAAAGGTTTGCCCATTTTTTCACTGTATTTAGTCCCTGCTACGTTCCAGGCATTGTACTAAGAATGGGGAACCACAGGGAAGACATTCCCTCAGAAACTGCTGCAGTGCTTTCGCTTATCCCTACCTAAAAAACCGTCAGTGTAAAATCATTTCCTTGATTATAACTATAATGATAATGGATTAGTTTCTATAAACCTATGTTTAGGGCCGGGCGTGGTGGCTCACGCTTGTAATCCCAGCACTTTGGGAGGCTGAGGTGGGCGGATCACAAGGTCAGGAGATCGAGACCACGGTGAAACCCTGTCTCTACTAAAAATACAAAAAATTAGCCGGGCGTGGTGGCGGGCACCTGTAGTCCCAGCTACTCGGAGAGGCTGAGGCAGGAGAATGGCGTGAACCCAGGAGGCGGAGCTTGCAATGAGCCGAGATCGCGCCACTGCACTCCAGCCTGGGTGACAGAGCGAGACTCCGTCTCAAAAAAAATAAATAAAAATAAAAAATAAAAAATCTATGTTTAGACAAGTTCAAGACAAGCGTGTCTTCCTATAAAAAGTATTGAAAATGAAGGAAATGAGATCATGTTTCAATTTATTAAAGCAGGGAAGAGCATTCTGTGGTTAGTTCATGTCTAGGATTTGAGTGCCTTACTGAATGTATTTACCAGCAAACATGTAGCAGTCTGTTCTCTCATTGTGATTGTGGAAGAAGCTCATGTAAAATGGTAGTCATTAATGAGGAAGTAAGGCGTGGTACTTATTCTGTAAGTTCAGAGTATGCCGAGTGTTAATCGATTATCATATCGCCTGAAAATAAATTTATGATGACATGAACAAGCTTATTTTACTCTGTGTATGTTTTTAAAAATTCCTTTGGTTCAGAGGTAGTTGTTGTTTTTTAACTTTGCTTCCCTAAGAATGAACCACAAGAGTTTTGTGATTCTTTCAAAAATAATATGCCAAAATGCCTTGTGGGAGCACACACACACAAATGCATGTTTCTGTGGAGAAGGATGCATAGCTTTCAACAAATCCTCAGAGGGTTCTGTGACCAAGAAAGGTAAGAACAAGGGTTTAACTGATGAGTTTCTTTGTTGGGGAGATAAGGGAATTAGAGCAAATGATTGCCAAAGTTTTGTCTAGCAACTAATAAGGTGGGTACAGAAAGAATTGACCCCATTTTGTATCTAGAGAGACGGGAATTCAAACAAAATCATTGGCTCCCTTCAACGATTCATCGAATGGGTGATGAAACTTGAGCCTGTAGTTGACGCCTTCTAATCTGTGCTCTCTCAACTATAACCACACTAGGCGGAGATTTGGAATTCTGATATAAAATCTGCCCAGTCGATATAGGCCAACCAAGAGAGCTGTTCTCTTAAGTGTGCCCTTCCCCACTTTGTCCTCAAGTGGGGACCTAATCCCTACATCAACCAGAACATAATCCCCAGGAACAGATGGCTTTTCACATCCTATTGGGAAGAAATCTTTAAACCATTTCAGGTGAGTCAACAGATCATACCAACATCTCTTCACAGTTGTTGGTATGTATTTCATTAATTAACACATATTTCCAGGAGCCCTTATTTAGGTTGGGAACTGTTTCCTCCAGTCCTGAGGAATCTGAGCTATCCACAGAAGTTATGAGCTATTTAAGTGGGATCGGGATCAGCCCATTGCTCCTGCTATGGTCTGAATGTGTCAACCCAGAATTCTTACGTTGAAACCTCATCTCTGATGGCATTCAGAAGTGGGGCATCTGGGAGGTGATTAGGTCCTGAGGGCTGTGCCCTTGTGAATGGGATCAGTACCCTTACAGAAGTGGCCCAAGGGAGCTTCTTTGTCCCCTTCTGCCACAGGATACAACCAGAAGGTGTCATCTTTGAAGCAGAGAGCAAGCCCTCACTAGATTCTCAATTTTCTGGCACCTTGATCATCCCAGCCTTCAAACTGTAAAAAATAAGTTTCTGTTACTGATAAATTGCCCAGTCTGTTATTTTGTTATAGCGCCCAGAACGGACTAAGACACCTTCTGTGTGTATTCTTTACCTGAGTTGACAAGTAAGTGTCTTTACTCTGTTATGTTTTCATAAAACTCAGTGGGGTAGCCAGAGTGTCATCCAGCAGTCCCATATCTGGCAGTCTCATGGTGGGCATTTTAGAGAGACCTCATTCTTCATCTCCTGGTAGTTCAGCTTGCAGGGACAGCTCTCCTATTTTTAGAGAACGATTTTTACTTGTTAGTCACTTAGTTTCCCCAAAGGTATCCTTTTTCTGACAGCATTAGAGGCATTCACCTTTCTCCCCACTAGTAAGATCTGTGCTGTTTCATTTTACATCTTGTTTTTTTTTTTTGGTTGGGGGAAAGGGGGCTGATCATCAAATGAGTTGACAACACTGGGTGCACAATCCACCCTGCAGACGTTCGCTGAATGTCTACCATGTGCTAGGCACTGGGAATACAAAGACACGAATGTCTGCCTTCTGTAAGTTCACAGGCAAGCTGGTGAAGAAATAGTTAAACAAAATTATATCAGTGCCAGGATTAAATCTGTGTGGAATACAGAGCCAAGGCAAAACAGGTAACAGTAGGATGGGTTTGTTAGTCATGACTCTTGGTTGCAAGTGACAGAAACTCAACTCAGAGTAGCTTGAGCAAAAAAGGGGGACTTGATTGACTCACATAAATGAGGGTAGTACCAGCTTAAGGCACAGTTGAATCCACTGGCCTAAATTACCTGTTTACCCCAACTCCCTAATTTCTTTTCTTTTCTTTTCTTTTTTCTTTTCTTTTCTTTTTTCTTTTCTTTTCTTTTCTTTTCTTTCTTTCTGTCTGTCTCTTTCTTTTTTCTTTCTTTCTCTCTCTCTCTGTCTCTCTCATCAGAAGAGGTCTTTTACGCTGTTATTGCAAAAGCATAGATGTTTCTACAGATTTTTGATAGGATAACATTTTCACAGTGATTATAAATTTGCATCATCCCTAGAATTCTAAACTACTGGGATCTGAGGCCATAAGTTGTTTAAGAGTATTCTGACATTACCTTAGATTCAGCAAAACTTGAATAGTTGATCATGCCTTTCTTAGAAGAAAATATCTGTAATTTCTCAGAACGATATAGAATGAGACAGAAAAACTAACCATCCCTATGTTTCTTATTTTAAGTGATATATTTGTATCCTGATGGGTTTCTAGGTGTTGGGACACAGATCATGAATCATAGAACAATTAGAATAAAGTGTTCGTCTTTCTCAGTAGTTTAATTCTGGCCCTTGATTTAATGTCAACGGGAGAAATGTGTGAGAGGGGATGAGGTTTGCCAATTAATTGTCATTATGTCTTTGGAGGTCTTGAACCTGATTTGTTATTAAGAAGTGAATTCTACCCACTTAAGGCATACATTTGCTAAAGGTGACCTCTCTGCTTGCACGTTGTTAAGAAATCGTGATTTTTTTTCAAAACCATCATCAGCTTTACAGTTTTTGAGGAAAGATCTAGAAGCCTGTTAAAATGGACTTACCAGGCAGGGTTCAGCCCAGGAAACCCAAGCCACTCTGGGTATTCTAAACAGAGAGAGATGAATGTGGAATTCAGGTGTTTGCAAAGGTATTGGAAGGCTGGAGGAGCAGGCATCAGTCTGAGCTCCAGGAGGCTGCCACGTGAACGATGGATTCATGAAAACATCACCATTGGCTGCAATCTTAGACTGAGGATGCAGCTGCTGGCATCCCCACAACTGACTCTCAAGCACATGGAAGCTGGGAGTTAGTTGCTGCTGCCCAAAACTCAGTCCCCACAGCTACACTTGCCAGGAGCAGTAGCTTCAGGAAGATAGCCTGGATTTCACTCATCTTCCATATTGCACATGTGTGTGTGTCTCATTGATGGAACATGATTCACACTGAGAGCTTTAGCTGCAAGAAAGTTTGGGAAATATATCTTCTCTGAGGCTTTTGGTCTTTGCAGTTCAGGAGCAGTTAGGAGGTGGGACTGGTTGGTTGCAGAGTGAGCCGATTTACTGCACTTAGTCTAGCTTATTAAAGGATGAGCTTTAATAAACACCCCAGGTAATATCACAATACATAAGTGCTACCTAATTAGCCGCTGTTACATGGCTAGTGGCATCTTCATTTGAGGATAGAAATTTCCCCAACTTCTTATTTTGAAAATGTTCAGAGCAAAAGTTCAGAGAATAATGTAATGGGCACATTTATACCTTTCATCTTCATTAACCAAATATTATTGTTTTGGCACACTTGCTTTCTCTCTTGTGGCTTACTCTCCATCCTTTTATTCAACAAATCATTTGAAAGTAATTTGCAGACATCATGAAATGTAAATACTCAGTGTGCGTCTATTTCTTCAGAATAAGGACATTCCCCTACACAATCACAACTCCAAATATGGCTGATTTTATCTGTTATTTTCATTATCACAAATCATGTTGTGCTATAATAATTGATTTTCTTCTTCCTTGCTCTGTGAGCTCATTGAGGCAGGGCCGAAATCTAATTTGACATTGTGTTTCTACTGCATATTGCAGCACCCAGCTTACTGTGTGGGTGTGTTACCAAGAATGTCCTGAAATTGAAGATTGTTTCCTTAAGATTTTGCATCCTAATGTGGAATCTTTCCTATTAGAATATAAGTAAATTCTTTTGGTATGTTATTTAAGAATATTTGTGAATAGGCTTAAACACAATGTTAAGAAATTATAAACTTAAGGCCAGGCACAGTGGCTCACGCCTGTAATCCCAGCACTCTGGGAGGCCAAGTTGGGCAGATCACTTGAGGTCAGGAGTTCGAGACCAGCCTGGCCAACATGGTGAAACCTCATCTCTACTAAAAATACAAAAGTTAGCCAGGCGTGGTGGTGCACACCTGTAATCCCAGCTACTTGGGAGGCTGAGGCAGGAGAATTGCTTGAACCTGGGAGGTGGAGCTTGCAGTGAGCTGAGATCATGCCAGTGCACTCCAGCCTGGGCGACAGAGCAAGACTCCATTTCAAAATAAATAAATAAATATAAACTTTAAAAAAAAGAACATTTTCCTTTAAACAAAAATGCATGTGCCTTGTGTTTTGTTTTGTTTTGCCTTTTTTAAGAGACAGTCTTGCTCTGTCACCCAGGCTACAGTACAGTGGCACAATTATGGCTCACTGTAGCCTCTACATCCTGGGTGAAAGCAATCCTTCCACCTCAGCCTCCCTGGTAGCTGGGACTATAAGTGCAGGCCACAACAACTGATTTTTAATTTTTTTTAGAGACAGGGTCTCCCTATGTTGCCCAGGCTGGTCTCGAGCGCCTAGGCTCAATCGACCCTCTTGCCTTGGCCTCCCAAAGTGCTAGGACTGTAGGCATGAGCCACTGCACCAGGCTGTTTCTTGTTTTTTTTTTTTAAACTTTGGAAAATATGGATGAACGAAGTGAGAAAAGTAACCCTTCTGTTATTCCACCAACCAAAGCTAATTGCTGCCAACATTTTAATAGATATTCCTTCAGTTGTTTTATGCATGTGTGATTTATACATGTGTCTACTTTAAAATAGATAGTCTTTCAATGTTGCCCAGGCTGGACTCAAACTCCTGGGCTGAGGTGATCCATCACCTCAGCCTCCTGCATGTATCTACATCTTATTTTATTTAATTTTTAGAGACACTCTGTTAACCAGGTTGGAGTGCAGTGGTGTGATCATGGCTCACTGCAGCCTCAACCTCCTTGGCCTCAAGTGATCCTCCCACCTCAGCCTCCTATGAGTAGCTGGGACTACAGGCATACACCTCCACACCTGGATACTTTTTGTATTTTTTGTAGAGACATGGTTTTGCCATGTTGCCCAGGCTGGTCTAAACTCCTGGCCTCAAGTGATCCCCTTTGCCTCAGCCTCCCAAAGTGCTGGGATTACAGGTGTAGACTACCACGTCTGTCCAACATTCTCATTGATAGTCTTTGCACACATCTTTCATTCCTTCTGGGAATTTTTTCTAAGAAAATAGAATTTTGGGGTCAAAGTACTTGTATGTATGTATCTGTACCAGGAAAAAAGCAGAAATTCCAGTATCAACAGATAACCAGAGCCAAGCAAGGTGGTACATGCCTGTAGTCCCAGCTACTCAGGAGGCTGAGATGGGAGGATTGTGTGGCATGAGCCCAGGAGTTAGAGGCTACAGTGAGCTATGATTGCACCACTGTACCCCAGCCTGGGCAATAGAGCAAGACCCTGTCTCTGAAAAAACAAAACAAAACAGATAACCATTGTTACTATTTTGTTGAACATTTTCCAGATACCCTGATAGAAGACAGATCTGTGCATGCACATACACAATTTACATAAATGGGACCATTCCATATAGGCCAATATGTAGTGTGTACTTTTTTTACTCCACAATTTGCCATATACCTCTTTCCAAATCAATCAACATAGATTAAATCATATCAGCTACACAGGATTCCATCGTCTGTGTGTGCTCTTGAATCCTACTTTTAAAATGTTCTCAGAAAGGTTATCCTGAAATATATTCCTATCAGGAGTTTTCCACACTCTCTCTAAACTGAATGGCATAAGTAAAAGACTAGTTGTTAGGTTTAAAAAAGGTTATCTGTTTTAATTGGAATTTTTTTTTTGAGGTTTTCTTTTTCTTTTTTTTTGAGACACAGTTTCACTCTGTCACCCAGGCTGGAGTGCAATGGTGTGATCTTGGCTCACTGCAACATCTGCCTCCTAGGTTCAAGCAATTCTCCTGCCTCAGCCTCCTGAGTAGCTGGGATTACAGGTGCACACCACCATGCCCAGCTAGTTTTTGTATTTTTAGTAGAGACAGGATTTTGCCATGTTGGCCAGGCTAGTCTTGAACTTCTGGCCTCAAGTGATCTGCCTGCCTCAGCCTTCCAAAGTACTGAGACTACAGGTGTGAACCACCGCGCCCAGCCTTAATTAGAATTATTTTATTGCTAAAGTGATTGTACATTTGTTTCATATGCTTATCAGTCATTTGCAGTTTGCTTTTTCATATTTTACCTTAGACCATTTTTATTTGGGAGAAGGCTTTTATTAAATTAGTATGTTCTCCTTATAAAGTTAGTAATTTTTAACATGTGTTGCAGACATTTTTCCCAAGCTTGTTGTATATGTTTTGACATGTAGAAATCATAAATATTTACGTGGATCCACCCATCAATCTTTTTCTTTATTGTTTCTAGATTTTATGACATGCCTAGATAGCTTCTTTTCTACTATAAGATTATACACATTTTCTTCAAAAAATTTTTTGAAACATTTATGATTTTTATGTTTGTATTTAAATCTTTAATTATCTAAAATTTAGTGCATGGTATGAATGGATCTAACTGATTCATTTTCCTAAAATGGTCAGCTGGTTTTCGCAACACTATTGATTTCTTTCTTTCCCCTCAGTGACGTAGATGTGATCTTTATTATAATATGAAATTATTATTCCTGCTAGCATTACTTGTGGACTTTCTAGTCTGTTTCATTGTTCTATATTTATTGCTGAGCCAGAACCATACAGTTAGAATTATTGTAACTTTACATCTGATAGGAAAAGTACCCCCATATTTTTCTTCATTAAAATTATTTTTCTCAGACATCTTTGCCCATCTGTTCTTTTTTATTTCCCATTAAAAGTATATGTTGCAGTGTTTTTTAGTATATTCAGAGTGTGTGACCATCAGCACACTCAATTTTAGAACATTTCATCACCCCCAGAAGAATCATCCATACAGTTACGTTAACTATACCACCCCACAGCTCTTCCTTAAGAGGAGCTAACAGTTGCTCCTCCATACCCACCCCTTTTCCCCCAACCCTAGGTAACCACTCTTCTACTTAGTGGCTGTATAGATTTCACTGTTCTGACATTTCACATGAATGGAATCATACGTGATCTTTTGTAACTGATTTCTTTCACTTGGTATAGTGTTTTCAAGGTTCACACATGTAGCATGTATCACTACTTCATTGTTTTTATTGCCAAATAATATTCCATTGTATGGATATACCGCATTTTATGTATCCATCAGTTGATGGACAATTGAGTTTTTCCCACTTTTTGGCTATTTTTAATTATACTACCATGAACATTTGTGTGTAAGTCTTTGTGTGGATGTATATTTTCATTTCTCTTGGGTATGTACCCAGGAGTGGAATTGCTGGGTTGTATGGTTTAACCATTTGAGGAACTGCCAAACTTTTCTAATGCAGGTGCACTATTTTACATTCTCATGAGAATGCATTGGAGTTCTGATTTCTCCACATCCTCACCAGCACTTTTTATTATTATCTGAATTTTTGATTATAGCCAACCTAGTGGGCATGCCATCTGTTCTTGCAGGTAAGTTTAGAATCATTTTTATCCCATTGATATTTTTAATGAGATTGCTTTGAATTTATGGATCATTTGGATATGTTTTCAGTGGTTAAGGCTTACTATTTAAGAAGAGCATGCTTTTCCAATTAATAAGGTATTCTTTAATGTTCCTTAGCTTTAGCTTTATTTAGCAGTCCACACTTAAAGGGTATTAACCATGGAAAAATTTTTTTTTATACAGGGTCTCACTCTGTTGCCCAGGCTGGAGTGCAGTGGTATGATCTCAGCTCACTGCAACCTCTGCCTCTCAGGCTCAAGCTATCCTCCCACCTCAGCCTCCTAGGTAACTGGGGCTACAGGCATGTGCCACCACACCCAGATAATTTTTGTATTTTTTGTAGAGATGGAGTTTTCCATGTTGCCCAGGCTGGTCTGGAACTCCTGGGCTCAAGCATTCCGCCTGCCTCAGCCTCCTAAAGTGCTTGGATTACAGGTATGAGCCATCAGCCAGTTTTTGTTTTTGTTTTTTTAAATCATTGATTTCAACTATGCTCTACTGAATCCCTTTTCCATCCCCTCATGTCTCACGTGCCTCACATAACTTCCCAGGCATTGTGTTTTAGAAAGTCTGGTATTGTTTAAATTCCAACCTCATTTTGCTCTTCTCCAGAGCATGTCCAGCTAGTCACTAAAGGGACTTGGAATGGGGAGGAGATAGGTGCACTCTTCCTTTCCTTTGACTCTAGCTGTTGGAGCTGGAGGCAGGGTGTGAACTGGCACCGAGGTGAATTCTCCCCATTCCTTCCCAGCTTCCTGAGGCCTAGCTCCTCCGGTGAGCTGGGGAGGGAGAAAAGAAGGAAAGGGGACAGTGGTGCTTACCAGCCAGCTACCACTGGGTCCTCTCCTTTGATGGACTCCGCTTTTCTAGCCAGTACTTACTGCTGATGCCTTCTGTGCAGCAGGCGTTGAGTACTCCTCTTTCTGGGGTCCATGTGAGAGTTCTTTCAGAGCTCACTCTTCTATGTACTCTATGTACTCACTCTATCATATGTACACTGTTGTTTTCATGGGCGATGCAGCTCTGTCTGGTCTTTCCTGCCCCCTCCACTCTCTCCAACTGTACCTCCTTTCTCCATCTTGCAGTCTCTCTCTGATTCGCTTCACTGGTGCTCAGACAGGCATGGAGAGCAGGTCAGCAAATTCTTCACACTATCAGACTTTAGACAAACTAAGGAACTGTCCTTCTCTGCATACTGTATATAGCACAGTTTGATTTATGTAACATCCTAATCATACTGTTTGGAAGAATCTTACCAAAATGGCATCATTATTCCCCTACATGGGGAATTAGGGCTTGATTTTACCTTCTTTATTATAATTATTTGTACTTGATCAAATTACTAGGAAATATTTTCTCACTTCTAAAGAATACAATTTCCCTGTGTTAGAAAGATCAGTCCTGGTGTGGTGGCTAACTCCCGTAATCCTTGCACTTTGGGAGCCTGAGACAGGAGGATTGCTTGAGGCCAGGAATTCGAGACCAGCCTGGACAACATAGCAAAATCTTGTCTCTATAAAACACTAAAAAAAAAAAAAAAAAAAATTAGCCGGGCATGGTGACACACTACTCAGGAGGCTGAGGCAGGAAGATCACTTGAGCCCAGGAGTTTTAGGCTGCAGTGAGCTATGATCTGCCACTACA
The DNA here is from genome assembly GCF_028878055.3 of Symphalangus syndactylus. Classification (NCBI taxonomy): domain Eukaryota; kingdom Metazoa; phylum Chordata; class Mammalia; order Primates; family Hylobatidae; genus Symphalangus; species Symphalangus syndactylus. The sequence continues at coordinate 86,317,538 of NC_072426.2, forward strand.
CTCCAGCCTGGATGACAAAGCGAGACCCTGTCTCTAAAAAAATAAAAACAACAACAAACATACATAAATAAAAAGATCACATCCAAATAATAGAAAAAGATGATATGGTTTTGGTTCCCAAAACTGACATCACATAGGAGATATTGGAACTTTGTGAGTGGGAGCCAAGCACATGCTGGTGCCCCTTCTCTAGGTCACGTCTGTACTGCTTGTTTGGATTCCTTGGCAAAAACTGATTATGCAAAGAGAGTAGGATACCTGACTCAAATTGGGTCAATCGGATCCTTTTTCTTGGAATTAAAAAAAAAAAAATTGCATGAAAACGTATAGTTAAATGCACAGGTCTTAAGTGTACAATTTAGAGTTTTGACAAATACATACATTCATGTAACCGAACCCCAAACAAGATATGGAGCATTTCCATCACCCTAGAATTTTCGTTCAACTCCACTTACAGTCAGTCTCCATCCATGATGGCCAACCACTATTCTGATTTCTATCACTATACGCTAGTTTTGATCTGTGTTTGGACTTCATGTAAATGAAATCATACAGTATATATTCCTTTGTGACTGGCTTTTTTTAACCTAAGAATGTTTTTCAGGCTTATCCATATCTTTATCTGAATCAGCAGTTTATTCTTTTTTATTGTTCAGTAATATATCAATGTGTTAATATATTATCCATTGTCCTGTTGAAGGTCATTTGAGTTCTTTCCAGTTTTGGACTATTATGAATAAAGCTGCTAAAAACATTTTTAAAACAAGTCTTGTTGTGGACATAAGTTTTTGTTGCGGCAGGGATTTAAATAGCTAGGATTGAGATTGTCGGTTTGTTGGATAGGTATATATTTAACTTGAGAAGAATCTGCCAAACAGTGCTCCAAAGTTGTGCAATTTTACACTCTCTGCAGCCAAAATGGAGGCTTCCAGTTGTTCTACATTGTTGCCAACATTTGAGGTGTCAGTCATTTTCACTGTAGCCATTCTAGAGGCGGTAAAGTGGAACCTCCTGGTTTTGGTTTCTCTTTCACTGATGACTAATGATGCCCAACTTTTCATGTGCTCATTGGCCATTTGTATACCTTCACTTGTGAAGTGTCTCTCAAGTCATCTGCACATTTATCTTATTGGGTTGTTTGTCTTTTTACTGATCAGACATATGTATTCTAGATAAAAGTCAGATATATGTATTATTGATATTTCAAAGCGTTTTGTTCAGCAGTAGAAATATGATGATTTGAGATGATTTGAGAATAAAAATAGGATATAATTGTAACAGGAAGTCTTAAATAAATTAAAATGTCACTATTTTGAATAACTAGAATATATATTAAGAAAAATAATCCCAGGAAATAAAAAATATGCTAGTAATACATTAATTACACATAACATAAATTTACAAAATTATATTACCATGTAACAGTAATACATAGTTCTAAATAAAAATAATCATGCTCACAGATAAAACCAAAAACTTTAAGAGCTTAATTTATTGAAAGGAAATGATTTAAATATCATGAGGGAAATAAAAGGAGACAAGAATTAGTGGAACACTCTACTGTGTCCCTGCTGTTCGGGAAGATGTACTATACAGAATTTATTCAACAATAACCAAATTCCCTGAGGGATGGCCTGTACAAGTTGACAAGTTGATTTAAAAATTAATTGATGGAATTAAACAGAAATGTAAGTATTCCAATAACCATTGAATTATACATTTTAAATGGATGAATCATATATGTGAATTATATCTCAATAAAACGATTATAAAAAAAGAATAAACAGGGATTTTTTTTTTTTTTTTTTTTTTTTTTTTTTTTTTTTTTTTTTTGAGACAGAGTTTTGCTCTTGTTGCCCAGGCTGGAGTGCAGTGTCACGATCCTGGCTTACCGCAGCCTCCACCTCTCAGGTTCAAGCAATTCTTCTGCCTCAGCCTCCCGAGTAGCTGGGATTACAGGCATGCGCCTCCATGCCCGGCTAATTTTGTATTTTTAACAGAGATGGGGTTTCTCCATGTTGGCCAGACTGGTCTCAGACTCCCAGCCTTAGGTGATCCTCCCGCCTCACTCTCCCAAAGTGCTGGGATTACAGGCGTGAGCCACCGCACCTGGCCTAACAGGGAAATATTTTTTAAGTTAAAGCAAAAAACAAGGTAAGCCAAGTAAAACAATATAAAAATATATGATTTTGGTGTTTACAGCGCATTGGGTAAAAAATCTTACTTGGAAACAGTATGTAAAATATTTCATTTTTAGAAAACCATACATTAAATCAATGGAGAGTGGCCAAAAAATTTTAACACTGTTTATCTCAAGGAGCTACAACTATGGTAAATATTTTCCTTAATAATGAAATGTGGAAACATTTCTGAGAACAGAAATAAGACGAAGATGTCCACTATCATCACTTGTATTCAATACTTTCCTGGTATTCCTAACAAGAGTAATAAGACAAAAAAGTTGAAATAAAAATACTAAGATTGGACCTAAGATACAAAACTATGTATGTATATTAACAACTCAAAAGAATCCAGAGATAAGTTATTAGAATTAATGAGTTTAGCATGACTGAATAAATGGTCAAAATAGGAAAACCAATTTTATTTCTGTATACCAGCAAGAGTTAGAAAATAAAACATTTTAAAACAATACCATTTATGGTAGCATAAAAATTCAAATGTCTGGGGAAAAATTTAATGAAAGATGTCCATGACACTTTAAATATTATTTAGAGAAATGAGAGAAGAGGTAAACAGAAGTATATACCATGTGAACTGATTAGATGACCCAGTATTTTAAAGATGCCAATTCTCCCCTGAATTGACTTATAAACTCAATGCAACCCCGGGCGCAGTGGCTCACGCCTGTAATCCCAGCACTTTGGGAGGCCGAGGCGGGCAGATCACGAGGTCAGCAGATCGAGACCATCCTGGCTTACACGGTGAAACCCCGTTTCTACTAAAAAAAAAAGAAATACAAAAAATTAGCCGGGCGTGGTGGTGGGCGCCTGTAGTCCCAGCTGCTCGGGAGGCTGAGGCAGGAGAATGGCGTGAACCCAGAAGGCGGAGCTTGCAGAGAGCCAGGATCGGGCCACTACACTCCAGCCTGGGCTACAGAGCAAGACTCCGTCTCAAAAAAAAAAAAACAAAAAACAAAAACCTCAATGCAATCCCAATCAAAATCACAATAGGCTTCATATTATATATATATATATACACATACACACACACACACACACAGAGAAGTTGCATGGTTAGGTGGTAAAAGCACTGTTTGCCATAAAAATCAGGTCGTTGGTTATTTTGGTTATTTTGGTGGGGAGGGAGAGGTAGTGTTTGGGAGGGAACACAAGGGAAGGTTTTGGGACGGCTGGTATACCGGTTGTCAATGTATGGCCTCGCACCCCCAAATCCATCCTTTAATACCTGCTTTGCGGTCACAGCCAGAATCCCCTTCCGCGGCTCCCCTCGCGGCGGGGAGGATGCTGAACAGTAGAGGGCGCTGGAGACGCGCTGCGGCAGGCTGGCGCTCGGGTCCGGCTGCGGGCCACAGGCCGCGGATCGCGCTCTGCCAGCGCCCCACGCCCGCACGCGCGGCTCCTCCGCCACCTCGCGGCCCGGCCTGACCTGTTAATCACGTCCCCACGGCTCTCCTAGCGGAACACCGCCGTCTGCAGGCTCCGTCCCCACAGTGCCCAGACCCCGGGAAGTTTGTCAGTCAGCACCCTGATGCCAGCCGATTCTCAAAAAGCCAGGAGGATCCAAGCAGATCATTTGCCAGACGGTACTACAGCAATGGAGAAGAACAGATAATTCACACAGAAAGAAGGATGGGAGGGAGAGACGTGCATGGGGTAGGGAGGGCGGAAGGAAGGTCTAGGGGAAGGAGCGGAGGGGGAAGGGAGGAAGGAAGGCAGGAATGGAATGAAAGGAGAAGGGAGGAAGGACTGTTTGAATGCACAGCCTCCCCGGTGCTGCACCGGCAAGAGCGGCTCTCACAGGCATGGGGCCCCCAACAGACCCTACCAGGCTGCGGGAATGTTGCGGCCCTGCAGGGCGTCTCTGCCTTTTTTGAGGTCTCTCTGGTAATATGTGATAATGATAGTATTTTTAGACATCTGGAATCTGATTTAAATTCTAGCTCCATCACCTTCTAGCTGTGGGACCCTGAGAAATAGCACATCCTCCGGGATCCTCCCTTCTCTCTTGTCCACACGTGGGGAAGGCTCCTGGCCGTGGGGGGCGGGGGGAGGAAGGTGGGGGGCTTTGCAGATTTACCAAGCTGGTGTACAAAGGCCTACTACAGCTGTAAGGGCTAGCTCCTTTCTCCCACTCTGGCAGTCCTCCACTTTGAGAAACATACCTCTTGAAATAAAGCTACAAGTGGAGAGGGGCAGGTGATTTGGGCAAATAATTCCATACTAAATATTAGGACAAAACATACTAGGCAAATATCACAATCCGGCTTCATAGTGGCATACTAAATTCAACCAAGAAATATACCCATGATGTTGAAAGAGCCAGGCTTATGGAATGTAAACAGCAAACTATTTTATTCTTGTTTTCTATTTACCAATTCAAACCTGCTCTGCAGGTCACTCCTCCCTGCCCCTGGGATAAAATCTAGGGCATGTTCTGTGACTTTTTGGATCACAAAATTCACATGATTTTTGGATCATTCTCAGTTAACCAAAAATTTGTCCTGTAACTTCTAGCTATAAAAATAGGCTCTGTTCAGCATTTAAAATGTCCAATCCCATGTAGGAGTCTGAACTTTCTATTTCATTTTAAGTTTAAGCTTCCTCTTGATTCCTCCCCCAAGCCTGGCCCAGGCTTGCATTTGGCTCCGGGCATTGGGCAGGTAGCAGTGTTTCCTCTCCATTTTTCACTTTCACTTTTCCCTCCCCAACTAGCTTGCAGGGATTTCTGATCACCTAGTAGAGTCTAGAGGTGTAAGGGAAGGAGGTCACCAAGGGCAGGCCAGGCTTTATGTGAATAGTGCTGTTGTGAGCCAAGCACTTGGTACTTCGAGGTCCCCTTCTACTGCAGACATCTTCCCTATGGTTCCTGTGACCCAGGTTTGTCTCAGAGTGGGGTTCGCACACAATACCTTCTCCATCCCCTTTAAAGGTATTTATTACATTTTTCTGGAAATGGAAGTCTGGAAATTATATTTCCCTGATAGTCTTATGAGCAGGATTCTAGGTTGATTCTGCCAAATGTGAGGCACTCAGGTGAGACTAGAAAGCAGAAAGATGGATGAAAAAAATCATTGTTTTCTTCCTTTGACTCTGCACTTATGACAGCAGGATGCTCGAGACTCTTGCAGTAATTTGGGCAAAGATTTCCACAATGCAAAATAGAAAAAACATAACTGGCAGATAGCTGTATAAATTACAGTCCATTTTCATCATGGAATGTCAGTTTGGCAACAATGGCATCGAGGCCCAAAAGCAGCTCTGCAGTAGGGGGGTTCCTCCTTGGTGACTGGGTGGGCACAGCCAAGCACAGGCTCCTGAAGATCCCAGCTCCAGGAAACATCAGCATGGTTCGTTGCATTGTCCACCTGAATTCTTCACCCCTCCCTGTGGCTGTGTCTATTGCCCTGTAGTGTTGCAGTTCCCCTCAGGAAAAAGATATCATTTACTTCTCTGCCCCTTGATTTGGAGCTTGGCTATGTGACTTGCTTTGGCCAACGGGATATTGGATGACACAACATAAGCAGAGACACAGATATGTGTCTGCACAATACAGCTTGCCTTTTTATGCTTCTGCCTTCACCATGAAAAGAGCTTTCCCTGGGGGTAGCAGCTGTTCCTGCAACCTGTGTTCAGAATGCACAAATATGAGGAGCCAAGCCCAGCCAGACCCACAGCTTGAAAGTGAGTTGCCAGGCCCGGCGCAGTGGCTCACACCTGTAATCCCAGCACTTTGGGAGGCCGAGACAGGCAGATCACCTGAGGTCCGGAGTTCGAGACCAGCCTGACCAACATGGAGAAACCCTGTCTCTACTAAAAAATACAAAATTAGGCCCGGTGCAGTGGCTCACGCCTGTAATCTCAGCACTTTGGGAGGCCGAGGCAGGCGGGTTACCTGAGGTCGAGAGTTCGAGATCAGCCTGGCCAACATGGAAAAACCCCGTTTCTACTAAAAATACAAAAGTAGCCGGGCGTGGTGGCACATGCCTGTAACCCAGCTACTTGGGAGGCTGAGGCAGGAGAATCGCTTGAACCCGGGAGGCAGAGATTGCGGTGAGCCGAGATGATGCCATTGCACTCCAGCCTGGGCAACAAGAGCAAAACTCTGTTGAAAGAAAGAAAGGAAGGAAGGCAGACAAAATTAGCCAGGCGTGGTAGCGCATGCCTGTAATCCCAGCTACTCAGGAGACTGAGGCAGGAGAATCGCTTGAACCTGGGAGGCGGAGGTTGCAGTGAGCTGAGATGACGCCATTGCACTCCAGCCTAGGCAACAAGAGTGAAACTCTGTCTAAAAAAAAAAAAAAAAAAGTGAGTTGCCTACCCTAGTTCAGACCACCTCCAGCCAACCCACGGATGTGTTAGAAATGAGTGCTTATTTAAGTATGGCATTGACATGTTGTGATTAGTTGTTATGCACCATTATAGCAAAAAAATTGCACACTGATACAAGTAACTGTTCCCTCATTGGCTTCACCAGCCTTCCCAAGAATTGTTTAATCCCATTCCCTGTATAAAATCACTCTCTGCTGAGAATCCTTTTTCTGAGAAAAGAATTTTTTTTCTGCTTGAGGCAGACCAACGCTCATTCCAAGAACAACTGGAAAAGCTGAATAAAACACAGAAAACCTTTTTAAAAAGTTTTTGGAAAGCTTCCCAGTTAACAGGAATTTGAAGGGCCATAATCTCAAAAGAAGAAAAACACAAAGAGGCAAGTTGGCCCTCTGCGAACAACTTTTCCCTTCAGGAAACGTGTTGATTTTAGCTAAGAGGCCGAGCATTTGGGCAGACGGCCATAGCTAAGAGGCAGCAAAGGCAGCAGAGTCTAGAGCTGAAATGGAGACTGAGGTTGTCAAGGCAGCTGGAACCCAGCCGGAGTTCAGGACCCACCAAGGAAAAAGAAGCCTAATAATCACATCAGACGCTCAGTTGGAATCCTTGGAGGACCACACTCTAGACAGACGGGCAAACCAGAGGCGGAGATGGAGCCTTCCAAAAACCGCAACACAGACTCTAGTCAGTTCAGTACCATTGGATTAAGGTAAAATCTTCCCACTCTGTCTATCAGATGACATGGTAAACCCTCCCTGGAGACAGACATTCTTTTCAGATGTTTCCTGGAGCCACTAAAAGTTATTATAATGGTTAGCATTCAACAATAAATGATCAAACACACCACAAAACAGGAAGGAGGGGAAAACATACACAACAAAACGGAGCCGCTAATGACCCAGATATTGGTGTTATCAGACACAGACTTGATGGGTGGAATAGAGACTTTCATCAAAGAACTGGAATCTATAAGAAAGAATGAAATGGAAATTTAAAACTTAAAAATACAATAATTGAAATTAACTACTTAGCATATGGGTTAACTTCAATTAGATTTAGCAGAAGGAACATTCTTTGAACTGTAATATAGGACAGAATAAAAACTCTAAGCTGAAGAACAGAGACGAAGAGTATGGAAAATACAGCAAGGAATGTAAGATACTTGTGGGAAGTGGTGAACAGACCTAACACATATGTAACTGGAGTCTCAGAAGAAGGGAGGAAGATGGGGCAGAAGGAACAGTTAAATAAATATAGGCTGAGAACTTGCCAAAACTGATAAAGCTTTATGATCCCCAAGTGGGATAAATAAAAACAAAACTGCATCCAGGCACACTATACTTTTTATTATTATTATTATTATTATTATTATTATTATTATTATTTGAGATGGAGTTTTTCTTTGTTGCCCAGGCTGGGGTACGGTGGCGTGCGATATCAGCTCACTGCAACCTCCGCCTCCCCAAGTTCAAGCGATTCTCCTGCCTCAGTCTCCTGAATAGCTGGGATTACAGGCATGCGCCACCATGCCTGGCTAATTTTTGGATTTTTTAGTGGAGACGGGGTTTCACCATGTTGGCCAGGTTGGTCTCGAACTTCTGACCTCAGGTGATCCACTGGCCTTGGCCTCCCAAAGTGCTGGGATTATAGGCGTGAGCCACCGTACCCGGCCCAGGCACACTAAAACTGCTGCAAATGAAAGACAAGGAAAAAACATTAAAAGCAGCTAGAGGCAGGTAAGAGGGACACATTTCTTCTTTACTTTTTTCTTTTCCCCTCCCTCCCTCTCTCCTTCTCCTTCCTCCCTCCCTCCTTTCTTTTTCTTTTGTAGAAGGGGGGATCTTGCTCTGTTGCCTGGGCTAGTTTTGAACTCCTGGGCTCAAGGGTGCTGGGATGACAGGCGTGAGCCAGCGCACATTACTGACACATTACTCTCAAAGGAGAAACAATAGCACTGAAAATCCCTTGTCAACAGAAATGATGGAAGTGAGAAGATAATGGAGTGCCATTCTGAAGTTCCTCAAAGAAAAAAGTGTCAACCTGTAATCCTGTATTCACAAAATGTACTTAAAAATGAATTTGAAATAGATGTTTCTATTCAAAAACTGAGAAAGCTTGGGTGAGGTGGCCTGTAATCCCAGTCCTTTGGGAGGTCAAAGCAGGCAGATTGTTTGAGCTCTGGAGTTTGAGACCAGCCTGAGCAACATGGGGAAATCCCTTCTCTACAAAAAATACCAAAAAATTAGCCAGGTATGGTGGTGCCTGCCTGTAGTCCCAGCTACTCGGGAGGCTGAGGTGGGAGGACTGCTTGAACCTAGGAGGTTGAGGCTACAGTGAGCCGTGATCATGCCACTGCACTCCAGCCTGGGCGACAGAGTGAGACCCTGTCTCAAAAACAAGCAAACAGAAAAACCTGAGAAAATTTGCTGCCAGCAGATGTGCATACACAAAAAATACTAAAGGGAATTCTTCAGGTAGAAGAAAACTGATCTATGATAAAATCACAGAAATGCAGGAAATAATAAAAAAAACAGAATGAATATGTGGGTGAATACAAATGAATATTGACTGCACATAGCAATAATAATAATGTCTCATTAGGTGTAAAATATATGTGGAATTAAAATGAGTAATAATAATATACATGCAAGAGTAGAATGGAGGTAAATAGAGATTGAGTATTGTGAGATCATAGCATTGTCTGGGAAACAATAAAAAGTAAAATTTGTATTAGATTATAATAATGTACAGAAGTTGTAATCTGTGGAGGAAACCACTAAAGAAATTATAAAAGAATGTGTAAGTAGCAACCAATAGTAGGGGGAAATGGAATTAAAAAAATAATCAGAAAGAAAGCAACAGAAAAGAAAAAAATGAAAACAAAAATGGGTAAGACAAATGGAAACAAATAGTAAGATGGTATTTATGAACACAACTATATCAGTAATTACAATAAATGTAAATTCACGAAATACACAGAAGACAAAAATTGACAGACTTGATTAAAACAACTCTATTCAAGAGACATGATATCATTATAAGAACATTAAAAATTCAAAAATAAGGGGGAAAGTGAAAAAAATACCATTGTGAGTGGTAGAGAAAGCCATTTCACATAATAAAGGGTTCACTCTACCAGAAAATGTCAATTTTAAATGGGTATGAGCCTAATAGCACAACCTCTAAATGCATAAAACAAAAATTAACAAAACTCAGAGGAGAAAGAAACAAATTCATAATAATAGTGGCAGGCTTTAGCCTCTCTCAGTAATTTATAGAAAAACAGACAAAAATGTCAGTAAAGATGTACATAATTTGACCAACCTGATTAACAAACTTGACCCAGTTGAAATACACATAACACCTGCACACAACTGCAGAATGCACATTCTTTTAAGTGCAAGAACATTATGATAAGAATATTATAGGAAAGTCTGTCATAAACATAGCTGCAAAAATCCTGAAAAAATAACAGCAAGTTAATCTAAATTTTATTTATTTATTTATTTACTTATTTTATTTTTGGAGACAGAGTCTCACTTGGTTATCCAGGCTGTAGTGCAGTGGCGTGAGCATGACTCACTTCAGCCTTAACCTCCTGGGCTCATGCAATACTCCTGCCCCAGCCCTCCAAGTAGCTGGGACAACAGGCATGTGACACCATACCTGGCTAATTTTTGTGGTTCCTGTAGAGACCGAGTTTCACCACGTTGGTCTCAAATTCCTGAGCTCAGACAATCTACCTGCCTTGGCCTTCCAAAGTGCTGGGATCATAGATGTGAGCCATTGAGCTCAACTTAAATCTAAATTTTATTTTATTTTATTTTATTTTATGGCCATGCTCCCTCTAATAAATCTAAATTTTAAATAAATAAGTCCAAGTATTATTGTGTTTATGTGTATAAACCTGCGCACACACACAAACGCGTACACACCCCGCTGGTTTCTATTACAAGAATGTAAGTTTGGCTTGACATTCAACAGTCAATTAGTATAAGTCATCATATCCAAAGAATAAAGGAGAAAAATAAAATTATTTCAAAAGGTGCAGAATAAGTATTTGAGAGAAATTTAACCTCATTTGTGATTTTAAAAAAATCTTTTTAACAGCTTGAGAATATATGTTAATGAGTATATTAAAAATCCTATAACAACCATCAAACTTCATGGTGAATATTGACAACTCTCCCCATGCCACACCCACCACCCCTGAGATTGAGGATGAGACAAGAATACCCACTATCACTACTTATAGTCAGCATTCTGCTGGAGGTCCTAGCCACCACAATTTGTATACCAATTTTATATCTTGCAACCTTGCTGAATTTATTAGCTCTAGTAGTTTTTTTGTGTGTGGATTCCTTAGGATTTTCCATAGACAAGATTATGTCATATGCAGATATAGTTTTACTTCTTTCTTTATGATCTGGATCCCTTTTATTTCTGTTTCTTGTCCAATTGCTCAGCCACTGCAGTTTGGCAAGAGCTAAATAAGGCATAAAGATTAAGAAAGGAAGAAATGAAACTGTCATTCACAGAGGACATGATTATACAAAAATAATCTGCAAATTATTATATAATTTAAATGAATGTCATAAGGCCACTCACTGGATAACAAGGTCAACATAGTTTTGTAGCAACAGAATCTGTATATACTAGCCATAAACAAATATAAAACGCCTAAGAATAAATCTATTGAAGGATGTGCAAGAACACTTTACTGAAAACCACAAAAATAGTTGTAAGAAACAAAAAAAAGACTTAAAGTGAAGAGATATACCATGTTAATGAATAGGAAGATTGAATATTTTAATGATGTCAAATGGCCCCCAAATTGTTCTACATAATCAATTAAATCCAATCAAATTCTAGCACTTTATTTTGTGGAAATTGACTAGCTGATTCTAAAGTGTTTTATGGAAATGTAAAGGGCTTCTTTCTTCTGGAGTTGCCTTGTGGACAGGATCTGAGACAACCCAGGCCAGGTCTCTCTGGTCCATGGGAAGCACGCATATGCTTTTTGCCCTGACTGTGTCTGTAGAGAACAGCCCAAACAACAACCTCCTCCCCATCAGAGCAGAGAGCCAGCTAGTCTCTTGCCATTTAGATTTTTCAGGGATGAGTCAGAGATACCAGTCTACTCTGTCCTGCAGAAAAGGATACTTATCAACTTTTCCAAGTGGCCCTAGAAAAGTCACTGCTAGTCAGAAATCTCACCTTGGAACGTGGGGGTGGCTGGCATCTATCGGGATGTCAGATGAAACTGAAACAGTTCCACTGTAGTAGCCTGCTCTATAAACATACAGAGAACCCCTATTACATGTGTGCTATGAAGCTATTAGAAACTACAGCTTTGTGGACTACTTTGAAAATGTGCAAGTGGGTCGGGCGTGGTGGCTCACGCCTGTAATCCCAGCACTTTGGGAGGCCGAGGCGGGTAGATCCTGAGGTCAGGAGATCGAGACCATCCTGGCTAACACAGAGAAACCCCGTCTATACTTGAAAATACAAAAAATTAGCGGGGCATGGTGGTGGGTGCCTGTAGTCCCAGCTACTCGGGAGGCTGAGGCAGGAGAATGGCGCAAGTAAACCCGGGAGGCAGAGCTTGCAGTAAGCCTAGAGCACGCCACTGCAGTCCAGCCTGGGCGACAGAGCAAGACTCCATCTCAAAAAACAACAACAACAACAACAACAAAAAAAACAAAACAAAAAAAGAAAATGTGCAAGTGAAATAAGTGACAAAAGCAAACACAAGATATTCTGTTCATATGAAACACTGCCAGGTGACACTTGTATTTGTAGATTGACAGAAATTGGAGGTGGAGTTAAAGAGGTACCAACTCAGTATAACATTCATTGCCTCTTTTGCTAAAGTTGTTTCACTGCATAAGAAAAAGATCCTGGCCGGGCCAGGTGCAGCGACTCATGCCTAAAATCCCAGCACTTTGGGAGGCTGAGGCAGGTGGATCACCTGAGGCCAGGAATTTGAGACCAGCCTAGACAACATGGTAAAATTCCATCCCTACTAAAAATAAAAAAAATTAGCCAGGCATGGTGGTGGGCGCCAGAAATCCCAGCTACTTGGGAGGCTGAGGCAGGAGAATCGCTTGAACCTGGGAGGCAGAGGTTGCAGTGAGCCGAGATCACGCCATTGCACTCCAGCCTGGGTGACAAGAGGGAAACTCCGTCTCAAAAAAATAAAATTTTAAAAAAAAAAGAAAAAGAAGGAAAAAAGAGAAACAGATAGTGGTTCCACGTGCTGGTCAGTTATGCAAAACAACGTGCTGACGTGTAGGCTGCACTGTGCCAGGTGCAAATACACACTGCCTGTTACAGTAACTGTGACAAGCACAAGGGCTGCTCACTAGCTTGAGTGCAGCTTCTGGGGAGTTGACGGCAGTGATTTGTGGGTACTTCCTTCTTAACAAATTTTACATCAATACTGCAACACAGCAATCTCAGCCCTGTGAGCTATACCATAGCCACATGCTTTCACCATTTCCTGCTCAAAGAGAGAGCCCAGGAACTGAATGCTGTTAATCAGGGAGAGCACAGAAACAGCAGCAGAACAGCTGGAGAACTAGGGCTGTGTGGTTTTGGACTGTGGGGAGGGTGGGCCATGGGCAGACTTGGCACAATGTGGGAGGGCATTTGACACAGCCCCGTGGAGGACCTAATGCTCAGGGAGGCCTTCACCCAGCACAGTGAGCCATGCCGACACTTGGTGCCTGGGCGTGCTGGTCACAGCGCCCTCCCTGCGATTTTCCCCATAGCAGTGTGTTTTCTCTGCCAGGCAGAAGGCAGAGAAACCCTGGCTGAAAAAGCAGTGAGGGTCATCGACTGCATGAACACATCATCACCTTTCCCAGATGGAGGCACCCAAGTTTACCCTGCACGTCCATTCAGCAGGTAGAGGTGAGTCATCACTAAACAGGATCTTTCATCTGAGCACCTGAGATTCTGGTCCAAATCAGGGCTGTGAGGACCAGGAGCCGGGATTCCAAGCCCAGGCAACCCCGCAGGTAAGGAGGAGGGAGTGTTACAGAAGGCTGTATGGCCAGAGTCGCTGACCAGGCCAGGGCTTCTTTGTCCCCTCTTCTCTCCTGCACATCAGCACTTACGTCCTCCTGGCTCGGGCTGGCCTGGCAGCTCAGGGAGCTGTTGGATGAAATGTCCATGAGCGTGGCTGTGGCTGTCACGTACAACTGCGAGGATGGTCGGCTCCCAAAGCGGAACCGCGGTGCTGGGCGAAGGGTCAGGGCTCCGTGGTGCGGCAGAGCGCATGCCAGCGCTTCACCAGCTCCTTGGGCTTGCTGAGCATCTCATCCCAGTGCTCCAGCTCTCTGCCGCGGGTGTACATGTAGGGGCCCACCACCACTCGGCCCAGCTGCTGGCTCTCTGCAGGGGAGGGAGAGCACCGGTGTGCTCCTGCGCACAGAAGCCACGTCCCCAGTGACCTCCCTTCCTCCCTCCTGCTCCCAGGAGGAAGTAGCAACTCCCCTCCTCTCTGAGTGGGAGCTGGCAGCCCCCAAAGGGGCCCTGCCTTTGCTCTGCAGCTGGAAGGGCTGCTTCTCCCCCTGGGAGATTGGGAGGAAGGAGAGCCCTGAAAGAGACTCTCTCCTTGAGGGCCACCAGCTCTGCCCCACACCCTTCTGTAGGGCCGTATTAAGTCTACCTTATGCCAAAGAGCTGAGGGAGGAAAGGGCCCCTCTAGAAAGAAGGCCTCGGCCGTCCAAGAGTTCATTCAGCAGCAACGTTCACTGGCCACCGTGGAGAAGGGTCTTAAGTCCAGGCCATGTGGCCAGCCATGGCCTGATGGCTGTTTCCCCAGAGTGGCAGTGGGTGCTGGGGTATGGGGCAGTGTGGGAGAGCTGGCTGACAGACTCGCCCAGAACCCCAAAGGCTCATCTAGAGGGCATGAGGAAGGTCAGAGCACCAGGTCCCTGGGCTGGTGGCAGCCCTGGTCCCTCCCACTCTCTCGGGTGATTTGCTCCAGGAGAGGGCAGCAGAGGCCGTTGCTTAACCTCTTTCTTTTTGTTTTTTTTTGACGGAGTCTCGCTCTGTCGACAGGCTGGAGTGCAGTCGCACGATCTTGGCTCACTGCAACCTCTGCCTCCCGGGTTCAAATGATTCTCCTGCCTCAGCCTCCCGAGTAGTTGGGACTACAGGCGTGCACCACCATGCCCAGCTAACTTTTGTATTTTTAGTAGAGACGTGGTTTCACCGTGTTAGCTGGGATGGTCTCGATCTCCTGACCTTGTGATCTGCCTACCTTGGCCTCCCAAAGTGCTGGGATTACAGGCGTGAGCCACCGTGCCTGGCCCTTTTTTTTTTTTTTTTTTGACAGATTCAGCAGCCTCGCCTCCTGGGTTCAAGAGATCCTCCCGCCTCAGCCTCCCAAGTAGCTGGGATTACAAGCATGTGCCACCACGCCCAGCTAATTATTGTATTTTTAGTAGAGATGGGAGTTTCACCATGTTGGCCAGGCTGGTCTTGAACTCCTGAGCTCAAGTGATCCACCCACCTTGGCCTCCCAAGGTGCTGGGATTACAGATGTGAGCCAGCATGCCCGGCTGCTTAACCTGTTTCTAGGGTGCCACAGACAGAGCTCAACTGGACTAAAGCTGGGCATGAAACCCAGGCCTTGGGCAAGTATTTCAGCCTTTCTGAGCACTAGTTTCCTTAACCAGGGAGGGAGCTAGTACAGCTCCTTCCGAGGTCAGGACAGGAGGCACTCACTCTGCCTGAACACTCGGCAGCCCCTCGTGGTCCCCATCCCAGCAGCCCGGGGTAGGGTGCGGCCTTACTGTCCCCTTCCATGTTCTGCACCACGGTCAGGCTGAGGCTAGCGGTATCCAGCTCAGTGGCATCGGCCTTGAAGCTGAAGGTCTCATTGTACACAGGGTTGATGGAGCCCAGCACAGCTGAAGTCTTCTTGCACTTGACAAACTTGTTGTGGTTCATCAGAGACACTTTGACAAACACACCTGGGGAACGGTGAGCACTAGTGGGCTGGCAGAGGCAGGCGGGAGCCGAGCCCCTGCCTGTGGGAGGTCCGACTAGGAGGGCACGTGCCCAAGCTAGGTGCCAGGGCCCCACCGAGGGGTGGGTGACCCTGCGGGCGTGACCAGAGGAAGCCGGCTGAGGAGTGCACTGCCCTGTGGCCCAGGCGGGGCTCCGCTCCCTTCCTTTTCCTTCCTCTTTGCATCAGGAAAGTACCCACGGCTCTGGCAGGCCCCGGTTTACCAGAGCCTGGCACCACATGCCTGTCCCTCCCTGTTGGGGGGCTGCTCACTGGGCCCCCAGGCCCCTGGGGCCCTTTAAACACCTTATACAGAGGACTAAGATTTGGTGGGTGAGGATCAGAGTCACAGTGGAAGGTCTGGATCCCACCTGGCTTACAGTGACCCCAGACGTGAAAACAAACAGGTGGCTGACCACCACCACCTCACTGGGATGGGTGGGATGTGTGGGGTGAGCCCAAATGGGGTGGGACATGTGGGGTGAACCAAGGCCTCCCCTCCTGCAGCTCCTGTGTTCTGGGAGGCCAAGCATCAGTGCCCACTGAGTCGGGGGCTCTTCCCCTGTGGGGAGGGAGGTGCGGGCCTCACCCTGGAGGAACTGGATCCATGCCACTGATGGAAAGGTGGAGGTGGAGGCAGGCAGGACAGTTCAAAGAGCCAAGACGCTGCCTCGGGAAACAGGAGGGGCAGGGCCTGGTATTGTGGCTGGGTTAGAACCCTCAGTAGGGGAGGCCAAGGAGATGCAGCTTTGAGTTCAACACAGGAAGAGGCTTCCTGCACCAGAACTGTCGACTGAGGGACAGTACGTCTTGTGAGGTAGTGAGCGCTCCGTGATAGGGTGTATGCAAGCAGAAACTGGACCGTCTGGGGTGAGGTTGGACTGTAGCCCCAGGCTGTAAGCTCGGTGGGCGGGACCTTCCCCAGTAGGAAAGGGAGGAACTCACTGACAATGCCTCTGTCCTCCTGGAGCCGGAGGCCCTTGGCACGCAGCACAACCACTGTCAGGCGGCTCAGGTAGTCATTGTAGCTGAGGCAGAACTGGAGATCGCCACACTCCGAGGGGGGCTGGGAAGGCCAAGATGGAAGCACCCCATCCTGTTACTCGGCAAGTGCTGAAGGGGTCACAGAACCCCCAGAGAGCCTCCTGCTTCCTCCCAGCGGTCCACGCGACACACCTGCATGGTCCCCTTTGAGTTCCACTGCCATTTTAAGGATGAGGCAACTGTGGTCTGGAGAGTTTAAGGGGCTTGTGCAGTCCTGTGGACCAGAGCTAAGGAGTCACACCCAGGTCTGAGCCAGCTGGGGCCTTCCCGGGGGTGGTGGGCTGGGGGAAACATTTCCCTGGGCTGGACCATTTGTGGTGTCATCTCTCACAGCTGTCTAACCTAGATAAGAATCCAAATGTGGATATTTCAGGTTGCTCCAGGGAATCTGATGGCCAGTGTGACAACCAGACCTCAAGCAGCCTCTCCCTGCCCAGGGGCAGGTCCGTTCCCCCCTGTCCCATGCTGCTCGGGGCCTGGGCCCTCCTCCCTGAGTGACTGTTGTAGGGCGGTGTGCGGGATGCTGAGGGCTGATGCCACCAGCAGGTGCTGGGCCCTGTGCACACCTGCCAGCTGATGCTCAGTGGCATAGGCATGGTGACCTCGACCTTACCTCCAGGCTCTCGGCCTCCAGGTCTCTCCAGATGACATGCCGGCAGTCCCCCACCAGGGTCTCATTCTTCAAGGGGAAGAGCACCTGGCCCAGGAGCTGGTGCTTCCTCTGCCTGTCCACGTGGTAGACGGAGAACTTCAGCACCCTCTGGGTGACGGTCTTGCTGGACACCTGGGGGAGATAAGGACACCAGCCAGAGTCAGGTGTGGGGGTAGGGGATGGGATGGTGTGACTCGTTATTCTGGACATGGGTGCTTTTCGGAACGGATGTCTCAACCAGGGACCTACATCCCCAAACCTAGGCATTTTCAGGGGACCCTTCTCAGCAGCAGAGCCACGTACCCCTGGAAAGTGGGGGTAGGTGCCAGTACCTTGCTACACAGAGTATGGTCCGAAGACCTGTAGACTCCACCACCACTTGGAGCCCTGTTAGAAATGCAGGATCTTGGGCCCCAGCCCAGACCCATGAATTGGAATCTGCCATTTAACCGGAGCACCAAGTGACACGGCTGCACGGTGAGTGTGTCCCCGCCACCACCCTGCACTGTAGCAAAGGCCCAGGAGCCCGGGGCACCAGCCTGTCTCTGCTGTCAGAGCTGGGCATGCCAGCCCTCCCCTCCTTGAGATTTGGCCTCCTCGCCTGTGAAATGGGGATCATGGGTCTTCCTCTCTGGTTGTAAAACCCCAATCACAGTGTCTGACCTACAGCAGATGGCCCATTAATACTGATTTTCTTTTCTTTTCTTTTTTTTTTTTTTTTTTTTGAGACGGAGTCTCGCTCTGTCGCCCAGGCCCAGGCTGGAGTGCAGTGGCGCAATCTCGGCTCACTGCAAGCTCCGCCTCCCGGGTTCATGCCATTCTCCTGCCTCAGCCTCTCCGAGTAGCTGGGATTACAGGCGCCCGCCACCACGCCCGGCTAATTTTTTGTATTTTTTAGTAGAGACGGGGTTTCACCGTGGTCTCGATCTCCTGACCTCGTGATCCGCCCGCCTCGGCCTCCCAAAGTGCTGGGATTACAAGCATGAGCCACCGCGCCCGGCCACTGATTTTCTTTTCTTTTCCCTTCTCCCTTTTCCCCTTCCCTCTGAAGGCACAGAGGGACTGGATCAAGCCGGGGCGAGATAGAGTGGGGAAGTGATGAGCTAAGAAAAATTAGCCTGCAAGCATGACGTGTCGCACGTCAGCAAGGCTGCAGCCTTGAATTCTGATGTCTGGAGAAGAGCGATTCACCTGTGAATTCTCACAGCCCTGGCCTCAGAAGGACGGCCCGGGACCAGGCCCGACCGGCACCCCTCTTCCCAGCTCTCAGCCAGGGCAGAAGGACAAGTGATGGCCCTGGCCTCGGCAGTCACACTCCTCCTGAAAGCTGACTGGCTGTACCTCACCTCTTGCCTAGCTTGCCACCCAGCTCTTGAGAACATGTTTGTCCAAGGCCTCTTGGCAGGTCTCGATGACTCCTTCCCCTAAGGGCCCCCAGTCACCTGCTAAGGCTCCCAGGCCCCTGTGAAACTGGCTCGGTGCCCCAACAGACTCTCCACATCCAGAACCTGAGCCGGCCAGCCCAAAGTTCAGCAAGGCACCACACCTACCCTGGGAGGGCACTCGGCCCCGCGCTGGCCTCTGACAGCACAGGAAGCTCCTGCACTCACTCTGAGGCCTGTCTTTTGCCTTCCTTGGATAAACTTGCCAGAAACCCCATACTGCTCCAGGCCTTTGGGATAATTCCCCTGAGCCCCATAGGCCAGGGCCTGGCATTCAGTAGTTGCTCTAAAATTGTGTTTTCACCCACTCTCCTCCAGGCAATCAGGACAGCGGAGCCCAGGCTTCTGGTCACCACTCACCAAGTCTCTCCCCTGCCCCTCTATCAGGGATTGGCTCCTATAGGCCTTAACCTAGCAGACTAGGTAAAGCAGAGCTGGTGGCATCAAGGGTCCCGGGGGCTGCAGGGCCCTGGCTGGTACAGGAGGCTGGGCTCTCCTGTAGGTCTGCACCTTCCCAGCAACACGGAGGGCACCAGACCCTGCCTGCTCCAGAGGCTGTACCTGAAAGATGAAGTGCTCGTCAAACTGTGGGTTGGAGGTTTCGCTTTTGGTCTTGGACTGGAGGAAGCACCGCTCATCGGGCAGCAGGTAGAGCTTCACCAGGGGGCTGCAGGTCTCCGAGGGGGCTTGCAGGTGACGTGCCTTGATCAAGCCCACCAGCAGCTGCTCGGCCTCCTGCTTGTATTCCACTGAGAACCACAGCCGCCCCAGGCAGCCGTCAGGGAAGTCGGTCTCACTTTTGTCCTCTGGGAACTTGTACAGCTCTGGGTTGATGGCCTCCACAGTACATGCATCTCCTGTAACAGAGGGTGGGAGGGCTGGCAGGCCAGAGGAAGGCAGGGTCATGGGAGACAGTGGCAAGCTCTGGGCACCCATCCCCATCCTGGCCCATTCCTCTCTGCTGAGCCTCAGCTAGCCTGACCACATCTGCCTCACTCTCCTCACCAGGCTAAACACATCCCCTCTCTCTGGTGCAGCTCCTCCAGGAAGCCTTCTCAGCATGAAGGCATTGCATGGCCGGGCTGGGGATCCTAGCAGAGTCCTGCCCCCTGGGATTGGCCCCCATCCTCGGAGGTCAGGACCTGTTTCAAGGACACAGTGCCCATCACCTGGCCCAGCCCCTTCCATGGTGTCTAGAGAATGACTCAGCGATAAAACATTGCCTTTCTTCTTCCTCTTCAAATTAGAAGGGCCAAGGTGATTATTGGGTGGTTCCTGGGATGGTCTCTTGGTAGATCTTCAGGGCAAAGAGGTGGCAGAAAGCTGTGTTTGCAGCCCCTACCATTCTGTCCTCTTGGTCAACCAACCCATCATCCTAGAGTGGGACCCAGCACAAGTTCTGTACATGGCATGCCTGGGTTCCAATTCCAATCTGTTGCTTACAGCCTCAGTTAAGACTATGTAAAATGGGGTGATAATTCCTTCCCCTCAGAATCATGGTGAGGTCTCACTCCAAATCAGCACCCAAGGCCATATCTCACCCTCATGGGGTGCAGCAAGCACTTCATAAATGAAAGCACCCAGAAAGAGTGGTCCCTGGGCAACCCTGGCATCCCTGGCTGGTTCAGGTTGTGTTCCGGAGCCAAGCTGGTGAAAGCAGATGGGGCCACCAGAGCAGACCCTGACCTCTGGGCAGCCCTGGCAAGGACACTCACCAAGGCCGCCGCTGTGGGTGTGAGGCAGCAGCTCTGATGCCAGGCAGGGGTCCCAAGGGGCATGGGCCCACTCTCCACTGTGCAGGGGCACCCAATCTTGGCCTTGAAGGGTTGGGGGCACCACGAATGGCACAGCTGGTGGCCTGTCCAGAGTCAGGGAGACAACATGTAGGTGGCAAGTGAATAGTGTGGTCTCAGAGCGCTCAGCCAGCCAGGACGGTTGAGCACCAGGGGCTGGAGGAAGAAAAGCCATCGGGAGCCAGGAGGAGGCTAGGGCACCATTTTCTGGGCCCATATCAGGCAACACACACACACACACACACACACACACACACACACAGCAGTGGGATTTGGAGAAGGAACACAGCCCCTGACAGTGTCAGCCAGTCTGGGTTTGGATTCCTGTTCTGCCACTTACTAATTGTGTTCTCTGGACCTGTTGCTTATGTGCACTGAGCCTCAGCTTCCTGGGTTTCATAACGCCTGCCTAATAGCTGATGTGAGGTTTCTGGGGTTTCTTTGTGATAGCTCCCAGCACCGAAGCAGCATAGAAGATGCACCCCCATAAACAGAACTTTCCTTTTCGACCCCACCCCGAGGGAAATTCCAGGGGCGCACTTGGCTCCACATCCTGCCTCACCTGCTCAGCTGGGTCCTAGCATGCGGCTGGCAGGGCCTGTCCCGCTGCCCACTGGAGACAGCTGCGGTGGCCATGGCTGGTGTCCCAGGCAGCTCCTCATAGGTGAGGGTGGCACAGAATCTTCTCCACAGACAGCAGCTTGCCCCGATCAACAGCAGCAGCAGCAGCAGCCCCCCGATGGTGCCCCCAATCACCAGGGCCAGCTGCTCTGGGGGCAGAGACCACCAGTACTGTGATGCCTGCCTGGGAAAGGCACTCTCCCTCACAGCCCTGGCCTGCTGGGGCAGAACTGGGGCAGCAACCCTACCTCTGGGTTTGATCTTAGGAGTGATAGGAGCAGGCCTGCTGGGGACGGGTTCCAGGAGGGATGCTGCTGGCTGGGTTCCGCCAGCTCTCAGAGGAGAAGCCGTTTACCCCAGGGTCTGAGAGCCCGGGGCAGAACCTTCTAGTTTTCCTTGGAAAACAGCTGGCCCTGCCCTTGGGATTCTGTCTTAAAGAAGCCATTTCCTTGCGCTTCTGAGTAGAAATCAAACCTGCCCTCACCAGAACCTCCATATCCCCTGGGCTCCTGTTGAGGCCAGGAGGGGAGCTGGGGTGTGGACGCAGTCAGTTAAGGAAAGCCCTGAAAGGTACTTTCCCCCTGATCTGCAATCAGACCTCTACCCTCTGGGGCCCTGGAACCTGCTGCAAGGCTGGACTCTTCTCTAACACCCGCTCCCTCCCCTAGCCCTATCAAGCCCTCCCCTAGCCCTCCCCTAGTCTATCAAGGTGAGCACGTGCTTAGGGGAGTTGGTGGGAGGCGGTGGACGGGGTGGGGAGGAAGAGCGGGCAGGCCCCTTTGCTGCTGGCCCTCACACGTCCGCATGTGTGGGACCTAGGAGGCTTCGCCCTGGGGGTGCTCAGACGCTGGGTTCCAACCGCTGGCCACCTGGGGCGGGCCAAAAAGGTGCCTCCCTTAGGGTGACGTGCGGCCGCGGGGCATCCCGGTCTCAGGGGTCTGCACTGGGTGGGGTGGTGAGAAGGCGGGACCCCCCCACACCTCCTAAGCCGCGACTGACCGCGAAGAGCGGGCCTCAGCCTCCACTCCATCCTAGCGCCCCTCGAAGGGCGCGCCGAGGCCGGGCAGGGCAAGCGCTGCGCCCCAGCGGGGGCGGCGGGGCTGAGGCAAGTGCCGGAAGGGTCGCAGAGGGGCCGGGGCTGGGCTGGGGAGGCGAGGCTCGCTTACCCGCCATGGGGCTGCACCTGCAGGCTGGTCTCGCCGGTCTGGGCGGCTGGGGCTGGGCTGCCAGGCCGGCTCTTAAAGGGCGGCGGGGCGCCGTCGGGCGGGCGCGGGGGCGGTCCATGGTGGCGCTGGTGCCCAGCTGCGGCGCGGGGAGCCGCGCAGTGCACGGCAGGGGCAGGGACCCAGCCCCGCGAGGCCGCAGTCCCGCCCCAGCCCGTCCCTGGCCCAGGCCCAGGCCCGGAGGTGGAGGGGCGCAGAGCCGACCGTGAGCTCCCGGAAACCGCAGGGCTCCGGCCAGGGCGGGTCCCGGGCGCCAGTGCCTGGGCGCCTGGGGCTCCCTGCGGCTTGGGGCAGGGTGGGGTGAGAGTACCACCCCCATCCCAGAGAGCAGAACTACAGCCTTCACCGCCGCGTCTGACACAGGGCCCCGCACCCGACCCCTCACACCTTGTGGCCAGGACTGAGCCCCCGCCCTCCCAGATCCTCCGCAAGCCGAGGCCCCTCCAGGCGCAGCTCCGACCCCGGCTCGAGGGAGCCCTCCCGGATCCCGGGGTGGAGTCTCCGCGCGGGTCCCGGGCCCCAGCGCTGCCCGCCTGCCGGCCTTGGGCAGGGATGCGGCGCTCGCGCACCCGTTCGCTCTCAGCGGACAAAACGGTCGAGAGCGTAATTCTAGAGCGGGTTCCAGAAGCTCCTGGGTTCCAACTCAGGCTCCTCACTCGCCAGCCCTGCGATTTGGGACAACTTAACGTCCGCACTCTGGGTTCAGTCTCCTCAATTGGGTTAATGTCCGTGAGGGGCTCTCATAAGGGCGGCTGGCCTGCTGGTAACTTACGAAGCATGTAAGGAGCACTTAGAGCGGAGGAGCGGCGCGGCCCAGCCCCTGTTAGGGTGGTTATCGGATGGAGGCCAGCGTCGCCTGGGTCCCCTCTGTACCCCCAGCGCCTATTATTATGGTGATTATTAGAACGCAGGGCCCGTGCCCACTAGTCCAGGCTGGCGAACGCGCCTTGCGGGAAAGGCGGGAGTAAGGTCGCTGCGCGTCCTCTCTGGTCACCCCTTGGCGCGCCCTGGCCGCGCCCCTATGGTTCCTCCGCCGAGGCTCTGGTGGGGAGCGTCTGAGATCTCGAGGCGTCTGAGTGGGGAGCGAAAGGAATGTGTGTATCTGTGGTGCAGGGGAGTGTGTGTGGCGGGGGGAGGGGGTGGTTGTGGGGGAGTGCGTGTTTTGGGGGGATGGGCCTTCCCGTTTTACAGCCTTGAAGGTTGTGTCCAGAGTCATAACCTGGGTCCCACACCCCCGCGTCACCTGTGCCTGTCCTAGGGGGCAGTCAGTGTGCGTGAGGCTCCACCGTGCCTGGGCTTTGGCTCACCTAAGGCGGGTAGGATGGTGAACTGAGGTGCCCCACTGGGCCGGGTCTGGGAGCCCTCAGCGCCAGGGTGCAGAGGCCGCAGCCACTCCCCTTCTAGGGTCTGGGCGGTGGGGGCATGAGAAGGCGGAGACCCAGGCCTCTTCACCCAGTAACTGTCCTCAGCTGTGCGCTTAACTGGCTCTCCGCTCTACTTGGAGACAGTCTGTGGTGTCTGGAGAATCCTCCCCCACTTCTGCTTCCCCGAGGTCGCTGTGGGGGCAGGTGTCTCAGGAAATGGGGCCTGGGTCCCACCGAAGGCCTCGGGTCTGAGTTAGATGTCTGTATGTTTGTTGTTGCCTCTGCCACAAAGTACCACAGATTGAGTAGTTTAAGCCACACGCATATTATCTCACAGTTCTGGGGGTCGGGAATCTAAACTGGATTGGCAGGGCCTATGCCTTCTGGAGGCAAGGGAGCTGTTTCCCAGCGTTTCCAGCTCCTAGAGGCTGCCAGCTAGTGGCCCTTTCCTTTGTCTTCAAAGCCGGCAGCACAGCCTTTTCTAACCTCTCCCGCTCCGGGTCATTTCACATCAACTCTTTCTGCCTCCCTCTTGTAAGTGTGATACCCTACCTTGTTTTAACCTGAATTGACTGTCCCTTAGCTGAGAGAGCTAGACAAACTCCATTTTGGCTGCTTCACTTGCGGCCCCTTACCCACCCCCCTTCCTCAAGGACTTAACTTGTGCAAGCTGACTCCCAGCACATCAAAGAACGCAATTAACAGATAAGATACTGTGGCAAGCTATATCCGCAGTTCCCAGGAATTCACCCAGTTGATAGTACCCTAAGCCCCCACATTTGTGTTCGGTTGATGGTACCCAAAGCCCCCACGTCTATCACCTTGTGATGGATTTAAAACCCCTGCACCTGGAGCTGTTTGTTTTCCCGTAACCATTTGTCTTTTAACTTTTTGCCTGTTTTGCTTCTGTAAGATTGCTTCAGCTAGACTCCTCCTCCCCTTTCTAAACCAAAGTATAAAAGAAAATCTAGCTCTTTCTTCGGGGCCGAGAGAATTTTGAGCACTAGCCATCTCTCGGTTGCCAGCTAATAAAGGACTCCTGAATTCATCTCAGAGTGTGGCGTTTCTCTGTAAGAGGCTCATCGGATAATCCAGGATAACCACCATCCCGTCTCAAGATCATTAACTTAATCACACCTGCAAAGCCCCTTTTGCCATGTAGTCACGGGGTTGGGGGATGAGGACGTGATGTCTCTAGGACCATTGTGTGGACCATGTTGTCCATGCGGTACCCTGGGAGGGGTGGCTTACATTTCCCCTTCCTCTGTCTAGAGCTCAGTGTGCCTCAACACTGGACTCAGGCAGCTAGCAAGGCTCAGGGGACTCCTACATGGAACCCGTCAGCTATCTTGACCCCTTCCCCCAGCTGCCATGCACCCCCACCTGACTACCCCAATGGGGCATGGCATCCACACCAGCTGCCTCCATGATTGCACCCGAGCTGTACTCAGGCTGTTCTGGGGGTGGAGTTGGGTAGTGGGATGTTTTTTGAGAAGGGAATCCCTTCTGGCAGTTCCTGAGTGCCAGGCCCAGAGCTGCCATCTCTCGTCCCCCATGCTGCGCTTTTCCAAAGTCCCCATCTTTCTCTGTGTCACCAAGTCCTGACAGCTGTTCCTCCTCCGTCCATCTCTATCATGGCAAAAACCTCGCCCAGCCCTCCATCACCTCTCATCTGGAGCTCTGCGTGGGCCTCCTCTCAGCTCTTCAGATTCCATGCTGCACCCACTCCCCTTCCCAGCTGTTGTCTTCCAGGCTCCCCTCCCATTCTCATCCCCCCACCACCCATCTCTCTGCAGTTCTTGTGCCCAGACTGGTGCAGCTACTTCCACGGCTCTGCGTATGCACTGGGCTCTCCCACCATGCTGCTCTCTCCCTGTCTGAAATACTCAATGCCCCGCCCACCCTCCTTCTCCACTGCTCATGTTTCAAGATGAACCCCCAGCATCTTGCCTTCTGTGAAACCCTTCATCATCCCCTCCTTGTCCTCATGGTCCTTGCAGCTACCATGCTGAATATGGGACTTTGTGCCTGACACTGCTGCCTCACTCTTCCTGGCAGCCCAGGGCCTCCATGAAGGCAGGGGGTCGTGTCTTATTCAGCTTGGCATTGCCAGTATCCACCTCCAGGGCTGAGGCTGTGCTGAATGTCAGATGAAGGGCTCGTGCCATTGGGATGAGCTGCCCCAGCTTCTGCCCACATTGTCCATGCATCATACACATCCTGGGCTCACAATTTAGGGCCCAACAGGAGCTCCCTGTCCTGGTCCTGCAGACCAGCTTCTGGGGTCTGCAAAATCATGTTGCCAGCTCTATCTGCAAAATCCTAACACAGCCAGCCAACCCACTGAGTTTTGAGTCAATCTTCCTCCACCAGAAGACAAAAGCAGGTGGCAGGAGGGAGCTTGCCTTTCTTGCTGCTCCTGATGTTCTGAGCATTGAGATGCAGGCCTGAGATGTAAGAGACACCCCCTTTCTGGCAGGAGTTGTTGAGCAGAAGGAGCTAAGTCTGGGGCCATGGAGAGCCCCACATGGAGGAGCCAGAGAGGATGGAGCCAGCACAGGTGCACAGGGCTGAAGTGCAGAGGACGGGACCTGTGTTGCCCTGGCAGCCCCTGCATCCTGCTGCATGCAGCCCCTGCCCCTGGAGGGGTGGAGAGAGAGGGCAGCAGAGGGGAGTGAGCCCGCCAGGGCCACTGTGTTACCAAGGAGCCGAGCCGGTGTTGGCATCAGCTGTTCCAGCTTCAGTCTCTTGACCACCAAGGCCCCACGGCATGGAGAAGAAGTCAGGAACTGAGGCAAGCCTTGTCCTTCTTCAATCATCACCTCTGGCCACTCAGCTGTCCTAAAGTTTATGGACTCCCCCTTAGGGATGGGGTCTTTTCAGCCAGGGCCATTTGTGGCAAACAACAACTAATTTACTGCTCAGCCTCCATGGCTCACTCCTGCCCCTCCGCCAGCTCTCTGTGCTAACAGCTGACCCACATTTTTTTTTTTTTCAGGAGCAGCAATGTGCTCCGTCCCCAGGCATGCATCCAGTGAGCCATGAGAGGGCGGAAAGAATTTGCTTTTTGATGTATTAATATGCTAAATTGATGTGTCGGTTGAGACATGAAGAAATTAGCTATCAAACTCCAAAGAGTGGTGACAGACTAAGACGCAGATTTCCAAAGGTGGCTGAGAACCTGCTGGACAACTGTCCCCCAGTGAGAGGAAGGGCTGAGAGAGTGAGGGAGGGAGGGGATTTGCCAGATTCCTTTCTTGAGGGCTGGGGCTGTGATGTGGACTCCCACCTCCTATGGCTGGCCAGGGCTGGGGAGGGGGGTGTGCTCAGGGAGAGAGGGGGCAGGTGGAGCAGAGGACAGCCTGCCTTCCAGCCCAGAGAGTGGGGGCTTCAACTCTGCTCTGAGAGCTTGCTTTCTGTCCCCTGGAGTTTGGGAGGCAGACGGACTTGTGGTGGAGGTGCATAGGCAATTGTGGCTTCTTGGTTCTGATGAAGAGAGCAGGCAGCTGCTGCGTTGGGAAGCAGCCCGGCTCCCTCAGATGCCAGCCAAAGGTTTGTGGATCTTGGGGACGTGACGTGCCACTGGTAGTGCGAGTGTGGCTCAGAGTGTGATGGGGAATTGCCACCGACCTGTGCCTGGGGACTTGTCAGGATGTGGAATGTGTACATATTTCCCACAAACAGACGCTGGCCGTGTGAGTGAAAGAGCCAGTGTGTGATCATCTCAGTCCTGACCACAAGCCCTACCCGGCGGGCATATGCGGCACAGTGGAAGGAAGTAGGAGGTGAACTTTCTAGGGGTTGAGGAGGGAGCAAGTGGCTTCTGATTCATTTGCTCAGGTCAAGGGCACTCTGGTTCTGGAGTGGGGATCGGGGTGAAGGATCAAGGGTTCCTTTCAAAGGGCCCATTTGAGCATGAAACCTCTTCCAGATCTGGAGAGGTAAAGCATCTTACGAGACCGTCAAGACAGAACTTTCCAAATCCCCTTCCCTTCCTCTGCTCATGCTCTTACCTCAGAAGTCTGCTGTGGGCAGTGAGAGAGGAGAGAGGAGGCTGACCGTGGCACCCTCTCCAAGGGCAGGGGCTGTCTGTGGCTGGCCCTCACTGTGGGAGTTGGGGAGACTTAACTCAAGTTTGCAGATTTGATTGTTACCTGGGTGGCCTTTCTGATGACTGTCTTGGGACTTCGGGGACAGTGGCTAGAAGGGAATGATCTCCGCTGAATACCTGCTCCTTCCAAGTGTGGCCCCTCCATAGGGAGCTCGGGCCTCTCCCATGTCCTCCTTTGTTCCCTCAAATAGATCCTGAGATCTTGAACGAGACCATTTTACTGGGCTTTAGTGCTCAAGGCTGAGGTTTCACTTCCATAAACAAATCAGTTAAAAGTGCTGAGCCTGTGGGAAGGCTGTTCTTTGGTTACCTTCTGTGGCCAATTAAATGATTGATCCCAAGCCCTCTCTTCCCTGTACTGGTATTGTACTCCCACACCCTTGCAACATGGTGGGTGCATTAGACTATTTATGTTGCTTATAAAGGAATTCCTGAGACGGGTAATTTATAAAGAAAAGAGGTTTAATTAGCTTACAGTTCTGCAGGCTGTAAAGGAAGCATGGTGCCAGCATCTGCTTCTGGTGAGGCCTCAAGAAGCTTCTACTCATGGCAGAAGGTGGAAGGGGAGCAAGTGTGTCAAGTGGCAAGAAAGGGAAAAAGAAAAGGGATGCCCACTTTTTTCAACTACCAGATCTTGCCTGAACTCAGAGCAATAACTCACTCATTACTACAAGGAGGCACCAAGCCATTCATGAGGGATCTGCTCCCATGATCCAAACACCTCCCACCAGGCCCCACCTGCAACATTGGAAGCCACATTTCAACATGAGATTTGGAGGGGAAAAAATCTTCCAAACCATATCAGTGGGAAACATGCTTCCCCATTATTTGACTTTGAGCATGGCCAAGTGACCTGCTTGGGCCACTGGAACGTTGGCAGAGATGATGCGGCAGAGGCTGGAACTGCACCGTGCGGCTGGCCTTGCTCTCCTGTGCTTCAGCCGTGGTGGTGAGATGAGCATGGCCCAGGGAGAGCTGGCTCCAGGCCAATGAGTGCTCTGTGGCGCAGGTCCAAACCCCACCTGGAGCCTGAGATCGAGGGGTTCAGCCTGAGCCAGCAGACCCCAGCCAACCCACAGACATGGAAGGGAAAAATAAATGCTTGTGGATGATGCCATAGAGACTCCGTAAGGAGCAAAAGATGAGCAAAACACTGTCACTGTCTTTTGATTCCTTTGGTGAGACTAGAGCTGTGAGCTGGCAGGGCCACACCCCTTGTCCCTCGTCCACACGCCTCAAAGTTGCCTATAAAGGTGGATGATCTTGTCACTTTTCCTTACTGGCTGGCCTTGGTCTTCTCTGGACCAGCCTCCGCTGCTGTGGGAGGAATAAAGTGCTAAGGGGTAGTGGGTTTAGGGGAAAGAGAGAAGGCTTGTGGGGGACATCTGAGGTTGTTACACAGCATACTTTATCCTTCTTTTGTTGCAGTGGTGCCCCAGTCAAAAGTGCCCTCTGGGAAAGCCCTTCCCACCTCTTGGGTGTGGTTGACTCCACCCTCTTCTTCCAGCTGGGCTTGATTCCGCCACAGGTCCCTCCTCCTGGCTGCAGCGATTGGTTCAGGGAAACGCAGAGCCAATGAGCAGCAAGGCTGATTTTTCTGACAATGCTGGACAGAGGCAAGGATTCTTCCGGAGGGTCTTGAATTTAATGAGAGAATCTCAAATGATGAGAAAAAAGCCGGTCTGAGGACAGGGTCGGCTGAATAGGCGGTACCCAGAGAAAGAGAGGGAGAGAGATACTGGATGCTGGTGATGGGTGAATGAGACAAGGCATGAAGCTAGAACACCACCTGGTTTTTCACTTAGGTAAGCCCACAAATTCCGATGTGTACTTAATGCCAGCTTGAGTAGGTATCTGCCATTTGCAATCACAAGTCTTCAATGATACAAGATTGCCCACCTGCTTTGGGCCCTCTGTGGCCGAAACTTGTACCTGGCCTTATTTTAGGGGCATACACCTTTCTTGGGTTTGCACGCACACATGTGTGTTTACATTTGGACATAGTAGAACAAAATAATTTATATAAGGATTTTGAAACGCTGACCAAATAAATAATCTACACCAAATACTTTACTTACATTGTTTTATTCATTCATTCTTTAAAAAAATTTATTCTTTACAACCACGATCTATGGCAGGTTTATTGTTTTGTTTTGTTTTGTTTTTCAGATGGAGTTTCGCTCTTGTTGCCCAGGCTGGAGTGCAATGGCACGATCTCAGCTCACCGCAACCTCTGCCTCCCGGGTTCAAGAGATTCTCTTCCCTCAGCCTCCTGAGTAGCTGGGATTACAGGTTCCCGCCGCCACGCCTGGCTAATTTTTGTATTTTTAGTAGAGATGTGGTTTTACCATGTTGGCCAGGCTGATCTTGAACTCCTGACCTCAGGTGATCTGCCTGCCTCGGCCTCCCAAGTGCTGGGATTACAGGCATGAGGCCACCACACCTGACCTATGGCAGGTACTTTTATCACTTAGGAAATCTTTTGGTTACAACTTACAGTAACTCTGACTAAATCTGACTAAATAAGCCTAAATAGGGCTTAAACCATAAGAAGATTTGCTTTCATATTTCATATTTCATCTAGCTCTAAGATGCCATTGATTGTGAAATGCACCACTGTTTTGCACCACTTTCTTTGTGTAAGCAAAACTTGCTACCGAACCATGAAGCCATTCTTTACTACCAAATCAGATATGAGAAGTGACTTGATTTCAGTGGTGTAAGAATGTGAAAAAAAAATGTCTTCCTTGGAATGGGGAGAAATGGTGTTACTTAGCAAGACATTTGTGGTTGGGTAGCCTCAGATTTGACCTGGCAGCTCAACATCATCATCTAAGATCCAGGTTCCTTGGATGTGTCACCTGCTCTGCCACCTTAAAGTTTCAAGATAGTTTGGTGTCTTCTAACACCAAGTTCAAAGGCAGGAAGAAAAGGAAGGGAATCTGATAGGGGAAGTGTTTATTTCCTCACTCACATCCCTCATCTTATCAGAAAGCCTCCAGCAGACTGACCCTCCATACCTTGTTTCTCACTGGCCAGACCCACACACAGCCATGCTGGTTTCAAGGAGACCGAGAAAGTGAGTATCTGACCTTTTAAGTCCTATAATGGGAGATTGGTTGAGGGAAGAGGGCATAAGAAATGGCTGTCAATGCCACAGGATTTCAGTTCCCATTTTACAGATGAAAAAACTAAAGCTGGAAGAGGTTAGGCAACTCGCCCAAGGTCACACAACTAGAAATTGGTCAACCCCAGATTTGAACCCAGTATCGAATGATTCAAAGCTCTTCCCATTGCACCATAAATCATCTGTACATTAAAGACTGAAGGCTGAGAAACCTCAAATACAGAGCAGGTAAATAGTAAGGACCGTGTTTGGATGAAATACCAGAACACCTGACCATCAGTGGATCAGACAGGGGTTTATTGTTGTTATGTAGCCAGCACCCCAGAGATCAGCAGCCCAGGGTGGTACAGATGCTTAAGGGTTTCATCAAGATCCTAGGCTCCCTCATCATCCTCCTTCACCTTCTGGAGTGTGTGGTTTCTGTCCTTATATTCACAGTATGGCTGCTGTGTCTCAAGGCATCACATCTAGCTTTCCAAGAAACCCCTACCTAGTGATTCCCTCTTACATCTCATTGGTCAGAACAAGGTCAAATGTAACTAACCCCAGATACAAGGAAGTTACAAGGAAAAGTGAATATATTTAGCTAAACAATTGTCATCCCAGTCAAAACTGGTGCTCTGTTTTGGAAGAAGAGAGAGAAATTGGGTAGTGGTTGTCATTAGTGCAGTGTGTATTTGGCCACTCTATTTGGTTTTCTTTCTTCCAGGCAGATGGTACAACCCTTGTGGTTAGTTATGGATGTGTAACATACTTTGACCAATGAAATGGGAGCAGAAATGAGATGTATCACTTTCTGGTGGAAGCTTTAAAAGTTGGTGCATAAGAAGACACATGCACCCATATGTTCATCACTGCGCTATTCATGGTTGCAAAGACATGGAATCAACCCAGGTGCCCATCAATAGTGGGTTGGATAGAAAAAATATTGTGCATATACACCATGGACTACTCAGCATCCATTCTTGCTGCTTCTAGTGACAAAATTCAGTGGTCCCATTTCTCTTTTAACTCCAGAGCTAGATTTGATCCAGACCTGGCCAATCAGAGCATCACATGCTGCAGGCCTCAGTGAGTGGTTAGAAGCTGGGCAGTGGCCTACCTTAGTTTACTATGACTTGAACCTAGAATTTGTGGGCAACTTTTGGGAGCCATAATAACAGTAATGGCAGCCAGGCTCACACCTGTAATCCCAGCACTTTGGGAGGCCGAGGTGGGCAGATCTTTCGAGGTCAAGAGTTTGAGACCAGCCTGGCCAACATGGTGAAACCCTGTCTCTGCTAAAAATACAAAAATCAGCCAGGCATAATGGAGGGGGCCTGTAACCCAGCTACTCAGGAGGATGAGGCAGGAGAATCACTTGAACCTGGGAGGCAGAGGTTGCAGTGAGCCGAGATCGCCCCTCTGTGCTCCAGCCTGGGCAATAGAGCGAGCCTCAGTCTCAAAAACAAAACAAAACAAAACAGTAATGGCTAGTACAGTCAATTTGGCGCTCTCCTTGTTCCTTAAACTCTTGTCCATGGGCCGGGCGCGGTGGCTTACGCTTGTAATCCCAGCACTTTGGGAGGCCGAGGCGGGTGGATCACGAGGTCAGGAGATCGAGACCACAGTGAAACCCCGTCTCTACTAAAAACACAAAAAATTAGCTGGGCATGGTGGTGGGCGCCTGTAGTCCCAGCTACTCTGAGAGGCTGAGGCAGGAGAATGGCATGAACCTGGGAGGCGGAGCTTGCAGTGAGCCGAGACTGCGCCACTGCACTCCAGCCTGGGCGACAGAGCAAGACTCCATCTCAAAAAAAAAAAAAAAAAAAAAAAAAACAAAACTCTTGTCCATGGACTTAGAGCTGTGAGGACATAAACATAATCCAGGAGTTCCCAAGACCCACTATGTAGGGAGACCCTGGCTAAAAGAGAGAGGTGCCAGTTCTGATGACATCATTTAAGCTAGGGGCTCTGGCCAAGCCTGGCTGCCCTGGACTCTTGACTTACAAGAAACAGCGAAAAGTCCCTTTGGTGCTTAAGCCAATTTGAGTTGGGTTTCTGCCTCTTGAAGTCAGAAGAGTATTGCCTAATGCAATAATTCTGTGTAGGCATACAAGACACATCAGTGGTGGTACCTGCCATGCCCACAGCCCTAGAGGAGGAGACAACCAGCAGGTGGTCCTATTTTAGATCATGTGACAGTTGGACAAGAGCAAGCAAGCACCTGACTCAGGCTCTGAATCCATTGGCTGGTCAGGATTTGTGAATTTTCCTCTGGCATTAAAGATGACCTATGTCTATTCAATTTCTCTTTTTTAAATTGGAAGTTGAGAAACATGGCAGGAGCGAGACAGCCAGCTGCAAGGAAGGAAGCATGAAGGATACATGAAGAGATGCCACTAGGAGGAGCTGGCATGGTGGCAATTCAGTTTCAAAGCAGCAGAAATTCAGCATCAGGAGAGGGCGCCAGTTGGTGGAAAGAGCTGGCAGAGCACCGTCAGGAGGAAACCGGTCCGGGAAGCTCCAGGAAGAGAGGGAGCAATGGCTATTTCTGAAGTTGTCTCGCCTATTCCTGAGGACTTTTCAATTCTGGTTCAAATCCTCATGCATCCTTATAACAAACCCATTTTTCCCCCAAACAAGTTGCAGGTGGTCTGAGACCAATGCAGACATCCCCCTTCCATGTTGCCTCTGTAACCCTCCCATGGTGACCAGCGTATCACTAAAGACACTTTTGGTAGCAAAGGATGGAAATATAATGCAAACTGGTTTTTAAAAAAGGAAATGTATTGTCTTCCTTAATTGAGATGTCAAGGGATGAGACCAGCCTTAGTCCTCACTGAGGTCAAGGCTCCCGGGATGTTCTCGGGAACTTGCTTCTGCACATCCTCGCTTTGTCCTTCTCTGGGCGGCTCCAGTATCCGGCTTCGTGTAAGACGGTGGCTTCGTCCCCACATTACCTTGGGGAATAGAGTGAGTTTCTTTCTCCAGATTCCCAGATAAATTATTTATCATTGGATCTAAGTGGGGTACACACTTATCCTGAACAATATCTGGCCAGGAAACTGATGCAGTGATTGGCTGAGGCCTAGCATACACACCTCCTCTAAGACCCACCAAAAGCACATGAGTGTAGAGGAGATAGAGTGTGAGTAATATCTTTGTGGAATATATGTTGAACTGCTGGAAGAGAGACTTCAAATAAGATTGGCTTAAGCAAGATAGAAGTTTCTTTCTCCCTCTCCTGCCTGCAGGTAAGCAGCCTGGGAACCCAGGGGTTTTTTTTTGCCCTATCTTGTTGCTTCTCTATCCCTGGGTACTGCGATGTGAGATGTTTCACCGTCACCTCCACTGCCTAGCCAGTGGAAATGGAAAAGGGGGAAGAGGAGGGCTCGCCCCTCTGGTTAAAAGTGTCACCTCTCCCCACTTCAATGCTGCTGGTCAGTTACTTGGCCAAATATAGCTTCTAGGAAGTGAGGAAATACGGTCTTTTTTTTCTGGATTTCCACATCTCCAGATAAAAAACAAGAATTCTTTAAACATAGGAGATGAATGTGATCGGGGCAATTAGCAATCTCAGCCCCAGCCTGTCCCATTGGCCAGTCAAATGTCCACGTGTCCTCTCCCCAGGGGAGACAACCCCAAAGTTGCATGCAGTGCCTGTGTCCAGCTCCAAGCCTAGGATCTGTAGAAGGACAGCCTGCACCATCAGATCTGATGTGGTTTTTGTTTTATTTTTGTTTTTTTAGACAAGTTCTCACTATGTTGCCCAGGCTGGTCTCAAACTCCCAGGCTCAAGCAATCCTCCCATCTTGGCCTCCTGAAGTGCTGGGTTTACAGGTGTGAGCCACCACACCAGGCCTCTGGATGCAGTTCTTTATGGTGTGTTGCCCTTGAACTCTTACATACATTTCCTACCTCCTTACACCCAACATGCAACAGCCAGTAAAAATAAGATAACCATGGTAGGAAACCTCATCCAGAAGAGGGAAAAACACACCCACCAAATCCTGGTGGGCAGAAATTGTGAAGGTTCCCAGGGAGTGGAGCAGAGTCCTTGGATGACAGCGCCTCTCTCCAGGAGTATTCCCTGGGATAGACGTCTTTGGACCTTGGTGGTCCCCTCTTTGTCCACTGCCTTCTATGGCACAACTAAAGGGCATCAAAGGGTGTATCCTTCTTGGGGCTATACAGCTTAAACACTTTTTTTTTAGAGAGAAGGTCTTGCTGTGTTGCCCAGGCTGGACTCGAGTGCCTGGGGTTCAGGAAGTCCTCCCATTTCAGCCTTCAGAGCAGCAGGGACTACAGGCACATGCCACCACACTGGGCCTGGGCTGCATAGCTTTTGCAGCCCACTTTTTGCAGGTGCAGGTTTGGTGGCTAGGGGTTGGTTGATTTAAGGAGTCAAAAATGCAGACTTGTACCAGCCAGACTCATGGTTCTTTGGTAACACATGCCCCTTAAAATCTCAGTTGGCTTTCTGCCTATTTGTGGCTAGTTATCCTCTGGGGCAAGTACAGGTTGGGTATCCCTTATCTGAAATGCTTGGGGCCAGAGTGTTTCATATTTCAGATTTTGGAATATTTGCATTATCCTGGCTGAACATCCCTAATTTGAAAATCCAAAATCTGAAATGCTCCAATGAGCATCATGTGTGCTCAACAAGTTTTGGATTTTGAGCATTTTGGATTTCTGGGTTTTTGGTTTAGTGATGCTCAACCTGCTTTAGATTAGCAGTATTTAAGCCTAAAAATGGTGGCCTTTTATTTATCAGCCTGTATGTTATATCCATTCACCTCCCCCTCAACCTGAGACCAGCCAAAACACTCAGCTTGGACTGGAAGGCAGCTTCCTTGATCTGGTCTTTGTGGCCGAGCAGCTGTCATTGTCAGGTTGAGAAACGTAATCAAGTGTTTGAGAAAGACTAGGGTCCATATTCTTGTCTCCTGCTAATCCTCCTTCTTCAAAAAATTTGTGGTACAGAAGCAATAGATTTTTCTCTTTTTTAAAAATAACTATAATTTTATTCCAAAGGAATATTATTATATGGCAACATTTTGAGAACCATAGAGGCTCCTTTGAAATGTTGTTAGAAAATCACTTAAATCATATTTTTTATTAATTGATGCCATTTTCAGGCACAGTATTTTTTTATGAAGCTTTTGGGCAAGTACTATACAGCATAATTCAAAATATACGCATTTACAGAATCCAATTAAGTATTTTTCTGCTCACAATTGTATGATGGCTGATTTCTGCCTACATTATGATAGAAAACTGCTCTATAGAACATGAAACAGAATTTCATAACATCAGTTATGTTTACACTCTATTTCAAAAATCTTTCAAGATACAAGAATCAAGCTATCAAATATGGAGTTTTTAACAAGCAATAGCTTTTTTTTTTAAGTCTGAAAACTTTTTAAACTGAGGTTATAGCCCATAGGCAAAGGGAGCTTCTTTCAGCACTGCTGTATTCTCTTCCTTATCTGCCTTCCTCAGGCTAGCTCTGTCCACATTCTTCTGGCTCATGTAGGATTCTGTTGAGAGTGGCAAGAAGCATCCAGCAAACACCTGCATTCTGAAATTTCCAACTGTTTCCTTTAGAGCAAGTGCTGACTTTGCAAGGTATTGCAGGAATCAGTTGATCGACTGCTATGGCATGGCATAAACAGGGTTTCCAGACCATCATATTTATGTACAGCATTTAAAATATGTTTTCAGTTTTGTTACCAGTGACACCGCCCTTCTTGGTAATAATTAGTATACAGCCTCTACTAATAATTAGTATACAGGCTTTCCTTCTAAAAGAGAGCACTCACCCCAAATAGTGACTGAAATAGACTGGAGGTTAATTTCTCTTTCATGGAAAACTAGTCCAGGGCTGATAGGCAACCATAGTGTGTTGGGACAAAGGCTCCTTCTCTTTTGTCACTCTGATATCCTTAGGGTTTTAGCTTCTTCTGATTGATACAAACTGGCTTGACACCATGACTTCATTCCTATCAGGGGAGAGGGAAAGGGGTGAGGCACATTCCTTCTGAAGTGCATGACCGAGAAATTGCACAAATTACTTCTGCTGACATCTCACTGCTGAGAACCTAATCGATGGCACATTGGCTGCACAATGCCTGGGAAATGTGGTCATTATTCTGGGCAGTTATGTACTCGGTTAGAGGACTTCTATTACTATAGAAGGGGACAATAAGTATTTGGGGACAATTAGCAGTCTCTGTCTTGGGATGATCCCCCAAATGAAATGGGGCTGGATTGTGGGGAGCTGAAAAACAACAGATGTCTACTACAATGCCTCTCCTCTGAGCACTCCAGCACCTTCTATTCCCTTCAATCCTTGTGACCTAATTGTCCTTTGGGCATCTGTCTCAGGTCCCCTAAATCCCCTATCATGTAGGCTTTGGGGCCAAGGCAACTCTGATTTAGCCTATATTGTCAGCTTGCAGCTGATAATTATTATTAGGGACTCAGGAAAATGTCTGTGGAACTAAATTGAGGTAGTAATAGGTATTTCTGAATCAACTGCCTTCCATTCATTCATTCATTCAACCAGCCAGCCAGCAAATCTATTATATGCTAAGTCCCGGGGAGTCAGTGTCTTTCTGTTAGACAAAAAGACAGCCTTTTCATTTATGGCTCTTTTGGCTAGAGGGGTCTCTTGTACCCTAGAGATATTTTTGCTAGAAAAGCAGATGCTGTTTAACTGAATCAAAGCTCTTTCTTCCTTAGGCATTGATACATCCCAACTTAGCATTTCCTCAAAGCTTGCACAGAGGCTGTCCCCAGTGGTAATTTGTGCTTTGGGCCAGCTCAGTGTCAGGTTCCCTTAGTCTGGCAACAGTATCTTGCCCTTTCCTTTGGGGAACCACTCTTCACTAGTTTCTGTGACCCACTGTCAGCCCTACTGCAGGGCCCCACTGTCTTGGGAAGAGCAGTGACACAGGCTGGTCAATTGAAGAGCTCTCTCTCTGGTCCAGGATTGCCAAGTAGGGTCAATAAGACTTGATTTGTGGGTTGTTTAGATCCAGAGATGTGAGGATGTAGATTTAAGGTTGCCAGCAACCTTCTTTCCCAAGAGTAGAGAGCAGTCCCAAGAGGAGAGAGACTACAGTACCCCGGTACTACCCCCATCATTTCTTCTTGCTCTGCTATTACATAAAGAAGTCACCTCTTTCCTCCTATTGAACTCCTGAATCTCAGCCCATTGAGGACCTTATTGCCAGTAGCAATTCTGGCTCCTGTATCTCCCGTCCACTCCTTCTCAATGGGTCCTTCTCCCTAGCAGTCAAATGTGCTCAGTTTGTTACAATGTGCAGTGGATATTTGTTTCTGGTCACTCAGGCTTCAACCTCCCTGCTGGGGAAAACTGTCTCATGAGCAGTCTCGGTGGGGCAGTGGGTGATCCTAGAGAGGCATTGGGCCAGGTATTCCTCCAGGTATGTCAATCCAAGGGCAGAGGGCATGTGGCCATAGCTCGGCCAAACGAACTGCCACTCCACTGGGATTTTGAATCTTGAGCTGAGAGACACACCAAGGACCATGGACAGGAATCCTTTCTGTGGAGGTGGCACTGGGGAGCAAGCGGTTCCTCCTGTTGGGATCTGGAGTCACCTGGCTCCAGCCTTGAAGAACACAGCTGAAAGCATTAGCATCTGGAGCTCCCTGCGATCTTTTGACATATCCCCTTTCTGCTTAACTTTTTTTTCTTTTTTTTTTTTTTTGAGACAGACTCCCGCTCTGTTGCCTAAGCTGGAGTGCAGTGGCACAATTTCTGCTCACTGCAACCTCCACCTCTTGGCTTCAAGCTATCCTCCTGCCTCAGCCTTGGGAATGGGGCGACTACAGGAGCATGCCACCATGCCCAGCTAATTTTTTTTTTTTTGAGACGGAGTCTTGCTCTGTTGTCTAGACTGGAGTGCAGTGGTGGTGCGATCTTGACTCACTGCAACCTCTGCCTCCCAAGTTCAGGTGTCCCGATTCTCTTGTCTCAGCCTCTTGAGTAGCTGAGATTACAGGCAGACGCCACCACACCTGGCTCGTTTTTTGTATTTTTAGTAGAGATGGGGTTTCACCATGTTGGCCAGGCTGGTCTTGAACTCCTGGTCTCAAGTAATCCACCTGCCTTGGCCTCCCAAAGTGCTGGGATTACAGGTGTGAGCCACTGCACCTGGCCATCCCTTTTGGTTTAACTCAACCAGACTTGCTTTCTGTTGTTTGAAATAAAGGAAACCTACTACAGGATGCAGATATTAAATCAAGCAAACAAACAAAAAGATAGCATTAAAAAAATGCCTCTCTTGACCCTACATTCCTTCCCAAGTGACACCTTTCTTCTCCCCTTTATGGCTGTGTTTAAAAGAGGCATCTGCACATGCACCATCTCTGGTTCTCTCCTCCAGCTCATCCCCCAACCCACGCCAGTGGCTTCTGCCTCTGCCACCTCACTGAAGGAGCTTGCTCCAAGTGCCCTATGTCACCGTGATGTCCCAGTTTTCCACTGTCCTTTCTGGGTGCTCCTCCACTCTTTGTCACCTGGTGACTCACAAATGAGTCCTAAGCCCTCTCCTCACTCTACTCTTTCCCGGAAGACCTTATCCACCCCTGTGACTTCAGCAACCACCCCATGTCCATGACACCCAGACTTCTGAAGAACTCCAGTCCTTGGCCGGGCGCGGTGGTTCACACCTGTAGTCCCAGCACCTTGGGAGGCAGAGGGGGCGGGTCACCTGAGATCAGGAGTTCGAGACCTGGCCAACATGGTGAAACCCCACCTCTAGCAAAAATACAAAAATTAGCTGGGCGTGGTGATGGGCACCTGTAATCCCAGCTACTCAAGAGGCTGAGGCAAGAGAATTGCTTGAACCCTGGAGGCGGAGGTTGCAGTGAGTCGAGATCACGCTATTGCACTCTAGCCTGGGTGACAAGAGTGAAATTCCATCTCAAGGAACAAAAACAAACAGAAAAACCCCTCCAGTCCTGTATGTGCAACCCACCTGTCCACATGGTGCCTCAAACATCCCAGTGTGCCCCCACTGGACCCGAGTGCACCCCACACTCATTCCTCTTCTGTCAGGGTTCAGAGTCTCAGCAAATGGTAGTTGGCCCTTGTGATCCTCAGGCCTGAGCTGCTCTCTACCAAAGCAATCTACACATATCCATCCCCTCCTTCCCCCATGCAGTGCAGCTTGTACCTCCAGGACCTCACCCAGGAGGAGCTCAGTAAATATTTGATCAAGTGACTGATAGCAGCGATAACACTCCACGGGACACGTTCACAAACACCCTCTTCCCCCAGCCCTGTTAGGTAGGTATAATTACTACCACTCTGCAGATGAGGAAACTGATGCCAGGAGAGATGAACAGTTTTGCTTGGGTGTGGGGTTGCACAGCCAGTGAATATGTGGGGGAGTTGAGATTGGAATTTAAGTGTGACTCCCCATCCTGGGTTCTCCCTGGGCAGCTGCCACAGCCAGGGGAGCCTCCTTGCCAGGGCATGAATGGAAGAAGGGGGGCAGCTGGACAAGGAGCGATGCCCTGGTGGTGAGGGCCAGCCAGCGGTGTCCACAGGTAGATTGCATGGCAGACATCTCCTGACACCCAGCCCCAAGAAGGCTTCCTTGAAACACACAGTGAGGTTCTTGGTTCTTGAGATGTCCTGGGAGCTGAGAGCCCCAGGTTTGGGGCCTGGATCTGGCAACAACTCTAGCCACAAGCAGTCCACCCCTTCTTGGGACTCAGCTGACTTCACTAAAGAGGGAATATGAGTAAGATGCCTAAGATGTGGAAGCAGAGGTCCTAATTCCTGGACAGGGGCAGAAGTGGGTAGTGGCCTTGGCAAACAAATCCCCTATTTGCCTCCTTTAAGCAGGATCCCCCTACCAGGCAGTGTGTGCTGGTGAGGCCCAAGCCTGGGGTCTGACGTCGACACCCCTGTGGGCTTTTGGCCAAAGGGAGCCATCTGCCAGAATCTGAGAGCTGCTCTCAGACCTCGCTGGAGAGGGCTACTTGGGGCAGACTGAGGTCCTTTGCTCCCGAAACGGGGAGAATTAGAGATACTGTTGGCTCCTGGGCACTGGAAGGGAGGAGCGCAGACCTCTCAGCACAGGGCTGGGCAAACAAGTTGGGGGTCCCGGCACAGGGGACAACGGAGAAGTGCCAACATTGGGACCCAATTATGTGATACTGGGGCCCAGAGATAGTACAGGTACCTCGTACCACGTGGCCCTGGGTGGACAGCAGGAATCCTTTGCGGGTGGAGGAAGGCCGGGACTGCCTGTCCTGTGCCCTGAAGCTGGCCAGCGGTTGCGGAAACTGGGGGATATTGAGGGAACGGTACGCCGAGGTCCTCAGCCTCATGGTGTGGAACCTGGCGATCCCAGGGCCTGGGCTGGCCCCCGGCGTCATGGGACCGGGAAGGCGCGGTGGCGCTGCGGAGAATTGCGGGGAAGAAGGCGGGCTCCGGTGGAGGTGGCTCATCCCCGCACGGTCACTGCCCTCTCCCGCTTTTGGGGTCCGCGGCTGGGAGACTGAAGGCCTCAAGTCGGGCTGGGTAGGGGCACGTGGGCGGGGAAAGGGTGAGATTACCGGTCTTCAGGGGCGGGGCTGGAGATGCAACCCTGGGGAAGGAGTCTACCAGGCTGGGCTCTTGAGGGGCGATGGAGGGCTCCGGGGGCCAGGCCGGGCCAGGATCATGGAGTTCAAAGGACTGGAGTGAGGTTTGGGGTCCGTGAGGGTGGAGCTCAGAGGATGGGACTGTGGGTCCAGGATTTGGGACCTGGGGCTGGAAAGTCCGAGGCTAGTGGAGACCAGGCCTGGTATCCGAGACGAAAGGGCCCTATAGGAAGGGGGTCTCATGGGCGGGATCGGGAGCCAGAGAATTGTGAGAGGCGGGCCTAGGATGGAGAAGACGAGAAGAAAGGGGTAGCCGCCGGTGCTGAGACCTCAATGCGGGGCGTGGTGCAGAAGGGGAACTGGAGCGAAGGGGCGGGGCTACGAAGAGGTGGACTTGGGGGGCTGGGTCTGGGGCCGGAGGATCGTGGGGACCTGCGCCTATACACCCGGGACTGTGGGGTTGCGTCGGGGAAGTGGGAGTCTTGGGGGTTCGCTGGGCAGCCTGGAGAACAGGCGGTCGTGATGCGGGCGGGGCCGAAAAGACCGAGGACAGTGGGGACCCGGCCTGAGGAGGGGTCGGGAAGGAGGGTTGGGGGCGCTCGGACGCAGATCCCGGGCGCGGCGGGGCGGTGGCAGGCTCCAGAGTGGGGCGGGCCCAGGTGAGCGAGGTCTCCGCCCGGCGCCCCTCCCGCCGCCCCGGTGCCAGCTGCCCCGCTGGCCCCTCCCTGTACCCGGCGCTGGCTCCGCGGGCCGGGCCGACGGCGGCGGGTGGCGTCTCGGGCCCAAGCCAGGTCGGCTCCGGCTCCATCTTGGGCCGCGGCACCTGGCACCTGTGGCGGCCGCAGGAGCAGCGCTTCCCCCGCCTGCGCGGCCCCGGCGGGCGAGAGGGTGAGAGGCCGGTTCCGCGCGCGCCCGTGGGGGCGGGGGGCGTGGTGGGTGGCACCTCCCCCTTGCTGAGCCCCAGAACCCACTCCTCCCCGCTGCCTGCGCTCAGACCCCCGGCATCCTGGCCCCTGTCCAGCGCCCAGAGCCCCCGGTGGCCGCATCGCACTCCCCCAGCTCCGCCTGTCATTGTCCTGTCCTGTTCCCTCTTCCACGTCTCCTCTGCCCATCCTTCCATTTTCACAGGTCTGTCCGAGACCCTGTCTCCTTCGGCCTCCACCCTTGCTGCCATCGCTCCTCCCTCTCCCCTTCTTCCTTTTCCCCTCCCTCAGCCTCCTGCGCCGCCTACCCCGCCCCCAGCGTTGCTGCCCTTTGGCTCCTCCTGCCCCGCATCCTTACCCCGGCCCACAGCCCCATTTGCCTGCAGTCGCTGCCTTTGCTCCTGAGAAGGTCTGTAGCCTCGTTTCGGGCCCGTATTGAGCCCCCTTCTCCCTAAGTCCGGGTGGGCTTTGTGCAGGAGGGGCGGGAGGGGAGCTGTTCTGGGTGAGGCTGCGTGGTGCGGTGCGTTCAGGCCTTTGGCCCCGCAGCAGGGGCGGCCTGTGCTTGGCGTGCAGAGTGCAGCTGGGTAGACGCTGTTACTGCCAACGGGCCTGTGTGTCCCAGGCTG
Organism: Symphalangus syndactylus; assembly: GCF_028878055.3. Lineage (NCBI taxonomy): Eukaryota > Metazoa > Chordata > Mammalia > Primates > Hylobatidae > Symphalangus > Symphalangus syndactylus. The sequence continues at coordinate 86,360,621 of NC_072426.2, forward strand.
GGGCATGAGTGCTTGTGAGCGTGCAGACAGGGACACAGCGGCCGCCTAGGCTGCTTCTAGGCTGGGGCAACCTCTCCACCTGGGTGCCCCCCAGGGAGTGTGGGCAAATCCTCCCCAGGGGAGGAAGCTCAGGGGCTGTTGGGCGCCTAGGCCGCTTCCTGGTGAGCAGAGCCTCATCCATGGGGCCACTGACCCCACAGTTACCCCAGAACCCTCTCCTGGCACAGCTTGTGACCCGGGGCATGTAGCCCTTAAGGCACATTCATTGTGAAGGGTAGGTTTTGTCTCCTCCAAACCCTCCCTTTAGGAATGTTGCCTGCTGCGTTGCCCAGAGTTGGTCCTGAGTGTTCCTATCAGGCCCCGTTCACTCTGGGGTGGCTTAAACCACCTCCTGGAGGGTGCTGTATCCCCACCGTGCAATGGGGGGTTTGTGCTGTGTGCATTCCTGCCTGGTCCTTGAGAGGTAAAGTCCGTATTTTAACATAGAACCAGTTTTCCTGCCTGACCATATAGGTTTGCTTTTCCTGTTTTGGTTTTGCCGGACACATAAGTCATCATCCAAACGCTTGCCACTTAACAAGAGGCCAGGCACTATGGCTCATGCCTGTAATCCCAGCACTTTGGGAGGCTGAGGCAGGTGGATCATCTGAGGTCAGGAGTTTGAGACCAGCCTGGCCAACATGGCGAAAACCCCATCTCTACTAAAAATACAAAAATTAGCTGGGTGCCGTGGTGCACACCTGTAATCCCAGCTGCCGGGAGACTAAGACAAGAGAATCACATGAACCCGGGAGGCAGAGGTTGCAGTGAGCCGAGACCGAGCCATTGCACTCCAGCCTGGGAGACAGAGCGAGACTCTGTCTCACAAACAAACAAACGAACAAAACCAAGAGGGGACTTAGATGGATGCCACAGTGTCGTCTGAGATGGAGCCCACTTGTGGTGGTCTTGGTAGTCCCCTGGGCATATCCCAAAGGCCTGGGCTCCTCTGCTGTGGCAGCATGGCGGGAGCTGAACTCTCTAAGTTGACTCAAAGGTCTCTATGTTTGGGCTAGTCTGGAAGCGTCTGAGAACTGGGGGCTTTTACTCAAAATGACATTGGTTGATTGCTACATAGGTGGTTGATCTTCCAGTTGCTGACAGGTGGAACCTGAGGCAGCAGGACAGCCCGGCATTGGCCACAGGACATCGGCCACAACCATAGCAACTTCGGCATCAAATGGGGCAGGAGAGAGAACATTAAGGTATCGTTCAAAGAATACTAGAGGTCTTGGATACTTCTGTATGCCTGTTCTTTATCTTGTCCTAAAAGATCTTCCCAGGGTCCCGTTAGGGCAAAACCAGAACCTTCTGTGTTGTTATAAAGGCAGGGTGGGTGTGCCATTCTGGGCATTTAAAGTGCAGACTCTAGACTTGTATGCATGCATAGCCTCCTAGGTTAAGATTTAAAATAGGCTCTGGGAAGCCTAGTTTGGTGATACGGAGACTGGGGACACTGATGGTGACTTGGTCCTAGGATGGGATGAAGGTAGCGAGGATGGGAAGCAAGAGGAGGCTAACTTATGGAGTGTCTTGATGGCTTCTGAAAAGGGCCTCTGTGGCCCCCAGTACTAATACTTGTTATACCATGAACTTAAGCTGCTCTTGATGGGAGGGGAAGAGAAGATTATTGTTAACAAACACTGTTGCAGACAGTGCACGTGCTGTCACATTTAGTCTTCACAACAACCCTGCAGGGTAGGGATTTACTTCTGTTTTGCAGATTGGAGAAACTGAGGCTCAAAGAAGTCAGGGGTCCACCTGTGAGCACATGCACAGGAAGGGGAAGAGCCCCCATTGGAAGCAGAGCCCTGCCCCTTCCTCCTCATCCCTGGCTCCCTGGGAGGCCCCTCCTCCGGCCCAGTCCACAGCACTGTGACAGGCAGTGTGGAAGCCTCTTTCCCCTAGTACTCCTCTCAGAGCCCTTCCTTCCTTCTGAGCTGGGAAGGCCAGGTTGTAGTTAGCCAGGCCAATTCCATTGGGGTTCTGAATTAGCCACTTTCAGCTGTGTGTTCTTTGACATTTATGAGCTGCTCCAGGCCTCAGTTTTGTCACCTGCCACTTGTGGAGGGGGAATGGGGAAGGGAACCAATAGATACACAGCCCACCATGGGGGTCTCTGGGTGATGACTATTCCTGGGTGCTGGGCAGCCATCTGGTGAGACAGGCACAGTGGGATGCTCATTGCTCATGGCTTCTCAGTGGGTTTTGGTGAGGGTCTGAGGACCTTATTCCACCTGTCTCCTCAGGGGCCAGAGGCTGCTGGCCTGGCTGTTTATGGCCCCCCTCCCTGGGAGGGTGGTGGGGTTTGGCTAGAGGCTGTGTGGATGTCCAGATGGGGCCTCCCTGGGGTCTTGGACCTGCAACTGAGTGGTTGTCTCCCTGCCAGGGGCTGGTGGTGACCACAGCTGTCCCAGTCAGGAGGAACACCTCCTGCCCTCCTCATTACTGCAGCCTCAGGAGCTGCTAAGAAGCTTGTTGGGCAGGTGGGGATCCACTCAGTGACTTGTTCCATGGCATGTCATGAGCACCATTGGCAGGGCCACGCCAGATCAGTAAAAAGGGCGAGAGCTGCGAGGCACAGGCCTGCTCAGTGCTCAAAGGGGAGAGGAGCTCAGATGCCCCCCAGCTGTGTGCCCTCGGGGGTCACTGAGCCTCTCTGAGCTTATGGAATTCTCCTATCTGTAGAATGGAGATAATGACTATCTCAAGAGGTTGCTTGCACAGTTACATGAGACAATGTATGCAAAGGATGTGGCACGTGCCTGGCCCTTGGCGAGTGATCAGGCCCTAGCAGCTACTATTATCATCGCTGTTATGGGCTTTATTGCCCATCTCAGAGCTCATTGAGGGCAGGGTCTGGGTCAGAATTCTCTCTTGGCTACTCCTCCTCTTCCTGATCCTCCCAGGGACAAGTCTGGCTTCAGCCCCGTGAAGCAGCTGGGATGGGACATCCTTACCAGGCTGGGGCTGTATTCAGAGCTGCACAGTCCTGTACAGTAGCCGTTAGCCTCATGTGGCCAGTTAGATTCAAATAAAACTTAAACATTTGGTGTCTCAGTTGCAGTAGCCCCCTGCCAAGTGCTTGGTACCCACATGCCATTGGTGCCTACCTATTGGACAGCACAGGGTAGAATCTTTCCATCATCGCAGGAAGTTGTGCAGAGCTGGAGTCTCAGGGACTACAACACCAGTATCGTCCTCACTGTGGCTCAACAGCCACCAGCCGTCTCCTGAGTGATGGGCTGCCAAGACATTTGTAATTACACAGAAACTGAGTCCCACAGCCCTTCCTGAATTTCCTCTCGGGTAGCCTTGCTCACCTGGCCGGGGAGGTGGTTTCTTGGCAGTCTTTATCAGCCTAGAGTGGGAGGGCAGGGCTGGGATTGCCCAAATGCAGCTGCTGCCTCCTGTCCCCACCCTGTTTCTCCCACCTCTCCTGCCTGGCAAGGAGTCCCAGAGTGATCTTCCTAATTCACTGCTGTGGCCAGGGCCGAGGTGGCCCAGACACTTTGACCCCATGGCTCCCCTCATATGCTCTGGACACATGACCTCTTTCCTCCTGCCCACCCCGCTCTCCACCTGAACACCTTCTTGCTTCTCTCACTCCAGGCCTGACTTATGTGGCTGGTCCTCCAGGAAGCCTTTTCTCATCTCTCACCCAACGTGAGCTCTCCTGCCTTGGCGGTGCCCTCCCTCAGACCCCATTTTTGGCACTCAGTGCCCTCCTCTGTGGGTGTGTTCTTGTATTTGCTTGTTCTCTTGGTCAGGCACACAGCAGATAATTCTCTGAGTGCCCATGACACATCAGGTCAGTGCTGGGTGTTGGACAGCCAGAGGGGAGCAGGCCACAGGCCAGGCTTTGCCAACTTCAGGCTGGTAGGGAGGCTGACAGTTGGCCAGACTGTTCCATGCAGGCCCAATGCTCAGTCAGGGATGAAGGCTGCCTGGCTAGAGGGTCAGGAATGTGGCCCCAGGAGGAGACGCTGAGGTGGAAAGGGCCAGAACTGGCTCTAGGCTGCAGCTGCCAGGTCCAGGGTGGTCTTGATGGCTGGGGGAAGTGACAGCGATGGTAGGGAGGGTGGGGGACAATGAGGACGCAGGTACACTGGGCAAGGGGGGGTTAAATGTCATGCAGGGTAGGTCTGATTGATGGTACTGAATGAATCCTATGTTCCCTAGCCCTAGAGCTGGGCACGCAGTAGGGGCTCAGGAGATGCTGTGGAATCAATGACCAGATGCTGAATGAGTCCCTCATGGAAAAAGCTGATGCGTGGGGCCTCTCCTTGGCCCTGGAGCTAGAGGTGGGAGTCAGGGAACCCCAGAGACATGCCAGCTCAGCAAGGCTAAGCCAAGGAGGATGGGGGTGATTGTGGAAGCCCAGGGTGAGTCTCAGTGTCCTCTAGTCATCACTCCCTCATCCTGTGAACTTTCTCTGAGCTCCCACTCTGTACCAAGGAGACCCTGTTCACAGTGAGTTGGACAATGCCAGTCCCAGGAGGAAGTAGCCCAGTGTTGGCCTGTCCAGCTGTGCCTGTTAAGAGGCCATAGTGCTTCCGTTCTGGTTGACTAAGAGTTGTTATCCCACAGCCCCACCCCCTAGGGCTGCAGTTTCGCCCCCAAAGCCCCAGCAGACTTGGCCCTCTCCCTTCCCCTCCCACACAAACCAGCCAGTAAAGAGTCGAGAGCTGATAGAGTGGCAGCCTCCAGGACCCCACCCTAGGGCAGATTCTAACTGCTTCAGACTGATGATGAGATAATTTGCAGTGTCATCCTTGTGTCTAATATGAGATGACCTTGATTTGAAGTGTCTAGTGTATTGTCACTGCCTTGCGTATGGTTCTGACCAGTCAGGCAGGCTGGGACTGAAGGTGGCTCCCTGGTGAACCTAGCACTGTGGGAACTCACAGTAGAATCGGCTGAGGTGCTGCCACCCAACTCAACTCCACTCCCTCCCTTTCTCTCTCTTGCAGGCAGCCATGAGCTCCAGCCGCCCTGAGCCGGGTCCCTGGGCACCCCTGAGCCCCCGCCTTCAGCCCCTGTCCCAGAGCTCTTCCAGCCTGCTGGGTGAAGGCCGGGGACAGAGGCCAGAGCTCCGCAAGACTGCCAGCAGCACCGTGTGGCAGGCCCAGCTGGGCGAGGCCAGCACCAGACCCCAGGCCCCAGAGGAAGAGGGGAACCCACCGGAGAGCATGGAGCCGGCACGGGCCTCTGGCCCCGAGGCGCGACCCAGTGCTGGAGGCCACTGGCGGAGCAGCACTGTGGGCAATGTGTCCACCATGGGCGGCAGTGACCTGTGTCACCTGCGGGCCCCCAGTGCTGCTGCTATGCAGAGGAGCCACTCGGACCTGGTCCGTAGCACCCAGATGCGGGCACACAGTGGTGCTCGGAAGGCCAGTCTCAGCTGCTCAGCCCTTGGCAGCAGCTCTGTCCACAGGGCTCAGCTGCAGCCGGGTGGTACTTCTGGCCAGGGTGGCCAGGCCTCTGCAGGCCTGGAAAGGGACCTGGCTTCTGAGAATGGGACTTCTAACTCAGCCTGGATGCTGGGGGTGAGTCAGTTGTCGGTGCCACCACTAGACCTGGGGGACACAACTGCCCACAGCAGCAGTACCCAGGCTGAGCCCAAAGCCGCTGAACAGCTGGCTACCACCACCCACCATGCTCTGCCCCCAGCTGCTCTACTCTGTGGCATGAGGGAGGTGGGGGCTGGTGGCTGCTGCCATGCCCTACCTGCCACAGGGATCCTGGCCTTTCCCAAACTAGTTGCGTCAGTGAGCGAGTCTGGGCTGCAGGCTCGGCATGGGGTGAAGATCCACTGTAGGTTGTCTGGGGGGCTCCCTGGGCACTCCCATTGCTGTGCCCACCTTTGGGATCCCACCGGGTTAGTCCCAGAGCCTGGCTCTAGGACCAAAGATGTGTGGACCATGACCTCAGCCAATGACTTGGCCCCTGCAGAGGCATCCCGGCTGTCAGCCCAGGATGCTGGTGTGCAGGCGGCCCCAGTGGCGGCCTGCAAGGCTGTGGCCACTAGTCCATCCCTGGAAGTGCCTGCGGCCCTGCATGTGTTCCCAGAGGTAACTCTGGGGTCCAGCCTGGAGGAGGCGCCGTCCCCTGTGCGGGATGTGCGATGGGATGCTGAGGGCATGACATGGGAGGTGTACGGAGCTGCGGTGGACCCGGAGGTGCTCGGTGTGGCCATCCAGAAGCACCTGGAGATGCAGTTTGAGCAGCTGCAGCGGTCGCCTGCCAGCGAGGACAGCCTGTCTGTGGAGGGCCGGAGGGGGCCACTGCGGGCTGTCATGCAGTCCCTGCGGCGCCCCAGCTGCTGCGGCTGCTCCAGCGAGGCCCCTGAGTGAGGAGCTGTAGCCCTTGGAGCTGGCCTGGGCCCACTGACTTGGTCCTAGACCTGGGCCAGGGACGGTGGGGGCTCCGTGCCCCCTGGACCCACTGGCAGCTGGGCACATTTCTCACCTGAAAATCGGCTGCCTCCAGACCCCAGGACTGCAGCCTGGGGCTTCCTGCCCCACGCAGCTGGGCTGTTTTCTTAAGGGCTTGATTTCCAAGGGCCACATCTCTGCACCTTCTGGGCTCTGAAATTTGAGACAGGGCTTTAGCACTGTGCAGAGGGGAGATCCTGAGTTTTCTGTAAAAAATGACCTTTTGTTCACTCCACCCTCAGAACTCTGCCATGTTGCCTCGTCAGACTCTTGGTGGCTTTATTTGACAGCAGTGCTGAGAAATAGTGAATTCTCGACATGAAATGTCAGGCCCCAATGACAGGGACTGCCCGGGTCTTTAGGGAAGGGGACTGATATTATCAGAGGCCTCCTGTGTGCCACATACTGTGCTTGTCTTGTCTTCACCTCATCATCCTGGTTTACGGATGAAATGACAGACATTTGGCAAGGCTGTAGCCAATGTGCCCCACACTGGACAGCTTGAAGAGGTGGGACTGAGATTCAAAGCCAGGGCTGGCTGAGCCTGGGGTGTTTCCCTGTAGCATGTGTCCAGTCCAGTCAGTGCAGTCATATGTGAGGAGAATTTACTGAGCCCATACTCTGTGCTGGGTTCTGTGGATTCTGTGGTGAATGAGACAGAGGCTGTCCCTGCCCTGGCTGGGCTCATGGTGTGGGTTGGGGATGGCAGGGGAGGATGCTGACCATTACGGAGGGCTGCCAGGCTTCCAGGGTCATTGTGTCAGAGGCTGGCCTGAGGAAGGGGAGAATGGGTGGCCATCTGCCCTAAAATCAGTTGCAAAGCCTAAAATTGCACTATTTTCACCTCATTCTGTCGGCTGAAGGATTTCTCCCCAGCTGGTGCAGTTCGTGGAAGGAGGGAGGGCAGGAATGGAGGGGGACAGGGAAGGAGCTTTGCCCTGGCCCTGGGGTAGGGGCTGTGAGGCTGTGGGGGTTTGCTTGCCCACACGACCTGACCTAGGCTAGGCGGTGGGGGCCAGGGGCCTTGGAGAGACAGAAACACGGGGGTTTGGCACAGTCTGACTTCATTGCCCAAAGATTTCTCAAGGCCTGTGAAGAATGGGAGTGGGCTTGTGTTCTTGTCCTGGGTCTTTATCTTGAAGATCCTAAGCTCCTGGGACACAGCCCCCCAATCCACCCTTGTGAGAGACCAGAGGGCTAATGTGGGGTCATGGCCCATGACCTGGCCTGTTTCTGGAGCCTCTTCTGCACCTAGGAGCCCAGGACCCCCAAAGTGGCGGCTTACTTTTCCCCATCCTCAAGGACCTGGTACTCATTGAGGTGGAAGTGACTCATGCAACAGTTGGTGAATTTGTAAAGCAGGAGTGGCATTTCAACAGGCCACAAGGACAAAGTGAGAAAGGTGTGCATCAGGTCAGATGCCTCCTGAAGCCCAACGATGGACCATTCTCACCCGTAAACATGCCTTTCCCATATGCATGGGTGCACCCCTTGGGATTCTGGGGCTGTCAGTCCCTTTGTGTATGGTGCCAGGGCAGGCAGCTCACGTTCTGGGGAGTGACACATGGGTATATGCCATCTTCATGCCTGGCTCCCCATGGAGTCTCCAGGAACCCCAGCCTGTTGGGGCCACATGAGAGAGAACAAATGGCTGTGGGTACATGGGGAGGGACCTTTCACACAGGGCCACAGCTAAGTAGGGTCTTGAGGACGCAGGGGTTAGACAGGTGGGTGGAGAGAGGGCAGGACCTGCCTGGCAGATGGAACAGCCTGGTCAGATACTTGGATTTGCCTGTCCTGCCCGGGCCATGATGAGTTTCTGCAGTGGCAGCTCATTTGGGGTGTTTGTTGGGTTGGGAGGTGACCAGGGGTCCCCATTGTGAAGATCCTGATGTAAATGAGGAAAGGAACTTTAGGGGAACTGTGGAAGGGGTTCTGGGGTGGGACCAGATTTCAGTTTAGAAATGTCCATTTGGCTTCCAGTGGAGATGTGCCGGGTGACACCAAGGAGGGGCTTGTTTAGGGGCAATGGAGTGGGCAGCTGGGGGCTGGGTTCATACATGTGTACCCACACGCATACACAGGCGCACGTGTGCAGTGGATTTGGGGAGGAGGCATTTCAGGATGCTGAGGTTTCCAGTTTGAGCAAGAGGAGGGTGAGGCCACTACCTGGGACAAGGTGAATGGCATGTTCAGCAGGTGCAGAAAGGGCCACATGTCACAGGGTTTGGCTGGGACCAGTGAAACCTACTTCATGAAGAGACTTTCTTCTCTGTCACATGCAGATTCTCATGTATTCACGCTGGCTGGTTGCCACTCTGTGCTGCCTCCATGCTGCCCTGGCTTGCCAGGATGGCAGGCCGGGCTGGGCTCAGCCAAGGTCCCACTCACCTCATCGTCACTGAGATGAATATTTGCAGAGCGGTGCTGGAATCCAACACCTGTGTCTTGGTTGGGGTCCCAGGCCACTCTCCTGGCTAAACCACGATCCTTGTCTCCCTAGTCTGGTTGCACAGCTGCTGCTGACAGGTCTACCTGAAGTGACTGCAGCCTCATTTCTGATTGGAACTGGAGACCCCTCCCAACCCCCCTTGCTGTGCCCTCTCCTGGGACAGGCCTGATGCCTGCAGTGGTTTAGGGCCCCAGGGCATGGCCGGTGGTTTAGTTTACAGATCTCCTCCCCTTGGACTCTAGATTTCTGGCCAGACTTTCTGGGTCCCTTTCAGGCTCTGCTCTGGGAGGTGTTGGAGTTCACTGTTGATGTGTTTGTTTGGCTTTGAATTCAAAACAGATACAAATTTGAAGGTCAGAGCTTTGCCAGACCCCGGCAGGGATGGGGCATCGGTCCTGGCTGGTCTTGTTTATTTTGTCCTGGTAAATTCTGTTCTTTGGGGCATAAACCCTAGAGTCCTAGAGCCCCTTGCCTCAGCAGGAATCCCCCCTCTGTCTGCTCCAGGGGCTCCCTGCTTCTGCCGACCTGCTCTCTTTCCGTGGCATTCAGGACCCCCGACAGCTGAAGCCTCTCTTCATGGAGCTTGTCCCCTCTCGACCTGCCTGTCTTGTGTCCAGGACACAAGACTTGCATCCCTTGTCTGGCCCCAGGCTGCCATCACTGTCACAAGAAAGTGGTAGAGTAGAGCTGGTCTGAGGTCACAGTGCTGGCGGTGGTGGAAAAGCAGGGATGGGCTGTTCCACTGTGATCTTACCTCCTGTGTCACCTGGATTGGGTCTCTGTCCCCCTAGACATGCTAGATCCTAACTTTACAAGGGCTGAAGGGGTCTTCTACATGCAAGTCCCCACACTTTGGGCTGGGGTTGGCCACCGTAGCTTAGTGGGCTAAAGCTGGAGTTTAAATCTGGATGTGTAGGATCCACACCTATAGCCATGTGATCTTGGGCAAGTTACAAGCCTTGATGGTCTTCCTCATCTGTAAGATGGGGATGACAATGGTGCCTCCTTTACATGCATGGTGTGGAGATTAAATAGAGTAACCCAGGTAGTGCCTGGCACTGAGTTAGTGCTCAGCACACAGGCTGGTAGTGTTGGGCACCCCTCTCATAGCCACATTCAGGGGCCACCTCTTACCCTGCCAGCTTGGCTGTGATCACAGCCCACATCCCACTTCCTTAAAAGTCCCTTGTTCAGAGCCTCTTTCCAGTTTCCTCACCCACAGCTTTGCACCCTGCCTGGGACTTGGCCCTCTGGCTGGGGCCTCTGAAAATGTAGTTCCCAGAGTGCATTGAGGAGGGCTACCCTAGCCCTCACCACTCATCTTGGGCTGGGTTCCCCAGAAGCTTCTGCTGAGATGAGGATGCCGGAGTTATTAGGGAGGGGAGAGCAAGTTAAGGGAGGGACAGAAGGCAAGGCAGGGTGTGATTTCAGTCCAAGCCAGACCCTAAAGGGGAGCCCTGGGTGCAGTCCCACCTCAGAGTAAGGACTACCCAGGGGTGAAGATGTAGCCTCCAGGCACTTCTGCTCTCTGGCACGCAGGCTAGGAAGCTCTAGGAGCCCCAGGGTAGGTCTCTGCCTGGAGTTGTAGGGCCTATTTTGGGGGAAGTTGTGCACAGAAACCACCAGAGGGAGTCACAGGCATCTGGGGGTGCACCCATTGACATTTGCATCATGTCGTGCCGAGCCTGTGGCCCATGAATGCCCAGCCCTTTTCTCCATGCATCGCTCTGTCTCAGTTTTGTTCACACCAAGCAGCCTTGGTTAATTAAATGCAGAGCTTGGCACTTGCCCATGTTAAATTCCTTCTCCTTTTTCATTCTGGCTGGCCTGGTTTTGCCATCTGAAGCTATGACTAGTCCTTTATCAGTTTTCATCCAGCTTGTCAGGCAGGGCAGGGCTGGTATGAAGCCCAGGACATATCGCTGGGACATCCCTTAGGTCTGTGAGATTCCCGGGTCCCTCCAAATCCACACGGTCATCATGGGCAAATTAGTTTAAGTCTGATCTGTTAAGATCCAGATCTCTCATACCAATAGCACACACCCCTTTTTCCCATGGCCATGGAAGGAGGGTAGCATAGCCTGACTCGAGTCCTTATTCTCAGCAGAACTGGTTCTGTGGTGGCCACTTCCCTTTCTCAACTTTTACCTAATTCTGTTTAATAGGTTGGTCTGCAAGTCTGAGAGCAACAGCAAGCTTAGAAGTGTGGACTCGGCCTGGTACAGTGGCTCATGCCTGTAATCCCAGCACTTTGGGAGGCTGAGGTGGGCTGACTTCTTGAGCTCAGGAGTTCAAAACCAGGTTGGGCAACATGGCAAAATCCTGTCTCTACAAAAAATACAAAAATTAGCTGGGCATGGTGGTGTGCATCTGTAGCCTCAGCTACTCAGGGGGTTGAGGTGGGAAGATGGCTTGAGCCCAGGAGGCGGAGGTTGCAGTGAGCCGAGATAGTGCCACTGTGCTCCAGCCTGGATGACAGAGCCAGACCCTGTTTCAAAAAAAGAAAAATACAAGAAAGAAGTATAGACTCTACCTTCTCGCCCTTGTGGAGATTGGGAACTGCCTGCCCTTGGCCTCTTTCCTGTCCATCTTGTATTATGAAAGGCTGTTTCTGGCACACCTGGGCTCCTCTGTGCGCTTTCTGGGAAGTGACTGAGGGTCAGGGGAATGGAGCCCCTCTGCAGCCGGCCTCTGGTACCTTCCCTATTGAACCCCTCTTTAAGTTTGCTCACTCTTTTTGATGGGTGTCTTTCCAAAGCTGGCTGGGGACCTCCTTGATTGAGAGACATGGGGCTAGTTCTGTTGCTGTGGCTACACGGAAATAATAAAGCAGAAAAACACCTGAGGAAAGTTGATGTTTACTAAAAAAAAGCAAGTGAAACCAAAGTGACGTGGGCCCATAGGATTGGGGATGGGTGGTGGGCTCTGACTCCCTTGTCCCAAGAGTTGGGTGAATGCCACCTTTGCTCACTTGTATGGTCACTCTCCAGGACTCCTGCCTGGCTTCTCCCACTCCAAGCCTGAGATAGCTCAGCAAGGAGGCAGGTCTGGCCCCAAAATACGAGCTCCCCAAGTGGATATCCTAAAATTCATCTTTCATGGCCCTACTTTATTGGGAGGGAATGTGAAAATTGTGGGAATATGGCTATTGACATCTGGGGCTCAGGGCAGGGGAGTGTGTCTAGTTTTAAGGTGTACGCTTTTAACCATGCACTCCTTGCCCAGTCTGTCCTGCCTGGAGCTTTTCATTTCCCTGCAGCTTTCCTGAGAAAAGACAGAGTGTGCTTTCTCTGCATCCTGTGAACATGGCCCCAGGACTGCAGCGCCTCTGTGTGTACACAGCCAAGGACAAGTCGGGGGACCTCTGCTGCTCCTGCACCCGCTGCCCTGGGTGCTCTGTCTTCCCCATCCCCCATTTCTCTTTAATCTGTTCTTTCGTGGTTTCATGTTCTCTTTGTTCCAGGTTATTTAGAACCTGTCTGCCTCCCCACTGTCCATTGTACTTGATCCTGCCTCCTCCCGCTTTGTGCCAAGGATTTACTTGCCTTCGCCTTCTGGCTCCATACAGTAGTCTCTCTTCTTGCGGTCTGGGCCATTCCCGCCACCAGGCCCCCAGCTGTGGCTGTGTCTGGGTCTTGGCATTTCTGATTTACATGGGTCTAGGCCCTTTCTCTCCACCTGTCCTTCCCCTCTTTGGACACAAGCCAAAACATCTGAGCATCTCCTTACAGAGGGAGGTCTCCCTGGGGTTGCTGTGCCAAGTTTCCATTGCTTTTGCCCAGAATGAGAAATCAGTCGTCAGTGGCCCTGCTGGGTGAATGGAAGGACTTTGGTCAGGGTGGAAGGGCACGCCATCAGTCCTAATTTGGTGGCCCTTGTTGGGGGCTGGCTGGCTAGGCTGCTAGAGAGGTACATCAGGTGGGTGGCACCCATCTGCTGGTGTTAGGCAGGCCATCTCCTCATCCATGTTTTCAGAATCTTCTTGCATGGCTTGTAATTGGGTTGGGGTGTGGCCTGAACCCCTGTGGGGACACACTCACTGTCCCACCTGTGTGCTTCTCTCCTGTCAGGATCTGGATTTGGGTCTAAGAGCCAAGGCTAGGGACTGGAGGAGGAGATTTCTGTCTTTGACCCCTCCATATTAGTCCGTTTTCATGCTGCTATAAAGAACTGCCCGAGACTGGGTAATTTATAAAGGAAAGAGGTTTAATTGTCTCACAGTTCCACATGGCCGGGGAAGCCTCAGGAAACTTACAATCATGGCAGACAGCGAAGGAGAAGCAAGGCACCTTCTTCACAGGGCAGCAGGAAGGAGAATGAATGCCCGAGGAACTATCAAACACTTATAAAACCATCAGATCTCGTGAGAACTTACTATCACAAGAACAGCATGAGGGAACCGCCCCCATGATTCCATCACCTCCACCTGATCTCTCCCTTGACACATGGGGATTATAGGGATTATAATTCAAGATGAGATTTTGGGTGGGGACACAGCCAAAGCAAATCACCCTCCCAGGCCTGAGCAAAGCCCAAGCAGGGAGCCTCTGTTGGGGCTGGAACCCTGGGAGGGGTAGAATTCTCCCCTCCACTCAGATTTGTTCCCTGTTGCTGCCCACCTGGCCCCTCCCCTGCAGCCTTCTGCCTGGTCTTCTCTCTGTTCACTTCTCATTTTTAGCCGTCAGCAGACTGGGAGATGGTGGCCAAGGGTGTCATTTTGTACACAAGCTTTGTGGCTTTTGTAAGCCCAGCCTGCAACTCTTGAGGAAAACTCTTTGGTTTGATTTTTTTTCTCTTCAGAGTTGGGAGGATTCAGAGAGAGGGGCAAGGGCTTCTTGTGAAGATTTCAATTCTTGAAGGGGTGGAAGCCTCCTGGGCTGGGGGAAGGGGTGGGGCAGGAACCAACAGGGGTGTGGACACAGGGGGCTGGCACCTGGGATACTGTAGGACAGTTGGGCAGGAAGTCGGATGCTGCTTTACTGAGATTTTTGATATTTTATCATTTTCTCATTAGTTTTTATTTTAAAACACTGCGTTAAAGTAATTAAAATATTATTTATCTTGGCTACCGAATCACTTAGTGTTGCATTAAATTTTGCGCCTAGTCCCTGCCTGACCTCTCCTCCTCCTCTCCCAGGGCTTTAGGTACTCTTAGTCCCTGTGTCATAGGGACTGGGAGCAGATAGGCCCCCACCCCGCCCCGCGTTCCTACTCTAATCTCCTACCCTGATCTGCGGTGCAGGGCGGCGCTGGAGAGGGTGGCTTGCGGCTGATCCCGCGGTCTGGTTTGCGGCTAGGTGTGTGTCCCCGGACTGGCGTGGGTCCCGGGCCAGGCATGGTCCTGGGCGGCGCGGCCGGTGACAGGACCCGACGCCTCCTGGTGGGCATCTCGCTCCGAGCCGGGAGCCTCAGAGCCTGCGGGGATTCGGGAGGGAGGAGTCGCCGTGGGGCGGGGCGGGGGAGGGCTCCCAAGGCCCCGAGCTGCAGTCCCACCCTCACTGACAGGTCCGTCCCTGCGCATTCCCCACCCTTTTCCTTCTTCGGGCGCTCGGGCCAACCTGGACAGCAGGGCGGAAGCTTCCAGAAAGGACAGAGATGGAGGAGGTGGGAAGGGTGGGACGCAAGCAGGGGACACCACGGCCTTAGGAATGGAAGACAGGCCCCACTTACAGCTTTGACTCCTGATGCAGCTCATCCTCGTGAGGGGCTGGATGACGAGGCCTTCCTCTCTTTCCCCCCTAAGCTGTGCCTCTGAGCCTCTGTGCAAATCTGGTGGTGCAAACCTTTGGTCTGCCTTCATCTTTTGTTGTTGTTGTTGTTGTTGTTGTTGTTGCTGAGACGGAGTCTTGCAGGCTGGAGTGCAAGTGGCACAATCTCGCTCACTACAACCTCAGCCTCTGGGTCAAGCGATTCTCCTGCCTCAGCCTCAGCCTCAGCCTCCCGAGTTGCTGGGACTACAGGTGTGCACCACCACACCTGGCTAATTTTTGTATTTTTAGTAGAGATGGAGTTTAACCATGTTGGCCAGGCTGCTCTTGAACTCCTGGCCTCAAGTGATCCACCCTAATAAACTTGCTTTACTCTGTTGGCTGGCTCTTGAATTCCTTCCTGGGTGAAGCCAAGAACCGACGTAGCCTCCCAGGCTGAACCCCAGTTTGGGGCTTTGCCCCATGACACCAGCAAAGGGCTGGGCTTCCCTTCTTCTTGGGGAGGGGGTCAAAGAACTGGCTGTATCTTGAACACCCATTCCTCTCTCTTTCCATGCACACAAGGCCTCTCTGTGCTGCTGTCTTCCTTAGGACACTTTCAGCTGCAAGTAACTTAATTTTGAACTGAAAGTTACCTAAACAATTATTATAGAATGTTCACCTTCCCACTGAAGAATTTAGGAGGTAACTGGCTTCTGGGTGGCCTGTGTGGTTCAGTGTGGCCATGGATTCAGGTTCTTTCCATATTTGTGCTCTGCCGTCTTTAGAGCGTAGTGAAGGCTGTCCTTACCCCCAAGATGGCTGCTGCATTTAAACTCTGGAATTCAGCTGCTGGAATTCACACTCCAGTCTGTGTGACTCCAGGGCGGTCATTTTGTTTGTCTTTTCAAAAATGAAAGTAATATGTACTTATGATAAGAATTTAAAACAGTACAGACCTCGGCCTTTTGTTTTATTCATCATAGGAATTTCAAATACTGTGTAAACTGAAGGTCTGATCCTCGCCCTTCTCTGGAATTCCCGCGGGTTACCACTGAAGATGTTAATAATTTCCATGGGCCTCCCACAAACTTCCTTGGTAATCACAAGCCCAGACCTCTGAATATTCCATACAAGTGAGATCCCACTTAGATACTATTCTGCATTAATTCTTTAAGATAGGCCAGGCACGGTGGCTCATGTGTGTAATCCCAGCACTTTGGGAGGCTGAGGTGGGCAGATTACCTGAGGTCAAGAGTTCCAGACTAGCCAGGCCAACATGGCAAAATCCTGTCTCTACTAAAAATACAAAAATTAGCTGGGCGTGGTGGTGGGTGCCTGTAATCCCAGCTACAGTCAGGAGAATCGCTTGAACCCAGGAGGCGGTGGTTGCAATGAGCTGAGATTGTGCCACTGCACTCCAGCCTGGGCAACAGAGTGAGACTCTGCCAAAAAAAAAAAATTAAGATATGTCTTGCAGATAATACTGCCACATATAGCAATATTTTCTTTATTTTCTTCCTGGGCATATTGTATTGCATAGTATACAAGTGCCTTTTAAAATTAAACCAGACTTCTTTTTCTGGACTTTATGTTACACCTCACATTTTTTTTAACTTAATAGATTTATTTCTTAGATGATATTTAGATTAAGAGAAAAAGTATGCAGAAAACACAGAGTTCCCCTACACTTTCTCACTCTCATACACTTTCTCCTATTATGAGCTTGCAGAGTGTACAATATGGTACATTTGTTACAATTAATAAACCAATATTGATACATTACTGTTTCCTAAAGTTCATGGTTTAAAGTTTACTCTTTGTGTTGGACACTTCTCTGGGTTTTGAAAATCCATGTGGTGTATCTCCCACTCCAGTTGCATACAGAATAGTTGGACCACCTAAAAATCCCCTGTGCTCCATCCATTCACCCATCTTACCTTCCCCAGGACTCCTGGAAACCACTGATCTTTTTACTGTCTCTATAGTTTTCCTGAATGTCATAGAGTTGGCTTCATGTAGCATGTAGCCTTTTCAGACAGGCTTCTTTCACCTAGCAATATGGATTTAAGCTTCCTCCATGTCTTTTCCTAGCTTGAGAACTCATTTCTTTTTAGTGCTGAAAAATGTTCTATTGTCTGGACACACTGCCATTTATTCATCTACCGAAGGACATCTTGGTTGCTTTGAGGTTTTGGCTATTATGGATAAAACTACTATAAATATTCATGTGCAGGTTTTGATGTGGACATATGTTTACTTCAGTTGGTTAATTATGTAGGACAACATTGCTGTAAGACTATGTTTAGCTTCATAAGAAACTGCCAAACTATCTCTGTACAATTTCATATTCTTACTAGCAATGAATGAGAGTTCCTTTTTCTCATATAAAACTAACTATCCTTGTATGTATAGTTTTATGTACATGTGTGAGTATATCTGTAGGATAGATTTTTCATCAAGTGGTACATGTAAAATATCTACGGGTATTGGCAAATTGCTCCCCAGAAAGATTGCACCAATAATACAGGAAAATGCATATTTTCTCATACCCACGCCAATATTTGATTGTTAATCGAACTTTAATATTTTGGCTAATTTGATAAGTGAAGAAACAATGTCTTCCTGCTTATTGTGATTTGCAATGTGTTCCCTGTGAGTGAGGTTGTGTTCTGCTGGACTGTGTGAGTGAGAATTCCTGTTCTGGCACTCTCAAGCTGTGTGATGCTGGGCAAGTTGCTGAACCTCCCTGGACCTCAGTTTCTTCATCTATAGAATGAGGATGGTAATGGGTCTTTACCTTATTCATTGGATTGGAGGATTTAATGGCATCATTCATGTAAAGTGCTAGCACAGTTCCTGGCTCAAAATAAGGGCCAAGTAAATGTAAGCTATTATTATTCTCCAATATGTTCATAAGCATTTGAATTTCTTCGTTTATGATCTGCCTGTGTTCATATCAATTTTCCCAGGATTTTTTCTTATTGATTGGTTAGAGCTCTTTGTATGTTAATAACATGTTTATTTTTTTCATATCAGTTACAAGTATTTTTTTATTCCAGTGTTTCACTTGTCTCCTGTTTGTCAGATCCTGACTCTGAGCCAGTGCGACATCCTTCTCAGGGACACAGCATTTTAAATCTTACAAAGCCCCTCATTTCCCATCTGTCATTTATGTCTCAGGACATCCACATGAGGCAAGCTGATGTGTTTTTCAGTAAAGAAGGAGACTTTATTGACCAGGCAGGGCGAGTGACTTGCCTAAGGACACACAAGGAATTAGTGGTTTGTACAGACTGAAACGGAGGGTCCTGGCCCCTAGGTTCCACCTCCTCTGCTCTTAGAGAACGGGAGAGGGAATCTGGAGGTGCAGGAAGGAAAAGGTCAAGGTCATCATGACAGACAGCCTCACCCCGTCCCCTCTCAGAACACAAGAGCCTGGGTCCTTTTTTTTCTGTTAAGCTCTGACCATTCTCTCCTGATAAATCAAGGGAAGAATTCGAGTAAAGGGTATGTGTTACTTGGGCGAGACTCCCTGCTTGGAAGGTCTAGGAGGGGAGGTATGTGTGAGTGTGTGTGTGTGTGTGTGAGTGTGTGTGTGTGTGTATGTGTGTGCATTCTTTCTGTCAAGTTGTCCAGCAGGTGAGCTGAAAGCTGGCTCTCTTAACTTGGGGATGAGCAATAGAGTCAGGTCTCGGTTCGTCATTTTCCAATTTCATCAGCCTTGAAAATATTTTAATAATAAAATCCAAGCATTTGATTTTCCTGACTAGTTGTTTATTCTGATTTATTGGCTATGCATGGTGCCTGGAGCTCCTCCAAACTCCCAAGGGTATCCCTGCATGTCTCAGGATGTCTCTTAATCCAGTGCCATGTGAGGGACAGAACCTAGACCAGGCATTCAGAGCCAAGTACCATTGTGCCTACCCTACTCACTGCTAGATGATGCTAGTGAGGTGCTCACACCTCTCTGGGCTTAGTCCCCTCCATTGTAAAGCAAATGGGAGGCCTGCTGCCTCTGCCTTGCTGGGTTGTTGGTATGGCTGAAATGAGGGGATGAAGGTGATGTGGAAAACTTGATAGGAGAGTGGCTGCCATGTGTCCATTCTGGTCTCCTCTGTCTCATGTCAAGCCCAGGGACTGGTTCTTTTCTCTCTTCGGATCTGTGATTCCTGGGAATCCTGCTTGCCTCGGTGCCTGCTGGTGAGATGGTGCCATATAGGTTGCTTTAGCACATCACCGAGAGGGACTTTCCAAACCCTATACTAAGTGGTCACTGCCAGAACACTTGCATTTGGGCCAGACCGGGCTAGGGTACCTAACCATAGCTTCCTGGGTTCATTTCACAGGGTGGACAGCAACTGAGAGATGTCCAGGGAAATTTCTCTTTTTAACAGATGGGGGTTCTGGGGCCCATAAGGGCAGGAAGTATCCCCAACCACAGGCAAGTTCATGAAGCCCATAGGGAGTAGGATGGAGCCAGTTGCCAGGAGCAGGGAAAGGTTCATGCCTTTGCTCCTCCATGTACCCAGCGACTCAGCACCACCTGGAAGTTGATGGGAAGGCAGAATCTCAGCACACTCTGAGCCCCTGAATCAGAGTCTGCATTTTAACAGAACCCCTAGGTGAGGCAGAAGCCCATTACTACAGTATCATTCATTCATTCACTCACCTAGCAAACACTGCCTGAGGCCGACTCTCTGTCGTGCCCGGTGCTGAGGAAGACCGGCCAAAAGACCTTGTTCTGGTCTTCCTGAAGCTCAGGCGGAGCAGACACCCCAACAGCCAACAAATGTGAAGATTGAGAACTGTGGTGGGAGCCTGAGGCGGGAGCAGCTAAGCTTCCCTGGGGAATTGGGGGTCAGGGAAGCAGTCCCAAGAGGATGAGTAGCTCCTGTGTGGCAGGGGCAGGGTGGCCTATGCTCCCTATTATCTTTTTTTTTTTTTTTGAGACGGAGTCTTACTCTGTTGCCCAGGCTGGAGTGTAGTGGCTCTACCTTGGCTCACTGCAACCTCCGCCTCCCGGGTTCAAGTGATTATTCTGCCTCAGCCCCCCAAGTAGCTGGGATTACAGGTGCCCGCCACAATGCGTGGCTAATTTTTGTATTTTTACTAGAGATGGAGTTTCGCCACATTGGCCAGGCTGGTCTTGAACTCCTAACCTCAGGTGATCCACCCACATTGTCCTCCCAAAGTGTTGGGATTACAGGCTTGAGTGGCTGCGCCCGGCCTGTTCTCCAGTAACAAAACCTGCAAGCACCTAGAGAGTGGAGGGTGCTATCGTCAGGGTGGTGCTCAGGTCCAGACTGATGGAGGAACCTGAGCAGGGGCAGGGAGGCATTTCAGGAAGAGGGAGCAGTTGCTCCTGCACAATTTTGTTGCATCGGGCCAAGCAGGGAGGCTGGAGAGGTGAGGAAGAGCCCTGGGGGGAAAGCATGGACCATCAGGGAAAAGTCAGACATTGCCATGTTGCTGAAGGCACTCCTGGATGGGTTTTAGCCAGGGGAGACCAGAATCAAATTGGGTGTATAGAAAGACCATGATATCACCTTGATGGGGAGGAGAAAGAGGAGAAGCAGGAGCACTAGGAGGGAAAGCTGAGGCGATTTGACTCAGCATGAGTGAGATGTGGGGCAGGGAGAGAGAGAGAGAAAGACACAAAGACAGAGATAGGGAGAGACAAAGGGGAGAGAGAGAGACAGAGGAGAGAGAGAGAGAGAACAGGTAGACAGAGGAAAGAGACAGAGGAGAGAGGGGAACAGAAGAAAGAGAGGCAGAGAGACAGCGAAGACAGAGAAAGAGAGAGAAAGAGTGAGAGAGAAACTTTGCATCTGCAGGCCTGGGCCCCATGCAGCACTGACAGCGGTAGGCAGCCGACGTGAAGCAGGAGGCTCAGGCAGGGAGGATGGACACAGCACCTCCCATGGCTTCTGAGTCCTTGGTGTAGAATGCTTATGGCACTTTCTTCGTTCTTTCTTAAGACTTATTTAGTACTTATCTTTTCTCCTTTACTCCATTGTGAGCTTCCCAATGATAGGGGCACTGTCTCTCTCATGTCTGTCTTCCCACATTGCTCATATCTAGGATGGGAAATGCAAGACTCCCAGGCAATGCTTAAAGGGGCAAAGGGCTGTGGCCTTTTCTCAAGTCTCTGCCAGGCTGAATGCCTAGCACTTGGCCCTCAGGAGGGCCTGAGTCACTGTGGGACACAGACTTCTAAAAGGTGAAACAGCAGCCAGCCAGGGGTGAGGAACTAACAGTTAGCAGACACATTGCCTGATTTTAAGATGTACTATAAAGCTACAGTAATCAAGTCAGTGTGGTATTGGTAAAGAATAGACATAGATCAATGGAACAGAATAGAAAATTCGGAAGCAGATCCACACATGCACAGCCAATGGATTTTCAGCAAAGATGCAAAAGCAATTCAATGAAGATAATCTTGCTAACAAATGGTGCTAGAAAAATGGAATACCCATATGCAAACAAATTATTTATTTATTTATTTATTTATTTATTTATTTATTTATTTAGAGGCAGTGTCTTGTTCTGTTGCCCAGACTGGAGTGCAGTGGCGCAATCTCGGCTCACTGCAACCTCCGCCTCCCAGGTTCAAGCAATTCTCCTGCCTCAGCCTCCCAAGTAGCTGGGATTATAGGAGTGCGACACCACGCCTGGCTAATTTTTGTATTTTTAGTAGAGACAGGATTACACCATGTTGGCCAGGCTGATCTCAAACTCCTGACCTCAAGTGATCCGCCCACCTCGGCCTCCCAAAGCGCTGGGATTACAGGCATGAGCCACCACACCCGGCCTATTTATTTGTTTTCTTTGTATAAATTTAGGGGGTCCAAGTGCACTTTTGGTACATGGATGTGTTGCATAGTGTGAAGTCTGGGCTTTTAGGGTGGCCGTGACCCAAATAGAGTGCACTGAACCCTGTAAGTAACTTCTCATCCCTCACCCTGCTCCCACCCTGCTGCCCTTCTGAGTCTCCACTGTCTATTATTCCACACCCTATGTCCATGTGCACACATTATTTAGTTCTCACTTGTAAGTGAGGACAAGCAGTATTTGACTTTCTGCTTCTGAGTTATTGCCTTAAGGTAATGGCCTCCAGTTCCATCCATATTGGTGCAAAAGACATGATTTCATTCTTTCTTATGGCTGAATAGTATTCCACGGTGTATGTGTACACACACACACACACACACATCTATAAAATAAATTTTCTTTATCATCTGTCATATACAAAAAAGATTTATCTTGATTCATACTTCGCAGCATATATAGAAATGAACTCAAAATGGATCACAGGCCTAAATGTAAAATCGGAAACTAACAGATACAAACAAAGAAGAAAATGTGTGACCAGGGTTAGGCAAATATCTCTTAGATGTGACACAAAAACATGGCCTATAAGAGAAAAGCGAATAAACTGGCTATCTTTTTTTTTTTTTTAATTATTATTATACTTTAAGTTCTAGGGTACATGAGCACAATGTGCAGGTTAGTTATATATGTATCCATGTGCCATGTTGGTGTGCTGCACCCGTCAACTCGTCATTTAGCATTAGGTATATCTCCTAATGCTATCCCTCCTCCCTCCCCCATCCCACAACAGTCCCTGGTGTGTGATGTTCCCCTTCCTGTGTCCATGTGTTCTCATTGTTCAATTCCCACCTATGATTGAGAACATGCGGTGTTTGGATTTTGTCCTTGCGATGGTTTGCTGAGAATGATGGTTTCCAGCTTCATCCATGTCCCTACAAAGGACATGAACTCATCATTTTTTATGGCTGCATAGTATTCCATGGTGTATATGTGCCACATTTTCTTAATCCGGTCTATCATTGTTGGACATTTGGGTTGGTTCCAAGTCTTTGCTATTGTGAATAGTGCCACAATAAACATATGTGTGCATGTGTCTTTATAGCAGCATGATTTATAGTCCTTTGGGTATATACCCAATAATGGGATGGCTGGGTCAAATGGTATTTCTAGTTCTAGATCCCTGAGGGATTGCCACACCGTATTCCACAATGGTTGAACCAGTTTACAGTCCTACTAACAGTGTAAAAGTGTTCCTATTTCTCCACATCCTCTCCAGCACCTGTTGTTTCCTGACTTTTTAATGATTGCCATTCTAACTGGCGTGAGATGGTATCTCATTGTGGTTTTGATTTGCATTTCTCTGATGGCCAGTGATGATGTGCATTTTTTCATGTGTTTTTTGGCTGCGTAAATGTCTTCTTTTGAGAAGTGTCTGTTCATATCCTTCACCCACTTGTTGATGGAGTTGTTTGTTTTTTTCTTGTAAATTTGTTTGAGTTCTTTGTAGATTCTGGATATTAGCCCTTTGTCAGATGAGTAGATTGCAAAAATTTTCTCCAATTCTGTAGGTTTAAACTGGCTGTCTTTAAAATTAGAAACTTCTAAGCTGGGCACAGTGGCTTACACCTGTAATTCCAGCACTTGGGGAGGCCAAGGCAGGAGGATTGCTTGAGCCCAGGAGTTTGAGACCACCCTAGGCAACATAGGGAGACCTATAAAAATAAAAAATAAAAAAATTAACCTTGTGTGGTGGCATGTGCTTGCAGTCCTAGCAACGTAGGTAGCTGAGGTGGGAGGATCACTTGAGTCCAAAAGGTCAAGGCTGCAGTGAGCCATGATTGTGCCACTGTACTGCAGCCTGGGCAACTGAGCAAGACCCTGTCTGAAAAAAAAAAATCCAAAACTTCTACTATTTGAAAGACACAGTTAAGGAAATGGAAAAACAAACCATAGAGTGGAAGAAAATATTTTCAAAACACATATCTGATAAATAACTTGTATTAAGGATATATGAAGATCTCTCAAAACTTAACAATAAGAAAACAAGCAACCCAATTTAAAAATGGGAAAATATTTGAACAGATGCTTCATCAAACGAGATACATGATTGGCCAATAGTTATGTGAAAAAATGCCTAACATGCTTAGTTATCAGGGAAATGCAAATTAAAAGCATAATGTCAGACCAATGCACACAAAATGGAGTGGCTTAAAAAAACCCTAACGGGGGGCGGGGGGTGGTGGCGACGCAGAGGGAGAGGGGCGGGCCCGGCCCGGCTCGTCCCAGCCTCCGGCGCGTGGCTCCAGGAGGCCCCCGCGCCTGGCCCGGGCGGCGGTGGCGGCTCTAGCCACCTCTGTGGCGCCCTTGCACCGCGCCGCAGCCATGGCCCTGGTGACCCTGCAGCACTCGCCCGCGCCCAGCGCCACATCCTCCTCGGCCAGCAACAGCGAGTTGGAGGCTCGCAGCGACGAAGATCGAAAATTAAACCTCAGCTTAAGCGAGAGCTTTTTCATGGTGAAAGGCGCAGCCCTCTTCTTACAAAAGGGAAGCAGCCCTCAAGGCCAGCGGAGTCTTCAGCACCCCCACAAGCATGCAGGTGACCTGCCTCAACATCTTCAGGTGATGATCAACCTTCTGCGTTGTGAAGACAGAATCAAGCTGGCCGTGCGCCTGGAGAGCGCCTGGATGGACCGGGCCCGGTACATGTTGGTGGTGTACAGCAGCGGGCGCCAGGACACCAAGGAGAATATCTTGCTGGGAGTGGACTTTTCCAGTAAGGAAAGTAAAAGCTGCACTATTGGGCTGATTCTCCGACTGTGGAGCGACACGAAAATCCACCTTGATGGAGATGGTGGGTTCAACGTGAGCACAGCAGGAAGGATGCACATATTTAAGCCTGTGTCTGTCCAGGCCATGTGGTCTGCCCTGCAGGTGCTTCACAAGGCCTGCGAAGTTGCCTGGAGGCACAACTACTTCCCTGGGGGCGTATCTCTCATCTGCGCTACCTACTATGAGAGCTGCATCAGCTCCGAGCAGAGCTGCATCAACGAGTGGAAGGCCATGCAGGACCTGGAGTCCACACGGCCCGACTCCCCGGTGCTGTTTGTGGACAAGCCCACTGAAGGGGAAAAGACCGAGCGCCTCATCAAAGCCAAGCTCCGAAGCATCATGATGAGCCAGGATCTAGAAAATGTGACTTGCAAAGAGATTCGTAATGAATTAGAGAAACAGATGAATTGTAACTTGAAGGAATTCAAGGAATTCATAGACAGTGAGATGCTACTTATCTTAGGACAGATGGACAAGCCCTCCCTTATCTTCGATCATCTTTATCTCGGCTCTGAATGGAATGCATCCAATCTGGAGGAACTGCAGGGCTCAGGAGTTGATTACATTTTAAATGTTACCAGAGAAATTGATAATTTTTTTCCTGGCTTATTTGCATATCATAACATCCGAGTCTACGATGAAGAGACCACAGACCTCCTCGCCCACTGGAACGAAGCGTATCATTTTATAAACAAAGTGAAGAGGAACCATTCCAAGTGCCTGCTGCGTTGCAAAATGGGCGTGAGTCGCTCGGCCTCCACTGTCATAACCTATGCAATGAAGGAATTCGGCTGGCCTCTGGAAAAAGCATATAACTATGTGAAGCAGAAGCACAGCATCACGCGCCCCAACGCAGGCTTCGTGAGGCAGCTGTCTGAGTATGAAGGCATCTTGGATTCAAGCAAACAGCGGCACAACAAGCTATGGTGTCAGCAGACAGACAGCAGCCTCCAGCAGCCTGTGGATGACCCTGCAGGACCCGGCGACTTCTTGCCAGAGACCCCAGATGACACCCTGGAAAGCCGGCTGCCCTTCTTGGATGATGCTGCCCAGCCTGGCTTAGGGCCCCCCCTGCCCTGCTGTTTCCGGCGACTCTCAGACCCCCTTCTGCCTTCCGACGAGGATGAAACTGGCTGCTTGGTCCACCTGGAGGATCCGGAGAGGGAGGCTCTGTTGGAGGAAGCTGTTCCACCTGCAGAGGTGCACAGGCAGGCCAGACAGCCCCAGCAAGGTTCGGGACTCTGTGAGAAGGATGTGAAGAAGAAACTAGAGTTCGGGAGTCCCAAAGGCCGGAGTGGCTCCTTGCTGCAGGTGGAGGAGACGGAAAGGGAGGAGGGCCTGGGTGCAGGTTGGTGAGGGCAGCTTCCAACCCAGCTCGATCAAAACCTGCTCAACTCGGAGAACCTAAACAACAACAACAGCAAGAGGAGTTGTCCCGACGGCATGGAGGTAGGCAGAGCCCGGCCTGCAGGGTGGCACACCTCATCTCTTCCATCCCACTCTGATTGGTCTACCTCAGTCTCTGTAGCAGGGACTACAGGCACCCGCCACCACACCCAGCTGATTTTTTTCTGTTGCCTCTGCTGGGCCGCCAGCTCCCATCTCCAGGGACCTGAGGATTTTTTCAGAGGGTGATTCTGCTGGTGGGTACGTAGTGCGTACCTTATATAGCAAATTGAGAATCTATTGGGCATAACACATACCTCTGCACGCCATGTACCTTATTCATACCCTGGGCAGGGCTTCCAACTCAATTTCTTTTTGTGTATGTAAAATTAAAACATATAATTTATCAGCCAACTTCAAAAAAAAAAAAAACCCTAACAGTACCAACTGCCTTGAGGGTTCTCAGTACCAGCTAAGAACTCTTGTACACTGCTGGTAGGAATACAAGATGGGATCACCACTTTGTCAAACTCTGTGGAAGCTTCTTATAAAGTCAAACAAACATTTACCACACGACTTAGCAAACATACTGCTAGGTACTTACCCAAGAGAAGTGAAAAATTATGTTTTCGCACAAGCCTACACACCAATGTTTATAGTAGCTTTATTTATTATCACTGAAACCTGTAAACAACCCCAAAGCCCTTGAACAAACTCTGATATATTTATGCAATAGAATGCTTATCAATAAAAAACGATGAACTAATTATATATATATGTATATAAAAGATGGATAAATCTCAAATGCATTCTGCTACGTGAAAGAAGCCAGACTCAACAGCTGCGTACCTGAATTATTCTATCTATGTGAATTCTGGAAAAGGGAAAACTATTGGGGTAGGAAATAAAGGAGAGCTTGCCAAGGGCTGGACAGTAAGGGAAAGGCTGACTACAAAGAGGCTCAAACGGATTTGGCAAGTGAAAGTGTCCTATATTTTTACTGTGATGGTAACATGGTTGTGTTTGTCAAAACTCATAGAATTGTACGCTAAAAAGAGTAAATTTTACTGTACATTTATATCTTAACATACTTTTCAGAAAGAAAAGTATATATTATACAGATCAACAGGAAGAACAAATAAAACCATATAATACTCACACCTGCAACATAACTGGAAGACACAGAACACTATAATCTTCCAATTACCCTAGAGAATAAAAATAAGCAACCATTACCAGTGGAGCTCTTTCTGAAGTTCCTGCTCCAAACCTTGTCACCAAGTAAGGCAGAGCCTGGATAAAACTGCATGGGAGGTGCACGGATCACCTTAGGTCAGGAGTTCGAGACCAGCCTTGACAACATGGCGAAACCCTGTCTCTGCTAAAAATACAAAAAATAGCCAGGCATGGTAGCGCACGCCTATAATCCCAGCTACTAGGGTGGCTGAGGCAGGAGGATTGCTTGAACCCCGAGGGTTGAGGTTTCAGTGAGCTGAGATGGCATCACTGCACTCCAGCCTGGACGACAGAGCGAGACTCTGTTTCAAAAAGCAAAACAAAACAAAAAACAACAACAAAGAAAAAACTGCATAGGAGAGAGAACAGGGGAATAGAGTGCTCAAGACTGAGCTAAAACCTTCCCCAGAAAGACTGGAAACAGCCTAGTTGTCCTTCAATAGCTGGATAGTTAAAGGTTAAACCAGCGTGGTACATCCATGCCCCAGAATGCTGCTTAGTAATCAAAAGGAAGGAACTGTTGTCTCAGAATGTGGATGGATCTCCAGGGTATTCTGCTGAGTGAAAACAGACAGTCTCAGAAAGCTACCTTTTTATGATTCCTTTGATGTAACACTCTTGAAACAAAACTTTAGAAATGGAGAGCATATTAGTGGTTGCCAGGGGTTAAGTAGATGTGGCTGTAAAAGCGCTGCAGGAGGGATCCCGTGGTGATGGAGTGTGCTGTATCCTGACTGTATCCACGTCAACACCCTGGTTGTGATATGGTCATGTAGTGTTGCAAGATGTTACACTGGAGAAAACTGGGTACAGGGTACAGTGGGTCTCTCTGTATTATTGCTTACAACTGCTTGTGAATCATGACTCTACAGTTAAAAAGCTCAGTGAAAAAAAAAACCCTCATTTACAATCACATCAAAAAATGTGAAATACTTAGAGATAAATCTGACAAATATGTGTAGGACTTGTAGACTGAAAACTACAAAACATTGGTGAGAATGAAAGGCTTAAATCACAATATGCTAACAATAGATGGATTTGATGAATGTAAGTGAAGGAAATAGTGTTGATCACAGACCTGAAATTTTTCTTTTTCCTTTTTTTGAGACAGTCTTGTTCTGTCACCCAATCTGTAGTGCAATGGTGTGATCTCAGCTCACTGCAACTTCTGCTCCCCGGGTTCAACCAATTTTCCTGCCTCAGCCTCCTGAGTAGCTGAGATTACAGGCGCCCATCACCACGCCCAGCTAATTTTTGTATTTTTAGTAGAGATGGGAGTTTCACCATGTTGGCCGGGCTGGTCTGGAACTCCTGACCTCAAATGATCCGCCCACCTTGGTCTCCCAAAGTGCTGGGGTTATAGGCATGAGCCAACATATCTGGCCTGAAATTTTTCAAAATAAAATGCTGGTAAGAGGAAAAAAACAAAAAAAAAAGCATAGGAAGAAGATTTTAGGAATGTATAGTTAGTTCTGCTATAACACAATATATGTGTTCCTAAAAAACCAGTGCTCTATGCAAAAATCACATAATAAAAACCATTGGGCTTATGGGAAAAGTGGGGTTAACCTCACAACACTCCAAAATTTTGTCAGTGGCCCATAAGAAACAAAAAGATAGGAACTTGATAAAAATAGTCATTGAGTTTTGCACATTTGATGGTTAAGAAAAGCATGCATATTGCAATAAATATGACACCTGACCTTGAAAAAGCCCTGGAGTTTGTGTGTGGATGTGTGTTGACATGGAGCTGTAACACCAGATGCAGATGGATGTGGCTCATAACACACGAGGTGGATGTGGAGCTGTGGGTATTTGAGGCGTCCATCTGGGTGTATTTTGTGTATTCCTACTTGGCTTGGTTCAGTTGGGTACAACTTTCTGTGCTCACGTAGAGTTTCTTGTAGACCACATTGCACATAAGCAAGTGTGAAATTCACGTCATGCTCAAATTGTTCCCTAATAATGTAACTCAATCTCATGGGAACAAATTTCTGTTTTCAAAACAAGTGTTAACAGAATGGACTGTGCTTGTTAAAGTCACAGGTGGTAATCATCAACAACTTGTTAGACAGTTTGCTCTTTAAATGCATAGATTTCTAAATCTAAAAATTAGGGAAAAAAAAAGAAATCTCATGCCCAGGTGTGACCATTTCTTGATTGCATCCTCACAGGATTTTGGGTTGAAAGAAAACAAAGTCCCAGATTCTGCCACAGCCCACCAAAGCATGTGGCATTGAACTGTCCCATTGCACTGTCCCCTGTTGACTGAGACTGCACTGTGGGCCAAACACCCATGGCAGGCCCCATGGAAGGGACTCTGATACCAGGTCATCTCCACTCAGTCATCTAATTAGATGTTGGTCAGGCACCCACTGGAGGCCAGATAGCACATAAAGGTGGGGAGGGGGTTTGTTGGGGGCTTCTGATGGAGAGGAGTACACCAGGTGAGTACTAAATGACTCACTCTAGATGAGAGGAAGAAAGGGTCATAGGTATTCGGAACCCAGAAGGTCTCAGACAAGTGCTGTGCATCTTGCCCTGGACAACCCAGCAGGGTCACCCTGCAGCTGCAGGGCAGGCTCTGAGCTCAGACACTGAGCCTGGGCAGCCTGAGGGTACAGAGGGTGCCAGAATTAGGCCCCTTTCTTTGCCATTGGGAGATCAATGCCTGCAAGGGCCCTGATGCAGCCAGGTGGAAGGGGCTCAGCGTGGGGACAGTCTCTCCCATGTGCTGGCTGGCCTGGGAACAGCTTTGCCTCTGCAGATTAGTGTGAGAGGTCAGGACCCCCCATAAAGCCATGGCCCTCCCCCACCAGGACATGTGAGGGTACCAGCTCCTGGAGTTCTGTGTCCCAGGCCTGGTCGGGACAGTTGGGCTGCCAGGGGGCCTGGTCCAGGGACACTCTCAGGCCAACTCCAGGCTGAGGACCGGGAGCTGGAGGAAAGGGCTGGTGGTCTCTGAACCACTAGCTTCCCTGTGGTTCCTGCCCTGGTGGCTGAGGTTGGTGCGACTCCCCTCAATCCAGCCCGGTCCAGAACGCTAAGTTGGGGATGGGAGCTTCTTCCCACGAGAGAAAGCATTGCAAACTTTTTGTGGTGAAAACATTCAAATGGACAGAAAACTAGAGAGGGTGGATCCATGACCCTATCACCCATCACCCAGTGGGCCCAGTTCTTGACTCTGTTTTGCCAAGAAGAGGGATCAAGGCCCCAGCTTTTGAGGATATGCCAGACTGGGTTTGAAAACTTCTGCTTCTCTCAGACAGAGCACTTTCCAACCCTTGGCCCTAGTGGGTCCATCTATGATGCGGAGACAGGAATCCCAAACTCAGAGGGGGCTGCGAAGATCTAATGAAGGAACCTTTGCGAAGGGCTCCCTGGAGAGGCAGGCACACTGAGGGTGAGGAATTCAGGTTGGATCTGTCTCCAGCCATGGCCAGTCTAGGGCTTAGCCCGTCCTTGCTGTGTGCCGCAGCCCCTTGCTCTCAGCTTTGCCTTTCACAAGCCTCAGGTCCTCTGTAGGCACTACAGAGAGGCGATAGTCAGGCCCCACTCCATCCTCCTCCTCCCTGCTGCCCACCGAGGTTCCTTCACCATCTGGACATAGCCCTGAACCTGGGCCCAGCTCCAGTCCCAAGGCTTGGGCCTGCAGGGCATCACCTCCAGTGACCTGCCTTCTCCCCCCATCAAGGGCTGTGTGACGTGTGTGTGCATGTGTATGAGGTATGTGGTTGTGTGTGTGTGGTATGTGTGATGTGTGTGGTCCACAGTCAGCTAGGCAGGCCTAGACCTGCCCAGTGCCCCCAGGGACAAAGGAGCAGTCCTTTCGGATCCTCCCAGCTCAGGGATCCTCTGATGATGGACAAGGAGACGCCGCAGTCAGATGCACTGTGTTTTCAGGACAGACTGAGGCAAAGCATTTTGGCAAATGGCCTTGGAGCCCTGAACACCCTGAGACCTTGTCACCGTCAAGCCCCCAGACCAGGTATACATAGCAATTCTAAATTTGCTAATAGCCTCATTCAAAAGCAAAAGGAAACAGGTGAAAATAATTTTCATAATATATTTTACTTAACCCAATATATCTAAAATGTTACCATTTCAAAATTTAATTTGTATATGACTGAGATATTTTGTATTTCTTTTCAGGCTCCATCTTCGAGGTCTGGCATGCACCTGGCACTCACAGCACATCTCAGTGGGACCAGCCTGGCTTCCAAGGCTCAGCAGCCACCGGGGACAGCACAGGTGTAGTGCAGTTGCTCTCAACTCTGCTGTGTGTTAGAATCACCTGAGAGCTTTGAAAAAGTGCCAATTTCTGGGCTGCCTGGGAACCCCCTCATAGTTATATGAGAATCTCAGGGAGGGGTGGGGCAGACAGGGGTCACTGATCCTGGGGTAGGTGGTGTCAAAGCCCCACAGAAGGGCTTCCCATCAGAGGGAACAGCGTGTGCAAAGGCAGGGGAGTGGGGAAGGGCAATGTTTAGGAGGAACTGTGAGTGGTGGTGTGTGTGTGCAGTTGTGTGTGTAGTTGTGTGTGTGACTGTGATGTGTGTGCATGTGTGTGTGTTGTATGTGGTATGTATTGTGTGTGTGGTGTATGTGGTTGTATGTGTGTGGTGTGGATGTGTTTGGTATGTGTGATGTGTGCGGTTGTGATGCTGTCTGTTCGTGTAGTGTGTGTGTGGTGTGTATGGTGTGTGTGGTGTGTGTGGTGTGTGTGGGGTGTGGTGTTGTGTGTGGTTTGTGTGATGTGTATGGTATGTGTGGTTGTGTGTATGTGATGTGTGATGTGTGTGGTGGTGTGTGGTTGTGTGATGTGTGTATGTAATGTATGTGTGTACATGTATGTGTGGTGTGTATGATTATGCATGTGTGGTGTATATGGTAGGTATGGTGTGTGTGATTGTGTGCATATTGTTTGTATGATGTGTATATGTGTGATTGTGTGTTTGTGATTATTTGATGTGTGTGTTGTGTATGGTGTGTGGTGTGCATGCAATTGTGTGATGTGTGATGTGTGTTATGTGTGATGTATATGATGTGTTTCGTGTGTGGTTGTGTGTGGTGTGTGTGGTTGTGTATTTGTGTGTGGAGTGTGCGTACTGTGTGTGGTGTGTGGTTGTGTGTGATTGTGTGATGTATGATGAATGTGATGTGTGTGGTTGTGTGTGATGTATGTGGTTGTGAATTTGTGTGTGAGGTATGTGGAGTGTGTGTATTGTGTGTGGTTGTGTGCAGTGTGTTATTGTATGCGATTATGTGATGTGTGATGAATGTGATGTGTGTGGTTGTATGTGGTGTATGGTATATGTATGTTGTATGTATGTGATATGTGTGGTTGTGTGGTGTGTGGTATGTGTGGTTTTATGATGTGTATGGTTGTGTATTTGTGTGTAGGGTGTGTGTAGTGTGTGTGGTTGTGTGTAGTGTGTGATTGTGTGATGTGTGATGAATAAGATGTGTATGGTTGTGTGTGGTTTGTGTGGTATATGTGTGGTGTGTATGTGATGTGTGTGGTTGCGTGGTTGTGTGTGTGGTTGTATGATGTGTGTGGTTGTGTGTGGTCTGTGTGGTTGTGTATGTGATTTGTGTGGTTGTATAGGTGGTGTGTAGTGTGTGTGGTTGTGTGATATGTGTGGTTGTGTGTATTTTGTGTGGTTGTGTGTATGTGACTGCGTGATGTATGTGATGTGTGGTTGTGTGTATTGTGTGTGGTTGTATGTGGTTGTGTGATGTATGTGATGTGTGTGGTTATATGTGGTGTGTATGGTATGTGATGTATGTGGTGTGTATGTGGCATGAGGTGTGTGGTTGTGTGATATGTGTGTTTGTATGTGGGGTATGTGTATTATGTGTGATTGTGTATATGCGATGTGTGTGGTTGTGTGTGTGGCATGTGTGGTTGTGTGTGCGATGTGTGTGTGTGTGGGGTGTGTGTATCGTGTGCAATTGTGTGTATGTGATGTGTGTGGTTGTGTGTGTGATATGTGTGGCTGTGTGTGTGATGTGTGTGGGGGGTGTATGTATTGTGTGTGGTTGTGTGTGATGTGTGTTTGTGTGTGGTTATGTGTAGTATAGAGGGTGTGAGTTATGTGTGTGGTATGTGAACCCAGCTCGCCACTTCCTGACCTCAGCAATCTTAGAGCTGTAAGTGCCCTGACATGGAGTTGCAGTGGCTTCTGACTCCCAAAGGTGCCCATTCTTCTGTGGCCACTGCCTTTTTAAAAAAGCGATTTTATTGGCTTCAATCATCAAAATCTGATACAGAAGAGAGAAAAGAGGAATTCTTCTGGTTGAAATGTGTGTATGTGTGTGTGCATGGTGTGGGGTGTGCATGGGCGTGTTCGTGTGTGTGTGTATGCACACACGCGCTCACGTCTGTGTCTGTGTTTGGATGTGGGGCCTCCTCAGACCACTTGCACTCAGAATAGCTTGCTTGGAAACCACAGCACTCACTGGCTGCTGGTGAGACCCGGCCCAAAGAGGGCCACCTTTGAGCAGGGTTAGTGCTCTTTGGCCAGGGCCCTTTCACACCCTCAGGCTGCCTCTGGTCCTCAGGCTCAGTCTGGAAGACGCTACTGCTCCCACTCACCCCCATACTTTCTGTGTGGTCTTAGGCAAGTCACTGCCCTCAGGACTCTGGCCCCATGTTGAGTAAAATGGGTGGCCAGATATGGGCCTCGGACGCATGGCCTTTGCTGCCATTCCTCCAGGGCTTTCCATGCCAGTCCCAGGGTGTTCTGGACATGACCCTTACCCCTGAACCAGCTCTGATCCCATTGCAGCCCGAGGTGGGTCCCTGGGCTCCTTGGGGCAGGATGCCAGCCCATTCCAAGCCCCAGCACTGAAACTCCTCCTCCCCCTGAAAATGACTTTGCAAAAATTATAACAGTGAGAAAATGATGGCACTGAAAGAGATCTGACCAAACCGACTCCATCTTGCTTCTAACCTCCAAGCTATCCTTGTTCATTCCTGGGGGTAGGTGGAACGAACTTTGGGAGAAATTTAGTTTATAGTTTTACTTTGCAACAAAAATGATAAGAGCCCTTTCCTGAAACAACCCCGCTTCTTGCCTGGGGACCAGTCGGCCTTTGAAGGACTAACAAATTAGCCACAAGATTAGAAATTACGGTTTAGGAGTCACGCAGCCAGGGGCTGCAAGATTTGGAACCTCCCCAAATTGCTCCTGGGGCTAACGTCACTGTTGTAAAAACTAAGATTAGTGCTAGAGCTATTTTGCAGACCCTGTGTTCCAATGCACCAGCAGGCACCCAGACAGGTACTCTGGCTCAACCAGTTCTGCAATGCCACCCAGGAACCGAATGAAGACAGCAAAAAAATCCCACTTTGACACCCTATGATTTTATTTCTGACTCCACCAATCAGCACTCCCCACTTTCCGACTCCCTACCCACCAAATTATCCTTAAAAACCTGAGTCTCAATTTTCAGGGATACTTGAAAATTTGAGTAATCATAAAACTCTGGTCTCTCATACAGCTGGCTCTGCATGAATTAGTCTTTCTCTATTACAATTCCCCTGTCATGATAAATCAGCTATCTGGGCAGCAGCCGAGGAGAACCCCTTGGGCAGTTACACACCCACAGAAACCTTCTCTCTGCTTCCTGCTCCTCTTGCTGTTCCCCACCCAGGCTGGCTCTGCCATGCCAGGGCCCTGCAGAGGAGCAGCAGAGGTGTGGCTGCCAGCCCCGCCTGGAGGCTCTGAGTTCCCTTCCTGCACCCACGTCCAGGACTCCAGCCTGGGCTCTGTAAAGGTCTTCTTAGGGGAGGAAACACAAGCCTAGCCAGGGGGTTCCCTGAGGGACCGTGGGTATGGGCAGGGCCCTTCCCTTCCCAGGGCCTCCTAGAACCTGAATCTGTGCATACAGCAGGCCAGTCCCACCACTGTGGAATTTCCTGGCTCCAACCTCCCTTTGGCCTGGGCTGTTCCTACCAAGGCTGCCTGGCTGGGGTGGCAGCTTAGTGGGTGGCCTCACAGGCCTCACAGCAGCCCCACAGGGGTTCTGTGAGCCTGGGAAGGAAGGAAGGACCCTCCAGCTCATATGGGCCTAAAACCCACTGGCTGGCGTGCTTCAGCCTGGGGACAGCCTGCAGACACCCGAGACCCCAGGCCATCCCTCAGCCCAGTCTATCCATAATTACCCTGTCCACAGGGGTGGGGGTGGGGCGCCCTCCCTGCCTCCCATCCGGGGTCAAGCCAGTGATATGCTGATAACCTTCAGTGACCCACCCCCTGCCACAATCACTCAGGGAAAGCCAGAAAACCCAGAGCTTGGGCTTGCTGTGTTGAACCACCTCTGCCGTTTCCTCTCCTTGAGTCTAATGGGCACGTGGGCTGGTGGAGACATGTAGAGTCTGAGAAATTACTGGGTCAAGGGTATGGTGGTGAGAAGGGAAGTGTGGGAGAGAGAAAACTCGGGAGATGCAATCTGTGGAAGAGAGTACATATGACCCCTTGCTGGGGTGTGTGGGAAGACCGGGGCAGGTACCTGTCACCATAATCTGTCCACTCAGTGCACGAGCCCTCCCTAATGGGGATGCCAGCTGGATTTTGACATTTCAGGCACTTCAAATGCTTTTAAGGCATTTGCTAACAAAGAGGTGAATAAGAGAGCTTCATGGCATGAAGGAGCAAGTGAGGTCTAGGCAGACCTCACTGCCCTTTGCCAGCTGTGTAACCTTGGGCAAGCACTTACCCCACTCAGGCTTGGTTTCTTCATCTATAAAATGGGCTTCTTGGCTCTGTCTCAGAGGTCGTGATGGGGTCAGAGGTGATGAATGCAAAGTCAGTGAGTAGGGCCTCTTCCCCACCAACCAAATGGGGACTGAATTTGAGGTCTTGCCATGTGTTTCATTAGCATTTGAGCCCACGGTGCCAATCAAACGGACGGAATGGGAGGTTCTGTGCTAGGCAACATGTGCCTCTTGGCCTCTGCACCACTGTCTAGGTGGAGCAGTGTTTGGTGAAGAAGGGAAGAGAGATTTCTAGTGGCCCATTGGCAAGGAGAGGCAAGGAGAGAGAGTGCTATAGTTTGGATGTCTGTCCCCTCAAACCTCATGTTGAAATGTGAACCCCTAGGCCGGGTGCAATAGCTTATGCCTGTAATCCCAGGACTTTGGGAGGCTGAGGTGGGCGGATCACGAGGTCGGAAGATCGAGACCATCCTGGCCAACATGGTGAAACCCCGTCTCTACTGAAAATACAAAAATTAGCTGGGCATGGTAGCACACGCCTGTAGTCCCAGCTACTCAGGAGGCTGAGGCAGGAGAATTGCTTGAACCCGGAGGCGGAGTTTACAGTGAGCCAAGATCACGCCACTGCACTCCAGCCTGGCGACAGAGCAAGACTCCCTCTCGGGAGGCGGGAGGAACAACTGAGCCTTCCTGTTGGAGGTGGGGCCTAATTGAGAGGTGCTTGGGTCATGGGGCCAAGTTCCTCATGAATGGCTTGGTGCTGTCCTGCAGGTAGTGAGTGAGTTCTCACTCTGTTAGCTCCTGTGAGAGCTGGTGTTAAAGAGCCAGGCACCTCTCTCTCTCCCTCTTGTTTCCTCTCTCACCATGCAATCTCTACACACACCGGCTCCTCCTCACCTTCTGCCATGAGTGGAAGCAGCCTGAGGCCCTCACCAGAGGCCCAATCTTGAACCTTCCACCCAGCAGAACTGTGAGCCAAAGAAACCTCCTTTGTTTATAAATTATTCAGCCTCAGGTATTCCTTTATAGCAACAAAAAATGGACTAAGACAGAGAGAAATGGCAATTTTGTTCCTAGGCACAGTCTAAGGGAGGGACTCTTTACCTGCCACTGCTTCCCTGCAAAAATAACAGTGCAAGACCGTACAAGCACCCAGGCCCTGCTTCAAGTGCTTCCTATGTGTTGACTTGTCATCTTGCGAACACCAACATGAAGCCATCCCCATTTGTCAGAAGTAGGACAGTTGACAGAAATAAGTAACTTTCCTGAGGTCACAGAGCTAAGAGCTACAGTGCTTCAGGGGTTGAGGGTATTTAAAATGGTAAAATGTTTTTCACTGAGTCAATTTAAAAAATTAGCATTTACAGGTGGTAAAGTGGCTGTTCTTACAGTATCTCATTGAATTGTCACAATAATCCTGGAAGGTACATCTTATCGGCATTATCTAGATGAGAAATCAGAGGCTCACAGAGGTTAAACAGGTGCCTATGGAGGCAGAATGAGCCAGAGACAGAACTGGGATTTAAGCCAGCTCAGCCTGACCCCCAGCAGTGGTTTTTGCCACCCACAACAGGGATGCATGTTAGAGCCAAACCCCTAGTGCCTTTGAAAGGGCCTGGCTGGGGTCCAGACCCCCGCCCATCCTCCACACAGCTGATGCTTTACATTCTGGCAGATGGCAGGGCAGTTTGCCCCAGCATCAGTTGCTGAACCCCACTGTGTGGGGGACAGACACAGACCGATAGTCACCCAGCCTGAGCAGATCAGGCTTCCTGAGGCAGGGTTTGGGGCTTTTGCTGAGGGAACAGATGCTTTTGAGAGTCTGGTAAAATTGTGAGTCCTTTTCCCAGAAAAACACACATGGGACAAATACCCCCCTTTGCATCCAATTCGGGGTGTGCAAAAGCCCCCAGATTAAAGAACTCCAGGCCTAAAGAATGATCTAGATGAGAAGGCTGCCTTGAGTGCTTTTATGGGACAGAACAGGGAGTAGCCAAGAGAGTGGAGACCAGCAAGGGAAATGTGGGGCAGGCAGCCCATCACAGGGATTAGCATCAGCCAGAGCCTAGCAATAAGGACTCCAGGAACAGAGTGGAACCAAGATGGGCTGGCCAGACAGGCAGGGCCATGTGGCCCACTGAGCACAGCTGCGAGCACACAGTTCTGTAAGAAACGGGCGCCCATCAGGATCTTAGATGAGCATATCAGCAGCCCTTTGCTGCGCTGAGCCCCCATTGGGTCCCAAGATCCTTGCTGTGGACAATGTAGTCCCTGCTTCCATCATTAGGTATGGTCGAAAACAGCTTGTCCAGCAGAGCAGATGCTGTCTTTGCCTTCTCTGCACAAATCCTCTTTTTGTGATGGATTAAATGGAGCCTGTTCCTAGTTATTGGCTTCCCAATCTACTCTTTTTTTTTTTCTTTTTTTTGGGACAGAGTCTCACACTGTCGCCCAGGCTGCAGTGCAATGGCATGATCTTGGTTCACTGCAACTTCCACCACCTCCTGGGTTCAAGTGATTCTTGTGCCTCAGCCTTTGAGTAGCTGGGACTACTGGTGTGGACCACCACATCCGGCTAATTTGTGTACTTTTAGTAGAGATGGGGTTTCACCATGTTGGCCAGACTGGTCTTGAACTCCTGACCTCAGGTGATCTGCCTGCCTCGACATCCCAAAATATTGGGATTACAGGTATGAGCCAAAGGCCCCAGTCTACATTTGTAGGCAGGCTGGCATTGTGTGCATGGCTGGGCTGTTCAAACTTTGACTACAATCTACAGTTAGAAATACAAATTATCTGTCAGGTGTGGTGGTTCACGCCTGTAATCCCAGCACCTTGGGAGGCTGAGGCGGGTGGATCACCTGAGGTCAGGAGTTTGAGACGAGTCTCACCAATGTGGTGAAACCCCGTCTCTACTAAAAATACAAAAATTAGCCGGGTGTGGTAGTGGGTGCCTCTAATCCCAGCTCCTTGGGTGGCTGAGGCAGGACAATCACTTGAACCTGGGAGGCAGAGGTTGCAGTGAGCTGAGATTGCGC
The DNA here is from genome assembly GCF_028878055.3 of Symphalangus syndactylus. Classification (NCBI taxonomy): domain Eukaryota; kingdom Metazoa; phylum Chordata; class Mammalia; order Primates; family Hylobatidae; genus Symphalangus; species Symphalangus syndactylus. The sequence goes on from NC_072426.2 coordinate 86,399,281, forward strand.
CATCGCCCTCCAGCCTGGGCAACAGAGACTCTGTCTCAAAAAAGAGCAAAACAACCACAACAAAAAACAAATTACGACTCAAATTTGCAAGAAAAAAACAACCCCATCAAAAAGTGGGTGAAGGATATGAACAGACACTTCTCAAAAGAAGACATTTATGCAGCCAAAAAACACATGAAAAAATGCTCATCATCACTGGCCGTCAGAGAAATGCAAATCAAAACCACAATGAGATACCATCTGACACCAGCTAGAAAGGCGATCATTAAAAAGTCAGGAAACAACAGGTGCTGGAGAGGTTGTGGAGAAATAGGAACACTTTTACACTGTTAGTGGGACTGTAAACTAGTTCAACCATTGTGGTAGTCAGTGTGGCGATTCTTCAGGGATCTGGAACTAGAAATACCATTTGACCCAGCCATCCCATTACTGGGTATATACCCAAAGGATTATAAATCATGCTGCTATAAAGACACATGCACACGTATGTTTATTGCAACACTATTCACAATAGCAAAGACTTGGAACCAACCCAAATGTCCAACAATGATAGACTAGATTAAGAAAGTGTGGCACATATACACCATGGAATACTATGCAGCCATAAAAAATGATGAGTTCATGTCCTTTGTAGGGACATGGATGAAGCTGGAAACCATCATTCTCAGCAAACCATCGCAAGGACAAAATCCAAACACCGCATGTTCTCACTCATAGGTGGGAATTGAACAATGAGAACATTTGGACACAGGAAGGGGAACATCACACACCGGGACTGTTGTGGGGTGGGGGGAGGGTTAGCATTAGGAGATATACCTAATGTAAATGACGAGTTAATGGGTGCAGCACACCAACATGGCACATGTATACATATGTAACAAACCTGCACGTTGTGCACATGTACCCTAGAACTTAAAGTATAATAATAATAAAATTTAAAAAAAAACAAAAAAGACAAATTACGGTGTGACACATATGTCACATATGCACGCATATACACACTCTGACTTTTTTTTTTGTATTTCATTTCATTAAAAACTTACTGGTCTCAGTCCTGATGGATTTCACACCCACTGGTGAGTTGCAACCCACAGCGAGCTGGGATGCCAGAAGAAGGCCTAGGCTGTGCTCCTGCCCTCTCTCTGTTGGATCTAGGGCTAAGCCACAGCAGGCCCACCAGAGAGAGTCACCTGGGCACTAGGAAACACTGCCACTCTGTTCTAAGGCAGAGCTGAGAACTGTCAGCTCCCAGCTGCACCCTATCCTCAGGGTAAGAGCCATACCCAGCTCTTTATTGAGTTTGTATTTTACCATGAGTTCCTTAGTGGTGTTGGAAATAATTTGAGGCAGCTTATAATAGTAAGTATTTTTCTCCCAGTGGAGACGAGAATCCTGTAGAGATAGGGCAGCAATGTCTGGGAGAGTGCTTCATCAGCTATAAAGGCTGTCCCTGGATTACTGCTGCTGTCCTTCCCCAGACACCTGGGAGGAAGCAGAGCCATTGAGGAAACCCAGGAGAGACAGGGACCTGGCTGTGATGAAGCCGCTGGGCAGGAATGGAGGCTCTGCGCATGGACATGATTTCACATTCAGGTGATGAAAATCTTAATTAATCCTGTGAGTTGATGGATCCATTCATCCATTCATTCAGTAAACACCTTTTGACACATAATGTAAGGCTCATGTCTTGCAAACAGTGGCATCAGCTTAAGATGCAAGGAACATCTTGTCACCTTCAGCTGTGGCCAGTGTTTGTTAATTGGCAGTTAAAATCTTTCTGATGCTAGCAAGCATCCAAAAGCATTTTTGTAAACACAGAGAGGAGTCCTCTCTCACCTTCCTCTTCTTGGTCTTTCCTGTCTCTAACTCTCAACTCCTCCCCACCCGGGAGCAGTGCAATAGCCAAGGGACTGAATTTCAGCCAAGGACTGAAATTGCAATGTGAGGGGAGACCTGTCTGGGCAGGGACGTGGGCCTGGGGCCCACACATCAGGGTTCCTGGTCCTCAGGGATCCTCCAGAAACCTGGACCCATGCTCCTGAGAAGGCGATGCTGAATAGAAATAACAATGAGGCTTTTCCCTGCCAATTTGATGAGTGCTCAAGAAGTGGTAGCTAGCACTATTTCCATTTTAGATAAACGGACATCATGCCCCCAAAGGCTAAGTAAGTTGCCCAAGGTGATAAAGCCGGTTAGCAGAGCTAGGTTCAAAGCCAGGTCCTCAGGCCACAGTAAAGTTTGGCTCCACATCTGCTGCTTCTGTGAGGCCAAAGCTTTGCTGCTCCCAGGGTGTGGCCAGGCTTGGCTTTGGGTTTTCTGAAACCAGGATGGCAAAAGGTGTGATGTTCAGGTGGGATACCCAGGTGGAATGTCCAGGTGGGATGTCCAGGTAGGATTCCTAGGTGGGGTGTCCAGGTAGGAGATCCATGTGGGGTATCCAGGTAGGGTGTCCAAGTGGGAGGTCCAGATGAATCAGGTATGAGGGTCATGGTCCCAGGTCATGGCTGAAGCAACCTCTTAGCAGCTGGGAACTGACCAGGTCATTGAGGCTGCAGAGAGGGAATCCGTGTTAATGGATTATCCACGGTGCCCTGGCTATAGATGTGACACTCCTGGGGCGAGGGGAGGCTCCTCACCTATCTAAAGCTCAGATGGAAGCAATTGGCACTAGGTTTACAGCAAATCAAAATTACCATCTTGCAGCCAGTTTTCACAAAGGAGTCACTGGTAGAATGTTTGGCAAAGAGAGTTGTCATCATTCATTCTCACATTCCTTCCTTTGTTGAACAAGCATTTCCGAGGTATGCCTTATTTCAGGCACTGAAACATAGCCATGAATCAAAGATGGTCCCTCTCCCTGAGGAGCTCACAGGCGGCTGAGGGGAAGGATGATTCGTGAGCAAACAATTACCATACATGCCACAGCTGTTAACCCTGACTCAGAACTTTATAGATGCCAGTAGTTCTCAGAAAATACTGAGCGCTTCGCAGCAGCTATTGTATGCATTTATTAAAATGACCTTGGGACAGCTTTTGCAGATGAAAAGCTGAGATTCAGAGAAGTGAAATAACTTGACTGTGATCACACAGCTCACTAGAGGCAGAACCAGGATTTGAACTTGGATCTCTGGCTGCAGAGGCCACACTTGGCAGCTGTCCCCCCAAAATGAGCGTCTGATAACAGAAGCTGTATATTGAAGAGTTCTTCAGGCAGATCCAGGTGGGAGGCAGCTGAGTCAGAGGACCCATGTGCAAAGCACAAAGATGGGGACATGTGGCCCCAGTGACCGCTGGCTGGGCTTGAGGCTGGGGGTGAATGGACATGAAGGGAGACGGGGTGAGAGGCTGACCAGGGCCTCCCTAACTGTCTTCAGTTTTAGCTCAGTACTGTCTTTTTCTTTTTTCTTTTTTCTTTTATTTTTTTTCGAGACAAGGTCTCGCTTTGTTGCCTAGGCTGGAGTGCAGTGGTGTGATCTTGGCTCACTGCACCCTCCACCTCCCAGGTTCAAGCAATTCTCCCACCTCAGCCTCCTGAGTAGCTGGGACTACAGGTGCACACCACCACACCTGGCTAATTTTTTTTTTTTTTTTGTATTTTTAGTAGAGATGGGGTTTCACCGTGTTGGCCAGGCTGGTCTCAAATTCCTGACCTTTAAGTGATCTGCCCGACTCGGCCTCCCAAAGTGCTGGGATTACAGGCATAAGCCACAGCACCTGGCCAGTTTTAGCTCAGTACTGAGGGCTAGAGCTGAACCTGAGCCTTGGGTTGCTGCGAGAGCACCACACCACCCATTCAGAACCCCTCCCTTGCTGCCCTCTGCATCCTGCTTGGGGAGAGGGAGGATTGGTGCATCGCTTGGGAAGCCCATACACCTGTCTGATAGCTGTGTCCTTAGGCAAGCAACTTGCTCTCTCCAGTTCCAAGTTCTAATTTGTGACGATTTGATGCCTGAGAAAGGTAATATGCATAAAGTGCTGTGTTCATTAGACCTCTTTGACTTCAACGAGTGGAAACCCTGATGAATTTAGGAGTGAACCTGGACCAAGGTTGGAACAAAAGCACCTACAGAGGAGTATAAACTGGAACCTGGGGCTGGCCTGACTCCAGACACTATCTCTAGTCTCTTCCTCTCCAACAGCTCGTCCATGTGGCTACCAGTTTTCTTCCTAAATATTTCCTTGTAACCACCCTGCTAAAAAGCCTATGAAGGCTTGCCAGTAACACAAAAGAAATCTCAAAATGTTGAACCTTGCCTGCCTCTCTGCTGTTAGTCTCCTAACCCGACACTCCTCTCTAACCCATCATTTTCTTGTACTCTAATTTCTGGTGTTTTTACCTCTGAAATGCAGCATTCCAAACCTGGAGAGCCCCAACTTATACTTTGGAACCATAGGCCATATATATTACAGAAAAAGTGTTTATACTAATAGCAACTGACCGGTAACACATACATGTTGTTTACTGATGTCAGTGACCTGGGCAAGTAACCCTGATATCACTGCTCACCTTGGACCCAGGGTCTGCCCTAGTGCAATGTCAGTTGAGGAAGGAAGGCTGCACAGGCACACAGAAGGGCTGCCTTCTCTGTGCAATTGTACGATTTGGCCTCATAGTGTTGCCAGTCTGTCTCTGGGGCAGCTGCTTGCAAACTACAGGTTTTTTCGTGTCTTTGTGCTGTTGAAATGATATAGCTAAGGGGCCTGTATGACCCCCACATAACTCAGGGCCGTCAAACAGTCACATTGCTTCCTCATGCAGGGACTGAGAGGCATTTCTGGTTTTCACACCTGCACTCTTGCTGTGTTTCTCGTAGGTCCATTTCATAGGCCACAGCTGCTTTGGCCATGGCTTTATAACAGCGGCCTTTAAAGCAACCTGCCTTCCCTTCTCAATGTCCCTGAGGATCCCTGGGCAGTGAGTGGTTCTGTCAGCTGGGGTTCCACAGCATAGTGAGGCCACACCTCTGGGCTCTGACATGGGCAAAGGACTTGAGAGCCCAAAGCATCTCACTTGTGTCAGGGGCTGTGGGAACTGGGAGCCAGAGCAGATCCAGCCACCTGTGACAGGTGGCTGGAAAATACTGGAACTGCCACCAGGGCTAAGGCTTACAAGACTGGCATGCCTGAGAGGGCAAGAGGGGGCAGAGGGAACCTCAAAGGTATTTCCTGGGCCAGGCCCTGGGCCAATGACTGGACTGGCTAACTCCTCCGTTTTGGCATTTCAGAACCTCGGAGCTGTCAGAGCAAGCCTCGTTTGGGACTGGGTACTCTAGAAGGCCAGATGGGAGCAATGACAAAATCCTGGGAGGGTGCGGGTGGGTCTTGGAGGTTAATGCAGTGGGAAGAACAAAACGCAGAATTCCTATTGCAAGCGAACATTTTGAAGCATGTGAAAAAACTAATTCTAAGAAAGGTGACAAAACTAATAATAGGAGATGAATTCACTGCCAAAGAAATGGAAACATGAGAAAAATCTCAAAACCAAAAAGCCTTAAGCATCTTAAGACCCACAAAGAAGAAGAAATAGCATTCATAAAAAGTAATTATAAAATAAATCCAGGAAGGTATAAATTAAGAACAGATTGGCTCTGAAAAAAAAACTGAGTAGAAATCTAGGTGTAAAAACTATGATAATTAAATCAATAGATGAGCTAGTCAAAGGTAGAATTTGTGAATGGAAAGCTAAAAGCAGCTCACAGATAGAAGGAGATGAAACTATGGAAGAGAACTTAAGAAATGGCTGAGTTTTTAACAACCAATGTTCTGGAGGAGAAGACGTGGAGAGAATGGTAGAGAAGATACAGCAGAAGGAGTGGTAGAATGACATGACCGAGAATTTTCTACAGGTTAAGAAAAGGTGTGACTTCAGAGTAAAAGCATGCATAGAAAGCTGAGCAGGACAAACAAAAGGACATTTCGAGAGAGACCCCAGAGCAGGTTAGCACTGCCCCCTCCCTTCAGACTTTCTGCAGCATCATCCCTTCCTTCTCTTTTGTAGCACTCGGGACATTTGTGATTGTTCAAGGGCTGGCCTGGTTCCATGTGTGTCTGCATGGCACATGCAGCAAGTGGTCTGGTACCTGGCCTCTGGGACATGCTCCATAAACACATGTCAGTAGACTGTTGAGTAACTGATGGATAAGTAGGTCAGTGCTGGGAGAAACCAGGTGCACATGTTCCAGCATGCAGCCAGGGGGAAAGGGCATCTAAATCACTGCCATGGAGTCTGGGAAACCGCCATGGACAAAGTCCATGACCCCCTCTGGTTGGGCTGGACAGGCCCGGCTGTCCATGTGGAGGGCTGCTCCAGGCGCTGAGCCCGAGAGGTGCCCTCTAGATGAAGCTCACTTGGGCAGGTTTGCCCTAGCAAAGGAAGGAAGTAGGAGGACCAGCTCCTCCATGAGATCTTTCTGGCTTCCTGGCCTGGAGAGCAGCTGGCCCAATAGATGCACAAACACACTGTCTACAGATATGTAATTTGAGATGAGTTATTAATAGAATAATCTTAATAAAAGCACGATCAACCAGTCTTGATACAGCACTTTATGGGTTCCAAAGTGCTTTCACATTTGCAATATCATCGAATCTTAACATCCTGAGAGGATGTCAGTTTTGTACCCATTTTATAAGCTGGGAAACGAAGTCTGGAGAACTGAAAGCCTGGGGACCCTGTGCTCCTATGGGGACAGATTCTGGGCACTGAGCTCACCCTCTGGCCATGATCCTGTGTGCCCTTGCCAGCTCCCTGCCTGTCCCCTCCTTGTCTGGGCAGAGGTTGGGCTGCCAGTGACCTTTCCTCTCCAGAAACAGAGGGTTTACTGAGTGCTTGAATAATATATACAGCAGAGCAGGGCATATTTGATGGCTTCCCAGGAATAAGCTGTCTTCGACATTTTCAGACACAGAGCAGGACCTCCCTATTGCCTCCACAGAGTGGGTCATATGTAGGGGGTGTGTTGGGGCCAGAGCAGATAGATTTGGGGTGGGGCCCCTTCTCAGAGAGGTAAGGAAGCGACGGTACAATCCTTGCTTCCTGCTCTACATCCAGGTACAGCATTCAAGACTATATTGCTAGCATTTCATACACACCCTTGAATTTTGTTCCTTTCCTTCACACATGAATTCAGTCTAGTGGCTTAAGACCTAGGGACACACAACAGAGGGGAAGGACTTCTTTGGGCACCCCTGAAAACCCATGCTCTCCTTCCAATTGTGTTGCTCTTGAGTGTAAGCCCTTCCACTTTACTGTTTTTCACTATTTTAATAAAACCGGGGGAAAATAAACCACTGGAGCAATGAACAAATGCTGCTGTACAGACATGAAAGTCTTTCTGCCTGGATCCGCTGGCCCATGCAGAGCTCAACACCTCCCTGTAGCTGTAAGCAAAAGTCTGAATCAGGCATATGCAAGACTGCATGTGAGATATATTCAGGGCAGGTCATTCGAAAGCAGAACACGACACGTGGAAGTCAGTGACAGCTTGTGTTTCCAAAACATTCATTTATAACAATTGACCTACTTGTGAATTACTCATTCAGCAAACATTTATCGTATGCCTTCTGTATGCCAGGCACTGAGACACATCTGGCTGCTTGGGAATGACTGAGACCCCACCCACAAGAAGCTCACAGCCAGGTCACAGAATTCATGCAGGGTAGAAAGTTCTGTGATGCGACTGAAGCTTAGCACTATCTATAAGGCATGGTTTCTGAGTGAGGTGCTGTATCTCAACGCATTTCTGTATATGTATCCTGAAATTTAGCCTGGACTTTCCCAGTTTCATCTGTATTATATTAGTGTAGCTTTGCTGGCAGAGAAAGTGCTACTTAATATCAGAAATGGGAAGAATCAGCAGAAAAAAAGTGGACGTGCAGTTAGGCATCTTCTGGGCAGCTGGGAGGAGGAGAGAGGCAGGGGAGGCGAGTGGGAGAAGAGACAGGCAAGACTCTGGGACCAGAGGCTAAACCACTTTCCACTACGGGGCTAGAACATGGCATACGTGATTTCATTTTCTGGGGTTTATTTGAAAGATTACTCTTGGTCTGAGAATGCCTGACAGTTGCAGAATAGAATGAATCCCTTTTGTTTGCTTGTTTGAAAATCACGAGGTCTCTTTCAGCAGATCTGTTACCTGGCCTTCAGTTGTGATGCTTGGTTTCCCCATGTCTACCTGAGGAAATCCTGCTCAGCCAATATGCCCTCCTCTGGGAAGCTGCCTCTCACCTCCAAAGGCTGAGTGGTGCCAGTGGTCCCCTGGTTCGTGCGTCTCCTGGGGCATTAAGCACATCCTAGAGCTGACTGTTCATTCCTGGGGCTCCGCTTTGAGGTGATGAGTCTGTGAGCCGCCTCCTCACAGTCTCCTCTGGCTGTTTGCATGTTGCCTCCTCAGCCCTCGTTTCTTTGCAGGTTGCCTTCCCTGCCTTGTTTCTTCCCATTGCTGTGGACTCTGGTTTGTGATAGCTTATGAGGCATTGGGGCCTTCCGCCCGAATTCACCTTTGTGTCTGGCTTCCCCATGTGATGGGGAGCCCCTGGGGGCAGGGCCATGGCAGGGTCATCTCCCCGTTCCCAGGGCCCAGCACAGAGGGAGTGAAATCTGAGCTGCGATAAGCTGACTCAGGACGGCAGTGCCTTCTGCCCTAGGATGGGGGACCCCCTTCTTCTTGAGAGCAGAGACCTTCCTTCCTCATCACCTAGCCCATCCCCAGCACCCAGTTCAGTGCCCAGCACAAGACTGCAGGGGACCTCGGCTGAAGGAAAAGGTGTTGAAGGAATGGAGGCATTAGGGCCCTTTCTTTGAGACAAGGGTGGTTATTTTGTGCCTGACCTGGTTTGCTGTGGACAGGTCAGAGCACTTCAGGGACAGCAGCCTTCGTGAAAAGGGGCAAATGTGGACAGCAAAGCCTGCCAGGACAGCGGCTCCTCCAAGCACCTGGTGCATTCCTGCTAAGTGCTTCTTGAAGCTTCATGCCCAGGCATTCCGCAGGTGGGATGCAGATGCACCCCTGGCCCTGCAGTGTGGGAGTGCAGGGACAGTAGATCGCTGCTGGACAGTTTCCTTGCACCACCCATTGCCCACGATCCAGAGGGCTCAGGCTGAGGCCGCCTCTCCACCACCTCACGGAAACCAGTGGCCATGGATTATCCGGACGTGGTGGCTATTTGGCCATGACAGGCAATCACCTTACTGTGCAAGCTGGGCCATGCCATCTGGCCTCTCTGAGCCTATTTCTTATACATAAAAAGGGATTGATGGCTGGGCATGGTGGCTTACGCCTGTAATCCCAGCACTTTGGGAGGCCAAGGTGGGAAGATCATGAGGTCAAGAGATCGAGACCATCCTGGCCAACATGGTGAAACCCTGTCTCTACTAAAAATACAAAAAAATTAGCTGGGTGTGGTGGCATGCACCTGTAGTCCCAGCTACTTGGGAGGACTGAGGCAGGAGAATTGTTTGACCCAGTAGGTGGAGGTTGCAGTGAGCCGAGATCACACCACTGCACTCCAGCCTGGGCAACAGAGCAAGACTCCATCTCACACACAAAGAAGGATTGATAGTAAATTTTATCCTTGCCTGGCCTCCAACAGGCTGCCAGGCCACCTCCCTTGGTCTGCAGCTCACAGAGGGCTGTCCTCACATGGTGACCACACTGCCAAGGCCTGGCCAGAGAACGAGCAGGTGGAGGCCTTGGGGGAAAGTGGATAATACTGTGAAGCCTTCACATGGGTAATCTTAGATTTGATTTGTGGGGACAGGGGGAATCTAATTTTCTGTTAAACGTTTGTATATTTCTTTCTTTATATTCAAAATAACACAATTCAATGGGATTTGACTTATTGTCTGTTTTTGAATTGTCTTATAGCTCTCAGATTTTTCACGTTCTAAGACTGGCCTGCATCTGCCGCTTACCTCCACGAACCACTTGAGGAACTGGCATAGCTGTGAAGCGCAGCTCAGAATGTATTTGAGAACTCCTCTTTTTTTCTGGCTTACACATCAGTAATGCAGATCCCATTTTTAGAAGTCCTCACTTCTGTGTGTGTATGATTTTTAAATTAAGGAAACATATAAGAGTGTTTAAATTTGAGATAATTAAGTAAATATCTCATTCCCTGCAAACAGCAGGCATCACCGGGTTCAGAATCAGCCAACTGCAGCTGCTGACTTCAGGGCCTGTCAGCTGGCTGGCCTGAGTTGGGGACAAGATCCCTAGTTACTTCGAGTAACTTGCAAACATGCATCACAAGACTTAACATAGGATGGTCATGCTGATAAGAAGTATTGTTTTCCTTTCTACCCCGGGGAGGGCACTGTCTTCTTTAACGAGGGAAGGCCTGTAGCTCCGTTTGGACCTACATGACTATATTCTGCATTAACCTGTTCCAGTGAGGCTCTGGTGGCCACTACAGCCTGGTTCTTGGGCAGAGACCTGGTTTGTAGTGTCCTGTGTGATCCTGGGCCAGCCCATGGGGAGCTGGACTGGCTTATGTCTGAAAGAGGCACTGGTGGTGCGTTAGTGTTTCTGTCTATTTCAGAGGCACTTTCTTCCCTCCCTTCTCCCAGTGTTTCTGGCTGCCTTTTGCAGTCCCGGAAGTTTCTCTCAGGGTCAGTCATGTAGTGAGAAATCAGCCTCAGGGCTGAGATGGACTCTTAATTCTGGACGCCTGTGTCTGTGGCTCTGTCTTAAGCTAGTGGGGCCCAGAGAGGATGTTGGCATGACTCTAAGTGGAATGTCTGCAGCCGGCATTCTGGATTTTACTGCCCAGTAGAGGTGGAATGCTCCTGTGGTCCTCAGTGAGACTGGGAAGTTCACAGCCCTCCCGCATTGCTGTGCGTAAGTTGACTGCTTCAGGGGCCACTGGATCTTGTCTGGCATGCCCACTGTCAGTCCACCTGTGTATCAGCCCAGCCTCATCAGCATTTACAGAGCACTTACTGTGTACTAGGTGCTGAATGCAATGAGAGAAACAAAGCATGCCCTGCTCATAGGTCAGTAGGAGAGAGATAGCAGCTGTCTTGGTTTGTTTTGTGTTGCTATAAAAGAATACCTGAGGCTGGGTAATTCATAAAGAACAGAAATTTATTTCTCATAGTTCTGGAGGCTGGGAAGTCCAAATTGAGGCAAGCCACGGACCTTCCTCAAACAGGCACTAGCCTGGTGTGGAAGACAGATACATATGTATGCATGTATACGTGTGTGTGTGTGTGTGTGTGCACGTGTGCGCATGTGCGCATGCATACACACAACATGGGAAAATTTAAAAGCATTCCTGAACTGTGCCCCACACCCTGTGAATCAGAATCTCTGAACCAGGTTATTATTTGCAAATAAACAAAGCTATAAGAAGCCACATAAAACAAATGAATGGCTTAATGGATTTTTACAAGAGTAAAGCTTTATAACCACCACCCAGACCAAGAAACAGAACTTTGCCCAGAGGCACCTCCCCACTCTCTTCTCCAAAGTCACCACTACCTTGACTTACAGTAGACACTCCCTTCCTTTGCTTCATAGTCTAATTATTACCCACATATATATCCCTACACCCTATAATTAAATCTCACCTATTTTATAAAAATACATCTTTTAAAAGTTGGTTAATACACAGGTTTTCCTACCCCCTCCCAAGACCCAGGTTATTTGATCTGTAGAGTTTCCAATGGTCTGGATTTTGCTGACTGCACTCTCATGGTGCTATTCAGCATGTCCCCTGTCCTCTGTGTTTCCTGTAAATTGGTAGCTCATCCATGTTCCAGCATGCATCAGTACATCATTCCTTTTTACGGCTATTATTCCATTGTATATCACAATTTGTTTATCCATTCATTTGTTATGGAAATTTGGGTTGTTTCCACCTTTTGGCTATTGTGCATAGTGCTGCTATAAAGATACATGTACTTGTTTGAGTACTCATCGTCAATTCTTCTGGGTATATACCTAGAAGTGGAATTGCTTGATCATACTGTAATTCTATACTTAAGTTTTCGAGAAATCACTAAACTTTTCTCAGCAGTTGCACCATTTTACATTCTCACCAACATTTGAGGGTTCCAGTTTTTCTCCATTCTTGTTAGCCCTTGTTATTTTCCATTGAAAAAAATATATCCATCCTAAGTCAGGTGCAGTGGCTCATGCCTGTAATGCCAGCACTTTGGGAGGATAGCTTGAGGCCAGGAATTTGAGACCAGCCTGAGCAACATAGTGAGATCTTGTCTCTACAAAAAAATTAAGAAATTAGCAGGGCATGGTTGTGCCTGCCTGTAGTACCTCTTAGCTGCTCAGGAAGCTGAGGTGGAGGATCACTTGAGCCTGGGAGGTTGAGGCCGCAGTGAGCTGTGATGGTGTCACTGCACTCCAGCCTGGATAACACAGCAAGATCCTGTCTCAAATCAATAAATTATATATGTATTATATAATTTATCATATAATAACATTGTTATATATACATATTATAAATATATATAAATATATATATCCATCCACCTATTACATATATATACAGTGGGTGTGAATTGGTGCCTCACTGCAACTTTGATTTGCATTTCCCTAATTACTAAAAATGTTGAGCATCTTTTCATGCGCTTGTTGGCATTTGTATATTTTCTTTGGAGAAATGTCTATTCAAGTCCTTTGCCCATTTTAAAATTGAGTTGTGTGTTTTTGCTGATGAGTTATAAGATTCTTTAAATACTTTGGATACCAGACGTTTATTAGATGTATGATTTGCAGCCTATTATGTATGTTGTCTTTTTACTTTGTTGGTAATTTTCTTTGATGTACAAAAGTTTACTATTTTTATGAAGTCTAACTTATCTAGTTCTTCTTTTGTCGTTCATGCTTCCGGTATCATATCTAAGACTCTATTGCTAAATCTAAAATTATGAAGATATACTCCTATGTTTTCTTCTAAGAGTTTTGTGGCTTTAGCTCTTATATGTAGGTTGTTGACCTGCTTTGAGTTAATTTTTCTATATGGTGTAAGATGGGAGTCCAACTTCATTCTTTTGCATGTGGATATCCAGTTGTTCCAGCACCATTTGTTGAAGAGATTATTTGATTATTATTTCCCCCATTGAACGATCTTGGCACTCTTGTTAAAAATTAACTGACAATACAGTTGGGCATGGTGGCTCACACGCATGTAATCCCAGCACTTTGGGAGGCCAAGGCAGGCAGATCACTTTTGGCTCAGGAGTTTGAGACCAACTGGGCAACATGGCAATACAAAAATTAGCCAGGTGTGGTGGTGCATGTCTATAATTCCAGCTACTTAGGAGGCTGAGGCAGGAGAATTGCTTCAGCCAGGGAGGTGGAGGTTGCAGTGAGCTGAGATAGCACCACTGCACTCCAGCCTGGGCAACAGAGCAAGACTCCATCTCAAAAAAAAAGTAAGTTGACAATAGGTGTATGTAGATAGATTATGGATTTATTTCTGGACTCAGTTCTATTTCGTTGATCTGTTCTTATGTTAATATCACACTGTTTAGATTACTGTAGCTTTCTAGTAAGTTTTGAATGTGGAAAATGTGAGTCCTCCAGCTTCGTTCTTTTTTCAAGATTCTTTTGGCTTTTCTGTGTTCCTTGATTTTCCATAAAAATTTGAGGATTGCCTTGTCAATTTCTGCAAAGAAGTCATCTGGGATTTTGATAGAGATTGCACTGAACTTATAGATTAACTTTGGGATATTTCTATCTTTAACAATAAGTCTTCTGGTCCAAAAACATGATATGTATTTTCATTTATTTTGATCTTTTAAGACCCCTTCCAACAATGTTTTATATTTTTTGGAGTATATCATTTGGATTTGTTTTGTTATCTTTATTCTTAAGTATTTTTTGATGTTATTGTGAATGGAATTATTTTTCTAATTTCATTTTTGTCTTGTTCATTGACAGTGTATAGAAACAGAATTGATTTTTGTAAACTGATCTCATGTACTAAAATCTTGCTGAATTCATTTACATATTTTAATTTTTTGTGAATTGCTTAGGGTTTTCTACATAGAAAAATCATGTCATCTGCCAGTTGAGACCATTTTACATCTTTCTTTCCTATCTGGGTGCCTTTTTTTCCCTTATCTAATTGCAATAGCTGGAACTTTCAGTATGATGTTGAATGGAAGTGGTGAGTAGACGTCCTTGTTTCCTTTGTGATCTTAGAGGGAAAGCATGTTGTCTTTCCCATTAAATATGATGTTATCTATGTTTTTGTTGTTGCTGCTTTTTTAGTATATACCTTTATTAGGTTGAGGAAATTCTCTTTTGTTCTTTCTGAGTGTTTTTATTATGAAGGAGTTTTGTATTTTGTCATTTTTTGCTGTATCTATTGAGATGATTATGAGGTTTTGATCTTTTATTCTATTAATATAGTATTGACAGAACAATTAATAATATGGTATTACGTTGATGATTTTTTGGATGTTAAACCAACCCTGCATTCCTGGGATAAACTGCACTTGATCATTGTGTATAATCCTTTTTATATGTTGCTGAATTTAGTTTGCTAGTATTTTGTTGTTATTGTATCCATATTCATAAGAGGTATTAGTTAGTAGTGTTCTTTTTTTGTGATGTCTTTGTCTAATTTCAATATCAGAATAATAATGGCCCCATAGAATGAGTTGGGGCCTTTACGCCTATCTTTTTTGCAAGTTTGTGAAGAATTGATAATAATTTTTCTTTAAAAGCTCCTTTAAATGCAAATATCTTTAAAATGCAAATTATTCTTTAAATGTTTAATTTCACCAATGAAGCCATTGGGGCTTGGCTTTCTCTTTGCAGTTAGTTGTTGGATTACTAATTTAATCTCTTTAGTTGTTAAAGGTTTCTTTAGACTTTCTATTTCTTCTTTAGTCAGGTTTGGTTTCTGTGTTTTTCTAGGAATTTCTCCAGTTCATCTAAGTCATTTAATTTATTGACATATAATTGTTCATAGTATTCACTTATAATTTTTTATTTTTGAAGGTTAGAGGTAATATCTTCTTTTTCATTTCTGATTTTAATCTTTCTTTTTTTCTGGTCAGTATAAAGATTTGCCAATTTTGTTAATCTTTTCAAATAACCAATTTTGGTTTTTAAAGATTTCTCTTTTTTTCCCCATTGGCATTAGCAAGGGTTGGGGGAGTATTTTCTCTATTGTCTTTATTATTAAAGAATCAGCCTGGTCTATGTTATTTATAGACTAGCCTCTATTATTTTCTTCTTTCTTCTTGGTTTAGGTTTGGGTTTGGGCTCTATGAATATAGAGCTTGATCAACTACCGGGTACATGCCTAAATTCCATCTTGTGATGACAGGCCTGGGATTACAAAGATGAATGATACACAAAGATGAATGATACACACACTCTTCCATTGAAAACTCATGGTGCAGTGGGAGAGGCTCAAATGCACCACTTCCATATAAGTGGCCAGTGCTATAAGGAGCCATTATCAGGAAGGACATGATAGCCTGGGAGGGCCTCAAAGAAGTCAGAGAAGCTTCCCAGAACAGGTGATGTTAGAATGGGGTTTTGAAGGAGAATAGAAATCAGTTAGGTATTGAAGTGAAGGAAGGGAGGTTCTGAGAAGAGGTTAGCATGTGGAAAGCCCAGGGCTGAGAGAACAGGGTGCATTCTCAGAACTGGAAATTGTGTGGTGTTTCTGGAGCAGGATTGAGAAAGTGAGGCTGTGCTTGAGAGAAATGTAAATGGGTCCTGTGCGAGAGTCCATGATCTTTCTGCTTCACAAGGCTGAAGGCAGAGCCCTTCCCTGAGCTCAGGCTCAGCTTTACCAAGTCAGAAGTGATTGCAGAGCTGTAGAAGAGTTGATCTATTAATAGTATGTAGAACAAAGGGAATATTTTTAAGGACTGTAGTACAATATTTAAGAAGCTTCCACATGGCAAGAGGAACTGCAGCCCCTACCCAAAGCCAGAAAGGGGACCCTACCTCATACTTGCTTTTTTGACGCTGACTTGCGAGGTGTGAAGCCTACCTCGAGACTGATGGTGTGCCTCTGTGTGTCCTGAACTCTGCGTGAGGACAGGCCCTGCTGCCTGGGCAGAAAAGCGCCTCCCTAGGCCAGACCAGACTGGACCCAGGCCATCATGGCAAGGACTCCACCAGAGAGCAAAAGGTCAGAGCAGATGAAGCAGGATGGGCAGAGGCTGGCAGGTCTATACCAGGAAGCTAGGGGGACTTATGAGGTTCTTAAACTCCTGTTCACATCAGGAGCTTTGCATCAGTGCTGTCAAAGGGAAGGCCAGGGTCTGGCCTTAGAAGATACCTCTGAGAGACTGTGCTGTGGGTCTGTGAAGGGACTTGGGTTGTGGCAGGAGAAGTCGGGACTCATCCAGGCTCTGAAGAGCCATGCAGCCTCATTCACCTGTCCCACTCCAGTGTAGGAAGTCCTGTCTCACACAGGAGCTGGGGACACTGAGGATGGTGGAGGAATTCCACTACAGGGAGACACCAGGAACACAAAGTGTGGTTGTTGGAGCTGGCAGGTGAGGATGAGTTCACCAGCCAGAGAAGAAGAGAAAAGAACTCCAGAGAGAAGGTACAGCACATGCAAAGGTGTGGAGCACTCACTACTCCCTGGGCAACTTCTGCCAAAAATAAGGACCCTCTCCTCCTATACACCCTTCTTACTTCCTGGGCTGTCATGCATGTTTGCTTGTGCAACACTCTGGAAAGCAGGTGGCACAACCCCATCTTACAGATGAGGAAGTCAAGGCTTGAGAGGTGCGATGGGAGATCTGGGACGAAAGTCCCAGCTCCTGCTCCTGGTCCACTGCTCTGCTTGTGTGTGTGTGTGTGTGTGTGTGCGTGTGTGTGAATATGTATGGATGTGTGGATATGGAAGGTGTTTGTGTGAGTGCAGGTGTTTGTATGTGTGAATATGTAGGGTGTTTGTGTATTTGTGTGTATGTGCATGTTTGTGTGTGTGTGGATATTTATGGGTGTTTGTGTCTATGTGTGTGTTTGTATGCAGGTGCACATATATATGTGTGAATATGCTTGTGTGTATGTGTGGATATGCAGGGTATTTGTGTGTGTATTTGTGTGCATGTGTGTGGACCCCTATAGGTGTTTGTGTGTGCAGGTGTATGTATGTATGTGTGAATGAGTATGTGTGTGTGAAGGGTGGGCACACACAAGGGCCCTGTGAGAGAGAAGCCCCTAACTTGCCTATCAGTCCTTCCTACACTGGAGATGAAGGTTTTGTGAGCCAGGCAGGCTGACAGCTGACACGGAGAAATCTTGGGTACTGGAGTTGCCAAGACATGTTTCATGCCCATGTTCTGTCACTCATTGGTTGCATCACCTCCTTCACTCTCAGTTTTCTCATCTGTAAAATGGTATCCTCATGTTCTCTCTCATGAGTTGCTGTAAAAAAGGATAATTTTTTTGTGAAATATCTAGGGCCTGGTCCGTGGAGGGGATCTGTACAAGCTAGGCTGCTCTCCCATGAAGATCCCAGGGAAGCCAGCCTGGCTTGGCTTCCTGGGGGCCCAACACAACAGGCCTTTCCTCATGGCCCTGGAATTCAGGTCATCCATGGACACACAGCCTGTCAAATGTGCAGCTCAGCATCCTCTGGGGCCCTGTGGGGCAACAGAAGAGAATCAGGCAGATGGGTATTGGGGTGACCTGGGCGGTGGGTCAGCATCACACGTGCATCTCAAAGCCTGCCTTTCCCTAGCTGGGTCTGCTATTCCTGGTGGGCAGAGCCCTAGGACTTGCCTTGCCCACAGGTTGGGGCACACGGGCAGGGTCTTCCCTGACAGCCATTCTGTGGCACAAAGGAGGTGGCTGGCCCAAGGCTGGTGTGGGGTGCGTGTTGTAAGAAATGGGGTAGGCCACCAGGCCCAAGGTGACCTCTATCAGGGAGAGGACTGGAAACTGGGTCCTGGATGGAGTGCCAGAACTCGGGAGCCAGTTCTTCATGGAAGCTAAAGTCAGAGCTGGAAGAGTCCCATGTGAGAGAGGAGCCTGGAGCTAAGATTAGGATCGCCCTGAGGCTGAATGGCAGTGGGTGCAGCATGAGTGGGAAGGTTTAGGTGACATCTGGTATCACTGCCATTAGGTATCACTGCCACTATGAACGATGCAGAGGGGGGCCTAATAAGTCCAGGGGCGGGACCATCAAGACCCTGGGCCTGCTGCCCTCTCTTCACAGTGTCTCTGAGCCACATTAGAGGTCTGCGCTTACGGCTTCAGTTCCTCCTTTAGGGCAAGAACCCAGTAAGTTACCTGGTCTGCAGCGTTAGGTCCTGGCCAGGAGTACAAACTCAAATGCCCATGGGGCCAGGAAGGTGCCATTGGTGAGTGCAGCAGCCTGGAAGAGTTCCAAGTGTCCTAGATGGACACAATTGAAGCTGGCGAGAGAAGTGGGTCATTCACCACCTGGAGGGCACGTGCCTGTTCCCAGGGCAGCAGGTGCTCAGCTATGGCTATTGTTGTCAAGCGTGTGGCCAGAACTTTGGATTCTTTCATGAAAAGCTGGACGTCGGATTTTTTTTTTTTTTTTTTTTTTTTTGAGATGGAGTATTGCTCTTATCGCCCAGGCTGAACTGCATTGACGCAATCTCGGCTCACTGCAACCTCTGCCTCCCTGGTTCAAGCAGTTCTCCTGCCTCAGCCTCCTGAGTAGCTGGGATTACAGCGATTATATGCCACCACACCCAGCTAATTTTTTTGTATTTTTAGTAGAGATGGGGTTTCATTATGTTGACGAGGCTAGTTTTGAACTCCTGACCTCAGGTGATCCGCCTGCCTCGGCCTCCCAAAGTGCTGGGATTACAGGCTTGAGCCACCGCGCCTGGCTGAAATCTGAATTTTTAAAAATCAGTAAGCCCTCAGTAAGCTACGCCCCAGGACAGCCCCGGAGGCAGATGCCCTTTGTTAGGAGCCACATGGTGGTTGTTCCCACCATCCCCCAACACTCAGGAAAGGGGCAGGGACTGTTTCAGGACATCAACTCCTTTCCTGGGCCCGTCCTGGGTGGACAGCCACTGTCCGTGGCCCCTTTCTGCATGGACTGGGGTTCCTTGACTGAGTACGCAGAGGGTGGCAAAAAGGTCTCTTTCTGAACTAAAAAAAAAAAAAATTAAAAACAAACTTAAAAAATAAAATTGAAAAAACCCCAAATCCCAGGATGGAAGAATAAATACAATCAGCTAAAGTTCTGTTATTTATAAATGGACATTTTTGCCATTAATAATGATGTGATACTAAAAATTTTTAATGCATATTGATTATAAGGTTTTACCAATTTTTAAATGGGACACTTTGTTTTATATTGTTAAATATAAAACAATATAAAACAAATTTGGACAAGGCTTTCCAAATTTGGGTAATATTTGCTTAACTGCAGTGTCATAATGAAAGTAGCTTGGTCTTTTCAAAATTGGATTCTTATTTCTGGCCAGTTAAAGTTCTCAAGGAGAAAACATTTTAACAACAGAAGGTCAAAGGAATGCATGGTCAAAAGAGAAAACACCCAGTGGGCAGGTGACACGGGCGGGACTTCCAGGGAAGGTCAGGCATGCTCAGACTTTGTTCTGCACCTGGCTGTGATCCCTGCTCCTTCTCACAATTTAGTGTGTCTTTTCTTTGACTTCTAGTTAGCTTCAATCTGTGAATTCAAGTACCAACTTTGTTTTGTTTTCAAAATCTTGAACTCTGGACCACTTTCGGCATGCTGTTTTAAGAAAGTATTTCACTTTCTTAAAATGGTTTTAATTACTTTGCTATTCATGGGGAAGCATAATTTGCACATTCAGCCAATTTTTATAAATAACTTTCCTCTGTTTCATATTGTTTCCGGCCTAGAGGAATAATAATTTCTTGTGCCAAGAGACACTGCTTTCAGTCATTAATTGGTGATTTGATTAAAAAACAAATTCTGCCTTCTGCCTGGGTCACAGTGATCCCCAAGGGGCTGTTCTGTTAAGTTTGCGGATCTGAGATATCAATACTCTGTCTCCCCAAACCTTCAGGAGAGTCTGCTGCAATGTCTGGCTTCTTTCTTTGAAGGTAAAAAGAGGGTGTGCTCTGTGCCTTATCACCATGGTACAGAACAGGATGGCCCCTGCAGCTTGGTGAGAAGATCACTAAACTGAACTAACTTCATAGGATCTGGTTTCTGGCAGCAAATGTAAACATGAGACTAGAAGGTCCCAGGAATTCACAAACCTTCTGGCATTGAGCTGGGCTCGTCCATGGGGTGCGGACTGAATTCAAACGGATGTCCCTAGGTCTCAACAAGCAGAGTAATCACTGCTATCTGACTTGCACTGATAGGTTTTGAGTCTAATTTGAATTGGGGCTTGCTGAATCTCAAAGATGTCAAACAAGTCATCATGGAAACCAAAAGTCTCCTAACCAAAAATTACTGTGCTAACATTCACTAGCAAGCAAGTTTTAGCTCAAACTCACAGTTCCCCCTGCATTCTGGTTGGCAAGTGGCAGTGTGAGAAGGCAGCCAGCACCGCTGCTGGCTAACAGGAGTGCTCACATGGCAATTTGATTTCCAGAGGCCGAGGTCTCCTAGTTAGCTCCCTTCCTGGTTGCCGGTTCCACTGAAGGAAACTCTACAGTGAGAGTAATTGTGGCTCATTGGGTACCACTGGGCACCGCCAGTGTAAATCTATCCCCCAACTGGTCATCAGTGGATGTGACCCTTCTTAATTCTCACCAAAGACAAAATCAAGCTGTGTCCAGAATCTATTCCTTCTGGTGGGTTCTTGGTTTCGCTGACTTCAAGAATGAAGCCGTGGACCTCACGGTGAGTGTTACAGCTCTTAAAGGTGGGCGTCCGGAATCTGTTCCTTCAGATGCGTTCATGGCCTTGCTGACTTCAGGAGTGAAGGTGCAGACCCTCGTTGTGAGTGTTACACCTCTTAAACGTGGTGCAGACCCAAATAGTGAGCAGCAGCAAGATTCATTATGAAGAGCAAAAGAACAAAACTCCCAGTGGAAACGGACTGGTTGCCGCTGCTGGAGCATGTGGCCAGCTTTTATTCCCTTATTTGGCCCCGTCCATGTCCTGCTGATTGGTCTATTTTACAGAGTGCTGCTGATTGGTCCATTTTACAGAGTGCTGATTGGTCCATTTTTACAGAATGCTGATTGGTGCATTTACAATGCTCTAGCTAGACACAGAGCACTGATTGGTGCATTTACAATCCTCTAGCTAGACAGAAAAGTTCTCCAAGTCCCCACCCGACCCAGAAGCCCAGCTGGCTTCACCTTTCAAAGCAGTTCCATGTTCATGATAAAACTCAAGTGAAAATCCATTTGATTAAAAACTCCCTTTGTCTCCATTTTCTTTTTTGTTTAAATTGAGACAGCAAAGAGAATTTACAAAAACAAATCAAAATGGAAATCAAAATGAATTCCAAACCAACCTCCTCTTCCCCAGTAAACAATGAGAAAGTGTTCCACAGTGAGCTCTCCTGGCCAGGGTGGCAGTGCCAGCATTGCCCATTGGCCATGTCCCTATCATCCTGCTGTGCTCCTTGTGGCTCTTCCCATCCCCACCCAGCCTGGGAACACTCTGGAAGAAGGGTTGCCAAGCTGGCAGGAAGGCCTTGGAACTTCTAGGCAAGTCTGCTCTGTACAGGTGAAGAGATGGAGGAGTAATTGCCCTTCCATTGCCCAATGCGGGGCTGGAGGCATGAAGCATGCACTCTGGTCATGGCTTCCTGTCTTAGCCATTTCCTCTTTAGCAGGTCTCCATTTGTTTGATGCATGCTATGCAGATGTGCTTTGGTGTCTGGACAATGCCAGACCAGTGTCCAGGGGCCCACACAGAAGGAGAGCGGACTGGCCCTGTGTCATTCCCTTGGGGAGGCAACTGCCTTCCCAGACCCCAGGGCCCCAGGTTCCTAGAAATTCATTGCCCATTCATTCCTTCAGCAGACGTTGACCCTCTGGCCAGTTCAAGTCATTCTGAGGACCTCCAGGATGCACTAGCTTAGGGAGAAGAGGCAGCAGCCCATGGTGGTTAAGAACAAGACCTCTGCAGCCAGACAGCTTTGGGTTCAACCCCTTGCTGCCGAAACACTCATGGTGTGACTTTGGAAAGTTGCCCAACCTCTATGCTCCTATTTCCCCATCATAAAGTGAGCACAATAAGTGTGGCCACCTCATAGGGCTGTGGTAAGGACAGAGGGAGTTAATTTTTATTAGGTATTTGGAACCAGCTGAGTGACCGACACTCTGGCTGTCATTTGATCATTTCTTGGAATATCTCTTCAGTCATCTTGGGTTCTTGTAGCCCCTTACTAATTTCATTTATTCATGGTAAATATTTACCCTGTATATGCAAAGCTCTGGGCACTGTCTGGGTGCTGGGGATGATGGTGACCCCCTGAGAGTCTCATGAGGGAAAAAAGAGGTACATATCCTAACATAAATGACCCTTGTGGTATGTGCCACCAAGAAGAGAATTGGGGGCCATGGGAACACATGACAGGGCCCTGACTGAGTGTGGGGATTTCAGGAGAAGGGTGTCCCCAAGTCAGGGACTTCCCTGGAACTGTAGATCCACATGCTTGGTTCTCTAAAGTGCTAGCATGAGACTCCTGTGCTTTTCCTTATAGGAAACAGAAACTTAAGGGTTGATGCCGGACCTCAGTGCCCCCCAAAGCCATGACCTTTTGTAGCAAGGAAGACGGGGGTGGGAATCACTTTAGCTTCTGGACAGGAATGTTTCCTTTGAGGTTTTTTTCTATCTCCAATCTAAGGCTCCAACCCCAGAAGCCAAAACCAATTTTTGCCATGATAAACTTTGCCAAGATGTAACCAACCCCCAGGAAGACATAATTACACTGTACTTAAGTAATTGCTGTTATTACCATCTCAGTTTGAAGCAGCTGCAATTGAATTATGTCGTTTGTTTATTTTTATTTTCTAAACTTTTTTTTTTTTTTTTCCAGCTATAGTGGATATCCTGCCAGGTCAATAATAGTAGTTTTACCTTCTTTTTCTTTTTTAAAGAGCTGCAGTGGTTCCAGATTGATGATCCTTCATAATTTAGTAATTCTTCTCCCTATAGATGGAACTTGGGATTGTTTCCAGGTTTGATGTTTGTTTGCTAAAATAAACAACTGTACAAGGAGCATACTCATATACATCTATTTTTAAGTATGGTACAGTCTTATTGGTTATTGTGGTCAGTGTCTGTTCTGATCAGGGCATGCTTGTGATGTAAGAGTAACTTAATGTTTTGATTATGATCCCTGGACTTTTCCAGAAGCGGCATCAAAGGGTATCCAGATTAAAATGTCAGCAGTAACTGCCAGGTTAATTCTCAAAATCATTGTAGCAATTTATAGTGTCATCAACATTAGACTGTAGGTACCAACGTTTTAAACATTTGCTAAACTGATGAATTTTAATTTGCATTATCCCAACACCGTTGTCTTGTAATATGCTATTGTCCATTTGTATAATCTCTTCTGTTATTTGCCAGTGTCCTTTATCTGTTTTATGGTTGTCTTTTTATTATTAATTTCATAAAGTTTTCATATCAGGGATATAAACCTTTTGTCTATTTTAAGTATTGCAATTATTTTCTTCTAGTCAGTAAAAAACTGTTTAATGGCTTAAAAAATCAGGAGTTTAAAAAGTTTATGTAACCAAATTTATCAAGTTAGTTTTTCTCTTTATGGGCTCTAGAGTTCCTGTTTTTGTTTTGCTTTATTTGTTTGTTTGTTTTTCGAGACAAGGTCTGGCTCTATTGCCCAGGCTGGAGTGCAGTGGCGGGATCTTGGCTCACTGCAACTGCCACTTCCTGGGCTCAAGCCATCCTCCCACTTCAGCCTCCCGAATAGCTGATACTACAGGCGCACACCACCATGCCTGGCTAATTTTTTTTCTTGAGATGGAGTTTTGCCACGTTGCCTAGACTGGTCTCAAACTTGTGAGCTCAAGCGATGCTGGGATAACAAGTATGAGCCACTACACCTGGCCTAGGTTTCCTATTTTATTTAAGTAGAAATCCTCATTGTAAGGTTACACAACATTTACTTATAATATAATATATGTGTGTGTGTGTATTTATTTATTTACATTTAGATATTCAATCTATCTGGAAATTTTGTACATGGTATGTGATAGGAATTTAACTTTATTTTCTTTAAAAGTGGATAACCAGATGTGTCAATATATTTTTAAGGAACTCGTCCTTTCCTCACTGACTTATAATATGACTTTACCATATAATAGATTTTTACTTATGCTTGGATCTGTTCCGTGCTTTAATTGTCTGGTCCTTGGCTAAGTGAATGACTCAGTCTCATACTGACCAGAGATAGAGATAGGAAGGAGCGCCTTGGGGGGCCCTTCCTTCTGCTGGGGGCTTTATCCCTGCCTGCTGGAAGACCACCAACCCCCCTGCATGTTCCTGCTCTGCCCAAGTCCATCTTGAGACCCATGTCATTGGGAAGCCATTGTTTCTTTCGTCAGTGGAATTCAGGGAGATTGTCCAAACTGGCCGTCATTCTTAATTAGGGCATTCTGTCTGCTCAGGCATGAGAATCCCCTTCCTGAGCTTACACTATAAAATCCCCAGGGTATGAGACCCCAGTCAGGCAGAGATTCAGGGTTAAGCCATCCTCTCTCTCCAAATGGTGCTTCATCATCATGAAGAAGATGATCTGTCTGAGTATTGAGGACTGCCGACGCACTAAAATTTACCCCCAGGCCCTGGGCTTCCTTATCAGTGACCTTGGTACCCCATTCTCTAATCTGAAGTTACCGAGAGAAAGATAGATAGAGAGAGAACAAGCAAAAGACACCCAGAGCACTGAGAAGAAAGGCAAATAGCTTCCAACGGCAATGCAGGGTCTCAGTATGTGACTGGATAAGAGGAAGAGTCTGGGTTCAGCTCCATCTCTGTCACCTACCAGCTGCATGACTGTGGGTAAGCTATTTCATATTTTGGAGTCTCATTCCCTCAATAAATTGACTAGAATTAAATACCCAGTCCAGCATCTGGTGCCAAGAAGATCCTCAATAGGGGTCAGCTCCCACCTTCCTTCCAGAGTTTGAAGTCAGAGCTCTGGCCATATCTTTTCCAGATGGAAATTAGTGTCCCTTCCAATGCCTGTCCTATAGGATCTCCAAGGGACAGTTTCTGTTGAATGCTCTCAGTTGCCAAATGTGCTCCTTCCCTCCCTCTCCTTCTCTCTTGGGAGAGCAGAGGTGGATTCTAAAATTCCTGCTCCTGGTGTGGTTCTGTGAAGGCAGATGCACTTCTACAAGGGTTCCTCTGCTTTTCAATGATGGGAACACTAAATCCAATCTTGTGACCTCAGGCTGTGGGAGGGATGCTTGAGTAAACCAGATACCTTCATTCCATGCTATGACCTGATGGAGATTCAGAGCGATCACAAGCATATTCTGCTGGTGCCCTTCTTGAGAAGTGCTATGGCTTGAACATTGCCTCCAAAGCTCATGTTGTAATTTAATTGCCATTGAGATGATATTAAGAAGAGGGTGCTTTGAGGGGTGATTAGGTCATGAGGACTCTGCCTGCTTGAATGGATTAATGCTGTTATTGCAGGAGTGGGTTTCTGGTAAAAGGATCAAGTTCGGCCCCCTCCCTTCTCTGTTTTGTGTGCTAGCTTGCCCTTCCACCTTCTATCATGGGATGATGCAACATGAAAGCAGAGATGCTGGTGCCATGCTCTTGGACTTCACAGCCTCCATAATTGTGAGCCAAATAAATTTCTTCTCTTTATAAATTACCCAGGGTATGGTATTCTGTTATAGCAACACAAAACAGACTAAGACAGGAGGGCTCAATGAAAAGGAGAACAATCCCCAGGTAGAGTTATCATCCACAGGAGTACTGTGGACTAAAGCCCTGATAGAGTGACTATCTGAAAAGTACTGGCAGTATCAAGCAGCCTCTGCTGATGACCTTTGGTATCCTGAGCAAGCAACTCAAACTTTCTGACCTTCAGTGTCAGACAGCATACTTTACAGAGTATACTCTGTATGAGGATTAAATAGGTGCATAGTCCATAGGATACAATCAATAAGGATTGAAGCAATAATAAACACATTTGCTGTGAATATTATAGTTTGGTAAATGGCAACAGGATGGTACAAGAGAAAAGCCAAAGTTTAGAGTGTGTTTAGATTGCAAATATTCCTGACAAAGGGAACATATTAATTCAAATTTACCCACTCTAAACTATAAAAGTTGATTTCCTTAAAATAAAGATTAAAAAAATTTCAAAACATTATAAACCTTTTAGAAAATTTAGGAATATATGAATGAAAATAAATAACACACAGTTATTACTTGGTGACAACCAGTCAACATTTTGCTTTATTCCTTTTCATTCAATTTCCTATTATTTGAAAAAAAAACCTTTAAATATCTTTGAGATTGATACTGTATATGAAATTTTGTAGGATCCATATTAAAATAAATTTACCACATGTATTTTACACTACAAAGTAAACATTTAGAATTTTGAATAGGCCAGGCACAGTGGCTCACGCCTGTAATGTCAGCACTTTGGGAGGCCAAGACAGGCAGGTCACTTGAGCTCAGGAGTTCAAGACCAGCCTGAGAAACATGGTGAAATCCCATCTCTACAAATAAATAGAAAAAAAAAAAAAACAGACAGGATTGGTGGTGCATGCCTGTAGTCCCAGCTACTCAGAAGACCGAGGCAGGAAGAGTGCCTGAGCCTGGGGAAAGTCAAGGCTGCAGTGAACCACGATCATGCCACGGCACTCTAGCCTGGGCAACAGAGTGAGACCCTGTCAAAAAACAAAAACAAAAACAAAAAAAACAAATTCTGAATAAACACCATGTTAGAGTCTACCCAATGTTTTATTACATTGCTATATTCACTTCATACTACAAATGAATGTTTAATAATTCTGGTTAAACACTGTTTTAGAGCCTGTCCAATGTTGTATCACTTTGCTGTATTTCCTTAACCAGTTCCATATATTGTAAATTGAAATTGTTTTCAATTTTCCACTTTTGTAACTAGCAAGACAATATCATTTTCTTGCATTGAGCTTTGTGACTTTTGTATTTCAGATTTCTCCAGGATACATTGCTGAGACTGAATGCCTGGGTCTGAGGGATGAACATTTTTAATGTTTTGATATAAATGGCCAAATTGCATTTTTTTTTTCTGACAGTAATAGATCTTTTAAGTATCCCCAAAAATATAAACACAAACCAGTAAAAAACAAAACCATAAAACGTCAGGCCTGGAGCTGCAATAAGACAGCGACAGGAGTAGCTCACACGTGGCCTAGGTGGGGAGGACGAGGCCATAAATACCGCAAGAGGGCGGCAAGGGAGCCCTAGGGCGAGGGGACAGCATGGTACAGGTGGGGCATTTGGAGCTGGTGGATTCGGTCCTGGATGTCGTGCAGAAGGAGTGTGAAAACTGCGACTGCCTGCAGGGCTTCCAGCTGACCCACTCGCTGGGGGGCAGCACGGGCTCCGGCATGGGCACGCTGCTCATCAGCAAGGTGCGTGAGGAGTATCCCGACCGGTGTTGGCAGCAAGATGGCTATGGGGGTCAGACACTGCTGGCCTTGGCCCCGGACGCCACCTGCCTCTCACTCCAGCTGCAAGCAGCTTCACTTGGGGCCCTGGGCCTCCGACTCCACCTCGTCGTCTTCGTACATCTCGCCCTTCTCCTCCGCCGTGGCGTCCTGGTACTGCTGGTACTCGGACACCGGGTCGTTCAGGTTGCTCTCGGCCTCGGTGAACTCCATCTCGTCCGTGTCCTCGCCTGTGTACCAGTGCAGGAAGGCCTTGCGCCGGAACATGGCCGTGAACGGCTGGGAGATGTGCTCGAACAGCTCCTGGATGGCCGTGCTGTTGCCGATGAAGGTGGAGGACATCTTGAGGCCGCGGGGCGGGATGTCACACACGGCCACCTTCACATTGTTGGGGATCCACTCCACGAAGTAGCTGCTGTTCTTGTTCTGGATGGCCAGCATCTGCTCGTCCACCTCCTTCATGGACATGCGGCCCCGGAACACGGTGGCCACCGTCAGGTGGTGGCCATGGCGTGGGTCGCAGGCAGCCATCATGTTCTTGGCATCAAACATCTGCTGGGTGAGCTCGGGCACGGTCAGGGCCCGGTACTGCTGGCTGCCCCGGGCTGTGAGGCGGGCGAAGCGGGGCATGAAGAAGTGCAGACGGGGGAAGGGCACCATGTTGACGGCCAGCTTACGCAAGTCAGCGTTGAGCTGGCCCGGGAAGCGCAAGGAGGTGGTGACCCTGCTCATGGTGGTCGACACCAGGTGGTTGAGGTCCCTGTAGGTGGGTGTGGCCAGCTTGAGGGTGAGGAAGCAGATGGCGTAGAGAGCCTCGTTGTCGATGCAGTAGGTCTCATCCGTATTCTCTACCAGCTGGTGGATGGACAGCATGGCGTTGTAGGGCTCCACCACCGTTTCTTACACCTTGGGCGAGGGCACGACGCTGAAGGTGTTCATGATGCGGTCGGGATACTCCTCACGCACCTTGCTAATGAGCAGCGTGCCCATGCCGGAGCCCGTGCTGCCCCCCAGCGAGAGGGTCAGCTGGAAGCCCTGCAGG
The DNA here is from genome assembly GCF_028878055.3 of Symphalangus syndactylus. NCBI lineage: Eukaryota > Metazoa > Chordata > Mammalia > Primates > Hylobatidae > Symphalangus > Symphalangus syndactylus. Next base: position 86,427,862 of record NC_072426.2, read on the forward strand.
CAGTCGCAGTTTTTACACTCCTTCTGCACGACATCCAGGACCGAATCCACCAGCTCCACACCCTCCGTGTAGTGACCCTTAGCCCAGTTGTTGCCGGCCCCACTCTGACCAAAGATGAAATTGTCAGGCCTGAAAAGATGTCCGAAGGCCCCTGAGCGGACACTGTCCATGGTTCCGGGTTCCAGGTCAACCAGAATGGCCCGAGGCACGTCCTTGTGAGAAGAGGCCTCGTTGTAGTAGACACTCATCCGCTCCAGCTGCAAGTCCGAGTCGCCCACGTAGTTGCCACTGGGGTCGATGCCATGCTCATCACTGATGACTTCCCAGAACTTAGCCCTGATCTGGTTGCGGCACTGGCTGGCCTGGATGTGCACGATCTCCCTCATACTGGGCGCGTCTGGCTGGCGGCTGCGGACGGGCGCGGGCGGGCCGGGCTGGCTGCTTGCATTACTTAAAAAAGCATTTTCAATTTATGTTCCTACTATCAACACTATGAAAGTACCTATCTCCTTGCATCTTATGAGCATTACATATTACTATGTTTATAAATGTATAGGGTTTTCATGATTTATTTTGCTAACTTGATTGATTTAAAATGTAGAGAGCAAATTATAATGGAGAGAGGGTAGTAAGAAGAGATGCAGGCTGAAGGCGAGATGGAGGATACAGGAGAGAAGGCTGGTTCTTCAGGTTTTTCTTTTGCTTTTCTTGCCTGGGAGAGGGGTAGAAAAGGTTGCCAAAGCTACTCTGTTTCCTTCCTCTTCTTTGGGTAGCGTGGGGGTGGTGAAAGCAGGAGCGAGGAACAAAGGGTTCATCTTCATGGGAGAAGGGCTAAGCTTTGTTGTATGCACAGGCTTCTGCATAGGCGAGCGAATCATGACTAGTATCACGTCCAGCTAGGAAGAGCAGTGCCTGACCTGTCAGCGTATGGTCAACAGAATATTATACTGCCTGAGCTGGGGAGCCCCAGCAGATTCTGTGAGCTGTGGGCCAGCAAGGGCAGGGCCATGGGATGGAACAGAAAGGTTTGGACTGCCCCTTGTGGTCCAGCTAGTATCTGCTCTAAGAATCCTTAGATGGAGTGATGGATGATGGTTTTGCTTCCAGGCACAGGCCAGAGCAAAAGGCAGCTTCCCATGGACGAAGTGTCCTGATATCCCCAGTTCTGTGGGGCCCCTCGCCCTTCTGTGGCCACAATGTTGTCATTTCCTATGCAGGTGGCAAGTGGGGTTCTTGGGCGGCAGAGCTGAGCTGTGGCCATTCCCCAGTTTCCTGGTACCAAGTGTGGCAGCCCTATTCCTCTGGGAGCAGCACGTTGCTGGAAACTTCTCTGCTCCCTGTCTTGCTCTCCACAAATGCCCCACCTGTACCATGCCTTCCTCTTATGCCCAGTGAATAGCTCCTGCCCTTCCAGCTGTCCTACCAGGAAGTGACACCTTCCTCTGATTGGAGTCCCCTGGCTTGTTGGATGGCAATTCTCTGAATTGTTGTCCTTTGGGGTGAAATGGGGGCTCTCTGCTCATAGGTTCTCGTGAGAATGGCAGCTGGCCCTGACGTGGCTGCAGCACACAGGGTGAGGGTACTAAGTGTTCACCCAGTCCCGGCTGTGCAACCCTGAGTGGGGAATGCTACACACTTCAGCCACTGGAATTCTCACAGAACACTTGCTCAAGTATCTTCATTTAGTGGAAAACGGACTGAGGCAGAGCTGGGATTTAAATCCAGGTCTGCCCAATGCCAAGTCTACATCCTGTCTATGAAGCCATCGTTGTGGCCTTTGCATTGCCCCCATCTTTGCCGTTCCAAGTGGTCTCCTCCAGTCAGTCCGAGGTGGGCCCTCAGAAGGGAGGCTAGCTGCTGAGTGAGAGAAGAGAGATCTCCCTCATGTGTCCTGGCTCTAGTGCCAGTGTGCCACATCAGCCCCTTTAAAGCTGAAGTTTTATCATTGTTTAATACGTTTGTACTCTTTAGAGATTGCTTCCTAAACTGCAAAGCACAAAAGATGAGGACTCCCAGTCTGGTGATGGGGAGGAAAGATGGGTCCACAACTAACGCCCTGGGCTAGAGGGCCCTGCCTGGTTTGCGGATTCCCCTCCCCACACTGTGCCCCGGCCGGCCGGGCCCTGCAGCAGCCTTTTCATTCTGTTGTCACAGGGAACTCCCCACTCCTGACCAGGCCTCCTCCTTTGCTTGGCTCACGCACCTCACATTGGAAGGCATGACTTCAAGGCCTACTCCGAGTAACAAGGGAGGCCTCCCGGCAGCATCTGCCTTGACTGCCAGGGTCCAGCAGATTTGCGTGGCTCACCCTGATTCACCCGCATGGGCTCAGAGCCCTCAGAGCCTCTCCCTCTCTTTGGTGTGTGCTTTGAGGTGAGCAGAGTGGCTGGTTGGAGAACGCATCCAATGACTGTTCAGAGTAGCTCCTGTGGCCCCACTTCCCAGCTCTCTGTCCCAGCTGGCACAACTCCTTTGAAACGGTTCCCAGGCGATTCCTGGAAATGGTGGTGCTCGCTTTTTTGAAGTCAAAGGTGATATTGAACATATGTAACACCTAGCCATGGTGGGGCTCCGCTCAGCCGACTCCCCGAGGCAGGAAACACGGCCACCAGCTAAGGTGTCCTCACCTGTCCTGAAGAGAAGGGCTCAGGATCCTTCAGGTTGAGGGATCTCTCCACTCAAACACACACACAGCACACACGCCACACACAGATGCCACACACCACACGTACACACCACCCATTTCACCACACACATCACACACCACAGAATACAACACACACACACCACACACATGCCGAACACTGCACCACACACTGGACCACACACACACTACACACACCACACACACCATATACACCACACACACACCACAGAATACAACCCCCCCACACACCACACATGCACATCACACAATGCACCACACACACACACCACACACATGCCACACGCTGCACCACACGCTGCGCCACACACACACTACACACACCACACACACCACACACACCACAGAATACACTCCCCACACACCACACACATCACATACAGGCACACATACTAACACCCCATACAGTACACCCTATACACATACCACACAATACAGCACAAACACACCACATATACACAGCACACATCACAGCACACCACACACACACCACATACACATAACACACAGCAAACACACACCCCACACAGTACACCACACATGCAACACACGCCACTCACATACACTACACAATACACCACACACACAAAATACACAACACAGCATACACACATCACACACACCACGTAACACAGCACGCACTACACACCTCACACACCACACATACCACACACACACTACATAATACGTCACACATACCACACAACACACACACACGTATCCACACAATATACCACATACAGCACATACACCGTACTCACATATGCCACATGCATACCCCACATGATATATCACATAAACACACACACACTTAATTTGGCAAAGTCAGCAGGGTGAGTACAGTATCTGCAAGTAGAATTGGCATTTGGAAGCCCTGGGATGCTCCTGGGGGTGGAGGACGGCGGGGAGGAGACAATGTGACGGGGGAGCACCGGCCACTGGGGAGGAGATGGTGCGACCGGGGAGAACCATGAGTGCCTGGAGGGATGCCCCAAGAAACGAGTTTCCATGCCCTGTGTGACAGCAAAGGTGCTCCTTAGACCCATCCTGTGCTCAATCTAGGACTGAAGTGCCAGAAGCCAGACCTAAAGGCATTGGAAGGGAAATACAGAGATCCCAGCACAAGGAGTGAACAGTGAGGGGAAGAAGGAGCCTCTGAATAGGCCTGGAGACTGGAATTGCCAGTGTTACACATTTCTAAATTGTTTTTCTGATGCTCTTTCTAAGAGGGAAGGCACTATCACTCCTGGATAAAGGCACAGTGTTACAATGTCCTTCTGATGGGACACTTGCCTGCTTTAGCTTTAACCTCACAGAAGGTGTGCTTCTGGCAATTGCTATGCATTGACCAGCAGTCATAGTGAAGCTGATACCAAGGAGCTGATTTCTTTGCCTCTGTATGATTCCTTCTCAGAATTGCACCAAATATTTGCCACAGCTTCTGGCTGGAAGTAGGAATGTTGTTCTGAACAATATTATGGGGTGGCGGTGAGATGGACTTGAGAGGCATACCGGACTCATGACTCATCTCTTTCCCTGCATCCCCAGAATCCTGTCACATTACTCTTAATGGTCCAGAAAATACAAAGACTCCTTGAAGGACGAAAGAAGGGATTTGGTGAGCAGAGGAAACTATAACCCACACTGTGTGCAGTGGAGGACCGGTGAGAAAGTGTGGGCGCTTATGGAGTGCTGCCAGCAGGGAAGAGGCAGGTAGAAGGCGCAGAGGGCCCTGGAGCCACAGCAGGCAAACCTCTTGGGAACATGAGACAAAATACTACACATACGAAGCCACATTTGTTCATTCTCCTTGCTAGCAGAATTTCATGAAGCCCCTGACTCAGTGGCTGAGTGCAGCCCTCCAGAAGAATGCCCTGAAGATAAGCAGGATAGAGCACAGGCTGCCATGTCTCTTGCCTAAATCACTACATTTTAAGAAAAAGATAAGTTCAATGATCCTACTTTTGCCTCTTCTTGTACATAAGACAATGCTCAAGAGGATTAGAGATTATGCCTCTATAATCTATAACCAGGTGCACCCAAACGTTGAGGAGATTCTGCTCTAATGTAACTTCTGAGCACATGCAAAACCTCCACCGCCAGTACGGAAGCTGTGGGCTGCCACATTGCTTTGGAGCAGTCTAACAAAATTCTGTGAAAGGCTCTCCTGGGTTGCAATCCTCAGTGAGACTTCTGAATAAAACTAACTTTAATTATCGAAAAGCCTGATTTTTTTCTTTCATTGACAGGAACCAGAGTTGAGATTGTTGGCTCTGTCCTCCTTCACCCAGCAGCAGGCAACTTTGGGAGCGGGCACTTGAGTAGGAGGGTGAGGGTAGCCCCAGAAGCACTGGGGACCTCCCATGCATAGAACACTAATTACTGGCACACTCAGCCCAGTAGAATTCTCTCCACCTCCCCAGCCCTGGAGACAGCCTTCACTGCTTGTGGGTAACAAAGATAATGCTGACTGAAGGATCTCAGAGAACCTTAGGTCAAAGATAGGTATTCAAACAAGACACAAACAATTGTGAAAAAAGTCACAATTGAATACCGGCACCAAGGAAATAGAGTTAATTGAATGAAGAGATTTTATTTATTTATTTATTTATTTATTTATTTATTTATTTTTACTTTTTGAGATGAAGTCTCACTCTGGCGCCCAGGCTGGAGTTCAGTGGCGTGATCTTGGCTCACTGCAACCTCTGTCTCCCGGGTTCCAGCAATTGTCCTGCCTCAGCCTCCCGAGTAGCTGGGATTATAGGCACAGCACCACCATGCCTGGCTAATTTTTGTATTTGCAGTAGAGACAGGGCTTCACCATGTTGGCCAGGCTGGTCTCAAACTCCTGATCTCAAGTGCTCTGCCTGACTCGGCCTCCCAAAGTGCTGGGATTACAGGCGTGAGCCACTGCGCCCAGCCTGAAGAAGAGATTTTAGAAGAAGGAAATATCTCAAGTGGAATGAAAGTATATCAAGAACAAGTGATTATAGAGATGAAATAATTAGATCTTGGCAATGAAAGATATGATTGTCAAAATACACTAAATAAATCAATGATTAGGATTAGTGTCTTGATAACATACATAGAGAATTAGTGATGTAGAAGAACAAGGCAAGGGATACTCCAGAATTCAGTGCAAAAAGATGGAAAGGCTGCTAGTTGTCTACCAGATTCCAGTTTCCTCTTGTTTCAGAGCACAAGGCTGGACTACATGCAGGTTGACATGGCCACGTGACTAAATTATGTCCAGTGAATGTGAGTGGGGGGTCTGTGTGCTGCTGATGAACTAAGGGTGTGCCTCCTCCCTGCTGTCCCGCTTCCCACTGCCTATAGCCAGCTCTGCAAGCAGGTGAGGATGGCACACTAGAGATATCAGAGAAATGGAATGGAGGGAGCTTTGAGCTCGTCAATGTCAAATAAAAGATAAAATAAAAGATTAGAGATGAACATCCAAATTTAAAACATTTTATTTGGAAGCAAGAATTGCAAACTAGGGCATACACATAGAGTGGGTGGTCTTAGGTCTGTCCAAAGAACAAAGAAAAGATGGGAGGTTTTACAAAAAGGATAAATGTTATGTATCATTTTGAAAGAAAGTTATTTTGCATTAGTAAAGTTTTGGAGAGCTGGTGACTCTGATTAGTGAGGGATGGTGGTGGGTAGAGTCACAGCAGATTGTTTCAGTAGCTGTTAGATAAAACTGGTTTCAGGTTACAACAGGAAGCTTCAGCAGTTGGGCTTGTGAAAAATATAATTCTTGGAGCAGGTGCTATGTGCCCCAAGTAATTTTTAATCCCCCTGGGCCCTTCAATTTGGATTTAGTCGGGTATAACAGGAATGGCCCAATTTGCATAATCTTCTTTCTTATGTCTCCCTTTTGATCAAGATCTTTCTCCAAAACCATTGCTGATCAACCATACTGTCTTGGGAAAAGCTGTCTATCGCATGAAAAACATCAATTTCTCATTCTGGTGTGCAGTTTGAATGCCTCTGGTTATGGTATCAGGCCGTTTGGTGAACTTTCTGTGTGGCACATACATCAGGCATGAGACATGTTCCTTAAAATTTGTCTACTTTCAGCTTTAGGAATAGAACAGTTCATGTTTTGGTAATTTTATGAGGGAAAGCTGGATTAGAGGAACCCAGAAGAATTTAGGTCTATACTAGTCTATAGGTAAATAACAAGAACTCAAACACAATGTAGAGTTATCATTTATTAAGAGGTATATTATAACTTTAGAAACACAGGTTTTAAAAATTTTAACATTGATCACATAAGAACCTCAGATTTAAAACTTTGAGACTGTGAAGCCAAACTAAGGCAGACTTTAGATTTTGCTTACAGTTTTTAAAGTTCCTGTGCCAGGAAATGACAATTTTAATGTACTCATTGTAAGGCTGGTAACCCTTGAAATCAGGCATTTTATGCATTCTTCAAATATGACATTTAAGTCAAAGCCTTGGTAATATAATCAATTATATTCTGCTGTAGAAAGATAATGGATTTCTTTCTTTTCTTTTTTTTTTTTTTTTTTGAGATGTGGTCTCACTCTGTCTCCCAGGCTGGAAGTGCAGTGGCGTGATCTTGGCTCACTGCAATCTCTGCCTCTCAGGTTCAATCAATTCTTGTGCCTCAGCTTCCCGAGTAGCTGGGATTACAAGCAAGAACCACCGTGATCAGCTAATTTTTGTGTTTTTTTTTAGTAGAGATGGGGGTTTGCCATGTTGGCCAAGCGCATCTTGAGCTCCTGACCTCAGGTGATCCACCTACCTTGGCCTCCCAAAGTGCTGGGATTACAGGCACGAGCCATTGTGCCCCACTGAAGAGACTGGATTTTCATTGCACTTAGGCAAATAATCATATTGCCATAAGAATACTCACAAATAGTTTTTGAATTCTGGAAGAATCGAGTAAGGAGAAAAAATCAAATGCTTTTATCTTTGTTTAAAAAAGTATAATTTATCAAATTGCTGTAAATTATAGATAAAAAGAAAATTTTTTCTTAAATCTGGAGAACAAAACATTTAAGACAAGAATCAATAGTGTTTTAAATAAAAGTGATAAAAATAATATTATTTTTTGAGATAGAGTCTCGTTTGGTCACCCAGGCTGAAGTGCAGTGGCATGATCTCAGCTCATTATAACCTCCGCCTGCTGGGTTCAAACTATTCTCCTGCCTCAGCCTCCTGAGTAACTAGAATTACAGGTGCTCACCACCAGTCTTGCTCTGTTGCCCAGGCTGGAGTGCAGTGTTGCGATCTCAGCTCACTGCAAGCTCCGCCTCCCGGGTTCATGCCATTCTGCCTCAGCCTCCCAAATAGCTGGGACTACAGGTGCCTGCCATCACGCCTGGCTAAATTTTTGGTATTTTTAGTAGAGATGGGGTTTCACCATGTTAGCCAGGATTGTCTTGATCTCCTGACCTCGTGATCCACCCGTCTCAGCCTCCCAAAGTGCTGGGATTACAGGCATGAGCCACCATGCCTGGCCAAAAACATCTTTATCAATTACTTAATTCATGTAATTAATTTTTGTCCTGGTTGATCTTGATTACTAGTTTCATGGACCCATCAATTTATTTATTAGAGATCTGGACATTTTTATTTAGTCCATTGATCTCAAAGTTAACAGAAACCTGTATTTAAGAGTATTTGTTAGAATCTTTTGCATTAATCTGATTGCAAATGTTTTTAGAGAAGAATTCAAAACTGTGGATGACAAAAACTTAGAATAGCCGTAGTTAAAAATCTGATGAAAGTTTATAACCAACAAGAAATTTAGTTATTTCTATTTTATATAGCATTTTAAGATAACCAGAATTATGACCAAGATATATTTCTATAAATTTGTTTATACTTTTTTCTTTTATTCTCATCTGATATTTTTATAAATTTACAGAATTTTCAAAACTTTCATATCAACAACATACCAATAAATGCAACTAAAAGAAGATCTAGTATCACTTACCATTTGACAGTGTTTCTTGTATGATTTACCAAATAACAGTAATCATTTAATATCCCCATCTACAAGATGAGAGGTTTATCTCTTGAGACTTTCCAGGGGCCCGATTAGAAAAATCTCAAGGTTAATTCTAGGTCATAAAGACTTAGGTTAGGATTTGGTTTTGGGGAAGTTTGTCAATGATGTTAAAAAGCTTAAAATATTTGATTGAAACAGAATCACAGATCACTGAAAAATAATAGTCATTCACTTAACTAAAGTGATAGTCAAGGTTTCAGAAGCAATACAGAAAGTTACATAGATGTAAACACCTTAAACTTTTTCAATATCAGTTTTTCTAAGTAATCAAAAACCTAATAAAGATAACACAATAAATTATCTTGATAAAAAAAGTTTTTTTTTGGCTCAGTAACCAAAAAGTTAAAAAGAAAATCTTCTGCAGAATGATCGTTTCTCCTTACTGGAATCTCACTAATATAACCTGGAAGTTGAACCTAATGAAAAATATACTTGATTTTAATCATACACAGGAAGAATATGTCCAAGATTGTGAGTGTACACTATATTATAGAAGAATGTAAACAAGAAAACTAATACCTTGAGAAAGAAAATACATGGCCTTAGTAACAGCATGGAAAAGTTTCCTGGTTACATGGTACAATTCAGACATATTGAGAAAAGCCAAGAGTGTAGAATCAAATTATACTGGAGGAAAACATTGCTTTTCTAGGCTTTTAAGAGAAACACTTCAGCATCAGACCATAACAGCAGAGTTAGAACTGGCGGGGAAAAAAAAAGATGTAAAAGTTGACAAAAAAGGTTGAAGGAGAGAATTATCACCCCAGCCAAGCAAAAAAATACTCCTTTTCAAGGGGAGAAAGTTCAGAAGGCAAGGATCTTTTGCTGCAAGTCATGTGCTGCAAGGTACAGCAGAAGTTGAACTTCTAAGACATAAATTTGAGAAATTTCAAAAGGAAAACTTTACCTCAAGGAATGAATTACCATTGTAAATAAAGAGGACCATATTTTTAAGCCAAAACTGGGGAAATTAATTAGATCTCAGGAAATGTGGCTGCAGTTTAGAAGATTGTTGTTAAAAAAAAAACAGATTTTAGAATTAAAAATAAAAACCTCTTGCAATTTTATTAAGAGCAGACCAATACTTCAAAAAAATCTTGTTGTTCTAAATAGAGGGTCACATTTTTTTGGTTTAGTATCAGTGTATTTTTAGTATCAAATTTCAATCTTTAGAAACATTTATAAATAATTGCCTTCTAATTATAAACAACTTGATCATACACAAAATTTATTTCATAACTTCCCCCTTTATGAACCTTTTTATAACTTACTTGGACCATAGTGGACATGCTTGTACTTTTTGCTTTTTTCTATACTTCCTGTTTCTTAAATAACTAGTCATTTTGCTTTAGGACAACAATTTACCACATAAGATTCTTTCTCAAATAAATTTTTTTATATTATTTATATTTTGATTCATAGACCTAAATATATTTAGTATTATTATAAAATTGAAGAAGCCAAGAACAAACTTACATTTATTTAGCAATTTGTTTGTTTTTTCTTATTTGGATATGAACCAGACATTTAATGAGTACCTATTATTTAATTTACCATAACTTTAAGATTTTAGATTACATGAAAAGTTTATTTATAAACATTTATTCTATTTATAATCAACTAACTTTTTAAACAATTATATCTAGAGTTTATATGTATAATCATCTAATTTTTTTAACAATTATATCTCGAGTTTACTATGAAAATTGAAGTATTAGAGCTAGTCATTAAGTTCTTTCATTTGCCAATTTGGTAGCCTGTTAATGTCAAGTGTTTACCTAAGTAAGAGCCTTAAATTTAAATAAATGGGTATTTAGTTGATAACTCACAAGCTATAGCTGTTTTTATTGAATCAGCAATATTAAAATAATCTTATCAAAAATTGCACAAAAATCATTCTGTTTTAGGCTGGGTTCACAGCTTTATAACCTTAAAGGATCTAACAGAGGCAAATAAAAAACCGTCTAATCAGTAAACCCAGTCAAAAAATATATGTTGACAATTTTGAAGACATTTCTAATTTTATGTTACCAACAATTTTGAAGCCAATTAATATATCCAATATTTACTTAAGTCATGTGAACGAAAAAAATTTTGGTTAATTGCCGTATATTTTATATGAGTGCTCATTTATCTAAAAAGAATTCTTTGGGGAATTTTTGGCCAGCTATGCCAGATTTTGCCATGTAGACACAACATGAAACACAATACATGTACATATGTGTAAACACATCTAAACACATATACACACACACCAAGATCTTACAGCATCAGCAGTAAGCAAATAACTGTGGAAATGACTTTAAATAGGCATAGTTAAAAACATAATTGACAAGAAAATTTGGTTATTTCTGTGGTTTACAATAACTTAACATAATAACCATAATTATGATTGGTAGCATATACTCAGACATATTAAAATTTTAGAAACCCCATAAATTTTGGAACATATATTAATATCATTCACTAAAATATAGCCTGAAGAAGGTTAAACATTAGTTTTTATTTTGACAATGCTTCTCATGTAACTTAACATGTCAAATAATCCTGCTAACCTCTCTTTTGGATGCTTCAGGAGCCCTCTGTAGCACCTCAAAGTTAGAGGTCAGAAAAGACAATTTTGAATGTGAAATTTGGTTTTGGGAAGCTTATCAAATATGTTAAGGTTTAAAACACTTAATATTATGAAATAGAATCCCAGGCCAACATAAGTCAGTCATTTAGCCAAAATGATGACTCAAAAATATAAAAGGCATAAACCTTTACTCATTGATGGAGGGAAGACTTAGCTTTCAAATAATTGGTCTCTTGTCTTTCCCTTCTTTTTGTGGTAGTTTATTCAAAAGGCAAACAAAAATGTTTCATTTTTAAAAACATAGCATAAAAATCTTGTTCAAGAGAGAAAGCCAATTTTACCATTGCATTAGTGCATTATTGATGTCAACCCCCATTCTTAATAAAACCTTATAGACAAATATGTTCAATTTTAATGTCTGACCATAAGATAAGATTCTCATAAGTCTTTTTTATAACCCTTTACAATTTTTGTTAAACAGCAGATCAGTGCTCTAAGGAAACTGTTGTGCTTTTATTCCAATGTTCAATTTACAGAAAAAACTGAATAATACCCCTTTAAATTTAGCCAATATGTTCACACATAGAATCTCTGTTACAATTAATTTTTCACAAATGTTTCACAACTTCTTCAAACCTTTAGCTTTATCCTAATTTAAAACAATAATTTAGCCCTCTAAACTAGGCAAAAATTTACATTTCCATGCCTTGTTATAATCTTTTAGTAAAAGCACATTTTGCTTTCCTTACACACTTTGTGTGTAAAACTTTTTTTAGTAGTCTTAATTACATGTTACAATGTTAATTCTTAGCAATTTTAATTTTTGGTGAAAACCCTGTTAAGTAAGTGATTTTAATTATGTACTAGGTTTGGAGCCTAGGACACCAGACAGAAGTACAGATAAGATCTGACTCTTTTCAGCATAGCTAGGGGTGTGGTTAATTCCACATGTCCCTAGGTCTGACCTAGCTGTTAAGCAGGCAAGTTGAACAATTTTCAAAAGCCAAAGAAGCAGTTTATGACCTTAAAGCATTTAGTAAACCTAATATCTGACCTACCTAATTTACTTATTTTATTTTATTATTTTTTGTTTTTTTGAGATGGAGTCTTGCTCTGTCACCCAGGCTGGAGTGCAGTGGTGCGATCTTGGCTCACTGCAACCTCCACCTCCCAGGCTCAAGCAATTCTCCTGCCTCAGCCTCCTGAGTAGCTGGGATTACAGGCATGTGCCACCACGTCCGGCTAATTTTTGTATTTTTAGTAGAGATGGGGCTTTACCATGTTGGCCAGCCTGGTCTTGAACTCCTGACTCAAGGGATCTGCCTGCCTTGGCCTCCCAAAGTGCTGGGATTACGAGCATGAGCCACTGCACCCAGCCTGACCTACCTAATTTAGACCAAATGTCTTTATTTTACCAATAATCTTTAAAACTGTTTTTATTTCTCAAAGATTACTAAAGTCACGTGAACTACAAGGCATTGCAGTTTTTTCTTTCAAAATATTTTATTTAAACCTTATTTTTCTTTAAGCCAATTACTGAAAGTTTGTTTATATAAACATTACACACACAACACATATATAACTACACAGACAGAAAAAGATCCAGTAGTTGTAAGATCTTTCATTTGCCAGTTTTTAAGCTTCTTAATTAGATTACTGGCTTCAGGGTGGAGTCCTTCAAGGAGCAGGGCCAGGAAAGGATGCAGTTTCTAGGAACTAATAAGGAGGCACAACTGGATGACAAAAACAGATCTCCAAAATAAGGGGCCCATTTTTATATCACATCCTGGATCCCCAAAAAGAGGAAAATGCTATAGGAGAAGATGGTGCAATGCTTTTACCATGCATTTAATTGCATGGCAACCCAAAGCCAATCAGCCCATTTTGCAATCAGCCTGTCCCCTATGGGAGTCAATTAATTTGACTCCTAGTAGGGGGTGGGGATTTTTCGTTACCTTCTAGGTGGCCAAGAGCATGCTTCTCTGATTCAAGCATGAGAAGTATCCCCCCATAACTGCCATTAATCATCTCTAAAAGTATATTTCCTACCTAGTTATGACACACAAAAGTTCTCTCATAATGCAAGTAATTTTTGATACCCCCAAAACTGAAAACCTTCAGATAACACAATGCAAAATCTATTTACTTTCAATTCCTGGGGTTTCATGAGGAAAACCGAGATTTTTTCCCAAAACCGGGTCTGTGGCACTTCCTCTGTTTTTCCTAATGAGTCCCAGACTATTGGAAGTTATCTTAGGTCTCCTCATGTGTGCATTGAGCGTGGCAAGAAGACAAAATGGAGAAAAACAATCCAGTTGACTGAGAAGAAAAAACAAACAAACCTATTTTCTTCAGAAAAATAAGATCCAAGAAGAGAATAAAAACCCATAAAGGCCATTTAAATATACATATAGCTTGGATATATGTATCCAAGTCAGCTTTAATTAAACTGACTTTTAACCATAGCACTGTCTAACAAAAACGTCCTTTTAATTTCTCATTACTCTACTTTAGCCAGGCCAAACAGCCAATATATCTGGCTTTTAAACTTTGCCAAAAGTAACCCTACAAGTGAAACCAACAAACCTCAACTAAGGTTATGACTTAACCATGAGTGTATGAGGTATTTTCAATTTTTACACAATTAAGAATCTTCAAAGGTGACTCAGAGAAAGGAAAATTTAAGAAGGGAAGCCAGAAGTTGTTAATGGAGGGGAAGAGAATCAACAAATGGTAAAGGTCACAGAGATGTCCACCAGAATGTACTCATTCTGTAAGCCAGGATCGAACCCAGGCTGCCATTATAAAATGGCAAACCCTTAGCCGCTGAGCTAAAACACTGGGCAGTTTCCATTGCTCTTCCCACGAAGAGTCTAGAGCAGTCAATTTTGAACTTGCAATGGCTTTTAACTACTCAAAATAATTTTTAGAGCTAACTATGATATGAATCCCAAAATTCCTCTTCCCTAGATGGCAGAGACCAAGAGAAAGTACTGCCGTGTGGTTACAAGCTCAAGCTCCCAAGGACGAAAAACAAGATGGAGACCTCATCCAATTTTTGGTTGTTTCAGGAACCTGTAGCAAAGTTTGTAACCATAGGCAAAAGCCTCTCAATTTTGCAAGTTGCCACCCAACTAGCTGCATGGAGGACCCAAATTAACATTTTCCATTCTGGCCAGAGCAAAATATATGTGACAAAACATAGACATTAGCCACTCTGCTTAGCACCCACTATGGAACTGGTGAGGCTCAAACTTGCCCCCAGTTGGTCCCTGTCATCTTTAATACATTAAAGATGGATTAAAGGAGTTTCAACATATGGTCTTCGGGCAAGATGGCCTCCCTGAGTAACAGAAAAGAAAGGGAAAGAAGAGAAAGGGAGAAAAGCATTGCCTGTGGCAGAGTGGGGAAGATGAGGAGCTCAGGGAGGCCAGAGAAAGACCCACCCATTGCAGAGATACTGAATCAAAAGTTCAGGCGGCTGATTGTTGGTCATGAAGGGATCTTTTCGAGCAGTCCCATCAGCTCGCAAATTTTGCCCTTTGGGGAGAAAAAGTTCCCCACATTCTATGGTCCAGTACATGCCTAATCCTATCACCCACTGGTGTTAGCAAAGAGTGCAAGGCAGATCACTCCAAAGAGAATAGCGGTTAACCCCATAGTGCCAAATCCATGTTTAACCAAGAAGGACCTTACTGACGGGGAAGGCCTCTAACCCAATCCTATCCTTTTCCAGGCAAAATGAACCCACTACTCACCCAAAGTCAGCCAGTTGGTGCTGCGGTCTATTTCCTTTGGATCGGGATCATAACTAAGCTAAAAGGTTAGCAGATTTAATTTTTTAAGTCAATGAGTCACATAAGCTTTCCATTTGCCTTTTGTAAAGTCTTTAAATAAAAATACTGAAATCTTTTTAGAAGCTTCCGCATATCAATAGACATCCTTAGATGAGGCTAACTTGGGAGCCTTCCTTTTCAGATGCACTTCTGTGCAGTTTTGTTCATTTAGAACATTCCACTCTAAGTTATCTTTAGTAAGATTTCACCATTTCTATAAGACTTTGCCGCTTCCGGGGCCTAACACTTATGCATGTATTAGCCAGAAGGAACTCAGTTCTTCAGAAATTAAGGATCCAATTTTTACCTCAGATTTTGGCTTTGCTCTCAGGTTCCTTTGATCAACTTAGCCAATGATTTTTCTCCTACCAAAGTGCGTAAGAAAAACGAAACAAGGCCAGATGCAGTACCTCACACTTGTAATCCCAGCTCTTTGGGAGGCCGAGGCGGGTGGATCACCTGAGGTCAGGAGTTCAAGACCAGCCTGGCCAACATGGTGAAACCCCCATCTCTACTAAAAATACAAAAAATTAGCAGGGCATGGTGGCAGATGCCTGTAATCCCAGCTACTCAGGAGGCTGAGGCAGGAGAATCACTTGAACCTGGGAGGCAGAGGTTGCAGTGAGCTGAGATTGCACCACTGCACTCCAGCCTGGGCAACAAGGCGAGACTGTCTCAAAAAAAAAAAAAAAAAGGAAAAAGAAACAAAGGGGTAAAACACAAAAATCCCTGTGAATTTTCAATAGCCAAATTTTACACCCCCTGCAATATTACCATTTACTACCAGTTTCTTTCTGACCCAGTCAGATGTAAGAGGCCTCTAGCTGAATCCAAGCCAGTTAATTACCGGATCAAATCCATTCCTCGAACCAGCCCAGTTTCTGTCATGACTTCCAAACCCAGTTTGGAACAGAAATTTGCTCAAAAAAACTTGGAGAGCTCAAAACACAAATCCGTGGAGCTCTGACATTGGAGAGAAAACTTACCATGACCTCCAACTGCTCTGAGAGATCAACAGACACAAATAGGTCCTGCAGGTACCTGGCTTCAGTCACTCAGCACTCCTGGGAGCCGTTAGAAGCTCTGCTTCAGATCCACTCTGACACCATCTGATGAAAGAAAAACTTCAGCTGAATTAAATTTAAAGACGCTTAAGTGAGCAAGCAATGAATGATTCGTGAATCCGGCAGCCTTCTGAGCCAGAGTAGGCTCAGAGACTCCAGCACAGCCACATGGTGGAGGAAGATTTATGGACAGAGAAAGGAAAGTGAAGTACAGAGAAAGGAAAGTGAAGTACACAAAATGGAAGAGAGGTACAGAAATAGCTGATTAGTTACAGCTCGGTGTTCACCTTATTTGAACAGAGTTCGAACAGTTGGCTACATTTGATTGGCCAAAACTCGGTGATTAGCACAAGTGTAGACTACAGTCTGTTTACACCTCCACTTGTTATAGTTCATGATGTACAGAAAAACCTTTAGGCTTAACTTAAAATATGTAAGGAGGCAGCTTTAGGCTAAACTTGATTTATTTTTTATTATATTTTTGAGACGGAGTCTCGCTTAGTCACCCAGGCTGGAGTGCAGTGGCGTGATCTCGGCTCGTTCCAACCTCCATCTCCTGGGTTTAAGCGATTCTCCTGCCTCAGCCTCTCAAGTAGCTGGGACTACAGGCATATGCCACCATTCCTGGCTATTTTTTGTATTTTTAGTAGAGATGGGGTTTCACCACGTTGGCCAAGCTGGTCTCAAACTCCTGACCTCAGGTAATCTGCCTGCCTTGGCCTCCCAAAGTGCTGGGATTAGAGGCGTGAGCCACCGCACCTGGCCAGCTAAACTTGATTTAACAGTAACTTCTGGGAGATAGATTTTTTGTATAATGGAATAGTTACTCTAATTATAAGCTGCTATTATAACCTCATTTGGATCTGGGAATTTTCTCATGTGATGTATGTACACACACACACACACACACACGACAAATATTGCAATATTCTTTTTTGTCTATGTTTGTGTGTCCTTGTAGAACTTTATGTAGCCCAGTCTGGAAGTGTAGAGAAAGTGTATCTGTTTCAGAGTGAAACTGCTCTAGGGGATGGGAAATTTTGAGTTTATTATTTCCATGAGAAAATGGAATGGGGCTTCTTTTGGGGGAAGATTTAAAATTATCTGTGGAAAAAATGAGTTGGACTTGATAATGTAAGATGGGAAATTTTTCATTGTTATATTCAATGAGATAGATACAAATACTGGTTTCCTTAATATTTCTGAAATTGTATTATTGGCTGTGATAGATGAGATTACTGTTTAAACATATTCACTCTTCCACCTCTCCATTTCATTGGAAGAGTGTAGTTACTGGTTCTATTAATGTTGGGCATGGCTCTGACTTGCTTTGGCCTCAGTGTAGGTGGGGGACAGTTCTTTGCCTCTCGACTGTGCTCAGCCATGCAGCTTGCTTTGGTCAACGGATGTTAGCCAATGTGACTCACGGAGGAATGGAAATGACCTTGCATAGCTGGGCTTGTCCTCTTGACCTGCTGCCATCTCCATGCATAACACTTCTTTTGAACTTCTCCTTCAGCCTGAGCCCCGGATGGAACATCAGTGGAGAAGTTTAAATCTCAGTGAGGAGCCAAGTCCAATTGGACTCATAGCTTGAAACAGAGCTGCCCCATTGAGCTCAGCCTAGGTCAGCTAGCCCCAGCTGACCTGCAGTCATGTCAATTGTATGTCATTGAGATTTTGTGGCTCTTTTTTATGCAGCTTTAGCTAACTGATATATCACCATATCAGGGAAATTTGGTAGGACAACATAGCTAAGCACAATCTGAGATGGGGAATAGAATAGGGTAAATTCTCTGTTCAAAGCATATGGTAATCTGGTGCATATTTTACTTATTATCCCATCTGTGCCCTTTTTTATAATATGTCTTTGGAAGTGAAACTGTACAACCAGTGTCTATGTAACACTCAGTCTATTGTCCATGTAACATTCAGTCTACTGAACTGCTTTAAAATATTAGTTGAATGACAGTAGACTGAACGAATCTCTGTAGTTCCAGAAGGCAGGGAGAAGGATTGGGAGAGTCGATACAAAGTGTGCAGCCAGGGCTGCGTTGGTATTTTTCCTCTGATGTGCTCCACAGAAGGGCAGCTGACCCACTGTGGGTTGATAATTTCACTGGTTCACAGAAGACAGGGAATATAGGCCTTTAGGGAAATAATGTGCCTTTGTCTTTGTCTTTCTCTTTTTCTCTTTCAAGGGGGAAAGTGCTGTTCTGGGCTGGTCGGATTTAAGGTCATGGATTGGACCATGCGATAAAACTTTAGTGGCAGATGGCAACTTCCTTGAAATAGAGTGGAGAACAAGGGTGGCAGCATTGGTGAGTAGGGGCAGGGAGGAGGCAGTAGGGAAGTCCGGCTTTACCCTGGAGAGAAGAAGATGTGGGGGTGGGGAGGGCAGGGCCAGCTGTTTGGGTGGGAGGCAGGGAAGGTGTTGGCTGCCCAGCTGACATCTCTTATCTCTTTCCTGGGGCCAGAGTAGGTTATTTTACAGCGCAGCCTCTTTATGGCCTCAGTAGAGAAGCAAAGGCAAACAAAGAACAGGTGATCCCTTAGGGCCCAAGGAGACGCCTCCTACAGCAGGTGTGCCCACTTCAGCAGCCCTGCTGGCCAGAATCTCTAGTTAGAAGGCTTCTCGGAAGTCCAGGCCCTTATCGGCTTCCGAATCTGAAGTCCTAGGAACCCTCCCTCACACCTCCCTCCTATGTGGCTTTGAAAAGACTTTGATATTCTATCCCTATCCCTTAATTATTTGAACCCTCACCAGTTTGTAATGAGCCTGAACCCATCTTTGCTCCATTTTACAGATGACGAAACTGAGGCTGGAATTGTTGTTGCCAAGCTTCTTTGCCCTTTGTACCATGGGATTTAATTACATATATTTTATGGATTTTTTCCTTTGTAAAGTTGTAATCATTCATTCTTTTTTAATAGAGAGAAATTTAGAAAAGGAAACAAAGCAAAAAATGACCTAAAATCCTATGGGTCAGATAACTCCCGTTAATATTCTTTCCTTATTTCCCCCAGTTCTATTTCCAGAGGTTACCATTTTCAATTTTTATTTCTGTTTTATTCTATAAAGATGAAGAAAATTTTTGACACCTTTAAAAATATAATTTAAATCATCTTAAACTTATAGAAAAGTTGTAAGTGAGGATAAAGAACATTAATTTTTCTGTGCCATTTGAGAGCATGATCCCAGCAATTTGCAATGAACACCTTGCTACTGCCTTATCTGCAGGCTCCACTGAAGTTTCATCAGCTGTCCCAAGATACACAGGTTTCTTTCTCCTGTCTCTGGTGTCCTTCAATCTGGAACGGTTCTCCCTTCTTTCCTTGACTTCCATGGCCTTATGTTTCCTGATGACAGGTCAGTTATTCTGTAGTGTGTCCCTCACCTGGGTCGAGGCTGATGCTTCTTCAGGGTTTGATTCACTTGCATGCACCTTCAGCAAGAAGATCACAGAAGCTATGCTGTGTTCTCCTTGCATCCTGTCATGCGGTGAGTAATTCCACTCTAGGATTAGTGATGGTGTTTGCTATTATCATTTGATTACAGAGGTGACTGCCAGCTTTCTCCACTGTAAGGTGACTCCTCTCTTTGTAATAAACAAGTATTTTGTGATGAGGCACAATGAAACCATGAAAATATTCCATTCCTCATCAAACTGTCACTTTATTCCATCGTTTACTTATATTGAAATGGACTCAGATTTTTATTTTATTCAGTAGGCTATTATCCATCATCATTATTATTTACTTTGATGCTCACATGGTCCAAGATTTGGCCATCAGGGGCCCCTTCAAGCCAGATTCTGGGCTTTTCTGGCCTGCACCCATCATTCTTAGAGTACTTCGTTACTTTCTAGCTCCCAAGATCTTTCGGGTTTATCTTGGGCTTTCCCGGCCCCTGCCCTGGAATCAGCCATTTTCTGAAGGAGCCTTGGATTCTTTTAATGGAGAATGGCATTTAGAAGTCAATATACGGGTGCCAGGAGTGTTCGTTGCTATTGGGATATCACTGCTCCCAGACTCTGTGGACACAGCAAGGATATATAAGCACACACACTATTACATCAATATTTATCTCTCTATATAGAACACCATGAGCTCACTTCAATACTTTCAATTCTAATCAAAACCACAGGGCTTATTCTGGGTTTCCCTCCTTCCATATTCATGACTGCCTTCTCCATGAGTGAGAAAACTGGCTCCCAGCTTTGCTCGGTTGGTCCCCCTGCATGTACCCAATCTCCCATAGCAGAACTCTGCCCCTCCACTCATTCTGCGTGGCTCTGGCATCCACACTTGGTTGTCCCCTTCTGCCATGTGGACTTTCATTTGACAGTACTTGGACTCTAACACTCTGTGCTAGGCCACTGTGCCCCTGCCTCCCTGCATGACCACTCTTAGTCCTATTCTGGCTCTGACATGCCATGCCAGGCTCCCCCACGCCAGATGGGTGCCATCTGGTACATATCCAGTGTGCTCAGCTTAGACTGCCCGGGCTATGATGGCTACTGCCCCACCCATGCCCATGTGCTGCATGCATCTTATGAAGGCATCTGGTTTATTTTCCCTGCTCATCAGTTCAATCAGCATGTGCTACCAATGTAGTGCACCAGCATACCATCTGTGGATCTGTGGGATGTTCAGAAGATCAAGGTCTCTGTAGACCACACTATAACAGAAAGCTGGAAAATGAACATGATCTAGGACGAGACACTGATTTTGTATTTCTATCCTTGCCAGGTGAAAGCAAACTTCTGCTGGTTCTTACTGATATAGATGGGGAGAAAACATAAGCTGAGTCAATAGCTACATACTAAGTGCTAAGAGTGGTTAAGTTGTTCTATGCTGCATTTAGAAAAGCAGCTAAAATTGGAGTTATTGCCTGATTAAATTTATGACGACATATAGTCATTCTCCAAGATTCAGCAACTTCCTGCACAGGCTAAAGAGCTAAAGAGGTGAGCCAAGTGGGCAGAAATGTGACAGGCATCCCTTTCCCTGCATCTTTCAAGTCTTTAATCATGGCACCAATCCCTGTAATTCCCCTAGAAATACAGTAATGCTGGTTTACTATTTGGGTAGGGAAAGAAAATCCCAGGCTCCTGGGTCAGTTCAACCATTTCTTTGACCTCATCTCTCCTTGCTTGATTTTAGTACCAGTTGTGCTGGAGCGCCTTCTAATATGGTTTGTCTCTGTGTCCCCACCCAAATCTCATCTCTAATTGTCATCTCCACATGCCAGGGAGGTACCTGGTGGGAGGTAATTGGATTATGGGGGCAGTTTACCCCATGCTGTTCTCGTGATGGTAAGTTTCCACGAGATCTGATGGTTTAAAGGTGTTTGGCAGTCCCCAGCCTCTTTCCTGCCGCCATGTAAGATGTACCTTGCTTCCCTTTCTGCCATGGTTGTAAGTTTTCTGAGGCCTCCCCGGCCATGTGGAACTGCTAGTCAATTAAACCTGTTTTGTTTATATATTACCCAGTCTTAGGTAGATCTTTATAGCAGTGTGAAAATGGACTAATACACTTTCTTAATGAACTCCCTCAGAAAGGATTCAGGAAATATAAGCCTGCAAGTTTAGAAATATCCTTATTCTACCCTTACACTTGATATTATGGCTGAGATGAGAGTTTTAGGTTCAAAATATATTTCCAGGAGTCCTAAAAATATAGTTCCATCTTTTCATAGTCTTCCACCATCCTATGTTGTTGACAAGACTGAGAATGGTCTCTGTCTCTCCTTTTCTTTGTAGGCAACCTGTCTCTTCCTGCTCCCACCCGTGGAACATTTTAGAATCTTCTTCTTTTTTTTTTTTTTTTTTTTTTTTTGGTGTTTTGAAATTTTGCAGTACTGGTCTAGGTGTGGGGCAGTTCCCTGGGCTTCCTTTTAATCTGTAGCTCTGGAATACTCTTGCTATTGATGATTCTATGTGTCGACTATTTTGCCCACACCCCACTCAGATGCATTCTCTACTGTGGTTCTCTGTTATTCCCTGTGCCTGGGAAGCCTGATGGCTCCTGTGCTGGCAGGGCTCCAGCTGGGTTTGGTCAATGGGAGGGACTGACAGGAGACTGGAAGTGGAAGGAGAGAGAGGTGGGTATATTTCTTTTCTACTTCGCCTTGCTTTGATGCTGTCTGGAGGCGGTGGCATGCCTCCACACTACAGAAGCTCCCACTGGGGGCCCTTCCTCTGCAGTCCTCTGTCTGTGGTAATGTGGTTTTCTCCTTTTGTTCTTTTAGCTGTAGGGTGGTAACTGCTTCTCTCTTCTGCCAGTCTCTGGGCGCCTCACCATTTCTTGTTTTTTTCCTTTAACCCTTCCCACACCTCTGTAAGTTACCTTTTTATTAAAGTCCCTTTGTTTGAAAATCTAGGGGTGAATTATGTGTCCTGTGCAGACTATGACTGATATGCTGGTTTCATTGTCTTGATTTTTCCTTCCTGGAAATTTTAGTAATTGGATGATGGGTCATTAGTGTTAATTATCCATGTCTCTTATTTTAGCTCTGAAGTTTTCTGTCTTTTTGTGTTTTTGCTCTACGTTATGGGATATTTCCTTAGCTGGTTCTCCCATCCCTTCTAATGATGTGTTTTCAAATTTCAGCAGTCATGCTTAGTTTTCAAGGGTTTTTTCTTGCTTTCGTGGTCTCTCTTATTTCATGGCAATCTGCTCTTGTTATATGGATTCAGTAATTTCTCTAATTTAGGCACCTAAAGGAAGTTTTTGATCTCTTAAAGTTATTTTCTATTCCCTGAGTTATTTCAGCTTCTTTTGGGGTCAGTTATTTTGTTTATTCATCTTGACCTATCTCCTTTGTGCTGTTGATTTTCTAAATGTGTGAGGATCTTTGGTTCTCTGTTATAAGTACCGGAAAATAAACTGGTTTCCCCAGATAGCTGATGTGGCTTCCCTCTGCTGTAGCCTTCCATGAAAAAAGTAGGACAGCTTCCGGGTGCTATATGTGAGTGGATCATGCTTGGCAGCTGCCCTTCAGAATGCACAGGTTGGAGGCAGGGATGGCCAAGGACATTTCTCAGGGAGTTGTGTGTATGGGATGGGTCTCTGAGAATGGAGAGCTTGATGAGTTCAGGCCGTGGAAGCAACATCTACACAAGCCTGGATCTGAGAAACTCAACCATACTCCCTGAAAATGAAGAGTTTACGTGCAGAATGAGTCTGGAGGAGGCAGCCCTAGAAGGGCTGAAAGAGGAATAGAGTCAGACTGATTTCAGAGGGACCCATCCTAGAGGGACCGCTGCCATGATTCCATGGGGACATTTCCAATGGGAGCCACAGGAGGTTTCACTGGAGAGTTGTGTATGTCTGTCCAGTGTCTAGGAGGTGCTCACCATGGCTGAGCTTGCAGGGCCTCTTAGGACTGTCCAGGTGAGATGCATGGGTTGTGATGTGGGTTTGGAGAGGTTTCCAGATAGAATTGGTCGTGATGGCCCATTAGCTCTGGGGCAGAGGCTCAGGGAGGTGGGCAGGCATGCAGGACACAGGAATGCTAATAGCCACAGCTCTGCAGGGTGTTTCCCGCCCATAACTGTGTGGAGAGCCGTCCTCATCTCAACTCATTCTTGCCACAGCAGCTCCCGAGGCAAACTTCCTTATTAGCTCCACTTTGCAAATGAGAATCTGAGGCAATGCGAGACGGCTTCTGTGCCCGGCTTGTGACCAGTCGCCACGCTGACTCTCAATGTGATGTAAGCAACTGTGAATGGGCCTGATTCCAAATCCCAGCAAATTTATAGTAAGGAGGGTGGCTGGGGTCTATCCATTCCCTGACTAGCTGATCTTCAGCTTCCTCATAGGACCAGGGGGAATACTGAGCATGCAGCGGACTGAGGTTCAGAGAGGTCATGTGGAGCACTGCACACACCTAAGGGAGTCGTGCGCCTGTCTGACTTCGGGGTGATTCATGAGGAACATTCCTGATGGGGTGGGAAGGGAACCTGTCACTAAGCTATTTAGGAGAATCAGTCTCCAGCGGGTCACACCAGCCAGCCACTTTTATGGCAGAAGGAAAATCCTACCCAGCCCCTTCCCCAGAGATGGCGGAATGCGGCCTGGCTGACTGGCAGAGCCTCTCAGGCTGTGCTCCGGACCCTGGACTCCAGCAAGGGGGAAGAACAGCAGCTCCCAGTTCTTTCTTATAGACTGCTTTCTTGAGGAGCTTCAAGTGCTCTGGCTATGATTGGTGCGGGGCTCTGCTGCCTCCAGGGGGTGCTGTCTCCTTTCCCTAGCAGAGGCAAAGGGTCTGGCAGCCAACTCTGGGAGTATTGGTTTAACCTGAAATCTGTGCTAGGAAGAGCTACCTACCCCTCTCCTGGGCATTATGGTCCTGAAGGAAGAGCTTGGACTTTGGATTGAAAGTCCAGCCCTACCATCTACAAGTTGGCTGGCTGAGACAAGACACTCTACTTCTTCGAGGCTCAGTTTTCTCGCCTGTGAGATGGGATGATCACACCACACCAGTTAGGCATGAGGATGGACTAAGGGCAGGTTCACATGCTTCTGCCTGGCATGGGAGCTGTTTGCTGCTTTTCCCACCATTTCAGCTCTTCTGCTGTTCTCTGACCCACAAGAGCTAGGGCTCAGGCTGCATGCCTTGGGCAGTAGTTCTCAAATATGTCTATGTGGAAGCTTGCCTCCATGGGCTTACCAGCAAATCCAGACCCCACACAGCTGCCCTGCAAGAAGGAGGTGACAGTGGCTGAGTTCTTACCTGCACAGAGGACGGGTGTCCATAGAGCTCCCAGCTGGAGTTGAGCAGTTTCTGGTCAAGCAATGTTCTCTGATTTTACACGTCTGGAAGCTACCATTACAATCAGGTCTCCTTAAATGTCCTCCCTCCCTCCCTCCCTCCCTTTCTTCCTTCCTTCCTTTCTTTCTTTGTCAGATGCTGTGTGTGGACTTGTGCTGGGATCTGGAGGCAGAGACAAGAGCTTTGACCTAGACATAGGGGAGTGGGGAGACAAAGGTGCTCAGGCAGACAACCAACTAGGCTGCTACATCTGCCTCTGCAGCAGAGCATGGGAGGGTGGCAGGAATTTGTCATGGCAGCAGGGACATCGGAGCTGGGGTGCAACGGAGGAGCAGCAGCTTTCCAGGTAGTCGAGACAGGAAGGAGCACGGTCCAGAAAGAAGAGATGACAGGTGCCAGTCTACAGCGACAGTGAGCAGAGGCCTGGGTGCTTGGCAGCTGGGTTCGCATCCTGGATCTGGCTCTTTCTTAGCTGAGTGACTTTGGGCAAGTTGCTCAATCACTGAGTGTCACTTTGCTTCATCAGCACAATGGGAATAAAAATGCCGACCTCTCAGAACTGTTGTGATGATTAACTAAGGTAGTGTCTGCAGAGTCTATGCACTACAAATGGCAGCTGCCATTCTAGAGGGACCACTGCCATGACTTCATGGGGACATTTCCATGGAGAGCCACAGGAGGTTCACTGGACAGGTGTGTATGTCCAGTGTTTAGGAGGTGCTCTTGAAGCAGATCTGTTACTCTCAGGAGGTCCTCTAAGCACACATGTGACTTTGCCATGTGGGGGTGGGGGGCAGGGAATTATAAGCTAGTGTATTCAAAACAGGAGCAGCCATTGTAAGCAAAGCTGTTCCATTACAGCCAAGTCGTGTGCATCTCAGCTCCAAAGGAGAAAGTGACCATTCTCATTGAATTCTCATCGCCACAACCTTGGGACTGCCTGAGATAAGACACTCCACTTCCAGGGCCCACCCTGAGTTTTCACTCACACCCTGGATGCCCATCTCCTTCCCTCACCCTGGCTGACATTCTCAGCCACACTGCCGTCCCCTGGTCTCCAGGGGCTGAATGCTCCCAGCCTCAGGGCTTTTGCTGTGACTGTGCCATCCATCTGGCCTATCGAACCCATTTGCTCACAGCATCTCACCCTCGGTAATAATTTATTGCCCTCTTTCCTTGTACCCTGTCTGTCTTCTCCCCCAGGGCTGAGAGCTCCAGAAGGAACCAAGGACAGGGAGCCTGTCTTGTCCAGCTCTGGTGCCCAGCAGGAGAGCCAGGCCCATAGGAGGTCTGCAAGTAATGTTTCTGAACGAACTTATGAAAGGCAGGTCTTTTCATACCCATTTCATGGATGAGGAAACTGAGGCAGAGAGAGAGAGAGTCAGGCAGACGCACACACCCCCAGAGAGAGAGAGAGACACTCCTAGAGAAAGAGAAAGGGAGGGAGAGAGGGAGGAGAGAGAGAGAAAGAAAGAGAGAAAGACAGCGCAGCTCCATTCTGCCTGTATCTAGGGTTGAGGTGGGCGTGAGAGACACACGCAGGCAGGGCTGCAGCTCCGGGCAGGCCTTGGGGGCTCAAGATGCGGCTCCCCAGGGCGAGTGCTGGGGTCCCGGGCAGGCGGGCGGCTGGAGCGCTCTCGTGGGCGGGCGCAAGGGGCAGGCTGGGCGGGCGCAGGCGGGAGCGTAGCAGCCGCTCCGCTCCGCACGCAGGCAGCATCGGGGCCGCAGGAGCAGGTGAAGCAGGCGCGGCTCTGCCCCGAGCCTGGTGCCTCCTGGGCACAGGAGTGCGGCCGGGGGCGGGGCCGAGTGGGCCCCCGTACGAACCCTCCGGGAAGCCGGGCGCCCTGCCTGCCCTTGGCCCGGGGCGCAGAGCGTCACACTGGATCTGGGGAGCATCCTGCCCCCACTGTGGACCTCAGTTTCCTCACCTGAGACATGGGCGGCCCCATCCGCACCCTGTAAGCTGCAAGCCAAGGAGGTAAGGGGTGCATCTGAGGTATCTGGGCGCTATGGGCATTAGGATATAGTAGCTTTTGCTGAGATTTCAGGAGACAAAGCAAAGGGCCTTCCCTATTCTAACCCCACTGGGAGATTAGCATTGTGTGTATGATTCATTAATTTTCCTCTGATTGACTGGGAAGGCAGGCTGCAGGGGGTCCCTGTTGGGGCTTGCAGCTGGTTCTAGTTTTTGTGTCTGGAGAGCTGCCTGGGGACAAAATGCAGAGACACCATTTTACTGAACTTTCGTAATAATCTACCCTCCCCCTCATGCACTCGCCACCCCCTTGGGTGTGCCTGAGGGACTTGAGGTCCCCTGGTCCTCACTGGTCAGTGTACCCCAAGCCCAGCAGCCTCAGGCAGACGCCCAACACCACCTTTTCAGTGCTCCTCCTCCTCCTGTCTTGGCCCTGTCTGCCAATCCATTTTCTATATCCAAGTGATCTTACTGGAATGGACCTGGCCTTGCTGGTCTGGCCCACCACTCCAGCTTCATCATCTGCCACCCTGGAACCTGTTATTCTGCTTACTTTTCCCAGCAGGCTCTGCTCCTTCCTGCCTCTGTGCCTTTGCACATGCTGTTCCTTGCACTTCGAGTTCCCTCCTCTCCCTGTCCCTTTGGCTGGTTGACTCCTCTTCAGCCTTTGAGCCCTGTACCATTGCCACCTCTTCTCTCGTCTCCCTGCTCCCTGCTCCTTCTCTGATCTCTCAACTCACAGGCCTCTGTTTCATATTGGCGTTGGCAATGGCAACGAGTTCCATCTGCATTCGTGCTGGTCAGCCCCTCTGTTCTGGGAGGGCCATGACTGTATAAGTCATCTTTGCAGTGCTTGTTTCTAGCCCAGGGCTTGACACACTTATTGAGTGGGTAAATGAAGCAGTGAGCATTTTCTGGAGCCCTCCCAGCCCAGTCCTTCCACTCTGATCCTGCTTTAGGTGGTTGGTTTGGGATGAATGGTGTTTCTCTACACTACTGGCCAAGCCCTGCTGATGGTCACCCAGAGCCTTGGGTTCTGGCCCGTTTGCTGCTTCTGAGTGCAGTGCCTCTGCCACAGGTTCATGCAGCTGGGACTGCTCTTTATCTTATATTGGGCCTTGTGTTTGGCTCTGGAATAGTTTATTTTGTCATGTTCTGCCCCAAATGGCCCTTTTTGCCAGAAGACCATAGTGCCGGAGAAATCTTCCTGCCTTCGAGATCTGGTTCCTAAATAACCAGACTGTAAACTATCAGGTGAATTCACAGCTTGATCTTTTAAATGACCAAATGAGACTTTTTTTTTTTTTTTTTTTGAGACAGAGTCTCGCTCTGTTGCCCAGGCTGGAGTGCAGTGGTGCACTCTCTGCTGACTGCAACCTCCGCCTCCCAGGTTCAAGTGATTCTCCTGCTTCAGCCTCCCATGTAGCTGAGACTACAGGCACGCACCACCACACTTGGCTAATTTTTCTATTTTCAGTGGAGATGGGGTTTCACCATGTTGGCCAGGCAGGTGTTGAAGTCCTGACCTCAGAGACTCATCTTTATAAGTAGATCAGATGCACAACAAGTGACACTTACGACAGCCGACAAATAGAGTTTACTGGGCTCTGGTTGATTTTGGTCTTGTACTCTGCAAAAACTGCCTTAACATAGCAATTGATCATGTAAAAAATACATATGGCCATTATATGAGACTTAAAAAATATCTCAAATAGGGTTTTCTGCTATAGTGTTTTACAAGGCGGGGTCCAAGGGCCATGTGCATCAGAATCACATAGTCTACTTGTTAAATACAGATTCCTGGCCCCCATCCTGGACTCACTTAACTACATCTCCTGGTGGAAGGGCCCTGGGATCTGCACTTTCAACATGCTTCTAGAATGATTCTGATGTTTACTGAAGGTTGAGAACTGCAACCCTGTGGGATTAACAATGACTAGAGAATCTGAGAGGTGAGTCACAATGATGTATGTAGTGGTATGGTGCTTCCCGTGCAAAACATCCATCACTGGCACTACCACGGGGGAACTCTGGAGTCTCAATTCCAACTCAGTCTTGGCAGGGGGTCAGTTGTGCTGAGGAGGTCCTCGGGGAAGGGACAGCCTGTACCAGGGCATAGAGATGTGGAACAGTCTGGTGTGCTTGTGAGCTGCACACTGCATCAAGTGACTTGAATATAGTCATGGAGTAGGTTCTGGGGAGGGCACTGGGCACCTGTAACTTTGGCCAGGTATGTGTGTGCACATGGTGGGTGGTAGGAAGAAGTTGGTGTGCTGATGAGCCAGGCTTTGCATACTGGGCAGTCTTCAACTTTGCCAGATATCACCTAAAAAACAAGGCTAGCAGGGCAGGGAGGGGCTGAGACCAGGAGGGTGCACTGAGTATGGATCCCCGAAGCTTTAGCTCTATCTTGAAGGGAATGGGGTGCCGTGGAAGGACACAAGCAATCCTGTGCAGAGTGGCATTTATTGCTGTCTCCATTCAGATAAAATATGACAAGGGGCATTCTACCCATGCTCCCTGAACAATTCCATCACTAAACTCTGCATACAGCACTCCAACTTCTTTATCATCAGAACAGCCTCATCCTGAGGCCGGAAGGAATTAGTAGAACAAGTTCTGGCATTAGATGACCTGAGTTTGTAACTGGGCCCTGTTACTAATTAGCTGTGTGACTATGGGCAAGTTGCTTTCCATCTCCAGGTCTTAGATTCCTCATCTATGAAATGGATTGATAATATCTACCTCTAGGAATAAACTAGCTAATAGATGAAAGTGCTGAGCACAGTACCCAGCATGCAACAAGTGCTTCTAACAGGGTAGCATCATTGGATGCCAGAGTCTTACCATGAGCCTTAGGTAATAGCCCCTCCAGATACCAGCCTCGGGTTGGAAGCATCTGAGAGCCTTTCTACCCAGCCCTGCTCCTCCCTGGATTCTGCCCTGGGCACGATCCCTGAGTATTGTTTGTCTGTTTGCCTTGTAGGCGTCATCCCTCAAGTGTATCACTTAGTTCAAGAGTCCTGGAATCTTTTCACATCCACCATGAACACCTCTCACCTCTTGGCCTTGCTCCTCCCAAAATCTCCACAAGGTGAAAACAGAAGCAAACCCCTGGGCATCTCATACAACTTCTCTGACCATTGCCAGGATTCCGTGGACATGATGGTCTTCATCGTCACCTCCTACAGCATTGAGACTGTCGTGGGGGTCCTGGGTAACCTCTGCCTGATGTGTGTGACTGTGAGGCAGAAGGAGAAAGCCAATGTGACCAACCTGCTTATCGCCAACCTGGCCTTCTCTGACTTCCTCATGTGCCTCCTCTGCCAGCCGCTGACGGCCATCTACACCATCATGGACTACTGGATCTTTGGAGAGACCCTCTGCAAGATGTCGGCCTTCATCCAGTGCATGTCGGTGACGGTCTCCATCCTCTCGCTTGTCCTCGTGGCCCTGGAGAGGCATCAGCTCATCATCAACCCAACAGGCTGGAAGCCCAGCATCTCACAGGCCTACCTGGGGATTGTGCTCATCTGGGTCATTGCCTGTGTCCTCTCCCTGCCCTTCCTGGCCAACAGCATCCTGGAGAATGTCTTCCACAAGAACCACTCCAAGGCTCTGGAGTTCCTGGCGGATAAGGTGGTCTGTACCGAGTCCTGGCCACTGGCTCACCACCGCACCATCTACACCACCTTCCTGCTCCTCTTCCAGTACTGCCTCCCACTGGGCTTCATCCTGGTCTGTTATGCACGCATCTACCGGCGCCTGCAGAGGCAGGGGCGTGTGTTTCACAAGGGCACCTACAGCTTGCGAGCTGGGCACATGAAGCAGGTCAATGTGGTGCTGGTGGTGATGGTGGTGGCCTTCGCCGTGCTCTGGCTGCCTCTGCATGTGTTCAACAGCCTGGAAGACTGGCACCATGAGGCCATCCCCATCTGCCATGGGAACCTCATCTTCTTGGTGTGCCACTTGCTTGCCATGGCCTCCACCTGCGTCAACCCATTCATCTACGGCTTTCTCAACACCAACTTCAAGAAGGAGATCAAGGCCCTGGTGCTGACTTGCCAGCAGAGCACCCCCCTGGAGGAGTCAGAGCATCTGCCCCTGTCCACAGTACATACGGAAGTCTCCAAAGGGTCCCTGAGGCTAAGTGGCAGGTCCAATACCATTTAACCAGGTGTAGGGCTTCTCCCTGCCATGTCCCTTGCCAGGCTCTTTCACTTAGCTAAGTGGGCACACTGCAAGCTGGGGTGGCACCCCAGCATTCCTGGCTTTCTGGGGTCCAGATAGGCTGGCAAGAGCTGCTTTTGCATCCATTTGCATCGTGAAGACTGGCATTTTGATACTTCAGCTGTTTGTTCCTGGGAGAATTCTGAGTGCAGATTCCAGAGGTCACAGTAAGCCTTGCAGCTTGAGCTGAAAGATGCCAGAGCCGGAGATGTCTGCTGGCAGCAGGCAGGGTTCATTCTGGTGACACAGCAACAGATGCCTGGCCTGGGAACCCAGAGATTTCACCTCCACCAGTGAGACCGCGGGGCCACTGTGGGGTGAGGGAAGGAGCGCTTGGAGTCAGAGCTCTAGACCTTGGTCAACTCCTCACCTCTGTGAGATATGGTGTGTGGAGTCGCTTCAGAAGTAAAGAATTCTGTGGATGCAAAGCAGTGGGATTACTGTTAGATCATTAGCACATCCAGCTGAAGAGAATAGATGCAGTAGTCTTGGCTTACAGCCCTCTGCAGCAGGAATTCCAGGACTCACTTCCTACTCCATCCCTTTTCTCTATCACCATGCCTTCCACCTTACATGGAAATCAGCCTGCAAGTTCCTCTCCTAGATGAGATGGCGAGCGCCTTGCAGGTGAAATCCATATCATCATGGGGCCTGTGTCTTACATGCCATGGACAGGTCCTGGCACAAGGAGAGAGCTCCAGGGAAGTTTTCCATGGTGGGTTGATGGTAAAGGTGCCACTCACTGCTGAATGTTTGGTGCTGGACAGGAGTCCAGCATGGGAAGGGGGCCAGGGCTCAGGCTGCTGCAGCCATAGTCTCCTGCCTGCCCTTCCTTGCCTCCCAGGACCTCATTTGATACAGCAGCTGGACCGAGACTCTGTGGCTCTCCCCACTGTTGACCCACTACAGAGGCCTCCAGAACTCAAGGCCATGGCTGCAGCCTCCTTCACTCTGTGCTCTGACCACTGAGCTGACTTGCCCCAGATAATGTGCCACGTATCTTTCAAAGCTTCCTCAGGGTATTGGGCATCCCAGTGGCCTTAAGTAGGATCAGGGGCAGGGAGTCCTGGGAGTCTAACTTCATGGGGCACTGGCTGAAAAAAGCAGGGGTCCCCTTCCTCCAGCCAGCCAGGGAAAAAGGAGAAAAGGCTCCAATTAGTGTAAATATCTTACCTTGGGGGTTATGGCCTCGTCCTCTGGATGCTGAACCAGGCCCAAGGCTTCATCTATGTGTGGACCAGACAGCCTGTCCTTGCAGGGAAAGAAATGTCAAGACTGCTCCTGGGCTGCATTGGATGGGATGTCTCCACATGGCTCTGTGGGCTCAGACCGACCCTCCAGCAGAGTGGACAGTGGCTGACCTACTATAGTCTCCCAGGCCAGGGTATTCATGTGCCGGAGCCCTGGAAGAGCCCATCATAAGACGGCATAGGTTCTGCAGAGGGGGTCTGGCACAGGGCTCTCACCCCTGACCAAGAGCCGGTGGAACTGACATCCAAGACAAGTGCTGTTTGAGCCAGCAGCTCCCTTCCTGGAGCTGTTTATCTTACCGCTTCTTTTGGTCACATCTCCCATTCAGTTCCTTTGTTCATTTTGTGTTGGATTTTGGGCAGATTTCTTGAGCCACTCTCTTGGACACAGCTTGTGCTTGTCCTGTGGTGCCATCTGCTGCTGGCTGCTCCAGGTGACCACCTGCCAGCAAAGCCCAGGTTCCAGGACCCATCTATTTTGTGAAAAGCCCACATGCACAAAGCAACCCCCAAATGCCAAAGGAGCCAAGAGACCAAACAAGGAGGCAGACAAATCCAGTTTGTTGGTATTGAGTGATTTATTGAGGGAACTTTTAGGCAGAAGGGTGGTCTTGGGTGGCCACAAGACAGGCAGATCTCTGCACTGTTACTCTCGGACCCAAGGCTTATATACCATACGAAAAGGATATACATGCTCCAGCAAGACAATGAAAGGTAGTGTGCCAGAGCAAGCAAGAATGCCATGTGCATCATAGCCCAGAATTTGCATGATAACATCAAGCTTGCTTTGATCTAAAAGCAGGAGTACATATTCTTACACTCGGGACAGTAAATAAAGTAGGAGTCAGAAGGCATTCATGGGACTGGGGCTAATCAGAAGTCAACATGGGCAAATTAGCATCCAAGATGGAGTCACTTTTGTCTTCACATCACCCCAGAAAGATGTCATTGTCCAAGCTTCCCAAGGAATTGGGGGCCTCAGCCCCCACTGGATCCCACGCAAGTGCCTGGAGTTGCTTCCATTATTAGTCTCAATGGTGCCAAGATGCTGGGGACAAAGATGATTTCGGGTGCAGGCATGCTTGAGGATGGAGGGCCAGGCCAGGCCTCTGGGGAAGGTGTTTGGTGCTAAGAATTGGGGTAGTGGGTAGAAGCCTCATTGAGTGTGTTCTGTGCCCCAGCATCACCTGGAGCTTGTAGATATGCAGAGTCCTTGTTGCCAGCCCAGCTCGACTGAATCCAAATCCACGTTTTATCAGGATCCCAGGTTAATTGTGTGCACACTGAAGTTTGAGAAGCTCTGCTCTAAGAAACAGGTTGCCCTGGAACCTAGAGTTACTGGGTAAGCAACTGTAGACACCCATCTTAGTTCTGGGAACGTCTCTAAAATTGTTATTGCTGAAAAGGTGTATTCAGTTTTGGTTGTCTGTCTCATCTCTGGCTGCATGTGGTCATATTTTTTGTGAGACTTTTTCATTCTTTTGATAAATATTTGCCATGTGCATAGTTTGCATAGATACGTTCTTAGTGAACATGGCTTTTTGTATTCTGCTCTATTTCACTTAAAACTGTATCATCAACAGTTTTTCATCTTGCTGGATATCTTTTTTTTCTTTTTCTTTTTTTTTTTTTTTTTTTTGAGACAGAATTTCACTCATGCTGCCCAGGCTGGAGTGCAATGGTGCGATCTTGGCTCACTGCAACTTCCGCCTCCCGGATTCAAGCAATTCTCCTGCCTCAGCCTCCTGTGTAACTGGGATTACAGGTGCCTGTCACCACACCACCCAGCTATTTTTTTTTTTTTTTTGTATTTTTAGTAGAGACAGGGTTTCACTATACTGGCCAGGCTGGTCTCGAACTCCTGACCTCAGATGATCTGCTCTGCTCTGCCTTCCAAAGTGCTGGGATTACAGGCACAAGCCACCGTGCCCAGCCTAGATAGCATTTTTGATGGCTGCTTATGAATGTAGAAACTGCCCCAGTGAAAGCCAGCACCCCTCAGTATCTCTAGCTCCTGGGGGCAGTGGGGGGATGGGGGGGCATTTCTAGCCAGCAAGTGGACCCTCTGCCACCCATTGTGGGAGGAACCCATCTTACAGAGGAGGATCATGGCTGGAATTGGAGACTGATACCACAAAGACTGACTGGGAACCCTTGGAGGATGCAAAACTTCATCATGTCCTGGCTGTGAGTGCTAAAGCCCTGCCTAATGCTAGCCTTTCTTTTTTAAAGTATTGATGTGGCCTTTTTTTTTTTCCATTATGAAAGTAATCATATTCATTCTGAAAGATATACAATATATACAAAAATAAAATTAAAAAAAGGAAATTATCAGGAGTTCCACCACTCAAACATAATCACTGTTTACATTTTGGGGAGTCATTTTAAAAGTTTTCATATGCATAGTCATATACATATGTCTGTTTTTTAAAAAAATGGTTGAGATCGTAGTGTGTCCATATGGGAACTTATATATCCCATTTAAGGATTGTTTTATATCTTTTTTGTTTAACCTGATATAAATTTTTATTCACTTGTTTATTCATTAAACAAATATGTCAGACACTATGTTAGCTGCGGGGATACAGTGGTTGTAATCAGACATTGTCCCTGTTCTATGGAATTTAAAGTCCATTGATAGATATATCCTATGTCCTTAATATCATCTGTTGTGGCATTCTGAGCTGTCTCTAGACCTGTTGCATAGAGTTTTATGATGAACCTCTGTGCAAAGAACCTTTTCTATATTTGGAATTATTTCCTTAGGAGAGATTTCCAGAAGTGGAATTAACAAAGGGCATGGACATTTTTCAAGGCTCTTGATGCGTGCTGCAAAATTGATTTCCAAAAAAGGTCTGGAACAATTTCAGGGCACTCCCTGAAGAGTGCCCATTTCACCATACCCTGGCCACTGTTGGTGGTTTACCATTAACCAAAAGACTTTGACCTGAATTGCCAAGACTAGAGGGTGTCCCAGCTCCTGCCTCCAGGTCCAGCAAACAGTGTGGGCACTGACCATTCAAGGCTAGCCTGACCGTATCCCTCTGTGAAACCTTTGGGGGTTCCACAAAGCCTTTAGGATTTCAGGACCACATAACTTATCCAAACAGGGATACTTGAGCATGAAAGGGGCCACCATGAATAATCACCCTGGGACAACAGGCAAAACTACCCTGGGAAATGGGAACATGAGATCATCCTACTATAGATAAATCTGATCCCTTAAACATAGCTTGAATTCAACCCTCTCCACCATCTGGCCCCAACTTACCTTTTCAGTCTCTTTGCATCCTGACATATCACACGATCCAGTCACAGTCGGCCTGCAATTACCAACCACACCTTGGGTGTCACGGTCTCTGTACATCTGCTCCCGCCATTCCCTCCTCCTGCCTCCAGCCACCGCACCCCCCGCCAGTCTACAATGCCCCCCTTTGCCCATCTGTGTAGGTCCAAATCCCACCCTTGCTTCAAAACACAAATTAAATGGTACCATTCAATACTGCTTTCATTCAACAAACATGTACTGACTGCTTATGATGTGTCAGGCACATAGAGTACAAGACCGAAAACATCCCACCTCCTGTGGAACTTTAATTTGTGTGTGCAACTGTGACAACTGGTCCTAAAGATGAACACAAAGTGATGTGCCAGAGAGTCTGCCCTGTTATGGTTTTGAATAGACACACCCACCACCCCACAAGGTTATGAGCTTTTGAGGGTAAAATCCAAGAGGCTCATCCTCCACCCTTGCAGAACTTCTGACACACCCTTGGATAGAGCAGGCACTTAAGCATTTGCCAAGTGAAGAATTACTATTAAAGAAGCTTACCTATTCACTCTGCAAGAGTTTTCTAATAACCAGTTCTGGGTTCTCCATGAATCTGAGATCAAAGGGGAGCCTAAATTCCCACATACCTTAGAGAAACACCCCCAGGTCCTACCACTGTGACTCTCTGTCCACCCTGATGCTGGAAGAAACTGAAGTTACCGGATTCACTGATTGCTGCTTCTTGTGAGGTTAAGTGACTCATCCAAGGTCACACAGCTAGATAGTGACTGAGCCACTGGAAGGGTCAGGAGGTGATACAGGAAAGACTCAGAATGCATGAGTGGATACGTCACCAAAGGAGTCACTGGAGTGGAGGGGCCTGGAAGGCAAGGTGACCCTGAGAGCTGGAATGGCCAGAGAAGAACAAACAAGCTAACAGCCCCAAAGACCTCCATTGTCCCCAGATCCCATTCGCTGTCATCTCCTGAAGAACATCACTCTCACACCATCAGTGTTCTCTGCTCCTTTTTGCACAAAACTCCTCCAGAGCCTTGTCTAACCTCTTTCTCTCTCTCTCTCTCTCTCTTTTTTTTTTTTTTTTGTTCTTTTAGAGACAGGGTCTTGCTCTGTCACCCAGGCTGGAGTGCAGTGGCACGAACATAGCTCACTGCAACCTCGAACTCCTGGGCTCAAGTGATCCTCCCACCTCAGCCTCCTGAGTAGCTAGGACCACAGGTGCATACCACCATGTCCAGCTAATTAAAAAATTAAATCTTTTTTTTTTCTTTTTTGGTAGAGACTGGGTCTCCCTATGTTGTCCAGGCTGGTTTTTCTTTTTTTTTCCTTTTTTGTAGAGATGAGGTCTCTCTCTGTTGCCCAGGCTGGTCTTGAACTCCTGGCCTCAAGTGATCCTCCTGTCTCGGCCTCCCAAAGTGCTGAGATTGGCATGGGATACTGTGCCTGGCCCCCTGTCTAATCCTGAAGCTTCCACTTCCTCTCCTCTTATGTGCTCACCAGTCCATTCATATAGCTCTTGCCATGTTGCCAAATCCTGTGGCCAGTTCTCAGTCTTGTCTGATATGGTCGTCAGCTGTTTTGGGCAGTTGGTCATTCCCTTCTCCTTGAGACTCCAGCATGTGGCTTTTTCAGGGCATAATGGTTGTGGCTCTCCCTG
Organism: Symphalangus syndactylus; assembly: GCF_028878055.3. Classification (NCBI taxonomy): domain Eukaryota; kingdom Metazoa; phylum Chordata; class Mammalia; order Primates; family Hylobatidae; genus Symphalangus; species Symphalangus syndactylus. The sequence goes on from NC_072426.2 coordinate 86,465,228, forward strand.
CCTCATTGGGCTCTTCTCCCCCATCTTCTTTCCTGGACTCTTGTTGCCCTGAATTTGGGACACTGAAGCATCCCCAAGGAGCCCTGGAGGTCCTCTCATTCCCCTGGTGAGCTCACCCAGTTTTCTGGTGCTAAATGCCACAAATACTCTAATGTTCCCCAGTGTATCTCCAGTCTGAACTTCTCCCTGACCTCCAGATTTGGGTGTCCAGGCATGCTTTGTGTTTCCTAGACACCAGTCAGCATCTCAAGCTTGGCACATTCAAAAGCAAACTCCAGATTTGTCCCTGCTACCTCCTTCCTCAGTGTCCTCCTTTTCAGGAAAGGGCAAGTCCTGCTTTTCATTTGCTTGGGCCACAGTCTTTGGGATCACCTCCTATTCACACCCCTCATCCAATCTATCAGTGAGTTCTGTAAGCTCTGCCTTCAAAATGTTCTCAGAATGACCATTTCTCACTGCCTCCAGGCTCTGCTTTCAGGTTCAAGCCACCATCCTCCCTACTGAGATCATGGCAGAGGCCTCCTTTCTGGCCTCATTCAGCCAGAGTGATCCACTGAAGCTAGTCAGGTGCCTCTACAACTTTGTTCAACCCTCCAGTGGCTTTCCATCATACTCTGTGCAAATTTCACAGTCACAGTCTGCACCTGTGTCTGCAGACCATCCGCCCCTCTCTGGCCTCACTTCCTACTACCCTTCCCCTCACCCACTCCTCTTCAGCAGTGCTTGCTTCTCTGCTATCTTTTGAACAGGCTAAGACTGCTCCCGCCTTAGGCTTTTCTACTTCCTGCTCTTGCTGCTTGGAGTGCCACCCCTTGATATCAACTTTCTCCCTTGCTCCCTTCACCTTAAGTGAACCTTTATTAGAAGATTAATTTCCTGGCTTGGCATGGTGGTTTGTGCCTGTAATCCCAGCATTTTGGGAGGCCAAAGCAGGCAGATCACTTGAGCCCAGGAATTTGAGACCAGTCCAGACAACATAGTGAAACCCCATCTCTACAAAAATTACAAAAATCAGCTGGGCATGGTGGCACAAGCCTGTATTCTGAGCTACTTGGGAGGCTGAGGTGGGAGGATTGACTGAGCACAGAAGGTCAAGGCTGCAGTGAGCTGTGATCACATCATTGCACACCAGCCTGGGCAACAGAGTGAAAGCCTGTCTCAAAAAAGAGAAGACTAATTTTTTAACCATCCTGTAAAAATATAACCATCCTCCCTCTCTCTTCCCTTTTCTGCCCAGTTTCTGCCACAGGACTTAGCACATTGGCTGGTTCCTTGTTGAGGGTCTCCACTCCCTCATTAGAAAGTGAACCCCACGGACGCAGGCACTGTAGATGTTGTATTTACTGTCCAGCTCTCAGCAAGAACAGGCTGTTCACGAGAGGTGCAGAAGAAATATCCATAGTACAAGTGAATTTCCAACTGTTAGAGTTCTTCAGTGGAGAGCTGCACTTCAGCCTCCTATTTGTGGAGAGCGGGCATCTGGTTTTGTAGCTGTTTGGTCTCAAGTTTGACAGCCGTTTGCCCAAGATTGCTGACTGAAAGGGAGCTGAAGCAGCTCCCTTAGCATCCTGGTTTCCTGGTTTGTAATAATAAACACTGGCTGCCATGTATTTAGTGCCCCAACCACTGTGCCAGATGCTTTACATTGCCTTCCCTCAATCCTGAGATCAGATAGATGAAGAAACTGAAGCTTATAGAGGTGAAATGAGTTTTTCCACATTTTCAGTAAGAGCCAAAGTTGAAACCCAATCAGTTGTCTTCCAAAGTCTATGACTTAGACTGTTGTAGCAGGAAAGACAGTTGGCCAGATGACCTCCAAGTGGCCTTGAAGCTAATAGCTAGAGACTGTGAGCTTTATGGGCAATGGAGAAGCACTGAAAGCTTTTAAGCAGGGGGATGGCATGGTCAGGTTACATGGAGGGAGAGTAGTGTGGCTGGATTGGCCTGCATTCCCCAGAAAGCAGAAGCTGGGGCAGAGGTCTATGAGCTCTTCCTTTATTAGGGAGAAAGATCCCAGGGAACAGAATGAAGAATACGGGGAAGGAGACAGGGAAGGAGGGAGAGTCAATCTGAAGATGCGCTACTGAGCTGGCAGCTGATTACTCGATACCTCTTAAAACCACCTCAGGACAGTTTGTCTGGATGAAAAAAGAGGTAAGAACTCATCCATTGGATCCCATATTCCCTTGGCAAAGGTTCGTACATGGAGCATTACCTCCCCACACCCTGGGGACACACAGGAACGCTGAACATACCTGGACATAAACAGAGCGCTCCTGTGGAGGTGAGAAGGGTGTTTGGGGTGTGAGGTGAGGTGCCATCAGGTTGCACCTGTGTGAAGCCAGTGAGCTCTCTCAGAGTTGGTGCCTCAGTGGGTGCTGGACCAAGAGGCCAGTTGAGGACAAGAGGATCATAAGCAGAGCAGAAACAGCATCCAATTCAGGGTCAGAGGAGGTGGTATGGGCTGAACTGTGTCCCCCCAAACTCATATATTGAATTCCTAACCCACAGTACCTCATCATGTGAGCTTCTTTGGAAGCAGTGTCGTTGCAGGTATAATTAGTTAAGATGAGGTCATACTGGAGTATAGTGGGTCCCTAATCCAATCCCTTGGCAAAGGTTCATACATGGAGCATTGTCCATATAAGACTGGTGTCCTTATAAGAAGGGGAAATTTGGACACAGAAACACACACAGGGAGGATGTGTTGTGACCATGAAGACAGAGTTCAGGGTAGTCCTTCTACAAGCCAAGGCATGCTGAAGATGGAAGTAAACCACTAGAAGCTGAGGGAGAGGCAACAGGCTCCTGCACAGCCTTCCGAAGGAACCAAACCTGCTGACACGTTGACCTTGAACTTGCAGCCTCCAGAACTGTGAGACCATAAATTTCTGTCATTTTAGCCGCTCTGTCTGTGATGCTCTGTTGTGGCAACCCCAGGAAACTAACAGAGGAGGTGAGATTGGGGGCAGGGAGGCCCATCTCGGGGGGGCATCATGTCAGTCAGGCACTCAGTAGCTGGGGGAAAATCCCAAACTCAAGTGGGTGATGGCAAAATGGGGAACTTATTGGCTCATGGAATGGGGCTCTCCAAAGGAAGTTCTTTGACTTCAGGCTTGATTCAAGGGTTTAAACGAGGATGGTAGGGCTGTCTAGTCCTTGCCCCCTTGTCTCCACTGTTTTGAACTGCACGTTTGTGTGCCTCCAGAATCCCTATGTTGAAACCCTAACCCACAGTGGGATGGTATGTGGAGACGGAGCCTTTGAGAAATGATTAGATTTAGTTGAGGTTATAGGGATTCTTCATGATGGGATTAGGCCCTTACAAGAAGAGACCAAAGAGCATGCTCTCTGTCTCTCTCGCTCTCTTTCTCTGTCTCTCTGTCTGTCTCTCTGTCTCTCTGCCATGTGAAGATACATCAGGGAGACGTCCATCTGCAACCCAGGAAGAGAGCCCTCACTAGGAAACAAGCAGGCCAGTACCCCAGTCTGTAGGACTTCCCAGCCTCCAGAACTGTGAGAAATAAATTTCTGTGGTTTATAAGACACCCAGCTTAAGGCATTTTATCACAGCAGCCAGAACAGACCAAGAGAGGTGCCTGTGTCTTGATCTCTAGAGAGAGCACTGGCCAAGGCCGACCCAGCCATGAGAGAGAGAGAGAGACAGACAGGGCTGGGCCGTGGCTGGCTGGGGTGTGTACTGATCCAGGGCTGGCAGTGGGCCAGAGGAAATTCAGCTCCCCAGGGCTGGATCTGGTGAGAGGACATGGAGGCCAGCAAACAAGTTAGGGTCCTGAGGCACCGGGTGGGGTTCAGCAAGGAGGTCTTGGTGGACAGGATGGGGCAGCTGGCAGAGGAGCTAGTTCTCCAGAGCTGAGACCAGAGATGACACCAGGTAAGTGGCCCTTCACCTGTGTTCTGTGGCCTCACTTCTGTAGAGAATCTAGGCCAGCTTCAGGGTCAAGCTTCTTGGCTGGAAGCTGGGAGTTGTTGCTGTGGTTCACTGAGTTGCAGGGATACAGTGAAGACTGAGAAAATGCTGAAGAGACCTGGAAGTCCCCCATGGAAGAAATCTGATTCTTACAGTGCTGCGGAGAGGTAGTCTGGGAAGGCCTTTCTTCCCAGAATATCTCTTCAAGGTTCTGATACACCTCACAACCCCTGCAAATACAGACAGACCGGACTGGGGCTCCCAGGTCCAGAGGAGATATTGGGAAAGGGTCCAAGGAGCACAGCAAGATGTCTGCTTAGCTGGCAGTAGCCAGCACTCCCGGCCTGGGCAGCCGAGCAGGCATCTGCAAGGGTACTTCACAATGATTGGTGGAGCAGGAGGGTGCTTGAGAGTGTGGCTGTGTAATCGTGGCCTTGAGATTTCTTGTTGTTTAAATGTCACCACTTATTTGAAACTAATTCCTGTCAGACTGCGAAAAGTTTATCAGTGTAATTGGGTGCTGGCAGAAAGCTCTCTTAAAATACATATCCTTTCATTCATAAAGCTATTAATGGGGCATTCGATTAGCATCTTTTTGACTGCCCAGGAAACCATACTGAAAGCAGGGCATGCATTCAGAACAAAGAACTCCAGCTCGTGGGTGAAAACTCTGCAATAGCCATATCTCCCCCACCAGATAGTGTGCTTTGTGATGGCTGGCAGCCTGTGCCCCTTGGAAATGTTATTTTCAGCCCCTTCTGGGCTTGGGAGTAAGGTGTGGGTGGTGGATCTACAAAGGATTTCCCAAAAAGAAGGCCTCCTTTACATGCCTTTTGTTCTGTGGACTGACCCATTTGTCCCACCCAGATACCTGCAGCAGGTGGGAGACTTGTGCCTTAACTGGACAGCTGTGAGCACCAGTTTTTTTCCCCAAATTCCTGGGTGCTGTCTGAGCATCCTGCCGTTTGGCAGTGGGGCCTCAGTCACATCCTGATGGAGAAAATGCGGAGGTTTCTCATGAGCTTATTTAACGATTCAGAGGCTGGAGTCGATTCCACTTTTTGTCCAGTATGTAGCTTTAAAACAGTTACATATAACATGGAACAATAAGACATGAAAAGAGAGAGGTTTATAGAGGGAGATGGGACTCATGACAGCCCCTGCTTATGGAGTTAGCCTCTCCAGTCCCGCATTCTTCTGCATCCCCACATCCTGCTTGTCTGGAAAACGGCTGCAGCTTGCTACTTCAATTCTTGGCCTTCCAGAAACTGGACTCCTGGCCCATCTTTTCATCTCTTTGGAGAAACAAACAACAAACAATAATCTCGTCATAATTAAAATTCACTGTGATATAAAGCTACTCTAAAAATAGTACAATTAAAATTAAAATTTATTTCATTTCTTGAGCTGACATTTCAGACAGCCCAGTGGCCCCCCATTAAACTCGAAGGTGATGAGTCTCTGCTCAGTCTCACCTCCTGGGCTTCTGTTCCAGTGTGAGTCTGAGCTCCATTCAACTCTTCCCGGGCCTTTTCAGCTCTAGGTGTAAAGGTTCAGTGTGAACTCGTAGAAAGAAGACAGGCTTTTCAGTCAACAGATCTGAATTCTTACACGGACTGTCTCATAGTCTTTGGTCTCAGTTTCCATATTGGTACAGTGAGGATCCTGGGTTCCAAGGATTTGGGTTCCAAGGTGGGGTTGGACAATGAAACCATAGCTGTCCAGTGTGGTGGCCACGGGCCACATGTGACTCCTGAGCACGTGAGATGGGACTGGCACAAATTGAGATGTGCCAAGTGTAAATTACACACTGAATTTCAAAGACAGCCCCTACAAAGGATGTGAAGTGTCTCATTAATAATTTTGTGTGTTGATTATATGTTGAAATAGCAATATTTTAGAAATATTGGGTTAAAGTATGAAAATCAACATCAACCTTTTCATTTTACTTTCACTAGTTTTTAGAGCAGCTTTATAGTCACAGTGAAATGGAGTAGAAAGAACCCAATGACCACTCCATCTGTCCTAAGCCAGTCTGAGGGCTTTCTGTCCAGCCCTAACACTGTACCATGATCCTCATGGAAACTGAGACCAAGGACTATGAGACAGTCCTTATAAGAATTCAGATCTCTTGACTGAAAAGCCTGTCTTCTTTCTACGAGTTCACACTGAACCTTTACACCTAGAGCTGAAAAGGCCCTGGAAGAGTTGAATGGAGCTCAGACTCACACTGGAACAGAAGCCCAGGAGGTGAGACTGAGCAGAGACTCATCACCTTCGAGTTTAATGGGAGGCCACTGGGCTGTCTGAAATGTCAGCTCAAGAAATGAAATAAATTTTTATTTTAATTGTACTACTTTTAGAGCAGCTTTATATCACAGTGAATTTTAATTATGACGAGATTATTGTTTGTTGTTTGTTTCTCCAAAGAGATGAAAAGATGGGCCAGGAGTCCAGTTTCTGGAAGGCCAAGAAGGACTTCCCGTATCCTTCCTGGGCCCCAAACACGCACAGCCTCCCCGTTAGCTACACCGTCCACTAGAGTGGTGTGTTTGTTACAGTTGATGCCAGACTCCGTGGTTCAGGGTTCGCTCTTGGTGTTGTACATTCTATGGGTTTGGACAAATGCATCATGACACATATCCACCATTATAGTATCACACAGAATAGTTTCATGGCCCTAAAAATCCTCTGTGTCTTACCTATTTATCACCTCCTTTCCTGTTAAACCCTGGCAACCACCGATCTTTTTACCGTCCCCATAGTTTTGCCTTTTCCGGAATGCCATGTAGTTGGAATAATACAGTATGTTGTCTTTTCAGATTGGTTTTTTTTCACTTAATGATAAGCATTTAAGTTCCTCCATTTCTTTTCATGGCTTGACAGCTCATTTCTTTTTAGAGCTGAGTGATATTCCATTGTCTGGATGTGCCAAAATTTATTTATCCATTCACCTACTCAAGGACATCTTGGTTGCTTCCAAGTTTTGGCAATGATGAATAAAGCTACTACTGTAAACATCCATGTGCAGGTTTTTATGTGAACATAAGTTTTCAACTCCTTTGGGTAAATATCAAAGAGTGCTTTTGCTGGATTGTATGGCAACGGTGTGTTTAGTTTTGTAAGCCACTGCCAAACTTCAGCCAGTTCCTGGTTTCCCTATTCTCTGCAGGCTGGCCTCACAAAGTTGGTCTCCTGCAGAGTTCCAAGGAAGCTGGTTTTGGCTGAATCTGAAGATGATCAATGCTGGTAGGATGCTGCTGTGTCACAGGCTGGAAGTCCAGCTCCTGATCATACTGGAGTGGGGCTGCTGTTCCCTGCAACCCCACCTGCGTCCCCCGTGAGCTGGAAGAGCAGGGCTGACGGCCAGAGTTCTGCCATACCCCACTATGATCGGATCAAGCTCTGATCCCACCAGGCCAGGGGCTGTGCTTCCCTGGTCATATAAGCCCAAGGTCCGGGGTCGCTCTCCTGGAGTCTGACATCAGCCCGGGTAGGTCCCAGTGCGCTGCCCTGGAAGAGGTCAGAACGCTTGTTCCTGAGCTTATCTCTGTGGATTTTCCCTGATGAACTCTGATCTAGCCGGCAGCGTGTGGGCTGCTAAGTACTTTTCCCTTGTTTGCTCAAGGAGTTTGCGGCCCCAAGATCATTTCCACAGCTTTTTGCTTCAGCTTGCTAAAGGAAGGCAGAGTTCTGAGGAAAGCAGGCACCTTGGGGGATGTTGAAAGCTGCCTGTTTGCTGTGCCTACCACCTCCTTCTAGTCCTCCTCTCGCCGCCCAGATCACCCCCTACAATACATTACCAAGGCCTGCCCCCCACCACCCAGAAGCTATGCCGACTCTGGTCCAAGTCCCACACTTGTCTGAAAGAGGTGCCTGGGCCCCACAGAAGCCTTGTCAGATAATGGCAGCTGTCTTCTGATGGTTCAGTGGATCTGCCACCTACTCAGAGAGGTCTGAGAGTCGCTGACTCTCTCTGAGTCTCAGATTCCATAGTAGTCAAATGAAGGGTTTGAACCAGAATATTTTCAAGAATTTGTGCTCTTCTAAGAGTCCATGGTTTTTCTAAAAGTTAATTTAAGTTTTAAAATTTATTTTTTATTTTATTTAAACATTTTTATTTATTTTTAAAAATCTTTTATTTCAGGTTTCGGGGTACATGTGCAGGTTTGTTACATAGGTAAACTCGTGTCATGGGGATTTGTTGCACAGATTATTTAATCACTCAGGTACTCAGCCTAGTACCCAATAGTTATTTTTCTGATCCTCTCCCTCATCCTACTCTCCACACTCAAGTAAGCCCCAGTGTCTGTTGTTCCCCTCTTTTTGCCCATGGGTTCTCATCATTTAGCTCCCACTTATAAGTGAGAACATGTGGTATTTTGTTTTCTGTTCCTGTGTTAATTTGCTAAGGATAATGGCCTCCAGCTCTATCCTACACTATGGAATACTATGCAGCCATAAAAAAGAACGAGATCATGTCCTTTGGGACGTGTCTTTATGGTAGAACGATTTATATTCCTTTGTGTATATACCCAGTAGTGGGATTTCTGGGTTGAATGGTAGTTCTGTTTTTAGGTCTTTGGGGAATTACCTCACTGTTTTCCACAATGACTGAACTAATTTACACTCCCATCAACAGTGTATAAGCATTCCTTTTTCTCTACAACCTTACCAGCACCTGTTATTTTTTCAGTCTATGATTTATCTTTGTGGCAAATAGAGTAATTTTGTGGCCCTCCAACCTCTCCATGGAATGAAGTAGAGATCTGCCAGCAAAGCCAGTATCAGGACCAAGTAGAATATCCAGTACATGGCAGGTGCTGTGTGATTTTTGTTAAAATCATAGTCTCATTTTAAGAAGACTGTCCTACACAGGCCAAGCTTGATTCCATGGCTCTTCCAGTTAATTTCCTCATCTAAGTTAGTATTAGCCATGTCCATGTCTGAGCTGTGCTATTAAAAGCCAGAAGAGCAGCCTCATTGCTCCCATCGACGGGCATGTGGTACTAGATAACAAGCCATAAATGTCCAAACTGTTGAGAAAAAATGTGAGATGAGTTGAGGGGGACGCAGGTTGCCAGCCTGCCACTCCGGGCCCTGTGCTGGCCTGGGTACAGCCCTGTGTTCCCTGATGCTGCCCTGTCTCCTAGTGTCAGGCTTGAGCCTTCCTAGGAAAATTTTCCATGGGGTTCTGGGCCTCCTCCTCCCTCCTGCCTCGCCTGAACTGGCCCCACACTCAGGACTGGGGAGTGTCAAAGTATCTGAGCCTGGGGGAAGGAACAAATGCAAAGCACGTGAGGATTCCTCCTCTGGGGAGAGTTTATCCCATAAGTAATGACATCACGGTTCCCCAGCCTTCCAGGATGGCATCCTCAAGGTCATCTTCATCCTCTCTTCCTCTACAGGCTCTGCCACTGCAGCTACAAACTGCAGCGAAGGCCCCCATTAGGAAAAATACTCCCCACGACTTTGCCAGCCCCTGTTCTGGACCTTCTTCCCCTCAGAGCCAAGCCCCGCAAGAGTGTTCTACGCTCCTGGCCACCATACTCTCACTTTCTCTTTGTTTCTCAGCTGACAGGCATTTTCACTTCTGTGACTGCTGAAACTGCTCTGCATAAAAGCCCATCTCTACTAAAGATAAAAAAATTAGCTGGGTGTGATGGTGGACACCAGTAATCCCAGCTACTTGGGAGGTTGAGGCAGGAGAATCACTTGAACCCAGGAGGCGGAGGTTGCAGTGAGCCGAGATCGTGCCATTGCACTCCAGCCTGGGCACTAAGAGCAAAACTCTTGTCTCAAAATTAAAAAAAAAAAGCACAAGTGGCATGGTCTTGCCATGCGATTTGGGTCCTTGCAATACTTGATCTTTGCAGCTTCATTCTTTATATCACCTCCCTGAAATCTCTTCCCTTAGCTCCCATGGCACGACTCCAGCTAGGTCCTCTGTCCCTCATATGCCAGGCTTTCCTGGTTCTGCTGTAGCTTTTGTGTCCTGCCCCCAACACCCTCCATGAGCAATGGCAACTGTGCCCCGTTCCCAGACTCACACTTTCTCCAGTCTCCGTCTACCTGCAGGCTGGACGCCTCCACGGGGTGTTCCACGCATACCTCAAGTGCAAGTCCAGAGCAAAATGTGGTTCTTCTCAGATTCCAGCAGGATTTTCCATCACAGTTATTCCTATTGTGAACCACTGAATTGCCTAGTTAGGGGCATCTGATTCAGACTTGTTCCTTTAGCTTGGACTATGTCAAGAACCTCCCTCAATGACATCTCTGCCTCCAGGCCTTTTGTCCAGTGATCCTTTCTCTGGAAAAGGTCTCACATCTGACCTTGACTCTCCCACTCGGCGGGTCCTGCCCTCTGCAGGATGGGGTCCCCATGCTTTCACATGGCCCCTGGCCATGCACAGCTTCCCCCTGGCTGGCCTTCCTCTCCTGCTTGTTCCAGCACCCCCTCACTCCCACCCCATGCTTGAATCCACAGACTCCTTATTTTTGAGTCCTCACATATGCCACACTGTGCCCAGCTCAGTGCCTACCGAATCTCATGCTTTCCAATTCCAAGTTTACCTTCTCTGAAAACTTTTCCTGGCTCCCTTGTTTCTTGTCTGCATCCCTGGATTTTGCACTTTGCCATGTTCCTGTTGGGCACTTAGGGAATCTTAGAGCTGGAAGGATGCAAGAGAGTCTCCATCTTTCCACCGGCTGTAACCCTGGCAAACAAAGGGTTTAGGTTGTTATCTCCTGGGCAGCCGGCACAGTTTCTGGCCCAGAATAATGCCCCCTGAGAGGACAGTAAATTGGTTTCCACCGTGAAGAACAGATGTTGGAGCTTGAAGGTGAGCTAACCTCCAGGAGGGGACCAGGGAGGGGCAAGGCCAGCGAGCCCACCTTCCCCACGATGCAGCCAATCAAGACTCCAGAGGGCTCCAACAACAGCATGAAAAAATAGCTCTCCATACAAAGCACGGAAACTGGACTTCGGGGCCTAGGGGAATGGGGCTTGTCTGCCTCTATTTAAGAAAGCAGGACAGGCCAGGCATGGTGGCTCACACCCGTAATCCCAGCACTTTGGGAGGCCAAGGCGAGTGGATCACGAGGTCAGGAGTTCAAGACCTGCCTGGCCAACATGGTGAAACGCCGTCTCTACTACAAATACAAAAAATTAGCCAGGCGTGGTGGTGGGCATCTGTAATCCCAGCTACTGGGGAAGCTGAGGCAGAGAATTGCTTGAATTTGCAAGGAGGAGGTTGCAGTGAGCCGAGATCATGCCACTGCACTCCAGCTTAGGCGACAGAGCGAGACTCCATCTCAAAAAAAAAAAAAAAAGTAAAGAAAAGAAAAGAAAGCAGGACAGTATATTGCAAATTAAGCTCAATAAAAAGAGAGAAAGAGAGAGAGAGAGAAAGAGAGAGAGAGAAAAAGAGGGAGGGAGGAAGGGAGGGAGAGTGAGAAGGAAGGGGGCAGGCAGGCAGACCATGGTCCCCTGCCAATTCTCTGGGCACCGGGGGAAGCAAGTTCTGCATCTTGGGCACAGTACTTTATCACCTGATTGTACTTCCTCCACCTTTCCCCAGGCAGAACTATTGACCCCGGGATCTATAACATTTGTATATGTCAACACAGAAACCAATTAACAAATGCTTATATTCCTGTGCAAATATGCAAACTTCCTTCTGCAGACAGGGGTAAGCAGACACCTGGCAGTATTTTTAGAAATATTTAAGAAACACAGTTCAGGTAAGAAGCAGGCTGCTGTGCCCTCCTCCGGGAGGGCCAGTACCTAGAACCATCTGTTTTTCTCTGTCTTCCCTGCTCTGCTCTGAGCATGGGGATGGTCCTTATCCTTAGCTTCATCTTTATTAAAGCTGGCATTTTCGGCTGGGCATGGTGGCTCACGTCTGTAATCCCAGCACTTTGGGAGGCCGAGGTAGATGGATCACTTGAGGTCAGGAGTTTGAGATCAGCCTGGTCAACATAGTGAAACCCTGCCTCTGTTAAAAATATAAAAATTAGCCGGGTGTGGTGGCGTGTGCCTCGAGTCCCAGCACTCAGGAGGCTGAGGCACCAGGATCGCTTGAACCCTCTGCAGTCAGCCAAGATTGTGTCACGGCACTCCAGCCTGGGGGACAGAGACTCTGTCTCAAAAAGAGAAAAAAAAAAAAACAGCTGGCATTTTCTTCAGGGCTTATGCTGTGCCAGATACATGCGTTTACTCACTTCACAATGAGAGGGAAGCCACTATGTATGTCCTCAGTGAAGGAGGGTCATTTGGGAAGCATTATCAAATGCCACCTACTATGGGCCAGGCCCGTGGCAACTGGAAGTAGCACTATTCAGAAGGAAAAGGCATGTGGAGAAGCTCAGAGCTGACAGGGGAGTCTATTATTTGATTGTAAGATTTCTGTACAAAATGCCTTTCTGTGTGCTGTATCATGTAGTGAAAGATAAGAAACAATAGAATGTCCAGCAATCAGAGAAGGCTTGACATGACAGGCTGCTTTCTAACAGCACTGAGAAAAGCTTGCTATCTATTAAATATTTTAAAATCAGGATGCTAAGCCACGGAGTAAGTGCCTCATTATTTGGAAATGCACTTATACATTCACAGAAACAACACCCCTGGAAGGAAATACCCCAGCGATCATGGGATTGTAGTAATATTTTTGTTTGTATTTTTTATATTCCTTAAATTTAAAATTCCTTATGAATAGGTGAAAACCCTGTCCAGGAAGCTTTGTAGGGTCCCCTGAGTTCTTGGTGTTCTGTCAGTGGAGGCTGGTTTGAGTCATTCCTGTAGGGGAGCTACCTAAAACAAAACAAAGGGGAAGCAGGAGATGCAAGCTTCTAAGCTGACACCTTTTGCAAAATTGCTTTCCTGCAATGCTGTGCTGCTTCACCTGCTCCCCCACCAGCTGGTGTGAGAGGCACAGGGTTTGGAGCAGACAGCTGTGTCCTGAAGGGATGGCATTCTGTCTGGTGACACTTAGTGGCAGCCCACTTTTCTCCCACAGGATGCTGGCTGATCTAGTTGCCAAGGCTCCTGCGTAGGTCTTATCTCCAAACATGCAGGCATGGTTAAGAGATGAGAAATACACGTTTGGACAACAGACTGGAGCACAGTTCAATCAGCCTCAGCAACATTATCTCCAAAAGCAAATGAGTCCTGCTGTTGCCGGGACCCTACTCCTCTGCCTTGGCTGGAAGTGTTTGAGTCTGTCTGAATGGTCTGTTATCTCCATGGCAACATGAAATTTGCAGGAGTCCTGTTCACTCCAGGTGTTATCGCTGTCGCTGAGATGGTGTTAAGCCTACAGGCGGCAGGAGGCCAATTGCTAAGGCAGAGGGAGCATTTAATGGGGAGCCAGGCAGCCTGGGGATCCTGGGCCACAGTTTCCTTCCCTATGACATGCACTCTCATGCCCTTCCCACTCAAACATCCAGTCATTCTGCACGTCCTGGTAGAGGGAGATGCCAGGCAAACCCTCGGGGTAACCCCAGCACCTGGAAAAACTCCAGAGTGGGTTTGCTCAGTGTCATTTGAGGATCCCAACCTGGAAGGTTTTGGACTTGGGATCACACATTGTTTCAGTCAGAGAGTTAGGATAGGGATCTGTCCAGTTCAGGCATCTCAAGTTAGAGATGAGAAACCAGACTCAGAAGTCTGACGGTCCTTGGAGGCCGGCAGAGAGGAAGACCTGAGGCTCCCTGTCTCCCTGCATGGGCACCTCATACCACCTTGCTTTTCCCTGCCCCATGTGAAGGGCAAGCTGGAGCTGAATTTGGGGCTCCCAGTTGGGCTCCGAGCATGATTTCCTCCACACTCGATGACCAGGAGGCCATTTGTAGGAGGCTGGGAATAGCAAAGTGGGTCAAAGTGCCCCCTGCCTCCAAGTGCTCGCATGGAGGTTGAGCAGTCAGACGCCATGGGGGAGAAACCCCAGGACTTTATCAGAGCAAAAGAAGGGCACCCTCCTTTCCTGGGCCCTGCCAGACTCTTGACAGAAGGCCAGGGCTACTCATAGGGTGGGGAGTGGGGAAGGAGGGAGGGGCAGGGACGGTCTGTTCCAGCCCTCCTGTGTTCGTCCTGAGCCGTCACTGAGGCCTGCAGCACAGTTATGACACAACTTTTGGGGTGTCCTGGTAGGAGGGCTTTGGGCTACAGGTGGGGCATTGGAAGCAGATTTCTCTCTATACTAAGGCAGTAGATCCCCAGGCCTTGCCCTCTGTTCCTGAAAATGTGAGTTGTACCTTGAACCACAAAATGGGCTGTGGGGTGCAGCTTGGTGTGTTGGAAGGAGGGCTTTGGATGTGGGTTGCAACTGCATCATCCTTGCTCAGTTCTCATGTGGCAGGGGTGCTCCTGCCTGGTCTGGGGCAGTCTGGCAGGCTGCTCTGTAGCCCCAAGCCTGGATCTGCCAAAACTGAAAAGGAGTGGAGGCCTCCCAGTGGAGCAGTGCCTGAACCTGCAGCCCCTGGGGCAGACACTCCCGGCTCCTGGGCGCCTCACTCACCATGGCTCCCCACTTTCTTAGTCGGCTCGGGCTGCTATTGCAGAATGCCATACACCAGGTGGCATGTGGACAACATAAGTTTATTTCTTACAGTTCTGGCAGCTGGGAAGTCCAGGATCAAGGAGCTGAAACAGATTTGGTTTCTGGTGAGGGCTTCTTACTCTTTCATAGATGGTGCCTTCTTGCTGTGTCCTCCTATGGCAGAAGGGGTGAGGGACCTCTCCAGGGTCTTTTATAAGGGACCTAATCACCCCCGCACAACCCAGCCTCCTAATAGCCTCACCTTGAGGTTTGGGATTTCAGCACATGCACTTTGGGTAAAGACAGTCAGTCTAGAGCATCCTCCCTCCCCATCATGCTGGCTTCCGGGCTCTGCTCCCAGGTGAATGTCCACACCCAAGGGGGGCCCTGAGTCTTCCTTAAGTCTCTTTGTCCAGGACAGACTGTGCCAAAAGGGCCCACCTAATCTCCTGATATGGTTTGGCTGTGTCGCCACCCAAATCTCAACTTGAATGACAGTGGGAGGTAATTGTATCATGGGGGGCAGGTCTTTCCCATGCTGTTGTGATGCTGAATAAGTCTCATGAGATCTGATGATTTTATAAAGAGGAGTTCCCCTGCATATGCTCTCTTTTGCCTGCCACCATGTAGGATCTGACTTTGCTCCTCATTCACCTTCCACCATGATTGAGAGGCCTCTCCAGCCATGCGGAACTGTGAGTCAATTAAACCTTTTTCTTTTACCCAGTCTCGGATATGTCTTTATTAGCAGTGTGAGAATGAGCTAATACATCTCCTGGCAGCCTGGGACCCCCCCAAACCCTCAACCCTCTTCCATCTCTCCTTGTACAGGTTCCTTCTCCTCCAGCCCCATCTCGCTCCATGTGACTTCTTTCTTCCTTAAACTCTCTGCACTCCCTCCTGCTCCCAGGATTTTGTATCTGCTGTTTCCTCTACCTGGAACGTACTCCTCCTGGCCTACAACTCCTAGCTAGCCTGGAGTGGAGAGCTTCTATGTCACTCCCTCTGGGATGCTCTTGCTGACCCCCAAGACTAGCTCAGGCCCTGAGTTTGACCCTCTTGTGGTTCAGAGAATTCCTGGGCATAGCCATGCCCTCACTTGTGATTCCACTACCATATGGGGTTGCTGGACTGTTGTCCACTTCCTCAGGGGCATCTGCTTCCTCAGAACAGGGCCTGGGCATTTTGTCCCCTAGGATTCCAGTGCCAGCACAGAGAGTGGGCTCAGCTGCAGACACTCAGCAATGTTGACTGAATCAGGAGGCAGCAGGTGACTCGCTGTTATGGGCTCATGGGAAAACCCCCCCTCCTCTTCAGAGGTCCTTACCCTGAGGTGGCCTCACCCGAGTTGTCTTCACTGGGTAAGGGCTTCTTTGCCCACCCGCTGCTGCCTCACTAACCTTCCTGGCCTCAGACAAATCTAAACTCAAGTCAAAACCAGGGTGAAGATGGGCCTACATCAGCTCCAGAGAGGGACAGCCTGAGTTCCCCTCCCTCTGGTCCCATTTCCTTGGGAGGATCAACCTCTTCCTGGATGATGACACCAGGGCTCTTCACCCCCCAGGGAGGGGTCCAGCCCACATCTGTGGCTCTGGTCTGGGCCCTGAGGGGACACACAGTAAGTGGCAAACACAGACAGGCCAGGCCAAGAGCAAGACAACATCCTCAATGGTTAAGATGTATATGCCCGAGGGAAGTTGATCAGGGAATGACCTTAGAAGTATCCAGAGACTGATGGGGAAGGAGCTATATTTGGAGGACCTGTGATGCAAGTTACAGGATCAAAGTCATGGCCCCTGGTTTTGCTGTGTCTTCCTGGAACGGGTAGCAGGACAGGAGCTACCATGCAGAGGGTGGTCACACACACTTGGGCTTACTTTATGGAAAGCTTTGCTCTCAATCTCATCCAACCCCTTTAATTATTTGAATGCTATCCATCCTTCAACATTCAGTTCAAATATCATAGCCAGAAGGGGTAAAATCTGCTGTAATAAACTCTCTTAGTTTCCTCCAATTTTTTCTTCCTAATATTTATCTCAGTTTGTAGTCATGTATTTTTTGTGATGGTTGGGCTAATATCTGCCTCCTCACTAGTGTTTAACCTCTAGTAAACACTAGAGGTTTAATCTCTGAGGTTGCATCTCTGAGGGCAGAGATATGAGTGACCGGTCCAGTCTTATTCCCAACATCAAGGCCCGAGCCTGTCAGGCAGCAAATGCTTACTAAGCATTTGTTGAGTTGACTTTGAATTGTCAGAGCCAGAGGGTCGGTTTAGCATTGACACATGGGGGACATCATGGGAGAAGCCATGTTTTGTTAGGACCTGGCCCTGGGGAGACTTCTTAAGCCAAAGGCTTTGGGTCTGCCACCCTTCCATCCAAGGAGAAGTCTGAAGACAAGGTCAGCATTTTGTTTGTCCTCCACAGTTGCTAACTTTTTTTTTTTTTTTTTTTGGAGACAGAGTCTCCCTTTGTCACCCAGGCTGGAGTGCAGTGGCGTGACTTCAGCTCACTGCAACCTCTGCCTCCTGGGTTCAGGCAATTCTCCTGCCTCAGCCTCCCAAGTAGCTGAGATTATAGGCATGTGCCACCAAGCCCCGCTAATTTTTGTATTTTTAGTAGAGACAGGGTTTCACCACATTGGCCAGGTTGGTCTTGAACTCCTGATCTTGTGATCCACCCTCCTCGGTTTCCCAAAGCGCTGGGATAACGGGTGTGAGCCACCGAGCCTGGCCCACAGTTGCTAACTTTTAACACACAGGAGATTTCATGTAAAAATTGTGACTGGCAGCTTCTTTTGAAGAATCTGAAGTCGAGCAGCCCTGGCATGCATTTGTGCATGGCTACCTTTGTGGGATCTTGGTCACAGCTGACCCTTTGGGTGGGCATGCTACTCTTCAGTGAGTTGGGCCCTCTTCACTAGTTTTTTCACTAGCTTTTAGCACCTGCTTGCCCCTGTTAGCAGGTGTGGACTTTTACCTGAACACTCAGATTAGAAAGAGATGGAAAAACCACATGGCCTTGCAGAATAAGGGAGATCTCATCTCCATGCGATGAGGAATCAGTGGCAGGCCTCTTTGCAGAACCTCCCTGGAGGGGGATTGCTATGGTTGCATGTGTCCCACAAAGTTTATGTGTTGGAAACTTAATCTCCAACGCAGCAGTTTTGAGAGGAGGGAGTAACGTACAGAAAAATATTCAGAAATCTGTACAGTTGATATGGCTTGGCTCTATGTCCCTATGCAAATCTCCTGTTGAATCGTTGTCTTTAGTGTTGGAGGAGGGGCCCGGGGGGAGATGACTGGATCATGGGGGCAGATTTCCCCCTTGCTGTTCTTGTGACAGTGAGTGAGTTCTCATGAGATCATCACTCCCCTTCCTGCTCTGCCATGTGAAGGATGTGTTTGCTTCCTCTTCCCCTTCTGCCATGATTTTAAGTTTTCTGAGGCTTCCCCAACCATGCTTCCTGTACAGCCTGTGGAACGGAGTCAACTAAACCTCTTTTCCTCATAAATTACCCAGTCTCAGGTCATTCTTTATAGCAGTGTGAGAACAGATTAATACAACAGGATTCCCCATGGATCTGTTATAAAAATTAGGTTGTGGATGTCTATCATGAAACTCCAGGAGGCTGGGCAAAGGGTGACTGGAAAGCAGTGAGCAGGCACTTTCAGAGTTCATGTAGGACATGGGGGGACTCCTGCATTCCTACCAGCCAGAGTGGAGCGTCCTTGTAGAAAATCCAGTGCGTTCAGTTGAGATCCCAGAACAGTCATGTCTTGGCAGGAGCAGTAAAGATGCCCTAAATAAAGTCTAATATAACCCCTTTCCTTCAGTCAAAGCTTCAAAACAAACCTCAAAATGGTCAGGGTAATTTCTAAGTAACTCAGTTGGCTGCCAGAAAAATATCTACCAATCTTTAGAGGAGGACAACAAAATCCAGCATTAAGTAAGGTATAATTAACAATGTTCAATGTCATATAAGAAATATAGACATGTAAAGATGCACAAAAGTGCAACTCCTACCAGGAGAAAGACCAGTCAATAGAAACACACTCAGGAATGATGGATGTTGGAAATAGCACACAAAGGATTTAAAACACCAATTACAGAAATACACATGAATTTAAAGGAAACATGAAAGTAATCATCAAAGAAGGAGAAAAATTAAAAAGGAAATACTAGAGCTGAAAATAAAAATCTTAAATAAAAAATTTCTTTATGAAATGAACAGATTAGATGTGAAGAAGAAAAGATCAGTGAAGTTGAATGTTGCAATAGAAACTTTTGAAACTAAAATTCAGTCAAGAGAGAATAAAAAGAAAATTTAAATGAATCTTTAGTAACCTGTGGGAAAATACTCATGCAAGTATGGATCACACACTTGTAATTGGAAGCTGAGAAGGAAAGGAAAGAGGGAAGAGAAAAAATATTTGAAGAAATAATGGTAAAAAATGCTCCAAATTTGATGAAACATATAGAACCACCCATCCACGATGCTCAATAGATCAAAAGCAAGATAAGCACAAAGAAAACTATGCAAGGTAAAACATAATCCAATTGCTAAATACCAGTGGCTAAGAAATGTGGGTGGGCTTCATCAAACCTATTGAAGACCTGAATAGAACAGACAGACTGACTCTCCTGCAAGTAACAGAGAATTTCATCCTGTCTGACTGCTTTGAGCTGGGAGGTGGTTTTTTTTCCTGCCATTTTTGAACTGAAGTATCAGCTTTTTATGAGTCTTGAGCCTGCCAGCCTTTGAACTGGAAGTACACCATTGGCTCTGCTGTTTCCAGCTGACTAACCGCAGATTTTGGGACTTGTCAGCCTCAATAATCATAGGAGCCAATTCCTTACACACACACACACACACACACACACATTATGCATATGTATAAAATTATATATAATTATATATTATATTTAAGTATAATAATATCTATCTATTCCAAAATTAGGTCTCTAATCTGATTACATTTAAAGTTGCTAATAACTTTATTTCCAATTGTAAAGAGAGCACTAATAGTCCATGGCATGATCTAGCAATAAAGATATCACCACTGGATACTCCTAATCAACCCCTTATAAAAGACAAGGAGCTCGGTAACTGTGTTTACCTTCAATTATTTTCCTCACACTAACAAATATAATAAGACTCACCAGGTGTTTCTAATGTGAAGTGATGCTAAGGGGACAAAGGATGAAAAACACTTAATAGTAAGTATGTGGGTAAATACAGAGGCTTTTCTCATTTTTAAATTTCCTTAAAAGATAATTGATTGTTTAAACAAAAATAATAACAACGTACTGTGTGGTTTATAACATATTAAAGCAAAATATGTAATGATAGCACGATGGACAGAATGGAGGAAATGGAAGTATATGATTGTAAGGTCTTACATTGTACATAAAGTGTTATAATAGTATATTTGTAATGAGCTAATGATACATGTTGTATACCCTCATGCAACCACTAAACATGAAGCCAGAGTTATAGCTAATGAACTCACAGTGGAGATAAAATAGAACCATAAACATTTTTAATTCCTCTAAAAGAAATCAAGAAGAGAGAAATAAAGGATGAAGAACAGATGAAATGAACAGAGAACAAATGACAAATGGTAGATTTATACCCAACTATACTGATAATTATATGAAATGAAACTAGTCTAAAAATTCCAATAAAAAGACAAATATTTTTAGACTGCATAATAAGGCAAGACTCAACTCTATGTTGTCTAAAGACCCCAAAAATTTAAAGGCACAGGTAGGTTAAAAGTAAGAGGATGGAATAAAACATACCATGTAGCACCAATTATAAGAAAGTTGGAGGGTCTAGTTAAATATCAGAAAAAGTAAACTTCAGAACAAGAAAAATGCAAAACAAGAAATAAAAAAGAATATTTCATAATGATAAATTTATCAGAAAGAGAAAAATTGTAAACATGTATTCACCTAATAATAGAACTTCAAAATATGACAAAGAAATGGACAGAACTGAAGGGGGAAGTAGAGAAATCTACACTTACATTTACAAATTGTCATACTTGTTTCTCAGTAACTTATAGAACGAGTAGAAAAAATGAATAAAGGAGAAGGACACTTGAACAATACTACTAACCAACTTGATTTAATTGATGCCTGTAGAACCTTCTACCTAAATACAGATTTTTAGGTGGAGTGTTCTATATCCTAGGAATGGAAAGTCAGTTTAATCAACAGTGCAATAAATCAATCAATGCAATTCACCATATTCATAGAATCTACATTGTTTCCAACTGAACACAAAACTTTCATTATAATGGACCATATCTGGGGCAGAAAACAAGTTTTTTTTTGTTTGTTTGTTTGTTTTTGAGACGGAGTCTTGCTCTGTCGCCCAGGCTGGAGTGCAGTGGCGCCATCTCGGCTCACTGCAAGCTCCGCCTCCCGGGTTCATGCCATTCTCCTGCCTCAGCCTCTCCGAGTAGCTGGGACTACAGGCGCCCGCCACCACGCCCAGCTAATTTTTTGTATTTTTAGTAGAGACGGGGTTTCACCGTGGTCTCGATCTCCTGAACTCGTGATCCGCCCGCCTCGGCCTCCCAAAGTGCTGGGATTACAAGCGTGAGCCACCGCTCCCGGCCAAAACAAGTTTTTATACATTTAAGAGGACTACAATAATATAGAACATGTTATCTAAATTCAGTGGAACTAAAATAGAAGTTAATAGCAGAAGGATATCTAGAAAATCCCTAAGTATTTGGAAATTGAGCAACACACTTTTAGATAATACATGGATCAAAGAGAAAATCACAAAAGATATTTTAAAATAATTTTTCCTAAATAAGAATTAGAACACAGAATAGCAAAATTTATGTAATGATTAGAGACAAACTTATAACTTTAAATGATTTTTATTAGAAAATATAAAAAGTCCAAGGTCAATGATTTAAGCTTTACTTTAAGAAGCTGGAAAAAGAGAAGCCAATTAAACCTAATGTAAGAAGAAGAAAGGAAATCAAGTTAATAGCAGAAAACAATGTAATAGAAAAAGGAATAATGAAGAAAGTCAATAAGATAAGAAGTTCTTTGAAAAGATCGATAAAATTGATAAACTCCTAATAAAAAGTCATAAACTACCAACATCACTAATAAAAGAGGGAATAAAAATTACAGACTATGGAGAGATTGAAGAAATAATATGGGGATATTATAGAAGCTTTATGGCGACAAATTTGACAACCCAGAGGAAATGGGAAAATTTTCCAAAAGAAAAAATTACTGAAGCCCAGTGAAGAAAAAATAGATAACCTGAATAGCTCTATAACCATTAAAGAAATTAACTTTGTAATTAAAAACCTTCACACAAAGAGAATTCCAGGCTCCAATGACTTCACTAGTGAATTCAATCAAATATTTAAGGAAGTAGTAGTATCACTTTCTTTTTAACATATCCATCACCTCAATTTTATTTTTTGTGGTTAGATATTTGAAATTTACTTTTTATTATTTTGAAATATACAGTATATTATTATTGACTATAGTCATCCTGCTGTGCAACAGACTTGAAAACGCATTTCTCCTGTTTAACTGAATCTTTGCACCTGTGAACAACTTCCCATTTTCTCTCCAGCAACACAGCCTCTGGTAACCATCATTCTACTCTCTACTTTTAAGAGTTCAATTTTAGACCTACATTTAAATCCAAAAGTTGTAAAACTTCTGTAAAATAACAAAAGGGATATTTAGGTAACTTTGGGTTTGGCAATTACTTTGTAGATACAACACTAAAGTACATAAAAGACAAATTTCTACCATGAAAGAAGATATTGGTATGACTTCGTTACAATTAAAAACTTTTGCTCTGGGAAAGGAAATATTAAGAGAATGGAGAAACAAGCCACAGACAGGGAGAAAATATTTGTAAAACACCTGTCTTGCATTCAGACCATTAAAAACCACTTACAACTCAACAATAAGAAATCAAGCAACCCAATTAGTAAATGGACAAAAGATCTTAAAAGGCTCCCATCAGAGATGGCATATAGAAAGGGGAAAGTTTATGAAAAGATGTTCGCCCTCCCCTCGCTTTTCCCTCCCTGCGTCCCTCTCTCCCCCACACACCCTCCGCTGCAGTGAGAGTGGGAGCGGATCAGGGGCCCTAGGCGGTGACGGTGACTTGGCTGTCTCTCGGGCGAGGCTGGGATTTAAGTACATTATAAGCCATAGGTCCCTGGGAATCCCGAGAGGCTGTGCTTGGAGCCCAGACTGACACGCCTGTCTCATGGTCCCGGGCTGCTGCCCTGCAGAGCCCACCTTACTCTTATTCTCCACAGGCCTGTTGGCCGCGGCGGGCCTTGGCTCCCCTGAGCCTGGTGGGCCTACAAAGAGCTGCGTCCAGAAGGAGCCGCCTCCCGGGAACAAGCTGCCTGCGGGCCCTGGGGAGAACCGTCCGTCCGATGAGCTCGGCTGAGCGTGCGCGCAGTGTCGACATCAAGGACCCCTGGATGCTTTTCGTGGCAGAGTGACAAAGGTTTAACAACAGGAAGAGGATCAGGGGCCAAGATAAGAAGCTGAAGTTCGGCCTGCCAGGACCCCCGGGCCCCAGCATCCCACCCAAGGCGCTGCTGCAGGACTTCCCGCTGCTGCTGAAAGGTGCGGTGCCGCAGGGCCAGAGTGTGGGATCCTGAGCCCTGCATGCCCGTCCTCGCGGGGCCGATCGCTGCGAGCCTCGCTCAGGTCCAGCCGCCTCCAGGGAGGACAATGTCGACGAGATGCGGTGCGTGAGGGCGGTGCTGGCCGCACCCCTGGTCGTGGGGCCGGGGGAGCCGCGCGAGGAGGCCGCCTTCCACTGACGCCTGTACCGGGACCGGTTGCTGCAGCGGTGCCAGCTTCAGGAGCTCCGCGTCTGCTGCTTCTCCGACGCCAGGGCGCCGCCAGGATGACAGGTGCACCAGGCTGCGGCTGTGGGCAGATGTGGTTTCCAGCCCCAGGTCCCCGCGTCCCCTGGCTTCCCAGCCCGCTGTCCTGTGAGCAAGAAGATGAAAAAAGCCACCCGATCAACAGGTCAGCTGCCCCGCCTGGCAGCCCAGCCAGACAAGGCAACCGAAGTTCATCCTCTCTGAGTTGACTTCGTGCGGGCAGCGAGCTGGCGCCCAGGATGCTGGGGAACCCTGCGCGCCGGAGGCCGACAAGCCGTGGGGCCCAGAGGCGCCACAGGGCAAGAAGGCACCCGCCTCCCAGCGCTTTCACCCCCTGGCCTGCCCGGCCCGCGAGGTGTCCCAGTGGCTGCGGCCACGTCAGGCATTCTGCCCGGCGGCGGCTGCACAGGGATGAGAACTGAGAACCCCTGCTCAACCCCATCCGGGGTGACTGCAAAGTGCCCATGCCAGCGGCCCCGATCTCCCTCTGGTGGAGGAATGGGGCGGGAGACACGGCCTGGGGGCCTCAGGCTGGGAGCTCTGGCGATCCCGAGGCCGACCAGACCATGCACCTCCAGCCCGCCTGGGCACCCAAGCTGCAGCCGCCTTCTGTGTGCAGGCAGCGGCCTCCAGGCAACCCCCGAGCCCGCCCGCACTCCCCACATCTCAGAACCGGGGCCAGATGTCCCTATGGCTGCCGCCAAGCCAGGCGGTCTGCCCTGCGGCGGCTGCACAGGGGCGGGAACCGGCCCTCAGCCCCATCCCCGGTGGCTGCAGAGGTCACTGGCTAGAGGTCCTCAGCTCCAGCAGAGGAGGAGCCCGGCGGGGGCAGGGCCTGGCTGGCTCTCAGGCCAGGTGCACTCATGATCCAGAGGCGGCCCAGGCCATTCTCCATCACCTGGGCGCCCAAGCTACAGGCGCCCTCTACCTGCTGGCAACAGCTGCCTGACTACTCCCAAGCTGGCTGGCGCTCCCAGCCTAGCAGAACCGGGGCTAGATGTCGCCGTGGCTGCAGCCAAGCCAGGCGGTCTGCCCGGCGGCGGCTGCACCGGGGTGGGAACCGATCCCCCCAGTCCCAGCCCCGGTGGCTGCGGAGGGCCCCTGTCAGCGGCCCAGATCTCTCTTCGGAGGAGGAGCGGGGCGGGAGTCACCAGGAAGTAGTAGTATCACTTTTACACAAACTTGCAGAAAGTAAAGGAGGAAGAAAGACTTTCTAACTTAATTTATGGGATCAGCATAACCCTGATATCAAACTCAGAGAAAAGATGCTACAGGAAAAAAACTTACAGGCCAATGTCCACAAGGAATATACATGCAGCTGGGCACCGTGGCTCACGCCTGTAATCCCAGCACTTTGAGAGGCTGAGGTGGGTGGATCACTTGAGGCCAGGAGTTCAAGACCAGCGTGGGCAACATGGTGAAACCCCATCTCTACCAAAAATACAAAAAATTAGCTGGGTGTGGTGGTGTACGCATGTAATCCCCGCTATTCAGGAAGCTGAGGCAGGAGAATCACTTGAACCTGGGAGGTGGAGGTTGCTGAGATCGTACCACTGCACTCCAGGCTGGATGACGGAGCAAGACTCTGTCTCCAAAAAAAAAAAAAAAAAAGGAATATATATGCAAACATCCTTAAAATATTTTAGTATGTTGAATCTAGGAATATATGTAGAGGGTAATACACCGTGGCCAAGAGTGCTTACCCTAGAAATACAAAGTTAATCAGTGCAATTGACCAATCAATGAATGCAATTCTAGCAGTTTAAAGCAGAAAACCCATGTGATGATCTAGATAGATGTTATAAAAGCATTTGACAATATGCAATACTCATTCACGATGTACTTTTTTTAAAAAAATAAAATCCTCTTAAAACACTGGAGTAGAAGGGAAATTCATCAACCTGAAAAAATGCAGTCATGAAAAACCTACAGGTATTATCAAATTTGATAGTGAAAGACATGTTTTTCTCCTCAGGTTGGGAGTGAGGCAGGAATGTCCACTTTTGCCATGGTCATTCAACATTGTACCAGAAGTCCTAGGTAGTGCAATAAGGTAAGAAGAAATACCGACATAAGATTTGAAAGGAGGAGGTAAAACTGAATCCATTCATAGAAGAAATAATAACGTACTTGAAAATCCTAAGGAATTTACAAAAAGTTACTAAAATAAGCGAATTTAGCAAGGTCATAAGATACAACGGTCAATAAACAAAAGATCAGTTGTTTTCCTAAATTGTGGCAATTTGGAAGATTAAATTATATAAATAATACTGTCTATAGTACCATTTGAAAATACTCACAAGATGAGCAAAATCTCTACGTAAAAAACTATGAAACATTGCGGAGACAAAGTGAATTGCCAATATTGTTAAGAAGTCAGCTCTCCTGATTTTTGGTTGAAATTGACAAAGCGATTCTAAAATCTACATGGAAGTACAAATAATCTAGAAGAGTCAAAGCAATTTTTAAAAAGAATGAATGTTGAGGACTTATCTACTTTATTTCAAGATTACAGGAAAGCCAGTAATGAAGACATGTGGTATAGGTTTCAGTTTAGACAATTCGTCAGTGGAACAGAATCAGATGTCCTGTTTCTGGACATACATAATATGTTGATTTCTAACAAAGTTACCAAAGTAATTTCATGGGGAAAAAGACAGTCTTTGAATAAACGGTGCTAAAACAAGTGAAGATCTATATGTGAAAAAAGTGAACTTCAACTTGAAATGGATCACAGACAAAAATAAGAGCTAAATTTGTAAAGCTTCTAGAGAAAAATGTAAGAGAAAATCTTCACAATTTGGGCAGGCAAAGATTTCTCAGGGCACATGAAATTTTCAAGGAAAAAAATTGATAAATGGGCCTTATTGAAATTAAAAGTTTTTGGTCTACAAAAGACACCATGAAGAAAATGAAAGGGCAAGTTGCAGACCAGGAGAAAATATACACAGGTATTTGGCAAAGTAATGGTATGCAAAAGTTAAAAAGAACCCTGGAAGATCAGTAAGAAGAAGACAAAACAACTTGATCAAAATGGGCAGAAAATTTTGAGCAGACACTTCCCGAAACAACCAATAAACACATGAAAAGATGCACTGCAGCATTACACATCAGGGACATGTGACGACCCCTCACACCACAAGGATGCCTGAACTTAAAGATCGACAATTCTGAATTTTTGTAAGAATCGGGAGCAACTAGAACTCTTGTACAATGTTAGTGGAAATTCAGGATTAATACTGTCACTTTGAAAAACAGTTTGGAAGTTTCTTGTGAATTTAAATATATACTTACTATACAAACCAGAAATTTCCACATCAAGTTAAAAAGCTGCACAGCAAAGGAAATGACAAAGTGAAGAGACAGCCGACAGAATGGGAGAAAATATTCGCAAACTACCCATCTGATCAATAACCAGAATCTATGCAAAGCTCAAACAACTAAATAGGAAGAAATCTAATAATATAATTAAAAATGGGTAAAATATCTGAATAGACACTTCTCAAAAGAGATCATACAAATGACACATAGGCATATGAAAAGGTGCTCAACATCATTGACTATCAGAGATATGCAAATCAAAACTACAATGGGATCTCATGTCAACCCATTTAAAATAGCTTTTGTCCAAAAGAAAGGCAATGACAAATGTTGGTGAGGATGTGGAGAAAAGTGAACCCTTATACACTGTTGGTGGGAATGTAAATTAATACAGCCACTAGGATGAACAGTATGGAGGTTCCTCAAACAACTGAAAACAGAACTACCCTATGATCCAGCAATCCTACTGGTAGGTAAATACCCAAAAGAAAGGAAATTAGTATATCGAAGAGATAGCTGCACTTCCATGTTTATTGCAACACTATTCACAATAGCCAAGATTTGAAATCACTCTAATTGTTCACCAATAGACAAACGGATAAAGAAACTGTGGTACGTATATACAATGGAGTACAATTCAGCCATAAGAAAGAATAAGATCCTGTCATTTACAACAACATGGACGGAATTAGAGGACATAATGTTAAATGAATTTAAAAGGCACAGAAACACAAATTTTACATGTCCTTACTCATTTGTGGGAGCTAAAAATTAAAAATATTGAACTCATGGAGATAGAGAGTGGAATGATGGTCACCAGAGCTGGGAAAAGGTTGTGGGTGTGGGGAGTGGGAAATGGGCGTGGTTAATGGGTACAAAAGTAGAGTTAAATACAATGAATAAGACGTAGTATTTGATGGCACAACAGGTTGGCCAGTCAATGATAATTTTTAGTATATTTAAAAATAAGTAAACGTGTATAATTGGAATGTTTGTATCACAAAGAAATGATAAATGCTTGAGGTGATGGATACCTTGTTTACCCTGGTGTGATTATTACACATTGCATGCCTGTATCAAAACACCTCATGTACTCCATAAGTATATACACCTACTATGTACCCATAAAAATAAAAATAAAAAAACAGAAATTCCTCTCCTAGGTATTTATTTACTCAAGAGGAATAAAAACACCCATGTTCACAAGGACTTATAAACAAATATTTATAACAATTTTAGTAGCCTCAAACTGGGGAAAAACCCCAAACAGTAGAATGGATAAGCAAATTGTGATACAACTGCAGAATGGAATACTACCCAACATTAAAGTAGGAGAGATTATAGATACACACGACAAGGAGAATGGAGCTCAGAAACATTATGATGAGTGAAAGGAGCCCACACAAGAGACTACAGTCATGGTGGTATAGTTTGGCTGTGTCCCCACCCAAATCTCATCTTGAATTCCCATGTGTTGTGGGAGGGACCCAGTGGAGGGTAATGGAATCATGGGCGCAGATCTTTCCTGTGCTGTTCTTGTGATAGTGAATAAACCTCATGAGATGTGATGGTATTATAAGGGGGAGTTCCCCTGCACAATCTCTCTCTTTGCCTGCTGCCATCCATGCAAGACGTGACTTGCTCCTCCTTGCCTCCCACTGTGATTGTGAGGCCTCCCCAGCCACTTGGAACTGTAAGTCCATTAAATCTTTTTTTTTTTGTAAATTGCCCAGTCTTGGGTATGTCTTTATCAGCAGCTTGAAAATGGATTAATACACAACGCTGCTCGATGACACTGATGCGTTCTCAGAAACATATCATTAGGGGATTTTGTCATTGTGTGAACATCATAGAGTGTACTTACACAAACCTAAATGGTACAGCCCACTACATACCTGGGCTCTATGGCATAGCCTGTTGCTCCTAGGCTACCAATCTGTGCAGCATGTGACTGTACTGAATACTGCAGGCAACTGTAACACAGTAATATTTGTATATCCAAACATAGCTAAACATAGGAAGGGTAGAGGGAAAATACAGCATAGAAGATAAAAAGTAGTGCACCTCTGTGGGGCATCTACCATGAATGAAGCTTGCAGGTCTGGAAGTTGCTCTGGGTGAGCTAGTGAGTGAGTGGTGAGTGAATGTGAAGTTCCGGGACATCACTGTACACTGTCACAGATTTTATAAACACTATACACTTAGGCTACACTAAATGTATTTTAAATTTTTTTCTTCCTTCAATAATAAATGAACCTTAGCTTCTTTATGTTATCAACTTTATTTTTTTAACTTTTTGACTTTTTTATATTAATACTTAGCTTAAGACACACGTTGTATAGCTGCACAAAAATATTTTCTTTCTTTATAACCTTATCCTATAAGCTTTTTTCTTTTTTTTAATTTTAAATTAGAAAAAAAATGAAAATGAAGACACACACACATTAGCCCACACCTACCCAGGGTCAGGATTATCAATATCACTGTGTTCCACCTCCACATCTTGTCCTACCAGACGGTCTTCCGGGGCAGGCATGCACATGGAGCTGTCATCTCCTGTGATGAGAGTGCCTTGTTCTGGAATCCCTCCTGAAGAATCTGCCTGAGGATGTGACACATTAACTTTTTTTTTAATAAGTAGAAGGAGTGCATTGTAAAATAATCACGAAAGTATAGTATAGTAAATACATAAACTGCTAACAGTCATTTGTTATCATTTTCAAGTACTATGCACTGTACATAATTCTATGTGCTAGATTTTATACAACTGGCAGTGCGGTAGGTTTGTTTACACCAGCATCACCACAAACACCTAGATAATACATTGCACTAGGTTGTTGCCAGGTGATGATTCTTTCCACTCCATTATAATTTAATGGGGCCACCGTCTGTAGCTGACTGAAGTGTCACACAGCATGTGACTGTATGCATATTCACCTCCTAGAACCCGGACTCATATGAAGAAGTAGGGAATGCCCTACTCGAGACCATGTTTTATTTCCTAGTTTCTT
The DNA here is from genome assembly GCF_028878055.3 of Symphalangus syndactylus. Classification (NCBI taxonomy): domain Eukaryota; kingdom Metazoa; phylum Chordata; class Mammalia; order Primates; family Hylobatidae; genus Symphalangus; species Symphalangus syndactylus. The sequence continues at coordinate 86,494,934 of NC_072426.2, forward strand.
CCATTGGCCACTTTCTTTTTCAGGCTGGAGACTTCCCTCCCATCCCCACTGGTGTTCCCAGTCTCTCTGCCTCCTAAGTCTTCCTCTGTTGCTCTCTGGGGACCAGCTTGTGCAGCAGTTTTGTATCACCGCAGGGTAGGGCTTCACTGAGCCCTGTCCTGTGTCCTTCCCTGGCTTACTGCATCTTGCCTTCCCTTCCTCGCACAGCCCAGGACCTGACACTGCCTCCTGCAGTAGGTCATACAGGAGCAGGGCACTCAGGGAAGGAGATGGCTCTGCTTTGAGTATAGCCTGGGCACCATCCACAAATGCCCTGGTGTTTGAACTCACCTGTACATCCCAGATACAGGTACAGTCTCTCCAAAAGAAAGGGTGTAGGAAATATTTTTACTTTTCCATCTTTCCAAAGTATCCTTCCCTTAGTATCTCAGCAACCGTCCCCGGAGAGGCTCTTTGGGCTGTGGATGTAGTACCCAGCATCCTGGGCTGCAGATTCATTGATTTTCCATGCTTTGATTTGGTATAATGATGCTCAGAGGAGCAAGGATGGCAGTGAGTGGGCCACTGACATCAGCTTATTCATGATCTCTCTGTGCTCCGATTCTGACATGAACTTCCTTTTCTGTCTCAGAGGAGAGAGATTTCAGGGCTGTGAGCCTGAGAATGGACTGACACTCACATCAGTTGTGTCTCTGAGGACTAGAGATGGCCAGGACCCAGGACCCCAGCTAGCCTCCGGATGCTGCTGGCTGCTGGAGACCTGTGACCTAAGGCACACCCCTCAACACATTTTCTTTCATTCCTGTCAATCTCCTATGCTGGTGACTGGGCTGGGACCTCCTGCTGGCCTCCAGGGCCCCACCTGAGCCTCTGGTCCCCGGCCTCAGTCGGGCCCAGGCCTAGGGGGCTGGCTCCTTGTTTCCTCTCCCCAGAGCTCTCTGGGAGTCCTTACAGTAGATTCCAACCCAGGCACTTTTGACAGTGAAAGAAGATTTGTATTATTTTCTTAGGGCTGTTATAACAAATTGCCACAAATTTCATGGTTTAAAAGAACAGAAATTTATTCTCTCATGGTTCTGGAAGTGAGAAGTCCGAAACCACGGTGTCACGGGGCTGTGCTCCCTACTTAGGCCCAGGCAAGGTTCTTCTTTGCTTTCCTGCTTCCAGCAGCTCCAAGCTTGGCTCGTGGCTCTGATCTCTGCCTCCAGCCTCCCACGGCCTTCTCCTCTGTGTGTGTCTCTCCTTTTCTGTCTCTTACAAGGACTAAGTACTCAAACTTATATCTAACAAAGTACTGGTATCAAAAATATAAAAATTACTCCTGCAATTAAATAATAAGAAGACAAACAACTTAATTAAAAATGGCAAAGTCAGGATGAACTTACCCGAAGATCCTTAATTTAATTACATCTACAAAGCCATTTTATCCAAATAAGGTTATAGTCACAGGATCCAGGAGTTTGGACCCAGATCAACCTTTTGTGGGGGCCACAATTCAACCCACTCCAGGATTTTAATAACAATTATTCCATAACAAAAGGCAGAACACCACGACTGTCCCTCCATTGGCCTGCATGGCCTCCCAAACCTAACGACACCTTAGAAGTGGCATCTCCTGCTCGGCGTGGTGGTTCATGCCTGTAATCTCAACGCTTTGGGAAGCCGAGGCCAGCAGAGCACTTGAAATCAGGAGTTTGAGACCAGCCTGGGCAACATGGCAAAACCCCGTCTCCACTAAAAATACAAAAATTAGCCGGATGAGGTGGTGCACGCCTGTAATCCCAGCTATGTGGGAGGCTGAGGCATGAGAATCATTTGAACCTGGGAGGTGGAGGTTGCAGTCAGCCAAGATCAAGCCACTGCACTCCAGCCTGGGAGACAGAGTGAGGCTCTGTCTCAAAAAAAAAAAAAAATGTGTCATCTCCACCACTGGCTCCCTGGGCCACAGACAGGCAGGAAGGAAAAGGACTCAGATCCCTCGTGTGCCTTCCACCGACGGCTTCACCTCCTCCTCTGACAGGCCTGTGGTCTGATGTTGAATCCATGTGGCCCCCAGTCTATGCCGGGGGTACTCCCCGGCTATCCCTAGAAGCCAGTTGTATTAGTCCTTTTTCACGCTGCTATGAAGAAACACCCAAGACTGGGTAATTTCTGAAGAAAAGAGGTTTAATCGACTCACAGTTCTTCACAGGGCAACAGGAGAGAGAATGAGTGTTAGCAGGAGAAATGCCGGGCACTTACAAAGCCATCAGATCTCACGAGACTCACTCACTATCATGAGAACAGCATGGGGGAAACCGCCCCCATTATCCAATTACCTCCATCTATCTGGTCCTAAGTTTAACACATAGGGATTATGGGGATCGTAATTCAAGATGAGGTTTTGTGTGGGGACACAGCCAAATCATATCGACGATGTTATCCTCTCAGAACTCAAGAGAAGGGTGAGGGCTGGGGGAGGGCCGGGGGATGAGCCCATCTGAAGTGGCCAGTGGAAGCAGTTGGCCTTCTGGAGAAGGAGGCAGGAAAGGCTGGGGAGGCACGTGGCCTGGGAGGCCCAGAGGGTAGGGGGAGAATGTGGGGGTGGAGTGACAGCTGTACATCCCAAGGTAGGGACTGGAAAAGGAGACCTAGGGTGTTCCAGATATACCCACCTTTCTCTTTGTAACTTAATGCTGGTTGCATGACCTGTAGGTCACATTGCAGGGGATTTGGGGTACAGTATGAGCTCTGTGGTTCCCTGCTTTGAGAAAAGGGATCCCCCTTACCAACTTTCTATGTGATTGTGGTGGGGATAATAATAAAGAGAGCCCCCCACTGCCCACCACAAGGGCAGTCAGAGGACCCACATTGGCCAGAGTGTGTCACACATTGGACGTGCTTATTAGGTTGGGATCAGCACGTGGACAGCAGGGCCAACCAGGGTCCATTGTTAGGAAACTGAGTGCTCTAAGGAGTCTGAGCTTGGACCTGCTGAGCACCATAGCTGTCTCCTGGGGAGCCTGTGTCTGAAGCTGAAGCCCAGTAGAGCCCTGCAGAGGCCAGAGACGGGGAGGGAAAGTTGAGGACCTTGCTTGGACTCCTGGATCCAACCTCATTTCAAAGTCATGGTAATGGATTTCCCACTTAGAGAGCTCGCCTTGAGAGGTGGGGTCTCTATCCCATCACCTGGAATCTAGGTGAGCTCTATGACTTCTCTGACCCATAGAGTGAGGGACATGGTGCTGTGCCAGCTTCTAAGCTCAGGGCTAAGAGGCTGTCAGCTTCCACTTCCTGCTTTTCTGATCCAGATGCCATGCTGTGAGAAGGCCCAACCCACAAGGAGGAGCCGTGCCTAGGCCTGCAGACCACAGCCCTCACTCGGTTCCCAGCTGCCAGCTATGTGAGGAAGCCACTTGGGATGTCCAGCCCTGTCAGGCCTTTGGATGACTCAGACGCCATCTGACTAACCCAGGGAGAGACCCCACACAACACCTGCCCTGGCTTAGCCAAGCCAACTCCCTCAACTGTGAAAGATAGTGACAAATTATTGTTTTAAGCCACTAGGTTTTGAGGTTATTATGCATTATTTTAAAATAATTAAAACTATTTCAAAAACTGTTTATTGTGACTGATATGGATGCCTAAGGTCCTTGCATAAATGTGTCCTCACTTGATTTAGATGCCAAAATAGGAATCTGCACCTTGAATCTCATCATAGAGCTCCATGAAGCTTTGGGTAGCCTCAAGAATTCTAGAGTGCAGGGGCTTAAATTCAAATAACTCTGGCAGAACACTGATGGCCTCCTTCCTCTGGCTGTATTACGCACAGCCCGCTTCAGCTAAGGGGACAGAAGGAGGGAGCCAGCATTTCTCTGAGAACCAATTATAAACACCTTGGGGGAACTCTCCTGATCAGTAAGATGCTTTCTGAGCATTGCTTTATGCATATGCTAAGAAGCTGGGGCAAGAGTAGCTTTTTTTTTAATAGGACATTTTATGTAAATTTTTGTTGAAGTGAACAGACATATACAAAAATATACAAATTATAATTATATGGTTCGATTAATCTTTGCCAAGGGAACCATGTCACCAGCACTCAGATTAAATAATTGAACATTATAAGCACCCAAGAAACTGACTTGCACCCTGTGTTGGTCATGCCCCCCCAACAGTGATAGTCACCTCATTCTCCAGAGGCCTTAGGCATTGCCTCAGGATTGTGGTGGAAGCTTCTCTGGGTGGGGCTGCTTGGGGACCAGCCATCCTGCAGTGGGCCCATGATAAGCACCTGTGGCACCACACCCCTGGCCAGCAGGTCTGCTGGGAACACCTGTAGGAAGACCTTGGCAGGATCATTGGCCCTTGAGTCAGCTGCATGCTCAACTTCATGATCAGAAATAAAGGTGAATGCAAATACTGTGGCCATGCCATGCTTAGGCGAGAATGGTGCAGCGTCTCTCTAGGCCAGGGAAGGACCATTAATATGGCTCCCAGCCAAGGGCCTCAGGGATTCTGAATGGCACAGTCTCTGCAGACCTTGCACTGTGTGGCTTCAGGTCATCCAAGACAGCTAAAATGTGTGGGCCTTGAGGGTGCCTTTGGGTGCTCATAGCCTCATTAGGGAGATGGAGAGGTGAGCAGATGTCACATATGCCAAGACAGTGGAAGCATCAAGAAAGGGGAAAGGATGAGGAGGATATCACCCCAGAGGTATGGGAAAGGGCCTGGTATGTCTGGAAAGTGAAGAAGGCCAGTGTGGCTGGAACAAAAGGCACCTGGCCAGAAAGCTGGGAGATGAGGGCAGACAAGGAGGAAGGGGCTTTCTAGGCAAGGCTGAAGCCTGGATTTACCCAGAAGGCAATGAAGAGCCACCAGACACTTTAGGGGGCCCATGGTGTTGTAAAATGAAGCATTTGGGCTTTGTCCCAGGTTCCTGGAAGGGAGCTTCTACACCCTTGGCATTTTCAGGGTGGCAGGAGTGTCTTTGCTATTCATCATGGGTCCCTGGGGCCACACCGGAGTTTATGCTGATGAGGTGCTTCAAGGTGGGACTCCATAGTTTCAGGATGCAGGCTGGCCAACCATGGAAAGACGAGCCATGTGAATAAAGGGTCAGGACTTTGAGCCACATGATATCAGCCTGACCTCTGGGGAGAGAGTGGGTATTGGAATTGAGTACAAAGGTGTAAGCAATGATTTCATCAATCATGCCTAGGTAACAAAACCCCAATAAAAACTCTGGACATTGTAGCTCAGTGGAGCCACCCTGGTTGGTAATCGTATAACCATGTTCTGGGAGGCTTCGCATTTGAGAATCTCCCCAGACCTCTCCCTGTGCATCTTTTCATTTAGCTTGTCCTGATTTGTACCAATCAATAAAACTGGAATTGTAAGTACAGAGGTTGGTGAGTCATTCTAATGAATTATTTATTCAACTTGAAGCCCTGAGTGGGAGCCTCTATCTTGGTAGCCAGTGATTGGAAGTGTGGGTGCACTGGGAATGCAGCTGGCATCCTGCAGGGCTCTAAGTCTGTGGCATCTGTGCTAACATCAGGTGGTTACTGTCAAGACTTTCTTCACTCATTCAGGTCTGTGCTTCAGGTGCGCTGGTCTGTGGAGTGGGCAGGGGGCCTGGAGTGCATTTCAGCTCATGGGGCTCATGATTTGAACTCAGGCCTAATATGTTAATGAGCAGACACCTGGCCAAGCTCTGGGGGCCTCAAAAAACCAAGACAGAGGAAGCATCAAGAATGTGATGAGAGAGTATGCGCCCATGGGAGTGTCACCTTTGCCTCCTCTTCTCCCTGTGGCTGGAAAGCCTGGCCTGTCTGGCTGCCCAAGGATAGATGGGGAGAGGTTTAATTGAATCACCTACTGTGTTGGATAAAGTAAACTGTCGTCATTGCAAATATAATCAGGACTGTATTTTAACAGTCGAAAATGTGATTATAATGACATATTTATTAGCTCCTTTCACCTGGGTGGATCTGAGGACATTTCAGAAAATAAGTGATTGGAATTGCTTGGCCTACCTCACACACTTACACACACACACACTCTCAGACACTCACAGAGACACACACTTATAAGCACACACAGTTCTGTGCATGCACACAAGTGTATACACACCCATGCACATTTCCACGTGCATGTGTGTGCACACACATACACAAACACACAGAGACATGCCCTTACAGGGCATCTGGTGCTCTGGCCTGCTCTGACATGCAGCCCCTCCTGGGAGTGGGCAGTAAGCATTGGGGGGACATGTAGGTACTCCCTGGGGAAGCTGGAAGGCTGACCACCTGGCGAGCAGCAGGGCGCACTCACTGGAGCCCCTGCCTGGGTGAGCTGGCTTTGCTCAGCTCCAGCTGCGGTTCCCTCTGTAGACTGTGGGATCAGAAAGCCCTCATCACATGATGTAACTTTCACAAGGCTACAATCTACTTCCCTGTCCAGGTCCCAGAGGCTCCAGGCTCTTGTGGAGTCACCTGCTTGGGCAGCCATGGTTCTGTGGAGCTGCTTGTCAGAGAGTGCGCAGGCTCTGGAGTCAGTCAGACCTGAGTTTGACTGCTGACTCCATCTCTTACCTGCTGTGTGGCCATGAGCAAATGCCTATTCTCACTGGGACTCAGTTTCCTCATCTACAAAGTGAAATGTGTTCATACTTCCCTTATGGTCAGTGAGGATGGAATGGGATAACATTCTGCATCCTGCCTGGCACCACAGGCATATGAGGTGTTTGATAAGCGAATGCTTGATTGTGTCAGACAAGAAAGCTGCCTGCCCTCCTCCTTCTCGGCCCTGTGCAGGGACTGGGGTGGATGAGAAAGCCCATGTTTCCTGAACACCTGTTTGCGCCAGGCACCTATTTGGCTGCTGCCTGGATGTTCTTCTCAGGTTCCAGCTCAGGTCTCTTGGACCAGTCCCCTGGTCTGGGGTAGGGATGCCTGGAACGGCTCTAGCAGCAAGGCCATATCTCACCAGGCTGCCAGGATGAGCTGAGCGTTGTGTCCATGGTGGGCGTCTGAAGGAAATAATGTATACAGTGGTCCATTCCTAAGACCAAGTGCCTTGAATCAGCTTAGGTCAGCAAACTATAGAAGCAACAGGACATACTAGGCCCCTGGTTGGATAGCTGATGCCTGCTTCTCAGCCTCCCTCTTCCTCCCTCTTCCCCACCCACTTAGTTGCCCTCACCCAAACCAAAGAAGTTTAAGATAAAAGTTTATTAGTCTGCAAGATAGCTTGATTTGTCTCTTCTTGTCAGCCTGCCTAGCTACTTAGGTCGTAAGTCAAATACTTGAAGAGCCCCTGAGCTGACTAGGATTGCAATGCATTGTGAGCTGCAACAAAATGCAGCAAGACAATCCTAAAAAAAACACCTAAAGCCCCTGACTAACAATCAATAGGCAACATCCGGGCAGATTGTGACCCCGTAGTACTCAGTCTATGAGCAACTGGGGGAGGGACCCGTACTCTAGGGAGAAACTGCTTGTCGAAACTGCTGGGTGTGCTTGTCCCTCAGACACCCGATCTTGCAAGATCATCATTAAAAGTTTCACTTTCGCTGTTCTCCTGGTCTCTGAGTCCATTCTTTGGGTTTGGACGGGTAAGTTTGTTTCTCACAAGTACGAGCCAGAGGTCCATGGGTGAGAATCCGGGGCCAAGGAGCTTTGTCCATGGGGCCATAATGGGATGAGAGGGCAGAGGTTATCAAACTCTCAGGGCTGGAGGAAGACATGGTTTCTACCTCTTGTCTCATTTCCTACTCGTTTAGCTTTCGGAGGCAGGCACTGCCGCTATCCCACCGAGGAGGAGTCTGACACTGTGGGCGGTGAAGGCCACAGTTACCCGGTGAGTAGCCGGGCTGGACTCCACCCTTGCTCCCTCCTACAATCAACCTCCTGCTCCTCCCAACAACTTTCCTGAAAGGAGGCAGTGACCACTGTGCCCTTGCAGCCTCCCCGGCAACCGACTTCTGAATCATCCCACTGCAGAGATCTCATTACCGCAGCGAGTGTGGCTCCAGCCTCCCCTCCCTCGGCCGCTTATGAGCGCCCTAATTTGATTGCCTCCAAATGAGTGTGATGTAAAATTAAAAGATGCCAGAAGACATGACCATAAATCCAGTGAGTTGGCTTCAATTTATTATGTTTGAATTCAATTAGATTTCTCCTCCGATCTTTTCCGAATATTCATCTAGCTGCTGGCTACAGAACGATAACTGGAAGGGGCAATTACTGTTTAATTCCAGCCTCCTCCATTCAGCTTGGGCTCTGGCAATACTGTTGGATGGAAAATCTCAGCTTGGATGTTGGGGGGTCAAGGGAGTTCAAGGTCAGCTGCTGAGCCTTCTGCCAGCCAGCATATTTCCTGTTGGGGAAGGGATTCAAAGCAATATACCCTATTAAAATGTTTTAAAAATGATTTTTAGTGCATAAATGCTACAAGAGACTCCACAGAAGGGAATGTTGGTGTCAAGGCCTTTGTTGTGTGACAGGCAGCAAGCGGAATGGGGATCTGGGGTCTGGGCTTAGCCGGGACAAGAACTTTGTGTGACTCAGGAAAATCACTAACCTTTTCCAGCCTTGGCTTCTCCATTTGCAAAATGAAGGAGTTCGACTCTGGGAACTGTTTTCAGTGGCCCTGGATTCTGCACTGCTACTCTCCTTTTAGTTTCAGGGTGTTTGCCCACTCTCCGTCCCCACCCCCACAGCCATGTGTCCTGCTACCCCGGGAACCTGACTTCTTTAAGCTGCCTCTTGAGCTTTCTTACTGACTGGGCAGAGGTTGGAATTAGCCAGTGGGAGACTCTAGCTGGAAGGCAAAAGTATAGGAAGAGAGGGAGAGTGGCCAGGGTATCCCTCCACCCCGTCCCCACTGCCCCTGCCCAAGGCTGTGTCTCTCCAAGACATCAGCTCCTGCTGGAAGCCCCTTCTCCACATCTCCAGCTCCTACTGGCTCTGGCAACACTATTCCTCTCTGTCTTGTTAGCCCCATGGGTAACAGCATCCTAGAGTTGTTTGTCTTCGTGCTTCTCAACATCCCTTGTTCATCCTCTTCACCTGGCCACACTTCTGTAAGGACTACTGCCATTAAAGTCTCATCATTTGAACCATTCAATGCCATTTCTTGCCATGACTCTGAACAATGCAGATGCTAAATCCACTTTTCGACTGTGGTTTTCCACGGAGGGCTCCCCAAGTCTAGAGGGGAGCTGAGACAAAAGCATTCCTGGCCTGGGAGCCTGCTGTGCAGTTGGGGAGGTCCCAGAGCACTGAGGCCAAGCTGGGGAGATGTTGTCCCTATGGGCATGGCCAGGCCTCCAGCCTCAGGGAGGAGAGGGAGATGGTGATCGTGGAGGGGAGGTCCTGGGAGTGAGAAGCTGGGGAAATGGTTCCACCCTGCCCCTTCCCCCAACCTCCAGAGAGCGAAAGATGATGGGATGTGGGAGGAGGGCAAAGGGGAAGAGGAAGATGCTCCCTGTCTTGCTGGGTCCTTAGCCAAGTTGGAAGTGGGAGAGTGAGAAGCCCCCATCTAGGGCAAAGGAGTGTGCCCCCAGGGGAGGAGAGAGAGGCTGATGACACAGAAGGCTCATTTGCTCTGAAATGGGCCTCCCAACGGAACAGTGACGAGGAGGCAGAGTCATCAGTGGTGGAAGAGCAGGAAGGAGAGGAGTCCCAGAGCAGGATGGAGGGAGCATCAGGGAGATGGGTGGATGGCCAGGGCTGGCCTATGGGGCGATGACCAAAGGTTGCAGGGGTGGGTTCAGGAATGAGACCAATGAAGGCTCCTGATTTATGGCTTCCAGCTTTGATGTAAGTCAATGACCTGAATCCCTGGGGGAGGGTGGGGAATCTGACTTTGACTATGTGGCCCGGGAGCCCTGCATGAAGGAGCTGGGACCCGAAGAGTAACTCTGCATTGAGCACTAGGCCTGGGTCATGGCAGACCAGCATCCTAGGGCCACAGCTGGCTGCCTGAGGCCTCTGCTGGCAGGGCAGGCTGAGTTCTGCCTCAGTGGCTCCCATAGCTTGGACCTAGTGCTGCCCCTTGCAGGAATGGAGGGAAGCCTGGCAGTGAATGTTGACTTACCTGGAGATGTCTGGGGATGTGCAGCCACCAGGAGGGATGGTGCTCCTGGCCGTCTGAAAGACCAGGGCTGTTAAAGACAGGATGTGAACGTAAGAGATGGATGTGGATGGGAGCAGGTGGCCTTAGTGAGCTTCCTAGCCTTGGGGCTTTGGGTGGCTGTGACCTCTGAGTTGGTAGGAAACTTGGGAACCAGGAACCCAGGCCAAGACTTCTGGGCAAGCAGAGTTGGGATCTAGGGAAAGAGTCTGGGCTCCAACCCAGACCCCAGAGATGCAAACGCAAATCAGATCCTGGCCAGCGGCTCTCTCTGATGCCTCCCAGTCCTCCCCTCAGGCCCAGGGCTTCAGGCCAGACTGGCAGGGGCAAGAGGCAGGAGACGAGTGGGACATGTCCAGTGTCCCTGCCAAACATACACTGGACGCAGATGAGCCATATGCCTGGGAAACAGAGAAACGGGGCGAGGCCAGGTCTTCTTGTGAGAATGAATGTGCCTTACTCTCTTCTGGAGAGAGGGTGACGATGAGAGTTCATTTATTCGTAATTGCTTTTTGACTTAAGCAGGCAAGTTTGCTGTTTAACAGGCTGGGAACATCTCTCTTTTATTGAAACATGTGACATAGCAGGTTAAACTCCTAAAGATTCAGCACAGCAGATGAGAATCAAGGAGTTTCCTTAAAAAGCATAACTTGCATATGAATGAAGATGATTCCAAATTATGTTTTTTTCCCCATGACCCTAAAATTTTATCCCAAGTGGAGTTATAATATTAGATATTGATCAGATCAGCATTTCATATCAAAGCTCAGGACATCCATCTAAATATTTAAAAATCTTTCACTCTCACAGCACATCTTGTGATCAATGTAAAACAAACAGATAGGAACAAATCAAATATGAGAGAAGGGTTTATGGTGAGAGAAAACAGTTTCTATCCGCTCCCCTCCCCAGTCCTGGCCTCACTCTCCAGAGGCAACTTCTTGTAAACATTTCCATTCTTAGTACTTCTGGTGGGTGCCTCCACAATGCTTAGTAGCATGTATAGGCACCCTTATTTTCTTATTCATCGAGAGAAAATTTATCTACCTCCTGTGATGGAGCATAAGAAATGGCCTCATTATGCACCTCTGCTTCCTCCCTTCATCCTTCCAAAGTTTTATCATTTTGGCATAATTATTTTTAGTTTTCTGTTATTTACTTTTAAAACTTTAAACCATATAATTGTACTTTGATTCTGCATTCCATCCACCTCAGGGAGGGTAACAGTCTGGGGCGGCCAGGTTGGGTCTGTTCCCATACCCTCCCCTTCTTCTGAAAGGACTCTCCCCTCCCTCTCGGGGGCCTGTGCCCATGACCAGCCAGTCACAGGGCCAGGCATGTGTCCTGGGCCCTGGCCACTGTGGGATGCAGGCATGCTCCCCAATCCTGACCACTAAGAATCCTCCAGGACTTTCACTACTAAAACTGCTCTCTTCAGGCCACAGCAGTAACTATCAGTTCAACTACACCAAAGGTTTCCGAAGACAATGGCTTCTCCACCCAAGCAGGTTGTATATAAATTCCAAATAGAACCTGGCATCACCCTAAAGGAATTCTAACTTCACACTGTTGGGGAAATTTAACAAGATGGCTTCAGAGTAGACTAACTTTACACAGCACATTTTAAAAAAAAGACATTTATTCAGCGTCACAATAAGACTATTATTGCATTTAGCAATCAACAGCATGGGTGCAAAAAAAAAATCTACATTAAAACCCTTTGTTGGAATGCTTTACACTTTCCACAGAACAGAAACTAAAATAACCTGTTATACAATTAGTCACAAATACAGTCCTCGAGTTTTTTGCCCATACACATGAGTGTTTGTCTAAAACATGCCTTCTTTGTAGCAGCTAGGCCCTGCCACGACTATGCTTGGCTGAGTTCACAAATCTGTTGTAACCTGTAGCTTCCCTGTCACTTCTCTGGCTCTCTTCTCCTGCTAAGCTTTGTTTCCTAATTAAAATCTGCCACTGCCATAGCTACTGCTGCTGCTGGAACCACCATAGCCACCTTGGTTTCGTGCTTTTGCAAAGTATTGGCCTCTACCACCATAGGGGCCAGAGCTTCTGCCTCCAAAATTTCCTCCCTTCATGGGTCCAAAATTTGAAGACTCATTGTTGTAATTGCCAAAATCATTGTAGCTTCCACTACCTCCAAAACTGCTTCCATCATTACCAAATCCATTATAGCCATCCCCACTGCCACCATATCCACCACCGCCACGGCTGCCACCAAAGCCACCACGACCACTGAAGTTTCCTCCACCACCAAAGTTGTCATTCCCACCGAAACCACCTCCACGACCACCACCAAAGTTTCCAGAACCACTTCGACCTCTTTGGCTGGATGAAGCACTAGCCATCTCTTGCTTTGACAGGGCTTTCCTAACTTCACAGTTGTGGTCATTCGCAGTATGGTATTACTGAATGACAATCTTATCACACAGTTGTGATCATTCACAGTATGGTATTACTGAATGACAATCTTATCGACGGAGTCATGGTCGTCAAATGTTACAAAGTCAAAGCCCCTTTTCTTGCCACTGCCTCGGTCAGTCATGATTTCAATCACCATTAAAAGGGATTACTCAAGCAAAATCATGGAATTATTGGTTATAAAAGTAATTGTTGGCACATCCTATGCAATATATCTAATTGAATAATGGTACCAGATAAAATTATAGATGTGAATGAAGCTTGTTTATCATCCATTATCATGTGTAATCAATAAACAATTTAATTCTCTTGAAAAAAAATAAAACTGCTCTCTTTTGTTCTGGGATTACCTCTAGGAAGGAAATGTAAAATCGGCTCTTGTAGGGGGCCTCCAGGCCCCTGACATGTGGAAAGATCATGCAGGAGAAAACCAACCCAGAGGTCAGTGGAGGTGGAGAGGAAGTTGTGAGAGAGATCAAGCTGTGGTAGTGAGAAAGGCAGCTGGTCCTGCTCACTGAAGCCTCCATTGCTCCCAGACTGTCACAGTTACCCTGACCTGACGATTTCAGTATTCACATTAGAGAATTGTTTCAGCTTTCCAACTAACACTGGGTGTATTGTACACCTCACCTCAGGGTAAGATGAGAATTCTCAGGTAAGATGAGAATTAGCACGTAGGCTGCCTGTGCTAGTTTTCTGTTGCTGCTGTAACAAGTTTCCACAAATTTACGATTTGCTTAGAGCATCACAAATCTTACAGTTCTGGAGGCCAGAAGCCCAGCACGGGTCTCACGGGGCTAAAATCAGTGTCACAGGGCAGCTGTGTTCCCATGAGGCGGCGGTGCTCCCATGAGGCTCCGGGCAGATACCGTTTCCTTGCCTTTTCCAGCTTCTAGAGGCTGATGGCGTTCCTTGGCCAGCCACCTTCTTCCTCCATTGTCACAGCAGGTGTGGCTTCACTCTGACCTCTTCTGCTTCTCCCTTCCACCGAAGGGCCCTTGTGGTTACACTGGGTACACCTGGGGGCTTAGCCTGTCTAATATTGCCACACCCTCTTGTGAATTTTCTTTTTTCTTTTCTAAGAGACGGGGTCTCACTTTGTTGCCTAGGCTAGAGTAGGGTGGTGTGACGGTAACTCACTGCAGGCTTGAATTCCTGTCTTCAAGCGATCCTCCTGCCTCAGCCTCCCAAAGTGCTGGGATTACAGGTGGGAGCCACAGTGCTAAGCTGCTCATGAACCTTGTCTTACAGAAATGTGTTGGACTCTCATCCATTAGTAAGCCATCTTTCTCTCTTTTTTAATGCTTTTCCCTTATAGATTTACTCCATTTTAAATTTACAAGCTTAAATTTCAGTGATGTCTTAGGAAGAACAAGAGAGGAGGAACAAAGGAACAAACCTCTTTAATGGGAAGCTGAAAGACCCTTTTAAAAGTGTGCAGTGGGGAGAGCCTGGGCTTCGGCTCTGGTAAACCTGGTGAATGGTGGGTTAACACTCCCTCCCTCACTCAGTGTTGCTGGGAGGATAAGACAGAACATGTGGCAAGCAGGTGTCCAATAGCTGCCTCTTGCTTTGTACAGCTGGTGCCACATCCAGGCTGAATGCTGTGGGGAGTGTGGCTCATCCCGCTGGGGCCACCCCAGGCCTCGCTCACTGGAGACTCCAGAATCAGGGCTGACTGAGCAGCCTGTGGCACTGAAGAATGTTCTAGGAAAGGAGGTGTGTCCTCTTTGGAGGAGGAAGCTTCATGGTGGGTGAGCTGAGGGTAAGGGGTGGGTGAGGGCCATTTGAAGAGTCACTGCCCCTACATTCTTTTATCTTTTGGAGCCTCCATCCACGCCACTTCAAACAACGAAACACACACATCCAAGTCAGTAAGTGCACTTTGTGTATATCTGTATAAGTGATGCGCAATTACTATATAACAGTTCACTAGCTGACCTGACGTTATTCCCATATCGTAGGCATGTGACTAATTGTAGGCGTGTAATGAAGTGTTCACATCTTATTACATATTTAATTCCTAAGGCATTTCTACAGTTTTACTTGAGAATTTTGGAACTCCCAGTGTGTTTTTCATGTTTCAAACCTTTTTACAGGCCCTGAAAAAACCCAAAGGCCTATATTCTGGAACCGTAATGGACAAAACAGCCCTGGGAAGTATGCTTGGGAGGATGGCGAGGGCTGGGTTTGCTGAGGGAGGTGCCAGCTAAGGTGCTGGGCACACCAGAGGCAGGGGATCTGGACCACAGCTGTCAGTTTGATGAACACACTAATGGTGGAGTGACCCCACCAGGAGTGGCCAGCAAGCAGGGTCCAACAGGAAAGACATCTGGGAGGCCAGCAGGTGGAATCCTGGCTCTGCCACCTTCGTGCTGTGTGATATCAGCCAAGTTACTTGCCCTCTCTGATTCTCAAATGCTCAGAGGCCCTTTGACCTTTAGAGTCTGTGGGACCCGAGTGACCACGAGGCTCTGGTTTGTTGGTGGCTGCCTCTTTATTTAACTCCTTTTCTCAAATATGGTCTATGGGCTTTGCTTAAAGTGATGTGTCCCGTGCACACTCTTCTCCATGACTTTGAGGCCATGAGAAAGCCCGCCCTGCGGAAGGACTGAGGAAACTAGTGCTGAAGTCTCCTTTGTTGTATCAGTGAAGGGAAGGGGAGAGAGGAGATAAAGTGCTCAGGTTACAGAATGTGAGGATGGTGCTCCTTTTTTCCAACCGAGGACATTCCTAGGCGCTTTATCTCCCCTGTTGCAATTCCTAAATCACAAAAGCCTTATGCATCCAGTTTGGCTGACATCCACCTGCAATGGGAGTGAGTGAGATCGAGCCACTCCTCAGGTGAATGGAAAATTAAGGCCAACCGAGGCCCACCCTGTGCCCCACTGTGGGGCCTAAAAGGAGCAGGCACTGGCCATAAAGCTCTTTGGGGACCCAGCAGAAACAGCAGAGGTGGGGATGTGAGCTTCCGCCTGCATTTGTTCCAGGGTGGGCCAGCGAGGATTTGGGAGGAATGGTGTGGAAAGGCCCTGCCCAAGAAGGCTGGATGCTGGCTGGGGAATGCCCAGGGTGCCAGCTCCCTACCCTGGGGAAAGGCCACGCTGGCATAAGCTGGAGCCAGAGTTCAAGGTCACAGAGAGGCCGCACCTGGGCACCCCTCCCAGCAAGGCAGGGTCCAAGCTGGGAATTACTTCTCTTTGGAAAGTGAGGGGGATGGTACAGAAATATTGCTATTGTTGCTGTTGTCCTGTCACTTCTGGCATTGGAAATGGTGTTGGGCTTCTATGTGACAGGCATTGGAGGTCAAACCTGAAACAAGTGAGGCCCATCCCTTTACTAGGCTCACGTTCTAGGTAGGGAGGAGGCAGCTACCTCCTCCACCTACGAAACAACAAGAGATAGAGAATGCAGTAACTGTCCTAAAGAGAAAAATCAGGGGATGGAGAGAGGATAATGGTGGTCAGGACGGGTCAGGCTTTAGGATGGTAAATGCGGAGTGGTCTCTGAGAAGGGATGAAGCAGAGGAAGTGAGGCTCAGGGAAGTGAAGCACTTGCCCAAGGCTACCTGCTGGTCATGGCAGAGCTAGCAAGCTCATTCTCTCCTCATTATGTCAACCTTCTGGGACCAGAGTCTGGGCAGGGCAGAAACTACCGCACCAGGGGTGTGTGGCTCCAGCAGAGAAAGCCAAGGTGCCCCATGCAATCCAGAAAACGAGCCTTCTGGGCTCAGTCTTCAAAGGAATGACTCTCAGAGTTGTGTCCCCTGCCTTTTCTCCACCATGGAACTTTTCCCAGCTCCACTCTGGTGGGCTTGGGGACAGGACCTGCCCTCTGCAAAGTGATGACCAAGGATAAGTCGGATTTTCAAGGGGACCTTGGAGAACACCACCGTCTTATTGTGCAAAAGAGGAAACAGGTCCAGAGAGGGTGAGCCATTTTTTCAGCATTGCACAGCTGACCTGGAGCAGAGTTTCCTAAAAGCTCCCTCGGTGCTCTTTCCCCTGCTGTGGCCAGACCCTTCCACAGGAACTTACAGGAACCCAAAGGAACAAGTCACTCATGGCAGAATCACTAATGTGATGGAGGGCAGGAGTGAGAGATGGCATAATGTCAATGCTGGCACACGCTTGGCACATGGGAAGCTGTCCATGAGTGGTTGCTTCCCACCACTTCCATCGCCCGGTTTGGGACACGTCTGAGCTCCACTGCTGAGCCCAGGGTCTAGCATGTCATGGGAGCTCAGGAGTTTGCTAATTGGCTACATGAATGCTAAGGTGTGGGATGTGCTCCTTCCTGCTTTCTCATTCTCAAAGAACACTCTTATACACCCGGTTGTGGGGAGGGTATATAGGCAATCAACTTTTGCCTACCCACTTCCATTGTATGATCATGCATGCATGTGGACGTGCACACACACAAACACAAATGCACACACACACACACACACACCTGCCTTCTCAAACTTGTGGGACCAGAAAGGATGCTGCAAGGCCTAAGATAATAATTGCTGGTCTCTTTTTTCTTATGCTTTAGCAGGAAAAACACATTCCTCCAAGCACACAGCTGCAGAGGTCTTCCCGAGCATCATGTAGTCTTTAATCATGTTGTGGAGGACAGGATGATCTGTGCCTCAGGAATCAGCTTAGATGATAACTCAATTCCATGGCTGGGCCCCATTTGTAAGCAGTCATGGCACATCCCATGGAAACCTATAATCTAATTATGGCTGCTGCATCAGTCCTCATCCTTCATGTTGTCATCCACAGCTCCTCACCACCCATCTTACTTGGATGAAGGCTCTCTGAGGTATGAAGGGCAAACATCTGATCCTCCCACTGGAGGCCTAGGCTGCTTTCCTTATTCTCACAGCAGCCACAAGTATTGGGATCACAGCTTGAAAGGCTCTTCTTGGTCCGTGGGACTGGGGCAGTCAGGACAATTTCAGGCCTTTAGTGAACGGAGGCATTTCATTACTTCAGATCTCACCTAGTCTTGGAGGTCCTGGGCATTTTTAGAACTCAACCAGCCAGGCTGCCACTCAGGGTGAGGCTACCTGGATTGTTTATTGGTAACGAATGTTGAATCAGAGACTGTTAGAAAACCAAAAATGAAGATTTTAATAATACAAAAAGCAGAACCTAAAGAGGTTTAATCAGTAGGCTTGGTACCAGTTCTTTGTATGTCTGATAGAATTTAGCTGTGAATCCATCTAGTCCAGGGCTTTTTGTTGTCATTGTTGTTGTAGGTTTTTTATTATTGGTTTAATTTCAGAGCTTGATATTGGTCTAGTCAGGTTATCAGTCTCTTCCTGATTCAATCTTGGGAGATTGTATGTTCCCAGGAATTTATCCATTTCCTCTAGATTTTCTAATTTGTGTGCATAGAATTACTCACAGTATTTTCTGAGGATCTTTTGTATTTCTGCATGTATCAGTATGCGATACTGTTCAAGCACATGGACTTTGCAGTTGGACATTCCTGAGTACAAATTCTGCTTCTGGTAGAGCATTTAGGTGACTTAGTCTGCTGACTAAGCTGCGGTATCTTCATCTGCAAATGAAGATGAATTGTAATATCTTTGTCATTTCTGATAGTACTTATTAGGAAATTCTTTTTTCTTTGTTAATCTAGCTAGTGGTCTCTCAGTCTTGTTTATTTTTTTGAAAATCAACTTTTGGTTTCATTTATCTTTTGTATGGATTTTTGCATCTCAATTTCATGAAGTTCTTCTTTAATTTTAGTTATTTATTTTCTTCTGCTAGCTTTGGGGTTGGTTTGCTCTTTTTCTCTAGTTCTTCTAGGTACAAAGTTAGATTGTTAATTTGAGAATGTTTTAACTTCTTGGTGAAGGCATTTAAGGTTATAAACTTTCCTCTTAACACTGCTTTGGCTGCATCCCAGAGATTTTGTTAAGTTGTATCTCCATTTTCATTACTTTCAAAGTTTTTTTAATTTCTGCCTTAATTTTGATTTTCACCTAGGAGTTAATCAGGAAAAAGTCGTTTAATATCCACGTATTTGTGTAGTTTTGAGAGATCTTCTTGATATTAGTTTCTATTTTTATCGCACTGTGGTCCAAGAGTGTGTTTGGTATAATTCCAATTTTTTAAAATTTATTGAGACTTGCTTTATGACTCAGCATATGGTTGATCTGAGAATATGTTCTGTGTACAGATAGGAAGAATGTATATTCTGTGGTTGTTGGGTGGAGTGAATATCTATTAGGCCCCTGTAGATAAAATAAAAGCTGAAATTAGAAAAAGAGGTTTCATCAGCTTTACTCATTTAAAATGCAAATGTGCTATTAGATAAGGGCCACATCACTTGGCATCAGGCCATAAGACAAGATGTGTCTGGATTATCCTGGGATTAATACTCATTTCCAAACTTCTAGGACTATTGAGAGTTGTTGTTTTTTTTTTCTAGAAATCTCTGATGGACTACATTTGTTCCATAGTTCAGCCTCATCATCTTATGAACTATTTAGATAAGGGATAGAAAGTATCTTTTGAATTCATGTCAGCACCAATAGATTGGTGGTGGCTGCTTTAAAAACTGGGCCTAGAAGGATTCTGAATTCTTAACTGGGCTTAGAGAGAAAGAATGCCATGTTCAAAAAAGAAAGTTCTTGATGGCTGCAGAAGGGGTGAGGTGGCCCATGTGCCACATGACTTGCTATCTTTGCACTGGGCAACCCTAACCTCTGAGAGGGTCCTTGTTAAATAAGATAAGTAGGTCCAGCCCTCAAGTTGTTATCAGTGTAGCAGAGATGATGAGCCACCAAGTGCTGCCAGATCACTGTATTGTGTTCTGGTCATGGCAGGTGCATGTATCAGTATGCAATACTGTTCAAGCACATGGACTTTGCAGTTGGACATTCCTGAGTACAAATTCTGCTTCTGACAGAGCATTTGGGTGACTTAGTCTGCTGACTAAGCTACAGTATCTTCATCTGCAAATGAAGATAATACCCACCTCACAGGGTAGCTGGGGTCATTAAATGATATCAGATTTTGAAGCATTAGATGCTCACCTTGTAGTAATCATTATTACTATTGGTGTGGAAACACAGACACGCCTCTAAACTGTCCTGGGTACAGAGAAGGCTCTACAGACATGCCCCTGTTTTAAATTGCAAGTGATACTCAGGCAGTCTTCAGTAGACAAAGGCAGAGGCCATTCAGTGCAGAGGAGGACATTCTGTCCCCTGGTTAGGAAACCTGAACTATGGAGTAGAAAAAAATATTAGAGTCAATATTCAGAACAACTTTCCTGAAATAAAAGAAGACTTGAATTTTCTGACTGAAGGGTAAATTGATTTAGAGAAGTCAATGCTGAGATGACAGATCCTAACAAAATGAATGTTTGACTTCAAAGAAAAGAATCCTAGGAATATCCAGTAGAAAACCATCTCTCCAAAAACCAATCAAGACAACAACAAAAATAAAAACAACTACCCCAATCACATGAAAACTCAAACCAAGAGAAACACTTGCAGAATGTCAGAATAAGGACTTCTGAAAATCCTTCCTTAACAACAATGAGAGCACTGGCAAAAATGTCAAAATTAACATTTTCAGAGTCCTGGAAATTAACCAAAGGCTTTCAGCAATCCAAGTTAGATTTATTCAAGAAACATAGCTGAATCTCAGTAAGAATAGCAAATTTTGTGGTGTTTTAATTTGCCTTATTCGTAGTCTTCTTTTCCAAGCTCTATGATAGACTTGAACATAAATGTTCTCAGCTAGGCATGGTGGCTCACTCCTGTAACCCTAGCACATTGGGAGGCTGAGATGGGAGGATTGCTTAAGTCCATGAGTTTGAGACCAGTCTGGACAACATACAGACAACTTCTGTCTTTACACACACACACACACACACACACACAATTAACATTCTCACAACCATGACAGCTGTGAAAACCAGCAGCCTGGTAGCCACTGGGGAGGACAGAATAGGTTTGGAGCTCTCCAAAAAAATCCCATCCTCAGAAAGTTGTTACTATTTGATCTGTCTGACAGCTCCCTGGAAAAGGCACATTCTTAGGGATTGTCTTTCCTTAACATGGTTTGGAGCTTAGTCTGTGTGAACAGCCCTATCCTGAGGGAATCTGTCAAAAACAATCAGCAAAAATTGTTTTACATTGCAACTGCCTGAGATGGCAGTACCAGCTGGGGCTAACGAGAGGCTGACCAAAACAGTTGCAAGGAAAAACTGGGGAATGAGGTATTCATAGAGGCTTTGGAAAAGCTCTGACATATTCTTAAGAACCTAGAAGGCCATGTGCATGTGCAGGGTTGTACACATGTCCAAGATGGATCTAACTAGAGCTTAACTTTTGTTTGGCTTTGAGGCTCTGTGCAAGCAGGACGTAAACTCTGAGGCAGAGTTGTCAGCTGCTTGCTGAAGCATTGAAGGCATGGCCCAACACAAACAAAGCTCCTCAGCAAAGGTAGGGAGATTTAGTTGTGCAAGGAATTTAAAGAAATCTCTGTCCAAAAATTAACAGACAACTAAACTGAGGAAAGACTTTGGTGGCTACACATGACAAAAAGTATACATTAAAACTTAGTCCAGGAAATTCACTAAACAGAGAGAAACAGCAGCATCAGCAACAACAACAAAAAGAAGCAACACAAATTGTGAAGGGGGTGAGGTCTGATTTCTGGAGATGCCACATTATTTTATTTAAAACATTCAATTTTTAAGAAAAAAATATGAGAAATTCAAAGAAACAAAATGTGTGGCCTATTCACAGAGAAAAAGCAGCCATTAGAAACTTTTTCTTGAGGAAGCCCAGACATTGGACTTAACTATCAAAGACTTTAGAACAAGTCTTAAAAACGTGTTTAAACGACTAAAGGAAAACATGTTTAAAGAATTTTAAAAAGCATGCCAATGATGTCTT
Organism: Symphalangus syndactylus; assembly: GCF_028878055.3. Classification (NCBI taxonomy): domain Eukaryota; kingdom Metazoa; phylum Chordata; class Mammalia; order Primates; family Hylobatidae; genus Symphalangus; species Symphalangus syndactylus. Next base: position 86,516,400 of record NC_072426.2, read on the forward strand.
ACCAAATACAGCATATCAGTAAAGAGATAGAAAATTATATAAAAAAGGGAACAAAATAAAATTCTGGGTTGAAAGTGCAACTGAAATTAAAAAAACTATTAACCAGAGGGGCTTAACGGCCAATTTGAGCAGGCAGAAAAAAGATTCAGTAAGTTGAATATGGGTCAGTTGAGATTATACAATCCAGGGAACAGAAAGTCAAAAGAATGAAGAAAAATGAACACAGCCTCAGAGAGCATACCAATATGTACATAAACAGAATCCCAAAAGAAGAGGAGATAAAGGGGCAGAAAGAATATTTGAAGAAATAATTGCCATAAACTTCCCAAATTTGACGAAGAACATTAATTTACATGCTCAAGAAGTTCAGTGAACTACAAGTGGTATAAAAAGAAAGAAATCCATACCTAGATACATCAGAGTCAAACTATCAAAAGCCAATGACAAAAAGAGAATCTCGAAAGCTACAAAAGAAAAATAACTCAGCATATACACTCTAGCTTCAAATTCCTCAATAAAATTAACAACTGACTTCTTACCAAAAAAACCATTCAGGCAAGAAGGCAATGGGATAACATATTAAAAGTATTGTAAGAAAATGACTATCAACCAAGAATTCTATATCTAGCAAAGGTATTTTGAAAAAAAAAAGATGAAATGCCCAGATAAATGAAAAATGAGAGACTTCATCATGAGTAGATCTTCCCTACAAGAAATACAAAAAGGAGTCTCTCAGGCTGAAATGAAAGGACACTAGATGGTAACTTCATCTACACAAAGAAATAAAGAGCACTGCAGGGTAATTGCATAATTAAAAAGACAGTATAATGTATTTTTATTTGTAATTCTTTTCTTATCCTATCTGATTTAAAAATAGCTACATAAATGAGTAATTATAAAACTGGGTTGTTGGGCTTATAATGTATAAAGATGTAATTTGTATGATAATATTAACACAAAGGAAGGGGGCAGGAAATGGACCTATATTGAAGCAATCTTTTAATATATTGTTGAAATTAAGTTTGATTGATATGGATTAGATTGTTTTATGATAAAATCCCCAAGGCAAGAATAAGAAAATAACTAAAAATATATTGTAAAAGAAGCAAAAGAATTAAAATGATATGCTAGAAAATATCAATTGAAATCAAAAGAAGGCAGTAATGAGGGAAAAGAAAAACAAAGAAGATGTAGGACATATAAAAATAGCAAAATGGAAGGTGTAGAGCCTATCTTTTCAGTAAATCATATGAAATGTAAATAGAGTAAACATACCAATCAAAATGCAGAGATTGTGATTTTAAAAAATGAATCAACTATGTGTTATCTATAAGAGACATATTTTACATTCAAAGACACAAATAGGTTGAAAGTAATGGGATGGAAAAAGATAAACCATGAAAGTAGTAGCCAAAGGGGAGCTGGAGTGGCTGGCTATACTAACAGCAGACCAAATAGACTCTAAGACAAAAATTATTACAAGAGACAAAGAAAAACATTTTATAATTGTAAAAGTTTCAATCTATTAAGAAGACATGGCAATTAAGAATATATATGCACTTAATAGCAGATATCCAAATAAATGAAGCAAAAACTGAAGTAAGAAATAGAAAATGCAACAACTATAGTTGGAGACATCATTACTCCACTTTCAACAATGGGTAGAACGACCAGGCAGAAGATCAACAAGGATATAGAAGATCTGAAAAAGATAGTAAACCCACTAGAGCCGGTAGTTACCCACAGAGCACTCCACCACCACCAACAGAATAGACATTCTTTATATGTGTATATGGAATGTTCTCAAGAATAAATCTTGTCATGAGAAGAATAGTGGCCCCCAAAGATATCCATGCCCTAATCCCTGGAACCACGTTATATTTACATGACAAAAGAGGCTTTGCAGATATGATTAAGGGTATAAACCTTGAGATGTGGAGATTACCCTGGATTGTCTGGGTGGGCCCAATCAAAATACATGAGTTCTTAAAAGTGGAGACACTTTCCTAACCATGGTAGGGAGATGAAATGGAAGGAGGAGGAGACAACTGAGGTGTGAGAAAGGTTTAAGTGACTACTAAACTGATGGACTTGACCCACCGTTGCTGCCTTTGAGGATGGAGGAAGGGTACTATTAATAAGGGAATGTGGGTAGCTTCTAGAAGCTGGGAACAGTTCAGCTGACAGCCAGCAAGGAAGTGGGAATCTCAGTCCTACAACTTGCAGGAACTGAATTCTGCCAACAACTCGAATGAACAAGGGAACTCTCCGAGAATTTCCACAAAGGAATACAACCATACAGATTCCTATTTTTAGCCCAGTAAGACATGTCAGACTTCTGATCTTCAGAACCACAAGATAATAAATTTGTGTTAGGTGCAAATTTGTGGTAATTTGTTATGGCAGCAATAGAAAACACATATGTGTATATTCAGCCATAAAACAAAACTCGGTAAATTTAAAATAATTGAAATCATATAGAATATGTTCTCTAACAATAGTAGAGTGAAATTAAAAACCAAAAACAGAAAGAAATTTCGGACATCCACAAATATGTAGAAATTGAATGACTCACTCCAAAATAATCAATGGGTCAAAGAAGAAATCACAATGAAAATTAGAAAATTATTTGAAATGAATGAAAATAAAATCACAACATATCAAAGTGTATGGGATGCAGTCAAAGCAATACTTAGGGAGACTTTTATAGCTGTAAATGCCTATATTAAAAAGAAGAAAGATCTCAATAACCCAAACTTCCACCTTAAGAAAGTATAAAAGGAAGGGCAAACTAAGCCCAAAGCAAGCAGAAAGAAGAAAATAATAAAGATTGTAGTGGAAATAAATAAAACAGGGAATAGAAAAAACACTAAGGGAAAAAACAAGAGTAATTGCTTCACTGAAAAGAGCAATAAAATTAGTAAACCTTTAGCTTGACTGACAAGAAAAAAGTTATGTGCCGTATTTCATTCCCTATACATTAAATTATTAAATTATCAATGTATAGGGAATTAAATTATTAAATTATTAATGTTTAGAGAATGAAATAGGGCACACCACTACCACCTCATAGAAATAAAAGGATTATAAAGGAATACTATAAACAATTGTAAGACAGCAAAATTTTAACTTAGGTGAAATGGAAAAATTCCTAGAAAGACAGGAACTACCAAAACTGAATCAAGAACAAATAGAAAATTTCAATAGACCTTAGTAAGTAAAGGAATTAAATTAGTAATTAAGAAACTCACCATGCACAAAAAAGCTCAGTACCGAACGGTTTCGCTGATTAGTTTTCCCAAACATTTAAAAAAGATTATTGTCAATTCTTCATAATCTTTTCCAAAAATAGAAGAAACAAACTTCAACTCAGTCTATGATGTCATTATTATCATGATACCAAAACAAAAGACATTCTAAAAGAACAGAGCAATATCTTTCATGACTATTAATACAAAAATTATCAACAAAATACTAGCACACTATACCCAGAAACATATAAAAATGATTATGCAACACAATCAAGTGAAATTTATTTCAGGAATGCAAAGTTGGTTTAACATAATAAAATAAATCTAATTAATACACCACATTAATAAAATGAAGGACAAAATCCACCTAATCTCAATAGACGCAGAACAAACATTTGACAAAATCAATATCCTTTCATAATAAAACACTCATAAAACTAGAAATAGAGGAGAATTTATGAAATCTAATAAAGAGCATCTATGAAAAACCACAACTGACATCATCCCAAAGGGTGAAAGAGTGGATACTTTCCTTCCAAGACCAGTAAGAAGGAAAGGAAGTCCATGCTCACCACTTCTATTCAACATTGTATTAGAGGTCTGAGCTAGGGAAATTATGCAAATAAGTAAGTATGTAAATTTAAAAAATAGCATCCAAATTGAAAAGAAAGATGTAAACTATATTTACAGATGACATAATCTAAGGAATTCACAAAATAACTATTACAACTAATAAATGAGTTCAGCAAGATTGCACATACAAGAACAGTATGAAAAACAATTATATTTCTACACACTAGCAATGAATAATCTGAATATAAGATTAAGAACAGAATTCCATTTACAATGGCATCAGACAAAATAAAAGGCTTATGAATAAATTCAACAAATAAGTCTAAGACTTGTACGTACTGAAAACAATAAAACACCACTAAAGGAAATTAAAGAAGACCTAAATAAATGAAAAAACATCCTATGTTCATGGATTTGGAAGACTTAATATTGTTAAGATGTCAATGTTTCCCAAATTGGTCTACAGATTCAATGCAATCTTGATTGAAAGATTGTGTGCCTTTTTCTCAGAAATTCATATGCAGATGCAAGAGACCCAGAATAGCCAACATGATCTTGAAAGAGAGAGGACTACACTTCCTGATTTAAAAACTTACTACAGGTTGGGTGCAGTGGCTCACACCTGTAATGCCAGCACTTTGGGAGGCTAAGTTGGGAGGATTGCTTGAGCCTAGGAGTTTGAGATTAACCTGGGCAACATAATGAGATCCCATCTCTACAAAAAATAAAAAAAGATTAGCTGGGCGTGGTGGTGTGTGCCTGTAGTCCCAGCAACTTGAGAGGCCGAGGTGGGAGGATCACTTGAGCCCAAGAGGTCCATGATACAGTGACCTATGACCAAGGCACTGCACTCCAGCCTGGGCAACAGAACAAGACCCTATCTCAAAAACAAAATGAAACAAAACAATCCCCCCAAACCCCAAAGAAAACCAAACTTACTACCAACGTCTTGTAATCAAGATAGCCCAATACTAGAAATGTAATAGAATTGAAAATCCAATATTAAACCTTCATTGATGGTTAACTGATTTTTGACAAAGGTGCCAAGACAATTCAAGAGGATTAAAAAAAAGCATTAACAAATGATGCTGGGACAACTGGATTTCCACATGTAAAGGAAGGAAGCTGGACACTTACCTTACATCATGCACAAAACTTAACTCAAAATGGATCAAAGTTCTAAATCTAAAAGCTAAAACTATAAAACCATAGAGGCAAATGTTCATGACCTTGGATTGGTAAAAGGATTATTAGATATAACATCAAAAGCAGAAGTGACCAAACAAAAAAAATAAATGAGGCATTATGAAAATTGACAGCTTTTGTGCTTCAAAGGACACCATCAAGAAAGTCAAAAAGCAACCCACAGAATGGGAAGAAGTATTTGCAAATCAAATATATATATATAATCTGATAAGCGACTTATATCCAGAATGTGTGAAGAACTCTAACAACTCAGCAATAAAAGACAATAACCTAATTAAAACATGGGCAAATGATTTGAATAAATATTTCTCCAAAGAAGATACACTCATGATCAAAAAGCACATGAAAAGATGCTTGACATTATTAGTCATTAGGAAAGTGCAAATAGAACCGCAATAAGATATAACTACACACCCAATAGGATGGCTTTCATAGAAAAAGACAGGCAATAAGAAGTGTTGGTGAAGATGCAGAGAAATTGAAAACCCCATTCATTGCTGGTGTGAACAGAAGATGGTGCCGTCACTTTGGAAAACAGTTTGGTAGTTCCTCAAAAAGTTGGGTGTAGTATTATCATATGACCAAGGAATTCCACTCCTAGATACATACCCAAGAGAACTGAAAACATATATCCACACAATATCTTGTACAAGTGTATTCAAAGCATCATTATTCATAATACCCAAAAAGTAGAAACAATCCAAATGTCTGTCAACTAACGAATGGGTAAACAACTGTGGTACTCCTTTCCAGTGGTAAGAGAGAGAATTGATTAGGGAAACGAGGCAGATTCACTAAACTCTACTGAAGGACGGACCTGAGCCAACAGTTCACAGGAAAAAAAGGCCTTTAAATATATAAAAAGCATCACGTTTAAAGCTTCACTTGTCATCATGGGAAGTCAAACTAAAACACTGAATTACTATACTTTGTCCACCAGATGAGTGAGGATCAAATTTTGAAGATGTACTGTCTTAGTAAGAGGTTTAGGAAATTGGTATTTTCCTTCTGTACTGATGAGAATGGGGACATCTTGACAAAATCTATCTTAAGTACAATTCCACATGCCCTTTGATCTAAACACAATGTTTTAGGAGTCTATCCTATGATGATACAAAGTAATGTAAGAATGTTTATTGCAATAACTTCCAATAACAAGCTACTGAAACCAGCCTAAACAACCAAAAACATTAAATGAGTAGAGATTGGTTAAATAAATTATGGTACATTCACAATGAAATCTTACACTGCTATTAAAAAGTATTAATTTTTCCTAAAGATATATTAAATACATATAATTTAAAATAGAAAGAAGACTAGCATTAGACAAAAGCTAGAGAAGTAGTGACAGTACATATATTTTTGCGTATTCCTAGAGAATTTCTAGAAGCATATACAGGAAACTTAACAATTGTGAGAGAATTTGGAGAGGACTTTGGCTGGGGGTTCTGGAGTGGTGCAGAGATTTATTTTCACCACTTACTCTTTTGTACTACTTGATTTTCTAGAAGCATATGCAAGATGAATTTCTAGAAGCATATACAAGAAACTTAATAACTGTGAGAGAGTTTGGAGAGGACTTTGGCTGGGGTCTGGAGTGGTGCAGAGATTTATTTTCACCACTTACTCTTTTGTACTACTTGATTTTTATCAAGTGCATGCATTACTTTTTTGCCTTTTAGGTTTTTATTTTATGCATGTTTAGGCTTTTAAATTTTCAGATAATCGTAGATTGACAAGAATTTGTGAAGGGGTCCCAATATCCTTCACCCAGTTTCTCCATTGTTTACATTTTACATTCTATAGAACAATATCAAAACAAGGAAACTGACATTAGCACAATGTGCGTTCTTCTATTACATTGTATCACATGTGTAGATTCCTGTAACCACCAAGACACAAAACTATCCCATCACCCCAAGATCTCTCCTGCTACCTCTTTGTAGTCACACTTCCTCACCACCGCCTCTAACGCCTGCCAACCACTAATCTGTTTTCACTGTTTATAATTTTGCCCCTGGAAGAATGTTATACAAGTGAAATCGTACAGTATGTGACTTTTTGAGATTGGTTTTTTTCACTTAGCCTAATGCTCTTGAGATCCATCCATTTAGTTATCTGCATCAATAATTTGTTTCTTTTTATTGCTGAATATTGGCATAGATGTGTCACTTAGTTTAAGCATTCACTTAGTGAGGGACATTTTGGTTCTTTTCTAGTTTCTGGCTATGATAGGAGGACACAGGAGAAAATCATCTGGACCTAGGAGTTGAGGATGAGTTCATAGGCATGGCACCCAAGTACGATTCATTAAAGAAAGAATTGTTACATTGGACTTCATCAAAATTAAAAACTTTTCCTCTGCAAAATATTCTGTTAAGATGATGAAAGGACAAGCTATGGAGGGGAGAAAATATTTGCAAACTGCGTATCTGGCAAAGGACTCACATTTACAATGCATAAAGAGCTCTCAAAACTCAACAGTAAAAAAAAATCTAATAAGAAATTGGGCAATAGACATGAAGAGACATTTCATGGCCGAGGCAAATCAGCATGTGGGAATATATTTAACATCATTAGGCTTTGGGGAAAGGTAAATTGAGATAATGAGAAATCACTCCACACTTACTTGAGCAGTTGAAATAAAAACGTAATGATAAAACCAAATGCTAGCAAGGATGCAGAGAAACCAAATTTCTCATCCCTTGCTTGTGGGAATATAACATGATACACACAGCCACTCCCAAAAATAGATTGACGGTTTCTCAAAAAACATGCACTTACTATATTACTCAACAATCACATTCCTGGGCTTTTATCAGAGAAATTATAATTTAAGTTTGCACAAAAACCTACAGACAAATGCTCATAACTGCTCTATTCGTCATGTTTCTATTGGCAGGTAATTTACATACAACGAAATTCAAAAATCTTAAATTTCACAATTCAATGTGTTTTGTCAAATGCCTGCACTCCTGTCCCTCCCCCACTGTAAGATTTAGAACATTCTAGCACCCCCAAAAAGTTATTTCATGCCCCCTTCAGCTAACCTCTGCCATGCCACTCCATCCATAAACCCCAAAGCAACTATTAAAAAAAAAAAATTGGCAAAAACCGCAATTACTTTTGCACCAACCTAATACTAGTCTGATTTTTAAATCACAGCTTCATTTTCATATAAATGGAATCATACAATGTTTATTCTTTCATACCTGACTTCTCTCATTCAGGAACACGATTCAGAGCTTCTGCTGTGTAGTAGGGGGTATCAACAGTTCATTTTCTTTTATTGTCTGCTAACATTCCATTGTATGGATTCAACCTAGTCTGTTTATTCATTCTCCTGTGAATGAATATTTGGGTTATTTCTAGTTTTTGTCTTTTATGAATAAAGTTTCTATTTTGATCTTTTTATAAGTCTATTTGTTAGATATGAGTTTTCACCTCTTTATCCTTGGATAAAAACCTAAGGATGGACTCGCTGGATAATATAACAGGGTATTTGCTTAAATTTACAAGAAACAACCAAACCGTTTTCAAAAGTGTTTGCATTCTTTTCCTTACTCGCTAGAAATATATGAGGTGGGCTTGTTTGAAGTTTGTGGATGTGCATGCGCTTCTCATGTGTGTACTGGCATTTGTCTACGTTCCTTTGTGAATAATTCACCCAAGCCTTTTGCTCATTTTAAAAAATTGAACTTTTTGTTGAGTTATAGGAATTCTTAAATACTCCAGAATCAGGAATCAAGTCACTTTGTTATGTTTTATGCATATTTTCTCCTAGTCTTTGACTTGTCTATTGACTTGTTTCTTACTGATGAAGTTTTTTTTTTCTCACGGCTTAAGTCCAAGGTGTGTCTTTTTCGTCCAGCCAGGTGGCCCCGGCAGGTCGCTCCTCAGGGACCCACATGGGCCAGGGCGGTGCAGCAGTGACCCACAGGGGCCAGTGCAGTGAAGTGGCTTGGAAACCTGATAGGAGAAACAGACTGCTGAGTTGTGAGAACACTCAGCGCTCCAGAAAACTGGTGTTCAACAGAACGCGTCACTCTGGCTTCCACTGCTGCTGCTGCGGAGTCAGGTTCTCCTGCAAGATCCCGCGCGCCCGCCCCCGCGCGCGCGTCCCCTTCTCTCTCCGGAGAACGTCTTTCTGCTGGCGGAGGCGGCTACGAGAGGGCGCTGCGGTGGCGGGTTTCCGGCACGCCTTGGCGCCACTAAGAGGCACTGAGGCGGCGCTGCGCCCTGACTGCCGGTTGGAGGCTACAGGGGCTCTGGGGCAGGGGCCGCTTTTAGGAGTTTGCTGGTCAGGAGGGGGGACGCGACCTGGTCCAAGATCTGTCTGCAGGGGACCCTTCCCAGCCGACGTGAACACAGACGGGGCAAAGGGGCCGTCCGGGGAGCAAGGGCAGCCCGGGAAGAGGAGTAGGGGCTGAAACCAAAGGCAGCCTGGGTACCCAGGTTTTCCCAGGGACCAAGTCCGCCGGTTAGCTGGGCACAGGGAGGCATGGAGAGCGGCAGCAACTGCGTTGGGATGGGGCGGCTGCCCCCAGGTTGGGGCGGTGACCCATGTTCCACCAGGCCAGGCGCAGGGCTGAGGTGGCTGACTCCTGTTTCACAAGTGAAGACCTGGTCACCCCAGCAGCAAGGCATTCCGGAGTGGGAGAATTCCTGAGTCCTGGGGAGGCAGCCGTGGTTACAGGGCTGTGGCCCTGAGCAGGAGCTGGCTGGCCCAGCAGGCTGGGCCGAGCTCTTCAGTCAAGGCTGAGCGCCAGGCACCAGGGACTCGGGTCTGAGAGACCTGATGCACATCCTGCTCCAGAGCAGATCACAGAGATGCGCCCGCATGAATCCCCAGGCCAAGCCCGGAATTCCGTGGAAGATGCCCATGGGCCAGGAACACAGGTAGTCACCGCGCTAGGGCATCACACAGGGCCCACCTTGGCCAAATACCACGAGGGAACTTGGACACCTGCATGGGGCCATGGAAGTGCCTGCAACCTCACACTCAGGCCTAGGGCTTACCGAGGTGTTGCAGATATTTGTGGTCTCAGAGTGGGAGCTTGGGGAATCAGTATCTGCTCCTCACTACAGGGACAGAGATGCAGTGGCCTAGGACACATCACAAATATTTTAAAAGACGTCCTTGGTCAAGGACAGAGGTAGCCAAAGCCAGCCTTGTCCCAGGAAATTAACCCAGGACCCCAAAGCGCAGAGCTGTTAGGTGGGAGGGAATTGGTCTGTATGTGTCCCTATAGTGTTGCAACACTTCAGCACTGGGCTCCCTGTCCCACACTCACCTTCCATACTCAAGCCAGAGGCTTACGAAAGCCGAGCTAAGATCCTCCCCTGCCTGTCCCTGTAAAGCTTCCCCACTGTCTCTGGAAATCCTTTGAGCTTCTTAACCCCACAGCATGAGCCCGCTCTGACTCAGGCCCTGACAAGCTCTTTCTCTCCTGTCTCTCCCTCCTCTGTTGATATGGACACACCATTCCTTTGGCATGTTTAGTACAGACCAGATCCCCTGCTGTTGTTAGCGTTCCTCCCTCTCCCCGGAATGTTTTTCCGTATCTGTCTACCTGATAAGCACTAAGTCATCCTGCAAAGCTCTGCACAGCTATCACCTTCCCTGAGGAGCCTCCCCTGGCCAGCCCCACCCTGTTGCAGGCAGAATGGTTGGCCGTGGTAACAATGTGGGTTGCTGACCACAAATCCATTCCCCCTTTATTCCTTGCCAAGGGAATGCTAATTTTGCCCAGGTTGTCAACCCTCAGGGAGGTGACCCTAAACATGCCAAGTCCAACACACTAGCTCTACCCCCTGAAAGCATGAGACCAACACGGGTGGGCATGTGCCCGGTTGTGGCCTTGCTCTCATGGACTGCAGGTCAGGGGTGGGAAGCTCTTATAGAGCAGCCCCAGGAGCCTTAGGGACCATCCTGCTGGCCATGCCATGGCAGTGTCAGAATGCCAAACAGCACCCGGGGTGAAGGAGCTACTGAAAGAGTGGAGAGACTCCACTTTGTCCTGTTAGATCTGTCTCAGAAGTATTTTTATTAGGGTTGGCTGGGTAAGCTTTCTTCCACAGGGAGCCTAAGGGGGCCCAGAGAGTATTCTCAGAATTGGAGGCCATCAAGGATTGGCTCGGGCTCGCTGGCTAGTAGGCTCTCCTGTTCCCAAAGTCCATACTCTTGTTTGTTGTTATTCAAAAATATTCGTTGAAAGCCTGCTATCTACTAGGCCCTGAATGTTTAAAAACAAAGTTCCTGCCTTCAAGGGGCTCACAGCTTTTCTGAGAAGACATGTAAACAGATAAAATGTCATTAGGGTGTAGTTCTGTGTAATAGAGAGTGTTCTTAGGTGCTAACAAGAGCATCTACTCTGTAGTTTAAGCAGAAAACAAATGTATGAAAGGCTATTGGACGGCTCACAGAAGTCTGTGTGGCACGAACACTGTGTCTCAAATCATGCTGCAGGACAAACTTGGGGCTCAGTATGCTGGACCATGTTGTGCCTTCTCTCCCAGCCAGCGCTGCAATGGAAGAAAAGGAATTCAGCTCCTAGGAAATGCAAAACATTGATCTGAGGCTAGAGAGCGCGTATATGTAGATATCATCTCTTGGAGGGAATTAGAAAGCAACCATGATAGAGCTATGGCAAGGCTACAAGTAGGGAATACCTACGGCAAAGAATAACCAGAGCTAGATGATAAAGTAGTAAAACCAGATTTTATTCAAGACTATTGCAATAAGCGAAAAGACACCTCAATATACAGTCAGGCTCATTCTAAAAACAGCATGAGAAGTTGAGACTTGGAGCCACGGAGCAGGTAGGAGTTGAAAGATGGAAAATTACCAAGAGGAAATGCCAGGGGTGAGGGTGATGCTGGCTAAACTGACCTAACAGGAGACCTGCTGAAGAAAGGCCAGGGTGACCAGACATCACCTGGGAAGGTGGAGGATGAGGACCCTGAGCAGATATTGGGAGTGGTCACATAGGAACAAGGGGAGTCTTGCTGAATTGACTTAGTGGGGTTCTTGCTCAAATTGGATTTTACAAGAAAGTACACAGATGAGCCCAGAAGGTTCAGGAGCCTGACTCAAGTTTGCTCAAGCAAAGAAACTTTGTCACTACTCCCTATTTTTCCCCTATGCTGAAATTAAACTAGGCAGACTCCAAATTATCTTTAAAAACATAGGTGTGTTTTTCAAAAATTCCAAAGAGCAATTGCAAAAGCACCTGTGGAGCGTGTCTGCTTTACCAGAAGTGCCCAAAATGTTACTCCAGCAAAAATGATTAGCAGGTGCTGTGGATGCTACTGGTGTCCTGGCCAGGTCCCCTTTGCTTCCTTCCCCAGGTGCCATGGGGGTCACCTGGTGGGAGTCAGCACATGGGGCCATGACCCCCTACACCCATGCTGCTCCAGCTCTGACCCCAGGCAGAGAGAGCTTCCCCTCTAATCTGAGGAGACCTCTTGCTTCCAGGCCTGTCCCAGATTTCTCTGCTGGCAGGGAGGCAGTGGGGGTGATGTCCATTCTGCCCCATCAGGGGAGATGATCAACTTCATGACTCTGCTTAAGCGGATCCCCTTGCTGGGCATATACTTGGACTTGACCAAATTTCCTTGGCTGCAGCTCTTCTCAAGGCTCCTGTTTGGCCACGTGAGGCCTGTTTTGGGGTGGGCTGCAAAATAACCCACCGAACCAGCGGTCACGGGGGCTTGCAGGGCAGAGAGATCCTCTAAGTCCTTCCTTCCTTTCTTCCTTTCCCTTCCTTCCTTCCTTCCTTCCTTCCTTCCTTCCTTCCTTCCTTCCTTCCTTCCTTCCTTCCTTCCTTCCTTCTCTTCTCTCTCTCCTTTCTTTCTTCCTTCCTTTCTTTCTCTCTTTCTTTCTTCTTTCTTTTTTTTTTTTTTTGACAGAGTCTCGCTCTGTCACCCAGGCTGCAGTGCAGTGGCACGATCTCTGCTTAGTGCAATCTCCGCCTCCTAGGTTCACGCCATTCTCCTGCCTCAGCCTCCCGAGTAAGCTGGGACTACAGGGGCCTGCCACCACACCCAGCTAATTTTTTTGTATTTTTTAGTAAAGACAGGGTTTCACCGTGTTAGCCAGGATGGTCTCCATCTCCTGACCTTGTGATCTGCCCGCCTCATTCTCCCAAAGTGCTGGGATTACAGACTGAGCTACCACGCCTGGCCCCTCTAAGTCCTTTCTAAAGGGCTTTGGCAGAAAGCAGCTAGGCAATGGCTCAGCACTGAAAGCAAGTCTGCACACAGAGCAGGACTTGAACAGAAAGCAAAGGAAAAAGAATTCTCACCCAGGGCTGGGATCCAAGAGACGCACACTGATACAGCTACTAAAAGGTTGTTAAACTCCCGAAGGGCCCCCACCTTGCTGTGTTATGGTCTGATTGTGTGTTGTTGAAGCACTCACCCCCAGTTTGCTGGTGTTTGGAGATGAGCCTTTGGAAGGTAATTCGGGTTAGATGAGGTTAGGAGGGTGGGGCCCTCATGATGATATAGTGATCTTATGAAAAGAGCAGGAAAGAGAGAGAGAGAACTCTTCCCCCCCATGACCAGGTGTAAGCACAGAGGAAAGGTCATGGGAGGACGTGTCAAAAAGGCAGCCGTCTGCAAGCCAGGAAGAGGCCCTCCCCAGGAACTGAATTGATCTTAGACTTCCCAGCCTCCAGAACTGTGCAAAATAAGTGTCTGTTATTTAAGCCACCTATTTACCTATTTATGGTATTTTGTATGTCAGTCTGAAAAGACTAAGACATGTTGGTGAATAGCTGCTGCACCCCCAACACCCAGGAGCCTCCCCTGGGGCCCCACAGACACCCTGCCACCCAGCACTAAGGGTTGAGGCCTGGCCCTGCAGGGGCCACTACTCAAGCTCTGCTCCACCCCTGCAGACAGCAGCCATTCAGGTGAGTGGGCTGTGCTGCACCAGTTGTTAAATATTCTGAGCAACTTGTGGTGGATTTAAAAACAGTCCCCAGATTCGTTGACACTCTTGTCATTGACAGATTGGGTCTGTGTCCCCTTTCCTTGAAGCTGGGGTGGCTTGTGATATCTTCAACTGATAGGGCACTGGGGAAGTGATGCCATGTGACTCCTGACACTAACTCACAGAAGGCAATGTGGTGTCCTTCTTGTCCACTGGGAGACCGTGGAGCCCTACCACTTGCTACCCTGAGGCCACCATGCTGGAGAAGCTACGTGTAGGAGTGCAGGGGACAGTCCCAGTTGAGCCTGGCCTTCCAGCCATCTCACCAGGGGCCCAACATGTGAGTGAAGAGGCATCCAGATGATTGCAACCCTTTGCCCTAGAGTCACCCCAACCTTCAGGTCTTCCCAACTGAGACTGAGTCCCCTTACTGGTTGGGGCAGAGACAAGCACCTTGCTGTGCCCTTCAGAACTGCTGACCCACAGAATCTGTGAATATTATACATGAGGATTTTATGCCACTGGCTCTGGGGTGGTTCGAAAGGCGGCAGTTGTAACTGGGAGCCCACCCTGTATAGAAATGTGAGGAAACTGAGGCTGAGAGAGAGAGTAAGTGACTCAGTCACTGATATAGTTTGGATATCCCCTCCAAATTTCATGTTGAAATGAGATCCCCAGTGTTGGAGTTGGGGCCTGGTGGGAGGTGTTTAGGTCAGGGGACGGATCCCTCATGGCCTGGTGCTGTCCTCACCATCTTGAGCTCTGACAGGATCTGGCTGTTTAAAAGTGTGTGGCACCTCCCCCCACCTCTCTTGCTCCCACTCTCGCTACGTGATGTTGGCTCCCCCTTCACCTTCCGCCATGACTGTAAGGTCCCTCCAGAGGCCTCCTCAGAAGCTGAGCAGATGCTGGCACCATGCTTCCTATATAGCCTGCAGGACTGTGAGCCAATTAAACCCCCTTTTTAAATAAATTACCCAGACTCAGGTATTGCTTTATGGCAACCCAAGAAAAGCCTAACACAGTCAAAGTCATGGAGCTGGCGCAGGGCAGAGCCAGAATCTGCCTCCCATCCAAGTGAATTCATAGCCCATGCTATTCCCATCTCCCTGATCAGGCTGGTTCCTGGGCATACGCTTACCCCTCAGGGCCACTTGAGGGGAAGTTTGCAAACTGGAGCATGTTCAGGGGTGATGGCCCCAAACAGGCTCCAGGAGGGACCACTGAAGGGACTGGGGACACTGGGCTTTGACAGAAGTCAAACTCGCAGAATTTGTGGGCCTTCTTCAGATATCCAAAGTGTTGTTACTGGGAGGGAATAAGCGTTGTGGCCCTAGATGGCAGAGATGTGGGCTTGATGTGGCTGATTTTGGTTCAGGTAAAGCAAGAACTTTGCTGGTCACATCCATTGGAAAAAGATTGCGCTGTCAAAGGACGCAGTGAGTCCCATCTTTGGAGGCAGCCAAGTGCACCTGGAGTACTCAGCTGCACCCTGAGTACCGCCAGTACACCCTGAGTACCCAAGTGCACCCCAAGCACACCAAGGACCACCCCTGGGTGGATGCCAAGGGGGCAGTCAGGCCACAGGTTGGAACAGGACCAGCTGACTTTAAATCCCTCTCTAACCCTGAGATATGAGGATGTAGCCTACACATCAGCAGGTGAATAGAATCTACCCTCATTTGCAAGGATTGTCCCCAGGGCAGCGGTGGGTGCAGCCCACCCGGTGTTCCCACTGGGAGATGCCCACGAGGTGCTCAGGCTTTGTGGCTCCCCAAAGCTCTGTTTCTGACAAATTAAATTGGTCCTACACTGGTCCCTGCTAAACATCCAAAGATACTTTGAGTTGAATACAAATCTTTATTATTTTGAAAACCACAGCAAAGGCACTTCAGAATCTCCAGGTACCCAGTCTCAGTTGCCGTTCAGTGGGGACAAGAGTGGTGCTGAGGGCATGGTCACACCCTTCTGTGCTGCATGCAGAGGGGTGCAAGGCCAGGGCAACTGACCTGGAGAGCCACCAGGGGAGCCCACGCCTCTTATAACACAGTGTCCTTGGGTCAGGAATTTGTAGTTTATTTTGTTATTAAGATGGTGAGAGAATTTTTCGTCCATTTAGAGCCTAACATTTTTAGATGATGTTAATGGCATCTCGGTTGGGATGGATATGTGTTCATTTCTCAGCTGCTGAAGGATGTGTGTTCTAAAACAAAAGGGCTCCCAGCCAGCTCTCCAGCTGCCTGATAGAGAAGCATATCAGTACGACACTTGTTAAAAACCCATATTCCCTGGCCCCTCTTGTGGAGACCCTGTTTCAGTAGATGGGAATGGGGCTGGAGTCTGTATAGCCTGTGCCCAGGAGACTCTGTGACCAGCTTGGGAAGCTCCTGCAGGGAGGAAGGAATGACCCACAAGTCCCCAAGCCATTCATGCCGAGGCATCTGTCTGGCTGGAGAAACGCTAAGGTTGGCATTGTGCTCACACTCGGAGATGACCTGGAGGAAGTTGGGAAGAGGAGCCCAGGCCAGTTCCACCCTCTGGGTCAGAAACCCGGCTGGAAAGCACTGGAAATAGGGAAATAGAAGACTGAAAGGCTGGGACCTCCCCACAACACCCGACCTGCGTCCATGGCCGAGGTTGAGTGAGGAGTCCTGGAGACTCTGACTTCTGGTCTTTGCTGTTGTTCTTCTGTGCCTCAGGGGTCGCTGCCCACCAGGCTCAGCAAGGCGTTCTTGTAGTCGCCGCTGGTGTCTTCCTGTGGGCAGGAGGTGCATGAGCTTGAGAAGGGGTTTGTTTGTGCCTGGCTGGGCAATGGTGGCTGTGTTATTATGACTAAGAGTTGTGCCCCTGGCCTGCACCTGGCCCGGCCCTCCAGGGTTCCTAGCCGCAGGGGTTGTGCCGTCACCCCTCTTTCCTTGTTTTTAATTTCAGGCTATTCCTTTACATTTCCTTTTGATTCTCTTACCAACTACATGCAGGATTGATGTGGAAAGTGAATCAGAGACAGTTCCACTCCTAAACAAGGAAGGGGTCAGCTGTCCCAGGGTTCTTCTATTCGGGAGCCAGGGGTGCCCAGCCATTCATTTGCACAACACGATGCATCATTATTCAACACCTGCTGTGGCAGCTTGGGAATCAAGGCTGAGAGTGAGGCACCAGCACACACCTGGGGGCAGGGCTGGGGGTGGAGGGAGCCTGGACCATCGTGCCCTGACGGTGTGGCCAAGGCAAGCCCCTTCACCTCTGTGGGACTCATCTATGAAATGAGATTGAGGCTGTGCTGCTGTGCATCTTACTGAGACGTGGTGAGGGCACAGCAGGAGGAAGGCGAGCTGGTCTGCCCTGCAGCTGGCTCACATCGGGTCCACAGTGTCTGTCTCCTGATGAGACTGACCTTGTGGTCCTATGGCTGAGGAGCCCTGTTTCTTACATACTGCTAGGTCCTGATGGGACTGGCTAGTCTGGGGTCTGCACACAGAGCTGGGAAATGGGCCAGGTCAGATCACCCAGATTCTTCTTCATGCAGTTGAGGACAGCGGGGTCAAGAGAGGGGAGTGGATTCATTCACAACAGCATGGTGAGTAAGGGGTAGACTGGGGCTAGACCCACTTTCCACACTCTGGACCAGCTTAGGTCTCATGGTTATTGTCTACTTTTCACCATTTAGTAAAATTTGCCTGTTTTGAGCCTGAAATCTTGTTACTGGTTTCAAACTACAATTACTTTTTTTTTTAACTTTTTTCTTTCTAGACACGGTCTCACTCTGTCACCCAGGCTGGAGTGCAGTGATGCAGTCCTAGCTCACTGCAGCCTTGGACTCCTGGGCTCAAGCGATCCTCCCGCCTTGGCCTCCCAAAGCACTGGGATTACAGGTGTGGGCCACCATGCCTGGTGATTTTTATTATTTTGAAGACAATTTTTGTAATAGTTTTTAGAAAGAAAAGCATTAATTTTGTTTACTTTTTCAAATACATGAGTTATACTTGGAGTGTTTATACATTTGCCTCTTAATTTCAATGCAGGAGTTTTTAACTCATATTAGTGTTGAAAACCATTCTTGCTTTAATGACATCTATGGTCTACACTAAAAAGAAAATGTTCGATCAACGTATTCCTGATTCGATTTTCTTAAGTAACAACATTAGATAAAATTTGAAGAGGGTGGCTTCATGTATCTGTAGAAATCTCTCTGATGCCATTAAGTTACCATGTGTGGTTAAAAGGGTTAATGACAATCAGCTCAGACTGTCTGCAGGTGACAGCAGCAGTCCAGGCTGGTGTGTGCCTTGCCCTCCTGTCTCCCGACAAGATTGGCTGGGGAGCCTAAAGTGAAATCAAGAATAATTCCAATCCTCCCTTGCCCCTGCCCACCTGTTGCCCCATCTTGAAACATCTGGAAACAGAAATGTCTTTTCCACCTATTGTCAGCTATGTGTTTCTTGAAAAGTGCACTTAACAACGACATTTGCAGAAGAGCTAGAGACTTGACTTAGTAGCCAAAGAAGACTTGGGGATATATTTGTCCTAATGTGACTTCTGCTAATGAAATCATCAAGACCTCAATTTGCAGACACCCCCAGAAGAGCTGTTTCTCCCAATTATCGCAGTGTGATAATCACTCTGTGTTTTGAAGGCTCCAGAACTTTTGCTAATTGGAATCTGGTTAGATAATCTATTGGTGCTCATCTGACTTATCTCCTTAGAAGTTGGCCGCCAGGACTGCTTAAATCTGGACTTGAGTGGTGGTCCCGATTCCTACTGGACTAGTTCATCTCTTTGACTATTCAGAGGTGGCTTCTTCTGCAAAGATTTGGTGTCTTTTCCAAGGAGCAACCATAACTCAAATGTGAAACCAACTTTCTGAGTGGGACACAGGGGAGCCTCTGTGCCCTGGTCTCTGCATCTCCCCTCTGCCCCCCATTCCCCTTGGGATCCAGCCACACTGACCTCTGCTGTTCCCTGCACACACCACATGGTCATGAATGTAAGCGCATGGTGCCCACTGGGAAGGGAGGGGCTCATGTAGTGCTGGCCACAGCCTCCAGGTCTCCCCGAATGTCTAGGTTTCAGGCTGGCCTCAGCATTGGGAATGCCTGCTTACCATGATCATGCTGCTGAGGGTCTTGCCGTACATCTTCTTGAAGTGACACTTGATAAGATTTAAGTCAATCTCGCTCCTTGAAACGATGTTTCTTATCAGGGTCCCATCGCGCGTCCCTGCTCCCTGGGCAAGACAGTGGCCATCAACAATCCTGCCTCACCTTTCCTGTCCATCTGTGAGTGATGGACGGATCTGTGTGGTTGGGTTCTGGGGCTTTTAGAGGGAGGGAGATGTGGGAAGGAGCCTGTGCTTCAGCCAGGGAAGCATTAGGTGGGAAGCTTTGGTGGCTTAGGGTGTCCACTTCCTTAATCCCTTCTCACCCACTGCCCAGAACTCTTCCTTTATGATGCCAAGTGCTCCAAACTGCAGTATGTTTGCTTTGCCACATCAAATTCTAGGCACAAAGTACTCACTGCTCCAGGAACAAGACTTCCTACTAGAGCAACGGCAGCAGTCAGCTCAGCCAGGAATTTCACAGGCAGGGCCTTCCTGCTCACCTTCATCCCTGACCAGTCTCATGTCAGCTGGGGCCACATGGCCAAGGGAATTGCATGCCGTCTCTCATTTCCTCGGCAGAAGTGGCCACAAGGCTTGGGTTTCGGGTGTGGAACTAACTTCAGGGGATATCAGCAACCATCAATCGGAGAAAACGGGCAATGGCTTTAGTTTCAGGGAATTATTCACCTCTGGAGATGCAGCGTCCCTTTCCCAGACTCAGTTTCACCTCTAAGAACTAAAACCTTTCTGATCCACAACAGGTTTGGGTAAGATAACTCCCCTGTGTGGAGGATCGTGGTGGCTTTGAGCTCCTTGGCTTTGCACTTGGTGCTATGTAGGGTGAGCGTCAGGAAGCAGAAGACAGGACAGTTACCTTCATGGCATAGTAGAGTCTCTCTGCAAAGTAGCTGTGGAGGTTTTGGGTGCATTTCACTGGCAAACAAGAAAGCTGTGTTAATGTCTGGAGCTGGTAGGTGGCACTGCCTACAACTTTATGTCTTGCCTTAGGTCTTAAGAGTCAGTGCAAGGCTTGGCATATTTCTTTGTGCCCTGCCTTTCCCAATGTGAGAGGCTTTGTGTCAGGTGGCGTGGGACAGGGAAGGTAGCCCGGGGCACTGGGCACAGCTCCAAAGGCCCAAGCAGGCAGGCAGAAGGGTAAGATGTGAAACGTGCCAGACTGTGGGGCTCGTCTAAAGACACCAGCTCAAGCCCATCCAAGGGCAGCTCAGACTCAGGACAGGCCCTGGGCTCTCAACCCAGAGACACCTCCACCGAAAATCCGGCCTCTCAGCTCCACAGAAGCACCATGGTATGGCGGCTGCTGGCCTCAGAGTGCCCTGTGTCTCTCACTTATCAGCAGGAACCCTGCATTTTGAATTCCCATATGACAAATGGAGTTTGGCCCCACAGGACTAAGGCACCTGGGGGCATCTGATCCAGAGAGTGGGCCCATGCTTGCTCCCATGGGTACTGCTCAGAGACTTGGCATCTGGGTGGGGAAGGTTGGCATTTTCACCTAGGGCTGCAGATGGAGCGTGGGCTTTGAGTGAGGTAGGCATGTGTTCACTTCCTGCCTTCATGGTGCAGTGTGGCTTCATTACTCGACCTCCCTGACTCATCTGGGAAGTGAGACTGATGTGAGGCTTCAAGATGAAGTGAACAGGAAGGGCCAGCATGACGGAGCACTGCATCGCTTCACTATTGCCTGCTGGCAGACTTCATTCTTGGTGGGTTCAGGCCAGATCCAGGGGTGGATTTTGGAAGCTGAGATTGGAGCAGGGGTGCGATTAGATGCCCTGACATAGACCGGATTGTATCACAGCATCCAAGGCCAGCTGGGGTGTCTCAGATGGCCCTGTCTACCCAGAGAGGCTAGGACACAGCAGGGAGCCTGCTGGCTGCTGGGCTTTGCATGGAGGCAGCCTGGTGTGGAGGTGAGAGCTGCAGGCCGGGAGTCCGGACCTGGGCTCTGTGTGTAAGTGGGAGAAGAGATGTCCCTCTGCCCTGGGCCTCAGCTCTCTACTCTGCAGTGACTCCTCCCATTGTGATCTCAGCCCTGGAACCCATGAGAGCTCTGGAGTGGGTCCTCCTGAGTGGCCCTGACTTCCTGCTGTGGGGAAGATCCCCAGTGTTTCTCAGCATCAGACCATCCATCACTCAGTTTGGACTCAAGCCACACATCACTGTTTCTTCAACTGGCAATGAAGGCAGGGGCCAGGCCCCTGGTTCATGTCCAGAAAGATGACTTTGTGCTGGCCAGGGCTTCACAACCACAGCCAGAGTGCTCCCTGCATGGCTGCCATGAGTACACACAGGGTTGGGGCTGGCATAATCACTGGCGTATGCATTTGTGTGCACACACACACACAATCTCTCTCACACACACACATCCCACCCACACAGTCATGCACACACACCCTCAGGCACACTCTTACGCACACACTCATGCAAACACATTCTCATGCACACACACCCTCATGCACACACACCCTCATGCACACACACCCTCATGCACACACACCCTCATGCACACACACTCTCATGCACACACACTCTCATGCACACACTCATGCACACACAACCTCATGCACACACACACTCATGCACACACACCCTCATGCACACACACTCTCATGCACACACACACTCATGCACACACACCCTCATGCACACACACTCTCATGCACACACACTCTCATGCACACACACACTCATCCACACACACCCTCATGCACACACACTCTCATGCACACACACACTCATGCACACACACCCTCAGGCACACACACTCTCATGCACACACACACTCATGCACACACACCCTCAGGCACACTCTTACGCACACACTCATGCAAACACATTCTCATGCACACACACCCTCATGCACACACACTCTCATGCACACACACTCTCATGCACACACACACTCATGCACACACACTCTCATGCACACACACTCTCATGCACACACACCCTCATGCACACACTCATGCACACACAACCTCATGCACACACACACTCATGCACACCCTCATGCACACACATTCTCATGCACACACTCATGCACACACACACTCATGCAGACACACCCACACAGCACTGGGCACCACGTGGGCAGCACAGAGAGCAATCCTTGGCAGCACATACTGGGACTCTAGAGGTGGAGCAGTCCCTGGGTGAAGAGGACAGGCAGAGTGTGAGTTGAGGGGACATCCCGTGAAGGTGACCCAGGGATTCTTTCTCTTGCGGTTGCATCCCTCGGCCCTTTGTTCTTTGGTGCTGCCCCACGGTGAGCCCTGTGGCCTGAAAAATGTGCAGGCCTGAGCTCTTACCCACAGTGAGCATGGCCTCCTCCAGCGAGCCGTGGGTCTCACTCTTGATGCTGTCCTCAATGCTCTTGTTGGCAATCTTCTCATACTCTTCAAACACTGTGGAGAGGGCTCTGCTCAGGGGATGGTCAGACCTCGTGGTGCCCCTCAGTGTCTCGGATCAGAGATTGCACATCAATTTGCCGCCCTGACCTCCCACTTGGTGGCCGGGGAAAAAGTCCTGGGCTCCCTGGCTCTCTCCCTAACTCTAGACTTGACAAGGCAGAAGCACGAGGGAGAGGCTCACGGCCAGGACACCCCCTGTGGCCCCGGCCCCAGCCCCTCCCTCCCTGGTACCTCTCAGCAGGTGAGTGGCACTGCGCGTGCACAGGATGGTGATGAATTTCATCTCATCAGTCCCACGAATCTTCTCGCCTGCCGCATACAGATCCTAGCATTGGAACACCCACAATAAGCTGGTGAGGCAGACCAGGGAGGTGAGGGACTGAGCCCCAGAGTCCCAGAGCTGTGGCCATGGCCCGGCCCTGTCCACTCTGCCAGGCCAGCATGCTCCCCTGCTTGGACATCTCTGACAGAAGCTCCCCTTTCTCTAGCAGCTCTGGCTTAGAATCTTTTCTCTATCCTGGGCCACAAGCTGCTCTAGGAACTGCCTGGTCCCCAGACTTCCCTCTGCCAGCAGGCAGACCTACAGAGACCCCGACACATGTGTCCAGCACTGGGGCCTAGCACCCCCAGGTTCATGGGCTGTTCCTGCCAGGACAGAGCTTTAGTGCTCCCCCACCCCCAAGTCACACTCCTTCCTCCCGAGTCTCCCAACACCCTCACTCTCCTCCCCAGACACCACAGGACAAAGGCCTATAGGGAGCTGAGCTGGGTGGGTCCCAGCCTAGTGTCAGAGAAAGCCCCCGTGGGCAGAGGAGCTGGAGTCCAGATGGCACGGGGTGGGGCCACATGGCCAGCTGGGCGCAGCCTCACCTGTGCGTCTTGGAGGGCCAGTCCCGGGTCCACAAAGCTGCTCACATCATCCCTGCTGCCCTAGGAACAGAGGAGGTGGCTCTGTAAGGCAGGCCAGCTGACCAGAGCATTAAGGGCAGAGGGGGGATCCTGGGCTTGGACGGTAGGCATGGCTCTGCTGCTCTTTGGCTGTGGAAACTTCGACAAGCCAGTTATTCTCTTCAGCCCTTGGTTTCCTCATTTGTGCAATGGTGGTGGTAAGGACTGTCTCATAAGGCTTGGGGGATTCAGTGAGCTAAGGTAAGCAAAGTGCCTGGCATGAGGCCTGCACGAAGGACCTGCTCTCCTCCCACTTCCAGGATGCTCTCACATGGCTGAGTAAGGACAGGTGTGGGGGCTCTGCAGTCGGGACCCTCTAACCATGCTGAGACACACCCAGTGAGCCCTGGCTGCCGGGCTATCCCATGCCCCTGCCCTGACTCTTGTGGCTCTATTCAAGGGCTGCTCCCTGGGGTGGAGCTGTTGAGACTTCCAAACCAAGGCACTCCCAAGAGCCTGGGCTGTGATACCTGCAGGAGGCACACCAGGATCCTCTCCAGGTAGCCACTTGTGTCTGCTTGGATGTCCTCCTCCAGGCTGGACCCGTAGTCTGCAGGGAAACAGGACCATGAGGCACAGGCAGAAGCCCACAGCCTACCCAGGGCCTGCTTTCTTCCCTCCAGCCCTGTTCCCCATACTTCTCCTTATGAAAGCCTTCTAGGAAAGAAAGTCCTTGGCACAGGGCATGGATGCAATGCCCGGGTGTCCAAGTGGCTGTCACCTGGGTGGTGGTTCACAACTAGAAGCCACATGCATACCCAACCAAGCTCAAAGCACAAGATGGACCAGGTCAGAGAGCCAGGCTAGGGGCTGCCAACCAAGCTCCATTTCATCTCAAGGCTTGGCAAAGCCAAAGCCTCCAGGAAAACTCCCCACTGGGTACACGATGTGGAGGACTGACTGGCCTCTGCTAGCCTGGCATCCATACCCCCTACTACCACGGTCCTCAGGGGCAGAGATTTTAGTTGATCACGTGCCTCTCTCCCCTGTAAGAGGAGCTGGTGAGCTTACAGATCAAGTCTGAGTCATGTTCAGTGTCACCATCAGGCACAGATCTTGGCATACAGTAGGTGCTCAGCACCTGTGGGTAAAAAAGTCCCCAAAGGGTCCTTTCTAGTGTGGCCCAGGTTAATTCTTGATCCTTGTTCCCTGCCAGGCTGCCAAAGCTTGTGGCCACCCCCGAGCCCCTCCATCTGTGCCACCCCTTACCTTCCTCATACGCCTTCATTATCTCCCGCAGCTGGTTCTTGGTCCGAGAGGCCAGGATCTCAATGATGACGCCCTCCTTGGTTCCTAAGCCCTGTGGACAGAAACCTCTGCCCGCTGGAGTGCTGTGCCATGACCTTCTGCTCTGTCCACACCTTCTTTTCTCAAGATGCCTGAGCCTCAGGAAGGATCTCACTACTCTGTCCCACTTGGAGTGGGAGGATGTGATGAGAAAATCACATGCTTGTCTTCAGTGATGGACATTGAGGGCAAGTGCTGTGATGGGGAAGCCCTGTCTCAGCTCTCCCTCCTTAGCTGGGTGGTCTCAGACAGGCTGCTCCATGTCCCGGAGCCTAAGCATCCCGATCCATAAACAGGAGTAAGAAGCCTCCCCTGCCCCAAAGGTAGATTAGGGAGCATGGGTGTAAAATGCCTGGCAGTGCCCACGCAGCAAGTGTCTTTTCAAACAAAATGACTATAGTTACTGGGTCTCCATCCTTATTAATCTGCAAAAGCAAAGAGTAGTGAGAGGTAAAGGGAAACCCAGGGGGCTGTGCCTGAGACTGTTGAGGTGGGTTTCCAATACCACTGTACACCTGAGCTCGTGAGGTTCTGAGAAGTACTGATTTTGGCTTCATCACGGCCATTCAACATGTCAATTAGGGACCAGTGACTCCAGGTGTTGGGTGCAGTCTGAGCAGCAGGCCGCCTGCTCACTGGGCCCAGCTATGGCCCATGTGGCCATTCCAAACAGTGGCTCAAAGGGAGCTCTGGGCTGCCGGTGCCCGGTCCCCGCATTGCCCCTACCCAGTCATGTGAGCACCCCTGCCACTGCCCTGCCCCGTCTGCCTAGTTACCTTCATGGAGTCATGCAGCTCCTTGGCTTCATATCTGTATGGTGGGTACATAAGGGCCACAATGAGCCTCTCGAACTTGCCACTCAGCTCTGACTTCAAGGTCTCAGTGAGGTCCTAATGCAGGAACAGGGAAAGGTGTATTTGTCATAAGCCAGGCCCACCTGAGTGCAGGCAGCGGAGTGGTGGCTGGGCCCAGGGACTTGGGCTGGATTTCGCGTGGGCCCTGCCACGTGCTGGCTGGGTTTCTTGGGCCAGCTCCTTAGCTTCTCTGAGCATCAGTATCTTTACCAGTTGCACGGAGATGAACATACTCCTGCTTCATCCCATTGCTTAGGGTGTTGATAGAGAGATGTGTGTGACTCAACTCAGCATTCAGTGCAGTGCTGGGCACATTATAAACTCTCAGTAAAATGAAATTGGCATTGCTAGCTAGACTGCAAGCTCTGAGTGTGGCATCACCATAAAATACCTGTGCCTCCTTCGTAGGGCACATTTTGCTACAAGGAGCCACCAGGCTACATCAGCTGATCTACAGAGCAGCAGAGAGATCAACGGCTTTGTCAGACCTGGATTTTAATCCCCACCTTGTTGAGTACAGGCTCTGGGACCTTGGGCAACTTACAACCTCTCTGAGCGCCAGTTTCCCCAAATGTTTGAATACAAAGAATAATGTACAGCTGTGAGGACTAAGAGAGGGAAACTGTAAAAATGCACACTGGGTTCTCCAAGAGAATATTTGAGCTGATCTTCCTTCGTTAAATCTCCAAACCAATGATTTGAGTCACCAGAGGCTTCAGGCAACCATGGCTATGCGCATATTTAATCCTGTGTTTACTATGTACCCCCAAATTTCAGGCTTTGTCCTAGGGGTGGAGGGCAGGTGGGAGGAGAAACAAAGGGTCTGGCATGCTTGCTCCAGGCTCTTATAATTCCCAGGTGGCAGAAGGGATGAGGTGTGGGTGTAAGCAGCTCCACTGAGGAAAGCGTGCCCACGCCCCAGAACAGAGTGAAGCCAGGCCTGCATGCCTGGGGCATGGGAAAGAGGTGGTCTGGGCTTGGGGGCAGGGCGAGATAGCCTGGGGGCAGGGAGACAGACCTCCAGTGGGGCCTGTTGGGTGCATGAGAAGGAATGCTGTGAGAGAGGAGGCAGGAAAGGAAGCAGGGAAGGCCAGCCCCCGGCCCGGGCTCTGACACCTAAAAGTAGGTCTGCCAGATAAAACACAGGGTTGCCAGTTACATTTGAATTTCAATAAAGAACAATTGTTTTCGTGCAAAGAGGTTCCATGTGCCCATGCTGTCAGTGGGCTGGCTCTAGGGGAAAGTCGTCCAGAATGGAGCTGCCTCCCAGGCTGTACCCCCAACTCCAAGGCTCACCTATCCCCACCCCCACCAGCCTTCCCCTTGCCTTGCCGAACTGAGCCTTGAAGGACTTGGCAATCTGCTGCCGCTGCGCGTTGCTTCTCTTGGTGAGCACATCGATGACAGCCTGCTTGTTGGTCCCTGCAGGGATACAGCATGAGTGACCCTGCTGCCCCCAGGGTGACACACTGGTGAGGGCGGAGGCAGCTGCTTGGTGGCTAAGCAGTTGGGACCTGACACCTGGATAGTTCCAAACCCCCAGACCACTTTCGTGGTGTAAACAAGACCCTTAGGAAATCTGCCTCCCCATTTCCCACCCCACACCCCCACAATGTTGGGGCGTGCCCAAGGCCAGCCTCACAAGATGGAATCTGAGGTCTGGGTGGCTCTGGACATCAGCCCGGGCCTTTGGAGCTTGGCCGAGTGAGATCTCCAGCCCTGCCCTCCTTTGTATTGGTCGCAGTAGGGGAAGGTCAAGACTAAGAGTCCAACCCCTGGATCAGAGGCCTGGCCCAGCAACTGCATGGCATTGGGCAGCCAGCCTCATTTCCCTGGGCCTCTGTTTTCTCATTTGGGAAGTGGAGATAACTTTCTGCTTCACAGAAAGCAGAGGGCATGAGAACGTTTTCTGGGCTCATCAGGAGTGGCAGTTCTCGTTAATGCCCCTGATCCTCAGGCAGAGCCAGCTAAGGGGTCAGTCCCACCTGGGGTGAGGTCAGGGTGCATGCCCTGCTCTCAGGTCAGGAGGGCTTTCTGGGCAAGCTGTTTAAATCTGGCCTCAGGCCAGCCCTCGCCCACTCACGGTAGTGCTGAGGACAGCACTGGGCAAGTGCAGGAGATGGGAAGGGAGCTGGCCCCGTGGCCATCGACATGGGGCAAGGGGGCCTTGAGTCAGCCCCACAAACTCCCCACACCTCACAGCCCCAGCAGCTCTGTGCCTGGCATCATACAGCACCACCCCCTTCACACTTCATGTGACACACGAGGCCAAGAATTCTTGGGGCCACTTTACAAGTGAGAAAGCTGAGACTGATGGGCAGTCACTCACAGGGACACACAGCTGACCTCCCCACCCCCATTACCCAGGGAAGAGCAGCACCCTCCTGTCCAGTCTTGCAGGGTGGGTACTGACCTCACTGCAGAAACAGAGGGCTGTGTGATTCTCTGGGTAGGGGAGTCAGTTTCAGAGTATCATGGGACACCCCAGCTCCCCAGATGTCCCCTGGCACCCACTTTCCAGGGCTGTGAGCAGAGGGGTCTTGAGCAGAGGTGGCAAGGCTGCCAACACCCACTCACCGATCCCCTTCATGGCTTTGTAGAGGGTCTCTGCATCAGGGTCTGGGTTGAAGTGGGAGCTGCTCTTCACTGTGACACCCTCCTGTTCAATCTGCAAGAGAACCAGGCCTGCTCAAAGCGGGCAGGGACAGGGAGGGCAGAGCAGGCTCCCAGCCCATCTTGTAGCCCGCCCTGACAGGGTGAGCCCCTTCCCTGGGCACGGCGATCTGCTCAGCCCTCGCAGGCCAGTGCTCCGCCCTTCAGCCCCTTGGCCAACAGGGTGGAGTAACCAGAGCCAGAGCTTGTGGGGAGAAGCCACGAAACCTTTCCTGTCCCTGTCTGTGCCATCTGACGGCAGACAGCAGCTCCAGCCACACCCAGCTCCTTCCAGCATCACCCACCAGCAGCAGGATAGGACAAACTCACCCAAAGTTAGGAGGGGCAAGAACACTTAAGCAAAGGCTTCCTGGAGCTGCATGCACCGCCTTCAGAGCGTGCAGATGAGGTTGGAAGGCTGGGCATGGTTCCGCCTTTCTGAGGAATGGTTTGAGCTCAGTCTGCCCTCTTCCTGGGGAGTTGGGACTTACAGGAACTTAGAGGGCAGGGGCCCAGCTGAGCATCCTGATAGTTCAGGGTGTTTGCAAGTCCACAGGCCCATGGGGCTCAGAGCGTCAGGTTTAGAAAAACCTGCACGATGCTCTGCAGACTGTGAAATAAACCAGATAACCAAGTGCCTGAGCCCTTGACTTCCAAGCCTCCAGTTCAGGGCTTTCCTGAGGGCTCTTTAAACTTGTGCCCTGCAGAATTTCTCAGATGATTAACACAGACATAAGTATGTATTGGGTGGAGGAATGGTAGAGAGTGGAGGGATATTGGAGATAGGTATTGAATTAGACGGAGACTCAGAGATCCTCCAGGATGAAAGAGTTTAGTCCCATGCAGTCTTGTCTTCCATTTACCTGTTCACTTATTCCTTCCATCACCTCCATCATCTGCCCATCTACTTTCCCACCTACCCACTTATCCATGTGACTTCCACATCCATCCATCCATCCACCCACCCATCCATCTATGCACCTGCCCATCCATCCATCCATCCATCCAAGCCCTGGGTTACATTCTGAAAATACAGAGATTCCCATGGATGGTATATCTCTAACTATCTTTCCTTTGAGTAAGAGGTAAGGCATCTTTCTGAACCCTTTGCTTTAATTTCAAATGTCTGGTGACAGATATTCCTGAGTCATTTCTTAACACCATGTTTCACAGCAGAAATTGTTAGAAATAATTCCTATGGAAATTCCATCCAGAGAGAGCCAGTGTGGTCCCAGATATTGCTCATCAGTGTACACACACATGATAGCCCTTGCTTGTGGAGTAACGCTCTGCTATTACTCTTGTTAGCACTTTGAGCCCCTTGTGTGTGCCAGACCTGGGCCAGGTGCTTTAGATGCAATGCTTATGTCATGGCTTCCTCAACAGTTGTGCTAGGTAAGTACTGATGCCTCACTTTACAGAAAGGAAGCTGGACTCCCTTACACAGCTAGTAAGCAATGCTGCTGGGACTCCCCAGCTTGACTCAGAAGCTGAGCTCTATCTACCTCCCCTGCCCTACTGATGACTCAACCTTTCCCAGGCAATGAGTGTTCTTGGAACGTTCCACTGAAGGAAGCTTCACCCACAGGAACGCAGGTCGTCTGGGAATGTGGGAGGCATCTCAGCTCTCAGTGCCTGCCGGCTTCCCTCTGCCCCAGCACTCGGGGGCTATGGGGCACCAGCGAGTGGCCAGGCTGTGTAACCGCATCCCTGAGGAGCATGCAGTCCCGCAGGGGTGCGGTAGGGCTCAGGTGCAGCATTTGTAAGCAGCTCCCGGGCTGGTTCTGATTTTGCTGCATTGAGAAGCCTCTGTCTCACTTCCCACTCTAAGGTTTTAGAAAATAAGTGTTCTGGGAATCGGAGCCCTGGCTATCAGTGTGGAGTCCTGGAGCTCCAGACCTCCTGCTGAGAAGGAAGGGTCAGCCTCAGGCTCCTGCAGGGTCTTGCCCCGGGCTGTGCTAGTCCAGACAGGCAC
Source organism: Symphalangus syndactylus (assembly GCF_028878055.3). Taxonomy (NCBI): domain Eukaryota; kingdom Metazoa; phylum Chordata; class Mammalia; order Primates; family Hylobatidae; genus Symphalangus; species Symphalangus syndactylus. The sequence goes on from NC_072426.2 coordinate 86,546,616, forward strand.
ATTTTCACTGAAAAGGTGACTCAGACCAGCCTGTGACCACATCTATTAATATAACTTGTTCTGTGACAGGCACAGGGGAGCTGCCACGCCTTGGCCTTTCCCTGCTATGCGGCTGCCCAGAGGCCTGGGAGATGGGTTTGTCTCTATGAGAGACACAGAGGAAAAGGCAACACCAAAAAGAGAGGTGCAGATGGGCCCTGCCTGCAGACAGATCTCTCTCCAGTGGCTCCCTCATCCCCTCCCAGCCCATTCCTGGCCCAGCTTTGTGCCCAGAGAACACTGGGTCCTCTCTAGCAGCTCAGCTGTTGCAGGTGGAGTCCACCTGTGAACTTGCTGCCCTGAGCCAGCTCTCACATGGGGCATGGACGACCAGGGTATAGTTTTGGCCCTGGAGTCAGGCTGTTCAGATTCTCACCTAGACTCTGACACTTACTAGTGAGTTCAGGCACCTGCCTAGCCTACTTGTGCCTCAGTTTCCTCATCTGTGGATAAGGATACTGGTGTCTACTTCGTAGACTTCTTGTGAGGTTCAAGGGAGATATTGAATGTGAGGTGCTTAGAGGAGGGTCCTGCCACACAATAGGGACTCAGTGAGTGTCACAGTGATCCTGTCAATTTGGCAGGTCCCTACATGGAGAGCCCTTTGTCCTGCTGCACTGGGTGCAAGGCCCAGTGTCAGACTGTCTTGGCCAGCAACTGACTTTGGAAACCACCCAGCACTGGGCTCTCCCTGCCATGTCCACCTCCTCAAAGGCAGATTCCCAGCAGCCTGGTTGAAGCTGGAGGTCGCCATGGCCCCTTGTCCTGGAAGATGGCTGCTTCCCTTGGGGCCAGGACAGCTGCCCCACCTCACCCTGGCTTCCTCTGTGTCCCACCTGTCCAGAACCTAGCATGTCTGACCCTGAGGACCCTTGCCTGGGTTGCGACATCTATGATCCAGAGATTCCCTGAAGCTGGACAAGCCTGGGTATCCCACAAAAGCTCACAGAGAGCCTGGGGCTGGGCAGAGAGACCCAACTGCTCTCTGACTGGAGCCTGCTGGCCATTGGACCCTAGCAAGTCACTCAGTGTCTCTGAGCCTTCATTTCCTCATCTGCAAAACAGAGAGTGCAGCCCTGACATCCTGAGGCTGCCTGGGAGGAAAGGAAAAGGACGTGCAGAGACGGCAGCCAGGAGATGCCACCTCTGTCCCCTTCTGGATATTCAACTCCCTAGCACAGCGATGGCCTCAGGCTCAAGCATAGATGGAAAGCTCCCAAGCACGCATCAATTTTGCTGGGGATGGGCTGCCCTGAGCCCCGGGTTCCTCCAGGCTTTAGCAGGCCAGGTCCTCCTGCTTCCCCTCTTCTCTCTCCAGTCTTGACAAATGAACATCATTGATCCCTGAGGTGAAAGCATTGATGGGTCCCCAACAGCAGGTTCAGGTTACTCTCCCGCTCAAAGCCCTTCAGTGCCTTCCCACTGCTCTTAAGGTAAAGCCTGAACTCCTCAGCCTGCCAGGCAAGGCCTTTCAGGACCTGGCCCTGCCTGCTTCCCCAGGTCCATCTCCTCTGGAACCAGGACCCTCAAGCTGTGCTGAGCAGCTTCCCTCAAAGCCAAGCTCCCCGCCGTCTGACCCTCTGCACACACTTCCCTCTGCCAGGAGCAGTATGCCTGATTCTCCCCAAATGCACACGTGTGTGCACCCCATACACATTTACACACAAGGCTCAACCATGATACCCTCTCCTTTGAGTGGCCCCACCCCTGCAAGGGTCCCTGCCCTGGACTCCTCTCAAACCTCAGCTTTCCCCTTACATTTCTAGATTTCTTCATCAGCCTGTCTCCCGGCCCAGGTCCCATCCCTGCCGTGGGCACTCTAGGCCTGGGACTGTTTCTTCTCGGCTCCTCCCCACCCTCCATGCTTGGCCAAGGAGGCAGCCAAATGTAGACTGAGCCACTCCCAGCCAAGGGTGACTTTACATTTCTCAGGACTCCCTGGTGACCAGCACCCAACACCATGCAGGAACCCAAATCTCCTGCCAGCTCCCACTTACCCAGGCTTTCCACCAGGCCATCTCGTTCACCTCAGGGGCACCTTTCCCAGGGAGATGAAGAGACACAGGTTGGCCTCCGCTGGGACTCCACACATCTGGCTCCTGCAGCTGAGGAGTGAGCAGGCCACTCACTTGGGCGTGGGGGTGCAAGCCCGCCCTGGGCTGCACCCAGCGCCACACCTGCCTGCCGCCCCCTCGCCCCCGGGCTCTGCCTGGCTTTGGGCATCTCCTATGGCTCCCAGGCCCCACCCAGACACTGCCCAGGCCTGCTCTGGGGAATTACACAACTCACTGTCAGATATTTGGGCTGTGGCTGTTACGCATACTGGAAATTCTTAGCTCCAGCCTGCGAAAGCCCCACTCAGTAAACACAGCTCCATGTTGATCAGGCTGGTCTCAAACTCCCGACCTCAGGTGATCTGCCCACCTTGGCCTACCAAAGTGCTGGGATTATAGGCGTGAGCCACCGCACCCAGCCCATTTTCATCATTCCTAATAGCCATGGAGTATGCCATTTAATTAATTGCATATGCAATATTATTTTTTTTCCCCGGGGGCAAGGGGCTCATATTCACCACAGATGGGAGGCCAGATGGTGAGAAGGTGGCAGGCGGCACAGCCACCTTATACAGCATGCCATACTGGTCCACTGTCAGACCCATGATGGCCTCAGCTCCATCACCCCCCAGGCTGACTCTGGCTCCTGCCTGGCTCTGCCTGGCCACCACAACCCCTCGGGATCATTCAGAGGCATCACTGGAGGGTGTGTGGTTAGTGGAGCAGCTGGTAGTTCTCCCCATATCCTCGCTGGTCGTGGGGAGGTCTCGTTTCTTTGGTGGAAGGCACTCCTGGCTCCTCTCATGAACAGGTTTCATATTGCTTTGTGGTGTTTCTGGAGCCTGGAAGGAGTCGGCTTGCTCTCTGGGGCATCAGGAGGGGCTTCCCTGTACCCCTCTCTGCTTCTGGCTGGGGGGCCCACATCTGAGCTTCCAGTGGTGCTTCTGAGCAGCTGCAGTAAGTGTCCTCGCAGCTGGCTCGGGAGCTCACAGCGCTTCCCGGGATCCACCCGCTTGTCCTGGAGCCGCCGCAACCCTGGCCGCCGCCATCCCCAGCCCCGGAGCCGCCCCATACCCCTGTATATGCAATATTTGTTAACCAGTCCCTTTTGGTGCCCATCTAGGTACAGGTCTCATTTTTCGAGCTAAAGTATCTATAATACACTGGAAGTAATAGATGTCACCTCCATGTCGTATGCCAAACCTAATAAGCAGAGCAAAACTTTTCATCGAAGTGATTTGGTTAACGTTTTAGGATGTTTCTAATCTCTCAGTAATACAAATATGCTACAATAGATCTGTGTGTTTATCCTTTGGGCACCCGTGTGTGCCTGTGCACACCTGGAGAATAAAGTCCTGTGAGAGAAACTGCTATCCAAAGAGGATGTTTCAGTCTATACTGCAACATCAGTCCCATATCCAACAACCTAAAAATAAAATGACAGTTTGAAAATACAAAACCCACACTTCTCCTCCGCACACTCACTACCCTTACCAACAATGTGCTTGTGCTTCTGAGCTTGCGTTTGGATCAGGAGAATTTGAAAGTCATCAGGAACCAAACCAGGATATAAGGTTCAGCTGTAGCTGGAAAGTGGCAAACATTCTAAAGCTAAGACATTGGCTATACCTGGGCTGTTCACAAACTGTGAGGCCAATTCTAGATGAGATCCAGAAGTATGGTGAGCAACTCACTTATTTTTTAAGCAAAACACCTTTTCTTCCCATTTCTGCTAAGAACAAATAGCTTCCAGCAAGAGAAATAGGGGATGCAATATTTTTACAAATTACTTCTCTTTTTTTTAATTAAAAAAATTTTAAGTTAAATGCTACTTAAAGATATGTTTAACTTCTATGATACTGACTTGCTCATGAGAAGAGAGAGACAGGGCCAAGCATTCTTGCCCACTACTACCCACTATCAACATTTAGGCCTGACATCAGTCGCTAAATATTCTGGGCTGGGCACGGTGGCTCACACCTGTAATCCCAGCACTTTGGGAGGCCAAGACAGGTGGATCATGAGGTCAGGAGATCGAGACTATCCTGGCTAACATGGTGAAACCCCATATCTACTAAAAATACAAAAAATTAGCTGGGAGTGGTGGCAGGCACCAGTAGTCCCAGCTACTGGGGAGGCTGAGGCAAGAGAATTGTTTGAACCCAGGAGGCAGAGGTTGCAGTGAGCCAAGACCATGCCACTGCACTCCTGCCTGGGCAACAGAGTGAAACTCCGTCTTAAAAAAAAAAAAAAATCAGCAGCAGCTTCTAGGATGACTGAGCAGTGTGACTCAGTCTCTTCTTGACCAGATTCTGTAACTGTCCGGCAGAAATGCTTATCTGATCTCTGCGAGAACAGGAAGCAGCTCAGTGGGGGCCTTCCTTGCTAAATTCTTCATCAAGCTGGTCCATTATCTGCCCTGAGTCCTCCAAGAACATCTCAAGAAAAATCCCAAAAACATGCAAGACAAATGACGGTCCTCCTTTAGCATGTCTTGAAGCACTGAGGCACCTGAAAGCTATATATAGTTTCTGGGGAAACAGTTTTTTAGGAAATATAGCACAGATACTAACTATTCTTCCAGAAGAGCCCCTTCCTGACATGAAAGATCTTACTTAGCATGACAGAGAAGCATCTGATTCATCATGAGGACCTATCCAACCAGCAGCAGGGGCCCCAGTGCCGGTGTCCACCTCCGCAGAGGAGACACGGGGGACATGCAAAGTGTTTCTGTTGAAAAATACTTCACCTAGGGTGACTATAGTTAGCAGCAATGTATTGTATATTTCAAAGTAGCTAGAAGGCTAGGCACAGTATCCCATGCCTATAATCCCAGCATTTTGGGAGGCCCAGGCAGGCAGATCACTTGAGGTCAGGAGTTCGAGACCAGCCTAGCTAACACGGTGAAACCCCATCTCTACTAAAAATTAAAAAAATAAAAAAATAAAAATAATAAAAATTAGCCGGACGTGGTGGCCTGCGCTTGTAGTCCAAGCTACTTGGGAGGCTGAAGCAGGAGAAGTGCTTGAACCTGGGAGGCAGAGGTTGCAGTAAGCCGAGATCACACCATTGCCCTCAGCCTGGGTGACAGAGCAAGACTCTGTCTCAAAACAAAAACAAAAGAACAAAGTAGCTAGAAGAGGGGACTTGAAATGTACCCAACACATAGTAACACCAAATATTCAAGGTGATAGACATCCCAAACACCCTGATTGATCACCATTCTGTGCATGTAATAAATACTTAAATGTACTCCATAAATATGTAAAATATGTTATATCAACAAGAAAATACTTTGCTTAGTGTTTCCATCCAAATGGGAATAAATCCAGGGCTCGATGTACACGTCATGGCTTTTTATTGAGACTGGGGAAGGGCCGTGGTAGCAGGTGCACTCACTGTCCAAGTTTGTCCAGACTCTCTGCTGCATGGGTGATGGCATTTGTGACTGTGTTGGTCACTGTCTCAGTGATTTCCTTCATCTTTTTGTCTCCTGACTCTTGGGCTTTCTTTATGGCTTCAGCAATGGCTGTTGGAAAGAAAGAGGAAGCGGGTGATCCACCCGCTGAACTTGTGTCCCCTTAAGTGGCCTGTGGGATGTGGCCATCTTAATGGATTAGTCTCTGGAGTGGCCCGATGGGACCAAGGGCAGCAGGATTTCTGCAGAATGAATTTGAATTTGGTTTTAATTTTCCCCAACAACTTGTATTTCTTCAACTGTGAGTGAGACTGAGCATCTACTCATGGGTACATTGCCTGCTTATCCTTTTTTTCTGGAAAATGCCTGCTTATGTCTTTTGGCCATTTTTATATTGGGTTGTTATATTGGATTATCATTTTTATGACAAATATTTTTCATCAGTTTGTAATTTTTCTTTTGGCTTGGTTTATAGTATTTTTTTTTTTTTGGCTATAGAAAATTTCAGTTTTGGATTGTCAGATTTACTTAATATTTCCTTTATGGCTGCTGGTTTTTTGTCATAGTTCTAAAGATTCTCCCCTCTCCAAGATTAGGCCAAAGTCTCTTATGTTATTACTATGTCTAAATGTTTATGATGTCTTCCCCCTCAAAACTCATATGTTGAAATCCTCAGCCTTAATGTGATGGTATTCAGAGGTGGGGCCTTTGGGAGGTTGAAATTAGCACCCACAGAAAAGAGACCACAGAGAGCTAGCTCCTTCCACCATGTGAGGACAGAGCTAGGCCCATCCACAAACCAGAAAGACTCCCTCACCAGATGTCAAATCTGCCAGTGCCTTGATCTTGGACTTCCCATCCTCCAGGAGTGTGAGAAATAAATTTCTGTTGTTTCTAAGTCGCCCAGTTTATGGTTTTTGTTTTTGAGACAGAGTCTTGCTCTGTCACCCAGGCTGGAGTGCAGTGGTGCAATCTCAGCTCACTGCAACCTCCGCCTCCCAGGTTCAAGGGAGTCTCCTGCCTCAGACTCCTGAGTAGCTGGGATTACAGGCATGTGCCACCACGCCCAGCTGTAATTTTAGTAGCAATGGGGTTTCACCATATTGGTCAGGCTGGTCTTGAACTCCTGACCTCAGGTGGCCCACCCGCCTTGGCCTCCCGAAGGGCTAGGATTACAGGCATGAGCCACTGCACCTGGCCTATGGTATTTTTTAATAGCAGCCTGAGCTAAGATGGTTATCTCCTAGTAAGTTAATAAATACATTTATGTAAATTTAAGTCCTTCATCTACCCGGAATCTATTTTGTTGAAAAGGAATGAGATATACACATGCTTTGTACATAGTTCTACTCATAGCTCACACACATCAATTTAACATTTAACATAGAATTTTACATGTTAAATTTTTTTTTTTTTTTTTTTTTGAGACGGAGTCTCGCTCTGTTGCCCAGGCTGGAGTGCAGTGGTGCAATCTTGGCTCACTGCAAGCTCAGCCCTCTGGGTTCATGCCATTCTCCTGCCTCAGCCTCCCGAGTAACTGGGACTACAGGCGCCTGCCACCACGCCCAGCTAATTTTTTGTATTTTTAGTAGAGACAGGGTTGCACCGTGGTCTGGATCTCCTGATCTCGTGATCCGCCCACCTCAGCCTCCCAAAGTGCTGGGATTACAGGTGTGAGCCACCGCGCCCAGCAATTTTTTTTTTTTTTTTTGAGACTGAGTCTCACTCTGTAGCCCAGGCTGGAGTGCAGTGGTGCGATCTCGGCTCACTGCAAGCTCTGCCTCCCAGGTACACGCCATTCTCCTGCCTCAGCCTCCCAAGTAGCTGGGACTATAGGCACCCACCACCACGCCTGGCTAATTTTTATGTATTTTTAGTAGAGATGGGGTTTCACCGTGTTAGCCAGGATGGTCTCGATCTCCTGACCTTGTGATCCACCCTCCTTGGCCTCCCAAAGTGCTGGGATTACAGGCGTGAGCCATCACACCCTGCCATGTTAAATGTTTTGTCCCAGTGTGCTGTCACACAGTCTTTTGTGACTTTGTCTTCTTATTCCACAGACAGAACCATCTAGACAGTGCCCTAACGCAGTACAGTCTGTGGCCTCTGATGAGCATAGATAACTGCCCCAGCCGAGAGGCTCTGAAAGGCTGCAACGTTAAGGGCAGAGTTTGACCTGGTTAGTCAAAGAACAGGTTGGCCCAGCACCTAGCTTCCCTTCCTCCCTCCCTCCTTCCCTGCCCGACCTCAGCCGGCTGTACCTTTCTCTCCAGTCTCCTTGGCATGTCCCACCACCTCCTTCACCACTTCCTCCACGGCATGAACTGAACAGAGGAGACAAGTCCAGGGTGAGGGCTCAGAGCAGGCCCGCTGCCCTCCCAGTCCAGGGTGAGGGCTCAGAGCAGGCCCGCTGCCCTCCCAGTCCAGGGTGAGGGCTCAGTGCTGACCCACTTATCCTCACAACAGACCTATACATCCCTGGACATCCAAGGTGGGGCTCTGGGATGCCACCCCCAGCCAGGACAGACTGGCTTATGAGAAGGACCTTCCCCCACAGCTGGCTTCATTCGGAGATGCCAGGGCCCTGGCTGCTGGCAGACAAGCTCAGTGAGCCCCATGAGGGCATGGGTCCCTGAAGCCCCTTGGCCCTGTCTGGCCTGGAATGGCAATGAGTAGGCCGTTTTGCCAGCTGAGACATGAAGCCCAGGCTGGGCCTGTGTGCCAGGTCACACCCCTCTCAGGATGTGCTGGCGCCTGCCTCAGGTTGGTTTCCAAAGCCTCATCCGGTAAAACCAGGTCTCTCAAAGCAATTCCTCCAACGAGAGAGAATTCTCTGCCTACTTCAGAGTTTTTTTATAGTGTGGGTGGTAGCATGCTAGAACTGAAAGATTTTGGAGTCAGAAGAAATGGTCCTTATTCTAACTCTACCTTCCGCCTCTTGGTTCCCTCATCTTTAGAATGGGAATCTGTTGGGGTGATGAGACCCAACACCAGGTCGCAGGGGCGGCAAGTCCAGCGGAGTCAAAGGAATGAGAAACAGACAGTTTGAGAGAGAAAAATGGGACCAGGGCACCATCGCGAGTGTGGAGGCTGCGAAGGCCCCGAGTTCTGGGAGCCCACGCTATTTATTGGTGATCTAACAAAGAAACAGGTGGTGAGGATGTGGGGGTTGAAAGGAAACGGTGTATCAAGTGAATGAGAAACATATGGCTACTTGAGATAATGGGACTGCTAGAAGCAAGGAGCCAGCAAATCTAGCAAGCCCTGCCTCAGCTTCTCTCCCAACACTCAGCTTTTCTCCCAACAAGAATCATACAAAACTCAGAGGCTGGTGAAAGGCTAAAGCAGGTGGTCCACACCAGCTGCAGAGTCAAAAACAAAATACGCGTCTGCTGCCATTTAGAAAGAGGACACAAACTCAGGCAAGACTGTTTTCCACACGATGACCCATGAGTGGGGCCTGGCTGGTCCTCCCCACACACAGCTGCTGACCTCGAATACAAAATACACTTTGGGACCAGGTGCGGCGGTTCACACCTGTAATCCCAGCACTTTGGGAGGCCAAGAGGAATGGATCACTTGAGGTCAGGAGTTTGAGACCAGCCTGGCCAACATGGTGAAACCCCATCTCTGCTAAAAATACAAAAATTAGTCGGGCATGGTGGTGGGTACCTGTAATCCCAGCCACTCAGGAGGCAGAGGCACAAGAATCACTTGAACCGAGGAGGCAGAGGTTACAGTGAGCTGAGATCACACCACTACACTCCAACCTGGGTGACAGAGCAAGACTCCATTTCAAATACAAATACAAATAAAAATAAACGTGCTTTAGGGGACTTGGATGAAATTGAAAATGCCCTTTTTGATTTTGAACAGACTTAGTGACTTGTTAAGAAATCTTTGAAGCTTTAAAGTTATGGTAAAAATAAAAATCCATCTTCCTTTTGCTGCATAGGTTATTCAGAATAGGCTGTTTTGACAAGAAAGGCTCCCCAGATTTCCAGAGGGAAGGGTCCAAGCTGCCAGTGTTCACCCAGCACCAGGACTCATGCCCTGCCCCCAGGAGACCTCCTCAGCTCTGCACCCCTCAACTCCGTGCTGACTTGGTGGGGCTGGAAGCCAGGGTTCCTGAGGGGCCAAGGCCTCCCCCCTGGTCCTCACCTGCCTACTAAGATCCGCCTCCAACAGACCCAGTCGTCCCCAGATCCCCCCAGCCCGGATAGAAAGGAGCCCCAGGTCCTCACTGGCTCCCTCAGTGGCCTTCTCGGTGCGGTGGGCCAGGCCCTCGGCAGCCAGCTTCCCCAGGCCTCCCAGCATCGTGTGGCAGCAGACGGTGGCCAACTAGGATGCTGAGGACTGGCCCAACATGCTTTTATAGCTGTCTCTGGTGCCCGTCTAGGCTCTGGGGCAATAAGCCCTCGCCCCAGCCCAGTAGGAGGCTGGACAGGTGAGTCAGCGAGGGCGGCAGCAGGACGGGGCTGAGCGGAGCCACCCTGGCTCTGGGGTGGCAGCACCCCTGACAGCATGAGACTTCTGTAACCCTGTCCTAGGGACCCTGTGAAGGATAGGGGCAGGGAGCAGGGCTGAGGCTGGACAGGAGAGATCTGGACATGACTCTTCCTTGAGGCAGAGCGCCTGAGTGCCAGTCCCCCTGAGACCAAAGCTTCCCAAGCCTGGGTACTGATATATACCTGGAGACAAGGCCTAGGATTCCAAGCCTGCTGCTCAAGGTCCCCATTGTGGCGCAGTAAGAGGTTTGGGGGTTCTATGGGCCTGAGACCTGGGCAGTCCTTTGGGTCACGAACACAAGTGGATTAAGGGTGACTGCCCTCCCCATTCCTGGAGACCCTGGCTCTGCAGAGCAGTTTGCGGCCTCCATGGGACAGGTGGGGCGTTCAGGGTGGTGCCTTGCCCAAGGAAGAAGGGGGCACAGCACTGGGCAGAAGTGTAGTCACTTGGCGTCACTCAGCTGATGCTCACTCACCCAAGAGTGTCTGTGAGGTCAGCGGTGCCCTCCTATCCCCTGGCAGTCCTGGAGGAGTAGACAGAGGCCTCCACCACCACTCAGGGAGATGCTTCTGGCCCCACCTAGAATCCCCTAGAAAGCAGCTTCCCTGGCTCCTGGTGCATCACATGAGGAGTGGCAGGGCTGCTCCCTAGTTACTCATGATGGACAGACATGCCTCAAGCCACCTGCCACATGCTGCTTCCCTTAGTCACCAGCCCAACCTGAGCCTCCGTTTCCTCATCTGTAAAATGGGGATAGTGTGCCTTCCTGGCTGTGTCACTAATCGTCCCTGAGACAAAGCATGCAAGCTCCTGGTAAACACCTGTTCCCTCCACTCATCACTGAGGCACACTTTGGCAGTGAGCTCTGACCAACCGGTAGGGTGGGCCAAGGAGTGACTGGGACATGAGGCTGCCTTGGAGCCAGAGGGCTGGGGAATGTGACTTCCGCTGACCAGGAGCCAAGGAGAGGTCTTCCCATGCTCCTACTTCTGGGGTGCAGGCCTGGGGCAGTGGTCTGAGGCTCTCTCCCCAGTGCAGGCTCCTGGAGCTGCTCTCCTGGGTGTGTTGGCGCCTGATTAGTTTACTGGACTGTGGGCCCTCCCAGCGTGGGGCGCAGGAGCTGAGGCCCTCTGGCATTCCTGCGTGGTGTTTGGGGGCTCCAGGGCTACGGCCTGTCCCCCTAGGGTGGACAGTGGGTACCGTGGGCAGCAGGACCTCTGGGTCTCAAGACCACGGCCCCACACGTGCCATTGCTATCTCCTTTGGGCAGGGGTGAATTGGGGCTTAAACAATTTAGAGGGGCCCTCTTTATGAAAAAGAATACAATAATATGATTCGTGCACATTTTTCATTTATATACGTATGAACTTCTGGACCCAGAAGGGGCTGTGAAAGTGGGGGGCCTGGAGCTCAGGCGGGTCCAGACGACTCTGTCCTCCTTTTGTAACAGCCAGAGTCCAGGATGTTTTGCCCAGGGCATTGGGCTGGCACTGCAGAGGGTTGGGGGGTGGGGGGACACCTGGGACATGGCTGGTGGGAATTGTTCTAGGAAACCTGAGGGATTCTCCCTGGACCCGTCAAAGCCCCTTCCCTGTTTCTTCTGAGGCTTGTGTCCCCCACTCGCACAAGGGTCCTTTCTATGCCTGTTCCCCTGATAAATGTCATCTGCCTGCTCTAGAATGGCTTCCAGACCCCACAGACCCCCTCCTCATGAGCTCCCACCCTAGGGTACTCTCCACCGGTCCCCGCCCTCAGGAGCTCACCAGACCCAGACAGCCTGTTGTCAGAGCTCAGCCACACAGCAGGACCCTGGCCCACTGCCCAGCCCAGAGCCAGGCCCACCACAGCCTCTGGGGACAACTGCCCTTCCCCCCACCCCCTCCACATGGTCCCCTGCCCATGAGACCCTGCCCTGCCAATTTAATGCACTGCCTTGGTGTGAGCACTGTGATTCTAATAACAACACTCCATGGCCCTAGACCTCCCGGGCAAGGCTGGGTCCAGACACAGATCCCAAATGCCTGCTGGGGAGAAGGCAAGAGGCCTGGGGAGGCCCAGGACCAGACGCGGGCCCCAGGTCCTGGTGCCCTCCCACTTGGCCTTCCAGCTGCTGCTGCTGTGACCAGATTCCCGTCCACCCAGCCCAGTCCATGGGCCCCAGCAAGCCATCTGTGCCCCACAGAGGGCAGACCCCTAAGAGTGGGACCCCTTTCTAGTCAAAGAACCTGAGATAGCCCCAAATCCTCCTAAACATGATGGATCCTGGTCTGAGGGGCTGGGCTCAGGTGACTCCTGCAGGGAACTTCACCTGCCTGGATGAGGTCAAGGGTGAATCAGGTGGGGCCTGCCCTCCACCACCCCATCATGGAAGAGGACCAGCCCACAATGGGCCCAAGAGGGCCATCTTTGGACCTAGGGACCCAAGTCAGCATATCCTGAGTCAGAAGGTCAAGTCCAGCCTCCCCTCAGGCAGGGAGAATCTGGCTTTGACAGGAGCAGATAAATTCTCAAGGTGGAATTTGCCCAACAAACTAGTTTGGCAAGGGACTAGCTGGCTGAATCATTGAGTCAAGGAGAGCCAATGTTTCCAATAGCAATTTGCCAACTTAGCAATTACCAATTCTGAAAAACAATTTGTTTATTTGAAATACTTAAATACTTAGGCTGTCTCATGTCTGAAGCATGATGATGCCTTGCATGATTTAAAGGACAGACGTCATGAATGCCAAGACTTTTGTGGCAGTCCATCCTGCCAGTGTCTTCTCCTCTTCTCCCACTTTTGTTCTGTGGATTTGAGCTCACAGTTTGTGCTGTGCCGACCGCTGCCCACCCTAACAAGACTCCTGGAGACTTGGCTGGCCAGTCACCAGAGGAAGAGGGGCCCAGCAGCACGCCAGCATTCACCCACCTGTGGGTATCAGTCAGGCTCCTGGTGGAAGCCAGAGGACATATTCAAATGGGTACTTGAGGAAAGGGGCTGTTCACAGAAGTGTGGACAGAGTTAAGGGAACCAATAAGAGATGAGGAATGCCCTGCACCAGCAAGAGTGGGAGCTGTTATCTCCCTGGGTCTAGAGGGACAGGAAAGGTGTCCACAGACCCCGAAGAGAGCTGTGGCTGTAGGGGAGGATCATTAGAAGCTGCAGCCATCAGTAGAAAGATGTGGCCACTGGCAAACCAGCAAGGAAGAATCTGAGTGAATAACCACCTCTCCTCTCTCTCTCCCACCTCCTATGACATCCCCCACTGTCTGAATTCCACTAGGGCCAGAGAGTGAGGCACCCTGGTGATGCAGTGCAAGAGGCAGTGGGCACAGAGGAGCCAGTGGGTGTGGAGGGGAAATAGAGAAACAGAGAATTCCAGCTCACTCTGCGGGATTTCTGGGTCTGATAGAAACATGGCAGCAGCTTTATTATTGTTGTTACTATTATGATTATTATTTTGAGATGGAGTTTCACTCTTGTTGCCCAGGCTGAAGTGCAGTAGCATGATCTCGGCTCACTGCAACTTCTGCCTCCCGGGTTCAAGAGATCTTCCTGCCTCAACCTCCCGAGTAGCTGGGATTACCGGCACATGCCACCACGCCTTGCTAATTTTTGTATTTTTGGTAGAGATGGTGTTTCATCATGTTGGCCAGGCTGGTCTTGAACTCCTGACCTCAGGTGATATGCCTGCTTCGGCCTCCCAAAGGGCTGGGATTACAGGCATGAGCCACTGTGCCCGGCCTGCAGCAGCTTAATTTTACAGTGTCCCTTTTCTCCTTCTGGAAACTATATGGAGCAACAACAAGACTGAGGAGGAGGAGGAGGAGGGAGGAGGAGGAGAAGGAGGAGGAGGAGAAGGAGGAGGAAGAGAAGGAGGAGGAGAAGGAGGAGAAGGAGGAGGAGGAGGAGGAGGAGGAGGAGGAGGAGGAGGAGGAGGAAGAAAAAGCCCATCATCAACACACACATCAAACTCAACTTAAGAGAAATTAGGAAGCTGGGAAGCCACGTAAACCCCAAAGTAGGTGACACCAGCAGAACCAATGCAGGAAGCCAGGGAAGTGCAGAAGAACAGGGCATGGGGGGCGACCCAGGGGGGAATCTTCATTGTTGCCAGCAGCACACACTCCCAGCAGGAGAGGACCCTCAAAGTGAGAACGCAGAGCTGGAGAAGTGAAGAAAGAAGGAGCAGGTGGTGCCCGGGGAAGTCCAGGGATGCGGGATCTGAGAGCACCCCTTCCCAAGAGAGGCAGGAACACTTGGGAAGGCAGGGCTGAGTCCCTGGAGGCTGCATCCGGGAAAGGAGGCTGGCAGTAGAAACTTCCTGAAGCCGAGTGGGTTCTGAGAGGCAGAGGGGCAGTGGTACAGAGGTGAGGCTGACGCTTCTGTGCAGGAAGGGCAGGCTCCTGAGGAAGGGAGCCCCGAATGCTCTCCACTAGATTCCCAGGTAGCCCCACTCCCTCCACAGAGACCTCGCACTGACATCTGGGAAATTCCATTCATACTGGAACCTCCCACACACTGCCATGAGTGTGAGGGTTTCGTGACTGATGGGGTAGGTTTCGTGACTGATGGGGTAGGTTTCTCTCTTCATAATTTCCATTTATTCCATCCCCAGCCTCCCTGAACATTCACCTCTTACGTAACCACAGTACGGTGATCAGGACCAGGAAATCCACATTCTTATATTTAAGTATATTAAAATTTCACAAAATAACCAATTTTATTAATTTAATTAAATACATTTAAATAATGTTTAAATATATTTAAATAATTTAACTAATTTAAAATGAACATATTTGCTAAACTAAAGACCTTATTGGAGTTTCACCACTTTTTCCACTCATCTCCTCTTTCTGTTCCCAAATTCCACCCAGGATCATGCTGCATTTAGTTATTTCTTAGTCTCTCGCCGTTTTGTAGGACTGCAATAACAGTTCCTCAATCTTTCCTTATCTTTCATAACCGTGACACTTTGAACCAGTACTGATCAGCATTTGTCAAATGTTCCTCGATTTGGGTTTGTCTGATGTATTTCCGTGATTGGACTGAAGTTACGCACTTTTGGCAATTACGGCACAAAAACGATGTGGAATCCTTCCCAGTGCATTCCACCAGAGTTATGGCATTGATAATTCTTCTTATTGATGATGTTGAACGTGTTCATTTGGTTCAGGTTTCTGCTGGGTTTCTCCATTGTAAAGTTACTATCTTTCCCCCTCGTAGGGGGAAAGATCTTAGGAGAAATACTTGGAGACTATGAAAATTTTGTATTTTCTCAAACTTTAAAAATTTTTTTCAGGCCAGGAGCAGTGGCTCACGCCTGTAATCCTAGCACTTTGGGAAGCTGAGGCGGGTGGATCACCTGAGGTCAGGAGTTCAAAACCAGCCTGATCAACATGGAGAAACCCCATCCCTACTAAAAATACAAAATTAGCCAGGCGTAGTGGTGCATGCCTGTAATTCCAGCTACTCAGGAGGCTGAGGAAGGGAATCGCTTGAACCCGGGAGGAGAGGCTGCAGTGAGCTGAGATCGTGCCATTGCACTCCAGCCTGGATAACAAGAGTGAAAGTCCATCACAAAAAAAAAAAAAAAGGCCAGGCACGATGACTCACGCCTGTAATACCAGCACTTTGGGAGGCTGAGGTGGGGAGTTGGAGACCAGCCTGACCAACATGGAGAAACCCCATCTCTACTAAGATAAAATACAAAATTAGCTGGGCATGGTGGTGCATGCCTGTAATCCCAGCTACTCGGGAGGCTGAGGCAGCAGAATTGCTTGAACACGGGAGGTGGAGACTGCCGTGAGCCGAGATCATGCCATTGCACTCCAGCCTGGCCAACAAAAGCAAAACTCCATCTCAAAAACAAAAACAAACAAACAAAAAAACCTATTTTGACAGCAGGGCATGGTGGCTCACATCTGTAATCCCAGCACTTTGGGAGGCCAAGGCAGGTGGATCACCTGAGGTTAGGAGTTCGAGAACAGCCTGGCAAACATGGTGAAACCCCGTCTCTACTAAACATACAAAAATTAGTTGGGCATGGTGGCATGTGCCTGTAAGTTCCAGCTCCTTGGGAGGCTGAGGCAGAAGAATCGCTTGAACCCAGAAGGCGGAGGTTGCAGTGAGCTGAGATGGTGCCATTGCACTCCAGCCTGGGAGCAGAGTGAGGGATCTCAAAAAATTATAATAAAAATAATAATAATAATTCTATTTTGAATTGTGGTAAAATATACATAAAATTTACTACCTTAACCACTTTTAAGTGACAGTTGGAACAGGGGTCAAGGGGAGCCCTTGGGTTGGGTAATGTAGAGTATTTTCACATTGCCATGCAACCAATCTCCAGAACTTTTTCATCTGACAAAACCAAAACTCTATATCCACTAAGCAACTTCCCATTTTCTCCCTTCCCCATGTTCCTGGCAACCCCCGTTCTACTTTCTATTTCTATTAGTTTGCTTACTCAGTCTAGACGCTTCACATAAGTGAAAGAACACAGTATTTGTCTTTTTCTAACTGGCTTATTTCACTTAGCATAATGTCCTCAATGTTCATCCATGTTGTAGCATGTGTTAGAATTTCCTTCCTTTTTAAGGCTGAAGAATATTTTATTGTATGTATATACCACATTTTATCAATTCATCTGCCTATGGACAATTAGGCTGCATCCATCTTTTGACGAGTGTGAATACCACTGCTATAAATATCAGTGTACAAATATTTCTATGAGACCTTGCTTTCAATTATTTTGGCTATATACCCAGAAGTGATGTTGCTAGACCATTTGGTAATTCTATTTTTAATTTTTTGAGAAACTGCCTGTTCTGTGCTGAGCAGGTCTATATAAACCTACCCACAAAGGCCAAGGAACCTGAGATATCAAAGAAAGAGGCTGACAAACCCAGTTTCTCAGAAAGAAACATTTAATAGGTGTTTATGAACAGAAGCCAAGTCAGGGATGGCACCAAGATAAGATGGTGGATCCCTGTGCCATTACCCCCACCTCCCCGACCCAGGGCTTATATAGCATAGGGAAAGGGTAATGCGTGCTTCAGTAGGGATGTGTATGGCCAGACACGGTAGCTCACGCCTGTAATCCCAGCTGTTTGGGAGGCCAAGGTGGGCGGATCACCTGAGGTCAGGAGTTCGAGACCAGCCTGGCCAACATGGTAAAACCTCGTCTCTATTAAAAATACAAAAATTAGCCAGGCGTGGTGGCAGGCGCCTGTAATCCCAGTCACTCGGGAAGCTGAGGCAAGAGAATTGCTTGAACCCAGGAGATGAAGTTTGCAGTGAGCTGAGATTGTGCCACTGCAGTCCAACCTGGGAGACAGAGTGAGACTCCATCTCAAAAAATAAAAAATAAAAAATAATTTTTTTAAAAAGATAAAATAGAAATCGTAGATGAATTCTTGGAACTGGGATTAATCAGAACATGGCAGATTAGCATCCAAGATGGAATTGCGTTATTCTCATTCAAGGTTTCCCTCATTCTTCAGTCTGACCATGCTGGTCACCTTGCTGTTTATTCCTCAAACACACGTGAAATGCGTTTCTGTCTTGGCAGTCATCCTGCTGCCTGTAATGTCAGCACCGCTTTCTGTCATCCCTTCAGTCAGGTCACTGTTCAAATAGCTCTCTAGACAGGCTCTTCCTTATCATTCTACCTAAAATAGCCCCCTATCACTCTGTGTCCCTTTAGCCTGCTTCTTCTTCCTGCTATTTCATACTACCTGAAAAAATACTTAAGTTTGAACTTCCTAGAACATAAGCTCATAAAAGCAAGAACTGTGCTCCACCTCTCCTCTCCTCTACCCCAGCACTTAGAAGAGCAACAGAGTCAGCATCCAGTGAGTGTTCATGAATCAAGTCACTTCTTGGCAGCATTCAGCACTGTGACCACAGCCTCGCCTATCTTCAACTCTTTCTCCTTCTATTATCCTCTTCTGCTTTTCCTCCTACCACTCTAGTAGCCACTCCTCTGGGGGCTTGTCCCTTAAATGATTAGTCCTTACCGACCTATTTTCTGTCCACTTTATCTGTTTTTGAGACAGGGTCTCACTCTGTTGCCCAGGCTGGAGTGCAGTGGCACGAATACGGGTCACTGCAGCCTCCACCTCCTGGGCTCAAGTGATCTTCCTGCCTCAGCCTGCCATGCCATGTAACTGGGGCCATAGGCATGTGCCACTATGTCCAGCTAATTTCTTGATTTTTTTTTTTTTTTTTTTTTTTGGTAGAAATGGTTCTCACTTTATTGCCCAGTCTGGTCTTGAACTCCTACACTCGAGCAATCCTCTCAACTTGGCCTCCCAAAGTGCTGGGATTACAGGCATGAGATACTGTACCTGGTCTTATTTTTTCTTAAGATAAGAAAGGTCTCACCTATCTAAGGCCAGGGTCTCACCATCTGGCCCAGGCTAGACTCAAACTGCTGTGCTCAATTAATTCCCCCACCTCAGCCTCCGAAGTAGCTAGGACTAAAGGCATGAAACCACCATGCTTGGCTTGCCAGTTTCATTCTACACACTTTCTCGGTATTTAAACAGCTGCTGTTGCTCTTCATTCTGTAGCTCTACATCAGATTCATGCTCTAGTCCTGTATATCCAAATGATGACTAGAGGCTGCCGGCTCTGCTCTTTCAAAGGCACAATGAGCACAGCCCGTCTACAAAACTCTCCCTTTTCCAATCCAGCTTTCCCTCCTGCATCACCTATCTCTCTACATCTGGAACCATCGGCAGCTGCCTTCATAAGGCACCTCGGTCTGGTATTCGGAAAACCACCCAGTCTTGCCAGAGCTGCTTGGTCTTGGGTAGCAAAAGCTGTATGCAATCTAAATCAAGCTTTCAATCATGAGAAATCACATTCCTTCTTTTCCCTTTTTAATATACTCCAGTGTGTTTTTTTTTCCTTTCTCAATAAGCAAATTGTACCAGCATCTTATTCTGAGATGCTCCTTTTTTAAAAGCTGTAGATCACATTAATGGAAGTGTTTACTGCTGGGGAATATTTTCCGTGTGCAATGACCTGTAACCCTCTTTTTTTTTTTTTTTGAGAGTGAGTCTCGCTCTGTTGCCCAGGCTGGAGTGCAGTGGCAAAATCTCTGCTCACTGCAAGCTTTGCCACCCGAGTTCAGGCCATTCTCCTGCTCAGCCTCCCAAGTAGCTGGGACTACAGGCGCCCGCCACCATGCCCAGCTAATTTTTTTTTTTTTTTTTCGACATGCAGTCTCGCTTGGTCGCCCAGGCTGGAGCGCAGTGGTGCAATCTCGGGTCACTGCAAGCTCCACCTCCTGGGTTCACGCCATTCTCTTGCCTCAGCCTCCCGAGTACTTGGGACTACAGGTGCCCGCCACCACGCCCAGCTAATTTTGTGTGTGTGTGTGTATTTTTAGCAGAGACAGGGTTTCACCATGTTAGCCAGGATGGTCTTGATCTCCTGACCTCGTGATCCGCCTGCCTTGGCCTCCCAAAGTGCTGGGATTACAGGTGTGAGCCACCATGCCTGGCCATGCCTGGCTAATTTTTTGTATTTTTTAGTAGAGATGGGGTTTCATCGTGTTAGCCAGGATGGTCTCAATCTTCTGCCCTGGTGATCAGCCCACCTAGGCCTCCCAAAGTGCTAGGATTACAGGTGTGAGCCACTGCGCCCAGCCATCTGTAACCCTCTTATCTCAACTAGCTGACATTATTAGTTCACATCCAGTTCAATTTATAAATTAAGAGAGATGCCATGGGCCAGACACGGTGGCTCATGCCTGTAATCCCAGCACTTTGGGAGGCCGAGGCAGGTGGATCACGAGGTCAGGAGTTCGAGACCATCCTGGCTAACATGGTGAAACCACGTCTCTACTAAAAATACAAAAAATTAGCCGGGTGTCGTGGCAGGCACCTGTAGTCTCTGCTACTTGAGAGGCTGAGGCAGGAGAATGGTGTGAATCCGGGAGGCAGAGCTCTCAGTGAGCCGATATTGCACCACTGCACTCCAGGCGGGGTGACAGAGCAAAACACCATCAAAAAAAAAACAAAAAACAAAGAGGTGCCATGTGTACAAAAATCAATGCATATTTATGAACGTTTTTTCAAATCTATTTTCACACATCTTATCTATATACATAATACAGAAGCCTGTGTGATTTGGGCAATGTGGCCCAGGAGGGCCTAAGACTAACACATCCACCTTGGCAAAAGGACATAAAATATGTCTTTTTTTTTTTTTTACTATACTTTAGGGTTTTGGGGTACATGTGCACAATGTGCAGGTTTGTTACATATGTATCCATGTGCCATGTTGATTTCCTGAACCCATTAACTCGTCATTTAGCATTAGGTGTATCTCCTAATGCTGTCCCTCCCCCCTCCCCCCACCCCACAACAGTCCACGGAGCGTGATGTTCCCCTTCCTGTGTCCATGAGTTCTCATTGTTCAATTCCCACCTATGAGTGAGAACATGCGGTGTTTGGTTTTTTGTCCTTGCGATAGTTTACTGAGAATGATGTTTTCCAGTTTCATCCATGTCCCTACAAAGGACACGAACTCATCATTTTTTATGGCTGCGTAGTATTCCATGGTGTATATGTGCCACATTTTCTTAATCCAGTCTATCGTTGTTGGACATTTGGGTTGGTTCCAAGTCTTTGCTATTGAGAATAGTGCCGCAATAAACATACGTGTGCATGTGTCTTTATAGCAGCATGATTTATAGTCCTTTGGGTATATACCCAGTAATGGGATGGCTGGGTCAAATGGTATTTCTAGTTCGAGATCCCTGAGGAATCGCCACACTGACTTCCACAATGGTTGAACTAGTTTACAGTCCCACCAACAGTGTAAAAGTGTTCCTATTTCTCCACATCCTCTCCAGCACCTGTTGTTTCCTGATTTTTTAATGATGGCCATTCTAACTGGTGTGAGATGGTATCTCACTGTGGTTTTGATTTGCATTTCTCTGATGGCCAGTGATGAGGAGCATTTCTTCATGTGTTTTTTTGGCTGCATAAATGTCTTCTTTTGAGAAGTGTCTGTTCATGTCCTTTGCCCACTTTTTGATGCAGTAGTTTGTTTTTTCTTGTAAATTTGTTTGAGTTCATTGTAGATTCTGGATATTAGCCCTTTGTCAGATGAGTAGGTTGCAAAAATTTTCTCCCATTCTGTAGGTTGCCTGTTCACTCTGATGGTAGTTTCTTTTGCTGTGCAGAAGCTCTTTAGTTTAATGAGATCCCATTTGTCAATTTTGGCTTTTGTTGCCATTGCTTTTGGTGTTTTAGACATGAAGTCCTTGCCCACGCCTATGTCCTGAATGGTATTGCCTAGGTTTTCTTGTAGGATTTTAATGGTTTTAGGTCTAACATATAAGTCTTTAATCCATCTTGAATTAATTTTTGTATAAGGTGTAAGGAAGGGATCCAGTTGCAGCTTTCTACATATGGCTAGCCAGTTTTCCCAGCACCATTTATTAAATAGGGAATCCTTTCCCCATTTCTTGTTTTTGTCAGGTTTGTCAAAGATCAGATAGTTGTAGCTATGCGGCATCATTTCTGAGGGCTCTGTTCTGTTCCATTGATCTATGTCTCTGTTGTGGTACCAGTACCATGCTGTTTTGGTTACTGTAGCCTTGTAGTATAGTTTAAAGTCAGGTAGCGTGATGCCCCCAGCTTTGTTCTTTTGGCTTAGGATTGACTTGGCGATGCGGGCTCTTTTTTGGTTCCATATGAACTTTAAAGTAGTTTTTTCCAATTCTGTGAAGAAAGTCATTGGTAGCTTGATGGGGATGGCATTGAATCTATAAATTACCTTGGGCAGTATGGCCATTTTCACGATATTGATCCTTCCAACCCATGAGCATGGAATGTTCTTCCATTTGTTTGTATCCTCTTTTATTTCATTGAGCAGTGGTTTGTAGTTCTCCTTGAAGAGGTCCTTCACATCCCTTGTAAGTTGGATTCGTAGGTATTTGATTCTCTTTGAAGCAATTGTGAATGGGAGTTCACTCATGATTTGGCTCTCTGTCTGTTATTGGTGTACAAGAATGCTTGTGATTTTTGTACATTAATTTTGTATCCTGAGACTTTGCTGAAGTTGCTAATCAGCTTAAGGAGATTTTGGGCTGAGACAATGGGGTTTTCTAGATATACAATCATGTCAGCTGCAAACAGGGACAATTTGACTTCCTCTTTTCCTAATTGAATACCCTTTATTTCCTTCTCCTGCCTGATTGCTCTGGCCAGAACTTCCAGCACTATGTTGAATAGGAGCGGTGAGAGAGGGCATCCCTGTCTTGTGCCAGTTTTCAGAGGGAATGCTTCCAGTTTTTGCCCATTCAGTATGATATTGGCTGTGGGTTTGTCATAGATAGCTCTTATTATTTTGAGATATGTCCCATCAATACCTAATTTATTGAGAGTTTTTAGCATGAAGCATTGTTGAATTTTGTCAAAGGCTTTTTCTGCATCTATTGAGATAATCATGTGGTTTTTGTCTTTGGTTCTGTTTATATGCTGGATTACATTTATTGATTTGCGTATGTTGAACCAGCCTTGCATCCCAGGGATGAAGCCCACTTGATTATGGTGGATAAGCTTTTTGATGTGCTGCTGGATTCGGTTTGCCAGTATTTTATTGAGGATTTTTGCATCAATGTTCATCAAGGATATTGGTCTGAAATTCTCTTTTTTGGTTATGTCTCTGCCAGGCTTTGGTATCAGGACGATGCTGGCTTCGTAAAATGTGTTAGGGAGGATTCCCTCTTTTTCTATCGATTGGAATAGTTTCAGAAGGAATGGTACCAGTTCCTCCTTGTACCTCTGATAGAATTCAGCTGTGAATCCATCAGGTCCTGGACTCTTTTTGGTTGGTAAGCTATTGATTATTGCCACAATTTCAGAACCTGTTATTGGTCTATTCAGAGATTCAACTTCTTCCTGGCTTAGTCTTGGGAGGGTGTATTTGTCGAGGAATTTATCCATTTCTTCTAGATTTTCTAGTTTATTTGCATAGAGGTGTTTGTAGTATTCTCTGATGGTAGATTGTATTTCTGTGGGGTCGGTGGTGATATCCCCTTTTTCATTTTTTATTGCATCTATTTGATTCTTCTCTCTTTTCTTATTAGTCTTGCTAGCGGTCTATCAATTTTGTTGATCTTTTCAAAAAACCAGCTCCTGGATTCACTAATTTTTTGAAGGGTTTTTTTGTGTCTCTATTTCCTTCAGTTCTGCTCTGATTTTAGTTATTTCTAGCCTTCTGCTAGTTTTTGAATGTGTTTGCTCTTGCTTTTCTAGTTCTTTTAATTGTGATGTTAGGGTGTCAATTTTGGATCTTTCCTGCTTTCTCTTATGGGCATTTAGTGCTATAAATTTCCCTCTACACACTGCTTTGAACGTGTCCCAGAGATTCTGGTATGTTGTGTCTTTGTTCTCGTTGGTTTCAAAGAATATCTTTATTTCTGCCTTCATTTCATTATGTACCCAATAGTCATTCAGGAGCAGGTTGTTCAGTTTCCATGTAGTTGAGCGGTTTTGACTGAGTTTCTTAATCCTGAGTTCTAGTTTGATTGCACTGTGGTCTGAGAGACAGTTTGTTATAATTTCTGTTCTTTTACATTTGCTGAGGAGAGCTTTACTTCCAACTATGTGGTCAATTTTGGAATAGGTGTGGTGTGGTGCTGAAAAAAATGTATATTCTGTTGACTTGGGGTGGAGAGTTCTGTAGATGTCTATTAGGTCCACTTTATGTAGAGCTGAGTTCAATTCCTGGATATCCTTGTTAACTTTCTGTCTCATTGATCTGTCTAATGTTGACAGTGGGGTATTAAAATCTCCCATTATTATTGTGTGGGAGTTTAAGTCCCTTTGTAGGTCACTGAGGACTTGCTTTATGA
The DNA here is from genome assembly GCF_028878055.3 of Symphalangus syndactylus. Classification (NCBI taxonomy): domain Eukaryota; kingdom Metazoa; phylum Chordata; class Mammalia; order Primates; family Hylobatidae; genus Symphalangus; species Symphalangus syndactylus. The sequence continues at coordinate 86,570,498 of NC_072426.2, forward strand.
ATCTGGGTGCTCCTGTGTTGGGTGCATATATATTTAGGATAGTTAGCTCTTCTTGTTGAATTGATCCCTTTACCATTATGTAATGGCCTTCTTTGTCTCTTTTGATCTTTGTTGGTTTAAAGTCTATTTTATCAGAGACTAGGATTGCAACCCCTGCCTTTTTTTGTTTTCCATTTGCTTGATAGATCTTCCTCCATCCCTTTATTTTGAGTCTATGTGTGTCTCTGCACGTGAGATGGGTTTCCTGAATACAGCACACTGATGGGTCCTGACTCCTTATCCAGTTTGCCAGCCTGTGTCTTTTGATTGGAGCATTTAGCCCATTTACATTTAACGTTAATATTGTTATGTGTGAATCTGATCCTGTCATTATGATGTTAGTTGGTTATTTTGCTCGTTAGTTGCTATAGTTTCTTCCTAGCCTCGATGGTCTTTACAATTTGGCGTGTTTTTGCAGTGGCTGGTACCGGTTGTTCCTTTCCATGTTTAGTGCTTCCTTCAGGAGCTCTTTTAGGGCAGGCCTGGTGGTGACAAAATCACTCAGCGTTTGCTTGTCTGTAAAGTATTTTATTTCTCCTTCACTTATGAAGCTTAGTTTGGCGGGATAGGAAATTCTGGGTTGAAAATTCTTTTCTTTAAGAATGTTGAATATCAGCCCCCACTCTCTTCTGGCTTGTAGAGTTTCTGCTGAGAGATCAGCTGTTAGTCTGATGGGCTTCCCTTTGTGGGTAACCCGACCTTTCTCTCTGGCTGCCCTTAACATTTTTTCCTTCATTTCAACTTTGGTGAATCTGACAATTATGTGTCTTGGAGTTGCTCTTCTCGAGGAGTATCTTTGTGGCATTCTCTGTATTTCCTCAATCTGAATGCTGGCCTGCCTTGCTAGATTGGGGAAGTTCTCCTGGATAATATCTTGCAGAGTGTTTTCCAACTTGGTTCCATTCTCCCCATCATTTTCAGGTACACCAATCAGACGTAGGTTTGGTCTTTTCACATAGTCCCAAATTTCTTGGAGGCTTTGTTCATTTCTTTTTATTCTTTTTTCTCTAAACTTCCCTTCTCTCTTCATTTCATTCATTTCATCTTCCATCAGCGATACCCTTTCTTCCAGTTGATCGCATCTGCTACTGAGGCTTCTGCAATCTTCGCGTAGTTCTCGAAACTTGGCTTTCAGCTCCATCAGCTCCTTTAAGCCCTTCTCTCCATTGGTTATTCTAGTTATCCATTCTTCTAATTTTTTTTCAAAGTTTTTAACTTCTTTGCTATTGTTTTGAATTTCCTCTCGTAGCTCAGAGTAGTTTGATCGTCTGAAGCCTTCTTCTCTCAACTCGTCAAAGTCATCCTCCATCCAGCTTTGTTCCGTTGCTGGTGAGGAACTGCGTTCCTTTGGAGGAGGAGAGGTGCTCTGTTTTTTAGAGTTTCCAGTTTTTTTGCCCTGTTTTTTCCCCATCTTTGTGGTTTTATCTACTTTTTGTCTTTGATGATGGTGATGTACAGATGGGTTTTTGGTGTGGATGTCCTTTCTGTTTGTTAGTTTTCCTTCTACCAGACAGCACCCTCAGCTGCAGGTCTGTTGGAGTTTACTAGAGGTCCACTCCAGACCCTGTTTGGCTGGGTGTCAGCAGCGGTGGCTGCAGAACAGCGTTATTTTCATGAGACCACAAATTCAGCTGTCTGATAGTTCCTCTGGAAGTTTTGTCTCAGAGGAGTACCTGGCTGAATGAGGTGTCAGTCTGTCCCTACTGGGGGGATGCCTCCCAGTTAGGCTGCTCAGGGGTGAGGGACCCACTTTAGGAGGCAGTCTGTCCGTTCTCAGATCTCCAGCTGCGTGCTGGGAGAACCACTACTCTCTTCAAAGCTGTCAGTCAGACAGGGACATTTAAGTCTGTGGAGGTTTTTGCTGAGTTTTTGTTTGTCTGTGCCCTGCCCCCAGAGGTGGAGCCTACAGAGGCAGGCAGGCCTCCTTGAGCTGTGGTGGGCTCCACTCAGTTCGAGCATCCTGGCTGCTTTGTTTACCTAAGCAAGCCTGGGCAATGGCGGGCGCCCCTCCCCCAGCCTCGCTGCCGCCTTGCAGCTTGATCTCAGAATGCTGTGCTAGCAATCAGCGAGACTCCGTGGGCATAGGACCCTTCGAGCCAGGTGCGGGACACAATCTCCTAGTGTGCCGTTTTCCAGGCCCGTTGGAAAAGCGCAGTATTAGGATGGGACTGACCCGATATTCCAGGTGCCGTCTGTTTCCCCTTTCTTTGACTAGGAAAGGGAACTCCCTGACCCCTTGCGCTTCCCGAGTGAGGCAATGCCTTGCCCTGCTTCGGCTCGCGCACAGTGCGCTTCATCAACTGTCCTGCACCCACTGTTAGGCACTCCCTAGTGAGATGAAACCAGTACCTCAAGCAGAAATGCAGAAATCACCCGTCTTCTGTGTCGCTGCGGCTGGGAGCTGGAGACCGGAGCTGTTCCTATTTGGCCATCTTGGCTCCACCCTCCTAAAATATGTCTTATGGTCAGAAAAATCAACATTTTGTGTATTTACTTAGTTTACGAAAAGTACTGAAAATGCTATTATTAGCTGAATTTGTGATTTCCTTTTGAAATTGTGAGTTATCCTTATTTTTCCCATTTCATTTTTGCACCAAGGAGACTGCAGTCAAATAAAACAGATACTACACGCACTCGTCGGGGCAGCCGTACTGCAGAAGCACGTTGATGCACTCCTGGCTGGAGGCCTGCCGGGCATAGGTCAGCGCTGTGTTCCCGTGGGCATCTCGGGCCGTGACGTCCACCCCGTACCAGATCAGGAGCTGTGCCAGGACCACATTCCCCTTGCGGCAGGCCAGATGGAGCGCCGTGCAGCCGTCTCCCTCCCCACAGGTCTCGTTCACCTCCTCACGGGAGCCATGTGCCAGCAGCAGGATGACTGTCCGCAGGTCCTCATCAGCGGTGGCCCGCAGCAGGTGCTGGCCCAGGGACAGCTCAGTGCAGGGTACTGGGGCCAGAAAGAGCTTCTTCTCATATTTGGAATGGATCCACCGCTCCTTTTCTTCCCTTGATGACTCTGCTGAAGGTTTTGTCTGCCCCTGGCTGCTCCCTTCCCAGATGCTGTTGGCTAGGTCATTGCCAATAGACGACATAACCTTCATGAGCTCAACTGGCCAGTCATCCAGGTCCAGAGATCGCACACGGGAAAGGCAGGTGCCAAGACTGCGGTGGATTCCTGAGCATTCAATACACATGAGGACTCCCAAGTTCAAACTGGCCCACTTAGGGTTCGGGGTCTCACAGTCCACACAGTGGGAGTTCCCACGCATGTTTTGGATCGACTGCAGGGCCATGGCCTCGCTCTGGCTGGTCAGCCGGAACTTGCTTTTACTGCTCTCACATGACTGCAGGCTGGCCAGGATCTGGCTCTGGATGACTTGGACCCAGGCGTCCCGCTCCTCATACGTCGTGGCTTTAAAGTGCCACGTTTGGCCAGTGACAGACACAATGATAAAGTTTTCTTCTTCTTCCTCAGCAGTGCTGGACAGGCCATCATCTTTTAAGTTGGTGCTTTTCTTCTTTAGGTGTTTCTTTTTATTGGCATGAGGAGGCGGGGGCGGGCTGAGCTTGGGGCTGGTAGTGCTGGAGATACTGGGGCTCATGCATATGGAGTCACCCAGCCCAGTGTCTGGATTGGCTGCGGTACGTAGACCGTTCATGTTCTTGGATAGGCCACTGCTTTTAGAGCTGGAGATGGGCACGCAGGCCGATGTGGCTAGGGGTGGCCACTTTCCTGGGACTTTGATGGTAGATGTCCGAAGGTCAATCTCTTTTTTATGAATATTCTTCATATAATCACCTAAGCTTGAATAATAGGTGAGCATGCCATTGGAACACAGGGTGACATGTTTCTTTTTCCATGTCTTCAGCCATTTCCCACTTCGCTTTAAGAGCATGCCCTGTTTAATGGGGATGGCTCTGCCGCTCCCGACGGTGTGAGCATGACTCTCCGGGGCTTTCTTCTCTTTGTCTGGGTCACTCCCTTTCTCAGATGTAAACAGGTTGGACCAGCGCACGGACTGCTTGCAAACGGACGTGGGTGTGTTGGCAGTGGGAGGAACACTGATGTGAAGGTCCTCCTGGCTGGTGCTGGGAGTCGATGGAATGGAGGAGGAATAGTTATTTAAACTGCCACCTCCATTTCTTGTCTGGGTGATGGGCACGGTGGAAACCTGTGTGGAACAGAAGGAGGAATGGCTTTGAAAATTGGGTAGTGACTTGCAGGGTCCTATAGACAGCTCACAATTACCTTTTAAAAAGATATATTTTCTGGGCCAGGCACGGTGGCTCACACCTGTAATCCCAGCACTTTGGGAGGCCAAGGAGGGTGGATCACGAGATCAGGAGTTCAAGACCATTCTGGCCAACATGGTGAAACTCTGTCTTTACCAAAAAAAAAAAAAAAAAATTAGCTGGGCATGGTGGCACATGCCTGTAATTCCAGCTACTTGGGAGGCTGAGGCAGGAGAATCGCTTGAACAGGGACCTGGGAGGCAGAGCCTGCAGTGAGCCAAGATCCCACGATTGCACTACAGCCTGGGCTACAGAAAGAGAGTCCATCAAAAAAAAAAAAAAGATACATTTTCTGTTGTTTGGATAGTATATTTACTCATACTAGCTCACTAACAGAGCTGCAGATCAGTTCTTATTCCAGCTCATTCTTTTTACAACACTTAAGATGACTAAATGCAACATGAAATGGGGAAGATTTAAAAAAAGATGACTTTGACTTCAGCATGAAACAGATACAAGTGTACGATGAAAATACAACCTCAATAAAAGTGCCACTTACCGTAAATGAGCATAACCGCTCATCAAATATGCTCAAAGATCTATCTGCATCTCTGTAAAATAAGAATGTGCATTACTTCAAAAACTGTTAATATCTTAGTATATTTGTTTAGTAAAATACTGCCTCCTGTGTGCTTTGGTGTTTACTTTACCAAAGCAGCTTTTACGAATTCTCCTCCTGGATCCTGACTTGCAGAGGGTTTCCTGCCTTATTCTTTCTCAGCACATCATGGCCTGTACCGTGAAGTCTTTTATACGATAACCAGTCAGAAATGCCCATAAGTATTGACTCTCCCTAACAGGCAATGGCAATAAACCAAACATATTTTCACTTTTCTAACCACACATTGAAACACAAGAATATTCTACAAAGCAGTAGTAGTAAACTTTAATAAATGTAAATGTGATTCAGATTTCCTACCTTCCTTTCTCTTTAGTTCTCTGTAGTACACACTCATGATGTATTTATGTATTTTCTGTTGTTTGAATGACAAACTCATCTGCCTTTTTAAGAGGCCAGTCTTTGATGAACTTTAAACTTTGTAAAACTAATGCATTGTGCCTGTGCATAAACCAGTGGTTCTCCAAATGTGCTCTGTGGACCTCTCGGGATCCCCAAGACCCCTTCCAGAAGGCCTGAGGTCATAATTGTTCTTTTTTTTTTGAGACCCAAGTTTTACTCTTGTTGCCCAGGCTGGAGTGCAATGGTGCGATCTCGGCTCACGGCAACCTTTGCCTCCCGGATTCAACTGATTCTCCTATCCCAGCCTCCCGAGTAGCAGGGATTACAGGCACCTGCCACCACTCCTGACCTCAGGTGATCCACTTGCCTCGGCCTCCCAGACTGCTGGGATTACAGGCCTGAGCTACTGTGCCTGGCCAACACTGTTCTGAATAATACTAATTAAACCTGAGAAAGCTGATGAAAAATTTTAAAAATTTGTAAAAGTAATACAAAGTCATTGCCTGCTTTTTCACTGACACTTGCCATGATTGTATAAAAGCAAAAGTGGGTACAACGGCTGGTTTCTCAGCATAAATCAAGGCAGTGGTACCAATTATATTAGTAGTCATTCTATTCTTCACTGTCCCCTACAGTTAAAAAACATAGCCTGAATTTCTTAAGAATGTCTTTGATGAAGCAGTAAAAATTAATGTTTTTAAATCTTGACATGTCTCTTTAATATTCTGAATAAGTGGAAAGTTAACGAGAAGCGCTTTTTTTGTTGTTTTTAAAGAATTCGTGATTTAATTGTGAACTGAAAAATCACTTTTTTCACAGAACATCATTTTTATTTAAAAGTACAACTGGGCCAGCGCAGTGGCTCACGCCTGTAGAATCCCAGCACTTCGAGAGGCCAAAGCAGGCAGATGGCTTGAGCTCCTTCAGGAGTTCGAGACCAGCCTAGGCAACATAACGAAACCGTCTCTATCAAACATACAAGAAAATTAGCCTGGCGTGGTGCCACGCATCTGTGGTCCCAGCTACACAGGAACCTGAGGTGAGAGGATTGCTTGAGCTGAGATCATGCCAATGCACTCCAGCCAAGTGACAGAGTGAAACTCGGCCTAAAAAACAAGTTCTATTATCATTCTCAAAAATAAATGAAGTGAGAGGTTGTCACTTCAAGGGAAATATGTATTTGTTCCCAATGATAAAATTTAAGCTTTCCTGAGGACTTTGAAAAACTTGTTCCTTCTACTGTAGGCTTGACAGCTTTTCAATACTTAAAGGTGTGTTAAAGTAAGATTGGTGGTTAAACTAAAAGTGATTTTTGACACAATAAAACATAAACCAATATATTCCAAGTAGTTAATGCATGATATTATAAATGCAAGTATGGAGCAAAAGATCCATTTACTGTGCAAGAAAGATCAATGAGTACTGATGGAATAAACTTATTAATATGTAAAATGCCACTGTAACTAATTTAAGAAACCACCACTTGTGAAGTTTTGATTTAGTGTTAACAAATACCCACAACTGTCTGAAAACTTTAAAAATACACCTTCTACCAACTACATATTTGCATGAGGTGAGGTCATCTTATTGCTTCTTTTTTTCTTTTTTTGAGACAGAGTCTCCCTCTGTCACCCAGCCTGGGGTGCAATGGCGAGATCTCGGCTCACTGCAACCTCCGCCTCCCAGGTTCAAGTGATTCTCCTGCCTCAGCCTCCCAAGTAACTGGGACTACAGGCATGCACCACCACGCCCAGCCATTTTTTGTACTTTCAGTAGAGGCGGGTTTCACCATGTTGGTCGGGCTGGTCTCAAACTCCTGACCTCAAGTGATCCGCCCACCTCGGCCTCCCAAAATGCTGGGATTACAGGTGTGAACCACCGCGCCCCACCAGCTTATTGCTTTTTTTTGTTTGTTTGTTTAGACAGAGTCTTGCTCTGTCACCCAGGCTGGAGTGCAATGGCATGATCTCAGCTCTTTGCAACCTCCGCCTCCCAAGTTCAAGCGGTTCTCCTGCCTCAGCCTCCAGAATAGGTGGGACTACAGGTGCGTGCCACCATGCCCAGCTAAGTTTTTGTATTTTTAGTAGAGACGGGGTTTCGCCGTGTTAGCCGGGATGATCTCGATCTCCTGACCTTGTGGTCCGCCCGCCTCGGCCTCCCAAAGTGCTGGGATTACAGGTGTGAGCCACCATGCCTGGCCATGCCTGGCTAATTTTTTGTATTTTTTAGTAGAGATGGGGTATCATCGTGTTAGCCAGGATGGTCTCAATCTCCTGACCTGGTGATCAGCCCACCTAGGCCTCCCAAAGTGCTAGGATTACAGGTGTGAGCCACTGCGCCCAGCCATCTGTAACCCTCTTATCTCAACTAGCTGACATTATTAGTTCACATCCAATTCAATTTATAAACTAACAGAGGTGCCATGGGCCGGGCACGGTGGCTCATGCCTGTAATCCCAGCACTTTGGGAGGCCGAGGCAGGTGGATCACGAGGTCAGGAGTTCGAGACCATCCTGGCTAACATGGTGAAACCACGTCTCTACTAAAAATACAAAAAATTAGCCGGGTGTCGTGGCAGGCACCTGTAGTCCCTGCTACTTGAGAGGCTGAGGCAGGAGAATGGTGTGAATCCGGGAGGCAGAGCTCGCAGTGAGCCGATATAGCACCACTGCACTCCAGGCGGTGTGACAGAGCAAAACACCATCAAAAAAAAAAAAAAAAAGAGGTGCCATGTGTACAAAAATCAATGCATATTTATGAACGTTTTTTCAAATCTATTTTCACACATCTTATCTAAATACATAACACAGAAGCCTGTGTGACTTGGGCAATGTGGCCCAGGAGGGCCTAAGACTAACACATCCACCTCGGCAAAAGGACATAAAATATGTCTTATGGTCAGAAAAATCAACATTTTGTGTATTTACTTAGTTTACGAAAAGTACTGAAAATGCTATTATTAGCTGAATTTGTGATTTCCTTTTGAAATTGTGAGTTATCCTTATTTTTCCCATTTCATTTTTGCACCAAGGAGACTGCAGTCAAATAAAACAGATACTACACGCACTCGTCGGGGCAGCCGTACTGCAGAAGCACGTTGATGCACTCCTGGCTGGAGGCCTGCCGGGCATAGGTCAGCGCTGTGTTCCCGTGGGCATCTCGGGCCGTGACGTCCACCCCGTACCAGATCAGGAGCTGTGCCAGGACCACATTCCCCTTGCGGCAGGCCAGATGGAGCGCCGTGCAGCCGTCTCCCTCCCCACAGGTCTCGTTCACCTCCTCACGGGAGCCATGTGCCAGCAGCAGGATGACTGTCCGCAGGTCCTCATCAGCGGTGGCCCGCAGCAGGTGCTGGCCCAGGGACAGCTCAGTGCAGGGTACTGGGGCCAGAAAGAGCTTCTTCTCATATTTGGAATGGATCCACCGCTCCTTTTCTTCCCTTGATGACTCTGCTGAAGGTTTTGTCTGCCCCTGGCTGCTCCCTTCCCAGATGCTGTTGGCTAGGTCATTGCCAATAGACGACATAACCTTCATGAGCTCAACTGGCCAGTCATCCAGGTCCAGAGATCGCACACGGGAAAGGCAGGTGCCAAGACTGCGGTGGATTCCTGAGCATTCAATACACATGAGGACTCCCAAGTTCAAACTGGCCCACTTAGGGTTCGGGGTCTCACAGTCCACACAGTGGGAGTTCCCACGCATGTTTTGGATCGACTGCAGGGCCATGGCCTCGCTCTGGCTGGTCAGCCGGAACTTGCTTTTACTGCTCTCACATGACTGCAGGCTGGCCAGGATCTGGCTCTGGATGACTTGGACCCAGGCGTCCCGCTCCTCATACGTCGTGGCTTTAAAGTGCCACGTTTGGCCAGTGACAGACACAATGATAAAGTTTTCTTCTTCTTCCTCAGCAGTGCTGGACAGGCCATCATCTTTTAAGTTGGTGCTTTTCTTCTTTAGGTGTTTCTTTTTATTGGCATGAGGAGGCGGGGGCGGGCTGAGCTTGGGGCTGGTAGTGCTGGAGATACTGGGGCTCATGCATATGGAGTCACCCAGCCCAGTGTCTGGATTGGCTGCGGTACGTAGACCGTTCATGTTCTTGGATAGGCCACTGCTTTTAGAGCTGGAGATGGGCACGCAGGCCGATGTGGCTAGGGGTGGCCACTTTCCTGGGACTTTGATGGTAGATGTCCGAAGGTCAATCTCTTTTTTATGAATATTCTTCATATAATCACCTAAGCTTGAATAATAGGTGAGCATGCCATTGGAACACAGGGTGACATGTTTCTTTTTCCATGTCTTCAGCCATTTCCCACTTCGCTTTAAGAGCATGCCCTGTTTAATGGGGATGGCTCTGCCGCTCCCGACGGTGTGAGCATGACTCTCCGGGGCTTTCTTCTCTTTGTCTGGGTCACTCCCTTTCTCAGATGTAAACAGGTTGGACCAGCGCACGGACTGCTTGCAAACGGACGTGGGTGTGTTGGCAGTGGGAGGAACACTGATGTGAAGGTCCTCCTGGCTGGTGCTGGGAGTCGATGGAATGGAGGAGGAATAGTTATTTAAACTGCCACCTCCATTTCTTGTCTGGGTAATGGGCACGGTGGAAACCTGTGTGGAACAGAAGGAGGAATGGCTTTGAAAATTGGGTAGTGACTTGCAGGGTCCTATAGACAGCTCACAATTACCTTTTAAAAAGATACATTTTCTGGGCCAGGCACGGTGGCTCACACCTGTAATCCCAGCACTTTGGGAGGCCAAGGAGGGTGGATCACGAGATCAGGAGTTCAAGACCATTCTGGCCAACATGGTGAAACTCTGTCTTTACCAAAAAAAAAAAAAAAAAAATTAGCTGGGCATGGTGGCACATGCCTGTAATTCCAGCTACTTGGGAGGCTGAGGCAGGAGAATTGCTTGAACAGGGACTTGGGAGGCAGAGCCTGCAGTGAGCCAAGATCCAACGATTGCACTCCAGCCTGGGCTACAGAAAGAGAGTCCATCAAAAAAAAAAAAAGATACATTTTCTGTTGTTTGGATAGTATATTTACTCATACTAGCTCACTAACAGAGCTGCAGATCAGTTCTTATTCCAGCTCACTCTTTTCACAACACTTAAGATGACTAAATGCAACATGAAACGGGGAAGATTTAAAAAAAGATGCCTTTGACTTCAGCATGAAACAGATACAAGTGTACGATGAAAATACAACCTCAATAAAAGTGCCACTTACCGTATATGAGTATAACCGCTCATCAAATATGCTCAAAGATCTATCTGCATCTCTGTAAAATAAGAATGTGCATTACTTCAAAAACTGTTAATATCTTAGCATATTTGTTTAGTAAAATACTGCCTCCTGTGTGCTTTGGTTTTTACTTTACCAAAGCAGCTTTTACGAATTCTCCTCCTGGATCCTGACTTGCAGAGGGTTTCCTGCCTTATTCTTTCTCAGCACATCATGGCCTGTACCGTGAAGTCTTTTATACGATAACCAGTCAGAAATGCCCATAAGTATTGACTCTCCCTAACAGGCAATGGCAATAAACCAAACATATTTTCACTTTTCTAACCACACATTGAAACACAAGAATATTCTACAAAGCAGTAGTAGTAAACTTTAATAAATGTAAATGTGATTCAGATTTCCTAGCTTCCTTTCTCTTTAGTTCTCTGTAGTATACACTCATGACGTATTTATGTATTTTCTGTTGTTTGAATGACAAACTCATCTGCCTTTTTAAGAGGCCAGTCTTTGATGAACTTTAAACTTTGTAAAACTAATGCATTGTGCCTGTGTATAAACCAGTGGTTCTCCAAATGTGCTCTGTGGACCTCTCGGGATCCCCAAGACCCCTTCCAGAAGGCCTGAGGTCATAATTGTTCTTTTTTTTTTTTTTGAGACCCAAGTTTTACTCTTGTTGCCCAGGCTGGAGTGCAATGGTGCGATCTCGGCTCACGGCCACCTTTGCCTCCCGGATTCAAGTGATTCTCTTATCCCAGCCTCCCGAGTAGCAGGGATTACAGGCACCTGCCACCACTCCTGACCTCAGGTGATCTGCTTGCCTCGGCCTCCCAAACTGCTGGGATTACAGGCCTGAGCTACTGTGCCTGGCCAACACTGTTCTGAATAATACTAATTAAACCTGAGAAAGCTGATGAAAATTTTTAAAAATTTGTAAAAGTCATTGCCTGCTTTTTCACTGACACTTGCCATGACTGTATAAAAGCAAAAGTGGGTACAACGGCTGGTTTCTCAGCATAAATCAAGGCAGTGGTACCAATTATATTAGTAGTCATTCTATTCTTCACTGTCCCCTACAGTTAAAAAACATAGCCTGAATTTCTTAAGAATGTCTTTGATGAAGCAGTAAAAATTAATGTTTTTAAATCTTGACATGTCTCTTTAATATTCTGAATAAGTGGAAAGTTAACGAGAAGCACTTTTTTTGTTGTTTTTAAAGAATTCGTGATTTAATTGTGAACTGAAAAATCACTTTTTTCACAGAACATCATTTTTATTTAAAAGTACAACTGGGCCAGCGCAGTGGCTCACGCCTGTAGAATCCCAGCACTTTGAGAGGCCAAAGCAGGCAGATGGCTTGAGCTCCTTCAGGAGTTCGAGACCAGCCTAGGCAACATAACGAAACCCTGTCTCTATCAAACATACAAGAAAATTAGCCTGGCGTGGTGCCACGCATCTGTGGTCCCAGCTACACAGGAACCTGAGGTGAGAGGATTGCTTGAGCTGAGATCATGCCAATGCACTCCAGCCAAGTGACAGAGTGAAACCCGGTCTAAAAAACAAGTTCTATTATCATTCTCAAAAATAAATGAAGTGAGAGGTTGTCACTTCAAGGGAAATATGTATTTGTTCCCAATGATAAAATTTAAGCTTTCCTGAGGGCTTTGAAAAACTTGTTCCTTCTACTGTAGGCTTGACAGCTTTTCAATACTTAAAGGTGTGTTAAAGTAAGATTGGTGGTTAAACTAAAAGTGATTTTTCACACAATAAAACATAAACCAATATATTCCAAGTAATTAATGCATGATATTATAAATGCAAGTATGGAGCAAGAGATCCATTTACTGTGCAAGAAAGATCAATGAGTACTGATGGAATAAACTTATTAATATGTAAAATGCCACTGTAACTAATTTAAGAAACCACCACTTGTGAAGTTTTGATTTAGTGTTAACAAATACCCACAACTGTCTGAAAACTTTAAAAATACACCATCTACCAACTACATATTTGCATGAGGTGAGGTCATCTTATTGCTTCTTTTTTTCTTTTTTTGAGACAGAATCTCCCTCTGTCACCCAGGCTGGGGTGCAATGGCGAGATCTCGGCTCACTGCAACCTCCGCCTCCCAGGTTCAAGTGATTCTCCCGCCTCAGCCTCCCAAGTAACTGGGACTACAGGCATGCACCACCATGCCCAGCCATTTTTTGTACTTTCAGTAGAGGCGGGTTTCACCATGTTGGTCGGGCTGGTCTCAAACTCCTGACCTCAAGTAATCCGCCCACCTCGGCCTCCCAAAATGCTGGGATTACAGGTGTGAACCACCGCGCCCCACCAGCTTATTGCTTTTTTTTGTTTGTTTGTTTAGACAGAGTCTTGCTCTGTCACCCAGGCTGGAGTGCAATGGCATGATCTCAGCTCTTTGCAACCTCTGCCTCCCAAGTTCAAGCGGTTCTCCTGCCTCAGCCTCCAGAATAGGTGGGACTACAGGTGCGTGCCACCATGCCCAGCTAAGTTTTTGTATTTTTAGTAGAGACGGGGTTTCGCCGTGTTAGCCGGGATGATCTCGATCTCCTGACCTTGTGGTCCGCCCGCCTCGGCCTCCCAAAGTGCTCGGATTACAGGCGTGAGCCACTGCACCCAGCCTCTTATTGCTTCTTTAAAGTAAATTGCAAAGAAAGCTCTAGAGAATCCATTTGTCTCCTATTAAAAGCTCAACATGAGAGACTTTAAATAATATAAATACATGACACACTTTTTACTCAACTTTTTGTTGTAGAAAAGTTATTTTTCAAAGAAAAATTTCTGTTAACAGTACTGTTCTCAAGGAATATTTACAACCTGGGTCATGGGTTACTACTGACATCTAGTTGGTAGAGTCCATGAATACTGCTAAACTCTCTGCAATGCACAAGCCAGTCCTCACAACAAAGCATTATCTAGCCCATAATATCAACAGTGGTAAGGCTGTGAAATCTAAACGAAAAATAGATTTTGAAAAAAATTTCAATTGTATATTTCTACCACAGTAAATATCAATATATTCAATATAAACACATACTCTTTGAGATTCTCAATCATTTAACAATTAAGAGTCTTAAGGAACAAAGAAAATACAAATAATTTGCTTTGATATTTTAGTAGGCACAATACAGCTTATGATGTCTAAAGCTGTGACCTAACACTGAGCTTGATATCTTGCAAAGTAATTAGCTAGAATAACAAGACAGGTTTCTAAAAAGCTCACCTTTGCATGATATGATGAGGTATCTGCCAGGTCACACTGCGGAAGGAAAAAAAATTCATCACAATAGATGTTATCATTTTTAGGCCTGAAGACATTTTTTAAAAGGGGGGCAGAGGAAACTCTCCTAGTGGCCCTGAAATTCAAATTTTCTAGATCAGAACAGTACCATAAGGGCACTTTGTTTTCATTTCTTCGTTTGTCACAAAAATATGAGAACCAAAATGCGAGGAAATATGCCATTAGAAGACGCGTTTCTGTTGGTGATTATAATATATAAATAATAACAGATTTCCGTTATATGCTTTTCTACCCACGAAACCTTTCGTCCCGTGCGATTTATTTTATCTATTTATTTATGTTTTGACCCAGAGTCTGTCTCTGTTGCTCAGACTCGACTGCAGTGGTGCGATCTTGACTCCTCACAACCTCCACCACCCAGGTTCAAGCGATTCTCATGCCTCAGCCTCCCAAGAAGCTGGGACTACAAGTTTTCACCACTATGTCCAGGTAATTGTTTTTTTGTTTTTTTTTTTTTGCGGGGGCGGTGGGTGGATGGAGTTTTGCTCTTGTTGCCCAGGCTGGAGTGCAATGGTGTAATCTCAGCTCACCACAACCTCTGCCTCCCGGGTTCAAGAGATTCTCCTGCCTCAGCCTCCCAAGTGGCTGGGATTACAGGCATGTGCCACCACACTCAGCTAATTTTGTAGAGTGAGGCTCAAAACAACCGAGGGAATGCAAATCTCAATTTTACTTATAGGTCTACACAATATTAGCACTTTTTAAAAAGCCCGTAACATTGGCATGTAAGATGGGTATGTCTGTAGTGCTTCAAGTAGTTTTCATCTCTGAAATAAGTTTAAAATCACAGAATTTAAAGTTACATGCTGGAAAGGAAAAATGACCTTATGTGACATTTAATTCAACACTCATTTTACAGATCAGGGAAACAAACCTTAAAACTGACTTGCCCAAGGTCCCACCAAATAGGAGCAGTTTCTCGTCCTAAACTCAAATTAAGCAGTGGCTCTCAAACTTTGCTGCACATTAAAACCACCTGAGAAGCTTTAATATGTGCCTCATCTTCAACATGAGACATTTTAATTTAATTAGTATTGGGTATGGCTTTGGGCATCAAGGTTGTTGGTAAAAGTTTCCCAGGTGATTTCAATGTGCAGCAAAGTTTGGAATGATTGAGCTGGGGTGAAAATCAGAATCTTCTGGGATGCTTTTCTTCACAGAAAGATGCCTCACATCCATCCCTATTTTCCTGAAAGTCTTCTCAGTGCCTAGAGATAAAGTGGAGATGGGAAGATGCGTGTGTTTGCAGACCTGTATTTTGAAAAAAAACCTTGCATAAGTGATCTCAGTGAGTTCTACCTATCCCACTGACAACAGTGCACTACTGATTCATGATAAAACATTTTTCAAAACATTTTCTTGAAGCCAATTTGCCCTATTAATTTGCTCAATAAACCTTTATTTCACCAATAGTGAATACACCAAATGATTATTTCTCAAAATTGCTGATGGCAAATTAAAACTTACTATACTTTCAAAAGTAGACTTCTAAAAAGTAGAATAATCAGGAAAAAAGCACGAAATTTGTTTGAGCAAAATTAATCTTCAAAGCTGCTTTTGAATTGTATGCTAACATATCAAAATCTTTGGAACTCAAAAGAAGCCAGGGACTCTAGTCAAAGTAATTTTTGTGTATGTGTGCTCAAAGATTTAAGAGACTTGGCTGACTACAGACATTTAGTGGTTACTCAATAGGTCCCAAAGCTCAGGACTTGAGACAGAGTTTGAGTTCAGTTTTTGTTTGAAACACAATTTCCTCTCAACTATTGTTATAAGGGAGGGAGGAAAGTGACATTATTATGAGTGTAAACTTGCCACTTTTAATTGAAGTAAAAGTTATTGACAATTGAATTAGCTAAAAAGGCTAGTGCATTTGAAACAAAATTGTTTATAAGCTAGTTATGTTTACAGAATGAAAAGTAAAATTAAAGATAAAGACAATAATATTCTAAATTAGCACTTTCCAAACTGTGTTCTAAAAATCAAGACTAATAACCCAAGGAGATGAGAATAATGTACACTGGACAGCCCCTATGGAGCTGGTGGTGGTGTTGGTTGTTGTTCCTTTTAAAATAAACTTCATCTCAGGGTGCTCTCAAAGCGCATCTTTGTGGCCCACAAGGTGCTCATGCACAATGGGAGAAATTCAAATGCAGATACACTGTGGTGCCAGAAGAAGAAAAGCTGTTCCTTCTTCCAAGGCTAATGTCCAAAGTAGTGCACACTGATTTAGGCCTATAATGCATTGAAAAACTAAGTTTTCACAAAAAACATTCAATAAAGGGAACCTACCCTTCTCACTGTGTTCAACATTGTCTAAAGGCATAAAGGCATCAAAAAGATACACTGTTTCTGGGATTGCTTCTTTGCTAACTGATTTTTCCTTCCACCACGACGTCTAAGATTAAAAGAGAAACTGATACTTACTATTTAGAATCTGGATATCAATATATGGTTGATTCCAATTTCTTAAACTGATTGCTGGAGGACAACCAAATGGCTGAAATAATTTTAGAATAAAGGAATCTGTCCCTTGGCAGTATAGTTGTACTCACGATATTATTGTCATTGTAAGATAATGCTGGCTGGCTGTGCTGTCATCAAGGAATATTGTCAAACACAATCTGCATTTTTGACTGAAACGCTCAGTAGATACCTGAAGGGGAAGGGAATTATAAGTCAAACTTATCAAAGTGTATTTTTTTCTCAGTTAAAATGTCAAATGACAAAGCACTAAGATATTTCTCACACTCTATGAACTGCCTGAGTGGTATCATGTGCACTCTATAGAAAACCCATTGGAGGCTCTCAACTTCCAGAGATGATGTTTAAGATATGGGTTATAAAATGCTGCCCTTAATATGGTACCTGTCATCAAACCTAACAAGGATTTTATGAATTACCATTAAAAATAATGGGAAAAGTCGGCTTCGCATTGTCTCAAAAAAAATAAAGTTTAAAATAAGATTTCATTGTTTTTTTCTACAGCTATGTAAAACAGCCGAGAATTTCTATTATTTAATTAATTTATTTATTTATTTATTTATTTATTTTTGAGACGGAGTCTCACTCTGTTACCCAGGCTGGAGTGCAGTGGCGCGATCTCGGCTTACTGCAAGCTCTGCCTCCCGGGTTCACGCCATTCTCCTGACTCAGCCTCCTGAGCAGCTGGGACTACAGGTGCCCGCCACCACGCCCGGCTAATTTTTTGTGTTTTTAGTAGAGATGGGGTTTCACCGTGTTAGCCAGGATGGTCTCGACCTCCTCACCTCGCGATCCGCCTGCCTCAGCCTCCCAAAGTACTGGGATTACAGGCGTGAGCCACTGCGCCCGGCCCTTCTATTATTTATTTACTATGATAAAATGTAATGTATTAAATAATCCTGCTACAAGAGCATTTTATTGCAGTGAATACAAGACTAATGCATTTACTAAATTACTAATCCTAAATGTATTATTTCAGGTGATATTGTTACAAAAGAAGTGTTTCAGATTCAGAGGCTCTGTGTGCCAGGGCTGCTAGGCCACCAACAAGTGAGGAAGCCACAGGTTTCTCTAGTCCTATTTTCTTATGTGGAGGATAAAAAGAGTATCACTTAAATATTCTCTCACACCCTGAAAACAAATGACAACTTAAAAAATCGAACTTTCATTTCATGTTTAAATAAGACTGCCATGACATGACTCAAATGAGACTCTCAGAGTATATTTTGCATTCATTTCAAAACGTGATCAATTTCATTCTATAGATCATCTGACCTGCACCTAGCCATTTTCCTGCTCTACCCCTGCGCTCTGCCTGGAATACTGCTTTTCTCTTTCCTTGCTTCAGCAAGCTTGACTCCAGCTACCCTCTTGGATCTCTTTGTCGGCAGCCACACCAAAAAATGTATTTTTGTACACTAATTAGTTGAACTCACCACTGCTTACAAGATACTAATTCCTGCAGAGGATTCCCCTCATGAGAAAGTAAGCCTCTACATAGGAGTAAGGGAGGGCCCTTACTCTTCCTACCTCCAGCTGCTGAGCATAGAATTTTGAGTAAATCCAAAACTTTGACAAGTGTTTGACAATTCAGTTATCATTTGGAAGATAAGTCTTACTACATTTAATTACAGCAAAAACACTACTAACAGTTTACTGTTTATAGGTATTATTTAAGGTAGTCACCAAATAGAAACAAATAATCTAACGTCAGTCAGCATAAATCAGAGTATGAAATTTTACGATATTTAACAAGAAATGGAAGGGGTTACTTAGTAGTTTAAAGGTTTAATGACAAAAACTAGAAAATAATCGTACCTACTAATTTAGTAAGTCAAAACCAAAGCCTTACCATCAAAGGTGCATTACCCATTGGATGCCGATGCCCACCCACTGACTTCTCCTGCTGTACCTGCTGCCTCTCATTTTAACCCATTAAAAATACTAAAGTTGCTTTCCTTGTAGACATCTTTCACCTCCTTGGTTAGGTCTATTCCTAAGTATTTTATTTTAGTTTAGTTTATTTTTGCAGCTATCAGAAAAGGGGTTGATTTCTTGGTTTGATTCTAAGCTTGGTTGCTTCTAGGGTACAACAGATCTACTGATTTGTGTACATTAATTTTGTCTTCTGAAACTTTGCTGAATTCATTTATCAGTTCTAGGAGCTTTTTGGAGGAGTCTTTAGGGTTTCCTAGGTCTATGATCATATCATCATCAAACAGCAACAGTTTGACTTCCTCTTTACTGATCTGGATGCCTTTTATTGCTTTCTCTTGTGTGATTGCGCTGGTTAGGCCTTCCAGTAGTATGTTGAATACAAGTGGTGAGAGTGGGCATCCTTGTCTTATTCCAGTTCTCGGGGGGAATGCTTTCAACTTTTCTCCCTTTCAGTATTATGTTGGCTGTGGGTTTGTCATAGATGGCTTTTATTACATTGAGCTATGACCCTTGTATTCCAATTTTGCTGAGGGTTTTAATCAAAAAAGGATGCTGCATTTTGTCAAATGCTTTTTCTGCATCTATTAAGATGATCATGCGATTTTTTTGTTTTTAATTCTGTTTATGTGGTGTATCACATTTATTGACTTGTGTATGTTAATCCATCCCTGCATCCCTGGTAATGAAACCCATTTGATCATGGTGGATTATCTTTTTTTTTTTTTTTTTGAGATGGAGTCTCATTCTGTTGCCCAGGCTGGAGTATGCAGTGGGGTGATCTTGGCTCACTGCAACCTCCGCCTCCCAGGTTCAAGCAATTCTCCTGCCTCAGCCACCTGAGTAGATGGGATTACAGGTGAGTGCCACCATGCCCGGCTAACTTTTGTATTTTTAGTAGAGATGGGGTTTCACCATGTTGGCCAGGCTGGTCTCGAACTCCTGACCTCATGAACCGCCCACCTCAGCCTCCCAAAGTGCTGGGATTACAGGTGTGAGCCACTGTGCCTGGGTGGATTATCTTTCTGATATGCCGTTGGGAACTACAAAGCATTGCTGAATGAAGTCATGGACACAAACAAATGGAAAGACATCCCATGCTCATGAATGGGTAGAATGAATATTGTGAAAATGACCATATTGCCAAAAGCAATCTACAAATTCAATGCAATTCCCATCAAAATGCCACCATCCTTCTTCACAGAACTAGAAAAAACAATCCGAAAATTTATATGGACCAAACAAGAACCTGCACAGCCAAAACAAAACTAAGCAAAAACAACAAATCTGGAGGCATGACATTACCTGATTTCAAAGGCCATAGTCACCAAAATAGCATGGTACTGGTATAAAAATAGGCACATACACCAATGGAACAGAATAGAGAACCCAGAAATAAACTCAAATACCTATAGCCAACTGATTTTCAACAAAGCCAACTAAAACATAAAGTGAAGAAAGTAAACCCTATTCAACAAATGGTGCTAAGGTAATTGGCAAGTCACATGCGGGAGAATGAAACTGGATCCTCAACTCTCACCTTACACAAAAAGCAACTCAAGATGGATCAAGGACATAAATCTATGACCTGAAACCATAAAAGTCAGAAATCTTTAAAAGGTGGACACACTAAGCTAAAGACTTTTCTGGATAAATTTAATACTTAGGAAAGTAGAAGAGATTTAGAAAATCCACAAAAAGAGGTCCATGCTACCACCACCAGGTCCACATTGTAATTTAAAGAAATCAAGAGAGACATCCTTTTATGTCAAACTATCAATTTCTTAACTATTTGAGTGTTTACTTACATGGTTTGTATAGTTGCTTCTTCTTATTTCTACAACTAAGAATAAAAAAAAAACTGGTCACTTCTGATACAAATACCATAAAATAAAAGTAGTTGTTAACATTTTACTGATTACTGCTATATAAAATGAGACAAAATTCCATTAAAAAATAATTTTCAATAATTTATAATTTAAATTATCTGGCATGATTAATTTCATAAAGTCAAATCTAAAAACTTAGCTTTTCATTTAGTTTACTTTTTGTTTCTATTACATACAAATGAAAGAATCCTCATGTACAAAAGAAAAGGGCAAAAAAATTAGGCCAGATGAAAAATTTAGCTAATAAAACGTTTAACTCTTGCATATATGAGCCATGATCCATTAGTATTCTCTCATTCTGCATTTACACATAGCTTACTTTAATTATCAGACTCTAAGAGCTAACAGCTCTAAGAACTACTTCCTGATCAGGCACCTATCTCTAGATGCAACAGAATCCCTGTAAGCATCTTGCACCACACTTAGTGGTTATCTACTAATATGTCACTAAAAACAAAACAAAATTAAAAAAGGGTCTTTACACAACTGGAAAGTAACCTATCTTAAATTCTTTTTTCTTTTTATTTTTTTGAGACGGAGTCTCACTCTGTCACCTAGGCTCGAGTGCAGTGGCAGGATCTCAGCTCACTGCAACCTCTGCCTCCCAGGTTCAAGCGATTCTCCAGCCTTAGCCTCCTGACTAGCTGGGACTACAGGCATGTGCCACCATGCCTAGCTAATTTTTTTTTGTATTTTTAGTAGAGACGGGGTTACACTGTGTTAGCCAGGATGGTCTTGATCTCCTAACCTCGTGATCCACCCACCTCAGCCTCCCAAAGAGCTGGGATTACAGGCGTAAGCCACAGAGCCTGGCCTAAATTTTAATGTTAAAATGAGTATACAAACCTAATTGGACATGGTGTCTGCAGCACAAAAAATCATTTTTTTTTTTCCCTAAAAAAAGGCCAGAATAATAAAAGCCCCAGGAGGGACTTGGACCATGCTTTGTTTCCTACACTGCCTCTGCCTTTGATGCTGGAAGGGCCTTGTAGGCAAAAGTTCCTACCACTGAAGACTGAGGGACATGGAGTAGCTTCTCTTTTACTGCTTCCACGCTCTCTAGGTGTGAGAAAAGCCCATGGCTCTGGAAGGAACTGGGAAACACAATTCTGATATGTTTTGATATGTTTCCCCTCCAAGTCTCATGTGAACATGTGACCCTTAATGTTGGAGACAGGGCTTAGGGGGAGGTGTTTGGGTAATGGCGGTGGATTCCTTATGAATGGCTTGGTCCCATCCCCACCGTAATAAGCAAATTCTCATTATGGTATATTTAAAAGATGTGGTACTGGCCGGGTGTGGTGGCTGAAGCCTGTAATCCCAGCACTTTGGGAGGCTGAAGCAGGCAGATCACTTGAGGTCAGGAGTTTCAGACCAGCTTGGCCAACATGGTGAAACCCCGTCTCTACCAAAAATACAAAAATTAGCCGGGTGTTATGGTGCCTGCCTATAGTCCCAACTACTCGGGAGGCTGAGGCAGGAGAATTGCTTGAACTTGGGAGGCGGAGGTTGTAGTGAGCCGAGATCGCGCCATTGCACTCCAGCCTGGGCAACAGAGTGAGACTCCATTTCAAAAAAAAAAAGAGTGTGGAGTGTGGTACCTTCCCCCTTCCCCTCTCTCCTCCCTCTTTCACTGTGTGGAACCACCTGCTTCCCCTTTGCCTTTTATCATGATTGTAAGCTTGCTGAGGCCCTCACCAGAAGCAGATGTTGAAGCCATGTTTGTACAGCCTGAAAATCTTTGAGCCAATTAAACCTCTTTTTGTTATAAATTACCCAGCCTTAGGTATCTCTTTATAGTAATGTAAAAAATGAAGACAAATTCGAACCAGAAATAACTGACTCAAGATGGGCAAAGTCTACTCAAACTATAAAAACAAAGGTTAGAAACTCCCATGTTTTACTGTGCTGCATTACTTCGCATATTATTATAGAACCCTCACCTGTATTCTTGCTGTTTAAGTCAACTGGAAAACTTGGCTGTGTATGGCTTCTTGGCAAATAAATGAGGATTTAACATAACATTAAGGGAAATAAGCAGGAGTAGCGCATGTTTAAATTTACATTACATCAAATGAAAAGGTTAATAACCCAAAAGTTTTGAGTAGCATAAACTTGGATGTGGTAAATGAATGTGGTCAGAGGACTGTGTAAGAGGAGGCCCAAATCACAGATTCAATCCCTGATGATAAACAACTATGTTTTTTAATTTGTTTAAATGAAAACCAAGCTGAAGCCTAAGTTCTATCATTCATCTTTAAAATGTACTCTTTGGAGCAAGGGAAAGGGGATTATAAATAAAGATAAATCCATTAATTATAAATAAAGATAAATCCAAGAATTATAAAGAGAAATCCATGACTCCTCCATCACATGACAAATTAATTGTGTCGATAAAAAGATGGCAAAATGTATAAACAAAAAGGTTACACATTTTCACTATCATAACAACTAAAGGAAAGCATATCACGCATTAAAATAAGACAAGTGAACATGTGAAAAGGTGACAAATTTAAACTAATATGAGTTTTTCTAAATACTTTCTATAACCTGATCAAACAAGAGCTTTTATTCTTTCTCTTGACGGAAAAAACAATGTTGTCTCACCATCTGTTTGAGAGTTCCTCTGGAATATTGTGCTTGCCTCTGGATTGGCAGAAGGGTTAAACCCCAAAGCTATATGCATAGAGGAAGAAAAGAAAAAAAGATGTAATCATTGATAAAAATTTATCAACTCATTTATTCAACTGCTGCATTTAGGCTATTTCACTATCTCTACTTTTATTCTTATCCATTGAAATGAACGTATAGACATAAGATAGAGCCAGGCAAGATGGCACATGCTTGTAGTCCCAGTTACTCAGGAGGCTGAGATGGGAAAATCACTTGAACCCAGGTCAGGAATTTGAGGCCAGCGTGAGTAACATAATGACACCCTCCTTTATTAAAAAAAAAAAAAAAAAAAAAATGTAGAGGTAAATGTTGGCTTTGAGTTGTATAAAATCAACTTTGCATAAAATAAATCAAGACAGCAGTAAGTTTTAAAAGACAGGTCTATTTTATAGGCAAAATATAAGATGTATTCTAGAGTTTTTAAAAATTTAAAAAGTAAATTCAGCATATCTGTCACTTCCATGTCATTCTGAGGACACAGAACCTTAGTTCTGTTAAGTAGCTGCCTTCCATACTCATGTGATATCTCTAAGTCTTCACTTCTTCATTAGCAATACACAGGGAGAACATACACAGGCCTTATTTGTATTGGAAAGGGCCAAGTGAGACATACATAAACTGTGTTGTAATCCTAAAGAATGACAATAAAGAGTCATTTTTGGGCTCTCATCCAACACTGCCCATCTACTAACTGGTGTGTAACATCACTCAGAGGCTTTCCTCACATCGCCAAGCAGAGTATAAGTTTACACAAGTACTTACACACTTTGTGTATAAAGGTATAATCAATTAATTCACATAATAGATTTGTTTATTCTAAAGCAATCCTTAAATATCTTGAAAAGTGAGGATAGTACTTCCAAGCTACAAAATCACACTCATAATGAGTCTTAATTATCCTACCTCTTTAAAAAGTAAGAGCCCAAAGTTTAAATAGAAGAGCTATAAGACATTTCCTCTACAGTAATGAAATCTCTGGCATTTAAATGAAACCAATAAGCCAACTGGATTTAATATGTTTATGATGCAATGTTTTCTATTTTGAAAATTTTAGTTTTTATTCAAGAACCATATTATTACCCAGAATTACTTTTACTTAGATTCATCTCTTTGCAAAATTTTAGAGGCAAACCAACTAATTGTTTTCTCTTTTCTACTGCCTCCCATCCCCCACCTCTCCCAGCAGTGTAGAGACTAAAAAACTCCAACTTTTTTTCCTTTTTTTTTTCTGTGAGACGGAGTCTCGCCCTGTCACCCAGGCTGGAGTGCATTGGCGCGATCTCTGCTCACAGCAACCTCCACCTCCCAGGTTCAAGCAATTCTCCTGCCTCAGCCTTGTGAGTAGCTGGAACTACAGGCATGCCCCACCACACCCAGGTAATTTTTGTATTTTTTTTTTAGTAGAGACAGCTTTTCACCATGCTAGCCAGGCTGGTCTTGAACTCCTGACCTCAGGTGATCCGCCCGCCTCAGCCTCCCAAAGTGCTGGGATTACAGGCGTGAGCACCAAGCCTGGCCAAAACTCTAACTTTCTTATCTTTGAACGAGATGCTATTGTCAGGAGGGGAAAGGACAAAGGGGGAGCCATGGCAACAAACACTCTTACAGGGAAGGTCTGACATTTTAACCTGCAATCTTCATATTACACATTAAAAGTCTACACTGATGTTTCATGTCTTTTGAAAGTTTTGACCATGAACCAATCCCCACCTCTCTTTTAGAACAAGGAGGTAAATAAAGTCTGTTAAGTCACCAGAATAAATCTGGAGACACATTTTCTGTTAAAGTAAGAATTTTAAAGTAACCAGAGTTACTAAAGAGCCTCATGGGTAAACTCCTTTGAGAAACCCCAAACACACACACACAACCATTTTTCTGCAGCCCTGGCTGTGACATTTCACACCTTTCACAATTATTTTAAGCACTCTCCTTTTTTCTTTTTTCCTTCTGTGTTCAAATTACAGTTAGAAGAAACTAAGCAGCTTCTATTAAGGTGACTTAAAGCAGCCCATTAAGAATACCATATAGCCTCTCCCATGGCAACCTCTATTCTGATTTTAAATAAGAAATCCCCAAACATTTGAATATGAACTGTCCTGAGATTTAGCTACTTTAACAAAGGAAACAATTAGGCATTTACCTGGTTCCTTCACTTAGGTACCATCTGGACAGGTACAAAGAAAAAATAAGATGGGTACTGAAAAGTTGGGATATTTGAGTTTTCATTGAGAAAAGGAATAGTCCAAAGAAGCCTAAACAAAGTCCCACAGGATAATAGAGCTACAGACAATGTTGTCTCACCATCTGTTTGAGAGTTCCTCTGGAATATTGTGCTTGCCTCTGGATTGGCAGAAGGGTTAAACTCCAAAGCTATATGTATACAGGGAGAAAAGAAAAAAGATGTGATCATTTATAAAAATTTATCAACTCGTTCATTCCACTGCTGCTTATTCGACAAGAGCCATAAATAAATGGTCCCATACCAGCCTGGCAGAATGAGATGAGAGAGCAAGAACTGGGCGATTGGGAGGGGAGGCGAAAAGAAACTGACTGGACTCAGTGGGGAAAGACTAAGGGGTGGGAATGCAAGGTGGAGCCAGCTTTTTGTTCCTGGCCAGCCCCCAGGAAAGCTGGCTACAGGCAGAAAGGAGCTCAAAGTGGGGGATGCCTCAAAGGGAACCTTGGGGGCAGCAGCAGCCAGAGGCAAGCCGAGGGCAGATGGCACCCGTCACCTCCTTACCTTCAGGCATCTCCCGGTCATAGATGTGGTGCATATGGAGGTCCTCACCAACTTCAACAGTCACCTCAGCAGGCTGTACAGCAGCAGCCATGGGCGCTCCTGCCAACCTGTCCCCAACTCCTGCCTCATAGATCTCAGATTCAGAGGGACACACCAACCCCTGTTGCTGGTCAAACTCGAGGTTGACCCTGGGGCGCACACAATAGGTCAGTATGTTCCCCATGGGGTGCCTCTACTGTCTGCCACCACCTGTGCCTCTGCTCACAGGTTTGGCCACGCACTCCGGCTGTCCTAGGCTGAGGCTATGCTGCACTTGCAGAGATGGTCTTGCCCGCTGTTGCCTGCCCACCTCACAGCCCGGCCCCGGGCACCGGCCCTGGCCCCGGCCCTGGCTAGGGCTGCGGGCCAAGGCCCGCACCCTGCCGCCTCCCCTGAGTTGACTTGTCTGGGAGGGTGAAGACCAGCCGGCTTATTTAATAGGTTGTGAACCCAACAAGCGCTGAGAGACACAACAACTGCCTGAAGAGAGAACAGACGGAGCTCCTCCTCCTTCTGTAGTCACCTACAGACTGAAGCCCACTGACCCAGGTGGGAGCCCAGGCATGTGGCACACAATGCCCCACCCCACACTTCACAATGCCCTCCCTGACAGCTCACAATGCCCCACCCTAACTGCCACCCCTCCCCCAACAGCTCAGAATGCCCCTGCCTGGGCTGCCCCACCCTGTGCCTTATGATGCTGCTGCTCTCCTGGCCCCTCGTGCAGTGCCAATGGGACTAAGGTTTTCATTCATCACCAGCTTCCTGAGATTTTAGTTCTAAGAAAAGCACAGGGTAGTTCACTACTTGAAGCCATCTTCCTCTATGAGTTCTATACAAAGCCTCAGTAGAGTGGGTCCCATTAGCAACCAAGTTGAACAACTTTTATTTGCTGACTGAATATAAATAACCTTGAATTGCTGACGGCTTTTGTTAGTAAACACTCCTCTCCTGTCTTCCAATGAGTGGTTGTTTTTGTCTGCAATTTAACCACAGCAATCCCTGGGGCCCTAACTTACTCTCAATAAAGAGTTATGGCTGTGTGTCTTGAATGACCTATCCTGCCTCCACCTCCTTCTCCATAAAATAGAAACCTAACTTGTCCCTCCAAGCTCTGAAATGCTGAAACTTACCAACCCCCTTTTCTCCCCGCTATTTCTTCCTTCCATGGCAGGGACTTTCAGATTTTCTTTCTTTTACTAACAAGGCACTAAGCATGATTTTGTCATACAAAATCGAGAACCATAAAGTGGGTTACCACAGTCCTATTTCAATAAAGATGAATACTCGACATCTGGCAAGTAGTGTGTGCCTGACAGTGTCCCCACTGTGCTATGCTCATTTAACCCTGAGAAACAATCTCATTTTACAGATTTTACAGAAGTTGTTGAGATGGAGAAGGTAAGTAACCTCCCCAAGGTCACAAGACTGCTAAGGGTGGGGCCACAGTTTGATCTCAGGTAGTCTGAATTCCCTAATTCCTTAAGCATGATTATCAGAAAGTATAGTAGTCTGTTTTCACACTGATATAAAGAAATACCTGAGGTTGGGTAAATTTTAAAGGAAAGAGGTTTAATTGACTCAAAGTTTCACATGGCTGGGGAGGCCTCAGGAAACTTACAATCATGGCAGAAGGGGAAGTCCTTCAGGAAACTTACAATCATGGCAGAAGGGCAGTAAGTCCTCAGGAAACTTACAATCATGGCAGAAGGGCAGTAAGTCCTCAGGAAACTTACAATCATGGCAGAAGGGCAAGTCCAACTTACATGGTGGCCGCACAGACAGTGGGAACATGTGAAGGAGCAACTGTCAAACATGTATAAAACCATCAGATCTCAGCTGGGCATGGTGGCTCACACTTGTAACCCTAGTACTTTGGGAAGCCAAGGCAGGTGGATCAACTGAGGTCGGGAGTTTGGGACCAGCCTAGCTAATGCAGTGAAATCCTGTCTCTACTAAAAATACAAAAATTAGCTGGGTGTGGTGGTGCATGCCTGTAATCCCAGCTACTCAGGAGGCTGAGGCAGGAGAATCACTGGACCCAGGAGGCAGAGGCTGCAGTGAGCCAAGATCGTGCCATGGCACTCCTGCCTGGGCAACAGAGCAAGACTCCATCCCAAAAAACAAAACAAAACCAAACAAAACAAAATCCATTAAGATCTCATGAGGACTTACTGAATATCACAAGAACAGCATGAAGAAAACTGCCCCCATGATCCAATCACCTCCCCCTAGGCCCCTCCATCGACACATCAGGATTCTGGGGATTATAATTCATGATGAGATTTGGGTGGGGACACGGCAAAACCGTATCAGAAAGTAAAGGTGGAAGTCAAGCTTGGAAGGGAGATGACATTGTAGATTATTATTATTATTATTTTGAGACGAAGTTTTGCTCTTGTTACCCAATGAAATTGTTTCTCTGATTTCATTTTCAGATGGTGTCTTGTAGATGTATAGAAATACAAGTGATAAATGATTCTATTAACCTTTTATGCTTCAGCCTTGCTGAACACTATTTTTTTTTTTTTTTTTTTTTGAGATGGAGTTTCACTCTTGTTGCCCAGGCGGGAGTGCAATGGCGCAATCTTGTCTCACTGCAACCTCTGCCTCCCGGGCTCAAGTGATTCTCCTGCCTCAGCCTCCCAAGTAGCTGGGATTACAGGCATGCACCACCATGCCCGGCTAATTTTGTATTTTTAGTACAGATGGGCTTTCTCCATGTTGGTCAGGCTGGTGATGCACCCGCTTCAGCCTCCCAAAGTGCTAGGACTACAGGCATGAGCCACCATGCCCAGCCAGATTAGTATATTTTTAAAAGAATTTTTCATATTTTTTTATTTTTTATTTTTTTTTGAGACAGAGTCTCACTCTGTTGCCCAGGCAGTGGCACAATCGTTGCTCACTGCAACCTCCACCTCCTGGGTTCAAGTGATTCTCATTCAAGTGCCTAAGCCTCCTAAGTAGCTGGGATTACAGGAGCCCACCACCATGCTCAGCTAATGTTTGTATCTTTAGTAGAGATGGGGTTTCACCACGTTGTTCAGGCTGATCTCGAACTCCTGACCTCAGGTGATCCACCTGCCTTGGCCTCCCAAAGTGCTGGGATTACAGGCGTGAGCCACCACTCCCGAACAGAACAACTTTTTTTTGATGTGGATTTTAAAATGCCTCCCCTTCTTTCAACATTGATTAAGTCCCTTCTACATGCCACACACTGTATGTGTGAAATAGTCCCAACTCTCAATGAGTGTAGGCAGATACACAAACAAGAACTTAAGGAAGTCAGTTTTCTGAGACCATACTGCTGGACAGTATATGAACCTGGGATACAAACCCACCTCTATTTGACCTCAAATTTGATCCTGGGGTGGTTTTAATTTTATTCTGGGAATTTGAGTCGTTGAACCATAAAAAGGTGAAAAGTCTCTGTCAGATGTGTGTGTAGTGGTCTGTACAACAAGCAAGGACTGAAGGAAGCAATCAAACCAATTAAGAGACTTTCTCTAAAGGCAGAGTAATGCTAAGGGCAGTGGCAGTGACAAAAGTGGAGGAAAAAGTCTGTGATCATTTGGGAGACAGAATAGGAAGTGCTTGGTCATGAGATGTGAAAGAAGACAGGAAGTAGAGGGAAAACAGAGCTGCTCAGGCTCTACTGGGGAAGACTGGGTATGTAGCAGTGCCTTCCTCCTGGCAGAGAATGTAGGAAGAGAAATGGGTAAGGAGGAAAAGATAGTTTTTTACTCTCAGTGTCACATTAAAATGGAACTCTCTGGTCAAAAGTTGAATATAAACCTCTGTAGGCTAAGTCCATTTGTGACATCCCAACATATGTTTTCAAAAATAACACACATACTAAATCAAGCCATTAAGAGTAACTGAGGAAATTTCCTAAAATTTACATGCTAAAAATGTCACCATTTTTCATTTATTACTTTCATGGAGCAACTTTGAATCTATGGTTACAGCAAGTGAGGCATCTTGTATAAAATAAAGCTAATACATGAAAAAAAGCATTTAAAATTCTATTGTTCTCAGAGAATGGAGAAAGCAACTGAAGCCATGGGCGTGGAGGTGACTGCCTTGACAAGTTGTGTACAGTAAGGAGAACTGGGAAGAAAGAAGACCTAGAGAATAGGGTGATTTACACGGCATTAAGTGAAGCTTGCAAAAGTGAGCACTGGGAGTCAAGAGACGTGTATCAATCAGGAATGGCTGCTCCTGTGAGTTGTTAGAAAGGAGGTGATGCCTTCTTCTCATTTCTATAACAGCAGCACCTAGCACAGTGCCTGTTCAATAGGTACTCAACATGTATTATCCCAATGCAGAGTCAAATTCTGCCAAGAGGGCAGGAAAGCTACAAATCAGCTATGGCAACTTAGTGATTGGGCTTGTGTGTGTGTGTGAGCGAGCTGGATGTCAGGCAGTGGGTAAAGTAGTGAACTGGAGGTGAGAAAACAATGACACAAACTCAGGGCTTCTTTTCCCAAGTATTTGGCTGAGAAGAGAGATGTAGTATTAAAGGGAGATATGTGGTAAAGGAAGCCTTTTATTCCAAGATTCAACAAAAGTGTGAGTATACTTCTATGTTAAAGGGAAAGAGCCAAAAGAGAAAACACATTTTTGAGGTTAGAAGAGAAGGAAGAATGAATGCAGAAGGGCCCCAAAAGGCACAGGTGCATGCAATCCAGATCAGGGACAGATTAGCTTTGGACTCCTACAAAAGCAAGAAGGGAGAAAGGACCATGTGACTCTAGAGATATTTCTGGTAAAGGAAAGGTTTAGGAAAAGATCTTTTGATGACCTTTATTTTAACAGACTTTTTTTTTTTTTTTTTTTGAGATGGAGTCTTGCTCTGTCACCCAGGCTGGAGTGCAGTGGCACAATCTCGGCTCACTGCAACCTCTGCCTCCTGAGTTCACGCCATTCTCCGGCCTCAGCCTCCAGAGTAGTTGGGACTACAGGCACCCGTTACCATGTCCAGCTAATCTTTTGTATTTTTAGTAGAGATGGGGGTTTCACCGTGTTAGCCTGGATGGTCTCGATCTCTTGACCTCGTGATCCGCCTGCCTTGGCCTCCCAAAGTGCTGGGATTACAGGCGTGAGCCACTGCGCCCGGCTACAGACTTAAAAAACAAAACAAAACAAAAAAACTACTGTGGGAAAAAGGATATTATGTATAGAAAAGTCTACACTTCTTGATACAACTAACTAAAAAAAAGCCTGATACACCAAACAAAACCCAAATAATGTCTTCCCTAAAAGTGGGTAACTTGAAAAGCAATTCGAGTAAAAATCAAGGAGTTCAATTATAAATAAGTATATCAACAAAGTGAAAGATAGGTTTTATTTTTCCCACAAGAAGTTAAAAGAAATAACAGCAACTTTAGAGGAAGAGGAAAAAATAATAAGAAAATTATTTGCAGTTGCAAAATGTGTGAATATTTACAAACTCTAACATATAACTACAAAACGGACGAGAAGAATCATCATCATAGGAAGCAAAGGGTCATTTCGAAAATCAGAGGAGGGATGATGCATATTTTATTTAATTCTGTGGAAAAAATTTAAGTAACATTTGAGGACAAAAATAGGTGATATGTTGAAATGCGGGAAACCACAGTGGAAGGTAAAAGAATTCCAGAAAGCTCAGTTTCAGTAACCAGTATCTAGTAAAATCTTCAGGACCTAGAGGCTACAATCTGCATTAATAGTGTCTGAAGACCTAGAAATGTCATTAAATACCATTTTGGATAATTCTTGTAGACTTGAGATGATGTCTATTTAAAGTTACAAAATAGTGCCTGTATTTCTGTATTCATTACAGAAAACAACTGGATATGGAAAAGAAACTAACATGCTATGCCACAATCTCTAAAGAAAGATTAGGGAAGTTTCAGCTTAAAGCAAGAATAATCACAATAAAGTCTTACAACCCTTTGCAAGCATATAGGAAAAACATACAAAAAGTTTGTAATCATCTTTTCTTAAGCTAAGAGAACAGAAAAAACAAGAAAAAATAAATTATAAAATGAAACTTTGGTTTAGAGGTAAGAAACATTTGATGACAGTCAAGAGATCAGGGTTGTACAGTGTATTATGCGAATGTTGTGGCTTATTGGTTTCATCTTGGATATCATAACCTGACATTTTGTAAACGTGATTTTTCATGGGAATTTTTTCAGGTGCCATATAAAGTCCTGTCCCAGTAGAAGTGAATAATAATCTTCCATATTCTTGAGATATCTTAATGAATGGCATCTTCTACAGTCTTCCATTGTTTAGTCCTTGGAGATACACTCATTAGTGACTGTTAAGGTACCTGAGTTATTAGGTGCCTGTAGACTATGCCCAGTGACATGTGCATTAGATACATGCTCCCTAGCTGCGCTGACACTGACTGAAGCTGTGAGGTTTCACAATGACATGTCAGCCAAATACATATGCTCAGATTTACCATTTATCAAGAGGTCTTCACACTATCAATTATGCAATTATCATTCTACACACAGGCAGTGATAAAGGGAGTAAAAAACCACAGCCATAGCTCGGGAGACCAATGTACCTCCAGAAGAGTCCTGTGGGTCCAGAAGCCCTTTGGATGCTGGTCAGAGGCTCCTCTTGGGCAGAGATCACAGCAGCAGCCAAGAGGTCTGGAGAAATCCTTAGAGTTCTCATGGACAAAGCTTGTGAAGGCATCTTAGACAAGACCTTGTCTTTGCTGGTTTTATGATCCTCTGCAGATGGGTCTATTCTCATTATCTCAGCCACCTTTCACTTCCTATCAGTTCAGTTCAGGCCTCTCATGATCCCAGGCAGCAGTAGTTGTTATCACGTGAGTTCATTCATATATGTTTATCTTTTTGGGGATCGGGGGACAACTTCACTGTGGACTTAATTCTACTGGAGATGAGTGACCCCATTTTAAGACAACAGGATCACAAATTATTATCACATATCATCAGGGCAGACAATAGCTACTCCCTGGGGCTGAAAGCAGGTAACTCCATTTATTCTGCAAACATTCTGTCTTGATTATGGTGCCAGTTGCTGCGAGGGATTTCCTTTCCACCACCTGTTTTTCACAAGGTTTGAGTCTGAACTGCTAACATTCTACTGATTTGTGGGTGAAGGGACTGACTGCACCATCCTAGCCTGTTAGAGCCCTTGCCCCAATACTTCCACTTTGTTTTCCACCTTGTCCAGAACTACAGTCCATTAATCCCCTCATTTTCTCTCTTAAGAGAATAAACAGGCCAGGCGCGGTGGCTCACGCCTGTAATCCCAACACTTTGGGAGGCCGAGGTGGGTGGATCATCTGAGGTCGGGAGTTCGAGACCAGCTTCACCTACATAGTGAAACCTCATCTCTACTAAAAAAAAATCACAAAAACTAGCCGGGCGTGGTGGCAGGTGCCTGTAATCCCAGCTACTTGGGAGGCTGAGGCAGGAGAATCCCTTGAACCCGGGAGACGGAGGTTGCAGTGAGCCAAAACTGTGCCACAGCACTCCAGCCTGGGCGACAGAGCAAGACTTCCTCTCAAAAAAAAAAAAAAAGAGAGAGAGAGAATAAACAACACATCTCACGTACACACCCACATCCCTCTTACCCCAAATACCAAACACACAAAAATCTAATCTGTCTCCTTCTACCTAAGCAATTTTAGATAGTCACTTTCTCATAATTACCTTAAGCTCCCTGACTTGCTGCTCGTCCTCTCTCTGGCAAAATCTCATCCCTGGATGAGCCCCACTTTGTGTTTGCTCAATGACACCACTCAGCTGAACCAGAAAAAATATCAAAAAGTGGTCAGAGATATCATCATAAATTCAAATTACTTACACAAAAATTGGCCCTAAATGTTTCTAGAAATCAATAAAAGTTTTGTTTCTCCAATGACATCATTTCTTCAGAAACCCAACATGTATAACCTATTTTTTCTATGTTCTTCTAACATTTATTCAACTTCTCTCATCTGATATGTTGCCAAATCATTCAAAGAGAATATATATCCCATTAGGCAAGAGCCGACCATATTCTCATCACCTGAGAAAATAATATGCACAGGATGCGCCCACCTCACCTTTCTCAGCCTCATCGTGTCAGAAAAAGTACCCCTCTTTTTGTCACAAGGCAAATCTGAGATAAAAGATTTAGATGGCTTGTAATTCCAGCACTTGGGGAGACCAATGCAGGCAGATTATTTGAGTCTAAGAGTTCGAAAG
Source organism: Symphalangus syndactylus (assembly GCF_028878055.3). Classification (NCBI taxonomy): domain Eukaryota; kingdom Metazoa; phylum Chordata; class Mammalia; order Primates; family Hylobatidae; genus Symphalangus; species Symphalangus syndactylus. Next base: position 86,604,337 of record NC_072426.2, read on the forward strand.
AAGCCTAAGCAACTTAGGGAAACTGCATCTCTCAAACAAATACAAACCATTAGCCTAGCATGGTGGTGTGGTGGCACATGCCTGTAGTCCAGCTACTCAGGGTGGGGAGCACTGAGGTGGGAGGATCACCTGAGCTGGAAGGTTGTGGCTGCAGTGAGCCGTGATCACGTCACTGCACTCCAGCCAGGGCAACAGATACTTTTAAAAGGATCTTCTCTGTTAAAAATAATCAAATAAACAGGTGGCCATGAGGCTGAGGCGGCGGCAGTGCACTCAATTCCTCCTTAAATAAACCAAAATTTGACTCAGTGTAAATAATAAAAGGAAACTTAAGCTTAACCAATCAGAAACCACCAACTAACATGTAACTAGAGACTTCCCACTGTAATGTTCCAAATGAGGCCACTGCTCCACTTTACCCAATCAAGTATTTTATTTTTCTTCCACGTTCACCATATAAATTTCTTCCCCCACCCTCCCTAAGCCTCTCTGTTGGACCCCTGAGCTGCTTGCAGTCTGGAGCTGCCTAGTTTATACATTTCTGATGCTCAAATATATTTTCTAATGTTTCAAAGTGGCTCTGGTATAGGAGGTTGTTGGTGGAGTGACCCGAGAGTGTACAGGAATTGAGGCCATATGAGACAGGAATTGAGAGTGTACAGGAATTGAGGCCATATGAGATCTCTGGACTCTGCATTCCATTTTACTGTACACTCAAAACTACTCTAAAATAATAATATATCTTTAAAAATCTATAACTATCATGTAGCCCTTTTCAAGTCTCCAACTGGTTGGAGCCAGTTCGATTAAAGCTCAGAAAAAACTGGTTAATAAGCTAGTTCTGACCCAACTGGCAAGAAGAGGCAGGAAAGACCCAGGTCAGGGGAGTATATTGCACATGCATGCACCAGGAAACTGGAGGAAGCTTGGAGGCCCTTTAGCCTGGTCCTGAGCCTGCTGAAACTGCAGTTACAGGCACAGATGCCTGGGGCACCAATCTGAATCTGCCAACATCCCAGGCCACATGAAGACAAATGCGCAGAGTCTCCTCTGCGATCAGTAGCTAAGGATGTTAGGCCATGATTGGACTAGGATGGGAGATGAACTGAGAACTATAGATTCTGTAGGCTTTTGTTGTCTCTTCCCACCCCAAAGCAACAAGTGATGAACACACACACACACACACACACCCCACAGTGACTAACAGGATCTCCCTCCAGGGAATTTGCAGAGAGGGGAGCAGAAAACATCCCAGGAGCCTTTCACAGCTACTTCCTTGAGCCCCCTTTCAGACAGTGCCGTCTAGACCTGTCTCAGCCCAAGCATCACCACCCTGATATACAGAAGCTGGCATCCTTACCTGAAATTCAACATCAAGAAATGATCTCTTCTACTCAACACTGATAGAAATATCTCTAAGCAACGTCCTCATTGGCAGGGGTGGAGTGGGGGAGTTTCTTAGAAAGTGAGGCCTCTGCCTACCACCTAGAGAACCTGGAAATTTCCATCTGTGCCACAAAGTCCAAATCACTGGCCACTGCCCCAGTGTATGGCAGATTAGAACATCTCTCCATTAGATCTGGGTTTCTATTCCATTGAGTGAAACGGCTTTTCTATTACAGGAACAGAATAAGGGATCAAAAGGGTCTTACAACTGAACTCCAGTGTACAGTCTGCACAGACACTAGGCTTGTGCAAATATGACAGCGAGGTCCCAGGACCCTTAAGCCAGCTCAATGTACTGAGTTTCAGGAAACAGTGAGATACATTCAGCAAAACAGTGGGCTTCACACTGAAAGAAGTCAATCCAAGTAAACACACATCACACATCACACGCACACACGCACACATATACACACACACCCCTGCAGACACTCTAGTGGCCAATAGGTCCTCTCACCAAGAACCTGCAATCAGGAGAGCAGAAAGCCTCCCAGGGGTCCACCACTGCCCTTTTTGGAGCCCCTTATCAGCCAGCCAGCCCCAGGACAGCACTGTCTGATCCTGGTCCAGCCCAAATCGCCATCACCCTGTGTTGTGGGAGCTGGCCACTTCACCAGAAACTCTGTGTCAGAAAAATTTCTCTTCCTTTTATGTCCGGAATTGGCGGGTTCTTGGTCTCACTGACTTCAAGAATGAAGCCACGGACCCTCGCGGTGAGTGTTACAGCTCTTAAGGTGGCGCGTCTGGAGTTGTTCGTTCCTTCTGATGTTCGGATGTGTTTGGAGTTTCTTCCTTCTAGTGGGTTCGTGGTCTCGCTGGCTCAGGAGTGAAGCTGCAGACCTTCGTGGTGAGTGTTACAGCTCTTAAAGCAGCGCGTCTGGAGTTGTTCGTTACTCCCAGTGGGCTCGTGGTCTCGCTGGCTTCAGGAGTGAAGCTGCAGACCTTCTCGGTGAGTGTTACAGCTCATAAATGCAGTGTGGACCCAAAGAGTGAGCACTAGCAAGATTTATTGCAAAGAGTGAAAGAACAAAGCTTCCACAGTGTGGAAGGGGACCCGAGCAGGTTGCCACTGCTGGCTCGGGCAGCCTGCTTTTATTCTTTTATCTGGCCCCACCCACGTCCTGCTGATTGGTAGAGCCCAGTGGTCTCTTCTGACAGGGCGCTGACTGGTGTGTTTACAATCCTTGAGCTAGATACAGAGTGCTGATTGGTGAATTTACAATTCTTGAGCTAGACATAAAGGTTTTCCAAGGCCCCACCAGAGTAGTAGCTAGATACAGAGTGTCGACTGGTACACTCACAAACCCTGAGCTAGACACAGGGTGCTGATTGGTGTGTTTACAAACCTTGAGCTAGATACAGAGTGCCGATTGGTGTATTTACAATCCTTGAGCTAGACATAAAGGTTTTCCAAGGCCCCACCAGAGTAGCTAGATACAGAGTGTCGACTGATGCATTCACAGACCCCGAGCTAGACACAGGGTGCTGATTGGTGTATTTACAATCCCTGAGCTAGACATAAAGGTTCTCCACATCTCCACCAGACTCAGTAGCCCAAATGGCTTCACCCAGTGGATCCTGCACCAGGGCTGCAGGTGGAGCTGCCTGCCAGTCCCACGCCGTGTGCCCGCACCCCCAGCCCTTGGGTGGTCGATGGGACTGGGCGCCGTGGAGCAGGGGGCAGTGCTCGTCGGGGAGGCTGGGGCTGCACAGGAGCCCACGGAGGCGGGGGAAGGCTCAGGCATGGCGGGCTGCAGTCCCGAGGCCTGCCCTGCGGGAAGGCAGCTAAGGCCTGGCGAGAAATCAAGCGCAGTGCCAGTGGGCTGGCACTGCTGGGGGACCCAGTACACCCTCCCCAGCTGCTGGCCTGGGTGCTAAGCCCCTCATTGCCCGGGGCTGGCAGGGCCGGCCGGCTGCTCCAAGTGAGGGGCCCGCCAAGCCCACACCCACCCAGAACTCCAGCTGGCTCGCAAGCGCCACTTGCAGCCCCGGTTCCCGCTCGCACCTCTCCCTCCGCACCTCCCTGCAAGCTGAGGGAGCCGGCTCCCGCCTTGGCCAGCCCAGAAAGGGGCTCCCACAGTGCAGCGGTGGGCTGAAGGGCTCCTCAAATGCCACCAAAGTGGGAGCCCAGGCAGACGAGGCGCCGAGAGCAAGCGAGGGCTGTGAGGACTGCCAGCACGCTGTCACCTCTCACTTTTACAATGATGAGGGGGAACCTTCAGACAGTGTCTGATTAGGGTGGGTGGAGGGGGGGTTTCCCAGAAAGTCAGGCAGGGCAGGGCTGAAGCCCTCTGGGTTACCTGAGTGCTTTTGATATGAAGGCAGGTAAGACTGGACAGGTGGGGATGTTAATGAAGGGATGGACTAGGGTGTGCTGAAGAACTCCACTTGGGCTCTGCACACCAGGGAAAATGACCATAAAACATCCCATCTTCACTGCTCAGAGAAGGCTAGATCTGCTGTGAGCTAGAAAGCCATGTGGGGGCAGCTGATGAGTCATCAAAGGGGAGAAATCTGAGAGCCATGTGCTCCACAGGCCTCTGGTCCTTGTTCAGGCAGCAGGGCACTGTGAGATGTGGCTCCTTGGTCCCTTCCAGCCACCACCTTGATTGCCTGCTGCAGGGAAAGAGACTGAAGCCCAAGAATGGGGTCTTGCTCACCATAGGATGATGGCTCAGTGTGCAGAGCTGAGCTATGCATGGCCCAAGAGGCAGAAGGTGGGGATGACCCAGGCTGAGCTGCGGGAGCCAATTGAACATGTACTTGCTAAGAAGCTGTGGGCTAAGATGCCTTGGGACCCCAGTCTGGGTCTAGAATTGTAACAAAACAGGCTACTGGTAAAAGTTCTTGGGAAGCCAACTCACTTTTGCTGTCATCCGTGGGCAAACATACCAAGCCTCACCACTTCCCACTCCCTCTGAAAGCCACCTGCCCCTCTGATTGACCACACCACAATGGTGTCACTCTGTAAGGCACAGGTAGACAATGCATCACACTCCAGGGCCCACACATGTCCAGAATACACTGGTTCTTGTTGAGACTCCACTCTTCCAACTCAGACAAAAGCTCCCCAATCTCCTCAGCCACTCCCAACAACTGGAGGCCTGAAAACTTTCATGCATGCCGCTACGGTCTAAAGCACTTGTGGCGGTTTTGATTTTCATTTTCCTGATAATCAGTGATGTTGAGCACCTTTCCATATGCCTTTTCACCAACTGGATGTCTTCTTTGGCTAAATGTCTATTCAAATCCATTGCCCATTTACAAATCTGCTTTTTTGTAGGCTTCTTGATGTTTTTCTCTTTTTTTTCCTATTTATTTATACAAGTTCCTTAGGTACTTTTTTAAATGATTTTCAATTCCACTGCCCAGTTATAAATCTGTCTTTTTTTTTTTTTTTTTTTTTTGAGATGGAGTTTTGCTGTTGTTGCCCAGGCTGGAGTGCAATGGTGCGATCTTGGCTCACAGCAACCTCCACCTCCCAGAGTTAAGCAATTCTCCTGCCTCAGCCTCCTGAGTAGCTGGGATTACAAGCATGTGCCACCATGCCCAGCTAATTTTTGTATTTTTAGTAGAGACGGGGTTTTTCCATGTGGGTCAGGCTGGTCTCAAACTCCCGGTCTCAGGTGATCCATCCACCTCAGCCTCCCAAAGTGCTGGGATTACAGACGTGAGCCACTGTGCCCGGCCAATTATCCCTTTTTGTGTTTTTTTGGGGGGTGGGGGGAAGAACAGAGTCTCGCTCTGTCACCCAGGCTGGAGTGCACTGGTGTGATCTCGGCTCACTGCAGCCTCTGCCTCCCAGATTCCAGCGATTCTCCTGACTCAGTCTCCCAGGTAGCTAAGATGATGGGCATGCAACACATGCCCAGCTAATTTTTGTATTTTTAGTAGAGACAGGGTTTCACCATGTTAGCCAGGCTAGTCTCAAACTCCTGACCTCAGGTGATCCGCCCACCTCGGTCTCCCAAATTGTTGGGATTACAGGCGGGAGCCACCACTCTCAGCCCCATTTTGTGTTTTAACATCAGTCAACACTCCTATTTTAAAATAATAACAATGAATGGCGGTACCTTAGAACAAGGGAATTATACATCTTTCTCTTGTCGTAGTGGAGACATTTTGTCTATAAAATGTTATTCACGGATGAATTCATGAGAACATTACTGTGAATTTTAAATCCATATACAAGTGTATGCTCATTCATGAATATTTCAATAAAATAAAACTAATAACAAAAAAGAATTCCAGACTTGAAGCAGTTTCAGGAAAAAGGAGTTGGCAGTATGAAGTAAAATAGCAAAAAATGTTTTTTTTTAAAAAATGGGTATATTTGTGTCTACAACTTTTTTTTCAATTATAGCATTAGACAATGTGTATATATATACATATATAAAGCAATGGAAGTAGCATTGTTTTCATACTAGTCTAGAATATTAAAATATATGTAATATGTGATCAGCAAAATAATGGCCCCCCAAAGGTGTCCACAGATTCCTAGAACCTTACATGAAAACGGTACATCATGCATGTGATTCAGGTAAAGACCCTGACATGAGGAGACTACCCTGGTGCTGTGGAATGAACGTTGTGTTCCGTCAATGTTCATGTGTTAAAATCCTAACCCTCAAGGTGATGGTATTAGGAGGTTAAGCCTTACGGGAGACTCTGCCCTCATGACTGGGATTAGCATCCTTATTAAAGGCACAAGGGAGCTTGTTTGTTCCTCTCACCATGTGAAGACACAGCAAGAAGGAAACCTCTATGAGAAAGCAGACCTTCACCAGACACCAAAACTGCTGCCACCTGGATCTTGCACTTCTCAGCCTCCAGCGCTATGAGAAACAAAGTTCTGTTATTTATAAGCTACCTGGTCTAATGCATTTCCTTGTAGCAGCCTGTATGGATTAGGACAGTGGGCTCATGTGGATGATGACGGTGTCTCCATTCAGGACTAAGTAAACACAAGTCCTTAACGGTGGAAGAGAAGGGGGAAGGAAAGAGCCACAGAGACATGTGGCCATAGAAGAAGGGTCCATGAGATGCAAGGCTGCTAATGGTGAGAGTGGAGAAAAGCCCAAAGCCAAAAAATGCAGGCAGACTCCAGAATGTGGAAAAGGCGAGACAAAAGATCCTCTACAGCCTGTAGAGATGAAGGTAGCCTTTCCAACACCTAGATTTTAGCCCAGTGAGATCCACATCACACTCTGACATACAGGAGTGTAATAAATTTGTTTTACACCCTGACATGGTGGTAGTTTGTTGTAGCAGCAATGGACTAGTAATATATAAATATATATATAAACACACACACACACACTACCCCCCCACCGCACATTCACACACACATAACTATATATATATATCCTGCCCTTCAAAATTGAAGCAGATAAACTATACATTAGCACTAACTTAGCTGGGTGTGGTGGCACATGCCTGTAGTCCCAGCTACTCAGGAGGCTGAGAGGGAGGATCACTTGAGCCCAGGAGTTTAAGATCAGCCTGGGCAAACACACTGAAGCCACATTTCAAAAACAAACAAACAAAAAACACAACAAATCTTTGATTAAGCTCATTTCCCAAATTTGAAGAGGAGACAATTATTAGATAAAGAGGAGAAAAGAGAAAGGTAGAGCTGCTGACTTCTGTGGTGGAAGCACAGGCACAGGCCCAAACATACTCCTGTCCTCCTGGCTTTCCTGTCCCTTCTCATAAGGGACACAGGAACCTCTCAAACTGAACCATGGATCACAGACCCATACTCAGAACTCAATACAGTTTTGTTCTATGATTTTTTATATATCTGTGTCCTTGTTTCTGCCTCCCATTCCCAACTCCCTTACTCTAGTTAGAAAAAAATGACTATTACCAAATATGAGTACATCCTCATGTACTAATGCCAACTGATCACCAGCTGGTTTTCTTCTTTTACAAAGTCATAAATCTTTAGGCTTTAACACATCTTCCAAGCAACAGAATGTTATTTTCCAGTTCATTAACACAAATTCTATATTTAAAATGAAGACTTCACAAGTTGATTTAAATAACATATTAACGAAAATAGACTGGCCATGGTTCAAACTGACATTTTAATTAAATGTGATGATAGGTTGAGTAACCTAGCAGTACTCTAAAATGACTTTTGGTTATGGCTTTTTCCATATTATGTTTAGGCTGAGGCATCCCTAAATGATTCAATCGTAATTCCCCTTCTTAAACATGAGATTTATCTTTACAAAATAATTTATTTTCTTAAAATTAAAAGCTAATTCTATAGTTCATGCATACATAATCTCAGTAGATATCAGCTGTATGTGTACACACATACATATAGGTATTTGTATATACACACATTACATAATTAAAAAAAACTTATTAGTAGGGTACCACCACGAAGACAAACAGGCTTTGTGTAATGTGATGGAAACACAATTGCAGGACAAACAACAGGCTGCTGTGAGGGCTGTATTTACCCTTTCTGCTCTAAGACTTGGAAAAAAATTCGATAATGGATATTTAATCCCCATAACAGAAAATTTAGGGTGCAGAAAACTTCCCACAATTTTTATAGACAATGGCAATAGAAAGGCATTCAATGCAGGGAATACACAATGTGACAGTATACAAAAATAAGGAGGTTGATGGTTTAGATTTAGAGACGAGAAAGAAATAGTAGATGATGTCATAATTCTCCTTTTATGGAGTTATGAAAATTCTTCATTTGATATATGGTCAGGTGCTTTCAAATGTCAATGAGAAAAATATTTAAAGGAAGAATCAAATCTAAGACGTAGAGAGATCTTTATAAAAGTGACCTTCAGGCCAGGCACAGTGGCTCACACCTGTAATCCCAGCATTTTGGGAGGCCCAGGTGGGCAGATCACGAGGTCAGGGGATCAAGACTATCCTGGCCCACATGGTGAAACCGCGTCTCTACCAAAATACAAAAAATTAGCCAGGAGTGGTGGTGTCTGCCTGTAGTCCCAGCTACTCGGGAGGCTGAGGCAGGAGAATCACTTGAACCCGGGAGGCAGAGGTTGCAGTGAGCTGAGATAGCACCACTGCACTCCAGTCTGGTGACAGAGCAAGACCCCATCTCAAAAAAAAAAAAAAAAAAAAAATTTATTCTAATTAGGTATAATCATCAGCACATTCTTGAGCACAACTATGCACACAGGCACTTCCGCATTCACAAGTCATGCTGTGTGCACACACTGATGCCCCTAGATTCCTTTTTTGAAGACATGGTGTCTTGGTGTGTCACCCAGGCTGGAGAGCAGTGTTAGGATCATAGCTCACTGCAGTCTCAAACTCCTGGGTTCAAGTGATCCTCCTACATCAGGCTCCTGAGTAGCCTGAACTACAGGAATGAGCCACCATGCCCAGCCAATGTTTTCATTTTTTTTGTAGAGATGAAATCTTGCTACGTTGCCCAGGCTGGTCTTGAACTCCTGGCCTCAAGGAATCCTCCTGCCTTGCCCTCCCAACATGCTGAGATTACAGGTGTGAACCATTGTGCCCAGCCACTGGATTCTTTATTAAGAAGAAAACTTGTTTGCTGACATGTAGGCAATGAATTGATGAATAGTAGTTCATAAATTACTAATTTACAAGTCAATATAAATGAGTTGAGTAAACACAAAGTAACAGCATAAATTAATAAACAGCTTACGACTTCAAGTTTCTTTTTTTCCTTTAAAATGTAGCTCTGACAGAGACTACTACTTGTCCATTCCATGGAAAAGTCAGAGATGGTTAAAATGTCAGAGGTACACTTACTAATACCTTGCTGCCTTTTGTGTAGCTTCCTTTCAGTACTTCACCAGTTGGGATTGACACACATCTCCAGCTGGGTTCAGGAGCCAGACAGGAGCACACAGAATGGGGAATCCAAAGCCATCTCTGACACTAAAAGCAATGAAAACAAAAATAACCAAACATATTATCAAGAAATGAATAAGAGATCGATATCAAATACAGTAAGAAGAGAAGAAAGCATTTAATCTGCCAGGCTTTCATTCTGACAAAATAATTTACAACACGCATGTCTCTATGTGACATGTGTGAATAGAAAAAGAAGAGGTGACAATAGAGTAAAGGATTCCTCTTCCAATTGTCTGTGATCTATCCAACCTTTGTTACAGGTCAGAGAGTTCTCCAATTTATAAATAAACAACAGAGATAATGTGGCAACCAGGACACAGAGACGTACTGAGAGTACCGCTCAGCTCTCTGTCTAGGCCTGATTCTGATGATCCCTGACAATGAGCGCTGTGAAACTTACAGCAGATCAATACACATACACACAAACACACAAAAGAGATACTTCATAGGCAAAAAGCACCAAAGATATAAAATAAAATGCCTGAAAGACCATAAAACGACTTCTGATGAAATGCTGTTTTCATTTTGCAGTAGTAAAATATTCACCACCAAACCTACAATTAGCTTAAAAATTACAGTAAGTACAGTACTTTTGGATCCCATCTCCAATTCACACCTTATCAACATGTAATAATCACACTGTAACTACAACAAAGCTGGATGGACTTTATATGCTGAATACAACTTGTACACTAAGAAGGAAATTTTTTGAAATACTGAGAATACAACATTTGTATGCCATGCTCTATTTCACAAGTTAAAAGAAAATACAATCATTTCTATTTTTAAATGTATTGAAATAAAATACAGAAAAGAGTATTCTAATACCAGTTAACATTAAGAGAATATAGCTCTAAACCAAAGATCTTGGATCTTCTAGAAAGACAAAATCAATCGGTATAAATTTGGGTAAGAAAAAAAAATTAAGAGATCAAGAAAGGAGAGAAGACATTCGCACAGAATCATCTCCAAAAATGGCTTTCCGACGCATTCGACCAGTTTTCAAGTCCATTTGTTTTTCCTCCTTTGGCATCAACAGCCTATATTACCAAGGAAATGCAAAATAATTCAATTTGTACATTAATCAGCTAATCTAGAAGTGGCAATATAGTCAATGAAAATACAAAGAAACAGAAAATGTCAATGAATTGCTTAAGATGTTTAAGATGACGTAGTGTAGGGAAAAAATTATCTGATAAACACTGGAAGAGTTAACAAGCAAACTCAGGCATGGTTCCCTAACACCACACTTCAAAAGAACTTACAGAGAGAATAAAGGAATAACCGTTAAAAAAAAATCGAATTTTAGAAAAAAATTGCTGAAAAGGGAAGTTAGTGTTTTGTAGATCTTCTGGAAAACTGATTAATTTCTAAGCTAAAAACACATGATCCTTAAGAGAAATGGCTGAGTCCAGGCCCAAGGCAGGAAGAGGACAAAATGAGCCTGGATCCTCTTGTTCTGTCAGAAAGTAAGAAATGCTCAAAGACTAACAGAGACAGTTGAAAGGGCACAGGAGACAGGCTGAAGGCTCCCGCAGCCGAATCTGGGACAGCATAGGCATCAGAAAGAACAATGACAGTGATGGAAAATAACCCATGGAATAAAATGCAAGTGCATTAGTCAGCAGTGATACCAAAATAAAGGGGAGAAGAGAAAGCTCTTTGTTAAAAATGCCAGGTAACAAACGTAGAAGGAATGACAGAGGAATAACATCCATTTTAAGTCACCAGTGCCATAACTGATAGAGAAGATCATCAGGGGGCTAAAATCACTGGATGAAAGAAAACTATATGAAGCTTTTTAACGTAGCACAATAGATAAAAGTATCAAAACATAAATTAGAAAAAACTAAAAATCATACCATAAGAGATGGATAAGTTAGAATACAGGAATGACAGGCCAGGCATAGTGGCTCACATATGTAATCCCAGGATTTTGGGAGGGCAAGTCGAGAGGATTGCTTGAGCCCAGGAGTTCAAGACCAGCCTAGGCAACATAGTGAGAACTCATCCCTAGAACAAAACAAAAAAAAAAATAGCTGGGAGTGGTGGTGCACTCCTGTAGTCCTAGCTATTTGTGGGGCTGAAGTGGGAGGATCACTTGAGCCTGGGAGTTCAAGGCTGCAGTGAGCCAAGATCACGCCACTGCACCCCAGCCTGGGAGACAAAGTGAGACCTTATCTCAAAACAAAAACAAAAACAAAGAAACCACAATAACAAAAAAAATTGGTAACAACAAAATCATGACTACATAAAGACTGTATAGAAAAAAATGCTCAGAATATAGAAATAAAATTATGTATTTTACCTGTAACTATATTAGAAGAGAGTATTCTTGTAGACAAGGATGACTAGAAGGATACGCAAAAATGAAAATAGCTAATAACACTCATTATGTCAGGCACTGTGGTAGGCAGTTTATGCACATTGTAACAAATTACATACTACGTTATCTCAAAATATTCAGATAAATTTTACTGGGAGTCATAAATCAATACAACAAAATCAATGTTTTGCAAACATCCACTAAGCATAAAGGTATACAAATTCCCAACCCAGGCTGAAAAATAATTCACTTAAGCCACACATCAGTGGAAACCTACCCATGGGAGATAATACAACATAATCTAAATAAAACTTTCAGAGACAAGGCATGTGGCTTCTGGACAGCCACAAACTCCCTGACTCTGCTCTAGTGTTTTGGCCACCAAAAGAAAGTCAAGTGGCATCAGGTCTCTTAAAAACCAAAAAAGCAACCTATGGAAGATGGCGTGGTATTTGAGGAATATTTGAGGTCTGTTGAAAAATGCATCCTGTATTTTTTTTTAAGATAAGACTCCCTCGTAATGTCAGGTAAGTGAAGAGCCCTCAGAGACACATGCACACACAAAGAAAAACAAAACAACACAGAATGAATCCCACCAAAATGTGTTATGATGGCAGAATTACGGGTGATATGATCTTCTGTAATATATCTTTTTATTAAAAATAGAAAAAAAGCAGACTTATCCTTGATTATCTACAGCCTCTGACCCAAGTGGTTTGGAATCGGAAAACAGCATCACTCGACTTGAAGCCATCTTGGCATCAATGGTGGAGTAGGTGGAGATGAGACTCTAGACCAGCTCATGGCTGGGCCCCACCTCGTCCTGTCAAGGCCACCAAGAAAGGGCACGTGAGGAAAGCACAAAGATCCTGGAGAGACACTGGTTTCACTCAGTTTCTCAAAATTATCTTAGACACATTTCCTGAGAACCTTTCTTAATGCCACAGAAACCAGAGAAGAAAATCCTTACAACAAAGCTTGAAATGGATCCCCATCTTCATTAAACTTTTCCAAAGCTCAGTGAGTATATAACCTGATAACCTAAACACCTAGCTAGAAAAACCTCAGTTCCAGTGCTACAACAATGCTAGCTTTTCTAACATTTTTAAATAACCCTGCTTTTAACCCAATAAAATTCAACTACAGAACTAAGAAATAAATATTGGAAATCCACTTTAAAATAATGAGGAGACCACTGTGAATGAGAAAAAGAAAAAGACAAACGAGCGCTGGAAAGCACACTGATTTTGTAGAAACAGAAATAAGCCGTGCAGGTGCCACGCTGGCAGCAGTGCCCATGCTGGGGCCACGAATCAAGGAGGCATGGAGGACAGGACTCTTCTGCTTGGTACAATGAAAAAAAGGTATTCTTTTTATTCTACATATTGACAATATGCATTTGGGCCTTTATTATAAGTACAAGAGAAAAATCTTCAATATATAAAAGCTGACTACATTACTTTTTTGGATTAAAAAATAGATTCTAAAAGAATAATGAGAGTTCAGGGCATTGACTCCTGCCTCACTGATGCCTGAAAACCGTGGCTGCCACCAAGGTCAACATAGACAGCGTCTTTGTCATACAGCACACCCCCAACTCCAGAAAGAGGCACATAAACCAGCTGCTCCTTATTTAAACAGCACTTCTTTTGTTGTTCGGGAAGAACTCAAGGGTCTGGGAGGAAACTGACGTCACTCATGGCAAAATCTTCTACCCCTGGAAGACAGGACCCAAAAAGCCAGCTTCAACTGACAAGAAGTCAGTAACTATCTACTGTTGACTGGGGGGTTAAAAACGATCCACAGTCCAAGGGCTTAACCCATGACCCTAAAGAAGGGCATTGTGCCACACTGGAACAGTGGCCCTCTAGCTACAAGACAAGAGGTCAGAGAAGAGGGATTCGGTAACACCTTTGCAGGCCTACACATAGCTGGCTTACTTTTAAAACCTCCAGCAAGGCCATCTTCCCTTGTTTGGTCATTTTTCAGTTTTCCTGAGAAATGAAGCCATCCCAAGAATCCTATGTGTAATTCTAGTACGTTCTAAAACAAGAGAATACCTGGCATGTGAATTTGGCTTTTATTTTTCAAGTGCGCTCCTCTTAAATAACCATAAAGTGACACCTGCCGGTCACATTTGATGCGTGTTCAGATATCCTCCGGGTTTGTCAAATCTTCCATCCTAGAAAAATAAACTCAATCATACAGCAGAAATGAATGCCAAAAGTTCCTATACCTCCTTTCATGTGTCAATGACTCATCACACTCTTGTCCACTAAGCACATCATTTAGAAACTAGAAAATGCAGAAATAAGGAAGCACCATTCACCATCCAGCAGAGGAAAAGGGGCAGGCACACAACTGTGTCTCTAGGCTGAAAGTGACATTCATTCTGTAAGACACCAGACAGGGAGATGACGTCCACCTGGGGTCAGGGATGAGTGAAGAACATATTCAGAAAATCCCTTTCTGGAAGAGGGAGAGCCTGTGCTCTGGGATTTGTACTGTGGCTTGCATTCTGGCAGGTGGAAAAAGGGTATTCCAGGCTGAGAAAACCACAGGACAAAGAAGAGCTCAAAGGAAAGAAACTCAAGGCACACACGAAGGACTCAAGCACCCGAGCACGAAGGCAGCATCACTGAAAACTGAGGCTGAACGTAGGATGGGGCCACATCCTGTAGCCTTAAATGCTTCCAAGTCCTCCCATTTTCCTAAACATCTCATAATTTATTTACTCCCAAAGGCACAGCATCTTTGAGCAATGATAGAAGTAGACATTTTCCATCAACTACACTTCTACCTGCACTATTCAAACAGGCACAAAATAAATCCTATCAGTGTTCTTTTTCTAGCCTTTTTAGCTTTGAAATATATGGCCCAGGAAGAAAAAGTTTACAATCACTTTTTACCTGTCTGCCAGGATATAAGGGTGAGAAGTTTGCCATGTGAGAGGCCTAAACTTCATAACTGTAATAAAATGGCCCAGATTGTGGATTTCTTGGTTTTGATATTCTCCATGCACCATTCCAGAAAGGTAGAACAGCTTCGCAACCTAAACATTAAAGGAATATTAAAAATTAAATTTCAATTAAATTCTCGTCAATACTGCAACAAAATAAAAGTTCTCAACAAGAAGCAATCCTAAGAAGGGAGACTTCCAGCAAAGCCACTGTCCTGAGGCTTCCAGAGCCTTGCTGGATTCCTTCAGGACTTATTAGAACCCCACAGAGGCAGACTGCTCTGCAGCCGAGCCAGGGCATCCGTCTAAGTATGGCGAGGAGAAGGAAGTGAGACATATCAGCACAGAAACGGTTCTGTGGCCAATGGACCAGAGCAGTACGGAAAGGAAGGGGCAGTGCCTGGTCCTGTACCTGGGAGAAACTTCTGATATACTCTATTAAGTCCTGACCCCAAAACACCCAGACATTGCCTGGTGCAGCAGGTATGGAGAGAAATGAGATACACCAAGAGGCCCAGAATAACCACTCTCTTGAGGGAAACCTTCCAGAGACTGGGAACACATATACAAAGGGAATTCAGGAGGCAATTCCTAGAGAGACGTTTAGTAACATCTCTTCAGTCTTTTTGTTTGTTTGAGACTGTCTCACTCTGTCACCCAGGCTGGAGTACAGTGGTGCACTCTCAGCTCACTCCACCCTCTGCCTCCCAGCTTTGAGCAATTCTCACGTCTCAGCCTCCCTAGTAGCTGGGATTACAGGTGCACACCACCACACCCAACTAATTTTTGCCTTTTTAGTAGAGACAGTGTTTGGCCATATTGCCCTGAGCGCGAAACTCCTGGCCTCAAGCGATCCACCTGACTCTGCCTCCCAAAGTGCTGGGATCACAGGCATGAGCCACTGTGCCCAGCCTCTTCAGTCTACTTTAAAAGGATTATACTGTTAGTTTCTAACAATTATTTCTCTTCCTACCTGGTAAACTTCTGTGCAGAACCTGTGTTTTAATCGCTTCTTTGTCTTCTTCAGTTGCTTATTATGCTTGAAGGAGTCGAGGTGGGTGAGAACTCCCATAATTTTAGGAAAGCCATGTACTTCACAGATGTTTAGAAACTCAAACGTTTCCATTTCGAACCCAAAGCTGACATCTATAAGCATCAGTACCTACAAGCAGAACACATTATTTCTCAAAGAAACTACCAAAACAGACCACCTACACTAGGGGTTGGCAACTGGCCCACAGGCCAAATCCAGCCCATCACCTGTGTTTGTGACTAAAGTTTTATTGGAACATAACCACATTAATTCACTTACATATCGTCTATGGCTGCCTGTTCACTACAACTGCAGAGCTAAGTAGCTGCAGAAGATATGATCCACAAAGCCAAAAATATTCACCTGGCCCTTGACAGAAAAGTACCACTGCAGACTAAATCAAATGACTACACAGGCATCACCCAGACAGAGAAACCACCACTGTCTGACTTGCTCTAAAAGGCAACCATAAGACAATGCCCACTAGGATATAAACTTCCATTTTAAGAATTCTAATGCATGAGAAGTAACTCAGAAAAGACTGGGTCTAACCTGGCCCTTACCTAAGAAATCTTTATTTAAAGAAATGAAGTTTTCTGTAACGTATTTTTAAGCCAAATAACAGGTCTCTGACGTCCAAAGAATGGGAACAAAGTGATAATCAATGAAATATATTAAATAGTTACAGAAAACCAACCTCTTTTTTCAATCTCCTCACAGAAAAAAAAAAAAATCTGTTTTTTTGCTGGGAAATACGCAATGGAAACCTCTATCTTGTATGTAAATTTGTATAACTCAATTGCTCAGAAATTTTTTTAAATAGCTACCAGTTTAGAATTAAGTAAAAAAAAAAAACAGTAAGATTATGATGAATGGTAGTCTATAAGAAAACATAAGCAGATAAGACCAATTTTTTTTTTTTTTTGAGACGGAGTCTCGCTCTGTTCCCCAGGCTGGAGTACAGTGGCACAATCTCGGCTCAGTGCAAGCTCTGCCCCCCGGATTCATGCCATTCTTCTGCCTCAGCCTCCTGAGTAGCTGGGACTACTGGCGCCCACCACCACGCCCGGCTAGTTTTCTTCTATGTTTTTAGTAGAGACGGGGTTTCACAGTGTTCACCAGGATGGTCTCGATCTCCTGTGATCCGCCCGCCTCGGCCTCCGAAAGTGCTGGGATTAGAGGCGTGAGCCACCGCACCTGGCCAAGATCAATTTTTAAAATTTAAGACACTTCAAAGATGCAAAATAATTTCAGAACTGATTCCTGGAAACTTGTAGTTTCAATATTAAAGATAGTTCTGTTTTTATCTTTCCATGGATAACTAAAACTAACAAAAAATGGAAACAGAAATGCCCATCTTTGATTAAACCAGGAAACATTCAAAACCCAAAACCACAGAATATATGAAGGTGGGCTTGTAGGAAAGCACAGCTGCCACTGCAGACCAAGGCAGCAAGCAGAGCTTTCCAGCAACACTGGACCAGCTCAAAGAACAGGTGGAATATCCTCACACCACATCTGATGCCACAGAGTGCCAAGGGGCAAGCAGCTGGTTGCAGGGTCAGGAAAAACAGGGAGCAAACAGTCCCTCAGCTGCCAATCTTTGTCATCTAAGCCAGTGTTACTCCCCTAATCCACACACGCATGTACACACCCAAATCCACATATTGTGTGTGCCTCTGCCGTACTCAGGAGGCTTTGACAACCCAGAACAGAGCAATCAACATAAGCTAGGCTAAATAAATTATGGTGCATCTACAGAATGGAATATTATATTAACAAGAAGGAGGCAGGGCTACAGTACTGATTATACACCTCCAAGATATATTACATGAAAAAAGCAAAGCCTAGAACAGTGTATAAAATAAGCTACCGTTTGTGTTTTTAAAGGGTGGCATGTGTGTTTATATGTATCTGGAAGGATACTGCTCTGCAGAGACCTGAGAGACCAGCGGTTACAGCAAGGAAAGAGAAAATGTGCCTTGTGTGTACCCTGCATTACAGTTAGAGTGCTTTACCAAATGTGCTATTTTTGAAACTCTTAAAAAGATTTACACAGGCATCTCTCAATGATGGTTAAGAGGCTGGGAAGGGGAGCAGGGAGGGAGGGACAAAGAGGGAAAGGTTAACAGGTACAAAAATACAGTTAGATGGAATAAATTCTAGTGTCCAATAGCACAATAGGGTAACTATAATTTATTATATAATTCAGAATAACCAAAAGAATGAAATTAAAATGTTCCTAACACAAATAAAATATAAATGTTTGAAGTGACAGATATCTGAATTACCCTGATTTGATCATTACACATTGTATGCTTCTATCAAAATACTACATGCACCCCATAAATATGTACAACTATTATGTATCCATAATAACTAAAAATAAAATGTAAAAGCATCTCTTAATATGTATGTCTTTAAAATTAGAAACTTGCTACATTTCAAATAAAAGAGAAACAAATGACTTCTATGAACTATTTGAATTATTTTAAGTATAAAAGATTCAGTAATCTTTACACAACTTTATATTGATTATACTTATTTTTACTAATAGTAGCATTACATGATCAAAATTTGAATGTTATTTAGTTTTCTGACATTACAATGGCACAACTTTAAAATCTGTATTACTTTTTCTTTCATATTTTAGGAGTCTTCCTGGGCCAAACTATAAAATCTGTAGCTCTAGAAAAAACTAAGTAAAAATGAAAAAACCAAGTTATCTGTCACCCCACACTTCCTAATCAATACGGCTTATTTTTTTGCTAATTTTTTCTTTTTTTTTTGAGATGGAATTTCGCTCTTGTTGCCCAGGATGGAGTGCAATGGCACAATCTTGGCTCACCACAACCTCTGCCTACCAGGTTGAAGTGATTCTCCTGCCTCAGCCTCCTAAGTAACTAGGATTATAGGGATGTACCACCTCACCTGGCTAATTTTGTATTTTTAGTAGAGATGGGTTTCTGCATGTTGGTCAGGCTGGTCTCGAACTCCCGACCCCAGGTGATCCACCCACTTCAGTCTCCCAAAGTGTTGAGATTACAGGCATGAGCCACTGTGTCTGGCTTTTTTTTTTTTTTTTTTTTGTATTTTGTTTTTGCTAATTTAAAAGATAGTTAATAGAATATCAGAAATAGTGAACGTTATCATTTCCATAAATGCAAGAGTGTGTACATTTTCCACACACTGAGTACTGCTACATTTTCTATTGATAAATTCTGACCACTTCTTCAGGCAATTCATGTACTTACTTTAGCATTATCATTAAGGATGAAGGTTCTAGGACCATCAGGAACAAGGGTCCCATCTTCACACAAGTTACTTAACTGCTGGGGGGCTCTATTTCATCTTATGTAAACTACAGATAATACCTACTCACCTCAAGGGTGTATCAAGGGCTTATGTAAGCTAAATTTGCAGAAAGCAGTTAGCACAGTGCCAGGAAGGGTCCAAGAAGAAATGGTACTTACTATGAAATATTTGTACGTATATATGTATGCATGTTAATGAGCTCTTATTAGCTGTGTTCATTAAAGGTTTTCTCCATCCTGTGATTTGCTTTTAGATTTTGGAATACATTTCATTGTGCACATTCCATTTGTATTATTAATATAACAACATTTATTACTATTATTATTATCATCATCAATTCAGTCACATCTACTGTATCTCTGATGAAGACCATGATTTCTTTAATAATCATAAAACTCTCTTCCCTTCATCACGGGGTAAATAACCTATCACAATGCTGTAAGTCTCCACCAGCAGCCCAGGCTGCCCCTGCTGACTTACCAGATCTGCTACTTTAGCCAGATCAATCATCATGTTAACGTCACATCCACATTCAATAATGGTGAGTCTGCGCTTTTTACCTATAAGTGAAAAGATGAAAATTTTACTTTAAAAAGACCCTGAAAAAACTCTAACCATCAACTCTAATTTTCATTTTTTAATTGCATCCAGTAAAACACCATATACATTTACGGAGTGTACCAGAAGTTCATTTTTATAGGCAAAAACTGGTAAAATAAAATAAATTCCATCCTGTTTTTCTTGCTGTGTTCTAAATTTAAATAATATCAAAAGTCTACCCAGATGAATACAAGTGCTCAAACAGGGAAAATTCTGACTGCACAGGCTCCATGATAACCATGATCCTGCTGTTCAGCTGCAGGCCAATGTCTTTGCCTCTATCAAAACTTCCCATGTTCCCACTATCGCTAAAAACATCCTCAAACATAATGCAACAGAATATTCATAACGATAATTATGTCTAAATTAAGGTAGTAAGAAAACGGTCAAGAAAATATGGGCTGGGCACAGTGGCTCACACCTGTAGTCCCAGCACCTTGGGAGGCCGTTAGGTGGATCCCTTGAGCTCAGGAGTTTTGAGACCAGCCTGGGCCACATGGGGAAATCCCATCTCTACAAAACCAAAAAAGAAAGAAAGAAAAAGAGAAAAATTAGCCAGGCATGGTGGCATACATTACTCAGGAGGCTAAGGTAGGAGGATTGCTTGAGCCTGAGAGGTTGAGGCTGCAGTGAGCAGTAATCACACCCCTGCATTCCAGCCTGTGCCACAGAGTAAGACTCTGTCTCAACAAAAGGAAAAGAAAATATGGATGCTCCAAATATAAAGAAAAACCTCAATCCAACTATATTATTGCAATAGCAAGAGATTTCAGAGTATACATTGCCATTCTACCACTGGAACTTTGTTTCATCTTCCCTCAAACTTGGAAAGGTCACCATCTCCCAAAGTAGACAAATTCTCCTAGGAAAAAGAGAAAACGCGCACCTCCACCAGCATGTGGCTTCATAAGGGCAAGCACGTGCACCTGGCACATAGGAGGTACGTGCTGTCTGTTAAATGATGTGTTCACAGTGACCAGGCCTGCTAGGCCCTTCCAAGGAACATGCTTGGCAAAGCCATAGAGCACTCAGGATAAGATATGTATCACATCCTCATCTCTGGGAACTTACCCTTTTCTGAAATTAAAGCTAACTTAGTGAAAGTATAACAGAAGTAACATGATATGACAATATTTAACATGTTCCACTCGAGAAAACAACAAACATACGCATGTCCCTCAGATGACAACAGCCACGCCAACTCTGTGTCTGCAGCGGCATCTCCTACCTGACACGATTGTCACAGGGCCTCTGATCTCGGTCAACTTCTGCCAGGTGAAGTTCCGAATGAGGCATTATATCAAAGTGCTCTTTCCAACTTTGGAGGCCCCGTCACCACTACCACTATTGGTGGGGGCTCTAGTGGAGTTCGATCAACCACGGGAATATGATGCTTTTTTGGTCTTCAAATCCTGAGTTCTATTCATTAAAAAAAAAAAAAGGAAACACACTTTCAAAATAGAGTAAAAGGTATCAATCTTATAAGTAGACTTTTTTAGTATACTTACAGATGTGAGTACTTTAGTATATTTTATAGAGAGTACAACAGACAATATATAAATATAATTAACTTGTCAATTATTAACTTCTGGCCCCCATCCAAATAACTGCTATTCAATAAAGATGTAACAAGATGACTTCAATAGTATAGAGAGTTGAAAATTAAACACTCTTTAAATCTGACTGTTTTATGGGTGATTTTAATAGTTTTTTAAAAACCAAAAGGTAAATACCGAGGCAGTGCATCATAATGGATAAGAGCAGAGGCTCTGGAGTTAAATTTGGCTCTCCTACTTACTGGTTATATGATTGGAGGGAACCCGTTTTCTTGACCTGTTTTCTTGTCCATAAAAAAGGGCAAGAATGATTCCTACTCTGGTAAGGCTGCTGGAAGCATTTAGTTGAATAATGTTTAAAGTACACTGCTAAGAATATCATAAGGACTCACTAAATAAAGCTATGTTAGTATTAAATATTGTAATTTTTGTATTTTATATTACAACCTCGTAAAACATATCCAGAGGGAAAAAGCACACTTATCACCATAGAAACAGTTTAAAGTTTAGGAATAAACAAATTCTATAAATTCTTGTATCTTGGGCAAGAAACACCAACCAGTGTGCAGATGCTGGAGGCAAGGCAGATTCTATGGTAAAGCTTCTCACGTTTTGGTAAAAGCCACACAGCATGCATCTCCATGTCCTTTGGAGCTGGACTAGACTTGTGAATCCAAATGTCACCTGTGAGAGGCTCCTACTATTTAAAAAGAATCAACGGAAGAAGCATCAGACTGTAGCTAAACATACCTGTGAAAGGATCGAGCCATCCACACAGCAGACTGAATTGCAAAAGCGTTGGGATTTCTCTTCCGGGCATCTTCTTCACCTCCTAGCTGAAGATCCTGCAGATGCCACCTCTTTTTCTTTTCACCTTTGGGTCCACTGTTTTTCTTTCTGTGTTTCTTCTGGTCCTTAGTCTCCATAGTTGGCTATTTACCAATAACGAGTAACTCTAACCTACAAGGAAGAAGGTTGGGGTAAGGAGATGGGAGAAGCATTTTACAATCCAGGCAATACCCAGGGAAAAACATTAAATTTCATTTATTTATGAAGAGATGGTGATATATTTGCTCACTGAACAAGGGTAGAAACTGCTTAACCATTCCCAATTTCATTTCTCTCTGTTATGCTATAAATTAGATGAGTTACCTCTGCTAAGGGTACATTTTATGGTTAAGTTACTTTTTATTCATCTTAAGTGTCAACATCACCAGTATCTACTTCTGCAAGGATGGAAATATTCTATATCTGTACTTTTCGGCCATTTAGCCTTTAGCCACATGTGGTCACTTAAAATGTACTTAGAGGAACTGAAAAAATGAATTTTTAATTAATTTCCTTCTAACTCTAAATAGTCACATGTGGCTACCATACTGGACAGCTCAGACCTAGATATCAATGGGACTAATGAAGTGGTTTCCTAACTTAAACTAAAAAATTGTAATAAAAAATTTGAAACGCTTTTATGAACTTCCAATAGAATCGCAGTATTACTTTTAGTACCTGTTGACTCTGTAAAACTCCTAAATTACAACTCATCTACATACATTTGAAAAATAGCAATATCTGTACGTGTGAGATACGACTGGTTCTAAATGATGCCTGGAGACCCCATGGACTTACAGAGAGCCTTCCAGTGATTTCTGAGGTACCTGGGAATCTGTGCCAATAAACTGGTAATCACTGAATTAGTGAGTCTTTTTAGGATATCGTGCTGCATAAAATCTGACAGCTTGATTGAAAAAAAGCGGCGCAGGGTGCCATTTCATTCAATTAAGGTCTTGTATTAATTCCGTTTAATAAATGTTTGTGTCTGTCTATGATGTGCTAGCCACTGTGCCAGTAAATGGATATACCTATGATCTCACTTGCAGAGAATCCAAACTAGTATCTTTCGTGCCATGCAATAAGGGCTACATTGCAAGGCTGCACAGGGTGCTACCGGAGCACAGAGGTGAGTCAGAGGCTTCCCACAGACACACACAGGAGCGGAAACAGAAAGTCTTTATATATCACCATAATGACAAGGAACACCGGCCGGGAGTTAGGAGAGCTGGGCACTAGGAACGCTTTGAAACTGAGTAGCTGTGTGATTTCAGAGATTATGTTGCTTCTCTACTATATTTTAGCTCCGAACTTGTACTAATGTTTCTCTTCCTTTTGCTCTTGGTGGGAAAGGCAGAATTAAAGGTCAACAGATTCGGCTCAGGTCTAAGTCGCCGGCCGGGACCACGTCGCCAGGAAACGACGTCTCCCCGACACCTTCCCTCCCCGTCCGGGCTCTCTGCAGGGATTCATCCCGTCACTCTCCCAACGACCCCCGGGCACACCTCAGGCAGATGCGAAATATGCTGCTCCTCGGGAGCAAAGATGAACCAGAGGACCGGGGGAGGACCTTCCCACTCGCACGACTCACGATCTTCCCAGTGCCCCACAGCCAGGGACCCCACCGCCGCCTACCCCAGCCCGCTGCACCACCGAACCTGCTCACAACTGCGAGTTCTCAGGTCCGCTTGGACACCGCCGGAAACGGAAATTCACAGTGGCGCCGACTCGCCAGAGGGAAACAAAAAGGCAGAAAAAAGAGACCGCCGCCTGGAGAACTTTCAGGGGAAAGCTCAGAGTGGGCGCCGGCGTCTGTGCGCCGTGCGTTCCACCGCGTCGGCGTCCCTCCCGATTCCGCGCCACACCCGCCCTCGGAATCCGTTGTCTCAACTCTCGCGGTGGGACTCCCGAACCCGGTACACCAAGCTCGCCCGAGTCTTCGCGGAAAGCTAGGGCAGCTGTGCGGCCTGGCGCGGGTTACTTGGTGCGGTGCAAAAAGCCAGAACCAGACTCATTTGGCAATGAGCTCTGGGTGTGGTCTCTTTTTTTTTTTTTTTGAGACGGAGTCTCACTCGGTCACCCAGGCTGGAGTGCAGTGGCGCAATTTCGGCTCACCACAACCTCTGCCTCCCGAGTTCAAGAGATTCTCCTGCCTCAGACTCCCAAGTAGCTGGGAATACAGGCGCCTGCCATTATCCTGGCTAATTTTTTTGTATTTTTAGTAGAGATGGAGTTTCACCATGTTGGCCAGGCTGGTCTCAGGTGATCCACCCGCCTCGGCCTCCCAAAGCGCTGGGATTACAGGCGTGAGTCACCCTGCCCAGCTGGTCTCTTGTTCTTTTTAAGCAAGACACTACATTGAATAGTGCAAATCAGTGGGCATTATGTTATTTGTAGCTCATTCTCAGTGCTAACAGCAAGAGAAAGTCTTGTGAAGCACAGCCCCTTGAACTATACTGGTGCGCAATTTTCCTTTAAGTGATAACAAATCTCAAATCAAGGCCTAAGGGTGGGACGCAATTGTTTTTGTTACTCATTTCTAGATGTCAGCTGGAACGTGCCGCCCTCTTTGTCCTAGCCCCACCTAGAAGTGCAGTGTTGGTGGGAGAATGTATTCTTCTCTCTGCTTTCAGGACCGTTACGTATGCTGGGGAGCCTGGCAGTTGGCGCCAGGCCTGACCCCAGACAGTATTTCCTTCAGCTCCAGCATTTGAATTCTCACTGTTTAAAAGCCTTTGGCACTCGGTTTGCATTTCTGTATTCATAAGTGTTAATTATTCATGAAAGCAAACTGTGGGAAAACTAATTCTTTAAATCACCTTTACTAGACCGTTTTTCTTCCTTGCGTTCATCCTTTTTCTTGATACTTATACAAATAATATAATTCTAAGTTCTGTCTGTAAAAATATTTAAACAATACAGATAAAGAACAGATCACTTTTTAATTCAGCCAGCTGGAACGTTAGGGATATGTTGGGAGTTAGGGGTTTGGTGTAAAGTAAGGCATTTTATTTTGTTTACATGGATAGCAAATTGCTTCAACAAGTTTATTGAATATTTCATACTTTTGCCACTGACTTAAAATTTTATATAGATTTTCATTTTATATTGAAATGAAAATTTTGCCAGTCTCTTTTTTTCTGCCTTTTTGTTTCCCTACGGCGAGTCAGCGCCACTGTGAATTTCCGTTTCCGGCGGTGTCTATTCAAAATAAGACTGTCTCTAGTTACTCCTGCTCTACCGGTGAGTTTACTCTGCAGTGTTCTCGTGGCCGTGTTTATAGTACAGTTGATGTCTTGGAAGGGAAGCCCTCCTGAGGCCCATTCTTCTTTTTTTCTAATTACACCTGTTTCTGAACAAGAATATATGCACATCTTCAGTTGAAAGAGGACAGAAAGATGGGTGGTGAAGACTGCTAACCCCCATCTCCACTTTGCAGACCTAACCACTGCTACCAAAGATACTCTGCTCACAGAGAAGCACAGGACTCTCAACCAAATATACCATTTTTAAAATACTTCATTAAATACTTTTGTTAGTCTACTCTTAGATGAACTTGAATATCATGTTATATTAAGTATCAAGTTATATTAAAAACTTCCTTTCTAAAAAGTGGCACAATACAACATTGAGTCTTCCCATCCAAGAAAATTGTAAAGCCTCTTCATGTCTCAGGCTCTGTTTTGGTGACATATTCAAGTCTTATAGTAGATTTTAAGACACTCGTAATGGGATGCGTATGTACCTTGATTTAGTAGTGCTTAAATACTTGTTGAAGGAATGATAGCTTTAGGCTGAGCTAGCTCCACTTTTGTGATGTTATTTGTACTTACTTGATGTTCAATCCCTACACTCTGTTTTTTCCGTCAGAAAATATAGTCTAATTTGCTGGGCGTGGTAGCTCATGCCTGTAATCCCAGCACTTTGGGAGGCCGAGGTGGGTGGATCACCTGAGGTTGGGAGTTCGACACCAGCCTGAGCAACATGGAGAAACCCTGTCCATACTGAAACTACAAAATTAGCCAGGCGTGGTGGCACATGCCTGCAATCCCAGCTACTCGGGAGGCTGAGGCAGGAGAATCGCTTGAACCCGGGAGGCGGATGTTGCGGTGAGCCGAGATCGCGCCATTGCAATCCAGCGTGGGCAACAAGAGCGAAACTCCGTCTCAAAAAAGAAAAAAGAAAATATAGTCCACTTTATTGTATTTTCTAGGAACAGAAAGCTGAAAAAGTGAGTCTCGTCTCTATTGGTGAAAGTGTACCTTAAATACATTCATACACACACACTCCTAATTAGCATTAAATGAGAATGTGCTTTGACTTTAATTCATTATATTTGTTCAACAGAGAAATTGGAGTTGACATTTCATTCTTTCAATTACCCCCTCTTACAGGACATTAATGCACACGCCTGTGTTACTGGTAAACCCATCGGCCAAGGGGGCATCCATGGACGCATCTCTGCTACTAGCTGTGGTGTCTTCCATGGGATTGAAAACTTCATCAATGAAGCTTCTTACATGAGCATTTTAGGAATGACACCAGGGTTTGGAGATAAAACATTTGTCATTCAGGTAAAAAAAAAAAAAAAAAGTTTCCTTAATAACTGATAGACATTAAATTTTTTAATGTTTTTAGAATTGTAATTTTGAAATTCAGTTATCTTAAATCTCTTAAATTTTAGAGTGGTGGTTTTCAGAATAATAGATCTTTTCTTTTTTGAACCTTGGTATGATTCATGTCACTAGAACTGATTTAAGCATCTCTCAAGTACATGTGAAACTATTACCAACTATCACCAAATTCAACCAAAATATTGGTCAGTATTAAAACTTGAAATTGTAGCTAGAAGGGCAAGTCTCTTAACATAATTTTCTAAGTTTTGTAAGTATATAGAAAGGTTTACACATTGACCCAAATTTGTTTGATGTGTTAACATGTATTTTACTTAGGAGAATCTTAATTAAGTTGAAATAACTTTAAAACAGAAGTTGTAGCTGGGCATGGTGTCTCAGGCTTGTAATCCCAGCATTTTGGTAGGTCAAGGCGGGTGGATCACTTGAGGCCTGGAGTTCGAGACCAGCCTGGCCAACATGGTGAAACGCCATCTCTACTAAAAGTAGAAAAATTAGCCCGGCATGATGGCGGCACCTGTAATCCCAACTTACTCGGGAGGCTAAGGCAGGAGAATCACTTGAACCCGGGAGGCGGAGGCTGCAGTGAGCCAAGATTGTGCCATTGCACTCCAGCCTCGGCAACAGAGTGAGACTCAATCTCCAGAAAAAAGTTGTATTCTTCCAAATTAGTGACATCCCTTTTTACAACATAGGACATCTGATCATCAAGGACTTAGGACCTGGTGGTGTACTTAACACCACTGCCATTTGTCTGTTTATTGATTGATTGATTGATTGAGATGGAGTCTCACTCCATTGCCCAGGCTGGCATGCAGTGATGTGATCTCGGCTTACTGCAGCCTCCACCTCCCAGGTTCAAGCGATTCTCCTGCCTCATCCTCCCAAGTAGCTGGGATTACAGGCATGGGACACCATGCCTGACTAATTTTTGTATTTTCAGTAGAAACAGGGTTTCACCATGTTGGCCATGGCTGGTCTCGAACTGCTGACCTCAAGTGATCCACCTGCCTCAGCTTCCCAAAGTGCTGGAATTACAAGCGCGAGCCACCATATCTGGTCATCACATTCTTAAACAGAGAATTTTATTGTTGAAGAGAAACCAGTTAGCACATTGTTTCTTTTGGTAAAAGAATTTTGAGAATTGCTTCTAAATGAACAGAATGTGGATTTACATTGGTCAGAATATGACTCTTGCTGTCTATACCAGGACTTTAATTTTTGTGTCATGGATAATTGTTCTTCACAGGGATTTGGTAATGTGGGCCTACACTCTATGAGAAATTTACACAGTTTTGGTGCTAAATGTATTGCTGTTGGTGAGTCTGATGGGAGTATATGGAATCCAGATGGTATTAACCCAAAGGAACTGGAAGACTTCAAATTGGTATTAATACATTTTTATGGCATAGACACTAAATATAAACATTTAAACTCTGGTGCAGCTATTAATTGTGATTTTCAATCAATGGCAGCAACATGGGTCCATTCTGGGCTTCCCTAAGGCAAAGCCCTATGAAGGAAGCATCTTGGAGGCCGACTGTGACATACTGATCCCAGCTGCCAGTGAGAAGCAGTTGACCAAATCCGACGCACCCAGAGTCAAAGCCAAGGTGACAACATTATAGAAACCGGAACCAACATTATCAATGTGAATGACGTTAGGGGGGTCATAGAAGAGTCTGATTGAGTTTTCTCTTTCTTTTTAGCAGCTTTATTGGCACATACTGCACATACCATACAGTTCCCCCATTTAAAGTAAATAATTTAACAGCTTTTAGCTACCTGCACAGAGTTGTGCAACCACTACCAAAGCAAACGCATCTGCCTGACACTTCTGTAAAAACAAAACAAAACAAAAACCTAGATAAATAGAAAAGTGAAAGGTAGTTTTATACACTTTGCAGAGCAAAATAACCTCTTAATTTAATTTTAACTGAAACTGTGCTTCTCCCCACAGCCCCCTGTTCATATATGCACATCTCTTGCCCTCAGTGGAGGGGATTTGATGGTGTTGTTGGCATTTCTCTATGTTCCTGACTCTCTTGCAGATCGTTGCTGAAGGTGCCAATGGGCCAACAACTCCAGAAGCTGACAAGATCTTCCTAGAGAGAAACATTATGGTTATTCCAGTAAGTCATCTGTATTTATTAGGCTTTATATGTACTTAGAATCATAATTGTCCTTTGCAAGGAATTTGGAGGAAGAGAGGAATTATTAGTCTCCCAAGCTCTAGTGAATTCATCTTTATTTCACTTTTGAGAAAATATAGTAGAAGCATGATTAATTCTAAGCCTGTTACTTTTCACTTTGATCTAAACATTTATTCCAATTTCAGGCTCTTTACTGAATGTCTTTAGCCTTCTAAGAGTCTGGTTATATAAATGTGTACTGTGTTAGAAACACTATTCTAACTTAAGCTCTAAGATTTTCTGTATGATTCCTAACCTTATGCATTTCAAGTGCCCCTTCCGGCTTTACTCAGAAAACTAATATGAGGAACACATGCTCAGGTTTTTTTGGGTTTTCTACTGCAAAAATCTCCCAGTCTGTCAACTGTCTGTGGACTTTGCCCATAGTACACCTTAATGCCCCCCTCCCCCCCCTTTTTTTTTTTTTTGAGACCCAGTCTTGCACTGTCACCCAGGCTGGAGTGCAGTGATGCCATCTAGGCTCACTGCAAACCCCACCTCCCAAATTCAAGTGATTCTCCCCACTCAGCCTCTGGAGTAACTGGGATTACAGGCATGCGCCACCACGCCCAGCTAATTTTTGTAATTTTAGTAGAGACTGTGTTTCACCATGTTGGCCAGGCTGTTCTCAAACTCCTGACCTCAGGTAATCTGCCCTCTTTGGCCTCCCAAACTGCTGGGATTACAGGTGTGAGTCACTGCACCCCACTACATGCCCTTTTTTCCCCCTTTTACCTCTCCAAATTTTCATCATTCACTAATGCCTAACTCAAAACATTCTTTCTTATTAAACATGTTTTACTACTCAAGTATTATGAACGCCTTTGTAATTTATTATCTATAATATCATATGTCACTTACAACATAATCTTTGAGATATTACATGTATTTTTATAGTATGCCCTCGATATGTTAGATTGTGTTTAATATAGTTACACCTTTTATGATGCCATTGTACCTAACGTAGTGTTTAGGAAACAGCTGTCTATTTATCGATCAGATATATTTGCTGAGATCCTTAAAATGTGATTGCCATCACCCATCATGCGTTATTGTTAGGTGATTCATTTATCAGTACATTTTATTTGGTCATAAAGTCTCAACAAGGTTTTATTATTGTTTTACAATGAATGTAGCAATAAAACCTAATAGAAAAGACTAAGTAAATGTTCTTGTTAGTAAAGCTTATGTGCGTATGTTAAACATATTGGAAAGCTGTTATTCCTATTACATCAAAAGTATTGATTGACTTTGAACTTCTAATTGTGCTTGCTTACTACTTATTTTTCTCAAATTGTACATAAACATTGCTGTTAATTGTATAGCAAAATGTCTTATAACACAGTGATACATGTATTAAATCATTTCCTGATACACATACATCCAGTGGCATATAATGGCACTCTAACCAGTTTCTACGGAGTTAATTCTCATGATTATTGTCATGATGATCTTCACTCTAGTAGGAATGCTAAACATGTGATTATTGTTTTTGAGATGATGGGGTGCTAAGCATTGTAACATTGTCCTGATTGAACTACTACGACTAACTATTGAAAAAAGGCTGCATGCAAAAAATGAAAACATAAAAATGGAACTCATTTAACCAATTCCCCCAACCTTGCCAATTTTCCAACCCCAAGTCTGGACATATAAAACATTGATTAAGGGATCAGCAACAAATGCACACATGGTATTAATAATCTTTTCAGAACCAAAGCTTGACTAGATTAGGTTTCTTAATAGAAGGAGAGAGTCGTTAATTACAAATTCGCTTCAAATTAACTGAGATTTGCTTCAAGATAACTGAGATTATCTTAATGAAGAAGTCCCCTTAGATAACTTCTCTTTAGGTTCATGGCCAGATGAATAAGAACTGATTGAGTTAGACTTGTCTGTTTCACTCAAGACTTTAACAACATAGAAACGGTTCATTCCTTCTGTCTCCTACCTTCATAAAGTCT
The DNA here is from genome assembly GCF_028878055.3 of Symphalangus syndactylus. Taxonomy (NCBI): domain Eukaryota; kingdom Metazoa; phylum Chordata; class Mammalia; order Primates; family Hylobatidae; genus Symphalangus; species Symphalangus syndactylus. The sequence continues at coordinate 86,635,071 of NC_072426.2, forward strand.
CAAAGACTGGAGCAGATGAGTGCTTAATCATTACCAATCTTGCTGAGGCTTTGCTGAAGTTGACACTTTGGTAACCTTTGGAAAATAAGACACTCTAAAGGCTATATCACAAGGCCTATGAAATTTGTTAAAATTTAACAAACATTTTGAAAGAAATAATAAATATCTACATATAAACATATCCAATATATTTTTCTCAAAACACCTACATACATACATACTTACATCTTGAAGTAAACTTTCTACTCACAGGTTAACATCTATCTTTATCTATTTATCTATTACCTTTGAATAAATGCAAAGAGTATCTTTTCAGCTTCCTGCACAATATTAATAAGGCAGCATTTCTTAAAAGAATATATGCATACAGTGAATTTTTCCAACATCAAAGCCAAAGTGTTGATTTTTTCTACATATTGAATGACAAAATATAGTCTTTATAAAAAGATAATACATTTAAAATTTATTAACTTCCTTACTTAAATTCTCTAGTTAATCTTGCTTTTTATAAAAAAATCTTTTCATTGCAAAGAATTGGCAATTTTATACACACACATATTTATATAGTTTCAACTTGAAGAATTATAGTAAAGGGTATCATAGCTTCAGTATGATTAACTTAGAACAGAGCTGTAGGGCACAAATAACCTTAAAATTTTATCAGTAAAGAACTATCACAGGCATTTATTTCAGTGTCATGGATCTATCTCTCATCAGGGCACCAACAGATTTTTCAGACATCCCTCAAAATACACAAAAGGACTGGATGTCAATTCATAGAATTCTACTTGAAAAATGTTTTCATTAAACCACTTTATCAGCATCTACACTTGTTACAAATTTCTTCCAAGGTCTATAACGAATCTTTCTACTCAATTTTGTTCCCTTTCTCCAATTCATTCTGTGTAAGTTTGAAGTGGTTAACTACAAAACAAGACCATATACCAATCCAAGTATAATATAAAGAGAATCGTTGCATTTACATGGCCCCTAGAAAATTAAGGAGCATAAATCACCTTTCAGGTGATCCTGAGAACGCATGAACAAGTCTTGTACTCGATGACTTCTTCTTTAAAAAAGCTATTCATTGCACAATCTTCTAATAATAATAATTCATTTAGAATAATGCATAAGCCCCTGATTCTAATAAATCTACTGCATTTTCATTTTGCCATGTTTTCTTCCAATTTCCACTAATTCTTATGGTTTACATAAGATACTTATATAACAAATAAAACTTTGTGTTTTCTTCTTTTTAAATGTAATATTTCCATGTCAGGCTTCCTTTCTTTGATGGCACATAGCCCTCTAAAATATCATTTTTTATTTTCACAAAATATACCATAATATACCATAGAGTTTATGTACTCAATGAATTAATTGATCTCTTTGTTTGGAACATTTAATTTGTTGCAGCTTTTGCTTATTTATGCCAATACAATTAGCTATCATTTGTTTATTTTCCTCCGGATAATTTATCTGTGTTTAGCTGCTTATACTAGGATTATAAACTCTTTACTTTTTTCTATCTCTGAAAAGTATCATCAAATTGCTTTCTAAAATAAATATAACTAGTTATACTGACACTAACAGAATATTCCTGTACCCATGTGAAAATAGTATTGCAACACTGGATATTATCAAAATATTTATTACTTAAACATACTATAAATAATTCAATATTTAATTATTGGCATATTGTGTTTTTATTGATTTAATTATAGTACATAAGCAAATATCCACTGACTCATATAAGTAAATTATATTCTTATTCTTATCTACTTAGGAAAATAACTTTCCCAAATCATTTATATTTAGAAGAACTAGTCTAGGGAACATTGCTGCTTGCAAATAGCTCTAGAAAAAGGTACAGACTTGATTATGTAAATAAACCTATCTGGCAACTCACTATATTTCTTTTTAAAAAATATGTAAATATGAAAAAAATTATGTATACAATATTGAGTATAATGCAGAATCTCAATACAGAGGGATATTGGGAAAATATAAACATAGTTTTGTGGCCAAAGCACCAGAGGTTTCTTCCAAAGACTTTAATCACAAAGGAAGATCCATTAAAATGGTATTCTCCCACAATACACAAGCACAATAATTATGGTCAGAATTCAACATATTTATTTTAATTTAACATACCAAGCATGGTTCCTTATTGAGTCACATGAAGAGGCCTCCTTGAGAGGGAAGGATGGCATGAGCACTTCAGGCTAATAGAGAAATGGATCCAGAGGAGGCAAGAGAACCACGGGAAGCAAGAGAGGATTCCTAGAAAAACCCTGCTTCCAAGTCTCTGCATATGTTTCCAGCACCTACTTCAAAATGTTGTGATAAGTATTAAATGAGTTACTATGGACAATATCCTCTAAATAGACCCTGCTGTGCAATATCTGTTGGCTGGCTACCTACTATTCAGGTCTGTAGGCCCCAGAAATTAAGGCATTTCCTTGCATTCCAATACTTTTCTCATCTCCCTCATCTGCCGTGACTATATTATGTTCATATTTACCTGGGACAGTTCTGGTTCTTGCTTACTGTCAAGGTGTTATTACTCCATGTTATAACTCCATTGTATGGTGTTAAACACTCCTTTTTTCTCTTATGTTCAAAAGTCTCCCATTTTACACAATAATTTTTATGGTCACCCTATATTACCCTGTGTATTTTCCCTCCGTAATACTTGTCACCATCTAATATACTGTATATTTATTGCAGATGCATTTATTGTCTGTCTTTGCCATATGTAAGCTCCACAGAAAATAATCTGTCTTTTTAATTCATTGTTCAATGTCTATAAATATGTCTGATACAAGAAAAAATCTCGAAAACTATTAGTTGAATGGATGAACTAACCATTTTGAGCACGGTAGAGCTACAGCTGGGAGAGTTTCATGCTTAAGGCAAGAGTGAGAAGAGTCCAAGCCACTCAGAGAGCCAAAGTGGGACAGGTGATGGAGGTGGTCTGATCAGCTATAAAGGGAGAATTGCTGCAGTCTTTAAAGCCAGAAGACACTTTCTGGAGACAACTTTAACATTAGTAAAAGCTTTTTAAAGAAGGCTTTCTTACTACTTTAAAGAAGGATTTCTTTAACTACTGCTGTTACTAAATTTGCATTCTCTTAATGTTAAATAAAGTTGCCTTGATCACTTTTATCCTAAGATATCTGGGGCTTATAATTGGAGATGGGGATTGGTTCACAAAAATACTGTGGTTTGTACTGTATAGTTTGTATTGTATAGTATGTACACTTAATTCCCCTTAAAATTATCCCAATCATAGACTGTATTTTAGTCAGTCACAAAGACTGTTGTATGTGCAGAATATAACATGACAACTTGACGGGTGTTGAAAAGAACGGCACAGCAACTCACCAACTGTATTTCACATTATTAGTATAATCACAAAACATTTATTTGGGTCCTGTTGGCAAAGCATGCTGCTGAATTCCAGAAAGAGTTTGAAATAACTTCTCTTGATATCTGAAATACTTGAAAGTATTTATATTAAATATAGTGTACATAACATAGCACATTTAACACAACAATTTGAGCTTTATTGAATGTCTGTTGTGTTCCAGATATTGATGTAGGCACTGGGAGGACACCCCATCTGCCATCAAAGAGTGCCCCATCCAGTGGGTGAGAGAGACAAGGAATAACTTTTGTCCAATATCATTGGAGCTAAGAGAGTATTAGACAGCGTATTAAAGGAGCAAATCCAAATGTAGAGTGTGTGGTGATTGAGCTCTGCTTTGAGTTTCCACTGAGGAAAGTTTCTTGTCAATGTACTAAATGGATAGAAGGATTTATGTTTAAGGGGTTGGTCTTTCAAACTTCTTTATGATAATGACAGTGACTACTTTCAAGTGATACCACAGGGATTGAAGAATCGTCTACTCTAGGAGCTTGTATGAAAAAGATGAAACCATAATCTATTTGTTCCAAGAGAAATAAAATAAAATAAAATGACATCCCAGATTCTCTTTCAGTGTTTTTCTTTTATGAAATGCATCACTTGCCCCTAGGGTATGTGATCCTGAAACTGTTTATCTAATGTTCAGGGATAAGAGGGGAGTGTCTGCCTATTTCTGTGTGGAAGGCTTTCCTGTCCTATAGACTTTCCATTGCCCCTAAAGCAATGCCCTTTTTCAGGGAACTTAGAAATAATCCTGTTAAACAGGCTTACCTTTGCACTGTATTAATATTCATATTTAGGCAGTGAAATGGCCTTTACATTTTCCTGACATGTCAGGAATAGGCTTAAGTTTTACTTTCTATGCAGTCAGCCTTTCTAAGAGAAAACACGGGGTTTCAATTTGTATTTCTGAAAACCAAAATAGACCCATCTTACATAAATGAACAGTGTCATTGGCTGCAATTTACATCTCAAGGTAAATGTCATTTCCCTGCTTACTGTTGAAGCTTTAAGTTCAGGCTTTGAAAAAAGCGCTATCTGTTCCTGTTATTATAAGCTACATTCCTGACAGCTCTCACATTAATGACAGCAGATTGCTTGCTTAGTGTCTTCCTTTTTGGAGCTTATTTTGTCATCATTCACCCATTCTTTGCCGGCTCACAAACAGAATACATTCTATTGAGATTTGGAAAAGTTATAAGCTTTTAGACTCAGAAGGTAACTTCTTTTTCTGGGTTACTTGACAACTGACCCACAATTTACTTAGAAATGGAAGCCTACACACCTTAGCTAGGTTCCGTTAAGGTAGGAAGGTGGATAGAAATTTACCCTTTCCCAGGTATCACATGTATGCTTAACACATTTAAGAGTAAGGATATGCTGTCATGAGGGATTGAACCAAATAAAATAAATTTGATTTTGTGTTTTTTCTGCAGTATGAAAAAACAAACCTGATTATGTTTTTTAAAAAAATATCGAAAACTATCTTATGTAGTCAACATACAATAAGCAAATTGTTTTATATCATTCAGTGACTTTTATAAGATTATACAGCTTGAAATAGCTAATGGGAAAAATATAGAATGCAGAGTGCTGAAAGCTGATTCTTTAAAGGAGATTTATTCTTGTAAAAGGATTTTGACAATATGGTGATGATGATATAGTCTGAGGACTATTGTAAAAGGAAGATGATGATATTGGATAACAACATGTTTGGAAAGGAAAAAGATAAAAGCAAAATATTATGTCATTTCTGGTTGTGGTAGATAAGACGGTTGCCTGTTTAGAAACAATGAGAATAGGAATGTTAAAGGAACATTTCAAGAGAAAAAAATGGTAACCCTAAAAGCTATGCTTCCATATCTTTGAGATGAGATGATATTCATGAAAGCTCTTTTAGTTATTTGGAAGACAGTAAGTAGATGGAGCCAGATTGCTATACGCTATTATTATCTGAATGAAAAGCTACATTTTTCTCTGAAACTTAAATTGTTGTGACATATAAAAGAAGATGATGGTAAGACTTCTAGTGGAGGTTTTTTCTTCATCAAATATAGCATAATAGACCCTTCCATATTAAAGAGATGTCAGATGCCATAGCCAGGGCCACAGGATACAGAAGGCTATGTACTTGTCTGGAAGCTTGAGCTGCAAATGTGTTATGTGAAAAAAAGACGAAGTCATATTACTCAAGGTTTAAATGGATAAAAATAAGTCAATGCAAATCTTAACATATTACTAGATTATTAGATCCTTGACCAATGGTGATCAATACTTGAAGACATTGATGAGAAATCATGAATTATTTTTCACTCTTTATATTTTCTTTTCACATTGGGAAAAATAGTACAATCTTTTTTTTTTTTTTTTTTTTTTGAGACGGAGTCTCCCTCTGTCGCCCAGGCTGGAGTGCAGTGGCGCAATCTCGGCTCACTGCAAGCTCTGCCTCCCGGGGTTCACGCCATTCTCCTGCCTCAGCCTCTCCGAGTAGCTGGGACTACAGGCGCCCGCCACCACGCCCGGCTAATTTTTTTTTGTATTTTTAGTAGAGACGGGAAAAATAGTACATTCTTGATAACAATTTTGTGGTTAGTTGCTTCCTAATTCCTTGCCAACATACTCTCCTCATCTGTTCACTCATTATATGCCAATGTACCACTTATCTGAGGGTGACGCTTACTATTATTACACAGGAACACATTATAGAAAGGAATAGGGCAGTTGGAAGAGAGAGTATGCGTTTTCTGATTTTTTTTTTTTTTTGGTCAACAAAACAAACACAAGAATTATGAATCAGAATGGGTCATGTGGCTTCTAAATGATGAGAATGTTATCACAAATGTGATTCTGATTGTACAATTGAAAATAATTCTGATGGGTGAGAGAAGGATTAGTTTCCCAAAGAAAGCAATGTAACTGTGCAAAGACTGCAATGGTAAACTTGGATTTTTGCAAGAGGACATGAAGCAAAGACTGAAAAAAGTCATAGAACCCAGGGCAAATACAGAAGACTGACATGGTATGATAAGAATGATGTTAGCAAGGAGAAAGCCTCAAATTAGCATCCCAGAACTCATCTTCCTGGGAGGGCACAGCTTGGATTTGGGGACATCTTCTGTAGTCTATAGAGATGCTATTATTTCCACTGACAGAGATCCATTGGGGTGTCTCCTCCACTAGATTGCGATCTCCATAAGAGAAGATAATGTGTTTTTATGTCTTAAACTCCTAATGAAGTCCCTGTTATAAAGAAAGGAATTTAATAAATGTTTGTTGAATAAATGAAATATTGTGTACACATGTCAAGGGCAGCAAAAAGCAGGGTGGGGATACTTTTAAAAGTCATATATGATACAAGAAAATCAAAGAAAGGATACACTTGCTGCTGGCAGTCAACAACAAAGAATACAGATCTCTGGCATTTTGAACTTGTATTTCCTGTCAATAAAAACAATCTTGAAACAAAAGAAGATGCACTAAACCTAAGAGAGGTTGGATGCTTAATAAGAATGATTAGTGTCCCTGGGTTGACCAGTGCTCATTATAACAGTGAAAAACACACCCTTGGGTAGAGATTGAAGATGTTAATGATTCACCTGATATAGGCACTAGCATGTGCAGCAATAGTGCATGCGCATCCAGAGAACAGCCCAGAGAGTGCTTAACAGTGACACCCGTTCCCACCCCTTCATGAACAGTCATGTAAGGCTTCCATACAGGAGGTTTCCCCAGTATCAGTCAATGCTGTCTCACCTTTGAGCAGCCCACTCTGATCAGCTGTCAGAGGGTACATTCGCTTTGCAATAACCTCTCTTGCTTACTTTTACGTTGGACTCACTCTCAAAGTAAGACTTCTTTTGTGCAGCAAATGCAAGAACCTGAACCAGCCCACCAGCAACACAACTGCTACCTGTACCCTAAATACACAGATGGCCTGCCCAATTATTACTTAAATTTGCAGACAAAAGTCTACCCGCCCCAAATGCTCACATCACTGCTGAAGCCGTATATGTACATATATATGTGCCCAAATACAAACATGTACAATGAACACAGTACCCATATATACTGTGAACCTTGAAAGGGCTAATCCTTCCAGATGGATCATGAGTGGCTGACTGGGCCTAAACTCAAAATGGAGCCAAGCAGCCATTTGCTGACTGCAAGTCTCACACATGTACCCTGCTTCCTGCAAAAACCACGTACTTGTGTCACTTTGGGACTTTCACAGCTGTCTGTTCCTGTTTATGTCACCTGAATCAAGGGGTACCATTTTGTCCTATGGACTTAAGAAATAGACTGTGACTTTCATCAGCCAATCAGAAATAAACAAGCTTGTGTCCCTCATTTGCAGAGTGAACCAGATTGGGAATCTGAGAACGAACTTTCTCTATAAAAGATAATACCTCTCTTTGTTCTTTCAGAGTGTACCTTTGTTTTGCACTGAAGGCTGGGACTCCTTGATTTGCAAACAGCTCACTGGAATCAAATTTCTATTTTTTTCTTTTGTTGTTTTTTTAAGAAAATCCTTTTCAGTGGATTTGTTAACAGTACATAATGAGAATCCTATAGGCATAGGCTCAAAAAAAAAATCACAAGGTATACGACACTTGTGTCATACATCACCCAGAAAAGAATCACATACAATCCCACAGCTCTAAACTATAGGAATCCATGATTCTTGAATGCAAACACAACATACACAGCCTCTCTGTTTCCAAATACATGCACTGAACCTCCCACATCTCCCAGAATACAAAATACAGAAACCACATAAACTCAAATACACACAAAACCACAAACTATTTTTATCAAATACATATAAGTCCACCTCACAAACTCTGGGAACACACATACAAGTGGCAACACCAAATTCTGCGAGTATTACATTTCACAACAGACACAGAGGACCACTAAGTCTTAATATACCCAAAACCCCTCATATACACACTCACAAACTACCCATGAATACACACCCCACCCTCCCAGATAAAACCCATACAATACAAAAAAAAACACAAAAACACCAATAATACTCTAATATACGCACACAACTTTCATATACCTATGGGCACATACACACTCACGCAAATATCCCCAATCTCTGAGTGTATAAATCCCCTGAAACACTATCCAATCAATATGCTACATCTCCGGAATATAACCTCCTCACCTCATCCCCTAAACATGCCCAAACACATGTATGAACATCCTAGCATTCTCCAAAGAAATACACTTTAAATACTAACAATCCCATATTCTATAAATAGACTTAGATAATTCATCTATCTGCTGATAAATATACACACAAACCAGTATACACATCCAAGATGCATGGAAATATCTCCAGCATATCATTTATAAATACCCATAAAAACACTTCCCAATCCCAAATTATCCCAGTCTAGTATGAACCAGCTCCCACATTGCCAAGTACTAACCAATAACCACATCAGATACCTCTAATACATAGAAATTCAACTCTCTCACTCTCCTGTATAAAAAGAGAACCCCATCTCTCTATCAGACACAGACATACTAAATTCCCAGAATATATAACCCTAATAACCACTTACTGAAAAATACAAGCACATAGCTCCACAAAACATTCATCTAAACCGCCATGCCCTTGAACACACACACAAACTCAATACTCATGTAGTTCTCTACATGCCCTAAATATACCCGCGATTAACTAACACGCCACAAATATGCAAACATGCCACCTCATATCCCCAAATACACATACAATTCCACAATACCTGCACATATGTAATCACACTTCCAAATGCTCACAGAGAAATAACTCCTCCATCTTCCAAGACACAGAATCATACAAACTCCACCTCACAACTGCACACATTCATCCTACCAGTCCCCCAATAGACATGGATCTGCCCTCACACATTGAAATAGCTATACACACCCCCTGAAAATCATGAAAAGAAACACGCATCACCATGCAACATGCCCTGAGTACACAAATGGTCTTCCTACATTTCCCAAATACGTAAACCAAAGAGAGTGTACATCCACAAAAATAGACACAAGCACTTTCTCTGTTACTGCCCATGTGCACAAGATAATTCTTCCAAATCTGCCAAACATTAGACAAATACAAATCCCCAACATTCATCTGAGAAAACACATGGAAAATACATCTTCACAACCCAAATCACAAATATATAACCCCAATTCTTCTGGTATACATATCTTACATCTCATATCTTCCAAATATAAACTCTCACTCCTACACACTCTCACAAAAACAGTTATGACCTTCTTTTTTAGGAGGCGGGGAACGGAGTCTCGCTCTGTCGCCCAAGCTGGAGTTCAGTGGCACGATCTGGGCTCATTGCAACCTCCGCCTCTTGGGTTCAAGTGATTCTTCTGCCTCAGCCTCCCGAGTAGCTGGGACTACAGGCATGCACCACCACACCCAGCTAATTTTTGTATTTTTAGTAGAGACAGGGTTTCACCATGTTGGCCAGGCTGGTCTCAAACTCCTGACCTCAGGTGATCCACCCACCTCAGCCGCCCAAAGTGCTGGGATTATAGGTGTGAGCCACCGTGCCTGGCCCAGTTATGACCTTCTTTAATCTGCAATCTCCACACAGACACCACCAACCCACACATGTGAATACATATTAGATTCTCACCAATTAAATACATATCAAATTCCAAACTAAGAATTCATATAAGCATATTTTCACATACACAAAACCACCCCCACAAATCTCACACCCTCCAAAATCCAAAATAAATCTTCCTGACATTCTCAAGTACACACTAACCCAACCACCCAAGATACACACGTGTGTGCAGTAAATTTTAGATACATATGTAGCCTACAATTTACAAATAATATACCACTACTTTTAATTTGTAAATTCCACATAAGTAAGCGATTCTCATGGAAGCCTTTCTTGACTTTGGCCACACTCTTGGAACCACAACCAACTTGTGCTACCGTGAACAAACTATGACTAAAGGCCTGTTCTTCCACTTTGCAGCTGCTCATATTATTGCAAATGAGAGTATTAAAACATGCATGCTGGCTGATCATTCTGATCAAGTCAACAAGCTTCACAACTTACTCAATGAGGTCGTCCGTGAGAACTTCACCGATTTTACGAGGACAGGAGCTAGTTCTTTGCTGAACTGCATCACGGTTTCAACTGCTGAGGTTTTCCTCAAACTTTTGCATTGTTTGGAATGTGAAAGCCACGGCCAAGACACACTTTGGGGTTCCAACTGCATTGTTACACCTCCCCCCTCACTTCAGTGCCAGGTGAGCAAGGGAAAGGAGCGCGGCCTGGGCGTCCCGCAGGGCCCCCGCTAGGAAAGCTATGAACGCTCCCGCCTTAAGCACAGCCATAGGCCTGCTCTGGCCACAATGTGGGGTCGCCCCGCGGACACTGGTGACCAGTGGGAGCATGACCAGGAGGCGATTACCTTCTTCTAATCGCCCTTGGCTTTAGGTAACACCAAGTAGGACGCCATGAGAGCGAAGGCCGTTGGGTAACCGCCCTTTGCTCTCGCGCTGCGTGTCTCCCTGCCATGAACCGCCGACAACACGTGCTGGGAGCGGTTGAGGACCGCTGGCCTCGCGCTGGAACCCCGCCCGCCTCAAGGCTCGCGCGCAGGCGCACGGGGCAGGCCAGGAGCCCCGCCCTGGGAGGGCCCAGGTGGAGATGGGGAAATGGAGGGACGTTGCACCTGGGCGCTTCCTGGGGCCAGACAACGCCTCCTCATTGGAAACTCCATGACCGTGCCTCTGAGAAACCAGCGCGTCCCCAATCACCTCTCCTAATTTTCGGTAATACAAACCTGCAGCCCATGCACTTAGGTAACACCCTTGCTGAAAGGTTTACCTTTGGAGGGTTTATCCTAAAGCAAAGTATCCTCGAATTGCATGTCTTGCATTCCCTTTGGACGGCATTTATTTCATTCCTGCTCATGCCTTTCAAAAAATAGTATGCCCTGTTTTCTTACTCAGTCTGGAGGTTCTATTAAAGAATATTTCTGGCAAAGAATTTTAGACCTGAAAACACACTCCAAAATATACTTTCTTCTGACTCCATTCCCAGAGTTTTTGCTACCGCCTTCAAATGATTTCTAGAAATGTTTTGGTTGTAGCCTTCATCAATTTCGGTCGATAAAGCAGCAGATAGTAAGGGAACAATTCCACGCTCCCCCACCCCTGACTCTGCAACACAGTGCAGAATTCCAGCTGGCAATAAAAAACTAGTAGAGAAGCAACTCACTGACTTGAGTTTGTAATAGCTTCAGAAGAAACTTTAATCGTCACATCCTTTCTGCTCATTTGCAGGATTCCTGTTATCTATCTCCACGTGATAACACCGAAGAGCCTTCACGTCTGTTCAGGCCCAGGGCCTCAAGTGCAGAGACTGAGAGCTCTGCAGGACACAGCATGGAGCCGCCATTCCTCTACTGGGTGGAAGAGCATGTGTCCTCTGAACAGGAGATCCAAGCCCTGAGATATTCTTTTTCAGCAGTCAGTGCGGCCCAGGACTTTCTGTGGGGATGCTCAGAGAGCAGGGGCCAGAGGACTTTTAGCCACCACCTGCCATGGCCAGTCTTCACAAATTACCTTTGGCTAATTTGATTGTCTCTCCTCCTGGGGTCTAGGACTTCAAACATGCACAGATGCGATTGCAGAATTAAGACAAGACAATGTTCCACAGTATATTTTTTGTATCACTGGCTCAGAAAAAGACTCATTCAAATCCTGTATCAAAGCCATGTGTGAGAATCTTGAGAAAGCATCGGTTGACTGACTTGACAAGGGAGGAAGCAACCAATAATTCTGCTCTTCTTCAGTATCTGAGTATGATATTTTGCTTCAACATCCCTCTTAGATGAAGTTAGTGATTGAAAATCATTTAAGTTTGCCCCGTGATAAAAGATCAAGTCCTCAGAAAGATCTCCAAAGCGTTTACGGTGTGTTTGGTTTGGTTTTGTTTTGGTAAGTTTACCATGATTTTGCTTGAATTGCTGCCCTCCGTTGATCTGCTCAGCTAAGATCGAGGTAGAGTTGCGCAGCAGAAGAGGGCTGCGTGTAAGAAGGCAGTTCTGTCTCAGAGGACAAAAGGCCTGGGAGCACCCAGACAGGCAGGCACTGCGTGGAGGTCACTCCCCTCCCAGTGGCCACTGTGGAGGCATTTCATAGAAATGCTTGCTGGACCATTCAGGTTTAGAGTTGGGACAAAACCGAGAACTCATGAGGATATTGGACGGGAGTTAGGAAATGACTTTCTCACACAACTGGGGCAAGGAGGGGAGAACCCTGGGCTTGAGACTTGCAATCCGCCACCTGCCCCTGCAGTGTGCCCCCTGTTACATTTTCCTGCGATTCTGCCTTCTTGAGTCCAAATGTCTTCGAAAGGGACAAATGCTTCGTAAGTGCCAACAGGATGTGCTTCAGTGAATGTTCGCAGTGTGCACCGGTCTGGCTGAAGGCCTCTTCCCTTCCCCGACACCCTCCCATCATGCAAAATTACACTGCCCAGCAGGGAGTGACGTGTGTGTCTCAGAAGATTTTGCTGCTGTGCTCTGCATAGTCGCTCCTTATCTCCTTTGACCAGTTTCCTAACACTCCCCATGTTCGCAACACAGAACATGAGTGCTCTTTCCTGTCATTTTGACACTAATAAACGGACAGTGATTCTCAGTGTGGAAATGAGAATGAAGTTTTTTTTAAAGACAGGCTACAATAATTCCCACGCAGAGAACCACATACGATGACACTGGATTCCAAACAGAGGAATGTATGGTGAAGATGAGGCCAACAGTGAGCTGAGAGAGGCCAGCCAGGGTGTGTGTCAGTGAAGATGAGAAACAATCAGATAACACCTGTTTCCTCCAGGAAAGAAAATGTGGTGGCCAGGGAAAAGAGATGGGAGGAAGGCTGGTCATTGCCTATTTCACTGTGCACGTTTGAATTTGGAGCCATGAAAAGTATTGCTTGGTTAAATTAAAATCATTCAAAAGATAAAAAATAAACATTTAACACCATCACAATATGCTGGGAAACAAAATGAAAGGATTTCTGGTCTCAGTGCTGTAGGTCGCGTAGCCACTCTTTCCTGGACTGAGGCTTTCCAGCAAAGGAGCTGGGAAGTAAGGCTGGCCTGCTGGTGTGGACAGAGATTCCAGCAACATACATGACCTGGGGGCACAAGGATTGCTTCCTAAACAATGATGAGCACACAGCCACCTAATAGCCTGGATCGGCTGAGACCATCCTGATTTCAAACACCCAGTCCCCTTGCCTTCCTAAGAACCCCTGTGTTTCTCAGACTGAAAACGTGTTTTGAATTTTGTTCACGAAGTGCAGCCCCTGTTGAAATTCATCAAGAGTGGGAAAGAGCCAAAATGGGAAGGAGCATGGGTTGATTGGCACAAAAGTAGGTCTGTCGATAAAGAATGGAAGTAAAGGGGACATCAGGTAGAAGCTTTTGCTGTGAGTCAGAAGGACAATTTAAAAGTTGCCTAAAGAGGCGCACACCATCTCTGTTGCTGCCTTCCAGTTGGAAAGGAAACTCAGGTTCTTGCCTAATGGCCGAAGCTCTTCACAGAATGTCCCCCACCCCTACCAGCTGCCCACTGCCCCTCCCCCTCTGCAGAATGTCTGGGGTCCTATGTTCCAAACCTGTTTACTTTCAAATTTTACCTGCTCCAGTTGGACTCAGGAGCATCTGCTGAGCCAGGTCACTCTCTGGGTCTTACCCTTGACTTTTCTCATTGCAGAAACTGCCAGACAGTGGTTGTCAGTGCCCAGCCTGAGGGGATGGCTTCAAATGGAGGTGAGCCTGTAGGGATGGGGGCATTATCCGAGTCTGCCATGCCTCAACTCCTTGGGAATTCAAATTTGACACTGCCCCTGGGGACAGTTGATAGGGCTGATGTTGAGGAGGGAGGGAGCAACTGGATGTCCCCAAGGACATCACACCTGGGGATGGCCATGGCACCCTGAGTCTGTGTTTAGGGAGGATGGCTCCTTAGAGGTGGACCAAGATGCCTGGGGGAATACACCTTGTAGGGGAAAGGACAGAGTGGATGGGTTGCTCCTTTCTAGAAGGAGACAGGTCACGTCATTGTGTGTTTGTAGGGAGTGGTGGGATGGTGTTGTGCTGGTGGCCCCAGGAGGATGACAGAAAGCCTGAACCCTGTGCCGTGTCTTCAGGCACCTGGAAGGTGCCCTTCCATAGTGTTCAGAGGGATTTGGACTGGAGTTTTCTAGATCTTAGGGAGGAGTGGGGAGAAGTGGTCTCAGCCAGGAAACTGTTGGGTGGGTGGGCTGTGACAGAGCAAGTAGTGACAGCCTCTGGGTGGGCGAGGCTGGGGGCTACTGTAACTGCCACAGCCCAGAGCCCCTCAGCTCCCTCCCCAGAGATGGCTTCTCTGTCAGTTCAGGTAGCTGTTGGCTTTGATTTAATAGGGGTGGGGGCAGATGGGGAAGTTCAGGCTACACAGGGCCTGGGTTTCCTGAGTTGTTCTGAATTGTTTGCCCTTTTGTGGAAACTCAGGTCTTCAGACCCACTTCCTCTTGTCTGCTAGCTCATGGCCTGTCCTCTGCACTTTGTGTTACTGTGGAGATGAAGAATTTGCTCCTGTTCCATTTATACTACCTCATGAACAGGGGACAGGTGTGGATTCTTGCTGGTTCTCAGTGGAAGGGTCTGGAAAGGCTGGTTTCCTTTTCAGTAGAGGAAGGAGAGTAGCGCACAAATAGGAAGATGGTTCTCTTATTATTATTATAATTATTATTTAAGTTAGGATATGTGTCCTGAATGATGCGCTGCATGTGCTGTATTCCTTATTCCCCTTGACTAGAGACTGCGTGAGGTCCTAGTGAACAGGGATGAGTTCCAGACAACTTTGCCTCACCTGGCCCGTGGCCCAAGAGCCCCTGGTTCTTGGTTGGTCACTATATTCAGTTATTGGGAGCTCAAAGAAGAAGGCCCAGAGATGGGCTCCTTGTCCCACTACCTATTGTAACATGACCAGCAGCTGTGAAAATCCCTAGACACTTCCCCTGATAGCCCTGCTGCTCGCCATTTGCTGGCTGTGTTCTAATCGTGTGCAGCTGCTGCTGGCTATGCAGTGACACTATCCCAGGGGACTCCACCACTGCCTCTCAGACCTGCTCCCTGGGAACAGAGCTTCCTGAGTGGCAGCCGGGACCATCGAGTACTGAGGAAAGGGTGGCCCGAATCCGACCCCTATTTAGCACTTGCTGTGGGTGGTGCCAGGACAATCACTTACATGCTGGGCATGATGAGTTATGGATTATCTTCAGGGTTCCTAGGGCGCTGGCTTGGGAAAGATTTCCATCCAGTGGTTTTCTTTTGTTGTGTTTGAGCTAGGAAAGAAAGGGGTTTACAAGAGCTTCAGGAAAAGGATGATTGAAGAGGAGATGGGACCATAATATTCGGAAGCTTCTGGCTTCCTATCGGCCTTCTGAGTGCCGAGCACTGCCCTGGGGTAGGCCTCTCACCTGTTGCTGAGCACGCTGAGGACCACCAAGCCGCTGAGAGGCTCATCCCTGACCCATGGCTTGGGAGATGCCTGTGAGGCTGACAGGGTCTGCCAGGGACACCTGACGGAGACCCTCGGGCAGCGAAGGCTTGGCTGTTGCTTCTTGGGAGACAGGGGTCAGAGAGTCTTGGTGACCGGGGCCAGGCTCTCTAGCGGAGCGACTCTCCGTGGAGGAACAGAACATCTGATGCACACTCAGGGACACTTGCAAGCTGCAGAGTTTCCCTGTCATACGCCCTCAGCTGTTGGGACTCCCCTCTGATTCCCCAGTGACTAGTGTGGACCTGGAGACCCCAGCCCATTCACCTCTTTCCTTTGTCTCCGCAGCATACCCAGTCTGTGTTCACGGCTCTGCCCTTCACCACACCTGCTCCTGCCCCAGCACACGGGCTGCCCCTTGTGACTGCAGGGGTTCTTCCAGGCAGCCCTCTGGTGCTGTCTGCCTTCCCCAGCACACCTCTGGTGGCAGGACAGGATGGCCGCGGCCTGAGTGGGGCCGGGGCTTCCAACGTCTTTGTCCAGATGAGGACAGAGGTGGGGCCTGTGAAGGCCCCTGAGGCACAGACCTTGGTCCTAACTCAAGGCCCCCTCATCTGGCAGGCGCCCTCTGCAGAGGTGTCACGTGTCCACCTCCCCTACTCCTGGCAGCTGCTCCTGTGGTGCCTGTTATGGCTGCCCAGGTGGTTGGGGGCACCCAGGCCTGTGAGGGAGGCTGGTCCCAGGACCTTCCTCTTCCACCACCACCACCACCGGCTGCCCAGTTGCTCCCCACCGTGTCCCAAGGGAATGCTGGGCCATGGCCACAAGGGGCTCGTGGAGAGGGCAGCCTGGCTTCCTCCCAGGCCAAGGCCCCACCAGGCGACTCCTGTAACCCCAAGAGTGTCTATGAGAACTTCCGACTCTGGCAGCACTACAAGCCCCTGGTCCCGAAGGCACCTTCCCCAGAGTCCTGACACCGAAGCGCTTTCCTGCTTCCTCATGTGAGTGTCCCAGGGGCACCAGAGCTGGTCCTGCAGCTCACATGTAAAGAGGCTGCTGGATGGACAGGAGGTCACGCTGTTCAGGGGAGCTTGCAGGGCGGTTGTGAGGGTGATGGGTTGCACTAGGGAAGGTACGTTTTCAACAACATTAATCTGGCTGCGGCTCAGGACAGACTGTCAGGGGCCTCATCTCAACTTCCCGTCACTGTCCCGTGAGTCCAGCCAATCTTTACTTTCAATAATTTTCACAACAATGTTTACAGAAGACCCAGGTCAGAGAGGGTTCCTGGTGTGATGTGAGCTACGGTTTGGGTTTAGGTCTTTGAGTACACACCCCAGTGCCTCCCCTTTAACCCAGTATTGATGGCCAGGAGCCCATCACATGGGGCTGGATGGAGGAGCTGCAGGGCCCAGCAGGAACCTGGCACATACCCGCAGTTCTGCTGAGGTCCAGTTAGCACAGAGGCGGTGGAGCCTGCACAGAGGGATGGTCTTGGGCTCTGCACTGGGGTCGATGCTGGGCAGGTATTTGCATCTTCACCCTCAATCCCACCTAGAAAAAGGGACAATGATGCTTCATTCAGAAGATGGCGAAGAGATAACTTGAACTCACATATGACATGCATAGCACAGTGCCTGGCACATGCTATGACACATTACATGACAGCAATTATGATTACTGTCCCCATTACTATCATCATCAGGACTAGGCCATCTAGGAGAGCACTCCCCAAAGCCACGGGCTCCAGTGATAGCTGTGAGTGCACCTCAAGCCCAGCAGCCCAGGGCCATGGACTGTGGTGACTGTGAGGCAGCAACGTCAGCATCTGGGAGAGTTTGTGGTTTCATTCCCAGTCCCTGCCTCTCTCCACCCTGCGGCGCCTCTGTGACCCTGTGTTTCCCACTGATGAGCAAACGGGAGCTTGAGCACATCCACCGTGCAGCACACTGGCTGTTCCCCTAGGGAAGTCCCCTGCCTGGGGTGTAGGTGGAAGGCAGCCCCATCTTCATCCCCAACAATCTCGCTGTCCCCACACCCTGGAACTGGTTGCATTCCCCCTTGGAGCGGAGTCCGGGTGCACTGAGGACCCTGATTCTTGGAGTGGAGCTGCCCAGACTCCCAGGCCTTTGCCATGGCTCCTGTGGGAATGTGGGGAGCTGCACCTGCTGCTTGCAGTGGCTTGGACACCGCCCTGCTTTGGTTCTGGACGTGTGCTCCTGCTCCTCATGCTCCAGGGCCCTGAGGCTACGTCCCCCGGGGCTGCCTTGCTCCAGAGTCCCCAGGAAGCTGGTTAAATGCTCAGTCTTGGGGCCCTGGAACCTGCACTTTAACCCTCGCCCCCAGGTCATTCTGTGTGCACGCTGTTTCAGTCAGCTCAGGCTCTGCCGTAACAAATCCCGTAGACTGGGTGCTTTATCAAGACACATTCATGTCTCCCAGTTCCAGAGGCCAGAAGTCCCAGATCAAGGTGACAGCAGATTGGGTGTCTGGTCAGGGCCCTCCTCCTGGCTGGAGAGAGCTGTCTCTGGCTGTGTCTCCTTGTGGCTGAGAGCAAGAGCCCAGGTGTCTCCTCCTGCCCTTATCGGGGCTTGGATTCCATGACTGGGACCCACGCTCATGACCTGCTCTAACCCTGATTGCCTCCAAATACTGACACACTGGTGCTGAGGGCTTCAGCACAGGAATGTTGGGGACACACATGTTCCACCCATAGTACTGGGTTTGCTGCTCAACACCGAGGACTCGAGGGGCAGTCGGAGAGGCCACTCAGTAGCTTGTGTTGATGTTTGATCTTGGGGTGCATGTTCTGGGGCCTGAGGAGCCCACATTGGGGAGAACAGGACAGGGATAGATGGCAGGACAGGTGTGGGGAGGACAGGGGCCAGGTGTTGGGACCGGGTGGGCTTGGGATGAAGGGTGGGCTTATAGACTGGGACTGACTGCACTGGTTTACAGCCCAGTTCTCCGATCCCTGGCCCGGCGGAAGCCCACCATGACCCTGGAGGAGGGACTGTGGCGGGCCATGCGGGAATGGCAGCACACGAGCAACTTTGACCGGATGATCTTCTACGAGATGGCGGAAAAGTGAGTCTGGGGTCCTGGGAGCAGGGCCTGCATGGCAGGGTGACAGTGAATGACAGAGGCCTGGTGGCTGTGGTGGCTTCTCAACGTAGAGCATGAGGAGGGTGTGGACAAACACAGGACGCTCTGGGCCCCTGGCCCCCTCAGGAAGCTGCTTCTGCCACCTAGAGTGCTCTGGGGTCTCTGTCCTGCCCTACTGGGAAGCACCCCCTGCAGGCCAACCCCTGCCTTGACATGGGAGGTCATGGCGGGAGCAGCCAGCATCACAGCCCAAAGGGGGTCACCTTCAGCTGTGGGGATGGGGAGAAGGGGCGCTAGTGACTAAAGACAGGAGTGGGATGCAGGCTCCTGACAGCAGTGGCCAGAAGTCGGTTGTCTCCCATCCCAGCCTGGCCAGGGAGTTGGGTTGGGGAGACCTGCGCCCATGACACCGTGAGACTCATCTCTGGCCTGACTGCCTTTGCTCCTGGGCAGTCCCCTCCATGAAGACAGAGAGACAGCAGCCTCAGGGCAAAGGGGCCCTGTCCTCTGGGCTCAGCTTTGCTTCCTCCTGACTGGGGGTCTCCCAGGCCTCGTGCCCCTGGGTTATCTTTCAGGGGCCCACAGTCCCAGCCTCAGGACTCCTGCATCTGGGCATCATCCCTGATGCTTTTTGCCACACACCCCACCCCTGGACAGCTGAAACCCAGATGAGGGGTCCTCCGGGACCCTCCTGGACCTCGTGGCCCTGACTTTAGTCAGGAAGCCCCGTTGATGCCATGGGCTCTGCAGGGGCTGGGTGAGGGAGGGTGAGCCCAGAGCTCTGGAAGCAGCTCCCTCCTGGGACTGGGGGATGGGACCCAGTGAGGGCCTGGACAGCCCACCCGAAGCACTCCCTCCTATTCCTGCCCTCGGCCGCTGCCTGGTCCTGGGGGGAGGGGGCCTGGACCCTCCCAGCACAGCCTGGGCCTCCTTCACCCCCAGGTTCCTGGAGTTTGAGGCTGAGGAGGAGATGCAGAGTCAGAAATCGCAATGGATGAAGGGGACCCAGTGCCTGCCTCCTCCAGCCACACCGAGGCTTGAACCTCAAGGACCTCTGGCCCCTGAGGTGGTCAAGCAGCCAGGTATGGCTTCCCACATTCCCACGGGAGCCATGGCAAAGGCCAAAGGGGCCAAGGGAGGCCACTGTCCCCACACCCCATGCTTCCCTTCAAGAAGGGGATTTGCTCCCTCCAACAGGACAGCTTCTGGGAGCACATGTTGGGTATCGACCTGGTCAAGTTTCCTAGCTACTCTCTCCCCTCGCCTGTCCAAAACTCCACATATGCTCTGCCCAGGAAGTAGGGATGAGCAGGGAGAGAACACGGCATATTGGTGGCTCCAAACTTCCTCCCAAGCAATGCTGTCTCAGATGTGCCCCTCCTGCCTCCTCCAGGGGCGCTGTGGTTCAGGTGGTCCTGACCCAGCTGGGACCCACTTCACATCCCCAAGCCCTGCCCTCCCCTGTGTGGTGCAAGCAGGAGGAGCGGCCCTCACCACGCCCATCCTCCTCCCTCTCTGCCTCAGTGTGCCTTCCCAGCAAGGCCGGCCCCAAGGCCCCGACTGCCTGCCTGCCACCACCCAGGACCCAGAGGCCAGTGGAGACCAAGGCCCACCTGCCACCACCCAGGCCCCAGAGAGCAGCAGAGACCGAGGTCCCTGATGAGATTCCCCCAGAACTGGTGCAGGAGCATGTGGACATCATGGAGGAGCTGCTGGGGCCTTCCCTCGGGGCCATGGGGGAGCCCGAGAAACAATGGGAAGAGGGCGAAGTGAAGCAGCCACAGGAAGAGGACTGGACGCCCCCAGACCCGGGCCTCCTGAGCTACATTGACAAACTGTGTTCCCAGAAAGACTTCGTCACCAAGGTGGGCTGGCCTGGAGTGCTGGGGCCTGCAGGATTCCAGGGGGTGGCACTCCCAGGTCCTTGGAATTAAGCTCTGTTCCTTAGCTACTCAGCAGTGTGTGTATTTCCATGGATTTGAGTGTCTATGTATATGATTGTGTGTGTCTGTGTGTTGCTGTGTGTTTGTGTCTGTGGTTACTGTGTGTCTTTGTGTGTCCGTGTGGGTGTGAGTGTGGAGTGTGTATGTTACCTGTGTCTGTGTCTTTTCCTGTGTCATATGTGGGTCTGTTTGTGTGTCTGTGTGTGGTTTGTATGTCTCTGTCTGTGTGTGTGTATGCTACCAGGTCTGTGGTCTGTGTCTGTAGCTGGTGGTCACCATGATATGAGACAGCCCCAGGAGGGTGGGGATGGGGCACTGGCAGCTTTCTGCATCTCCTCCAGGTGTCCTTGGCTCCAGGCTACTCCCTGCCCAGGAGGCTCATGCCTTCTTCCTTCTGTTTCCAGGTGGAGGCCGTCCTTCACCCCCGATTCCTGGAAGAATTGCTTTCCCCAGATCCACAGATGGATTTCTTTGCCCTAAGCCAGGAGCTGGAGCAGGAGGAAGGACTCACCCTTGCCCAGGTACCCCAGGGGCAGGAGGGACCCGGCACACAAGGCCCACCTGATTGTCTAACCCCCCCGGCTAGGGATGCCCGGCTTCTTGGGGAGCCACTCCGGGGTGGGAAGATGCAGGTTCAGGGGGAGTAGGATGGAGAGGAGCCAGGGAAGGGAGTCAGCATGCAAGCTGCTGTGAGGCCCAACGGGATGCCCAGCAGAGCCACACCCTTTCTCTTTGACTTAAAGCCCAGCTGCCTCAGGCCTCCCTGCCTCCCGCCCAAGTGCCCTGGTCTCCACCACCCTGGGCCCTGCTCACCTGGGGCAGCGCCAGTAAGTGCCCCCTTTCCTCCTGCAGCTAGTGGAGAAGCACCTCCTACCCTGGAAGGAGAAACAGCATGCGAGGGCAGCCCCTGGTCATGGCATGGCCCGGTTGGACTCTAGTTCTTCCGAGTTTGCAGCTGGCCAAGGAGCAGAGAGAGACATCCCTGACCCCCAACAAGGGGTTGGCATGGAAACCTGCCCACCCCAGACGGCTGCCTGGGACCCTCAGGGACGAGGCAGAGCACACACTGGCATGGCCAGGTCCAAACACTCTGCTGTGCTTTTGGGATGTCAGGATCCCCCTGGGCTGAGGGCTGCCCGGCCAACCTCTCCTCCCCAGGACCACAGACCCATCTGCCCTGGCCTGGGTACCAAGGATGCCTTGGATCTGCCTGGAGGGTCTCCTGTCAGGGAGTCACGTGGGCTGGCTCAGGGTCAAGTGAGGAGGAGGAGGAGCTTCCCAGCCTGGCCTTCCTCTTGGGTTCCCAGCACAAGCTGCTGCCCTGGTGGCTACCCCAGAGCCCCGTCCCTGCCTCGGGCCTTCTCAGCCCAGAAAAGTGTGGACCCCAGGGAGCTCTTCAGCCCCCATCTGCTAAGAGAAGAGACCTCAGCCTAGCACCATCTCCTGCCACCAAGTCCAAGAAGCGACCTCTCTTGGGAAGCCCATCCCCTGCTGAAGAGACACCCCACCCAGGGCCTGGGCTCAGGGTCTCTGGGGAGCAATCCCTGGCTTGGGGGCTGGGTGGCCCTTCACGGTCTCAAAAGAGAAGAGGTGACCCCTTGGTCTCCAGGAAGGAGAAGAAGCAGCATTGTAGCCAGTAGGGCCTTCTTGGCAAGCTCTCTGGGGCCAATCCCCAAGGGTGGGGCTCTGGCATCCGATGCCCCAAAGCAGTCAAAAGCTTCTTCTCCCCCAGTGCTGATCTTGCTGGGCCTTAGCTTTGGAGGGGAGGGGAGGGAGGGGAGGGAGAGGGTGGCTGAACGGGGAGGGCAGGAAGGGAGGGGCTGGGGGGAAGGGGCTGGGGAGTGGGAGTGGGAAGCAGTGCATTGGGGGCCTCGTGTGTAAATGTGAATGAATGTAATTGTTTTGGAAAATGCTCTCGGGGCTGCTGCCTCTGCCCTCCGCGCTGTGCTGCTCCGTGCAGGGTGTCTGTGAGGGAGGGCAGAGGAACTGGCAGATGCCAGGCACTGGGAACCACAGGGAACCGCCCCACTCTTTCCTCCTGGTGTAGGGAGCCCCTTCAGATGCTCCAGGGACTGACAGATGTTGAGGAACCCCTGATCCCTCCCACCACCCACTCACAAGGCCCTGCCTGCTTTAGGGAGGCTTCTTGGGGCCTCCAATCATTATCAGCATCCCTGGAAAATCCTGGGATTGGAGACAGCTGGCTGGCTCTTGCTGTGCTCAGTGGAGGTGAGCAGAAGGCAGCTGCCTGCAACATGGACATGGGGAGAGGAGGCTGCTCCTGCTTAACCCTCATCAGGAAGAGCGCGGGCACTGGGCTGAAGGGAGACGTTGAGGTGACCGTCCACACGGGTGTGTTTGGGATACGACGATGGGTGGGGAGCAGGGGAAGTCGCTCTGCCTGTTTCTGGGCAGGAGAGAGTCTTGTCCAACTAGCTGAAGCAGATGTTCCTTGCTGTGGCCACAGGGACTGGCCTCGGGGCCCTCAAGGTCCTGCATGGAGCCCCTCGCAGCTATGATTCCCTTCCCATATGATGACCCAACTCATGTGGAATTGATGGAGACACAGATTTACATTGGTTTCTAAAGCAGTTCCCTCTCAACACACCATCACCGACGGGAACAAGCATGACCAGCCCACCAGGCGCAGGGTGGGTGTGTCTGCTGCTTCCAGGGCCGGGGGGAGCTGGGGCCCAGGCCGAGAGGGGCAGAGGGTCAGCCGCCCTTCTGCAGGCACAGACCCCAAGGGCAGAGCAGGGGCTACCTGGGATGTGGCATTGGCTGTCTGGGAAGTGCCCTAGGAGTCGGGGGCTAGGTGTTCGCCGAAGGGAGACTTCTAGAGTCTGTGAGTGAGATGAGGACTGCATCAGGAGAGGGACCGAGGCTGGGGAGGACGCTCTGCTCTTTCCCAGGTTGTCCTGTCCTCCCAATCTCTGCTGAACTCCCCTCACCCCATGGGCCAACTTCTGCCCCCCTTACCCCTAACCCACCTCTTAGAATCTCAGATCCCGGCATGGACAGGACCCGGCACCCACCCTGGTTCCCTCCTGGCCAACATCTTCTTCTCCACGGTCTGAGTTGTGATTCCTCCCCCAGGGCCCTTATTGGCTCAGGACCCCTGTGACCGCCAGGGCACTGGTCCCAGCACTGCCTGCATGCAGAGCTGTGGTCATGGCGCTGGGGGCTGGCCCAGCAGCAGAGGCTGGTGGGGCAAAGCTGTCCGGTACACAGTGGCCTGGCCCCTCGGCCAAGTGACAAAGGGAGCCATGTTTGAGTCCTCTTTGGCCCCATCTGCCCACAGAACACAGCAGTCAGCCGGACAGATACCCCTCTGCCCCGTCCCTTCTGCTCGATGTGGGCAGTGTCGGAGGCCTGCCGTCTTCTGTGGCCTTTGGGAAAGAGAGTTTATCTTGACAGGGCTTCCCCAGCTCAGTGCACATCAGGCCCTCAGGGAAAATGTGGGGAGTGAGGAGTCACTGGTGGGTGATGTGGGCAGATCCTGTGACTCCTCTACATTCAGGGCCATCCTCAGGAGATAAGGTAGCACTGCCCCTTTGCAGGGTTTAGGAATGTTAAGTGAGCCGTGTTTGAAGGGAACATGGTCCATACTCTGGCATGTGTGGGTGCCCAGCCAACTTCCTCACCAAAGGCTGAAAGTGACACCTTGGGGCTCCTGATGGTTACCCCCCTGGCTGTTGTCTATCCCACTGTCCCTGTCCTTGTTTTGGCCGAGCCATTCCTAGGAGGCAGAACTTATGCTTCCTCCACCTCTGTGTCCCACCTGAGCCCTACAATCTGCCCCTAAAAGGGCACAGTAGGGCTGACTGGGGGGCTCTAGTAGACTGAACACACGTTCCCCCCACCCCCAGTTCCTGTGCTGAAGCCCTAAGCCCCAACATGATGGTATTTGGAGATGGGGCCTTTGGGAGTTATTCAGAGTTAGAAGAGACCATGAGGGTGGGGCCCTAATGATGGGATTAGGGCCCTGGTAAGAAGCAGAGACCCCAGAGCTCTCTCTCTCCCTGACACGAGGACACAGTGAGAAGGCGGCCGTCTGCAAGCCAGAAAGAGAGCCCTCACCAGAACCTCGTCCACTGGGATGCTAACCTCGGACTTCCAGCCTCCAGACTGTGACAAATACATTTCTTTTTTTAATACGTGCCACCACCCCCAAGTCTATGGCACTTTGTCCTAGCAGCCCTATGTGACTAGCACAAGGTCCATAATCTGAAGAACTTCCTTCATGACTGGTATCTGGAAACCATGCATCAGAGCCACGGGAAAGAAAGCCTTGGCCCTTTGCAACTGTCAGCACACCTCCACCCCAAGTGCAGTGTATCACACATGAACCAGGAGAGCCTGGGACGCAGTGAAAAGAAATCTGTAAATACCCATGATGTCGTCCCGTCCATGCTTGGGGAAGCTATGCAGCTTGCTCACAGCAGGTGCTGGGGGTGTGCTGAGGCTCTTGGTTGGCTTGGCCTCCCTGCTCATGCACCCAGGTCACTCTCTGGGATCCAGTGCGGCTGGGGCGGCCCCAGGCAGGTTTGGCTCCAGAGACCCCTCCCTTCACCACTGGATGACAGATCCCTGAAGAAGCCACAGCCTCCTGGGAAACTCCATCTGACAACCTGAGCAAGGCCGGCCCCTGTTAGTGAACATGCTGTGCTTTCTGACAGCTACCAGATGGACCTGATCCAAGTGGCTGCCCTTTGTAGCTCACTTTGATTCTAACTTCAGCGTCGCATGATGCCCTGTGCATGGAATATACAATGTGTGTCTTTCACATCTGTCTTCTTTCACTTAGAATAATATTTCCAAGGTCATCTAAGTTTTTAGTATGTATCATTACATCAGACCTTTTTGTTGCTGAATAATATTCCCTTAATGGATATACTAAAATTTATCCATCTATCAGTTAAGAACATTTGGGTTTTTTTCACTTTTTGGCTATTGTGAATAATACTTCTAAGAACACTTGTGTACAAGGTTTTCTGGGGATGTATGTTTCCGTTTCTCATGGCTACATACCTAAGAGTGAAATTGATGGGCCATATGGAAACTCTATGTTTAACCATTTCAGAAGGTGCCAGACTGTTTCCAGTGTACATGAACCATTTTATATACCCACTAGCTGTATGAGGGTCCCAGCGTCTCTCCATATTCTAGCCAACATTTATTATCAACTCTCTTTTTGATAAAGTCATCCTAGTGGTTCTGAAGTTGCATTTCATCGTAGTTTGCATTTGTGTTTCCCTGACGTTGAACCTCTTTCATGTACCTATTCGCCACTTGTATATCTTCTTTGGAGAAATGTGTACTCAACATTTAGTAATTTTTAACTGGTTTATGTTTTGTCATTGAGTTATAAGAATTCTTTATATATTCTAGATAAAAATGCTTTACAAGATATAATTTGCAGAAATATTCTACCATTCTATGGGTTGTCCTTTACTTTCTTGATGGTACTCTTTGAAGCACAAAAGTTTTTACTTTGGATGAAGTCCAATTTATCTATTTTTTCTTTTGTTACCTGTGGTTTCGATGTCATGTTTAAGAAACCATTAACTAGTCTTAGGTCATGAAATTTATTCCTATGCTTTTTCCTTTTTTAAGAACCATCTTAAACATTTTAAAGTGTACAATTTAGTAATGTTATGTATATTCACATCATTGTGAAATTTAGATCTTTAGACATTTTTTATCTTTCACAACTGAAATTTTGTACACATTAAATACTAATTTCCCCCCTACTCCCTCCCTTAGCCCTTGGCAACCACTACTTTATGTTTCTGTGATTTTGACTACCTTAAATACTTCATATGAAGGAGAGTATTTGTCCTTTTGTGATTGGCTTATTTCACTTAGCATAATGTTCTTGAGATTGATCCATGTTCTAGCATGTGACATGATTTCCTTCTTTCCGTAGGCTGCTTAGTCTTCCATTGTATGTATATACCGTATTTTATCCTTTCATCCACCAAGGGATATTTGGATGGGATCTCTTGGCTACTGTGAATAATGCTGTAATAGGGATTGTATTGAATTTGTAAATTGTTTTAGGTAATATGGACATTTTAACAATATTAAGTCTTCAAATCCATATGCATGGAGATGTCTTTTCATTTATTTATATACTCTGCGGTTTCTTGTAGCATTGTTGTTTTGTAATTTTTAGTGTCCAAGTTGTTTGCCTTCTTGGTTAAGTTTATTTCAGTTTATTTCGAAGTATTTTATTCATTTTCATGCTATTATAAATAAAATTGTGGGTTTTTTGTTTTGTTTGTTTGTTTGTTTGTTGTTGTAGTAGAGACAGGATTTCACTATGTTGGCCAGGCTAGTCTCAAACTCCTGGCCTCAAGTGATCCGCCTGCCTCAGCCTCCCAATATGTTGGGATTACAAGTGTAAGCTGATGCACCTGGTCTGAAATTTTCTTCTTAATTTCCTTTCCATATTGGTCATTGCTAATGTATGGAACTGCAAAGGATTTTTGTGTGTTAATTTTGCATTTTGTAACTTTGCTGAAATCATTTATTAGTTCTTACAGGTTTTTTGGTGGAATTTTTAGGGTTTTCTACATATAAAACCATATAATCTGTAAATAGAAATAATTTTACTTCTTCGTTTCCAATTGGAATGCCTTTTATATATCTTTCCTTGTCTAATTGCTCCGGCCCAGTACTACGTTGAACAGAAGTGGCAAGAGTGGGCATCCTTGACTTTCTCCTGTACTTTGAGGAATAGCTTTGTCTTCCACTAGTAAACATAATGTTAGTTGTGGGCATTTCATGTAAGGCCTTTATTATGTGGTAGTATTTTCCTTTTATTCCTAGTTTGTTGATTGTTTTTAATCATGAAATGGTGTTGAATTTTGTTGAATGCTTTGTTTGAATCATGTGGTTTCTGTCTTTCATTATATTAATGTGGTGTATGACTTGATTGATTTTTGTATCTTGACTCATCCTTGCATTCCAAGTATAAATCCAACTTGGTCATAATGTATAATCTTTTTTTTCTTTGAGATGGAGTCTCACTCACTCTGTCACCCAGGCTGCAGTGCAGTGGTGCAATCTCGGCTAACTGCAACCTCTGCCTCCCAGGTTCAAGTGATTCTCCTGCCTCAGCCTCCTGAGTAACTGGGATTACAGGCACCTGCCACCACGCCTGGCTAATTTTTGTATTTTTAGTAGAGACGGGGTTTCACCATCTTGGCCAGGCTGATCTTGAATTCCTGACCTCGTGATCCACCCGCTTCGGCCTTCCAAAGTGCTGGGATTACAGGCGTGAGCCACCGCGCCCAGCCTATAATCCTTTTAATGTGCTGTTTAATTCTGTTCACTAAAATATTTTTAGGATTTTTGCATCAATATTCACCTGATACAGTGGTCTTTAGTTTTCTTTTCTTGGGGCTTTGGTTGTGGAATCAAGGTAATTTTGGCCTCATATGAGTTTGAGAGCATTTCCTTTCTTTAATTCTTTGGAAGAATTGAATTGATTCTTTGGTAGAATTTCCCAGGACTGGGTTTTTCTTTTTAGGAGGTTTTTGATTACTGCTTCAATCTACTTACTAGTTATAGGTCTGTTCCGATTTGTAAAATTTATTTGTGATTCAGTCTTGGTAGGTTGTATGTTTCTACAAATTTATCCATTTCTTCTAGGTTATTCAATATGTTGGCATTTAAATATTAGTAACATTCTTTCATAATTCTTTTTGTTTCTGTGGCATCAGTTGTAATGTCCTTTCTTTCATTTTTAATTTGAGTTATCTTAGTTTTCTTTCTTTTTTTCTTAGGTAGTCCAGTTAAGGGTTTGTAATTTTGTTGATATTTTTAAAAATCTAATTCTTGATTTTGTTGATTTTTTCTATTGCGTTTCTATTCTCTATTTTGTTTATCTTTCTGATCTTTATTATTTCCTTCCTTCTGCTAATTTTTGGTTTAGTTTGTTCGTTTTCTAGTTCCTTGAGGTGTTAGGTTATTGATTTGAGCTCTTTCTTCAAGCTTATGGTGCTATAATAAAATACTATAGACTGAGTGGTTTAAGCAACAGATGTTTACTTCTTTCAGTTCTGGAGCTGGAGGCTAGGAAGTCCAAGATTCAGGTGCTAGTACACTCTGTGTTCATAAACTCCTCTTTCATATTTCCTGTGCTACATTCTAACTGACTTTTTACATTTATCAATCATCCATGTCATCGATTTCCTCTTTATCTGTGTCTAATCTACTCTTTTGCCCACTCACTTTGATATGCATAAGTGTGATGCCTGCATGTTCAATTTCATCACACATTATTAAGAAGATTGAGATTTAATAACTTTAATAATTTTTACTATTTCATCAAGAACTTTTTTTTAAATGAAGTGCATTTATTAGGAACAACACTCTGAATACTCACAAGCATCTTGCATAGTTAACCCTAGGCCAGAGGACACTTGGCAACCAAACAGGAGAAGGATACCAGGACAGAGTCCACGGAGGCCAAGGCGGGCCAATCACCTGAGGTCAGGCGTTCAAGACCAGCCTGGCCAGCATGGCAAAACCCCATCTCTACTAAAAATACAAAAATTAGCCAGGCGTGGTGGCACGTGCCTGTGATCCCAGCTACTTGGGAGGCTGAGGCGGGGAGAACTGCTTGAACCCAGGAGGTGGAGGTTGTAGTGAGCCAAGATCGCTCCACTGCACTCCATGCTGAGAGACAGAGCGAGACTCTGTCTCAAAAAAAAAAAAGAAAAAAAAAGAGGGAGAGAGAGAAAGAGAGAAAGAAAGAGCGAAAGAAAGAAAGAAAGAAGAAAGAAAGAAAGAAAGAAAGAAAGAAAGAAAGAAGAAAGAAAGAAAGAAAGAAAGAAAGAAAGAAAGAAAGAAAGAAAAAGAAAGAAAGAAAGAAAGAAAAGGAAGGAAGAAAGGAAGGAAGAAAGAAAGAGAAATGATTGGACTCAAAAGTTACGCTGCAAATTAACTGGCACTATAAGCCCTATTCAAAATCATTCTGTGGCATAAGCTACAATGAGGCAAACTGTTGACACCTATCAAGCCCCAGGGGGCCCTCTGAGTCCCACCTCGGGAGAACCTTGCTAGGGTGTATCCGATGGCCTATGTGGTATCTGTGCTCCTGGAAACAGGTGGAGGCTTTGGGGTGAGTGTAGTGAAAGGAGGGTGGTCTTGAGCACTCGTAGCCTCAGCTGGAGGAGAAAGCACAGAGTGAATTTAATTTTTCCACATTTGCCTCCTTTGATGCTGTATATCTGTGATGGTTAATAGTAGATATCAATTTGACTAGATTGAGGGATGCCTGGATGGCTAGGGAAGCATTGTTCCTGGTTGTGTCTGTGAAGGTGTTTCCAGAGGAGATTGACATGTGAGTCAGTGAATGGAGAGAGGGAGATCCCTGCTCAATGTGGGTGGCACCATACAATCAGCTGGGGGCGTGGCTAGGACAAAGCAGGTAGAAGAAAGGGGATAGTCAGTGCTCCCTGTCTCTCTCTTTCTCTTTCTCTGCCTCTTTCTCTCCCCATCTCACCCCCACCCCGCGCCCTGCCCCGTCTCTTCATTCCAGAACAGGATGCCTTTTTCTCCTTCTGCCCTTGGACATCAGACTCTAGGTTCTTTGGCTTTTGGACACTAGGACTTGTACCAGCAGCCTCCTGGGGGCTCTTAGGCCTTCGGCCTCAGACTGGGGGCTGCCCTGTGGCTTCCCTGGTTCTGAGGCTTTCAAACTACTGAGCCATGCTACTGGCTCCCCTGGGAGCCACGCTGTCATTCTCCAGCTCATGGGATTTTGCCTTTGTGATCATGTAAGCTAATTCCCCTTATATATCCTATTGGTTCTGTCCCTCTGGTGAACCCTAATACAGTGTCTCCCAGTTCCATTTAGCATGATTACAGGGATGGGAAAATAGGTTAGGGGCTGGAAAATGGTTCTCTGGAAGGAGGTAACAGGCAGGGTCCTGAAGGCAAGACCCTCCAGGCTCTGTCATGGCAACTTTGCTGACCAGTACAGGGTGTTCTTGTCCAGGAGTCCATGGACCCTCAGGCAATCTAGGCAAAATTTGGAGTCTGTGATGGGCTTGGAAATTTCAGTGAAGATTTGGGGGTGTCCTAAACCCAGCTATTTAAGAGCCTCTGCTTTAGATGGTGTGAGGGACCCAACAACCACATTCTATATAGCTGTCCTGGGCACACTTGGTCTTCCCAGCAATGAGTTTTTTGTGGTGTGGTCTCAGAGCCCACCTCACTCCACCCGGAGACTCTTGTACAGTGAAGTGCAAGGATGTGGCCAGGCCGATTGTCAGCGGTCAGCTCCTGGCCTGCCTAACTCAATATAGAGCATGCGTCCACCGTGTGCTACTGTGCTGCCCGGAGTCATCGGGCTCATGAGCCAGATATAAATGCTGAGTCTGGGGCCTGTGTGCCTGACAGGACCTGTCCTGTCAGTTGGCCCAGGGAGCATCACACAGGGCACTCCTCTCCTCAGTCTCTCTCGCATCTCTCTGGCAGACAGGTGGTCATGATCGTCAGCGCTGTGGGGCCCTATTATTCCAGAGCACATGCTGGAGCCAGACTGACCCTGCAGAAATGCACGAGGACGTGGGCTGTGGTGATGGGCACCCTCGGTCAGGCACCAGCTGTCCCGCATTCCTGGCTTCCATCTCTGGGGCAGCTCCCCAACATTCTCTGAAGTCTGTCCACTTCCTCTTCTGTTACAGTTGCCCTGGTCAGGGGGAGCAGTGGGCTTTGGCCTGTTTACCTAAGCCCTCATGTGTGTGCTGCAGCCTGGCTTGGGACACATTTGGTCTCCATGTGAAGACCAAGATTGCAGCTTTCTTCACTTGGAGCCCAAAAGGACAGGTGGGGCCTGAGGGACGGATGCCCCCATCCCAGGACAAGGAACTTCCCCCAGGAGAGCTACTCATGGCCCCCTTTAACTCCCAACTCCCATGGAGGGGCTGACAGGGGCTCCCTGCAGGCTGAGACTCTGAGCACAGGACACCTGGAGCCCCACATACCAGCCCCATGAGAAATAGGGCCAAAGAACCTCACTCCCCCTGTGAGTGGCTAGTCACCCACACTTCAGGGCCTCATCCTGCACTGATCTGCACCTGACATGCTGAGTCTTCCTTGGGCTTCATCCCCTGGAGTCGTCCCCTATTCCTGGCTTCAATGCTGGTGGCCCTGCCTTCTCCCCCAGACACCCAAGGACTCTCCAGGCCACACCTCAGTGACAGCAGCTTTGCCATCCCACTGGCCTCAATCCCAGAAAAACTTCAAGAGAGCAAGGCCTAGGATTTTAAAAGGGCTAAGACTAATGTTACAGAAAATGGACTGTGAGATGAGGTATTTTCCCAAGTGTCCTTCAATTTATACAGAGAATGAAACAGAAATTGTGGAATTGAAAGTTGCAAAAAACAACACCAAGAAATAGTGGTTTAAGCGGATGATGCTTTCATGGATTCAGGGAAATGACTGCTATCCACAAAGTGTGCAGAAGAAGTGCCTAGTCCTGGTGGGTAGCATGGCTGTGGCTCATCCAAGAGAATGAGACAGGGCTGGGCAAGCCTTATATGTGGAATTCACCAGAGTGAAGCTTGGCCAGTGATGCCCGGGAAGGACCACCATGGTGAGGTGTTGACTATCCATCTCTGCCACCATCAACCCTGATTCAAAGCATTTGCTGATATGTTAATAGAACAACTTTTTACAAAGTTTTTATTTTACTTTAAGTTCCAGGATACATGTGCAGAATGTGCAGGTTCATTACATAGGTATACATGGGCCATGGTGGTTTGTTGCACCTATCAACCCATCATCTAGGTTTTATGCCCTGTCTGCATTAGGTATTTGTCCTAATGCTCTCCCTCCCCTTGCCCCCGACCCCCCGACAGGCCCTGGTGTGTGATGTTCCCCTCCCTGTGTCTATGTCTTCTCACTGAACAGAAAAACTTTTAAAAATGTGCAGCTGGAGCAGCCTTGAAGGGAACTGGTAAGCAGTGGGTGGAGAGTAATATGTTTCAGGGAGGATTTGGACTGTCTGGCTTGCAGGTGACCCTCTTGTCCCACAGAGGCAGTCTGCCAGTAACTCATCAGGAAGCCCAGGTAGTCTTCCTCAGGCACTTCCATCATTCCTGGGATGGCAGAGATAAAAAGGGACTGGAAGAGATGGGGGCAGAGAACAGCCCTCACTGACAGCACAGAGCCTCACCTCTCCACACAGTCTCTGTCTCCTCTCCTCCTCTGCCCACATGGTGACTCCCAGCCTCTAAGATTCCTGCTTTCAGCAATGCCCCTGACAGCACACCAATTATCTGAGGAGTTCTCAAACACCAACTCTTCACTGCCCATTAGCACAATGAAGAAATTGAGGAAAACGTATATGTCCCTGAATGTTGCTAATGGTCTTAGGGCAAGCTGCTACTTATTCTGCATTATGTACTTCTTAGTTAATTGGGGTTAGGATGTCATTTTTAATGAAATGATGTTAATAGTGTTTGTAAAATGAATGATGTGCAACCCCATGAAAAACTCTATGCTTTTTGAAGGAGTAAAGGAAGCAAGGAGGAGTGATGAAAATTTTAATTTTTGAAGTGGCATGGGGGCAGGTTGAACTTGTCCAAGACTGCTTCTCTGCAGGCCAGCCTCCTTCAAGGCTTCATGAATGCTCTCCATCGCTGGGCGTAAGGTCATCAAGGCTGAGTTCTAGTAGAAGAGACATTCTAGAGGTCTAGAATGTCTTATACAAACACACTTAGAGACACCTGTTCTAGTAGTCCACCATTGCCTCCACTCCTTAGGTCTTGAAGTGAAATCATATTCATTCATTCTACAAGTATCTACTCAAGACGTGATATTTGTCAGGTGAGTGATAAGCACAATGGTTGATAGGCAGAGAAAAAAATAATAAAAAAATGAATAATAAAGGGTAATGAAGGCTGGGCATGGTGGCTCATGCTTGTAATCCCAGCACTTTGGGAGGCGGAGGCAGGTGGATCACCTGAGGTCAGGAGTTCAGGACCAGTCTGGCCAACATGGTGAAACCCTGTCTTTACTAAACATACAAAAATTAGCCGGGTGTGGTGGCCTCTGCTGAGCTATCTTTTGTGTTTTAATGTAAGGTTAAGGAGCTCCTGGGCCTTTGGGGATTCTCAGCCAAACCAGGTCCCATCATCATGGCTTTCTCCCCTCTCTGCACAGGCGGACAGATAATCTGCTGCTGCACACAGGACACACAGAGCTCACCCCTGCTCACTCAGGCTCACCTCCTAGGATGCCTCCTAGGCAGGCAGAAGTCGAGGCTGGCTTGCCACACTCACATTCTGGGACCAGGGACCTGCACCTGCCCTTGCTACACTCAACTGTCTCTCAGGCTGTCACCACTGCCCTCAGAAGAGCCCACACTGCTGGGGTGCCCAACTGATTCTCAGGCTCTTGCCAAGAGGTGGCAAGAGAGTTTCCCCTACTTACCTGCCCACTGGGAACAAAACTTTATTTACTTTTTATTGAGGTAAAACAGATTTAACATAAACTACCATTTTAATCATTTTTGAGTATAGGGTTTATTGGCGTTAAGTTTATTCACATTGTTTTCTCACCGTCACCTCCAATCCATCTCAAGAACTTTCTCATCATCTCAATATCAGACTCTGAACCCATTAAACACCCAGATCCCTGCTCCCCTTTTTCCAAGTCCCTTAATTTGAAGTGCAATGAGGAGACTATTTTTGAAATTAGAATGTTCACTTTTTGTTGACTTTCTCCATGAAAACCTTCCCTTGATTTAGTCAGAAGTCCCCACACCCTGGTTTCTGGGACAGATTCCTCCCAGGCCTCAGGAGACTGTGCCCCATCTGCTGATGATGCCATAATGGGACCCCAACAGGAAAACCAGGATATCTAATGTGCAAGGGCAGGGTTTTCAGGGGAGAGGAGGGGGTTTCCCGAGAATTCTGGAAGCACGTCTGGAACTAGAGCCTTGTGTGGGAAGTGCAGCATTTTTCTATCAGCGAAGCACTGATAGAAAAAATGGGGAGACACCCTCTGAGGGGGCATCACAGGCAGGGGAGAGGAGAGGCAGACAAGCACTGGCTGCACTTATACTCAGGCCACTGAGAGGCGGAAACAGTCCAGAGTGTGTGGTGCCACTTTCCCATTGGGATGTTGTGCCTTTTCTTACCAATTTTTGAGAACTTTTGGAATATTATGGATAATATTAAGGATAATAATCCCTGCCCCAGTTCTGGGCTGCTCCCTGTGGCCAGAGAAGGCAGCCTTGAAGGTGTTGGGTAAAGACCACCTGCCCAACTCTCCAGGCTTGCTAATGTGGGGGAAGGAGATGCAGCCCAAGGATCCTGAAGCTCTTGCATCAAGTAGCTATTCTCCACCCAGAGCTGCCGGCCATGGGTCCAGTGAAAGAAAACTGTCAGGACCACCACTGCTGCTGCCACCAACCCCTCCCCCACAATAGAGGTGGAATAGAAACGACCTGCCCCCACCTGCTAAGCTTCCCTGCCTAACTCCTGAGGGATTCCTGGGCAACATGGATAAGAACACAAGTAGAACATCAGAATCCAGGAGACTAAAACAGCTGCTTGGGAAGATAAAGAAGACATGGCAGGGCAGGCACGGTGGCTCACACCCATAATCCCAGCACTTTGGGAAGCTGAGACGGGCAGGCAGATGTCGAGAGATCCAGACCATCCTGGCCTACACGGTAAAACCCTGTCCCTACTGAAAATACAAAAATCAGCTGGGCATGGTGGCTCGTGCCTGTAGTCCCAGCTACTCAGGAGGCTGGGGCAGGAGAATGGCTTGAACTCGGGAGGCGGAGGTTGCAGTGAGTGGAGATCGCACCACTGCACTCCAACCTGGCAACAGAGCGAGATTCCGTCTCAAAAAAGAAGAAGACATGGCAAACTGCAGTGCCACTCAGCCTGCCCCTG
Organism: Symphalangus syndactylus; assembly: GCF_028878055.3. Classification (NCBI taxonomy): domain Eukaryota; kingdom Metazoa; phylum Chordata; class Mammalia; order Primates; family Hylobatidae; genus Symphalangus; species Symphalangus syndactylus. Next base: position 86,671,022 of record NC_072426.2, read on the forward strand.
CTGTCTCCACACCTGCTGAGACTCCCTGCCCCAGCCACCTACACTTCATAGATCCCAGCTCCTCCTCCTACCTCTGGCTTGGCCCACGTGGCTACTGGGCCCCTCACCCTGCCTCTCCCTCCACCTTCGCCCACACCAAGAATTGAGTAAAAATTGATATCCGTAATTCCTAACTCTCCCCTGGGTCTTCCTGCTGACCTTGCCCCCATTTTGGGGGTTCCACCTCATGAGAAAGGAGGCTGCCCTCATTCAGTTGCAGCTTCAGCACCTCTGACCTCTCACTCTTGCCCCATACCTCCTAGCCCCGCATCTTTCTCCTTCCAGCTTCCCTTCAGAAGGGAGCCTCCTATACCCATATGTGTGTTTTCCTCTCCTCCTCTTTCCTCCCCAACTCCTCTTCCAGCACCTTCCACCAGGATCCCTGCTATCACCCAGCAGCAGATGAATTTCACAGCAGCCATTTCCACCATCACAGCAAGGGCATCTGCCCACCTGACCTTGCAGCCTCCTTGAGCCCTCAGATCTTTGCTATGGACACGACTCCCACTACTAACGCTGTGGTTTTCAAATCTTCACCAAGCTCCAGAGTGAGCACCCTCTTAATTTCTCAAATTCAGTGCACAGTAGAGGCACCCTGGAAAGACATTGGCCTACATCTGCCTGGCTACATTCATATTCTCCAGGCCCACTCCTCAGCCCACACTTGGGGCCCCCTGATGGACAGCATGAAAAGCCTCTGTCCCCAGTGCCCCTGTTTTTCCAAGCCTTCCCATCAGGGCTCCTCCAGGCATCTCCAGTTTAGGGAGCAGCGCCTCTGCAACATCCTCCTCCAGAACAGATAGTGTGATGGGGGATGGCATCACAACTGCTGCGACTGAACACAGTTAGGGTCCCCATCCAGAAAGAGTACCCAAGGCCCACCTGGTACACACAGGTGCTATGATGGGGAACAAATAAGAAGCAAGTCTCCCTCCACATATGGTCCCCATGAATGGACATTTCTCCTGGAGGAAGGGGCTCAGTCCCTTGAAGTTAAATTTAAGCTGCTCTCTCCTTATACAGGCCAGAGGCCCCAAACCTCAAAGTGTGTGTGCGTGCGTGTGTGTGTGTGTGTTGGAGGATGTGGGGCTGATGAGCCCAATCAGAACCACAGGGTATTTGAGGCACTCCCCTGTGGACAGAAGCAGCAGCCAGCATGTGTCATCATCAGCTGTGCCCTCCCTGGCTTGGCTGTTCATCTGGCTGACCAAAGCCCCCCCAGCCAGGTCTCTATTCTTTGAACTGGCAGGATGCCCACTGCTATTTACAGGTGCCCCTCTTCCCCTTGCCTGTTTACTTTGATGGGCCCTTCTCTCCTGATTGTGCATTAAAACCTTATTCTTGTTGCTCTGCCTCTGCTCATGTGTCTATATATTTTATAATATAAATCTTATATATTTTAATTTTTAATTAAATATTATATATATTAATTATATGTAACCTTAAAACTAGATATAAAGAATGTAGGCATATAGATACCTTGCAACCATAAAACTAAAGAAACTTGCAGATCAACAAATGTAGGGACCTCATAAAATTCAAATGACAATTTTAATATAATGGAACAAAAGCAGAACAGTCACTCCCCTCGGCCATGAGGAAGTGGCGCCCCCTGCCCACATGCAGACTCTCCTGAGATCCGCCTGTTAGCAGCATGCTTTGCAGTAACTGGATGCTTCCACCACTTGTCCCTATGTAAGTTACACAGAGGCTTCCTTTGTACATCCTGTAATGAAGTCTTTTGGCCTTCACTTGTTGAGAACACAATATTTCATATTAACTCCCTGTGCATTCTTTTTTTCAATATTTCTCTATAACAAAGAAAATGTCATTCCCTGGCACCAAAGAAATGTTAAATAGATAAAAATATGGAAGCTGTTTGTTAAGTCGATCATCCAAATGAACCAAAATATGTTGATCTTGATGGGTCACTCCACGTCTCCAGCAATATGACCCTGTAGGCACCTGATCTCCTCCATTAATATTTTATTTACAAAATCGGGCTTCAGGCCAGAACTGGCTATGGTTTGCTGACCCCTGTTCTAGCAGAAGAGACGTTCAACAACTAATTATACAAATAACAACCACTAAGTGCTATCAAGTAAAATTTCCCAATGCTTAAAACCCTCTAAGAGTAGAGATTGAACCTATGCAGGTAGATCAGATTGCCCCGAGGGAGTGGGTCTTAGATTTAATGTAGTTAATTAGTCAGGCGAGGGCAAGACTACTCCAGATGGAGGAAACCACCTGGGGAAAGGGTTGGGGCAGAAGACAGCCTGGCAAACCCGGTGTGAAAGAGGCTTACGGAGCGGGAGCAGGAAGAGTGCGGGCCAGCGGCTGTGAGCTCAGGCTGAAAACAGCAGGGAGGCCAGCCCCTGTGAGGTCGTGTGGGTCTTGTGAGGGAATTAGGTCTCTATTTAAATACAGAGACTGCGGCACGAGAAGTAACATGCTTAAGGCTGCACAGCCTGCACAAGATGGAGCTGGAAGCCTCCTCTGTTCACCTCCAGACCCACCTTCTGTATCCTCTTTGTGTTCATTTTGGTTCTAGGCTTGTCCAGTGTCTTTACAAGTTTCCCTCCATGCAATTTCAAAATCTTCCAACAAAACGAAAAGGAAAGGAAATTTTGTCTGCACCTAGGCTATCCTACAGTGGAGGACCTAGAGGACTGGAGGGAGCTGTGTTCCCGCTTCTCCTTTCTTCTCTGATGCCCCTTACATGGAGTCTTAGCAAAGCTTTCTCTGTCCTCGATGTCAAAGGAGCCTTCAGAATATCGCCTGGGCTCCTCCTCCTGTGTTACCATGCCCTCTGGGTCTCGCCCTGCCCGCCTCTGCACTCTGTCCTCACTGCCTCACTTCCACGCTCCCCTTGGGGACACTTGCACAGCTTGCTGCCCCGTGAATGCTCCACGTCCCCTTTTCAGTTCCACGTTGTTCCTCTGCTGGAAGAGCATGTGCCTCACCCCGCCTCTTTGTCTGGACACTTTCTTTTCTTTAAGAATCCACCAATTAACTCATCATTTAGCATTAGGTGTATCTCCTAATGCTGTCCCTCCCCCCTCCCCCCACCCCACAACAGTCCCCGGAGCGTGATGTTCCCCTTCCTGTGTCCATGAGTTCTCATTGTTCAATTCCCACCTATGAGTGAGAACATGCGGTGTTTGGTTTTTTGTCCTTGCGATAGTTTACTGAGAATGATGTTTTCCAGTTTCATCCATGTCCCTACAAAGGACACGAACTCATCATTTTTTATGGCTGCATAGTATTCCATGGTGTATATGTGCCACATTTTCTTAATCCAGTCTATCGTTGTTGGACATTTGGGTTGGTTCCAAGTCTTTGCTATTGTGAATAGTGCCGCAATAAACATACGTGTGCATGTGTCTTTATAGCAGCATGATTTATAGTCCTTTGGGTATATACCCAGTAATGGGATGGCTGGGTCAAATGGTATTTCTAGTTCGAGATCCCTGAGGAATCGCCACACTGACTTCCACAATGGTTGAACTAGTTTACAGTCCCACCAACAGTGTAAAAGTGTTCCTATTTCTCCACATCCTCTCCAGCACCTGTTGTTTCCTGATTTTTTAATGATGGCCATTCTAACTGGTGTGAGATGGTATCTCACTGTGGTTTTGATTTGCATTTCTCTGATGGCCAGTGATGAGGAGCATTTCTTCATGTGTTTTTTGGCTGCATAAATGTCTTCTTTTGAGAAGTGTCTGTTCATGTCCTTTGCCCACTTTTTGATGAGGTTGTTTGTTTTTTTCTTGTAAATTTGTTTGAGTTCATTGTAGATTCTGGATATTAGCCCTTTGTCAGATGAGTAGGTTGCAAAAATTTTCTCCCATTCTGTAGGTTGCCTGTTCACTCTGATGGTAGTTTCTTTTGCTGTGCAGAAGCTCTTTAGTTTAATGAGATCCCATTTGTCAATTTTGGCTTTTGTTGCCATTGCTTTTGGTGTTTTAGACATGAAGTCCTTGCCCACGCCTATGTCCTGAATGGTATTGCCTAGGTTTTCTTGTAGGATTTTAATGGTTTTAGGTCTAACATATAAGTCTTTAATCCATCTTGAATTAATTTTTGTATAAGGTGTAAGGAAGGGATCCAGTTGCAGCTTTCTACATATGGCTAGCCAGTTTTCCCAGCACCATTTATTAAATAGGGAATCCTTTCCCCATTTCTTGTTTTTGTCAGGTTTGTCAAAGATCAGATAGTTGTAGCTATGCGGCATCATTTCTGAGGGCTCTGTTCTGTTCCATTGATCTATGTCTCTGTTGTGGTACCAGTACCATGCTGTTTTGGTTACTGTAGCCTTGTAGTATAGTTTAAAGTCAGGTAGCGTGATGCCTCCAGCTTTGTTCTTTTGGCTTAGGATTGACTTGGTGATGCGGGCTCTTTTTTGGTTCCATATGAACTTTAAAGTAGTTTTTTCCAATTCTGTGAAGAAAGTCATTGGTAGCTTGATGGGGATGGCATTGAATCTATAAATTACCTTGGGCAGTATGGCCATTTTCACGATATTGATTCTTCCAACCCATGAGCATGGAATGTTCTTCCATTTGTTTGTATCCTCTTTTATTTCATTGAGCAGTGGTTTGTAGTTCTCCTTGAAGAGGTCCTTCACATCCCTTGTAAGTTGGATTCGTAGGTATTTGATTCTCTTTGAAGCAATTGTGAATGGGAGTTCACTCATGATTTGGCTCTCCGTCTGTTATTGGTGTACAAGAATGCTTGTGATTTTTGTACATTGATTTTGTATCCTGAGACTTTGCTGAAGTTGCTAATCAGCTTAAGGAGATTTTGGGCTGAGACAATGGGGTTTTCTAGATATACAATCATGTCAGCTGCAAACAGGGACAATTTGACTTCCTCTTTTCCTAATTGAATACCCTTTATTTCCTTCTCCTGCCTGATTGCTCTGGCCAGAACTTCCAGCACTATGTTGAATAGGAGCGGTGAGAGAGGGCATCCCTGTCTTGTGCCAGTTTTCAGAGGGAATGCTTCCAGTTTTTGCCCATTCAGTATGATATTGGCTGTGGGTTTGTCATAGATAGCTCTTATTATTTTGAGATATGTCCCATCAATACCTAATTTATTGAGAGTTTTTAGCATGAAGCATTGTTGAATTTTGTCAAAGGCTTTTTCTGCATCTATTGAGATAATCATGTGGTTTTTGTCTTTGGTTCTGTTTATATGCTGGATTACATTTATTGATTTGCGTATGTTGAACCAGCCTTGCATCCCAGGGATGAAGCCCACTTGATTATGGTGGATAAGCTTTTTGATGTGCTGCTGGATTCGGTTTGCCAGTATTTTATTGAGGATTTTTGCATCAATGTTCATCAAGGATATTGGTCTGAAATTCTCTTTTTTTTTTTTTTTTTTTTTTTTTTTTTCTTGAGACGGAGTCTTGCTCTGTCACCCAGGCTGGAGTGCAGTGGCGCAATCTCGGCTCACTGCAAGCTCCGCCTCCCGGGTTCACGCCATTCTCCTGCCTCAGCCTCTCCAAGTAGCTGGGACTACAGGCGCCCGCCACCACGCCCGGCTAATTTTTTGTATTTTTAGTAGAGACGGGGTTTCACCATGGTCTCGATCTCCTGACCTCGTGATCCACCCGCCTCGGCCCCCCAAAGTGCTGGGATTACAAGCGTGAGCCACCACGCCCGGCCTGAAATTCTCTTTTTTGGTTATGTCTCTGCCAGGCTTTGGTATCAGGACGATGCTGGCTTCGTAAAATGTGTTAGGGAGGATTCCCTCTTTTTCTATCGATTGGAATAGTTTCAGAAGGAATGGTACCAGTTCCTCCTTGTACCTCTGGTAGAATTCAGCTGTGAATCCATCAGGTCCTGGACTCTTTTTGGTTGGTAAGCTATTGATTATTGCCACAATTTCAGAACCTGTTATTGGTCTATTCAGAGATTCAACTTCTTCCTGGCTTAGTCTTGGGAGGGTGTATTTGTCGAGGAATTTATCCATTTCTTCTAGATTTTCTAGTTTATTTGCATAGAGGTGTTTGTAGTATTCTCTGATGGTAGATTGTATTTCTGTGGGGTCGGTGGTGATATCCCCTTTTTCATTTTTTATTGCATCTATTTGATTCTTCTCTCTTTTCTTATTAGTCTTGCTAGCGGTCTATCAATTTTGTTGATCTTTTCAAAAAACCAGCTCCTGGATTCACTAATTTTTTGAAGGGTTTTTTGTGTCTCTATTTCCTTCAGTTCTGCTCTGATTTTAGTTATTTCTAGCCTTCTGCTAGTTTTTGAATGTGTTTGCTCTTGCTTTTCTAGTTCTTTTAGTTGTGATGTTAGGGTGTCAATTTTGGATCTTTCCTGCTTTCTCTTATGGGCATTTAGTGCTATAAATTTCCCTCTACACACTGCTTTGAACGTGTCCCAGAGATTCTGGTATGTTGTGTCTTTGTTCTCGTTGGTTTCAAAGAATATCTTTATTTCTGCCTTCATTTCATTATGTACCCAATAGTCATTCAGGAGCAGGTTGTTCAGTTTCCATGTAGTTGAGTGGTTTTGAGTGAGTTTCTTAATCCTGAGTTCTAGTTTGATTGCACTGTGGTCTGAGAGACAGTTTGTTATAATTTCTGTTCTTTTACATTTGCTGAGGAGAGCTTTACTTCCAACTATGTGGTCAATTTTGGAATAGGTGTGGTGTGGTGCTGAAAAAAATGTATATTCTGTTGACTTGGGGTGGAGAGTTCTGTAGATGTCTATTAGGTCCACTTTATGTAGAGCTGAGTTCAATTCCTGGATATCCTTGTTAACTTTCTGTCTCATTGATCTGTCTAATGTTGACAGTGGGGTGTTAAAATCTCCCATTATTATTGTGTGGGAGTTTAAGTCCCTTTGTAGGTCACTGAGGACTTGCTTTATGAATCTGGGTGCTCCTGTGTTGGGTGCATATATATTTAGGATAGTTAGCTCTTCTTGTTGAATTGATCCCTTTACCATTATGTAATGGCCTTCTTTGTCTCTTTTGATCTTTGTTGGTTTAAAGTCTATTTTATCAGAGACTAGGATTGCAACCCCTGCCTTTTTTTGTTTTCCATTTGCTTGATAGATCTTCCTCCATCCCTTTATTTTGAGTCTATGTGTGTCTCTGCACGTGAGATGGGTTTCCTGAATACAGCACACTGATGGGTCCTGACTCCTTATCCAGTTTGCCAGCCTGTGTCTTTTGATTGGAGCATTTAGCCCATTTACATTTAACGTTAATATTGTTATGTGTGAATCTGATCCTGTCATTATGATGTTAGTTGGTTATTTTGCTCGTTAGTTGCTATAGTTTCTTCCTAGCCTCGATGGTCTTTACAATTTGGCGTGTTTTTGCAGTGGCTGGTACCGGTTGTTCCTTTCCATGTTTAGTGCTTCCTTCAGGAGCTCTTTTAGGGCAGGCCTGGTGGTGACAAAATCACTCAGCGTTTGCTTGTCTGTAAAGTATTTTATTTCTCCTTCACTTATGAAGCTTAGTTTGGCGGGATAGGAAATTCTGGGTTGAAAATTCTTTTCTTTAAGAATGTTGAATATCAGCCCCCACTCTCTTCTGGCTTGTAGAGTTTCTGCTGAGAGATCAGCTGTTAGTCTGATGGGCTTCCCTTTGTGGGTAACCCGACCTTTCTCTCTGGCTGCCCTTAACATTTTTTCCTTCATTTCAACTTTGGTGAATCTGACAATTATGTGTCTTGGAGTTGCTCTTCTCGAGGAGTATCTTTGTGGCATTCTCTGTATTTCCTCAATCTGAATGCTGGCCTGCCTTGCTAGATTGGGGAAGTTCTCCTGGATAATATCTTGCAGAGTGTTTTCCAACTTGGCTCCATTCTCCCCATCATTTTCAGGTACACCAATCAGACGTAGGTTTGGTCTTTTCACATAGTCCCAAATTTCTTGGAGGCTTTGTTCATTTCTTTTTATTCTTTTTTCTCTAAACTTCCCTTCTCTCTTCATTTCATTCATTTCATCTTCTATCAGCGATACCCTTTCTTCCAGTTGATCGCATCTGCTACTGAGGCTTCTGCAATCTTCGCGTAGTTCTCGAAACTTGGCTTTCAGCCCCATCAGCTCCTTTAAGCCCTTCTCTCCATTGGTTATTCTAGTTATCCATTCTTCTAATTTTTTTTCAAAGTTTTTAACTTCTTTGCTATTGTTTTGAATTTCCTCTCGTAGCTCAGAGTAGTTTGATCGTCTGAAGCCTTCTTCTCTCAACTCGTCAAAGTCATCCTCCATCCAGCTTTGTTCCGTTGCTGGTGAGGAACTGCGTTCCTTTGGAGGAGGAGAGGTGCTCTGTTTTTTAGAGTTTCCAGTTCTTTTGCCCTGTTTTTTCCCCATCTTTGTGGTTTTATCTACTTTTTGTCTTTGATGATGGTGATGTACAGATGGGTTTTTGGTGTGGATGTCCTTTCTGTTTGTTAGTTTTCCTTCTACCAGACAGCACCCTCAGCTGCAGGTCTGTTGGAGTTTACTAGAGGTCCACTCCAGACCCTGTTTGGCTGGGTGTCAGCAGCGGTGGCTGCAGAACAGCATTATTTTCATGAGACCACAAATTCAGCTGTCTGATAGTTCCTCTGGAAGTTTTGTCTCAGAGGAGTACCTGGCTGAATGAGGTGTCAGTCTGTCCCTACTGGGGGGATGCCTCCCAGTTAGGCTGCTCAGGGGTGAGGGACCCACTTTAGGAGGCAGTCTGTCCGTTCTCAGATCTCCAGCTGCGTGCTGGGAGAACCACTACTCTCTTCAAAGCTGTCAGTCAGACAGGGACATTTAAGTCTGTGGAGGTTCTTGCTGAGTTTTTGTTTGTCTGTGCCCTGCCCCCAGAGGTGGAGCCTACAGAGGCAGGCAGGCCTCCTTGAGCTGTGGTGGGCTCCACTCAGTTCGAGCATCCTGGCTGCTTTGTTTACCTAAGCAAGCCTGGGCAATGGCGGGCGCCCCTCCCCCAGCCTCGCTGCCGCCTTGCAGCTTGATCTCAGAATGCTGTGCTAGCAATCAGCGAGACTCCGTGGGCATAGGACCCTTCGAGCCAGGTGCGGGACACAATCTCCTAGTGTGCCGTTTTCCAGGCCCGTTGGAAAAGCGCAGTATTAGGATGGGACTGACCCGATATTCCAGGTGCCGTCTGTTTCCCCTTTCTTTGACTAGGAAAGGGAACTCCCTGACCCCTTGCGCTTCCCGAGTGAGGCAATGCCTTGCCCTGCTTTGGCTCGCGCACAGTGCGCTTCATCAACTGTCCTGCACCCACTGTTAGGCACTCCCTAGTGAGATGAAACCAGTACCTCAAGCAGAAATGCAGAAATCACCCGTCTTCTGTGTCGCTGCGGCTGGGAGCTGGAGACCGGAGCTGTTCCTATTCGGCCATCTTGGCTCCACCCTCCTAAAATATGTCTTATGGTCAGAAAAATCAACATTTTGTGTATTTACTTAGTTTACGAAAAGTACTGAAAATGCTATTATTAGCTGAATTTGTGATTTCCTTTTGAAATTGTGAGTTATCCTTATTTTTCCCATTTCATTTTTGCACCAAGGAGACTGCAGTCAAATAAAACAGATACTACACGCACTTGTCGGGGCAGCCGTACTGCAGAAGCACGTTGATGCACTCCTGGCTGGAGGCTTGCCGGGCATAGGTCAGCGCTGTGTTCCCGTGGGCATCTCGAGCCATGACGTCCACCCCGTACCAGATCAGGAGCTGTGCCAGGACCACATTCCCCTTGCGGCAGGCCAGATGGAGCGCCGTGCAGCCGTCTCCCTCCCCACAGGTCTCGTTCACCTCCTCACGGGAGCCATGTGCCAGCAGCAGGATGACTGTCCGCAGGTCCTCATCAGCGGTGGCCCGCAGCAGGTGCTGGCCCAGGGACAGCTCAGTGCAGGGTACTGGGGCCAGAAAGAGCTTCTTCTCATATTTGGAATGGATCCACCGCTCCTTTTCTTCCCTTGATGACTCTGCTGAAGGTTTTGTCTGCCCCTGGCTGCTCCCTTCCCAGATGCTGTTGGCTAGGTCATTGCCAATAGACGACATAACCTTCATGAGCTCAACTGGCCAGTCATCCAGGTCCAGAGATCGCACACGGGAAAGGCAGGTGCCAAGACTGCGGTGGATTCCTGAGCATTCAATACACATGAGGACTCCCAAGTTCAAACTGGCCCACTTAGGGTTCGGGGTCTCACAGTCCACACAGTGGGAGTTCCCACGCATGTTTTGGATCGACTGCAGGGCCATGGCCTCGCTCTGGCTGGTCAGCCGGAACTTGCTTTTACTGCTCTCACATGACTGCAGGCTGGCCAGGATCTGGCTCTGGATGACTTGGACCCAGGCGTCCCGCTCCTCATACGTCGTGGCTTTAAAGTGCCACGTTTGGCCAGTGACAGACACAATGATAAAGTTTTCTTCTTCTTCCTCAGCAGTGCTGGACAGGCCATCATCTTTTAAGTTGGTGCTTTTCTTCTTTAGGTGTTTCTTTTTATTGGCATGAGGAGGCGGGGGCGGGCTGAGCTTGGGGCTGGTAGTGCTGGAGATACTGGGGCTCATGCATATGGAGTCACCCAGCCCAGTGTCTGGATTGGCTGCGGTACGTAGACCGTTCATGTTCTTGGATAGGCCACTGCTTTTAGAGCTGGAGATGGGCACGCAGGCCGATGTGGCTAGGGGTGGCCACTTTCCTGGGACTTTGATGGTAGATGTCCGAAGGTCAATCTCTTTTTTATGAATATTCTTCATATAATCACCTAAGCTTGAATAATAGGTGAGCATGCCATTGGAACACAGGGTGACATGTTTCTTTTTCCATGTCTTCAGCCATTTCCCACTTCGCTTTAAGAGCATGCCCTGTTTAATGGGGATGGCTCTGCCGCTCCCGACGGTGTGAGCATGACTCTCCGGGGCTTTCTTCTCTTTGTCTGGGTCACTCCCTTTCTCAGATGTAAACAGGTTGGACCAGCGCACGGACTGCTTGCAAACGGACGTGGGTGTGTTGGCAGTGGGAGGAACACTGATGTGAAGGTCCTCCTGGCTGGTGCTGGGAGTCGATGGAATGGAGGAGGAATAGTTATTTAAACTGCCACCTCCATTTCTTGTCTGGGTGATGGGCACGGTGGAAACCTGTGTGGAACAGAAGGAGGAATGGCTTTGAAAATTGGGTAGTGACTTGCAGGGTCCTATAGACAGCTCACAATTACCTTTTAAAAAGATACATTTTCTGGGCCAGGCACGGTGGCTCACACCTGTAATCCCAGCACTTTGGGAGGCCAAGGAGGGTGGATCACGAGATCAGGAGTTCAAGACCATTCTGGCCAACATGGTGAAACTCTGTCTTTACCAAAAAAAAAAAAAAAAAATTAGCTGGGCATGGTGGCACATGCCTGTAATTCCAGCTACTTGGGAGGCTGAGGCAGGAGAATTGCTTGAACAGGGACCTGGGAGGCAGAGCCTGCAGTGAGCCAAGATCCCACGATTGCACTACAGCCTGGGCTACAGAAAGAGAGTCCATCAAAAAAAAAAAAAAGATACACTTTCTGTTGTTTGGATAGTATATTTACTCATAGTAGCTCACTAACAGAGCTGCAGATCAGTTCTTATTCCAGCTCATTCTTTTTACAACACTTAAGATGACTAAATGCAACATGAAATGGGGAAGATTTAAAAAAAGATGACTTTGACTTCAGCATGAAACAGATACAAGTGTACGATGAAAATACAACCTCAATAAAAGTGCCACTTACCGTAAATGAGCATAACCGCTCATCAAATATGCTCAAAGATCTATCTGCATCTCTGTAAAATAAGAATGTGCATTACTTCAAAAACTGTTAATATCTTAGTATATTTGTTTAGTAAAATACTGCCTCCTGTGTGCTTTGGTGTTTACTTTACCAAAGCAGCTTTTACGAATTCTCCTCCTGGATCCTGACTTGCAGAGGGTTTCCTGCCTTATTCTTTCTCAGCACATCATGGCCTGTACCGTGAAGTCTTTTATACGATAACCAGTCAGAAATGCCCATAAGTATTGACTCTCCCTAACAGGCAATGGCAATAAACCAAACATATTTTCACTTTTCTAACCACACATTGAAACACAAGAATATTCTACAAAGCAGTAGTAGTAAACTTTAATAAATGTAAATGTGATTCAGATTTCCTACCTTCCTTTCTCTTTAGTTCTCTGTAGTACACACTCATGATGTATTTATGTATTTTCTGTTGTTTGAATGACAAACTCATCTGCCTTTTTAAGAGGCCAGTCTTTGATGAACTTTAAACTTTGTAAAACTAATGCATTGTGCCTGTGCATAAACCAGTGGTTCTCCAAATGTGCTCTGTGGACCTCTCGGGATCCCCAAGACCCCTTCCAGAAGGCCTGAGGTCATAATTGTTCTTTTTTTTTTGAGACCCAAGTTTTACTCTTGTTGCCCAGGCTGGAGTGCAATGGTGCGATCTCGGCTCACGGCAACCTTTGCCTCCCGGATTCAACTGATTCTCCTATCCCAGCCTCCCGAGTAGCAGGGATTACAGGCACCTGCCTCCACTCCTGACCTCAGGTGATCCACTTGCCTCGGCCTCCCAGACTGCTGGGATTACAGGCCTGAGCTACTGTGCCTGGCCAACACTGTTCTGAACAATACTAATTAAACCTGAGAAAGCTGATGAAAAATTTTAAAAATTTGTAAAAGTAATACAAAGTCATTGCCTGCTTTTTCACTGACACTTGCCATGATTGTATAAAAGCAAAAGTGGGTACAACGGCTGGTTTCTCAGCATAAATCAAGGCAGTGGTACCAATTATATTAGTAGTCATTCTATTCTTCACTGTCCCCTACAGTTAAAACACATAGCCTGAATTTCTTAAGAATGTCTTTGATGAAGCAGTAAAAATTAATGTTTTTAAATCTTCACATGTCTCTTTAATATTCTGAATAAGTGGAAAGTTAACGAGAAGCGCTTTTTTTGTTGTTTTTAAAGAATTCGTGATTTAATTGTGAACTGAAAAATCACTTTTTTCACAGAACATCATTTTTATTTAAAAGTACAACTGGGCCAGCGCAGTGGCTCACGCCTGTAGAATCCCAGCACTTCGAGAGGCCAAAGCAGGCAGATGGCTTGAGCTCCTTCAGGAGTTCGAGACCAGCCTAGGCAACATAACGAAACCGTCTCTATCAAACATACAAGAAAATTAGCCTGGCGTGGTGCCACGCATCTGTGGTCCCAGCTACACAGGAACCTGAGGTGAGAGGATTGCTTGAGCTGAGATCATGCCAATGCACTCCAGCCAAGTGACAGAGTGAAACTCGGCCTAAAAAACAAGTTCTATTATCATTCTCAAAAATAAATGAAGTGAGAGGTTGTCACTTCAAGGGAAATATGTATTTGTTCCCAATGATAAAATTTAAGCTTTCCTGAGGGCTTTGAAAAACTTGTTCCTTCTACTGTAGGCCTGACAGCTTTTCAATACTTAAAGGTGTGTTAAAGTAAGATTGGTGGTTAAACTAAAAGTGATTTTTGACACAATAAAACATAAACCAATATATTCCAAGTAGTTAATGCATGATATTATAAATGCAAGTATGGAGCAAAAGATCCATTTACTGTGCAAGAAAGATCAATGAGTACTGATGGAATAAACTTATTAATATGTAAAATGCCACTGTAACTAATTTAAGAAACCACCACTTGTGAAGTTTTGATTTAGTGTTAACAAATACCCACAACTGTCTGAAAACTTTAAAAATACACCTTCTACCAACTACATATTTGCATGAGGTGAGGTCATCTTATTGCTTCTTTTTTTCTTTTTTTGAGACAGAGTCTCCCTCTGTCACCCAGCCTGGGGTGCAATGGCGAGATCTCGGCTCACTGCAACCTCCGCCTCCCAGGTTCAAGTGATTCTCCTGCCTCAGCCTCCCAAGTAACTGGGACTACAGGCATGCACCACCACGCCCAGCCATTTTTTGTACTTTCAGTAGAGGCGGGTTTCACCATGTTGGTCGGGCTGGTCTCAAACTCCTGACCTCAAGTGATCCGCCCACCTCGGCCTCCCAAAATGCTGGGATTACAGGTGTGAACCACTGCGCCCCACCAGCTTATTGCTTTTTTTTGTTTGTTTGTTTAGACAGAGTCTTGCTCTGTCACCCAGGCTGGAGTGCAATGGCATGATCTCAGCTCTTTGCAACCTCCGCCTCCCAAGTTCAAGCGGTTCTCCTGCCTCAGCCTCCAGAATAGGTGGGACTACAGGTGCGTGCCACCATGCCCAGCTAAGTTTTTGTATTTTTAGTAGAGACGGGGTTTCGCCGTGTTAGCCGGGATGATCTCGATCTCCTGACCTTGTGGTCCGCCCGCCTCGGCCTCCCAAAGTGCTGGGATTACAGGTGTGAGCCACCATGCCTGGCCATGCCTGGCTAATTTTTTGTATTTTTTAGTAGAGATGGGGTATCATCGTGTTAGCCAGGATGGTCTCAATCTCCTGACCTGGTGATCAGCCCACCTAGGCCTCCCAAAGTGCTAGGATTACAGGTGTGAGCCACTGCGCCCAGCCATCTGTAACCCTCTTATCTCAACTAGCTGACATTATTAGTTCACATCCAATTCAATTTATAAACTAACAGAGGTGCCATGGGCCGGGCACGGTGGCTCATGCCTGTAATCCCAGCACTTTGGGAGGCCGAGGCAGGTGGATCACGAGGTCAGGAGTTCGAGACCATCCTGGCTAACATGGTGAAACCACGTCTCTACTAAAAATACAAAAAATTAGCCGGGTGTCGTGGCAGGCACCTGTAGTCCCTGCTACTTGAGAGGCTGAGGCAGGAGAATGGTGTGAATCCGGGAGGCAGAGCTCGCAGTGAGCCGATATCGCACCACTGCACTCCAGGCGGTGTGACAGAGCAAAACACCATCAAAAAAAAAAAAAAAAAAAAAAAAGAGGTGCCATGTGTACAAAAATCAATGCATATTTATGAACGTTTTTTCAAATCTATTTTCACACATCTTATCTAAATACATAACACAGAAGCCTGTGTGACTTGGGCAATGTGGCCCAGGAGGGCCTAAGACTAACACATCCACCTTGGCAAAAGGACATAAAATATGTCTTATGGTCAGAAAAATCAACATTTTGTGTATTTACTTAGTTTACGAAAAGTACTGAAAATGCTATTATTAGCTGAATTTGTGATTTCCTTTTGAAATTGTGAGTTATCCTTATTTTTCCCATTTCATTTTTGCACCAAGGAGACTGCAGTCAAATAAAACAGATACTACACGCACTCGTCGGGGCAGCCGTACTGCAGAAGCACGTTGATGCACTCCTGGCTGGAGGCCTGCCGGGCATAGGTCAGCGCTGTGTTCCCGTGGGCATCTCGGGCCGTGACGTCCACCCCGTACCAGATCAGGAGCTGTGCCAGGACCACATTCCCCTTGCGGCAGGCCAGATGGAGCGCCGTGCAGCCGTCTCCCTCCCCACAGGTCTCGTTCACCTCCTCACGGGAGCCATGTGCCAGCAGCAGGATGACTGTCCGCAGGTCCTCATCAGCGGTGGCCCGCAGCAGGTGCTGGCCCAGGGACAGCTCAGTGCAGGGTACTGGGGCCAGAAAGAGCTTCTTCTCATATTTGGAATGGATCCACCGCTCCTTTTCTTCCCTTGATGACTCTGCTGAAGGTTTTGTCTGCCCCTGGCTGCTCCCTTCCCAGATGCTGTTGGCTAGGTCATTGCCAATAGATGACATAACCTTCATGAGCTCAACTGGCCAGTCATCCAGGTCCAGAGATCGCACACGGGAAAGGCAGGTGCCAAGACTGCGGTGGATTCCTGAGCATTCAATACACATGAGGACTCCCAAGTTCAAACTGGCCCACTTAGGGTTCGGGGTCTCACAGTCCACACAGTGGGAGTTCCCACGCATGTTTTGGATCGACTGCAGGGCCATGGCCTCGCTCTGGCTGGTCAGCCGGAACTTGCTTTTACTGCTCTCACATGACTGCAGGCTGGCCAGGATCTGGCTCTGGATGACTTGGACCCAGGCGTCCCGCTCCTCATACGTCGTGGCTTTAAAGTGCCACGTTTGGCCAGTGACAGACACAATGATAAAGTTTTCTTCTTCTTCCTCAGCAGTGCTGGACAGGCCATCATCTTTTAAGTTGGTGCTTTTCTTCTTTAGGTGTTTCTTTTTATTGGCATGAGGAGGCGGGGGCGGGCTGAGCTTGGGGCTGGTAGTGCTGGAGATACTGGGGCTCATGCATATGGAGTCACCCAGCCCAGTGTCTGGATTGGCTGCGGTACGTAGACCGTTCATGTTCTTGGATAGGCCACTGCTTTTAGAGCTGGAGATGGGCACGCAGGCCGATGTGGCTAGGGGTGGCCACTTTCCTGGGACTTTGATGGTAGATGTCCGAAGGTCAATCTCTTTTTTATGAATATTCTTCATATAATCACCTAAGCTTGAATAATAGGTGAGCATGCCATTGGAACACAGGGTGACATGTTTCTTTTTCCATGTCTTCAGCCATTTCCCACTTCGCTTTAAGAGCATGCCCTGTTTAATGGGGATGGCTCTGCCGCTCCCGACGGTGTGAGCATGACTCTCCGGGGCTTTCTTCTCTTTGTCTGGGTCACTCCCTTTCTCAGATGTAAACAGGTTGGACCAGCGCACGGACTGCTTGCAAACGGACGTGGGTGTGTTGGCAGTGGGAGGAACACTGATGTGAAGGTCCTCCTGGCTGGTGCTGGGAGTCGATGGAATGGAGGAGGAATAGTTATTTAAACTGCCACCTCCATTTCTTGTCTGGGTAATGGGCACGGTGGAAACCTGTGTGGAACAGAAGGAGGAATGGCTTTGAAAATTGGGTAGTGACTTGCAGGGTCCTATAGACAGCTCACAATTACCTTTTAAAAAGATACATTTTCTGGGCCAGGCACGGTGGCTCACACCTGTAATCCCAGCACTTTGGGAAGCCAAGGAGGGTGGATCACGAGATCAGGAGTTCAAGACCATTCTGGCCAACATGGTGAAACTCTGTCTTTACCAAAAAAAAAAAAAAAAATTAGCTGGGCATGGTGGCACATGCCTGTAATTCCAGCTACTTGGGAGGCTGAGGCAGGAGAATTGCTTGAACAGGGACTTGGGAGGCAGAGCCTGCAGTGAGCCAAGATCCCACGATTGCACTCCAGCCTGGGCTACAGAAAGAGAGTCCATCAAAAAAAAAAAAAGATACATTTTCTGTTGTTTGGATAGTATATTTACTCATAGTAGCTCACTAACAGAGCTGCAGATCAGTTCTTATTCCAGCTCACTCTTTTCACAACACTTAAGATGACTAAATGCAACATGAAACGGGGAAGATTTAAAAAAAGATGCCTTTGACTTCAGCATGAAACAGATACAAGTGTACGATGAAAATACAACCTCAATAAAAGTGCCACTTACCGTATATGAGTATAACCGCTCATCAAATATGCTCAAAGATCTATCTGCATCTCTGTAAAATAAGAATGTGCATTACTTCAAAAACTGTTAATATCTTAGTATATTTGTTTAGTAAAATACTGCCTCCTGTGTGCTTTGGTGTTTACTTTACCAAAGCAGCTTTTACGAATTCTCCTCCTGGATCCTGACTTGCAGAGGGTTTCCTGCCTTATTCTTTCTCAGCACATCATGGCCTGTACCGTGAAGTCTTTTATACGATAACCAGTCAGAAATGCCCATAAGTATTGACTCTCCCTAACAGGCAATGGCAATAAACCAAACATATTTTCACTTTTCTAACCACACATTGAAACACAAGAATATTCTACAAAGCAGTAGTAGTAAACTTTAATAAATGTAAATGTGATTCAGATTTCCTAGCTTCCTTTCTCTTTAGTTCTCTGTAGTATACACTCATGATGTATTTATGTATTTTCTGTTGTTTGAATGACAAACTCATCTGCCTTTTTAAGAGGCCAGTCTTTGATGAACTTTAAACTTTGTAAAACTAATGCATTGTGCCTGTGTATAAACCAGTGGTTCTCCAAATGTGCTCTGTGGACCTCTCGGGATCCCCAAGACCCCTTCCAGAAGGCCTGAGGTCATAATTGTTCTTTTTTTTTTTTTTGAGACCCAAGTTTTACTCTTGTTGCCCAGGCTGGAGTGCAATGGTGCGATCTCGGCTCACGGCAACCTTTGCCTCCCGGATTCAAGTGATTCTCTTATCCCAGCCTCCCGAGTAGCAGGGATTACAGGCACCTGCCACCACTCCTGACCTCAGGTGATCTGCTTGCCTCGGCCTCCCAAACTGCTGGGATTACAGGCCTGAGCTACTGTGCCTGGCCAACACTGTTCTGAATAATACTAATTAAACCTGAGAAAGCTGATGAAAAATTTTAAAAATTTGTAAAAGTCATTGCCTGCTTTTTCACTGACACTTGCCATGACTGTATAAAAGCAAAAGTGGGTACAACGGCTGGTTTCTCAGCATAAATCAAGGCAGTGGTACCAATTATATTAGTAGTCATTCTATTCTTCACTGTCCCCTACAGTTAAAAAACATAGCCTGAATTTCTTAAGAATGTCTTTGATGAAGCAGTAAAAATTAATGTTTTTAAATCTTGACATGTCTCTTTAATATTCTGAATAAGTGGAAAGTTAACGAGAAGCGCTTTTTTTGTTGTTTTTAAAGAATTCGTGATTTAATTGTGAACTGAAAAATCACTTTTTTCACAGAACATCATTTTTATTTAAAAGTACAACTGGGCCAGCGCAGTGGCTCACGCCTGTAGAATCCCAGCACTTTGAGAGGCCAAAGCAGGCAGATGGCTTGAGCTCCTTCAGGAGTTCGAGACCAGCCTAGGCAACATAACGAAACCCTGTCTCTATCAAACATACAAGAAAATTAGCCTGGCGTGGTGCCACGCATCTGTGGTCCCAGCTACACAGGAACCTGAGGTGAGAGGATTGCTTGAGCTGAGATCATGCCAATGCACTCCAGCCAAGTGACAGAGTGAAACCCGGTCTAAAAAACAAGTTCTATTATCATTCTCAAAAATAAATGAAGTGAGAGGTTGTCACTTCAAGGGAAATATGTATTTGTTCCCAATGATAAAATTTAAGCTTTCCTGAGGGCTTTGAAAAACTTGTTCCTTCTACTGTAGGCCTGACAGCTTTTCAATACTTAAAGGTGTGTTAAAGTAAGATTGGTGGTTAAACTAAAAGTGATTTTTCACACAATAAAACATAAACCAATATATTCCAAGTAATTAATGCATGATATTATAAATGCAAGTATGGAGCAAGAGATCCATTTACTGTGCAAGAAAGATCAATGAGTACTGATGGAATAAACTTATTAATATGTAAAATGCCACTGTAACTAATTTAAGAAACCACCACTTGTGAAGTTTTGATTTAGTGTTAACAAATACCCACAACTGTCTGAAAACTTTAAAAATACACCTTCTACCAACTACATATTTGCATGAGGTGAGGTCATCTTATTGCTTCTTTTTTTCTTTTTTTGAGACAGAGTCTCCCTCTGTCACCCAGCCTGGGGTGCAATGGCGAGATCTCGGCTCACTGCAACCTCTGCCTCCCAGGTTCAAGTGATTCTCCTGCCTCAGCCTCCCAAGTAACTGGGACTACAGGCATGCACCACCACGCCCAGCCATTTTTTGTACTTTCAGTAGAGGCGGGTTTCACCATGTTGGTCGGGCTGGTCTCAAACTCCTGACCTCAAGTGATCCGCCCACCTCGGCCTCCCAAAATGCTGGGATTACAGGTGTGAACCACCGCGCCCCACCAGCTTATTGCTTTTGTTTGTTTGTTTGTTTAGACAGAGTCTTGCTCTGTCACCCAGGCTGGAGTGCAATGGCATGATCTCAGCTCTTTGCAACCTCTGCCTCCCAAGTTCAAGCGGTTCTCCTGCCTCAGCCTCCAGAATAGGTGGGACTACAGGTGCGTGCCACCATGCCCAGCTAAGTTTTTGTATTTTTAGTAGAGACGGGGTTTCGCCGTGTTAGCCGGGATGATCTCGATCTCCTGACCTTGTGGTCCGCCCGCCTCGGCCTCCCAAAGTGCTGGGATTACAGGCGTGAGCCACTGCACCCAGCCTCTTATTGCTTCTTTAAAGTAAATTGCAAAGAAAGCTCTAGAGAATCCATTTGTCTCCTATTAAAAGCTCAACATGAGAGACTTTAAATAATATAAATACATGACACACTTTTTACTCAACTTTTTGTTGTAGAAAAGTTATTTTTCAAAGAAAAATTTCTGTTAACAGTACTGTTCTCAAGGAATATTTACAACCTGGGTCATGGGTTACTACTGACATCTAGTTGGTAGAGTCCATGAATACTGCTAAACTCTCTGCAATGCACAAGCCAGTCCTCACAACAAAGCATTATCTAGCCCATAATATCAACAGTGGTAAGGCTGTGAAATCTAAACGAAAAATAGATTTTGAAAAAAATTTCAATTGTATATTTCTACCACAGTAAATATCAATATATTCAATATAAACACATACTCTTTGAGATTCTCAATCATTTAACAATTAAGAGTCTTAAGGAACAAAGAAAATACAAATAATTTGCTTTGATATTTTAGTAGGCACAATACAGCTTATGATGTCTAAAGCTGTGACCTAACACTGAGCTTGATATCTTGCAAAGTAATTAGCTAGAATAACAAGACAGGTTTCTAAAAAGCTCACCTTTGCATGATATGATGAGGTATCTGCCAGGTCACACTGCGGAAGGAAAAAAAATTCATCACAATAGATGTTATCATTTTTAGGCCTGAAGACATTTTTTAAAAGGGGGGCAGAGGAAACTCTCCTAGTGGCCCTGAAATTCAAATTTTCTAGATCAGAACAGTACCATAAGGGCACTTTGTTTTCATTTCTTCGTTTGTCACAAAAATATGAGAACCAAAATGCGAGGAAATATGCCATTAGAAGACGCGTTTCTGTTGGTGATTATAATGTATAAATAATAACAGATTTCCGTTATATGCTTTTCTACCCACGAAACCTTTCGTCCCATGCGATTTATTTTATCTATTTATTTATGTTTTGACCCAGAGTCTGTCTCTGTTGCTCAGACTCGACTGCAGTGGTGCGATCTTGACTCCTCACAACCTCCACCACCCAGGTTCAAGCGATTCTCATGCCTCAGCCTCCCAAGAAGCTGGGACTACAAGTTTTCACCACTATGTCCAGGTAATTGTTTTTTTGTTTTTTTTTTTTTTGCGGGGGCGGTGGGTGGATGGAGTTTTGCTCTTGTTGCCCAGGCTGGAGTGCAATGGTGTAATCTCAGCTCACCACAACCTCTGCCTCCCGGGTTCAAGAGATTCTCCTGCCTCAGCCTCCCAAGCGGCTGGGATTACAGGCATGTGCCACCACACTCAGCTAATTTTGTAGAGTGAGGCTCAAAACAACCGAGGGAAGGCAAATCTCAATTTTACTTATAGGTCTACACAATATTAGCACTTTTTAAAAAGCCCGTAACATTGGCATGTAAGATGGGTATGTCTGTAGTGCTTCAAGTAGTTTTCATCTCTGAAATAAGTTTAAAATCACAGAATTTAAAGTTACATGCTGGAAAGGAAAAATGACCTTATGTGACATTTAATTCAACACTCATTTTACAGATCAGGGAAACAAACCTTAAAACTGACTTGCCCAAGGTCCCACCAAATAGGAGCAGTTTCTCGTCCTAAACTCAAATTAAGCAGTGGCTCTCAAACTTTGCTGCACATTAAAACCACCTGAGAAGCTTTAATATGTGCCTCATCTTCAACATGAGACATTTTAATTTAATTAGTATTGGGTATGGCTTTGGGCATCAAGGTTGTTGGTAAAAGTTTCCCAGGTGATTTCAATGTGCAGCAAAGTTTGGAATGATTGAGCTGGGGTGAAAATCAGAATCTTCTGGGATGCTTTTCTTCACAGAAAGATGCCTCACATCCATCCCTATTTTCCTGAAAGTCTTCTCAGTGCCTAGAGATAAAGTGGAGATGGGAAGATGCGTGTGTTTGCAGACCTGTATTTTGAAAAAAAACCTTGCATAAGTGATCTCAGTGAGTTCTACCTATCCCACTGACAACAGTGCACTACTGATTCATGATAAAACATTTTTCAAAACATTTTCTTGAAGCCAATTTGCCCTATTAATTTGCTCAATAAACCTTTATTTCACCAATAGTGAATACACCAAATGATTATTTCTCAAAATTGCTGATGGCAAATTAAAACTTACTATACTTTCAAAAGTAGACTTCTAAAAAGTAGAATAATCAGGAAAAAAGCACGAAATTTGTTTGAGCAAAATTAATCTTCAAAGCTGCTTTTGAATTGTATGCTAACATATCAAAATCTTTGGAACTCAAAAGAAGCCAGGGACTCTAGTCAAAGTAATTTTTGTGTATGTGTGCTCAAAGATTTAAGAGACTTGGCTGACTACAGACATTTAGTGGTTACTCAATAGGTCCCAAAGCTCAGGACTTGAGACAGAGTTTGAGTTCAGTTTTTGTTTGAAACACAATTTCCTCTCAACTATTGTTATAAGGGAGGGAGGAAAGTGACATTATTATGAGTGCAAACTTGCCACTTTTAATTGAAGTAAAAGTTATTGACAATTGAATTAGCTAAAAAGGCTAGTGCATTTGAAACAAAATTGTTTATAAGCTAGTTATGTTTACAGAATGAAAAGTAAAATTAAAGATAAAGACAATAATATTCTAAATTAGCACTTTCCAAACTGTGTTCTAAAAATCAAGACTAATAACCCAAGGAGATGAGAATAATGTACACTGGACAGCCCCTATGGAGCTGGTGGTGGTGTTGGTTGTTGTTCCTTTTAAAATAAACTTCATCTCAGGGTGCTCTCAAAGCGCATCTTTGTGGCCCACAAGGTGCTCATGCACAATGGGAGAAATTCAAATGCAGATACACTGTGGTGCCAGAAGAAGAAAAGCTGTTCCTTCTTCCAAGGCTAATGTCCAAAGTAGTGCACACTGATTTAGGCCTATAATGCATTGAAAAACTAAGTTTTCACAAAAAACATTCAATAAAGGGAACCTACCCTTCTCACTGTGTTCAACATTGTCTAAAGGCATAAAGGCATCAAAAAGATACACTGTTTCTGGGATTGCTTCTTTGCTAACTGATTTTTCCTTCCACCACGACGTCTAAGATTAAAAGAGAAACTGATACTTACTATTTAGAATCTGGATATCAATATATGGTTGATTCCAATTTCTTAAACTGATTGCTGGAGGACAACCAAATGGCTGAAATAATTTTAGAATAAAGGAATCTGTCCCTTGGCAGTATAGTTGTACTCACGATATTATTGTCATTGTAAGATAATGCTGGCTGGCTGTGCTGTCATCAAGGAATATTGTCAAACACAATCTGCATTTTTGACTGAAATGCTCAGTAGATACCTGAAGGGGAAGGGAATTATAAGTCAAACTTATCAAAGTGTATTTTTTTCTCAGTTAAAATGTCAAATGACAAAGCACTAAGATATTTCTCACACTCTATGAACTGCCTGAGTGGTATCATGTGCACTCTATAGAAAACCCATTGGAGGCTCTCAACTTCCAGAGATGATGTTTAAGATATGGGTTATAAAATGCTGCCCTTAATATGGTACCTGTCATCAAACCTAACAAGGATTTTATGAATTACCATTAAAAATAATGGGAAAAGTCGGCTTCGCATTGTCTCAAAAAAAATAAAGTTTAAAATAAGATTTCATTGTTTTTTTCTACAGCTATGTAAAGCAGCCGAGAATTTCTATTATTTAATTAATTT
Source organism: Symphalangus syndactylus (assembly GCF_028878055.3). NCBI lineage: Eukaryota > Metazoa > Chordata > Mammalia > Primates > Hylobatidae > Symphalangus > Symphalangus syndactylus. Next base: position 86,694,839 of record NC_072426.2, read on the forward strand.
ATTTATTTATTTATTTATTTATTTTTGAGACGGAGTCTCACTCTGTTACCCAGGCTGGAGTGCAGTGGCGCGATCTCGGCTTACTGCAAGCTCTGCCTCCCGGGTTCACGCCATTCTCCTGACTCAGCCTCCTGAGCAGCTGGGACTACAGGTGCCCGCCACCACGCCCGGCTAATTTTTTGTGTTTTTAGTAGAGATGGGGTTTCACCGTGTTAGCCAGGATGGTCTCGACCTCCTCACCTCGCGATCCGCCTGCCTCAGCCTCCCAAAGTACTGGGATTACAGGCGTGAGCCACTGCGCCCGGCCCTTCTATTATTTATTTACTATGATAAAATGTAATGTATTAAATAATCCTGCTACAAGAGCATTTTATTGCAGTGAATACAAGACTAATGCATTTACTAAATTACTAATCCTAAATGTATTATTTCAGGTGATATTGTTACAAAAGAAGTGTTTCAGATTCAGAGGCTCTGTGTGCCAGGGCTGCTAGGCCACCAACAAGTGAGGAAGCCACAGGTTTCTCTAGTCCTATTTTCTTATGTGGAGGATAAAAAGAGTATCACTTAAATATTCTCTCACACCCTGAAAACAAATGACAACTTAAAAAATCGAACTTTCATTTCATGTTTAAATAAGACTGCCATGACATGACTCAAATGAGACTCTCAGAGTATATTTTGCATTCATTTCAAAACGTGATCAATTTCATTCTATAGATCATCTGACCTGCACCTAGCCATTTTCCTGCTCTACCCCTGCGCTCTGCCTGGAATACTGCTTTTCTCTTTCCTTGCTTCAGCAAGCTTGACTCCAGCTACCCTCTTGGATCTCTTTGTCGGCAGCCACACCAAAAAATGTATTTTTGTACACTAATTAGTTGAACTCACCACTGCTTACAAGATACTAATTCCTGCAGAGGATTCCCCTCATGAGAAAGTATGCCTCTACATAGGAGTAAGGGAGGGCCCTTACTCTTCCTACCTCCAGCTGCTGAGCATAGAATTTTGAGTAAATCCAAAACTTTGACAAGTGTTTGACAATTCAGTTATCATTTGGAAGATAAGTCTTACTACATTTAATTACAGCAAAAACACTACTAACAGTTTACTGTTTATAGGTATTATTTAAGGTAGTCACCAAATAGAAACAAATAATCTAACGTCAGTCAGCATAAATCAGAGTATGAAATTTTACGATATTTAACAAGAAATGGAAGGGGTTACTTAGTAGTTTAAAGGTTTAATGACAAAAACTAGAAAATAATCGTACCTACTAATTTAGTAAGTCAAAACCAAAGCCTTACCATCAAAGGTGCATTACCCATTGGATGCCGATGCCCACCCACTGACTTCTCCTGCTGTACCTGCTGCCTCTCATTTTAACCCATTAAAAATACTAAAGTTGCTTTCCTTGTAGACATCTTTCACCTCCTTGGTTAGGTCTATTCCTAAGTATTTTATTTTAGTTTAGTTTATTTTTGCAGCTATCAGAAAAGGGGTTGATTTCTTGGTTTGATTCTAAGCTTGGTTGCTTCTAGGGTACAACAGATCTACTGATTTGTGTACATTAATTTTGTCTTCTGAAACTTTGCTGAATTCATTTATCAGTTCTAGGAGCTTTTTGGAGGAGTCTTTAGGGTTTCCTAGGTCTATGATCATATCATCATCAAACAGCAACAGTTTGACTTCCTCTTTACTGATCTGGATGCCTTTTATTGCTTTCTCTTGTGTGATTGCGCTGGTTAGGCCTTCCAGTAGTATGTTGAATACAAGTGGTGAGAGTGGGCATCCTTGTCTTATTCCAGTTCTCGGGGGGAATGCTTTCAACTTTTCTCCCTTTCAGTATTATGTTGGCTGTGGGTTTGTCATAGATGGCTTTTATTACATTGAGCTATGACCCTTGTATTCCAATTTTGCTGAGGGTTTTAATCAAAAAAGGATGCTGCATTTTGTCAAATGCTTTTTCTGCATCTATTAAGATGATCATGCGATTTTTTTGTTTTTAATTCTGTTTATGTGGTGTATCACATTTATTGACTTGTGTATGTTAATCCATCCCTGCATCCCTGGTAATGAAACCCATTTGATCATGGTGGATTATCTTTTTTTTTTTTTTTTTGAGATGGAGTCTCATTCTGTTGCCCAGGCTGGAGTATGCAGTGGGGTGATCTTGGCTCACTGCAACCTCCGCCTCCCAGGTTCAAGCAATTCTCCTGCCTCAGCCACCTGAGTAGATGGGATTACAGGTGAGTGCCACCATGCCCGGCTAACTTTTGTATTTTTAGTAGAGATGGGGTTTCACCATGTTGGCCAGGCTGGTCTCGAACTCCTGACCTCATGAACCGCCCACCTCAGCCTCCCAAAGTGCTGGGATTACAGGTGTGAGCCACTGTGCCTGGGTGGATTATCTTTCTGATATGCCGTTGGGAACTACAAAGCATTGCTGAATGAAGTCATGGACACAAACAAATGGAAAGACATCCCATGCTCATGAATGGGTAGAATGAATATTGTGAAAATGACCATATTGCCAAAAGCAATCTACAAATTCAATGCAATTCCCATCAAAATGCCACCATCCTTCTTCACAGAACTAGAAAAAACAATCCAAAAATTTATATGGACCAAACAAGAACCTGCACAGCCAAAACAAAACTAAGCAAAAACAACAAATCTGGAGGCATGACATTACCTGATTTCAAAGGCCATAGTCACCAAAATAGCATGGTACTGGTATAAAAATAGGCACATACACCAATGGAACAGAATAGAGAACCCAGAAATAAACTCAAATACCTATAGCCAACTGATTTTCAACAAAGCCAACTAAAACATAAAGTGAAGAAAGTAAACCCTATTCAACAAATGGTGCTAAGGTAATTGGCAAGTCACATGCGGGAGAATGAAACTGGATCCTCAACTCTCACCTTACACAAAAAGCAACTCAAGATGGATCAAGGACATAAATCTATGACCTGAAACCATAAAAGTCAGAAATCTTTAAAAGGTGGACACACTAAGCTAAAGACTTTTCTGGATAAATTTAATACTTAGGAAAGTAGAAGAGATTTAGAAAATCCACAAAAAGAGGTCCATGCTACCACCACCAGGTCCACATTGTAATTTAAAGAAATCAAGAGAGACATCCTTTTATGTCAAACTATCAATTTCTTAACTATTTGAGTGTTTACTTACATGGTTTGTATAGTTGCTTCTTCTTATTTCTACAACTAAGAATAAAAAAAAAACTGGTCACTTCTGATACAAATACCATAAAATAAAAGTAGTTGTTAACATTTTACTGATTACTGCTATATAAAATGAGACAAAATTCCATTAAAAAATAATTTTCAATAATTTATAATTTAAATTATCTGGCATGATTAATTTCATAAAGTCAAATCTAAAAACTTAGCTTTTCATTTAGTTTACTTTTTGTTTCTATTACATACAAATGAAAGAATCCTCATGTACAAAAGAAAAGGGCAAAAAAATTAGGCCAGATGAAAAATTTAGCTAATAAAACGTTTAACTCTTGCATATATGAGCCATGATCCATTAGTATTCTCTCATTCTGCATTTACACATAGCTTACTTTAATTATCAGACTCTAAGAGCTAACAGCTCTAAGAACTACTTCCTGATCAGGCACCTATCTCTAGATGCAACAGAATCCCTGTAAGCATCTTGCACCACACTTAGTGGTTATCTACTAATATGTCACTAAAAACAAAACAAAATTAAAAAAGGGTCTTTACACAACTGGAAAGTAACCTATCTTAAATTCTTTTTTCTTTTTATTTTTTTGAGATGGAGTCTCACTCTGTCACCTAGGCTCGAGTGCAGTGGCAGGATCTCAGCTCACTGCAACCTCTGCCTCCCAGGTTCAAGCGATTCTCCAGCCTTAGCCTCCTGACTAGCTGGGACTACAGGCATGTGCCACCATGCCTAGCTAATTTTTTTTTGTATTTTTAGTAGAGACGGGGTTACACTGTGTTAGCCAGGATGGTCTTGATCTCCTAACCTCGTGATCCACCCACCTCAGCCTCCCAAAGAGCTGGGATTACAGGCGTAAGCCACAGAGCCTGGCCTAAATTTTAATGTTAAAATGAGTATACAAACCTAATTGGACATGGTGTCTGCAGCACAAAAAATCATTTTTTTTTTTCCCTAAAAAAAGGCCAGAATAATAAAAGCCCCAGGAGGGACTTGGACCATGCTTTGTTTCCTACACTGCCTCTGCCTTTGATGCTGGAAGGGCCTTGTAGGCAAAAGTTCCTACCACTGAAGACTGAGGGACATGGAGTAGCTTCTCTTTTACTGCTTCCACGCTCTCTAGGTGTGAGAAAAGCCCATGGCTCTGGAAGGAACTGGGAAACACAATTCTGATATGTTTTGATATGTTTCCCCTCCAAGTCTCATGTGAACATGTGACCCTTAATGTTGGAGATAGGGCTTAGTGGGAGGTGTTTGGGTAATGGCGGTGGATTCCTTATGAATGGCTTGGTCCCATCCCCACCGTAATAAGCAAATTCTCATTATGGTATATTTAAAAGATGTGGTACTGGCCGGGTGTGGTGGCTGAAGCCTGTAATCCCAGCACTTTGGGAGGCTGAAGCAGGCAGATCACTTGAGGTCAGGAGTTTCAGACCAGCTTGGCCAACATGGTGAAACCCTGTCTCTACCAAAAATACAAAAATTAGCCAGGTGTTATGGTGCCTGCCTATAGTCCCAACTACTCGGGAGGCTGAGGCAGGAGAATTGCTTGAACTTGGGAGGCGGAGGTTGTAGTGAGCCGAGATCGTGCCATTGCACTCCAGCCTGGGCAACAGAGTGAGACTCCATTTCAAAAAAAAAAAGAGTGTGGAGTGTGGTACCTTCCCCCTTCCCCTCTCTCCTCCCTCTTTCACTGTGTGGAACCACCTGCTTCCCCTTTGCCTTTTATCATGATTGTAAGCTTGCTGAGGCCCTCACCAGAAGCAGATGTTGAAGCCATGTTTGTACAGCCTGAAAATCTTTGAGCCAATTAAACCTCTTTTTGTTATAAATTACCCAGCCTTAGGTATCTCTTTATAGTAATGTAAAAAATGAAGACAAATTCGAACCAGAAATAACTGACTCAAGATGGGCAAAGTCTACTCAAACTATAAAAACAAAGGTTAGAAACTCCCATGTTTTACTGTGCTGCATTACTTCGCATATTATTATAGAACCCTCACCTGTATTCTTGCTGTTTAAGTCAACTGGAAAACTTGGCTGTGTATGGCTTCTTGGCAAATAAATGAGGATTTAACATAACATTAAGGGAAATAAGCAGGAGTAGCGCATGTTTAAATTTACATTACATCAAATGAAAAGGTTAATAACCCAAAAGTTTTGAGTAGCATAAACTTGGATGTGGTAAATGAATGTGGTCAGAGGACTGTGTAAGAGGAGGCCCAAATCACAGATTCAATCCCTGATGATAAACAACTATGTTTTTTAATTTGTTTAAATGAAAACCAAGCTGAAGCCTAAGTTCTATCATTCATCTTTAAAATGTACTCTTTGGAGCAAGGGAAAGGGGATTATAAATAAAGATAAATCCATTAATTATAAATAAAGATAAATCCAAGAATTATAAAGAGAAATCCATGACTCCTCCATCACATGACAAATTAATTGTGTCGATAAAAAGATGGCAAAATGTATAAACAAAAAGGTTACACATTTTCACTATCATAACAACTAAAGGAAAGCATATCACGCATTAAAATAAGACAAGTGAACATGTGAAAAGGTGACAAATTTAAACTAATATGAGTTTTTCTAAATACTTTCTATAACCTGATCAAACAAGAGCTTTTATTCTTTCTCTTGACGGAAAAAACAATGTTGTCTCACCATCTGTTTGAGAGTTCCTCTGGAATATTGTGCTTGCCTCTGGATTGGCAGAAGGGTTAAACCCCAAAGCTATATGCATAGAGGAAGAAAAGAAAAAAAGATGTAATCATTGATAAAAATTTATCAACTCGTTTATTCAACTGCTGCATTTAGGCTATTTCACTATCTCTACTTTTATTCTTATCCATTGAAATGAACGTATAGACATAAGATAGAGCCAGGCAAGATGGCACATGCTTGTAGTCCCAGTTACTCAGGAGGCTGAGATGGGAAAATCACTTGAACGCAGGTCAGGAATTTGAGGCCAGCGTGAGTAACATAATGACACCCTCCTTTATTTAAAAAAAAAAAAAAAATGTAGAGGTAAATGTTGGCTTTGAGTTGTATAAAATCAACTTTGCATAAAATAAATCAAGACAGCAGTAAGTTTTAAAAGACAGGTCTATTTTATAGGCAAAATATAAGATGTATTCTAGAGTTTTTAAAAATTTAAAAAGTAAATTCAGCATATCTGTCACTTCCATGTCATTCTGAGGACACAGAACCTTAGTTCTGTTAAGTAGCTGCCTTCCATACTCATGTGATATCTCTAAGTCTTCACTTCTTCATTAGCAATACACAGGGAGAACATACACAGGCCTTATTTGTATTGGAAAGGGCCAAGTGAGACATACATAAACTGTGTTGTAATCCTAAAGAATGACAATAAAGAGTCATTTTTGGGCTCTCATCCAACACTGCCCATCTACTAACTGGTGTGTAACATCACTCAGAGGCTTTCCTCACATCGCCAAGCAGAGTATAAGTTTACACAAGTACTTACACACTTTGTGTATAAAGGTATAATCAATTAATTCACATAATAGATTTGTTTATTCTAAAGCAATCCTTAAATATCTTGAAAAGTGAGGATAGTACTTCCAAGCTACAAAATCACACTCATAATGAGTCTTAATTATCCTACCTCTTTAAAAAGTAAGAGCCCAAAGTTTAAATAGAAGAGCTATAAGACATTTCCTCTACAGTAATGAAATCTCTGGCATTTAAATGAAACCAATAAGCCAACTGGATTTAATATGTTTATGATGCAATGTTTTCTATTTTGAAAATTTTAGTTTTTATTCAAGAACCATATTATTACCCAGAATTACTTTTACTTAGATTCATCTCTTTGCAAAATTTTAGAGGCAAACCAACTAATTGTTTTCTCTTTTCTACTGCCTCCCATCCCCCACCTCTCCCAGCAGTGTAGAGACTAAAAAACTCCAACTTTCTTTCCTTTTTTTTTCTGTGAGACGGAGTCTCGCCCTGTCACCCAGGCTGGAGTGCATTGGCGCGATCTCTGCTCACAGCAACCTCCACCTCCCAGGTTCAAGCAATTCTCCTGCCTCAGCCTTGTGAGTAGCTGGAACTACAGGCATGCCCCACCACACCCAGGTAATTTTTGTATTTTTTTTTTAGTAGAGACAGCTTTTCACCATGCTAGCCAGGCTGGTCTTGAACTCCTGACCTCAGGTGATCCGCCCGCCTCAGCCTCCCAAAGTGCTGGGATTACAGGCGTGAGCACCAAGCCTGGCCAAAACTCTAACTTTCTTATCTTTGAACGAGATGCTATTGTCAGGAGGGGAAAGGACAAAGGGGGAGCCATGGCAACAAACACTCTTACAGGGAAGGTCTGACATTTTAACCTGCAATCTTCATATTACACATTAAAAGTCTACACTGATGTTTCATGTCTTTTGAAAGTTTTGACCATGAGCCAATCCCCACCTCTCTTTTAGAACAAGGAGGTAAATAAAGTCTGTTAAGTCACCAGAATAAATCTGGAGACACATTTTCTGTTAAAGTAAGAATTTTAAAGTAACCAGAGTTACTAAAGAGCCTCATGGGTAAACTCCTTTGAGAAACCCCAAACACACACACACAACCATTTTTCTGCAGCCCTGGCTGTGACATTTCACACCTTTCACAATTATTTTAAGCACTCTCCTTTTTTCTTTTTTCCTTCTGTGTTCAAATTACAGTTAGAAGAAACTAAGCAGCTTCTATTAAGGTGACTTAAAGCAGCCCATTAAGAATACCATATAGCCTCTCCCATGGCAACCTCTATTCTGATTTTAAATAAGAAATCCCCAAACATTTGAATATGAACTGTCCTGAGATTTAGCTACTTTAACAAAGGAAACAATTAGGCATTTACCTGGTTCCTTCACTTAGGTACCATCTGGACAGGTACAAAGAAAAAATAAGATGGGTACTGAAAAGTTGGGATATTTGAGTTTTCATTGAGAAAAGGAATAGTCCAAAGAAGCCTAAACAAAGTCCCACAGGATAATAGAGCTACAGACAATGTTGTCTCACCATCTGTTTGAGAGTTCCTCTGGAATATTGTGCTTGCCTCTGGATTGGCAGAAGGGTTAAACTCCAAAGCTATATGTATACAGGGAGAAAAGAAAAAAGATGTGATCATTTATAAAAATTTATCAACTCGTTCATTCCACTGCTGCTTATTCGACAAGAGCCATAAATAAATGGTCCCATACCAGCCTGGCAGAATGAGATGAGAGAGCAAGAACTGGGCGATTGGGAGGGGAGGCGAAAAGAAACTGACTGGACTCAGTGGGGAAAGACTAAGGGGTGGGAATGCAAGGTGGAGCCAGCTTTTTGTTCCTGGCCAGCCCCCAGGAAAGCTGGCTACAGGCAGAAAGGAGCTCAAAGTGGGGGATGCCTCAAAGGGAACCTTGGGGGCAGCAGCAGCCAGAGGCAAGCCGAGGGCAGATGGCACCCGTCACCTCCTTACCTTCAGGCATCTCCCGGTCATAGATGTGGTGCATATGGAGGTCCTCACCAACTTCAACAGTCACCTCAGCAGGCTGTACAGCAGCAGCCATGGGCGCTCCTGCCAACCTGTCCCCAACTCCTGCCTCATAGATCTCAGATTCAGAGGGACACACCAACCCCTGTTGCTGGTCAAACTCGAGGTTGACCCTGGGGCGCACACAATAGGTCAGTATGTTCCCCATGGGGTGCCTCTACTGTCTGCCACCACCTGTGCCTCTGCTCACAGGTTTGGCCACGCACTCCGGCTGTCCTAGGCTGAGGCTATGCTGCACTTGCAGAGATGGTCTTGCCCGCTGTTGCCTGCCCACCTCACAGCCCGGCCCCGGGCACCGGCCCTGGCCCCGGCCCTGGCTAGGGCTGCGGGCCAAGGCCCGCACCCTGCCGCCTCCCCTGAGTTGACTTGTCTGGGAGGGTGAAGACCAGCCGGCTTATTTAATAGGTTGTGAACCCAACAAGCGCTGAGAGACACAACAACTGCCTGAAGAGAGAACAGACGGAGCTCCTCCTCCTTCTGTAGTCACCTACAGACTGAAGCCCACTGGCCCAGGTGGGAGCCCAGGCATGTGGCACACAATGCCCCACCCCACACTTCACAATGCCCTCCCTGACAGCTCACAATGCCCCACCCTAACTGCCACCCCTCCCCCAACAGCTCAGAATGCCCCTGCCTGGGCTGCCCCACCCTGTGCCTTATGATGCTGCTGCTCTCCTGGCCCCTCGTGCAGTGCCAGTGGGACTAAGGTTTTCATTCATCACCAGCTTCCTGAGATTTTAGTTCTAAGAAAAGCACAGGGTAGTTCACTACTTGAAGCCATCTTCCTCTATGAGTTCTATACAAAGCCTCAGTAGAGTGGGTCCCATTAGCAACCAAGTTGAACAACTTTTATTTGCTGACTGAATATAAATAACCTTGAATTGCTGACGGCTTTTGTTAGTAAACACTCCTCTCCTGTCTTCCAATGAGTGGTTGTTTTTGCCTGCAATTTAACCACAGCAATCCCTGGGGCCCTAACTTACTCTCAATAAAGAGTTATGGCTGTGTGTCTTGAATGACCTATCCTGCCTCCACCTCCTTCTCCATAAAATAGAAACCTAACTTGTCCCTCCAAGCTCTGAAATGCTGAAACTTACCAACCCCCTTTTCTCCCCGCTATTTCTTCCTTCCATGGCAGGGACTTTCAGATTTTCTTTCTTTTACTAACAAGGCACTAAGCATGATTTTGTCATACAAAATCGAGAACCATAAAGTGGGTTACCACAGTCCTATTTCAATAAAGATGAATACTCGACATCTGGCAAGTAGTGTGTGCCTGACAGTGTCCCCACTGTGCTATGCTCATTTAACCCTGAGAAACAATCTCATTTTACAGATTTTACAGAAGTTGTTGAGATGGAGAAGGTAAGTAACCTCCCCAAGGTCACATGACTGCTAAGGGTGGGGCCACAGTTTGATCTCAGGTAGTCTGAATTCCCTAATTCCTTAAGCATGATTATCAGAAAGTATAGTAGTCTGTTTTCACACTGATATAAAGAAATACCTGAGGTTGGGTAATTTTTAAAGGAAAGAGGTTTAATTGACTCAAAGTTTCACATGGCTGGGGAGGCCTCAGGAAACTTACAATCATGGCAGAAGGGGAAGTCCTTCAGGAAACTTACAATCATGGCAGAAGGGCAGTAAGTCCTCAGGAAACTTACAATCATGGCAGAAGGGCAGTAAGTCCTCAGGAAACTTACAATCATGGCAGAAGGGCAAGTCCAACTTACATGGTGGCCGCACAGACAGTGGGAACATGTGAAGGAGCAACTGTCAAACATGTATAAAACCATCAGATCTCAGCTGGGCATGGTGGCTCACACTTGTAACCCTAGTACTTTGGGAAGCCAAGGCAGGTGGATCAACTGAGGTCGGGAGTTTGGGACCAGCCTAGCTAATGCAGTGAAATCCTGTCTCTACTAAAAATACAAAAATTAGCTGGGTGTGGTGGTGCATGCCTGTAATCCCAGCTACTCAGGAGGCTGAGGCAGGAGAATCACTGGACCCAGGAGGCAGAGGCTGCAGTGAGCCAAGATCGTGCCATGGCACTCCTGCCTGGGCAACAGAGCAAGACTCCATCCCAAAAAACAAAACAAAACAAAACAAAACAAAATCCATTAAGATCTCATGAGGACTTACTGAATATCACAAGAACAGCATGAAGAAAACTGCCCCCATGATCCAATCACCTCCCCCTAGGCCCCTCCATCGACACATCAGGATTCTGGGGATTATAATTCATGATGAGATTTGGGTGGGGACACGGCAAAACCGTATCAGAAAGTAAAGGTGGAAGTCAAGCTTGGAAGGGAGATGACATTGTAGATTATTATTATTATTATTTTGAGACGAAGTTTTGCTCTTGTTACCCAATGAAATTGTTTCTCTGATTTCATTTTCAGATGGTGTCTTGTAGATGTATAGAAATACAAGTGATAAATGATTCTATTAACCTTTTATGCTTCAGCCTTGCTGAACACTATTTTTTTTTTTTTTTTTTTTTTGAGATGGAGTTTCACTCTTGTTGCCCAGGCGGGAGTGCAATGGCGCAATCTTGTCTCACTGCAACCTCTGCCTCCCGGGCTCAAGTGATTCTCCTGCCTCAGCCTCCCAAGTAGCTGGGATTACAGGCATGCACCACCATGCCCGGCTAATTTTGTATTTTTAGTACAGATGGGCTTTCTCCATGTTGGTCAGGCTGGTGATGCACCCGCTTCAGCCTCCCAAAGTGCTAGGACTACAGGCATGAGCCACCATGCCCAGCCAGATTAGTATATTTTTAAAAGAATTTTTCATATTTTTTTATTTTTTATTTTTTTTTGAGACAGAGTCTCACTCTGTTGCCCAGGCAGTGGCACAATCGTTGCTCACTGCAACCTCCACCTCCTGGGTTCAAGTGATTCTCATTCAAGTGCCTAAGCCTCCTAAGTAGCTGGGATTACAGGAGCCCACCACCATGCTCAGCTAACGTTTGTATCTTTAGTAGAGATGGGGTTTCACCACGTTGTTCAGGCTGATCTCGAACTCCTGACCTCAGGTGATCCACCTGCCTTGGCCTCCCAAAGTGCTGGGATTACAGGCGTGAGCCACCACTCCCGAACAGAACAAATTTTTTTTGATGTGGATTTTAAAATGCCTCCCCTTCTTTCAACATTGATTAAGTCCCTTCTACATGCCACACACTGTATGTGTGAAATAGTCCCAACTCTCAATGAGTGTAGGCAGATACACAAACAAGAACTTAAGGAAGTCAGTTTTCTGAGACCATACTGCTGGACAGTATATGAACCTGGGATACAAACCCACCTCTATTTGACCTCAAATTTGATCCTGGGGTGGTTTTAATTTTATTCTGGGAATTTGAGTCATTGAACCATAAAAAGGTGAAAAGTCTCTGTCAGATGTGTGTGTAGTGGTCTGTACAACAAGGAAGGACTGAAGGAAGCAATCAAACCAATTAAGAGACTTTCTCTAAAGGCAGAGTAATGCTAAGGGCAGTGGCAGTGACAAAAGTGGAGGAAAAAGTCTGTGATCATTTGGGAGACAGAATAGGAAGTGCTTGGTCATGAGATGTGAAAGAAGACAGGAAGTAGAGGGAAAACAGAGCTGCTCAGGCTCTGCTGGGGAAGACTGGGTATGTAGCAGTGCCTTCCTCCTGGCAGAGAATGTAGGAAGAGAAATGGGTAAGGAGGAAAAGATAGTTTTTTACTCTCAGTGTCACATTAAAATGGAACTCTCTGGTCAAAAGTTGAATATAAACCTCTGTAGGCTAAGTCCATTTGTGACATCCCAACATATGTTTTCAAAAATAACACACATACTAAATCAAGCCATTAAGAGTAACTGAGGAAATTTCCTAAAATTTACATGCTAAAAATGTCACCATTTTTCATTTATTACTTTCATGGAGCAACTTTGAATCTATGGTTACAGCAAGTGAGGCATCTTGTATAAAATAAAGCTAATACATGGAAAAAAAGCATTTAAAATTCTATTGTTCTCAGAGAATGGAGAAAGCAACTGAAGCCATGGGCGTGGAGGTGACTGCCTTGACAAGTTGTGTACAGTAAGGAGAACTGGGAAGAAAGAAGACCTAGAGAATAGGGTGATTTACACGGCATTAAGTGAAGCTTGCAAAAGTGAGCACTGGGAGTCAAGAGACGTGTATCAATCAGGAATGGCTGCTCCTGTGAGTTGTTAGAAAGGAGGTGATGCCTTCTTCTCATTTCTATAACAGCAGCACCTAGCACAGTGCCTGTTCAATAGGTACTCAACATGTATTATCCCAATGCAGAGTCAAATTCTGCCAAGAGGGCAGGAAAGCTACAAATCAGCTATGGCAACTTAGTGATTGGGCTTGTGTGTGTGTGTGAGCGAGCTGGATGTCAGGCAGTGGGTAAAGTAGTGAACTGGAGGTGAGAAAACAATGACACAAACTCAGGGCTTCTTTTCCCAAGTATTTGGCTGAGAAGAGAGATGTAGTATTAAAGGGAGATATGTGGTAAAGGAAGCCTTTTATTCCAAGATTCAACAAAAGTGTGAGTATACTTCTATGTTAAAGGGAAAGAGCCAAAAGAGAAAACACATTTTTGAGGTTAGAAGAGAAGGAAGAATGAATGCAGAAGGGCCCCAAAAGGCACAGGTGCATGCAATCCAGATCAGGGACAGATTAGCTTTGGACTCCTACAAAAGCAAGAAGGGAGAAAGGACCATGTGACTCTAGAGATATTTCTGGTAAAGGAAAGGTTTAGGAAAAGATCTTTTGATGACCTTTATTTTAACAGACTTTTTTTTTTTTTTTTTGAGATGGAGTCTTGCTCTGTCACCCAGGCTGGAGTGCAGTGGCACAATCTCGGCTCACTGCAACCTCTGCCTCCTGAGTTCACGCCATTCTCCGGCCTCAGCCTCCAGAGTAGTTGGGACTACAGGCACCCGTTACCATGTCCAGCTAATCTTTTGTATTTTTAGTAGAGATGGGGGTTTCACCGTGTTAGCCTGGATGGTCTCGATCTCTTGACCTCGTGATCCGCCTGCCTTGGCCTCCCAAAGTGCTGGGATTACAGGCGTGAGCCACTGCGCCCGGCTACAGACTTAAAAAACAAAACAAAACAAAAAAACTACTGTGGGAAAAAGGATATTATGTATAGAAAAGTCTACACTTCTTGATACAACTAACTAAAAAAAAGCCTGATACACCAAACAAAACCCAAATAATGTCTTCCCTAAAAGTGGGTAACTTGAAAAGCAATTCGAGTAAAAATCAAGGAGTTCAATTATAAATAAGTATATCAACAAAGTGAAAGATAGGTTTTATTTTTCCCACAAGAAGTTAAAAGAAATAACAGCAACTTTAGAGGAAGAGGAAAAAATAATAAGAAAATTATTTGCAGTTGCAAAATGTGTGAATATTTACAAACTCTAACATATAACTACAAAACGGACGAGAAGAATCATCATCATAGGAAGCAAAGGGTCATTTCGAAAATCAGAGGAGGGATGATGCATATTTTATTTAATTCTGTGGAAAAAATTTAAGTAACATTTGAGGACAAAAATAGGTGATATGTTGAAATGCGGGAAACCACAGTGGAAGGTAAAAGAATTCCAGAAAGCTCAGTTTCAGTAACCAGTATCTAGTAAAATCTTCAGGACCTAGAGGCTACAATCTGCATTAATAGTGTCTGAAGACCTAGAAATGTCATTAAATACCATTTTGGATAATTCTTGTAGACTTGAGATGATGTCTATTTAAAGTTACAAAATAGTGCCTGTATTTCTGTATTCATTACAGAAAACAACTGGATATGGAAAAGAAACTAACATGCTATGCCACAATCTCTAAAGAAAGATTAGGGAAGTTTCAGCTTAAAGCAAGAATAATCACAATAAAGTCTTACAACCCTTTGCAAGCATATAGGAAAAACATACAAAAAGTTTGTAATCATCTTTTCTTAAGCTAAGAGAACAGAAAAAAACAAGAAAAAATAAATTATAAAATGAAACTTTGGTTTAGAGGTAAGAAACATTTGATGACAGTCAAGAGATCAGGGTTGTACAGTGTATTATGCGAATGTTGTGGCTTATTGGTTTCATCTTGGATATCATAACCTGACATTTTGTAAACGTGATTTTTCATGGGAATTTTTTCAGGTGCCATATAAAGTCCTGTCCCAGTAGAAGTGAATAATAATCTTCCATATTCTTGAGATATCTTAATGAATGGCATCTTCTACAGTCTTCCATTGTTTAGTCCTTGGAGATACACTCATTAGTGACTGTTAAGGTACCTGAGTTATTAGGTGCCTGTAGACTATGCCCAGTGACATGTGCATTAGATACATGCTCCCTAGCTGCGCTGACACTGACTGAAGCTGTGAGGTTTCACAATGACATGTCAGCCAAATACATATGCTCAGATTTACCATTTATCAAGAGGTCTTCACACTATCAATTATGCAATTATCATTCTACACACAGGCAGTGATAAAGGGAGTAAAAAACCACAGCCATAGCTCGGGAGACCAATGTACCTCCAGAAGAGTCCTGTGGGTCCAGAAGCCCTTTGGATGCTGGTCAGAGGCTCCTCTTGGGCAGAGATCACAGCAGCAGCCAAGAGGTCTGGAGAAATCCTTAGAGTTCTCATGGACAAAGCTTGTGAAGGCATCTTAGACAAGACCTTGTCTTTGCTGGTTTTATGATCCTCTGCAGATGGGTCTATTCTCATTATCTCAGCCACCTTTCACTTCCTATCAGTTCAGTTCAGGCCTCTCATGATCCCAGGCAGCAGTAGTTGTTATCACGTGAGTTCATTCATATATGTTTATCTTTTTGGGGATCGGGGGACAACTTCACTGTGGACTTAATTCTACTGGAGATGAGTGACCCCATTTTAAGACAACAGGATCACAAATTATTATCACATATCATCAGGGCAGACAATAGCTACTCCCTGGGGCTGAAAGCAGGTAACTCCATTTATTCTGCAAACATTCTGTCTTGATTATGGTGCCAGTTGCTGCGAGGGATTTCCTTTCCACCACCTGTTTTTCACAAGGTTTGAGTCTGAACTGCTAACATTCTACTGATTTGTGGGTGAAGGGACTGACTGCACCATCCTAGCCTGTTAGAGCCCTTGCCCCAATACTTCCACTTTGTTTTCCACCTTGTCCAGAACTACAGTCCATTAATCCCCTCATTTTCTCTCTTAAGAGAATAAACAGGCCAGGCGCAGTGGCTCACGCCTGTAATCCCAACACTTTGGGAGGCCGAGGTGGGTGGATCATCTGAGGTCGGGAGTTCGAGACCAGCTTCACCTACATAGTGAAACCTCATCTCTACTAAAAAAAAATCACAAAAACTAGCCGGGCGTGGTGGCAGGTGCCTGTAATCCCAGCTACTTGGGAGGCTGAGGCAGGAGAATCCCTTGAACCCGGGAGACGGAGGTTGCAGTGAGCCAAAACTGTGCCACAGCACTCCAGCCTGGGCGACAGAGCAAGACTTCCTCTCAAAAAAAAAAAAGAGAGAGAGAGAGAATAAACAACACATCTCACGTACACACCCACATCCCTCTTACCCCAAATACCAAACACACAAAAATCTAATCTGTCTCCTTCTACCTAAGCAATTTTAGATAGTCACTTTCTCATAATTACCTTAAGCTCCCTGACTTGCTGCTCGTCCTCTCTCTGGCAAAATCTCATCCCTGGATGAGCCCCACTTTGTGTTTGCTCAATGACACCACTCAGCTGAACCAGAAAAAATATCAAAAAGTGGTCAGAGATATCATCATAAATTCAAATTACTTACACAAAAATTGGCCCTAAATGTTTCTAGAAATCAATAAAAGTTTTGTTTCTCCAATGACATCATTTCTTCAGAAACCCAACATGTATAACCTATTTTTTCTATGTTCTTCTAACATTTATTCAACTTCTCTCATCTGATATGTTGCCAAATCATTCAAAGAGAATATATATCCCATTAGGCAAGAGCCGACCATATTCTCATCACCTGAGAAAATAATATGCACAGGATGCGCCCACCTCACCTTTCTCAGCCTCATCGTGTCAGAAAAAGTACCCCTCTTTTTGTCACAAGGCAAATCTGAGATAAAAGATTTAGATGGCTTGTAATTCCAGCACTTGGGGAGACCAATGCAGGCAGATTATTTGAGTCTAAGAGTTCGAAAGAAGCCTAAGCAACTTAGGGAAACTGCATCTCTCAAACAAATACAAACCATTAGCCTAGCATGGTGGTGTGGTGGCACATGCCTGTAGTCCAGCTACTCAGGGTGGGGAGCACTGAGGTGGGAGGATCACCTGAGCTGGAAGGTTGTGGCTGCAGTGAGCCGTGATCACGTCACTGCACTCCAGCCAGGGCAACAGATACTTTTAAAAGGATCTTCTCTGTTAAAAATAATCAAATAAACAGGTGGCCATGAGGCTGAGGCGGCGGCAGTGCACTCAATTCCTCCTTAAATAAACCAAAATTTGACTCAGTGTAAATAATAAAAGGAAACTTAAGCTTAACCAATCAGAAACCACCAACTAACATGTAACTAGAGACTTCCCACTGTAATGTTCCAAATGAGGCCACTGCTCCACTTTACCCAATCAAGTATTTTATTTTTCTTCCACGTTCACCATATAAATTTCTTCCCCCACCCTCCCTAAGCCTCTCTGTTGGACCCCTGAGCTGCTTGCAGTCTGGAGCTGCCTAGTTTATACATTTCTGATGCTCAAATATATTTTCTAATGTTTCAAAGTGGCTCTGGTATAGGAGGTTGTTGGTGGAGTGACCCGAGAGTGTACAGGAATTGAGGCCATATGAGACAGGAATTGAGAGTGTACAGGAATTGAGGCCATATGAGATCTCTGGACTCTGCATTCCATTTTACTGTACACTCAAAACTACTCTAAAATAATAATATATCTTTAAAAATCTATAACTATCATGTAGCCCTTTTCAAGTCTCCAACTGGTTGGAGCCAGTTCGATTAAAGCTCAGAAAAAACTGGTTAATAAGCTAGTTCTGACCCAACTGGCAAGAAGAGGCAGGAAAGACCCAGGTCAGGGGAGTATATTGCACATGCATGCACCAGGAAACTGGAGGAAGCTTGGAGGCCCTTTAGCCTGGTCCTGAGCCTGCTGAAACTGCAGTTACAGGCACAGATGCCTGGGGCACCAATCTGAATCTGCCAACATCCCAGGCCACACGAAGACAAATGCGCAGAGTCTCCTCTGCGATCAGTAGCTAAGGATGTTAGGCCATGATTGGACTAGGATGGGAGATGAACTGAGAACTATAGATTCTGTAGGCTTTTGTTGTCTCTTCCCACCCCAAAGCAACAAGTGATGAACACACACACACACACACACACCCCACAGTGACTAACAGGATCTCCCTCCAGGGAATTTGCAGAGAGGGGAGCAGAAAACATCCCAGGAGCCTTTCACAGCTACTTCCTTGAGCCCCCTTTCAGACAGTGCCGTCTAGACCTGTCTCAGCCCAAGCATCACCACACTGATATACAGAAGCTGGCATCCTTACCTGAAATTCAACATCAAGAAATGATCTCTTCTACTCAACACTGATAGAAATATCTCTAAGCAACGTCCTCATTGGCAGGGGTGGAGTGGGGGAGTTTCTTAGAAAGTGAGGCCTCTGCCTACCACCTAGAGAACCTGGAAATTTCCATCTGTGCCACAAAGTCCAAATCACTGGCCACTGCCCCAGTGTATGGCAGATTAGAACATCTCTCCATTAGATCTGGGTTTCTATTCCATTGAGTGAAACGGCTTTTCTATTACAGGAACAGAATAAGGGATCAAAAGGGTCTTACAACTGAACTCCAGTGTACAGTCTGCACAGACACTAGGCTTGTGCAAATATGACAGCGAGGTCCCAGGACCCTTAAGCCAGCTCAATGTACTGAGTTTCAGGAAACAGTGAGATACATTCAGCAAAACAGTGGGCTTCACACTGAAAGAAGTCAATCCAAGTAAACACACATCACACATCACACGCACACACGCACACATATACACACACACCCCTGCAGACACTCTAGTGGCCAATAGGTCCTCTCACCAAGAACCTGCAATCAGGAGAGCAGAAAGCCTCCCAGGGGTCCACCACTGCCCTTTTTGGAGCCCCTTATCAGCCAGCCAGCCCCAGGACAGCACTGTCTGATCCTGGTCCAGCCCAAATCGCCATCACCCTGTGTTGTGGGAGCTGGCCACTTCACCAGAAACTCTGTGTCAGAAAAATTTCTCTTCCTTTTATGTCCGGAATTGGCGGGTTCTTGGTCTCACTGACTTCAAGAATGAAGCCACGGACCCTCGCGGTGAGTGTTACAGCTCTTAAGGTGGCGCGTCTGGAGTTGTTCGTTCCTTCTGATGTTCGGATGTGTTTGGAGTTTCTTCCTTCTAGTGGGTTCGTGGTCTCGCTGGCTCAGGAGTGAAGCTGCAGACCTTCGTGGTGAGTGTTACAGCTCTTAAAGCAGCGCGTCTGGAGTTGTTCGTTACTCCCAGTGGGCTCGTGGTCTCGCTGGCTTCAGGAGTGAAGCTGCAGACCTTCTCGGTGAGTGTTACAGCTCATAAATGCAGTGTGGACCCAAAGAGTGAGCACTAGCAAGATTTATTGCAAAGAGTGAAAGAACAAAGCTTCCACAGTGTGGAAGGGGACCCGAGCAGGTTGCCACTGCTGGCTCGGGCAGCCTGCTTTTATTCTTTTATCTGGCCCCACCCACGTCCTGCTGATTGGTAGAGCCCAGTGGTCTCTTCTGACAGGGCGCTGACTGGTGTGTTTACAATCCTTGAGCTAGATACAGAGTGCTGATTGGTGAATTTACAATTCTTGAGCTAGACATAAAGGTTTTCCAAGGCCCCACCAGAGTAGTAGCTAGATACAGAGTGTCGACTGGTACACTCACAAACCCTGAGCTAGACACAGGGTGCTGATTGGTGTGTTTACAAACCTTGAGCTAGATACAGAGTGCCGATTGGTGTATTTACAATCCTTGAGCTAGACATAAAGGTTTTCCAAGGCCCCACCAGAGTAGCTAGATACAGAGTGTCGACTGATGCATTCACAGACCCCGAGCTAGACACAGGGTGCTGATTGGTGTATTTACAATCCCTGAGCTAGACATAAAGGTTCTCCACATCTCCACCAGACTCAGTAGCCCAAATGGCTTCACCCAGTGGATCCTGCACCAGGGCTGCAGGTGGAGCTGCCTGCCAGTCCCACGCCGTGTGCCCGCACCCCCAGCCCTTGGGTGGTCGATGGGACTGGGCGCCGTGGAGCAGGGGGCAGTGCTCGTCGGGGAGGCTGGGGCTGCACAGGAGCCCACAGAGGCGGGGGAAGGCTCAGGCATGGCGGGCTGCAGTCCCGAGGCCTGCCCTGCGGGAAGGCAGCTAAGGCCTGGCGAGAAATCAAGCGCAGTGCCAGTGGGCTGGCACTGCTGGGGGACCCAGTACACCCTCCCCAGCTGCTGGCCTGGGTGCTAAGCCCCTCATTGCCCGGGGCTGGCAGGGCCGGCCGGCTGCTCCAAGTGAGGGGCCCGCCAAGCCCACACCCACCCAGAACTCCAGCTGGCTCGCAAGCGCCACTTGCAGCCCCGGTTCCCGCTCGCACCTCTCCCTCCGCACCTCCCTGCAAGCTGAGGGAGCCGGCTCCCGCCTTGGCCAGCCCAGAAAGGGGCTCCCACAGTGCAGCGGTGGGCTGAAGGGCTCCTCAAATGCCACCAAAGTGGGAGCCCAGGCAGACGAGGCGCCGAGAGCAAGCGAGGGCTGTGAGGACTGCCAGCATGCTGTCACCTCTCACTTTTACAATGATGAGGGGGAACCTTCAGACAGTGTCTGATTAGGGTGGGTGGAGGGGGGGTTTCCCAGAAAGTCAGGCAGGGCAGGGCTGAAGCCCTCTGGGTTACCTGAGTGCTTTTGATATGAAGGCAGGTAAGACTGGACAGGTGGGGATGTTAATGAAGGGATGGACTAGGGTGTGCTGAAGAACTCCACTTGGGCTCTGCACACCAGGGAAAATGACCATAAAACATCCCATCTTCACTGCTCAGAGAAGGCTAGATCTGCTGTGAGCTAGAAAGCCATGTGGGGGCAGCTGATGAGTCATCAAAGGGGAGAAATCTGAGAGCCATGTGCTCCACAGGCCTCTGGTCCTTGTTCAGGCAGCAGGGCACTGTGAGATGTGGCTCCTTGGTCCCTTCCAGCCACCACCTTGATTGCCTGCTGCAGGGAAAGAGACTGAAGCCCAAGAATGGGGTCTTGCTCACCATAGGATGATGGCTCAGTGTGCAGAGCTGAGCTATGCATGGCCCAAGAGGCAGAAGGTGGGGATGACCCAGGCTGAGCTGCGGGAGCCAACTGAACATGTACTTGCTAAGAAGCTGTGGGCTAAGATGCCTTGGGACCCCAGTCTGGGTCTAGAATTGTAACAAAACAGGCTACTGGTAAAAGTTCTTGGGAAGCCAACTCACTTTTGCTGTCATCCGTGGGCAAACATACCAAGCCTCACCACTTCCCACTCCCTCTGAAAGCCACCTGCCCCTCTGATTGACCACACCACAATGGTGTCACTCTGTAAGGCACAGGTAGACAATGCATCCGGCCATGCACACTCCAGGGCCCACACATGTCCAGAATACACTGGTTCTTGTTGAGACTCCACTCTTCCAACTCAGACAAAAGCTCCCCAATCTCCTCAGCCACTCCCAACAACTGGAGGCCTGAAAACTTTCATGCATGCCGCTACGGTCTAAAGCACTTGTGGCGGTTTTGATTTTCATTTTCCTGATAATCAGTGATGTTGAGCACCTTTCCATATGCCTTTTCACCAACTGGATGTCTTCTTTGGCTAAATGTCTATTCAAATCCATTGCCCATTTACAAATCTGCTTTTTTGTAGGCTTCTTGATGTTTTTCTCTTTTTTTTCCTATTTATTTATACAAGTTCCTTAGGTACTTTTTTAAATGATTTTCAATTCCACTGCCCAGTTATAAATCTGTCTTTTTTTTTTTTTTTTTTTTTTTGAGATGGAGTTTTGCTGTTGTTGCCCAGGCTGGAGTGCAATGGTGCGATCTTGGCTCACAGCAACCTCCACCTCCCAGAGTTAAGCAATTCTCCTGCCTCAGCCTCCTGAGTAGCTGGGATTACAAGCATGTGCCACCATGCCCAGCTAATTTTTGTATTTTTAGTAGAGACGGGGTTTTTCCATGTGGGTCAGGCTGGTCTCAAACTCCCGGTCTCAGGTGATCCATCCACCTCAGCCTCCCAAAGTGCTGGGATTACAGACGTGAGCCACTGTGCCCGGCCAATTATCCCTTTTTGTGTTTTTTTGGGGGGTGGGGGGAAGAACAGAGTCTCGCTCTGTCACCCAGGCTGGAGTGCACTGGTGTGATCTCGGCTCACTGCAGCCTCTGCCTCCCAGGTTCCAGCGATTCTCCTGACTCAGTCTCCCAGGTAGCTAAGATGATGGGCATGCAACACATGCCCAGCTAATTTTTGTATTTTTAGTAGAGACAGGGTTTCACCATGTTAGCCAGGCTAGTCTCAAACTCCTGACCTCAGGTGATCCGCCCACCTCGGTCTCCCAAATTGTTGGGATTACAGGCGGGAGCCACCACTCCCAGCCCCATTTTGTGTTTTAACATCAGTCAACACTCCTATTTTAAAATAATAACAATGAATGGCGGTACCTTAGAACAAGGGAATTATACATCTTTCTCTTGTCGTAGTGGAGACATTTTGTCTATAAAATGTTATTCACGGATGAATTCATGAGAACATTACTGTGAATTTTAAATCCATATACAAGTGTATGCTCATTCATGAATATTTCAATAAAATAAAACTAATAACAAAAAAGAATTCCAGACTTGAAGCAGTTTCAGGAAAAAGGAGTTGGCAGTATGAAGTAAAATAGCAAAAAATGTTTTTTTTTAAAAAATGGGTATATTTGTGTCTACAACTTTTTTTTCAATTATAGCATTAGACAATGTGTATATATATACATATATAAAGCAATGGAAGTAGCATTGTTTTCATACTAGTCTAGAATATTAAAATATATGTAATATGTGATCAGCAAAATAATGGCCCCCCAAAGGTGTCCACAGATTCCTAGAACCTTACATGAAAACGGTACATCATGCATGTGATTCAGGTAAAGACCCTGACATGAGGAGACTACCCTGGTGCTGTGGAATGAACGTTGTGTTCCATCAATGTTCATGTGTTAAAATCCTAACCCTCAAGGTGATGGTATTAGGAGGTTAAGCCTTACGGGAGACTCTGCCCTCATGACTGGGATTAGCATCCTTATTAAAGGCACAAGGGAGCTTGTTTGTTCCTCTCACCATGTGAAGACACAGCAAGAAGGAAACCTCTATGAGAAAGCAGACCTTCACCAGACACCAAAACTGCTGCCACCTGGATCTTGCACTTCTCAGCCTCCAGCGCTATGAGAAACAAAGTTCTGTTATTTATAAGCTACCTGGTCTAATGCATTTCCTTGTAGCAGCCTGTATGGATTAGGACAGTGGGCTCATGTGGATGATGACGGTGTCTCCATTCAGGACTAAGTAAACACAAGTCCTTAACGGTGGAAGAGAAGGGGGAAGGAAAGAGCCACAGAGACATGTGGCCATAGAAGAAGGGTCCATGAGATGCAAGGCTGCTAATGGTGAGAGTGGAGAAAAGCCCAAAGCCAAAAAATGCAGGCAGACTCCAGAATGTGGAAAAGGCGAGACAAAAGATCCTCTACAGCCTGTAGAGATGAAGGTAGCCTTTCCAACACCTAGATTTTAGCCCAGTGAGATCCACATCACACTCTGACATACAGGAGTGTAATAAATTTGTTTTACACCCTGACATGGTGGTAGTTTGTTGTAGCAGCAATGGACTAGTAATATATAAATATATATATAAACACACACACACACACTACCCCCCCACCGCACATTCACACACACATAACTATATATATATATCCTGCCCTTCAAAATTGAAGCAGATAAACTATACATTAGCACTAACTTAGCTGGGTGTGGTGGCACATGCCTGTAGTCCCAGCTACTCAGGAGGCTGAGAGGGAGGATCACTTGAGCCCAGGAGTTTAAGATCAGCCTGGGCAAACACACTGAAGCCACATTTCAAAAACAAACAAACAAAAAACACAACAAATCTTTGATTAAGCTCATTTCCCAAATTTGAAGAGGAGACAATTATTAGATAAAGAGGAGAAAAGAGAAAGGTAGAGCTGCTGACTTCTGTGGTGGAAGCACAGGCACAGGCCCAAACATACTCCTGTCCTCCTGGCTTTCCTGTCCCTTCTCATAAGGGACACAGGAACCTCTCAAACTGAACCATGGATCACAGACCCATACTCAGAACTCAATACAGTTTTGTTCTATGATTTTTTATATATCTGTGTCCTTGTTTCTGCCTCCCATTCCCAACTCCCTTACTCTAGTTAGAAAAAAATGACTATTACCAAATATGAGTACATCCTCATGTACTAATGCCAACTGATCACCAGCTGGTTTTCTTCTTTTACAAAGTCATAAATCTTTAGGCTTTAACACATCTTCCAAGCAACAGAATGTTATTTTCCAGTTCATTAACACAAATTCTATATTTAAAATGAAGACTTCACAAGTTGATTTAAATAACATATTAACGAAAATAGACTGGCCATGGTTCAAACTGACATTTTAATTAAATGTGATGATAGGTTGAGTAACCTAGCAGTACTCTAAAATGACTTTTGGTTATGGCTTTTTCCATATTATGTTTAGGCTGAGGCATCCCTAAATGATTCAATCGTAATTCCCCTTCTTAAACATGAGATTTATCTTTACAAAATAATTTATTTTCTTAAAATTAAAAGCTAATTCTATAGTTCATGCATACATAATCTCAGTAGATATCAGCTGTATGTGTACACACATACATATAGGTATTTGTATATACACACATTACATAATTAAAAAAAACTTATTAGTAGGGTACCACCACGAAGACAAACAGGCTTTGTGTAATGTGATGGAAACACAATTGCAGGACAAACAACAGGCTGCTGTGAGGGCTGTATTTACCCTTTCTGCTCTAAGACTTGGAAAAAAATTCGATAATGGATATTTAATCCCCATAACAGAAAATTTAGGGTGCAGAAAACTTCCCACAATTTTTATAGACAATGGCAATAGAAAGGCATTCAATGCAGGGAATACACAATGTGACAGTATACAAAAATAAGGAGGTTGATGGTTTAGATTTAGAGACGAGAAAGAAATAGTAGATGATGTCATAATTCTCCTTTTATGGAGTTATGAAAATTCTTCATTTGATATATGGTCAGGTGCTTTCAAATGTCAATGAGAAAAATATTTAAAGGAAGAATCAAATCTAAGACGTAGAGAGATCTTTATAAAAGTGACCTTCAGGCCAGGCACAGTGGCTCACACCTGTAATCCCAGCATTTTGGGAGGCCCAGGTGGGCAGATCACGAGGTCAGGGGATCAAGACTATCCTGGCCCACATGGTGAAACCGCGTCTCTACCAAAATACAAAAAATTAGCCAGGAGTGGTGGTGTCTGCCTGTAGTCCCAGCTACTCGGGAGGCTGAGGCAGGAGAATCACTTGAACCCGGGAGGCAGAGGTTGCAGTGAGCTGAGATAGCACCACTGCACTCCAGTCTGGTGACAGAGCAAGACCCCATCTCAAAAAAAAAAAAAAAAAAAAATTTATTCTAATTAGGTATAATCATCAGCACATTCTTGAGCACAACTATGCACACAGGCACTTCCGCATTCACAAGTCATGCTGTGTGCACACACTGATGCCCCTAGATTCCTTTTTTGAAGACATGGTGTCTTGGTGTGTCACCCAGGCTGGAGAGCAGTGTTAGGATCATAGCTCACTGCAGTCTCAAACTCCTGGGTTCAAGTGATCCTCCTACATCAGGCTCCTGAGTAGCCTGAACTACAGGAATGAGCCACCATGCCCAGCCAATGTTTTCATTTTTTTTGTAGAGATGAAATCTTGCTACGTTGCCCAGGCTGGTCTTGAACTCCTGGCCTCAAGGAATCCTCCTGCCTTGCCCTCCCAACATGCTGAGATTACAGGTGTGAACCATTGTGCCCAGCCACTGGATTCTTTATTAAGAAGAAAACTTGTTTGCTGACATGTAGGCAATGAATTGATGAATAGTAGTTCATAAATTACTAATTTACAAGTCAATATAAATGAGTTGAGTAAACACAAAGTAACAGCATAAATTAATAAACAGCTTACGACTTCAAGTTTCTTTTTTTCCTTTAAAATGTAGCTCTGACAGAGACTACTACTTGTCCATTCCATGGAAAAGTCAGAGATGGTTAAAATGTCAGAGGTACACTTACTAATACCTTGCTGCCTTTTGTGTAGCTTCCTTTCAGTACTTCACCAGTTGGGATTGACACACATCTCCAGCTGGGTTCAGGAGCCAGACAGGAGCACACAGAATGGGGAATCCAAAGCCATCTCTGACACTAAAAGCAATGAAAACAAAAATAACCAAACATATTATCAAGAAATGAATAAGAGATCGATATCAAATACAGTAAGAAGAGAAGAAAGCATTTAATCTGCCAGGCTTTCATTCTGACAAAATAATTTACAACACGCATGTCTCTATGTGACATGTGTGAATAGAAAAAGAAGAGGTGACAATAGAGTAAAGGATTCCTCTTCCAATTGTCTGTGATCTATCCAACCTTTGTTACAGGTCAGAGAGTTCTCCAATTTATAAATAAACAACAGAGATAATGTGGCAACCAGGACACAGAGACGTACTGAGAGTACCGCTCAGCTCTCTGTCTAGGCCTGATTCTGATGATCCCTGACAATGAGCGCTGTGAAACTTACAGCAGATCAATACACATACACACAAACACACAAAAGAGATACTTCATAGGCAAAAAGCACCAAAGATATAAAATAAAATGCCTGAAAGACCATAAAACGACTTCTGATGAAATGCTGTTTTCATTTTGCAGTAGTAAAATATTCACCACCAAACCTACAATTAGCTTAAAAATTACAGTAAGTACAGTACTTTTGGATCCCATCTCCAATTCACACCTTATCAACATGTAATAATCACACTGTAACTACAACAAAGCTGGATGGACTTTATATGCTGAATACAACTTGTACACTAAGAAGGAAATTTTTTGAAATACTGAGAATACAACATTTGTATGCCATGCTCTATTTCACAAGTTAAAAGAAAATACAATCATTTCTATTTTTAAATGTATTGAAATAAAATACAGAAAAGAGTATTCTAATACCAGTTAACATTAAGAGAATATAGCTCTAAACCAAAGATCTTGGATCTTCTAGAAAGACAAAATCAATCGGTATAAATTTGGGTAAGAAAAAAAAATTAAGAGATCAAGAAAGGAGAGAAGACATTCGCACAGAATCATCTCCAAAAATGGCTTTCCGACGCATTCGACCAGTTTTCAAGTCCATTTGTTTTTCCTCCTTTGGCATCAACAGCCTATATTACCAAGGAAATGCAAAATAATTCAATTTGTACATTAATCAGCTAATCTAGAAGTGGCAATATAGTCAATGAAAATACAAAGAAACAGAAAATGTCAATGAATTGCTTAAGATGTTTAAGATGACGTAGTGTAGGGAAAAAATTATCTGATAAACACTGGAAGAGTTAACAAGCAAACTCAGGCATGGTTCCCTAACACCACACTTCAAAAGAACTTACAGAGAGAATAAAGGAATAACCGTTAAAAAAAAATCGAATTTTAGAAAAAAATTGCTGAAAAGGGAAGTTAGTGTTTTGTAGATCTTCTGGAAAACTGATTAATTTCTAAGCTAAAAACACATGATCCTTAAGAGAAATGGCTGAGTCCAGGCCCAAGGCAGGAAGAGGACAAAATGAGCCTGGATCCTCTTGTTCTGTCAGAAAGTAAGAAATGCTCAAAGACTAACAGAGACAGTTGAAAGGGCACAGGAGACAGGCTGAAGGCTCCCGCAGCCGAATCTGGGACAGCATAGGCATCAGAAAGAACAATGACAGTGATGGAAAATAACCCATGGAATAAAATGCAAGTGCATTAGTCAGCAGTGATACCAAAATAAAGGGGAGAAGAGAAAGCTCTTTGTTAAAAATGCCAGGTAACAAACGTAGAAGGAATGACAGAGGAATAACATCCATTTTAAGTCACCAGTGCCATAACTGATAGAGAAGATCATCAGGGGGCTAAAATCACTGGATGAAAGAAAACTATATGAAGCTTTTTAACGTAGCACAATAGATAAAAGTATCAAAACATAAATTAGAAAAAACTAAAAATCATACCATAAGAGATGGATAAGTTAGAATACAGGAATGACAGGCCAGGCATAGTGGCTCACATATGTAATCCCAGGATTTTGGGAGGGCAAGTCGAGAGGATTGCTTGAGCCCAGGAGTTCAAGACCAGCCTAGGCAACATAGTGAGAACTCATCCCTAGAACAAAACAAAAAAAAAATATCTGGGAGTGGTGGTGCACTCCTGTAGTCCTAGCTATTTGTGGGGCTGAAGTGGGAGGATCACTTGAGCCTGGGAGTTCAAGGCTGCAGTGAGCCAAGATCACGCCACTGCACCCCAGCCTGGGAGACAAAGTGAGACCTTATCTCAAAACAAAAACAAAAACAAAGAAACCACAATAACAAAAAAAATTGGTAACAACAAAATCATGACTACATAAAGACTGTATAGAAAAAAATGCTCAGAATATAGAAACAAAATTATGTATTTTACCTGTAACTATATTAGAAGAGAGTATTCTTGTAGACAAGGATGACTAGAAGGATACGCAAAAATGAAAATAGCTAATAACACTCATTATGTCAGGCACTGTGGTAGGCAGTCTATGCACATTGTAACAAATTACATACTACGTTATCTCAAAATATTCAGATAAATTTTACTGGGAGTCATAAATCAATACAACAAAATCAATGTTTTGCAAACATCCACTAAGCATAAAGGTATACAAATTCCCAACCCAGGCTGAAAAATAATTCACTTAAGCCACACATCAGTGGAAACCTACCCATGGGAGATAATACAACATAATCTAAATAAAACTTTCAGAGACAAGGCATGTGGCTTCTGGACAGCCACAAACTCCCTGACTCTGCTCTAGTGTTTTGGCCACCAAAAGAAAGTCAAGTGGCATCAGGTCTCTTAAAAACCAAAAAAGCAACCTATGGAAGATGGCGTGGTATTTGAGGAATATTTGAGGTCTGTTGAAAAATGCATCCTGTATTTTTTTTTAAGATAAGACTCCCTCGTAATGTCAGGTAAGTGAAGAGCCCTCAGAGACACATGCACACACAAAGAAAAACAAAACAACACAGAATGAATCCCACCAAAATGTGTTATGATGGCAGAATTACGGGTGATATGATCTTCTGTAATATATCTTTTTATTAAAAATAGAAAAAAAGCAGACTTATCCTTGATTATCTACAGCCTCTGACCCAAGTGGTTTGGAATCGGAAAACAGCATCACTCGACTTGAAGCCATCTTGGCATCAATGGTGGAGTAGGTGGAGATGAGACTCTAGACCAGCTCATGGCTGGGCCCCACCTCGTCCTGTCAAGGCCACCAAGAAAGGGCACGTGAGGAAAGCACAAAGATCCTGGAGAGACACTGGTTTCACTCAGTTTCTCAAAATTATCTTAGACACATTTCCTGAGAACCTTTCTTAATGCCACAGAAACCAGAGAAGAAAATCCTTACAACAAAGCTTGAAATGGATCCCCATCTTCATTAAACTTTTCCAAAGCTCAGTGAGTATATAACCTGATAACCTAAACACCTAGCTAGAAAAACCTCAGTTCCAGTGCTACAACAATGCTAGCTTTTCTAACATTTTTAAATAACCCTGCTTTTAACCCAATAAAATTCAACTACAGAACTAAGAAATAAATATTGGAAATCCACTTTAAAATAATGAGGAGACCACTGTGAATGAGAAAAAGAAAAAGACAAACGAGCGCTGGAAAGCACACTGATTTTGTAGAAACAGAAATAAGCCGTGCAGGTGCCACACTGGCAGCAGTGCCCATGCTGGGGCCACGAATCAAGGAGGCATGGAGGACAGGACTCTTCTGCTTGGTACAATGAAAAAAAGGTATTCTTTTTATTCTACATATTGACAATATGCATTTGGGCCTTTATTATAAGTACAAGAGAAAAATCTTCAATATATAAAAGCTGACTACATTACTTTTTTGGATTAAAAAATAGATTCTAAAAGAATAATGAGAGTTCAGGGCATTGACTCCTGCCTCACTGATGCCTGAAAACCGTGGCTGCCACCAAGGTCAACATAGACAGCGTCTTTGTCATACAGCACACCCCCAACTCCAGAAAGAGGCACATAAACCAGCTGCTCCTTATTTAAACAGCACTTCTTTTGTTGTTCGGGAAGAACTCAAGGGTCTGGGAGGAAACTGACGTCACTCATGGCAAAATCTTCTACCCCTGGAAGACAGGACCCAAAAAGCCAGCTTCAACTGACAAGAAGTCAGTAACTATCTACTGTTGACTGGGGGGTTAAAAACGATCCACAGTCCAAGGGCTTAACCCATGACCCTAAAGAAGGGCATTGTGCCACACTGGAACAGTGGCCCTCTAGCTACAAGACAAGAGGTCAGAGAAGAGGGATTCGGTAACACCTTTGCAGGCCTACACATAGCTGGCTTACTTTTAAAACCTCCAGCAAGGCCATCTTCCCTTGTTTGGTCATTTTTCAGTTTTCCTGAGAAATGAAGCCATCCCAAGAATCCTATGTGTAATTCTAGTACGTTCTAAAACAAGAGAATACCTGGCATGTGAATTTGGCTTTTATTTTTCAAGTGCGCTCCTCTTAAATAACCATAAAGTGACACCTGCCGGTCACATTTGATGCGTGTTCAGATATCCTCCGGGTTTGTCAAATCTTCCATCCTAGAAAAATAAACTCAATCATACAGCAGAAATGAATGCCAAAAGTTCCTATACCTCCTTTCATGTGTCAATGACTCATCACACTCTTGTCCACTAAGCACATCATTTAGAAACTAGAAAATGCAGAAATAAGGAAGCACCATTCACCATCCAGCAGAGGAAAAGGGGCAGGCACACAACTGTGTCTCTAGGCTGAAAGTGACATTCATTCCGTAAGACACCAGACAGGGAGATGACGTCCACCTGGGGTCAGGGATGAGTGAAGAACATATTCAGAAAATCCCTTTCTGGAAGAGGGAGAGCCTGTGCTCTGGGATTTGTACTGTGGCTTGCATTCTGCCAGGTGGAAAAAGGGTATTCCAGGCTGAGAAAACCACAGGACAAAGAAGAACTCAAAGGAAAGAAACTCAAGGCACACACGAAGGACTCAAGCACCCGAGCACGAAGGCAGCATCACTGAAAACTGAGGCTGAACGTAGGATGGGGCCACATCCTGTAGCCTTAAATGCTTCCAAGTCCTCCCATTTTCCTAAACATCTCATAATTTATTTACTCCCAAAGGCACAGCATCTTTGAGCAATGATAGAAGTAGACATTTTCCATCAACTACACTTCTACCTGCACTATTCAAACAGGCACAAAATAAATCCTATCAGTGTTCTTTTTCTAGCCTTTTTAGCTTTGAAATATATGGCCCAGGAAGAAAAAGTTTACAATCACTTTTTACCTGTCTGCCAGGATATAAGGGTGAGAAGTTTGCCATGTGAGAGGCCTAAACTTCATAACTGTAATAAAATGGCCCAGATTGTGGATTTCTTGGTTTTGATATTCTCCATGCACCATTCCAGAAAGGTAGAACAGCTTCGCAACCTAAACATTAAAGGAATATTAAAAATTAAATTTCAATTAAATTCTCGTCAATACTGCAACAAAATAAAAGTTCTCAACAAGAAGCAATCCTAAGAAGGGAGACTTCCAGCAAAGCCACTGTCCTGAGGCTTCCAGAGCCTTGCTGGATTCCTTCAGGACTTATTAGAACCCCACAGAGGCAGACTGCTCTGCAGCCGAGCCAGGGCATCCGTCTAAGTATGGCGAGGAGAAGGAAGTGAGACATATCAGCACAGAAACGGTTCTGTGGCCAATGGACCAGAGCAGTATGGAAAGGAAGGGGCAGTGCCTGGTCCTGTACCTGGGAGAAACTTCTGATATACTCTATTAAGTCCTGACCCCAAAACACCCAGACATTGCCTGGTGCAGCAGGTATGGAGAGAAATGAGATACACCAAGAGGCCCAGAATAACCACTCTCTTGAGGGAAACCTTCCAGAGACTGGGAACACATATACAAAGGGAATTCAGGAGGCAATTCCTAGAGAGACGTTTAGTAACATCTCTTCAGTCTTTTTGTTTGTTTGAGACTGTCTCACTCTGTCACCCAGGCTGGAGTACAGTGGTGCACTCTCAGCTCACTCCACCCTCTGCCTCCCAGCTTTGAGCAATTCTCACGTCTCAGCCTCCCTAGTAGCTGGGATTACAGGTGCACACCACCACACCCAACTAATTTTTGCCTTTTTAGTAGAGACAGTGTTTGGCCATATTGCCCTGAGCGCGAAACTCCTGGCCTCAAGCGATCCACCTGACTCTGCCTCCCAAAGTGCTGGGATCACAGGCATGAGCCACTGTGCCCAGCCTCTTCAGTCTACTTTAAAAGGATTATACTGTTAGTTTCTAACAATTATTTCTCTTCCTACCTGGTAAACTTCTGTGCAGAACCTGTGTTTTAATCGCTTCTTTGTCTTCTTCAGTTGCTTATTATGCTTGAAGGAGTCGAGGTGGGTGAGAACTCCCATAATTTTAGGAAAGCCATGTACTTCACAGATGTTTAGAAACTCAAACGTTTCCATTTCGAACCCAAAGCTGACATCTATAAGCATCAGTACCTACAAGCAGAACACATTATTTCTCAAAGAAACTACCAAAACAGACCACCTACACTAGGGGTTGGCAACTGGCCCACAGGCCAAATCCAGCCCATCACCTGTGTTTGTGACTAAAGTTTTATTGGAACATAACCACATTAATTCATTTACGTATCGTCTATGGCTGCCTGTTCACTACAACTGCAGAGCTAAGTAGCTGCAGAAGATATGATCCACAAAGCCAAAAATATTCACCTGGCCCTCGACAGAAAAGTACCACTGCAGACTAAATCAAATGACTACACAGGCATCACCCAGACAGAGAAACCACCACTGTCTGACTTGCTCTAAAAGGCAACCATAAGACAATGCCCACTAGGATATAAACTTCCATTTTAAGAATTCTAATGCATGAGAAGTAACTCAGAAAAGACTGGGTCTAACCTGGCCCTTACCTAAGAAATCTTTATTTAAAGAAATGAAGTTTTCTGTAACGTATTTTTAAGCCAAATAACAGGTCTCTGACGTCCAAAGAATGGGAACAAAGTGATAATCAATGAAATATATTAAATAGTTACAGAAAACCAACCTCTTTTTTCAATCTCCTCACAGAAAAAAAAAAAATCTGTTTTTTTGCTGGGAAATACGCAATGGAAACCTCTATCTTGTATGTAAATTTGTATAACTCAATTGCTCAGAAATTTTTTTAAATAGCTACCAGTTTAGAATTAAGTAAAAAAAAAAAAACAGTAAGATTATGATGAATGGTAGTCTATAAGAAAACATAAGCAGATAAGACCAATTTTTTTTTTTTTTTTGAGACGGAGTCTCGCTCTGTTGCCCAGGCTGGAGTACAGTGGCACAATCTCGGCTCAGTGCAAGCTCTGCCCCCCGGATTCATGCCATTCTTCTGCCTCAGCCTCCTGAGTAGCTGGGACTACTGGCGCCCACCACCACGCCCGGCTAGTTTTCTTCTATGTTTTTAGTAGAGACGGGGTTTCACAGTGTTCACCAGGATGGTCTCGATCTCCTGTGATCCGCCCGCCTCAGCCTCCGAAAGTGCTGGGATTAGAGGCGTGAGCCACCGCACCTGGCCAAGATCAATTTTTAAAATTTAAGACACTTCAAAGATGCAAAATAATTTCAGAACTGATTCCTGGAAACTTGTAGTTTCAATATTAAAGATAGTTCTGTTTTTATCTTTCCATGGATAACTAAAACTAACAAAAAATGGAAACAGAAATGCCCATCTTTGATTAAACCAGGAAACATTCAAAACCCAAAACCACAGAATATATGAAGGTGGGCTTGTAGGAAAGCACAGCTGCCACTGCAGACCAAGGCAGCAAGCAGAGCTTTCCAGCAACACTGGACCAGCTCAAAGAACAGGTGGAATATCCTCACACCACATCTGATGCCACAGAGTGCCAAGGGGCAAGCAGCTGGTTGTAGGGTCAGGAAAAACAGGGAGCAAACAGTCCCTCAGCTGCCAATCTTTGTCATCTAAGCCAGTGTTACTCCCCTAATCCACACACGCATGTACACACCCAAATCCACATATTGTGTGTGCCTCTGCCGTACTCAGGAGGCTTTGACAACCCAGAACAGAGCAATCAACATAAGCTAGGCTAAATAAATTATGGTGCATCTACAGAATGGAATATTATATTAACAAGAAGAAGGCAGGGCTACAGTACTGATTATACACCTCCAAGATATATTACATGAAAAAAGCAAAGCCTAGAACAGTGTATAAAATAAGCTACCGTTTGTGTTTTTAAAGGGTGGCATGTGTGTTTATATGTATCTGGAAGGATACTGCTCTGCAGAGACCTGAGAGACCAGCGGTTACAGCAAGGAAAGAGAAAATGTGCCTTGTGTGTACCCTGCATTACACTTAGAGTGCTTTACCAAATGTGCTATTTTTGAAACTCTTAAAAAGATTTACACAGGCATCTCTCAATGATGGTTAAGAGGCTGGGAAGGGGAGCAGGGAGGGAGGGACAAAGAGGGAAAGGTTAACAGGTACAAAAATACAGTTAGATAGAATAAATTCTAGTGTCCAATAGCACAATAGGGTAACTATAATTTATTATATAATTCAGAATAACCAAAAGAATGAAATTAAAATGTTCCTAACACAAATAAAATATAAATGTTTGAAGTGACAGATATCTGAATTATCCTGATTTGATCATTACACATTGTATGCTTCTATCAAAATACTACATGCACCCCATAAATATGTACAACTATTATGTATCCATAATAACTAAAAATAAAATGTAAAAGCATCTCTTAATATGTATGTCTTTAAAATTAGAAACTTGCTACATTTCAAATAAAAGAGAAACAAATGACTTCTATGAACTATTTGAATTATTTTAAGTATAAAAGATTCAGTAATCTTTACACAACTTTATATTGATTATACTTATTTTTACTAATAGTAGCATTACATGATCAAAATTTGAATGTTATTTAGTTTTCTGACATTACAATGGCACAACTTTAAAATCTGTATTACTTTTTCTTTCATATTTTAGGAGTCTTCCTGGGCCAAACTATAAAATCTGTAGCTCTAGAAAAAACTAAGTAAAAATGAAAAAACCAAGTTATCTGTCACCCCACACTTCCTAATCAATACGGCTTATTTTTTTGCTAATTTTTTCTTTTTTTTTTGAGATGGAATTTCGCTCTTGTTGCCCAGGATGGAGTGCAATGGCACAATCTTGGCTCACCACAACCTCTGCCTACCAGGTTGAAGTGATTCTCCTGCCTCAGCCTCCTAAGTAACTAGGATTATAGGGATGTACCACCTCACCTGGCTAATTTTGTATTTTTAGTAGAGATGGGTTTCTGCATGTTGGTCAGGCTGGTCTCGAACTCCCGACCCCAGGTGATCCACCCACTTCAGTCTCCCAAAGTGTTGAGATTACAGGCATGAGCCACTGTGTCTGGCTTTTTTTTTTTTTTTTTTTTTTGTATTTTGTTTTTGCTAATTTAAAAGATAGTTAATAGAATATCAGAAATAGTGAACGTTATCATTTCCATAAATGCAAGAGTGTGTACATTTTCCATACACTGAGTACTGCTACATTTTCTATTGATAAATTCTGACCACTTCTTCAGGCAATTCATGTACTTACTTTAGCATTATCATTAAGGATGAAGGTTCTAGGACCATCAGGAACAAGGGTCCCATCTTCACACAAGTTACTTAACTGCTGGGGGGCTCTATTTCATCTTATGTAAACTACAGATAATACCTACTCACCTCAAGGGTGTATCAAGGGCTTATGTAAGCTAAATTTGCAGAAAGCAGTTAGCACAGTGCCAGGAAGGGTCCAAGAAGAAATGGTACTTACTATGAAATATTTGTACGTATATATGTATGCATGTTAATGAGCTCTTATTAGCTGTGTTCATTAAAGGTTTTCTCCATCCTGTGATTTGCTTTTAGATTTTGGAATACATTTCATTGTGCACATTCCATTTGTATTATTAATATAACAACATTTATTACTATTATTATTATCATCATCAATTCAGTCACATCTACTGTATCTCTGATGAAGACCATGATTTCTTTAATAATCATAAAACTCTCTTCCCTTCATCACGGGGTAAATAACCTATCACAATGCTGTAAGTCTCCACCAGCAGCCCAGGCTGCCCCTGCTGACTTACCAGATCTGCTACTTTAGCCAGATCAATCATCATGTTAACGTCACATCCACATTCAATAATGGTGAGTCTGCGCTTTTTACCTATAAGTGAATAGATGAAAATTTTACTTTAAAA
Source organism: Symphalangus syndactylus (assembly GCF_028878055.3). Lineage (NCBI taxonomy): Eukaryota > Metazoa > Chordata > Mammalia > Primates > Hylobatidae > Symphalangus > Symphalangus syndactylus. Next base: position 86,731,354 of record NC_072426.2, read on the forward strand.
AGACCCTGAAAAAACTCTAACCATCAACTCTAATTTTCATTTTTTAATTGCATCCAGTAAAACACCATATACATTTACGGAGTGTACCAGAAGTTCATTTTTATAGGCAAAAACTGGTAAAATAAAATAAGTTCCATCCTGTTTTTCTTGCTGTGTTCTAAATTTAAATAATATCAAAAGTCTACCCAGATGAATACAAGTGCTCAAACAGGGAAAATTCTGACTGCACAGGCTCCATGATAACCATGATCCTGCTGTTCAGCTGCAGGCCAATGTCTTTGCCTCTATCAAAACTTCCCATGTTCCCACTATCGCTAAAAACATCCTCAAACATAATGCAACAGAATATTCATAACGATAATTATGTCTAAATTAAGGTAGTAAGAAAACGGTCAAGAAAATATGGGCTGGGCACAGTGGCTCACACCTGTAGTCCCAGCACCTTGGGAGGCCGTTAGGTGGATCCCTTGAGCTCAGGAGTTTTGAGACCAGCCTGGGCCACATGGGGAAATCCCATCTCTACAAAACCAAAAAAGAAAGAAAGAAAAAGAGAAAAATTAGCCAGGCATGGTGGCATACATTACTCAGGAGGCTAAGGTAGGAGGATTGCTTGAGCCTGAGAGGTTGAGGCTGCAGTGAGCAGTAATCACACCCCTGCATTCCAGCCTGTGCCACAGAGTAAGACTCTGTCTCAACAAAAGGAAAAGAAAATATGGATGCTCCAAATATAAAGAAAAACCTCAATCCAACTATATTATTGCAATAGCAAGAGATTTCAGAGTATACATTGCCATTCTACCACTGGAACTTTGTTTCATCTTCCCTCAAACTTGGAAAGGTCACCATCTCCCAAAGTAGACAAATTCTCCTAGGAAAAAGAGAAAACGCGCACCTCCACCAGCATGTGGCTTCATAAGGGCAAGCACGTGCACCTGGCACATAGGAGGTACGTGCTGTCTGTTAAATGATGTGTTCACAGTGACCAGGCCTGCTAGGCCCTTCCAAGGAACATGCTTGGCAAAGCCATAGAGCACTCAGGATAAGATATGTATCACATCCTCATCTCTGGGAACTTACCCTTTTCTGAAATTAAAGCTAACTTAGTGAAAGTATAACAGAAGTAACATGATATGACAATATTTAACATGTTCCACTCGAGAAAACAACAAACATACACATGTCCCTCAGATGACAACAGCCACGCCAACTCTGTGTCTGCAGCGGCATCTCCTACCTGACACGATTGTCACAGGGCCTCTGATCTCGGTCAACTTCTGCCAGGTGAAGTTCCGAATGAGGCATTATATCAAAGTGCTCTTTCCAACTTTGGAGGCCCCGTCACCACTACCACTATTGGTGGGGGCTCTAGTGGAGTTCGATCAACCACGGGAATATGATGCTTTTTTGGTCTTCAAATCCTGAGTTCTATTCATTAAAAAAAAAAAAAGGAAACACACTTTCAAAATAGAGTAAAAGGTATCAATCTTATAAGTAGACTTTTTTAGTATACTTACAGATGTGAGTACTTTAGTATATTTTATAGAGAGTACAACAGACAATATATAAATATAATTAACTTGTCAATTATTAACTTCTGGCCCCCATCCAAATAACTGCTATTCAATAAAGATGTAACAAGATGACTTCAATAGTATAGAGAGTTGAAAATTAAACACTCTTTAAATCTGACTGTTTTATGGGTGATTTTAATAGTTTTTTAAAAACCAAAAGGTAAATACCGAGGCAGTGCATCATAATGGATAAGAGCAGAGGCTCTGGAGTTAAATTTGGCCCTCCTACTTACTGGTTATATGATTGGAGGGAACCTGTTTTCTTGACCTGTTTTCTTGTCCATAAAAAGAGGGCAAGAATGATTCCTACTCTGGTAAGGCTGCTGGAAGCATTTAGTTGAATAATGTTTAAAGTACACTGCTAAGAATATCATAAGGACTCACTAAATAAAGCTATGTTAGTATTAAATATTGTAATTTTTGTATTTTATATTACAACCTCGTAAAACATATCCAGAGGGAAAAAGCACACTTATCACCATAGAAACAGTTTAAAGTTTAGGAATAAACAAATTCTATAAATTCTTGTATCTTGGGCAAGAAACACCAACCAGTGTGCAGATGCTGGAGGCAAGGCAGATTCTATGGTAAAGCTTCTCACGTTTTGGTAAAAGCCACACAGCATGCATCTCCATGTCCTTTGGAGCTGGACTAGACTTGTGAATCCAAATGTCACCTGTGAGAGGCTCCTACTATTTAAAAAGAATCAACGGAAGAAGCATCAGACTGTAGCTAAACATACCTGTGAAAGGATCGAGCCATCCACACAGCAGACTGAATTGCAAAAGCGTTGGGATTTCTCTTCCGGGCATCTTCTTCACCTCCTAGCTGAAGATCCTGCAGATGCCACCTCTTTTTCTTTTCATCTTTGGGTCCACTGTTTTTCTTTCTGTGTTTCTTCTGGTCCTTAGTCTCCATAGTTGGCTATTTACCAATAACGAGTAACTCTAACCTACAAGGAAGAAGGTTGGGGTAAGGAGATGGGAGAAGCATTTTACAATCCAGGCAATACCCAGGGAAAAACATTAAATTTCATTTATTTATGAAGAGATGGTGATATATTTGCTCACTGAACAAGGGTAGAAACTGCTTAACCATTCCCAATTTCATTTCTCTCTGTTATGCTATAAATTAGATGAGTTACCTCTGCTAAGGGTACATTTTATGGTTAAGTTACTTTTTATTCATCTTAAGTGTCAACATCACCAGTATCTACTTCTGCAAGGATGGAAATATTCTATATCTGTACTTTTCGGCCATTTAGCCTTTAGCCACATGTGGTCACTTAAAATGTACTTAGAGGAACTGAAAAAATGAATTTTTAATTAATTTCCTTCTAACTCTAAATAGTCACATGTGGCTACCATACTGGACAGCTCAGACCTAGATATCAATGGGACTAATGAAGTGGTTTCCTAACTTAAACTAAAAAATTGTAATAAAAAATTTGAAACGCTTTTATGAACTTCCAATAGAATCGCAGTATTACTTTTAGTACCTGTTGACTCTGTAAAACTCCTAAATTACAACTCATCTACATACATTTGAAAAATAGCAATATCTGTACGTGTGAGATACGACTGGTTCTAAATGATGCCTGGAGACCCCATGGACTTACAGAGAGCCTTCCAGTGATTTCTGAGGTACCTGGGAATCTGTGCCAATAAACTGGTAATCACTGAATTAGTGAGTCTTTTTAGGATATCGTGCTGCATAAAATCTGACAGCTTGATTGAAAAAAAGCGGCGCAGGGTGCCATTTCATTCAATTAAGGTCCTGTATTAATTCCGTTTAATAAATGTTTGTGTCTGTCTATGATGTGCTAGCCACTGTGCCAGTAAATGGATATACCTATGATCTCACTTGCAGAGAATCCAAACTAGTATCTTTCGTGCCATGCAATAAGGGCTACATTGCAAGGCTGCACAGGGTGCTACCGGAGCACAGAGGTGAGTCAGAGGCTTCCCACAGACACACACAGGAGCGGAAACAGAAAGTCTTTATATATCACCATAATGACAAGGAACACCGGCCGGGAGTTAGGAGAGCTGGGCACTAGGAACGCTTTGAAACTGAGTAGCTGTGTGATTTCAGAGATTATGTTGCTTCTCTACTATATTTTAGTTCCGAACTTGTACTAATGTTTCTCTTCCTTTTGCTCTTGGTGGGAAAGGCAGAATTAAAGGTCAACAGATTCGGCTCAGGTCTAAGTCGCCGGCCGGGACCACGTCGCCAGGAAACGACGTCTCCCCGACACCTTCCCTCCCCGTCCGGGCTCTCTGCAGGGATTCATCCCGTCACTCTCCCAACGACCCCCGGGCACACCTCAGGCAGATGCGAAATATGCTGCTCCTCGGGAGCAAAGATGAACCAGAGGACCGGGGGAGGACCTTCCCACTCGCACGACTCACGATCTTCCCAGTGCCCCACAGCCAGGGACCCCACCGCCGCCTACCCCAGCCCGCTGCACCACCGAACCTGCTCACAACTGCGAGTTCTCAGGTCCGCTTGGACACCGCCGGAAACGGAAATTCACAGTGGCGCCGACTCGCCAGAGGGAAACAAAAAGGCAGAAAAAAGAGACCGCCGCCTGGAGAACTTTCAGGGGAAAGCTCAGAGTGGGCGCCGGCGTCTGTGCGCCGTGCGTTCCACCGCGTCGGCGTCCCTCCCGATTCCGCGCCACACCCGCCCTCGGAATCCGTTGTCTCAACTCTCGCGGTGGGACTCCCGAGCCCGGTACACCAAGCTCGCCCGAGTCTTCGCGGAAAGCTAGGGCAGCTGTGCGGCCTGGCGCGGGTTACTTGGTGCGGTGCAAAAAGCCAGAACCAGACTCATTTGGCAATGAGCTCTGGGTGTGGTCTCTTTTTTTTTTTTTTTGAGACGGAGTCTCACTCGGTCACCCAAGCTGGAGTGCAGTGGCGCAATTTCGGCTCACCACAACCTCTGCCTCCCGAGTTCAAGAGATTCTCCTGCCTCAGACTCCCAAGTAGCTGGGAATACAGGCGCCTGCCATTATCCTGGCTAATTTTTTTGTATTTTTAGTAGAGATGGAGTTTCACCATGTTGGCCAGGCTGGTCTCAGGTGATCCACCCGCCTCGGCCTCCCAAAGCGCTGGGATTACAGGCGTGAGTCACCCTGCCCAGCTGGTCTCTTGTTCTTTTTAAGCAAGACACTACATTGAATAGTGCAAATCAGTGGGCATTATGTTATTTGTAGCTCATTCTCAGTGCTAACAGCAAGAGAAAGTCTTGTGAAGCACAGCCCCTTGAACTATACTGGTGCGCAATTTTCCTTTAAGTGATAACAAATCTCAAATCAAGGCCTAAGGGTGGGACGCAATTGTTTTTGTTACTCATTTCTAGATGTCAGCTGGAACGTGCCGCCCTCTTTGTCCTAGCCCCACCTAGAAGTGCAGTGTTGGTGGGAGAATGTATTCTTCTCTCTGCTTTCAGGACCGTTACGTATGCTGGGGAGCCTGGCAGTTGGCGCCAGGCCTGACCCCAGACAGTATTTCCTTCAGCTCCAGCATTTGAATTCTCACTGTTTAAAAGCCTTTGGCACTCGGTTTGCATTTCTGTATTCATAAGTGTTAATTATTCATGAAAGCAAACTGTGGGAAAACTAATTCTTTAAATCACCTTTACTAGACCGTTTTTCTTCCTTGCTTTCATCCTTTTTCTTGATACTTATACAAATAATATAATTCTAAGTTCTGTCTGTAAAAATATTTAAACAATACAGATAAAGAACAGATCACTTTTTAATTCAGCCAGCTGGAACGTTAGGGATATGTTGGGAGTTAGGGGTTTGGTGTAAAGTAAGGCATTTTATTTTGTTTACATGGATAGCAAATTGCTTCAACAAGTTTATTGAATATTTCATACTTTTGCCACTGACTTAAAATTTTATATAGATTTTCATTTTATATTGAAATGAAAATTTTGCCAGTCTCTTTTTTTCTGCCTTTTTGTTTCCCTACGGCGAGTCAGCGCCACTGTGAATTTCCGTTTCCGGCGGTGTCTATTCAAAATAAGACTGTCTCTAGTTACTCCTGCTCTACCGGTGAGTTTACTCTGCAGTGTTCTCGTGGCCGTGTTTATAGTACAGTTGATGTCTTGGAAGGGAAGCCCTCCTGAGGCCCATTCTTCTTTTTTTCTAATTACACCTGTTTCTGAACAAGAATATATGCACATCTTCAGTTGAAAGAGGACAGAAAGATGGGTGGTGAAGACTGCTAACCCCCATCTCCACTTTGCAGACCTAACCACTGCTACCAAAGATACTCTGCTCACAGAGAAGCACAGGACTCTCAACCAAATATACCATTTTTAAAATACTTCATTAAATACTTTTGTTAGTCTACTCTTAGATGAACTTGAATATCATGTTATATTAAGTATCAAGTTATATTAAAAACTTCCTTTCTAAAAAGTGGCACAATACAACATTGAGTCTTCCCATCCAAGAAAATTGTAAAGCCTCTTCATGTCTCAGGCTCTGTTTTGGTGACATATTCAAGTCTTATAGTAGATTTTAAGACACTCGTAATGGGATGCGTATGTACCTTGATTTAGTAGTGCTTAAATACTTGTTGAAGGAATGATAGCTTTAGGCTGAGCTAGCTCCACTTTTGTGATGTTATTTGTACTTACTTGATGTTCAATCCCTACACTCTGTTTTTTCCGTCAGAAAATATAGTCTAATTTGCTGGGCGTGGTAGCTCATGCCTGTAATCCCAGCACTTTGGGAGGCCGAGGTGGGTGGATCACCTGAGGTTGGGAGTTCGACACCAGCCTGAGCAACATGGAGAAACCCTGTCCATACTGAAACTACAAAATTAGCCAGGCGTGGTGGCACATGCCTGCAATCCCAGCTACTCGGGAGGCTGAGGCAGGAGAATCGCTTGAACCCGGGAGGCGGATGTTGCGGTGAGCCGAGATCGCGCCATTGCAATCCAGCGTGGGCAACAAGAGCGAAACTCCGTCTCAAAAAAGAAAAAAGAAAATATAGTCCACTTTATTGTATTTTCTAGGAACAGAAAGCTGAAAAAGTGAGTCTCGTCTCTATTGGTGAAAGTGTACCTTAAATACATTCATACACACACACTCCTAATTAGCATTAAATGAGAATGTGCTTTGACTTTAATTCATTATATTTGTTCAACAGAGAAATTGGAGTTGACATTTCATTCTTTCAATTACCCCCTCTTACAGGACATTAATGCACACGCCTGTGTTACTGGTAAACCCATCGGCCAAGGGGGCATCCATGGACGCATCTCTGCTACTAGCTGTGGTGTCTTCCATGGGATTGAAAACTTCATCAATGAAGCTTCTTACATGAGCATTTTAGGAATGACACCAGGGTTTGGAGATAAAACATTTGTCATTCAGGTAAAAAAAAAAAAAAAAAAGTTTCCTTAATAACTGATAGACATTAAATTTTTTAATGTTTTTAGAATTGTAATTTTGAAATTCAGTTATCTTAAATCTCTTAAATTTTAGAGTGGTGGTTTTCAGAATAATAGATCTTTTCTTTTTTGAACCTTGGTATGATTCATGTCACTAGAACTGATTTAAGCATCTCTCAAGTACATGTGAAACTATTACCAACTATCACCAAATTCAACCAAAATATTGGTCAGTATTAAAACTTGAAATTGTAGCTAGAAGGGCAAGTCTCTTAACATAATTTTCTAAGTTTTGTAAGTATATAGAAAGGTTTACACATTGACCCAAATTTGTTTGATGTGTTAACATGTATTTTACTTAGGAGAATCTTAATTAAGTTGAAATAACTTTAAAACAGAAGTTGTAGCTGGGCATGGTGTCTCAGGCTTGTAATCCCAGCATTTTGGTAGGTCAAGGCGGGTGGATCACTTGAGGCCTGGAGTTCGAGACCAGCCTGGCCAACATGGTGAAACGCCATCTCTACTAAAAGTAGAAAAATTAGCCCGGCATGATGGCGGCACCTGTAATCCCAACTTACTCGGGAGGCTAAGGCAGGAGAATCACTTGAACCCGGGAGGCGGAGGCTGCAGTGAGCCAAGATTGTGCCATTGCACTCCAGCCTTGGCAACAGAGTGAGACTCAATCTCCAAAAAAAAGTTGTATTCTTCCAAATTAGTGACATCCCTTTTTACAACATAGGACATCTGATCATCAAGGACTTAGGACCTGGTGGTGTACTTAACACCACTGCCATTTGTCTGTTTATTGATTGATTGATTGATTGAGATGGAGTCTCACTCCATTGCCCAGGCTGGCATGCAGTGATGTGATCTCGGCTTACTGCAGCCTCCACCTCCCAGGTTCAAGCGATTCTCCTGCCTCATCCTCCCAAGTAGCTGGGATTACAGGCATGGGACACCATGCCTGACTAATTTTTGTATTTTCAGTAGAAACAGGGTTTCACCATGTTGGCCATGGCTGGTCTCGAACTGCTGACCTCAAGTGATCCACCTGCCTCAGCTTCCCAAAGTGCTGGAATTACAAGCGCGAGCCACCATATCTGGTCATCACATTCTTAAACAGAGAATTTTATTGTTGAAGAGAAACCAGTTAGCACATTGTTTCTTTTGGTAAAAGAATTTTGAGAATTGCTTCTAAATGAACAGAATGTGGATTTACATTGGTCAGAATATGACTCTTGCTGTCTATACCAGGACTTTAATTTTTGTGTCATGGATAATTGTTCTTCACAGGGATTTGGTAATGTGGGCCTACACTCTATGAGAAATTTACACAGTTTTGGTGCTAAATGTATTGCTGTTGGTGAGTCTGATGGGAGTATATGGAATCCAGATGGTATTAACCCAAAGGAACTGGAAGACTTCAAATTGGTATTAATACATTTTTATGGCATAGACACTAAATATAAACATTTAAACTCTGGTGCAGCTATTAATTGTGATTTTCAATCAATGGCAGCAACATGGGTCCATTCTGGGCTTCCCTAAGGCAAAGCCCTATGAAGGAAGCATCTTGGAGGCCGACTGTGACATACTGATCCCAGCTGCCAGTGAGAAGCAGTTGACCAAATCCGACGCACCCAGAGTCAAAGCCAAGGTGACAACATTATAGAAACCGGAACCAACATTATCAATGTGAATGACGTTAGGGGGGTCATAGAAGAGTCTGATTGAGTTTTCTCTTTCTTTTTAGCAGCTTTATTGGCACATATTGCACATACCATACAGTTCCCCCATTTAAAGTAAATAATTTAACAGCTTTTAGCTACCTGCACAGAGTTGTGCAACCACTACCAAAGCAAACGCATCTGCCTGACACTCCTGTAAAAACAAAACAAAACAAAAACCTAGATAAATAGAAAAGTGAAAGGTAGTTTTATACACTTTGCAGAGCAAAATAACCTCTTAATTTAATTTTAACTGAAACTGTGCTTCTCCCCACAGCCCCCTGTTCATATATGCACATCTCTTGCCCTCAGTGGAGGGGATTTGATGGTGTTGTTGGCATTTCTCTATGTTCCTGACTCTCTTGCAGATCGTTGCTGAAGGTGCCAATGGGCCAACAACTCCAGAAGCTGACAAGATCTTCCTAGAGAGAAACATTATGGTTATTCCAGTAAGTCATCTGTATTTATTAGGCTTTATATGTACTTAGAATCATAATTGTCCTTTGCAAGGAATTTGGAGGAAGAGAGGAATTATTAGTCTCCCAAGCTCTAGTGAATTCATCTTTATTTCACTTTTGAGAAAATATAGTAGAAGCATGATTAATTCTAAGCCTGTTACTTTTCACTTTGATCTAAACATTTATTCCAATTTCAGGCTCTTTACTGAATGTCTTTAGCCTTCTAAGAGTCTGGTTATATAAATGTGTACTGTGTTAGAAACACTATTCTAACTTAAGCTCTAAGATTTTCTGTATGATTCCTAACCTTATGCATTTCAAGTGCCCCTTCCGGCTTTACTCAGAAAACTAATATGAGGAACACATGCTCAGGTTTTTTTGGGTTTTCTACTGCAAAAATCTCCCAGTCTGTCAACTGTCTGTGGACTTTGCCCATAGTACACCTTAATGCCCCCCTCCCCCCCCCCTTTTTTTTTTTTTGAGACCCAGTCTTGCACTGTCACCCAGGCTGGAGTGCAGTGATGCCATCTAGGCTCACTGCAAACCCCACCTCCCAAATTCAAGTGATTCTCCCCACTCAGCCTCTGGAGTAACTGGGATTACAGGCATGCGCCACCACGCCCAGCTAATTTTTGTAATTTTAGTAGAGACTGTGTTTCACCATGTTGGCCAGGCTGTTCTCAAACTCCTGACCTCAGGTAATCTGCCCTCTTTGGCCTCCCAAACTGCTGGGATTACAGGTGTGAGTCACTGCACCCCACTACATGCCCTTTTTTCCCCCTTTTACCTCTCCAAATTTTCATCATTCACTAATGCCTAACTCAAAACATTCTTTCTTATTAAACATGTTTTACTACTCAAGTATTATGAACGCCTTTGTAATTTATTATCTATAATATCATATGTCACTTACAACATAATCTTTGAGATATTACATGTATTTTTATAGTATGCCCTCGATATGTTAGATTGTGTTTAATATAGTTACACCTTTTATGATGCCATTGTACCTAACGTAGTGTTTAGGAAACAGCTGTCTATTTATCGATCAGATATATTTGCTGAGATCCTTAAAATGTGATTGCCATCACCCATCATGCGTTATTGTTAGGTGATTCATTTATCAGTACATTTTATTTGGTCATAAAGTCTCAACAAGGTTTTATTATTGTTTTACAATGAATGTAGCAATAAAACCTAATAGAAAAGACTAAGTAAATGTTCTTGTTAGTAAAGCTTATGTGCGTATGTTAAACATATTGGAAAGCTGTTATTCCTATTACATCAAAAGTATTGATTGACTTTGAACTTCTAATTGTGCTTGCTTACTACTTATTTTTCTCAAATTGTACATAAACATTGCTGTTAATTGTATAGCAAAATGTCTTATAACACAGTGATACATGTATTAAATCATTTCCTGATACACATACATCCAGTGGCATATAATGGCACTCTAACCAGTTTCTACGGAGTTAATTCTCATGATTATTGTCATGATGATCTTCACTCTAGTAGGAATGCTAAACATGTGATTATTGTTTTTGAGATGATGGGGTGCTAAGCATTGTAACATTGTCCTGATTGAACTACTACGACTAACTATTGAAAAAAGGCTGCATGCAAAAAATGAAAACATAAAAATGGAACTCATTTAACCAATTCCCCCAACCTTGCCAATTTTCCAACCCCAAGTCTGGACATATAAAACATTGATTAAGGGATCAGCAACAAATGCACACATGGTATTAATAATCTTTTCAGAACCAAAGCTTGACTAGATTAGGTTTCTTAATAGAAGGAGAGAGTCGTTAATTACAAATTCGCTTCAAATTAACTGAGATTTGCTTCAAGATAACTGAGATTATCTTAATGAAGAAGTCCCCTTAGATAACTTCTCTTTAGGTTCATGGCCAGATGAATAAGAACTGATTGAGTTAGACTTGTCTGTTTCACTCAAGACTTTAACAACATAGAAACGGTTCATTCCCTCTGTCTCCTACCTTCATAAAGTCTCAAAGACTGGAGCAGATGAGTGCTTAATCATTACCAATCTTGCTGAGGCTTTGCTGAAGTTGACACTTTGGTAACCTTTGGAAAATAAGACACTCTAAAGGCTATATCACAAGGCCTATGAAATTTGTTAAAATTTAACAAACATTTTGAAAGAAATAATAAATATCTACATATAAACATATCCAATATATTTTTCTCAAAACACCTACATACATACATACTTACATCTTGAAGTAAACTTTCTACTCACAGGTTAACATCTATCTTTATCTATTTATCTATTACCTTTGAATAAATGCAAAGAGTATCTTTTCAGCTTCCTGCACAATATTAATAAGGCAGCATTTCTTAAAAGAATATATGCATACAGTGAATTTTTCCAACATCAAAGCCAAAGTGTTGATTTTTTCTACATATTGAATGACAAAATATAGTCTTTATAAAAAGATAATACATTTAAAATTTATTAACTTCCTTACTTAAATTCTCTAGTTAATCTTGCTTTTTATAAAAAAATCTTTTCATTGCAAAGAATTGGCAATTTTATACACACACATATTTATATAGTTTCAACTTGAAGAATTATAGTAAAGGGTATCATAGCTTCAGTATGATTAACTTAGAACAGAGCTGTAGGGCACAAATAACCTTAAAATTTTATCAGTAAAGAACTATCACAGGCATTTATTTCAGTGTCATGGATCTATCTCTCATCAGGGCACCAACAGATTTTTCAGACATCCCTCAAAATACACAAATGGACTGGATGTCAATTCATAGAATTCTACTTGAAAAATGTTTTCATTAAACCACTTTATCAGCATCTACACTTGTTACAAATTTCTTCCAAGGTCTATAACGAATCTTTCTACTCAATTTTGTTCCCTTTCTCCAATTCATTCTGTGTAAGTTTGAAGTGGTTAACTACAAAACAAGACCATATACCAATCCAAGTATAATATAAAGAGAATCGTTGCATTTACATGGCCCCTAGAAAATTAAGGAGCATAAATCACCTTTCAGGTGATCCTGAGAACGCATGAACAAGTCTTGTACTCGATGACTTCTTCTTTAAAAAAGCTATTCATTGCACAATCTTCTAATAATAATAATTCATTTAGAATAATGCATAAGCCCCTGATTCTAATAAATCTACTGCATTTTCATTTTGCCATGTTTTCTTCCAATTTCCACTAATTCTTATGGTTTACATAAGATACTTATATAACAAATAAAACTTTGTGTTTTCTTCTTTTTAAATGTAATATTTCTATGTCAGGCTTCCTTTCTTTGATGGCACATAGCCCTCTAAAATATCATTTTTTATTTTCACAAAATATACCATAATATACCATAGAGTTTATGTACTCAATGAATTAATTGATCTCTTTGTTTGGAACATTTAATTTGTTGCAGCTTTTGCTTATTTATGCCAATACAATTAGCTATCATTTGTTTATTTTCCTCCAGATAATTTCTCTGTGTTTAGCTGCTTATACTAGGATTATAAACTCTTTACTTTTTTCTATCTCTGAAAAGTATCATCAAATTGCTTTCTAAAATAAATATAACTAGTTATACTGACACTAACAGAATATTCCTGTACCCATGTGAAAATAGTATTGCAACACTGGATATTATCAAAATATTTATTACTTAAACATACTATAAATAATTCAATATTTAATTATTGGCATATTGTGTTTTTATTGATTTAATTATAGTACATAAGCAAATATCCACTGACTCATATAAGTAAATTATATTCTTATTCTTATCTACTTAGGAAAATAACTTTCCCAAATCATTTATATTTAGAAGAAATAGTCTAGGGAACATTGCTGCTTGCAAATAGCTCTAGAAAAAGGTACAGACTTGATTATGTAAATAAACCTATCTGGCAACTCACTATATTTCTTTTTAAAAAATATGTAAATATGAAAAAAATTATGTATACAATATTGAGTATAATGCAGAATCTCAATACAGAGGGATATTGGGAAAATATAAACATAGTTTTGTGGCCAAAGCACCAGAGGTTTCTTCCAAAGACTTTAATCACAAAGGAAGATCCATTAAAATGGTATTCTCCCACAATACACAAGCACAATAATTATGGTCAGAATTCAACATATTTATTTTAATTTAACATACCAAGCATGGTTCCTTATTGAGTCACATGAAGAGGCCTCCTTGAGAGGGAAGGATGGCATGAGCACTTCAGGCTAATAGAGAAATGGATCCAGAGGAGGCAAGAGAACCACGGGAAGCAAGAGAGGATTCCTAGAAAAACCCTGCTTCCAAGTCTCTGCATATGTTTCCAGCACCTACTTCAAAATGTTGTGATAAGTATTAAATGAGTTACTATGGACAATATCCTCTAAATAGACCCTGCTGTGCAATATCTGTTGGCTGGCTACCTAATATTCAGGTCTGTAGGCCCCAGAAATTAAGGCATTTCCTTGCATTCCAATACTTTTCTCATCTCCCTCATCTGCCGTGACTATATTATGTTCATATTTACCTGGGACAGTTCTGGTTCTTGCTTACTGTCAAGGTGTTATTACTCCATGTTATAACTCCATTGTATGGTGTTAAACACTCCTTTTTTCTCTTATGTTCAAAAGTCTCCCATTTTACACAATAATTTTTATGGTCACCCTATATTACCCTGTGTATTTTCCCTCCGTAATACTTGTCACCATCTAATATACTGTATATTTATTGCAGATGCATTTATTGTCTGTCTTTGCCATATGTAAGCTCCACAGAAAATAATCTGTCTTTTTAATTCATTGTTCAATGTCTATAAATATGTCTGATACAAGAAAAAATCTCGAAAACTATTAGTTGAATGGATGAACTAACCATTTTGAGCATGGTAGAGCTACAGCTGGGAGAGTTTCATGCTTAAGGCAAGAGTGAGAAGAGTCCAAGCCACTCAGAGAGCCAAAGTGGGACAGGTGATGGAGGTGGTCTGATCAGCTATAAAGGGAGAATTGCTGCAGTCTTTAAAGCCAGAAGACACTTTCTGGAGACAACTTTAACATTAGTAAAAGCTTTTTAAAGAAGGCTTTCTTACTACTTTAAAGAAGGATTTCTTTAACTACTGCTGTTACTAAATTTGCATTCTCTTAATGTTAAATAAAGTTGCCTTGATCACTTTTATCCTAAGATATCTGGGGCTTATAATTGGAGATGGGGATTGGTTCACAAAAATACTGTGGTTTGTACTGTATAGTTTGTATTGTATAGTATGTACACTTAATTCCCCTTAAAATTATCCCAATCATAGACTGTATTTTAGTCAGTCACAAAGACTGTTGTATGTGCAGAATATAACATGACAACTTGACGGGTGTTGAAAAGAACGGCACAGCAACTCACCAACTGTATTTCACATTATTAGTATAATCACAAAACATTTATTTGGGTCCTGTTGGCAAAGCATGCTGCTGAATTCCAGAAAGAGTTTGAAATAACTTCTCTTGATATCTGAAATACTTGAAAGTATTTATATTAAATATAGTGTACATAACATAGCACATTTAACACAACAATTTGAGCTTTATTGAATGTCTGTTGTGTTCCAGATATTGATGTAGGCACTGGGAGGACACCCCATCTGCCATCAAAGAGTGCCCCATCCAGTGGGTGAGAGAGACAAGGAATAACTTTTGTCCAATATCATTGGAGCTAAGAGAGTATTAGACAGCGTATTAAAGGAGCAAATCCAAATGTAGAGTGTGTGGTGATTGAGCTCTGCTTTGAGTTTCCACTGAGGAAAGTTTCTTGTCAATGTACTAAATGGATAGAAGGATTTATGTTTAAGGGGTTGGTCTTTCAAACTTCTTTATGATAATGACAGTGACTACTTTCAAGTGATACCACAGGGATTGAAGAATCGTCTACTCTAGGAGCTTGTATGAAAAAGATGAAACCATAATCTATTTGTTCCAAGAGAAATAAAATAAAATAAAATGACATCCCAGATTCTCTTTCAGTGTTTTTGTTTTATGAAATGCATCACTTGCCCCTAGGGTATGTGATCCTGAAACTGTTTATCTAATGTTCAGGGATAAGAGGGGAGTGTCTGCCTATTTCTGTGTGGAAGGCTTTCCTGTCCTATAGACTTTCCATTGCCCCTAAAGCAATGCCCTTTTTCAGGGAACTTAGAAATAATCCTGTTAAACAGGCTTACCTTTGCACTGTATTAATATTCATATTTAGGCAGTGAAATGGCCTTTACATTTTCCTGACATGTCAGGAATAGGCTTAAGTTTTACTTTCTATGCAGTCAGCCTTTCTAAGAGAAAACACGGGGTTTCAATTTGTATTTCTGAAAACCAAAATAGACCCATCTTACATAAATGAACAGTGTCATTGGCTGCAATTTACATCTCAAGGTAAATGTCATTTCCCTGCTTACTGTTGAAGCTTTAAGTTCAGGCTTTGAAAAAAGCGCTATCTGTTCCTGTTATTATAAGCTACATTCCTGACAGCTCTCACATTAATGACAGCAGATTGCTTGCTTAGTGTCTTCCTTTTTGGAGCTTATTTTGTCATCATTCACCCATTCTTTGCCGGCTCACAAACAGAATACATTCTATTGAGATTTGGAAAAGTTATAAGCTTTTAGACTCAGAAGGTAACTTCTTTTTCTGGGTTACTTGACAACTGACCCACAATTTACTTAGAAATGGAAGCCTACACACCTTAGCTAGGTTCCGTTAAGGTAGGAAGGTGGATAGAAATTTACCCTTTCCCAGGTATCACATGTATGCTTAACACATTTAAGAGTAAGGATATGCTGTCATGAGGGATTGAACCAAATAAAATAAATTTGATTTTGTGTTTTTTCTGCAGTATGAAAAAACAAACCTGATTATGTTTTTTAAAAAAATATCGAAAACTATCTTATGTAGTCAACATACAATAAGCAAATTGTTTTATATCATTCAGTGACTTTTATAAGATTATACAGCTTGAAATAGCTAATGGGAAAAATATAGAATGCAGAGTGCTGAAAGCTGATTCTTTAAAGGAGATTTATTTTTGTAAAAGGATTTTGACAATATGGTGATGATGATATAGTCTGAGGACTATTGTAAAAGGAAGATGATGATATTGGATAACAACGTGTTTGGAAAGGAAAAAGATAAAAGCAAAATATTATGTCATTTCTGGTTGTGGTAGATAAGACGGTTGCCTGTTTAGAAACAATGAGAATAGGAATGTTAAAGGAACATTTCAAGAGAAAAAAATGGTAACCCTAAAAGCTATGCTTCCATATCTTTGAGATGAGATGATATTCATGAAAGCTCTTTTAGTTATTTGGAAGACAGTAAGTAGATGGAGCCACATTGCTATACGCTATTATTATCTGAATGAAAAGCTACATTTTTCTCTGAAACTTAAATTGTTGTGACATATAAGATGATGGTAAGACTTCTAGTGGAGGTTTTTTCTTCATCAAATATAGCATAATAGACCCTTCCATATTAAAGAGATGTCAGATGCCATAGCCAGGGCCACAGGATACAGAAGGCTATGTACTTGTCTGGAAGCTTGAGCTGCAAATGTGTTATGTGAAAAAAAGACGAAGTCATATTACTCAAGGTTTAAATGGATAAAAATAAGTCAATGCAAATCTTAACATATTACTAGATTATTAGATCCTTGACCAATGGTGATCAATACTTGAAGACATTGATGAGAAATCATGAATTATTTTTCACTCTTTATATTTTCTTTTCACATTGGGAAAAATAGTACATTCTTTTTTTTTTTTTTTTTTTTTTGAGACGGAGTCTCGCTCTGTCGCCCAGGCTGGAGTGCAGTGGCGCAATCTCGGCTCACTGCAAGCTCTGCCTCCCGGGGTTCACGCCATTCTCCTGCCTCAGCCTCTCCGAGTAGCTGGGACTACAGGCGCCCGCCACCACGCCCGGCTAATTTTTTTTTGTATTTTTAGTAGAGACGGGAAAAATAGTACATTCTTGATAACAATTTTGTGGTTAGTTGCTTCCTAATTCCTTGCCAACATACTCTCCTCGTCTGTTCACTCATTATATGCCAATGTACCACTTATCTGAGGGTGACGCTTACTATTATTACACAGGAACACATTATAGAAAGGAATAGGGCAGTTGGAAGAGAGAGTATGCGTTTTCTGATTTTTTTTTTTTTTTGGTCAACAAAACAAACACAAGAATTATGAATCAGAATGGGTCATGTGGCTTCTAAATGATGAGAATGTTATCACAAATGTGATTCTGATTGTACAATTGAAAATAATTCTGATAGGTGAGAGAAGGGTTAGTTTCCCAAAGAAAGCAATGTAACTGTGCAAAGACTGCAATGGTAAACTTGGATTTTTGCAAGAGGACATGAAGCAAAGACTGAAAAAAGTCATAGAACCCAGGGCAAATACAGAAGACTGACATGGTATGATAAGAATGATGTTAGCAAGGAGAAAGCCTCAAATTAGCATCCCAGAACTCATCTTCCTGGGAGGGCACAGCTTGGATTTGGGGACATCTTCTGTAGTCTATAGAGATGCTATTATTTCCACTGACAGAGATCCATTGGGGTGTCTCCTCCACTAGATTGCGATCTCCATAAGAGAAGATAATGTGTTTTTATGTCTTAAACTCCTAATGAAGTCCCTGTTATAAAGAAAGGAATTTAATAAATGTTTGTTGAATAAATGAAATATTGTGTACACATGTCAAGGGCAGCAAAAAGCAGGGTGGGGATACTTTTAAAAGTCATATATGATACAAGAAAATCAAAGAAAGGATACACTTGCTGCTGGCAGTCAACAACAAAGAATACAGATCTCTGGCATTTTGAACTTGTATTTCCTGTCAATAAAAACAATCTTGAAACAAAAGAAGATGCACTAAACCTAAGAGAGGTTGGATGCTTAATAAGAATGATTAGTGTCCCTGGGTTGACCAGTGCTCATTATAACAGTGAAAAATACACCCTTGGGTAGAGATTGAAGATGTTAATGATTCACCTGATATAGGCACTAGCATGTGCAGCAATAGTGCATGCGCATCCAGAGAACAGCCCAGAGAGTGCTTAACAGTGACACCCGTTCCCACCCCTTCATGAAGAGTCATGTAAGGCTTCCATACAGGAGGTTTCCCCAGTATCAGTCAATGCTGTCTCACCTTTGAGCAGCCCACTCTGATCAGCTGTCAGAGGGTACATTCGCTTTGCAATAACCTCTCTTGCTTACTTTTACGTTGGACTCACTCTCAAAGTAAGACTTCTTTTGTGCAGCAAATGCAAGAACCTGAACCAGCCCACCAGCAACACAACTGCTACCTGTACCCTAAATACACAGATGGCCTGCCCAATTATTACTTAAATTTGCAGACAAAAGTCTACCCGCCCCAAATGCTCACATCACTGCTGAAGCCGTATATGTACATATATATGTGCCCAAATACAAACATGTACAATGAACACAGTACCCATATATACTGTGAACCTTGAAAGGGCTAATCCTTCCAGATGGATCATGAGTGGCTGACTGGGCCTAAACTCAAAATGGAGCCAAGCAGCCATTTGCTGACTGCAAGTCTCACACATGTACCCTGCTTCCTGCAAAAACCACGTACTTGTGTCACTTTGGGACTTTCACAGCTGTCTGTTCCTGTTTATGTCACCTGAATCAAGGGGTACCATTTTGTCATATGGACTTAAGAAATAGACTGTGACTTTCATCAGCCAATCAGAAATAAACAAGCTTGTGTCCCTCATTTGCAGAGTGAACCAGATTGGGAATCTGAGAACGAACTTTCTCTATAAAAGATAATACCTCTCTTTGTTCTTTCAGAGTGTACCTTTGTTTTGCACTGAAGGCTGGGACTCCTTGATTTGCAAACAGCTCACTGGAATCAAATTTCTATTTTTTTCTTTTGTTGTTTTTTTAAGAAAATCCTTTTCAGTAGATTTGTTAACAGTACATAATGAGAATCCTATAGGCATAGGCTCAAAAAAAAAATCACAAGGTATACGACACTTGTGTCATACATCACCCAGAAAAGAATCACATACAATCCCACAGCTCTAAACTATAGGAATCCATGATTCTTGAATGCAAACACAACATACACAGCCTCTCTGTTTCCAAATACATGCACTGAACCTCCCACATCTCCCAGAATACAAAATACAGAAACCACATAAACTCAAATACACACAAAACCACAAACTATTTTTATCAAATACATATAAGTCCACCTCACAAACTCTGGGAACACACATACAAGTGGCAACACCAAATTCTGCGAGTATTACATTTCACAACAGACACAGAGGACCACTAAGTCTTAATATACCCAAAACCCCTCATATACACACTCACAAACTACCCATGAATACACACCCCACCCTCCCAGATAAAACCCATACAATACAAAAAAAAACACAAAAACACCAATAATACTCTAATATACGCACACAACTTTCATATACCTATGGGCACATACACACTCACGCAAATATCCCCAATCTCTGAGTGTATAAATCCCCTGAAACACTATCCAATCAATATGCTACATCTCCGGAATATAACCTCCTCACCTCATCCCCTAAACATGCCCAAACACATGTATGAACATCCTAGCATTCTCCAAAGAAATACACTTTAAATACTAACAATCCCATATTCTATAAATAGACTTAGATAATTCATCTATCTGCTGATAAATATACACACAAACCAGTATACACATCCAAGATGCATGGAAATATCTCCAGCATATCATTTATAAATACCCATAAAAACACTTCCCAATCCCAAATTATCCCAGTCTAGTATGAACCAGCTCCCACATTGCCAAGTACTAACCAATAACCATATCAGATACCTCTAATACATAGAAATTCAACTCTCTCACTCTCCTGTATAAAAAGAGAACCCCATCTCTCTATCAGACACAGACATACTAAATTCCCAGAATATATAACCCTAATAACCACTTACTGAAAAATACAAGCACATAGCTCCACAAAACATTCATCTAAACCGCCATGCCCTTGAACACACACACAAACCCAATACTCATGTAGTTCTCTACATGCCCTAAATATACCCGCGATTAACTAACACGCCACAAATATGCAAACATGCCACCTCATATCCCCAAATACACATACAATTCCACAATACCTGCACATATGTAATCACACTTCCAAATGCTCACAGAGAAATAACTCCTCCATCTTCCAAGACACAGAATCATACAAACTCCACCTCACAACTGCACACATTCATCCTACCAGTCCCCCAATAGACATGGATCTGCCCTCACACATTGAAATAGCCATACACACCCCCTGAAAATCATGAAAAGAAACACGCATCACCATGCAACATGCCCTGAGTACACAAATGGTCTTCCTACATTTCCCAAATACGTAAACCAAAGAGAGTGTACATCCACAAAAATAGACACAAGCACTTTCTCTGTTACTGCCCATGTGCACAAGATAATTCTTCCAAATCTGCCAAACATTAGACAAATACAAATCCCCAACATTCATCTGAGAAAACACATGGAAAATACATCTTCACAACCCAAATCACAAATATATAACCCCAATTCTTCTGGTATACATATCTTACATCTCATATCCTCCAAATATAAACTCTCACTCCTACACACTCTCACAAAAACAGTTATGACCTTCTTTTTTAGGAGGCGGGGAACGGAGTCTCGCTCTGTCGCCCAAGCTGGAGTTCAGTGGCACGATCTGGGCTCATTGCAACCTCCGCCTCTTGGGTTCAAGTGATTCTTCTGCCTCAGCCTCCCGAGTAGCTGGGACTACAGGCATGCACCACCACACCCAGCTAATTTTTGTATTTTTAGTAGAGACAGGGTTTCACCATGTTGGCCAGGCTGGTCTCAAACTCCTGACCTCAGGTGATCCACCCACCTCAGCCGCCCAAAGTGCTGGGATTATAGGTGTGAGCCACCGTGCCTGGCCCAGTTATGACCTTCTTTAATCTGCAATCTCCACACAGACACCACCAACCCACACATGTGAATACATATTAGATTCTCACCAATTAAATACATATCAAATTCCAAACTAAGAATTCATATAAGCATATTTTCACATACACAAAACCACCCCCACAAATCTCACACCCTCCAAAATCCAAAATAAATCTTCCTGACATTCTCAAGTACACACTAACCCAACCACCCAAGATACACACGTGTGTGCAGTAAATTTTAGATACATATGTAGCCTACAATTTACAAATAATATACCACTACTTTTAATTTGTAAATTCCACATAAGTAAGCGATTCTCATGGAAGCCTTTCTTGACTTTGGCCACACTCTTGGAACCACAACCAACTTGTGCTACCGTGAACAAACTATGACTAAAGGCCTGTTCTTCCACTTTGCAGCTGCTCATATTATTGCAAATGAGAGTATTAAAACATGCATGCTGGCTGATCATTCTGATCAAGTCAACAAGCTTCACAACTTACTCAATGAGGTCGTCCGTGAGAACTTCACCGATTTTACGAGGACAGGAGCTAGTTCTTTGCTGAACTGCATCACGGTTTCAACTGCTGAGGTTTTCCTCAAACTTTTGCATTGTTTGGAATGTGAAAGCCACGGCCAAGACACACTTTGGGGTTCCAACTGCATTGTTACACCTCCCCCCTCACTTCAGTGCCAGGTGAGCAAGGGAAAGGAGCGCGGCCTGGGCGTCCCGCAGGGCCCCCGCTAGGAAAGCTATGAACGCTCCCGCCTTAAGCACAGCCATAGGCCTGCTCTGGCCACAATGTGGGGTCGCCCCGCGGACACTGGTGACCAGTGGGAGCATGACCAGGAGGCGATTACCTTCTTCTAATCGCCCTTGGCTTTAGGTAACACCAAGTAGGACGCCATGAGAGCGAAGGCCGTTGGGTAACCGCCCTTTGCTCTCGCGCTGCGTGTCTCCCTGCCATGAACCGCCGACAACACGTGCTGGGAGCGGTTGAGGACCGCTGGCCTCGCGCTGGAACCCCGCCCGCCTCAAGGCTCGCGCGCAGGCGCACGGGGCAGGCCAGGAGCCCCGCCCTGGGAGGGCCCAGGTGGAGATGGGGAAATGGAGGGAAGTTGCACCTGGGCGCTTCCTGGGGCCAGACAACGCCTCCTCATTGGAAACTCCATGACCGTGCCTCTGAGAAACCAGCGCGTCCCCAATCACCTCTCCTAATTTTCGGTAATACAAACCTGCAGCCCATGCACTTAGGTAACACCCTTGCTGAAAGGTTTACCTTTGGAGGGTTTATCCTAAAGCAAAGTATCCTCGAATTGCATGTCTTGCATTCCCTTTGGACGGCATTTATTTCATTCCTGCTTATGCCTTTCAAAAAATAGTATGCCCTGTTTTCTTACTCAGTCTGGAGGTTCTATTAAAGAATATTTCTGGCAAAGAATTTTAGACCTGAAAACACACTCCAAAATATACTTTCTTCTGACTCCATTCCCAGAGTTTTTGCTACCGCCTTCAAATGATTTCTAGAAATGTTTTGGTTGTAGCCTTCATCAATTTCGGTCGATAAAGCAGCAGATAGTAAGGGAACAATTCCACGCTCCCCCACCCCTGACTCTGCAACACAGTGCAGAATTCCAGTTGGCAATAAAAAACTAGTAGAGAAGCAACTCACTGACTTGAGTTTGTAATAGCTTCAGAAGAAACTTTAATCGTCACATCCTTTCTGCTCATTTGCAGGATTCCTATTATCTATCTCCACGTGATAACACCGAAGAGCCTTCACGTCTGTTCAGGCCCAGGGCCTCAAGTGCAGAGACTGAGAGCTCTGCAGGACACAGCATGGAGCCGCCATTCCTCTACTGGGTGGAAGAGCATGTGTCCTCTGAACAGGAGATCCAAGCCCTGAGATGTTCTTTTTCAGCAGTCAGTGCGGCCCAGGACTTTCTGTGGGGATGCTCAGAGAGCAGGGGCCAGAGGACTTTTAGCCACCACCTGCCATGGCCAGTCTTCACAAATTACCTTTGGCTAATTTGATTGTCTCTCCTCCTGGGGTCTAGGACTTCAAACATGCACAGATGCGATTGCAGAATTAAGACAAGACAATGTTCCACAGTATATTTTTTGTATCACTGGCTCAGAAAAAGACTCATTCAAATCCTGTATCAAAGCCATGTGTGAGAATCTTGAGAAAGCATCGGTTGACTGACTTGACAAGGGAGGAAGCAACCAATAATTCTGCTCTTCTTCAGTATCTGAGTATGATATTTTGCTTCAACATCCCTCTTAGATGAAGTTAGTGATTGAAAATCATTTAAGTTTGCCCCGTGATAAAAGATCAAGTCCTCAGAAAGATCTCCAAAGCGTTTACGGTGTGTTTGGTTTGGTTTTGTTTTGGTAAGTTTACCATGATTTTGCTTGAATTGCTGCCCTCCGTTGATCTGCTCAGCTAAGATCGAGGTAGAGTTGCGCAGCAGAAGAGGGCTGCGTGTAAGAAGGCAGTTCTGTCTCAGAGGACAAAAGGCCTGGGAGCACCCAGACAGGCAGGCACTGCGTGGAGGTCACTCCCCTCCCAGTGGCCACTGTGGAGGCATTTCATAGAAATGCTTGCTGGACCATTCAGGTTTAGAGTTGGGACAAAACCGAGAACTCATGAGGATATTGGACGGGAGTTAGGAAATGACTTTCTCACACAACTGGGGCAAGGAGGGGAGAACCCTGGGCTTGAGACTTGCAATCCGCCACCTGCCCCTGCAGTGTGCCCCCTGTTACATTTTCCTGCGACTCTGCCTTCTTGAGTCCAAATGTCTTCGAAAGGGACAAATGCTTCGTAAGTGCCAACAGGATGTGCTTCAGTGAATGTTCGCAGTGTGCACCGGTCTGGCTGAAGGCCTCTTCCCTTCCCCGACACCCTCCCATCATGCAAAATTACCCTGCCCAGCAGGGAGTGACGTGTGTGTCTCGGAAGATTTTGCTGCTGTGCTCTGCATAGTCGCTCCTTATCTCCTTTGACCAGTTTCCTAACACTCCCCATGTTCGCAACACAGAACATGAGTGCTCTTTCCTGTCATTTTGACACTAATAAACGGACAGTGATTCTCAGTGTGGAAATGAGAATGAAGTTTTTTTTAAAGACAGGCTACAATAATTCCCACGCAGAGAACCACATACGATGACACTGGATTCCAAACAGAGGAATGTATGGTGAAGATGAGGCCAACAGTGAGCTGAGAGAGGCCAGCCAGGGTGTGTGTCAGTGAAGATGAGAAACAATCAGATAACACCTGTTTCCTCCAGGAAAGAAAATGTGGTGGCCAGGGAAAAGAGATGGGAGGAAGGCTGGTCATTGCCTATTCCACTGTGCACGTTTGAATTTGGAGCCATGAAAAGTATTGCTTGGTTAAATTAAAATCATTCAAAAGATAAAAAATAAACATTTAACACCATCACAATATGCTGGGAAACAAAATGAAAGGATTTCTGGTCTCAGTGCTGTAGGTCGCGTAGCCACTCTTTCCTGGACTGAGGCTTTCCAGCAAAGGAGCTGGGAAGTAAGGCTGGCCTGCTGGTGTGGACAGAGATTCCAGCAACATACATGACCTGGGGGCACAAGGATTGCTTCCTAAACAATGATGAGCACACAGCCACCTAATAGCCTGGATCGGCTGAGACCATCCTGATTTCAAACACCCAGTCCCCTTGCCTTCCTAAGAACCCCTGTGTTTCTCAGACTGAAAACGTGTTTTGAATTTTGTTCACCAAGTGCAGCCCCTGTTGAAATTCATCAAGAGTGGGAAAGAGCCAAAATGGGAAGGAGCATGGGTTGATTGGCACAAAAGTAGGTCTGTCGATAAAGAATGGAAGTAAAGGGGACATCAGGTAGAAGCTTTTGCTGTGAGTCAGAAGGACAATTTAAAAGTTGCCTAAAGAGGCGCACACCATCTCTGTTGCTGCCTTCCAGTTGGAAAGGAAACTCAGGTTCTTGCCTAATGGCCGAAGCTCTTCACAGAATGTCCCCCACCCCTACCAGCTGCCCACTGCCCCTCCCCCTCTGCAGAATGTCTGGGGTCCTATGTTCCAAACCTGTTTACTTTCAAATTTTACCTGCTCCAGTTGGACTCAGGAGCATCTGCTGAGCCAGGTCACTCTCTGGGTCTTACCCTTGACTTTTCTCATTGCAGAAACTGCCAGACAGTGGTTGTCAGTGCCCAGCCTGAGGGGATGGCTTCAAATGGAGGTGAGCCTGTAGGGATGGGAGCATTATCCGAGTCTGCCATGCCTCAACTCCTTGGGAATTCAAATTTGACACTGCCCCTGGGGACAGTTGATAGGGCTGATGTTGAGGAGGGAGGGAGCAACTGGATGTCCCCAAGGACATCACACCTGGGGATGGCCATGGCACCCTGAGTCTGTGTTTAGGGAGGATGGCTCCTTAGAGGTGGACCAAGATGCCTGGGGGAATACACCTTGTAGGGGAAAGGACAGAGTGGATGGGTTGCTCCTTTCTAGAAGGAGACAGGTCACGTCATTGTGTGTTTGTAGGGAGTGGTGGGATGGTGTTGTGCTGGTGGCCCCAGGAGGATGACAGAAAGCCTGAACCCTGTGCCGTGTCTTCAGGCACCTGGAAGGTGCCCTTCCATAGTGTTCAGAGGGATTTGGACTGGAGTTTTCTAGATCTTAGGGAGGAGTGGGGAGAAGTGGTCTCAGCCAGGAAACTGTTGGGTGGGTGGGCTGTGACAGAGCAAGTAGTGACAGCCTCTGGGTGGGCGAGGCTGGGGGCTACTGTAACTGCCACAGCCCAGAGCCCCTCAGCTCCCTCCCCAGAGATGGCTTCTCTGTCAGTTCAGGTAGCTGTTGGCTTTGATTTAATAGGGGTGGGGGCAGATGGGGAAGTTCAGGCTACACAGGGCCTGGGTTTCCTGAGTTGTTCTGAATTGTTTGCCCTTTTGTGGAAACTCAGGTCTTCAGACCCACTTCCTCTTGTCTGCTAGCTCATGGCCTGTCCTCTGCACTTTGTGTTACTGTGGAGATGAAGAATTTGCTCCTGTTCCATTTATACTACCTCATGAACAGGGGACAGGTGTGGATTCTTGCTGGTTCTCAGTGGAAGGGTCTGGAAAGGCTGGTTTCCTTTTCAGTAGAGGAAGGAGAGTAGCGCACAAATAGGAAGATGGTTCTCTTATTATTATTATAATTATTATTTAAGTTAGGATATGTGTCCTGAATGATGCGCTGCATGTGCTGTATTCCTTATTCCCCTTGACTAGAGACTGCGTGAGGTCCTAGTGAACAGGGATGAGTTCCAGACAACTTTGCCTCACCTGGCCCGTGGCCCAAGAGCCCCTGGTTCTTGGTTGGTCACTATATTCAGTTATTGGGAGCTCAAAGAAGAAGGCCCAGAGATGGGCTCCTTGTCCCACTACCTATTGTAACATGACCAGCAGCTGTGAAAATCCCTAGACACTTCCCCTGATAGCCCTGCTGCTCGCCATTTGCTGGCTGTGTTCTAATCGTGTGCAGCTGCTGCTGGCTATGCAGTGACACTATCCCAGGGAACTCCACCACTGCCTCTGAGACCTGCTCCCTGGGAACAGAGCTTCCTCGGGAAGCAGCCGGGACCATCGAGTACTGAGGAAAGGGTGGCCCGAATCCGACCCCTATTTAGCACTTGCTGTGGGTGGTGCCAGGACAATCACTTACATGCTGGGCGTGATGAGTTATGGATTATCTTCAGGGTTCCTAGGGCGCTGGCTTGGGAAAGATTTCCATCCAGTGGTTTTCTTTTGTTGTGTTTGAGCTAGGAAAGAAAGGGGTTTACAAGAGCTTCAGGAAAAGGATGATTGAAGAGGAGATGGGACCATAATATTCGGAAGCTTCTGGCTTCCTATCGGCCTTCTGAGTGCCGAGCACTGCCCTGGGGCAGGCCTCTCACCTGTTGCTGAGCACGCTGAGGACCACCAAGCCGCTGAGAGACTCATCCCTGACCCATGGCTTGGGAGATGCCTGTGAGGCTGACAGGGTCTGCCAGGGACACCTGACGGAGACCCTCAGGCAGCGAAGGCTTGGCTATTACTTCTTGGGAGACAGGGGTCAGAGAGTCTTGGTGACCGGGGCCAGGCTCTCTAGTGGAGCGACTCTCCATGGAGGAACAGAACATCTGATGCACACTCAGGGACACTTGCAAGCTGCAGAGTTTCCCTGTCATACGCCCTCAGCTGTTGGGACTCCCCTCTGATTCCCCAGTGACTAGTGTGGACCTGGAGACCCCAGCCCATTCACCTCTTTCCTTTGTCTCCGCAGCATACCCAGTCTGTGTTCACGGCTCTGCCCTTCACCACACCTGCTCCTGCCCCAGCACACGGGCTGCCCCTTGTGACTGCAGGGGTTCTTCCAGGCAGCCCTCTGGTGCTGTCTGCCTTCCCCAGCACACCTCTGGTGGCAGGACAGGATGGCCGCGGCCTGAGTGGGGCCGGGGCTTCCAACGTCTTTGTCCAGATGAGGACAGAGGTGGGGCCTGTGAAGGCCCCTGAGGCACAGACCTTGGTCCTAACTCAGGGCCCCCTCATCTGGCAGGCGCCCTCTGCGGAGGTGTCACGTGTCCACCTCCCCTACTCCTGGCAGCTGCTCCTGTGGTGCCTGTTATGGCTGCCCAGGTGGTTGGGGGCACCCAGGCCTGTGAGGGAGGCTGGTCCCAGGACCTTCCTCTTCCACCACCACCACCACCGGCTGCCCAGTTGCTCCCCACCGTGTCCCAAGGGAATGCTGGGCCATGGCCACAAGGGGCTCGTGGAGAGGGCAGCCTGGCTTCCTCCCAGGCCAAGGCCCCACCAGGCGACTCCTGTAACCCCAAGAGTGTCTATGAGAACTTCCAACTCTGGCAGCACTACAAGCCCCTGGTCCCGAAGGCACCTTCCCCAGAGTCCTGACACCGAAGCGCTTTCCTGCTTCCTCATGTGAGTGTCCCAGGGGCACCAGAGCTGGTCCTGCAGCTCACATGTAAAGAGGCTGCTGGATGGACAGGAGGTCACGCTGTTCAGGGGAGCTTGCAGGGCGGTTGTGAGGGTGATGGGTTGCACTAGGGAAGGTACGTTTTCAACAACATTAATCTGGCTGCGGCTCAGGACAGACTGTCAGGGGCCTCATCTCAACTTCCCGTCACTGTCCCGTGAGTCCAGCCAATCTTTACTTTCAATAATTTTCACAACAATGTTTACAGAAGACCCAGGTCAGAGAGGGTTCCTGGTGTGATGTGAGCTACGGTTTGGGTTTAGGTCTTTGAGTACACACCACAGTGCCTCCCCTTTAACCCAGTATTGATGGCCAGGAGCCCATCACATGGGGCTGGATGGAGGAGCTGCAGGGCCCAGCAGGAACCTGGCACATACCCGCAGTTCTGCTGAGGTCCAGTTAGCACAGAGGCGGTGGAGCCTGCACAGAGGGATGGTCTTGGGCTCTGCACTGGGGTCGATGCTGGGCAGGTATTTGCATCTTCACCCTCAATCCCACCTAGAAAAAGGGACAATGATGCTTCATTCAGAAGATGGCGAAGAGATAACTTGAACTCACATATGACATGCATAGCACAGTGCCTGGCACATGCTATGACACATTACATGACAACAATTATGATTACTGTCCCCATTACTATCATTATCAGGACTAGGCCATCTAGGAGAGCACTCCCCAAAGCCACGGGCTCCAGTGATAGCTGTGAGTGCACCTCAAGCCCAGCAGCCCAGGGCCATGGACTGTGGTGACTGTGAGGCAGCAACGTCAGCATCTGGGAGAGTTTGTGGTTTCATTCCCAGTCCCTGCCTCTCTCCACCCTGCAGCGCCTCTGTGACCCTGTGTTTCCCACTGATGAGCAAACGGGAGCTTGAGCACATCCACCGTGCAGCACACTGGCTGTTCCCCTAGGGAAGTCCCCTGCCTGGGGTGTAGGTGGAAGGCGGCCCCATCTTCATCCCCAACAATCTCGCTGTCCCCACACCCTGGAACTGGTTGCATTCCCCCTTGGAGCGGAGTCCGGGTGCACTGAGGACCCTGATTCTTGGAGTGGAGCTGCCCAGGCTCCCAGGCCTTTGCCATGGCTCCTGTGGGAATGTGGGGAGCTGCACCTGCTGCTTGCAGTGGCTTGGACACCGCCCTGCTTTGGTTCTGGACGTGTGCTCCTGCTCCTCATGCTCCAGGGCCCTGAGGCTACGTCCCCCGGGGCTGCCTTGCTCCAGAGTCCCCAGGAAGCTGGTTAAATGCTCAGTCTTGGGGCCCTGGAACCTGCACTTTAACCCTCGCCCCCAGGTCATTCTGTGTGCACGCTGTTTCAGTCAGCTCAGGCTCTGCCGTAACAAATCCCGTAGACTGGGTGCTTTATCAAGACACATTCATGTCTCCCAGTTCCAGAGGCCAGAAGTCCCAGATCAAGGTGACAGCAGATTGGGTGTCTGGTCAGGGCCCCCCTCCTGGCTGGAGAGAGCTGTCTCTGGCTGTGTCTCC
This sequence comes from Symphalangus syndactylus, assembly GCF_028878055.3. NCBI lineage: Eukaryota > Metazoa > Chordata > Mammalia > Primates > Hylobatidae > Symphalangus > Symphalangus syndactylus. The sequence goes on from NC_072426.2 coordinate 86,761,047, forward strand.
TTGTGGCTGAGAGCAAGAGCCCAGGTGTCTCCTCCTGCCCTTATCGGGGCTTGGATTCCATGACTGGGACCCACGCTCATGACCTGCTCTAACCCTGATTGCCTCCAAATACTGACACACTGGTGCTGAGGGCTTCAGCACAGGAATGTTGGGGACACACATGTTCCACCCATAGTACTGGGTTCGCTTCTCAACACCGACGACTCGAGGGGCAGTCGGAGAGGCCACTCAGTAGCTTGTGTTGATGTTTGATCTTGGGGTGCATGTTCTGGGGCCTGAGGAGCCCACATTGGGGAGAACAGGACAGGGATAGATGGCAGGACAGGTGTGGGGAGGACAGGGGCCAGGTGTTGGGACCGGGTGGGCTTGGGATGAAGGGTGGGCTTATAGACTGGGACTGACTGCACTGGTTTATAGCCCAGTTCTCCGATCCCTGGCCCGGGGGAAGCCCACCATGACCCTGGAGGAGGGACTGTGGCGGGCCATGCGGGAATGGCAGCACACGAGCAACTTTGACCGGATGATCTTCTACGAGATGGCGGAAAAGTGAGTCTGGGGTCCTGGGAGCAGGGCCTGCATGGCAGGGTGACAGTGAATGACAGAGGCCTGGTGGCTGTGGTGGCTTCTCAACGTAGAGCATGAGGAGGGTGTGGACAAACACAGGACGCTCTGGGCCCCTGGCCCCCTCAGGAAGCTGCTTCTGTCACCTAGAGTGCTCTGGGGTCTCTGTCCTGCCCTACTGGGAAGCACCCCCTGCCTGGCCTGGGGCCAACCCCTGCCTTGACGTGGGAGGTCATGGCGGGAGCAGCCAGCATCACAGCCCAAAGGGGGTCACCTTCAGCTGTGGGGATGGGGAGAAGGGACACTAGTGACTATGCACAAGAGTGGGGTGCAGGCTCCTGACAGCAGTGGCCAGAAGTCGGTTGTCTCCCATCCCAGCCTGGCCAGGGAGTTGGGTTGGGGAGACCTGCGCCCATGACACCGTGAGACTCATCTCTGGCCTGACTGCCTTTGCTCCTGGGCAGTCCCCTCCATGAAGACAGAGAGACAGCAGCCTCAGGGCAAAGGGGCCCTGTCCTCTGGGCTCAGCTTTGCTTCCTCCTGACTGGGGGTCTCCCAGGCCTCGTGCCCCTGGGTTATCTTTCAGGGGCCCACAGTCCCAGCCTCAGGACTCCTGCATCTGGGCATCATCCCTGATGCTTTTTGCCACACACCCCACCCCTGGACAGCTGAAACCCAGATGAGGGGTCCTCCGGGACCCTCCTGGACCTCGTGGCCCTGACTTTAGTCAGGAAGCCCCGTTGATGCCATGGGCTCTGCAGGGGCTGGGTGAGGGAGGGTGAGCCCAGAGCTCTGGAAGCAGCTCCCTCCTGGGACTGGGGGATGGGACCCAGTGAGGGCCTGGACAGCCCACCCGAAGCACTCCCTCCTATTCCTGCCCTCGGCCGCTGCCTGGTCCTGGGGGGAGGGGGCCTGGACCCTCCCAGCACAGCCTGGGCCTCCTTCACCCCCAGGTTCCTGGAGTTTGAGGCTGAGGAGGAGATGCAGAGTCAGAAATCGCAATGGATGAAGGGGACCCAGTGCCTGCCTCCTCCAGCCACACCGAGGCTTGAACCTCAAGGACTTCTGGCCCCTGAGGTGGTCAAGCAGCCAGGTATGGCTTCCCACATTCCCACGGGAGCCATGGCAAAGGCCAAAGGGGCCAAGGGAGGCCACTGTCCCCACACCCCATGCTTCCCTTCAAGAAGGGGATTTGCTCCCTCCAACAGGACAGCTTCTGGGAGCACATGTTGGGTATCGACCTGGTCAAGTTTCCTAGCTACTCTCTCCCCTCGCCTGTCCAAAACTCCACATATGCTCTGCCCAGGAAGTAGGGATGAGCAGGGAGAGAACACGGCATATTGGTGGCTCCAAACTTCCTCCCAAGCAATGCTGTCTCAGATGTGCCCCTCCTGCCTCCTCCAGGGGCGCTGTGGTTCAGGTGGTCCTGACCCAGCTGGGACCCACTTCACATCCCCAAGCCCTGCCCTCCCCTGTGTGGTGCAAGCAGGAGGAGCGGCCCTCACCACGCCCATCCTCCTCCCTCTCTGCCTCAGTGTGCCTTCCCAGCAAGGCCGGCCCCAAGGCCCCGACTGCCTGCCTGCCACCACCCAGGACCCAGAGGCCAGTGGAGACCAAGGCCCACCTGCCACCACCCAGGCCCCAGAGAGCAGCAGAGACCGAGGTCCCTGATGAGATTCCCCCAGAACTGGTGCAGGAGCATGTGGACATCATGGAGGAGCTGCTGGGGCCTTCCCTCGGGGCCATGGGGGAGCCTGAGAAACAATGGGAAGAGGGCGAAGTGAAGCAGCCACAGGAAGAGGACTGGACGCCCCCAGACCCGGGCCTCCTGAGCTACATTGACAAACTGTGTTCCCAGAAAGACTTCGTCACCAAGGTGGGCTGGCCTGGAGTGCTGGGGCCTGCAGGATTCCAGGGGGTGGCACTCCCAGGTCCTTGGAATTAAGCTCTGTTCCTTAGCTACTCAGCAGTGTGTGTATTTCCATGGATTTGAGTGTCTATGTATATGATTGTGTGTGTCTGTGTGTTGCTGTGTGTTTGTGTCTGTGGTTACTGTGTGTCTTTGTGTGTCTGTGTGGGTGTGAGTGTGGAGTGTGTATGTTACCTGTGTCTGTGTCTTTTCCTGTGTCATATGTGGGTCTGTTTGTGTGTCTGTGTGTGGTTTGTATGTCTCTGTCTGTGTGTGTGTATGCTACCAGGTCTGTGGTCTGTGTCTGTAGCTGGTGGTCACCATGATATGAGACAGCCCCAGGAGGGTGGGGATGGGGCACTGGCAGCTTTCTGCATCTCCTCCAGGTGTCCTTGGCTCCAGGCTACTCCCTGCCCAGGAGGCTCATGCCTTCTTCCTTCTGTTTCCAGGTGGAGGCCGTCCTTCACCCCCGATTCCTGGAAGAATTGCTTTCCCCAGATCCACAGATGGATTTCTTTGCCCTAAGCCAGGAGCTGGAGCAGGAGGAAGGACTCACCCTTGCCCAGGTACCCCAGGGGCAGGAGGGACCCGGCACACAAGGCCCACCTGATTGTCTAACCCCCCCGGCTAGGGATGCCCGGCTTCTTGGGGAGCCACTCCGGGGTGGGAAGATGCAGGTTCAGAGGGAGTAGGATGGAGAGGAGCCAGGGAAGGGAGTCAGCATGCAAGCTGCTGTGAGGCCCAACGGGATGCCCAGCAGAGCCACACCCTTTCTCTTTGACTTAAAGCCCAGCTGCCTCAGGCCTCCCTGCCTCCCGCCCAAGTGCCCTGGTCTCCACCACCCTGGGCCCTGCTCACCTGGGGCAGCGCCAGTAAGTGCCCCCTTTCCTCCTGCAGCTAGTGGAGAAGCACCTCCTACCCTGGAAGGAGAAACAGCATGCGAGGGCAGCCCCTGGTCATGGCATGGCCCGGTTGGACTCTAGTTCTTCCGAGTTTGCAGCTGGCCAAGGAGCAGAGAGAGACATCCCTGACCCCCAACAAGGGGTTGGCATGGAAACCTGCCCACCCCAGACGGCTGCCTGGGACCCTCAGGGACGAGGCAGAGCACACACTGGCATGGCCAGGTCCAAACACTCTGCTGTGCTTTTGGGATGTCAGGATCCCCCTGGGCTGAGGGCTGCCCGGCCAACCTCTCCTCCCCAGGACCACAGACCCATCTGCCCTGGCCTGGGTACCAAGGATGCCTTGGATCTGCCTGGAGGGTCTCCTGTCAGGGAGTCACGTGGGCTGGCTCAGGGTCAAGTGAGGAGGAGGAGGAGCTTCCCAGCCTGGCCTTCCTCTTGGGTTCCCAGCACAAGCTGCTGCCCTGGTGGCTACCCCAGAGCCCCGTCCCTGCCTCGGGCCTTCTCAGCCCAGAAAAGTGTGGACCCCAGGGAGCTCTTCAGCCCCCATCTGCTAAGAGAAGAGACCTCAGCCTAGCACCATCTCCTGCCACCAAGTCCAAGAAGCGACCTCTCTTGGGAAGCCCATCCCCTGCTGAAGAGACACCCCACCCAGGGCCTGGGCTCAGGGTCTCTGGGGAGCAATCCCTGGCTTGGGGGCTGGGTGGCCCTTCACGGTCTCAAAAGAGAAGAGGTGACCCCTTGGTCTCCAGGAAGGAGAAGAAGCAGCATTGTAGCCAGTAGGGCCTTCTTGGCAAGCTCTCTGGGGCCAATCCCCAAGGGTGGGGCTCTGGCATCCGATGCCCCAAAGCAGTCAAAAGCTTCTTCTCCCCCAGTGCTGATCTTGCTGGGCCTTAGCTTTGGAGGGGAGGGGAGGGAGGGGAGGGAGAGGGTGGCTGAACGGGGAGGGCAGGAAGGGAGGGGCTGGGGGGAAGGGGCTGGGGAGTGGGAGTGGGAAGCAGTGCATTGGGGGCCTCGTGTGTAAATGTGAATGAATGTAATTGTTTTGGAAAATGCTCTCGGGGCTGCTGCCTCTGCCCTCCGCGCTGTGCTGCTCCGTGCAGGGTGTCTGTGAGGGAGGGCAGAGGAACTGGCAGATGCCAGGCACTGGGAACCACAGGGAACCGCCCCACTCTTTCCTCCTGGTGTAGGGAGCCCCTTCAGATGCTCCAGGGACTGACAGATGTTGAGGAACCCCTGATCCCTCCCACCACCCACTCACAAGGCCCTGCCTGCTTTAGGGAGGCTTCTTGGGGCCTCCAATCATTATCAGCATCCCTGGAAAATCCTGGGATTGGAGACAGCTGGCTGGCTCTTGCTGTGCTCAGTGGAGGTGAGCAGAAGGCAGCTGCCTGCAACATGGACATGGGGAGAGGAGGCTGCTCCTGCTTAACCCTCATCAGGAAGAGCGCGGGCACTGGGCTGAAGGGAGACGTTGAGGTGACCGTCCACACGGGTGTGTTTGGGATACGACGATGGGTGGGGAGCAGGGGAAGTCGCTCTGCCTGTTTCTGGGCAGGAGAGAGTCTTGTCCAACTAGCTGAAGCAGATGTTCCTTGCTGTGGCCACAGGGACTGGCCTCGGGGCCCTCAAGGTCCTGCATGGAGCCCCTCGCAGCTATGATTCCCTTCCCATATGATGACCCAACTCATGTGGAATTGATGGAGACACAGATTTACATTGGTTTCTAAAGCAGTTCCCTCTCAACACACCATCACCGACGGGAACAAGCATGACCAGCCCACCAGGCGCAGGGTGGGTGTGTCTGCTGCTTCCAGGGCCGGGGGGAGCTGGGGCCCAGGCCGAGAGGGGCAGAGGGTCAGCCGCCCTTCTGCAGGCACAGACCCCAAGGGCAGAGCAGGGGCTACCTGGGATGTGGCATTGGCTGTCTGGGAAGTGCCCTAGGAGTCGGGGGCTAGGTGTTCGCCGAAGGGAGACTTCTAGAGTCTGTGAGTGAGATGAGGACTGCATCAGGAGAGGGACCGAGGCTGGGGAGGACGCTCTGCTCTTTCCCAGGTTGTCCTGTCCTCCCAATCTCTGCTGAACTCCCCTCACCCCATGGGCCAACTTCTGCCCCCCTTACCCCTAACCCACCTCTTAGAATCTCAGATCCCAGCATGGACAGGACCCGGCACCCACCCTGGTTCCCTCCTGGCCAACATCTTCTTCTCCACGGTCTGAGTTGTGATTCCTCCCCCAGGGCCCTTATTGGCTCAGGACCCCTGTGACCGCCAGGGCACTGGTCCCAGCACTGCCTGCATGCAGAGCTGTGGTCATGGCGCTGGGGGCTGGCCCAGCAGCAGAGGCTGGTGGGGCAAAGCTGTCCGGTACACAGTGGCCTGGCCCCTCGGCCAAGTGACAAAGGGAGCCATGTTTGAGTCCTCTTTGGCCCCATCTGCCCACAGAACACAGCAGTCAGCCGGACAGATACCCCTCTGCCCCGTCCCTTCTGCTCGATGTGGGCAGTGTCGGAGGCCTGCCGTCTTCTGTGGCCTTTGGGAAAGAGAGTTTATCTTGACAGGGCTTCCCCAGCTCAGTGCACATCAGGCCCTCAGGGAAAATGTGGGGAGTGAGGAGTCACTGGTGGGTGATGTGGGCAGATCCTGTGACTCCTCTACATTCAGGGCCATCCTCAGGAGATAAGGTAGCACTGCCCCTTTGCAGGGTTTAGGAATGTTAAGTGAGCCGTGTTTGAAGGGAACATGGTCCATACTCTGGCATGTGTGGGTGCCCAGCCAACTTCCTCACCAAAGGCTGAAAGTGACACCTTGGGGCTCCTGATGGTTACCCCCCTGGCTGTTGTCTATCCCACTGTCCCTGTCCTTGTTTTGGCCGAGCCATTCCTAGGAGGCAGAACTTATGCTTCCTCCACCTCTGTGTCCCACCTGAGCCCTACAATCTGCCCCTAAAAGGGCACAGTAGGGCTGACTGGGGGGCTCTAGTAGACTGAACACACGTTCCCCCCACCCCCAGTTCCTGTGCTGAAGCCCTAAGCCCCAACATGATGGTATTTGGAGATGGGGCCTTTGGGAGTTATTCAGAGTTAGAAGAGACCATGAGGGTGGGGCCCTAATGATGGGATTAGGGCCCTGGTAAGAAGCAGAGACCCCAGAGCTCTCTCTCTCCCTGACACGAGGACACAGTGAGAAGGCGGCCGTCTGCAAGCCAGAAAGAGAGCCCTCACCAGAACCTCGTCCACTGGGATGCTAACCTCGGACTTCCAGCCTCCAGACTGTGACAAATACATTTCTTTTTTTAATACGTGCCACCACCCCCAAGTCTATGGCACTTTGTCCTAGCAGCCCTATGTGACTAGCACAAGGTCCATAATCTGAAGAACTTCCTTCATGACTGGTATCTGGAAACCATGCATCAGAGCCACGGGAAAGAAAGCCTTGGCCCTTTGCAACTGTCAGCACACCTCCACCCCAAGTGCAGTGTATCACACATGAACCAGGAGAGCCTGGGACGCAGTGAAAAGAAATCTGTAAATACCCATGATGTCGTCCCGTCCATGCTTGGGGAAGCTATGCAGCTTGCTCACAGCAGGTGCTGGGGGTGTGCTGAGGCTCTTGGTTGGCTTGGCCTCCCTGCTCATGCACCCAGGTCACTCTCTGGGATCCAGTGCGGCTGGGGCGGCCCCAGGCAGGTTTGGCTCCAGAGACCCCTCCCTTCACCACTGGATGACAGATCCCTGAAGAAGCCACAGCCTCCTGGGAAACTCCATCTGACAACCTGAGCAAGGCCGGCCCCTGTTAGTGAACATGCTGTGCTTTCTGACAGCTACCAGATGGACCTGATCCAAGTGGCTGCCCTTTGTAGCTCACTTTGATTCTAACTTCAGCGTCGCATGATGCCCTGTGCATGGAATATACAATGTGTGTCTTTCACATCTGTCTTCTTTCACTTAGAATAATATTTCCAAGGTCATCTAAGTTTTTAGTATGTATCATTACATCAGACCTTTTTGTTGCTGAATAATATTCCCTTAATGGATATACTAAAATTTATCCATCTATCAGTTAAGAACATTTGGGTTTTTTTCACTTTTTGGCTATTGTGAATAATACTTCTAAGAACACTTGTGTACAAGGTTTTCTGGGGATGTATGTTTCCGTTTCTCATGGCTACATACCTAAGAGTGAAATTGATGGGCCATATGGAAACTCTATGTTTAACCATTTCAGAAGGTGCCAGACTGTTTCCAGTGTACATGAACCATTTTATATACCCACTAGCTGTATGAGGGTCCCAGCGTCTCTCCATATTCTAGCCAACATTTATTATCAACTCTCTTTTTGATAAAGTCATCCTAGTGGTTCTGAAGTTGCATTTCATCGTAGTTTGCATTTGTGTTTCCCTGACGTTGAACCTCTTTCATGTACCTATTCGCCACTTGTATATCTTCTTTGGAGAAATGTGTACTCAACATTTAGTAATTTTTAACTGGTTTATGTTTTGTCATTGAGTTATAAGAATTCTTTATATATTCTAGATAAAAATGCTTTACAAGATATAATTTGCAGAAATATTCTACCATTCTATGGGTTGTCCTTTACTTTCTTGATGGTACTCTTTGAAGCACAAAAGTTTTTACTTTGGATGAAGTCCAATTTATCTATTTTTTCTTTTGTTACCTGTGGTTTCGATGTCATGTTTAAGAAACCATTAACTAGTCTTAGGTCATGAAATTTATTCCTATGCTTTTTCCTTTTTTAAGAACCATCTTAAACATTTTAAAGTGTACAATTTAGTAATGTTATGTATATTCACATCATTGTGAAATTTAGATCTTTAGACATTTTTTATCTTTCACAACTGAAATTTTGTACACATTAAATACTAATTTCCCCCCTACTCCCTCCCTTAGCCCTTGGCAACCACTACTTTATGTTTCTGTGATTTTGACTACCTTAAATACTTCATATGAAGGAGAGTATTTGTCCTTTTGTGATTGGCTTATTTCACTTAGCATAATGTTCTTGAGATTGATCCATGTTCTAGCATGTGACATGATTTCCTTCTTTCCGTAGGCTGCTTAGTCTTCCATTGTATGTATATACCGTATTTTATCCTTTCATCCACCAAGGGATATTTGGATGGGATCTCTTGGCTACTGTGAATAATGCTGTAATAGGGATTGTATTGAATTTGTAAATTGTTTTAGGTAATATGGACATTTTAACAATATTAAGTCTTCAAATCCATATGCATGGAGATGTCTTTTCATTTATTTATATACTCTGCGGTTTCTTGTAGCATTGTTGTTTTGTAATTTTTAGTGTCCAAGTTGTTTGCCTTCTTGGTTAAGTTTATTTCAGTTTATTTCGAAGTATTTTATTCGTTTTCATGCTATTATAAATAAAATTGTGGGTTTTTTGTTTTGTTTGTTTGTTTGTTTGTTGTTGTAGTAGAGACAGGATTTCACTATGTTGGCCAGGCTAGTCTCAAACTCCTGGCCTCAAGTGATCCGCCTGCCTCAGCCTCCCAATATGTTGGGATTACAAGTGTAAGCTGATGCACCTGGTCTGAAATTTTCTTCTTAATTTCCTTTCCATATTGGTCATTGCTAATGTATGGAACTGCAAAGGATTTTTGTGTGTTAATTTTGCATTTTGTAACTTTGCTGAAATCATTTATTAGTTCTTACAGGTTTTTTGGTGGAATTTTTAGGGTTTTCTACATATAAAACCATATAATCTGTAAATAGAAATAATTTTACTTCTTCGTTTCCAATTGGAATGCCTTTTATATATCTTTCCTTGTCTAATTGCTCCGGCCCAGTACTACGTTGAACAGAAGTGGCAAGAGTGGGCATCCTTGACTTTCTCCTGTACTTTGAGGAATAGCTTTGTCTTCCACTAGTAAACATAATGTTAGTTGTGGGCATTTCATGTAAGGCCTTTATTATGTGGTAGTATTTTCCTTTTATTCCTAGTTTGTTGATTGTTTTTAATCATGAAATGGTGTTGAATTTTGTTGAATGCTTTGTTTGAATCATGTGGTTTCTGTCTTTCATTATATTAATGTGGTGTATGACTTGATTGATTTTTGTATCTTGACTCATCCTTGCATTCCAAGTATAAATCCAACTTGGTCATAATGTATAATCTTTTTTTTCTTTGAGATGGAGTCTCACTCACTCTGTCACCCAGGCTGCAGTGCAGTGGTGCAATCTCGGCTAACTGCAACCTCTGCCTCCCAGGTTCAAGTGATTCTCCTGCCTCAGCCTCCTGAGTAACTGGGATTACAGGCACCTGCCACCACGCCTGGCTAATTTTTGTATTTTTAGTAGAGACGGGGTTTCACCATCTTGGCCAGGCTGATCTTGAATTCCTGACCTCGTGATCCACCCGCTTCGGCCTTCCAAAGTGCTGGGATTACAGGCGTGAGCCACCGCGCCCAGCCTATAATCCTTTTAATGTGCTGTTTAATTCTGTTCACTAAAATATTTTTAGGATTTTTGCATCAATATTCACCTGATACAGTGGTCTTTAGTTTTCTTTTCTTGGGGCTTTGGTTGTGGAATCAAGGTAATTTTGGCCTCATATGAGTTTGAGAGCATTTCCTTTCTTTAATTCTTTGGAAGAATTGAATTGATTCTTTGGTAGAATTTCCCAGGACTGGGTTTTTCTTTTTAGGAGGTTTTTGATTACTGCTTCAATCTACTTACTAGTTATAGGTCTGTTCCGATTTGTAAAATTTATTTGTGATTCAGTCTTGGTAGGTTGTATGTTTCTACAAATTTATCCATTTCTTCTAGGTTATTCAATATGTTGGCATTTAAATATTAGTAACATTCTTTCATAATTCTTTTTGTTTCTGTGGCATCAGTTGTAATGTCCTTTCTTTCATTTTTAATTTGAGTTATCTTAGTTTTCTTTCTTTTTTTCTTAGGTAGTCCAGTTAAGGGTTTGTAATTTTGTTGATATTTTTAAAAATCTAATTCTTGATTTTGTTGATTTTTTCTATTGCGTTTCTATTCTCTATTTTGTTTATCTTTCTGATCTTTATTATTTCCTTCCTTCTGCTAATTTTTGGTTTAGTTTGTTCGTTTTCTAGTTCCTTGAGGTGTTAGGTTATTGATTTGAGCTCTTTCTTCAAGCTTATGGTGCTATAATAAAATACTATAGACTGAGTGGTTTAAGCAACAGATGTTTACTTCTTTCAGTTCTGGAGCTGGAGGCTAGGAAGTCCAAGATTCAGGTGCTAGTACACTCTGTGTTCATAAACTCCTCTTTCATATTTCCTGTGCTACATTCTAACTGACTTTTTACATTTATCAATCATCCATGTCATCGATTTCCTCTTTATCTGTGTCTAATCTACTCTTTTGCCCACTCACTTTGATATGCATAAGTGTGATGCCTGCATGTTCAATTTCATCACACATTATTAAGAAGATTGAGATTTAATAACTTTAATAATTTTTACTATTTCATCAAGAACTTTTTTTTAAATGAAGTGCATTTATTAGGAACAACACTCTGAATACTCACAAGCATCTTGCATAGTTAACCCTAGGCCAGAGGACACTTGGCAACCAAACAGGAGAAGGATACCAGGACAGAGTCCACGGAGGCCAAGGCGGGCCAATCACCTGAGGTCAGGCGTTCAAGACCAGCCTGGCCAGCATGGCAAAACCCCATCTCTACTAAAAATACAAAAATTAGCCAGGCGTGGTGGCACGTGCCTGTGATCCCAGCTACTTGGGAGGCTGAGGCGGGGAGAACTGCTTGAACCCAGGAGGTGGAGGTTGTAGTGAGCCAAGATCGCTCCACTGCACTCCATGCTGAGAGACAGAGCGAGACTCTGTCTCAAAAAAAAAAAAGAAAAAAAAAGAGGGAGAGAGAGAAAGAGAGAAAGAAAGAGCGAAAGAAAGAAAGAAAGAAGAAAGAAAGAAAGAAAGAAAGAAAGAAAGAAAGAAAGAAAGAAAGAAAGAAGAAAGAAAGAAAGAAAGAAAGAAAGAAAGAAAGAAAGAAAGAAAGAAAAAGAAAGAAAGAAAGAAAGAAAAGGAAGGAAGAAAGGAAGGAAGAAAGAAAGAGAAATGATTGGACTCAAAAGTTACGCTGCAAATTAACTGGCACTATAAGCCCTATTCAAAATCATTCTGTGGCATAAGCTACAATGAGGCAAACTGTTGACACCTATCAAGCCCCAGGGGGCCCTCTGAGTCCCACCTCGGGAGAACCTTGCTAGGGTGTATCCGATGGCCTATGTGGTATCTGTGCTCCTGGAAACAGGTGGAGGCTTTGGGGTGAGTGTAGTGAAAGGAGGGTGGTCTTGAGCACTCGTAGCCTCAGCTGGAGGAGAAAGCACAGAGTGAATTTAATTTTTCCACATTTGCCTCCTTTGATGCTGTATATCTGTGATGGTTAATAGTAGATATCAATTTGACTAGATTGAGGGATGCCTGGATGGCTAGGGAAGCATTGTTCCTGGTTGTGTCTGTGAAGGTGTTTCCAGAGGAGATTGACATGTGAGTCAGTGAATGGAGAGAGGGAGATCCCTGCTCAATGTGGGTGGCACCATACAATCAGCTGGGGGCGTGGCTAGGACAAAGCAGGTAGAAGAAAGGGGATAGTCAGTGCTCCCTGTCTCTCTCTTTCTCTTTCTCTGCCTCTTTCTCTCCCCATCTGACCCCCACCCCGCGCCCTGCCCTGTCTCTTCATTCCAGAACAGGATGCCTTTTTCTCCTTCTGCCCTTGGACATCAGACTCTAGGTTCTTTGGCTTTTGGACACTAGGACTTGTACCAGCAGCCTCCTGGGGGCTCTTAGGCCTTCGGCCTCAGACTGGGGGCTGCCCTGTGGCTTCCCTGGTTCTGAGGCTTTCAAACTATTGGGCCATGCTACTGGCTCCCCTGGGAGCCACGCTGTCATTCTCCAGCTCATGGGATTTTGCCTTTGTGATCATGTAAGCTAATTCCCCTTATATATCCTATTGGTTCTGTCCCTCTGGTGAACCCTAATACAGTGTCTCCCAGTTCCATTTAGCATGATTACAGGGATGGGAAAATAGGTTAGGGGCTGGAAAATGGTTCTCTGGAAGGAGGTAACAGGCAGGGTCCTGAAGGCAAGACCCTCCAGGCTCTGTCATGGCAACTTTGCTGACCAGTACAGGGTGTTCTTGTCCAGGAGTCCATGGACCCTCAGGCAATCTAGGCAAAATTTGGAGTCTGTGATGGGCTTGGAAATTTCAGTGAAGATTTGGGGGTGTCCTAAACCCAGCTATTTAAGAGCCTCTGCTTTAGATGGTGTGAGGGACCCAACAACCACATTCTATATAGCTGTCCTGGGCACACTTGGTCTTCCCAGCAATGAGTTTTTTGTGGTGTGGTCTCAGAGCCCACCTCACTCCACCCGGAGACTCTTGTACAGTGAAGTGCAAGGATGTGGCCAGGCCGATTGTCAGCGGTCAGCTCCTGGCCTGCCTAACTCAATATAGAGCATGCGTCCACCGTGTGCTACTGTGCTGCCCGGAGTCATCGGGCTCATGAGCCAGATATAAATGCTGAGTCTGGGGCCTGTGTGCCTGACAGGACCTGTCCTGTCAGTTGGCCCAGGGAGCATCACACAGGGCACTCCTCTCCTCAGTCTCTCTCGCATCTCTCTGGCAGACAGGTGGTCATGATCGTCAGCGCTGTGGGGCCCTATTATTCCAGAGCACATGCTGGAGCCAGACTGACCCTGCAGAAATGCACGAGGACGTGGGCTGTGGTGATGGGCACCCTCGGTCAGGCACCAGCTGTCCCGCATTCCTGGCTTCCATCTCTGGGGCAGCTCCCCAACATTCTCTGAAGTCTGTCCACTTCCTCTTCTGTTACAGTTGCCCTGGTCAGGGGGAGCAGTGGGCTTTGGCCTGTTTACCTAAGCCCTCATGTGTGTGCTGCAGCCTGGCTTGGGACACATTTGGTCTCCATGTGAAGACCAAGATTGCAGCTTTCTTCACTTGGAGCCCAAAAGGACAGGTGGGGCCTGAGGGACGGATGCCCCCATCCCAGGACAAGGAACTTCCCCCAGGAGAGCTACTCATGGCCCCCTTTAACTCCCAACTCCCATGGAGGGGCTGACAGGGGCTCCCTGCAGGCTGAGACTCTGAGCACAGGACACCTGGAGCCCCACATACCAGCCCCATGAGAAATAGGGCCAAAGAACCTCACTCCCCCTGTGAGTGGCTAGTCACCCACACTTCAGGGCCTCATCCTGCACTGATCTGCACCTGACATGCTGAGTCTTCCTTGGGCTTCATCCCCTGGAGTCGTCCCCTATTCCTGGCTTCAATGCTGGTGGCCCTGCCTTCTCCCCCAGACACCCAAGGACTCTCCAGGCCACACCTCAGTGACAGCAGCTTTGCCATCCCACTGGCCTCAATCCCAGAAAAACTTCAAGAGAGCAAGGCCTAGGATTTTAAAAGGGCTAAGACTAATGTTACAGAAAATGGACTGTGAGATGAGGTATTTTCCCAAGTGTCCTTCAATTTATACAGAGAATGAAACAGAAATTGTGGAATTGAAAGTTGCAAAAAACAACACCAAGAAATAGTGGTTTAAGCGGATGATGCTTTCATGGATTCAGGGAAATGACTGCTATCCACAAAGTGTGCAGAAGAAGTGCCTAGTCCTGGTGGGTAGCATGGCTGTGGCTCATCCAAGAGAATGAGACAGGGCTGGGCAAGCCTTATATGTGGAATTCACCAGAGTGAAGCTTGGCCAGTGATGCCCGGGAAGGACCACCATGGTGAGGTGTTGACTATCCATCTCTGCCACCATCAACCCTGATTCAAAGCATTTGCTGATATGTTAATAGAACAACTTTTTACAAAGTTTTTATTTTACTTTAAGTTCCAGGATACATGTGCAGAATGTGCAGGTTCATTACATAGGTATACATGGGCCATGGTGGTTTGTTGCACCTATCAACCCATCATCTAGGTTTTATGCCCTGTCTGCATTAGGTATTTGTCCTAATGCTCTCCCTCCCCTTGCCCCCGACCCCCCGACAGGCCCTGGTGTGTGATGTTCCCCTCCCTGTGTCTATGTCTTCTCACTGAACAGAAAAACTTTTAAAAATGTGCAGCTGGAGCAGCCTTGAAGGGAACTGGTAAGCAGTGGGTGGAGAGTAATATGTTTCAGGGAGGATTTGGACTGTCTGGCTTGCAGGTGACCCTCTTGTCCCACAGAGGCAGTCTGCCAGTAACTCATCAGGAAGCCCAGGTAGTCTTCCTCAGGCACTTCCATCATTCCTGGGATGGCAGAGATAAAAAGGGACTGGAAGAGATGGGGGCAGAGAACAGCCCTCACTGACAGCACAGAGCCTCACCTCTCCACACAGTCTCTGTCTCCTCTCCTCCTCTGCCCACATGGTGACTCCCAGCCTCTAAGATTCCTGCTTTCAGCAATGCCCCTGACAGCACACCAATTATCTGAGGAGTTCTCAAACACCAACTCTTCACTGCCCATTAGCACAATGAAGAAATTGAGGAAAACGTATATGTCCCTGAATGTTGCTAATGGTCTTAGGGCAAGCTGCTACTTATTCTGCATTATGTACTTCTTAGTTAATTGGGGTTAGGATGTCATTTTTAATGAAATGATGTTAATAGTGTTTGTAAAATGAATGATGTGCAACCCCATGAAAAACTCTATGCTTTTTGAAGGAGTAAAGGAAGCAAGGAGGAGTGATGAAAATTTTAATTTTTGAAGTGGCATGGGGGCAGGTTGAACTTGTCCAAGACTGCTTCTCTGCAGGCCAGCCTCCTTCAAGGCTTCATGAATGCTCTCCATCGCTGGGCGTAAGGTCATCAAGGCTGAGTTCTAGTAGAAGAGACATTCTAGAGGTCTAGAATGTCTTATACAAACACACTTAGAGACACCTGTTCTAGTAGTCCACCATTGCCTCCACTCCTTAGGTCTTGAAGTGAAATCATATTCATTCATTCTACAAGTATCTACTCAAGACGTGATATTTGTCAGGTGAGTGATAAGCACAATGGTTGATAGGCAGAGAAAAAAATAATAAAAAAATGAATAATAAAGGGTAATGAAGGCTGGGCATGGTGGCTCATGCTTGTAATCCCAGCACTTTGGGAGGCGGAGGCAGGTGGATCACCTGAGGTCAGGAGTTCAGGACCAGTCTGGCCAACATGGTGAAACCCTGTCTTTACTAAACATACAAAAATTAGCCGGGTGTGGTGGCCTCTGCTGAGCTATCTTTTGTGTTTTAATGTAAGGTTAAGGAGCTCCTGGGCCTTTGGGGATTCTCAGCCAAACCAGGTCCCATCATCATGGCTTTCTCCCCTCTCTGCACAGGCGGACAGATAATCTGCTGCTGCACACAGGACACACAGAGCTCACCCCTGCTCACTCAGGCTCACCTCCTAGGATGCCTCCTAGGCAGGCAGAAGTCGAGGCTGGCTTGCCACACTCACATTCTGGGACCAGGGACCTGCACCTGCCCTTGCTACACTCAACTGTCTCTCAGGCTGTCACCACTGCCCTCAGAAGAGCCCACACTGCTGGGGTGCCCAACTGATTCTCAGGCTCTTGCCAAGAGGTGGCAAGAGAGTTTCCCCTACTTACCTGCCCACTGGGAACAAAACTTTATTTACTTTTTATTGAGGTAAAACAGATTTAACATAAACTACCATTTTAATCATTTTTGAGTATAGGGTTTATTGGCGTTAAGTTTATTCACATTGTTTTCTCACCGTCACCTCCAATCCATCTCAAGAACTTTCTCATCATCTCAATATCAGACTCTGAACCCATTAAACACCCAGATCCCTGCTCCCCTTTTTCCAAGTCCCTTAATTTGAAGTGCAATGAGGAGACTATTTTTGAAATTAGAATGTTCACTTTTTGTTGACTTTCTCCATGAAAACCTTCCCTTGATTTAGTCAGAAGTCCCCACACCCTGGTTTCTGGGACAGATTCCTCCCAGGCCTCAGGAGACTGTGCCCCATCTGCTGATGATGCCATAATGGGACCCCAACAGGAAAACCAGGATATCTAATGTGCAAGGGCAGGGTTTTCAGGGGAGAGGAGGGGGTTTCCCGAGAATTCTGGAAGCACGTCTGGAACTAGAGCCTTGTGTGGGAAGTGCAGCATTTTTCTATCAGCGAAGCACTGATAGAAAAAATGGGGAGACACCCTCTGAGGGGGCATCACAGGCAGGGGAGAGGAGAGGCAGACAAGCACTGGCTGCACTTATACTCAGGCCACTGAGAGGCGGAAACAGTCCAGAGTGTGTGGTGCCACTTTCCCATTGGGATGTTGTGCCTTTTCTTACCAATTTTTGAGAACTTTTGGAATATTATGGATAATATTAAGGATAATAATCCCTGCCCCAGTTCTGGGCTGCTCCCTGTGGCCAGAGAAGGCAGCCTTGAAGGTGTTGGGTAAAGACCACCTGCCCAACTCTCCAGGCTTGCTAATGTGGGGGAAGGAGATGCAGCCCAAGGATCCTGAAGCTCTTGCATCAAGTAGCTATTCTCCACCCAGAGCTGCCGGCCATGGGTCCAGTGAAAGAAAACTGTCAGGACCACCACTGCTGCTGCCACCAACCCCTCCCCCACAATAGAGGTGGAATAGAAACGACCTGCCCCCACCTGCTAAGCTTCCCTGCCTAACTCCTGAGGGATTCCTGGGCAACATGGATAAGAACACAAGTAGAACATCAGAATCCAGGAGACTAAAACAGCTGCTTGGGAAGATAAAGAAGACATGGCAGGGCAGGCACGGTGGCTCACACCCATAATCCCAGCACTTTGGGAAGCTGAGACGGGCAGGCAGATGTCGAGAGATCCAGACCATCCTGGCCTACACGGTAAAACCCTGTCCCTACTGAAAATACAAAAATCAGCTGGGCATGGTGGCTCGTGCCTGTAGTCCCAGCTACTCAGGAGGCTGGGGCAGGAGAATGGCTTGAACTCGGGAGGCGGAGGTTGCAGTGAGTGGAGATCGCACCACTGCACTCCAACCTGGCAACAGAGCGAGATTCCGTCTCAAAAAAGAAGAAGACATGGCAAACTGCAGTGCCACTCAGCCTGCCCCTGCTGTCTCCACACCTGCTGAGACTCCCTGCCCCAGCCACCTACACTTCATAGATCCCAGCTCCTCCTCCTACCTCTGGCTTGGCCCACGTGGCTACTGGGCCCCTCACCCTGCCTCTCCCTCCACCTTCGCCCACACCAAGAATTGAGTAAAAATTGATATCCGTAATTCCTAACTCTCCCCTGGGTCTTCCTGCTGACCTTGCCCCCATTTTGGGGGTTCCACCTCATGAGAAAGGAGGCTGCCCTCATTCAGTTGCAGCTTCAGCACCTCTGACCTCTCACTCTTGCCCCATACCTCCTAGCCCCGCATCTTTCTCCTTCCAGCTTCCCTTCAGAAGGGAGCCTCCTATACCCATATGTGTGTTTTCCTCTCCTCCTCTTTCCTCCCCAACTCCTCTTCCAGCACCTTCCACCAGGATCCCTGCTATCACCCAGCAGCAGATGAATTTCACAGCAGCCATTTCCACCATCACAGCAAGGGCATCTGCCCACCTGACCTTGCAGCCTCCTTGAGCCCTCAGATCTTTGCTATGGACACGACTCCCACTACTAACGCTGTGGTTTTCAAATCTTCACCAAGCTCCAGAGTGAGCACCCTCTTAATTTCTCAAATTCAGTGCACAGTAGAGGCACCCTGGAAAGACATTGGCCTACATCTGCCTGGCTACATTCATATTCTCCAGGCCCACTCCTCAGCCCACACTTGGGGCCCCCTGATGGACAGCATGAAAAGCCTCTGTCCCCAGTGCCCCTGTTTTTCCAAGCCTTCCCATCAGGGCTCCTCCAGGCATCTCCAGTTTAGGGAGCAGCGCCTCTGCAACATCCTCCTCCAGAACAGATAGTGTGATGGGGGATGGCATCACAACTGCTGCGACTGAACACAGTTAGGGTCCCCATCCAGAAAGAGTACCCAAGGCCCACCTGGTACACACAGGTGCTATGATGGGGAACAAATAAGAAGCAAGTCTCCCTCCACATATGGTCCCCATGAATGGACATTTCTCCTGGAGGAAGGGGCTCAGTCCCTTGAAGTTAAATTTAAGCTGCTCTCTCCTTATACAGGCCAGAGGCCCCAAACCTCAAAGTGTGTGTGCGTGCGTGTGTGTGTGTGTGTTGGAGGATGTGGGGCTGATGAGCCCAATCAGAACCACAGGGTATTTGAGGCACTCCCCTGTGGACAGAAGCAGCAGCCAGCATGTGTCATCATCAGCTGTGCCCTCCCTGGCTTGGCTGTTCATCTGGCTGACCAAAGCCCCCCCAGCCAGGTCTCTATTCTTTGAACTGGCAGGATGCCCACTGCTATTTACAGGTGCCCCTCTTCCCCTTGCCTGTTTACTTTGATGGGCCCTTCTCTCCTGATTGTGCATTAAAACCTTATTCTTGTTGCTCTGCCTCTGCTCATGTGTCTATATATTTTATAATATAAATCTTATATATTTTAATTTTTAATTAAATATTATATATATTAATTATATGTAACCTTAAAACTAGATATAAAGAATGTAGGCATATAGATACCTTGCAACCATAAAACTAAAGAAACTTGCAGATCAACAAATGTAGGGACCTCATAAAATTCAAATGACAATTTTAATATAATGGAACAAAAGCAGAACAGTCACTCCCCTCGGCCATGAGGAAGTGGCGCCCCCTGCCCACATGCAGACTCTCCTGAGATCCGCCTGTTAGCAGCATGCTTTGCAGTAACTGGATGCTTCCACCACTTGTCCCTATGTAAGTTACACAGAGGCTTCCTTTGTACATCCTGTAATGAAGTCTTTTGGCCTTCACTTGTTGAGAACACAATATTTCATATTAACTCCCTGTGCATTCTTTTTTTCAATATTTCTCTATAACAAAGAAAATGTCATTCCCTGGCACCAAAGAAATGTTAAATAGATAAAAATATGGAAGCTGTTTGTTAAGTCGATCATCCAAATGAACCAAAATATGTTGATCTTGATGGGTCACTCCACGTCTCCAGCAATATGACCCTGTAGGCACCTGATCTCCTCCATTAATATTTTATTTACAAAATCGGGCTTCAGGCCAGAACTGGCTATGGTTTGCTGACCCCTGTTCTAGCAGAAGAGACGTTCAACAACTAATTATACAAATAACAACCACTAAGTGCTATCAAGTAAAATTTCCCAATGCTTAAAACCCTCTAAGAGTAGAGATTGAACCTATGCAGGTAGATCAGATTGCCCCGAGGGAGTGGGTCTTAGATTTAATGTAGTTAATTAGTCAGGCGAGGGCAAGACTACTCCAGATGGAGGAAACCACCTGGGGAAAGGGTTGGGGCAGAAGACAGCCTGGCAAACCCGGTGTGAAAGAGGCTTACGGAGCGGGAGCAGGAAGAGTGCGGGCCAGCGGCTGTGAGCTCAGGCTGAAAACAGCAGGGAGGCCAGCCCCTGTGAGGTCGTGTGGGTCTTGTGAGGGAATTAGGTCTCTATTTAAATACAGAGACTGCGGCACGAGAAGTAACATGCTTAAGGCTGCACAGCCTGCACAAGATGGAGCTGGAAGCCTCCTCTGTTCACCTCCAGACCCACCTTCTGTATCCTCTTTGTGTTCATTTTGGTTCTAGGCTTGTCCAGTGTCTTTACAAGTTTCCCTCCATGCAATTTCAAAATCTTCCAACAAAACGAAAAGGAAAGGAAATTTTGTCTGCACCTAGGCTATCCTACAGTGGAGGACCTAGAGGACTGGAGGGAGCTGTGTTCCCGCTTCTCCTTTCTTCTCTGATGCCCCTTACATGGAGTCTTAGCAAAGCTTTCTCTGTCCTCGATGTCAAAGGAGCCTTCAGAATATCGCCTGGGCTCCTCCTCCTGTGTTACCATGCCCTCTGGGTCTCGCCCTGCCCGCCTCTGCACTCTGTCCTCACTGCCTCACTTCCACGCTCCCCTTGGGGACACTTGCACAGCTTGCTGCCCCGTGAATGCTCCACGTCCCCTTTTCAGTTCCACGTTGTTCCTCTGCTGGAAGAGCATGTGCCTCACCCCGCCTCTTTGTCTGGACACTTTCTTTTCTTTAAGAATCCACCAATTAACTCATCATTTAGCATTAGGTGTATCTCCTAATGCTGTCCCTCCCCCCTCCCCCCACCCCACAACAGTCCCCGGAGCGTGATGTTCCCCTTCCTGTGTCCATGAGTTCTCATTGTTCAATTCCCACCTATGAGTGAGAACATGCGGTGTTTGGTTTTTTGTCCTTGCGATAGTTTACTGAGAATGATGTTTTCCAGTTTCATCCATGTCCCTACAAAGGACACGAACTCATCATTTTTTATGGCTGCATAGTATTCCATGGTGTATATGTGCCACATTTTCTTAATCCAGTCTATCGTTGTTGGACATTTGGGTTGGTTCCAAGTCTTTGCTATTGTGAATAGTGCCGCAATAAACATACGTGTGCATGTGTCTTTATAGCAGCATGATTTATAGTCCTTTGGGTATATACCCAGTAATGGGATGGCTGGGTCAAATGGTATTTCTAGTTCGAGATCCCTGAGGAATCGCCACACTGACTTCCACAATGGTTGAACTAGTTTACAGTCCCACCAACAGTGTAAAAGTGTTCCTATTTCTCCACATCCTCTCCAGCACCTGTTGTTTCCTGATTTTTTAATGATGGCCATTCTAACTGGTGTGAGATGGTATCTCACTGTGGTTTTGATTTGCATTTCTCTGATGGCCAGTGATGAGGAGCATTTCTTCATGTGTTTTTTGGCTGCATAAATGTCTTCTTTTGAGAAGTGTCTGTTCATGTCCTTTGCCCACTTTTTGATGAGGTTGTTTGTTTTTTTCTTGTAAATTTGTTTGAGTTCATTGTAGATTCTGGATATTAGCCCTTTGTCAGATGAGTAGGTTGCAAAAATTTTCTCCCATTCTGTAGGTTGCCTGTTCACTCTGATGGTAGTTTCTTTTGCTGTGCAGAAGCTCTTTAGTTTAATGAGATCCCATTTGTCAATTTTGGCTTTTGTTGCCATTGCTTTTGGTGTTTTAGACATGAAGTCCTTGCCCACGCCTATGTCCTGAATGGTATTGCCTAGGTTTTCTTGTAGGATTTTAATGGTTTTAGGTCTAACATATAAGTCTTTAATCCATCTTGAATTAATTTTTGTATAAGGTGTAAGGAAGGGATCCAGTTGCAGCTTTCTACATATGGCTAGCCAGTTTTCCCAGCACCATTTATTAAATAGGGAATCCTTTCCCCATTTCTTGTTTTTGTCAGGTTTGTCAAAGATCAGATAGTTGTAGCTATGCGGCATCATTTCTGAGGGCTCTGTTCTGTTCCATTGATCTATGTCTCTGTTGTGGTACCAGTACCATGCTGTTTTGGTTACTGTAGCCTTGTAGTATAGTTTAAAGTCAGGTAGCGTGATGCCTCCAGCTTTGTTCTTTTGGCTTAGGATTGACTTGGTGATGCGGGCTCTTTTTTGGTTCCATATGAACTTTAAAGTAGTTTTTTCCAATTCTGTGAAGAAAGTCATTGGTAGCTTGATGGGGATGGCATTGAATCTATAAATTACCTTGGGCAGTATGGCCATTTTCACGATATTGATTCTTCCAACCCATGAGCATGGAATGTTCTTCCATTTGTTTGTATCCTCTTTTATTTCATTGAGCAGTGGTTTGTAGTTCTCCTTGAAGAGGTCCTTCACATCCCTTGTAAGTTGGATTCGTAGGTATTTGATTCTCTTTGAAGCAATTGTGAATGGGAGTTCACTCATGATTTGGCTCTCCGTCTGTTATTGGTGTACAAGAATGCTTGTGATTTTTGTACATTGATTTTGTATCCTGAGACTTTGCTGAAGTTGCTAATCAGCTTAAGGAGATTTTGGGCTGAGACAATGGGGTTTTCTAGATATACAATCATGTCAGCTGCAAACAGGGACAATTTGACTTCCTCTTTTCCTAATTGAATACCCTTTATTTCCTTCTCCTGCCTGATTGCTCTGGCCAGAACTTCCAGCACTATGTTGAATAGGAGCGGTGAGAGAGGGCATCCCTGTCTTGTGCCAGTTTTCAGAGGGAATGCTTCCAGTTTTTGCCCATTCAGTATGATATTGGCTGTGGGTTTGTCATAGATAGCTCTTATTATTTTGAGATATGTCCCATCAATACCTAATTTATTGAGAGTTTTTAGCATGAAGCATTGTTGAATTTTGTCAAAGGCTTTTTCTGCATCTATTGAGATAATCATGTGGTTTTTGTCTTTGGTTCTGTTTATATGCTGGATTACATTTATTGATTTGCGTATGTTGAACCAGCCTTGCATCCCAGGGATGAAGCCCACTTGATTATGGTGGATAAGCTTTTTGATGTGCTGCTGGATTCGGTTTGCCAGTATTTTATTGAGGATTTTTGCATCAATGTTCATCAAGGATATTGGTCTGAAATTCTCTTTTTTTTTTTTTTTTTTTTTTTTTTTTCTTGAGACGGAGTCTTGCTCTGTCACCCAGGCTGGAGTGCAGTGGCGCAATCTCGGCTCACTGCAAGCTCCGCCTCCCGGGTTCACGCCATTCTCCTGCCTCAGCCTCTCCAAGTAGCTGGGACTACAGGCGCCCGCCACCACGCCCGGCTAATTTTTTGTATTTTTAGTAGAGACGGGGTTTCACCATGGTCTCGATCTCCTGACCTCGTGATCCACCCGCCTCGGCCCCCCAAAGTGCTGGGATTACAAGCGTGAGCCACCACGCCCGGCCTGAAATTCTCTTTTTTGGTTATGTCTCTGCCAGGCTTTGGTATCAGGACGATGCTGGCTTCGTAAAATGTGTTAGGGAGGATTCCCTCTTTTTCTATCGATTGGAATAGTTTCAGAAGGAATGGTACCAGTTCCTCCTTGTACCTCTGGTAGAATTCAGCTGTGAATCCATCAGGTCCTGGACTCTTTTTGGTTGGTAAGCTATTGATTATTGCCACAATTTCAGAACCTGTTATTGGTCTATTCAGAGATTCAACTTCTTCCTGGCTTAGTCTTGGGAGGGTGTATTTGTCGAGGAATTTATCCATTTCTTCTAGATTTTCTAGTTTATTTGCATAGAGGTGTTTGTAGTATTCTCTGATGGTAGATTGTATTTCTGTGGGGTCGGTGGTGATATCCCCTTTTTCATTTTTTATTGCATCTATTTGATTCTTCTCTCTTTTCTTATTAGTCTTGCTAGCGGTCTATCAATTTTGTTGATCTTTTCAAAAAACCAGCTCCTGGATTCACTAATTTTTTGAAGGGTTTTTTGTGTCTCTATTTCCTTCAGTTCTGCTCTGATTTTAGTTATTTCTAGCCTTCTGCTAGTTTTTGAATGTGTTTGCTCTTGCTTTTCTAGTTCTTTTAGTTGTGATGTTAGGGTGTCAATTTTGGATCTTTCCTGCTTTCTCTTATGGGCATTTAGTGCTATAAATTTCCCTCTACACACTGCTTTGAACGTGTCCCAGAGATTCTGGTATGTTGTGTCTTTGTTCTCGTTGGTTTCAAAGAATATCTTTATTTCTGCCTTCATTTCATTATGTACCCAATAGTCATTCAGGAGCAGGTTGTTCAGTTTCCATGTAGTTGAGTGGTTTTGAGTGAGTTTCTTAATCCTGAGTTCTAGTTTGATTGCACTGTGGTCTGAGAGACAGTTTGTTATAATTTCTGTTCTTTTACATTTGCTGAGGAGAGCTTTACTTCCAACTATGTGGTCAATTTTGGAATAGGTGTGGTGTGGTGCTGAAAAAAATGTATATTCTGTTGACTTGGGGTGGAGAGTTCTGTAGATGTCTATTAGGTCCACTTTATGTAGAGCTGAGTTCAATTCCTGGATATCCTTGTTAACTTTCTGTCTCATTGATCTGTCTAATGTTGACAGTGGGGTGTTAAAATCTCCCATTATTATTGTGTGGGAGTTTAAGTCCCTTTGTAGGTCACTGAGGACTTGCTTTATGAATCTGGGTGCTCCTGTGTTGGGTGCATATATATTTAGGATAGTTAGCTCTTCTTGTTGAATTGATCCCTTTACCATTATGTAATGGCCTTCTTTGTCTCTTTTGATCTTTGTTGGTTTAAAGTCTATTTTATCAGAGACTAGGATTGCAACCCCTGCCTTTTTTTGTTTTCCATTTGCTTGATAGATCTTCCTCCATCCCTTTATTTTGAGTCTATGTGTGTCTCTGCACGTGAGATGGGTTTCCTGAATACAGCACACTGATGGGTCCTGACTCCTTATCCAGTTTGCCAGCCTGTGTCTTTTGATTGGAGCATTTAGCCCATTTACATTTAACGTTAATATTGTTATGTGTGAATCTGATCCTGTCATTATGATGTTAGTTGGTTATTTTGCTCGTTAGTTGCTATAGTTTCTTCCTAGCCTCGATGGTCTTTACAATTTGGCGTGTTTTTGCAGTGGCTGGTACCGGTTGTTCCTTTCCATGTTTAGTGCTTCCTTCAGGAGCTCTTTTAGGGCAGGCCTGGTGGTGACAAAATCACTCAGCGTTTGCTTGTCTGTAAAGTATTTTATTTCTCCTTCACTTATGAAGCTTAGTTTGGCGGGATAGGAAATTCTGGGTTGAAAATTCTTTTCTTTAAGAATGTTGAATATCAGCCCCCACTCTCTTCTGGCTTGTAGAGTTTCTGCTGAGAGATCAGCTGTTAGTCTGATGGGCTTCCCTTTGTGGGTAACCCGACCTTTCTCTCTGGCTGCCCTTAACATTTTTTCCTTCATTTCAACTTTGGTGAATCTGACAATTATGTGTCTTGGAGTTGCTCTTCTCGAGGAGTATCTTTGTGGCATTCTCTGTATTTCCTCAATCTGAATGCTGGCCTGCCTTGCTAGATTGGGGAAGTTCTCCTGGATAATATCTTGCAGAGTGTTTTCCAACTTGGCTCCATTCTCCCCATCATTTTCAGGTACACCAATCAGACGTAGGTTTGGTCTTTTCACATAGTCCCAAATTTCTTGGAGGCTTTGTTCATTTCTTTTTATTCTTTTTTCTCTAAACTTCCCTTCTCTCTTCATTTCATTCATTTCATCTTCTATCAGCGATACCCTTTCTTCCAGTTGATCGCATCTGCTACTGAGGCTTCTGCAATCTTCGCGTAGTTCTCGAAACTTGGCTTTCAGCCCCATCAGCTCCTTTAAGCCCTTCTCTCCATTGGTTATTCTAGTTATCCATTCTTCTAATTTTTTTTCAAAGTTTTTAACTTCTTTGCTATTGTTTTGAATTTCCTCTCGTAGCTCAGAGTAGTTTGATCGTCTGAAGCCTTCTTCTCTCAACTCGTCAAAGTCATCCTCCATCCAGCTTTGTTCCGTTGCTGGTGAGGAACTGCGTTCCTTTGGAGGAGGAGAGGTGCTCTGTTTTTTAGAGTTTCCAGTTCTTTTGCCCTGTTTTTTCCCCATCTTTGTGGTTTTATCTACTTTTTGTCTTTGATGATGGTGATGTACAGATGGGTTTTTGGTGTGGATGTCCTTTCTGTTTGTTAGTTTTCCTTCTACCAGACAGCACCCTCAGCTGCAGGTCTGTTGGAGTTTACTAGAGGTCCACTCCAGACCCTGTTTGGCTGGGTGTCAGCAGCGGTGGCTGCAGAACAGCATTATTTTCATGAGACCACAAATTCAGCTGTCTGATAGTTCCTCTGGAAGTTTTGTCTCAGAGGAGTACCTGGCTGAATGAGGTGTCAGTCTGTCCCTACTGGGGGGATGCCTCCCAGTTAGGCTGCTCAGGGGTGAGGGACCCACTTTAGGAGGCAGTCTGTCCGTTCTCAGATCTCCAGCTGCGTGCTGGGAGAACCACTACTCTCTTCAAAGCTGTCAGTCAGACAGGGACATTTAAGTCTGTGGAGGTTCTTGCTGAGTTTTTGTTTGTCTGTGCCCTGCCCCCAGAGGTGGAGCCTACAGAGGCAGGCAGGCCTCCTTGAGCTGTGGTGGGCTCCACTCAGTTCGAGCATCCTGGCTGCTTTGTTTACCTAAGCAAGCCTGGGCAATGGCGGGCGCCCCTCCCCCAGCCTCACTGCCGCCTTGCAGCTTGATCTCAGAATGCTGTGCTAGCAATCAGCGAGACTCCGTGGGCATAGGACCCTTCGAGCCAGGTGCGGGACACAATCTCCTAGTGTGCCGTTTTCCAGGCCCGTTGGAAAAGCGCAGTATTAGGATGGGACTGACCCGATATTCCAGGTGCCGTCTGTTTCCCCTTTCTTTGACTAGGAAAGGGAACTCCCTGACCCCTTGCGCTTCCCGAGTGAGGCAATGCCTTGCCCTGCTTTGGCTCGCGCACAGTGCGCTTCATCAACTGTCCTGCACCCACTGTTAGGCACTCCCTAGTGAGATGAAACCAGTACCTCAAGCAGAAATGCAGAAATCACCCGTCTTCTGTGTCGCTGCGGCTGGGAGCTGGAGACCGGAGCTGTTCCTATTCGGCCATCTTGGCTCCACCCTCCTAAAATATGTCTTATGGTCAGAAAAATCAACATTTTGTGTATTTACTTAGTTTACGAAAAGTACTGAAAATGCTATTATTAGCTGAATTTGTGATTTCCTTTTGAAATTGTGAGTTATCCTTATTTTTCCCATTTCATTTTTGCACCAAGGAGACTGCAGTCAAATAAAACAGATACTACACGCACTTGTCGGGGCAGCCGTACTGCAGAAGCACGTTGATGCACTCCTGGCTGGAGGCTTGCCGGGCATAGGTCAGCGCTGTGTTCCCGTGGGCATCTCGAGCCATGACGTCCACCCCGTACCAGATCAGGAGCTGTGCCAGGACCACATTCCCCTTGCGGCAGGCCAGATGGAGCGCCGTGCAGCCGTCTCCCTCCCCACAGGTCTCGTTCACCTCCTCACGGGAGCCATGTGCCAGCAGCAGGATGACTGTCCGCAGGTCCTCATCAGCGGTGGCCCGCAGCAGGTGCTGGCCCAGGGACAGCTCAGTGCAGGGTACTGGGGCCAGAAAGAGCTTCTTCTCATATTTGGAATGGATCCACCGCTCCTTTTCTTCCCTTGATGACTCTGCTGAAGGTTTTGTCTGCCCCTGGCTGCTCCCTTCCCAGATGCTGTTGGCTAGGTCATTGCCAATAGACGACATAACCTTCATGAGCTCAACTGGCCAGTCATCCAGGTCCAGAGATCGCACACGGGAAAGGCAGGTGCCAAGACTGCGGTGGATTCCTGAGCATTCAATACACATGAGGACTCCCAAGTTCAAACTGGCCCACTTAGGGTTCGGGGTCTCACAGTCCACACAGTGGGAGTTCCCACGCATGTTTTGGATCGACTGCAGGGCCATGGCCTCGCTCTGGCTGGTCAGCCGGAACTTGCTTTTACTGCTCTCACATGACTGCAGGCTGGCCAGGATCTGGCTCTGGATGACTTGGACCCAGGCGTCCCGCTCCTCATACGTCGTGGCTTTAAAGTGCCACGTTTGGCCAGTGACAGACACAATGATAAAGTTTTCTTCTTCTTCCTCAGCAGTGCTGGACAGGCCATCATCTTTTAAGTTGGTGCTTTTCTTCTTTAGGTGTTTCTTTTTATTGGCATGAGGAGGCGGGGGCGGGCTGAGCTTGGGGCTGGTAGTGCTGGAGATACTGGGGCTCATGCATATGGAGTCACCCAGCCCAGTGTCTGGATTGGCTGCGGTACGTAGACCGTTCATGTTCTTGGATAGGCCACTGCTTTTAGAGCTGGAGATGGGCACGCAGGCCGATGTGGCTAGGGGTGGCCACTTTCCTGGGACTTTGATGGTAGATGTCCGAAGGTCAATCTCTTTTTTATGAATATTCTTCATATAATCACCTAAGCTTGAATAATAGGTGAGCATGCCATTGGAACACAGGGTGACATGTTTCTTTTTCCATGTCTTCAGCCATTTCCCACTTCGCTTTAAGAGCATGCCCTGTTTAATGGGGATGGCTCTGCCGCTCCCGACGGTGTGAGCATGACTCTCCGGGGCTTTCTTCTCTTTGTCTGGGTCACTCCCTTTCTCAGATGTAAACAGGTTGGACCAGCGCACGGACTGCTTGCAAACGGACGTGGGTGTGTTGGCAGTGGGAGGAACACTGATGTGAAGGTCCTCCTGGCTGGTGCTGGGAGTCGATGGAATGGAGGAGGAATAGTTATTTAAACTGCCACCTCCATTTCTTGTCTGGGTGATGGGCACGGTGGAAACCTGTGTGGAACAGAAGGAGGAATGGCTTTGAAAATTGGGTAGTGACTTGCAGGGTCCTATAGACAGCTCACAATTACCTTTTAAAAAGATACATTTTCTGGGCCAGGCACGGTGGCTCACACCTGTAATCCCAGCACTTTGGGAGGCCAAGGAGGGTGGATCACGAGATCAGGAGTTCAAGACCATTCTGGCCAACATGGTGAAACTCTGTCTTTACCAAAAAAAAAAAAAAAAAATTAGCTGGGCATGGTGGCACATGCCTGTAATTCCAGCTACTTGGGAGGCTGAGGCAGGAGAATTGCTTGAACAGGGACCTGGGAGGCAGAGCCTGCAGTGAGCCAAGATCCCACGATTGCACTACAGCCTGGGCTACAGAAAGAGAGTCCATCAAAAAAAAAAAAAAGATACACTTTCTGTTGTTTGGATAGTATATTTACTCATAGTAGCTCACTAACAGAGCTGCAGATCAGTTCTTATTCCAGCTCATTCTTTTTACAACACTTAAGATGACTAAATGCAACATGAAATGGGGAAGATTTAAAAAAAGATGACTTTGACTTCAGCATGAAACAGATACAAGTGTACGATGAAAATACAACCTCAATAAAAGTGCCACTTACCGTAAATGAGCATAACCGCTCATCAAATATGCTCAAAGATCTATCTGCATCTCTGTAAAATAAGAATGTGCATTACTTCAAAAACTGTTAATATCTTAGTATATTTGTTTAGTAAAATACTGCCTCCTGTGTGCTTTGGTGTTTACTTTACCAAAGCAGCTTTTACGAATTCTCCTCCTGGATCCTGACTTGCAGAGGGTTTCCTGCCTTATTCTTTCTCAGCACATCATGGCCTGTACCGTGAAGTCTTTTATACGATAACCAGTCAGAAATGCCCATAAGTATTGACTCTCCCTAACAGGCAATGGCAATAAACCAAACATATTTTCACTTTTCTAACCACACATTGAAACACAAGAATATTCTACAAAGCAGTAGTAGTAAACTTTAATAAATGTAAATGTGATTCAGATTTCCTACCTTCCTTTCTCTTTAGTTCTCTGTAGTACACACTCATGATGTATTTATGTATTTTCTGTTGTTTGAATGACAAACTCATCTGCCTTTTTAAGAGGCCAGTCTTTGATGAACTTTAAACTTTGTAAAACTAATGCATTGTGCCTGTGCATAAACCAGTGGTTCTCCAAATGTGCTCTGTGGACCTCTCGGGATCCCCAAGACCCCTTCCAGAAGGCCTGAGGTCATAATTGTTCTTTTTTTTTTGAGACCCAAGTTTTACTCTTGTTGCCCAGGCTGGAGTGCAATGGTGCGATCTCGGCTCACGGCAACCTTTGCCTCCCGGATTCAACTGATTCTCCTATCCCAGCCTCCCGAGTAGCAGGGATTACAGGCACCTGCCTCCACTCCTGACCTCAGGTGATCCACTTGCCTCGGCCTCCCAGACTGCTGGGATTACAGGCCTGAGCTACTGTGCCTGGCCAACACTGTTCTGAACAATACTAATTAAACCTGAGAAAGCTGATGAAAAATTTTAAAAATTTGTAAAAGTAATACAAAGTCATTGCCTGCTTTTTCACTGACACTTGCCATGATTGTATAAAAGCAAAAGTGGGTACAACGGCTGGTTTCTCAGCATAAATCAAGGCAGTGGTACCAATTATATTAGTAGTCATTCTATTCTTCACTGTCCCCTACAGTTAAAACACATAGCCTGAATTTCTTAAGAATGTCTTTGATGAAGCAGTAAAAATTAATGTTTTTAAATCTTCACATGTCTCTTTAATATTCTGAATAAGTGGAAAGTTAACGAGAAGCGCTTTTTTTGTTGTTTTTAAAGAATTCGTGATTTAATTGTGAACTGAAAAATCACTTTTTTCACAGAACATCATTTTTATTTAAAAGTACAACTGGGCCAGCGCAGTGGCTCACGCCTGTAGAATCCCAGCACTTCGAGAGGCCAAAGCAGGCAGATGGCTTGAGCTCCTTCAGGAGTTCGAGACCAGCCTAGGCAACATAACGAAACCGTCTCTATCAAACATACAAGAAAATTAGCCTGGCGTGGTGCCACGCATCTGTGGTCCCAGCTACACAGGAACCTGAGGTGAGAGGATTGCTTGAGCTGAGATCATGCCAATGCACTCCAGCCAAGTGACAGAGTGAAACTCGGCCTAAAAAACAAGTTCTATTATCATTCTCAAAAATAAATGAAGTGAGAGGTTGTCACTTCAAGGGAAATATGTATTTGTTCCCAATGATAAAATTTAAGCTTTCCTGAGGACTTTGAAAAACTTGTTCCTTCTACTGTAGGCTTGACAGCTTTTCAATACTTAAAGGTGTGTTAAAGTAAGATTGGTGGTTAAACTAAAAGTGATTTTTGACACAATAAAACATAAACCAATATATTCCAAGTAGTTAATGCATGATATTATAAATGCAAGTATGGAGCAAAAGATCCATTTACTGTGCAAGAAAGATCAATGAGTACTGATGGAATAAACTTATTAATATGTAAAATGCCACTGTAACTAATTTAAGAAACCACCACTTGTGAAGTTTTGATTTAGTGTTAACAAATACCCACAACTGTCTGAAAACTTTAAAAATACACCTTCTACCAACTACATATTTGCATGAGGTGAGGTCATCTTATTGCTTCTTTTTTTCTTTTTTTGAGACAGAGTCTCCCTCTGTCACCCAGCCTGGGGTGCAATGGTGAGATCTCGGCTCACTGCAACCTCCGCCTCCCAGGTTCAAGTGATTCTCCTGCCTCAGCCTCCCAAGTAACTGGGACTACAGGCATGCACCACCACGCCCAGCCATTTTTTGTACTTTCAGTAGAGGCGGGTTTCACCATGTTGGTCGGGCTGGTCTCAAACTCCTGACCTCAAGTGATCCGCCCACCTCGGCCTCCCAAAATGCTGGGATTACAGGTGTGAACCACTGCGCCCCACCAGCTTATTGCTTTTTTTTGTTTGTTTGTTTAGACAGAGTCTTGCTCTGTCACCCAGGCTGGAGTGCAATGGCATGATCTCAGCTCTTTGCAACCTCCGCCTCCCAAGTTCAAGCGGTTCTCCTGCCTCAGCCTCCAGAATAGGTGGGACTACAGGTGCGTGCCACCATGCCCAGCTAAGTTTTTGTATTTTTAGTAGAGACGGGGTTTCGCCGTGTTAGCCGGGATGATCTCGATCTCCTGACCTTGTGGTCCGCCCGCCTCGGCCTCCCAAAGTGCTGGGATTACAGGTGTGAGCCACCATGCCTGGCCATGCCTGGCTAATTTTTTGTATTTTTTAGTAGAGATGGGGTATCATCGTGTTAGCCAGGATGGTCTCAATCTCCTGACCTGGTGATCAGCCCACCTAGGCCTCCCAAAGTGCTAGGATTACAGGTGTGAGCCACTGCGCCCAGCCATCTGTAACCCTCTTATCTCAACTAGCTGACATTATTAGTTCACATCCAATTCAATTTATAAACTAACAGAGGTGCCATGGGCCGGGCACGGTGGCTCATGCCTGTAATCCCAGCACTTTGGGAGGCCGAGGCAGGTGGATCACGAGGTCAGGAGTTCGAGACCATCCTGGCTAACATGGTGAAACCACGTCTCTACTAAAAATACAAAAAATTAGCCGGGTGTCGTGGCAGGCACCTGTAGTCCCTGCTACTTGAGAGGCTGAGGCAGGAGAATGGTGTGAATCCGGGAGGCAGAGCTCGCAGTGAGCCGATATCGCACCACTGCACTCCAGGCGGTGTGACAGAGCAAAACACCATCAAAAAAAAAAAAAAAAAAAAAAAAGAGGTGCCATGTGTACAAAAATCAATGCATATTTATGAACGTTTTTTCAAATCTATTTTCACACATCTTATCTAAATACATAACACAGAAGCCTGTGTGACTTGGGCAATGTGGCCCAGGAGGGCCTAAGACTAACACATCCACCTTGGCAAAAGGACATAAAATATGTCTTATGGTCAGAAAAATCAACATTTTGTGTATTTACTTAGTTTACGAAAAGTACTGAAAATGCTATTATTAGCTGAATTTGTGATTTCCTTTTGAAATTGTGAGTTATCCTTATTTTTCCCATTTCATTTTTGCACCAAGGAGACTGCAGTCAAATAAAACAGATACTACACGCACTCGTCGGGGCAGCCGTACTGCAGAAGCACGTTGATGCACTCCTGGCTGGAGGCCTGCCGGGCATAGGTCAGCGCTGTGTTCCCGTGGGCATCTCGGGCCGTGACGTCCACCCCGTACCAGATCAGGAGCTGTGCCAGGACCACATTCCCCTTGCGGCAGGCCAGATGGAGCGCCGTGCAGCCGTCTCCCTCCCCACAGGTCTCGTTCACCTCCTCACGGGAGCCATGTGCCAGCAGCAGGATGACTGTCCGCAGGTCCTCATCAGCGGTGGCCCGCAGCAGGTGCTGGCCCAGGGACAGCTCAGTGCAGGGTACTGGGGCCAGAAAGAGCTTCTTCTCATATTTGGAATGGATCCACCGCTCCTTTTCTTCCCTTGATGACTCTGCTGAAGGTTTTGTCTGCCCCTGGCTGCTCCCTTCCCAGATGCTGTTGGCTAGGTCATTGCCAATAGATGACATAACCTTCATGAGCTCAACTGGCCAGTCATCCAGGTCCAGAGATCGCACACGGGAAAGGCAGGTGCCAAGACTGCGGTGGATTCCTGAGCATTCAATACACATGAGGACTCCCAAGTTCAAACTGGCCCACTTAGGGTTCGGGGTCTCACAGTCCACACAGTGGGAGTTCCCACGCATGTTTTGGATCGACTGCAGGGCCATGGCCTCGCTCTGGCTGGTCAGCCGGAACTTGCTTTTACTGCTCTCACATGACTGCAGGCTGGCCAGGATCTGGCTCTGGATGACTTGGACCCAGGCGTCCCGCTCCTCATACGTCGTGGCTTTAAAGTGCCACGTTTGGCCAGTGACAGACACAATGATAAAGTTTTCTTCTTCTTCCTCAGCAGTGCTGGACAGGCCATCATCTTTTAAGTTGGT
The DNA here is from genome assembly GCF_028878055.3 of Symphalangus syndactylus. NCBI lineage: Eukaryota > Metazoa > Chordata > Mammalia > Primates > Hylobatidae > Symphalangus > Symphalangus syndactylus. The sequence continues at coordinate 86,794,680 of NC_072426.2, forward strand.
GCTTTTCTTCTTTAGGTGTTTCTTTTTATTGGCATGAGGAGGCGGGGGCGGGCTGAGCTTGGGGCTGGTAGTGCTGGAGATACTGGGGCTCATGCATATGGAGTCACCCAGCCCAGTGTCTGGATTGGCTGCGGTACGTAGACCGTTCATGTTCTTGGATAGGCCACTGCTTTTAGAGCTGGAGATGGGCACGCAGGCCGATGTGGCTAGGGGTGGCCACTTTCCTGGGACTTTGATGGTAGATGTCCGAAGGTCAATCTCTTTTTTATGAATATTCTTCATATAATCACCTAAGCTTGAATAATAGGTGAGCATGCCATTGGAACACAGGGTGACATGTTTCTTTTTCCATGTCTTCAGCCATTTCCCACTTCGCTTTAAGAGCATGCCCTGTTTAATGGGGATGGCTCTGCCGCTCCCGACGGTGTGAGCATGACTCTCCGGGGCTTTCTTCTCTTTGTCTGGGTCACTCCCTTTCTCAGATGTAAACAGGTTGGACCAGCGCACGGACTGCTTGCAAACGGACGTGGGTGTGTTGGCAGTGGGAGGAACACTGATGTGAAGGTCCTCCTGGCTGGTGCTGGGAGTCGATGGAATGGAGGAGGAATAGTTATTTAAACTGCCACCTCCATTTCTTGTCTGGGTAATGGGCACGGTGGAAACCTGTGTGGAACAGAAGGAGGAATGGCTTTGAAAATTGGGTAGTGACTTGCAGGGTCCTATAGACAGCTCACAATTACCTTTTAAAAAGATACATTTTCTGGGCCAGGCACGGTGGCTCACACCTGTAATCCCAGCACTTTGGGAAGCCAAGGAGGGTGGATCACGAGATCAGGAGTTCAAGACCATTCTGGCCAACATGGTGAAACTCTGTCTTTACCAAAAAAAAAAAAAAAAATTAGCTGGGCATGGTGGCACATGCCTGTAATTCCAGCTACTTGGGAGGCTGAGGCAGGAGAATTGCTTGAACAGGGACTTGGGAGGCAGAGCCTGCAGTGAGCCAAGATCCCACGATTGCACTCCAGCCTGGGCTACAGAAAGAGAGTCCATCAAAAAAAAAAAAAGATACATTTTCTGTTGTTTGGATAGTATATTTACTCATAGTAGCTCACTAACAGAGCTGCAGATCAGTTCTTATTCCAGCTCACTCTTTTCACAACACTTAAGATGACTAAATGCAACATGAAACGGGGAAGATTTAAAAAAAGATGCCTTTGACTTCAGCATGAAACAGATACAAGTGTACGATGAAAATACAACCTCAATAAAAGTGCCACTTACCGTATATGAGTATAACCGCTCATCAAATATGCTCAAAGATCTATCTGCATCTCTGTAAAATAAGAATGTGCATTACTTCAAAAACTGTTAATATCTTAGTATATTTGTTTAGTAAAATACTGCCTCCTGTGTGCTTTGGTGTTTACTTTACCAAAGCAGCTTTTACGAATTCTCCTCCTGGATCCTGACTTGCAGAGGGTTTCCTGCCTTATTCTTTCTCAGCACATCATGGCCTGTACCGTGAAGTCTTTTATACGATAACCAGTCAGAAATGCCCATAAGTATTGACTCTCCCTAACAGGCAATGGCAATAAACCAAACATATTTTCACTTTTCTAACCACACATTGAAACACAAGAATATTCTACAAAGCAGTAGTAGTAAACTTTAATAAATGTAAATGTGATTCAGATTTCCTAGCTTCCTTTCTCTTTAGTTCTCTGTAGTATACACTCATGATGTATTTATGTATTTTCTGTTGTTTGAATGACAAACTCATCTGCCTTTTTAAGAGGCCAGTCTTTGATGAACTTTAAACTTTGTAAAACTAATGCATTGTGCCTGTGTATAAACCAGTGGTTCTCCAAATGTGCTCTGTGGACCTCTCGGGATCCCCAAGACCCCTTCCAGAAGGCCTGAGGTCATAATTGTTCTTTTTTTTTTTTTTGAGACCCAAGTTTTACTCTTGTTGCCCAGGCTGGAGTGCAATGGTGCGATCTCGGCTCACGGCAACCTTTGCCTCCCGGATTCAAGTGATTCTCTTATCCCAGCCTCCCGAGTAGCAGGGATTACAGGCACCTGCCACCACTCCTGACCTCAGGTGATCTGCTTGCCTCGGCCTCCCAAACTGCTGGGATTACAGGCCTGAGCTACTGTGCCTGGCCAACACTGTTCTGAATAATACTAATTAAACCTGAGAAAGCTGATGAAAAATTTTAAAAATTTGTAAAAGTCATTGCCTGCTTTTTCACTGACACTTGCCATGACTGTATAAAAGCAAAAGTGGGTACAACGGCTGGTTTCTCAGCATAAATCAAGGCAGTGGTACCAATTATATTAGTAGTCATTCTATTCTTCACTGTCCCCTACAGTTAAAAAACATAGCCTGAATTTCTTAAGAATGTCTTTGATGAAGCAGTAAAAATTAATGTTTTTAAATCTTGACATGTCTCTTTAATATTCTGAATAAGTGGAAAGTTAACGAGAAGCGCTTTTTTTGTTGTTTTTAAAGAATTCGTGATTTAATTGTGAACTGAAAAATCACTTTTTTCACAGAACATCATTTTTATTTAAAAGTACAACTGGGCCAGCGCAGTGGCTCACGCCTGTAGAATCCCAGCACTTTGAGAGGCCAAAGCAGGCAGATGGCTTGAGCTCCTTCAGGAGTTCGAGACCAGCCTAGGCAACATAACGAAACCCTGTCTCTATCAAACATACAAGAAAATTAGCCTGGCGTGGTGCCACGCATCTGTGGTCCCAGCTACACAGGAACCTGAGGTGAGAGGATTGCTTGAGCTGAGATCATGCCAATGCACTCCAGCCAAGTGACAGAGTGAAACCCGGTCTAAAAAACAAGTTCTATTATCATTCTCAAAAATAAATGAAGTGAGAGGTTGTCACTTCAAGGGAAATATGTATTTGTTCCCAATGATAAAATTTAAGCTTTCCTGAGGGCTTTGAAAAACTTGTTCCTTCTACTGTAGGCCTGACAGCTTTTCAATACTTAAAGGTGTGTTAAAGTAAGATTGGTGGTTAAACTAAAAGTGATTTTTCACACAATAAAACATAAACCAATATATTCCAAGTAATTAATGCATGATATTATAAATGCAAGTATGGAGCAAGAGATCCATTTACTGTGCAAGAAAGATCAATGAGTACTGATGGAATAAACTTATTAATATGTAAAATGCCACTGTAACTAATTTAAGAAACCACCACTTGTGAAGTTTTGATTTAGTGTTAACAAATACCCACAACTGTCTGAAAACTTTAAAAATACACCTTCTACCAACTACATATTTGCATGAGGTGAGGTCATCTTATTGCTTCTTTTTTTCTTTTTTTGAGACAGAGTCTCCCTCTGTCACCCAGCCTGGGGTGCAATGGCGAGATCTCGGCTCACTGCAACCTCTGCCTCCCAGGTTCAAGTGATTCTCCTGCCTCAGCCTCCCAAGTAACTGGGACTACAGGCATGCACCACCACGCCCAGCCATTTTTTGTACTTTCAGTAGAGGCGGGTTTCACCATGTTGGTCGGGCTGGTCTCAAACTCCTGACCTCAAGTGATCCGCCCACCTCGGCCTCCCAAAATGCTGGGATTACAGGTGTGAACCACCGCGCCCCACCAGCTTATTGCTTTTGTTTGTTTGTTTGTTTAGACAGAGTCTTGCTCTGTCACCCAGGCTGGAGTGCAATGGCATGATCTCAGCTCTTTGCAACCTCTGCCTCCCAAGTTCAAGCGGTTCTCCTGCCTCAGCCTCCAGAATAGGTGGGACTACAGGTGCGTGCCACCATGCCCAGCTAAGTTTTTGTATTTTTAGTAGAGACGGGGTTTCGCCGTGTTAGCCGGGATGATCTCGATCTCCTGACCTTGTGGTCCGCCCGCCTCGGCCTCCCAAAGTGCTGGGATTACAGGCGTGAGCCACTGCACCCAGCCTCTTATTGCTTCTTTAAAGTAAATTGCAAAGAAAGCTCTAGAGAATCCATTTGTCTCCTATTAAAAGCTCAACATGAGAGACTTTAAATAATATAAATACATGACACACTTTTTACTCAACTTTTTGTTGTAGAAAAGTTATTTTTCAAAGAAAAATTTCTGTTAACAGTACTGTTCTCAAGGAATATTTACAACCTGGGTCATGGGTTACTACTGACATCTAGTTGGTAGAGTCCATGAATACTGCTAAACTCTCTGCAATGCACAAGCCAGTCCTCACAACAAAGCATTATCTAGCCCATAATATCAACAGTGGTAAGGCTGTGAAATCTAAACGAAAAATAGATTTTGAAAAAAATTTCAATTGTATATTTCTACCACAGTAAATATCAATATATTCAATATAAACACATACTCTTTGAGATTCTCAATCATTTAACAATTAAGAGTCTTAAGGAACAAAGAAAATACAAATAATTTGCTTTGATATTTTAGTAGGCACAATACAGCTTATGATGTCTAAAGCTGTGACCTAACACTGAGCTTGATATCTTGCAAAGTAATTAGCTAGAATAACAAGACAGGTTTCTAAAAAGCTCACCTTTGCATGATATGATGAGGTATCTGCCAGGTCACACTGCGGAAGGAAAAAAAATTCATCACAATAGATGTTATCATTTTTAGGCCTGAAGACATTTTTTAAAAGGGGGGCAGAGGAAACTCTCCTAGTGGCCCTGAAATTCAAATTTTCTAGATCAGAACAGTACCATAAGGGCACTTTGTTTTCATTTCTTCGTTTGTCACAAAAATATGAGAACCAAAATGCGAGGAAATATGCCATTAGAAGACGCGTTTCTGTTGGTGATTATAATGTATAAATAATAACAGATTTCCGTTATATGCTTTTCTACCCACGAAACCTTTCGTCCCATGCGATTTATTTTATCTATTTATTTATGTTTTGACCCAGAGTCTGTCTCTGTTGCTCAGACTCGACTGCAGTGGTGCGATCTTGACTCCTCACAACCTCCACCACCCAGGTTCAAGCGATTCTCATGCCTCAGCCTCCCAAGAAGCTGGGACTACAAGTTTTCACCACTGTCCAGGTAATTGTTTTTTTGTTTTTTTTTTTTTTGCGGGGGCGGTGGGTGGATGGAGTTTTGCTCTTGTTGCCCAGGCTGGAGTGCAATGGTGTAATCTCAGCTCACCACAACCTCTGCCTCCCGGGTTCAAGAGATTCTCCTGCCTCAGCCTCCCAAGCGGCTGGGATTACAGGCATGTGCCACCACACTCAGCTAATTTTGTAGAGTGAGGCTCAAAACAACCGAGGGAAGGCAAATCTCAATTTTACTTATAGGTCTACACAATATTAGCACTTTTTAAAAAGCCCGTAACATTGGCATGTAAGATGGGTATGTCTGTAGTGCTTCAAGTAGTTTTCATCTCTGAAATAAGTTTAAAATCACAGAATTTAAAGTTACATGCTGGAAAGGAAAAATGACCTTATGTGACATTTAATTCAACACTCATTTTACAGATCAGGGAAACAAACCTTAAAACTGACTTGCCCAAGGTCCCACCAAATAGGAGCAGTTTCTCGTCCTAAACTCAAATTAAGCAGTGGCTCTCAAACTTTGCTGCACATTAAAACCACCTGAGAAGCTTTAATATGTGCCTCATCTTCAACATGAGACATTTTAATTTAATTAGTATTGGGTATGGCTTTGGGCATCAAGGTTGTTGGTAAAAGTTTCCCAGGTGATTTCAATGTGCAGCAAAGTTTGGAATGATTGAGCTGGGGTGAAAATCAGAATCTTCTGGGATGCTTTTCTTCACAGAAAGATGCCTCACATCCATCCCTATTTTCCTGAAAGTCTTCTCAGTGCCTAGAGATAAAGTGGAGATGGGAAGATGCGTGTGTTTGCAGACCTGTATTTTGAAAAAAAACCTTGCATAAGTGATCTCAGTGAGTTCTACCTATCCCACTGACAACAGTGCACTACTGATTCATGATAAAACATTTTTCAAAACATTTTCTTGAAGCCAATTTGCCCTATTAATTTGCTCAATAAACCTTTATTTCACCAATAGTGAATACACCAAATGATTATTTCTCAAAATTGCTGATGGCAAATTAAAACTTACTATACTTTCAAAAGTAGACTTCTAAAAAGTAGAATAATCAGGAAAAAAGCACGAAATTTGTTTGAGCAAAATTAATCTTCAAAGCTGCTTTTGAATTGTATGCTAACATATCAAAATCTTTGGAACTCAAAAGAAGCCAGGGACTCTAGTCAAAGTAATTTTTGTGTATGTGTGCTCAAAGATTTAAGAGACTTGGCTGACTACAGACATTTAGTGGTTACTCAATAGGTCCCAAAGCTCAGGACTTGAGACAGAGTTTGAGTTCAGTTTTTGTTTGAAACACAATTTCCTCTCAACTATTGTTATAAGGGAGGGAGGAAAGTGACATTATTATGAGTGCAAACTTGCCACTTTTAATTGAAGTAAAAGTTATTGACAATTGAATTAGCTAAAAAGGCTAGTGCATTTGAAACAAAATTGTTTATAAGCTAGTTATGTTTACAGAATGAAAAGTAAAATTAAAGATAAAGACAATAATATTCTAAATTAGCACTTTCCAAACTGTGTTCTAAAAATCAAGACTAATAACCCAAGGAGATGAGAATAATGTACACTGGACAGCCCCTATGGAGCTGGTGGTGGTGTTGGTTGTTGTTCCTTTTAAAATAAACTTCATCTCAGGGTGCTCTCAAAGCGCATCTTTGTGGCCCACAAGGTGCTCATGCACAATGGGAGAAATTCAAATGCAGATACACTGTGGTGCCAGAAGAAGAAAAGCTGTTCCTTCTTCCAAGGCTAATGTCCAAAGTAGTGCACACTGATTTAGGCCTATAATGCATTGAAAAACTAAGTTTTCACAAAAAACATTCAATAAAGGGAACCTACCCTTCTCACTGTGTTCAACATTGTCTAAAGGCATAAAGGCATCAAAAAGATACACTGTTTCTGGGATTGCTTCTTTGCTAACTGATTTTTCCTTCCACCACGACGTCTAAGATTAAAAGAGAAACTGATACTTACTATTTAGAATCTGGATATCAATATATGGTTGATTCCAATTTCTTAAACTGATTGCTGGAGGACAACCAAATGGCTGAAATAATTTTAGAATAAAGGAATCTGTCCCTTGGCAGTATAGTTGTACTCACGATATTATTGTCATTGTAAGATAATGCTGGCTGGCTGTGCTGTCATCAAGGAATATTGTCAAACACAATCTGCATTTTTGACTGAAATGCTCAGTAGATACCTGAAGGGGAAGGGAATTATAAGTCAAACTTATCAAAGTGTATTTTTTTCTCAGTTAAAATGTCAAATGACAAAGCACTAAGATATTTCTCACACTCTATGAACTGCCTGAGTGGTATCATGTGCACTCTATAGAAAACCCATTGGAGGCTCTCAACTTCCAGAGATGATGTTTAAGATATGGGTTATAAAATGCTGCCCTTAATATGGTACCTGTCATCAAACCTAACAAGGATTTTATGAATTACCATTAAAAATAATGGGAAAAGTCGGCTTCGCATTGTCTCAAAAAAAATAAAGTTTAAAATAAGATTTCATTGTTTTTTTCTACAGCTATGTAAAGCAGCCGAGAATTTCTATTATTTAATTAATTAATTTATTTATTTATTTATTTATTTTTGAGACGGAGTCTCACTCTGTTACCCAGGCTGGAGTGCAGTGGCGCGATCTCGGCTTACTGCAAGCTCTGCCTCCCGGGTTCACGCCATTCTCCTGACTCAGCCTCCTGAGCAGCTGGGACTACAGGTGCCCGCCACCACGCCCGGCTAATTTTTTGTGTTTTTAGTAGAGATGGGGTTTCACCGTGTTAGCCAGGATGGTCTCGACCTCCTCACCTCGCGATCCGCCTGCCTCAGCCTCCCAAAGTACTGGGATTACAGGCGTGAGCCACTGCGCCCGGCCCTTCTATTATTTATTTACTATGATAAAATGTAATGTATTAAATAATCCTGCTACAAGAGCATTTTATTGCAGTGAATACAAGACTAATGCATTTACTAAATTACTAATCCTAAATGTATTATTTCAGGTGATATTGTTACAAAAGAAGTGTTTCAGATTCAGAGGCTCTGTGTGCCAGGGCTGCTAGGCCACCAACAAGTGAGGAAGCCACAGGTTTCTCTAGTCCTATTTTCTTATGTGGAGGATAAAAAGAGTATCACTTAAATATTCTCTCACACCCTGAAAACAAATGACAACTTAAAAAATCGAACTTTCATTTCATGTTTAAATAAGACTGCCATGACATGACTCAAATGAGACTCTCAGAGTATATTTTGCATTCATTTCAAAACGTGATCAATTTCATTCTATAGATCATCTGACCTGCACCTAGCCATTTTCCTGCTCTACCCCTGCGCTCTGCCTGGAATACTGCTTTTCTCTTTCCTTGCTTCAGCAAGCTTGACTCCAGCTACCCTCTTGGATCTCTTTGTCGGCAGCCACACCAAAAAATGTATTTTTGTACACTAATTAGTTGAACTCACCACTGCTTACAAGATACTAATTCCTGCAGAGGATTCCCCTCATGAGAAAGTATGCCTCTACATAGGAGTAAGGGAGGGCCCTTACTCTTCCTACCTCCAGCTGCTGAGCATAGAATTTTGAGTAAATCCAAAACTTTGACAAGTGTTTGACAATTCAGTTATCATTTGGAAGATAAGTCTTACTACATTTAATTACAGCAAAAACACTACTAACAGTTTACTGTTTATAGGTATTATTTAAGGTAGTCACCAAATAGAAACAAATAATCTAACGTCAGTCAGCATAAATCAGAGTATGAAATTTTACGATATTTAACAAGAAATGGAAGGGGTTACTTAGTAGTTTAAAGGTTTAATGACAAAAACTAGAAAATAATCGTACCTACTAATTTAGTAAGTCAAAACCAAAGCCTTACCATCAAAGGTGCATTACCCATTGGATGCCGATGCCCACCCACTGACTTCTCCTGCTGTACCTGCTGCCTCTCATTTTAACCCATTAAAAATACTAAAGTTGCTTTCCTTGTAGACATCTTTCACCTCCTTGGTTAGGTCTATTCCTAAGTATTTTATTTTAGTTTAGTTTATTTTTGCAGCTATCAGAAAAGGGGTTGATTTCTTGGTTTGATTCTAAGCTTGGTTGCTTCTAGGGTACAACAGATCTACTGATTTGTGTACATTAATTTTGTCTTCTGAAACTTTGCTGAATTCATTTATCAGTTCTAGGAGCTTTTTGGAGGAGTCTTTAGGGTTTCCTAGGTCTATGATCATATCATCATCAAACAGCAACAGTTTGACTTCCTCTTTACTGATCTGGATGCCTTTTATTGCTTTCTCTTGTGTGATTGCGCTGGTTAGGCCTTCCAGTAGTATGTTGAATACAAGTGGTGAGAGTGGGCATCCTTGTCTTATTCCAGTTCTCGGGGGGAATGCTTTCAACTTTTCTCCCTTTCAGTATTATGTTGGCTGTGGGTTTGTCATAGATGGCTTTTATTACATTGAGCTATGACCCTTGTATTCCAATTTTGCTGAGGGTTTTAATCAAAAAAGGATGCTGCATTTTGTCAAATGCTTTTTCTGCATCTATTAAGATGATCATGCGATTTTTTTGTTTTTAATTCTGTTTATGTGGTGTATCACATTTATTGACTTGTGTATGTTAATCCATCCCTGCATCCCTGGTAATGAAACCCATTTGATCATGGTGGATTATCTTTTTTTTTTTTTTTTTGAGATGGAGTCTCATTCTGTTGCCCAGGCTGGAGTATGCAGTGGGGTGATCTTGGCTCACTGCAACCTCCGCCTCCCAGGTTCAAGCAATTCTCCTGCCTCAGCCACCTGAGTAGATGGGATTACAGGTGAGTGCCACCATGCCCGGCTAACTTTTGTATTTTTAGTAGAGATGGGGTTTCACCATGTTGGCCAGGCTGGTCTCGAACTCCTGACCTCATGAACCGCCCACCTCAGCCTCCCAAAGTGCTGGGATTACAGGTGTGAGCCACTGTGCCTGGGTGGATTATCTTTCTGATATGCCGTTGGGAACTACAAAGCATTGCTGAATGAAGTCATGGACACAAACAAATGGAAAGACATCCCATGCTCATGAATGGGTAGAATGAATATTGTGAAAATGACCATATTGCCAAAAGCAATCTACAAATTCAATGCAATTCCCATCAAAATGCCACCATCCTTCTTCACAGAACTAGAAAAAACAATCCAAAAATTTATATGGACCAAACAAGAACCTGCACAGCCAAAACAAAACTAAGCAAAAACAACAAATCTGGAGGCATGACATTACCTGATTTCAAAGGCCATAGTCACCAAAATAGCATGGTACTGGTATAAAAATAGGCACATACACCAATGGAACAGAATAGAGAACCCAGAAATAAACTCAAATACCTATAGCCAACTGATTTTCAACAAAGCCAACTAAAACATAAAGTGAAGAAAGTAAACCCTATTCAACAAATGGTGCTAAGGTAATTGGCAAGTCACATGCGGGAGAATGAAACTGGATCCTCAACTCTCACCTTACACAAAAAGCAACTCAAGATGGATCAAGGACATAAATCTATGACCTGAAACCATAAAAGTCAGAAATCTTTAAAAGGTGGACACACTAAGCTAAAGACTTTTCTGGATAAATTTAATACTTAGGAAAGTAGAAGAGATTTAGAAAATCCACAAAAAGAGGTCCATGCTACCACCACCAGGTCCACATTGTAATTTAAAGAAATCAAGAGAGACATCCTTTTATGTCAAACTATCAATTTCTTAACTATTTGAGTGTTTACTTACATGGTTTGTATAGTTGCTTCTTCTTATTTCTACAACTAAGAATAAAAAAAAAACTGGTCACTTCTGATACAAATACCATAAAATAAAAGTAGTTGTTAACATTTTACTGATTACTGCTATATAAAATGAGACAAAATTCCATTAAAAAATAATTTTCAATAATTTATAATTTAAATTATCTGGCATGATTAATTTCATAAAGTCAAATCTAAAAACTTAGCTTTTCATTTAGTTTACTTTTTGTTTCTATTACATACAAATGAAAGAATCCTCATGTACAAAAGAAAAGGGCAAAAAAATTAGGCCAGATGAAAAATTTAGCTAATAAAACGTTTAACTCTTGCATATATGAGCCATGATCCATTAGTATTCTCTCATTCTGCATTTACACATAGCTTACTTTAATTATCAGACTCTAAGAGCTAACAGCTCTAAGAACTACTTCCTGATCAGGCACCTATCTCTAGATGCAACAGAATCCCTGTAAGCATCTTGCACCACACTTAGTGGTTATCTACTAATATGTCACTAAAAACAAAACAAAATTAAAAAAGGGTCTTTACACAACTGGAAAGTAACCTATCTTAAATTCTTTTTTCTTTTTATTTTTTTGAGATGGAGTCTCACTCTGTCACCTAGGCTCGAGTGCAGTGGCAGGATCTCAGCTCACTGCAACCTCTGCCTCCCAGGTTCAAGCGATTCTCCAGCCTTAGCCTCCTGACTAGCTGGGACTACAGGCATGTGCCACCATGCCTAGCTAATTTTTTTTTGTATTTTTAGTAGAGACGGGGTTACACTGTGTTAGCCAGGATGGTCTTGATCTCCTAACCTCGTGATCCACCCACCTCAGCCTCCCAAAGAGCTGGGATTACAGGCGTAAGCCACAGAGCCTGGCCTAAATTTTAATGTTAAAATGAGTATACAAACCTAATTGGACATGGTGTCTGCAGCACAAAAAATCATTTTTTTTTTTCCCTAAAAAAAGGCCAGAATAATAAAAGCCCCAGGAGGGACTTGGACCATGCTTTGTTTCCTACACTGCCTCTGCCTTTGATGCTGGAAGGGCCTTGTAGGCAAAAGTTCCTACCACTGAAGACTGAGGGACATGGAGTAGCTTCTCTTTTACTGCTTCCACGCTCTCTAGGTGTGAGAAAAGCCCATGGCTCTGGAAGGAACTGGGAAACACAATTCTGATATGTTTTGATATGTTTCCCCTCCAAGTCTCATGTGAACATGTGACCCTTAATGTTGGAGATAGGGCTTAGTGGGAGGTGTTTGGGTAATGGCGGTGGATTCCTTATGAATGGCTTGGTCCCATCCCCACCGTAATAAGCAAATTCTCATTATGGTATATTTAAAAGATGTGGTACTGGCCGGGTGTGGTGGCTGAAGCCTGTAATCCCAGCACTTTGGGAGGCTGAAGCAGGCAGATCACTTGAGGTCAGGAGTTTCAGACCAGCTTGGCCAACATGGTGAAACCCTGTCTCTACCAAAAATACAAAAATTAGCCAGGTGTTATGGTGCCTGCCTATAGTCCCAACTACTCGGGAGGCTGAGGCAGGAGAATTGCTTGAACTTGGGAGGCGGAGGTTGTAGTGAGCCGAGATCGTGCCATTGCACTCCAGCCTGGGCAACAGAGTGAGACTCCATTTCAAAAAAAAAAAGAGTGTGGAGTGTGGTACCTTCCCCCTTCCCCTCTCTCCTCCCTCTTTCACTGTGTGGAACCACCTGCTTCCCCTTTGCCTTTTATCATGATTGTAAGCTTGCTGAGGCCCTCACCAGAAGCAGATGTTGAAGCCATGTTTGTACAGCCTGAAAATCTTTGAGCCAATTAAACCTCTTTTTGTTATAAATTACCCAGCCTTAGGTATCTCTTTATAGTAATGTAAAAAATGAAGACAAATTCGAACCAGAAATAACTGACTCAAGATGGGCAAAGTCTACTCAAACTATAAAAACAAAGGTTAGAAACTCCCATGTTTTACTGTGCTGCATTACTTCGCATATTATTATAGAACCCTCACCTGTATTCTTGCTGTTTAAGTCAACTGGAAAACTTGGCTGTGTATGGCTTCTTGGCAAATAAATGAGGATTTAACATAACATTAAGGGAAATAAGCAGGAGTAGCGCATGTTTAAATTTACATTACATCAAATGAAAAGGTTAATAACCCAAAAGTTTTGAGTAGCATAAACTTGGATGTGGTAAATGAATGTGGTCAGAGGACTGTGTAAGAGGAGGCCCAAATCACAGATTCAATCCCTGATGATAAACAACTATGTTTTTTAATTTGTTTAAATGAAAACCAAGCTGAAGCCTAAGTTCTATCATTCATCTTTAAAATGTACTCTTTGGAGCAAGGGAAAGGGGATTATAAATAAAGATAAATCCATTAATTATAAATAAAGATAAATCCAAGAATTATAAAGAGAAATCCATGACTCCTCCATCACATGACAAATTAATTGTGTCGATAAAAAGATGGCAAAATGTATAAACAAAAAGGTTACACATTTTCACTATCATAACAACTAAAGGAAAGCATATCACGCATTAAAATAAGACAAGTGAACATGTGAAAAGGTGACAAATTTAAACTAATATGAGTTTTTCTAAATACTTTCTATAACCTGATCAAACAAGAGCTTTTATTCTTTCTCTTGACGGAAAAAACAATGTTGTCTCACCATCTGTTTGAGAGTTCCTCTGGAATATTGTGCTTGCCTCTGGATTGGCAGAAGGGTTAAACCCCAAAGCTATATGCATAGAGGAAGAAAAGAAAAAAAGATGTAATCATTGATAAAAATTTATCAACTCGTTTATTCAACTGCTGCATTTAGGCTATTTCACTATCTCTACTTTTATTCTTATCCATTGAAATGAACGTATAGACATAAGATAGAGCCAGGCAAGATGGCACATGCTTGTAGTCCCAGTTACTCAGGAGGCTGAGATGGGAAAATCACTTGAACGCAGGTCAGGAATTTGAGGCCAGCGTGAGTAACATAATGACACCCTCCTTTATTTAAAAAAAAAAAAAAAATGTAGAGGTAAATGTTGGCTTTGAGTTGTATAAAATCAACTTTGCATAAAATAAATCAAGACAGCAGTAAGTTTTAAAAGACAGGTCTATTTTATAGGCAAAATATAAGATGTATTCTAGAGTTTTTAAAAATTTAAAAAGTAAATTCAGCATATCTGTCACTTCCATGTCATTCTGAGGACACAGAACCTTAGTTCTGTTAAGTAGCTGCCTTCCATACTCATGTGATATCTCTAAGTCTTCACTTCTTCATTAGCAATACACAGGGAGAACATACACAGGCCTTATTTGTATTGGAAAGGGCCAAGTGAGACATACATAAACTGTGTTGTAATCCTAAAGAATGACAATAAAGAGTCATTTTTGGGCTCTCATCCAACACTGCCCATCTACTAACTGGTGTGTAACATCACTCAGAGGCTTTCCTCACATCGCCAAGCAGAGTATAAGTTTACACAAGTACTTACACACTTTGTGTATAAAGGTATAATCAATTAATTCACATAATAGATTTGTTTATTCTAAAGCAATCCTTAAATATCTTGAAAAGTGAGGATAGTACTTCCAAGCTACAAAATCACACTCATAATGAGTCTTAATTATCCTACCTCTTTAAAAAGTAAGAGCCCAAAGTTTAAATAGAAGAGCTATAAGACATTTCCTCTACAGTAATGAAATCTCTGGCATTTAAATGAAACCAATAAGCCAACTGGATTTAATATGTTTATGATGCAATGTTTTCTATTTTGAAAATTTTAGTTTTTATTCAAGAACCATATTATTACCCAGAATTACTTTTACTTAGATTCATCTCTTTGCAAAATTTTAGAGGCAAACCAACTAATTGTTTTCTCTTTTCTACTGCCTCCCATCCCCCACCTCTCCCAGCAGTGTAGAGACTAAAAAACTCCAACTTTCTTTCCTTTTTTTTTCTGTGAGACGGAGTCTCGCCCTGTCACCCAGGCTGGAGTGCATTGGCGCGATCTCTGCTCACAGCAACCTCCACCTCCCAGGTTCAAGCAATTCTCCTGCCTCAGCCTTGTGAGTAGCTGGAACTACAGGCATGCCCCACCACACCCAGGTAATTTTTGTATTTTTTTTTTAGTAGAGACAGCTTTTCACCATGCTAGCCAGGCTGGTCTTGAACTCCTGACCTCAGGTGATCCGCCCGCCTCAGCCTCCCAAAGTGCTGGGATTACAGGCGTGAGCACCAAGCCTGGCCAAAACTCTAACTTTCTTATCTTTGAACGAGATGCTATTGTCAGGAGGGGAAAGGACAAAGGGGGAGCCATGGCAACAAACACTCTTACAGGGAAGGTCTGACATTTTAACCTGCAATCTTCATATTACACATTAAAAGTCTACACTGATGTTTCATGTCTTTTGAAAGTTTTGACCATGAGCCAATCCCCACCTCTCTTTTAGAACAAGGAGGTAAATAAAGTCTGTTAAGTCACCAGAATAAATCTGGAGACACATTTTCTGTTAAAGTAAGAATTTTAAAGTAACCAGAGTTACTAAAGAGCCTCATGGGTAAACTCCTTTGAGAAACCCCAAACACACACACACAACCATTTTTCTGCAGCCCTGGCTGTGACATTTCACACCTTTCACAATTATTTTAAGCACTCTCCTTTTTTCTTTTTTCCTTCTGTGTTCAAATTACAGTTAGAAGAAACTAAGCAGCTTCTATTAAGGTGACTTAAAGCAGCCCATTAAGAATACCATATAGCCTCTCCCATGGCAACCTCTATTCTGATTTTAAATAAGAAATCCCCAAACATTTGAATATGAACTGTCCTGAGATTTAGCTACTTTAACAAAGGAAACAATTAGGCATTTACCTGGTTCCTTCACTTAGGTACCATCTGGACAGGTACAAAGAAAAAATAAGATGGGTACTGAAAAGTTGGGATATTTGAGTTTTCATTGAGAAAAGGAATAGTCCAAAGAAGCCTAAACAAAGTCCCACAGGATAATAGAGCTACAGACAATGTTGTCTCACCATCTGTTTGAGAGTTCCTCTGGAATATTGTGCTTGCCTCTGGATTGGCAGAAGGGTTAAACTCCAAAGCTATATGTATACAGGGAGAAAAGAAAAAAGATGTGATCATTTATAAAAATTTATCAACTCGTTCATTCCACTGCTGCTTATTCGACAAGAGCCATAAATAAATGGTCCCATACCAGCCTGGCAGAATGAGATGAGAGAGCAAGAACTGGGCGATTGGGAGGGGAGGCGAAAAGAAACTGACTGGACTCAGTGGGGAAAGACTAAGGGGTGGGAATGCAAGGTGGAGCCAGCTTTTTGTTCCTGGCCAGCCCCCAGGAAAGCTGGCTACAGGCAGAAAGGAGCTCAAAGTGGGGGATGCCTCAAAGGGAACCTTGGGGGCAGCAGCAGCCAGAGGCAAGCCGAGGGCAGATGGCACCCGTCACCTCCTTACCTTCAGGCATCTCCCGGTCATAGATGTGGTGCATATGGAGGTCCTCACCAACTTCAACAGTCACCTCAGCAGGCTGTACAGCAGCAGCCATGGGCGCTCCTGCCAACCTGTCCCCAACTCCTGCCTCATAGATCTCAGATTCAGAGGGACACACCAACCCCTGTTGCTGGTCAAACTCGAGGTTGACCCTGGGGCGCACACAATAGGTCAGTATGTTCCCCATGGGGTGCCTCTACTGTCTGCCACCACCTGTGCCTCTGCTCACAGGTTTGGCCACGCACTCCGGCTGTCCTAGGCTGAGGCTATGCTGCACTTGCAGAGATGGTCTTGCCCGCTGTTGCCTGCCCACCTCACAGCCCGGCCCCGGGCACCGGCCCTGGCCCCGGCCCTGGCTAGGGCTGCGGGCCAAGGCCCGCACCCTGCCGCCTCCCCTGAGTTGACTTGTCTGGGAGGGTGAAGACCAGCCGGCTTATTTAATAGGTTGTGAACCCAACAAGCGCTGAGACACAACAACTGCCTGAAGAGAGAACAGACGGAGCTCCTCCTCCTTCTGTAGTCACCTACAGACTGAAGCCCACTGGCCCAGGTGGGAGCCCAGGCATGTGGCACACAATGCCCCACCCCACACTTCACAATGCCCTCCCTGACAGCTCACAATGCCCCACCCTAACTGCCACCCCTCCCCCAACAGCTCAGAATGCCCCTGCCTGGGCTGCCCCACCCTGTGCCTTATGATGCTGCTGCTCTCCTGGCCCCTCGTGCAGTGCCAGTGGGACTAAGGTTTTCATTCATCACCAGCTTCCTGAGATTTTAGTTCTAAGAAAAGCACAGGGTAGTTCACTACTTGAAGCCATCTTCCTCTATGAGTTCTATACAAAGCCTCAGTAGAGTGGGTCCCATTAGCAACCAAGTTGAACAACTTTTATTTGCTGACTGAATATAAATAACCTTGAATTGCTGACGGCTTTTGTTAGTAAACACTCCTCTCCTGTCTTCCAATGAGTGGTTGTTTTTGCCTGCAATTTAACCACAGCAATCCCTGGGGCCCTAACTTACTCTCAATAAAGAGTTATGGCTGTGTGTCTTGAATGACCTATCCTGCCTCCACCTCCTTCTCCATAAAATAGAAACCTAACTTGTCCCTCCAAGCTCTGAAATGCTGAAACTTACCAACCCCCTTTTCTCCCCGCTATTTCTTCCTTCCATGGCAGGGACTTTCAGATTTTCTTTCTTTTACTAACAAGGCACTAAGCATGATTTTGTCATACAAAATCGAGAACCATAAAGTGGGTTACCACAGTCCTATTTCAATAAAGATGAATACTCGACATCTGGCAAGTAGTGTGTGCCTGACAGTGTCCCCACTGTGCTATGCTCATTTAACCCTGAGAAACAATCTCATTTTACAGATTTTACAGAAGTTGTTGAGATGGAGAAGGTAAGTAACCTCCCCAAGGTCACATGACTGCTAAGGGTGGGGCCACAGTTTGATCTCAGGTAGTCTGAATTCCCTAATTCCTTAAGCATGATTATCAGAAAGTATAGTAGTCTGTTTTCACACTGATATAAAGAAATACCTGAGGTTGGGTAATTTTTAAAGGAAAGAGGTTTAATTGACTCAAAGTTTCACATGGCTGGGGAGGCCTCAGGAAACTTACAATCATGGCAGAAGGGGAAGTCCTTCAGGAAACTTACAATCATGGCAGAAGGGCAGTAAGTCCTCAGGAAACTTACAATCATGGCAGAAGGGCAGTAAGTCCTCAGGAAACTTACAATCATGGCAGAAGGGCAAGTCCAACTTACATGGTGGCCGCACAGACAGTGGGAACATGTGAAGGAGCAACTGTCAAACATGTATAAAACCATCAGATCTCAGCTGGGCATGGTGGCTCACACTTGTAACCCTAGTACTTTGGGAAGCCAAGGCAGGTGGATCAACTGAGGTCGGGAGTTTGGGACCAGCCTAGCTAATGCAGTGAAATCCTGTCTCTACTAAAAATACAAAAATTAGCTGGGTGTGGTGGTGCATGCCTGTAATCCCAGCTACTCAGGAGGCTGAGGCAGGAGAATCACTGGACCCAGGAGGCAGAGGCTGCAGTGAGCCAAGATCGTGCCATGGCACTCCTGCCTGGGCAACAGAGCAAGACTCCATCCCAAAAAACAAAACAAAACAAAACAAAACAAAATCCATTAAGATCTCATGAGGACTTACTGAATATCACAAGAACAGCATGAAGAAAACTGCCCCCATGATCCAATCACCTCCCCCTAGGCCCCTCCATCGACACATCAGGATTCTGGGGATTATAATTCATGATGAGATTTGGGTGGGGACACGGCAAAACCGTATCAGAAAGTAAAGGTGGAAGTCAAGCTTGGAAGGGAGATGACATTGTAGATTATTATTATTATTATTTTGAGACGAAGTTTTGCTCTTGTTACCCAATGAAATTGTTTCTCTGATTTCATTTTCAGATGGTGTCTTGTAGATGTATAGAAATACAAGTGATAAATGATTCTATTAACCTTTTATGCTTCAGCCTTGCTGAACACTATTTTTTTTTTTTTTTTTTTTTTGAGATGGAGTTTCACTCTTGTTGCCCAGGCGGGAGTGCAATGGCGCAATCTTGTCTCACTGCAACCTCTGCCTCCCGGGCTCAAGTGATTCTCCTGCCTCAGCCTCCCAAGTAGCTGGGATTACAGGCATGCACCACCATGCCCGGCTAATTTTGTATTTTTAGTACAGATGGGCTTTCTCCATGTTGGTCAGGCTGGTGATGCACCCGCTTCAGCCTCCCAAAGTGCTAGGACTACAGGCATGAGCCACCATGCCCAGCCAGATTAGTATATTTTTAAAAGAATTTTTCATATTTTTTTATTTTTTATTTTTTTTTGAGACAGAGTCTCACTCTGTTGCCCAGGCAGTGGCACAATCGTTGCTCACTGCAACCTCCACCTCCTGGGTTCAAGTGATTCTCATTCAAGTGCCTAAGCCTCCTAAGTAGCTGGGATTACAGGAGCCCACCACCATGCTCAGCTAACGTTTGTATCTTTAGTAGAGATGGGGTTTCACCACGTTGTTCAGGCTGATCTCGAACTCCTGACCTCAGGTGATCCACCTGCCTTGGCCTCCCAAAGTGCTGGGATTACAGGCGTGAGCCACCACTCCCGAACAGAACAAATTTTTTTTGATGTGGATTTTAAAATGCCTCCCCTTCTTTCAACATTGATTAAGTCCCTTCTACATGCCACACACTGTATGTGTGAAATAGTCCCAACTCTCAATGAGTGTAGGCAGATACACAAACAAGAACTTAAGGAAGTCAGTTTTCTGAGACCATACTGCTGGACAGTATATGAACCTGGGATACAAACCCACCTCTATTTGACCTCAAATTTGATCCTGGGGTGGTTTTAATTTTATTCTGGGAATTTGAGTCATTGAACCATAAAAAGGTGAAAAGTCTCTGTCAGATGTGTGTGTAGTGGTCTGTACAACAAGGAAGGACTGAAGGAAGCAATCAAACCAATTAAGAGACTTTCTCTAAAGGCAGAGTAATGCTAAGGGCAGTGGCAGTGACAAAAGTGGAGGAAAAAGTCTGTGATCATTTGGGAGACAGAATAGGAAGTGCTTGGTCATGAGATGTGAAAGAAGACAGGAAGTAGAGGGAAAACAGAGCTGCTCAGGCTCTGCTGGGGAAGACTGGGTATGTAGCAGTGCCTTCCTCCTGGCAGAGAATGTAGGAAGAGAAATGGGTAAGGAGGAAAAGATAGTTTTTTACTCTCAGTGTCACATTAAAATGGAACTCTCTGGTCAAAAGTTGAATATAAACCTCTGTAGGCTAAGTCCATTTGTGACATCCCAACATATGTTTTCAAAAATAACACACATACTAAATCAAGCCATTAAGAGTAACTGAGGAAATTTCCTAAAATTTACATGCTAAAAATGTCACCATTTTTCATTTATTACTTTCATGGAGCAACTTTGAATCTATGGTTACAGCAAGTGAGGCATCTTGTATAAAATAAAGCTAATACATGGAAAAAAAGCATTTAAAATTCTATTGTTCTCAGAGAATGGAGAAAGCAACTGAAGCCATGGGCGTGGAGGTGACTGCCTTGACAAGTTGTGTACAGTAAGGAGAACTGGGAAGAAAGAAGACCTAGAGAATAGGGTGATTTACACGGCATTAAGTGAAGCTTGCAAAAGTGAGCACTGGGAGTCAAGAGACGTGTATCAATCAGGAATGGCTGCTCCTGTGAGTTGTTAGAAAGGAGGTGATGCCTTCTTCTCATTTCTATAACAGCAGCACCTAGCACAGTGCCTGTTCAATAGGTACTCAACATGTATTATCCCAATGCAGAGTCAAATTCTGCCAAGAGGGCAGGAAAGCTACAAATCAGCTATGGCAACTTAGTGATTGGGCTTGTGTGTGTGTGTGAGCGAGCTGGATGTCAGGCAGTGGGTAAAGTAGTGAACTGGAGGTGAGAAAACAATGACACAAACTCAGGGCTTCTTTTCCCAAGTATTTGGCTGAGAAGAGAGATGTAGTATTAAAGGGAGATATGTGGTAAAGGAAGCCTTTTATTCCAAGATTCAACAAAAGTGTGAGTATACTTCTATGTTAAAGGGAAAGAGCCAAAAGAGAAAACACATTTTTGAGGTTAGAAGAGAAGGAAGAATGAATGCAGAAGGGCCCCAAAAGGCACAGGTGCATGCAATCCAGATCAGGGACAGATTAGCTTTGGACTCCTACAAAAGCAAGAAGGGAGAAAGGACCATGTGACTCTAGAGATATTTCTGGTAAAGGAAAGGTTTAGGAAAAGATCTTTTGATGACCTTTATTTTAACAGACTTTTTTTTTTTTTTTTTGAGATGGAGTCTTGCTCTGTCACCCAGGCTGGAGTGCAGTGGCACAATCTCGGCTCACTGCAACCTCTGCCTCCTGAGTTCACGCCATTCTCCGGCCTCAGCCTCCAGAGTAGTTGGGACTACAGGCACCCGTTACCATGTCCAGCTAATCTTTTGTATTTTTAGTAGAGATGGGGGTTTCACCGTGTTAGCCTGGATGGTCTCGATCTCTTGACCTCGTGATCCGCCTGCCTTGGCCTCCCAAAGTGCTGGGATTACAGGCGTGAGCCACTGCGCCCGGCTACAGACTTAAAAAACAAAACAAAACAAAAAAACTACTGTGGGAAAAAGGATATTATGTATAGAAAAGTCTACACTTCTTGATACAACTAACTAAAAAAAAGCCTGATACACCAAACAAAACCCAAATAATGTCTTCCCTAAAAGTGGGTAACTTGAAAAGCAATTCGAGTAAAAATCAAGGAGTTCAATTATAAATAAGTATATCAACAAAGTGAAAGATAGGTTTTATTTTTCCCACAAGAAGTTAAAAGAAATAACAGCAACTTTAGAGGAAGAGGAAAAAATAATAAGAAAATTATTTGCAGTTGCAAAATGTGTGAATATTTACAAACTCTAACATATAACTACAAAACGGACGAGAAGAATCATCATCATAGGAAGCAAAGGGTCATTTCGAAAATCAGAGGAGGGATGATGCATATTTTATTTAATTCTGTGGAAAAAATTTAAGTAACATTTGAGGACAAAAATAGGTGATATGTTGAAATGCGGGAAACCACAGTGGAAGGTAAAAGAATTCCAGAAAGCTCAGTTTCAGTAACCAGTATCTAGTAAAATCTTCAGGACCTAGAGGCTACAATCTGCATTAATAGTGTCTGAAGACCTAGAAATGTCATTAAATACCATTTTGGATAATTCTTGTAGACTTGAGATGATGTCTATTTAAAGTTACAAAATAGTGCCTGTATTTCTGTATTCATTACAGAAAACAACTGGATATGGAAAAGAAACTAACATGCTATGCCACAATCTCTAAAGAAAGATTAGGGAAGTTTCAGCTTAAAGCAAGAATAATCACAATAAAGTCTTACAACCCTTTGCAAGCATATAGGAAAAACATACAAAAAGTTTGTAATCATCTTTTCTTAAGCTAAGAGAACAGAAAAAAACAAGAAAAAATAAATTATAAAATGAAACTTTGGTTTAGAGGTAAGAAACATTTGATGACAGTCAAGAGATCAGGGTTGTACAGTGTATTATGCGAATGTTGTGGCTTATTGGTTTCATCTTGGATATCATAACCTGACATTTTGTAAACGTGATTTTTCATGGGAATTTTTTCAGGTGCCATATAAAGTCCTGTCCCAGTAGAAGTGAATAATAATCTTCCATATTCTTGAGATATCTTAATGAATGGCATCTTCTACAGTCTTCCATTGTTTAGTCCTTGGAGATACACTCATTAGTGACTGTTAAGGTACCTGAGTTATTAGGTGCCTGTAGACTATGCCCAGTGACATGTGCATTAGATACATGCTCCCTAGCTGCGCTGACACTGACTGAAGCTGTGAGGTTTCACAATGACATGTCAGCCAAATACATATGCTCAGATTTACCATTTATCAAGAGGTCTTCACACTATCAATTATGCAATTATCATTCTACACACAGGCAGTGATAAAGGGAGTAAAAAACCACAGCCATAGCTCGGGAGACCAATGTACCTCCAGAAGAGTCCTGTGGGTCCAGAAGCCCTTTGGATGCTGGTCAGAGGCTCCTCTTGGGCAGAGATCACAGCAGCAGCCAAGAGGTCTGGAGAAATCCTTAGAGTTCTCATGGACAAAGCTTGTGAAGGCATCTTAGACAAGACCTTGTCTTTGCTGGTTTTATGATCCTCTGCAGATGGGTCTATTCTCATTATCTCAGCCACCTTTCACTTCCTATCAGTTCAGTTCAGGCCTCTCATGATCCCAGGCAGCAGTAGTTGTTATCACGTGAGTTCATTCATATATGTTTATCTTTTTGGGGATCGGGGGACAACTTCACTGTGGACTTAATTCTACTGGAGATGAGTGACCCCATTTTAAGACAACAGGATCACAAATTATTATCACATATCATCAGGGCAGACAATAGCTACTCCCTGGGGCTGAAAGCAGGTAACTCCATTTATTCTGCAAACATTCTGTCTTGATTATGGTGCCAGTTGCTGCGAGGGATTTCCTTTCCACCACCTGTTTTTCACAAGGTTTGAGTCTGAACTGCTAACATTCTACTGATTTGTGGGTGAAGGGACTGACTGCACCATCCTAGCCTGTTAGAGCCCTTGCCCCAATACTTCCACTTTGTTTTCCACCTTGTCCAGAACTACAGTCCATTAATCCCCTCATTTTCTCTCTTAAGAGAATAAACAGGCCAGGCGCAGTGGCTCACGCCTGTAATCCCAACACTTTGGGAGGCCGAGGTGGGTGGATCATCTGAGGTCGGGAGTTCGAGACCAGCTTCACCTACATAGTGAAACCTCATCTCTACTAAAAAAAAAATCACAAAAACTAGCCGGGCGTGGTGGCAGGTGCCTGTAATCCCAGCTACTTGGGAGGCTGAGGCAGGAGAATCCCTTGAACCCGGGAGACGGAGGTTGCAGTGAGCCAAAACTGTGCCACAGCACTCCAGCCTGGGCGACAGAGCAAGACTTCCTCTCAAAAAAAAAAAAGAGAGAGAGAGAGAATAAACAACACATCTCACGTACACACCCACATCCCTCTTACCCCAAATACCAAACACACAAAAATCTAATCTGTCTCCTTCTACCTAAGCAATTTTAGATAGTCACTTTCTCATAATTACCTTAAGCTCCCTGACTTGCTGCTCGTCCTCTCTCTGGCAAAATCTCATCCCTGGATGAGCCCCACTTTGTGTTTGCTCAATGACACCACTCAGCTGAACCAGAAAAAATATCAAAAAGTGGTCAGAGATATCATCATAAATTCAAATTACTTACACAAAAATTGGCCCTAAATGTTTCTAGAAATCAATAAAAGTTTTGTTTCTCCAATGACATCATTTCTTCAGAAACCCAACATGTATAACCTATTTTTTCTATGTTCTTCTAACATTTATTCAACTTCTCTCATCTGATATGTTGCCAAATCATTCAAAGAGAATATATATCCCATTAGGCAAGAGCCGACCATATTCTCATCACCTGAGAAAATAATATGCACAGGATGCGCCCACCTCACCTTTCTCAGCCTCATCGTGTCAGAAAAAGTACCCCTCTTTTTGTCACAAGGCAAATCTGAGATAAAAGATTTAGATGGCTTGTAATTCCAGCACTTGGGGAGACCAATGCAGGCAGATTATTTGAGTCTAAGAGTTCGAAAGAAGCCTAAGCAACTTAGGGAAACTGCATCTCTCAAACAAATACAAACCATTAGCCTAGCATGGTGGTGTGGTGGCACATGCCTGTAGTCCAGCTACTCAGGGTGGGGAGCACTGAGGTGGGAGGATCACCTGAGCTGGAAGGTTGTGGCTGCAGTGAGCCGTGATCACGTCACTGCACTCCAGCCAGGGCAACAGATACTTTTAAAAGGATCTTCTCTGTTAAAAATAATCAAATAAACAGGT
This sequence comes from Symphalangus syndactylus, assembly GCF_028878055.3. Lineage (NCBI taxonomy): Eukaryota > Metazoa > Chordata > Mammalia > Primates > Hylobatidae > Symphalangus > Symphalangus syndactylus. The sequence continues at coordinate 86,819,518 of NC_072426.2, forward strand.
GGCCATGAGGCTGAGGCGGCGGCAGTGCACTCAATTCCTCCTTAAATAAACCAAAATTTGACTCAGTGTAAATAATAAAAGGAAACTTAAGCTTAACCAATCAGAAACCACCAACTAACATGTAACTAGAGACTTCCCACTGTAATGTTCCAAATGAGGCCACTGCTCCACTTTACCCAATCAAGTATTTTATTTTTCTTCCACGTTCACCATATAAATTTCTTCCCCCACCCTCCCTAAGCCTCTCTGTTGGACCCCTGAGCTGCTTGCAGTCTGGAGCTGCCTAGTTTATACATTTCTGATGCTCAAATATATTTTCTAATGTTTCAAAGTGGCTCTGGTATAGGAGGTTGTTGGTGGAGTGACCCGAGAGTGTACAGGAATTGAGGCCATATGAGACAGGAATTGAGAGTGTACAGGAATTGAGGCCATATGAGATCTCTGGACTCTGCATTCCATTTTACTGTACACTCAAAACTACTCTAAAATAATAATATATCTTTAAAAATCTATAACTATCATGTAGCCCTTTTCAAGTCTCCAACTGGTTGGAGCCAGTTCGATTAAAGCTCAGAAAAAACTGGTTAATAAGCTAGTTCTGACCCAACTGGCAAGAAGAGGCAGGAAAGACCCAGGTCAGGGGAGTATATTGCACATGCATGCACCAGGAAACTGGAGGAAGCTTGGAGGCCCTTTAGCCTGGTCCTGAGCCTGCTGAAACTGCAGTTACAGGCACAGATGCCTGGGGCACCAATCTGAATCTGCCAACATCCCAGGCCACACGAAGACAAATGCGCAGAGTCTCCTCTGCGATCAGTAGCTAAGGATGTTAGGCCATGATTGGACTAGGATGGGAGATGAACTGAGAACTATAGATTCTGTAGGCTTTTGTTGTCTCTTCCCACCCCAAAGCAACAAGTGATGAACACACACACACACACACACACCCCACAGTGACTAACAGGATCTCCCTCCAGGGAATTTGCAGAGAGGGGAGCAGAAAACATCCCAGGAGCCTTTCACAGCTACTTCCTTGAGCCCCCTTTCAGACAGTGCCGTCTAGACCTGTCTCAGCCCAAGCATCACCACACTGATATACAGAAGCTGGCATCCTTACCTGAAATTCAACATCAAGAAATGATCTCTTCTACTCAACACTGATAGAAATATCTCTAAGCAACGTCCTCATTGGCAGGGGTGGAGTGGGGGAGTTTCTTAGAAAGTGAGGCCTCTGCCTACCACCTAGAGAACCTGGAAATTTCCATCTGTGCCACAAAGTCCAAATCACTGGCCACTGCCCCAGTGTATGGCAGATTAGAACATCTCTCCATTAGATCTGGGTTTCTATTCCATTGAGTGAAACGGCTTTTCTATTACAGGAACAGAATAAGGGATCAAAAGGGTCTTACAACTGAACTCCAGTGTACAGTCTGCACAGACACTAGGCTTGTGCAAATATGACAGCGAGGTCCCAGGACCCTTAAGCCAGCTCAATGTACTGAGTTTCAGGAAACAGTGAGATACATTCAGCAAAACAGTGGGCTTCACACTGAAAGAAGTCAATCCAAGTAAACACACATCACACATCACACGCACACACGCACACATATACACACACACCCCTGCAGACACTCTAGTGGCCAATAGGTCCTCTCACCAAGAACCTGCAATCAGGAGAGCAGAAAGCCTCCCAGGGGTCCACCACTGCCCTTTTTGGAGCCCCTTATCAGCCAGCCAGCCCCAGGACAGCACTGTCTGATCCTGGTCCAGCCCAAATCGCCATCACCCTGTGTTGTGGGAGCTGGCCACTTCACCAGAAACTCTGTGTCAGAAAAATTTCTCTTCCTTTTATGTCCGGAATTGGTGGGTTCTTGGTCTCACTGACTTCAAGAATGAAGCCACGGACCCTCGCGGTGAGTGTTACAGCTCTTAAGGTGGCGCGTCTGGAGTTGTTCGTTCCTTCTGATGTTCGGATGTGTTTGGAGTTTCTTCCTTCTAGTGGGTTCGTGGTCTCGCTGGCTCAGGAGTGAAGCTGCAGACCTTCGTGGTGAGTGTTACAGCTCTTAAAGCAGCGCGTCTGGAGTTGTTCGTTACTCCCAGTGGGCTCGTGGTCTCGCTGGCTTCAGGAGTGAAGCTGCAGACCTTCTCGGTGAGTGTTACAGCTCATAAATGCAGTGTGGACCCAAAGAGTCAGCACTAGCAAGATTTATTGCAAAGAGTGAAAGAACAAAGCTTCCACAGTGTGGAAGGGGACCCGAGCAGGTTGCCACTGCTGGCTCGGGCAGCCTGCTTTTATTCTTTTATCTGGCCCCACCCACGTCCTGCTGATTGGTAGAGCCCAGTGGTCTCTTCTGACAGGGCGCTGACTGGTGTGTTTACAATCCTTGAGCTAGATACAGAGTGCTGATTGGTGAATTTACAATTCTTGAGCTAGACATAAAGGTTTTCCAAGGCCCCACCAGAGTAGTAGCTAGATACAGAGTGTCGACTGGTACACTCACAAACCCTGAGCTAGACACAGGGTGCTGATTGGTGTGTTTACAAACCTTGAGCTAGATACAGAGTGCCGATTGGTGTATTTACAATCCTTGAGCTAGACATAAAGGTTTTCCAAGGCCCCACCAGAGTAGCTAGATACAGAGTGTCGACTGATGCATTCACAGACCCCGAGCTAGACACAGGGTGCTGATTGGTGTATTTACAATCCCTGAGCTAGACATAAAGGTTCTCCACATCTCCACCAGACTCAGTAGCCCAAATGGCTTCACCCAGTGGATCCTGCACCAGGGCTGCAGGTGGAGCTGCCTGCCAGTCCCACGCCGTGTGCCCGCACCCCCAGCCCTTGGGTGGTCGATGGGACTGGGCGCCGTGGAGCAGGGGGCAGTGCTCGTCGGGGAGGCTGGGGCTGCACAGGAGCCCACAGAGGCGGGGGAAGGCTCAGGCATGGCGGGCTGCAGTCCCGAGGCCTGCCCTGCGGGAAGGCAGCTAAGGCCTGGCGAGAAATCAAGCGCAGTGCCAGTGGGCTGGCACTGCTGGGGGACCCAGTACACCCTCCCCAGCTGCTGGCCTGGGTGCTAAGCCCCTCATTGCCCGGGGCTGGCAGGGCCGGCCGGCTGCTCCAAGTGAGGGGCCCGCCAAGCCCACACCCACCCAGAACTCCAGCTGGCTCGCAAGCGCCACTTGCAGCCCCGGTTCCCGCTCGCACCTCTCCCTCCGCACCTCCCTGCAAGCTGAGGGAGCCGGCTCCCGCCTTGGCCAGCCCAGAAAGGGGCTCCCACAGTGCAGCGGTGGGCTGAAGGGCTCCTCAAATGCCACCAAAGTGGGAGCCCAGGCAGACGAGGCGCCGAGAGCAAGCGAGGGCTGTGAGGACTGCCAGCATGCTGTCACCTCTCACTTTTACAATGATGAGGGGGAACCTTCAGACAGTGTCTGATTAGGGTGGGTGGAGGGGGGGTTTCCCAGAAAGTCAGGCAGGGCAGGGCTGAAGCCCTCTGGGTTACCTGAGTGCTTTTGATATGAAGGCAGGTAAGACTGGACAGGTGGGGATGTTAATGAAGGGATGGACTAGGGTGTGCTGAAGAACTCCACTTGGGCTCTGCACACCAGGGAAAATGACCATAAAACATCCCATCTTCACTGCTCAGAGAAGGCTAGATCTGCTGTGAGCTAGAAAGCCATGTGGGGGCAGCTGATGAGTCATCAAAGGGGAGAAATCTGAGAGCCATGTGCTCCACAGGCCTCTGGTCCTTGTTCAGGCAGCAGGGCACTGTGAGATGTGGCTCCTTGGTCCCTTCCAGCCACCACCTTGATTGCCTGCTGCAGGGAAAGAGACTGAAGCCCAAGAATGGGGTCTTGCTCACCATAGGATGATGGCTCAGTGTGCAGAGCTGAGCTATGCATGGCCCAAGAGGCAGAAGGTGGGGATGACCCAGGCTGAGCTGCGGGAGCCAACTGAACATGTACTTGCTAAGAAGCTGTGGGCTAAGATGCCTTGGGACCCCAGTCTGGGTCTAGAATTGTAACAAAACAGGCTACTGGTAAAAGTTCTTGGGAAGCCAACTCACTTTTGCTGTCATCCGTGGGCAAACATACCAAGCCTCACCACTTCCCACTCCCTCTGAAAGCCACCTGCCCCTCTGATTGACCACACCACAATGGTGTCACTCTGTAAGGCACAGGTAGACAATGCATCCGGCCATGCACACTCCAGGGCCCACACATGTCCAGAATACACTGGTTCTTGTTGAGACTCCACTCTTCCAACTCAGACAAAAGCTCCCCAATCTCCTCAGCCACTCCCAACAACTGGAGGCCTGAAAACTTTCATGCATGCCGCTACGGTCTAAAGCACTTGTGGCGGTTTTGATTTTCATTTTCCTGATAATCAGTGATGTTGAGCACCTTTCCATATGCCTTTTCACCAACTGGATGTCTTCTTTGGCTAAATGTCTATTCAAATCCATTGCCCATTTACAAATCTGCTTTTTTGTAGGCTTCTTGATGTTTTTCTCTTTTTTTTCCTATTTATTTATACAAGTTCCTTAGGTACTTTTTTAAATGATTTTCAATTCCACTGCCCAGTTATAAATCTGTCTTTTTTTTTTTTTTTTTTTTTTTGAGATGGAGTTTTGCTGTTGTTGCCCAGGCTGGAGTGCAATGGTGCGATCTTGGCTCACAGCAACCTCCACCTCCCAGAGTTAAGCAATTCTCCTGCCTCAGCCTCCTGAGTAGCTGGGATTACAAGCATGTGCCACCATGCCCAGCTAATTTTTGTATTTTTAGTAGAGACGGGGTTTTTCCATGTGGGTCAGGCTGGTCTCAAACTCCCGGTCTCAGGTGATCCATCCACCTCAGCCTCCCAAAGTGCTGGGATTACAGACATGAGCCACTGTGCCCGGCCAATTATCCCTTTTTGTGTTTTTTTGGGGGGTGGGGGGAAGAACAGAGTCTCGCTCTGTCACCCAGGCTGGAGTGCACTGGTGTGATCTCGGCTCACTGCAGCCTCTGCCTCCCAGGTTCCAGCGATTCTCCTGACTCAGTCTCCCAGGTAGCTAAGATGATGGGCATGCAACACATGCCCAGCTAATTTTTGTATTTTTAGTAGAGACAGGGTTTCACCATGTTAGCCAGGCTAGTCTCAAACTCCTGACCTCAGGTGATCCGCCCACCTCGGTCTCCCAAATTGTTGGGATTACAGGCGGGAGCCACCACTCCCAGCCCCATTTTGTGTTTTAACATCAGTCAACACTCCTATTTTAAAATAATAACAATGAATGGCGGTACCTTAGAACAAGGGAATTATACATCTTTCTCTTGTCGTAGTGGAGACATTTTGTCTATAAAATGTTATTCACGGATGAATTCATGAGAACATTACTGTGAATTTTAAATCCATATACAAGTGTATGCTCATTCATGAATATTTCAATAAAATAAAACTAATAACAAAAAAGAATTCCAGACTTGAAGCAGTTTCAGGAAAAAGGAGTTGGCAGTATGAAGTAAAATAGCAAAAAATGTTTTTTTTTAAAAAATGGGTATATTTGTGTCTACAACTTTTTTTTCAATTATAGCATTAGACAATGTGTATATATATACATATATAAAGCAATGGAAGTAGCATTGTTTTCATACTAGTCTAGAATATTAAAATATATGTAATATGTGATCAGCAAAATAATGGCCCCCCAAAGGTGTCCACAGATTCCTAGAACCTTACATGAAAACGGTACATCATGCATGTGATTCAGGTAAAGACCCTGACATGAGGAGACTACCCTGGTGCTGTGGAATGAACGTTGTGTTCCATCAATGTTCATGTGTTAAAATCCTAACCCTCAAGGTGATGGTATTAGGAGGTTAAGCCTTACGGGAGACTCTGCCCTCATGACTGGGATTAGCATCCTTATTAAAGGCACAAGGGAGCTTGTTTGTTCCTCTCACCATGTGAAGACACAGCAAGAAGGAAACCTCTATGAGAAAGCAGACCTTCACCAGACACCAAAACTGCTGCCACCTGGATCTTGCACTTCTCAGCCTCCAGCGCTATGAGAAACAAAGTTCTGTTATTTATAAGCTACCTGGTCTAATGCATTTCCTTGTAGCAGCCTGTATGGATTAGGACAGTGGGCTCATGTGGATGATGACGGTGTCTCCATTCAGGACTAAGTAAACACAAGTCCTTAACGGTGGAAGAGAAGGGGGAAGGAAAGAGCCACAGAGACATGTGGCCATAGAAGAAGGGTCCATGAGATGCAAGGCTGCTAATGGTGAGAGTGGAGAAAAGCCCAAAGCCAAAAAATGCAGGCAGACTCCAGAATGTGGAAAAGGCGAGACAAAAGATCCTCTACAGCCTGTAGAGATGAAGGTAGCCTTTCCAACACCTAGATTTTAGCCCAGTGAGATCCACATCACACTCTGACATACAGGAGTGTAATAAATTTGTTTTACACCCTGACATGGTGGTAGTTTGTTGTAGCAGCAATGGACTAGTAATATATAAATATATATATAAACACACACACACACACTACCCCCCCACCGCACATTCACACACACATAACTATATATATATATCCTGCCCTTCAAAATTGAAGCAGATAAACTATACATTAGCACTAACTTAGCTGGGTGTGGTGGCACATGCCTGTAGTCCCAGCTACTCAGGAGGCTGAGAGGGAGGATCACTTGAGCCCAGGAGTTTAAGATCAGCCTGGGCAAACACACTGAAGCCACATTTCAAAAACAAACAAACAAAAAACACAACAAATCTTTGATTAAGCTCATTTCCCAAATTTGAAGAGGAGACAATTATTAGATAAAGAGGAGAAAAGAGAAAGGTAGAGCTGCTGACTTCTGTGGTGGAAGCACAGGCACAGGCCCAAACATACTCCTGTCCTCCTGGCTTTCCTGTCCCTTCTCATAAGGGACACAGGAACCTCTCAAACTGAACCATGGATCACAGACCCATACTCAGAACTCAATACAGTTTTGTTCTATGATTTTTTATATATCTGTGTCCTTGTTTCTGCCTCCCATTCCCAACTCCCTTACTCTAGTTAGAAAAAAATGACTATTACCAAATATGAGTACATCCTCATGTACTAATGCCAACTGATCACCAGCTGGTTTTCTTCTTTTACAAAGTCATAAATCTTTAGGCTTTAACACATCTTCCAAGCAACAGAATGTTATTTTCCAGTTCATTAACACAAATTCTATATTTAAAATGAAGACTTCACAAGTTGATTTAAATAACATATTAACGAAAATAGACTGGCCATGGTTCAAACTGACATTTTAATTAAATGTGATGATAGGTTGAGTAACCTAGCAGTACTCTAAAATGACTTTTGGTTATGGCTTTTTCCATATTATGTTTAGGCTGAGGCATCCCTAAATGATTCAATCGTAATTCCCCTTCTTAAACATGAGATTTATCTTTACAAAATAATTTATTTTCTTAAAATTAAAAGCTAATTCTATAGTTCATGCATACATAATCTCAGTAGATATCAGCTGTATGTGTACACACATACATATAGGTATTTGTATATACACACATTACATAATTAAAAAAAACTTATTAGTAGGGTACCACCACGAAGACAAACAGGCTTTGTGTAATGTGATGGAAACACAATTGCAGGACAAACAACAGGCTGCTGTGAGGGCTGTATTTACCCTTTCTGCTCTAAGACTTGGAAAAAAATTCGATAATGGATATTTAATCCCCATAACAGAAAATTTAGGGTGCAGAAAACTTCCCACAATTTTTATAGACAATGGCAATAGAAAGGCATTCAATGCAGGGAATACACAATGTGACAGTATACAAAAATAAGGAGGTTGATGGTTTAGATTTAGAGACGAGAAAGAAATAGTAGATGATGTCATAATTCTCCTTTTATGGAGTTATGAAAATTCTTCATTTGATATATGGTCAGGTGCTTTCAAATGTCAATGAGAAAAATATTTAAAGGAAGAATCAAATCTAAGACGTAGAGAGATCTTTATAAAAGTGACCTTCAGGCCAGGCACAGTGGCTCACACCTGTAATCCCAGCATTTTGGGAGGCCCAGGTGGGCAGATCACGAGGTCAGGGGATCAAGACTATCCTGGCCCACATGGTGAAACCGCGTCTCTACCAAAATACAAAAAATTAGCCAGGAGTGGTGGTGTCTGCCTGTAGTCCCAGCTACTCGGGAGGCTGAGGCAGGAGAATCACTTGAACCCGGGAGGCAGAGGTTGCAGTGAGCTGAGATAGCACCACTGCACTCCAGTCTGGTGACAGAGCAAGACCCCATCTCAAAAAAAAAAAAAAAAAAAAATTTATTCTAATTAGGTATAATCATCAGCACATTCTTGAGCACAACTATGCACACAGGCACTTCCGCATTCACAAGTCATGCTGTGTGCACACACTGATGCCCCTAGATTCCTTTTTTGAAGACATGGTGTCTTGGTGTGTCACCCAGGCTGGAGAGCAGTGTTAGGATCATAGCTCACTGCAGTCTCAAACTCCTGGGTTCAAGTGATCCTCCTACATCAGGCTCCTGAGTAGCCTGAACTACAGGAATGAGCCACCATGCCCAGCCAATGTTTTCATTTTTTTTGTAGAGATGAAATCTTGCTACGTTGCCCAGGCTGGTCTCCTGCCTTGCCCTCCCAACATGCTGAGATTACAGGTGTGAACCATTGTGCCCAGCCACTGGATTCTTTATTAAGAAGAAAACTTGTTTGCTGACATGTAGGCAATGAATTGATGAATAGTAGTTCATAAATTACTAATTTACAAGTCAATATAAATGAGTTGAGTAAACACAAAGTAACAGCATAAATTAATAAACAGCTTACGACTTCAAGTTTCTTTTTTTCCTTTAAAATGTAGCTCTGACAGAGACTACTACTTGTCCATTCCATGGAAAAGTCAGAGATGGTTAAAATGTCAGAGGTACACTTACTAATACCTTGCTGCCTTTTGTGTAGCTTCCTTTCAGTACTTCACCAGTTGGGATTGACACACATCTCCAGCTGGGTTCAGGAGCCAGACAGGAGCACACAGAATGGGGAATCCAAAGCCATCTCTGACACTAAAAGCAATGAAAACAAAAATAACCAAACATATTATCAAGAAATGAATAAGAGATCGATATCAAATACAGTAAGAAGAGAAGAAAGCATTTAATCTGCCAGGCTTTCATTCTGACAAAATAATTTACAACACGCATGTCTCTATGTGACATGTGTGAATAGAAAAAGAAGAGGTGACAATAGAGTAAAGGATTCCTCTTCCAATTGTCTGTGATCTATCCAACCTTTGTTACAGGTCAGAGAGTTCTCCAATTTATAAATAAACAACAGAGATAATGTGGCAACCAGGACACAGAGACGTACTGAGAGTACCGCTCAGCTCTCTGTCTAGGCCTGATTCTGATGATCCCTGACAATGAGCGCTGTGAAACTTACAGCAGATCAATACACATACACACAAACACACAAAAGAGATACTTCATAGGCAAAAAGCACCAAAGATATAAAATAAAATGCCTGAAAGACCATAAAACGACTTCTGATGAAATGCTGTTTTCATTTTGCAGTAGTAAAATATTCACCACCAAACCTACAATTAGCTTAAAAATTACAGTAAGTACAGTACTTTTGGATCCCATCTCCAATTCACACCTTATCAACATGTAATAATCACACTGTAACTACAACAAAGCTGGATGGACTTTATATGCTGAATACAACTTGTACACTAAGAAGGAAATTTTTTGAAATACTGAGAATACAACATTTGTATGCCATGCTCTATTTCACAAGTTAAAAGAAAATACAATCATTTCTATTTTTAAATGTATTGAAATAAAATACAGAAAAGAGTATTCTAATACCAGTTAACATTAAGAGAATATAGCTCTAAACCAAAGATCTTGGATCTTCTAGAAAGACAAAATCAATCGGTATAAATTTGGGTAAGAAAAAAAAATTAAGAGATCAAGAAAGGAGAGAAGACATTCGCACAGAATCATCTCCAAAAATGGCTTTCCGACGCATTCGACCAGTTTTCAAGTCCATTTGTTTTTCCTCCTTTGGCATCAACAGCCTATATTACCAAGGAAATGCAAAATAATTCAATTTGTACATTAATCAGCTAATCTAGAAGTGGCAATATAGTCAATGAAAATACAAAGAAACAGAAAATGTCAATGAATTGCTTAAGATGTTTAAGATGACGTAGTGTAGGGAAAAAATTATCTGATAAACACTGGAAGAGTTAACAAGCAAACTCAGGCATGGTTCCCTAACACCACACTTCAAAAGAACTTACAGAGAGAATAAAGGAATAACCGTTAAAAAAAAATCGAATTTTAGAAAAAAATTGCTGAAAAGGGAAGTTAGTGTTTTGTAGATCTTCTGGAAAACTGATTAATTTCTAAGCTAAAAACACATGATCCTTAAGAGAAATGGCTGAGTCCAGGCCCAAGGCAGGAAGAGGACAAAATGAGCCTGGATCCTCTTGTTCTGTCAGAAAGTAAGAAATGCTCAAAGACTAACAGAGACAGTTGAAAGGGCACAGGAGACAGGCTGAAGGCTCCCGCAGCCGAATCTGGGACAGCATAGGCATCAGAAAGAACAATGACAGTGATGGAAAATAACCCATGGAATAAAATGCAAGTGCATTAGTCAGCAGTGATACCAAAATAAAGGGGAGAAGAGAAAGCTCTTTGTTAAAAATGCCAGGTAACAAACGTAGAAGGAATGACAGAGGAATAACATCCATTTTAAGTCACCAGTGCCATAACTGATAGAGAAGATCATCAGGGGGCTAAAATCACTGGATGAAAGAAAACTATATGAAGCTTTTTAACGTAGCACAATAGATAAAAGTATCAAAACATAAATTAGAAAAAACTAAAAATCATACCATAAGAGATGGATAAGTTAGAATACAGGAATGACAGGCCAGGCATAGTGGCTCACATATGTAATCCCAGGATTTTGGGAGGGCAAGTCGAGAGGATTGCTTGAGCCCAGGAGTTCAAGACCAGCCTAGGCAACATAGTGAGAACTCATCCCTAGAACAAAACAAAAAAAAAATATCTGGGAGTGGTGGTGCACTCCTGTAGTCCTAGCTATTTGTGGGGCTGAAGTGGGAGGATCACTTGAGCCTGGGAGTTCAAGGCTGCAGTGAGCCAAGATCACGCCACTGCACCCCAGCCTGGGAGACAAAGTGAGACCTTATCTCAAAACAAAAACAAAAACAAAGAAACCACAATAACAAAAAAAATTGGTAACAACAAAATCATGACTACATAAAGACTGTATAGAAAAAAATGCTCAGAATATAGAAATAAAATTATGTATTTTACCTGTAACTATATTAGAAGAGAGTATTCTTGTAGACAAGGATGACTAGAAGGATACGCAAAAATGAAAATAGCTAATAACACTCATTATGTCAGGCACTGTGGTAGGCAGTCTATGCACATTGTAACAAATTACATACTACGTTATCTCAAAATATTCAGATAAATTTTACTGGGAGTCATAAATCAATACAACAAAATCAATGTTTTGCAAACATCCACTAAGCATAAAGGTATACAAATTCCCAACCCAGGCTGAAAAATAATTCACTTAAGCCACACATCAGTGGAAACCTACCCATGGGAGATAATACAACATAATCTAAATAAAACTTTCAGAGACAAGGCATGTGGCTTCTGGACAGCCACAAACTCCCTGACTCTGCTCTAGTGTTTTGGCCACCAAAAGAAAGTCAAGTGGCATCAGGTCTCTTAAAAACCAAAAAAGCAACCTATGGAAGATGGCGTGGTATTTGAGGAATATTTGAGGTCTGTTGAAAAATGCATCCTGTATTTTTTTTTAAGATAAGACTCCCTCGTAATGTCAGGTAAGTGAAGAGCCCTCAGAGACACATGCACACACAAAGAAAAACAAAACAACACAGAATGAATCCCACCAAAATGTGTTATGATGGCAGAATTACGGGTGATATGATCTTCTGTAATATATCTTTTTATTAAAAATAGAAAAAAAGCAGACTTATCCTTGATTATCTACAGCCTCTGACCCAAGTGGTTTGGAATCGGAAAACAGCATCACTCGACTTGAAGCCATCTTGGCATCAATGGTGGAGTAGGTGGAGATGAGACTCTAGACCAGCTCATGGCTGGGCCCCACCTCGTCCTGTCAAGGCCACCAAGAAAGGGCACGTGAGGAAAGCACAAAGATCCTGGAGAGACACTGGTTTCACTCAGTTTCTCAAAATTATCTTAGACACATTTCCTGAGAACCTTTCTTAATGCCACAGAAACCAGAGAAGAAAATCCTTACAACAAAGCTTGAAATGGATCCCCATCTTCATTAAACTTTTCCAAAGCTCAGTGAGTATATAACCTGATAACCTAAACACCTAGCTAGAAAAACCTCAGTTCCAGTGCTACAACAATGCTAGCTTTTCTAACATTTTTAAATAACCCTGCTTTTAACCCAATAAAATTCAACTACAGAACTAAGAAATAAATATTGGAAATCCACTTTAAAATAATGAGGAGACCACTGTGAATGAGAAAAAGAAAAAGACAAACGAGCGCTGGAAAGCACACTGATTTTGTAGAAACAGAAATAAGCCGTGCAGGTGCCACACTGGCAGCAGTGCCCATGCTGGGGCCACGAATCAAGGAGGCATGGAGGACAGGACTCTTCTGCTTGGTACAATGAAAAAAAGGTATTCTTTTTATTCTACATATTGACAATATGCATTTGGGCCTTTATTATAAGTACAAGAGAAAAATCTTCAATATATAAAAGCTGACTACATTACTTTTTTGGATTAAAAAATAGATTCTAAAAGAATAATGAGAGTTCAGGGCATTGACTCCTGCCTCACTGATGCCTGAAAACCGTGGCTGCCACCAAGGTCAACATAGACAGCGTCTTTGTCATACAGCACACCCCCAACTCCAGAAAGAGGCACATAAACCAGCTGCTCCTTATTTAAACAGCACTTCTTTTGTTGTTCGGGAAGAACTCAAGGGTCTGGGAGGAAACTGACGTCACTCATGGCAAAATCTTCTACCCCTGGAAGACAGGACCCAAAAAGCCAGCTTCAACTGACAAGAAGTCAGTAACTATCTACTGTTGACTGGGGGGTTAAAAACGATCCACAGTCCAAGGGCTTAACCCATGACCCTAAAGAAGGGCATTGTGCCACACTGGAACAGTGGCCCTCTAGCTACAAGACAAGAGGTCAGAGAAGAGGGATTCGGTAACACCTTTGCAGGCCTACACATAGCTGGCTTACTTTTAAAACCTCCAGCAAGGCCATCTTCCCTTGTTTGGTCATTTTTCAGTTTTCCTGAGAAATGAAGCCATCCCAAGAATCCTATGTGTAATTCTAGTACGTTCTAAAACAAGAGAATACCTGGCATGTGAATTTGGCTTTTATTTTTCAAGTGCGCTCCTCTTAAATAACCATAAAGTGACACCTGCCGGTCACATTTGATGCGTGTTCAGATATCCTCCGGGTTTGTCAAATCTTCCATCCTAGAAAAATAAACTCAATCATACAGCAGAAATGAATGCCAAAAGTTCCTATACCTCCTTTCATGTGTCAATGACTCATCACACTCTTGTCCACTAAGCACATCATTTAGAAACTAGAAAATGCAGAAATAAGGAAGCACCATTCACCATCCAGCAGAGGAAAAGGGGCAGGCACACAACTGTGTCTCTAGGCTGAAAGTGACATTCATTCCGTAAGACACCAGACAGGGAGATGACGTCCACCTGGGGTCAGGGATGAGTGAAGAACATATTCAGAAAATCCCTTTCTGGAAGAGGGAGAGCCTGTGCTCTGGGATTTGTACTGTGGCTTGCATTCTGCCAGGTGGAAAAAGGGTATTCCAGGCTGAGAAAACCACAGGACAAAGAAGAACTCAAAGGAAAGAAACTCAAGGCACACACGAAGGACTCAAGCACCCGAGCACGAAGGCAGCATCACTGAAAACTGAGGCTGAACGTAGGATGGGGCCACATCCTGTAGCCTTAAATGCTTCCAAGTCCTCCCATTTTCCTAAACATCTCATAATTTATTTACTCCCAAAGGCACAGCATCTTTGAGCAATGATAGAAGTAGACATTTTCCATCAACTACACTTCTACCTGCACTATTCAAACAGGCACAAAATAAATCCTATCAGTGTTCTTTTTCTAGCCTTTTTAGCTTTGAAATATATGGCCCAGGAAGAAAAAGTTTACAATCACTTTTTACCTGTCTGCCAGGATATAAGGGTGAGAAGTTTGCCATGTGAGAGGCCTAAACTTCATAACTGTAATAAAATGGCCCAGATTGTGGATTTCTTGGTTTTGATATTCTCCATGCACCATTCCAGAAAGGTAGAACAGCTTCGCAACCTAAACATTAAAGGAATATTAAAAATTAAATTTCAATTAAATTCTCGTCAATACTGCAACAAAATAAAAGTTCTCAACAAGAAGCAATCCTAAGAAGGGAGACTTCCAGCAAAGCCACTGTCCTGAGGCTTCCAGAGCCTTGCTGGATTCCTTCAGGACTTATTAGAACCCCACAGAGGCAGACTGCTCTGCAGCCGAGCCAGGGCATCCGTCTAAGTATGGCGAGGAGAAGGAAGTGAGACATATCAGCACAGAAACGGTTCTGTGGCCAATGGACCAGAGCAGTATGGAAAGGAAGGGGCAGTGCCTGGTCCTGTACCTGGGAGAAACTTCTGATATACTCTATTAAGTCCTGACCCCAAAACACCCAGACATTGCCTGGTGCAGCAGGTATGGAGAGAAATGAGATACACCAAGAGGCCCAGAATAACCACTCTCTTGAGGGAAACCTTCCAGAGACTGGGAACACATATACAAAGGGAATTCAGGAGGCAATTCCTAGAGAGACGTTTAGTAACATCTCTTCAGTCTTTTTGTTTGTTTGAGACTGTCTCACTCTGTCACCCAGGCTGGAGTACAGTGGTGCACTCTCAGCTCACTCCACCCTCTGCCTCCCAGCTTTGAGCAATTCTCACGTCTCAGCCTCCCTAGTAGCTGGGATTACAGGTGCACACCACCACACCCAACTAATTTTTGCCTTTTTAGTAGAGACAGTGTTTGGCCATATTGCCCTGAGCGCGAAACTCCTGGCCTCAAGCGATCCACCTGACTCTGCCTCCCAAAGTGCTGGGATCACAGGCATGAGCCACTGTGCCCAGCCTCTTCAGTCTACTTTAAAAGGATTATACTGTTAGTTTCTAACAATTATTTCTCTTCCTACCTGGTAAACTTCTGTGCAGAACCTGTGTTTTAATCGCTTCTTTGTCTTCTTCAGTTGCTTATTATGCTTGAAGGAGTCGAGGTGGGTGAGAACTCCCATAATTTTAGGAAAGCCATGTACTTCACAGATGTTTAGAAACTCAAACGTTTCCATTTCGAACCCAAAGCTGACATCTATAAGCATCAGTACCTACAAGCAGAACACATTATTTCTCAAAGAAACTACCAAAACAGACCACCTACACTAGGGGTTGGCAACTGGCCCACAGGCCAAATCCAGCCCATCACCTGTGTTTGTGACTAAAGTTTTATTGGAACATAACCACATTAATTCATTTACGTATCGTCTATGGCTGCCTGTTCACTACAACTGCAGAGCTAAGTAGCTGCAGAAGATATGATCCACAAAGCCAAAAATATTCACCTGGCCCTCGACAGAAAAGTACCACTGCAGACTAAATCAAATGACTACACAGGCATCACCCAGACAGAGAAACCACCACTGTCTGACTTGCTCTAAAAGGCAACCATAAGACAATGCCCACTAGGATATAAACTTCCATTTTAAGAATTCTAATGCATGAGAAGTAACTCAGAAAAGACTGGGTCTAACCTGGCCCTTACCTAAGAAATCTTTATTTAAAGAAATGAAGTTTTCTGTAACGTATTTTTAAGCCAAATAACAGGTCTCTGACGTCCAAAGAATGGGAACAAAGTGATAATCAATGAAATATATTAAATAGTTACAGAAAACCAACCTCTTTTTTCAATCTCCTCACAGAAAAAAAAAAAATCTGTTTTTTTGCTGGGAAATACGCAATGGAAACCTCTATCTTGTATGTAAATTTGTATAACTCAATTGCTCAGAAATTTTTTTAAATAGCTACCAGTTTAGAATTAAGTAAAAAAAAAAAAACAGTAAGATTATGATGAATGGTAGTCTATAAGAAAACATAAGCAGATAAGACCAATTTTTTTTTTTTTTTTGAGACGGAGTCTCGCTCTGTTGCCCAGGCTGGAGTACAGTGGCACAATCTCGGCTCAGTGCAAGCTCTGCCCCCCGGATTCATGCCATTCTTCTGCCTCAGCCTCCTGAGTAGCTGGGACTACTGGCGCCCACCACCACGCCCGGCTAGTTTTCTTCTATGTTTTTAGTAGAGACGGGGTTTCACAGTGTTCACCAGGATGGTCTCGATCTCCTGTGATCCGCCCGCCTCAGCCTCCGAAAGTGCTGGGATTAGAGGCGTGAGCCACCGCACCTGGCCAAGATCAATTTTTAAAATTTAAGACACTTCAAAGATGCAAAATAATTTCAGAACTGATTCCTGGAAACTTGTAGTTTCAATATTAAAGATAGTTCTGTTTTTATCTTTCCATGGATAACTAAAACTAACAAAAAATGGAAACAGAAATGCCCATCTTTGATTAAACCAGGAAACATTCAAAACCCAAAACCACAGAATATATGAAGGTGGGCTTGTAGGAAAGCACAGCTGCCACTGCAGACCAAGGCAGCAAGCAGAGCTTTCCAGCAACACTGGACCAGCTCAAAGAACAGGTGGAATATCCTCACACCACATCTGATGCCACAGAGTGCCAAGGGGCAAGCAGCTGGTTGTAGGGTCAGGAAAAACAGGGAGCAAACAGTCCCTCAGCTGCCAATCTTTGTCATCTAAGCCAGTGTTACTCCCCTAATCCACACACGCATGTACACACCCAAATCCACATATTGTGTGTGCCTCTGCCGTACTCAGGAGGCTTTGACAACCCAGAACAGAGCAATCAACATAAGCTAGGCTAAATAAATTATGGTGCATCTACAGAATGGAATATTATATTAACAAGAAGAAGGCAGGGCTACAGTACTGATTATACACCTCCAAGATATATTACATGAAAAAAGCAAAGCCTAGAACAGTGTATAAAATAAGCTACCGTTTGTGTTTTTAAAGGGTGGCATGTGTGTTTATATGTATCTGGAAGGATACTGCTCTGCAGAGACCTGAGAGACCAGCGGTTACAGCAAGGAAAGAGAAAATGTGCCTTGTGTGTACCCTGCATTACACTTAGAGTGCTTTACCAAATGTGCTATTTTTGAAACTCTTAAAAAGATTTACACAGGCATCTCTCAATGATGGTTAAGAGGCTGGGAAGGGGAGCAGGGAGGGAGGGACAAAGAGGGAAAGGTTAACAGGTACAAAAATACAGTTAGATAGAATAAATTCTAGTGTCCAATAGCACAATAGGGTAACTATAATTTATTATATAATTCAGAATAACCAAAAGAATGAAATTAAAATGTTCCTAACACAAATAAAATATAAATGTTTGAAGTGACAGATATCTGAATTATCCTGATTTGATCATTACACATTGTATGCTTCTATCAAAATACTACATGCACCCCATAAATATGTACAACTATTATGTATCCATAATAACTAAAAATAAAATG
The DNA here is from genome assembly GCF_028878055.3 of Symphalangus syndactylus. Taxonomy (NCBI): domain Eukaryota; kingdom Metazoa; phylum Chordata; class Mammalia; order Primates; family Hylobatidae; genus Symphalangus; species Symphalangus syndactylus. The sequence goes on from NC_072426.2 coordinate 86,837,297, forward strand.
TAAAAGCATCTCTTAATATGTATGTCTTTAAAATTAGAAACTTGCTACATTTCAAATAAAAGAGAAACAAATGACTTCTATGAACTATTTGAATTATTTTAAGTATAAAAGATTCAGTAATCTTTACACAACTTTATATTGATTATACTTATTTTTACTAATAGTAGCATTACATGATCAAAATTTGAATGTTATTTAGTTTTCTGACATTACAATGGCACAACTTTAAAATCTGTATTACTTTTTCTTTCATATTTTAGGAGTCTTCCTGGGCCAAACTATAAAATCTGTAGCTCTAGAAAAAACTAAGTAAAAATGAAAAAACCAAGTTATCTGTCACCCCACACTTCCTAATCAATACGGCTTATTTTTTTGCTAATTTTTTCTTTTTTTTTTGAGATGGAATTTCGCTCTTGTTGCCCAGGATGGAGTGCAATGGCACAATCTTGGCTCACCACAACCTCTGCCTACCAGGTTGAAGTGATTCTCCTGCCTCAGCCTCCTAAGTAACTAGGATTATAGGGATGTACCACCTCACCTGGCTAATTTTGTATTTTTAGTAGAGATGGGTTTCTGCATGTTGGTCAGGCTGGTCTCGAACTCCCGACCCCAGGTGATCCACCCACTTCAGTCTCCCAAAGTGTTGAGATTACAGGCATGAGCCACTGTGTCTGGCTTTTTTTTTTTTTTTTTTTTTGTATTTTGTTTTTGCTAATTTAAAAGATAGTTAATAGAATATCAGAAATAGTGAACGTTATCATTTCCATAAATGCAAGAGTGTGTACATTTTCCATACACTGAGTACTGCTACATTTTCTATTGATAAATTCTGACCACTTCTTCAGGCAATTCATGTACTTACTTTAGCATTATCATTAAGGATGAAGGTTCTAGGACCATCAGGAACAAGGGTCCCATCTTCACACAAGTTACTTAACTGCTGGGGGGCTCTATTTCATCTTATGTAAACTACAGATAATACCTACTCACCTCAAGGGTGTATCAAGGGCTTATGTAAGCTAAATTTGCAGAAAGCAGTTAGCACAGTGCCAGGAAGGGTCCAAGAAGAAATGGTACTTACTATGAAATATTTGTACGTATATATGTATGCATGTTAATGAGCTCTTATTAGCTGTGTTCATTAAAGGTTTTCTCCATCCTGTGATTTGCTTTTAGATTTTGGAATACATTTCATTGTGCACATTCCATTTGTATTATTAATATAACAACATTTATTACTATTATTATTATCATCATCAATTCAGTCACATCTACTGTATCTCTGATGAAGACCATGATTTCTTTAATAATCATAAAACTCTCTTCCCTTCATCACGGGGTAAATAACCTATCACAATGCTGTAAGTCTCCACCAGCAGCCCAGGCTGCCCCTGCTGACTTACCAGATCTGCTACTTTAGCCAGATCAATCATCATGTTAACGTCACATCCACATTCAATAATGGTGAGTCTGCGCTTTTTACCTATAAGTGAATAGATGAAAATTTTACTTTAAAAAGACCCTGAAAAAACTCTAACCATCAACTCTAATTTTCATTTTTTAATTGCATCCAGTAAAACACCATATACATTTACGGAGTGTACCAGAAGTTCATTTTTATAGGCAAAAACTGGTAAAATAAAATAAGTTCCATCCTGTTTTTCTTGCTGTGTTCTAAATTTAAATAATATCAAAAGTCTACCCAGATGAATACAAGTGCTCAAACAGGGAAAATTCTGACTGCACAGGCTCCATGATAACCATGATCCTGCTGTTCAGCTGCAGGCCAATGTCTTTGCCTCTATCAAAACTTCCCATGTTCCCACTATCGCTAAAAACATCCTCAAACATAATGCAACAGAATATTCATAACGATAATTATGTCTAAATTAAGGTAGTAAGAAAACGGTCAAGAAAATATGGGCTGGGCACAGTGGCTCACACCTGTAGTCCCAGCACCTTGGGAGGCCGTTAGGTGGATCCCTTGAGCTCAGGAGTTTTGAGACCAGCCTGGGCCACATGGGGAAATCCCATCTCTACAAAACCAAAAAAGAAAGAAAGAAAAAGAGAAAAATTAGCCAGGCATGGTGGCATACATTACTCAGGAGGCTAAGGTAGGAGGATTGCTTGAGCCTGAGAGGTTGAGGCTGCAGTGAGCAGTAATCACACCCCTGCATTCCAGCCTGTGCCACAGAGTAAGACTCTGTCTCAACAAAAGGAAAAGAAAATATGGATGCTCCAAATATAAAGAAAAACCTCAATCCAACTATATTATTGCAATAGCAAGAGATTTCAGAGTATACATTGCCATTCTACCACTGGAACTTTGTTTCATCTTCCCTCAAACTTGGAAAGGTCACCATCTCCCAAAGTAGACAAATTCTCCTAGGAAAAAGAGAAAACGCGCACCTCCACCAGCATGTGGCTTCATAAGGGCAAGCACGTGCACCTGGCACATAGGAGGTACGTGCTGTCTGTTAAATGATGTGTTCACAGTGACCAGGCCTGCTAGGCCCTTCCAAGGAACATGCTTGGCAAAGCCATAGAGCACTCAGGATAAGATATGTATCACATCCTCATCTCTGGGAACTTACCCTTTTCTGAAATTAAAGCTAACTTAGTGAAAGTATAACAGAAGTAACATGATATGACAATATTTAACATGTTCCACTCGAGAAAACAACAAACATACACATGTCCCTCAGATGACAACAGCCACGCCAACTCTGTGTCTGCAGCGGCATCTCCTACCTGACACGATTGTCACAGGGCCTCTGATCTCGGTCAACTTCTGCCAGGTGAAGTTCCGAATGAGGCATTATATCAAAGTGCTCTTTCCAACTTTGGAGGCCCCGTCACCACTACCACTATTGGTGGGGGCTCTAGTGGAGTTCGATCAACCACGGGAATATGATGCTTTTTTGGTCTTCAAATCCTGAGTTCTATTCATTAAAAAAAAAAAAAGGAAACACACTTTCAAAATAGAGTAAAAGGTATCAATCTTATAAGTAGACTTTTTTAGTATACTTACAGATGTGAGTACTTTAGTATATTTTATAGAGAGTACAACAGACAATATATAAATATAATTAACTTGTCAATTATTAACTTCTGGCCCCCATCCAAATAACTGCTATTCAATAAAGATGTAACAAGATGACTTCAATAGTATAGAGAGTTGAAAATTAAACACTCTTTAAATCTGACTGTTTTATGGGTGATTTTAATAGTTTTTTAAAAACCAAAAGGTAAATACCGAGGCAGTGCATCATAATGGATAAGAGCAGAGGCTCTGGAGTTAAATTTGGCCCTCCTACTTACTGGTTATATGATTGGAGGGAACCTGTTTTCTTGACCTGTTTTCTTGTCCATAAAAAGAGGGCAAGAATGATTCCTACTCTGGTAAGGCTGCTGGAAGCATTTAGTTGAATAATGTTTAAAGTACACTGCTAAGAATATCATAAGGACTCACTAAATAAAGCTATGTTAGTATTAAATATTGTAATTTTTGTATTTTATATTACAACCTCGTAAAACATATCCAGAGGGAAAAAGCACACTTATCACCATAGAAACAGTTTAAAGTTTAGGAATAAACAAATTCTATAAATTCTTGTATCTTGGGCAAGAAACACCAACCAGTGTGCAGATGCTGGAGGCAAGGCAGATTCTATGGTAAAGCTTCTCACGTTTTGGTAAAAGCCACACAGCATGCATCTCCATGTCCTTTGGAGCTGGACTAGACTTGTGAATCCAAATGTCACCTGTGAGAGGCTCCTACTATTTAAAAAGAATCAACGGAAGAAGCATCAGACTGTAGCTAAACATACCTGTGAAAGGATCGAGCCATCCACACAGCAGACTGAATTGCAAAAGCGTTGGGATTTCTCTTCCGGGCATCTTCTTCACCTCCTAGCTGAAGATCCTGCAGATGCCACCTCTTTTTCTTTTCATCTTTGGGTCCACTGTTTTTCTTTCTGTGTTTCTTCTGGTCCTTAGTCTCCATAGTTGGCTATTTACCAATAACGAGTAACTCTAACCTACAAGGAAGAAGGTTGGGGTAAGGAGATGGGAGAAGCATTTTACAATCCAGGCAATACCCAGGGAAAAACATTAAATTTCATTTATTTATGAAGAGATGGTGATATATTTGCTCACTGAACAAGGGTAGAAACTGCTTAACCATTCCCAATTTCATTTCTCTCTGTTATGCTATAAATTAGATGAGTTACCTCTGCTAAGGGTACATTTTATGGTTAAGTTACTTTTTATTCATCTTAAGTGTCAACATCACCAGTATCTACTTCTGCAAGGATGGAAATATTCTATATCTGTACTTTTCGGCCATTTAGCCTTTAGCCACATGTGGTCACTTAAAATGTACTTAGAGGAACTGAAAAAATGAATTTTTAATTAATTTCCTTCTAACTCTAAATAGTCACATGTGGCTACCATACTGGACAGCTCAGACCTAGATATCAATGGGACTAATGAAGTGGTTTCCTAACTTAAACTAAAAAATTGTAATAAAAAATTTGAAACGCTTTTATGAACTTCCAATAGAATCGCAGTATTACTTTTAGTACCTGTTGACTCTGTAAAACTCCTAAATTACAACTCATCTACATACATTTGAAAAATAGCAATATCTGTACGTGTGAGATACGACTGGTTCTAAATGATGCCTGGAGACCCCATGGACTTACAGAGAGCCTTCCAGTGATTTCTGAGGTACCTGGGAATCTGTGCCAATAAACTGGTAATCACTGAATTAGTGAGTCTTTTTAGGATATCGTGCTGCATAAAATCTGACAGCTTGATTGAAAAAAAGCGGCGCAGGGTGCCATTTCATTCAATTAAGGTCCTGTATTAATTCCGTTTAATAAATGTTTGTGTCTGTCTATGATGTGCTAGCCACTGTGCCAGTAAATGGATATACCTATGATCTCACTTGCAGAGAATCCAAACTAGTATCTTTCGTGCCATGCAATAAGGGCTACATTGCAAGGCTGCACAGGGTGCTACCGGAGCACAGAGGTGAGTCAGAGGCTTCCCACAGACACACACAGGAGCGGAAACAGAAAGTCTTTATATATCACCATAATGACAAGGAACACCGGCCGGGAGTTAGGAGAGCTGGGCACTAGGAACGCTTTGAAACTGAGTAGCTGTGTGATTTCAGAGATTATGTTGCTTCTCTACTATATTTTAGTTCCGAACTTGTACTAATGTTTCTCTTCCTTTTGCTCTTGGTGGGAAAGGCAGAATTAAAGGTCAACAGATTCGGCTCAGGTCTAAGTCGCCGGCCGGGACCACGTCGCCAGGAAACGACGTCTCCCCGACACCTTCCCTCCCCGTCCGGGCTCTCTGCAGGGATTCATCCCGTCACTCTCCCAACGACCCCCGGGCACACCTCAGGCAGATGCGAAATATGCTGCTCCTCGGGAGCAAAGATGAACCAGAGGACCGGGGGAGGACCTTCCCACTCGCACGACTCACGATCTTCCCAGTGCCCCACAGCCAGGGACCCCACCGCCGCCTACCCCAGCCCGCTGCACCACCGAACCTGCTCACAACTGCGAGTTCTCAGGTCCGCTTGGACACCGCCGGAAACGGAAATTCACAGTGGCGCCGACTCGCCAGAGGGAAACAAAAAGGCAGAAAAAAGAGACCGCCGCCTGGAGAACTTTCAGGGGAAAGCTCAGAGTGGGCGCCGGCGTCTGTGCGCCGTGCGTTCCACCGCGTCGGCGTCCCTCCCGATTCCGCGCCACACCCGCCCTCGGAATCCGTTGTCTCAACTCTCGCGGTGGGACTCCCGAGCCCGGTACACCAAGCTCGCCCGAGTCTTCGCGGAAAGCTAGGGCAGCTGTGCGGCCTGGCGCGGGTTACTTGGTGCGGTGCAAAAAGCCAGAACCAGACTCATTTGGCAATGAGCTCTGGGTGTGGTCTCTTTTTTTTTTTTTTTGAGACGGAGTCTCACTCGGTCACCCAAGCTGGAGTGCAGTGGCGCAATTTCGGCTCACCACAACCTCTGCCTCCCGAGTTCAAGAGATTCTCCTGCCTCAGACTCCCAAGTAGCTGGGAATACAGGCGCCTGCCATTATCCTGGCTAATTTTTTTGTATTTTTAGTAGAGATGGAGTTTCACCATGTTGGCCAGGCTGGTCTCAGGTGATCCACCCGCCTCGGCCTCCCAAAGCGCTGGGATTACAGGCGTGAGTCACCCTGCCCAGCTGGTCTCTTGTTCTTTTTAAGCAAGACACTACATTGAATAGTGCAAATCAGTGGGCATTATGTTATTTGTAGCTCATTCTCAGTGCTAACAGCAAGAGAAAGTCTTGTGAAGCACAGCCCCTTGAACTATACTGGTGCGCAATTTTCCTTTAAGTGATAACAAATCTCAAATCAAGGCCTAAGGGTGGGACGCAATTGTTTTTGTTACTCATTTCTAGATGTCAGCTGGAACGTGCCGCCCTCTTTGTCCTAGCCCCACCTAGAAGTGCAGTGTTGGTGGGAGAATGTATTCTTCTCTCTGCTTTCAGGACCGTTACGTATGCTGGGGAGCCTGGCAGTTGGCGCCAGGCCTGACCCCAGACAGTATTTCCTTCAGCTCCAGCATTTGAATTCTCACTGTTTAAAAGCCTTTGGCACTCGGTTTGCATTTCTGTATTCATAAGTGTTAATTATTCATGAAAGCAAACTGTGGGAAAACTAATTCTTTAAATCACCTTTACTAGACCGTTTTTCTTCCTTGCTTTCATCCTTTTTCTTGATACTTATACAAATAATATAATTCTAAGTTCTGTCTGTAAAAATATTTAAACAATACAGATAAAGAACAGATCACTTTTTAATTCAGCCAGCTGGAACGTTAGGGATATGTTGGGAGTTAGGGGTTTGGTGTAAAGTAAGGCATTTTATTTTGTTTACATGGATAGCAAATTGCTTCAACAAGTTTATTGAATATTTCATACTTTTGCCACTGACTTAAAATTTTATATAGATTTTCATTTTATATTGAAATGAAAATTTTGCCAGTCTCTTTTTTTCTGCCTTTTTGTTTCCCTACGGCGAGTCAGCGCCACTGTGAATTTCCGTTTCCGGCGGTGTCTATTCAAAATAAGACTGTCTCTAGTTACTCCTGCTCTACCGGTGAGTTTACTCTGCAGTGTTGTCGTGGCCGTGTTTATAGTACAGTTGATGTCTTGGAAGGGAAGCCCTCCTGAGGCCCATTCTTCTTTTTTTCTAATTACACCTGTTTCTGAACAAGAATATATGCACATCTTCAGTTGAAAGAGGACAGAAAGATGGGTGGTGAAGACTGCTAACCCCCATCTCCACTTTGCAGACCTAACCACTGCTACCAAAGATACTCTGCTCACAGAGAAGCACAGGACTCTCAACCAAATATACCATTTTTAAAATACTTCATTAAATACTTTTGTTAGTCTACTCTTAGATGAACTTGAATATCATGTTATATTAAGTATCAAGTTATATTAAAAACTTCCTTTCTAAAAAGTGGCACAATACAACATTGAGTCTTCCCATCCAAGAAAATTGTAAAGCCTCTTCATGTCTCAGGCTCTGTTTTGGTGACATATTCAAGTCTTATAGTAGATTTTAAGACACTCGTAATGGGATGCGTATGTACCTTGATTTAGTAGTGCTTAAATACTTGTTGAAGGAATGATAGCTTTAGGCTGAGCTAGCTCCACTTTTGTGATGTTATTTGTACTTACTTGATGTTCAATCCCTACACTCTGTTTTTTCCGTCAGAAAATATAGTCTAATTTGCTGGGCGTGGTAGCTCATGCCTGTAATCCCAGCACTTTGGGAGGCCGAGGTGGGTGGATCACCTGAGGTTGGGAGTTCGACACCAGCCTGAGCAACATGGAGAAACCCTGTCCATACTGAAACTACAAAATTAGCCAGGCGTGGTGGCACATGCCTGCAATCCCAGCTACTCGGGAGGCTGAGGCAGGAGAATCGCTTGAACCCGGGAGGCGGATGTTGCGGTGAGCCGAGATCGCGCCATTGCAATCCAGCGTGGGCAACAAGAGCGAAACTCCGTCTCAAAAAAGAAAAAAGAAAATATAGTCCACTTTATTGTATTTTCTAGGAACAGAAAGCTGAAAAAGTGAGTCTCGTCTCTATTGGTGAAAGTGTACCTTAAATACATTCATACACACACACTCCTAATTAGCATTAAATGAGAATGTGCTTTGACTTTAATTCATTATATTTGTTCAACAGAGAAATTGGAGTTGACATTTCATTCTTTCAATTACCCCCTCTTACAGGACATTAATGCACACGCCTGTGTTACTGGTAAACCCATCGGCCAAGGGGGCATCCATGGACGCATCTCTGCTACTAGCTGTGGTGTCTTCCATGGGATTGAAAACTTCATCAATGAAGCTTCTTACATGAGCATTTTAGGAATGACACCAGGGTTTGGAGATAAAACATTTGTCATTCAGGTAAAAAAAAAAAAAAAAAAGTTTCCTTAATAACTGATAGACATTAAATTTTTTAATGTTTTTAGAATTGTAATTTTGAAATTCAGTTATCTTAAATCTCTTAAATTTTAGAGTGGTGGTTTTCAGAATAATAGATCTTTTCTTTTTTGAACCTTGGTATGATTCATGTCACTAGAACTGATTTAAGCATCTCTCAAGTACATGTGAAACTATTACCAACTATCACCAAATTCAACCAAAATATTGGTCAGTATTAAAACTTGAAATTGTAGCTAGAAGGGCAAGTCTCTTAACATAATTTTCTAAGTTTTGTAAGTATATAGAAAGGTTTACACATTGACCCAAATTTGTTTGATGTGTTAACATGTATTTTACTTAGGAGAATCTTAATTAAGTTGAAATAACTTTAAAACAGAAGTTGTAGCTGGGCATGGTGTCTCAGGCTTGTAATCCCAGCATTTTGGTAGGTCAAGGCGGGTGGATCACTTGAGGCCTGGAGTTCGAGACCAGCCTGGCCAACATGGTGAAACGCCATCTCTACTAAAAGTAGAAAAATTAGCCCGGCATGATGGCGGCACCTGTAATCCCAACTTACTCGGGAGGCTAAGGCAGGAGAATCACTTGAACCCGGGAGGCGGAGGCTGCAGTGAGCCAAGATTGTGCCATTGCACTCCAGCCTTGGCAACAGAGTGAGACTCAATCTCCAAAAAAAAGTTGTATTCTTCCAAATTAGTGACATCCCTTTTTACAACATAGGACATCTGATCATCAAGGACTTAGGACCTGGTGGTGTACTTAACACCACTGCCATTTGTCTGTTTATTGATTGATTGATTGATTGAGATGGAGTCTCACTCCATTGCCCAGGCTGGCATGCAGTGATGTGATCTCGGCTTACTGCAGCCTCCACCTCCCAGGTTCAAGCGATTCTCCTGCCTCATCCTCCCAAGTAGCTGGGATTACAGGCATGGGACACCATGCCTGACTAATTTTTGTATTTTCAGTAGAAACAGGGTTTCACCATGTTGGCCATGGCTGGTCTCGAACTGCTGACCTCAAGTGATCCACCTGCCTCAGCTTCCCAAAGTGCTGGAATTACAAGCGCGAGCCACCATATCTGGTCATCACATTCTTAAACAGAGAATTTTATTGTTGAAGAGAAACCAGTTAGCACATTGTTTCTTTTGGTAAAAGAATTTTGAGAATTGCTTCTAAATGAACAGAATGTGGATTTACATTGGTCAGAATATGACTCTTGCTGTCTATACCAGGACTTTAATTTTTGTGTCATGGATAATTGTTCTTCACAGGGATTTGGTAATGTGGGCCTACACTCTATGAGAAATTTACACAGTTTTGGTGCTAAATGTATTGCTGTTGGTGAGTCTGATGGGAGTATATGGAATCCAGATGGTATTAACCCAAAGGAACTGGAAGACTTCAAATTGGTATTAATACATTTTTATGGCATAGACACTAAATATAAACATTTAAACTCTGGTGCAGCTATTAATTGTGATTTTCAATCAATGGCAGCAACATGGGTCCATTCTGGGCTTCCCTAAGGCAAAGCCCTATGAAGGAAGCATCTTGGAGGCCGACTGTGACATACTGATCCCAGCTGCCAGTGAGAAGCAGTTGACCAAATCCGACGCACCCAGAGTCAAAGCCAAGGTGACAACATTATAGAAACCGGAACCAACATTATCAATGTGAATGACGTTAGGGGGGTCATAGAAGAGTCTGATTGAGTTTTCTCTTTCTTTTTAGCAGCTTTATTGGCACATATTGCACATACCATACAGTTCCCCCATTTAAAGTAAATAATTTAACAGCTTTTAGCTACCTGCACAGAGTTGTGCAACCACTACCAAAGCAAACGCATCTGCCTGACACTCCTGTAAAAACAAAACAAAACAAAAACCTAGATAAATAGAAAAGTGAAAGGTAGTTTTATACACTTTGCAGAGCAAAATAACCTCTTAATTTAATTTTAACTGAAACTGTGCTTCTCCCCACAGCCCCCTGTTCATATATGCACATCTCTTGCCCTCAGTGGAGGGGATTTGATGGTGTTGTTGGCATTTCTCTATGTTCCTGACTCTCTTGCAGATCGTTGCTGAAGGTGCCAATGGGCCAACAACTCCAGAAGCTGACAAGATCTTCCTAGAGAGAAACATTATGGTTATTCCAGTAAGTCATCTGTATTTATTAGGCTTTATATGTACTTAGAATCATAATTGTCCTTTGCAAGGAATTTGGAGGAAGAGAGGAATTATTAGTCTCCCAAGCTCTAGTGAATTCATCTTTATTTCACTTTTGAGAAAATATAGTAGAAGCATGATTAATTCTAAGCCTGTTACTTTTCACTTTGATCTAAACATTTATTCCAATTTCAGGCTCTTTACTGAATGTCTTTAGCCTTCTAAGAGTCTGGTTATATAAATGTGTACTGTGTTAGAAACACTATTCTAACTTAAGCTCTAAGATTTTCTGTATGATTCCTAACCTTATGCATTTCAAGTGCCCCTTCCGGCTTTACTCAGAAAACTAATATGAGGAACACATGCTCAGGTTTTTTTGGGTTTTCTACTGCAAAAATCTCCCAGTCTGTCAACTGTCTGTGGACTTTGCCCATAGTACACCTTAATGCCCCCCTCCCCCCCCCTTTTTTTTTTTTTGAGACCCAGTCTTGCACTGTCACCCAGGCTGGAGTGCAGTGATGCCATCTAGGCTCACTGCAAACCCCACCTCCCAAATTCAAGTGATTCTCCCCACTCAGCCTCTGGAGTAACTGGGATTACAGGCATGCGCCACCACGCCCAGCTAATTTTTGTAATTTTAGTAGAGACTGTGTTTCACCATGTTGGCCAGGCTGTTCTCAAACTCCTGACCTCAGGTAATCTGCCCTCTTTGGCCTCCCAAACTGCTGGGATTACAGGTGTGAGTCACTGCACCCCACTACATGCCCTTTTTTCCCCCTTTTACCTCTCCAAATTTTCATCATTCACTAATGCCTAACTCAAAACATTCTTTCTTATTAAACATGTTTTACTACTCAAGTATTATGAACGCCTTTGTAATTTATTATCTATAATATCATATGTCACTTACAACATAATCTTTGAGATATTACATGTATTTTTATAGTATGCCCTCGATATGTTAGATTGTGTTTAATATAGTTACACCTTTTATGATGCCATTGTACCTAACGTAGTGTTTAGGAAACAGCTGTCTATTTATCGATCAGATATATTTGCTGAGATCCTTAAAATGTGATTGCCATCACCCATCATGCGTTATTGTTAGGTGATTCATTTATCAGTACATTTTATTTGGTCATAAAGTCTCAACAAGGTTTTATTATTGTTTTACAATGAATGTAGCAATAAAACCTAATAGAAAAGACTAAGTAAATGTTCTTGTTAGTAAAGCTTATGTGCGTATGTTAAACATATTGGAAAGCTGTTATTCCTATTACATCAAAAGTATTGATTGACTTTGAACTTCTAATTGTGCTTGCTTACTACTTATTTTTCTCAAATTGTACATAAACATTGCTGTTAATTGTATAGCAAAATGTCTTATAACACAGTGATACATGTATTAAATCATTTCCTGATACACATACATCCAGTGGCATATAATGGCACTCTAACCAGTTTCTACGGAGTTAATTCTCATGATTATTGTCATGATGATCTTCACTCTAGTAGGAATGCTAAACATGTGATTATTGTTTTTGAGATGATGGGGTGCTAAGCATTGTAACATTGTCCTGATTGAACTACTACGACTAACTATTGAAAAAAGGCTGCATGCAAAAAATGAAAACATAAAAATGGAACTCATTTAACCAATTCCCCCAACCTTGCCAATTTTCCAACCCCAAGTCTGGACATATAAAACATTGATTAAGGGATCAGCAACAAATGCACACATGGTATTAATAATCTTTTCAGAACCAAAGCTTGACTAGATTAGGTTTCTTAATAGAAGGAGAGAGTCGTTAATTACAAATTCGCTTCAAATTAACTGAGATTTGCTTCAAGATAACTGAGATTATCTTAATGAAGAAGTCCCCTTAGATAACTTCTCTTTAGGTTCATGGCCAGATGAATAAGAACTGATTGAGTTAGACTTGTCTGTTTCACTCAAGACTTTAACAACATAGAAACGGTTCATTCCCTCTGTCTCCTACCTTCATAAAGTCTCAAAGACTGGAGCAGATGAGTGCTTAATCATTACCAATCTTGCTGAGGCTTTGCTGAAGTTGACACTTTGGTAACCTTTGGAAAATAAGACACTCTAAAGGCTATATCACAAGGCCTATGAAATTTGTTAAAATTTAACAAACATTTTGAAAGAAATAATAAATATCTACATATAAACATATCCAATATATTTTTCTCAAAACACCTACATACATACATACTTACATCTTGAAGTAAACTTTCTACTCACAGGTTAACATCTATCTTTATCTATTTATCTATTACCTTTGAATAAATGCAAAGAGTATCTTTTCAGCTTCCTGCACAATATTAATAAGGCAGCATTTCTTAAAAGAATATATGCATACAGTGAATTTTTCCAACATCAAAGCCAAAGTGTTGATTTTTTCTACATATTGAATGACAAAATATAGTCTTTATAAAAAGATAATACATTTAAAATTTATTAACTTCCTTACTTAAATTCTCTAGTTAATCTTGCTTTTTATAAAAAAATCTTTTCATTGCAAAGAATTGGCAATTTTATACACACACATATTTATATAGTTTCAACTTGAAGAATTATAGTAAAGGGTATCATAGCTTCAGTATGATTAACTTAGAACAGAGCTGTAGGGCACAAATAACCTTAAAATTTTATCAGTAAAGAACTATCACAGGCATTTATTTCAGTGTCATGGATCTATCTCTCATCAGGGCACCAACAGATTTTTCAGACATCCCTCAAAATACACAAATGGACTGGATGTCAATTCATAGAATTCTACTTGAAAAATGTTTTCATTAAACCACTTTATCAGCATCTACACTTGTTACAAATTTCTTCCAAGGTCTATAACGAATCTTTCTACTCAATTTTGTTCCCTTTCTCCAATTCATTCTGTGTAAGTTTGAAGTGGTTAACTACAAAACAAGACCATATACCAATCCAAGTATAATATAAAGAGAATCGTTGCATTTACATGGCCCCTAGAAAATTAAGGAGCATAAATCACCTTTCAGGTGATCCTGAGAACGCATGAACAAGTCTTGTACTCGATGACTTCTTCTTTAAAAAAGCTATTCATTGCACAATCTTCTAATAATAATAATTCATTTAGAATAATGCATAAGCCCCTGATTCTAATAAATCTACTGCATTTTCATTTTGCCATGTTTTCTTCCAATTTCCACTAATTCTTATGGTTTACATAAGATACTTATATAACAAATAAAACTTTGTGTTTTCTTCTTTTTAAATGTAATATTTCTATGTCAGGCTTCCTTTCTTTGATGGCACATAGCCCTCTAAAATATCATTTTTTATTTTCACAAAATATACCATAATATACCATAGAGTTTATGTACTCAATGAATTAATTGATCTCTTTGTTTGGAACATTTAATTTGTTGCAGCTTTTGCTTATTTATGCCAATACAATTAGCTATCATTTGTTTATTTTCCTCCAGATAATTTCTCTGTGTTTAGCTGCTTATACTAGGATTATAAACTCTTTACTTTTTTCTATCTCTGAAAAGTATCATCAAATTGCTTTCTAAAATAAATATAACTAGTTATACTGACACTAACAGAATATTCCTGTACCCATGTGAAAATAGTATTGCAACACTGGATATTATCAAAATATTTATTACTTAAACATACTATAAATAATTCAATATTTAATTATTGGCATATTGTGTTTTTATTGATTTAATTATAGTACATAAGCAAATATCCACTGACTCATATAAGTAAATTATATTCTTATTCTTATCTACTTAGGAAAATAACTTTCCCAAATCATTTATATTTAGAAGAAATAGTCTAGGGAACATTGCTGCTTGCAAATAGCTCTAGAAAAAGGTACAGACTTGATTATGTAAATAAACCTATCTGGCAACTCACTATATTTCTTTTTAAAAAATATGTAAATATGAAAAAAATTATGTATACAATATTGAGTATAATGCAGAATCTCAATACAGAGGGATATTGGGAAAATATAAACATAGTTTTGTGGCCAAAGCACCAGAGGTTTCTTCCAAAGACTTTAATCACAAAGGAAGATCCATTAAAATGGTATTCTCCCACAATACACAAGCACAATAATTATGGTCAGAATTCAACATATTTATTTTAATTTAACATACCAAGCATGGTTCCTTATTGAGTCACATGAAGAGGCCTCCTTGAGAGGGAAGGATGGCATGAGCACTTCAGGCTAATAGAGAAATGGATCCAGAGGAGGCAAGAGAACCACGGGAAGCAAGAGAGGATTCCTAGAAAAACCCTGCTTCCAAGTCTCTGCATATGTTTCCAGCACCTACTTCAAAATGTTGTGATAAGTATTAAATGAGTTACTATGGACAATATCCTCTAAATAGACCCTGCTGTGCAATATCTGTTGGCTGGCTACCTAATATTCAGGTCTGTAGGCCCCAGAAATTAAGGCATTTCCTTGCATTCCAATACTTTTCTCATCTCCCTCATCTGCCGTGACTATATTATGTTCATATTTACCTGGGACAGTTCTGGTTCTTGCTTACTGTCAAGGTGTTATTACTCCATGTTATAACTCCATTGTATGGTGTTAAACACTCCTTTTTTCTCTTATGTTCAAAAGTCTCCCATTTTACACAATAATTTTTATGGTCACCCTATATTACCCTGTGTATTTTCCCTCCGTAATACTTGTCACCATCTAATATACTGTATATTTATTGCAGATGCATTTATTGTCTGTCTTTGCCATATGTAAGCTCCACAGAAAATAATCTGTCTTTTTAATTCATTGTTCAATGTCTATAAATATGTCTGATACAAGAAAAAATCTCGAAAACTATTAGTTGAATGGATGAACTAACCATTTTGAGCATGGTAGAGCTACAGCTGGGAGAGTTTCATGCTTAAGGCAAGAGTGAGAAGAGTCCAAGCCACTCAGAGAGCCAAAGTGGGACAGGTGATGGAGGTGGTCTGATCAGCTATAAAGGGAGAATTGCTGCAGTCTTTAAAGCCAGAAGACACTTTCTGGAGACAACTTTAACATTAGTAAAAGCTTTTTAAAGAAGGCTTTCTTACTACTTTAAAGAAGGATTTCTTTAACTACTGCTGTTACTAAATTTGCATTCTCTTAATGTTAAATAAAGTTGCCTTGATCACTTTTATCCTAAGATATCTGGGGCTTATAATTGGAGATGGGGATTGGTTCACAAAAATACTGTGGTTTGTACTGTATAGTTTGTATTGTATAGTATGTACACTTAATTCCCCTTAAAATTATCCCAATCATAGACTGTATTTTAGTCAGTCACAAAGACTGTTGTATGTGCAGAATATAACATGACAACTTGACGGGTGTTGAAAAGAACGGCACAGCAACTCACCAACTGTATTTCACATTATTAGTATAATCACAAAACATTTATTTGGGTCCTGTTGGCAAAGCATGCTGCTGAATTCCAGAAAGAGTTTGAAATAACTTCTCTTGATATCTGAAATACTTGAAAGTATTTATATTAAATATAGTGTACATAACATAGCACATTTAACACAACAATTTGAGCTTTATTGAATGTCTGTTGTGTTCCAGATATTGATGTAGGCACTGGGAGGACACCCCATCTGCCATCAAAGAGTGCCCCATCCAGTGGGTGAGAGAGACAAGGAATAACTTTTGTCCAATATCATTGGAGCTAAGAGAGTATTAGACAGCGTATTAAAGGAGCAAATCCAAATGTAGAGTGTGTGGTGATTGAGCTCTGCTTTGAGTTTCCACTGAGGAAAGTTTCTTGTCAATGTACTAAATGGATAGAAGGATTTATGTTTAAGGGGTTGGTCTTTCAAACTTCTTTATGATAATGACAGTGACTACTTTCAAGTGATACCACAGGGATTGAAGAATCGTCTACTCTAGGAGCTTGTATGAAAAAGATGAAACCATAATCTATTTGTTCCAAGAGAAATAAAATAAAATAAAATGACATCCCAGATTCTCTTTCAGTGTTTTTGTTTTATGAAATGCATCACTTGCCCCTAGGGTATGTGATCCTGAAACTGTTTATCTAATGTTCAGGGATAAGAGGGGAGTGTCTGCCTATTTCTGTGTGGAAGGCTTTCCTGTCCTATAGACTTTCCATTGCCCCTAAAGCAATGCCCTTTTTCAGGGAACTTAGAAATAATCCTGTTAAACAGGCTTACCTTTGCACTGTATTAATATTCATATTTAGGCAGTGAAATGGCCTTTACATTTTCCTGACATGTCAGGAATAGGCTTAAGTTTTACTTTCTATGCAGTCAGCCTTTCTAAGAGAAAACACGGGGTTTCAATTTGTATTTCTGAAAACCAAAATAGACCCATCTTACATAAATGAACAGTGTCATTGGCTGCAATTTACATCTCAAGGTAAATGTCATTTCCCTGCTTACTGTTGAAGCTTTAAGTTCAGGCTTTGAAAAAAGCGCTATCTGTTCCTGTTATTATAAGCTACATTCCTGACAGCTCTCACATTAATGACAGCAGATTGCTTGCTTAGTGTCTTCCTTTTTGGAGCTTATTTTGTCATCATTCACCCATTCTTTGCCGGCTCACAAACAGAATACATTCTATTGAGATTTGGAAAAGTTATAAGCTTTTAGACTCAGAAGGTAACTTCTTTTTCTGGGTTACTTGACAACTGACCCACAATTTACTTAGAAATGGAAGCCTACACACCTTAGCTAGGTTCCGTTAAGGTAGGAAGGTGGATAGAAATTTACCCTTTCCCAGGTATCACATGTATGCTTAACACATTTAAGAGTAAGGATATGCTGTCATGAGGGATTGAACCAAATAAAATAAATTTGATTTTGTGTTTTTTCTGCAGTATGAAAAAACAAACCTGATTATGTTTTTTAAAAAAATATCGAAAACTATCTTATGTAGTCAACATACAATAAGCAAATTGTTTTATATCATTCAGTGACTTTTATAAGATTATACAGCTTGAAATAGCTAATGGGAAAAATATAGAATGCAGAGTGCTGAAAGCTGATTCTTTAAAGGAGATTTATTTTTGTAAAAGGATTTTGACAATATGGTGATGATGATATAGTCTGAGGACTATTGTAAAAGGAAGATGATGATATTGGATAACAACGTGTTTGGAAAGGAAAAAGATAAAAGCAAAATATTATGTCATTTCTGGTTGTGGTAGATAAGACGGTTGCCTGTTTAGAAACAATGAGAATAGGAATGTTAAAGGAACATTTCAAGAGAAAAAAATGGTAACCCTAAAAGCTATGCTTCCATATCTTTGAGATGAGATGATATTCATGAAAGCTCTTTTAGTTATTTGGAAGACAGTAAGTAGATGGAGCCACATTGCTATACGCTATTATTATCTGAATGAAAAGCTACATTTTTCTCTGAAACTTAAATTGTTGTGACATATAAGATGATGGTAAGACTTCTAGTGGAGGTTTTTTCTTCATCAAATATAGCATAATAGACCCTTCCATATTAAAGAGATGTCAGATGCCATAGCCAGGGCCACAGGATACAGAAGGCTATGTACTTGTCTGGAAGCTTGAGCTGCAAATGTGTTATGTGAAAAAAAGACGAAGTCATATTACTCAAGGTTTAAATGGATAAAAATAAGTCAATGCAAATCTTAACATATTACTAGATTATTAGATCCTTGACCAATGGTGATCAATACTTGAAGACATTGATGAGAAATCATGAATTATTTTTCACTCTTTATATTTTCTTTTCACATTGGGAAAAATAGTACATTCTTTTTTTTTTTTTTTTTTTTTGAGACGGAGTCTCGCTCTGTCGCCCAGGCTGGAGTGCAGTGGCGCAATCTCGGCTCACTGCAAGCTCTGCCTCCCGGGGTTCACGCCATTCTCCTGCCTCAGCCTCTCCGAGTAGCTGGGACTACAGGCGCCCGCCACCACGCCCGGCTAATTTTTTTTTGTATTTTTAGTAGAGACGGGAAAAATAGTACATTCTTGATAACAATTTTGTGGTTAGTTGCTTCCTAATTCCTTGCCAACATACTCTCCTCGTCTGTTCACTCATTATATGCCAATGTACCACTTATCTGAGGGTGACGCTTACTATTATTACACAGGAACACATTATAGAAAGGAATAGGGCAGTTGGAAGAGAGAGTATGCGTTTTCTGATTTTTTTTTTTTTTTGGTCAACAAAACAAACACAAGAATTATGAATCAGAATGGGTCATGTGGCTTCTAAATGATGAGAATGTTATCACAAATGTGATTCTGATTGTACAATTGAAAATAATTCTGATAGGTGAGAGAAGGGTTAGTTTCCCAAAGAAAGCAATGTAACTGTGCAAAGACTGCAATGGTAAACTTGGATTTTTGCAAGAGGACATGAAGCAAAGACTGAAAAAAGTCATAGAACCCAGGGCAAATACAGAAGACTGACATGGTATGATAAGAATGATGTTAGCAAGGAGAAAGCCTCAAATTAGCATCCCAGAACTCATCTTCCTGGGAGGGCACAGCTTGGATTTGGGGACATCTTCTGTAGTCTATAGAGATGCTATTATTTCCACTGACAGAGATCCATTGGGGTGTCTCCTCCACTAGATTGCGATCTCCATAAGAGAAGATAATGTGTTTTTATGTCTTAAACTCCTAATGAAGTCCCTGTTATAAAGAAAGGAATTTAATAAATGTTTGTTGAATAAATGAAATATTGTGTACACATGTCAAGGGCAGCAAAAAGCAGGGTGGGGATACTTTTAAAAGTCATATATGATACAAGAAAATCAAAGAAAGGATACACTTGCTGCTGGCAGTCAACAACAAAGAATACAGATCTCTGGCATTTTGAACTTGTATTTCCTGTCAATAAAAACAATCTTGAAACAAAAGAAGATGCACTAAACCTAAGAGAGGTTGGATGCTTAATAAGAATGATTAGTGTCCCTGGGTTGACCAGTGCTCATTATAACAGTGAAAAATACACCCTTGGGTAGAGATTGAAGATGTTAATGATTCACCTGATATAGGCACTAGCATGTGCAGCAATAGTGCATGCGCATCCAGAGAACAGCCCAGAGAGTGCTTAACAGTGACACCCGTTCCCACCCCTTCATGAAGAGTCATGTAAGGCTTCCATACAGGAGGTTTCCCCAGTATCAGTCAATGCTGTCTCACCTTTGAGCAGCCCACTCTGATCAGCTGTCAGAGGGTACATTCGCTTTGCAATAACCTCTCTTGCTTACTTTTACGTTGGACTCACTCTCAAAGTAAGACTTCTTTTGTGCAGCAAATGCAAGAACCTGAACCAGCCCACCAGCAACACAACTGCTACCTGTACCCTAAATACACAGATGGCCTGCCCAATTATTACTTAAATTTGCAGACAAAAGTCTACCCGCCCCAAATGCTCACATCACTGCTGAAGCCGTATATGTACATATATATGTGCCCAAATACAAACATGTACAATGAACACAGTACCCATATATACTGTGAACCTTGAAAGGGCTAATCCTTCCAGATGGATCATGAGTGGCTGACTGGGCCTAAACTCAAAATGGAGCCAAGCAGCCATTTGCTGACTGCAAGTCTCACACATGTACCCTGCTTCCTGCAAAAACCACGTACTTGTGTCACTTTGGGACTTTCACAGCTGTCTGTTCCTGTTTATGTCACCTGAATCAAGGGGTACCATTTTGTCATATGGACTTAAGAAATAGACTGTGACTTTCATCAGCCAATCAGAAATAAACAAGCTTGTGTCCCTCATTTGCAGAGTGAACCAGATTGGGAATCTGAGAACGAACTTTCTCTATAAAAGATAATACCTCTCTTTGTTCTTTCAGAGTGTACCTTTGTTTTGCACTGAAGGCTGGGACTCCTTGATTTGCAAACAGCTCACTGGAATCAAATTTCTATTTTTTTCTTTTGTTGTTTTTTTAAGAAAATCCTTTTCAGTAGATTTGTTAACAGTACATAATGAGAATCCTATAGGCATAGGCTCAAAAAAAAAATCACAAGGTATACGACACTTGTGTCATACATCACCCAGAAAAGAATCACATACAATCCCACAGCTCTAAACTATAGGAATCCATGATTCTTGAATGCAAACACAACATACACAGCCTCTCTGTTTCCAAATACATGCACTGAACCTCCCACATCTCCCAGAATACAAAATACAGAAACCACATAAACTCAAATACACACAAAACCACAAACTATTTTTATCAAATACATATAAGTCCACCTCACAAACTCTGGGAACACACATACAAGTGGCAACACCAAATTCTGCGAGTATTACATTTCACAACAGACACAGAGGACCACTAAGTCTTAATATACCCAAAACCCCTCATATACACACTCACAAACTACCCATGAATACACACCCCACCCTCCCAGATAAAACCCATACAATACAAAAAAAAACACAAAAACACCAATAATACTCTAATATACGCACACAACTTTCATATACCTATGGGCACATACACACTCACGCAAATATCCCCAATCTCTGAGTGTATAAATCCCCTGAAACACTATCCAATCAATATGCTACATCTCCGGAATATAACCTCCTCACCTCATCCCCTAAACATGCCCAAACACATGTATGAACATCCTAGCATTCTCCAAAGAAATACACTTTAAATACTAACAATCCCATATTCTATAAATAGACTTAGATAATTCATCTATCTGCTGATAAATATACACACAAACCAGTATACACATCCAAGATGCATGGAAATATCTCCAGCATATCATTTATAAATACCCATAAAAACACTTCCCAATCCCAAATTATCCCAGTCTAGTATGAACCAGCTCCCACATTGCCAAGTACTAACCAATAACCATATCAGATACCTCTAATACATAGAAATTCAACTCTCTCACTCTCCTGTATAAAAAGAGAACCCCATCTCTCTATCAGACACAGACATACTAAATTCCCAGAATATATAACCCTAATAACCACTTACTGAAAAATACAAGCACATAGCTCCACAAAACATTCATCTAAACCGCCATGCCCTTGAACACACACACAAACCCAATACTCATGTAGTTCTCTACATGCCCTAAATATACCCGCGATTAACTAACACGCCACAAATATGCAAACATGCCACCTCATATCCCCAAATACACATACAATTCCACAATACCTGCACATATGTAATCACACTTCCAAATGCTCACAGAGAAATAACTCCTCCATCTTCCAAGACACAGAATCATACAAACTCCACCTCACAACTGCACACATTCATCCTACCAGTCCCCCAATAGACATGGATCTGCCCTCACACATTGAAATAGCCATACACACCCCCTGAAAATCATGAAAAGAAACACGCATCACCATGCAACATGCCCTGAGTACACAAATGGTCTTCCTACATTTCCCAAATACGTAAACCAAAGAGAGTGTACATCCACAAAAATAGACACAAGCACTTTCTCTGTTACTGCCCATGTGCACAAGATAATTCTTCCAAATCTGCCAAACATTAGACAAATACAAATCCCCAACATTCATCTGAGAAAACACATGGAAAATACATCTTCACAACCCAAATCACAAATATATAACCCCAATTCTTCTGGTATACATATCTTACATCTCATATCCTCCAAATATAAACTCTCACTCCTACACACTCTCACAAAAACAGTTATGACCTTCTTTTTTAGGAGGCGGGGAACGGAGTCTCGCTCTGTCGCCCAAGCTGGAGTTCAGTGGCACGATCTGGGCTCATTGCAACCTCCGCCTCTTGGGTTCAAGTGATTCTTCTGCCTCAGCCTCCCGAGTAGCTGGGACTACAGGCATGCACCACCACACCCAGCTAATTTTTGTATTTTTAGTAGAGACAGGGTTTCACCATGTTGGCCAGGCTGGTCTCAAACTCCTGACCTCAGGTGATCCACCCACCTCAGCCGCCCAAAGTGCTGGGATTATAGGTGTGAGCCACCGTGCCTGGCCCAGTTATGACCTTCTTTAATCTGCAATCTCCACACAGACACCACCAACCCACACATGTGAATACATATTAGATTCTCACCAATTAAATACATATCAAATTCCAAACTAAGAATTCATATAAGCATATTTTCACATACACAAAACCACCCCCACAAATCTCACACCCTCCAAAATCCAAAATAAATCTTCCTGACATTCTCAAGTACACACTAACCCAACCACCCAAGATACACACGTGTGTGCAGTAAATTTTAGATACATATGTAGCCTACAATTTACAAATAATATACCACTACTTTTAATTTGTAAATTCCACATAAGTAAGCGATTCTCATGGAAGCCTTTCTTGACTTTGGCCACACTCTTGGAACCACAACCAACTTGTGCTACCGTGAACAAACTATGACTAAAGGCCTGTTCTTCCACTTTGCAGCTGCTCATATTATTGCAAATGAGAGTATTAAAACATGCATGCTGGCTGATCATTCTGATCAAGTCAACAAGCTTCACAACTTACTCAATGAGGTCGTCCGTGAGAACTTCACCGATTTTACGAGGACAGGAGCTAGTTCTTTGCTGAACTGCATCACGGTTTCAACTGCTGAGGTTTTCCTCAAACTTTTGCATTGTTTGGAATGTGAAAGCCACGGCCAAGACACACTTTGGGGTTCCAACTGCATTGTTACACCTCCCCCCTCACTTCAGTGCCAGGTGAGCAAGGGAAAGGAGCGCGGCCTGGGCGTCCCGCAGGGCCCCCGCTAGGAAAGCTATGAACGCTCCCGCCTTAAGCACAGCCATAGGCCTGCTCTGGCCACAATGTGGGGTCGCCCCGCGGACACTGGTGACCAGTGGGAGCATGACCAGGAGGCGATTACCTTCTTCTAATCGCCCTTGGCTTTAGGTAACACCAAGTAGGACGCCATGAGAGCGAAGGCCGTTGGGTAACCGCCCTTTGCTCTCGCGCTGCGTGTCTCCCTGCCATGAACCGCCGACAACACGTGCTGGGAGCGGTTGAGGACCGCTGGCCTCGCGCTGGAACCCCGCCCGCCTCAAGGCTCGCGCGCAGGCGCACGGGGCAGGCCAGGAGCCCCGCCCTGGGAGGGCCCAGGTGGAGATGGGGAAATGGAGGGAAGTTGCACCTGGGCGCTTCCTGGGGCCAGACAACGCCTCCTCATTGGAAACTCCATGACCGTGCCTCTGAGAAACCAGCGCGTCCCCAATCACCTCTCCTAATTTTCGGTAATACAAACCTGCAGCCCATGCACTTAGGTAACACCCTTGCTGAAAGGTTTACCTTTGGAGGGTTTATCCTAAAGCAAAGTATCCTCGAATTGCATGTCTTGCATTCCCTTTGGACGGCATTTATTTCATTCCTGCTTATGCCTTTCAAAAAATAGTATGCCCTGTTTTCTTACTCAGTCTGGAGGTTCTATTAAAGAATATTTCTGGCAAAGAATTTTAGACCTGAAAACACACTCCAAAATATACTTTCTTCTGACTCCATTCCCAGAGTTTTTGCTACCGCCTTCAAATGATTTCTAGAAATGTTTTGGTTGTAGCCTTCATCAATTTCGGTCGATAAAGCAGCAGATAGTAAGGGAACAATTCCACGCTCCCCCACCCCTGACTCTGCAACACAGTGCAGAATTCCAGTTGGCAATAAAAAACTAGTAGAGAAGCAACTCACTGACTTGAGTTTGTAATAGCTTCAGAAGAAACTTTAATCGTCACATCCTTTCTGCTCATTTGCAGGATTCCTATTATCTATCTCCACGTGATAACACCGAAGAGCCTTCACGTCTGTTCAGGCCCAGGGCCTCAAGTGCAGAGACTGAGAGCTCTGCAGGACACAGCATGGAGCCGCCATTCCTCTACTGGGTGGAAGAGCATGTGTCCTCTGAACAGGAGATCCAAGCCCTGAGATGTTCTTTTTCAGCAGTCAGTGCGGCCCAGGACTTTCTGTGGGGATGCTCAGAGAGCAGGGGCCAGAGGACTTTTAGCCACCACCTGCCATGGCCAGTCTTCACAAATTACCTTTGGCTAATTTGATTGTCTCTCCTCCTGGGGTCTAGGACTTCAAACATGCACAGATGCGATTGCAGAATTAAGACAAGACAATGTTCCACAGTATATTTTTTGTATCACTGGCTCAGAAAAAGACTCATTCAAATCCTGTATCAAAGCCATGTGTGAGAATCTTGAGAAAGCATCGGTTGACTGACTTGACAAGGGAGGAAGCAACCAATAATTCTGCTCTTCTTCAGTATCTGAGTATGATATTTTGCTTCAACATCCCTCTTAGATGAAGTTAGTGATTGAAAATCATTTAAGTTTGCCCCGTGATAAAAGATCAAGTCCTCAGAAAGATCTCCAAAGCGTTTACGGTGTGTTTGGTTTGGTTTTGTTTTGGTAAGTTTACCATGATTTTGCTTGAATTGCTGCCCTCCGTTGATCTGCTCAGCTAAGATCGAGGTAGAGTTGCGCAGCAGAAGAGGGCTGCGTGTAAGAAGGCAGTTCTGTCTCAGAGGACAAAAGGCCTGGGAGCACCCAGACAGGCAGGCACTGCGTGGAGGTCACTCCCCTCCCAGTGGCCACTGTGGAGGCATTTCATAGAAATGCTTGCTGGACCATTCAGGTTTAGAGTTGGGACAAAACCGAGAACTCATGAGGATATTGGACGGGAGTTAGGAAATGACTTTCTCACACAACTGGGGCAAGGAGGGGAGAACCCTGGGCTTGAGACTTGCAATCCGCCACCTGCCCCTGCAGTGTGCCCCCTGTTACATTTTCCTGCGACTCTGCCTTCTTGAGTCCAAATGTCTTCGAAAGGGACAAATGCTTCGTAAGTGCCAACAGGATGTGCTTCAGTGAATGTTCGCAGTGTGCACCGGTCTGGCTGAAGGCCTCTTCCCTTCCCCGACACCCTCCCATCATGC
Source organism: Symphalangus syndactylus (assembly GCF_028878055.3). Lineage (NCBI taxonomy): Eukaryota > Metazoa > Chordata > Mammalia > Primates > Hylobatidae > Symphalangus > Symphalangus syndactylus. Next base: position 86,862,936 of record NC_072426.2, read on the forward strand.
AAAATTACCCTGCCCAGCAGGGAGTGACGTGTGTGTCTCGGAAGATTTTGCTGCTGTGCTCTGCATAGTCGCTCCTTATCTCCTTTGACCAGTTTCCTAACACTCCCCATGTTCGCAACACAGAACATGAGTGCTCTTTCCTGTCATTTTGACACTAATAAACGGACAGTGATTCTCAGTGTGGAAATGAGAATGAAGTTTTTTTTAAAGACAGGCTACAATAATTCCCACGCAGAGAACCACATACGATGACACTGGATTCCAAACAGAGGAATGTATGGTGAAGATGAGGCCAACAGTGAGCTGAGAGAGGCCAGCCAGGGTGTGTGTCAGTGAAGATGAGAAACAATCAGATAACACCTGTTTCCTCCAGGAAAGAAAATGTGGTGGCCAGGGAAAAGAGATGGGAGGAAGGCTGGTCATTGCCTATTCCACTGTGCACGTTTGAATTTGGAGCCATGAAAAGTATTGCTTGGTTAAATTAAAATCATTCAAAAGATAAAAAATAAACATTTAACACCATCACAATATGCTGGGAAACAAAATGAAAGGATTTCTGGTCTCAGTGCTGTAGGTCGCGTAGCCACTCTTTCCTGGACTGAGGCTTTCCAGCAAAGGAGCTGGGAAGTAAGGCTGGCCTGCTGGTGTGGACAGAGATTCCAGCAACATACATGACCTGGGGGCACAAGGATTGCTTCCTAAACAATGATGAGCACACAGCCACCTAATAGCCTGGATCGGCTGAGACCATCCTGATTTCAAACACCCAGTCCCCTTGCCTTCCTAAGAACCCCTGTGTTTCTCAGACTGAAAACGTGTTTTGAATTTTGTTCACCAAGTGCAGCCCCTGTTGAAATTCATCAAGAGTGGGAAAGAGCCAAAATGGGAAGGAGCATGGGTTGATTGGCACAAAAGTAGGTCTGTCGATAAAGAATGGAAGTAAAGGGGACATCAGGTAGAAGCTTTTGCTGTGAGTCAGAAGGACAATTTAAAAGTTGCCTAAAGAGGCGCACACCATCTCTGTTGCTGCCTTCCAGTTGGAAAGGAAACTCAGGTTCTTGCCTAATGGCCGAAGCTCTTCACAGAATGTCCCCCACCCCTACCAGCTGCCCACTGCCCCTCCCCCTCTGCAGAATGTCTGGGGTCCTATGTTCCAAACCTGTTTACTTTCAAATTTTACCTGCTCCAGTTGGACTCAGGAGCATCTGCTGAGCCAGGTCACTCTCTGGGTCTTACCCTTGACTTTTCTCATTGCAGAAACTGCCAGACAGTGGTTGTCAGTGCCCAGCCTGAGGGGATGGCTTCAAATGGAGGTGAGCCTGTAGGGATGGGAGCATTATCCGAGTCTGCCATGCCTCAACTCCTTGGGAATTCAAATTTGACACTGCCCCTGGGGACAGTTGATAGGGCTGATGTTGAGGAGGGAGGGAGCAACTGGATGTCCCCAAGGACATCACACCTGGGGATGGCCATGGCACCCTGAGTCTGTGTTTAGGGAGGATGGCTCCTTAGAGGTGGACCAAGATGCCTGGGGGAATACACCTTGTAGGGGAAAGGACAGAGTGGATGGGTTGCTCCTTTCTAGAAGGAGACAGGTCACGTCATTGTGTGTTTGTAGGGAGTGGTGGGATGGTGTTGTGCTGGTGGCCCCAGGAGGATGACAGAAAGCCTGAACCCTGTGCCGTGTCTTCAGGCACCTGGAAGGTGCCCTTCCATAGTGTTCAGAGGGATTTGGACTGGAGTTTTCTAGATCTTAGGGAGGAGTGGGGAGAAGTGGTCTCAGCCAGGAAACTGTTGGGTGGGTGGGCTGTGACAGAGCAAGTAGTGACAGCCTCTGGGTGGGCGAGGCTGGGGGCTACTGTAACTGCCACAGCCCAGAGCCCCTGAGCTCCCTCCCCAGAGATGGCTTCTCTGTCAGTTCAGGTAGCTGTTGGCTTTGATTTAATAGGGGTGTGGGCAGATGGGGAAGTTCAGGCTACACAGGGCCTGGGTTTCCTGAGTTGTTCTGAATTGTTTGCCCTTTTGTGGAAACTCAGGTCTTCAGACCCACTTCCTCTTGTCTGCTAGCTCATGGCCTGTCCTCTGCACTTTGTGTTACTGTGGAGATGAAGAATTTGCTCCTGTTCCATTTATACTACCTCATGAACAGGGGACAGGTGTGGATTCTTGCTGGTTCTCAGTGGAAGGGTCTGGAAAGGCTGGTTTCCTTTTCAGTAGAGGAAGGAGAGTAGCGCACAAATAGGAAGATGGTTCTCTTATTATTATTATAATTATTATTTAAGTTAGGATATGTGTCCTGAATGATGCGCTGCATGTGCTGTATTCCTTATTCCCCTTGACTAGAGACTGCGTGAGGTCCTAGTGAACAGGGATGAGTTCCAGACAACTTTGCCTCACCTGGCCCGTGGCCCAAGAGCCCCTGGTTCTTGGTTGGTCACTATATTCAGTTATTGGGAGCTCAAAGAAGAAGGCCCAGAGATGGGCTCCTTGTCCCACTACCTATTGTAACATGACCAGCAGCTGTGAAAATCCCTAGACACTTCCCCTGATAGCCCTGCTGCTCGCCATTTGCTGGCTGTGTTCTAATCGTGTGCAGCTGCTGCTGGCTATGCAGTGACACTATCCCAGGGAACTCCACCACTGCCTCTGAGACCTGCTCCCTGGGAACAGAGCTTCCTCGGGAAGCAGCCGGGACCATCGAGTACTGAGGAAAGGGTGGCCCGAATCCGACCCCTATTTAGCACTTGCTGTGGGTGGTGCCAGGACAATCACTTACATGCTGGGCGTGATGAGTTATGGATTATCTTCAGGGTTCCTAGGGCGCTGGCTTGGGAAAGATTTCCATCCAGTGGTTTTCTTTTGTTGTGTTTGAGCTAGGAAAGAAAGGGGTTTACAAGAGCTTCAGGAAAAGGATGATTGAAGAGGAGATGGGACCATAATATTCGGAAGCTTCTGGCTTCCTATCGGCCTTCTGAGTGCCGAGCACTGCCCTGGGGTAGGCCTCTCACCTGTTGCTGAGCACGCTGAGGACCACCAAGCCGCTGAGAGACTCATCCCTGACCCATGGCTTGGGAGATGCCTGTGAGGCTGACAGGGTCTGCCAGGGACACCTGACGGAGACCCTCAGGCAGCGAAGGCTTGGCTATTACTTCTTGGGAGACAGGGGTCAGAGAGTCTTGGTGACCGGGGCCAGGCTCTCTAGTGGAGCGACTCTCCATGGAGGAACAGAACATCTGATGCACACTCAGGGACACTTGCAAGCTGCAGAGTTTCCCTGTCATACGCCCTCAGCTGTTGGGACTCCCCTCTGATTCCCCAGTGACTAGTGTGGACCTGGAGACCCCAGCCCATTCACCTCTTTCCTTTGTCTCCGCAGCATACCCAGTCTGTGTTCACGGCTCTGCCCTTCACCACACCTGCTCCTGCCCCAGCACACGGGCTGCCCCTTGTGACTGCAGGGGTTCTTCCAGGCAGCCCTCTGGTGCTGTCTGCCTTCCCCAGCACACCTCTGGTGGCAGGACAGGATGGCCGCGGCCTGAGTGGGGCCGGGGCTTCCAACGTCTTTGTCCAGATGAGGACAGAGGTGGGGCCTGTGAAGGCCCCTGAGGCACAGACCTTGGTCCTAACTCAGGGCCCCCTCATCTGGCAGGCGCCCTCTGCGGAGGTGTCACGTGTCCACCTCCCCTACTCCTGGCAGCTGCTCCTGTGGTGCCTGTTATGGCTGCCCAGGTGGTTGGGGGCACCCAGGCCTGTGAGGGAGGCTGGTCCCAGGACCTTCCTCTTCCACCACCACCACCACCGGCTGCCCAGTTGCTCCCCACCGTGTCCCAAGGGAATGCTGGGCCATGGCCACAAGGGGCTCGTGGAGAGGGCAGCCTGGCTTCCTCCCAGGCCAAGGCCCCACCAGGCGACTCCTGTAACCCCAAGAGTGTCTATGAGAACTTCCAACTCTGGCAGCACTACAAGCCCCTGGTCCCGAAGGCACCTTCCCCAGAGTCCTGACACCGAAGCGCTTTCCTGCTTCCTCATGTGAGTGTCCCAGGGGCACCAGAGCTGGTCCTGCAGCTCACATGTAAAGAGGCTGCTGGATGGACAGGAGGTCACGCTGTTCAGGGGAGCTTGCAGGGCGGTTGTGAGGGTGATGGGTTGCACTAGGGAAGGTACGTTTTCAACAACATTAATCTGGCTGCGGCTCAGGACAGACTGTCAGGGGCCTCATCTCAACTTCCCGTCACTGTCCCGTGAGTCCAGCCAATCTTTACTTTCAATAATTTTCACAACAATGTTTACAGAAGACCCAGGTCAGAGAGGGTTCCTGGTGTGATGTGAGCTACGGTTTGGGTTTAGGTCTTTGAGTACACACCACAGTGCCTCCCCTTTAACCCAGTATTGATGGCCAGGAGCCCATCACATGGGGCTGGATGGAGGAGCTGCAGGGCCCAGCAGGAACCTGGCACATACCCGCAGTTCTGCTGAGGTCCAGTTAGCACAGAGGCGGTGGAGCCTGCACAGAGGGATGGTCTTGGGCTCTGCACTGGGGTCGATGCTGGGCAGGTATTTGCATCTTCACCCTCAATCCCACCTAGAAAAAGGGACAATGATGCTTCATTCAGAAGATGGCGAAGAGATAACTTGAACTCACATATGACATGCATAGCACAGTGCCTGGCACATGCTATGACACATTACATGACAACAATTATGATTACTGTCCCCATTACTATCATTATCAGGACTAGGCCATCTAGGAGAGCACTCCCCAAAGCCACGGGCTCCAGTGATAGCTGTGAGTGCACCTCAAGCCCAGCAGCCCAGGGCCATGGACTGTGGTGACTGTGAGGCAGCAACGTCAGCATCTGGGAGAGTTTGTGGTTTCATTCCCAGTCCCTGCCTCTCTCCACCCTGCAGCGCCTCTGTGACCCTGTGTTTCCCACTGATGAGCAAACGGGAGCTTGAGCACATCCACCGTGCAGCACACTGGCTGTTCCCCTAGGGAAGTCCCCTGCCTGGGGTGTAGGTGGAAGGCGGCCCCATCTTCATCCCCAACAATCTCGCTGTCCCCACACCCTGGAACTGGTTGCATTCCCCCTTGGAGCGGAGTCCGGGTGCACTGAGGACCCTGATTCTTGGAGTGGAGCTGCCCAGGCTCCCAGGCCTTTGCCATGGCTCCTGTGGGAATGTGGGGAGCTGCACCTGCTGCTTGCAGTGGCTTGGACACCGCCCTGCTTTGGTTCTGGACGTGTGCTCCTGCTCCTCATGCTCCAGGGCCCTGAGGCTACGTCCCCCGGGGCTGCCTTGCTCCAGAGTCCCCAGGAAGCTGGTTAAATGCTCAGTCTTGGGGCCCTGGAACCTGCACTTTAACCCTCGCCCCCAGGTCATTCTGTGTGCACGCTGTTTCAGTCAGCTCAGGCTCTGCCGTAACAAATCCCGTAGACTGGGTGCTTTATCAAGACACATTCATGTCTCCCAGTTCCAGAGGCCAGAAGTCCCAGATCAAGGTGACAGCAGATTGGGTGTCTGGTCAGGGCCCCCCTCCTGGCTGGAGAGAGCTGTCTCTGGCTGTGTCTCCTTGTGGCTGAGAGCAAGAGCCCAGGTGTCTCCTCCTGCCCTTATCGGGGCTTGGATTCCATGACTGGGACCCACGCTCATGACCTGCTCTAACCCTGATTGCCTCCAAATACTGACACACTGGTGCTGAGGGCTTCAGCACAGGAATGTTGGGGACACACATGTTCCACCCATAGTACTGGGTTCGCTTCTCAACACCGACGACTCGAGGGGCAGTCGGAGAGGCCACTCAGTAGCTTGTGTTGATGTTTGATCTTGGGGTGCATGTTCTGGGGCCTGAGGAGCCCACATTGGGGAGAACAGGACAGGGATAGATGGCAGGACAGGTGTGGGGAGGACAGGGGCCAGGTGTTGGGACCGGGTGGGCTTGGGATGAAGGGTGGGCTTATAGACTGGGACTGACTGCACTGGTTTATAGCCCAGTTCTCCGATCCCTGGCCCGGGGGAAGCCCACCATGACCCTGGAGGAGGGACTGTGGCGGGCCATGCGGGAATGGCAGCACACGAGCAACTTTGACCGGATGATCTTCTACGAGATGGCGGAAAAGTGAGTCTGGGGTCCTGGGAGCAGGGCCTGCATGGCAGGGTGACAGTGAATGACAGAGGCCTGGTGGCTGTGGTGGCTTCTCAACGTAGAGCATGAGGAGGGTGTGGACAAACACAGGACGCTCTGGGCCCCTGGCCCCCTCAGGAAGCTGCTTCTGTCACCTAGAGTGCTCTGGGGTCTCTGTCCTGCCCTACTGGGAAGCACCCCCTGCCTGGCCTGGGGCCAACCCCTGCCTTGACGTGGGAGGTCATGGCGGGAGCAGCCAGCATCACAGCCCAAAGGGGGTCACCTTCAGCTGTGGGGATGGGGAGAAGGGACACTAGTGACTATGCACAAGAGTGGGGTGCAGGCTCCTGACAGCAGTGGCCAGAAGTCGGTTGTCTCCCATCCCAGCCTGGCCAGGGAGTTGGGTTGGGGAGACCTGCGCCCATGACACCGTGAGACTCATCTCTGGCCTGACTGCCTTTGCTCCTGGGCAGTCCCCTCCATGAAGACAGAGAGACAGCAGCCTCAGGGCAAAGGGGCCCTGTCCTCTGGGCTCAGCTTTGCTTCCTCCTGACTGGGGGTCTCCCAGGCCTCGTGCCCCTGGGTTATCTTTCAGGGGCCCACAGTCCCAGCCTCAGGACTCCTGCATCTGGGCATCATCCCTGATGCTTTTTGCCACACACCCCACCCCTGGACAGCTGAAACCCAGATGAGGGGTCCTCCGGGACCCTCCTGGACCTCGTGGCCCTGACTTTAGTCAGGAAGCCCCGTTGATGCCATGGGCTCTGCAGGGGCTGGGTGAGGGAGGGTGAGCCCAGAGCTCTGGAAGCAGCTCCCTCCTGGGACTGGGGGATGGGACCCAGTGAGGGCCTGGACAGCCCACCCGAAGCACTCCCTCCTATTCCTGCCCTCGGCCGCTGCCTGGTCCTGGGGGGAGGGGGCCTGGACCCTCCCAGCACAGCCTGGGCCTCCTTCACCCCCAGGTTCCTGGAGTTTGAGGCTGAGGAGGAGATGCAGAGTCAGAAATCGCAATGGATGAAGGGGACCCAGTGCCTGCCTCCTCCAGCCACACCGAGGCTTGAACCTCAAGGACTTCTGGCCCCTGAGGTGGTCAAGCAGCCAGGTATGGCTTCCCACATTCCCACGGGAGCCATGGCAAAGGCCAAAGGGGCCAAGGGAGGCCACTGTCCCCACACCCCATGCTTCCCTTCAAGAAGGGGATTTGCTCCCTCCAACAGGACAGCTTCTGGGAGCACATGTTGGGTATCGACCTGGTCAAGTTTCCTAGCTACTCTCTCCCCTCGCCTGTCCAAAACTCCACATATGCTCTGCCCAGGAAGTAGGGATGAGCAGGGAGAGAACACGGCATATTGGTGGCTCCAAACTTCCTCCCAAGCAATGCTGTCTCAGATGTGCCCCTCCTGCCTCCTCCAGGGGCGCTGTGGTTCAGGTGGTCCTGACCCAGCTGGGACCCACTTCACATCCCCAAGCCCTGCCCTCCCCTGTGTGGTGCAAGCAGGAGGAGCGGCCCTCACCACGCCCATCCTCCTCCCTCTCTGCCTCAGTGTGCCTTCCCAGCAAGGCCGGCCCCAAGGCCCCGACTGCCTGCCTGCCACCACCCAGGACCCAGAGGCCAGTGGAGACCAAGGCCCACCTGCCACCACCCAGGCCCCAGAGAGCAGCAGAGACCGAGGTCCCTGATGAGATTCCCCCAGAACTGGTGCAGGAGCATGTGGACATCATGGAGGAGCTGCTGGGGCCTTCCCTCGGGGCCATGGGGGAGCCTGAGAAACAATGGGAAGAGGGCGAAGTGAAGCAGCCACAGGAAGAGGACTGGACGCCCCCAGACCCGGGCCTCCTGAGCTACATTGACAAACTGTGTTCCCAGAAAGACTTCGTCACCAAGGTGGGCTGGCCTGGAGTGCTGGGGCCTGCAGGATTCCAGGGGGTGGCACTCCCAGGTCCTTGGAATTAAGCTCTGTTCCTTAGCTACTCAGCAGTGTGTGTATTTCCATGGATTTGAGTGTCTATGTATATGATTGTGTGTGTCTGTGTGTTGCTGTGTGTTTGTGTCTGTGGTTACTGTGTGTCTTTGTGTGTCTGTGTGGGTGTGAGTGTGGAGTGTGTATGTTACCTGTGTCTGTGTCTTTTCCTGTGTCATATGTGGGTCTGTTTGTGTGTCTGTGTGTGGTTTGTATGTCTCTGTCTGTGTGTGTGTATGCTACCAGGTCTGTGGTCTGTGTCTGTAGCTGGTGGTCACCATGATATGAGACAGCCCCAGGAGGGTGGGGATGGGGCACTGGCAGCTTTCTGCATCTCCTCCAGGTGTCCTTGGCTCCAGGCTACTCCCTGCCCAGGAGGCTCATGCCTTCTTCCTTCTGTTTCCAGGTGGAGGCCGTCCTTCACCCCCGATTCCTGGAAGAATTGCTTTCCCCAGATCCACAGATGGATTTCTTTGCCCTAAGCCAGGAGCTGGAGCAGGAGGAAGGACTCACCCTTGCCCAGGTACCCCAGGGGCAGGAGGGACCTGGCACACAAGGCCCACCTGATTGTCTAACCCCCCCGGCTAGGGATGCCCGGCTTCTTGGGGAGCCACTCCGGGGTGGGAAGATGCAGGTTCAGAGGGAGTAGGATGGAGAGGAGCCAGGGAAGGGAGTCAGCATGCAAGCTGCTGTGAGGCCCAACGGGATGCCCAGCAGAGCCACACCCTTTCTCTTTGACTTAAAGCCCAGCTGCCTCAGGCCTCCCTGCCTCCCGCCCAAGTGCCCTGGTCTCCACCACCCTGGGCCCTGCTCACCTGGGGCAGCGCCAGTAAGTGCCCCCTTTCCTCCTGCAGCTAGTGGAGAAGCACCTCCTACCCTGGAAGGAGAAACAGCATGCGAGGGCAGCCCCTGGTCATGGCATGGCCCGGTTGGACTCTAGTTCTTCCGAGTTTGCAGCTGGCCAAGGAGCAGAGAGAGACATCCCTGACCCCCAACAAGGGGTTGGCATGGAAACCTGCCCACCCCAGACGGCTGCCTGGGACCCTCAGGGACGAGGCAGAGCACACACTGGCATGGCCAGGTCCAAACACTCTGCTGTGCTTTTGGGATGTCAGGATCCCCCTGGGCTGAGGGCTGCCCGGCCAACCTCTCCTCCCCAGGACCACAGACCCATCTGCCCTGGCCTGGGTACCAAGGATGCCTTGGATCTGCCTGGAGGGTCTCCTGTCAGGGAGTCACGTGGGCTGGCTCAGGGTCAAGTGAGGAGGAGGAGGAGCTTCCCAGCCTGGCCTTCCTCTTGGGTTCCCAGCACAAGCTGCTGCCCTGGTGGCTACCCCAGAGCCCCATCCCTGCCTCGGGCCTTCTCAGCCCAGAAAAGTGTGGACCCCAGGGAGCTCTTCAGCCCCCATCTGCTAAGAGAAGAGACCTCAGCCTAGCACCATCTCCTGCCACCAAGTCCAAGAAGCGACCTCTCTTGGGAAGCCCATCCCCTGCTGAAGAGACACCCCACCCAGGGCCTGGGCTCAGGGTCTCTGGGGAGCAATCCCTGGCTTGGGGGCTGGGTGGCCCTTCACGGTCTCAAAAGAGAAGAGGTGACCCCTTGGTCTCCAGGAAGGAGAAGAAGCAGCATTGTAGCCAGTAGGGCCTTCTTGGCAAGCTCTCTGGGGCCAATCCCCAAGGGTGGGGCTCTGGCATCCGATGCCCCAAAGCAGTCAAAAGCTTCTTCTCCCCCAGTGCTGATCTTGCTGGGCCTTAGCTTTGGAGGGGAGGGGAGGGAGGGGAGGGAGAGGGTGGCTGAACGGGGAGGGCAGGAAGGGAGGGGCTGGGGGGAAGGGGCTGGGGAGTGGGGGTGGGAAGCAGTGCATTGGGGGCCTCGTGTGTAAATGTGAATGAATGTAATTGTTTTGGAAAATGCTCTCGGGGCTGCTGCCTCTGCCCTCCGCTCTGTGCTGCTCCGTGCAGGGTGTCTGTGAGGGAGGGCAGAGGAACTGGCAGATGCCAGGCACTGGGAACCACAGGGAACCGCCCCACTCTTTCCTCCTGGTGTAGGGAGCCCCTTCAGATGCTCCAGGGACTGACAGATGTTGAGGAACCCCTGATCCCTCCCACCACCCACTCACAAGGCCCTGCCTGCTTTAGGGAGGCTTCTTGGGGCCTCCAATCATTATCAGCATCCCTGGAAAATCCTGGGATTGGAGACAGCTGGCTGGCTCTTGCTGTGCTCAGTGGAGGTGAGCAGAAGGCAGCTGCCTGCAACATGGACATGGGGAGAGGAGGCTGCTCCTGCTTAACCCTCATCAGGAAGAGCGCGGGCACTGGGCTGAAGGGAGACGTTGAGGTGACCGTCCACACGGGTGTGTTTGGGATACGACGATGGGTGGGGAGCAGGGGAAGTCGCTCTGCCTGTTTCTGGGCAGGAGAGAGTCTTGTCCAACTAGCTGAAGCAGATGTTCCTTGCTGTGGCCACAGGGACTGGCCTCGGGGCCCTCAAGGTCCTGCATGGAGCCCCTCGCAGCTATGATTCCCTTCCCATATGATGACCCAACTCATGTGGAATTGATGGAGACACAGATTTACATTGGTTTCTAAAGCAGTTCCCTCTCAACACACCATCACCGACGGGAACAAGCATGACCAGCCCACCAGGCGCAGGGTGGGTGTGTCTGCTGCTTCCAGGGCCGGGGGGAGCTGGGGCCCAGGCCGAGAGGGGCAGAGGGTCAGCCGCCCTTCTGCAGGCACAGACCCCAAGGGCAGAGCAGGGGCTACCTGGGATGTGGCATTGGCTGTCTGGGAAGTGCCCTAGGAGTCGGGGGCTAGGTGTTCGCCGAAGGGAGACTTCTAGAGTCTGTGAGTGAGATGAGGACTGCATCAGGAGAGGGACCGAGGCTGGGGAGGACGCTCTGCTCTTTCCCAGGTTGTCCTGTCCTCCCAATCTCTGCTGAACTCCCCTCACCCCATGGGCCAACTTCTGCCCCCCTTACCCCTAACCCACCTCTTAGAATCTCAGATCCCAGCATGGACAGGACCCGGCACCCACCCTGGTTCCCTCCTGGCCAACATCTTCTTCTCCACGGTCTGAGTTGTGATTCCTCCCCCAGGGCCCTTATTGGCTCAGGACCCCTGTGACCGCCAGGGCACTGGTCCCAGCACTGCCTGCATGCAGAGCTGTGGTCATGGCGCTGGGGGCTGGCCCAGCAGCAGAGGCTGGTGGGGCAAAGCTGTCCGGTACACAGTGGCCTGGCCCCTCGGCCAAGTGACAAAGGGAGCCATGTTTGAGTCCTCTTTGGCCCCATCTGCCCACAGAACACAGCAGTCAGCCGGACAGATGCCCCTCTGCCCCGTCCCTTCTGCTCGATGTGGGCAGTGTCGGAGGCCTGCCGTCTTCTGTGGCCTTTGGGAAAGAGAGTTTATCTTGACAGGGCTTCCCCAGCTCAGTGCACATCAGGCCCTCAGGGAAAATGTGGGGAGTGAGGAGTCACTGGTGGGTGATGTGGGCAGATCCTGTGACTCCTCTACATTCAGGGCCATCCTCAGGAGATAAGGTAGCACTGCCCCTTTGCAGGGTTTAGGAATGTTAAGTGAGCCGTGTTTGAAGGGAACATGGTCCATACTCTGGCATGTGTGGGTGCCCAGCCAACTTCCTCACCAAAAGCTGAAAGTGACACCTTGGGGCTCCTGATGGTTACCCCCCTGGCTGTTGTCTATCCCACTGTCCCTGTCCTTGTTTTGGCCGAGCCATTCCTAGGAGGCAGAACTTATGCTTCCTCCACCTCTGTGTCCCACCTGAGCCCTACAATCTGCCCCCAAAAGGGCACAGTAGGGCTGACTGGGGGGCTCTAGTAGACTGAACACACGTTCCCCCCACCCCCAGTTCCTGTGCTGAAGCCCTAAGCCCCAACATGATGGTATTTGGAGATGGGGCCTTTGGGAGTTATTCAGAGTTAGAAGAGACCATGAGGGTGGGGCCCTAATGATGGGATTAGGGCCCTGGTAAGAAGCAGAGACCCCAGAGCTCTCTCTCTCCCTGACACGAGGACACAGTGAGAAGGCGGCCGTCTGCAAGCCAGAAAGAGAGCCCTCACCAGAACCTCGTCCATTGGGATGCTAACCTCAGACTTCCAGCCTCCAGACTGTGACAAATACATTTCTTTTTTTAATATGTGCCACCACCCCCAAGTCTATGGCACTTTGTCCTAGCAGCCCTATGTGACTAGGACAAGGTCCATAATCTGAAGAACTTCCTTCATGACTGGTATCTGGAAACCATGCATCAGAGCCACGGGAAAGAAAGCCTTGGCCCTTTGCAACTGTCAGCACACCTCCACCCCAAGTGCAGTGTATCACACATGAACCAGGAGAGCCTGGGACGCAGTGAAAAGAAATCTGTAAATACCCATGATGTCGTCCCGTCCATGCTTGGGGAAGCCCATGCAGCTTGCTCACAGCAGGTGCTGGGGGTGTGCTGAGGCTCTCGGTTGGCTTGGCCTCCCTGCTCATGCACCCAGGTCACTCTCTGGGAGCCAGTGCGGCTGGGGCGGCCCCAGGCAGGTTTGCCTCCAGAGACCCCTCCCTTCACCACTGGATGACAGACCCCTGAAGAAGCCACAGCCTCCTGGGAAACTCCATCTGACAACCTGAGCAAGGCCGGCCCCTGTTAGTGAACATGCTGTGCTTTCTGACAGCTACCAGATGGACCTGATCCAAGTGACTGCCCTTTGTAGCTCACTTTGATTCTAACTTCAGCGTCGCATGATGCCCTGTGCATGGAATATACAATGTGTGTCTTTCACATCTGTCTTCTTTCACTTAGAATAATATTTCCAAGGTCATCTACGTTTTTAGTATGTATCATTACATCAGACCTTTTTGTTGCTGAATAATATTCCCTTAATGGATATACTAAAATTTATCCATTTATCAGTTAAGAACATTTGGGTTTTTTTCACTTTTTGGCTATTGTGAATAATACTTCTAAGAACACTTGTGTACAAGGTTTTCTGGGGATGTATGTTTCCGTTTCTCATGGCTACATACCTAAGAGTGAAATTGATGGGCCATATGGAAACTCTATGTTTAACCATTTCAGAAGGTGCCAGACTGTTTCCAGTGTACATGAACCATTTTATATACCCACTAGCTGTATGAGGGTCCCAGCGTCTCTCCATATTCTAGCCAACATTTATTATCAACTCTCTTTTTGATAAAGTCATCCTAGTGGTTCTGAAGTTGCATTTCATCGTAGTTTGCATTTGTGTTTCCCTGACGTTGAACCTCTTTCATGTACCTATTCGCCACTTGTATATCTTCTTTGGAGAAATGTGTACTCAACATTTAGTAATTTTTAACTGGTTTATGTTTTGTCATTGAGTTATAAGAATTCTTTATATATTCTAGATAAAAATGCTTTACAAGATATAATTTGCAGAAATATTCTACCATTCTATGGGTTGTCCTTTACTTTCTTGATGGTACTCTTTGAAGCACAAAAGTTTTTACTTTGGATGAAGTCCAATTTATCTATTTTTTCTTTTGTTACCTGTGGTTTCGATGTCATGTTTAAGAAACCATTAACTAGTCTTAGGTCATGAAATTTATTCCTATGCTTTTTCCTTTTTTAAAAACCATCTTAAACATTTTAAAGTGTACAATTTAGTAATGTTATGTATATTCACATCATTGTGAAATTTAGATCTTTAGACATTTTTTATCTTTCACAACTGAAATTTTGTACACATTAAATACTAATTTCCCCCCTACTCCCTCCCTTAGCCCTTGGCAACCACTACTTTATGTTTCTGTGATTTTGACTACCTTAAATACTTCATATGAAGGAGAGTATTTGTCCTTTTGTGATTGGCTTATTTCACTTAGCATAATGTTCTTGAGATTGATCCATGTTCTAGCATGTGACATGATTTCCTTCTTTCCGTAGGCTGCTTAGTCTTCCATTGGATGTATATACCATATTTTATCCTTTCATCCACCAAGGGATATTTGGATGGGATCTCTTGGCTACTGTGAATAATGCTGTAATAGGGATTGTATTGAATTTGTAAATTGTTTTAGGTAATATGGACATTTTAACAATATTAAGTCTTCAAATCCATATGCATGGAGATGTCTTTTCATTTATTTATATACTCTGCGGTTTCTTGTAGCATTGTTGTTTTGTAATTTTTAGTGTCCAAGTTGTTTGCCTTCCTGGTTAAGTTTATTTCTAAGTATTTTATTCGTTTTCATGCTATTATAAATAAAATTGTGGGTTTTTTGTTTTGTTTGTTTGTTTGTTGTTGTAGTAGAGACAGGATTTCACTATGTTGGCCAGGCTAGTCTCAAACTCCTGGCCTCAAGTGATCCGCCTGCCTCAGCCTCCCAATATGTTGGGATTACAAGTGTAAGCTGATGCACCTGGTCTGAAATTTTCTTCTTAATTTCCTTTCCATATTGGTCATTGCTAATGTATGGAACTGCAAAGGATTTTTGTGTGTTAATTTTGCATTTTGTAACTTTGCTGAAATCATTTATTAGTTCTTACAGGTTTTTTGGTGGAATTTTTAGGGTTTTCTACATATAAAACCATATAATCTGTAAATAGAAATAATTTTACTTCTTCGTTTCCAATTGGAATGCCTTTTATATATCTTTCCTTGTCTAATTGCTCCGGCCCAGTACTACGTTGAATAGAAGTGGCAAGAGTGGGCATCCTTGACTTTCTCCTGTACTTTGAGGAATAGCTTTGTCTTCCACTAGTAAACATAATGTTAGTTGTGGGCATTTCATGTAAGGCCTTTATTATGTGGTAGTATTTTCCTTTTATTCCTAGTTTGTTGATTGTTTTTAATCATGAAATGGTGTTGAATTTTGTTGAATGCTTTGTTTGAATCATGTGGTTTCTGTCTTTCATTATATTAATGTGGTGTATGACTTGATTGATTTTTGTATCTTGACTCATCCTTGCATTCCAAGTATAAATCCAACTTGGTCATAATGTATAATCTTTTTTTTCTTTGAGATGGAGTCTCACTCACTCTGTCACCCAGGCTGCAGTGCAGTGGCGCAATCTCGGCTAACTGCAACCTCTGCCTCCCAGGTTCAAGTGATTCTCCTGCCTCAGCCTCCTGAGTAACTGGGATTACAGGCACCTGCCACCACGCCTGGCTAATTTTTGTATTTTTAGTAGAGACGGGGTTTCACCATCTTGGCCAGGCTGATCTTGAATTCCTGACCTCGTGATCCACCCGCTTCGGCCTTCCAAAGTGCTGGGATTACAGGCGTGAGCCACCGCGCCCAGCCTATAATCCTTTTAATGTGCTGTTTAATTCTGTTCACTAAAATATTTTTAGGATTTTTGCATCAATATTCACCTGATACAGTGGTCTTTAGTTTTCTTTTCTTGGGGCTTTGGTTGTGGAATCAAGGTAATTTTGGCCTCATATGAGTTTGAGAGCATTTCCTTTCTTTAATTCTTTGGAAGAATTGAATTGATTCTTTGGTAGAATTTCCCAGGGCTGGGTTTTTCTTTTTAGGAGGTTTTTGATTACTGCTTCAATCTACTTACTAGTTATAGGTCTGTTCCGATTTGTAAAATTTATTTGTGATTCAGTCTTGGTAGGTTGTATGTTTCTACAAATTTATCCATTTCTTCTAGGTTATTCAATATGTTGGCATTTAAATATTAGTAACATTCTTTCATAATTCTTTTTGTTTCTGTGGCATCAGTTGTAATGTCCTTTCTTTCATTTTTAATTTGAGTTATCTTAGTTTTCTTTCTTTTTTTCTTAGGTAGTCCAGTTAAGGGTTTGTAATTTTGTTGATATTTTTAAAAATCTAATTCTTGATTTTGTTGATTTTTTCTATTGCGTTTCTATTCTCTATTTTGTTTATCTTTCTGATCTTTATTATTTCCTTCCTTCTGCTAATTTTTGGTTTAGTTTGTTCGTTTTCTAGTTCCTTGAGGTGTTAGGTTATTGATTTGAGCTCTTTCTTCAAGCTTATGGTGCTATAATAAAATACTATAGACTGAGTGGTTTAAGCAACAGATGTTTACTTCTTTCAGTTCTGGAGCTGGAGGCTAGGAAGTCCAAGATTCAGGTGCTAGTACACTCTGTGTTCATAAACTCCTCTTTCATATTTCCTGTGCTACATTCTAACTGACTTTTTACATTTATCAATCATCCATGTCATCGATTTCCTCTTTATCTGTGTCTAATCTACTCTTTTGCCCACTCACTTTGATATGCATAAGTGTGATGCCTGCATGTTCAATTTCACCACACATTATTAAGAAGATTGAGATTTAATAACTTTAATAATTTTTACTATTTCATCAAGAACTTTTTTTTAAATGAAGTGCATTTATTAGGAACAACACTCTGAATACTCACAAGCATCTTGCATAGTTAACCCTAGGCCAGAGGACACTTGGCAACCAAACAGGAGAAGGATACCAGGACAGAGTCCACGGAGGCCAAGGCGGGCCAATCACCTGAGGTCAGGCGTTCAAGACCAGCCTGGCCAGCATGGCAAAACCCCATCTCTACTAAAAATACAAAAATTAGCCAGGCGTGGTGGCAAGTGCCTGTGATCCCAGCTACTTGGGAGGCTGAGGCGGGGAGAACTGCTTGAACCCAGGAGGTGGAGGTTGTAGTGAGCCAAGATCGCTCCACTGCACTCCATGCTGAGAGACAGAGCGAGACTCTGTCTCAAAAAAAAAAAAAAGAAAAAAAAGAAAGAGGGAGAGAGAGAAAGAGAGAAAGAAAGAGCGAAAGAAAGAAAGAAAGGAAGAAAGAAGAAAGAAAGAGAAAGAAAGAAAGAAAGAAAGAAAGAAAGAAAGAAAGAAAGAAAAAGAAAGAAAGAAAGAGAAAGAAAGAAAGAAAGAAAAGGAAGGAAGAAAGGAAGGAAGAAAGAAAGAGAAATGATTGGACTCAAAAGTTACACTGCAAATTAACTGGCACTTTAAGCCCTATTCAAAATCCTTCTGTGGCATAAGCTACAATGAGGCAAACTGTTGACACCTATCAAGCCCCAGGGGGCCCTCTGAGTCCCACCTCGGGAGAACCTTGCTAGGGTGTATCCGATGGCCTATGTGGTATCTGTGCTCCTGGAAACAGGTGGAGGCTTTGGGGTGAGTGTAGTGAAAGGAGGGTGGTCTTGAGCACTCATAGCCTCAGCTGGAGGAGAAAGCACAGAGTGAATTTAATTTTTCCACATTTGCCTCCTTTGATGCTGTATATCTGTGATGGTTAATAGTAGATATCAATTTGACTAGATTGAGGGATGCCTGGATGGCTAGGGAAGCATTGTTCCTGGTTGTGTCTGTGAAGGTGTTTCCAGAGGAGATTGACATGTGAGTCAGTGAATGGAGAGAGGGAGATCCCTGCTCAATGTGGGTGGCACCATACAATCAGCTGGGGGCGTGGCTAGGACAAAGCAGGTAGAAGAAAGGGGATAGTCAGTGCTCCCTGTCTCTCTCTTTCTCTTTCTCTGCCTCTTTCTCTCCCCATCTGACCCCCACCCCGCGCCCTGCCCTGTCTCTTCATTCCAGAACAGGATGCCTTTTTCTCCTTCTGCCCTTGGACATCAGACTCTAGGTTCTTTGGCTTTTGGACACTAGGACTTGTACCAGCAGCCTCCTGGGGGCTCTTAGGCCTTCGGCCTCAGACTGGGGGCTGCCCTGTGGCTTCCCTGGTTCTGAGGCTTTCAAACTATTGGGCCATGCTACTGGCTCCCCTGGGAGCCACGCTGTCATTCTCCAGCTCATGGGATTTTGCCTTTGTGATCATGTAAGCTAATTCCCCTTATATATCCTATTGGTTCTGTCCCTCTGGTGAACCCTAATACAGTGTCTCCCAGTTCCATTTAGCATGATTACAGGGATGGGAAAATAGGTTAGGGGCTGGAAAATGGTTCTCTGGAAGGAGGTAACAGGCAGGGTCCTGAAGGCAAGACCCTCCAGGCTCTGTCATGGCAACTTTGCTGACCAGTACAGGGTGTTCTTGTCCAGGAGTCCATGGACCCTCAGGCAATCTAGGCAAAATTTGGAGTCTGTGATGGGCTTGGAAATTTCAGTGAAGATTTGGGGGTGTCCTAAACCCAGCTATTTAAGAGCCTCTGCTTTAGATGGTGTGAGGGACCCAACAACCACATTCTATATAGCTGTCCTGGGCACACTTGGTCTTCCCAGCAATGAGTTTTTTGTGGTGTGGTCTCAGAGCCCACCTCACTCCACCCGGAGACTCTTGTACAGTGAAGTGCAAGGATGTGGCCAGGCCGATTGTCAGCGGTCAGCTCCTGGCCTGCCTAACTCAATATAGAGCATGCGTCCACCGTGTGCTACTGTGCTGCCCGGAGTCATCGGGCTCATGAGCCAGATATAAATGCTGAGTCTGGGGCCTGTGTGCCTGACAGGACCTGTCCTGTCAGTTGGCCCAGGGAGCATCACACAGGGCACTCCTCTCCTCAGTCTCTCTCGCATCTCTCTGGCAGACAGGTGGTCATGATCGTCAGCGCTGTGGGGCCCTATTATTCCAGAGCACATGCTGGAGCCAGACTGACCCTGCAGAAATGCACGAGGACGTGGGCTGTGGTGATGGGCACCCTCGGTCAGGCACCAGCTGTCCCGCATTCCTGGCTTCCATCTCTGGGGCAGCTCCCCAACATTCTCTGAAGTCTGTCCACTTCCTCTTCTGTTACAGTTGCCCTGGTCAGGGGGAGCAGTGGGCTTTGGCCTGTTTACCTAAGCCCTCATGTGTGTGCTGCAGCCTGGCTTGGGACACATTTGGTCTCCATGTGAAGACCAAGATTGCAGCTTTCTTCACTTGGAGCCCAAAAGGACAGGTGGGGCCTGAGGGACGGATGCCCCCATCCCAGGACAAGGAACTTCCCCCAGGAGAGCTGCTCATGGCCCCCTTTAACTCCCAACTCCCATGGAGGGGCTGACAGGGGCTCCCTGCAGGCTGAGGCTCTGAGCACAGGACACCTGGAGCCCCACATACCAGCCCCATGAGAAATAGGGCCAAAGAACCTCACTCCCCCTGTGAGTGGCTAGTCACCCACACTTCAGGGCCTCATCCTGCACTGATCTGCACCTGACATGCTGAGTCTTCCTTGGGCTTCATCCCCTGGAGTCGTCCCCTATTCCTGGCTTCAATGCTGGTGGCCCTGCCTTCTCCCCCAGACACCCAAGGACTCTCCAGGCCACACCTCAGTGACAGCAGCTTTGCCATCCCACTGGCCTCAATCCCAGAAAAACTTCAAGAGAGCAAGGCCTAGGATTTTAAAAGGGCTAAGACTAATGTTACAGAAAATGGACTGTGAGATGAGGAATTTTCCCAAGTGTCCTTCAATTTATACAGAGAATGAAACAGAAATTGTGGAATTGAAAGTTGCAAAAAACAACACCAAGAAATAGTGGTTTAAGCGGATGATGCTTTCATGGATTCAGGGAAATGACTGCTATCCACAAAGTGTGCAGAAGAAGTGCCTAGTCCTGGTGGGTAGCATGGCTGTGGCTCATCCAAGAGAATGAGACAGGGCTGGGCAAGCCTTATATGTGGAATTCACCAGAGTGAAGCTTGGCCAGTGATGCCCGGGAAGGACCACCATGGTGAGGTGTTGACTATCCATCTCTGCCACCATCAACCCTGATTCAAAGCATTTGCTGATATGTTAATAGAACAACTTTTTACAAAGTTTTTATTTTACTTTAAGTTCCAGGATACATGTGCAGAATGTGCAGGTTCATTACATAGGTATACATGGGCCATGGTGGTTTGTTGCACCTATCAACCCATCATCTAGGTTTTATGCCCTGTCTGCATTAGGTATTTGTCCTAATGCTCTCCCTCCCCTTGCCCCCGACCCCCCGACAGGCCCCGGTGTGTGATGTTCCCCTCCCTGTGTCTATGTCTTCTCACTGAACAGAACAACTTTTAAAAATGTGCAGCTGGAGCAGCCTTGAAGGGAACTGGTAAGCAGTGGGTGGAGAGTAATATGTTTCAGGGAGGATTTGGACTGTCTGGCTTGCAGGTGACCTTCTTGTCCCACAGAGGCAGTCTGCCAGTAACTCATCAGGAAGCCCAGGTAGTCTTCCTCAGGCACTTCCATCATTCCTGGGATGGCAGAGATAAAAAGGGACTGGAAGAGATGGGGGCAGAGAACAGCCCTCACTGACAGCACAGAGCCTCACCTCTCCACACAGTCTCTGTCTCCTCTCCTCCTCTGCCCACACGGTGACTCCCAGCCTCTAAGATTCCTGCTTTCAGCAGTGCCCCGACAGCACACCAATTACCTGAGGAGTTCTCAAACACCAACTCTTCACTGCCCATTAGCACAATGAAGAAATTGAGGAAAAGGTATATGTCCCTGAATGTTGCTAATGGTCTTAGGGCAAGCTGCTGCTTATTCTGCATTATGTACTTCTTAGTTAATTGGGGTTAGGATGTCATTTTTAATGAAATGATGTTAATAGTGTTTGTAAAATGAATGATGTGCAACCCCATGAAAAACTCTATGCTTTTTGAAGGAGTAAAGGAAGCAAGGAGGAGTGATGAAAATTTTAATTTTTGAAGTGGCATGGGGGCAGGTTGAACTTGTCCAAGACTGCTTCTCTGCAGGCCAGCCTCCTTCAAGGCTTCATGAATGCTCTCCTTCGCTGGGCGTAAGGTCATCAAAGCTGAGTTCTAGTAGAAGAGACATTCTAGAGGTCTAGAATGTCTTATACAAACACACTTAGAGACACCTGTTCTAGTAGTCCACCATTGCCTCCACTGCTTAGGTCTTGAAGTGAAATCATATTCATTCATTCTACAAGTATCTACTCAAGACGTGATATTTGTCAGGTGAGTGATAAGCACAATGGTTGATAGGCAGAGAAAAAAATAATAAAAAAATGAATAATAAAGGGTAATGAAGGCTGGGCATGGTGGCTCATGCTTGTAATCCCAGCACTTTGGGAGGCGGAGGCAGGTGGATCACCTGAGGTCAGGAGTTCAGGACCAGTCTGGCCAACATGGTGAAACCCTGTCTTTACTAAACATACAAAAATTAGCCGGGTGTGGTGGCCTCTGCTGAGCTATCTTTTGTGTTTTAATGTAAGGTTAAGGAGTTCCTGGGCCTTTGGGGATTCTCAGCCAAACCAGGTCCCATCATCATGGCTTTCTCCCCTCTCTGCACAGGCGGACAGATAATCTGCTGCTGCACACAGGACACACAGAGCTCACCCCTGCTCACTCAGACTCACCTCCTAGGATGCCTCCTAGGCAGGCAGAAGTCGAGGCTGGCTTGCCACACTCACATTCTGGGACCAGGGACCTGCACCTGCCCTTGCTACACTCAACTGTCTCTCAGGCTGTCACCACTGCCCTCAGAAGAGCCCACACTGCTGGGGTGCCCAACTGATTCTCAGGCTCTTGCCAAGAGGTGGCAAGAGAGTTTCCCCTACTTACCTGCCCACTGGGAACAAAACTTTATTTACTTTTTATTGAGGTAAAACAGATTTAACATAAACTACCATTTTAATCATTTTTGAGTATAGGGTTTATTGGCGTTAAGTTTATTCACATTGTTTTCTCACCGTCACCTCCAATCCATCTCAAGAACTTTCTCATCATCTCAATATCAGACTCTGAACCCATTAAACACCCAGATCCCTGCTCCCCTTTTTCCAAGTCCCTTAATTTGAAGTGCAATGAGGAGACTATTTTTGAAATTAGAATGTTCACTTTTTGTTGACTTTCTCCATGAAAACCTTCCCTTGATTTAGTCAGAAGTCCCCACACCCTGGTTTCTGGGACAGATTCCTCCCAGGCCTCAGGAGACTGTGCCCCATCTGCTGATGATGCCATAATGGGACCCCAACAGGAAAACCAGGATGTCTAATGTGCAAGGGCAGGGTTTTCAGGGGAGAGGAGGGGGTTTCCCGAGAATTCTGGAAGCACGTCTGGAACTAGAGCCTTGTGTGGGAAGTGCAGCATTTTTCTATCAGCGAAGCACTGATAGAAAAAATGGGGAGACACCCTCTGAGGGGGCATCACAGGCAGGGGAGAGGAGAGGCAGACAAGCACTGGCTGCACTTATACTCAGGCCACTGAGAGGCGGAAACAGTCAGAGTGTGTGGTGCCACTTTCCCATTGGGATGTTGTGCCTTTTCTTACCAATTTTTGAGAACTTTTGGAATATTATGGATAATATTAAGGATAATAATCCCTGCCCCAGTTCTGGGCTGCTCCCTGTGGCCAGAGAAGGCAGCCTTGAAGGTGTTGGGTAAAGACCACCTGCCCAACTCTCCAGGCTTGCTAATGTGGGGGAAGGAGATGCAGCCCAAGGATCCTGAAGCTCTTGCATCAAGTAGCTATTCTCCACCCAGAGCTGCCGGCCATGGGTCCAGTGAAAGAAAACTGTCAGGACCACCACTGCTGCTGCCACCAACCCCTCCCCCACAATAGAGGTGGAATAGAAACGACCTGCCCCCACCTGCTAAGCTTCCCTGCCTAACTCCTGAGGGATTCCTGGGCAACATGGATAAGAACACAAGTAGAACATCAGAATCCAGGAGACTAAAACAGCTGCTTGGGAAGATAAAGAAGACATGGCAGGGCAGGCACGGTGGCTCACACCCATAATCCCAGCACTTTGGGAAGCTGAGACGGGCAGGCAGATGTCGAGAGATCCAGACCATCCTGGCCTACACGGTAAAACCCTGTCCCTACTGAAAATACAAAAATTAGCTGGGCATGGTGGCTCGTGCCTGTAGTCCCAGCTACTCAGGAGGCTGAGGCAGGAGAATGGCTTGAACTCGGGAGGCGGAGGTTGCAGTGAGTGGAGATCGCACCACTGCACTCCAACCTGGCAACAGAGCGAGATTCCGTCTCAAAAAAGAAGAAGACATGGCAAACTGCAGTGCCACTCAGCCTGCCCCTGCTGTCTCCACACCTGCTGAGACTCCCTGCCCCAGCCACCTACACTTCATAGATCCCAGCTCCTCCTCCTACCTCTGGCTTGGCCCACGTGGCTACTGGGCCCCTCACCCTGCCTCTCCCTCCACCTTCGCCCACACCAAGAATTGAGTAAAAATTGATATCCGTAATTCCTAACTCTCCCCTGGGTCTTCCTGCTGACCTTGCCCCCATTTTGGGGGTTCCACCTCATGAGAAAGGAGGCTGCCCTCATTCAGTTGCAGCTTCAGCACCTCTGACCTCTCACTCTTGCCCCATACCTCCTAGCCCCGCATCTTTCTCCTTCCAGCTTCCCTTCAGAAGGGAGCCTCCTATACCCATATGTGTGTTTTCCTCTCCTCCTCTTTCCTCCCCAACTCCTCTTCCAGCACCTTCCACCAGGATCCCTGCTATCACCCAGCAGCAGATGAATTTCACAGCAGCCATTTCCACCATCACAGCAAGGGCATCTGCCCACCTGACCTTGCAGCCTCCTTGAGCCCTCAGATCTTTGCTATGGACACGACTCCCACTACTAACGCTGTGGTTTTCAAATCTTCACCAAGCTCCAGAGTGAGCACCCTCTTAATTTCTCAAATTCAGTGCACAGTAGAGGCACCCTGGAAAGACATTGGCCTACATCTGCCTGGCTACATTCATATTCTCCAGGCCCACTCCTCAGCCCACACTTGGGGCCCCCTGATGGACAGCATGAAAAGCCTCTGTCCCCAGTGCCCCTGTTTTTCCAAGCCTTCCCATCAGGGCTCCTCCAGGCATCTCCAGTTTAGGGAGCAGCGCCTCTGCAACATCCTCCTCCAGAACAGATAGTGTGATGGGGGATGGCATCACAACTGCTGCGACTGAACACAGTTAGGGTCCCCATCCAGAAAGAGTACCCAAGGCCCACCTGGTACACACAGGTGCTATGATGGGGAACAAATAAGAAGCAAGTCTCCCTCCACATATGGTCCCCATGAATGGACATTTCTCCTGGAGGAAGGGGCTCAGTCCCTTGAAGTTAAATTTAAGCTGCTCTCTCCTTATACAGGCCAGAGGCCCCAAACCTCAAAGTGTGTGTGCGTGCGTGTGTGTGTGTGTGTTGGAGGATGTGGGGCTGATGAGCCCAATCAGAACCACAGGGTATTTGAGGCACTCCCCTGTGGACAGAAGCAGCAGCCAGCATGTGTCATCATCAGCTGTGCCCTCCCTGGCTTGGCTGTTCATCTGGCTGACCAAAGCCCCCCCAGCCAGGTCTCTATTCTTTGAACTGGCAGGATGCCCACTGCTATTTACGGGTGCCCCTCTTCCCCTTGCCTGTTTACTTTGATGGGCCCTTCTCTCCTGATTGTGCATTAAAACCTTATTCTTGTTGCTCTGCCTCTGCTCATGTGTCTATATATTTTATAATATAAATCTTATATATTTTAATTTTTAATTAAATATTATATATATTAATTATATGTAACCTTAAAACTAGATATAAAGAATGTAGGCATATAGATACCTTGCAACCATAAAACTAAAGAAACTTGCAGATCAACAAATGTAGGGACCTCATAAAATTCAAATGACAATTTTAATATAATGGAACAAAAGCAGAACAGTCACTCCCCTCGGCCATGAGGAAGTGGCGCCCCCTGCCCACATGCAGACTCTCCTGAGATCCGCCTGTTAGCAGCATGCTTTGCAGTAACTGGATGCTTCCACCACTTGTCCCTATGTAAGTTACACAGAGGCTTCCTTTGTACATCCTGTAATGAAGTCTTTTGGCCTTCACTTGTTGAGAACACAATATTTCATATTAACTCCCTGTGCATTCTTTTTTTCAATATTTCTCTATAACAAAGAAAATGTCATTCCCTGGCACCAAAGAAATGTTAAATAGATAAAAATATGGAAGCTGTTTGTTAAGTCGATCATCCAAATGAACCAAAATATGTTGATCTTGATGGGTCACTCCACGTCTCCAGCAATATGACCCTGTAGGCACCTGATCTCCTCCATTAATATTTTATTTACAAAATCGGGCTTCAGGCCAGAGCTGGCTATGGTTTGCTGACCCCTGTTCTAGCAGAAGAGACGTTCAACAACTAATTATACAAATAACAACCACTAAGTGCTATCAAGTAAAATTTCCCAATGCTTAAAACCCTCTAAGAGTAGAGATTGAACCTATGCAGGTAGATCAGATTGCCCCGAGGGAGTGGGTCTTAGATTTAATGTAGTTAATTAGTCAGGCGAGGGCAAGACTACTCCAGATGGAGGAAACCACCTGGGGAAAGGGTTGGGGCAGAAGACAGCCTGGCAAACCCGGTGTGAAAGAGGCTTATGGAGCGGGAGCAGGAAGAGTGCGGGCCAGCGGCTGTGAGCTCAGGCTGAAAACAGCAGGGAGGCCAGCCCCTGTGAGGTCGTGTGGGTCTTGTGAGGGAATTAGGTCTCTATTTAAATACAGAGACTGCGGCACGAGAAGTAACATGCTTAAGGCTGCACAGCCTGCACAAGATGGAGCTGGAAGCCTCCTCTGTTCACCTCCAGACCCACCTTCTGTATCCTCTTTGTGTTCATTTTGGTTCTAGGCTTGTCCAGTGTCTTTACAAGTTTCCCTCCATGCAATTTCAAAATCTTCCAACAAAACGAAAAGGAAAGGAAATTTTGTCTGCACCTAGGCTATCCTACAGTGGAGGACCTAGAGGACTGGAGGGAGCTGTGTTCCCGCTTCTCCTTTCTTCTCTGATGCCCCTTACATGGAGTCTTAGCAAAGCTTTCTCTGTCCTCGATGTCAAAGGAGCCTTCAGAATATCGCCTGGGCTCCTCCTCCTGTGTTACCATGCCCTCTGGGTCTCGCCCTGCCCGCCTCTGCACTCTGTCCTCACTGCCTCACTTCCACGCTCCCCTTGGGGACACTTGCACAGCTTGCTGCCCCGTGAATGCTCCACGTCCCCTTTTCAGTTCCACGTGGTTCCTCTGCTGGAAGAGCATGTGCCTCACCCCGCCTCTTTGTCTGGACACTTTCTTTTCTTTAAGAATCCACCAATTAACTCGTCATTTAGCATTAGGTGTATCTCCTAATGCTGTCCCTCCCCCCTCCCCCCACCCCACAACAGTCCCCGGAGCGTGATGTTCCCCTTCCTGTGTCCATGAGTTCTCATTGTTCAATTCCCACCTATGAGTGAGAACATGCGGTGTTTGGTTTTTTGTCCTTGCGATAGTTTACTGAGAATGATGTTTTCCAGTTTCATCCATGTCCCTACAAAGGACACGAACTCATCATTTTTTATGGCTGCATAGTATTCCATGGTGTATATGTGCCACATTTTCTTAATCCAGTCTATCGTTGTTGGACATTTGCGTTGGTTCCAAGTCTTTGCTATTGTGAATAGTGCCGCAATAAACATACGTGTGCATGTGTCTTTATAGCAGCATGATTTATAGTCCTTTGGGTATATACCCAGTAATGGGATGGCTGGGTCAAATGGTATTTCTAGTTCTAGATCCCTGAGGAATCGCCACACTGACTTCCACAATGGTTGAACTAGTTTACAGTCCCACCAACAGTGTAAAAGTGTTCCTATTTCTCCACATCCTCTCCAGCACCTGTTGTTTCCTGATTTTTTAATGATGGCCATTCTAACTGGTGTGAGATGGTATCTCACTGTGGTTTTGATTTGCATTTCTCTGATGGCCAGTGATGAGGAGCATTTCTTCATGTGTTTTTTGGCTGCATAAATGTCTTCTTTTGAGAAGTGTCTGTTCATGTCCTCTGCCCACTTTTTGATGGGGTTGTTTGTTTTTTTCTTGTAAATTTGTTTGAGTTCATTGTAGATTCTGGATATTAGCCCTTTGTCAGATGAGTATGTTGCAAAAATTTTCTCCCATTCTGTAGGTTGCCTGTTCACTCTGATGATAGTTTCTTTTGCTGTGCAGAAGCTCTTTAGTTTAATGAGATCCCATTTGTCGATTTTGGCTTTTGTTGCCATTGCTTTTGGTGTTTTAGACATGAAATCAACATGGCACATGGATACATATGTAACAAACCTGCACATTGTGCACATGTACCCTAAAACCCTAAAGTATAATAAAAAAAAAAAAAAAAGAATCTCCAGGCAAAAAAAAAAAAAGAGATTGATCTAAAGATTCTATTCTTATTGTGTATATATAAACCCAGAAAGCTGTGGAATCTACCATAAATCTGAAAAATGTCCAGCATTAATTACAAAAGAATGTTAAATAAAATTCCTGTTTCATTAGTGAAAAAAAAAAAAAGAATCCACCTGGAATGTCTCCTGATGCTTCCAGGTCTGCAGGAAGCCATCCCCGGCCCCTTCCTCACCCAGCCTGAGCACTGTGCTCCCCTGCAGTGTCCACACAGTTCCCGGTGTGAATGACTGACATCCCAAACTACTGTTCACATCGGCCTCCTGCACCGCACCCTGAGCTTGTGAGCTCTGTGACAGCAAAGGGCTTACGTGAAGGGCTTTTGGCACTTTCCACGTGAAGTTTAACCCATTTACCTTTTTAATTCCATTTGTTCCCACCTCTTAGGTACCTGCATGTTTCCATCCTTCAGATTTCCTAGCACTGGGCCTTATAGCAGCATTTCTTAAAATGGGGTCCCCAGTCCAATAGCATCAGCATCACATGGGAATTTGCTAGAAATGCAACTTCTGGAGCCCTCCTTGGACCTCTGGGATCTAAAACTCTGGGGGTAGGTACAGCGATCTGTGCTTTCATAACCCCTCCAGCTGACACTGAGGCCGGCTAATGTTTGAGAACCACGGCCTCCCAGGAAGTGACTGCTCATGAAATTGTTGATTCCCTGAGGACAGTAACTGGTTATTTTCAATCTGGAAAAGAAAAAGAGTAACTGAGGAAATGACAAAGAAAATTTTTACTTTAGAAAAAGAATTTTCTGACTTGATATTTCAAATACGTGACTTGCAAAGAAGGCCTAGCTTTGTACATTTAAAACAAGGTTGATTCTGTCTGGCTCAGTATACCCCAGGTGTGGTTTTGCTGAAGGGCAGGTGTTTGGAAGAGATAACCTTACCAGGTGCCCTCCATTGCTCAGATTCTCTGCTTCTAGGATATTCTATTTACTATAAAGTAAAAATAAGCTAGAAAGGAGGGCATGATTACTAGGGGAGTAAAAAGATGGTTTCTGCTTTGCAGGATGAAAGTATTCATGGATGGATGGTGGTGTTGGTTGCATAAAAATGTGAATGTATTTAATGCCACCAATCTGTTCAAGATGGTTAAAATTATCAATTTTATGTTATGTTTTACCACATTTTGAAAATAAAAATAAAAAGATAAAGCTGGAACCTAAAAATGTCCAGGTAACAATAAAGCTGGCAGAGTGAAGTACAGGACTACCCATTGTATTTAGAGCAGCCCAGCAAAGGAAAGCCCCCTAGAGAAACGGGGGATAAGAAAAGTGAAAGGTTGTTATTTCCAAAATAACCACCTATAAAGTGGTCTTCCTAATGGGAAGAAGCGATTGTTCCTTGGCTCATTTTCTTTTTTTTTTTTTTTAGTTTTGAGGGTTTTTGTTCAGTTTGAATTCATATGTGGGAGGATGTCATAGTCTTTGCAGGCCTTTGGATTCTTGAGAACTTAATCAGGCCAAGCTGTTCATGAGGAGCAGGGTGCTCAAATTCATCCTTCCAACAAGAGGCTGTTGGGTACCACTATGGTGCCAGCCCCGTGCTGGCAACAGGGATGAAACGCCCAGGGAGGGCCACATCCTGGCTCACCTACCAGGCCACAGGCTCAGCTCCACAGCTGCCTGAGAAATCTGCTTTCAGGGGTAATTTGTAGAGATTGTAGCTGAGCTTTGGGTGGCAATCTGAGGTGCAGTCAGACTTTATCATCACAACCAAAAGTCACATGCTGATGAGAGGCTCTAAACAACACCTGGAGTCCGTGACCCAGCAACTTCCAGATGTTGAGCTGGGACAGGGAACGGGCTTGTCTGCTCCAAATGAATGCCTCGGCCAGAAAGAGTAAACCAGGGAGGCACTCTAGAAAGAGGGTGTTAAGGAGCAGTGAGCCCCCTTCCACCTCCACCAGGACACGTCCCCAGGACAGACAGCTGCTGACCTCTTTCTGGGAGTGCTGGGCCTCAGAAGGTTGCTGGTTCCTGCTACTTGCTCCCAAGGCATATTCTTGATCAGAAAGGAGGGAAGAAGTGCGTGGACATGGGGAGGAGGGGCAGGGAAGAAGTCACAGGAATGTCCACAGCACAGGTCTGCGGGGGCGCTGGGCTATCCCTGGTGGCAACACTCTTGGGGCTGGCGCTGGGTGAGGATGGCCTCACAAGCACCCTATGCTGTGACTCCAGCCCCCAGGATCCTCCTCAGGGTACAGAGAAGGAGCTCAGATGAGCTCTGGGTGAATGATACTGTCTTTTCCTATTGAAATCACAGAATTTTACAACTAAAGAGAACTTCCAGATGGTTTGAGTCAACCGCACTCTTTTGGGGGCTGGAAGCAGAGATGAAAAGATTTACACAGAATTACACAGTTCAATTATTAACAATTCAGACTAAGTGTCAGGCCATCTGACCACAACTGAGGCCCCCCGATACTACTCTACTAAGTGTATTATACTGTGGTATGTATGTAGGTATGTGTGCACGTGTGTGAATGTGTGTCAGGAGTACATGTATATACATGTGCATTGTGTAAGGGTGTATGTGTGCATTTGGGCATCTGCACATAAGTGTATGTGTATAGGTGTGTTGTGTGCATACATGTTCACATGTGTAATGAGTTAGTGTGCATGTACATATGTGTGTATTGGGCATGTGTGTAATTCTATGTGTTTGTGGGTGCACATACATGCGTATTTGTGTGTGCTTAGTGAGCACTTCGCTGGCCATAATGGCTTGTTTTTCTGGCCGAGTGACTTGATTCTCCCTGATTCAGCTGTGAGTGTGCATTTCCCAGGATCAGGGTGACTAACCAGGACAACCGGAGAACTTTCTTCTTCTCTGCCCCAGCCCTCCTGCCCACTCCATTCTCGGGTGTCAGAGGCTGAGGCTCTGGCCCCAGTGTGAGCCCCACAGGAGGTCTTTAGAGCCCTCAGGTTGCCTCACAGCCAGCATCCATGAGCATCTTTCTGTTTTCCAAGAGGGTGAGCCAGGGCTGCTCCCGTCAATGACAAGATGCTGGGACCTGGATTCACGTGCAAGGAGAAACCAGGCACTGGGGGCTGAGGGTCCAGCTGCTGCTGGGCTAGGAGTCAGCAAACTGTGCTTCCAGGGCTCACCCTCCCTGGCCATGGGCAGTGCCCCTTGGCTTTGCAGCAATTTGAGGCAATGAAAGTTTTTATTTCCTCTGGCTGTATTTTCTAGACATATTTTAATGTAGCTATAATCATACAAAATGTTGAATTTTTTGTCCTGCTTTTAAAAAGATTTTAATTAGGTTAGATTATAACCAAGGCAGGTGGATCACCTGAGGTTGGGAGTTCAAGACCAGCCTGACCAACATGGAGAAACCGCATCTCTACTAAAAATACAAAATTAGCCAGGCATGGTGGTGCATGCCTGTAATCCCAGTTACTCAGGAGGCTGAGGCAGGAGAATCGTTTGAACCTGGAAGGCAGAGGTTGCAGTGAGCCGAGATCACACCATTGCACACCAGCTTGGGCAACAAGAGCCAAACTCCATCTCAAGAAAAGTAAATAAATAAATAAAAATGACTAGTAGGTACTTATTGAAAGTATAAGTATAAAAAACTTTATGTTAATTATGAGATTTTAAAACTGTATTACTGGAGAAAAGAGACCAAATCTCCTCGTAATACTTTTCTTTATTATTTAATAATAAAGATGAACATAAACATTTGTGCAATTCAGCGTTTAAAGTTTGCCAAGGTATATGTATATATTTTTCCCAGCATTGATGCTGTGAGAAGCCCAAGTCATGGAGAGGCCCTAGGCAGGTGCTCTGGTCAACAGCCCAAGCTAAATGCCCAGCCAACACCAGCATCTGCAGCCAGTCGTGTGAGTGAGCCTTTGTAGATGTCTAGTCCCGTCAAGCCCTACAGATGTCTCCAGCACAGATAGAGCCTACAGATGTCTCCCCACGAAACCACACAGCCAAGTCCAGGCGGAAAATGTGAAAGATGTTTCTACCAAGCCACTGAGTTTCTGGGTGGTTTGTTTTACAGTAATAGAGAAGAACCAGAACGGTCTGTTCCTGCACTCTCTAGTGGTCCCCTATGTTCAAACACTCCACTTAGCAAGCCTCATCACCCAACACCTGGACCTAATCACGCCTCAGGGTCTCTCACTGCAGTCATTTCTCAGGGTTACTGACGTGCTAGTCTCTGCTAAGATGCTCACCTCTTCACCTTCCCTTAGTGACTGGCTGCTCTGGTTGGTGTCGGCTTTCCCTTCCTCCCGGAAACCCTCCCTCATTACCTCCCTTTCCCTAACAGTTCCAGCGCCTTGAGGTCAGGGCCTGTCTCTTCCACCATGGTGATAATCTGCACATGTTGGGTGCTGCATAAATTCTAACTGTATCAAATTTAGGACCCAACCTGCACAGTTAAGGGATTTACCTTGGGAATCTTCCCAATCTTCTTGCTAACACGGGCTACTTTTATTATAAAATTTCACAGTTGCCACTTTTGTCATTTTATGTCAAAAAGATGGTTTTAGCAATAACTAGGGAAGGGCACGTAAGAGTCCAGCATGGCACATGATCCAGTTCAGATGAACTTAAATGCAGCCTGCTGCAGGCTTTGAGGGATGAGACCCTGTTGTCCTCCTAGTTTTCTTCCTGAAAGATTATGCAGTCTATTCACTAAACACTTCTAACTATCTTTTATATTTTTTTCAGTGGGAACATGAGACTTTTGAAAAAACGCAGGTGATGAAACTATGTGCTCTTTTAGCCAATACAATGTGGGAAGTTTTTCTGTTGGTTAAAATAATTCAGGTGCTTACAGGTAGCTTGGTGTAAATGTGGCCACAGACTCTCAGTTTGGGTCCTCTTATCTGTCTTCCACCTTCCAAGGCCAGCACACCATTCGTGAAGCCCAGCCTCACACCCTGGAGTTTATCCCTCATCCCTTGAGGACCCAAAGACAAACAGCCTTGCCAACTCACTAGTGCCTTGTCTCACCTCAACTGCAAAGTGGCCGTGGGGTCTTCACCAGCAGCTGGGGAAGATGCTCCAGAAACTGGCCCTGATAGCTTTGCCCTGTAACTTGACTGGGTTGCAAACATTGTGAGTGAGATAAACATGATCTCTAAGGCTCTTTTTCAGTATTGAAATTACATGTATGTCTGATCACTTTAAAGAAAAATGTGAATTTTTTCTTTATTAAAACAATTTTCCTTTGTCCTTATAGATCGTTTGTCATATTTTGCTTCAATCAAGAGTTGGGTCAGACACAACCACTGGGCAGCTGATGTGAGATCTGCACATTTGTTACTAGAAGAGCCAGAAGGCCACCCACTGTTTCTCCTAGTGAACCACTGGTAGAGCAGGTATGGCTTAGAGCCCAGTTTCATGCTTGACTACTGATATGGTTTGGCTGTGTTCCACCCAAATCCCATCTTGAATTTTAGCTCCCACAATTCCCATATGTTGTGGGAGGGACCTGATGGGAGGTAATTGAATCATGGGGGCAGGTCTTTCCCATGCTGTTCTCATAATAGTGAATAAGTCTCACGAGATCTGATGGTTTTATAAGGGGAAACCCCTTTTGCTTGACTTTCATTTTCTTTTCTTTTCTGCTGCCATGTGAGACGTGCCTTTCACCTTCTGTCATGACTGTGAGGCCTCCCCAACCACGTGGAACTGCGAGTCCATTAAACCTCTTTCTTTTGTAAATTGCCCAGTCTTGGGTATGTCTTTATCAGCAGCGTGAAAACAGACTAATACAACTACACAAAAAAGTCAGTGCATCAAAACAGAAAGAAGCCCCACCAGTACATTTGAAATTACATTTTATTTAAACAGGTAAAATTGTATATATCCTTTTAAAATGAAAATACAAAGTAAGTGAATCAATAATACGAACATGTTTATAGCAGTAATTAAAATAGAGGTAACACTTACCAGTGTGAAAATATCAGAATTCCAATCACACTTGGATCTTCAATGATTGAAGTGTGCATTCCACACAGCAGGGGCTGGTAGATTGAAGATAAATTCCTCCTCCGGATGCGCCATCCTATAGTCAAGTTCTTCCTCATCACCATCCATCAGCTCACACAGTGGGGTAGCTGGCTGCTGTAGCAATTCCACAGTTGTTCCTCCGGTCTTTGGCCATCTTTATGTAGCCATCCATGCCCCACTTTTTACCCCAGCTGAAAGGAGAGCAGGTTTTCCATTTCAGAGGAAGGATAAAGCACATTGGGTTATTAACTTAAACAGTGTGCCAAAAGCCACAGACTTAACATAAAGAATCAGGAGATGCTGACATTCCTGTTCATCCCTTATAAATTCTTGAGTCAAAACCTGCATATCACTTCAATCCCAGACCCAAAACTGTGACCTTTCACAGAACTGCAAAATCAGAAACAGAAAAAAGATAGGATGTCTTTCCAGCCAGATATGCTTCAGAATTAAGAAAATGTTCAGAATTTAGACATGCAATGGGACAAATACCATATTAATATCCCCAGCATACTCGTGACAGCATCTTGACGTTACAATCAAACATTAATATTCTGTGTTCTGCCTAAGGGGGATAAAGACTTCTGGGATTTCGGAAATGTGATTAAGGGCTTGTGGTATGTAAATACTGATTGCAAAAAAGGATTCCCTTTTGAATTTCAACTATAAGTCTTTCTGGCAATTTATACCTGTTCTTCACCAGCCAACATTTATTGTTATCCAAGTCTGCTCCTTCACAGCTGTAGCCAACCACCAGCATAGCATGATCCAGGCCTTCAGGGTCACAGCATGGCTCAAAATAAATTCCTGAGAGAATAAAATGAAGGCTGGGTGAGAAGTTCCCGAGGACACCTGACAGTAACCCACCCTGTCACCCACAGGGAGGGAGGCATCTCTAAAATCAGTGAAATGACACACAGTCCAGATCAGGCTTAACAAGATCTATTGTTATCAAGGCTAGGGAATTAGGCTCTCATCCACAACCAAAAGAAATAGAAATTAGCATAAGTCCTTCATAAAAAAACTTTCCTACAGGCATAAAAGACCACTCATTTTTAAGCTTGTAATTCTACTCTAGAATATCAATCTTAAAAATAGCACAGAACCCCAAAATCCTTGACTCAAAAGGCTCTTTTCAAATTTAATCACAGAAGTAAAAATCTTTGGAAAAATTCTAAGAATACAACAATTAGAGAATATTTAAGTAAATTAAACTATACTATAAATAACATAGCTATTTATAAAAAGTTATGCAGTACAGGTACTCATGGAGATACATTCAACGTAATATCAAATAGAAGCATCGGGTATGATTATTGCGTGTATAGAGTCCATCATTCTGGTGTGTCATGGTGGTTTACTTTTTTTCTGCAATAATTTCTACGAAGAAAGATGCTTATCTTTTTTTATAGAACTGGAAGGAGACATGGCTTGCATCAACAGCAACAGAGATGGGCCCGACAGTTGCCACTGCCTTCGCCAGGTCCTTTTCCCATGAAGGGATGTCCACAAAGCTAGTGTCATTAGCAGCAGAATACTTGGGATTGTACCTACAGGTTTTAACCTTTTGAAGGTAAAGAGGGAGGCGATTTGATTACTACCATCCTTCTCCTGGGGAACCTGAGTCAGAACCACAACACTCAGCAGTTTGCAGCATAGAATTTCCAAGTCAACACTGTTACAAATCATCCAAGGAAGTGAAATGTTATTACTAATAGTTAATTTGAAACTGAAAATTAGCTCAGTTCTTTTCAGCAAGACCTCTAGGTTTACTTTCCGTAAGACATTTTTCACAATGGAGACATCTGTATTCTACGTAGAATGGTTTGTATATCCTCCATGTTACATAGAAGCAAGAACAGCTGCATGTTAACCATGTAATCACAGAACTGTGCAAAGGCTGTAATTTATAATGACAACACTGACAGTTTGCAGATAAGAGATTCCACCATCTAAAATGGGAATTCTGAAAAGTGTCTGTTATCTCTGAAAGTGTCCCAGTAAAACAAAGCAGGAATGGCAGCAAGAAAAGGAGCTCCATTTACCTTTCCTTCATATGGATAGGATGCCTCAGAGTCCAGGCCTCCATTCTCCTGAACATACCGAAGGAATTATCCATGAAGCCACCATTGCAGCCCTCACTGCCTGAGGCCCAGAGCAGTCTACCAGATTCTGCTCACTCAATGAGATAAGTTTGCCTGTTTTCCAGAACATCTGCCCTTCCAGAGCACCAGTTGCACTAAAAGCCCAACAAGAGCCACACTGACCCTGAAAAGAGAATAAAAAAGCTGATATCCACACACACACATACACACACACAAACACATACACACACAGCAAGACTTTTAACAACAGCTCATGTAGCTAAATACTCCTTTAAAAAGTGAACTGCATGTTGCTGCACAGTCTACCGTAGCACAAATGTCAATTGCTTCTTGGCTTTCCTGGGGTGATGGGAGGTCTGAACCTAACACAGTCTCCCCTGATCCTTCACAGGAGTCATGTAGCCTTTCTCTCTCCAGTCCACAGATGTGGGGATCTCAAGAAGCAGGCGTTCCTGGAACTCTTTCCCCTTCCTGTGCTTCTGGTATTGAAAACCATTCATCACCTGCCTGAATTCTTCATTGGTCTTCAAAGAAAAGTAAATAAAATGTTAAGAAGCAAGAGATTAATTTGGTAAAGAACTGAGGAGGGGAAGCACAGAGTTGGGCAGCCCACAGCATACTTACCATGTCTCCAAAGGCAGTTCATGGCCATTGTGAAGCTGTGTTTCCCTTGGCTGTATTCCTGATTGTGCTGTGCAGTCATGTTCACGTTCTTCTCTCACACTGCTCTCCTCCATCCTTCTTCATTCTAAAGGCAAACATGTAACTGATGCTCTTCATTTCTTTTTTTTTTTTTTTTTTTTTTTTTGAGACGGAGTCTCGCTCTGTCACCCAGGCTGGAGTGCAGTGGCACAATCTCGGCTCACTGCAAGCTCCGCCTCCCAGGTTCACGCCATTCTCCTGCCTCAGCCTCCTGAGTAGCTGGAACTACAGGTGCCTGCCACCACGCTAACTTTTTGTATTTTTTTTTTTAGTAGAGACGGGGTTTCACCATGTTAGCCAGGATGGTCTCGATCTCCTGACTTTGTGATCTGCCTGCCTCGGACTCCCAAAGTGCTGGTATTACAGGTGTGACCCATTATGGTTTGAATGTTCCCTCCAAAACTCATGTTGAAACTTAATCCAAAATATGACAAAATAGAGAACGAGCTTTTTAAAGAGGGGGTTGGATCATGAAAGTTCTTCCCTCATGAGTGGATTAATCCACTGATAAGATTACTAGGTTATCTTGGGAGGGAAACTGTTGGATTTATAAGAAGGGGAAGATAGACCTGAGCTAGCATGTTAGCATACTCAGCCCTCTTGCCATATGATACCCTGTGCTACCTTGGGACTCTTCTGAGAGTCCCCACAAGCAAGAAGGCTCTCAAAAGACATGCCCCATCGACCTTGGATTTCCAAGCCTCCTTAGCTGTAGAAAATAAATTCAGTTCTTTGTAAATTACTCAGTTTTAGGTATACTGCTATAAGCAACAGAAAATGGACTAAGACAATGGTCTTATCCAGAACTTTGTAAACTAGAATTGGCTGTAATTTAGCTTCAGTATGTATTTTTTTTACAGATTCAAAATAATTTTGTTTTTAACTGTACAATGGAGTGTCATAAGCTTTTCCACACGTAGAGGCTCTAAATATCAGTCTGGCATTGTGATAAAGCAGAGAGTTTAAACTCAATCCTATTTGTGCCCCATGACTGTTCTTTCTGGTTACAGTTCAGAAAGATAGGAATGGATGTGTAACTCAAGGAGAAGCATATAATACACGAGGCTGTTTCTCAAAATTTTGATTTAGAAAATGAAGTATTCTAGTATGTTAATTATAGGCATTTCAACTGAGAAGTCTAATAGCATTGGGCCAGAATTGTCGCAGCAGTCCAAAGCCATGGATAAACTTAAGTTAAAGGGAACAAATACTAACAGCCTTCCAAATTAATCTGTATTGGAGAAGATGATAAACAGATGAATGGGAACTAGAAACCATGCAGACTTGCAACCAGATATAAAACAAACAGCTATCTAATGATTCCTTATTTACTCTGAGCCCAAGAGATTCTTGTATCCTTTCAGTTAAACCCGTTTTACTAAGGAAATTTAAATAAGATTCTGTCTCTTGCAGGAAAATAACATCTAAGACATCGTCGTATTTAATACTGCTTTAATTTTGTTTACAACAGTGGTCCCCAACCTCTTTGGTACCAGGGATTCATTTTGTGGAAGACAATATTTCCATGGACAGGGTTGAGGGGAAGGTTTCGGGATGAAACTGTTCCACTACTCAGATCATCAACCATCAGATTCTCATAGGATCAACCTAGATCACTTGAATGCGCAGTTCACAGTAGAGCTGGTGCTTCTGTGAGAATCAAATGCTGCCAATGATCTGATAGGAGGCAGAGCTCAGGAGTAATGCTCACTCTACCTCTCCCATTCTGCTGTGTGGCCCAGTTCCTAAAAGGCCCGGTACCAGTTTGTGGCCCGGGGATTGGGACCCTTGTTTTACACTATAACATTTCCACACGTCTCTCATGGCCTTTCAGATCCACTGATTGTCTCAACTCAGGTCCGGCTACCTGAAAATTTGATTATTTTTTAAAATTGAATTTGAGTATCTTTATGTTGAATACACAGTCTCCACTTTTACACAGCCCCTACTGTCTTACATCATACCTCTCTAGCCCTGGAAGATACCAACTTTACATTCACTTTTCCTGTTTTAGGGCTATTATTTTATCTTCAATTATCAAAATCTATCTACATTTAGATACTTTAACTTGAAAATACATAGTAAACAATTACAGATTATTTAAAATAGCAGTTTTCCCATGAGTATAAAAAAATAAGAACAATAAAAGCAGTATTTGTTGAGTATTTTAAATTGCCAGGCACTGCACAATGTGCTTTGCTTAAGTAAATGTTTGACAAAATAAAAGGTCTTTTAAAAGTTCCATGCTTTAACATTAATAACCATATAAAGATAAGGTTAGACTTTCTATCAAATTAGCAGTTTTGTGAAGATAGGCCTTTTCTGCTATATAGAATCTCCTCAAACCTGAGTGTTCATATTATGGATTATCTAGTATACTCCATAGCTATCAAGTTTGTGTGTGTTTCTTTCTCAAGCAAGCTACCTTATTTCTCCTTATTTCTTCAGACTTATCCTCTCATTTCTTTTCTTTACTTTTTTTTCTTTTTTCTTTTTTTTTGAGACGGAGTTGCACTCTTGTTGCCCAGGCTGGAGTGCAACGGCATGATCTCGGCTCATCACAACCTCTGCCTCCCGGGTTCAAGTGATTCTCCTGCCTCAGCCTCCCGAGTAGCTGGGATTACGGGTATGCGCCACCACGTCCAGCTAATTTTGTATTTTTAGTAAAGACAGGGTTTCTCCATGTTGGTCAGGCTGGTCTCAAACTCCTGACCTCAGGTGATCCGCCCGCCTCAGCCTCCCAAAGTGCTGGGATTACAGGCATGAGCCACCGAGACTGGCGCCTAACCTCTCATTTCTAAGGAAATGACAAATTAAGTCTTTTATGCAAATACAGTGTATGGTCATTTAAAAATAGTTTTTGTAATAGATGTCTCTGTACATAAATCTATTTAATTTTTTCTCTTTTACAGTAAAAAGGCAATACTGTGTTTTAGCTTCACCAAAAATTTCAGTAGACCAATTGTGTAAAGGGATGCATTTATATGAATTTTTTTGACATAGTAAAAACTAAGAGGGGAAGTTATTAAAATATTTCAGCATAAATTCCCTTTCCTTGAAATTGCAATCGTCATGTGTAGCTACAATTCTTCAGTATTCCTCTGTAGTATAAGTAGCTACAATTCCTCAGTATAAGAAACACTAAGGTGGAAAATTAATTGTTAAGAGAACAAAGTCATAACAAAACAACAAAACAAAAAAGTAGGATATAGAAACATTAACTAAATATCACTCTTGAAGCTGACATAAGAGAAATTATTGTACTAGACACTGTGGTTCATCATCCAGACCCCATCTTCGTGGGAACACATCAATCCCACACTCATAGGGAATATCAGCAGCTGACCATTCACACCTGTACCTTTCACTAACTATTGCCCTAAGACTAAAACGAACTAACCCAAAGTGGTGCCTCCTTTCAGAGAGCAGCCATTGACCCATGGCTGGCTAATGTAGTGATACAAACATGCAACTGCTTTGCATCAATTCGGAACAACTCTGAAAGAGGCCCAGGAGGATTGGCTGAAGACTCAGTTCAAATTTGTCAAATAAAGTACACCATGCCCAGCTGAATTTACATTGTTTACTATGAGTATGCCCCATGAAGTATTTAGGAATTACATATACTAAACATTATTCATGATTTATCTGAAATGTAAATTCAACTGGGCAACTTGTACTTTTACCTGGTAAATCTGGGAGCTTTTCCTTAGTTGCATCTGTATGGTAGGTAAGCATGTCGGTATGCCCAGACCTCCCTTCTTTGCTTCCTTATAAGTGCGTCCCAGAAAACAAGTATTCATCTCAGAGCCAATAGGCATTGAGGCATTTGATAATCAAACTCCCAAAGTTCAAGGAAAAAGAGAGTATCCCAAAAGCACCAAGAGAACAAACAAACAAACAATAACATACAATGGAGCTTCAGTATATCTGGCAGCAGACTTTTCTGTGGAAACTTTACAGCCAGGAGAGGGTGACATGACACATTTGAAGTGCTGTTTATGGGTCCCTTCGGATTGTAATGGGGAAAACAAGAATTGTAGCAGGAAGAATTAAAAGAGAAGGCTGGGCACGGTGGCTTGCGCCTGTAATCCCAGCACTTTGGGAGGTCGAGGTGGGCGGATCACGAGGTCAGGAGATCGAGACCATCCTGGCTAACACGGTGAAACCCCGTCTCTAGTAAAAATACAAAAAATTAGCCGGGCGAGGTGGCGGCTATCTGTAGTCCCAGCTACTCGGGAGGCTGAGGCAGGAGAATGGCGTGAACGCCAGGGGGCAGAGCCTACAGTGAGCCGAGATCGCGCCACTGCACTCCAGCCTGGGTGAAAGAGCGAGACACCGTCTCAAAAAAAAAAAAAAAAAAAAAAAAAAAAAAAAAAAAAGAAAAGACAAAAGCTTTTTTTTTTTTTTTTAATAATCCGATCTTTATTTCTATTGAGAGGCAGGCACCCAAATGCTGCTTCTGTCGGGGAGTGAATCTGTAAATTCTTTGTAACTCTGTGCTACCTATTTGTTAACCTGTGTCATTTGTTCTCCTGCTGACTTCTTGCAAACACTTGCCAGTGGGTACCTGAAGCCTCTTACATCTTCTGTGGCATGGACTTGCCTGTATTTAGCATATTCAGTCATCTAAAGTGGGAAGAAGAATCTGGCATCTTTTCTCTTTCCCCATCTTGCCATCAAAAGCTGCCTCAATGAGCATATAGCCTTCAGAATTTTGAAAGCAAGAAGCAGGTAACAACTGGCCATGTTTAGCTTCATCTTGAAACTCTTGAGGACACCTATCGAACTTTCCCAAAACCGTCTTGTCATGTATGGTTCCACTGCAGGACAGGTGCAATGCTGAGTGCCAGCAGGAGAGAGATATCCCATTCTTTCCTTCTTGAAATTGCTCCCAGTCTTTTTGAGCTCTCTATTTGGAGGAAGAACTAAAGCGAGTTTAGTTCTCCTTACAAAAGAGAAAATAATTAAAAGCACTCTCACTTAGGTAACTAATTCACTTTCTATATGTTAATTCTTAGAATGTCTAGTCCTCTCTTTACATAAGAGTACAGGTAATTGAGGTCAGTGAAGGTTTTAGTTACAGAACTGGTCTGGCTACTTTTTATTAAAACCTGCAAAGACTTAACTGTTCTTCTATAATTTAGGGATACTCATCATTTAATAGGGAATAAACAAAAATTTGAGACATAAGGAAATTCTGTATCCATTTTATATATATATATATATATTACATATAGAAAAAATGGTTTAGAAGAGGAGTTAATATCAATTTAAAAATGGGAATTTTAAAGCTGGGAATAATACATAGCACAAATATGTATAAGGATTCAGCAAAATGTTAGTTGAAACAGGGGGCTAAATAAACTTGAAGTTTAAGAAAGATAAGAAATGAACCCAAATATGCATAAATCTGAGGACAAAATTTGATATTGCTGCTAATAAAAAAGGGAGGGGCATCATACTGGGAGGCTTCATTAATAAAAGTAACAAATTATGAGAACAAATAGTCTTATTATAGTTTATCTGGTGAAGTATTTTAATGAGGCATAGCTGTCTGTTCCATTACCGAACGAGTTTTCTTATGTGTGCTCTGGTAGATTTTCATACGGCTACACTGAAAGATATTCCCAAATGTCTGACTAATAACTCTATTTATAGGCAACTGTTCTGAAGGTTTAAAATAAGGAGGTTGGGGTTCATTTGGAAGCAGTGGGAAAAAATGCTAATGCTGGGCTTTGAATTTTATGGATGCTGTAGCTGTTATTTTTCAATTAAATAAATGTTTTATATGCCATGTTTTGTAGCTATTGCATTTAAACTGTCCTCATCTTTTTGCCCAGCAAAAAACCCATTAAGATCTTCACTGAGATTGATTCTAGGTTTTTTATAAAATTAATAACTTTGCTACTGGTTTCTCAAAAAGGAGTAGAAATGACTTTTCAATGCAAATGCCAGTTTTTGATACAGTGAAATTATTCTGTCTGTAGTGACTATTTGAACTTTTATCAGCAATTGGACACTGAGAGATTTAGTACATGAACACATTTATCCTTAGATTATCTAATACATGCTTTGCACCCTGCACCATAAAACCTGATCTATTTTTAAAGTTTTGGTTGTTCTGAAAACTGAAATGAAATTGTATTAAGTGGCATTTTGACTGGGGAGGAAAAAAAAACTTCACGTGGTTTAAGAGAATGGATGCCGGCAATTGACTGTCTACTGTTTATTCAAAGCTTATAGATTAGCAGCCAGATGTGGCAGAAAGTTGGCTGATTTTTTTTATTCACAACAAAAATGATGCTGTGCTAAATGAATGGAGGTTTGTTATCTCAGTAATAAGTAAAAGGAACATGAAAGCCCTTGTGTTTAATGTTCATGCAAATAAGCTATTTGCAGGTGGCTTTTGGGCAGGGTCAAGTATTTTCAAATATTTTTCAAAACTGGGTCAAGTTTTTTAATTGTCAAAAATTACCAGCTAGAGGAAAACCTCCTAAAAACTTTATTAGGCTATTTCCCAAGTAAATGAAATGACAAGTTACTTATCATTTAATAAATTACATATGAAAATTCTTTTCCTTATGATTTCATCAATAAATAAATTCTAGAGGATTCTAGATATATTTATTTGCCATCTATTTTTTTAATGTGGTATCAAATTTTGTGGATATTCTTTAATTTAGAGAATCAAATTCTTAAAATGGCATTGAACATTTAATTTAAAATGCCCTTCTTGAACCATACATGTTTATTAAAAAATTATTTTATATAGGTTATCCATTAAAAAACTATTTTCTATATATGTAAACATTTACGATAACTGCTCATTAGTTTGGTCCATATTTATCTACCTATTTATTAAACAATACAAATCATATGCTTTGTAAAAATAAAGGCCTAGTCTAATATTACTCTGTCAGAAATAAAATAATTCAGAGAAGTCTGTATTACAAGACAAAATAAAACAAAATACAAAATGATGAGAATCAAAAAACCATTGCCAAATTTCCAGCTATGACATTTACTCTCCACGTGGCCTTAGGTATCTTACTCTCTTATTTTAACCTTTCTTTGATTACTGTAAAAATAATTTGCTACTAAGAAGCCCTCTTGCTTTAGTAGCTGTGAGTATAAAATTAAGAACATAATTCACAAAAAGTGTTTTAGTCTTCCTGGAAACATTTTAAAATATCAATTAATCATTGAACAATACACAATCGCCTGATCATTTGCTAAGAGAGGGTTGCATTCTCATCTCTGTTCACTTCTGTCCTTTCTGAGACTCATACAAGTATGAGAGCTAGAAAAAATATTAATGTGTAGTAATTCAAAATTTCTTGTTCATGAATCACTTCAGCAGTGCAAATAATACTTTGTAATTTTAAAAAGGCATTTTTATTAATATACTTCTACTATTCTACCCCAATCAACAGCAAATTTACCTAAAACATGAGACTACTGGTACTGCTAATTTTTAGAAAAGAAAGACATAAGAGCTACTATTAAACGCAATGAATCCTTTATCTACAATGAGAATGTCCATGAGTCAGCTCTTCTGACCCTCTGGCCAGCGTTCTGGAGTTACTGATCTGCAACTTTCTAATTGAACTCTAGCTCAGTATGTGAGAGCAGCCGTGGGTGAACCAGTGGAGCAAGATTTAAGCCTTGACATTGCCATTAATGATTCACCACCTGTTGCAAGTTCAATAAGTTATTCACACACCAAATTGTGGACGCAGAATTCAGTGAGATAAACTAAGAAAGATTGGGGGTGAATAAATGTTTGCTAAATCAGAATTGTTAATGATAGAAATCTGTATCTTAACAAAGTTGAGAAATCTTGTCTTCTTAACGTGTATTTATTGACTTCCCAGGGTATGTCTTAATGAGGAAACATAGCATCCGGCATTTATTATTAGAATGATAAGGAATAATAAACCACAGTGATTGAGAGACAGGGAAAGGCAGGGAGACCAAGAGACACAGTAACAGAAGCAGATTAATTGACTGATGAAATAAACTTGAGATAAGAGAGCATAGAGGAGGTTCAAAAGATGGAACCATATATTCCTCTCTATCCACTCCCACCATCAAGGGAATTAATAGCATATTCTATAATGAATCCCTGATAAATATTAGTCTATAATTGAAAATCTATTAAAATGACTATTTCTTAGGGTACAGAAAAATATTAAAACAAGTAAAGAAAAGTTGCCATAGGATGGAATATTATATTTTCCTGCATGTCTGCTTCAAGGCTGAATCCTAATGGTCATGTATGTAGGTAAATTATTCTTTTTACAGCAACTTCTGGGAGGTGGTATTTGGTGGAGTATAAAAGGCAAGGGGTATAGTGAGGGTAAAGTGTAAGTACTTTGATTTTGAGCCTTGACTATATTGGACTTGGGATCTCAGAAATCTTGGGGATAAACAGTGGATTAAATCCATAAATTAGTAAAGTGTTGATTATACAACAGGTAGAACTGTGTGCCACTTTTGGAGGGATAGTCTTCTTTTTTAAAAAAAACAAAAGGCCTTAAAGGCTTTATATATATATAAAGCCTTTTTTAATTACAATAAATACATATTTTTTTAATGAAACAATCTGCACATATACAAT
Organism: Symphalangus syndactylus; assembly: GCF_028878055.3. NCBI lineage: Eukaryota > Metazoa > Chordata > Mammalia > Primates > Hylobatidae > Symphalangus > Symphalangus syndactylus. Next base: position 86,907,517 of record NC_072426.2, read on the forward strand.
TCCACTCTCAAGAAAGGCAATTATTTACATAATTATACAGAAATTCCTATAATTATGAAAATAATTGCCTTTCTTCAGAGTGGAGTTCTATATGTGCAGATTGTTTCATTTTAAGAAAAGAAATATTTATTGATTTGATTAACTGAAGTTCTGGATGCTTAAAAAATGATTAAAATACACAGATCTACTGTCTTCATGAAATTTTAATGTCTTATAAGAAATTCAAGTAATAAAGACTACAACATTTATTATTTAACTGCAACATGTGTTATCTATTATCCTAACTGTGGTTAGGAAGCACCATTATTTATTATATCTAAATTAACCAAGTTGTATCCTGTAACAGGTTTCCTGTTAGTCACTCACGTCTTCTAACTTCTGAAGTATTGTTTAAATTACAAGGGAGAAACCTAGATACTACATTTTCTAGGATCTCAGGACAATAGAGCTCCAGGTAAAATTATGCTAAACAAGGGCATGAGTGTAAGATGTGGATGTCACAGTGAAGAGGTTTAGAGCATTTTTCTGGTGACCTCTTGTTTAGGTTTGACAAGCATCTAAAATCATTGTTAGCAACTTTCCCATAATTATTGCGTTTTCAACCTTTATGAAAATAGCAGCATTTTTTTTCCTTTCTTTGCCCATGCACACCATCTAATCATGAGATAAGTCTCTTCTTAGTCCCTATATTAAATACATGACATACATAGATTGGGATCTTTTTCTGACCTGTTCCTGTCTGATACATTCTTCCACTCTAAGATGAGTTCATACTCATCTTCTGAAGCCCCTGGGAAATGGAAATATTTTTTCATATTAGATGTTGGTAGAGACCCATCATTTAATGAACATCTATGTGCCAGGAAATGTACAAGGCACTTAGATACATTATTCATGTAACTCACACAAATGTATCAACAACACAACAAAATGACTGTATGAAACAATTATTATATCCCTTATATGGAAACAGATGCAGAGAGGAAGATAGTGTAAATAGAGGATTCAAGAATTAAACATCCATCTGTCCAACTGACTACAAGCTCTTTCATAAAATGCTAATTTATCTCCTGCTTCTAATTTTCTTATCAAAAATTGTCATCTATTGTTATTGGGTCTATGGGTGGGTAGTGACTCCTTGGTTTCTATTTTGTTCTAGTGGATTACTGTCTTCTTTATTTTTGTTCTAGTGTTTATTGAGAGTCCTAATTAATTAACCTGGCTGCCCCGACTTCCATCAGCTCACCATTGTCTCTTCTCCCAGCTCATAATTTCTGTAACAGAGCTCTAAGTGATGCTAAAGTTCTGCTATATGCTGCCAGTCTCTCCAGATCCAAGTGCCTCTTGTTGGCCAAGTTTATATGCACATGTTTAAAATCTTCTTATTGACTCTATATACGAAGTCTTCACATGCCTTCCTCCTTAAAATAATAGCATTGTGAGAAGAAAAAACATCATCATTCTTTTTAAAACTAATTCAGGATGTCTAGGTAATACAACAACAAGAAGTGGGGGAATATTTACCTGGTAGTTCTGTCCCTCATTATCATTCTCACTCAGGTATCTGAAAAAAATCTTGCTGCAGAAAAGAAAAAAAAATGTATAAGGTATAAAGAAAAAGTTTGCTTCACATCATAACCATTACCCATCCCATTGCGGAAGGGAAGATTGTACACTACATGATTCCGGGGAGCAGCATTCACATAGACTATAGTGTGCATGGTACATGCAAAAGACCCCATAGTACTACCCGCTTTGTCCTCCTTGTAGACATGCTCACGGATGATCCATGCTCCCTGACCTGGAGTAGTCAAATAACAGAGTAGCATCAATTTATTATCATTCTTTCCAGACCATTTTCTAGGTATTCCCATTATATATTCCTTCAAATAGAAGGATCTTATTCTGTACATCGCATCTCACTGTACACATTTTTTTCTGAAATCTGAAATCTGAGTATTTTAATTTTATACAGTTTTCAATTGTGATAAGTACCTGACAGACTGACCTGACCTAACTCTCTCTAAGCTAAAACACTCATAAACTAGCACAGAAGCTTTACATGTTTATCCATTTCTCTAATTTACTTATCTATTGTTTCCTGAAACATCTATTAATCTTGCAGTTATCTGAGATGACTGTGAGCTTACTATTTGCCAGTGATAGCATGAGCACCTTGGTTTAGTCTAGTGGCTGGCATTTATTTCCCTAAACTCTGGCAGCAAGTTTAGCTGTGAGCATATTTTTTATCAGAACAATCATCCATCTTTAACTACATGTGAGGAAAGTACTTTCTTATATTGCATTACACATTTTTATATGGCCACAGAAATCCTTACTTAATCTGACAAAATTAAGGTAGATTTCTTTCTTGTAAGGTCAAGGAAAGAATCATTCTGTACTGTTTCCATGGAGATGTTTCTCCTTTTCTCAATTGCCAATTGTCTACTGTGTGTCCTGGGTTCCTTCTTCTCATATGTCATGAGGATTCTCACCCCAGCATTCTGCTCCTCTGAGTCAAAGCCCTTGACTTTTCACTTCTCAGTTGTTTTGTTTGTAGTTTTTTTTTGCTTTTCTTTATTTTTCTTACTCTATAAATGCTATGGAAGTGTATGTAAAAATTTACCCATCTTTTAGTTTATATTTGTTATCACACTTTATTCATATACCAAACCATACAGGAAATGAATATAAGCAGATCTTTCTTAGTAGGAGGTAGAAGTAAAATTTTGTTTAGAATAAAAACAGAAAAAAAGAGAATCAAATTCCGTATCACCAGTTTGCTTCTGAATGCCGAATAAGTTTCCACTTATGAGCTTGCTACTGTACACAACTCAAGGGCTTGTAAAAAATTGTCTAAATGATAGTGGTTAAGGACGTACTTTAGGCTAGGTTACTTTAAAAAAATATATCATCACTTCTGCCACCAAAAGTGAATTTGGGCCGGTCGCGGTGGCTCATGCCTGTAATCCCAGCACTTTGGGAGACCAAGGCGGGTGGATCACGAGGTCAGGAGTTCAAGACCAGCCTGACCAACATGGTGAAATCCCGTCTCTACTAAAAATACAAAAATTAGCTGGGCATGGTGGCGGGCACCTGTAATCCCAGCTACTCAGGAGGCTGAGGCAGGAGAATTGCTTGAACCTGGGAGGCGGAGGTTGCAGTGAGCTGAGACTGCGCCACTGCACTCTAGCCTAGGCAACAGAGCGAGACTCCGTCTCAAAAAAAAAAAAAAAAAAAATGTGAATTTGATGTATCCCAGCTACTCGGGAGGCTGAGGCAGGAGAACCCCTTGAACCCGGGAGGCAGAGGTTGTAGTGAGCCAAGACTGTGCCACAGCACTCCAGCCTGGGCGAAAGAGCGAGACCCCCTCTCAAAAAAAAAAAAAAAAAAAAAAAAGAGAATAAACAACACATCTCACATACACACCCACCCCCAAGCAACAAGTGATGAACAAATGCCCTCTTACCCCAAATACCAAATACCCTCTTACCCCGAATACCAAACACACAAAAATCCAATCTGTCTCCTTCTACCAAACGAATTTTAGATAGTCACTTTCTCATAATTACCTTAAGCTCCCTGACTTGCTGCTCGTCCTTTCTCTGGCAAAATCTCATCCCTCGATGAGCCCCACTTTGTGTTTGCTCAATGACACCACTCAGCTGAACCAGAAAAAATATCAAAAAGTGGTCAGAGATATCATCATAAATTCAAATTACTTACACAAAAAATTGGCCCTAAATGTTTCCAGAAATCAATAAAAGTTGTGTTTCTCCAATGACATCATTTCTTCAGAACCCGAACATGTATAATCTATTTTTCCTATGTTCTTCTAAAGTTTATTCAACTTCTCTCATCTGATATCTTGCCAAATCATTCAAAGAGAATATATATCCCATTCTCTCAAAGAGAATATATATTCCCATCACCTGAGAAAATAATATGCACAGGATGCGCCTACTTCACCTTTCTCAGCCTCATCATGTCAGAAAAAGTACTCCTCCTTTTGTCACAACGCAAATCTGAGACAAAAGATTTAGATGGCCTGTAATTCCAGCACTTGGGGAGACCAATGCAGGCAGATTATTTGAGTCTAAGAGTTCGAAAGAAGCCTAAGCAACTTAGGAAACTGCATCTCTCAAACAAATACAAACCATTAGCCTAGCATGGTGGTGTGGTGGCACATGCCTGTAGTCCAGCTACTCAGGGTGGGGAGCACTGAGGTGGGAGGATCACCTGAGCTGGAAGGTTGTGGCTGCAGTGAGCCGTGATCACGTCACTGCACTCCAGCCAGGGCAACAGATATTTTTAAAAGGATCTTCTCTGTTAAAAATAATCAAATAAACAGGTGGCCATGAGGCTGAGGTGGCGGCAGTGCACTCAGTTCCTCCTTGAATAAACCAAAATTTGACTCAGTGTAAATAATAAAAGGAAACTTAAGCTTAACCAATCAGAAACCACCAACTAACATCTAACTAGAGACTTTCCACTGTAATGTTCCAAATGAGGCCACTGCTCCACTTTACCCAATCAAGTATTTTATTTTTCTCCCACATTCACCATATAAAATTCTTCCCCCACCCTCCCTAAGCCTCTCTGTTGGGCCTCTGAGCTGCTTGCAGTCTGGAGCTGCCTAGTTTATACATTTCTGATGCTCAAATATATTTTCTAATGTTTCAAAGTGGCTCTGGTGTAGGAGGTTGTTCATGGAGTGACAGGAATTGAGGCCATATGAGACAGGAATTGAGAGTGTACAGGAATTGAGGCCATATGAGATCTCTGGACTCTGCACTCCATTTTGCTGTACACTCAAAACTACTCTAAAATAATAATATATCTTTAAAAATCTATAACTATCATGTAGCCCTTTTCAAGTCTCCAACTGGTTGGAGCCAGTTCGATTAAAGCTCAGAAAAAGCTGGTTAATAAGCTAGTTCTGACCCAACTGGCAAGAAGAGGCAGGAAAGACCCAGGCCAGGGGAGTATATTGCACATGCATGCACCAGGAAACTGGAGGAAGCCTGGAGGCCCTTTAGCCTGGTCCTGAGCCTGCTGAAACTGCAGTTACAGGCACAGATGCCTGGGGCACCACTCTGAATCTGCCAACATCCCAGGCCACATGAAGACAAATGCGCAGAGTCTCCTCTGCAATTGGTAGCTAAGGATGTTAGGCCATGATTGGACTAGGATGGGAGATGAACTGAGAACTACAGATTCTGTAGGCTTTTGTTGTCTCTTTCCACCCCCAAGCAACAAGTGATGAACACACACACACACACACCCCATAGTGACTAACAGGATCTCCCTCCAGGGGATTTGCAGAGAGGGGAGCAGAAAACATCCCAGGAGCCTTTCACAGCTACTTCCTTGAGCCCCCTTTCAGACAGTGCCGTCTAGACCTGTCTCAGCCCAAGCATCACCACCCTGATATGCAGAAGCTGGCATCCTTACCTGAAATTCAACATCAAGAAATGATCTCTTCTACTCAACACTGATAGAAATATCTCTAAGCAACGTCATCATTGGCAGGGGTGGAGTGGGGGAGTTTCTTAAGAAGTGAGGTGTCTGCCTACCACCTAGAGAACCTGGAAATTTCCATCTGTGCCACAAAGTCCAAATCACTGGCCATTGCCCCAGTGTATGGCAGATTAGAACATCTCTCCATTAGATCTGGGTTTCTATTCCATTGAGTGAAATGGCTTTTCTATTACAGGAACAGAATAAGGGATCAAAAGGGTCTTACAACTGAACTCCAGTGTACAGTCTGCACAGACACTAGGCTTGTGCAAATATGACACAGCGAGGTCCCAGGACCCTTAAGCCAGCTCAATGTACTGAGTTTCAGGAAACAGTGAGATACATTCAGCAAAACAGTGGGCTTCATGCTGAAAGAAGTCAATCCAAGTAAACACACATCACACACACACACACACACACACACACACACAGACACCTTAGTGGCCAATAGGTCCTCTCACCAAAAACCTGCGATCAGGAGAGCAGAAAGCCTCCCAGGGGTCCACCACTGCCCTTTCTGGAGCCCCTTATCAGACAGCCAGCCCCAGGACAGCACTGTCTGATCCTGGTTCAGCCCAAACCGCCATCACCCTGTGATGTGGGAGCTAGCCACTTCACCAGAACCTCTGTGTCAGAAAAATGTCTCTTCCTTTTAAAATGATGAGGGGGAACCTTCAGACAGTGTCCTGATTAGGGTGGTTGGAGAGGGGGCTTTCCCAGAAAGTCAGGCAGGGCAGGGCTGAAGCCCTCTGGGTTACCTGAGTGCTTTTGATATGAAGGCAGGTAAGACTGGACAGGTGGGGGTGTTAATGAAGGGATGGACTAGGGTGTGCTGAAGAACTCCACTTGGGCTTTGCACACCAGGGAAAATGACCATAAAACATCCCATCTTCACTGCTCAGAGAAGGCTAGATCTGCTGTGAGCTAGAAAGCCATGTGGGGGCAGCTGATGAGTCATCAAATGGGAGAAATCTGAGAGCCATGTGTTCCACAGGCCTCTGGTCCTTGTTCAGACAGCAGGGCACTGTGAGATGTGGCTCCTTGGCCCTTTCCAGACACCACCTTGATTGCCTGCTGCAGGGAAAGAGACTGAAGCCCAAGAATGGGGTCTTGCTCACCATAGGATGATGGCTCAGTGTGCAGAGCTGAGCTATGGCCCAAGAGGCAGAAGGTGGGGATGACCCAGGCTGAGCTGCGGGAGCCAACTGAACATGTACTTGCTAAGAAGCTGTGGGCTAAGATGCCTTGGGACTCCAGTCTGGGTCTAGAATTGTAGCAAAACAGGCTACTGGTAAAAGTTCTTGGGGAGCCAACTCACTTCTGCTGTCATCCGAGGGCAGACAAACCAAGCCCCACCACTTCCCACTTCCTCTGAAAGCCACCTGCCCCTCTGATCGACCACACCACAATGGTGTCACTCTGTAAGGCACAGGCAGACAAGGCATCCAGCCATGCACACTCCAGGGCCCACACATGTCCAGAATACACTGATTCTTATTGAGACTCCACTCTTCCAACTCAGACAAAAGCTCCCCAATCTCCTCAGCCACTCCCAACAACTAGAGGCCTGAAAACTTTCATGCATGCCGCTACGGTCTAAAGCACTTGTGGCGGTTTTGATTTTCATTTTCCTGATAATCAGTGATGCTGAGCACCTTTCCATATGCCTTTTCACCAACTGGATGTCTTCTTTGGCTAAATGTCTATTCAAATCCATTGCCCATTTACAAATCTGCTTTTCTGTGGGCTTCTTGATGTTTCTCTCTTTTTTTTTTTCCTATTTATTTATACAAGTTCCTTAGGTATTTTGGATATTTTTTAAATGATTTTCAATTCCACTGCCCAGTTATAAATCCGTTTTTTTTTTTTTTTTTTTTTGAGATGGAGTTTTGCTGTTGTTGCCCAGGCTGGAGTGCAGTGTGGTGCGATCTTGGCTCACAGCAACCTCCACCTCCCAGAGTCAAGCAATTCTTCTGCCTCAGCCTCCTGAGTAGCTGGGATTACAGACATGTGTCACCATGCCTGGCAAATTTTTGCATTTTTAATAGAGACAGGGTTTCTCCATGTTGGTCAGGCTGGTCTTGAACTCCCGGTCTCAGGTGATCCATCCAGCTCGGCCTCCCAAAGTGCTGGGATTACAGGCGTGAGCCACTGTGCCCGGCCAATTATCCCTTTTTGTGTTTTTTTTTGGGGGGTGGGGGGAAGAACAGAGTCTCGCTCTGTCACCCAGGCTGGAGTGCACTGGTGTGATCTCGGCTCACTACAGCCTCTGCCTCCCAGGTTCCAGCAATTCTCCTGACTCAGTCTCTCGGGTAGCTAAGATTACAGGCGCGCAACACATGCCCAGCTAATTTTTGTATTTTTAGTAGAGACGGGGTTTCACCATGTTAGGCAGGCTGGTCTCAAACTCCTGACCTCAGGTGATCCACCCACCTCAGTCTCCCAAAGTGTTGGGATTACAGGCGGGAGCCACCACTCCCAGCCCCATTTTGTGTTTTAACATCAGTCAACACTCCTATTTTAAAATAATAACAATGAATGGCGGTACCTTAGAACAAGGGAATTATACATCTTTCTCTTGTCCTAGTGCAGACATTTTGTCTATAAAATGTTATTCACAGATGAATTCATGAGAACATTACTGTGAATTTTAAATCCATATACAAGTGTATGCTCATTCATGAATATTTCATTAAAATAAAACTAATAGCAAAAAAGAATTCCAGAGTTGCAGTTTCAGGAAAAAGGAGTTGGCAGTATGAAGTAAAATAGCAAAAAATGGTTTTTTTTAAATGGGTATATTTGTGTCTACAACTTTTTTTTAATTATAGCATTAGACAATGTGTATATATATACATATATAAAGCAATGGAAGTGGCATTGTTTTCATACTAGTCTAGAATATTAAAATATATGTAATAAGTGATCAGCAAAATAATGGCCCCCCAAAGATGTCCACAGATTCCTAGAACATTACATGAAAACGGTACATCATGCATGTGATTCAGGTAAAGACCTTGATATCAGGAGACTACTCTGATGCTATGGAATGAATGTTGTGTTCCATCGATGTTGATGTGTTAAAATCCTAACCCTCAAGGTGATGGTATTAGGAGGTTAAGCCTTAGGGGAGACTGCCCTCATGACTGGGATTAGCGCCCTTATTAAAGGCACAAAGGAGCTTGTTTGTTCCTCTCACCATGTGAAGACACAGCAAGAAGGAAGCCTCTGTGAGAAAGCAGACATTCACCAGACACCAAAACTGCCGGCACCTTGATCTTGCACTTCTGAGCCTCCAGTACTGTGAGAAACAAGTTCTGTTGTTTATAAGCTACCCAGTCTAATGCATTTCCTTGTAGCAGCCTGTATGGATTAGGACAGTGGGCTCATGTGGATGATGATGGTGTCTCCATTCAGGACTAAGTAAGCACATGAGTCCTTAACAGTGGAAGAGAAGGGGGAAGGAAAGAGCCACAGAGACATGTGGCCATAGAAGAAGGGTCCATGAGATGCAAGGCTGCTAATGGTGAGAGTGGAGAAAAGCCCAAAGCCAAAAAGTGCAGGCAGACTCCAGAATGTGGAAAAGGTGAGAAAAAAGATCCCCTAGAGCCTCTAGAGATGAAGGTAGCCTTTCCACCACCTAGATTTTAGCCCAGTGAGATCCACATCACACTCTGACATACAGGAGTGTAATAAATTTGTTTTAGGACCTGACATAGTGGTAGTTTGTTGTAGCAGCAATGGACTAATAATATATAAATATATATATATATACACACACACACACACAAACACTACCCCCCCACCACACACACACACGTAACTATATATATCCTGCCCTTCAAAATTGAAGCAGACAAACTATACATTAGCACTAACTTAGCTGGGTGTGGTGGCACATGCCTGTAGTCCCAGCTACTGAGGAGGCTGAGAGGGAGGATCACTTGAGCCCAGGAGTTTAAGATCAGCCTGGGCAAACACACTGAGGCCACATCTCAAAAACAAACAAACAAAAAACACAACAAATCTTTGATTAAGCTCATTTCCCAAATTTGAAGAGGAGACAATTACTAGATAAAGAGGAGAAAAGAGAAAGGTAGAGCTGCTGACTTCTGTGGTGGAAGCACAGGCACAGGCCCAAACATACTCCTGTCCTCCTGGCTTTCCTGTCCCTTCTCATAAGGGACACAGGAACCTCTCAAACTGAACCATGGATCACAGACCCATACTCAGAACTCAATACAGTTTTGTTCTATGATTTTTTACCTGTGTCCTTGTTTCTGCCTCCCATTCCCAACTCCCTTACTCTAGTTAGAAAAAAATGGCTATTACCAAATATGAGTACATCCTCATGTACTAATGCCAACTGATCACCAGCTGGTTTTCTTCTTTTACAAAGTCATAAATCTTTTTAACACATCTTCCAAGCAATAGAATGTTATTTTCCAGTTCATTAACACAAATTCTATTTTTAAAATGAAGACTTCACAAGTTGACTTAAATAACATATTAATGAAAACAGACTGGCCATGGTTCAAACTGACATTTTAATTAAATGTGATGATAGGTTGAGTAACCTAGCAGTACTCTAAAATGACTTTTGGTTATGGCTTTTTCCATAATATGTTTAGGCTGAGGCATCCCTAAATGATTCAATTGTAATTCCCCTTCTTAAACATGAGATTTATCTTTAAAAAATAATTTATTTTCTTAAAATTACAAGTTAATTCTATAGTTCATGCATACATAATCTCAGTAGATATCAGCTGTATGTGTATACACATACATACAGGTATTTGTATATACACACATTACATAATTTAAAAAAAACTTATTAGTAGGGTACAACCACGAAGACAAAGAGGCTTTGTGTAATGTGATGGAAACACAATTGCAGGACAAACAACAGGCTGCTGTGAGGGCTATATTTACCTTTTCTGCTGTAAGACTTGGAAAAACATGGATAGTGGATATTTAATCCCCAAAACAGAAATTTCAGGGTGCAGAAAACTTCCCACAATTTTTACAGAGAATATCAATACAAAGGCATTCAATGCAGGGAATATACAGTGTGACAGTATAGAAAAATAAGCAGGTTGATAGTTTAGATTTATGAGACAAGAGACAGAAAGAGTAGATGATGCCATAATTCTGTTATGGAGTTATCAAAATTTTTCATTTTATATATGGTCAGGTGCTTTCAAATGTTAATGAGAAAAATATTTAAAGGAAGAATCAAATCTAAGACGTGGAGAGATCTTTATAAAAATGACCTTCAGGCCAGGCACACTGGCTCGCACCTGTAATCTCAACACTTTGGGAGGCCAAGGCGGTTGGATCACAAGGTCAGGGGATCGAGACCATCCTGGCCAACATGATAAAACCCCGTCTCTACTAAAACACAAAAAATTAGCCGGGAGTGGTGGCATGTGCCTGTAGTCCCAGCTACTTGGGAGGCTGAGGCAGGAGAATTGCTTGAACCTGGGAGGCAGAGGATGCAGTGAGCTGAGAGCACCACTGCACTCCAGCCTGGTGACAGAGCAAGACTCCATCTCAAAAAAAAAAAAAGAAAAAAAAATTACCTTCATTCTGAGAAGGTATAATTATCAACACATTGTCGAGCACAACTATGCACACATGCACTTCCAAATTCACAAGCCATGCTCGTGCACACACTGATGCTTCTAGATTCCTTTTTTGAAGAGACGGCATCTTGGTGTGTCACCCAGGCTGGAGAGCAGTGTTAGGATCATAGCTCACTGCAGCCTCAAACTACTGGGTTCACGTGATCCTCCTACATCAGGCTCTTCAGTAGCCTGAACTACAGGAATGAGCCACCATGCCCAGCCAATGTTTTCATTTTTTTGTAGAGATGAAATCTTGCTATATTTCCCAAGCTGGTCTTGAACTCTTGGCCTCAAGGAATCCTCCTGCCTTGCTCTCCAAACGTGCTGAGATTACAGGTGTGAACCATTGTGCCCAGCCACTGGATTCTTTATTAAGAAGAAAATTTGTTTGCTGACATGTAGGCAATGAATTGATAAATAATAGTTCACAAATTACTAATTTACAAGTCAATATAAATGAGGTGAGTAAACACAAAAATAACAGCATAAATAAACAGTTTATGACTTCACGTTTCTTTTTCTCCTTTAAAATGTAGCTCTGACAGAGACTACTACGTGTCCATTCCATGGAAAAGTCAGAGGTGGTTAAAATGTCAGAGGTACACTTACTAATACTTTGCTGCCTTTTGTGTAGCTTCCTTTCAGTACTTCACCAGTTGGGATTGACACACCTCTCCAGCTGGGTTCAGGAGCCAGACAGGAGCACACAGAATGGGGAATCCAAAGCCATCTCTGACACTAAAAGCAATGAAAACAAAAATAACCAACATATTATCAAGAAACGAACAAGAGATTGATATCAAGTACAGCAAGAAGAGAAGAAAGCATTTAATCTGCCAGGCTTTCATTCTGACAAAATAATTTACAACATGCATGTCTCTATCTGACATGAGTGAATAGAAAAAGAACCCAAATACCCGGTTGAATTGCAAGATGAAAATGAAAAAGAACTCTTGCTTATTCACCAGGGTACAATCTAATCTGGGCTACTGAAACACTTTCATGCACTGATTCTATGTAACACATGCTTTATTGACATTTGGAAATGGGATTTCTTGCTTTGATTTAAATATACTTCCTTGGATTTCTTGCTTTAAGTATACTTTCTTAAACATATTCACAGCTACATTCTCAGTACAGATTTTCAGGTGTAAGTAACTACTTCTGCTTTTGATAGACAGTATAATTGGTGAAATAAGCTATACTTCCATGTAAATGTGAGAGTACAAGGTAAGACTCCGGAGTCAAGTAAAACATAACAGTCAAGAAAATAAAAAGTGACAGTAACTGGGCAGTGGTGAAATCTTGTGTGTGGAAAGAATGAATCTGTAAAACTGTTCTTTCCTAAGAGTTCAGCAGGATTTGGACAATAGAGAGCTTTGTATACAAGGGTTCCAGTTCCACATAGTTTAGGTCTAATTTCAAAGGCAACTTCTAGTGCAACCTGTGACTCACGCTGTCCTAAAATGCCATATGTAAAGGGTCTGGAGATAACCCACAGGCAGTGCTGTGAACCCCTGATAGCAAGCCTTTCCAGATAAATACCAGGTCAGTGTCTACAGGTGATGACACAGAGCAGAATATCTGAAAAATAATACTTCTTCGGCCAATGGACTGCCAGTCACTATTATTTAGTGTAAAATACTATATCACATATTACATATGTGTAATTTTTTAAATTACAGTGTTTCACAATGAAGCAATTAAATATAAAAACCAAATGTTTGGCCAGGCGCGGTGGCTCAAGCCTGTAATCCCAGCACTTTGGGAGGCCGAGGCGGGCGGATCACAAGGTCAGGAGATCGAGACCATCCTGGCTAACACGGTGAAACCCCGTCTCTACTAAAAATACAAAAAATTAGCCGGGCGTGTCGGCGGGCGCCTGTAGTCCCAGCTACTCAGGAGGCTGAGGCAGGAGAATGGCGTGAACCCGGGGGGCAGAGCTTGCAGTGAGCCAAGATCGCGCCACTGCACTCCAGCCTGGGGGACAGAGAAAGACTCCGTCTCAAAAAAAAAAAAAAAACCAAATGTTTATTCAGCTTAAAGGCAACTTAGAAATACTGATGCCAGATAGAAAGTTGCTTTAGCCCCAAGTCAGGTGTTTGGAAATGCCACAACTAAACCAACAAAGGGATCTTGAGGCATAATAAGCATTCATACATTTTCAGCTATACCTCTGCTTGTCTTGAATATAAAAACCTAAGCTGCAGTTATGCCACAGCACAGAATGTGTTATATTTTACATCACTGAGCCTTAGTTTACAAATGGTAACAAACAGGGAAGGTAAACTGTGAGGTTTCCTTAAGGAGCTATTACATCCAACAGACTCAAGAAAATCTTTGCCAAATGTCCCTGGTACATAGCTCCTCCCCACTGATGGGCTCAATGGGGAGAAGCTATGCACATGTCTCAATATGCATATGCTCAATGGCAATACAGGATTCCTAGGGCAAAGTAAGGCATATAAATGACATAGCACACTGAAAAGACTGTAATGTTACTTCAGAGTGTTGCAAAATAAAGATCACAGATGAAAGTTTAAGTTCATTGAAGCATGTAATCATGTATATTTCATTTGTGTGTTTTAAAGTCTTATACTGCTTACATTCCAGAGACGTACTGAGAGTACCGCTCAGCTCTCTGTCTAGGCCTGATTCTGATGATCCCTGACAAAGAGCACTGTGAAATTTAGAGGCAGATCAATACACATACACACACACACACACACAAACAAACAAAACAGATACTTTATGGGCAAAAAGCACCAAAGATACACAACAAAATGTCTGAAAGACCATAAAACAACTTCTGATGAAATACTGTTTTCGTTTTGCAGAAGTAAAATATTCACCACCAAACCTACAATTAGCTTAAAAATTACAGTAAGTACAGTAATTTTGGATCCCATCTCCAATTCATACCTTATCAACATGTAATAATCACACTGCATCTACAACAAAGCTGAATAGACTTTATATGCTGAATACAACTTGTACAGTAAGAAGGTCATTTTTTGAAATACTGAGAATACAACATTTGTATGCCACGCTCTACTTCACAAGTTAAAAGAAAATACAAGCATTTCTATTCTCAAAATGTATTGAAATAAAATACAGAAAAGAGTATTCTAATACCAGTTAACATTAAGAGAATATAGCTCTAAACCAAAGATCTTGGATCTTCTAGAAAGACAAAATCAACCTGTATATACTTGGGTAAGAAAAAAAAAATTAAGAGATCAAGAAAGGAGAGAAGACGTTCGCACAGAATCATCTCCAAAAATGGCTATCCAACACATTCGACCAGTTTTCAAGTCCATTTGCTTTTCCTCCTTTAGCATCAACAGCCTATATTACCAAGGAAATGCAAAATAATTTAATTTGTACATTAACCAGCTAATCTAGAAATGGCAATATAGTCAATGAAAATACAAAGAAATAGAAAAATGTGAAGGAATTGCTTAAGATGTTTAAGATGACATAGCATAGGGGAAAAAATGATCTGATAAACACTGGAAGAGTTAATAAGCAAACTCAGGCATGGTTCCCTAACACCACACTTCAAAAGAACTTACAGCAAGAATAAAGGAATAACCCTTAAAAAAATCTAATTTTAGAAAAAAATTGCTCAAAAGAGAAGTTAGTGTTTTGTAGATCTTTTGGAAAGCTGATTAATTTCTAAGCTAAAAACACATGATCCTTAAGAGAAATGGCTGAGTCCAGGCCCAAGGCAGGAAGAGGACAAAATGAGCCTGGATCCTCTGGTTCTGTCAGAAAGTAAGAAATGCTAAAGACTAACAGAGACAGTTGAAAGGGCACAGGAGACAGGCTGAAGGCTCCTGCGGCCGAATCTGGGACAGCATAGGCATCAGAAAGAACAATGATAGTGATGGAAAATAACCCATGGAATAAAATGCAAGTGCATTAGTCAGTAGTGATACTGAAATAAAGGGGAGAAGAGAAAGCTCTTTGTTAAAAATGCCAGGTAACAAACATACGAGGAAGGACAGAGGAAGAATATCCATTTTAAGTCACCAGTGCCATAACTGATAAAGAAGATGATCAGGAGGCTAAAATCATTGGATGAAAGAAAACAATATGAAGCTATTTAACATAGCACAATACATAAAACTATGAAAACGTAAATTAGAAAAAACTAAACATCGTACTATAAGAGATGGATAAGTTCGAATACAGCAATAATAGGCCAGATATAGTGGCTCACATCTGTAATCCCAGGACTTTCGGAGGCCAAGGCAGAAGGATTGCTTGAGCCCAGGCATTCAAGACCAGCCTGAGCAACATAGTGAGAACTAATCTCTAGAAAAAAAGAAAAAAATTAGCTGGAATGGTGGCACACTCCTGTAGTCCCAGCTACTTGTGGGGCTGATGCGGGAGGATCACTTGAGCCTGGGAGTTCAAGGCTGCAGGGAGCCAAGATCATGCCACTGCACTCCAGCCTGGGAGACAAAGCGAGACCTTCTCTCAAAAAAAAAGAAAAAAAAAAAAAAACACCAATAAAAACAAAATGATGACTACATAAAGACCGTATAGAAAAAGGAAATGCTAGGGAGCCAAGATGGCTGAATAGGAACAGCTCCCAGCATAAGCAACGCAGAAGATGGGTGATTTCTGCATTTCCAACTGAGGTACCGGGTTCATCTCACCAGGGAGTGCCAGACAGTGGGTACAGGACAGTGGGTGCAGTGCACCGTGCATGAGCCGAAGCAGGGCAAGGCATCGCCTGAACCGGGAAGCACGAGGGGTCAGGGAATTCCCTTTCCTAGTCAAAGAAAGGGGTGACAGATGGCACCTGGAAAATCGGGTCACTCCCACCCTAATACTGCGCATTTCCAACGGGCTTAACAAACGTCACACCAGGAGATTATATCCTGCACCTGGCTTGGAGGGTCCTACACCCATGGAGCCTCGCTCATTGCTAGCACAGCAGTCTGAGATCAAACCACAAGGCGGCAGTGAGGCTGCGGGAGGGGCGCCCGCCATTGCTCAGGCTTGAGTAGGTAAACAAAGCAGCTGGGAAGCTCGAACTGGGTGGAGCCCACCACAGCTCAAGGAGGCCTGCCTGCCTCTGTAGGCTCCACCTCTGGGGGCAGGGCACAGACAAACAAAAGACAGCAATAACCTCTGCAGACTTAAATGTCCCTGTCTGACAGCTTTGAAGAGAGTAGTGGTTCTCCCAGCACGCAGCTTGAGATCTGAAAATGGGCAGATTGCCTCCTCAAGTGGGTCCCTGACCCCCAAGTAGCCTAACTGGGAGGCACGCCCCAGGAGGGGCAGACTGACACCTCACACGGCCGGGTACTCCTCTGAGACAAAACTTCCAGAGGAACGATCAGGCAGCAGCATTTGCGATTCATCAATATCTGCTGTTCTGCAGCCACCGCTGCTGATACCCAGGCAAACAGGGTCTGGAGTGGACCTCCAGCAAACTCCAACAGACCTGCAGCTGAGGGTCCTTACTGTTAGAAGGAAAACTAACAAACAGAAAGGACATCCACACCAAAAACCCATCTGTACATCACCATCATCAAAGACCAAAGGTAGATAAAACCACAAAGATGGGGAAAAAACAGAGCAGAAAAACCGGAAACTCTAAAAATCAGAGCACCTCTCCTCCTCCAAAGGAATGCGGCTCCTCACCAGCAACGGAACAAAGCTGGACAGAGAATGACTTTGACGAGTTGAGAGAGGAAGGCTTCAGAAGATCAAACTACTCCAAGCAAAAGGAGGAAGTTCGAACCAATGGCAAAGAAGTTAAAAACTTTGAAAAACAATTAGATGAATGGATAACTAGAATAACCAATGCAGAGAAGCCCTTAAAGGAGCTGATGGAGCTGAAGACCATGGCACGAGAACTACGTGACGAATGCACAAGCCTCAATAACCAATGCGATCAACTGGAAGAAAGGGTATCAGCGATGGAAGGTGAAATGAATGAAATGAAGCATGAAGAGAAGTTTAGAGAAAAAAGAATAAAAAGAAACGAACAAAGCCTCCAAGAAATATGGGACTATGTGAAAAGACCAAATCTATGTCTAATTGGTGTACCTGAAAGTGACGGGGAGAATGGAACCAAGTTGGAAAACACTCTGCAGGATATTATCCAGGAGAACTTCCCCAACCTAGCAAGGCAGGCCAACATTCAAATTCAGGAAATACAGAGAACGCCACAAAGATACTCCTCGAGAAGAGCAACTCCAAGACACATAATTGTCAGATTCACCAAAGCTGAAATGGAGGAAAAAATGTTAAGGGCAGCCAGAGAGAAAGGTCGGGTTACCCACAAAGGGAAGCCCATCAGACTAACAGCGGATCTCTCGGCAGAAACTCTACAAGCCATAAGAGAGTGGGGGCCGATATTCAACATTCTTAAAGAAAAGAATTTTCAACCCAGAATTTCATATCCAGCCAAACTAAGCTTCATAAGTGAAGGAGAAATAAAATCCTTTACAGACAAGCAAATGCTGAGAGATTTTGTCACCCCCAGGCCTGCCCTAAAAGAGCTCCTGAAGGAAGCACTAAACATGGAAAGGAACAACTGGTACCAGCCACTGCAAAAACATGCCAAATTGTAAAGACCATCAAGGCTAGGAAGAAACTGCATCAACTAACGAGCAAAATAACCAGCTAACATCATAATGACAGGATCAAATTAACACATAAATACTAACCTTAAATGTAAATGGGCTAAATGCTCCAATTAAAAGGCACAGACTGGCAAATTAGATAAAGAGTCAAGACCCATCAGTGTGCTGTATTCAGGAAACCCATCTCACATGCAGAGACACACATAGGCTCAAAATAAAGGGATGGAGGAAGATCTACCAAGCAAATGGAAAACAAAAAAAGGAAGGGGTTGCAATCCTAGTCTTGGATAAAACAGACTTTAAACCAACAAAGATCAAAAGAGACAAAGAAGGCCATTACATAACAGTAAAGGGATCAATTCAACAAGAAGAACTAACTATCCTAAATATATATGCACCCAATACAGGACACCCAGATTCATAAAGCAAGTCCTTATTGACCTACAAAGAGACTTAGACTCCCACACAATAATAATGGGAGACTTTAACACCCACTGTCAACATTAGACAGATCAACGAGACAGAAAGTTAACAAGGATATCCAGGAATTGAACTCAGCTCTGCAGCAAGTGGACCTAATAGACATCTACAAAACTCTCCACCTCAAATCAACAGAATATACATTCTTTTCAGCACCACACCACACCTATTCCAAAATTGACCACATAGTTGGAAGTAAAGCACTCCTCAGCAAATGTAAAAGAACAGAAATTATAACAAACTGTCTCTCAGACCACAGTGCAATCAAACTAGAACTCAGGATTAAGAAACTCACTCAAAACCGTTCAACTACATGGAAACTGAACAACCTGCCCCTGAATGACTACTGGGTACATAACGAAATGAAGGCAGAAATAAAGATGTTCTTTGAAACCAATGAGAACAAAGACACAACATACCAGAATCTCTGGGACACATTCAAAGCAGTGTGTAGAGGGAAATTTATAGCACTAAATGCCCACGAGAGAAAGCAGGAAAGATCTAAAATTGACACTAACATCACAATTAAAAGAACTAGAGAAGCAAGAGCAAACACAATCAAAAGCTAGCAGAAGGCAAGAAATAACTAAAATCAGAGCAGAACTGAAGGAAATAGAGACACAAAAAACCCTTCAAAAAATCAATGAATCCAGGAGCTGGTTTTTTGAAAAGATCAACAAAATTGATAGACCACTAGCAAGACTAATAAAGAAGAAAAGAGAGAAGAATCAAATAGACGCAATAAAAATTGATAAAGGGGATATCACCACCGATCCCACAGAAATACAAACTACTATCAGAGAATACTACAAACACCTCTACGCAAATAAACTAGAAAATCTAGAAGAAATGGATAAATTTCTCGACACATACACTCTCCCAAGACTAAACCAGGAAGAAGTTGAATCTCTGAATAGATCAATAACAGGCTCTGAAATTGAGGCAATAATTAATAGCTTACCAACCAGAAAAAGTCCAGGACCAGATGGATTCACAGCCGAATTCTACCAGAGGTACAAGGAGGAGCTGGTACCATTTCTTCTGAAACTATTCCAATCAATAGAAAAAGAGGGAATCCTCCCTAACTCGTTTTATGAGGCCAGCATCATCCTGATACCAAAGCCTGGCAGAAACACAACAAAAAAAGAGAATTTTAGACCAATATCCTTGATGAACATTGATGCAAAAATCCTCAATAAAATACTGGCAAACCGAATCCAGCAACACATCAAAAAGCTTATCCACCATGATCAAGTGGGCTTCATCCCTGGGATGCAAGGCTGGTTCAACATACAAAAATCAATAAACGTAATCCAGCATATAAACAGAACCAAAGACAAAAACCACATGATTATCTCAATAGATGCAGAAAAGGCCTTTGACAAAATTCAACAACACTTCATGCTAAAAACTCTCAATAAATTAGGTATTGACGGGATGTATCTCAAAATAAGAGCTATCTATGACAAATCCACAGCCAATATCATTCTGAATGGACAAAAACTGGAAGCATTCCCTTTGAAAACTGGCACAAGACAGGAATGCCCTCTCTCACCACTCCTATTCAACATAGTGTTGGAAGTTCTGGCCAGGGCAATCAGGCAGGAGAAGGAAATAAAGGGCATTCAATTAGGAAAAGAAGAAGTCAAATTGTCCCTGTTTTCAGATGACATGATTGTATATCTAGAAAACCCCATCGTCTCAGCCCAAAATCTCCTTAAGCTGATAAGCAACTTCAGCAAAGTCTCAGATACAAAATCAATGTGCAAAAATCACAAGCATTCTTATACACCAATAACAGACAAATAGAGAGCCAAACCATGAGTGAACTCCCATTCACAATTGCTTCAAAGAGAATAAAATACCTACGAATCCAACTTACAAGGGATGTGAAGGACCTCTTCAAGGACAACTACAAACCACTGCTCAATGAAATAAAAGAGGATACAAACAAATGGAAGAACATTCCATGCTCATGGATAGGAAGAATCAATATCATGAAAATGGCCATATTGACCAAGGTAATTTATAGATCCAATGCCATCCCCATCAAGCTACCAATGACTTTCTTCACAGAATTGGAAAAAACTACTTTAAAGTTCATATGGAACCAAAAAAGAGCCCGCATTGCCAAGTCCATCCTAAGCCAAAAGAACAAAGCTGGAAGCATCACACTACCTGACTTCAAACTATACTACAAGGCTACAGTAACCAAAACAGCATAGTACTGGTACCAAAACAGAGATATAGACCAATGGAACAGAACAGAGCCCTCAGAAATAATGCCATATATCTACAACTATCTGATCTTTGACAAACCTGACAAAAACAAGCAATGGGGAAAGGATTCCCAATTTAATAAATGGTGCTTGGAAAACTGGCTAGCCATATGTAGAAAGCTAAAACTGGATCCCTTCCTTACACCTTATACAAAAATTAATTCAAGATGGATTAAAGACTTACATGTTAGACCTAAAACTATAAAAACCCTAGAAGAAAACCTAGGCAATACCATTCAGGACATAAGCATGGGCAAGGACTTCATGTCTAAAACACCAAAAGCAATGGCAACAAAAGTCAAAATTGACAAATGGGATCTAGTTAAACTAAAGAGCTTCTGCATAGCAAAAGAAACCGCCATCAGCGTGAACAGGCAACCTACAGAATGGGAGAAAAGTCTTGCAACCTACTCATCTGACAAAGGGCGAATACCTAGAATCTACAATGAACTCAAACAAATTTACAAGAAAAAAACAAACAACCCATCAAAAAGTGGGCGAAGGATATGAACAGACACTTCTCAAAAGAAGACATTTATGCAGCCAAAAAACACATGAAAAAATGCTCATTATCACTGGCCATCAGAGAAATGCAAATCAAAACCACAATGAGATACCATCTCACATCAGTTAGAATGGCAATCATTAAAAAGTCAGGAAACAACAGGTGCTGGAGAGGATGTGGAGAAATAGGAACACTTTTACACTGTTGGTGGGACTGTAAACTAGTTCAACCATTGTGGAAGTCAGTGTGGCGATTCCTCAGGGATCTAGAACTAGAAATACCATTTGACCCAGCCATCCCATTACTGGGTATATACCCAAAGGATTATAAATCATGCTGCTATAAAGACACATGCACACGTATGTTTATTGCGGCACTATTCACAATAGCAAAGACTTGGAACCAACTCAAATGTCCAACAACGATAGACTGGATTAAGAAAATGTGGCACATATACACCATGGAATACTATGCAGCCATAAAAAATGATGAGTTCATGTCCTTTGTAGGGACATGGATGAAACTGGAAAACATCATTCTCAGTAAACCATCGCAAGGACAAAAAACCAAACATCGCATGTTCTCACTCATAGGTGGGAACTGAACAATGAGAACTCATGGACACAGGAAGGGGAACATCACACTCCAGGGACTGTTGTGGGGTGGGGGGAGGGGGGAGGGACAACATTAGGAGATATACCTAACGCTAAATGACGAGTTAATGGGTGCAGCAAACCAACATGGCACATGTATACATATGTAACAAACCTGCACATTGTGCACATGCACCCTAAAACCTAAACTATAATAATAAAATAAAAAAAAAGAAAAAGAAACTCAATCATACAGCAGAAATGAATGCCAAAGTTCCTATACCTCCTTTCCTGTGTCAATGACTCATCACACTCTTGTCCACTAAGCACGTCGTCTAGAAAACTAGAAAATGCAGAAATAAGGAAGCACCATTCACTATCCAGCAGAGGAAAAGGGGCAGGCACACAACTGTGTCTCTAGGCTGAAAGTGACATTCATTCCGTAAGACACCAGACAGGGAGATGACGTCCACCTGGGGTCAGGGAAGAGTGAAGAACATATTCAGAAAATCCCTTTCTGGAAGAGGGTGAGCCTGTGCTCTGGGATTTTTACTGTGGCTTGGATTCTGGCAGGTGGAAAAAGGGTATTCCAGGCTGAGAAAACCACAGCACAAAGAGCACAAAGGAAGGAAACTGAAGGCACACACAAAGGACTCAAGCATCCGGGCACGAAGGCAGCATCACTGAAAACTGAGGCTGAACATAGGATGGGGCCACATCCTGTAGCCTTAAATGTTCCCAAGTCCTCCCACTTTCCTAAACATCTCATAATTAATTTACTCCCAAAGGCACAGCATCTTTGAGCAATGATATAAGTAGACATTATCAACTACACTTCTACCCCCACTATTCAAACAGGCACAAAATAAATCCTACCACTGTTCTTTTTCTGGCCTTTTTAGCTTTGAAATATATGGTCCAGGAATAAAAAGTTTACGATCACTCTTTACCTGTCTGCCAGGATATAAGGATGAGAAGTTTGCCATGTGAGAAGCCTAAACTTCATAACTGTAATATAACAGCCCAGATTGTGGATTTCTTGGTTTTGATATTCTCCATGCACCATTCCAGAAAGGTAGAACAGTTTGGCAACCTAAACATTAAAGGTATATTAAAAATTAAATTTCAATTAAATTCTCGTCAATACTGCAACAAAATAAAAGCTCCAAACAAGAAGCAATCCTAAGAAGGGAGACTTCCAGCAAAGCCACTGTCCTGAGGCTTCCAGAGCCTTGCTGGATTCCTTCAGGACTTATTAGAACCCCACAGAGGCAGACTGCTCTGCAGCCGAGCCGGGGCATCCATCTGAGTATGGTGAGGAGAGGGAGGTGAGGCCTCTGAGCACAGAAACGGTTCTGTGGCTGATGGACCACAGCAGTATGGAAAGGAATGGGCAGTGCCTGGTCCTGTAACTGGGAGAAACTTCTGATGTACTCTATTAAGTCCCGACCCCAAAACAGCCAGACACTGCCTGGTGCAGCAGGTACAGACACAAATGAGATATACCAAGAGGCCCAGAATAACCACTCTCTTGAGGGAAACCTTCCAGAGACTGGGAACACATACACAAAGGGAATTCAGGAGGTCAGGGACTGTGAACACATACACAAAGGGAATTCAGGAGGCAAATCCTAGAGAGACATTAAGTAATGTCTCTTCAGTTTTTTGTTTGTTTGTTTTTTGAGACGGAGTCTCACTCTGTCACCAGGCTGGAGTGCAGTGGCACAATCTCAGCTCCCTACACCCTCTGCCTCACAGGTTCAAGTAATTCTCACATCTCAGCCTCCAGAGTAGCTGGGATTACATGCACCGCCACCACACCCGACTAATTTTTGCATTTTTAGTAGAGACAGGGTTTGGCCATATTGCCCTGAGCTCGAAACTCCTGGCCTCAGGCGATCCTCTCGCCTCTGCTTCCCAAAGTGCTAGGATTACAGACATGAGCCACTGTGCCTGGCCTCTTCAGTCTGTTTTTAAAGGATTATACTGTTAGTATCTAACAATTATTTCTCTTCCTACCAGGTAAACTTCTGTCCAGAACCTGTTTTAACTGCTTCTTTGTCTTCTTCAGTTGCCTATTATGCTTGAAGGAGTCGAGGTGAGTAAGAACTCCCATAATTTTAGGAAAGCCATGTACTTGACCGATGTTGAGAAACTCAAAGGTTTCCATTTCGAACCCAAAGCTGGCATCTATAAGCATCAGTACTTAAAAGCAGAACACATCATTTCTCAAAGAAACTACCAAAACAGACCACCTACACTAGGGGTTGGCAACTGGCCCATGGGCCAAATCCAGCCCATCACCTGTGTTTGTAACTAAAGTTTTATTGGAACATAGCCACATTAATTCATTTACATATTTTCTATGGCCGCCTGTGCACTACAACTGTAGAGCTAAGTAGCTGCAGAAGATATGATCCACAAAGCCAAAAATATCTACTATCTGGCCCTCGACAGAAAAGTCCCTCTCCAGACTAAATCAAATGACTACACAGGCATCACCCAGAGAAACCACCACCCTCTGACTTGCTCTAAAAGGCAACCATAAGACAAGGCCCACTAGGATATAAACTTCCATTTTAAGAATTCTAATGCATGAGAAGTAACTCAGAAAAAGCTGGGTCTAACCTGGCCCTTACCTAAGAAATCCTAATTTAAAGAAATGAAGTTTTCTGTAAGGTATTTTTAAACCAAATAATAGGTCTCTGACATCCAAAGAATGGGAAGAAAGTGATAATCAATGAAATATATTAAATATGTACAGAAAATCAACCTCTTGTTTCAATCTCCTCATAGAAAAAAAAAACAATCTGTTTTTTGCTGGGAAGTATGCAGTGTACACCTCTATCTTATATGGTAATTTGTATAACTCAATAGCTCAGAATTTTATTTTAAATAGCTACCAGTTTAGAATTAAGTCAAAAAACAGTAAGATTACGATGAATGGTACTCTATAAGAAAATATAAGCAGATAAGACCAATTTTTATAATTTAAGACACTTCAAAGATGCAAAATAATTTCAGAATTGATTCCTGGAAACTTCTAGGTTTAATATTAAAGACATTTCTGTTCCTATCTTTCCATAGATAACTAAAAATAACAAAAAATGGAAACAGAAATGCCCATCTTTGATTAAACTAGGAAACATCCATAATCTGAAACCACAGAATATATGAAGGTGGGCTTGTAGGAAAGCACAGCTGCCACTGCAGACCAAGGCAGCAAGCAGAGCTTTCCAGCAACACTGGACCAGCTCAAAGAACAGGTGGAATATCCTCACACCACATCTGATGCCACAGAGTGCCAAGGGGCAAGCAGCTGGTTGTAGGGTCAGGAAAAACAGGGAGCAAACAGTCCCTCAGCTGCCAATCTTTGTCATCTAAGCCAGTATTACTCCTATAATCCACACACGCACACGTACACACCCAAATTCACATAGTTTGTGCCTTTGCTGTACTCAGGAGGCTTTGACAACCCAGAGCAGAGCAATCAACATAAGCTAGGCTAAATAAATTATGGTGCATCTACAGAATGGAATATTATATTAAAAAGAAGGAGGCAGAGCTACAGTACTTACTGATTATATACCTTCAAGATATATTACACAAAAAAAGCAAAGCATAGAACAGTGTGTAAAATAAGCTACCATTTGTGTTTTTAAAGGGTGGCATGTGGGTTTATACGTATCTAGGAGGATACTGCTCTGCAGGGATCTGAGAGACCAGCGGTTAGAGCAAGGAATAAGAAAATGAGCATTGTGTGTATCCTGCATTAGCTAGAGTGCTTTACTAAATGTGTGTGCTCCTTTTGAAAATCTTAAAAAGACTTACATAGGCATCTCTCTCAATGATGGTTAAGAGGCTGGGAAGGGGAGCAGGGAGGGAGGGACAAAGAGGGAAAGGTTAACAGGTACAAAAATACAGTTAGATGGAATAAATTCTAGTGTCCAACAGCACACTAGGGTGACTATAATTTATTATATAATTCAGAATAACTACAAGAATGAAATTGAAATGTTCCTAAAACAAGGAAATGATCAATGTTTGAAGTGATGGATATCCTAATTACCCTGATTTGATGATCACACATTTTATGCTTCTATCAAAATACCACGTGTACCCCATAAATATGTATAACTATTATGTATCCATAATAATTAAAAATAAAAAAGTAAAGGCATCTCTTAATATGTATGTCTTTAAAATTAGAAACTTGCTACACTTAAAAGAGAAACAAATGACTTCTATGAACTATTTCAAGTACACAAGATTTATACACAACTTTATATTAATAATAACACTTATTTTTACTAATAGCATTACAGATTCAAAATTTGAGGTTATTTAGTTTTCTGACATTACAATGGCACAACTTTAAAATCTGTATTACTTTTCACTTTATATTTTAGGGGTCTTCCTGGGCCAAAGTATAAAAACTGTAGCTCTAGAAAATACTAGATAAAAGGCCGGGCGCGGTGGCTCAGGCCTGTAATCGTAGCACATTGGGAGGCTGAGGTGGGCAGATCACCTGAGGTCAGGAGTTCAAGACCAGCCTGGCCAACATGGTGAAACCCTGTCTCCAGTAAAAACAAAACAAAACAAAAAATATATAAAAATGAAAAAAAATAAGGTATCTGTCACCCCACACTTCCTAATCAAGATGGCTTATTTTTTTGCTAATTTTTTTTTTTTTTGACGGAGTTTTGCTCTTATTGCCCAGGCTGGAGTGCAATAGCGGAATCTCGGCTCACCATAATCTCTGCCTCCCAGGTTCAAGCAATTCTCCTGCCTCAGCCTCCTAAGTAGCTGGGATTACAGGCATGCGCCACCTCGCCTGGCCAATTTTGTATTTTTAGTAGACGGGGTTTCTCCATGTTGGTCAGGCTGGTCTCGAACTCCCGACCTCAGGTGATCCGCCTACTCGGCCTGCCAAAGTGCTGGGATTACAGCTGTGAGCCACAGTGCCCGGACTTTTTTTTTTTTTTTTTTTGCAAATTTGTATTTTATTTTTACTAATTTAAAAAATAATAGACTATCAGAAATAGTGAACATTATCATTTCCATAAATGCAAGAGTGTGTACATTTTCCACACACTGAGTACTATCTAGATTTTCTATGATAAACTCTAACCACTTCTTCAGGCAATTCATGTACTTACTTTAGCATTATCATTAAGGATGAAGGTTCTAGAACCATCAGGAACAAGGGTCCCATCTTCACACAAGTTACTTAACTGCTGGGAGGCTCTATTTCAACTTATGTAAACTACAGATAATACCTACTCACCTCAAGGGTGTATCAAGGGTTTATGTAAGCTAAATTTGCAGAAAGCAGTTAGCACAGTGCCAGGAAGGGTCCAAGAAGAAATGGTACTTACTATGAAATATTTGTACGTATATATGTATGCATGTTAATGTGCTCTTATTAGCTGTGTTCATTAAAGGTTTTCTCCATCCTGTGATTTGCTTTTAGATTTTGGAATACATTTCATTGTGCACATTCCATTTGTATTATTAATATAACAACATTTATTACTATTATTATTATCATCATCAATTCAGTCACATCTACTGTATCTCTGATGAAGACCATGATTTCTTTAATAATCATAAAACTCTCTTCCCTTCATCACGGGGTAAATAACCTATCACAATGCTGTAAGTCTCCACGAGCAGCCCAGGCTGCCCCTGCTGACTTACCAGATCTGCTACTTTAGCCAGATCAATCATCATGTTAATGTCACATCCACATTCAATAATGGTGAGTCTGCGCTTTTTACATATAAGTGAAAAGATGAAAATTTTACTTTAAAAAGACCCTGAAAAAACTCTAACCATCAACTCTAATTTTCATTTTTTAATTGCATCCAGTAAAACACCATATACATTTACAAGAGTGTGCCAGAAGTTCATTTTTATAGGCAAAAACTGGTAAAATAAAATAAATTCCATCCTGTTTTTCTTGCTGTGTTCTAAATTTAAATAATATCAAAAGTCTACCCAGATGAATATAAGTGCTCAAACAGGGAAAGTTCTGACTGGACAGGCTCCATGATAACCATGATCCTGCTGTTCAGCTGCAGGCCAATGTCTTCGCCTCTATCAAAACTTCCCATATTCCCACTATAGCTAAAAACATCCGGCCGGGTGCGGTGGCGCACGCTTGTAATCCCAGCACTTTGGGAGGCTGAGGTGGGCGGATCACGAGGTCAGGAGATCGAGACCACGGTGAAACCCCGTCTCTACTAAAAATACAAAAAATTAGCCGGGCGTGGTGGCGGGCGCCTGTAGTCCCAGCTACTCGGAGAGGCTGAGGCAGGAGAATGGCGTGAACCCGGGAGGCGGAGCTTGCAGTGAGCCGAGATTGCGCCACTGCACTCCAGCCTGGGCGACAGAGCGAGACCCCGTCTCAAAAAAAAAAAAAAAAAAAAAAATCCTCAAACATTATGCAACAGAATATTCATAACAATAATTATTTCTAAATTAAGGTAAAAAGAAAACAGTCAAGAAAATATGGGCTGGGCACAGTGGCTCATGCCTGTAGTCCCAGCACCTTGGGAGGCCAAGGCAGATGGATCCCTTGAGCCCAGGAGTTTTGAGACCACCCTGTGCCACATGGGGAAACCCCATCTCTACAAAAAAAAAAAAAAAAAAAAAAAGGAAAAAAAAAGAAAAATTAGCCATACTCAGGAGGCTAAAATAGGAGGATTGCTTGAGCCTGGGAAGTTGAGGCTGCCGTGAACTAATCACGCCACTGCATTCCAGCCTGTGCCACAGAGTAAGACTCTGTCTCAACAAAAGGAAAACATGGATGCTCCAAAGATAAAGAAAAGCCTGAATCCAACTATATTATTGCAATAGCAAGAGATTTCAGAGTGTACATTGCCATTCTACCACTGGAAGTTTGTTTCATTTTCCCTCAAACTTGGAAAGGTCGCCATCTCCCAAAGTAGACAAATTCTCACAGGAAAAAGAGAAAACGCACACTTCCACCAGCATGTGGCTTCATAAGGGCAAGCACGTGCACCTGGCACATAGGAGGTACATGCTGTCTGTTAAATGATGTGTTCACAGTGACCAGGCCTGCTAGGCCCTTCCAAGGAACATGCCTGGCAAAGCCATAGAGCAGTCAGGATAAGATATGTATCACATCCTCATCTCTGGGAACTTACCCTTTTCTGAAGTTACAGCTAACTTAGTAAAAGTATAAGAGAGGTAACATGATATGACAAAATTCAGCATGTTCCACTCAAGAAAACAAGAAACACATGCATGTTCCTCAGATGACAACAGCCACGCCAACTCTGTGTCTGTGGTGGCATCTCCTACCTGACACGATCATCACAGGGCCTCTGATCTTGGTCAACTTCTGCCGGGTGAAGTTCCGAATGAGGCATTATATCAAAGTGCTCTTTCCAACTTTTGGAGGCCCCATCATCACTATCACTATTGGTGGTGGCTCTAGTGGAGTTTGATCAACCACTGGAATATGATGCTTTTTTGTCTTCAAATCCTGAGTCCTATTCATTAAAAAAAAAAAAAGTAAACTCATTTTCAAAATAGAGTAAAAGGTATCAACCTTATAAGTAGACTTTTTTTAGTTTACTTATAGATATGAGTACTTTAGTATATTTTATAGAGAGTACAACAGACAATATATAAATATAATTAACTTGTCAATTACTAATTTGTTAACTACTGGCCCCCATCCAAATAACTGCTGTTCAATAAAGATGTAACAAGATGACTTCAACAGTACAGAGAGTTGAAAATTAAACACTCCTTAAATCTGTTTTATGAGTGATTTTAATAGCTTTTTAAAAAACAAAAGGTAAATACCGAGGCAGTGCATCATAATGGATAAGAGCAGAGGCTCTGGAGTTAAATTTGGCTCTCCTACTTACTGGTTATATGATTGGAGGTAACTTGTTTTCTTGACCTCAGTTTTCTTATCCATAAAATGAAGGCAAGAATGATTCCTACTCTGGTAAGGCTGCTGGAAGCATTTAGTTGAATAATGTTTAAAGTACACTGCTAGGCATATCACAAGGATTCACTAAAGCTATGTTAGCATTACATATTGTAATTTTTGTAGTTTATATTACAACTTTGTAAAACATATCCAGAAGGAAAAAGCACACTTATCACCATAGAAACAGTTTAAAGTTTAGGAATAAACAAATTCTATAAATTCTTGTATCTTGAGCAAGAAACACCAACCAGTGTGCAGATGCTGGAGGCAAGGCAGCTTCTATGGGAAGTCTTCTCACATTTTAGTAAAAGCCACACATCATGCATCTCCATGTCCTTTGGAATGTGACTAAACTTGTGAATCCAAATGTCACCTGTGAGAGGCTCCTACTATTTAAAAAGAATCAATGGAAGAAGCATCAGACTGCAGCTATACATACCTGTGAAAGGATCAAGCCATCCCCACAGCAGACTGAACTGCAAAAGCTTTGAGATTTCTCTTCCGGGCATCTTCTTCGTCCTCTAGCTGGAGATCCTGCAGATGCCGCTTCTTTTTCTTTTCAGCTTTGGGCCCACTGTTTTTCTTCTGTAAAATTTCTTTGTGTTTCCTTTGGTCCTTAGTCTCCACAGTGGCTATTTACCAATAACAAGTAACTCTAGCCTACAAGGAAGAAGGCTGGGGTAAGAAGGTGGGAGAAGCATTTTACAATCCAGCCAATACCCAGGGAAAAACAGTACATTTCATATATTTCATTATGAAGAGATGATGTATATATTGATTCTTTGAGATTTTCTGCATAGACAATCATGTCATCTGTGAGCAACGACAGTTTTATTTGTTCCTTTCTTATCTATATTGCTCCCTTCTTACCTTTCATTTTATTTTCTTATCACATTTGCTAGAACTTCCAGTATGATATTAAATAGGAGTAGTGAGGGTGACATTCTTGCCTTGTTTTAAATCTTAGGGGAAAGGCGTCTAGCTTCTCACCATGAAGTATTATGTTAGCTGCAGCGTTGCTGTTGTAGGTATTCTTTATCAAGTTAAGGAAATTCCCCTCCATTCCAAGTTTGCTGAGAGTTTTCATCATGAATGGGTGTTAGATATCACATACTTTTTCTTTATTTATTGATATGACCACGTGATTTTTCTTCTTTGATATGATGGATTACATTTATTGATTTTCAAATGTTGAACTAGCTTCACACACCTGGAATAAATCTCTCTTGTGATTTATAATTCTTTTTATACAATATTTCATTCAATTTGCCCATATCTATATATATATATATATATTTTTTTTTTTTTTTTTTTTTGAGATGGAGTCTTGCTCTGTCACCCAGGCTAGAGTGCAGTGGTATGATCTTGGCTCACTGCAACCTCTGCCTCCCGGGTTCAAGTGATTCTCCTGCCTCAGCCTCTCAAGTAGCTGGGATTACAGGCACCCGCCACTGCGCTTGGCTATTTTTTGTATTTTTAGTAGAGACAGGGTTTCACCATCTTGGCCAGGCTGGTCTTGAACTCCTGACCTCAGGTGATCCACCCGCCTCAGCCTCCCAAAGTGCTGGGATTACAGGCATGAGCCACCACACCCAGCTATCAATTTGCCAATATTTTGTTGAGAATTTTGCTTCTCTGTTTATAAGAGATATTAGTCTATCGTTTTCCTTTCTTGTAATGTTTTTATCTGCTTTTGGTATTAGGGTTATGCTAGCCTTATAGAATGCATTAGGGAGTGTTCCTTCTACTTTTATTTTCTGAAAGAGATTGCAGACAGTTGGTTCCATCTCTTCCTTAAATGATGAAATTCACCAGTGAAACCATCTGGGTCAAGTGCTTTCTGTTTTGGAAGATTATCAGTTTTTGATTTATTTAATAGGTACAGGTTTACTTAGATTACCTCCTTCTGTTTCTGTTTTCCTAACAGAACCCTGTGAAACCTGAAGAAATTACAGCACAAGGTACCTGTAAGGCACATGAGGTAACTGTGAGGTACAGGGAAGGTGGAAGACTGGGGAGCCAATGCAAAGGCAAGGATAGGAAAATGCTTTTGAAAATAACATGAGAAATACCATTTGATCCAGCCATCCCATTACTGGGTACATACCCAAAGGACTATAAATCATGCTGCTATAAAGACACATGCACACGTATGTTTATTGCAGCACTATTCACAATAGCAAAGAGTTGGAGCCAACCCAAATGTCCAACAACAATAGACTGGATTAAGAAAATGTGGCACATATACACCATGGAATACTATGCAGCCATAAAAAATGATGAGTTCGTGTCCTTTGTAGGGACATGGATGAAACTGGAAAACATCATTCTCAGTAAACTATCGCAAGGACAAAAAACCAAACACCGCATGTTCTCACTCATAGGTGGGAATTGAACAATGAGAACTCATGGACACAGGAAGGGGAACATCACACTCCGGGGACTGTTGTGGGGTGGGGGAAGGGGGGAGGGACAGCATTAGGAGATATACCTAATGCTAAATGACGAGTTAATGGGTGCAGGAAATCAACATGGCACATGGATACTTATGTAACAGACCTGCACATTGTGCACATGTACCCTAAAACCTAAAGTATAATAAAAATAAAAAATAAAAATAAAAAAAAGAAAATAACATGAGATGATACAGAAACTTCACTATGAAGGACAGAAGATCAAGTTGCCAGTCCATTTGAGGAGCACTCCACCTTTAAGAACCCTCCCTCATCCTATGCAGCCAGACAACTAAACCTTCCACTAGCAGAAATAAATGGAAGGTTTATCTTTTAGAGAAATTAAACCACAGTAGCCCTGAGCCCAGGGACACTGGGGCTCACACGTACACATATGGATAGGCTACAGTATCCTCCCCAAATAGGGTTTTAAAGTGAGTTCTACATACACTGACAGGCACAATTATCAACGCTCTGCTTCCATTCAGCTTCCCTAACAGTTGCGGTCAAATGTGTAGCCCTTAGCAGAAAACTAAGTTATTTTCATGAGAAGAAAGCTGACCAGCTCACCAAAAAGACTCACAAAAACCTAAAGGAAATACATAAATTCCTAGATACACACAACCTACCAAGATTGAACCACGAAAAGCTTCAAAACCTGAACCAACCAATAACAAATAATGGGATCAAAGCCTTAATAAAAAGTACCAACAAAGAAAATCCTAAAAGCAATAGCTTCACTGCTGTATTTTACCGAATATTTACAGAAGAACTAATACCAATCCAACTCAAACTATTCCAAAAAATAGAGGAGGGATGAGTATTTCAATGGCTGATACTTAAACCAAAGACACATTAAAAAAGAAAACTACAGGTCAATATCCCTAAGGAAAATTGATGCAAAAATCCTCAAGAAAATTTACAAGCAAAACAAATTCCACAACATATTAAAAAATTATTGATAATGACCAAGTGGAATTTATCCCAGGAATAGAAGGATGGTTCAACATATGCAATCAAGGTGATCGTATCAACAGAATGAAGGACAAAAATTATATAATCATGTCAACTGATGCTGTAAAAGCATTTAATAAAATTCAACATTTTATTGTAAAAACGCTTAAAAAACAGGGTATAGAAGAAACACACCTCAAAACAATAAAACTCATATAAGACACACCCATTAAGTAGTATCTTACTGAATGGTAAAAAAAATGAAAGCCTTTCCTCTAAGATCTAGAACAAGAGATGCCCACTTTCACCACTGTTAATTCAGTATTAATTGAGCTTTTTCTGGAAGTACTGTAAGTCGTAGCTACAGCAATCAGACAAGAGAAGGAAATAAAACACATCCAAATTGGAAATAAATCAAATTATAATTATTTGCAGACAATCTCTTATAATTGGAAACATCTAAAGACTCCAAAAAACCATTAGAACTGATAAACAAATTCAAGAAATTTGCAGGATACGTAATCAACATAAAAAAATCAGTAGCGTTTTTATATGTGAACATCAAACATTTTGAAAAAAACTAAGAAAGCAATCCCATTTACAATAGCTACAAATAAAATGAGGAATAACCTTAATCAAAGAAATGAATGATTGCTACAATGAAAACTATAAAATACTGGTGCAAGAAATTGAAGAGGGCACCAAAAATGGAAAGATATTCCACCTTCATGGACTGGAGGAATCAATATTGTTGAAATGTCAATATAACTCAAAGAAAGCTACAGGTTAAATGCAACCCCTATCAAAATATTGATGACATTCTTCACAAAAATAGAAAGAATAATTCTAAAATCTATATGGAATCACAAAAGGTCCAGAATAGCCAAAGCTATCCTGAGCATAAAGAAATAAACTGGAAGGATCAAATTACCTGACTTCAAATTATACCATAGACCTATAGTAACCCAGATGACATGCTACTGGCATGAAAACAGACACAGAGACCAATGAAACACAATAAAGAATCCAAAAGAAATCCATCCATCTACAGTGAGCTCATTTTCAATAAAGGTGCCAAGAACATAAATTGGAGAATGGACAATCTCTTCTATAAATAGTGCTGCAAAAACAGGATATCCATATGCAGAGGAATGAAACAAGACTCCTATCTCTCATCATATATAAAAACCAAATCAAAACAAATTAAAGACTTAAATCTAAGACCTCAAACTATGAAACTACTACAAGAAAACATTGGGGAAATTCTCCAGGACATTAAACTGGGAAAAGATTTCTTAAGCAATACCCTACAAGCACAGACAACCAAAGCAAAAGTGGACAAATGGGATCCCATTAAGTTAAAAAGCTTCCTGCACAGCAGAAGAAACAATCAACAAAGAGAAAATCCACAAAATGGGGAAACATATTTCCAAACTATCCATTTGATAAGGGATTAATAACCAGAATATATAAAAAGCTCAAACAACTGTATAGAGAAAAATCTAATAATCTGATTTTAAAATGGGCAAAAGATCTTAACAGACATTTCTCAAAAGAAAAAATACAAAAGGCTAACAGACTTAGGAAAAGGTGATCAACATCACTGATTATCAGAGAAATGCAAATCAGAACTATGAGGAAATATCATCTCATCCCAGTTAAAATGTCTTTTATTCAAAAGACAGGCAATAACAAATGCTGGTGAGGATATGGAAAAAAAGCAAACCCTTGCATACTGTTGGTGGGAATGTAAATTAGTGCAACCACTATGGAGAACAATTTGGAGGTTCCTCAAAAAACTAAAAATAGAGCTACCACAGGATCCAGAAATCTCATTGTTAGATATATACATGAAAAAGAAAATCAATATATCAAAGACATAGCTGCACTCCTATGTTTACTGCATTACTATTCACAATATCCAAGATGTGGAAGCAACCTAAGTGTCCATCAACAGATGAATGAACAAAGAAAATGTGCATATATACAATGGAGTACTATTCAGCCATAACAAAGAATGAGATTCTGTCATTAGTGACAACACAGAACGGTGCTGGAGGATATTAAGTGAAATAAGCCAGCCACAGAAAGGTAAACTGCACATTCACACTTATTTTGGGGAGCTAAACATTAAAACAAACTCACAAAGATAGAGTAGAATGGTTGTTACTTGAGGCTGGGAAATGTA
This sequence comes from Symphalangus syndactylus, assembly GCF_028878055.3. NCBI lineage: Eukaryota > Metazoa > Chordata > Mammalia > Primates > Hylobatidae > Symphalangus > Symphalangus syndactylus. Next base: position 86,942,696 of record NC_072426.2, read on the forward strand.
GTTGGTGGGGGGAAGTGAGGATAGTAAATAGGTACAAAATATAGTTAGAATAAATAAGATCTACTAATTGGTAGCATAACAGGGTAACTATAGTCAGCAATAGTTTTTTGTACATTTTAAAATAACTGCGTATAACTGAATTGTTTATAATACAGAGAAATGATAAATGTTTGAGATAATGGATATCCCATTTACCCTGATGTGATTATTATGCATTACATGTTTGTATCAAAATATCTCATGTACCCCATAAATATGTATACCTACTATGTACCCGTAAAAACTAAAAAGACCTATAAACGCTGATGTCTGGGGATCCCCTAATACAATAGCGAGTTCTGGCTGATCATCCCACAGGGAAGCCACTCGGCAGCCACACAGTTCCCCATACACACACCCCGCTAGTAATCAGCTTTGTTAGTGTATAAACCTTAAACTATGTGCAGACAATATCACAAGTCATAAGGGAAATGGAAAGCAAGACCACAATGAGGTACAACTTCACACCCATTAAAATGGCTATTATAATGCAAACAAACAAAAGATGGAACATAACAAGTGTTGACAAGGATATGGAGAAAATGAAACCCTTGTGCATTACTAATAGTAGTGTAAAGTGGTGGTCTGCTCTAGAGAGCAGCATGGTGGTTCCTCAAAAAGTTGAACACAGAATTATGATATGACCCAGTAATTCCATTTTGAGGTATATAGCCCCAAGAATTAAATGCAGGGACCCAAAAAGATATTTTTTTTTTTTTTTTTTTTTTTTTTTTTTTTTTGAGACGGAGTCTCGCTCTGTCGCCCAGGCTAGAGTGCAGTGGCGCGATCTCGGCTCACTGCAAGCTCCGCCTCCCGGGTTCACGCCATTCTCCTGCCTCAGCCTCTCCGAGTAGCTGGGACTACAGGCGCCCGCCACCGCGCCCGGCTAATTTTTTGTATTTTTAGTAGAGACGGGGTTTCACCGTGGTCTCGATCTCCTGACCTCGTGATCCGCCCGCCTCGGCCTCCCAAAGTGCTGGGATTACAAGCGTGAGCCACCGCGCCCGGCCCCAAAAAGATATTTGTATAGCAATGTTCACAGCAGCATTACTCACAGTAGCTGGAAGGTGGAAGCAACACCATGCCCACCGGTAGATGAATAGATAAACAAATGTGATATATGCACGCAATGGAATATTATTAGAATATTATTCCTTTTTAAAGGAAGGAGATTCTGACACATTCCACAATGTGGATGAACAATGAAACCTTGAATACCTTATGCTAAGGGTAATAAGCCAAACACAAAAAGACAATTCAGTATGATTCCACTTATCTGAGGTACCTAAGATAGGCAAAGTCACAGAGGCAGGAAGTAGAATGGTGGTTAACAGGGACTGGAAGACGACTGGAGTTAGGAATTACTGTTTAACAGGTACAGAGCTTCACATGAAAAAGTTCTAGAATAGAATGGTGGAAATCATTGCAAAACGTTATGAATATAGTTAAAGCAACCGAATTGTACACTTAAAATAGTTAATATGATACATTTTATGTTACATGTATTTTGCCCAGTGAAAAAATAAAAATATATAAGCACACAGCAAATGATCACCAGGCCTTTGAAGAAAGCCTATAAAATAAAATTAAGAAACCAAAACACCAGACGGCAATGGGGAGAATCAAAGAGGTGGGCAGAGAAAACAGAATGCAAGGGCAAGGTCAAGAGAACATTTTTGACAACTGAAAAGTGAGAGCATATGAAAATGTCGCCAGAAAGATAGAAAATCAAGGTGAATTAGATACCAGAAAATTAAACACAAAATACAAAAAATGAGAGAGAAAGATGACAAAAATTAGATCAACTCAAGAGGTTCAATATCTAACAAGATAACAAGAGATTCAGAAGAAACAGGGAAGCTGGAGGGGAAGAAAATTATTATAGAAACAACAGAAAGACATTCCCAAGAATTAACAAGAAAAACAGACATGTACCACTAGGGGTTCATTAAACGCACAAATTAAAAAAAAAAAAAAAGCCTCTACCCCATAATTGCAACAGTATATGCTAAGGATATGCAAAAAATTTTAAACGCTTCTAAAGGGGGTAAAGCCAGAGTGGGGCAGGATGGGGAGAGATAGGTCACATACACAAACATATTATTTTGAAATATAAAAATTGATTTTTTTAAGTAAAAATTGTTGAAGTTGGCTGCATCTGGGGAGTAAGCAGGAAGTACTGAATCAAGAGCAGTCTGTTTTTTGTGACGTCTTATACTACCATTGGACTTCTAAAACCATGTTTCTTTAAATTTTATCCTGGTTCTCTTTCAAAGCAATGTATATGCAACTTGTATTTACATGTAAAAATATGCAGGTGAGAAATGCTAATATAAAATTATTCCAAAGCCTTTTCTAAAGTGTCAAGAAGTGCTAGGATTTACTTAGCAGAAATCATCTGACGATGAATTCCTTGTCAATTCTGGGAAGTGACTGCCAGAGAGAGGGAAAACAGAGTGGTCACAAAACTGTGATCAAAAGACAGTCTGACACATGAAAAAATGCTCATCATCACTGGCCATCAGAGAAATGCAAATCAAAACCACAATGAGATACCATCTCACATCAGTTAGAATGGCAATCATTAAAAAGTCAGGAAACAGCAGGTGCTGGAGAGGATGTGGAGAAATAGGGACACTTTTACACTGTTGGTGGGACTGTAAACTAGTTCAGCCATTATGGAAGACAGTGTGGTGATTCCTCAAGGATCTAGAACTGGAAATACTATTTGACCCAGCCATCCCATTACTGGGTATATACCCAAAGGATTATAAATCATGCTGCTATAAAGACACATGCACACATATGTTTACTGCAGCACTATTCACAATAGCAAAGACTTGGAACCAACCCAAATGTCCATCATTTGGGTTGATAGACTGGATTAATCCATGATAGACTGGATTAAAAAAATGTGGCACATATACACCATGGAATACTATGCAGCCATAAAAAAGGATGAGTTCATGTCCTTTGTAGGGACATGGATGAAGCTGGAAACCATCATTCTCAGCAAACTATCACAAGGAGAGAAAAACCAAACACCTCATGTTCTCACTCATAGGTGGGAACTGAACAAAGAGAACACTTGGACACAGGATAGAGAACATCACACACCAGGGCCTGTCGTGGGGTGGGTGAGGGGGAGGGATAGCATTAGGAGATATACCTAATGTAAATGATGAGTTAATGGGTGCAGCACACCAACATGGCACATGTATACATATGTAACAAACCTGCACGTTGTACACATGTAACCTACAACTTAAAGTATAATAAATAAATAAATACAGTTAATGAGTTAGATCTATGATACTAAATTAAATTCTTGACCTTAGTATTACAAATATTTTATAATGACAGTTTTAAGAAAGCTTAGAAAAATCTGCTAGCATATATTTTAAAAAGTCCGATCAAAACATACACTAAGAAATTAATAATGGTTAGATAGCAAACACAAATGTGCAGATTCCCTGGGATTTCTCATTAGGTTAATATTTGCAAAAGTAAATCATGTTTTAACTGTTCAGTTTCCTTGGGGACGCATTTAGTTTTAAAAACATTCAATATTAATGAAATACCTAAATCTATTATAAATATTCTTTCAAAACATCAGAAAGTCAAGATAATTTGACTAAATAGCTAAAAATAAACTCATTTTGTAGAAAGCATGCAAGTAAAATGTTCGGTAAGTGATAAACACACTTACCACAGGTTATTCTGGCAATGCTATACTTCTTGTAGTTCATGGCAGTCTATGTGAGAGTCCTAGTCTTGTCAGAAAACAGGTATTTTACCTAAATAAAAGAAACAAAAATATAGTATTCTGTTGTTTTTGACTCCATCTCGACTTGGATTAAGAAGGCGTATTCTGAAATAGCACAGAAAAACATGTGATCTCTTGGATCACTATCACAATTAAGATGCATCTGAAAACAGTATGGGTCTGCTACAGATAATGTCACTTTCCAAGATGCAAAGTTTTACAGACTTAATACACAAAGCTCTCAACTCACAAAGGTGAAAAGATAACTGGCTGAGTAGGTCAACAAGCAAACCATCTCAACAAGATTAAATGAATGCAAAACAGATGCACTCCAAATGCAAATGTGATGCGCAGATTATGTTACCTCTGGCCATGTGTACTAAAGAAGAGGGAGAGAACTCAAGGCCCCAGAACAAGAGAGAAGTCCAGGCCAGGCTCTGGGCACTAACTAGTCATGTGGACTCTGAACACTCACCTCATCCTTCATGGCCTCAATTTCCACATCTATGAAATAAAGGGTCTGGCCAAGAGACACATAACATTGCCTTCTACATGTAACTGGAGAAATTGTGTCATGGATAGGTGAGGGAAGGTAATTAATGGAATTGCCTCTAGAGGGCGAATAATTAACAGAATTGCCTCCAGTTTCTCCATGGCTTTCTAAAGAGGGGTCAAGACTTGCTGGATGCCAGGCTGGGCGCGGTGGCTCACGCCTGTAATCCCAGCACTTTGGGAGGCCGAGGCGGGCGATCACGAGGTCAGGAGATCGAGACCATCCTGGCTAACACGGTGAAACTCCGTCTCTACTAAAAATACAAAAAATTAGCCGGGCGCAGCGGCGGGCGCCTGTAGTCTCAGCTACTCGAGAGGCTGAGGCAGGAGAATGGCGTGAACCCGGAAGGCGGAGCTTGCAGTGAGCCTAGATAGTGCCACTGCAGTCCGGCCTGGGCGAAAGAGCGAGACTCTGTCTCAAAAAATAAATAAATAAATAAATAAATAATACAAGAAAAATTTAAAAAAAAAAAAAGACTTGCTGGATGCCAGGTGTCTTCCAGGGATCCCAGAGAATTGGTCTAGGGAGGCAGTGCTTTACTGTATTACAGAAGAGGAATTAATCACACTAATTGCTTACTCTGTACTTTTGCTTAATGATACAATATAAACAAATACAATGAATTAATTTTAAAGCAATCAAAAGGCCTTCAAGTTATTAAAGCTCCTGAAGATTCAAACATTACATCCATATATAGAATTATTACACTAGGGGCAATTAATGATTTGATTTATAGATGTTTTATATAGGTTTGATATGCAACAAATCTAGGGGTATAAAAATCAGTAAAATCTGCCTTCTAATAAACAGTGATTTCTGCCTTTTCTTAAAAAATAAGTTATTGTATCAAAATAGTAAAAAATGAACATTTTAAAATAAAAAATGGCTGGGCATAGTGGCTCATGCCTGTAATCCCAACACTTTAGGAGGCCAAGGCAGGCGGATCATGAGGTCAGCAGCTGGAGACCAGCCTGGCCAATATGGTGAAACACCGTCTCTACTAAAAATACAAAAATTAGCCGGGCATGGTGGCGGGTGCCTGTAGTCTCAGCTACTCGGGAGGCTGAGGCAAAAGAATCGCTTGAACCATGAGGCAGAGGTTGCAGTGAGCCAAGATGGCACCACTGCACTCCAGCCTGGGTGACAGAGCGAGACTCCATCTCAAAAAAAAAAACATAAATAAAAAAAATAAAAAATTATCAAGATTATCATTCTGCCTACTGAATTTTAACTTATCCTTAAAGTTCAAAAAAAAAAAACTTCTTTCTCATGCAAACTTTTCCCATATCCCTAATTAGGATGAAGTATTGAAGCATCCTGGGTGATTCCTGAACACTTTCAATCCTTCAATTATTCAGGTCCAGTTTAATGGCACCTGAGAACAATTACATACTGAGAACTGTGCTAAACTTGACAAAGGCGACCAAAGATCTTATACAGGGGCACACCTGTACCCTCACGTCGGCTCCGAAGTCTCCAGAGGGAAACAGACAGGACATGATGAATCAGCTCTCTTTTTACTGTATTATGCTTGGAAAGATTGTTATGGAAACATAGAAGACAGATAAATCAACCTTGCCTGGAAAACTGGAAAAAGGTTCCAACCGGAGGCAAATTTAGATCAGTATGTACAAGAACTCACTGATTCTTACAGGAGTAGGATATTACCAGACAGACAAGTGAAATGACAAAGCCATTCTAGAAATAGAGAAGGTAAGCAAAAGAACCGAGAAGTGGAAGTTGAAGGCCAGCTCGGGGTGCTATGTGACCAGAGCCTAGTCAGCAGTGGGAAGATTTGTGCTCTATGCTAAGAACGTTCCCTGTTATGACAATCCACCCTGTTGCACTAAGAATTTAAGAGCATTTATATGCATATATACAATTCAAGGAAAGATAAAGAGAAAAATTTGCTATCAACTCTGTGTAAATTCGGAAAATGGTACCAAAGGAACAGCTTCACCTACATTTCTGTGTCTAGAAAGTTTTATTTTATTTAAAAATGTAGTCTACAAACTTGAGCCTCAATTTTTGGCAATAAACTAAAAAATGATACATAAACCATCATACAATTCACTTTGTCCTTGCAGGAAAGAAAAAACAAACCTCCATACGAGAGGTCTAAAGAACTCCCCAAACCTCCATGATTTTGCAGGAGACAAGATAAGGGTAATCACCTGCAGCACCTGGACCCATCTAGATTAACTAAATTTACTGAGGCTCCAGAGGAAGGTCTTCAGGACTCAGACCTTAGTTATAGATTAGAAGTTAATCAAAGGAAAGAAGTTTAATTGATTCACAGTTCCACATGGCTGGGGAGGCCTCAGGAAACTTACAATCACGGTGGAAGGGAAAGCAAACACGTCCTTCACATGGCAGCAAGAGAGAGAAGTACAGAATGAAGAGGGAAAAGGCCCCTTATAAAACCATCAGATCTCAGGAGAACTCACTCACTATCACGAGAACAGCATGTGGGAACCACTCCCGTGATGTAATCACGTCCCACAGGTCCCTCCCCCAGCACATGGGGATTACAATTCAAAATTAACATTTGAGTGCGGACACACAGCCAGACCACATTACAGAGCCAGAAGAGCTGAGTAGTGGGAACTTAGTAAATGTTCATTAAACCAAATCCCTGCACAAGGATGGCTTCATAAAGGTGCCACCTGTGCAGTGGCAAAAGCCCCACACTCAGAGGGGACCTGAACTTGGTTTAATGCTCTGTTGTCACTGCCTTGAAATTCTTAACAATTTTTGAACGACAGACTCCACATTTTCAGTTCGCATTGGGTCCTGCAAATTATGTACCTGGTCCTGCCCCTGAAACAAAGATATGGTTTGTTCATGTAGGGGCACCCTCAACCCCTCCCTGCCTGTCTCACTCCAAGATGCCCTAAGTGTAGGGGAACACGGAGCTAGGAGATGGCGGTATTTGATGATGATCTTGGAGGTCCCACCTGATCATGGCTGGCGATGCATGTGTGTGGGTGGGAGAATTTGGCTGCTCTCTCCTGGCAGCCTCCATCCCATGCACAAAGCCTGCACTTTGCCTGTCTGTCTCCCTATGTCCCCCTACCTGACTCAGCCCAGGAGTGTGGATGGGCGGCCACTGGGCCCAGTGCTCCTGGTCCCAGCTGTCGTTCCCTGTTGATTGGGGTGATTTGGCTCCTCTGACTACTACTACTCCATCCCCACTAGGACAAGAGGAATTGGTGAAGCGGGCAGGGTGGGAGGCTTAATCAGCAGCCAGGGCTAGGCAGCAGGCAGTAGGGCAAAGATCAGGCTGACTTTTCCTGCTACAGATCTGCTCTCTGGAAGAGGCATTCATGGACTGGCTTAGACTGTGGCTTGGCTATTTTAGGAATATTCTTAACCCTTCCTGAGTTACTGCTGTCATCAGACTTCTCTCCCAGGGCACAGAGCAGCAGACTGTTCCCCTCCCTGTCCCCTCCTCCCCAGTCCCTGTGTTCCTCCCTGGCAGCTGAGACGGTCAGAGTTTTCTCAGGGGTGGGGCAAGTTGACTTCTGCCAAGGAAAACTCCTGAGTCCCTGAGCCCCCTTCTTTGTCCTGCCCTGTGCCTTCTTCTTCACTTCATCATAGCTCTGGACTCAGCAAAGTGGCAGAATGGGCATGACCTCAGCCCTTCTTCTCATCTTATAAAATTGGAACCTCCCAGCCTAACCAACATGGTGAAATCCCATCTCTACTAAAAACACAAAAATTAGCCAGGCGTGGTGGTGTGCGCCTGTAATCCCAGCTGCTCATGAGACTGAGGCAGGAGAATTGCTGGAACCAGGGAGGCAGTGGTTGCACTAAGCCAAGATAGCGCCATTGCACTCTAGCCTAGGTGACAGAGCGAGACTCCGTCTCAAAAACTAAACAAAAAAAAAAAATTGGAACCTGACTCTCATCTGAAGGAAAACAGCTGACCTGCATCCCAAGAGTAAGATGGGAAGATGCAGTCCTGGCTTCCAACCTCTGACAGAGCAGGAGCCCCTGCCTGCCTGGCTTTGATGCCCTATTAGGGACAAGTTTCCAGAAGCATGTCCCATACAGCAGCCAGAGCCCCTCAATGTCCTGGGGTTCCCTCTGCCTGGTTTTTCCTCCACTCCTGTGGAGATGGGGTTTCACTATATTGCCCAAGCTGGTCTTCAATTCTTGAGCTCAAGTAATCCGCCCACTTCAGGCTTCCCAAAGTGCTGGGATTATAGGCATGAGTCACTGTGCCCAGCTATATTTCTGCATTTATTAGTACAAAAATTAAAAATCCTGAGTTTATATTGATACCTCAGATTCCAATGCAACACCACATGGGGTGTTGGAAGAGGGTTCCCTGTTTTTTATTTTTAATTTCTTTCTCCAGTAGTGACAAATCCAGTTCTTATTATTTATGATACACTTACTTATGCATTCAATTCTACTATATAAAGTTGTCTCAGAATTGCTTACCCACAATCCTATGAGAAAGAATATATTTACTGACCAGATTACAGAATTTATGGAGAGTGCTTGCTGCATTTAACCCTACAGAATCCAGTCAACACACTGATTTTCAAGGTTACTTGGATTTTTTCTTTGGAGTGTGGTTATTTTCATTTGTAGTAGAGTTAGGTTCACTTTTTAGTGTTTGTATTCCATTTTGGGTACTTCCCTCCCCTATATTCTGGTTGGTTTTAATTGTTTTGTCTATATTTTGAGTATATGAACATTACCATGGTTCTGAGAACCACAAAAAAAAGATATATTCAGATAAGTGTCACTCTCTTCTTATTCCCGTTAGCCTGTTCCCATTCCCTCCCTCTTTCCACCCCTTTCCCACCTGCCCCCTATAGGTAACCAATCCCCCAATCCCTTTATTTTCTAGTTTATCCTTCTTGCACTTTTTTTTTTTAAGGCAGAGTCTTGCTCTGTCAACTAGGCTGCAGTGCAGTGACACAATCTTGACTCACTGCAACCTCTCCCTCCTGGGTTCAAGCGATTCATGCCTCAGCCTCCTGAGTAGCTGGGATTATAGGCATGTGCCACCACGCCTGGCTTATTTTTGTACTTTTAGTAGAGACAGTGTTTTGTCATGTTGGCCAGGCTGGTCTCAAACTCCTGGCCTCAAGTGACCCGCCCACCTCGGCCTCCCAAAGTGCTAGGATTACAGGCATTAGCCACTGTGACTGGCCTTCCTCCACTTTCTACAAATAAACAGAGACACTGTATTTTCTTTAATCCTTTCTTTTTTTTTCCTTTGGAGATGGATTCTCACTCTGTCACCCAGGCTGCAGTGCGGTGGCACGGTCTCAGCTCACTGCAACCTCCGCCTCCTGGGTTCAAGCGATTCTCCTGCCTCAGCCTCCCCAATAGCTGGGACAACAGGCGTGTGCCATCATGCCCGGCTAATGTTTGTATTTTTAGTAGAGATGGGGTTTCACCATGTTGACCAGGCTGGTCTCGAACTCCTGACTTTGTGATCTGCCTGCCTCGGCCTCCCAAAGTGCTGGGATTACAGGCATAAGCCGCTGTGCCCAGCCCATCCTCTCTTTCTTACAGAAAGGACAGCATACCATAGATATGTACTTCTGCCCTTCCCTTTTTTTCTAGTTAACAGTAAAAACATACTATTTTTAAATATGGAAAAAGAACAGTCAACATTCCAACATGAATTTTAGGAAAAAAGAAGACACTTAATAAACAACAGTTGTTATGAAGGAAGACTGTAAAGCAGTTGCCAGAACTCTGAGAGGAGATGGCCAGACAGCAAGAGCAGGCAGAAGAGAAATATATCTCAGAAATGAATAGAAGAAAAAAGACTAAACAAACCATCACAGATAAGAAGCACAAGAAGGTAGATACCACAGTAGATGCCTATAGAACAGAAATGGAAAAAATAAAGAAAAAAAGGAATGAAAAAGATACACAGTATTTGGGAGACAACAGTAGATATGGAAAGTAGGAAGAAAAGAACTTCATACTCACACTTAGAATTCCCAAAGAAGAAAGCTGAGCAATGGAACAGAGCAAATATTTTAAAATACAATTATGCAGGAGTTGGGCACAGTGGTGCACGCCTATAGTCCTAGCTACTCCAGAGGCTGAGGCAGGAGGATCACTTGAGCCCAGGAGTTCGAGGCCATAGTGTGCTATGTTCACACCTGTGAACAGCCACTGCACTCCTGCCTGGGCAACACAGGGAGACCTCATCTCTAAAAAAAAAAAAAAAAAAAAAAAAGACAAAAGACAACAACTGTTGGTGAGAATGTGGAGAAAAGGGAACCCTTGTACACTATCAGTGGGAATGCAAATTGATATAGTCATTATGAAAAACACTATGGAAGGCCAGGCATGGTGGCTCACATCTGTAATCCCAGCACTTTGGGAGGCCGAGATGGGCAGATCACGAGGTCAGGAGTTCAAGACCAGTCTGGCCAACATAGTGAAACCCCATCTCTACTAAAAAAAAAAAAAAAAAAATTAGCCGGGTGTGGTGTGTGTGCCTGTCATCCCAGCTACTTGGGAGGCTGAGGCAGGAGAATTGCGTGAACCCAGGAGGCAGAGGTTGCAGTGAGCTGAGATCATGCCATTGCACTCCAGCCTGGGCAACGGTGTGAGACCCAGTCTAAAAAAAAAAAGAAAGAAAGAAAGAAAGAAAAACACTATGGGGATTCCTCAAAAAATTAAATATAGAGCTGACTTATGATCCAACAATCTGTCTTCTGGGTATATATGTATATGTATACATACACCCACACATACACAGGTACATATATACACACACACACACATACATATATACTTTTTTTTTTGGAGATAGGATCTCACTCTGCCACTCAGGCTGGAGTGCAGTAGCGCAATCATGGCTCACTGCAGCCTCCAACTCCTGGGCTCAAGGGATCCTCCCACTTCAGCCTTCTTAAGTAGCTGGGACTACAGGCGTGCACCACCACACCTGGATACTTCTCCTATTTTTTTGTAGAGATGGGGTATCACTGTCCCCCAGTCTGATCTGAAACTCCTGAGCTCAAGCTATCCTCCCACCTCAGCCTCCCAAAGTGCTGGGATTACAGGCCTGAGCTATCACGCCCAGCCTTGAATTAGTATTCAAAGGGCAAACTGCACACCAGGCAACAGTGAACCAGAACCATAATCACCAAGACAAACTCTAGAAAAATTATTGTACTTTAAACATAAAGAAAGAGAACAAGCCAGAAATATCATGTTGCTTATTAGAAATTCCTGTGGGAGTCCGGACACAGTGGCTCACACCCGTAATCCCAGTGCTGTGGGGAGGCTGAGGTGGGAGGATCACTTGAGCCCAGGAGTTTGACATCAGCCTGGACAACATGGTGAGACTCCATCTCTACAAAAAAAATTTGTTTTAATTAGCTGAGCATGGTGGCACACACCTGTAATCCCAGCTACTTGGGAGGCTGAGGTAGGAGAACTGCTTGAGCCCAGGAGTTTGAGGCTGCAGGAAGCCATGATCAGGCCACTGCACTCCAGTCTGGGTGACAGAGCCAGACCCTCCCTGTCTCTACAAAAAAAAAAAAAATTCCAGTAGGGGGCTGGTGCTGTGGCTCACACCTGTAATCCCAGCCCTTTGTTAGGCCAAGGTGGGAGGACTGCTTGAGGCCAAGAGTTTGAGACCAGCCTGGGCAACATAGTGAGACCCCCATCTCAAAATAAATAATAAATTAAAATTAAAAATAAAAAAAGAAACTTCAATGTGCATCAGACATGTAGGGCCTGCTCAACCTTCTATGCCAGAAGGCAGTGCAGCCACACCTAGAAGACACTGAAGCTGAAGAGGGAGCCACAAACCTGAAACCCAGCCAGGGATAAAGTCTAAAGGCTACAGACTAACAATACCAACCAAACATTTAAAAATCAGAATACTGTTCACATAAGCCCTTCTTTTTATAAAATTTTTATTTTAACTTTTTTACCTTTTTAAAAATAGAAAATGTCATACACAAAAATAGAATATAATGGGCCGGGCACGGTGGCTCCCGACTGTAATCCCAGCACTTCAGGAGGCTGAGGTGGGAGGATCACCTGAGGTCAGGAGTTCGAGACCAGTCTGGCCAACATGGTGAAACCCTGTCTGTACTAAAAATACAAAAATTAGCCAGGCATGGTGGCGCATGCCTGCAATCCCAGCTACAGGCATGAGCTGAGACAGGAGGCTGAGACAGAAGAATCACATGAACCCAGGAGACGGAGGCTGCAGTGAGCCGACATCATGCCAGTGTACTCCAGCCTGGGCAACAGAGCAAGACTCTGTCTCAAAAAAAAAAAAAAAAAAAAATATATATATATATATATACATAAATATAAAATGAACCCTGATATTACCCAGCTATAAAAATTATTAACTCAAATATCAGATGTCTTATCTCTGTAAACACTTATCATCTGTAACTATTTCATTCTTGAGAAGACTCTGGGCTGGGTACGGTGGCTCATGCCTGTAATTCCAGCACTTTGGGAGGCCACGGCGGGTGGATCACCTAAGATCAGGCATTTGAGACCAGCCTGGCCAACGTGGTGAAAACCCGTCTCTACTAAAAATACAAAAATTAGCCAGGCGTGGTGGCAGGCACCTGTAATCCCAGCTATTCCGGAAGCTGAGGCAGAAGAATTGCTTGAACCCGGGAGGTGGAGGTTGCAGTGAGTGGACACCGCGCCATTGCACTCCAGCCTGGGTAACAGGAGTGATACTCTGTCTCAAAGAAAAAGAAAAAAAAGAGAAGACTCTGCAGGACTAATTCTAACCAACCAAGAGATAGCAGAAAATATTCAGCAGAAGGAATGGCAAACAGCTTTTAATATCTTCAATTGCAGATCCAAGACAAAAACAAAGGTGTGGTTCAGGGCTGAGGAATGGAATACAAATCTACGTGTTTTCACAATGTAGAAATGGGACAAGTAACTTTTTTAAAAGGCGGCGGAGGGAGAGAAGGGGAGAGGAGGTGCAAGTGGAAGAATCTGCACCCTGCCTCATGCGTAGTCTGATGGGGGTCAAAGCTGAGAACTCCAGCGGTAGATGTTTGGGAGATTACATACAAAGAAGTTCATCCTACGGACTGAAAATGGGGATGAAGAAGAGGAGGGAGGAAGGAATGCCATCCAGAGAGAATGGTTTAAGGAACACCTCCACCTGAAAATGCAGTCATTTGTAAGTGGAACCACAATGTAATGTTAGTGACTGTGTGTTTGGCTAGATGGGAAACTGGAATTTGGAGAATTAGGAATCATTTGTGGCATTGCTAGTGGAAGAATTGATCTCTGGAGAGTTGACTGACACCCAATAGGTGTAGTGTGGCCACAGTCCTTCCTCCTCAGCCAGTCTGGGCTGTACTTGCTCCATGAACCTGGCGGAGACAGGCCTGGGCAGTATAAGCTCCCAAGGGCTCCTCTGGTGAAGCTGTCGTCACAGGGTTAACGAGCATTCTACACAGAAATATAGTTATAATTAAGCATTAACAGTTATAATTAAGCATTAATGAGGCTGTGCTTTGACTAAATTCCTTCTATAGAACTTTCCGTGGCACTGGATACTGACCATCTGCATCCCCACTGTTCCTACAGTTTGGCTTTCTGTTGTTAGAATCACAGGCTTTTGTTTAGGAATTGCTTAAAACGTTTTTTTCGTTTGTTTTTTCAGTTTTTTTTTCCCAAGACAGAGTCTCACTCTGTCGCCCAGGCTAGAGTGCAGCGGCACCATCTCAGCTCACTGCAACCTCCACCTCCCAGGTTCAAGTGATTCTCCTGCCTCAGCCTCCCGAGTAGCTGGGATTACAGGCGCACGCCACCACACCCGGCTAATTTTTGTATTTTTAGTAGAGACGGCGTTTCACTATGTGGCCAGGCTGGTCTCGAACTCCTAACGTCAGATGATCCACCCACCTTGGCCTTCAGAGTACTGGGAAAACAGGAATGAGCCACCGCACCCAGCCTAAAATGTTTTTCAGATTCCAAATTCCAGCGAAACAAGTGACCCCAACCAGTTTGAACAGCCCAGAAGAACATAATCAGCATGAGAATAAAGTTTTTTCTTCTCCCTGGCCCCATGACTTTACTCTGCACTCTTCAACCAATCAACAGTCTCCACACTTTGGCCTGCTCTAAAACTCTTAAGAACCCTAGCCCCAAACTTCTCGGAGAGAGATTTGAGGTTTTCTCCCATCTTGTCTGGCAGCCCTGCGATTAAATCTCTTTCTTCTGCTGCAACCCGGTGTTTCGGGTGTATGGACTTGCCCTGCAATCAGGCAAGGGACCTATTACAGAGACAGTGGCTCTGTGCCCTCTGTGTCCCAGACATGGTCCAAAAGGTAAGTCCCACCTGGCCCTGCCCTCCAGGGCTCGTAGTGTCGGGGGAGCAGAGGCACACAGGAACAGGCAATTGCACAGCACCATGGGAGCGCCAGCTCCATGGGGCTGGGGCAATGTGGAAGGGGCTGCATTGCAGAGATGGCTCCATGGTAAACCTGAAAATGAGAACTCACTGTCATCCAGCAGGAGAACAAAAGGATGGTCCTCCATGCAATCATTTAGCCAGTGCTGCCCGAGCACCGCGGAAGACACTGGGCATGCACTAAAAAGGGACTGGTTACAGCCCCATGAACCACCACTATGGAGAAGCACACATGAAGGCTCATTGTGACTCTAAAAAGGAGGTACAGGGGTGTGAGAATGTGTCACCAGGGGCCTGATGCAGTGTGTGTGTGTGTGTGTGTGTGTGTGTGTGTGTGTGTCTGTCGGCACACCCAAGGCCGCTGAGACCTGACGTTTGGAAGAGCAATAGGCATGGGTGATTTATGGAGAGTATGCCAGGCAGAAAATGCGGCAGGTGTGAAGATACCGAGGCAGCAGGAGCATGATGGGAATGTCAAGGTAGCTGAGGTGGACAAGGAGTGGGTGTTGTGGGAACAGGCTGGAGGTCTGGGAGGCTCTGCCCTCATCAGCAGATGGGCTTTTCGTCAGACTTGCTCCTCCTGTGGTTGCAAGTGGCTGGTTCTAGAGTTCCTTTCTGGCTACAAGATGTCCAGAGAAAGATGAAGGGCGGCTTTTTTTTTCTTTCTTTCTGAGACAGGGTCTCACTCTGTTGCCCAGACTGAGTACAGCGGCCCTCGACCTCCCGGGCTCAAGTCATTCTCCCGCCTCAGCCTCCCAAAGTGCTGGGATTACAGACTGAGCCACCATGCCCCGCCTTCAAGACAAGAAAAGCCTTTTCTAGAAGACTCCTGGCCTCAGGCCTGACCTCTCTCCTTGGCCGCACCTCGGTCGCGCTTAAGGCGATCACTCACAAAAACAAGTGAAAAGTCCCTTGGGATTCATCCCCGAGTCAAAGGGGAATGATGCACACCAGAAGGATGCTGGGCTCTGCCAGTCCAGCCCCACCAGCCTCCTGGAGTGGCCCTGAGGCCGGCTCTCCAGACCCTAGGATCTGCTCCTGGAGGCTAGGGCTCCCGGAAGCGCCCCTGACACTGCTCCAGGTGTCTCTTCAAGAACTTTCCCACATTTTACAAAGAAACCTTTTGGGGACAGTCAGCAACAAGTAACCGATCGTGGAACCGGGGCAGCCCTGGGTTAAGGGTGGTAGACGCGTGCCCCGCGCCGGAGATCTCAGACTGGAGAAGGGAACGGCCTCCTACGCAGACCTGCACTGCAGCACCTGGGCTGGCAGCCAGGTTGGGGACTTCGTCCCCTGCTGGGAGACCCGGGGAGGCAGCGAGTGCGCCTTGAGTCCGCTGACTAAATCGCCTCAGAACTGGGAAGCACCGCGTAGTCGGTACCTTTGAACTGAAACGCAGAGGCCACGGGCGCGCAGTCCGGAGAGGAGGCGATTGCGGGTGGAGGTAGTACCGGGGTAAAGACATGGAGCGGCTGGACAGGAACATAGGGGCCCGCTGGGGCGTGAGGAGGAAAGGGCCGCAGCAGCCCGCGCCCCGCGCCAGGGCCGGGCCTCATCCCGCGCTCAACCACTGCCACGTTGAGTCACCTACTGGCAGGGCATACTCCGTACCGCGGCCGCGCGCGTGGACACGTGCCGGGGGGGTGCTGCGAACACCAGTCCATCCGGAACCCGCTAGACAAAACCGCCCAGGGCGGGAGGTTACCGGTTTGTCCCGAAGGGAAGTAGTGTGGAAGGGAGGGGTCTCCCTCACGCGAGCGCGCACGTGCGCGGCCCCCGTGCTTCGTTCTCACGTGCACGGCCCCGTGCCCCGAAGCCCCTCCCCGGGGAGTGTCGGGGCGAGACCCCGCCGGGCGGCAGCGCCCCACTCAACAAAGCGTCCCGCGGGCCCTGCCCCATGACTCACCGCTGGGTGGGGCAGGCGCGCAGGCGACCCGCGAGCCGAGACGGGGTAGCGAGGGCCGGAAGCCCGGCTCCCGACTCCGCTTCGCCCCCACAACCTCCGGCCGCCTGAAGTCCTGAGGGGCCGTGGCCCTGGGTCGTCTCCCTTGTTCCCAGCCTCCAGTCGCAGCTGGCGGAGAGAAGTTCCCGAGGCCCCCGCCCTTGCAGGGTGCCTTGCCCCGCCCAGAGCTGAGCCTTCCCGGGATCTGAGGACCGAGTCCAGCCTAGCTCCCAGGAGGGGCCGGGGTCCTGGGGCAGGGAATGAGGGGCAGGGGCTGGCTCCAGAGTCGGGCGGGGGAGGGGCACTAACCGAGATGGGGGCTGAGCCTCCGGTCTGGGAGCTTCGGGAGGCGCGTGGCGGGATGGAAAACATTCCTGAGACCGTTGGCTTGGATTTCCGGATTTGGGAGGCTAGGACTCCGGCTACGGTGGCTTTGCCGTTGGGATGAGAGGACTGGGCCCAGCTTGCGAGGAGTCATGAAGTGGACACAGGGTGGGAACGTGAATTTTAATGAGGGAGCAGACCGAGGAGGTGGTGGCTGCCCGGAGATCAGGGCCAGGCTCTGCTAGATAGCGCCTGGAAGGGGGTCACCCAGGTCTCCCTGCTGTCATTTCAGGAGGCCGACCCAAGTCTTCCTGCTGTCATTTCAGGAGGCCGAATTTTTTTCCGATCCCAGAGAAGGTGTCAGAGGCCTGGTTAGCCGTCTTGTCGATGGTTTCCTGGGTGGTCTTGGCCAGCTGGTCCAGGGCTGGGGAAGGGCGGGAGAGAGTGCAGGTCAGGCAGGGCCCCGGGAACCAGTGCACGTAGGCTTAGCCTGGCCTGGGTCTCCCCGGGGGACCTGCTTGGGGCATTGTGGACAGAGGGCTCTGCAGAGGAGAGCAGGTGCCTGGGCCCCGGCCGGGGTGGGGCGGGGAGTGGGAGGTGTGCCTGGTTGCCCGCCTCCCTCCAGCCCCACCAGACCTTTCTGCCCCGCCTCTGTGGCCTGGTCCGCCACTTGCTGAGCTGCTGCTCCGGCGGCTGACACTGGAACAGAGAGATGTGGCTTTTAGCCCCTGTTGAGTCACCACCGACTACCATGCCCCACCATTGCCATGCGTCTTATGTGTCCTCCAGAGTATTCGGTGGTACAGGTCCAACGGATGGATGCCATGGAGATGAAGTCACTGGCCCAGGGCCCCCCAGCCCGAGGGGCAGGAGTCCTTTCCATGCCTCTGGGATGTTTTTGTTTATTTCTAACTCTGAGCTCCTTCTCTGTAGGGGAGGAGCTTCCCTTTCCATCTCCAGGGCTGCTGAGAAAATGTTGGACAGAAGAAGGAAGGCAGGGCGGGGCCAGGCTGCAGCTAGCATCTGGACTGTTGGCTAATGTTGAGCATGGCCTAGAAGACCCCTGCCCCCTTTTACAGCTTCTCCCCTAGAAGCCTGGCCCAGATGCCTGAATTCCCACCTTCCATGCACTTGGCCCTGGGGCTTGGAATTTTGCCAGGTTCTTACTGCCTCCTCCCTCCTGTGGCCTGCCCTGGAGGGCACACAAGCAAAGCCAGTGCCTCTGTGGACAGGCAGCTTAAGACATTAGGAGACAAGTGAAGGAAGGGGGCAAAACTTCCAAGGCCGGACCATCTCCTCTGGACCAGAGTTTCGGCCTGCTGGGAATGGAGTCACCAGCCCCTGGTGGGCTGACAGGTGGTTCCGGCCTGCAGAGCTGTAACTCGTCCCTGCTGCTGAACGGGAAAGGGCCTGCCTTACCCAGACCCCATCCTCCGGAAAGGGTTAGTCAGGCAAGTGTGCTGAGAGGCCCCTGGGAACCTCATCTCGATTAACCCATCAGAAAGCAGCCCATCCTTTGCACCCAGCTCTCAGATGGAAAAGTGAAGCCCAGAAGGAAGGGACCTGACACGGAGGCTTCCTTGGTGGCATTCCAGTCTCAAGGGAAGAACTGTGGGCCTCCCCTGGAGCACTGGTGAAGGAAGGGGTTGTTTTGGATATTGTCTCCTGACTGGGATATGTGCAGGACTGATAGGGAGCTGGAGTCCTAACAAAGCCTGGGCTAGGTGCAGGAAGAACCAGTCGTCTCCTCACATCTCCCATGCCCCCACCACAGCTGGGTCACCTCTGAAATAAGGAGGAGAGAGCTGGAGGTGGAGGAACTAAGGACCTTCTTTGCCAGGTGGGGACTTTAAGGCGACGATTACTTTTCGGCGATGGGGGTGGGATGGAAACAAAGCCCTTTGGGGTCTGGGGCAGCCTCTGGTGGCGCGCGGGTGGAAGTGGTGGCGGGCCGCGCCCGGTCCTGGTCCTGGACCTTCACCCTCTCCTGAGGGCCTGGGCGGGCCGCCCCATGACCACCTTGGAGGGGCTCCCGCAGTGCCCGCAGCGCAGCTCCGGCTCCCGAGCCTCTGTTCCGCTGCCTCCCTCCGGGCACCACCTCTCCGCTGGCCGGGGTGGGCGTTCTGCCCGCCCCTGCGTCTCAGTGGAGGGCCGAGCCTTCCGAGCCAAGCTGCTGGTCCGCAAACTTGCGGACCGCGCAGACCCGCCGTTTCTGCCTGGGCCCTAGGTCACGCGCTATCCTCACCGGCTTCCTGGGCGGTCCCCTCCACCTGCTGCTTCAGGTCCTGCAAGCCCTTGCTGGCCATGGCTTCGGGGTATCTGTGGAGTCGTCAAGAGCAGCCGGAGCGATGTTGGATCCTGCCCAGAGTGGCGATGTCAAGCGCCAGCTCCGGTTTTTAAGGCGCCCCAGGGCCGGCCTGCCCCGCGTAGGGGAGAGGGCACGGGGCGGTTCCCGTCATACAGGCTCCGGGGAGTGGCCGGGCCCTGCTCCAGAGTCCGCAGGCCAGGGAGCACATCCTGGCCTAAGACGGGCCGCGGTGGGAAAGGGACAGACGGAACCAGGGACCGAAGAGGTGCTAGGACAGGGATCCAGAGAGGAGCTGGGGGCAGGAGAAGGGTGCACACCTCCTCCCAGCTCATCAACCCCAGCCCTCCCTTTCTGATCCTGGGTGTGAGCGCTGGGTCAGCTCCAGGGCAGGAGCTCAGGGCTGGTGTTGACATTAATGACAGCAGCGGTCTTTTACTGAGCATTTGTCTTGTGCCAGATGCTGCCTAACGCTCTGCAGTCTCTTGTATGATCTTTACAACCACCTCCTGAAATGGGTATTTTTATTAATAGCATCAGTGTATAGGAGGAAACTGAGGCAGCGAGGTCGGTCTCACCCAGACTCACGTGGCAGGGACTTGGATCCTCGAATCTGCCTAGGTGCCTGTAAACCCTAGGGCTCTGGCATCGTCGGAGCCCCCAGCCCCAAATACCTGCAGGGGCACTGCTGACTGGCTGTGTGCCTGTAGCCACTGAGACCCAGTGGATGCAGACGGAGAGGGCCTGGTAAATCCTTCCCCTGAGAGGGCGAGACATAGGTGTGTGCACTTGCAGACCATGCAACCCCAAGGGGGAGAGGGCAGTGTGCCTGTGCAGCCCAGGCAAGGAGATTGCCGTCCGTCACCGAAGCCTTAGGAAGTTGGGCAGGAAGCATGGCTTGGGCCGTGGGAGGGCAGGAATAAGCTTGGGCCTCTCAGGTCACCTTTGCTGAGATGGGGTGGGCAAGGCACTAGGGTACGACTTGTGGCTGTTAGGAGGGGACTTAGGGACCTGGGCCTGAGTGGAGAAGGTCATCCCTGGGGTCAGCAAAACAGCCTGCGAGATACATTCCCCTGGCACACAAGGGGCGTGGGTCGTCAGGCCCCACCCAGCTGGGTGTACTCCCACTCCAGAGTCGGCCTTCAGGACCTGGAGGCCAGTGCACACCCACCCCGCCTTTCTGGGTCTCTCTAACGCTTCCTGTCCGGGGCTGTTTCCTGCACCTCTGCTGGTGTCTCCTCTATTCTGGAGCGCTGGGAAGCCCCTGCCACGCAGGCCTGGTCTGCTGGTACATACCCTGCTTCTAGTGCTGCGGGGTCAGCCCCTAGAGGGAGGTGTCTGGACACACACACACACGGTATGAATTAATGGATATGAGGTCAACCCTGGGCAAAGGGAAGAGGCAGGCGGTGAGATTAGGTGGAGGAAAGGGGAGGGAGCGGGTCTCAGGCAAAACAAAGCGGCAGCAACAGTCTTCCCAGCCCCTGCCCCTCCTCTCCCAGAGCCAGGCCTTGCCCTGGGAGTGGCCATATGGATGCCTGGGGGACTCTGGGGAGCCCAGCTCAGCCCTGCCCTGCCTGGCCGGCAGCAGCCCTGCCAGCCCTCCTGAAATCCCACCGGTAGTGCCCAATAGCCAGGCAGGCCTTTGAGTGTTCCAGTTTATCACAGGCTGGTGGTGCCACTGGGCTCTGGGACCCATGGGCAATGAGCTGTGAGCTGGACGGAAAGGGAGCAGCTGGACAGGAAGAGACAGCCAGCCCCCAGCAGATGATGGTAGAGAGAGCTCCGCATGGCCCTAGCGGCAGGCACTACAGTCAAACCTCTTGGGTTCAGATACTCTTAGAGCAAGCCCCTCACCTCTCTGAGCCTCAACGTCCCCATCACATCACAGCATCTCCCCAAAGTGTGTGTGTGAAGATTAAATTGGCTGAAGGGTGCCCAGGACTCAGCAGTGGACCTTGTGAGAGGGTGCAGGGCACCAGGGCTTCTCAGACAAGGAGAGGCAGAAGGAGGGAGCGTATTACCGCATTACCGTTCCCCCACCCCCGCCCCAGTTTGCTGTGGTGTCACTTTTTTTTTTCCTTTTTTTGTTTTTGGAGACAGAGTTTTGCTCTTGTTGCCCAGGCTGGGGTGCAATGACGGGGTCTTGGCTCGCTGCAACCTCTGCCTTCCAGGTTCAAGCGGTTCTGCCTCAGCCTCCTGTGTAGCTGAGATTACAAGCGTGAGCCACCATGCCCAGCTAATTTGTGATTTCACTTTCTGCAGTTTCCGTTACCCATTGTTGGGGCTCAGAAACCAATATCCCGAAATATAGTGGTGTGACATTCTGAACTGAAGAAGCCTTAAGGTCTCTCCAACCAGACTCTCACAGTTCCCTCAACCCTTCGTCTCTTCCAAAGCTTACAGTGAAGTTGTTCTCTGAAGTCCCTCATCTGCCTAAAGTCTGGACCCACCAAAGAAGAAAACAATGACCCCTGGTCCCTTCCCTGAGTTTTCTCTGACTGAACTCATGTCACAGGAAGAAAGACTGAAGCCTGCTCACACACCTGGACAGATTTTGCAAACCGTTGTCTGCTCTGTGAGCCCAACAGACTTTGTCCCAGGCCACTGTATGTTCTTCAAGCCCACTGAATTCCCCTGAAAATCATTTACTAGCCCCCTGAAATTACCACACTTCCCCACTGCTCATCTGTACCCCATTTTGTGGCAGGGCAGTCACTCTGATTTCCCCTTGCATGCTAATGAATGTGTATTCCATTTCTATTCTGCTTTTATGAGCTGACTTTTCAGTGAACCTTCAGAGGGTAAAGGGGAAGTTTTCCCTTGGCCCCTGCACCGCAATTGGTAAGGTCCAAAATGTTAAATGGAAAATTCCAGAAATAGCTGGTCGTGATGGCTCACGCCTGTAATCCCAGCACTTTGGGAGGCCAAGGTGGGTGGATAGCTTGAGGTCAGGAGTTCGAGACCAGCCTGGCCAACATGGTGAAACCCTGTCTCTACTAAAAGTACCAAAATTAGTGGTGCACGCCTGTAGTCCCAGCTACTTGGGAGGCTGAGGCCAGAGAATCACTTGAACCCGGGAGGCAGAGGTTGCAGTGAGCAGAGATCACGCCACCACTCCAGCCTGGATGACAGAGTGAGACTCCGTCTCAAAAAAAAAAGAAAATTCTAGAAATAATTCATGTTTTAAATAACTTTCATTACAGTATATTGTTATAATTGTTCCATTTTCTTACTGGTTATTGTTAGTCTCTTACTGTGCCTAATGTATAAACTTCATCATAGGGAGGCACATGTGTACGTGTAGGAAGACACATATGTAGGCTTTGGTACTATCTGGGGTTGCAGGCAGCTGGAAACATCTTGGGTGTATCCTGGTGGATAAGGGGAGTCGACTGTGCTCCTGCAGGGAGGTCAGAAGCAGCCTCACAGGGTGCAGAGCACATGAGGTTTCAAAGGCAAAGAGCACTGCCAGTGCCCATGGCTGGGAAGGGGCTTTCTAGTGATGTTTGTCATTTGAGTCCAGGAAAAAACCCTGAGTGTATGTGAGAGGGGGTTGTGGGTGGGGCTGTGGTAGGGGCAGCAGGGACCCCTCTGGGCTCCTCCAGCAGAGGCAGAGGGCTCTGGAGCCTGGGGCAGGCTGTCGCTGGGAGCCGGGCATAGGTGCCCTCTCCCTCACCCCCATCACCTGACCGGCCTTGCTCCTCCTTGCTTTCTCTCACAGCCCAGAGGACTCTCGGGCACACCCAGGCCCCAGGTGGCCTCCTCCTGGGTTCATACAGGCCTGCTTAATGTGCACATGTCTGGGCTGGGGAGCAGGAACAGCCCTTACTGCCCTGAGCTGCTTCCAGACCCTTCATACCTGCCCGTGGCAGGGTTTGGGAGTGTGGAGACCAGCAGCCCCCTGCTCCGTTCTGCCTCTTCAGTGGATGCCCATGGCCAGACAATAGATACAGCCTGGCTCAGCTGTGTCTGACTGGGCTCCCAGCCTGCTGGGCTGCCCTTGAATCCACTGCAGAGGCTGGATGGGGAGGCGGTGTGGACAGGGCAGTGTCTGAAGTCACATGTGGACGGACCCAAGCTCTGGCTCCAACATCCAGGCCTGAAGGCCTGTGACAAGCCACTGAGATGCTCTGAGCCCAAACCATCTGAGTATCAAAGGGGAAGCCAGGATCCCCAGGGAACCCTGGTCTGAACAAGCCTGCCCGGCATGCAAGGCTTTAAAACAACCCAGGGCCCGCTGGCCAGTGGCCTACATGATGGGCTGTTTGCGTCGTGCCCGGCAGGCTTGTTCAGAGTGGGCTGGGCAAACAGCCCTTCATGTAGGCCACTGGCCAGCAGGCCCTGGGTTGTTTTGAAACCTTAGGTTGGGGGCAATCCACTATAAGCACCTTGGGGCCCATGCAGCCATAGCAGGGCTGGGGAGCCACGTGGGCTTCTGCCCGGTCCTGTGCTTCTCAACAAAACCTGGATCTACAACTCCAACCTGAGAGGTTTGTTCTGAGGATAAAATAAGGTGAAGTGCTCAGAACAGTGCCCAGTCAACGCCTGTGAGGAACTCAGCAGCTGTTGCTTTTTACTATTTTTCTGTCAAGGTGCGGCCTCGTGCGTCTCTGCTGTTGTGTTTTTGGTGGCACCTGGCAGGCTTCTGGGTGCAGGAGGGGTGGAGGGGGTACCCAGCTCCAGGTCCAGCGGGGAGCATGAGACTGGCTGGGGCCAGGTGGGAGGTGCCGCAGGGTCACCTCCTGTCTCTCCTGGGGGATGCCCTTCATCCTCACTAGGTTTAGACTTCTCCATCTTTGAAAGTCACCGTCTGCCCCAGGGAGGATGTTAGGTGGCCCTGTTCCTCATGCGACACTGGAGCCCAGGACTCACACGGAGGGAAGGCCCAGGAGCCTATCTTCACCTCCTGCTGACAGTGGGTTCCTCAGGGACTCAGAGCAGGCACGCGGAGGCTACCTTGAGGCTGAGCTAAGCTCTCCCCGTGGCTGGGACTGTGAGTCTTATTGAATGTCTTGGGGAGCTGAAGGCAGTGCTGCCTCCTCCATGTTAAAGGCAATGGGTGGGTTGGGGGTGTTCCTGAAGGCTCATACAGGTCCCGTGAATGCCCTGTGTGTGTCCCTATAGGATAACTGGTCCTATCAACAGGGTGAACCTGTTCCTGTTCCTGGGAGGACCTGGGGACCCCTCCTCAAGCTACACAGCACCCAGAGGAAGCATGGCAGGAGTGGGCTCAAGTTTTATTTGGAATCATTAAAAAAAAAAATTCACAGCAGCATATTTGGGGTCAGAAGGACCAGAGGGTGGGAGGGGCTGAGGGAGGGCAGTGAGGTTGGTGCAGCAGCACAGGTGGACAGGCCAAGGGTGGCCAGGGACGAGGGCAGGAGCATGGGCAGCCGCAGGTCACTCAAGGCAGGCACTCCTTGTGCTAGGAGGGGATGGTGTCCAAGGCAGAGGAGCACTCTTCAGGGCGTCCGCGCTGGCCTGTAGCCCTCTAGTCTCCCCGACTCTGGGCCTGGGAGAGAGAATGACCTGCACACCCAGCTCCAGGCCCCAGCCCTCACGGGCCACCCTGAGTGGGCTGGGAAAGGTTGTCCT
The DNA here is from genome assembly GCF_028878055.3 of Symphalangus syndactylus. Taxonomy (NCBI): domain Eukaryota; kingdom Metazoa; phylum Chordata; class Mammalia; order Primates; family Hylobatidae; genus Symphalangus; species Symphalangus syndactylus. The sequence continues at coordinate 86,967,625 of NC_072426.2, forward strand.
CTGTGCCCCATGCCTGAGGGGTCATCTGTGGGGGGACCTCCCACTCAGGTTCAGGGTTAGCCCTGCCCACAGTCCCTGTGGGGGCTGTAGAAGGTCAGGAGGCCCCTCTGGGCCCTGGGAACCCAGGAGGGAAGCAGTGAGTCTGTGGGGGATGGGGTCCCTACCCAGGAACCTCCCATGATGCACCCCAGGAGCCCAGCTCCTACCTCCTCTGCCACTTCCTCTTCCTCTTTGGCTGCCTCACCCTCCTGTTGGGGGACAGATGGCTTCAGGTCCTCCTGTAGGGGACAAAAGGGGGCATGAGGCCATGTGGAGAATGCAGAGACCCGTAGCTGCCCTGCAACCAGGGCCTTGTCTACCCTGGCCTCAAGGAGGAGCAGAGGCCCCTCATGGCCTTGTTGTACTTGGAGGGGCTGGAGGTATTGGGGGTGTGCAATTCAGACAATATCCAGGACTCTGATGATGCCAAGGCCTTCCAGGGGCACCAAGTACTCTGGAGCCCAGCTTTACCCCTCAAGCTGGTCCCCCGTCTCTGGGAAGCCCCTAGTTGGGCTTCACTGATGAGGAACCTGGGTGGGGTAGGGTGGAGTGGGGGTGAGAGTGGGCAGAGGTCCCTGAAGCCCCAGGTCTGACCCCACCCTCAGTAGCCCTACAAGGAAGGCTGATTGGGGTTCACATAGGGACTCTGAGGCCAGGGAGGCTTGGCATGCAGCTCAGGGCCTTCGAGCTCAAAGTGGTGGGGTGTGTTGGCATGACATCAGGCTTGCTCCAGGCCCACTTCAGTCCACAGGAGCATGGGTCCCTCTCCTTGCCTCCTGGACAGGCTCTGGGCTCAGGCTGGTCAGGGCCAGCAGAGGTTACACAGTCCTCCCTCACTTCCCATCTTCTTCTATCTCGTGCACTCCATGCCAGCCAGACACTTGCGTGAGAGATCATGCCATCTGGGTGTGTAGGACCACACTGGTGATTGCCCTGCACTCTGGCCTCAGCACCTGCCTCTGGCGGCGGGCAGAGGGGAGGATCCTGTCACCTCTGTGTTGCCCCAGGGCCATCCTGCCCCTTGGCGGAATGGGTCATAAAAGGGCAGTGCTGTGCTGGCTGGAGTCGGCCAGGCTATCCAGCAGCAGGGCAGGTGGCCACCTGCTGAGTCCTGCCGCCCTAAGGCTGATTATGAGGCCAGGGGTATGAGCGGTCAGATGGTCCCTGCTGAGGCCTTTCACGGTTCACTGGGAGATGAGTCCTGACTGGTTTTTGGGTGTCACCAGGAAATGAGTCTCCCTCGAGGTGGCTCCAAGGGCTCACTAGCCCTGCTCCGCGATTCACTAGGAATACCCGGGCACCCTCACCCCAGGGCCTCTTTTGCTCGGGGTGAGGAGGGAGGGGCGCCCTGGGGCTCTATGTGTTCTGCCCAGGACACATGATGATGATGATGATGATGGTCACCTTCCTCTGCTGGGTGCTCACATAGACCAGGAGAATCGCTTCATGGAGGTCATGGCCCTGCCTCATCACACAGCCCAGGGAGACCGACACTCTCACCCCCAACTTGCAGATGAGAACACGGAGGCCCAAAGAGGTTCCTCCGCTTCTCAAGGTCATACACGAGGAAGGGGAACTAGGAGAGGGAGCGGCTACCAGCTCCAAGGACATGGAGACCCTGTGCCGGCCCTGGAAGCAGACACCTGGGCATCACCCCAGAGCCAAGAGGAGTAGGGCAGCCCCCACCCTTCCACCCACCCACTCCCAACGCAGGGGTTCTCAGTGCTCAGAGCCTCAGACTCCACCACCTAGGAGGCCTGGAGCAGGTAGGAGAGCTGAACACTGCTCCCCCGCCCCACCCCCAGGTTGGAATCCTAGCCCAGGCCACCACGTACACTGCCACAGGGTCTCGAGTACAGGCTGCTCAGGGGAATTCCAAGCTCACATGAACTAGCCATGGGACCTTGGACACATTAATCTCTCTGGGCCTTAGTTTCCACACCGTCTCATGGGATTTTGTGTATATTAAATGAATAAGCGTACAATGCATAAAGCAGAGCTTGCTGTGTCACAGGTGCTGGGACAGCTCACCCAGCCGACACGCGTCCCTGGGGAGCGCCCCACTGCTCCTGTGCTGTCTGCTATTGGGCTGCACACGCATGTGTACATTCACATGCATGCACACCCACACATTCTCACAAATGCACCCACACGCTCACTCAACACACGGGCACACACACGTACACAAAGGCAGCTGCAGAGGGTAGGGTCAGAAGCAGCACTGCTTTCCCACCACCAGGGGACGCTACTTCCCTGAGGCTCCCAGCAGGAGGCAGCTGCCCCGCCCAGCCCAGGGAGGGAGGCTGGGCCCTGGGGGCGGGGCGGGTGCGACTCAGCCCCCGGCCTGGTGACCACTGCCCGGGAGGCTGCCTGTCACCATGTGGGATCCTGTTTTCACTTATAAAATGTGATGTCTGCTAAATGCTGAGAGCCGTCCAGAAGGTGTGGTTTTGAGCCTCACTTTCCTTGTCTATGAGATGGGCTCCCAAGTCTCCCGAAGGGGTGGTTGTGGTGATTCCAGACCCGAATACAGGTCGAACAGCAAGCACGGACCCCACCCCACGCCGGCGCTCAGTGGATGCTGAAAGTGAAGCCAGCCCCAGCCCCCCGTCTTGTTTCCTGGGGTGTGGAGTGGAGTCATGCCGCCTCCGCCCAGCAGCCTCTCTGGGCCCAGGAGAGGACTGGGCAGGTCTGAGAGCCGGGGCTCACCTTGCGCACCACCCCGGAGGTGACCGCGATGTTCTCCGCCTCCTCCACGGTCTTGGTGGCCACAGTGTTGACGCTGCTCACCACAGCCTCGCTCACGGCGTTGGCCTGCTCCCTGGTCTTCTCGGCCACTACGGGAGGACACTGGCTGGCCTCCGCCCCAGCCCCAGCCCCCAGGCAGGCCTGCTGGAGTCAGGCTCGCAGCCCCTTCCCAGGAGCTCAGAGCCCTGGCCCTGCTGGGACCCTCCCCTGCTCCCTCTGACTCCAGGGTATCTCTGATGCTGGTGGGGGTAAGGAGACGCCCACCCTAGTTTAGCCTCATGGTCTGCAGGGGTCTGTAGGGCTTGGGACCCCAGCTGGGGGTAAGGCAGGACTCTAGGTTTGAGCCCTAGCACTAGGATGCAGGAGCCCCAGGGGTCCTATCCCCCATGTGTCCCCTGGCCCTGGGGCTCCTCACCTGAGGTCACGCTCTGTACAACATTCTCCTTGGTCTTGGCTCCTGGGGAGGAAATGGAGCCGTCAGCCCAGACCCCCCTCGAGGTGTTGGGAGTGGTCAGGACAAACACAACAGAACAGCTGAACAAACTGTGGGGTCGGTGGCGGGGTGAGGATGGAGTCTGGGGGCTGGCGGCCCCTTCAGAGGGCCTCTTCCTGCTGTGTCTGGAAGAAGTGGATGGATGGGAAGGGGACAAGACAGAAGGTGGGGGATAAGAGAGAACAGGCCTGAGGTAGGGACACTGGCTAGACCCAGGGTCCAGCCCCTGCCTGGGTGTGGCCGGGCCTCAGAAGCAGCAACAGGACAGGATGGGCCAGAGCTGAGTCATTGGCTTGACCTCCCCTTCCTCCTCTGGAGAGCGCCAGGAGAGGATGCGGGGGAGGGAACACTGAGCCTAGGTCTCATCCCCTAGCCCGCCCCTTCTCTCTAGGGAGGGTGGGGATCCTTGACCTGGCTGCAGCCGCTCCCATATGGAGAGGGTGGGGGCCACCTGAGCACAGGCTGCTCATGCTTCAGAGGCTCCAGGCTCAGGGGAGGCTGGTATGCTTGGGCATGTGTTTGTGTGTGCACAGACAGGTAGCCAGCCCTGTCTGCGGTCTCTGACACCCAGAGGCCCCGAGGAGGCCAGAGACAAACATACATAGGTGTGCACAGGGCATTGTGGGTGCTCCAGGGTCTGGAGACCCTGCCTTAATAGCCAGGGCCTCGCCCCCTCCCAAAATGCCTCCCTGGGGCTGGGGAGTAAGGTCTGGCGAAGGCAACTGGGCACCTCACCCTCTGGCCACTACACTGTCCCACCCTGCCATGCCCCACTTACCCACATACATGACCCCCTCCTTGGTCTTCTCAGCTGCTTCCGTCACCCCCTGCTTGGTCTTTTCCACCGCACCCACCACGCCCTCCTTGGCGATGGAGAAGCCCTTCTTGAAGACATCCATGGTGGGTGTGCAGGGTTGGGCTGCTGCAGGCAGGACGGAGCTGTATCTCCCTGCGAGCTGCGGGCTGGAGCTGGCTCAAGTGCTGCCGCAGCGGCTGTCCCCGCTGCCTCCTATTGACGCCGATGAAATATTGATGCGGAGGCCAGCTGGAGCCCAGCCAGCCCTGCGTGCAGTGGGGGCAGGGAGGGAGGGAGGAAGGGAAGGAGGTTCAGCCTCACCTTCCTCCAGGATAGGAAGGCAGAGACCAGGCTCCCTGGGCTCCTGCTGGCTCAGCCCAGCTCTCCTGCCCTATGCCGTCCAGGGGCTGGAGGGGGCTGGCCACCTCCCAACCCATCCCTGTCCCTCATTCATTAACTGCCCTGCCCATCCATGGGGAGAGCCCTGGCTGGGTGCTCTTGGTCCCGGGGGTGCTGTGTCTATGCTACACCTGGACAGACAGGCACAGAGACTGGAGGCACCTTGGCCAATGTCCCCAGCTTCCTAGGTAGGGGTCAGGGCCACATAGGCCTGTTAGGTGAGAGCGGCCAACCTCCCTCGGCCTGGGCTGTGCAGCTACCCACCAGCATCCCAGATGCCGCTAGACCGTGGGCTCCCATGAAACCAGTTGGAGGATCTGAGGTGGGTGGGGGTGGGGAAATGAAGGACTTCCCCATGCCTTGGCCTCTGGCTGCATGCTGTGTGACCCCAGAATAGTCCCTTCCCTTCTCTGAGCCGCCCAGTGCTGAAGGTGCTGAGGAGGCATGAATTGCCCCCCCTTTCCTGGCCAGCAGTGTAGATGGGCAGCAGGTCCCCTGAGATGGACCTGACCACTTCCTATGGCCCCACCTCGAAGTCCATGTTCTTTTCATGGCTCCCAGGGAGCAGGTTCCCATAAGGATGCATTTGGTGGGGCCACCCCCTGTGTCTACCACATTCCCAGAATCCCTGAGCCAAGTCCTCAGGGACAGGAACTGGCTTGTGTGGTTGGCGGTCCCTGTAGGGGCCAGCCAGGGTAGTTGGGGGGCAGGACAAGACCCACCGGGTAGGCTGGCCCAGGCCACTTCCTCTCTTTGTTGTCCTCGTATTTTCTTTTCCTCCTGAGATTTAACTTGAAGACAACGTCAGTAGCAGTTTCTGGAGCCACTTGCCAAGGCTGAGTGTGAGCTGAGCCTGCCCCACCACCAAGATGATCCTGAGCTTGCTGTTCAGCCTTGGGGGCCCCCTGGGCTGGGGGCTGCTGGGGGCATGGGCCCAGGCTCCCAGTACTAGGCTCTCTGATCTGCAGAGCTCCAGGCTACCTGGGGTCTGGAGGGCAGAGGCTAAGGACACCGGCAAGGACCCCGTTGGACGGTAAGAGGGCCTGGACCTTGGCAGAGGTCATGGAGTAGGATCTGAGTCCCAGCTCAGCTAGAGCAGAGCCTCTCTAGACCTCACTGGGGTCCCATCTGTGAAATGGGCTAATAGTATCTATCTGCTGGGCCAGCTGTGAGGCTGAACAAGGAGCCTGGACTGGGTGTTTCAGGATCCACCTAAGAATTGCAGGGAGTTCCCTGTCGGAGCCACGGCAGGGAATGGGGCTTGGGGGGCTGTCAGGGAGGCACAGCTCCTACCATCAATCACCCAGCATGGGGCACTGGGGGACTGTGGCTGAAGCCACTGCCAGCTGGCCTGGCTATGCCTCCTGTTCTTCCAAAGAAATCAATTCTGAAAGCTGAGACCCAGCAGGGCTGCCCTGAGATTTTGATCTGAGTTCCCTGGGGACCTGACTGACTGCCCAGCAGTGAGCAGAGAGGGCCCCCTGCTCTCCAGAGCACAATCCAGGGCACTCTGCCTCAGCGACCCAGCAAGTGGGCAGGATGGTCTTGCAACTGGACCCAGAACACAGCTTTCCAACATTCTGTGTGTACAGGGCCAGGGCCCCTCCTGCTGATGAGGTGTTGGGCCTTTAAGTGCCCCCTCATCTCCAACTGCCCCTCAGTCAGAGCAGCAGGTGCTGTTTACGGGGCCCCCAGTCTCAGGGCCAGGCACCTTGCCACGTGTATCTCAGTTCATCCCTCCAACAGCCCCACTTACAGAGGAGGAGCCTGAGGCTCAGAGAGGCTGAGGGGCTTGCCCAAGGTCACACAGCTAAGGAGCAGGATCTGAGTTTGACTCCAGAGCTCATAGTCAACTCTCTGCAGCACTCGGAGCCAGCCCCGGCCCCCAGATGCTCCTACCTCCACCCTCCTGCCCCCACACACCAGACCTGTTTGGCTAAGGGCATCTACATGGATTTAGGGAGTGAGGGGGGGCCACCTTACACTTCTATGCGGTGTATGAGAGCCACCATCGCAGAGCGGACCTGCCTGGGATAGGTCTCATTTGGCTTCTGAGTTGCAGGTTTGTTGGGTGCTTTCCTGAAAATGGATTTGACCAGGGAGGGGCAAGAGGCCCCTTAGTGAGGGGCTGGTGGCAGTGGCGTGAGGAGCAGTGGCTGAGCAGTTGGCCATGGAGAAACCTCATTCCCACCTTCCCCCAACTCTGCTCAGGGCTGGGAGGTGCAGGTGAATGGTGGGGCGGCAGGGGGAGCGGGGGTTGGGGGAGGGGCGGGGTGGATCCAGCCACTCCGCTCTGATTTCAGGACCAAGGAAGCTCCACGCCTGAGTCTCAGGCCACCTTCCTCCTTTTGATCAAAGGGAGGATGAGAGGACCCGGTGGACAGGAGGGAGGAGGGAGCTGCTCCTCTTCCTCCCTGCCCCCTTGGTTGTGGGAGAGACATTGCTCCCTTAGCCCCAAGGAGTGAGGGTCTGGGAACTGCTGATGGGCAGCCCTGCAGGGGCCCCGCAGTCCTTCTCTGGGGTTCTCAGAGTGGGAGGGTGCATGTACCTGGCCCAGGAATGCTCAGGTGTCCCAAGCCTGGAAGCCCCCTGCCTGCAGGGCTCTCCTTCCCACATCCAGAAGCTGCAGTCTCCACAGGGCAAGCCCGGATGGGCTGGTGAGAAAGGAAGGAAATGCCGCAGCTTCCTGGGCTGATTGCTTCCCGTGCTCCTGTGACCAGGGAGGCGGAAGCGTGCTCCAGCCCCCGTCCCCGCAGCATGGGAAGGGGAGGCAAATTGGGTTCCACTAGCAGGGGTGGTGACACCGACACCATCACGAGGAGGCTCGGCTGCCAGGGCCAGGCATTCTGCCCTGCCTTTGCCGCTCACATCTGTTTCCAGAGCCCCAGGGCTAGGCCGGGCCCAGGATGCAGGCCCCAATAAGACCCTTTGCAAGGAGAAGCTTGAATAGAACCACTATGTCCTCAGACTTCCCTTCGGTGGAGAAGTGAAGGGGTTAACTGCTTCTTAGGTTGCCAGGGACCCTGAGGGGCCCAGCCCAGGGAGCCAGCAGCCTGAGCATTAGGACTTCGGGAGGAAGAGGCTCTTTCTGTGCCCTGGCTTGGGGATGTCTAGAATGTGGGCTCCTCAGACCCAGGATTTGCTGTCCCAGTGGAACTCAGTCTGTGGTAGGGACCGCGCTGAGCCCCAGGCAAGGTGTCCCATCTATCACATTGCTGTGACAGCTCAGAGGGGTGGGGACGCCCCCCAGGGCCACACAGCTCCTAAGTGATGGTGAGAGCCCGGGCCCACCCAGGCTGTCCTGTCCCCACAAGAGGGTGGCCGTGTAGGGGATGCTGCTGCCAGCAGGCGGGTTGGCCCCAGTCACTGGCCTCAGGCTTCTCCTGTCCCTCACACAAGGGGCACTGGGATTTTCCCAGCTGGGAGCTTGTGGCCCAGAAGAGCCCAGCATATGACTGGAGGTCACACAGGAGTAGGGCAGAGCACAGGCTGCCTTCTCTGGGCCAGGATGCACCTTTTGCACTTGTTCCTCCCCCATCCTCACCCCCACCCCCGACCCCTGCCCAGCACAAAGCCCTTGGCATGAACAGGGAAGAGCCCACACTGGCCAGAGCTGAAGCTTCCAGAACCACGCTCAGGGGTTCTCAGCTCTGGGCTGGTCCCTGAGAGAGCCTCAGGCTTCTCTGCCAAGGCCCTTTTCTGACTCAAGGAAAAAACCCTGTGAGTTTCTCCCCTGGAATGGTCAGGTTAATGGCTGGCTTCAGGGCCTCAGAAAGCAAGGCTGCTGAGAACACGCCCTCCTTCCCAAGGAAGACTTGAGGGCCCCTGGGAGGGCGTTTCCTGGCTGGGGAAGGGAAGGCACTCCACACAATCTGCATAATGGATGCGCCCTCCCCCTCCCACAGGCTCCCTCCCTCTTCCCCCCACCCCCGCTCTGATCTGTGTGCCGCAGAGGCACAGTTTCTTCGCATTTTGATGACGGGGGAAGGGCCTTGCTCAAGGTCACTGTGGGTTCAGGGAGGAGGAGGAGAGGAGAGGAGAGCTCAGGCCGCCCAGCTTCCATTTAAAGCTCCAAAGGAGTCCACATACCCTCCCATCTGGGTGGGGCAGCAGGTTGGGGCCACAGAAGACCAAGGGCAGCTCCAAACCAGGCCAGATGAGCCCCACATCCACTCTGGGTTGGCCACTGGGAGATGAGGGCACCCAGCAGGACTCCCCAAGGGGAGGGCACAAAGATGAAGCCAGCCTGAGATGGAGGGGCGGAGGGAAAAAATGGGCACTTCAGCAAGTTGGGCGGGGGGCATGGGCATCAAGGGCCAGCAAGAAGCTGCCAAGAGCTGGAGGAAGCCGAAGCAAAGGTCAGGAATGTTCCCAGGGTTCTGGGCCAGCAGCCTGTACTGTGCCAAGGGAGGGCCTGCCCAGGGCAGGGAGCATGGGCAGAGAGAATAGCAGTGCTGAAGCCCAGGCTCTGGGCAGGTCAGTAGAGAAAGTTCTTGGGCAGGAAGGGTGGGCGGCATAGTTTCCACTTCCAGGAGCTCGAGGTGGAAAGTCCCGGTCACTCCTGGCAGGCTGGACCAGGCCAGGCATGCCTGGGGCACAGGCCTTCCAGGCCCTCTTTAGTAGGTCAGAGGTTTGCCAGGAATGGAACTTTGTTTAGAGAGAGTTTCTCAACCCTGGCACTACTGACATTTTGGACTAGATAATTCCTTGTTGTAGGGTGTGGAGATGTCCTATGCATTGTAGGGTATTTGGCAGCATCTTTGGGCCCCACCCATGAGACACCCAGTCGTGAGTAGCACCCACCACCCAGTAGTGACAATGCACCCGGGGAAAGTACCCTCTCCTCCCATTGAGAACCACTGGTCTAAGAGAGATTTTTCTCTAGGGCTGAGCTGTTGCGGGAAGTCAGGGACCCCAAACAGAGGGACAGGCTGGAGCCACAGCAGAGGAACATAAATTGTGAAGATTTCATTTTAATATGGACATATATCAGTTCCCAAAATTAATACTTTTATAATTTCTTACACCTATTTTTACTGCAATCTCTGAACATAAATTGTGAAGATTTCATTTTAATATGGACATTTATCACTTCCCTAATAATACTGATAATTTCTTATGCCTGTCTTACTTTAATCTCTTAATCCTGTTATCTTCTTAAGCTGGGGATGTATGTCACCTCAGGACCCTGTGATGTTTGTGTTAACTGTACAAATTGATTGTAAAACGTGTGTGTTTGAATAATATGAAATCAGTGCACCTTGCGAATGAACAGAATAACAGCGATTTTAGGGAACAAGGGAAGACAACCATAAGGTCTGACTGCCTGCGGGGTCGGGCAAAAAGAGCCATATTTTTCTTCTTGCAGAGAGCCTATAAATGGATGTGCAAGTAGGAGAGATATCGCTATATTCTTTTCCTAGCAAGGAATATAATATTAAGACCCTAGGAAAAGAATTGCATTCCTGGGGGGAGGTCTATAAACGGCCACTCAGGGAGTGTCTGTCCTATGAGGTTGAGATAAGGACTGAGATACGCTCTGGTCTCCTGCAGTACCCTCAGGCTTACCAGGATTGAGAAACCCCAGCCCTGGTAAATTTGAGATCAGACTGGTTCCCTGCACTCAAACCCTGTTTTCTGTCAAGATGTTTATCAAGACAATATGTGCACCACTGAACATAGACCCCTATCAGGAGTTTCTGATTTTGTCCTTGCCCTGTTTCCTCAGAAGCATGTGATCTTTGCTCTGCTTTTTGCCCCTTAAAGCATGTGACCTACTCCCTGTTCATACACCCCCTCCTCTTTTAAAGTCCTTAATAAAAACCTGCTGGTTTTGCGGCTCAGGTGGGCATCATGGTCCTACCGATCGGTGATGTCACACCCGGAGGCCCAGCTGTAAAAATTCCTCTCTTTGTACTCTTTCTCTTTATTTCTCAGACCGGCTGACACTTAGGGAAAATAGAACCTATGTTGAAATATTGGGGGCAGGTTGCCCCGATACTGAGCCCATGTTCCAGGAATTTCCATGGAGCCCCAGGTGGATGTCTGTGCAGACAAGCATGTCACCTGTGGCTCCTGAGCTCTGGGGCCAGCACCTTCCCAGCCCTCTGTTTCAGTGTTGAGTGAGCATCCCTTCCTTCCTTCCATCCTTATTGTGAGGTATCCCCTTTTTACGTTGACTGATCCCTTGGAGATGCACCGGCCCCTTCCTGGTCTCTGTTCCCACTGGCTGGCATATCAAATCCTGAGCCAACGCCCCATCGTTTTCATTCCTTGGCTTTGGAGTCGGTCTTGATAGTTGTGAGAGAAACTCCCTACTCATTGTTGTCTTTCAAAATGTTCTTTCTTTTTTGCTTTCGAGACAGGGTCTTGCTCCATTGCCCAGGCTCGAGTGCAGTGGTTCAATGTGGGCTCACTGTGACCTCCACCTCCTCAGCTCAAGCAATCCTTCCACCTCAGCCTCCCAAGTAGCTGGGACTAGAGGTGCTTGCCACCATGCCCAGCTAATTTTTGTATTTTTTGTAGAGACAGGGTTGTGCCATGTTGCCCAGTTTTGTCTGAAACTCCTGCACTCAAGTGATCCTCCCACCTGGGCCTCCCAAAGTGCTGGGATTACAGGCATGAGCCACTGTGCCTGGGTTCCAAACTGTTCTTGATTATTCATCTGCATTTTCTCTTCCTGATGAAAATGACTTTATTTATTTTTTTAAGTTTCATTTTTATTAGTTATACATACTCATAGGCAGGGGTCAGAAAACTATGGCCAGTGGGCCAAATCCAGCCCATCACCTGTTTTTGCTAACAAAGTTTTATTGGAGCACAGCCAGGCTGGTTCATTTACATATTGTCATTGACTGCTTTTGTGGTATAATGGCAGAGCTGAGTAGATGGGACAGAGTTCATGTGGCCTGGAAAGCCTGAAACCATGGCCAGCATCAGGGACATGTGACCTGTGCAGTCACAGACAAGGCCCTGCACTCTGGAGGGCCCCACCCTGGGTGTCATCATCTTGAAATTCTTCATACTTTTTGAAGGAGAGGCCCCACATATTCATTTTGCACTGGGCCCTGCAGATTATGTAGCTGGCCTTGTGTCAAATATTTACTATCTGTACCCTTAGAAAAAAAGTTTGCTGATCTCCCGATTAGGAGTCAACTGATTCTCTAAGGCTTGTTGAGACAGTCAGAAGCCCCAGCTCCCTCTGGTCCCAAAGGCAATGACTTTCAAATTTGCAGGTGATTCTTTTGCGTTTACCTCTGTATCACTAAAGAACATGCTTGCATTGCTACTTCTTAGGAGGTAACATTATCTTTTTTTTTTTTTTGAGATGGAGTTTCACTCTTGTTGCCCAGGCTGGAGTGCAATGGCACGATCTTGGCTCACTGCAACCTCCACCTCCCAGATTCAAGCAATTCTCGTGCCTCAGCCTCCTGAGTAGCTGGGATGGAGGTAGCATTACCTATGAGCCAGATCTCATTCCTACCCCAAAGCAAATACATGTGCACGCATCCATAGGGCCACGTGTACTGCTCAGCATTAAGCCTTGAAATAAACTGTGAAACTTTTTTGCCCCCTTGCACACTTTTGGTTTTCTCAGTAGTAAAAATTTAGAACTCACAGAGTTCTAAAATTTCATGTCTTGCTTTTTTCTTCTGCTTATTCCGTGTCTTTATCACTAACTCAGCTCCATACCTTCAGCCAGTTGTCCACATCTGCTCTCTACACTCTCATTCATGCCGGGTGTCAGATCAGCTGCGTCTTCTTGGAGATGCAGCTCCCAGAGCCTCCAGGTGTGTTCCAGTGTGAACTGCTGCCCTCATCCCACAGCCCACTGTCATTCTGGGGGCTCCCTTCACCTGGTTTTTGTGTTGGAACCTGTTTCCTGATCCTGTGCCTTCTCTTTCTTGATTCTCTCTGTTGTTTTGTTGGAGTGTTTCCTGTGGCACCATGGTTCTGCATCCTGGGTGTGCCATGCAATGACCCAGAGAGCCTTAAAATGCTGGTGCTCAGGCCCTAACCTCAGGGGGTCTAGGAGACTATCATTTTTCTTTCTTTTTATTATTATTATTATTTTTGAGACAGGGTCTTGCACTGTCACCCAGACTGGAGTGCAGTGGAGTGATCCTGGCCCACCACAACCTCCGCCTCCCAGGTTCAAGTGATTCTCCTGCCTCAGCCTCCCAAGTAGCTGGGATTACAGGCACCCACCACCATGCCCAGATAATTTTTTGTATTTTTAGTAGAGACAGTATGTCACTATGTTGGCCAGGCTGGTCTCAAACTCCTGACCTCGTGATCTGCCTGCGTTGGCCTTCCAAAGTGCTGGGATTATAGGCATGAGCCACCGTACCCAGCCTCTTTTTATTACTTTTTGTATTTTTTGTAGAGATGAAGTTTCACTATATTGCCCAGGCTGGTATCAAATTCCTAGTCTTAAGCAGTCCTCCTGCTTTGGCCTCCCAGTGTTGGGATGACCGGCATGAGCAACTGCACCTGGCCCGACTATTATTATTATTATTATTTATTAATATATTATTAATATATTATTAATTAATAATTAATATAAATAATAATAACGAGTGTATTATTATTATTGAGACAGAGTCTAGCTGTCACCCAGGCTGGAGTGCAGTGGTGCAGTCTCCACTCACTGCAACCTCTGCCTTCCGGGTTCAAGTGATTCTCCTGCCTCAGCCTCCTGAGTAGCTGGGATTACAGGTGTGCACCACCATGCCTGGCTAATTTTTGTATTTTTAGTGGAGACGAGGTTTTGCCATGTTTGCCAGGCTGGTCCGGAACCCCTGACCTCAAGTGATCCACCTGCCTTGGCCTCCCAAAGTGCTGGAATTACAGGTGTGAGCCACCACACCCAGCCCCAAGACTATTATTTTTAAAGTGCCACACAGTGGTTTTGTTTTTGGGTGTCTTTTTTTTTTTTTTTTTTTGAGATGGGGTCTCACTATGTTCTCCAGGCTGATCTCAAACTCCAGGCCTCAAGCAGTTCTCCCACCTCAGTCACTTGAGTAGCTGGGATTACAGGTGCAAGCCACCACACCTGGCTTGCATGATGGTGTTGATGTGCAGGCAATATTTCAAACCACTGCTCATCAGGTAGTCTCCTACTGGGATACATGGGAGGTAAATGTTCTGAAACCTGGGACGTTTGAAAATGCCTTTATTCTCACTCCCCACACTGGTTCATAGTTAGGCTGGATATAGGATTCTGGGTTGTAAATTATTTTTCTTCAGTATTTTGAATGCAATTTTCACTGTGTTCCATTTTCCAATATTGCTGTTGAGAGGTTCAAAGCCATTCCAATTACTGACTTTGTATGAGTGTGTTTGTCTTGGTTTTTCTCTCTGGAAGCATGTAGAAACCCTTTGTTTCCAGAGTTCTAAAATTTCATGACATGTTTTGATGTAAGTGTATTTTCATCATATTGCAGGTAATTGGTGGTGCTTTGAATCTGGAAATTAAAGTCCTTCACTTCTGGAATATGTTTTTTGTTTGTTGTTGAGACAAGGTCTCGCTCTTTTGCTCAGGCTGGAGTCCAGTGGTGCAATCGTAGCTCACTGAAGCCTCAACCTCCCGGGCTCACGGGACCCTTCCACCTCAGCCATCTGAGGAGCTGGGACTACAGGTGTATATCACCACATCTAGCTAATTTTTGAATATTTTTGTGGAGATTGAGATCTTGCCATGTTGCTCAGGCTGGTGTTGAAATCCTGAGCTCAAGTGATCCTCCTGCCTCAGCCTCCCAAAATACTGGGATTACAGGCATAAGGCACAATGCCTGGCCTGATTTTTTTTCATTGATGATTTCCTCCGTCTGTTCTCTCTTTCTGAAATTTGTGCTATTTGGATGTTACATTTGCAAGACTGGTCCTCTATTTTTCTTTTCTCTTTCCAATTTTTCATCTCTCCATTTGCTCTTTTTAGGGAAATTTCTTTAACTTTACCCTCTAACATTTCCATTAAATTTATTTTCATTTCTACTGTTATGTTTTTAAGTTCCAAGAGTTTTCTTTGTTCTCTGAATGCTCACCCTTCCTCTCCCATCCCCTCCTCATTTTTTTTTTTTTCATAGCTTCCTGGTCTTGTTTCTTGGGTGCAGTAATTTCTTTTTTTTTCTTTTTTTTTTTTTTTTTGAGACAGAGTCTCGCTCTGTCACCCAGGCTGGAGTGCAGTGGCGCGATCTTGGCTCACTGCAAGCTCAGCCTCCCAGGTTCACGCCATTCTCCTGCCTCAGCCTCTCCGAGTAGCTGGGACTACAGGCGCCCGCCACCACGCCCGGCTAATTTTTTTTATATTTTTAGCAGAGACGGGGTTTCACCATGTTAGCCAGGATGGTCTTGATCTCCTGACCTCATGATCCGCCCGCCTCGGCCTCCCAAAATGCTGGGATTACAAGCGTGAGCCACCGCACCCGGCCGGGTGCAGTAATTTCTTTTATCAACCTGGAAATCTTAGTGCAAATGTTGGAGTGGTTCTCTTCTCCTTACACAGTCTTGGTTTTTGTCCAAGTTGACATTTTTCCGTTTGCCCACTTTGACTTCTTTTTTTTTTTTTTTTTTTTTAGATAGGGTCTTGCTCTGCACCCAGGCTGAAGTGGCATAATCATGGCTCACTGCAGCCTCAAACTTCTGGGCTCAAGCAATCCTCCTACCTCAGCCTCCTGAATAGCTGAGACTACAGGCATGTGCCACCACACCTGGCTAATTTTTTGTAGGGATGAGGTCTCACTACGTTGCACAGGCTGGACTCAAACTCGTGGGCTCAAAGGATCCTCCCACCTCAGCCTCCCAAAGTGCTGGGATTACAGGCGTGCGCCACTGTACCTGGCCCTCTTTTGGAATACAATGTTTCTCGGGTAAATCTTGGATGTCTGCTCACTTAAGAGGAGAAAGACTGAGAAGCTGACTGGAAGCTGGGGTATATGGATACCCCTTTCTGACCCATTTTGTCATAGGATCTTCTGGTTGGCTATTTTTATGGGAGAACCCCTGGTGTCAGCAGCTTTGGGTCTTTTCGGGCTGGCTCATTTTCCTAAGAAACTTTTCCAGTCTGCTGCTAAGAGGGTAAAGCAGGCTGGGGGCTCAGCACTCAAAATATGGTCACTTGGCTGGGTGCGGTGGCTCACGCCTGTAATCCCAGCACTTTGGGAGGCCGAGGCAGGTGGATCACGAGGTCAGGAGTTTAAGACCAGCCTGGCCAACATAGTGAAACCCTGTCTCTACTAAAAATACAAAAAAATTAGCCGGGCGTGGTGGTGGGCACCTGTAATCCCAGCCACTTGGGAGGCTGAGGCAAGGAGAATCGCTTGAACCTGGGAGGTGGAGGTTGCAGCAAGCCAAGATTGCACCAGTGCACTCCAGCCCAAGCGACAGTGCGAGACTCCGTCTCCAAAAAAAGAAAAGGTCACTCGAATCCCCCGCCCCTGCCTTTCCCAACACTATCCCCTGTGTGACAGTGCTTGACAGCCCCAGGACAAAGACCGGCTCCAGAGAATAAAATCCCGGCACTTACAGCCACTTCATCACCAAGGCCTCTGAACGCTGCTTCTAAGAGCCCACAGATGTGGCCACTTCTCCCACGTCCACCATCACTCAGTCCAAGCTGCCACCATCTCTCCCCATACCCTGGACACAGCTGCCAACATCTTGCCCTCCCATCCTCTCTGCACCCAGGAACCAGGGTGGCTCTTTCATGCCAATTCCCTGCTGAAACCCCTCCATGATTTCCCATGCCCTCAGGGACATGGGCCAGCTCCTCCGCTGAGGTCTGGCTTCTCTCTTTGTCCCAGCCTCCTTCTGCAGCCCCTTCCTCACCCCCACGCACCCCTGTCACATCTGGTGCCTCATCCGACTTTCTGGCCTTAAGACACAGCCCCATTAGCTCCTTCTCCTGAAAGTCTCTGCAGATTCTAGCACTTCTCACCCATTCTAAGAGTGCCCGCTCTCCCTGGGGACCCTGAAGGGAAAGTCTGCACGTCCACATCCACACCCTGAGCTTGAACGCAGCACCCGGCACCCAAGAGGTGCTGAGCTGTACTGTGCCACAGAGATCATTGCCACTGGCAACTCTGACGAGCTCTGTTCTGGGAGCTGGCTGCCTGGGGAAGGGCTCTCTGACCACTGCCACTGACCCCATGGAGTCAGCCACTGGGTCAGTGAACTGGAGCTCCGTCAGCATGAGTGTCCCCCACTCCTGGGACCACCACAGTACATGCTGGTGAAGGGCCAGGATGGAGGGGCTACCTCTCAGGTGTGCGGGATGCTGAGTGTGACCCCCAACCACCTTGCATGACCTTGATGCGGCGGCCATCCCAGAGAGGACACTGCTCCACCCAGCTGCTTACCTTTCCTTACGACAACTGTTTGAAAGTCCCTTTCTAGAATGGTCCTAATGGGCATGGCCAGGGAGCTGGTCCCTCATATAAGTAGCAACTGGGCAGGCTGCCAGGGCAGCTGGAATGGGGCAGTGGGGCTGTGTTCACAGAATACTTGTCAGGAGCCAGGCCCCTGGTGCTTCTCTGCCCACTTAGAGGAGGGCATTATGATCACCATTGTATAGATGGGGAAAGAGAAGCTCCCTAAGTGCCTCACTCGGTCACACAGCCAGAAAGTGTGAGGGATTCGAACCCAGGATTCTCCAGCCCCAGCTGCATGTTGGTAGCAGGAGAAACAGTGAGAGCTTTCTGGCTCTGCAGCTAACCTCACCAAAGGGAATCCATGCAGACAGCTGCAGTGCACACAGTGTTTCCCCACACTCTCGCTGTTAGTTTTGTTGGCTAAAACAGTCATCACCCTGGAGCTGCTTTTCACAGCTCTAGATTGTGGTGGGTTTCTCAGCCTCTCTGCTGGCTCAGGGAGGCTTTGGGAAGGTGGTGGAGCAGGTGCTCTCTTTGCAGGTAGGGATTGTGAAACATTTGCTCTGCAGCCCAGGGATGAATAATGCGGAAGGCTCTCTCCTCAGGATAATGGATTCCAGAATCCCAGCACTGCTCCAGCAGGAGGCGGGGACCGGTGGCTCTGCACTGCCACCCCCTGTTGACCTGGATGTGGCTCAGCAGCCTTTTCCTCTGGCTTGTTTTCCAGTAACTGGTGCCCCTACCCAATGTCCAAGCTGGTCACCTTATTAGCTCTTTGCAAAACAGAGAAATTCCTCGTTCATTCGCAGCAGCCGTGTCCGCAGGGAGCTCCAGACTGCCAGAGAGTCAAAGTCATGTGAGTAGGGGAGGGTGAGCCATTTGCCCAGGCCTGGAGCGGGCCTTCCCTGGAGTCACTGAGCCAGCCCTCCTCCTCTTCCAGGTACCGCATGGCCCACAAGCCGGTGTACCAGGTCAAGCAGAAGGTGCTGACCTCTTTGGCCTGGAGGTGCTGCCCTGGCTACACGGGCCCCAACTGTGAGCACCACGGTAGGGCTCCCTGCAGCCCCCTTTCCCCTTTGATCTCTGATCCCCAAGGTCAAGCAGCTCCCCTGACCAATGGGGTCAATATCTAATGCTTTCTTCTGCAGATTCCATGGCAGTCCCTGAGCCTGCAGATCCTGGTGACAGCCACCAGGAACCTCGGGATGGACCAGTCAGCTTTGAACCTGGTGTGTTGCTTTCCAGAAGGGGCAGGCAGGCAGGCTGGTGGGGCCCATGTAGCCAGCTGGCCCTTTCTCCTGTGATACAGCAGTGCCATTTCAGGGAAACCTTGCCTCCAGAATCAGCAAGGCCTGCTCTGTGGCCTGCACCACCTCCCACCTTGAAGGCCAGGCTCACAGGGCCCCCAGCTGCCTGCTGGCTAAGCACACACACCCTTTTCCTTCGCCCCATCTTCTGGGAAGGACTGGTTCATCTGGCACTTTCCTTGCCCCCCTGAACCACACAAGCCCTTGTGCCTGGAAAAAGCATTCTCACCCTTTCCCACAGCCCTAACCAGAGCCAGGAAGTCATGCTGTCCTTGGTCTTGGAGTCAGCACAGGAAACCCACCAAGAGACACCATTTGCAGCAGGGCCCTTCAAGGCTGGGCCCAAGATCGAGAAAGCAAATGAGTTTCATTATGTGGTGAAGTATTTATTGACAAGGGCTGCCAAGAATGAAGTT
The DNA here is from genome assembly GCF_028878055.3 of Symphalangus syndactylus. Classification (NCBI taxonomy): domain Eukaryota; kingdom Metazoa; phylum Chordata; class Mammalia; order Primates; family Hylobatidae; genus Symphalangus; species Symphalangus syndactylus. The sequence goes on from NC_072426.2 coordinate 86,986,194, forward strand.
GTGAGGCCATGTGCATGTGCTGAGGAGGGGAGTGTACCATGATTGATTAGTCATGTCTGCTGTAGGTGTAGGAGGCAAGGTAAGGGCTCACTTGCTATGCATTTGCCCTCCAGGGGTTTAAGGCTTCTAAGCTCCTGCTCAGAGGACATCAGCAGCTACCTTCCCTGCTCTCAGCCTTCAACTCTCCTTCTCTGAACCTCGTGATCTTCCCAGGCCTGGTGAGTTAGCCCTTGACATTTATGTCTGCTGTGTATTTAGGCCACCTTGCCGCAGCGATCAATGAGGTTGAGGTGCAACAGGAACAGCAGGAACACCTGCTGGGAGATCTCCAGAATGATGTGCACCAGGTGGCAGACAGTCTGCCAGGCCTGTGGAAAGCCCTGCCTGGTAACCTCACAGCTGCAATGATGGAAGCAAATCAAACAGGGCACGGTGAGTGGCAGGCTGTAGGGGCTGAGGAAGAGCCTGGTCACACTGAGGGGAGGAGGGGAGGACCCCGCTGGTCCCAGCCTGGGAGGAGTGTCTGCTCCTGCAGGGCTTGTGTCACACCGCATGTCTGTTGCAGAGTTCTCTGATAGATCCTTGGAGCAGGTGCTGCTACCCCACGTGGACACCTTCCTACAAGTGCATTTCAGCCCCATCTGGAGGAACTTTAACCAAAGCCTGCACAGCCTTTCCCAGGCCATAAGAAACCTGTCTCTTGATGTGGAGGCCAACCGCCAGGCCATCTCCAGAGTCCAGGACAGTGCTGTGGCCAGGGCTGACTTCCAGGAGCTTGGTGCCAAATTTGAGGCCAAGGTCCAGGAGAACACTCAGAGAGTGGGTCAGCTGCGGCAGGACGTGGAGGACCGCCTGCATGCCCAGCACTTTAGCCTGCACCGCTCGATCTCGGAGCTCCAGGCCGATGTGGACACCAAATTGAAGAGGCTGCACAAGGCTCAGGAGGCCCCAGGGACCAATGGCAGTCTGGTGTTGGCAACGCCCGGGGCTGGGGCAAGGCCTGAGCCGGACAGCCTGCAGGCCAGGCTGGGCCAGCTGCAGAGGAACCTCTCAGAGCTGCACATGACCACGGCCCGCAGGGAGGAGGAGTTGCAGTACACCCTGGAGGACATGAGGGCCACCCTGACCCGGCACGTAGATGAGATCAAGGAACTGTACTCCGAATCAGACGAGACCTTCGATCAGATTAGCAAGGTGGAGCGGCAGGTGGAGGAGCTGCAGGTGAACCACACGGCGCTCCGTGAGCTGCGCGTGATCCTGATGGAGAAGTCTCTGATCATGGAGGAGAACAGGGAGGGGGTGGAGCGGCAGCTCCTGGAGCTCAACCTCACGCTGCAGCACCTGCAGGGTGGCCATGCCGACCTCATCAAGTACGTGAAGGACTGCAATTGCCAGAAGCTCTACTTAGACCTGGACGTCATCCGGGAGGGCCAGAGGGACGCCACGCGTGCCCTGGAGGAGACCCAGGTGAGCCTGGACGAGCGGCGGCAGCTGGACGGCTCCTCCCTGCAGGCCCTGCAGAACGCCGTGGACGCCGTGTCGCTGGCCGTGGACGCGCACAAAGCGGAGGGCGAGCGGGCGCGGGCGGCCACGTCGCGGCTCCGGAGCCAAGTGCAGGCGCTGGATGCCGAGGTGGGCGCGCTGAAGGCGGCCGCGGCCGAGGCCCGCCACGAGGTGCGCCAGCTGCACAGCGCCTTCGCCGCCCTGCTGGAGGACGCGCTGCGGCACGAGGCGGTGCTGGCCGCGCTCTTCGGGGAGGAGGTGCTGGAGGAGATGTCTGAGCAGACGCCGGGACCGCTGCCCCTGAGCTACGAGCAGATCCGCGTGGCCCTGCAGGACGCCGCCAGCGGGCTGCAGGAGCAGGCGCTCGGCTGGGACGAGCTGGCCGCCCGAGTGGCGGCCCTGGAGCAGGCCTCGGAGCCCCCGCGGCCGGCAGAGCACCTGGAGCCCAGCCACGACGCGGGCCGCGAAGAGGCCGCCACCACCGCCCTGGCCGGGCTGGCGCGGGAGCTCCAGCGCCTGAACAACGACGTCAAGAGTGTCGGGCGGTGCTGCGAGGCCGAGGCCGGGGCCGGGGCCGGGGCCGCCTCCCTCAACGCCTCCCTTGACGGCCTCCACAACGCACTCTTCGCCACTCAGCGCAGCTTGGAGCAGCACCAGCGGCTCTTCCACAGCCTCTTTGGGAACTTCCAAGGGCTCATGGAAGCCAACGTCAGCCTGGACCTGGGGAAGCTGCAGACCATGCTGAGCAGGAAAGGGAAGAAGCAGCAGAAAGGCCTGGAAGCTCCCCGGAAGAGGGACAAGAAGGAAGCGGAGACTTTGGTGGACACGCGCGTCACAGGGCCTGTCCCAGGTGCCTTGCGCGCGGCGCTCTGGGAGGCAGGTGAGTTCCTGGGCCGGGGAGACTGGACGAGCCTAGGAGGCCAGGGCCGGCTGCCGGCAGCTCTTCTGCCCCCAAGAGGGCAAGGAAGAAAGAGAACAGGACGGCCATCCGTCACCCCTACTGGGTACACCTTCCCCTTGGCCCACCTGCCTTTCAGGGGTGTGGGTCTCTCAAGCTACCTGGCTTATGGGGAGACAGGAGAAGTCACAAGAACCACCTGCTAGTGCCAGAGCCCGTGAGCGACAGAGTCTGGAGGCCACACGCACACTAGTGCCGCCTACTGCTTCTGCTGCAGAGAGGGGAGGGCCTCCTGCCCTGCCAGGGCAGTCTTCAAGTCCCCCCATCTCATCTCTTCACCTCACCCCCTTCGTTCCCATGTGCGTTTAAGCCACTGTATCTAGGGAGAATGTGGATAGGGACTGTGGCCACTTGCAGCCCCACTTAGCTCTGTTTCACTTTCCATGATTTTAGTTTTTTTTCTTTTTCTTTTTTCTTTTCTTTTTTTTTTTGAGATGGGTCTCACTTTGTCATCCAGGCTTTAGTACAGTGGTGGGATCATGGCTCACTGCAGCCTCGACCTCCCCAGGCTCAGCTGATCCTCCCACTTCAGCCTCCAGAGTAGCTGGGACTTACAGGCATGTGTCACCAAGCCTAGCTAATTTTTGTACTTTTTGTAGAGACAGGGTCTTGCTATGTTGCCCAGGCTGGTCTCAAATTCCTGGGATCAAGTAATCTGCCCACCTCAGCCTCCTGAAGTGTTAAGATTACAGATGTGAGCCATGTGCCCAGCATTGATTTCAGTTTCTTGCATCAACCACGATCAGAAAATAGGTGAGTACAGTACAATAAGATTTTGAGAGAGGGAGAAACCACATTAATATAACTTTTATTGCAGTATATTGTTATAATTGTTTTATATTTTATTATTATTGTCAATCTCTTACTGTGCCTAATTTACAAGTTAAACTTTGGCACAGGTATGTACATAGAGAAAAAAAATAGTATATATAGGGTTTGGTACTGTCTGAGATTTCAGGCACCTGCTAAGGTCTTGGAACACACCTCAGTGGACTGTACAGGGAAAGCCATGGGCCCTGGAAGGAGCTCATTCCCTCTGCAAATACAGTTAACCTGTCCCACCACTCTGTGCTAGCCCCCCTCCTGGGCTTTACCACAGTGACCCATCCCAACAGGTCAATGACACACTCATCAGCACTTCCACCTTACCTGAAACTGAGGCGCAAACAGAAGTTTCCTGCTTGCACAGCTAGTGAGCAGCAGAGGAGCGCTGTCTTTAGGGTGCTGGTTCTTCCCCTCCAAAAGGCACTCCATGGCTGGTCCCTGCAGGGCCCTGGGCCTGGGAGCTGGCTTTGAGGCTGAAGGGATGTGCGACCAAGCTTCCCATCCCCTCCCTGAGTGTGGTCCTGGGAGGGGAACAACTAGGCTCTGTGTCTCAAGTGACTCTCTCTGCCAGAGGCTGGCCTTGGAGCTGTGGCCTCTCCCCACTCAGACACAGGGCTAAGTACAAGGCCACCATCTTGGCCATGTGCAGCCTGGCATGTGGCAAGTCCAAGGCCTTGTTGAAGGTCCCGTCCCAGGCAGCCCCTGCCCCTGCTGACCCTCCCTATGGCCCAAGAGGCAACGTGGAGCAGTGGGAAGCACCCAGGCTCTGGCATCACTTGTCTGTTTCTTCCTCAGTAAAATGGCAGAATCCCTACCCACGTCAAAGTTTTGTTATGAAGACTGCTGCGTTTACCAAATACCTAGCACGAGGCTTACCCCATGTAGGAACGCAGTCAACGTTTTCCCATTTCCCCAGCATTTTCAGGGTCCAGGTTGTGTCCACCGATACTGACACTTCTCTCGTTTCCTCTCGTGTATGGTGCAAGGCTTCAGTATGCTGATGACTTTCAGAATTTGCCCCATGGTTTGAATATGTGGTTACCAAGACAATATTTATTTCAAAAAAATATTGTCCTTAAAAACAAATTTCCAGGCCGGGCACAGTGGCTCATGCCTATAATCCTAGCAGTTTGGGAGGCCGAGGCACGTAGATCACTTGAGGTCAGGAGTTCCAGACCAGCCTGCCCAACATGGTGAAACCCCATCTCTGCTAAAAATACAAAATTAGCTGGGTGTGGTGGCAGGCGCCTGTAATCCCAGCTACTCGGGAGGCTGAGACAGGAGAATCACTTGAACCCAGGAGGCATAGGCTGCAGTGAACTGAGATTGCGCCACTGCACTCCAGCCTAGGCAAGAAGAGTGAAACTCTGTCAAAAAAAAAAAAAAAAAAAAAAATTAGCCAGGTGTGGTGGCAGGCACCTGTAATCCCAACTACTTGGAAGGCTGAGGCAGGAGAATCACTTGAACCTGGGAGGCAGAGGTTGCTGTGAGCCAAGATAGCTCTATTGCGCTCCAGCCTGGGCGACAGAGTAGGACTCTGTCTCAAACACACACACACACACACACACACACACACACACACACACACACACACCCCAAATTTCCCTTTATTTGTTTGTAGGAAGGCTGTAGGGCTTGAATGTGTGCCCTGCAGGGAAGCACACTCTGAGTTTGCACAGCCCTTCCCGCATCTTAGGGCCTGTCCGGCGCAAGGCTGAGTTGAGGGTCTCCCTCTGCGGCGGGTCTCCCTCTGCGGCGGAACTCCCTACGCAGGCGCCTAGACGCAACGGCCGGAACGAGGGCCTCGCACCGGTAGAGGGCGCTGCGGGCCGGCCTTCCTTCGGCTAGGCGAGAGACCCACCTGCAGGGTGTTAGGGGAATTGCAGAGGCAGCCGCCTGCCTCTGACTTGGGCACATTTTTTTTTTTTTTTTGAGACGGAGTCTCGCCCTTTCGTCCAGGCTGGAGTGCAATGGTGTGATCTCGGCTCACTGCAACCTCCGCCTTCCGGGTTCAAACGATTCTCCTGCCTCAGCCTCCCGAGTAGCTGAGATTACAGGCGCCTGCCACCATGCCCAACTAATTTTTATATTTTTAGTACAGACGGGGTTTCACCATGTTGGCCAGGCTGGTCTCGAACTCCTGAACTCGTGATCCTCCCACCTCGGCCTCCCAAAGTGCTGGGATTACAGGCGTGAGCCACTGCGCCCAGCTTTTTTTTTTTTTTTTTTGACGGAGTTTCACTCTCGTTGCCCAGGCTGGAGTGCAACGGCGGATCTCGGCTCACCGCAACCTCCGCCTCCCGGGTTCAAGCGATTCCCATGCCTCAGCCTCCCGAGTAGCTGGGATTACAGGTATGCCCCACCACGCCTGGCTAATTTTGTATTTTTAGTAGAGATGGGGTTTCTCCATGTTGGTCACTATGGTCTCCAACTCCCGACCTCAGGTGATCCGCCTGCCTTGGCCTCCTAAAGTGCTGGGATTACAGGCGTGAGCCACTGCGCCCGGCTGATTTGACACAATCTTAACACAAATGGGAAACCTATTCTCAACTGTCTAATTCTCAAAAAATCTTCCAGAACTAGAGAAAAGCAACATTTTTTTATTCACAAAGGCTTACTGGATTGGGAGTCAAAGAGCTGAGGCTTGAGTTCCGGGACCCAAGTCAGTAATTGCTCAGCAAACTGCTCCTCTGCAGACTTTGGTTTTATCACCTAAGAAATGGGGACCTTCTTTTAAACCCCTACAGAGGGAGCAGGTTGAGGAACCCCATGGTGGACATGACTTCGTTGGTGCCAAGGCCAGTGTCACAGCCAGGACCCAAGTAGGACTCACCCTTCCTGTGCCATTTCATGACCCTGTCCCCAGCTGCCCAACCATGCTGGCCAGGCAGCAGGACTGGCTTCTTCCTGGCTGTTTGTACACCCTCCACACATGGCAACTTCCTCTGCCTCTGTGCCCGTGCATGGACCCGGCACCAGTGTTCTGTCAGTGTTCCTGTCCTAAGGCTGGCCAAAATGCTCCCTGCAGAGAACCAGAAGTCTAGAGATTCAAGGTCTGCTCCCAGGAGGCTTGGTAATTTACTAGTTGTGTGGTCTGGAGCAATAAGCTTTTTCTTTCTGGGCCTCAATTTACCCATATGTAATCTCAGGGCTCTGTACGACATTTTGAAAAACCACATTAAGATGACCAGCTTGGCCAGGAACGGTGGCTCACACCTGTAATCCCAGCACTTTGCGGGGTTGAGGTGGGAGGACCGCTTGAGCTCAGGAGTTTGAGACCAGCCTGGGCAACAGAGCAAGACTCTGTCTCTACAGAAAATAAAAAATTAGCCAGGCATGATGGCGCATGCCTGTAGACCCAGCTACTCAGGTGGCTGGGGTGGGAGGATTGCTTGAGCCCAGGAAGTTGAGGCTGCAGTGAGCCATGATCGCCAATGTGCTCCAGTCTGGGCAACAAGAGACCCTTTATCAACTGAAAAAAAGAAGACCAGCTTGAAGGGGCTTCTCTTCCCTGGCTCCACCTGCTCTTTCCTTCTTTCTCCAAGGTTCTGTCTTCAACATCCAGGAGGATCCAGCCTTCATGGCTCTGCAGATACCTTCCCAGTGTTAGCATTATTATTACCTTGAAGATGGATATTTTCTCCCTCTCCCCTGAGTATCTCAAGATTCCTAGCAAGTAGTGGTCGTCTGGGAGTCAGAGACCTGTGTTCCTGTCCCAGCCTGCCATTTACAAACCATGTAGCCTTGGGCAGCCGGTGAAGGATTCAACCTGTTTTGTGAATCAGGGTTACTGTCTCTCAAGAAAGTTGGAAGGAAAAGGGATCAAACAAGAAAGTGCTTTGTGGCTGGGCATGGTGGCTCACCTGTAAGCCCAACATTTTGGGAGGCTGAGGCTGGAGGATCACTTGAGCCCGGGAGCTTGAGATCAGCCTGGGCAACATAGTAAGACTCCATCTCTACATTAAAAAAAACAGGCTACAGTGAGTCATGACACTGCTGCACTCCAGCCTGGGAGACAGAGTGAGTCCCTGTCTCAAAAAAAAAAAGAAAGTATTTTGTTAAAATGTACATCAGCTCAGACAACAGACTTGCATTTTCCTTCCTCTCTGTTAGTGAAAAACAGAATTGGCCATCTAGCTGCAATAACACTGGTGTTGAGAATATCTAGGTTATCTAGAAATAGTGACCTATTTCCAGTGCTAATAAGGTGAGGACAGTAGGTCTCAGGGTTTAATTTCCCACCCAAGGGTGTAAGGGATGAGTCACTAAGCACTGTCCTGTTATGTTTCAGGATCCCCTGTGGCCTTCTATGCCAGCTTTTCAGAAGGGACGGCTGCCCTGCAGACAGTGAAGTTCAACACTACATACATCAATGTTGGCAGCAGCTACTTCCCTGAACATGGCTACTTCCGAGCCCCTGAGCGTGGTGTCTACCTGTTTGCAGTGAGCGTTGAATTTGGCCCAGGGCCAGGCACCGGGCAGCTGGTGTTTGGAGGTCACCATCGGACTCCAGTATGTACCACTGGGCAGGGGAGTGGAAGCACAGCAACGGTCTTTGCCATGGCTGAGCTGCAGAAGGGTGAGCGAGTGTGGTTTGAGTTAACCCAGGGATCAATAACAAAGAGAAGCCTGCCGGGCACTGCATTTGGGGGCTTCCTGATGTTTAAGACCTGAACCCCAGCCCCGATCTGATCAGACATCATGGACTTGCCCAGCTCTCCTTGGCCTGGGGCTCTGGCCAGGGATGGGCCGGAGGTCATTCAGTTGGTCTGTCTCTTCCCTGGAAACCTTCTGCAAAGACAGTGTGGTGTACGTGGCCTCCTTCTAGCCGCACGGGGCTTGGCCATTTCTCCATGATGAGAAGGACTGGAATGCTTCTCCCGGCAGGACATGGTCCTAGGAAGCCTGAACCTTGGCTTGGCATGCCTTCTCAGACAGCACGGCCTGGGCTCCAACTCTTCGCCACACCCTGTATTCGACAACTTCTTTGGTGTTTTGCTCCTCCTGTGGTTGGAAACTTCTGTACAACACTTTAAACTTTTCTCTTGCTTCCTCTTCTCTTCTCCCTAATCGTATGATAGAAAGACATTCTTTCCCAGGAGGAATGTTTGTTTAAAATGGAGGCAACATTTTGGCCAACACTGGAAAGCACTAGAGGGCAATGGGATTAAACCAACCTGCTTGGTCTCTATTAGTCAGTAATGAAGACTTCAGCCTGGCCAACCAAGGGAAAGGAAATTAATATCTTTAGTTTCAGTCATTCCTTGTATGATATGGTTTAGCCGTGCCCCCACCTAAAATATCATCTTGAATTGTAATCCCTATAATCCCCACATGTCAAGGAAGAGATCAGGTGGAGGTAATTGGATTTTGGGAGCGGTTCCCCCATGCTGTTCTTGTGATAGTGAGTTCTCACGAGATCTGATGATTTTATAAGTTTGATAGTTCCTCCTGTGTTCATTCTCCTTCCTGTCACCTTGTGAAGAAGGTGCCTTGGTTCCTCTTCACTGTCTGCCATGATTGTAAGTTTCCTGAGGCCTCCCCAGCCATGTGGAACAGTGAGTCAATTAAACCTCTTTCCTTTATAAATTATCCAGTCTTGGGCAGTTCTTTATAGCAGTGTGAAAATGGACTAATACACTTGTGTTTATCTGTAATTTAAATTTCATGTCTTTTTCTCCTTGCCTTACGTAGGGTAAAGACCAAGAAATGCCAAACGTGAACTAAAATGTGTAGGGCCTTCCCCTTTTTTACTTCCTCCAGTATCTTAGGACCATCGTAATTCTTGTTAGCATCTCTAACCAGGAGGCAGCTGAGGGAGGAGGGAAGGAAGACTGTAAAAATCCCTCTCACTAATGATCAACTTTGGAATACAGTGATGCCCTTCAAATCTCTGCCTCATTTACTTCTGGAGGGAAAAAATAATTGGTAGAGTAGGTAAAAAAATATGGGACAACGTGAAACTATGTGGGTAAATGTGACTGATTCTTCCAGGCCCTGTTATGTAGAATGATTTCCGTTCATTTTACATAAAACACTCGGAAGCTTCCACACTAGGCAAAGACACTAGTACTGGACTAGACAGTACAGCTCATAGCTGCAATTATTCCTGTAATATACCAGCATATGGTTTTCAAAAAATTTCAGATCCTATAGCAAACCGACCTGAGAAAACAGTCATCTAGCTATCAGAAACAAGGGTTTTTTTGGTATTAGGTACTCAAAATTTGTTGAATATAGTCTTCTCTATAAGAAAATCAGATTGCTGAGGCAGGAGAATCACTTGAACCCAGGAGGCGGAGGTTGCAGTGAGCTGAGATCGTGCCACTGCACTCCAGCCTGGGAGACAGAGCGAGACTCTGTCTCAAAAAAAAAAAAGAAAAAAAAAAATCAGATTGGACTTCGTAGTGAGTTGCTTGTTGGTGTTAACAAGGTTACCAGCACTTCTCATTGTTTGCTAGGAGTCATTACTTCACTTGTTCCTCAGAATTTATTTAGCACTAAGTTTTGTGCACTCACTGTGCTAAAACATCGGTGTTAAAAGGAACAGTATGCCAGGCCACACTGCTAATGTTTGACATGGGGTAAATCACAACCTCTCTTGAACTCTGTCTTTAGTGTGAGGTGGTTGATCTTACAGCTCTAATTAGGTATTCCAGCATTCTTTTTTGAGATGGAGTCTTGCTCTGTCAGCCATGCTGGAGTGTAGTGGCGCAGTCTCGGCTCACTACAACCTCTGCCTCCCAGGCTCAAGCAATTCTCCTGCCTCAGCCTCTCGAGTAACTGGGATTAGCGGCACCCACCACTATGCCTGGCTAATTTTTGTATTTTTAGTAGAGACAAGTTTTCACCATGTTGGCCAGGCTGGTCTCGAATTCCTGACCTCAAATGATCCTCCCGCCTCAGCCTCCCAAAGTGCTGGAATTACAGGCGTGGACCACCACGCCTGGCCTCTGGCATTTTATTATCTTAACCACAGATTTAAATATCACCCACCCCCAGTGCAGCTCTCAGTTACCAAGACCAATTCTGCCCCAAGGCATGAAGCAGTTGGCCACGCCAGAACAAAGATTAGAAGCCCAGTAGCAGGTGAGCCTTGCTGCTGCAGACTGTGCTGTGTCTTCTTTCTGCTCAATCGTGCAGTGACTGGTCAGGCCCTGCTGGTAACAGTTGAGACATCAGGTAATGCAGTCTTATCCTTTGGAAGTTACCTCCCATAGTAAATGAAGTGAACTGATCCCTTCCGGAAGGGGTACATGTCATCCAACCCTCATACACTTGGTCCTCTTTGAGAGGAAGGTTATACATGAATGTGCTAACTCTGCCAACAGCATGGCTGTGTCACTCCAGAAGCTTCTGGGATAACTAGAGAAATAATGGTTCTTCTAGACAGGGTGTTTTCCATGCAACAAAACATATATGACTGCATTTCACAAAATCTTAACATCAAGTTTAAGGGCAAATTTTCTGTTTAAACGGTCCTACAATTAGGACCCCAGATTAGCAAGAATTCCGAAGTTCATCTGATACACTTCCTGTCTCCACCTGGGTGGAGGCTCCTTCTGACTGTACTGCAAGCAGACCCCCGTTACCCAGACCAGTGGTCAGCACCCTCACTGTGGCACCCAAAACAACACAACGGACGGAGCACACAGTGGTACCCGCAAACCTGATGTGGAAAAAATATTTTAAAATCCCCAAATTGGTGGCTCATGCCTGTAATCTCAGTACTTTGGGAGGCCGAGGCGGGCGGATCACCTGAGGTCAGGAGTTCAAGACCAGCCTGGCCAATGTGATGAAACCCCGTCTCTACTAAAAATACAAAAATTAGCCAGGCATGGTGGCGGGCGCTTGTAATCCCCACTACTCGGGAGGCTGAGGCAGGAGAATCACTTGAATCCGGGATGCAGAAGTTGCAATGAGCCGAGATCGAGCCATTGCACTACAGCCTGCGCAACAAGAGCGAAACTCCACCTCAAAAAAAAAAAAAAAAAAAAAAAAATCGCCAATTGGAAAATGAGATGGTACCATAAGTACATCAGGACATTTTAGTAATTCCTGAAAAATAGAAGGGATCAGGTCTGAAATGAAACAGCAACAGGAAATCATGACCCCAAACATGTGAGACTGCTGGGGAGATGGGAGTGCTTTGGGGGGAGCCCCAAACTCAAACCCAGCCCTTGAGACATGTTGGGGAGGCAAGGGTTGAAAAACTAACTATTGGGTACTATGTTCAGTATGTGGGTGATGGCATCATTCATACCACAAACCTTAGCATCACACAACATACCTAGGTAACAGACCTGTACATGTAGCCCCTGAATCTAAAAAGTTGAAAACAAAAACACACAAAAACCAACCCTAGAACAGTTCCACCATCACCACAAAGAAAAAAATAAACACACTTGGGGTCACTGTGTGCCAGAACTCCAGCCCTGCCATCGGCTCTGAACCCCAGGTACACAGCAGCTGCTGGGCCTCTGGAAGCAGGGAGCCCCCATACCCTGACAAACGCGCCCTTAACAAACCTGCAGGGGCCAATCCCAAGTTGTCTGCAGAAACCACAACATAATGTCAAAGTCACTCCTACTGTTAGATTTTATTTCAGAAGCAGTGTGAAGAGGCTACATAGCTCGTGACATGTTTCTTAGAACTCTCCTTTTCTCAGCCTCTGCACCCTCTGTTGTCTTTAGCTCAAAAACGGAAAAGCTCTCCCCGCTGTAGCCTGAGCACCACCCTCCTTCCATCCCCTCCATCAAGAAAGCTCCCCAAACCTGGCTTGACAATGACTCAGCTCTCTTGGAGGGGGTAGTGGAGGTGGATGAATGCGGCAGGGAAAGCCAGAATCCTTCTGAGAAGGAAAGGGGAAATGAGGCCAGCATGGTGGCTCATGCCTGTAATCATAGCCCTTTGGGAGGCTGAGGCAGGAGGATCGCTTGAGGCCCAAAGTTTGAGGTTGAAGTGAGCTATGACTGTGCCACTGTACCCCAGCCTGGGTGACAGAATGAGACCCTATCTCAAACAAACAAAAAACCCAACCACACCAAAATAACAATTAGCAAAACTTCAGTAAGGTCTATAGATTATGGTATTGTTGGTCATTGCTATTGTATCAATGTGAACTTTCCTGGTTCTGATAATTGTACATAATTGGTTAAGTCATAGAACATCCCTGAAGTATTTAGGGATAAAGGGGTATTAGCTCTGTAATTTGCTTCTAATAGGTCAGAAAAAAATGTGTGCATACACGATACACAGACATTACAAACATTACAAGATGAGTCTCTGTGACTCCTGTACACACACACAGAATGACAAGGCAATTGTGCAATGTTAGCAGTTTATGAATCTGGGTGAAGGGTAAATGGCAGTCCTTATACTATTCATGAAACTTTAATGGAAGCCTGGAATCATTTCAAAATAAAACATTTAGCTGTTGAAATAAACTCAGATGGGCTGACAAAAGTAGAAGGTAGGATGAAACACAGGAGAAGCATAGTAACAATTACGGAAGAAACATCTAGGGGACCTGAGATTTGTTCTAGAAAGTTCTAGAAAGAGAAAAGGAAAAGAAAGAAAAAAGGGAAGAAACAAAAGAAATAATGGGAGAAAATTTCCCAGGTCTAACAAAAGACCTCATTAGTACTAAGAAACAGAATGAATATATTTAGATATGGCCAGTTTCAACTTCCAACATCAAGAATAAAAAGAAAATTCTATTTCTTGAAAGTAAGTTACCCTGTATAACATGTCATTTATTAGATCCACATCAGACTTCTCACCGGCGACAAGGGATGCTAGAAGATCATGGAGTATCATCTTCAGAGTTAGATTCTATCTTCAGCCAAACTCCTAGCCAAGTATGAGGACAGGATCAAGTAATAAAAATTGCTTTTGAAATGTCTGATTAAAATCCCTCCCACAGCAGTGTAGGTCTTTTGGTGGAGACTTCCATTTTTTTATGTTTTTCAACACTGACCTGCATTTCAGTCATACAGTGGAGCAACAGATGTCATCATATGGATTCTAAATTGGCTTTTAAAAATGGCTCTTCCATTAAAGAAAAACAAGGGGGGCCCAACTTTTTCTTCACATTACTTGAATATGTACATACATACATATATATATATTTATTTATTTATTTATTTTTATTTTATTATTTTTTTTGAGAGATGGAGTCTTGCTCTGTTGCTCAGGCTGGAATGCAGTGGTGCGATCTCAGCTCACTGCAACCTCCACCTCCTGGGTTCAAGCTATTCTCCTGCCTCAGCTTCCCAAAGAGCTGGGACTACAGGCGAGTACCACCACACCCAGCTAATTTTTGTACCTTAGAGACAGGGTTTCACTGTATGCTGGCCAGGCTGCTCCTGACTTCAGGTGGTCTGCCCGCCTCGGCCTCCCAAAGTGCTGGGACTAGAGGCGTGAGCCACTGCACCCGGCCGAAAATATTTTCAATATAAACATTCCATATTGATTTTCAGATGTTAACACTTTGAGCTTCCTGCATAACATTTAGAATGTGAGCCAGGCATGGTGGCATGGTCCCAGCTACTCAGGAGGCTAAGGTGGGAGGATGGCTTGAGATCAGGAGTTTGAGGCTACAGCATTATGATTGTGCCTGTGAACAGCCGCTGCACACTAGCCTGGGTGACAGTGCGAGACTGTCTCTAAAAAAGACAAAATTAGGATATAGGCACTGAGGTGGATGTAGGGACATTGAGAGATATGGAATTGACTTAGATTTCATTTGAACAAAGACCAAGAAGCTGCTAAGATTCAGAGGAGCAATGGGTTGATGGAATATGTGAATTAACAATTCCTATGTCAAAAGGAGATTATGGGCTGGGTGCAGTGGCTCACGCCTATAATCCCAGCACTCTGGAAGGCCAAGGTGGGCAGATCACCTGAGGTTGGGAGTTCGAGACCAGCCTGGCCAACATGGTAAACCCCGTCTCTACTAAAAATACAAAATTAGCTGAGTGTGGTGGTGCACACCTGTAATCCCAACTTCTCAGGTGGCTGAGGCAGGAGAATTGCTTGAACCCGGGAGGCAGAGGTTGCAGTGAGCTGGGATCACCCCATTGCGCTCCAGCCTGGGTGACAGAGCAAGACTCCATCTAAAGAAAAAAAGATTATGAATGAACCTTTCAGCCCTAGTCCTTGCTCCCTTCCAAAAATATTTCTTATATGTGCCATTGCACTTGAAATAAGCCGCCATCTGGATCCCAGCATCGAGGTGACTCTCCCACTTCTGCTTATACCAGCACTCACACATTTAAGTCTCCATGCCTGCAGTAGTGCCGCTGACAATAGGTGGCCTCTGCTCACTGCTGGCCACTTTCAGCGGATCATGTCCACCCAGTCAACACTGTATGCTCCAAGGGCTGAGCCAAGGCTGTGTAGGAGAGTGCACCTAACTTGATATAAGGATGACATGTCAGAAATGGTCAATATGCTACTACTATCAGCAGACAAATGTTTCTCCAAGTGAAGACTTAGTAACTGACTTAGTGTCTGCTTGAAACTATCTACAAGGATTAAACCTATTTTGGAAGAACAAGGATTAGACAATTGTTTCTTAATGTCTGCTCTATTAATAATATTAAAGAAACCGGCCAGGCGTGGTGGCTCACTCCTGTAATCCCAGGACTTTGGGAGGCTGAGGTAGGCAGATCACTTGAGGTCAGGAGTTCGAGACCAGCCTGCGCCAACATGGTGAAACCGCATCTTTACTAAAATACAAAAATTAGCCGGGTGTGGTGGTGCACACCTGTAATCCCAACTACTCGGGAGGCTGAGGCAGGAGAATCACTTGAACCCAGGAGGCAGAGGTTGCACTGAGCCAAGATCACGCTACTGCACTCCACCCTGAGTGACAGAGCAAGACTGTCTCAAAAAAAAGATTGAAAAGAAACACTCAAATGTATATAGTGGTAATGTCTGGCAATAGAATTTTGAGTGATTTTTATTTGCTTTATTATTTCCTGTTGTTTTCCAAATTTTCTGCCATGAGTACATTTCCATAATCAGAAAACAATGTTTTGACCGGGCATGGTGGCTCATGCCTGTAATCTCAGCACTTTGGGAGGCCAAGGCAAGTGGGCCACCTGAGGTCGGGAGTTCGAGACCAGCCTGGTAAACATGGTGAAACCCTGTCTCTACTAAAAATACAAAAAATTAGCCAGGCATGGTGGCAAACACCTGTAGTTCCAGACTGGGGAGGCTGAGGCAGGAGAATTGCTTGAACCCAGGAGGCAAAGGTTGCAGTGAGCTGAGATCGTGCCATTGCACTCTAGCCTGGGCAACAAGAGCAAAACTCCGTCTCAAAAAAAAAAAAAAGAAAACAATGTTTTGTCTTGTTTTTTAAAGGAAAAACCCCTGAACTGTGATAGGTTTCGAAGTTCTCTATCTCCACAATGCAAGCGTGTACCTACCTGTGCTCCATACTGGGTTTCTGGTAGTTGAAGTGTACATCTCAGGAACATATGTATGTACACTAACTTAATTGTTATAAAAATCTCAACAGATGACTTTTGATGCACAATACCGTCTGAGTGTAGCATCACAAAACACATCACTAAAGTGTACTAAAATAAGGTTATTTACTTCAAAATGATACATTGGACATAATCTGTATATAGAACAAAGCAAGTAATGGTAAACTTAGTAAGGCACCTTTAAACCCGATGCTGTACAAAATACATTTAGTGTGTTACATGTCAAAGACGAATCTATGTTTTTGGTGTTTTACAATTGCCTGATAAAACTGCTTGCTTTTACCCTTCTTTCAATGCCTATGTACAGTTTTCCCTAATGAAGCAATAATGATATTTCCATCTTATACAATATATACTACATTTTAGTTTTTAAATGGGCCAGGACAAAGGTCACTAAAAGGGCTTAAATAATTCCATAGAAAACAGAATACAGAGCATAAGCTAAAATTACAATAGTTAATCCTTTACAAGAGCCATATTCACATACTTTCCTTATGGGACCATCATTACACGTGGCTTCACAGGATGCTGCGCTGGATTTTGGTTCTTAGGAACACACCTCCTCCCTGCAGTCTCCACTGTGACTCTCACAGCAGCACCGAGGCAAGAGACGAGCTGTGGCGCTGCTATTTCAACACCGGACTCAAAGTAAGTAATCAATATGACCACTTTTAAACACTACGAGGGCTATCATAATCTTCTGTTAAAATAAAAGTCATTTCTGCTGTTGAAATGATTTTAGATATTTAGAAACATTTCAAAACAACATCTATGAAGTATGTTTATGAAAGCTGCCCTGGAATAAATTATTCAATATCAAATTTGATCCTGGGACAACTCAAAGATGCATGATTCTTTAAAAACTATAGTGCATTTTTGTTCTAAACAGAACAAAGCATCTGAAGAAAAGTACTGACTGTTAAGAGTAAATCAAAATTTGGCACGTTCTAGGAAAACAATTTTAAAAAACTATAGGTCACTTTCTAAGTTTAGAAACACTTCTGGACACTGGAAAGGCAATGTAAAATACTGATTAAAATAACTTTTGTGAAAATATTTCCAAAGAAATCGGATGCAAGTTTTCTACATCAGAAACTTGTTCAGTAAGAAAGCATAGTAAAAGCTTAGAATAAACAAACTGAAGGAAACCCTAATATGCCTTTAATCCTACAGCTATTTGCCAGCATAAAGAGAATTCACAAGGAGAACTCTCTTTGAGGGTTAACTTTTCCTGTTTATAGTCAGGTGGTTTGGGTTGTTTGCTTTTATATTTTAATTATTTAAAGAGCTATCTGAATGAAGCTACACACTTTAAAAACACTAAATTACAAGTGGGACCAAATAATGGCTTCCAAGGTTTTACAAATTTACTAACTATGGTACTACATAATACTTCTTCTTGCTGGCCTATCATATTCTTCAAATATTTCACTTACTCGATGAGCTTCAAATTTAAGAATAAGAGTGGAAAGGAGAGACAAAAACTAAGTTTAATGCAACATTTTTGTTTTTTGCTATTTGTTTATTTGAGATGGAGTTTCGCTCTTTTGCCCAGGCTGGAGTGCAGTGGCACGATCTTGGCTCACTGCAACTTCAACCTTCTGGTTTCAAGCAATTCTCCTGCTTCAGCCTCCCGAGTAGCTGGGATTACAGGCACCCGCCACCATGCCTGGATGAGTTTTTTATTTTTAGTAGAGATGGGGTTTCACCATGTTGGCCAAGCTAGTCTTGAACTCCTGACCTTGTGATCCACACGCCTGGCCCCATTTTTAGATTAAGATTCCAAAGATGGCAGCATTTGCTTTTTACAGAACATGTTATACTAGAAAATGTTTTTTACTGAGCAAGTTTCTAAGATTAACTCTTGATATCACTTTTACTAGACCAAGTTAATTTTAAAAAACCGTAATAGTGGCCTCATATACTGGCTGTAATTTTTTGCTTCCACATACCATTTGTACATTTCCAATAAACTTTGCCTGTCTTTATATTTTTATTAAGATGACAAATGACTTTAAAGATTTATGGTATCAAGTCAAAAGTAAACCAAGATTTAAGTAAATTGGGTGTTCTAAGTGCAATCATATCATACGGAAACTCAGATTAAAATATTTGTATTTCTCAGTATACATATGGGGAAAAATTCTGAAAAAGCAAGTTATTGGGTATTATCCATATGCAAATTTACTTATCTTGATGAACACTTCAGACTTTAATTATGGTAGATGAAACTTATTAATCAAAATGGTTAAGGCAAGTTTCAAATTTGTGAAATTTGATGTGCAGACAAATTTGTAAGTTTTAACCTTAAATGACAGTCAAATTTTGGTAATGGGTAGACATATGCTGATTTCCTGCCGTTTAATTTAAACCTTTTTGATGATGTTGTGATATAATCACATTTATTTTATGTTATAATCAAATAAAACTATCTCACTTGATGTACTCTTGAGTTGTTTGCTCAGAATAGATTAATATTTAAAAGGCATTAAAGAAGTATAAGTTTATGTAAACCAGATTTCTTGAGATAACAAGGCATCTATAAAATATGAACCATTTTATTGAAGAACAGTTTTACAGTGTAGCTACAGATACTGACTAGATACTAAATATTTCTGCCTGATTTTTCATTGTCTTCACAAGTTAGGGAACAGAAATCAAAAAACCAAAAATCTCAAATGATTTAGATGTCCAAAACATATTTAACAGTTGATAAATTTATATCAGCTCTGACATATAAATTTCTAATTAGAGAATCCTTTCATTTGAAAAAATTGAGATGATATTACCCTAATGAAGTTTTTGGCTTTAGTTAACAAAGTCCTGGATTTGATATATTACTTTGAATGCATTAATTCTGAAAATTCATATTTAGTTCTACTTTATAACATTTCTTCTCTTAAGGATGGGATGTGAGGTACACATGAGCTGGTTTCTACAGTATCAATGTATGTACATATATAAAGTATGGTTGTAAAGGAGTGGGTGATTTGCAAATAAAGCACATTATACACAAAATATAAATAACTTCCCTTTTAAAAGTTACTGAGAATAAAGAATACAGAACACGGTTATAGGCACTTACATTGCTATCAAATGCAGGGATTCACTTCAATAAGAAGTGCTTTCTTTGTAAGCATGGTTCATGGCATTAGAAGCTCCAACTTTGGAGAGGATGCTTTCCATGACAAAAATAATAACCACAAAAAAATGGTGATTAAAGGAAAACGATCCAAATTTACAGATGCTTTAAACTTCTTTTGGCCTTGGCATCAGCTTTCATGTTCAAAAATAAAGCTGGTGGGGAAGCTATCTCACTTGCAAGGTAAATGGCTTGTATGAGATTGGCGAATCTTGGTCAGATATTGTATTTTTAAAGCACAAAACCACCGGCCACCAATATCTTCTTGTGCATGCATATAAATTATTTTCTTCTAATTCAAATGGCAGCAGAGGAATCCTGGCGTGCATGTGCATGGAGACACACACATATCACTAAGGAGGCAGGACAAACTATCATAAACTAAGCAGTATCCCAAACACATCATCATCTATAGGCTGTTTTACAAAGGTAGAATACAAACGAACTGAATGTCTCAGGTAAAAGGCAAAGTCTATTTCTCCATCTCTGCTGCACTCATTTATCTTCTTAAGGCTTTCACAGAAAGCACCATTTTATGAACAGGCAATTCAGTACCCAGAGCTTGACTGGAGACACTAATCAGGATTGAAGTCTTGATGCAGTTCATAAAAACCCATTTAAAAAAAGGCATCAAAAACCACATTTAAAATAAAGCTGTCCATATATAAAGAATGAAGTGTTTAGAAGTTCCCAGCTTGTATTCTAATAAGAGTACTGAAAGGTTTAATATTAGCAGCCTGTGAACACGTAGTGAAGAAAGAGTCTGAGAACCACGTTAACATCCTTATTCCACTCTAATTCCACCCATGCCATGGGTAAAAACAGTTCTTGCAGTCTAGAGTTTCTCCTCCGATGGTTTAACCGTCAGATTTTTACATCTTGGGATTCAACCATCTTGGCAAGCGTCTTCTTAATTCTCAACGCTGTGAGTCTGGAGGCTGGATTGTGGGCCCAGCATTCTGACATTAGCTTCAAAACTGCTCGTAGACACTGAAAAGTAAAGAGATGTTTAGTGAGCAGAGAATATCTTTGGTGGCATTTACCAATCACTTCTTCAGGGGACTGAGTTCCACTCACTTCATCACTGTTCCACCGATTAGACACAATTGGCCGCAAACGTTTGACACACACAACCTCACGCATATCTTCGTATGACGGATCACTCGGTACCATGTTGTAATATGGCAATTGGTACTCTTCCACGATCCCTATAAGGGAGTGAGAAAACACGGGCATAAAAATGGTTGCTGGACAAAATATACCAATCTAGTAAGCATCTTTTGCTAAACTATGGAACTAAAACGGATTCTTACACAAGAAAAAATACAGACACGATGATTCACTCTTAATAGTAGATGTATGTTTTTCTCTTATTTATGTCCAACTATTTCCTCTACCTCCACCAGGGATGTCATCACAACTGTGATAGAGTCCATCAACAAAGGGCATATCAATCTTCCTTAAAAAAAAAAATAAGCAAGGCGAAATCAGCCACTTACCCTAAAGTATAATTATTTACTTATATGGTTGTTCCTACTAATTAATAGTTTTTATTATTTTGTTTCATTTTGCTCTGCAGTAGAAAGACTTATGAGGTGCAGATAAGGGTTCACACAGCAGGCCTGAGACCTTCCCTTAGGAAAGGCGGCTTGCAAGGTTTGGCCTTGGCCAGTGCCTGGGTACACAAATGGTAAACAGTTCCCTAAATGGATACCAAACTTCCCGGAAACGGTGAGGGTGACTCACCACTCCTGGGCTGCTTGTGCAAACAATGTGGTGTGTACTGCACGTCTGCTTTCCTGCTGGAATTCTGGTACATGCCAGGCAGAGGATACCTATGTGACCAGCCTCCAGTAAAATCTCTGGGTGCCAAGTCTCTAAGGAGCTTTCCCAAATGAGAACACTTTGTATGTGTTGTCACAACTCGTAGGAGGAATGAAGCACGCCCTGACTCCACTGGTACAGGACCCCGGGAAGCCTCTCCTGGTTTTCTAAACTTGGCTGATTTTGATTTGTATCCTTTCACTGGGATAAATGTTAGCCATTGGGACAACCACATGCCGAGTCCTGTGGTCCTTCAAGTGAAATCACACAACCTGGGGGCGGTCTTGGGGACTCTGACATATGTGACATCTAAAATACGTAACTGCCAGCAATTGCACTCCTAGGTGTATACCCAAAAGAAAGGAAATCAGCTAACCGAAGAGATACCTGCACCCTCATGTTTGCTGCAGCACTGTTCACAATAGCCAAGATGTGGAAGCAACCTAAGTGACCATCAACAGATGAACAGATCAAGAAAATTTGGCACCTACACACAATGGAGTATTATTCAGCCAGAAAAAAAGAATGAGATTCTGTCTTCTGAAATAACATGGAGGAACTGGATGTCATAACATTAAGTAAAATAAGCCAGGCACAGAAAGACAAACTTCACATGTTCTCACTTACTTGTGAGATCTAAAAATCAAAATGACTGAACTCATGGAGATAGAGAACAGAAGGATGGTTACCAGAGGTTGGGAAGGGTAGCAGCGGATCGGGGGGGATGTTTAATGAGTAGAAACAAAATAGAAGAATGAATACGTATTTGGTATTTGATAGCACAATGGGGGCGGGGGGACTACAGTTAGTAATAATTTAATTGTACACTTAAAAATAACTCAAGGAGTATAACTACTTGGTGAAACAAAGGATAAATGTCTGAAGGGACAGATACCCAATTCTCCAAGATGTGATTATTACACACGGCATGCCTGTATCAAAATAGCTCCTTATCCAATAATATATACACCTACTATGTGCCCACAAAAATTAAAAAATAAAAAGTTATATAACTGGAGCTGTTATTTTTTAAATGATGGGTAAATAAACATAATCAGAAACTACTCAAACTCCTACCTCCTGTGATACAACGACGAGCCATCTCCCAAATGATCAGGCCGAAGCTGTAGATGTCAGCCATGATGTAGGGCTGGAAGTGGTTTTTGTTCAGGCTTTCGTCCAGCACTTCTGGAGCCATGTAGCGTTTGGTGCCCACCCTGGTATTCAAGGGCACATCAACTTCATTTGTGTCGCTGAAACAAAAGAAAGCCAAGGTCCAAGTTGAGGGCCAAGAATAAAATAGTTTATCTTGTATTTTTGTCCTATTTTATAAAAGCTTCTTTTTCTCCTTGGGGCCAGATGTATTGTGGAATTTAGCATTTTTCAGATTTTTCTTTAAATACATGCTACATACTACACGACATCCTCGGCAGAATTGGGGCAGCACTCTTAATCCAACTCAGTACTCAGTACTGTGTCTACAGCAAAACACTAAGTGCGATAATCCTCCTCAACTGGATAAGGGCAATACACACCTCACATCCATTCAGGTCAGGTTTTGTCACTAAATAAGTTTGGTGTCTAAGAAAGAGGACAACACTGAATATAAGATAAAGTAAAGCCAGGCACGGCTGCTCATGCCTGTAATCTCAGCACTTTGAGAGGCCGAGGCGGGCGGATCACCTGAGGTCAGGTGTTCAAGATCAGCCTGGCCAACATGGTGAAACACTGTCTCTACTAAAAATACAAAAGTTAACCGGGGTGCTGGCACATGACTATAATTCCAGCTACTTGGGAGGCTGAAGCACGAAAATTACTTGAACCTGGGAGGTAGAGACTGCAGTGAGCCGAGACCATGCCACTGTACTCCAGCCTGGGCAACAGAGTGAGAATCTGTCTCAAAAAAAAACAAAAGAAAAGAAAAGAAAAAAAAAAAAAGATAAAGTAGTAGATAATTATGTCTGAGAAGTGGTGAATATGAAAATACAAGAGGAATCGTTTGCTTTTACCACTCTCATATGATACACGAAGGCTTTGTGACATAGGATTACATTTTCTTCTTTATGGGTCCCATCAACACAGTTCTGTTGTTAGCAATGTTTACATGATCATACTGACAATTAGTAATAATTACTCTAAAGCAGTGATCAATATAATGAGTTGTATTTTCTTATAGCATCTGATAAATATCTGAGCCAACAAATACTACACTGACTCAGAACACTGTAACAGATTTAAATGTCTCTTACAGTTGTTTTAAAGACTGGTACTTTTATATTATAGCCTAAAATGAATTCTGAAATGTAAAGCAGCCACTCCATTCTAGAATTACAAGATTAAAATGGTTTCAAAGGTTTCCTAAAAATTTGTAATTTCTAACACTTACATTTGTTTTAAAATACTGACACCATCAAGTGGTGACAGAAAAATGACATCCTTATCTCTACTGCTTACAGGTGTGTAAACTGAGGCACACTCCTGAAAGAAGTAATATGCAACATACCATAGTTTAATATGTATAAACTCACTGCCTCAGCAGGCCCTTCTCTAGGAATCCATCATGAAGAAATGCTTGTACAAGTGCACAGGGATCAAATATATAATATATGGTTAAAATACCACAATGTTCATTAAAAAACTTTTTCATAATCAACTGAAGACACCTTTAATGTTCATCAGTTGGGTCTTAAGAATAAACTACAGTACCTCCACATATGGAAAACTCTGTATCTGTTAACAAGAATGAAGTAGATTTACATCAGCTGAAACGGAAGGACAGCTAAGACTATATGGCTCACACCTGTAATCCCAGCACTTTGGGAGGATCAGCTGAGCCTAGGAGTTTGAGACCAGCCTAGGCAACACAGTGAGACCCCATCTCCACAAAAAATAAAAACGTTAGCTAGGTGTGGCAGTGCATGCCTGTAGTCCCAGCTACTCAGGAGGCTGAGGTGGGAGGATTGCTTGAGCCCATGAGGTCGAGGTTGCAGTGAGCTAAGATCACACTACTATATTCCAGCCTGGGCAACTGCGTGAGACACTGTCTTAAAAAAAAAAAAAAAAAAAAAACCTATATATATATATCAAGAATTATGTATAGGAGGAGTAGGACACAATTTTTGTAAAAAGAACAAAATCCCCCCAACTATACATTTATGTAACTAAAAACGAGCATATGCACATTTTTAGAATTCCATTATCTTGAATACAAATAGGGAAATATCTTTTGGAGATTAAAATAATTTCAAAACAGTGGGGCAAAGAACCACTCACCTGTTGAATTTAACAGCAAGGCCCAGGTCAGCAATGCAGCAACTCCCATTTTTCTTGATGAGGATGTTTTTGCTCTTTAGGTCTCGATGAGCAATTGCGGGCTTTCCTTGGGTGCCATAAATTTCTGTGTGCAGGTGGCACAGACCACAGGCAGCTGAATAAGCCAATTTAAGCAGGGCTCTGGTGTCCAGTGTAGCACATTTCAGGAAGTCATAGAGAGATCCATTTTCATGGTAATCAGTAATCAAATAGAGCTGAGTCCAGGAACCTGTACCTTTAATGTCTGCCGCTATGAAACCTGTCCAGTTGATGAGTTTAAAAGGTTAGTTATCATCAGAGATGGCTAGGGAGAAGTAATGCTCATTCTGGATACCGAGAAAAACTTAGGTATCATGTGCAGATAGTGAAACTTTAATTTGCCTGACACCAAGTCGTGAATGTGTTACTAAAAATTTTATTTCTACATTTACACATATAACTGTACTTCTACAATAAATTTATTATAATCTTAATAATCATGAAAGTGATAATATGATTAAGAAAAAGATCATATATGCCGGGCGTGGTGGCTCACACCTGTAGCACTTTGGGAGGCCGAGGCGGGAGGATCACTTGAGGTCAGGAGCTCGAGACCAGCCTGGCCAACATGGCAAAACCCCGTCTCTACTAAATATACAAAAATTAGCTGGGCATGGTGGCACGTGCCTGTAGTCCTGGCTACTCTGCAGGCTGAGGCAAGAGAATCATTTGAATCTGGCGGCAGAGGTGGCAGTGAGCCAAGACAGCGCCACTGCACTCCAGCCCGAGTGACAGAATGAGACTGTCTCAAAAAAAAAAAAAACAAAAAAAGAAAAGAAAAAAAGATCACATGTTATACAAATAACCTGGAGAATATTATCAACCTACATGATTCTCTAGTGGAAAAGGCTCTCAATTTCAAAGCAAAAAGTGGACACTTTAATAAAATTAAGAATGTTCAACTAAGAGCTCCTAATTAAGCCAACTCCCATTTGCCCATCAGTGACTCATCACAGCTGCCTTTTCAGTCTGGCTCCTTGACTGCCAGGTCCACAGTCTGCTCTTTTCCTTTCTCTCCTACCCTCTTCCCTCCAGAAAAAGGTCAGTGAACGCTATGCACTGAGCTGAACAGTGCTCCCCGACAAAATTCACGTCTAAAATCCATGTCATCTATAAACGTGACCTTATTTGGAAAGAGGGTCTTTGCAGAT
This sequence comes from Symphalangus syndactylus, assembly GCF_028878055.3. Taxonomy (NCBI): domain Eukaryota; kingdom Metazoa; phylum Chordata; class Mammalia; order Primates; family Hylobatidae; genus Symphalangus; species Symphalangus syndactylus. The sequence goes on from NC_072426.2 coordinate 87,011,445, forward strand.
GTAATCAAGTTAAGATGACTCATACAGGATTAGGGTGGACCCGAATTCAATGGCTGGTGATGTTATAAGGTCGAAATGTGGACCCAGGCACCCAGGGAGAAGGCCACCTGATGACAGAAATGGAGACTAGAGTGTTGTCTATACTAAGCCAAGGAACACCAAAAATTCCTGGCAACCACCGGTAGCCAGAGGAGGCAAGGAAGGCTCCTCCCCTAGAGTATTCAGAGACACAACAGCTCTGCCAACACCTTGGTTTTAAACTTTTAGCCTCGAAAATTGTGAGTGAATACGTTTTGGAGGTTGAAGCCACCCAGTTTGTGGTAATTGATACAGTAGCCCTAGGAAACTAATACAATTGCCTGCTTGGCAACATGCTATGTGCTCTCCAAATTAAAGGGAGGAAAACAGGAGGTGAAGGGAAAAGAAAACTCAGGATAGCCAGGTCGGCTTATGTACCTGACTGACCAGCTCATACCTAAATTACTTTGCTATTGTGTAAATGTGGAAATGGGGGGAAACACACATTAAACACAGAACGTACAATGAAACTGCATGTTGGGCTGTTGAGCTTATTAAAGGGAAAAGGCATATATGTTAATGTTACCCTAAATCACTGCTTAAATTATCTATAAAAGACTGGGTTTTCATTACTATGGGAGTAAGTCCAATAAACTAGTATTATTTTCCATTTGAAACTCACTGCTGTTTCTTCAGCTGGTTAGTAAAGAAAGAGCTTGGTTGGCATTCCAGACTATGTTTTATTTAAACCATGGATTCTACTAGGTTTCCTTTAGCCAAATGTATATAGTTGAACTCACACGTTTTCAAAGCACATATGGAGGCTTCCACCTGTACCCCACTAACCTTGTCAAACATGAAATTGACTGAATCAGTGTGTACCCACCAAGTATGTTTTCATGGCGCATTAGCACAGTTTGGTAGATTTCTGTTTCTCGAAACCAGCTGGCTTCTTCAGTGGTAAAGAATACTTTCACTGCCACTTTTTCGCCACGCCATTTACCCATCCATACTTCTCCATATCGGCCTTTACCAACTTGCCGGACCATCTGAATCTGTTTGGCAATAGTTCGCTGAACCTTTATAGAAAAAAGTAAAAGGTTTGAGCTCTTGATGAAAGAAACCCATTGGCCGGGCTCGGTGGCTCAAGCCTGTAATCCCAGCACTTTGGGAGGCCGAGGTGGGCAGATCACGAGGTCAGGAGATCGAGACCATGGTGAAACCCCATCTCTACTAAAAAATACAAAAAATTAGCCGGGCGCAGTGGCTGGCTGCCTGTAGTCCCAGCTACTCGGGAGGCTGAGGCAGGAGAATGGCATGAACCCGGGAGGCGGAGCTTGCAGTGAGCCGAGATTGCGCCACTGCACTCCAGCCTGGACGACAGAGCAAGACTCCGTCTCAAAAAACAAAAAAAACAAACAAAGAAACCCATTAAGATTGGCAAAGGGGTGGTCCATCTCATCAAAAAGCACAGTATACCCAACCAACTCCAGTTAAAAACTTATAATGTACTTTTTTTTTTTTTTTTTTGAGATGGAGTCTCGCCCTGTCGCCCAGAATGGAGTGCAGTGGTGTGATCTTGGCTCACTGCAACCTTCACCTTCTAGATTCAAGTGATTCTCCTGCCTCAGACTCCCAAGTAGCTGGGATTACAGGCACCCACCACCATGCCCAGCTAATTCTTTTGTATTTTTAGTAGAGATGGGGTTTAGCCATGTTGACCAGGCTGGTCTTGAACTCCTGACCTCCGGTGATCCGACCCCCCCTCGGCTTCCCAAAATGCTGGGATTACAGGCGTGAGCCACCATGCCCGGCCATAATGTACTTTAATGTATGAAACAATGTACAATGTATTCTGAAATCATAAACAGGTTATTCAAAGTGGCTGTTTGCAAAAATGGTCGTAATAATTACCCTCCCAGTGCACACAGTCGTGGGTAGTCTTGGTCTGCACTCAGGGCTTAGGCCACATGACTTGCTTTGGATAAAAGAACAACAGCGAACGTGATGCAAGCAAAGACCTGACAAATGTTTGTGGACTGGGGCTTGCCCCTTCCTGCTGCTTTGGGAACCCTGTGACCAAAAAATAATGGCAGCATGAACTGTCGGCCACGGGTGTGAACTACACCACCTAGCTCTAGCTGAGCAAGTCCAACAAATGAACTGCCCCACAGACTCACAGAATGAGAGAGAATGTTTGCTGCTTCACGGCACTAAGTTTTGGGGTGGTTTATTACGCAGCAAAGTCCAAATGACAGTTAAAGATCTTAAAAATCCCATCTATAAGACCCTGCCTAATCTGGCCTGGCCCCATTATTCGCTTTGACCACCCACCCACAAACCTCTTGTTTGACTTATCTCAACTTTAAGAATTCACTCAAACTTATTCCTGTCTCTGGGTTTTTTTGAATGTCCAGTTCCCTTAGGAGTGCTATTTTCTCCCTTAAACACCTTCATAGCACACAAAACCTCTCAGCTGCTGCACTTAACACAATCATAACTTTATTCTTATTTACATATATATTTGCTTGAACTCCATCCCCTGCTCACAGAATATAGGTATTTATTTGGGACAATATCAGAAGTACTTTAATATTTGTTAAATAAAAGATGTACATGGATTGTTACCTTTCATTTTCAGAAGCATTAGTGATCATTCTAAATTAAAAAGAACATTATGTTCCAAGTTGGAAATGCTTCTAAAATGGACTAGATTTAGTGCAAAGCTAAAGTGAGTTTATGTATCATTTATTATAGAATACTTTTGTAAATTTTGTTCTGTTTTTTTGAGACAGAGTCTCGCTCTGTTGCCCAGGCTGGAGTGCGGCGGCCAATCTCAGCTCACTGCAACTTCTGCCACCCCAGTTCAAACGATTTCCTGCCTCAGCCTCCCGAGTAGCTGGGATTACAGGCATCTGCCACCACGTCCAGCTAATTTTTGTATTTTTAGCAGAGACAGGGTTTCACCATGTTGGCCAGACTGGTCTCGAACTTCTGACTTCAAGTGATCTGCCTGCCTCAGCCTGTAAGTTTTTAAGATTATTGAGGTATAATTTATATAAAATGTACCCTTTTTGAGAAAAGTGCAACAAGCCTTGGACAAATCTATATCATGTAATCACCAATACCACAATTAAGATACAGAATATTTTAATCACGTAAAAAAAATTCTCACTTTTTGGCCGGGCATGGTGGCTCACGCCTGTAATCCCAGCACTTTGGGAGGCCAAGGCAGGTGGATCACCTGAGGTCAGGAGTTCAAGACCAGCCTGGCCAACATGGTGAAACCCTGTCTCTACTAAAAAAAATATAAAAATTAGCTGGGCATGGTGGTGCATGCCTTAATCCCAGCTACTTGGGAGGCTGAGGTAGGAGAATCACTTTTGTGTAGCCTTTTGTGTCTGGCTTCTTTCATGTAGCATAAAATACTTTTGAAATTCACCCACTGTTGCTGCTACATGTGTTAGAAGTTGTTCCTTTTTACTGATGAGTAGTATTCCACTGTATGAATGTACCAGCATTTGTTTATTCATTTAGCAATTCATGAGCTTTGGGGTTGTTTCCAGTTTATGTCTATTAAAAATAAAACTGCTATAAACATTCACATTCAGGCCTCTGGTGTGGACAAGTTTTCATATCTCTTGGGTAAATAATTAGCAGAAGGATTGCTTCATTGTACGGAAAGTATGCCCTCAACTTTCCAGACAATTGTCAAACTGTTTTTCAAAATAGCCATACCATTTTGCACTCCAACCAGCAATGTATGAGATTTCTAGTTGATCTACATCTTTGTCACCACTTAATATTGTCAGTCTTAGCTATACTAGTGGATGTGCAGTAGTATCTTACTGTGTTTAATTTGTACATCCCTGTTGACGCTGAGCATCTTTTCATGTGCTTGTTTGCCATTCTTATATCTTCTTTGGGGAAGTGTCTGTTCAAATCTTTTGTCCATTTTTTAAAAAAAATTGGGTTGTCTTATTATTGAGTTGCAAAAGGTCTTTATATATTTTGCACAAAAACCCTGTATCAGATCCGTTTTGCCAATCTGTGACTTGTCTTCTCATTTTTTTTTTTTTTTTTTTGAGATGGAGTGCAGTGGCGCGATCTCGGCTCACTGCAAGCTCCGCCTCCCGGGTTCACACCATTCTCCTGCCTCAGCCTCCCGAGTAGCTGGGACTACAGGCACCTGCCACCATGCCTGGCCAATTTTTTGAATTTTTAGTAGAGACGGGGTTTCACCGTGTTAGCCAGGATTGTCTCAATCTCCTGACCTCATGATCCGCTCGCCTCAGCCTCCCAAAGTGCTGGGATTACAGGCGTGAGCCACCGCGCCCAGCCGTCTTCTCATTTTCTTAACAGTGTCTTCTAAATAGCAGAAGTTCTAAATTTTGATAAAGCCTGATTTATCATTAAAAAAATGATTTGTGTTTTTTATGTACTGAAGAAGTCTGCCCAAGGTCACAATAATTTTTTCCGACATTTCCTTTTAGAGGTTTTATACTTCAACTTTTACATTTAGGTCTATGCTACATTTCAAGTTAATTTTGTATACAGAGTGAGGAGGTAAGGGCTGAGATTAACTTTTTGGTAAATGGATTCCTGATTTTTCCTGCACCATCTGTTAAATGGACTGACTTTTTCCAATTGAATTACTTGGGCATCTTTTTTTTTTTTTTTTTTAAATCAATTAACCATATTAAGTGCATGTTCCTTTCTAAACTCCATAATCTGTTCCATTCATCAATACATCTATCCTTTTTTTTTTTTTTTTTTTTGAGACGGAGTCTTGCTCTGTCACCCAGGCTGGAGTGCAGTGGCGCGATCTCGGCTCACTGCAAGCTCTGCCTCCCGGGTTCACGCCATTCTCCTGCCTCAGCCTCTCCGAGTAGCTGGGACTACAGGCGCCCGCCACCACGCCCGGCTAATTTTTTGTATTTTTGGTAGAGACGGGGTTTCACCGTGGTCTCGATCTCCTGACCTCGTGATCCGCCCGCCTCAGCCTCCCAAAGTGCTGGGATTACAAGCGTGAGCCACCGCGCCCGGCCAATACATCTATCCTTATGCCAGTACCAAATTGCAATCATTGTTGAGTTTTATGGTAAGTCCAGAAATCAGGTAGTGATTCCTCTTTGTTCTTCTACTTCAAAATTATTTTGGCTCTTCTAGTCCTTTGCATTTCCATATAAATGTTACAATATACATCAATTTCTATAAAAGTTTGCTCTGATTTTCATTTGGATTCAAATGAAATTACACACCAATTTGAGGAAAACTGAAATCTTAATACTGAGTCCTCAGATTTATAAACATCTCTACTTATTTAGGGCTTTATTAATTTCTTTCAGCAATGTTTTATAATTTTCAGTGTGCAGGGCTTGCATAAATTGTTAGGCTTATTCTAAATATTTCATGGTTTTTGATGCTATTTTAAATACTGTTTTTATCATTTCCTAATTGTTTGTTGCTAGTGCATATAAATTCAGTGATATTTGTACAATGACTCTGTATTCTGCAACCTGATAAAGTCACTTACTGGCTGCAGTAGTTTTATTGTACTATTCTTGGGATTTTCTACATAAACAACCATGTTGTCTGCCTATGAAGGCAGTTTGACTTTTACCTTTCCAATTCAATTAGAGTTATTTAATAAGATGAATTTTAAAATTAGAGATCAGGGTGGGTGCGGTGGTTCACGCCTGTAATCCCAGCACTTTAGGAGCCAAAGTGGGAGGATCACTTGAGGCCAGGAGTTCGAGACCAACCTGGCCAACATGGAGAAACCCCATCCCTCCAAAAAAAAAAAAAAAAAAAATTAGCCAGGCGTGGTGGTGCATCTGGTAATTCCAGCTACTTCGGAGGCTGAGACGGGAATTGCTTGAACTTGGGAAGCAGGGGTTGCAGTGAGCCGAGACTGGGCCACTGCACTCCAGCCTGGGTGACAGAAGACAGACGATCTCAATACACTTAAAATAAAATAAAGTAAAATAAAATAAAATAAGAGATCAGTTTCTTTCAACTAATACAATTAAAAACTAAAACCTATCTGGATATCTAGTGTTCATAATACAGGTCCTCTCAAATAAGAGTTCCTTCAACCCAAAAATCTGAGTATTTCCATATATAAAAGAACCTGCTGGGATTATTTTTTTCCCCTGATACCAAGAATCAGTCCAAATTTGTTGGAATTTATTTGTAATTCCCTTTAAAATTATTTTTTATTGAACTATGTTTTGGTAGTAGTATACTGAGAGAAGCATCCTTTCTAAGAATATCTGTTGAAACTTTATTTCAAAATCTGAAATAGTTACAGTTCCCTCAATCAATCAGTTTAAACTTATAGATGCAAGGAATCTTATACCTGATTCCTCTTTAAGTTGGCTGGTAAAATGCTTAGAGCAAAACTTGTGAGCTAACTCTTGCCTTTCGTGTAGGACTTCGTGATCTAACTTCCCCCGCCTTTCTCTGTAGGACTTGGTTCCTAACTTTGTTTATAGCTCTATCTTACTTGCCTATTCTATTTTTCTTGGTTCATATTTCTTATTTTTAACTAATTTCACCTTTGCAATACTGCATACCTCTTTCTAAATAAGGAGAAAAAAATGTGTCCATTATTGTTCCCTGATCTGCAATAATTATACTGTCCACCATCATGAGGACACATTCTAAATCAACACACCATTCATGTTTATAGGAACGCTTAACTTACCAATAAAGGTAGTCCAGACCCACTACCAGAACTTTGTGACTGGTCAATAAGGTCTTTTAGTGATTCTCCAACTGGAATAAATGCTTCATCCTGTTCCAAATCACGATTGTAACGACGTCTGCTTGAGATGCTCTTGCAATAATGTCTTTAAAAAAGCAGAAAACAATCTACATTAAAAATGAAAAACTGTAAAACCCTAAGAAAAACCTTGAGGTTCTCTATACCGTTATCCTTCCCTCAGACAGAATCCTATCCAAATTAGTCTTATCATTGGATAATATATCCTGTCAAATACATCTAGAAATGGAGTTCAGAGTTCTATGTATGATGTTAAAATGGAAAGATGTCTATAGTGTATTGGCATGTAAAAAGACACTATCAAAATCAGATGTGAAGTGTCATCCTAGCTATAAAAAAATACAACTTCAAATAATCACAATATACATTTCCTTACATTCCAACCCAAACCTCGAAGTCATATTTTCAGACTTTTGCCAACTTGATAGATATGAAGCAATGCCTTCTTTTAATATGCTTTCCTCTGGTTACTAGCAAAATTGAATTTTTTTCCACAGTTCAGCTTTTTTTTTTTTTTTCTGTGAACTGCCTATTCATATTTTTAACAAATACTTTTTTTTGAGATAGAATCTAGCTCTGTTGCCCAGGCTGAAATGCAGTGGTACGATCTCAGCTGACTGCAGCCTCTGCCTCCCAGGCTCAAGCGATCTTCCCACCTCAGCCTCCTGAGTAGCTGGGACTACAAGTACGTGCCACCATGCCTAGCTAATTTTTTTTGTATTTTTAGTAGAGATGGGGTTTTGCTATGTTGCCCAGGATGGTCTCAAACTCCTGAGCTCAAGCGATCTGCCATGTTGGCCTCCCAAAGTGCTGGGATTACAGGCGTGAGACACTGTGACTGACCAATCTATTTGTGTTTATTGCACATTATTCAATTGAAGTGTTCCCTGAACTCTTCTCCTCATCGCTTTGTAGGCGTTCATTATATAATCTGTACATCAAATGTTGACAATTGTGTTTCAACAATCTTCTCAGTCCGTGATTATCACAGCATTCTCTTTATGGCATTTTTATGTCAGTTTTTAAATTTTAGTGTAGACAAATTAGTTCATCTTTACTCTTTGACATATGCTTTTGTCTCTTTAGACAACCTTCCAATCCTAATGTCAATAAATACGTTCTCAAGGTTTTTTTGTTTTTGTTTTTGTTTTTTTTTTTTGAGACAGGGTCTCACTCTGTCACCCAGGCTAGAATGTAGTGGCACGATCTCAGCTCACTGCAGCTTCAACCTCCTGGGCTTAAGTGATCCTCCCACCTCATCCTCCCAAGTGGCTGGGACTACCGGTATGTTCCACTATGCCTGGCTAATTTTTGTATTTTTCATAGAGATGAGGTTTCACCATGTTGCCCAGGCTGGTCTCAAACTCCTGGGACAGGGAGTTGATTTGAGCACAGGAGTTCGAGATGAGACCAGCCTGGGCTCAAAGCAATCCTCCTGCTTTGGCCTCCCAAACTGCTGAGATTACAGGTGTGACCCACTGTGCCTGGCCTGGTTTTAACATATTGATTCTCTCATTTAGTCGTATGGTCCATTCACAATGTATAATATATAATGGAAACTAAGAAACAAATTATTTTCCATATAAATAGCCCAATGTACTTAACTATAATAATTTTATTTTTAAAACTTTATATGGGTAATTGACTCAAATGGTTTAAAATCCAAAAGGCACAAAAGGGTATATGGCAAAAAAAAATCTTCCTCCCAGCTCTATCCCTAAGCTATCAAGTTCACTTCCTTAGAAGAGACCTATTTCCCTATTTCCTTAGAAACAAAACTACTTGTGGTTTCTCTGGTAATCTGGAGAGACACTGATGCCGTTCTGCATCTTGCTTCTTACCTGGGGTATCATTCCACGGAAGTACACAAAGTGTCACCTTTTTCTTTAATGGCTAGATAGTATTCCACTGTATAGCTGCTAACCATTCACCTACTGGTAATATTTATTTTTCTTTATTTATTTTGAGATGGAGTCTTACTCTGTCCCCTAGGCAGGAGTGCAATGGCGCAATCTCAGCTCACTGCAACCTTTGCCTCCCGGGTTTAAGCAATCCTCCCTGCCTCAGCCTCCCGAGTAGCTGGGATTACAGGTGCCCGCCACCACACCTGGCTAATTTTTGTATTTTTTTTTTTAGTAGAGATGGGGTTTCACCATGTTGGCCAGGCTGGTCTTGAACTCCTAACCTCAAATGATCCACCTGCTTCAGCCTCCCAAAGTGCTGGGATTACAGATGTGTGCCACTGCACCCGGCCACCTACTGGTAATATTTAGATGGTTTCTAGTCTTATTGCATGCAAGTGTGAAATACAGTTTTCTACCATATCTGTAGTAGGAATTACTGAATTTGGAACTTTGATGGAGTGCCCTACTGACCTCCTTAAAGGGTGAACCAGTTGGAATCCCTCCACCAACATATGAGAATGCCTATTTTCCCTACACCTTTATCCCTACCCTTGTGTTATAAACTTTTAGAATTCAGTTTTAAATGTATCAAATTTTATATTTATAGAACTTAATATTTAATTTTATCAAGCATCTTTATTCGCCTACCTTTGAATGTCATACAGTTCTCCATGGCTTGGTAATGAAAAAGCCATCCTTTGTCTCCTCTCCTCCTCCTATCCAGTTTCCACTTCTTAGAATCAAGAATTGTGACTTTTTGAAGCTTATTTAATATTTACCCATTTCTTTTTTCTTTTTTTTCTTTTTTTGAGACAGGGTCTCACTCTGTCACCCAGGCTAGAGTGCAGTGGTGTGATCTCAGCTCACTGCAACCCCCGCCTTCCTGGTTTGATCAATGCTTGGGAACCCCAAGTAGCTGGGACTACAGGCACACACCACCACACCAGGCTAATTTTTGTATTTTTAGTAGAGTTGAGGTTCCACTAGGTTGGCCATGCTGGTCTCGAACTTCTGGCCTCAAGTGATCCAACCACCTCAGCCTCCCAAATTGCTGGGATTACAGGCGTGAGCCACCACACCTGGCCCTCATTATTTCTAAATAGCATCCTTACATTGACATTTTAAGTTTTTCAGTCTTAGGCTTTAACTATTGACCTTACACTGGGGAATATGACAATTTAACTGATCATTTAACACCCTGCGGCTTCCCAAAACAGAAATACTTCCATCCTCACATCCTCCTTACATAGTTATATTATTTGTTTAGCTCAACATTCAGTGCTTGCATTATTATGACTACCTAAACTCTATCTACACGAGGCCCTTGCTGTATAACATGATTATTGTTTTCTTTCTTGCATACCCTCTTCCCCCTGCCCCAGAGCACAGGCAAAGATCCATTACTTCGGAGGGAGGAGAAGCAGCAAAGTCCCTCTGCCTCTTCGGGATGTAGAGGAAACGCTCCCTGTGCTCTGACCAGGTTAAGATCCTCTGATGCTGAGGAAGAGGAGAAGACGACACCTTCCTCTCTCCTTGTGGGCATAGGATCCTACAAGAGGACCACAGGGCGGTCAGCTACCTCTGTGGGAGGAGGTGCAAGAGCCCTGAGGAAGCTGCACCCTTAAGGTCTAGCAACACAGAACCTACCTAAGGACAACAGGCACGCCCCCCTCACTTTCCAACTGTCCTCTAATGTGAATAACACGCAACAGCGGATGACCTCTGCAGGAGGAACAAGAACATTTGGACAGTGACTCCCACAGAGGTGCGATGATGTGGTAAGAGCTGAAAGCTACGGGGGAGGTAGGAACTCAGAGAAAAACCCTTCCTTCTGCACCTAAACCCCAACTCGAAGCAAATGAACAGCAGCCCACCACAAGAAACTTGTGAGGCATTGAAGGCACAGGCCCAAACACTGAACAAAACCTTAACCCAAATCGACTCGTACTAGACTGAACACCTCCTGCCTATCAACAGCCTAAGAGGAGGTATGCCCATTTTCAGGAATATGTCTTTATCTCGATGTCTGTTGTTCTTTTTAAAACTGATGTATAACAGTTGTATATATTTTGGGGGGTACATGTGATATCTTATGCATGTATACAATGTAAAATGAACAAATCAGAGAAACTGGGATAGCCATCACCTCAAATATTTATCTTTTGTTTTTCTTTAGGTGGGGAAGAAGAGGTAGGGCCTTGTTCTGTTGCTTGGGCTGGAGTGCAGTGGCATGATCTTGGCTCACTGCAACCTCCGCCTCCTGGGCTTGAGCAATCCTCCCACCTCAGCCTCCCCAGCAGCTGGGACCACAGATGTGCACCACCATGACCAGCTAATTTTTGTATTTTTTTGTAGAGATGTGGTTTCGCCATGTTGCCCAGGTTATATCTTTGTGTTGGGAATATTACAATTCTTCTCTTAAAGACTAGCTACTTTGAAATACACAATAAATTACTAACTATAATTTCCCTACTGTACTATCAAATACTAGAACTTATTCCTTCTATTAGTAATTGTATTTTTGTGCCCCTTAATCAGCCTCTCTTCATCCATCCATCTCCATCCAACCTCCCTCCCTCCATCCTTTCTAGCCTCTGGTATGTTATTCTATTTACCACCTCTATGAAATCAACCTTTTTAGCTCACACATATGATTGAGAACATGTAATATTTGTCTATGACTGGCTTATTTCACTTAACATAATGAACTCCAGTTCCATTCATGTTGCTGAAAATAACAGGATTTCATTAATTTTCTGGTTGAGTAATATTCCACTGTATGGACTACATTTTCTTTATCCATTCACCTGCTGATGGACACGGGTTGATTCCACATCTTGGCCATTATGAATAGTGCTTAAACATAGGTGTGTGAACAGGCCTTCAATATACTGATTTCCTTTTGGATATATACCAAATAGTGGGATTGCAAGATCATATGGTAGTTCTGATTTTAGTTTTTGAGGGGCCTCCACACTGTTCTCCATAGTAGCTGTGCCAATTTACATTTCCACCAGCAGTGTGCTAGGGTTCCCCTTTCTCCACACCCTCCCCAGCATTTGTTTTCTTTTTGATAACAGCCATTTTAATTGGGGTGAGGTTGATATCTCATTGTGACAATCTCTGCTATTCTTACCATGATGTACAACATCCAAATAAACTTATGAGACCCACTAAAAAGCAAGGAAAAATCACTCACTGCCAAGATGGCAGGCAATGAAGAGGACCAGTGTCAGACAGCACTTGTGCTGAAGCTGCCAGGAGGGCCTTTCACAGAACTGTGATTAAAAGGGGAAGGCACCTGGTGAAGGTGGTTACAGAATACAGAGATGGAGAGTCAGCAGAGAAATGAAGTCAGACAGGAATGTGAGAAAGGGAAAACATGCTATTAAAGATGAAGAATTAGTTTGATGAGCTCAACAATACACAGCTCAGATGGACACAGGTGAAGAAAAAAAAAAATCTGTGCATTTGAAAATAGGTAAATAGAAGTTACCTGAACTAAAATACAAAGAGAAAAAACGAGTGAGAAAAACTGAAGAATTAAAGAGCTGTGGCACAACACCAAATAATCTAAAATATGTATAATTGGAATCTCAAAAACAGAAGAGACAGATAAAAGGACAAAGTGTTTTTAAAAAAAGTAGATAATTTTGCAATAATAATGAAAGATAGCAAACCATAGATTTACTAAGCTCAGTGAAACCCAAAGCAGAGTAAATACCAAAAAAGAAACACACACACACGCTTCTAAATGTATTGTAGCTGAGTTGTTTAAAAGATAAAGGAAAAACATTAAAGGACGCCATGAAAAAAATTACATACAGTACATCAAAGATAAAATGTATGTCAGAAGGTATGCATGTGGAAGATAATGAGTGACAGCTTTAAGGGAAACAAACTTGAGCCCATCCAGAATTCTATAGCCAGTGAAAATACCTTGGGAAAATGAAGTCAAAAGACTGCAGACAAAAGCTGAGAGGACTTATAGCCAGCAGACCTGCACCCCAAGAGGTTAAAGAAATTCTTCGGGCAGAAGGAATATGGTATCAAATGAAAACTTGGACCTAAAACTTAGAATTAAATACATAGAGAGTGCTGAACGTGATAAAAATACGTGTACATATAGGGCATTTTTTCTTATTTTTAATCACTTTAAAAGCTGATTGACAGCTCCTTTTTTAGGTATTCAGAAAATGTTTACGTTCTTTCTTATTAAATAAAACATTACTTGGAAATTTTTTTTTTTTTTTTTTTGCTGTAATCACTACAACTTAAAAAATCATTCAATTCTTAATATTTAACTACTGCAGGACCAGGAGTCCCCTAAAGACAATGAGGATAAAGGGTCCATTATAAAGCCAGAAGCAGGCTTTTCATCTGACAAATGCATCTATGATGCTATTTCCCAAGCAGAAATTCTGGGCCAAGGGTGGCTGGCAAACATCAACAAGAGTAAGTATCCACTGTGTGCCAAGCATGAGGGACACACAAGACTCACCATGGGCACCCTTCGAAATTCAATAGGAAAGTGGCGATTTAAACAGCCAGCCAGTTGATCATCAATATTAATGGTTAAGTAATCTGTTACCAATGAGGTTCCTGTTGAATGGAAATGCAGACTTTTGGCAAATATGCATGAGTAAGTAAATGAATACTTGCCAATGTAAAAAAAAATGCAAGATAAAATTAGTAAGTGTTATGGGGGCAGATCATAGGATCTAAGCAGTCTGAAGGATTAAAGGAGCTACAAAAGAAGATGCCAGAGGAAACAACCAGGAACTGGCGTATGGTACAGAATGATGCCTCGTCCACAGTGGAGGGAGGCCATGGTTCCAGATAAGGTTTTAGAGAAGGTATCGGTTTTGAGGATCATGGGTCGTGAATGTAAATGAGACTGAAGAATAAATTGCAGACATATCTAAATTGGAGGAAAACGATCACATCGGAAAAAAGGGAAACAAAACATTAATGAGGCAAACAAAACAGACAAACCTTAATATGCTGACGGACAGACCTCTCTTTAACTTTAATCTTATCCTTTTACGGTTTGCTATGGAGAACAACTTGTGACTTGTTAAAGTTCAACTAAATATGAATGAATATTCCAAATTACAGATTGTGTATATCTGATCAATAATGAATCTTCACAGACTGAACTAGCACATGAAGTTCAAAAGCTAAATAAACAGGGCAGTCACAAAGTTCTATGTAGTATTTAGTTTAGAACTATAAAAAAGCCTACATGACCAGTTCCTGATGTTTGATTCTATGTTCTGTGAAGTGTTATAGGTCACTCACTTGAGTGTCCACGGCCTCAGTCTCAGATGAGTAGTCTTTTTTGTTCATCTTAAAAGATATTGTTAGTTTGTGTCAGGGTCACTTGGATCCCCATTTCCAGCTCTTCATTCTTTTATGTAGATTATTATCTCCACCTGGCCTGTCTTTCCACTCGAAGAACTTCCCTTCACATTTCTTGTTGGGTAGGTCTAAGGAGGCAGAGTTCTTTCAAGTTTTCTGTATGACTGGAAATCTTCACATTACCTTCATTTTTGAAGGATATTTTCTCTGGCTATAGAATTCAAGGTCTGTGATGTTTTTCTTTGGGCACTTTAAAGATGTTGGTTCGCTATCTTCTTGACTTCACTGTTTCCAACAAAAGGTCTGCTGTCATCCTTAACTTTGTGCCTCTGTAGATACTCTGCCTTTTTTCCTTCTTGCTTCATTTAATATTTTCTCTTCATTATCGGTTTTGAGCAATACAATTATGTGCCTTAATGTAGTTTTCTTCATGTTTCTTGTACTCAGGGTTTGCTGAGCTTTCAGGTTATCTGGGTTCATGGTTTTCATTAAATTTCAAAAAGCTGAGTGCAGTAGCTCACGCCTATAATCCCAACACTTTGGGAAGCCGAGGCAGGTGGATCACTTGAGGCCAGGAGTTCGAGACCATCCTGGCCAACATGGTGAAACCCCATCTTTACTAAAAATACAAAAATTAGCCAGGCTTGGTGGTACACGCCTGTAATCCCAGCTACTCAGGAGGCTGAAGCACGAGAATCGCTTGAATCCGGCAGGTGGAGTATGCAGTGAGCTGAGATTGCACCACTGCACTCCAGCCTGGGTGACACAGCAAGATCTTGCTTGTCTCAAAAATAAAAATAATAGGCTGGGCACGGTGGCTCATGCCTGTAATCCCAGCACTTTGGGAGGCCAAGGCGGGCGGATCATGAGATCAGGAGATCGAGACCATCTGGCTAACATGGTGAAACCCCGTCTCTACTAAAAATACAAAAACTTAGCCGGGCGTGGTGGCGGGTGCCTGTAGTCCCAGCTACTCGGAAGGCTGAGGCAAGAGAATGGCGTAAACCCGAGCCGAGATTGCGCCACTGCACTCCAGCCTGGGCGACAGAGCGAGACTCTGTCTCAAAATAAATAAATAAATAAATAAAACAATAATGATAGATAAATTTGAAAACATTTGATCATTATTTCTGTATGTTTTTCGTCCCTCCTCTCTTCTGGAGAGGCCTTATATCTATATTAGGCCATCTGAAGTTGTCCCGCAGCTCACTGATTCTCTATTCATTCCTATGTCTTCATGTTCACTCATCTTTTCTTCTACAGTGTCTGTCACTAATTTCATCTAGTATAGATTTCATCTGAGATATTATAGATTTCATTTCCTAAAGTTTCATTTTGGTCTTTTACAAAATCTGCCATGTCTTGATTTAACTTTTGTACATATAAAATACAGTTATAACAACTATTTTAATGTCATTGCTAATTCTAAGGTCTATATCAGTTCTGGGTCAGTGGTTTTGATTGCTTCATTTCTTCCCTCATTACGGACCATATTTATATGTATTCTTTTTTTTTTTTTTGAGATGGAGTCTTGCTCTTTCTCCCAGGTCAGAGTGCAGTGGCGGGATCTCGGCTCACTGCAAGCTCCGCCTCCCAGGTTCACGCCATTCTCCTGCCTCAGCCTCCCGAGTAGCTGGGACTACAGGCGCCCGCCACCACGCCCGGCTAATTTTTTGTATTTTTAGTAGAGACGGGGTTTCACCATGTTAGCCAGGATGGTCTCGATCTGACCTTGTGATCCACCCGCCTCGGCCTCCCAAAGTGCTGGGATTACAGGCGTGAGCCACCGTGCCCAGCCCATATATGTATTCATTTATTCATAGTATTATTCATTTATTGGATGGCAGACATTGTGAATTTTACCTTGTTGGATGCCAGATATTTTTATATTCCTATAAATACTGTTGAGTTTTGTTCTAGGATACAGTGACTTAGAAATGGTGTGATCCGTTTGGGGCTTGCTTTTAGGGTGAGACCAGAGCCATGTTTAGTCTAGGGCTAATTATTCCCCATCACTGAGGCAAAATCCTCCTGAGTCCTTCAACCAAAACCTATGAATTATGGGGTTTTCAACTCTCACAGCTGGTGTGAACAGATCCTACTCCCAGCCTTGTATGAGCACCAAACACTGTTTTCTCAATCATTTCAGGTGTTCTTTCCCCAGCCTTGGTAGCTTCCTCACAACTCTTCAAACTGAGACAGCCTACCAGCTACACCTGGGTCCCCCCTGTGATGCCCAACCCGAAACTCTGTTCAGGGAGAAGAAGGTGGGCAATCACAAGGCTCACCTCACTTGTTTCCTGTTTCTCAGAGATCAGTATCCTTCACAGCCTGATACCCTGATTGGCAAGCTGTTAGTATATGGGTAGGGTTTACTGATTACAAGTTTCACTGTAAGATAATCTGCCTGGACCATTTCACTGGGCCCTAACAGCAGTATTTTTAGGTTTTATCTCTTGGGCTGAACAGATTTCCTTAAGAAGAAACATCCTACCTATTGCTTAGAGAGCACACACCTGGCTGATAGGGTTCTTTACTATGTGGCTGAAGGTACTGCAGGCAGTCTCAAGACACACCACAATGAAAAGTGTAGGTAGCTCTGCGGTAACGCAGCATGAAAAAAAAAAAAAAACAAAAAAAGAAAAGTATAGCTAGCTCATATTACAAAGGGCTGATTTCTGAAATATAAAGAGCTTCTATAAATCAAAGAGAAAAAAATCTATGCAATTCAATGGAAAAACAGGCCCCCCAAAATGAATACATGATTTAAATAAAAATATAGATAGCTCTTTTCTTAAAAGAAAAATAAAAGCATACTAAACAATATTTTACTATATACATTACAGGCCAGGTGCGGTGGCTTACACCTGTAATCCCAGCAATTTGGGAAGGTGAGGCGGGTGGATCACTTGAGGTCAGGAGTTCGAGACCAGCCTGGTCAACATGGTGAAACCCCCCCCCGTCTTTACTAAAAATACAAAAATTAGCCAGGTGTGGCAGTGCATACCTGTAATCCCAGTTACTTGCACAGCTGAGGCATGAGTATTGCTTGAACCTGGGAGGCAGAGATTGCAGTGAGCTGAGATCACTGCACTCCAGCCTGGGAGACAGAGTGAGACTCTCTCTCTAAATAAATAAAATAATATATACATTATAGTGCCCTCGTGTAATAAAGAAACCAATGTATAAAAAAAGTATTTTAATATGAAAAATATAAATTAAAATCACCTTGAGATATTACCACCTGTCTTACTGGCAAAGATTCAGTTATTTGACAAAGGGACTTTGAGCTTAAAATAACCTATTGAGCATACTTGCTTGCTTTTACTAGCCCACTAAAACAGCAATAAAAAGTTTTAAACTTCTTTGTCTAACAGGCAAGGAGAAAAGGAGATAAAATAACAGTAAACATTGTTGGAATTCATGAAGCAGATGAATGAGTACTGACTTTGCAGACCCAAAAAGTCTGATTCTTAGGCTAGAAATTGAGAAAACCAAGAAGCAATCAGTTTATACTATGGAGTTCCCCCAAGAACTTCGGAACTGGCCATTGTGGTTATCTCTGGAAGTAAAGTTGAGGGTGACAATAACACCAAGAAGACTGCTTGAAAGTCAATTTTCAGAAAGTCAGACACTGGATTATCCAATACTGTTGTTAGCAAATCACTCCCAAACTGAGTGGCTTAAAACAGCAATTGTTATCTCACTGTTTCTGTGGATCACGCATTCAGGAGTGACTTGATTGGGTAGCTCAGGGTCAGACGTCAGCTGAGACTGCACTCATCTGAAAGCTTGACAGGAGCTTGCAGTCACTTCCAAGGCGGCTCACTTTCAAGGCTGACAGGCTGCAGGCTGGGTATTGGCAAGAGGCCTCAGTTCCTCCCTGTGTGGGCCTCTCTCAGAGCTGAGTGTCCACATAGCATGATGCCTGGCTTCCCCCAGAGTGAGTGATCCCAGAGACCATGGTGAAAGCTGCAAAGCTGTTTATAACATAGACTTGGAAGTCACTTTTGCCATATCCTATTTGTCACACAGATCAGCCCTGATGTGTTACGGGAGGAGACTGGCCCCAAGGGGACGAACCCCAGGCAGTGAGAATCGCTGGGGGCCATTTGGGATGACGGCTACCTCAGATGTGGAGCTCTCCTCTCCACCCCATCTCCTAGAAGATTCCAAGTCTATTATCTAGAAAGACCCAAAACACGGTTTCTCAACTGTGGTACCCCATTGTTGAGGGTGAGGAATTATAATAAAAACAAGGAGGTGGCCGGGCGCAGTGGCTCACGCCTATAATCCCATCACTTTGGGAGGCCAAGGCGGGCGGATCACGAGGTCAGGAGATCAAGGCCATCCTGGCTAACACGGTGAAACTCCGTCTCTACTAAAAATACAAAAAATTAGCTGGGCATGGTGGCAGGCGCCTGTAGTCCTAGCTACTCGGGAGGCTGAGGCAGGAAAATGGCGTGAACCCAGGAGGTGGAGCTCGCAGTGAGCCAAGATAGCGCCACTGCACTCCAGCCTGGGCAACAGAGCGAGACTCCGTCTCAAAAAAAAACAAACAAACAAAAAACAAGGAGGTATGCGAACGTCTTTTCCTCAGTAATCTGAAGTGTTTCCTTTATCATATGCTAAATTACTGTATGTACTTGGGTACCTGGGTTTATTTATTTATGGGTTTACTAACTTGTTTCATTAATGTATCTAGGTTGGTATGATAATGTTTTATTATTAAAGTTTATATCCATTAGGGACTGTCTCTTATTACTCTTCTTTTTTGGCAACTGTCTTCTGAAATCATGGCTACACGCAAACAATTCTGGAGCTCCAAATTTCTAGAGAATTATAACGCAAAAAAAAAAAAACAAAACAGAATTGTAACGCAGTGGGGTTTCTTGGGACAGACTGAAAACATTCAGATACCAGAAAGCTCACTATTCCATTAATAAGAAAATCGTTAAGTATTCATGAACATACAAGAAGTATGAAATTGTGCCCAATTAATTAATTGGTAGTAAGGTCCTTTTCCCTTAAGAGAACTATAGTCCAGTTACATAAAGGAGATATACAACTAGAGAATACAAGTTAATGGTTTCTGCAACTGGCTTTACAAACAGCGGTTGACATCTAACATTTGACAAAATATTTTGCTTCAAAATAAATATCTTCTTACTTGTAACAAAAGCAGCTGGAGAAGATGATCATAGCAATTATGCAGACAGCCATAGAAATGAGCAAAACCAGCCATCGAATGCTGCCATCAAAAAACGGACCTGATGATAAAAGTAAACAATGAAATGAAAAAATAATCTGAAGTGTTCAATTCTAGGTAGCCTGGTTACTGTAAAACCAGAGAAGATATTTGAGAAGCATGCTCCGACTTTTCTCGGCTAACCTACCTATGACAACAGGGGGCAGTGTGGGTTGCAAATACTGGTTACATAAATTGGTCCGACAACATTCTATTGTCCGGCGTAGCTGGGCTTTTGGAGAATCCTAAAAGAAGAGTAATGATAAAATTAGAAATGGTTTGGTATTTTAAACTGATGATACGTCTTTTTAGTATTCATAAAATACAATTTCTAATTCAGTGAGTGAAAGGGGCCTGCAAATTTTATATGTAAAAAGATTATTGAAAGATTAAAATTTGTGCTGAAATAGTGAAGACTGCAAAATGGCTATTCTTAAGAACATATCTATGTGGATGGTGTGTTAGACACTAGATGAGAACACCAAACCCGAACTTAGGTAATTACAATCATAAACTGGTCTGGTACATATAATCTCACTGTGGTACTGAGATGTGGATGAGATGTAAGATCAGACTACGAAGTGGAGGGTGTCCTAGTCCAAAGAAAAGGCTGGTTAGCAAGGCAGCTGAGCATGCAGAAGCCGCTGCAGACCCTGCCTACCCCAGCCACGTCGGAAGTCATGAGCCTGATGCGGAGGCAAGTTGAGCATCCGTGGTGAGGGAAGGACAAACTACAGAAAGCATTCCTGAGAGCTGATTACAGATCACCAGCCAGCAAGGAGACTGTCCCTAAAAGAGCAGAAAGCTAGCACAGAGAAGGACACAGTCACTGGAAGGGCAGCAGCACTTGCATGTGATGTTTTATTGGATTAACAATACAATATCTGACAAGTTGAATGCTGCCATTTCAGCACAGCCTGGGGAGAACTGCCATTCTGACCAACATGTGAATAGCAAAGAACTGTTTGCCACTACACAAGTAACAAGAATGTAAGCAGAAATTAAGGAAAAGCCTCAGTATAATCAGCTATGACTTTAAAGAGGTAAACATGAGCCCGTGACTTCAGATTCTGTTGGGAAGATGGTCAAGAACATCTGGAAATCTCCAAATACATATTTTATATTTTAAATGAAGTTTTATTAATAACTTTTAAACAATTTTTACTTTTAAATGATCATAAGGAGAGAGAGAAAAAAGTTAGGGTTAAACTGGAGAGTCTGAAATAATCCCAGATTCAGAGAAAACACATGAAGGAGGAAACGAAAATCATATAACTAACGATGAATGAAAGAAGTGCCAAGCATCCAAAAAGGGTTCCAGGAAAGCTAAATTGAGTTTGGCCTTGCAGAAGAGAAAAGTGCAAAGAAAAACCAAGAAAGGGTTTCTTTGGCAGCATGGGGTTTCTCCAAGCAACAGATGTACTGCTGACATGACAGTGGATGATAAGGACAAAAACGAACAATTCTTCAACTCCTGTCTTGTTTCTTTTTCTCTATGAAGGATGCTGACAGGGATGACGAAGGTAACTCAAACACTACTAAGTGGGAAATGATATCCCAAATATACGAAGAGATCTTACGATGTTTTTGTACTCCTTATGAGTTCCTATATTCTAACCTAGGTGAATTATATCCCAGGAAGATGACAGCCCTTGTAAGAGAGATGGCTGAAAGACAGGCGTAATTTAAAGACTTCAGAAAGATGGAGTGTTGGAAACTATGATAGATAACGGAATGTTATATTTTTATATAAACATGTATATATGTTTATATATATGTTATATATATATATATATGTGTGTGTTATATGTGTCCCTTTTCTTTAAAAGGGAAAGAAAGTAGACTTTAAGCTGGGTGTGGTGGTGTGTGCCTGCAATCCCAGCTACTTGGGAGGCTGAGGCATGAGGATCACTTGAACCTAGGAGTTCAAGTCCAGCCTGGGCAATGTAGTGAGACCCTATCTCTAAAAATAATAATTTTTAAAAAGAAGCCAAAAATAGACTCTGCCAACAGATTAAGGAGCATAGTATTACAGAAAATACAAGGGTTTTGGAATCAAAAAGTTTGAATCCTAGCTTTGCCAGTTGTTCACTTTGTGGCCTTGAGCAAGTAATTTATCTCTGGGCTTTAGTGTGCTAAAAAATACAGGTTAAAAAAAGATGAGCTGGGCACAGTGGCTCACATGTAATCCTAGCACTTTGGGAAGCTGAAGCGGCAGAATGGCTTGAGCGGAGGAGCTTGAGACCAGGCTGGGCAATATAGTGAGACCCCAACTCTAAAAAAATTTTTAAATCAGCCAGGTGTGGTGGTGCACGCCTGTGGTCCCAGCTACTAAGGAGGCTGAGGTGGGAGGATCACTTGAGCCCAGGAGGTTGAGGCTGCAGTGAGCTGTGATTGAGCCACTGCACTCCAGCCTGGCTGATGGAGCAATACCCTGTCTTTAAAAAAATCTGCTCTATAGAGTAGTTGGGGGGAAACAAGGTAGAATATACTGAATCCCTAAGATACTATACACATATAGCAAATATTCAATAAATTAACTTCCCTTCCTCTTGCTTGACATGAATCCCAGATGAGATTCTAGACTAAGCCAAAAAACTTATAAGCCCCTAAAGACCCAGTGTGGCTTCAGTAAGAATAAGCAACACCTGACTCATCTCACGTTCTGTCTTACTCAGGTTAACTATATATCTGGGTAGGCAAAAATTGGGTTTGTCGAGATTATGAATTTGGGTGACACAGCCCTTCCTTTTCCTGCACTCTCCACCCGTACCCTCTGCCCAAGTCAATTTTGTATTTCTAGATTTATGTGGGGAATATGAATTTTTGTGGGAAACAAATTTACTCGGCACTTATGAAGTAAGTGATTCTGACTTAAATAAACTTATTCAGTGTGCTCAGGCTGGAGACAGTATATGAGGAAGGAACTGAAGCCAAGTTACAAGGAATGGCAGTGAGGTTTCTGAAAAATAATTTGTCCTATAGGAGGAAACAGAATAAACACAATTTACCAATGCAGCCTGGGGAGTGGAAGAACGCGAGGCCTGGTGAGAGGCACTCACATCTGTTCTGCGCCACACCTGGCAGTGCGTGAAGACACTGGGGAAAGGGTGAGGATGAGCATGACAGAGCTGTGCTTGGGTGACGTTTACCAAGAAATACAGAAAGTTAGGTAAGTGCTGGTCAAAATTTTTGTTGGCATAACCCAATTCTTAAAAGCAACGTATCCTTCACGTATTTTTCAGGTGACACTTAAAAATTTTCACCATAAATTTAAATGGCTGCAATATATTAATAATTTCTGGCTTACTGTACATAATGACACTTTGACATAGAATTGTTACCTCATTTTGAAATAGAAGTGTTACATCATTTTTTAATGCATTCAGTAGAATCTAAATAGCATTGCAATTTGATACCCATTATCATCATTTTAAAGAATAAATGAACAAATGCTTCTTTTAGCAATGAGAAATTTTACACTAGGACTCTTATTTCTCCTTGAACTCTTATTTCCTTTCAATATCACCCATGATAATTATGTCCTAAATATATAACTGTCCACATCAAAGATAAGTACATAAAAATTCTTTTATTTCCTATAACTGTATGTCTTTAAGTCTTAGAAAATTATTCTAGTTTATCATAATCATTATTAGCATAAAATTGACCAAAACAATATATATGTTACAATCTTTATTAAATACAAACTTAAGAAAATGTTATTGGAAAGGGCATTTTTTCTTTTTCTTTATGATACAAGATCTGGCTATCACTCTGCACACTAGAGTGGAGTTGCATGATCTCAGCTCACTACGACCTCTGCCTCCCGGGCTCAAGTCATCCTCCCACCTCAGCTTTTTTTTTTTTTTGAGACGGAGTCTCGCTCTGTTACCCAGGCTGGAGTGCAGTGGTGCTATCTCGGCTCACTGCAACCTCCACCTCCTGGGTTCAAACGATTCTCCTGCCTCAGCCTCCCAGGTAGCTGGGATTACAGGAGTGTGCCACCATGCCTGGCTAATTTTTGTATTTTTAGTAGAGACAGGGTTTCACCATGTTGGCCAGGCTAGTCTGAAACTCCTGACCTCAGGTGATCTGCCTGCCTTGGCCTCCCAAAGTGCTAGAATTACAGGCATGAGCCACCAGGCCCATCTAATTTTTGTAGAGATGGGGTTCTGCCATGTTGCCCAGGCTGGTCTCAAACTTGTGAGCTCAAGCGATCTGCCCACCTTGGCCTCCAGAAGTGCTGGGATTACAGGCATGAGCGACTGCACCTGGCCAGGCATTTCTTAATGATATGGATGGGACTTTTAAAACAAATCAGTTCACAAATTCATGGATAAAAATTACTGCTAAAGTGAGAAGATTCATCATTAATCTTATTCTTATTTTTCCTTTTGTCATCATCAAGACAATTTATTCACATAAGCAAGATGATGATCATGGAAAGACTTTGTTATACCACTGTCCCACAATTTTTTTTTTTTTGGATGGAGTTTCGCTCTTGTTGCCTAGGCTGGAGTGCAATGGCATGATTTTGGCTCACTGCAACCTCCACCTCCTGTGTTCAAGCAATTCTCCTGTCTCAGCCTCCCAAGTAGCTGGGATTAAAGGCACGTGCCACCACACCCGACTAAGTTTTGTATTATCAGTGGAGACAGGGTGTCGCCACATTGATCAGGCTGGTCTCTAAGACCTGACCTCAGGTGATCCGCTCACCTCGGCCTCCCAAAGTGCTGGAATTACAGGTTTGGGCCATCGCGCCACCACGACCAGCCTGTAACTGTTTAAAGTCCTTCCAAAGCATATGCTAAAAGTGCCATGAAGATCCTATCATCAAAAATTATTTTCAATGATCCAGCAACTTGGTTGAAAGCAAACAATTGAAAACCATCTGTCATGTAAACACTTATTTGATGTCCCGACATAGCCTACACTGATGCCTTTACTTCCAATTACAACACCGTTTGGAAACTTGAAGTTTTACACCTCAGGCCTTCCATTTGTAAACTAGGAGGGGTTGACTATGAAAAGTGACTAAGGGAAAGAGAACTGCTTGAGAAGTTCTGTTCTCAGGCAGAGAAATATTCAGCAACAGGACCTACTGAAGTTTAGGATCCAAAAACTGATTCCCTTAAAACGTGCCCGTTACCCTTGTATAACACTGTCTAAGTGTACCCAGGGATATGGGTAACCGCATGAAGACTGCTCTATTAAAGAATCAATACGGTCAAAGCTAACATCTATTAAGTCCTTACTATGTGCCAATCGTGCTAAACTATTCCCATGTATATTATTTGATCCTTATAGTAATTCCTTCATGGATGAGAAAACAAGAGAGCAGAGCACCTTATCCAAAGGTTCACATATATAGTATACAGATGTGAACAGCTTGTCAAGTTTAACAACTAACTTACAATGGTGAATTCAGCTTAGGACAGGCCTACTCTAGGGGCCTGTTGAACACTGGTTATTACTGCCAGGCTCAGTACCCTAACCATAGCTCTTTCTTCAATTTTTTAAGTGATTAAAAAATGTATAGTATGTGTGGTTGATAAACATGCAAATAGCCTAAAACTGGAAGAAACAACTAAATTAGCATCCTTTAAATCCCAACAAATTAGAGCAAAGGATTAATGCTTATAAGACAAAATTCATACAGACAAGTATGTAACAACTGTATATGAAAACCTCATTCCATTCCCATCTACTTATTTGTGTGAAGAAACCAACAGCACCAATGAAGAGTGGAGGAGATGTGGCTCAGCAGCAGCATGAATGAGTGGCATAGGGATTTCAGTGGACAGAAGGCTCAATGGTTCAAGAATATGGCATGACTGCCAAACATCTAACACGAGACTGTGTTTAGAAAAAGGGAACAGGGCTATTTACTCTCTACTTTTTTCCTTGGTCATACCACACTCAATTCTGCATATTACACTGAGGAAGTGGAGAGTGAGTAACTCTAAAGCCGATCATAGAAGGACTAGTTGAGGTCATTATGAACAATTATTTTCACTGGGCAAAGACTAGTAGGATGAAGCACTTTTTTTACTTAGTAAAGGGCTGTCATCTTAAAGAGAGATTAGGTTTGTTCTCTATGGTCCAAAGAGTCAGAAAGGAAGATAGATTTGCAGTCATTTGCAAAGAGGGTGATTCCAAACATTAGCCGAGAGGTTGAAACATATAACCTTTAAGGTTTCTATCCATCCTGAGAATTTCTTTTCTTTTTCTTTTTTTTTTTTTTTTTTGAGACAGAGTCTTGCTCTGTCGCCCAGGCTGGCGTGCAGTGGTGTGATCTCAGCTCACTGCAAGCTCCACCTCCCGGGTTCATGCCATTCTCCTGCCTCAGCCTCCCGAGTAGCTGGGATGACAGGCGCCCGCCACCATGTCCAGCTAATTTTTTGTATTTTTAGTAGAGATGGGGTTTCACTGTGTCAGCCAGGATGGTCTTGATCTCCAGACCTCGTGATCTGCCCGCCTCGACTTCCCAAAGTGCTGGGATTACAGGCGTAAGCCACCGCGCCCGGCCTCCGTCCTGAGAATTTCCAAATAATAGGAACAATTTTCTAACATAGCTGAAACTTAAATTATGCACAAACAATTCTATCTGGAGCTGGTTTTCAGAAACACTGGAAGAATCTCCTGGGACAAAATTACTATACAGAATTTTGAAGAGATCAGGTTTATAACCCAGAGCCATCAGGATGCTCATAAACTATTACCATCCTGATTCCTTTGCTGCTGCTTTTAAAGCAGCTCCACTGACACCTCCTTACAAGGCCTTAACATTTTTTTTTTCAACTTTAGTGGTTGCCCTAGAGTTTGCAGTATATCTTTAACATTTCTAAGTTGTCTCAGAGTGATATAAAGGTTACTGCCACTATCTTAAAAGTCTTCTCAGTAAAGTTTATAATCTACAAATAAGTATGACAATATAATTTTTTTGCAGTCATGATGACCTAGGATGATTTAAAACTTTTTTTAAGGTAAAATAACCTGGAATTTAAATTACCATAATCATATTATTTGAATAAAATTTTTATTTTTAAAGAAACGTTAGCTGCAATTATTGTGATAAGAACGTTTAGAAACTTTTTCTCATTGAAAATTGTAATCAGTAGCCAAAGACGGTTGAAATTTAAAAAAAGAAAGAATTTTTTTTTTTTTTTTTTTTTTGAGACAGGGTCTTGCTCTGTGGCTCAGGCTGCAGTACCGTGGAACGATCTCGGCTCATTGCAACCTTGGCCTCCCCGGCTCAAGCAATTCTTCTGCTTCAGCCTCCCAAGTAGAGAACACAGAAAATTGTAATCAGGCTAGGCACAGTGGCTCACACCTGTAATCCCAGCACTTTGTGGGCTGATGCGGGCAGACTGCTTGAGCCCAGGAGTTTGAGACCAGCCTGGGCAACATGGTAAAACCTTGTCTCTACAAAAAATACAAAAATTAGCCAGGTATAGTGGCATGCACCTGTAGTCTCAGCTATTCAGGAGGCTGAGGCAGGAGGCTGAGGCAGGAGGCTGAGGCAGGAGGCTGGCTTGCGGTTGCAGTGAGCGGAGATCGCAGCACTGCACTCCAGCCTGGGCAACACAGCCAGGTGCTGTCTATGGAAATAAAAAAGGAAACTGTAATCAAACAATTAGCTTTTCAGAAATGATTTAGTTATAAATTCTACATATGAATACAGGACAGAATCTAGACAGTAGGTATTCCTCCAATATATTTACTGATGTGAACATACAGCAATGTGTACATCAGGCACGTTTCTCCTGGGGGAAATCGATGCTTTCATATGGCCCCTCAATTCTTTGTCTCATGGGTCCCAAATTATATCTTACTTTGCACTGAAAATCAGATCCTTCATATTTCATACACCCTGAAGCTAATGTGGTTTCTCCCTGGTCGTCTTCTTCTATGATGGCAAAGCAATGTCCATTAGTTCTAAAACAGAAAAAAACAAAACAAAACATAAATTCACATAGAAAGTACTAATGAAATTTGAGTCTGAATGTGAACAGGTACAGATGGCCTTTAATACTTTGTTTTGTGATTAGAATTGCATTCACATGTGATTTATTGGCAAAGCCAAAGAGGTTTTAAGACAAATGAAAGTTATGTCTGAGCTGCGATCTAAAAGGCCAGTGACAACCCTTTGTCAAGCAGAAAAGGATTTCAATTAAACAAGTCCTCCACATAGGAGTTATGTGACTTTTCTTTGCTAATCACAGTCATGTGATCACAGAAAGCTGATTTATAAAATTTTATAAGTCATGTTTTGAAAATATACTTTAAAATAACTTTGTCTCTTTTTACCCATTTTTTTCAGTACTTCCATATTGTATATGATAATAGATAAAAACAAACTTTTCTCTGAAACATACAAATAGGCTTAATGACCAAAAAAAGGGGACTGAAAGGCACCTTTTACTGAATATGATGGGAAAACAGGGAGAGGACTTTTGAATAAATTTTCAATAAATTTACATACATATATAATGAAATTCTTATTTTAGTGTTAGCATCCTGGAGTTTCCCCTTAATATATTCATATAGACTTCAACAGGTATGGGAGAAATTTCTAAAAGCTTTTTCTGTGCTCCTATTTATTGTTAATATCAGGAATTGTGCTGCTTCTACTTAGAAGAATTTTGCAGAATTCTTGGTTTTCTGTGAGAAGAAAATGTTAAGTGTGGGGCAGAATTCTGTTAAAATGGATGATTCGGTTTTACTCTGGGTTACTAAGCCACTAACAGACAGGTGCTATAGACAAGCCCATTATATCAGGCAGGTGCTATAGACAAGAAGTTTAGCAAAACATTATTTGGTGACATAGCAGAGAGCAGTTCCCTGCTGGCAAACTCCCAGGAAGGTGTAAATGGAAAACTAGTCACAGTCAGCCAAGCAGAGCTCACCACCACCAGAGGACAAGCAGCAAACCTAAGACATGATGACCGTCATGCAGGTTCAAGAGTTTACGTGTAAAGTTTCATGCTTTCTATCTGGTTAATTCAGGGAGCATACAATTATTAAAAGTACAAAATATGACATTCGTTATTGCCTCTATAACAAGGAGACAATTGACTGATGAGGTTGAGCTGTTTAGGCAATTTTTTTTGGTCTTATTAAGTCAATATGTCAATGTTTCCAACAAATATGGACTAGAATTACATGATCATATATAAACATGTTGTGCAGTTAACATGAAATACACTAGAAAAATTATAATAGTTTTATAAATCAGATTTGGATTGGTAAATTCACAGGTAAGAAAAAAGCATAAAGTTAACACAATATGATTTATATATATCTGCAAAATATTTCAACTAATTAAGAAGTAGGAGGCCAGGTGTGGCAGCTCACCCTAGTAATCCCAGCACTTTGGGAGGCTGAGGTGGAAGGATTGCTTGAGCCCAGGAGTTTGAGACCAGCCTGGGCAACATAGCAAGACCCTGTCTATAGTTAAAAAAAAAAAAAATTTAGGCCGGGCGCGGTGGCTCACGCTTGTAATCCCAGCACTTTCGGAAGCCGAGGCGGGCGGATCACGAGGTCAGGAGATCCAGACCATGGTGAAACCCCGTCTCTACTAAAAATACAAAAAAAAAATTAGCCGAGTGTGGTGGCGGGCGCCTGTAGTCCCAGCTTCTCGGAGAGGCTGAGGCAGGAGAATGGCGTGAACCCGGGAGGTGGAGCTTGCAGTGAGCCGAGATCGCGACACTGCACTCCAGCCTGGGTGACAGAGCGAGACTCCGTCTTTTTTTTTTTTTTTAAATTAAAAAGTAGGAGGTTGTCAGTGAGTTTTCTGATTTCTTTTTTGGTAATCTCTTAAGTTTTCTAAAATGAGCATCTATAAATTTAAGATTAAAAGATCATTAAAAACTCAGATGTTAAATAAATACTAGATCCCTTTGATCTTATTTTAAAAGCTGCATTATAACATAATTCTAATATAGTAACTCACCTATCAATCATTTAATGGAGTAATGTTCTAATATACAAAACAAAAGGCTTTTTGGCTTCCTGGAAAGATACCATATATGAAGGAAAAAAAAACCTCAGACAAGTTTAACAATTCTTAAAATAGCACTAAATGCAACTCTATTCTCCTAACTCTTAAGAAGGGCTGCATAAAATACTTACATGCATGTGTTATTAATAGCATCATCCGGGCAGTGCCCTGAGCAATAGCACTTTAAAAAAGGCAAGGTATCCTCTGGTGCTAAGGTTACTCCATTTTCTGACTTTTTCTGGTCGGAGTCTGATTTCATCCCAGTGCCATGGAGCATACTGTCCAGATTCTGTCCTGCATTCAAATATGGAATTTGTTAAGTAAATCATTTCTGAAAAGCTCATTGTTTCATGACAATTCTCAATGAGAAAAAGTTGTTAAGCTTTCTTATCACAATAACTATAGCTAGCACGTTTCTTTAGAAATATAAATTTCATTCATACAACAAACAGACATTTATTAAGTTAGTATGCACAGAATTACTGCACCAGGTATTGTGGGGTATATGAAGACAGCTATATCACAATTTTTGCACTAGTGAAAGACAAACGAGTGGCACAAGGCAGAATACAGTCAAATCTTGTTTTCTGTATTTTTAAAATAACTTGGCCGGGCGCGGTGGCTCACGCTTGTAATCCCAGCACTTTGGGAGGCCGAGGCGGGCGGATCACGAGGTCAGGAGATTGAGACCACGGTGAAACCCCGTCTCTACTAAAAATACAAAAAATTAGCTGGGCGTGGTGGCGGGTGCCTGTAGTCCCAGCTACTCGGGAGAGGCTGAGGCAGGAGAATGGTGTGAACCCGGGAAGTGGAGCTTGCAGTGAGCCGAGATCGTGCCACTGCACTCCAACCTGGGTGACAGAGCGAGACTCCGTCTCAAAAAAAAAAAAATAAATAACTTAAACAAATTTTAATTTAACCAGGGAAAAGCATGAACGCAGTCCCCCACTACCACAATTATGCAGTTGAGTTTCCCACATTTGGGGAAATCGCAGGGGTCAGCACATCCGGAGTGCAATGAATAAGCCTCGCCCTGGGAAAACCACCTTTGTGACCGTGGTGTCTCCCCTGCCAAGTAAAAGTATATAGTCATCACTTGTAAGAAAGGTACAAAACGGGGAGAGACTTCAAAGAAGTCTGTGAGTTTCCAATCATTAAATAGAGACAAGTTATGATTCTTCTTTTAACTCTTTGGTTCAAAACTTGTGACCAGCTTTCCTTTATTTGTGCCTCTATGTGGAAAAGGAGTTACTAAGCATCTTGCTTTGGCCTTTAATTGCTTAAGTAAGGAAATTATGAGAGCATGGGGACCAATCATGTTATCTGGAGACTTTCACCTCAAGGTCATTGGTTTGAATGCAGACCATGCTGGCAGAAACTGAAGGTTATAGAAGGGCAGCAGTTAGCTCACAGAAATGGAACTATGTTCTTACACTACAGTCTAGTAGCCAGCAGTGACAGACACTGTCATATTTGGTACTAAATCTTTCAGGTTGGAAGCAGAACAGAACTAAAAAAACTGTTCTACTAATTACTTCCTCTCTCTGACTCAGCTAGGCCATTCTTTGTGGGTTACTCTCAAGGGAATGAAAGGCAGAACCAAACAGACAAGTGTATATGTATTTCATTATAAATGTTAAATAAGTGGTTCAAGACACAACACAGACTTGATTTTACATTTACCATACTGATGAGATAAACTACTGAAAAGACAAAAAATATCACATATGCACACACTGGTAACAGAAAAAGTGCTGCTAAACAGTGTTTTGATGATTCCATGCCTTAAGTTTTAATAATCTTCATTTTTTTTTTTTGAGACATGATCTCACTCTTGCCCAGGCTGGAGTACAGTGATGTGATCAGAGCTCACTGCAGCCTCAACCTCCCAGGCTCAAGTGATCCTCCCACCTCAGCCTCTGGAGTAGCTGGGACCAAGGGCACATGCCACCATGCCCGCCTAATTTTTAAATTCTTTGTAAGGACAAGGTCTCCCTATACTGCTCAGGTTGGTCTTGAACTCCTGGCTCAAGCGATCCTCCTGCCTCAGTCTCCCAAAGTGCTGGGAATCTAGGCGTGAGACACCATGCCTGGCCAATAACCTTCACTTTCTTATACTGAATATTTAGTAAAAGAATTTGCTACTGAATGAGTATAGAAAACATTTTTATTTATTTATTTTTGAGATAGAGTCTCACTCTGTCACCCAGGCTGGAGTGCACTGGTGCAATCTCGGCTCACTGCAACCTCCGCCTTCCAGGTTCAAGCAATTCTCCTGCCTCAGCCTCCCGAGTAGCTGGGATTACAGGCACCCCACACGATGCCTAGCTAATTTTTTTGTATTTTGTTGGTAGAGACAGGGTTTCACCATGTTGGCCAGGCTGGTCTCTCCTGACCTCAAGTGATCCACTTGCCTCAGTCTCCCAAAGTGCTGGGATTACAGGCATGAGCCACCGTGCCTGGCCAGGAGAGAAAACACTTCAAAAAAAAAAGCTGGAAGTTTGCATACATACATGTATTACTCATCCCCGCGCCCCCCACACCACTCTCCTTTCAGAAATAAATTCCGTAATATGATGTCAAGGCTTCCGTTGGACCTGATTGCTACAAAGCGTAAAGACCTCATTTATGTTAGAAACATCAACTGTAAAAGATGGTGTGGGGGAAGCAGGAGGTACAGGAAGGGAAGAAATCCACTGAGCAGGAAATGAGGAGACTGGGATTCTGTTTTGCCGTGGGCCTACCCCGCTTTACCTAGCTGGATGGTCTTGGGCAAGCCATGTCACTTTTCCAGGCTTCATTTACTCTATAAGGCTATAGGAGTAGAGCACAGGTGAGGGCACCTAACCAGCTTTAAAATCCTATTACATTAACAGAAGACACTTATCAATTCAGCTCTGGAGAACAAACAGTATATATCACAGCAATTGATTTTTCAAAAATCTAGTGACACAGAAAAAGCAGTTTGGTGTGGCAGAAATATCACTTGAGATAACAGCAAGAAGTGAAGGGTTCAAGTCCCAGTTATGGGCACAGATAAGTTACTCTCTGAACCTCAGCTATCTATAGAAAATGGTGATAATAATTCCTGCCTAATTCAAATCAAGAAGTTATAGGTAGATCAAATGAATATCTACTAAAGTGCTTAACTACATGTAAAATAGTATACAAATGAAGATGTTACTAATAACGAAGATCCTAACACTAAAAGATCACTGATACATGAAAAACTCAAAGTTATATGAAACTTTCTAGAATAGTATTTGAATTTATGAGACAAAAAACTCAATTACAGTAGTTGTATCTGGAGCTTATATTATTGCCAAATATTCAACAGAATACTTATTAGGGGTCTATTATGTGCAGGCAAGGTATTAAATGCTAGAAACACAAAGATGTGGCATCAAAACCACATATGTGGCCTTGAGAAACTTGGTGGAAAGCAGAGGGGGAATAAGCACAAAAGCAAATAAATACAATGTGAAAAGTGACAAAATACAAGGCCAGGTGCAGTGGCTCACGCCTGTAATCCCAGCACTTTGGGAGGCCGAGGTGGGTGGATGACCTGAGGTCAGGAGTTCAAGACCAGCCTGGTCAACATGGTGAAACCCCGTCTCTACTAAAAATATTAAAAAATTAGCTGGGCGTGGTGGCAGGCGCCTGTAGTCCCAGTATTCAGATGGCTGAGGCAGCAGAATCACTTGAACCTGGGAGGTGGAGGTTGCAGTGAGCAGAGATCAAGCCATTGCACTTCAGCCTGGGCGACATGAGCAAAACTCCATCTCAAAAAAAAAAAAAAGTGACAAAATACGGAGGTGTTTACATGTAAACAAAGGAAAAGGCTCATCCTAGTTGTCAAACTCAAACTGATCTTAGGTGTCAAAAGTAATGAAATCTAAGCTACATCTTAAAAACTTACAAGATTTCACCAAGCGGATACTGAATACAAAGAAAAGTAACAGGAAAGAGCCTCTCTGTGCTCTCCCTAGGTGACAGCGCCCACTCTGTTGATGGTTCCTGGATGTACCCCTCTAGCCATGACCTGCTTAGGCATCTCCTGACTGACTTGTCCTAAATGAACTCTTGATTTGCCTCAAACCTGGTCTTACCAAAGTCTTTTGGCTCAACCTCCAAAATGTATGTAAATTGTTTTCATTTTTCTCCAACTCCGCTGCTGTCACCAAGGCCCATCACATCATGCCTCTACTAAGATAAGAAGTCTCCAACCGGTTGCTCTGCTTCTGCTCTTGGTCCCTGCGATCCACATCCCACAGGGCAGCCAGACATTTTATAAACACAAATCTGTCACTCCTATATAAAACCAACCAATGGCTCCACAACGCACACAGAATAAAATCCAACCTCCACTGTGTGCTCCCAGGGCCCAGCAGGATCTGGGTCCTGCAGGTCTCACCATCATCACTTCACTTGGCACATGGCCTTCTGTCAGTTCTGAACATGTCAATCTCTCCCCACCCACAAGTCCCGTGTATTTACAAAGAATAAATTACGAGCCCTGGGGTGGACTGGGGGTATAGGTTATATTTCGAAACAAACACACACAAAATATTGAATAGCTTACATGTTTAAGTATAACATCTCAGGAAAAGATGAAAACATATACATACAAAGAGACAAACAGTTACAAGAGACACATGACTATACACAGGCACATTTACAGGTCCTTGTAATCAATGGCAATTTTTGGCATCAATGATTTTACTAGATTTTTATTCCTGGCTAAATAATTTTTCATACTTTCCCAATAATTTATTGGCTTCCTTTTTCTACAGCAAATAAATGCTCTCTGCCCCAACCTTAAGACAGAATGTCTACAACAGAACTCAGATGGCAAACGGTTGGTGAGACCAATGGGCTACTGATACACTATACATATGAGATAATCAGCAATGGTAGCCTAATGAATTCTGTAACAACAGTCTGCACCATTAATTAAATAGAAACCACGAAGACATCAGCAGGAGGAAAGTCAAGTACAAGGAGGCAAGAACTAGGGAAAAGGTGGCATGTCTACAATTGTGCTGTCCCATATGGTAGCCACTAGCCACATGTGACTTAAAATGTAGATGAATTAAAATGAAGTAAAATTAAAAATCAGTTTCTCACCCACACTAGTCATAACTCAAGTGCTCAAAAGCCACATTTGGCTAGTAGCTATCCCACAAGACAGCAGAGATATAGAAAAGAGGTATTGGTTTTGTGGGCCCCAAGGTCTCTGTCACAACTATTCAATTCTGCTGATACAATGCAAAATCAGCCAGACAACATGTAAAAAAATGAACATGGGTGTGTTCCAATAAAATTACTTATGGATAATAAAATTTGAGTTCCATATAATTTTCATGTGTCATGAAATACTCTCTTGATTTTTCTTCAATCACTTAAAAATGCAAAAACACCATTCTTCACTCATGAGCAGCACAAAATGCAGCAATGCACTGGATTTAGTTTGTGGGCTATAGTTTGCAAATTACTGATATAGAAATTTCCATCACCAAACAAAGTTTTGTCATACTATGTTGGTCTAGGAGGAAAATCAAAAGAAAAGATTTTGTGGCAGGGCCAGAAAGCATAGAAATGGGCTTTTCACATCTGATAGGATAATATGTGAATGATTAGGCTTATTTTATGACACTTTTGGAAGGCCAATAAAAAATTATAGTTAGATGTATTTCAGTTGAACATAAAAACTGCAGTTAATCAGTTAACATTAATCAAACTTGGTTCTGAACCCATTATCAAGAATGGGTTGATACATTCCAACACATGCTGACACATGCCTGACACATACTGACATGCAGTGTCATCCATAATGTCACTGAGTGGCAAAAAAAGCTTCTAGACACATGAATATAGTTATTGCATTAAAAATCATATGCTTGGCTGGGCACGGTGGCTCATGCCTGTAGTCCCAGCACTTTGGGAGGCCGAGGCGGGTGGACTGCCTGAGGTCAGGAGTTTGAGACCAGTCTGGCCAACATGGTGAAACTCTGTCTCTACTAAAAATACAACAAATTAGCTGGGCATGGTGCTGTGAGCCTGTAATCCAGCTACTCAGGAGGCTGAGGCAGAGGAATCACTTGAACCAGGGAGGTGGAGGTTGCAGTGAGACAAGATCACGCCAATGCATTCGAGCCTGGTTGACACAGTGAGACTCCACCTTAAAAAAAAAAAAAAAAAAAAAAAAAAAAAAAAAATCATGTGTTTGCCAGGCATGGTGGCTCATGCCTGTAATCCTAGCACTTATGGAGGCCCAGGAAGGTGGGTTGCTTGAGCTCAGGAGTTCAAGATCAGCCTGGGAAACATGCTGAGACCTGGTCTCTACAAAAAATTTAAAAAATTAGCTGGGTGTGGTGGAGCGCACCTGTAGTCCCAGGTACTTGGGTGACTGAGCTGGGAGGATCACTTAAGAACCCAGCAGGTTGGCAGGGAATGGTGGTTCAGGCCTGTAATCCCAGCACTTTGGGAGGCCGAGGTGGGTGGATCACCTGAGCTCAGGAGTTCAAACCAGCCTGGCCAACACGGTAAAACCCTACTAAAAATACAAAAATCAGCCAAGTGTGGTGGTGTGTGCCTGTAATCCCAGCTACTCGGGAGGCTGAGGCAGGAGAATCGCTTGAACCCAGGAGATGGAGGTTGCAGTGAGCTGAGACTGTGCCACTGCACTCCAGCCTGGGCCACAGAGCAAGACTCTTGTCTCAAACAGAAAAAAAAAAATCATATGCTCAAACAAAGCAAAGTTTACACTGTTGAACTCCTGTTATTGCATTATGATCAGAGTATGTGGCCTTTGAGGAATCTTGTTTTTTGTTTTTTTTTTTTGTTTTGAGATGGAGTCTCACTCTGTTGCCCAGGCTGGAGCACAATGGCATGATCTCCACTCACTGCAACCTCTGCCTCCTGGGTTGAAGCAAGTATCTTGCCTCAGCCTCCCAAGTAGCTGGGATACAGGCGCCTGCCACCACGCCCGGCTAATTTTTGTATTTTTAGTAGAGACGGTGTTTCACCATGTTGGCCAGGCTGGTCTTTTTTTTTTTTTTTTTTTTTTTTTTTCAGACGGAGTCTCACTCTGTCGCCCAGGCTAGAGTGCAATGGCATGATCTCAGCTCACTACAAGCTCCGCCTCCTGGGTTCACACCATTCTCCTGCCTCAGCCTCCTGAGTAGCTGGACTACAGGCGCCCGCCACCACGCCCGGCTAATTTTTTCTATTTGTAGTAAAGACGGGGTTTCACCGTGTTAGCCAGGATGGTCTCTATCTCCTGACCTCGTGATCCGCCCACCTCGGCCTCCCAAAGTGCTGGCAGGCTGGTCTTGAACTCCTGACCTCAAGTGATCTGCCTGCCTCAGCCTCCCAAAGTGCTGTGATTACAGGCATGAGCCGCCGCGCCCAGCCAAGGTATCTTATACTTAACTGAAATATTATTTCAAAATTACCCACGATAATCCAAGAGTGACATGGGTATGGGAGAAGTGCATGGGGGTAGAGAGGAAACAGCCTTGGTCATGAGTTAATACTGTCAAAACTGAGTGACAAGTTCATGGAGTTTCATTATATTATTCTCTCTACTTAGGCATATGCTTGAAATAAGTATTTTTCCTATAAGTAGTTTTTGATGGGTTTTTTGTTTGTTTTTTGAGATAGTGTTTTCGCTCTTGTTGCCCAGGCTGGAGTACAGTGGCGTGACGGCTCACTGCAACCTCCGCCTCCCAGGTTCAAGCAATTCTCCTGCCTCAGCCTCCCGAGTATCTGGGATTACAGGCATGTGCCATCACACCTGGCTAATTTTTTATATTTTTAGTAGAGACGGGGTTTCTCCATGTTGACAGGCTGGTCTCGAACTCCCGACCTCAGGTGATCCGCCTGTCTCGGCCTCCCAATGTGCTGGGATTATAGACATGACATGAGCCACCGTGCTAGGTCTTTTTTTTTTTTTTTCCTACATGTAGTTTTTAAAATACTTAAATAAAACAATAATGTATTCTCACAGCATCCAAAAAAAAAAATTGAACCCCACATGTAAACCAAAAAGTCCTCTTTGTGCCCATCTAATCCCCCTCCCACTCCTTAAACATAACCACTATTATCTGTTTGGTGTATATGCTTCTTGTCCTTTTTCTATTCATTTACATATATATGTTTATAAATGAAGTATTCTTCCAGAAAACTTTTTATTTTATTTTTTTGAGACAGGGTCTCACTCTGTTGCCCAGGCTGGAGTTCAGTGGCCCAATCTCGGCTCACTGCAATCTCCACCTCCCTGGTTCAAGCGATCCTCCCACCTCAGCCTCCTGAGTAGCTGTGACTACAGGCACATGCCACCATGCCCGGCTAATTTTTGTATTTTTAGTAGAGACAGGGTTTCACCATGTTGGCCAGGCTGGTCTCGAACTCCCGAGCCACTGCACCCGGCCAGAAACCTTTTATAAAAGTAGAGAAAACTGTACAATGAACCCACACATGCCCATACAGCCCAGCTTTTATAATGATCAATTCATGGCCCTTCTTGTTTCACTCCCTCCCCCTTTCGTATAATTATGAAGCTAATACCAGATATGTCCATTTATCTGTAAATATTTCAATGTGTATCTCTAAAAGAACTTAAAAAAAAACACAATTATCACACCTAAAAAAATTAATAGTAATTCCTTATCCTTACCAATATCACCAAACATCAAGGCAATGTTCAAACTTCTAATTATATTATAAATGTTATAAATTGCTTTCTAATTTCCAATTGTATCATAAATATTACAAATTACTTTAGTAGTTTCCTTGAATCAGGATCCAAATAAGGTTCACACAACACAGCTGGTTATCTCCAAGTCTCTTAATCTACCAGTTTCTTCTTCCTCTTCCTGCCCTTGAGATGTACTTGAAGACATTGGGTAACTTGTCTGGTATTTACCAGTATAGTATTTACCACAGTCTGGAATTTCTGATCACATCCTCCTGGCATCATTTAACATGTCCTCTTGTTCTCTATGGATTTTGTAAACGGTCATTAGCTCGAGAGCTGTGCTGTCCAATATGGTAGCCACAAGTCACATGTGTCTACTGAGCGCTGAAATGCAGCTGCTCTGTATGTTGTGGGCAGGAGAGAACCAAATGCCTGCTTATCTCTGTTTTTAAGGTCTAGATTCACTAATTCAATTGGCATAGTATAAAATAATATATCTAATCCTATCATTTGTCTTTTTTCTGACTTGGAATACATCTATGAGATGCTTTCCTTCACCTACTAATTGGATACAGGTGGCACAGTTCATGTTAGAAAGGCAAGATTAATGCTTGATTTCCCCCACTATTTACCAGTTTTCAAAATTAATGACCTCATTAGCATCTTTTAACAGTAACCAACTAGTTTTGTTTTCTTTTTTTGAGACAGAGTCTTGCTCTGCTGCCCAGACTAGAGTGCAGTGGCGTGATCACTGGCTCACTGCAGCCTCAAGCTCCCGGGCTCAAGTGATTCTCCCACCCACCTCAGCCAGGAATACAGGCACACACCACCACACCCAGCTAATTAAAAATTTTTTTTGAGGCCGGGCGCGGTGGCTCACGCTTGTAATCCCAGCACTTTGGGAGGCCAAGGCGGGCGGATCACGAGGTCAGGAGATCAAGCCCATGGTGAAACTCCATCTCTACTAAAAATACAAAAAATTAGCCAGGCGTGGGGGTGGGCGCCTGTAGTCCCAGCTACTCAGAGAGGGTGAGGCAGGAGAATGGCGTGAACCCAGGAGGTGGAGATTGCAGTGAGCCGAGATTGCGCCACTGCACTCCAGCCTGGGTGACAGAGCAAGACTCCATCTCAAAAAAAAAAAAATTTTTTTTTGTAGAGACCAGCTCTATGTTGCCCAGGCTAGTCTCAAACTCTTTTTTTTTTTTTTTTTTTTTTAAAGGGACTCTCAGTTTAGCTGTGGATGTTCTCAAACTCTTGAGGCTCAAGTGATCCTCCTGCCTTGGCTTCCCAAGTGTTGGCATGTACAGGTGTTAGTCACAGCCCCCAGGCCTAACTAGTTTTTTTCTTAAGTGTTATTATAAACACATGGATTTAAACATATTTGATTTGTTTGAATCCACTACAATTAGTATTCAATTCAAACCGGTCACTGAATCCTTTGAACTTTTCCTTGCTTTCTGGCCAAGATACCAAGATCACCTTGCTCTTTCCCTGCCAAACTTAAACTCAGTGATTTCTCCAAGGAGTTCTAGATTCTTAGTGAAAAAAGATAATCAGATACTACAATTGGGTTGTTACAGGTGCTTGTTGCAACTGGGCTGGTCAGTGTAAAAATATATGGCTAAGAAAGCAGTTTTGCAACTTGCTTTTTTCACTTTAACTGTATTCATCCATTAAACCAAAATGTACTGAGTAACTACACAGTGGTAGCCACTGTTTTAAGCCCTGGGTGACTAGAACAGTAAACAAAACAAAGTCCCATATCTATTAAAGCTTACGGTCTTGGATGGAGAAAGACAATAAAGATGAATAAATACTGACACTTGGTACTATTTTAATATTTATTCATAGATAAGTGCTATGATACCAAATAAAGCAGGTCACTTTCTAGCATGGGAAAGGAGCAGAGTGCCTCAGAGCGGAGGTCATTAAACCAAAGGCCAGGAGAACAGGCAAAGCAGAGGCCAGTGGCTAGGTCAGAAATTCTCAGAACATACATCCAGACAAGATATTTAACTGTGTTTAATGGAATGAAACCAAAGAGACCAGAGCAAACAGAATGTAGGACTACTACAACTTTACAGGAACTGTACTGCCAAAGATATCCCAAGCTGACTCAGTCAGGCTGTGAGTTTTCAATCCATAGGACAATTTCCAGTAATCAGACCTCCATACTAACAGAAAGCAGGCCGCTAAAGTTGTTCAGTCTCCACAAAGATCATCCTCCACTAATTCCATCTCAGATGTGACCATGAAGGCAGAAACACTAGCCAAGGAACACCAGAGACAAGGCAAATCCTCCCAGAAAATAAAACTGGAGGCTGACAAACAGGTTAAGCATCATTAATCTACATGCTATGGAGCAGTGAATACTGAGGTTGTTTCCAATTTTTCGTCCTCTGAATGGGAGTTTTATATAGTACTTATCCCACTTCATCTTTATCACTGGATACCAGGTATACTGTGCACCGATAATTGCTTTTAGCCACACACTGCTGGACCATGAAGAGGCACCTGGACCTGAAGGAGAGGGCTTCGCACCAGCCAGAAGTCCTGGATTAGTAGCTGCGTGTACTAAATGGATGCAACTCTGGGGTATAGAACCCTTTGAAAAGGAACTGAAAATTTCATAGCAACGTGAGCATTTTAGCATATGATGTCAGGTCGACAAATGTGGTACCCAGCAACAGATACTCTTATTCTTCTCCTCCTTCCCATGCTGGCAACAGGCATGTGCACATGTACACACACATTAAGAGTCTGCCCCTCCTCCACGTGATTCAGGGAAGCGCAGCCCTCCTACTCTCAGCAGAGATAATTGTTGGTCTAATCCAACAATTTTAGTTCCATTCCCCTTGCCAGTGATTTAACACAAGAGCATATAATGAATTTTGGCCACTAAGATTAGAAGGAAGTCTGTTGGGGAGAGGAAGTGAGTGAATGGGGAAAGATTTATCAAATAAAAAGAGACACAAACAGATTTCCCTCTTCTTTAACTGAGCATTGTCAACTCAAGCTTACCTCATCTGCATGTGATGTCTAGTCTCTCAGCAGCCACACTGTGACACTGTGGCTAACCTGACATTTAGAGATGGCACAGTTGAAAAGACAAAGAACTTGGGTCTTGATGAGGCACATAACCAACTACAGTCCCCTTATATACAGACTTCTTGTGTGTTACTACATTCTCCTTATTGTTCAAGCTTTTTAAAAAAAAAACAAAAATCACCTAGCCCAAAATGTCATGTTTAAGCTCTTTTAAATTTTTTTAAAATTATTTGTAGAGGAAAACATTCTAATTGATGGAAAAAATTAACTCTCTCCCCAATCCTTTTAGTTGTCCAATTGATACCTATTTTCCCCCTTTTCCCAGCTAACCACACTCTGATTTTGTTTGGGGGAATAACACATCCAGCCCTAGGCAATGGATATAGATTAAGCCAATTGTGACAATCCTGTTTCTCTGTTTTCCAGTAGATCTTGCTATTAGGAATGATTAAGACTTAAGATAAAATCTGTGACACTTTTGCTTTCCTGGTATCAGGTCTAGTTGAGGCCAGTGCTGACCCTTTCCCAGTTTTACCTGCCTCAAATGCAGATAATAGCCACTTGGAAACCACAAGGGAAATGTCAAGAAAATTACAGACATGTTAGCCTTGACACTATTCAATAACTGAATGTACAGCAAATCTACCACCTATGTTAAAAATAAATCTCTATTGAAGTCATTATTAGTTACTTAAAACTAAAAT
This sequence comes from Symphalangus syndactylus, assembly GCF_028878055.3. Taxonomy (NCBI): domain Eukaryota; kingdom Metazoa; phylum Chordata; class Mammalia; order Primates; family Hylobatidae; genus Symphalangus; species Symphalangus syndactylus. The sequence goes on from NC_072426.2 coordinate 87,053,222, forward strand.
CCATTTCTGAAATTTGTGACAAAATCCAAAAAAGGGACTACATATCTATCCAATATTAATATATCCTGTTGTAAAATTTGTGACCAAGTCTTAAGAAAAAAGAACTAAGTATCTATTAGCTGTTAATATCAGATGACTCATTTTTCTATTCACACCTAAGTAACTTTATCTCAATGTAAAGCAATTAAATCTATACCCTAACAGTTGATGGTCAAAACATTCTTGTTTATATCTAGGATAAGCATTATTATTTCTATTTTACATCAAGGAAACCAAGGTACGGGTAAGTTTATTTTCCTGAGACATAATTCAAAACAAGATAAAGCTAGAGCTAAAGTCAAAAGTTATTTCCATTAATACCATTCTACAATCTTTCCTAATGATCTCTAAGAAATAACTTTTCTACATTGGTTTTAGCTTTAAGAGCAAACATTTTTGTATGTTATTTGAAGCAACTATCAAAATAATTTTTTTAAAGGAAATGTAACAAATTTCACTCTTTATCAGAGAAATGTAATTCTTAATAAGATCTTTTGCTTTACATAGTAACTAATTACCAACTTATTCCATCTAATAAAAGTTTATTATAGAACAACGTGAATTGGGGCGAGGACTGAGAATTTTGTATCATATTGCCTATGTGTGATCTAAATAGATTTTTAAAAAATTTATGCCAAAATGGAGATTACCTGGAAGTGAGGTAGCAAATATAATATTACTATGAATTTAACTCATCTTCAAAACTATAGCAGCTTTGGTTGATGCTGATCAACAAGGCATGTAACGGATATTGAAGTAAAGGTATTGTACTAAATAATTTGGTGTTTCACAAGAAAAAGTGGCTTTTGCTAAAGGCTCTGTATTCTGAGCATGGTAATACTAAGGATATTGTGGTAATACTAAGGATATTGTTGTAATACTAAGGATATTGTTATAATACTAAGGCAAAATAAAAAGAAGCTATAGATTTCATTCTATGTTTGTGCTTTAAGATGAAAATATCGGCCAGGCACAGTGGCTCATGCCTGTAATCCCTGCACTTTGGGAGGCCGAGGCGGGCGGATCGCGAGGTCAGGAGATCGAGACCATCCTGGCTAACATGGTGAAACCCCGTCTCTACTAAAAATACAAAAAATTAGCTGTGCGTGATGGTGGGCGCCTGTAGTCCCAGCTACGCGGGAGGCTGAGGCAGGAGAATGGTGTGAACCCAGGAGGCGGAGCTTGCAGTGAGCTGAGATAGGGCCACTGCACTCCAGCCTGGGCAACAGAGCAAGACTCTGTCTCAAAAAAAAAAAAAAAAGATGGAAAATATCAAAAGCTTTATGGTGTTAATCATGTTTCTTCTTAACAGCAGATATTAATCCAGATCACTGTGAACAAAACATTAGGAAAAAGCAACCTGTGAAGTAAAAAACTTGTGAACGAAGACATCCAGTAAGTTTTATCTAAAATCCTCTTGCAAAACAGTACTGTCTTTTCAGCTTAAAATATTATCCTGCTTAAACCATACAGGAAAAAGCTTATGTGCAAATACAGGCCATCTGGTCCTAAGAGTCATCACAATAACTTCCTGTTTGGGAGTTCTAAGCTGTGAACACATAGTAGCAAAATTACATTATTGGTCATAAACAAACTGTCAGTGCTCTGAAGAAATTTTAGTATTCAGCACAGACAAGTGCCAGTTATCTTTCTAAACTCTTTTAACAACAATAAAATGAAATTTTTTGGTGGGGGCGGGGACAGAGTCTTGCTCTGTCGCCCAGGCTAGAGTGCAGTGGTGCGATCTCAGCTCACTGCAGCTTCCACCTCCCAGGGTTCAAGTGATTCTCCTGCCTCAGCCTCCCGAGTAGCTGGGATTACAGGCCCCCGTCATCACACCTGGCTAATTTTTGTATTTTTCGGTAAAGACGAGGTTTTGCCATGTTGCCCAGGCTGGTCTTGAACTCCTGACCTCGTGATCGGCCCACCTCGGCCTCCCAAAGTGCTGGGATTACAGGTGTGAGCCACTGTGCCTGGCCAATAAAATGATTTTTCAATTATTATTTACACTTACTCTTTTTTGTATTTTAAAGGAGACAGGAATTTTGAAGCTCAGCCTGGACTACCTATTACCCTGTCTTTCAGCCACTAACTGAGGTGGCTTTACATACTTTATCTCATTTAATCCTCACAAGACCTAATGCTGTGTATCATCACGCCTATGTTGTGAAGGAGAAGATAGACTCAGAGAGACTGAGATTTCAAAAATACTTGAAAATGTTTCCATCACAGCCAAGTTAAAAAATTATTTGGCACGTGTTTCATCTTTGCTTCTTTCCTAAAAGCTGCCCTAGTAGGCTGGGCCTAACTATTCAAACAGGGATGAGTTGAAAGAACAGAAGCAAGAAATAGTGCTTTTTATATACACACATACATTACTAAAATGAACACTGATTTACCTTGAACACGAGAAATGATGAACAAATAGGCTCCCAATAATCTGATGTAAATGTATAGCTGAGTCATTGTTCAATTGTAATGTTTCCTGTGTACTGTCACCTTTAATAATTGGTCTTGCTACTTCACCAATTTAAATGACTATCATTCAGTGATCTTCTTGTAAAAGATTGCAAGCACTTGACAATGACTTCAACTCCCACTGCTTTCTTGCGACTCCTAAAAGACAAAAATATTTAAAAGGTAAGGAATACAACTGAATTTTGGAAATTTTTCAAAACTAAAAAGGAAACAAATGCCCAAACACACCTTTAACAAATACATTTTAAAAGATTAAAGCTATCCTTGCTTTTTTTTTTTTTTTAGGCACTATAATTTCAAACTTCAAATAAATTGAGGCTGCAACCTCTCCTGACCTCAGATTAGCCATATGTACAACAAGGGAAGTATATTAAACAATCTCAGTAGTCTTTTCTGGCTGTTCTAAAGTAATTATTTTATTAATAACATGAAAATTCCCAACTATATTAAGACTTAAACAGGAAAAGTTAAATTTAAAACATAAGGGTAACCATTAACATTCTTGCAAATTCTAGTAGATATAATGAAAACACCTTAAGTCTTTCTAATAAATAATTTATTCTATAGATAGAAGAGGAAGCCGACCTAGAAAATTACACATATTTATTCATTTTATTTTATTTTATTTGAGACAGAGTTTTGCTCTTGTCACCCAAGCTGGAGTGCAATGGCACCATCTCAACTCACTGCAACCTCCGCCTCCTGGGTTCAAGTGATTCTCCTGCCTCAGCCTTCTGAGTAGCTGGGATTACAGGTGTGCACCACCACACTCGGCTAATTTTTGTGTTTTTAGTAGAGACAGGGTTTCACCATCTTGGCCAGACTAGTCTCAAACTCCTGACCTCAGGTGATCCACCTGCCTCAGCCTCCCAAAGTGCTGGGATTACAGGTGTGAGCCACCATGCCAGGCGAAAACTACACATATTTAATTAAAGAGTGTGCTTCATCATTAAAGGAAAAAAAGAAAAGGGAGCCAGGTGCAGTGGCTCACACCTGTAATCCCAGCACTTTGGGAGGCCAAGGTGGGCAGATCACCTGAAGTGAAGTCAGGAGTTCAAGACCAGCCTGGCCAGCATGGTGAAACCCCATCTCTACCAAAAATACAAAAAATTAGCCAGGCATGGTGGCAGGCGCCTGTAATCCCAGCTACTCAGGAGGCTGAGGCAGGAGAATCACTTGAACCCATGAGGCAGAGGTTGCAGTGAGCCGAGATTGCGGATTGTGCCACTGCACTCCAGCCTGGGTGACAGAGCAAGACTCCATCTCAAAAAAAAAAAAAAAAAAAAAGAAGGCCGGGTGCAGTGACTCGCGCCTGTAATCCCAGCAGTTTGAGAGGCTGAGGTGGGCAGATCATGAGGTCAGGAGATCGAGACCATCCTGGCTAACATAGTAAAACCCTGTCTCTACTAAAAATACAAAAAAATTAGCCAGGTGTAGTGGCAGGCGCCTGTAGTCCCAGCTACTCAGGAGGCTGAGGCAGGAGAATGGCGTGAACCCAGGAGGCAGAGCTTGCAGTAAGCTGAGACTGCACCACTGCACTCCAGCCTGGGCGACAGAGCGAGATACCATCTCAAAAAAAAAAAAGAGAGGAGAGGAGAGGAGAGGAGAGGAGAGGAGAGGAGAGGAGAGGAGAGAAGGGAGGGGAGAGGAGGGGAGGGAAAAAAGCGGTATCTTAAAAAAAAAAATATTTCCTAAAATATTGCAAATTTGACTTTATTAAGATAAAACTGAACTTCTAATATGGATGACACGAAACATAATCTCTCCAATTAAGGTTTGGTGATTATTAATATAGACAGTGAACTTTTAAAGGCCTCAAAGTAAAATTGTTAAATAAACAATGGGGGAAAAGGCTAATTAGTATCAAGATATATATCATTCTACTTTACCCCCATCCCATTGTTTCAGGTGGTTTGATTTTACCGACTTTCAGCTTGAACTATTCCTGAATGACAAAGATTTTGCTTATTTATGACTCAATGACCCTGGTGTGATTTCTACATTAATAACCTGAGCTTTCTATTTTATAATATCTAAGTAAGAATTTTCACTTTAATTCGCTTTCCAAAGTTATTTACAGTACTGAGGCAAAGAAGGTTTACAATAAGGTTATCGTTTATACGTGTACATTATATGTGGCTTCGTTCTAAAAATCCCTGCAATCTCTTATTTCTGTAATATAAAATTGTTTCCCATTACATAACGCTGAGAGAAAAAGATGTAAAGTCTAAAATAACTATAGAATAATGTTTGCCAAATGATTTAACAGCATTTCTTTGAAAACTTCTTGAAATAATTCAACTGTCATTCTAAGGATATATGTTCCAGGTTTCCAATTCAAGAGAAGTTTCCAGTATATTTCCAATCCTAATCTCTCTTCCTCATTTCAATTTTCCCATTAAATATTTCTACTAGAATCACACTCCACCTGTCTAAATCAAACCCACACCTTTCTTGCTTGCTCCTCCTCCTCCACTGGCTACCACTCTTCAGTGACCATGCCAGAAACCCTGGCTTTGGTCCTGCCTCCCTTGCTAGGTCTCCACCCTTCCCCAGATTTTCACTTAATAATTTACTCACTTATTCACCAACAACATCTTTTTTTTTTTTTAATTTAATAGGGGTGGGGGCGGGGGAGTCTCGCTATGCTGCCCGGGCTGGTCTCAAACTCCTGGCCTCAAGCAATCCTGTGGCCTTGGCCTCCTCCCAGAGTGCTGAGATTACAGGTGTGAACCACTGCAACTGGCCTGCATCTGAAGTACATATTACCGACCCAATGTTAGGTACCAGAAATACAAATATGAGTATGGTTGTTCCTGCTGCAAGGAACTCACAGTCTTGGGCAGGAGACTGACCCCTATGCCTTGTTACATCTTTCATTGTCACTGTTTCCTCATCGGTTTATTTAAAGCTAATATGTGGCCTTGTCTCATTAGAGCTACAACCAAGGCATCCTGCAGAGCTGGCTGGCCGCAAGACTCTAAGTGCTTTCCCTTTCAGAGGAAAGGACTGTGTGTGATTCCTTCCGCAAAAACATCCATAACCCTTGCTACCCTGGCAGAAGTTCAAATTCTGGATCTGCCTTTAACTTAACCTCTCTGAATCAGTTTCCTCATCTTTAAAACTGGAATGAGGCCAATTGTGGTGGCGACCGCCTGTAATCTCAGCTGTAATCCTGGGCTCAAACAGGATCACTTGAGCCCAGAAATTCCAGGCTACAATGCACTGTGATCACAACAGTTAAGAGCCACTGCACTCCAGCCTTGGCAACACAGCAAGACCCCATCTTAACAAACAAACAAATCTGGAATGATATTTATTAACTGACAGTTATTTTGAGAACCAAATGAGATAATAGCAAACACATATTTAAAACAATTTTTAAAATAAAAAAATTAAATAAATTTAAATATTTTTAAACTTAAGGAACTCATATAAAATAATAGCTAACACATATTAACCTCTGTGTGCCAGAACTGTCATAAATGCTTTGCATATATTAAGTTACCAAACCATCAACCAACTTATTTAAAGGTTAAATTATTATTTTAATTTTAGAGATGAAGAAACAGGCAAGTAGACTTTAAGGAACTTATCAAAGATCACACAACAGGTAAGTGGTAGTCATAATTAAAATCAAGGAGGTCTGATTCCAGATTCTACATGTTAACAACTATCCTATACTTCCCTGACTGATTTTATATATATTATATAATGTAAATACACATTTTAAACTATTTAGGAGAGCCTGGTACATAGTAGGTGCTAAATAGAAGTTTCCTCCTCTCATCTGTGTTTACAACACACTTGCCAACCTGGCAAAGGAAGTCACTAACAGGTGCTATCCATAACAATTCAATCTGCAAGAAATTTTTAGAGACAAAAAAAGCTGTGATAACTTGTATGGAGAACAGCCATCAAATCTTCCCTGACTACGAGCTCAATACGTATTGGTATTGATGACGACTCCTAAGACATGCATGCAGTCTGAGAATGAAGCGAAATGCTGCTGTAATCAAACAGGACAACCATCTTACTTTATTCCACCTGGCCAGGCCTCCTAAGCACTTGAGAGAAGAATGACAGGAATGCAAAGGACAGGGCAACCACTCCACTTGAGATACAACCGAAAGAACCCAGGGGCTTTGCTCACAGAGTACATAAGGAATAAAGTTTGAGTGCATCTTTGTCAAAGACATGACCAACATGATAGAAAGGGAGACTGGACTAAATTTTTTTTTTTTTTGGAGGCAGAGTCTCACTCTGCTGCCCAGGCTGAAGTGCAGTGGTACAACCTCAGCTCACTGCCTCCTGGGCTCCAGGCAATCCTCCCACCTCAGCCTCCGGAGTAGCTGGGACCACAAGCACGTGTCACCAACCCTGGCTAATTTTGTATTTTCTGTTGAGATGGGGTTTGCCATGTTGCCCAGGCTGATCTCGAACTCCTGGACTCAAGCAATCCACCCGCCTAAACCTCCCAAAGTGTTGGGATTACAGGCGTGAGCCACCACCACCTGGCCCTAGACTAAATAATCTATGTTATCCCTTCCAATGCTGGAGTCCTATGGAATCAGTGTTCTTGCCATTGAATTATTAATTTATTCCCTAAATGTTTATTAAGTGTCTGTGCTATGCATGATTCTGTATTAGATACCAAGAATACACTGTTCAGAGCCAAACAGGCCCAGCCTTCATGGAGTTCAGAGTCATTAAACAAAACAATTAAGATACTCAAGACACCAAACAAGAAAACACAAATGATACACAATCATAACTCGTGGTAAGTGCAAAGGAAGAAAAGTGCCAGGTCCTGAAGGAATAGGGGCAGTGATCCCGCTCTAATCTAGATGGAGGGGAAAGGGAAGCAATGCTGAGAAGTGACCTTTAAGTTGAGATCTGAAAAACAGAGTCAGCCAGGCAAAGAAAGAGGGGAAGTTCTAAGCACAGGGAACACCCTGGGCAAAGATCTTGATGGAGAGAAAAGCAAAGAGAGAACAGTGTCTGAAATGTCGAGAATAAGAGATAGTGCGATGGGAGATGAGGGTGAAGGGGCAGAGAAGACAAAGACCAGATCAGGCAAGGGCATATGAAGGACTTCGGATTTAAGCCTAAGTGGGCATCATCTGACTTCTATGTAATGGACTGGAGGGGATAACAGCAAAAGCAAACAGATCAGTAAGCAGGATATTGTGGAAATTTAGGAGAATGACAATGGTGGTTAAGATTAGGGCAGAATCCGTGTGCAAATGGGTGAATTAAAAAAAAAAAGAATAGGGTGGCAGTGGTATAGTGGATGGACTCATGCTATACTTCAAAAATAATTTTTGGCTGGGTATGTGGCTCACACCTGTAATCTCAGTACTTTGGAAGGCTGAGGCGGGAGAATCACTTGAGTTCCGGAGTTCAACACCACCCTGGGAAACACTGCAAGACCTCATCTGCACAAAAAACTTTAAAAAATTAGCTGGGCATGGTGGTGCATACCCGTAGTCCCAGACATTAGGGAGGCTGAGGTGGGAGGATCTCTTCAGCCCAGGAGTTCAAGGCTGCAGTGAACTTTGATTATGCCACTGCACTCCAGCCTGGGCAATAGAGCGAGACCTTGTCTCAAAAAAAAAAAACAAAACAAAACTCAGTGGTACTTAGCAATGGATTAAATGTAGGGTAAGGGAAAGTGAAGTGTCAAAGAAGATTCCCACATCTGTGGCATGAACAGTTACTGAAGTGGGAATGAGTGATTTTGACAGGAGTGAAGAGATCAAAGGTTCAAATTTAGAGATCTGGGGTTACCCAAAGGGAATGTCTAATGGGCATTTGGTTATGAAACTTAAAGGACACATTTAGGGCTGAACATACAAATCAGTTATGCCAAAAGAACGGTAATATTCAGCTATGACTCTGGGTGAGATGGCCTTCCAAGAGAGTGAAAAGAGGGGAGGGCCCCAGAGCACCATTCGTCTAAAAACTGCATTAATAAAGGTGTTAACACCACATATATTGATGTGGCATTCACTGATAAAAAAAATAAATAATTTTTAAAAATCAGCTCCAGTATTTATTTGCTGTGTGATTTTGGGGAATTACTTAAGCTACCCAGGTCTTGGTTTCCTTCACCACAAAATGGGGATATTACTAACTCAAAAGAGTTAGTAATATTACATCTCAGTAAACATTTCAACAAATAGATGTAATTATTAATAACTGAGCACTTCTCCTTTGTCTCGTATTAACTGTTTCTATAATCACATAGCAAAATATTAACCTTATTTTTCAAAAATTCTTTTTTTTTTTTTGAGACAGAGTTTCACTCTTGTTGCCCAGGCTGCAGTGCAATGGTGCCATCTCGGCTCACCGCAACCTCCGCCTCCAGGGTTCAAGCGATTCTCCCACCTCAGCATCCCGAGTAACTGGGATTACAGGCATGCGCCATCACGCTCAGCTAATTTTTGTATTATTAGTAGAGACGGAGTTTCTCCATATTGGTCAGGCTGGTCTTGAACTCCCAACCTCAGGTGATCCTCCTGCCTTTGCCTCCCAAAGTGCTGAGATTACAGGTGTGAGCTACCACGTCCAGCCCTTTTTTTTTTTTTTTTTTGAGACAGAGTCTTGCTCTGTCACCCAGGCTGGACTGCACTGGTGCAACCTCTGCTCACTGCAACCTTCACCTCCTGGGTTCAAGCGATTCTCCTGCTTCAGCCTCGGAGTAGCTGGGACTACAGGTACGCACTACCACGTCCAGATAATTTTTCTATTTTCAGTATAGATGGGGTTTCACCAGGTTGGCCAGGCTGGTCTTGAACTCCTGACCTCAGGCAATCCATCCACCTCGGCCTCCCAAAGTGCTGGGATTACAGGTGTGAGCCATTGCGCCTGGCCACAATCATTCTTAAAATTATATAACATCTAATGATAAAATATATTTTTTAAATTCCTAAATGATTCATCGGAATTTTTACATTAAAAATATCTAATCTTGCAACGTGAAGAATATAAGGAGATGCATATATTTGACATGCTGCATAATCAAAATTTTTTAATCATGCTGGCATTTAAAAGCTATTGAATAGTTAGACGAAATAGGCATCTAAATAAATTTACTTCCCCTTGCTATATACACAGACTGGTACCGTTTCTTTTCAGGAAAATAACATTAAGGCAGAATTACTCAAATATAAATAATTTCTTTTTTAAATAAAAGATTTTAAAGCTCTTCAAACAGCAAGACAACTGAACCAACAGTTCAATTGGAACTTTAAAAAAAAAAAAAAAAAAAAACAGGAAAAGGCTGAAGTCAGCTGAAAAAACAGACTAAAGTCATTCTTTCCTCTTCCCGTTAAGCACCCCACCGTTGATTTTCACTTTCTAGTAGAGAAGTTTGGGAATTTCCAACAAGCTGGCCAGCAGCCAATTCCATAAAATAGCAAGGAGAAAACTCCCCTTTCCAGGGGTCCCTCCCCCCAGGCAGCTCCAGGCGCCTGGTCTGACAAGCTTTCTGAGAAGGAATAGACTCACTGCAGACTTCCTGGCTCCAAGGCCATTGTTCGCATGGCTGCTCTGCTCCTTATCCAGGGCCTGGATTAGCATAAGAATATCATCTTTTCCCTTAACAAGCAACTCATCCATTCCTTCCCGATCTCTACACTCCTCCCCATCAATCCTTAGACAAATACACACTTGTACAACTGGAGCAACACCACTCGCAGTTATTTACATCAGTGTAGAAAACAATATCCTCCAAATCTAAACATAAACCCTGAAGAAAACAACGTGCTTAGAGAGTTGTCTGAGTGTATCTGAGGTAATACACAGAAATCTTACCAAAAGGCCTGCCTTGGCGTCCACGCTGTCAGATCTTGCTATGGGTAAGACATTCATAACAGGGTCTTTTAGAAAGTTTTACAATAATGCCCGTGGGCCAGGAGCAAAGAGAGCCAACCACGCAACTAAGTGATGACCTAAAACAGGGATGGGGAAGTTCCACTGTATAAAACTTCCACTGTCAGGTCTCCACCACTTTGAAGTTACCAATTTCATCGCCATCGCAAATTACTTTCCAACTCTACCTTTCCCCATGCTCAATTATTAATTAACAATCAAAAGAAGCCCACATTTAACCTTTGTATTTCTGCTCCACTGTCCCTGCCCCACTCAAAACCTTCACTTTCCTTCTGTGCCAAGATAGTTTCCCCAACACAAGTATAAATTCTTCCAGGACCACAGAATCAAGACAATCTAGTATAGCATTATATATAGTTGATGCTGTGTGTTTTATACCCTTCACCAGGACCTCAATATTAGATGCAGAAGAAATGCTTCCAGGTTTCTGAAACATTTTTCAAATAGATAATCTGTTTTCAAAACATCATGCAACCTTGTACTACAAATTCCCTAAGCTAGTTTCTCCAAAGCTTTTTTGTTTAACTGTATTCAACAACAAAAATCTCACAATTACAACTAGACTGTACTATATAGCAATCTTTGGCATATCTGTACTTCGAAGAGATTCATAATGTCTGTCAGCTGTCTATTTAAGAGGCCTAGGTGTTACTCTTCTGTTTCTCCTCTAGAACACACAAAAATGACCGAAAACAGGCGAAGTGAATCAGTTATTGCAGAACTGTCCGGAAGGGGAGAGGGTTTGGTCACCCCATAGGCATACAATGGGTACAAGGTGATACTCCTTATCAGAAATGCTTGGGACCAGAAGTGTTTCGGATTTTGGACTATTTTTTAAATTTGTAATATTTGCACTATCTATACTTACTGGTTCAGCAACTCAAATCCAAAACTGTGAAATCCAAAACACCCCAATGAGCATTTCCTTTGAGCGTCATGTCGACATTCAAAAAGCTTCAGGTTTTACAGCATTTCAGATTTCAGATTTTTGGATTAGGGATGCTCAACCTTTACTGGTAAATTGAATAGAGAAAAAAACAGTTTAATGTGGTGGTAGAGTTCAGAGTCTCGCATAAAACAGATGATCTAGGTCTTTTGTGCAGATTAAATCACAGAAACTCAGGTATGTGGTGGTATTTAATGGTACCTGCTTAGCATCCCATCGTCACTGTCATTTTTATAACTTACAAATTAGTTTTACGTGCATTATCCCATCTCTGCGATCCTTACAGTAAGTAAAATCATTCCTACTTACAGAGAAAAGACAGGTTCAGGGAGATAAATAACTTGTTGAATTCCATGTAGCTAGTATATACGACAAACTAACACCCAGGTTTCTAATCCAAAGTGCAGCGTTTTGTCGGGTATACCATGAGCACATATGTTAAACGGGAAACTGGAAGTTATTTTTTTATTGAACCCTGTAAGATCTTTTTTCATCTTCATAACTATGGAAAAAAAAAAAAAATGAAGCGCAAAGTTAAGAAACTTGCCCGAGTTGGCCGGGCATGGTGGCTCACAAGGTCAGGCGTTCGAGACCAGCCTGGCCAACATAGTGAAACCCTGTCTCTACTAAAAAAACAAAAAATTAGCCAGGCATAGTGGCAGGTGCCTGTAAACCCAGCTACTCGGGAGGCTGAGGCAGGAGAATCACTTGAACTCAGGAGGCAAAAATTGCGGTGAGCCAAGATCGCGCCACTGCACTCCAGCTCAGGTGACAGTGCAAGACTCCGTCTCAAAAAAAAAAAAAGAAAAAGAAAGAAACTAGTCCAAGTTAACACAACCAGTAAGTGGCAGGTTTGCTGCTGACAAAGCCCAAATTCCACTTGTTGCTGCATGTAAGGTGCTGGCAGGAAAGTAATGAAATTAAAAAACATAAAGTACTGTGTCCCTTTTTACACCATCGCTTTTCAGCCAAAAAAAAAAAAAAAAAAAAAAAGCTCCCTCTTCTATCTATAGACTCTGCTTTCTGATGCTGGAGCTGGGATGCTGCTGACAATATGTCCTTCACCAGCTGGCTCCCGGAGACGCTCTGCCAACTGGGGAACTAGAGAAAGCTGGAAGAGGGGAGAAGAGACTTTCTTTTTCCCAATTTGGTTCGCTGTTCCTGTCAGTTGCCTGAATGCCACTGGCATTCAATTGGCAGCAGCAATATACACTCTCTGCTTCCTTCCACACTCCCAGAACCAACCCCATGGAATCCTTTTAGGCCCACTGGTGCCTACTACTCAGGGTCTCAGTCCCAGGTCCTCAAAAACCCCGCTTTGCACTCCCCTCAGGCATCAGCAGTGGCTGGGTTACCACCCCCTCCTAAGAGGATCTAAAAATATGTAGGTGACTTTTTGGTTGGAATAATGTCTGGGATATGACAGGACATACAGTTTGACCAGGGACCAGGATAGAAAATGCAATGTGCAGGGACAATCCTTCAAAATAAAGAACCAAATGCTAACAGTACTCTGCTTGTTGAGAAATACTGGTTCTTTTTTTGTGGGGGCAGGGGAAGGTAATTTCTTTTTGTCAACTCAATTTGTAGAGAAACACTGATTCTTGCCTAGTTTCATGCGTGTCCATGTGAAGAGACCACTAAACAGGCTTTGTGTGAGCAATAAAAGCTTTTAATCACCTCGGTGCAGGCAGGCTGAGTCCGAAAAGAGAGTCAGCGAAGGGAGATAAGGGTGGGGCCGTTTTATAGATTCGGGTAGATAAAGGAAAATTACAGTCAAAGGGGAGTTGTTCTCTGGCGGGCAGAGTGGAGGTCGAAAGGTGCTCAGTGGGGGAGCTTTTTGAGCCAGGATGAGCCAGGAGAAGGACTTTCACAACGTAATGTCATCAGTTAAGGCAAGGACCGGCCATTTACACTTCTTTTGTGGTGGAATGTCATCAGTTAAGGTGGGGCAGGGCATATTCACTTCTTTTGTGATTCTTCAGTTACTTCAGGCCAGCTGGGCGTATACCTGCAAGTCACAGGGGATGCGATGGCTTGGCTTGGGCTCAGAGGCCTGACAGTCTTGCCTTCTTATATTAATAGGAAAAATAAAACAGTGTTGAAGTGTTGGGGCTGCGAAAATTTTTGGGGGGTGGTAGGGAGAAAGAGAATGGGCGATGTTTCTCAGGGCTGCTTCAAGCGGGATTAGGGGTGGCGTGAGAACCTAGAGTGGGAGAGATTAAGCTGAAGGGAGATCTTGTGGTAAGGGGTGATATTGTGGGGTTGTTAGAAGAAACATTTGTCATATAGAAGGATTGGTGATGGCCTGGATACGGTTTTGGATGAATTGAGAAACTAAACAGAAGATACTAGGTCCGAATAAAAGAAGGAGAAAAATGGGTATTAAAGGACTAAGAACTGGGAGGACCCAGGACATCCAATTAGAGAGTGCCCAAGGGGATTCAGCGTAATTACCTGCTTGGTTGGCAAGTTTTTGGGCTCTATCCTTGAGTTTTTTTATATTGTCGTACACTAGGCCAGATTGATTTAGGTAAAAACAACACTCTTCATTTAAGAATATACAGAGTCCTCCTTTTTCAGCAGTGAGTAAGTCAAGGCCTTGGCAGTTTTGGAGGACAACTGCAGCTGAAGAGTCTACTTGGGCCTGGAGGACTGATAAAGTTTGTGATACGTCTGTGATGCTAGCAGAGAAGTCATTGGACAGGCTACGGAAGGTCGTGACAGAGGTTGAAATGCCTGCTATTCCAGTACCGAGAGCAATAGTGGAGGCAGAAAGTCCTAAACCGACCACCAAGGGAATTAGTGGAAAAACTTTGCCATGTCGGTGTCATGAGGGGAACAGGGAGCAATTCGGTCCCATTTGCAAATTTAATTTTGGGGGTAAGGAAAACTAGTGTGCATGTGCCTGTCTAATTAGCAGGTAGACACATGTAGGTAGAGGATCCACAGAGGAAGAAGAGACCTTGTGCCAGGCAAAATTAGAGATGTAAAGTAAAAAGGTGAGAAGGAGTGCTGAAAGGGGTATCATACTTCATTATTATCTAATGGTTCCTTTGTAGTTCCAGCTGGTCAAGTGGCAACAATATTAAATCTCTAAGAAGAAAAATTATCTTGATTAAACTAATGTATGAATACAATTTTAATTTTTTTCCCTTCCCACCTGATTGCTTTAAAAAGGAATTGTTTTTGCTGTGTTAACCATGGTGCTTGTACAATGCAAAAGCAATTGTTAAAAATCAATCATTTTTTCCACTTATGTAACTATTTAAAAAATTGTTTTAATTCAGGGTATAAAGATTTCCCCTAAGATCTCAGAAGTAGAGGCTCCTACACTAAGCATATTCTATCTTCCATGCCACGAAAAGTTCAGGCGCGAGCTGGTCTAATAGTCTCAGGACTTTGACTGACCCTGCAGTGACAAAGTCACTCTCTCAGACTCAATACTAATAAGGTGGTCCCAGAAACTGCTGGCAGCTATGTTGGGCCCAGAAGGAGAAGCAGAAAGCAGAGCCGGGAGACTAAAAGAAGCCAGATGCTGGGAGACATCGATGAGCCACTCAAGCAACCTTGTCTGAAGCCTCAATTACTTTGGAACTCTTCAGTTAAGAGCCAATAAATTCCATTTTTTAGGTCAGAGAGAGTCAATTTTTCTGTTACAACCAAAAATACTCTAGCTAATATAGCTAATATGAGGATTAAAGGGAAAGGCACACTTGAGTATTCTGGGTTAGATTAGCATAAAATTAGCAATTCTGAATAAAGGCAAATAAATGTCTTATCAGAAAAGATACTTGATAACATCTGAAAAGAAAACACAGGCTGCTATAAGGGCTATTTTTAAGACAGCTCAGGCCCGCACAGTGGCTCTTGTCTGTAATCCCAGCACTTTCGGAGGCTGAGGCAGGCAGATCACTTGAGGCAGGGTGTTCAAGACCAGCCTGGCCAACATGGTGAAACCCCATCTCTACTAAAAATACAGAAATTAGCCAGGCATGGTGGTGGGTAACTGTAATCCCAGCTACTTGAGGCCGAGGCAGGAGAATTGCTTGAACCTGGGAGGTGGAGGTTGCAGTGAGCTGAGACTGTGCCACTGCATTCCAGCCTGGGTGACAAAGCGAGACTGTCCCAAAGGAAAAAAAAAAAAAAGACAGCTCAAATAGTATAAAAATTGACTTAACAATGTTATCAGCAACTACACAATTTGTCACTACTTATCTTTCCTTGCCTCTTCCCTCCCAAATCTGCTAGATTCTAAGTCTTTCCCACCTCCATTAACAGCCTCTTTACTTGGTGTAAAATCTTAAAAGTCCCAGGTCTAAAATCATATTTTTTTTTTTTTTAAGAATATCACTACACAGATGTAACCAGATCTAAAATCTCAAGTCATTCTTGACAACTCCCTCTTTCCTTGTTGCATTCCATTTCCTATCTGTCATCAAATCCACTGGTTCTACCTGCAGAATGTATACAGAACCCACACACTTCCCACTACCTCCACCGCTCACTCAGGACCAAGCCACTAACCCCTTTGCCTGGATTGCTGAAAGCGCCTCCTAACTGGCCTCCTGCTTCCACCTGTGCCCACTATAGATTTGCAACACAGAAGCCAGAGTGATCCTAAGAGAAAGCATGTTAAACCACATCACACCCCATTCAGATCCCTCCAACGGTGCTCCAACTCACTCAGACAAAAAGCTAAAGTCTCCAGTAGTCCACCCTCCCTCTGTTCCAGCCTAGTAGGTGTTCCTTGCACCTGCCGCTCACAGTCCTGCTGCAGGACCCTGGCACGTGCAGGTCCCTCTGCCTGTAACGGTCTTCCCCAGGACTGCTGCCTTGCCCCTTCCAACCACTTACTCAAAATCCCTTTCTTATTTACAGGCTTCCTGCCCACCCTATTTAAAACTGTAATCCCATCCCCATGCCTAGCACTCCTCTCCTTTCTGGCTGTTTCTTTCTCTTTAGCATTTGTCATGCTATATAATTTGATATAATTTTCTCTGTATTTTATTGCCTGCCACCTCATCCAGAATATATGCTCCATGAGGCCAGGAGGGTTAGTCTGTTTCACTCACTTTATATTTTTAGCACCTGGAACAGTGCTTGGCACATAATCGATACTAAATAAATATTTGTTGAGGGAATGACTGAATAGAGCAGAAGGAATTAAAACGTTATGCCAATTCCTTTTACTTTTATATACAAACCAGACTTTCTCAAAAGAGTAGTACAGTGGATAAACTATCCCATTTCCTTATCTCAACACAACTGAAATGATATAAAAACCACACCAATTCCTTTTGCTCACTTCCATCCCTGACTTGTGTCAAGATCCGGTGAGGAAAAAGTTTCCACTGTTTTCATGGATATCCTCAAGTTTGAGATATAAATTAAAAGGGCTTAAGAATGTCTAAAATGTTGTTTAAGGCAAACAATGGCTTGGGTTATGCTTTTACAGTACCACATGTTATACCAAGTTAAATAATTATGGAAATAATTACAGACAAAAAGAAAATGCAGTCTTTCTTTAGTACAAACAATGTGGTCTGACAAAGGGAACTTCAAAGCATGATCTAAATTCAACTGCAATCTTTCAGTACGTAAACAACACACTGAAGGTTCAAAGGTAGTATGTGTACGTAAAATTTAAGTCTCCAACTGCCCTGAATAAGGGCAGAGGGCGTTAAAATAGATTTTTAACAATTCTTCCCTGACAAGCATGACCAAAAAAGGACAGCATAGAAAACTAAAATCTTACAAACCCAAAGGTTTAAGAAAGAACTCCCTCAAGATGACAGATTCCTGCTGTATGCACATGAAGCTCAAGAACTTGGGAACCTAGAAGAGTTTCCCCCCTTGGGAATGAAATATCTGTACTTTATTTTCTTTATTCTGCGTTACAACATCTTTTCAGGTTGAAATGTACTGGTTTAGGGTGTTGTAAGAAGTTCTAGGCCAGGCGCTGTGGCTCATGCCTGTAATCCCAGCACTTTGGGAGGCCGAGGCGGACGGATCACAAGGTCAGGAGATCGAGACCATCCTGGCTAACATGGTGAAACCCTGTCTCTACTAAAAATACAAAAAACTAGCAGGGCGTGGTGGCGGGCGCCTGTAGTCCCAGCTACTCGGGAGGCTAAGGCAGGAGAATGGCATGAACCCGGGAGGTGAAGCTTGCAGTGAGCCGAGATCATGCCACCACACTCCAGCCTGGGAGGCAGAGTGAGACTCCGCCTAAAAAAAAAGTTCTATGGCATGAAATGGATTTGATGTTTACTTGTCCCTGCTTTCCTTTTAGCATCTTTTTTTTTTTTTTTTTTTTTTTTAATATGGAGTCTTCCTCTGTTGCCCAGGCTGTAGTGCAATGGCACAATCTCGGCTCACTGCAACCTCCGCCTCCCAGGTTCAAGCAATTCTCCTGCCTCAGCCTCCGGAGTAGCTGGGACTACAGGCACATGCCACCACACTTGGCCATTTTTTGTATTTTTAGTAGAGACAGGGTTTCGCCATGTTGGCCAGGATGGGCTCGAACTCTTGATCTCGGGTGATCCATCAGCCTCGGCCTCCCAAAGTGTTGGAATTACAGGTGTGAGCCATGGCACCCAGCCCCATTTAGCATCTTTCTTTAAGCCCAGGTACCTTTCTGATTTTTTCCTGGGATTTCTAGTTTAAACACACATCAACTTGCCTTTTATTTCAAAGAAAGGATTGTTAAGTAACATATAGCATTGCCTTACATATTGTTAAATTTTCTATAGATATATAAAAACTACTGTTTTTATATGTATAATGCTTTCATTTTGTTCACATAACACTGTGAAGTATTTCCACGATAGATATTTGTAGTTTTTCTTAATTCATTTTCATTGTTATCTAGTGTTTTATCCTATGAATATCTTATGGTCATATTTGCCCATTCTCTTGTTGATGAACATTTTCTCCTTAGAGATGGGGTCTTGCCATGCTGGTCCAGGCTGGAGTGCAGGAGCTATTCGCAGGTGCAATCAGATTGCACTGCTTCAGCCTCCCGAGTAGTCCCAACTACAGGTGCATGCCACAGTGCACAACCATGTTGATGGACATTTTAGATCATTTCCAATAATTTAGCATAAGCAATGAGGCAATAAATAAACTTGAAGAGATGCTTTTGTTGTTGTTTGGGCTGATAAAACTGTAGGCTGGATTTGCAGAAGTGGGATTCTAGGTCTAATGGTGGTTTTGGTTTTTTTGAACAATACAGGTTGGAACTGCATGGGTCGACTTATATGCAAATTCTTTTTGTTTTTTGAGATGAGTCTCACTCTGTTGCCCAGGCTGGAGTGCAGTGGTGCAATCTTGGCTCACTGCAACCTCCAGCTCCCAGGTTCAGGAGATTCTCCTGCCTCAGCCTCCCGAGTAGCTGGGACTACAGGCGCATGCCAGCAAACCTGGTTAATTTTTATATTTTTAGTAGAGACGGGGTTGGCCAGGTTGGTCTCGAACTCCTGACCTCAGGTGATCCACTTGCCTCAGCCTCCCAAAGTGCTGGGATTACAGGCATGAACCACCACTTCCGGTCTCTTCTTTTCAATAAGTGTAGCAATCTCTTCATATTGCAGGCAAACAAGGGCTGAAAATACAGTATTTAACTGGGCGCTGGTGGCTCACACCTGTAACCCCAGCACTTTGAGAGGCCAAGGCAGGAGGATCACTTGAGCCCAGAAGTTTGAAACCAGCCTGGGCAATGTAGTGAGACCCCATCTCTATACTTTAAAAAATAATAATAAAAGAAAATAGATGATTCACTTTGTCTTTGGTGCTTTTGTCTTACATTTAAGTCTTTAATCCATTTTGAGTTTATTTTTGTATATGGTGAAAGACAAGGGTACAGTTTCACTCTGCATATGTATATCCAGTTTTCCCAGCACCATTTATTGAAGACTGTCTTTTCCCCAAAGCATGTTCTTGGCTCCTTTGCCAGCTGGCTATAAATATGTGGATTTATTTCTAGGTTCTCTATTCTGTTCAATTGGTCTATTGTCTGGTTTTATGCTAGTACCATGCTGTTTTGGTTACTAGAGCTTTGCAGTATATCTTGAAGTCTGGTAGTGTGATGCCTCTAGCTTTGTCCTTTTGGCTCAGAACTGCTTTGGCATTTGCAGTCCTTTGTGGTCCTATATTAATTTTAGGATTTTTTTTTTCTATTTCTGTGAAGACTGTCACTGGTATTTTGATAGGGATTGCATTGAATCTATAGCTTGCTTTCGGTAGTATGGTCATTTTCACAGTATTAATTCTTCAAATCCTTGAATATGGATGTCTTTCCATATTTTGTGCCCGCTTCAGTTTCCTTCATCAGTGTTTTATAGTTTTCCTTGTAGAGATCTTTCACCTCCTTGGTCAAATGTATTTCATTTTTTGGTAGCTTTTGTAAATGGATTACTCTCTTCATTTCTTTTTCTGCTAGTTCATTGTTGGTGTATAGAAACACTACTAATTTTTGTATATTGATTTTGTACTCTGCAACCTTACTAAATTCATTTATCAGTTCTAAAAGTTTTATGTTGAAGTTTTTAGGGTTTTCTACATATATGATCGTGGCAATTCAACTTCCTCCTTTCCAATTTAGATGCCTTTTATTTCCTTCTCTTGCCTAATTGCTCTAGCTAGGACTTCCAGTCTTCACCTTTCATTGTATCATTTTGCAATTCCAAATGTAAAACACTGATAATAAGCACAATTTTAAAATACTGAAGAACAAAATAATAAGTTTAATAGAAAAATGAATCATATTAGGTACAGAAAGCCTCAATATTAGGTAAGTCAATTGTTCCTAAATTAATTATAAATTTAATGAAAGTCTTTATCACATTAAGGAAGTTCCCTTCTTAGTTTGCTGGGAGGTTTCATCACGGAGTTAAATTTCATCAAGTGCTTTTGCTTCATCTAGTGATATGAGCACAGAGTTTTTCTCCTTCAATGTGCAAATGAATTAATAAATTAATACTAATTCATATTAAGAACTTTATTGAATAAACCATCTGTGGTGGTTTTTAAATACGTCCACAAATTCTTTCATACTCTTCTTTTTAAGAGGTGGAAACTAATTCCTTTGAGTATGGGTTAAACTGAGTGACTTCCTTCTAACAAACAGGATAAAGGAAAAACTACAAGCTTCTGCCTGTAATAACAGCACTTTGGGAGGAATAGGCAGGAGGACTGCTTGAGATCAGGAGTTTGAGACCAGCCTGGTCAACATAGCAAGACCCCATCTCAATTTAATTAAAAAAAAAAAAAAAGAAAGGAAAAAATAATGACTAGGTCTTAAAAGGCACTGCAGCTTTCTCCTTGCTTTTTTTTGGATCACTAGATCTGGAAAAAGCCAGCTGTCACAGTGTGAGGACACTTGAGCCTACGGGAAGGCCTATGGGGTGAAGAACTGAGGCCTCCTGCCAACCGCCATGTGAGTATGTCACCTTGGAAGTGTATTCTCCCCGAGTCAGGCTTTCAGATGACTGTAGCCCCTGCTGACTTCCTGACTGCAACCTTGTGAGACATAAAGATTAGAACCGCATCCAGCTAGGCTACTCCTGAATTCTTGTAAGTTAGGGTTTCATGTAATTAAGTTTTGGGATAAACTGTTATGCAGCAATGATAATTAACACTTTTCTTGGATTCCTGAGATAATTTCTATTTGTCATTATTGTATAATAAATAATGTATTCAGTCTTTGACCCTAGTTATTGGGAGAGAACCTCTAATTCATGGAATTTCCTTGGTAGTAGGAGTGCCTTTGTAACTCAGGAGCCTCATGGATCATTCCTGAGATTATGCTAACAATTGACTCAGAATGGGGGAGATTATGCTAACAAGATGACTCAGAATGGGGTCTGCTCACCAGAAAGGCCACCATGTGTAGAAGGATGGGGTTTGAGCTAGCTAAGCCTCTAAGGAAGAAAGGAGAGAACACTGAAGGTTTGAGTTCAATCACATGGCCAATTATTCCATTACACCTACATATAAAATCTCCACACACCATAGCTCAGGTAGGCTTCCTGATTGGTGAGCATACTGATGTGTCAAGAGGGTAACATACCCTGATCCCAGGAGAGGAGAGCACAGAAGCTCCATGTTAGGAACCCTCCCAGTCCCCTGTATCTCATTTGGCTGGTCCTGATCTGTATTCTTCATAATTAAAGTGTAACTTAAGTATACCGCTATCCCAAGTTCAGTCAGTCACTTTATAAATTATCAAACTTGAGGGGATTCATGGGAACCCCCAGATTTGCAGCCAGTTAATTGGAAGCACAGGTGGTCTGGGGACCACCAAACTTTTAACTTGTACTTGCAGCAAGGGCAGTCTCGTTGGGAAGTGCACCCTTAAACCTGTGGAGTCTCATGTTAACTCTGTCAGAACTGTATTACAGTCAGCATTGTAGACATGAGATATATACATATAAAATATTTAAACATACTGCTGGACTTGTTTTGCTCCTATCTTGTTAGATTTTACATAAGCAAGACTGGTCTATAATTTATTTCATATTAGCCATGCTTGGTTTTGGTACCAAGGTTATACTAGTCACAATAAACTGAGGAACTTTCCTTAATTTGCTATTCTCTGGAACAGCGTATGTATATCTGGACATACCTACGACATGATAGTTTAAAAGAATTCACCCTTAAGATAATCTGGGCCAGGTACGGACACGGGGCCTCAGGGCGAGACTCTGGAGCTGGTCCCAACCCGCGGACTACTCTCTCCCCCATGGCTGACTGCGCTGGGCTGCAGAGGGCCGGGGCTCCCACTGTTCTCAAAATGCCACAGACAAGTACTTTGAAACAAGAAGATGCTTCTAAAAGGGGAAGTTCATTACACCTGCTCACTACAACGATGTAGTGAATGAACGTTCCATTGTCAAACTCTGTGGTTATCCTTTATGTCACAAGAAGCTGGGAATTAAATAAAAAATTTCAAAACCAATAAAGTCTATGATATCACTGAAAGAAAGTCTTTTTGCAGCAATTTCTGTTACGAAGCATCTGAGTTTTTTGAAGCACAAATTCCCAAAACTCCAGTATGGGGAGAGGCATCCAGATTTTCAACTGCTAAAGGAAGGGCAAAGTGGCCATTCTGGAAAAGAAATACAGTTATGCAGTAAAGCCATTAAAACATCAGCTATTGACAATCCTAGCCACTTTGAAAAGCAGTATGAATCTTCTAGCAATAGTTCTTCCAGCACTCTTAAGGACAGCAGCAGTGATAACGAGCAAGACTTTGTTTCCTCCATTCTACCAGGAAACAGACCAAATTCAACAAGTATTAGACCACAGCTGCACCAAAAAAGCATAACGAAAAAGAAAGCTGGTCTCAAAGCTAATGCCAAACACAAAGAACAGACAGTAGTGGATGTCACTGAGCAGTTAGGCAATTGCAAATTAGATACTCAGGAGAAAGCTGCCACATGTGAACTTCCTTTACAGAAAGTAAATACTCAAGAGTTCTTCAAATAGTACTTTGCCTGAAAGATTAAAGCTTCAGAAAATTCTGAAAGTAAATACAGTAGGTCAGAAATAACTCTAATAGGCATAAGAAAAGTGTGGAGCATTTTAACAGAAAATTTGCCAAATCAAACCAAGTTTCTAGGTCACTGTCTAGTTCAGTGCAGGTGTGTCCTGAAGTGGCAAATAGAAACTTACTTAAAGTTTTGAAGGAGACTTTGATTGGGTGGAAGACAGAAGAAACTCTGAGGTTTTTGTATGGCCAGAATTTAGCTTCTGTGTGTCTGAAACCCAAAGCCTCTCTGGTTAAAAAACTTAGTGACGCCGGGTGCAGTGGCTCACGCCTGTAATCCCAGCACTTTGGGAGGCTGTGGCAGGTGGATCACCTGACCTCAGGAGTTCGAGACCTGACGTGAAACCCTGTCTCTACTAAAAATACAATAATTAGCTGGGCGTGGAGGCAGGTGCCTGTAATCCCAGCTACTTGGGAGGCTGAGAATTGCTTGAACCCAAGCGGCAGAGGTTGCAGGGAGTGGAGGTTGCACCACTGCACCCCAGCCTGGGCAACAGAGCGAGACTCTGTCTGGAAAAAAAAAAAAAAAAGAGAGAGAAAAGAAAAGGAAAAAAAAAAAGAACTTAATGACATAATGTCAGACTCAGATAGTCATTCCCCTGCCTGGAGGGAGTCAACAGCTTGGAAGAGTCTTTACCTTTTAGGTGCTCAGATACAGCCGTTAAACCACCGACGAGAACTGGAAAAAGAAACTGAAAAGTTAAATCTGAGGATCAGGAAGTTTTATAGAGGATGATATGTTTTGGATGAAGAAACCACCAAATCACAAGACTCAGAAGGGATACGTCTTAGAGACAATGAGTTTTTCCAGGTCGTTAACATTTGGAAAACTCATCATAGCAAATCTTGGAGCAGGAAGTGTTGCAGGAAGTCAGGGACCCCAAACGGAGGGACCGGCTGAAGCCATGGCAGAAGAACGTGGATTGTGAAGATTTCATGGACATTTATTAGTTCCCCAAATTAATACTTTTATAATTTCTTATGCCTGTCTTTACTGCAATCTCTAAACACAAATTGTGAAGATTTCATGGACACTTATCACTTCCCCAGTCAATACCCTTGTGATTTCCTATACTTGTCTTTAATCTCTTAATCCTGTCAGCTGAGGAGGACGTATGTCACCTCAAGACCCTGTGATAATTACGTTAACTGCACAAATTGTAGAGCATGTGTGTTTGAACAATACGAAATCTGGGCACCTTGAAAAAAGAACAGGGTAACAGCAATGTTCAGGGAATAAGAGAGATAACCTTAAACTCTGGTCGCTGGTGAACCAGGCAGAACAGAGCCATATTTCTCTTCTTTCAAAAGCAAATGGGAGAAATATCGCTGAATTCTTTTTCTCAGCAAGGAACATCCCTGGGAAAGAGAATGCGCCCCTGAGGGTGAGCCTCTGAAATGGCCCCCTTGGGTGTGGCGTCTTCTATGGTCCAGACTGTAGGGATGAAATAAGCCCCAGTCTTCCATAGCGCTCCCAGGCTTATTAGGACAAGGAAATTCCCGCCTAATAAATTTTGGTCAGACCCGTTGCTCTCAAACCCTGTCTCCTGATGTTATCAATGACAATCGTGCTTCATTAGCAATTTTAATTTCACCCCAGTCCTGTGGTCCTGTGATCTCGCCCTGCCTCCATTTGCCTTGTGATATTCTATTACCTTGTGAAGCACGTGATCTCTGTGACCCACACCCTATTCGTACACTCCCTCCCCTTTTGAAAATCACTAATAAAAACTTGCTGGTTTCACGGCTTGTGGGGCATCACGGAACCTACTGACATGTGATGTCTCCCCCGGACGCCCAGCTTTAAAATTTCTCTCTTTTGTACTCTGTCCCTTTATTTCTCAAACCGGCCAATGCTTAAGGAAAACAGAAAAGAACCTACGTGACTATCAGGGCAGGTTCCCCGATAAGGAAGGATAATGAAGAGATAATTGTTAAATTTTCAAGTAGTTTCTTTAGTCATTCTGCCTTTTGGTTTACAGTGCCATCACCACAGTTGGCATTACTATTTTACAGATAAGTTGAAATTTGCCCCTAGTAAATTTTCATAAACGTGCAGTATTTTTTCTAATGTAAAAATAGCCTAAAATGGTGGGACAAAGTTTTCCCTAATTCTTCATATAATAAATGAAGTCTCTAAAGAGGCTTATTTTTTTTTTCTTAAAAAGAAAAAATGATCATCTGGGCCAAAGGCTTATCTCTAAGTGTATGAAAGTGGGTGGCTCTTTTAATTACAAATCCAATTTCTCTAATAGTTACAGAAATATCCAGGTTTTCTATTTACTCTGTGTCCATTTTTATTGTTATAATCTTCTAGAAAATTGACATTTAAATTGTAAAATTTATTGGTATAAAGTGATTCAAGATATTTTAAGACTTTCTTCTGTATCTTCCTTTTACATCCTCAGTATTATTTGTACTTTATATTTTTTCTTGATCAATCTTTCAAATAGTTTATTAGCCTTTTCATAAAAAACAACTTTCCGCTTTGTTAATCCTCTTCAATGTATCTTTTAACAAAAAATTCATCATTTCAAGCCCCAAATCTATCACACTTATTAGCTAGAGGCTTGGATAAGTTTCTCTCTGTGCCTAAGTTTCCTCATGTGTAAAGTGCACATAATAACAATACCCTCCTCACATGGCTTTGTGAAGATTAAATGAGATAACCTTTGTAAAGAACATGGAATGGTGCTTGGAATAGAGTAAGAACTCTAGAATTGTTAGCTTTTATCTGTATCATCTATTTTACTTCACTTGAATTTACTGCCGTGCTCTTTCCCTAATTTAGATTAGCTTATTAATATTTAAATCTTCTTTTAAAATACGAATATTTAAGGCTTCAGGTTTTCACACGTTTTAATATGTCCTAAGTTTCTTTTTTTTTTTTGAAATAAGGTCTTGCACTCTGTAGTCTAGGCTAGAGTGTAATGGTGTGATCACGACTCACCGCGGACTCAACTTTCCAGGCTCAAGTAATCCTCCCATCTCAGCTTTCTGAGTAGGGGCTACAGGGGGACACCACTGTGCTGGGCTAATTTTTATTTTTTTTGTAGAGGCAGGGTCTCCCTATTTTGCTCAGGCTGTCATTTTCTCTATTGTTTTGTTCTAGGTGTTCACTAAATTGATTATTTTATATTTAATCTGTGGGATTTACAGAAGTGTGTTTTTAAATTTCCAAATGTGTAGAATTTGTTATTCATTTCCTACATGCTTTCTTGCCAGAAAACATGGTTGATTTTATTTGAAATGTATAAGAACTTGCTGTATAGCCTAGTAAATGGTCACTTTCATAAAACACTCCATGTGTGCTTGAAAGAACTATTTTTTTTTTTTTTTTAAGAGTTGTGAGGTGTATTTCAGACTTTTCTTTTTTAAAGGCAAGGTCTTGCTCTGTTGCCCAGGCTGGACTGCAGTGATGTGATCACTGCTCACTGCAGCTTCCAACTCCTAGGCTCAAGCCATCCTCCCATCTCAGCTTGTCCAGTACAGGCATCTGTCACCATGCCTAGCTCAGACTAACTTCTAAAACCAAATGACCTTACCATTCTCTCTGCTTAAAAACCTAAAAAAATCCTCATTTCATACGATAAAATTAGTAACATAAGACTTTTTGTGATCTGACATCTGCTGAGGCCTCTACTACTCTCCTCCCCTCTCCTCCATACCCTTACGATGCTCCAACTCTACCAAAGTCAGTGCAGCCGCTCTCCCTTCACAGGCATTCCTTCCAGGCTTCCATTCCTCTGCGCAGCCTTTGTGTCCTCGTTGTTCTTTGCCAGAGTAACTACAATGTTCTCTTCAGGACTTGATCTGCGAGTTCCCTTGTGTATGCAGTCCTCGATCCCAACTCATTAGGCTGCATGAGGAGTCCCCTTCAACTTCCAGTACACCCGGCACACATCGCAGCTGCTTTGCAGATCTTAAACAATGTTCACTCAAAAATGACTTAATGATGACTTGGTTATGTGCCATGTACTGACTATCCAATGGTAAATAAAACAGACATGATTCCTCCTCTTATAAAGCTTAGTCAGCTGATTTTTTTACTTATCTTGCAGCAATGTAATTGCCACTGTCTAGCACATTTCTAAGCAAAGGAATAAAAATGTTCAATAAATAAATTTAAGGAATAAAAAATAGTAATATCTTGCTAAGGGCAATATATTTGGGGAATTAAACCAACCATAAAACCATAAAATGCACTCTAACAGTTCTTTATAAGTATACTGGCATCTAAAAATATATCTCTAGATCTTACAGTAACAGCCAGTTACTACTGACAGTGCTAGCTCAAGAACTTCGTTCCCAAAATCACCATCCTTTTGTGATTTCTAGACATCAGAAAACAGAAATTTAGACTCACATCATAAAATGGAGGACCTGAATATACTTGAAACCTCTCTTTCCAAATTTTTCTGGTTTATTTCATATTTTGAATTAGCTTAAAACTTTCAACTATCATGAATAGTTCAGCGCTAAGTTTACCAGTTTTTTATATTATGACATAAGAAATCTAGTAATATAAAGCTGTATTCATAATTAAGTCTTTCTCATATTGGTACTGAACAATGTACCTACTTTATGTAAAAACAGGCTTATATTTCCTGAACATATAATGGCTGTCTTTAAAAATTATCACCCCTAAAAGGAGAACTTTGGGCCAGGTGTGGTGGCTCATGCCCGTAACCCATCTCAGCACTTTAGGAGGCTGAGGCAGGAGGATCACTTGAGCCCAGGAGTTCAAGGCTGTGGTGAGTCATGATCATGCCACTGCACTCCAGCCTGGGCAACACAGCAAGACCCTGTCTCGAAACAACAACAAAAACAAAACTTTGAGCTAAATTAAAGGACTAGTTCTAAAGACTAGGAAATGTTAAAATGGGTATAAGTAGCCAATCTAGTGAATTACACCCTCACTGGGCAGAGCTGGCTAGCTTGCAAGCTGGCTAGAAATGCAGAATCCCAGACTGTGCTGAATCAATCTTTTAACAAGACCCCCAGGTGACATGCAAGTATACTAAATTTGAAAAGCAGTAGATAAGACCACCTTTATTTAGCTGCTTAGTCTACCCTGTTTAATTTAAGCATCCTGGAAATATTCACTTATTGAGCAATGAACTTTTTTTTTTTTTTTTTTGAAATGGAGTCTCGCTCCATCACCCAGGCTAGAGTGCGGTGGCGCTATCTCAGCTCACTGCAACCTCTGCTTCCCAGGTTCAAGCCATCCTCCTGCCTCAGCCTCCCAAGGAGCTGGAATTACTGGCATGCAACATCATGCCTGGCTAATTTTTGTATTTTTAGTAGAGATGGGGTTTCACCATGTTGGCC
Organism: Symphalangus syndactylus; assembly: GCF_028878055.3. Classification (NCBI taxonomy): domain Eukaryota; kingdom Metazoa; phylum Chordata; class Mammalia; order Primates; family Hylobatidae; genus Symphalangus; species Symphalangus syndactylus. The sequence goes on from NC_072426.2 coordinate 87,081,463, forward strand.
AGGCTGGTCTCAAACTTCTGACCTCAAGTGATCCACCCGCCTCGGCCTTCCAAACTGCTGAGATTGCAGGCATGAGCCACTGCACCCGGCCTGAGTAATGAATTTTTTTTAATTTCCACTCCCCTACTCTCCCCACCCCAAAAGAGAGCAAGATGCTTTCTGGATGCTTCGTAGTATTTACTTACTCACCCAACATATATTTATTGTTCATACACTGTGTTAGCTGCCATAAAGATAAACTATTACTTTTTAAATGGCACAGGTAAACGCTAATAAAATTCAGATGAGGAAAGGAAAGTTAAACTAATATTTACTGAGTGTCTACTATGAGGATGTGATACATAGGAACAACATTCCCTGGTGTCTATTACTTGCCAGGCATTGTTCTAGATACTGCTGAAAATAACTTTCTGCAATCATGAAAGTCTCTATGTTACTCAATAAAGTAGCCACTAACCATATGTGGCTACTCAGTAGTCAAAATACAAGTGGCTAATGACAACCATATCGGATAGTGCAGTTCTAGAAGCTTATACTTACTACCTATTTGATTCACTGACCAATCCTGACAAGCCAGTGTAGATGTGGATCTAAGGCACAGAAGTTACTGGTAGACTATCGAAAATGGTATGCATTACATGGGATAAAAGGGACAGGGTGAGGTAGATAAGCCAAAGGGTAATTATAGTAGTTCACACAAGAAGTAACCATCCCAACCAAGAGGCAATGAGAATAGAGAAGTGGAAGACTAGTAACAGAGCACAGAAGCTGCAGTTCAAATCCAAAGACATGGGAAAAGAAGATTAATTCTAGGCAATGGGATCAGATAAGCCTTCATCAAAGTGTTGGCATCTAAGCTCACACTTGAATAATGGACAGATTTCAACATACTAGGATGTGAGAGAGGCATTCCAGACTGGGAAATCCAGAGGCAAAAGCACAAAGTCAGAAAAGCATGGTAAAGATAAGGAATAGAGTGACATCAGTAAGACCGAAAAACAGCATTACTATATAGTTTTATATTTGGTTTATCTTACCAATTATGATTTTTCCTAAAGAACAAGGGAATAAAGAATTATTAAGTGTAGGCAGAAATTAATTCATAAGATTCTCAAATGCTAGTGTAAAGTAGCCTGAACTTTACTCAGCAGACAATAAATCACTGGAGGTTTCAGAACAAAGAAGTGAGTGCACCATGGTTTAGAAAAATCACTCCTGAAGCATTACATGGGATAAAAGGGACAGGGTGAGGTAGATAAGCCAAAGGGTAATTATAGTAGTTCACACAAGAAGTAACCATCCCAACCAAGAGGCAATGAGAATAGAGAAGTGGAAGAAAACTATTATAGAGGTGGCACTGACAGAATTTAGCAACTTCTAGATCTGACAGAAAGTAGAGATGCAGTTGTCATAGGCGGTTCCCAGATTTAAATCCTGGGTTGCTGGAAAGATTATAGACCACTAGGAGACAGAGGTGCAAGAAGCTTTTGAAAACATATGAGCAGCTCTAACTAAGTCTGGGAGAATAAACAAATGTGTTCCTACTGTTCCTAAATCCTCAGAAACAACAGAAAAATGTTTAAAAATAGAAGACTATTATGGGCAACCGAGATGGAAGACAAGAATGGGTACCAAAGGCAGGAAGAAAAGGTAGTATGTTAAAAGCAAAAATTATTAAATATGTAACAAAAAAGTGGAGTTAATTTATAAAACCAAAATGCTGGCTCTTTGAAAAGACCCATGAAATTACCTAGAAAGTTCAATATCCCTAGGAAGTCTAAGCACAAAAATAAAGAACAAATAAATAATATGAAGTACAAGGAGGCCTACCAAAAATAATTATAAATATTCAAGTATAATAATATTAAATAACAGTTAACACTTAGAGCTCTATAGGCCAGGCACTGTTCTACATACTTTATATGTTAAATTCCTTAATCTTCAAACTAACTTTATGAGACAGATATTCTCATTAGGCATAATTTTATAAGAATAAATCTGAAAATCAAGAATGACTGTATGGACTGGGCGTGGTGGCTCATGCCTGTAATCCCAGCACTTTGGGAGGCCAAGGCAATCATTGAGGTCGGGAGTTAGAGACCAGCCTGACCAACATGGTGAAGCCCCATCTCTACTAAAACTACAAAACTTTAGCCAGGCGTGGTGGCAGGTGCCTGTAGTCCCAGCTACTTGGGAGGCTTAGGCAGGAGAATTGCTTGAACCCGGGAGGCGGAGGTTGCAGTGAGCCAAGATGGCACCACTGTACTCCAACTTGGGCGACAGATGGAGACTCTATCTCAAAAAAAAAAAAAAAAAAAGTATGATTTTCTATAAAGATATTAATACAAAAATTAACTCAACAGGGAATGGAATACACAAACAGACCAATAACCTAAGAAACAGAGGTCCCCAAGATGGCAGTGGGATGGAGGGGAAGGAGGGTGGTGAGGAGGGCAATGGGGTGAAGGGTGGGGAAGAGGGCCTAAAAGGCTTTGGTGCATAGTGTTTAAAATTTTATATAGGAACTTATTAATAGGCTGCTTACATAATCTTTATACACACATACATACACACGTGTGTGTGTGTATTTTTAAATAAAGATGGGGTCTCGAACTCCTGGACTCAAGCAATCCTCCCACCTTGGCCTCCCAGAGTGTTGGCATTACAGGCATGAGCCACCGTGCCTGGCCAATATATAATCTTTTAAAAAAAAATCATTTTAAAAAGAGGCAATGAGGAAAAATTAGAACAAAAGGGGCAATGAGATGTTCCCTAACCCCTGCCCTATAAAAGACAGAGCAGGGAAGGGAGAAAGAAAAGGAAGAAAGAATACGTAAGATATAATCAGAGGTTAAACTGGAGTATCTGTGACACCGAGACTGGAAATTACCTTTCACAGTTGAAACCATAAGACAGTAGTGCAAGAGAGAAATTATTAGGCTGGAAGATAAGTTAGGAATTGAAGTGTAGTAACAGAATATGAGGAGATGCTACTGAAAACCTTGTGGCATGCTCTCCCCACTATACCATATGGAGCTGCAAATTCACAAACCACCGTCTACATCTAAAAGCACCCAAAATGGGCCAGGCGCAGGGGCTCATGTCTGTAATCCCAGCACTTTGGGAGGACAAGGTGGGTGGATCACTTGAGGTCAGGAGTTCCAGACCAGCCTGGCCAACATTGTGAAACCCCATTTCTACTAAAAATACAAAAATTAGCAGAGAGATAGAGTGAGACTCCACCTCTAAATAAATAAATAAATAAATAAAATTAAAGCACTCAAACTGGAGAGGGATCAAATAAGTAAACCAGAAGTAAATCCACTAAGCTTAAATTAAGAAAAAATAATAGTATCTTTAAAACTTAAGAGGAGGCAGTCTGAATGGAAGAGAGTGGGACTAAACAGCCTCTTTTTCTGGAGTTGCAGAATAATCAAAAAGCCTGAAAGCGAGACCTGGATGACATTTCTGAGACCAGGAGTTCTAGGTTTCTCTACAGAAGCAAGTGGGTGTGTGGTTAACTTTTTTTTTTTTTTTTTTTTTGTGGGCCGGGGGGACAGAGTCTTGCTTTGTTGCCCAGGCTGAAGTGCAATGGCACAATCTTGGCTCACTGCAACCTCCACCTCCCAGGTTCATGCCATTCTCCTGCCTCAGCCTCCTGAGTAGCTGGGATTACAGGCATGTACCACCATGCCCAACTAATTTTTGTATTAAAAGGGGCCAAAAAGGAAATAAGAGACCAGAAGCCTGGAGAAGAGGCATGCTGACAGCCCTAAGGGAGGGAACACAATGTGCCAATCTTTATTTTATGTGAATGACCAACACAAGGCACCTCCCACAGAAGAGGCATTCAACTACACCCCAAGGACAGACAGGATGGCCTGTCAGTGCTGTCAGCCAGCTTGTTCCCAAGGCTGGAGTACCTGGCCCGTCAATGGAGCCTGTGGAGTGACAGAGAGGAAGGCTCTACATAGGCCCAACAGCATGGGCTCCTTCTTATGAAGGGTGACCTAACTACTGCCACTGCCAAATGCCAGCTAACAAGGAGGGTGCAGAACCAACACTCCAGATGCAGGCTTGCCTTCCCTGCCCAGAGAACACCGTACTGCCAGCACAACTGAGGGCTCTTAGAGCATTCTCATATGAATGTCAAGGATGGAAATAAGAGCTCAGGACCAGCTGCAGTGGTGGGGATTTTAACCCTCCTGTTTTAGATATTTCTTTTTTTTGAGACGGAGTCTCGCTCTGTTGCCCAGACTGGAGTGCAGCGGCACGATCTCCGCTCACTGCAAGCTCCGCCTCCCGGGTCCAGGCCATTCTCCTGCCTCAGCCTCCCAAGTAGCTGGGACTACAGGCGCCCACCACCACGCCCAGCTAATTTTTTGTATTTTTAGTAGAGACGGTGTTTCACCATGTTAGCCAGGATGGTCTCAATCTCCTGACCTCGTGATCCGCCCGCCTCGGCCTCCCAAAGTGCTGGGATTACAGGCATAAGCCACTGCACTTGGTAGATATTTCTTTAGTGATTATAATCAGCCACCAATCTGCAGGGTCAGTGACAGAGCAGATCTAATGGGGTATGAGGGAATCTCACTGATAAAAGGGGCAGACCACAGCAGACCCTGGTGGTGCTCTGCAGCTCACCCCTCTCTGCACTGTGGCTCTGGTGGGCAGGTCTATGTGGCACGCACAGCACCTGACTCAAATGGGAGTGGAGGCACTGCTCTGTTTTGTTCCTTGGAGACTTTGTAAACCTAAGGGAGACTGCTCAACAGCATGGAGGCGCAAGCACAGACCTGCTGGAGTTAAAGCTCACGGAGCAACCTTCAATTAACAACAGGTGAAAGTTGGTGCATGCATGTCTCAGGCTCCCTGTCCTTTGGTGGGACAACAGTGAGGTACATTCAGAAGACACCCACAGGGCTGAAGCCCAGTTGCCCGCAGGGGGAATTGGATCACCCACTTAATGAAACTTCACTCCCTTCTCTGTCTCACTTTTCCCGTTCTCTCACTTCTGCTTTTTGGTTCATCTCCCAAATAACCTATCAGCCGGTAAGTCTTTTTCTCAGGCTCTTCTTTCAAGAGAACACAAACTAAGTGGTAAAGTCAAGATTCAAACTGAAGTCCTCTGGCTACACTGCCTGTGCTTTTAAACAGAGTATGCTGCGCTGGGCACAGTGGCTCACTTTGGGAAGCTGACGTGGGCAGATCACCTGAGGTCAGGTGTTCAAGACCAGCCTGGTCAACATGGCGAAACCTCGTCTCTACTAAAAATACAAAACTAGCTGAGTGTGGTGGCGGGTGCCTGTAATCCCAGCTACTCAGGAGGCTGAGGCAGGAGAATCACTTGAACCCAGGAGACAGAAGTTGCAGTGAGCCAAGATTGTGCCATTGCACTCCAGCCTGGGCAACAAGAGTGAAACTCCATCTAAATAAATAAATAAATAAATAAATAAATAAATAAAAGTTCAACACAAAGCCTGACTTAAAAAACAAAACACAAGTGCCTTCCTTCCTCAATAATGTAGTGTCTTCCAGTTTTACACACGTATAATAATTATAAAACAATTAGTGATTATTTTCAACAGAGAGTATTAGATTGTTTCTAAATATTGCAAAGTTCTAAATCAGTCATCAGTTAACAGTTGATAAGAATTTTAATAAATGCATTTTAAAAGCCAGTTTTATATAATTAACTTACTGCCTTACTATACAATATTTCTCTAATGCACAGTACCATAATAATGCCTATCTGTTAATATGGAAACATCGAATTCTACTTAAGGAATTTTTCACAGGTCCCCATTCCTTAAGCAGTAATTCTATTAAAACAAGATACTATCCTTTGGTAATGGTGTCAGAATTATACCTGTAGAAATACTTTAAACATTCGTAAATTTTACTAAATCTTACACAGCATTTAACATGATAGCAAAAGAGGTAACTATGAACAGAATACTGTTTATTTCCTTAAAAACTGCTTTTGTAAAAGAGGTAATACTTTGCTTTTTTCATAAAATCTCCCTTTGAATATGTTAAGGCTAGAAAAATAATGCCAAAAAAACTTGTTGCATATAAGCAAATTAAGAGACCAACAGTACAGTAAAACATAAATTTGAATGTTTCTCTACATTTAGAAAAGTAGGATCCAACTTACCTTGGCTATTAATGAGGCCAACATTATCCCCACCATCCAGGCTCAAAATTCGGGCGGCATCATCTCTTTCCAACATCTAGTCACACATCAGTGTCCCTTCTTCCGCCACAATACCTTTACCATTGAGTCTTTCTTTTCTATTTCCACAATCACCACCCTGATTGAATTCTGATCAGCTCATGCCTAACTACTGCCACAATCTCCTCACTCAGCTCCCTACCTCCTCACTTCATTTCTCTAATGATGTATAGTTTATATATCACCGCTAGAGTAATTTCCCTAAAAGAGCTTTCTTCACATTATACTTCCTGCCCTTTCTAAGACCTTCACCACATTCCTACAAAAACATTCATTTTCTATCCACCCACTTTTCCAGAAATATCCTTTACCCATCTAAATTTTACTCATCTTTCAAAGCTCAGCTCACATAACCTCCTATGTTCTACCTGTGCTTCTCAGTTACAGGACCCTGACTAGAAGCAACAATTTACTCCTGTGGCATTCCTCACTTTTGCATGGCAATGTTATCATTACTTATATTACTTATATACATACCTTGCTAACTGGACTACACACCAAGGGTGGGGAGCAGGTTACTTTCTGATTCCTCCTTTGTGACTTGCTGCCACATAGTTTAATAGGGACCAAAAAAAGTAATATCCTGTAGAATAAAAATAAGTGCTTTGGGGGCTTTAGACTAGGAAAAGACATATATTTAGAGTCAAAGCAATACAGATTAGAAAGAACTTTAGGGATGAATTGGCATTTGAGATGGGGTTTTTAAAGTTCACAGGCACTCCACAAGAGAGAGAGGGCCAAAAATATGCCAAGAGAAGAGAGTAGAGAAAATGAAGGACAATTTCAAATCACTAGCTGAAGAGTATAGTACATAGGGAAATAGAAGAAAATTAAACATTTTCTAAACAACCAATGCTTAACCGGGTAATTTGACCCCCATCTTAAGTTGACAGCTTCATTATTTCTTGCTTGAAACAGTTAAGAATAGCCTAACTTGTCTCTCTAGTTTTGGTTTTTCCTTTTTCCAAACTACCATTCATATCACCAATGATATGGTTTGGCTGTGTCATCACCCAAATCTTCTCTTGAATTGTAGCTCCCATAATTCCCACATGTTGTGGGAGGGACCCATTGGGAAATAATTGAATCATGGGGGCAGTTTCCCCTATACTGTTCTCTTGGTAGTGAATACGTCTCACAAGATATAATGATTTTGTAAGAGGGTTCCCCTTCCGCTTGGCTCTCCTTCTCTCTGCCTGCTGCCCCCTAAGATGTGCCTTTCACCTTCTGCCATGATTGTGAGGCCTCTCTAGCCACGTGGAACTATGAGTCCATTAAACCTCTTTCCTTTACAAATTACCCATTCTTGGGTATGTCTTTGTCAGCAGCATGAAAACTAATACAACCATCATATTATTTAAAAAAAAATCACAATCCAAAATATCTTTAAATGTTAAAATTTTTCAATGACTGCCCATTTTTCACAAAATAAAAGTCTAGACTCCTTGCCATGGCATTCAAAATTCTTCATAAGGTCCTTTCCAGTCTTGTCCCTCAAACTCTCTCTCCTATTCTAAATTCAAGCCATACAAAAATTATTCTATCTTCTGTACATTCTATATACTTTCAAGCTCTGCCTCCACCCCGCTCTGGGCTCTGCATGAAATTAATTCCCTTGCCTTCTGTGAGTATGGAAAACACTCAAACTATTTTTCCTCTGCCCTCTCACCAAAACAATCAACAGGGAAGACTTTTCTTACCAAATGTGTGAGGGTTTCTCCCCACCAACAAGCAAGCAGACAATTCTGCATCAGACACCAGCTGGAACCTCCAATTAAATTCTGACACTACCCACCTGGAGGCAGCATCAGATTCCACAGGTTGAGGGATCCATCCTCAAGACGGCTCCCACTTCCAATGCTAATGGCAAGCCCAGGTTATTTTACCTGTGCTTCTGACCAACCAGCCATAAATCCAGGTACCCACAACCCCTTTCTCAGGTTCTATTAGTTTGCTAGAGCGGCTGACAGAATTCAAGGAAACATTTATGTTTACAGGTTTATTACAGGGGATGTTACAAAGGATAGATAAAGAGATGTACAGGACACCAGAGCCTGCACATGTTCAGCTATCCAGAAGCTCTCTGAACCCAGTTCTTTGGATTTTTATGGAACGTTCATTCTGTAGGCACGACTAATTAAACCACGGGTCACTGGTGATCAACTTAACCTTCGCCCTTCTCCCCTCCCTAAATGTTGGGGGTTGGTGGGGGCAGGAACTGAAAGTTCTGATTCTAATCCTGCCTTAGTCTTTCTGCTGACCAGCCCCCATCCTAAAGCTACCAAGGGCGCTGTCATCTACCAGTTAACTCATTAGCATACAAAAAGACATCACTTCAGAGGTTTCAAGGATTTTAAGAGTTGAATGCCAGGAAATGGCATCAAAAACCACATATGTATTTTACAGTATTACACTTTCCAATTTCCATTCGGCAATCTTCTATTCGTCCATCAAGACTCTGCTCAAATATTATCTCTTCTGTGAAGCCTGCCTGACAATTCTGTCCTCTCACAACATTGGTGTAGTCTTTCCAGGTGATGCCAATACACCTTTGTTTTTTGACATCGTCACTTGTATTTTTAAATTCTTTTGAAAATTACAGCTGTATGCAATTATGGGCGTACCAGCGATGTTATAATCTATGTACACAGTGTGGGATAATCAAATATATCTTTTCAATTATAATACAGCACTTCTCAGATTGCACTTCAATAATTGTTTTCATGCTCATCCATCCCTAGACAGACTATTTTTTGAGTATAGCTAGGAACCTGTTTTTATTTAATGTTTTGCATTCTGACCTGACACAGTGCCTGGCATACAGTAGGTGTTTAATAAATGTTTAAAGGGTGAAAGAAATGGACAGATGAAGGCAAAGCTACACTATCTTTAAAATTAGAGGAATTTGTCCTTACTCTGGCAGACAGGCAAAGTGTCACCGACAATACAAGCAAAACTATCTCTTAAGATAATTTAAGCTGGCAGCAATACGTAAAGTGAAGTAGGAGTGAGAAGCAGCACAAGCTGGGAGATCCCTGCAATATTTTCAGTGAGATGTAATACAAGGACCTAAACTTGGATGGTGAAGGGGGATTTGGAAGGAGAGGATTCAAATATTTGTGATACATTAGAGAGGTAAAACTGATAGGACTTCACTTGTGCCTAAGGGTAGGAAGCAAATGATGAGGAATTCGATACAGCACTGAGACTCTAAGCCTGGGTGACAAAGAGGTCCATTAACAGAAGGAGAAATAGCGGGTGCAGAGCTCATGATGAATGATGTGCTAGATAATGGGAAGTCTGAGGCACTAAGCTGAGCCATCTGTAAACAGCTGAAAATATGGGCCTGAAGCTTAGAGAAAATGCCACAACTGAGATAGGAAGTTGAGAGAGATCATTTTAGAGATAATTGCGGAAATCATGAGACTAGGAAAGACACAAGAAAAAAACAGAATAATTTCTAAGATAAAACCTTGGGGAAGGTCATTATTATTTAAGAGTAGGAGGGAAGGAAAAAAGGTGAAGGAGTAATTAAATAAGTAGAATCAGAAGAGCACACAGTCATGGAAACCAAAAGAACTGAGAAAGAAAAAAACGATCACAACTCTACCAATCAAACAATCTGAAACCTAATAATAGAATTTGAGAGTCACGGTATTTTTCAGAAGTGCTAATCCAGCAGTTTGGCAGGGGCAGGAGAAGGGCAAGTGAATGCTGCAAGTATTAACAGTAGCAGCGAGCAAAGCCTACCACTTCCAGAAGTGTAGGTGTAGACCACTTCATAAAACCATACATCCTATCTATTTCTTAAAATGTAGATTCCCCACATAATTCAAACCTTTTACCTGATCATTAGTCTCTAAATGGATTTTAAAACAGTAAGCCTGATTTTCCTGTACATACTGTCTTAGGATGGCTTCTTTCCTCCTATTTCTGGCATGACTGCAGCTCCTACCTCTTTAAATTCTATTTCCAAAGATCTATTATTCTAACATGTTAAAAAATCTTATCCTGGGCTGGGTGTGGTAGCTCATGCCTGTAATCCCAGCACTTTGGGAGGTTGAGGTGGGAGGGTCACTTAAGTCCAGGGGTTCAAGACCAGCCTGAGCAACACAGAGGGATAATGAGACCCTGTTTCTACAAAAAATAAATTAGCTGGGCATGGTGATGTGTGCCTGTAGTCCCAGCTATGTGGGAGACTGAGGCAGGAGGATCGCTTGAGCCCAGGGGGTTGAAAACTATGCTCACTGCAGTCCAGCCTGGGTGATAAAGCAAGATCCTGTCTCAAAAAAAAAAAAAAATCCTGAATTCTAAAAAGCGTTAAAAATTTCAGAAAAAACATAAACATTCATTTTTCAATATAATCTTTATTTTTATTTTTCTTTTTATTTTGTTTTCGAGACAGAGTCTCACTCTGTTGCCCAGAATGGAGTACAGCGGCGTGATCTCAGCTCACTGCAACCTCTGCATTCTGGGTTCAGGCAATTCTCATGCCTCAGCCTCCCAGGTGGCTGGGATCACAGGCTTAAGCCATCATGCCCAGCTAATTTCTGCATTTTTAGTAGAGACGAGGTTTCGCCATGTTGGCCAGGCTGGTCTCAAACTCCTGGCCTCAAGTGACCCAGCTGCCTCAGCCTCCCAAAGTGCTGGGATTACAGCACACCTGGCCTAATCTTGCATTCTGAACTCTGCTTTGCAAACTTAGGGGGAAGAAATAAACATATAAACCATTTAATGCTTACCTTCTAAAAAGAGATTTATGAAAGTGATTAGTAAGAAATAAATACCTTTCACTCCTGAAGAGGTTCAACATTTATGAGGAATATATATTAGAATTACTTATGAACTCCTCAGGAAGATGATTAAGGAAACTAAAGAAGCTACTATAAAGTTGTGGTGTTACAAAGAAACTGAAGAACGCTCAAATAAAGTTGTGGTGTGGAAGGATTATTTTCAACTATTAAAAAATAAGAAATTTCATATTATTCTAATTATGTTATTTTCCTTACCTCCAAGATGTGGCTAGATAAAACTGTACTTCCGATTTTCTCCAAACAGCTTTGACCTATGCTTCCATCTCATGAATTCCAAGACAGTATTAAACTGATGCATATTTTCATAAGTCTGTTTAGAAAAAAAAAGAACTAATTTAAGGACTAACTTAAGGAACTTTGTCAGAATAATACATGTAGAAGCAATACTAGAAGTGTTTCGCGTGTACAACTATACATTTACAAAGTAAAGTCAATGAAAATTTCTACAGTTTTTAAGAAATCTATCACTTTACCATTTTCCTCAACCTCTGCCCAAGCTTTACGTTTGTAAAGTTAGTTCTGTGGGAACAGTACTTCCATATAAAATTCCTATGTTAGCTTAAGCTTTGGAGAAAAAAAAAATCTCATCTCAATTTGAAAAAAAAAAGAACAGGAATAGCTAGAAGCAGTACCAAAATGTACAATTCTACAATATTCAGATTCCTACTTAGACAAAAATATATTGGACCACCCAGCTAATATCACTTTTTTCTACTTTTGTATTACAAAGTCTAATAACCAGTTTTAATTTCAGCCACACTTCTACCTAGAACATTAGGACTTGTGAGGTTGAAGAACTAATTGTACTGGTTGGTCTATGCCTGTGGAATAGGTCTAAACTACGGTATATTAGTACTGCCATTAATATCTTACCCTTTAAGGGGCAAGCATTCATAAATCTAAAAAACAGAAACGATTAAAGCTTGATTTTTTTTTTTTTTCTGAGACAGGGTCTCGCTCTGTCGCCCAGGCTGGAGTGCAGTGGCACAATCTCAGCTCACTGCAACCTCCGCATCCTGGGTTCAAGTCATAAAAAAATTTCTAAAGATATGTCTGCTGTTTACTTTGCGATCTTAAAAATAATTTCATTCAATCTTTTAACGGAAACTTCAAATAGCAAAGTATTCTGTTTCGTATTTTAAAAACTGTATGAACGTTGCCTATGCCCCACTGCAAGGTCAAACACCTTGTCTTCAAGTCCATTTAGAAGTATCACTTCTGTCACACTGAGGTTTAGCAGTCTTGACAATAATGACTAAATTCATGTAAACTAGGGCAACCTGAAACGGTCTAGCATATCAGGTAGCAGTCTTTCTTAAAGACAAGAGTCTCCGCTCAGCAGACAGGCTGCTGTATCTTTCATGGTCCGGCTAAAGACAGCCTGACCCTGAATGCAATTAGTAATGCTTTGTCTGCATTCAGGAGCCTTTCAGTCTTCTCAATGCACTAGTTACCCACAACTCAGCCAGGTCTCTAACATTTTTCAGAGTCATCATATGACTATAAAACTCTCAGGCTGTACCTCAGAGAAATGAGGGAAGGCAAAAATAAAGAGTTAGTGTTTAGTGTTCTTCTGAGATGCTCATAATCTTTAATTTCCCTTTTACTAATCAAGAAAAGAAATGCACTGTTTCCATCTTAGAAATGGCATAAAGAGATTTTCCTCCAAAGCCATTCTTTGCCAACTACTCCATTCTTCCCTGAGGGTGTGGGAGAGAGAGCAGGCAATCACTTTATTAAAGTTCAAATGAATTTGTCCCCATAAAAGTAAAAACAGTCCATCAAAGTGTCTGTTTCAAAAATATATGGCCTGGCCAGGTGCAGTGGCTCATGCCTATAATCCCAGCACTTTGGGAGGCTGAGGTGGGTGGAACACTTGAGGTCAGGAGTTCGAGACCAGCCTGACTACACACACATACACACACACCCACACACCATACATATACACATATATATATATACATATATATATAGCCTGATTCTAATTCTGCCAGATATTTCCAATGTATCATTATAAAATTAACATGTAAACTACTTACCAACTATTGTTTATTACAGCACCATTTACTAAAACATTGTTTCCTTGGCTAAAGTTTTAGGCTTCAGGCTAAATCTAAAGTTTAAAAAATAGCAAATAACATAACCAAAAGAGCTTTCAAACATCCCATCTTCAAAAGTCCAAAACCCCAGGTGATCTGTTCTTCCCTGTTTTCCCACATGTACAAACACTTAACATAAACTTCAGAAAACCTTTTCTTCTTTTTCTTTTTTGAGACAAGCTCTGGCTCCGTTGCCCAGGCTGGAGTATAGTGGCACAATCACAGCTCACTGCAGCCTCCACCTCCTGGGCTCAAATAATCCTCCCACCTCAGCCTCCTGAGTAGCTGGGACTACAGGTATGCACCACCATGCCCAGCTAATTTTTATATTTTTTGTAGAGATGGGGTTTTGCCCTGTTGTCCAGGCTGGTCTCAAATTCCTGGGCTTAAGGAATTCTCCCACCTCAGCCTCCCGAGTAGCTGGGACTACAGGCGAACACTACCACGCCGGGTTAATTTTTATATTTTTTGTAGAGACAGGGTCTTGTCATGTCGGCCAGCCTGGTTTCGAACTCCTGACCTCAAGTGATCCACCTGCCTCGGCCTCCCAAAGTGCTTAGATTACAGGCGTGAGCCACTGTGCCCAGCCCAGAAAACCTTTCCTAAAGACTGAATTTAAGACTAGTTAGTCCCACAATGTATCCCAGAACTTAATAAAATAGACTTGCCAAGGAAAATCAAGTAAGATTTGACTTCATTACTCAGAGGTAAACAAAAGACACAAGAAAGGATATGCTCCACAGTACAGCTCTGCAAGTCACATTGTACACACTGGAAGTTGTGTGAATAAAGTAAAGGTTAGGACCTTTGCAATATGGTGCTATAGTCCTATGAGCACAAATCTATAAATATGTATACACATAAAAATAGGACGTACGTGGGCAAAATGTTCCAAACAACTTTAATCACTTAGCTTACTGGGTAATTTACCACAGGCTTTTAACACTACGAACTGTGGTTCAACAACCACCAGGGGTGTTAGTCAAAACAAAACGCCAAGTAAGTACAAGTCATTTTTTCAAAGATTTTGTGTCTGAAATTTCTAAGCCTATTAGTTATAGAAAACACATGAAAAAGAAGGCAATTCTTTAAAAAACATATCCAAGCTTCTTAATGACATGGAAAAAATGAAAATCAAACGTTTCTAAATATATTCTAACATTCATAACTCAGAGCTAACATCAAAATTTCCTCAACATTAATAATTATTTGCAAACAAACACAAAGAGTTCATTTTAATCCCACATTTCCCTTACAAAACATCTTTTCTTGTCATCAGAATGTACACATCCATCTTGGTTTTCAAAATTATTAAAATGGTTAAATCTTAAACCAACAAGATACTTTAAAGCTCACTACCCATGCAGAATCCAAGGACAAGCACTGATTATGGATATCATACCAGTTATCTGTAAGGTTTCAGAATGTCACCCACTGATTTCTATTATTCGTAAGATTTGCTTTATAGAATAGTGTAAATATTCTTTTACTGAATCTAGGCCAAAACACTTTTTTTTTTTTTTTTTTTTTGATACAGAGTCTTGCTTGTCACCTAGGCTGGAGTACAGTGGCATGATCTCAGCTCACTGCAACCTCTGCCTCCTGGGTTCAAGCCATTCCCCTGCCTAAGCCTCCCCAGTAGCTGGGATTACAAGCACACACCACCATGCCCAGCTAATTTTTGTATTTTAGTAGAGATGGGGTTTCACCATGTTGGCCAGGCTGGTCTTGAACTCCTGACCTCATGATCTGCCCGCCTCAGCCTCCCAAAGTGCTGGGATTACAGGCGTGAGCCACCATGCCTGGACACTTGTTTTTTTTCTTTTTAAAGACAGGGTCTCACTCTGTCACTCAGGCTGGAGTGCAGTGGCACAATCATGGCTCACAGGAGCCTTGACCTTTCAGGCTTTAAGGATCCTCCTGCTTCAGCCTCCCGAGTAACCAGCATGTACGGCCATGCCCTAAGCCAAAATTTAAGATTAACTTTGAGCTTGTACCAGATATCAAGATGTAATGGAATTCTTAGAATTCAGTGGAATCAACAACACTGATTGCACATTTTTTCCTTCGGCTACTCCAAATCCCCTCTTCCCTATCATTTCTCCTCCCTTCTTAGCACCCAGAAAAAGCACCCCATGCACTGTACAAATACTGCAAACACTATAGCTGCATTCGTATGACCATTAAAAAAAAAAGAGCCAAATTACAAAACAATCTATATTTTACAAACATTTCAGTTGGGTTCTTAAACTAAAGATATTACTGTTACTTTGGTAAGTTAACTAGAAAACACAAACATCATGCTCCAGAAAAACATAATGTGGTTTTAGCTGTAAATAACTCAAATGAACAGTTACTTTAGGCTAGTATACCATGCACTCCTATAATAAACATGTAACCACCTAACTAGAAAGGGAGGGTCAACTCATGAATGGGTTGTGTTCTAAATTTCCAAAAGTTCATTTATAAATTGAATATAAGGATTTTGAAACTCAAGATGCCTTTACTCATAAAACCAAACATATAAACAGTTGTACTAAATCCATAGTCCAAAGGAACTTTAGTGTACAAATCTATCATAGCATTCTTCTGTTGAAGCTTATATCTATGTCAAACTACAAGTTTCTTATTCATTTCTGTATCCTAGAATACAGCATGACACAGTGTAGCATTTTGGCAAGTATTTGCTGTTGTGAAGTATTGAATAGTAACAACTCAGTGATACAAAACTGGGTTGCATAGAAAATCTAACATACCTGAACTACAGAAGAGACTCAAAAGGCAAGGGGAAAAGGTTTCTTCCAGAAGAGATAACAGAAAAAGATACTTCGGCTAGAAAGCTCTGGTCTGAACCAACTGTGACAATTTCCATTCCCCTTGCCAGTGGGTAGTCTGGTAACACAAACCTAATGCAATTCTGGCCAAGAAGACAAGAAAGTAAGTTTGCTAGGGAGCTTTTAGGAAAGGTTTTCTTGGCTGATGAAAAAAGACCCAGGCAAAAACACATGCTCCCGGCCTTTTTGCATGCAATTCTGGGTTTGAATGTGTAAACAAGAACTGGACCATGAGGACAACCCAACAGATCAAGAACAGCAGCAGCATTAAAAGATACAAAGAATCTGGTCCTTGGTGATGCTGTCATGCCTGAATGAATTAATCCTAGAATCATCTTAATGTGGATCTTTTCATATTAAATTCTTTTACTGTTTAAACAATTTGCCACAAGTAACTCAGCAGACAGGGTGACTTAGGAACAGATACATCATTTACTTCCATGAATTTAGTTGTTCCCTACACAATGTAAACTGCCCTAAATTTATACCTCAGCCCAGATCCTTCTTTTGAACTAGATACATGTTTCCAAACACTCTATTAAATGTTTATTCCAGTGGCACATCAAGAGAACAAGATTAATATAAAAGCCATCAACCACCAGCACAAAATCTGTTTATGTACCTGCAGTCACTTTTTGGCTAATGGCAGCACCATTAGCCAAAAAGTGCCCAACTGCCAAAGTTTAAAATCTTGGGATCACAAGCCCCACTTCCCTCTGCTTCATCTATTATACTCAGGAGTTACTAAATGCTGCTCATTCTAACTCTGATACACGTATCTTTAAAATGTCTCCCCATCTCTACACATATTGTCTGACGTAGGCTCTCATCTTTCATGTAGCTCACCTCCATTCTTACCTCTATTCACTGGACTCACGTCTCTAAAATATAACTATGCTTCATGAAAAGATTATAAACATCCTGTCATTAGGAAGATGCAAGTTAAAACTACAAGAGATACACTATACAGCCATTAGAATGGCCATAGTCAAAAGACAATACCAAGTGTCGATAAGCATCTGGAGAAGCTGGAAACCTCATACATTGCTGACGGGACTGTAAAATCATGCAGTCACTTTGGGGAATAGTCTGTAAATTTTTTTCTTTGTTCTTTTAGAGGTGAGGTCTTGCTCTGTTGTCCAGGCTAGAGCGCAGTAGCGCAATCACGGCTCACTTCAGCCTTGATCTCTTGAGCTCAAGCAATCCTCCCACCTCAGCCACCCGCCTCAGCCTCCCAAGTCACTGGAATTATAAGTGTGAGCTACCATGCCCTAATTTCTTAAAGTTATATATAAACTCATCACAGGATCCAAAATTTCCTCTTCCCAAGAGAAATATGTGCCCACACAAAGATTTATCTACAAATGTTCATAGCAGCTTTGTTCATAATAACCAAAAACTGGAAACAATCCAAACACCCATCAACTGCTGAGCACATAAAGTGTCATCACCACAGAATGGAATACCACTAGGCAGTAAAAAGGCACAAAATACTGATACACATTACAGCGTACATGGGCCTCAAAGACACGCTAGATCAAAGAAGCCAATGTAAAAATACTGCATACTGTATGTTTCCAACGCATATGAAATGTTTAGGAAAAGCAAATTTAGAGACAGAAAACAAGCAGTGGTTGCCTAGATGAGGAGGTAGAAGGCAGTGATTGCGGGAGGTGATAAAGTGTTCTAAAAACAGTCACAGCACAAAAATTTACTGATGTTAAAAAAATTTAAGTGTGCCTACATTTTTTTTTCAATGATTTTTTTTTTTTTTTTTTTTTAGACAGAGTTTCGCTCTTGTCGCCCAGGCTGGAGTGCAATGGCACGAACTCGGCTCACTGCAACCTCTGCCTCTTGGGTTGAAGCAATTCTCCTGCCTCAGCCTCCCAAGTAGCTGGGACTATAGGCGTGCGCCATCACACTCAGCTAACTTTTGTATTTTTAGTAGAGACGGGGTTTCACCATCTTGGCCGGGCTCATCTCGAACTCCTGACCTCGTGATCCACCCTCCTCGGCCTCCCAGAGTGCTGGGATTACAGGCGTGAGCCACCACACCCGGCCTTTTTCAATGATTTCTAATTATGTACAAAATGAAGTCCAAATTCTTTAGAAGGGCATTCAGACTGCTATAATCTGTTTTCAATCTATTTAACCTAACCTGCCTTACCTTCTGCTACGATTCCTGCCCAACAGCTTCCTGATAACTGTATTAAACTATGGATTTGCTATTTCCTAAATATGCCACCCTATGCAGTGCTGGTCCCTTTCTTCACACTTGCAATTCTATTTCAAAACTCAGTGTTCTTATCTTTTCCCAAGTGAACTTCCATTTGTCCTCACAAACACCCACCTCAAGTATCCTCTCCCTTGTTTTAATCCTCCACACTCCCTTATGTAGTTACTTGTTCCATAGGATTCTAGTAATAACACATTGTGCGCTTATCATAGTGAACCGTGATTACCTACTTACAGGTATATCATCTTTACAAAAAACTCGAGTATAGCAATAGCATTTTACTAGTGCTTGTGTCCCTAGGGTCTGATACACAGTACAGTGCCTGGCCTATAGGAAGTAATCAATACACTTCTAAATAAGTTAATGACGAATAGCACTGAAGAGAAAAATCCAAAAGTAGGTAAAATGAGCTATGCACCAAAATGACACTTGCACAAGGATGATTAGTGTCACTATTTTTTTTGTTTGAGACAGGGTCTTGCTCTGTCATCCAGGCTGGAGTGCAGTGGTGTGATCCTAATTCCCTGTAGCCTCCACCTACTGGGCTCAAGTGATCCTCCCACCTCAGCCTCCAAAGTAGCTGGGACTACAGGCAAGTGCCACCAAGCCTGGATAATTTTTTGTTTGTTTGTTTGTAGAAACGAGGTCTCTCTATGTTGCCCAGGCAGGTCTCAAACTCCTGGACTCAAGTGATCCTTTCACCTTGGCTTCCCAGACTGCTGGGATTATAGGCGTAAACCACTGTGCCTGGTGCTACTGTTATATAAAAAAGAAAAACAAGAAGTTACCCAATGTCACCTAAATGTTTATTAGAATAGGATCAATTAAACAGTCACACTAAACACTATATAGTCATTTAAAATAATGAGATATATATCTTATCTATTTGTATAGACATAAAAAGACATCCCAAACACTGAAGGAAAAAAACTATAAAATAAGTTAATCCTCCATTATTTAAAAAAGAAAACAAAACTGTACACACAGGTACTTGCATGCGTACATCTGTGCATCGTGTATAAGGAAGGTGCAGGGCTGAAGGGTGCACACGCAGCTGTACTGGTGCAAACGAAGAAGTGAAAACAACCTTAATTGCGGATCAACTGACAAATGGCTAAACAAAATGTGGTCTTATCCATGCAGTGGAACATTATTCAACCATAAAAATAAACAAAGCCATAAAAAGAACTGGTTCATGATACAACAGGGATGAGGCCTGAATATATGCTAAGTGAAAGAAGCCAGACATATGATTCCACTTATAGGAAATATTCAGAATAGGCAATTTCACAGAGACCGAGAGTAGATTTGTGGCCGTCTGGGGCTGGAGAGTGGGGAATGGGGAATGGGGAATGACACCAAAAATATGATCCATGAAAGAAAAAAAAAACACGATAAACTGAACTTCAACAAAATTAAAAATGTTTGCTCTACAAAAGACCCTGTTAAGAAGGCAAAAAAATGAGGTACAGGCTAGGAAAATATATTTGCAAACAATACATGTGATAAAAGCCTCACCTAGATATAAAGAAATCTCAAAGCTCAACAATTGAAAAAAATTTCAACTAGAAAATGGGCAAAAAATATAAAGAGACATTTTACTGAAGAGGATATATAGACGGCAAATACGCACATGAAAAGATATGGTCGGCCGGGCGCGGTGGCTCACGCCTGTAATCCCAGCACTTTCGGAGGCCGAGACAGGCAGATCACAAGGTCAGGAGATCGAGACCATCCTGGCTAACACGGTGAAACCCCGTCTCTACTAAAAATACAGAAAATTAGCCGGGCGCGGTGGCAGGCGCCTGTAGTCCCAGCTACTCGGGAGGCTGAGGCAGGAGAATGGCGTGAACCCAGGAGGCGGAGCTTGCAGTGGGCTGAGGTCGCGCCACTGCACCCCAGCCTGGGTGACAGAACGAGACTCCATCTCAAAAAAAAAAAAAAAGAAAAGATATGGTCAACATTACTAGACATCAGGGAAATGCAAACCAAACTATGCTGCACACCTACTGGCACAGCTAAAATAAAAAAAAAGTGACAATATCAAATGTGGACACGAATGTGAAGAAACTGGATCTCTCATACATTGCCAGTGAGCATGTAAAATGGCACAGCTACTTACAGGTAAGCCACCAACTGCACACCCCTGGGCTCTGGCAAAGATTCTTTGCTTGGCCAAATGAGCCAGGCTCCTGAACTTTTATCCCAGGCCTATCTGTGTACTTCCTTGTAAATTCCTGTTTTAGCAAAGAACCCTGCTAAGCCACATTAGCAAACCTCCCGTCAAGGTATCTGATTACCCTCTTCTTCTTCTGCCACCCTCCAGCTGATGTCTGATCACCTTGGCCTGTCTTCAGCAAGAAAGAATCCTGTTATGGTCAGTTTAGGCAGAAACCCCTTACACCTGACGTTTCCTCTTGAGAATTTTCCATCCACTGGCCCTCAACCAGCTCCTTGGCTACAAATTCCCACTTGCCCATGCTACATCCAGCACTGAGGCCACGCTCTCTCCCCACCCATTGTAAGACACTATTGTACTGCTCCCTACACTTACAGGGATGATCCTGAATAATGTCTTCCTTCCCATGCTTTAACAAGTGTCACTGAATAATTTTTTTTCTTTAACAGCACCTCTCCCAAAGAAATAAAAATTTATGTCCACACAAAAAACTGAACATGAATGTTCACAGCTGCTTTACTGTTAAAAGCCAAAAACTAGGGAAAGAGATTATCTTTCAAAAGGTGAATGGATAAACAAACCATGGAACCCTATTCAGCAATAAAAAGGAAAGAACTGTTGATTCACACAACTTGGATAGATCTCAAGGAATTGTGCCAAGTGAAAATAAGCTAATTTTAAAAGGTCACATACTATGTGATTCCATCTATTAATATCCTTGAAATGTCAACATCATAGAGATGAAAAGCAGATTACTGGCTGCCATGGGGCAGGTGTGTGCAGCACAAGGGAGATCTTGGTGGTGGTAGCATTTCTGTCTTGATGCCACAGCGGTTCACAAATCAACTACATATGTTTAAACAGCAGAGCACTAAACACACAAAATGTACCAATGGCAATTTCTAGTTTAATGCTCTGCTGTGGGTAGTAAGAAGTAACCATTAAGGGAAAGGTGAAAGGCACAAGGGACCTCTCCTTACTATTTTTTGCAATTTCCTGTAAACCTATAGTTATTTCAAATTTAAAATTTTAAAGAACCTACTTTGAATAGTAAAATAACTGTTCAAGGACTATACAAGATACATCATTTCTTTGAAACTATCTTTCTTTTATGTAGGTGTGAGTGTATATACATATGTGTGTACATACAAGTTTATTTTTTGGAGAACAAAGAAGAAAAAATCACCTACGAAATTTCAATTCTGCCAAGGTTTCTAGTTTCCTAGAAACAAAACAGCAGTCCCAGGTCGACTTCTGGGTGCTCAGTCTGAAGTTGGGAAAGGGCCCTTTCCCTCCATATCCCTCCTGCTCTGGCTCCATGAAGGGGTGGCAATTCCGAGGGGAGTGCCAATCTGTGGCACCTGCAACAGAATGAACCCCAGATAATCATCCAGCTCTATGTTCTTTTGCAATTTATCCTTCCCAACAATGAAGCATAAAAACACTTCCACATTCTCAATCTTGCTCTACAACTTATGAACCTAACAAGACATTTAAATTTTTTGATAACACCCTCTTTCCTTTTCCAAGTAAATCCAATTCGGCCAGTAGAGAAATATATTGTATATGTATTTTTTTTCTACAGAGCTTTTGAGAAATTATCAATAGACCATTTGTTTTGTTAGCTAATAGGTAAATGGCCCATGGAACAAGCTTCCTAGAAAAATTTCACCACATAAAACAGTTAAATTTCTACTGTTAATTCAGGAATTATCAGAGAGTGATTCTAGATTGCTAAGAGTTCACCAGCTCTGCTAAAATGGGCATGATTACACTCTCTCAACACATAAAGAAATTCAGAATTGACGTTATGAATACCAGAGTTACGCTATGATACAGTGAAACCATCAGGGACTATTAATACATGCTGCTATTTGTTTCAGATCTAAATAATCACACAAGAGTGTTGTGGCTTTTTACTTACTGGCTTATTTGTTTCAGCTTGCACCCCTGTCTTTCTGCTATGTTTTCTCCCCTTTGCGAACCGCTACCTGGAATGCACACTTGCTAATAACAGCATCACCCTCTACCCACTTCTCCTTTATGTCATCCCTGGAAAACAGCAAACTAGCTTAATGTAGTTCTGTGGTTCAAGGTCTATAAAAATAAAAAGGCTGCATAAGACGGATGGCCTGAGACTGAAGATGTAAAAAATGAACACATCTTCTATTATGATCAAGTAATTGTTGTACCATGATACTGCAATTTTTTCCTTGAGACAGAGTCTCACTCTGTCACCCAGGCTAGAGTGCAGTGGCACGATTTCGGCTCACTGCAACCTCCGCCTCCCTAGGTTCAGTGATTCTCCTGCCTCAGCCTCCCAAGTGGCTGGGATTACAGGCACATGTCACCACACCCAGCTAATTTTTGTATTTTTAGTAGAAACAGGGTTTCACCATATTGGCCAAGCTGGTCTCGAACTCCTGACCTTGTGATCCGCCCTCCTCGGCCTCCCAAAGTTCTGGGATTATAGGTGTGAGCCACTGTGCCCGGCCTGCAATTTTTTTCTTTAAAGGACACTTTAAGGAGAAGGGAGAGATGACTTACCTGAATGAGTCAACATAGGAAAAAACAAAGATGGGTGGAGCTAAAAAAGTAAACACATCTCAAATGCCTACTTAACATTTCTAACTAAATAGGCTAAAACTCAAAACACATGAAATGTAACTCACTAACTCACTATCTCGCTTGTCCATCCTCTCACAAACTTGCTCCTCTTAAACTCATTTGGCTTATTCCACAACTGTAAAAGAAGACATTCTGCCATACCTAGTAAAGCTGACGGTGTATATACCCAAGACTCAACAATCCCAGGTCTACGTATATAACCCAGAGAACCTTTTGTACTTAGCTACCATGAGCCACGCAAAAGAATATTTGAAGCAGTATTTTTTTCCATACCAAAAACTAAGTGAAACCCAGGTGTCAAGCAGCAGTAAAACAGATTGTGGTATATTCATAAAATATTCCATATTCCAGTAATTTGGAATATTATATCAAATAGTGAAAATTAATGAACCTCGGCTAAGAATGTCAACATAAATGACATCTCAAAATTGTAATGTAAATTAAAAAATCAAGCCCAAGAAGAATACACACAGAATAATTCCATACGTATAAAGCTCAAAAACAGGAAAAGCGTAAAAAAAAAAAAGTATGTTAAAGGGACAACACAAATGTGGTAAAACTTAAGAAAAAACTAAGGGAATTACATCAAATTTAGGAGGATGGTTACCTCTGGGAAAAGAGGAGTAAACTGTCTTGAGGGATGAAGGAGTTCAAAGTTGCTGTTATATTTCTCAAGATAGAAGTTTGGACCAGATTTATTCATGTATTGTTATTATTATTTAAAATGGATATATACATGATAGATAGATAAGCAGATAGATCCCTGTAAGATTAAACCTATCTAGAGCAGACATGGTTAAATGTTAATATTTTAACAATTTAAAAAAAATTTAAATCTATGCCCCACATTACATAAATGTCTATTACTTTATGTAATATACACAAATGTCTATTACAGCACTTTCTATAATTTTGGAATATAACATACTAACAAAATTAAGAGTAAACTACAAAATTCTATTTTGAAATTTAAAGACACAATATCACAAATCTTTAATAGAAGTATATTAAAGCAAATACTAAACTATTATACAGTGGAAAAAACAACATGTAAAAAAAATTACTTCTCCTAATGTAATATAATGGAAAATCAATGCCATCTATATAGTATATTCATTCCAAAATATTTTTATTTTAATCTAGGCATGAAATATAATCAGCAAATTGTGGGACTGCTTATATAAGAAAAGGAAAAATATGATGAGATTTCATAAAAGACCACTGCCGGGTGGTAGATGGAGGTGGGGTAGTGGCTTATCCTATAGTAAAAGAAACTAAAGAAATATGACAGCCAAAAGTGTGTGTGTGTGTGTGTGTGTGTGTGTGTGTATTTCCTTAATTGGTTTCTGGATCAAATATAGATATATTTAGCTCTCTACAGATATAGATATATTTTTTCCCTTGGTTTCTGGATCAAAAATTAAAACATCTATAAAGAACTGTTCTGGGGGAGAAAATAAATGAAATTTAAATAGGGATCACATGTTCGATAATATTGTATTAATACTGTATCTCTTAAGTATGATAATGTAACTCTTCAGGAAGACAACCTTGTTCTTAGGATACACGTGCTAAAATGTTTAGAAGTTAAATATCAAGATGTTTGCAGCTTACTTTCAAATGGCTCAGGGGAATAAAAAAAGTATATATGTCTTTATAAACAGAGAAAGAGAAAGCAAATGAAGCAAACCTTAGCAAGTGAGCCGCTGAGTTAGTGAAAGACACAAGGGTGTTCACTATTCATTCAACTTTTCCATCAATTTATAAATTTTTAACAATTTGCAGAAAATATGTATTTTATTCTTTAGTTATGGGTAGTAATTTTACCACAAAGCTTAATAAACAGTGTTAGTATGACAGAGCTTATTAAGATCAAATATTAACATATTTACAAGCAAGTCCCAAATATCTTTCCTCCATCAGTAATTTTAAAACTTTTTTTCTGGAAATTGTGAATTACAAGTTGAATGAAAGGCCAGGCACGATGGCTCACACCTGTAATCCCAGCACTTTGGGTGACTGAAGCAGGAGGATCACTTCAGCCCATGAGTTCAAGACCAGTCTGGGCAACAGAGCAAGACCATTATTTCCACACAAAAAAGTTAAATTTAGCCAAGTATGGTGGCACGTGCCTGCAGTCCCAATTACTAGGGAGGCTGAGGTGGGAGGACCACTTGAGCCTGGGAAGTTGAGGCTGCAGCAAACCATGATTGCATCACTGTACTCTAGCCTGGGCAACAGGGCAAGACCCTATCTCAAAAAAAAAAAAAAAAAAAGTTGAATGAAAAATTAATTTTTGCTTAAAAGGTCAAAAGATTATGTCTGTGCTTCAGAAACAATATCATAAGCAATTTGAGGGCAAGGACATTTATTTTGGCAATTCAATTATACTATATATAACTCACAAAGACTTTATTTTACACTGCTAAAATAGATAAAACCATACTAATATATTAGAATGGGATTTCTTGGCTGGGTGCTGGTGGCTAACCCCGTAATCCTAGCACTTTCAGAGGCTGAGGTGGGAGGATCGCTTGAGCCCAGCAGGTTGAGGCTGCAGTGAGCTATGATCGCGCCACTGCACTCCAGCCTAGGAAACAGAGTGAGTCCCTGTCTTAAAACAAACAAACAAAAAGCAAGAAAAAAAAAAAAAGAATGTAATTTCTAAATGTTCTATTATTTCTAATATATTTAGAAAATTACATTTCTAAATGTCCTATTAATAGTGTATGTTAAAATTTATTTCTCAAAATAGATTTATTTCCTAATGATGCATACTCTAAGATTATATTTACAATATTTTTCAGGATTGCTAAGCAGGTAGTAAGGGTGGAATCAATTCCTTTATGTGGACAAAGTTTCCTGAAAAACTAATTACATTTCACAGAAAATGATAACCATCTGTCACCTTAAGGATGTACGGGTTATGTCAGAAATTAGTCCAATTAAACTGTCATGTAATACTTAATTGTTATTTACTAAAAACTTAAAATCATCTTCACAAAAAAACCCAGTTGTAACCCACCCAAGATGTGTGCATCAATAAACTAACAAAATTCTAGAAGTTACAGAAAATAAAATTATTTTCAATTAAGAGCACCCATGTAAAATCCATCACTTGTACACGAATATGCCAACTAGTGATTTCAAACAGGAGAAATAAGTCTAGCAATATTTCCTCCAAAAGGCCAGGTGTGGGACAGCGCTGCTACATGTCCGTGGGTGGATAAACACACAGGGAAGAAAGTTTTAGATGGGAAGCCTACATTTAAGTTCTCATCTCTATGTGATGAGAGGCAGGTAGTTAATTACCATATAGCACTGTCTTTTAAATCCGTGAGTCACATGCCTAAGGGAGGGGCCTGGATGCACGATAAGCAGCAACTAGGGCAATCAAGGAAGGTTTCAAAAGGAAGCAACAACAGGTTCTGAGGAGCTGCAGACAGGCAATTAGCAGCAACTACTACCCCAACACAATGCACATAATCCAACAGCCGACTAGAGACTACCCACCTTCTTGCAAAAACACAGCATGTACCTTTGGGACTAAGTTTGTGAGGCTAGGTATGTTTGAATTTCAGAGATAGTCTATTATCGACAGACAAGTGAGACTGAAAGAAACACACACACACACACACACACACACACACACACACACACACCCTGGTAATATTTCCAGGGGCCATTAAAGCAAATTTTAAAACATTTAAGACATAGTTCCCTGTCTGCAAGAAACATGTAATCAACATGAGGAGCCAAGACATAAAGATATTCAAATTTAAATAATGGTAACAGATGACACTGCAAATGTCATACCACCACACACGATGACTAACCGAAGAGCACTAAAGTTTACTGCTTCACAGGTGGGAAGTAATTTAAGGTGGCCTTCCAAGGATCCGCAGGATTTGATACTATGCAAGGAGGGAGTAGTGCAAGTTCAAACAGGCATTCCACAGGGTCAGGGAGGGTACTTTGTGGCTGGTCATGGCCCCACGGGGGGTCTGGATTCTATGGTGGTGAAGCAGGATCATCAATGTATGGTCTGACCCGGATGATAAATATACAGCTGCCCTAAGGCCCATGCCCACAGCACACATAACTGCTCATTTTAGTTCTCCTTCCAACCAAGCATTAAAGACCTCATAGTGCTTTTCCATACAGAATCCTCAGCAGCCAAGATGACAGGATGTTTGAAATGCATCTACCATTCTTTAGGAAGTAAAGAGAAGAACACAAAGATAAGAAAGAGCATGGGCTCTGTAGCCAGACTGAATACCAAGGTTAGAATCCTGGCTCCACCACTTACCTGTTGTAATCCTTTGACCAAGTTGTTTAACCTCCTCCATACCCAATCTGTAAAATGAGGATCAAACGAGTTAATATAGGTATGGCACTTAGAACAGTGCCAGGCAGACAGTAAGCACTAAGTGTAAGCTACTATTATTGTTCTCTATCAATAGGAAACCAACTGTATTTTCAGAGAGTAATTAGAAGTTTATACAGGAGAATAATACAAGCAGCTGTATTAAAAGCTTGCTGGATACAGAAAACACTCTGAATCACTGGTAGAAACACCTTCCATTATTTAATAACACTGCCTAATAATAGCATCAAACACTTGCTGGTTGATTTAAGAACAAAATTATGCCAACAATATTTACCGAGTTCCATTTATCAAACATTTACTATGTGCCAGTTACTGTGCTAAATTCTATACATTTATTATCTTGCTTAATCCTTAAAATAAGCCTATGAGGCAGATACCACTGGTAATCCCATATTATAGATAAGAAAACTGAAGCTCAGGCCGGGCACAGTGGCTCGCACCTATAATCTCAGCACTCTGGGAGGCTGAGGCGGGCATATCACCCAAGGTCAGGAGTTCGAGACCAGCCTGGCCAACATGGTGAAACTCCATCTCTACTAAAAATACAAAAATTAGCCAGGCATGGTGGCCTGTAATCCCAGCTACTTGGGAGGCTGAGGCAAAGAATCACTTGAACCCAGGAGGCACAGGTTGCAGTGAGCCAAGATCGTGCCACTGCACTCCAGCCTGGGTGACAGAGCAAGACTCTACCTTAAAAAAAAATAAAAAAAAAATAAAAATGGGAAAAAAAAAGAAAACTGAAGCTCATAGTGATTAAGTAACCTTCTCAAAGTCACACAGTTAAGATATGGTAGTTTTGGGATTTAAACCCAGATCAGCCAGACTCTAAACACTGTACTTTTAATCCTAATGCCATACATTTTCTTCCCAAATCCTGAACCAATTGCCCGTGACTGTGATAATGGTTGTACAGATCTGTGAGTATACTAAAAACCATTGAAGTGCGTGCCCTTTAAATAATTGTATGGTATGTGAATTATATCTTAATAAAGCTGTTTCAAACCATTAACAAAAAATAGTAAAATCAGGATACAGGGTCCTTGGGGTTTTACTCATACACAGACTGGGACTAGAATAAAAAGGAAAATTGAATTCATTTTGGATAGAAAAATGAACATTTTTCAAACAGAAAGATTTAGAACCTATATATAAATACATGACACATGCTAAAGTTGGACCTAAATAATGAATAAAATGTAGATCAAGAAATATCTGTGAGGCCAGGCATGCAGGCTCAGGTCTGTAATCCCAGCACTTTGGGAGGCCGAGGTGGGTGGATCGCTTGAGCCCAGGAGTTCGAGACCAGCCTGGGAACATGCAGTTCGAGACCAGCCTAGGAACATGGTAAAACCCCTCTCTACAAAAAATACAAAAATTAGCTGGGTGTAGTGGTGCGTGCCTGCTGTCCCAGCTACTCAAGAGGCTGAAGTGAGAGGACCACTTGAGCCCGGGAGGTCCAGACTGCAGTGAGCCATGATTGTGTCACTGCACTCCAGCCTGCACAGAGCCAAGAACCCGTCTCAAGAAACAAAAGGAGGGAAGGAGGAGAAGAGAGGGGGAGGAAGGAGAAAAAAGAAACATCTGTGGGTAATGATGATGTCACAGTGAACCCCTTATCATCAAGTCAACATTTTGGCAACAGAGAGGTAACAACATGATCATATTGTTATTCACTTTTAGCAAGGGAGCAGCACAAAATGTGGGCAATAGCATAAAGTTTTTTGGAAAAA
Organism: Symphalangus syndactylus; assembly: GCF_028878055.3. Classification (NCBI taxonomy): domain Eukaryota; kingdom Metazoa; phylum Chordata; class Mammalia; order Primates; family Hylobatidae; genus Symphalangus; species Symphalangus syndactylus. The sequence continues at coordinate 87,110,608 of NC_072426.2, forward strand.
TGTAATGAAGTTAATGGTCTCCTGTACAGCCTTGGGAGGTATATATGCAGCCTCTCTAGAGAGCAACTTAGCAATGTGCATGATGTACCCACTAGCCCAGCAATCCTACTAATAAAAATCTATATTTAAAAAAAATCATGTTGTGCACCCAGATTTAGTGACACGTATGGTCTTACGACACGCTTAATGACAGCAGAACAAGCAAAAACAAAAATAATGTAAATTACAGTACAGTCAGACAATATTGTTAACAACAGCTAATGTTTATTAAGTGCCAAGAATTATTTCTATGTGTTGGCTCACTTAATACTTACAGCAACCCTAGAAGTTAGTAAGAATGTTATAACTATTTTCAAGATAAGGAAACTAAAACCCAGAGGAGTAACTTTCTTCAGGTCACACTGCAGCAGTAACTGAGGCCAAGATTTGAACCAGGGCAGTCTCAACACCGCCACTTTGTGTAACTACAAACGTTATGCCACACGAGAATAAGTACTTGGAAACATACTCACAATATATTAAGATAGAAAAAATCAGATCACAAAATAACCGTGTGATCATTCTCTGTTTAATGCATTTAAAAAGAGAGCGATGGAAATGACATGCCCTAGAGCTTAACAATAGGTACTGCTGATATTACAGTTGACAACTGTCTTCTTTATACTTTTCCATATTTTCCAAATTTTCTACTGCAGGATGATTTTTTTAAATGACCTTCTTTAAAAAAATAAGTGAAAAGATTATTATTTACAACACTGCAGGCCAGGCACGGTGGCTCACGCTTGTAATCCCAGCACTTTGGGAGGCCAAGGCGGGCGGATCATGAGGTCAGGAGATCGAGACCACGGTGAAACCCTGTCTCTACTAAAAATACAAAAAAAATTAGCCAGGCGTGGTGGCGGGCGCCTGTAGTCCCAGCTACTCGGAGAGGCTGAGGCAGGAGAATGGCGTGAACCCGGGAGGCGGAGCTTGCAGTGAGCTGAGATTGCGCCACTGCACTCCAGCCTGGGCAACAGAGCAAGACTCCGTCTCAAAAATAAAAATAAAAATAATAAAAATAAAAATAAATAAAAATAATAAAAATAAAAAATAAAATAAAACACTGCAAAAAAGGACAAGTAACAAAAACCATGGAACCAGCAGTTAAATCTGCTATTGGGGTTGCTGATTCCAGAGAAGTGGTAGATGCCAACCAGGCAGTGGCCAGTAAGGAGTATATGAAACAGTGACAGGCGCTACACAGGCATCAACTAGCATCCCGAGAAGTCCGGGGGGAGGGCAAGTAGCACGGTACATAGCTGTGAGGTAATGGCAGTATCAAGGGAAGGTTTTGCTGGTTTGTTTTGAACTTGAAGGAGATTTGATCAGTGTTACAATCGAACTAGAAACAGTCAAGGATGGAGAGATGGATAATGAGAGGGAGGTCTCAGACAATAAGGACTGAGCCTTAGAAAAACGGAAAAACTTCGTGTGAAACAGCCGAGGAGGAAGAAAAGAAGTCATACAGTGATCTTTCAGGTGGAGACAGAAGAAACTGACAGAACTTAATTTGGTACCCTCAAGCTTCTCTAAGAAAAAAAAAAAAAGATGTCATCTTCCAAACTAAAAAGGTGATTCTGGGTGCAGTGGCTCACGCCTGTAATCCCAACACTTTGGGAGGCCAAGGCAAGAGGATTGCTTAAACCCAGTAGTTTAGACCAGCCATGGCAACGTGGCAAAACCCCGTCTCTATCCAAAAATTTTTAAAAAGTTAGCCAGGCATGGGGGCGTAATCCTGTACTCCCAGCTACTCAGGAGGCTGAGGTGAGAGGACCACTTGAGCCTGGGAGGTGGAGGCTGCAGATGAGCTATGATCACACCACTGCACTCCAGTTTGGGTGTCAGAAAGTTAGACCCTGTCTCAAACAAAACTAAACTAAAAATGTGGTATTAGGTACAGGGTGAGAAGCAGGGTTAGTAGGAAAAGTGCTAGAAAGCAACTGGATTCACCTTTTGCCAGAGCCAGCAGAAACCATCAGCCTAATCATCAACTGACCACAAATTCTCCTCTGGACAATTCACATTACAGACATAAATGAGAGTACTGCAGGAAGTTGGAAAAATCGTTTATTCTTCACAGTTAACATGTACATAAGCTATGCCACTCATAACTGAAGAATCCATGGTATGCCTGGAGACTGTTACCCTACCGGTAATTTCAAGGATAACAACCACTACCACAATCCATGAGGCTGACGTGATAAGTGCCATTACTTTTAGATGAGATGCATAGGCAAAAGAAGCACTAGGCTTCAAGCATAAATTTCTAATTTGACAATAAAAACTAGTTTGCTATGAAAATTCAAGTTGTGGCCGGGCGTGGTGGCTCATGTCTGTAATCCTAGCACTTGGGGAGGCCGAGGTGGGCGGATCACGAGGTCAGGAGATCGAGACCATCCTGGCCAAAATGATGAAACCCCATCTTTACTAAAAATACAAAAATTAGCTGGGCGTGGTGGCACGTGCCTGTACTCAGGAGACTGAGGCAGGAGAATCGCTTGAGCCCAGGAGGCAGAGACTGCAGTGACCTGAGATCGCGCCACTGCACTCCAGCCTGGGAGACAGAGCAAGACTCAAAAAGAAAAAAAAAAAAAGAAAAACAAGAAAATTCAAGTTGTAAAGATCTCAAATTCTGTATAATTGAAAAGTTTTCTAAGGCCAATTGTTACAAAACATGGTATTTTTAATACACATACAGAGATCTCCAGAGATGCAAGTGGCTTTAAAAAATAAGTAGCAATAATAATAGTAATAATAACAATAATAAATAAGTAGCCATTTCTTCATGTGTGAGGATACAGTCACGGAAGTAAGAATGTAAGATACGGAGGTAAGAGCTGAGTACTGTGTAATATGTGGCTGGCTTCACTTGCATGCCCAATGCTTTACATGCATTACTGCATTTCATCCCCAAAACAATTCGGAGGCAGGAATTCTTCGTGTTCATTCAACGTATTTACTGACTGCTAGCTCTGTGTCCCAGGAACTAACCTAAACCTCAGCATACCGCAATGAACAACAACAACAAAAAAAATCCAAAAAATCTTGCTTTCTTGGAAACTGTATCCTATTTCAGTGTCTGTCTTAAGGGGCTTGAGTAATTTCTCTATGGAGTAAAATAAAGTGGGTGGCAGAGATGGAACTCCAATTCAGGTATGTCAGACCACAGGTACACAGTCTGAATCATTCAAACTATGATTCTAGCATATGTAACTGCTGCTCAATAGAGAGAAAAAATAACTTCTACATTTATCTGAGTTTCTCAATAATAAATAGTACTTATTTGAGAATTTTGAATATTTTGTTGTTTTGCTTATACTACTGCCCTCCCTATAGGAAATGACCTGTCAAGAAAACCTAGCACCAATCCTCAGTTACCATGTTTCTTTCCAACCACTTTATAAACTTTAAAGCAAAAAATCCTGAAGCAAAAAACCTCAGACAAAAGCAATCTGAAAGCCTCTTCATCTGCTCCCTAAAATTATTAACCAAAGAACTATTCATACTTCAGCAAACTTCAATCTTCAGTTAACATGTTTCTTTCCACTTAATAAATTTTAAAACAAAAAAAACCTGAGCTAAAAGCAATCTGAAGACCTCTTCATCTGCTCCCTAAAATTATTAGCTGGTCGGACACGGTGGCTCACACCTGTAATCCCTGAACTTTTGGAGGCCGAGGAGGGCAGATCACGAGGTCAGGAGTTCGAGACCAGCCTGGCCAACATGGTGAAACCCTGTCTCTACTAAAAGTACAAAAATTAGCCAGGCATGGTGGCAGGCGCCTATAATCCTAGCTACTCGGGAGGCTGAGGCAGGAGAATCGTTTGAACCCGGGAAGCAGAGGTTGCAGTGAGCCGAGATCATGCCATTACACTCCAGCCTGGGTGACACGGTGAGACTCCGTCTCGAAAAAATATTAACCAAAGAACTATTCACACTTCAGCAAACTTCTTAAAATATTAGAGGAAACTCTGCTAGTACTTTGTTGAAGATTTTGGCATCAATGTTCCTAAGAAGTATTATCTGTAGTTTCCTTGTAGTATCTTTGTCTAACTTTGGTGTCAGTGTGATGTTGGCCTCATAGAATGAGTTGGAAAGGGTTTTCTTTCTCCAGTTTTTTTTTTTTTTTTTGAAAACTTGAAGAATGGTATGAGTTTTTCCTTAAATGTTTGGTAGAATTCGCCAGTGAAGCCATCAGGTCCAGCGTTTTTCTTTTCTGTCAGGAGATTTTTGATTACTCATTCAATCTCCTCACTAGTTACAGGTCTATTCTGATATTCTATTTCTTCATTATTTAGTCTTAGTAGGTTTTGTGTTTCTAGGAATCTGTCCATTTCATCTAGGTTATCCAATTTGTTGGCATTTGTTTACAATACTCTTTTATTTGCAAATCCACATTAACGGCAGCATTATTCACTACAGCTAAAATGTGAAAGTAACCCAAGTATCCATGGATGAATGGATAAGCAAAATGTGGTATATGCATACAATGAAGTATTGTTCAGCCTTAAGGGGGGAAATTCTGAGACATGCCACAACATAAACCTTGAAGACATTATGCTAAGTGAAATAAGCCAGCCACCAAAAAGAAAAATACTAAATGATGCCACTTATACGACGTACTTAGAGTAGTCAAGATCATAGAGAGATTAGTAGAATCGTGGTTGCCAAGAATGGGGGAAGGGAAGAAGGGAGAGTTGTTGTTTTATGAGTATAGTTTCAGCTTTACAAGATAAAAAGAATATGGGAGATGGATGGTGGTGATGGTTGCACAACATTATGAATGTATTTAATACCACTGAACTATATACTTAAAAATGTTTATAATGATAAATTTGGGGTATGTATATTTTACCTTGATTTTAAAGATTGGAAAAAAGTTATTGTAGAAATGGGGATGGCTGGAGGAGACCTTTATCGCAAAGACTCATTTTTTCACTTGTACTTTCATTATCTGAATTATTTAATATGCAAACAGATCATTGATAATATGCAAATAGACTCATATTATTATTCTCTTTCCCTTAACGAGTTAATTCCTGTTAGAATTTTCCACCTGTGTCTGGTGTTATCTTGGGTGCTGTTCCCATAAAGGGTGGTTCGTCAACCTCAACTGGACCCTCTCTGCATGTAGGTGAGGCTTGTGAACTAGCAGGCTTCACTGCAGGGTAACTCCTGCTTGTGCAGATACGGAGAGCCTTAAATAGTGGGCTCTTCCCTGAAGCCATTCAATTTCTTGGAAAAGAGTCCTTCAGACTCCTAGGTGAAGTGTATAACTCCAATTGTCAGTGCTCTGCAAACAAGTGGAAAAAGGACATGGACAGAAATTAAAGACAAGGAGGTGTATCTCCTGATCCAGTAGGTCGACTTTCGCTTAATCCCCATCTGTAGTGTACTCCTCTTCTGTACTCTCTTCAAATCTGGAGTTTTACTGATTCAGTTTCTCTATAGACAATCAACTGCCCATCCTTTGTCAAAATGAGGGAGGGGTACTGAATTACTAAGGTAGGGGTCAGTGCTGTGGATAATGCCACAAATGTGACCACGTGTATAATTTTAAATTTTCTAAGCAGCTTCATGAAAAAAACTAAAGAGAAAGCTGAAAATAATTTCAATACATCTTATTTAACCCAATGAATACAAGATGTTAATATGTAATTAATATAAAAATTATTAAGATATTTTACACTTTTTTCCAAATATAGTATTATTTTAAAGTTACAGCACATCTTAATTAGGACTAGCCACATTTCAAGTGTTCAATGGCCACATGTAGCCTAGTGGCTGCCATGTTAGATAGCACAGGTCTAAGTGATGTTGTGGTAACAACCCCAACATTTCAATGGCTTAGCACAACAGAAATTTATTTCTGCCTCGTGTAATATGTCCAACACGGGTATGCAGGGGCTATTTCCAGTTATTCAAAGAGCCAGGCTGACCACTTTGTTCCTGCATCAAATGAATCCTATGACCAGGGATATCCTAGGCAAGAAAGAGAGCAGAGCATCTTCATGGGCTTTTCACTATGCCAGCTCAGAAGTAATACAATCTCCCTCAAAGTCCACTGGCCAGCATCAGTCACCTGATCCCACCTAACATCAAGGAGCAAAGGAATTAAATGTTCCCATCAGCCTGGGAGTAAAGAAGACCTAGATGTGGACAAGCACTAAGAAGTCACTGCCACAGGAAGGCACTTGGCCGTGTGGGCGGGTGTGAGGCACAGGATCTCAGTCCTAGATTCCAGGGTATCGCTATTTCATATACAGATTTTTAAACCAGTGTTTAGCCTGAACTCTCATCTCCAGTTACAGATAAAACCAGTGCCTGCAAATCTCCAGCTTTGAGAGAGGTAAAGACTTCCATGTCCCTCTACAAGCCAAATTAACAAACAAGTCTTCATTGGAACAAACAGTGGGCACATTTGAAGATGCAGATGGTGCGAAGGGCCTATAGCATAAGGGTTGAAGTGGACACAGCAGTCAAGCCCTGATGAACTTGAAAATGACCAACCAGACCTCCCTGCTAGGAAAGAGCCTCACTCACACAGAAAAAAAACTGCTGAAAATTAAAACAACATTGAACAGGAAAAGGTTCTCCAGAAACAAAGGAAAGAGGAAGCCCACATAAAAGTGAGGGGCAGTAATAGAAACAGGAGACCTCAAAGGCAATCTGTGTTTCATAACGGAAAAATAACTCTGTGAAATTAGAAATGCTATCCCTGAGTCACTAGGTCTTCTTCCAAACATTCAGGAAAATGAACTTCCAATAAAACTGACCCATTGCAAAGTTTTCAGATCCAAATCTCATAGAAGTTATTATAAGAAAATGGGGAAGGGGCCAGGCATGGTAGCTCACGCCTGTAATCCCAGTACTTTGGGAGGCCAAGTCGGCGGATCACAAGGTCAGGAGTTCGAGACCAGCCTGGCCAATATGGTGAAACCCTGTCTCTACTAAAAATACAAAAATTAGCCGGGCACGGTGGCGCGCGCCTATAGTCCCAGCTACTCGGGAGGCTGAGGCAGAAGAATTGCCTGAACCCAGAAGGCAGAGGTTGTAGAGAGGTGAGATCGCACCACTGCGCTCCAGCCTGGGCGACAGAGTAAGACTCCGTCTCAAAAAAAAAAAAAAAAAACAGAGAAGGAATCGGGAACAAAACAACATCCGCCTTACAGACAAATGCATCATGCTAGAAGGCCAGAAACACAAAGGAGATTAAAATTAGAACCTACTATTAGTATTTCAAAATGAGCTAAAAACATTAAGAAAATTATATAAAGCATGAAAAACAACATTAGAACAGAAGAAACTCAGAAATGTGAGAACATGACTCGGTAAGTAATTCGAAATTTAAAAATTTATTTGAGAAATGAAGAATAAAACTCAAGGAACACAAGAATGAATATTACAGATGCCTTCGAGAAATTGAAAGTGAGAAGGAGATAATTCTAAAAACCCAAAAAGAAATGATGAAATAATAGGATTCTAAAGAAAGCAACAAAAATTGTTCCTATTTCTTGTATAACAGGAATCCCTGGAGAAAGCAAAAGCAGGGGAACAAGCAACACTAAAAACTGTAATCCAAGAAATTTTTGCGAAAATTAAGAAAAAAGAGCTAATGCAGCCCGTACTCTCAGCACTGGGGAAGCTGAGGCGAGAGGATCACTTGAGCCCAGGAATTAGAGGCCAGCCTGGACGACATGCCAGGACACCAGAAAAAAATTAGAAACTACATACTTAAGGCACACATTGCATACTGGAAAATACTGAGCCAAAATAATCAACACCAAGATATAGTAAAATTGCAGGATTTTTAAGGAAAAAATAAATTTGAGCATCTAGGCAAAAACATCAAGTAATTTATAAGGGAAAAAAACTACATTAACAACAAACTTTCCAAAAGCAACATACTATACCAGAAAATAAAATACTCAAGGAAGGAAAATGAAAGCCAAGAATTTTATGGCCAGTAGAACATTCAAGTATAAACATTACACATATTATCAACATACAAAAACTCAGGGAATATTGTTCCCATAAGCCCTTCTAGAGATATCTACTAGAAAATGAGTTGGAGAGAACCCATGTAGATAGAGGGATACTGACATAGGAATAGAGGTAAGCACTAAATAGTCACCTGTCGACTACACAGAGATGAAGAGGAACAGAATACAAGGGCGCATAATGGGTGTGTGCTCTAATGGCGACATGCCCTGGTGATATACGGAAGACAACTGCACAGGGAATGGGGGGAAATGGAGAGCTCATGCAAAGAATGGTTTTAACTGGTTTCAACCCATGGTGGATATATTATTGTTGTTTTGTAACTGTCAGAGACATAACATGTGACAAAATAAATGAGTAATTATCAAATATTCTACCACACCTACGTCCTTGAAAACCAGGATTCCGAGGGTAGTACCTCCCAGCACTATCCACTTAGAATTAGAAACGAAGACTAACTCAGTAGCAATGGGCATTAGAACACACCAACAATCCTGGTGGTGGTTTTGAAATACCATTTCCCACTGAAAAAAACCCAAGGCTTCTTGGAGATATTCCAGGTGTGAGGCAGAAATTGTAAAAGATGTTCCCAGAATGTCTCATTTTATAAGGTAGTGAGGGGACTAATCACAGACTATGAGTGACTTTAGAAGGACTCAGAAGCCTACCAGAAGAGGCTCCCCTTGGCCAAAAACGAACAATTTGAGCTTTAACAGGTGTAAGAATTACAATGGACTGAACCCCAACAAATGAGTTCATAACAATTCAAAAAACAAAAAGGAAAGAAAATCATCTTCAGAGAAGATAGGGAACCAAATTCATTATTTTTAAAATTGTTACAATTCCAACTATATGACATTTCTGGAAACAGCAAAACTATGAAGACAGTAAAAAGATCAGTGCCAGGGGTTGAGAGGAAGGAGCAATGCGTAAGCAGAAAGCACAGAGGATTCATAGGGCAGTGAAACTATTCTCTATGATACCATAATGGTGAATAGACATCACTCTGCATTTAATATATAATATAACCCATATAACGTACAACACCAAGAGTGAACCCTAATGAAGCCTACAGACTTTGGGTAATAAGGACATGTCAACATAGGTTCACCAATTGGAAACAACGTGCCACTCTAGTGGGGGATGTTGACAGTGGGGCAGGCTATGTACATGTGGATCGGGGAGATACGGGAACTCTTCGTATTTCTTCAATTTTGCTGTGAACCTGAAAATGCTCTAAGAAACAGTCTGTTTTTAAAAACTGCTCAGTAAAAGGATAGAATAAGCATGTATTTTGTCTTTCCTATTCCCTGGAGAACTAAAAGGCATACAGCTCTGTAGGAATATGCTGGTAATCCCATTCCTAGGTACTTAGCTGGTGAAATGTAACCTATGTGCAAGCAAGAAATCTATACATGAATGTATAGAGCAGCTCTATTCATCATCGCCAAAAACTGGACATAACACAAACGTCCTTCTAAAAGTAAACGAATAAAAAACTGGCACATCCATCCAATGGAATGATAATCAACCACAGAAAGGGACAACACTCTTGACACATGCAACAACTTGGATGACCCTCAAAAGGCATAATGCTAAATAACACAGTCTCAAAAGGGTACTTCAAAAAGACAAAACTAGAGTGACAGAAAACAGGTTGCTGGTTTCCAGAGTTAGGGGTGAAGTAAGGGTGTGACTGCAAAGGGACAGCAGGAGGTTTTCTGGTGACTGAACTGCTCTGTATAATGACTGTTGTAGTTTGTTATATCTATAGATGTGTTAAAATTCATAGAACTGTATTATTTTTTGCCCTGGAGAGCAGTGGCATGCTCAGAGCTTACCATAACCTCAAATTCCTGGGCTCAAACAATCCTCTCATCTCAGCCTCCAGAATAGCCAGGACTACAGGTTGACACCACCACGCCTGGCTAATTTTTCTAATTTTTTGTAGAGATGATGTCTCACTATGTTGACCAGGGTGGTCTTCAACTCCTGGGCTCAAGCGATCCTCCTGTACCTGCTTATATTAATTTTTAAAATAAAATTTAAACAAAAGTATGACAGCTAACAAATGATAACAGAATTCGACTATCATACATTTGCAAACCCCAGTGAAGACCTAATCAGCATTCGGCATCAAAGCTACTAAAATAATATCACAGAGACACAACTACACATTGTGTGTCTCCTAATACAATAACATACTGACTGCCTATAAGATAGACAAAAGCCCTTGACATCAGAATCTGATCACACCTCTTGGTGTAGCTGCCAATTTGCGGGAAATACAGAGACAGAGAGAAGCTGAACTGTACCATGGGAACATAATTAGAAAAATCCAGACCGTAAGAAACTCTACAGGTCAAATAGGCAAAATTCTTCAACAGATAAATGAGAGGCAGGAAGGGGAGAATCCATCGATTAAAATAGACTTAAAAGACATATTAAGACACACAAAAATACAAGCAACAAAGGAAAAAACAAATATAAACTGAACATCATAAAAATTAAAAATTATGCTTCTTGGCTGGGAGCAGTGGCTCACGCCTGTAATCCCAGCACTTTGGGAGGCTGAGGCGGGTGGATCACTTGAGTTCAGGAGTTCAAGACCAGCCTGAGGAACATGGCAAAACTCTGTCTCTACCAAAAATATAAAAATTAGCAGGGTGTGGTGGCATGCACCTGTAATCCCAGCTACTCGGGAGGCTGAGGCAGAAGAATCACTTGAACCCGGGAGCCAGAGGTTGCCGTGAGCCAAGATGGCACCACGGCACTCCAGCCTGGGCGACAGAGCAAGACTCTGGCTCAAAAAAAAAACAGAAAAAAACAAAAAACAAACAAACAAAAAAAAACGGGCCGGGTGCGGTGGTGGTTCACTGGCAAGGCGGGTGGATCACCTGAGATCAGGAGTTTAAGACCAGCCCGACCAACATGGTAAAACCCCATCTCTACTAAAAATACACATACACACACAAAAATGTTGTGCTTCAAAGGGCACCATCAAGAAAGTGAAAAGACAACTCACGGAATGGGAATGGTAGAAAATTTTTGTACATCATGTAACTGATAAGGACTTGTATCTGGAATATATAAAGAACCATTAAAATTCAACAATAAAAAGAGAAATAACCCAATCAAAAAAGAGCAAAGAATCTCAGACAGTTCTCCAAAGAACGTATGCAAATGAGCAAAAAGCACATGGAAATGCTGAACGATATCAGTAATCAAGGAAACACAAATAAAAAACACGACAAAATACTTCAGACCCACCTGAGTGGCTATAATAAAAAAATAATAACAAATGTTGCCAAGGATGCAGAGAAACTAGAACTTTTATAATCTGCTGGCAGGGCTGTAAATGGTGCAGCCATTTTGGAAAAGAAAACCAGTTCTTCAAATGGTTAAGCACAGAGTTGATTCTGTAATTCTTTTCCTATATACCTAAGAGAAACAAAAACATATTTCCACACAAAAACTTGTACAAATATGTTTGTAGCAGCATTATCTGGAACAACAGCCAAAAGGTGAAAATAACCCAAATGTCTTATCAACCAATGAATGAATAAATTACTCTATACAATAAAATAATATTCAGCAGCTGGGCATGTTGGCTCATGCCTGTAATCCCAGCACTTTGGGAGACTGAGGCGGGTGGATCACCTGAGGTCAGTAGTTCAAGACCAGCCTGGCCAACATGGAGAAACCCTGTCTCTACTAAAAAAAAAAAAAGAAAAAAATACAAAAATTAGTCGGGCGTGGTGGTGGGTGCCTGTAATCTCAACTACTCGGGAGGCTGAGACACAAGAATCGCTTGAACCCAGAAGGTGGAGGTTGCAGTGAGCCGAGATCATGCTACTGCACTCTAGCCTGAGAGACAGTCTCACTCTGTCTCAAAAATAATAATAATAATATTCAGCAACTAAAAGAAATGAAGTACTGATACGTGCTATATGGATGAGCCTTGAAAAAATGTGCTAAATGAAATATGCCACGCACAAATATGCAATTCCACCTATATAAGGTACCTAGAACAGGCAAATTCATATTAGACAGAAAGTACTATAGTGGTTACCAGGGGCAGGAAGGAAGGAACACTACAGAGTTATTGTTTAATGGGTAAAGAGTTTCTGTTTGCAGGTGGGCATCCTGGCTCAAACCTGCAATCCCAATACTTGGGGAGGCTGAGGGGAGAGGATCGCTTGAGGCCAGGAGCTGAGGCCTAGATGACAGAATAAGACCCTGTCTCTTAAAAAAAGAAAAAAGAAAAAAAAAAAAAAAAGAGGCCGGGTGTGGTGCCTCACTCCTGTAATCCCAGGACTTTGGAAGACTGAGGCAGGAGGATCACTTGAGCCCAGGAATTCAAGACCAGACTGGGCAACATGGCAAAACCCCATCTCTGCAAAATAAAAATACAAAAATTAGCTAGGTGTGATGGCACACACCTGTAGTCCCAGCTACTCGAGAGGCTGAGGTGGGAGAATCGCTTGAGCGTGGGAAGTGGAGGTTGCAGTGAGCTATGATTGTGCCACTACACTCCAGCCTGGGTGACAGAGTGAGACCCTGTCTCAAAAAAAAGGGGGGGGGAGGGGGCCTGTTTGGGATGATGAAAAAGTTCTGAAAATACACAGTAGTGATAATTCCATGACAATGTAAATATACTTAATGCAACTGGAATTGTATACTTTAAAATGGTTAAAATGGTAAATTTTATGTTATGCATATTTTATAATTTTAATAAAACAGCAGGGGAAAAACTCAGGAGACTGATTTTTTTTGCCTTCCCATCACTGAAATGAGATTTTTCACAATGAATGAACGACTCATAATAAAGAAGATCAGGGCCGGGCGCAGTGGCTCACGCTTGTAATCCCAGCACTTTGGGAGGTCGAGGCGGGCGGATCACGAGGTCAGGAGATCGAGACCACGGTGAAACCCCATCTCTACTAAAAATACAAAAAATTAGCCGGGCGTGGTGGCGGGCGCCTGTAGTCCCAGCTATCAGAGAGGCTGAGGCAGGAGAATGGCGTGAACCCAGGAGGCGGAGCTTGCAGTGAGCCGAGATCACGCCACTGCACTCCAGCCTGGGCGACAGAGCGAGATTCCGTCTCAAAAAAAAAAAAATAAAATAAAGAAGATCAAAACAGATAGGTGAGCACAGGACTCAATATGAGTTCAAGTTCTGTTGTTCCAAGACAGGATTATAATTTACAATTCAAATACTGAGAAACACTCAGGGAAGATAACTGGATCCCTGTTAAGTAGCCTGTGATGAATCAGAGAAACAAAAGATTATTGAAGATGGGCATATAATGTCCTGATTTGGGTAACGGGTGGGAGATGGAAATTCTGGAAACTGAAAACCAAACAAAGTTTGACCATAAATTGAGGCAAAATGCAATGGTGATTGTAAAGAAATAATCTTTGTACATTTAAGGGAAGTGATAACATCAAAACTGTAGCACTTCACAGTTTAAAATCAGTTTTCACCAACATTGTAACTGAATTTCAAGCAATCTCATAACTTAAGTAATATCCTTCTTCCATTTTATGGGAGATAGGGTTTAGACAGGACAAGTGGTTTGTCAAACTCAGGCCATTGCTTCAAATCTCTAAACTCTTTCAGTGAATTGACGTTACATGAAATAAGTTGAATGGACGAAAGCTCATAGTTCCATCTTTGGAAACTAGAAAACGAAGAGCAAATTAAATTCAAAGTAAGTGGAATAAAATAAAAATATAATAGTATCAATGATACTGAAAATAGGAAATCAATAAGAAAAAACTAAAAGCTGGTTCTTTGAAAAGATCATAAAATTGATAAGCCTTTAGCTAAGCCAACTAATTAAAAAAAGATGACACAAATAGCTAGTATCAGAAATGAAAAAAAAAGATCACTACAGAGCCCCTCTAAATGTACATTTAAAGGATTATAAAGGAATACTATGAACAAACTTACGATTAAAAATCTGATAATTCAGATGACGTGGATCAATTCCTTAAAAGACACAATATGCCAAAACTCACACAAGAAGATACAGATAATCCAAATAGGCCTATATCTATTAAAGATATTGGATCAGTAAGCAGTAACCTTCCAAAACAGAAAGCAACAGGCCCAAATGAGTTCTGCTGAGCTGGGTGGATTGCCTGAGGTCAAGAATTCAAGACCAGCCTGACCAACATGGTGAAACCCTGTCTCTACTAAAAATACAAAAATTAGCCGGGCATGGTGGTGTGCACCTGTAATCCCAGCTTGTAGGGAGGCTAAGGCAGGAAAACTGCTTGAACCCGGGAGGCAGAGGTTGCAGTGAGCCAAGACTGTGCCACTGCACTCCAGCCTGGGCAACAGAGTGCAACTCCGTCTCAAAAGGAAAGAAAAACAACTATAGAACAGTATCTTGATAGAGATTACAGAAGCGTATGCACTGTCAAAACAGATTAAACGGAATACATAAGAACGATGGGGACTGGGCATGGTGGCATATGCCTGTAATCCCAGCGCTTTGGGAGACAGAGGTGGGGGAATTGCTTGAGGCCAGGAATTCAAGACCAGCCTAGCCAACATAGCAAGACTCTGTCTCCACACAAAAAAATTTAAAAATCTGCCAGGCATGGTGGCATACATCTGTAACCCCAGCTACTCAGGAGGCTGAGGCAGGAGGACCGCTTGAGCCTAGACGTTCAAGGCTACATGAGCTATGATCATCTCACTGCACTCCAGCCCGGATGAGAGAGAGAGATTCTGTGTCAGATAAACAAGTAAGTCAAAAAAGAACTATGCATTTCACTAAATACAGAAATCCATAAATTATACTTCAATTTTTTTAATTAAAAATAAATTGGGCCGGGCACGGTGGCTCACGCCTGTAATCCCAGCACTTTGGGAGGCCGAGGCGGGCGGATCACGAGGTCAGGAGATCGAGACCATCCAGGCTAACACGGTGAAACCCCGTCTCTACTAAAAATACAAAAAATTAGCCGGGCGAGGTGGCGGGCGCCTGTAGTCCCAGCTACGCAGGAGGCTGAGGCAGGAGAATGGCGTGAACCCCGGGGGGCGGAGCCTGCAGTGAGCCGAGATTGCGCCGCTGCACTCCAGCCTGGGTGAAAGAGCGAGACTCCTTCTCAAAAAAAATAAAATAAAATGAAAAATAAATAAATAAATTGGAAATGAAATTAGAATGAAATGGACTGGGGAAAGGCCAAAAAAATCCTGAGGGGTTGGTTTAGAATTAGAAGTATTAGTATAAACTAAAAATGATTTTAAAGATAATATGTTAAAAAATAATAGTCTATTTCCTAGATACATTTGTTGAAAGTGGCTAGAACCAATGACACCCCAGTATCAATGAGAACATCTAAGACCCAGATCTTGGTTTCTATATATTGAATCCCACGAAGAGAAACCAGGGCTCCTTAGAGACATGACTGATTCTGGGGATGGGGCAAAGAAGGTCCTATAGAAGCCTGGAACATCACTATAGCAAAAAGAAGTGCTCTTTATTTTATTTTTTTTTAAAGGGAAGAAAAAATGACAAGGCCATATCCAAAGGACACGAGAGCCGGAATGAAGAGACTTCCACTATCAAACTCTGGGACAACATGAACCTCAGAAAACATAAGGGCTGGTCAGGTACAGTGGCTAATGCCTGTAATCCCAGGACTTTGGGAGGCCGAGGCAGGCAGATCCCTTGAGCCCAGGAGTATCAAGCCTGGGCAACATGGTGAAACCCCCATTTATACTTTAAAAAAAAAAAATTTCGTCAGGTTTGGTGGTGTGCACCTGTAGTCCCAGCTACTTGGGAGGCTGAGATGGGAGGATCAACTGAGTCTGGGAGGTCAAGGCTGTAGACAGCTGTGATCACACCACTACACTGTAGCCTGTGCAACAGGAGTGAGACCCTGATGAAAAAAATCCATAAGGACTATAACTCATTGAACGAAATGGAGTCTGTCAGCCCATAGTGACGACAACTAAATAGATAAATCAAACACATACATAAGGGAGTAAGAAGGGTTCTTACAGAATTCAGAATGATAAATGTAGAACTAGTGATGAAAGTGGAAAAATCACCATTCTACAACTATAAATAGTCAAGACCAATTAAATCTGCAGGGAAGTAGTGAATTTTATAAGGAATAAGACCTTTGTGTGCTCTTGAAGTTTCTCCCCCCAGATTGCTTACTAGTTACGAGAGGGAAAACGGTAATTATAGAGAGGAAAAACTGGACAACACCTTGACCAGGTGATCAAAATTAACATGACCAATGACAGGTAGGACAGACATAGTATGCTTCTGAGTCTGATACCCTAGAAGGACACATCGTCATTTATGTAGACTTCTGGCCGGAGATGCATCACCTGAATCTAACAATGAGAAAATGCCAAGCCCAAAGTGAGGAATATTCTAGAAAATAACTGGCCTGGTGTTCTTCAAAAATGTTGATGTCATGAAACACAACAGGTGGCTAAGGAACTGCTTCAGAGAGAAGGAGATTAAAGAGGCAGGACAACCAAATGCAATATGTGACTCCAGATTGAATCCTCCACTGGAAGGGAAAAATGCTTTAAAAAAAAAAAAAAAAACCTCAGTTGAGCCAACTGACAAAACTGGAATACAGACTGCAGATCAAAGTGCCGCCTCAATGTTAAACTCCCTGAATTTGATAACTGAAGAATGATTACACAGAATACCCATGTCCTCAGAAAATGGAAGCTGAAGGCCGGGCACAGTAGCTCATGCCTGTAATCCCAGCATTTTGGGAGGCCGAGGCAGGTGGATCATGAGGTCAGAAGATCGAGACCATCCCGGCTAACACGGCAAAACCCCATCTCTACTAAAAATACAAAAAATTAGCCCAGCGTGGTGGCACGCGCCTGTAGTCCTAGCTACTCAGGTGGCTGAGGCAGGAGAATCGCTTGAACTGGGGAGGTGGAGGTTGCAGTGAGCCAAGATCCTGCCACTGCACTCCAGCCTGGGCGACAGAGCGAGACTCCGTCTCAAAAAAAAAAAAAAAGAAAAAAGAAAATGGAAACTGAAATAGTAAGGGTAAAGGGGCATAATATCTACAACCTCACTCTTAAAAATGTGTGTGTGTGTGTACAGGTAGGAGTGAAGAGACAGAAGCAGAGAATTATAATGCAAATATGGGAAAATGTTAAAAACTGGTGAATGTGGGTATGAAGAGTATGGGCATTCACAATGGTATTCCTGCATCTTTTCTAAGTATGAAATGATTTCAAAATAATAAAAATAAAAATGAATTAAATTCATATATTCAAGTTCTAACCGCCAGTACCTCACACCATAAATTTGTAAATAGGGTCTTTACAGAGGTAATCAAGTTAAAATGAGGGTATCAGGGTGGGGCCTAAACCCAAACAAACAAATAAAATAATTAGAATCACAAAAAAAAATACCTACAAACATTAAGCTAAAATAAATTCAAAACTTTTTATAGATATGAGACATACTTGATCAAATACAAGTGTTTAAAAACACAAATACTTGGGTTATTCACTGGTGGTCACAAAATAAAGATTGAGGAAATCATCAAACACCAACCTTGCACCAATCTTGTATTTAATAAATAAATTAAATTCATATATTAAAGTCCTAATCCCCAGTACCTCAGACCATAAATTTGTAAATAGGGTCTATAAAGAAAATCATGTGTGGCTGGGCTCAGTGGCTCATGCCTGTAATCCCAGCACTTTGGGAGGCCTAGGCGGGTGGATCACTTGAGGTCATGAGTTCGAGACCAGGAGATGGCGAAACCCCATCTCTGCTAAAAATATAAAAATTAGCCGGGTGTGGTGGTGAGTGCCTGTAGTCCCAGCTACTAGGGAGACTGAGGCAGGAGAATCACTTGAACCCACGAGGTGGGGTTGCAGTGAGCCAGGATCACGCCACTGCACTCCAGCCTAGGCGACAGAACAAGACTCTGTCTCAAAAAAAAAAAAAAAAAAAGAAAACTATGTGATATAAAACCACTAACCAAACCCATATATTACTAAGTCCCAATTGTGAATATATTAAAACTGATTTAGCAAAGTTATTCCTATTTAAAGTTGATATATTTTAAATCCCCTGAGAATAAACTGAAAATTATTAGAAAAGAGGGAAGTTAAACATGTTGAATGATTTAATAAAAATTAGTAAGCTGTGTATATATTAACAAAACTGGTTAGAAAATATAGTGGAAAGTCCGAGCGCGGTGGCTCACGCTTGTAATTCCAGCACTTTGGGAGGCCGAGGCGGGCGGATCACGAGGTCAGGAGATTGAGACCACGGTGAAACCCCGTCTCTACTAAAAAAAAATACAAAAAATTAGCTGGGCGTGGTGGCGGGCGCCTGTAGTCTCAGCTATTCGGAGAGGCTGAAGCAGGAGAATGGCGTGAACCCGGGAGGCGGAGCTTGCAGTGAGCCGAGATCGCACCACTGCACTCCAACCAGGGTGACAGAGCGAGACTCCATCTCAAAAAAAAAAAAAAAAGAAAAGAAAAGATAGTGGAAAAACAGTATCATTCACAATAGCACCCACAAATGTAACACACGAGAAAAACTACAAAACTTTACTGAAAGTCAAAAAAGACTTCTGAAAGATGAAACGCGATTTTATTAATTAGTAAACTATATACTGTAAAGATGGTAGTCCTCTCCAAATCAAATCATTCAGTCAATGAATATTAGCAGGCTTTTAAGTAGAATCAGCTAAAAAATTTCTAAAGACAGTTGGAAAAATAAACAAATATCCTTGACTTTTGAAAAAGTCAGAAAAATTTGCTTTACCAAGTATTAAAATGTACCCAAAGCTATATTGATATAAACAGTGTGACTCCACTGTCAAGAGACAGGTCACAAGAGACCAAAAGTAGATCCAAATATATATGAGAATATAATAAAAGTAACATCTCAAATCAATAAAGAGTGGTGAAAGAATTTGCTAACCATTTAGGAAAAAATTAAGTTGGATCCTTACCTCATGCAACAAAACTAATTCCAGATAAATAAAACGTTCAAATATAAAATGTAAAACTATAAAAGAACTGGAAAACACTACTGTAATGGGGAAAGAAATGTCTAAGTTTGACATCAAAAGTAAAAACCATAAAGAAAAATGTGGCTGATGTAAATTGTTATTAAAGATAATAATGGCCAGGCAGGGTGGCTCACGCCTGGAATTCCAACACTGTGGAAGCCAAGGACTGCTTGAAGCTAGGACTTTGAGATCAGCCTGGGCAACAAAGCGAGATACTGTCTCTTTAAAAAACAATTAACACCAAATTTAATTTTCTTCTGTTTCATGTAGCAACCTTGGTAAGCTTGTGACATTATTATAATTATGTTGTGCTTCAGAATTGTGACTATGGCAGTAACATCAGTATATTTTATTCTACCCATCTGACTTCACTTTAAAGAAAACAATTTTTCATTTTGATTTGACAACTGACTTTTCCTAGAATGGTTAGGAAGATATGCAGTAAAAAAGGACTTAGGGTCTTTTTTTTCTTTTTTTTGAGACCGGGTCTTGCTCTGTCGCCCAGGCTAGAGTGCAGATCCCTAGATAGGGCCACAGCCATGTATCACAACGCCTGGCTAATCTTTGTCTTTTTTGGAGACATGGAATCTCACTATGTAGTCCACAGGTCTCCAACTCCTGGGCTCAAGCAATCCTCCTGCCTCAGCCTCCCAATTAGCTCCTTTTTTTTTTTTTTTTTTAACATGTCTGTGATTATTATGTTTGGCTGGAATGAAAGAAATTATCTAAAATTCAGCTAATTTCTGACAAGTTGGTGTTGAGTTATTAAAATGCATACAAATTCCTACGCTGATTAAAGCTAACATTCTACGTTAATGAATGAGAAGTGTCTGTAAGGATGGTGTTTTTTTTTTCTCCCTCAAGCTTGTACCAGCTGATCTGAGAGCTACTTGAACCTCAACTGGTTAAATGACCTAGGTTATAAGCAAATGTTCTAAAGGGGAAAAAACTGCTTATTTGAATGTGACATCCCACATCAAATTCTTAGTTTCTTCTCCCTTTCCTTTACGTAATAGTCATTCAAGCATTTGTATCTGCAATATAGAGGCAAAAAGTACTAATGTAGTTCAGATTCTTTAACATGGGTTATTTTTACTTTCCAAGTCCCATTTTTCATCCTTTCATAAATTAGCCCAAAATGTAGGGTATAGTATATAAGGCCAGAATTATGATACTCACTGTACACAGGGCTTAAGGGATTCAGGGCAAGGGCAGAAGCCAGCAAGACACCATCCTCAGCCCTGATCTGGAGCGCCCCTCACCACCATCTGGACTGTGCTGAAAGATGTGGAAGGCTATATGCAGAGTTGTATCACAGCGGCTAAGAGTTTGGCACAGGAGAGCCAGCTGTGCCAAATGCTACTGAGAGAGTAAAGATGGGGCTGGACCACGGAGGCCCTCAACAACGCAGACAAAAATGGCCTGAGGAATGCAAACTGTAGTGGACAGGAGAATAAGAATCAGGCAAGGGTGGGGGGCGGTGGCTCACGCCTGTAATCCCAGCACTTTGGAAGGCGGAGGCGGGCAGATCACAAGGTCAGGAGATCGAGACCATCCTGGCTAACATGATGAAACCCTGTCTCTACTTTAAAAAAAAAAAAAAAAAAAAATTAGCCGGGCATCATGGCGGGTGCCTGTGTCCAAGCTACTTGGGAGTCTGAGGCAGGAGAATGGCGTGAACCCAGGAGGCGGAGCTTGCAGTGAGCCGACATGCGCCACTGCACTCCAGCCTGGGCGACAGAGCAAGACTCCGTCTCACAAAAAAAAGAATAAGGCAGGTTAAACAGTTGAAGGAAGGTGAAGGAGAGGAAGTGTTGCAAGCAGACCATCCCTGAAGCATCTGGCTAAGGAAGGGGTAGAGGCTGACTTTTTTTAAGGGAATGGTTGGGTTTTCTTACCAAGTCTCTACCAGAGATTGTTTGCTGATAGGAATGAATCAAAAACAGGGGTAATGACTAAAGAAGAGAGGGGGGAAACAGTCAAAATTCACATAGATATCATATACAAACAGAGCTAACTAGGTGATATTAATCCCTAAGCTTCTATCTTACTGCCATGCAAAACATACAAATTTTCTCGCCATCTCTAGACACTTAGGAAGTTTCTCATCATACACAAGTCCATGAAGATTCTTTTCCTCGCAGCGGCACTACTAATTTTATTCTCATTTTAAAATAATGCCTTTCAATGTCTGAATTCCTCTTCTAGTTATTCATTACGTATCTTCTCCACATATATTAATTGCTATGAATTATGTCTTAACTCCTAAGAAATAGGACTTTTGACAGATATAAATAGAAATGTTCATTATTTTCACAAAGAATTACATGCTTTCCTGTTTTTCTTAAAACACAAATGGCCTGGCCAGGTGGTGGCTCATGCCTGTAATCCCAGCACTTTGGGAGGCCAAGGCGGGTGGATCACTTGAGGTCAAGAGTTCAAGACCAACCTGGCCAACATGGTGAAACCCTGTCTCTACTAAAAAATACAAAAATTAGCTGGGCATGGTGGTGGGAGCCTGTAATCCCAGCTACTTGGGAGACTGAGGCAGAAAAATCGCTTGAACCTGGGAGGCGGAGGTTGCGGTGAGCCGAGATCGCATTGCACACCAGCCTGGGCAACAAGAGCGAAACTCCGTCTCACAAACAAAAACAAAAACACGAATGGCCTTATTTTAGGTTCCCCTCTTTTGATAGGAACATGAGAACTGTCACTCCCCCCTTGGCTGACTTTATGAAAAAAGAGTCCAAATGCAGTGAGTGATGGCAACTGAGAGCTGGGGAGATGGCAAGGAGAACAGCCTACTTAGCTCCACTGAGGGCTGCAATTGGGAATACAGGCCCTGTGCTGTCCATCTTACCATTTTTCAAGATGAGTCAGAAATCTGCATTTTCTTTTGAAAACTCTCTCAATTTTAATTGTTGGCCACTAATTTTTTTAAAATTACATTATAAGCCAAATACATGCCTACAGGCCAAATCCAACTGACAGGTCACTAGTTTGCAACCTGTATGTTAAAGAATCATGGTTCATCCGCTATTCTTTTTTTCTTGTTTTTAGTTAAATCTTCCCTCCAAGCAATGTTGTTTTTCTATAATATACCCACTTAAAGACTCAAAGTTAAAAGACCACCACCAACAACTGCCATTAAACATCTCTCTTTTAAAAAGTAATTTACTATATTGCATTTTGATACTGGTTTGGAATAGAAAAGAAATTCATTTTAAATTTACAATTACTCTTGTAATCCCAGCACACTGGGAGGCCGCAGTGGGTGGATCTCTTGAGCCCAGGAATTCAAGACAGCCTGGGCAACCAAGTGAAGCCCCATCTCTACAAAAATACAAAAATTAGCTGGGTGTGATGATGTGTGCCTGTTGTCCAGCTACTCAGGAGGATAAGGTGGGAGGATCACTTGAGCCCAAGAGGCAGAGGTTGCAGTGATCCAAGATCACACCACTTCACTCCAGCCTGGGCAACAGACCAGGATCTTGTCTCAAAATAAAACAGAACAAAAGAAAGAAAGAAAGAAAGAAAATTTACAATTACTCATGAAAAAAAGTAGTTATCAGTAGTTATTTGTAGAGCACCTGCAGTGTGCCCAGCACATTACTAAGCATTTTCACACTCTGGTTTTCACGAAAGCCTAAATTACCGTGTAAAGTTGATATTATTATCTCATTTTACAGATGACTTGTAATAGTTCACAAAGTTCTCAGTTTTCCTTTCTCGGCATTCAGAATCCAGCAGAAATGGTTGGTTAGGGTTGCCTTTTGATAGGTATCATCAATCAATGATAATTACAACCATCTTAAATCACAGTAACAAAAATGCAAGGTAAAGATTTTGAAGGACAATATCCTTTGAAAAAAACAGCTAAAACTTTAACTCCTTAAGTTCTCCAATTTCACTAATGTTCCCTGACATCCCTTTAGTAGTCAGTTATTTTCAAGACAAGTAAAATTGAAGTCAGCTCTTCTTTTTGGTTAATATGTTCCTTTCCAGAACCTCTAAAAACAAAGCCTTGCAAAAACCAAAGCTTTTTTATTAACATAACAACGACTAAAAGAACACCACTGACTACTGACGCAAGGCACAGTGCTCAGCTCACATGCATTAAAACAAGTCGGATTCCCCACTCACAGGAGCTTACAGTTTCAGTTTCTGAGAATGGAAACAGATCTGAAAGTAATTATGGTAAGTGCCACAAAGGAGATTTAAAACAGGACGCTGGATAGCTTTCACCAAGGTGTTTAAGTAAAAAGACATACTGGGCAAAATCTCAATACAATTGGAAAGGTAGAAAGACAAACTGCTCCCTTACAGTGAAGTGGTTCCTTTAAGATATTACAAGGCCTGAAGGCTTACATTAACATCTTATAAATACACAGTTCTACTCATATTTTATATATCCTAGAGATTCCATGTTTAAGTCTTTAATTTTGATCTTTTAAAAGCCACTCATTTTTCTGTAAAACATGCACAAATAATAAACTTAAGTATTTTAAAAAGTAAAACCCTTATCAGGATTTAAGTTCTAAGCCTCAAGGAACATTTAAGTAATTAAAGCAAATTTATATATTTATAAAAATAACAGACAAAACCAATAGCATTTATCAAATAATGTGGAAAGGATAATTGTTAAAATGCTACTTTTATTGATAACATGCAAAAACTTAGTTTTTTAAGTATGGAAATTGTGATGAATGGTCTAATTACTTGGTTTTTGCAAAGATATAAAATGTCATACGGTAGTAAGCTACAAAAGCAAAGTGCCAAAATGAGTCATAACTCCCTAGTAAAAAAAATTGGACTAAAAAAGGAATACCTCTAAAAGTCTTACAAATATGCTTATATAAGAATGATACAAAACATCCATGACCTTAAATGAAGAGGATGTGTCAAAAATGTCTTAATCTCACTAGCAATTAAGATATCAAAATAATAATGAATAGCAAATAGATAAAGTTTTGAGCACAGTCTTAAGTAAAAGATTCAAAAATCTCTCCTAAGATTTATCTTCATTTTCCCATTTCTGAGGCTTACCTAACATCTAATTTTTAAATATATAAATATATTCACTTAATAATTTAAATGACAATATCCTACAGCAACCAACCCAATTCTCACTAGTCACTTTCAAACATCTTCCGGGTCTCATGCATTAACAGATTTCTTGACATTACAGGGAACCACAACTCAATCTTTTTGGAACAAGGTCCATATTTGTACACACGAAGTACAGAAGAAAAACCCTCAATGGTACCTGAAAATGCCATACAATTTGAAGAATTAAAGTTCAAATTCTGGCCGGGCGTGGTGGCTCACGCCTGTAATCCCCAGCGCTTTGGGAGGCTGAGGTGGGCGGATCACTTGAGGTCAGGAGTTCAAGACCAGCCTGGCCAACATAGTGAAACCTCATCTCTACTAAAAATACAAAAATTGGCTGGGCACGGTGGCCCATGCCTGTACTCCCAACACTCAGGGAGGCCGAGGTGGGCGAATCACGAGGCCAGGAGTTCCAAGACCAGCCTGACCAACATTGCAAAACCCCGTCTCTACTAAAAATACAAAAAATTAGCTGGACATAGCGGTGGGCGCCTGTAATCCCAGCTACTCAGAAGGCTGAGGCAGGAGAATCACTTTAACCCAGGAGGCGGAGGTTGCAGTGAGCCGAGATTAGGGCACTACACTCCGGCCCAGACGACAGAGCAAGACTCAGTCTCAACAACAAAAAAAAAAAAACAAAAAAAACAAACTAGCCGGGCGTGGTGGTGGGTGCCTGTAATCCCAGCTACTCTGGAGGCTGAGGCAGGAGAATCGCTTGAACTTGGGAGGAGGAGGCTGCAGTGAGCAGAGATCGCGCCACTGCACTCCAGCCTGGGCGACAGAGCAAGACTGTCTCCAAAAAAAAGAAAAAAAGAAAAGAAAAAGAAAGGAAAAATAAGAGTATAAACTGGGAAGAAAAATTGGAGCCACAATATAGAAAGCCAAGTATAAAATCAAGTTACTGGGCAAAAATGTGTGAATAAATTAGAACTAAAGCATGAGAGCTAGAGAGAATAAAACTTTTATGAACAGGACAAAACAGAACACCAACTCCCAATACCCAACCACAAACTTCTATTGGCTGTACCTTTTCTCTTTTGGAAAAAGCTCACTGGGACAATATTCTGCTAAGAAAATACAGTAACTCAGTCTCAGTGACATGGCAAAACCCTGTCTCTACAAAAAATACAAAAATTAGCCAGGAGTGGTAGCGTGAGCTGGTCCCAGCTACTTGGGAGGCTGAGGTGGGAGCACTGCTAGAGCCTAGGAGGTGGAGGTTGCAGTGAACTGAGATCATGCCACTGTACTCCAGCCTGGGCAACACATAGAGATTCTGTCTCAAAAAACAAAAAAGAAAAAACAAGGGAAGAAAAGAAAATACAGCATCTACTCTCAAAATACTAAAAATAAATAATAAATAAATAAATAAATGTGCCTAAATGTATGTGATATAATTCTGATTACTAATTATAGTGACTTTCTTCAGAAGGGTAGTAAGCAAATTGATGAACATTATTAATACTTAAAATGACCTAAAAGTGAAGACAAAAGTAGCATTTCTTAATGGACGAATAATGTTTGACAGGGATTTACAAACAGCTTATAAATAATGCTTAAACTTCCTAACCCCTCAGAAAAGGGACCAGTCACATATTTATAAACACGTATTTATGAAATACATTTAAACTTTAATAACCAAAATTGTTTAAATAATTCCTTAAAGGCTAAAAAAAAAGCTTATATTCTAACTAAAACCAACTGGAAAAAAATTACAACATAAAACAGTCAAATTAATATTCAAAATATGGCACTGGGATTTTATGATCATTTTTATGTGAAAATTCTTTTTAAACTCTTCATTTATCTAAGAGTAGCAAGGAAACAGAACAAAAGAAATATTGTAACTGCTTTGGGGACTTTTTACCACTACCTTTCTGAAACACACAATCTAATTCATGGCCATTTTGTGCCAAGAAAGTTATTTTTTTCCCCTCAAAATATAATTTAAAATACTCTTTAAATTTAACTCAATATCAATTTGAGATAAATTGATGTTTAACTGCATTATTAAACTATAACCTTTAAGCTCTGAAAGAAAATATTTTTAAATACCTCTGAATATACAAAGAAATAATTATTTGGATTACTTGAAATGCTAAATTATAAAAAAGTAAAGAAAGCCTTAAAAAAAAATAAGTAGCAACTTTTTAAGAGTATTTAAGTTAAAATGGTACTCTTCGGGGCCCTGTTAGGAAAACTTCCTAATTCCCTCCCTCCCTACTATGGGGAAGGGTTGAAGACATAGTGGCAAATGCATACTCTAGCCTCACTATTGCTTCTCTGAACGTGTGCAGTGGTAGGCTCAGGAACAAAGAATGTGTAACCTGATCTCTTTTCCTTCTCTCCTTCACAGCAACTTTTAGAAAGTAATTTAACCTCCCAAAATGGCATCTTTGTGCTGCTTAGTTTCCCCTAAGCATCTATTCATTATTACAGCATAAGAAAAAAAAATCAAATCACTTTTTAAATATGGTTTTTGCTTAACACAGTGATATTTTTGTCAAACACTGAGTACTTAGACAAGCCAATTATAAATGAATCACTATCTGAGTAAAATGTCTACTAACCAAGATTTTAAATGTAGCTCAGGATTTAAGAAAAATCAGTCTTACTAATGCAAGGTAGACTTACTATTTATTTTGCTTCTACAACAAATATAGTATAGCTCCAAAGAAGTCTACAGAAAAAAAAAAAAAAAAGATTAAAAATTATCTAGATAGGCCAGGAGTGGTGGCTCACCCCTATAATCCCAGCACTTTGGGAGGCAGAAGGCAGCAGATCACCTGAGGTCGGGAGTTCAAGACCAGCCTGACCAACATGGAGAAACCCTGTCTCTACTAAAAATACAAAATTAGCTGGGCATGGTGGCGCATGCCTGTAATCCCAGCTACTCAGGAGGCTGAGGCAGGAGAACTGCTTGAATCAAGGAGGTGGAGTGTGCAGTGAGTCGAAATGGCACCATTGCACTCCATCCTGGGAAACAAGAGCGAAACTCCATCTCAAAAAAAAAAAAAAAATATATATATATATATATCTCTAGATAAATTTGAATTTTAAATCCTAGTGACTATACGAATCACGGAAGTCATTACTTTTAATTCTCATCTTATCTTTTCATTTACCATAATTTAATAAAGGAAATATGTGAATCTGAAAATCTGGAAAGGAATAGAAACCTAAAAATATTTGCTAGGCAGGTATCAAAGAATGTACTGAACTTTCTCACCTTTGACAAAAATCTTAAAAGCCATTCTAAAATTAATACCAACAAAATTTTATATACTTTTTATCCATTTCAAAAGGCACTCTAACTTGATGACTTAATTTGATCTTCATAACAACCTCGTGAGTTAGGTGATCACATATTTGCTTATTTGAGACAGACACAAAGAGACTGGTAGAAATCTCTTGCCTCCTAAACTATTACTTTATTTCAGTACATACAGACAAGCATTACTATCTTGATTTCACCAAAGAAGAAATAAGTCCAGAGAAGAAACCTGCCTAACGTCACAGTGCTGCTACACAGCAGAACAAGATTCAGGCCAGGACCAATCCAAGCCTCACCTCCAACCACAACTGTCATCAAAAAAAATAGATAAAATGAACAGTTTAAAGTTATGTAGCTGACTAAAAACCAACGGTGGTAGCAGGATAATGGACCCTGCAGACATTCACATCCTAATCCCTGTAACCTATGCATATGTTATTTAAATGGCAAAAGGGACTTTGCAGATGTGTGACTAAGGGTACAAAACCTGAGATGGGGCGATTATCCTGGATGAGCTTGTTGGGACCAATCTACTCACATGGTCCTTAAAAGCAGAGAACTTCTCCCAAGTACGGTGGGAAAGAGATGACAGGAGGTCAGAGCCATGTGACCTTGCTCACTGTGAAGGTGAACAGGAAGGGGAGCCTGATCCAGGAATGCAGTCGGCCTCTAGAGACTGTAAGAGGCACAGAATCCATACTTCCTTAGAACTTCCCGAAAGGAACACGGCCCTGTAGACACCTGCATCTTAGCCTGGTGAGACCTGTGTTGGACTTCTGACCTGCAGAACCATAAGATAATAAATTTGTGCTCTATAAACCACTAAAGGTATGGTAATTTGTTACAGTAACAACAGAAAATATACCAATTACACTACATAATTGACACTGTCTTAAACCATCTAAAAAAACTGTCAGGCCGGGCACAGTGGCTCACCTGTAATCTCAGCACTTTGGGAGGCCGAGGCAGGCAGATCACCTGACACCAGCCTGATCAATATGATGAAACCCTGTCTCTACTAAAAATACAAAAATTAGCTAGGCGTGGTGGCATGCGCCTGTAATCCCAGCTACTCGGGAGGCTGAGACAGGAGAATCGCTTGAACCCGGGAGGCAGAGGTTGCAGAGAGCCGAGATCACACCATTTCACTCCAGCCTGGGCAACAACAGTGAAACTCCGTCTCAAAAAAAAAACAAAAAAACAAAAAAACAAACTGTCAGTGAGCAAGCATGTCATCGGAACTCCTGTCTCCAGTACAGATGAAATAAAAATACAGGTTCCCTTCCCTATACGACTCAATGTGATCTTATTGCTTAATGATATTCTGGCCCAATGCTATACTTTTTAACTCTTCTTTCTCTTCTAACAAGTCAACTGTAAATACAAAGCCTTGAAATTCCGAAACATAAATCCAGCTAACTTTCTTTTGCCTTGTCCACACCACCGTGTGTGTGTGTGTGTGTGGGGGGGGGGGGGGGGTATAGATCAAGAGGATGAAAAAAGGACACACAGTAGCTAGAGAAGACTGCATTACGGCAGAAGACTTACCAGAAAGAAACAAAGCAGTGGGCTATTAAACAGAATGTGAATCACTGAACATAGTTCAAAGAGTATTTGCCAAGAAGCTGCACTAGACATAATAATAAATTACTCCTTGATATAGGTACTATTATTATCCCATTTATATATAGGGAAACAGAGCACAGAACAGCAATATAATTTAGCAAGGTCACTGTAATATCAACCTTAAATCTCTTCAACAGAATCCAAATACAATTGTGATCTGATACCCACCATGATCCATTTTAAAATGAAATTTTCACAGCATATTTTCCTCCTTGAACTCATATTTCCATTACATTTGCCCTGCATATAGCAATTGCTAATGCTTGGAAGTCTTATTAGTCACTCAGTCATACACGTCTGAAGTTCTGTTTGTTTGTATGTTTTATACAGACGGAGTCTCCCTATGTTGCCCTGGCTGGTTTCAAACTCCTGGACTCAATCAAGCGATCTCCTGCCTTGGCCTCCCAAAGTGATGGGGATTACAGGTTTGAGCCACTGCACCCAGCCTGTCTGATGTTTAAATGAAAAAAAAAATTAAATTTCCTGACCATAAAGAAGTTTCTAAGTGTTTAAAAAATTATTTTGAATTCAATTACCATTACAATTTTTAGCAGTATGCAATTCATTTAAATGGCAAACATTAAAGATCTGACAGTAGGCCAGGCACGGTGGCTCACGCCTGTAATCCCAGCACTCTGGGAAGCTGAGGCAGGCGGATCACAATGTCAGGAGATCAAGACCATCCTGGCTAACATGGTGAAACCCATCTCTACTAAAAATACAAAAATTAGCTGGGCGTGGTGGCGTGTGCCTGTAATCCCAGCTACTCGGGAGGCTGAGGCAAGAGAATTGCTTGAACCAGGGAGTTGGAAGTTGCAGTGAGCAGAGATCACGCCACAGCACTCCAGCCTAGCAACAGAGTAAGACTCCATCTAAAAAAAAAAAAAAAGATCTGACAGTAATTAACAACATTAAAGGTAAAAATTTTACTGGAGGCTGGGCACAGTGGCTCACATCTATAATCCCAGCATTTCTGGGAGGCCAAAGCAGGTGAATCAGTTGAGATCGGGAGTTTGAGACCAGCCTGGCCAACGTGGTGAAACCCGTCTCTAGCAAAAAAAAAAAAAAAAAAAAAGCCAGGCATGGTGGCACACACCTGTAGTCCCAGCTACTCAGGAAGGCTGAGATGGGAGAAATGCTTGAACCCAGGGGCGGAGGTTGCAATGAGCCAAAATAGTGCACCACCGCACTCCAGCCTGGGCAACAGAGCAAGAGGGAGGGAGGGAGAGAGAAAAGAAGGAAGGAAGGAAGGAAGGGAGGGAGGGAGGGAAGGAAGGAAGGAAGGAAGGAAGGAAGGAAGGAAGGAAGGAAGGAAGGAAAGAAAAATTACTGGAAATGTACCTCTCTTAATGAGATGGACAGGGTTTTTTTTTTTTTTTCTTCATTAGTTCATGTATCTCTGAATAATTATTGCTAAAATCAGACATCACTTAGTGAATTTCTACTTTTCCGTGCGTGTGTTTCAAGAAAGCACTGAGGGCTGGGTGTGGTGGCTCACGCCTGTAATCCCAGCACTTTGGGAGGCCGAGGCGAGGGGATCACGAGGTGAGGAGATTGAGACCAGCCTGGCCAACATGGTGAAACCCCGTCTCTACTAAAAATACAAAAAATTAGCCTGGCATGGTGGCACGTGCCTGTAGTCCCAGCTACTCAGGAGGCTGAGGCAGCAGAATTGCTTGAACCCAGGAGGCGGAGCTTGCAGTGAGCCGAGATCACATCACTGCACTCCAGCCTGGGTGACAGAGTGAGACTTTGTCTCAAAAAAAAAAAAAGAAAGCACTGAGAAGTCTTGTTCATATAAACAGGTAATGGAAAAAAAAGGAATTCTGTCAGTTGGGTCACACGACTTTTAAAATTCCTTCTGAGTTATCTGTTGAAAATTATGTAGTGGTTTTCCACCAGAAATATTTTAAATGATTTAGTAGCTAACACATTTATTATTTGTAAATATTGGAATTGATCCTTCAATTTTGTTAGAAGTGGAAAACTGAAAACCATAAAAGGATTTGTTCTCCAAAGGCTATGGCCATTTATTTTCTTAACACTAAAACCAATATTTGGAATCACCACTTTGGGGGCCCCTGAGGCTTTATTTCATTTTTTGGAGAGATAATTGACGTATAATAAAATTCACTCTTTTAAAGTGTGCAATTCAGTAGCTATCGGCATATTCACAAAGTTGTGCAACCATCAACAGTAATTCCAGTATATTTTTTATCACTAATCTACTTTCTCTGTGGACTTGCCTTTTCCTGATATTTCATAAAAATAGAATAATACAACATATGATATTTTGTGACTGACTTCTTTGAACCTGCATTTTCAAAATTCATCTATGTTGTAAAATGAGTGAGTACTTCATTTCTTTTTCATGGGTGAATAATATTCCATTGCCTAGACAGACCACATTTTGTTTATCTATTTATCAGTTGGACATTTGAGTTGTTTCCTCCTATTATGAATAATGCTGCTGTAAACTTTCATGCACAAATTTCTGTGTGAACATGTTTTTAATTCTTTTGGATATATATCTAGGACTGGAACTGCTGGATCATATGGAAACTCAACATTTAGCTTTTTGAGGAACTGCTAATCTGTTTCCAAACCAGCTGCACAATTTTACATTCCCACAGATAGTGTCTGGAGGTTCCCATTTCTCCATATCCTTACCAGCATTTGTTATTATCTATCTTTTTGATTATAGACATCCTAGTGCGTAAGAAGCAGAATCTCATTGTGGTTTTGATTTATATATATTTTTTTGGAGACGGAGTCTCGCTCTGCCGCCCAGGCTGGAGTGCAGTGGCAAGATCTCGGCTCACTGCAAGCTCCGCCTCCTGGGTTCATGCCATTCTCCTGCTTCAGCCTCTTGAGTAGCTGGGACTACAGGCACTTGCCACCACACCTGGCTAATTTTTTGTATTTTTAGTAGAGACGGGGTTTCACCATGTTAGCCAGGATGGTCTCGATCTCCTGACTTCATGATCTGCCCGCCTCGGCCTCCCAAAGTGCTAGGATTACAGGCGTGAGCCAACACGCCCAGCCTTTGATTCATATTTCTAATGACTAACAATATTATTTTCATGAGCTTATGTAGCCATTTGTACATCTTCTTTGGAGGAACGTCTATCTGAATCCTTTGCCTGTTTTTAAATTAGATTTTTGTTTTTTTAAGTTAGTCACATGTTTGTTTTTGTTTTTTTCTGAGACAGAGTTTTCACTCTGTCACCCAGGCTGGAGTGCAGTGGCATGATTTTGGCTCACTGCAACCTCTGCCTTCCAGGTTCAAGCAATTCTCCTGCCTCAGCCTCCCAAGCAGCTGGGATTACAGGTGCCCACTACCACACCCAGCTAATTTTTGTATTTCTAGTAGAGATGGCATTTCACCATGTTGGCCAGGCTGGTCTCGAACTCCTGACCTCAAGTGATCCACCCACCTCAGCCTCCCAAAGTGCTGGAATTACAGGTGTGAGCCACGGCGCCCAGCCAGTTATGTGTTCTTTATGTATTCTAGCTACAAGCTGCTTATCAAATATATTTTACAGTATTTCTCCCATTCTATGGGTTGTTTTCTCACTCGACAGCGTCCTTTGATGCACATAGGTTTTTAATTTTGATAAAGTTTAATTTATCTACTTTTTTCTGATTGCTTGTGCTTTGTTGTCATATTGAAGAAATCACTGCCTAATCCAAAGTCACAAAGATTTATACCTATGTTTTCTCCTAAGATTTTTATGGCTTTAGCTCTCACATTTAAGTTTTTTATTCATTTTGAGTTGATTTTTGTTTATGGTATGAGGTAAAGGTCCAACTGCATTCTTTTGCAATTGAATATCTAATTGTTCCAGCACTATTCCATTCGTGTCTTAGAATTGTCCTGACACCCTTTTCATCCCTGAGGTTTTCCCACTACAAGGCAAGTGCATCATGGTAAGAGAAGGGTCAGGGAAGAGTTATGCCATTTTTTTTAATAATGGAAAAAGCCACAGTGGAAAGGAATTTGAAAAGGGAGCTGGGTGCAGTGGCTCACAACTGTAATCCCAGCACTTTGGGAGACCGAGGTGGGTGAATCACCTAAGGTCAGGAGTTCGAGACCAGCCTGGCCAATATGGTGAAACCCCATCTCTACTAAAAATACAAAAATATGCCAGGAATGGTGCAGGGGGTCCCATCTACTCAGGAGGCTGAAGCAGGAGAATCGCTTGAACCCAGGAGGCGGGGGTTGCAGTGAGCCGAGATCACACTACTATTGCACTCCAACCTGGGTGACAAGAGCCAAACTCCACATCAAAAAATAAAAAGGGAAGAACCGCTTGAACACTGGTTCAAAGGGAGAAATGCTTTAAAAAAGAGACATGTTAAAGTTTAGGATTTGGAAATTGATTCAGGTAAAATTATCCATGTGCTCGTGCACCTCCAGGAGTCTGTTTCCACTCCAGCCCTAAGACCAATGTCTGGACACTGCTTTACATTACTGCCTCCTAAACTCAGGGTATGGGGGGCATCATTTGGGAACAACTTTTTGTATTTCAATTGTGTAAATAATAAAATGAGACAGGACTCAGCATGAAGTTGATGAAAAGAGAAAGCCTACAGGTTTTTCAGCCTACACCACTTAGCCAAATAGAAAAGTTCATTTCCATCCTGTTTTACATGAAACATTTGATTCAATGTATGCTCTAATGGAATGGGCCTCTTTTTTAAATTTTAAAAAGCATTAAGAAATTTTGCCTTGGGTTTACTAGCTTACTCACCTTATCCCTAATTCCCTTGAAACAAACCCTAGTTAGATTAGGAATATAGTATGATATCACTGCACAGAAATTTTAAGATCAAACCACTGAGTCCTACAGTACTTCCCTTTTCCCTAAAATATGTATTTAGTCAAATTCTCTTCCTCTATGGTTGAACCAATTTATGATACTGACTGACATGGCTTGGCTCCGTGTTCCCACCCAAATCTCATGTTGAACTGTGATCCTGAGTGTTAGAGATGGGCCTGCTGGGGGGTGACTGGATTATGGGGGGGCAGATTTCCCCCTTGCTGTTCTCATGATAGTGAGTTCTCAAGAGATCTGGAAGTGTGTGGCACTCCCCCCTTTGCTGTCTCTCCTGCTGTCATGTGAAGATAGGCCTGCTTCCTCTTCCCCTTCTGCCATGATTGTAAGTTTCCTGAGGCCTCTCCAGCCATGCCTCCTGTATAGCCTGCATTACTGCGAGTCAATTAATTGTCTTTTCTTTATAAACTACCCAGTCTTTGGTATTTCTTTGTATCAATGTGAGAATGGACTAATACACTGACCAAACAAGACATGCTATTTCCTCATATTACATACTTCTGTCAGTTTAATACGTGAGCAGTATAGCCTTAGGGTTATCTTATTTCCCATGTCTTTAACTGGGATTAAATACAGACAGCATTTGTGCATGTGATGATTTTACTATTTCTGCCTTTTACTCCCAATCTGATTACTTACCCTACAAATAGATCTTTTATTTTAGACAGAAACTTCCATTAGTTTGGTCATATATTTCATACACCATTTTTACTTTCTGTGTTAAATTTACTTTACTGCTTTTTACTATGTAAAATTTACTTATTTTTCAAACTAAAATCCAAGTATCCAAACAGTAATTAGTGACCCCTTTTCTTTACTGATGTGTTGTTCCTGGTCTATTAAATGCTAAATTGAAAGTTTGTTTCTGTGCTGTTATTCAATTTATTTAGTTCTTTTTTAAAAAATCCATTATCATTGATTCTACTTTATTAAGAGTGTGCTCCGAATTGAGATAACACATGTTTTAAAGGGGCATGAAATCTGTAATGCAAACATTAGTGAGCAATTTCACTTAAATCCTTGATATTATCCTCAGAACAATAAAGATGACAACTCAAACAATTAAAAATATATTATTCAATACTGTTAAGAAACTAGCTAGCCGCCTGATTAAAAATAAATAAAAAGCCCTATCTCATGCTTTAGACCAAAAATAATCTGCAGACTGATGTTAAAGCAGAAGAAAATAGATTTGGTTTTGGTTTTGAATGTTCTTGGACAAAAAGAGCCATTCTAAGCATGGCCCATTAAGTTACTGGAGGAAGAATAAGTTTCCTTTAGAGAAAGCTGCATTTCATTTGCCTATTAGACATCCAGGTGGAACATAAGTCTGCATTTCAAAGAAGGGGCTCAGGCTGGAGATTTAAAATTTGGACTTCTGTCAAACTTTAAAACAAAGAGGGTTTCAAAGCCAGTGGGTCAAATAAGATCAACAAGGAAATGAGCATAGTTAAAACAGAGGTCTAAGGACTGAGCCCTGGAGGGACTCCGTGACAAAAGACTGAGATGGGGAATTTCTTTGTATGCTGTCCTGGAAGCCAAGTGAACAAAGTGTTTCAAGGAGCAGGAAATAAGTAATCGCCAGTGTCAAATACTGTTACTAGGTCAAATAATTCAAGGATGAGAAAGGTAGGGTCAGAGCTGACCTCGCAAGAGCACTGCAAGAAACAGGGTGCTGGGAGGGAAAGCCTCCTGAAATACCGGGAGGAGAAAAATTGGAAACAAAGTGCAGATGCTCCTTTTGGGGAAAAAAGGGATGGGGGTGGGAAATGAACAACGGTTAGAAGGAAAAATGGAGTTCAGAGAAGTTTTGTTGTGTTTTAAGATGAGAGAAACAACAGTATGTGGTTGTGGAGGAGAATGATCCTGCAGAGTGTAGAGGCAAGGGCTGAGTGAGCACAGTGCAGGTTTTGGCCCTGGCTAGAAGCATAGTCAGTTCATTCCGTAATAATTGAGGGATGTGAGAATACATGAAGCACAGACACAGGCAGTAGTGGCAGGAGCTTTGCAGATATTTTTCTTGTGGTATCTGTTTTCTCAACAAAATGAAAAGCAAAGTTGTGTGCTAAAGATGGTGAAAGTGATGTTGAAGGATTGAGAAGAAGCAGGTCTAAATGATCATTTAGGTCACACTGGGAGAATAAATGAACTAGGAACTATTGCTGTGTAGTTTTAAGGACTCTCCTGAACTTAGTGGTCATTAGTGGTAAGGCCAATCAGCCAAGTTAATTCTCCAGCCAAGCGCAGCTGTAAAGGTGCAAGTGCAGAACCAGAGCACCCAAATATAATAAGGCAAACATTGACCGAATTAAAAGAAAAAACAGACAGTAACCCAGTAATAGCAGGAGATTTCAATATCCCCACTTTCAATAAAGGACAGAACCACCAGAGAGAGGATCAATGAGGAGACACAGAATTTGAACACTGGAGAGTAACCGGAACTAACAGACACATAAAGAACACTATACCCGGCCAGGCATGGTGGCTCACGTCTATAATCTCAGCACTTTGGGAGGCCGAGTGGGCAGATCACCTGAGGTCAGGAGTTCGGGACCAGCCTGACCAAATGGGAGAAACCCTGTCTCTACTAAAAATACAAAATTAGCTAGACGTGGTGGCGCATGCCTATAATCCCAGCTACTCGGGAAGGTGAGGCAGGAGAATCACTTGAACCCAGGAGGCGTAGACTGGGGTGGGCTGAGTTCGCACCACTGCACTGCAGCCTGGGCAACAAAAACGGAAACTCCGTCTCAAAAACAAACAAACAACAAAAACACTACAACCAACACTAGCTGAATACCTATTTTCTCAAGTACACATGCAACATTCTCCAAGATAGATCACATGTTAGGCCACAGAACAAGTCTTAGCAAATTTAAGAAGACTGAAATCATAGCAAGTATCTTTTCTGACCACAAGGGGAAATCAAAAGCAGTAGGAAAACTAGAAAATTCACAAATATTTAGAAATCAACACACTTTTGAAAAACTAATGACTCAAAGAAGAAATCACAAAGCAGTTTAGAAAACATCTTGAGACAAATCAAGAAGAAAACAGAACATTCCAAAACTTAAGGGATATAGCAAAAGTCGTGCTAAGAGGGAAGTTTATAGCAGTAAATGCCTACATTAAAAAAGATCTTAAATAAGATCAATAAAATTGACAAATCCTTAGCCAGATTTAAGAAAAAAAACAAGACTCAAATAATTAAAATCAGAAATGAAAGAGGGGACATTACAACAAATGCCACAGAAATGAAAAGGATAAGAGACTACTATGAACAATCACATGCCAACAATTTAGACAACCTAGAAGAAATGGATGAATTATTAGAAACACACAACCCGCCAGGACTGAATCATGAAGAAATAGAAAATCTTAACAAACCTATAACTAGTAAGGAAATTGACTCAGTAATTTTAGAAACTTCCCAACAACAAAAAAAGCCCAGGACCAGATAGCTTCACTGGGGAATTCTATCAAACATCTAGAGAAAAATTAATACCAAATCTCCTCAAAGTCTCACCAAAAAAATTGAAGAAACACTTCTAAACTTTGATGCACATATTCTCAAAAAATGCTACCAAACCAAATTCAAAGGCATATTAAAATCATACACGATGACTGAGGGAGACTTATTCCTAGGATGCAAGGATGGCTCAACGCACGAAAATCAGTAAATGTAATACACCACATTAACAGAATGAAGGACAAAAATCACGTAACAATCTGAATTGGTGCAGAAAAAGCATCTGACAAAACACCTTTCATAATAAAAACACTCAACAAACTAGGAAGGAACAGAAGGAAATTACCTGAACATAATAAAGACCATACATAAAATGTCCACAGCAAACACCACAATGGTGAAAAAATGAAAGCTTTCCCTCTAAGATCAGGAACAAGACTAGGAAGCCCACTCTCACCACTTCTACTCAACACAGTACAATCAGAAAAAGGAGGCAAGGAAAAAAGGCATCCAAATTGGAAAGGAAGAAGTAAAATGATCTCCATTCACGGACGACATGATTTTATACACGAAAAACCCTAAGGGTTTCACAAAAAAATTGTCAGAACTATTATAATAAACTAAGCAAAGCAGGAGGATACAAAGTCAACACACAAAAATAAGTTACATTTCTATACACTAACAATAAACAACACAAAAAGGAAATTAAGAAAATAACTCCATTTATAATAACATCAAAATGAATAATACTTAAGAATAAGGCCAGCACAGTGGCTCACACCTGTAATTCCAGCACTTCGAGACCAGCTTGGGCAAGATGGCAAGACCCCATCTGTACAAAAAATTTAAAAGTTAGCTGACAATGGTCATGGTGATGCACGCCTGTAGTTGTAGTCCCAGCTACGCGGAAGGCTGAGGCAGGAAGATCTCTTGAGCCCAGCGGTGGGAGGTGGCAGTGAGCCATGATCATGCCACTGCACTCCAACCTGGGTGACAGAACAAGATCCCGTTTCTAAAAAAATAAAGTAAAACTAAAATAAAATACTTAAAAATAAACATCAAGGAGGCAAAAGACTTGTACACTAAAAATGACAAAAAACTGAGGAAAAAATTAAACACACAAATGGGAAAGACATCTCATGTTCAAGGACTGGAA
This sequence comes from Symphalangus syndactylus, assembly GCF_028878055.3. Taxonomy (NCBI): domain Eukaryota; kingdom Metazoa; phylum Chordata; class Mammalia; order Primates; family Hylobatidae; genus Symphalangus; species Symphalangus syndactylus. The sequence continues at coordinate 87,149,157 of NC_072426.2, forward strand.
GACCTTATATTGTTAAAATGTACATACTATCCAAAGCAATCTACAGATTCAATGCAATCTCTATCAAATTCCAGTGTCATTTTTCGCAAAATGAGAAAAAGCCATCTTGAAATCTGTAAGTAATCTCAAAGGACCTCGAATAGCCAAAACAACCTTGATTAAGAACAAAGCTGTAGGCCTCACACTTTCTGATTTCAAAACTTGTTACAAAGCTACAGTGATCAAAATAGTACTAGCACACAGACATGTAAACCAATGGAACAGAACAGACAGCCCAGATATAAACCCTTGTGTATGTGGTCAGATGATGAGCCAAGACTACGCAGTGGGGAAAGAATAATCTCTTCAACAAATAGTGCTGGAAAAACTGGATGTCCACATGCAACAGAATGAAGATGGATCCTTATCTTAAACCATAAATAAAAAATAACTAAAAATTGATTAAAAACCTAAACATAAGACCTGAAACCATAAAACTAGAAGGAAACATAGAGAAGCTTCACAATACTGAATTTGGCAATGATTTCTTGGCTGCAAAACAAAAAGCACAGGCAACAAAGGCAAAAATAGACACAGAATTACGTCAAACTTACAAACTTCTGTGCAGCAAGGCAAGCAATCAACCAAAACCAGAATGAAACCAAGAAAGAGTGAAAAGGCAACCTACAGAATGAGAGAAAATATTTGAAAATCATATCGGATAGGGGTTTAATATCCAGAATAATAAAAAAACTCCTACAACTCAGTAACAAAACAAAAACCACAAATAACACAACTTTAAAATGAGCTAAGGACCTGAATAGACATTCTTCCAAAGAAGATACATAAATGGCCAAGAAAAATATGAAAAGCTACTCAACATCACTAATTATCAGCAAAACTCACATCAAATCACACTGAGGTATCACCTCACACCAGTTAAAATTACCTCTATCAAAAAAAAAAAAAAAAAACAGAAAACCAAGTGTTGGCAAGGATGTGGAGAAATTAGAACTCCTGTGCATTGCTGGTGGGTCTATAAAACAGTACAATCACTATGAAAAACAGTACAGACGTTCCTCAAAAAATTTAAAATGGAATACCATATGATCCAGAAATCCCACGTCTGGGTATATATCTAAAAAAATTGAAAACAGGATCTCGAAGAGATATTTACATACTCTTGTCCACTGCAGCACTATTCACTACAATAGCCAAAATGTATAATTAACTTGTGTCTCTCAACAGATAAATGGATGAACAAATGTGGTATATATACACAACTGGATATTATACAGCCCTAAAGAAATCCTGGGCCTGGCATGGTGGCTCACACCTGTAATCCCAGCACTTTGGGAGGCTGAGGCGGGAGGATCACCTGAGGTCAGGAGTTCAAGACCAGGCTGACCAACATAGTGAACCCCATCTCTACTAAAAATATAAAAATTAGGCGTGGTGGCGCATGCCTGTAATCCCAGCTACTTGGGAGGCTGAGGCAGAAGAATCACTTGAAACTGGGAGGCGGAGGCTGCAGTGAGCCCAGATCGCACCACTGCACTCCAGCCTGCCTGGGTGACAGAGTGAGACTCCATCACAAAAAAAAAAAAAAAAAAAAAAGAAAAAAAGAAAGAAATCCTGTCATATGCTACAAAATGGATGAACCATGGGGACTTTATGCTAAGTGAAATACGCCAATCATAAAACAACAAGTACTGCATAATTCCACTTATATGAAGTATCTTAAATAATCAAACTCATAGAGACAGAAAGTAAAATGGTAGACTGGTGGTTGCCAGGAGCTGAGGGGAGAGGGAAATAGGGAGTTGTTCTAAAGTACAGAGTTTCAGTCAGGCAAGATGAGAAAGTGCCAGAAATACTACACAAAGCAATCTACAGATTCAGTGCAATCCCTATCAAAATACCAATGACATTCTTCACAGAAAAACAAATCCTAAAATTTGTACAGAACCACAAAAGCCCCCAAATAACCAAAGCAACCCTGAGCAAAAAGCTGGAGGTATCACAATACAACACCTGAAAATATACTACAAGGCTGTAGTAACCAAAACAGCATGGTGCAGCATTAAAAACAGATACATACACTAATGGAACAGAATAGAGAACCCAGAAATTAATCTACCTATCTACAGCCAGTGGATTTCTCACAAAAGTGACAAAAACACTCATTGGGAAAAGGACAGTCTCTTCAATAAATGGTGCTGGGAAAAATGGATATCCATATGCAGAAGAATAAAAGCAGACTCCCAACTCTCACCCTATACAAAAATCAACTCAAAAGAAATCAAAGACCTAAGTGTAAGATTCAAAATGAGAGCCGGGCATGGTTGCTCATGCCTGTAATCCCAGTATTTTGGGAGGCCAAGGCGGGCGGATCACAAGATCAAGAGTTCAAGACCAGCTTGACCAACATGGTGATACTGTTAGGGATATATTGGATTAAAGAAATATATTAAAACTTATTTTGGCCAGGCATGGTGGCTCACACCCGTAATCCCAGCACTGTGGGAGGATTGCTTGAGCCCAGCAGCTTGAGACCAGCCTGGGCAACGTGGTGAGACCTTGTCTCAATTAAAAAAACAAAACTGGTTTCACACGATTCTTTTTACTTTTTTAATGTGGCAACTAGAAAGTTTAAAATTACATGTCATATTGGACAGTACTGCCTTTGACTTTCCTTTTCCTGGTTCTTTGCCCATCAGAATGCTTTAAATCTAGTATAAATCCTTGGCCAGGCGTGGTGGCTCACGCCTGTAATCCCAGCACTTTGGGAGGCCAAGGCAAGAAGATCATGAGGTCAGGAACTCAAGACCAGCCTGACCAACGTGGTGAAACCCCATCTTCACTAAAAATACAAAAATTAGCCGGGCGTGGTGGTGCGCACCTGTAATCCCAGCTACTCAGGAGGCTGAGGCAGGAGAATCGCTTGAACCTGGGAGGCGGAGGTTGCAGTGAGCCGAGATCGTGCCACTGCACTCCAGCCTGAGCGACAGAGCAAGACTCCGTCTCAAAAAAAAAAAGATTCGAAATGGTAAAAACCACTGTAAGAAAACATATGGGAAACACTTCAGGACACTGGTCTGGGAAAATATTTTATGGGTAAAACCTCAAAAACACAGGCATCAAAAGCAAAAATAAACAAATGGGATTATATTAAACTAAAAAGCTACTGCACAGCAAAGGAACCCATTAACATCATGAAGAGACGAGCTACAGAATGTGAGAAAATATTTGCAAACTAGTCATCCAACAGGGGATTAATATCCAGAATATACAAGTAACTCAAACATCTCAACAGCAAAACAAATCCAATTAAAAAATGGGCAAATGATCTGAACAGACATTTCTCAAAAGAAGAAAAATGGCCAAAAAACATATGAAATAGGCCAGGTACTATTACCAGGGGCTCATGCCTGTAATCCCAGCGTTTGGGAGGCCAAGGTGGGAGGATCCCTTGAGGCCAGGAGTTCAAGGTTATACTGAGTTATGATCGCACTACTGCACTCTGGCCTGGGTGACAAGGAGATCCTGTCTCTTTCGCAAAACAAAAACAAATGAGGGCAGAGCATGGTGGCTCACACCTGTAATCCCAGCACTCTGGGAGGCTGATGCTGAAAGATCGCTGAAGGCCAGGAATTTGAGACAAGCCTGGGCAACATAGTGAGACCCAATCTCTCCAAAAAACTCTTAAAAATTAGCTGGGCCCACTGGCACACATCTGTAGTCCCAGCTACTCAGGAAGTTGAGGCAGGAGGATTGCCCAAGCCCAGGAGGTTGAGCTTAGAGTGGACAGTGATCAAGCCACAGCATTCCAGCCTGGACAACAGAGCAAGATTCTGTCTAAATAAATAAATAAAGCTCAACAGCACTAATCATCAGGGAAATACAAATCAAAACCACAACTCTAACCCCAGTTAGAATGGCTATTATCAAAAAGAATGGCTAATATCCAGAATATACAAGTAACTCAAACATCTCAACAGGAAAAAGATAAACAATCCAATTAAAAATGGGCAAATGGGCAAACGGGGGAAAAAGATAAACAATTCAATTTAAAAAGTAACAAGTGCTGACAAGGACAGGAGAAAAGAGAACATATACTTTATTGGTGGGAATATAAACTAGTACAGCCACAATAGAGAACGGTACAGAGTTTCCTCAAATAACTACAAACAGAATTACCATATGATCCCGCATTCCACTAGTAGGAATTTATCCAGAGGAAAGGAAATCATTCTACTGAAGGCACATTTGCATCCCCATGTTTATTGCTGTTCAAACAGCCTAGATATGGGTTAGACAAACTAGACATCTAATAACAGATGAATGGATAAAGAAAATATGGTATACATACACAGTGGAATACTACTCAGTCATAAAAAATAAAATCTGGGCTGAGTATGGTGACTCATGCCTGTAATCCCAGCCCTTTGGGAGCCTGAGAGGAATGGATCACTTGAGGTCAGGAGTTCGAGATCAGCCTGGCTAACATGGTGAAACCCCATCTCTACTTAAAAAAAAAAAAAAAAAAGAAAATACATAAATAAAATCCACTCATTCACAGCAATATGGATGGAACTGGAAGACATTATATTAAGTGAAATAAGCCCGGAACAGAAAGTTAATCACCACATGTTCTCACTCATGTGGAAACTAAAAAAGTTAGAAGTAAAACACAACAGAGGATAGGAAGGGTAGCGGAAAGGGAGGGACAGGGAGAAATTTGTTAAAGGATACAAAATTACAGCAAGACAAGAGGAATAAATTCTAGTACTTTATCCTTTATCCTACCGTAGGAAGGCTATAGTGAACAATAATATACAGTTTCAAATAGCTAGAAGGAGAATATCAAACGTTCCAAACAAAAAGAAATTATAAATGTTTGAGATGATGGATATGCTAATTATCCTGATCTGATCACTGTACAGTAGGGGTGTCCAATCTTTTGGCTTCCCTGGGCCACGTTGGAAGAAGAAAAATTGTCTTGGACCACACGTAAAATACACTAACGGCAGGGCAGGCACAGTGGCTCACATCTGTAATCCAGCACTTTGGGAGGCCAAGGCAAGCAGATTGCTTGAGCTCAGGAGTTTGAGAATGGCCTGGACAACATGGTGAGACCCCATTTCTATTAAAAATTATGTATTTTTAAATAAAAAAATTAAACAACAAAAAAATCCACTAATGATAGCTGATGAGCTACCCAAAAAAAAAAAAACAAATCGCAAAAAAACCTCACGTTTTAAGAAAGTTTAGGAATTTGTGTTGGTCTGTATTCAAAGCTATCCTGGGCCACGAGTTGGACAAGCCTGTCATGCATTATATGTATCAAAACATCACTACATACCCCATAAATACGTACATTTATGTCAACATTATGTACCCCCTAAATACGTACATTTGTCAATTTTTTTTTTTTTTTTGAGTTTCGCTCGTTACCCAGGCTGGAGTGCAATGGCACCATCTCGACTCACTGCAACCTCTGCCTCCCGGGTTCAATTGATTCTCCTGCCTCAGCATCCCCAGTAGGTGAGATTACATGCATGCACCACCATGCCTGGCTAATTTTGTATTTGTAGTAGACACAGGGTTTCTCCATGTTGGTCAGGCTGGTCTCGAACTCCCGACCTCAGGTGATCGACCTGTCTCAGCCTTCCAAAGTGCTGGGATTACAGGCGTGAGCCACTGCACCTGGCCTAAAAAAAAATTTTTTAAAGCTTGTAACTGCAGAGAACAAAAAAAAAGTTCTAGAGATCTGTTGTACAAAATAATGAACAATATTGCAATACTGTGATGTACACTTAATAATTGTTAAGAGGGTAAATATATGTTCTTTTTTTTTTTTTCTTTTGAGACAGGGTCAGGCTCTGTCACCCACTGGAGTACAGTGGTGCAATGACAGCTCACTGCAACCTAAACCTCACTAGGCTCAAGTGATCCTCCCACTACAGCCTCCCAAGTAGCTGGAACTGAGAGGTGGCAGCGTGCTGGCAGTCCTCACAGCCCTCGCTCGCTCTCGGCGCCTCCTCTGCCTGGGCTCCCACTTTGGTGGCACTTGAGGAGCCCTTCAGCCCACCGCTGCACTGTGGGAGCCCCTTTCTGGGCTGGCCAAGGTGGGAGCTGGCTCCCTCAGCTTGCAGGGAGGTGTGGAGGGACAGGCACGAGCGGGAACCGGGGCTGCGCGCGGCGCTTGCGGGCCAGCTGGAGTTCCGAGTGGGTGTGGGCTTGGCGGGTCCCCCCACTCGGAGCAGCCAGCCGGCCCTGCCGGCCCCGGGCAATGAGGGGCTTAGCACCTGGACCAGCAGCTGCAGAGGGAGTACTGGGTCCCCCAGCAGTGCCAGCCCACCGGCGCTGCGCTCAATTTCTCACCGGGCCTTAGCTGCCTTCTGGTGGGGCAGGGCTCGGGACCTGCAGCCCGCCATGCCTGAACCTCCCACCCCCTCCATGGGCTCCTGTGCAGCCCAAGCCTCCCCGACGAGCACCATCCCCTGCTCCACGGCGCCCAGTCCCATCGACCACCCAGGGGCTGAGGAGTGCGAGCACATGGCACGGGACTGGCAGGCAGCTCCACCTGCAGCCCCGGTGCAGGATTCACTGGGTGAAGCCAGTTGGGCTCCTGAGTCTGGTGGAGATGTGGAGAACCTTTATGTGTAGCTCAGGGATTGTAAATACACCAATCAGCACCCTGTGTCTAGCTCAGGGTCTGTGAATGCACCAATCGACACTCTGTATCTAGCTACTCTGGTGGGGCCTTGGAGAACCTTTATGTCTAGCTCAAGGATTGTAAATACACCAATCGGCACCCTGTATCTAGCTCAAGGTTTGTAAACACACCAATCAGCACCCTGTGTCTAGCTCCAGGTTTGTGAATGCACCAATTGACACTCTGTATCTAGCTGCTCTGGTGGGGCCTTGGAGAACGTTTGTGTGAATACTCTGTATTTAAACTGATCTGATGGGGACGTGGAGAATCTTTACATCTAGCTCAGGGATGGTAAATGCACCAATCAGCACCCTGTCAAAACAGACCACTCAGCTCTACCAATCAGCAGGATGTGGGTGGGGCCAGATAAGAGAATAAAAGCAGGCTGCCGGAGCCAGCAGTGGCAACCCGTTCGGGTCCCCTTCCACACTGTGGAAGCTTTGTTCTTTCGCTCTTCGCAATAAATCTTGCTACTGCTCACTCTTTGGGTCCACAATGCTTTTATGAGCTGTAACACTCACCGAGAAGGTCTGCAGCTTCACTCCTGAAGCCAGTGAGACCACGAGCCCACCGGGAGGAACGAACAACTCCAGACGTGCCGCCTTAGGAGCTGTAACCCTCACCGTGAAGGTCTGCAGCTTCACTCCTGAGCCTGCGACACCACGAACCCACCAGAAGGAAGAAACTCCAAACACATCCGAACATCGGAAGGAACAAACTCCGGACAGGCCGCCTTTAGAACTGTAACACTCACCGCGAGGGTCCGCGGCTTCATTCTTGAAGTCAGTGAGACCAAGAACCCACCAATTCCAGACACAGAACTACAGGCATATATGCCACCATGCCCAAATAACTTCAGTGCTGGGATTACAGGCATGAGCCACCGTGCCCAGTTAATATCCATTTTTTTAAGCCACATTTTTAAAAAGTACAAGCGTAGAGTAGGCACAGTTGGATTTAACCAGCACTGGGGTTTCTCAATTAAGCAATGAAGCAAGTGAGGGCAAGTGTACTGAGAATATTTGCAACTGAACAATCATGACCAAAAACAGAAATTAAACTGAATAAAGAGAAGGGTAAGGACATAAGGAGAGAGTGTGGTGAGGAACAGTGCAAAGATAATAGGGTCAATGGGTTCTAAGTCCCAGTGAGATAAAAGAATTGTTGGCACTAGAAGGCATGAGCCAGTAAAGTGGGAAGTGATGATCAGGGTAGAACTGAAATTAGGGAAGGGGTTATAATTTTGTGTTATTATTGTATAACAGAACTGGGGTATGACCATGACAGCTGAGGTAGGGTGGAAACTTTGCAGGATGTCAAGATATTAAGAGCCAAGGAAGGTAGTGAAGAGTCTCCCACCCAGATGTTGAGATCAAGAACTAGAATAAAGAAGCATTAGAGAAAATGAGCCATATAAGACAAAATCTTCATTAAATGAGAAGGAAATCAGTCAAGGTTCCACGGAAAACTACAGGATGTATCATGAGATTGAATATCATGTTTTCTATCTGATGTTAAGGTGGGAGGGAGAGTGATCTGGAAGTAGCAAAGGGGGTAAAGGATAACCCCTCCAGGCCCAAGGAAAGGGGGTCTGCAAGAGAAAATTCCACTGCTTGAGTGGACTACAAAAAAGAATCAGTGTCCTGCAGTGTGAACTAAGTTTCAATTGCAGATGTTCTTATTCAGGAGCCCATGACCTCACAAAATTCAGGAGGTTCATAACCTTAGATGTGAAAAAGATTACATTTTTATTTTCACTAACCGAACTTCGAATTTTTCTTTACTTATGAGAGTAGGCAGGACACACAGTAGTATTAGCAACACCTGTGACTTTGTAATAAAAACAAATCAGATATTCTCGTCAAACTACTTGCTGCAGGCAACTCAAAGCATTATTTATGCTCATCAGTATCTAAAAATTAGGGCAGTTGTTAAACTCACCCCTGGATTATTTAATGAGTTAATAAAAGAACAAACATATTACTATATCTAAAAATGTTAATAGCTATATTTCAAAATAATTGTTTTCTTTCGTAAGTCTTATGTATTTTACCCATTTAAAAACATTAGTCTAAGAAGGGGAACAGAGGCTACTTAAAACATTTAAGAATCCTTAAGAACAAGAAGGTAAATAGAAAAAGAGAGACAATGGAAGGTTTCAGGAGTTGCAGTGCAGTGGGAAAAGACTCTGCCAAGGGAACAGACAGACCTGTGGGGAAATGAACCCCAGGGTGAGCAGCGGAAAAGGAGGGAGATAGAGAAAATGTTAGGTGAAAAAGGCAAGCTGCAATGCACAATGCATGATGCCATCTGTATAAAGCACCAAAAAATGGATATGTATTTTTGTAAATAGAAAGAAAATCTTAGGAAGATACATACAATAACAACGGTGGTTACCAAGGAAAAGGAAACCGCACAGAGGGGAGAGCGAAGAGAGTAGGGAGGAAAGCACTTTTCTGTATTGTTGCCATTGTTTACTGCAAGCTATTACATTAAAAAAAAAAAACTAGCTATTTTTAGAGGAATGCCTTTTCTGTTTTCCTTAGTATATCCTTTGGTCAATTTCAGCAGAATAGTAAGGATTAGACCTCAGGTCTCCAGAAAACTCAGCGATACATTCTCTCAGGAAATGCTGTCCAAAAAATGAAACTTTCTATAGCAGGGTGAGATGGGCACCAGGGGGAATGAATTTTGCTCTCTGGGGCTGTCATGAAACCATCAGCCTTGCGTCCACCCTTCACAACATTTGACTTTCGTGTTGAGATAAGCAGGAAACTGAAAGCCTCATCTCCTGGAGTGCTCTCCTCATGACTCAAAGCATGTCTGGGACAAGAAACTGACAAGCAGGCCAAAGATTAATAGGCAGGTTTTATCAGATGTAACAGACGTGACAGTACTTCTCACACGGCTATTGCTGGTGTACAGGAACCTATGGATTTCTTCGTTTACCACGTGTAGAGCCAACTTACTGAACTCATTTATTAGTTTTCTCAGTTTGTCAATCGATTTTCTTGGCTTTTCTAGGTAGATTACATGCTTAGCGAAGAGCATAAACAAACAGTACACAAATGACCTTCCCTTCAAATATTTAGAACTTTTTCACTTCAGCTTCCCTTAAACATTGGCTGGAGTCTCCAGCACTAAAAAGAACACTAAAAATGAGCTTAGTATTGTTCTTCCTTTCACGGCAAATATTTTACCAGTTGGGTTTGCTACATGCCTCAGGTAGAAAACTACTCTTTATCAGGCTGAGGAAGTTTCTTTCTTTTCTTAAAACTAGGCTATCAAAAAGAGTTAATTTCATTTAATATATTTTTTTACCATTAACTGAGATGGTTGCATTGTTTTCCTCCTTAGATTTATTTAGTGTAAATGATACTAATATATTCCCTAAGGTCAAATCATCCTTGAATCTTGGGCTAGCTTTATCCTATAGTATCTATATACTGTTTGATTCAATTTGCTAGTGTTTTACTTGGGATTTTACAAATACATGGTAAGTGAGAATAGACATTGTTCTCTTTTTCTGGTTCATCCTTGTCTGATTTTGCTAGCAGGGTTATGGCCAGCTTCAAAGAGCATCTTTTCTTTTGCACACTTTTTCTTTCCTCTAAAAATCTTTGTGTAAAATAAGAATCATCAATTCTTTTTAAAGGCTTATAAAAAAATCTGGCCCTTTAAAGAGTATGTCTCTGACAATTTTATTTTTTTTAATTTCTTTACCCTTTAATGGGTTACCATGCTTTTCCATTCCTTCTTACAATTCAGGCTTGGCCCATGGTCCAAGACAATCCTTCAATATTGACAAAAAGGAAAGCAATGACAAATTTACAACAGCATCACACTCTTTTAGTATCACTGAAGCTCCCTTAATGTATATTTAATAAAATATTGATTCAATGCTGAAGATATAAATAGGATATCTAAATTTAATCCAAAAAAGTTATGTTATTTTTAGAAAAGATAATAACTCCTATAAAATGGGGACAATTCGGCCGGGCGCAGTGGCTCACGCTTGTAATCCCAGCACTTTGGGAGGCCGAGGCGGGCGGATCACGAGGTCAGGAGATCGAGACCACGGTGAAACCCCGTCTCTACTAAAAATACAAAAAATTAGCCGGGCATGGTGGCAGGCGCCTGTAGTCCCAGCTACTCGGAGAGGCTGAGGCAGGAGAATGGTGTGAACCCGGGAGGCGGAGCTTGCAGTAAGCCGAGATTGCGCCACTGCACTCCAGCCTGGGCAACAGAGCGAGACTCCGTCTCAAAAAAAAAGAAAAAGAAAACAAAAAAGAAAATGGGGACAATTCATTTAAAGATGAATTGAAGGCTGGGCGCAGTGGCTCACACTTGTAATCCCAGCACTTTCGGAGGCCGAGGCGGGCGATCACCTGAGGTCAGGAGTTTGAGAACAGCCTGGCCATTATGGTGAAACCCTGTCTCTACTAAAAATACAAAAATTAGCCAGGTGTAGTGGCAGACGCCTGTAATTCTACCTACTCAGGACGCTGAGGCAGGAGAATCGCTTGAACCCGGGAGGCAGAGGTTGCAGTGAGCCGAGATCGCACCACTTCACTCCAGCCTGGAGACAGAGTGAGACTCCGCCTCAAAAAAAAAAAAAAAGAATGACATACATGCTGTATAGCTAAAAATGTGCATATCACAGTGATAAGAATATATGCTTAGTCTATTTAAGATATCTTTTTCTTTCAAAGTTTCTTTTGCTATTTCCACAACAGAACCTATAAAGAACACACAGCTGCCTAGCAGATGTATAATTTCAGTGTTTAGATTCCATTCTTTCTAGCTTCATTCTGCTAGAGGTTTTAGATTTTCTATATCCATCTGGTGTTTTTTTTGTTTGTTTGTTTTTTGTTTTTTTTTTTTTGAGACGGAGTCTTGCTCTGTTGGCCAGGTTGGAGTGCAGTGGCACGATCTCAGCTCACTGCAACCTCTACCTCCCGGGTTCAGGTGATTCTCTTGCCTCAGCTTCCCAAGTAGCTGGGATTACAGGTGACCGCCACCATGCCCAGCTAATTTTTGTACTTTTTTAGTAGAGACAGGGTGCCACTATATGTTAGCCAGGCTGGTCTCAAACTCCTGACCGCAGGTGATCCACCCGCCTCAGCCTCCCAAAGTGCTGGGATCACAGGCGTGAGCCACTGCACCTGGCCTTCATCTGGTTTTTAACCTCCTACAGTTTAGGTCCTGTTTCCCTACATCTTATTATATTTTAGTCTATTATTACCGAAGAACATATCAAATGTGAAACATCTTGATTTAAAAAAAAAAAAAAAAAACTTAAAAGTGGCAAAAGCTGAGAAGGAAAGGAAGAACATTCAGAAAAAAAAAAAAAAAAAAACCCAGATAACTAGAATAAGACAGCCAAATTTTCAGAACTTTCTATTTCTATTTAGATACCCCTACCCCTACAAATTTCAAGTTCCTTATATTCCAGGTTCAGACACTCAGGATGAACTTAGCTTTACTCACCTTATTTGCACAAATTCTTAAGTTACAGTAGAAACATTGTAGAATTTTTTTAAACTTACAGTATATATACCAAAATGTTTATAGATGTTACCTTTTAGTATAAATACAGGGGATTTTTACTCTTTTCTCAGGGCTTTTCTATGTGTTTCAATTTGTTCTGTAAGCATTATTTTTGCAATCAGGAGGGAAAAAAGACTTGTTTTGAAAAGAAACTTTAAAGGAATGGGATGATTTTTAGATGTCTACATGCCATAACCAATTACATTTAAACAACTGTTAAGAGAACAAAAGCAATTTAATAATATTCCATATTATTATTCAGCAGCATTAACAGGTAAAAATCAGATTTCATTTCTCAATCTATCTGACTCCAAAAACTGCCCCACAGATGGACTTAATCACTTTCATTTTCAACTGACGTTGCAGTACCTGACATCTCTTTTTCTTCTTGTTCTCTCACAGGGTAGGTTTTATTCTATGAAATGATACAAATAACATAATTATGTTATACAAGCATCTACCCAAGTTCAATTATTTTAAGAGTAATACTCATGGTAAAGCTGTGAAAAAAGATCTATCTCTGGCCGGGCATGGTGGCTCACGCCTGTAATCCCAGCACTTTGGGAGGCCAAGGTGGGCAGATCATGAGGTCAGGAGATCGAGATCATCCTGGCTAACACGGTGAAACCCTGTCTCTACTAAAAATACAAAAAATTAGCCAGGCGTGGTGGCGGACACCTGTAGTCCCAGCTACTCGGGAGGCTGAGGCAGGAGAATGGCGTGAACCCGGGAGGTGGAGCTTGCAGTGAGCCGAGATCGCGCCACTACACTCCAGCCTGGGCGACAGAGCAAGACTCCATCTCAAAAAAAAAAAAAAAAAAAAAAAAAGATCTCTGACCATCGCCAATTAAACATGTATACATCTCAGAGGTGAGAAAAAAAACACACTAACTTTTAAAGAACGTATGTGGGAAGAATTTTGGATAAATATTTTTTAAACTATATGCCACTGACCTTTTAATATTGTTTAAGATGCAAATGAAAAAAAAATCAGTAAAGTAAAAAAGCATAAATCGGAGCCAGGCACAGTGGCTCACAGCTGTAATCCCAGCACTTTGGGAGGTCAAGGTGGGAGGATCTAAGCTTGAGCCCAGGCAGCCGAGGCTACAGTGAGCCACGTTCACACCACTGCACTCCAGCCTGGGGAACGGAATGTGTGAGACCCTGCTTCAATTAATCAATCAATCAATCTCAAAAGATTAACTGTGGAAAATTTAAATGTGGAAAATCTCTACCACATTTTAAATATTAAAAGAGAGGTTAATTGTTAAAAGTCAACTCTGTGCCTAGTACACATCCTCATCTTAAAATTCTCCTCCTCCATTTGACAATATAATTATGTGGTTAAGAGCATGGACTCTAAAATCCAGACTGCCCGGGTTTGAATCCCAGCTCTGCCACTTATGAACTATGCAACCCTTGACAAGCTACTTAACCTCTGCAGCCTTAGTTTCCTCATGTAAAAGGGAACTGATAACAGTAACTATATCATAGAATATTTGTAAAGGTTAAATGGATTCAGAGTAAGGAAATATGTCAGATGCCATTTAATCCATCTCAATCTTGTATTTTATTGCTCAACATTCTTTAAACTAAAACCTATTTACCTTTTATATGGGAATAATGGCTGAATATTAATTTAAAACTTTCTAAAACTCAAAATCTCATACACTAAGTAAAAATAAAATATTGAACTAGTGTTTCCTTTCGAGTGCTTTTTATGTTATTTAATGTTTCCAAGGTTTGATAAACTCCAACAATTCCATAAAAAGGAATTAAGATATTTGAGTTAATGTTCCAATTAAAAGGGTTATCATATAATATACAGCTTATAGATCTGAGATAAAATTAAATGATACACTTAATGCTAAAATAGTATTGAAAATCGGAATGCATTTGGAAACAGGCCACTGAGAAGATCAAATGGTCATCTATAGTACTGTGATTTGGTGTCCAAAGGCCTTAATGGGAACTTAAGGTGGGAACTTAATGGGATCTTATGTGTCCAAAGGCCTTAATGGGAACTTAACTTAAGGTAATGGGAACTTAAGGCTCTTAACAAAGGGTCTGAAATTGGTACAAACACAAGAAACAATTGTTTCTCTATCCCTATCCCTAATTGTGGTTGGTCAAATCTCCCTTTTCCATTTCTTATGGAGATCTTGAAAAGTTTCTATGGGTCTTGGTTATTAAAAAGTGCAGTTTAAAACTTTAATCTTCAGTCTTACAATCACCTCCTTTCTCTTCAAATTCAGATTGGGTGCACAGTCCAAGACAGCTAGCCTGGAGGAAGGGGTGTGGTCTGATTGATTAGGGGAGGGAGGAGGGAGACTGGAGTAGCTATCTCACTTGCCACTTCCCTGGCGAATACTGACTACACTGTCTGTATCACAAGCAGACAAATGATAGCTTTTCTTCTGGGGACAAGTGGGGTTCTTTCATGACAAAGGAGACTAGAGGCTCTCAGCTCACCTAAAGATCTGCTTCAGCTCACCCTCCATTTGTTGTATTGTTTTGTTTGGTTTTGAGATAGGGTGTCTCTCTCACAGACTGAAGTGCAGTGGTAAGATCACAGCTCACTGCAGCCTCAACCTTCTGGGCTCAGGCAGTCCTCCTGCCTCAGTTGCCCAAGAAACAGGGAATATGACACAGGGCCTCACTGTCACTTAGGCTGAAGTGCAGTGGCACAATCTCAGCTCACTGTAGCCTCAACCTCCTGGGCTCAAGCCAATCTGCCACCTCAGCCTCCTGAGCAGCTGGGACCACAGGTGTCCGCCACCACACCTGGCTAATTTTTATATTTTTTGTAGAGACAGGGTTTCGCCATGTTGCCCAGGGTGGCCTCAAACTCCTGAGCTCAAGCGATCCACCCACCTAGGCCTCCCAAAGTGGTGGGATTACAGGCATGTGCCACCATACCTGGCCTGGCTCATTTATTTGCACAGACATGGTCTCACTATGTTGCCCAGCCTGATCTCAAACTCCTGAGCTCAAGTGATCCTCCCACGTCGGCCTCCCAAAGTACTGCGATTGTAGGTCTGTGTCACCTCGCCCAGCCTCAGCTCACCCTCTTCCAACTACTTTTGCTCCCCTGTCCAGCACAGCCTGCCTGGCAAGAAGGCTGGGGCCTGGTTACATTTGCATTACCCACCTGAACTAAAAGGTCACTGCCACCCCTCCATCCACACTGAGATTTCTAATTTTCCTTATCCTTTGCTCAAATAGGTATAGATAAACCAGCCTGCTGCATAATTAATATAGCCTAGGTAATCAGATATTCCATTCCATCTTCTGCTAGTATTCTTAACCTCCAGGAATGGTTCTCTTAGACCTCTCCACACTAAGCTTCTAAGGGAAGGATACTCCGAGGGAAGGAGAAGGGAAGAAAAACTACAGCACTCCCTGCTAGGCAAACTAATCGCTGCAATGACTACTCTGGCACAATTCCTTCTCCCCGCAACTTGTGATCTAATTCTGCCACATCTTAATGAGCCCTGGAAAGGATTCTGGCCACTAATGCCTAGGGCTTTTTTTAGTATGTGGAGTCTTTACTTTATATGTAACTTTGAGGTCCTAGTCATTCACTCTGAGTGAAGGAGGAAAAGTCTGATTCTATTTACTTTTTTCTTTTTAGAGACAGGGTCTCGCTATGTTGTCCAGGCTGAAGTGCAGTTGCTATTTACATAGCACACTATTCTCATAATGCATTACAGCCTCAAACTCCTGGCCTCAAGTGATCCTCTCACCTCAGCCTCCCTAGTAGGTAGAACTACAGAGTTCAGCTCTACATCTATTTACTCTTTTACACCAACTTGTTTGACATTGGTGGGAAAATTAACCTTCATTAGCCTCCAATTCTTGATGTACAAAGCAGGAAAACCAACAAAATTTCCTGTATCAATTCGCCAGTACTGATGATACACAGAAGCATTTTGCAAATTCAAATGTGAATATTAACATGGAAGCTAAAATAATGCATACTTTTAGAAAGCAACAAGATCAGATTTAATTTTCAAGGACGCTGTATGTGAAGCCATTCAAACCTGCATTTTAAGATGGAACTGTCCAGCTTATTTCTCTCAGAAATATTCATCTACACTAACATTCATTAAGCTACTATGTGGCAAGCACAGTGTTAAGCACTGAACTGCACTCATCATTCATTTAGTCCTCAGTAACCCCAAGAGAGAGGACCATTATTATCCTCCTTTTACATATGAGAAAAGGAGGCTTAATTAACAACTTTGGCTCAAGGTCACAAACCTAGAAAGCAGAGTGTAATAAGGCACAGAAAGCAATAAGCACACTGATGCATAACTAAACCTAGAAATAAGCCAACATTTAATTAACCTTCTTAGTTATTTCATAACCAGATAAATGGAAAGTCACAATAACCGTATCAGTATTTCTTTATTCTTTTAAGATATTAATGCCTTCTTTGTGTAAAGATTTAACCTCAATTGAATGACTTTTGTTGTCTCTCCTCAGTGATGTGACCAGAGAAACCTGTTACAAACCATTTACTCTTCTATGCAAATTGATAAAATGCTAAGAAAAAAACAGGGAAGAGTGCATAACTTTAAGAACAAAGGCCTGTGAACACAATCAAAGTTACTATGCCATCCATTAACAATCAGCATTACTACCATAGGAACAAACACAGGGGGGTGAGGGGCACATCTTTAATAGCATAATCCACTTCATTTAACAAATGTTTCATTTTGGATAATAGTTTTTTTAATGTAGTTTAAAGAAACTTTACTTATGCTCTTTATATTTAAGATACTTATATTTTTAGAAAAACGTTACTTTATTATTATCCCTTGCCCTTACAGCCAGAAAAACATCAATTTGGCCATTGTCTGAGAAGAAAAACTTCCTACACCCTCTTATGTTCAGTAATTGAGGTCTGATCAATTAAACTGACAAAAAACACATCTGCAAGAGAAATGACAGATTTCACATATGTAGAAGAATTCACAGAAAAATGTGACCCAAGGGGGCTGTCCGAATTTGGGGCATGTGTACCATCTTACTAGGGGAACTGGAAAGAACAATGGGCTGTTGCAGGAAAACAAGTAACATGTAGACAAATGGACCCTTAGGAGAACAGTTGGAGATAGGATAGTTTGTAACAATGTCTGTTTAGGTGTGGTGCCAAATTCTCTCCAGTGACAAGACACCATCTTCCCTGCTTGCAAAACTCCCAAGGAAGGGATTTATGACAACTGGAGGTTATGACAATTGAGTTCTCTGGGGAGGATCTAGTTTTAGGCAGACAAGGGTGTTCAGGGGGGGAAAAAAAGCTATTCTCAAATGTTTTCAGATTAAAATATATGTTTTGTTTGAGACAGGGTCTTGCTTTGTCACTCAGGCTGGAGTGCAGTGTAAGATCATGGCTCACTACAGTCTCGAACTCCTGGGCTCAAGCGATCCCCCCACCTCAGCTTCCTGAGTTGCTGTGACTACAGGTGCATACCACCACATCTCACTAATTTTTAAACTTTTGTAGAGACAGAGTCTCAACATGTTGCCCAGGCTGGTCTAGAGCTCCTGGGCTCAAGTGATCCTCCTGCCTCGGCCACCCAAAGTGCTGGGATTACAAGCATGAACACCACATTTCCAAATAATTTTTATGTTGCAGTAGCATATTCTGGATGCCTTTGCCATGAACAGATACAAATATCTGAACATTTACTTTGTACAAAGCATGCATGTGTACTGTTAGCAATACAAAGTATTTTAGCACAAAAATCAAAGGAGTGTATAACAAGTTGAGAGTATAAGACAAATGAAACTTAAAATTTTTTGTTTTTTAATAGTCGTACAACAGCAAAGAAACTTTATATCATGAATGTTTTTTCAGCTGGCAAACTGGCAAAGGTAAAAACAGACTGATATGGCCGGGCGTGGTGCCTCACACCTGTAATCCCAGCACTTTGGGAGGCCGAGGCGGGCGGATCATGAGGTCAGGAAGTCCAGACCATCCTGACCAACATGGTGAAACCCTGTCTCTACTAAAAATACAAAAATTAGCTGGACATGGTGGTGCGCACCTGTTGTCTGAGCTACTCTGGAGGCTGAGTCAGGAGAATCACTTGAACCTGGGAAGCAGAGGCTGCAGTGAGCCAGGATGGCACCACTGCACTCCAGCCTGGCAGCAGAGCAAGACTCGGTCTCCAAAAAAAAAAAAAAAACCATCCTGGCTAACACGGTGAAACCCCGTCTCTACTAAAAATACAAAAAAAAAAAATTAGCCAGGCATGATGACGGGCGCCTGTACATGATGGCAGGCGGGAGGCTGAGGTAGGAGAATGGCGTGAACCCAGGACTCAGAGCTTGCTGTGAGCCGAGATAGCGCCACTGCACTCCCGCCTGAGTGAAAGAACGAGACTCTGTCACAAAAAAAAAAAAAAGAAGACTGATATGATTCTGTTGGGAGGAGCAAACATACTCAAATACTGTTGGCTGGAATATGAATGGTTATGAAGATTTTGCAGGATGGCCTGGCACTTTCCATCAAATCTGCATGGCTTCTCTTATAGTAAATGCATTCCTAAGAATTCATCTCATAAAATAAAAACAGTCTTCAAAGGATATGTACAAACACCACAGCAGTATTTGTAATGCAAAAGAAAAAAAATGGAAATAATCTAATTATTCATTGACAGGAAACTGGTAAATAAAATTAAGGTATAATCAGAAAATGGAATAACTGCTTAACTACTATAAAAAATGAGATGATTGAGGCTGCGCACAATGGCTCACACCTGTAATCTCAGCACTTTGGGAGGCCTAGGTGGGAGGATCACTTTAGCCCAGGAGTTTGAGACCAGCCTAGGCATCATGGTGAGATCCCATCTCCACACATACACAAAAATTTTTTAATTAGCTGGGCATGGTGGCATGCACCTGTGGTCCCAGCTATTCGGGAGGCTGAGATGGGAGGATTGCTTGAGCCCAGGAGTTGGAGGCTGCAGTGAGCTGTTTGCACCACAGCACCACTCCAGCCTGGGCAACAGAACAAGACCTTCCCTCAAAAAAAAAAAAAAAAAAAAAAGAATGAGGAAATTGAAATTTACTGACATAAAAAGAATCCCCCTATATATTCAGTGAAAATAAATTTAAAGATAAGGATGTATTGTATGACCCCATTTTAGGAAAGGCGGACAGAAAAAAAGAAAGAAGGCAACAAAAGAAAACTTTTTCTATATACGTTCAACAGTGGCAAACTTGGGGCACAGGTGAAGCATGATTACAGAAGACTTTCATTACTTCATTTCTGTATTGTTTGAAGTTTCAACCACAAATACGTGTAACTTCCGTTAACAGAAAACACACAGTTCTATGGTAATACGTAGTTAGGGAAACTATACTAGAGTTTCACCATGCGTATTAGCATATTAAAAGTTCTGAGAAGGTTTGTAGTAAAGAAATCTAATATACCAATAGATGGTACAAGAAATACCAAAAGACTATCTTCAAATAATGATGCAGCAAAGAGCCAACTATGAGGCTTGGACCACTGAGGAGGGCTTCATAGGAGAGAGATGAATATTCTTTTTTTTTTTTTTTTTTTTTTTTTTTTTTTGAGATGGAGTCTTACTGTGTTGCCCAGGCTGGAGTGCAATGGCGCAATCTCGGCTCACTGCAACCTCCACTTCCCAGGTTCAGGCGATTCTCCTGCCTCAGCCTCCTGAGTACCTGAGACTACAGGCGTGCGCCACCACACCTGGCTAATTTTTGTATTTTTAGTGGAGACGGGATTTCACCATGTTGGTCAGGCTGGTCTCGAGTAACTGATCTCGTGATCCTCCCACCTCGGCCTCCCAAAGTGCTGGGATTACAGGTGTGAGCCACCGCACCTGGCCAAGAATTTATGCTAGATTTTAAAGCATTCTGATGGGCAAAGAACCAGGGAAAGGAAAGTCAAAGGCAGTACTGTCCAATATGACATGTAATTTTAAACTTTCTAGTTGCCACATTAAAAAAGTAAAAAGAATCGTGTGAAATCAGTTTTGTTTTTTTAATTGAGACAAGGTCCCACCATGTTGCCCAGGCTGATCTCAAGCCGCTGGGCTCAAGCAATCCTCCCACAGTGCTGGGATTACAGGCGTGAGCCACCATGCCCGGCCAAAATCAGTTTTAATATATTTCTTTAATCCAATGTATCCCTAACAGTATCATCTCACTATATAACCAATATTTTAAAAGCATAATGAGATATTTTACATCTTTTGGTACTATCTTCAAAATCTGGTACGTAATTCACACTTAGACTAGCCACAGTTCAAGTCTTCAACAGCCACATGTGGTAGTGGCTATCTACTGTAGTAGACAGTAGAGGTCTAAGGATTCTGAACCCAAACCTGAATCGGATATTTAGGTGACTTAGGCTGATAAAATAGTAGGAAAGTAAGCATATTAGCATATTAAAAGTTCTGAGAAGGTTTGTAGTAAAGAAATCATATACACCAATAGATAGTACAAGAAATACGAAAAGACTATCTTCAAATAATGATGCAGCAAAGAGCCAACTATGAGGCTTGGACCACTGAGAAGGGCTTCATAGGAGAGAGATGAATATTCTTTTTTTTTTTCTTTTTTGAGACAGAGTCTTACTGTGTTGCCCAGGCTTGAGTGCAATGGTGCAATCTCAGCTCACTGCAACCTCCACCTCCCAGGTTCAAGCGATTCTCCTGCCTCAGCCTCCTGAGTACCTGGGACTACAGGTGTGCGCCACCACGCCTGGCTAATTTTTCTATTTTTAGTGGAGATGGGGTTTCACCATGTTGGCAGAAAAGGCTGAATTGGCCAGAGCAGGAGACCAGTCCAAGATATTTTGGATCTTCTATTGTAAGCAAATAAGAAAACAGGGAAAAATATTTAACAAACAGGGATGATGACCAAAGCAGTACTTCAGAAAGATTAATAATAGTTTTTGCTAAAATATACACATACAACTTCAACATGCAATTTTTCCCCCACATTTTTATTACATAAAAGATTATAAAATGAAAGAATAATCTGTCACCCAGCGATTGTATTTCATTGATTTGGTATACATTTAAGACACTTCTGAACAGTTACCACTGAAATATTTTTATTTCATGACATTTTTAAATGACTTCTTGAAAAATGCAGACATTAAGAGCCTGACCAAAATTTAACAGCCTTTACTTTAATATTTTCTAACAAGAGCTTCTTTTAGCCAGGAATCTAAAACATTCTTATATACAAATTTAAAACACTCAAGACCCTATACTCTTGAAATACATTACAAAGCATTTTAATTACTAATAAGAAAACTACCTACAAATCTTAAAATACATAAAACAGTATCAAAACTATCCAAGTCAGCCAGGTGTGGTGGCTCACGCCTGTAATCCCAGCACTTTGGGAGGCTGAGGCGGGAGGATCACAAGGTCAGGAGATTGAGACTATCCTGGCTAACACGGTGAAACCCCATCTCTACTAAAAAACAGAAAAAATTAGCCAGGCGTGGTGGCCGGCACCTGTAGTCCCAGCTACTCGGGAAGCTGAGGCAGGAGAATGGCGTGAACCCGGGAGGCGGAGCTTGCAGTGAGCCAACATGCGCCACTGCACTACAGACTGGGCGACAGAGCAAGACTCCGTCTCAAAAAAAAAAAAAAAACTATCCAACTCTCCTACAGATTTCTCACCTTCAAAATTGAGTCTATCTTCTCAACATTTTGATACTTTACCCAAAGGCTAAAGAAAAAAAAATTAATGCTCAAAAAAGGAGGTAAGAAAGCAGGATGCGGGAAGGGCACCGCAGGCATAAGCCATATCCCCTTTGGTACTTGCAAGGACTGCCAAGGCTGGCGTGATTCTTCAGCCAAAAGTCAGAAGTCCAGTGATGTCATTAGACCAGTGATGTCATTAGAACCAAAAGCATTACATGACCTTCAATCTTGGCAGCTAACTGTGCTGCAAGTCAAGAGATTTTCTTTTTCTTTAAGCAGAAAAATTATCTTAAAGTTCACCATGTTCCTTCTATTTTTTAAGATAAAGAAACGAAGATGCAGATGATTGCATAGGTACTCAGTAGTAAAACCAGTATCAGACATTATTTATAAAAAATTAGAAGCTGAAACTTAATCATTCTGCTGCTTCTTTATAGCTTTTTATATTTCCCAAATTACTCACAATAGATGTATTGCCTTTATAATTTTTAAAAACCTGCAAAAACTGCTCGCTTTACTGAATACTTCTGACTGGGCGCAGTGGCTCATGCCTGTAATCCCAGCACTTTGGGAGGCCAAGGTAGGTGGATCACGAGGTCAGGAGTTCGAGATCAGCCTGACCAACACAGTGAAACCCCATCTCTACTAAAAATACAAAAATTAGCCAGGCGTGGTGGCTCGTGCTTGTGACCCTAACTACTTGGGAGGCTGAGGCATGAGAATCACTTAACCCAGGAGATGGAGGTTGCAGTGAGCTGAGATTGCGCCACTGCACTCCAGCCTAGGCGACAGAGCGAGACTCCGTCTCAAATAAATAAATAAATACTACTGAATACTTCCAAAAACAGTCTCCTTGTCCTTTCTTGCCTAAGGTCTCACTCTGCGGGCTACCTTTCTCAGGAAAGCCTTCCAAAGTACCCGCATCCTGAATAGCCCAGCTTCCCTTATCAGTCTTATAACATTCCCTGGACTTCCTTTTTGTAGATCTTAACATAACTACAACTAGATAATTATTTAATGTCTATCTTCTCTATCCAGGCCTTAAGTTGAAATTTCTCAAGGCTGGCCAGGCGCAGTGGCTCACACCTGTAATCCCAGAACTTTGGGAGGCTGAGGCGGGCAGATCACCCGAGGTCAGGAGTTGAGACCAGCCTGGCCCATGTGGCAAAACCCTGTCTCTACTAAAAATACAAAAAGGAGCCAGGCGTATTGGCGGGCGCCTGTTAAACCCAGCTACTCAGGAAGCTGAGCCAGGAGAATCACTTGAACTCAGGAGGCGGAGGTTGCAGTGAGCCCAGATCGCACCACTGCACCCCAGCCTGGGCAACAGAGCAAGACTCCGTCTCAAAAAGAAAAGAAAAAAAATTATCAAGGCTGTTTTAGGCTCTTCGCTAGACCATACAAGGAGTTCTCGATACGAGGTCTATAACCTATAATCTGTAATTCTATAACCTATACCCTATGTCTTCCTCTGCCAGGTAAATGCACCTGCCTGAAATGAGATCACAAAAGTGAAGAACAGAAAAGACAACCTCAATTAATTATATTATTTGAGCACTTAGGTCCAGCCATGTCTATTTCTAGACCTTTCAAAATCATAGGGGTTACTGGGGAGAAGCTTTTCCCTCCTTTAAGCTAACTTGAGTTAGGGTTGTCACTTGTAAGCAAGAGTCACTTGAGAAAGCCACCCAATTCCCACTGTTGGAACATAAAATCTATACAGCAATGACTCCCAGATGCCTACCTCCAGCGCAAACCTCTGTCAAACCCCGGACTCATATAGACAACTGCCAAGTGGAAATCCCTACTTGGCTGTTTCAGATATCTCAAACTCCATGTGATCCAACCAATACTATTTGCTTCTACAAACCAGCTCTCCCTCCACATTTTTCATATCAATCACCCACATCTACCCT
Organism: Symphalangus syndactylus; assembly: GCF_028878055.3. Classification (NCBI taxonomy): domain Eukaryota; kingdom Metazoa; phylum Chordata; class Mammalia; order Primates; family Hylobatidae; genus Symphalangus; species Symphalangus syndactylus. The sequence goes on from NC_072426.2 coordinate 87,173,030, forward strand.
GCTTTTCAAGCTAGAAATCCAGGAGTTGTTCTTGCCAATCCCATTCCTTCTCTCATCCATAGCTAGTTATCACCTCCTGTCCATTCCTGGCCCTAATTATCTGCCACCATCTTAACCCATTTATGCCTGAGGCTGCAATTTTTTGAATTTTTGCAATCAGACCTTGGCGATGACCTTGAGCAGGATATAAATAACTCCCACATGCTTAGCGTTCCAATAAGGAACACTAGGCATAAATGGGTTTAATCTGGGCCAGGCCAGAAAGACCTTCCTACAAGTTTGAACATCTTCAGTCTTCCTTTCTTCAAAATGATTTTCCAACATGTAACTAATCTCCCTAACTGCAAATGTGATTATAATATTTTATCCCTATATCTAGCATACTCCTGTCCTCCTTCATAAGTCAACAGCCAATTATATACAGCTGGATCAAGAGCCAAGCTCCTCTGTTCCAGACTTTAACAGTATAACAAATCTGTGCCATAAGAAAGGAAGGCTCATCAGAAATATAAAACTATAAAAGAGTAACAAAGTCTACAACATCAGAGTAAATAAAAGATACTCAAAGATAATTTACTCATCTATTCAATGTCTACTCATTAGTTATATATTAAACTGCCCATACGAACTGGCTTAGGGACCACAGGGCCCACCCTGAGATGGAGTCTACTGATCATCTGATCTCCCTATGCCCCTAACTAGTGTTCTTTTCAAAAAACACTACTGGGGATTTCCAGGCGCATCCAAGAGCTTTGATTAGGGAGAGAAACCCTATTCATCAATTCTAAGATGCATCCATTTTTCATATTTTAGCATCTCCGGAATTGGGGTGCACCTTACAATCAATGGCTTCTTACAACTAGAAGCATATTTTAAGTGGTCTGTAAAATTACAGTGTATCTTACAATGGACAAAACTCAATGCAACTCAACATTTAATCTTGTGTTAAGAAGTTGGTCCAACTTGGTCAATATGGACCTTGTGATGTTAAAAAGACATCCTAAAGTCTAAAAACTAGTAAAAGGTGGGAAAGTAGAAAAGGAAATGGTTCCTACTTCAAAATTTAGTGTGATAGGAAACCCATTTTCCTTTCTCTCCATGGTTCGCTGCTCCTAAGATCCAATAGTCAGATCAGGACAGTTCAACAGCTACTGCTAGGCTAGACAGGAGCCTTTCCCAATTTATTCATTTTAATATGCAAGAAAAGTCCATTACAGACCCACCCTGCAAACTAGTAAACTAATATTTGTATAAAAACTGCTATAAAGGCCAGGCACAGTGCCTCACCTGTGTAATCCTAGCACTTTGGGTGGCTGAGGCGAGCAGATCAACTGAGGTCAGGAGTTTAAGACCAGCCTAGACAACATGGCAAAACCCCACCTCTACTAAAAATACAAAAATTAGCCAAGTGTGGTCCCAGCTACTTGGGAGGCTGAGGCAGGAGAATCCCTTGAACCCAGGAGGCAGAGGTTGCAATGAGCTGAGATCACGCCATTGCCCTCCAGCCCGGGCAACAGTGCGAGACTCTGTCTCAAAACAAAACAACAAAAAACAAAAACAAAAACAAAAGAAGAAAGAAAGAAAGAAAGAAAGAAAGAAAGAAAGAAAGAAAGAAAGAAAGAAAGAAAGAAAAAAAGTTAAGGTATTAAAAAAAAAAAAAAACAGGTAAATCTGAGGCAAATACCACAGAAAATATTTCATTTAATGGAAGACCCTGGAAACTTCTGAGTGGCTAAGTGGTAAGAACTGGGCTTACGGATTAATTCAGGCAAAAATACATAAGATTAGATAAAGGAGAAAAGTGAAGGCAAGAAAATCATAACATTAGTCCAGGTGGGATGAGAACTTGATTCAGAGTTAGGGCGTGGGGGTAGAGTCACGGGGTGGTGGGGGGAGAACTACGTGAAAGCCAAATAACACTAGATTTGAAAATAAATTCCTGAAAAAAATGTGAAACATTAAAATTCATATAAGAATCAGAAAATCGACACAAACCAACAGCTATTAAAGAAATTGAAGTGTTATTCAAAATCCTCTCCAGAAAAAAGATCTAGGCCTAAATGGTCACATAGGTGAGGTCTTCCAAACTTTCAAGGAACAGATAATCCCAATCTAAAATGATCCTGAAAAAGAGAAAAAGGAAAGCTGCCCAACTCATTTTATGATTTGACTACTACCTTGACACCAATATGAATTCAGAATTGCCCCACAGTTAGCAAGAATAGAGAGCAGAAGAGTTATAATATCATAAAGCAGAATCAACAGATGCTGGCTACAGACAAGGTATGATGAAATGGGAAAAGGTTTCGGTTTGGTATGACATCAACAAAAATAAAGAACACCAAAGAGGCAAGTTTGCTAAGGAAAAGAAGCTCAGAACAATCAGGTACAGATATGCATAAAGCAACTGAAAAAAAAAAGAAAAAACAAAACAAACAAAAGTGATTCAGAAGACACATAAAGAATTGAGAATTATTCCAACAGAAAGGTCTGAACAATCATTCTAAGGGACTAGAGACAGAGAAAAGTGATCTGAAAAGTGAAACTTGGGAAACGCATATTAAAGAGGAAAAGAGGAACAGAAGGCAGAAAAGTGGCGGGGAGGAACAAAGTCAGCATAATGTCACAGAAGGCCCCTCTTCATCTAGTTAATAGTTAACTCTTGCTCATCCTTTACAATCTGCCTGGGTTCCAACAAAGCAATTTTAAGGAATCTTTCCCAGATTTTCCCACCACCACAAGCATCAGGTCAGGTCTCCACTTGAAGTTCTTATAATAATCTGCACCTTAATTAAAATCACAATTATATTTAACTAGAGACTTTATTTTTCAATATGTATTTCCCCATTAGACTTTAAGCTCCACGAGGGAAGGATTTGTTGTATCTTACTGCCTTGGACCCTGTGTTAGAATACAGCGAGTATTTGTTAAATGAAATGTATAGATGAATGTAACCCAAGGAGAGGCATCTGAAAAATGTGAAGTCGATGTTAAATGTTACAGAAAACTCAAGGAGAGGACTTAGAAAAGGGTGGTTAAATGTGTTTATTGTTACAGTTCCTTGTGAAGGTGAAATCCAGATAACAAGGGGTTAAGAAATGAGTGGCTAGCCACCAACCAGGCAAAGGCAGGAAAAGTAGACTACTCTTGGCAATCTCTAGAGATGGATTGTGAATGACTAAATTTTAATTTCAATGTTGCGCTAGTTCGCAATTCTTTAACAACCATGTGTTACTTCTATTACGAATAAGCTTTTTAAAATGTTATTAAGATCTGAAAAGGAAAAGCAGCAACAAGACAGCTTGAAGGAGTAGCAGACTTAAGAAAAGGTTTTTGTAAACTGAAAAAATCTTAAGAACATTTGTACTTTAAAGAACCCAAATACGACAGAGAAAATAACTCACGCTCCACTAAGTAGGAAAATTAGAAGGAAAAAAACCCCAAGGTGTTAACTAATAAGAAAGACAAAAAAAAAAATTCTCCCTCTTTGACGGAAGGTTAAGAAGCCAGTAAAAGAAGGAATTTAATGAAGCAGATCCTACTAGGTGCCTCAACCTCTTCTATAAAGGGTGGGGAGAAGTGAAGAAAAGTAGAAAAAGTTTAAACTGGGCTCCACGGAAAATGGAGGAAAAATTAAACAAGAACTGAGTCTGGTTCTACTAAAAACGCATTCTACATTTCAATCGGCCTTTCATACACTCACCCCATTCCTAGATCAGAGAACTGCCCATATTTTAGCTTCAAATTTAAAAATCTAAATAATTCTGGTTCACATTCTTTATTCCAACAACTGAAAACAATGAGACGCATTAAGTTACACTCTAATTCAAAGCTTAACTCCTCTCACAAGTAAATACAATAAAGTAGTTGTTTTCAACTCCAGCAACAAAATAGCGATAATTTCAAGTAAGAGTAATTGAAAAATGTTCCTAAACGTAAAAGTGTTTGCAAACAGTTTTGTTTTGTTTTTTTCCTAATTCGTTTGCCAGAATATGATGCTCCTGGGTTCAAATCCCAGCTCCCTTAGACAAGTTAGTTAACCTCTTTGCGTCTCGGTTTCTTCCCCTAAAACAATGAGGAATACAATAAGCCAGATTCATTGTAAGGATTAAATGACGTAACACAGGTGCCAAGTTCATACTATGTACTCTGAACAGTTTGTTGACCGCTTAAAAGAGAAAACCTGCAGGAGTTTGACCAAATTAAAACATCTGAGAGCATGAAAGAGTACCACGCTCAAACGCCAGACCCTAACACACAGCATATTATTTTTCTTCCCTTACGCAAGCTCATTTTTTTTTCCTTGCCAAATCTTTCCACTAGGAGTCTGGAAAGAGAAAAAAGGGTCCAGGCAATCCAGCAGAAAGTTTTCCAAAACTGACGTGCGGAATCACCAGGCCACGGAGCGGAGGCCGCGCAGGACAACAGGTGAAGCAGCTCCGGGAGCTCGGGGACCAGGGCCCCTTCCCGCGGGGACTCGGGGGCGGGCCGGCTGCTCCTCTCGCTCGACCCCCGCCCGAAACTCACTTTGTTCTCCCCTGTTCCTCCCCACAGCGTCCGGAGCCAAATCACGAATATCAGCCTCGCCGCTCTGGGGCGGGGAGGTGAGCGCCTTTCCCATTTAAGGATTCCAGAAGCGTCCCCGGAGCGACTTTCGCCCACTCCGCATCCCCAAACTCGGCCTGCAACCCGCGAGTGGGAGACAAAAGAGGGGCCGGCGGGGGACGCGGCGCGGGGTGCCGTGGGTCTCTGGCAGGGCGGTCCCGGCCCAGCGCGCGCCGAGGCCTACGGAGCTGCCGGGGCCGGGCCGGACAGCCCCTGGCTCCGGCCACCGCGCGCCCAGTTGCCTCTGCAGCCTCTCCCGAGCCCCGCTGGCCTCCCCGCTGCGGCCAGCCCCTCCCGGTCCGCACGCGCACTCCCAACTCACCCGGACCCCGGGAAACGCATCCTCTAGCCCTCGGCGCGGAGCTTGGTGGGCGCGGCGAGCCGCCGGGGCGAAGCGGGGCCCGGCTCGGCCTCCGCCCTCGGCGTGCAGCGGCCCCGACCTGGTCGCCCCTCGATCGGGCCGTGCGATCTTCGCCGCGCGCGGACTGACGCGCCGAGTCTAAGCCTTCCTGCCCGCCCTTGGCCCTCCTCCCTCCTCACTCCTGCCTCCTCCCTTCTCCTTCGCCAAGCCCGGCAGGCGGATTCCAATCTCTGCAGCCGCCGCCGCAGCCACAGCCGCCGACTCTCACCAGGAGGGGAGGGGGCGGCGCGGGTGCGGGGGCCTGGGGGAGGGGCGGGCGTCCGCGGGCCTTGCACGGCGCGCGCGCACTGGGAGGGCCCCGGCCCGCGCCGCGCGCACCCGACCACGGGCGCCTGCCCCGCCCCGCCCCGGACACGAAAGGAGCCGAGCGCACGGCGGAAGCGCCCGAAGGGTCCGCGGAGCCCGGCGCCCAGTTGCCCGGGAGGAGGGCCAGCCGCCGGCAAGGGGGCGCCGAGCTGCTGGTGCGGGCGGGGGTGGGAACTTCTCCGCGCGGGCCCGCCGGCCCCTCCCCGCAAGCCAGCCCCACCGCCGCCGCCTGGGCAGCGTCCCGCAGACGCCGTAGGGAGCACGCGATGGAACGCGGCGGAGGGGAGCGCGGACACGGCTGCCGGGCCCTGCGGCCGTCGGCGCCCGGGACGCCCGCTCCGGCCTTCGGGGCCCGAGACCCCTGCTCTCGCGGGCTCCTTCGCGTGGACCCCTCCTCCGGCCGACACTCACACTACGGTGAACGCCAGTCAGCTGGCATGAAATAAGCAGGTCGCTGGGAAGGCACCAAGTCACCAAGGTGGGGGATGGCCAGGTCGTGGTAGTTGCGACAAAGAAAAATATAAGTCACATTGCATTTGTTTCTCGCCCACCCACCGCTCCCGTCGTCTCTTCCCGGGCTCCTTGCCAGCGTGCCGAGGCGCAGGCAGTGTGATGAAGGCGCCCCGGCCGGGAGGATCTGCCGGGGAGAGCGGCTTTCCTCATCGATTCGGGAGCGCCAGGCCCGGCGCGCCCAGGCTCCTGTGACCTGCAAGCCCGCGAATTCCAGCGGCATAAGATAAGGAGCGGCGAGGGCCCAACAGGACTGAGGTCAGCCAGCTATAAATACGCCTCCAGCTCCACCGCGGGCTCACGCTGGTGACCTCGTGTACCCTCCGGAGGCTCATTCCGTCCATTTGGAAAATGCAAATAATTGTCACCATCTCTTTTCTTCCATTTCCCCTCATTCATGGTGGAAAATGCTTTTAAAAATATTCGATGACCCGTATGTGAAGAAAGAGGAGATAGGCCCCTTTTTCACCAAATGTGACCTTAACCTCCTTAGTAATCCAAGGAATGTATCAAGTTTAAGTCATTTAACAAAAGATGTTGTTTTAAAGGTGCATTTTTTAAAATCACTTTTAAAACTGGGTGAAAAGAAAGGGGGAAGGAAAACAATGTGCCAGGCACTTGTATTGACACACATTCTTGCCTGAAGAGATGTTTAGATTCCAGGGTATTCCCTTATATTCTGGTGTAAATGTTTGAATTCCCGTGTATTTTGTTTCAATTTTTTGGTTTATCTTTTATTCTGTCTCCCTTTTCTTCTTTTACCCCCTTTGCCCTTAATGCTGCAGATAGCCTCCGTCATTCTGAATTATTTTTTAATTCTGTTTTCTTATCTTTTTTTCTGGGCTCTTTAGCTGTCTCAGGTTTGACAGTCATGGATTATAGTATCTTGCTATGCAGGAAGAATAGGATACGTGAGATTACTTGCATCAACTAAAATTGGTCAGTTTTCTTTCTCAAGTTTCCTTCATAATACCCAGCTTTAGTTTTTTTGTTTTTTGTTTTTTTGTTGTTTTTTTGTTGTTTGTTTGTTTTTTGTTTTGTTTTGTTTTTTCGACGGAGTCTCGCTCTGTCACCCAGGCTGCAGTGCAGTGGCGCGATCTCGGCTCACCGCAAGCTCCGCCTCCCGGGTTCACGCCATTCTCCTGCCTCAGCCTCCCGAGTAGCTGGCACCACAGGCGCCCGCCACCGCGCCCGGCTAATTTTTTGTATTTTTAGTAGAGACGGGGTTTCACCGTGGTCTCGATCTCCTGACCTCGTGATCCACCCGCCTCGGCCTCCCAAAGTGCTGGAATTACAGGCGTGAGCCATCGCGCCCGGCCTTTTGTTTTTTTTGAGACAGAGTCTCACTCTGTCGCCCAGGCTGAAGTGCAGTGGCGCCATCTCGGCTCACTGCAAGCTCCGCCTCCCGGGTTCACGCCATTCTTCTGCCTCAGCCGCCCGAGTAGCTGGGACTACAGGCGCCCGCCACCACGCCCGGCTAATTTTTTGTATTTTTAGTAGAGACGGGGTGTCACCGTGTTAGCCAGGATGGTCTCGATCTCCTGACCTCGTGATCCACCCGCCTCGGCCTCCCAAAGTGCTGGGATTACAAGCGTGAGTCACTGCGCCCAGCCCCAGCTTTAGTTTTAAAGGAAAAGATGGGCCTTTTGCTTAAGGAGATTCAGATTGATTGGTCAAAGCTCTCATTGACGTATGCTGAGCAATGTGTCGGCAGAGAAAACCATGGCAAGAGTGTTATGCTCTTTATAGCCTAGTTGGATTTTTAGGCATATGAATTGGTGTATAAAATAGACAGCAGTCTCAGATGGGAACCTTAGTACATCAAGTTTCTGAAATGTACAAATGAGTGTTGCCTGGCTTGTGTTATCTGCCACTGTAGAAATGAGAGCAAAATTGAAGCATCGAATTTTAAGTCGTGATATGTTTGCTTCTCTGCAAAAGGCTCTCCTTTTCAAATCTTCAGGAATTTTTTGCTCTCCTTTGATAAGGCCCAGCTAGTACCCAGGCTTCAATCCTCAGCGCCCTGGCTACCAGCAGCTAGTGGGGCATGCTGTTCTCCCTGGCTACTGGCATGTTTATGCATGCCAGCCCGTTTCTCCGGTCTGTCTGCCCAGGGAGACATCTGGACACGTGTGGTCTGGCCCCCAAACTCAAAAGCAACACCTCGAGATCCACAGTTAACATTCCGTAATGTGTTGGTATTCCTTTAAGTGGGTTACTAGGATAGACTGGAAATGGCCTTTTCTTCTGCCCAGATAGGTCCCAAGAGAGGTCCCAGGCTGGAGCGCGGTGGCGTAGTCATAGTTCACTGTAACCTGGAACTCCTGGGCTCACGTGATCCTCCCACCTCAGACTCCCAAGTAGCTGGGACTACAGGCCAGCTTGACTTTGTCAATCTGTTCTCAACTCTCTCCTCAGAGCCTAGTGCCTGGCAAGTGAATATTTGTTAAATGAGAGAAGAGAAATAAGCATACATGTCCTCTAGGCATTTCTAAACCTTGTCACCAAGACCCTTTTAGTGTTAGAGGGTGGCATGGCTATCTTGGAAAGAGTGAAGGTTGGCTGGGAAAGCTGTGGATTACATCCTCTTCAGTGAAATGGGACTTCTGCCTTCAGGGATCCAAGTTGAATAGATTAATCCAAGCTAATCCATTCAAAGTCATTTTCATGTTGTAAAGATTTTATAAGGCAAAAGGCAGCACAAAGTCTCTGGGTCTCATGATAAGTTTGAGGCCAGTAAGGAGGCATGAGTGAAGGAATGCCATTGGTAGGGTGACCCTTTAGGTTGGCTTCAAACCCAATATTAAATGGGTAGGTGTTAGGGAGAATAAACAGCTTCATTTTTCAGCATGGACACTACTACATCATTTCTTTTTTATTATTTTTTTTTTTTTTTTGGTTAATAGTACCCCATCATGGCTTAGAAGGACTAAACTGAAACAGAAACTGTGGTTAAGAATAAGATGGATGTATATAATTCGGTGCACAAAATAGAGGAAGTTTAAAAACCTGAATTCATTTTCATTGTGGTGGTACAGTGTTTTACTTCTTCTTTTGTTTACTTCTAAACAGCTTGCTCCTTCTCCCTTAGCTCCATTTTAATTTATCTTTGCCTCAAAGCACTGGCTACTATGATTGAAAGACAGATGATGGGCCGGGCGCGGTGGCTCACGCTTGTAATCCCAGCACTTTGGGAGGCCGAGGCGGGCGGATCACGAGGTCAGGAGATCGAGACCACGGTGAAACCCCGTCTCTACTAAAAATACAAAAAATTAGCCAGGTGTGGTGGCAGGCGCCTGTAGTCCCAGCTACTCGGAGAGGCTGAGGCAGGAGAATGGTGTGAACCCGGGAGGCGGAGCTTGCAGTGAGCCGAGATTGCGCCACTGCACTCCAGCCTGGGCGACAAAGCGAGACTCCGTCTCAAAAAAAAAAAAAAAAAAAAGAAGGACAGATGATGGAGGATATTGCTGCCCTCACTTGGTCCTACCTAGTCCACGGCCTCTGTATTCCTCCTTCCCCTACCATCCGTGCACCCTTTACCATAGAACCTGATCTTTCCTAGGCCTTGAGGCAGGAAGAATTATCAGAGCTTTGGTCCCAAGCTCAAGACTCAGCCTCCCACTGCCTGGCCCCTTTCTAAGAACTGACAGCCCTTCTCTTGTGTCTGAAACCCTAACCTGTTAGCTTGCCAGGACCTAGAATTTCTCTGCTTGTTGTTTGGACTCAGCTGCATCCCTGCACCCAGACTGCTGGGCAGTTGTAGGTATTCTTGGTGGCATCACTTAATTGCCTCAAGCTCTTTGTTTCTAGACTCCCTGTGTCTGTATTCTATCTATCTGTTGGGCCTCCCTTCCCCCATTACCTCAGGCTGGATGTCCCGATCCCCACTGCGCTCTTGGACTACCACCTGTTGTTTGCTCACTACTCTCTGGCTATCAGGCACTGCCTAGAGGACTATGGTTCCTCCCACTGAGCACCAGGAGCTGAGGCCTCCCTACCCCAACTCCCACGCAGCCCACAGTAGATCTTGGCCTTCCCTGTCCTGCTGCAGCTCACTGCCCTGCCTTTCCCTATCCTCACAGCACCTGGTTTATTGCACTTGGATTATTTTTTAACCAGATAAAAACTATATATAATATATATGCTCTGGACATACACTAAGTACGTATTAAAGGTATATTATATGTAATTTTGGCTGGGCGTGGTGGCTTATGCTGGTAATCCCAGCACTTTGGGAGGCCAAGGTGGGTGGATCATTTGAGGTCAGGAGTTCGAGACCAGCCTGGCCAACATGGTGAAACCCTGTGTCTACTAAAATTACAAAAATTAGCTGGGTGTGGCAGCAGGCGCCTGTAGTCCCAGCTACTTGGGAGGCTGAGGCAGGAGAATCGCTTGTCGCAGTGAGCCCAGATCTCACCATTGCACTCCAGCCTGGGCGACAGAGCGAGACTGTCTCAAAAAAAAAAAAAAAAAAACTATGTGTATATATTTTTTTCTGGCTAAAAATTAATCCAAGTGTAATGGGGGTGTGTGTGTATATAATCTATTGAATATAATTCAAATAGATTTCTAGTCTGAAATTTGTGTGTGTGTGTGTGTGTGTGTGTAGGTGTTTGTGTGTACATATGTACATATATACGGATATATGTACACACAAATATGTATATGTACATATGTACGTATATATGTACATATGCATATATGTAAGTATACATGTACGTGTGTGTGTATATATATATATACACACAAAACCCATATATACATTCAAAAATGAAAAGACCCATGTCTGATTCTTCTTACTATCCCTAAACACTGATTCTACTCAAGAATTCCTTTGGAGCTAGTAGTCCAGAAATCCCAGCATGTGGAGCTGAATATGATTACCTTGGGAATGACTAGTAAAAGGAAGGCAACGTGCGATGATAAAAGATTCAAGCTGAGATAACTAGGGAGATAAAATCTGGATCAGGAGTGCAGATTCATTAACACCATACTTTGCCTACTGTTCATGGCTTACATGGTTATTGGGATGTATTCCTAGATGTGGTGTGGTGTCACCAGTGTGACCAGGCATACTAGTTTACCCATTGGATATGTTGAAAGTACCTGACCCTGTGCTGGACTCAAAAGTTCAGGGAACTGTCTCATTCTCACTCCATTGTAACCAGTGTGCTGCTTGGCACACCAGTAGGTAAGTATTTATTAAATGAATGACATACTTAATTTTGTTCTCTACTGGTAGTTTGCCCTGACGCATTTCTTTTTATTTCTATTAGCCAAGGCAGGGTTAGGTGTTTTGTTTTGTTTTTTCCATATTTTTGAGGATTAATGATAAAGCACTTATCTTGTTGGAATGAGAGTCTACTAACAAATCCTGTACATCATAATAGCAGAACTATCATCTAACAACTTGTTCTCAATAAATAAACTTTTAAACAACTTCCTTTATTATTTCAAAGGCATACGTAGTCATATATATAACCAGTAACCAATACTTGTCAGTGTTTCTTTTAAAATGCAGATTATTTTCCATTTAGTTTGCTACCTACCTTAAAACCCCTCTTCCTCCGATCCTGAATGCTGCTAGCTCTCCTCCTATTTGGTCATTCCCTCTTTCAACTAATGTTGCCCAGTTGTTTAGATCTCTGTTGTGAAACACCAGTCCCATTAAATCTGAAAACACTGCTGTAGAGTAACATTTCGTTAGACTGGTCTCACTACTTTCTGAAGAATGGACCATATTCATTCTCAATTTAATGCCATTCTCCTCCCTATACTGCCTGAGTACCACCTCTTCCAAGAAGTCATCTTTGACTTCTCCATCCTCATCTCCTTAGGCTTTTCTCTCAATGGTCTACATCACTGACTTTCCACATAGCTTAGCTGTTCTTATGTCTTTCTCCCAAATAAGTTTTCATACCTTTGTTCTTCAACATAAATAGGGGCCTCTCAGCCTGAGGAGACAGTTTAGGGAGTACCAAAATACACGTAGTATCAAAAAAGCAGTCCCAGGTCACTGGAGCTTACCAGTTATTGAATCCTTGCTTCTGCGAATCCATTGTTTTCAAGGTTGGTGGGTAGTTGCAAACTCCTTGATGCATCTGCTGTGCTATTGCATCCTCCCTCCTATCTCCCCTGCATAGGTACTACTGTCGCTATGGTCATGGTACTGAGCACCAGGGTTGCTAGGTTGCACAACTTTAAGGGGGTGCCATTCACAACCTGTCTGACACAAATGGTGCTCCCTGGAATTATGCATTGCAACATCTGCACGTGATCCTATCGAACACCAGAAAGTTCTACTCCAATGGCAGTAGGGAGGCTGGTCCCTGGCTTGCTTAAAGAACCCGCTTTTTTATTGTGTAACATTATATACCTTTCAGGACATATGACAAGATATATTTAAGCATTTGTTAATTTTGTATTATTAAATATATGTGTTTATAAAGAAATAGATTATCCTGAAATAAAGAGAAAATGTTGGCAGTGTTCTGTGGTGGCCTAATGGATGGTTATTATTTTCTTCCATAAGCTTTGTCTCCCCCAAAATGGACAATATGTTACTTTTTTTTTTTTTTTTTTTTGAGACGGAGTCTTGCTCTGTCGCCCAGGCTGGAGTGCAATGGTATGATCTCGGCTCACTGCAACCTCTGCTTCCCGAGTTCAAGTGATTCTTCTGCCTCAGCCTCCTGAGTAGCTGGGACTACAGGTGTGCGCTACCATGCCCAGCTAATTTTTGTATTTTTAGTAGAGACGGGGTTTCACCATGTTGGCCAGGCTGGTCTTGAACTCCTGACCTCATGATCCGCCCACCTTGGCCTCTCAAAGTGTTGAGATTACAGGCGTGAGCCACTGTACCCGGCCCAGTGTTAATTTTATAATCAGAAAAGTAGATATTTTCGACTCTGGGTTTCAGCACCAAAAAAAAAAAGAGTAGATATTATTTAAAAGAACTGGTTGATTGATAGAAAAATGAAAGTGACAAATTGTATATTTGTCAGAATGAAGTCAGTTAGAATCCCATATAAGATATGTAATTAAAGTTTTTATTTATTTGATTGACGTGAATATTTTTCTTAGTAAAAAGAGTTATTCTAGGCCAGGCACAGTGGCTCACACCTGTAATCCTAGCACTTTGGGAGGCCAAGGCGGGCAGATCGCTTGAGTCCAGGAGTTCCAGACCAGCTGGGACAACATGGCAAAACCCCATCTCTATAAAAATTACAGCCAGGCGCGGTGGCTCACGCTTGTAATCCCAGCACTTTGGGAGGCCAAGGCGGGCGGATCACGAGGTCAGGAGATCGAGACCATCCTGGCTAACACAGTGAAACCCCGTCTCTACTAAAAATACAAAAAATTAGCCGGGCGAGGTGGCAGGCGCCTGTAGTCCCAGCTACGCGGGAGGCTGAGGCAGGAGAATGGCGTGAACCCCGGAGGGCGGAGCCTGCAGTGAGCCGAGATCGCGCCACTGCACTCCAGCCTGGGTGAAAGAGTGAGACTCCGTCTCAAAAAAAAAAAAAAAAAAAAAAATACAAAAAAATTAGCCAGGCGTGGTGGTGGGCGCCTGTAGTCCCAGCTACTCGGAGAGGCTGAGGCAGGAGAATGGTGTGAACCCGGGAGGCGGAGCTTCTTGCAGTGAGCCGAGATTGCGCCACTGCACTCCAGCCTGGGCGACAGAGCCAGACTCCGTCTCAAAAAAAAAAAAAAAAAAAAAATTACAAAAATTAGCCAGGCATGGTAGCACTTGCCTGTCATCCCAGCTACTCAGGAGGCTGAGGCAAGAGGATCCCTTAAGCCCAGAAGGCAGAGGTTGCAGTGAGATGTGATCATGCCACTGCACTCCAGCCTGGGCAACAGAGGGAGACCATGTCTCAGAAAAAATAAAGAGTTGTTCTGTTGTTATACTTGCAATAACACATCATACTCATCAGATTTTAACTATGTATACCATATGTCACCAAAACTAGGATACTGTTTCGTTTTGGGTTTTTTCCACCCAAAGAACAGCATGGATACCATTGATTATAAGATCCATCATTATTTTATGTACAACTAAGGAAGAAAAACCTTGCCAGTTAAACCCTGACACATTAATTAAGATATCGCAATTCCAGAAAGTTTCAAATGTCAAAAAAATGTGCATCTGAGAATTAATGAAATATGGTGTATTTTAATGCATCTAGAAGGCGAAGCAATGCCATACAGGCCAGCATTTGAAATGTTAAATTTCTGAGTTTTTTGATGTATAATCTTGTTATGCCTGATTCCTGAACACTGTGGATGATACCACAAAAGCAGAAGCAGTGCAGTTCAACTGCATGTAAACATGTAAAACAAACAAAAGTGAGTAACTTATGATTCAGTCACATAACGTTTGGAAAAAATACTAGCATCAAGTCACGTGCTGGATTATATCACAAATCAAAAATTAACTTTTCTTTTTTTTTTTTGAGATGGAGTTTCACTCTTGTTGCCCAGGCTGGAGTGCAATAGCACAATAAAAATTAACTTTTTGACAGTTGCTTATACTGAAAATGTGTGATGACAAGACGAACCAAATTTTAGATGTTAACACAGAAGTTATCTTTGGAGAAGTCCAACTAAACATTCAGAAAAATCTCAGCAGTGCAATAGAATGACTTTACATCTGTCCCGGAAACTGAACAATAGTGCTTGTTGCTTATGAGGCCATCAGGAAAAGCCAGCAGTGGATTTCTTTCTAGTACAATTAATTGCTTCCGCTGTATATAAAATTGAAAGAATTGGGTGCTTTAGTGCGGAAAAAGGATATCCTGCTACATTGCTCCTATTTCCTCACAAAGGCTATTACTGAGCCTTTCACCATTAATTCACATGCATTGGATTATCCTGTGATGAAAGGCCAAAAGGCTTTTCATTTTTATAGTCTCTTATCTCCTATTTATTTGGCACCTCTCTGGAGATACCTGCTCTTCTCCCAAGACTAGCTAATTGCTAGGATGTCAGAAGGTGACTAATGACTGACTTCCTTTTCAGAGACTGAGCCCATCTCTGTGCTGCTTCTTGGGGTGGCTTTTTTTATTGCTGAGAAATATTCTGGGTTCTGTCGTTATTTGAGGTAAAAAATGTTTTTTTTATTTTTTTTGTTTTTTAAAAAGACAGAGTCTTGCTGTCACCCAGGCTAGAGTGCAGTGGTGTGATCACAGCTCACTGCAGCCTCAACCTCCTGGGCTCAAGCAATCCTCCCACCTCAGTCTCCCAGGTAGCTGGGACTACAGGTGCATACTGCCACATTCAGCTGATTTTTGTATTTTTGTAGAGACAGGGCCTCCCTGTATTGCCCAGTCTGATCTCGAACTCCTGGGTTTAAGTGATCCTCCCACCTCAGCCTCCCAAAATGCTGGGATTACAGGCGTGAGCCACCATGCTCAGCCTCAAGACTTTGTTCTTAAGGCCTGAGCTGAGCAGGTCAGAACTGACACCAGCACTGTTTAATAGAACATTCAGTGAAAATGAAAATGTCCTGTATATTCCCTGTTCCAACACAGTAGCCCCTAATCTCATGTGGTTATTGAGCATTTGATATGGCTAAACAGAGAAACAATTTTGATTTTTTTTTTTTTTTTTTTTGAGACGGAGTCTCGCTCTGTCACCCAGGCTGGAGTGCAGTGGCGCAGTCTCGGCTCACTGCAAGCTCCGCCTCCCGGGTTCACGCCATTCTCCTGCCTCAGCCTCTCCGAGTAGCTGGGACTACAGGCGCCCGCCACCACGCCCGGCTAATTTTTTGTATTTTTAGTAGAGACGGGGTTTCACTGTGGTCTCGATCTCCTGACCTCGTGATCCACCCGCCTCGGCCTCCCAAAGTGCTGGGATTACAAGCGTGAGCCACCGCGCCCGGCCAATTTTGATTTTTATTTATTTTTAACTAATTTAGAATTTACACAGTCACACATGCCAAGCAGCTATTGTATATACTAGCCAGTGCAGGTCCACACAAAGGATATATAAAAGAATCACTTGATGGTCCCAGTGCATACAATGGGCAGGGATTGAGGGGTTGGCATTGAAAATGCAGCATCTCAGCTAAGTGCAGTGGCTCACGCCTGTAATCCCAACGCTTTGGGAGGCCAAGGTGGGCAGATCACTTGAAGTCAGGAGTTCAAGACCAACCTGGCCAACATGATGAAACCCTGTCTCTACTAAAAATATAAAAATTGGCTGGGCATGCTGACTCATGGCTGTAATCCCAGCTACTTGACAGGCTGAGGCAGGAGAATCTCTTGAACCCAGGAGGCGGAGGTTGCAGTGAGCCGAGATCGCGCCACTGCACTTCAGCCTGAGCAACAGAGCGAGACTCTGTCTCAAAAAAGAAAAAAAAAAAAAAAAGGAACGAAGAAAATGAAGCATCTAAACAACTGAAAGAGTAGAATTGGATTGTTTGTAACACAAAGGATAAATACTTGCGGGATGGCTATCCCAGCCTCCATGATGTGATTATTATAACTGCATGCCTGTATCAAAATATGTACCTGATTAAAAAAAAATATATATATATATATGCCCACAAAAATTAAAACTAAAAAAAATGCCACCTTAAAAAAGAAAGAAAATGGGCTGGGCATGGTGGCTCACATCTGTAATCCCAGCATTTTGGGAAGCTAAGGCAGGCGGATTGCTTGAGCCCCGGAGTTTGAGACCAGCCTGGGCGACATACGGAGACCCCTCCTTTACAAAAAATACCAAAAATTAGCTGGGCATGGTGGCACACACCTGTAGTCCTAGCTATTCAGGAGGCTAAGGAGGGAGGATTGCTTGAGCCCAGGAGTTTGAGACCAGCCTGCGCAACATAGGGGGATCCCTTCTCTACAAAAAATACGAAAAATTAGCTAGGCATGGTGGCACACACATGTAGTCCCAGCTACTCAGGAGGCTGAGGTGGGAGGATCGCTGGAGCCAGAGAGGTGGAGGCTGCAGTGAGCCATGTTGGCACCACTGCACTCCAGTCTGGATGACGAAGTGGGAAAAAAAAAAAAAAAGGGTTCTGAAACCATTGGCTGAACTGATGCCTCTGTGCTCACTGTTAAAAATAAATGGTAGAAAGACCACACATTCAGGGATCTTTTCTGTAGTTTGCTACTAGAGAAGTTTCTCTAAACATGCAGAGCACCAGAAATGGGGGTTGCTATTCAATGGATATAAAGTTTCCGTTTATATTAAGTGTTCTTACTACGATTTTTTTGTTTGTTTTTTGAGATGGAGTCTCACTCTGTCACCCAGGCTGGAGTGCAGTGTCACGATCTTGGCTCACTGCAACTTCTGTCTCCCGGGTTCAAGCGATTCTCCTGCCTCAGCCTCCCGAGTAGCAAGGATTATAGGCACACACCACCATGCCCAGCTAATTTTGTATTTTTAGTAGAGCTGGGGTTTCGCCATGTTGGCCAGGCTGGTCTCGACTCCTGATCTCAGGTGATCCGCCTGTCTCGGCCTCCCAAAGTGCTAAGATTACAGACATGAGCCACCGCATCCAGCCGATTCTTTTAAAAAAACAAATTTTTTGTCTGGGCATGGTGGCTCACACCTGTAATCCCAGCATCTTGGGAGGCTGAGGCGGGTGGGTCACGAGGTCAGGAGATCGAGACCATCCTGGCCAACATGTTGCAACCCCCCTCTCTACTAAAAATACAACAACTAGCTGGGCGTGGTGGCATGCACCCGAAGTCCCAGCTACTCGGGAGGCAGGAGAATTGCTTGAACCCAGGAGGCACAGGTTGCAGTGAGCCAAGACTGCACCACTGCACTCCAGCCTGGGCGACAGAGCGAGACTTCCTCTCAAAAAAAAAAACAAACAACAACAACAACAAAAACAATTTTTTTAATGGTAGAAACTAGCCAAAATGCTAAGTAGCGGTTGTCTCCCAGTAGTAGGACTATGGTCACTTTTTTTCCTTCTTTCTGCCTATGTGTGTTTTTCATATTTTATTTAATAAGCACATATTCCTTTCTTAATTTGTCAACATTAAAGAGAGCTAAACCCATTCATTTCTTTATTACCCCAATTTCAAATTAAAGTGGTTTCAACCAACTCTTTCTCTAAGAGAGAGGGTAGTCATTTTGAAATACTGTTTCTTCAAAAATTACTTCAGGCAGCACTTTTTAGTTGAGAGATCTGTATTCCCTATCCTAGCGTGAATAGCATCAGAGACCTGTGTTTGGGACGCCCTAGAACCCTGCTAAGAAGAATCAGAGAACATCCTTCTGGAAGACATGGCTCCAGACCTGGAGCCATCCTCTCACTTAGGCATTCCCTGGGCGTTGTGCCAGGATCCACGCATTTCTGGACTACAGTCTGGAGTCTCAGAGTCAAGGCCCAACAGGTTAAGGAGGCTCGTGGACTGACAAGGGCTCTGGTTTTACCACTGAGAAGAGAACGATAAAAAGAAGTCCTCATTTCCTAAAAGTTCAGACATGATCGTACAGGTTTAATTGGGAACAGTGAGCTGTTTACAGCAAAGTATAAACCGTATAAAGTAGACCTCAGCGGACACTCCCAGAGGATGTCCTGTGAACTCTCACTTCTCCAAGTCCAGATTCAGCAGAGCTGGCTTGGTGAGGTAGGGCGCTGCAATGCCAGCCAGAGGAGTAGCCCGGAAACCCCTTTCCAGAACTTTCTTTGACCAAAAGAGATGGCCAAAGAGTTTTTTTTTCCTTGAAACTTGAAGCCAATCCCACTGTTTTCTTAACTGCTTCTGCATATCCACTAAAGAGACTCTTGAGAAACAGGCTTAGCCACATGATGTGGTGGGAAGAACACAAACTTTGCAATCAGAATCCTGGCTATACTTCCCAGTTTTTTACCTTGGGCAGTTTGTCAGCCTCTTAGACTCCCAGTTTCTTCATCTATAAAATGGGAATAAATAATACCAATCTCACGGGACAGATGTCAGAATTAACTGAGATATATATGCAAAGTGATTGGCATAGAGTCAGCACTCAATGAATTTTAGTTACTTTCCTTTTCCCTCTAGAAAGTGATTGGTCCATTAGTGTTTGTGTTGAAGGGGAGAGAAAACGAACTGTAAAACTCTAAATGAGCCTTACTTCAAATACAACCCAGTGCAGTTCAGTAATTAGTATATGAGTTCTGCTTCAGCTTGGGCTGGGCTCCAGTTCTTCATTCCAGCCTTAGCTCTGGAATTTCCTTCTCTAGAAAACCTTGGCAGCCCACTCCCAGGCTGGGTTAGTGGACTGCTGAGCTGTCCTGTAGCACTTATCTGGCCTTCTGCTTCTCAAGCTGAGGCACCTAACACTGAATATGGAGTACAAAAGGTTATAGAGCAGGCCGGGCATGGTGGCTCACGCCTGTAATCCCAACACCTTGGGAGGCCAAGGCGGGCGGATCACAAGGTCAGGAGATTGAGATCATCCTGGTCAACACGGTGAAACCCCTTCTCTACTAAAAATACAAAAAAATTAGCCAGGCATGGTGGCGGGTGGCTGTAGTCCCAGCTACTTGGAAGGCTGCAGCAGGAGAACCGCTTGAACCCGGGAGGTGGAGGTTGCAGTGAGCTGAGAGCACGCCACTGCACTCCAGCCTGGGCGACAGATCGAGACACCGTCTCAAAAAAGAAAAAAAAAAAAAAAAGAAAAGGTTATAGAACATCTTCTCCAGGGCATCTTTTTTTTTACTTAATAATAATAACTTAAAACAGAGCATGATTTTTTAAAGCTAAAATATTAGATTGTAAGAGAAATTTTACAATTGCAGAAAGTTCCTAGAGGACATGTGTTTACTGTCCTTTGCTTGTAGGTCTGCTTTATATAAAGTTGAAGAAACGTTTATTGCCTTATGATAGTGAAATTATGCATAACTTAATTATCTCCTCAACCAGACTATGAGCTCTGTGAGGCAAGAATTGTGTCTCATTTGCCTCTGAATTCACGATAAAGCACTTAGTTACTTAGCATGAGGCCTGGCTCAAAGTAAAGGCTCAATGAATGTGGAACTAAACTCAACTCTGTCTTCCTCCCAGTGCTTCTGATGAGTATAGTATTTCCACGAAGGAAAGGACTTCACATCAAGTGCCTAGTAGAGAGAGGTATTTTGGGGAGATGTATTTTCCCTATCTAAGCCTTGCCTTCCCTACCTGGTAGAGTTGTTAAGATTCAATGAGAAAAGATACATAAAGTGCCAAGCACTGTGCGTAACCATAGAAGGTGCATGCACACACACACACAAACAATAACAAAACTTGTTTCCTTTCCTCTAAAGTCACATTCTGGTTATTAACCTACAAACTATGACATTATCCTGGTCATTTAAATCATTCCAAGCAACTAAAAAAGGACCTGGTATCTATGGCTCAGGTGTGAGCCACTGCCTGGGGCTTCTGCAACACCCCATCTTTCCTCCTAAACTCACAACCTAATATTACCATACCATTCAACAGCTTGCTTACTCTTTGGGTTACCTTCCCATTAAACCTGGGCTTATAGGGATAATTCAACTAGAAGGTGGAGAGAGGTAACCGCTTCTTAGGAGGAGGGAGCTACAGAGCCATTTCCAGCCTCGCCTCACTCAGTAATCTGATTTCCCCTCCCAATTCCAGGGCATGTCTTGGCCCTGGTTCCAGGAACAGTCCTGGACAAATGTTGCCAATTCCTAACAGAGAGCATGAACCAGGGAATCAGGATCCCAAAATGGCTGTGTCCTTTATTCTATTGGCCTGAGTCTACAGTAGCTTTACCAAGAAACTAATGCAGCTTAAACTTCAAGGCTCCTCCCTCACTTCCAAAGACCCCCATGGGTGCTAAGAGTTGCTGGAATATTCTAGGTTGAGAGGGAAAGCTAGTTTGCAATCAGGGAACTTTTTTTTTTTTTTTTTTTAGAGGAAGTTTCACTCTTGTTGCCCATGCTGAAGTGCAATGGTGCGATCTCGCCTTACTGCAACCTCTGCCTCCTGGGTCCAGGTGATTCTCCTGCCTCAGCCTCCCAGGTAGCTGGGATTACAGGCATGCACCACCACACCCGGCTAATTTTTGTATTCTTAGTAGAGATGGGGTTTCACCATGTTGGCCAGGATGGTCTCGAACTCCTGACCTCAGGTGATCCACCTGCCTCAGCTTCCCAAAGTGCTGGGATTACAGGTGTGAGCCACCGTGCCCAGCCTAGGGGACATTGTTACGTAAGCTTTTCTGATAACTTGCCTAAGTAGGTTTTAGAAGAAAGTGACCTAGAGTTCTGGGACTCCACTCATTTGTTGTGATTTTGTCCTCATTCTAAATGAATATTCAATGAATACTCAATTTGGTGTTTGCAGTTACTGTAACCCCTTTTTTTTTTTTTTTTTTTTTTTTTGAGACGGAGTCTCGCTCTGTCGCTGAGGCTGGAGTGCAGTGGCGCAATCTTGACTCACTGCAAGCTCCACCTCCCGGGTTCATGCCATTCTCCTGCATCAGCCTCTCCGAGTAGCTGGGACTACAGGCGCCCGCCACCACGCCCAGCTAATTTTTTTGTATTTTTAGTAGAGACGGGGTTTCACCGTGGTCTCGATCTCCTGACCTTGTGATCTGCCCTCCTTGGCCTCCCAAAGTGCTGGGATTACAAGCGTGAGCCACCACGCCTGGCCTGTAACCCCTTTTTTTCTTTTCTCTCTTTTTTTTTTTTTTTGAGACAGAGTCTCACTCTGTCGCTTAGGCTGGAGTACAGTGGCGCAACCTCAGCTCACTGCAACCTCCGCTTCCCAGGTTCGGGTGATTCTCCTGCCTCAGCCTCCCAAGTAGCTGCAATTACAGGTGCGTGCCACCACGCCTGGCTAATTTTTGTATTTTTATGGCTAATTTTTGTATTTTCATGATCCGTCCACCTTGGCCTCCCAAAGTGCTGGGATTACAGGCGTGAGCCGCCGCAGCCTGCCAGCTTTTTTTTTTTTTTTTTTTTTTTTAACAAGGTCTCACTCTGTCACCCAGGCTAGAGTGCAGTGGTGTGATCACAGCTCACTGCAGCTTCCATCTCCTGGGCTCAAGCGATCCTCCCACCGAGGCCTGCAGAATAGCTGGGACTACAGTCACATGCTACCACGCCCAGCTAATTTTATATTCCTTTTTTCTTTTCTTTTCCTTTTTTTTTTTTGAGGTGGAGTCTCATTCTGTCACCCAGGCTGGAGTGTAGTAGCACGATCTTGGCTCACTGCAACCTCCACCTCCCGGGTTCAAGCAGTTCTCCTGTCTCAGCCTCCTGAGTAGCTGAGATTACAGGCGCACACCACTACACTTAGCTAATTTTTGTATTTTTCATAGAGACAGGGTTTCACCATATTGGTCAGGCTGGTCTTGGGCTCCTGACCTCAGGTGATCCACCCACCTCAGCCTCCCAAATATATTCTTTTTCTTAAAGGTGGCCCCACAAAACACTGGATTCCAGGCTGAGTCAGGCCCTTCTCCAATCTGTGTCTACTTTTCTACAATGCTTCCCTCTCCTGCAGCTCACCAGAAAGTCACAAGTAGGATGAGAGGGGCTCCGCAGGGATGTGGAGGTGACCACATGCAAGATAGAATTGCTATCGCCACTTGCATTCCTTCTACCCCAGGCACACATTGGATGCCTTGCAGTGATTCTTCTTCCACAAATGCTGGGATTCTCCAGCATTCCCAGTGCTTCTATTTGAAATAGTTTTCAGGATATCCTGAATCCAGGATAATACCCATCCTGAATTGAGCATTGGACATCGTATTAGTTGAGATTCTTTTGGTTGCAAGCGACAGCAACCCAATTTAAACAAGCAGAAGGAAAAAGGTGAGAACTAGACTTTGAACCAGGGTTAGATAAAGGGAATAACTGATTTGCAAATGGAAAGGTAGTCTGTAAGAATTTACTTAATAAAATATTTGGGGTTTTGAATAGAATTTGTTTGTGAAAAACAGCACTCTGTTCTCAGCTAAGCAGTAACAATTATGGCATTCTTTGATTATTTCAATTCTGGTTTTTTTTTTTTTTTTTTTTTTGAGATGGAGTTTTGCTCTTGTTGCCCAGGCTGGAGTGCAATGGTGCAATCTTGGTTCACCGCAACCTCTGCCTCCCAGGTTCAAGTGATTCTCCTGCCTCAGCCTCCCAAGTAGCTGTGATTACAGGCATGCGCCACCAGGCCTGGCTAATTTTGTATTTTAGTAGAGATGGGGTTTCACTATGTTGGCCAGGCTAATCTCGAACTCCCGACCTCAGGTGATCCACCCTCCTCGGCCTCCCAAAGTGCTGGGGTTACAGGCATGAGCCACTGAGCCCGGCCCAAATGGTTATTTCTATGTAAACAGACAATTTTTAAATAATGTGAAAATACAGGAGTGTTTTGGAAATACCGAGGTGGGAACACCGGCCCGCTGTGGCCAGGACGATGACGCATAATGAGAAGGTAGCACTTGCGGTTGAGAAGTGAGGCTGGAGAGACACAGCGGCCTGGCATATGGGACTTGTAAATGCAGGTTAGTTTGGGCTCTGTTGAGGGATAATGAGAAGACATTTATAAGTTGTGCAGTTCCATTAGATGGTCAGATTTATTTTTGGAGAGATCCTGAATGGGAACGGATTTGGGGGTGCATACGGAGCAAAATGGAGACAAGGAGATCAGTTAGGAAGCTGCTGAGATGATGCAGAGGAGAGATATTTTTTAAAGGCAGGAGTCCGGAGGATGAGAGGAGAAAACAAATTCAAGACAGGTTCAGGAAGTACATGGGCAACCTGTGGTAATTATTTGTTGTCAGAGCAATATGGGAGAAGACACTAGGATGCTCCCAGATATTTAGTTTCAATGACCGGGTGGTGCCTACAATTCACTGAAAGAAAGAATACAAGAGGAGAAGCAGGTTGGCTAGGAGGATGGAGAACTAAGTCAGTGGCAGCCCTGGAATTCTCTATGGAAGAGATTCAGTCAGAAGGCATGTGGGATTTGTCTTGAAATTATAGTTACAATTATAAGCATTCTGCATTTATTTAGCATGCAATGTTCAGATAGGATAGCATGGATGCGGATTATTTGAAGGCCTTCTCAATAGAAGTTTAATCACCTTGTTTAGGCAGACAAGGATATATGAATAACATAAATGTTTTGCATTCAAAGGGAATTTACCAGGCAAATAATAAACTGAAGACCTCGTCTTGCATTATATTTTCCTAAAGGTTTGTTTGCTTAGCTACTTGGTGGTCAAATATTTCAGTTTATTTCTGTTCTACTCTAAATGGCTTCATTTCTAGAAAAGTTGCTGTATTTCGTTTTATATCATTTGTTTTCAAATAAGTTTAGGGTAAAATCCTCTCATAGCATTTTTTTTTTTTTTAATAATGAAGACCCTTCTGAGGGTACTATGTTTAACAAAATCAAACTCATTCTTTTTCGAGGTAATCTGTTTCTAGGAATTACTGAAAGGTAAAAGGAAGATTTCCATGACATGTTTGGTTTTTAGCACCTGAATCAGACCTTGACAGAGCTGTGCAATTACAAATAGAAGCCACATCTTACTGTTTTAATACTTCTTGAAGCTGTAGCATGGATGACAGAATGTCACATCCTGAATTTGGCATTGGATGTTGTATTAGTTGAGATTCCTTTGGTTCCAAGTGACAGAAACCCAATTTAAACAAGGTCAAGAATAAAGGGAAGGCCAGGTGTGGTGGCTCATGCACGTAATCCCAGCACTTTGGGAAGCTAAGTTGGTGGATCACTTGAGGTCAGGAGTTCGAGATTAGCCTGGCCAACATGGTGAAACCCCATCTCTACTAAAAATACAAAAATAAGCCAGGTGTGGTGATGCATGGCTGTAATCCCAGCTACTTGGGAGGCTGAGGCAGGAGTATTGCTTAAACCCAGGAGGTGGAGGTTGCATTGAGCCAAGATGGCACCACTGTACTCCAGCCTGGGCGACAGAGTAAGACTCTATCTCAAAAAAAAAAAAAAAAAAAAGAATAAAGGGGAAATTGAGCAAACCAAGGAAAAGATAACTATGGAGCCTTGGGAATGACAAGATCCAGGAACCGTCACACTGGCAGAACACTCTGTCTCTCTCATTTCAACTCTTTGCTTCCCAGTGCCTGTTGGCTTCTTTCTCTCCTAGAGCAAACAGACTTTCTTCACACGAGAGGGAAGAGAGGGCCTGTTGGACTCATTCTTCCAGCTCAGCCACCAGTAAGAGAAGAGAATCTCTTTCCAAGATCTGGTTTTAGCAGTCTCAGGGAAGAAGAATTCTGATTGTTCTGGCCTGGTTCACAAACCCACTTCTTGAACCAATCACTGCACCTAAAGGGGCAGGGTCTGTATCAGAAGAAAGGATAGAAGCACATACAGACGGCCAACCATCCAACCCGTGAAGTAGGTGGGCTTGGGTGGCTGTGGGACATCCACGTGAGGCAGTGAGGCAAGATCTGGACACATGAGCCTGAGGCTCAGAGGACAGCACTGAACTGAAGACATTCTGTCCGATGGCTCAGAAAGTCACTGATTGCCTTGACAAAATTAATGGCAGGATTTATTCCACAAGCTCAGTAGATAGATTAACCCATGATCTTTATTCTCAGATAACCCTTCATATGTGTGTTAATAGAGGCTTAACTAGGATCAGACAGTGAAGTTAATAGTTATAAAATAAATTGTTTTTACAAGAAAGCAGGCCAGGCGCAGTGGCTCATGCCTATAATCCCAGCACTTTGGTAGGCCGAGGTGGGCAGATCACTTGAGGTCAGGAATTTGAGACCAGCCTGGCCAACATGGCAAAACACTGTCTTTACTAAAAATACAAAAATTAGCCAGGCATGGTGGTGCACACCTGTAATTCCAGATACTCAGGAGGCTGAGGCACTAGAATCACTTGAACCCGGAAGGCGGAGGTTGCAGTGATCTGAGATTGCACCACTGCACTCTAGCCTGGGTGACAGAGTAAGACTCTGTTTCAAAAAAAATTTTTTTTAATAAAAATAGATAACTTTTTTTTGAAAAAAAGAATGTCGGCCGGGTGCAGTGGCTCACTCCTATAATCCCAGCACTCTGGGAGGCCAAGGCAGGTAGATTTCTTGATGTCAGGAGTCGAGACCAGCGTGGCCAACATGGCGAAACCTGTCTCTACTAAAAATACAAAAATTGGCTGGATGTGGTGGCAGGCACCTGTAGTCCCAGCCACTCAGGAGGTTGAGGCAGGAGAATCACTTGAATGCAGGAGGTGGAGGTTGCAGTGAGCCAAGATTGCACCACTGCACTCCAGCCTGGAAGACAGAGTGAGACTTTGTCTCAAAAAAAAAAAGTCAAAAAAAAAATGTAAACTCCACGAGAGCACAAGTTTTTGTCTGCTGTACTCACTGTTGTGTTGTCAGTGTCCAGAGCAGTGCCTGTTCATGTCACTAGTAGGTGCTCAATAAATGTTGAAAGAATGAATGAGCAAATAAGCAAACAATATTTATTCTGTCCATAAATCCTTAGGAGGGCAGAAATTATGTACAAGTTAATTATACCAAATTCTAATTTTTGGTTCATATTTCTGGGCTATTAGTATTTGTGTGTGTGTGTTAGTGAGTGTAGGAGCCTTTTCTTCTCCATCATCTATTTTTAAAATTGTTATAGCTTTAAGAAGTACTAAAATGATGAGATGTGATTTCTGTTTGTAATTGCACAGCTCTTTCAAAGTCTGATTCAGGTGCTAAAAATCAAATACGGTATGTACAACTTCCCTTTACTTTTCAGTAATTCCTAGAAACAGAATACCTTGAAAAAGAATGAGTTTGATTTTGTTAAACATAGTACCCTCAGAAGGGTCTTCACTATTAAAAGGAAAAAAAAATTCTATGAGAGGATTTTACTCTGAACTTACTTGAAAACAAATGATGTAAGAGGAAATATGACAACTTTTCTAGAAATGAAGCCATTTAGAGCAGAACAGAAATAAATTAATTGGGAATATTTTACCGCCAAGTAGCTAAGTAAATAAACCTTTATGAAAATATAATGTGAGACGAGGTCTTCGGTTTATTATTTGCCTGGTGATTCCCTTTGTATGCAGAACATTCGTGTTATTCACATATCCTTGTCTGGTTAAAAGTGGTGATTACACTGCTATTGAGCATCAGGGCAAGCAAGTTGTGTTTATTCCCACAGAATGTTTTGTTTTGTCTCCAATTTTATTTGTGGCCATATAGAAGTAAGCTACTTCTGATGTGACATGGAAAACTTTACACAGAAAAATCTGTATTTTCACATCCTTTGGAGGGCTTTATTTTTGCTAAAAAGTAGAATTCACACAGGCAAAAAAAAAAAAAAGCACATGCAAAATATTTTTATGCACACCTTTAACACGCTACATTCCACTTCTGAAATTTTTCCAAAAACAAAACAATAAATCCCAAATACTGAGTTAAAAAGTTAACATTATAAAAGCTAGGTTCCTAACACAAACACTGCAGATATAAGCTGCAGATATAAGTCACTCCATTGCAAAAAGTTGTGGTTATAATTTTTTTTTTTTTTTGCAACGGAGTTTCACTCTTGTTGCCCAGGCTGGAGTGCAATGGCATGATCTCGGCTCACTGCAACCTCCGCCTCCAGGATTCAGGAGATTCCTGCCTCAGCCTCCCAAGTAGCTGGAACTACAGGCGCCTGCCACCACACCCGGCTAATTTTGTGTATTTTTAGTAGAGATGGGGTTTCACCATATTGGCCAGGCTGGTTTCAAACTCCTGACCTCAGGTGATCCACCTGCCTCGGCCTCCCAAAGTGCTGGGATAACAGGCGTGAGCCACTGCGCCTGGCCTATAAATGTTAAATTAATGTCAACAATGAGGAGACAAGAACTGTAGCTCCAAAGTGTGCTCCCCACCATGGATTATGAAAAATTTTGTTTAGTGTTGTAGGACATCCACAATGTAAACGAACTAGACACAGCCTTACTCCTGACACTACACCAGACTCACAGACACTGAGTGAACCACATTCAAAACTACCTTCTTTTCCTACTACCTTTTAAGTGTTTTTTTTTTTTTTTGCTAGTTTTGTCTTTTTGGCAAATAAGAGTCCCTCAGAATCTACAATTGCTCTGAAATGCAGAAAAATTGATTCAATAAAGGACTGTGGTGAAACTGTCCTTTGAGATATTTTACTTTTCTTCTTAATGATCATACACTTTTTAATGATCGTGTGTGTGTGTGTGCATGTGTGTGTGTAAAACCTTTAAAAAGAGATTTTGGAAACTGAATTCTGGGAACTTTTTTTTTTTTCTTTCCTCAAGACTAGTCCCTGATAATTGAATAGATAGTTTTTTGAGAAAACGACTTAGAGCCTGTCAGTACAGTCAGTAACAACCTCCTTGTCCCTGCATATTTGAACTTTCCAAAAATAACAGAATGCTGCAAGGTACTTGTCTGCAACTCCTGACAAATCTCCAGGCAGTCCCAGCAGATTTTACTCTGCCTGCTGCTTTGTATTCACCTTCTCACAGATCCAAAGGTAGGAAGGGCCCTGTGGCAGGAGCACATCCATGTCCCTCCCTGGTGCTCCCTGGGGGAGACGGGTGGCTTCGTGCTTGGAAAAAATAGGGACTTCCTGCAGCTAGGGACACAGCTAGCTGCTTCCTTCTCCCTCATGGAGAAGAGACACTCAGGTAAGATGGCAGTCCCGTGGAAGTCTCAGTCCTTAGAAGAAAAGAGTTCTAATACATTCCCATAAAACATTTCAAACGTGCAAAGAGAAAAATCCAAAACAGGAGTGAGGACAGAATAGAGTGAGTTGGAAGAGAGCCTAAATATCGTGCTCAAGTGAGAAACATCCATGCAAACTGCCGGCTTCAATGCCATGTTTTCGATGAGCATATTAACAGGGCTTCCTAAAAAGGAAAGTGACTACACTGTTTCCAACCACAGAATCTAAGCTGCCTTCTTTATCAATCACCAAACAGCTTTAAGATGCTTACCTAACTCAAACTATCACTAGTATAAAGTAGTTTGAAGGCCCCTCTACTTCAATAAATACTTAAATAATAGCTAGATCAACTCAGCTCATACATTTTCAAAATATTGGCCAAAACAGCAAATGCATATATATCAGTGCATCTGTTCCTTCCAGCAGTTAACACAATTGTACAAACTCAGTGTGCTGCGTTTAAAGGAACATTTGAAAAGGATGATGCAGACCTGAAGGTGGGAGGTCCTGCCTCCTCATGTGTTCTTACTGAGGGTAGCAGAAAGTAAGTTTCCTCTTCCCCACCCAGAGTTTGGGCATGTGAGCCTATTCTGCCATCCTGTTTCAGACAGTCTCTCTGTCTCTCTTCTTTTCCACAGGCTACCAAGCCTGTTTGAGATGGAGGGTACTGGGGGAGACGTCATAAGTGAGCAGTCACAGGTTGGGGTGAAATTCATGCACATGACTAGACACTCATGCTAATGAACCCTTAAAGCTAAACAAAGGCCAAAGACAACTCAAAGCCTTTAAAAAATCTCTCACACACCACAGAGCAAAATTGGAAAAACCCAATTCTACTTTCCCATCACAATTCAAAAAGGAGCTAAGCCTTCTGGGGATGTTGGATGTTTCGGACTGAGAGAGGGTGGCTGACAGGGCCATCTTTTCTCAGCGGTCTGCAACCTGAGCCAGAGCCCTTCCTGGAGCCCTGGCAATTGCCCAGTGGCTCCCAGAAGACATCTCTTTGGACGTCCGGGCTCCCATTAGAAGGTTTTAAGTTTGTTCAAGGTCTGAAGTCTGATGCGCAGAGGTAGCTCCATGACGCTAGTAATGGAATAACACTTCCTTTTTTGGTGAGGAAAGCCCAGTGGGTCTTAGCTAACAAGCTCTCAGCTATGACTCTAAAAATACCCTGCACTGAGTGCTGTTTGGCACTTCAATTTGTTTGCCAGGGGAGCGCTTAAGAACTCCGCAGAATGCTTCAGATTCTCCACAGCTGCTCTGAGCTCTGTCCTTCTCTGGTGACCACAGCAAGTGTATCGCTTTGGGAAAGCTGCTTGTTGCTTTTCACTTTTGAGTTCTTGGAATTCTGCTCTAAATGTCTGAAGTACAATTCCAGTCTTGGATTAATAACTAGTTTGGTTTTGAGTCTTCATTTGGCTCCTAGTCTGAACTATGCAAATACACGATCTGTGTACAGAAGAAAAAACCTAAAATTATACTTCCAAAGGGCTCAGTCGCTTCCTTTCTCTCCCCATTCCCCTCAGAAGAAACATCAGCCTCCCGAATCCTTTGTTGCCAGCAGCAGGAGCAGCTCCGGGCCTCGTCAGCACAGGCAGCCTTGGCCGCCTACAAGTTGATGGTGTGTGCGTGCTTCTTGCACAGGGGTCTGTCCTTCTTGGAGTAGAACGGCTGCCCCTCCAGATTCACATGGCAGACCTGGAGCAGAGAACAGACCTGCGTGAGACCCACGTGGCGCGGGACATGCGCAGATTTCAATCACTTTTTTAAGAAAACGCCCTGGCCAGGCGCGGTGGCTCAGTCTTTAATCGCAGAACTTTGGGAGGCCAAGGCGGGCAGATCACTTGAGGTCAGGAGTTCGAGACCAGCCTGGCCAACATGGCGAAACTCCACCTCTACTAAAAATACAAAAATTAGCCAGGGGCATGTTGGCATGCGTCTGTAATCCCAGCTACTCAGGAGGTTGAGGCAGAAGAATCTCTTGAACTCGGGAGACAGAGGTTGCAGTGAGCTGTGATTGTGCCACTGCACTCCAGCCTGGGCAACAGAGCAAGACTGTCTAAAGCAAACAAACAAACAAATAGCCTTGCCCCATGCATTCCAGAGAAAAGGCAACAGCCTATTTCTCCCACTATGAATTCTTAACGACAGAAGCAGAGTACATGAGTTGGACTATATAAAAACTAAGATTCCTGAAGAACAGAATAAAATCAAATGAAATTAATTAAATTTAATTAATAGAGAAAATATAGGAATAGAGAAGTAATAGAGAAAATATAGGAATAGAGAAAATATACACTACGAAGCTGACCAATTCAAGCTATCCAAAATGTATAAAGAGTCAATACAAGTTCACAAGTCAATATGCCACACAGAGGATTCACATCTAAAGAAAATCATTAGTAAACTAACAAACACATCAGAGAAGATTGTACTCACTAATAATTAAAGAAAAAGCAAATTAAAACTCCCCTGACTCCAGGCGCAGTAGCTGATGCCTGTAATCTCTACACTTTGGAAGGCCAAGGCAGGAGGATCGTTTGAGGCCAGGTGTTTGAGACTAGCCTGGGCAACATAGAGAGCCTCTGTCTCTACCAAAAAAAAAAAAAAAAAAGAAAGAAAGAAAAGAAAAGAAAATTAGTTAAAAAAATTACAAGAAAAACTGCCCTGAGATACCACTGGACACATATTAATCTAGCAAGACAAATAAAACAAAAAAACCTCAATGGCCTGTCACCTTTAACCTAACATGCCTGTAGCCAAAACGCTTAAAAAAAAAAAAAAAAAGTATTCAGTCAAAAATCAGCAATGCCAAAAAGGAACTAGGCCTACTCGTGCACTGCTAGAGACACGTGAGTGAGTTCAGTGTTCCATAGGGAATCTGGCCATGTTGAACAAGAACCATTGAGATGTGACTACCCTATAACCCAGTCATGCCACGCTAGAGAATTTCATCCTGCAGAAGCAACTCTGCAGAACAAGAAAACAACCTGTGCTCAACTAGAAACTGAAAACTACTAAAATTTCTCTCAACAGGGAGATGATGCAGTAAATTTTCATGTTGTATTTTTCCAATGGAATGCCACCATTTAAAAAGAGATATGGCCAGGCATGGTGGCTCATGCCTGTAATCCCAGCACTTTGGGAGGCCGAGGCGGGAGGACCACGAGATCAGGAGTTTGAGATCAGCCTCACCAACATGGTGAAACCTCGTCTCTACTAAAAATACAAAAATTAGCCGGGTGTGGTGGTGCGCACTGGTAATCTCAGCTACTCAGGAGGCTGAGGCAGGAGAATCACTTGAACCCGGGAGACGGAGGTTTCAGTGAGCCGAGATCGCGCCACTGTACCCCAGCCTGGGCGACAGAGCGAGACTCCGTCTCAAAAAAAAAAAAAAAAGGTAGATATGGAAAAGTATGCAGAAAAATATACAAAAAAACAAAAGAGATTAAATTCTTTTTCTTTTCTTTTTTTTTCTTTTTGAGACGGAGTCTCACTCTGTCACCCAGGCTGGAGTGCGGTGGCGCAATCTCAGCTCACTGCAACCTCTGCCTCCCGGGTTCAAGCAGTTCTCCTGCCTCAGCCTCCCTAGTAGCTGGGATTACAGGCGCCCACCACCATACCCAGCTAATTTTTTTGAAACAGGGTTTCACCATGTGGGCCAGGCTGGTCTCAAACTCCTGACCTCAAGCAATCCACCTGCCTTGGCCTCCCAAAGTGCTGGGATTACAGGTGTGAGCCACCACGCCCAGCCCAAGAGATGAAATTCTATATCCCCATGATGACAACATATAGTCTGAGGCTGGAGGCGTCCCAGAAAGAAGAGAACTAATTAATATTTGTGGGGGCTACCATGGACAAAGCAGGATGCCAGACACTCTATATACAGCAGCTCATTTAATTCTCATGAAAACCTTATAAGGTAGGTATGCCTTTCTCCCACTTCACAGCTGAAAAAACTGGGGCTCAGAGGGCCCATATGTCTTCCTTAAGTCACAGACCTAGTAAGTTGTAGGCTGGGAATCTCTGTCCATGTCTATAAGACTCCAGTTCTATGCTAATTTTTCCCCTACCCCATAGAAGAAAGGGGCTGTGTTTACTTGAAATTGATCTGGGTTCATGGGTTTGTACAGAGGTAGCCCTCTGAGTTTGCTGGACTACTAGTATGTAAGCTGGGCCCTGGGTTGGCAATATGCCAGTAGATCAGAGTCTGCCAGGAAGTCACATTGGCTGGCATGGGTCCCAGCCTAGGAGAGGGCAGTGAAGATCCCTGCTGGGGGGCAGAATTGGGAGCCATCTCCAGGACACTGACATCAGAAGGAGTGCACGTGGAGTCCCCACATACAGGTATCCCCCATGGAGACAGAGAAATCACCCCCCTGAGTTGAGCTTGGGGCACTATGCATGTATCCAGTCCAAGAGAGTTGGAAAGGAAAAGGGCACCACGCTGGCCCCATGTGCAAGGCTCTGATGGTCCAGCTGGGGACGTTATACCTAGGATCACACAGGGCTTCCAGTGGGTCCTGGGAGCCAATGAGCTGCAAAAGTGTTTGAAAACATCCCAGGTGGATGCAGAGATGCTGAGTATATGTGGGTCTCAAGCTGCTGGTGACAATTTAAAGACTATGCAAAAAGATGGACACCCAAGATCTAACTGGTGAGAATGGGCTTTAGGGAAGACAGAAAGGCATCTCTGGAATGAGTCAGCCTGTCAATGACTGCAGCTGTGGCTGGGAGACCATACCTGGACTGGGACAATGCTGGTTGCTTGTGAGAACTTTGGGATGAGTCAGGCTGGGGAGAGAAGGTGTTCAGGGACTGAAGACCAACAAATGAGAAAGGGACAGAACCTCAAAGATGGCTAATAGGTGAGATGGGGCTGAGGGTGGGAACCCTCATAGGGAGTTGTGCCCAGTGTCTTCTTGGTGCAAGGTGGCTTCATGGTGGAGGAGGCCTTCTGCCCACCCAGCACAGGGGGCAACAGGGATGGTCCAACCCCCAGGCTCTGTGGCTGGGTGACATCAGGGCCTGGCTATAAAAGGGTGGTGACCATGGACAGTGCTGACTGCAAGTCCCAGCAGAGTTAGGGTAATAAACTAGCCCAGCTGCAGCAGCCCCTAGGTCTGCCTACAAAAGTTATATCACCGCCCATCCCCTCCTGATACCCACACCAGTGGGGAATGGCAAGACTTAGAGCAAAAGAGGGATGGGTAAGACATTTTTCCTCCACTAAGGTCGGACCCTTTCCATTGGAACTCAAGTGTCAATGCCAGATAAAAGCTTAACTTTCACCCTGACCCACACTGCACTTCTCAGGCTCCCAGCCTTCACTTTATATGCTTTGGGCTTGAGGGATACTGTCCTGTTCTACTTTTGAATTGTTCACATCTGTTGCTCTGTTCACCTTTCAAGATTCTAGATTCCGTCAGGGTAGAGACTTGTTCTGGAACACTCTTGTACTGTCCAAATGCCAGGAATATTTGGTAAACTGAGTTAGTCTAAAGAATGTGCTATCCGGAGATCTCACTGGTGAGAAAACAGCACATCAGCTGGGAGAGCTACTCCAGATCTTTCTCTTACTAATTTTTTGGAAGTTACAGGAAAATACATGCGCATCACAAGTGATTTGGAAATATGAAGTGACAGAAAGAGGACCAAAAAAAAAAAAAATCCCTCAAGTCCCTCAAAGTTTTTCAATCAAAAGATTTCTTCTCAATGTTAAGACCATGTTCCGGCTGGGTGCAGTGGCTCACGTCTGTAATCCCAGCACTTTCGGAGGCCGAGGTGGGTGGCTCGTGAGGTCAGGAGTTCAAGACCAGCCTGGCCAAGATGGTGAAACCCCGTCTCTACTAAAAATACAAAAATTAGCCAGGCATGGTGGCGGGCGCCTATAATCCCAGCTACTCAGGAGGCTTAAGGCAGAGAATTGCTTGAACCTGGGAGGTGGAGGTTGCAGTGAGCCAAGATCACACCACTGCACTCCAGCCTGGGCGACAGAGCAAGACTTTGTCTCAAAAAAAAAAAAAAAAAAAAAAAAAAAAAGAACCATGTTCCACTTTGCTATATGTTGACAGAGCAGTGAGTACCATGCAGGCTGGTTTGGAGGGAGACCTAACAATCTCCATGTTGATCCCCCAAAGGGCAGTGCTATGGGCCTCTCACAGGCTGGACTTCACTCTCTGGAACTTATTTGTAATATCAGCCTTAGCCACCCCAAGCTTTATGGCTTCTTCTGGTCTCTCTCTTGGACTTTTGCTGTTGTGACTCAGCTGAAATTGCGAGGCTTGCAGAAGCAGACCCACACTCACCTTTGCCACGGTTCCCTCTGCATGTGACACAGACCTCTCATCAGCCTGCCCATGGAAAACAGGCCTTCTGTGCCATTGTCTTCCTGGACCTTCCCCAAGTCTCTTGGATCCTTCCAGAAGTTGGGTAACCAGATGTGCAGGCAGTGCCTCAGGACTAGACAAGCCATGGCTTGAATGTAAGTTTCAGAGAGCCCTGTGCTGTGCCTGACACAGGGAAGCTATGACTCTGCAGGGGACAACTCCAAAGCCAGTATACTTAAACCATTGTCTCTTTTTGGAGGGGACTTATTTAAAACACCCTAAAAGACAACTAGAGAATCTGTTCAAAGACCTAGAAAATCAGAGTGTTAAGGGGTTGAATTGTATTCCACAAAATTCACATGCCAGAAGGCAGAGTTTGCAGTGAGCCGAGATCATGCCATTGCACCCCAGCCTGGGCAACAAGAGTGAAACTCCATCTCAAAAAAAAAAAAAAAAAAAAAAAGGAGACCCACACAGAGACAGACACACTCAGAGGAGAATGTCATGTGAAGACACACACAGAGGGGACAGCCTTGTGACAATGGAGGCAGGGATTGGAGTTACACAGCTGCAAGCCAAGAAATGCCAAGGATTGCTAGCAACCGCTAGTAGCTCGGAGAGAGAGTATGGCTTCCTGTCAGCACCTTGATTTAGGACTTCTGGCCTCCTGAACTGTGAAAGCATTCATTTCTGTTGTTTGAGCCATCAGTTTGCAGTAATTTGTCAAGACAGCCCTAGCAAACCAACACACAGAGTGAATACAGTGCGTCCCACAGATGACGGGGGTATGGAAGTGAAGTGTGGAACCAAAAGTATATGGCCGTAAACTTTATGACTAGGGTCATCCTATGTCAGAAGTCTATAAAAATTATTCAAGTAAAAACTGTACAGATATTTCATACATTTCCAAAATTTACCTTGAGACACTCTGGTTAAAAAAAAAATAGGCCGGGCGCGGTGGCTCACGCTTGTAATCCCAGCACTTTGGGAGGCCGAGGCGGGCGGATCACGAGGTCAGGAGATCGAGACCACGGTGAAACCCCGTCTCTACTAAAAAATACAAAAAATTAGCCGGGCGCGGTGGCGGGCGCCTGTAGTCCCAGCTACTCGGAGGCTGAGGCAGGAGAATGGCGTGAACCCGGGAGGCGGAGCTTGCAGTGAGCCGAGATTGCGCCACTGCACTCCAGCCCGGGCGACAGAGCGAGACTCTGTCTCAAAAAAAAAAAAAAAAAAAAAAAAAAAAAAATAGTAGAGGTGTCTTAATTTTCCCAAATCAGCCAGGCGTGGTGGCCCACGCCTGTATTCCCACAACTTTGGGAGGCCGAGGTGGGTGAATCACCTGAGGTCAGGAGTTTGAGTCCAGTCTGGCCAACATGGTGAAATCCCCTCTCTACTATAAATACACAAAATTAGCCAGGCATGGTGGCATGTGCCTGTAGTCCCAGCTACTCGGGAGGCTGAAGCAGAAGAATCGCTTGAACCCAGGAGGCGGAGGTGCAATGAACTGAGATCATGCCACTGTACTCCAGCCTGGGCAACAAGAGCAGACACTCCATCTTGAAAAAAAAAAAAATTCTCAAATCAAGATTAGTCAATGACAGATTGACATTAGGGGGCTTTCTCAGGGATGATTGTTTCCTACCTCTCCTTCAGAGTCTAAATGTCTGTAGGCTCACCATCATGTGCCCACCCCAACCCAAAACCCTCAGAAGGAAAATGCCAGTCTCATACTAAAAGTGACCTGGCTGTTCAGCAGAAATAAGTAGCACACAGTTAATAGTTAATCCAGGGCTTATCTCCTGGCAGCTATATATCAGGAAAGGACCACTTAGGAAAATAAAATGGTACTCAGTCTTGCTTTCCAAAGGTTCTACCAAGAGAAACCCTATCTCAGCTTTTCATAGGATTAGTCAGCTCCAATCTAGTGTTTGGGGTAACAATTTGGAGGGGAAAACCTTCAAGTCACTCCATCATATCTGAAGTGACATATAACCATGGGGAGTCAACTGCCGCTCTCAAAGCCAAGCATCATCGGCTGCTTTTGCCCGCTGACAACACTGCTGGTGAGACAAGCCGCTAGTTTGCCAAACCCTGGGACACTCTGTTGTCCTTAACGAAATGGAAAGTAACAAAGCCACATTGGTTTATAAATAATTATTAGGAATGAAACTTTGTTCGACTGTGATGTATCAAGGCATCATGGTGTTTGCCAGCTTTTAAAAATGATCAGGATGTCAGAAAGCTAGCGTGGCAAGGTATGTAGAGGTTGGTCATCTGGCTCCCACTTCCTCCCTCCCGCCTCTTCTCAGAAAGCCAGAGCCCCAAGCTAGAGACATACTGCGCAAATGAAGCAGGTGTCGTGCCAGGTGTGGCCCAAGGCTTCGATAAACTTGTCGCCAGCCTCCACGGGGAAATCGCAGCCATGGCACTTGGTGCTGAACAGATTGATGTAGTCTGAAATGAAAAGCAGAGTGAAGACCATGCACCCAGTGGGGCAGCGGGGACCCAAAGCCAAGACAAACCCCAAGTCAGTGGGCAGGAGCAGGGGGTGAAATCTAATTGGTTGTTTGTCATCTCACAGATGAAATACTCAGTTACATGACTGATAGTTTTCCATTTTCCAATCATTGCATTGATGTTGTTCAGACCCAGGCTTAGACACCATCTTGTGCTGGTTTGATTTGCAAACACTTTCTGGAATTGTCATCAACCTTCTGCAGGGAGATTGTCTCCTCTGCTTCTGTCACCTCTAATAGACCAAACAGATCAAGCCCCAAAGAGAAAACAATCCACATTTCCAAACATCTATGCTTAGTTTGGAAGAATGAGGGTCCAACGTATTTAAGATTTATAGAATTTTCTTTGCTTGGCCATTCTTCTGTCATGGGGCATTTGTGTTGACAACAAGTTTTTACTACTATAAACAGTATTTGAACTACTTTATTGGGGCATGCCCACCTCCTCCTCCTTCCCTACCCCCAACCAAGGAGATAATGCTATTAAATATTATTGATATAATGCTTTGCAATTTACTAAGCATTTTCACATGGATGGTGTTATTTACAAGCATCTCAATGTCAGGGACTACATCTTAGCTTTCTTTGCACTCCCAGCACAATGCCTGACACACAGTCAATATCCAAAACATATATAGGGAATGAACGCATTAACCAATCAATCAGTTCATCAATGAATGAAACTGATCATCACAAAATCCCTCAGAAATTGAACTATTATTATCTTTTTGTTTTGTTTTATGGATGAGAAAATTGAGACTCAAAAAGGTGAAAGGCCCAGCCAGCATCCCACAGCTGAGGCACAGTGGGTCAGGTTCTGTGCTCCTTCACCAGGGCAGCTGTCCTCTCTAGGCCCAAAGGGGTTACAGCTCTACCACACTGGCTGTAGAACATCTCTAGATTATTCTAGAAAAGCTCCAACCCGTTTACAAAGCCTTCATCCCTCCTGAGAAGTGTACGCATTCCTCCATAACTCTTCCACAGTTGGCTTTTTCTTAAGTGATTTCCTGTTCTTCTTGTGGATAGTATGTCCATTCATTGTCTTAGACCACATCTTACTGAGTGCCAGTGTGCCATGGGGGTTACAAAACTGGACTCTGAATAAAGGAAGAGCTGGGTTCAAATCCCAACTCTATTAAGCAACGTTCATACCTGGGGCAAGTGGTGTAACTTCTCAAGGCCTCAACCTTCTCATCTATATAATGGGAATAATTATTGTACCGAACTCATGGGGTTTTGAGTGGATTAAATAAGATAATGTAAGTGAAGTATTTGGCACAAACACTCAAAAATGTTGGCTCTTATTTTGAAAGTCTTCATAACTGATGCAAGGAGGGAAAGGAACAATGATTTGAGTGCCATTGTGCCTCCTGTTTAATCCTCATGACATCTCTGTGAAGAGATAATATTCCCTATTTATTTATTTTATTTATTTATTCATTTTTATTTTTTATTTTTTTGCAACGGAGTCTCACTCTGTCACCAGGTTGGAGTGCAGTGGCATGATCTCGGCTCACTGCAACCTCCGTCTCCCGGGTTTAAGCAATTCTCCTGCCTCAGCCTCCCAAGTAGCTGGGAGGACAGGCACGTGCCACCACACCCAGCTATTTTTTTTTATTTTTAGTAGAGATGGGGCTTCACCATGTTGGCCAGGATGGTCTCGATCTCTTGACCCTGTGATCCGCCCGCCTCGGCCTCCCAAAGTTCTGGGATTACAGGCGTGAGCCACCACGCCCAGCCTATTTATTTATTTATTTATTTTTATTTTTATTTTTTTTGAGACGGAGTTTTTGCTCTTGTTGCCCAGGCTGGAGTGCAATGGCACGATCTCGGCTCACCGCAACCTCCGCCTCCCAGGTTCAAGCGATTCTCCTGCCTCAGCCCCCCGAGAAGCTGGGATTACAGGCACGTACCACCACGCCCGGCTAATTTTGTATTTTTAGCAGAGATGAGGTTTCTCCATGTTAGTCAGGCTGGTCTCGAACTCCCAACCTCAGGTGATCCGCCCACCTCAGCCTCCCAAAGTGCTGGAATTACAGGCGTGAGCCACTGTGCCCGGCCTCTATTTATTTTTTGAGGCAGACTCTCACTCTGTCACCCAGGTGGAGTGCAGTGGCACAATCTCAGCTCACTGCAACCTCTCCCCCCCAGGGTTCAAGCAGTTCTCCCACCTCAGCCTCCCAAGTAGCTGGGATTACAGGCACGTGCCACTATGCCTGGCTAATTTTTGTATTTTCAGTAGAGACGGGGTTTCACCATTTTGGCCAGGCTGGTCTTGAACTCCTGACCTCAAGTGATCCACCCGCCTCGGCCTCCCAAAGTGCTGGGATTACAGGCATGAGCCACCGCGTCCAGCCTAGTATTCCCATTTTAATGGGGAGTAAACTGACTGGAGAGGTGCCATCACAGAAGTCATAAGGAGTAGCCCCAGTCCTCATGGACTCCAACGTTCATCTTCCTTCTATGGCTTTACACTGTCTCCAGCTCCTTATCAGCCTGGCATTGAGCTTTGATCAGTTACACTTATCTCTTGCATATGTTTTCCAATATATAGCTTTTCCTTTTGTGCTTAATTGTAGCTTGTCATGCAAATGCTCTTATGTATCCCAGTCCATCAATCTTCTCTGATGGAACACTTAATTTCTTTAGTAGGCAGAAATGCATTGCCTTGCCAGAGCTAAGAAAACATCGTTCTGCTTCCTTTAGAAAGTTACGGCCCAGGTTGCAGTTCACTCTGTGCTCTGCAAGAACTTACTACTATCTGGTATGGGCTGACCCGTCTCCACCTGAGGAGAAGCCCTGCACCCACTTACGACTTTCTCATCACTCCCAGGTGGTCTCATGGTGCCCTGGACTTTCTCTTACACCTCCATGCCTCTGTGCAAACCAGGCCCTGGGCTTGAAAAACCATCCCCACTTTCTGTACCTGAGAGAATCTCTGCAATCCTTTGTGCTAGGCTGTCCTTCAGGGAAGTCTTCATGCCCTACATACCCCAACCAAGAGTGATGAGATGGCCTTGCTGAAGGCTTTCTCTGGGCTTCCCTCCTCCATTTATCCATGCATCCTATCCATCCATCCATTATCTCCTTTTTTTTTTTTTTTTTTTTAGATTGAGTCTTGCTCTGTCACCCAGGATGGAGTGCAATGATGTGGTCACAGT
This sequence comes from Symphalangus syndactylus, assembly GCF_028878055.3. Taxonomy (NCBI): domain Eukaryota; kingdom Metazoa; phylum Chordata; class Mammalia; order Primates; family Hylobatidae; genus Symphalangus; species Symphalangus syndactylus. Next base: position 87,213,521 of record NC_072426.2, read on the forward strand.
TCACTGCAACCTCAACTTCCTGGGCTCAAACTATCCTCCCACCTCAGGCTCCTGAGCAGCTGGGACCACAGGTGTGCACCACCACGATCAGCTACTTTAATTTTTTTTTTTGTTTTAGAGACGGGGTCTCCCTGTATTGTCCAAGCTGGTCTTGAACTCCTGGGCTCAAGGGGTCCTCCTGCCTTGGCCTCCTAAAGTACTATGATTACAGGCGTGAGCCACCAAGCTGGGCTGTGTTCCATATTTAAATAAACATAAAAATTAAATGGTTCAAACAACCTAATTAAATAGTGATTCCTTCTCTTACTGGCTTTTCCCAGATTAGGCTATTAAAATGGCTTGAATTGGCCAGGTGCGGTGGCTCACACCTGTAATCCCAGCACTTTGGGAGGCTGAGGCAGGTAGATCACAAGGTCAGGAGTTCAAGACCAGCCTGGCCAAGATGGTGAAACCCCATCTCTACTAATAATACAAAAATTAGCCAGGCATGTTGGTGGGAGCCTGTAATCCCAGCTACTTGGGAGGCTGAGACAGAGAATTGCTTGAACCCAGAAGGCAGAGGTTGCAGTGAGTCAAGATAGCACGCCACTGTACTCCAGCCTGGGTGACAGAGCAAGACTCTGTCTCAAAAAAAAAAAAAAAAAAGGCCAGGTGCAGTGGCTCACGCCTGTAATCCCAGCACTTTGCGAGGCTGAGGCAGGCGGATCAGGAGGTCAGGAGATCGAGACCATCCTGGCTAACATGGTGAAACCCCGTCTCTACTAAAAATACAAAAAATTAGCCGGGCGCAGTGGTGGGCGCCTGTAGTCCCAGCTACTTGGGAGGCTGAGGCAGAAGAATGGCATGAACCCCAGAGGTGGAGCTCGCAGTGAGCCGAGATCGCACCACTGCACTCCAGCCTGGGCTATAGAGTGAGACTCTGTCTCAAAAACAAAACAAAACAAAACAAAACCAAACAAAGGCTTGAATTTACTTCTAGAATGCCTTGTCTTGCCCACTGATTCATTTTTCTGTTTTAAATTCGATTCCATTTGATTTGGAGAATTGTCACTTTGTTTTAAAATTTGGTAGCACGGGTCTGATACTAACACATTTTTTTTTTAAGTTGGTATTTTCACTTATTTCTGCAAAAGGAGAACATTGCTGGTACCGAACAAAGTCTGTGCATGGGCCTTTTCCACAAGGAGTATAATCTAGCTCCTCATTTATTTATTCCTTCCTTTATTTCTCCCTTTAAGTCTTTCTAATTTTCTTTGACTCTCTCTTGTCCCAAGCTGAATTACTACCCTCACATTTAATGGATTTTATTGCTATCGTAAAAGGATTTCCATCCATCAAATTGCAGGTGCTCCGTGTTGAAAAGGGGTTTGGTACTTTTCTAGAGCAATGGTTCCCAAACATCAGAAGCACATGGAGGGTTTGTTGAAACACAGGGTGCCAGGCTCCCCTCCAGAGTTTCTGATTCACCAGATCTGGGGTGAGGCCTGAAGATCTGCATTTCTAACAAGTTCTCAGGTGATGTTGCTGCTGGTGTTGGGACCACACTTTGAGAAACACTTCTGATTCCCATACCTAACTGAAACACCTGGGTAGGGTGGGGCACCCTACGAAATGCTGCTTCTGTGGGTCTGAGGTAGGTCTGAAAAAATCTATTTTCTCTCTAGTTTGTTAAGTTCCCTAGGTGACCATGATGCCAGGTTTGGGAACTGCTCAGGTGCAGGTTCATCTGTGAAGGGCTGACCCTCCTACCTCTCTTCTTTATATGCAGATGTCAGCTTATCTTTGCAGCCAACTGAAGCATTTTTCAGCCTAGCCCCTATCATTCTGGCCCAATCTGCAGATTTGACAGGACTCCCTTCTGTGTCTTCTTCCAAATTGTTGATTAAAATGACGAGACGTAAAAATGAAGTTTCACCTCATACCCATTAGGATAGCTACTATTTTTTAAAAAACAGAAAATAACAAGTGTTTGCAAGGCTGCAGAGAAATTGGAACCTTTATACTCTGTTAATGGGTTTGTAACACAGTGCAGCCATTATGGAAAACAGTATGAGGTTCCTTACAAAATCAAAAATAGAACAAAATCAAAAATAGGCACGGTGGCTCATGCCTGTAATCCCAGCACTTTGGGAGGCCAAGGCAGGAGGATTGCTTGAGCCCTGGATTTCAAGACCAGCCTGGGCAACATAGCAAGACCTCATCTCTACAAAAAATTATGAAAATTAGCTAGGCATGGTAGCGGATGTCTAAAGTTCCAGCTACAGGCTGAGGTGGGAGGATCAACTGGGTCTCTCCAGTTACCTAGGTCTGAAGGTAAATCTGCTTCCTCATTGTCTTCTCTTAACACTAGACCGTCTTCTTCCTGGATATTCTTACTCAAAACATCATTTTTGAGAATCTTTTCTGGGGAGCTGCTATGATGAGGGGCAGCAGTGATAATGGAAATCTATCATTCTTTCAAAAGCCTCAGACACAAATTGCGGCTTATCTCAAATAATAGAAGTTATAATGCTTTTAGTAGAAGAATAACAGCAAGTTGTATAAGCATAACAGCTCTTTCTTTAACTACCAATCAATATCGTATGCTCTTAAGAAAAGAAAGGACTAGTATTATCTTCTCCCTTTTACAGATATAGAAACTGAAGCACGGAGTAACTAAGTGACTTGTTTCAGGTCATTCAGTTAACTTCAGAGCTGGGAAGGGCATTCACTAGTACAAGAACCCAAGACGTTTCTTTTCTTTTCTTTCTTTCTTTTTTTTTTTTTTCAGATGGAGTCTCACTGTGTCACCCAGGCTGGAGTGCAATGGCAGTATCTCAGCTCACTGCAACCTCTGCCTCCCGGGTTCAAGTGATTCTTCCACCTCAGCCTCCCGAGTAGCTGGGATTACAGACGCCCGCCATCATGCCCGGCTAATTTTTGTAGTTTTGTAGAGACGGGGTTTCACCATTTTGGCCAGGCTGGTCTTGAACTCCTGACCTCAGGCGATTCGCCTGCCTTGGCCTCTCAAAGTGCTGGAATTACAGGCATGAGCCACCGTGCCCAGCCAAGACGTTTATTTTCTAATTTACAGTCAGGGGAAAGAAGTTTTATTTTGTTTTGCTTTTTCCCTTGAGGAACTGAATGTTTTCTCCTTTCTGATTTTAAAGTAAACTAACTTACTGTGTTTCTCTTTTCGCCCTCAAATTTGCTACCCAGTTAGTCCCTGCAGCTCTGTTACTCTTCATAATCAGCATGTCTGCTTTTCCCACCTCTGATTTTCTGGTTCTACTGTCTTAGCCTTCATGTCTGTGTTACCTTTTCTGGAACCTGCTTCAAATCCTTTCTGAAGGGGGAAGTCTCTGAATAAATGAGTGACTGACTTCCACCTATCTAATGAAGTGCTTTGTCTCCTTAATTTACTACAATTTACTTGGCATTTTAAGATAACATATAGCATTTTGGGGGTACAGAGAAACTCTGAATTCACTCCGTGAGATTACAGGAATCTGAAGGAACATCAAAGTCTGATAAATATCACAGGGGCAGAGAAAGGGGTCTCGCATATTTGATGCTCTACACGCCTTCTCTGGTTTAATCCTCACCACAGCTCTGTAAGGCAGGTGTTTACAGATGAGGAAAGTAAGGCTCAGAGAAAGTTAGTAACTTGCTCAGGGTTACAAAGCAGCCCAAAGTGGAACCAGGAATACAATGAAGGACAAAGTCCACAGCCAAGGCCTTTTCAGACTAGACCTTGTGGTCTCCAAATCAAAATAACCTGAAAGGTTTCCCAAATGGTCATAAGATGCCAACTTGCGATCTACATTCTTTTTTTTTTTTTTTTTTTGAGATACAGGATCTTACTCTGTTGCCTAGGCTGAATACAGTGGTGCTATCACAGGCTATTGCAGCCTCGAACTCCTGGACTCAAGTGACCCTCCCACTTCAGCCTCCTGAGTAGCTGAGACTACAGGCACGCACCGCCACACCTGGCTAATGTTTATATTTTTTGTAGAGACTGGGTCTTGCTATGTTGCTGGTCTCAAACTCCTGGGCTCAAGCAATTCTTCTGCCCTGGCCTCCCAAAGTGCTGGGATTAAGGTGTGCGCCACCTCGCCTAACCAGATCCACATATTTGATGCATAAAAAAAAAATAAGCTATAGACTCTGCACCTCACTCTCCCCAAAGCTGCAACCATATGGGCAGGGGAGATAGTTAACTTCCTTTGTGTGATATTAGCATGATTCTGCCATTAAAAGCAAAAACAAAGGTTTCTTCCAGAAATAAAGGCTTCTGGGTGGTTGGATGTGAATGGATTAGGCAGGAGTTAGTTCCCTGTGCCTGCCCCTTTCTCCCAGGCTGCAGGGCCCCCTTACATGCCATCGAAGTGTTCCTACCTTTCTCGCAGTAGGGCTCCCCGTCTTCCATGTGGAAGAGGCTGTTCCCGAAAGGCTTCTTGCAGGCCGCACAGACGAAGCAGGTGGTGTGCCATGTCTGTCTCAAGGCATGCATTACTTCCTGGGGGAGACAGCCTAAGCTCAGGACAGAAAGGAGAGAGGGAGCGGGCTTGACTACCCCACCAGGCTCCAGCCACTGCCTGAGCATCCTACCAGGGAACAGGGCAGGAGAGCTCAGGATGCAGGCCTTGGTCACTCTGAAGAAAGACCCAGGGGCGTCAGAGAAGGGGTTGTCACTCTCCAGCTGGGTGCCAGGTTCTGTGCTTTCTTACATAAACTGTGATGCTTAATCCTCCCATTAAACCTGGGAGGAGGTACTGCTTATTACTGTCATTTGCCAAAGGGGCATTGAGGGTTAGGGCCACATTCTGGTGAGTGGTAAGGTCAGGCTGCGAAGCAACCACTTGCTTTGCAGAAGTTCCACCACCACTTCTAGCTTTGTGGAACAGGCACACAATCATCTCTTGCATCAAGTTCATTTATCCCCAAGTTTATTGGTGGCAAACCAATTCCCTTTTAGGATAAAAATGGAGTTGCTTTCTCTGTTACCAGCAATTTCTTGGCTTCCTAATGGGATCCCAAGATCTTGGGGAAGGGCTGGGGAAGAGACATAGGTCAGAGGAAAGGGAGGCCTCCCACTTACCCCCATAATTTTGGCGTTGCACTTGGCACACAGCGGGGCAAAGAATTGCTCATAACATCGCTCACAGTAAACGTTGTTCTGCTCTTCCACAAAGCACACATCTGCCAGGGAAGTCTTGCAGTAGGCACAAGTGAACTCTTCAGGGTGCCAAGAACGGCCCATGGCTACCAGAAATGGGCCCCTGGGGAAGCAGAGAACGGCACCCAGTAAGACAGCTCCCAGAACTTGGAACTAGATATTTCAAGAACCCCAACACTGTTTATACTTTTACCCAATAACTCTGAATTTTGTGACTATTCTGATGAAGTAATGTGAAATTCAGAGAAAGCTCCATGCAGAAAGGTGTTCATTGTTGCATCACTTACAATAAAGAAAATCAGGAAGCAACTCAAACATCTACCAATAGGGGACTGGGTAAACATATTATAGAATTCAGTTGACCACTGATAATGATAGTAAGAAATGCAACAATGATGATGCTGATGGCTAACATTTATTAAGTGATTACTCTGTGTCAGGCTCTATTCAAGAAGACTTTTGCATTTATTAACTTGCTTAATTCTCACAACAATCCTACGCACTAGGTACTATTATAATACCCATTTTTAGATAGGGAAATTGAGGCACACAGAGTTTGAACAACTTGTTTAAGGCCATAGGGCTAGTAAGTGGTAGACCCAGGATACAAACTTGTATTGTCTAGTTCCAGGTTAGCAGTCAGAACAGTGGGACCATAAGGACATTTTTTTATATTCTAATTTTTACTTTTCTGTGTTTTCCAATTCCTCACTAACGAGTATGTATTACTTTAGTTTTAAATAAAAGTGTATTTTTCATGTATATAAGCTCACACCACGCATGCACACAAACATACTGTATTCAAACAACAGCACCCGTGGTCCATGGCTTCTAAGTATGAAATCACTTGTTTTCATTTTAGTCTGGCAGATGCCCACCAACCCCCTGAGCAGCCCAGGCCTGTCTGTGGAAAGACCCAGAAGCAACCCTAAAGGAAAACTGGGTCAAAACCAACACTGTCTTACAACATGCCCCGTAAACCTACTGACAAGCCTGGTGATTCCCAGAACTCAACCTTAGCCCAAGGGGGAGTTCCTGGCACCAGGCACCCTGCTGGAGCTTCACCCACATACCTCATGCCATTCCTCTCAGCTCCCTGGGAGAGTGGGTGCCAACACAGGTGTGGCAGCTGAGGCTCAGAGAGGTCAGACCAGAGGGCAAGCCAGAAGGACCCAAGGCTTTCTCCCTACACCTGCCTCCTACCCCCATCTCTCCCAACCAGGGCTCAGACTGTGGGCAAGCACCCCACACACACGCCCTTCCAGTGCCCCAGTGCAGGGGCACAGCTGGACCATACCGGATGACATTGTTGCAGTGGCCGCAGAGTGGAGTCCGGCTGCTGGCTGGGAATCGCTCAGCCCTCTGGACGGTCCCCCTGGCAAGTGGTGGCACCTGGGGACCCGCTGGGGTGTAGGCTGGGCCCCCCCGGGGCAGGGTCTGCTTGCTGATGGAGGTGGTGCTCTTGCCCGGGGCAAATTTCTGGGAGAAGCTGTCATCTGTCACCCAGGGGGGACGGCTGGAAGGCTCTGCAGGGCCCCCGCTGTAGGCCACCAAGGGTGCAGGGTTATAGTTGGGGGCAGGTGAGGGGGTATAGGCTGGTGCTGGGGATGGAGTGTAGGTGGGGACAGGTGAGGGGGTGTAGGCAGGGGCAGGCGAGGGGGTGTAGGGAGTGGGACTGTAATTGGCCCCTGGGGACGGGCTGTAGGTAGATGCAGGCACTGCAAAAGCCAAAAAAAAAACCCAAAGAAAGGTGTGTCAGGAATTCATTCTTCCCAGTTCCCCTCACTCCTAGCCAGAGAAATGCAAAAGGTGACTTTAACATTAGAGCAGTACAATTTCAGTTTTTTCGGGAGACTTGTTCCTGAACTTCTTAATGGCCCAGATTTGAATTCTCAGCAGGGCGTTCAGAGAGCTAGGGAGCAAGCACAGCAGAGCCCTCGACAGGGCTGGAAAAGGGACATGGCTATAAATATCTGCAGCTATGCAGGGTGGGGCTCTGCCAGGCCTTGACTGCCCAAGGCCTGCAGAAGACACGGAGTAGGGGTGGGGGTACCTGGGAGGGGAGAGGTGGGAGTGGGTCAGCTCGCCCTTGACTGCAAGATGCTTTCAGTTGCACTCTGACCAGTGATTTGACATCTGAAATACCTCCCTTGGCATAAGTTTGCTGAACCCGGACCTAGGTCAGCCTCAGGACAAAACAGGTGACCTGGTAGCTGGGTTTTCAGGTTCAGGTTTCAGGTTTAGCTACAATTACTTTCTTGAAAAACAGCTCGGCTTGATTTGTATTGGGGGGCAATTCCGTCTTGGTTTGATTAGGGTGTGGGATCTTGAAGGAGTCATTCAGAGGGTGCTGGGCAGAGACTCTAGGGTGACACAGCCTAGAAGTAGCTGCTCACTTGGCCCGTGGCTGCCCTGGGGGACCCCTGTACCCCCACATCGCTTTGGTGGAAGCTAAGAGTGTGTCTGAGTGACTGTCTAAAGATTGCCCAGGCAGTCAGAGCACAGGGAAGAGAATGCACTGCCTCACTTCTACCACCCCCTCCTCCAGCTCCTTGAGAGCATGAAAACGTTTTGGGCTCACAGCACAGAAAAAGCATTGCAACTGCTTACCCACAGCCCTCTCCAGCCTGGGCCCTCAACACCTAGCCAGGGCAGACCCAGCTGCACCCTGCACACAAGGTCCAGCTGGCCTCCTCTTCCAGTGAGTGACGTTCCAGAAGCCTCACCTCACTTCAGTCTGCTCCTCAGCAAAGAGGCCTCATTCCCCCAACCCTAGGAAGTATGTCGGCACAGCCTCCCTCCGCATTCCTGAGCTCAGTCTGGGCAGGATGGACTGCACTGAGGCAGTCCCTGCACCCATACCCCGCCTCTGCCCCCCACCCCATACTCCAGCCTCAACCTGGAGAGGAAGGTTTTCCTTAGGGCCTAAGACCCTGGCCCCACCTCCAGTCTCTCTTTCCCACCTGGTTCCCCTCAGCCACCTGGGGCAGCCTGTGGCTCCCACTCTGCACCTTCCACTCCCAGGTGGCCCACCCTTCAGAGCTGGGTGAGCTGGAAATCCCTGTGCTGGGGGTGAGTAGGGACCAGGTAGATAGGATCCATCCATGTTGTTGAAGGAAGTAGAGATAAAACCCTCCACAGCCCTGCCCCGGAGCCATCCCGCCAGTGAGGCCTTCAAAAGATAATACCGGTTGGGCGTGGTGGCTCATGCCTGTAATCCCAGCACTTTGGGAGGCCAAGGTGGGCAGATACGAGGTCAGGAGATCGAGACCATCCTGGCTAACACGATGAAACCCCGTCTCTACTAAAAAAATACAAAAAATTAGCTGGGCGTGCATGGTGGCGGGTGCCTGTAGTCCCAGCTACTCAGGAGGCTGAGGCAGGAGAATGGCATGAACCCAGGAGGCGGAGCTTGCAGTGAGCCGAGATCGTACCACTGCACTCCAGCCTGGGCAACAGAGCGAGACTCCGTCTCAAAAAAAAAAAAAACAAGATAATACCTTCTCCATAAGGAATCTTCCTCCCCTTTAGGGGTAACGAGGCACATAGCATCTATCATCTGAATTGGTCTTCACATTATTCCCTCTTTACACTTGAGGTCACTGAGGCTCAGACAGAGCTAGTAAGTGGGAATACATCTCCAAAACCATTCATTCTATCATCCCAAGCTGCCTCTGTAAAGAACATGAGTCCAATTTCTAGAAAATCTCAGTGCAACATGTCAGGGAGGAGTCATTTTCAACATGAAGGAGACCCCCTGCTGTGGAGTCTTGATAGCATAGCCAAGAGCCCTGGCTGCAGGATCCAGCTCTACTACCTCCTGGTTGTGTGTCCTTGGGCAAGTTCCTTAACCTCTCTGGGCCTCAATTTCTTCATCTGAAACTGGCAATATTAATTCTTAGTATCTCACAAGGTTATTATGAGGATTAAGGGAAGGTAAGAAATATAAAGAGCGTAGCCTAGTACCTGACATAGTGTGTCACTAAATGTGAATGACGATGGCAAGGATGGGGGCAACCTGGGTGTCAGGGTCAGATGTACTGTCAGCCTGTCTCATGGCCTGCTGCTCACCTAGGGAAGCCCAGCCCAGTTAGACTGGTAGCGCCTGGGGTTGGGGGAGAGGAGGGAAGGGAAATGGAACGTCTTGAAGTCAGATAACCTGAGACTGAGGTCTATTCAGTGGTGGTGGAATGCCTGACGCCCTGCCTGCCCCACAGGGCATGCTGGGGACCTGCTGGTGTGACATAGTGAATGGATTTTGTAAATGTGTACAGCCCAAATTTGAGGTATTGTCACCCTCCCTAACAACTTTGCAGAGAATCTCAAAATGCTGGGGGAAGAAGTGATTCCAGGAACACCACCAGGGACAGAGAGCAGGCAGAGGTGATTTAGCACAACTTCAGAGCAGCTTCATCCCTCTGTTATATATAAGGGTGTTCTGTGCAACACTTTCTTTCCTTTCTTTGTAAAGTGCAATTCTCTGCTAAAAAAGATTAAGATTGGCTGGGCATGGTGGCTCATGCCTGTAATCCCAGCACTTTGGAAGACTGAGGCCGGTGGATCACTTGAGGTTAGGAGTTCGAGATCAGCCTGGCCAACATGGTGAAACCCTGTCTCTACTAAAACTTCTACTAGCCAGGAATGGTGGTGGGCGCCTTGTAAACCCAGCTACTCGGGAGGCTAAGGCAGGAGAATCTCTTGAACCCGGGAGGCAGAGGTTGCAGTGAGCCGAAGTCGCGCCATTGTACTCCAGCCTGGGCAACAAAAGAGAAACTCCATCTCAAAAAATAAAAAGATTAAGACCACAAGCCCTAATCCTGCGGTGTCCAATACATGGTGCTACGTGGCCGATGAGCAGCTGAAATGTGGCTAGTCCAGCCGAGAAGTGCCGTTAGTGTAACACACACACCAGGTTTTGAAGACACATTAATAATTATTTTATATTGATTATATATTGAAATTATATATATATATATTTTTTTTTTGAGATGGAGCCTTGCTCCGTCGCCCAAGTTGGAGTGCAGTGGAGCAATCTCGGCTTCACAGCCACCTCTGCCTCCCGGGTTCAAGCGATTCTCCTGCCATAGCCTCCCGAGTAGCTGGGACTACAGGCGCCCGCCACCACGCCCGGCTAATATTTTGTATTTTTTTAGTAGGGACGGGGTTTCACCGTGTTAGCCTGGATGGTCTCGATCTCCTGACCTTATGATCCGCCCGCCTCGGCCTCCCAAAGTGCTGGGATTACTGGCGTGAGCCACTGCGTCCGGCCTGATATCTTAAATATGTGTAGTCAAAGAAAATATATTAAAATGAATTTAACTTGCTTTATTTTTTAAAAATGTGGCTAATAGGAAATTTCTATTGCGTGGTGCTGCCTTCACCAAAATGACTGCTTCCACATGCCAGGCCCTTTACGTGCCTTATTTCAAGTAATTACTCGCTGCAATCCAAGGAGGCAGATAATATTCGCAAGTCCATTTTACAGATGAGGAACTGAGACTTGGAGAGCTTAAATGGCTGCCTCCAAGTCATCCAGCTGGCAAACTGCTTAGCTGAAACGAGTTCAGGCTGCCAGACTCAACAGCAGATGCCCGCTTAGAAACTCCCCAGGCAGCAAAACAGGCTTTAGTACGCCCCCTTTCAAGTAAATCGGGCCCTGGCCCACCTTTCCTGCCTCCCTCCAGCAATACTAACCCTATTCCCCCTGCCTGGCAGTCGCTTCCCTCCATCCGAAGGCCTTCCAGACTCCCGGATCCACCACCTTTTCTAAGCCCCCACAACACAGAGGTCTCACAGAGGCAGGCTAGAATCTGGACCCCGATTTGACGGCTTCCTTGCCGGGGGCTAACCCACCCAGAGAAGGAACCTCCCCGGCCTCGGTGGCCCGGCCCGGCAGCTCCGTTCCCCCGTCGCAACCCCCACTCCGGCGGGGAGCGAGCAGGCAGTGGCGCTTCGCCGCCCTCAGCTTCTGCATCGCTCGCCGTCACGCCAGGAGAGACCTGATATCCCATCTCGCAGCCCCGGGGCTGTTGCTATTTCTGCTTGACGGAATTAAGCCAGTCTAAATTAGAAGGTGATATTTCATCGCTAATTGGCAAGTTCAAAAGTCCCCTATCGCACTCGGCGGGCTCGGGGATATGTAATTAAACAAGGTGATTTCTGACTCACTCCGGGCCGGGCCGGGCTCTCCGCAAGAGCCTGGCTGCCGCCCGGCCCGCGGGCCAACGTGGCCGTCCCCAGCCCGCGCGCAGGGTCTCCGCGCCGCAGCCGCCGCCCGCCCCCTCCCGGGCCTCAGGTGTTCCGGGGAGCGGCCGCCCACCTCGGGCGCCAGCGATAAGATCCGGCCTGCGAACGCCGCCCTCGGCCAGGAGGAGGCCCCGGGGGGAGCTGCGGCTGCGGCCGCGGCGGTCCGGGGCGCTCCGGGTCCCGCACGGGCTCCCCGCCCTCTCTGACGCCTGGATCCGAAGAGCCTGGAGGGAAGGGGAGCGGAGGGGGGCTCGGGACCACGCGCCCCACTTCGTCCGGGGCCGCCTGCCAGCCGCCCCCGGACCCCACTTGGCAGCCGGGCCTCCCGGAGAGGGAGGTGGAGGAAGGCCGGCTCCAGCGCGCGCCCGCTCGGCCGCCTCCTTCCCCCCAGGCAGGAATGAGTTAATGTCTGCGCGGCCTGGGAACGGCGCGGGGGCCCGCGGCTCCGGCCCGTCTCGCTCGCCTGGGCCCCAGCCGGGGAAGGAGGAGGAAGGAGACGCAGGGCGGGCTGGTCGCGCGCCCCCGGAGCCCTGACGCCGCCTGGCGGGCTGGGCGAAGACAGCCGGCGGCCGCCCCGGAAGGTGCCAGAAGCGCCCTCCCCAGGAAGAGACGGAAATGTCCTCCTTGCGTCCGGGCAAGGCCTCGCCTCCACCCGCCGCTTCTCCTCCAAACTCCTCTCCAGCCTTCCCTCCCTGTGTTCCCAGTCTCCGCAGGGGCAGCTGCTTCCCACTGCTCCGTCTAAGGCTTTTCACTACTGCAAAATGCCACCTCGCCCTGCGGAGTTTTCACCTCAGAACCGTCTGTCCTTGCCCCTTCTCTGTAGGGGCAGAGAAGGGCACCTCCCGTGTGACAGACGCTGTGCTGGGTGCTTCATTCCATCCCCAGAACACGAGGTGTCCATGAACATCGCAGCCTGGAGGGATGAGGCACTTTGCCTTCGACAGCAGAGCAGGCCGTGGCACCGGCCTCTGTCTCCGGCAAAAGCCGCTTCGACCGCCCACACTCAGCCCTGCTGTCAGAGCGAGCTTCATGAACCAGCGCCCCGAAGCAAGGCCTGCCCTGACTCAGTGCCTGTCTCATCTCCCTGGGCTCCAGCGGCAGAGAAAACTTCCCTGGGGTTTCTCCCTGCGCCTGGATAGGACCTGCTCCTGAGTCTAGGCTCCTGATGTGCTGTTCTGTACCGCCATGGCTGCGGCCAACTCTCGCACACTGGCATGACACAGAGAAGAGGGAGTCTCATTCTGCCGCCCAGGCTGGAGTGCAATGGTGCAGTCTCAGCTCACTGCAACCTCGGCCTCCCGGCGATTCTCCCGCCTCAGCCTCCTGAGTAGCTGGGATTACAGGTGTGTGCCACCACGCCCGGCTAATTTTTGAATCTTTAGTAGAGATGGGGTTTCGCCATGTTGGCCCCGCCGGTCTCAAACTCCCGACCTCAGGTGATCCTCCTGCCCCGACCTCCCAAAGTGCTGGGATTCCAAGTGTGAGCCACCATGCCCGGTCGGAGAAGACTTCTGTGTTCTCCTTCGTTCTCCGTTAGAATCATCCACTGCTTTCTTGCTCACCTGTCTCCCCCAGGCCAGAGGCAGGCTCCATAGGATTCTGACCCACAACTAGGGGACAGAGGGCGGAGCATCATTAGCAAGGCCTTGCTTCCCATTCTTCTGGGGATGTGCCCCCAGAGCCACCTCTTGGCTCCTGTGGCTCCTGGAGCCCGCCCATGGCTTTAGACAGCCTCCCCTCCTGCTCTGCCTCTTACCTGGCTGGTAGACAGAAGGCCGGATGCTGGCAGTGGTGACAACCCGGGGCTTGGGTGCAGGGGCGGCGGGGCCCTCACTGTAGCTGGTGTGGGTGGCAGGTGCTGAAGAGGCGGCCACTGCAGGGCTGTAGGAAGAGGCCTGGGGCCTGGAACCAAGGGGGGAGGGGTTACACCCAGAAGGACAGCCCCCACTGGGGCCTGCAGTCAAGGTAGACTGGCTCCCAGGTCTTCAGAAGCCTCTGTGAGGACACCTGACAGAGACATTTCTGGGGAGCTGCCAGAAACTGTGAAGGAAGGACCATGAGGGTCTTGGAGGGGAGGAGGATGTTCCTTGGGTGGCTAGTGCCACCGCCTTTGGAGAGAGGGAGAAAAGCCACCAGGAGGACACCGGGAAGACCCTTCACTCTCATGGGGAGAGACTGCCCAGGTGGGACTGTGTTAGAGTGCAGAGGTAGGGGAGAGGACAGAGATGGCGCTGGTCAGAACTACCTACCCCCACGACCTTGTGGGGCACCTCAGCCCCTGACCACCTGGCCTCTTCTGCCAACCCTTTTCTATTGTTGCTGGAAGGAACAGCAAAGTCTCAGGTTTCTGGGCACAGATGCTCCAGTGAGAGCTCAGGGGAAGTCAGGAGACTGCCCCCGCCTGCTGCCCAAGGCCCCCCCCTCCCCCAACACACACCTCTTCTGCATAGAGTTCCTGTTGCCCTCCTCCAACCAGGTTAGTTGTCAAGGGGCCTAGGGTCACCTTTCCCCATGTGTGGCCCAGGGACAATGGGGTCAAAGAGATTAAAAAAAAAAAAAGCATCCTAGTTCATTACCCTCAGGAGAATCTATGCATTGTGGCCTCTCCTCCCAGAGAGCTGAAGGCTCTGAGAACTCCTGGAATCCAGTGGCCTGTTGAGCCTTGTCTGATCAGTGTTCCCCAATCTTATTTGTTTGTAAAACACTTTTCTTCATTTAAAACTAATGAACACCTTGCAGAACACATCCCTGGTCTTTCAGATCTCAAAGGGGACCACATGCCCACACCCAGGGCAAATGGGTTATTGCTGGAGGTGCTGGAGAAGTGAGCCCTGCCTGCCACCCCCACATGGCTTTCTGCCTTCCTTCTGTCTGTTCCTCAAGGACCCAGGGCCTGCCGATCCCTGCTGGGCAGAGCTGTAGGATGAGGAGTGCCTTCCTCTCTGGGGCTCTGAGAAGGGAGTGGCCCTGGCATGAGAACCCACCACCAAGCTTCTGAGTGGATCCAGAGAGGTCTGAGGGGCTGTCCCAGACAAGGTGGAGATAAAATGAGCCTCAGGGAGCCGGTGTCCCAGACCTGGGGGCTGTGCACACTCGCCCTATCAAGCTGCCGAGTTTCTGGCTGAGTGAAGCCATTGTCTCCCCTCCCCAGGCCCACCTGCCCTTCTCTGGATAGATTCCTGTGCTAAGACCAGCAGAGTAGGGGTCTCCATGGAAAAGGAAGAGACAGTGTCCAAGGGGTGCCGGGCTTCCATAGTGATGGGGATGGGCCAAGGGGCAGTGGTCTTAGCCCCTTTGTGGAGGACACTTTGCCCACAGCCCAGGAGCTACAGGTCCTGAGTCAGGGACTGGTGCTGACCATAAGCAGAGGCTTATGGCATCCATTGAAAATTCTGAAGCCATGCTCCCATGAAAGGCTGGGAAGTCCATTTGCCTCCCATGGGCTCCCCCAGCTCCCGCTCCACCCCAGCCCATGTGTGAGGAGGGGAGGTAGCTTTGCTCAGAGTGCAACCCCGTGACCCTTTCTGCTCCAGCCCCATTCCCCGCTGGGCAGCCCTCTGTGCCCCTCTCCAAGCTCCACCCAGGCCACAGCTCTCCTGGCAAGGCAAAGGGAAGGAAGGGAGGACTCCCCATGTAGGGGAGGGGGGCATCCCGAGGGCTCCAGGAGCTCAGCCGTGGGCAGGCCCAGGACACTGAGACCTGAGCCTGGTGCTGGTGCCTGCCTTTGAGCAGGGTTGGGGCCCCAGGGATGAGGCTAGACTGCCTGCAGGGCTCCAGCATCTATAGCCCCTCACCATTCAAATTGGGAGGTTTCTTCCCACTCAAAAACAGAGACATTTCTTGCCCTCCTCAAAGTCTCTTCTTTCTGCAGGTAGCAAGGCCTTTATATGAAGAGATTCTGGTATAAAGAGGGGAAGCAGTGTCCTAAATCACCCCAGGAAACTGGGATGAAACTATCCCTGGAGGGCCAAGCTCCTCCTTCTGGCTTGAGTTGGGCTGGGGAAAGGCTGGGCTTGGCACCATGCGGTTAACTTGAAGCCCGGGATGGGGGCAGCAGACAGGCCTGTGAGCCAGTTTGCTCACATCAATCCCACCTCAGGCTGCACCATGAACCTGCCCATCCTGATCCAAGAGGCATGTCCTCCCCAGCAAGCCCTGGGGGCCAGGGTGGGAGGCTGGGACACCTGGGCTCTGACCCCAAACACTAACTGGCCAACTCTTGGAAGCCCAGAGAGCTGGCCCCATCCAGCCTGATGTGCCACATGGCCACTGCAGAGTGACCTGTCAGCCTGACCTCTCTGCTTCCCCTCTTCTCCCCTGGCCTTTGGTCTCTGCCTTGCTGGGTGTCTAGGAGGGCAGATGCAGGAACTCACAATACTTGTGTCCTTTGTATTAGGTGTTTTACAGACATTTTTTCTATCATAATCCTATATAATAGGTGTTTGCTAAACATCTTAACAGATGAGGAAACCGAGGTTCAGAGAGCTTCAGTCACTTTTTCAAGGTTCACACAGTAGGCTGTGGAGCAGATGTAAATCCTACTATACCAGGTGCCTCTAGTGTTAACATGGCTAAACTCTCTCTGACGAAATCTGACCTGCCTTCCCTGCCCAGCTCCAATGCTCCCTCCTCCATGGAGCCTTCCTTGATTTCTCCAGCCCACAGGGACGACTTTCATTCTACCTAATTTGAGTTCCAGGAACAAAGACTTTTCACACAGTCCCCTTTTGTTATCTAACTCTGTGTGTATGAGTGTGTGTATGTGTCTGTGAGAGACAGAGAGAGAGAGACTGTTACCTCTCTCACTGGTGTATGTGTCAGAGAGAGAGAGAGAGACTGTTACCTCTCTCACTGGTGTATGTGTCCCTGGGGGGCAGAGTGACGGTCCCTGCCACAGTGGTGCACACCCCTGAAATTCACCCTCAGTTTCCTCTTCACACTCTGCACCAAGCAGCGCTGGCCTTGGCTTCCTCCAGGCCTGTGGGCCTTAACTACCTTGGACACAGCTGGCCACAGGTGGACCCAGAGTGGGGCGTTTCTTGCCTCCCTTCCCCAGGGTCAGGCCCAGCACCTGTGGGCCAGTTACCTTGGGCTGTCAGCAGGACTTGAAGCAGGGGCTGTGGCGGAGGCGGAGGCGATGGCAGTGTGGGCAGCAGCTGTGGCCAGGGGTGGCGAAGCCGCACTGGGAGAGGCAGCAGCAGGCGGCTGGGCAGAAGCGGGCAGCAGTGGGGTGGTGGCCTGGCTGGTGCACACCGGCGCATGCTCAATAGGGGTGCTGATGAGGCGGGACCAAAAAGACAACAGGTCAAGGGAGCCTAGAGACCCTGTGAGGCCCCTCTGCATGGGGGCAGGTGGCTGCAGCAGAGGCAGGCTGGGCAGAAAGTGCCACCTGCCTTGCAAACAGAGTAGGATCCTCAGAGGGTGTGTCTTCCAGCTCAGGGAAGGAACTCCTCCAGCATCCCAGGAGCAGAGGCTCAGACCACAGAAGGGTCCCAGTAACATCAAAAACTTTTTCAATCCTGGAGGAATTTCCCACCCCCACCCCTCAAAATTTTCTGTACTTCCTAATTTTTCTTTTTCAGCAAAACAGTGTGGTAGAAAAGCCGATGGAATTATCCACCCAGGTTCCTCCCTGATCCTGTTTTCACCCTTCCCCATTCAGTCAGGGGCATGTGCTACCTTAGGAAGGAATGATACAGCAAAAAGAGCAGAGTGAAGATATTTGAGTGTCAAGGGCTTAGGCTCTGGAGTTGTGAGAACCTAGGCTTTGGGCTCGGAAGGACTCAGGGCACCAACAAGACAGATGGCTGAAAGCTACCATGCCAGGCAGAGCAAGGTTACCTGGACAAAAGTGGGCACTGTGGCAAGGGGATTCAAGAATAGAAGACCCTGCACCCCTTTTCAAGGTCAACCCTGGGGAAGCGGCAGGACCCCAGGGTTCCCCATTCTCATGGTGAGGGGCCAGGCAGACCTGAAATAACCCAAAGATCCCCATGCCTCTGTGTGGCCTGGGTGCCATAGAGGATTTGCCATGCACCCAAGAGTGACAAGAACATAGTCCTGAGCACCTGCAGATCTGAAAGACCTTGTAACTGGGAAAGAGAAAGGCGACCACACTGCCAGTGTGGACCAGATGGGTTGGGGATGTCTCAGCAGATGCCAGTGCAGGCAGAACCTGACAGAGGACCAGGTGTGCCCCCACGCCCCCACCCTGAGTGCCTTGGCATTCTGTAAGCACCTCTTCCCTAGAACCACTCTAGGAAGACAAGAGCAGTCAGAGCTGGGTTGCTAACTGTAAAATGGGGTGGGCAGAGAATAAAAATTAAATTACAGGAAAGCAAAGAAATGCGCATTCTTTACTCTTTGATTTGTTTTTGCAACAACAGCAACTGGATAAATGCAGCTTCTGCAAGTGGGAATGACTCCCCCCTACATTATGCAGTTTGTTTATTGACCTCATGCTATGTGCCAGGAATGATGTCTTTACTTCCTCACAGCAGCCCTCTGATGTGGGTATCATAGACTCTATTTAATAGATGAGGAAATGGTAACAAAGAGAATTCAGTTGCTCAAGGTCCTACAACTTATCAGTAAGAATAGCAGGATCTGATTGAGGGATGTTGTGATTTGAATCCTTAACCGGTACCTCATGAAGGATCTTTCCCGAATAAAAGGCATCAGCCAAGTAGAATCTTTCCCGAATAAAAGGCACTATTCTTATTGGAAATAATTAGAATAACAATACTTTCCATTACTAAGTGCTTACCACAGTAAAAGAAATTACCCTAGCCGGGTGGTGGCTCACGCTTGTAATCCCAGCACTTTGGGAGGCTGAGGCGGGTGGATCACCTCAGGTCGGGAGTTCGAGACCAGCCTGACCAACATGGAGAAACCCTGTCTCTACTAAGAAGCAAAATTAGGCCGGGCGCAGTGGCTCACGCCTGTAATCCCAGCACTTTGGGAGACCGAGGCGGGCGGATCACAAGGTCAGGAGATCGAGACCATCCTGGCTAACACAGTGAAACCCCGTCTCTACTAAAAATACAAAAAATTAGCCAAGCGAGATGGCGGGCGCCTGTAGTCCCAGCTACTCGGGAGGCTGAGGCAGGAGAATGGCGTGAACCCCGGGGGGCGGAGCCTGCAGTGAGCCGAGATTGCGCCGCTGCACTCCAGCCTGGGCAACAGCGAGACTTTGTCTCAAAAAAAAAGAAAAAAAAAAAAAGAAAATTAGCCAGGTGTGGTGCCTGTAGTCCCAGCTACTCAGGGGCTGAGGCAGGAGAATGGCATGAACCCGGGAGGTGGAGCTTGCAGTGAGCCGAGATCACGCCAATGCACTCCAGCCTGGGCGACAGAACGAGACTCCGTCTCAAAAAAAAAAAAAATTTAGCTGGGCGTGGTGGCGCGTGCCTGTAATCCCAGCTACTCGGGGGGCTGAACCCTTGAACCCGGGAGGCAGAGGTTGCGGTGAGCCAAGATCGTGCCATTGCACTCCAGCCTGGGCAACAAGAGCAAAATTCCATCTTAAAAAAAAAAAAAGAAATTACCCTATTACTCCATTTTATCATTTAAACCTCCTTGAGCCATTGGGATTGTGACCCTCATTTTGTAGATGAGAAATCTGAGGTCCAGAAAGATTGTGTCTCTAGTAAAACATCACAAAGCTGCAAAATGGCAAAAAAGGGCTTGGGGCCTCACCACTATAACACTTTGCAAACTTCCGCGTTTGCTTGAAGTCCCTGGGGATCCTGTTAAAATGAAGCTGATCCTAGTTGAGTAGGTCTGGGGCAGAGCTGAAAGTCCACATTTCTTTCTTTTTTTTTTTTTTTTTCTTTTTTTTAAACTGAGACGGCGTCCCGCTCTGTTGCCCAGGCTGGAGTGCAATGCCGCGATCTCGGCTCACTGCAACCTCCGCCTCCCGGGTTCATACAATTCTCCTGTCTCAGCCTCCCGAGTAGCTGTGACTACAGGCATGAGCCACCATGCTCGGCTAATTTTTGTATTTTTAGTAGAGCTGGGGTTTCACCATGTTGGCCAGACTGGTCTCGAACTCCTGACCTCAGGTGATCCACCTGCTTTCGCCTCCCAAAGTGCTTGGATTACAGGCGTGAGCCACTGCACCCGGCCAAGACTCTACTTTTCTAACAGGCTTCCAGGTGATGCTGATGCTGCTGGTCTGTAGGCCACACTTGGAGTAGCTGGCACTAAAGGAGTCTGCCCTAGATAGGAATGCAAGCGGGCCCTCAGCTATTTGCAAAAGCATTACTGAATTACTTTCCTCCATCTGGTGAGGTGTATGGTAAAAAGGGCATGAAACATTGTGACAGGTTCACGGAAGAATGGAGCTGGAGAAGTGGCAAGGTTGAGGTTGACTGCCCCCATGGGAGAGAGAGTGCCATCCTTCTCCATAACTACGTGGGAAGCTTTTGGGATGGGCAAGAGCAGTGGTTACATCCTGCCCAGGTCTTCCCTGACTTAATGCTCAGGGAGGCAGTCTTGGGCAGCCCAACTTGCAGGCCTGCAGTTGTGTCTGGTCCTGGCCCTTCCACGAACCCACCTATGAAAGAACCTCGCTTCTGGAAGCCATGCCGGTGATGTGACTGCCTCAGAGAAGTAGCTGCAGTCTCTGTAGCCACACCACTGAGCTGGCTGCTCAGACACTCCTCTCAGTGTGGGCAGGTATGGCCTGGGACGGCTCAGGCTGACACAGAACACTGATCTCCTTGATCTGCTGTCCATGGCCCTACACCACACTTCCAGTAGGCTTCTGGGAAATGAGGACTGCACAGGACAAGGACAATGACAGTGTCCAGGCTGGGGACAGTATTCTGCAGGATGAATAGGAAGTTGGCTTTGCCTGTCTCCTTGGCTCCAATTCACTGTTAGGCCAGCTTACCTGCTGCTCTCCCCAGCCAGAGCTCCAAATGAATCCTGGATTCCAGGGCATGAAGTTGGAGCTGGATGTGGGCC
Organism: Symphalangus syndactylus; assembly: GCF_028878055.3. Lineage (NCBI taxonomy): Eukaryota > Metazoa > Chordata > Mammalia > Primates > Hylobatidae > Symphalangus > Symphalangus syndactylus. The sequence goes on from NC_072426.2 coordinate 87,233,892, forward strand.
CTAGGAAAATTCATCATTGACCACAGCACCAGGACAATGATCACCACTAGGTATACCTGGGTATGCACGTAAGGGAGCCTGCTGCTTGGGGTTCTTGCTGAGTGGCATCCTCTCTAGCACACTGTCTAAAGACACCAAGAAGCCAGGGCCTAGGGAAGGCAGGGGAAGCATCAAAGGGTATATTAAGGATCTTGGGCTCTTATTCCAGGTCAGTTCCTGCCTGAAGTTCCGCAAGCCCCCAGAAGCATCCTGAAGGGGGCATCATAGAGCAAGCACTGTGGAGAACTTACTTGGCCCTGGCTTCGTTCCTAAAGACACCAGCACCCCATTCACCCCAGCCTGATCTAAGGTCTACAGTTGCCTCCTGCCTTGGTCATAATTCAGTTTAAACATCTAAGCAAAAACCAAATCAAACCAAACTAGGCCCAAATGCTCATGGCTCCATGGGGAGTTGGCGTGGCCAGGAGAAACACAGGCTGACCATCGTCCCCTTTTCAGCTTATCTCTTCCCTCAGTCTGGTCAGCATCAAGGTGGAGCATGTTGACTGTGTGCCCCTGCTCTTCCATGGTGGCCCTTGGTGGTGGGAATGGTGGTGTTTGGTTGATGCTGTTATTGGTAACTATGATATTATGTCTGGAAAGGATGGGGATGGTGGTGGTGGTGATGCTGGGTCTTGGGGTTGTTGTCACTGGGCTTGGGTCAGAACTGTTGGTGATGGTGGGGGCCTTGTGATTGGTATTGACAGTGCTGAAGGGGTGGTTGCCACTATGGGGGTGATGATGCTACTTGTGTAAGTTAAGATGGTGGAGCATGAAAATCTCTTGATTGGGTGATGATAAAATGCCAGTCAGGTGGCTGGTCTTGAAATTATTCATGCTGCCACCCACCTAGTCTATGTTCCACCTTGCTGCCTGGTGACTATGGCTCAGGGGAACCCTGAGCTGCATCACTTTGCCCCAGGAATGCTCCATGCAACTCCAGGGCCCACATTGCCATTGTGGTCTAGGTGAAGAACACCTCATCAGCTATAGTGTGAAAGGTGCCCTACAGCCTTTGCTAGTTCCACTTTCCTTCAGAATGCATTCAAAATCCCATGGCCTGGGAGTCTAGATGCAGACCACTACTAACCATGACATCCTCTGCATTCTCTCCATTCCAACTAAAATGATTAACTTGGGGTTCTGGGACACCACTTCTCATCGGCACCTCTGCTTGTTCTGCTTAGAGTATCTGTCCAGCCTTTTGTATCTGCTTCCACCCTAATTCTAACCATTCCTGAAGATAAAATACACTGACCTCTTCTTCCAGGAAGCCTTCTTTGATCCACCACTTGGAGGGATGCTCCCTGTCTCTGGACCATACATAATCAACCTTGCATTGGGAACACAGCCACATCGGCCCTTTCCGATTCCTTTAGCACCCATAGTAGTCAGGCACCTCCACAAATGCCCACAGACACCGGATGCTGAATGAGGACATCTCTCCTGCTTATACCGAGGGGTTTACATAGAACCCAGCCTGGGGCCCCCCAGGGCACTACGTGAAGGGGTCTGGGGTAGCTGGGAAGGCAAGGCTTCAACTAGGTGGCTCCAAGAGGGCTCCGACAGGCTGGGGTCTGGGAGCAGGGGTCCAAGAGCCCTCCAACTCTTAGTGGTTGGCTGAGGTCCTTTGCCAGCCTCAGGATACCCATTGCCCAGGACCTCTCTCCATCTGGCAGACCCCTGCCCCCAACCCACCCTTGGGCCTTGCAAGTCCTCTGTAAAACATCAGCCAAATATGGGTGTGCTCCAGGAGGCCTAGATGAAGGCAGCGGGATGAAGCCTGCCTGGCCCAGGCATCAGACTGCTGGAGGCATGATGAGGTGGGAGGCCAGAATAGATTGGCAGGGGGCTTTAGGGAGCATCTCAGGGTGGATGGGCAGGAGAGAGCGGCCTCAAACACCAACCCTTCCTGGTGGGATTGCTAAGGTTCCTGGAGGCAGAGGGAAAGCCTCTGCCCAGGCAGCAGGAATGGGCGCAGGGCTCTGGCCAGCCCAGAGGCAGGACAGCCTTGAGGGCTGGGTCTCAGCATCTGCTTCTAATGTAAGTGCCACCGCTCTCATGTCCTCAGCCTGCGATTTCACGCAATCAGGGACATGGAATTGGCCTGGAGAAGCTTTGCCATCATGGGGTACTTTCTAAGTGGTCAGGCCTGGGTCAGGTGAATGGGGTGCTAGCTAGTGGCTCACAGTTCAGCAGGACATGAGCCTGAGGCCTGGCTGGGATCTTTTTGGCTGCTGCTACCCTTCCTAGCCCTTCCTAAATGCCCAGGACTAGGATGAGGCCACAGGTGGGTGGGAGCTGGGAGCAAGACCCAGGTGGAAGCCTTCCCAGCCCTCTTGCCTCCTGCCACTTGAGCAAGAATCTGCCGGGGCTGCCTTCCATCTTTTTTCCCCTGAGCCCCAGCCCTGGCCCCCTGAATTCCCTTGTGAACTGCTTCTCAGCCCAGGTGTGCCCACTGGAGCCCTTCTGTCTCCTCTGGACCAGGATCAAGCATAAGTAGCGCCTTCCTGTGAGAACAGCTTGCGGGGGGGCCTTCTGATGGGGCGGGGCAGGACAATGGCTCAGTCTGCTGGTTGCAGCAGAGTGTGGGAGGAGAGGCAGGGGACATTCGAGTATTCCCATACGCACTGTCCTGTGGGTGACTAAGGTTGCCCAACGGGCCTCCGCACAGATTCCCACCAGCCATCCTCCTGCCTTGGGTTGCAGCTGGGCTCGGAACCCGTGGGGCAGGAGAGCAGCAGGACCAGAGCTGCTCTGGGTCCTGGGACTGGTGGACACAGCCCCTGCCCCTCTTCTGATGATGCCTGTCCTCTCTCTGTCCCAGATCATGCCCTCACAGCCCCTCTTGGGGTGGGACACACACAGGCACAGCATCACTGGGGCTTGGTGTGGTTCACTTCAAATCTTCTTTATTTCAGAACAAGCATGCTTATATGTACAGAAGAGAGAACTATGGAGCCAGCACACACGGTACAGAAAGGAGGGTGCATATCCCCATCTCACCACTGCCAGGAGGGGTCTCTGCCTCATCTATCCTGGGGCTTCCACTTCCTCTTCAAAGAGCCCTATTCTGGGCTGCCCTGAGCTCCAGAGGGCAGCGAGGGAACCCGGCAGGGCCAGGGATCAGCCTGTTCCCCAGACCCTGATCTATGGTTGACTCATTCTCATGAGGCCAGGAGCTGAGGATGGTGGGAAACTGAGCAGTGGCCCATCCATTTCCCTTGGTTCTGGGATGTTATGCCAGCAAACTCCTCCTGCCCTCTCTGGTCTACAGCTAAGGCCCTGTGCAGAAGGCAGGGGCTTGGGCTACGGGCTACTTGGGGGGTGGCGAGGGTTGCCCTGGGGAGGTTTGGTGGGTACAGAGCTGCAGGGGGCTGGGTCCCAGCATCAGCTCTGGGGTGGGCAGAGGACAGAAATGCTGCAGTTGGCCATCAGAGGTGCCCCCAGCACAGTTATACATTGTCAAGCATCACCGTGGGGCTCACATGCCAGATCTGTGTGGGGGTAAGGAGGGAGGGAGTCCAGCCTGTCGGGGTGGGGGGATTCCAGGCAGCCTTTTAGCTTTTAACATTAAGGATTTGGGCTGAAAGGCCATGGTGCCAGTTGCGCAATTTGGCAAAACGTGGGCTGTTACGTTCCGTTTCAAACCTTTCCCTGTGGCACAGAGAGAGAGAGAGGGAGACAGAGACAGAGACAGAAAGAGAGAGAGAAGAGAGGAAGAATGAAAGGGGTTAGGGAATGTGTTCACCATTCCCCTGTCTAACAGGTGAGGCAGAGGGCATGGGAGGGAGGGAATGGGCTTGGAGAAGCTATGCAATCCATGGGGTACATTGTAACCCAGGTCAGGCCTGGGTTAGGGGAAGACTCAGAGTCTTGGGGACCAGGATGGAGGGACTGAAGTCCCTGCCTTGAGTGAGTTGGGGGCCGTGGAGAAGGGACCTGGCTAATGGCCCTGAGGGCAGACTGAGCAAAGGGGGCTTCCCTGGTCCATGTAGTGAGGGCTGGGCAGGGCTGCTTTGGCTGTGAGCTCTCAGGATTGAACCAAAGAGACAGGTGCACCTTGCATGATCTCTGTCCCCTAGCTGGGCATCAAGAAGAAGGAGAGCCTATCCCCCATGATGAGGCTTGGTGGGCAGACCTGCCCCCTCCCTGTGCTGCCTTGGTCTCAAAAAGCCTTCACTGTCCCCAGAGAGAAGCCTTTTCACACAGCCCCTGCCCACCCCTGCCTGCCAGGCCTGAGCACAGCCTGGGCACATGCGTGCATACCCACACATACTCACAAGGTCACTGTCACAGATAGAGGGCCAGGACTTCCGGCCACTTCCCACCAGTGGGGCCTCTTGGGGCTCAACCCACACCTGCTCAGCTGAGGGCCCAGTACAGAGCAGGCAAGCAGCAGCCAGAAACGTGGGAATGAATGGAGGAAGAGAGCACCTGAGAAAGGCCAGTGCCACAGGCGTCAGAATCCAGGCCTTCCAGGCTGGAAGGGCCGATCACATCCTCCAGACCAGAGGTGCCCACTGGTGGCCAAAGGGCCCCATCCAGCCACAAACACAGTATGTTTAACCCGTACGGTGCTTCCAACTCAATTTAAAAATTAATTTCTGAGTCCATACTATAGATGCTTCTTAGCAATAAAAGGGAATAGATGAACTATTGAGACACTCAACCACTTGGGTGACCCCAGGAATTATGCTGATTAATAAATGGCCAATCTTAAATGGTCTCATGCTGTATGATTCCATTTATATAACATTCTTGAAAAGGACAAAATTATAGAAATGGAGGACAGATCACAGATTAGTGGTTGCCAGAGGTTAAGGAGGTGGGTGGGTGCTGGAAGGGAGTGGGTGTGGCTATAAAAAGGCAACATGGGGCATCCTGGGTGATGGGAAGTTTTATGTTTTGCCTGTACGAGTGTCAGTATCCTCGTTGTGATATTGTGCTTTCATTCTGCAAGATGCTACCATTGGGAGAAGCTGAGTAAAGGGAACATGGGAGCTCTATTATTTCTTATAACTGCACTGAATTTGCAATTATCTCAAAATAAAAAGTTTAATTAAGAAGTTGGCCAGGCGTGGTGGCTCATACCTGTAATCCCAAAACTTTGGGAGGCTGAGAAGGGCAGATCACGAGGTCAGGAGTCTAAGACTAGCCTGGCCAATATGGTGAAACCCCGTCTCTACTAAAAATACAAAAGTTAGCCAGCTGTGATGGCATGCGCCTGTAGTCCCAGCTACTCGGGAGGCTGGGGCAGGAGAATCGCTTGAACCCGGGAGGCGGAGGTTACAGTGAGCTGACATTGCACCACTGCACTCCAGCCTGGGTGACAGAGTGAGACTCCGTCTCAAAAGAAAAAAAAGAAAAAAGAAAAAGAAAAAAAAAAGAAGCTGGCCAGGCATGGCAGCTCACGCCTGTAATCCCAGGACTTTGGGAGGCCGAGGCTGGTGGATCACTTAGGTCAGGAGTTCAAGACCAGCCTGGCCAATATGGTGAAACCCCATCTCTACTAACAATACAAAATTAGCCGGGCATGGTGTCACATGCCTGTAATCCCAGCTACTCAGGAGGCTGAGGCAGGAGAATTGCTTGAGCCTGGGTGGTGGAGGTTGTAGTAAGCCGAGATCGCGCCACTGCACTCCAGCCTTGGAGACAGAGCAAGACTCTGTCTCAAAAAAAAAAAAAAAAGAAAAAAAAAAGTGAATTGCTGGCATATAAAAATCAGGAAGAGCAACTTTAAGTCTTTGAAAAGAAGATGTGGCAGTGCTGGCCTTCCCACACTCACAGAGGTCCTCGGTTCTGCACCTGCTTTACCTGGCAGTCTCTCTCTCGCTCTCTCTACCCTTTGAATCCTGCATACTGGGTCTCTGTCTAAGACTGTTTGACAAAAGGGACCCACTGCTAACATATAATGTGTTTGAAAACCACTAGTCTAGTCTGAACTTTCCTTATACTAAGAGGAAGCTGAAGCCCAGAGAGGTCACATGAATGACCTAAAGCCACACAGAAACTCAGGGGCAGAATCACAATCTAAGTGCCAGCGTCTTCTTCCCTTGCTACATACCTGCCTATCTGAGGTTGGGGTAAAGGGGTGGAGATGGCACGAGCAAAGGCCATGTGGCGGGGCTCCTTGAGTCCTGCTGACAGCACTACAAACAGTCCTGACCATCCCGTAGACACTACCCAGAACACAGGGGCACAAGATCAGACACAGGCAGTTTGCCTGTAAATCGTTAAGTCCTAGCAAGGCCTGTGGAGGCTGGGTGATAGTTTGTCATTAGTGCTTAGTGACAGGGTCAGGGACAGTCCTGGAGAGTCCGATCTAGTGAGCATGCTCTACTTGAAGCTGCTTAAAAATCCTCAGCTAGCCAAGGAAAGGAGCCAGGAGAGAAAGGCACAGGAGAGAGGAAAAGAGACAGGAGAGCAAGAGCAAGAAAGACGACCCCCCAGGGGCTGCTCAGGCAGCGGCACCTGGGGCAACATCCCTGGTGCTCCAGTTGTGGTTTTCAAACTCCCTAGGGTGGCAGAACACCAGGGACTCAAAATCAAAAAAAGAGAGGTAATTATTTCATTGTTTTCTTACAAGGGGCCCATTGGCGGGGGCACCCATTGGCAGGAGGGCCCTATGCTGTGCGGCGTGTAAGCGAGGTGGCTGCAGGGGGTTCGAAACTGAGAGACTGTGCAGCAGAGGGAGGGAAGGGGGCATCTGAGAGGCTGCAGGAGGGAAGAGGGGGAGCCAGCGAGCCCTGGCATTTTGTTGGAAGAAGCTTAATGGCTGCATGATAGAAAACGGGCATGGAAGGATTTTTACATGATCTGGGATGGAAAGGGCTATGTGATGCACCTTCAGCTCCTCTAGGAACTCTTCACTAAGATCAGCTTTGTTCCTAACACTTGGAAAGATGGGGATATGCAGAGCTCTTTACCAAGGTGGGCATCAGGGAAATGCAGAGGCTGCACTTATAAGGGATCAGGGGCATGTCTGGGTTACATGCTGGGCTACATCCTGGATGGTTCCCCTAAGCAGTGGGATCCAGATGCCTCACAGATCCAAGCCCTGCCTTGTCCCTACCCCTATCCCCAATGTGGCTGCCCAATGTGGATCTGACCTTTTGGGTGATCAGGGCCCTGGAATGCCTTTCCAAAGTCAGAAGGAAGCTGTGGCGACGACTCTGAGATTACAGGCTTCAGCTTGTGAGATGGAGGCACTATTTCAGCTACCTCCGATGGAAACTGGGGAGCCACAGCGTCACCTATACCTACTAGAGTAGTTCCCATGTGGAAGTAGGCAGAAGGCTGATGTTCAAGCCAACCTGGACAGTTTTCTAAGGCACCTGGTCCTTCCAGGGTGGGAAGTTCATAGCTGATGCCTGGGCTGTTCAGGCCTCCCCCACCTCACCTGTAAAGAGTCCCTGGAAATTAGACTCTGTCTTGGGCTAGCCAGCAGGTTGGCACTGGAGCCTCAGATGGAAGCTACATGCTACCAGACACAGAGATACCATCAGGAGCCAGGACCCAAGAGGAGAAGAGGGCTGTGAGCTGCCCTGGGACTGTGGGGGTGGACCTTGGAGGCAGAGCAGTGATGGAGGTGAAGGGAAAGTTTGCAAAGTCTTCTTGACATGTGGATTCACACTTGACCTCGAGGTCCCAGAGCTCCTGCCTGGTGCAGAATGCCTGACACTACTCACTCAACATTCCTGCTAACTTTCTCACCACACAGCACCAGGAAGGAGAAAGCACCTTTGCATGGGCATAAGACTGTGTAGGTGTCACCATGCACAGGCTTGGCAAACCCAGGCTCTGCTGGAGTGAGACACTTGGAAGCAGTTCACAGTGAAGCCTTCCTGGGGAAACTCAGCCTTCAAGAGAGACTCTGAGAATCCCCGCTGGGATTTGGGAGGAGAAAGAGAAGGTGGCTGCTCTCAGCCAACAAGATGGGCCAGGAGAGTCTAGGGGTGCAGCGTCGAACTTGGGAGTGGGGACAGATAGAAGTGTGGCTCAGGCCTCTGAGGAGCAAGACCCCTGACCAGCCTGGACCAGGGTGGGACAAGGCATGTTCCCTTCTGCTCAGATAGTGATGTGGGTGAGCCTGGGGCCCCAGCCATGACCAGTGATCACAGACACTGCTTTAGGCTTCAATCACAGACAGATTAGAACTGTGACACCCACTGCACCCGCCTCTGGGTCCATGGGATCGCTGATGGGATTCAGTGACATGGGTGGCTCTGCCCATGAGGACAACTCTCCAGAAATTAAAGTCAGAAGGAGGGAGAGGAGCCCCTCCAGACCTGGGCAGAGGCTGGCTGGGTGCTTCAGAGCCTCTACTGCAGGGCCTGAGACCCCAGAGGGAGGTGCTGATGGGGTGAGGGAAGTTGCCTGGGACTGAGGGAGGAAGTCAACTGGAGCCACTTCCCAGGCGCTCTTCCCAGATTTCCCTAGGAGGAAACCCTGCTGTAGCTGGGGGAGAGGCTCCGAAAGCTGCCTTTTGCTGAGGCTGAACCAATCTTTTATGGGGTTAAGCCCCTGGTGGAAGGACTACTCTCCCACCCTTCAATTACCCTCAAGACCAGGCAGAACAAACTTCAAGAGATGCTCCTTGAAGGAGGGAAGGGGAAGGCCAAGGACGAGGCCTGGGGACCACCTTCAACACTGCCTTTGTGCTCTCCTCACTCAATAACTTTGCAGAGCCTGCAAATATTCCAGGGGAAAGAAAAGACAAAAGTTTGCTGCAATGCACTTCCACAGTACTCTTTCCCGTTCTAATGACATCTGGTTAATGAGGCACAAGCTGAGCGTGACTGCCTTGCATACTGGAGGGAAGCAGAACATTAACGAACCAGAAGGCAGCCGGGAGGGCAGGACTCTGGGTCTCAGGGGAGGGAGAAAAAAGGCCCCCTGCTGGCCTGTTGCTGGAAGGAACCCAGGGGGGATTTTGAAGCCGCTTGCTCTGGGGTGTGTGATTTAAAGACTCCTTTATCAAATGTTTGGGAACATCTGCATTGCTCACTGAAGCAGCTACATGGGTGGCTTCTAAGAGGAGGGCAAGACAAGCATGGGAACAGCACGCAGGGACAGCGGAGCACAGCAGGAGGGGAGAGCTGAGAGCTCTAGCACTTAAAGTAGCTGGAGCTTAACTTTTGTGCTAAATCAAACATAACTTCATCGCGGACTCTCTAGATGCCCTGCAGGCACTGAGGGGTTAAGAAGTTATTGGGACTGCATGCCATCCTTAGCAGGCCTGGGAGGACCCCACCTTAGGCTTGGATGCCTGGCCAAAAAGTGGGAGCAACTTGAGTTGGCAAAAGTATTGGTTCAAAAATAAAATCCACAAGTCTAAGCTGGCTCCAGAGTCCTACTCTGAGCAGGTCACATGGCCACTGAGTGTTGGGCCTGCTGGTTAGCAAGTACAGAAAGCTTGGCCCAGGATGGGAGGGTGCCTCTGAGCCCCAGCCCCTTGCACAGAGGCTGCCACAGGATGCACTGGCCCAAGGCAGACAGTGCCAGGAAGAACATGCAGATAACATATTCGCTACCAGAAGTGTACATACAATCACAATGAGCCCTACTCCTTACCATGGAAGGCCCTAGCGGGTTCCAGTGAGTTCCAGGATGGCATGCCCCCCTCATGCCCACCTCATGCTATGAGCACCTGACGGGCCACAATGATAGGTTGGTGGCTGTGGCCTCAGACCTGCAACTGATCGGAAACCATGCTCTAAGACCTCCAGCTTGGCACAAACCCATCCTCATGTCCAGGGCTTGTTCTTTTTTTTCAGCAACTATTTTGCTTTCAGCAACTTACGGAACTGGTACCTCATTGTGGGTCTGGACAGGTGAGTCCAGGGGTCAGGCGTTCATGTCCAGCACAGCCCCCTGTGTGCCTGTTTCCCAGTGCCCAGCATTCGGAATCATAGGGGGACAGGCCCTGAGATGAGTGGGTGGGCAAGGTGGCCAGCCGGGTGTCCTCACAGGGAAAGATGTCCTCATTCTTAACAGCCCAGCAAAGGCCAAAGCAGCCCTGCCCCCTGCCCAGGGATGAAGCTGGGAGAGCCCAGAGCCTTCGCTGTTGTAGCCTGGGCCTGGAGGACAGAGACTCGGGTCCAGGTGCCCGCCTCACTGACCCAGGATGCTGCCTCAAGCTAGTGTCAGCTGCAGCCCTTTGCAGGCCAGGCTTTCCAAATCCATGAACTTGAGAGGTCCCTTCCATGAGTGATGTGACCAGGGGGCTGCCCGGGGAGGGACGGGGCTAGAGGGCAAGGCCACAGAGCCTGAGTCCAGGCACTTACCTTGACCTTCGCAGAGCTTCTTCATCAGGGTCTTGCACTGTTGGTAGAAAGGAGCTGGTCAGGGGACTCACAGGAGACACAGCAAGGAAAGCTGCTGGGGCTCTGTGGGCACTGAGTCCCCAGGATTCAGCCAGGCCCCACACGGTGACTGCCTCCTTGCCTGTCCACTGTGTGCTGGGCAGAGGCCCCAGAGGACATTGGGAAAGAGTCAGGGGGTGGCCTGAGAGGGCCTCATCCCAGCCCTGGGCAATCATCTCACCCGGAAGTTGCACACCAAGCCTGCTGCCCACTGTTGGAGTTGGCATTAGAGCAGAAGGCTGCTCTCACCGGACAGTCTGCCCAAGAGGCCCAGAAGGAGCCCTGCCAGCTGCTGACAAACCATCAAGGCTGGCCCACCTTCAAGGGCAGGTAGCAGGACTCCCTGGCTTCTGCAGTGCTGGGCCCAGGCTCCTGGTGGCTCCTCAGCATCTCCCTCCTCTGCACCCACCCTGAGAGCCTGCACTCACTGAATTCTGTCCCCGTCATCTGGGCCAGGATGCGGAAGGAGCGAGACTGCAGGTTGGAGGAACGGCGTGCCCACTCGTCAGCCTCGTCTTCCGGCTTGTTCTGGCTCTTAATCACAGCCTGGTAGACAGGGGAGGCGCTGTCTACGGCAAGATCCTTAATAGGGAGGCTCCTGCAATGCAGAGAGAGGCCGTGGGCGAGGGCTAGGCTAGAGCCCAGTTCCCACCCTACTGGGTCCCTGCTCCATGCCCATTGGTGGCCCCTATCATTCTGTCCCCAGCTTGCCTTTATCCATTGCTGTCTGAGAACCTGAGATATGGGCATGACCTGGGTCCTCGATGCTCAGGTTGGTCACAGTGAAGCAGTGACTCCCCTCCCTCATGAGAGACAAGAGGCTCAGATCCCTCAGGTCTGCCCTTCCCCAGTGCTAACTCCAGGCCTAGGCTGGAGACATTTCCACCCCCAGATCCCCTTTACAGAGGGAGGAAACGGAACAGGTCTTCTTTGACCTCCCTGAGCAGGCCGTGAGTTTGGGGCTGGCTGGAAAGAGGCCATTTGGGGGACCAAGAGGATTCCTTAAGATCCTTCTCCTGCCCTCCTCACACTTTTGGATCCAAACAAGGAGCTGCCAATGCTGTCACTGCCCTGGAAAAGGACTGGGGGCCCTGGGCTCAGTGTGAGTAGGCTGACTCTGCTGGAAAGTGGTAAGAAACAAGGCAGCAAGGCACGGCCCTGGCATGGCCTGTAGGGACAGGGGATTTCTGGCCTGGGGAAGTTGGGAGTGGGGCTGCATGGAAGCCACTGGTCCTCTGTCCCAGAGAAGTGCAGCCCTTTGTGGAGGACCAGGTGACCTTCCCTTAGGCTCCCAGGGTCTGGCACATGATAGGTGCACAAAACTCTTGGCTGAACAAACAAATCCTACATCAGAGCCAGAAGGGACCCTAGAGCCCCTCGGGTCCAGTGCCTCCCAGCCTGAATCAGACTCCAGTACAGGCCATGGTCAAAAGCCTTACAGCCCACTCGCCCTGGCCGGGGGGCCAGAGCACCAAGCCGCCCAGCCCACCTTCTCGGAGGCCTGGGAGGGCTCAGGTGAAGCCCACAACAGTAACAGACTGCTGGCCCAGCCCTCTCCTCTTACAGATACTGAAGCTGAGGTCCAGAGAGGCCAGCCAACTAGCCCCAGGTTACAGCAGATAGGGGCCCCACTGGGTGAGAACCTAGGTTTCCTGGCTGCTAGCCCTGTGTCCTTTCCATTAAGCTCCCTGCAGTCATAGGGCTCAGGAAGGCTACTTCTGCCCAGTGGGAGGCCCTGGACCTATGCCTGGAGAGATGCCCTGTCCAGCACCCTCCTGCCTGCCTCTCCCTTTCTCCCAGAGGGCTGGCTGGCTGGGAGAGGAACCTCCCCATTGTCCATGTCTTGTACCCTCCCTGCAAGGAGTGTGACAGGGAACTGACCTTGTCTCCCAGGACTGGTCCCTGTGTCTGGCTCAGGGTGGGCTACAAGAGCAGAGGTGAGGAAAGGTGATCGAGGTTGGGTGGAGCTGCCCTGGCTTCCCTGAAGGCCCTGCCCTGGCCCAGAGAGCTATAGGTACTGGCAGCCTGTGGTTGGGATCGGTTGGGAAAGACCAGCAGAGGCCTCTAGGGTCTAGCCAGGGAGGAGCCTGCAACTGCCCAGGGAGCAAAGGAGAGGGTGGGATCTTGCTGTTGCTGGGACAGGCCATTTCCGGCATAGGGAGGAGTCCCAAGGGTTCCTAAGGTCTGGGTGAGATGGGCAACAGGAAAGCACAACCAGGTCTCCCTGGTCCTGGCTCCTGACCCACTGGGAGGGGAGGGAAGGAGAGAGTGTGAACTGTGCAGTGGGTGAGGGAAGGCGTGGATGCAAGGCCCTTGAGCCTCTCTACAGAGCTTTGCAATCCAGAGAGCAGGTAGAAGGTGTTTGCTGCTGTTTCCCTGGAATGTGCCCAGGAGGAGCTCCCCTGTGCCTTTCTCTGCTCAAAGTGTTCAAGAAAGCATTTCTGGCTTCATTTCCCATAACCCCGTGCATAGACCAGGGACCCTTGTTGCTGCTGTGACCGAGACTGGGAGTCAGATGAGGAAACTGCTGTGCCTTTCATGACCCCAAGGCTCAGGGAGAATATATGCAGAGAAGATGGAACAGGTCCTGCAATCCTTGGCCCCTGGTCTGAGTCCACTCTCTGGACCCACTTTCAGCTTGTTCTTCTTGCCACAGAAAACACTCCACAGTCACCGCAACATCAGATCACCGCTGCATTTGCTTCACTGTGTGCAGCCCCCGATCTGATTCATCTTTCCCCTCCCATGGGTGGTCATGGCAGGCACTGGCTCCTACAGATACACTTCCCATGAGGATTCTGGGGCGTGGCCTCCAAGAGGTTACCTTCTCACCTTCTAGCCCTGAATAATGGCCCAGTGTGGATTCTAATGTTCAGGTCTACACTGACCCAGTGCAGATAGGAACGGTGGGGGGAGTTACCCCAAAGCACGGCAAGGAGAACACAGGTATGCACCCCCAGCCTGGGCCTGCAGCATGAGTGTCATTACTCTGTGATTTCTGTGACCACAGTGACATTATTTGGACAAACCCCAAGAGACGAGTACTTGCCTGTAAAGGCTGCGAGGGATGTCGTTTGGCTGACAGGTGGGTGTGAGGAGGAGCGTGGACAGAGCACGTGGACTGACCACTGGTCCTCAGACACATCCCACCAAACCCACACACCATCCCACAACCAGACAGACGGATGACTGGACAGACACTGCGGGGTCTACTTACGCCAGCGGTGATGCCCTGCCAAGCAGAGGAAAACCCAGCCGTGAGTGCGCGTCCATCATGGGATAGCAGAGGGGCAGCGCACACAAGAGAGCCGGGTTAGGGTCAGAAATGAGTTATGGGAATGGGGTGGGTGAAGGAGGAAGAAAAAGAGAAAAAACACGGTCATTGAGGAAGGAACCACGGAAATTAACAGCAGAAATGGGAGCACGTTATAGCCAAGAGGGTTACTCACTGGCACCAGAGCATGGTCAGCTCAGCGTGGCTGCGTTAAAAGGAAGAGGAGAAGAGGACCCTTTCCAGGCATACCAGGGGAACAACAGGGAGGGGATGGGAGGCGGGGACAGGAGGGAGATGGGAAAGGTCCTTTGAAAAGCCTCGATTAATCAACAGTGCCTCAGTTCCAAAACTGATGGGTGCCCTAGTGGTGAGACCAAATGATAGCAGTCTTCCCAAGGTGCAGAAAACAGAAAGTTAGTGAAGAGCAGTTCTTTCATTATTCTCCATTGAACTTCCCTTTGGCGATTGCTACTACTTTTAAGAGCACACCAAGGACACACGTGACAAAGAAATGTTAACAGGAAATCCCTGTTAGCTCTTGGGCTTAGGTAGCCTTGTTTTTCTGGGTACGCATGAGCTAATGCTTGTGTTTTTAAACTTGCATGGTCATATTTTCTGCTTTGAATGATGGAATTCAATCAACCTTGCCCAGAATTAGGCGAAGAGCAGCAGCTCTGAGCCTTGGGAGTTTGACTTGAAACTCCAGGACAGGCGACCTCTGCTCCCTGGTGGCCTAGAGGAAGTACTACATCTCCAAAAGGGCCCCAGGCTCCTCAGTTCCAGCAGAGCCCAGGGAGCCCACACTGTTCCACCCTTGGGGCTGGGGAGCCTGCCATTTATAACCTGCATGCATATCATGGCCACAAGGGCTAGGGTCTGGAACGGCCAAGCGCAACTGGGTTCTCTGGGACTTTTTAATCCCTCCATCCCTCTTATTATATCTGTTTTCCTGGCTTTGGAAAAAAGCATCGCTGTCATTTCAAGACTTTTTGCCTTGAATTGCTAGGGGATCCTGACCCAGGGATAAGATGTTGCTCAGATTGATAATCAGCCAACACAGTGGTATTCCCAAGTAGAAAACAGTGAGGAACTATGTGTATGTGTGTAAGAAAGAAACAACAGATAGACAACACATACACACACACACAGACACACACACACACACACACACGAGAGAGGGGGTGGGGAGAGGCAGAGACAGAGAAAAAGCAACAAGGAGGAAAACAAAAAGAGACATACAGAGAGAGGGAGACACAGAGACACACAGAGAGAGGTCTGTTTGCATGAATGTTTGCATTGCTAGAATTTTTCATCCACAATTGATTTTCAGCCAACTCTTTCTTTACCAACCCTCAAATTCCCCAACCATAGCTAATGGGCAAATTCCAGGAACCAAGGATGTCTTAAATGCCACTGCCCTGAGGCTGGGCTTCCTGGGGCAAAGAGGAGGGGATTGCTCCCATCTGTGGGACTGATTGCCAGCAGTAATATGGATGGTTGGTCGCAGACCCCTTTCCAAACCAGAAACCCAGCCAGTGTATTTGAATCAATTCTCATCTCTGGAAGAACCTGGTAACTTCCCCCTCCTTAAAGGACAGCTTCGCTGTGAGGGGCCTGGGGGCCTCCAGAATGGTCCCCTTGTTAAGAGGACTGTAGAAGTCTCTTCTTCCAGCCTCCTCATGGAGCCTGGGAAAATGCAGAGGGCTGTGAAAAGCACTTTGAGGAACCACCATTTTCTGCATTTCTCCACCCTTCTCCTAAAGCTGACCATGGAGAGGGTCTGAAGAGAGGATACCCACGTTCCAGAAGGCCCTGGTGAAGGCTGGCTCCCCTCCAAGGGCCATGCCTCCAGGAGGTCCAACGTGAGGGTAGCTGGTCCCGATGGCGCCCAATGGCCCAGACCCCTCAGGCTCTGGAGGTGCTGAGTGGCGGTGGAGGAGGGAGGCGCTTACCCACTGAAGTCACTGCCTTGGGCCTGGGCCTGCCCAGCGATGGCGTCCATGATGGCATCCTGGGAGTACATGCTGATGGGCGTGTTGTACTGCGCATGGATGATGGTGGCCTTGCCGCCCAGCCCCTTCACCTCGATGGGCTTGTGGGTGGACAGGGCCGAGTCCTTCAGGGCACTGGGGTTGAAGCGTTCCTGGTAGTCGGCGCTGGGGGAGGGGTGCGGGAGTACGGGCAGGGAGGGGGAGGAGAAAAGGGCAACAGGTGGTGGTTACGTGGGTGGCCAAGGCAAAGGCTGGGCGCGGTGTGTGTGGAGAGAGATCTCCCAGAGCCGAGGCCCTGAACCCCCATAGGCTACACAAGTCTCCCAATGGTGGGTGGTCTGGGTCTATTCAGGAAAATCCTTGGTACCCTCCCTCAAAGCCCAGTGCAGCAGAAGGTTTTCTTTTTTCTTTCTTTTCTTTTTTTTTTTTTGTTTTGTTTTGTTTTGATACAGGGTCTCGCTTTGTTGCCCATGGTGGAGTGCAGTGGTGTGATCTCCACTCACTGCAGTCTCAACCTCTTGGGCTCAAGTGATCCTCTCACCTCAGCCTCCTGAGGTAGCTAGGACCACAAGCACATGCCAGTATTTTTTTTTTTTTTTTGTAAAGACAGAGTCTCATGATGTTGCCCAGGTTGGTCTTGAACTCCTGACCTCAAGCTGATCCTTCTGCCTTGGCCTCTCACAGTGTTGGGATTACAGGCATGAGCCACCACTCCTGGCCATAGAAAGGTTTCCTTGCCCATCTTGGCGTTCCCAGATCCCCTGCAGTGCCTGGCTCAGCCTGAGCTCCCTCCCAGAGTCTGCAGGGGCTGCCAGGCACAGAGAGATCTCCCACTACACACAGCAGGGGAAGCGCGGGCATGGGGCTGGGGGTAGGGGACAGGAGCAGCAGCCCAAGCTGAGTCCAGAACGCCCCAAAGGAGAAAAGCGGCTCCACTGGCACCCACAGGGATTCTGAGCAAGGTTTCTCTGTGAAGGGGCTCTTCCTGAAGGCCACCCCCTTGGTGGCCCAGGGCTCTGATCTTCCAGACGCTTCAGGGAATGTGCTTCTTCCTCAGAGCAGGGTTCTGGCTGCCCAGGCCCTCTCAAGTCCAGTTTGCTGAGTGGCTGGCCATCCTCTACCCACAGGAGGCTCTTCCCTCCAATGGATAGGTGCGCTCCCCAGGCAGACAAGATCCAGCGCAGCCCTTCTGAGGGGTTGCCAGGACAGAAAGGTCTTCAGGCTCACACAGGCCCAGCAGCAGCACAGCATGTGTCTCCCTCCCCCCGCCCATGCCGCCTGCCACCGTCACCAACCCCAGGCACTTCTTAAGCAGCTGCTGCAGCAGGAAATTGGGAATGAAATTAGAACCATCGGATGGAGCCCCCACTCCCACCCCCAAATGCTTCTACTCCAGCTTCACACACATGCAGGCTCACCCAGGGGTACAAGTGTACCCCACTCATACATATGCACACACATGTACACATGCCAGCAGGCACACCCTATCCACGCCAGACACACGCAGACACATGCTGGGGCTGGCACGCAAGCGCACACACATGCTGTCCTTTGATACTAACTTGGCTGGAGAGTTGACTACCACCTGGGGAGGAAAAGGGCAAAGAAGACAGGGTGGTCAGAGAGAGGCTCCGCCAGGGGCAGTTTGAGCGCCGGGGCCATCATCAGCCTGGTCATTGTGGAGGCAGAATCAGCCCAAACCGCAATGGGTGAGGAGAGCAAGGAGTGAGGAGGGAGAGCTCAGAGCCGGGAATCACAGCTACTGGGACCCTCGGTTTGGTTCAGAGACTGACACAGCAATGTTTCCCTCTTGGAGGGTCCCCAGTGCCCTCTGCTTTGCCAGAATAAGGGTTTTCTTGTCTATCTTCAGGGGCACTCGTACTGCATACATAAATCCCCCACATACAAACCTGGCTATAGACTCCAGAGAGGAAGCTAGGGGTGGAGACGGGACCAGCTGTGGCTGCTATGGAAAAGGCTGAGGCCCAGGGGCCTTCCTGCCTGTCAGCAGCTCTGGACTAAGAGTCTGTTTTGTGGGGGCAGCTCTGGAATTCTGTCCTGAGCAGGCATTGCCGTGATTAGGGGGCAGGGCTTGCGCGGGATTACCTATGCCCTCCCAAACTTGACCTCCTCTCCCTCCCAGAAGAGACGCAGGCAGCTCTGGCTGCTCCTCTTGGGGTATAGGGGAGTGGGGTGCACAGTTGCCAGGGACCACTCCTAAAGGCCCCTCGGGCCAGCAATGAGGCAGGATGGAGGAGCAAGGAGGTGCAGGGAGAAGTGTGAGCTCAAGGCTTTCTGAAGGAAAGCGCCCAGCCGAGGCAGCCCAGCTCGGACAGCACAGTGAGAGGCCCCTTCCTCTCACTCTGACCTGAGAGTGAGCCTCCCAAAGCATGGTCTCTGTAGGGAAAGCAGTGTCTGTCCCGTGTTTCTTTAAATGCAAATTCCTTGCAGTGGCAGACCCTGTGGCCAGCGGCCCTGTCTGGGGCCTGTGAGGGAGACAGTGTGGAAGGTGGGGGGCTCTGTCCCCAAACTTTGCCACCTTCTTGAATCTGCCCAGTGTGGGCTTTAGCTGAGGGAGCTTGGGCCCCAGCCAGCCTGGCCCTGGTCATTTGCAGCCAAACCCCGGGGAGCCAGGCTCAAGTCAGTGGTCCCCGGTCCCAGGGAGCAGCACAGTGGCCCTGCTCTGCCCCAGGCCCGCCACTGCTTCAGAACTGATAAAATTCCCTCTATCCTCCCAGGCTCAAAATAGCTGCAAGTGGAGCTATATTAGGAAAGGGCCAGCACGGAGCTCCATTCCTTCTCCATTTTTGGCCAGTGCTGACAGCTACAGGGTCATCTCTTGCCCTGACCAGCCCAGGGCCCCCTGCAGAGGGCAGTGTTGGCCTGGCGGGGTGGGGGCTGCCTCTGCCCTGCCTTGGCAGCCTGCTCCTTCTTTGACATTGATTCCTGCCTCCTGCCCAGCTTCTCCCACCCAGGACCTGGGGCTGGGATGGCTGCAGCAGACACTTCTGAGAGGAGCCAGTGCCTGGGTCTTGGGGAAGACAAGCCAAAGATGTAAGACCTGCCCAGGGGCCCTTGCACTGAGTGGCCTGAGGGACACTGCCCTTCAGTGCCAGCCCCAGAAGGGAGGAGAAGAAGGGGGCTGCTGGGATGCCTATGCCTGTCTGCCCTTGCACCACATCTGTTTCTCTCTCCTCCTTCCAAGAGGATACGAGCTGCCAAAGAATCGCACTGCAAGCTGCCCAGAGGAGAGAGCAGCGGAAGGGGCTTCCTTTTGGAGCCAGACAGTACAGAGTTCAAGTTGTGACCCTGCCTCTTCCTAGCACTGTGACTCCGGGCAAATTACCCACCTGTCCCAGCCTGTTTCCTAATTCTAATTCTTGAGATGGTAGTGCCTACCACACAGGTGGGTTGTGCAGACTGAACGGGTCATGAGTCTAAGGTGCTCAACATGGGAGAAGTGGGCCATGGATAAGCACAGGGATTAGCCCTTGCTGACCCTGTTGCTGACCCACTTAGCATAGGTGGTGGCCTCAGCCCAGCAGAGGTTGCCCTAGGCCAGCCCAGGTCAGAGGCTCCAGCCCTTCCTGCCGGCATTGCCTGGGACAGCAGCATCAGCTTTTACTTTGGATGAAACACCCACTGCACATCCTCCCCTAGCCCACCATCCCTTGGAGGAAACGTCAGACTCTGCTGCTCTGAGCACCAAGAAATAATTTACACATTCATCAGGGTCTGGGCAGCCCCTGTACCAACAGCAGAGTACCTTAGGCACTATGGGAAGCAGAGGTGGGCCTGGCCCCTCACTTCACTGAGCAGGCAGCAAGTCCCTGTCTCAATGCAAAGTGGAGTCAGGCAGACCTGCGTGCCAGTTCTGTCTGCCACTTACTAGCTGTGTGAACTTGGGCAAATTACTTGCTCTCTCTGAGCGTCTATTTTCCAGCTATAAGATAGGGAAAATCATGCCCACCTCTGGAGTTGCAGAGAGAGTTGTGTTAGAGAGAGTTGCTGAGAGATAAGGCATGTGGACTGTTAGCTGGTCCATAGCCAGAGTGCAGGGTCAGTATGGGGAGACATTATCATCATTGCAGGTGGGTCTCCTGAGAGTCCCAGGCCACCAGAGGCTAACCTCTCTGCCTGAGGCCAGTCCCTGGAAAGGACCAGGAAGACCTACCAGCCCAACAAATGCGGGACAAGGAGGCCATCTCTATTCTACTATTCCCTGAGCTTTCTGGCAAAAGTCCTTTGCTGGGGAACCCTGGGGGCATATATGGCTCTGTCACCTTGGGTAAGGGAAGCAAGCCATGTGGTGTCAGATATCAGCTTCACTGAGGATTCCAGAAAGAGCTGAGGAGCTGGGGAAGCTGAGGGCCACAGGGAGCAGTGACCTGATGGGGCACAGGTGCCTTCTGCTGCAAGGGCAAAGGCGAGGGCATGGGCTTGGGCCAGACTGACTGGATTCCTACTGTGACTCTTCTGGGTGGCTCCAGGCAGTGATGATACCAGGTGTCATGCAGTCAGCGGGTGACAGACAAAGCTCAGAGCTTTACAAGTGTTGGGTCCTTTATCCTCCCAATAACCCTGAGACATGGACAATGTGATTCCTCCACGATTCGGAGGAGGAAACCTGAACCACTAGGCTCTACTGCCTTGACTCAGCCTGCCCTGCCTGGAGAGGGCTATGCCAATTGCACCAGGTGGGAGTAGAAGTTAGGGTGAGAGAACACGCGTGAAGGGCTTAGAGCTAACACAGGCCCAGTGTGGGGACTCCGTTCCCTTGGCCCCCTCCACAGTGCCCCAGTCCCATGTCATTTTAACTGCTGTGCTCCCAGAGTCCCACCAGCTAGACCTTGGGGGTGAGGCTGCTGTTCTCCTGCACAGCCCCTTTCTCCTTGGGGTCCTGCTCTCTCGCCACCCCATCCTGGCCAAGGTCACTCCTGCAAACCCACTCCCTGCACACCACTGCCAGAGTCTCTCCATATACAATTCAGGGGCTCCCTCTTCCAGGCAGCTTCCCAGACTATTCCTAGTCCCAGATAACTCGCTTTTCCACCTCTTGAACTCCCCCCTGCTCCTGCCTCCATCCTCCCAGAGGGGTGGGGACCCGTGCATAGCTCTTGAAGGCTGCAGGCTGTGCTGTCCTGTTCTGGGGGGTGGCCTAGTGAAAAAGTGTTGGAAGTCAGAGTCTCCTGCATTCAGGACTGGCTCGGCCACATGGTAGCTGGACAAACGGACTGTGACTTAACCTTCTCTGATCCTCAGTTTCCTCCTCTGCAAAATCTGACATGTCACCCCAACGTGGTTGGTTGTATAAATCGCTAGCATGCCCAGCTCATGGCAAACACCGCAGGATCATTGCTGGCCTCATGGGCTCGGGGCTGGCTGGATTGGGGCCAGTGCCTCGCTCTGACCACCTGACCAGGTCTCTGCCGAGCACCGAGGACCCAGGTGGCCCAGGCCACCTGTGGAGAGCTGTATGTCCGTTACCTACCCTCCTGGGAGTCCGACACCCGAGGCCTTCCCTCGGAGGCTCATCTGGTACATCTGAGCCATCTCCCTCAGGGTCTCTGCCGAGTACAGGCCAATGGGGTTGTTATATTGCCTCGGCTGGCTTGAGCCCGGCAGGGCTTTCGGGCCGAGTAGGTCCCGGGCCCCCTCTGGGCTGGTCTTGGCCCTCAGGCTGGCCCGCAGAGGGCCAGGGTCAGAGGCCTCGGCGAGTGAGGAGAAGGCGGAGGGCCGGGAGAAGGCAGGGCTAAAGGTGGGCCTGAGCTCCGGGGTGCCTGGGGTGCCTGGGCTGGCCCTCGCCTCAGGGCTGGGGCTGGGTGCCACCAGGCTGCCGTTCGTGTCCAGAGCGGGGTCCTGGCACATGGTAGGCCATGCAGGGGAGAGAGAAGAGAGCGGTTAGAGGCCACACGCGTCCCAGCGCTCCTGCGTGGACCTGAAACAGATGTGTTAGTGCGAGCCCAGCAGCCTGAAGCCCAGAGTGCCTGGGCGCAGCACCTGGAGGGGAGGACGCTGGCAGAGGAGCAGGCAGGCACATGGCTCCTGGCCTGGCCTGAGGCTGGCATCCAGCTGGGCAGACTGCCAAGCCCTGCACGGAAGCCAAGCCAAGCTTCCCGCCCCCAGGGGCCAAGGAAGTGGGTGTAGGGGTCAGGGGATGGCCTGTTCTGTGTCTGTTCCCCCTGCCCCTGAGAGTGGGTACCCAGTGGGCACAGCCCAGCCTCCTGTTCCACTGACCGCACACTGCCAGTGAGATGGGGCTCCTGGGCTGGCTGTGGGCAGGTGGTGGTGAGGTGAGGAGAGAAGCTGAGGAAGTGGGTAGCTGACATTTGGTCCCCTCAGTCTACCTCTGCAAGCATCTCCCAAGCAGCCCTCCACCCACTTCCCCAGTCTGTGACCTACCCCACCCCTGTCAGCCTCTTTTTCTCCCCTCTCCCTGCTCCCCTGCCAAATCTGCCCCACTGGACAGGTGGGGTCACTATCAGCTCACATAGGGGGAGAAGTTGAGCAGGGGCCCCTCGGGGGTTGAGCTGCTTGGCGGGGCCTTGGGAAGGGCCCAGGCAGTGGTGAGGTCTGGAGCCAGGGCTTGGCCTCCCTTCTCCCCCGTGCCTGCCATTGCCAGCACGTCTAAGGGCTACAGGGGCAGGCACTTGGGAGGGGCAGGTGGGGAAGTGGAAACGAGAGGGAGAGATCTGGGTAGGGGAAAGCCTGAGGCCAGCAGGCCCCTCCACACCTGGAGGTCCTCCTCAAGCTGGGCCTCAGCCGCAGTCACCCAGCTGCGGCCCCCTTGGCAAATGAAGGTCAGAGCCTGGACGCTCGTCCCCTGCCTGGCCGGGAGGGTGACCCCTCTCCTGGGAACACTGCTGCCCAAGCTGGCTTCCTATCAGCCCAGCCACGAGGCATAGCGGAGGTGGCTTGCACCCAGGCAGGCATTCATTCCCACATTCAGTGTTCAAGAGGGGCTTGAAAGTCTCTCCCGAGGGGCTGCCTCACTTCCCCAAGGTCAGCCGCAGCAGGGGCAGGGATGGAGCAGGGCTGATCCCAGGGCTGATCCCACGGCCGATCCCACGGCCTCATCCCAGTTGGGCCAGCCAAAGGCCAGCACTCCAAGAACCGGGGCTGAGTGTACCCCGCCACCACAGTCAGCACCTACCTTCTGGTGGGGAATCACCGGCAGAGGGGTCTGGACTGGAGGTGCTGTCGTGGAGATGGGAATGGGACGCTTCGATCTGTAGAAACCAGAAATGAGACCAGGTGAGGAAGTTGCCCCTGGGGCCAGAAGCTCCTGCTTGGGCAGGGCTGGTAAGGAGAGAGCAAGAGAGAGCCGGAATCAGCTCTCAGAGATAGCTGAGTCAGAGGGCCCAAGATCCACTGTCCACCCCATGGGCTGGATCTCCCCCAAGAAGGCCCTGGGCCCTACGAGGATGGAGAAGTCATGGCCCCTGGGCATTTTGGTCAGCATCCATGGGCCCCTGCTATGTCACTGGGAGCTGCCTGGGCAAAGTGGAAGCAGGGAAGACCTGCCTTCCAGGACCAATGGCCCACGTACGGGCAGCACCAGGACCACCCTCTCAGCCTTAGCTGTAAAGTGAGGCAGTAATGTCTGCCTCTAGGTGCTTGACAGTGACTTGGGCCTGGTCATTCCTCTGGCCCAGGGCTGTCCTTATCTTCCTGCACAGTTTTGTAGCCCAGGGCTGGGCCCACTCAATTGCTATGGGACAATCCCTCTTTTGGCCCCTGCCCCATGCCCACACCCAAGCCTCCGCCCCCTGCTCTGGAGAGCTGCCACCTACTTCTGCAGGGTGAGGCTCAAGTTGTAGCTGGCAGACTTGATCTTGTTCTGGGCTTCCAGGTGGGTCATGGTGTCTGTGTTGACGCCGTCAATGGCCACCACGAGGTCACCCTGGCTGAGCTGGGACTCGGCTGCCTTGCTGCCTGGTGTGATCTGATTGGATAGCGGAGGTGGGGGGTGAGCATAAGGAAGGTGGTCCTGAGGAAGGGCCAGTCCTTGGGGAAGAGTCACCCAGGAGTATTCAGCAGAAGCCGTCATTTTGTTTTTCATTCGCTACGGCCAGTGCCAGCTGCTAACCAAGCCTAGTTCCTCTTTCTGGCACATGACTACCACATTGCTTAGAGCTTTGTGTCTGACTGCAGCCTTGGGACTAGCTCTGGCCAATTGAATGAGGGTGGAAGCAATGTATGCTCCTTCCAGGTCTGCCTCTAGCAACCATCCTTGTGATTCTGCACACTCTCTGCTTTTTGACTGACTGAATGCAGGGCATGGAGAGGAGGAGAAATGATCAAGGAGCACTGTATTGGATACTGCATGAATGAGAAACTTTTGTTGTTCTGAGCCATTAAGGTTTGGAGGCTACTGGACATGGCGGCTCATGCCTATAATCCCAGCACTTTGGGAGGCTGAGGAAGGAGAATTGCTTGAGGCCAGGAGTTTGAGGCCAGCCCGGGCAACAGAGCCCAGACCCTGTTTCTACAAAAATAAAAATATTTCGCAGGGTGTGGTGGCGCGTGGCTATAGTTCTAGTTACTCAGGAGGCAGGTGAGAGGGTCACTCCAGCCTAGGAGTTTGAGGTTACAATGAGCTATGATCGCTCACCACTGAACTCCAGCATGGGTGACAGAGGGAGACCCTGTCTCTTAAAAATTTGCAGGCGTCTGCTGGGTGTGGTGGCTCACGCCTGTAATCCCAGCACTTTGGAGGCCGAGGTGGGTGGATCACAAGGTCAGGAGTTCGAGACCAGCCTGGCCAATATGGTGAAACCCTATCTCTACTAAAAATACAAAAATTAGCCATGTGTGGTGGTGGGTGCCTGTAGTCCCAGCTACTTGGGAGGCTGAGGCAGGAGAACTGCTTGAACCCAGGAGGCGGAGGTTGCTGTGAGCCGAGATTGTGCCACTGCACTCCAGCCTGGGTGACAGAGCGAGACTCGGTCTTTAAAAAAAAAAAAAAAAAAAGGCGGCCAGGTATGGTGGCTCATGCCTGTAATCCCAGCACTTTGGGAGGCTGAGGCAGGCAGATCACCTGAGGTCAGCCTGGCTAACATGGTGAAACCCCGTCTGCACCAAAATCACAAAAAAATTAGCTGGACATAGTGGCGTGTGCCTGTAGTCCCAGCTACTCGGGAGGCTGAAGCAGGAGAATCACTTGAATGCTTGATTGAACCCAGGAGGCTGAGGTTGCAGTGAGCTCAGATGATGCCACTGCACTCCAGCCTGGGCGACAGAGCGAGACTCTGTCTAAAAACAAACAAACAAACAAACAAAAAACTGCAGGCTATTTGTAACCTTGGTTAGCCTCTTATAACCCCTGCACCCTGCAAAGCTATGGAGCACTTTTCAGACTCCAGGAGAAAAGGGAGACGCAGCAGCTAAGACACAGCAGCATCCTAGAGACACTGCCAGGCTGAAGGGCAGAATAAATGCACCCACTCAAAAACATCTTAGTGCCAGGTGCTTTGTGCTACCTGGCAGATGTGGAGAGAGTGAGGTAGCTGACAACCCTGCCTGGGTGAGCAAACTCAGCTGGGAAATGGGGCAGAGCTTAGGGTTCTGTAGTTGATATCATATCTCCAGAAGGCAGGGTGCAGGTGTGGGGGCCATTTCCTAAACCCTGAGCCCGGATAACACTACAGAATATTACAGTCTGGAGGCCCCATCTCCAGTGTAACCACACAGAATGTCACTTCAACTCCATCCTGGGAATTCCCCATGGGATCTCAGGAAGGCCACACCTCCTGGGACATTACTTGAGATGTCATCATGGCTCTGACTGCACTCTCGGGGACATCATCCACGATGCCAAATTCTACACCCCCGGCCTCCAGTAATAGCACACTGAATGCTATGGCAGCCCTGCCCACAGTAATATCACATGAGATGCAAAATTCTCGAGGTTCTAATGATGTCACCTAAAGTGGCTTGATGGCTGGCCCCTAGTGACATTAGCAGCCCCACCCCTAAAGATACCTCATGGAATGCCAGAGACTCTGGCTGTACCCCTTGTGACATCACATGGAATGGGCTGGCCCCTGCTAATATCACATAGAATGGCTTTATGACCTGACTCCCATTACACCATGTTGGAGGTCCCCAACCCCCACGACATCATGAGGAGTGCCATGCAGGCCTGGCCTTCAGGGACATCACAGGAAAGAGGAGGCTCTGGACCCCACCCCCCACAAGCTGTGGTTGGAAGTGTTCCTTGGCTTTGCCTCCCAAACATGCCCACCAGCCAGTCCTCTGGGCTTCTTTGGGCACATCCCAGTCACCTTCCTGGCTATAACCCAAGAACCAAGCCAGCTCCTAATGTTGGCAGAAGCTAGATTCAGGCCAAGGCCTGAGAACCATCCTAGAAGGAGCCCAGAGAGGCTCTGGGGATAGTCCCTTGCCCCAGGTGCCAAGCCTGGGTGGGCCTCTGGCCAGGCCCTGGGCTTACAGACATGGGTGGAAGCTCCTGCCAGTCCCCTCACAGGGAAGCCCCTTCCAAACCAGGATGCCCTGCAGTCACCAGTCACCAATGTCCAGCCCATTCCCAGATGGGCTCTGCAGATGCAGCCCAGGAACTGAGTTGTTTCTGCATGACCACATTACGGGTCACAGAAACACTGCCCTACACCACGTGGGTGATAACAGCAAGACCAGGACAGTCCTCTCCAATTGCTGTGAACCTGCCATTTCAGCCCTAGGGGCTATGGTGCCCTCTTTTTTTTTTCTTTTTTTTTGAGACAGGGTCTTGCTCTGTTGCCCAGGCTGGAGTGCAATGGCGTGATCTTGGCTCACTGCAACCTCTGCCTCCCGGGTTCAAGCGATTCTTCTGCCTCAGTCTCCCCAATAGCTGGGACCACAAACGCATGCCACCATGCCCGGCTAATTTTTGTATTTTTAGTAGAAATGGGGTTTTACCATGTTGGCCAGGCTGGTCTTCAACTCCTGACCTCAAGTGATTCGCCTGCCTCAGCCTCCCAAAGTGCTGGGATTACAGACATGAGCCACCACACCCAGCCTGTGGTCCCCTCTTAAAATACTGGCCACCTTGTGCCCACAGCGACCCTTCCCCTGCCCTGGAATCTGCAGAGACAGGAAAGGACAATACAGAAACAGAGGCGCCTGGACTGCCAGGAAGCCACAGCATCTGCTTTGCAAAGTCCAGCCTGCCCTCCAGGCTCTGCAGGGGCATCTTAGAGCTCCTTGAGATTTCTCAAAATACACATAGCCCTTACCCCCAAACTCATTGCCATAGCCTCTATTAATGACAGGAGTGTGTTGCTGCATTGAATGTAGAGGTGAACAAAGGGTAAAAACCAACATCAGCGAAGGAAAGCAAGAGTTTTCTAGACTGAGAGGGGACTCCTGGGGGCAAGTTGAACTGCCCAGCCAGGACTGTCCTACAGAAAATCAACTTTCCCTACTCCTTTATGTGATCCCCAACATTTTATTATAGACATTTTGACAGATTTCTAGGCAGAGAAAGTAGAAAACATTCTAAAGTGCACACCTGAACACCCACCACCATGGCTCTGCCACAACATTTCACTCGCTTTGCTTTATCACACTCCATCCCTCCACATCCATCAATCCATCTCATTTGCCGGGCATTTCAAAGAAAGTTGCAGGCACCAGCATACTTCTTTCCAGGGCGAATTTTGCAATGTCTGTTCTGTCCTAGTGAACTGCCCATGGGGCTCCCCCACAGCAGGACACCCCCACAGCAAGGCTGTCTCATGGCAGGGCACTCCCAAGTGCCCACCTACAGAGAAGGGGTCGGCCCCCTGCAGGGCTGGGTCATTGCAGACCCCACGCAGAAGAGCCGTGACCTCGGTCACAGAGGAGATGCTGACAGGAAAGATGGGAGTTGTGTCCAGAAGATCATGATGACGGCATGAGCAAGGGCACCAGAATGATATTCAAGAGAGGCCGGGGCCAGATCAGAGGGGCCCTCTGCAGGGCTATCGGACTGTCATCCCTCTGGAGCCGCCTCAGAGACATCTTTCTCCCACAGGCATGGGTCAGCTGGCACCAGCCCTCCTTGCCAGATCTCCTCGCTTCCCCTCACCTGGACCTGCCTGGCTCTCCCTCATCCTCAGGTATGGGCCAGGGGTATGCTTGCTCCCAAGGGAGAGCTCAGCCTCCTGGGGTCTGGTCAGTAGCCAAGCCTCTGACCAGAGGGAAGTGGCTGAGCTGGATCCCCTGCCCAGTGCCTCTCCCCTGCAGCTGTGTCTGCTTGTCAGGGCTCAGCTGGCCTGGCCTTTGGCTGCCCTGAGTAGGGTCCAACATCCCTCAGGGTGGGGGCTGGGGGTGCTGATATCCTCCTCTAGTGAGGTGCTCCACGCAGGATGGAGGCAGGGACCCTATGGATGACCAGGAGCCATCGGATGCCTTTACCCCACCTCAGGAGCAGCCTGCCTGGGTGGGTTGGAGGGGGGCACCCTCAGAACCTTGCCCAGAGCCCAGGGATCACGGAGAGTGCATTCCGGGCACGATGCTTCCACGTCTCTCTTGTCTGACTCCATCCTCCTCTTTCCTTTCTGTATTTCAGAAAGAGCCCAAAGCACCCAAATCCTTGGAGCTGTGGTTTTTTCTTTTTAATCTTTCTATCTGCCTTTGAGCATTTAAATGCCTCCCTTGAATGAGAGTTTCATTCCCACTTCACATTTCGGTCTTCTCCCGCCAATGGGCCCCACTAAACCCTGGAAACCCAACCCTGGGCGCAGCCTAGAATGGCCTCAGGGTGGGGCACCGAGCTCCTGTCTCCAAAGCCCCTAAGAAAGGCTGCAGGCATGTGGAGGCCAAGATCAGCCCCCTGCCCCCAGGAGCCCTTCTGCCTTGCTGGTCCAAGGTCTTAGGGCACCTCCAAGGGCAGCCCAGGGAGAGCTGGTGCCAGAGCCACTTGTGAGTGCTGGGGGCTGGGGGCAGGGAGGCAGCAAAGGAGTAGCACAGGTGCCAGTATGGGCTGGGCCCCTGGCTTTGGTGCCAGCCTCCAAGCCCTCCAGTGTCAAGAGAATGACAGTGCCTTTCTCGGATTGTTGTGAGGATTATGTCATTAAACAGGGAATTATGTAAGGAGGGTGCAGAGCTGAGAGAGTTTCAGGAAAACTCCAAATCCAGGAGGCACAGTGCTGACCCCATCTGCTACCCCCAGAAGGTGCGAGGCTGGCTGGCTGCATCCCCGGGCTCCACAGGAAACAAGATCCACAGCTGGCAGAGGGTGGAGCTTGAGGAGCCAGCCCTGACTGACCAGTTCTGAGCCAGCCTGCTGTCCCTAGAGGGGCCTGGGTGTTGGGGGGAGGGGAGGAAAGTTCTGTCCAGGGCCCAGGGAAAGAAGGCGCCAGTGAGGCTTCAGATGCACCCATGCCGTCGACTCCTATTTCCCCAGTTCCCTGGCAGCAGAGAGAGCAGCTGGGCTCTGCAGACGTTTCTGGCCATCATTCACTCCCGGTGTTCAAACCAGGCAGGCCCCTGCCTTCCTCCTCTTCTAGATCTGCCAGTGTAGATGTGGTGGGTGGAGGCTGGGGCAGGTGGCAGATAAGTAGGAAGGGTGCAAGTTTCAGCAGCTCTCCATCCCCACACTCCCAGGCTGCCTGCCTGGGTTGGGGCAGGTGGGACAAAGTGCATTTTCATTGTATGATTAAATTACTGTCTTGTCCTGCTCTGCTGCCTTCCCATCTGGCCTCCCCCGGGGTTTTGCTCGTGCTCACCCTCTCACTGGAACCTTCTGTCTCCCCATGGTCCCACTCCCCAACCCCACCCTGGCCGATAAATAAGCTGGAGTCTCCTCAATGCTCAAAAAGCCTCTCCCTGCCTGCCTGGGTGGCTCCAACTGGCTCCTGTCATGTCTCCTTTCTGTACCTCCAGACTCCTCCAAAAAGTGACCCATACATCCCGCCCCCACTGCCACTGCCTCCCACCTGCTCACACACAGCTGTCTGCCTTTGGCCCCACTATTCCACGCATATCAGTGACCTTCTGTGTCCAAAGCCACGGGTCACTGCCCCCTCTCTAGCTGACCACACCTCCCCTGGCTTTCCTCAAGTGTCTCTTGAGTCTCTCCTGCCTCTCCTCCTCCTGTCCAGGTCCACAGTTCCACTTGGGTCTTGGGTGTGGCCAGTAAAATGCCCTCATGGGCACTGGCTCTCAAGGGCCCCCAGCAAGGCCCATTCTTGTGTCCAAGGATGGTTCCTGGGCAGAGGTGGAGTCTGGTCCCAAAGGGGTGCCAAAGCTGTGTTTGGGGGTGGGAGGGCTCGGTGTGGGGGAGGGTCTTTGCAGTCAGGGGCAGCCTCTGGATGAGAGGGGACCATGTAGAAAGGTAAGGAGACTCAGGGAATTGGGGAGCTAGCCCCCAGCAGAGCCTGGCCCAGCCTTTCTCAGATAGCCCTGCAGTCCTGACACTGGCTACCCCACAATACCTATAGCCCTGGAGCCCTGGGGCTGCTCATGCACCTGCCCTTGCACGTGTCCTGGCCTGGGGGCCTCCAAGGGTCCAACTCATTCCCCAGGACCCAACCAGCCTCATGTGCTCTCCTTTTGGATGACTAACAGAGTTAGATGCAGTTCTGAGCAGCAGGGAGGACCTGGCCTTGGGGACCTCTAAGAATGCATTCCCCAGCTGTGAGCCTCTGAGCCTCTGGCCGCTTATCTTCCCTTGTTGATAGATGGATGTTGCGGGGAGGCCCCTGCCAGCCCCACAGAAGCCCTCGGAGGCTTGCCTGACCTTCAGTGCAGCTATAAACAGCATGGCCTGTCAGCACTGCTAAGAGCTGCCCAAGAAACAGCACTGCGTGCTCCAGTGGCCCCGAAATTCCAGGAATTACCGGCACAGCTACCCCAGAATAGTCTCAGCCTGTCCCCCTTCCTCTCCCCAGAGACCCTGTCCTCAGCATGTTCCCACCACAGCTGGGAGAGTCTGATAAATACTGGAACCGAAATCCATAGAGAAGAGGCCTCTGAGCTGGTGCTCCAGGTGAGCCTGCAGGCGGGGTGGCTGAGGCCCTAGGAACAGAGGGCTTCTAGTAGACAGGCAGGCCCCTCCCGAGCCCAGGCTCAGCCCCCGACTCCACCAGTCTCACAACCAGTCCCGGTAGACAACAGGTGGAGAGTTTTCACAAATGCCTGTTAGAAAGAGCTCTCACAGGTGTGGAAGGCATCATTTTATTTGTTTATTTATTTATTTATTTATTTTTAAGATGGAGTCTCATTCTGTCCCCCCAGACTGGAGTGCAGTGGTGCGATCTCAGCTCACTGCAGCCTCTGCCTCCTGGGTTCAAGCTATTCTCCTGCCTCAGCCTCCTGAGTAGCTGGGATCACAGGCATGCGCCACCACACCTGGCTAATTTTTGTATTTTTTAGTGGAGACAGGGTTTCACCATGTTGGCCAGGCTGGTCTCAAACTCCTGACCTCAAGTGGTCTGCCCCCTCAGCCTCCCAAAGTGCTGGGATTACAGGCATGAGGCACCGCGCCCGGCCCGCTATCCCCATTTTAAGGGTGAGAAAAACTGAGGCTGAGCAGGTAAACAGACTTCTGAGATGACACAGCTGAGAGCAGCAGAGCCTAACAAAGCATACTCCTCTTCCCCAAGGCGGGGGCATGAGAGGCATGAAGAGGTGAGACCCCAGACCATGGCCCCAGCCTCTGGCCAGCTGCCAGGACAGAGGCCTTTGGAGCTGCTCCCTCTCTGGGCTGCTCCCCCTTCCCTACTTCCTGGAGAACTGGCTGGGGTGGGGTGAAAGGGCAGCTCATGTTGCAGGCCCAGCCACACCTGTCCAGGATAAATAAAGGCATTTCCCCACCACCCTCCTTTCCCAGTCTCCCTCTTGAACCCCCTTCTCTGTGGGTCCGCAAGCGGAGACCCTCTGAAGGGAGGCCTTGAGGGGCTGCTGCTGCCCCAAGGTTGCTGCCATGAGCCCCTGGGAGCCATCACCCAGACTGCAGGTGGCCTGTGTCCTTCCAGGAGGAGCTGCAGCACACACCTGCAGCTGAGAGGGGACAGGCCCTCCCCAGTGCCTCTCTATTAGTCCCAGTTAGAGGGATGAGCAGGCCAGCATGGGAGTTAGGGGTGACAGGATACAGGAGATCCACCCATGGCCATCCCTGTCCTGTGAGCAAACTCGAGCCTCAGTTTGCCAGGCTCTGAAGCGAGGTAATGATCCCAGCCTCGCCTGCCTGCCCACCCCACAGGGTCACACACTCTTGCCTCTGGTACCCTATGGCACAGGCTCAGGTCCTGGCTGGGGTGGGAGTGGGGTTTCTCCAGAGAGCTCTGGCTGTGCCTCCCCGGTAGGGGGATGTCCCTGGTGCAGAAGGGCCCTGCGAGCCCCGGCAGTAAATCCTACAGCCCTGGTGGGATGGCAGGGCTGTGTCCACAAGGCCTGCCCTGCCAGCGGCACTGAACCAGGACACAAGCCCAGGCTATCAGCAGCCTACCACCAAAATTTCTCAGGAGGCTCCAAGCCCTGGGGAAGGCTCCAGTACCCAGTCCAGCCTGCTCCACGGCTTAGGTGATTTGGGGTATGCCCCTAAAGGAAGCCGAGAGGCCATATCATGCCCATCCCCCAATGCCCTGCCTGAGCTTCGGGTTCTATTTTTAAAAATCCCCCCAGTCATTGGATCCAGCACATCCCTGCATACCCCCTCCCCGGAGTAAGGACATTCCTCCTGCTATCTAGCTTAAGGCTTCTGGGCTGCCATTTAAGCCCCTGGCTGGCCAGGGCCAGGTGGCACATAGACCCTGGGTGAGGTCATTGGCTATCCTGAGTGCCACTGAGCCCAGTGGCCAATTTTCACCCGTAGGGTTAGGGCAGGGAGCACCAGCAGGAGGCCTCGAGATGGTGGAGCTGGGGGAGATGTGGGCTCAGTCCCAGGCAGGGGAGGCCACAGGGCCCATGAGAGAGCACACAGAGGCTCCACCTTATACAGGAAGGAGTCCTGCAAGCATGGGGGTGGGGAGCTGTGGGAAAGAGCAGTGGGAAATCCACTGGGGCTCACATGCCCACAGATCGCCACCTCATGCAAAGTGTGCAAGGCTGTGGGTGTCCAGGACCCTGTGGTCTCCAGGGCAGTAGATCTGGAGGGGTGGAGTCTCCGGGTTAGAATAAGCCACATCTCCAACTGAAGGATGGAGGGCAGGGCCTGTTCCCTGCGCCAGAGCCAGGCCAGCACCCCCTCTGGAAGCATGTGGCCTCTATGGTTATTATAAGCCTCTCACGGCATCCCTGGATGGGGCTTCTACTTCTGGGGTCGCCCCAAGTACCCATGGAACAAAAACAGAGACTCCTCCTCCAGTGGGGGTGTTGGCTCCTGACCCGCTGTCCAGGCTCCCTGGCCCCTCTGCCAAGCCCCTTCAGGCCTTGCCCACTTCAGTGCTTCCCCTCCAACCCCTTCCTCCAGCCCCCAGGCCCAAGGCAAGTCCCTAAGGCCCCAGAGAAGAAACTGTCCCCTTGTTCCCCCGGTAGGCAATAGCCCAGATACCCCTGTCTACCCACCACCCTCCAGTGACAGCCTGGGGGCCTCCCCCTTGTGCCTTGTGCCCAGAACAGCATGGCCAGGGGCTCAGCCACCAGGCAGGGTTGTCCTTGCCCTGTATGCCTCACAGTTCACCCTGAACCTTGTGACCTTCAGCCCTGGGTCTACCAGTGCCTTGCTGGGGAGTGTCTTTGTTTGGCAGATACTGACGGAGTGCCTACTACGGTCTAGGGGCTGTTCCCCCATCAGTCCCTGCTCCTGGAGTGCTTCCTCGGTAGCATGGCTAACTTTCTGCCTCTCTGGTGTTGCTGTCTCCAGCCAGGCAGTAGAGTTACTCAGACAACCCCTGATGTTCTGTGTCATCTGCATCAGGCCATGCTGCTCCCCATCACAGACACTGCAGGACAGGGGGCCATCTCACCAGGCCCCAGCGCTTGTGGGGAACAAAATGTGAGACAGAAAAAGCAGCCACGGTGAATGGGGAGGAGTGTCCAGCTCCATGAGCCGGGGTCTTGATGTCTCAAGTTTGGGATGGAGCGGGTGCCCAGTACTCAGTCCAGCCCAGTCCCACACTCTGACAGCTGGGCAGCCAAGGTCAACCGTCTGTCTGTCCATCTATCCAACTGCCCATCACCTGCCCTCTCCATGCTGGGAATGCTCCCTTCCCAAAGCAGCTGCCCACATCTAGGGAGATGCTCAAGGCTTGGGGGCACCCTGAGCCCACTCTAACAGTAAAGGGATCAGGAAGGCACTGTACTCTCTGTCCAGCTACCTGCCTACCTGCTTGCCTGACTGCCTGAAAACTCAGCATTTTCTTCTCTGCTAAAAACACCTACCACCTGCTCTTGATGTCTCACATGCATAACAGGCCGGCGGGCTCCGGTGAGCAAACAGCTGTGGCTGAGACCAGAGGACCAGGCCAGTCCCAGCGGATGGGGCATGCTCTGCTTTCTGAGAGGCTCAGAAAGGACAGACAGACATACGGACACACACGCCCTCCTCCAAGCGTGCCCACCCCGTCGGGTGCCAGGCTGTGGCAGGGTGCACTCACCCGGGAGATAGTGAGGGGCATGTTGAAGTCCTTGCCCCCCTGCAGACGGAAGCCCCAGGGCCCGGGCCCAGTCAGGGTCACACTGTAAGACATGCTGGTGCTGTCAGCGGCCGCCTCTGCAGACAAAGGGTAGAGAGGGTTGAGTGAGAGGGCACTCAGGCACTCCGCCTGCCCGGTCCACACCTCTGCCCCTGCCCCTGCCCCCCAGCCTTGCCTGCTCTGTCCCTTGCTGCCCAGCCAGGCTGTGTGGAGCTCTTGAGAGGCTCCTAAGAATAGCTGGGAGCGAATGCCATCGACACTGATATCTGCCCTCGGCTGCGCCCATAAATGGACTGTAACCCTACACTGTGCCCGCCCGCCCGCGGCCTCCCAGCCGGTCCACCGTGACTCACACGGCTAATATAGCCCCTGGGGAGGGGTGTCCGGCACCCAGCACCCCCCAGGGGGGAGGAAGGGGGACTGGCCAGGTTGGTGAGAATGCTCTGGTCTCCTTGCTCCTGTGTCCTCTGGAGAGCGTAGACACTCGCTCTTCCTGCCCAGTGGTACCCATCCTCTTGCTCAGAAGACCAGGGGCTGAGCTCCCTTGGGCAGGGGATTTGCTGCCGTGTGGTGCCTGCCCAGGATTCTGGGGTTGTGCTTTATCCAGTGTGGGGCCCTGGAAGTGCCTTGGCTTGAGCTGAGCCTCTAGCTGGTCTGTGACTGGCCCAGGGTTGTCCAGCCATAAAAGCGATCATCATAGCAGCAGCTCCGGGCATAGCCAACCTCAGTATGGGCCCTTCACTCCCTGGGATCCTGAGGAGCTGCCACCTGGGCTCGCAGGAGACAAAGCTCAGGGAGGTTAAATGACTTCTCCAAGGTCACACAAGGAGTGGACCCAGGTCACACTGGAGCCTGGGCTGATTCCTACAGGATGCATGCCAGATAATGGGCTCCCAATGGCCACAGAATCCTCCCAAAGCCCTGGTCCTGGGCAGCTGGCCCTCTGCCTGCACCCCTCGGCATAGGGTCTGAAAGCAGGTCTGAGGCAGGCCCATCCCCTCCAGACCCTCTGGGGGCCCAGCCGGTTATTCCTGGCTCTCCTGTCTTATTTGTGCTCTGGAAAACTTGACGGCAGCATGGAAAGCTCCAGCTGCCAGTGCCACACGCCAGGCCCCGTGCCCTTTGTGCAGGAATGGCAGGGGGCAGGGAGAAGGGAGGAGACGCCATTTGCTCTGCTGCTAGACACAGGGCCAGGAGGGGCAGGGAGGGGGAAGCACGTGTGGCATGTTCAGCCTGTACCCCAGAGACAGCGTGTTCTGGATGGGGGCCTCAGCACCTTGGGACTTCTGCCAGTGTGGTCTTTGGGCCAACCCCTTCCCCAAGAAAGACCTCAGGCCCCTATGTGGTCTGGAGATAGATCGAGGCCCACCCTGGCTCCTTGGTTGGAGAAACTGAGGCTCAGGGGAGGCAACTGGGTTGGCTGCTTGCTGGCCCTCTTGGAGGGCTCTGGCTTGGACCCTGAGGAGTCAGTAGAGGCCTGAGTGTGTCATTTCTCAGCTTCCAGCCTCACTCCTGGGGCCTGGCACGTGCAAGGTACAAGGTAGGATCACCAATATTGTGGGGTTGTTTTGTCACTTGCCCAAAGTCACAAAACTATCAAGCGGAAGAAGCCAGGAAAAGACCTGTGTTCTTTCCCCCGCTTAATCACCTCCTTCACCCTATATCACGCAGCCCAGTCCAGGAGGCCAGCAGTCCATGGCCAGCGTCCCTTCCCCTTACCACTCCCTGTCCCTCTCTGCAAAGCCCCATGTCATTCATCCCTAACTCCAGCCTTATTCCCTTTCCTAGGGGTGTCTGTCCATCCTGCCAGGCTGGGGAGGACTCAGCAGCAGGGCATAACCAGTGTGGGAGAAGGAAGGCGCCCACCCCCAGGGCCAGGGAGCTGGGGGAGGCTGTACCTGGAGCTGCACGCTCTCTCTCTGGCCTCTGGCTCCTGCCTGATGAAGCTTGCCTCTGGGGAAAGGGAGGGGTGGCAGGAGAGTGCTCTAAAAGGCGAAGGCCGGCCTCCCTCCATCTGCCTCCCTCGGGAGACGTGAAGCCAGTCGGAGAGCAGCTGGTACTCATGGTCTGGGCGGAGCTCAATGGCTCACTGGGGAGTGAGTGGGGATGGAGGCCAGCCTGGCCTTTGTCCCTTCTCTGCTGTACTCCTTGCAGTTTGAGGTGGGCCTCAGAGTGACAGTCCCAAGAGTGGGGACAGAGGGAGGAGAGGAAGCGAAGTTGCTGGAGGCATCAGAGGCCAGGCCCTGGTTCTCTCTCCCATAGCAGCACCAACAGGTAGAGACCATATTTGTCTGAAGACACTGTCTCCGCTTTTTATTTTCCTGTACCCTGTCAGATCCACACAGCCCTGGGAGGAGCTTAGACCACTACGTGAAACGAATCACAGATGCAGAGTGTGCATGCATGTGTTTGGTGTCCATTTAGATAGGTAACTACGCGAGAGCGTGCCTGCAAATGCCCGTGTGCACAAGAATGTGGGCCACAGTGGAACGGTACGCTGGGGGAAGAAGCCACAGGTG
This sequence comes from Symphalangus syndactylus, assembly GCF_028878055.3. Lineage (NCBI taxonomy): Eukaryota > Metazoa > Chordata > Mammalia > Primates > Hylobatidae > Symphalangus > Symphalangus syndactylus. The sequence continues at coordinate 87,270,645 of NC_072426.2, forward strand.
AGTAACTGTTCCAGTGTGCAAAGGGAGGTCTGTGCTCGGCTTCAGCTGTTGGCAGTGGGAGATGCCGGGCTGGCCTTCCTATGCCAGTGACAGGCCCAGCCTGGGGGCAGAGGCTCATAAATAGCTGGTGTGTTCTCTGGAGCCATCACCATTGTCATCGCCTGGACAATTGCAGCACACAGCATTTGAGGAGAGGCAGACGACTGGGGAAGTGGGAGGGCCTGGGCACACACCCCTCAGGCTGAGCCTGGGGTGCGGCTGCTGAGCTGGAAAGTGGGTGTGGAGGACGTTGTGGGGCAGGAGTTTTGAGGTGTGGAGAGGGGACATGGGGCTGGGGCTGCGAATCCCGTGCAGCACGGGTGACAGGGCCACTTCCAAAGCCTGCAGGCTCACAGCGTAATCCTGGGTCTGTGTATATGAGGGAGACGTGGGGGGGCTGGATGTGTCCCAGAAGAAAGGGAGAGCCAGTGGGCGTCCTACATCCTGGGGTCCTGGCTGGGGATCAGCCCCTTGGTCTGCAAACAAACAGCACACATCTGTTTAGCTGAGGAGCAGTTCACTGGGGGCAGTCTCCCGATGACCCTCCACACACTGGGTCACCGAGCGGTGGGGGAGGTTGCATGGAAGGGCCAGGTTGTGTCCTGGGTCAGGGATGGGCCTTCCCAGAGTCCACATCCCAGAGTAGGAGCCAGTAACGCCTAACGCTGCCTGCAGAGCATCTCCTGGGATGCTCCCCGGGCTCTTGACTCCTGGGGTCACAACTGAACACATCCTCACCCCCACCATCCAATCCTCTCCTCTCCTCCACATGTGGAGACTCTGGCATCACTCCCGCTCCTGCTCTCCTTAAATGGGTCATTCCTTGCCTGCCCTGCAGCACTTCCTTCTCTGATCTTCACCCTGCAAAGCTAACCAACCCCTCCCAGGGCTTCCTGTCCCCAGGTCAGGTCTGGAGACACCTAAGCCAGTCCCTGATGGGGCCTTCTCACTGCTCTTACCACATCCGGCCCCTCTTCCCTTCTCCTATGCCCCCACTGCCAATCCCCAGGGTCCCTCTCGCTGCTCCCAGGGTCACAGAGAGACATCCTGTTCCAGGACATATTGAGCTCCCTCCCCTGTGCCCCTGTGTTTGCACAGTCACACAGGCTGTATCCTCATCCTGGACAGCTCAGTGCTCCCCCCACTCCCCACCCCTGCTGCCTGCAGATCCCTGCTTCACCTCTACCTTCTTGGGGAGCCTCAGGGACTTGCCTCTGCTTTCAGTACCCTGCGTGCTCACACCTCGATGGCAGTGCTTATCACATGTGTTTGGTGATTGTTGATGGCTGCCCAGCACCCCACCCCAGCCTATCCCTCCAAGACAGGCACTGTGTCTTTCATCAGTGCCTGGCCAGCCTGGGGGTCACTGCCAGGCCTTTGTTCTGGCGTTTATGGCATGCACAGTGCCTGGACTCCAGGACAGGGGGTGGTGCCCCCGTGGGGAATGCTGAGGGAGGCTGAGGCTCCTGGACTGCAGGTACAGCCCAGGGCTTTCGTTCTTGGATGCACAGGGGCACGGCACTCAGGAAGGAAGGCAGGCAGGAATGTGCCTTTGGCCTTGGACAAGCTAGGGAAGCTGGAGAGAGCCCAGGAGCTGAGCTGGGGGTGTTGTGTGGGTGTGACAGGAGGGGCAGATGGGGAGCTGTCCGCTGGGGCAAAGGGCTGCCTGGGCGCCTGTGCACACAACATTTCCAGTGTTCCAAAATATGGCCTTCTCTAATCGCCATCGACATTCCTTTCCATAGGCACTTGGGCCGACAGCTGGCCTTCTTTTAATAGCCACAAGTATTCCGGGTGACATCCTGATCTTAGGGCATTTATGGTGAGCACATCCACAGCTTACAGCCCCTTCCTCCCCAGGTATGTCCAACCTCGCAGTCACACAGAGAGGCACATACCACCCACACTCAGTCACATGCACAGCTTAAAGCAGACACATTGGGGCATGCTTAGTCACGTGTCACTGGGTGTTACAGTGACAGAGCATGTGCCGGCCGCATGGCCACACACATGCTCGAGCTATGCTCTGCCGGCTGCAGACCTCCTACCCTCATCAACACACATGTACTCTTATCATGGCACAGCACAGCCAACAGCACCATGCAGAGTCAGAATTGCATGATCACACACACACACACACACACACATACACACACACACACACACACATGCAGACCACATGCAGGCCCTGCTCAGAGCATCTCAGAGTCACAGAGACCCCCAGGGGGACAAGGAAAAGCTGGGAGGTGCTGGGAGCAGGTAATTCCTGGAGGGCATCGCCCCTGCCCATGAGAACAAGTCTCCCTTTCCTGGGCTACTGGCCCCTAACCCCCACCCCTTTATGGATTGGCAGGTACTGGGCCCAGTCACCTTCCCTGGAGTCTCTGCTTCCTGCCCCTGGGGTCTGGGGGGTGCCTTGGCTTCCAAGTCCTCCAGATCCTGACCGTAGAGGGACTGCCCATTCACTTGCTGGGCAGCTCCCCACACAGCTGCTGCCTCCATGTGTGTCCAGCCCTGGGGGAGGTGAGAGAATGACTGTGAGGTGAGAGGGACAGTCCGTAGCTTTGCTCCTGCTCTTACCCCACCAGGCCCTCCTCCATCCTCCCAACAGGTATTCATTGCGGGAGGCCCCTGACACCATTTGCACGGTTGCTGGTCACCAAATAAACCCTGTAAATTGTGCGTGCCTGTGCTAGGGCATGTGTATGTGTGTGCAGGTTTGCTCCCCATCTGCACACCGGCACACCTTGCTAAGCAAGTGGCTATTTATATTTTTGAATAGATGGGTGGTCTTCACAAGGGTCTAGGCCTCCATTAACAGATTAGATTTCTCCTTGTTGTTCACTACAGTGGTTTACAGGAGGGACCCCTGACAGCTCCTCTCTCAGTCCCTCAACTGAGACCCCCGGGGATTCGGGCAGTGGGAGGAGATCGCTGGCCGGTCAGTCGGCAGTCTTGCTGAGGCCCATAGAGGGCTCTGTAGGTAGAATTAAGGAGGAGGCCAAGTGTGGCAGGAACAGGAGCTGGTGGTGCACGGAGCTTTCCTGGGGACATCTAGGGGCAGCAGAGCTGCAGGCCCTAAGGAGGGCTGACACCCATCCCTGGGCACACCTGGCCAGCGTTGATCTGAGAAACCTGTTTTCCCTTTCAGAGGAGGATGTGGAGCCTCAGAGGGGGGAAGTGACCTGCCCAGGCTCCCACAGTGAGCACATGGTAAGCTGAGGCTCAAAGCCACATCTCCCATCTCTGGGGCCCATGCCCATCCGATGAGCTCTTCAAGGCTCCCAGGAGGAGGGGGCTTAATGCTGAGGAGCCAGGAGCTCCACGCTAACTCCTGCCTTGTCTCTCTGGAGCCCTATCTAGGGCCAGATGTGCTGATCTCTTCAGGCTGCAGCTCTAGGGAGAGTGTCAGCATGGAAAAGGATGGCCTGGAGTTGGAAGACCTGTGTTCAATCCTGGCCCCACTCCTGGGAACCCCCAAACCATCCCCTCTCTGGCCCTAGTGCCCGTGCCTATCAGGGAGGATTATGAACTCCATGGGGGTGTTGGGAGGGGCTCTTCCTGCCAGGGTGCCAGCGTCCTCAGGGTCCCTGAGTCTCAGAGGCAGCTCTGCCAGGGCCTATGTTTTCCCCAGAGCCCCAGGGCTGCCTGAGGAAGGGATGGCCAGGCACAAGCTGGCTAGGGCCCAGCATCCTTACCACCTCACTCTCTGAGCCCAGGGACTCCTGGCGCCTCCGTCCGGAGATCCAGCTGAGGTTGGAGGTGTGGCTGATCAGTGTGGAACGGTGGGTGGAGCGGTAGCTGGGGTAGGGGCGACTGTGTCGGCGTGATACACCCAGCAGCACCCCCAGGCAGGGCAGGTGCTGGGCAATGGCCACCCTGCAGGGGCCGCACATCTGATTAGGGCCAGGGGATGGGCAGACAGATGCAGGGGAGGGGATGGATGCACAGGCTGGTACAGGCCTAACGTGCTGTGACCGAGAGCCTCTGGGGAAATGGGGAGGCTCAGACCCTGGGAACCATGGCAGGTGATGAGGACAGAAAGACAGACGCTGGGTGGGGAGATTGACAGGCTCATAGGGCTGGTGGGAGGGACAGAGAGATTCTGGGTGGTGGGCATGCAGGGAGAGCCTGGGGATGTCGGTTCCAGCCCTCAGTGGCTGGCTCAAGCCACATCTCTGGTAATGGAGACCAGGGAGACTCCGGAGCAGCCTCTGTGCTGGATGGGCTCAGGCCTGCCACTGGCCTTGGGAAGGTGGTGAGTGACTGACACCACCAGGCAAAAGGAAGCGCTAAGGGAGAAGCGGCCTTCCCGAGTTGCTATCAGCACGCATACTGGCCCAGAGCCACCTCAGGCTCCTGCCAGGCCCTGGGAGCAGAGCTGAGCTCTCCCTGCTGTGATCTCTTCAGGATGACACTATGGGGGAGGGTGGGGCAGGGGGGTGCTTAAATTCACAGGGCTGTCCTGGCTGCCCTACACCCCAGGTCTGAAGGTCCCATAGTTAGGATTGGACACTGCCCAGGGAGCCCTGACCTCCCTCCACACCGTGACCCCTGGGAAGCTGGGGCAGGGGAGGGAGGCACACCAACCCCAGACCCCACTCTGTGTTACTGGCCACTCCCAGCTGCTGGTGGCCCCCATCCAACACACATACAAGAGACAGGAAACGTAGTGGCCTCTGCCCCCATCTGCAGGCCAGGCCCTTGGAGGCCAAGGTGTGGGGTTCTGGAAAAGAGCCACACCTGTACTTGGGGTGGGTGATGGCGTAAATGATGGGGTTGTGGATTGCAGAGGCCTTGGCGATGACGGCTGGCACCGAGCTCATGTAGGGTGTCAGGACGTGTGCGTACCTAGGACAGAGAAGGTGTGGTCCCCAAGTTAGCTGGCCCTCCTGATGCACCTTCTCTTCTGGGCCAGGCCCTGCCAAAGCCCAAATCCTAATCCGGCCCAAACCAGCACAGCTAAGTCAGCCCCATAGGAAGGAATTGGCAGTGCCAGGATAATTTTTTTATTTTTGCTCTGTCGCCCAGGCTGGAGTTGCAGTGGCGTGATCTCAGCTCACTGCAACCTCTGCTTCCTGAGTTCAAGCAATTCTTCTGCCTCAGCCTCCAGAGTAGCTGGGATTACAGGCGCCCGTCACCACACCTGGCTAATTTTTGTGTTTTTAGTAGAGACGGGGTTTCACCATTTTGGCCAGGCTAATCTCGAACTCCTGACCTCAGGTAATCCACTTGCCTTGGCCTCCCAAAGTGCTGGGATTACAGGTGTGAGCCACCATGCCTGGCCTATGCCAGGAGAATTCTGATCTGAGTGAGTAGGAGGGAGCAGTGGGTTGTTGAGCGTGTGGCTCTGGAAGGAAGATGTGCCAAATTTGGGGTGGAGGTTCCCAGGTCCACTGTTCCTTGGAGCCTGTGCTGCTGGCGATACTCCACTTCCCCCCAGTGACTCTGGCCCTCAGACCCTCTGCCTAGCTCTTCTCACACCCCACCCCAACCATGATGCCCACTCTTGCCCTGGCTATTGTAGAGAAACCCCACAGTAGGGCCCTGGGGGGACCAGGCCATTCCTCCACAAGAAGGTCTCCTATCTAAACACTTCCAGGGTTTAATAGCCCTCACTTCTCAAAAACACTTCTGAAGTTGAGCCTGCATCTGTACTGCTGCAGATGTCACAATCCCCAGACTCTAGCCACAAAGGGCTAGAACGACAGCTCTCAGCGACCCATTCCTGGAGATGGGCAGCACCTCTGGTCATGTGACCACAGCCCAGGCAGAGAGGGAGGAGACCTCAAGAGGAACTGTGTGTTCCAAAGGGGGCTGGCAGGCTGTCTGCCCAAAGCTTTGTGGGGCCCAGAGCTCCTCTGCATGTGCCCTGGTGCTTCCAGGAACTAGGTGGCCCCCTACCCACCCCGGGCCTGGGCACTTTACCCAGGGAGAGAATAAGCTGTGAAGCTGGTCTTAGGCTGTGAAGATGGCTGGCTGGGGTTGGGCTGGGAAGGAGAAGCTGCCCAAGCTACTTGCTCCTGCCCCCACCCCTTCAGCCTCTTCCCCAACCCTTTAGCCACTGCTTACCCAGCAAAGGCCACCAGGGCCACAGTGGAATAGGGAGCCCAGGAGAGCACGAAGAGGAGGATGACCAGCAGCATGATCTTGGCCATCTTGCACTCGCTCTGCAGCCGCTGCCGCTGCCACAGGGACTCGCCATTGCCCTTGCAGGCCCCGAAGGTCTGGAGAGCCCTAGGAAGGATGCATCGTCCAGGTCTGACCCTAGTCGGGTGGCAGTGAGCACCAGGGTCACGGCTGCTGTTGGGGAGCCTTCCTGGACTATCCTTGTGGGGCACTCGGGAGAGTGTCATTCCTTCCAGTGCAGGCAGCCCTGACTTCCAGAAAGTTTTCTGTGACATGAGGTGTCAGCTGCCCCCCACTCCCTCTTGATTCTGTGTGCCTTCTCTGCTCCCTCAGCCATGCCGAAAAGCCCGCCCCGGAAGCCCTTGTCTCCTGAGGCTCCCCTAGACACCGCTGCCCCATAAGCACTTGCTCAGCCTGCCTTCACCCCTTGGGCATGCTCTGGTAGGCTAGTGCAGGTGTGAGTGGTGGGGCAGGGGCTGCCTGGCCGAGGGGCCGGTCCCCCTCCTGTAGCCCTGCTCCATGCTCAGCTCTTACCGTCCTGTCTCCCGGATGGCCCTGAAGATGAAGATGTAGCAGTAGATGATGATAAGCAGAGGGAGGAAGAACACGAAGCAGCAGAGAAGCATGGTGTAGGCACGCACGGCCGGCGTGAAGCTCATGTAGTCCCAGGAGCAGGATGTCAGCAACCCCTCGGGCACGTAGGCGCCTGGGAGCCAGGGCAGGTGCTCAGCCTTCGGGGCGGCACTGACCAGGACTCCTTATCTGGCAGGAGCTTTGTATGTGGCATTCGGGTCCCCATACACAGCCCTGGCCCTGACCTGGCCCTGTCCCGTGCAGTGAGGAAGCTGGAGAGAACTGGGATGGCCTGCAAAGCCCACTGCCTCCCATTCCTGCTAGATTTGAGCAGAAAGCTCACCATAACTTCAAGGTTGTGCTTGCCAGGGCTTCAGCCAGAGGCCTGGTCTTGCCCCAGGAGGGCTACTACCTTGCTCTCCACCCTTCCACCTTCAGAGGCCTCACACTCTAGCCCCCTGCCTAGTCTGACACAGCAGCAGAAGTACCTGTCACTTTGCCCCACCCAGAAAGCCTTTGTGTTTTGGGATCAGTTGCCCAGGAGATCCTTTGGCCCCTGATGGAGCAGTGTCAGTTTCCCTTGCTGCCAGTCACATCCCCTGAATGTCCATCTGACCTGAGGCTCAGGTAGCTCTTGGGCACCCCTGCCCCCGCCAGCTGACTGACCCAAGTCCACCTACTTCCCCTTGAATGTGCCCCTCCCAGCCCATCTGCCCCCCTTCCAGTTCCAGCAGCCCACTTACTCCAACCAAAGAAGGGTGGCAGACTCCAGGCCAGGGCATAGAGCCAAACGCCCAGCAGGACAAATGCTGCACGCCTCTTGGACGCCACACCAATGGTGGCCAGCGGGCGTGTGATTACCAGGTAGCGGTCCAGGGCGATGGCCGTCAGGGTGATCATGGAGGAAATGCCAAACAGAGCTCCACAGAAGGCATAGAACTCGCAGCCTGTGGGCACAGCCCCTGCTCTGAGTCCTGGGGAGGAGGGTCTGGGGACGGAGTAGACTCTGCTCTGGCCCTCACCTCACAGGAAGGGCAGGACTGAGCACACTCCACCCCCTCCACCTGCCACATGTGGCCAAGGCTGGCAGAGGCCTTAGGACCAACACTGCATCTTCCCTTCTTGCTTACTCACAGGACTGAGGGCAGCTACCCACTCTCTGCCCAGGAGCAGCAAATCACCTCCTTTGGGCCACCCTCCATTGAGGGCATCCCCAGGTCAAAACCCTCCTCCTCCCTCCAGCAAAAGGGAGCTCCAGCATCTACCTGTCTCCCCAAAGAGCCACTGCTTATAGAGGCTACTGGTGAAGAAGACAGGGGCCTGGGTGAAGGACATGAGGAAGTCGCTGACTGCGAGGTTGATAATGAACATGTTGGCAGGTGTCCGGAGGCCTCTGCTCCTGGGAGGATCAGAACCTGTTAGGAGGTGCTTCCTGACACCTCCAGAGCTATGGAGAGCTTCCCACACCCCTCAAGGATGCATGTGCACACACGTGCCACACACTCACACATGCACACGCACATGGGCAAGCAAACAGGCACGAGCTGCCGGGCCACAGAGCTATCCCACTGTCTGGCAGGGACCAGCCAAGCAGCTGTTGAACCCAGCAGTGTCTGCTGAGTGAGGACCCCAAGACGGCTCCCTCAGAGTGAAGCAGGTGGCAGTTTCTCTCCAAAACCTGAGACGTGGCCCAGCACAGGCCGGTTCTTAGGTCATGTCCGTTTCCTCGTCTCGCCCTCTAAATTCCTCTGCACGACTCACACCATCTCCTTGACCAATTCACTGGTTTCCTTGAGTCCCTCCAGGCCAAGTTCTCCCTAGAGGTTTCTCCCCGGGCTCCTCCTCCTGCATGCCCTGACTGTGCTTTCCCATGGCTTCTCACACCTCCCTCCTCCTTGGGTCCCCCTCCCACCCTCCCTCCAGTGTCACGTCCCACCTGGGCCCTGCCCTGCACACTGTCTCTGTAGTCCTCACCCTTGGGGATGGCAAAGGGCAGAGGAGCTGATGGCTGTGCACCATGGCTGGGCCAGGCACTTTCACCAGCCTCAGCTCCTGTCATCATCCACCTTTGCATCTACTCTGAGGGAGGCGTCATTATCCCCATTTTCCAGACAAGATGCTCCCACTCAGGAAGTGACTTGCTCCAGTGCACAGCACTCAGTAAGTGGCTCATTTGTGGGGCAACGCACATCCGTGGACTTACTGCATCATCACAGTGACTCCAAGAAGCACAGCTCTGTTTTGCAGGAAAGAAAAGTGAGCTCAAGGAGGAGAAATGAGGTGCCCAGTCCTTCAGCTGGCAGGCGGGAGAGCCAGGGGGCTGTGTGGCCCTGCAGCCTGGGTTCCCTTCTCCACCTGCCTGTCTCAGCCACTGAGCCAGGAAGGGGGGCAGATGGAGAGGGACACTGGGGGTGGGTGTCAGGGGTGTTTGAGGGACTTGAGGATCCTGGTCCCCAGGGCTGCTCTTTTTTTTTTTTTTTTTTTTTTTTGAGATGGAGTCTTGTTCTGTTGCCCAGGCTAGAGTGCAGTGGCATGATCTCGGTTCACTGCAACCTCCGCCTCCCAGGTTTAGGTGATTCTCCTGCCTCACCCTCCTGAGCAGCTTGGATTATAGGCGCACACCACCACACCTGGCTAATTTTTGTATTTTTAGTAGAGATGGGGTTTCACCACATTGGCCAGGCTGGTCTTGAACTCCTGATCTCAGGTGATCTGCTCGCCTGGGCCTCCCAAAGTGCTGGGATTACAGGCGGGAGCCACCGCGCCTGGCCTAGAGCTGCTCTTCAAGGCAGGGGGAGGATGCTCTCTGCGGCAGGTGATGGCAGAGGTGCACTGAGAGCAGGACAGAATGGTTACAGACCCACATACTCTGGGCACACACACCCTCCACAGAGGATGCACCTGGGTCTCAATTAGTGCCAGTCAGGCAAGTCTCCCTAGACCATTTTTGGCCCTTTCCATGACCTTGAGGAAGGTCTGGGCCTGAGATCGTCGAAGGCATGGCCCTGCTCTCTCTGCCTAGCCTCAACAGTGCCCTGGCCAGAGCAAGAGCCAACATTCCTGCTTGCATGTTCTTCCCTGTCTGCATGGCTGCCACCCTCAGTGCCCTGGGCCCAGCACCACCAACCAGGCACCTGCAGAAGGTATAGATGACCGTCAGGTTGCCCAGCATCCCCGTGAGTCCCACCAGCAAGATCACTGTGCCCAGGGTATAGTGGGCATGGTCTGGAACATCCACCGTGGGGAAGGGGACCCAGGCAGCAGCCCGAGTCCCAGCTGCCTGCAGAAAGACAGAGAAACGAGGGAATCACATTATCCCTTGTCACCTTCAAATAGTCCTGAGAAGGAAGAGTTAGGATTCTCAACAGGGCAGGTGGGAAAACTGAGGCTCAGAGTGGCAAAGCCAGTTGCACACACAGCTCGCAAGTGGCCAAAAGCATAATGGAAGTGCAGGTCCTTTCTAAAGTCTAGCCCAAGCTCCTAGAACATGGCACAGGGGCCTTCTAGGAGTGGGCTCAGACAACCTGCTGGAGGCTGGTAGGACAGACAGACATGTGCCTGGCAAGCAGGGACATGGCCTGGGTCACCCTATCTTTCCTTAGGGAGAAGACAGAGCCAAGTCCTGGGTGCATCCCTGCCTGCAGTATAGACTCCAGCCCAAGGGCCCAAGACAGTGTTTGAGGCCTCTAGATGCTGGGGTGGTGAGTCGGGTGGAGCCCCTCTCGAGAGTCCCGTTCACTACTGAGCCTTAGAGGAGAAGCTGCATTACCCCATAGCATAACTGGGTACAGCTGACCTTGATGCCTGGCATGAAAATGAAGGGAATTCCCTTTAGAAAGAAAGCTTAGGCCTCCCAGGGTCACTGAAGGGAGGTCATAACCATATCAGGTCAGGACAAAGGGATTTAAAGACTCCTCCCACCCTAACCCCTTTCTGGGGAAGAGAGGGTGGCTTGGTCTCTGTCCTGCCCCAGTGGCCCCTATAGCTACCGGAGCCTTCCCATCCTGTCCAGCACCTGGGCCAGCATCCCCAGGTCCTGAGGGTGCCCTCAGCCCTCCCCAGGTAGCAGTGGTGTTGATGGAATATGGCCCTGGGCCTGGGCTAGGATGATGGAGGCGGCAGAAGGCACCCAAGGCTTCACTGTGGGCTTGGCAGATCCAGAGGCCCAGAGTGTGCCCTCCTCCCTGGAGGGCTCCATGGGGCATCCAAGCAACCTCTGAAAGGAATGAGTGCAACCAAAGACAGGTCTGGCCATTCCAGCCCCTTGTCCTCAGGGCTGGCCTTTCTGTTCTTTGAATGTTTTCCATTGCCTGCACCCTCCTCTATCGGCCTGTTTATCGGAGGTGGGCTCAGAGGGGTCCAGTAATGGCTCAAGGCCCCACAACAGAGTTCAGACCTTTTCTATCTCCCTGTCAAAGCCCCTGTGTGTGGCCATGAGGGGACCAGGAAGGGGTCAGGGAAGGCTCTGTGCATGCACATGCTCGCCCAGGCTTACCGTGGGACTGGTGGATGGAAGCTGGCCCAGGCTGGAGATGCTGCTCTGGGAGCTGTCCCACTGACTGGGTGGGGCTGGGGTGGCCATGCAGCTGGGCTCCTGGGTTGGGCTCGGCGGGACTCTTGGCCCCGAAGGAGGGTTCATCCTGAGTTGGGATGGTCCTTGCTTGAGCCCACAGAGAAGTCAAGGGCACAGGGAGCTCAGGACTTCAGCTGTGCTCAGCCTCCCAACTTTCCTCCATCCTCAGCACCCCTGCTCAGCCTGCCCGCTGCTTTCTCCTGTGTCCGGTGCAGATCCAGCCTGGAGCTGCTCTTGGGGCTGGCAGTTGCTCTGTGTCTGGTGAAGCGCAAAGGAGTGAGTGTCGCAATTACGGTGACTCACAGCCACAGAGTCCGTCCCCATCTTTATATAGAGGTGCGGGAGCTGCACATGCTCAGTCGCTCCATGCCTCCAGCTCACTCGGACCAAGGTCCCTGGGTGTCTATCTACAAAGGTCTGATGATGGTGGCGTGAATGTGTATGTGTGAGTATGTGTGTGTGTGTGTGTGTGTGTGTTTCAAGGGAGACTTCTGGGATGATGGTGGCATGAATGTGTGTGTGAGTGTGTGTGTTTCAAGGGAGATTTCTGGATGATGGTGGCGTGAATGTGTGTGTGAGTGTGTGTGTGTGAGTGTGTGAAAGTGTGTGTTTCAAAGGAGACTTCTGAGACGATGGCGTGAATGTGTATGTGAGTGTGTATGTGTTTCAAGGGAGATTTCTGGGATGGTGGCATGAATGTGTGCATGTGTGTGTGAGTGTGTGTGAGGGTGCATGAGTGTGTGTGTTTCAAGGGAGATTTCTGGAATGGTGGTGGGAATGTATGTGTGTGAGTGTGTATGTGTTTCAAGGGAGATTTCTGGATGATGGTGGCGTGAATGTGTGTGTGAGTGTGTGTGTGAGTGTGTATGTGTTTCAAAGGAGACTTCTGGGATGATGTCGTGAATGTGTATGTGTGTGAGTGTGTGAAAGTGTGTGTTTCAAAGGAGACTTCTGGGATGATGTCGTGAATGTGTATGTGTGTGAGTGTGTATGTGTTTCAAGGGAGATTTCTGGATGATGGTGGCGTGAATGTGTGTGTGTGTGTGTGTGTGTGAAAGTGTGTGTTTCAAAGGAGACTTCTGGGATGATGTCGTGAATGTGTATGTGTGTGAGTGTGTATGTGTTTCAAGGGAGATTTCTGAGCTGACAGTGGTGTCAATGTGTATGTGAATGTGTGTGCATGTGAGTGTGTGTGAGTGTGAGTGAGAGTGTGTGTGTGTGTGTGTGTGTGAGAGAGAGTGTGTGAGTGTGTGTTTCAAGGGAGATTCCTGGGCTCGGGCTCCTGGACATTGGGCAGAAGGCTCTGTCCTCTCCTTTGACCAGTCTCTGTTGTGTTTCTTCCCTGAGCTCATCAAGAACAGCCTCAGCCATCCCAAGAGCCCCCAGAGCTGTTTGTGGGCAGCTGAGCCTGTGCAGCCCAGCCTCACCCTTTTCACAGTGGGCCCTACTGCCAGGTTTGGCCCCCATGAGCCATGGTATTTTCACAGCCACCCTGCATAGAACCAAGGCTGGTCATCCCTTCACAGATGGAGACACTAAGAGGATGTAGCATTAGGGTGAGATCAGATCACCAGGCGGCTTTTGTTGTTTTTTGATAAGAAAGTTTTTCTTTTAATTTTTATTTTTTTGAGACAGAGTCTTGCTCTGTCGCCCAGCCTGGAGTGCAATGGTGCAATCTCAGCTCACTGCAACCTCCACCTCCCAGGTTCAAGCAATTCTTCTGCCTCAGCCTCCTGAGGAGCTGGGATTACAGGCACTCACCACCACACCCGGCTAATTTTTGTATATTTAGTAGAGGCAGGATTTCACCATGTTGGCCAGGCTGGTCTCGAACTCCTGACCTCAGGTGATCCACCCACCTCGGCTTCCCAAAGTGCTGGGATTACAGGCGTGAGCCACTGGGCCCAGCAGAAATTTTTAAAGTATAAAGATTTTTTAAAACCTCATTGGGAGAGTCCCAGGAACTCACCCAGGCCTGCAGGCCTGATCCAAGTTGACTGGATGTCAGAAGTGGAGGGGACCCCAGGCCTGCCCCTTGCCCTGTCTTAGAGGAGGCAGCAGGAGCTGGAGAGTAGGGAAGCTGAACACACGGCTTCCAGGGAGGACCGCTCGGGCTAGGCCTGCCACAGAGGCTGCGTTTAGGGGAGCCCGACCGGGCAGCGGTCATCCTACGTGAGGGCCATGTCCTGGCATGGTGCTGGGAGTGGTGGAGCCCTGGAGTGGACAGAGATATTACTCCTCTTCCAGAAGTTCCCCCAGTCTTTACAAACAGTTATCCCAGAGCCCCAGGTTTGAGCAGGAGAAGTGGGAGCAGCGTCACTGGGAGCGGGAGCCGCGCTTCTTGCAGCTGCCAGCCCATGGGTCACACTGCCCTCCTCCTGAGACTCTTCCACTTCAGGGCTTTGGCTCACAGAGGCCACCCTGGGGGCAGGGTGAGGCTGAGGGGCCAGCTTTGCTTTCTGTCCCTAGGCTCAATGCCAGCTGCTTGCGTTTTAATGTAGGGGTTTAACAGTCCCTTGCAGCTGGGAGCAATTCTGTATCAACACAATGTCCCATTCAATGTGGACCCCACTCTCCAATCTGCTAATTAAGAGAGGGTGCAGGTGATGGAGCAGGCACAGGAGTCCAGGGGAGAAGTGCTTGTCAGGTGGACACACGAGGCGGGAATCCACATACCCAAGGTGCCACCGGCCTCAATGGAGCACCTCAGGGAAAGACTGGAGGACTCAGAGCCCCCAGCCTGGGGCCTTTGGAAGCCCACATCTCACCTGACAATGTCCTTTCTCCATGGGCCACGCACTGCAGCCCTTGCGGGTGACACTGAGATCTCCTCAGTGCCCAACCCCCTCACTCCTGTGCTTCTGTCCCACTGGGGAGGCTCCCTATGGCACTCGTGCTCCCAACCTTTGGACCCCACACCCACCTGGCAGCTCGTCTGCCCGGAGCCTGCCATCCAGTGGAGCCAGGAGGGCCGCGTGGGCAGCCTCAGCCTCCAGATGTCTTCTGCAACTACTGCTGCCCAAGCTGTCCTGGCTGGAAGCTGTGGTCTGACATGTGGGAACCCTGGCCTTCCATCACTCCCCTCCAACCAGGTGGCTCCTGTCTTCCTGGGTGCCTGGCTGTGTTCACCTTCCTTCAGCACTTCTCCTCCTCTGCAAGCTTGGCTCAGGGTGGGGCCTGGCCTCTTGAGACCTGGGATCATTGATGGTCTCATGGGCCTGTGCCATCCAAGAATATCAACGCAGGGAAAAGTGTGGAAGGGGTCCTCAGAGTCCTCCCAGTCCCCGCTGTGGCTGGTGCCCACTCCCTCGGAGACTGTCCTGGGCATCTCCTCCTCCCCCGGTGCCATTCTCAGGGGCAGGCTGAACTCAGTCCTAGGTGCCGGGTTTGCTGATGGTCCCAGGGACCCCTGCACTGATAGTGGGGCTGAGGTAGCCACCCACATCTCCCTTTCCGTGGCCCCACTCTGCTCTGGTTCCTCCCTTCCAGCCCTTTCTTCCTGCTGCAGCCCTAAAGGCAGGTGGAAACACAAATTCCAGATAATCCCACACTTAACCCTTTGGTGGCTTCCACAGCTCTTTAGACAGAGACAGCGCCCAAACGTGGCGAGGTGGGTGGAGGGAGGTGCTACATCACCTGGTATGTGGGGATAAGAAGTGGGCTTTAGGGGCATACACCGAGGCTCAGGAAGAAGCAGCACGCCATTTCCTCTATGTGTGCATGGGCCAGGCTGCTGTCACTGCATGGGGCTCAGTGTCCCCAGGGACCTGCCCTTGCTCCTGCCCCTTTTCCATGCATGCTCCAGAGTAGCCTTGTTTGCGGGACAAGCAGCCAAGCTCAGGCGCCAGGCAGTCTGGGTGTGGCTGCCAGCTGACTGGGGAGGTGTCTGAGAGCTCCAGCTGCCAGCACCTGGAGACCTTGCTGGAAGCTGGACTAGGCCTTGAGGGAGAAGGAGGCCTGATCCCTTGGGGAGCTGAGTTCAGGTGAGTCTTCTCTTGCTGAGAGAGGAGGAGCCACTGAACCTGCCTAGCTCCGTGCCTGGAGACCAGGCTGGCCTCCTCTCGGACCACCGAAGGCACACAGCTCCTCTGGTCACCCAGCGTCTGCTCACACACTGCTCCTGAAACCTTCCCCTGTCCCCTGCTCTGGGTCTCAGCTCAAATACCACCTCCCCCAGACTGCCAAGGGCCAGCTGTTCACCTCCTCCTGTCCATCCCTCGGAGCATCCACGGATAGTGATGGTGTCATTTGCAGTGATTGTCATCTGACAGTGTCTGTCTCCCTCCTTGGAATGCAAACAGGTCGGTTTTGTTCACCTTTGAGACCCACTGCCTAGTAGAGCACCTGACACATTGTATCAGGAAATCCAAAATCTCCCTGGTCCTTGCTTCTCAAAGTGTGGCTGGAGGACTGGCTGCTGATGTCACCCCTCCTGCAGCTTGATAGAAACTCAGACTTCCCAGATCGGTGACTCAGGTGTAGACGCATGAGGTGTGTCCATCCTCATGTTAAATGGGAGAGGTGATGCTGTAGATGCTTGGGAGGACTTCGGGGGTTGGTAACAGGTGGTGGAAGAGCTGATCTGAGGGGACACTGAGGCACCCCAGAGATTAGTGCCAGTGGAGCGCACTGCCGTGGCCGAGGCTGGAAGGACCACAGGAGGAAGGGGCTGCTGTGATTCCAGGGGCTGGGCCTCTCCAGCTGGGTGCCACCAAGGCAGGGCACTCACGAGGAGGCACAGCTGGCTGCTGGAGAGGTGGTGAGCAGAGCAGGGGCGTGGGGCCCTCACTGCCCGCTCTGGCCTCCCATCTTCCGCAGGAGCCCCGCCGTGGTCAGGCCTACCCACAAGCCTGGGAAGGAAACTGGGGAGACGTGGTTCCCACAACAGAGAGCAGAGCAAGGCAAGGGTGATGGAGCACACGACAGCTGTCACTACAGATGTGATGTCCTTCCTTTCACCCACCCCCTACCTGCCGCCATAGCCAGTAGATGGTGTGTCCCCGGCCCATGGCCTGCAGGTCAGCCCTCCCATGTAACCCACAGGGGCTCTTGGCTGGGCAGCATTTGGCGGCTCTCTGCTTGGCCAGCTTCTGGATCAGCCTGAGCCACCCTTCTGCTCAGCCTGGCCTAGGAGTCTATGGCCCATCACCTCTGCTCTGCCCCTCGTTGCTCCAGGGAGACGCAGAGGGCTGAGTGTGCGCAGTAGTACATATCGCCCCGGCCCACACCTCCGCACTGACTGCCGCCTGCTCTTCACACCTCGCTGGCATGGCTGGAGGTGGGAAAAGCTTTCTAGCCCCTCATCCTCAGGGGAGTAGCAGGGCCACAAGAGCAGGAGGCCCGAGAGCTGCCCTGGGGCTGCAGAGAGGGTGGAGGGCCAGGCCGGGGCAGCAGGGACAGGAAGTGTGCCATTTAGAAACCACTCAGCAGCCGGCCCTCGGCAGACGCATAACTGCGCTCTAGGGGACTGGAATCAACCAGCCGTCCTGGCCACTGCCCACAATCCCTGATGGATGCTAACTTTACTTATGGGCCTGTGGGCCCCGTTATTCCTGTCCCCTGTAGATCTTTTCTGAAAGCCCTTGCAAGAAGAGCTGATAGAAAAGCTAGGTGCCCTGGAGGCTCCTGGCCCCTGCATTTCTGTATTTCTGGCCACAGCACCGACTATCCAGAGAGCAGACAGGGCTCCCTACCCTCTGGCCCAGCCCAGCCCAGCCCAGCCCAGCAAGGAACACTGCTATGCCCCTCCCATGCCATGCCCATCCTGTCCACTTCTAGGGATTGGTTTCCTCATCCCGGGGCTGGAAGAGGCTATCTGGTTATTCAGAGACTCCTAGGAAATGCCCAGGAGCTGTTGCCAGGGGAATATTAAATGTCTTAGCAAGAACAGTCCTGTGGGCATCTGGCCAGCAGCTCACTTGGGGCCTCCCTCCCTCCTCTGGAAGCTGGCAAACGCTTTCGGGATGGGACCCTCTTACCTAAGTCTTGAGGGGAGGAGTTAGAAACACAGAAACTCGGAAAACTCTTACTTTTCTGCCACCTTACACCATAGAACCCCAGGTGCAGCTCTGCCCTTTTACCTGCCCCTGGCCTGGGGACACCACCCCTGCCTCCTAAGTGTGGGCCTGCCTGCTGGGAGCCAGCCAAATGACCCGGTGGCCCTGCTAATGTTCCGAGGTCTTGTCAGTCCCCGTGGCCCACCCTGCTCTCCATGGCTTCTCTCTCCCCTCGCTCCCACTCAGGAGTGCTCCCACTGCGTTCCCCCCCTGTGCAGCCTATCCTGGCCAAAGGAAGCCGGCAGGGACAGAGCTACAGCTCCAAGGAGGGCTGATGGTGGATAGAGTCTGCACAGCATAGTGAGGCTGTTTCCTGTCCTGACAGGAGCACCTGTGGTACCACCTGATTTCTCACTGATGGCACCCATATCTCCTGGCCTGGGGTGCTGACCCTGGAGGCTCAGGGCTGTCCCCAGTGCCCGGCCTGCCAAGTTTGCATGTATCATCTTAGTGAGTCCAGTCCTGGGGGGCTCCAACGTCATACCCATCTGAGTGCCATGCATTCATTAAACTCCTACAGCACTGAGCCACACTCTGGTTTGCCTAAGACACCATGGCCACCCCAGGTGAGCCTAATGTAGAATGGAAAGGGGTGACACAGCTATGCCCTACAGTGGCCTGCTCCTCCCTTTGCTGGAGGCTTCTTTTGAGGGGATCAGGCGAGAGAGAGGAATTAGGAAACAGAATGGCTGAGGGAAACATGAGGAAGGCTAAAAGAACAAACTTTTATGTGAAAATTTACTACTCCCGAGAGAGGCATGTGGATGTAAAAAAAACCCCAGCCAGTGGGTGGTCCTGTATTTCACATGTTTGGGCACACCCAGCAGAAATCGAGAGCTTGCTACTGGATTTTTAAAAAGAAATTCTTTTCTTAGCACCTTTGACATGTCCTTGTTTGCACACGGAGCACTCTAATTTGGGGTACACAGAGGCACAGAGACCCATGGATTATATACTTTCCTGTCCTTTTGGTAACTTGTTGGAACCGCACTTTCTTTCTCAAAATATTACAGCTGAACATAATCAGCTGTCTGAGTCATTCCCTACAAAGTGGGGCATGTGTCTGAGGGAGAGAGTCACCCACTTTGATTTATGACAGCTCAAGGCAATTTCTGACCTCGCAGAGAGGAGAAGTATAAAAGACAAATGAAGCAGGATGGAAATCTACAGGAAACATCAGAGATGTTCTTAGTGAAGACCCATTCTGGCAGAGTTGTGTCTCTGGGTCTGTTCTGTGACTGCCCCACAACCCCTCGCTGATCTCAGCAGTGCGTGAGTGGCACCGCAAGAGTCTGAATGAAAACCCTGCATTTGGGCCAGATGCAGTGGCTCACGCCTGTAATCCCAACACTTTGGGAGGCTGAGGCGAGTGGGTTGCCTGAGGTCAGGAATTTGAGACCAGCCTGGCCAACATGGCAAAACCCTGTCTTTACTAAAAATACAAAAATTAGCCAGGTGTGGTGGTGGCACCTCTAGTCCTAGCTACTTGGGAGGCTGAGGCCAGAGAATCGCTTGAACCCAGGAGGCAGAGGTTGCAGTGAGCCAAGATCAAGTCATTGCACTCCAGCCTGGGTGACAGAGTGAGACTCTGTCTCAAAAAAAAAGAAAGAAAGAAAAAGAAAAAAGAAAGAAAGAAAGAAAAAGAAAAAAGAAAACTCTGCATTTGAATTTGTGACAGTAGACAGGTCAGCACTGCAAGCAAACTCCCGAAGCTGTAAAAACAGTGTAAATTCCATCTCCCATCAGGCCCAACACAATCAGGTCAACCTCGGTGGGCATCCCAGCCTTGCCAATATTTGCTACAGAGAACTGGGAAGTGACAAGGAACCACACAGCTCCGAGATTCAGTTTCCTCACCCATAGAATGGAGATACTAACACCTGCCTCTCAGGGCTTCCAAGTGGCTTCATAAGAAGGCATGCAGAGTACTCAACTTATGCCTCACCCAGAATCCAGGCTCCAATCTTACAGGGGCTGCTGAAGCAGGAGAGGCAATATCCTGGTACCTGTGGGGCTTCCATGTTTGTACAGCACACCCCCCAGATGATTACCTGGGAATTTAAAAAGTTATGCCACCTGGATTATTAATGATAGCCCACCCCCAGAGACTCTGATTTAGTTGGCCTGGGATATAGCCTAAACACTGGGATTTTTTAAAAAATGCAGTGTAACACAAAGCCATAGCCAGCCTCAGCCACAAACCTGCATGGATCCACATGTGTTTCCCATTCCCCCGCCTCATTCACTCCCGCTCCCCCAGCTCCTAGCTCCATCTCTGTTCTGGATGTTGCTGTTATTTTGTGGCTGGGCCAGGGAGCAAACTCTCCCCTCTTCTATGACCTGCAGCGTGGGGGCCCAAGCTGGATTCAGGCCTCTGCCAGGACCTAAGCCTCTGAAGAGTGTGGGGAAGCAGTGGTGATGAAGGATCCAGGCACCTTGTTCCGAGGGCAGACAGGCATAGGAGCTGAAGCTATGAGATAGGAGGGGCGAGGAGGCCTGGGGTCTGTGGGTAGAATTCAGGGCAGTAACCTCTAGCTGAAATGTAGGTTTTCCCTCCATTGTGAACAAGGGCAAAACCCCACAGTAGTCTTCCTGGGACTTTGTGACCATTGGGAATCATCACTCCTTCTATATGACAGCAGAGTCGTTGCAGATAACTTGCAATATTGGTTTTGTTCATCACTACCTCAAAATCACAGTCCTGCATAGACTTGCCGCCAGATTCTGTGGTTGGTTCGTTAAATGAAGAAGCACGTAGTTTACCTGATTACAAATTTATTGTTTAATATTTTGGTAACAACAGTTTAATGTCACTGGCTTACTTTACAATCCTATGTATTTTATCTTACGCATTAAAAGCATTCCTAGGCCCAGCGCAGTGGCTCACTCCTGTTATCGCAGCACCTTGGGAGGCCAAGGTGGGCAGATCACCTGAGGTCAGGAGTTCAAGACCAGCCTAGCCAACATGGCGAAGCCCTCTCTCTACTAAAAATACAAAAATTAGCCAGGCGTGGTGGTGCATGCCTTAATCCCAGCTGCTAGGGAGGCTGAGGCAGGAGAATCGCTGGAACCTGGGAGGCAGAGGTTGCAGTGAGCCGAGATTGCGCCACTGCCCCCCAGCCTGGGCAAAAGAGCAAGACTCTAGTTAAAAAAAAAAAAAAAAAAAAAAAGCACTTCTGGGGTTGGGTGCAGTGGTACGCACCTGCAATTCCAGCAGTTTGAGAGGCTGAGGTGGGAAGATCACTTGAGGTCAGGAGTTCAAGACCAGCCTGGGCAACATAGTGAGACCCGATCTCTACAGAAAATTATTTGGGTGTAGTGGCACATGCCTGTGGTCCCAGCTACTTTGGAGGCTGAGGTGGGAGGATTGCTCAAGCCTGAGAGGTTGAGGCTGCAGTGAGTCGTGATCATGCCAATGCACCCCAGCCTGGGTGACAGAGCAAGACCTTGTCTCAATAAAAAGATTTAAAAATATAATAAAATAAAAGCACCTCTGAAAAGGACTCTATAGGCTGCACAGGACCCCAAAGGGGTTCCTGGCACAGAAAAAGTTAAGAGCTATGAAGAATGAGATGAGGGGTGTTCAGAGCCATGATTAGGGCAGCGACGGTGGGGATGGAGTCCTCTGGGTCTCCCCAGGAACTGCCTGGGGGTCTTATGAGCTGCTCCTTCCTAGGCTCTGCCCTGCACCAAGTCCCTGGCCACCTGCAGGCCTGGTCGTTCACTCTGTCTGGGTCCCCCAAGCCAGCCTGAGTCTGAAAGAACTACCTGGTCCTCGAGGCCTCACCTGTCCATCCAGATCCCTAAGCCCCAGCACCTGGTTGCAACTCTGGCCTTCCCATTTCCTTAGGTAAACTGCAATTCCTCAGAGCCAGAAGAGCTGACCAACACTCCGTGACGGCGGGGACTCCTTGGGAGACCAGGGAACCCCAGAGTGTGGCAGCTGCCCCCATGGCACAGCCTGAGTGGGCAAGTGACGTTTGGGGTAGCATTTCACTGGAGGGACAGGAGCAGCCTTTGCTGCAGGCCTGGCTGGAAGCTGCTGGGCCTTCCTAGGAGGTTGGGGCAGAGCGCACGGCACGGGAGACAGAGACCAAGAAGCAGCTGCCAGGGTGCAGGGTGACTTCCAATGCTTGGGGCTGCCCCTACATTTGACACTGAGAGTGGAGGCCCAGAGCTGGGCCCCAATTCCAGCCCCAGAGTGCAGACGCTCTAACCTGGCCCTGTCCTCTGCTGTCTTCACACCAAGAGGGCTATGGTCCAGAAACTCCCCAGCACGAGTCCCCACCAGGAGTCTCAGCCTCTTCCTGGTCATCTAAAAGCCTCCTAGAATCCTAGTTCTGGTAGCAAAAACTTCACAGCTTCTCCCCAAGGACCAGAAGCCTATGATTTCCCACCAGTGTGAAGAGCGGCTGCTCCTGCCCATGTGTCCCCGCCAAGGACTCTGTGTCCCCAGCAGGGGACAGGGGCGAGTCACCACATGATGAGATTGATGCGTGAGAGCTCCTGTCAGGACAAGGGAGTTTCTGGGTTTGTTGTGGTTTTCATTTGTGATCTACTTGATGCAAGCACATTCTTTAAAAATGAAATAGCGCTGAAAGGCAGTTTCTGGTCCCATCCCTCCTGCTTTCTCATGTGAAAATAAATATAATTTAAAAGCTGTTGGAACCCAAAAAAACCCACTTCAAACCTTAAGAGAAATGTGAGTGTGATCTTAGTCACATATGGTTCCAATTTCTGTTTCTCAGATTATAGATTAACTTGTTTTCTTATTTTTTTGTTCTGTACAATGACTAGAGAGAATTAAATTATATCAGGGACAGAAGCCTCTTGCCTTCTTAATTAACAACCCTTGTTATAGATTAACTTCCCCTTTGTTGTCCTGCTTTGCCTAAACCAGATGACAGAAAATCCATGACTATTATACCCATTATATTAAAAATGCTAAATGTACCATTTCCAAAAAGGATGCATTGCCTATCATCAATCAAATTGCTGGAAGTATGTGCCAACTTTATATGAAAAATGTTGTAATCCTGCTAAAAACATCTCTGTCTCTGCATCTATAAATGAAACCCTAATTTCTCTACTTCAGAACACTGCTTCCATCTCTTCGCAGTTGATGTTCCTGAGTGGGCCATCCTCAAACTTTGTATTTGAATAAACTCTCTTTAAATTGGACTCTGATCCTTTTGATTATTTTAAGTTGACATTTTGGCAACTGCAGATAGGACCTGAAACAAGCCTCCTGAGATCCTCGTTACTTTGCTGGCATTCGGAGATTTTACCAGCATGAGTGGCTTTTACTCGTCTGACCTCATCAGAGCTGGCGGAGGTCTCTGGTAAGACTTCTCTCAGGTTTCATATCTTCCTAGTTCTGGCTGAGATTCAGACTTTATTCAAGCAACCCAATTCCACACTCAACAGAGCTAGAATTGAAGCTCAACTTTTGGCTTTGAGGTAGCCACTGTATTGTTATTTCTCTAGAGATTCTGTTATTTGCAAGTTTGTAGTTTTACTTTCCTTTGAGGTTAAGATTTTGTCTGTTTTGCTTGCTAAAGTTTGCAACTTTTCTCTCATTCAAAATTTGGGGCTGGGTGCAGTGGCTCACACCTGTAATCCCAGCACTTTGGGAGGCTGAGGCGGTTGGATCACTTGAGGCCAGGAGTTCAAGACCAGCTTGGCCAACATGGTGAAACCCAATCTCTACTAAAAATACAAAGCATTAGCTGAACGTGGTGGTGCATGTCTGTGGTCCCTGCTACTTGGGAGGCTGAGGTACGAGAATTGCTTGAACCCAGTAGTTGGACATTGCAGGGAGCTGACACACTGTACTCCACTGTCCAGCCTGGGTGACAGAGTCAGATTCTGTCTCAAAAAAAAAATTGGTTAAATAGAAAGCAGTTTCTTTTTAAAGAGAGAAAGTGAATGCTTGTGGCTTAAGCTGAATGTGCAGTTTTAAACTGAACAGGTTTTGGAGCTTGGTTAAAATTGACATTCAGATTTTCTTTTTGAGTGACCAAAAATTCATAAAAGGCTTTGTTTGAGGGTGTGATTTACTTGACCTGAGAAAGTCCTAAATAACAGCCACTGTTCCTCCCAGCTGAAAGGCACCTTAGGTAACTGAGGTCACACAGGAGTGTCAGAGGTCATAGCTTCTGCTGTGTAAGGGTCCTACAGGGAAACCCCAAGGAAGAACATACAGGGAAATCTGATTAACCTGTTGGGCACACATGAAGGGTTGAAGGGTTGGTATTCCAGGGCCTTAAGTCTCCAGAAATGTCTGGGTTTCACTGAAACACATAAGAGGGTAGAAGTGACTCATGGGTGACACCTTGAGGAGTAATCCCTGTTAAGCAGAATACCAGATCCAAAACATCTTTCCCAGCTAGCTGGGCATGGTGGCTCACGCCTGTAATCCCAGCACTTTGGGAGGCTGAGGGGGAAGGAGCCCAACATGAGGAGTTCGAGACCAGCCTGGCCATCATGGTGAAACCCTGTCTCTACTAAAAATACAAAAATTAGCAAGGTATGGTGGTGGGCACCTGTAATCCCAGCTACTTGGGAGGCTGAGGCAGGAGAATCATTTCAACCTGGGAGGTGGAGGTTGCAGTGAGCTGAGATAGCGCAACTATACTCCAGCCTGGGTGACAGAGAGAGACTTCATCTCAAAATAAATACATAAATAAAATTCAAAAATAAAAAAATAAAAAATAAGACATCTTTCTCTTTGAGTCTTTGGTCACTTTAAAAGAAAATCCAAATTATGGTTCATCTTCCATCTAAAACTGAGTCCTCTTTAAGAAAGAATCCATCTTTAGAAACTCCAGCTGGATTTATGTACAATACTTGTGGCACCACCTCCTGTCAATATTTGGAAAAATGGTCTTACTTGACCCAAGAAAATCCTAACATTTGCAATAGACAAAATGTAGTACCTTTGAAATGTCTAAACTAATTTAATTGTGTGCTCAATTAGAAAAAGCCAGCTATAAGATAAAACAAAATAATTGGAAGAGTTATTTTCAATGATACTTGGAAGCTTCTAAAGAGGTTATAATAAAGTTATTTCTTTAAAGAGAACAAAAAGTTGTCTTAAAAAATTCTGAATTAAAGACTGCTGAAATTTATCCTCCTCCCTCAGCTCCTCTGTCTCTTTATTCTTTATTATCTCCTCCTTCTCTTTATCCTTTAGTACCTCGCCCAGATCTACCTCCTCCTCCTTCTGCTTCCACTGTTCCAGCTCCATTTCTCAAACAGCCAGTGTCTGGTAGGGGAGAACCTACCCTAGTTTCTCAATCATGGTCAAAGGTAAAACTTAAAGACATAGTTCAGGAATTTCTTGATTCTCACCAGGACCAGGAAATTGGTTTTCTCAGGAAATTTAAATTAAATATTTGCGCTTACAACCCTGGCTCTACTTTGGGAAAAATAATTATTTTAAATGGAGAATGAACACAAGCTTTTGTTGACACTGGAGCCACATTATCTGTAATAAATCTCACCTTATTACAAGATTCATTCCTTGGAGTAAACAAAAAATTAAAATGGTGGGCGTCACAAATACTACTGTATTGGTTTATAAATCTCAGCCTGTAGCTTTTCAGCTACATCACTTACCAGGGACTTATGTTTTCCTTTTGGTTGAATCAGCTCCAATCCATCTTATAGAAAAAGACTTAGAATTATATAATACACTTCTTTCTCCCAAAAAGGGAAAATGTATTTAGAATTAGATGATAAAACTGAGTTACTAGACATACAAAGTTTTTCAAAATCTAATTTAATTGCAATCTATATTGCCATAGAAGACACTGAATTATTGAGTAATGAAAATTACAAAACCTGCTGTAGTACCTGATCAATTGTGGTTAAAGTCTTCTGCTGATATTGGAATAATCATCTTGGCTTCCCCAATCAAAGTTCAAATAGATCCATCAAAACCCCTTCCAAACCTTAAGCAATACCCTTTATTTATTTATTTTTAAAGTATTTTAAATTTATCATATATGGATTGAGTGACTTTGTTAAGTTTAACAGATGTTTATGTAACTTAACTGTGAACTGTTCTTTTTTTGAGCCAGGGTGTCACTCTGTCACCCAGGCTAGAGTGCAGTGATGTGATCTGGGCTCACTGCAACCTCTGCCTCCCGGGCTCAAGCAATCCTGCCACTTCAGCTTCTTCAGTAGCTGGGACCACAGGTGCGCAACACCACGCTTAGTTAAATTTTTGTATTTTTTGTTGAGATGGGGTTTCGCCATGTTGCCCAGGCTGGTCTCAAACTCCTGAGCTCATGCAATCCACCTGCCTTGGCCTCCCAAAGTATTAGGATTACAGGCATGAGCCACCACATCTGGCCAGTACCCTTTAAAAGTAGAAGCTATAAAAGGAATAAAACCTGTAGTTCCAGGCTATATAAAAAGAGGCACATGTAATACTCCAATCCTTCCTGTAAGGAAACTAAATGGTAAAGGATAGAAGTTTGTATAGGATCTGAGAACAATTAACAACATAGTCATTCCTCATTATCTAGGAGTGCTAAACCTCTATACGTGTTGATGCCATTCTTACTGAAGGCACATTCTTTACTGTGATAGATTCATGTAGTGTGTTCTTTAGTACTCCTGTGGATAAAGACAGTCAATTTGTTTTTATTTTCACTTGGGAAAAGAGACAATAGACATGGACATCCTGCTCCAGGGATACACTGAGAGCCCAACATACTTTTCACAATATGTAGATAATTTACTCCTCTGCTCAGAGGCTAGGCAAAGCCTCTATAGAAGATGGGCTGCACTTTTTACAACAAAAGGGACACAGACCTCAAAAGAAATATTTCAGTTTTGAGAAAAACATGTAAGATATTTAGGTCATTTAATATCAAAGGAAGGTCTTTTCATCCATCCAGGCAGCATAAAAAAATATTGGTTTTCCCTACCCCCATAACTTAAAAAACAACCAAAGAGATTTCTGGGTCAGAAGGATACTGTAGGAATTGAGTTCCAAACTTCTCCCTAAAAATTTAACCTTTATATACTCTAAAACAAGACAAGTCAGGCACCCTGGAATGGACTGAGGAAAAATCAGTTAACATTGGAAGAGATCAAAAAGAGCCTTATAACGATCGGGTGTGGTGACTCATGCCTATAATCCCAACACTTTGGGAAACTGAGATGGGTGGATCACTTGAGGCCAAGAGTTCTCAACCTAGAAAACATGGTGAAACCTTGTCTTTCCAAAACATACAAAAATTAGCCAGGGGTGGTGCACACACCTGTAGTCCCACCTACTTGGGAGGCTGAGGTGGGAGGATTGCTTGAGCCCAGGAGGTCGAGGCTGGAGTGAGCTGTGATTGCACCACTGCACTCTAGCCTGAGCAACAGAGCAAGACCCTGTCTCGAGAAAAAAATCACAAAAAACAGCCTTATAGATACCCCAGCTCTAGGAAATTGAATTATAATATATCATTTTCATTATTTGTTCATGAAAATAAAAAAAACACTTTAGGCCATCTGACACAAAAACATGGAGACCAAAACAGACCCATAGGACACTACAGTCAGCAACTGGACCCTGTGGCTAAAGGATTGCCACCTTGCATGAGGGCAATGACGCCACTACTCAGAAAGAGCAATGGAAGAAATGGTCATGGGAACTCTGCTCACTGTCTGTTCCATTCTCTGTGGAAACACTCTTAAATTCACACCACTCCTAAAACATTGGGTTTGTGAAAAAAGAAAATCACACCACACTCATCATTGTTCTGTTAGTATTAATACCAATAGATTGGCTTCTTATGAAGTTCTTTTTTTTTTTTGAGATGGAGTCTCGCTCTGTCACCCAGGCTGGAGTGCAGTGGGGCGATCTCGGCTCACTGCAAGCTCTGCCTCCTGGGTTCATGCCATTCTCCTGCCTCAGCCTCCCGAGTAGCTAGGACTACATGCACCTGCCACCACACCCAGCTAATTTTTTGTGTTTTTAGTAGAGATGGGGTTTCACTGTGTTAGCCAGGATGGTCTCAATCTCCTGACCTTGTGATCCACCCGTCTCAGCCTCCCAAAGTGCTGGGATTACAGGCGTGAGCCACCGCACCCAGCCGATGAAGTTCTTCTTTCTGCACCTTATATTGCAATCTCTAGGAGCAACAGTCTGAATCCTACAACTCTCCTTCCTCACCTTCAGATGAAATGCCCCATGATTGCATAGCCTTAACCGACCAACTTTTCTCTCCTGGAATAGACCTGCAAAAGGCTCCCCTTACCAATACTGATGTTTGGTTTACAAGTGATTCTTACTTAAAGGATGAATCTAGGACTTATTATGCAGATTATGTTATAGTATCTTTGAAGCAATAGAAAGTACTTACATTCCAGAAACCACCTTGGCTTGACAAGCAAAATTAATTGCATTGATCAGGGCTTGCTAATTGGCAAAAGGAATAACTGCTAATATTCGTACAGACAGTAGATATGCCTTTGGAGCAGCTCGTGATTTTGGAATGCTACGGAAACAGAGATAATTTTTAACATCTTCTGGTCAAAAAAACTGGATGCCTCATTATTACCAAAATCACTGGCCATAATTACAAATCCAGGCCATTCCAAATCAGAAACACCAGAAAGCCAAGGAAATCAGCTAGCTAATCAGGTGGCAATAAGAGCTGCTCTAAATGCATCTAAACAGGAAAAGCAATCTATATTAACTTTTAAAGAAGCACCTGAATTTGACAGAAAATTAACTCAATCCAGAGCTCCAAAATCTGGGCAGGAAAATTGGAAGAGAAAAGGGGGAACATGCTCTCCCAAAGATGAGGTAAGGTACAGGCTGAGCTACGGGCCTATGCTTCCTGCTGATACAGTCATCATTCGTAACCCATGGACGTGACCTAACTTACTGGAGCCCTGCTTAATCAAAACAGTTTCTTCAGACAAACAGTATATTTGGAAACCTTCTTTGACTATAGCTCATAAGTACATGATTGTTGTCACATTTGTCCAAAATGTAACCCAGGGAAGCCATTACACAGTTCCCAAGGAAATTTTCCTTTCCCTAAGGCCCTTTCCAGGTAGGGAAATTAGATTTCATTTGGTTGCCACCATCACAAGGATACAAACACATTCTGGTGATAATTTGCATGGAAATTCCTCAGTGGGTAGAAGAATTTCCATGCTGAAAAACAGCAGCCTTAGAAGTGAATAAAATTATCTTAGAAAAAATTATTCCAGCCAGGTGCGATGGCTCATGCCTATAATCCCAGCACTTTGGGAGGCTGAGGTGGGAGGATTGTTTGAGCCCAAGAGTTTGAGACAAGCCTGGCAATATAATGAGACCTCATCTCTGCAAAAAATACAAAAATTAGACAGGCATGGTGGTGTGTGCCTATAGTCCCAGCTACTCAGGAGGCTGAGATGGGAAGATTGCTTCAGCCCAGCAGTCAAAGGCTGCAGTGAGCTGAGATTGCACCATTGAACTCCAGCCTGGGTGACAGGGTGAGAACTTGTCTCAGGAAAAAAAAAAAAAAAAAAGAAAGGAAGGAAGGAAGGAAAGAAAAAAATTTCTAGTCATTTCTGTTTGTGAAATGTACTAACAGAATGATCGAAACCTAACTGGCAAAATAAACAGAAGCTTTCAAAATTCCTTGGCCAAAAGCTCTTCCTCTAGTTCTGCTTAATCTAAGGTCAACACCTTTTGGTAAACACGAGTTATTATCTAAGGAATTACCTAAGGAATTATCTCTAGGAAATTTTTTGTCTTTAACAATAAAGGGAGGCATATTTAGCCATTCCAATGGCCTTATTATGTAACTAACTAAAAATTATGAATTGGAAAGTGAATCTTTTCACAGTGAGCTCCAGGGAGACAACAATTTCAAGCACCACAGACTTCAACCAGGAGATTTCATCCATTGGAAATGACATTTTTAAAAGAACTCACTTAAACCAAAGTGGTATGGACCTTATCAGGTACTGCTTACTAACCCTTACACTGCAGAATTAGAAGATATAGACTCTTGGATTCACATGTGAAGAAGGCTGAGCCTCCTAAATGAACTGTTTCACTGGAAGGTGATACCTCCTGAGATGGTTAGGACAGTGTTCTTTGGGTTATGCCTGGGCATGAGCTCACATAGTTCATACCCTTTCAATCCCACAAACTGTCCTCATTTATAGTTTCATTGGATTTGTTCTGTATTCCATTGGTATGATCCTTTAGCTGCCATCTTTCTGCCCAACTGGGTATTGAAGGTGGCACTTGACATGTAGAGAACCTAGCCAATTATGCACAAAATGCCCTAAATAATAGCCACATGAATATCGTGATTAAATAAAGTTATTCTCATGAGAAAGCCTGTATTACAAAGCTGTATAACTTTAGACAAACTTATTGCAACCCAAGGGGAACGTGAGCTATCATAGAAACTAAATGCTGTGTCTCTATCCCTGATAAATCAAACAATATCACTAAATTAATGGCTAATATAAAAACCCAAATAACAAACTTTTCAGATCCAAAATCTTCTCCAAGCAACTGGCTAAATAGCTGGTTTGGATCTTGGGAAACTTGGTGACAAAAACTGTTCCTTATTCTGAGAATTATAATCATTTGTGTTTTGTACTGTTTTTGTCCACACTGCTGTAATAACAATTCTTTACAATTGAGTCAATGTGACTAGAAAGGCTAAAATAATGGCCACTTGAAAGATGATATTAACTGAAATACCCATGTAACCTGACTCAGGTCACAAAGTCACTTCCTTCATGTTGCTTTAAATTTGGCTAATACTCCATCAGCTTCATAGTTTGTCCATTTGTCCCTTCCCAGTGGGCTATGACATCCTAGGAATTAGGCTTTCTAATGACATGGGACTAAATTCCTGAGCATAAAAGAAGCCAAACTATTGAGTTCATCTACAATGCTCTCTTCCAAACTTCTTAGTGAAAAGAGGAGGGAGAAAACGTGAAAAGAAATATAATTTAAAAGCTGTTGGGGCAGGAGTGCTGGCTCACGCCTGTGATCCCAACACTTTGGGAGGCCAAGGTAGGTTGATCACTTGAGGCCAGGAGTTCGAGACCAGCCTGGCCAACATGGTGAAACCCCATCTGTACCAAAATTACAAAAATTAGCCAGGCCTAGTGGCGTGTGCCTGTAATCCCAGCTACCCTGGAGGCTGAGGCAGGAGAATAGCTTGACCTGAGAGACGGAGGTTGCAGTGAGCCAAGATCGCACCACTGCACTCCAGCCTGGGCGACAGAGTGAAACTCTGTCTCTAAACAAAACAAAATGAAACAAAAATGTTGTTGGAACCCCGAAAACACTTTAAACCTTGAGAGAGATGTGGCTTTGATCTGAACCATATATGTTTACAACTTCTCAGATTATAGATTAGCTTCTCAGATTATATAATAGATTAGTTTCTCAGATTATAGATTTACTCAATTTCTTATTTTTCTGGTTCTGTATGATGACTAGAGAGAATTAAATGACATAAGGGACAAAAACCTGCCTTCTTAATTAATGACCCTTGTTATATAATTTCTTCTTCATTGTTCTGCTTTGCTTAGATGAGATGAGAGAAAACATGACTATTGCATCCTCTGTAAAAAATGCAAAATGTACCTTTCCCCCACGAAAAACACTGCCTACTACCAAGCCAAATGCTGTAAGCATGAGTCAACCTTGTATGAAAAATGTAATCCTGCTAAAAACGCCTCTGTCTCTGTAAATGAAAATTTAACTTCCCTACATTGGAATGCTATCTCCATTCCTTTGGAGTTGGTGTTTCTGGGTGTTTCCTCAAACTTTATGATTCAATAAACTCTCTGTAAATTAGATTCTGGCTAAGCATGGTGGCTTATGCCTGTAATCCCAGTTCTTTGGAATGCTGAGGCGAGAGGATCACTCAAAGCCAGGAGTTTGGGATCAGCCTAGGCAGCATAGTGAGACCTCGTCTCTATCAAAAAAAAAAAAAAAAAAAAAGAAAAAAATTAGTTGTTTTTTTTTTTGTTTTTGTTTTTGAGATGGGGTCTCACTCTGCAGTGGTGCAATCTCAGCTCACTGCAGCCTCCACCTCCCGGGTTCAAGTGATTCTCCCACCTGAGCCTCCTGAGTAGCTGGGAATACAGGCATACCACACCCAGCTAATTTTTTGTATTTTTGGTAAAGACGGGGTTTTGCCATGTTGCCCAGGCGGGTCTCAAACTCCTGAGCTCAGGTGGTCCACCTGCCTCGACCTCCCAAAGTGCCAGGATTATAGGCATGTGCCATGGCGCTCAGCAAAAACACTAGATTCTGACCCTTTTGATTATTTTAGGTTGATACTAGTTCCACTTTCAACCCATTAGTATTTCTTCCTCTATTTATCTCAATGATTATAAATAAAAGGCTCACTTGGTTGAATCTTATTAAGAAGATGTACAAAGGGACTTTTCCTGTTGTCAGCTAAAGCCCCAAAGTAGAAGCCAAGAGGCTTAGGGGCCCCTATATTCTGGAAAGAACATGGTGGAGTTGCTCAACAGCCCTCCAAGGCCACCTCAGAGGAGCCCAAACTTGCCCTTGGCCCCCTTAGTTTGGTTTCTGAGATTTGGTGATATTGTGAAACATATATTCGGTCTTTGTCCCTGTTTCCTGGCATACAACTCCTAAAATCCTTGGAATCTCCTAAGTAATAAATGTCATTTGTATGCAACTGAGTTGACTGGTGCCTGGCAGCCCCTAGGTAGCTTCAGGATGGGGCTGGTCACCAGAAAGACCAAGGCAGGATTAGAGGATTGAGATTTTCAGCCCCATCACCAACCTCTGGGGAGGAGAGAGGGGCTGAAGGTTAAGTTGATCACCAATGTTCAGTGGTTTAATCAATCATGGCTTCCAAAATACCCAAAAGAACAGGGTTTAGATAGCTTCCGGAGAGCTGAACATGTGGCGGTTCCTGGAGGGTGGCGTTGGAGGGCATGGAAGCTCTGCACCCCTTCCTTTCCCACAAGCCTCAGCTTGTGCATCTCTTCATAGGTATCCCTTGTAATATCCCTCATAGTAAATGAGTAAATGTAAGCAAAGTGTTTCCTTGAATTATGTGAGCTGTGCTAGCAAATTAATGGAATCCAAAGAGGGGGTATGGGAACCTGATTTAGCATGGGTTGGTCAGAAGTACAGGTAAAATAGCCGGTGGCTTGCCATTGGCATCAGAAGTGGGGGCTGTCTTGAGGACTGAGCCCTCAAACTGTGGGATCTGATGCCATCTCCAGTTGGGTAGTGTCGGAATTAAATTGGAGGTTCCAGCTGGTGTCTGCTGTGGAACTGATTGCTTGCTTATTGATGGGGAGAAACCCCTACACATTTTGGTCACAGAAGTCTTCTGTACTGATTTTTGTGATGTGAGCACAAAGGAAAAATAGTTTGTTTTTTCCATACAGACACAATATGAGGCCGTGTATTTTTTGGAATTTCCCCTTTTCCATAGGCTGTGAAAACAGAGATGGGGACAGCATTTGGCTATGACGAACAGAATTGCGGCCTAACGTAGCGCCAGTCTTTGATAGGGATTTCTGTTTTTTGCTCTGTCTTCTAAAAATGGCTAACTAATCAACAGGCTGGGTTTTTATTATTTATATTGTAGCCCATTTTGTTAGTTACTCGGGGAAAGTGCGAGAATGTTTTCATTGACTGTGGTAATCCATGACCTGGAAGTGTCTCCAGAAATATAATTGTGCATCAAAGTTGGACCTTCTTGAGGTTTATTTTCCCAAGATGCCTGCAGTGAGATTCGGGGTGTGGGCTGGTCAGGGATTTGGCCCCTGCTCTGAGAGTTGGAGTCTCCCACCCTCCCCAGCTCCCCTCTGCAGCATGGTTCCTCCACTGGGCACAGCCACTGCCACGCTCTGCAGCAGCTCAGACTACACTGAGTGGAAAAGCCCAAATTAGAGGACAGGGGACCCCAAACAAAAATATTATTTGACTTTACAGAACCCGGACCCCAAACACCTAAAGGTTTTTTAAGCACAGCACCCTCCCAGGACTAATAAAAAAGCAAAATTGGAGCTTCCGACCCCTCTGCCCAGGAGCTCAGCCCTGAACTACAGTTTCCTTGGGTTCAGGTTTCTGAACTTTAGACTTGTTGCACAGAGGTGATATTTTCCCGTGAGAAAGAGTCCAGGCCGGGGGATCGCTGAGTATTTTGTTCTCAACCTCGTGGAAGAAAACTGAACTGCATTGCTCTCTGTCATGGATTTTCCTGCCCCTGCCTCTGGTTAGTGCCACAAGAGGCTGGGATCCAGGGGCCTGGGTGTGAGCCTTGGGCACCTCTGAGTCCATGAAAGGGCAGGGTTCCCTCCTCAGTCCAGTACCTGTTGATGACACAAAGATAGAGGTTCCCAGGAGTGGGAGTGGGGCTGAGCATCACGTGACTGGCTGCGAAGAGGCATGTGATCAGGTGGGGTGAAGAGGCACTGAGTCCAGGCAAGAGCTTTACCAAGTGGGCTCAGGAGCCCAGAAATTGAGTTCCTTAGCCCTCCTGGAACTGGGCATGGCTGGAGGTAGCTGGAGACCCTGGGCCTGTGCTCCCTGGCCCTCTACAAAGCCTCATCAGCTTAGCTGTAGTGTGTTTTATATAGACTTATCATATTTTCTGTGTGCCATGATGATAAAACTGTTGGGCAGCTGGGCTTAGGTAACGTGAGTGTTCCTGACATAGGAAGGCATCCTTCCAGGATGTCAGCTTTTTGATCTCTGTTTCTGCTGCGCCTGCGGAGTAAATCCATGCACCTCTGAGGCTGGCCCTGCAGGGGTGTGTGGGGGGATGGGGAAAGGGTGGCAGGGTGCGCCTGTTTCTAAGGAGGGTTCTGGGGTATGGGGGACGGCATTAAGCGTATCTTGGAGCCACAGGCTGGGGGACTGGCCGCCAGCCAGCGCCGAGTGCGGCGGGCCCTGAGACGCACTCGGGCTCCAGGGCGCGGAACCTGGGTCGGGCTGACTTCCGCGATCCGCGCCTCCGCCCCTCTCCCGGGAGGCGGCGCTGGGGACCTGCAGCCCTCCGGCTGCCCCACGCCCCAACCAACGCGACCCTTTGGCTCGGGGCTGGCTGCTCAGACGCGGCGCAAGGGAACAGGGCGGACGCTAGACGTCCCCGAGGTCGCCCCGTGAGCTAGGACAGCCGTGCGCGGACCCAGGCAAACAGCTCCGTGTGTCCTCCGCGCCCTCCAGTCTGAGAGCGGCCCTAGCGGGAGGCCCGGAACCACTGCCTCGACCTCACGGGAACCGAAGGGTGCTGCCGAGGGCCCCCTGGCCAGAGCCCTGCATTTCTCTGACCGCAGCTATCCCGGGGCCTTGGAGTCTGCGGCCGCAGGCTAACGAGGAGGGCAGGTGCCTTAGAGAAGTGGTGGATCCCATTAAAGAGGCTTTGCTGCCGGAACCACAGCAGTGGAAGCCCCCTGCAACCTCGCTGCGCTCATCCCGTCCCCTGTGCTCTCCCACGAGTTCCAAAGCACCGTACGGTATCCAGGTTCTCAAAATAACCTTTCATCTAATGCAGTATGAACATAAGCACAAACAGTGTCTGTAACCTGAGAAGTTAATTGTAAATGTCATCTTCGGGGTTAAATACATGAAAACCCTGGAGAAAATTTAGGAAAAAAAAAAAAAAAAAAAGAACAAGCAGAGGCCCAAATAAAATAAGTACCGTAAAATTACTGTAATGGTCTCTCCTCCTGCCGCCCAAGATGCCGAAAGGAAAGAAGGCCAAAGGGAAGAAGATCGCTCCGGCCTCTGCTGTCGTGAAGAAGCAGGAGGCCAAGAAAGTGGTGAATCCTCCGTTTGAGAAAAGGCCTAAGAATTTTGTCATTGGACGGGACATCCAGCCCAAAAGAGACCTCACCCGCTTTGTGAAATGGCCCCGCTATATCAGGTTGCAGAGGCAGAGAGCCATCCTCTATAAGCAGCTGAAAGTGCCTTCTGCGATTAACCAGTTCACCCAGGCCCTGGACCACCAAACAGCTACTCACAAGTACAGACCAGAGACAAAGCAAGGGAAGCAGAGGCTGTTGGCCCTGGCCGAGAACAAAGCTGCTGGCAAAGGGGACATCCCCATTAAGAAACCATCTGTCCTTCAAGCAGGAGTTAATACCGTCACCACCTAGGTGAAGAACAAGAAAGCCCAGCCGATGGTGATTGCACACGACGTGGATCCCATTGAGCTGGTTGTCTTCTTGCCTGCCCTGTGTCGTAAAATGGGGGTCCCTTACTGCATTATCAAGGGGAAGGCAAGACTGAGCCATCTAGTCCACAGGAAGACCCGCACCACTGTTGGCTTCACACAGGTTAACTCGGAAGGCAAAGGCACTTTGGCTAAGCTGGTGAAAGCTGTCAGGACCAATTACAACGACAGATACGATGACATCCGCCGTCACTGGGGCAGCAATGTCCTGGGTCCCAAGTCTGTGGTTCGCATTGCCAAGCTGAAAAAGGCAAAGGCTAAAGAACTTGCCACTCAGCTGGGTTAAATGTATATTGTTGAGTTTTCTGTACATAAAAATAAATACAAATTTTCCTTCAAGAAAATTACTATAATAAAACATTGTGAGACTAGCAGAAGGATAAATAAACAGATTAAGGGAACAGAACGAACAGACATCAGAAACAAATCAGCACATCTAGTCACCTAAATATGACAGAGCTACACTTTTAAACTGTGAATAAAATATTGATTATTCAATAAATGTCGTTAAACATTTAAAGAACTGATTCTGATCAGTAACTGAGGTTACTCCCCAGACTCTGCGGTGCTGGGGGTCTGGAGTGATGTAGGTGGGAGTGGGGTGAGGTGTGGATACAACTCCAGCAGAAAGAGGCCAACAGGCTGGGATGAAGAATCAGGCCAGAATCAGGGCTTCCAGAGCAGCTAAAATTGAGGAGAGGGGAGGAATTCCAGAAAGAAGAGACCTACAGAGGGAGAACCCCCAAATCTGTATATAACTCCTCTCAAATTCTTGGCTGACTCCTAAGCTGCACCAGTACAGGGCAAGACTCTAAGGAATCCAGAGGAAAGCGGGCACTGACCAGAGATTTCAACAGCTGCCCGGTGCTAGAGAAACAGTGCAGAGCTCAGATCCCATCAAGTAATATTAACTTCTTGTTTGTCATACACAACCACAAATATTTTTTCCTGGCTTGTCATTTAAATTTTAACTCTGCTTATTGCATTTTTCCCATAAACAAGATTTACAGTTTTATGCACACAAACTTGTTAATATTTTTCAGTGTGGCTTTGTTTTGCTGAAATGCTTGGGCAGTCTATAAAATTATGAAAATATACTCTATAATTTCTTGATTGGTAGGTTTGGTTTTGTTTATATTATTGTTTTTGTTGTTTTGTTGTGGTTGATATTTTTAAACTATTAAATCTTTGCTCTAAGTTAATATCCGACATTTTGGCGAAAGTGATACCTCCTGTAAAAATAGATCAGAATCAGCTCTTTAAGTGTTTAACAACATTTATTGAATGATCAATTCACAGGAGATGATCTTGGGAGGTGGGTGTGGGGGTAAGGAACATAGTTGTCAAAGAATGCAAAGTTTCAGTTAGGTGGAAGCAGTTCAAGAGATCCATTTACAACATGGAGACTATAGTTAGTCACAAAGTACAGTATTATATCGTTGAAAACCACTAAGAGAATAGATTCTAGGTGTTCTCACCACAAAGATGATAAGAATATGAGGTAATATAAATGTTTATTAGCTCAATTTAGCCATTTTACAATGTATACATATTTCTTTTATTTTCTTTAATCTAAGGAATCTGTACATATTCCAAATATGTTATACATGATAAATATATATAATTTTTGTCAATTTTTAATACTTATTTATTTATTTATTTTGAGACAGTGTCTTGCTCTGTTGCCCAGGCTGGAGTGCAGTGGCATGATCTCGGCTCTCTGCAACCTTTGCCTCCTGGGTTCAAGCGATTCTTCTGCCTCAGTCTCCCAAGCAGCTGGAACTACAGGTGTGCCCCACCATGCCCAGCTAATTTTTCTATTTTTAGTAGAGACAGGGTTTCACTATATTGGCCAGGCTTGTCTTGAACTCCTAATCTCATGATCCACACGCCTCAGCCTCCCAAAGTGCTGGGATTACAGGCGTGAGCCACCACACTTGGCCACGCCCAGCTAATTTTTATATTTTTTTTGTAGAGATGAAGTTTCATCATGTTGCTCAGGCTGGTCTCGAACTCCTGGCTCCAAGCAATCCACCCACCTCAGCTTCCCAAACGGCTGGGATTACAGGCATGAGCCACTGTGCCTGGCCAAAAAACGTAATTACTTTTTAAAAAGGAAAAGCTTGGTAAACACTCTGGCTTTCCATTAAAACTCCAGAAAGGACACACCTAAGAGTAATGGCTACTTCCCAGGACTAAGGACTATGCCTGAGGACTACAGGCAAAATTGAAAGAGACCTGCTCTGAAAAGCCTAAAATCAAGTTTCCACAGGATCAGAATAATGTGCTTGTGATTGAACTTCCTCCAAGAACAAAAAAAATTCTTAAGCGGAAGATAGCAGAATTCAAAGTCTCTAAAATGTATCAACCACAATATTTAGAAAGCAATAAAAACTTGCTAGCGATGATAAAAAGCAGAAAAATGTGACCTACAATATAGAGGGAGATTGTCACTAGAAGCAGACCAACAAATGACACAAGTGTTGAAATTGGCCCACAAGAATTTTAAAGTATTGTAAATATATTAAAGAATGTATGGGAAAAGATAAATATAAAAAAGAAAAAGGCCGGGCACGGTGGCTCACGCTTGTAATCCCAGCACTTTGGGAGGCCGAGGCGGGCGAATCACGAGGTCAGGAGATCGAGACCACGGTGAAACCCCGTCTCTACTAAAAATACAAAAAAATTAGCCGGGCGTGGTGGCAGGCGCCTGTAGTCCCAGCTACTCGGAGAGGCTGAGGCACGAGAATGGCGTGAACCCGGGAGGCAGAGCTTGCAGTGAGCCGAGATTGCGCCACTGCACTCCAGCCTGGGTGACAGAGTGAGACTCCGTCTCAAAAAAAAAAAAGAAAAAGAAGAAGACAGGAATTTCAGGAGAGATATGGAAACTAAGGAGAGACATGAAAACTAAAAAAAGGAACCAAATCCTAAAATAAACATATACAATATCTGAAATCAAAAATGTATTGAAAGAGCTTAAAAGTAGATTGGACCTGCAGAAGAAAGAATGAACTCGAAGGCAGTCAGTACAAATTATCTAAACTGAAGAACAAAGAATAGAGATCAAGAAAATTGAACAGAGGCCAGGCGCCAGTGGCTAACACCTGTAATCCCAGCACTTTGGGAAGCTGAGGCGGGCGGATCACCTGAGGTCAGGAGTTCGAGACCAGCCTGGCTAACATGGTGAAATCCCATCTCTACTAAAAATACAATAATTAGCTGGGCGTGGTGGCACATACCTATAATCCCAGCTACTCAGGAGGCTGAGGCAGGAGAATTGCTTGAGCCTGGGAGATGGAGGTTGCAGTGAGCTGAGATCACAGCCACTGCACTCCAAGCACTCCAGCCTGGCTGACAGAGACTCTGTCTCAAAAAAAAAAAAAAAAAAGAAAAGAAAATTGAACAGAATCTCAATGACTTTGTGACACTGTAAAGCCACCTAATATACCTATAATCGGAGCCCCAGAAGGAAAGGATTAGACAAGGACGTGTGGGGAGAAAATTATTTGAATAACTTCAACATGAAATTATTCATTATTTGAATAACTTCAACATGAAATTATTCATTATTTGAATAACTTCAACATGAAATTATTCATTATTTGAATAACTTCAACATGAAATTATTCATTATTTGAAGGAAAAGAATGAGAGAGGGTAAGTGGGAGTATCTTGTCTTGAGATTCTAACATTATAATTGAAATGGTATAATACTAATTCAAAGTAGACTTGATATGCTAGTCACAGTGTCTCACACCCATAATCCCAGCACTTTGGGAGGTCTAGTCGGATAGATCACTTGAGGCCAGGACTTCAAGACAAACCTGGCCAAAATGGGGAAACCCCACCTCTACTTAAAATACAAAAATTAGCTGGGAGTGATGGTGTACAACTATAGTCCCAGCTACTTGGGAGGTTGAGGCACGAGAATCACTTGAACCCAGGAGGCGGAGGTTGCAGGGAGCAGTGGTCGCACATACCATTGCGCTCCAGCCTGGTTAACAGAGTGAGGCTCTGTCTTAAAAAAGGAAAGAAAGAAAGAAAAGAAAAAGTAGACTTGATACATTAAGTTTACATATTGTAATATTTAGAGAAACTACTACAAATATAGTAGAAAGAGCCGTAGATAAAATACCAACAAAGGAGATGAAATGCGGTACCAAAAAAAATGCCCTATTGACCCAGAATAAACCAAGAGAGACGATACAAAGAACAAGTAGCACAAATAAACAAATAGCAAGATTGTATTCTTAAACCCAACCACATAAAAGTTACATTAAGTGAAAAACAATTTAAAGGAATAAATTGTGAAACTGTATAATAGAGCAAAACATTACTATCTGTTATTTACAGAAGATACAAGTTGAAAACAAAATGGATAAGCTCCATTAAGCATAAAAAAAACAAACTGGCATGCCTATACTATTAATATTATCAAAGAGACCTTAAGGTAAGGATATTACCATAGATAAAGAGGGACATTTCATAATGACAAAAGGGTTAATTAATCAAGATAACATGAGAATCCTAAATGTGTATGTACATAATAACAAAGCTTCATGTTCTATGAAAAAAATTTTTTTAATTAAAATTAAAAATTGGATTTGGTTGTTCTATGAAAAAAATTTTAAGCTTCAAAACACATTAACTGAGAAAAAAAAGGACAGAAATAAAAGAGTAAATAAATAAATCCTCAGCGTTGGAGATTTTTGACTCCCAACAATGAGGCTCTTTCAAGAATATGAAGCAGAGAGGGTTGAAGAGTTGGGACTAGTTATTCAACGTGCCTCAGTGGAAGTGAGAAGGACAATTTCCAGCTTCAGTTATAAGGGGTGAGATGAGGCTAAGTAAAGAAGATCGGTGGCAAGGTTGGAGGCCAGAGTATCAGAATCAGTGAATAATTTGGTATGAGGTGAGACAGGACAGGTGGCCCAGGATGAACGCTGACCTCAGCAAAGGTATGGGAGCCATCTTTATGGAATGCCAGGTGGGAGAGTTGCAAAAACCAGAGGTCCCTGAGGAGCATCCTTTGCCCATAGAAATGGGTAGTTCCTGGTAGTTCCACAAGTGCATGCTGGACATAACTGCTTACTCCGTGTAGGGAGATAATCTAGGTGTGGAAGGAAAAGTCCAATTACCTCCTCACTTTGGTTTTTCCAAACTATTCTCTGTGGGACCCCGCTTCAGAAGTGTGGGAAATGCCAGATACCATTTCCATCCCTCAGAGAGTTACAATGCACAGTGGCGTAAAGGCTATTGGATGCCTGTTGGAAATATATCTGCTTTTTTTTTTTCTTTTCTGTTTATGAGTGTATGAGGTAATATAAATGTTAATTAGTGCAATTCAGCCATTCCACAACATATATATATTTATTTTTTAAAATCTCCTATAGAAAGGATGTATACTTACTCCAAATATCATGTTACACCTGATAAATATACATAATTTTTTGTCGATTTTCTGTCAACAATTAGAGAAGTAGCACATAGGTTATGGTAGAACCAGGATGCTGGACACGTGACCTCAGCTTGATCAATCAGATTTTTTTTTTCTGAATCTTTGAAAACTGAGCTAATATTGCAAGAACACTAGGATAAGTCAGAAGCCTTTCAGCACATGGCCAGGTGCAGTGGCTCATGCCTATAATCCCAGCTCTTGGGGAAGCTGAGGCGAGTAAATCACCTGAGGCAAGGAGTTCAAGACCAGCCTGGCCAACATAGTGAAACCCTGTCTCTACTGAAAATACAAAAATTAGCCGGGCATGGTGGTGCGTGCCTGTAATCTCAGCTACTCCGGAGACTGAGGCACAAGAATCATTTCAACTGGTTAAACCCGAGAGGCAGAAGTTGCAGTGAGCCAAGATCGTGCCACTGCACTCCAGCCTAGGGGACAGAGTGAGACTCTGTCTCAAAAAAAAAAAAAAAGAGAAGGCTTTCAGCACAGCCAGGGCAGCTGATGAGCAGAGGCCATTTGCTACATTTCCTCTTTCCTTCTTCTTTATCCTCTATAGCTCTTTTGGTCACTTCTATTTACAAGCCCATCTATTTTGAAAGCATATTCAAAAAGATTATTCCTCCAATTCATAAATATACTTTGCTTCAGTTATCCAGAATCGGCTGGGTTTGTTTGTTTGTTTGTTTTGTATCCCAGAATCTCAAATGACATAGAAAGTGGTACAAAAGAATGGGCTGAGGGCTAAAACTCCAAGGGAAGAGAAGGTGTTTGGCAATCATGACGCCATGAAAATAGGACAGTGAAATTCTTATTCATATTCCAGAGTGGGAATCTAGTGGCCTTTTGTATCTAGTTACAAAAGAGTTAAATTCCCTGATGTACCTTCAGAGCAGTGAAAAAATTAAAAGTAAATAAAAAAGAGTTAAGTTCTTGCTTCTAGTCAAATAAAATTAAGTGTCCAGTTGAGGCCAAGATTATAGGAGAACACATATCATCTTCCACAGATTATTATGAGGGGTATGAGGAATTCAAACAACCCAGCATAGGGTCACTTCTTCCAAATGTATAACTTAGAACATAATGACAAAATCAGTTCCCTAAATTCTTATCTGAAAGCATGGAGCAAAACTGAAGACTACTGTTTGATCCTGATGAATGATCTTTTAAATTGTGATAAAATATACATGGCATAAAATGTATCGTTTTAACCATTTTTAAGTGTACAGTTTAGTGGCATTAAGTATATTAACATTGTTTGGGAGGCCGAGGTGGTTGGATCACGAGGTCAGGAGATCAAGACCATCCTGGCTAACACGGTGAAACCCTGTCTCTACTAAAAATACAAAAAATCAGCTGGGCGTGGTCGCAGGTGCCTGTAGTCCCACCTACTCGGGAGGCTGAGGCAGGAGAATGGTGTGAACCCGGGAGGCGGAGCTTGCAGTGAGCCAAGATCGCGCCACTGCACTCCAGCCTGGGCAACAGGGCCAGATTCTGTCTCAAAAAAAAAAAAACATTGTTGTGCAACTATCACCACTAACCATCTCTACAATTTTTAAAAATTGAAACTCTGCACCCATTAAACAATAACTCTCCATTCTCCCTTCACAACAGCCACTGGTAACCACTATTCTACTTTCTGAATCTGAATCGATAACTTTGCCTATTCTAGGTACCTCATATAAGTGAAATGCTACAATATTGGCCTTTTGTCTTCAGTGTTTTTCCATAGGTTTTCTATTTCTTGTATTATTTGTCTCTGCTTGACTATTATTTCCTTTCTTCTAACAGCTTTGGATTTAATTTGTGCTTTTTCTAGTCCCTTAAGGTGTAAAGTTAGGTTGTTGATTTGAGGTCTTTCTCCTTTTTTAAGTAATCATTTATAGCTATAAATTTCCCTCTTAGGAGCGCTCCTATAAGTTTTGGCATGCTGCTTTTTTTTGTTTCTTTTTGAAACAGATTATTACCTGTCACCCAGGCTGGAGTGCAGTGGCATGATCTTGGCTTACTACAACCTCTGTCTCCTGGGCTCAAGCCATCCTCCCACCAATTCATGCCAAGTAGCTGGGACCGCAGGCATGCACCACCACGCCTGGATAATTTTTTGTGTTTTTGGTAGAGATGGGGTTTCACCATATTGCCCAGGCGAGTTTCAAACTCCTGAACTCAAGCAATCTGCCTGCCTTGACCTCCCAAAATGCAGGGATTACAGGCATGAGCCACCACACCCAGCCTGGCATGCTGCATTTTTGTTTTCATTTGTCTCAAGATATTTTCTATTTTTCTTTGTGATTTCTTTTTTGATCTGTTGGTTATGTAAGCGTGTGTTGTTTAATTTCCATGTATTTGTGATTTTTCCAGCTTTTCTTCTGTTACTGATTTCTAGTTTAATTCTATTGTGATAAAAAAGACACTTTGTATGATTTCAATCTGTTAAAATTTATTAAGACTCGTTTTGTGACTACAATGTGGTCTCTCTTAGAGAATGCTCCATGTGCTCTTGAGAAAAATGTTATATTCTCTTATACATGTCTGTTAGGTTCAGTTGGTTTATAGTGTTTGTTTTAGTCTATTTAGACGGTTACAACAAAATATAATAAACTGGTTGGCTTATGAACAACGCAAACTTATTTCTCACAGTTCTGGAGGCTGGGAAGTCCAAGATGAAGCCATCAGTAAATTTGGTGTCTGGTGAGGGCCTGCTTCCTTGTAGACAACCATCTTTTCACTGTTACCTCATGTGGTTGGAGGACTGAGGGATCTCTCTGGGGTCTCTTTTGTAAGTGCACTGTTCTCATTCATGAGGAATCTGCTGTCATAACCTAACCTTCCAAAGACCCCACCTCCTAATACCATTATGTTTGGGGTTGGATTTCAAGATATGAATATTGGGGGAACATAAACATTCTGTCCATTGCAGTATTGCTCAAGTCTTCTATTTCCTTATTGATCTTTGATCTGGTTGTAGTATTCATCATTGAAAGTGGAATATTTAAGTGTCCAGTTATTTTTATTTTTTTGAGATGGAGTTTTGCTCTTGCTGCCCAGGCTCAGTGCAATGGCATGATCTCAGCTCACTGCAACCTCTGCCTCCTGG
The DNA here is from genome assembly GCF_028878055.3 of Symphalangus syndactylus. Classification (NCBI taxonomy): domain Eukaryota; kingdom Metazoa; phylum Chordata; class Mammalia; order Primates; family Hylobatidae; genus Symphalangus; species Symphalangus syndactylus. Next base: position 87,314,770 of record NC_072426.2, read on the forward strand.
GTTCAAGTGATTCTCCTGCCTCAGCCTCCCGAATAGCTGGGATTACAGGCATGTGCTGCCATGCCTAGCTATTTTTGTATTTAATATAGATGGGGTTTCTCCATATTGGTCAGGCTGGTCTCAAACTCCTGATCTCAGGTGATCTGCCCGCCTCGGCCTCCCAAAGTGCTGGGATTATAGGCATGAGTGATTGCACCTGGCCAAGTGTCTGATTATTATTGTAGAACTGTCTGTTTCTCCCTTCAATTCTGTCAATGTTTGCTTCACATATTTTGGAGATGTGATGTTTGGTCCATATGTTTATAATTGTTATATCTTATTGCTGTTTTAACCATTTTATCAATATATAATGTCTTCCTATGTCTCTTGTAACCATTTTTAATTTGAAGTCTATTTTGTCTGATTTTGTTATAGCCACTCCAGTCAATCTTTTAGTTAATATTTGCATGGAATATTTTTTTCTATCCTGTCATTTTCTATCTGTTTGTGTCCTTAGTGCTAAAATGAGTCTCTTGCTGACAGCATATAGTTGAATCATGTTTTTTTTTTTAGTCCATTCCACCAATCTATTCCTTTTGACTGGGGATTTTAACCCATTTACATTTAAAGTAATTACTGATAAGGAAAGGTTTGCTTTTGTTGCTTTATTACTTGTTTTTGTATGTCTTATAGCTTTGCTGGCTCTTACTTGCTCCTTTACTCTCATCTGCTGTGTTTAGTTGCATTTTTTCAGTGCCACATTTTGATTCCTTTCTCATTTCCTTTTGTATTTATTCTATCAATATTTATTTTATTTTATTTTAGGTTCTGGGTTACACGTGCAGGATGTGCAGGTTTGTTACATGGGTAAACATGTGCCATGGTGGTTTGCTACTCCTATCAACTCATCACCTAGGTATTAAGCCCAGAAAGCATTAGCTATTTTTCCTCATGCTCTCTCTCTCCTGCAATGCCCCACTCCCCAACAGGCCCCAGGGGTCCCTGTGTCCATGTGTTCTCATTGTTCAGCTCCCACCTATAAGTGAGGACATGTAGTGTTTGGCTTTCTGTTCCTGCATTAGTTCTATCAATATTTTTTGATAGAACAATTTTTGATTACCTTGGGGATTACATATAACATCCTAAAGTTATAGTAATCTAATTTAAATTGATGCAAACAACTTCAATGCCATACAAACACTCCTACAAAGCTCTTCTCTCCCCTACTTTATGGTATTAATGTCAAAATTACATCTTCATACATTGTGTTGCATTAATATAGATTTGTAATTTTTGTATTTGTCTTTTAAATCCTGTGGAAGATAAAAAGTGGTTTACAAATCAAAATTACAATAATACTGATTTTTATATTTGCCTATGTATTTACTAGAGATCTTTATATTTTCGTATGACTGAAAATTACTGTCTAGTGACTTTTCATTTCAACATGAAAGACTCTATGAACTAAAAAGACAAATTATCTGCTCCTTACAAATCCAATACACAATGGTGGAACAGAGAGAGGTTACCACAAAGACATTCCATCAAAAGGGAATGAATGAAGATACAGAATGAACATTGGTCCATGGCAAGATACTGTGAGGTCCTGCTACCCTGTGTGTAGAAAATATTCCTTCAATTAGACACTTATTCTGATCTTTAGGAGGGGTTCCCAATTCATTATTCTCTATACCTCTTGACTAGCTTCTGGGAAAGGGTCCCTCCCTTTCTATTATCCTGCTTGGCATTTTCTGAAGTGGGCATTGGAGACTATGCACTCTTTGGAAGCTGAGCACTGTTCTGAGCTTTTTTCTTGTCTATAGAAGGCTGGAGGGTTTTTTTTTGGCCAGGCATAGTGGCTCATGTTTGTAATCCCAGCACTTTCAGAGCCGAGGTGGGTGGATCACCTGAGGTCAGGAGTTCAAGACCAGCCTGGCCAACATGGCAAAACTCCATCTCTACTAAAAATACAAAAATTAGCCAAGTGTGGTGGCACACACCTGTAATCCTAGCTACTCAGGAGGCTGAGGCAAGAGAATCACTTGAACCTGGGAGGTGGAGGTTGCAGCAAGCCAAGATTATGCCACTGCACTCCAGCCTGGATGACAGAGTGAGACTCTATCTCAAAAAAAAAAAAAAAAAGAATGCTGGAGGTTTTTAAGGGACATTTCATGTCATGTCCAGGCTCTTTATTTATTTGGCACTGTCTAATTCTAATCAGCTTCATTTGCAACAGCATATCATAGTTCTTTTTTTTTTTTTTTTTTTAGACAGAGCCTCACTCTGTCACCAGGCTGGAGTACAATGACATGATCTTGGCTCACTGCAACCTCTGCCTCCTGGGTTCAAGTGATTCTCATGCCTCAGCCTCCCAAGTAGCTGGGATTACAGGTGTGTGCCACCATGTCCAACTAATTTTTTGTATTTTTAGTACAGACAGGATTTGTGGCCTGGCTGGTCTTGAACTCCTGACCTCAAGTGATCCTCCCGCCTCAGCTTCCCAAAGTGCTGGGATTACAGGCATGAGCCACTGAGCCTGGCACATAGTTCTTTTCTTTTCCATTTTTTTTTTTTTTTTTTTTTTGAGATAGGGTCTCACTCTGTCACCTAGGCTGGAGTGCAGTGGCACAACTTAGTTCACTGCAACCTCTGCCTCCTGGGCTCAAGAAATCCTCCCACCTCAGCCTAAGTAGCTGGGAATATAGGCACATGCCACCATGCCTGGCTAATTTTTTTATTGTTATTTATTTTTTTGGTAGAGACAGGGTTTTACCATGTTGCCCAGGCTGGTCTCTAACTCCTGGGCTCAAGCAATCTGCCTGCCTTAGCCTCCCAAAGTGTTGAGATTACAGGCATGAGCCACCAAGCCTGGCCCACCATTCTTTTCTTGACACAGCTCCACCTATCTATCTATTTAGTACCAGGAACAAGGAGCCCATAATGCTTGGTGAGTAATATGGTTTGGATTTGTGTCCCTGCCCAAATCTCATGTCAGACTGGAGGAGGGGTCTGGTGGGAGGTGATTGGATAATGGAAGCAGATTTCTCCCTTGCTGTTCCCATGATACTGAATGAGTTCTCATGAGATCTGATGGTTTAAAAGTATATGGCACTTCCCCCTTCACTATCTCTCTTTCCCCTGCTCTGCCATGGGAAGAAGGTGCTTACTTCCTTTTCACCTTCTGCCATGATTGTAAGTTTCCTGAGGCCTCCCAGTTATGCTGCCTATTAAGCCTGCAGAACTGTGAGTCAACTAAACCTCTTTACTTTATAAATTTCCCAGCCTCAGGTAGTTCTTTATAGCAGTATGAGAATGGACTAATACAGTGAGAGAGTGTTATTGGCTGGATTATATCTTCCTGAATTTTATATGTTGAAGTCCTAACTCCCAATACCTCTGAATGTGACTGTATTTGGAGATGGGGTCTTTAAAGAGATAATTAAATTTAAATCGGGTAAATGGGGTGGACCCTAGTCCAGTATGACCAGTGTCCTTATAAAAAAATATTAGGACAAGGCCGGGAGTGGTGGCTCATGCCTGTAATCCCAGCACTTTGGGAGGCCGAGGCATGGTGAAGTCAGGAGTTCAAGACAAGCCTGGCCAATATGGTGAGACCCCGTCTGTACTAAAAATACAAAAATTGGCTGGGTGTGGTGGCATGTGCCTGTAATTCCAGCTACTTGGGAGGTGAAGCAAAAGAATTGCTTGAATCCAGGAGGCAGAGGTTGCAGTGAGCCAAGACGGTGCCATTGAACTCCAGCCTGGGTGACAAAGTGAGACTCCATCTCAAAAAAAAAAAAAAAAAATAGGACATAGACACACATGAAGGAGAGACAATACAAAGACAAAAGAAGGGCTGGGCGCGGTGGCTCATGCTTGTAATCCCAGCACTTTGGGAGGCCGAGGCGGGCAGATCACGAGGTCAGGAGATCGAGACCACGGTGAAACCCCGTCTCTACTAAAAATACAAAAAATTAGCCAGGCGTGGTGGCGGGCGCCTGTAGTCCCAGCTACTCGGAGAGGCTGAGGCAGGAGAATGGCATGAACCCGGGAAGCGGAGCTTGCAGTGAGCCGAGATCGCGCCACTGCACTCCAGCGTGGGCGACAGAGCGAGACTCCGTCTCAAAAAAAAAAAAAAAGACAAAAGAAGAAGACGGCCATCTAGAAGCAAGGGAGAGAGGCCTCATAATGAAACCAACCCTGTGCACTTCTAGTCTCCAGAACTGTGAGAAAACAAATTTATGTTGTTTAAATCACCCAGTTTCTGGTACTTTGTTATGACAACCCTGGCAAACTAATACAGAGAGTGGCACTTTTGTTCTTTTCTTCCTGAACCATTACATCCAATTGAGAGGATTTACTGGATGACAACTAAATGTATTCAGAGATTTTAATGATGGATGTGACAGAAATAATCTTGGTTGGATCCTTGCCTGAAATATGAGTTCTAATAGTCTTTTTAGTTGTTTAAATTTCCTCTAAATTCTATAGTTTATTAATTGGAAATAAAACACATTGGCTAACACGGTGAAACCCTGTCTCTACTAAAAATACAAAAAATTAGCCAGGTGTGGTGGTGGGCGCCTGTAGTCCCAGCTACTCGGGAGGTGGAGGCAGGAGAATGGCGTGAACCTGGGAGGTGGAGTTTGCAGTGAGCCGAGATCGTGCCACTGCACTCCAGCCTGGGCAACAGAGCGAGACTCCGTCTCAAAAAAAAAACAAAAAAACGTATTTGCCACGCTCAATCCTGCAAATTCCTGAGTTTCTATACTGTCTATTCCCTTCCATTCCTGCCCTACAAATTAATTCATTATTTTCTTGGTACATCCCTTCCTTAAATTAGCATGTCATATGCAGCCAACATTAATATTTTGTTTTCTAGTCTCTTCTCCTGGAGCTACAAGCATACAAGGTTTATTATCTACCTTTCAAGTTACTGTGGGTGATGGTTTTGTCAAATGTACCAATGGAAAACAGGTTCCAAAATTAGTTTCCTTGCCCCATCACTTGATCCCTAAGCCAATGCCACAAAAACCTGGTTTTTGTAAAGACCCTTCATCTGTAGGCATCAATTTTTGTATCAATCAAGATATGCTAGGCTATGCCAAAATCATAATGACATAGAATAACAAAGATTTATTTCTTATTCATGCTGGATGTTTATTTGTTGCTGGGGCCTCTTCACTTTCCATCTTTTCATGCTAGGATCTAGGCTGATGGAGCAGTCATAATCTTGAACATTGCCCAACTCAAAAACAAAAAGACAGCGAGCTCCAGAGGGTGATAAATTGGTAATTAGATGCTCTGGCCCTGAAGTGACACATATCATCTGTTTACAACTGATTGGCCAGGGCCAGCCATATGGTCCCACCCAACCACAACAGAACCAGGAAGTGCAACTAACCACGTGCCCCAAAGGTGGAGCATGGGAAATATTTGGTCAACAGCATTACTCCAATTGGATATGAACCGTATAATCAAATGTACCTAGGTCTGGTGACTTGAGGCCCAGCTTAACGAGAGTTGCAGCCCCTCACTCATTCCATTTCCAGACTTAAGAGGCCCCTGGTGAGCTTTAACAGGACAAGTACATAGTGTGCACCTTTCTGCTAGTCTTCCACAAAGGAATCTATGATTATTTTGGCAGGTAACGGTGCCAAGTGAAGAGTAATCCCCAAAATTTTCAGTTACAATTGACCATAGCTCTGTGATAAAACCAATTCCTTGATACACAGACCACCAGGTTGGTTCACCAATCAGAGTTCTCACAGTATCAGGTGATAAATGAAACTGATCAGAGTCAACAAAAGCCCCATGGCATGGGGTGGCAGCAATCATTCAGGGTCATTTCCCCAGTTTTTGGATATGTAGATGGAGCAGATGGCCTCACTGCCATGGAATTGCTCCCTGACTTAGAGGATAAGTCTATTGCAGTAGGAAAAGACAAGCAGAAGCCACTGGAACACCCCTCCTGGCTAAGGGAGGAAATGAAAAGGAAGTTAACTCTCTGACTCTTGAGGCTTGAGGTTGTCGGAGTTGTATTTGTCTCATCTTTTTGAATTTTCATGTCAGCAATTGATCCCACGTAGCATGAAGGGTGTGTGCAGCTAGGGGAAGTGAGTCGGTGAGAAGCCAGCAGAGACTCAGATAAAAGCAGGTAGACCAGATGGTACCAGGGGATGGCCAATAACCAGGGACCAAATCCAGGGGATCTTCACAGAGTTCTTTATGTGATGCACGTGAGAGACCTGATCAAGGGCAGTGACAGGAGTGACTTCACAAAGTCAAAGACATAATGTAGCAGGATAAGGGGAGGTGGGGTCCTCTCAGGGCACGAGTCTGTCCTACAACTGGAACAGCACCTTATGTAGCCCCAGGCAAGACTGCTCCTTATGCAAAGCTCAGTTTTTCCAACTTTAGTTCATCACAAGTATACAAAACTTCTGAGTTGTAGAAAAAATAGTTATGTTGGCTGGGCACAGTGGCTCAGCCTGTAATCCCAGCACTTTGGGAGGCCCAGGTGGGTGGATCACCTGAGGTCAGGAGTTCGAGAACAGCCTGGTCAACATGGTGTAGAGACGAGCCAACCCCATCTCTATAAAAATGCAAAATTTGGCTGGGCGTGGTGGTGCACTCCTGTAGTTCCAGCTACTCAGGGGGCTGAGGCAGGAGAATCGCTTGAACCTGGGAGGCAAAGGTTGCAGTGAGCCGAGGTTGCACCACTGCAATCCAGCCTGAGAGACAGAGCAAGACTGTCACAAAAAAAAAAAAGAAAAGAAAAAAGTTATGTTTATGTATACCTAATTTATTTAGTTACTCACACTTTAAACCACATATCATAGAAAGTAATATTTCCATTTATACATGCTGCATTTGGCCATTCTACATTTTCTGAAACAGTTTTATTTCTAAAATTTCTACATGGATCAGGGACCTCAGGGTCTTTATCACTCCTGGAGCCTCATGTTGAGTCATCCAACAGGTTTCTTGAAAACCTCCTTTCTTGAGACCAACAAGACCAAAAAGCCTTGAGGAGTTCAATTCCCTACTTACTATCATAAAGGTCTCAAGGAAATGAGTTTTCAGATGATGCACTTATCGTAGGTGGAAATGGTTGCCTGCTTGACCACTCAGCAGAGGTGTGAGGCTGGCCTAACACCAACGGAACACCCAAAGCACTGTTTACTAAAGGGTGGGAAAAGCTAAGGACCCTGACATTTGCAACATGGTCACAACGGATTATCTCATGGACAAAAGATTTACAAGGGTTGCTTATGTTAAAAAAAAAAAAAAAAAAGAGGGAAACTTTGAGAAAAGTTTTAAGAGTCGTATCAACAGGCTGGGCGCAGTGGCTCACACTTGTAATCCCAGCACTTTGGGAGGCTGAAGCGGACGGATGACCTGAGGTCAGGAGTTCAAGATCAGCCTGGCCAACATGATGAAACCCCATCTCCACAAAAATACAAAAAAATTAGCCAGGCATGGTGGCACATGCCTGTAGTCCTAGCTACTTGGGAGGCTGAGGCAAGAGAATCACTTGAACCTGGGAGGTGGAGGTTGCAGTGAGCCGAGATCGTGCCACTGCACTCCAGCCTGGGCTACAGAGCGAGACTCCGTCTCAAAAAAAAAAAAAAAAAAAAAGTACGATGTCTAGAATTTTCTTTAAACAGTCCAGTGCAAGAATTGAAGAGAAGACAGGGAGTAAGTGTGTGTGTGTGTGTTGGGATAGGGAGGCAAGTGAAGGCGAAACAAGATTGGCCACAGCTGATGATTAGTCAAGCTAGGTCATGAGTACCTAGGGGAGGATTATGCCATTTTCTCTAATTTTAAGTATGACATCCTCCATAGTGAAAAATAAAACAAAATAAAATATTTGCAAAAGTTTGGTTTTTAAACTTAGGTAATTGTAGTATGAGAAGCATTATAAAAACTAGATAACAATTTCCTCTTCACTGAAAGATTCTTTGAAAACTAATAAGTCTCAATATTGGTGTCTGTGTTAGTAATGTTACTGGGGGATCCTTGCTCCCAGAGCTCCCAAGATGGTGGCAGGCCACTTCCAAGATGGTGGCAAGCCTCGTGTTCTCTGACCTGGGGTTCTTGGCCTCAGGGATTCCAAGGAATGGAATCTTGGGCCATGTGGTGAGCGTTACAGCTCTATTAGAAGCCGTGGGTCACAGAAGAGAACTGTGGAACCCAGTGACTAGTGTTCAGCTTGATTAGGATGAACCTGGGCACTTAGCCATGCAGGAACAATGGCAAGCCTTTAGCCCGATCGGGAGCAGCAATGGGCAACTTGCTGGATCAGGAGCACAGCGGACACCCTGCCGGATCCAGAGGGATAGAAGTCAGCGTCGGGTCTGCAATGGCGGCAAACAGCAATGGTGGATGGCAAGCAAAAGCTCAGCTCCAGCTGTAACAAACACAGACCAGAACAGAGTGCAGTTGCAAGATTTAATAGAGTGAAAACAGAGCTCCCATACAAAGGGAGGGGACCCAAAGAGGGTAGCAGTTGCTGGCTCCAATGCCTGGGTTTATATCCCGATCATTGTCCCTCCCACTGTGCTCTCAGACAGTAGATGATTGGCTGTTTCTTTACCTCCTGTTTTTGCCTAATTAGCTGTTTAGTGAGCTCTCTTTACCACCTGATTGGTCGGGTGTGAGCTAAGTTGCAAGCCCCGTGTTTAAAGGTGGATGCGGTCACCTTCCCAGCTAGGCTTAGGGATTCTTAGTCGGCCTAGAAAATCCAGCTTGTCCTGTCTCTGAGTAATTTGACCAAAGGCACACACCCACTAAAGGTAGAGTTGGGATCTGGTCTTGCATAGCTTTATTCCCAAGCTCTCTCACTTGACAATTATGTGATACTGCGTCACAGCCAACCACTCCAGAACCTCAGACTGGTTTATTGCGCAACTCTCTCACCTGTCTTGATCTGGATTAGGACTTGCACTTGGTCAGTTATTCAGGCAGCAGTGAGCACCTATCCTGGAGAGTGGCCTACCAGCTTTGAGTATGCAATGTGCCATGGACATTGTCAATATGTTTTAAAGACAGAAAAAAGAGCTGGGTACAGTGGCTCATGCCTGTAATCCCAGCACTTTGAAAGGCCGAAGCAGGTGGATCACGTGAGCCCAGGAGTTCAAGACCAGCCTGGGCAACATAGTGAGACCCCATCTCTACAAAAAATTTAAAAATCAGCTGGCCAGGCATGGTGGCTCACACCTGTAATCCCACACTTTGGGAGGTCGAGGTGGGTGGATCACCTGAGGGCAGGGGATAGAGACCAGCCCAACATGGCGAAACCCCGTCTCTACTAAAAAATACAAAAATTAGCCAGGTGTGGTGGCTTGCACCTATAATCCCAGCTACTCAGGAGGCTGAGGCAGGAGAATTGCTTGAACCCAAGAGGCAGAGGTTGCAGTAAACTGAGATCACACCAGCCGGGGTGACAGAGCAAGATTCCATCTCAAAAAAAAAAAAAAAATAGCTGGGCGTGGTGGCACATGCCTGTAGCCCCAGCTACTTGGAAGGCTGAGGTGGGAGGATTTCTTGAGCCCAGGAGGTCAAGGCTGCAGTGAGTTATGATCACACCACTCCACTCCAGCCTGGGCAACAGAGTGAGACTCTGTCTCAAAAGAAAAGTTAGAAAAAAGAAAAAGGAAGGAAAGGAGAACATGTGTCAATCTGGAGAGTCAGTTAAGTGGAGCTTGGTTAAGAGAGCTGCTATTGTATATTTGAGGAAGCAATGTATTAGTCAGCTTTGCTGTGATAACAAACAGCACCCCCCACCACCCAATCTCAGGGTTTACTATAATATACATTTATTTCTCATTCACATTGCATGTTGGTGTCTGCAAATCAGTGGTGGTGGCTCTGCTTCATGTATCATCTCATTCCAGGACTAGCCTGAAGGAGCAGCCTCTTTTTAGGACATGTCATTCTTGTGGCAAAGGGAAACAAACAGGGGACAGAGCTGAAACATCTAATGGCTCTTAAAGGTTTGGCTCATCTGTGGTGGATATTACTCCTGTTCACATCCCATTGGCCAAAGCAGGTCAAAGAACTATATTCTGACTTTGGAAATCCACTGCAGATCACATGTATAATCGTCTTACAGGAAAGGAAGCAGATGGTTGGAATTAATAATCCAGTCACCTGCATATTCCAAGATGTTAACTATTGCTGCAGTAGAGTGCATGAGTATTGCTGTTATTTTTCCATTCTCATATTTCTCATTTTTACAGTATTTATGCCACTTTTATAACTCGACATCTATCCTATTAGGGTAAATTATAATGTCTGGAAGAGCTCACCTTGCCCATTATCTGGCCTTTGTTGGAGGAATTTGCTGACTATGAAAATCATACCATTCACCTTGTACCAATCAATCTGTCCACTTGACTTCTTTTTGAACAGGGTCCAGATTGTTTCAATTACTAATTACTACATTGTGACTGAAAGTTGAGCACTTATGAGCATTAGTGAAAATATATGTATGAAAGAGGCTGACATATATTAGATATTCAAAAAGACTAATCTAAATTATGGGCTATTTACATTGATAAATTTTCCAACACAACATAATAAAAACATCTGGTTTCACTTGTAACATTTTATTTTGTAGTTCACTTTCCATTACAAAAGTTATAAATGTTCATTTTAGAAAATTATAAATATATAATTTTCAAAATTATAAAAATATAATTTTCAAAATTATAAAAGTATTAAAAAGCAAAAAGCAGTAGATAAAAGCACTAGTTATCTCACCACCCTGAGATAACCACTTTTAGCATTTTAGTCAATATATTTTCAGTGATATTTCCAGCATATGTAAATATATTAAAAAGGTTCATATTATGATTGACTAGTTTCAATTCTCATTATGGTATGACTTCTCTATGCCATTAGATATTATCCTATAGTATTAATGGCTGTGCAATATCTTATCCTATGAGAGAAACCTATTTTGTTTTAACTAGTCTTCTATTAATTATCAATTTTGTTAAAAATTCCCTTATAAATGAATAATTTCAAACATCTATAATTAATTATTTCTATAGGCAGCTCTCTGGGATCAGAAATTCTGGAGCAAATTATTATGTACAGTTTTAAGGGCCATAGTATTGAATTACAAGAAAAATAGTCAAACTCAGTCTACTTTGTAATATTATATATGATTGCAGATCATCTGTGGTATTTGTCTTCCTGCATTCATCAGTCCCCTAAAGAGATACCAAGGTATTCTTCAGTGTTAAAGCAAGTAGAAAACTTTCACATGCAGAAATAGTTAACTAGATAATTTGGAACTACCTTCCCACCAAACACAACTAAAATAATCCATATGGAATATAAAAAGCTTCTGGCCAGGTGTGGAGGCTCATGCCTATAACCCCAGCACATTGGGAGGCCGAGGCAGGTGGATCACTTGAGGCCAGGAGTCCTAGACCAGCCTGACCAACATGGCAAAACCCTGTCTCTACTAAAAATACAAAAACTAGCCAGTCATGGTGGCACATACCTGTAGTCTCAGCTACTAAGAAGGCTGAGGCATGAGAATTGCTTGAACCCAGGAGGTGGAAGCTGCAGTGAGCCAAGGTTGTGCCACTGCACTCTAGCCCAGGCAACAGAGTAAGACTCTGTCTCAAAACAAACCAGAAACAAACAAAAAGCTTCTTTCTAAAACATCAAAAAGCTAACAAGTAGCAAGAAATTGTCTTGACAATTATTGTCAAGGGTCAATATCCCTTGGTAGAACTCCAGAGAGAAGAGCTCAGCATTTGGGCCCCTTTTGTCAATCAGAAAAGGTGGTTAAAACACTGAGGAGGCACGGCCTTTCCAAGGGAAGGGTAACTCTGGAAAACCACCCCATACTTTAGAAGTGGAATTTTGATTGACTAAACCCTGAAAGTAAAAGTAAACAAAAAGTAAACTAGCCTTCCCCTTTACTGTAGCTCAGTTTCAGGAAATCTGGGTGATTCAGAAAAATCTCAAGCACTAAAATGGATTACAGTGGTCCTGGGTTGCTAATGTCCCCACACATCTGCAAAAGTAAATGAAAATCATTTCTAAAGGAAGATGATATCATCCTAGTACTAAAATTGCTCCAATAAATTTTTCAAGTAGAGTTTCTAACACACAATCAAAGATAACCAGGCATAACAAGAAATAAAATAAGAACAAAAGTAAGTAGGAACAATAGAAAACAGAAAGAGACTCACAGATACTTCAGATAGTGGAATTACTAGACAGAGATGAAGGGGAAAAACTATCTTACTGTCGTTATAGGGATTAAAAACTGAACTCAAAAATTTCAGCAAAATATTGGAAACTATAAAAACAGACATTGAAGATTCAAGAACTAAAAACCATAGTAACACAAATTAAAAACTCAACGGATGAGTCTAAAAACAGAGTAAATAAATAAGACAAGTTAGAAGAATTCATCCAGAATGGAGCACAGAGAGATAAATGGATGACAAATGGAAGAGAAGATTAGAGACATAGAGGGCACAGTAAGAAAGACCAATATACATTTAATTGGAATTCCAGAAGAAAGAAGAAATAGGGCAAAAGCAATACTTGAATAATGAATGAGACTTCCAGAACTGATGATTCAAGGACATGACGCAGAAATGGTGCCGAAAGATATCAGTCCACAGATTCAAGAAGTCGCCAAAATCACACACAGTACTTAATTTATTTATTTACTTGGAGGCAGAGTCTCACTCTGCCACCCAAGCTGGAGTGCAGTGGTGTGATCACAGCTCACTACAGCCTTGAACACCCAGGCTCAAGTGATTCTGTCACCTCAGCTTCCTGAGTAGTTGGGGATACAGAAATGAGCCACCATGCTCTGCGAATTTTCTTTCTTTTTTTTTTTTGTAGAGACAGCGTCTCACTAAGTTGCCTAGGCTGGTCTTGAACTCCTGGCCTCAAGCAATCCTTCCATTCAGTCTCCCAAAGTGTTGGGATTGCAGGCGTGAGCCACTACATCCAGCCATACACAGCATTAACATAAATCACGCCCAGATGCTTCATTGTAAAACTGCAGAAAACCAAAAATAAAGAGAAAATTTTAAAAACAAGCAGAACAGAAAAAAGTAGATTATCTTCAGAGGAGCAGACAGACTGACAGCTGATTTCTTATTAGCAACTACAAAATCCAGAAGACAGTGAAATTATGTTTAATGTGATAAAAGAAAATAATTAACAACTTAGAATTTTATATTTAGTAAAATATCCTTCAAAAGTGAAATTTTTTGGCTGGGCACACTGGCTCACACCTGTAATCCCAGAACTTTGAGAGGCCGAGGCAGGCAGATCACTTTAGGTCAGGAGTGTGTGACCAGCCTGGTCAACATGGTGAAACCCCATCTCTACTAAAAATACAAAAATTATCTGGGTGTGGTGGTGGGCACCTGTAATCCCAGCTACTCGGGAGGCTGAGGCAGGAGAATTGCTTGAACCCAGGAGGCAGAGGTTGCAGTGAGCCAAGATTGTGCCACTGCACTCCAGCCTGGGTAACAGAGGGAGATTGTCTCAAAAAAAAATATTATTTTTATTTTTGAGATAGGGTTTCACTCTCCCACCCAGACTCATGACACCCACTGCAGTGTCATGATCATGGCTCACCACAGTCTTGACTTCCTGGGCTCAGGTGATCCTCCTACCTCAGCCTCCTGAGTAGCTGGGACTACAGTCACCTGCCACCATGCCCGGCTAGTTTTTGTATTTTTGTAGAAACAGGGTTTCATCATGTTTCCCAGGCTGGTCACAAACTCCTGAGCTCAAGAGATCCACTCACCTCAGCCTCCCAAAGTGCTAGGATTACAGGCATGAACCACCATGCCCAACCAAGAATGAAGTTTAAATAAACATATTTTTAGGGAAACAAAAACAAAATAATTTGCTTTCAGAAGACCACACTGAAGGAAAAACTAAACAAGTCTCATCTCTTCAGATAGAGGGAAATGATTCTAGAAGAAAGATTGGAGATTCAGGAAGAAAAGAAAACCAATGAAATGGTAGATATTTGGATAAGTCTAATGAATATTGGCTGTGTAAGACAACAATTATAATATCTTGTAGGGTTTTAAAGAAATGTAGAATTAAAATCTATCACATAGCACAAAACGTGTATATGTGGTAAATGGGGTTAAAATAGTCTAAGGTCCTTGCATTCCTGGGAAGAGGTAAAATTCTAATTAATATGAGTGTTTAATAAGTCAAAGATACGTGCCATAATATCAAGATAAACATGAATGTCTTAATTTAAAATTAACTCATGCAAAAAGAACAAAAGAACACAAGAAAATATTTTTTAAAAGGAGTGCTAAGAAGACAGTACAAATAGAAATCATATAGTTTGATGGTAGAGTTGAACCGAAATACACTAATAATTACATTAAATGTAAATGGACTACATGTTTTAGTTAAAATTCAAAGATTGTCAGACTGAATGAAAAAGCAAAACCCAAATATATTCTGTTTACATGAAACACATCTAAAACATAAGGATATAGGAAGTTTGAAAGTAAAAGAATAGAAAAAAGTATACCACACTAATACTGATCAAAATAAAACCGGTATAGTTATATGTAGAAAATTGTGTTTTTCCAAAAATGCAAAAGCAATATTTCTGGTTCTACATGTTCTTCCAGAACTTTTACACTCCTTCATTAAGAGTGTATTTCACCTTCTCCTGAATCTAGACAGGCCTTTGTGACTGCCTTGATGAACAGAATATAGTGAAAATGATACTGCATGACTTTAGAAGGTAGGTCATAAAACACAAATATAGCTTCTGCTTGATTCTTTCTCTAAGAGTGCAGACCCGGCTGGGTGTGGTGGCTCAAGCCTGTAATCCCAGAACTTTGGGAGGCCAAGGCAGGCGGATCACAAGGTCAGGAGATCGAGACCATCCTGGCTAACACGGTGAAACCCCATCTCTACTAAAAATACAAAAAATTAGCCAGGCATGGTGGTGGCCACCTGTAGTCCCAGCTACTCGGGAGGCTGAGGCAGGAGAATGGTGTGAACCCAGGAGGCGGAGCTTGCAGTGAACCGAGACCACACCACTGCACTCCAGCCTGGGCGACAGAGTGAGACTCTGTCTCAGAAAAAAAAAAAAAAGAACGCAGACCCTGGGAACCAAGAAGGGGCCGTATGTAGGTATTCTGACCAACAACCTCAGCTAGGATTCCAGCCCACAACCAGACACAACCACCAGACATGCGAGTAAATAAATCTTCAGATGATTCCAGTCCTCAGTCTTTGAGCCAACCCAGCTAACACTAAATGGAGCAGAGATGAAACTAGCCCCACTGAGTCTTGCCCAAATTATAGATTTATAAGCAAAACTATGTCATTATTGTTTTAAGCTGCTAGTTTTAGGGTGATTTGCTATATAACAATAGATAAACAAAATAGTATGTTAATATCAGAAAAAATAAACTTTAATGCAAAAAAAAGTTTCAGTGATAAACATAGAGAATTTAAATCACCAAAAGGATATAACAATTCTAAACTTACATGTACCTAATAAACAAAGCCTTGAAATATATAAAGCACAAATTGAGAGAACCATAATAAGAAATACACAAATCCACAAACATAGTGGAAGATTTTAACACACACCTCCGAATGGATAGAATAATCAGAAAAAAAATCAGTAAACATATATAAGATTTGAATAACACAATTAACTTGATAAAACATGTATATATAAAGGATTGCACCTAACAATTGCAAAATTCACATTCTTTTCAAGGACACAAAGAATTTTTACAAAAATTGACCATATGCTGGGCCATAAAACAAGTCTCAACAGATTTCAAAGGCTTGAAGTAACCACAGAGTATGGTCTCTGATCACAAAACAATTAAATGCTCAATAACAAAAATATAAGTAGAAAATTTGCATGTGTTTGGAATTCCAAATAATTAAACAATGCTTTAAACAACATAGAACAATATTATTCTCTTACTTTGAGTTCCCATAAGAGCAAGACCTGAGAAAAGTTGTGTGCAGTTTACTTAGGAAATTATGTCAGGAAGCAGAAATATAGGCGAGGGAAAGAGAGAAAACAAAGGCAAGAAAGCTAATTAAGGGCAAGGTGATGAGCTGGTGTGGCAACTGAGCTCATTCCCACTGGGGATCCCTGAAGTACTCTTTTTTTTTTTTTGGTGGAGTCTCACACTGTCACCCAGGCTGGAGGGCACTGGCACTATCTCGGCTCACTGCCATTTCTACCTCCCAGGTTCAAGTGATTCTCCTGCCTCAGTCTCCCAAGTAGCTGGGACTACAGGTGCGCGTTGCCACATCCAGCTAATTTTTGTATTTTTAGTAGAGACGGGGTTTCACCTTGTTGGCCAGGCTGATCTCAAACTCCTGACCTCAAGTGATCCGCCCACCTTGGCCTTCCAAAGTGCTGGGATTACAGGCGTGAGCCACTGCACCCGATCCCCTGAAGTACTTCTATAATGAGCCCACCACAGGATGGGGAGGTTAGAGAATTATCCACTGACTGTAAGCCCTGAGGTAAAAAAGCAGAGAGACCTCAGTCCCTAAATGCGATTCTGGTAACTTGCATGGAACTAAAAGTTGCATGGGTTGTGCTAAAAGTAAAAACATCACAACTACCTGATACAGTTCTTTGGCCTTTGTGATCAATACTCTGGCTGAAAATGTTCTGTTTGCCTTTGACATTCAGTCCACTCTGTGCCTTGGAAAGTGGATAGACAAGAACACAGTTGTTCTGTAAGATGCCAGCTAGTAAATATTTGAGGCTTTGTGGGAATATGGTTTCTGTTGCAACTACTCAACCGTGCTGTTGTAGCCTGAAAGCAGCTATAGAAATATTAACAAATGTGCTGGGCGTGGCTGCATTCCAATAAAATTTTAGTTATGAACATAGAAATTTTAATTTCTTGCAATTTTATGTTATGAAATTTTATTCTTCTTTTGATTAAGAAGACTTAATTTTTCCAGTGGTCTAGTGGAATTACAAAAAAAAAAAGACTTTATTTTTTAGAGCAGTTTTAGGTTCACAGCAAAAATTAGTGGAAAGTGCAGAGTTCCCATATACCCACCCCCAACAGTCTTCCCTCAAATCAACATCTCCCACTACAGTGGTACATTTGTTACAATTAATGAATCTACAGTGACACATTGTTATTATCCAGAGTCTGTAATTTATATCAGGGTTCACTCTTGGTGTTATTCATTCTACAGGTTTGGACAAATGTATAATGACATGTATCCATCATTTTAGTATCATGCAGAATAGTTTTGCTGCCCTAAAAATCCTTTGTGCTCCACCTATTCATCTTTTCTTCCCCTCTATCCCCTGGAAATTACTAATTCTTTTACTGTCTCCATAGCTTTGCCTTTACATTAATATCATATTGTTGGGATCACACAATGTATAGCCTTTCAGATCAGCTTCTTTCACCTAGCAATATGCATTTAAAGTTCCTCCGTGTCTTCTCATGGCTTGATAGCTCATTTCTTTTTAGTGCTGAATAATATTCCATTGTTTGGATGTACTACAGTTTATTTCCATTCATCCACTGAAAGACATCTTGTTTGCTTCCAAGTTTTGCTGATTATGAAGAAAGCTGCCATAAACATGAATGTGCAGGTTTTTGTGTGGACATAGTCTTCAGCTCCTTTGGGTTAGGAGCATGACTGCTGAGTTATATGGTAAGAGTATGTTTTTGTCAACCATTCAAAAATGTAAAAAGCATTTCTCAGCTCAAAGGTCATGTAAATACAGGTGGCAAGCTGAATTTGGATTCCTGGCTATAGTTTTGCTGACATGTGGACTACAGCAAAGTTTCTTTGCTTCCTGTTGGAGGCACAGGCAAGAGAGCAGAGGGCAGGAGGAGAGTGAGGCTGGAGTACTTACCCTCCTAACTCCGTCCAGGCCAGGGCACCATGATTGCTTCATCCCCTCCTGAGGAGGCCCTCTTCTATATCTTCCCTATCCAGGTTCCTCCAGCCCCTGCTCTTTTAGGCCTAGGGGTGCCAACAGCTTTCTCCTCTTGCTTGCCCCAGAAGACTGCACCATTTTGCTGTTTTCCCTTGAAGCTGCCCGTACAATTGTAAATGATCCCATTTAGTAAACTCGCCTCAATTTCCCGTTTTAGTGTATCATCTGTTTCCTGCTGCACACTGACTGACCCACTCCCCTGTCCTCCCAGGGTTTCTCACCCTGGCCTCTGCATAACTCCACCAGCTCAGAAAAATTTTTTGAGCTTTACTTTCTAAGTTATGTTACAAAGTCAAAGGTTTGGGTAACATGATTTTTCAGTTACTTGCGGGCCCCCAAAAGATCACGGTACCTTCCATCAGAGATGGCTTTCCTCCTTGTCTAAGTTAGTACTATGGTTTGAATGTCCCCTCCAAAACTCATGTGGAAACTTAATCCCCAGTGTGGCAGTATTGGGAGGTGGGGCGTTTAAGAAGTGATTGGATCATAGATTAATCCCTTCATGGATTAATAGGCTAATGAATTAATGGGTTTTCATGGGAGTAGAACCGGTGGCTTTATTAGAAAAGGAAGAGAGGCCGGGCGCAGTGGCTCACGCCTGTAATCCCAGCACTTTGGGAGGCCAAGGCAGGTGGATCACCTGAGGTCAGGAGTTCGAGATCAGCTTGGCCAACATGGTAAATCCCTTATCTACTAAAAATACAAAATTACCCAGGCATGGTGGTGCATGCCTGTAGCCCCAACTACTTGGGAGGCTGAGGCAGGAGAATCACTTGAACCATGGGAGGCAGAGGTTGCAGTGAGCCAAGATCGCACCATTGCACTCCAGCCTGGGCAATAAGAGCAAAACTCCATCTCAAAAACAAAAAGAGGAAGAAGAAGAAGGAGGACGAGGAGGAGGAGGAAAGAAAGAAAGAAAAGAAAAGAAAGGAAGGAAGGAAGGAAGGAAGGAAGGAAGGAAGGAAGGAAGGAAGGAAGGAAGGAAAAAGAAAAGAAAAGAGAAAAGGAAGAGAGACCTGAACTAGCACATTAGCACGTTCAGCCCCTTTGCCATGTAAAACCCTGCACTGCCTTAGAATATTATTCAGCACTAAAAAGAAATGAGCTATCAAACCATAAGAAGACACAGAGGAACCTGAAATGCATATTGCTAAATGCATGCAGCCCTCGGACTTTTCAGCTTCCATAACTATAAGAAATACCTGTATTTTCTTCATAAATTACCTATTTTCAGGTATTCTGTTTAAGCAACAGAAAACGGACTAAGATAATCAGCATTTCCCACACTTGTTGCAGTGTTTTCCACCAGTTCCTAGCAGTTCAGAGAAGCCACACCCATCTCAGGAATTGCGGACACCAGAGTAACTCACCCTCTTCCACTGTCTCCTAGGCATAACTGTGGTGGTTACCCCTTTGTCCTTCCACCAGAAGCCAGGTCTGAGATGTCTATGCAACCTGACCTAACCCAGCAGGAGAAGTGCCTTTCCTGCAATACAGGAGCTGACACTCTCCCTCTTCCCAGGGCTAATACACCCATTCTCTACTCTCAAGGCCAATCACGCCTTTTCCACTCTGGAATACAGCTCTTATCCCAGGAGATTCACATGGTAATCAAAAGATCTCCCAGGTCTAAGAAAGGAGGCCAACTACTGGGAATGCCAAGATGGACGTGACATGATGCCTGTGCTCCCATGCTCATGGCGGAAGACAGACAATTAATGACTCAGAACAATGGATTCATGGCTTCAATTCAGTCACAAGAAGTGACACGTTTCTACCAGGGGAAGGAAGATGCATTTGAGCTGAGCCTTGAGCTAGGATAAGTTTACAAGTCATGTAAAACAATGCAACCAGGTCTATGTTTTTGGCTCCCGATGTCCAATATTCAGGCAAGGACAACAGGAGGAGCATCCTCTGGCCCAACAATGGTTTGCCGGATGAAATAGAGTGCCCAGAAGTTTGCAGAAGGAACCCAGGGCCTCAGAGCAGCCAGACTTCAAAGTCTGGTGTCTGCCCTTAGTCGAGGACCCTGGCCCTGCTTTTGCAGGACTTTTCCTTAGTTCAGCTAAAGATAGGGTCCTTGTCCCATGCCCATGAAAAGTTAGGCTTGCAGGTGATTTGAAGGGTGAGAATAATGGGATTTATTAGGCAAAAAGGTAAAAAAGGGGAACAGGGACTCTCCGCAAGACCAGAGTCCCTGCTGGTGCACTTCCTGCCTCGCAGTTTGAATCTCAAGTTCCACACAGAAAGAGGAGGGACCAGGCTCCTCCCCGCTGCAAATGGCACAAATTTCTGTGGCTCCACCCCAGTGTATACTCCTCCCAATGTGCGGGTCGGTGAGAGGCTCTGCCAGGGAGCCCTTCCCGCCTGGCTGTCTCACTGCCACCTTTCATAGGCCTTCACAGAGGGAAGTGGGAGAAAGACCTCTGCTTGAATTTCTCTGGGAAACTGGGAAATGAGCAGGCAGGGTCTGGCACCTCTGTAGAAGAGAGCCATGGAGGGCCTGTGGTGGCCTGTCCTGGGTGTCAGAATATGGCAAAGGGAACCAGCGGCCTGGCCTCCACCCCCAGGACAAACATAAACTTGTGTGAAACCTTGTCCAAGACACTTTACTTGGTGTTGCATCTGTACAATGGATCCTCCATGGAGAGATCTACCTATGAGATCCTTTCAAGGTTCAATATCCTTGAAATTTCTCCCAATGGTCCATGAGCAAATAAAATCATTTTGTGGAAAATCTGTATATCCAACAAATGTGATTGTAATTCCTGAGGAGTAACTAAATAATACATTAAATAGTATATCAGTAGCTTGCTTATTTCAGCCACCTGTCTGTGCTAGATGACTTTCATTTGCCCTCCAGACCCACTCTACAGATTGCATCCATGTGCTCTGTCAGAAGCATTTAAACCAGAGCAACTCCATCTTGAATAGGGAGTGGGTAAAATAAGGCTGAAACCTACTAGGCTGCATTCCCAGACGGTTAAGGCATTCTAAGTTATAGGATGAGATAGGAGGTTGGCACAAGATGCAGGTCATAAAGAACTTGCTGATAAAACAGGTTGCAGTAAAGAAGCCAGCTAAATCCTACCAAAACCAAGATGGCCATGAGAGTGACCTCTGGTCGTCCTCACCGCTGTGCTGCCACCAGTGCCATGACAGTTACAGATGCCATGGCAACGTCAGGAAGTTACCCTATGTGGTCTAAAAACAAAAGGCATAAATAATCCACCCCTTGTTTAGCATATCGTCAAGGAATAACCATAAAAATGAGCAACCAGCAGCCCTTGGGGTTGCTCTGCCTATGAAGTTGCCATTCTTTTATTCCTTTACTTTCCTAATGAACTTGCTTTCACTGTACTCTATGGACCGGCCCTAAATTCTTTCTTGCACGAGATCCAAGAACCCTCTCTTGGGGTGTAGATCGAGACCCCTTCCCTGTAACACTTGCAGTTGGGCTTGGCCAGAGGGAAGGACCACAGGAGATGGGTGGAAGGGAATAAGTGAGGACAGGTGAGTATTTCCAGCTTTCTTCCTGCTGGGTTGTGCCCTCTGCCATGAGTTGGTTGTGTCCCTTCACCAAATGCCATACCCCTTGTGTAGTGTCCCTCTCCATATGCTACACTCTCCTCTTCCATAATCTCTTCCATCTCCTGCCCCTCCTGGCCAAGCTGTTCCCAACCTTGAGGCACTGCAGTAGCCCTTGCTGGAGTCCTTAGGCCCTGTGCACAAGTTTCTAAACAGTCTCTTATCAAAGTTTCCTCCAATTACTCAGTTTGAGTCCATCATCTTTTTCCTGCCAGGGCCCTGACTAAAGCAAAGCCTAAAAGTTTGTGGATTTACATCACCCAGAAATCTCATCATTTCTGAATTTCTGTAAGTGAGACGGACAACTGCTGGTGATGTGGTCACACTGCAATAAGAACATTTGGGCAAGGCAGTTAATACACCCCAAGACGTCTTTCTTTTTGGAAAAATACCCACCCACCCCCTACCAGCTCCTCATATTGCTATAGCATTGCTGTAGCAACAAAATGGTAATTCAAAGAGATACATTTTTATTTTAAAAGGCTCTCTGTCTGGGGAATTTCTACTCTATGAGCCGATGCTTGTGCTGTGAGGCTGAATCTTCCTCAAGAACAAGACAAAACGGCCAAGCACAGTGGCTCACGCCTATAATCCCAGCACTTTGGGAGGCCGAGGCGGGAATCATCTGAGGTCAGGAGTTCAGGAACAGCCTGGCCAACATGGTGAAACCCTGTCTCTACAAAAATACAAAAAATATTAGCTGGGCATGATGGTGCCTGTCTATAATCCCAGCTACTTAGGAGGCTGAGGCGGGAGAGTCGCTTGAGCCCAGGAGGTGGAGGTTACAGTGAGCAGAGATCTTGCCATCATTGCACTCCAGCTTGGGCGACAGAGGGAGACTCCATCTCAAAAAAACAAACAAACGAACAAAACAGAAAAGGCAAAACAAAAGAGGAACCGACAGTGCCTTGGAGGGAGTCCAATTAAGGAGCATGACTGAAAGGAGGGAGAACAGCCACAGAGAGCTAAGCCAGGCGGGAGCGCATCTGTTCGGGTCCGGGTGCACACAGTGGGTAATGGGGTATCGGTGAAGGTGCCAGGGGTGTCAGTTCCTGGTGACCTCCTCCTGCGGGTGCCGAGGCAGAGTCTGCGTGGTGGGAGAAGGCAGAGCCGGGCTGGAGTGCTTACTTTCCTTCAGTCCTCAGCAGCTGCACGTGGGAGGGGAGCAGGGCTCAAGGTGGATTGGGTGCATGGTGGTGTCCCGGCCAGGTCAGGAGGAACATTCAGCCAGGCTTGCTCCCCCAAATTCACATGGGCTATGCCACGGGAGACCTCAGACCGCACCTTCGTCTTCCAGCCTCAAGACGAGGGCCTTGCAGGCGTTGGCAGAGAAGGTGAACATCTCAAAAAAAAAATAATAATAATGCAAATATGAGCTGTCAGCTACAAGGGGTTGGGGGTCATGTACCATCCTGATAAAGAGAGTCTAGATACCAAGACACCAACAGCTCCACTATAATACCACAGGTAGTAAATGAAATGTAGCATTTTAAGTCTGTAGAAAGGATGGATATTCCATAAATATTATTGAGACCATTGGCTATCCTTTTGAAAAAAGAAAGTTTGGTCTACACCTCACACCGTGAATGAAAACAGGTTCCAAAATGGGCCCAAGATTTACCCATTGTAACAAACAAAAAAAATGACAAATGAACTGTATTACTGTATTAGTTATCTATCTCCACATAACAAATTCACCCCAGATTTGGCAGCTTTAAACAACAAACATTTATTATCTATGGTTATGAGGGTCAAGAATCCAGGAGCAGCATAACTGGGTTCTGCCTCAGTATCTCTCATCAGGTTGCAGACAAGATATTGGCTCAGGCTGCAGTTTTTTTTGTTGGTGTTGTTTTAAGAGACGGGGTTTCACTCTGTTGCCCAGGCTGGAGTGCAGTGGCTATTAACAGGCACAATCATAATGTCATAACTACAGCCTCAAACTCCTGGGCTCAAGCTATCCTCCTGCCTCAGCCTCCTGAGTAACTGGGACTACAGGCATGTGCCACCAACGGGCTGCAGTCATTTGAAGACTCAACTGGAGGAGGCTCCCATTTCAAGATCACTCAGGGTGTTGTTGGCCAACCTTAATTCCCTATTGACTGTTGAACTGAGACCTCATTTCTCACCACTGGTTCATGCTAAGTCCAACCCAGATGTGCCCAGTTGAGCAGCTCTCCTGCAAGCAATGAGTGAAGAATTCAAGCTCTCTATCCAGTAATTCCACTGTCCCCAGGAATCTTGGACTCTTCTCCTGCATCCAGCCAGCTGGTAGGCAAGGGGAGAACATGGAAGGTTGCATGAAAAGTTTGAAGAGCCACCCCTGAAAAAGGCACACATCACTTCTCCCCGCATTCCATTGGCCAGAAATCGACGTGATGCTAGGGGGCTGGGAAACATAGCTCTTCTGTGTGCCCAGGGGAAAAATAAATCCGTTTGGTGAGCACATGGTATTGTGTCTGCCATGGGCCTGAAGGTAAGGGTATCTGCTCTTCACCAGCCAGGGCTTGGCTGTCCAATGGAAGAACTCCTTTTCAGCTCTTCAAATCACAAGTCAGTGACTCAATGACTGAGTCAATAGGGAGAATTAGTGCATCCCAGCACCTGAACTTTATGAGGTCTCCAACTTGGTTTGGTTTCACTGGCCCCCTCATTCCTTCCTTTCCCAGGGAGGCCCTGACTTATATCAACAACTGCTGAATTACATTACATGTACAGTGTCAATGTTACTAGAAACTTCTAAAATGCTACCCAAGGGAGCTTTACTGAATATCCTTCTATTTACTTCCCCAGGTGTACCCGTGCACTTCTCCACTCTGCCCTGTCCCTTGGGAGGCAAATCCAAACGCACTGCGTGTCAGCACCCTGACCCAGGTGGGTTCTGTCAGCAGGAGGCACCAGCAGGAATCTGGAAAGTGGAGTGGGGGTGGGGCTGTCAGGTGCTTATTTCCCTGGCTCCTTCTTGTCAGGTCACCATGGATTGTGGTGTGTTTAACTTTTTTCAAAATGTTGAGATACAATTTAAGCTGGGCAAATTTAGCACTGGTCTGTAGTCCTGGCTACTCGGGAAGCTAAGGCAGGAGGGTCGCCTGAGGCCAGGAGTTCAGGACCACCCTGGGTAAAAAGGTCTCAAAAACAAAACAAAACAAAAACAGGCAATGACAAAAAATGAGATAAAATTCACAAGTTGCCTGGGTGCAGTGGCTCATGCCAGTAATCCCAGTACTTTGGGAGGCTGAGGTAGGCAGATCACTTGAGGTCAGGAGGTCAGTGGCCTATACAGTGAAATCCCATCTCTACTAAAAATACAAAACTTAGCTGGGCCTGGTGGCACATGCTTGTAATCCCAGCTACTTGGGAGGCTAAGGCAGGAGGATCGCTTGAACCCAGAAGGCAGAGGCTGCAGAGAGCCAAGATCACGCCACTGCACTCCAGCCTGGGCAACAGAGTGAGATTCCATCACAAAAAAAAAAAAAAAAAAAAATTCGCAAGTCATAAAATTTACCATTTTAAACATTTTAAAGTGTACAATTTAGAGATTTTTAGCATATTCACAATGTTGTACATTACAGGGGTGTCCAATCTTTTAGCTTCCCTGGGCCACATGGGAAGAATAATTGTCTTGGGCCACACATAAAATACACTAACACTAACGATAGTTGATGAGCTAAAAAGAACCACAAAAAATCTCCTAATGTTTTAAGAAAGTTTACAAATTTGTGCCGGACCACATTCAAAGCTGTCCTGGGCCACACGTGGCCTGTGGGCCTCAGGTTGGACAAACTTGTCATAGAACCATCACTGCTATCTAATTCCAGGACATTTATGTCATCCTCCAATAAACTTTGTATATTTCACTCTCCCTCTGCCCCCTTTCCCTGGCAACCACAACCTCCACGGACTGTTGCATCATGTCCTCTCCTAATGCCATGGCTCTGCTGAGTTGTCCTGCCTAGGAAGCTTGCTTTTCCCTTCCCTTCCCTTCCCTTCCCTTCCCTTCCCTTCCCTTCCCTCCCCTCCCCTCCCCTCCCCTCCCTCCCCTCCCCACCCCTCCCCTCCCCTCCCCTCCCCCCCTCCCCACCCCTCCCCTCCCCTCCCCTCCCCTCCCTTTCCCTCCCCTCCCTCCCCTCCCCTCCCCTCCCGTTCTTCCTTCCTTCCCTCCTTCCCTCCCTCTTTTGTTGTCTTTCTTCTTTCTTTCTTCTCTTTTTCTTTTTTCTTTTCTTGTTTCTTTCTTCTCCTTCCTCCCTTCCTTCCTTCCTTCTCCCCCTCCCTCTTTTCTTTCTTCTTCCTTTTCTTTCTTTTTCTCTTTCTTTCTTTCCTTTCTTTTTCTTTCGTTCTTTTTCTTCTTTCTCTTTCTTTTCCTTTCTCTCTTTACCCTCCATCCTTTTCCTTCTTTCATCCTTTTCCTTCCTTCCTTCCTTCCTTTTCTTTCTTTCTTCCCTTTCTTTCTTTCCTCTCTTTTCTTTATCCTTTTTTTTTTTTTTTTTTTGAGACAGAATCTCACTCTGTTGCCCAGGCTGGAGTGCAGTGGCATGATCTCAGCTCACTGCAACCTCTGCCTACCGGGTTCAAGCAGTTCTTCTGTCTCAGCCTCCCAAGTAGTTGAGACTATAGCTGCCTTCCACCATGCCTGGCTAACTTTTGTATTTTTAGTAGAGATGGGGTTTCACCATATTGGTCAGGCTAGTCTCGAACTCCTAACCTCAGGTGATTCACCAGCCTCAGCCTCGGCCTCCCAAAGTGCTGGGATTACAGGCTTGAGTCACTGCACCCTGCCCCTCCCCTCCCCTCCCTTTCCCTTCCCTTCATCTCACTCTGTCACCCAGGCTGCAGTGCAGTGGTACAATCATAGCTCACTGCAGGCTCGAACTCCTGGGTTCTGGCAGTCCTCCCACCTCAGTCTCCCAAATAGCAGGGATTACAGGTGTGTACCACCATGAGCAGCTACATTTAAAAAAAATCTTTTGTAGAGATAGGGTCTTGCTATATGCCCAGGCTGGTCTACAACTCCTGGGCTCAAACAATCTTCCTGCCTCAGCCTCCCAAAGTATTGGGATTGCAGAAGTGTGCCACCACGCCCAGCCACACAGCAGGATTTCAAAGAGCCTTTAGTCTGTGCATGTGCACTGTGGTCCTCTGAAGGAGACGTGATAGGCAGGGGAGCCCAGGGTCACTCATGGAAAAATGCTCTTTAGGGAAGGACTTGGCCAGCATTGCTCCAGAAGCCTGCTGGGCCACCAAGTCCTGACATTGTCCTAGCGGGAGGTCTCTATCCAGGGTGTAGATGCTGAGCTATCAGTGTGCACAGGAGCAGGGCCCTGGGCTGCCCCTCAGGGCCCAGCAGGCCTGTCCCAAGGGCCTGACATCACACCCCATAAACAGGCCCTACCGCCTTCACCTGAGCAGAGCCTCTGTCCTGCACGGCAACCCGCCCCGCCCCCCCCCGCCCCCCTCCGCCGACTTCATGAGCCTTCAGTATCCAACGCCCTCTCCTGTCCTTTTAGATTCAAGTTCACCATTGAGATTCTGGAATTCTCACCACTTCCCTGCTTCCGGCCAGAGGTATACTGTCTGATTTTGACTTTTGGTTTCTGTCCATGACTAAAATTCACACATTCCCTCGGGTCATGGCACTTTTGGAAAGAGATTGGAGGTAGAGATACCACTGGGAAGATGACATCTGCTGCATATGGTCTGGTGGTGTTGTCGAGCCTGGGCTCAGGTACTGAGGGAAAGGCCAGCAGAGAGGGTGGGCTAGCTGGCAGGGGTGGGGCAGGTGACGGCAGCAGGTGTGCTGGGCTCACCAGAGCAGCAGTGGGCTCAGTAAGCCTGCCCAACCCAGAGTCCACCAGAGAAGTGACTCAGGGAAGGGCCACTCCCTGCTCCTCGTCTCGAGAAAGATCCATTTGGAAAATCCCCAGTGCCATAAGGCTGACATCAGGAAGAAGGGCATTTACCTGTGCAGAAGCAAAGGTTATCGAGGGACTTGTGCTTCAACCCAGGGGCCTAGGGCTGGACGCTGTGGACACCTGGAGGTGCTGGGTAGGAGCGCAGGGAGCAGTCTCCCAACCCAACTCTGAGTGGGCATTGACTGACTGCAGGGCATGCTCCCACCTTCCTGCTCAGCTCGAGGTCAGGGGAGGTTCTCAGGGATGGGAGAGTGTACAGAAAAGGGGATCTGAGGCCTGCCTTCCTCCCTTCCTTCCTTCCTTCCTTCCTTCCTTCCTTCCTTCCTTCCTTTCTTTCCTTTCTTTCTTTCCCTCTCTGGCGCAGGCTACAATCTACTCGGCTTGCTGCTGCCCGCGCCGCCGACTGCCTGGGACTGCCGGCGCGCACCACCGCTGCCTGCCTTTTCTCCTTTCGCTGCACGCACGCGTTCGCCATCTTGGCCACGCTGGTCGCCAGCTCCTGACGCCGAGTGCTCTGCCCGCCTCGGCCTCCCGAGGTACTGGGACTACAGACGGAGTCTCGCTCACCCAGTGCTCGGTGTTGCCGGGGCTGGAGTGCGGTGGCGTGGTCTGGCCTCGCGGCAGCCTCTACCCCCCGGCCGCCTGCCTTGGCCTACCAGGGTGCTGGGATTGCAGCCCCTGCCCGGCCGCCGCCCCATCTGGAAGGTGGGGAGCGCCTCTGCCCGGCCGCCCCGTCTGGGAGGTGAGGAGCACCTCTGCCCGGCCGCCCCGTCTGGGAAGTGAGGAGCACCTCTGCCCGGCCACCCACCGTCTGGGAAGTGAGGAGCGCCTCTGCCCGGCCACCCACCGTCTGGGAAGTGAGGAGCGCCTCTGCCCGGCCACCCACCGTCTGGGAAGTGAGGAGCGCCTCTGCCCGGCCGCCCCATCTGGGAAGTGAGCAGCGCCTCTGCCCCGGCCACCCACCGTCTGGGAAGTGAGGAGCGCCTCTGCCCGGCCGCCCCGTCTGGGAAGTGAGGAGCGCCTCTGCCCGGCCACCCCGTCTGGGAAGTGAGGAGCGCCTCTGCCCGGCCGCCCCATCTGGGAAGTGAGCAGCGCCTCTGCCCGGCCACCCCGTCCGGGAAGAAGTGAGGAGCGCCTCTGCCTGGCCGCCCCGTCCGGGAAGAAGTGAGGAGCGCCTCTGCCCGGGCGCCCCGTCCGGGAAGAAGTGAGGAGCGCCTCTGCCCGGCCGCCCCGTCCGGGAAGAAGTGAGGAGCGCCTCTGCCCGGCCGCCCCGTCCGGGAAGAAGTGAGGAGAGCCTCTGCCCGGCCGCCCCGTCCGGGAAGAAGTGAGGAGCGCCTCTGCCCGGCCGCCCCGTCTGGGAAGTGAGGAGCGCCTCTGCCCGGCCGCCCCGTCCGGGAAGAAATGAGGAGCGCCTCTGCCTGGGCGCCCCGTCCGGGAAGAAGTGAGGAGCGCCTCTGCCCGGCCGCCCCGTCTGGGAAGTGAGGAGCGCCTCTGCCCGGCCACCCACCGTCTGGGAAGTGAGGAGCGCCTCTGCCCGGCCACCCACCGTCTGGGAAGTGAGGAGCGCCTCTGCCCGGCCACCCACCGTCTGGGAAGTGAGGAGCGCCTCTGCCCGGCCACCCACCGTCTGGGAAGTGAGGAGCGCCTCTGCCCGGCCACCCACCGTCTGGGAAGTGAGGAGCGCCTCTGCCCGGCCGCCCCGTCTGGGAAGTGAGGAGCGCCTCTGCCCGGCCACCCACCGTCTGGGAAGTGAGGAGCGCCTCTGCCCGGCCACCCACCGTCTGGGAAGTGAGGAGCGCCTCTGCCCGGCCACCCACCGTCTGGGAAGTGAGGAGCGCCTCTGCCCGGCCACCCACCGTCTGGGAAGTGAGGAGCGCCTCTGCCCGGCCACCCACCGTCTGGGAAGTGAGGAGCGCCTCTGCCCGGCCACCCATCGTCTGGGAAGTGAGGAGCGCCTCTGCCCGGCCACCCATCGTCTGGGAAGTGAGGAGCGCCTCTGCCCGGCCACCCTGTCTGGGAAGTGAGGAGCGCCTCTGCCCGGCCGCCCCGTCTGGGAAATGAGGAGCGCCTCTGCCCGGCCACCCATGGTCTGGGAAGTGAGGAGCGCCTCTGCCTGGCCGCCCCGTCCGGGAAGAAGTGAGGAGCGCCTCTGCCCGGGCGCCCCGTCCGGGAAGAAGTGAGGAGCGCCTCTGCCCGGCCGCCCCGTCCGGGAAGAAGTGAGGAGCGCCTCTGCCCGGCCGCCCCGTCTGGGAAGTGAGGAGCGCCTCTGCCCGGCCGCCCCGTCCGGGAAGAAGTGAGGAGCGCCTCTGCCCGGGCGCCCCATCCAGGAAGAAGTGAGGAGCGCCTCTGCCCGGCCACTCATCATCTGGGAAGTGAGGAGCGCCTCTGCCCGGCCACCCACCGTCTGGGAAGTGAGGAGCGCCTCTGCCCGGCCACCCACCGTCTGGGAAGTGAGGAGCGCCTCTGCCCGGCCGCCCCGCCCGGGAAGAAGTGAGGAGCGCCTCTGCCCGGCCGCCCCGTCCGGGAAGAAGTGAGGAGCGCCTCTGCCCGGCCGCCCCGTCCGGGAAGAAGTGAGGAGCGCCTCTGCCCGGCCACCCATCGTCTGGGAAGTGAGGAGCGCCTCTGCCCGGCCACCCACCGTCTGGGAAGTGAGGAGCGCCTCTGCCCGGCCGCCCCGTCCGGGAAGAAGTGAGGAGCGCCTCTGCCCGGCCGCCCCGTCCGGGAAGAAGTGAGGAGCGCCTCTGCCCGGCCGCCCCGTCCGGGAAGAAGTGAGGAGCGCCTCTGCCCGGCCGCCCCGTCTGGGAGGTGAGGAGCGCCTCTGCCCGGCCGCCCCGTCCGGGAAGAAGTGAGGAGCGCCTCTGCCCGGCCGCCCCGTCTGGGAGGTGAGGAGCGCCTCTGCCCGGCCACCCATCGTCTGGGAGGTGAGGAGCGCCTCTGCCCGGCTGCCCCATCTGGGAAGTGAGGAGTGCCTCTGCCCGGCCACCCATCGTCTGGGAGGTGAGGAGCGCCTCTGCCCGGCCGCCCATCGTCTGGGAAGTGAGGAGCGCCTCTGCCCGGCCACCCATCGTCTGGGAAGTGAGGAGCGCCTCTGCCCGACCACCCATCGTCTGGGAAGTGAGGAGCGCCTCTGCCCGGCCACCTATCGTCTGGGAAGAAGTGAGGAGCGTCTCTGCCTGGCCGCCCCGTCTGGGAAGTGAGGAGCCCCTCTGCCCGGCCGCCCCGTGTCTGGGTAGAAGTGAGGAGCTCCTCTGCCTGGCCGCTCCGTCTGGGAGGTCTACCACGGAGGCCAGAAGCAATGTGGGGGCTGGATGTGGTGGCTCACGCCTGTGGTCCCGGCACTCTGGGGGGCGAGGCGGGTTGATCACTTCGGGCTAGGAGTTCGAGACCAGTCTGGCCAACTTGGCGAAACATGAAGAATACAACAGACAAACCAACCAACCAACTCAATGACAACAAAACAGGTCTACCCTGGAGTCATACTCTAATTTTTTCTATTTTCCTCCCTTTCTGATCCTTTATCCCACTTTCTTTTTCTTCCTCTTCCTTCTCCCTCTTCTTTGTCAAATAGAGGATTGAGTTATTATCACTGATCCATATAAAGTCCCTCTCTCATTTATTTTAACTCCCACCCCCATTTCTATTCCCCGACTTCCCATGTGCAACCTTCCTAATATGTTTGATACGCATCTTTTTGTTTGTATGTATTTTTAGAAAATGTTTATTGTTTTTGTACGCAAAAAAAAATCAATAAAAAAAAAAAGTTTAAAAAAAAAAAAAAAAAGGGGATCTGAGGAACAGGGTGGTGCCACTCAGACTTAGAGTCCCCTTCAGAGGTCCATGAGCATCTCACAGGGTCCCTTCCCTGCTCCCACTCTCTGTGAAGGGGCATGTGCTTAAATTCCTCCTGCCAGAACCCACAGTCTCTGAGTCCCTAGAAGAGCCCTCTCAGGAAGGTCTCCAGCTCTGTCATGAATGTCTTGAGTGAGAGCATGCCTCTCCTCCTGAAAACGGTCAGCGTCGGCTGGGTGTGGTGGCTCATGCCTGTAATCCCAGCACTTTGGGAGGCCGAGGCAGGCAGATCAGGAGGTCAGGAGTTCGAGGTTAGCCTGGCCAACATCGTGAAACCCTGTCTCTACAAAAAATATAAAAATTAGCTAGGTGTGGTGGCACGTGCCTGTAATCCCAGCTCCTTGGGAGGCTGAGACAGAAGAATCGCTTGAAACCAGGAGGCAAAAGTTGCAGTGAGCTGAGATCGCGCCACTGCACTCCAGCCTAGGCGACAGAGCAAGACTTTTGTCTTAAAATGCAAACAAACAAAAAACTGGGGAAAGGACGTGCTATGCAGTAGAGAGTGGAGAGACTGCTGAGCACCCTACAAAGCACAGGACAGCCCCCGCAACAAAGCATTATCCAGCCCCACCTGGGAGGAGTGCCAGGGCGGAGAAATCCTAAACAAGACCAACTGTTAGGATGCAGCAACTGCATGATCTGCATGCAGGTCTCCCTCCAGCCCCCAGCCCCTCACCGCCTCCTGGGGAATTCCCTGAGCAGTTTCCCAGCCCACAGCTTCCCATGGAGGAAAGGGTACACAGTCTCATAGACAGTGACCAGAAGTGAGATAAGAAGTGACCTGTCCAAGGTCACACAGCCCACAAGTGGCAGTGCTTGGATTCAAAGGTGACTACCATGATGGGGAAGCATGAGTGGGTGTATATGAGTGATGAGACACAACAGTGTCACCAGTGGTTGCTTTAGGCATTGGATTGTGTGTGGGATTTTTCTTTTCTCTATTTTTCAGCTTTTTGACAATGTGATTATGTCATTTGGATAATTTATAAATATTTTTTAAAATTTAAATGAAGGCATCAGAAATGCTACTTGCATTATTCCTGTGAACTCCAGTGTATTAGTCAGTTCTCACATTGCTAATAAAGGCATACCTGAGACTGGGTAATTTGTAAAGGAAATTGTTTAATGGACTCACAGTTCCACATGGCTGGAGAGGCCTCACAATCATGGTGGAATGCAAAGGAGGAGCAATGGCACGTCTTACATGGCAGCAGGCAAGAGAGTGTGTGCAGGGGAACGGCTCTTTATAAAACCATCAGATCTCATGAAATGTGTTCACTTTCATGAGAACAGCACAGGAAAAACCTGGCCCCATGATTCAATTACTTCCCACCCAGGCCCTCCCATGACATGTGGGGATTATGGGAGCTACAATTCAAGATGAGATGTCAGTGGGGACACAGCCAAATCATATCATCTGGTTTCCAGGCAACACTTGGCTTTTCCCTTGCTGGCCCTCTGCAGTGACTGGGTTTTTGCTGGGAAGGAATCCCACCAGTTTTCATTTTGCAGGGTGTTCACTTCTCTCAACTAAGCCGATATTCCCAGTGTCTTCTCTCACACACTTGATTTTACTGAAGTCTGAAGACTGTCTAGGGAAAAAAAATTGAGATGGGTTCCCAGGGTAGTCACTCTGACTGTTTTTAGTTATAGAGCCACCTGTCTCCTTCCACTTTGTCCAAGTCAAGCCTCTCCTCTTGCAACTTAAATAGACATTTTTTTTTTGAGACAGTTTTGCTCTTGTTGTCCAGGCTGGAGTGCAGTGGCACGATCTCGATCTCACTGCAACCTCTGCCTCCTGGGTTCAAGCAATTTTCCTGCCTCAGCCTCCCAAGAAGCTGGGATTACAGCCCACCACCACGCCCAGCTAATTTTTTTTTTTTTTTTTAGTAGAGACGGGGTTTCACCATGTTGGCCAGGCTGGTCTCAAACTCCTGACCTCAGGTGATCCACCAAACTCGGCCTCACAAAATGCTGGGATTACAGGTGTGAGCCACCGCACCTGGCCATAAAGAGACGTTTTTAACATTTACATTATTTGATATCAAGCTGACCTCTCATTAAGATATTGATATAGTTTGGATATTTGTCCCCCTCTTAAAATCTCATGATGAAATTTGATCCCTAGTGTTGGAGGTCTGGCCTAATGGGAGGTGTTTGGGTCATGGGGGTAGATCTTTCATGAATGGCATGGTGCCATTCTTTTGGGAGTGAGTGTCTTCCGTATGAGTCCCTGTGAGAGCTGATTGTTAAAGAGGGCCTGGCCCCTCCTCCTCTCTTGTTCCTTTCTCGTGACACATTCCCCCATGAATGGAAGCAGTCCGAGGTCTTCACCAGTTGCAAATGCCAGTACCATGCTTCTTATATAGCCTGAGAACTGTGAGTCAAAGAAACCTCTTTTCTTTATAAATTACCCAGCCCCAGTGTTCCTTTATAGCAACACAAATGGACTAAGACAGACATATAAATGTAGCCTGTGATGGGGGAAGAGTAGACCAAAAAGAAGATAGGTAGTGATGGATTATCTTGCTTTCAAGCTAGGAAAATGCTTCACGATATTCAAATGTGCAAGAATGGCCAGGCGCAGTGGCTCACGCCTGTAATCCCAGCACTTTGGGAGGCTGAAGGGGGCAGATCACTTGAGGTCAGGAGTTTGAGGCCAGCCTGGCCTACACGGTCAAACCCTGTCTCTACTCAAATACAAAATTAGCCAGGCATGGGCCGGGCGCGGTGGCTCAAGCCTGTAATCCCAGCACTTTGGGAGGCCGAGGCGGGTGGATCACGAGGTCAGGAGATCGAGACCATCCTGGCTAACAAGGTGAAACCCCGTCTCTACTAAAAAATACAAAAAAATTAGCCGGGCGTGCTGGCGGGCACCTGTGGTCCCAGCTACTCGGGAGGCTGAGGCAGGAGAATGGCATGAACCCAGGAGGTGGAGGTTGCGGTGAGCTGAGATCGTGCCACCGCACTCCAGCCTGGGGGACAGAGAAAGACTCCGTCTCAAAAAAAAAAAAAAAAAAAATTAGCCAGGCATGGTGGTGGGCGCCTATAATCCCAGTTACTCAGAGGCTGAGGCAGGAGAATTGCTTGAACCTGGGAGGCAGAGGTTGCAGTAAGTCAAGATCGTTCCACTGCACTCTAGCCTGGGTGACACAGTGAGACCCTGTCTCAAAAAAAAAAAAAAAGAAATTTGCAAGAATAACACATCCTGATGGGCAACTCTTGGTGCCACACCTAGGATGCCACAGCAAAACTGCCCAGGACATTGTGGGAAAGGCCCTATCGAATATGCTTGCATCATGCTCTAGGTTCTTCTTGTTCTCCTAGAATACTCCCTGATGCACCCAATCTCTTCTAACAAACATCTCCGCTGCTCCAAATTTCAGGTCAAAGTCTTTTTTTTTTTTTTTTGAGACAGTCTTGCTCTGTCACCCAGGCTGGAGTGCAGTGGCACGATCTCAGCTCACTGCAAGCTCTGTCTCCCACATCACGCCATTCTCCTGCCTCAACCTCACAAGTAGCTGGGACTACAGGCGCCCGCCACCATGCCCCGCTAACTTTTTTGTATTTTTAGTAGAGACAGGGTTTCACCGTGTTAGCCAGGATGGTCTCCATCTCCTGACCTCGTGATCCACCTGCCTCAGCCTCCCAAAGTGCTGGGATTACAGGCATGAGCCACCACGCTCGGCCGAGGTCAAAGTTTTCTTCAACACCTTGGTCAGAGTTAGTGTCTCTTTCACTTAAGCTTGTCATGTAACCTTGGCCAAGTCACCACCCACTGAGCGCGAGACCTCATTGGTACATTGGGGATAATAATACCAAACTCAGGAGTATGGTGAGGATGAAAGGAGACAGTAGAAAACAAGCTGACCCCCTAGGATGTTCACCAGGCATTCATTATATCTGAATCACAGATGACTTACTAATAAGCTTTTTAATGCAGCTTCATTTGATTCTAGATTGGTTGATCTTAGGCAAAGGTAAATTATTTAAAATACTTATTTGCCTGCTTACAACAATTATTTATTTTTATTGTAGAAAATTTGGAAAGGGTACAAATAATCAAATAAAGGTTACTAGTCACTCTACACAACCACATTCAAACTCCCCACACAATTCTCTGTTGCCGCCATTTTAGTGGCTGCCCAGGATATGGTTCCATGGATCTAGTGTCCTGTTCTATTGCTGATGGCTTAGGTTACTGCCAATTGCTCACTGTTGCCAAGAATGCTGTGATAAATAGCCTTATAAATAAATTGTGGTGCACATTCAGTGTTATTTCTTTAGGATTCTTAGAATTGTTATTATTATTATTAATTATTATTTTGAGACAGGGTCTTGCTCTGTCGCCTAGGCTGGCGTGTAGTGGTGCGATCTTGGCTCATTGCAGCCTCTGCCTCCCAGGTTCAAGTGATTCTCCTGCCTCAGCCTCCCGAGTAGCTGGGATTACAGATGTGTACCACCACACCTGGCTAATTTTTGTATTTTTAGTAGAGACAGGGTTTCACCATGTTGGCCAGGCTGGTCTCGAATTCCTGACCTCAAGTGATCCATCTGCCTCAGCCTCCCAAAGTGCTGGGATTACAGGCATGAGCCACTGCGCTCGGCCTCTATTATTTATGCATTTAAAGACCAGGTTTCGCTATATTGTCCAGGCTGGTCGCCAACTCCTGGCCTCAAGCAATCCTCTCACCTCAGCCTCCCAAAGCATTTGAGATTTACAAGTGTGAGACACTACACCCAGCCAGAAGTAAAATGTCTAAGACAAAGCCCAAGCATCATTATAGAGGGCCACTTCAGAGAGTGATGGGAGTTTGGACCCTAAGGTGTAATCACAGCCTGCCCATCTGCACACATGGCCTGCCCCCACCACACTCTCCAGAAACAGGGCTCACAACAGCTGGCAAGGAGGTCCAGGGCCCCGGTGAGAACTCTTTTTGGGTTTTTTTGGGTTTTTTTTGTTTTTTTTGTTTTTTGAGACAGTCTTGCTTTGTTGCCCAGGCTGGAGTGCAATGGCACGATCTCGGCTCACTGCAACCTGTGCCTCCCAGGTTCAAGCGATTATTCTGCCTCAGTTTCCTGAGTAGCTGGGATTACAGGCATGCTCCATCACGCCTGGCTAATTTTTGTATTTTTAGTAGAGACAGGGTTTCACCACGTTGGTCAGGCTGGTCTCGAACTCCTGACCTCAGGTGATATGCCTGCCTCGGCTTCCCAGAGTGCTGGGATTACAGGCAAGAGCCACAGCACCCGGTCTATTTTTATTTATTTATTTATTTATGGGACGAAGTTTCCCTCTTGTCGCCCAGGCTGGAGTGCAGTGGTGCGATCTCAGCTCACTACAACCTCTGCTTCCCGGGTTCAGGCGATTCTCCTGCCTCAGCCTCCAAAGTAGCTGGGATTGCAGGCGCCCACCACCACGCCCGGCTAATTTTTTGTATTTTTAGTAGAGATGGGGTTTCGCCATGTTGGGCAAGCTGGTCTCGAACTCCTGACCTCAGGTGATCCTCCCGCCTTGGCCTCCCAAAGTGCTGGGATTACAGATGTGAGCCACCGTGCCCAGCCTCTTCTCGAGATTTAAACCAAGTCTCCTACTGCAACACTCTCTCACTCCAGCTTTTGTGCATCTCTGAGAGAACTGGCTGAGCTTTGTATTTGGTTGTTATTTTTATTAAAATCCTAGATTTATTGAATGTTTCTTTTTATCTTTAAAAGCCTCCCAGCCCCATTTGATATTCTGGCATTCCTCCCGGAGAGCTGGGCCGTCCTCCTCCCCAGGTGAAGAATCACTCCATTTACTCATCTTTGAAGTCACTTCCCTCGCTATTGGGAGCAATGCCACACATTTGTTGGCTGGACACCGGATGCAAACGCTGAAAGCTCACTTTGTGTGTCCCTGCCACTCTCCCCGCCCACTGTCCGTCTCCTCTAGTGTGTAGGGGTGGCCCTATCCCCTTTTGGCACAGCTGGGGCCCCTTTTCTGTTCTCCATCTGAATCCAGGCCTGAGGCATCTCTGCTCCCTGGCATCACCCTGTAATAGACACATCCTTCCTAGGAACACAGGATCCTCTCCTCCCTTCCCCGTGCCCCAGGGCTGCTCCTCTGCTCCCAGGCCAACTGCACTCCTCTCTGGAACACAGCTCTTATCTATCTCCTGGAACAAGGAAGTTTTATCCTGTAACTAAGTCTTGCCAATCTGAGGGTAGGGATGGTTCAGAGAAGAAAAACTAGACCATCCTCTGATATCAGGAGTCCTGAGGTCCCAGGAGGATCAGAGCAGCCTTGTAACAGTCTAGTGCAACTCCTTTGACTTCCTAATGGGGAAACTGAGGCCCAGAAAAGGGTGAGTCATGCCCACGGCCACACAGTGAGAAAGTGTCAGGCAGGACTGGGATGGAGGTCTTCTCATGCCAGACCCTATGTGCTTCACCCTGACTTCCTCTGCTCACTAAGACCCAATCAAAGGCTGGCTGTTCCTATGCATTGCATAGATGCAGTACCTTTTAAGTTTTTACCATAGACCAGCCTGTGAGGATAAAATGGATCAGACATGCCCCTTGCCTCCAGCAGTGTTGTTCTCTAAGGAATAATAATACAAACTAGGACTGGGCGGGGTGGCTCATGCCTGTAATCCCAGAACTTTGGGAGTCCGAGGTAAGAGGATTGCTTGAGCCCAGGGGTTCAAGACCAGCCTGGGCAACATAGGGATACCTCTGTCTCCACAAAAAAAAAGGACAGGGAGAGAAACCGCATGAGCCTCAGGCAGATACCACAATACATGGAGCCCACAAAGGCACTGGGTGTGTTTCTCTGCCATTTCAACCCCATTTGGACCTTAGCTGTGGCATGCAGGAGGGCCCTGCCAGGAGGGTGACCCCGTTACTCACCTTCAACCCCTGCTGTAAGTGGCCACCAGCAGGGTGTGGGGCAGAAGAGCCCTCTCTGGACAGCTCAGTACTGCCATTCTGCCACTGGGTGGCACTGTGGTGCCTCAGGAGGGGGACCACGCCTAAAGGAAACTGCCCAGAGAAGGGGTGACATGGGAAAGCGTCACTTGGGTCCTCCTGTGCTGGGCAAGTTGCTTTCCATCTAGGGTTACAAAGAGGTACATGAAATAGGTCCTGCTTTCCAGGAGCCCATAGTGGAACAGTCACATGGACAACAAATTAATTGCTCCAATAATAGATGTAATTAGTTGCTCCAATAGAAGCACAAGAACAACCGGTTCTCGCTGAGGGGCCCAGGGGAGGAGGCGGCAATTGAGTCTTGCTGTTAGAGTCCTCAGCAGGCCATTCTAGTTCAGGCTGTCTTTCACAGTGCAGGCTCTCAGGGCACTGCGCGCTTGGTTTGGGTGGGAGGTGGGGGTGGGGTGTGCCCAGGGAGGTTTGGCCCGGTCCATAGGACAGCGACCCGTAGGGAGCTGGGGGCTGGAAGCCTCTGTCAGCCACCTTCCCCAGCCAGCAGCAGGCTGAGCCTCTGAGGCCAGGGCCTTCGATGTGGCTATCCTGGGTTGCTCTGTCTCCATTAAAGCACTTAGCTAAGGGACATGGAGGAGAGACCCTGGTGTTAGGACAACCAGAACACTGGGAAGTCTTCCAGTGCCAAAGAAAGACAATCGGCCTCCTGTCCTCTTGCTGTGCCTTCTGGCCTCAAGTCCACATGACCTTGGCCTGGGTACGGCAGCCCTCAGGGCTCAATGACTATCTGTAAAAAGGGTCTTCCGTCTAAACAAATATATTGAGAAATGAAAAAGTTTAAAGGACCTCTTTTGACTGACCTGAAGGCACACCTTGTGTCCTGCAGGTGTGGGGGACACCTGGGAGACAAGGACTCTCCTCTGCGGGCTTCAGGTTGTGGCTGAGCCCAATGGAAAGCCAGAATACATATCTGTCCTTGGAACACAATTCATCCTCCACAGCTTCTGTAAAATCTGATGGGCTGAGCTTTGCAGCAGGGAAGTGATTTAATACCTAGTAGATACATTTTCATTAAATTTTTGAAGATGGAACAAAGCCTCTAGTTTTTAAATTTTCTGTGCATAAGTTAACCCATTATGGTGTTGAAACCCACATCCGCACTGTAAAACTAAAATCTTCTCAAAACAAAGCACAATAGGAGATGGATTGACTGAGGTTTGCAACTAGGGGCTTCAAGCTTGCCCAGGAGGTCAGCAAAGGGTTGCCTGGACCCTTGCTCACACGCCTATCACCAGCAGGGTGCACCTCTTTTCTCCTCCCAAGTCCTCACTGGTAAGGCTGCAAGCCAGGGCTGGGTGTGGCATTTCAAGCACATACTCTGCACCTCCTTTTGTCATTTACAAGCGACGCTGGTGACAGGTGATTGGGTGCTTGGGAGGCACACAGGGTCTCATGGATATGAGGGTTTGCTAGAGACAGGGAAACTCCTCACATTCCCTCCACCAGTGTCCCACCCCAGAGCTAGGCTTGCCCACCATGGCTGGGGATCCAGGTCACCTTTTAGAGGGATTGCTCCCCTCCAGCCGACCGCCACTCCAGAGGAGGCCTCAGGGGCTTTCCTCCCAGCTATATTTACATAGCATGCACAACCTTTCCATTTAAATCGTGCACAAACTGCAGCTTTCCAAAGACACTTTTATTTACACATTTTACTGCTAAACAACAGACATTTTATGTAATTATGTATTTGAATACTGATGAGAGGAGGGAAGGAGGATGGCCAGAGGGGAGGGAGCTGATGGGGATCAAGGGAGATAAAGATAAAGCGCTTTCTGTCCCCTGCTTTTGCCCCAACTACTTCTTTTTTATTTTCTTTTCTATATAATTTTTCTTTTGGCTCACGCTTGTAATCCCAGCACTTTGGGAGGCAGAGGCGGGCGGATCACGAGATCAGGAGATCGAGACCACAGTGAAACCCCGTCTCTACTAAAAATACAAAAAAATTAGCCGGGCGTGGTGGCGGGCACCTATAGTCCCAGCTACTCGGAGAGGCTGAGGCAGGAGAATGGCGTGAACCCGGGAGGCGGAGCTTGCAGTGAGCCGAGATCGCGCCACTGCACTCCAGCCTGGGCGACAGAGCGAGACTCCGTCTCAAAAAAAAAAAAAAAAAAAATTAGCACTCCAATGGAAAAATGAGCAAAAAACGCAAAAAATACAATTCACAAAGACTAAGAATGCCCACTGTTAGTGAGGTGAAACTGGCACTCACCTTCTGTGACTGGACAAGTACTTTTATACAATCTTTCAACTGACGGTAGTTTCAAAATTATTGAATGTGCATACTCTTTAATCAAGCAATTCTACATCTTGAAATTTACCCTGTAGAAACATCTGCACAACTAACCAAAAATAAATATACCAGAATGTTTCTTGTAGCATTATTTATTATATAGGCTAATTGAAAAATCATAAAAGTTCATCAACAGTAGACTGGTTAAACTATGGTGTAACCAATCATACGATGAAATCATACTTTTTTTTTTTTTGAGTCAGAGTCTCACTCTGTCACCTAGGCTGGAGTGCAGCGGCATGATCTTGGCTCACTGCAACCTCCACCTCCCGGGTTCAAGCAATTCTCCTGCCTCAGCCTCCCAAGTAGCTGGGACTACAGGTGTGTGCCACCACACCCGGCTGATTTTTTTTTTTTTTTTTTTTTGTAGAGACGAGGTTTCACTATGTTGGCCAGGCTGGTCTCGAACTCCTGACCTCAGGTGATCCATCCACCTTGGCCTCCCAAAGTGTTGGGATTACAGGCGTGAGCCATCACGCCCGGCCATACGCAGTTATTAAAAGTATAAGGTACATGCATATCCTTCAATGTATGCCAATATGCCCTCAGTATATTGTCAAATAACAAACAAAAAGCAGATTAAAAATTGTTATGTGGCATGGCGAGGTGGCTCACGCCTGTAATCCCAGCACTTTGGGAGGCTGAGGCGGGTGGATCATCTGAGGTTGGGAGTTCGAGACCAGCCTGACCAACATGGAGAAACCCTGTCTCTATTAAAACAACAACAACAACAACAAAAATCAGCCGGGTGTGATGGCACACACCTGTAGTCCCAGCTACTCGGGAGGCTGAGGCAGGAGAATCGCTTGAACCCGGGAGGCAGAGGTTGCAGTGAGCCGAGATCGCGCTATTGCACTCCAGCCTGGGCAACAAAAGTGAAACTCCATCTCAAAAAAAAAAAAAAAAAATTATTATGTTCCCTATGGCCCAGGTGGCTCACACCTCTAATCCCAGCACTTTAGAAGGCTGGGGCAGGTGGATCGCCTGAGGTCAGGAGTTTGAGACCAGGCTGGCCAACATGGTGAAACCCTATCTCTACCAAAAATACAAAAAATTAGCCAGGCGTGGTGGCACATGCCTGTAATCCCAGCTACTTGGGAGGCTGAGGCAGGAGAATTGCTTGAATTTGGGAGGCGGAGGTTGCAGTGATCTGAGATCGTGCCATTGCACGCCAGCCTGGGCAACAAGAGTGAAACTCCATCCCCCACCCCCCAAAAAACAAAACTATTATGTTTATATGTAAAAATATAAATTTGTGTATACACTAAACATCCGGAAAGTTACATTAAACATTTAGGTGTGGCTAGCTTTGGGGTGCATTTAGAATTTTCTACTTTCTACAGCTCTGGATTTTAAAAATACCATTTACAGCCAGGTGTGGTGCCTCATGCCTGTAATCCCAACACTTTGGGAGGCCGAGGTGGGCGGATCACTTGAGGTCAGGAGTTCAAGACCAGCCTGGCTAAGATGGTGAAACCCCATCTCTTCTAAAAATATAAGAATTAGCTGGGCATGGTGGTGCACACCTGTAGTCCCAGCTACTGGGGGTAGGCAGGTGAGGCAGGAGAATTGCTCGAACCTGGGAGGTGGAGGTTGCAGTGAGCCGAGATCGTGCCACTGCACTCCAGCCTGGGCAACAGAGCAAGATTCTGTCTAAAAACAAACAAACAAAACCCCATTTACAATATAACTTCTTGTTACCAGTAAAAATAATAGAATTCCCATTTGGGGAGAAAATAAACATTTCAACACTTTAGTGCATATATCTTTGAATGTCTTATGAGTCATGTGCCCCTCCCCAGGTCAGGGAGGAGGCCAGTCATATCATCTCAGCCTCACAGATAGGCACCCTGAACCCCTGTGAGTAGAGGGAAGTTGGCCAGGATCACACAGACAGAAATGCACACTCAGACCACTTCAACTAGATGTTTCCAGAGGATTTTTTGTTTTGTTTTGTTTTGCTTTTTCTGGAAATCCTACCCTCTACCCTGAGGATCTCTGGGCACAGCCACTTTGGTATCTATATTTTCTTGTAGCAGATGCTGTTGGTATCCTGCCTGCACCCTCTTAACCTTTACCATTTCATTGCTTGCTGGCTTGACTTCTAAATGCCAGAACTTGCATCTAATTGCCTGAGAGCATTCTCTCTTCTTCAAAACAGGCCAGAAGTGGCTAGGCGTGGTGGCTCATGCTTATAATCCGAGCACTTTGGGAGGCTGAGGTGGGCAGATCACCTGAGGTCAGGAGTTCAAACCCAGCCTGGTCAACATGGTGAAACCCTGTCTCCACTAAAAATACAAAAAATTAGCCAGGCGTCATGGTACACACCTGTAATCCCAGCTACTCGGGAGGCTGAGGCAGGAGAATCGCTTGAACCCGGGAGTTGGAGGTTGCAGTGAGCCAAGATCGCACCATTGCACTCGAGCCTGGGTGACAGCAAGACTGCCTCAAAAAAGCAAAACAACAACAACAACAACTAAAAAAAAACAAAACCAAAAACATAGGCCAAGAGTGACAGACAATTAATGCCTCCTGGCAGCATCCCTTTACTTAATCACTGGCAGGAGCTGGTTTATAAATACCCCAGCTTCCTCCCTCTTCAGGTGCAATAGCACTGAAGCAGTGTTTCACACTGGCTTCCAGGGCTCCATAGTGGAACGGAGCTCCAGCTGCCCACAGTGGTAACTTGCTTCATGACAAACTCTTCG
Source organism: Symphalangus syndactylus (assembly GCF_028878055.3). Lineage (NCBI taxonomy): Eukaryota > Metazoa > Chordata > Mammalia > Primates > Hylobatidae > Symphalangus > Symphalangus syndactylus. The sequence goes on from NC_072426.2 coordinate 87,358,063, forward strand.
TTGACTTCCTTCCCTCTCTCATTTCCCCTTTCCCTTACTGAGGTATCAAGGGATCCCTTCTAAAGTCACTTAGTTTCACTTAAATCCTTGTCTCAGAGTTGGCTCCTGGGGCTACTCAAACTAAGACACTGTTCTTTGTTAGCAAGTAGGAAATGGGAATCAGCCATGATGAAAGAGCCAGAAGGGCCATGACCACACCCCAGCTGGCCCCTTCATGCCAGGTTAGGGCTTTGGAACAGCCTAGAAAGAGGAAACTACCAAGTTTCCTTCACAGTTCCAGTTCTCCACAACAGGACTTGGCAAACTTGTTTTGTAAAGGGCCAGATAGTAAATATTTTAGGCTTCGCAGGCCTTTTGATCTCTATTACAATTGCCCGGCTCTGCCACTGTGGCATGAAAGCAGTCATAAATTATATGTAAAAGAATGGATGTGACTGTGTTCCAATAATACTTTATTTGCAAAAAGGCAGCAGGCCAGATTTGGCCCACAGGCTGTTGTTTACCGACCCCTGCTCCAGGACAACAAAAAAAGACTGGGCAAAAATCTGCCCAGCATCGGTGCTGGCGGGGAGGCAATGCCAGTTGCTGCCTTAGACTCTGTGGGTTCAGGCGCAGGGCTCTCTGCCTAAGGGTCCCGTGGCTGTGCAACCAATTCAGGAAATACTCCTACATCTCAGTTGACAGTGGAGCACTCAATGAATAGCTCAGCTTTTAAGCTTAAAACAAGCTTTCTACTTCACTTTTATGCTAATAGGTCATGTTTTTCTAATGGGTAGATACAGCTCCACCAGAAAAAAATAATTAAGCCCCCCAAAAGAAAAAGTAAGTTAATATTTTGAAAGACATATAAAATGGTGAATTCAACTGATATTTCAAATAAGATGAGGGATATAAAACTTGATTACCAATAACTTATGGAGCAAAAAATGAAGTCTTCTGGTGGAAACCGAAGGCATAATATTGATAGATGACCATGAGAAAGCTATTGAAGTATAGGACCAAGTTCACCAAGAGGGAATAGACCCAGAGATGGGTGAAGACTTCAGTAAGACAACTGTTCTAAATTAGGCAGGAGCTGGGCATGGTGGCTCATGCCTGTAATTCAAGCTACTCAGGAGGCTGAGGAGGGAGGATTGCTTAAGGCCAGGAGTTTGAGACCAGCTTGGGCAACAGAGGGAGATCCTCTCTTTAAAAATAAATAAATAAATGACATAGGTCTCCTTACCTGATTATTTATGCCTAGTGTTCCATTATTGGAACACTAAGCATGTGGGAGTTGTTTATATCTTACTTCTTAAGGTCATCACCACGGTCTCATTGCAAAAATTCAAAAAATTGCAACCTCAGGCATAAATGGGCTAATTACATTGAGGAAAACTTGCAACTAATCCAACAAAACTGTAGCAAATACCCAATCCAAGCCCACTCTAGCCATCCTCTCCCACCGAAGGGGGGAGAAAAAGACTGAGAAGGTCACTAACACTGGCTCACCCCTGTGATCCTAGCACTTTGGGAGGCCAAGGTGGGAGGATTGCTTGAGCCCAGGAGTTCAAGACCAGCCTGAGCAACATAGTGAGACCCTGTCTCTACAAAAAATTTAAAAATTGGCTGGGCGCGGTGGCTCACGCCTGTAATCCCAGCACTTTGGGAGGCTGAGATGGGCTGATCACGAGGTCAGGAGATCGAGACCATCCTGGCCAACATGGTGAACCCCCTGTCTCTACTAAAATGTAAAAAATTAGCCTGAAGTCCCTCGGGAAGCTGAGGCAGGGAAATTGCTTGAACCCGGGAGCAGAGGTTGCAGCAAGCTGAGATCGCGCCACTGCACTCTAGCCTGGTGACAGAGTGAGACTCTGTCTCAAAAATAAATAAATAAAAATTAAAAAATTAGCCAGGCATGGTGGCACACACCTGTAGTCCCTGCTACTCAGAGGCTGAGGCAGGAGGACTGCTTCAGCCCAGGAAGTCGAGGCTGCAGTGAGCTGTGTTTGTGCCACTGCACTCCAGCTTGGGTGACAGCAAGAACTAGTCTAAAAAAAAAAAGAGAGAGAGAGAGAGAGAAACATCTGAAGTTCCCAGTCCAGAGGCACAGGCTCACTAAAAGACTGAGATGGAAACATAGGACTATAGAATACTTCCCCTCCTTATAAACCTTGCCACCACAGGACTAAAAGCCCATTTACAGAAGCTCCTTTCACCTAGTGCATTATGTCTGGCTATTAAGAAAAAAATTACAGGCCGGGCGTATGTAATGTAATGCCTGTAATGCCAGCACTTTGGGAGGCTGAGGCGGCTGGATCACTTGAGGTCAGGAGTTTGAGACCAGCCTGGCCAACATGGTGAAACCTTGTCTCTACTAAAAATACAAAATTAGCCAGGCGTCAGGGCGGGCACCTGTAATCCCAGCTACTCAGGAGGCTGAAGCACAAGAATCGCTTGAACTCAGGAGGCGGAGGTTGCAGTAAGCCGAGATTGCACCATTGCGCTCCAGCCTGGGCAACAAGAGTGAAACACCATCACAAAAAAAAAAAAAAAAAAAAAAGAAAAGAAAAGAAAAGAAAAGAAAAGAAAAGAAATGCTTACTTAGATATGACACCGAAAGCACAAGCAAGCAAAAAGAAAAGGAGAAATTGGCCATCATCAAAATTTAAAACTTTTGGAACTTAAAAAACACCATCAAAAATGTGAAAAGTCAAGGGAGTATGGTGGCTCATGCCTATAATTCCAGCACTTTGGGAGGCCGAGGCAGGTGGATCACTTGAGGTCAGGAGTTTGAAACCAGCCTGGCCAACAAGGTGAAACCCCATCTGTACCAAAAATACAAAAATTAGCTGGGCATGGTGGCACACGCCTATAATCCGAGCTACTCCAGAAGCTGAGGCACGAGAATCACTTGAACCGGGAAGGCGGAGATTGCAGTGAGCCAAGATTGTGCCACTGCACTTCAACCTGGTCGACAGAACAAGACTCTGACTCAAACAAACAAACAAACAAACAAACAAAAAAGCAAACAAACAAAGGTGATTTGGTAGAGATGGGGTTTTGCCATGTTGAGAATCATGCCATGTTGAGAATCCCTCTCTCAAGCGATTTTCATGCCTCAGCTTCCCGAGTAGCTGGGGCTACAGGCACGTGGCACCATGCCAGGCCAATTTTTGTATTTTTAGTAGAGACCAGCTTCATCATGTTGGCCAGCCTGGTCTCGAACTCCTGACCTGAAGTGATCTGCCCGCCTTGGCCTCCCAAAGTGCTGGGATTACAGGCATCAGCCGATAAATGCAAGTCTAACCCACACTGAAATTAAGATTCTCAAATCAATCCATAAAATGGGAGAAAATAGTTGCAAATTATATATATCTGATAAAGACTATTTCCAGAATATATAAAGAATTCTTACAACCTAACAATAAAAAAAAATGGTTGGGCACAGTGGTTCACTCCTGTAATCCCAGCACTTTGGGAGGCCAAGGCAGGAGGATCTCTTGACTCAAGGAGTTCAAGACCAGCATGGGCAACATAGTGTGACCCTACCTCCCTCTCTCTCTCTCAAAAAAAAACAAAACAAAACAAAAAAACAACACAAAAAAAAGCAACAAAACACCACCACCAACAACAAAAGAACCTCTAGAAATCAAGACGTCAAAGACCACTAGTTTTATAGAAAAATGCAAGGTGGGCACAGTAGCTCACACCTGTCATCCCAGCACTTTGGGAGGCTGAGGCAGGTGGATCACTTGAGGTCAGGAATTCGAGACCAGCCTAGCCAACATGGCAAAACCCCATCTCTACCAAAAATACAAAAATTAGCTGGGTGTGGTGACCTGTAGTCCCAGCTACTCAGGAGGCTGAGGCAGGAGAATCGCTTGGACCCAGGCAGCAGAGGCTGCAATGAGCCAAGATCATTCCACTGCATTCCAGTGAGCAAAGGAGGGAGACACCATCTCAAAAAAAAAAAAAAAAAGTTTGCATTTCTCTTGTTATGAGTGAAGCTAAACATTTTTTTCACATGTTTAAGGGTAATTTGCATTGCTTTTTCTAAAAACTATGTGCATGCTTTTTCTTTTCTTCTTCTTTTTTTTTTTTTTTTTTGAGATGGAGTCTCACTCCATCGCCCAGGCTGGAATGCAGTGGGGTGATCTTGGCTTACTGCAACCTCTGCTGCCTGGGTTCAAGCGATTTTCATGCCTCAGCTTCCTGAGTAGCTGGGGCTACAGGCACGTGGCACCGTGCCAGGCCAATTTTTGTATTTTTAGTAGAGACCAGCTTCATCATGTTGGCCAGCCTGGTCTCGAACTCCTGACCTGAAGTGATCTGCCCGCCTTGGCCTCCCAAAGTGCTGGGATTACAGGCATCAGCCGATAAATGCAAGTCTAACCCACACTGAAATTAAGATTCTCACCTATCAGATTGGCAAAAATTCAAAAGGCTGACAGCACACTTTGAGATTGTGGGAAAACAGACCTCATACATAGCTGGTCTGGGTGCAAACTGGCACCTCCCCCATAGAAGGAAATTTGGCACTATCCACCAAAATTACAACGTACACACACTTTAACCTTGCAATCCCACTTCTAAAAATGCACCTGACAGATATTCCTTTTTTTTTTTTTTTTTTTTTTTTGAGACGGAGTTTCACTCTTGTTGCCCAGGCTGGAGTGCAATGGCGCAATCTTGGCTCACCGCAACCTCCGTCTCCTGGGTTCAAGCGATTCTTCTGCCTCAGCCTCCTGAGTAACTGGGATTACAGGCATGCGCCACCACCCTGGCTAATTTTGTATTTTTAGTAGAGACGGGGTTTCTCCATGTTGGTCAGGCTGGTCTTGAATTCCTGACCTTAGGTGATCCACCCGACTTGGCCTCCCAAAGTGCTGGGATTACAGGCGTGAGCCACCGCGCCCGGCCGCATCTGACAGATATTCCTGCATATGGACAAAATAATGTGTACTTACTGTAAGACTGGGTTTTTAAAAAATTTATTTACTTATTATAAGATTATTTACTATATTACTATATTCACTACAGTTTACTATAAGATAAAGTTTACTTATTGCTAAATTGTTTTTAATAGCAAAATACTGGAAACTTCCTAAACATCCATCCGTTGTGTTTGGTTGAATAAGCCATAGTTTATCTATATAGTAGATGAAAGTTTTTTGTTTTTGTTTTTGTTTTTGTTTTGAGACAGAGTCTCACTCTATCGCCTAGGCTGGAGTGCAGTGGCGCGATCTGGGCTCACTGCAACCTCTGCCTCCCAGGTTCAAGTGATTCTCCTGCCTCAGCCTCCTGAGTAGCTGGGATTACAGGTGCACGCCACCATGCCAAGCTGATTTTTGTATTTTTCGTAGAGATGGGGTTTCACTATGTTGGTCAGGCTGGTCTCAAACTCCTGACCTCAGGTGATCTGCCTGCCTCGGCCTCCCAAAGTGCTGGGATTACAGGTGTGAGCCACCACATCCAGCCCAGATGAAAGTACTTTTAAAGTAAAAAAGTAATAAAAGTTTTTTATATATTGATATAAAAATTTATTGGCTGAGCAGAGTGGTTCATGCCTGTAATCCCAGCACTTGGGGAGGCCAAGGCAGGCAGATCACTTGAGCCTAGGAGTTCAAGGCCAGCCTGGGCAACATAGTGAGACCCTGCCTCTACAAAAACTACAAAAATTAGCTGGGCATGGTGGTGCACTCCCTGTAGACCCAGCTACTTGAGAGGCTGAGGTGGGAGGATCATGCAAGCCTGGGAGGCAGTGATTGCAATGAACCAAAATCATGCCACTGCATTCCAGCCTGGGCAACAGAGCGAGAACTTGTCTCTAAAAGTAAAAATAAAAACCTGAAAAAAATCAATAATGATATCAAATATAGTGAGGATGCCATAAAATTGTTACACACACACAAATACACACACACGTGCACACCCTGCCTCCATCCAAGCAAGTGTCTCTCATTGTCAGCATCAGAAATCATTCTTCAGTTGATTTTTTTCTTTAAATCTTCAGGAACTCTGCTGTGCACTACAAGGAAACATGATGTCTGGGCAGTGATTAGTACAGTAACTCTGGAGGCTGGAGAAAATCTCAGTGAAGATGTTTGAAATGGAGTATTGACTTTTAAGGCTGCCTTTTGTTGGGAGACAAGACCTTAATCTTCAACTATAGAAGCGTAAGACCAGACACTTGCTTTTCCAGCTTCTTTGCACATAGAACATGGGCATCTATAATACAGGCTTGACCAATCAACTGCATCCTGCCGAGATCTGAACTGGGATCTTGTGTTGCAAAGAATCCTTTCTAGGATCATCAACCACAGCAAGGGCACCATCCAGGTTGTGGGGCAGTGGAGATGTCGTGGAACAAATATTAGGGAGTCCAGGGCTGACAGTGGGTCCAGCAGTGATGTCCCGGGTCCCCTGTTGACACCAAGTAGTTGCAGCACTGGCCTTATTTCCTATCACTGGTCTCATTTTATGGCATACTTTTTGCTGTACTCTGGCTGCATAGCTTCCCTTGGACCTGTTTCCCAGGCCTGAATTTCCAGTTCTTTTCATATTGATTCTATACATTCCATTTCTTAAACCTGTTGGAGTTGGTTCTGGATGCTTTGCTTGCAACTAGTAACCCTGGTTCATGCATCTGGATTGTGTCAGGGATTCTCCATCTGGAAATTCAAGCAAATAAAGGAACCCACAACCAGATGGAATCTCTAGACCTCTAGATACCTCTGGTGGAAAAGAAAGAGATAAGAGGATACAGGCCAGGCATGGTGGCTCACACCTGTAATCCCAGCATTTTGGGAGATCAAGGTGGTCAGATCACTTGAGGTCAGTAGTTCAAGACCAGGCTGGCCAACATGGTGAAACCCCGTGTCTACTAAAACTACAAAAATTAGCTGGGCGTGGTAGTGTGCACCTGTAATCCCAGCTCCTTGGGAGGCTGAGGCAGGAGAATCACTTGAACCTGGGAGGTGGAGGTTGCAGTGAGCCAAGATCGTGCCAATGCACTCCAGCCTGGGCGACAGAGATTCCGTCTCAAAAAAAAAAAAAAAAAAGAGAGAGAGAAAAGAGGATACTTCAATCTTACAATAGACTGCTGCTGCTGGTGGTGCTGCTGGTGTGTTTGTGTGTGTGTGTGTGTGTGTGTGTGTGTGTGTGAGAGAGAGAGAGAGAGAGACAAGGCAGCAGTAGGGGTGGGAGTCAGACATGAGAACACCAGAGGCTTTCCTAAGAAGAGGCTGCTAGACCTGGGTCCTGGCTCAGGCTGCTACCTGAAGCTTGCTGGGAAGCTTTGACAGGTACAAGCCAGTGATGGTTTCAGCCAGTTGGTGACTGGAGGTTGAAATGTAAAGGTGGAAAAAGGATGGAGAATGTGTGAAAGTGATCTTTCTTTCACACAGTTACAATTTGAGATTTTTTTTTGGTAACAACCGTGAATTCCTATATTGCTTTTGAAATTTGAAAGAAATTCAAAAGACAGGAAAAGGGACTTCAGGGATGAAGGTGTGTGTGATTGCTCTTCTCGTGTGTATGACAAAAGACTTCTGCTGTCTGAGCGCAGTGGCTTACAACTGTAATCCCAGCACTTTGGGAGACCAAGGTAGGCAGATCACCAGACCAGCCTGGCCAACACGGAGAAACCCCAACTCCACCAAAAATACAAAAATTAGCCAGGCATGGTGATGTGTGCCTGTAATCCCAGCTACTTGGGAGGCCGAGGCAGGAGAATCACTTGAACCCAGAAGACAGAGGCTGCAGTGAGCGGAGATTGTGCCATTGCACTCCAGCCTGGGCAACAGAGCAAGACTCCATCTCAAAAAAAGCAAAAAAAAAAAGTGAATTAAACATGTGTAGCTAATTTCACTCTTCCCAAATCCCCAACGAAACTACAATGAAAGGATTGATGTATCTTTTTTATTGTGATTAAATATACATAATATGAATTTTATTAATATCATTTAACCATTTTTTTTTTTTGAGATGGAGTCTTGCTCTGTCACCCAGGCTGGAGTGCAGTAGTAAGATCTCAGATCACTGCAACCTCTGCCTCCTGGGTTCAAGCGATTCTTCCGCCTCAGCCTCCCAAGTAGCTGGGACTACAGGCCCATGCCATCGCACCTGGCTAATTTTTTTTTTATTTATTATACTTTAAGTTTTAGGGTACATGTGCACAACATGCAGGTTTGTTACATATGTATACATGTGCCATGTTGGTGTGCTGTACCCATTAACTCGTCATTTAGCATTGGGTATATCTCCTAATGCACCTGGCTAATTTAATTGGAGATTTTTAGTGGAGATGGGGTTTCTCCATGTTGGCCAGGCTGGTTTCGAACTCCTGACCTCAGGTGATCCACTTGCCTCAGCCTCCCACAGTGCTGGGATTACAGGTGTGAGCCACCATGTCTGGCCTTCATTTTGACCATTTTTAAGTGTACAGTTAAGTGGCATTAAGTACATTCACGATGTTGTTCAACCATCACCACTATCCATTTTCAGAATTTTTTCCTCATTCCAAACAAAAACCTCTCACCCATTAAACAGTAACCCCACATTCCTTCCTTCTAACCCCTGGCAACCTCTATACACTTGCTTTTGTTTTATTTTGGTTTTTCTTTGAGATGGAGTTTCGCTCTTGTTGTCCAGGCTGGAGCTCAATGGCGCGATCTCGGCTCACTGCAACCTCCAGCTCCCGGGCTCAAGGGATTCTCCTGCCTCAGACTCCTGAGTAGCTGGGATTACAGGCACCCGCCACCACACCCAGCTAATTTTTGTATATTTAGTAGAGACAGGGTTTCACCGTGTTGACCAGGCTGGTCTTGAACTTCTGACCTCAGGTGATCCACCCTCCTCGGCCTCCCAAAGTGCTGGGATTACAGGCGTGAATCACTGCGCCCGGCCTGCTTTCAATTATTTTGAGTTTCTACCCAGAAGTGACTTGCTTGATAATATGGTAATGCTATATTTAACTTTTTAAGAAACTCTCAGCTGGATGCAGTGGCTCATGCCTATAATCCCAGCACTTTGGGAGGCTGAGGCAGGCGGATCACTTTAGTTCGTGTGTTTGAGACCAGCCTGACCAACATGGAGAAACCCTGTCTCTACTAAAAATATAAAATTAGCCAGGCGTGGTGGCACATGCCTATAATCCCAGCTACTTGGGAGGCTGAGGCAGGACAATTGCTTGAACCCGGGAGGTGGAGGTTGCGGTGAGCCGAGATCGCGCCATTGCACTCCAGCCTGGGCAACAAGAGCGGAACTTCATCTAAAAAAAAAAGAAACTGTCATACTATTTTCCATAGCAGCTCATCTTTTTATATCCCCACCTGCTGTGAACCCCGAAAATCTGAGACAGGTCTCAGTTAATTTAGAAAGTTTATTTTGCCAAGGTTGAGGACTCGTGCCCCTGACACACCTTCAGGAGGTCCTGACGACATGTTCCCAAGGTGGTCAGAGCACAGTTTGGTTTTATACATTCTAGGGAGTCATGAGACATCAATCAATATAGGCAAGATGAACATTGGTTCGGTCTGGAAAGGTGAGACAACTGGAATCAAAGGTGGGAAAACCGAAGCCAAAGCCAGGAAGGGCGGTTCCAGGTTATAGGTAGATAAGAGACAAATGGGCAGGGCGTGGTGGCTCATGCCTGTAATTCCAGTACTTTGGGAGGCCTAGGCAGGTGGATCACCTGAGGTCAGGAGTTCGCGACCAGCCTGGCCAACATGGTGAAACCCCGTCTCTACTCAAAATACAAAAAATTAGCCAGGCATGGTGGCAGGCACCTATAATTCCAGTTACTTGGGAGGCTAAGGCAGGAGAATCACTTGAACCCAGGAGATGGAGGTTGCAGTAAGCCAAGATCATGCCATTGCACTCCAGCCTGGGCAACAAGAGCAAAACTCTGTCCCCCGCCAAAAAAAAATAAGAGACAAATGGTTGCATTCTTTTGAGTTTCCAATTAGTCTCCAGTAGACAGTCAGATATGCATTTATCTCAGTGAGCAGAGGGATGACTTTGAATAGAATGGGAGGCAGGTAGGTCCTAAGCAGTTTCCAGTTTGACTTTTCCCTTTAGCTTAGAGATTTAGGGGCCCCAGGATTTATTTTCCTTTCACACTGCAATGTATGAGAGTTCTAATTTCTCTATTATCTTCACCAACACTTTGTAAAAATAATAGCTGTCCTAATGGGGATGAAGAGGTGCAGTGGTTAATGCCTGGAATCTCAGCACTTTGGGAGGCAGAGGTGGGTGGATCACCTGAGGTCAGGAGTTTTGAGACCAGCCTAGCCAACATGGTGAAATCTTGTCTCTACTAAAAATACAAAAAATTAGATGGGTGTGGTGGCAGCTGCCTGTAATCCCAGCTACTTGGGAGACTGAGGCAGGAGAATTGCTTGAACCTGGGAGGTGGAGGTTGCAGTGAGCCAAGGTCACGCCATTGCACTCCAGCCTGGGCAACGAGAGTGAGACTCTGTCTCAAAAAAAAAAAAAAAAAAAAAAAAAAAAGAAGAGGTATCTTATTGTCGTATCATTACTTTTTAATGCATGAACCTCACGAAGCATGAGATGCACACCTAAGCCCATCTGACCCTGAGCTTTCCACTCCACATCCTGGCCCTTCCGAGGCCCAAGCACTTTTTTTTTTTTTTTTTTTTAAACAAAGCAGAATGTTTCCCCAGCATTGCAGGACTTAGCTTAGATACACAGTCTTTAGTATTGATGACATGTATCTAATTTTCAGGATTTGCCTAATTGCATCCTCTCCCTCCAGAAATGCAAAGTACTCCTGAATCATCTTTCAGCTCAGACCATGGTGTGGAAGAAATCCTTGGCTAGAAGGAGCCTGTGTGACCTGGTCCAGCAGCATTTCCCCCACACTTGGCATCAGAGGCGCTTCAGCCATGGAAGTGGCAGGGGGAGAGTGAAACCACCACTGCAAAATTATAACTGAGACAGTGAAAGAGATCTGACCTAACCAACTCCATCTTGCTTCTAACCCCCAATCTGTCCTTCTTCTTTCCTAAGGGTATGCTGAACTAATTCTGGGGAGGAACTTAGTTTATAGTTTAGAACAAAGAGGATTAACAGCCTTTTCCCAAAACAAACTCCCTTCTTGCCTGGGGACTTGCCCTGCCATTGTCATGCAGCTGGAGGCTACTTGACTCTCCAAATTGCTCCTGGGAATAACATCACTATTGTGAAGCCTAAGATCAGTGCTTGAGATATTTTGCAGACCCTGCACTTGATGGATCAGCTGGCACCACCCAGATTTATAAAGTGGCTCATCTAAGGTCCCCACCCAGGAACAGCTTCAACTCCCCATTATTTCATCTCCAACCCAACCAATCAGCACTCCTGACTCACTGGCTGCCCTCCCCTCACCCACCAAATTGTCCTCAAAAACTCTGATCCTCCAATGCTCAGGGAGACTGATTTGAGTAATAATAAAACTCCAGTTTCCTGCACAGCTGGCTTTGCGTGAATTACTCTTTCTCTATTGCAATTCCCCTGTCTTGATAAATTGGCTGTGTCTAGGCAGTGGGCAAAGTGAACCCACTGGGTGGTTACAAGAGTATCCTCTATCTGTCTGAAGTGACCCACGCTCCTTAAATGAGACATGCACAGCTGACAAGACAAATCCCAGAACAGAGCAGGCTGGTCAGTGCCAGGATTCCCCAAAGGGAAAGAGAAGGTAGTTGTCTTTGCTCCAATCCTGGCCCACACATCCATATTCTTAGAGGCCTCTGGAGGGATTTCTTTTCAAGGACTTAAGGGCCTCTCCCAGGTCAGCTCTACCCAAGCACTACACTGGATGCCGGGTCTTCTCAGGAGCCAGCTCTGAGCACAGGACAGTTGAGGCCAAGGCCAAGTAGAAGTTGAAGGACAGGGGCAATCCCTAAATGCAGCTCCCTGAGAGCTCCTGCTCACTCTGACACCAACAGGCACATGCATGACCAGACAAGCACTGCAGCCTGAGGACTAAACTGATTTTTTTAATCTTGCCCAGATTCCTATCTAAGGGGTCTGGGGAGTCATAAATTCTCATCAGATGGGTTTTATTTAACCCTATATATCATGATTTATTTTCTTTTTCTTTCTTTTTTTTTGAGACAGAGCCTTGCTCTGTCACCCAGGCTGGAGTGCAGTAGCACAATCTTGGCTCACTGCAGCCTCGACCTCCCAGGTTCAAGCGATTCTCCTGCCTCAGCCTCCCAAGCAGCTGGAATTACAGGCGCCCACCACCACTCCTGGCTAATTTTTGTATTTTTTGGTAGAGACAGGGTTTCACCATGTTGGCCAGGCTGGTCACGAACTCCTGACCTCAGGTGACCCACCCACCTTGGCCTCCCAAAGTGCTGGGATTACAAGCATGAGCCACCACACCCGGCCATGATTTACTTTCCAACCTGACTCTGGCACAAGAAAAAGAAGAAAATCAAAATATTTTACCCCAAAACATGTTTACTTGCCATATTTTGAAATGGCCCTGCAAAGCTGTTCTTTGCCGGGGAAAATTGCCTCTGTAAAGAATCTCTATTAACATAGCTAGACGTTTTTCTTCCAGACCCTCCTAATACTAAAGACATTAACTGAGATCTGAATAGGAAACATTTGTCATCTATTGTCTCTAAGGGCAGTCACTATAAGACTTAAAAAGAACTTTGGGCCGGGCGCGGTGGCTCACGCTTGTAATCCCAGCATTTTGGGAGGCCGAGGCGGGCGGATCATTAGGTCAGGAGATCGAGACCACAGTGAAACCCCGTCTCTACTAAAAATACAAAAAAATTATCCGGGCGTGGTGGCAGGCGCCTGTAGTCCCAGCTACTCCGAGAGGCTGAGGCAGGAGAATGGCGTGAACCCAGGAGGCGGAGCTTGCAGTGAGCCGAAATTGCGCCACTGCACTCCAGCCTCAGCAATAGAGTGAGACTCTGTTTCAAAAAAAAAAAAAAAAAAGAACTTTGGTCTCCACAACCTTTTACCTTAACCTGAACATTCCCTTTCTATCAATCCCAGGTCTTTAGACAAACTCAACCAATTGTCAACCAGAAACTGTTTAAATTCGGCCGGGCGTGGTGGCTCATGCCTGTAATTTCAGCACTTTGGGAGGCCAAGGTGGGTGGATCACTGGAGATCAGGAGTTCATGACCAGCCTAGCCAACATGGCGAAACCTAAAAATACAAAAATTAGCTGGGCATGGTAATCCCAGCTACTCGGGAAGCTGAGGTGGGAGAATCGCTTGAACCTGGAAAGCGGAGGTTGCAGTGAGCCCAGATCACACCACTGCATTCCAGCCTGGGCAACAGAGTAAGACTCCGTCTCAAAAAAAGGAAAGAAAGAAAATGTTTAAATTCACCTATAGTTTGGAAACCCCCGCTTTGAGTTGTCCCACCTTTCTGGACCAAACCAATGTATTTCTTAAGTGTATTTGATTGATGGCTCATGCCTCTCTAAAATGTGTAAAAGCAAGCTGTGCCTTGATCACCTGGGGCACATGTTCCTAGGACCTCCTGAAGACTGTGTCATGGGCCATGGTTACTCATATTTGGCTCAGAATAAATCTCTTCAAATATTTTTTTTTTTTTTTTTTTGAGATGGAGTCTTTCTCTGTCGCCCAGGCTGGAGTGCAGTGGCGCGATCTCGGCTCACTGCAAGCTCCGCCTCCCGGGTTCACGCCATTCTCCTGTCTCAGCCTCTCCGAGTAGCTGGGACTACAGGCGCCCGCCACCACGCCCGGCTAATTTTTTGTATTTTTAGTAGAGACGGGGTTTCACCATGGTCTCGATCTCCTGACCTCGTGATCCGCCCGCCTCGGCCTCCCAAAGTGCTGGGATTACAGGCTTGAGCCACCGCGCCCGGCTTCAAATATTTTACAGTTTGATACTTTTTGTCGATAAGCCCTTCTCAGGGGTTCGTGGGGCCAGGCCCTGAGGAGATGCATGGCTTACTTCTGATGCTTTTTCCTGTCCAAGGACCTCCCCCAGAGATCCTGCAGACTTCCACTTTGGTCAGGACCCAGGAATGAGTCCTGCTCTTGTTTGAGGTTCAGAGGTGCTCAAGGCTCACACCCAGGTGCCTGGATCCCTGCCTCATCAGGTCACTAACTAGAAGCGGGGGCCAGAAAACCCATGACAGAGAGAAATGCGTTCATCTTTCTTCCACGAGGTTGAAAACAAAATACTCAGAAATCCCTAGGCCTGGACTCTCTCACAGGAAAATAGCACCTCTGTGCAACAAGTCTAAAGTTCAGAAACCTGAACCCAAGGAAACTGTATGTCAGGCCTCTGAGCTCTAGCTAAGCCATCATATCCCCTGTGACCTGCATGTATACATCCAGATGGCCTGAAGCAACTGAAGATCCACAAAAGAAGTGAAAATAGCCTTAACTGATGACATTCCACCATTGTGATTTGTTCCTGCCCAACCCTAACTGATATATATTCTACCCCTCCCCCCCGCCCTTAAGAAGGTACTTTGTACACCTATCCCAAACCTGTAAGAACTAATGATAGTCCCACCACTGTTTGCTGACTCTCTTTTCGGACTCAATCCGCCTGCACCCAGGTGAAATAAACAGACTTGTTGTTCACACAAAGCCTGTTTGGTGGCCTCTTCACACGGACACGTGTGACATTTGGTGCCGAAGACCCAGGACAAGAGGACTCCTTCGGGAGACTGGTCCCCTGTCCTTGCCCTCACTCTGTGAGGAGATCCACCTATGACTTTTGATCCTCAGACCAACCAGCCCAAGGAACGTCTCACCAATTTCAAATCGGGTAAGCTGTCTTTTCACTCTTCTCTAGCCTCTCGCTACCCTTCAATCTTCCTCTCTCACTACGCTTCAATCTCCCTGTCATTCCAATTCCAGTTCTTTTTCCTCTCTAGTAGAGACAAAGGAGACACATTTTATCCGTGGACCTAAAACTCCGGCGCCAGTCACAGACTTGGGAAAAGTCTTCCCTTGGTATTTAATAACTGCGGGGATGCCTGATTATTCACCCGCATTTCATTGGTGTCTGATCACTGCAGGGACACCTGCCTTGGTCATTCACCTACATTCCCTTGGTGGCAAGTCAATTGTGGAGACGCCTGGTTTGGCTGCTCACCCACATTGCAGCCCAGGGCTACTCTCCCACCCCCTTCTCCGTGTCTCTACCTTTCTCTTTAAACTTACCTCCTTCACTATGGGCAAACTTCTGCCCTCCATTCCCCCATCTTCTCCCTTAGCCTGTGTTCTCAAGAACTTAAACCCTCTTCAACTCGCACCTGACCTAAAACTTAAATGCATTATTTTCTTCTGCAATATCGCTTGGCCCCAATACAAACTCGACAGTAGTTCCAAGTGGCCAGAGAATGGCACTTTGGCTTTGTCTATCCTACAAGATCTAGATAATTTTTGTCGAAAAATGGGCAAATGGTCTGAGG
Source organism: Symphalangus syndactylus (assembly GCF_028878055.3). Classification (NCBI taxonomy): domain Eukaryota; kingdom Metazoa; phylum Chordata; class Mammalia; order Primates; family Hylobatidae; genus Symphalangus; species Symphalangus syndactylus. The sequence continues at coordinate 87,373,475 of NC_072426.2, forward strand.
TGCCTGACGTCCAGGCATTCTTTTACACATTGTTCCCTCCCTAGTCTCTGCTGCCAGTGAGACTCGTCCCAAATCTTTCTTCTTTCTCTCCTGTCTTTTCCTTCAGTCTCCACCCCAAGCTCTGAGTCCTTTGAATCCTTCTTTTCTACAGATTCATCTGACCTCTCCCCTTCTCCCCAGGCTGCTCCTCACCAGGCCGAGCCAGGTCCCAATTCCCTCAGCCTCTGCTCCCCAACCCTAGAATCTTTCTATCACCTCCCCTCCTCACACCCGGTCTGGCTTACAGTTTCGTTCTGATACTAGCCCTCCCCCACCTACCCAACAATTTCCTCTTAAGGAGGTGGCTGGAGCTAAAGGCATAATCAAGGTTAGTGCTCCTTTTTTCTTTATCTGACTGCTCCCAAATCAGTTAGCATTTAGGCTCTTTTCCATCAAATATAAAAACCCAGCCCAGTTCATGGCCTATTTGGCAACAACCCTTAGGCGCTTTACTGTCCTAGACCCTAGAGGAAGGCTGTCTTATTCTCAATATGCATTTTATCACCCAATCTGCTCCCGACATTAGAAAAAGCTCCAAAAATTAGATTCTAGCCCTCAAACTCCACAACAGGACCTAATTAACCTCGCTTTCAAGGTGTACAATAATAGAGTAGAGGCAGCCAAGTAGCAACGTATTTCAGAGTTGCAATTCCTTGCCTCCACTGTGAAAGAAACCCCAGCCACATCTCCAGCACACAAGAACTTCAAAACGTCGGAACTGCAGTGGCCAGGCATTCCTCCAGGACTGCCTATCCCAGGATCTTGCTTCAAGTGCCGGAAATCTGGCCACTGGGCCAAGGAATGCCTGTAGCCTGGGATTCCAACTAAGCCATGTCCCATCTGTGCGGAACCCCCACTGGAAATCGGACTGTCGAACTCACCTGGCAGCCACTCCCAGAGCCCCTGGAACTCTGGCCCAAGGCTCTCTGACTGACTCCTTCCCAGATCTTCTCGGCTTAGTGGCTGAAGACTGACGCTGCCCAATCACCTCAGAAGCCTCCTGGACCATCACGGATGCTTTAGGTAACTCTTACCGTGGAGGGTAAGTCCATCCCCTTCTTAATCAATACGGAAGCTACCCACTCCACATTACCTTCTTTTCAAGGGCCTGTTTCCCTTGCCTCCATAACTGTTGTGGGTATTGACGGCCAGGCTTCTAAACCTCTTAAAACTCCCCAACTCTGGTGCCAATTTGGACAACATTCTTTTATGCCCTCCTTTTTATTTATCCCCACCTGCCCAGCTCCCTTATTATGTGGAGACATTTTAAATAAATTATCTACCTCTCTGACTATTCCTGGGCTACAGCCACACCTCATTGTCACCTTTTCCCCCAGTTCAAAGCCTCCTTCACATCCTCTCCTTGTATCTCCCCACCTTAATCCACAAGTATAGGACACCTCTACTCCTTCCTTGGTGACAGATGACGCACCCCTTACCATCCCATTAAAACCTAGTCACCCTTACTCCGCTCAATGCCAATATCCCATCCCACAGCACGCTCTAAAAGGATTAAAGCCTGTTATCACTTGCCTATTATAGCATGGCCTTGTAAAGCCTACAAACTCTCCTTGAAATTCCCCCATTTTACCTGTCCAAAAACCAGACAAGTCTCACAGGTTAGTTCAGGATCTGTGCCTTATCAGCCAAATTATCTTGCCTATCCACCCTGTGGTGCCAAACCCATATACTCTCCTATCCTCAATACCTCCCTCCACAACCCATTTTGTTCTAGACAAACCTAGCTGACCCCATAAATCCTAAATCCTTTCCCCACTCCCCTTTCCATTCCTTAAAAAACAGCCCTAAAAGCTGCTCCCACACTAGCTCTCCCTAACTCATGCCAACCCTTTTCATTACACACAGCCAAAGTACAGGGCTCTGCAGTCAGAATTCTTACACAGGAGCGGGGACCACGCCCTGTAGCCTTTCTGTCCAAACAACTTGACCTTACTGTTTTAGCATAGCCCTCATATCTGCTGGTGGCAGCTGCCGCTGCTTTAATACTTTTAGAGGCCCTCAAAATCACAAGCTATGCTCCACTTACTCTCTACAGTTCCTGTAACTTTCAAAATCTATTTTCCTCCTCACACTTGACACATATACTTTCTGCCCCCCAGCTCCTTCAGCTATACTCAGTCTTTGTTGAGTCTCCCACAATTACCATTGTTCCTGGCCCAGACTTTAATCCAGCCTCTCACATTATTCCAGATACCACATCTGACCCCCATAACTGTGTCTCTCTGATCCACCTGACATTCGCTCCATTTCCCCATATTTCTTTCTTTCCTGTTCCTTACCCTGATCACACTTGGTTTATTGATGGCGGTTCCACCAGGCCTAATCGCCACTCACCAGCAAAGGCAGCCTATGGTATAGTATATTCCACATCTATCATCGAGGCTACCGCTCTGCCCCGCTCCACTACCTCTCCGCAAGTCGAACTCATTGCCTTAACTTGGGCCCTCTCCTTGTATCTCCCAATATTTATACTGACTCTAAATATGCCTCTCATATCCTGCACCACCATGCTGTTATATGGACAGAAAGAAATTTCCTCACTATGCAAGGGTCCTCCATCATTAATGCCTCTTTAATAAAAACTCTTCTCAAAGCTGCTTTACTTCCAAAGGAAGCTGGAGTCATTCACTGCAAGGGTCCTCAAAAGGCATCAGATCCTATCGCTCAGGGCAGCACTTATGCTGATAAGGTAGCTAAAGAAGCAGCTAGCATTTCAACTTCTGTCCCTCATGGCCAGTTTTTCTCCTTCTCATTGGTCACTCCTATTTACTCTCCTACTGAAGTTTCCACCTATCAATCTCTTCCCACACAAGGCAAATGGTTCTTGGACCAAGGAAAATATCTCCTTCCACCCTCACAGGCCCATTCTATTCTGTCATCATTTCATAACCTCTTCCATGTAGGTTACAAGCTGTTAGCCCGCCTCTTAAAACCTCTCATTTCCTTTCCATTGTGAATATCTATCCCCAATCCTCCACTCTTGACTCCCTCTTGGAATGGATAGATGATCTTTGCTGACAGGACACACTCCAACACTTTCACCCTGATGAAGTCCTATTCTTTACTTTTATACTCACTCTTATTCTCGTTCCCATTCTTATGCCACCCTCTACCTCTCCCCAGCTATCTCCACCACCCTATCAATCTCACTCACTCTCTCCTAGCCATTTTTAATCCTTCTTTAAGAAACAAATGCTGGCTTTGTATTTCTCTTTCCCCCAAAATCGCTGAGGCCTCAATTTACTCATTGCTGAAAAAGGAGGACTGTGTATATTTTTAAATGAAGAGTGTTGTTTTCACCTAAATCAATCTGGTCTGGTATATGACAACATAAAAAAACTCAAGGATAGAGCCCAAAAACTCGCCAACCAAGCAAATAATTATGCTGAGCCCCCTTAGATGTCCTGGGTCCTCCCAATTCTTCGTCCTTTAATACCTGTTTTTCTCCTTCTCTTATTCAGACCTCGTGTCTTCCTTTTAGTTTCTCAATTCATACAAAACCACATCCAGGCCATCACCAATCATTCTATATGACAAATGATCCTTCTAACAACCTCACAATACACCCCTTACCCCAAAATCTTTCTTCAGTTTAATCTCTCCCACTCTAGGTTCCCACGCCGCCCCTAATCCCACTCGAAGCAGCCCTGAGAAACATTGCCCATTATCTCTCCATACCACCCCCAAAAATTTTCGCCGCCCCAACACTTCACCACTATTTTGTTTTGTTTTTCTTATTAACATATGAAGACAGGAATGTCAGGCCTCTGAGCCCAAGCTAAGCCATCATATCCCCTGTGACCTGCATGTATACATCCAGATGGCCTGAAGCAACTGAAGATCCACAAAAGAAGTGAAAATAGCCTTAACTGATGACATCCCACCATTGTGATTTGTTCCTGCCCCATCCTAACTGATAGGATATATACTCCCTGCCCTCAAGAAGGTACTTTGTAACGCTTGTAATCCCAGCACTTAGGGAGGCCGAGGCGGGCGGATCACGAGGTCAGGAGATCGAGACCACAGTGAAACCCCGTCTCTACTAAAAATACAAAAAATTAGCCGGGCGTGATGGCGGGCGCCTGTAGTCCCAGCCACTGGGAGAGGCTGAGGCAGGAGAATGGCGTGAACCCGGGAGGCGGAGCTTGCAGTGAGCCGAGATTGCGCCACTGCACTCCAGCCTGGGTGAAAAAGCGAGACTCCGTCTCAAAAAAAACAAAAAAACAAAAAAAAACAAAACAAAACAAAAAAGAAGGTACTTTGTAATATTCTCCCCACCCCCACCCCCACCCCGCCCTTAAGAAGATACTTTGTACGCCTGTCCAGAACCTATGAGAACTAATGACAATCCCACCACCCTTTGCTCACTCTCTTTTTGGAGTCAGCACGCCTGCACCCAGATGAAATAAACAGCCTTGTTGCTCACACAAAGCCTGTTTGGTGGTCTCTTCACACGGACGCGCATGACACTATAGTTCAGGGCTGGGTTGCTGGGCAAAGGCGACCGAAACTCCAATTTTGCTTTTCTTTCTTTCTTTTTTTTTTTTTGTTTTTTGAGACAGGGTCTTGCTCTGCCGCCCAGGCTGGAGTGCAGTGGTGTGTGGTGTGATCACAGCGCACTGCAACCTCCGCCTCTCAGGCTCGAGATCCTCTCACCTCAGCTTCCCAAGCAGCAGGGACTACAGGTGCACCACTGTGCCCGGCCATGCATTTTTTTGTAGAAGTGGGGTTTTGCCATGTTGCCTAGGCTGGTCTGCATGTCCTGGGCTCAAGTGATCCTCCGACCTCGGCCTGTCAAAGTGCTGGGATTACAGGCATGAGCCACTGCACATAGCCAATTTTGCTTTTCAGTTAGTCCTGGGATTTCAGGGTAGGGTGTTGTGATTAAAAAACTTTTAGGTGTTTGGGCTCTGGGTTCTGTAAAGTCAAATAATATTTTTGTTTGGGGTCCCCTTTGCTCTAATTTGGGCTTTTCCATTCAGTGTCGTCTGAGCCACTGCTGGAGTGCGGCAGTGGCTGTGCTGAGAGGAGGAATCACGCTGCAGTGGGGAGCTGGGGAGGGTGCGGGTGGGAGAGGCCAACCCTTAGAGCAGAGGCCAGATCCCTGACCATCTCACACCCTGAATCCCACTGCAGCCATTCTGGGAAAATAAGCCTCAAGAAGGACTAACTTTGATGTATAAAAATGTCCTCCCGGGCACTGTGGCTCATGCCTGTAATCTCAGCACTTTGGGAGGCCGAGGCAGGCACCTGAGGCCAGGAGATCGAGACCAGCCTGGTCCAACATGGTGAAACCCCATCTCTACTAAAAATACAAAAATTAGCCGGGCATGGTGGTAGGTGCCTGTAATCCCAGCTACTCGGGAGGCTGAGGCAGGAGAATTGCTTGAACCTAGGAGTTGGAGGTTGCAGTGAGCTGAGATTGCACCACTGCACTCCAGCCTGAGCGACAGAGTGACAGTCTGTCTCAAAAAAAAAAAAAAAAAAATGTCCATGGCGGGGCACAGTAGCTCAGGTTTATAATCCTAGCACTATGGGAGGCTGAGGTGGGAGGATGGTGATATAGTTTGGCTGTATTCCCACCCAAATCTCATCTTGAATTCCCACGTGTTGTGGGAGGGACCCAGTGGGAGGTAATTGAATCATGGGGGCAGGTCTTTCCCGTGCTATTCTTGTGATAGTGAATAAGTCTCACAAGATCTAGTAGCTTTTTTTTTTTTTCAGACAGAGTCTCTCTTTGTCGCCAAAGCTGGAGTGCAGTGGCGCTATCTCAGCTCACTGCAAGCTCCGCCTCCCAGGTTCACACCATTCTCCTGCCTCAGCCTCCCGAGTAGCTGGGACTACAGGCGCCCACCACCACACTCGGCTAAATTTTTTTTTGTATTTTTAGTAGAGACAGGGTTTCACTGTGTTAGCCAGGATGGTCTCGATCTCCTGACCTCGTGATCTGCCCACCTCGGCCTCCCAAAGTGCCGGGATTACAGGCATGAGCCACGGCGCCCAGCCAAGATCTAGTAGTTTTAAAAACGCAAGTTTCCCTGTACAAGCTCTCTCTTTTTGCCTGCTGCCATCTGTGTGAAATGTAACTTGCTCCTCCTTGCCTTCCACCATGATTGTGAGGTCTCCCCAGCCATGTGGAACTGTAAGTCCATTCTTCCCAATCTTGGGTATGTCTTTATCAGAAGGGTGAAAATGGACTAATACAGTAAATTGGTACCAGTAGAGTTGGATGCTGCTGAAAAGATACCCAAAAATGTGGAACTGACTTTAGAACTGGGTAACAGCCAGAGGTTGGAACAGTTTGGAGGGCTCAGAAGCAGACAGGAAAATGTGGGAAAATTTGGAACTCCCTAGAGACTTGATGAATGGCTTTGACCAAAATACTGATGATATGAACAATGAAATCAGGCTGAGGTGGTCTCAGATAAAGATGAGGAACTTGTTGGGAACTGGAGCAAAGATAACTCTTGTTATGTTTTAACAAAGAGACTGGCAGCATTTTGCCCCTGCCCTAGAGATTTGTGGAACTTTGAACTTGAGAGAGATGATTTAGGGTATCTGGTGGAAGAAATTTCTAATCAGCAAAGCATTCAAGAAGCAACTTGGGTACTGTGAAGGGCATTCAGTTTTATAAGGGAAGCAGAACATAAAAGTTCAGAAAATTTGCAGCCTGACGATGTGATAGAAAAGAAAATCCCATTTTCTGAGGAGAAATCCAAGCTGGCTGCAGAAATTTGCATAAGTAACTGGGAGCCAAATGTTAATCTTCAAGACAATGGGGAAAATTTCTCCAGGGCATGTCAGAGGTCTTCATTGCAGCCCCTCCCATCACAGGCCCAAAGGCCTAGGAAGAAAAAGATGGTGAAACCCCATCTCTACTAAAATACAAAAATTAGCCAGGCATGGTGGTAGGTGCCTGTAATCCCAGCTACTCGGGAGGCTGAGGCAGGAGAATTGCCTGAACCTGGGAGTTGGAGGTTGCAGTGAGCTGAGATTGCGCCACTGCACTCCAGCCTGAGCGACAGAGTGACAGTCTGTCTCAAAAAAAAAAAAAAATGTCCATAGTAGGGCCCGGTAGCTCAGGTTTATAATCCCAGCACTATGGGAGGCTGAGGTGGGCCCGGGGTCCCCATGCTGTGTGTAGCCTAGGAACTTGGTGCCCTACGTTCCAGCTGCTCTAGACACTCCAGCCATGGCTGAAAGGGGCTAATATAGAGCTTGGGCCATGGCTTCATTGGGTGCAAGCTCTAAGCCTTGGCAGCTTCCACATGGTACTGAGCCTGCCAGTGCACAGAAGTCAAGAATTGAGTTTGGGAACCTCTGCCTAGATTTCAAAAGATGTATAGAAACACCTGGATGCCCAGGCAGAAGTTTGCTGCAGGGGCAGGGCTTTCATGGACAACCTCTGCTAGGACAGCGCAGAAGGGAAACATGGGGTTCAAGCCCCCACACAGAGTCCCTACTGGGGCACCACCTAGTGAAGCTGTGAGAAGAGGGCCACTGTCCTCCAGACTCCAGAATGGTACAGCAACCGACAGCTTGCACCATGCGCCTGGAAAATCTGCAGACACTCAATGCCAGCCCATGAAAGCAGCTGGGAGGGAGGCTATACCTCCAAAGCCACAGAGGTGGAGCTTCTCAAGACCATGGGAACCCCCCTCTTGCATCAGTATAACCTGGATGTGAGACATGGAGTCAAAGGAGATCATTTTGGAGCTGGATTTCAGACTTCCATGGGGCCTGTAGCCCCTTTGTTTTGGTCAATTTCTCTCATTTGGAACGGCTGTATTTACCCAATGCCTGTACCCCCATTGTATCCAGGAAACAACTAACCTGCTTTTGATTTCACAGGCTCATAGGTGGAAGGGACTTGCCTTGTCTCAGATAAGACGTTGGACTGTGGACTTTTGAGTTAATGCTGAAATGAGTTAAGACTTTGGGGGACTGTTGGGAAGGCATGATTGATTTTGAAATGTGAGGACATGAGATTTGAGAGGGGCCAGGGCCTGAATAATGTGGTTTGGCTGTGTCCCTACCCAAATCTCATCTTGAATTCCCATATGTTGTGGGAGAGACCTGGTGGGAGGTAATTAATTGAATCATGGGAGCAGGTCTTTTCTATGCTGTTCTTCTGATAGTGAATAAGTCTCATGAGATCTGATAGTTTTAAAAATGGCAGTTTCCTTGCACAAGCGCTCTCTCTTTGCCTGCTGCCATCTGTGTATGATGTACCTTGGTCCTCCTTGCCTTCCACCATGATTGTGAAGCCTCCCCAGCCATGTGGAACTGTAAATCCTTTAAACCTCTTTTTCTTCCCAGTCTCAGATATGTCTTTATCAGCAGCATGAAAACTGACTAATACAGATGGCTTGGGGCCAGGAGTTCCAGGCTGCAGCGAGCTACGGTTGTGCCACTGCTCTCCTGCCCGGGTGACAGAGGGAGACCCAAACTCAAAAAATAAATATATATAATTTTTTTGTTTTTTTTTTTTTGAGATGGAGTCTCGCTCTGTCACCCAGGCTGGAGTGCAGTGGCGCGATCTCGGCGCACTGCAAGCTCTGCCTCCCGGGTTCACGCCATTCTCCTGCCTCAGACTCTCTGAGTAGCTGGGACTACAGGCGCCTGCCACCACACCCGGCTAATTTTTTTGTATTTTTTAGTAGAGATGGGGTTTCACCGTGGTCTCGATCTCCTGACCTCGTGATCCACCCACCTCGGCCTCCCAAAGTGCTGGGATTACAAGCGTGAGCCACCACGCCCGGCCTTATATAATTTTTTTATAAAGTCCATGAGAACTTTTATTTTTGAGCCACTATGCCTGGACGAAAACATTTTTTAATAAAAGAAAAAAGAAATCAGCGGGGTGGAAGAGCAGAATAAGTGTACAATAAAGGAATAACTGATAAATTATAGTATATCTTCTCAATGGATATTATGCAATGATTAAAGATTCATAATTATGAAGTCTTTGTGGTGTCTTTGTTGGAAAACACAAGTGGAGTAAGTAGTCTATAACTATATAATAATATGAAGTTACTAGAGCAAAGGCCAGAAAGCACACTTGCAAAAAAGGGGCTGTTGATGGTGTGGGATTACAAGCGATTTTCTTTTTTAAAAACACCATTTATGTCCTTATATTGTATTTCCAATAAGAAAAGGGAAGGACAGAAGTGAAGCAGACACTTCCTTGAGGTTGGCTGATGGGTGACAACTAAATGTCAGTTCCCATTTTTGTCAGGCAACATGGCTCACTGCGGTTTTGAAATTTATTCTGAATCCTCTGCTGGCACTTTTTACATCCTCAGATGGGTTCCAAGAAAGGGGTGATTAGAAATGTGGCATCCAGGCCAGGTGCGGTGGCTCATGCCTGTAATCTCAGCACTTTGGGAGGCCAAGGCTGGTGGATCACTTGAGGTCGGGAGTTCGAGACCAGGAGGCTGAGGCAGGAGAATCTCTTGAACCCAGTTTCAGTGAGCTGAGATTGCACCACTGTACTCCAGCCTGGGCGACATGGGGAGAGTCCGTCTCAAAAAAAAAAAAAAAAAAGAAAGAAAAGAAAAGAAACATGGCATCCAAATTCCAGGAGGCCTAGACAAACCTGTCCAATTTGCCTGGAAACCATTACTTGGGTTTGTAACCGTTGATTTCATGGGAATATCTAGAATTCCCATATTTTCCCATGTATTTACCACTAGATGCTGCTCTAGGCTGTGATGTGCCTCCTAAACAGGATATGTTTGCCTTTCCTCCTTCCTGGGGGCAAATTATAAATGTTCACCAAAGTGTTTTGTGTTAAGACACACTTATGTGCATTTTTGTTTGTTTGTTTGAGACAGAGTCTTGCTCTGTCGCCTAGGCTGGAGTGCAATGGCATGATCTCTGCTCATTGAAACCTCTGCTTCCCGGGTTCAAACAATTCTCTTGCCTCAGCCTTCCAAGTAGCTGAGATTACAGGCGCACGCCACCACGCCCAGCTAATTTTTGTATTTTTAGTAGAGACGGGTTTTCCCCATGTTGGCCACGCTGGTCTCGGACTCATGACCTCAGGTAATCTGCCTGCCTTAGCCTCCCAAAGTGCTAAGATTACAGGCGTGAGCCACCGTGCCCGGCTGACTTGTGTGCATTATTATGCAAAGTAAAGCCCAGCACCTTTTCTACACAGTTACTTGCTCTCTCTATTAAGTAAACATTTGAGCAGGGAGTTGGAACTAAGCTCTATTGAGTGTCTTCTCTGGGCCAGGCTGGTTTTATACCTTTTTTCATATAATCTCTGTGTTGGATATCTCCTGTTTGCCCCTCCAGATTGTCTCTGCACTCAACCCCCAGAAGCTGAGCCTTTGAGACAGCATCAGCAAGCTCCTTCCTCCTCTGGCTTCCCCTGGCACCAGCAGGAGGTGACAGGCCGCAGGTGAGTGCATGCTCCCTGGTTCCCTCTCCAGAGCCTCCACTGACTGGCTGTGGGCAGCACTGAAGGTCCCATTTCCATACAGGTGTGCCCTGCACACAGTCTCTCTGTCTCCGGGTTCTGAAAACCACTCCCCTCGCTGGCCCCTTTATGCCCAGGGGAGGCAATGGCCCTATTGTTCCTAGTCCCGGAGTACTGGAGTACTGCACTATCCCTCATGGTTACTCTACACCTTACCCTCACCTTTGTAAATAGTGCTTTTATTAAACTCTCCTCAAATTACCCAACCGAGGGTGTCATCTGTTTTCTTCAGAACCCTGACTGATAGAATCCTTAAAGAGATAGGGAGTAACTCATCCAAGTTTGAGTGTTAGTAGGTGGCATAACCAGGCTTGGAAACAGGTCTGTCTGCATTCAAAGCTCATGCTTCTTTTGCCAGATCAGATTACATTGCCCAAGAAGGAGCCGGCTTGAAGAGCAAGCAAGTTGGGCACCTGAGATGAGATCCAGCACTGGGAGTAGAAAATGAACTCTGCTTGTGCTCCATGCCCTAGACCACGGCATGGCCAGGGTCCGTCCCCATGTCTGTGTTTCCTAAAGTTGGTGTGCACCCTCCTCATTATTCAGCTGTCATTGCATTTGCCTGGAAAGACTTCACTTGCAGAGCCCGGAGCAGCCAGCTTAATAGCTCCTGTGGTGATTTTTAAAACATGTCCACATGTCCTTGGAGATTCTTTACATCAATTAGTGGAGTCGAAGGCCAGACGTTGTGGCTCACGTCTGAAATCCCAGCACTTTGGGAGGCTGAGGTGGGCGGATCACCTGAGGTTGAGAGTTCGAGACCAACCTGGCCAACATGGTAAAACCCTGTCTCTACTAAAAATACAAAAATTAGCCAGGTGTGGTGATGGGTGCCTGTAATCCCAGCTACTCGGGTGGCCAAGGCGGAGAATCGCTTGAACCTGGGAGGCAGAGGTTGCAGTGAGCTCAGATCATGCCATTGCATTCCAGCCTGGGTGACAAGAGTGAAACTCCATCTCAAAAAAAAAAAAAGAAAAAAGAATGGAGTCCACTTTCCCTTCCCTTGAATATGGGCTGCTTCTAGTAATTAGCTTTTAACAAATGGGATACAGAGGAACTGATGCAACATGACTTCTGAGGCCAGGTTATAAGAGTAGATCAGCTGCCACCCAGGCTTTCTCTCCTTGGGACACTCATACATAGATCCAGGTGCTGTGATGCGAGGAAACCTAGGCCACACAGGGAGAGGCATATATAGGTGATCCAGCTGAAATCCCAGCTGTGAGGAAGCCTGCAGGCCCCAGCATGGCTTGACTACAACTGCCTGAAAGATCCCAGCAAGAACTGCCTCGCTGAGCCCAGTCAACTGCAGGAACAGAGTGAGGTAATAAAATGATTGCTGTTGCTTTAAGTCACTACATTTTGGGATAATGTATGCGGAGCAATAAAAAATTGATAAACTCTCTTTTTCAGAGGACTAGTGGAGCCACCAATATTGACTCTCTTTGGGGTGTCCAATGCCTCCTGTGAGACTGCTCTTCTTTAATCCTCTTGAAAATCTCCAAATCACCAATCGATAGCCCCACTACGACCTTGCCCTGGATTTTGTTATTCGACACTTGAAAAGTCGATAACTTCTTGGAATTAAATGTATCTGAATTTAAAAAAAAGTTCTAGAACATACTTTTGTCACCTCATAATATATTGTTGACAACTTTCCAAGTGAATACATATAGATATCCTGTTATTAAAACAGCTCCCACTGGGTGCGGTGGCTCACACCTGTAATCCCAGCATTTGGGAAGCCAAGGTGGGTCGATGATTTGAAGTCAGGAATTCAAGACTAGTCTGGCCAACATGGTGAAACCCTGTCTCTACTAAAAGTACAAAACTTAGCTGGGCCTGGTGGCATGAGCCTGTAATCCCAGCTACTTTGGAGACTGAGGCAGGAGAATCACTTGAACCTGGGAGGCGGAGGTTGCAGTGAGCCAAGATCGTGCCACTGCACTCCAGCCTGGGTAACAGAGTGAGATTCTGTCTCAAAAACAAAAACAAAATAAATAAGTAAATAAAAGAGCTCCAGGTTTTAAGGGATTTCCCAAGCCAAATATGCCACCAGATAACATGCACTTACTACTGGAGATTTTGTTAATTTATTCACTTTTATGTTTATCCTTTCACTCACTCATTCAAAAAACCACGATGGGCTGGGTGCAGTGGCTCATGCCTGTAATCTTAGCACTTTGGGAGGGCAAGGTGGGAGGATAGCCTGAGCCCAGGAATTTGAGACCATCCTGGGCAATATGGCGAGATCTTGTCTCTAAAGAAAACAAACAAACAAACAAACAAAAACCATGATGTATTCACTACATACCTAGTGGTCATTTTTGAGAATATAAAAAGATTCTTAGAATTCTAAGCCTTATTTATTATTTATTTATTTATTTATTGTTTGAGATGAACTCTCGCTCTGTAACCAAGGCTGGAGTGCAGTGGCGTGATCTCGGCTCACTGTAACCTCCACCTGCGGGGTTCAAGCAATTCTTCTGCCTCAGCCTCCTGAGTAACTGGGACTACAGGCATGCACCACCACGCCCAGCTAATTTTTGTATTTTTAGTAGAGACAGGGTTTCACCATATTGGCCAGGCTGGTCTCGAACTCCTGACCTTATGATCTGCCTGCCTCGGCCTCCCAAACTGCTGGGATTACAGGTGTGAGCCACTGTGCCCAGCCTCTAAGCCTAATTTTATAGAGACCATTTTTGCTTAAGTTAACCAGAATCAGTTTTTAATTTTGTAACCAAGAATCCTAAATAGAAGAGCAATTCATATGGAGGTATGAGGTATAAGCAATAGACTCAGGGGAGTGGAGAAGATATGCGACTGGTCTTCTACCCTAGATAGGGTTGAAGATTACTGTGGGAGGTTGCCTTTAAGATGACTCACCATAAATTAGCCAGGTGTGGTGGTGCATGCCTGTAATCCCAGTTACTCGGGATGCTGAGGCAGGAGAATCACTTGAACCCGGGAGGCAGAGGAGCCGAGATCATGCCACTGCACTCCAGCCTGGGCAACAGATTCTCTCTCTCAAAAAAAAAAAAAAAAAAAAAAGATGGTTCGCCAAGATTCCTGCCTCCTGGTGTTCACCCATGTAATCCAGACCCAGTTATTTGCTTCTAACAAAAAGAATATGGCAGAAGTGATGGGATATGACTTTCCTGATTAGGCTATCAAGGACTGTGACTTCTGTCTTTCTCTATGCCTTCTGTGTCTGCATGCTTTGATGCAGCAAGCTGACATGCTGGAGAGCTCCAAATGGCAAGAAATTGAGGTTGATCTCTGACAACAGTTTGTAAGAAACTGAATCCTGTCAACAAGCAGGTGAGTGAGCTTGAACATAGATCCAACCCCAGTCTTCAGATGAGAACGCAGCCTCAATTGACACCTTGACTGCCACCTTGTGAGAGCTGGCACAGAGGACACAAACTGTGCCCAGATTCCTGACCCACCAACACTGTGAGATCGCAAGTGTGTGTTGTTTTAAGTCACTAAGTTGTGGGGTAATGTGTTATGCATCAAGAGATAACTAATACAATAATCATTTGGGGATGGGAACTTGTAAGTTACAGCATGAGGTGATGAAAGAAGCGATGGAACTGTTGTTTAGGTTTGCCTTTAATGAAGTACTCACTGAGGCGAGGCTCTGAGGGATCCAGGGGATGCCACCCAAAACAGCATACAGGAAATGAGTAATTCAAGGACTATGGGTGTCACCATTGATTTGAACTCTGCTGGGCAATTTAAGGAAAGAGGTTGATAAGCAATCCTTCCCTTCTGTTATCTTCTTTGTTTCCTGAAAAGTTTAATCCTAAGGGCATTAGGTAAGACATAGCAAGAAAGGCATTTGTGCCTGGAGAGGAGGGAGCGATGAAGGCATGGAGCGGGATGCTGGAGCCCCGTGGGGTAAGGAAGGCATTAGGATAGGAGGGCTGCATGGCTTTCAGAGTCAGGACTTGAGCTGGATGAGGAGGTTGTCTACATAGGAGGGTGACCTAGCATGAGAAGGATGAGAAGGGCGTCGATGCAGAGGAGTAGCTTGGTGAGAGTATGAGAGCCTGTCTTAGTCTGTTTTGCACTGCTATAACAGAATATCTGAAACTGGATAATTTATAAAGAACGGAAATTTATTTCTCACAGTTCCAGAGGGTGGGAAGCCCAAGATCAAGGTACTGGCATTGTGTGAGGGCCTTCTTGCTGTGTCTTCACATGGTGGAAGGTGGAAGGGTAAGAGGGAAGGAATCCCCATCCCAAGCCCTTTTACAGAGGCATTAATCCACTCATAAGGGTAGAGCCCCCACGATCTGAACACCTCCAAGAAAGCCTCACCTCTTAACACTGTTGCCCTGGAGATTAAGTTTCTGACACACGAATCCTGGGGGAACATTCAGACCATAACAGATTCTGAGCAGGGTAATGAAAGTGTATTAGTTATTTCTTACTGCATAAGAAATTATACTAGGCCAGGTACGGTGGCTCATGCCTGTAATCCCAGCACTTTGGGAGGCCAAGGTGGGCAGATCACAAGGTCAGGAGTTCGA
This sequence comes from Symphalangus syndactylus, assembly GCF_028878055.3. Classification (NCBI taxonomy): domain Eukaryota; kingdom Metazoa; phylum Chordata; class Mammalia; order Primates; family Hylobatidae; genus Symphalangus; species Symphalangus syndactylus. Next base: position 87,388,559 of record NC_072426.2, read on the forward strand.
GACCAGCCTGGCCATCATCATGAAACCCTGTCTCTACTAAAAATACAAAAGAATTAGCCGGGCATGGTGGTGCTCGCCTATAACCCCAGCTACTCGGGAGGCTGAGATAGGAGAATCACTTGACCCTGGGAGGTGGAGGTTGCAGTGAGCGGAGATTGCACCACTACACTCCAGCCTGGGCAACAGAGTGAGACTCTGTCTCAATTAAAAAAAAAAAAAAAGAAAAAAATTACACCAAAACTTAGAAGGTCAAAATGGCAATAATCTTTCACTGTCTCACAGTTCCTGTGGGTCAAGAATTCAGACAGGGCACAGCAGGAATGTTTGTCTCTGTTCTGCAGTGTTTGGGGTCCTGGCTGGCAGATCAAATGATTGAAGGCTGAAATTCTCTTAAGTTTTGACTGAGAGGCTGGAGGATCTGCTTCCAAGGTGGTTTATTTCACACATACCTGGAAAGTTGCTGCTAGCAAGTCAGTTTCTTTCCACATGCGGTCTTTCTACACGTGGCCCCCTCCACAGGACTGCTGAGTATCCTCACAACATGGCAACTAGTTTCTTCTAGAGTGCACACGTCTAGAGAGTGAGACAAACGAAGTTATCCCTTTTACAATCTAGCCTAGAGGGTCATATAGTATCATTTCCATCATACTGTATTCATTAAAAATCAGTTGCTAACCTACAGAATGGGAGAAAATTTTTGCAACCTACTCATCTGACAAAGGGCTAATATACAGAATCTACAATGAACTCAAACAAATTTACAAGAAAAAAACAAACAACCCCATCAAAAAGTGGGCAAAGGACATGAACAGACACTTCTCAAAAGAAGACATTTATGCAGCCAAAAAACACATGAAGAAATGCTCATCATCCCTGGCCATCAGAGAAATGCAAATCAAAACCACAGTGAGATACCATCTCACACCAGTTAGAATGGCCATCATTAAAAAATCAGGAAACAACGGGTGCTGGAGAGGATGTGGAGAAATAGGAACACTTTTACACTGTTGGTGGGACTGTAAACTAGTTCAACCATTGTGGAAGTCAGTGTGGCGATTCCTCAGGGATCTAGAACTAGAAATACCATTTGACCCAGCCATCCCATTACTGGGTATATACCCAAAGGACTATAAATCATGCTGCTAGAAAGACACATGCACACGTATGTTTATTGCGGCACTATTCACAATAGCAAAGAGTTGGAACCAACTAAAATGTCCAACAACAATAGACTGGATTAAGAAAATGTGGCACATACACACCATGGAATACTATGCAGCCATAAAAAATGATGAGTTCATGTCCTTTGTAGGGACATGGATGAAACTGGAAAACATTATTCTCAGTAAACTATCGCAAGGACAAAAAACCAAACACCACATGTTCTCACTCATAGGTGGGAATTGAACAATGAGAACTCATGGACACAGGAAGGGGAACATCACACTCCGGGGACTGTTGTGGGGTTGGGGGAGGGGGGAGGGACAGCATTAAGAGATATACCTAATGCTAAATGACGAGTTAATGGGTGCAGGAAATCAACATGGCACATGGATACATATGTAACAAACCTGCACATTGTGCACATGTACTAAAACCTAAAGTATAAAAAAAAAAAAAAAAAAAATCAGTTGCTAAATCCAGCCCACAATGAATGGGAGGGGAAGTAGGCTGCACCTTTTGAAGACTGATGTATCAAATAATTTTAAGACTACTATGAAGAGCATTCATGTGGAGAGGCAGCCTAGTATGTGGTCTCAAAGCCTGAGCAGAGTAAGGAGGACATACACAGAGCTGGGAAACCAGGCATAGCAGTTCAGAGCCCGAGCAGGATAAAGAAGGCATCCATGTGGGAGAGACAGACTGGCTTGAGGAGTTGAAGCCCAAGTGTGTCTGAGGAGGGTGTCTGTGCTTATATGGGGGTGGCAGCAGTATTGGAAGATGGGTGACATACAGGAGAATGATCATATAAATAAATGTATTAAGAATAATTGGGGCCGGGCGCAGTGGCTCATGCCTGTAATGTCAGCACTTTGGGAGGCCGAGGCAGGCGGATCACCTGAGGTCAAGAGTTCGAGACCAGTCTGACCAACATGGAGAAACCCCATCTCCACTAAAAAGACAAAATTAGCCAGGCATGGTGGTGCATGCTTGTAATCCCAGCTACTCTGGAGGCTGAGGCAGGAGAATTGCTTGAACCTGGGAGGTAGACATTGCAGTGAGCCAAGATCACGTCATTGCACTCCAGCCTGGGCAACAAGAGTGTAACTCCGTCTCGACAATAACAACAACAACAACAACAAGAATAATTGGACCAGGTGTGGTGGCTCATGCCTGCAATCCCAGAACTTTGGGAGGCCAAGGTGGGTAGATCACCTGAGGCCAGGAGTTTAAGACCAGCCTGGCCAACATGGCAAAACCTTGTCTCTACTAAAAACACAAAAATTAGCCAGGCATGATGGTGCATGCCTGTAATCTACTCAGGTGGCTGAGGCAAGAGAATCACTTGAACCCAGGAGGTGGAGGCTGCAGTGAGCTGAGATTGTGCCACTGTACTCTAGCCTAGGTGACAGAGCAAGACTCTGTCTCAAAAATAAATAAATAAATAAAAATAAATAGATAAATAAATAAATACATTACAACCCAGACCAATTAAATCAAAATTTTTGGGGATAGAATCCAGTGTTTTTTAAGGCTTCCATGTGATTCCAATGTGCAGGTGAGATTGAGAACCACAGTTCTAGTAGTAGGTCTGGATTCAGCACTGGGTGGGGATGTACAGAATTCAACTCCTCTGGCAGGTCATTCCTCTAGTGAGGTCTCTAAGAACTCTTCAGGCAAGGTGACTCCTCAGACAACCAAGGCTCAGTGCAGTTCTGTAAGCCTCAGTGCACTTTTGAGAATCCTCCTATTTACTCATCATTGCCTTTACTTCAACCTAAGAAACTTGGTGAGGCCATGAATTCAACCGATACTGTCATTTATCAAACTATTGCTCAAACTTCAGGTCCAATTTTTGGCTACCTCAGCCCTGTGGCTATTCTTTTTTTTTTTTTTTTTTTTTTTTGAGACAGAGTCTCGCTCTGTCGCCCAGGCTGGAGAGCAGTGGTGCAATCTCGGCTCACTGCAAGCTTCGCCTCCAGGGTTCACGCCATTCTCCTGCCTCAGCCTCTCTGAGTAGCTGGGACTACAGGCGGCCGCCACCACGCCCGGCTAATTTTTTTTTTTTTTTTTTTTTTGAGACAGAGTCTCGCTTTTTCACCTAGGCTGGAGTGCAGTGGCGTGATCTCGGCTCACTGCAAGCTCCGCTTCCCGGGTTCACGCCATTCTCCTGCCTCAGCCTCTCTGAGTAGCTGGGACTACAGGCGCCCGCCACCACACCCGGCTAATTTTTTTGTATTTTTAGTAGAGACGGGGTTTCCACCGTGGTCTCGATCTCCTGACCTCGTGATCCGCCCGCCTCAGCCTCCCAAAGTGCTGGGATTACAAGCGTGAGCCACTGCGCCCAGCCTCGCCCGGCTAATTTTTTGTATTTTTAGTAGAGACGGGGTTTCACCATGTTAGCCAGGATGGTCTTGATCTCCTGACCTCGTGATCTGCCCGCCTCGGCCTCCCAAAGTGCTGGGATTACAGGTGTGAGCCACCACGCCCGGCCCCCTGTGGCTATTCTTTTAACACAATCACAGAAAGTCACTGGACCATGCTTTAGATTGAGAATTTATAGCATATTCTTTGCCTTTCTTTTTTTTTTTAAACTTGAAATAATCTCAGATTCCCTCCCCCCTCCCAACCAAGAAGCATCTGAGAGTAAGTTGCTGATGTGATTATCCCCTAATACTTTAGTGCAACCTTTCTCAACCAGGGTCCCTCATGTGAATGACAGAATGAAAACCATTTGAACTAAAAAAAAAAAAAAAAAAAAAATCACCTCACCAGGAACTGAATTAGCCAGAACCTTGATCTTGGACTTCCCAGGCTCCGGAACTGTGAGAGTTAAATTTCTGTTGTTTAAGCCACCCAATCTATCATATTTTGTTTTAGCAGCCCAAGTTGATTAACATAAGGCCTCTTAAGGAAAGGCTTGGAGGAAATGCTACACTGTGTACTCAGAAAGTTATTGTAGGCTCTTTCCTTCAGGGTGCATTTATTCAAGGGGCTCTGGACCTGAGAGCTGACAGGGGCTTGGAAATTGGGACAAAAACTGTTTCTTTTTATCATGATGGCTTGAGTCAAGCCTCTGTTTGCCAGACTTCGAGTTTTTCAGTTATACCTGAACCTGTAGAAACATAATGAGCTGTACATCTCTCCCTTCCTGGTTTGTTGATGGCTGCCTTCTTGCTTTATCCTCACATGGCCGAGGTGCATGTATGTGAAGAGAGAGATCTCCTTCTCTTCCTCTTCTTATAAGGCCAATAATCCCATCATGACAGCCCCATCCTTATGACCTAAACTAACCCTAGTTACTTTCCAAAGGCCACATCTCTAAATACTATCATATTGGGGGTTTGGGTTTCAACATATGAATTTTGGGGAGAACACATTCAGTTTATAGTATTATGCCCCTGGCACCCTAAAAGTGCACTGAGGTTTACAGTAGCTCAAACTGTAATTTTCATTCATTCTTCCCATCCCACCAGTCCCAAAAGTCTTAATTTGGTCCAGCAACAACTGTAAAGTCTAAAGTCCAAAGTTTTGTTTTTTTTTTTGAGACAGAGTCTCGCTGTTGCCCAGACTGGAGTGCAGTGGCGCAATTTCGGCTCACTGCAGGCTCCGCCCTGCGGGGTTCACACCATTCTCCTGCCTCAGCCTCCCGAGTAGCTGGGACTACAGGCGCCCGCCACCTCGCCTGGCTAATTTTTTGTATTGTTAGTAGAGATGGGGTTTCACCGTGTTAGCCAGGATGGTCTCAATCTCCTGACCTCGTGATCCGTCTGCCTTGGCCTTCCAAAGTGCTGGGATTACAGGCATGAGCCACTGCGCCCGGTCTAAAGTCCAAAGTTTCATCTAGACTAGTATGGGTGAGACTTGAGGTGCACTTTATCCTGAGGCAAAATTCCTCTCCAGTGTTCAACCTGTGAAACCAGACAAATACAATGATGGAAAAGGCATAGGATAAACATTACAACTTCCAAAAGGAAGAAATAGGAGGCTAGGTGCAGTGGCTCATGCCTGGAATCCCAGCACTTTGGGAGGCCAAGGCAGGTGGCTCACCTGAGGTCAGGAGTTCAAGACCAGCCTGGTCAACATGGTGAAACCCTGTCTCTACTGAAAATACAAAATTAGCTGGGCATGGTGGCACATGCTTGTAATCTCAGCTACTAGGGAGGCTGAGTCAGGAGAATTGCTTGAACCCGGGAGGTGGAGGTTGCAGTGAGCCGAGATTGTGCCATTGCACTCCAGCACAAGAGCGAAACTCCGTCTCAAAAAAAAAAAAAAAGAAAGAAATAGGAAAGAAGGACAGGGTGATGCGTCCTAAGCAAGTCCAAAACTTAGCAAGGTGTGTTCCATTTGATCTTAGGTCTGAGAATAATCCTCTTTGGTTTGATGCTCTGCTGTGTAGACCCACTGGGGTGTTGATCCACCTTCAGGGCTCACTGGGACAGTGGTCTTGCCTCTGCAGCTCTGCCAGGCAGGGTGTGACCTCCAAGGCTCTGGGCAGCCTAGTCTGAAGGCTTTGCATGATGATTCCACCCCCAAGACTTTAAGTGGTGGCCATCCGGCCATTTGAAATTGAGGCAGGTCTCTGAATCGCCATTGGGGTTCTCAAGGTCATTTTTCCAACTTTTTGAAGAAAAACACACATTTTGCAGCCAAATAGCTCCATTGTCCTGTCTTACAGAATCTAAGAAGTCCCACAGTTTTTCTTCATTTCATCCCATATCTGTCCCCTTTTATTCAAACTGGCAAAGTGATAGTCTGGTCACACCCTTAGTGTTCCTTCAGAACAAGCTTTCTAATTTTTTGCAATACAAACAGGCTGAGGATCATCCAAATTTTCAAGTTCTGGTGTTTTTTGCTTAACAATTCCTTTTTCAATTCATCTCTCTCTTCTCACACTTTACCGTAAGCAATGAGGAGGAACCAAGCCACTCCTTCAACACTTTGCTTAGAAATATCCTCAGCTAAATATCCAATTTTATCACCCACAAGTTCTATCTTCCACAAAACACAGGAACATTGAAATTCAGCCAAGTTCTTTGCCATTTTATTATGAGGATCATCATTCCTTCAGTTTCCAATAACACGTTCCTTATTTCTGCCTGTGACTTCAACAGGATTTCCCTTAATGTCCATATTTCTAATACTTACCTCAAAACTCTTGCAGCCTCTCCCCACTGTCCAGTTCCAAAGGTGCCTCCATATGTTTAGGTATTTGTTACAGCAACACCCCACTTCTTTTTTTTTTTTTTTTTTGAGACGGAGTCTTGCTCTGTCTCCCAGGCGGGAGTGCAATGGTGTGATCTCGGCTCACTGCAAGCTCCGCCTCCCGGGTTCATGCCATTCTCCTGCCTCAGCCTCCCGAGTAGCTGGGACTACAGGCGCCTGCCAACACGTCCGGCTAATTTTTTGTATTTTTAGTAGAGATGGGGTTTCACTGTGTTAGCCAGGATGGTCTCGATCTCCTGACCTCGTGATCCGCCCGCCTCGGCCTCCCAAAGTGCTGGGATTACAGGCTTGAGCCACCACGCCCGGCCAACACCCCACTTCTTAGTACCAAAATCTGTATTAATGTGGGTTCCCCAAGTAAAAAGAACCATAAATAAATATATATACATATATGTATATATGATGTGTGTTTACATAGCATATATGCGTATATATACATATATAAATACATATACATATATACATTTATATATGTACATATATATACATTTGTGTGTACACACACACAGAGATTTATTTGAGACAATATCTGGCTCTATCACTCAGTCTGGAGTGCAGTGGTGCAATCTAAGCTTACTACAACCTCTGCCTTCTGAGCTCAAGCCATCCTCCCACCCTCAGCCTCCCTAGTAGCTGGGACTACAGGCACACACCACCATGCCCTGCTAATTTTTGTATTTTTTGTAGGGAGGGGGTTTCACTGTTTAGCTCAGGATGCTCATGAACTCAAGCGATCTGCCCATGTCAGCCTCCCGAAGTGCTGGGATTACAGGTGTGAGCTATCATGCCCAGCAAGAGATTTATTAAAAGGAATTTGCTCACATGAGTATAGAGGCTGAGAAGTCCCAAGACCTGCAGTTGGCAAGCTGGAGCCCCAGGAAAGTTAATGGTGTGAGTTCTAGTTCATGACTCAGTCCAAAGACAGGAGAAGACTGATGTCCCAGGTCACAGACAGTCAAGTAGAAACAGTAAAGTTTATGGATGAGTTCCACTCACATTGGAGAGGGCCATCTGCTTTACTAAGTCTACTGGTTCAAATGCTAATCTCATCCGGAAACACTCTCACAGACATACCCAGAATAATGTTTTTTGTTTGTTTGTTTGTTTTTGTTTTGTTTTGTTTTGTTTTTTTGAGATGGAGTCTTGCTCTGTTGCCCAGGTCAGAGTGCAGTGGCATGATCTCGGCTTACCACAACTTCTGTCTCCTGGGTTCAAGCGATTCTCCTGCCTCAGTCTCCCAGGTAGCTGGGACTACAGGTGTGCACCACCATGCCTGGCTAATTTTTGTATTTTTAGTACAGATGGGGTTTCACTATGTTGGCCAGGCTCATCTCAAACTCCTGACCTCCTGATCCGCCTGTCTTGGTCTCCCAAAGTGCTGGGATTACAGGTGTGAGCCACCATGCCAGGTCCCCAGAATAATGTTTAACTAAATATCTAGGCAACCCATGGCTTAGTCAAGTTGACACATAGAATTAACCACTACAGCCCTACAAGTTTTTTCCAGATTAACTGTGCAGTGGAGGAAAAAAATAATTTTATCTGAGATTATGGGACACTATAATGAGCTCTAACTCTATTTTCTGGGGATCCAGAACACCTCTTTGATCCACTGGTAGAAGTTGAGTTCATGGTGATCAGGCGACGAATGGTGTTTTAGCTTGATTCTGAGGCACTATAGGCTTTCCCCATCCCAGTGACATCAGGCCTGGAGATACGCCAGATATCAGAGACCAGAAAGGCCAATTGTGATATCATGTGTTACTGTCCTGTGGAAAAACCACACATCCATCCTCCATAGAGGGCAGACTTACTTTGGTCAATGTAGTGTGAGCATTAGTGACATGTCACTTCTGAGCAGAAGGTTTAAGGCAGTGTGTATTTTGCCATCTCTGTTTTTCCTCTGGCAACATCTAGATTGGGCCTACTGTCAGCCTGGGTACCCAAATAAAGATGGCCTGAAGCAGAGCTGAAGTTACTCCAAGATGGACATACAATATGAGAAAGAAAAATTTTCATTGTAAGCCTCTGACATTTGGGTCATTTGTTACTTCAGTATAACTTAGCCTAAGCTGACTGATACATGCTGAAAACTGTTCTGGAGTTATTCCCACTTTCCTGAATAGCCATATATAGCCATTGTGAGAATCACCACAATAACCCCCTTAGTTCATGCAATGAAGACATCCAAGTGGAAACCCCGGAGCTAATTATCTGTGCCAAAATTGTAAATCAAAATCAATACTGAATTGCTGGGAGAATCACGAAGATGCATGGTGGTGATTTGCGTCACAACCCATTCTATTCATCTGTTTGATCATTGTCAATATAGGCTGAGCACAGTAGCTCAAGCCTGTAATCCCAGCACTTTGGGAGGCCGAGGCGGGAGGATCGCCTGAGGTCAGGATTTCAAAACCAGCCTGGCCAACATGGTGAAACCCTGCCTCTACCAAAAATACAAAAATTAGCTGGACATGGTGGCACGTGCCTGTAGTCCCAGCTATTCGGGAGGCTGAGGCAGGATAATCACTTGAACATGGGAGATGCAGGTTGCAGTGAAATGAGATCATACCATTGCACTCCAGCCTGGATGACAAGAGTGAAACTCCATATCAAAATAAATAAATAAATAATTGTCAATATATGTATGTCTCATTTCCCTAACTGTATTATTTTGTTCACTATTCCATATATATTTTGGAGTAGGAATTACGCATCAGGTGCTGTGCAAGGTCCTGAGGGTCACAGAAAGAATAAAGCCAGATTATCCCGCCCTTGAGTAACTCAATCGAGGTAGCACTTGACTGGATGTGTATTGTATAGTGAGCTAGATGTATATTGTTTATATAGTGAGCAGTGTTTAAATAAAATTAGAATTAGTTGGCAACATTTAAAAATCAAGAGACTTCACATGAAAAGCTAGATTAATCATTTCTTTTGAAATATGGAAAGATCTGGCAGTTCTGGGTCCTCTCTGTCCCACGGCTATTGTCAGCTGGAGGGGAGCATCTGTCATCCCTTTTGGCAGGGCCTGAGTTTGCCCAGTTCCCTGCAGGCCCCACCACCCCCTCCACCACAGAGAGAGAAGGCACAGCTTGGCACAGGACCAGTTCCTGCCCTTCCAAACCACATGGGTGGCTTTGCCTTTACATGGTTGCTGCAAACAAAACAAACAGTCCTAACTGCCAGTCATTTAAAAAGGAATAGTATTCCTCGCCAGATTATTAGGGGGGCATGGTGGCAGGCGCCTGTAATGCCAGCTACTCAGGAGGCTGAGGCATAAGAATCACTTGAACCCAGGAGGCAGAGATTGCAGTAAGCCGAGATCGCACCACTGCACTCCAGCCTGGGCAACACAGTGAGACCCTGTCTGGAAAAAAAAAAAAAGGATAATATTTCTCTTTCTATGGCAGGAATACTGGATACACTAACAGAGGTGGATGCTCTGAGGCTCTGAGGCTTCAGTCTGCAGGACCTCCCCTCAGCCCATCTTCTTGCCAGGTACTAGGTAGTTCATATTAAAACAGATGTAGCTTTTAGGCTAAGTGTGGTGGCTCACGCCTGTAATCCCAACATTTTGGGAGGATGAGGTGAGTGGATTGCTTGAGTCCAGGAGTTTGATACCAGCCTGGGCAACATAGTGAGACCCCTGTCTCTACAGAAAACAGAAAAAAATAGCCAGCCAGCCTGGGCAACACAGTGAGACCCACCTCTATAAAAAAAATAAAAAAAATTAGCTGGGCATGGTGGTGCATGCCTGTAGTCCCTGCTACTTGGGAGGCTGAGGCAGGAGGATCAATTGAGCCCAGGTGGTGAAGGCTACAGTAAGCCATGATTGTGCAACTACACTCCAGCCTAGGTGACAGAGCAAGACTCTGTCTCAAAAAAACAAACCCAAACAATGTAATTTTTAAAATAATAGACTTAATTAGCCGGGTGTGGTGGCACGTGCCTATAGTCCCAGCTACTCGGGAGGTTGAGGCAAGAGAATCGCTTGAACCCGGGAGGCGGAGGTTGCAGTGAGCCGAGATTGTGCCACTGCACTCCAGCCTGGGTGACAGAGTGAGACTCTGTCTCTAAATAAATAAATAAATAAATAAATAAATAGACTGACTTTATTTTTAGAACCGTTTTAGATTTACAGAAAAATTGGCTGGGCACGGTGACTCACGCCTGTAATCCCAGCACTCTGGGAGGCCGAGGCAGGCAGATCACTTGAGATCAGGAGTTTGAGACCAGCCTGGCCAACATGGCGAAACCTCGTTTTTACTAAAAATACAAAAATTAGCTCGGCATTGTGGTGGGCGCCTGTAATCCCAGATACTCGGGAGGCGGAGGTTGCAGTGAGCTGGGAGCTGAGATCACGCCACTGCACTCCAGCCTGGGGGACAGAGCGAGACTCCATCTAAAAAAAAAAAAAAAAAAAAGATTTACAGAAAAATTGACAAAATAGTACAGAAAATTTCCGTATACCTTACATCCAGTTTCCCCTATTATTAATATCTTACATTAGTATGGTATACCTGTTAAAATTAATGAACAAATATGGATATAATATCACTAACTAAAGTCCATACTTTATTCAGTTTTTCTTAATTTTTACCTAATAGCCTTCTCATGTTGCAGGAGCCCATCCAGGATACCATATTACATTTACTTGTCACGTCCCCTTAAGCTGCTCTTAGCTGGGATAGTTTGTCTGACTTTCCTTATTTTAATGACTATGACAATTTTTTTTTGAGACAGCGTCTGGCTCTGTCATCCAGACTGGTATACAGTGGCCTGATCTTGGCCCATTGCAACCTCCACCTCCCAGGCTCAAGCCATCCTCCCACCTCAGCCTCCTAAGTAGCTGGGACTACATGTGTGCACCACTACACTGGCTAATTTTTTTGTATTTTTTGTAGAGATGGGGTTTCACCATGTTCCCCAGGCTGGTCTTGAACTTCTGAGCTCAAACTATCCACCTGCCTCAGCCTCCCACAGTGCTGGAATTACAGGTATGACCCCACTGCACCTGGCTGACCATGACAATTTTAAGGGGTACTTTAAGTTCAGTGTTTTTGTTGTTGTTGTTGTGTTGTGTTTTGTTTTTTTTCTTTTTTTAGACAGAGTCTTGCTCTGTCACCCAGGCTGGAGTGCAGTGGCATGATCTCAGCTCACTACAACCTCCGCCTCCCAGGTTCAGGTGATTCTCCTGCCTCAGCCTCCATAGTAGCTGGCATTACAGGTGCCCACTGCCGCCCCCGGGTAATTTTTGTATTTTAGGGTATATACTCTCAAAATGACCTATCAACATGACATATCAATGACTTGATCACTTGGCTGAGGTAGTATTTGTCAGGTTTCTCCATGTAGTTTTTTTTCTCTTTTTCTACATGTACTCTTTGGAAGGAAGTCACTAAGTACAACCTACACTGAAGGAGTGTGGAGTAATGTTCCCTTCCCTGAGGGCACAGTAGCCATATTAATTATTTGGTATTCTTCTGCACGGGAGATTTATCTGTAATTCTCCTTTTATCTATCCAATCATGTATTTATATTGGTACAGACTCACAGATATTTATTTTAAACTTTGGTTCATAATCCAATATTTTATTGAATTTGTTTCTTAAATTGTTCCTGCTTTGGCCACTGGGAGCTCTTTTCCATTTGTCTTTGTTGTTGTTGTTTTTGAGACTGGGTCTCATTCTGTTGCCAAGGCTGGAGTGCAGGCGTGCGATCTTGGTTCATTGCAGCCTCAACCTCCTGGACTGAAGTGATCCTTCTACTTTAGCCTCCTGAGTAATAGTGACTACAGATAGGCACCACAGACATGTGCCACTATGCCTGGCTAATTTTTGTAGTTTTTGTAGAAATGAGGTTTTACCATGTTGCCCAAGTTGGTCTTGAATTCCTGAGCTCAGGCAATCCACCCGCCTCAGCCTCCCAAAGGTGCTGGGATTACAGGCATGTGCTATTGCGTCTGGCTCATTTGCTTTTTTGACATAGCGTCAGCATTGGATTTTTCGGTTTTTGTTTTTTAGTACTCCCTTACTTTCTGACACTACAAGGTACTCCAGGACCATCTTATGTATTTCCTACCCTCAGTCCTAGAATCAGCCGTTTCTCCTAGGGGCCCTAGTTCCTTTTATTAGAGAATGGTATTAGAACGAAGATCTGAGAACTAGCTAGGTATAATTTTTATTTTTTATATGTTGCTACACTAAAGAACAAAAATGATCATTAAAAATTATTATTACTATTATTATTTTGAGACGGAGTCTTGCACTGTCACCCAGGCTGGAGTGTAGTGGCGCCATCTCTGCTCACTGCAACCTCCGCCTTCCGGGTTCAAGCAATTCTCCTGCCTCAGCCACTCCAGTAGCTGAGATTACAGGTGCCTGCCACCACACTTGGCTAATTTTTTGTATTTTTTTAGTAGAGGTGGGGTTTCACTATGTTGGTCAGGCTGATCTTGAACTCCTGACCTCGTGATCTGCCCACTTCGGCCTCCTAAAGTGTTGGGATTACAGGCATGAGCCACTGTGCCTTGCCTATTTTTCTTTTTTTTAATTTAAAAACTGTCGAAGGCCGGGCACGGTGGCTCACGCCTGTAATTCCAGCACCTTGGGAGGTCGAGGCAGGTGGATCACTCGAGGCCAGGAGTTTGAGACCAGCCTGGCCAACATGGTGAAAGACCGTTTCTACCAAAAATACAAAAAAAAAAAAGCTAGGCATGGTGGCACATGCCTGTAATCCCAGCTACTTGGGAGGCTGAGGCAGGAGAATCACTTGAACCCAGAGGTGGAGGTTGCAGTGAGCCGAGATGGTGCCGCTGCACTCCAGCCTGGGTGACAGAGCAAGACTCCATCTCAGACGAACAAACAAACAAACAAACAAACAAACTGTTGAGGGCCAGGCGTGGTGGTTCATGCCTGTAATCCCAGCACTTTGGGAGGCCGAGTTGGGAGGATCACGAGGTCAGGAGTTCGAGACCAGTCTGACCAATATGTTGAAACCCTGTCTCTACTAAAGATACAAAAATAAGCTGGGTGTGGTGGCGTGCCTGTAATCCCAGCTACTTAGGAGGCTGAGGCAGGAGAATCTCTTGAACCCGGGAGGCGGAGGTTTCAGTGAGCTGAGATAGCGCCATTGCAGTCCAACCTGGGCGACAGAGCGCGACTCTGTCTCAAAAAACAACAACAACAACAACAACAAAACTGTTGCATCCCCAGGGCCAAGCACCTCAGATTGGCCTGTGTCCAACCTCAGAATCCCTGTCCTGCCTTTCCTTTGGCAGTCAGGCTTAGATGCTGTTTGGCAGCCTTCCTTCAGGTGGGTACCAGCCTGGCTCAGGTGGGTACCAGCCTGGCTCAGGTGGGCACTGATGAAACAAGTGCACAAAGGAAGGAGAAGCTAATATTGTGGGAGGGGCCGAAAGAAATCTTAAACCTTTAGAGCGGCTCAGGAAGAGCAGGAAGTGCTTCTGAAAAACAGACACTGTGGCTGCCGGCTGTTTTAGATTCCCCAGCCCCAACTTGCTCTGGAGACCTCCAGCCCCCAACCTGCTGCCTGGTACATGAAAGGCCTCCATCAGCATCTGCTGAGCATCTCACTCCATTGCTGTGGAGCAACCCACAGGATATAAGCAGAGCCCTTAACGTGGGAAGCCCCAAAGTAGTTCTCCAGCCTTACCACTCATTTTATGTGGAAGAATCCTGCAAGGTTTTTGAGTCCTAGGATTTATTATGCATGCCTTCCAATGTCTGGAGATTTCTTGGTGGCATCTCCAGTCAAAAGAACATTTGGCGAATTACCTTGGAAGTGAAGTCATCGCAGGTGTCCTGGAGCACTGCCCAGTCAGCAAGGTAATGCTATGAATTGTGAGAATCCACTGGCCTAACAGGGTAGAGGGAAGGATATAAAGTGAAGTCAAGGCCCTGCCCCAGGAGTGTGTCAGCCATGGGGACGGAGACAACCCCTAGGCAGTGGGCGCCACATCAGAAGGCTCACCAAGTTGCTGGTGAGGCTGGGAGGTGAGGACCCCTGGCTGCCACGGAGGAAGGGTGAAAGGAAATAATTTGGGTCGGGGTGGGTGTAGAGAAAGGGGATACTCCCATAGCCAAGCTCACTGCTAGTAAGAAACTAGCTGTACAGCCCAAGCTGCCTGCTGGGGAACAGCAAGTGGGCCAGCAAGGGGCATAAGCAGGGAAGTGGGTATTGGGAAGGTGCTGAACAAGATTCCTAAACCTGGGGTTGGGCAAACTTCATGGGGGAGCCTGAAACAAGGTGCACACAAAACCAGAAGGACATGCACATTTTTCAGGTGACAGAAACTTAACAAAACATGTCCTGACTGGGCGCAGTGGCTCACACCTGTAATCCCAGCACTCTGGAAGGCCGAGGTGGGCGGATCACGAGATCAGGAGTTCAAGACCAGCTTGGCCAACATGGTGAAACCCCGTCTCTACTAAAAATACAAAAATTAGCCAGGTATGGTGGCGCATGCCTGTAATCCCAGCTACTCCAGAGACTGAGGCAGGAGAATTGCTTAAACCTGGGTGGGGGCGGAGGTTGTAGTGAGCCGAGATCGCGCCACTGCACTCCAGCCTAGGCGACAGAGCAAGATTCCGTCTTGTTAAAAAAATAATAAAATAAAATAAACATATCTGTTTCTCAAAGGTTGAGGCTGTTAGCACCACGGAATGTAGGCACCAAAGTCTGTAAGTGGTGGCAAATCCTTGCCTCCTCAGAAGAAAGCATTCCACCAAGTGGCATAAGATGGGGAGGGAGAGAGGCAAGTTTTAGAGCAGAAGTGAAAGTTTTATTAAAGTTTTAGAGCAGGAATCAAAGTAAAAGCACATGGCCGGGTGCGGTGGCTCACACCTGTAATCCCAGTGAGAAGTGAAGCCAGCTGGACTTGCTGGGTCGAGTGAGGATTTGGGGAACTTTCCTGTCTTACAAGAGGATTGTAAAACGCACCAATCAGCACTCTGTAAAACGCACCAATCAGCAGGATTCTAAAAGTAGCCAATCTGCGGGGAGGATTGAAAAAAGGACACTCTGATAGGACAGAAACAGAACATGGAGGGGGGTGGGAGTGGGGCTGGGGGTGGGGATGGGGTTGGGGGAGTGGGGACAATAAGGGAATAAAAGCTGGCCACCCCCCAGCCAGCAGTGGCAACCCGCTCGGGTCTCCTTCCACGCTGTGGCAGCTTTGTCCTTTTGCTCTTCACAAGAAACCTTGCTACTACTCACTCTTTGGGTCCATGCCATCTTCAGGAGCGGTAACACTCACCTCCCAAGGTCCCCGGCTGCATTCTTGAAGTCAGCGAGACCACCAACCAACTCTGGACACACCAGCACTTTGGGAGGCCGAGGCAGGTGGATTATCTGAGGTCAGGAGTTCAAGACCAGCCTGGCCAAAGTGGTGAAACCCCATGGCTACTAAAAATACAAAAATTAGCTGGGCGCGGTGGTGCACGCCTGTAATCCCAGCTACTTGGGAGGCTGAGGCAGGGGAATCGCTTGAACCTGGGAGGTGGCAGTTGCAGTGAGTGGAGGTCGCACCACTGCACTGCAGCTTGGGTGATAAAGATTCTCACACAAAAAATAATTAAAATAAAAAGTTTTAGGCCGGGCGCGGTGGCTCACGCTTGTAATCCCAGCACTTTGGGAGGCCGAGGCACGCGGATCACGAGGTCAGGAGATCGAGACCACGGTGAAACCCCGTCTCTACTAAAAATACAAAAAATTAGCCGGGCGTGGTGGCGGGAGCCTGTAGTCCCAGCTACTCGGAGAGGCTGAGGCAGGAGAATGGCGTGAACCCGGGATGCGGAGCTTGCAGTGAGCCGAGATCGCGCCACTGCACTCCAGCCTGGGCGACAGAGCGAGACTCTGTCTCAAAAAAAAAAAACAAAAAAAGTTTTAGAGTAGGAACAAAATTAAAAGTACACTTGGAAGAGGGCCAAGTGGGCGACTTGAGAGATTCAAGTGCACGGTTTGGCCTTCGACTTGGAATCTTATAAGTTGGCATGCTTGGTGGGTGTGTGGGGTGGTTGCATCCCTTCTCCCCTGATTCTTCCCTTGGGGTGGCCTGCCAGTACTTGGGAGGGGCCCCTGGCACAGTGTGTTTACTGAAGTGGTGTGCATGCTCACCAGGTGTTTTTCTCTTACCCGTTGAGTGTTCCCAGAGATAACTCATATGCCAGTTAAACTCCACCATTTTGTTTCTCAGTTCATATGCTTGAGCCTACTCGCCCAACTCCTGAGATCTAATTGGGAAGCTGATCACCAGTTTTGGGTTTTTCTATCTATTGGGGAGACTGCCTTTCTCTGGCGCTGGGTGAGATCAATTACTATTTTAGACAGCTTAACAGCCTCCTGACGATCACCTGATGGTCTTCTGATATTCCTAGGGTTGGAGGTGGGGCTCTCCTGCCCTGCTTATGTCTGCTGCTACCCACTGTAACAACACTGCCACGCAGGCTCTGCATCAGGAGACCCACTGTGGCTTCTGGACAACACGAGATGAAACCCAGATTGCCCAGGACCTT
Organism: Symphalangus syndactylus; assembly: GCF_028878055.3. Lineage (NCBI taxonomy): Eukaryota > Metazoa > Chordata > Mammalia > Primates > Hylobatidae > Symphalangus > Symphalangus syndactylus. The sequence continues at coordinate 87,405,484 of NC_072426.2, forward strand.
CTGCTTGTCAACTGACCAGGAGTCCTGTGGCTATCTCACTTGTGCCTCCTAAATCCCTTTCTGGGAAGGGGAGGTGGAGGGGTACTGGTATTGTCCTCATTTTACCAAACCTCACGCCTAGTTCCCTTTCCACCATCCCTGGGGCCTTCCAGAAGAATCTCTGTGCTTGGAGAAAGGAGTACACAGCCTGAGGTTGGGTCCGGCATGCAAACAGCCATTCATTCAGCTATTTCTTGGGAAGTGGGGCTGCGCGGGACAGGGATACCCGGGACACTGTCCTAACGGAAGCCAAGACCTGGGGAAGCCCAAGTTGGACGCAGTTAATTATAATTGCAATTATAACTTCGTATTCGAGTGCTTTCAAGGGTTGCCGAGGAGGCGAGGAGGGAAGGAAGGGGCCACAGGTCGGTGGCTGTCGGGTTTGCTGTGCCAGTTTCTGCCGGATGGAGGCCGCGAGCATGGGAGAAAGGGCGCAGCGAGGATGGCAGGAACCGTGTAGCCGGCGGGCCTTGCTCCCCACCTCGGGTTTGCGCCCACACCCTCTTCCTGGGGCTGCGCAGGCCTCACCTCGAAGGTACTTCTCGGGGGAGGCTCAGAAGTGCGGATGTTCACGTCGTTGGGGCTGCCATGGCTGCGGTTGCTAAGCCCTTTTGGACTCACAAGTCTCAGATAAGGAGATCAAAGCCCAGGTTGGGGCGGGCGGCCTAATCCGCCGCGGCTCCCGGGTCCTGGGAGGCCCCAGCACCGCGCGGACGACGACTGACAGCGGAGCCGATGAGATCTTGAGCGGGCCCTGGCTCAGCGCCCCCGCGCCCGCTTTCGGAGCCAGGACTGTCCCGCAGAGCAGCCTGGCCACTGGCCCGGCCGGGAAGGTCACCTGCGCAACAAAGGCAGCCCAGACAGCCCCAGGGTAATGCCCGGGGTGACCCCAGTGCAAAGGGGAGTCCTGGGGGAGAAGCAGCCTGAGGCACCCGCCCCCAAATCCAGGGGCATTTATTTGAAATGTTAACGTTTTGGCCGGACGCGGTGGCTCACGCCTGTAATCCCAGCACTTTGGGAGGCCGAGGCGGGCGGATCACGAGGTCAGGAGATCGAGACTATCCTAACACAGTGAAACCCTGTCTCTACTAAAAATACAAAAAATTAGCCGGGCGTGGTGGCGGGCGCCTGTAGTCCCAGCTACTCGGGGGAGCTGAGGCAGGAGAATGGCGTGAACCCAGGAGGCAGAGCTTGTAGTGAGCCGAGATCGCGCCACTGCACTCCAGCCTGGGCGACAGAGCGAGACTACGTCTCAAAAAAAATTAAAAAAAAGAAAGAAATGTTAATGTTTTGAAGCCTTCCCTCGGCCCAGGTCCGTCTCCTAGAAAACGGGCAGAAGCCTCTGTGGAATTACTAAACAAACCGCCTCTGGCTCGGGTGCGAACCCAGTAAACGTGTTGGTGTAAGCTAGAAAGGCCGGTGTACAGGGACGAACCGGGTAAATGATTACACAGCCCCGACCCCTCGCCTTAAAGTATGCTTGGTGCACCGATTCCAGGAGTTGAAGTTTTCCCGGGCCACAGACCTTTATTTGCGCGTGTCCTTTACATCCTCCACCCCCTCGCAGGAACCGCGGAATCCAGGTCACAGGTGGGGGCGGGGAGGCCCGGGCGGGGCGGCTGCGGCGCAGCTCGGGCAGAGCCCAACCCTGGCCCCGCCCAGGCCACAGGCCTCGCCCAGGTCCTGCTGGGCCGCAGCCCGGCCTGCACTCAGCCGCCAAAGTCTCCGCCACGCCTCGGGACGTCCTTGGGTAGCCCGGACCACGCGGGGTCGGGTGTCCCTGGCCGGGAGGCCGCCGCGCCCGGGGAGGACACAGAGGGTGTCACAGCGGGAGCTTTTTAGAAACCTTGGCATGCGTTTCCGTGTCCACATTCGATAGTTGTCGAGTTATTGCCAAAATTATCTAGTCAGATCCTTTTCCCAGCTCAGCTGCTGGCAATGGTAATCATACCCGCACACACTCTGGGTGCGCTGAGATTGCTGGGCGCTGTTCCAAGCTCTTCTCACGGATTAACCTGTGATGAGGCGACCAAAGTCAGTCATCTGGCTTCTTTCGAGAACTGGCAAGTCACCTGCCCTCCACTCACCTGGTGGGGTGAGAGTAAATTGGGGCATGCTCCCCTTTTGGATATGGGGTCCAAGCTGCGCAGACATCTTTGCCAAGGGCCCGGGGCTCCTGTGTGCTGGAGAGGGGCTAGGTAGGGCATCAGGCACCGTCTTGATTCTGGAACCTTTTTTAGGCCCTGCTACAGTTCTCCAACTTCAGCATTCTCTAATCCACGAAATCCTCCAAGCTGCCTGAGCTTCCAAAAGCTTTCGCCTCAAGCTGGGAGAACCCAATAGAGTGATCATTTTTCAGCCAAGGGAGTCAACACTCATACATAATGAAGCGAGTTACACAAAGGCCAGAATTCTTTCCCACTCTCCTGGGAGAAGCCCCTCAGCTCAGGGAATCTGCAGGGCTGCCCAAACAACCCAAACTATGGGCCAGGCTAGTGGCGCATCAGAGGAATGGGGGCAAGCCGGAGAGCTCCTCTGCCCACTCAGAGGCTGGAGTTCCTCACATGAAGAAACCCCCACCAGGTTATTCCTGAGCACTTCTCAGAAAGCACAGTTCCTCCCTTTTCTTTGCCCCAAGAGCCAGTTGCAGAGCCCATGGCCCAACCGTGGGATGCTGTGAAGGGAGGAAGAGCCGCTTACGGTGGAGGAGCTCCCTCCAGGCCCCAGCAATACATCTGGATGCTGTGAAGAACCAAGTGGGCAGGGCAAGAAGAGACATGGCCTGGTTAAGACAAGGCATTGTGACCTTGACTTCAACAACCTGGCCTGGTAGATGTCTGTCTGCCACCCTACCTTTGCTGCTCACAAATACCTACTCTCTCCCCAGGCCAAAGCATCTCCACCTACCGTTCCTCACTCCTCCTTGAACTTGGCTTCTTCCTCTAAACAGCTTTGAGTTCTCAATCTTGATCCTCACTCCTCCAGGCTTGAGCCTCTAGCTTGAAATGACAACAGAAGGATGGGGTTCCTCTACCTAGCTTGATATTCAGGGCCCAGGACAGCACATGCTTCATGCCCAGAACCTTTGGAGAAAGATAGTTTTGGTTTAAAACCCTGGCTCTGTCACATTAATAAGCTGGGTAACTTTAGGCAAGTCATTTACCATTGTACAGTATTCCTTAAGATTGCTATCAGAGAAGTGGTAGGATAATGCAGCTTTGTTAAGGAGATGAGACATCAATGACAATGTAAATAACAATGTAAATTACAATGCAGGGAAATCTGCACTGTGGCTGGCAAATAGGGCTCAGTAAATGGTAGCCTTCTCCCTAGGTAAGAATAGAGCAACTCAGCACCTAGGAGGCTGCTTGCCTTCATTCTTTTATTAATTTTTTTTTTTTAGAGACAGGGCCTTGCTCTGTAACTCAGGTGGGAGTGCAGTGGCATGATCATAGCTCACTGTAACCTTGAACTCGTGGGCTCACGAGATCCTCCTGCCTCAGCCTTCTGAGTAGCTGGAGCTTGCCTTTGTTCTCACACTCTCTCCTGAGGCTCCACAGTATGGAGGTAGAGACCGTGACATCGCTAATGTTGCTGCCACCTCCACCTCCACTCAGTCATGCCCTGGAAGTTAAATACCTGAAACTGTATGGCCATGGCATCCTTGCTTGGGCAAGCAGCATTCAGAGGCAGATTGGCTTTCAGAGCAGGTGACACCCCAGAGGCTTCTCTCCTGACGTCATTGTGGGGAAGCAGTCAGTGAGCAGGGCCTCACTGCTGGGATCTTGTTCTTAACTGGGTGTCCTGCTGCCTCTCGCCTAGGAGGTGAGCCCAAGCAGATTTTCCATGACATTCAATAATAGCCTTGTTCTGCTTCCACTGTTTCCATCTCAAGGTTATTAATTCTTTGCCCACTCATGGCTATCAGAATTCTTTTTCAACATTTCCAAGATTAATATATAGAATATATAGACCCCCTTTTTTTTTCTTTCTTTGTTTTTTTTGAGATAGAATTTCACTCCTGTTGCCTAGACTGGAGTATAGTGAAGTCATCTCTGCTCACTGCAACCTCTGCCTCCCAGGTTCAAGCGATTCTCCTGCCTCAGCCTCCCGAGTATCTGGAATTACAGGCGCCAGCCACCACACTCAGCTAATTTTTGTATTTTTAGTAGAGACAAGGTTTCGCCATTTGGCCAGGCTGGTCTCAAACTCCTGACCTCAGGTGATCTGCCCGTCTTGGCCTCCCAAAGTGCTGGGATTACAGGTGTGAGCCACTGTGCCTGGCCCATATCCATCTTCTAAATTCTTACTAGAAAGAAGCACAAAAATGACCAAAACATACGTCTGCTTTGCTGTATCTTTTTATTTTTTTAAACCTTTTTTGAGATAGATAGGGTCTAGCTCTGTTGCCGAGGCTGGAGTGCAGTGGCACAATCATAGCTCACTGTAACCTTGAACTCCTGGGCTCAAGTGATCTCCCACTTCAGCGTCCCAAGTAGCTGGTGTTAACAGAAATATGTTAGCAGTGGAGGGTGTCCATGTTCTTGGTGTCTTGAACAAAGAATTAGACAAAACGCACAAACAAAGCAAGGAAGGAATGAAGGGATTTATTGAAAATCGAAGTACACTCCACAGTGTGGGAGTCAGCCAGAGCATGAGGCTCAAAGACCCCATTACAGAATTTCTGGGAGTTTAAATACCCCCTAGAGGATTCCATTGGTTGCTTCGGGTACACCCTATGTAAATGGAGAGGATGAAGTAAAGTTACAGAGTCATTTATGGCATATGCCCTATGGAGAGGATATTTCCTGTTATAGCTAAAGGGAATTGGCCTTCCGTTCACTGCCTCCAGACCCTATTTTCCTGCCTCACTGGGACTACAGGAACATGCCACCACACCTGGCTAATTTTTTTGTTTTGTTTTTTTTTGAGATGGAGTCTCACTCTGTTGCCCAGGCTGAAGAGCAGTGCCACGATCTCAGCTCATTGCAACCTCTGTCTGCAGGGTTCAAGCGATTCTCCTGCCTCAGCCTTCTAAGTAGCTAGGACTATAGGCGCGCACTACCATACCTGGCTAATTTTTTTGCATTTTTGTAGAGATGGGGTTTTACCATGTTGGTCAGTCTGGTCTTGAACTCCTGACCTCAAATGATCCACCTACTTCAGCCTCCCAAAGTGTGGGATTACAGGCACGAGCCACTGCACCTGGCCTAATTTTTTTTTTTGAGACGGATCCTCACTCTGTCGCCCAGGCTGGAGTGCAGTGGCGCAATCTCGGCTCACTGCAAGCTCCGCCTCCCGGGTTCATGCCATTATCCTGCCTCAGCCTCCCGAGTAGCTGGGACTACAGGCGCCCACCACCACACCCAGCTAATTTTGTTTGTGTATTTTTAGTAGAGATGGGGTTTCGCCGTGTTAGCTAGGATGGTCTCGATCTCCTGACCTTGTGATCCGCCCTCCTTGGCTTCCCAAAGTGCTGGGATTACAGGTGTAAGCCACCAGGCCTGGCTCTAATTTTTAAATTTTTAGTAGAGACAGGGTCTCACTATGTTGACCAGGCTGGTTTGGAACTCCTGGCCTTAAGTGATCCTCCCAATTTGGCCTCCCAAAGTGCTGGGTTATAGGCTGAGCCATGGCACCTGGCCCGTATCTTCTTTTAACATAGAACTGGTGAAACCAAGGATTAGAGGATGACTGATTCATTTACGGGAGAGTGTATGACTCCGTGTGAGGCTCCACAAGTGCAGAGGGAGAAGGAAGTTCTAGACAGAGGGGACTGCATGAGCTGGGCACGGAGTCAAGTAGTCTGGCCCAGCTAGTCAGGAGAGGAGGGAAAGAGAGGTATGTCAGGGTGGAACATAACCATAAATGCCAGTGCAAATTACTCATGCCTATGGGATATGAACTTATTTCCCACAGATGATGGGGAGCAAAATTTTTTTTTTTTTTTTAGGAGAGAGAAGTGATTTCTCAAATGTATGTTTTAGAAATATCATTCTGGGGGCTGTGCAAGAAGAGTACATTCATTTTTTAAAAATAGACTTTTTTAGAACAATTTTACGTTCATAGAAAAACTGTGCACATAGTACAGAGTTCTCATATACCTCCCTCCCCAACCCCCTTCCCCAGTTTCCTCTATTATTTATTTTTTTTGAGACGGACTCTTGCATTGTCACCCAGGTTGGAGTGCAGTGGCACTATCTTGGTTCACTGCAACCTCCGCCTCCTAGGTTCAAGCAATTCTCCCGCCTCAACCTCCCAAGTAGCTGGGACCAGAGCCACACGCTACCACGCCCAGCTAATTTTTTGCATTTTTAGTAGAGATGGGATTTTGCCATGTTGGCCAGGCTGGTCTCGAACTCCTGACCTCAGGTGATCCGCCCGCCTTAGGCTCCCAAAGTGGTGGGATTACAGGTGTGAGCCACCATGCTCAGCCAGTTTCCTCTATTATTAAAGTCTTGCATTAGTGTGGTATATTTGTTAAAATACTGATACATCATTAACTTAATTTACATCAGAATTCATTCTTTGTGTTGTATAGTTCTATGGGTTTTGACAAATTTATAATGCCATATATCCACTGATACAGTATTACAGCTTTTTTTTTTTTTTTTTTTTTTTTGAGATAGTCTCACTCTGTTGCCCAGGCTGGAATGCAGTAGTGTGATCTCAGCTAACTGCAACCTCCAACTCCCAGATTCAAGCAATTCTCCTGCCTCAGCCTCCCAAGTAGCTGGGATTACAGGTATGCACCACCATGCCTAATTTTTGTATTTTTAGTAGAGACGGAGTTTCACTATGTTGGCCAGGCTGGTCTTGAACTCCTGACCTCAGGTGATCCGCCCACTTTGGCTTCTCAAAGTGCTGGGATTACAGGCATGAGCCAGTGTGCCTAGAGTATTACAGAATTCTTTCACCACTCCACAAGTCCCCTGTGCTTCAGGTATCCATCTCTCTTCTCCCCTCCTCCTGAACCCCTAGCAACCACTGATCTTTTTACTCTCTCCATCGTTTTGCCTTTTCCAGACATCATATACAGTAGTTAGAATCATATAGTATGTAATCTTTTTAGACTGGCTTTTTTCACTCAGCAATATACATTTAAGTTTCCATATCTTTTCATAGCCTGACAGCTCATTTCTTTTGGTAAATTCATTTTTAATATTTTTCTTTAACAAATATTTACTCAGCTTTTTTTTTTTTTTTTTTTTTTGAGACAGGGGCTTGCTCTGTCACCTGGGCTAGAATGCAGTGGCACAATCACGGCTCATTGTGGCCTCAATCTCCCAGGCTCAAGCGACCTTCCCACCTCAGCCTCCTGAGTAGCTGAGACTACAGGCATGTGCCAACACACCTGGCTAATTTTTGTAGTTTTTACAGAGACAGGGTCTCACCATGTTGCCCAGGCTGGTCTTGAACTCATGGGCTCAAGCCATCCACCCTGCCTCAGACTCCCAAAGTGCTGGGATTACAGGCATAAGCCACTGCGCCTAGCTCTTGAGCTTTTATATCGTGCTGCCAATATAAATATAATGCAAGCCACAAAGGTAACTTAATTTTTTCTAGTAACCACATTAAATAAAGGTAAAAAGAAACAGGTGATATTAACTTTAATAACATATTCTATTTAACTTGATATAAAAAAATCATTTCAACATTTAATCAGTGTAAAAAGTATCAAGATATTTTATTTTCTTTTTTTGTAGGAAGCCTTTGAAATCCAGTGTGTGTTCTACATTGTCAGCACTTCTTAACTTGGACTAGCTATATTTCAAGTGCTCAGTGAACACACAGCTCATGGCTACCACACTGGACTGTGCAGCCTGTTCTGGGTGCTGAGCATACAGCAGAGAGCAGAACGGACAAGGTCTCTGCCTTTACACAGTTGACATTCTAACATGGAAGACAGATAATAAAGAACTAGGCCGGGCGCAGTGGCTCACGCCTGTAATCCCAGCACTTTGGGGGACCGAGGTGGTGGATCATTTGAAGTCAGGAGTTCAAGACCAGCCTGGCCAACATGGTGAAACCGTCTCTACTAAAAATAGGAAAATTAGCCAGGTGGTAGTGGCACATGCCTGTAATCCCAGCTACTCAGGAGACTGAGGCAGGAGAATCACTTGAGCCTGGGAAGCAGAGGTTGCGGTGAGCCGAGATTGTGCCACTGCACTCCAGTCTGGGCGACAGAGTGAGACCCTGTCTCAAAAACAAACAAACAAAAGTAGGCAAGCTGAGTGTGGTGGCTCACAACTGCAATTCCAGCACTTTGGGAGGCCCAGGTGAGAGGACTGCTTGAGGCCAGGAGTTCAAGACCAGCCTGGGAAATGTAGTGAGACCCCATCTCTAAAAAAAAAAATTAACATTCATTTTTTGAATGTTTCCCTGGGCGTCACTCTTGCCTGTAGTCCCAGTTACTCAGGAGGCTGAGCCTGGGAGGGCAAGGCTGCAGTGAGCCATGTGTGTGTGCACCACTGCACTCCAGCCTAGGTGACAGAAGGAGACCTTATCTGAAAAAAAAAAAAAAAAAAAAGATAATTTGGGAGACTGGTGTTAATAATACACCAGTGTTATGATAGAGACTGGGAAGCTGCTTCAGATTGCCTAGGTAGTCAGGAAAGCCTTTTGGAGCTGAGACCCCAAAAAAGGAGGCATTATTATCAATGGGAAAATCACTAGTTGTTATCAATTATCTATTGTCACAATGCTGTATAACAAACCACTCTAAAATTCAGAAGCTTAACATAATAAGTAGCTATTATTACCCATAGGCCTACAGGTCATCAGGACCGTTCTAGTCCCAGGTGAGCTCACATCTACATCTTTGGGTGGCTGCAGGTCAGGTGGGTGGCCATGCTGCTCCTGGCTGGGCTTACATGTTTGGGGTCTGCTGGCTATTCACAGGTCAGGGAAGACTTCAGCTCTTTTCTATGTGGCTTCTCATCTTCCATCAAACTAGCCCAGCCCTGTTCTCATGGCAGAAGCAGGGATCCCAAAGAGAATGTGGAAGCGTTTAAGGTTTCTTAAGGCTCAGGCTCAGGACTTTATCACTTCTGTCATTTTCTTTAGGTCAAGGTGAGTTAAAATCCAGCTGAGATTCTGGGAGGAGCTGCCAAGTCACATTGCAAAAGGTGTGGCTACAGGGAGGAGTGAGTGGAAAATTCAGGCAATTTTTGCAATTTATCTCCCATATTACTTTAAAAGCTTTCAATTCTACCAGGAAGAGATAGCAATTCTAACTTGTACAGTATGTGCCCAATAAAATAGCCTCAAAATGCAGAAAGAAAAATAGAACTACAGGGAGAAATGAAAAAGATTACTCTTATGGTGGGAGGTTTTCATGCATGTTTTGCCATTATAGGTCAAGCAGACAAAAGAAATTATTAAAGATATAGAAGAGTGGAACACAATTTATTATTATTTTTGAGAAAAAGTTTTGCTCTTTTTGCCCAAGCTGGAGTGCAATGGTGTGATCTTGGCTCACTGCAACCTCCACCTCCCGGGTTCAAGTGATCCTCCTGCCTCAGCCTCCCAAGTAGCTGGAATTATAGGTGCCTGCCACCCGCCTGGCTAATTTTTGTATTTTTAGTAGAGATGGGGTTTCCTCATGTTGGCCAGGCTGGTCTCGAACTCCTGACCTCAGATGATCCACCCACTTTGGCCTCCCAAAGCGCTGAGATTACAGGTGTAAACTGAACATAATTTTTTTTTTTTTTTGAGACGGAGTCTCGCTCTGTTGCCCAGGCTGGCGTCCAGTGGCACGATCTCGGCTCACTGCAAGCTCCGCCTCCTGGGTTCATGCCATACTCTTGCCTCAGCCTCCTGAGTTGGCGGGACTACAGGTGCCCGCCACCACGCCCGGATAATTTTTTTTGTATTTTTAGTAGAGACGGGGTTTCGCTGTGTTAGCCAGGATGGTCTCGATCTCCTAACCTCGTGATCCGCCGGCCTCGGCCTCTCAAAGTGCTGGGATTACAGGCGTAAGCCACTGTGCCTGGCCGCTGAACACAATTTAAAGCTTCAATTAATGCAGGTATTCAGTCAACAAATATTTATAGCACAGTTTCTGTGTGTGAGGCACTATTCTAGGTGTGCTTGGCATATAAAATGAACAAAAGTCAGCCATCCTCGTCCTCATGGAGTTTATATTCTCATGAAAGGAAATAGACAATAAACACGTTCACACACCAAGCAAACGTAATGACTATGTTATGGAGAAAAGCAGCAGGGAAAAGGAGATACAGGGTGCTGGTTGACCTTAAATAGTATGGCCAAGGAAAACACTACTGAGAAAGAGACACTTGAGCAAAGACCTGAAAGCATGCAGGGAATGAGTCATGTGTGTCTCCTGAGGACTATCAGAGGGAACAAGTACGAAGAGGGCCCGCAGGCAGGAGCTGGCTTGGCATGTTCTAGTAGTAGACAGAGGCAGGCCCGGCAAGGTGGGAAGGGATAGGAGTACTCAGGGGCCAGATCATGCAGGGCCTTTTCGCCGTAAGAACTTTGGATTTTAGTATTACAGGAGGACCCTTCAGGGTGTTTGACTAGGGGGGTATCATACAGTATTAGGGGTGAGGATCCTGAATAAAAAAGGGCTGTTTCCAGGACAAGGGTCAGGAAGCCAGACTTCTTCGAGGTTGCTCGTATCGGTCCTTGTCAGGCAATGTGCTCCTAGAGAATTTTCTTTGCTTTCTGTTTCGTCTACCTAGACAGCAGTGTATTCCCCAGAGGATGTCACTATCTCCAGAGAACATATTCCAATTATCCTGGGAAATATGATAATTGGGATTATAAGAGTACTCATTTTCTCAATTCTCAGAGTGAAAACCTATCCAAGGCAAGAACAAAAAGTCTCCAGAAAGCACTCCCCTCCCCATTGTGAAAACCCAGTTAACACTTTATTAGAGCTACCAGGTTATGTGAAACTGTTGATAGTTTTATCACTGTCCTTTCAAGATACAGGCAGGGGCAGTGGCTCATGCCTGTAATTCCAGCACTTTGGGAGGCCAAGGTAGGTGGATGGCTTGAGCCCAGAAGTTCAAGACCAGCCTGGGCAACAAGGTGAAACCCTATCTCTATCAATCAAAAATACAAAAATTAGTGGGGCATGGTAGCATGGACATGTAGTCCCAGCTACTTGGGAGGCTGAGGTGGGAGGATGGCTTGAACCCTGGAGGTGGAGGTTGCAGTGATTGGAGATCGTGCCACTATACTCCAGCCTGGGCGACAGAGCGAGACTCTGTCACCAAAAAAAAAAAAAATGTGGCCAGGCATGGTAGCTCACATCTGTAATTCCAGCACTTTGGGAGGCTGAGCCGGGCGGATCACAAGGTCAGGAGATCGAAACCATCCTGGCCAACATGTGAAACACCATCTCTACTAAAATACAAAAAATGAGCTGGGTGTGGTGGTGTGTGCCTGTAGTCCCAGCTACTGGGGAGGCTGAGGCAGGGGAATCGCTCGAACCCGGGAGGCAGAGATTGCAGTGAGCCGAGATTGCGCCACTGCACTCCAGCCTGGTGACAGAGTGAGACTCCATAAAAAAAAAAAAATATATATATATATATATATATATATATATATATATAATTTTACAGGAAAGAAGGAAATAAATGGGTGCTTTTATTCAACAAACATTTATTGAGCACCTACTCTTGTGCCAGGCAGTCTTCTAGGTGCTAGGGTTGTAGCAGAAAACAAGACAGGCAGAGATCCCTGCCCTCAGAGGGAGCACAACATTTAAGATAAACATGCAAAACGCCTGACATGTTAGATGGCAAGATAAATGCCCTTAAGGAAAGTAAAGCAGGGACAGTGACATTTAGGAGTGAGGATGTTGCAACAATTTAAAATAGGTTGGTCAGGGGAGATTCATTGAAAAGTCCCATCTGAGTGAAAACCTAGAGGAGAGAATTGAAGCAGGCTGGTATCTGGGGGAGTTGTGGGCAGAAGGAATAGGAAATACAAAGGCCCTAAGGTGGGGAAACAGCAAGGAGCCAGGTGTGGGCAGAGCAGAAAGTTGGGGCTGCATGAGCAAAGGGCAGGGCCTGGCCCACATCTTGTAGAGCTTTGTAATATAACCACAACATGCAAGTGTACAATTTAACATTTTATTCCGTATCCGATGGCAAAGAAAAATTGACTGCTACCAATATGGTAGTTTCTGACCTCTAGTTCCCTAAATAGAATTCTATAAGTTGTAATACACTTTACTACACATTATCAGAAAAAGACTAAAAGTTCTATTTAGTAACTCCAATTCTGACAGTTCTCATGTCTGGGCTAGAACAAGGGCATGGCAATGGTCGAACAGATGTCTTCTATTTTCTTTGCAGGATTTTCTTTTTTCAGAGGAAAGTACAGGCATGGGCCCACTCAAGTGGAGCTCCAGGTTAGGGGGTTCTGTCCTCACCCAGGCAACACACAGGAGGGCAGAGGCCCCTCCTAAGGCTACTACAAACTTGGCTTCGATCCATGATTTCAGTTTCTGACAAACACAACATTCAGTGGGGGAAAGAAAATCAGGTGTCTGAGAGCTTGCACACAGGCATTCTAGCAAAACCAAAAGCACCTACTGGCTACTTGATGTTAGTGTGAAGATTCTCATGAAATGGAGACAACCATTCTAGGGGTTGAGGGTGGCCACGGGGATGGGCAGAGGGTGGAGCCTGAGCTGAGAGAACTAAGAAAACAAAAACAATACAACAAAAAGCTGTTCAGCCATGTGTTACCCAAACTGGAGTCCTGTTTGCTCATTCTGGTGTGTAACCCAGGGCCCTGGTCAGGGAATGAGGGGACTTCAGGGCATTTGTCTGCCTCCGTGGAAGCAGGGAGGTAAGGGGTTAAGGTGGTGGTATAGCCTGCAGGGCCAGGAGTCTGAATTCCCTCCAGGAGGGGCCGGAGGAGTGTCTTTAGTGTGAGCCACACAAGGGTACACAGCCCAGAAGAGCTCTGCTTAATATTCATATACTAAGCTTCCACAGACTACACACACACACACACACACACACACACACACACACACACTTGTTTACTTCTCAAATCATGTACCACTTTCTACCAGATTCAAGAACACCAACAAGTACTAACGGGTATCCAACTGTTAAGAAAAAGTTTGACTCCCTCACTAGTTGTAACACACGTCTTCCCCTTTCCTTACTTGTAAGATAGGGTAACAGACCCGGAAGCAGACAAGGCCCCTGAACAGCCTAGCATCTTACCTGATGCATAGGAGGTTCTTAATCATCTCCCTTCCTCTCCCTCATCCTAACAAAAAATACTAGATTGCTGTCAAATGCTATGGGTATACTTTAATCAGTGCTTGTCAAACTTTAATGAGCGGCCCAATGAGCTGGGGGAATCGTGTTAAAATGCAGGTTCTGATTCAGCGGAGCTGGGGTGAGGATAGGAATTATGCGTTCCTTAGAGGCTTCCAGGTGATGCTACACTGCTGATTGGGGATCATTCTTTGAGTGGCAAGAATTTGACACTACTAAGTTCCATTATTTAACACAACCATCACATAAAAGCCCTCAAAAGGCACCAGTCTAAACAATGAGCCCTTCCACTTCGGCTTCATGCAGGCACTGACCCTGCCAAGTGTCCAGCACTAGAGAGGCCAGGCATAATAGATATATCCTTTGATCTTGGGAGGATCACAACACCCTCCTACAGGAAGATCTTGCAATTGTCTCCTCACCTCTTCTGGCTTTTTGATCTTACCTTTTGCCTCTGATGATAATTACCCTTTAATTACCACCCACCACCTTGTCATCTAAATAATTATAGTAAGTGCAGCCTGCACCTCCGCCAGAAGATCTTTAAACAAAATGATAAAAACAAGTTCCTAAACTGCCAATTAAAAAAAAGAGACAAAACTGACCCAAATGAAACAGTCATGTGCATCCCACCCACAGTGGAAGACATGGACTTGTTATTTGTATAAACTACAGAAGTTGATTTATTTTGAAACAAGAAAAAATACTGATTCAGTATTTAGGAAATTGTAAATGTCAAAATATAAATACTGCAGTCAGGTAGGCAAAACAATCCAGCCACACTAAAATCCACCTTAAATTCCTCTTGGGAAGAGCTGCACGGTTTCTGAACTATTTTTCCTGTATTTGGAGTTTCCCCGATTATACCGGAGGGAGCTGGATAACTTCTGGGTGCATTAAAAGCAAATTATCCATTTGTGGAAGAAGGGCGGGCTTCTCACTGAAAGCAATTAGTAGTTTTCTAATTACCCAGGTGGGTCTCCATAAACCGCCTAACAAACACCAAGACTGTCCGAGTCCGACGAATCTGCACCTCTCTTAGGGGGAACTGGTTGTGCTACTCTTTAGAACGCTGTTTTCCCATGGTGGCCTTAAAAAAAACTTACCAATTTTCTGAATTAGGTAACACATTGAATGGGAAAAACCTAAGACAGCACAAAAAGGCGTACAGCGAAAAATTAAGAATCCTTCCTCCCGTCATCCGCCACCTCACTGTCCTCCCTAGAGGTAATCACTTGTTCACTTCTTTAAACTTTTTATTATGGAAAATTTCGGATACACAAGAGACTGTATGATGAGCGCATGTGCTCGCATCACGCAGCTTCAACGATGAAAAACGTCCTGCCAGCTTGTTTTATTCCTCTCCCCCAGTTTTCATAGGCGTATTTTACAGTCCTGACACCAGATCACTCTACCTGTCAACACATCAGTATGTCTTAAAACAAAACAAAACAAAACCATAACCACATTACCGTTACCACACCCAACAAAGTTAATGATAGTTGCTCAATACCATCCAATATTCTCGGGGCCACTTTCAATCGGTGAGGGGCAGACGGAGTTAGAGGAAGGACTGCAGGGCTGGAGGGGCGCGAAAATGCGAGGGGCGACGCTGTTCGCGGCCTCGGGTGTCCGGGGCCTCGCGGTCCCCGCCGTCGTCACCTACGCCGGGCCAGGACCGACCAAGCCAGGTCGAGGGCGGCTCTGGACCCCTCGCTCCCTGCCTCCCAACTCCCGGGCGGCGGACTCCGCAGGCCCGGCACGGCTGCACAGCCCGCGGTCCCCAGGCACCAGCTGGTCCCTGGAGGGGAAGCGATTGATACAGCTGCCTGCACTGCGCCACCCGCCCAGCTGCCCATCTCCGTGGCACCTGCGTCTCCCGGCTGGGCCGGGAGCTAGAAGTCACTGCCGAGATCCCGAGGGCCAGGCCAGCCGCCCGCTCCCTCTCCCGCTCCCGCGCCTGGTCCTCGGCCCGCGACCTCGCGGACCTGGACTACAACTCCCGTCGGGCTCCGCGGCCGGGCCAATGGCGGGCGCCGGAGCATGAGGGGCGCAGCGCCTGCGCGGCGGTTTGAGTAAGCGGCTGCGCGATTGGCCGCGGGGTTGGGCGGCCGCGCGGGGACTGTGGGAAGCGGAGTGACGGAGCGAGCGGCTGTTGGAGGAAGGAGGTGGGGGCCGGGAGCGCAAATGGCGTTGAGATGGTTCAGGGCCCTGTTCAAACTCCAGCGCTGACCATTCACCGGCGGAAGCGGCGGCGCAGGAGGCGGCGGCGGCCCAGCAGGGGCACGCAGCGGGCTCTGTTACCAGCTCCGGCGGTGGCGGCCAGCGAGAGCTAGGCCCGGGCCCGGCCGGCGGCGCTCGAGGCGGGGAGGGAAGTTGCGGGGCCGCCGCTACCCCCCCACCCCACCGGGCTTCCTATTTACCGAAAGCAGAGCCCCTCGCCTCTCTCGGCTCTCACCTGCCGGCCTTGCTCTCCCGCGCGAGGGTTCCGCGCCCGCCCGCGGGCCGTAGGGAGCGGGAGAGGCGGAGGCGGCCCGTGGCCAAAGCACCCGCCAGGCGCCGAGGGTAAGTGAGGTGTCGGGCGGCCGCCTAGGCCGGGAGGGAGCCGGGAGGGTGGGGGAGGCAGAGGCTGGGAGCGGGCGGTGGAAGTCTCACTGCCTCGCCCACCGGGCTGCTGAGGAAGTTGGGCAGGGGAATGACCTGAAGAACTCTCTTTTTCCCCTTTTATTTTCCTTTTTCGGAGTTCTTTTTCGGGCGACTGCTGATTGACTTAGCTCCCCAAACCCAGTCAAGTGTGTTGATTTCAGCCCCGAGTCATTTCGCGTGGTTTCATCCGCCCCTGGCCGCCGCTGGGGCCTTGCACTGCCTTAAGGATTCGGTGGCAGAGGCTTCCGGGGCGTCGAAAGTGACCTCCCTTTCCTGGGCGGCGCGGGTTGGGAGGAGAAAAGTTGCGTTGAGTGTCCAGTCCGAGGGGTCCATCGCGCCCACTGCCCGTGGCGCGCCGGCTGTCCCCAGGTGAGGATTTCTGGGTAGTCAGGTTTGTCCCGTCCGCTTTCCATCTTTAATGGAAGCCCTTAAAGCCTTTGGGGACCGGGAAGACGCTAGATTAGGGTGGGAGTGAAGTATAAAAGCTTTTTTTTTTTTTTTTTTTAAATCACAGCGCACTTCTCTCAAAATTCGACCTGATTTTGGGCTAGGGCAAAAGCCCAACGACCGAAAAGACTTAGTCGTCATTCTTTCATTTTTAGTTAGGATAGTCTTTGGAGTTTAAAGGTTGAGCAAGATTGTGTACTTGAAACACTTAAAATTTAACTTCAAAGACGTCTGCACAATTATTTTGGAATCTATAGTGCTTTACGCTTACATAATACCATTGCAACAGTCCGCAGACTTAAAGATATTTTATTGTGGGAAACGATAAAGGCAATCAGGAGGAGATATTATATAATGAACTCCTCTGTACCCATCGCTTGGATTCAGCAGTGACTATTAAACAAATTTATTTCATTTATACACTTCATATTCCTTAATGTTGGAAAATCGCTGACGTTATTTCATCAGTATTTCACTATGTATTTGTAAAAGACGTGGTCTTTTGGCACAAAATTATTATTATTATTATTATTATTTTGAGACGGAGTTTCGCCCTTGTTGCCCAGGCTGGAGTGCAGTGGCGCGATCTCAGCTCACCGCAACCTCCGCCTCCCAGGTTCATTTGATTCTCCTGCCCCAGCCTCCCGAGTAGCTGGGATTACAGGCATGCGCCACCACGCCCGGCTAATTTTCTATTTTTAGTAGAAGCGCGGTTTCTCCATGTTGGTCAGGCTGGTCTCGAACTCCTGGCCTCAGGTGATCTGCCCGTCTCGGCTTCCCAGAGTGCTGGAATTACAGGCGTGAGCTGCCGCGCCCAGCCAGCACAAAATTATTTTTTATCACATTAAGTAATTAAGTCCTTAGTGTCAGGTATTCATCTAAAGACTTTAAACTTTCAACAGTGAATGCTTTGTGGTTATAGAACCATTTTAACGGTTTTTCTGATGTTGGCATAAAGGAACTCAAGTCTAGATTTTTGGCCTTTGGTCAGTATTTTTAGATGATTAGCACATAAGTGAATCCAAAACATCCCATCTTTGTTGGTGTATATATGTACGTACACTTACAGACCTGCAGGATCTCAGCTTTACATTCTTGAAGGAACAGAGAATCGATTTTTATTTTGTTGTCCTTGGTAGTTGCCCAGTATCCCGTTTAGGCTGTACTTAACAAGAAAGACAGTAAGACTTGTGTTAGAGCTGCAGTAGGAGATGAAATACATCTCCTTCAGGAACATTATTTTCTCTTAACACAGATATGTATGATTACTAAATTATTACTTTGTCAAATTAAAATTGGGTTCTCACCAAACGTGGGGGGTTATCTACTACTGAATTTATATAAAACTCAGACAGTGACTGATTATAAGTTGTACTAATTTAAGTTAATCAAGGGAATACACAAGTGTAGATCAAAACATATACAAAAGTATAGGTCAAATATAATTTCAATTGTAGCTTTCAAAGTAATGAAGATTTTTTGTTCCTTAGGCCCTTGTTCACTTTTTAAAGTTATATTCGATGTATTCATGTTTGAACTGTAGAAAGGTCAAAGTGTTAGACAAACGGATACTGATTGATCATGTTTAAAAAGTACTGTAACTTTTTTTAATAGGCACAGAACCAATGCAAGTAACTTGTTTTAAAAAATGTTTGACTCTTGATTTACTGCCCTAAAGATTTTTTTTTGTCCTGTGAAGTGGATAAATCAGGTGAATCGATTTGCCATTTATAAATTGAAGAGGAAAATAAAAGTTATGTGTTTCTATGTCTGTATTAATCCATGAAACAGTGTAATATGCTGGAGCTCACTAGCCCCAGAAAATGTAACTCAGCAAATGAGCACAGCACTATCGGGACAAGGCAGGTAGGATAAGGATAGTTTCTTTCCCTTAGGGAGAAGACCATCTAAGGAACATTTTTAAAGTCACAGCCCAAATTACATTACACCAAGAAGCAGAATCTTCAAGATTGGGTTAAAAGCTGCAGGTTGTAAAACATGAGAAAAAGCACCATTTTGGGGACCTTTTTTCTCATGTGAATTAGTGCCATGAAATTTCAAAGAACTAAATTTAATCAAGTATTGGATATTTCTGAGGCTCTGAAAAAAATTAAACATTCTGTGCTTAAGATTTTATGTAAGTAATTACCCTATACAGATTATTATTATATCACTGCAACCTCCATCTCCTGAATTCAAGCGGTTCTCCTGCCCCAGCTTCTCAAGTAGCTGGGATTACAGGTGCGTGCCACCACTCCCAGCTAATTTTTGTATTTTTAGTAGAAATGGGGTTTCACCGTGTTGGCCAGGCCGGTCTCAAACTCCTGGCCTCAAGTGATCTGCCTGCCTCGGCCTCCCAGCCTCTATACAGATTATTTTTTAAGGTAAAAATGCTTATAAGAATAGTAAATTAATTCATTTGGAACTTAATATGCTTCATTTTAAGTTACGGATATCGTATTATAAGTTGGTTAATCATTAAGTTTTTTTACTTTGTAAGTAGCGTAGGAATATGTACTCATTGTGGAGGAAAATTGACATGGAAGCATGTAGGGTAGTAAATCAGCCTTTCTTTATACCTCTTCCTCATAATTGTTTATTTAAAAGTCTGGTGTCAAAAGTCATGAGGGAAGAATCGCTAGGTTTTTATTTTTATATGCACTGTTTAACACTTGTATTTGATGATTATATGTTTTCTTAAATTTTTTTTCACAGAGAATATGAAACTGGTGTCAAAATGACATCCAGATTTGGGAAAACGTACAGTAGGAAAGGTGGAAATGGCAGTTCAAAATTTGATGAAGTCTTTTCCAACAAACGGACCACCCTTAGCACAAAATGGGGAGAGACCACATTTATGGCTAAATTAGGGCAGAAGAGGCCCAATTTCAAACCAGATATCCAAGAAATTCCGAAGAAACCTAAAGTGGAAGAAGAAAGTACTGGAGATCCTTTTGGATTTGATAGTGATGATGAGTCTCTACCAGTTTCTTCAAAGAATTTAGCCCAGGGTAAGGGTTCCTCTTATTCAGAATCTAGTGAAGCTGCTCAGTTGGAAGAGGTCACTTCAGTACTTGAAGCTAATAGCAAAATTAGTCATGTGGTCGTTGAAGACACTGTTGTATCTGATAAATGCTTCCCTTTGGAGGACACTTTGCTTGGGAAAGAAAAGAGCACAAACCGAATTGTAGAAGATGATGCAAGCATAAGTAGCTGTAATAAATTAATAACTTCAGGTAAGTTTTGATTTTCTTTATTCTCAGCCAAGAGAGCTTTGTGTAAGCAATTTATTTAAATGATTTAAATTCTAAAATATATATTGTGTTTTCTTTCTGCACTTACGATACATGGGGACTATTGATAGTTTTGTAAAAGACATTTAAGAACTTTAAAGAAACCTGTTGGAGGTTGAAATAATAAAACAACTTGGATATTAACGCTTATAGACTGTTGCTCAGGGTACATTTTGGGAACAGTCATAAGTTTCTAGCCCCAATTCCAACAAGAAGTACCTCTTTTTGTTGTGTTAGGATCACAAAGTATCTTATTTCTATTACTGTGGAGGATTTGGATGGTTATTGATAATGAAAATGAGATGAGTATTTAAAATGAGGATTAGTTACCAATGGTAGACTCTGCCAAAACTAGTTCAGAAAGATTAAGGGGGTATTGAGTGGAGACATTTAAAGAATTGAACTTGATTCCAAATTGACATTAGTTTGGGGCCAGTAGCAGCTTGTATTGATAGATTTTTTTTTTTTTTCTTTTTTGAGACGGAGTCTTGCTGTCGCCCACGCTGGCTCCACCTCCCAGGTTCATGCCATTCTCCTGCCTCAGCCTCCCGAGTAGCTGGG
The DNA here is from genome assembly GCF_028878055.3 of Symphalangus syndactylus. NCBI lineage: Eukaryota > Metazoa > Chordata > Mammalia > Primates > Hylobatidae > Symphalangus > Symphalangus syndactylus. The sequence continues at coordinate 87,425,744 of NC_072426.2, forward strand.
ACTACAGGCGCCCACCACCACGCCCAGCTAATTTTTGTATTTTTAGTAGAGACAGGGTTTCACTGTGTTAGCCAGGATGGTCTCCATCTCCTGACCTCGTGATCCACCCGCCTCACCTCCCAAAGTGCTGGGATTACAGGCAGAGCCACTGCGCTCGGCTGTATTGATAGATTTTAAATCACAAAACTGGTTGTATTTTAAAAATGTTAATTTGTAAGTACAGCATCTAGTATTCTCTCCTAAAATGATACATTTTGTTCTGTCTTCTGTAAGGGATTTGAGATTTATAATAAGTGAAAAAGGTGCAATTAACTAAAAGACTGAAGAGCTAATATTGAGGGTGGCAGGGAAGAGGTGGGGTAGAGAAGTGGGAGCACTCTATCAGCATTAGGATAAGGGTGGCAGTATACTGTAATTGAAAAGAAACTTTAGTTCTTGACGTCTTGGCAAAGTTTAGCAATAATGAAAGGTTATAAAAATCTCATATTTTGAAAGGAAATAAACACAGACAAAACTTTGCTATACTGAATTCTTAAGGGGAGTTTGTCCTTTGAAGGTTAAGGTACGTGAAACAGTACAATGTACTGGGCCTTGCATAGTTTTACTAAAAATGTTGAGCATTTTTTCTTTTTTCTCACTCTTGGATGAGATGATGAGCCAGCTGTTATTGTCATTCCCTTGATCCTCAGGGTTAATTCTAATTTGGCTGTCCTTCCTACTTTGCTCACATTTCTCCTCAGGCATTGTTGACAAGTTAAGTTTAGGTTAGATTTCCATTAAAAAAAACAGCATAAAGGACCTGTGCAGTGGCTGACGCCTGTAATCCCAGCACTTTGGGAGGCCAAGGAGGTTGGATCACCTGAGGTCAGGAGTTCAAGACCAGCCTGGCCATCATGGTGAAACCCTATCTCTATTAAAAATACAAAAAATTAGCTGGGCATGGTGGCGAGCGCCTCTAAATCCCACCTACTAGGGAGGTTGAGGCAGGAGAATCACTTGAACCTAGGAGACGGAGGTTGCAGTGAGCCGAGATCGCACCACTGCACTCCAGCCTGGGCAACAAAGCAAGATGCCATTTCAAAAAAATAAACAGCATAAACAGCATAAAAACTTTCCAGGTCAGCTCCTAAAAATTTATAAATGTATATTAAAATCATCAAACTTTTTTTTTTTTGAGACACTGTCTCGCTGTGTTGCTCAGGCTGGAGTACAATGACGCAGTCTTGCCTCACTGCAACCTCCGCCTCCCGGGTTCAAGTGATTCTCCCACCTCAGCCTCCCCAGTTGCTGGGATTATAGGCACCTGCCATCATGCCCAGGTAATTTTTGTATTTTTATAGAGACAGGTTTTCACCATGTTGGCCAGGCTAGTCTCAAACTCCTGACCTCAAGTGATCCGCCTACCTAGGCCTCCCAAAGTGCTGGGATTGCAAGTGTGAGCCATTGCGCCTGGCCCGTCAAACTTTTTTTGAACTAAAATGAATTTTAACTCAGCTCTCATTTTATATAAGAAGCTCAGAGGTTAAGTGACTGTCCAAGGTCAGCTAGTGGCAGAACTGGAATGAGATTCGTTTATTATCAACATATTGAGCACCTACTGTTTGTCAAACCACTGTACTAGGCTCTGCGAATGCTATTCTGCTTGTGTTTGTTGTTCCAACTGACATTTTTTTTTTTTTTTGAGATGAAGTCTCGCTCTTGTCCTCCAGGCTGGAGTGCAATGGTGCTATCTTGGCTCACTGCAACCTTCGCCTCTCAGGTTCAAGCAATTCTCCTGCCTCGGTCCCCCTGAGTAGCTGGGATTATAGGCATCTGCCACCATGCCCGGCCAATTTTTGTATTTTTAGTAGAGACGGGGTTTTGCCATGTTGGCCAGGCTGGTCTAGAACTCCTGACCTCATGTGATCCACCCGCCTCGACCTCTCCAAGTGCGGGGATTATAGACGTGAGCCACCGTGCCCTGCCTGACATTTCTTGATGTTTTCAGATAATCTACAGCGTGGGGTGGATGGGCTGGAGGAAGTAAGATGAAACTGCAAGTTTTGAAAGTGCTCAGGGCTGACTCCAGCTTCCTTAAGTGTATGGTCTTTTGAGGAATGGGGCGTCATTGGCAGGCAGGGGCCCTGATGGCAGAGCGTATTAATAAAGATGAACGTTTAGGTAAGGGGGAAAGGGAATGTGGAAGTTATTCATAAGTAATTGTTTCTGTAGCTTTGCGGACAATATATCTTTATGTTAAATCTGTTGTTGGAAGTTGGTTGGTGAGACCAACCAGCTAAGTGGGATAATTGCTTCCCAGTCTGTAGCTAAATTGTAGTTCTAATGCTGATACTGTGGACTGACTCTTGAGTCCAAACTCCATTTTAATTGGTTTGTGAGGGGAAAATACATACTAAAATACAGGTAAATAGATGTTCAGGAACATCTTGTCCATCTTCCTTCCTCCTTCACAAAGAGTCTCTTAGTGGTCAGGGAATGGTGTAGCACTGTGAATGTTTCTTTTTTTCTCATCTCCCTTGGTCATCCAGAGTTGCAGCAACCTTGGCAGCTCCCTGTACGATAAGAAGTGAATTTGAGGGAGTGCATTTAATTTTCATGGTAGTTTTATCCTGTCTCTAATGTGTGCAAGTTGTTCTTATAAACCATTTGTAAGTTTGTATGTTTGTAAGTTTGTTATAGTTATGGGGATGCTTTTGTACTTTGTGACTTTTCCTTTGTCTCTCCCCTCTAAACTGGTCATTTCTCTTGTGCCTAGACTGTTTTCTTGCATTATGTCTGTCAATTTTCATTGCCTTTACTCTCACTCAGAAAATCTTGTAATTTTAATTGAAATTTAGAAACCCAAACCTAAATTTTTGATAAAAGAGGCCTCTCTAAATCTCAAGTGGTTCCTAACCTTTTTTGCATTAGAGACCCTTCTGAGAATGATAAAGTTTTGAACTCTTTTCTCCAGATGCAAGTACTCATGTACCTACTTGGGTCTCAGAAATCTTAGCAGTCTTTTGCAGGTCATGGTTAGGCATTTTATTTAAGAACCTGTTGCAAATTTTAACAACTCGTTCAAAGTGCACAGGTGAAGTTCCGTCATATCTTTCCAGTGGAGTGTTGAGTGTCCCTGCTCGTTCATACTATTTTTTTGCTGTAGAGTTATATCACCTCAGTGTAAAGGGCTTATCCAGGCTCGGAATTATTATGTCATTTGTCCTGGCATTACGTTTTTAAGTGCATCTCTTTCTCCATAGGGGAGTATGTGGTTGATTTTTTTGACACTGTTGAAATTCTTCGTTTTAAGTACTTTTATAACGGATAGTACTTTTAAAAATTTTGTCGTGGGTGCGGCGGCTCATGCCTGTAATCCCAGCATTTTGGGGGAGGTCAGGAGTTCGAGACCAGCCTGACCAACATGGTGAAACCCCGTCTTTACTAAAAAAAAAAAAAAAATTAACCAGATGTGGTGGCACATGTCTGTAATCCCAGCTACTCAGGACACTGAGGCAGGAGAACTGCTTGAACCCGGGAGGCGGAGGTTGCAGTGAGCTGAGATTATGCCACTACACTCCAGCCTGGGTGACAGAGCAAGACTCCAGCTCAAAAAATAAATAAATAAATAAATAAATAAATAAATAAATAAATAAATGAATTGTGTTTCACTTGAAGAGGAAACTTAGGATGAGGTCACTATAAAACATATAGTGGCTGTAATCCAGCACTTTGGGAGGCCGAGGCGGGTGAATCACTTGAGGTCAGGAGTTCGAGACCAGCCTGGCCAACATGGTGAAACCCCATCTCTACTAAAAATACAAAAAAATTAGCCGGAAATTGCTTGAACCAGGGAGGTAGGGGTTGCAGTGAGCTGAGATGGTGCCACTGCACTCCAGCTTGGGCAACAGAGTGAGACTCCGTCTCAAAAAACCCCACAAAACCTATGATGGTTCCCATTTTCCAGACAGATGCTTGATGGGTAAGGGAAACCAGAAACAAGATTACAAACTGAATAGGTACTGCAGGGAAGGGTTGTGTTGCTAAAATGTCCTATTCCTTAAACAAGAAGAAAACATTTATTATGAAACTTTTCAGGCACACAAAAATAGAATGGTGAAAAAAAACTTCGTGTACTTGATTGTCCACCTCCAATAGTTGTTAGTATCTGGCAGATCTTGTTGCATCTGTTTTGCACGCTACTCTCTCCACTTCCCATCCTTTACTCCCTGGATTTTAAAGCTAATTTAAGATTTCTGTTTCTATCTGCAAATACTTCTGTATCTAATCTTTAATTTTGAAAACAAATTTCTGATTGCAGTTGCTATTAAAGCCAGTCGGTTCTCAGCCAGGTGTGCCAATTAAAAATGACTGTTAGCAGGAGCTAAAGGTGCGCCCTTCTAAGAGATCTCCAGGTATTCCTTAATGGTTTGAATCAGTGCTCTCTGTAGTAGAGGCAAAAAGAAGGCTTCTCTGCCTTTTATGCGAGGCTACTTCCATTTCTTTGTTCTTTCTGCTAGAGGTTTTTAATCTGGACTCTACAATAAAGTGTGCAAAGACTTATATTTCGGCTTGGCACCCTTTTCTTGCCAGCCAGCTGGGATTCAGTCTACATATCCTGCCAAATATTGAGATAACTACAGCATAGGCTCTTAATTTGCCTGACTGGTTTTGTAGCCAATAAATTTTTAAAATTTGCTTAAAGCTGTAATGAGTATTTGTGTAAGTTAGAGGGATGGTATTGTCAGGAGATTTTGAACTTAGATTTAGAACTAAAGGTGATTTTTTAGAAAGGGAAATGATTTATTACTGAAAGTTTAAAGTAGGACAGGAACTTGTGACCTGAGATGAGATTGTCATTGGATAAAGTACAGATGATTAATGAGGATTATTATTATTTTTTAAGTCCTGAAGGGATAGTATCAGCAAGAGTTACCTGCTTTTATTTATTGAATGTATTTGTTGTGTAGAATATATTTAAATCATACCTAAAATCAGCTGCTTTTTAAGAGAAGTGGATAAGACCTATTATTTCTTTTTTTATTTTTATTCTTTGGAGACAGGGTCTTACTCTGTCATCCAGGCTGGAGTGCATGGCTCATCACAGCTTCTACCTCCTGGGCTGAAGCCATCTTCCCTCCTCGGCCTCCCCAGTAGTTGGGAGTACAATGGTGCACCACCACACTGGGATAATTTCTAAATTTTTTGTAGAGACAGTGTCTCAGTATGTTGCCCAGCCTGGTCCTGAACTCCTGGGCTTGAGTGGTCCTCCCGCCTCCACCTCCCAAAGTGTTGGGATTACAGGCATGAGCCACTGTGCCCTGCCCTGTTATTTCTTAAATTCCTACTTTTACATATCAATTGATCCTTAATCACAACTGTATAAGGGAGGCTTTATTTCCATTATATTGAGGGTAAGACACAGTTCAGAGGTTGAATAACTTGAACTGTTAAGTGGAAGATCTGGGAAACATCCAAAGTGTTCTTTTCATACAGTGCTGTTGTATTCTGATGTGAATGAGATTAATTTTGTCATCTTCAAAGCTGTGTATTTAGAAGAGACTGTCACTGTAAGAACAGTTTTATCTTGATGTTGGAGATAAAGTTATTTTGCGAGGGGCAAATTATGGATTCCCTCTTGTCTCTGTTCAAGTAGTTTTCTGCTTTTTTTAATTTTCAAGATTTGATTTTTGTAAAGAGGTGGGATCTTGCTGTCTTGCCCTGGCTGGCCTCAAACTCCTGGACTCACGCAATGCTCCTGCCTCAGCCTTCTGAGAGGTTGGGATTACAGGCATGCCACCTGGCTTAAGTAATTTTCTTTTTAATAAGAATGATGGGCCAGGCATGGTGGCTCACACCTGTTAATACCAGCACTTGGGTAGGCCAAAGTGGGAGGATGGCGTGAGCCCAGGAGTTCAAAACCAGCCTGATCAACATAGTGACATCCCATTTCTTCAAAAGAAAAAAAATTAGCCTGATGTGTTGAGGTGCACCCGTAGTTCCAGGTACTTGGGAGACTGAGTTGAGGATCACTTGAGCCCAGCAGTTCAAGGCAGCAGCGAGCCATGATTGGGTCACAGCCTGGGTGACACAGTAAGATACCATCTCAAAAACAAAACGAGAATGATGACCAAACCATTTTTAATACTTACCGAATAAAGTTTTTGACTTGATTTTTATAGATATTTTCTACTACTTATTTTCATACGTGTGTATACAAATGGAAATTCGACATTATGTAAATTATGAAAGAGGCATTATAATTTTAAGTAAATTCATTTTGTTCTAAAGCAGAACTTTTGTTTCTTACTCAGATTTTCTGAGTATTATTCTCAAGGTTTGTATGTTAACAAAAGCATGGGAGACCACTAACAAGTTTCTTCTCAGATCCAGATTGAATACCAGCTATGGGGTAAAATACGAAATTTATAAACATAGCCTCTGTACTTTAGAGTTATTGACTTCTGCTGGTCATGATAAAGAACTAGCTTCTAACATGATGACAACACTTTTAAACAATACATTATGCTTTTCAGAGCATTTTCCCTAAGTATTTTATGCTTTTAGAACCTGAAGCCAGACAGCCGGGCGCGGTGGCTCACGCCTGTAATCCCAGCACTTTGGGAAGCAAGGCGGGTGGATCACGAGGCCAGGAGTTCGAAACCAGCCTGACCAACATGGTGAAATCCCGTCTCTACTCAAAATACAAAAAGTAGCCAGGCGTAGTGGCGTGTGCCTATAATCCCTGGTACTCAGGAGGCCAAGGCAGGAGAATCGCTTAAACCCCATAGGCAGAGGTTGCAGTGAGTCAAGATCACACCACTGCACTCCAGCCTGGGCAACAGAACGAGACCCTGTCTCAAAAAAAAAAAAAAAAAAAAAAGCCTGGTGGAGTGGCTGATGCCTGTAATCCCAGCACTTTGGGAGGCTGAGGTCAGCAGTTCGAGACCAGCCTGGCCAACATGGTGAAATCTGGTCTCTACTAAAAATAACAAAAATTAGCCAGGCATGGTGGCGGGTGCCTGTAGTCCCAGCTACTCTGGAGGCTGAGGCAGGAGAATCGCTTGAACCCGGAAGGTGGAGGTTGCAGTGAGCTGAGACTGTGCCATTGCACTCCAGCCTGGGTGACCGAGCGAGACTCTGTCTCAAAAAAAAAAAAAAAAACAAACAAAAACCCGAAGAACTTGGAGCCAGATGATACCTCATGAATTTTCCTTTTCCAGCACTTGTGCCTTTAGGAAGTAGTCCTCAACTTTCCTAGACCCCTGATGGTAGAGGAGGATGAGTTTGTTCATAGGAAGGTCTAGGGGGATGCCTTCTTCCAGCTATTATTTTAGTGTCCATGAACAAGATGGACTCACTTGCATTTCTCGCATTGTACTGGGGAAGATAGAATAAAGAATCACAAGTGTGCTGAAAAGGAAAAAATACATAGAGTGGTGTGGGAGTGTAGCACTCAATGGGCTTACTTGCTTGTTCTAGGGGTGCAGGTACGTAGGCAAGGCTGACATTTAACCTGGGATCTGTTGGTGCACTGAGAAAGGATAGAAGTGGCAGAGTTTGGTGACATGAGCGATGAGGAGGGAGGCATCAAGAATTATTCCCAGCTATGTAATGTGAGCAACTGAGCAGATGGTAGTGTCATTTACTGAGATAGGGAACGTTTTGACAGCAAGTTTGAGTTCAGTTTTGGGCACATTGGGTTTGAGATGTTTGTAAGATATGTTTCAATGGCAAATTTGCTGGAATGGAGCTGAGATAAGCCTTGATTAGAGAAAATTAATTTGAAATTCAGTATATAAATATTATCTGAAAAGAAAGGATTAGTTGAAGTCATTAAAGAGAGTGTAAGAGGAAAAAGTATTAAGACTGTGCTGTGAAGAACTTCCAATACTAATGGAGGGAGAGAAGAGGAAGAAACTAGAAAAGGAAATTCAGTAGGAGCAGCTAGAGCAGCTTAAGGGAAACCAGGGAAGTGATGTATTATAGAAGCCAACATAAAAGTATTTCAGAACGTATTGACTGACTCAGAATGCTGCTGCCATCAACTAAAGTGAGGACTGCAAGGCAGACGTTGGATTTGCAGCTTGGACTGGAGTGATCCAAGGGGTGAGGAAATGGGGGGTAACAAGTGTTTACAACTTGTTAAAGATGTTCGAAGGGGAGGAGAAGAAAAAGGGCAGCTAGAGGGATGTCAGGGATTCTGGATGGTTTAATGTGTGGGATCCAAAGCACAAGAGAGCCGTTTTGGAAGAAGGGGTGCTATGTTTGGTTGGAAGGAGGAAAGATGAGTTAAAAGATGAGCTTAGTGGGAGGACATAAGAGAAGGTGGTTTATAGCTAAAAGTGTGTTTTCCGTTACCCCATAAAATGACCAAAGAGGTTATTACTGAAAGGGACAAAGAAAGGCAGGGTAACTTGGGGGGAGTTTAGGGGAGCAGGAAAGAGTTCAGATAGATGTTACTTAAAGTGGGAGAGTGAGCTGTCTAGAGACAAAGTAGAATTTCTGGACATTATTGAGGCCTTAGTTGAAGTTGGTGTCACTAAAAACACATGGTCACTAATCTACCTAGTGTGTGAGTATGTTTTTTTCCTCCTCCTTTAGTAGGCCCCATTATCTGGAACCTGGACAGAACACAGAATATTGGATAGGATTATTAGAATTGTCCTCAATATGGCTCACGCTTGTAATCCCAGCACTTTGGGAGGCCGAGGCGGTCGGATCACGAGGTCAGGAGATCGAGACCACGGTGAAACCCTGTCTCTACTAAAAAAATACAAAAAAATTAGCCGGGCGTGGTGGCGGGTGCCTGTAGTCCCAGCTACTCGGAGAGGCTGAGGCAGGAGAATGGCGTGAACCTGGGAGGCGGAGCTTGCAGTGAGCCGAGATTGCGCCACTGCACTCCAGCCTGGGTGACAGAGCGAGACTCCGTCTCAAAAAAAAAAAAAAAAAAAAAAAAAAGAATTGTCCTCAATAGACATTTTGTCAGTCAGCTTGTGGAATGAAGAGATAGAGAAACAAGGGAATTTAGGGTATTACTGCCCAGAGAGTGATTGAGAAGATAGACTGTGGAATTTAAAATGCTAAGTGCCCGGACAGGGCTAATGAATAGGAGAAAGGGGAGAAAAGGGATAGTATACTGAGAATCTTCTTAAATAAAAATGAAGAATGGGAGTACTGGCACAAGCAAGTTGGATGGTTGGTAGGTTGTGATAAAAAAAAAAAAAGTGGGCTATCTGATTTTAATGTTTAAGAAGTGAAGCATTTTAGGATATACAGCAAGCTTCTGGATGAAACTGAAAACTGGTGGCCGAGATGGAATGCGGGAGATTGTTGATGATGAGATAATGTTAAAGAACTGGGAAGTCAGAGGGTTGGAATTTGGTGGAATTCAGTGTGATAGCAAAATTGGGATGGAGGAGTAGATTATAAATATGGTGTAAAATCCTTAAATACATGAACAGTGAATAAGAGGTTGAATAAGAGGTTGTTGGATGACAGGTGTTAGGAAGATTAGAGGGTAACTAGCACAAGCCTCAAAAGAAGGGGCTTTAATTTTTTTTTTTTTTTTTTTTTTTTGAGACAGAGTCTCACTGATGCCCAGGCTGGAGTGCAGTGGTGCATTCTTGGCTGACTGCAACCTCTGCCTCCCGGGTTCAAGCGATTCTCCTGCCTCATCCTCCCTAGTAGCTGGGATTACAGGTGCCTGTCACCACACCTGGCTAATTTTTGTATTTTTGGTGGAGACGGGGTTTTCACTATATTGGCCAGGGTGGTCTTGAACTCCTGACCTCAGGTGTTCTGCCCACCTCGGCCTCCCAAAGTGCTGGGATTACAGGTGTGAGCCACCATGCCCGACCACTACTTTTTAAAATAATCTTTCCTTATTTATTTTTGTTGTCTTTTTATTATTATTTGTTTAGTCTTACACAAGAAAATCAAAGAAGCCAAGAAGGGGCTCTTACATAACAGGGTGGAGGAGTAATCATCTTATAAAGAGGCTCTGGAGAGTCAACATATCAGTGTCCCCAAACTATCCTGCTCTAAAATAGTAGGGAGGGCTGCAGGAGAAGAGGCATCCGTAGTCCAGTGTAGGGCAAAGAAGTGGTAGAAAGAATGAATCCCAGGTATCCTTTTAATTTTTTTTAGAAACAAGGTCTTTCTCTGTTGCCCAGGCTGGAGTGCAGTGGTGTGATCATTGCTCACTGCAACCTTAAACTCCTGGGCTTAAGTGATCCTCCTGCCCCCACTTCCTGAGTAGCTAGGACTATAGGAATGTGCCACCACGCCTGGCTGATTTTCAAAATTTTTTTTGTGGAGAGAGTCTTGCTTTGTTGCCTAGGCTGATCTCTGACTCCTGGATGCAAGTGATCCCCCTGCTTTGGCCCACCCACCCCCCCCCCCAAGTGCTGGGATTACAGGTGTGAGCCACCACATGTGGCCAATATTGACATTTTAAAATATAACATGCAGTTTAGGTGTCATAGTGATTTCTTTTAACTTTTTTAAATTGTAAAATACAACACACAAAACCACACAAAAGGGGTCTAGCTTAATTAATTATTAGAAGAGGAACACTCCTATAACCATTACCTAAGTTAGGAAGTAGAATTGTGCCAGCCAGTCTAGAAGTTCTTTCATTCATCACTTCCTCCTTCCTCACCCTCAAAGTATTTTGTTTGTTTGTACAGTAATGCAGTCATGTTTCACTGCAGCCTCAATCTTCTGGGCACAGGTAATCCTCCTGCCTCAGCCTCCTGAGAAGCTGGGACCACGGGTGTGTACCATCATAGTCAGCTAATTTGATTTTAGTAGAGACGAGGTCTTGAACTCCCGAGCTCAAGTAGTCCTCACACCTTGGCCTCCCAAAGTGTTGGGATTACTGTCATGAACCAGTGCTTCTGGCGCATAATTATTTTCTTGCTCGCAAATGCCATAATTACTTGCTGTTCATTCTCTTTTTAAAATTTTTTCTTTAATAATTTTTCTTTCTTACAAGTCCCCATTATGCCCCAGAAACTGTTCACTTTCGTATGTTTAAAAAACTACAAGAACATGCTCTTCAATAGCCAGAATATAGTGTTCCTTGTTCTTTTTGAAATTGTATTTCTATCCTACTTCCCCTTCAGAATTGTATCCTAATGATTATAGTATTTATGTTTAGTCTTTTAGTGGTCATCCTTTTCATAATTCTTGGTATAAAAACATGTATATGCATTTAAATTCAAATTTTTAAGAGCTGAGGCTGGTACAAAAATATGTATATGCGTTTAAATTCAAATTTTTAAGGGCTGTGGCCGGGCGCGGTGGTTCATGCCTGTAATCCTAGCACTTTGGGAGGCTGAGGTAGGCAGATCACTTGAGGTCAGGAGTTTGAGACCAGCCTGGTCAACATGGTGAAACCCCATCTCTGCTAAAAATAAAATTAGCCGGGAATGGTGACTCGCGCATGTAGTCCCAGCTACTCAGGAGGTTGAGACAGGAGAATATCAGTTGAACGTGGGAAGTGGAGACTGCGCCACTGCCTCATTGACAGAGCAAGACTCTGTCTCCAAAAAAAAAAAAAAAAGAGTTGGGTGCTGTGGCTGAAGCCTGTAATCCCAGTACTTTGGGAGGCTGAGATGGGAGGATCGCCCGAGTCTAGGAGTTTGGGACCAGCCTGGGCAACATAGGGAGATCCTGTCTCTACAAAAAAAAAAAACTCTGCAGCTTTTAGGAATTTTATGTGACTGTAGTTCTCTAAACTGTTTTAAAAATGATTCTGTACTACATCATGATCACAGTTATCAGTGCTTTTATTTTTTTAATCAAATGCTCTCAGAATATTTGATCAAACTTGAATGCTATAATTGATCAAACTTGAATGCTGTAGATATTAAAGATAAAATTTATTGGAAATGTATCTTTTAAGAGATGAGTGGGCTTTTTTCAGTTAGTTTATACATACATGAATGAATATTATTGCTAAAGTATATAAAGGTTTTGGACAAAAAAGTTTTTTGGCATCAATTTTATTCCTATTTTTTGTTGTTTGTTGTTGTCGAGATGGAGCCTCGCTGTGTTGCTCAGGCTGGAGTGCGTGGCTACTCACAGGTGTGATCACAACAGCAGCCTCAAATGAACCGCTGGCCACAGTGCCCTGGGTAGCTCTAGGTGGGACTACAAGCGTGTACTACTATGTCCCTATTATTCCTATTTCTTTTTTTTTTTTCTTGAGACTGAGTCTGGCTCTGTCGCCGAGGCTCACTTCCACCTCTGCCACCCAGGTTCAAGCGATTCTCCTGCCTCGGCCTCCCTCAGCCTCCCAAGTAGCTTGGACTACAGGTGTGTCCTACTACGCCTGGCTAATTTTTTGTATTTTTTAGTAGAGACGAGGTTTCAGCGTGTTAGCCAGGCTGGTCTCGATCTCCTGACCTCGTGATCTGCCCACCTCTGCCTCCCAAAGTTCTGGGATTACAGGCGTGAGCCCCTGCACCCGACCTCCTATTTCAATTTTTTAATATGTGTAAATGTTGAGAAGCCATAAATTAACAAAATAAAGATAAGAATGGTAAGAGTTTTGCTATAGCAGTTTCTATTATTTGAATTCTTACATGCCACAAAGCACATGGTAATCATAGAAATTCATTGTAATAATGAGTCAGTTTGTTAGGTCTTTTCAATTCTGTGAAATGCAATTAATTTAGGAAACCACCTGACATGCAAAGGATTTGTTACCCACACATGAAAGTTTTACTTAATTATGAAGTACAGAAACCAACAATCTATCACATTATTTCTTTATAGGTCATGTCAAGAGTTGGAAAAATGTACCATATAAGATTAGGGATAGGTGAGCAATACACTGTTATTAATATTTATAATGTGGGAGAAGAGTGATTGGTTAATCCCATATGAGTTGGCAAATCAGTTTTTGGAACAGTATACACCTGGAGGTTGAGGATTTAGAAGTGAATTTCCTTAAAATGCAATTGTACCTATATTTGAAAAGCCTTTGTATACCTCCGGGGGTATGTGTCTCTAGTTTGAATAATTAATTGCCACCTCGAAGGGAGGCCCAAGGCTCGTTGGTTGAGGAGTGGCTGGGGTGTGGTGTGTTTGCTATTCTGCTGCAAGGGTAGGGCAGAGATGGGCAGCTTCAGCAGGAGGCCAGGGAGCAAACAAGCTCCTTGATGTGCAGATAAGCCGTGGCAGTTGGCAGTGAGGCTGTCCACAGGCTGTGTTGGTGGGAGTTAAGGGAAGGTTGCAATAAACCTGGACTGTTCTGTGTGGTGGGCCAAGCTGAATAGTACTTTTGAAATTGTTTTTAGTTCAGAGTTTTATCTTTAAAATTTCATGTCAATTTTGTATTTTATAGGATGCCTTATAAAATACAAAATGTTTTGGATTACCAATTGTAACTCGTAACCGTTTTTTTCCCCCCAAGGCGGAGTCTCACACTCGGTTGACCAGGCTGGAGTGCAGTGGCGGATCTTGGCTCACTGCATCCTCTGCCTCCTGGGTTGAAGTGATTCTCCTGCCTCAGCCTCCCGAGTAGCTGGGATTACAGGTGTGCAGCACCACTCATGGCAATTTTTTGTATTTTTAGTAGACACGGGGTTTCACCATGTTGGCCAGGCTGGTCTCAAACTACTGACCTCAAGTGATCTGCCCGCCTCAGCCTCCCTGTGCTGGGATTACAGGCGTGAGCCACAGTACCTGGCCTTAACTGTTTTAAAAAATAATTTTTACCTTTCAAATCTTTGAGTAAAGAATTTGCTCACTTAGGAAGATGTGCTGTGTTTTTCCTGTGGCCTTTCAGGTGCCTCTGGTGATCAGCCACATGACCTTATTAACAGTGAAAAGTGAGTTCCCTTCCACTGAAGCCAATGCTGTTAACAGTTTGTTACAGTGTTTAATAGGCACAGCATGTATGTCTGTATTTGTATTCTTAAAAACACACACGAATGGGAGCATAAGATGCATATATATATTTAGTGTATTATGCCTTTAAGAACACTTAATCTTTAAGATGTTTATTATTATAAGGCAGATCTATAAATATTAATAACATAATTATTAAAGTTAAAATCTTATTTTCATTATAATCTGATATGATTATTATAGATTTATAGATTTCTATAATGTTATTGACATTTATAGATCTGCCTTGGTTTTTTTAAAGCAGTTTCATAGTTTTCCATTGTATGGATGTACTATAATAACGGTCTCTTATGGATATTTTGGCTGTTTCTAGTCTTTTGCTATTACACATAAATGCTACATTGAATGTCTTTTTATTTATGTCTTTGACCATCATGTCACATGTCTGAATATAAGGGTGGGAGATGTTTCTTAAGTGGCATTGAAAGGGCTTATACATTTATCTATTTATTTAATTAATTTATTTATTTATTTTTTAGATGGAGTCTCACTCTGTTGCCTGGGCTGGAGTGCGCTGGCATGATCTCAGCTCACTGCAACATCTGCCTCCCAGGTTCAAGCAATTCTTATGCCTTAGGGATTACGGGCGTGAGCCACCACGCCCAGCCCCTGCCCTACTTTTATTTTTAAAACCGTTTATGGCTGAGCTCGGTTTCTCATGCCTGTAATCCCAGCACTTCGGGAGGCCGAGGTGGGTGGATTGCCTGAGGTCAGGAGTTCGAGACCAGCCTGGCCCACATGGTGAAACCCCATCTCTACTAAAAATACAAAAATTAGCTGGGCGTGGTAGAGGGTGCCTGTAATCCCAGCTACTCAGGAGACTGAGGCAGCTTGAACCTGGGAGGCAGAGGTTGCAGTGAGCAGAGATTGCGCCATTGCCCTCCAGCCTGGGAGACAGAGTGAGACTCCGTTGCAAAAAAAAAAAAAAAAAGAAAACCCAAAAAACACACAAAAATACCTTTTATTTGCACATGGTTCAATATAGTGTTGGTTAAAAGCTTCCCTCCTAGTACGTTTCCTTAGCCACCTCAGTTTTCTCAGGAATGACCATTGATTGTTGTTTGTTTGAACCTTTCTGGTATGTTCTGTGCACATGCAAGCAATACAGGCAGTTCCGCATATCTGTATGTACATGTGTGCCTGTGTATTTTAATCCACAAAATTAAAATCCACAAAATGATAATTTGCTGCTGCTTTGTACCTTATTCTTTCTCATGTAATATCTTGGGGATAATTCCATATCAGTTTTCTTTTTGGCCCTCTCCCTACCCTTTGAAAAAATACTGTTGCATGTTGTCAATTTCTGTATGTGCTATAAATTACTTATTAATGTCAGACTTTCAAGTTGCTTCCAATTTTTTTTAATAAGTTGCCTTATTTTTAAGAGAGTAAATACCACTTAATAGTCATATAATCAACAACTAGTAATTTAAGCCCACTGTCCTTTATCTGTGGAATGAGTTAGAGGGTCACATTTCCTTTTCTGAAACCGTTGGGGCCAGATGTGTCTTAGAATTTAGAATTATTTTGGATTTTGGAAAGTTTACATTAATGCCCCTATCAGGATCTGAGGTGGTGTTCTCTAATCAAAGATAGTGTTTCTTCAGAAAAGAAAATACCTTCCCTAAGTAGGGAAATACTATAAATAGCCTCCCTTCAGTTGGGGTTTTACTTCCAAGTGTGTTGTGAGAAAACTTTTTAGAGCTTTTTGGATGTTGGAATTGTGGGTAAGGGATTATGAACTTGGCAGTAGTACTTACCTGATGGTTGCTTTTTTTTTTTTTTTTTTTTTTGAGACGGAGTCTTGCTCTGTTGCCCAGGCGGAGTGCAGTGGTGCGATCTTGGCTCACTGCAAGCTCCCTCTCCCGGGTTCACGCCATTCTCCTGCCTCAGCCTCCCAAGTAGCTGGGACTACAGGCGCCTGCCACCACGTCCGGCTAATTTTTTGTATTTTTAGTAGAGACGGGGTTTCACTGTGTTAGCCAGGATGGTCTCGATCTCCTGACCTCCTGATCTGCCCACCTCGGCCTCCCAAAGTGCTGGGATTACAGGCGTGAGCCACTGTGCCTGGCCTGATGGTTGCTTTGAGATAAAATAAATTAATAGAAAGTATTTAGAATAGTACCAGGCACATACTGAGGGCTTATGTAAATATAGTTCAGCTTTGTTTTACTTTGAGTTTTAATTGTGAATGAAATTGAGTATCCTTCATAAGTTATTTAATTCATTTTATATATATATATATGTATATAAATGAATTGCTTCTGTGTGTTCCTGGCTTATTATTTATTTATTTATTTTTGAGGCAGAGTCTTGCTGTCTTGCCCAGGCTGGAGTGCAGTGGTGCTATCTCAGCTCCGTGCAACCTCTGCCTCCTGGGTTCAAACAATTCTTGTGCCTCAGCCTCCCAAGTAGCGAGGACGACTGGCATGTGCCACCACGCCTCGCCTGGCTGGGTTTTTTTGTCTTTTTAGTGGAGACAGGGTTTCACCATGTTGGCTACACTGGTCTCGAACTTCTGGCCTCAAGTGATCTGCCTGCCTCGGCCTCCCAAAGAGTTGGGATTATAGGCCTGAGCCATTGTGCCTGGCCCCTAGCCCCGTTTTCTGCTGGGACATTGGACTTACTGATGTGTAAGGATTCTTGGTATATTAAGGAATTTACCTTTTGTGTTTCCCTAGCAACTAATGATAAGCATCTTTCATGTGTGTATTCTTTTTTTTTTTTTGAGATGGAGTCTCGCTCTGTCACCCAGGCTGTAGTGCAGTGGTATGATCTTGGCTCACTGTAAGCTCTGCCTCCTGGGTTCACACCATTCTCCTGCCTCAGCCTCCCGGGTAGCTGGGACTACAGATGCCCACCACCACGCCTGGCTAATTTTTTTGTATTTTTAGTAGAGACGGAGTTTCACTGTGTTAGCCAGGATGGTCTCGATCTCCTGACCTGGTGATCCATCTGCTTTGGCCTCCCAAAGTGTTGGGATTACGGGCATGAGCCACCGCGCCCAGCGAAGTTTGTTTTCTTATCATGACAGCCGTTCAGATATTTAACGGCAGCTTTCATGTAATGGCAGTTTCCCCCCATCCCTGCACCAGTTAAACCTGTCTAGTTGCCTCAACTGTATTTCATGAGTTATGGTCTCCAAGCCACTTTGTATCATTTGTACAGATTTCTTTTTTTTTTTTTTTTTTTTGAGACGGAGTCACTCTGTGTCGCCCAGGCTGGAGTGCATGGCGCGATCTCCGCTCACTGCAAGCTCCGCCTCCCGGGTTCACGCCATTCTCTTGCCTCAGCCTCCCGAGTAGCTGGGACTACAGGCGCCCGCCGCCACACCCGGCTAATTTTTTGTATTATTAGTAGAGATGGGGTTTCACCATGTTAGCCAGGATGATCTCGATCTCCTGACCTGGTGATTCTCCCGCCTCGGCCTCCCAAAGTGCTGAGATTACAGGCGTGAGCCACCGCGCCCGGCCTGTACAGATTTCTTACAAGTTAAAGGCATTGTTTAAGGTTAGTCCTCAGCACATCGTGAGATAAACATTTGCTATTTCCACCTCAGCCTTCCAAAGTGCTGGGATTACAGGTGTGAGCCCCTGCGCCCAGCCAGTGCATTAGTTTTGTTGTTGTTGTTGTTGTTGTTGTTGTTTTAAATGGAGTCTCGCTCTTTTGCCCAGGCTGGAGTACCCTGATGGGATCTTGGCTCACTGCAACCTCTGCTTCCCAGATTCAAGCAGTTCTCCTGCCTCAGCCTCCTGAGTAGCTGGGACTACAGGCGCCCGCCACCACGCCCAGCTAATTTTTGTGTTTTTAGTAGAGATACCATGTTGGCCAGGCTGGCCTCGAACTCCTGACCTCATGATCTGCCTGCCTTGGCCTCCCAAACTGCTGGGATTACAGGCATGAGCCACCACGCCTGGCCTAGCATTTTGGTGTTTAGCAGCCACCACTAGTGGTAGTGTAATATAGTTTGGTATGGGTCTTTTTTATGAAGTCTCTTTTGGCTATTGATTTAACTGAGAACCTCTGCGGTCATTAGCCTCTCTGGGCCTCTTTTTCTCATCTGTGTAATGACGGGTTTGGTAAGAAATCAAAGGAAGTATCTTCATTTTCTTATAAGAGGGTAAAGGAAGTCTGTATGTATTTGTGTGTATAGACTAGTATACAGTTATACAGATGTACACATTTGTGTGTTTATGTCTACAAAAATAATTATATGTGTATTTATATCTCCATCTCCATTAAACAGTTCAGCTTTTTAATCTTCAACAATTCATTGCCAGTCTTGTTTCATTTTTATCCTCACCAAAGTAAATTCTAGATGTTGTATTTGATTCATAAATGTATTTTTTTTTAACAGATAAGGACTCCAAAAATATACAACTTTGGCATTTTTTATGTTTTGGCTTTTGAATAGACAACTTACATGCAGTATAAAATTCAAGAAGTACGAAAGTCTTTTCTTGTTCCTTATCCCTTAGTCATTCCCATCTCTAAGAGCATCCATATCTGTACATAATGTAGAGCTGCCTCATTCTTTTTAACAACTGCATAGTATTCAGGTGTGTTGTTATATGGTAATTTAATTCTTTATTAATTGGTATATTGTTTATGAAAGCAAAAACCAGGAAACAGTGTTGTATTGAGTTTCTTGTTACTTATGTAATTTTGTGTTCATGGAAAGTTATTTCTAAATACTTGTAAGTGAAACTGCTGGCTTCAGGAGTAAGTCCTTTCTTTCACATGTACATTTTTAGTTTTAAAAGATATTACCAAATCTTAACCTGTTAAATTACATTAAAACCCTTTGGAGGCTGGGCGTGGTGGCTCATGCCTGTGATTGTAGCACTTTGGGAGGCAGAGGCAGGATGTTTGCTTGAGCCCAGGAGTTCAAGACCAGCCTGGGCACCATAGTGTGACCCCGTGTGTTAAATAAAAAGGGAAGTTAGGCAGGCGTGGTGGTGCACACCTGTAGTTCCAGCTACTTGGGAGTGCTGCTCGGGAGGCTGAGGTGGGAGGATCACTTGAGGCCTGGAGGTCTCTGAAGCTGCAGTGAGCTGTGATCACACCACTGTATTCCAGTGTGGGTGACAGTGAGATCCTGTCTTGAGGGCAGGAAAACCTATTGGGTAGCATTAAAAATTATACAGTGAATCTATCCATGTAAAAAGCATCCCTCTCACCTGTATTTGATGATGCTAATTGAGATTTGTAAATAGCTTTTCTTAAATGTAGATGTATTTTGTAGAAGTAATTTTAGTGTTTGGCATAGGGTGTACATTTTGTCAGTGTTTTTCTACAAGTAAGTGTTGAGGGAATTAGTAATAATACCAGTTGGAATCATATTTGTATCTCATTTGGAAAGGTTATAAAAATGTTCTGATAGTAAAAATTGAAGGCAACAAAAATTCTCCACATACAAGATGAATAGGCAGGCTAAGGATTTATTACTGGCTGATATGCATAAATAGCCACTATTAGCCATTTAACTAACACACCAGAACTACCGCTAAAAATTCCTTGAGGTTATATGGCTTTTAGGATTAGAAGAAAGAACAGAAATAGCTAGAGAAACCTGATCCTGTAGACAGGTTTCTGGATAGAGCTAGCATACCTTATGGGCAGCCCTATCCTAGATAAATAAAAACACTGGTAGAAGGTTTTTATTAACTGTTCAGTTGGTTTAGGTTTTACTAAATGATTTTTAATTTAAACATCTTTATTTGAAAAGCCCATAATACCCCTAAGAAGATTTGGCTGAGTCATTTACATGTCATTCTGAATGGATTCTGAATGAGTTGCTTAACCCTGCTGAAATTTCTTGTGAGTTTACAATTTTAAGGGACTTGGTTGCCTGAGGAAAGGTCTGTAGAAGGCATGAGAGCTATATACTGAAAAGATAGGAGAGGAAATGTCTGATATGTAAATGTTAATTTCTTCACAACTTAAAATTATTTGCAGTTCTTCCAAGATTGATCATATACTATTGATTAACCACATATCTGTTATTTATTAACTTTTATATTGATACCACTCATGTTTTTATCCTTTGACTTATTTTTACAGATAAAGTGGAGAATTTTCATGAAGAACGTGAAAAGAATAGTCACCATATTCACAAAAATACTGACGACAGTACTAAGAAACTCAATGCAGAAACTACAGTGGCTTCTGAAATCAAGGAAACAAATGATACTTGGAACTCCCAGTTTGGGAAAAGGCCAGAATCACCATCAGAAATATCTCCAATCAAGGGATCTGTAAGAACTGGTTTGTATGAATGGGATAATGATTTTGAAGACATCAGATCAGAAGACTGTATTTTAAGTTTGGATAGTGATCCCCTTTTGGAGATGAAGGATGATGATTTTAAAAATCGATTGGAAAATCTGAATGAAGCCATTGAGGAAGATATTGTACAAAGTGTTCTTAGGCCAACCAACTGTAGGACGTACTGTAGGGCCAATAAAACTAAATCCTCCCAAGGAGCATCAAATTTTGACAAGCTGATGGACGGCACCAGTCAGGCCTTAGCCAAAGCAAACAGTGAATCGAGTAAAGATGGCCTGAATCAGGCAAAGAAAGGGGGTGTAAGTTGTGGGACCAGTTTTAGAGGGACAGTTGGACGGACTAGAGATTACACTGTTTTACATCCATCTTGCTTGTCAGTTTGTAATGTTACCATACAGGATACTATGGAACGCAGCATGGACGAGTTCACTGCATCCACTCCTGCAGATTTGGGAGAAGCTGGTCGTCTCAGAAAAAAGGCAGATATTGCAACTTCTAAGACCACTACTAGATTTCGACCTAGTAATACTAAATCCAAAAAGGATGTTAAACTTGAATTTTTTGGTTTTGAAGATCATGAGACAGGAGGTGATGAAGGAGGTTCTGGAAGTTCTAATTACAAAATTAAGTATTTTGGCTTTGATGATCTCAGTGAAAGCGAAGATGATGAAGATGATGACTGTCAAGTGGAAAGAAAGACAAGCAAAAAAAGAACTAAAACAGCTCTATCACCCTCCTTGCAACCTCCCCCAGAAAGCAATGATAATTCCCAGGACAGTCAGTCTGGTACTAACAATGCAGGTAAGAATTTTTAAAAAATGTATAATAAGTACAGTAGTCCCCCCTTACCTGCAGTTTCACTTTCTATGGTTTCAATTACCTAAGGTCAACCATATTCTGAAAAGAGGTGAGTACAGTATATTAAGATAAAGACCCCATTCACCTAACTTTTATTATATCATATTGTTAAAATCATTCTGTTGTATTCTTATTGCTGATCTCTTACTGTGCTTGATTTGTAAATTAAACTTTATCATAGGTATGTATATGAAGAAACATAGTATATACAGGTTTTAGTGTACTATCCCTGGTTTCAGGCATCCACTAGGAACTGGCATGTATCCCCTGTTGATGGCTGGGGGGGCTACTTTAAATGTGTTTTTCAGGCTTAAATCAACAGCTACATAGTTTCTTCTTAGATACTCAATTTTAGCTTGTTATATTTATTAAAAGTACCTATTAGAACCATAAATCACCTTATTTAAAGGTACAGCATTTTAAGTGTTAATGATCAGGTCCCAAGTTGTAAGGAACCAATTTGTAGATTGGAGAGTCTTCATATTTGGGTTTTAATTTAACCTTTAGCACTTGAGAATTTTAAAGCATATATGTATATGGCGCAGGGACACCAAACATTGTGATGTTTCCACTTGACAAATCCAAATGCAGTGAAGACATAGATTAGATTTTGGACCTTTGGAACTATACTGATAACAGGTGGTATAATGAGGGAAATACCAGAAGATTAGAATTTAAAAACTCTTTGTGGTTGGCTAAAAACTAATAAACATTCAAAACACTCTCAAACCCTCCTAAGTTGGTTTAATAAAATTGAAAAGTGCCAGGTAAGTATGCATTCCCTCTTAACTGTGGAAATTTAATTTGTGCTGAGATTGTAGACCCGGTAATGACTAAGGGTCCTCAAGGAGTTCAGTCTCCACTTTGAAAGACAAACAAAAGAAATAGGTTAGCTCTGCTATAATTAAGTCATTACTTGACAAGGGCTTTGTGAAGTGAATTGACTATCTAGTGAGGAAGAATTTGTGAAAGCTTCTGGGATACATGGTTTCTTAACCAAATATAGTTTTTCTGGATTGGTTTACGTATTAAATAAAGCTTTTTTCCTGGTAGGGCCACAGAAGTGTCATTATGGTAAATTAGAATTACAGTAGTATTTTAAAATACAGATTCTCTTGTAGAATATAAGTCATTCTTCAGATTACCTACCATTTTGCTTTATTTGGCCTAAAAATAGTTTTGCTTAATTTATTCTTCAAAACTAGACATACACAGGAGTACCCCTAGGGGCTCACCCCTGCCTCCTCCGAAAAAAAAAGAAAAAAGAAATACATCCATTGTTGTCTTTGAATCTTTTCTGGAGAATGGAAGTTTGCAGCAGCCTTACTATAGTCACTTAAGATCTGGCTGGGCAGAACAGCTAGGCATTTGTTTCCTCAGTAGAATGATAAATACTGCTATACAATACCAGCTCCCTTGTCCTTCTGTAGTTTACTTACAAGCTTTTATTCTAACCTGGATAGCAAGTTATCCCTTGCAATTGAGAATCTGTGGCTGAAATTTACATCTTGGGTAATACAACTTTTAAAGATTTAAAATGTGAAATTAGACTCCCTTTGAGAAACTAGAAGTAGATGCTGAATAACATTTGAAAATTAGAGGCCATTTGGTTATCTACCCCAAGTTGAAATTTGAGTCTTCATACCATATGTGAAACAGCAAAAAATTTTAAGCATTGGGATAGAGAAAAGTCTTCCTATTTTTCCTATTTTGTTTCGCTTAGAAAAAGATACATATTTTTAACCAGTTAGGAAATAAACCGACTCTTCGGTTAGTTGTGTTTGAAGACCGACAAGTCATTAAACTTTGTTGTATTAGATCGTTTTAAATCTCTTGCCAAGGATAACTGTCCTCCTTTTCTGGTGTTTCAAATGTGGCTTTTGTAGTTGCCAGCAGGCATTCTTTGAAGGCCAACATGATTTAGTGGATTTAAAGTTCTGAAAAATGTTACAGGTAGATACGCATGATGTTTTGTGTGTGTATAAACCATACCATTCCAGTGTCAGTATCCATAGATACCCAGCAGTTATGTGACCTCTCGGAAGTAAGAAAATTATTTTGGAAAAGATTTTATTTTTCTGTTCGACATAAAATAAGACTAGAACACATACACAGCAACCAGGTTTATGATTTCTCTTTCAGGAGGGACAAGCAGGAAGGGAGAATGGCAGAATGAAACTTCTTACTCTAGGGAGTATTTTGTCAGCTCTGTGGTGCTCTGATTTCCTTTATTATTTTCTTCCCATTTTCATTCATTCATGTATATATAATCTTGATAGGTTGTCTGGTAGGTAATTTGCAATATTAGTAAGCTAGATAGTTTTGATTACCATTTCAGAAAACTTGGATTTTACAGAGGACTTGCCTGGTGTGCCTGAAAGTGTGAAGAAGCCCATAAATAAACAAGGAGATAAATCAAAGGAAAATACCAGAAAGATTTTTAGTGGCCCCAAACGGGTAAGTAAAACACTACCAGTGATTTTTATTATTTATTTGTTATTGGAGGGCTCAACTCTTAATTTTTTATTTGAAAGTTACTAATAAACATCATAGCAACTGTCTTTCAAAGGATATATGTAAGTCATTTTTTCAGATGTAACCATTTTTTAAAAATTGTAAAATATACATATTTTTTAAACCATTCTCAAATGTACAACTCAGTGGCATTACTTTCACGGTGTTATGTAACCATCACAATTATCTATACCCAAAACCTTTTTATCATATCCAACAAAAACTCTGTACCCATTAACCAATAACTTCCTCCCCCACCTCAAGCCTAGTCAATACTATTCCATTCTCTCTCTAGGAATGTGC
The DNA here is from genome assembly GCF_028878055.3 of Symphalangus syndactylus. Lineage (NCBI taxonomy): Eukaryota > Metazoa > Chordata > Mammalia > Primates > Hylobatidae > Symphalangus > Symphalangus syndactylus. The sequence goes on from NC_072426.2 coordinate 87,449,609, forward strand.
TTTTTCTAAGTATCTTATATAAATAGAATCATACAATATTCGTCATAAACCAGTTGCAAAAGGACGAACATTGTATGAATCTGGTTTATTTCACTAAGCCTGATTTTTCTAAGGTACATCTGTCTTTTACTGTATGTCAAAATTTCATTCCTTTTTATGGCTGAATAAAATTCCATTGTATGTAAGATATATATGTGTGTATATATATATATATATATAAGAATATATATATATTCTTATTCATTCATTGTAAGATATATATGTGTGTATATATATATATATATATATATAAAAAAGAATATTCCATTGTGTGTGAGACAAACACACACCACCACACCTCCATGCCTTCCACATTTTGTTTACCCATTCATCTGTTGATGGACACTTGGATTGTTTTTACCTTTTGGCTACTGTGAATAATGCTGCTGTGAAGATTGGCATACAGATATATCTGTTTGAGTCTCTGCTTTCAGTTCTTTTGGATATATACCTAGGAGTGGATTTCCTGGGTCAGTATGGTAGGCCTATAACTTTCTGAGGAACTGCCAAACTGTCCCCTGTGGTGTCTGCACCATTTTACGTTGCTACCAGCAGTGTATGCTACCAGCAATGTATGAGGGCCCTAGTTTCTTCATATCCTTACCAGCACTTCTATTTTCTGTTTTTTGATAATAGCCTAATGGGTGTGAAGTGGTATCTCATTTTGGTTTGATTTGCACTTCACTAATGATTAGTGATGTTGAGCATTTTTTATGTGTTTACTGGCTATTTTTGTATCTTTGAAGAAATGTCTAAGTCCTTTGCCCAGTTTGTTTGTTTGTTTGTTTTAGATGGAGTTTCGCTCTTGTTGCCCAGGCTGGAGTGCAGTAGCACAATCTTGGCTCACTGCAGCCTCCGCCTCCTGGGTTCAAGGGATTCTCCTGCCTCAGCCTCCCAAGTAGCTGGGATTACAGGCATGTGACACCATGCTTGGCTAGTTTTGTATTTTTAGTAGAGATGGGGTTTCATCATGTTTGTCAGGCTGGTCCCTAACTCCTGACCTCAGGTGATCCACTTGCCTTGGTGTCCCAAAGTGCTGGGATTACAGGCATGAGCCACCGTGCCTGGCCCTTTGCCCATTTTTGAATTGAGTTTTTTTGTTTTTATTGAGTTGTAGTAGTATGTTAATCCTTAGCAGTAATATGGTTTACAAATATTTGGTGCTATTTCACTAGTTGTTTTTCACCGTATTGATATTGTCCTTTGATGCAAAAAAGTTTTTAATTTTGATGTTCAATTTGTCATTTTGTTGTCTGTGCTTTTGGTATCATATCCAATAAATTGTTGCCAGATCCAGTTTTCTGTACCTTTTTGTCTGTGTTTTTTTCCTATAGTTCATAGTTTTAGGTCGTTAACGTTTAGATCTTTGTTCTATTTTAAGTTAATTTTTGTATATGTTATAAGGTTAGGGCCAACTTTATTCCTCCTCCTCTTTTTTTTTTTTTTTGAGATGGTCTCACTCTCACCCAGGCTGGAATGCAGTGGTGTGATCCCAGCTCAGTGCAGCCTTGACGTCCTCGGGCTCAGGTGATCTCCCACCTCAGACTCCTAAATAGCTGGGACTACAGTCGTGCGTTATGATACCTGGCTGATTTTTGTATTTTTTGTAGAGATGTGGTTTCACTTTGTTGCCCATGCTGGTCTTGAACTCCTAGGCTCAGGCTATCTGCCTGCCTTGGCCTCCCAAAATGTAATATGGTCCAGCATAGGTATTGAGAATAATTTGACTTCGCCTTTTTTGTAAAAAAAAAAGCTTAAATAGCTTGTTACAGTATTTTGTTATTTAAAGTTAAAATTAGAGGTTGCCAGTACCTTTTATTCTTGTAGATTGAATTGCTTTTAAGTAACTAAAGAATGAGTGTGTTCAATTTTTATGGCCTTATTTTTCCTATTTTACCTGAAGAGCCCATTGGGGATCTTTTCAATGTAATTGTGCTATAGTTTTGCACTCTTAGGTGCTTAGGTGAGACTTTGAATTTCTAGAAAACCGTATGACTTCACAGTGATATGTAGTTGTATTTTAATAACCTTTTCAGGTAATTTTGGATATTCTTCTATAGTACTACCCCAAAACTCAAGAAATGGGAGTTTCTTAATGATTAGTTGCAACTTGGAATGTGAAACCATGCCAGTAACCTTTCATACATTGCATTAAAATCGGCTGCATTATCTTGCATTTTGAATGGGCATTTACCCATACATGCTTTGTAACATCATACACTGGTCACTTGCAAAATACTGGTTATGATGAATTATGCAAATCTTTCGAATGACACATTTCATTATACAGTATCAAAAAACCACATTAATACCACTGCCAAACTCAGAAAAGTTTGTAAGTACTGGGAACCTATCAAGTTCACAGTGGTAGATACAAGTTCCTTAAAATTTGTTTTTGCTTAAAAGTTCAATTTTTTTTTTTTTATTGGAAGCAAATACTTCAAGGAAAACAACTGATGGTAACAGATTTACTCTTTGTTTTCGAGAAAATGCCTGCCACACTCCCACGTTTGAATCAGCATAGTTTGTCAATCTTTCCAGTAAAGAATGATGTTTGAGAAAAAAGTAGCTAGTTTGGCTTGTAACTTAAACAGTGGTGGTTTTTTCTCCATATAACCACTGTACTTTGCATGCAGCAGAAGTGTTTTATGCATACTTGTTTTGTCACAGAGATTATTAATGTATTCAGGGATAGAGATTTAATAAAATTAACTTTTTATTCCTTCATTAAGGGCTTTAAGTGAAACTGGCATGTTACTTTTTGACTGCTACATAGTATGTAGCAGTTCAGAAGTCCTACCTTTATTCGTGCTAAGGCACCAGCAGTTGTACCCACCATTGCTTTTGCACCATCCATACAAATGTCAATGCAGTAAAAAAGCCAGATAACATCTTTATAAAATTTTTTTTGAGGCAGAGTCTTGCTCCGTTGCCCAGGTTGGAGTGCAGTGGCACAATCTCAGCTTACTGCAGCCTCTGCCTCCCAGGTGCAAGCGATTCTCCTGCCTTAGCCTCCTGAGTAGCTGGGACTACAGGCAAGCGCCACCATGCCTGGCTATTTTTTTGTATTTTTAGTAGAGGCGGGGTCTCATCATGTTGGCCAGGCTGGTCTCGAACTCCTGGCCTCAGGTGATCCACCTGCTTCCGCCTCCCAAAGTCCTGCGATTACAGGCGTGAGCCAATGCGCCTGGCCTCATCTCTTAAAAAAAAAATGTAGTTGGGCATGGTGGCTTGGTTGTAGTCCAAGCTACTTGGGAGGCTGAGACAGGAAGATCACTTGAACCCAGGAGTTCATGGCTGCAGTGAGCTATGATCACATCACTTCACTGGAGCCTGGACAACAGAGTGAGACCCTGTCTCTTAAAAAATAAATAAATTAAGGCCGGGCGCGGTGGCTGACGCTTGTAATCCCAGCACTTTGGGAGGCTGAGGCGGGCGGATCACGAGGTCAGGAGATCGAGACCACGGTGAAACCCTGTCTCTACTAAAAATACAAAAAATTAGCTGGGCGTGATGGCGGGTGCCTGTAGTCCCAGCTACTCGGAGAGGCTGAGGCAGGAGAATGGCGTGAACCCGGGAGGCGGAGTTTGCAGTGAGCCGAGATTGCGCCACTGCACTCCAGCCTGGGCGACAGAGCGAGACTCTGTCTCAAAAAAAAAAAAAAAAAAATTAATTAATTAATTAAATAGACGAAAATTTGAAATATACAGAAAATGTGAAAGAACAGTAAGATGAATACCCATATCCCTCTGCCTAGATTGCTTTCCAGTTAGCATTTAACCATAATTGTACATGGTCCCTTTCCTTTCTCCCTCTCTATAATATGTATTTACTGTATAATACTTATATTAAGTATATGTACAGTCTTATTTGAAAGTTTATTATATTAAATATATATATGGTCTTATTTGAAAGTAAGTTGCCTGCATTTCTTAAGAAAAAGGTCTCATACCTGTGGTTATATAACACTTAAGTCAATTCCTAGTAATTCTCTGATATAATCTGATAATCACTGTATTCAGTTTTCCCCATCTTCAAAATGTCTTTTCATATTTTTTTTCCCAAACCATAATCGTTTAGTTATGTCTCTTTTAGTTTTGAACAGTACCCCCCTTTGAAAAAAATTCCCCTTGGCCCTGAATTTTTTTTTTTTTTTTTTGAGACGGAATCTCACTGTAGCCCAGGCTCCATTGTAGTGGCGCCATCTCTGCTCACTGCAAGCTCCGCCTCCTGGATTCACGCCATTGTCCCGCCTCAGCCTCCCGAGTAGGTGGGACTACAGGCGCCCACCACCACACTCGGCTAATTTTGTTTTTGTATTTTTAGTAGAGACGGGGTTTCACTGAGTTAGCCAGGATGGTCTCTATCTCCTGACATCGTGATCTGCCCGCCTCGGCTTCCCAAAGTGCTGGGATTACAGGCGTGAGCCACCGCGCCCGGCTGGCCCTGATGGTTTTTTAAGAGCCCAGGATATTTGTCTTACAGAAACTTCTACATTCAAAATTTATCTGATTGTTTCCTACTGATGTCATTTAACTTGTTGCTTCACTGCATTAAAGTACCAGAATTTAAGTCTGGAAGTTTGATTAAATTCAGGTTAGACTTTTTGGTGGGGGGGAGACTATTTCACCGGTTGCATTGTGTATGATGCTTTACATCAGAAGTCTCATGATACCTGGTTACTCCACTCTTAGCATTGTTTGACCACCTAGTTAAGGTTGTGATCACCAGCTCTCAACAAAATAAAAGTACATATCTCATTTTATAATTCAGTTAGGAAACTTAAGAGTGCTAGTCTAGTACCACGTGCATGCCGTATTCCCCATTATTGTCTTACCTCATCATTTTCGTGTCCATTGTTGAGCTTTGTCTACATCATTTATTGCTCGAGTTACAGAATGATGAGTTTTCTAATTGTTATTTCTTACACATTTAATAGCTGGAATTTTGTAAAGAGGAACCTTCATCTCTCTTCCTTCTCCTTCCCCTCTCCCTCCAACTGTCTCCATCACTATAGATTCAGTAATTTTTGCTTATTGGATAACATTTTTACGTACTGACATTATGCTAAGTTAACTAACTCAGACACAAAGAATATTAAAAACGGCATGATCTCACTTACGTGTCAAACTAAAAATAGTTGAATATGTAGAAACAGAATTGAATGGTGGATACCAGGGATGAGGAGTGGGAGGAAATAGGGCAGTGTTGGTCAGACAGTACATATTTGCAGTTACATAGGATGAATAAATGTAGCTATCTGATGTACAGTAGGAGACCTGTAGTTAATAATATAGGAAATTTGCTAAGAGAGTAGATCGTAGGTGCTCTTAACACACACACAGGGTAACTGGAAAGTGATGGATGCTTGTAGTAATCACTGTGTATATTAAAACATCTTGCATGTTAAATATATGCAATAAAAATAAATACTATTTACTAAATGTTTTATAGTTGATTTTGCTTTTTTTTGTTTTTTAAAGTTGAAGTTGTTTTAGATTTGGCCAGTGTGAACCATTTCAAGCTGTCTCTTGTATGCTTTTGAAATAACCTGTCATCTTTGAGCACTTCCTTTGCCTTCTGTACAATAAGATGGCTCAGGCTCATCTTGTAGATTTCCTGTTTAAGTCATGGAATCATGTGTTTTTCTAGGAACCTTGGTTCTTTTTGTGGACATTAGTACTTAGAAACCAAGATCTGAGTGCTGAGCGTGTTCATCGCGTCAAGGGCCTTTCTTCAGACAGAGTTAGGAGATAATGTAGAAAAATGAACCATGCTGGGCGCAGTGGCTCATGCCTGTAATCCTAGCACTTTGGGAGGCCGAGGCGGGTGGATCACGAGATCAGGAGATTGAGACCATCCTGGCTAACACGGTGAAACCCTGTTTCTACTAAAAACACGAAAAACTAGCCGGGTGTGGTGGCGGGAGCCTGTGGTCCCAGCTACTCAGGAGGCTGAGGCAGAAGAATGGCGCAAACCCGCGAGGCAGAGTTTGCAGTGAGTGGAGATGGCGCCACTGTACTCTAGCCTGGACGACAGAGCAAGACTCTGTCTCAAAAAAAAAAAAAAAAAAAAAATGAACCATCAGTTTATGTTATTGATAGTTTCTTTTTCAAATTTATTTATTTATTTATTTGAGACAGAGTCTTGCTCTGTCACCAGGCTGGAGTGCAGTGGCATGATCTCGGCTCACTGCAACCTCTGCCTCCCGGGTTCAAGTGCTTCTGCCTCAGCCTTCCGAGTAGCTGGGATTACAGGCATGCGCCACCATGCCCAGCTAATTTTTGTATTTTTAGTAGAGATGGGGTTTCTCCATGTTGGTCAGGCTGGTCTCGAACTCCTGACCTTAGGTGATCCACCCGCCTTGCCCTCCCAAAGTGCTGGAATTACAGGTGTGAGCCACCACTCCCGGCCTTCAAATTTAACATCACAGAATTGTATACTTATTTGCTTATCCTACAGCATACATATATATCAAAATTATAATTCCAATAATATGAGCAATAAATACACTGAGTGAATTTTAATCTCTTTGCAATTCGTTTTTTCCTTATAGTTTACTTAGGATGAACAGTTACGGTACTGTGTTAAAATTTGTTGAAATGATTTTTATACTGTCTGCTTACGTTAATTCTATATTCAGTTGAGGTCATTTGTACCTATTTGTGTTCTGTTTTTTTTAACTTAGTTTTGAACTTAATGTTGGAGTAATTTATTTGCTACTAACATAGCTTAGAAGGCAGCAGTGTACATGTACTTGACCTGATTACGAAGGAATCTATCTGGCCTAAAGTAAATCAGGTCATGGCAACTTGAGTCAGCAGCAGACCTATTTACTGTTTATGGATGCAACGTGATAGTGTCAGAAAATTAAGAAAATTATTGCTAATTTATAAAACAAAAAGAGCTATGGGACTGAGCTTATTTGAAAAATATAATATGAGTAAAACTGTGTGTGTGTGTGTGTGTGTGTGTGTGTGTGTGTATGTGTTTTTTTTTTTTTTGAGATGGAGTCTCACTCTGTACCCCAGGCTGGAGTGTGGTGGCGCGATCTCGGCTCACTGCAACCTCTGCCTCCTAGGTACAAGCAATTCTCCTGCCTCGGCCTCCCAGGTAGCTGGGATTACAGACGTGCACCACCATGCCCGGCTAATTTTTGTATTTCTAGTAAATATGGGGTTTCACCTGTTCACCAGCAGATCTTGAACTGCTGACCTCAAGCGATCCGCCCACCTTGGCCTCCCAAAGTACCATCATCCGCCCACCTTGGCCTCCCAAAGTACCAAAGTGGGCCTCCCACCGCACCAAGCCAAAACTGTGTCTTAAGCTGTGTCTTAACATAGTAGCCCCCCCTTTTTTTTTTTTTTTTGGCAGGGCAAAACCTTTATTCATTTTAATGTTACACAAGTGTAAGGAACATCTAATCTGGATTTATTAACTGTAGGTAACAGTAATTTAAAAGAGAAAGATCTCATTATGGAAATTTAAAAATCGACTACAATAAATGGTGAAGAAAACTAGCAATAGAACAGGACAATGTTCAAATAGCTCATACAATTAACAAATGAGGCCAAAAGATCAACGTATATCCCACCATATCTTTCATGCAATGTCTCAGCTTTTTTTCCCCCAAACATAAAGGCCAATTAATTCAAATTAGCCCTATTAAGAATGTTAGTTTGTTTCCTTCTGAAATTAATATTTGAATGGAAAATGTATTAACTCATGGTTTCTTACTGAAGTTTAAGATTCCACCAGATGATGCTCAGATTTAGACAGTGCTAGAATAAGATGCTACTGGGTGATTATTTCGAAGTATGAACTACAGGTAAAATCTAAAAGGACGTACATACTAAACAATATTTTCTAATTTAAAAGACATAAATATAAATGAATTAACTCACATAACCTACTTACAAACAAAACTAGAATAAACACAGCTTTTAGGAGCCAACTCCAGTTGATTTCATGACTTAACAGGAGCAAGATCTTAGGTGTAGCCCTAACATTTTATTCCCAGAAGAGCCTTACTTAAGTAAATGCCATAGATTTATGTATGAGAAATTAGGATTTATGGAAAGCTCAGTTCTCCAAGGAAGTTTTACATAAGTTACCTCACATGTACCGGGAGAAAAAAAAGAGGGCGAGATAGGTGGGTATAGGAAATGTTCTCAGCAGTCATTCCAGTCTCTGTTTTGTTGTTGTTGTTGTTGTTGTTGTTATCTGAGACATGGTCTCGCTTTGTTACCTAGGCTGGAATTGCAGTGGCATGATCATGGCTCATTGCAGCCTCGGCCTTTGGAGGGTAGCTAGTGCCTGTAGCTGTGACTACAGGCACGCGACACCACACTTGCTAATTTCTGTATTTTTTGTACAGATGGGGTCTCATTATGTTGCCCAGGCTGGTCTTGAACTCCTGGGCTCAAGTGATCCGCTCTCTTTGGCCTCCTAAAGTGCTGGAATCACAGGCATGAGCCGCTGAGCCTGGCCCATTCTCTATTATAATGGAAACACCCTTGTGTAGTTGGTAGGCCAGTGAGAGTATCTAGATTTTCTGGCTCTCTAATCTGATTAGATTTAAGAATTCCAGTGGCCCCATTTCCAGGTGGGAAAGAGGTAGTCTATGACTTGTAGTGGCAGGAGTTTTCCTCCTGCTCTATCACAGTTTTTCAGCCTGAGCACTAGTGGTATTTTGGACTGAATGATTCTTGGTTTGGAGGCTGGCCCTGTACACTGGAGGATATTCAGCAACATCCCTAGCCTCTATCCACTAGTTGTCAGTAGCATGCCCCTCTTGCCTTGTTGTTACAACCCAAAATGTCTTTGGACATTGCCAAATGTTTCCTGGGAGTGAAATGCACCCTCCTCCCATTGCTGTATATGTATGTGTGTGTGACTTGATAGTAAATTCAGATATGATGCCCATTACTCCTAAATACCTAGTTTGTACTTTCTAAAAACAAGAGCACTTTACTATACTGCCACAGACCCATCAAAACCAGAGTTAACATTGATGTAATCCATTGTCTAATCCACAGATCTCATTCAAATTTCAGCAATTGTCCCAGTAATGTTCTTTATAGCAAAACAACTAAACTACACCCCCATGTCTCCTAAACAAAGAACCCATGATCTAATCCAGAATCACGTTAGTTTAGTTGTCACAAGTCTCTACTCTCCTTCAGTTGGCCATGGGATCTGTGTTTCCTGGTCTTTTCATGGTTTTTACATCTCTGGGGGAGTTAAGGCCAGTTATTTTGTCGAATGTCCCTCAGTTTGTGTTTGATACTTTCTCATGATTAGACTCAGGTTAGACAGTTTTGATGGCAACACAGAGGAGATGCCATTTTCTTGCTGCATCACATCAGGTAGTACTTAATGTCAGTTTGTACCATTACTACTGATGTTAACTGATCACTTGGTTAAGATGGTATTTTTCAGGTTCGTCACCTTTCCTCATTAGACTTTCACCCCGTAGTTTATTATTGATTGTTGCCTGAGTCAGTTTTTACAACATTGGTTGCCAAATGTGATTTCCTAATTCAGCATTTGTTCTACAGTTACTAGTATTTGGCCTTGTAGTGTAAGGTAGATATTTTCTTCCCCTCCATGTAGGTTAGAGTGTATGCATGTATTTTTATATGTATTCATTTAGTTATTACAGTATGAAGATGGATTTCTACTTTATTCAGTCATTTGTTACTGTATTTATTTAAATCAGTTCTGTCATTAGTTTGATCTTCTTAGATTTGGTTGGTGGATGTTCCTGCAAGCTGGCTTTGACGTGTCCCACTATTTTGCATTTCCTTACTTAACATTCTATTTTCTTTAATTTTAATGCTCTACGAATTTGTCTGTCATCCTTGTGCAGGGGTCATGCTAGTCTTCTTGGTATCGTTGCAGTTTTTGTATATGTGCTGCTGAAGCGAGCACCTTACTGACATTCTAAGATGTTCCAGGCTCATCCTATACTTTCCCAGTCCTGGAGTCAGCCATTTCTTCAAGGATTCCTGTTTGCAGTTCATGGAGAATGGTATTTAGAAATAAATATTTGTTCACTAGGTATGGTTATTTCTTCTGAAGTGTCATTGCTTCTAGGCCCTCTCTGAGTAGACAGCTAGGAAACATGTAAAAATATGCATATACTCTTTCATATACAGACACATGCCTATTTCATGGTCATTCTATGTATGTTTAGAACCATGAGTTCACACTAATATTTCCGATACCACGTTTTATTCTAGACTTCTCATTTTCCATATTTTAATTCCCTTCACCGAGAGAAATCTGGTTTCCATTATCCTTCACGTGTGTTCTTATTTTCACAGTCATCATGTATGTAACTAGTTTCTTGACTATGCTGACCATCTTCCTCACCTCAGTTCTGCTGACATAGTCTGGCCAAGAGGTCCCCCTTCCCTCTACCCTGTGTTAGAAAGCATTAACTCTTTTGTTTGTTTGTTTGTTTATTTGTTTTGAGACAGAGTCTTGCTCTGCTGCCCAGGCTGGAGTGCAGTGGTGCGAGCTCATGTCACTGTAAGCTCTGCCTCCCGGGTTTACTCCATTGTCCTGCCTCAGCCTCCCAAGTAGCTGGGACCACAGGTGCCCGCCACCACGCCCGGCTAATTTTTTTTGGTATTATTTAGTAGTTGTGGTGTTTCACCATGCTAGCCAGGATGGTCTCGATCTCCTGACCTCGTGATCCATGAGTCGGCCTTCTAAAGTGCTGGGATTACAGGCGTGAGCCACCACGCCTGGCCCAGAAAGCATTAACTCTTAAGCATACGTGTCTGTGAGAATTTCCTTTAATGTCTCCCAGGAATATAGAGGAGTTCTTAATATCAGGATTGAGGGCTGACTCAGAAGATGAGGAGGGTGAAGAAAACTTGTAGTAAGAACATGGTTGAAATGATGATTCAGAAAAGTTGTCACTTGCTGGTGAGAAAAGGAAAGATAGGATTTGATAGATAGGGTTGAAACATACCTGGATTTAACCACCTATTGTTTCTAGGTAAGGTTTTGATCATTGAGCAGTTCTTGGTACTTTCGTTCATGAAATGTCATCCAGTTTCTGATTTCTGGCTACAGCTTCCCTACGTGCCATTATTCGTAGCTGTCATATGTGTGCTGATATACTTAGATTATTTCTTCTGCTTGCCCTGCTTGTGGTTTGACTTCTACCTTTTCATTCAGCTGCTGCCTGTCATCCCTGCTTATAAGCATTCGTTGTCTGTATAGTCAGCCTGACTGTACAGGTTTTCAGTGCCTGCGGGGTTGGTTATGTTTTACCTGGGAAGTTGGCCATCTTGTTTTGCAGTTAAGACTGCTGCTGGGTCATTGATGAAACTAACCATAATGTCAATCTCAGTTTCAATTCTCCAATATTTATACCTTTACGTTCTTTTTTGTTGTTGAGACAGGGTTTCACTCCAGTTGCTCAGGCTAGAGTGCAATGGTGTGATCATGTCTCACTGCAGCCTCGACTTCCTGGGCTCAAGTGATTCCTCTGCTTCAGCCTCTAGGGTAGCTGGGACTGTAGGCACACGCCACTGCGTCCAGCTGATTGTTTGTATTTTTTGTAGAGGTGGGGTTTCACCATTTTTCCCAGGCTAGTCTCGGGCTCCTGAGTCTAGCCGTCTGCCGGTCTTGGCCTCCCAAAGTGGTGGGATTACAGGCATAAGCCATCATGCCCAGCCTATACCTTTACTTTCATCATTCCCCTGTGGTTTAAAGCTAGGCCCTTCTGGCACTATCTTTTGTCTAACTCTTTAAGGAACATTCTGGACTTAATTTTTTCTTCCCATCTGTCCTTCAATATGACACTGGATAGTGGGCTTCTGGGCAATTAAAATTTATCAGTATAAATCATGGTTACGTATTTAGTTGTTTTAGAATGTTGTAATTACATAAACCTGGAGTTTTAAAGTTGAATATAGCTTTATACTTTGATAAACTTCATTTTTTGTTTTATAAAATGAGTTTATACAGGTTGTCAACTTACTAGCAAAGTCTTACAATTGAAGAGACTTTAAAGGACAAGTACTCCCACATCTCACCCAAGAACAAATGTTCCTTCCACACAGTATCTTCCTTTAGCAGTTAGAACCCACTCTCATGAAATAGCATATTTTTCTGTCAGAACAGTTTTACCCAGTGTTACCTTTGTTATATGTATGGGGACTCACTGACTATCTTGAGATCCAGTCATCATGTGGTATTGTGAGATCCACTATATTCTCAAGTACTAGAAACCTGAGATATTAATTGATATGAAGCCTGAAAAAAAGAGTGACTATAGCAATTGGATTGGTGATGAGGGAAACTGGCAAAAGTGTGGAAGTTAATAGCTGCTGCCATTCATTTACAGCTGCTGGGTAGGTGATCCAAAGAGTTGTTGAAGCTGAGCAGGTTCTGGCTGGGCCTAGGTATGGAAGAGAGGGAGTCAGTTTTAGTTGGCTTTTTTTCATCATTGTTTTTGTTTAGTGTTTACTACATGACTTTCACTGTGCTAGGGATACAAAAAGGAATAAGAAGAGTATCTTAAAAGGGCAGAATTGTTTTTTCCTACTGGAATTTTAAGCAGTCTTAGTATTTCCTCAGTGTGTTTGTTCCAAACCAGAAGCATTATTGCTTCCTTTTATATAGGTAGTATTTAACTTAAATATTAAACCAGATAATTAAAATCATTGATCTATATAAGTCAAAAAGGCTTAGGAGAATGTAAATTATTTTCTCTCTGTGATCCAATTCTTGTGCTTTTTTTTCCTTTAATACTTTATTCTGGATTTTAATAAGGAATGAAAGTACTGTTAATCTTTTTTTTTTTTTTGGATATGGAGTCTCGCTTTGTTGCCCAGGCTGAAGTGCAGTGGCACAATCTCAGCTCACTGCAATCTCTGCCTCTTGGGTTCAAGTGATTCAACTGCCTTAGCCTCGGGTAGCTGGGACTACAGGCGGGTGTCACCATGTCCTAGGGCTAAATTTTGTATTTTTAGTAGAGACAGGGTTTTACCATGTTGTTCTTGAACTCCTGATCTCAAGTGATCCGCCTCCCTCTGCCTCCCAAAGTGCTGGGATTATAGATGTGAGCTACCGTGCCCTGCCAAATCGTATTTTCTTTAGTATAGGTGCCTTTAAAGTTTGAAAGTTCAAAGTATTTTACTCTTATTTCCCAGGAAATGAGGCTTGAATTGAGAACATGTGGCCAGGGGTTATCAGGAGCTAGAAAGCACTGACATCCATTTGATAGTTATAGATGGGAAGAAGGGGGGTAGGGATTGGGGGGGTGAGTGGGGGGAGATAGGAGGGACGGGGGAGGGGAGAGAGAGCGCGAGTGAGCGCACGCACACGCGTATGTGCCTGTGTGTATGTTAGGGTGTTTATAGTTTGGAATTTCACTTGTTTTTCCATTTTGTACTACAGTCACGCATTACTTAATGACAGGGATACATTCTGAGAAATGCATCATTAGGCGATTTCATTGTGCAAACAACACAAAGCTAGATGGGATAGTCTACCACACACCTAGGCTATATGGTGTAGCCTGTTGCTCTTGATATGTTGCCGTACTGAATAGTGTAGGCAGTTGTAACACAATGGTAAATATTTGTATATCTTAACATAGAAAAGGTACAGTAAAAATACATATAAAAATGGTATACCTATATAGGACACTTAACCATTAATGGAGATTGCAGGATTGCAAGTTTCTTTGGGGAGTCAGTGAGTGAATGTGAAAGCTTAGGACACTACTGTAGACTTTATAAACACTGTACACATATGCTGCACTAAAGTTATAAGATAATTCTTCAGTGATAAATTAACCTTAGCTTACTGTAATGGCTTGTTTTGTTCTTTTTGCCTTTTGTTTTGAGACAATCTCCCTCTGTCACCTAGGTTGGAGTGCAGTGGTGTGAACACCGTTCATTGCAGCCTTGACCTCCCGGGCTCAATTGATCCTCCCACCTCTGCCTCCCTAGTAGCTGGGACTACAGGTGGACATCACCACACCCTGGTGATCTTGTATTTTTTGTAGAGGTGGGGTTTCACCATGTTGTTGAGGCTGGTCTTGAACTCCTGGGCTCAAGCAATCCTCCCCGCTTGGCCTCCCAAAGTGCTGGGATTACAGACGTGAGCCACTGTGGCCAGCCAGCTTACTGTAACTAAACGTTTTAATTTGTTTAAAACTTTTTGGCTATTGTTAATAACACTTAGCTTAAAACAAACACACTGTACTACAGTACAAAAATATTTTCATTCTTTATATCTTTATTCTGTAAGCTTTTTTCTATTTTTAAAATTATTTTTAATTTTAAAAACTTTTGTTGCCTGGGTGTGGTGGCTCACGCCTGTAATCCTGGCACTTGGGGAAGTTGAGGCAGGTGGGTCACCTGAGGTCAGGAGTTTGAGGCCAGTCTGGCCAACATGGTGAAACCCCATCTCTACTAAAAATACAATTATCCAGGCATAGTGGCGGGAGCCGAGATCGCGCCACTCTACTCCAGCCTGGGCAACAGAGCGAGACTACCTCAAAAAAAAAAAAAAAACTAAGATACACTAGCCTAGGCCTATCCAGAGTGAAGATCATCATTTTCACAGTCTTCCACCTCCACATCTTGTGCCACTGGAAGTTCTTCAAGGGCACTAACATACATGGAGTTATCATCTCCTATGATGCCAGCCTTCTTCTGGAATAACTCCTGAAGGACCTGTCTGAAGCGGTTTTACAATGAACTTTTTTTTGTTTTACAAGTAGGAGTATATTCTAAAATGGTTAAAAGTATAGTAAATACATAAACCAGTAACTATGTTATTGTTAATAGTCATTCATTGTCACGTGTTAATGTATCTAATTGTATGTGCTATACTCTTTTTTTTTTTTTTGAGATGGAGTTTTTGCTCTTGTTGCCCAGGCTGGAGTGCAGTGGTGCGATCTCAGCTCACTGCAACCTCTGCCTCCCAGGTTCAAGTGATTCTCCTGCCTCAGCTTCCTGAGTAACTGGGATTACAGGCATGCACCTCCACGCCCAGCCAATTTTGTATTTTTAGTAGAGGCAGGGTTTTTCCATGTTGGTCAGGCTGGTCTCAAACTCCCGACCTCAGGTGATCCACTTTTGCCTCAGCCTCCCAAAATGCTAGGATTACAGGCGTGAGCCACCGCACCCGGCCTGTATGTACTGTACCCTTATAGGACTGGCAGCACAGTAGGTTTGTTTACAAAAGCATCACTACAAACACTCGCCTAATGCATTGTGCTAAGATGTCACTAAACGTTAGGAATTTTTCAGCTCCATTAAAATCTTACGAGACCACCGTTATATGTGCAGTTTGTAATTGACCGAAACTTTGTTATGTGGTACATGACTCTGTAAAGTACATTATTATTAACTGTAGTCACCATGCTATAAGTCAGATCTCCAGAACCTAATCATTTTATAATGGGAATTTTCTACCCTTTGACCAAAATCCCATTTCCCCTACCTGCCAGCCCCTGGCAACCACCTTTTCACTCTTTGTTCCTATGAATTTGACTTCTTTAGTGAATCCCTACTTTTTCCCCAATGGTTTATAATCTATTACTGTACTTAATTATTTGGGGCCTAAATTTGTCCTGATTTGGCTAGTAGAGCCTCATTAAGCTGGCTGTTTGATTCCTCTGCCATGTCCCCATCATTCTATGAAAACTTCCTTTTTCCTGGTGTAACACGGTATTGTAGGTTCATCTTGTACCTGGTCAGCTGTAGCCTTGGGATCAGGTCCATTCTCTGAGGAGTAATGATTCTCTTCAGTGGAGAATGGTATTAGAGACTATGATAATGGGCCCTAGGTGTGTCCTTTGCTTCTTGGCCCTTTTAGCAAACGGGCATAGGAAACATGCACGTATACATGTATTACATACATACATATATATTCACATACATTCACATACAAATATACCTTCACATATATATGTGGATTCATGCCTGTGTACATAAGTGATCTAGAAATCATGAATTCACACTGATGATCTTCAGTATCAATGCATTTTCACAGGATTATTTCTTGCCTTTTGTCTTTTTCACAGTGAGAGCCCAGGGTTCTTTCTGGCCTTATGTCTTTTTCACAGTGAACAACAGCAGCAGCACATTTACTCAACTTATAATATATCTAAATAGGTACAGAATTGCTTTGCCCATTCCACTACAGTAAGTACATTTACAAAAATTTTCAGGAATTGTTTGGCAATTCTGCACTTGCCCTACTCCATCCTGCCCAAGATTGAGGGTATAAAGTCAAATAATATGTTCACAAATTACTTGGGATTATTTCTGCTTGCCTGCCTCTTGGTTGGTCAGTGCATTGGGTGGTTTGTCTGGCTTCTCTTCACAGTATTTGCTGTCCATGTGAAATATGAGTAGGTTTCTTTGTTCTGGTTTGCTTTAAGTGTTGGGGTTTTCCGTTTCCATTCTTACTGTTTTTTTTTTTATATGTACAACATTATAAAAGTCAAAACTATATAAAAAGGTGAGTTTAATGAGGTCACTTCATCTGAGATCTGTTCCAGTCTGTCACCCAACCTTGTAGGGAACCAGTTTTATTGTTTTCTGCTTTTTCTTTTCTGTGTTTCTTTTTTATATAAAAATAAACAGACTAAAATTTTTCAGCCAGGTGCGGTGGTTCACGCCTGTAATCCCAGCTCTTTGGAAGGCCAAAGCAGGCGGATCACCTGAGGTCGAGAGTTCGAGAGCAGCCTGATCAACATGGATAAACCCCGTCTCTACTAAAAATACAAAATTAGCTGGGCGTTGTAGCACATGCCTGTAATCCCAGCTACTCGGGAGGCTGAGGCAGGAGAATTGCATGAATCCAGGAGGCGGAGGTTGCAGTGAGCCAAGATCGCGCCATTGCATTCCAGCCTGGGCAACAAGAGCGAAACGCCGTCTCAAAAAAAAATTTTTTTTCTTACATAAAAAGTAATATCTATATGTGCTGTTTCGCACTGTCTCTCCTTTAAAATTTAGTAATATTTCTTGGAAATCACTATCAGTTCATGTAGATCTTCCCCAGTATATATTTTTATAATTCTAAAGATTGGTTTTAGATTTTATTTTTTTCTTTAGTTTCTGTCTTCCTCCATTCTCTTACATGTTGACTTTTATATCTTTTAAATTGTTTCTTTTTAATGTTGTATGCGCATAGTTTACCCACATCCAGTATTGGCAAAATTTTATACTTTCAGCATGTCCTGTTACTATTTGTTTCTGAATTTACTGTTGTTCAAAGGTGGCTTCTTAGGATTTGGTTCAGATGTTGTAAAAGAAATCCCCTAAATTAGTTATTAATAGAGAGCTTATTTTTCTCTGGCTTACCAGTCTCTGGTTGTTTATCTCTGGACAATTTTCAAATTGCTGCAGTGTAGGGGACCCAGGCTTCCCTTGTGTAGTGGTATTCTACCATTTCTAGACTATTGATTAAGATAGAAGGAACTAGAAGGGAAGGCAATGAACCATCCCTAGAAGCCAGGACCCAGAAGGTGTACCTCACTTCTCTTCACACTTCGTTGGCAAGAGCTTAGTCACATGCCCATGCAAGCATCAAGATGTTGAGAAATCTGTGTGAGCATGTGTCCAGCTAAATGTTCTTAAAGGAAAATGAAGGGGAGAATGGATATTCTCTAATCACAGGTGGTGGTGTCTCAGGATATTTATAGCTTCCGGTTTTTTTATTTCTAAATTTGATAATCATCTTTTTAATACAACTTGTCATCAATATTTAATGGTATTTTTAGTTGTGAGAACTGTTATTTTAGCTGATTTTGGTCATGGCTCTCATACTAGTGTCTTTTAATTATTGAATTATAGGCTAAGTTATGTTCTCACAAAATGCCAACTACTGAATTTTACGTTTTTTTGCATGGACTTTTTAGAACTTATGACCAAGCTATGCTATTTCCTGGTGATATTCCGAAGTGGCAGTTACCTACTTTTAATAAAACCGTGGCTACCAATTACGCTTTTGAAGTTCTACTCACAGTAGTGGTGTGCATTGTTCTTCATGAAGATAGGAATTGACAATTTCTTCATAAAAATGGCAGCTGTCTTTTTAAAAGTCATTACTACCTGTTGTACACAGTTGATTCAGGCAGAGAAGAAAGACTTTGCAGCTTTATTTCTTCTCGTTAGCTGTGGATTAGATTCTCTACACAGTGTTTCATATTGCATATTACAATTTCTAGTTCTTGATAGTACAGATGCTGTTGGTTTTAATTTAGGAGTTTCTGTAGTCTTCCTTCAAATAATTCAATACTTTGGATATTTAACATGTGTTTTTTTTTTATAGTTTAAGACCATTTGAGATTGTATGATTATGCTTAAAAGGAAGTTGTAAAGAGCTCAAAGATTCTTTGTAAGACTTTTCTTCTCCTGCTTCTGATTCCAATTGTCTTTTTTAAAGGATTTTTATAAATCCTTTAAAGAAATTTTTGACAATCCAGATCCAAATTGTTTTTTTCTACTTCCCCCTTTTGAATTGCCACTAGAGTACTGTGCACACATACACCCATAGTTATGCATTGCAGTACTTCTTCAGAGTTCATTTAGTTGTACTTCATGCTGATTGATTGAATTACTGGTGACATCCTTGTGTGGTTAAGGCTGGATGAATTCTAATCAGCTTACTATTTTGTCTTCATATAGCACATAGTTTTTAAAACGTATAAATAAATTTGTTCTTCTTGTTTATAAAGTATTTATGGCTTAAAAACATTCCTTTTTTTTGGCTGTGCGCTGTGGCTCACGCCAGTAATCCCAGCACTTTGGGAGGCCAAGGCAGGTGGATCACCTGAGGTCTGGAGTTCAAGACCAGCCTGGCCAACATGGCGAAACCCCATCTCTACTAAAAATACAAAAATTAGCCAGGCATGGTGGCGGGCGCTTGTAATCCCAGCTACTTGGGAGGCTGAGGCAGGAGAATCGCTTGAACCTGAGCTGAAATCACACCATTGCACTCCAGCCTGGGCAGTAAGAGCGAGAAACTTTGTCTCAAAAACAAAACAAAACAACAACAAAAGAAACCCATTCCTTTTTTTCCTCACTTTTATGAGCCAGCCCAGTGGGGGATAACATAATGTCACTTCCTCTTAGATTTTCAAGAAGGAATGCTTTCTTTCCTCTGTTTTTTTTTTTTGTTGTTGTTGTTGTTTTGTTTTTTTGTTTGTTTTTGTTTTTTTTTGAGATGGAATGTCACTCTGTCACCCAGGCTGGAGTGCAGTGGTGCAGTCTTGACTCACTGCAACCTCCATCTCCCAAGGCTCAAGTGATTCTCCTTCCTTAGTCTCCCGGGGTAGCTGGGATTACAGACGTGTGCCACCACACCCGGCTAATTTTTTTGTGTTTTTAGTGGAGATGGGGTTTCACTCTGTTGGACAGCCTGGTCTCAAACTCCTGACCTCAAGTGGTCTGCCCACCTCGGCCTCCCAAAGTGCTGGGATTACAGACGTGAGCCACCATGCCCGGCCTTTACCTCTGGTTTATAGTTGTGATTCAGTAATCCAATCTGTTAACAACAACCTTTGTGGTGTTATTGTAAAAACCAATTTTTATCCATTGTTTTTGTAGAAACTATATTATCTCTCATGAAGAAATGCCCCATCAGTTTGTCAGTGGAATATTTTTTCCTTAGCTTTAATGGAATGTCACATTTGACGTTTTTCTTGCTTATGCCCCTGGAGCACTGAATACGAAAAAATAATATGTTTAAGATTACTAGTATTGAAATATGCTAAAATGGTTCTGAATATTTAGAATGTTAGATTATTATTATGAACTTTTTGCTTGTTTTGTTCTGAGTATTTTTCTCATTAATTTACCTAGCAAACAGAATCCATCCTTTTTTTTGGAGACAGGATCTCACTCTGTCATCCAGGCTGGAGTGCAGTGGTGTGATCTTGGCTCATTGCAGCCTCCACTTCTGTACTCAGGAGGTGATCCTCTAACCTCAGCATCTCAAGTAGCTGGGACCACAGGAACCTGCCACCATTCCCAGCTAATTTTTGTATTTTTTGTAGAGACTGAGTTTTCACCATGGTGCACAGGCTGTCTCAAACTCCTGGGCTCAAGACATCTGTCTCCCTTGGCCTCCCAGCTTGCTGGGATTATGGGGGAGAGCTACCATGCTTAGCCACAACTTTTTTTTCTTTAACACAGAAAAACGTTTAGGAATCTGGTTTATATGCTGTATCTGCTTTTCTTTTTTTTTTTTACTTTTTTTTCCGAGACAGAGTTTCGCTCTTATTGCTCAGGGTGGAGTGCAATGGCACAATCTCAGTTCACTGCAACCTCTGCCTCCCGGGTTCAAGCAATTCTCCTGCCTTAGTCTCCTGAGTAGCGGGGATTACAGGCACCTACCACCATGCAAGATGGGGTTTCACCATGTTGGCCAGGCTGGTTTCAAACTCCTGACCTCAAGTGATCCGCTCGCCTCAGCCTCCCAAAGTGCAAGGATTACAGGCGTGAGCCACTGCACCCGGCCTGTATCTGCTTTTCTGTTGCCCAGGCTGGAGTGCAATGGCACAATCTTGGCTCACTGCAGCCTCTACCTTCTGGGTTCAAGTGATTCTCCTGCCTCTGCCTCCCAAGTAGCTGGGACTACAGTGCCTGCCACCATACCCGTCTAATTTTTTGTATTTAGTAGAGACGGGGTTTCACCATGTTGGTCAGGCCAGTCTCGAACTCCTGACCTCAGATCCACCTGCCTCGGCCTCCCAAAAGGTCTCGAACTCCTGACCTCAGGTGATCCACCTGTCTCGGCCTCCCAAAATGCTGGGATTACAGGCATGAGTCACTGTGCCTGGCCCTGTATCTGCTTTTCGAACAAGAATAAAATTAAGAAGATTAAAGACAAGCCTGGTGGTGCAATCAGAATGACTCTGTTAACATTTAGCTAGGTTGCTAAATGGTAAGGGTGATTTTTGATTTTCCATGGAAAGTTGATTGCTATATGGTATTTTTACATATATTGTACACACACAATCACTTTCATTGAGTGAAATTAGCATGTGACATACCACTATTTTGTGCTTTACATACACAATTCACTTAGGAGCATGTGGAATTACTGTACTGTTTTAGAATGATGTAAAGAGCTCAGTCAATGTTCCCTTTTCTCCCTTACCCTGTTTCTTCCTCTCCCTGCCGTGTGTATGTTAGCCATATACAGATATTACTTATTTCAATTTTTAGTTAGATGTGTCTTCAATATCCCTTCTCCCATAATAAACCCTATATTAATCTTGTAAGACTTTGAAATAAAAGTCAAGAAAAAGTTCTAATTGGACTACTTCCCTTTAGATTGCTTATTAGTATTAAAATGGTAAAACATCATCAAAAGCTTTAAAACTAATAGTGTTACTAAATTGCCTTGTTCAACAGCATAACCAAAAGTTCCTTTAATATGACCTTTTAATATAAATTATTCAATTATTCTGTATGCTGTTATGCTTCAAGGACTTTTGAGATGAATAGACACATCAGTTATTCCATTCGTTTATCATATTCTTTATTAGGTAGGCTATATATTTCTATTTTCTTACGAATGTGTTAGACTTAAACTGAGCAGCACATCATCACATAACAATTATTAATAATATTTAATACTTACAAAGCACTTTTTTTTTTTTTTTTTTTTTAAACGACAGAGTCTCGCTTTGTTGCCCATGCTGGAGTGCAGTGGCACAATCTCAGCTCACTGCAACCTCCACCTCCCGGATTCAACTGATTCTCCTGCCTCAGCCTCCTGAGTATCTGGTACTACAGGTACTCACCACCACGCCCGGCTAATTTTTGTATTTTTAGTAGAGACAGGGTTTCATCCTGTTGGCCAGGCTGGTTTCAAACTCCTGACCTCAGTTGATCCGCCTGCGTTGGCCTCCCAAAATGCTGGGATTACAGGCGTGAACCACCGCACCCGACAGCACATACTCTTTCAGGCACTCTTACAGTGTTTTAATTTAAAACTGTGAGCCACCCTAGTATTTTGTTAGCTGTGGAACTAGGTAACTAGATTATTACTTGTAGTCAGTGCTTTTTTTTTTTTTTTTGAGACGGAGTCTCACTCTGTCGCCCAGGCTGGAGTGCAGTGGCACGAACTCGGCCCAGTGCAAGCTCTGCCTCCCGGGTTCACGCTGTTCTTCTGCATCAGCCTCCTGAGTAGCTAGGACTACAGGCGTCCACCACCGTGCCTGGCTAATTTTTTGTATTTTTAGTAGAGACGGGGTTTCACCGTGTTAGCCAGGATGGTCTCGATCTCCTGACCTCGTGATCCGCCTGCCTCGGTCTCCCAAAATGCTGGGATTACAGGCGTGAGCCACCGCCCCTGGCCTAGTCAGTGCTTTTTAAAAAGTAATTTCTCTTTTTGCTTCTTTAATTTCTTTAATTTTATTTTTTGTAGAGACAGGGTCTTGCTTTCTTGCCCAGGCTGTTGTTGAACTCCTGGCTTCAAGTGATCTTCCTGCCTCGGCCTAGAGGCGTGCTGTAATTACCGGCATGAGCCACTGTGCCTAGCCCAGTCAGTGCTTTTTAAAAAGAAGTAAAATGCTTGAGCTTTGAGGCACTCATTCTTGCCAAAAGGCTGTTGTTAGCAAAGCCTGGGCTCGGAGTATGCTTGAGGTACTAAAGGTAGTTCAAATTAGGGATCCATAACTAGCAGACACACAAGTTATATAGCTGGTCTTTGAAAAGAATGGAAGGAATAGAGAGGTAGGTTTTAAAATTTATGTTCGGTCCACGTTATGTGTTGTGTCTCAGGAAGCCAGATCAAGTCATTGCATGAGTGCATAAATTGTTTCAGCTTGCTAATGCATCACCATGTTATGCACACCTGGCATTTATGAATGATGGGTTTGTATACACAATACAAATGAGAGTTTTTCTACTTTATTAAAGATAATATATAAAAAGCTAACCATTAGTTCACACTAATGCTTAATGCTAATTATGTTGCTTCAGTGCAGCTAGTAAGGGGATGTAGTTAAGTTTTTTAATGTAGATTTTTTGACAGTCTTGAAGTATGATTTTCCACTTATCTTATTTTTGTTGTACTGAAAATAAGATTTGTTTCATGAGAGAAAATCTCTAATTTGACCAAACCATTCATTTGAAGTTCAAAACATAATTTAATGTCACTTTCGTAGAGGATAGAGAGAATGAGGTGTTACCTTTCTATCTTGTCTTTGTAATTACGCAGTTTTCTCTTGAAAGTGAGGGTTTTGTTCTTGATTTGATTTGGTAGGTTTACTGTCATTTATTCTCAATTCTGAAATTCAGTGTTAAAACTGAAAATCCCCCCTATAAGTTTAAGTAAATTGATAGGGCAGCACAATAATCTCAATTGATGTGAGGGACTTTACATCTTTGTCCTGCTTAGTGTGACATTTTGCTGCAGAAATCACGTATGTTATTACATGGTACTTTTTTGGATCGTACTGTGTCTTGGAATATGTGGTATATGTGTTATATTTACCTCGATAAAATTTGAGAACTCTTGAGTAGTGGCACACATCTGGCTGCAGTGGTTTGCTTTAAACGAGCGCATTATCTGTCATAAACTGCTGGATTCCCGTTGTTGGAAGATTGTGAGGCATGAATTGGTAGTAGGAAGAATAAAGTTTTGCCGAAGAACACGTCGAACTATTATTATTATCATCATTACTGTTTTTTAAATTTTTTTGAGACGGAGTCTTGCTTTGTCACCCAGGTTGGTCTTGAACTCCTGGGCTCACCCAGGTTGGTCTTGAACTCCTGGGCTCAAGTGATCCTCCTTCCTCACTCTCCCAAAGTGCTGAGATTGCAGGCATGAGCCATCATGCCCAGCCCATGTTGAGTTAAATGTGTTGATTACTTAGTAAGCCTAGCAAGAGGTTTACCTTTTTTTTTTTTTTTGAGACGGAGTCTCACTCTGTCACCCAGGCTGGAGTGCAGTGGTGCAGTCTCAGCTCATTGCAACCTCTGCCTCCGGGTTCAGGTGATTCTCCTGCCTCAGCCTCCCAAGTAGCTGGGATTACAGATGCCTGCCACCATGCCCAGCTAATTTTTTTTATTTTTAGTAGAGACGGGGTTTCACTATGTTGGCTAGGCTCGTCTCAAACTCCTGACCTCAAGTGATCCACCTTCCTTGGCCTCCCAAAGTGCTGGGATTACAGGCGTGAGCCACCGCGTCTGGCCTAGGTTTACTTTCAAGTGCCATCTTTTCTTGGTTAGTCATAGTTGCACAGAGCACTAATTACTGATTTTGTGACCTAGTACTACAGTGATTATATTTGCCATAGACATGAGAATGGGAATTATGGTGGGACTATTCCCAGATAGTATCCATCCTGCTGTTTCTAGGACACGTTTATGCATATAAATTATTCTTTATGATTTTTAGTTGAGAGTCTTTTGTAAGGATGGCAGCGGTTGATCTTTCTCTCATTTCTCTAGTCACCCACAAAAGCTGTATATAATGCCAGACATTGGAATCATCCAGATTCAGAAGAACTGCCTGGGCCACCAGTAGTAAAACCTCAGAGTGTCACAGTAAGTGAACTGTACTTATTTATTTTGTGTTTTTTAATAAGCTATAAATTAAGCAGTTACTGTATTCATACTTCGTAAATCTTTGACTTTTCTATTTAACAGTTTATTTTGGCTTTCTTTACTGAAACTTAGTAGTTTCAGTTTAATTCATTGGAAAACAGGATTGTCAGTAAGATAGCAGAAATTCTAGTGCTGCTAGATTAAACAAGGAAAGCCATAAAAATAAGGCTCTTGTTACTCATGACCCACATTTCATGGAATTTATAGTATTTAGTGTTTAAGAGCAAGATTATCCATATTTGATGTTTGTATAAGAGCTGTACTGTATATTACATCCTATATATATTTCTAAGTGGCTTTCAGTGCTTAATTTGCTTTTCAGAGGCAAATCTCTTCCTGTATTCTAGTAATACTTTTCAATCCAAAACATTAGGAAAAAGATTCTTAGCAACTTATTTTCTCCAGAATGACTGGTAATATCATACATAATTTCTAGGTTAACAGTAAAGCTTCAGTTATCTGGAGTTATCAAGTAAATTAGTTCTTTATAACAATAAGAAATTTGGGGATAGAAGTCCTTCTAAAGTATAATGTACAGTTCCCTGTCTTCTTAAACTGATTAGACTCCTTTTGATATTATAAAGAAATCATTTTGTATATTAGTAGTAATATAGCATGCTCCTGTTACAGCTATTTATTTCTACCCTAAACTACTTCACACTCTTGTGCTATTAAAATTCTTTTGACTCTGTCTAGTTTTTCTGTCCTGTCCCTTTCTGCTTATGAAAGCTATTTTTTGCATGCAGTTGTGGTTCTTTAGTCTTTCTAATAGTACTAGAGACAAATGACAAATTGTGTGAAATAAAAAGTTTAAAAAAGACTAGAAGGAATCCTTGAGTGGTTCTTCTGTGTGCAGACATACATATGTCTTACCTGTTAGTGCATGGAATTCAAAGTATTTCTAAAGACCTTTGAGAGGCCTCCCTGCTCCCTGCTTTTTAAAGAGCTTTATTTACTTTTTTTTGAAGCTGAATTTGCCAGATAGATGAGATGTTCCTATTTTTATATATTTATTTAGAACAACTAATTTAATACCTTTATTAATAGGTGAGGCTGTCTTCAAAGGAACCAAATCAAAAAGATGATGGAGTTTTTAAGGCTCCTGCACCACCATCCAAAGTGATAAAAACTGTGACAATACCTACTCAGCCCTACCAAGATATAGTTACTGCACTGAAATGCAGACGAGAAGACAAAGAAGTAAGCAGCCGTATACAGTGTTTACTGCATGTTGATAGATTTTTGTATGTAACATTTAGCCTTTTAATATCTTCAACAAATATCAGTATACTGATACTCAGTTTTGAACCACAAACTTCTTTTGTCCTACCATCATCATTGTTCTAAAAATATTTTTGTTGCCATCTAACGAACTATTTTATGTACTTATGTAAAGTACAGTGAGCCCATAGATTTAAATATGCTAGTTCCTAGTTAAAAAGGGGTGAACTTTTTTTTTCTTGGCAGTTATATACTGTTGTTCAGCACGTGAAGCACTTCAACGATGTCGTAGAATTTGGTGAAAATCAAGAGTTCACTGATGACATTGAGTACTTGTTAAGTGGCTTAAAGAGCACTCAGCCTCTAAACACACGTTGCCTTAGGTAAGATCTTATTTTTGTATTTTACAATTATGTGCATGCTGTATTAAATTTTTTCAACTAGGTGTTGTCCAAAAAGCCAAACATTTTTTATTTTGTTATGATGGGGTAGTATGTATAGTCAGTGATATGTTAAAATGCTATCCATTTCTTTATAAATAATTTGATTCTACATGATAAGAGGGAAAGCTGGATGATGAGAGCCTTTTTAGTATAGCATAGGCTTCAGTTTTCAAGTGCTTAAAAAAAAAAAATTATGCTAAAGCATCTTTTTGCCCTGTATGGTGGCTCATACCTATAATCCCAGCATTTTGGGAAGCCAAGTTGGGAGGATCATGTGTGTCCAAGAGTTCGAGACCACTTTGGGCAACATAGTGAGACCCCATGTCTACAAAAAATAAAAAATTAACGAGTCATGGTGGCATATGCCTGTAGTTCCAGCTACTTGGGAGGCTGAGGTGGCAGGATGGCTTGAGCCCGTGATCATGCCACTGCACTCCAGCCTGGATGATAGAGTGAGGTGAGGCCCTGTCTCCAAAAACAAGAAAGAAAAAATTACCAGAAAGAAATAAATAATTAAAAAATCTTTTAAGTTCTTTTTACCTCTGATGTTCAAGTAATAAATTAGATTTATTTAAGCATATTGTGATCTGGATGCTTACATTTGCACCCAAATGCTCAAAAAGATGATCTTTTGTATTTCCTAATGGATTGTTTGAATACTATAATTTCAATTGAATTTTTCAGTCACTTGGAGTGTATCCAATCAAATATAATTATAATTTTTATCAAGTATTATGAAAGGCAGCTCAGATTTAAAGCTTTTAATGGTAGTAGTAATGTAAGGAATGCACTAAAGACAGTTAGGTTATTTTTTTAAAATACAGTGTACCTAATCATGCACCAGGCATCAGTATATTTTTAATAATGTGTTTTGCCTGTGGTTTTTATATTGTGATCATGTATGGGCAATGCTTTGACCCTTTTACCCCCTTCCTATTTGCTGGTTTTGGTATTACACAAACTAAAAACTAATGTACTAGCTGTTTCCAGCCCCCCTAACGTACTTTATTTTCTTGTAGTGTTATTAGCTTGGCTACTAAATGTGCCATGCCCAGTTTTCGAATGCACCTGAGAGCACATGGGATGGTAGCAATGGTCTTTAAAACCTTGGATGATTCCCAGCACCATCAGGTATTTTTTAAGTTTCTGAGATTGAGAAGCCTTATGTTGAAAACTACTAGTCTATTTGGCTATCAAAAAATATCTTCACTGAATATTCTATAAATATATCCTAATTATAGATTGAGTTCATTTTATTTGCTAAATTTTTAGTGCTTACGGCCAGAAGTTTTTGCTTAATATTTATTTTCTCATGAAAACACTTTTTCTTAATATGTCATTTTATACTATTAAAATTGTATTTTGTTATCTTAGCTAATGTAGTATATTGGTACTGAATTCTGTAAGTATAATTTTCTCTATAATCAGAAAGCACTGAGAAGAATCTTTTAATATTATTTGATACTAATGAGTGGAAAAAAACTGGTTTGGAAATGCAGCCCTAATTTTTTAGAAACGTTTTTGTCTAGTGTTGAATCTGGAACATGGCCTCATTGTGATAAGGAATAAATTCTTCATTTTCCTTGCCTTTGATGCTTTTGCTTAATAATAAACATAGCAAAAGTTATTAGGTTTAACATTTTCCAAAATTAGAAGAAAGTAACCATCATTGCTAATTATTAGCATTAGTAGTATTTTGAGATGGCCTTACTATATTTTTGTTAAAGAAATTATGTTCTAAATACAGATTAGGTGATAATTTAATACTGCATCTTCTGGGCCGGGCGCGGTGGCTCATGCCTGTAATCCCAGCACTTTGGGAGGCCAGAGTGGGCGGATCACCTCAGGTCAGGAGTTTGAGATCAGCCTGGCCAACTTGGTAAAACCCTGACTCTACTAAAAATACAAAAAATCAGCCGGGTGTGGTGGCAGGCACCTGTAATCCCAGCTAGTAGGGAGGCTGAGGCAGGAGAATTGCTTGAACCCGGGAGGTGGAGGTTGCAGTGATCCGAGGTTGTGCCACTGCACTCCAGCCTGTGCATTTGTAAGTCCTAGCTCCTTTGGAGACTAAGGGAGGATCTCTTGAACTCAGGAGTTCAGATCCATTTTGGGAAACCTAGTGAGACCTCATCTCTTAAAAACAAACAAGAGAATTCGTTTGCTTTATTATGCAGTTAACAGTGAACTTAGACATTACAGTATGATTTTTAAGGGCAGTGGATCCCCCATGGCCTTTACTATGGCATCCTAATTTCCAAAAATAATTTGCTGTATAAACATTTAATCAGACACCTGGTCTGATGCTTCTCTACTTCTGGGGGCTCAAAGTTTAAATCTTTAGTTGGTTGTGTTTTCTGTATATTGAAATAGGTGTAAGTACAGAATATCTCAAGTGTTGGAATATACCAAATGTAAGACTTTTTTTATATTCACATTTATCTAAAATATTTCACCTTCAGTATTTAGATTGTATGAGTAGAGTGTCCTGGCCAGGTGCGGTGGCTCACGCCTATAATCCTAGCACTTTGGGAGGCTGAGGTGGGCAGACTGCCTGAGCTTAGGAGTTCAAGAACAGCCTGGGCAACATGGTGAAACCCCATCTCTACTAAAAATACAAAAAATTACCCGGGTGTGGTGGTGCATGCCTGTAATCCCAGCTTCTCAGGAGGCTGAGGCACAAGAATTGCTGGAACCTGGGAGGCAGAGGTTGCAGTGATCCGAGATGGTGCCACTGCACTCCAGCCTGGGCAACAGAGCGAGACTCCCTCTCAAAAAAAAAAAAAAAAAGAGTGTGCTGACTTAACTACCTGATCTGAGTGACTTTGAGACATTTTATTAATGATTTAAAAAATTACTTGGTTCAACCAGACTTGACTGTTTTATTTTATTTTTTTAAGCAATCCTCACAACTCACCCTCCCAAGTAACTGGGACTACAGGCTGCTGCCACTACGCCAGGCTAATTTTTGTATTTTATTTTATTTATTTTGAGACAGTCTTGCTCTGTCGCCCAGGCTGGAGTGCAGTGACACAATCTTGGCTCACTGCAGCCTCCGCCTCCCAGGTTCAAGCCATTTGTCCTGCCTCAGCCTCCTGAGTAGCTGGGATTACAGACAAGCGTCACCATGCCCAGCTAATTTTTTTGTATTTTTAGTAGAGACGGGGTTTCATCATGTTGGCCAGGCTGGTCTCAAACTCCCGACCTTAGGTGATCCACCTGCCTCAGCCTCCCAAAGTGCTGGGATTACAGACGTGAGCCACTGCGCCCGGCCTAATTTTTGTATTTTTAATAGAGATGGGGTTTCACCATGTTGTCGGGTTGGTCTCGATCACCTTACCTCAGGTGATCTGCCCACCTTGGCCTCCCAAAGTGCTGGGATTACAGGTGTGAGCCACCATGCCTGGCGATTGGTTTATTTTAAAGAAATCCAAATATGTATATTTCAGCATCCTGGGTTTATATACAGATGTAAACACAGCTGTGTTTTCCAAGGGAAAAAATGTGTTAAGGGTATGATATAGATTTAAAATTATTATTTAAATTATTGATTTTAAACTGAAATATGACTTGTCTATCATAAAGAATAGGCTGGGCGTGGTGGCTCACGCCTGTAACCTTAGCATTTTGAGAGGCCAAGGTGGGTGGATCACTTGACCTCAGGTGTTCAGGACCAGCCTCGGCAACATGGTGAAACCCCATCCACAAAAAATACAAAAATATCAGCTGGGCATGGTGGCGCCTGCCGGTTGTCCCAACTACTTGGGAGGCTGAGGTGGGGAGGATTGCTTGAGTCCAGACAGTCAAGGCTACAGTGAGCTGATATGGTGCCATTGCAATCCAGCCTGGATGACAAAGTGAAACCCTGTCTCAAAAAGAAAAAAATGAAGTATATCATAATAAGGTTTATATAGATACATACTCACACACACATATCTAAAAATGTTTTATAAACTCTTAGCACAGTATAGCCAAAGAAATATGTAACTCAGCATATATTCTTACAGCTATCAGGCATTCATGTATGGAGGATCCATTGAAACGTAAATTTTAAGCAACAGCATTTTATTTTTTAAACATGTTTCTTCAGAATATTTTTAGAGGGGGGCCGGGCGTGGTGGCTCACACCTGTTATCCCAGCATTTTGGGAGGCCAAGGTGGGCGGATCACGAGGTCAGGAGATTGAGACCATCCTGGCTAACACCGTGAAGCCCTGTCTCTACTAAAAAAAAAAAAATACAAAAAATAAGCTGGGCATGGTGGCACATGCCTGTAGTCCCAGCTACTCGGGAGGCTTAGGCAGGAGAATCGCTTGAACCCGGGAGGTGGAAGCTGCAGTGAGCCGAGATTGCGCCACTGCACTCCAGCCTGGGTGACAGAGTGAGACTCCGTCTCAAAAAAAAAAAAAAAAAAAAAAAAAAAAAAAAAAAGAATATTTTTAGAGGGACCGCTGAATAAAACATTTTTGAAGTTTCCAACATGGTTAGTAGTAAAAGTTTTCAGCATTTTAACTTGTAAACAAAAGGCATTAACAGTCTTATTTCCTGAGATGTCAGGAGTTGCTTACATGAACTTTTTTTTCTTTTCTTTTTTTGGCCTGTTGAAGAATCTGTCCCTCTGTACAGCTGCCCTCATGTATATACTGAGTAGAGATCGTTTGAACATGGATCTTGATAGAGCTAGCTTAGATCTAATGATTCGACTTTTGGAACTGGAACAAGATGCTTCGTCAGCCAAGCTACTGAATGAAAAAGACATGAACAAAATTAAAGAAAAAATCCGAAGGCTCTGTGAAACTGTACACAACAAGCATCTTGATCTAGAAAATATAACGGTGGGTTCCTTCTTCCTTCCTTCTAAGATGATAATTACTTTCAGAAAGTCTTTGGTTAGTTGCAGTAGCTGTCTGACTGTGGGCAAATTATTTTAATTCCAACCTTGGTTTACAGTTTGGCAAATTTCTTACGTTTAGATCTGAGCATAATTTCATTCCTTGTCTGAACTTCCTAAACTAGTTTATCTGCATTTAGGCTTTTTGCCCAGTAAATAGTTGCACATTTTGTGTTGCATTTTGCCTAATCCTTTTCTCTTTATTTTGTAAGAAAAAAAGGGGCCGGGCACAGTGGCTCATGCCTATAATACCAGCATTTTGAGAGGCCAAGGCAGGTGGATTGCTTGAACCTGGGAGTTTGGGTCCGGCTTGGGTGACATGGTGAAACCCCAGCTCTGCAGAAAATACAAAAAAATTAGCCAGTTATGGTGGTCTGCACCTGTAGTCCCAGCTAGTCTGCAGGCTTAGGTTGGAGAAATATCCTGAGCCCAGGGAGTTTGAGCGTACAGTGAGCCGAGGTTGTGCCCCTGCACTCCAGCCTGGGTGACAGAGTGAGATCGTCTCAAAAAAAAAAAAAGGGTAGAAACTACATTTAGGCTATTAGGAATTTGAATTCTTATTCTCCATGGATTTCAGGAATAAACATATCAGAGGATTTACATCTGCCATTTTCTTTTTTAATTTTTATTTTATAATAATAGTAATAATTATTATTTTTTGAGACAGGGTCTTGCTCTGTTGCCCAGGCTGGAGTGCAGTGGTGCAGTCATAGCTCACTGCAGCCTCAAACCCCTGGGCTCAAGTGATCCTCCCACCTCAGCCCCCCAAGTAGCTGGGACTACAGGTGTATGCCACCATATCTGGCTAACTTTTGTATTTTAAGTAGAGATGGGGTTTTTGCCATATTGCCCAGGCTGGTTTTGAACTCCTAAGCCCAAGCGATCTTCCTCAGCCTCTCAAAGTGTTGAGATTACAGGCGTGAGCCACCACCCCCGCCACAACTGCCTTTTCAGTGAGCAACCATCTGTTTATCCCAGAGTACCTCAGGGTGTCTAACTGCTTCATGGGACTTGAAGAACCCTGAAGACACCACAAGGAAGATTCCTAGGCACCTCACCTCCCCTGAGGTGGTGTTCCTTATAATACAGTCATGGCCAGTAGCTGCTCTTAATGCTCATCACAATGCCCCATCTATGAGATGGCTATTCCATTTTTGCTTTAGTTCAGTTTTGCTTTCTTCTGGCTTTTTACTTGTAGAATCAATATGTTCCATTCACATATTGGTGATTCCATCCACTTCTAGGCCAGTGGAAGATAATTGGCCTGTGGTTTTGAAAAAAAAAGGAAAAAAGTGTTTATTATATAATAACCTGGTTTTCAGACATTTCCAACATCAAAACTATATAAACATTTGTTTTTGTCTACTGGTTCACAATGGACAAGTCTATGCAAACGTACCCCTAAAGTCCAAGGAAGCTGAGAGGCCAAAGAGTCTGATAAATCCAGTTTTTTAGAAAGAAACATTTAATAGGGACTTACGAACAAAAGCCGTATCTGTGTTTTGGGATCTCCATGCCATTACACCCCACATCCAGGGTTTATATGCTATATGGAAAGTGTAATTCAGAATGGATGTGTAGGGCTATTGAAGTACATCAAGGTTGTTTGACGTAAGGGCAGGATATACAGTAAGTACCTGATTTTACACAAGAAACAATGGGTAAACTGGAAATTTTAGAGGCTTTCCCAGAACAGATGTTAATTAATCAGAAGCCAGGCTGGGCGGTCTGGCTCACGCCTATAATCCCAGCACTTTCGGAGTCCGAGGTGGGTGGATCACCTGAGACCAGGATTTCGAGACCAGTCTGGCCAATGTAGTGAAACCCTGTCTCTACTAAAAATACAAAAATTAGCTGTGCGTGGTGGTGGGTGCCTGTATTCCCAGCTACTTGGAAGTCTGAGGCATGAGAATCGCCTGAACCTGGAACCTAGGAGGCGAGGTGGAGGTTTCAGTGAGCCGAGATTGGTGCCACTGCACTCTATCCTGGGCAACAGAGCAAGACTACGTCTCCAAAAAAAAAAAAAAAACAAACAAAAAGACAAAAAAACAAAAGCCAGTGTCTCCACACCTACTTAACTGAAGACCGCAGCATTTGCCACAAAAATTTGTAGGATGCTTTGTGCTAGCCAGGTGTGACTTAGGCTCTTGCTCTATCCTCTATTTTAATTAAGGTAGAGGTGGTAATAGATTCTGGTTACGGTGGAGAATGGGAGAGCAATTTAACTTTAAACAGCAAGATACAAAACTGACATGTATTCAGTACTTTTCACTTTATAAGATTGTGGAGAGAGGTGTTGTGCCCAGATGGCAAATCAGTGATCCTCCATGTCATCATATCATCTGTATGCTACATGTAAAACTTTTTTTTGTTTGTGTTTTTTTGAGATGAAGTCTTGCCCTTGTCACCCAGGCCGGGGTGCAGTGGTGTGATCTCGGCTCACTGCAGCCTTTACCTCCCAGGTTCAAGTGATTCTAGTGCGTCAGCCTCTTGAATAGCTGGGATTATAGGTGTGTGCCATCATGCCCAGCTAATTTTCTTGTATTTTTAGTAGAGACGGGGTTTTGCTGTGTTGGCTAAGCTGGTCTGGAACTGCTGAACTCAGGTGATCTGCCCTCCTCGGCCTTCCTGGGATTACAGACATAAGCCACTGTGCCTGTCCAAAACATTTGGAATTTTTTTTTTTTTTTTTTTTTTTTTTTGAGACGGAGTCTCGCTCTGTCGCCCAGGCTGGAGTGCAGTGGCGCAATGTCGGCTCACTGCAAGCTTCGCCTCCCGGGTTCACGCCATTCTCCTGCCTCAGCCTCTCCGAGTAGCTGGGACTACAGGCGCCCGCCACCACGCCCGGCTAATTTTTTGTATTTTTTAGTAGAGACGGGGTTTCACCGTGGTCTCGATCTCCTGACCTCGTGATCCGCCCGCCTCGGCCTCCCAAAGTGCTGGGATTACAAGCGTGAGCCACCGCGCCCGGCAACATTTGGAATTTTTATTTACTTCTATATTTTTACAGTGTCTACTGATTTTTTCATGCTATAAAAGAATAAATTTGAGCCTATAATGTTTATTTGCCTGCATAGTTGGATAATGTGACTTTATTTTTTTGTCTTCTATATTCAACATTTAGATTCATTTCAGGTATGCTGTTAAATAACATGATAAACTTGATAATTGAATTTGTCTTATGTTTTGTTGAATTTATTAGGATGATAAATACCAGAATAAAAACTTTCCTACACTCTATTAAATAGTTTACTCATATGATTAAGCCAGAGCACAGTTGTCAGTTTTAGGATTCCTCTTTTTCCCCACTAATGTTAGCTATTCTTGAATATTTTTGTTTTAAATTGTACAGTAGATTTACTGTGTTGTTTTGTACAATGAATATCCTTTACACTTTAGTTTTGTTACTAGTTGCTTAATTTCTTTAATATATTGGTATTGCTGATGTGCTATGAAAAGATAATTTAAAATAGTAATATAGTCATGCTTTGCTTCATGACAGATATCTAAAAATGCATCGTTAGGTGATTTTGTTGCTGGGTGAACATCAAAGTGTACTTACACAGACCTAGAAGTTATAACCTACCACACATCTAGACTATGTGGTACAGCCTGTTGCTTTTAGGGTGCAAACCTGTATAGCATGTTACTGTATTGAACACTGAAGGCAGTTAGAACACAATGGTGGTAAAATTTGTGCATCTAAACATAAAAAAGGTAAAGGAAAAATATGGTATAAAAGATTTAAAAAGATATACCTATATGGACACTTAACCATGAGTAGAGCTTGCAGGACTGGAAGTTGCTCTGTGTAAGTCAGTGAGTGAGTGATGAGTGAATGTGAAGGCCTAGGACATGATTGCACACTACTGTAGACTTGATAAACACCATACACTCTGGCTCCCCAAGTTTAACTCTTGACTCTTTTTTAATAACACTTAGCTTAAAACACAAATTGTATAGCTCTACAAAAATATTCTGTGAGCTTTTTTCTGCTTTTAAAATTATTATTTTTTAACTTTTAAAACTTTTTCTGTTAAAAATGAAGGCGACACACACACGTTAACCAAGGCCCACACAGGGTCAAGATTATCAATATGACTGTCTTCCACCTCCACATCTTGTCCCATTGGAAGGTTTTAGGGGCAGTAAAACAGGCATGGAGGTCTCATCTCCCTTGATAACAATGCCTTGTCCTGGAATACCTCCTGAAGGACCTGCCTCGGGGATCCCCCCCTCCACTGCCTTGAAACTCTCTGGCTCTGTCAACCTGGCTGGAGTGCAGTAGCACGATCTCAGCTCACTTCAACCTCCGCTTCCTGGGTTCAAGTGATACTTGTGTCTCAGCCTCCCAAAGTGCTAGGATTACAGGTGTGAGCCACCTCGCGGCCTGTTCCTCTTGTTTTCTGATTAGTGATCTGGCTGTGCTTTAATTCTGAGTACTATTCCAGTTTTCAAATAAAATGCTTGAATAGTAGTAGGCTGTTTTTAAATGCTAGCTTATAGTATACTGAATATAGCCTAAAATATCAAAGAATCCTTTTTATGCCAGTAGAAACAAAAACAAAACTTCCTAAAAAGGCTTGAGTTTTAATTATTAATATCAAATTACCATCACCTTTCTTCTAAACAAAGAATACCTCATTAGGCTTCAGCTTTGCCCGTATGACTCATGAATTAACACACACGAACCAATCTAAATTACTCTTTGAGGGACAGAATGAAAAACGGGCACAGTTGAATCTTTGGATTCTAGTTTTGTATTTGTCACCTTGGAGAACAACTCTTTTTTGAGACGGGATCTCTCTCTGTCGCCCAGGTTGGAGTGCAGTGGCACAAATCTTGGCTCGCTGCAACCCCCACCTCCTGGGTTCAAGCAATTCTTCCTGCCTCAGCCTCCTGAGTAGCTGGGATTACAGGTGTCCACCACCACGCCCAGCTAATTTTTGCATTTTTAGTAGAGATGGGGTTTTACCATTTTGCCCAGGCTGGTCTTGATCTCCTGACCTCAGGTGATCAGCCCACCTCGGCCTCCCAAAGTGCTGGGATTACAGGTGTGAGCCACCGCACCTGGCCGAGAACAACTTTTTTGAAAGAAGTAGATTAAAATCTTCTAGATCTCTTCTAAATGTGCAATCCTAAGGTTTTCACTGGTGATATCTGTTATTTGTATTTCTAAATATCCAATTTATGTGCATTTTTTCAGATAGACCTGAAGGACTTAAAAACTATCATCTTTTGAAGGGGAGAAACTTAGGGAGAAAAACCAGATCTTGTCAGTCTTTGCTAGTTAAAGCATTTCTTTTGTTATGCCGAAGTTCTTTATTACAGCAGGAACCATATTGCTCTTTGTTGGGAAGTGGCTGTCTGCTTTAAAAAGAAAAACGACAGCCAAAGTGAAATAAAGAGCAATAAAAACTTTACTCGGGTTGTGAGTGTGGGTCTTAGCTTTTGTACTCTTCTGGTGGTGGTCCTAAAGCATTATTTGTATAGTTTTGTCATCATGGCCACATGATGAATATCTGAGCTGCTAAGGCTGCAGTATGCCCTTTAAAACTAGTCAGTCTGCAACATTAAAGTAAACAAAGGATTTGTATGCAGAATAGACAAAATACACCAAATAATAAGAAAAGACAATCAGTCTTGCAGGAAAATACGGAAAGAATAAGGAACAGGAGTCTCATGGTAGAATTAATATGTGAAAAACTGTTCAAGGTTACTGTCATTGTAAAAATACAGACAAAAGCAGTATGTTACCATTTTGTACCCTCAGACAAAAATGTTAAGTGACAACTTGTGCTTTTGAAGATTCAAGGCAACTGGCACTCCCACACTTTCCTCCTGAGAGTGTTACTTGTTAAATCCATTGTGGTAAATTAATCCAATATTGATTTACAGTTAAAAAATACATGTACCCTTTGACTTAGCAGTTCCACACTTGACCTGTATACTGTAGAAATAAGAATACCTATATATATGTATAATATTAAACTGACAAATGACAGACTAATAGCACATTTTCTCTATGAAAAGCTGGTTAAAAAACTTTGTTCAATGTATACTATTCTGGTAAAATTGAAAATTAGTTCAATTTTATGTATAAAAGTAGTGTTAAAAAACTACATGTAGCATGCAGTACATTTTCGTAAAGAGAAACAATTTCTAGAGTTATTGCTAAAAGTTAATATTCATTAATGGTGCTTCTGGTTTTTAGACTGGGCATTTAGCTATGGAGACATTATTATCCCTTACTTCTAAACGAGCAGGAGACTGGTTTAAAGAAGAACTCCGGCTTTTGGGTGGTCTGGATCATATTGTAGATAAAGGT
The DNA here is from genome assembly GCF_028878055.3 of Symphalangus syndactylus. NCBI lineage: Eukaryota > Metazoa > Chordata > Mammalia > Primates > Hylobatidae > Symphalangus > Symphalangus syndactylus. The sequence continues at coordinate 87,487,138 of NC_072426.2, forward strand.
ATGATATTTACATTTAGAATGTTTTTATATATTATTTAAAGCCTGAAGAAAATACTCCGTTGACATACTTCAAAAAATAATTGTGTCAGTTTGGAATGTCTATTATTATTATTATTATTTTTTTAGTTGCATCCAGCAAATTTCTAACATTTAAAGAAGAGGCCGGCCGGGCGTGGTGGCTCATGCCTGTAATCCCAGCACTTTGGGAGGCCAAGGCGGGCGGATCACCTGAGGTCGGGAGTTCGACACCAGCGTGACCAACATGGAGAAACCCCGTCTCTACTAAAAATACAAAACTAGACAGGCGTGGTGGTGCATGCTTGTAATCCCAGCTACTTGGGAGGCTGAGGCAGGAGAATTGCTTAAATGTGGGAGGTGGAGGTTGCAGTGAGCCGAGATTGTGCCATTGCACTCCAGCCTGGGCAACAAGAGCGAAACTCCACCTCAAAAAAAAAAAAAAAAAAGAAGAGGCCATTAACATTTTGATATTGGGGGATTATGGAAACAAAATAATTACAGAGTATGCATTTCAAAATCTTACAGTATGAAACCTAGAATAAAAAATGTTCAGAGAGGTTCCAGCATGTTCATAGCATGTGTACAGATAGCTTCTAATGTTAACTGAAAGTATTCTGTTGGTAAGTATTGATGATAAATACTAACTTATGTTTGTTTCTTTTCACCTAGTAAAAGAATGTGTGGATCATTTAAGTAGAGATGAGGATGAAGAGAAACTGGTAGCCTCACTATGGGGAGCAGAGAGATGTTTACGAGTTTTAGAAAGTGTAAGTATGTATGACTATTTGGCAAAAATTATTCAGTCTTAATTGTGATTGTGTATGTAAGAGACAGACTGCCAAATATTTTATATACCCCTAGAGGTTCACTTCTGTTAATCCAGATAGAAATAGCAGTACATTTTTTGAGCAACCAGTTGTTAATAAACAAGCTAAATGAGTAGTTTTATATTTTAAGAGTACCTGTATTATTGCTAAAAATGAGATGTTAGGCTTGTTTGTTTATATATGCCAATCTTTTTTAAAGATTTTATTGTTTTTATTATTATTTTTTGAGCCAGAGTCTGTCTCTGTCACCCAGGCTAGAGTGCAGTGACATGATCTTAGCTCACTGCAACCTCTGCTTCCCGGGTTCAAGCAATTTCATGCCTCAGCCTCTTGAGTAGCTGGGATTATAGGCATGTGCCATCATGCCCTACTGATTTTTGTATTTTTAGTAGAATCAGGGTTTCTCCATGTTGGCCAGGCTGGTCTCAAACTCCTAGTTTCAAGTGGTCTGCCGGCTTCAGCCTCCCAAAGTGTTGGGATTACAGGCATTACACCTTGCTGGGCCCCTCCAATCTTTATTGTTTTTTCCTTAATGTGAATTTCTACTTGACTACATCGTTTGTAGATAACAATAGTGAAATGCAATCAGGTTTTATTTTTAAGTTATTATTAGCATTTTGTTTATTTGACTTTTGAGTCAGATTGTTTATAGGCATGGCCTGTCATAATATTTGGCTTTGGAGAATGATACTGTTGAACTGCAGTAAGTATATTTTGTTCTTTGACTCTTACGAAGGACTTAACCCAGTTCTGTATAGATTAGAATTTATACTGCCAGCTAATTTCAGGGTGCATAGGTTTGTTCACCAGGTTATTTTAAAAATGGTGTAGTATAAATTAAAAGCTCCTGGCATAGATTAAATTGTAATGTTCCATGTGTCTTCTAGAGTACTTTGGGTACAGTAGATAACAGATATTTCTTTGTAAAAATGTATTCTAAATGAATACTTACGAACTTCACGTTATTTGTAAGTTGAGGACTGCTCTATTCTGACATTCAGTGTGTTTGGCAATTTGTTACAGTGAATATATAGTGTAGAATATGTTAATTATGAATGAATAATTATAACAGTGATGTCTTAATTTTTTCATAAAGCATTAGCTTTCTTATTTTACATCTGGAACCTGTAGTTAGTGAAATTATTCCCTTAGGTAACAAGGGCTGTTTCTTCCTCATCTTTGTATCTTTTACGCACCAGGCAGAATGTGGTGTTATATGAATGAATGAAAGTTTTGGATTGCCACAATTATTTCATATTCTTCCCTTTTAGGTAACTGTGCATAATCCCGAAAATCAAAGCTACTTGATAGCATATAAAGATTCCCAACTGATTGTTTCATCAGCTAAGTAAGTTTTTTGTTTATTAATTAACAACTAACATTGTTACTTATTTTAAACATTTGGATTGACCATAAATGAAAGAAATTTGGATTAGCTTCCTCCATGAAATGCTCTGTTGAGTTCTGTGAATCGGATCACATTGTGTAACAAAAGTTTTAAGAGTACAGATTTTGGACACAAAATGACGGTGTGGATTCCAGCTTGATAATTTCAGCTGTATAACTTTTGTAATATACAAATCAAGCTCTTTACAAGGGGGATAATAATAGTGGCTAACCCACCTAGGATTTTTATTACAATAAAATGAGTTAATTTGTATGTTCGTAAGAAATCTATACATAGTAGATATTTAAAAATATGTGTATATTAAAAATACATATAAAATTTTTAAAATTTAAATGATTTTTAAAGTATCTTTTGTATCTTATTTGTGATACATATTAATGAGTTAAATTAGTTAATATGCAAAGCCTGGAACAGTACTTGGCATATAGTAAATACTAAGCATTTTTCCTCATTCTTGTTTTAAATGGACTTTTCTAGCCCTCTTCTTCTGCACTTTATTTAGACCTGTTTTTCTATATCTGTATGTAGCTTCTTCCATTCCACATTTCTTTCTTCCCACATTTCATCACAATTAGGCTAATGCTGTCACCTCCGTGCAGGCAAAATTCCCAAGTATGTCTCCAGTCCTGGTTCTATCTTATTAGAGCAGCCTCTTCCTGATATCTCTGTCCTAGTTCTTGATATCTGCCCTAGTTCTCTGGCCTGTAGCCTATCCAGAACAATACCACATGGAGTTAACTTTCTCCAAATCACTGCTTTGAAAAAATAATTTTAATTTCTCAAATCTCTGATTCCTTGTTGTCTTTGGATATATGTACAACTTTCTTACTGAAGTCAGCCTTATCAAAGGCCCATTGCAGTCTTACTCTAGTTTATCTGTTTTTTAACCTCTTAGTTTGGAGGAATTCAAATATAAATAATGTAATAAACTGTAACGTACACATTATCAATCATGGCCAGTCTGGTTTCCATCTGTAACCTCATCCATTCCCTCTCCTGTATTATTTGAAACAGATCCAGATATTATTTCATCCATAAATACTTAAGTACATAATGCCTAGAAGAAAAGGACTGTTTTAAAAAATATAACCCCAATGCCATTTTCATACCACACATTAATAGTTGCCTAATATTTTATGTTTAGTCAATATTCTAATTTTCAGTAGTCTCAAATTTCTGGTCTCAGTAGATTTTCTTAATCTGTAGGTTTTAAAAATCTCCTTTTTTTGGTCTTGGATTTGTACATTTTTTATCTTGCATTTGTATATTTTATTTTTCTTTATTTTATTTTATTTTATTTTATTTTATTTTATTTATTTATTTTTTTTTTTCTGAGCCCAGGCTGGAGTACAGTGGCATGATCTCGGCTTACTGCAACCTCTGCCTTCAGGATTCACATGATTCTCCTGCCTCAGCCTTCTGAATAGCTGGGACAACAGGTGTGCGCCACCACACCCGGCTAATTTTTGTATTTTTAGCAGAGACGGGGTTTCACCATGTTGACCAGGCTAGTCTCGAACTCCTTGGTCTCAAACTTCTGACCTCAGGTGATCCACCCGCCTTGGCCTCCCAAAGTGTTGGGATTACAGACATGAGCCACTGTGCCTGGCCTATTTTATATATATTTAGCACTCTTTTTTTTTTTTTTTTTTTTTTTTTTTTAAAATAGATACAGGGTCTTGCTATGTTGTCCCGGCTGGTCTCAAACTCGTGGACTCAAGTGATTCTCCTGCCTTGACCTCCCAAAGTGTTGGGATTACAGGCATAAGCCAATGTGCATCGCCTATATTTAGTGCTCTTACTGCATGCATTCTGGGTTTGCTACCATGTTTTTACCCTTCCTTACCAAAGATTATTGAAGTTAAATGTTTCTGATTTTTGTTTTTTAAATTAACAAGAAAAATTGTATATGTTGTTTCTGATTTAAAAATACCTCTTTTGTATACTTCATAACCTCTGACAACTACCTTGTAAGAGGAAGTATTTGATATGACAGATGCTCTTTTGTTGTGATTAGGAAATTCAGGCCAAATGCTTGGAAGTGCAGTAGAGGTCAGAATTGAGTGTTTGTAAAAGAGCACTTATCTCTAGGTTTTTAAGCTTTTCAGCAGAAACCATGATCAATTTGGAGATAGCGTACAGAAAGATTAAATAACATATGCTGAACCTCCTTTTATCTCCAAAGCCCCAGTTTAGCCCAGTCTAAAAACAGTTGAGTTACCAATGACAGTATGGTAATCCTGACCAGCATTCAATACCAGAAGAACAAATTATTTTAGGTTAGACATGAGGAACACCTTCCTGACCAAAGGGTTGTAAAATATTAAGAACTTCTACAGAATTTCCTCAGTATGTTTTAAAGGGCAACTAGGCATAGATTAGATACGGTTTCTTTAAGAATTTTGTGTGATATATAATGCATGAAGAATCGAGCCATCATAATGCCACTGCACCCCAGCCTGGGTGACAGAGTGAGACAACTGACAGAGCGAGCTTACTTGATTTGTATTAAAAATCATGGACTTGGTGATTTAAATAGTGTCTTTAGAAATACTAGACCCATTTAGGGATTATATTTCCTTGTTATTTTGGGTAGTATCTTGAGAATCTTTAGATGTAGCTCATCCCCTTGGATAACTGTCAAGGAGACATGTCAATTTGAATGAACTTAAATTAAAAAATAATGATTTATACTGTCACGTTGGTAGTGAAGATAATAAAAATAATGATCTACTCTAATGCCTATGAAATATTTAATACTTGTCTTTACATTCACATTTGTTATGTAGTAATAACATTTACTACCTCAGAAGTGTCCAACATTAGCTGTTAACCATTTGCCCTGTTTGAGAAAGGGTTGTGGTCCATCTCTTACAGTGGAGAGATTGATAACATGTGAGACAATTTGGAAATAAAGAGATTACTAGTGGTAAATGTAGATAGTACAGATATAAGCTTCTGCCATGAGTTTTTAATTTTAACATTCCTTGAATAAATTTTTTAAGGTATCAGGTTTTTCCAAAATAAAGTGAAATTTCATCCGATAGCCTTTAGGTTCAAGTAAATAGAAATTTGCTGTGTACCTATTATTATTTACTATAATAGTCTATATTTGATTTCCTTTTAAGAGCATTACAGCATTGTGAAGAACTGATTCAGCAGTACAACCGCGCTGAGGACAGCATATGCTTAGCTGACAGTAAGCCTCTGCCTCACCAGAATGTAACTAACCATGTAGGCAAAGCAGTGGAGGACTGCATGAGGGCCATCATTGGGGTGTTGCTCAATTTAACAAATGATAATGGTAAGATTTTTTTCCATTTTTTTCTCATTGAAAGATGTATATTGCATGTGAAAACAAGTTATTTTTCTTTGTTTCTCCTTTTCTTGGGGTAGTGATTTTTTTATTTGTCATAATGTACTTGACTTACTCATATGTAGGTTTAAATTGCTTTTAAGAGTTGATATTTTTAGAAGCCTAGCAGCTTGACCCGGAAGTATCAATAGTATGTTTCAATAGAGGAATGACTGTACAATTCTAAGTTAATATCCATGTTAATAAATCTCAATTATTAGTGTTCTAAGGAAGAATCAGTAACCATTTTCCTGTATCCGTTTCTTATTTCAGAGTGGGGCAGCACCAAAACAGGAGAGCAGGACGGTCTCATAGGCACAGCGCTGAACTGTGTGCTTCAGGTTCCAAAGTACCTACCTCAGGAGCAGAGATTTGATATTCGAGTGCTGGTAAGTTGAAATGACTTTTTCAGAAATGAGTATCATATCTAATAAGGTGTGTAAAATGTTAACCTTAGTTTGGGTTTAAGAACCAACCCTTTAATATATTGTGGGTTTTTTTCATGAATTTCCTTATGAACATATTGTTTTTGTTTTTTTTGGAGACGGAGTCTACAGTGGCAACATCTTGGCTCACTGCAACCTCCGCCTCGCTGGTTCAAACAGTTCTCCTGCCTCATCCTTCCAGGTGCTGGGACTATAGGCATGTGCCACCACGCCTGGCTAATTTTTGTATTTTTAGTAGAGACGGGGTTTTGCCATGTTGCCCAGGCTGGTCTCAAACTCCTGGCCTCAAGTGATCTGCCCGCCTCAGCCTCCCAAAGTGGTGGGATTACAGGTATGAGCCACTGCGTCTGGCTGAACGTACTTCTTATTGTGCCACAGAAAGCCGTGAGAGACCCTATGTAAAAATAAAAAGTACGAAAGCTGAAAGTGGCAATTAAAAATTAAAGGAATGATTCTTTAGGAAAATCGGTGGTTTTTTTGTTTTGTTTTGTTTTTTGTTTTTTTGGTTTTTTTTGTTTGTTTGTTTTTGAGATGGAGTCTCACTCACTCTCTTGCCCAGGCTGGAGTGCAGTGGCACAATCTCGGCTCACTGCAACCTCCATCTCCTGGGTTCAAGCACTTCTCCTGCCTCAGCCTCCCAAATAGGTGGGATTACAGGCATCTGACAACACACCTGGCTTATTTTTGTATTTTTAGTAGAGATGGGGTTTCCCCATGTTTGTCAGGTTGGTCTCGAGCTCCTGGCCTCAAGTGATCCACCCACCTTGGCCTCCCAGAGTGTGGGATTACAGGCATGAGCCCTGTGCCTGGCCTTTTTTCTTTTTTTTTTCCTGCTTTTTTTTTTCTTTTTTTCTTTTTGGCCTTTCATACTTACTGGTTTTTAGCCATTCTGTAGATGGTAGAACACTGATACTCAGCTTTTTAGTTGCCAATAAAAATTGTGTATATTGTGTTCATTTGTTTTAAGTACTCATCTTTGATAATATGTGTCTTTTAAAATTTTTGAAGGGCTTAGGTCTGCTGATAAATCTAGTGGAGTATAGTGCTCGGAATCGGCACTGTCTTGTCAACATGGAAACATCGTGTTCTTTTGATTCTTCCATCTGTAGTGGAGAAGGGGGTGATAGTTTAAGGATTGCTGGACAAGTTCATGCTGTCCAGGCTTTAGTGCAGGTAAGCAACCACTTTAAAAACAAATTCATAACTGCAGTTTGTTGGATTTGTCCAATTTCTTTTATCAGTTGCACCTTTTACCTCCTTTTCTTGCCCATCCACTGCTGGCCCTCTCTGCCCCTCCCCCGGCCTTTTTAGTTAGAACTCCTGAAGCATGTCTCTGCTGGGGTAGAAAGGGACTGTTTTACACCTGACCAATTTTTAAATATTCACGGCGTCTAGGGTGAAAGCTTATTTTAAACCAGAATTTGCAACCAATTAAAAATGTGGTATAGGCTGGGCGCGGTGGCTTACGCCTATAATCCTAACACTTTGGGAGGCTGAGGCAGGTGGATCACTTGAGGTCAGGAGTTCAAGACCAGCCTGACCAATATGGTGAAACTTCATCTCTACTAAAAATACAAAAATTAGCCAGGCATGGTGGCATGCACCTGTAATCCCAGCTACTCAGGAGGCTGAGAGGCAGGAGAATCGCTTGAACTGAGGAGGTGGAAGTTGCAGTGAGCCGAGGTGGCATGTCACTGCACTCTAGCCTGGACAACAGAGCAAGACTCTGTCTCAAAAAAAAAAAAAAAAAAAAAAAAAAAAGTGGTATAATTTCTCTGTAGTTCAGTAAGGGGTGTACTGCTTAGAATGCATTCTTACTTTATTTTACTGATTTTTTTTTCAATTGTTATAATCACTCCGTAAGCATTGTTACCAAAAAGCAGAGACAAAGGCACATTTGTTTTATTAATGAAATTGGGTGCAGTGGCTCACACTTGTAATCTCAGCACTTTGGGAGACTGAGGCGGGGAGGATCACTTGAGTCCGGGAGTTCAAGACCAGCTGGGCAACATAGTGAGTTCCCATCTCTATTTAAAAAAAAAAAAAAAAAGTCAAGAATCCAGGCCCATCTCATCCACTTCGTGTCCTCTAGTATTTATTTACTCATCTGATCTGTGTCCAGAACTTTGACCTTATGGACCACAGAAAACTGGAAGTCCTTTGTCACCTGTTGCCTTACCCAGTCTGGAAAGTGGCAAAGTAGCCGAGCATGGGAAATCGTGAATGAGAATATTTCTTTGAGCCATTTAAAGTCATTTTTTCATTATCCTCTTTTGTTCTTCTCTATTATGTGTGATTGAATGTTGACTATAGATAAGAGGTAGTTAATCCCTAGGCTTTTCTTCTTAGACTCAGAATACTTGGTCTTGACTAGCCTTTTTATTTAAAATACAAAATTAAATGTGAAACTAGTGACAGATTATCATTACTTATCAATAACAGTAATAGTAAATGGTAGTAGTAATTTACTAACAATAATTGGTAATAGACTACTTTAGTCTCCAGATACCATTTAGAGATTTCATTTAATGCAAAAAACATTTAAAAATATTTGGCACCTACCGCTTTGATCCCATTGACAACATTTGTTTTTCTGCTAAATGAAGCATTTCTTGGCCAGGCAAGGTAGCTCACACCTATATTCCCAGCACTTGGGGAGGCCAAGGTGGGTGGATTGTTTGAGCTCAGGAGTTTGAGACTAGCATGGGCAACATAGTGAGATCCTGTCTGTACAAAAAATAAAACAGTTGGTCGAGTGTGGTGGTGCATGCTCATAGTACCAGCTACTCGGGAGGCTGAAGTGAGAGGATTGCTTGCGCCCAGGAGTTTGAAGTTGCTGTGAGCCGTGATTACAGTACTTGCTCCAGCCCGGGCAACAGAGTGAGACCCTGTCTCAAAAATGTTTAAAAAAAGTATTTTTTTTTTCTGTACAGTAGACTTGTTTTTAAACTTTTTATTTCAAAATAGTTATAGACTCACAGGAAGTTACAAAAATAGTACAAAGAATCCCTCCCATTTACTCTTTACCTAACTTCCTCAAATGGTGACATCTTATATAACTGTAGTACTATAGCAAAACCAAGAAATTGACATTAGTACATTACTGTTAACTGCACTTTAGACCTTATTCAGTTTCACCATTTTCATCTGCATTCATTTATGTTTGTGTGTAACATATGTACCTCTGTTCAGTTTTATTACGTGTATAGATTCATGTACTCAACCACTACATTGAGGTATAGAACCGTCACCATAGAAGAGTTCCCTTGTGCTGCTCACTGTACAGCCTACCTGCCCTCCCTGTCTTCTAGCTACCACCAACCTGTTTTCTATCTTTTTCCATCTCTTGTTTTATTTTTTTCTATCATTCTAGTCTCTTTCTTTTAAAAATTGACTTTTCTTCAAATGGAACCTAGAAATGAATAAAAACTTACCATCAGTCACCTCAGGAGCTGTGTTTGAAGGCACTGATGATAGATCTGCATTATTCACATAATAGGGGTTCATTTGCAGAAGCCACCCCTACACCCTCGGAGACCCCTGTTTGTGAGTTGTTTCAGGGATAGTCTCAAATTTTCCTGTGGTGTCTAATTGACCTGGGAGTATCACTCCAGTATTCCTCTTTTGCACTTAGTGTTATAGAAGCCTCTTGTCCTTCAGGGTATCATCATATATCTTCTCTGGCTTTCTTTTATCTGCTATGGTTTATGGTTTGTCATTTTTAAATCAGTTTAAAGTTTTTGTTTTTCAATTGTAATACCTTTTGGGTGATGGGTTCTGTTAACTCATTTTAGAAAATTGTGCCGCCTTGTACTCACATCAGTTATCTTAAAGTGTCAAGAAATGGCTCTTAATTCTTTTATTCAAAGATAGAGTGGAAAAATCCGTGTTCAGATTTATATCCTTTATGCTACTGATAACGTTGGCCTGAATCCAGTAATTTTCAAATTACGTATCTTTTCGATAATGTTGTATAAATGGAATCTTACAGGTAGTTCTGATTACTGACATGAACTTTCCTCTTTCTAGCTGTTCTTTTCTTACCTATTTATAGATCTGTTTATTTTTTAAAAACCAAACATAATTCACATTCATAGTGGGGGAAAAAAAAGTCAGATCCAGAAAGGTTTAAACTCCACAAATCTGTTTCCTAAAACATTACCATTTGTAATAGTTTTGTGTTTGTCCTGAGAAATTAGTGTTTATGCATATATCAAAATAAATGTGCAGGCCAGACATGGTGGCTCATGCCTGTAAACTGTAATCCCAACACTTGGGGAGGCTGAGGCAGGCAGATTGCTTGAGCCCAGGAGTTTGAGCCTGGCCTGGGCAACATGGCAAAATTATGTCTCTACTAAAAATTTAAAAATCAGCCAGGTGTGGTGGCATGTGCCTGTAGTCCCAGCTATTTGGGAGGCTGAGGTGGGAGAATCACTTGAGCCCAGGAAGTCGAGGCTGCAGTGAGCCATGATCCTGCCACTGCACTCCAGCCTGGGCAATGGGAATGAGACCCTGTCTGAAAAGTAAATAAAAAAATGTGCAATATGTTTCATATAAATGGACTCTTACTGTACATAGTGTTTAGTCTATACCAGCTCTTTGCTTAATGTGTCTTCCTGAGCTCTTCATGTCAACACGTAGGTTCATCACATTCTTTGTAATGACTGCAAACTAGTAGCTTTTTGATTTGTACATACATACGTACATACATACAGGGTCTCACTCTTTTGCCCAGGCTGAAGATTCTCCTGCCTCAGCCTCCCAAGTAGCTGGGGTTACAAGCATGCGCCACCACGCCCGGCTAATTATTGTATTTTTAGTAGAGGTGGTTTCACTGTGTTGGCCGGGCTGGTCGCGAACTCCTGACCTAAAGTGATCTGCCTGCCTCGGCCTCCCAAAGTGCTAGGATTTACAGGCATGAGCCACCCCGCGTGGCCATACTTTTCAAAGTATGTCTGTGGGCATAATTTTCTGGTTTAGGAATTTTTGTGTCATAATATATTGTACTGTATTTAAAGTTGATATGCCTAACTCCTCCCACCCTCATCACCAAACACATACTTCCTGTGCCCTCAATTTATACTTCCCCCTAAAACTTTTTATAAGAGTCCCCATTCCTTCATACTTTTGCCAAGATTTTTGCCAGTCTAACAGGTTCCTAGATATTTTTGGTATTTCCTTAAATGGCATTTTGTATATGTCCAGAAACAGTAGTGGTTCATTCTTTTTATTTTTCCAAAGCCCTTGCTGTGTTTAGCTTCCTTTTTTGGCCTTTTCAAAAGCAGTAATCCTTGAAGTTGTGTCTTCAGAGTAACCCGTAACCCACAACAACTCAGTTCTTTCTGGAGTCATAAGTAGGAGTCCATCATTCTCTTCTAATACATTTTTATCTCAGGGCTTGAAAATTATTGGGAAATCCAAAGAGCTTTTGTTGTTTATATGTGCTTTATCTATCCGTATTTACTGAATTAGAAATTCAAACTGGGAGACATTACATTAGCTGTTAGAGCAGTGACATAATCACATGACATGTAGATTCCAAAACTCCACTGTACACTCAGTGAAAGAAGAAACAAGTCAGCAGACCCCTTAGTATTATTGTGAGCGTAATTTTGACCTCCTTTACTCCCTGATAGGGTCTTAAGGACCCACAGGGATTCTTAGACCAATTTTGAGAATTGCTGTTCTATAAAGGTTAATTTTTATTTTCTGAAAGATATTATTTTATATAATCTCTCTTTGAAGTTTGTATACCACTCTTCTGTATACTCAACAAATCTTTGGGGTCTACTTGGCATTTGATTTTCAGGCAATTCTTTCTAGTAACTTGGAGCATTTCCTAAATTATGTCAGTGTTTTCTATGTCAGTATTATACCAGCATAGGGAAAATAAAGTAAGTGAAGGCAAGGAATTTAGCATATTCCCTTTTGACTTAAGAATTTTCCAATTTTGTATTTTGTTGCTTGAATTTCTTGTATTATGCAAATTAAGGGAAATTATTGAGACTCATTCTTGCAAGAAATCTGCATCATTAGTAGACGACTTCATTGAATCTTAGCAGCATTTATACTTTTGGCTTTCAGTAGGATGTAGAGCAAAAGCTTTTACTTATACTCACCTCTTTTTATCACATAACCATCTTAGAGTTAGTGATAGATTTAAAAGCAGCTATAACTTTATATTTGCATATGTGCATATTGATTGGCGATCTCTTTTTAATGATCTTCAAAATAATTTTTATCAGCTATTCCTTGAGCGAGAGCGGGCAGCTCAGCTAGCAGAAAGTAAAACAGATGAGTTGATCAAAGATGCTCCCACCACTCAGCATGATAAGAGTGGAGAGTGGCAAGAAACAAGTGGAGAAATACAGTGGGTGTCAACTGAAAAGACTGATGGTACAGAAGAGAAACATAAGAAGGAGGAGGAGGATGAAGAACTTGACCTCAATAAAGGTATATTTACTTTGAATGGTGTATTTAAATTGAAGATAGTGGTTTGGTTTTGTTTTTTTCTTCAAACTATTTAATTCATAGATGTCTTAATCTGGCTATTGCTTGAGGACCTCTCTAGTTCAATCCAGACAAGCTTTGATACTTAAGTGCTTGTGGTAGTTCTCCCACAATGAGGAAGTTGCATGCCAGTGGTAGGCATGCTAGTGATGGAAAAGATCCAGTTAAGTCACTCTTCCTTCCGGGGCCCTCCTTTCCTTTACTCATCTGTGAAGAGACACATAGGAGACATAATAGGATTTTTTCAGTTTTCAGTTTTTGAGATTGTTTTTTTCAGCTTCACTTTAAACTTGAAGATCTATTGTCAGATTACAGTAGTAGTTCTCAAAGTGTAAGTACTAGATGGTAAACACAGTAAGAAATATACTGTAGGCTGGTGGCTGTGAGCCCAGCACTTTGGGAGGCTGAAGCAGGAGGATTACTTGAGGCTAGGAGTTTGAGACAACAATCTAGCAATACCCCATCCCTACAAAAAATATAAAAAATTAGCTTGGCGTGGTGGCACAAGCCTGTAGTCCTAGGTGCTTGGGAGGCTGAGGTGGGAGGATTGCTTGAGCCGAGGAATTCAAAGTTACAGTGAGCTATGATTACGCCACTGCACTCCACCCTGAGTGACAGAGTGAGACCCTTTCTCATTTAAAAAAAAAAAAAAAGATACTAGAGGTAATATCTTCACCAATCATACATTATTGAGTATCTACTGTTGTCAGAATTTGTGATACAACTTTTGCCATTTATACAAGTTCTGCAAAATAGCCATTTGTAACTTCGTATCATTAAGGTTATGAATTTAAGTTCAGTCCGCCCTCCATACATGTGGGTTCCACATCCACAGAGTCAGCCAACCACAAATCAAAAATGTTTGAGGAAGAAAAAATAATACAGGTTAATAATATAGTATAACAGCTATTTATCTAACATTTACATTTTATTAGGTATCATAAGTAATCTAGAAATGATTTACAGTATGCCAGAGGATGTGTGTGACTTATATGCAAATACTGCACCCTTTCCTGTCAGAGATTTGAGCCTCCTCCAGTTTTGGTACTGGAGGGTGCTGGCATCCTGGAACCAATCCCCCCTCGGATGCAGAGGGACGACCATAGTATGTTCAGCTTCACATCAGTAGGAAGCAAGCCGCAGCAACGTCTCATTCTGAGCCTTTTCTCCTGTTACTCCCACTCCTCCCCAAATCTGATAACCATTAGTTTTAATATTGTAATACTTTTCTTTTCCTTTTTCTCAGTTACTAGGTTTTGATGCTTTTCTTTTTTTTTCTTTTTTTTGGCGTAATAACATTTTTGTTTTTTTAGCAGTCTTTTAAAAAGTTACAGCTTTATTGAGATAGAATTCACAGACTGTACAATTCATCCTTTAAAAGTAATTCAGTAGTTTTTCATGTATTCACAAGGTTGTGCTGCCATCACCACTAATTCCAAATATTGTTTTTATCACCGCTAAAAGAACCCCATACCCATTAGCAGCCATCACCCCTATTTTTCCCTCCTCCCTGGGCACTGGCAACCACTAATCTACTTTCTGTGTCTATGGATTTGCCTGTTTTGCACATTCCATTTAAAAAGGAGTCATACAGTATGTGGCCTTTTATGACTGGCTTCTTTCAGCCAGCAGAATGTTTTCAAAGTTCATCCGTGATACAGTATTTGTTAATACTGTATTCCTTAGACAAATAATATTCCATAATATTGTTATACCATACTTTATTTGTTTACTGATGGACATTTGAGTGGTTTCTGCTTTTTAGCTTTTTGAACAGTTATCTACAAGTTTTTTTGTAGACATACATTTTCATTTCTTTTGGATTTATACCTAGGAGTTGGAATTGTTGGATTGTATGTAACTGTGTGTTTTAACATTCTAAGAAAATGCCAAATTGTTTTCCAGTGTGCTGCACTATTTTACATTCCCATCAGCAATGTATGAAGGTTCCAAGTTACTTGTATTGTAAAAGAAAATTTTTAGTCGTCCTAGTGGGCGTGACATGATATCTCATTGTGGTTTGATTTGCAGTTCCCTGGTGATTAATGATGCTGACCATCTTTTTATGTGCTCATTGGCCATTTGTGTATCTTGTTTGAAGAAATCTCTAAGTCTTCTGACCAGTTTTGTGGGTTGTTTTTGTTGTTTTTGAGACAGAGTCTTGCTCTGTCACCCAGGCTGGAGAGCAGTGGCACGATCAGGGCTTAGTGCAGCCTTGACTTCCCAGGCTGAAGCGATCCTCCCACCTCAGCCTTGCAAGTAGCTGGGAGCTACAGGCGTGCACCACCACACCCATGTAAGGTTTTTGAATTTTAGTGGAGAGGAGGTCTCACTGTGTTGCCCAGGCTGGTCTCAAACTTCTGAGCTCAAGTGATCCTTCCACCTCAGCCTTGCAAAGTGCTAGAATTATAGGTGTGAGCCACCACGCCTGGCCCTTTGCCCAGTTTTAATTGGGTTGTTTTTGTTGTTGAGTTGTAAGACTGTTTTATGTTTTTTATATGTTCTGGATACTTGACCCTTATCAAGTTCATTATTTGCAAATATATTCTCTCATTCTGTGGATTATCTTTTCAGTTTGCTAATTGTGTCCTTTGCAACACAAAAATTTTAACTAAAGGTTTTATGGTTTCAGCTCTTCTTTTGGATCCCTATTTCATTTTGATTTAATTTTTGTTAATCTGTGGATATCCAGTTGTCCTAACATCATTTGTTGATTTGTAGCAGTTTTGAAGTAAAGATAACTAACAGAATGGTTGGTTTTGTGAGGTTTGTGTTAATTAATATACTGTTACAATTCTTCACTTCAACTCTCTCAGCCCTTCAGCATGCCGGCAAACACATGGAGGATTGCATTGTGGCCTCCTACACAGCACTACTTCTTGGGTGTCTCTGCCAGGAAAGTCCAGTAAGTACATAGTTCTGTGATGTTTTATGTATCTTTGAAAGATTCCAATGTAACAACTTCATAGCTTTACATGTTTCACTTATTTATTTCTTCAATGTTTCCCCCTTAATGTCCAACTTACTCCACAAAGGCTATTGGCTGATTATAGGGTTGTTTAAACTGTTTGTTTCCTATGGAGGAAAAATGGCAAGAAAATGTGTTAACATTTCCAGTAGTTTTTTTTTTTTTTTTTGAAGTGGAGTCTTGCTCTGTCACCCAGGCTGGAGTGCAGTGGCGCGATCTCTGCGTACTGCAAGCTCCGCCTCCTGGGTTCCCGCCATTCTCCTGTCTCAGTCTCCCGAGTAGCTGGGACTACAGGCGCCCGCCACCGCCCCGGACTAACTTTTTTTTGTATTTTTTGGTGGAGACAGGGTTTCATCGTGTTAGCCAGGATGGTCTCCATCTCCTGACCTCGTGATCCGCCTGCCTTGGCCTCCCAAAGTGCTGGGATTACAGGCGTGAGCCACCGCGCCCGGCCATTTCCAGTAGTTTTATTTAAATTACCTAAATAGTTTTGAAGTAAAAACTTTAGTACAATCTGTATTGGAAAGGGAATGTGTAGCATTTTTTACATGCTAATCCTTTCCAATATAGGTTTTACTAAGTAAGGCCTGGAGTGGAGTAAATTAAATTGATTTTCACTTTTTAAAAAGTGAAATAAAGTTGATCTTTATGGCTTTGTTAGAAAGGAAGTGCCTGTCAGAGTTAGGCTTTTAAAGATGTAAGAAAAAGCAGTTCTGGAAAACAAGCTAGTCAGTGCTTTAATCTCATGAAAAAGGAAGAATTACATACATGAAATAAAATTAAAAATCAAAATAGTATATAATATTAAAAACTTTAAAATACTTGTTGAGCTTTTTAAGGTACATCCCAAAGGTCAGAATACTAATGAAAAAGCTCTTGTGGCCGGCCATGGTGGCTCATGCCTGTAATCTCAGCACTTTGGGAGGCCGAGATGGGCAGATTACTTGAGGTTAGGAGTTCGAGACCAGCCTTGCCAACATGGCAAAACCATGTCTCTACTAAAAATATAAAAATTTGCTGGGCATGGTGGCGCATGCCTCTAATCTCAGCTTCTCAGGAGGCTGAGGCACAAGAATCGAATCGCTTGAATCCTGGAGGCGGAGTTTGCAGTGAGCCAAGATCGTGTCTGGGCTTCAGAGTGAGACTGTTTCAAAAAAAAAAAAGAAGAAAAGAAAAAGCTCTTGTTTGATGGATGAATCTGTTCACATGCCTTTGGTTGGAGTAAAAGAAGGGATAGTGTGAAACCTGTGCTCATCTGGCTTAAGATGGCAGAGTCTAATTTGGGTGATATCAGTGCCTCACTGAGGTCATCAGAGACTCAGATTATTTGTCTTTATTATTTTTCTGTATTTTTTTGTAGAGACAGGGTTCACCATGTTGTCCTGGCTGGTCTCGAACTTGGCTCAAGTGATCCTCCTGCCTCAACCTCTCAAAGTGCTGGCATTATAGGTGTGAGCCACAGTGCCCACCCCATTTCTCTCTTTAAACTTCTGTCCTCCACATGTTGTCCTCTGCTAGCCTTCATGGTCCCATGCTGACTACAGCTAGGTGTCTCATCAAGTTAAATAATGCCTCGCGGTAATAGGGCCTCTTCCTCTATGGTTTTTTTTTTTTTTTTTTTTCCCATAGGTACATTGGCTGGAAATACATATCTTTTTAAGACAACTGTTTATTTCCCCTGTGGGACCCCATGCCACTCTCACCCCTCACCAGGTAGACTTCTCATCTTGGCCAGCATTGGGTCACAATGCTTTTGTCTAAACCAGTCACTGGCCGGGAACATGGGATTACTGTGAGTGGATTAGATCATCAGGATTCACTTAGGAGAAATACGAATGAGAAATCTAGACAATCAGGCTGAGTCAGCCTGAAAGTGGAAGGTCATGACTATGGGGATAGTCTGCTGCCTTGGGAAAAACAAATATGAGGGGTAAAACTGTTGAAGAAGGAGACGGCAGAATCATTGTGAGTGTTCTCTTTCAGATGGGGGGTTGGGCATAGGTGGATTATTTTTAAGTGTAAAGTCCATTTGTAAAGCCAGATTTTGAAATGGAAGGCAGATTGTTTTCTAGGAGCAAGGGCATTGAGGGAACAAGAAAGAGTGGAGACCTATAGGAGGGGGGCGTTGGTTTCAGTAGGAAGCAGGGGCCATCTCTTTTTGAAGCTGGAGGGCTGGAAGAACAGAGTTAATGATAAATGAATGGCTTCATTTGAGCAGGAACTCATGCTGGCTCCTTGTACTTGGGCCCGTCTACCCACCTACGTTTCCTTACTTTTGCCATCTAATTCTTTGTATTGCCTTTTTTTTTTTTTTAACTTTCTGTATCTAAGTCCTGTGTGTTTTTCTGAATCCATCTTGTCCATCTCTTCCATACTTACATTTTAACTAACCTAAATACACCAGCCCACTCTGTGTGGCCCCTCTGGGTACCACCGACTTCAGGATCAAGACCAAAGTTCTCATCGTGGCTCTAGAGGGCCCGCAAGATCTTTATATCCCTTTTTCTTATTTCCAGTGACAAGATTTTAAGAGCAAATCAGAAACCCATCACACACAGGAAAGGAGGAAGAGGCAGGCCTCAAAAGCAATGAAAAAAGGCCGGGTGCGGTGGCTCACACCTGTAATCCCAGCACTTTGGGAGGCCAAGGTGGGCGGATCACAAGGTCAGGAGATCAAGACCATCCTGGCTAACACGGTGAAACGGTGAAACCCCGTCTCTACTAAAAATACAAAAAAAAATTAACCAGGCGTGGTGGCGGGCACCTGTAGTCCCAGCTACTCGGGAGGCTGAGGCAGCAGAATGGTGTGAACTTGGGAGGCAGAGCTTGCAGTGAGTGGAGATCGCACCACTGCACTCCAGCCTGGGCAACAGAGCAAGACTCTGTCTCAGAAAAAAAAAAAGCAATGAAAATAATATTTAAATTTAAAGATTTTTAGATACTCTGTTTTGTACACATTATAGGTTTAGTCATATTTCAGTCATTTTCTTTCTTACATAATCGTTCTTGAAATTGTGTTATTACCACATATGATTTACCTTGGGCCATCTTTCCCATGCTAATTCCTATTTGTGTTTGCCTGTATCTATCTTTTCTCTAAAAAGAGAATGTTCTTAAGTTGTGGGCAATGTTGTGAATTCATAGAGCCCCAGATTTATTTGTTGCCTTGGAGATTATTATGATTAACACCAAAAAGCTAGCTGATACCACAAAATGTAAAGGAAGTTTGGTTTGCCTAATGCGTAAGTGAAAGAGATAGACGAGAAAGCATGTGGTTGTTGGCAGTAAATGCTGCTTTGTGGTCTGATCCCGTTTTCACTTGCCCTCCATGACTTCTTACTTTGCAGCTGGTGCATTGCAGTGGTCAGTCTCCTCACTGCTCTTCCTGCTTTCTTGCCCCTCTGTTCCTGGGACCTTGCACATTGCCACTGGAGCTAACTTACTTTAGAGCACTTGCTGATCACGTAGCTCCTTGCCAAGTCTTCCTTGGCTCACAGCCAGTAAGGGGACTAATGACTGTTTGGTGTTGCAAGAGCCTGGACTTAAGACTACTTCTCCAATTTCCAAACGTACTGGACACTTTTAAAATTTTTCAAATAGGCCATGCTGTATCATGCCTTTTCTTTTTGTTCCTGCTATATTCTGTTAAAAAATGCTGTCACTGTCCCTCCCATTGCCTCAGAAATGCTGTATGTCATACTCTGTAGTGTGTTGATAGAGAAGGATTTGATTTGGATTAATGAGGGGCTTTCATCCAAAATATAGGAGCTAATCATATATTCTGTATTATAGAGGTGTACTTTTCTACTGAGCAGTTCTCCAGGGACACCTTAGCCACTACTCTGCCTACCACTGTGATAGCTTTTGGTGGGAGGATCAGTTTGAATGTGTGTAACTGATACCTTCAGCACATGAGTACTTCAGCAGTGTTTTGATTAGATCTTTTCTGAAGCTGTATTCATCTCATTATTTTGCTGCTTTCTAATTTTTCGAGTACTCTGGCATGGGATTAGGAAAAAGGGGGTGGGTAGTGGCAAATTTCTGAAGAGAAATATGTCATCTCTCCTTTTTTGACCCCGCTAACAAAAGTCAAATTGGGAGCTTTTTTGTGTTTTATTGTTTTTTGGTTGGTTTTGTTTAACCCTTTACCTTGTGTCCTCAAACTTGGGACAGTATACTTTCTTTTGCCCCTTACTACAGGTGAACCTTCCTAAAAGATTTTTTCTTTTTATTCTCCCTAAAACATTTAAAGCATTCTTTAATGTAATGAAATAGTTTTTTAAGCAGGTTGTGTAATGTTTTCCATATAACAGATTGGTTTATATATAGTTTGGCTGCTTCTTGCTAATAATGAAGGCTATTGTCTGAGAATCTATCATAGATGAGGTTAGATTGCCTTTGGAAAGATGCTTCTGGTTAATTCCTGTCCTATATAATTAGTTGAATTCATCTATGAAGGATGTGAATTTTTCTTTGATCTTTTTATTTCATGAGCAGCTTTGTGAGTACATTCTCAAGTCTAAAGTCCTCACCCTCTTCTCCTATTCCCCCAGGGCCCCCAATGAAACACATATATATTAAACAGTGCAGTTTGTTATTTCAGGCCTTTTTCTTTGCATTTATGAAAGTAGGTCGGCATGCTGCCTCACACCTGTAATTCCAGCACTTTGGGAGGCCAAGGTGCGTGGATTACTTGAGCCCAGGAGCTCAAGACCAGCCTGGCCAACATAATGAAACGACGTCTCTACTAAAAATAAAAAATTACCCAGGCATGGTGGCACGTGCCTATAATCCCAGCTACCCGGGAGGCTGAGGCATGGGCATCGCTTGAACCCAGGAGGTGGAGGTTGCAGTGAGCTGAGATTGCACCACTGCACTCCAGCCTGGTGACAGAGTGACTGTTTCATTAAAAAAAAAAAAAAAAAAAAAAACAACTAAGTAAATATGTACACAAATATTTCTTTGTAGCTTTTGCCAACTTTACCTTTCTCCTTTCTTTCTGAGGGTGAGGTAGGAAATCACATGCAGAGTGAGTGTGGAAAGAGAATAAATAAGCACGTGTTCCAAGGGATCTTAAAAATTTGCACCAAGATGTGTATTAAAACCAACAACATTGTACGAGGCGCAATCTCATGTTTTCTGCCAGCTGACCAATATTTCTTGCTCTGTTTCCTCAGATCAATGTAACCACTGTGCGGGAATATTTGCCAGAAGGAGACTTTTCAATAATGACAGAGATGCTCAAAAAATTTTTGAGCTTTATGAATCTCACTGTAAGTAGCTTTTATTACAGCTTATATGATTTTAAATTTAAGTATAATACATTGACAGTAGACATAAAAATACTATGGCCATAGTAAGTGGGAGCAAAAAGGGATTTTCTTTAAATTTTAATAATTATGTTGTATTTCTTCAAGGTAATTATTGCATGTTATGTCAAATAACTTTATCAAACCCAAATTTAATCTCAGTGTACTTTGATTTGTAGTGTTCAGTTTAGTAAATCTAGAGGTAAACTTTTATTTATACTTCTTAAAATCTGTTAAATGTTAACTGTTACTTCCTTTCCCCTTCACCCTGCTTTCAGTGTGCTGTTGGAACAACTGGCCAGAAATCTATCTCTAGAGTGATTGAATATTTGGAACATTGCTAGCTGCTTTACCTTTGCTTCAGGTGCTCAGTAATGCTGGAGCTATCTTTAGACAAAGAAAAGTCAAGTCATGAAAGAAGTCCTTGAAGATATACCAAGAACATTCATCAGTATCATTCGTGTTTGGATTTTTAAGGCCACCTGATTTCTTCGTCATGCATTCGGCATTTGCTAAATGACAGTTACTACATCAATCTGCAACTATCAAAAATGAGGGAAAAGGTTCAGGCTGTTAACAATTCCATGCAGTATTTAAACACATTTACTTTGGCAGAGTTTATACCCTCCCCTTGTTTTCTTGCTTTATTCTGGGCAAGTTTGAAGGGGAAAATTTGTGCTGCTGTTAGTGCAACTGCTGTGTATGTTGAGCCACTGTTGTCATGCCAGCCAGGTGCAAAGGCAGCTTAGCTACTGAGGTAGCGAATGTTCTGAGGACATTCTAGACAACAGCTTAGTTCCTTTTTCAGGCTCATTTGCTTTTGCTTTTTTGTTGAATGATTCCAATCGTAAATAAAGCTTTTAATAATTTTGTGAATTTTTTGGTTATTGTTCCCTGAACTACTGTCTATATTTAAAATTAGATGGAATCCAAAGATACACGGGATTAATAGTATATTTTTTTATTCTTGATTAGGTTTGGGTTATTGAACTATTTTTTACTTTTGAGACCACAACCATATTCAATATCATACCATAATGTGTCATAGCTATAGACACAAGAAAAACAACAGTTTGAGGGAATATTATATAAGATGATGTGCCCTGTTAAAGGAGGAGGCAAAATAGTCAAACCCAGGGTAGTTTACACTTAATGCTAGGGAGGCTCTTGAAACATTATTAGATTTTGAGGAAAGACTCTCTAGATATATTTTCTAATGTTCAGTACAATAAATATAAGGAAGCTAAAACACCAATGTGGAATTCATGTTTCCAGATAACATGTATATTCTTCTATAGAGTGACAGGATCAATTGCATAAGCGCAAAGCCTTAAATTGCTGGTTTAGAGAAGACCCTTTTTTCATTCAGATTCTTTGTTCGTAGAGCAGTTATTTGAAAAACAGTTATGGAACACAAAACATTTTATAGATTTAATATCATAACATTGCAAATTTTTCTTGTATTATTGTTCAGACCACTGGTTATACTTTTTTTCCCCTTTTTTATTGATTGGGCCTAAATACAGGCTTTCTAGAGATCTTTTTCATTAATACTTTTAAATACCTTTCAGGTAGTTACATCATGTTTCTTCATTGGGTTTGTAAAACTTGAAGCCATAAAAATATTAGTTTGGTGTGTATTGGGGAAAATAGCTAAAAGTCTAATTTTTACCCATTTAGACTTTGTTATTTCCTTGTATAAAGTGACAAATCGGGGCTCTTGTATCAGTGCCAGCTGTAATGTTTTTAAATGCAGTGGCTGCCTTCTATTGTCTTCCTATTTTTGATAATGCAGATTGTTGGGAAATCTATAAGGAAGTAACTGATTCCAGGCAAATTGTTTTCTTCCTTCTACCCACCCCAACCCCTACCCATCACCTTTTAAGAACATAGTACGCCAGTGTAACGTGGGAACCATTGAGATTGTATTTGCCCTGAGTATTAAAGCTAGCTTAGCAAAATACTTTTTAAAAACATATTGGTAAATGATACCCATAAAATTAAATTAGTTATATTTTATTTTAAAATGCAAAATACATTGATATTTATTAATCATTGGATTTAGGGAAAGGGACAGATTTTTTGCGAACCTGACTTGTGGCAGATGGTAAGGAATATTATAAAACATTTGGATGAGAACAATCAGGGCGAACTACATTTTTCTGTTACACTGGTAATCATTTGAAAATTGATTTACCTCAGTGTTTAACAGTTTTTTGTTTTGTTTTGTTTTTTAAATAATAACTAATTGTCAAGCACTGATAGAGATGCAGATTTTGATGGGGGGAGGTGGTGGGGGAGATAATCACTTCACCAACTGCAGTGCATTTGTGTGTTTTTAACCCTCAGAGAACTCTGCATTTTAGGGTACTTGAGGCTGACTTGCAAATTAACAAAGTTTTAAAGTAACCTTTTTTCCATTGTAAATATTTCTGTAAATACTACCAATTGGAAATTAGAACAGTAGAGTACTTTTCTGAATCCAATCCTATTTTTATTTTATACAGTATTTCTCAGCTGTGATCTTTGGAGCAAAAGCCAACGGCAGGAAAAAATAGTTTGTACCAGTTTCATGAAGTATGTCTTTGGGTTTTTGTAAATAATTTTAACTCAAATAAAATTGCTACTTTCAATACACATGTTGTCTTTAACATAAGTCTATTGGAGGACAGAAGTGTCACAAACTTTATATATAGCTGACTCTAATGGGAAATACACTATCACTTAACACATTTAACCAGTTTTTGTTAAATATTTTATTATTTCTCCATGTTTTTAATAATACTCCCATCTGAATATAATGTGAACTCAACAACTCAGGCAAGTTAGGGACTGGATTTTCAGTTAGGCCCTTGGCATACTTAGTGTTTTGATTTAGGTATTTTTTGCTCCTATGAGTATGATCCAAAACTTCGTTGCTTCTGAGGTTTTACACTGCTTTTTAGTTTTTCAGTTTTCTTCTTAATTGTCAGTCCTTAGGCATCCTGTATTTACAAGTAGATTCCTCAACCTCTCCTTACTGCCCTTAGCCACAAAACTAGATTGAAGGATCTCTCCTGGGAGTTTCCATTACTCTCCCCACTTAAACATGAGTATGTAAGAGTGGCTTCAGAATGCAGGCTATGGATATAGAAAGACAAATCACACAGAAAATTTGAATCCTTTTTCTGATACATGTTTATTGAGTTTGAGTAAATTCTTGAACCATTAAGCCCATTTCCTCAAAACAGGAAAAACAGGGATAGTACCTACCTCATGGTTCTGAAAATTAAGTAAGTACATGTGAAGCATTAGCACAATATTCTAAACTTAGGATGGCCAGGCACAGTGGCTCACACCTGTAATCCCAGCACTTTGGGAGGCTGAGGCGGGCAGATC
Organism: Symphalangus syndactylus; assembly: GCF_028878055.3. Lineage (NCBI taxonomy): Eukaryota > Metazoa > Chordata > Mammalia > Primates > Hylobatidae > Symphalangus > Symphalangus syndactylus. The sequence goes on from NC_072426.2 coordinate 87,511,357, forward strand.
ACTTGAGATGAGGAGTTCAAGACCAGCCTGGCCAGCATGGTGAAACCGGTCTCTAATAAAAATACAAAAATTGGCCAGGTGTAGTGACACACACTTGTAATCCCAGCTACTTGAGAGGCTGAGGCAGGAGAATTGCTTGAACTCAGGAGGCGGAGGTTGCACTGAGCTGAGATCGTGTCACTGCACTCCAACCTGGGAAACAACAAGATGCCATCTGAAAAAATAAATAAATAAAAATAAGTAACTTTAACTTGGCAATGGTAGCTTTTATCGTTTCACTATTTTCTATCAGGAAGGTGAAATATTCTAAATAATGGAGTAGCATATTATTATATTACTGAGGTCAGTGGGGCTTGGGTTACTTTAACAGTAACTCTACAATTGCTGTTTTCAAATTGATCTTGTTAATATCTTATTAATGACTAATAAACGAGGGAATTGAACAAACTTCAGTAATCATGAAAGTATTTTAAGCATGGGGGTGGGGCGCTTTGGCTCATGCCTGTAATCCCAGCACTTTGGGAGGCCGAGGTGGGCGGATCACGAGGTCAAGAGATGGAGACCATCCTGGCCAACATGGTGGAAACCGTGTCTACTAAAAATACAAAAATCATCTGGGCCTGGTGGTGCGCACCTGTAGTCTCAGCTGCTTGGGAGGCTGAGGCAGGAGAATCGCTTGAACCTGGGAGGCAGAGATTGCAGTGAGCCAAGATCGTGCCACTGCACTCCAGTCTGGGCAACAGAGCGAGACTCCGTCTCAAAAAAAAAGTATTTTAAGTATGTCCTTCAGGTTTTTTCTTGGATATAGAAGTGTTGAAAGAGGCTTGCACAATTCACTATCATAGTCTCCTGACATTGGATGTGTAGATGAATAACTTTATGGATAATGTCTTTGAACAAAGAATTTGAATAAATACTGAGTGTTTTGGTCAAACCTCTTTCCCTGTTTAACCTTTGTGTGCAGTTTGAATACTCCAAATGCCATGTACTGGCTTAATGAGCTAGCTGAGTTTATAAAACTATATACTGCCTAATATAGTTTATAAAACTATATACTGCCTAGTTGTTAGTTATAAGAACCTGTCTTGCCATCTAGAATTGTATTATAGCGAATGTAGGTAAATGAAACTATCCTCTTGCAATAATTGTTAAGTAGACTGTCATAAATTAAAGAAGCCTATCATAACCCCTAGAGTAACGAGTAAAAAATAATGCAGACACATATAGCTAGAGCTGCCAGAGGAAATTAAAAGGAACACTGGAAAATATTTGATTAATCAAAGGAAGGCAGGGAAGGAGTAACTAACAAAAACAAGAAAAGTAGAAAACAAGAAGCAGGACAAATAGAAATAAGCAAAAAACACTTTCCCTGTAAGGAACAAGCCAAAGATGTCCACTAAGCCTAATGATATGAATAATTATGTTAAATGTAAATACACTAAACAAAGGCAGAGATTGTCAAACTGAACAGCCAAAAGACACTAAATACAAATATACAAATGATATGGAAGTAAAAGGATAGGAAAAGATGTACCATGCAAATACTAATCACAAAATTGGAGTGGCTATATTATCGGACAAGATGGACTTTAAGACATGGGAATATTACCAGATCTATTAAGGGGAAAGGGTCTCTAACAGGAAGAAATAACAATTCTGCCTGTGCATCTAATACCTGATAGACCTTTTATACTACATGCAGTTAAAAATTTAAAGGAGAAATAGACAAAGTCACATCATAGTTTGATATTTCACTCTTTGGAATTAATAGGATACATATATATGATATATATTAGTAAGGATAGAGAAGCTCTGAATGACAGTATCAACTATCTTGATGTAATTGACAGTTATAAAACATTACACGGAGCATATTTTTCAACTGCACAAAAAATTCACAGACCATCTGATGGGTCATAAAACAAGTCTCAATGAATTTAAGATGATCGAAATCTTAAAGGGGATATATCTTCACCCCAAGGAATTAAATCAGATGTCAATGCAATATCTAGAAAACTTTGAAAAATAATACACTTCCTAGTAGTCTTTGGAGGGGAATTAGAAAGTTTAATGATCTGAATGACAAAATACAACATATCAAAATTTGTGGAATACACTTAAAGCAGTGCTTACAGGAAAATTAAGAAGGCTTAAATTATCCTAATTTCTATGTGACGCTAGATGAACAATTAAACCTAAAGTAAGTTGAAGGAAAAAAATATGAGCAGAAATTAATATAATAAAAGGCAAGTAATGGAAAAATTTTACCAAAGCCAAAAGATGATTCTTTGAAGTTAATAAAACTGAAATCCTTAGCAAGACTAATCAAGAAAGAAAAAAACACAAATTATCAATGTCAGAAAAGATGGAATACAGATGCTGTAGGCATAAAAGGATAAATAATTTTAAAATTTTTGTAATTAAAAGATTTTTATTACTTAATAGAGACAAGGTCTTACTTTGTTGCTCAGGCTGGTCTTGAACTACTGAGCTCTGATCCTCCCGCCTTGGTTTCCTAAAATGCAAGCATTACAGACGTGAGCCACCACACCCGGTCAGATAAAGAATTTTATGAATAACAAGCCAGTAAATTTTACAAATTAAATGAACGAATTCCTTGCAAAACAAACTTACCAAAACTGACTCAAGAAACAGAAAGCCTCATTAGCCCTATATTCAAAACAATTTAATTTGTACTTTAAAATCTACAAATAAGTCCTGTCCCAGAAGACTTCATTGATGCATTACATGAAACACAAGGAAGAATTAATATCCATCTTACACAGAAAGTAGAGAAGAGAATACTCATCAAATCAGTGTAGAAGGCTTACCTATGTATCTCCAATACAAAACGCAAAGATATTGCAAGGAAAAAAGTAGCAACATTTTATAGATGCAAAATATTTAACAAAGTATTACAAAATCAAATCCATTACTATATAAAAAGTATAATACATCGCAACAAGGTATTTATCAAAGGAGTGTAAAATTAGTTTATTATCCTTTAGATACAGAAAAACCATTTTCCAAAATGCAACACCTATTCATGGTTAAGAAACAAAAAAGCAACAACGCAGTGGCTCATGCCTGTAATCCCAGCACTTTGGGAGGCCAAGGCAGGTAGATTGCTTGAGCCCAGGAGTTTGAGACCAGCCTAGGCAAATGGCGAAACCCTGTCTCTATAAAAAATACAAAATTAGCCAGGTGTGGTAGTGGGCGCCTGTGGTCCCAGCTACTTGGCAGGAGAATCGCATGAGCACAGGAGGTGGAGGCTGCAGTGAGGAGTGATTGCACCACTGCCCTACAGCCTGGGTAACAGAATGAGACCCTGTCTCAAAAAAAGAGAAAGAAATAGGAACTAATCTTGATCCCCCCCTCAGAAGAGAGCATGTATGAAAAGTGTACAATAATTAAACTTGATGAGTCACAGAATACTTTCCTCTGAAGATCAAAAACAAGGCAGAAGTTTTCCAATATCAACACTTCTACTTTGTTTAAAAGTAGAATTGACAAGCTGATTCTAAAATTCACATGGAAATGCAAAGGACATAAAATAGTAAAAATAATCTTGAAGAATAACAAAGCTGGAGGACATACACTATTGACCTTCCAGTTTCACAATAAAACCACAATGGTCAAGACCGTGTATTGGCATGAGGACAAGATCAATACAATGAAGGCAGAGCCTAGAAATAGGTCAACAGATACAAGGTCAACTGATTTTTGACGGAGTCACCAGAGCAATTTGATATAGAAATTAAAATATTTTTAACAAATGGTTATGAAACAAGTGAATATCCATATTTTAAAAAAAAATCTTGACCCTTAACCTTATGCTAAACATAAAAATTAATTCCAGATGGATCATAGATCTCAATGTAAAAGCTAAAACTATAAAGCTACTGTAAGAACAAGGCCAGGCGTAGTGGCTCAGGCCTGTAATCCCAGCACTTTGGGAGGCTGAGGCGGGCAGATTGCTTGAGCTCAGGTGTTCGAGACCAGCCTAGGCAACATGATGAAACCCCGTCTCTACTAAAACACAAAAAATTAGCCGAGCGTGACAGCCTGCGCCTGTAGTCCCAGCTACTCGGAGGCTAAGGTGGAAGGATCACCTGAGCCCAGGAGATGGAGGCTGCAGTGAGTGGAGATCATACCACTGTCCTCCAGCCTGGGAGATAGAGGCAGACCTCGTCTCAAAAATAAAATAAAAATTGGCCGGGCGCGGTGGCTCACGCCTGTAATCCCAGCACTTTGGGAGGTCGAGGCGGGTGGATCACGAGGTCAGGAGTTCAAGGACCAGCCTGACCAACATGGTGAAACCCCATCTCTACTAAAAATACAAAAATTCTTTGGGCGTGATGGCAGATGCCTGTAATCCCAGCTACTCAGGAAGCTGAGGCAGGAGAATCGCTGGAACCCAGGAGGCAGAGGTTGCAGTGAGCCGAGATCGTGCCATTGCACTCCAGGCTGGGTGACAGAGCGAGACTCCCAACTCAAAAATAAATAAATAAATAAATAAAATAAAAATTAAGTGGCCAGGTGCGGTGGCTCATGCCTGTAATCCTAGCACTTTGGGAGGCCGAGGCAGGTGGATCACGAGGTCAGGAGACTGAGATCATCCTGGCCAACATGGTGAAACCCTGTCTCTACTAAAAATACAAAAATCAGCTGGGTGTGGGGGTGTGTGCCTGTAATCCCAGCTACTGGGGAGGCTGAGACAGGAGAACTGCTTGAACCTGGGAGGCAGATTGCAGTGAGCAGAGATCTTGCCACTGCACTCCAGCCTGGCGACAGAGTGAGACTCCATCTCAAAAAAAAAAAAAAAAAAAAAAAGATTAAAATAAACCTATGAATTACAATGAGATGCTATTGTATATTCAGTAGAATGGCCAATTCAAAAGATGACAGCACCAAATTGTGGCACATGAACAACTGGAACTTTTTTTTTAATGCTGTTGGGAATGTAAAATCATAATACCACTTTGGACGAGTTTTGTCAATTCCTTGTGAGATTAAAGTTATACCTGTCTGGGCTGAGTGCACTGGCTCATGCCTGCAATCTTAGCACTTTGGGAGGCCATGCCAGGAGGATCACTTGAGGCCAAGAGTTCAAAACCAGCCTGGGTAATGTGGTGAGACCTCGTCTCTGCCAATAGATAGATAGATAGATGATAGATAGATAGATAGATAGATGATAGATAGATAGATGATTGATAGATAGATAGATGATAGATAGATAGATACATACATACATACATACGTACGTACATACATACATACATACATACCTACAAGCTGGGCATGGTGGCACATGCCTGTAGTCCTAGCTGAGGCAGGAGGATTGCTTGAGCCCAGGAGGTTGAAGCTACAGTAAGCTATGATTGTACCACTGCACTCCAGCCTGGGCCACAGCTAATATATATATATATATATCTCTCCTTCAACCTAACAGTTTCACTTTATCCGGAAGAAATGAAAATATTCAACAGAAAAAGTTGTGGAAAACGTTCATAGTCATTTTATCAACAAATAGCCAAACACTGGAAACAACTCAAATGTCCATCCACAGATAATAAACAAATTGATAGATTCATGCAATAATATACTACTTAGTAATAAAGAGGAATGAATTACTTTTTAAATCCACAACATGAAGAAATTTCACATTCATAACGCTCAGTGGAAGAAGTTGAATTTTCAAAATACATATAATACAGCCATGTGCAGTGGCTTCCACCTGTAATCCCAGTGCTTTGGGAGGCTAAGATGGGAGGATTGCTTGAGACCACGAGTTTGAGACTTATGCATCAATTTATACAAAATTGTAGAACAGGCAATATTATCTAAGGTGAAAACATTCAGAACAATTTATTTAAAAGACAGTAATAAGCAGTTAAATGAAAACCTCTATATGCTTAGAAATGTAAAAAACACAACCTGATAACGCATGGGTTAAATCAATTATAATTTTTTTTTTTTTTTTTTTTTGAGATGGAGTCTTGCTCAGTCACCCAGACTGGAGAGCAGTGGTGCAATCTTGGCTCACTGCAACCTCCAACTCCTGGGTTCAAGTGATTCTCCTGCCTCACCCTCCCGAGTAGCTGGGATTACAGGTGCACGCCATCATGCCCAGTTAAGTTTTGTATTGTTAATAGAGACAGGGTTTCACAGGTTGCCCAGGCTGGTCTCGAACTCCTGACCTCAAGTGATCCACCTGCCCCAGCCTCCCAAAGTGCTGGGATTACTGGTGTGAGCCACCGCACCTGGCCATAATTTTTTTTTTTTTTTTTTTTTAGTTGGAACTAAGCTGGCGACAGTGGGTCACACCTGTAATCTCAGCACTTTTAGGAGGCTGAGGCGGGTGGATCACCTCAGCCCAAGAGTTCAAGACCATCCCAGGGAACATGGCGAAACCCCATCTCTATGAAAAATACAAAATTAGCCAGGTGTGGTGGCACACGCCTGTAATCCCAGCTACTTGATAGGCTGAGCAGGGAGGATCACTTGAACCCAGGAGGCACAGATTGCAGTGAGCCCTGATTGAGCCACTGCACTCCAGCCTAGGTGAAAGAGTGAGACCCTGTCTCAAAAAAATAAAAATTTTAATTTAAAAAATAAATTAGAACTGGATGATAATGAAAATAAAATATATCAAAAGTCATGGTGCAGGGCGCGGTGGCTCACGCCTGTAATCCCAGCACTTTGGGAGGCCGAGGCGGGCAGATCACTTGAGGTCAGGAGTTCAAGACCAGCCTGGTCAACACAATGAAACCCTGTCTCTACTAAAAATACAAAATTAGCCGGGCATGGTGGCACATGCCTGTAATCCCAGCTACTTGGGAGGCTGAGGCAGGAGAATCGCTTGAACCCTGGAGGCGGAGGTTGCAGTGAGCCAAGATCGTGCCATTGCACTTCAGTTTGGGCAACAAGAACAAAACTGCGTTTCAAAAAACAAAAAAAAAGTCACGGGATGCAGCAAAATTTTTATCTTTAAATGCTTATATTTGAAAGACAGAATGACTAAAATTGTAAAGTACATATTATTCATCTTTTTTTTTTTTTTTTTTTTGAGACGGAGTCTTGCTCTGTCGCCCAGGCTGGAGCGCAGTGGCACAATCTCCACTCACTGTAAGCTCCGCCTCCCGGGTTCACGCCATTCTCCTGCCTCAGCCTCCCGCGTAGCTGGGACTACAGGCGCCCGCCATAACGCCCGGCTAATTTTTTGTATTTTTAGTAGAGACGGGGTTTCACCATGTTAGCCAGGATGGTCTCGATCTCCTGACCCTGTGGTCCGCCTGCCTCGGCCTCCCAAAGTGCTGGGATTACAGGCTTGAGCCACCGCGCCCGGCCTTATTCATCTTAATGACAGAGTAAGAGCAATAGAATAAACTCTTAATAAGTAGAAGGAAGAAGATAATGGCAAATTTTTAAAAATTGGTGAAAAATGGATTCTTTGAAAAGTCTAAATTTTGAGTACACTGACCAAGAAGGAGGGAATAAAATACAAATTACAAAAGTAAGTATAAAAATCAATACATGTGGGCCAGGCGTGGTGGCTCAAGCCTGTGATCCCAGCACTTTGGGTGGCTGAGGCGGGCAGATAATAAAGTCGGGAGTTTGAGACCAGCCTGGCTAACATGGTGAAACACTGTTTCTACTAAAACTACAAAAAATTAGCCAGGCATCGTGGTGCGTGCCTGTAATCCCAGCTACTTTGGAGGCTGAGTCAGGAGAATTGCTTGAACCCAGGAGGCAGAGGTTGCAGTGAGCCGAGATCGCGCCATTGCTCTCCAGCTTGGGCAACAAGAGCGAAACTCCATTTCAAAAGAAAAAAAAAATCAATATATGCTATCCTGTATGAAATAAATAAATAAATAAATAAATATTAAAAAGCCAATATATGAGTACAGAAACACTACAGATTAAAGAAGTTTTAACTACTCTGAATAAATGCATGCTAATGAATTTATGACTTAAATGAAGTGGGCAAATTCCTAGAATAATATAGCAAAAAAGAAAAACCTGGCCAGATGTGGTGGCTCATGCCTGTAATCCCAGCACTTTGGGAGGCTGAGGTGGGTGAATCACATGAGGTCAGGAGTTCGAGACCAGCCTGGGCAACGTGGTGAAACTCTGTCTCTACTAAAAATACAAAAATTAGCCTCACGTGGTGGCATGCGCCTGTAATCCCAGCTATCTGGGAGGTTGAGGCACAAGAATCCCTTGAACCTGGGATGTAGAGTCTGCAGTGAGCCAAGATCATGCCACAGCACTCCAGCCTGGGTAACAGAGCAAGACTGTCTCAAAAAAGAAAAAAAAAAAAAACCTGACACAAAAAGGGATAGAGTTTTACAATTTCTAAAGAAATTGAATCAGCATTATTGAAAGATTTCAAAACACACATGACACAAAGTCCATGGTTTTGAAAGTTATTTCCACTAAATTATCAAGAAATAATTTCAATCTTATACAAATTCTTCTGGAGCATTGAAAAAGACGGAACTCAGAAACTCCCCTAAATATTCAATGAAGGCTATATAACGATAAAAATAAGAAAAAGACAAGAAGAGAAAGAAAAATTTCAGGGTAACCTCCTTAATAACCATAGATAATAAATTCCTTTACAATATGTTAGAAAATTAAGTCCAGAAATATACAAAAAGCTAATACAATGTCCAAGTTGAATTTATCACAGAATGCAATGGTGAGTTAACATTAGAATAATCAACAAATGCAACTTATCACATAAATGAGGAAAATCATGAGGCCTTCTCAGTGAATGCACAAAAAGCATTTAATTGGCCAGGCGCGGTGGCTCACGCCTGTAATCCCAGCACTTTGGGAGGCTGAGGCGGGTGGATCACCTGAGGTCAGGAGTTGGAGACCAGCCTGGCCAACCTGGTGAAACTCCGTCTCTACTAAAAATACAAAAATTAGCCGGGCATGGTGGTGCACGCCTGTAATCCCAGCTATTTGGGAGGCTGAGGCAGGAGTATCGCTTGGACCCGGGAGGTGGAGGTTGCGGTGAACTGAGATTGTGCCACTGCACTCCAGCCTGGGCAACAGAGTAAGACTCCAGTTCAAAAAAAAAAAAAAAGTAGGCAAAAGATTTCAACAGGTACTTCACAAAAGAAAATATAAGCAAGATAAATAAGTGCAAGAAAAAATCCTAAACATCATTAGTCTTTAGGGAAATAAAGATTAAAACCATAATAGTGTATAACTCATACATATTAGAAGGTCTAAAATTAGAAGACTGACCACACCAAGTGTTGGCAAAAAGGTGAAGCAACTGGAACTTTCTCTTTTTAATTTTTAATTTTCATGGATACATAATAGTTTTACATATTTATGGGGTACGTGTGATATTTTGATACAAGCGTACACTGTGTGATGACCAAATCAAAGTAATTAGAATATCCATCAACTCAAACATTTAGCATTGCTTTGTGCTGGGAACATTCCAAATCTACTCTTGTAGTTATTTTGAAATGTACAATAAATTATTGTTAATGATAGTTGCACTATTGTGCTACCAAACACTCAATCTTATTCCTACAATCTAACTATATTTTTTGCAGCACTAATCACATGCTTTAGTTCCATCACCCATTAACCAGCTTCTTTTTATCCTCCCCCAGTGCTATGCTTCCCAGCCTCTAGTAGCCATCATTCTACTATCTACCTCCATGAGATCAATTTTCTTAGCTCCCCCATCAGTGAGAACATGAGATACTTGTCTTTCTGTGCCTGGCTTACTTCACTTAACATAATGTTCTCTAGTTCCATCCATCTTGTTGCAAGGGACAGGATTTTATTTATTTTTTTATTGTTATTTTTTCGAGACAGAGTCTTGCTCTGTTGCCAAGGCTGGAGTTCAGTGATGTGATCACAGCTCACTGCAGCCTTGACCTCCCAGGCTCAAGCTATCCTCCTGCCTCATTCTCCCAAAGTATTGGGATTACAGGTGTGAACCACCTTACCTGGCAATGTTATTCTTTTCTATGGCTGAATAATATTCCACTGTGTATCTATACCACATTTTCTTTTTCTTTTCTTTTTTCTTTTTTTTTTTGAGATGGAGTCTCACTCCGTCACCCAGGCTGAGTGCAGTGGCATGATCTCAGCTCACTGCAACCTCTGCCTCCCAGGTTCAAGCGAGTCTCCTGCCTCAGCCTCCCCAGTAGCTGGGATTACAGGTGCATGCCACCACACCAGGCTAATTTTTGTATTTTTAGTAGAGATGGGGTTTCTCCGTGTTGGCCAGGCTGGTCTTGAACCCCTGACCTCAAGTGATCCGCCCGCCTTGGCCCTTGAAAGTGCTGGGATTACGGGCGTGAGCCACTGTACCTGGCCACCACATTTTCTTTATCCATTTATCCATTGGTAGACACAGTGGAATTGTTGATTCCATATCTTCGCTATTGTGAACAGTGCTGCAATAAACATGAGAGTGCAGATATATCTTCAGTATGATGATTTCCTTTCTTTTGGGTAGATACCCAACCGTGGGATTGAAACCGTTAACAGGTTTGTTACCTGATGTACCTAGCAAGTTAATACCCTGAGAATGTTAATATTCTCTGGGTTGCAGCAGATAAAGAGGTTTCATTATAGGGTCACCGAACAAGGAGATGGGAAGAAAGTTCAAATGCATTTCTCTGAGGAGTTTGGGCTAAGGTATTTAAGGGCTCTGGAGTGAGCTGAAGTGTGGAGATCATTGATTGGTCCAGGAGGGAAGGGTGAAGTCATAGGATAGGATGAAGAAATGATTCTCATGTTGATTCTATTCCTCTGTGGGGGTCTTTGAACTGGTCGGCATCAGCTGTTTTGGTGGAATTGGGGATCTGAAAAACATCTTGAGCAATTCTTAAACAATAGCCTCATGGTTTTAGCAACAGTTCTGTCTCTACAGGAACAATGGGGATGCAAATAGTCAGACAATGGTGCTACAGGGACTTCCGGTTACAAGGATGTGGACCAAAGTGCAGCCTGATTATAACTCCATTTCTTTCCAGAATTATTCTTAACCCTGTGAGGATGACTTCAGGACTCCTGGATCATGTGGTAGTTCTATATTTAGTTTTTTCAAGGAACCTGTTTTCCATAGTGGCTGTACTAGTTTATATTCCCATCAGCAGTGTATGCATTCTCCGAGATAGCCTCGCCGGCATCGTCAGTTTTGGCTTTTTGATAATGACCATTTAAACCGGGGTGAGATGATCTCTCATTGTGGTTTTGATTTGTGTTTCTCCGATGATGCTGAGCATTTTTTTTTTCTTTCTTTTTTTTTTATAGAGGCAGGATTTCACCATGTTGCCCAGGCTGGTCTTGAACTCCTGGGCTCAAGAGATCCTCCTGCCTCAGCCTCCCAAAGTGCTGGGATTACAAGCGTGAGCTACTGCACCTGACCTAAATTTTTTTAAAATAGAAATGGGGGGCATTTTTTCATATACCTGTTTGCCGTTTGTATGTCTTCTTTTGAAAAATGTGTAATCAGGTCTACTCCCATTTAAAAACCTGATTCTTTGTATTTTTTCTATTGGGTTGTTTAGATTCCTTATGTATTCTGGTTATTTTAGTCCCTTGTCAGTTGAATAGTTTGCAAATATTTTCTCTTATTCTGTAGCTTGTCTCTCCCCTTTGTTGATTGTTTCCTTTGCTGTGCAGAAGTGTTTTAGCTTCACGTGATCCAGTTTACCCATTTTTGCTTTGATTGCCATGATTTTGAGGTCTTACTCAAGAAATCTTTGTCCAGACCAATGTCCTGAAGCATTTCCTCAAAGTCTTTTCCTAGTAGTTTTAGAGTTTCGGGTCTTACATTTAAATCATTAATCGATTTTGATTTAATTTTTGTATATGGCGAGATATAGGGGTCCAGTTTTGTTCTTGTGCATATGGATATCTGGTTTACCAGGCACCATTTGTTGAAAAGACTGTCCTTTCTCCAATGTATGTTCCTGGCACCTTGTTGAAAATGAGTTGATTGTAAATGCATGGATTTATTGGAATTTTATACTCTGCTGGTGGAGAATGTGAAGTGGAAGAACCACTTCAGAAAACTCTTTGCCAGTTTCTTTTTTTTACTTTCTTTTCTGCTTTCTTCTTTCTTTCTTTTTCTTTTCTTTTTTCTTTTTTTGCAGAAAGGGTCTTGCTCTGCAACCCAGGCTGGAGTACAGTGACATGATCTTGGCTCACTGCAGCCTCAACCTCCCAGGCTCGAGCGATTCTCTCACCTCAGCCTCTCAAGTAGCTGGGACTACAGGCGCATATCATGACGTCTGGTTAATTTTTTGTATTTTTTTGTAGGGACAGGGTTTCACCATTTTGCCCAGGCTGCTTTCGAACTCCTGAGCTCGAGCAATCCACCTGCCTTGGCCTCCTAAAGTGTTGGGATTACAGGTGTGAGCCACTGCCCTGGCCTGTTTGTCAGTTTCTTAAACACACACTTTCTATATCACCCATACATTTCACTGCTAGGTATTTACTGAAGACAAACAAAAGCACATTGTCATACAAAGACTTGCTGGTGCCGGATGTTAATCATGGGGGAGGCTGTGCATGTTGCGGGCACGGGGGTACCTAGGAAATCTCTGCACCTTCCACTCAATTTTCCTGTAAAACTAAAACTACTCTAAAAAATTAAGTCTAATTATTTTTTTTTGAGATGGAGTCTCGCTCTGTGGCCCAGGCTGGAGTGCAATGGCTTGATCTCAGCTCACTGTAACCTCTGCCTCCTGGGTTCAAGTGATTCTCCTGCCTCAGCCTTCTGAGTAGCTGGGATTACAGGTGCATGCCACCATGCCCAGCTGATTTTTGTAGTTTTAGTAGAGACAAGGTTTTACCATGTTGGCCAGGCTGGTCTTGAACTTGTGACGTTGTGATCTGCCCACCTCAGCCTCCCAAAGTGCTGGGATTACAGGCATGAGCCATCACAGCCAGCCATAATTTTTTTTTTTTTTTTAATTAGAACTAGGCTGAGCATGGTGGCTCACACCTCTAATATCAGCATTTTTGGGAGGCCGAGGAGGGTGGATCACTTTATCCCAGGAGTTCGAGATCATCTTGGGCAACATGGTGAAACCCCATCTTTATGAAATATACAAAATTAGTCGGGTATGGTGGCATGCACCTGTAGTCCCAGCTACTTGAGAGGCTGACGGGGGAGGATCAGTTGAACCCAGGAGGTGGAAGTTGCAGTGAGCCCTGATTGAGCCACTGCACTCCAGCCTAGGTGAAAGAGTGAGATCCTGTCTCAAAAAAAAAAAAAATTAATTAAAAAAAATTAGAACTGGATAATGAAAATAAAATATATGAAAAGTCATGGTGCCGGGCACAGTGGCTCACGCCTGTAATCTCAGCACTTTGGGAAGCCGGGGTGGGTGGATCACTTGACTCCAGGAGTTCACAACCAGCCTGGGCAACACAGTGAAGCCCTGCCTCTACAAAACACACCAAAAAATTAGCTGGGGTAGTGGCACGTGTCTGTAGTTCTAACTGCTTGGGAAGCTGAGATGAGAGGATTGTTTGAGCCTGGGGAGGTCAAGGCTGCAATAAGCCATGGTCACGCCAATGCCCTCTAGCCTGGGAGACAGAGTGAGACCTTGTCTCATTAAAAAAAATTACATTGACTGGGTGCCTACTATGTGTCAGGCCCTGTTCTGGGCACTGGAATTTAGCAGTAATGAAAGACGCAAAGCTCTTGCCTTCATGAAGCTTACATGCTAGCAGATACATAATAAAAATATGCTATCTGGCAGTGAGAAGAGGCGGTGAGAGGTAGTCAGATTCTGGGCATAATTTGAAATGGAAATGAGGGGTAATACATGAATTATATAAAGGGAGGTGGTGTTAAAATTGTTCCATGTTTGGTGCCTAGGAGCTCAGTGAAGGGAACTGAGCTATGAAAGGCTCATGGGTTACATACAGATTGTTTGGGAGGGTCTCAGAGTATAGTTTCGACATATGAGGTAGGAGATGCCTGTAAGACAGCCAAGGGGAAAGGGTGGATGGGTGCCTGGATGTGTATGGTTAGGAAAATGTTAAGATTGAAGCTACAAATTTGGGAGTCATCAACACATAGGTGACGTTCCAAGTCATGAGTCTTGGTGGTCTTATGGGTTATTTCAGTGTTGGAGGTGGGCTTAGTTGGGAGTGTTTGGGTCACCCTCATGAATGGCTTGGTGCCCTCTCCGTGGTAATGAGTGAGTTCTCATTGCATTAGTTCATGTGAGATCTGGTTGTTGAAAAGAGCCTGGTGCCTCCCTCCCTATTCTCTTGCTCCCTCTCTCACCGTGTGACATCCCTGCTCCATCTCTGACTTTTGCTTTGATTGGAAACTTCCTGAGCCTTCACCAGAAGGAGATGCTGGCACCGTGCTTCTGGTACAGCCTGCCAAACTGTGAGCCATAGAAACCTCTTTTCTTGATTACCCACCCTCAGGTACTCCTTTATAGCAATGCAAAACAGATGAATGCACCTTCCTATAAACAAAACACTTGGCCCATTTACTTTTACTGGTGAGTTTTCCAACATTTGAAGAAAAAGGTAACAACGGTGTTATACAAAGCTCTTTAAGGAAATAGAAAAAGAGGAAATACTTTTCCAACCCATTTTATGAGACCCATTTGTCCCTGACACCAAACCCTGATGTGGACATTGTAAGAAAGAAAGATTGTACTATAGTCCAGTCTTTCGTGGCTTGGATGCGAAATGGTAATAAAAAGTTAGCCAGTAAATTACAGCAATATATAAAAATGTGGCTGGGCATGATGGCTGACACCTGTAATCCCAGCACTTTGGGAGGCCAAGGCGGGTAGATCACCTGAGGTCAGGAGTTCAAGACCAGCCTGGTGAAACCCTGTCTCTACTAAAAATACAAAAATTAGCCGGGTGTGGTGGCATGTACCTGTGATCCCAGCTACTTGGGAGGCCGAGGCAGGAGAATTGCTTAAATCTGAGAGGTGGAGGTTGCAGTGAGCTGAGATCACGTGACTGCACTCTAATCTGGGTGACAGAGTGAGACTCCGTCTCAAAAAAGAAAAAAAAAAGTGAATACCTCACAACCAAGTTGCCTTTATATTAGGAAAACAACCCATTATCTGTGTGCAAAATAGCTTCTGCACACCCCTGATCTCAGCCTGTGGCCTCTTCTTTTCCCTCCCTCACTTCTTGGTGGTCTTAATGGCTTGGAATAACCCATAAGACCACCAAGACTCACGACTTGGAACACCACCTATGTGTTGATGACTCCCAAATTTGTAGCTTCAATCCTAACATTTTCCTAACCGTACACATCCAGGCGCCCATCCACCCTTTCCCCTTGGCTGTCTTACAGGCATCTCCTACCTCATATGTCGAAACTATACTCTGAGACCCTCCCAAACAATCTGTATGTAACCCATGAGCCTTTCATAGCTCAGTTGCCTTCACTGAGCTCCTAGGCACCAAACATGGAACAATTTTAACACCACCTCCCTTTATATAATTCATGTATTACCCCTCATTTCCATTTCAAATTATGCCCAGAATCTGACTACCTCTCACCGCCTCTTCTCACTGCCAGATAGCATATTTTTATTATGTATCTGCTAGCATGTAAGCTTCATGAAGGCAAGAGCTTTGCGTCTTTCATTACTGCTAAATTCCAGTGCCCAGAACAGGGCCTGACACATAGTAGGCACCCAGTCAATGTAATTTTTTTTAATGAGACAGGGTCTCACTCTGTCTCTCAGGCTGGAGTTCAGGGTAGTGATCACGGCTCATTGCAGCCTTGACCTCCCCAGGCTCAAACAATCCTCTCATCTCAGCCTCCCAAGCAGTTAGAACTACAGACACGTGCCACCACCCCAGCTAATTTTTTGGTGTGTTTTGTAGAAACAGTATTTGCTATATTGCCCAGGCTGCTCATGAACTCCTGGAGTCAAGTGATCCACCCACCCCCGTCTCCCAAAGTGCTGGGATTACAGGCGTGAGCCACTGTACCCAGCTCCCCATCAATATTTTTACAAATAATGACCTATAATGTTTTTAAATACATCACACATCTTAAAAGATTGATACCATCTCCTTTGTAAGGATGTGGAGCCACAGGTACACATTCATAAACTGTGTGTGTTAGTGTAAATTGTTACAGCTTTTTAAAAAATAGACTTTATTCTGGGCATGGTGGCTCATGCCTGTAATCCCAGCACTTTGGGAGGCCAAGGTGGGTGGATCACGAGGTCACAAGTTCAAGACCAGCCTGGCCAACATGGTGAAACAAAAATTAGCTGGGCATGCTGGCTCACACCTGTAATCCCAGCTACTCAGGAAGCTGAGGCAGGAGAATCGCTTGAACCAGGGAGGTGAAGGTTGCAGTGAGCTGAGTTCAAGCCATTGCACTCCAGCCTGGGCAACAGGGCAAGGCTTGGACTCAAAAAAAAAAAAAAAAAAAGAAGACTTTATTTTTTAGAGTAGTTTTAGTTTTATAGCAAAATTGAGTGGAAGGTGCAGAGATTTCCCAGGTACCCCTGTGCCTGCAACATGTACAGCCTCCCCCATTATCAACATCCTGCACCAGTGTCGTGCATTTGCTACAATCAGTAAACATGACACATCATTGTCAATCAGAGTCCAAGTTTACATCAGGCTCACTCATGGCTTTCTATGTTCTGTGGGTTTGAACAAATGTACAATGACAACTATCTACCATGTTAGTGGCATACAGAGTACTTTCACTGCCCTAAAAATGTTTTGTACTTCACCTATTTATCCACCTTCAATGTGACAGCCTTTTTAGAGGTCAATTTGAGGGTATCTATTGAAATTTTAAAGATGTATATCTTTTGACCCAGAAATTTTATTTCTTGTAATCCATTGGAGAAAACACTTGCATTCTACACAAAGAATAAATATGAATATGTTCTCTGCAACATCAAAATAGTGAAAAAGGAAAACTCCTTGAATGCCCCTGAGTAAGGAGATTGCTGCTGAACAAAGTGTGGTCCTTCTTTGCATGGAATATCACACAGCAGTAAAAAGAAAGAGCTCGTTCTTGTGCTGACAAGGAAAGAGAAAGTCATACTTTTAAGAGGGAAATTTAAGTGGCATAGTCATATGTACAGTGTATTCTATCAGTTAAAATATATGTACATAATTTCTATACATGCTTGTGAGTGCATAGATGGAAAAATTCTGAAAGGTTAAATATCAGACTCATAGTTACTATTTCTGGGGCATGAGATGAAGGGAGATACAAGGCAAATTGTGTTTATTCTGTATTGATTTGAATTTCTTTATTTCTCTCTCCCCCATCTTTCTCTCTCCTCCTCCTTTCTTTCTCTTTCTTTCTTCCTTCCTTCTTTCCTTCCCTCCCTCCTTTCTTTCTCTTTCTTTCTTTCTTTCTTTCTTCTTTTTTCTTTCCTTTCTTTCCTTTCTTTTTCTTTCTTTTTCTTCTTTCTTTCTTTCTTTTTCTTTCTTTCGTCTTTCTTTCTTCCCCTCCCTCTCTCTCTCTCTTTCTTTCTTTCTCTTCTTTCTTTTTTTCTTCTTTTCTTCTTCTTTTTTTTTTTTTGTGGAGACAGGGTCTCACTCTGTTGTCCAGGCTGGAGTGCAGTGGTGCTATCATAGCTCACTGCAGCCTAGAACTCCTGGACTCAAGTGATTTTCCCACCTATAGGAAGTATAGGCATGCACCTGGAACTACAGGCATATGCACCGCTACACCCAGCTAATTTTTTTTTATTTTTGTAGGGACAGGGTCTCACTCTGTTGCCCAGGCTGGTCTTGAATTTCTGAGCTCAAGTGATCCTCCCACCTTGGCCTCCCAAAGTGCTGGGATTACAGGTGTGAGCCACCACACCCAGCCTGAACTTCTTTTAAATGAGAATATACCTATTCATTTCCTATGTATTAAAAATAAGTTGAAAAAGGCAGGAAAACAAATGAACAGACAAAAAGTTGGTATCACTAGCATTGTTATTTAGAAGGGGTCGGCAGACGGTGCTGAATATTGAGTCATATCTAAATGATGACCTGCTTATGTTCAAGAGCAGCTAGAAATCCACACTTAGGTCAGTTAGAATAGTCCTGATAGCTCAGTGGAAACCTGACCTCTGTGAAGCAGATTAGTATTCTTTATTGCCAGAGGCAGTGGGTATAATAACCATGTTATCTATAGCTAACAGTTCCTGTGTGGTTTACAGGTAATGTATATTTCAACAAGCATCATGTGAATGGGTTAATGCTAAAATGAGCCCACTCCTTCATTCTTTAGAAATATGAGCAAAATTAAGAATGGTTCTTGGATCTGTTTACTGAATGTCTTGATTCTCTAAAACAATCCTCAGCCGGTCACAGTGGCTCATGCCTGTAATCTCAGCACTTTGGGAGACTAAGGCAGGGGGATCGCTTGAACTCAGGAGATCGAGACCAGCCTGGGCAACATAGCAAGACCTTGTCTCTACTAAAAATAAAATAAAAAAAAATTAGCTAGGCATGGTGGTGCTCCTGTAGTCTCAGCTACTTGAGACGCTGTGGTGTGAGGATCTCTTGAGCCCAGGAGGTAGAGACTGCAGTGAGCCAAGATTATGCCACTGCATTGCAGGATGGGCAACAGAGCAAGACTGTTTCAAAATTAAGTAAATACATGGCTGGGCATGGTGGCTCACACCTGTAATCCCAGCACTTTGGGAGGCCCAGGTGGGTGGATCACCTGAGGTCAGGAGTTCGAGACCAGCCTGGCCAACATGGTGAAACCCCATCTCTACTAAAAATACAAAAAATTAGATGGGCATGGTGGCACGTGCCTGTAATCCCAGCTACTCAGGAGGCTGAGGCAAGAGAATCGCTTGAACCCGGGAGGCAGAGGTTGCAATGAGCCGAGATTGTGCCACTGCACTCGAGCCTGGGTGACAGAGCAAGACTCCATTTCAAAAATAATTAAATAAATACATAATAAAATGATCCTAGAAAAGAGTGGCTAATAATGAAAATAGTCAATATCCAAATTAGTCTGTTCAGGGTATTTAAAGTGTTTAAAGACACCTGGAACAGGGGAGTAACTCAAACCGCGCAAAGATGTTGTGAGAATGTGGCCATTGTCCACTGATTAACAACCAAGATTTAGGAAGCAGCAGGTGAGACAGTCCAAGCCCACCTCTAAAGAAGATCGGTGTGCTTTGAAAACGGTCCCTTTAGCTGTCCAATAACACTAACTGATTGCCTGATTGAAAACCCAACTTCTCTGAGAATAGAAAACAACAGAATTTTTACTGTGGGTTTTTCTCACAACCACCCCGAGGAATTTCTGATTTGCAAAACTGGAGAGTTGAGCTCTGACATGGGGATGTACTGAAATGAAGTTATCACTTTCCAGTGAGATTGAACTTTTTACTTTCCTAGTCACAAGCCTTTGAATGTGCTTAAAAAGGCCGGGAGCGGTGGCTCACGCCTGTAATCCCAGCACTTTGGGAGACTGAGGTGGGTGGATCACCTGGGAGGCAGAGGTTGGAGTTCCTGAGGTCAGGAGGTCCAGACCAGCCTAACCAATATGGTGAAACCCCATCTCTACTAAAATACAAAAATTAGCGGGCATGGTGGTGCACGCCTGTAATCCCAGCTACTCAGGAAGCTGAAGCAGGAGAATCGCTTGAACCTGGGAGGCGGAGGTTGCAGCGAGCTGAGATCATGCCACTGCACTCCAGCCTGGGCAACAGAGTGAGGGCAACAGCCTGGGCAACAGAGTGGGTGACAGATATGACTCAATATTCAGCACCGTCTGCCGACCCCTTCTAAATAACAATGCTAATGACACCAACAGAAAAAAGTGCTTAAAAAAAAAAAGTTAAGGTGATTTTGGGGAGGACAATTGCAATATGAAATGAAAAATCAGCACAAATCCTAAAGTATGTGGCTCTTGGGGTTTTATTTGAGGAGTTTTTTCCTGGACTCAACTGTCGAGATTGGGAGGGCATGACCACATCAAGGGTCTGGCATGTGCTGAGTGCTTTCACGTAACTCTTCTGATATAATGTCTCCAACATCCTAGGAGGATGGGTGGGTGGTATCTGTGTTTTACAGAGAAATAAATCCTGTGTTGTGAGTCTGGATTAGTCACCTGAGGTCACATGTGGGCAGGATCAGAATTTGAACCCAGGTCTGCTTGATTCCCACAGCAGCCGGGGGTCCCGAGACCCCATGCTGCCCTTCCTGGGTGGCCCACTCCTGTAGCCCCTGCGTACGAATTCCTGAATTTTTCTGTTTCATGGTTTTCCCTGTTCAGATAAAGTTTGTTGAGGGCAGGAAGTCGGTTTTATTCATGTTTGAATACTCAGTGTCCTACTGAAACTATCTCAAAATAACTTTTTATTTTTATCTCAACCAATTGCTAAAATAAATTCTGATTCCTCATAGCAAGGATGAAACCACTTAAAGTTCTAAGAAAGAGAGAAATTAGAAGCAGGAGAATTTCAGGAGAGACATAGTAAAGAAAAATGTATTAAGAGAATGGACCTCACGGATTTGAGTGTTCTAGGAATCAATTCATGAGTCAGTTGGCACCTTGTGATGAAGGGAAGATAAATACTTAGAGAAATAAGCAAATTATTAACCTAGAGGAAACAAAGTTTCATGAGAAAATAAATGCAATCACAGTACAGTATAAATGGCTCACTGGGTAGTATTTACACAGTTGTAATCATGAATGTTATACTGAGTATTGATCTCACCAAAACTTGTGATAGAGCTTTATTGGGGAGATATGCGTGGAGCATAGGAGAGGGAAATTCTAGTCTTCCAGGGCAGTCAATGGAAAAGTCAAGAAAGAGCAGTATAAGCATATTGTTTAAAAATATGGAGTTGGCCGGGCGCGGTGGCTCAGGCCCGTAATCCCAGCACTTTGGGAGGCCATGGTGGTCGGATCACCAGTTCAGGAAATTAAGACCATCCTGGCTAACACGGTGAAACCTCGTCTCTACTAAAAATACAAAAAATTAGCCGGGCGTGGTGGCAGGCGCCTGTAGTCCCAGCTACTCGGGAGGCTGAGGCAGGAGAATGGTGTGAACCCGGGAGGTGGAGCTTGCAGTGAGCCGAGATCATGCCACTGCACTCCAGCCTGGGCGACAGAGTGAGACTCTGTCTCAAAAAAAAAAAAAAAAAAAAAAAAGGAGTTAAGGCCGGGCACAGTGGCTCATGACTGTAATCCTAGCACTTTGGGAGGCCAAGGCAGGTGGGTCACGAGGTCAGGAGTTCGAGAGCAGCCTGACCAATATGGTGAAACCCCGTCTCTACTAAAAATACAAAAATTAGCCAGGTGTGGTGGTGGGCGCCTGTAATCCCAGCTACTCAGTTGGCTGAGGCAGGAGAATCACTTGAACCCAAGAGGCAGAGGTTGCAGTAAGCTAAGATCACACCACTGCATTCCAGCCTGGGTAACAGAGCGAGACTCTGTCTCAAAAAATAAAATAAAATAAAATAATAAAAATATGGAGTTAAATCAACTGGCAGAAAAAAAGCAGGTGCCAGGGCTGGAAGTGGGTGCTTCCCGGGAACAGAGGTCAATGGTGAACTGAGAGCTAGGGGACCATTATTTTTAATTGTAAGCATTTTCACTGTAAAACGTTTGATTTTTAAAGATATGCACACTTATTACTTCGACAGAGATAAAACTCAAGCCATAAAAGGAAAGTGATGGGCCAGGCACAGTGGCTTGTGTCTGAAATCCCAGAGACTAGGGTGGCTGAGGCAGGAGGAGCACTTGAGGCCAAGAGTTTGAGACAAGCCTGGGTAGGATAGCAAGATCCTGTCTCTTCAAAAAATAATTTTAAAAAGATTTAATCAGGCATGGTGGCATGAGCCTGTAGTCCCAACTTCTTTGAAGGCTGAGGAAGGAGGATTGCTTGAGCCCAGGAGGTTGAGGTTGCAGTGAGCCATGATTGTGCCACTGCACTCCAGCCTGGGTGACAGAACGAGACCCCAGCTACTTTTCTTTTTTTTTTTTTTGAGACGGGATCTCGCTGCGATGCCCAGGCTGGAGTGCAATGGCTCCATCTTGGCTCACTGCAACCTCCACCTCCCGGGATCAAGCAATTCTCCTGCATCAGCCTCCCGAGTAGCTGGGATTACAGGCACATGTCATCATGCCTGGCTAATTTTTGTATTTTTAGTAGAAACAGGGTTTCAACATGTTGGCCAGTCTCGAACTCCTTACCTTGGGTGATCTGCCCACCTCGGCCTCCCAAAATGCTGGGATTACAGGTGTGAGCCACTGCACCCAGCTGAGACCCCAACTCTTAAAAAAAAAAAAAAGTAAAGTGAGTGGCAGCTGGGGCTGGCTTTGGGGTGAAAACCACATCCTGAGTTGAACCTTTAGACCATGGAAAAGTTTCTGAGGCACTTAAGCATGAATTTTTGCATGATTGGCCATGTGATACATCAAATAATTTTTGGTAACTAAACTGAAATAATAAAAAATAAATTTGCAGGGTTTCAGTACTGTAGTTGTCAGAACTGTACTTACATAGCACCCCATGGAAAATAAAACAAGATAAACCAAATATTACATAAGCTCATATTGCTACTCTAACTTCTTCTGTTTTATGTTACTGTCATCCAAGGAGGAAATTTAAGCACAGCTTTCATAAAAATAGCTCGCCTGCACTGAACATGCGCTATATATATGCCAGAGTCTGCAGAAACCACATCCTGCATTTAACCTTTGGATCACTGAACAGTTTCTGAAATGGTAAGCATGAATTACTGCACAATCCACCATGCCCAGACAGAAATAGTTTAAGTGGACTAATATTAAATATAGCATTTATTTTTAGGGTTGTAAGAGTGACACAGAGAACCCATACACAAGAGAAACTAAAATGGAGTAAAGCAAACCATCTTACTTCAGCACCTGTTACTGTTCCAATGACTGCCTGATCGTGCCTCTCCAGCCCAGGATGATGTTCTGAGGAATGTTTTTAATTTTAATTGTGAACATTTACTGAGCACTTAGAATGTGCCTGGCAGTCTTCAATTTTTTCTTTATTTATTTAGAGATGGAGTCTAGCTTTGTCGCCCAGGCTGGAGTGCAGTGGTGTGATCTTGGTTCACTGCAACCTCTGCTTCCCGGGTTCAAGCAATTATCATGCTTCAGCCTCTTGAGTAGCTGGGATTACAGGTGCCCGCAACCAAGCCTGGCTGATTTTTGTATTTCTAGTAGAGACGGGGTTTCTCCATGTTGGTCAGGCTGGTCTTGAACTCCTGACCTCAAGTGATCCACCTGCCTCTGCCTCCCAAAGTGCTGGGATTACAGTTTGTGAGCCACCGTGCCTGGCCTGTCTTCAATTTTTAGATACTTACGGAAGAGTTTATGTTTCAATTTTGGGTTTTCAGGTCTATGCATCAAGAGTTCATAATGTGTGAACAGACAAACTCTTACCTAATTTTCAAGGCAGTGTGAAGTTAAAGAAACAACAGGTTTACTTTGGGCACTGCCTGGAAGTGTATGAATTGTTTATAGTGGAGCATGTAGGTGTCTCATACACAGCAAATTAACATGATGGCATTTTAATCAAATCTTCTTCTACCTGGTCAAATGATGAGTATGGTGATATAATGTACTAAGGGTGAGCCACAGGTGTGTACAGCCTGGCATGGGAAAAAAAAGAACAACCTCTTTACAAGGAACAGTGCCAGGTGCAGACAGCCCACAAAGGCCTGATTTCCTTTTTTTTTTTTAGACAGAGTCTTGCTCTGTCACCCAGGCTGGGGTGCAGTGGTGTGATCATAGCTCACTGCAGCCTCAACCTCCCTGGGCTCAAGCAATCCTCCTACCTCAGCCTCCTGAGTAGCTGAAATTACACGCATGCACCACCAAGCCTGACTAACATTGTACTTTTTGTACATATGGGGTCTCACTATGTCACCCAGGCTGGTCTTAGACTCCTGGGCTCAAGTGATCCTCCTGCTTTGGGCTCCCAAAGTGTTGGGATTACAGGTGTGAGCCACGATGCCCGGCCAGGCCTGGTTTCATGACAGTTGATGAAGTGGATGGACAGGGCCAACTTTCTGCAGGGCTGGGTTGCACCATGCTCCAAGTGGGAGCCAATGTCTATTGAATACCTACTAGGTGGTTTATGTGCACTGTCTCATTCATTGTCACTCCTCTTTTACAGCTGTGGGAACTGTGGCCTACAGAAGTCAAGGATCACAGCTAGCAGATAAGGGCCTAATCCATGCTTTACCTCAATTCTTCTAGTCTGGGCTGTAACAGCAATGCTCCCTGCATCTGCGAGCTCACAGCTCTGAAGTGCACAGAATTTCCTGTCTGAGAACTGTGGGTGTTTCCTGAAATAATCTGCTGGGTCAGAGGCTGATGCATGCTGTCTGTGCAGTCTTTGACATTTATTTCTGTTTTGCTCCACCTCCCTTTGCACGGAGGCTTTGGATTTATGAAGATTTAGCCGGAATGAGAAATCCAGGAAGAAGCCGGGTGGAGTGGGAAAGTGTCAAGAGAAGCGACCTGATTTATTTATCTAACCTGGGGTTACCCAAGATAGGTTTTTTTTTCTCTTTCTTAACAATGACAATAAAATATTTTTAGCTCAGGTTTAGTCTCTTAGACTGCACACAATCCCCATGCATTTCCTGAAGCCTGGTTCTTAGAAACACAGAGGACTTCTCATGCTGGTGTGGAACTCAGCATCCTGGTTTTAGTACCTGTTTGTGTTCGTTATAGGGACAGTGGTAGCCACTATCTGAAAGTTTTACAAGAGCTCAATGGGAAAGGAGACGATGTGTCCAGGCAATTCTTAATGAGTTGCTGAGAAGAGGGCAGAGAGTCAGAGAGAACTGGTAGATAACAGCTATTTCAAGGTCCACACAGGGAGGGAGGTGTGTTGGATCCTCCAGCCCTAGTTGAACCACCCAAAGACACCACGTGGAGAAGGATAAGCTATGCCCACCGAGCCCTGCCAAACTCCACAGAATCATAAGTGACAAATGCTGTTTTGAGCAACCAAGTTTGGGTGTACTTTGTTACACAGCTATAGCTGACGGAGACAGATATTTATTAGGAAGAACCAAAACGAAGGGTTCACAGATTCACAGGCCATGGTCAAATTCAAGTCAGCGAAACTCATGAGATGGAAAAGGTCCACAGAAGAAAGGGCGAGAGGCTAAGGCAGGAGCAGAGATAAACTGAGTCAACATGAAGGGGAAGATAAAGCCAGTTCTGTTTCCGAGGGATCAGTCAGATGGCCTGATCCTTAGAGGAGAAATTGGCATGATGTCTGCATGTGGCCAAAGTTCAAATAGTATTTGTGGAATAAATAAATGAATTCATGAGGCAGTCAGCTTTCCTGTTCTACTTATCTTCATTTCTTCAGCAAAATACATTCCTCTCAACTGTGTTACCTGGTTTCTTGTTTATCCTGTGAACCTTTTTTTTTTTTTTTGAAATGGAGTTTTGCTCTTGTTGCCCAGGCTGGAGTGCAGTGGCGTTATCTCGCCTCACTGCAACCTTTGCCTCCCGGCTTCAAGCAATTCTCTTGCCTTAGCCTCCCGAGTAGCTGGGATTACAGACATGTGCCACCACGTCTGGCTAATTTTGTATTTTTAGTAGAGACGGGGTTTCACCATATTGTCCAGGCTGGTCTTGAACTCCTGACCTCAAGTGATCCACCCGCCTCGGCCTCCCAAAGTGCTGGGATTACAGGCGTGAGCCACTGCGCCTGGCCCTGTGAGTCATTTTATGCTCCTAATAATACTGCCTTTGCTATATTTGTTCACTGTGATTCAAGTGGCTTTCCTTAGGCCAAATGTCAAGAAGTCCAAAATTCTTATACAGGGAATGCTGGGGAGGGGAAATTGGCTTGAAAGAGAGAACTAGTGGACTTAAAAAAAAAAAACAAACAATACATAGTAGAATATGCAAATCTTAACTGTACAATTTGATAAAAATTTTCATATATATACACAATGTAACCACCACTCAGATCAATATCTAGAACATTTCCATCATCCCAGAAGTTTCCCTCGTTTCTTCTCAGGCAAGACCTTTACCCACTAAAAGGCAACCACTATTGCAACTTCTACCATCATCGATTGATTCACCTGCTCTAGAACATCATATATATAGAACCATACAGCATGTATGTGTCTGACTTTTTTAGATCTACATAATGTTGGAGATTCATGCACATCACTGTATCAGTAGTTTGTTCTTTTTAATTGTGTGATATACCACAATTTATTTCCCTTGTTGGTAAACATTTAGTTTGTTTCCAAATTTTGGGGCTATTCTGAATAAAGCTATCATGAAGAGTTTCGTGTATGTCTTTTATAGATATATGTTCTAGATTGTTTCTAGTGTGGGGCTATTATGAATAAAGCTTTCATAAACAGTTGCATGCATGTCTTTTATAGCTATATGCACTAATTTCTTTTGGGTAAATAGGAGTGAAATTCTCGGTCATGGAGTCGGGCATATGTTTAACTTCAGTAGATATTGTCCAACTGTTTACTGAAATAGAAACATGGATTACTCTCCCTTGGACAATTAATGATAATTTCCAGCTGCTCCATAGCCTTGCTAGCACTTAATATTGTCAGACTTTTACCTTTCAGCCGTCCTGTCTGGTATGTGGTGGCATCTCACTGTGGTTTTCATGTATATTTCTCCCATGAGTGATGAGGTTGAACACTTTTTCATGCACTTATTGGTCATTTGGATATCTTCTTTATGAAGTGTTTGTTCAAGCCATTTGCCTATTTTCTAATTGAATTGTTTTTTAATTGCTATATAGGTGTTTTAAAATATATTTTGCATATGAATATTTTGTCAGATATGTGTGTTGACAACATGTTCTCCCAGTCACTGGCTTGCGTAATAATGATGTTTTTTGCTTAATGTTAAGTACTTAATTTTAACGAATCAAGATTTACCTTTAAAAAAAATATAGGCCGGGCGTGGTGGCTCATGCCTGTAATCCTAGCACTTTGGGAGGCTGAGGTGGGTGGATCACCTGAGGTCAGGAGTTCAAGACCAGCCTGGCCAACATGGTGAAACCCGTCTCTACTAAAAACACGAAAATTAGCTGGGTGTAGTGACATGTGCCTGTAATCCCAGCTACCTGGGAGACTGAGGCGAGAGACTTGCTGGAACCTGGGAGAGAGAAGCTGCACTGAGCCGAGCTGAGATCACACCACTGCACTCCAGCCTGGGTGACAAGAGTGAGACTCTGCCTCAAAAAAAAAAAATTATAACTTACATATAACATATGTAAGTTATAATGATAATATAGTGAATATGGCAAGCGTGCCCCAAACTTCAGCTCTTGAATGTGACCATTTGGAGCAGCGTGCTTCTCCCTTATGCCAACCCCTGCCTCCCTCTCTACTCTTCAGAGGTAACTACTACCTTAAATTTTGTGTTTATCATTTACATGCTTTTAAAAATAGTGTTAGCTAACATGACTATATCTCTGCTATGGTCTAAATGTGTCCCCCAAAATATGTGAGGTGGGGCCTAATGGGAGGTGTTTAGGTCATTCAGCCTCTGACCTCATGATTGGATTAATGCTGCTATAAAAAGGGCTAGCATACCAGGCGCTGTGGCTTATGACTGTAATCCCAGCACTTTGGGAGGCTGAGGGGGGTGGATCACCTGAGGTCAGGAGTTCCATACCAGCCTGACCAATATGGTGAAACTCTGTCTCTAATAAAAATACAAAAATTAGCTGAGTGTGGTGGTGTGCGCTTGTAGTCCCAGCTACTCGGGAGGCTGAGACAAGAGAATCACTTGAACCTGGGAGGTGGATATTGCAGTGAGCCAAGATTGCAGCACTGCATGCCAGCCTGGGTGACACAGGAAGACTCATCTCAAAAAAAAAAAGGGGGGGGGCTAGCATGAGTGGGTTTGTCCTCTTCCACCTTCTGCCATGTGAGGATGCAGCGTCCCTCCTCTCTGGAAGACACAGCAAGGTGCCATCTTGGAGCCAGAAACCAAACCAGCTGGTGCCTTGATCTTGGATTTCCCAGCCTCTAGAACTGTGAGAAAGAAGTTCTTGTTCTTTATAAATAATCCAGCCTCAGATATTCTGTTACAGCAGCACAAAATGGACTAACATGATCTGTAAACAACATGTTGCTCGGTTTTGCCTGTTTTTGAGATGCATAAAAATAGTACATTATGATGTGCTATCTTCTGAAGGATTTCTTTTTTTTCCCCACTCACTTTTATGTTTCTGAGATTTATCTTTATTGCGACATGTAGCTATAGGTCATCCATCTCCACAGCTGGATAATATTTCATTACATGAAATTTCCACAGTTTATCTATGCAGTAGCCCATCCATGGAAATACGGAATGTTCTCAGAATTTTTTTTTAAATTATTATTATTATTATTTTTGAGACAGTCTTACTCTGTTGCCCAGGCTGGAGTGCAGTTGTATGATCTCGCCTTACTGCCACCTCCACATCCCAGGTTCAAGCGATTCTCGTGCCTCAGCCTTCCAAGTAGCTGGGACTACGGGCGTCCACCACCATGCCTGGCTAATTTTTGTATTTTTAATAGAGATGGCGTTTCATCATATTGGCCAGGCTTGTCTCAAACTCCTGACCTCAAGTGATCTGCCCACCTCGGCCTCCCAAAGTGCTGCGATTACAGGTGTGAGCCACTGTGCCTGGCCCTCCGAAGATTTTTAATTTCAAAGAATTCTGTTATGATCTGTTTTGTAAATATCTCCTCATGCATATGTAGAAAAGTTTCTCTAGATAGATACCTAACAGTGAAATACCTAGCTATAGGATGTGTGCATATTCAGTTTAAAGTACTGTCAACTTGTTTTCCAAAGTGACTGTGCCAATTTATATGCCTATGTGCAGCTAAAGGCGTCCCTACTGCTCTATCTTTCCACCAACACTTTGAACAATCAGATTTGAAATCTTTTGCCAATTTGGTGGACATAAAATAGCATCTCAAGTGTCATCTTTGTTTCCATTTTCCTGATTATTGATGAGGTTTAGCATATTTACAGACCACTGGTCTTTTGTCCATTTTTCTATTGAGTTGTTTATCTTTTTCTTATTGATTTTTTTTTTTTTTTGAGACAGAGTCTCACTTTGTTGCCCAGGCTGGAATGCAATAGCATGATCTTGGCTTACTGCAACTTTCATCTCCCAGGTTTAAGAGATTCTCGTGTCTCAGCCTCCTGGGTAGCTGGGGCTACAGGCACCTGACACCATGCCCAGCTAATTTTTGTATTTTTAGTACAGACAGAGTTTCCCCATGTTGGCCAGGCTGGTCTTGAACTCCTGACCTCAAGTGATCTGCCTGCCTCGGCTTCCCAAAGTGCTGGGGTTACAGGCATGAGCCACCACACCTGGCCTCTTATTGATTTTTATACTTACGTATTCTGAATATGATTTCCTTGTTGATTATATATGTTGTGAATATATTCTTCCAGTTTGTGGCTTGACTTTTCACTTTCTGTACAGTGTTTTTTACAAAATAGAACTTCTAAATTTTAATGCAGTTGCATTTATTAATCTTTTCTTTTCTTCTTATTCTTTTTTTGTTTTAAAATGACGATGAAATGTGCCTTCATGTTCTGGAAGGTTTTTTTTTTTTCCAGGCTAAAGTGCAGTGCTGTGATCTTGGCTTACTGTGACCTCTGTTTCCCAGGCTCAAGCAATCCTCCCACCTTAGCCTCCTGAGTAGTTGGAACTACCAGTGTGCTGGTGTGCATCAACATGCCTGGCTAATGTTTTTGTGTTTTTGTAGAGATGAGGTTTCGCCATGTTGCCCTGGCTGATAATGAATTCCAGGGCTCAAGTGATCCACCTGCCTCGGCCTCCCAAAGTGCTAGGATTATATAGGTGTGAGCCATCGTACCCGGCCCAATCTTTTATGATTCCAATTTTTAATATATTATTTAATAAATCCTTCTCTACTGAAGTTGTTAAAACATTCTCCTATATTAGTTTCAAAAAGTATTAAACTTTGATTTTCACATTTAAGTGATCTTTTTGAAATTATTTTTTGTATTACAAATATCAATTTTGGTTTTTTTCCATATGAAAACCAATTGTCCCAGCACCATTTCTGTCCTTTCCCTGTTGGTCTTTGTGGTAGGCTGAACAATGGCTCTCCATAGATATCCACATACTAATCTCTGTAACTGTGAATGTGTTACTTTTTAAGGAGAAAAGGAATCTGCAGGTATGATTGTTAAGGATCTTGAGAAGGGGAGATTATCTTGGATTACATAGTGATCCCAGTATAATCAGAAGGTCCTCATTGGAGGGAGGCAGAGAAGTTAGAATCAGAGAGATGTAAAGACAGAAGTAGCTCAGGGGTTGAAGTGATGCACGTTAAAAATGGAGGAAGGGGTCACAAGCCAAGGAATGTAGAGTGGCTCTAGAAGCTGGAAAAGAATTCTTCCTTTGAACCTCCAAAAGGAACCCAGCCCTGCAGACACATTAGAATTCTGGCCTCCAGAACTGCCTGATAGATAATAAATGTATATTGCTTTAAGTAACTAAATTGGTGGTAATTTGTTGCAGTAGCAATAGGGAACTAATAAAGTATTCAAAATCACCTTTGTTGGATGTCAAATTTTCATATTCTTCTGAGGCTGCTTCTAGGTTCTCTATCCTGTTCCATTAGTCTATTATGTATCCTTCTGCTGACACCACACTCTTAGTTATAGTAGCTTCATTATAAATATTGACCTAGTAAATCAGGTCCTTTATCCTCCTCTTCGTACCTGTATCGTGGCTACTTGACTCTTCTTGGGCCTTTGCTTTTCTAGATAAATTTCTTTCTTTCTTTCTTTTTTTTTTTTTTTTTTTTGAGATGGAGTTTTGCTGTGTTTCCCAGGCTAGAGTGCAGTGGCACAATCTTGGCTCACTGCAAGTTTTGCCTCCCAGGTTCAAGCGATTCTCCTGCCTCGGCCTCCCTCCCAAGTAGCTGGGATATATGCCATCATGACTGGCTAATTTTTGTATTTTTAGTAGAGACGGGGTTTCACCATGTTGGCCAGACTTGTCTCGAACTCCTGACCTTGAGTGATTTGCCCCCCTCAGCCTCCCAAAGTGCTGGGATTACAGGCGTGAGCCACTGCGCCCAGCCTCCAGATAAATTTCAGCATCTGCTTATCAAGCTCCTCAAATATGACCATTGGGGTTTTTGTTTAGAATTACACAGATTCTAGAAATCAATTTGGGAAAAACTGACCTCATTCGGTATTGAGTTTTCTAAAAACACATTATACTCTTGTATTTATTTATGTCCTTCATATATTATAATAAAGTCTTTAAATTTTTTCTTACACATCTTTTGTAAGACTTTTTTCCTAGACACCTTGTATTTTTTTGTTACTAATGGAAATAGTATTATTTTAAAAATTATACATAACATCTAAAAGATTATGCCTTCTAACTGCTGTTGTATAAAAATGCAATTGATTTTTATATAAGCTCTTAGTATAATAAATTATCTACAGATTTATTTGGTTTTCTATTAGATATGAATATCACCTGCATAATGAGTTCTATTTCTGCCTTTCCACTTTTTTATATGTCCATTTTCTTTTTCTTCTCTTACTGTGCTGGCTAGGATTGCCAGTATAATACTGAATAGAGACAGTGATAGAGGTCATCCTATATATACTTCTGATTTAAAAATAATTTTGACATTTCTCATTGAGAATAATGTGTGATTTTTTTTTTTTTTTTTTTTTTTTTTGCCCAGGTTGGAGTACAGTGGTGCTATGTGGGTCACTGCAACCTTCGCCTCCCAGGTTCAAGCAATTCTCCTGCCTCAGCTTCCCAAGTAGCTGGGGCTACAAGCGCCCACCACCACGCCCAGCTTACTTTTGTATTTTTGCTAGAGATGGGGTTTCACTATGTTGGCCAGGCTGGTCTTGAACTCCTGGCCTCAGGTGATCCACCTGTCTCGGCCTCCCAAAGTGCTGAGATTACAGGCATGAGTAACCACACCTGGCCATGGGATGTTGATTTTTAAAAAATTCTTGGCCAGGCATGGTGGCTCATGCCTGTAATCCCAGCACTTTGGGAGGCCAAGGTGGGTGAATCACCTGAGGTCAGGAGTTCGAGACCAGCCTAGCCAACATGGTGAAACCCTGTCTTTACTAAAAATACAAAAATCAGCTGGGTGTGGTGGCGGGCGCCTGTAGTCCCAGCTACTCGAGAGGCTGAGGTAGGAGAATTGCTTGAATCCAGGAGATGGAGGTTGCAGTGAGCCAAGATTGAGCCACTGCACTCCAGCCTGGGTGACACAGCCAGACTCCGTCTCAACAACAACAACAACAACAACAACAACAACAACACCTGGTGTTGAAGTTTACCAAATGCCCAAGTTCATGCTTTTGTTTCAGCGAAGTGCACCAGTGTTTTCCAGTAAGAATGAGTTGTCCCTACTGTTGTCTTTGTTTCTCTTTGGCATCTCTACCAGACCTGTCAGTCAACTTCTGAACTAATCTGCTTTGCCATAGCTCAGGAAGGGGCAGCCTTGGGTGACCTCACCCAAGAGTGGACACATGATCCAGTGTATACATGGCCCAATGCCGGCCAGTTATTTCAATGTCAAGATCCTTAACTGTGAGCAGAAGTGTGGAACACAGGAGCTTCCAGGTCACAGAGATGAGAGGTCAGAATTGGCTCCAGGGCAACGGAAGACCAGTGCACGATGAAGTCACAGCGCACAGAAACCGGAGCCACAGAGGACAGGTAGAATCATAGAAAGAAGAGACACACATACATGGAAAGAGAAGCTTTCTCCAATCTTAATGATTCCCAGCTCTCAGCCTCATTTCTGTAAGACCTGGCTCGGCTTCATCTCTGCCCTTAAGGAAACTCCCCCTTCCTCCAGGCAGACTGAGTGGGCTTCTCCACGTGATTAAAGGAGCCACACCCATATCCCCTGGCACTGGCTTGCATAGCACCTGTCCCATTGACCTCTGCTTTTCCATCCCCATCACCACATTCAGGTCCTTCTTGTGCAGCAGGAGGCCTCTCCTGCTCTTGCCAAATCAGTCTCTGGCTTGCCTTTAGGAAAATCACCTTCTCCAGCCACAAATGTGGCTTTCTGTAGCCCAGCTCCAAAACAGCCCCTGCCTTTTGGATCACCGCGCCTCAGCTGCCAGCGCCCCTCGGAAGTCTGACCATCTCATCCTGGCATTCAAGGACCCACGTGATTCAGTCTCACTGCCTCTCAGAGTTATGTCTCCTCTTGGCTACAGGCGACCCAGCCTGCAAGCAAACTGTCCTGCTTTGGGCCCTGCTGTGTCGCTCTCCGCACCAGCCTTTGCCTCTGCACTTCGCTCTATGAAGTCCTCTCAGGCTGCACGGAAGGACGACCTTCTCAGGTCCCTTAGGGATGGAGACTCAGGGACATCACAACACATCTCAGCGGTGGTGACTAGCCCTCGGATTTCCTGCCACGGTGCTGCCATTCCCACCGCCCGTGCCCTCTGCCTAGGCTGTTCCTGCTGCACCGAACGCCTCCTCCTGCCACCGCCCTCCCTCCTTCCTTTAGAAGCCCCTGCCAGCACCCGAGCTCTCTGCTGATTGCTGTTCCTCCCAGTCTGTGGAAGCTTTGCCCATATGCTTTCCTTAAAAGGGCCCTGGGCAGGGCAGGCGCCCCCATTTCTCAGGGATCCCCTCCAGGACAACACCTTTTCCTTGTGTCTTCAGCTCTCCTTATCAGATATCTATATATTTGTATATATTCAGTTTCACCAACAATGCATCAAGGACTTTTTTTTTTTTAAGTAAAGATAAGAACCTCAGTCATTGAACTGGAGTCCCATTGATTCCCTCTCCCTCGCCGCCCCAAATCTGGCACCTGCCCAAGGTATCCTCAGAACCATTTGGGGTTTCCTTTGGCATTGGATAATAGAAATAAAATTTTACCTCTTTCTACCATAAATTGTACCACGTTTTATGTATTGCTGACCCCCTTCATCTGATTTATTGTTGTTTATTTTAGAATATTTTCTCTTTGAAATTTTTTTTCAGTAAAAAGATATGACACCGAGCACAGTACTCCGAAGGCGGAGGCGGATGAGCGCGGGAGGGCTTCCTTCATCTCCGCAGGCGACGCCCTCCCACCCCTTCCCTTGCTCTCACGGCACTCCTCGCTACTGGCAAAGGTAGGCGCGCCAGTTTCTGCTGCTCCTCCACGGAATGGAAGCCCCAGAGGGCAGGGACCTAGTCTGTCACGTCCCAGGCCTCACCCCAGCTCCTCTGAGGCCCCGGTGCTGGGTCTGGGCATCTGCGGGGCTGCGTGGGTGGCGGGGGAGGGAGAGCCCTGGAGGGCTGCCCCAGTCCTGGGAGGAAGAGGTGTCCTTCCAGGAAAGGGACAGAAGAAAGTTGAGGACAGAGGTCCAAGGGGAAGAAAGAGGGAAAGGATCGGCGTGAGGAGGACGTCCGGGCGAGGTGGGGAGGGCCCTGCGCGGGGTCGGGCCCACGGGCTTTCTAGGGCGCGTTGCCGCCCAGGGCCACTGGCGTGCTCTCCGCTTCCGTCGAGCCGCCAGGACGCTGTAGCTTCCTCCGAGGCTGGCCCTTCTGCCTCAAGACAAGCTCGGACCCGGCACGGAGCAGTGGGAAGGGCGGGAGATTGCCCCTAGTGGACTCCAAGTCCAGTCCCAGTCCCTGGGCGCGTCTAGACACTGGTTGGATCGCGGAGGAAACCGGGTCTCGGACCCCAGCCAGCACTGGCGCCGGCCTCGGCTTCGCTCCCTTTACCCAGCGGTGGCCTCGGAAGCCCGGGTAGGGCGCACCGCTCACCTGGAGAGGAGGCTGGGGGTCGGGGGACGCGCGCGCCCTTAGGCCCCACTCCTGTCTTCTGCCCTTTTTATTCTCCCCTGCACCCTGGGGCGGGCGGCGCGGGGCCAGGGTTTGCGAGTGTCACCTACTTGGTAAGTAGGTGGGCGAGTGACGCATCGCGGCGTGGGCGCCACCTTCCAGGCGCTCTCTCTGCCTCCAGAGACGCCGGCATGGCGGGGCCCCAGTCATGCCCTCGGCCTCAGTCTCCCAACCCGAAAAGTGGGTGGGCGAAGGAAAGCTCGGCCGGGCTGCGTCTCCAACTCCCTCCTCTTCCCTAGGGGAGCCCACCAGCTCCAATCGCGACCTCTTCTGTCCCCAAACCACAGACCCTAGCCCGCCTCGGGGACCCGGATATGGAAGGGGCGGTGGATCGCCCTGGCCTTGATCCTCCCTGGGCCGGTCGGGCGTTCGGGCGGCTGTGGGGCTGCAGCCCTTCTGGAAGGTGCGAGTGTGGGAGGAGCGAGAGGCGGCGAGGCAGACCCAAGTCCCGCGCGACTAGCGGCTGAGCCCAGAGCCAGGCTAGGAGCGCGCTCAAGCGAGCTCGGGGGAAGGCCGAGAAGACCTGGAGACAAACGGGGCGGGGTGACGAGGCGGGCCCCACTCCAGGAGCGCGGGGCCACATGGACACTGGCTGGAGGTCTCCCCAGGGATGCGCGGGGATTGCAGGCCTCCAGCTGCCCCGCCGGCCGCCTCTGCCCTCCCGCGCCCGAGCTGCCAGTCCAGCGGGTACTGCCGGTCCTCGGCAGTGCGTCTGGGGTCTGGATCCCCGACTCCGCTTGCCGCGAGCGCGCGTGTCAGCCGACTCGCCCTGGACCGCATGATGCAGCTCCCGCAGGGCCGCAGCCGCAGGTCGTCGCTGATTGCCAGCTCGGCGCCCACTGCACCGCTGCGCGGCCGCCTAGGGCTCATCGCGCGGAAGTCGGCCCGGTCCCTCCCCTGGGCTGGATGGGCCAGCTCCTCCCGAGGGGTCGCGCTCTGAGTTGGATGCGAGAGAGGCTTCTGGGCGCGTCGCGGGCTGGGTCCTGGAGCTGTGGTCCTCTCCGAGGTCTCAGTGTGCCCGCAGCGCCCCCTGCAGTGCGTCCCCTGCAAGGGGCCCGGAACACATTCCTGTCCCCGCCAGGCCTGCAGGCCAGAGCGCCTGCCTTTCATCCACTCTGCTCAGCCGCCTCTGCGGTCGGCTGCCTTGGGCGCTGGCCTTAGCAGTTCTGAGTTTGAATTCAATCGCCAATACACAGAAAGCCACACAAATGTGAAGCTTTGTGAATTATTATCAAATGAACACCTTTGTAACAGCTACCCAAGCCAGGAAATAGTACTTTCCCCCAGAATACCTTACCCGTGCCCCTTCCCGATTTCACTCGACTCCCTTCTTCCCAAAGTAGCCACTATCCTGCCTTTCATAGTAATTACTTACCCTAGTTTTTAAAAAATTGTTGTCACCCAAGTTCGCCTCTCTACAGGCTATAAATTAGACTTGCTCATTTTGTTAATATCTTTTAAGTCTCTTTAATTCGTAGTTTCTTTCTCCATCACTTTCTTTTCCTTGCAATGTATCCTTGGAAGAATCTGAAGAGATTTCTAGTCTGGATTTCACCGATTGCATTCTCCTGGTGCAGTTCAACACATCTCCCTGTTTTCTGCATTTCCTGCAAATTGACAGCTGGATCCAAAGGCTCGATCAGACTCAGGTTCAGGATTTTTGGTGAGACTCCAGGTGGTGGAGTGTTGTTTTGTCAGGAAGCACATAATGTCTGGTTGTCTCTCTTTTTTGAGATCTGAGGAGAGATGATGTCCAATGCTTACATTCATTAATTCACTGGGGGATGAAAATGGTGATATACTAATTATATAATTTATTTTTCATTTATCATCTGAGTTGATTTTATAAAGGGACTCTCCTCCTCATCTGCTATTTGGTTATCCAGTGGAACTGTTCACAGAGGAAAGGAGGGTACAGGCTTGTTTCTTTGCATTTATTTATCCGTTTTCAAGATAACGAATTGCTACGCTGTCATCCTCCCAAAATGAAGGATTAGTTAAAAAAATATACCATCAGGCCAGGCGCAGTGGCTCACGCCTGTAATCCCAGCACTTTGGGAGGCCGAGGTGGGCGGATCACCTGAGGTTGGGAGTTCGAGACCAGCCTGACTAACATGGAGAAACCTCATCTCTACTAAAAATACAAAATTAGCCAGGCGTGGTGGTGCATGCCTGTTATCCCAGCTTCTCGGGGGGCTGAGGCAGGAGAATCGCTTGAACCCGGGAGGCAGAGGTTGCGGCGAGCCGAGATCGTGCCATTGCACTCCAGCCTGGGCAACAAGAGCAAAACTCCGTCTCAAAAAAAAAAAAAAAAAAAAATATATATATATATATATATATATATATATATACCATCATGATGCCAAGGATTTAAATGTGCTACATGGATTTCAATACATTGCAGTTACTGTCAGTACTGACATACAAATGATCCCATCTTTGGGCAGCAATTCAGGTTAACTCTTGAGTCCTTTAGATGTGACCCTAGCAGTCTTTGAACACTTCCTTGTTATCTGTAATGACAAGACATCTTATCAGTTTGGGATGCTAGGAATCCTCTTCACTTCTTGGTTGATCTTTGTTTCTAGGTCTTTTCAGTGGAGGAGCTATAAATTACATATATGATAAAATACACTGGGAATTTATACTGATGTAACTAAGTTAAATGGAGGACTTCTTGATTACACCTGTATTTCTTTTCTTCCACACTGGGAATTCTGGTTCTTAAGGACACCGGGAATAACCGAACTAGAATCCAATTAGTCATTTGTTTTATTTCAATTTATATACTTACAGGTTCAGAATAACAATATCAGTACCATAACTAGCTATAATTTCTGAAAACACCTAAAACTTTTTCTTTCTGCATATGTTATTTCTATCCCCCCCATTTTTTTTTTCTTTAATGGAGTCTTGCTCTGTTGTCCAGGCTGGAGTGCAGTGGCAAGATCTTGGCTCACTGCAACCTCTGCCTCCTGGGTTCAAGCGATTCTCCTGCCTCAGTCTCCCGAGTAGCTGGGATTACAGGCGTGAGCCACTGTACCCAGCCTCCCCCCTATTTTTGTTTGTATTCTACATTCTCAGAGTGTAAAGCCATTAGATAGTATAATCTCTCTTTTTAAACCCTCATTTAGTCTTCACAAACAACTATACATTTGTTAATCATCACTAATCATTAATGTGATGTTTCTCTAGTTATTTTGGTCTCTGCGGCTGGTGCTTTAGTAGATCCTCAAGAAGGGCTATGGACCATGTTACTGTATCACTATAATAAAGACAGGATCAGCATCATTGATTATTCCTTTGGCCTCAGGCTCCAGTATGGTTCAGTACAAGACTATTAAGGACCTTTCTTTATTTAAAAGTTTGATATTTTGTTCATCATGGATTTTTTGGCATTGAATTTGGTTTAAAAATTATTGCATTAAAATCTCATTTTCTGCATCCCTGAACTGTTCAGTGTGCTCTGAAATTCTTTGCTGCAGGCCAGGACCTTTCTCTGCTCACCTGCCTCACCCTGGTTGGAGATGAGTTGGAGGTCCTCTTTCCCTGCTGTTTATTTTTCTTATCCTGTTCAAAAAAAAAAAAAAATCGGTAGGCGAGTTTAAAGAGACTGGGTCTCACTATGTTGCCAAGAGTGGTCTCAAAATCCTGGCCTCAAGCAATCCTCCCACCTTGGCCTCCCAAATTGCTGGGATTACAGGCGTGAGCCACCACGCCTGGCCTCTGCTTAATTTTGATTCAATTTCCAGCAGTTGCTGTCCATTGTGGGGTGCAGTCTGGAAGGGAGCCCTGACAGGTCAGTGAGATAATTCACAGACCTTCAGATCTTACCGCAGATCTGGTAAGATCTGGAGTGAGCCAAACCTGCTGGTTCTCACCCGGCCCCTGCACTGTGCATGAACAGGGCCCTCAGGTGCCCAGGTAATCTGTTGCTTCCCTCGGCTTTCCCCTAACACATGCTG
The DNA here is from genome assembly GCF_028878055.3 of Symphalangus syndactylus. Lineage (NCBI taxonomy): Eukaryota > Metazoa > Chordata > Mammalia > Primates > Hylobatidae > Symphalangus > Symphalangus syndactylus. Next base: position 87,550,187 of record NC_072426.2, read on the forward strand.
ATACTGTGTAGGTGTCATGGCTGTTGTCCACCGACTTGCATTTTGTGGTGCAGGATACCCTGTCACTTAGTTTTGTTGCAATATTGTCCACAGGTTTTGGTTTTAATGTCTTGTTGTTCTGACTGTAATTATGTGGGGATTCAGAAAGCACAAAGTTATGTTTCCACCACCACTGCCATTTTTCAGATTAAATTTAATTTATTTTAGAAAGGACACTTTTATTGATATATGATGGTTGTATATATTTTGAGAGTATACCCAATAGTTTGATACATGTATACAATGTGTAATGATCAAATTCAGGTAATTGGGATATCTATCACCTCAAACATTTTTCTTTGTGTTGGAAACATACCAATTCTTCTCTTCTAGCTATTTTGGAAAATATAATCAATTATTGTTAACTATAGTTACCTTACTGTACTATCAAACACTACAGCTTATTTCTTCTAACTGTATATTTGTACTCACTAACCAACTTTTCATTATCTCTTCTCCCTTCTACCCTTCTCAGGCCCTGGTAAGCACCATTCTACTCCCTGCCTCCATAAGATCCACTTTTTTAGCTCCCACATTTGAGTGAGAACATGTGATATTTGTATTTTTGTACCTGGTTTATTTCACTCAACATAATGAACTCCAGCTCCATCCATGTTGCTACAAATGAAAGGATATTATTCTGTTTTATGGCCAAATAATGTTTCTTTGTGTGTATATACCACATTTTCCTCATCCATTCATTAACTGGTGGATACTTGGGTTGATTTCACTTCTTGACTAATATGAACAGTGCTGTAATAAACATGGGAGTGCAGATACTTCTCAGGTTTACTGATTTCCTGTATTTTGGATATATATCCAGCAGTGGGATTGCTGGATCATATGGTAGTTCTACTTTTAGTTTTTTGAAGCGCCTCCATACTGTTGTTCATAGTGGCTGTCCTAGTTTATATTCCCACTAACAGTGTATGAGTGTTCCCCTTTCTCCGAATCCTTGCCAACATCCGTTATTTTTTGTCTTTTTGATAATAGTCATTCTAACTGGGGTGAGATGGTATCTCATCATGGTTTTGATTTGCATTTCCCTGATGATTAGTGATATTGAACATTTTTTCATATACCTGCTGACCGTTTGCATGCCTTTTTTTGAGAAATGTCTATGCAGGTCTTTTGTTCATTTTAAAAATGAAGTTATTTGTTTAAAAAGGATATTTTGAAGCCAGTCACAGTGGCTCACACCTGTAATCTCAGCACTGGGAGGCTGAGGCGGGCGGATCACTTGAGGTCAGGAGTTCAAGACCAGCCTGGCCAACTTGGGGAAACCCTGTCTCTACTAAAAATACAAAAATTAGCTGGGTGTGGTGGTGGGCGCCTGTAATCCCAGCTACATGGGAGGCTGAGGCAGGAGAATCTCTTGAACCCAGGAGGTGGAGGTTGCAGTGAGCTGAGATCATACCACTGCACTCCAGCCTGGGTGGCAGAAAGAAACTCCATCTCAAATAAATAAATAAAATATAGGCTGGGTGTGGTGGCTCATGCTGTAATCCCAGCACTTTGGGAGGCTGAGGTGGGCAGATTGCTTGAGCCCAGGAATTTGAGACCAGCCTGAGCAACGTGGCAAAATCCCATCTCTGCAAAAATAATAATAAAAAAAATTAGCTGGGCATGGTGGCATGCACCTGTAGTCAGTGCCAGCTACTCCAGAGGCTGAGGTGGGAGGCTCACTTGAGCCTGCAAGGTAGAGGCTGCAGTGAACCATGATTGTGCCACTTCTCTCCAGCCTGGCTGACAGAGAGAGACTTTCTCTCAACAACAACAACAAAATATATATGTAGGCTGGGTGCTATGGTGCATGCCTGTAATCCAAACATTTTGGGAGGCCGAGGTAGGAGGATCACTTGAGTCCAGGAGTTTGAGACCAGCCTGGGCAACATAGTGAGACTTCATCTACTAAAAATACAAAAAACTAGCTGAGTGTGGTGGGGTGTGCGTATGGTCCCAGCTACTTGGGAGGCTTAGGTGGGAGAATCACTTGAGCCTGGGAGATGGAGGCTGAAGTGGGCTATGATCTTACCCCTGCACTCCAGCCTGGATGACAGTGAGACTGTCTAAAAAAAAAAAAAAAAAACCAAAATAACAACAACAGCAACAATAATAAAAAAAAAAAAGGCTAAATTTCTCCCTGCCTTAAAAGAAGAAAAAGAAAAAGAAACCTTTACTTCTGTACACCCATAAGATTTGCACAACTTAAAAAGTCTGATGTCACCTTTTTTTTTGAGACGGAGTGTCGCTCTGTTGCCCAGGTTGGAGTGCAGTGGTATGATTTTGGCTCACTGCAACCTCTGCCTCCTGGGTTCAAGTGGTTCTCCTGCTTCAGCCTCCTGAGTAGCTGGGATTACACAGGCTCGTGCCACCACACCCAGCTAATTTTTTATATTTTTGGCAGAGATGGGGTTTCACCATGTTGGCCAGGCTGGTCTTGAACTCCGGACCTAAAGTGATCCACCCACCTTGGCCTCCCAAAGTGTTGGGATTACAGGCGTGAGCCACTGTGCCCAGCCCTGATGATACATTTCATTTTAAACTATCATTCAGGAGTAAGGGTAAACAAGATTTTCAGGGAGGGAACCATAGGGAAGCTGGCGAGACTGGCAGAAACAGGAAATTGTGTATTCCGTTGGTTGGAATCTGAATCAGCCGGCTATGTGGAGAGCACTTTGGTAATCCTACTTAGATATCTGCATACTTTCTGGTAGAGACATTTGTAAGTATCTGCTCTAGGTAGAGACATTTGTAAGTATCTGCTCTAGGGAAACCTGTTCCTATGTTCGCAAGGGCGTAAGTACCAAGATATTCACTGTGGCACTGTCGGCCATTCTAAAGAAGTGGAAAAAAACTGACTCTGCCCTGGTAGAGGAACAGGACAGTGAGATGCAGCATTGTCTATCTTCGAATACTCCAAAGCAGCAAAGCCAGAGAGTATGAAACTCCATCTGCCAACGCATCTAAACATCAAAAACATGATGCAAGATAAAAGCAAGCTGCAACACGATATATACAGTATTATCATAATTTATGTAAAAGACACTGAAGTTATAATATACATCATTAATGGAAATATACACATATATCAAAGTGTAGAAAAGTCAATTAGACCTTACAGCTGACTACCTAACACAATAACCAATACTACATGTCGACAGCTGTGCTGCTGGGGCAGGAGGAGAGGAGGGGAGGGATGAGCCTCAGCTCTCTCTATAGTGGTTTATTTCTAGTAGATAGAGAAAGAGCTCCAAAGCAAAGGGATTTCATGGGTTATTTCTGCATGGCCAGTAAGGGTGTCTGTTACATCATTATTTCTCTGTATGTTTAAAAATTTATAATGAAAATTTATTATCTCTGCACAAGCACTTTTTATTTCCCCTGTGAAGTAATCAGAAGAGTTGGAAAATAAATAAGAAGGAAATAACTTTATCATTCTGCAGTTGAGTATAATTTGAAGTTTAATTCCTGTCTATCACCCCCCACCCTACCAGTGCTGGAGAACGCCTGGGAGGAGGTGTGAGAGGCCGGGCGGAGCCCAGTGGGTGTTTGCCCTGGTGCTCCTCTTGCTTCTTGTGCCCACGACACTGCACCTTGATGTCCTGCTCTACGGCAATGCCCGCCCCACCCTTGCTGCCACAGCCCCACCCCTGGCCTCCGTGTCTTCCATTGCACATTCTTGCTTCATATTCCAAGCAGTGCTGCACATATGCTGTGATGTCATTGTGCATCTCACTGTCAGAATACAATAACAAAATGAGTGTTTTAAAAAGAAGAATTGGGCCAGGTGCAGTGGCTCACACCTGTAATCCCAGCACTCTGGGAGGCCGAGGCAGGCCGATCACCCGAGATCAGGAGTTTGAGACCAGCCTGGCCAACATGGCGAAACCCCATCTCTACTAAAAATACAAAAATTAGCTGGTGTGGTGGCATGTGCCTGCCAGCTACTTGGGAGTAATCCCAGCTACTCAGGAGGCTGAGGCTGGAGAATCGCTTGAACCCAGGAGGCAAAGGCTGCAGTGAGCTGAGATCATGCCACTGCACTCCAGCCTGGGTCACAGAGTGAGACTCTGTACCCCTACCCCCAACCAAAAAAAAAAAAAAAAAAAGGAAAAGAAAAATTAGCATTTCCCCTCCCCTCTGATAGTTGGGTCCACCTTCCTGGCCCCACATCTTAGTGTTGGATGGGGCCGTGCTTGCTGACCACGTGTCACTTGCACACTTTCCCCAGCTTCAGTCAGCCAGGATAGGGTGACAGTACGGGGCCCAGGACTCAGAGGGAGGAGAACAGCAGAGGCAGGCGGGATCAGGACTTGACCTTCCTCTTTCAATAACTCTAAATTAGTTCTTGCTGCTTTCACTCATTCAGGTCGACAGACTCCCTGAGACATGCACACGTGACTTCCTAAGCATCATTCGTGCATCCATCCCAGCCCTGCCCGGCCATGTCTGACCTGGGCTCAGGATGGCACTGGCACCCAGGGGTGATTTAGGGGTCAGGTTTCAGTGGGTTCTACCTGAGGTGGGCTCAGGTCAGAGAGCACAGCCAGGAAGGAGAACCAAGCTCTTCTAGGAGTGTATGGAAAGAGTTCGGAAGAGCTGCCTGGTTGGGCCTATAGTTGGCCAGGTAATGGGGGAGGTGGGCTGCAGTGCTGCGGCCAACCTCAGTGATGACACTTCCCAGGTCACAGCCTTCTCCTCTACTCCCACCCTGCCCCTTGCAGCCCCTCCACTTACCCCACCTCTAGCCTCCCCTTGCTCCCCTCCCCTTTCAGGGCACTCTCAAGGACTCTAGCCCCCAAGCTCCCCACATCCACACTCTTCTCTGAGCATCCCACCCTGATGCTTTGATAGACATGCGCTGGCCTAGGCCCCGCCCCCTCTTCAGTCTTCTCCAGTGTGGGGATGCCATTTCCTCTCCTGTTATCAGCAACCCCGGGCCTGGAGACGTGGAGTCTGTCCTTAGAGACAGGTCTCTAAGGTCTGTCCCCCGCTTAGAGCATTTCTCCTTTCCTTCCAGCAGTTCCCTCTCTCTAAACCCCTGACTCTGGTCTTGGGAGGACCATGGAGCCTGTCTCACAGCTGTGAGTCCACTCTCTGGCTGGCACCTTCCTCTTCCCTCCGCCCTCAGAAGTGGCCCCTCCGGGCTCTGGTGCATCTTCTCTCTCCTCAGGGACCTGTTCCCATACCTCCTCCTTCCCTCCTCTCCCTCTCCTGGGGGCTTCACCAGCCTCCCAACAGGCCCAGGAGGCCCTAAAAAGAAAACAAACCAAACTTCCCTTGATTCCACAACTCCCTCCAGCTACTATCTCTTCTCCTTCCCCTGTTTATATCTACAGGTGTTTTCTAATCTTAGTTGGTGACTCTACTTTCCATTTTAGCTTTTAGCTTCACCCAGCATCCCATCTGCTAAGGTCACCACGGACCTCCTGGGCCACATGGAATCACCACATCTCAGTCCTTGACTTCTGCAGTCCCTTGCTCTGCCTCTTCCCTTGTTTCAAGCTCCAGTCTCTTCAGTTTGCTAGTTTGCTCCTGGATTCACTCCCGCACCAGGGCTGCATGGTCTCAGTCTCCTTGCTCACTCCTCCTCCTCAGCATGGCCTCTAAAATTGCACCCTACCCTCCCCTGCCCCTGCTCAGCTGCTCAGTTGCTCAGCTCCTGCCTTTCTCTCTCCACCTGACCTCCCTAGACCTGAGGTTCTATCTTAGCTTTGCACGAGAATCATCAGGGAGTTCTGCGAAATGCTGATGCCCAGGCTGATTGCGTCCAGGGGAGGGCCAGGGTCACTGGTATTTTTCCAGCACTCTCAGGTGATGTAAGTGCTCTGTGGGGGTTCAGAAGCCCCACCCAGGGTGGTGCCTCCACTATCAAGGCACCAGCATCGTGTCCTACACAGGTGCCTTCCAGCCTGACCCCTCCTCTGAGCACCACCTGCCAGTGTGACAGCTCCATCTGGCATGGGAAGCAAAAAAAATGTTACTTAAAAATCCAATGAGCTTATTAAGGAATCTGTGGCTGCACTCCGAGCTGGTCCCCACAGGCTCGTGGTTCTTCTTAATCAAGTAGTAAATCCTTTATAAGCTGGTGAGTGTCTCACCACAATCATATGACCTAGATGTTATTATTCCCACTTTACAGATGAGGAAACAGGCACAGAAACTTGCCCAAGGCCATGCAGGTAGCAGGAGGTGGAGCTGGGATTACAAACCCAGACAGTTTTGGCTCAACAGACCAGGGTCATAACCACAGTCCAGCTGCAGTGAGTCCTGCTGCCTTCACAGGGGACAGCAGCCGGCAGAGTTGGCTCCTTGGACTGGGCACACAGGGCCACAGGGACAGGCAGGCAGACAATGGGCCTGCCATCACCACATACACGTGACAATCTCCTTTGCTGCTGCCTTTATGTTCCCATCCTTAAATACCTCTCCCTAGGATCAAGGCTGGCTGCAGCATTTATCCAGGCCCAAACCCAACATAGACAGAGTCCAGCCCCATCAGGCATGGTAGCATTTTTTGTGATCTGGAGTAAGACCCTCTACTGGCAACTTCACTGGAAATTCCCTGGTAAGCGGTTTCTCCCAGTGATTTAAGTATTGGAACAGATTTGCTCTAATCTCATGAGTGTCAAAGGTTTAATGGCCCCAAACTGCCTTCTGGAACGACCTCTCCCCCTTCCTGAAGTGGCAGCTCCTCTCTGCAGCTGCTTAAGCCAGAACCCTGGAGTCTGTGTTGGCTGTTTTTTTTTTTTAATCAACCCCACGTGCAATTAACTCATCCTCAGGTCCCATCGATTCTAACTCCAAAATCTATCCCTCTCTACACCTGCCTCCACTACCTGGTCCAGGCCGGCTCTGGCCCTGTTCCTGAATCACGCTTTTCACTTCCATTTCTCTCTCCCTCCCATCCAAGTCAGAGGCGTTTACAAGACAAATTTGATCCTGTTTCTCTGGTGACAAACAATTAAAAGTATCAGTGGCACTTTGAGGAAAAGCCCAAATCCTCATTGGGGCTTCAACCCCCTCCTCCTCCCAGCAGCCCTCCTGGCGAGTCCAGCCACACTGGCCTTCTGTCTGCTCCTTCAAGGAACAACCCACGCCTCAGCTTCAGACGCCCCAGGCCCAGCCACCTCCTCGCTCTTTGCCTGGATATTAACCCATTCTTCATCTCGCCCCTAAGATTCCTGCACCCTGAGCCCGCAGCTCCTCCCTGACGGCTCGCCGCGGGTCTCGGGCGCTGTCAGCCGGGTGGGCCGCAGTGGTGGGTCAGACCAGGAAGGGGTGCGAGGCCAGGGTGGGAGGTGACCTGAGGCCGGGACCCCCGGCTCCGCAGCCGTCAGCACCCAGGTGCGCCCAGCTGGCTCTGTCGCCTCCCAGCGGCAGCGGCGACCCTGGCCCTCTGTCTCTCCAGCGGACCCGGCGAGGCCCAGCGCTTCCCGGACCTGGGAAAAGGGGCCCAGCCGCGCTCCCCGAGTCCTGCGGTCAGCCGGCGTTGCTCCGGGATTGAGAGAATCCTAAAGCCCAGACCTGGGAGCACAGGATCCGGGGGCGGGGCGGGGCTTCCCAGCACTGGCCCCGCCCACCTTGGGCCATGTCCCCTCCAGTTTCCGGGTCGTAGTCAGCTAGGTCTTCGCAGGCTCGGTGGTAAGAGCCGCCTGGTGCAAGTTCTCTGCCGCTTTACTATGCGGCGTGTGCAAGTTACCTTCATTCCTTTAATTAACATTGACCCTCTTCCACGTGCCAGGCACTGTTACAGGCACTGAGCATACCGCCTGGAGCTTACAGTCTATTGTAGGCAGATAGATAACAAGCAAATAGGTTTTTGTTTTGTTTTGTTTTAAGATGGGTCTCGCTCTATGGCCCAGGCTGGAGTGCAGAGGCACAATCTTGGCTCACTGCAACCTCTGCTTCCTGGGTTCAAGCGATTCTGCTACCTCAGCCTCCTGAGTAGCTGGGAATACAGGCGCACGCCACCACGCCCAGCGTGTATTTTTAGTAGAGAGGGGGTTGCACCATATTGGCCAGGCTGGTCTCGAACTCCTGACCTCAAGTGATCCGCCCGACTTGTCCTCCTAAAGTGCTGGGATTACAGGCGTGAGCCACCGCGCCTGGCCACAAATAGGTTTTTAAAAAACATAGACTGTTAGGTGGTGATATTCCTTGGGGAGAAATATAGCAGGAACGGGGATAGGGACCGCAGGAAAGAGGACATGCAGTTTTAAGTAGGATGGTCTGGGAGGCTTCCCTGAGAAGGGCAAGTGAGTGAAAACTTGAATGCAGGTATCTGTCTGGGGGAGGAGCTTCCCAGGTAGAGTAATCGGTAGGTGCAAAGGTGTGTTCCAGGGGCACAAATACATAGGCCACTGTGCTGAGGCAGAGGTGAGAGGTCGGGGGCTGAGGATAGAGAGGAAACCCTCCTGTGGAGGGAGCTTTTCCTCTGAGGGAGGCGGGAGGCCGAAGGTTCTCAGCAGAGGAATGACAGGACGCGACACACTGTGTAACTGAGTCAGTCTGGCTGCTGTTGCTGCAAACACGCGCAGGGGGCACGGGTGGATCCCAGGACCAATTAGGAGCTCTTGCAATGAGGCAGGAGGCCTCGGGGGTGGTCGCGGAGGGGTGAGAAGGGGCTAGATTCTGGATCTTTATCGAAGCCAGAGCAGACAGGATTTGTTGCTGGCTTGGATGTGGGGTGGAAGGAGGGAAACAGAAAGTCAGGGATGACTCTCAGGTTTTTGGCCTGAGCTTCAGAAAGGATGGGAGTTGCCGGGATGGGGAAGGCGGCAGGAGAAGCCGGTTTGGGGGTGGGGAGATGTGGAGCTTACTTTTGGACACCTCCCATTGAAGATGAATATTCCACCTTTAAGTGGAGATGCTGGTTAGATGCTGGCTGTGTCAGTGAGGCAGGACTTCACGGGGGGACAGTTGGGGGTGGTGGGCTGGAAATCAAGATTTGGGAGTCATAAACGTAGAGATGGCATTTTAAAGCATTGGAACTGGATGAGATCATCCAAAGAGTGACCGAGAAAAGGTGGGTAGGGGAGATAGGAGAAGGAGGGACTGGAGGAGACTGAGCTGGAGCAGCCAGGAAGGCTGGAGGAAAAACAGGAGGGTGGGAGGAGGCCCCTAAAGCCAAGTGAAAAGAGTGTTTAAGAGGAGGGCTGCTGAGCAGTGTCATGTTTGTGAATAGCATTCATGTTTTCTATAGTTTTAGCTTGTTCATTTTCATGGCTGCATAGGGGTCCATTGTAGAAACATATTGCAATAATCTATTTACTTACTCCACTAAGATGGAAGTTTGGGTTGTTTGCAGATTCTGCCTTTCACAAACAGTGCTGCTGTGAATGTTCGTAGGTCTGTCACGCGTGCCCTTGTGCAGGAGTCTCCCTAGGGTAGAGTGGAAATGCTGGGTCAGAGGGCATGTGTATCTGCAGCTTGAATAGGTGATGCTAAACTCTTTCCAAAGTGGATACATAATTTTACACTCCTATATTTTGATGGATGTGTAATGGCATCTCATTCTAGTTTTAATTTGCATTTCTCTAATCACAAATGAATTTTATCTTTTGAAAAGTGCCTGTTCAAACGTTTGTCCATTTTTCTATTAGGTTGTTATTCTGGTTATGTACTGCTACATAACCAACCACCCCAAAATTTTGTGACTGGAAAAAGCAGCACTAATTCCTTTTGCTCATGGGTCTTCAGCTTGAGCAGGACTTGTCCTCAGCTGTGATGACTCAATGGCTGGGAGCAGGGCTAGCTGGGGAATGGCTTCTTCACAGTGGGGCAGTCTCAGGTGTGCCCCAGAACAAGCATTGCAAGCATTGGGTGGAAGTGCAGGACTTCTTCTGACTTAGTGTTGAATGTCCCAGATGTGTTTTTTCAGTCAAGCAAGTCACTAAGGCCAGCCCAGATTCAAGGAATGGGAAATTGGATTCCACCTTTCAATGAGAGGAATAGCAAAGAATTTGTAGTCAACTTTCATCTCCCTTGGTTGTAGCTTTTTTTCTTATTGATTTGTAGTTCTTTATATATTCCCTCTATTTAGAATTATTTATTCTGGAGAATTATTTTTTTATTCATACCTTCTCCCATCATGGCTTTGTTTTGCTGTCTTTATAGCTTTTCCCCCCTTTGTGGCTAATGCTTTTTAAGTCTTGTTTAAGTTTTCCCCTCCCTCAAAGTCATAAGAGCTGTCTAACTTTCTAATCATCTAAAGTTTTCTGAATTTGTCTTTCTATCTAGGTCATTAATCAACCTGGAATTTACGTTAATGTATGGTGTGAAGTAGGGAATCAATTTAACTTTTTCCTCATATGGATATCTAAGTGTCATTTATTAAGAAGAACGTCCTTTCCTATCTGCTCTGCAGCGTCACTTTGGCCAGATAGCAAATGTTTGTGTATGCAAGAGTCCTTTCTGGGCCCTCTATTCTGTTCCATTCTAATCTTCTGTCTTTGAGTCAATACCACACTGTCTGAATTTCCATTTATAATAGGTCTTGACATCTAGCAGAGTATGTTCTCCCATCTTGCTTTTCTTTAAAAGTGTCTTGGCCATCTTGTTTTTTTATACTTCCCAATACATTTTAGACTCACTTTACAAGTTCCACAAAACATCTTTTGAATTTTTGATTTAAACTGACATCTGTATCATATTTGTTCTTCCAATATTTATTTGTAGTGTATCCCTTCATCTATGTAGGTGTTCTTAAAGCTTCTCACTACACCTTTTTTTGTTCCATGGAATCCACAGGTTTTCATATATTTTTCCTCCTTCAATCCTTTACAATGTGGTGAATATCACTGATTTTTTAAAATGTTAAACCAATTTTCATTACTAGAATACATAAAATTTGGTCACGATGGATTATATATTTATAATATATTTATATTTTATTTATATATCTCTTGATTTGGTTGGCTAATGTTTGATTTAGAATTTTTGCATTTACTTTCATGAAAGTGAGTGGCTTGTGATTTTCATTTCTCTAATGTCTTTGTCAGGTTTTAATATTAAGGCTCTGCTGGCATCATAAAGAAGTTGGGATGGTTCCTCTTTTTCTTTTCTTTTCTTTTCTTTTTTTTTGTTTTTTGAGACAGAGTTTCGCTCTTGTTGTCCAGGCTGGAGTGCAATGGCGCGATCTTGGCTCACTGCAACCTCCGCCTCCCGGTTCAAGCGATTTTCCTGCCTCAGCCTCCCAAGTAGCTGGGATTACAGGTATGTGCCATCACGCCTGGCTAATTTTGTATTTTTAGTAGAGATGGGGTTTCTCCATGTTGATCAGGCTGGTCTCCAACTCCTGACCTCAGGTGATCTGCTTGCCTCAGCTTCCCAAAGTGCTGGGATTACAGGCGTTAGCCACCGCGCCCTGCGTGGTTCCTCTTTTTCTGATCTATGGAAAAGTTTGTGTAACAGTGACATTGTTTCTTCCTTGTTTGGTAGAATTCACCAATGAAACCATCTGGGCTTCAAGGATTTACATTTCTTTAATAATTGTAAGACTGCCCAAGTTATCCATTTCCTCTGGTATAAATTTTGGTAAATTGTATTTTAGAGAGAAATTAATCCATTTCATTTGAATTTTCAAATATATGTTCATACTATTTTCTAATTTTTTGATGTCTGTAGGATCTTTGGTTAACTTCTCTTTTTCTTACTCTTGCTTAGTTATTTTCATTCTCTTTCTCTCTTCCATTTTGACCAGTCTTGCCAGGATTTTTTAACTTTGTTAATAGTTTCAAAGAAATGAGTTTTGACTTTTAAATTTTATTTTGATTTCTCTATTGCATGTATTATGTTTCATATTTTATTAATTTATACTCTCACCTTTTTTATTCTACCTTTTTGGGTTATTTTACATTTCTTTTCTAATGTCTGAAATGGACAGTTTTTCATTAATTTTCTGCCTTCCTTCAAGACTGTAAATCTTCCAAGTGCATAAAAGGCTACTTAGAGAGAAGCACAAGTTTTGATATGTGACATTTTTGTTATTCTTCTGTTGTAAATATTTTTTTCTTTTCTTTTTTTATATATGCTTTTATTTTTCCGTGATTACAAACATAACTGAATATCAAATGAACAAAGTAAGAATTATACGGGGAAAAAAATCAGATATGTTCATATATATATCACCTTTTCAAGGCTATTTCCATCCAGAATAACCTTGGTTTGCCAGGGCCAGTAGAAAGAAGTCACAAAATCGCCTTTAGTCAAATTTGTGTGTTTGCTTTCTTCTATAATTCCAATACCTCCACCATCAATGACTTGAGATAGCTGCCAAGGTGTTATATAATCAGTGCCAGTGTCTTCATTCATTCTACAGCGAATGCTGTCATTTCACACTTGGAAGGTTGCACAGCGGCCAGGCAGAGGCGCTCCTCACTTCCCAGACGGGGCGGCCGGGCAGAGACTCTCCTCACTTCCCAGACGGGGCGGCGGAACAGAGGCCCTCCTCACTTCCCAGACGATGGGCGGCCAGGCAGAGGCGCTCCTCACATCCCAGACGATGGGCGGCCGCGCAGAGGTGCTCCTCACTTCCCAGACGGGGCGGCCGGGCAGAGGCGCTCCTCACTTCCCAGACGGGGTGGCAGCCGGGCAGAGGCTGTAATCTTAGCACTTTGGGAGGCCAAGGCAGGCGGCTGGGAGGTGGAGGTTGTAGCGAGCCGAGATCACGCCACTGCACTCCAGCCTGGGCAACTTTGAGCATTGAGTGAGCGAGACTCCGTCTGTAATCCCAGCACTTCGGGAGGCCGAGGCAGGCAGATCACTTGAGGTCAGGAGCTGGAGACCAGCCTGGCCAACACGGCGAAACCCCGTCTCCACCAAAAATACAAAAACCAGCCAGGCGTGGTGGTGTGCGCCTGCAATCCCAGGTACTCGGCAGGCCGAGGCAGGAGAATCACCGGAGCCCGAGGCAGGAAGGTTGCAGTGAGCCGAGGTTATGCCGCTGCACTCCAGCCTGGGCAACAGAGGGAGACGGTCTCGAAAGAAAGAGGAAGGAAGGAAGGAAGGAGGGAGGGAGGGAGGGAGGGAGGGAAGGAGGGAGGGAGGGAGGGAAGGAAGGAAGGAAGGAAGGAATTTTTTTTTTTATTTTTATGAGACGGAGTCTGGCTCTGCCGCCCAGGCTGGAGTGCAGTGGCAGGATCTCGGCTCACTGCAGGCTCCGCCCCTCGGGGTTCACTCCATTCTCCTGCTTCAGCCTCCCCAGTAGCCGGGACTACAGGCACCCACCACCTCGACCGGCTAATTTTTTGTATTTTTAGTAGAGACGGGGTTTCACCGTGTTAGCCAGGATGATCTGGATCTTCTGACCTCATGATCCGCCTGCCTCGGCCTCCCAAAATGCTGGGATTACAGGCCTGTTGTAAATATTTTCTAATTTTCATTTATCATTTTCTTTCTGTATACTGAGTTGCTTAGGAATGTATTTCTTAGTTTTATTTTTAATATTAATTACCAAGTTAATTACATTGTTGTCAGAAATCACGTTTAATGGCCGGGCGCAGTGGCTCACCTCACGCCTGTAATCCCAGCACTTTGGGAGGCCAAGGCGGGTGGATCACCTGAGGTCAGGAGTTTGAGATCAGCCTGGGCAACACGGTGAAACCCCGTCTCTACTAAAAATACAAAATTAGCCGGGCATGGTGACACATGCCTGTTATCCCAGCTACTCGGGAGGCTGAGGCAGGAGAATCGCTTGAACCTGGGAGGTGGAGAATGCGGTGAGCTGAGATCGTGCCATTACACTCCAGCCTGGGCAACAAAAGTAAATCTCCACCTCACCAAAAAAAAAAAAAAAAAAAGAAAAGAAATCATGTTTAATACTATTTTAATCAAACATTATCTTCTTCTTTTTTTTTTGAGGTAGAGTCTTGCTCTTTTGCCCAGGCTGGAGTGCAGTGGTGTGATCTTGGCTCACTGCAACCTCGGCCTCCTGGTTCCAAGTGATTTTCTTGCTTCAGCCTCCTAAGTAGCTGAGATTACAGGCATGCACCACCATGGTGGGCTAATTTTTGTATTTTTAGTAGAGATGGGGTTTCGCCATATTGGCCAGGCTAGTCTTGAATTCCTGACCTCAGGTAATCAGCCTGTCTCGGCCTCCTAAAGTGTTGGGATTAAAAGCATGGGCCACCGCGCCCGGCCTAAACATTATCTTTTTGTAAATGTTCATGTATGCTTGAAAAGAAACTGTAGTCTGCTCTTGTTGAGTGCAGCATTCTATATGTGTCCACTAGATCAAATATGTTAATAATATTTTACAGACGGTTTATTTCTTCCCTGAATTGTGACGGCTTTTTACTGCTTTTCTTGTCTATACTGAGAGACTTGTGCTAAATTCTCTCACTATGATGTTGGATTTGTCTTTCTTTTTGTAGACATATAATTTTGGACTTTATATATTTTGTGACTATGTTGTTAAATGCAAACAAATATAACATTTTTATATCTCCCTTGTAAATGGCATATTTTATCATCACATAATAATCCTCTTTATCTCTAATAATAGTTTTTTGCTTTAAAATCTATTTTGTCTGATATTACTATAGCCACAGTAGCTCTTTTTTGGTTAACGCTCACATGGCACATTATCCTTGTTCCTTTTACTCTCAATATTTCTTTATTTTTATATCCTAAATGTGACTTTTGTCACATCTAGATATTCACAAAAAATCCAATTTACTAACATTTGCCATTTGACTAAAGCATTCAATTCTCTTACATTAATATACTTATTAATGTATTTTTGTTTTTAAAATATCACTTTATTTTGGGCTATTTGTCTTTCTGTTCTGTTTCTCTTTCTTGCTTTCTTGGGCTCAAGTGTGTTTTCTTGGGCTTCACTGTACTTTATCATACCATTTTCCATCCGAAGTTATTGTCTCCTTTTGTGTGTATGTGCTTTCCTTCAAAATTAAAATCTGCATACTTAATTTACCAAAGTTTACAGTTAATGAATACTTTTGCCATATTCCCCAGGCAGTCCCTGTATTGTGTTATATTTTAGTTCTTATTTTTTTGTATGCCATAGGCATCACTGTTCTAGACAGTGTTCATTTATATTCGCCCATGCATTTAAATGCTCATTGCTTTTCACTCTCTCCTGTGCATAGGTCCTTCCATCTGGGATTACTTTCCTTCTGCCTGAAATAGCTCCTTGAGCATTTCCTTTAGTGAACGTCTGCTTCTAATTGAACTCTCAGAGTTTTTGTTTGCCTGAAAAATCTTTATTTCATCCTAATTCTTGAAAGACATTTTTTTCCTTAGTGTGGAGTTCTAGGGTAGAAATGTTCTTTCAGCTCATTGAAGCTACCACTCCACTATCTTCCGCCTTGTTATGTGTGTACTGTTATTGAGAAGTCAGCTGTCAGTTTAAGAAATCTGTTTTTTTCTTCTCTAGCTGCTTTTACAATTTTTCTCTGTATCTTTGGTTTTCTGCTGTTTCACTATGATGGATCCAGGTGTGAATTTCCTATTGACCAGGAGTTCTAAAGTCACATGGATGGGTTTCAGCAGTTGGGGAGGGCTGGGAGGTAGGATCAGACAAGGAGATGCCTACAGCTTGTAGGGGATTGATCTGGGATGCCACATCATTAAGCCTCAGTTGTGTGCTCGCTCTGTAAAAGAGTGTTGATGATATTTACTTTGCATCTCCGTCTTCATTCAGTAAGCATTGATTGAGAACCCACTAGGTGCTAGACCCTTTCCTGGGTAATGGGAACACAAGATGAGTCTCAGCTTTTGAGACTCTTCCAGCAAGAAGGGGAGCAGGTGTGAGAACAGACATATATGATGGTGGGTGCTGCAGCCACAGGTGGCCCAAGGATGGGTCACTTCCACATGGGGTTGGGGGTGTAGGTAATAAAGACTTCCTGGTTCGTGGAGCTTCAACCTCATCTTAAAAGCCACATACATTTCTAGTGGACCATCCATGAAAGAAGGCATTCCTAGGAGAGGGAACAGCAAGGGCTGGGAGGTGGGAAACAGTGTGGCTCATTAGTGTTACCGAATTGTTTCACACTTTGGGGTTGGGAGCCCTTTGGAGGGCTTCTGTTCTAGCCAGTAATCTTTTGGTTGCCAGTGACCATAACACATGGCAGAAACTCACACTGCAAAGGCAGAGAGGGCAGGGGAACAGCCACCACCTCTTGCCCGTGCTTCTCTGGTTCCTTCCACCCATCAGGGATCATGTCTGCCCACCTAGCCTGACTTCACATCTTACATTCCCATCACCTAGAGGGCCGGATTCTCTTTATTCTAGTTAAAGCATTCTGGAGGAGGGTGCTGATTGGCTAGTTTGGAGTAGGTGGCCGTCTTCAGACCAATCAGACATAGTCAGGGCCTGGGTCTTCTTCAACCTTGGTCATTCCTGCTACAGCCCTATGTTGTTTTGATAGCGCAGCTCTCAGGGCAGGGGGCATTGCCTGGGGCCAGTCCTGCAGAAATTCACTACAGCATAAGTGCTGTGGAACTTGACTATTGTTCTGCAGACAGAGGGCCCAGCAAAGGGTTTGTTTGATTTTATATTATTTTTATTTTTAATTGTGATAAAATACACATAATATAGCACTTATCATCTTAACCATTTTTAGGCGTACAGTTCAGTGGCATTAGGTACATTCACATTGTTGTGCAACCCTCACCACCATCCATCTCCAGAACTTTTTCATCTTCCCAAACTGAAACTCTGTCCCCATTAAGCAACTCCCCATTCTCATCTACCCTCGGACCCTGGCAACCACCATTCTACTTTCTGTCTCTGTGAATTTGACTACTCTAGGTACCTCCTATGAGTGAATCATACAGTATTTGTCTTTTCTTCTTTTTAGATGATGTCTCACTCTGTTACCTGGGTTGGAGTGCAGTGGTATGATCTTGGCTCACGGCAATCTCTGCCTTCAAGGCTCAAGCCATCCTCCTGTCTCAGCCTCCCAAGAAGCTGGGACCACAGGTGTGTGTAACCATGCTCGGCTAATTTTTTGTATTTTTTGTTGAGTTGGGGTTTTGCCATGTTGCCCAGGTTAGTCTCAAACTCCTGAGCTCAGACAATCCACTTGCCTTGGCCTCCCAAAGTGCTGGGATACAGGCATGAGCCACTGAGCCTGGCCAGTATTTGTCTTTTTGTGATGCACTTATTTCATTTAGCATAATGTCCTCAAGGTTCGTCTATGTTGGAACATGTGTCAAAATGTCCTTCCTTTTTAAGGATGAATAATATTCCATTGCATGGATGGACCACAGTTTATCCATCATTTGTTGATGAACACCTGGGTTTCTTCCACACTTTAGCTATTGTGAATAACATTGCTATAAATATGGGTGTACAAATATCTCTTTGAGGACCTGTTTTCAATTCTTTTGGATATATACCCATAGTGGAATTTCTGGATCATGTAAAAGAAAATAAAATTTCAAGATCCTCTAAATTTATTATACCAAGGGGAAGGCTCATTCATGTAACTTGTTTGCAATTCTGCTTCTTAGATTATAGATTAAGGCCGG
Organism: Symphalangus syndactylus; assembly: GCF_028878055.3. Taxonomy (NCBI): domain Eukaryota; kingdom Metazoa; phylum Chordata; class Mammalia; order Primates; family Hylobatidae; genus Symphalangus; species Symphalangus syndactylus. The sequence continues at coordinate 87,567,728 of NC_072426.2, forward strand.
GCATGGTGGAGCACGCCTGTAATCCCAGCACTTTGAAAGGCCGAGGTGGGTGGATCACTTGAGTTCAGGAGTTCGAGACCAGCCTGGCCAACATAGTGAAACCCCGTCTCTACTAAAAATACAAAAAGTAGCTGGGTGTGGTGGTGGGTGCCTGTAATCCCAGCTACTTGGGAGGCTGAGACAAGAGAATTGCTTGAACCCAGGAGGCAGTGGTTGCAGTGAGCTGAGATCACACCACTGCACTCCAGTCTGGGCGACAAAGCGAGACTCTCTCAAAAAAAAAGAAAAAAAAAAAAAGAAAAAAAAGAGATAAACTCTCTTACTCATTGCTCTTGTTTTGTAAATGACTAGGGGAGACCAGAGACCATAACTCTCCCCTTCCAATCACTGATCTTTGTTATAAATTAACTGCCTTTTTTATTGTCCTGTACCTAACTTAGACCAGATAGCAGCCGAGACCCCATGACAGTTATATCTTCAGTGTGGAATGTTAAGTGTACATTTCCCAGAAGAAAAAGACCATCTTGACTAATCAGATCGTTGTAACTATGTATTAAGCCTTACATAAAACGATGGTAAATGTTCTGTTAAGCTTCCCTAAACTTTGTCTGTATGCACGATCCTAAACTTCTACACTTTGGATCTACACTGACTTCCATCCTTTGGAATCTTTGCTTCCTGGACCACTTGTCCTTGAACTTTGCACTTAATAAACTCTTTAAGTGAGATTCTGACCCTTTCGGTTAAGTTGAAAATCACATGTTAGTTCTATTTTCAATTTTTTGAGAAATGGCCTACTGTTTTCCATAGCAGCTGCACCCTCTTACTTTCCTACCAACAGTTCACAAGGGTTCCAATTTCTCCACATCCTTGCTTGATTTATTGATTGTGATTAGTGTGTAATGGATGTGAGGTGGTATCTCATTGTGGTTTCTATTGCATTTCCCTAATGACTAGTGATGTTGAGCATCTTTTCATGTGCTTATTGGTCATTTATATTTCATTTTTGGAGATATGTCTATTCATGTCCTTTGCCTGATTTTTTAATCAGGTTGGTTTTGTTGTTAAGTTGTAGTAAAGAGCTTTAAGTAGGACTGTCACAATTTGACTTATGGTTTTGACAGAGCTGAGCCTGAAACTTTGGCAGGAATCAGGGTGAGGGGGAAGCGGCAGGAACTTGGGGCTGCCAGGACAGACACTGCACACAGTGGGCTCTTCACAAAAGCTGAGCTCACCCAGGCCCTCTTCCTGCTCCGGATCTTGGATGGCCTGAGGAGGAGGACACAAGGGTCACCTCCCTCTTTGGATCCTGGCCTTTTAAGGATCTCAGGGAAGGCTCAGGCAGTCTCCAACAGACCCCGGGGAAATCCAGGGTCCCAGTCCCTCCATGTGTGGTCCAGACGGAGAATGGTTAATGATCCACGCTATAGGACGCCTGCCTGCTATTTGCAGCAGGGGCTGACCATGGGGGTTGGGCTCTAGAAATCCGCAGGAATTTACACAGCGGTGCTGGGCTGTGTAAAGTGGATCCCCCACTGGCTTTTCTGACTGGTAGACAGTTCAAAGACGTGAGCTGGGGAGCCAGAATGCCTGGGTTCAAATCCTATTTTGCCACATACCAGCTGGGCATGTTACATAACTCTCTTGTGCCTCCATTTACTGCTCTGTAAAATGGGAATAATAAGAGCGCCTCCCTTGTGAAGGATTGGGTGAGGATTACATGAGTTAATGTATGCAAAGCGTTAAAATAGTGCCTGTCTCGTAGTAAACGCTATGTAAATGTGGGCTCTTGCTGTTATTTTCACTGAGACCAGGCCCTGTTAGGCTTCCCACCGCGCAGCAGCCTGCAGGCCTTCCGAACCACGTAGAGGTGCGGTTATCCTTGGGACAGGTCCTGCCTCCTGGGGCTGCTCGCGCGGCAGTGCCTGGGGCCCGTTCCCACGGTTGCCGGCAGGGGGCAGCATTGCACCGCGGTTGCTCCTGGGCGGCGCCGGCGGTTGGGCTTGGGAACCGCGCCTCGCGGGGGCCTGAGCCCTCGCTGCGTCCCTCGCGCTGTCACCTGCGGCATCGGCGGGCCAGCCCGTGTAGCCGTCTGCCCAGTAGGGCGGGCACGGGGGCCGGAGACCGCTCTCTCTGTTCAGCCCGGGGTCTCTTGGGACAGGGCGCCCCACCGCCTCTTCCATGAGGCTCTCCAGCCCTCAAGCCCCCTGCGCGCGTGGCTCTTTCTCGGCCCTTCGTGGGGCCTGGAGGCCCTTGACCATCCTTGGTCCGTGCACAATCCCCCCATCTGTGAAATGTGGGCAATTGCGCGGTGGCTCAGGGCGCGGCCCAGGTCAGGCACAGAGTGAGGGTCGGGAGATGTTGGGACAACCCCCACCTCGGCCTTCATTAGGTCGCAGACGGGCTGGGCCTGAGCGGGGCATGCGGGCGCGCGTGGCCTCTGGGGAGGGAGTGTGGCGGAGAGGATGCGCGGGCCATGTGGTCCTGATCTGGGCTTGAGCCCACCCCATGCTTGAATCTGCTCTGGGCCTTTGCTTGTGCTCAGCCTGCTTCCTGGATAGATCCCCTTTCCTCCTTATTCAACCCCCTCGGGCATCTCAGAGTCCGTAAGAGCCTTCCAGGTCTCAGGGCCTGGCATTAGCTTCCCTTCCCTGCCAGTCCCCAAAAACGTCCGGTCCTCGCCTGGGCCTACCCAAGTTTTCCCCTCACCCCCCACCACCAGGCTCTGGGTCCACATTAGGACTTGTGTCTGTCCTGCCCACCATGACCCTTGGCAGGGGATCACGGGGATGGCCCGGCCTCCTGTGAAGGAAGGTCAGCTCCATGATTCCAGATGATTCCAGTCTGGAAATCTCGTGGACTCCAGAAGTTTAGCCTTTGGCTACTCTTCCCCACATTTCCTGGAGAGGCTTGACCACTGGCCCATAGGCCAAGGGGACCCTCCCTTCTATGGTCACAGACCTTCAACAGATGATGGTAGATGCAGGCCGCTACCCTCAGGTGACCCCACAAAGAGCCACACACTGGTGAAAGAACAGTCAGTGTTCCCAGTGAGTAGGAAATACACCCTAAAACAACTTAGAGATGCAATTTTTCATTTATCAAGAATGAAACAAAGAATAACGCTTAGTGTTGCTGAAGGTGCAGAGAAGCAGACACTTTCATGAATTGCCCATGGAAACGTAGACTGGTTTTAAAAACAGCTTTAGAGGGCAATTTTGGAACCATGTATTAGAGACTTAAATGACCCATAACCTTTGACCCAGCAATTCCACTGCTAGGTATTTATTCTACTAAGAAAATAATTGCATAAAAGCTAAAAATGCATGTATAAGTATTTTTTACCGAAGCACTGTTTATAATGGTAAAAATTGGGGAGAATGTTCAATAGCAAATGAATGATTAAATAATGTATGATAGCTCCATGGAATAGAACTGTAATCAGCCATAAAAAAATCACATTTTTGGAAGAGAATTTCATAGCAGAGAGAAATGCTCACATTAAAATGTTCATTCATTCACTAATTAATTGATTAACATTTATTGAATATCTTTGAGACATGCCAGGTATTCTTTTAGGCACTGAGAATACAACTGTAAATAAGATAAATACTATCGCCCTCCTTATTGGGCTTTCCTTCTATAGGCGGAGACAGGCCAGAAAGAAGTGAAAAATAATTTTAGGTAGTAATACTTTTGTCTGTTTCTCTTTCAAAATTATACTTCAATAGAAAAAAGGATGGGAAGAAGAGCATCACAATGTCAACGACGGTTATTTCTGGTTGGTGGTATCAGGTAGGATTTGTGTCAAGTTACGAATAACTGAGAAATTCACTGCAGAAGCTTATAAAGACCAGGGTCTGATTGGCTCCTGTGTCCTGGGCTGATAAAGCAGCCCCCCTCTGCCCTCCTGGAACGCAGGCTGTACATGCCCTGCTTGGCTTCTCAAGGTCACAGGACGGCAGGCTTTCCTCTGGGTCTCCTGTCTACCTTCCAGCAGGAAGAAGAGGGAAGGCAGAGGAACAAAGTCTTTCTCCTCCAGAGGCTCTGCCTTTTATTTTGCGTGAACAGAGCTTCAGCCAAGGTCTCATTGGTCAGAATGGGCCACTTGGGAAGAACATGGAGGCAGTATCATGGGTTATCATCATTTTCTTCTTCACATTTTCTGGCATTTTCTAAATCAAACAAGACATTAAAACAAGCTTCTGTGTATAATAAAGGACTTTTTGTGTTTTAAGAAACAAGGTTAGGGTGGATTGCTATGTGGGAATGGAGGGCAGAGGGCAGGCAGTTGTAGCCAGGCTCAGACACAGCTGCTATAGGTGCTGTGGTCCTGGAGGACTCTCCCACTAATTTCCATCTCCCTGGGTCCTGTAGGCCCCTGCAGGCTGGTGCAGTCCTCAGAGGACACGGTGGAGTGCAGGACCACGGCTGTCCCTGGGAGGGCCTTACCTGTCTGCTGGCCACCTTGCTGGCTGCCCTAACTCTCTCTGTTTGCTGGTCTCCAGGAGGGCTGTGTGGCTGCTGGGGTGAGTGTGCGCAGCCTGGGCTCATGCTGGGCTGGCTGGACTCACTGGCCCTGGGGCCTTTCTCCCAAAAGGAGCTGGGGTTTGTCCTGATGCGCAGGGCTGGTGGGCCATGTCAGGCTAATCTCGGTCTGAGTCCCGGCCTCTTCATTGTGTTCATTTCCTGCGGCTGCTGTATGAAATTTCAGCTTCTGGTGGCTGCCTGCATTCCTTGGCAGGGGGCCGCACCCCTCCAATCCCTGTCTCTGTGATCACATGGTCTTCTCTGTGTCGTCCTTCTCTGAGTCGTTCTTAGGTGGACATTCATGATGGCATTTAGGGCCCACTTGGACAATCCAGGACCATCTCCGCATCTGCAGATGCTTGACTTAATCAAATCTGCAAATGCTGTCTCCAAATAAGGTCCCATCTACAAATTCTGGGGATTAGAATGTGGACATCTGTTGGGGGCTATTTTTCATTAACTGTCCAGTGACTACTGCTCTGAGACTTGATGATCTCATCTGTAGAGTGGGGATAGGAGTCCCATTCTCACAAAGTCTTGAGTCAATCACCAACAGGCCGTGAGCAGGCACTCGGCAGGCAACAGTGAATGTCCCTCAGTGGTTGAGCCCTGCCCCTCCCCTCTGACCGCTGAGGCTGCTCCTCCCTCCCTTTCCCTTGGTGGTTGATCTGCCCTGGTCCTGGAGACAGTGGGAAGACCTGGGTGGCAGGCCTGCCAATGGCCTCTAATCCGCAGGCCCTTTTTCCCCATTTCCATCTCCTTCTCCTTCCACTGCCTGTCCCCACAGTGAGGCGTGTGTGCTGCCGTGGGGCACAGGCCTTGTGCTTGGCAAGGGTTAAGCATATGCAGGTTCCCCTCCTTCCCTGGGAGCCTCCCCTGGGGGCTTCTGCTTCCTCCCACTCCCTCTTCTGTTCTCTCATATCAAAGCTCCCACCAGGCTCCATGGCTCAGGCCTGTAATCCTAGCACTTTGGGAGGCTGAGGCAGTTGGATCACTTGAGGTCAGGAGTTCGAGACCAGCCTGGCCAACCTGGTGAAACCCCTTTTCTACTAAAAATACAAAAATTAGCCAGGCGTAGTGACACGCGCCTGCAATCCCAGCTACTTGGGAGGCTGAGGCAGGAGAATCACTTGAACGTGAGAAGTGGAGGTTGCAGTGAGCTGAGATCATGTCACTGCACTCCAGCCTGGGCAACAGAGCAAGACTGTCTCAAAAAAAAAAAAAAACAAAACAAAAAACAAAAACAACAACAAAAAAAACAAAACCCAAAAACAAAAGACATCTCTGGGTCCCTTTCTATTTTCCAGACAGATCTCTGGCAAGTCAGGGACTTTGCCCAAGGTTGCCTAGCATATTGGCAGTGGATTCAGGGCCTTTGCCTGTCCCTGCCTCATATGAAGGAGTGCCAGGCAGCCCTTGCTCCAAGCCAAGTCTCCAGGAGACTCCTGGGAGGTAGTACCTCCCCCCTTTAGGTTTATAGGGTGCTAAATGCACTATGGTGCCCAGATAGGAAAAATCAATCACAATTTCACTTCATTGCCGGATGGAAGAAGAGATTTACAGGCCAGATAACCCGCTCTTGGAAATGGGTGTGTCCATATATAGGGTGCCCAGATTCATTAGGGGCTGCCTTTAGCTGGAGGGCTGGGTCTGGGGAAGGGGCTTTCTGTTGGATGAGCAAGGGCTTCAGGTGGATGCAGCTCCCCCTATCCCTGCTCCCTTGGGAGAGTCGGGGACTCAGCTCTGAAAGGCTGCGGGCTGGTGGGAGCCCCTGTGCTGCACCCAACTTAGGATGGGATGGGGAGGGGTGTGGTGGGGTGGAACTTTCACATCCATTGAACAAAATGTCTGTGCAGCTCCTGGCCTGCTGTGCAGGCTGTCATTTAGGTACCTCATCTTAAACAAGGAGCAGGGGGCGACTGGTGAGCAACAAGGCCCCACTCTATGTGTGGACACCTGCAGCCTCATTCCTGGGGAGGACAGAGGACATATGACTGGCATAGAGCATTGTGTGTAGAACCAGGGTGGGACAGTCTCCCATGAGTTCCCTGGTAGCCAGGGGGACAAAGGCCTCTCACTCCACTGTTTAAGTTCCCTTTTGTGGATTGGTGGCTTTCTTGCCCAGGATGTCCACTGAAGACACGATGGTTGACAGGTCTCTGGCTGCCATGCTGCCACCCCAGGCCCACTCTGTAGAGACGTGTTTGGGAAGGAGCATGTCTGGCTTTAGCATCTCCCACCAGGACCATTCTGTCAACTTCTACCCTGGTCCCTCTGCTGCCTCCTTCTTCCCACCTTGCTGCTCTCCCCACAGCCTTCCCTTACTTGCTTCCACCTCCATACCTTTCCTCTTGCTGTTCCCTTCACCTGCAATGTACACTCCCTTCCTTAACTCAGCTCAAGGTCTCAGCTAAACCTGTGTGGAGCCCTGGAACCCAAAGCAGGAGATGACAGGGGCAGGAGGAGCCCTGGGCAGTGGTGGGAGGGGCTGGAGCCTCTGTGGTGCTTCATGTTCTGGGACAGTCAGGCAGTGACTGTTGAGGGTACAGGAGCCTGAGTTCAGCTCTGGGGTCAGACAGGCCAGGATTCAGGACCCTGCCACTTAGTCCTTCCAGCCACCTGTGGAATAGGGTGATCCCCAAAGTGCAAAAATAGCAGAGTTGCAGAGCCCAGGTGTTGGGGAGAGAGGAGAGGAGCCACCCCAGGAAGGCGTTAGGGCTGGGAAGCAGGGAGCCCAGTGGGTCTCCTGGGAGGGCCTGCACCAGCCTGTGGGCTCTGGGACAGGCTTTTCAGGACTGTAGTTTTACATGTGTGAGCTGCAGCAGCAGAAGCCCATTCTCCACACGCCAGTGGACTCAAGAGGGCCCATGTGCAAGGCCGGCTATGGACATGGAGTGGGGTCCTCAGAAGCCCCGAGCTTCCTCTGAAGAGCCTCTTAGATCCAGGCTTTGGGGCACACACTTGGAGAATCTCTGCTTTAGCAGGAGGTAAGACACAGCCTGCCCCCAGGGGCCTGGGACTGAGATGACAGCTCGTGGGGGTCATTCCTGGGACCTGAGCCTTCCTTCTCCTTTGCTCTCCCTTGACATTTGGAGATGCCTTTGTGCACACTCCAGCTTGCCTTATCTGACCTTTGCAGGGTTCTAAGGAAGGGATGAACCTTGTTGGACTCCAAGGGGTCAAGGGGAATCCTGGATGTCAGCATGAGAGCCCCAGATGAGCCTGAGCTGCTGTTCAGTCCTGCCACCCACCCTGCCTGGAGAGCCTGGGTCCAGGAAAGAGTTCCTTGCTTTTGCAAAGGAAGCAACTTTTCACACAGGTAACTTTTTGGACTAGTTGATTCTAAGCAGACTTAAGACCCAGTCCCGAGTCCCAGTTTCCTGACTGTATAATGGGGGTAAAGAGGTCCTTATCCTAGAAAGATGAGGCATTCCTATCTAGGGTGGACACACGGTGTGTGATTTCCTTTCTCCTCATTGGCCCATGGGGCATGGCTCTGGCCCACAGAAGCCCTCCCTCACCTGGGCTGCCCACCATGGGTGTCTGCACCATGCCATGGGAAGGGTGCAAAGGGGCACAACAGTGGGTCTTGCCCTGGTGGCTGAGGCAAGCTGGTGCTGGAATTTTCCCTCTCCCTAACCTCGGGAAAACCAAGGAATGAATCAATAGAAGTCTCGAATTAATAGAATGAGCAATGCAAAAGATTGCTGGCCTGGGAAACTTAAAGTAACAACCCATGAGGCTTCTAAGAGTAAAAGTAAACTAAAAAATACAGTAATATAAAAGAAGATCACATAAAATAAATACAAGCTGAGAAACAGTAAAAATAAGATGAAAGAGGTTGGCAAGAAAGGGTAGTAAGGAAGACAAAAGTAGAGACAGACAATTCACATTCAACTGAGGAGCCAAAGCAGCACTGGGAGAACAGATGAAATAGGCAATAAACAAGGGTGTTTAAAAAAAAACCAAAAAACAAAGCTGGCATGGTGGCTCACACCTGTAATCTCAGCACTTTGGGGGGCTGAGGCAGGAGGATTGCTTGAGTCCAGGAGTTCAAGACAGCCTGGGAAACATGGTGAAACCCCATCTCTACAAAAAATGAAAAAAATTAGCTAGGCATGTTAACATGCGCCTGTGGTCTCAGCTACTCAGGAGGCTGAGGTGGGAGGATTGCTTAAGCCCAGGAGGTCTAGGCTACAGTGAGACATGATCATATCAGTGTCCTCTGGCTTGGGTGACAGAGCAAGACCCTGTGTCCAAGAAAAAAAAAAAAAGGAAAAACCCAATAGGTTAAGAGAGGAAGGCAGCAGTGAGATTTTCTGAGCTTGGATCTTGGCAGAAAGTGGGTTCCCTGGAGCCTGTAGTGACAGATGAGGCTGGCAGCAAGACTCCTTCCCAGATGCCTACAGACTCTTTCCTGGGAGCTTGACCTTAAGACCTGGGTTGGCCTCCACCCTGTGTACACGAGACAGCTGGGTTCCATGCCAAAGCCTGCAGAGAATTCCCCAGGCTTGGACTTGATCTTTCTTTGCCGGCAGGGCCTGGGCTGAATCATCTTCCATATCACTGGTGGGTTCTGTGCTGAGGAGGGAATGAAGAAGACAAGAGTTTTTGGGCCCTCCCTGGAGACGCATGATTCAGGAGGGGCACTTCTGCAGGGGTTGGGCACTGGTGGTTCCGCATCAGGCAGGCAGCTCCTCAGGATTGTGCCCAGGAGGCAGGTCACTTGGAGGGCCAGGACTCCAGCTGGCCTTTCCTTAGTCCGGCTCTTGGATGGGGTGAGAAAGAAGGCAATGGAGAAAGGAAAGGTCTGCATTTCTGGAATGACAAAAGCTTTAAGTCACAATGATTGTAGCTTCCAAGTAGACCACTGAGGCCTCTCTCTGCCTTGACATTTCACCTACAGCTTCTGTGGCCAACTACTAGCGTCCAGTGTTGTTTCATTTGAGATTCTTGATGAGCCCAGTTTTATCTTTTTGCACCCTCCTTCAATTTCCTTGTGTGTAAAATGGGATGACCATCTCCTCGGTAAGATGTCAGGTGGTGAGCACAGTGCCTGCATGTGGTAAGTGCTAAAGAAAAGTAATTAGAATCAGTAAAACTGAAGAACTCTTTAGAAAAAGCAGTCACCTGTGCTGGCTGAGCTTGTGTAAAAGAAAGAGTTACTGACTCAGTTTTAACTTCTGTGAATACACCTTTGTGTAGTGAGGAGCAAAGCAAGAGGACTGAGCCTTGGGCCTGCCAGAAACTCACCTGATGCCTTTCTCTGGGCCTCAGTTTTTCTCTCTCTGAAGTGGATGTGTGTCATATGACCCAGAGATTTCTAATCTATCTTCTCCAGCTAGATTCCTGCAGTAGGGGTGAACTTGTTCATTGAGTAGAGTTGCTTCCCCTGGTTTTGGAGAGGCAGCATTTGCAGCCCCAGAGGCTATCAGGAATAAGGGTGTTGGGTCAAGAATAGCTGGGCCAGGAGCAATAAACTGTTAAGGGCTAGATGAGTCTGAGCAACTGATCAATAACAGCCAATGCCCCTGGAACCTGGCAACTCCAACTTTAGGTAGCAGAGGATTAAACACATTTTGCCTCAAAGTGAGTCTGTACAGGTCCCCAGTGGTCTCTGGGCCTGCCTCCCAGCTCTGTGAGGAATAGGAGCTGAGCAAGTGCCTACAGTCACCATGCAAAAGGTGTCCAGGGGATTCTAGCCTGGATAGGAAAACTGGCTTGGCTAAGTGGACTGTCCCAGGGTGAACATCTGGGAATGAGCACATGGGGATGGCAGACTATCACACACCCTGGAAGCTGGAGGGGAAGGAGGCACCCGGGACAGAAGGTGAGGTTGCCTCAGGTCAACAACTTCCAGATGAGATCCACCTTGAGTCATGATCCTCAGATGCCAAGCCACAGGAACCTCATCACCCACCTCATCATCCAAACTGGAACTTGATGGAAATCATTCCAAAACTATGTGTTGGTGGGTCGTCTTCTTAATACTTGGAAGGAGGTCTTAATACTTATCCCACTGAAATCATGCTACCTACACCTAGCAAAACATACATCAAAGAAAAACTTCTAACTGGGTATATCACATGCCCACTGTACTAACACACTAGAGAACCCCCAACAACAGGAGGCCCCGGGAGTGTCCCCGACCCACAGGGACTTCAGGTCAAGACCACACCCACCACCCTTTCAAGGTGGAGACAGTTCCCATAGGAACCAAACTGATGTATAATAAAACTCATCATTTATTTCTCTTCTCCCTACAGCATTTCAGCCAGTGAATGGTGGAATTTTGCAGGAATGAGAATTAGAGGCATAGAGGGTTTTGAAATGCGGGGTGGGTCAGGTTTCACTACTCAAGGACCCTAAGACAGGTTTTTGGAAGAAGTGTGTGTGTGTGTGTGTAGGACCACACTCAGCCACTCCCATGGGCAAGTATGACCACTCCTCTCTTCTTGCCCCCTGGCCTCCTTAACCTGGAAGTCACCTTGCTGGCTCATGGGATTCCTTGATACTTCTGCAATCCAGTTTCTCCGCTCCAACAGGCTGTCCCTGCCCAGCTGAGCTGGCCCACTCAGGGTTCTCTCACAGTGCTATGGGCCTCCACTGGCCCCCTCTGCACAGCCCATCCTCTCCAATCTTTCTTTCCAAAGTGAAATCTACCAGTGCTGTCTTTGGCTGGCCACATGAGAGACAGACAGACATACAGACACACACTTCTTTCTTTTTGCCTTGGCTCACCACTGTTCAATGCCTGGAAGCCTTATTTTCTCCCTTGGGAATCTCCACTCAGTCTTTACAACTGTCATCTCCTCCAGGAAGCCATCCCTGCTCTTCTTCCCAGGCTGGGTCAGAGCCCAGGCATCTAAGCATACACAGCTCATTCATAGTTCCCCCCAACATTTAAAAGATGATGTGGTTAGGTGTCTGCCTCGCCCGCTGCGCTGGGAGCTCTGGGCAAGGGCTGTGGTGGGAGCCTCTCCGCCTGGTGCGCGGTGGGAGTCCTGGGGCCCCTCCGCGGACAACAGGGCCCGGGGACGTTCCCAGGCTTGCTGGAGGAGCAGCTTTCGAACGAGGCTCTGCCAGGTCCCAGACCCCAGGAAGCTCAGCTGTCTCCTCGAAATCTTGGGGGTGCCACATGGAGCCCAGTTCCTTTCAGGCACGAGCCCACAACAGCTTAACGCTCTCTTTGGTGGTGGCCGGCCCGAGGCAGGCACCGGAGGCGGAGGGAGCCCTGTTCCTCTGTGGCCGCGAGGAGCGGGCTCTTCGCCCGGGCTCGCACATGAAAGCTCCATGCAGGGTCGGAGTCTGAGCCCGCCGGCCGCTTGGAAGGCTCCTCACGTCCAGGCGCCGCAGTCACGGCTGCGCCGGTTTCCGGCCATGAATTGGGCTTCAGAGTCCGAGCCTCCTGCCCGACTCCCGGCTGAGCGCGCTGCCCATGGAGCGGGGGATGGGCGCCCGCCGAGGTCCGCGCGGCCAGCCAGGGTTCGAGCCCGCGGCCCGGGCTCTGCTCCGAGATGCTCGCGGCGGCCGGCCCCCTTTGGCTCCCCAGGTGTCCTGGGGCCTGGCCCGGCGCCCCGCCCTGGTTTCTCTTCTGGCTCCCCAGGTCCCACTCCACGAGGAACGGTCTTTTTCGGCCGGGGACATGACCCGAGACGCGCGGCTGTTGAGGTCGCCAGGGCGCTTCGGGAGCTACTCGAGGGCAGTTAACGGCCGGCCCTCCTCCGTTCTCCCGCCCCTGGCGAACCGGAGAAGGAGGCCCGGACCGCCAGGGCTCGGCGCGCCGCAGCCCAGGCCGGTCCCCGCCGCTGTGCCGGTCTCCGAGCGTCCCCCGGGCCGGGAGCGTGGAGCACCCGGCGCCCCCTCCGAGCCGAGAGCGGGAGAGCGCCGCGCGGCGAGGCTGAGGCGCCGCAGTCACGTGGTAGAGAGGAGGGCGGAGGGGAGGGAGGCGGGCAGGGAGGGGAGGGGGAGCGGAGCCGAGGGGGAGGGGGAGGGGAGGGGGCGTCCTCCGCAGTTCGCTCCTCGCCGGGGCTCAGACACACAGCCAGCCCAGAGCCGCCACGCCGGCCCGGCCGCCGCCGCCACCGCCTCAACCTCCCCCGAAGCCGCTCTAGCCGCGGGAAGCGCCGCTGCCACCGCCGCGGGCCGCCCCCGCCGCGCCGGCCTGGGCTCAAGCTGCCAGCACCGCCGCAGCCGCCACCGGAGCCGGAGCGGGAGCCCGACCGCGTTGGGCTGGGCTGGGCTGGGCTGGGGCGGGCGCAGGGCGCAGGGGCGGGCGCGCGGGGGAAGACGCACGGGCGGGCTCGGCTCTCCCGGGGAGCGGCCCGGGACTGCACCGGGACCAGCGCCTCCCCGCTTCGCGCTGCCCTCGGCCTCGCCCCGGGCCCGGGCGGATGAGCCGCGCGCCCGGGGGACATGGAAGCGCTGACGCTGTGGCTTCTCCCCTGGATATGCCAGTGCGTGTCGGTGCGGGCCGACTCCATCATCCACATCGGTGAGCGCGGCTGGCGGCCGGGCCGAGGCTGGGCGGGGGCCCCAACGGGGCAGGGGGTGCGCGGCGTCCAAACTTGGCGTTTCACTGGGCCGAGGGGCTCGGCGGGCGGTGCTTCCCCGAAGGGCCGCGCCGCGCCGCCCGGCGGAGGAGCTGTGCACGGGCCGCGCCGCGCTCCCGCGGGCTGCTTGCCGCTCCCTGGAGCTCCGATCTCCGCGCGGGGCCCCGCGGCCTCTGCCGACACTTAGGGCCGACGCTTCGGGGAACACCGGGATGGACGCGCGTCGAGACCCGCGCCCTTAGCGGGGCCGTCGGCGGGTCGGGAGGGCCCTTCTGCGCAGCTCAGAGCAGCGGGGGGCAGGGGGAGGCACGGCGGGGGGCTCGCCAAGTTGGCAGGGCAAGATCAAAGAGGCCGGACCGGAACCGTGTGTGAATGTGTGTGGGTGCGTGTTGTCAGCGTGTGTCGCTGTGTGCGCCTGGCACGGTGTCGGTGTTACTGTGAGAGGGTGTTGGGGTGTGTGGGGCCATCTGAGCGTGTGTTGGTGCGTGCACGACTGTCTGTCAGCCTGTTAGAGTGGACACAGTGTCTGCCTGCTTCTCCGGTGTGTGTCTGTGTAGCCTTCGGTGTATGTGTGAGTGCGTGTGTATCTGGTGTGGCGACTGCAGCCCCATCCTGGACAGTCCCAGAGTTTTGCGTGGTCCAAGTCTTGGGGGCCCAGACGGTCTGGGTGGTGGGAGCCGAGGGAAGAAGCGTGGGCAGCAGGGGGTAGGGGGATGCTGAGCGGGAAAAGATGGTTAGAGAGAGAGAACCGGGAGAGAAGATGAGAGCGCAGAGGAGGAGGGGGCGCGCCGAGGGGGAGTGGGTGGGAGTTGGGAGCAACACGGGAGGAATCTCTGGAAGTTGGGCCGAGTTGGGGGGCTGACAGCGGTCGCTTTGGGGGAGTCCCTCCGCAGTCGTCTTTCCGGAAGTTGGGAAAGACCAGCGAGCACAGGGAAACTGGGGGTTGGGAGGTGTTGAAGGCGAGGAGGACAGGATAGGCGGGGAGGGGTGGTGGTGGAGTGGGGTGGTGAGGACTAGGCCTGGGCTCGGAGAACTACGATTCCCCTCAGGGGCCCGTGACCAAACCTGCTTCCCGCCCTGGAGGGGTGCGGGTCTCGCGGTCAGCATTGCGGTGCCGGCTCCGGGTGTAGTGAGGAATTCGGGCCTCCCTCCTCCTACGCAGCCCCCAGCTCGAGGGATCACTGGGCCTAGCTCCGGGACCTCAGGGACCCTCGGGGCTTGGTGAGGCGGGATGTGGGTGGCTGACTCCAGAGCTGTCCAGGTTGCAGGACTAGGCTCAGGCTGGTCGGACTGATTTCGGCTGGAAGCGCAGGGTCCGCCGAAGCTGTGCTAGGCGCACAAAGCGCCAGCCGGAGGGCGCCCTGGAGGAGCTGTCCGCGGTTCTAGAAAGCCCTTCAAGAGCAGCTCCTTCTGGGACCCCCCGGCTCCGCTAGATCTGAACGTGGAGGCGCCTAGGACACAGTCCCCTTCCCCCACTCCCCTCGACAGACATACAGGAAATGGGAGTGGGGAAGGATGGAGAGTAGGAGGCTGAGCTCAGGGCGCCAGGCAGGGCAGCGTCACAGTCATCCAAGCTGCAGGCCATCCGAAGCCCCTGCCTAAGGAAGACCCCTCTGCGCAGGAAAGCCAACTGTAGACCTGCTTCGTTCAGCTCCACTCAGCAGGGGACGTGCATGGAGAAAGGACCCATCATTCTGTCCTGGGATTTGGGTGGGGGACACTACCCTCCCGGGGAACTTCCTGGCTCCTGGGATGGGATTTATGGAACTATGTCAAGGCATTTGGGTGCTGCCTGGGGCCACCCCAGCTTGGCTTAGTCCCTTGTGTGGGGCATGGCTAGGACATGTGGTGCCTTGGTTGTGATACACGTGTGTGACCTGGTGGCAGCCTGTGGGATGTGCATGTGTAACTCAGGTCAACTGTGTGCACGTGTGCGCTGAGGGCTGGTGGGGGGAGGGGAACATATTCCTGTGCGGGTGGAGATGGGAGAGCCTTAATCTACCCCGTCAAGCTGAAATTCCAGCTCAGACTTCCCACCACCTGGCAATCATCGGTCTGCGAGTGCCTTGACCCTCGGGCCAAGGGAAGCGGGGAGAGGGTTCTTGTCCAGGTCCGGTCTTGATCCCTCTTCTCCTCCAGGTGCCATCTTTGAGGAGAACGCGGCCAAGGACGACAGGGTGTTCCAGTTGGCGGTATCCGACCTGAGCCTCAACGATGACATCCTGCAGAGCGAGAAGATCACCTACTCCATCAAGGTCATCGAGGCCAACAACCCGTTCCAGGCTGTGCAGGAAGGTGAGTGACCGCTGTGCCCAGGGCCCACTGAGACACGGCCTGCGAGGCGTCGCAGCAGTGGGCACCAGCGGGGTTGGGACGAGCTGGGCTGCGCGGGGCCCCCTCTGTTCCTGGGCAGCCGCGGTGCCACGCGCGGTGGCGCGCCTTCCCCGGCCCACCTAGGCAGCGGCGCCGGGACTGCTCTGCGCTGCGGGCCGGCACGGAGAGCCTGCGAGCGCGGGGAGCTGGGCTTCTTGCGGGTTGCGTGGCGCCTTTCGGGCTGTGTGGGCGCGGGTGTGCGCCCAGCACGGGCTGCGCAGGCGTGCGCGGCTAGGGGCCGTCTTTGTTTCTCGGTGTTTGGGGGTGGGCGTGTCTGCGTGCCGGGTACCTGTGTCGGGCGCACTTCCCCTGATCTCAGTGGGCCGGTGTTTTCCTCGCTTCGAGGTGAGGAGCGCCCAGCGACTGGAGCCCGACCTGTCTCCTTCTCCCGAGCATAACCTGGTAGGCGCGGCGTTTCGCGCCCCGCGGCCCCCAGAGCCTTAGCCCGGCGCTTCTCTGCCGCACTCCTCCACCAGGTTTGGAGGAGCCGGTTTCTCTCTGGCTGTCCGCGCCGCGGGCAGAGGCGCCGCCGCCTGGGCCGGAGGTGGGCGCTGTTCGCCCAGGAAAGGAGCGGAGCTGGGCCGGTCCGGCTGCGGGGAAATCGTAGCCTGTGCCGGGGCTGCCCATGTCCACAGCCACTGCCTCCGGTTGGGCCCCGCGGCAGGCGCCACAGGTGCGAGGCGAGGGCGTTCGCGACAGCAACCCCCTCTGTTTTCCCTCCTCTCTGCTAGTCCCTCTTCTTCAACCTTTCAGCTCGGGAACCCCGGTTCCTTCTCCAAGCCTCCAGATTCCTGGTTAAGGCCTAAGGCTCCGCCTCTGACACTTACCCAGCTTAAGTCCCTTCTCTTTCCCTCTGCCTTGCTCCCCACAACCATGGGGACTCTGGGGCCAGCGCCCGTCAGTGATGAGGCAAGTTAGTGGCGCAGGATGCAGGGATTCCTTGCTGGAGGAACTGGTAGAGAAGTGTAGAGGGGGCAGTGGGTGTAGTGGGAGGTGGGCTGGCTAAGAGCTCCTGGCCGGTGCTTTCTCCTCAAGCCCGTTGAGCCCAGAGTCCTCCTGATGCTTTGGTACACATGGGTTGCTAGTCTACCCGGTGCCTGCAAGGACAGGATGCCTCGATGATGGCTCTGGCCTGGGTCTGGGGGGTCAGAGCTGGTGTTGGGGAGATCGTTGTGTTGGAAGGAGGAATTCTGGGGGTCTCCTAATCTTGGGTGCAGCAGAGGAAGGAAAGGGGCCAGCTCTGGGGGCAGGGACCGGGGACTACTTCTGGGGACTGAAGGTCCAAGGATTTCTTGAGGTGGTTTTACAAACAGGGAGCCCTAAGTGTTTTCTTTTAGGGGGGATGAGGCTAACACTGCCTATTATGGGAGCTGCTGCTTCCAGCTGTGACAGATATCCATTGTCAGATGTCTGTTGAGGTACAGGGAAGAGGAATTCCTGCCCTTCTTTGGTGTCTGGTCATGTCCCACCAGCAGTCTCTGTCTCCAGACGCCCCCTGCCTCTGGACTTCTTTTCAGTGTGCCCTTATCACAGCTCCTTGCAGGTGCTTGGGGTGGGCTCTAGCCAGGGGAGGGCAGGGCCTTCTTAGCGGAAGGAACCCTAAATGGGGGGGGACCTGGGGTGATAAGCTACAACTTTCACAGTGCCACCTGTTCCCTTGACACTGGCTCCACAAACCCCATCTCTGTTGATATTCATTCTTTGTGCTTGGGAGCTGAAGCCACAGTTTGGAAGCACATATTTCCTGGACCCAGGAGCTCACAGTGTGGTGGGGACCCTGCCTTTGTTCCATGTCTGGTGACATGCCTCTGTTGACTCCCCTCTGCAGTGTTGAGTATCCAAGCTGATTCATTTTGCCCCTGAATGATGCCCGTCCACTCCCATCAGCAGTTCCCCGGGGACTAAACATGATGCTCTTGCACAAGGTTGCCACCTCATGCAGGTAACACACAAGGATGAACTGGGCAGCTGGTTCCTGTGGCACCTGGAGTACAGGGTCTGAAGAGGTCATCTCCATTAAAAGGAGAAGCTGTCACACAGCTTTAACAGATTTTGCCATTGGGCGTGAAAATCCTACTGTTGTAGATGTGCTGATTTTTTTTTAAGAGGAGCCCCAAATCTGGACCTTAATGTAAATTTTGATTTAAAGCTATTGCCAACTAATAAAACAATGTAAATAACACAGTACAAGCCAAACAAAACATAGCTATGGGTGATTCAACCTGTAAGCGCCCCAAAGCAACTTTGTCCTGGGGACAAAGGTTCCACCCAGGGGCCTTTTCTGGGTCTTGGGTTCTCTGTTTGTATAACTGGAAAAATGTGTCAGGCTCCAAGGATGGCAGACTGACATGGTCTCTGTGGGGTGTGAGAGTGAGTGTTTCTGCATGTCTGGAACTAGGGAGTTAGATTCTTGGTTGACAGTTGTCTAGGGAGAGAGACACTGGCCAGGTATTGTTGGTGGGCTGCCTGCTGCCCAGAGAGTTTGTGCTGGTGAAAGCTGGCATGTACTTTCATTTTATGAGTCTGGTGGACTGAAATCCATTGTTATCTTGTGACCTTGCATAGCCCTTGGATGCCTACATGGGATGGGAGGAGCCTGCCCTGGAATGCCTCTGGGAGGAGCAGAGCAGTGCTCAGCAGCCTCCTTTTCCCTTGCCTGGGGCTCTGCTGCAGGTGCTCAGCTCTCTGGATGTTCTTCCTTGGATGTACTCTGTGGGGTGCTTTTCCATCACTGGGCTTGATCCCTGCTTGATGAATGCCTTATATCTCACTGCTGGGCCTGGACATCCATTGCAGCAGGACATGGGCTGTTGATACAGGTTGAGTAGGAAAGAAAAAGACTTTTAGTAGGGGAGTGGTCAGGGATGGACAGCAAAGGCAGATGGGGGCTTGATCTCCATCATTGACTGGACAAGCCCACAGTGACCTCTCAGTGGAGTGGTGCTGTCGCTATTTTGTTCTGAGAGGCAGTGCCATGCAGTGATAAGAGCTTGGTGGAGCCTAAAGCATTTCAGTTTCCATCTTGCTTGTCTTCACTCGCCGTGTGACCCTGGAGCCCTGCTCTGAGCTTCTGTTTCCAGATCTGTTCAAAGAGAGTAATCATAGGATTTGCCTCATGGGATTGTGAGGATTAAATGAGATGAGACATGTGTAAATCATCTACATAAGGCCTGCGGTGGGTGTTCTGTAAACAGTAATTCCCTTTCCATTCCTTGACCCAACTGTGAATCCATCTCAGCTTCTCTTGAGGCCGTTGATATTTTCAGCTACATCATTTTTTTAAGCTAGTGAATTCCTTGAGAGAGGACCTAAACTGACCTTTTCATTTTTAGCTCTTACTTTTTTCCCTGATTATAAAAGAAATACATTGCTGCAATGAGCATGTATTAATATAAAAATATAAAAAAGAAAAAGGGCAATGTGTGCTTATTATATAAAATGTGGAAGGTACAGGAAAGCGTCAAGAGGCAGAACAAAATCGCTCTGAATTGCACTAGTGTTATTTCCTTCTAGTCTTCCCCCCACCACTGTATTTTATAAATTTTGAGACCTCCCATTCTGTTCAGTTTTATATCCTGTTTTTTTTTTCCCATTTAACATCATTGGCCTTTTCTGAAATCACTATGACCTATTTGTAAACATTACTTTTAGTAACTGCATACATTTCTCAATATTCAAAACTTTTTTTTAAAAAAGGGAACTATTTATGCTGAGATATGCAGAATCAAATATTCCTGAACAAGACAAGAAACTCGGCCTGGATATGTTGGTCCTAAGATTTATACTTACAATTTCTTCAGGATGACTTTTAACAAGCTCCTTACAAGCACTGCCTTTTAGGATATTTGGTCAATTTATGGAAAAGAATGGATCACACAATAAAATATCCATTTGATAAGGATTGAAAGTTAGCAAATAACACAGAAAGGACATTTAAATCTCTAAAATGTTGCCTCTTAGATTTAGCTGGCAAAGTCCATATTAACAAATAGTGTGAAAATTTGTCTTCTAGATACTAAAAGAGATCCTAATTTGTTAAATAAAAAAAAATTTCAGATTGTTGTAAAGTGCTTGCTCAAGTAGGAGGTTATATAAATGCATATAATTTATATAAAAAACTGGCTGAGCACGAGTCTTCTCATTTCCCAGCATTACTTTTTACTGTGAGTAAAAGACGTGAGTTATTGGATATGCTGTAGATATACCTGTCGCATCATGGAAGGATAACAGTTTAGGAAAGAGGCAGAAAAAAGGAATGCATGCAAGTGAAGCAATATTCCTTTTAGTTATCATAAGCATAAAAGGATTCTAGGAAGACATAAAAATTACCAAGAATAGCTTGTGGTTCACAGAATGAAACAATGAAATAAAATAAAAATGAAACACAGAGAGCTTGTTAGTGCCCATCTGGAGGCCTTGCTCAGTTTATATCCGTTACCTCCTAGGTGGTCACCCTGCCCCTCACTGGCTACACTGGTATCTAGACATTCTGCTAGAGGCTCCCCATCCCTAGCTCTGATGGCTTCCAGCATCTTCCTTGGCTTCCATTCAGAATTATAGAGAATTGTAGGTCCCATCAAGGCCACGCTCTTGCAGTCCTGCTGGCAGCCTCACCAGACACCGTCAGAGGCTCTCTGAGTGTGATGTCCGTGTCTTCCTAAAGATGCCTATAGACCCCTTATTCCCATCCTCTCAGCTGTGTTAGTTTTCTTGTGGTGCTGAAACAAATTTTACCCCAAATTTAGTTGGTTAGATCAACACACACTTATTCTCTTGCAGTTCTGCAGGTCAGAAGCCTAACATGGGTCTCACTGGGCTAAAATCTGGGTCTGTCTGGAGGCTGGAGGAGAGAATTGTTTCCTGGCCTTCTCCAGCTTCCAAAGACTGCTGGGTTCCTCAGCCCCTGGCCCTTTCCTCCATTTTCAAGACCAGCAATGGCGGGTCAAGGCCTTCTCACATCCTCTCATGCTGACCTGGCTTCTGTCATCACATCTCCTTCTCTGACTCTTCTACCCCCCTTTTCCACTTGGCTCCCTCTTTCAAGGACTTTGTGGTTATATTGGGCCCATCTGGATAATCCCAGATAATCTCCCTATTATTTATTTATTTATTTTTGAGACGGAGTCTCCTCTGTCGCCCAGGCTGGAGTGCAGTGGTGTGATCTCGGCTCACTGCAAGCTCTGCCTCCCGGATTCACGCTATTCTCCTGCCTCAGCCTCCTGAGTAGCTGGGACTACAAGCGTCCACCACCATGCCTGGCTAATTTTTTGTATTTTTAGTAGAGACGGGGTTTCATTGTGTTAGCCAGGATGGTCTCGATCTCCTGACCTCGTGATCCGCCCGCCTTGGCCTCCCAAAGTGTTGGGATTACAGGCGTGAGCCACCGCGCCCGGCCCTCCCTATTTTAAGGATAGCTGGTTTGCAAGCTTAATGCTGTCTGCAACCTGTGCCATGTAGCCTAACGTATTCACAGATCTGGGGATTAGGATGTAGACATCTTTGAGGGCCATTATTCTGCTACCACGTTGGCACACCTGTCTGTGCCCAATTTGCATTGTCCACCTCCACTTTCCTTCCACCCTGATAATCTTCTGCATGCTTGACGGCACTCTTGCTTACTGGGGGGCATCCTTTTGTCTTCGCTGGGCCTGCTACAGTCACTTGGGATGGATGGCTATGTTTCCTTTCTGTTTCTACAAAGCTCACCCTGGAAGCATCACACTGTAAGTCTGTGGAGCCTCCACAGACTTGCCTGTGTTCTCCAATGACATGTCGGCTTCTTTTCCTGGGCTTGGCTGCTGCTTGTGCATAAGGAAGTTCCTGGAGGAAACTGCTGTTTGAATAGTCAGACTGTAAGTTGGTGCTGCCGCTTGGACCCAGGGCCTCTTTTCTGCCTGGGCAGGTTGTTCTTCAGAACCTCACCATCTAGGCCCATGCCTACCTACAGCCCAAGGGAGGGCCCTCGTTGAAGTCAGTCTTGCTTTGCTGCCTGGGGTCCCACAGATAGCTGCTGTTCCTGGTCCCCTCAAGGGCTACTGCCAGTGATAACAGCTGTGGATGAGGCTGCAAGCATTGATAGTCTGGAGTTAGGCATTGGGTCCCCTCTCTGGATTCCCCACAAGCCCGTGCTGAACTCATGGTGTCAGGGTGCTGAACTCACAGGCATCAGGGTTCTCCTTCATTCTGGAGTCACTCCCATGCAGGTGCACACATACGCATGTGCAACACACACACATGCATGCACATACTCAGGCACACACACATCCACCTGTACTCAAGAGCACACACTCATGCACATATGCACGAGGACACACACACTTTCTCATTTTATAGACTACACTCCAGCACCACCCACTTCCTCAAATTTTGGGTTCAAGAGGCTCCCTTCATTCCTTATTGCCATGGCTCAGCCCTCTAGATTGGGAGGTTGGACTTAACTGGCAGTGAGCAGATGGACACTTCATGCCAGGTGTGTGGGAGAGGCCACGGGTCATACTGCCTCTGAGCTGCTGCTGTTCCTCATCCTGGGCTGGCCTGTGACAGCCCCTTCCTCTGGGATGCTGCCCTCTCTGACAGGCATTGGGCCCAGGAAGGCAGCTGGGTCTGTGTCCAACATCTCAGCTAGGCTCTCTGAGCCCTTCCTCCCAGCCCGGAAACAGCCAGTTTCCTGGCCAATGGCCATGGTTGAGAAAGAAGAACCCAGAGCTCCCCCTTCTGGACCTGAGGTGTGGGCAGGGTGGACTGGAGGGGATGAGGTGGCCCCTTCTGTTTCTAGGTCTAGGACATGAGTACTTTGACAATTTTCCTGCTCTGGCCATTTCTCCAGGTTTCTCTTGGGGGCCAGCTAAGGCTGTCCCTCAGCACTCACAGTCATCTCTTGTAATGGCAGACAGACTCTCTTTCCCAATTCTTGTAGCTGCCAGGTTGAAATCCTCTAGCTTTGTCCTCACAGCAGCTGTCTTCCCTCTTCACTGAGCCTTCTACTGCCCAGGAAATGCTGTCGCCTAACAACTCAGAGCATCCCATCTGCCCTGCCTCTTCCCAGATCATTTCTAACCCATTCCATTTCTGGATGTGATTCTTTTTACATTTGGTTACCCATGGCCGTGCCTGTGGGTCTCCACCCTTTGGTTTTGTTCTGTGTTTCCTGTTGTATGAGTCAGGGGAGACTAAGTTATGCTGCAGTAACAAACAATCCAAACCTCCCAGCAGCTTGCATGACACAGTATTTCCTGCTCCTGCTGTGTGTCCATTGCTGGTCAGTGGGGAGCTTGGCCCTTCATGGTCACTTCACTTGGTTGTTGCCAGTTGCTGTGCCAGAGGGAAAGAGAGCTCTGGGGGGGCTCAGCCTGGATGTGCTCACATCACTTCTGCTTATCACTCGTTGGCCGCAACTAGCCATGTGGCCACAGCCAGTCACAAAGGATCCAGGAAGCATAGCCCTACTATGTGCCTGGAAGCAGAGAGAACTGGAAACAACTGGTGAGCAACAGAAGTGCCGCTTTCCCATTCATGTCTAAACAGCCCTCCTATTTCCTTGGCGATTCATTAAAATAATAGCAAAAAACAATTTTAGGTATGGGATGCTGGTTGGGCAGGATCTGTGGCTCCCATTGATTCCCCACTGTGTACTCTGTGACTTGTCCCTCCTCTGCAGACCTCTGGGCAGCCCTTCCATGTGCTGGGAAGTCAAGAAAGCCTGGGTCCCCAGTCCAGACTGGGGTTGCACCTCTGCTTTTCTCCACGTCTGCCAATCTTGTGCTCTGTAAACTAGCGTCTGGACAAGCCCAGCTTTCAGGACCATTGAGCTAGTCATGAGGTAAAGATTGGGTTCTCGGCCCAGCCACCGACAGGACCAGTACCCATGACCACCCCCTGTCCCCGTAGCTGGACTTTGGCAAGTCTGCACTTTCCACGGCTTCAACCCTGTGGCCCTGTCCCTCATATAGACTCCCACGCCTTGTCCCTGCTGCCCCACGAAGTGGCAGCCCTCTCCTGCTAATGGCAGTGGGCTGGGGCAGAGACCATGCATCTCTCTGCCATTGCTGGCCTGTGACAGCCCCTTTCTCTGGGGTGCTGCCCTCTCTGACAGGCATTGGGCCCAGGAAGGCAGCTGGGTCTGTGTCCAACAACTCAGCTAGACTCTCTAAGCTGTTCCTCCCAGCCTGTAAACAGCCAGTTTCCTGGCAGATGGCCACGGTTGAAGAAAGGAGAACCCAGAGTTCCCCTTTCTGGGCCTGAGGTGTGGGCAGGGTGGTCCGGAGGGTATGAGATGCCCCTTCTGTTTCTAGGTCCAAGCTGTGGGCAGTGTGGGTTACCAGTGGGTGAGGTGGGGGGTGTTAGCTGGGGGCCTAGGGTGGTCCTGAGCCCAGGCTGCCCCTCCTCCTCCACCCAGGTGTGGGACATGTGGCCCTGATGGCCCCATCTTTCCAGTTTTCCCTCACACTCGTCCCTTGACAGACCCTAGGTGAGGCAGCCAGGCTCTGAGACTGCATCTCCACCTGGCCCACCCCCGTCCCCCACTGTGCTCAGCCTGGCCCTTCCCCATGCCTCCACTGGAGCATCTGTGGGGTGTCCAGGAGCTGAAGGGGCGGGAGTGTGGTGGCTGTCTCACACAGACTGGGGCTCCCACCCCTGCTCTGCTTTCTGACTCTGGATGGGCAACCTCGGTTTCCCTGACTGTAAAATGGAATAGAGGACAGCTGAGAGGATCAGTTGAGGAAATGCACTAGAATAGCCCAGTCCAGGGTGAGCACAGGGCAGTGGCTAGGTGAAGAGGTGGAGGTGGCTGTGATCTTACTAGCCTGAGTGGTCTGTGGTGGAGACTTGTCCTCCTCTCACTTCCTGCTCTGGGCTAGGCAGTGTGAGCAGGTTCCCACAGCCTTGGCACCACTTAGGGCGGGGGAGATGTGCGGCTTGGAGTTGAGCCCCAGCCATTCTGCGTGTCTCAGGAGAGCAGGGAAGGAGGTTAGTGTTGACGACATGGCTCATATGGAGGCTGCTCGGAGCCATCTGTATAGGCTGGGACTCTGGGAACCTGTGGCCTGTCACGGCATGGTATTTCCATCTTGCTGTGGCCTTGTCTGCTCTGAGTGCATGGAGTGGCCAGAATCCCACTGGCCTGCCCCTGCCTCCCCAGGACCTGGCATAGGGCAGGCCTACCTTGCTCTATTTGGTGGAAAGGGGTCAGGCAGGTGTGGGTTCAGTTCCCAAATCTGACTGATTAGCTGTGTGGTCTTGAACAGATAGATCACTTTCCCTCTCTGACCCTCAGTCTGGACATCTGCGAAATGGGGCTGCCTTGGGTTTGTGGTGGTGGATCTAGAGCAGGAGGGAGGCTGTGGTGAGCAACAGTCCACCATGGCTCCCGAGAGAGGGGTGCTTGGCGCCTTGGGGCTCATTCTTGCGTTGAGGGCGTGGGTGCCGGCACATAGTATGCTCAGCAGGCATTCGTTCTTGTTGTGTCCTGGCCACCATGTTTTGCATCCTCCTGGGACTCTGCCAAGGTACACGACACCTCTTGGTCTCTGGGTCCTGTTTGGGTGCTAGCAACCCCAGGTCAGGG
Organism: Symphalangus syndactylus; assembly: GCF_028878055.3. NCBI lineage: Eukaryota > Metazoa > Chordata > Mammalia > Primates > Hylobatidae > Symphalangus > Symphalangus syndactylus. The sequence goes on from NC_072426.2 coordinate 87,592,748, forward strand.
CTGAGACACAGGCTTTGCTGCCTGGAGCTCTGGGCCCAGCCTACCCATGGTCTGGCTCTGCTGTGGCCTGTGCCCCTATAAACTGGGTCCTGGCCTGGCCTGGAAGGCCATCTCCTTGCTCTCTGTCCCCCATGGCACTCTTCCTTCTCAGTCCAAGGTGGAGACTTGAGGTCCTGCTATGGCTCCGCTCCTGGCCTGGGGCCATGGGCCTTCTTCTGCCTTTTCATCTGAGTGCCCAGAGGTGTGGTGAGCAATGGAGTGGCCCCACTCTGGTCTCTGATCTGTGCTCTGGGCTCAAAGCTCTGAGACCTGACCTGAGCTCTGGGCTGAGCCCCCCTCCCAACAGTGCCCCATCTCCAGTGGCCAGTGTCAGATGCTGAGGTGGCCTTGATTCGGCTGGGCTTTAAGGCTCCTGACAGCTTCCCTGCCATGGCTGTAACATCCAATGCTGTCCTCCTCTGTCCCAGGAGGCTCCCAGGGTACCTGCCCTCACTCACCTCTCCCACAGGGCTCTGGTAACTAAAACAACACCGTGGGCCGCCCCCAAGTCCTGCAGTTTGCCAGCCTGGGCCTGGAGAGCTGAGGGTGGGTCTCTCCTTATCACAGAACCCCAACTGGAGCTGGCCCAAGGCTTGCTACTGGGGCCCAGCTCTGCGCGGGGACCTGAGCCTCAGCTCAGGGCATCTACTGTGCACCTGATAAAGGCTTTGGAGGGCTGAGCCATCACACTGCTGGAATGGGTTCCTCCTGTTCCAGGAGGAACATGGCCATAGGTGCCCTGCTCAGCCCTCCAAAGGGCTTCTGGGGGCTCTGGTGTGGTGGGCAGTGCTGAGCAGGTATGTATGTACACACACGCATGCACACACAAGGAGACTGTTGCAGACACCCATGCTGCCTGGGCATGTTTAGCAGAAGGAGCCAAGACTTCCAGCTGCTGCTCGGAGCTCTGCTAGCCCCCTCACACTCCTCCTGGACTCACGTGAGGTCCCAGTTGGGAGGTGACATCCTCAGGATGCATCCCAGCACCCACAGGAGACTGGCCTGATCATGTGCTCCCGTTGCCTTGTGTTTCCTTTGACTTGTTGGTGATGTCTCCTGGAGGTTGTGGGCTGTGGGGAGGGAGGGACTCGGTCGCTTTTGTTCCCTGTGGTATCCTGAGCTCTAAGGGCAGTTTGTAGTGCACACTCAATAAATACATTTTCCTTTCCCTCCTGGGGCACATTCCTGGCCTCAGATGTGTAAGCCTGACCCCATGGCCCTCAGAGATCATCCAATGGGATGGTCATTGCAGTGGTGGTCACTTAACTTGGCCAAGGTCAGGAGGAGGCTGTGGACAGCACCTTAGGTGCTTTTTCATTGTCAATGTCCCCTGTGGCATCTCAGCATCATGCTAGTGGGATGAGAGGGAGCCAGTCTGTCTGCCCACTCCAGGGAGTGGCCTTCTTGGGGTCTCAGCTATACAGGTCAGCAGATGCCAGAGTTCTTGTGTCCAGAGCTGAGGGGGCCATGCAAAGCCAAGGCCAGACTGGGGGAAGGTCTAGAAGTGTTATGGACTGAATGTTTGTTTTCCCTAATATTATGTCAAAGCCCTAACCCCCAATGTGATGGCATTGCAGGCAGGGCCTTGAGAGGTAATTAGGTTTGGATGGGGTCATGAGGGTGGGGCCCTCATGATGGGATTAGTGGCCTTATAAGAAGAGACACCAGAGAGCTTGCTGTGTCTCTCTGCTGTGTGAGGATGCAGCAAGAAGGCAGCCATCTGCAAGCCAGGAAGACAGCCCTCACCAGGAACCAACCATGCTGGCACCCTGATCTTGGACTTTCAGCTTCCAGAACTGTCTGTTGTAATCCACCTGTCTATGGTGTTTTGTTTTAGCAGCCAGAGCAGACTAAGATAGGAGGGGAAGGGCTGTGAGCAAACCCTAGCCTGGGGCTAGACCTGGCCAGGCGCCGACTGCCTGAGGGAGCGTGGGCCAGCCCTGCCTTCTTAGGGCTACAGTGCTTAAATTTCTCAAATCCGGCCTTGGACCACATGAGCTGAAGATCCATGTACCTCTGAGGATGGGTGACTCTCATCTCGGATCAGTCTTTGTGCTGAGCTGTATTTTTAGTAGAGACGGGGTTTCACCATGTTGGTCAGGCTGGTCTTGAACTCCTCACCTTGTGATCCATTCGCCTCGGCCTCCTAAAGTGCTGGGATTACAGGCGTGAGCCACCGCGCCTGGCCCCTTTTGTCACTGCCCCTCTTAACACACAGGGCCCATGGTGTACCTAAACAAGGGACATAACTCACAGAGCCTCAGCGTTCCTTCCTGTACACTTGGGATACTGGTGCCCCCACTTAATGGGCTGTCTTTGGGAACAAATGAAGTAATGACTACAGAGGACTTAGCATGTGCCTGGCACCAAGGAGGTGCTCAGTAAAGAGCAGCTACAGTTATTGTCCTCACGATGTCACCTGGCCAGTGCAGAGGGATGGGGATGGTCACTGCTTGTTCTGGATGCTCTGCTGATGTTGATGAAGCCCAAGAGGACACTGGCTTCCCAAATCACTGCCTGCTGTGGCTCTGGGTAAGCCTCTGATCCTCAGGCTCTGGGATCTTCTCCCGAGAAAAGGGGGTGCATCAGACACCCCTGCCAATGCTCATGCAGCTGGCTATTTGACTCCAAATGCGGACTGTACACTGACTCCTTTAGTCCAGTGTCCTCAGAGCTCTGCAAATCTCACACCTACTTTCTAGAGGGCTGGCTGTCTTTCCCAGCCCCAGCCACCTTGTAGGGGAGCCTGTGCTGCCCTCATCGACCTCAGAAATGTCCAGCAGGCTGGACCCACTGATCCCTCAGCCCACCTTCCCAGCCTGCCCTGTGGTTTGACCCTGGGTCACAGACCAGCTCCTACGTGTGCTACAAGAATCCCAGAAATCCCATTAGCCTGTGTGTGTCTGCACCTGACTCAGTCCTGCACACTTTTTCTATCCACATACACCGTCTTGTGCATGTTTCATGGAGCCACAGGATGCCGGAGTCGGCCGGGGTCCTGGAGCCATTTCAGTTGATCCTCCTTTCACTGTAGAAGCCTCATGGACAGTCACCTGAGTGGTGCTTGCAGCCGGCCCAGAAATCTCACTGGGAAAAGGAATGCAGTGAGCTTGGTAGCCTCTGCCGTACTGCAGGCTCCTGGTGATTGCCTGTTCAAAAGCAGAGGCATCTGCATGTTCTCACTCATATGGGAGCTAAACACATTGAACTCATAGAAGTAGAGAGTAGAATACAGGTTACTAGAGCCTGGGGAGGGCAGGGGGAGGGAGGATAGGGAGAAGATGGTTAGGGCATACAAAGTTACAGCTGGTTGGGAGGCATAAGTTCTAGTGGTCTAGAGCACTGCAGGGTGACTATAATTAACAATAATTTATTGTATATTTTCAAACAACTAGAAGAGAGGAATTTGGATGTTCTCAACACAAAGAAATGATGAATGTTTGAGGTGATGGATATGCTAATTACTTGATGTGATCATTACACAGTATACGCATGTATTGAAATACCACTCTGTACCCCATAAATATGTACAATTACTATACATCAATTTTAAAAAAGGCAGAGGTGTCTACCAATACATTACAAACTGCCCAGGGCTGTCTGGGCATCGTCTCAGGACAATCCTGGGCAGTACAGGGAATGACACAGAAAGCAAAGTGAAGCAGGGATTGCTTAGGGAATGTGAAGGACTGGCAGCCGAGCCGGTGCTCTCCTTGTACCTGCTGGGCCTCCCACTATGCGCCTGGCTTTTGTCTGGTTCTCTCCACCTCCAGTGCCATCTCCCCAGCCCCAGCCTGGACACTTGAGGTCACTTCCCTGTGGCCCGCTGCCTCTGCCTTCCCTTCCAGGCCATTGTCCATATAGCAGCCAGAGTTATCTGAAAAATCAATCTAACCACCTCCCTCTCCTGCTGAAACCCTTCAATGGCTCCCCATTGCACTAAGAATCAAATCTAGATCCCTCGCCGGGGCCGCAAGTCCCTAAGGACCCCGACAAAAGCTGATCTTACCTGTGTCTCAGCCGCCACTTCTCTTGACCTCACTGCTCTGGCCACATTGGCCTTTTCCCCATCTCTTCAACAAGCCAAGCATGCATCTACCCTGGGGCCTTTGCACCTGCTGTTCCTACTATCTGGAAGGCTTTTTGCATGCTGGGCCGCTTCTCGGCCTTTGGCTATGCCTCTGATCTTATCTCCTCAGAGAAGCTCCCCTTGGCTCCAAGTAGGGCCCCTATTACTCTACCAAAATGACCTTTTCCTTCTTTGCAGGCTTCCTCATTGCCAATGATGTTATTAATTTATTTGTGAGGGCCATCAGGTTTGTGAGGGCATAAAAGTGTCTATCTTGTTTACTGCCAAGTCCCCAGAGCGAAGCCTGGTATGTGGCTGGTTGGAGGTGTTCAGTAAAAGTCCTTGGATGGGCGATGGGATGGAGGGACTCATGGGACCTCTGCTCTCCGTAACCTCTGCATGCTGCTGCTCCTTGTCCCATGTTCTTTCTCAGGATCACTTGGGGTCGCACAGCTGCATGTATAGCAGCCCTGTCCTGCCCCCTGTGGGTCTGCCTGTGCCAGCCCTTCCCTCCTGGTCAGCTTCTGCACTGAAGATCTTTCTGGCAAGAAAAGATGGGAGCTAATGGCACTGCCTATCCCTGGTAATGGCTATTTATATGAGGGCTTCCAAGGCCATGTGCAAAGGGGAGAACCATGCTGGAGATGTTTCCAACACTCACTGGCTGGAGTGGGAAAGTTCTGGAGGCCCCATGTCTCTGTATGCCTGAGGTGTGCCTGTGTGGGTGGGAGAGGGTAGTTGGGGGTGAGTGGAGAAGTCGTGCAGAAGAAATAGAAGCTCACCCGGGCTCCTGGTGCCGGTGGTGTGAGCTTGTGCACCAGAACCTGGGTTTCTCTTCTCTTCTCCCACCTGGGAATTTTCTGGTGGGCTTAGGAGGCCCTCTTCCCCCAGCAGCCTCCATGGGTGAAATGGGGCTGACATGGTCCTGGCCACTGCCTCTTTCTGGCCAGGGCAGGGGAAGGGTCCCTGGGCGGGAAGGGGAGAAGCTGTTGCAGGTCTGGGCAGCGAGCCTCACAGCTGTGAGCTTGGCAGGGAGGTATTGCCCACCGGCTCCCACCAGTGCCTCCCTCCGCACTCCAGGAGCTGCTGACCATTGCCTGTCTGTGAGGACATAGCCAGCAGCCACTGCTGCCACCACGTTGGCCTCTGAGGAAGCAGGAGCTGGACCCTTCCTGGTGAGCAGGGGCTAGAAGGGCTTTGAAGCTCTGTGGTTGTTCATGCTCAAGCTTTCTCGGGAGAAGCCTGCATGAGTGCAGCCAGGATGGGGTCCACTGCTTTAGGCTGCTTAGCTCCTGCCAAGAAAATTAACGTTGTTAAAGGCAAGACAGCGAGGTCTGTGATGAGTCTCAGCATGCACTGATCGGCACTGGTCAGTGCTCCTGGGAGCTCCTGGATGTCAGGTGCAGCCAGCAGGGGCATGCATGCGGCTCTGCCTTGGCCTTGCCCTGGGACGCTGTCACATGGACGTGCTACATGCATGGACGTGCCAGGGCTCTTGCGTGCCAGCCCAGGCACAGCACATGGCAGATGGGCCCCCACTCAGCCTTGCCCCTCAGAGCTCCCCAGGGCATCTTCCTGACACCAGGCCCCTGTGGCTGCTGGCCTGCAGGGTCACACCTGTGCTCAGCATTCAAGTCCTCGTGGTCTGGCCTCTGGCCTGGCATCCCGTCTGCTCTCTCCTGGTTGCCTCCACCCATGCACCCTGTGCGGCAGAGCCCCGTCTCATCCCAGTCTCAGTTCTGTACGCTCTTCAGGAGGCCTTTCCTGGCCACTCTGCTTCCTCTGCCCGGGCCAGGGCTGCCTCATTGCTGCCATGCCATTCATTGTGTCTTTGGTGTCTGGCTTCTACATGCGCCTTTGAAGTCTGTGAGCACCAGCACCATGAACTCCTCATCTTGGGACTCCCAGGCCTGTACCGGCCTAGGCACATGCAGGGGTGGAGCAAATGTTTGTTGAGTGGCTGCCTGACTGGACCTCTGACAAGTACACATGAGGACCTGCACACACATACCGCATGCACACTTGTGTGTCCCAGAGAGCTCACAGTGCACACCTGCTGTTGGACTGAGATCCCAGTGATAGGTGGTCCAGGGGTCATCTTCCCAGAGACCCCCTTCCTGGGGGATCCTGTCTAGATGTGCTGGAAGGTCCCCACTGGGACCACGGGGAAGGTGGCCGAGCCTCGCACCCCGTGGCACGTAGGGGTTTCTGCCTCTCATGGCCTGTGGTGAAATTGTGGCCCATGTGTGTGTTTGTCAGAACGCTAAAGCGGACCATCTGAGACTATCGCCTCCAGGTAAACCTGCTGTGGGTCTGAAATCACCCTCCATGTTAGTCATATTAATCTTGCTGGTGTCAGAAACTCTCATTTGGGCCTAAGCAAAACGGATCATTATTAGGCCATGTAATAGAAAAGGCCAGAGGCTGCATCACTTCAGGCATGGCTAGATCCAAGGCCCAAATGGTATCCACAGGACACTGCCTCTGTCTCCACACCCCTTGTCCCTGCTCTCTCCTGGGTGGTTTCCTTCCTGGGCAGCCTCCTGTCTGTTGCAGGCTGATGTCTAATGAGCCCAGCCCCCTGGCCACTTGCCCCTGGAAGAGGGGGATTATTTAACAAGAGTCTCATAGGAGTCCCAGGACTGCAGCTCACTGGGCTGGTATGGGGCTGAATCACTTCCTCCCCGAATCAATCCTGGTGCCTAAGGAGTAGAACACCCTGATTGTCAGGCTGGTGGGGGCTGCCCAGTCCCTGCACTGAGAGTGAAAGAGGCATGGTAGATGGGGGTGGGGTCACCTGGAGAGGAAGAGAAAGGATGCCGAGACTGCAGCAGTGTCCAGCCGGGGGCTTCTCTGCCACAGGCACTTGGAATGTGGCCTGTCACGTTAAGTGGGGATTGGACTGGGAGCCTCAGGGCAACACCTGGTGACAGTTGTTCTGGCGAGCTCCAGGAGACCCAAATAGTGCTGGCTGGAAACCTCTCTGGGGACAGAAGAGTAAGGAGGGGAAGGGCCAGGCTTTGAGCTCTGTGGTGTGTCCATGGGTGTGTGGGGCAGGGTGGGGGGTGGGGGGGCTGGGCAGTTAGGGTAGGCTTTCTGGGGTAAGGGATGTGCCAGCCCGCAGGATGACACCTGTGCTCGGTGTTCATGCAGGGTCCGGGGCCTGGGCCTCTCACACATAGCCCTCACTATGTAGCTGCCATGTGTGCTCTTGTTCCTGGTTTCAGTCTTCCCCAGCCAGGAGGCCTCTCCTTACCCCATGCATACATTGTGGGTGGGGAATCTCTGCTTTATTCCTCCCAATGGGCACATTTGTGGGGAACCCTGAGAGCTCCCTCCAGATTCCAAGGGACAAGGAGCAGTCCTGGGCCAGCAGCCTTGCCCTATCCTCCTGGCCAGCCTCTGTTTATCCTTCTGCCTAGTGGGGCAAATGCCTGGGGCTGCTGTGGACTTCAGGAAGCTGGGCTGCTGCTGGGAGGTGGCTGCCTTATCAGCAAGGGCCTGGCTCCTGCCTCCTGGGCAGCGCCTGCTCCGCTCTGAACGACTAATTGAATAGAAATCCTCGCACTGTGAGGCAGAGCTAGGGCCCTGCCTAATCTCATTAAGAAGTCCCCTGACAGTCTCATTAGGCAGCTGGCTGCTCAGAGAGGTTTATCTCTGCCACAGGATGGTCAGGCCCTGGGGTGGTGGACCTGGGGCCAGGCCCCACCCAGCTGCCCTCCTGGGCAGAGACGAGGCTATAGCAGCTCTGCCGGCCAGCGCCAGTCACTACTTAATCGGTTAGGGTTTGCTGGACTTAATTACTTTAAAATTATTAACTTCAGCTGGAGAAAGCAGGTGGTGGTGGTCCAAGAAGAAACGTGAGCCTTCTTAAGGGGTGTAAGGTGGGCTGGGGCGGAGAGGGTGTTTTCCAGCTGGCAGAGCCCACGGGCTGGAGTTGCCCTGGCAGGCCACACCCAGCAGCGGGTCTGGACATTCCGCATACTATGGCCACTAGCTGGGTGTGGCAAGGACAGACGAGTGGCCTAAGAATGTGAAGCATGCTACAAGAGAATGAAGCCTGCCCAGGGGTGTGGGAGCGCAGGGGTGGTGCCTAACCTAGCCTGGGCTTGGGGTTAACCAGGGGAAGCTTTCTGGAAGAAGTGACTTCTGAGCTGAGTCTTAAGTGTGGAACAGGGGTTGGTCAGGTGAAGAAAGGGAGGCAGGCACTCCAGGCGGTGGCATAGCTGGAGCTAGCGCTCAGAGGTGAGCTGTCCAGGGTCCCTGGGCATAGACGGAGGAGGGTGCTGACATCCTGGCAAAGTCTGCAGGGGCCTTAGGGCTTCCCTCTGGTACAGGCAGAAGTGGCTCAGGACTGAACCCCTGAGCATCAAAGGATCTAGGATGTGGGCCACTGGAGGGGACATCGCTGGGGCTCAGAGCCATGAGCCTCCATCTAGGCCCTTAAGCTGTGAGGAGAAAGGCCTGTGGGGATGGCAGAATTGCACAGGCCAGTCAACTCCCCCAACCCCTGTCTCTGCAGGCATCTGTGCTCTGGACTCAGGGCCACTCCCTGAGGATCCCAGGTGCAGAGCATACCATTCTTGGAGGTTTCAGGACTTCTACATGGCTGAAGCCCATCCCTAAGCCTGGCTTCTGCCTCGCATGGCCACAGATGCCTGGTCCGCCATAGAGAGGGGAGAGGAGGAGCAGGCTTCTAGGCTAGCTGGCTTCTCCCTGGATGGTGAGCAGGGCTCAGAGCCCCAAATTTACCCAAGGCCTGGTGGTAGGTCTGGTAGCCCCAGGCCTCTCTCTTCTCCACCCCAGGGGCCCTTGTTCCTGTCCACCCAAGCTGCGCCACTGTGAGTGACTTTATTACATACTGTTGAGATGGTGCTGGCTTATGACAAGGGTACCTGCATTTCATAAGATATTGCAGCCCGAGGCCCCTCCATGCAGACATGAAGATGAAGATGTTTCATATCTGACATCTCAGATGAAGGCTCATGCACCAGCAGTGGACTTTGGAACATGTGCCAAGGGAAGAGGAAGTATGAATCAGGGCGGGAGGGAAGGCCAGTCTGATTGGTCACTGCCATGGGCCACTGGGGCTCGTTCCTGCTGGGGCCCTCCAGGGAACCACAAAAAATGCATCTGGATTGTCCATCTGGGCAGGGAAAGTGGGAGCATTTATCCATCAGCCCAGTCCTCACTGGTCGGAGGGACCTGGTGCTGCTCCCTTCCGAGCTATTCCAGGTTTGTGCAGCAGCTTGGCTGGGCAGTTCCCGCCTGGTGCCAGCAGAGAGCCCCCTCCTGAGCAGAGGTGAGGGCTGCCCAGGGATGCCTGTATGCAGCCAGTCACCACAGCAACAGGTGGAGAGGTGGCTGAGAGGATGTGACGTGGGCCACAAGAGTTGTCTAGAGACCTGAATTCTGCCAGACTTCTTAGAATGACCTAATGGTAAAATTCAGGTGTCAAGACAGGGCTTTCCTGGTGTGTGGAAATTATATCCTGCAAGTGTACTTTGACCCCAAAAGAGGCTGGTGTAGGAGGGGCTGTGCCCCATTTCTCCCCAGCACCTGGTGGCATTGCTAGACTACTACAGCCTCAGAGGCAGCACCTGGCTCCTGCTGGTCCCTGCTCCTCCCCTAGCTTCTGGTCCAGTGTGGGGCACATGTGGGCCAGTCTTGGCTGGGGGAAGGCAGGTGGGATAGGGCGAAGTCTCTGAATCATCTTTGACACTGGATAGTGCTGTGGCTGGGCCGAATCCCTCTTCTGCCTCTTATTGGCTGTGCGAGTCAGTGCATGTTCCTCTACATATCTGAGCCTCAGTTTCCTCATCTGTACGATGGGGATACTCACATCTACCTTGAAGAACTGTTTTGAGAGTCTGAAGACATGGTGTGCATACAGTGGGTGCCCATTTGTTCCCTGCCTACACGTCTTCTGAGGGTTGACCCAGTGCCAGCCACTGTAGGCACAGCAGACCCAGGCCCCAGGAATTCAGACAAGTGTCAATGCCCAGGCTCCACCCCAGAGAGCCTGATTTCATAAGCCCGGCAAGAGCCCAGGCACTGGTATTCTCTAAGAGCTTCCTGGGTGGTGCCAAGGGGCAGCCAGGGCCAGCCAATGAACGGTGGCCCTTCATGATGCAGAGATGGAATGCCAAGGGCCAGGCATGGCCATGTGCTTTCCCGCCCCAGCTCCCAGCAGGTGCTTGGCTAGTGGGGGTGCTCTCACTGTTGATTTCCTTCATCACAGCTCTGGACATGCTCCCCAAGTTCAGACTGAAATACACACTTCGGCTGGACAAGGCGGGGTCCCTAGCTGGGCCATGACTGTCATTCTGTCCATCCCCCTGCATGACAGCGATTCTCCCTCATTAGACACAGGGTGCCATGGTTCACTAGGGAGGTGTGGGGAATCACGCCTCATTAACTTCAAGGCTGGGATCTCCAGAAAGGATACCCTCTCACACTGGCTGACTTTCCCACCTTGGGTCCCTCAGCCACCAGATGCTGTGTATGCCCAGCAGAGCTCTGAGCCAACAATGGCTTATGTTCTCTGCAAGGAATATTTCATCTAATTTTATCAGTAATACAGAGCAGTGGAGCGGTGGTACATACGTGTTCTAATTCATAATTTTACAGTAATTTTAGAAAACTCAAGATATTGGTTTTCTTTCCATTAGTGAGATGGTGGCAGGCAGTAAAGCCCACTGTCTTCTTATAATCGGATTTAAATTGTTTTAATTATACAGCCCATATTCTCCCAGTAACACACCATCTCTGTGAGTTAATGGGCTTTGAAATCTTCTTTTGTTCCATACACTGTAGATACAGATTTTTTTGTTAAATGATTTATTTTTTATATAGAAATCCAGAAAATTAGCTGTGAGGTAGCTTAAGATGAGAACTAAGAGGTTCTGTTCTGTTAGAAGAAGGTGAATAGCCCTCTGCAGAAAACCCAACCCTAATTCCTGGATGGAATTCTGAACATCTCGTCTCCAAAACAAGGTTTTAAGAGCAAAAGTGATGGAGAGTGCTATCAGCAGAGAGAACATTCGCGTGGCTGAAAGGCTGCTGCATAAAGTCCTCTGTTGATCCTTCAGTGGGGATAGTATAAAGGAAATGTCCATTCATTTGTTCATTTATTTCCTGAGTGCCTACTGTGGACTGGCCCTGGCCTTGGGCATATACAGCAAGGAACACCAGGATCTTTATCTTTAAAGAGCCTGTGCTTTTCACAGGAACAAACGTTTGTATTTATGACAAATAAGACCTTTCAATGGTCAGCCCTTCCCTGGAATGGGCTGCCGGGCCGGGGCTCACAGTGCACAGGATTTGCCCACTGCTGGGGCTCCCTCAATGCTGAGGGATATGCTGCCATGGAGGGGGTAGATCGCTACCCAACTCAGGCTGCTCCTGGGCAGGGAAGCAGCGTGGGCTCCCTAGGGCTTCCTGGAGGATGGGCCCGGCTGGGCCAAACTTCCTGTTCTTTGGATGTCCCTCAGGCCTGCCCTCCCCACTCTGTCCTGGGGGCATGGCCAGCCTGTGGGTCTCAGTCCCCCTTGGGTACCTAACAGGGCCCAGCCAGCCCCTTAACTGGGTTGGGCTATCCCAGTTAGGCCAGCCAAGTTGCCCAAAAGACTTCTGAGGCTTCACAGACCTTGGGTGAGGATACAGTGGGGTGTGTGTATACTGGGAAAGGAGCTGGGGTTCATCTTGATTTCCACCCCACTTCCTTCTTGGTTCTCTGGACCTGGGGTAGAGGCATCACTGAGACCGGGACTTGGACCTGCTGGCTGGCCCAGCAGTGCTGGTGGCCTTTGGGAGCTACAGCCCTCTCTGGTTTCTGACACTGGCTGTATGCAGCAGTGCCTGCAGCATGAGGGCTGTGTGACCTGCCTATTTCAGTACTCCCCTCTCGTCCCTGCTCCTGGACACACGGGGCACTTGGTTTGGAGCCCCCATTGACTGAGGGTCCTTGAACAGTGTGGGAAGTCTCTGCAAAAACTCGGCAGTAAGCAGAGGTGGATAAGGCCCACAAGGTCACACCAGCCCCTCAGTTGGAGGGGCCCAGGGTCACAAGGGGCCCAGGGTGACTCTTCTTTAAAAGCTCCCAGATGAGAACCTTAAGCTCAGGACTCGCTCCCTATCTCATGATAGAACTTCTAGAATTAGTGCCCTAAAATCCCGATTCCTGGGCTGGGCTTGGAAACTCTGGCACAGAATCCAAGGCAAAGATGCTCCCTGGAAAGTCCCTGAGGCCAGATCCCTAAATTGGGGCTGTACAGTCTAAGAACTGTAGGTGCACAGCTCTTGAGCCTGGAAACCCCATTTGGAAGCCACTCGGCCCATGCCCTTTGAGCCCAGGGCCCCTCTCTGGGCAGACAGGGCTGGGAAGAGGGGCAGGGCTGTGTGTCTACCCCACTGCCCGAGGCACCAAGTCTGCAGATGTAAATGCTAGGCTCATGGCAAGAGACTACGTGTTGTGAAATGTGGCCGTGGTTTTGTGACATGTTCTCTCAGTGTGTCTGTTATTTACAGCTGGTGAGGAAGGCCTACCTCTGGGAGCTGCAGGAGAGGGAGTGCTCAGGCTGAGGGAAAGCCATAGCCGGGAGCCCTGTGGGGGAGGATGCTCACCCTCACTGGCTGCCGAAAAGCCACCTTTAAGGTCCTTGGTTAAGGTTAAGCATTTCCCTGAGCAGGCCCTTCTGGAAACGTGTGAGGGAAGGGCACCCATGTGAGCACCCAGGGTCCCACCAGGACCTCATCCCAGCCCCATCTTCTCCTCCATCCTCCGGGACTGTTCAGTGGGCAGTGCAGGCTCTGGGGCATCCAGAGCTGTGTCGGTGGTAGGATTTTCTTACTATCTCTAGAAGCACTCTGCTCCCTTTGTTTTTGTGTTTTAGGGGACTAAGTTGAAAGGATGGACCTGGGGGATCAGGGATAGTCCCTGGAGCAGGGGGTTTCTTAAATGAAACCTGAACAATAAGGAGGAGGGAGGATACACAGCATATGCAAACGCCAGAGGCCAAAGGACAAGTGCCCAGGAGGAGGTAAAGACAGAAGGGCGAGGTGGGGTCGGGGAAGGCAGGGCTCCCTCTGAGAGTCAGGGGATTGCAGTAGCTGGCCTGGATCTGTCTGCTGTAGGGACTGGACAGAGAGGCCCAGCGTCAAAGGGGACGGGGTTGGGGGCTGCCTGTGGTCCTTGGCTAGGAGGAGGCCTGAGCTGGAGTAGGCTCCTGAGAGGCAGAGTGAAGGCCTTTCTCTTCCTCCCTTGACACCCTCCAGGTGTTTGTCCAGTGCCACCGCCTCCAGGCAGCTTCCCGCTCCAGTCCTCATCCAGTTGCTCTGCTCCCTCTTTGTAGGCCCTGGCTGCCGTGGGGAGTTAAGCAGGCAGGGCCATCTCACCTTTTTCCTTCTTCCCTCCTCCCCTTCTAGTTTTTGGTTTTATCAAAGTTATTCATGCAGATAGTTTCAAGAGCCTGTGACTTCTGTAAGGTGTAGAGAAACAGCGACTCATCTCCCCTGCCTTCCCCCCGCCCCCCCCTCGCGGAGTCCGCTGTGCCCCTGGAGTATTCACCTTCAGAGTTCCCAAGTGCATGCTTGGCCCCACCCCTTGATATTCCCCTTGTGGACGTCTGTACTGGCTTCTTGCCTCAGAGGAGGGGAATCGCGGGCTCTCTCTCCCTCTGTGCCCTGCATCCTGCCGTCTGGGTGGCGGGTCATGATTTGCAGTCTGGTCAGATCCGTGGTGCACGTTTTCTGCATTAGGCCTGTGTCAACACACAGCACAGCCCAGTTAGGGAAGCGTTGCCTTAGCCTTTCCTATCCCACATTTTGCTTCCTCTGGAGTTGTTGACTGACTTTTTGGTGGTTCGGGGCTTTGCTTGCTATGCATCTCTCGTCATTTCATCCCCACGCTCTCAACTGGGTGTCTGAGTGCCCCCTTGCTCTGATCCTTGCTCAGCAACTCCTGGGGTTTCCATTCCGCGGCTTGGCTGCTTGACCTTTTCCCCTGGAGCCTCCCAACTGCTGCAGGGGGCACTCTCCCTCATCTGTGAGGCTCACTCTCCCCTCCTCCAGTCCCTGCTGTCTCCGCCTCTGTGAGTTCTTCCCTGGGATCCATGCAGAATTTCACCCTGCTCCCCACCCCACTGCCGCCCCTCCCGCCCTCCTGGCGCTGCCTGTCTTTCTCCATAGTTCTCATCTCCTTCTAATAGGCCACTTGGCTGGACGATGAGTTAACCTTGTTGTTGCTGGTTCACCTCGATCCCAAGTGGAAGCTTTAGGAGGGCAGGGATTGCTGTCTTTTGGGTCCTCATCTCTAGCGCCGTGCCTTGCATACAGCAGGTGTTCCATCAATGCAGGTTGCATGGAGGACTAAATACCTCTGAGCTGGCTGCCAGACCCCAGACCTTGACACCTCCTCCTGAGGTCACTTTGGTCTGCTGACTCCCAGCCTCCCCACTCTGCTCGTTCCCTCCTTTGCTGTCGTGGGTTCTTCAGAAAGGTGCAGCTGGCCTCCTCACTGCCTGTGAGGCTGCTCACATGGCCATGCCTGAGGACCAGCTCTAGGTTCTCCTCCCCAGCGGGAGGCAAAGGCCTGAGCTTTGTTCCTTGGTGTGCATCCTGCAGTGTGGTTCTGCCTGCCTAGCCCAGCCACAGGGTGCAGTGGGAACTACCACACCCCTGGGAGCTGCAAGTTAATTAGTGTAGGTGGAGCCAGCACTGGGTAATCACCAAATCCACTACCCATGGGCAGGCCTGTGCCAATCCTCAGACTTCCCGCATGGGGCTTTGAGGTGCCCTGGCCTGGCCTCTGCCAGTCTTGGCGGCTTCTCTCACCCCATGCCTCCTCCTCCTCCTCTCCTGCCTTCCCCTGCAGCTCAGATGTTTCTCGGAAGTGCAGGATTCCTGGGAGGCTCCTAGAAGATGTCCAGGTGTGGCCGGGCAGAGAGCATTTGTTCACTTCACAGATGTTCACTGGTGTCTTGTCTGGGCCAGGCACCAGGCACTGTGTTGGGTGCTGGGGTTCAGGGTGGACATGGCACCTGGAGCTTGCCTTTGAATTGAGAGAGGAGGTGAGAGACAGCACTTTGGAGGCAGACCAGCTGGATCTGAACCCCAGCTCTGTCACCGACTAGTTTTTGACCTTGAGTAACTTACTGAAGCTCTCTGAGCTTCACTTTCCTCATCTATAAAATGGGGATAAGCATAGGCCCTGCCACCCAGGGTATTTGTGTGAATTAAATACCCAGGGTATTTGTGTGAATTAAAATGGGAGCCAGGCATGGTGGCTCACACCTGTAATCCTAGCACTTTGGGAGGCCGAGGCAGGCGGATCACTTGAGGTCAGGAGTTCAAGATCAGCCTGACCAACATGGCGGAACCCTGTCTCTACTAAAAACACAAAAATTATCTGGGTGTGGTGGTGTGCACCTGTAATTTCAGCTACTCGGGAGGCTGAGGCAGGAGAATTGTTTGAGCCCGGGAGGCGGAGGTTGCAGTGAGCCGAGATTGCGCCACTGAACTCCAGCCTGGGGGATACAGCGAGACTCCCCCCTCCCCGGGGGGCTGGTACTGTGGACTCTCAGGTGGGAGGGACGAGCAAGTTTCCCAAATGAATTCCAGCTGTGGTTTCTTCGGTTGTACAGGACAAAGATCCAACTCACCCTGGCCTTTGTCAAAAGGGGATTCAGGGCAGGCTGGATTTGGGGCTGTGGAGTATCTCTTTGTGGCTCTGCTTGGCTTCATTTTGTGCAGGTTCCTTCCACGTCATCCACTCTTCCTGCTTAGCAAAAATGGCAGAGAAAAGACCACATTCCGTTTCCACTCGAGGGGAAGTGGTCTTCAGAGGACTCTGATTGGCCCACCCTGGTTCATGTGCTTATCCGTGAACCAATCAGTGCAACAAGGGACAGGGATATCCTGATTGGCCCAGCCTGGGTCATGTGCCTATCCGTGAACCAATGAGTGCTACCAGGGATGGGAGTATACTGACTGGCCCAGCCTGGGTCATGTGCCTATCCATGAACCAATGAGTGCTACCAGGGATGGGAGTATCCTGACTGGCCCAGCCTGGGTCATGTGCCCATCCAAGAGCCAATCAGTGTTAATCAGGGAGGAGTATTTTCATTGGCCAGCCTGAGCCATGTGCCTCACTTCTTTCCAAAACAAGGTGGAATTAGAAGGAAGTTTTTGGCCGGGCACGGTGGCTCATGCTTGTAATCCCAGCACTTTGGGAGGCCGAGGCAGATGGATCACCTGAGGTCAGGGGTTTGAGACCAGCCTGGCCAACATGGTGAAACCCCGTCTCTACTAGTAATACAAAAATTAGCCGGGTGTGGTGGCGGGCGCCTGTAATCCCAGCTACTCGGGAGGCTGAGGCAGGAGAATCGCTTGAACCTGGGAGACCAAGGTTGTAGTGAGACGAGATCATGTCACTGCACTCCAGCCTGGAGGACAGAGCGAGACTCCATCTCAAAAAAAAAAAAAGTTCCCAAAGGGAAGAGAGAGGCTGTTAGCAGGATAAGGTGAGCAAATAAACTGTGCTGGACATTCAGAAATGTAACTTCCAGGTCACCACCAGGGGCAGTTCTTCCTTGGTGGCTGTAGACATTGACCTCTGGGGTTCCCCCTTGCGGTTTTCAGGCTGTCTAGGCCACCCCTACTGATGGGAGTTCCCTGATTTCAGGACGTGGGAGGGTCTAGACTCGGGTCAGTGTCTCCCTGAGTGCTGGCTTTCTGTGGTGTTGTAGCTAGGACCCAGTGTGGTTGGAAGCTATCTGTCCCTTACAGGATGGTGTCCCTGTGGGAAGGCCCTGGCTACAGACTCCTGAGTGCACAAGGTCAAGGATCAGAGCCTCCCAGCTCCTGCCTGGGACGGCACAGCCACACTCCCAGGGAGCCTTTGGTCCTGTCCTGCCCACATGCAGGTTGGAGTGGCCGGTGGGCTCATGGGGGGCCTCCCTAATAGGAGGTGGGCTGCGTTCCTGCTGGCTGGCTTGTGGTTAGTGTTGGTCGATGAGTCAGTCAGATAGAGAGTGGGCCAGGCTGGCCGGGCACAGTGGCTCATGCCTGTAATCCCAGCACTTTGGGAGGCCGAGACAGGCGGATCACGAGGTCAGGAGATCGAGACCATCCTGGCTAACACGGTGAAACCCCGTCTCTACTAAAAAAAAACTACAAAAAATTAGCCGTCCTGGTGGCGGGCGCCTGTAGTCCCAGCTACTCGGGAGGCTGAGGCAGGAGAATGGCGTGAACCCAGGAGACAGAGCTTGCAGTGAGCCGAGATCGCGCCACCACACTCTAGCCTGGGTGACAGAGTGAGACTCCGTCTCAAAAAAAAAAAAAAAAAAAAGAGTGGGCCAAGCAGTCAGCAGGCCAGGCAGTCAGCAGGGCTGTGTGTCAGGGTCTTTCTGGAAATGCCTACAGATGAGTGGGCAATGCTTACATGAAATAACACAACTGTCAGAAACAATTTATAGCCATGTTCCCATGGAGCCAGGTCTGGTTATGACTCTGCGTGTTGCCTTCTGGCAAATGAGGTTTGTCACCTAATCATTGCGCTTTAGTACCTGATATGAAAACTAGCCCTGGAGCCTACTGGGTAAGGACACCATGGGGTTCCAGGCACCCAGAGGATGGCAGGGGTATGGGGAGGTGTGGACCTGGTGATGGTGGGAAACAGCATTAGTTGTCACCATGGAGGAGGCCGGGTTGTGGACATACACTTGTATTTCTTCTTCGGCTGCCTGCTTGGGCTCTAGAGGAGACCTGGAGCCCAGGCTGCCACTGCTGCAAGGGGCATTGACATTCTTGGAGGCCCCCACTCCCAGCCTTCTGTTTCCTGGATGTCACAGTTCTTCCATTCCATCATGAAATCCTGTCCAATTCCTAAGCGTGTGCTTGGCCAGGGGCTGGGGGTTACAGTGATCAGCCTTTAGCCTCTGCCTCTGCCGTTGTGCACCCCGTTAGTGTTTCTGTGTGTTATTGTGTACATTTTATTGCAAACACTGTGAAACAATCTCTTTCTTAGACACAACACTGGACAAGTAAGTCCAGTGATCAAACTCCTAGGAGAGCAACCTAGAGTTGTCTGTGATAGACACAGCCTTCAGAAAGGTGGAGTGGAGCAGCACCTGCTGCCCTTCTGTCTTCAATGTTTGGGATCAACAGGTGTGATGTTCATGTGACTCCTGGATTCCTGCCCCTTCACTGGCTGGTTAGGCCCCATGGAAACCATGCTCAGCTGGACTAGGGTGAGAGGGCCCCTCTAAGGGTTTACCCTGTGTTGGGACCAGGCCAGGTGCCTGCATACCCAGTCCCTTCACAGTCTACCTGGTTGTGGGGCAAGTTAGAGAGGGGTTCTTTCATGAGCTTTAGATAAGTGGCCATGGGAAGCGTGAGGAGTTTGAAAGAGTCAGATACTTTCAGAGTGTTGTCCCAGCTCTCCCCTCCATGGCCATTGGCTGGGCAGCTCTTCATATAGCTCTCAACTGTTTGTCAAGGGTCTGCAGTGTGGAGGTCTCCATGCTGGATGCAGGGGATATACCAGTGAATGAGAGAGACCTCATGAGTGTGTTTCTTCATGTCTAAAATAGGGACAGCAATGGCCACTTTCCAGGCTGGGGAAAACTAGAACAGTATGTCCCAGATTGAATTCTGTACAACTGATTTTACTGAATATTGTGGGAGAAAACAGGCTCTGTGGCCAAATACATATGACCCAACTAGATGCTTCTCTTGAGGACATCACCACCTACGTCAGCATATTTAAGGCTCTGAGAAGTCCTGCAGTAAAGAAGCCCGTTAACTTTTGTGAACTCCACGTTTGCAGGCTCAGTTGAACATGGAACTTTATTTGGCAGAGCACCTATTAACATCCTGTGTAATTAGTGCTTTGCAAAGCCCATTTTGGAAATGCCAAGGCAGCATATGTAAAATACCCCACAGAGTGCCCAGCACCTGGGAGGTACTCAATAACTGTGAGTCTTTCCCCCACTTCGCATCCTGGAGGAGGCAGAGGGATAAGGCAGCCCTGGCTGGCTGCAAATCAGCTTGGAGGAGACGACAGTAGCTAACACTCTGGTTTTAATGGTTATAGCAATGAAAGTCTAAGTGAGTTTAATTTTAAAAGGCAAGGAGTGATTTCCCCTATGCTCTGCCAAAATGGGACTTCATAAATATTACAGCAGGATGTGCTAGGTGGTGGGCACATCTCCTGATTGAGCAAAATCTCTGCAAAGCACCATGCAGCAGCAAATGGCTCCTCCCAAACCACACTCCTATTCTTGTTTAGCAGGACGTGCCACTTGACAGATTTACCTGCCAGCACCGCCGGCTGGCCAGGAGATGGCAGTGGATTTAACAGGCCTGTGTTCTGGAAGTGGGGAGGGACTGAGGCTGTGGGAGGGCTCTGCAGACCCAGCCACATCCTCAGCCTCCCAACCATGGTCCATTATCAGGGAGCCTCAGTTTCCTCCTCTGCAACATGGGGATGATTATGCCCAGCATTGTGTGTGCCTTGAAGTAGGGACTGCATCTTTCTCCCCTATGTCCCCAGAACCCAGCACAGATGAAAGTCAGAATTGGGTTTTGAAGGTTGAGTAGGAGTTTCTTATGCATTCAGTAGAAGGGCATTTAGACAGATAGCCCTAAAATGCCTTTCTTGTACTTCACGTATAAAGGTGTGGAGGCCTGAAAAAGTCTGACATGTGACACGAACCATAACCAGGCAAGGAGTGTTAGTCATAATTCAGCAAGTGACAGAAAACCCTTTTCACTTGGGTTGCTTAGGGCAACCTTGGGGATCTGCTTTCTGTGCCAGAAGAGACACCTGGAAGGAAAGCATGGTGCATGCGGAGACAAAAGCGATCCCCACCCCCATCCACTCTGGGAACTGCTTCACTTCATCTAGACAGCCAGCAGCAGCAGTAAATGAGGGAGATGGAACGTGTTATTTTAATTATATACTCTCACCACCTAATTATAATTTTAATTGATATGTGAGCAGGTGCTATGCTCTTCAAAGCAGTTTAAGGCGGGCATATTCCCCGGAAATGGAACACAGGTTGTTCTATTCATTAGTCAAGCAGATGGATAGGCCAGGGGACTAGGGGGCCAGGTGGGAGGAGGCAGCCTTTGCCCTGAGTGATGTAGGAGGTGAGGGGCTTCCCCTGGCCAGACAGAGCACAGCTTGAGGGAAGAGGAGAGAAGGGAGGGAGTGGCGGCTGGCATCCAGTGCTAGTGGGTTGATTCATTTATTCATTCAGCTATGCAGTTGACCCTTAAACAACATTGGTTTGAACTGTGTAGGTCCATTTACACAAGAATTTTCTTTCTCCTCTCCCAACCCTGAGATAGCATAACCAGCCCCTCTTATTCCTCCCCCTCAGCCTACTCAATGTGAAGACAACAAGAATGATGATCTTTATGATGATCCACTTCCACTTAATAGTGGAATAGTAAATATACTTTCCCTCTTCCTTATGATTCTTTTCTCTAGTTTATTGTAAGAATACAGTATATAATACATTCAACATGCACAAGTATGTGTTAATAGACTGTTTATGGTATCAGTAAGGCTTCCGGTCAACAGTGCATTATTAGTGGTTAAGTTTTTAGGGAGTCAAAAGTTGTACTCAAATTTTTGACTGCATGAGGGGTCAGTGCCCCAACCTCTCATTGTTCAAGGGTCAACTGTACTTTCAACAAACATTTGTTCACAGCTTGCTGCAAGGCAGGCTCTCTGCTAAATGCAGGGGATTCCAGGATGGCTCCAGCACAACTCCTTTCCTCAAAATGTTCCCAGTCTAGTGGGGAAAGTGTAGATGTGGAAACAAATATTTATGGTTCATGGAATGAATGGGAAATTATCCTAGAAGCAGCATAGACTGGCGGGAAAGTTTTGCTGTCTAGTGAAGTTAGGGAAGGCTTCCTGAAAGACACTTTAGTTGGGGTTTTGAAATGTGGATAGGAGTTGACCAGGTTGCCTGAGATGAGGGATAAGAGATGGTGGTGGGAGATGGCATTCTAAGCAGAGATGAGAAACCTCCATCTGTGGGGTGTGCAGGGAGTGCCTGGAGGTTTGCTGGAGCACTGGCCTGATGGGAGATCTGGTGGGAGATGAGGCTGGAGGTTTGAGTGGTAGGTGGGTCTCCCAGGAGCAGGAGCTGGACCCCGTACTGACTGACAGCAGAGAGGAGCTGGGAAGGATTTGAAGCTGGGAGTGATGTGATGGGTTTGTGTTTCTGGGAGGCCACCCTGATGGAAAGTGGGCTGGACAGGCTGATGGTGCAGCCAGGTGGAGAAGCGAGGAGGGGCTGTGTGAAGGTCAGAGCAGGAGCTTGGAGGTTGGCTTCTGGGTATTGGAGTGAGGGAAGGGGAAGATCAGGGTGAAGGTCACGTCCATGCTTGGGCCTCAGGGAGGCCATCTTTGAGATAAGGAGTCAGGGAGGAGCAGGGGAAGATGTGAGGTCAGTGTAGACCATGGAGTTTGGGGTACTTGGGGGACCTGGGTGAAGCCTCAGGAGGAGAGGGGTGTGCTGGAGGCATCACTTCGAGAGTCACTGTGGGAAGGCAGGGAAGGAAGCCCCAGAGGGGATGAGGCAGAGGCCTGGGACACAGTGTCAGTTCCAGGGAGCTGAGTCCAAGTGGGAGTTTGGCTTTTAGGAGGCTTATTGGGGGTGACATTGGGATCTTCACGTGGGGAAGGCAGGGAAAGGAGTCAGGCCAGGCAGGACACAGGCCAAGGGGTGAGAGGCCTTCCCAGGGGAAGCCCCAGCAGACCCCTGGGAGCTCTGAGGCTGAGTGGCCCTTCAGAGGCGTTCTGAGCTGCAGGGAGAGGGTTGGACCCTTCATACTTCATGCCGCTGAATCCTAGGGGGTCCATCTAGAATTCTCCTTCAGGAATGCATCTTCTTCCTCTCCAGGGGCTGTTCTTGCCCTCCCTTCACCGTCCTGGGGTAGCCCCCTCCTCCAGCAGGAAGTTGGCCTGGATTCTGGAGGGATCAGGGAGGGGCTGTTAGGAAGCCAATCCAGCCATGGAGGTGAGGAGGCCAGGGATGGCCCCTCTGGGCCCCACCCTGCCACTGGCCAGCTGCATGACCTCGGGGAAGTCACCCCTGGCCTGGACTCCGGGTTTCCCATCTCTGAAACAAATGGTCTTGCATTGGCAGGTGCTGTGGTGTTGCAGGTGTGCCCTGAGCCCTGCAGCCTCCGTCTGGTCTGTCCTGACTGTCAGTTTCTGCTTTCTGTGTCATTCCTGTCCAACAGGATGGCCAGTGTCTCAGGCAGTAGGCCCATGTCTGATGCATCTCTGCACACCATACAGTGCCCAGTCTGACCTGGCAGAGACAGCGGCTGGATGCCCATCGCTGGAGAATAGGCAGTGGCTTTGCTTTTACTGAGCGCTTGTTCTGTGCCAGACCAGTTACTAGCAGTAGGTGTATGTTTCTCACGGCAACTTGTGTGCAGATCAGGAAATGGAAACTCAGGCACTTGGTACCTGCCCCAGGGACCAGAACTGGGATAGAAGTGACTGCTGAGCTGGGGACCCAGGCTTGGTGACTCCAAAGTCTGAACTCTTTCTGTTCCCCCTGCTCCTGCGGTCCCAAGGCAGTGTTTTGGGGAGGCTAGGAGTCTCTGTCTCTCCAGCCCTGTGCAGTGGAGGGCACTGGTGGAATGTCTGGTGCTGTGTTGACTCCAGCCCTCCAGCTTCCAATGGGGTTGTGGGCACTTTGTACACCTTGTGGGGAGGGTGGGGGCATCACCATCGCTACCAAGCCCACATACTGCTCTGGGCCACCACCTTGGCTGCACATGGAGCTGCTCAGGCTCAGCAGGTAGTGGCCTCCCTGGGTAGTTGGGGGAGGAGGGCTCTGCAGGCTGGGAGGCCCTGTCAAGACGGCTCTGTGTGCCCCCTGCCCCAGCCAGGGCTGTCTAGCATGGGAGTCCAAGGCTGGAATGCCCAGTGAGAACCTAGGAGCCACTTAAAGAGGCCATGGTACTCTGGGCGGCTGGCAGAGAGGTGAGGGGTGGGGGAAAGGTGGAATTAGCAACACATCCCGTGAGCCAGGCCAAGCCAGCTGCTCTAGATGGGTGACTGTGATCAGCGATGGGCTTCCACATGCCTCCTGCATGTGCCAGCCCTGCCACAGCCTCCCCGGATTGTTTATGGTGGGACCCTAGCGGCCCTTCTCTCATGGTGTTCCTGGGGAGGCCTGGGGCATGCAACCTGCCCTTCCTGTTCCTTCCTTGCTCACTAGTCCTGGCCTCCAGGCCCTCCTGCCCCTTGGCTGTGGGAACTTGCCGTGGTCCCCCAGTTCTCTGAGGCTAAGCTCCTGCAAGGTGACATCAGTGAGGTGAGCCATCACCCACCAGGGCAGTTGTACCAGGTCTGTGGTGTGCCCATGTGCAGCGGGCTTCCTGGACGTGCTGCTCCTGTCTTATGTGGCTTGTATTTGCCAGGAAACCTACTTCCCTCTGCATCTGCCCTCACCTGAGATTTGCTGTGAGCTGCACCAGGATTAATTTCTAGCTTCTCTTCTTCCTGGCTACATGGCCTCACACAAAGTATGAAGCTGGTCTTGGCCTCTACTTGCTACTCGGCCCTGTGGGGACGGACCCTGATGGCAGCCTGTGGTTGGGGCAAGAACGGGGTGAGATGCTATTCCCAATGCTTGGTTAGGGCTTGGAAATGGGCGCAGCCACCATCAATGTGACTGTGCAGTCTCCAGGGGTCTGCTCCTGGCCATCTGTCCTGAGCCCTGGGCTGTGGGTGGGCTTGCTGGAGGGGAACTGAAAGAGGGAAACGTGTCCAGCCCTGGTAGCATTGCCGGCCTGCTGGACCCAGGTCCAAACTTGTGGGGTGGCCAGGACCTCCTGCCTTCTGCAGAGGCCTCCTTTGCCTGCCTGAGGAGCTTGAGGGGAGAGGAGCCCCAAGGAAGGCTGGTAAGAGGGTAGGGAGGAAGGGAAATTGGCACACTGCAAGAGGGAAGGATATGAACCACCCCCGAGGTGGGAATGGTGAGCCTGGGGTCAGCAGGAAGGGCTGAGCCCCTCCCCAGGGCTGGGGATGCAGAGGAAACAGAGATGCGGTCCTGCCCTGGGGGAGTCACGGTCTCATCCATGATACAGGCCCTGATGCCTGACTCTACTGGGATGGGGGAGGGGAAGGACTTCATGGGGAGGCAGCACGGGCGGAGGAAAGTCCTGCTGGCCAGCTCAGCATGCAGGGAGGGAGCCCATCCTCGAGATCAGAGCTTGGGAAGTGGCGCAGGAGCTGAGGAGAGGGCCGTGCTGGTCAGTATGTGGGGTGGGTCATGCTTGGCCTCACAGGCTGGCCTGGAAGGGCACCAGTGATGCCAAACCGTGATGTGGCCTGGTTTGCTTCAAGGGAGGTAGCCACCTCCAACTTCGTAAGGAAGATCCAGGCTCTGGGTCCTTGGGGTTGGATTCTGAGTTGTCCAGAGTGTGAGCAGGGGTAGACTGGCAGGCCAATTTGAGCAGAGACCCCCAGCAGGGCCCCTCTGCTGAGACTTTGTGTCTGGGACCTCTGGGTTCTGCCATTTGGCTGGTTGGGGGTCAGGGGTCAGTCAGTGAGTGTGGACCAGGGGATGGTCACAGAAGGTAGCATATATGTTCAGAAAGGTCATTTGGGTCATTCTCTATTGCCAGATGAGGGAGTCTGCACACTCGGCCCACCCCTATCCTTTGACCAGTAGGCAGGGGGCTCCTTGCCAAAGCCCTTCCCAGGGCAGAACCACAGGCTCTGGTCCATGGACATCAGCGGTCCCCCTTCCTCCTGGCTTCCATGGAGGCATATTGGGGTATTCACCCAGTAACCACATGGGCTGTAGACACCTGGCTAGTTGGGGTTGGCGATTGTTTGTAACCACAGCATGTTCACTTGCCTTGGAGGGCCCTAGAGGAGGGCCCATGGTGTGACAGCTGGGGAGAGGTGGCCTGTCCAAGGCAACCTGGTGGACCCTGCAAGCAGGCAGCATGCATGTCTGTGGTCAGCGGGGCTGGCCAGGGCAAGGGAACCAGACAGCCGCTTTATCACTTTACACTGGAGGGCTCGGGAGAGATGCCCTGAAGCTGTCCCTGCATGTGGGAGGCGATGCTGGCGGATATTTGTCTCACACCCCTGCTTCATTCTCTGAGCCAGGGCTTTGCTTTCCTCCTGGCCTTCTTGGATATGGTCACCCAGCCCATAGTGACAGGGCTTCTGGGCTTGAAAGACACTCAGTCCTTATAGCCTTGGGTGTCCCCAGTTCAGCCCTCAAAATCCCAGGTCTTGGACTTACTCTCTTGTCAAGTGCTATACAGGGAGGTAGAGGCTGGGGATGGGGTGACTCGGGGGTCCTGGGAGGGCCTTAGAGCTAAAGGGCCTCATGCAGAGTCCCCAAGTCCTGGGAGTCTCACAGCTTACAGGAAAGGTGAGTCTGAGCATGTTGGTAGGGGTTGGGGGGCGGGGAACGGGGGTCTTGCCAAGCACACATAGAGTTCCAGGGCTCACCCTTGACCTGTGAATCAATTCTGGGGATGTGAGATAATCTATATGGATTAATGGAGAGTGCGGCACCAGCCAGCTGCACATAAAAATGCTTCCTGAATTTTTCTGATTGTAGAAGCAATATGCGAGTATCACGGAAAAATGAGGACATGCAGAAAAGCTCATGAAAGTGCTTTCGGTACCTGGCAAGATAAATGCTGCCAGGAACCCAGCCATGCAGAGCACCACTGCTCACGGCTTCCAGCCTCTCCTCTTGCAGGCTTCTTCACATGGCTGAGCGCATACCATTCACTCAATTTTGTCTTCAGCCTTCAACCTTAACACTTTTATTTCTTTAAATGTCACAAATAATACACAAACACGTCTCATTATGAAAGACTGAAGAAATAATTAAAAGAAACAAAAGGCCCATTTCCTGCCTCAGAGGGAAAACTGAAATTAGCTTGCTCTGTATTCCTGCAGAACTTTCCCTCGGTGTTTACATTTAGAGAAATGTAACCTACACACAAAACAGAATAAAGAGTTTTGCTTTCTTTTTGTGTGTTTTGTATATATAAATAATGCTGACTACACATATTTATTGCACTTGCTTGTTTTCATGCACCAATGTCTTGGTGGGCTTGCTGTGCTATTTCATATAAATCCACCACATTTCAAACAGAGTTTCATGACATACATGAAACCGTTAATACATATTTAACAGATTCCCCCTCTTAATAGACAGGTTGTTTTTAATTTGCACAATAACAAACCATAGTGTCATGGAAATCCTTATATATGCCTGTGTATCTAGGTAGACTCTAAGATGTGGAATTGCTTGTCTGAATAACATGCATATTTAATTTAAAAATAGCTTCTGCCAAATTGTCTTCCAGAAAGTGGAATTAATTTGCACACCCAGCGACAGGGTAAGAAGAGCACCCACTTTTTCACATTCTTGCCAACACTTGATATTATCAGTCTTAATTTTTGTCAATCCAATGGCTAAGAGGCGGTACCTCATTGTTATTTTCTTTTCCATTTCCCTAATTACTGTGAGCCTTCTCTTCTACCTAACACATGCACTTCTAGCAGATCTTGTTAACAGAAATATCATCTTGTTTAATTTATTTGTCCTAAGAGTTCACTGCAAACACAATTAACAATAGCATTCTTCTCCAGTAAGATACAGCATTTAATGAGCTCAGTGATAAAACTTCTGAAAGAGCAGTATGTAGGTGTCCATGACTCAATATTGGCATTGATTGATTGTGAGTGCTATTGTTCTCATGTGGGTTTGCTCTGCTTTTTGACTGCTTGTGGGAATTCTTTAAGATGCTGTTGTCCAAGGGTGGGGTCTCTGGCAGTGGGCAGGGTAAAGTCTGCCATCCTGATGAGGGCATGCTAGGTAGAGATAACTAACATATAACCAGTGTTACAGCAAGACCCTTGGATCCTCTAAGCAGTGGGATTTTAGGCTCCATATCTAACTCAAAATAACAACAGCAGTAAACTATAGCATAAATGTAAGGATGTCCAACAAAGGTGTTCATTTTCACAGATGACTTACTTTGAAATCAAATTCTTTTTGTTGTTGTTGTTGTTTTTGAGATGGAGTGTTGCTCCGTCGCCCAGGCTGGAATGCAGTGGTGCAGTCTCCTCTCACTGCAACCTCTGCCTCCCGGGTTCCAGTGATTCTCCTGCCTCACCCTCCCAAGTAGCTGGAATTACAGTCGCTGCCACCATGTCTGGCTAATTTTTGTTTTTTTAAGTAAACACAGGGTTTCACCATGTTGGCCAGGCTGGTCTCGAACTCCTGACCTCAGGTCATCCACCCGCCTTGGCCTCCCGAAGTACTGGGATTACAGGTGTGAACCATTGCGCCCGGCCAAAATAAAATTCTTTTAAAAATGTGTTCTTGTTTTAGGGCCCCACTTGGCTGGTTTCCTCCTGGGTAACCTGGCACCTGCTCCACTCTCATCTCCAATTTACCGTGTGATGTGCCCACAGCTGTGGCCCACGCCTCTGATGTTATGTGCATCCGTGGGACTTCAGCTCCCTGATTATTGAAACCTGGCACCATTTGCTTGGTCCAACAGTACTCCATTGCTTCTCTTCTAATGGCAGATTGTTCTTCTCTTTATTTGATGCTCTTTGGTCTCTCTGTGGCTCTAAATTTTAATTTTGGTCTTATGGACGATTTGAGCTGCCTTCTACTTTTTCATTAAAGTTTCCCTCCGATTTTTCAGAATTTGTTCATGTGGTTCAGACCGTTTTACCCTTCTTCAAACTTTCATACATTTGATTAGGTAAATAAGTGCCCAGTAAATGCATGCAATTCTTGTGAATAGACACTAGCTACCTGTCATCCACTACTGTTGGCAGTTATACATGAAAATGTGTGTCTGTCAGTGGGTGCTTTGAATACATAGATAAGGCAGGAGCTCCCATCTTCACAATAGGAACAGTTACCAACCCGGGGCATAGTGTGTCTCCCCATTTATTTTGGGTCTCTTTAATGCTTTTAGTAAAGTTTTATGTTTTTCTTTGTGTAGGTCCCGCACATTTCTTACTAGGTTTATCCCCAGGGATTTTATTGATTTTATTTCTAATACAAATGAGCTTTCTTTTAGATTACATTTTCTAATTGGGAGTGCTCCCATACACGAAAGCTATTGATTTTTGCATATTGATTTTATATCCCTGAGTTTTGCTAAACTCTTGTATGAGTTCCAATAGTTTATTAGTTAATTCTCTTGGAGTTCATAGGTAGATACCTATATTTGCTACAAATTATGTCAATTTTTTTCTGTCCTTTTTCAACACTTGTCCATATTTCTTTTTCAGGTGCTGTCACGTTGTCTGGGACAATGCTAAATATTTTTAGTGGTAGAACATTCTACAGTTTCACAGTTAAGTGTGATGCTTGTTGTAGGTTTCTAGGAGATGTCCTTTATCGGGTTAGGGTTGTTACTTTTGATCCCTAGTTTACCAAGAATTTTACAAAGAGTATGATTTTAGCCACATTCCAATAGGTGCTCAATTCAAATTAATTTGTGAATAGTTTGAAAGTTCTCTTGTTATGTTCATTTAAGCCAGCAGGTATAAAAAAGAATGTTTTAAGTGTTCTAAGTAGATAGATTGGGAAGGAGGTTTCTTTTATTGTTAATTCCTAGTCTTATTGCATTGGACTTCATTAATGCACAATGAATTTTTGAATACCTTTTTCTTAAGGATTTTACTGAGATTTATACCATGGGAAGTTGGGTATACATGGAAGACTGTGCTGTCTCTTTTGGGTCTCAAGAGAGGGAGCATAAGTGGAGGTTGAGTGTACGGGCTTTGAGGCCAGTTCCTGACTTGAACCCCAGCCCTGCCTCCTGCTGGCCGCAGGGTGGTGAGTTGCTGGAAATCAGTTTCATCATGTACAATGCGTGGGATAGTAGTGCCTACTTCATGGCACTGTGTAAGGACGATATTAGTTAATATATGCAGAACTTTAAACCAGAACTTAGAATAGAAGTATTTAATACAATATTGTTAGATAAATGTATACAAGTGAGATGTGCAAATCTTTCATATTATTTTGTCTTTTGTCTTTTTTTTTTTTTTTCTTTTTTGGGAGAACGGGGTCTCGCTATATTGCCCAGGCAGGTCTCGAACTCCTGGGCTCAAGCTATCCTCCTGCCTCTTGCCTCCCTGAGAGCTGGGATTACAGGCGTGAGCCACCGTGCCTGGCCTCTTTCATATTATTTTTTGCTCACTGAATCTGAAAGAAAAATGTTAAAATCATCTTTAAGATTGTGGATTGGTTGGTTTCCCCTTCAATTATTGTTAATTTTGCCTTATCTATTTTGAAGCTGTGTTGCAAGGTTCATATAGTGTCATGACTGTTATATTTTTGGTGTAGGTGGTGTCTTTTATCAAAATGAACTCTCTCTCCCTGTTCCTTTGAGTGCTTCCACCTTGAATTCTGTTTTGTCTGATAAACATCCCCTTTTTCTGGTTATTTTTTGCTAGGTGTTGTTTTTCTCATCCTATTATCTTGAACCTTCCTGGGTGTTTGTTTTGTATCTTTTGTAAAAAGTTATGTCAAAAGAAAAAGTTATGTCATGATGAAAAAAAATCTCATCTGTTTATTGAAGGTTTTATTAGCATAATTTAATCTATTTACTTTTATTGAGATGGTTGATATGCCTGGACTTTTCCTTGCCATTTTATTTTGTGTTTCTTGTTTGCTATGCTTTCTTGTGCTACTTTTGCCCTTTCCTGCCTTTTATTGAATCAATTGTGTTTTCTTTGTTCAGGTTTTTGTTGCTTAAAGCAGTTTTCTCAACAGCGGCCCTGTGTCCTTTGGGTGGGACTGTTCCTTGGGCTGTGGGAGCCTTTACTGCACCACAGGGCGTTTGGCATCCCTCACCCTGGACACTAAGCTACAGCAGACTCCAACAATCTTGTGACAACCAAAAAGTCCCCTCCCCCTTTCTCCCAGTGGAGAGCCATCCACTAAGTGTTCAATAATACATTACATGTTTGTTTTTCTAGTGACTGCTTATATGTTAAAGATACCTTTATGTTTACACGTGTCTCTCAACATATAATCAGTGTCTCCTGGAACAAATTGAGACCTTTCTATGCCTCAGTGTCCTTCTGCCCTGAGCTGTATCACTGCCTAACATGAGGCCAGCTGGGATTTTAGTTCCAAATTTTAATACTTAATAAAAGCCATTTTTTTTTTTTGAGACGAGTCTCACTCTGTCACCAAGGCTGGAGTGCAGTGGCACAATTTCGGCTCACTGCAATCTCTGCCTCCTGGGTTCAAGCGATTCTCCTGCCTAAGCCTCCTGAGTAGCTGGGACCACAGGTGTGCACCACCATGCCCAGCTGATTTTTGTAATATTAGTAGAGATGGGGTTTCACCATGTTGGCTGGGCTGGTCTCAAACTCCTGACCTCAAGTGACTCGCCCACCTTGGCCTCCCAAAGTGGTGGAATTACAGGTGTGAGCCACCATGCTGGGCCTCAATAAAGTTTTAATGATAAGTTTTAATTTTTTCTCACTACTGCTTTTGCATTCCACATTATGTTCTTTGATTCATTTTTTTAAATTGTGGTAAAATGCATGTCACATGATTTTAACCATTTTAAACTATACATTTCAGTGACTTCCAGTACATTCCAGTGTTGTGCAACCATTGCCACCACCTAATTCCAGAACATTTTCATTATCCTGAGCAGAAACCCTGTACCCATTGAGCAGTCAGTCCAATTTCCACTCCCCCGGCCCCTGGCAGCCACTCACTTCTCTGCTCTCTGGATTCATTTTTGTGGTTGCTGGAGCACACCGTTTGGTAATTCTTTCCAAGAGGGTTTGTGGTGGTGAACTTTCTGTATCTTCACATTTCTGAAAATGCCTGTTTCCTTCCTAAAAGCTGAGTAGAGAATTTAAGGTTTATGCCATTTCTCTCCTAAGCTCTTTGGAGATATTGTTTCATTGACTTGTATGCATCCATGTCCTCAGGAACAGTGACTGCTAAGTCAAATACAGTGTGTGCTCTGCCCCAGCGCTTTATACATAGTAAGTCATTTAATTCTGCTGACAACTCTGTGAGGTCAGGGCTGCTCCCCACATAACAGGCAGAGAAAGTGAGGCTGAGTGAAGAGAAGCCCCACATGCCCTCAGCTAGGAAAGAGGCCACCCCGGCTCTCGAGAAGTTGCCATCTACCAGTTCAGCTTCTGCTCCTCTGTAGGCAGGCTGTGTTGTTTTCTGGGATAATTTGGCATTTTTCCTTTCTCCCTTTGATTTTTATTTTTTCTTTTTCATATAGAGCTTGCTCTGTAACTCAGGTTGGAGTGCAGTGGTGCAATCTCAGCTCACTGCAACTCCTGCACCTCCTGGGTTCAAGTGATTCTCCTGCCTCGGCATCCCGAGGAGCTGGGATTACAGGTGTGCGGCACCACATCTAGCTTTTTTTTTTTTTTTTTTTTTTAAATATATTTTTAGTAGAGACAGGGTTTCATCATGTTGGCCAGGCTGGTCTTGAACTCCTGGCCTGAAGTGATCTGCCTGCCTTGGCCTCCCAAAGTGCTGGGATTAAAGGCATGAGCCACCGTGCCTGGCTGTCCCTTGGATTTTGAAATTTCACCACTCTGTGCCAAATATTTATTTTTATTATTTATTTATTTATTTATCTTTATTAAAAAAAATAATTCAAGGCCGGGCATGGTGGCTCACACCTGTAATCCCATCACTTTGGGAGGCCAAGGCGGGTGGATCACCTGAGGTCAAGAGTTTGAGACCAGCCTGGCCAACTTGGTGAAACCCCATATCTACTTAAAATACAAAAATTAGCTGGGCATGGTGACGTGTGCCTCTAGGCCCAGCTACTTGGGAGGCTGAGGCGGGAGAATTGCTTGAACCAGGAGGTGGAGGTTGCAGTGACCCGAGATCATGCCACTGCACTCCAGCCTGGGCAACAGAACAAGAATCTGTCACAACAACAACAACAACAACAACAACAACAACAACAACAAAACAATTCTACTTTGCATGTGGTAGGTTCTGTCAATTTGAGGACTTGTGTGTTTCTGCATTTTCTTTTCTAATTTCCCATATTCTCTCAGGTCTCTTTTTGGAATTCCTTTTAGGTGGTGGTTGGAGCTTATATCCTTCATGTCTTTTAATTTACTTTTATCCTTTCCATCTCTGGGTTTTTATGCCATCTGGGAGAGTTCCTATCTCAGCCCTCTAGGTGACTAATTTGATCTTCATCTGTTCCATGCTGCTATTCAGCCCCTTTTTAAACTTTAATGATGAAATGTTTGGTTCCCAGATCTAGTTCATTCGTTTTAAATGGATGTGATGGCCTCTCCCCTCTCTCTCTGTTTTCTCATTCAAAGTGTCGTTCTGCTTGTCCTAGTACCCAAGTCCTCAGGGGTGTGTTTGTTTAGCAGATGAGTTTGGTGTGCCTCTTTCGATGTGTAATCTTCTTAATAAGGTGGGTGATTCTGGGTTGCCTGCTTGTCTTTGTGTTTGAAGGTTTCTCTTGTCCTATCTGTGAGGCTGAACTCACATACTGGATGGGGAGAGCTCTGCACTGTGGTGCCAGCTGGAGCAGATCCCAGTCTTTGGCTGTGGGCTCCACTGACCTCCTGTGTGTTGGTGCCACTCGAGGGCTGTCTCCCCTACTCCCTGCTTCTGCCTGCGGGCAGCTGCTTTTGCAGGTCACTGCCTGGCATCATGGCCCTGACAGCCACCCTCACATTTGATTTGGGGCTTCTTCTGGGTCCTCATTTGCTGGGCTTCCCAGATTGGAGCTGCCAGCTTCGTGGCAGCCCTCTCCTAGGTATGCTTTGCCCTGTGGTGCCATTTCCAATCCGAACCCATCAACCTTCTGCCTTGCAAGCGTTCTTCATGATTTCTGCCCTAGTAAGAACCTCATTCTTCTTCTTTTTTAAAAAATCCAGCTCCTGCAGGAAAGAACCCCATTCTGGTTTTTCAGCACTGCTATGGATTTTTAAAAAAGTGTTTATGTTACTTTTAGGGTTTTGTATTGGGAAGAGGCAGAATGTGACCCTAGGCCACCATTTTGGCCCAATCTCTATTCATTTTTACTGGATGACCTTGTTGCAGAAGAGATTTATAATGTGGCCCATCATTTCATATAATTACCATGCTATGGCAATTATTTCCTGGGTCATTAAAATTTCTTCATAATCACTATTTTAATTACTGCATAATATTTCTTCTGGTGGGTATATCTGAATTGACTTAGCTGTTTCCTTTTTCTTCCCAACATTTGTTTTTTTGCTTTTTTTTTTTTTTGAGACGGAGTCTCACTCTGTCATCCAGGCTGGAGTGCAGTGGCGCGATCTCGGCTCACTGCAAGCTCTGCCTCCCAGGTTCACGCCATTCTCCTGCCTCAGCCTGCCGAGCAGCTGGGACCACAGGAGCCCACCACCACGCCCAGCCAATTTTTTGTATTTTTTAGTAGAGACGGGGTTTCACCGTGTTGCCAGGATGGTCTCGATCTCCTGACCTCGTGATCCACCCACCTCAGCCTCCCAAAGTGCTGGGATTACAGGCGTGAGCCACCGCGCCCGGCTCTTCCCAACATTTTACTATAATAAAAAAACGTGCCACAATGAACATCTTGTGCTTGAAATGTTGTCCATGTTTGGAACATTTTCCTGAGGTACAGTCCTAAGGATGTGTGTGTGTTTGTTAAAATGTACATAACATTTACCATTTTAGCCATTTTAAGTGTACAGTTCAATAGCATTAATTCACATTCTGTGCAACCATCACCACCATCCATCTCCAGAACTTTTTCATTTTCCCAAACAGAAACACTATAGCCCTTAAACAGTGACTCCCCATTCCTTCTTCCACCAGCCCCGCAAAACCACCATTCTTTCTGTCCTTCTGGCTTTGACTACTCCAGATATTTCATACAAGTGGAATCATATAGTACTTTTGTGACGTGCTTACTTCAGTTAGCATGAGGTTTTCAAGGTTCATCCATCGTGCAAGTGTGTGTTTGAAATGCCCATTCTGTCGCCCCTACCTCCTGGCTGCCCTCCCTGAGATCCACCCACTACAATGTTTGGGAATGCACAATAATCTTTCAGGAGGTGGCCTGGGTATCTCTCTTCATCCCTGTGCAGAAGGGTTCTTCCCGGAGACTCTGCCGTCTTCATTCGCTTAGTGATTCATCTCAGAGCTAGAGCCGAATGAAATGGATTTCGTTCCCAGCAGGGCTAGTTTGAAAGTTTGTGCTCATAAACTTGCTTTACTGTAATCTATAAATTGAGTTTTTGCACTCTGCCGGCTCTATTTCTCCCACCTCTGCCAGACGTATTGCCACATTGGGCCGCTGGGCCCAGGCACGAGGGGAGGCCCCAGGATGCTCTGTGTCTATGGAAGTGCAGCAGGGATTGGTGATGGTGAGGGGGTGTGGTTTAAACATGTAATTGCATTTCATTACTTGGTTACTGCTGCTGCTGTCACCGAGGGAGCTAGGGAGCTCCTAGTACAGGTGCTTGTCACTGCAGTTCGTGTTCTAATATCTGATCTTAGGAGGGAATTTGATAGAGTAGAAGGAGGAGAGGAGGAGGGGCAGCCCCTGGGCACCCTGGACTGCAGATCCTCCTGAAAGCCATCAGCAGTGCCTTCACCACGCTCCCTGTCCTCATCAGCAACTTCTGCTGACACCAGGATTGCCCACCTCCCAGATTGTCTCATGGAAGCCTCTGAGGCAGCTGCTACTATTTATTGGAACCTCTTTGCCTAAAGTCATAGCTGGAGTGTGCTCCCCGTGGCGGGATGGGTGCTTTACCCACAGGAGTGAGGGAAGAGGGGAGGGTAGCTGGAGTTTTCCCGGGGCCTGGGGCAGGGGGAGGGGATCCCACCCCTTTTTCCCAGGCCAGGCAGAAAAGGGTGGAGGCAACAGCTGGAGACCTGGATTGCAGTCCTGGCTCTGCAATCCTGGCTGAGTGACCTGGGATGAGCTGCTTAACCTCTCTGACCTTGTCCCTCTCACTGTAACACCCCTAGGCTGTGGCCAGGTTGGGTGAAGCTAGCACTTCAGGCTGGTCTCCATACTTCTATTCCCAACACAGTTGTCAGAGTGAGCCTTTGAAAATAAAGGGAGGCTGTGACTCTTCTGCTTACAACCCACCATGGCTCCCCATTTCCCTCAGAGTCGAAGCCCAAGAGACCCTCATGATCCTGTCTCGTTTTGGCCTCATCTACTCCCTTTCTCCCTGAGTGCCTCCCCTTCAGCCACAGTGGCCTAGTCCTTGCTCCTGCAGCACCCAAGGTGTGGTCCAGCCTCAGGACCTCAGAGTCTTTGCACTCCCAGTTCCCCCCACCCTGAATGCCCTTTCTGGGACATTCATATGTCTTCCCTTCTACCTTCACCGTCTCCGTGAGACCTACCTTAAGCCCCATCTTAAAATCCATGACAAGCCCCATTTTCCTATTTCCTGATCTGTTTTTCCATAGAGCTTCTCACCCGGCACTCATGATGTGTATGTATTTACTTGTTTAGTTTTTAGTGCTTTCTCTCCTGCTAGAACGGAGCTCCATGAGAGCAGGTTCTAAATCTGGTTCTCAGATGAATCCGAAGCGCTTGGTGACCAGTAGGTGCTTAGTTGAATGAATGAATGAATGAGTGAATGAATGAATGAATGAGTGAATGAATGAATGAGGGAGTGAATGAGTGAATGACTATCTAGCAGATTGCCCTGCCTATGGTAGGGTCTCAGCAAGAGTGGGTTCCTCTTCCCTGCTGTCCCTCACCCTGCCATGTCCTCAGGCTCAACTTCTGGCTCCAGGGACGGACAAGGAGGATGCCAGGCCTAGCCTGTGTGGGTTCTCTTGTCCTCAGGCCCTGGGGCATCCCCAGGACATCAGAAGTGGGCTTTTCATAGCAGGAGGGGGCCGTAATCTGAGCTTTACTCCCAACCTGTCAGCCTGTGTGGACCCCTGGTGTGGGCTGGCCCTGGCAGGCAGAGGGCAGGACATTCGGAGTAGCCACTGCAGCAGAGCACAGAGCTTGACTGGTGACAGAAGGTGTTTTCCAGCTCTGGCATGGCTTCTGTGTGGCAGCAGTGGCCATGACTAGGTCTGATTTACATGCAACGTGCAGAATTAAAGCCAAGGTGGGGCCATGACTTCTGGGGTCCACTGTGTTCCAGCAGCTGCAGCAGGTAAGACAGCCACCCCGGCACCAGCACTGAGGTACTGAGTCATTGCCTTTTCTTGCCTGCCTGGAGGGGGCCTTGGCCTTTCTCATGCCTCTGAAGAGAAGGCAGACAGTGGGGTGAGGCTCCCCAAGCACCTGGGCCTTTTTTCCTGCTTGGGGAGCCCAGCCCAGCCCTTCAGTCTGTATGAGTCAAAGGATGCAGGTCAGGGACAGTGGCTTGTGCCTGTAATCCTAGTGCTTTGGGAGACCAAGATGAGAGGATCGCTTGAGGCCAGGAGTTCAAGACCAGGCTGGGCAATGGCAATACCCTGTCTTTACAAAAAAAATTAAAAAATTATCTGGGCATAGTGGCTCTTGCTGGTGGTCCCAGCTACTCAGGAGGCTGGGGTGGGAGGATTGCTTGAACCCAGGAGGTCAAGGCTGCAGTGAGCTATGATTGTTCCACTTCACTCCAGCCTGGATGACAGAGCGCGACCATGTCTAAAAATAAAAATAAAAATAAAAATTAAAAAATGACACAGTTTTGGGGAGGATCCCTTGACCTCCTGCTCTTTAAGTCAGTCAGGAATGGGGACCCTCTTGCTTTCATGGCCCAGCCAGAAGGACTGGCTGAGAGAATTGAGTGTAGAGTCCCTGCTGCCCAAGGCCTGCCCACCTCTTCCTGCCATCCCAGCAGAAGTGGGGTGCAAGGATGCCAGATGTGTGTTCCCAAGAAATGTGGCAGTATGGAGAATCCACACTTTCAGCAGGTGAGATGTAATTGTGGGTAATTGAAAAACACCATCAAAGCTATTTGTCATAATTTTTACAAATGCTTTCTTCGTGGGTCATTCATAACACTTCTAGAAACTCACAGGTCCACAGAACACCCACTCACATGCTTTCCTTTACTCTGCAGGAGTCTGTCTTGTTCAGAGTGGGGAAGGGAGCTTGTGGATGAGCCAGCCAGGCCTGGAGTGCAGCCTCCCCCCTCCCAGGAGGGAGCTGCAAGCCAAGTATCTAGAATCAGGGTATGAGGAGGTCAGGACAAAGGGGTGGCTATGCAGACTTGGGATGAGCCCTGAAGCTCTGAGCAGATGTCCAGGGTGGGATGGTCCATGGGGGAGTTCTGCCTTCTGCAGAGAGAGCAGATGCCCAGGGTGGGCTGGTCCGTGGGGGAGTTCTGCCTTCTGCAGAGAGGCAAGGGGTGGGGAGCTAGGCAACTCTCTTCTGAGGGGATTCAGATGTGTGTTGTTCTGTACTGAGTGGTTCTGGGGCCGCGTGGATCAGAATTGCCAAGGCCGTACTTTTATACAGATTCCTGTCCCAACACCCCCACCAGCTGGACTGAATCTCTTGGAGAAGGGCCTGAGGATATGCATTTTAGTGGGGGTGATTCTTGTGATTCTTGTGCACACTCACAGTGAGAAGCACTGGCTTGTAATAATGTGCTTCTGAATGCCAGCCTGTCCATGTCTCATGGAAAATCGTATAAAAGCAAGACAGCCATCTCATCTGGCAGCTGAATAGGAGGCTGAACAGGTCAGTTGGGGTTTGTGGGTCCGGTGAGCAGCGCCCAGGAGTGACCTCAGAGGATGCAAGGCTGGTGCTCAGGAGCCCTGGGGCTTTAAATTCACAGTGCTGGCTTACTCTAGGCTAGGTACCCCTTGCTGTCTCGGGAACTGGCTCCATCTCCATCCTGTGTCCCATCTTCCACTGGGGCTCTGCCCTCCCGAGCCTGGAGGCTTTGCCTGGGCTGTTCCACCTAGGCTGGGGCAGCTTTGAGGGGCCTCTGGGTCCAGCACTGGAGAAAGGCTCTTCCATCTGGTTTCAGGCATGTGCAGAGCTTCAGGGGCCAGGCTGTGCCTGATGGGGGGGATTGTTGTATCTCTGGAGACTCTGGAGAACACTGGCTTAGACTGGGTTCCCTTGCAAGTCAGGGCTGCAAAGCCCCTGACATGAAGGAGCTGTCAGTCCTGGCT
The DNA here is from genome assembly GCF_028878055.3 of Symphalangus syndactylus. Taxonomy (NCBI): domain Eukaryota; kingdom Metazoa; phylum Chordata; class Mammalia; order Primates; family Hylobatidae; genus Symphalangus; species Symphalangus syndactylus. The sequence continues at coordinate 87,631,013 of NC_072426.2, forward strand.
GTGGGGGTGTGTGAGAGAGTGGACAGTGAGCGTGATGTGATCTCTGCCTTAGTGGCCAAATGTGCAGAATGTATTGGCAGCACAAAGTCTGCCTGAGGGATTCTGGGGCACACCTGGTGGCCCATCCCAGAGTGCAGCACCTGAAGGTCATGGGGAGTATTGGTCGAGTGGAGGTCCCCAGTGTGGATCAGAGTGGTTGCTGTGGCTGTCTGTGAACAGTTCTAGCTCCCTGGCTATCTAGTCTTATATTTCGTGATGCTGTTGCTCCATCTCATCAAAGTGGGGGGATGGGTGTGTAGGTAGGTGAATAGGTGATGGATGGGTGCATGTGTAGATGGATAGATGGATGAGTGGATGGGTTGACAGGAGTTAGAAAATGAGTAGATGGATGGATGGATAGATGAAAACCTGGCTGAGTTTATAGCTGCCTGGGTGGGTGGATGGCCAGTGGGAGGATGTGTAGATGGATGGATTGATGGGGATTGGAGCTGGATAGGTGGCTGGATGAATTGGAGGTTGGGGATGGTTGGATAGATGGTTGGGTTGATAGAGTGTGAGTGGGAGTAGATAGATGGGTGGGTGGATGGTTGGAGGCAGATGTATATGGGTGGCTGAAGGAAAATATGGGGGCATATGAATGGATGGGTGGGAGGATGGATGGATGAAGGGGAGGGTGAGTGCATGGATGGGTTAATGTGGCTTGAAGGAGACACTGTGGGCCAGGAAGCAGATCAGGTGGGTGACCAGGTTTACTGATACAAAATTAAACTGTGGCCAGATATGCAAAAATCCAGTTCCTTGTGTGACTCAGAGGCTGTAGTAGTTCTGAGAGGAGTTCCCCAGCCCTGGACTCATTAGAGGAAGCAGCCCCAGCCCCCTTCCTGGGCCACATAGACCATGTTCCTGCCCTGGGCATTTCTCTGCTCCATGTGCTGATGCCTCAGCCCTCCTTGCCTGGGGTCCAGGAGTGCTGGCTGGCGTGTGGCTATGCCTAGCCAGGGTGACAAATTGCAAGAACCTTGCAGTGGCTATTGGGGGCGGGGGCTGGAGGACAAAGGTTGAGGAAAATTGGCCTTTGCATTATGGGGTCTCCACAAGGCAATGTGCTAAGTGCTTTCAGCATGTTGCTGTTTCATGTTTGTGACAGCTGGGGAGGTATGGGCCCCACAGATGAGGAGTCTGAAGGTGACTTGCTCAAGGTCATGCTGTTTGACAGAGGCAGAGCCTGGAAGCTTGATGGAAGCAGGGCGGCTCTGAACTAGGTGTGGCACAACAGGATCCGATGCCAGCAGCGGGCGGGGGCAGAAGGTCAGTCCTGGGAAGGACAGGTTGCATGGAGGTCCTGACTGCAGGCCCAAGCAGGGGAGGGCTTCAGGGAGGGTTCCCATGGGATGGACTAACACAAGGGCTTGGTGGCTCTGTGATGGATCCTGGGGGCTCTGGCTCTGCACCATGTGGCCTTTCTGATGCTCCTGCAGTAGGTCTCAGGGCACTGGGCAGAGCTCCGAATGGCAGCCTCAGATTCTGGGCTCCGCCTAGAGGGCTAGGACAGCTGGCACACATCTGAGGAGTGCTGGGAAAGGGGACTGTTGGCCCAAGAGCCGAGGTTGACTTCATAAGAGGTGCCACCTTCAGAGAGCAGCCTCCTCAGGGGGTCTTGTTCTGGTGAGCAGCAGGTGCCTCTTGCAGCCCACTGACCCTGTCCTTCTAAGGGCACCTGTGCCACCATTTCCCAGGCCTGGCAGGAAACACCCCCAGAACACATGAAGCTTCCTTGCCTATGTCTGAGCTAGGCCAGGGATTCCTCTGATATTTCCCCAGGCCAGGCTCTGTAAGCACAGCTGATCCCACCCTGAGGGCTCAGGGAGGCAGATGGCCACTGATCACCAGAGCCCAAGGAGTGGGAGGAGCCCTCGTCTCAGGGAACTGAGCCACCTTTATGCCACCTACCATCATCTGGAGTTTCTGACTTCATGGTTGGGACAACCCTTGGGACCTGTCCCATCCATGCTCATGTGGGGCTCATTCTATGGTGGGTTGCAGGCGGGAGTCAGCCCTCAGCAGCTCAGGCCCTGAGCACCAGCTGAAAGCAGCCAGTTCCACCTCTTGGCTACAGTATCTGAGGGGCAAGGAAGTGTGGAGCCTCAGGAGTGAAGAGCTGGAAGCCACTCATGTTCAGGAGGAAGGAGAGAGGAAGATGGACCTGATCTGTCCTTAACAAAGAAAGATAAAGCAGGAAAAACCGAAAAGTAATTTTAGTGCATTAGGCTAGAGATGGGAGAGTGTTTACGGATCATTTAGTTTACAGATGGTGATAGGTTAGTGGTTAGATTAGCAGGAAGCCAGTCAGCTTGAATGGAGGGAATTAATTTATGAGATTGCAAAGGGGAAAATTGTTTGCAAGAAATACAGGGGTTTTGTTGTAATAGCATGGAGTTTAGCAGAAACAACAAGCGCCGACAGGCCCAGCTGTCCCTCAGGGAGCCAGCCACCAGGAGCGCCAGTCTGGGGGCTGGGGATGCGTGGGAAGAGTGGGACGCCCCAGCGCAGGGTGCAGCCCAGCTCTCACCTGCTCCCCAGCTGGGGAGAAGGCTGTTCCTCTCCCACGAATTTCCTGGGATTTGGCATTGAGGTTTTGGATTGGGAGAGGGTTTGGTGATAGGCGGGCAAGTTCCCGGACATCATTACATCTTGTGCCAAGGACCTACTGAACTGAGCCTAAAGGGGAGACTTCCCGGCCACAGAGACTCCCCTGGTGGCTCTTCCTGCCCCTGTGCCACACTTCAAGTTCTGGGGAGTGGGGATCTGAGGAGGGGAGCTCAGAGGCCTGGAGAGTCCTCTGTTCATTACACTAACATTTCCCATGCGTGACAGAGCCAAAGGGACTGGGTTCCAATTCCAGACCCGTAAATTAGTGGCTGAGTGATTTGGGCAAGTTGTTGAGCCTCTAGGAACCTCTGTATCCTTATCTGTCAACATCTCAGGGTTGTTGTGAAGATGACCTGAGAAGATATGTGTGAGGAGCTTGGCCTGGTGCCTGGCACATGGTTAGTGCTGGGTAATGATCGCTGTTAGTATTTTCACGGTTATTTTAATGGCAGAGGAATTAAACAGAGCTTGCCAAGTTCCAGCTTCTGATCCCCCTTTCCCCACTGCACGGTCTCAACCCCAGTTCCCTCCACAGGACTTTCCTCTTGCCCAGGCTCCTCCCCCAGCCCTGACTGGCGGCTCTGTCCAACCCACCTGGCCTCTCTCAGCCCTAGAGCCTGTGCTAGCTGAGCTGTGGCTAAAGGCTTGGGACCTCCTGACACTGCCTGTGCTCTGCCCTGTTGTTTCGTTGCCACAGCTCTGCAAGATGCTAGGCATCCTTGAGGCATGCCTGAGTTTGGGATCCTCTGTCCTGGTTTCCTGTGCTGCAGAGCCTCTTGGGTGTCCTGTTGCTCCTCCCTCAGTGGGTGGGCCACCGCTAATGTTGCCAATGGGGTTGTCCACTGACAGCCCCCTACTGCAGGAGACACACTCCAGGCTCTGTTCACTGCAGTCTATGTGGATGGCATTCCCTGGGGTGGTGCAGGTGACAGCCCTGATAGCTTCTAATAGTTTATAAAAGGCTCAGTCTCCCAAGTCACCTTGTGAGATGTGATCGACAGTGATTTCAAGAAAGGTGGAACATCTTGCCCAAATTGCAGGACTAGTGAGTGTTGGAACCAAGATTGGAACCTTCCTTCCATGGCACCCACTGCTTCCTATTTCACTGGCCCTTGGGGTCTAAGATGGGCCTCTCCATGGACTTTGGGGAGGCAGAACCAAGGCTTTTGAATCCACTGCCAGAGGCAGATGGGAAGGAATCCTTTTGGAGGAGCAGATTGAAAGGAAAGCAGTCCCCTCCTTTTGCTGACTAATGAAGGGTGAGCTTGCTCCTTGGGAGGCAATGAGTGAGTGCTCTTGTCATTAGCTCCAGCAAAGAAAGGGATGGTGTGTTTAGGGTGGGGTGGGAGACCAAAGAGTGCATTTCCTCCAGCTACTTCTTGGCACCACTGTGGAAAGTCATTTTTCCAGCATGGGGGAATTTGTTTTGAAAGTGAAATGACTCTGATGTCATTTGGGCTCAAAGGAGCTAAGCCATCTGGAAACATTTGGAGATAGGTTTGCCTTGTTTTCACCCACATTTAACTTCACAGTAGCCGAGGCAGCCTGAACTTTACAGAAGTGCCCTGTCAGCAGAAAGAGCCTGTGCGGTGGCAGTCAGCCACAAGGCACTTTGCACAAATTACAAGTGCTGGGAAACAAAGGCCAGCCCCCAAGGCAGAAGTGGGCTCCCCAGTTCTGTTTACACTGGTGGATACCCTGGTTTGAATAATCTGTGAGAATCTCAGACCTGTAGATAAAGGGTTTCAAAACCAGCTAATTCAAACAGATTGTGAGGCTGCCAATTTGTCTTTTCTTTTAAGACAAGGTCTCACTCTGTTTCCCAGGCTGGAGTTCAGTGGTTCAGTTACATAGCTCACTGCAGCCTAGAACTTCTGGGCTCAAGTGATCCTCCCACGTCAGCCTCCCAAAGTGCTGGGATTACAGGCGTGAGCCACCATGCCCAAACTGCCAGTAGTTTTTTGACTTAAGTTTTGAACTCTCAGGTTGGATGGATGGAAGGGCAGAGAGAGAGAGCAAGAGAAAGAGAGAGGCAGCAGTGTACTTTTTTTATTTTTTTTTTCACTCTGGCAGCCCAGTATTCTCAGGAGCCCCTGCACCTCTCTAGGCATTTGTCATACAAGTGTGGTCTAGGCATTTGCCCTGCCTGGCTAGAGAGGCCCAAATGGGAACCAGTAACTTCCTCAGGCTTTGGTGGAGGCAAGTTTTGTTGTGGAGCCACACCCCATGATACAGCAAAGCATTATGGGAGCAAGTATATGGGTGACACCCATCTGCTGTCCTGACTGGGTCTCCCAGCTACCCCAGGATGTCCTCCTCCTGCCTGCTGAAGCTGCACCGTGCAGTGGAAAGAGCATGGCCTTTCACGTCTGACAGTCTGAGTCTGCACTTGCTGGCTATGTGATTTAAGGACATTTCTTAATATCTCTGAGCCCTCCTTTTGTCAATGGTAATGAGGGAATAACTCCGGCTCGTAGGCTCTTGGAGGATTGAACAAGGTACCAGTATATGGTGTCTTAGTTCTGTGGCTGGCACAGAGGAGAGTCTCAGAAAATATCAGTCTACCTTTCCTCCCTCTCTCCTTCCTCCTTGTCCTCACTGCCCCTCCTCTTCCTCCTGCCCATGTCCTCCTCACGCTGCTCCTCCTCCATCTTGACCCACGAGGCTCTTTCAGGATGGATTGCCTGGAAATCTGTCATGCTCACCTTCCTGTACCCTCTGCTGTCTGGGATGGAGAGATCTGAGCTCAGAGATAACAGGCTATTACTGAACAGACTGCTGCACGGTGTTACCAAAGACAGCCAAGTTGTAAATTCCTCTGACTTTGGCTTTTTGGATGCTCCAAAAATAAATGTGGGGGCATTTCAGTCTCCAGCAGACTGGGGTGCTCTAGCAGATGTGGAGTCTCTGGGCTGAGGTGACAGAGGGGCAGCAGGCGTCTGTCTAGGTTTGAGAGCCATCAGCTGCCTTTTCTGGAGTCTCCATCCTCTTTGCAGAAACCATGCGTGGCGCAGTGGGAAGCCTGGAGACTAGGTAGGTATATGCCTTTCCTCGACACTCAGGTACCTGCTCCTCAGCAAGGGCACTGGCTTGCTGATGCACCCAATTGTGATTGGGGTCCTGAGGGCTCAAGGCATATTGGTGGTGTCAGGCACAAATTGGAAGCTGATGGGGGCTTGCTGCCCACCCCTCTACCCCACACAGGGCTGACGACAGATGCTGGCCTGGTGAAAGTGCTGGGGATAGAGAAGCACAATGGCCAAGTATATAAAGAATCTCAGTATGGCTCTGTCCTGAGAAGCCCCTTGAGGTACAGTCCATTGAGAAGAGCATGATGGAGAAATCTTTGGGGGCATTGGGCTATGTCTGTTCACCATGAGACCCACTAGTGGCTATTGGCCTGGTTAGAAGAATCTGGGCTTGGGGATGGGGCCAGGAAGGTATGAGGGCTGCCTCAAAATTTCTCAGGGTCAGGTCAGAGCCAGCAGGAGAGCCAGGTGAGGGTGAGGGCACTGCCCTGTGCACAGGATTCTGGCTCAGCAAACAGCAGAAGTGATTCAAGCAGTGCTGAATCCTCAGTGGAGCTGAGGCTGCTGACCCTAGCAGGTGGCCTCAGGCCAGCCAGCTTGGACCTAAGGGGGTGGTGGTGGGCTTGAAGCTGTGAGTTCTGGAAAGGTGGTGAGGGAGAGATGGAGAAGAGCCAGCTGTGTCCTGGCTGGAGGGCACACAGTTCAGAGGCTGAAATCATTGAGGCACTGGCATCCTCTCTTAGGATGTCTCTCCCAGCAGTGAGGCTTTGTAGGAGGAGGGACTTCAGTGCAACCTTTGTGTGCTAATTGGACAAATCACTTCAGAAGGAAGAACATTGAAGGCTATTGATCCCATTCTACTTATTGGACCTCCCTTAGATGGTTCTTTGATGGCAGTGACCGTGGAGGCCAGAGGCCACACTACTAGCAATTCAAGTCCCCCATAAAGATCACTGGGAGAACAAACGCTGCCATCTCCAGTTCAGAGTTCCTCCCACGTGGTGCTGCCAGGACAGGATGCTGCCAGGTAGAACAGAGAAGGCCATATGGACTTCTCCGATTCTTTACTGTGTTGAAACAATGCCTGTGGGAACCACAACAGCTGTGTACTGTGCCCAGGACAAATGAGCATGCAGGCATGATCCCTTTTATGTATGACCGCTTTCTTGGCCCACTATTCAACTCCCTGCAAACTATGCCAGTACTTCTCCCAGGGTAATTCTGACAAGACCCAACACTGCTTAGTTACTTTATCTACTATGGTTTTGTTAATTATTGTATCATTAGCATGAGGAGGGGGGCCCTTAATGGGTAACTGAGGATGCTGTCTGTAGGCTCTTGTCTCATCTGGACCCCATTTTTCACTTTGTCAAACTGTGTCTTTGGGACTCACCTTACCCTGTTGTCTTAAGAAAATTAATGCTCTGAAGCTTCCTAGCCCCTTATCTCTATTGTGACTTTATAAACCCCAAGTACTAAGACAAGTTTTCCTAAATTCACTAGTTTACTGTATTGTCCTCCTACTGACATAGAGTATAGGCTATATCCAAACATAAATTACTAGATAAATATATTTTTAGAAACCATCTGCTATGGTTTGAGTGTCCTCTCCAAAACGCATGTTGAAATTTAATTTCTATTATGATAGTGTTAAGAAGTGAGACCATTAAAAGGCGAGTAGGTCGTGAGGGCTCTGCTCTCATGAATGGATTAATGTTGTCATTGAGGGAGTGGGTTCATTATTGAGAGTGAGTTGTTACCGAGGTGAGATAGGCCCTCTTGTGCTCTCTTGTGCTCTCCTGCCCTTGTGCCTTCCGCCTTCTGCCATGAGATGATGTGGCAAGAAAGCCCTCAGCAGATGTGGGCCCTCAACCTTGGACTTCCCAGCCTCCAGAAGTGTAAGGAATAAATCTCTGTTTTTTTTTTTAATAAATTACCCAGTCTCGAGTGTTCTGTTACAGCAACATGAGATGGATTAAGAGATCCTCTAACCAAGTGTATTTAACATACTTCCCATTGGACCTAATACATTTCCTTCTGCAGCATAGTAGATTTCTCTTTTGAACAATACCACCCCATGGGAGAGTCTATGGCTTGTGAACAGTGACCCACAGTCACTCTGAGGCTGGGTGTTTGGTGTTTGTATTTCACCAGTTCCTTTGGGCATAGACTTCCTTGCCCCTCCGATCTGTCAGGATGTACAGAAGCAATGACCTGTTTCAACCAAATATCACAGATTCTGGAAGTGGCTCTGGGGCTGGGGTCAGGGGCTAGGGCCTCATCCCAATGTCTGGTGGGCCTTAGTTCAGGTTTGGAGGTAGAGGGACCCAGCTGGCCACTGAGAGGTGGGCTCAGTTTGCATGTCCATGAGAATAAAGAGGAACTGCTTCTGGAGGTGGGGCAGGCTGGAAAGTGAGTATCTAGGGTGGCACAGTCAAGATGGGCAGGATGGCAGGGAGTGAGAGCAGAACTCTGGACTGCAGAATTCACACTGAGGTGGAAGCCAAGAGTGGGGATGAAGAATGGTGGTCCTTGGGGGAGGTGATGTAGGGGGCTGTTGTTCAATGGGTATAAACCTACAGTTGTATGAGATGAGTAAGTTCCGGGGATCCTCTGCACAGCATGGTGCCTGTAGTTAAAAATAGGAAATTGTATATGTAGAAATTTGTTCAGAGCGTAGATCTCATGTTTAGTGCACAAACATATGCACAAAAACAACATCAACAAAAACAAATGAGCAAAGGACATTTTGTTTTTACTTGATTTTCCTCCAGCTTTATTAGATATAATGAACAATAAAAATATTTAAGGTGTACAACATGGTGTTTTGATATACATTGTAAAGTGATCACCAGAATCAGGCTAATGAACATATCATCACCTCATATAGTTAACATTTTTCTTTTTCGTGGTGAGAAAACTTAAGATCTACTCTCTTAGTAAATTTGAAGTATACAGTACATTATTATTAACTATAATCTTCATGCTGTGCATTAGATCTTTAGAACTTATTCATCTTGCAACTAAGTTTGTACCTTTTGGCCAAAATCTCCCCATTCCCACCCACCCCAGCTCCTGGCAACCACCTTTCTATGCTCTGCTTTTTTGAGCTCTACTTTTTTAGATTTCCACATATAAGTGAGATTGTGCAGTATTTGTCTTTATATGTCTGGCTTATAACAAAGCATAATGTTCTCTAGTTTCACCCATGTTATTGCAAATGGCAGGATTTAATTCTTTTTTAAGGCTGAATTCCATTGTGTATGTATACCACATTTTCTTTATCCATTCACTCATTGATGGCCACTTAGGCTGTTTGCATACCTTGGCTATTGTGGATTATGCTGCAATGGACATGGGAGTGCAGTATTTCTTTGAGATACTGCTTTCAATTCCTTTGGTTATATATCCGGAAGTGGGATTGCTGAATTATATGGTAGTTCTGTTTTTAATTTTTTATAGAACCACCAATACCCAGTACTGTTTTCCATAATGGCTATTACCAACTTATAATCTCACCAACAAGGTGCAAAGTTTCCATTTTCTCCACATCTTCACCAGTACTTGTTATCATCTGGGGACACAGGGTAATTTTTGGAGGTAATGGATATGTTTATTACCTGTACTGTGGTGAGGGCGACATAACTGTTTACACATGTCCAAACTAACCAAACTATAGATATTGATTATGTGCAGTGTTAGGTATACCAACTGTATCGCTACAAAGGTGGATCAGTACCTCGGACAGCGCCAGGAAGGCACAGTTATGCTAAGCTCTTGTGAGGCAGAATTGTCTGGCTCTCTGGAACTTTTAGCTGTTAGGGGACCTTAGTCAACATGGTCCTCAAGGACTTTGGATCTCTGTTTCTGGAGGACACCTTTTTTTTCTAGCCTGGGTGCTGGACCTCCTTCTTCCCCCTCTCTCTTTTTCCCTTCCTCCTTTCTTCGCTGCTCGGACTGCTGACCTCTGGAAGCCAGGTCATGGCAATCACAGGAGGGAGAGATTGGAGGGAACTGAGCCCAGTATAGGAGGCCTTCATCTTGAAGTCCCTTTGGTTTCTGAGCCCAGGTTACCACAGGTTTCTATTTGGAAATTTCTAGATAGTTTCCCCTGTCTGTCCCTAGGATTTGGAAGTCTCCTTGAATCAGATAAGGGAGTGCCAAATGTGACTAGGAGCTATTTTAAATCACTGAGAGGAAGCTATTGGGGAATGTTACCTGAACAAAGAGCTTTCTCCACTGGTTTTGCCTCAAGAGAGCCCTGTATAAGCCACCAGAGCCCATGAATACTCAGTCCTTGTGAGAGCCAGAGCTGTCGCAGGGGACCAACTGGGGCCTGGGGCTCCAGCATGAGGGACTCCCAAGCTGGGTCCCTAATCTCGGAGGAGGACTCTTTCTTTTAAAATCTGGAGAAGAGGCTAGTACCCACTTGTTTGCCCAAAGCCTTGACTAAAGGGTTTTAATGGAATGATCCCTGAAGGCTTTTCCTCCTCTTTGCATCCACAGATCAGGTGGAGTCATCTTTTCCATGGCTGAGAGACAGGAGGAAAAAGTGTTTCTAAATGTAGTCAGGGTAGATGTTGGGGCACTGATCACCCCCAAGTTATGGTGGGCGGAATAGGGCTGGAACATAGGAATGTGCATTTGTAAATGTCTTGTATCAAGGCCTTCAGAAAGAGAAGGCTTGTATCTTAACTCCTTGAGCCTCAAGTTCCTCAACTATAAAATGGAGACAATGTTATACAATTTTTGTGAAGATTGTAGACAAAGTGTAGAAAGTGCTGGGTGGGAGGCTCAGCCCCTCCTTTCTCCCCAGAGGGCCGATGGCATCATGTAATCCTCCTCTCTGAAATCCCAGGGGAGCCATCTGTTCTGGCCCCAGGGGAAGACCTTACTGGAATCCCCAGTTCCTGTTGTTCCTGAGAGATAATGCTGCCACTCCTTCTATTATGGTGTGGTGGGGGGCAAACTGAGAAATGTCTGTATGCAGAGGCCCTCACTCCTCCCCACTGGCTGCTGCCCCCACAGCCTTTGGGGCCTCAGATGTGATGTTAGACATTCTAGTGCTTCCCAGGCATGAGGGACCGAGGAGAAGGCAGTGAGGTCTGAGAATCACATGGTTATGCAGTAACAACTCTTTCTTTTGGGTTTTACACAATCCTAAAGCCAAGATCAATGCTCAGCCATGTCACTTCCAGTCAATTTGAGAGAAATAGAGATAGGCTTATGGGACACATCTCAGAGCAGGCACAGGCCCTGCCTCTCAGCACCTGTCATGTGCTCCTGACCAATGATGGGAAGTTGAGGGAGGGCTTCCCCCAGAAGATGGAATTAGCTTACACGAGTGTAGGCTCTGGCAAAATCCGAAATCTGCAGAGCAGGCTGGAGACCTGGGGAGAGTTGATGTTGCAGTCTTGAGTCTGAAGACAGTCTAGGGCAGAATTCTTTCTTCCTCAGGGGACATCAGTCTTTTTTTTTTTTTTTTCCTTAAGCCCTTCAGCTGATAAGACCCACCCACACTATAGAAGGTAATCTGCTTTACTCGGAGTCTACTGATTAAATGTTAATCACATCTGAAAAATACCTTCATAGGAACCTCTAGACTCATGTTTGACAAAATAACTGGCCCCCATAGCCTAGAAAAATTGGCGCATGAAATTAATCACCACAGACAGGGACAATGCCACTCAAGTGCTTTCAAGTGCTGCTGTAACCCAGATGTAGACCAAGATGTAACCCAGATGTAGACCAAGAGGCTCAGGGCTGAGAACACCCACACCTTGACCATGGAAAGAGTGTGGCTTTGAAGTTTGTCAGCCTGAGTTCTAACCCCTGCCTCCCTGCTTCTCTGACAAAGACAAGTTTCCTTGTCCCTCTTGAAGCCTTCATTTTTCCATCTGTAAAATGGAGATCGTAGCTCATATCTTACAGGAGTGTTAGAGATTGACAGAGATGATGGATATGGCAGGACTGAGCACAGTGCCAGGCCATGAGTCATACCTTACCAGTGTGTTAGCTTCCTCCCAGTTTCTCTTTCTGCCTTTGGGGGCCTCTGTCAGCAGCCCTGAAATCTGCCATGCCTTCTGTGCTCAAGATAGTGGACAGAGGCATAGTTCTGTGGGGCTTAGCAGGTGCCTACTGGGTCCTGCTCAGAGGTCCAGGAGCAGAAGTGTTCTTCTGTGGGACCCCAGCAGCAGAGCCAGGGGTGAGCAAGGGTCAGGATTCACAGGGAGCTGAGTGAGGCAGCTGAGGATGGGACACGTGGAGCATGTATCCAGGGGCAGGAAGAGGAGGAGTCCCCTCTGCCAGATGTCTTCCTCAGCGTAAGTATGTTGGGGCTCCTGCCTTCTCTTTGTCCTGGTGCATCTTAAACACACAGCTTCTGGGCTTCCCAGGAGACATCACACATTGAGCTGAGGGGCAGAATGCATTTTGAAGCAGGCTATTGAGGAGGCAGGACAGGTAGGAGGTGCAGAGAACTGCAATGGAGTGAGCTGGAGTAGGCCCTTGGGCCCCTCATGATGCCTCCTCTGAGTGGAGTAAGAGCAGACAGAGTCACTACCGGTGTTGGGGGCTCCACAGCCTGCAAGAGCCTCCAGCTGGAGGGGAAGGAAATGATGGAGATAGGAAAAACCACGGCAACAAGAAGTAATGACCAATGACCTGAGACTAAAAAGGGAAAACTGGTGTGTCTTTAAAAGGTCAGAGGCAGTGAGGTCAGTTAAGCCTAGAGATAACATGTGGAGGCAGATCTTAGAGGGAGTGCCCAGAAAAGCCCCAGGAGAGACAGGAATGGCTCAGGAAGAGCTCTGCTGGCGTCTCCTGCTGACATCTGAGTGCCCAGAAGAGATTCAGATGAGGCTTCTCAAATAGTTCCCTGTGCAACTGGGTGAGCTGCCGATGGATTGGAGAAAGCCCAGGGCTGTCAGTGAAATCCTGTCCACAACGCTTAATAACTGTGTGATGTGGGGCAACGCGATGTCCATTAGGTGGCTCAGTTTCCTCATCTGTAAAACGGGGCTAATGAGACCACCTCATGGAATGGCAGGAAGATCAATGAGGAAAATAAATATCCGCAGCTGTCATGCCTCTTAGATAGTGAGTGCTCGAGAGAGGCATGCTCTCCCCTTGCCTGCTTCTTCCCTGTGCCCCTCCTTCCTGCTGAGCACATTCTCTGCCATGCGGGGAGAGAACCTGTGCTGACATCCTCCTGGGCAGTGCTCCACTCTGTTTAGAAAAACTCTAATGAAGTAAGAGGTTCTTTCCTTATATTTCTAATTTTTTATAAAATATTTTTGTACATACAGAGAACTATAGACTAGTGTAATGGACATAGCCATCATCTGGATTTAAACATTGTTAACATTTGTCATATATCTGCTTCATCTATTTTTTGTTGTTGAAATATTTCAAAGTAAATTACAGACATCATGGCATTTTACTTCTAAACACTTAAGTATGCATCCCTAAAAATTGGAGGACATTTTCCTACATTTCATGCCTAGCAGAATAATTCTAATTTCTTAATATAGTCTAACACAATCCATATTCAAATTTCCCTAATTGCCCCCAAAATATCTCTTATACCTGATTGGTTCCAGCTGGGATTCAATCCAGGACAACACATGTGATTCATTATTTCACATAAATCTCTTCCTATTTAGACGAGTGTTTGTCAGACTTCTGTGTGTGCACACAGATCACCTGGAGATCTTGCTAAAATGCAGACTCTGCTTCTAGGTCCAGGGAGGGCCTGAGATTCTGCATTTCTAACAAGCTCTCAATTGGCGCTGCTGCTGGTGGTTCATGAAATACACCTTGAGTAACTAAGGTCTAGAACAACCCCCTTTCTTTCCTATGACATTGACTTGTATAGCATGGGCCAGCTGTCCTGTAGAATGTTTCAGCTACTGAATCTAGCCAGTTGCTTCCTAAGGGTGACATTTAACCTGTTCCTCTGCCCCCTGTACTGCCTGCAAGCTGGAAGTTGGGTCTGGAGGTGAGTGTGATCCAGGGAAGGCATTTGTGGTAAGCATACAGGATTGGTGGTGCTGTGTGTTTCATATGTCATCATATCAAGAAGCACATCCACAAACCTTTCACTGCGATTCATAGTTGAGCATCCTTGGCCATGTGAGGTTGTAGGCAGAGGCTCTGTGGATGCGAGCATAGACCTTGTGGGGAGGTGGGGAGAGGATTCATTGGTTGCATCAAATTCCCAAGGAGGTGTTAGAAGTTTTCATTCACAAAAAGTACCCCAGAGTGCTTCTCAAACCTCCGAGGCCCATCACTGCTGCCCCTGGTTCCCCTTTCTTTTCCTTTGCTGGGCGAGGACCACTGCCTCTTGCTGCAGATGTGTCTCCCAAGAAGGCGCAGTGGCCCCTGTGGAGTGAGTCTCAAGGAGGAGCTGCTGTTCGTGTCCAGGATCTGCCTGCCAGGCTGGGCCACATCCTGCAGAGACCTCACCTGGCTGTGACCTAGACCATGTGCCAGGGTGAGGGGGGAAGCTAAGGGTCAAAGAAATGGAGCTGTGTGAGCCAAGTGAGGCTTTTAGCACAGAAGTAAGTGGCGGGCCAGGAGCCAGGGAAGGCCAGAAGTAGAGTGCGGACCAGTCAGGTGGCCTGGGAGCCAGGCAGCAAACCATGGCTGTGTCTGAGCCCATTTTTGGGGGTGCAAATATAGCCTTGATGACTTAAGAGGGTCTTTCAGGTACAAAACCAATGAAGACACCTGAAATGTGTTTGATCTGTTGAATCAGAAAGCTGTTATCTGAGGGCTGTGAACATCTGCTCTTTTTAGTAGTACTGAGGCCTTAAGAAGGGTAAAGAAACTGATTGCAGAAGGGGTCCTTGGGGTCCGTTATCAGTGATGATTGTCCATCCTGGGACCAATGGTGACAATGGTTCAGGCAAACAATGCTCAGAGGCAGAGGGCTGGATGCACTGGCTTTCTCATTCTCAGGCCTCGGGGGTCCCTGCTCCCCCTTTCCTTGGGAAGGTGGGGATACAAGGTTGGAACAGTTTCTTGTGGCCGAGGTCCATCTGCTGGATGGTAGGCCCCTTGAAAATGGGTCTAGATCTGGGTGAGATGTGTGTCTGCTCCCCCTTTAAAGATTTGGCAGAGATGGAGAGAAAAGCACATGTGTGCAGGCTCAGGGGAAAGATAATGCTGCGTAATTTTATATCTTCTTTTATGCTGTGGCTTAGCCACACACCATTAGCACAACAGGAAGGAAAATGAATGGAAATGAAGGGTGTCAGTGGCAAAGGTAGATAGATGGAGCTGATTGATTTTTGATGTTTCTTCAGTGCAACCTGAAGCAGAAAATAGACAAGCTACTCAGAGCTAGAGTCCTCCAGGGCCCCCAGCAGCAGGTCCAAGGTGAGGTTCCTCCCAGCTGGTCTGTGGCCTGTGGCTTGGTCCTCGTGGTGAGCCGGCCTCACTGTCTCTTTTCTGCTCCCATGGGCAGGTGGGTGGGGGGCACCTGGAAGCTAAGCATTTATTCCCTTAGCCTTCCTTGGATGGCAGGGGACCCTCCGGGGCCTGTACATTTTGACCTAAACATATAGACTAGCAATAGAGAAGGTTCAGCAGCTTCTCCAAGACCGCCTAGCTGGTAAATGGTGGAGATGGAATTTGAATCCAGTCTTTCTGCTTCCAAAGCTCCCAATCTTTGCCCTTCCCATTCCCCAGGATGCTGTAGCTCTGTCTTCTCTTCTGTCTTTTCTTCCTAGCCCAGGCTTCCCGGACTGCACCCTGGACTCTAGGTGCATTCTCCAGGTGGGAGTGGGAAGTGGCTGGCTGCATCGGGGTGGAGCCGGCTGGAGCCCAGGGAAATGCTGTGCTTGGAGTCCCAGGCCAAGCTCAGGAGGGTTCTTTCCTCCTGCTCCAGTTACCATAGCTTCATTCATAAGTGTTGGATGGCTCAGGTGGGACCTAGAAGAAGCTGGTCTTTGCCATTCCCAGGCCAGGATCAGCCAGGGAGGGTGGAGGCTGCAGGGAACTCTATTTAAGGAAAAGCTCTTTCCAGGTATTTTGTTTTTTCCCTCCCTTCCCCCACTCCCCTCCCCTCCCCTCCCCTCCCCTCCCCTCCCTTCCCCTCCCCTGTCTTTCCTCCCTCCCTCCCTCCCTCCCTCCCCTGTTCCCTCTGGCTCTGTCACCCAGGTTGGAGTAAAGTGGTACAATCATAGCTGATGACAGTCCCAAACTTCTGGGCTCAAGCAATCCTCCTGCTTCAGCCTTCTGAGTAGCTGGGACCACCAGCTCGTGCCATCGAGCCCACTGTTTTAGTTTTCTAGGGCTACCATATCAAATTTCCACAAACTGGATGGCTTACAACAACAGAAATGTATTCTTCTCCCAGTTTGGGAGGAATTCTTCCTTGGCTCTTGTAGCTTCTGTGGCTTCTGGTGTGCCGTAGCTTTCTTTGGCTTGTAGATGCATCCCCCATTTTCTGCCACCATCCTCAAATGGGCTTCTTCTCTCTGTAATGTCTCTGTGTGTCTTCTCCTCTTCATATGAGGACACCAGGTGTTGGATGTAAGGCCCTCCCTAATCTAATATGACCTCATCTCAACTAATGACATCTGCAAACACACTATTTCTATATAAGGTCATATTCTGAGGTTGGGTTGGATGTGACTTTTTGGAGAACACTGTTTAGCCAAGTACATGTTCCACTGGGCCAGGTCCAGGCAGGGGATTGGAAAGTCCTCATGGAGGTTGTCAGCAGTGCCGAATTTCAGTGTCCCCAAGACTAACTCCAGCACATGGGTCTGTCCCATTTGCAGTTTGGTGGCCCAAGTGTCAGTGGGAAGCAGTGTCTTTGGGGTAGGGAGTGTGGTTCATGGGCCCTTGACTCTGCTTGGTGTTGCAGGGACAGGCACAAGCCCTGGATTTTCTGCTGGCTTTCTGCTAAGCCCTCACAATCCACATTGGCAAAGCGCTATTGAAATCTTATTGCCCACTTCCTGTGTCCGGGTGTTCTCATTATTCAGTTCCCTCCTATGAGTGAGAACGTGTGGTGTTTGGTTTTTTGTCCTTGTGATAGTTTGCTGAGAATGATGGTTTCCAGGAAGGGGAACCTCACATACTGGGGCCTGTTGTGAGGTGGGGGGAGGGGGGAGGGCCAGCATTAGGAGATATACCTAATGTAAATGACGAGTTAATGCGTGCAGCATACCAACATGGCACATGTATCCATATGTAACAAACCTGCACATTGTGCACATGTACCCTAGAACTTAAAGTATAATGATAAAAAAAAAAATAGAGAACAGGACATGGTTACCAGAGGCCAGGAAAGAAGGGAGAATGGGGAGATGCTGGTCAAAGGATATAAAGTTTATGTTATGTAGGATGAATAATGTAGACATTTATTATACAAAAAAAAAAAAGAAAAGAAATCTTATTGCCCACATGGAAAGCTAGTCCTTGTCCTGCAGTACCACATGGAACAGGCAGGCAGGATTGGTTGTATGTGATGTTACCTCTCTGAGCTTGTGAGGGCATCTATAAAGTAGAGGCGATGATAGCTCCCCTTATAGGGCCGGGTGGGGGTGGAATGGAATAGGACATGGAACTACCCCCAGTGCCTCAGATATGTGAGCTCCTTTCCTCTGCAGCTAGCCCGGGAGCTTCTGGAAGAAGGGATGCTGTCCACTCTTTCTTCACGTGCCACCCAGGCTTGGCATAAAATTGCAGGCCAGGGATCCGTGAGTGGTGAACAAACCATTACCAATGTCTGCCTTGTACCAGGCCAGAGCTCAGCACCGGGCCTCCAGCACAAACTGGATAGAACCACTGCCCTCAAGGAAACCCCAGGCCGGGAGCAGGGCACAGGACACTCTGGCAACTCTGTGTCTGGGAGAGTTGCAGCTGCCATAGGGGTTGAGTGGGATTGAGAAACAGAGAGGGAGGTGAGGAAGCCTCGGGGGCATGTTCAGCTCCAGGATGAGTCCTGAAGGAGAGGCCTTTCCAGGGAGGTGGGGAGGGCGTTTCAGCCACCCCAGGAGAAGCACAGTAGAAGCCTGGGTCTCCTGTGCAGCCAGGGCAGGCCAGGCCTGGGTCAGTCCTCACAAGAACGGCCAGGGCTGCCCATAGCCCCACACCCCCAGCACAGGGGTTCTGGAGTGCAGGGAGTGAACGTCAGGTGAGGCTGACCTCATAGCTAAAGAGACTCCTTTGTCTGAGTTTTTATGTAGTACACAAAAATGCTATTACATTAGAATGGAAATAATAGAGCCAGACTCCATGGTTCTATTTTCATTTTCTATATTCCCTTCCAGTCCTTGGTCCATAGACATATTTTTAATTATGGCACAACTACAGCTTTAGTTGCGACTTCTTTTATTATACTGTAAACATTTTTCACTGTTGCTACAGTTTTCATAATTATCATTTCAATGGTTGCATAAATTGGCCATTAAATTGATGTTCTTTAATTTATTTAAACATCACCTTTTGTTGGAGGTTTAGATTGTTTTCTGTTTCTGGTTATTATAAATCATGTTGAACCTCTTTTTGAAGCAGTCATTTCTTTCTAACGAATTATTTTCTCAGAAGAAGTGAGATTATTGGGTCAAAGAGTGTGGGCATTTTTATGGTACTTGCAATGGTAACGCCAAATTGGTTTCGAAAAGATCATTTCCTGTCAGTGTGCAAGAAGGTTGGTTTTATCACAACTCACCAAGCATTTGATGTGGCAATTAAACCTTTGTTTTTCATTTTCTGCTATTTTAATAGATGTGAAGTGACCTCCCATTGGATTCCCGGAGAGGTGGATTCTCCTGTGTTTGCTAACAGCACTTTCCCATGGGTGGACTTTCTGTCCAGCCCATTCATCTGCTGGCCTCTGGGAGTTTTGTTTTTTATAACGATTTGTGTGAACTCCTTATATTATAGTTATCAACGCTGCCTGACACACTGCTACAAATGTGTTTCATAGACTATTTTTAATTTTAGTTATCTTGTTTCTTTCCTACAAAGCTTTTGTACTTTTTATATTGTTGAATTATCTTTTTATTTGTACTTTCTTTTATCACTATGAAACTTGAGAAGTTATCACTCCCTCCAAGGAATAGATAAATTTTTCCTTCTATTTCCTGCTAGCTTTCTTTATTTGACTTCTCTAGTTGACTCCTTAATCTCTCCACCGTTTATTTTCTGATGTGTGAGGAAAGGTGTGTTTCTGAACTAATTACTTTTCCTCAAAACTATCAACGCAATTTACTAATCAAGAATTCCTTTCCCCATGGCTTGTTGATACCTGCTTTATAATGCATTAAATTCTTGTATGCAATTAGGTCTGTTTCTAGATTTTTAAATTCTGATCCATATTTCTATTTTTGTGCAAGTTCTACAGTACTTTAATTGTTATTGCTTTATAATAATTTTTATATCTAGTTTCCTCTCATTTCTTTTCATTTATTGAATTTTATTTATTTTTCTCATCTATTTTCAAAATGATTTTAGAATAACTTTATATAATTCCTTGGAGAAATCCTTTTGAGATTTTGATTGAGATTGAATTAAATGTATAAGTTAACTTTTGGGAAAGTAATATCTTTATAACATAAAGTCCCATCTGGGAACAGTTATTTTCTCTATTTATTCAAGCCATCTTTATAGCTCTCAATAAAGTTTGGTAGTTTTCTTTACACGGGTCACGCACATCTCTAGTGAAGTTTATTTCTAAATAGTTATACTCTTTGTTGCTTCTGTGAATGAGATCTTCTTGTTCATTTTTAAAAGTATTTTTGCCTGTGTAGAATACAGTAGAATAATCATTTTTATGTATGTATGTATGTATGTATGTATGTATGTATTTATATATTTATTTTTGAGATGGAGTCTCCCTCTGTTGCCCAGGCTGGAGTGCAATGGTGCAATCTTGGTTCACTGCAACCTCTGTCTCTTGGGTTTGAGCAATTCTTCTGCCTCAGCCTCCCAAGCAGCTGAGATTACAGGCACATGCCACCACACCCAGCTAATTTTTGTATTTTTAGTAGAGACGGGGTTTCACTATGTTGGCCAGGCTGGTCTTGAACTCCTGATCTCAAGTGATCTGCCTGCCTCAGGCTCCCAAAGTGCTAGGATTAAAGGTGTGAGCCATTGTATCCGGCCTAGTTTTTAAAATCATACTTTTAATTTATTGTATAATCAAGATGGCAACAGCATTGCAGAATTTAAAAAGAAAACAAAGGAGGAACCACCATCTCACCACCTAAACAAGCAAATGGTTTTAATTTTTCTGTGGTTCTTTCTAGAACTTGTCCTCAAACAGACAGACATTGGGCACAGCTATAACCACAGTGGTGATCTGTTTTGCCTCCTGTGGCTTCTTCTATAATACCATAGCATTTTCCTTCTTGTCACAGAATTTTGCTAATGGTCTCACTTAACAGTGAGCCACTGGGACTGAGCGTTGGTTCTTAGATGCCCTGAAGAGTGTCTGGGGACACTGGAGATGGGCTGTGGCTGCCAGCCATGGTGTGGGAGCCACTGTAGTTAACTCAGGGCTGGTGGGGCCAGTGCTATGGGGAAACTGGCCACTTTCCAGTAGCACTAGCTAGGGCCTAGCTGAGCTAAGCCCCTCAAACCTCTCTGGCAACAGGAGGAGCAAGAAGGTAGGGACATTGTCTGCAGGGGAGATGGATGAGGTGTTTGAGTCAGCTGAGGAACTGCCCCTCCACAGTCCAGGTGAGCAAGTGCTTTCTAGATCTTGTTGGTGCTGGTGCCAGGTGGGCGAAGTTTACCCATCATTGGTGTCTTCCTCCTGGTCCTTCTGTCTCTCACATACCTGTTGAGTGTCAGTAGAATGTTGTTAGGTGCTGGGGATATGGATGACCAAGCCAAGCTCAGGTATGAACTACAGTAGCACTGGGCAAAACCCCAAACTGCAGCTAAGGGTGGAAAAAAAAAGAACACACACGTGACCAGTCTTGGTCATCATATCGCGTTTCTCCAGGCCATTCTTTCTCCACTCCGTCTGACCTTCCCCTCTCTTTCCACATCTGCAACACCTCCTCTCTCCTCCATGCTGGCCACAGCCCTGAGCAGCAGAGTTTTGTTCCCTATATAGTTCACTGAGGAGAGAGAAGGTGGCAGTGGATGGTGATGCCCCATCCCCACATCTGCCTGCCCACCCATCCGTGTCCTGGACAACACTCAGGCTCCCTGCTGACCTGCCCATGTCCTGTCTGAGACGCCCTTTCCTTGGGCACTTCATCCCATCCATCCCCCTCCTTTGCTCCAGGCCATCACCCAGCAGTTTTCTCCCTCCTCTCCTTCATCATCCAGTTTCCTTCTCTAGTGGATTATTTCCATCCGCTCGTGAGGACACTGTGTTATCTCCTGCCCTAAAGATTCCTGCGCTTGGTCCACTTCCTCTGCAGCTACTGTCCTCTGCATCTCTTGTTAGCTCTGGATTCTCCATCCACTGCTTCTCCACTGGGATGACATAGGCTTCTTACACAAGCATGTACCCAAGCTGGGTGCTTCAGCCCACACCAGCCCCCGTGAGGCTTCTCCATCTGCCCTCTCTCCGGTGCTCAGGTCCAGTGCCTTGGGGTCCCCTGCACTCTCCCCTCTTCTCATCCTCAGGAGCCCACCCTTCTAGCTCAGCCCACTGACCACCCCCATGGCTAAGCCACCATCGTCTCTCCCCTGGATTCTTGGAATGGCTTCCTGACAGGTCTCCCTGCCTCCGCCCTGTCCCACTTGGTCTGTTCTCATCATGGTACCAGAATGATGCTGGTGCACACAGCTCACTCAGATCAAAACTCCCAACAGCTCCCATCTCGCTAGAGGAAAAGTCAGGGTCCACACAGGAGTCGCCAGGCGTTGTGCTGCCCATCTGCTCCCCCAGGCCTCAGCGCTCACTGCCCTGGGCCACCTTACACTGTTCTCCTTGCTTTCACCAGAACCAGTACACCTCTCTTAGAGACTCAACCCCAGAGCTTGCCCCAGGACTCCGTGAAGCCTCTACCCTCACTTCCTGGTGCTGACCAGGCCTGCCTAGCCTCCTCTCCATACTCCTCCAGCCTCTACCCTAGGCTCTCCTGATCCTCTGCCTCGATTTAGTTTTACCCGTAACAGTGGTCACCCATGAATATACTCAATAGAGTTATTGTCCACTCAGCCATATTTTTGAATTGACTTAAAATGTTTTATTGCATTAAAATTTTTATTTATTATCTTATTGTTATTTTTTATCCATCAGCCATTTTTAATTTTACTAGAGCCTTAGCTCCAAGAATACAGACATTTATGTCTGGTGCAGATGCACCCAGCACAGTGCCTGGACCAGAGACACTGCTAATGACGTTTGTGAGAGGAATGAGTGGTGAATGAATGAATGAATGAATGAATGCATTCCACCCCAGCTGCAGTGTCTCCTCCCCCATCCCTCCCTATTGTCTGAGTCTGTGTCTCTGTGCTAACAGGTTGGTGTGGATGCAGGTTGCCTGATGCTGCAGCTCTGAATCCAGGGCCTGGAGCTGGAAGCAGCAGATTGCTTTGTGGGGAATACAAAAGGGTCTTTGCTCTGAGGATTGGTTTGGGGTTTTTGTTTGAAATGTAATATGCAGAATAATAACAAAAAAAGTCTTTAACATGTAAATGGCTCTGCTTGGCAGAGCCAAGTAATCAAATCAAATGGCTCTTCTTCTATGCCTACCCCATCCCCAAGGCATTGCTGGCACTGAGGAGTTCCTCTGGGGCTTTGATAGTGAGCTTGTGGGGGTAGCCGCAGGGTCCTGAGCAGTGTGGGGGCCCTTCTCCTCAAGTCTCAGTGACTGGCACGCCTGGGCCAGGGAAAGACATGGGGAGGTAGGCGACGGCTCCTTCTCCCTCCCTGGCATTGGAGTGTGTAGCCCCCCAGCCATGGCAGCCCTGTATGGGCCACAGGGAAAGAAAGAAGAAGTGATAACAAAGCTGGGAAAGGTTGGAGCTCGAGGAAGACCCTGGGCTTCTTGAGACCCTCCCACAACAACCTGCAATGGCACATGCGTTGGGCGGAGGCAGCGCCGGCACAGCTGGGGCACAGGACACAGCTCTGGGCTGGGCATGGTGCCAGGCTCAGGAGTGAGAGGCTGTGTCTGCAGCAGGGCCTCTGGGAGTCTGAGGTCTGTGATTTTCCTAGAGCCCAGGCCCAGTTGGCTTTCTTTTCACAAGGGCCCATCCATCTGCCCCCATCCATCTCTTCACACGGACACCCTCACTCACACCCACACTCACACAGCTACCTTCCACACTCACATCTGCCACACTCACACATACAATCCCACACAAACTCACATGTTAACATCCACACTCACACCCACAGACGGCATCACACTCACACCCACTCCCACCGACACTCAACATCTGCCCACACTCGCACCCACCCACATCCACACTCACACTCACCCACACTTGCACACACACCCACACTCCTCACATTCACATGCACATACAGAAACGCCTTGGCCCTGAAGAGAGGGAGAAAGGCGGGGGTGAAGGGAGGCACAGGGGGACCCCTCCCCAGCCTCAGGGCAGCAGATTGCTGTTTGCTCCATGGGACCAGAGGAGGTGCCGGGGCGACGCTTATCCCTGAGCTCAACTCCAGTTTACCAACAATTGCTGTAGGAGCTGCTCTTCCTGAGAACTGAGCCTTTCTTCCCGGAATGGTGATGCTTCCCTAGGGCATGTGGCTGCAGGGCGAAAGGGGAATCCATTTTCCCAACAGGGAAATGTCACCCTGTGCATCTTGGCTGCCGTCAGTCCTGACAGTCTCCTGAAATGAAGCTTGCAGGTGAGCAAAGAAGAGCTTCCTGCAGCTCCGAGGCCTGTGGATGCGCCATCCTTCCCAAAGCAGGAAGCAGGGCTGGAGGCAGAGCTTAGAGGTGGCACCCTCGTGGCTTCTCCCCTTGGTCAGGTTCCCCTGAGTCTGTGCTAGGGGGTGGGCGCTTTTTCTTGCACAAGCCTGCAGCCTCTGTCGTGGGCCTGACCTGGAGGGTGTCTGTGGAGGGGCTTCCCTGACCCCGTGTGTGGGCCTCAGTGCCTCCTCTGCCCAGGTTTCCAGGGCTGGCAGCCCCAGACTCCAGGTGATGATGACAGTGAAGGAGAGGAATAGGCCCTGGCTTGAGAATCAGACTGGCCTGGGTTTGAGTCCTTCTCAAAGGGCCCTGGCTGGGTAACTTGCCCTTGATTTTCTCTGTCAGGTGGGCATGATAACCCCTTGATCAGGGCTGCATGTTGAATTGCTGCCGCCTGCCCCCGCCCCAGACCTTGCTGTGCTGTGTCCGTGTGTCTTGGGCTCAGGGCACGGTGCTAGCATTGATGGAATGGTTACTTTGCATCAGCCTTGGAGATGAACTGATGTGGTACTTATTCCCATGGAGCTCTCCGTTTGGTAGGGGAACCGAAACAGAAACAGAGACTCAGCGCTGTGTGATCTTGCACCAGCTGAGATGAACAGAGAGGGTGGTGTTGAGGACAGCAGCCCAGGGCAGCCCAACATCCAGGAGAAGGTTTCTGGAGGGCTTCCTGGAGGTGGATGGCCTGTGCTGAAGCCCAAAGACTGAGTGAGAGTCTTGTGCTGTGCCCCTGGCCTGAGGCAGGGCTGGTGCTGGGGAGGCTGCTGTGGGGTGAGCCTGGTACTGCCCGGGGTTGGGAAGTCCCTCTCACTCAGCCTGTGCCTTCCGTGGGAGTGACTCATTTCTGCTTTCCCTGGGCTCCTCAGCTTCCCTTCCTCTAGCCTGGTCCTAACATGGTCTCTGGGCCAAAGCCTAGGGCCAGACTAGGGCGAGGAGTCAGTGGGGATGGAGGTCAGCGGGGATGGAGAGTAGGGGTCTGGGTTCTCATCCCCTTCCTGCCTCTTGTTGTGTGCTCTGTGCACCGTGCTGTGGATCTAGAGGCCCTCTGGGCTCTGCTTCCCACCCCCCGCCACAGGTCCCCTTCTCTGCTTTGTCCCTGGGCCTTGTGCCTGTGGCCCATGGTGGCCACGCTCCCTGGGGGGTCAGAGCTGCTGGGAGCAGAGCAGCGCAGACTTCCAGGATCTTCACGAGCTGTCCTGGTCCTGAGAAGCTCTTGGGGCCTGGAGCTTTGCTGCTCCTCCCTTTGAGCCTTTCAGGGACTGGGACCTGGACTGTCAGGATCTCACTGCTGCCGTGGGCCGCTTCCTCTCCAGGACGGCTCTCTGTCCTGGGTTTCAGGGGTGCATTGTGGCCTGAGGAGGTGTTCTCTCTTGCTGGTCTATTAAACAAAGCCTAGGTTCATTAACAGAGGGAAAAGACCCTCACCTGTGATCCATGCTGACTCATTCTTGGCTTTCCACAACTGCCTCTTGCCTTATTGTTCATACTACTTCCTATTTCCCCCAAACACATCGTGGTCTTTCATGCTTTATCTTTGTGGCTCTCTTACCTGGAACATATTTTATTTTATTTTATTTTTGAGATAGAGTCTTGCTCTGTTGCCCAGGCTGGAGTGCAGTGTCATGATCTTGGCTCACTGAAACCTCTGCCTCCTGGGTTCAAGCAATTTTCCTGCCTCAGCCTCCCGAGTAGCTGGGAATATAGGTGTGCACAACCACACTTGGCTAATTTTTTTATTTTTATTTTTAGTAGAGATGGAGTTTTGCTATGTTGGCCAGGCTAGCCTCGAACTCCTGGCCTCAAATGATCTGCCTCCTTGACCTCCCAAAGTGCTGTAATTACAGGTATGAGCCACCGCACCTGGCCGGGAACATCTTTTAAATGATGGCTTTGATGTGTCCTCCCCAGGAGCACCCCAACGCTCTCAACCAGAATGAGGCACTGCCTCTTCAGTGCTCACAAGAGCAATTTGCAGTTCCTCTTAGTTTTATTAGGCTCCATGTTTTAGGAAAATTATTTGTTTATCTATAATTGAGTCCACTTATTTTTGCAGGCATGAGGAGATGTATTAATCAGTACTGTTTGTTGAAAGTGATAAAAATACCAGTTAAACTGGTTTAAGTAAAAAAGGGAATTATTTTTAGTTTATATGACAAAGTGGTCCAAGGATGGGCTAGCTTCAGGCATGGCTGGATCTAGCGTTACGCCTCCTGCTCTTGCTTTCTCTTTCTTGCTCCCTCTCGGTGTCTTGTTTCTCTTCTTCTTTCATTGGCTTGACTCTTAGGAATGTCCTTCCCACCCAGTGACAAAGAGAAACCACCACAACTCCAGCTTGTCTGGCCTTTGGTGTCCACAGTCTCAGCACAAGTAAGAGTCCCTGTTTGGAAAGCTCAGGCAAAGGCTTTAAGGATATAGTATTGGCCCAGCTGGGGTGGCTGCCCATCCCTGAACCAGTTAGGGTGAGTCGGACACTCTGGTTGGGGTGGGCTGCCACTGCAAATGGCCAGCCCACTAGAAGTCATGGACTAGGAGTAGAGGGAGGAGGCTCTGCAAAAGAAAATTGGGGTGGGAGGCTGGGCAGGATGGATGAGTGGCTGTCCCCTACAGGAGCCATTAGAGCTTGGTAAGCAGGAGCTAGGGAGATTAGAGCCATGTTTTAGAAAGATTAAGCCAACTATAGTTAGGAGAGTGGCACGGGGCGGTTGGGGGTGGTTGGGGGCAGGGGGGCTGGGCCACCGAGAGGCAGCATCCTGGGTTCCCTGGAAGCAGGGGTGGAAGAGGCTGAGGTAGCAGAGCTTGGCTTGGCCTGTGCTGAATCACCAAGGGCAACCGAGGGGTCTGAAGGGGTGATGACTGCTTCAGCTGGCCGATGTTCTGTTTCTCAGGGATTCAAAATTAGGATAATGACGCCAGGGATGACATTGCCAGCAGTGGTCTCCAGGCCCTTCCCCTCTTCCTTGCTCAGTTTCATGCTTCTTGGAGCCCTCTGTTTTTCATGGCTGGGGCTAATGTTCCTGGGCATTAATTGGTCTTCATTAGACAGTTTGAGAGTTGAGGATGCTTTGGGCCTCAATGTATCTCTCCCAACCAGCGTCGTGGGTCCATTGATCTGTCAACCTTCAGTGACAGGGATCTTCTGAGTCCATCTTTCAAGTGTGTAGCTCTAGTGACTGTGCTCTTGGGGCCCAGTGGGAGAAGAGGCATGGGAGGCAGAACAGTGATGTCTACACATATTTTTGTTCACATACAAGCCTGGACAGACATGGTGGGGTGAGCTGTGTCCAGGGCCATGTCCTATTGCTGAGCAGGAGGCCACTAAGTGCTGGGGAGTGGCGGGGCCTCTGTTCTCCTGCAGCCTTCACCCCATGCTTGTATGGGGTGTCTTGGTGCCTGCACTGCCTGCTGTGTTCATGAGGCTGGCATAGCCAGTCGGCCGTGCTCATAGAAGCGCTCTGGGCGTCTCTGCACACTGAAGAAGAGGTGACGGCCACTCACTGTCAGATTGACATTATCTGGCAATTTGAGTGCTGCCACTTTGAGGTTTGGGGTGATAATGGTGATGTTTGAGAGGGAACCCAGAGACCCAGGTGCTGCTTTGAGGAGGCTCCAACATAACTAAGCTACTTTTTCCCCACAACACAACCGAGAGGCCAGCATGGCTGTTCAGCAGGACTCCTGGGTTCTCAGAGTTCCACCTTGTTTCTGGTTTCTGAGTCAACTGAAGACCAAGTTGCTGAAGTGGATGTTGACCACATTCTAGAATAGCAGTGTGGTTGCTTCATAAAAGCCTTACTTGTAGGCATATTAAGCTGAATGAACATTGCCAGAGAGAACCCCCCTCCCTCAAAACTGTAACTGATCACACACTGTCCAAACAGCAGGTGCCGTTATTGTCTCTGGAGACTGGAGACTGTGGGCTTTCCCGGGCTCCCTGGGGACGTTCTTGGTCAGCCATGCCTGGCCGCTCCAGCTGAAGAGTTAGTGTTCAGGAGACATGAGGGACTCTTGGTGTTCGCTGCTGAACTCTGCTCTCGCAGGTGAACAGGTTCATGGCCAGTGAGATCCTGACTTGTGGGGAATGTGGCAGGTGGGCAGATGTGAATCTCTGCCCTCGCTTTGTGCCCATAGACTCAGCTTCTGCTGGGCAGCCTGGTATCTTCCTGCTGCCTTTTCCCCGGGAGGCAATGGTACAACTCTGCAACAAGCATCTTTGGTGGAGGCAGAGCATGGCAGGAGCTGGGCAGGCTTGGAGGGTGGTGCTAGGCCTGCATGGAGCATGTGGAGCTGGAGGAAGAGACCCTTAATGGCTAAGGAGCAATTTCCTAGAGTCTTGAGGGTACATCCTCTAGTGATCCTGATGCCAGCCACCTTCTGCCATCCTAGATGTGAATGTCCAGGAAACCACAGAAAATCTCTGGCAACAGGAACTTTGGGCTGAAACCATGTGGCTCAGAAGTTAGGCTGACCACTGAGAAACCATTTAAACTGGGAAACTTTTTAAAGTTAAATTAATAATTTCACTAAAGAACAGGTGCAACGGCTGTGCTGGGCAAACCAGGATGTGCGGTCACCTGTTCAGGGCAGGCTCTGTGGAGGGGCACAACCAGCCCTCTCCTGTGGACTCTGATGGTTGTGGTCAGGGCTGGGGCTAGGAAGTAACGACCCAACATGGCAGGTTGGCCTGAGTATTGAGATGTCAGGACTTGTCCTGGTGCACAAGCCCATTTGATCCAGGGTGCCAGCACAAGCACTGTGCGGTAGTTCATTTTCATTTTTTTTCTCTGTTGCAGAAGACACTTGGTAAAACAATAGCAGCAGCTGCTTTTAGTTAAGCGGTGCATTACTGGGACCAGGAATGGTGCCCAGGGCTCTCCCCTGATTATCTCTTGCTTTGAGGTAGGCACCCAACTTTTAGTTATGAGAGAATTGAGTCAATGTCCTGACTCAGAAGAACTTCCAGTCCCTCAGGGATACAGGAGGGAATTTGGGGACTGCAGTTTAGGCTTCTTATATGACAAGGTTGCTTTCTGTCTGGTCCTGTTTCTGCCCCAGCCTCACCTGCAGCTCCTTCCCTACGGGACCTCCTGTGCCCAGGCATTCCATCTACTTCCATGCTTTCAGAGCTGTCCTGTGCATCCTTTTGGACCTCACCTTCTCAGCCTTTAGGATCCTGCTCTGTTGTGCTCCTCAAGTCCCTACGGCACTGCCTGGAGTCACGTGTCTGCCTCCCCCACCAGCCTATAAGAGCATGGCTCATAGGAGAAACACCAGGTGGCCGTGTCTGTGGCCCAGGATCTTGCAGGTGCCCAGGCAGTGGTGGTCATACCACAGTGGGCTTTCTGCTGGGAGGGGTCCTGAGGACCCTGATTTCTGCTCCTCTGGTTTTCTGCATGGGTGCTGACTTCTTCCCACTCACAGTAGAAAGCTGTTAACCCTACATGCGCCCAGAGTGGAGAGCTGTCAGGCTCTGCCCCTGGGGTAGGTACCATTGTTGTCCCATTTTACAGATGAGAAAGTGAGGTGCAGAAGGCAGGTAACTCCCTCACGGTCACATGGCAGGGCAGGGCTACGATGGAATCCTGCCTCTATCTGACCTGATTCCAGGATCTTGACAATTTGCTGAGCCGCTGAGGTGTTTCCTGTCTGCCTCGCGATGCCATGGAGAAGCTGTTTGTGGAGCGCATCCTGTACTGCAAATTCCTGCCTGGCTTCTCGTGGCCTCACTCGTGGGAGGAAGCAGGGACTTCGTGGAGCCCATGGTGGTTCCCCCAAACCTAGTAAAAAGGCAGGGAAGGGAAAGATGCCCAAGTGTGGAATCTTTTGCTGACGATGGAGCCATGGAGACTGTCTCATCTCCACCCAGGGGGACACTGGCTGCTCCCTCAGGCGTCCTTCCTGGGTTCTCAATGAAGGCCCAGCACCCAGGTCAGTGCTGGGTTGGTCCAGGCTCACCGTCATGCTTGTTTGCTCATCTGTAAATATCTGTCCTTTTATAGGGTTGTGGTGAGGAACAAGATGATCCTATAACTATACATCTATACTTCTATATACCTATGCACCTGTATCTATGCCTCATCTATACCTCTCTCTACCTATACCTACAGGCTACCTCTAACCTCTACTTATACCTACACCTACAGCCTACATCTAATGTATACCTATCCCTATCCCTATCCCGACATCTAATTTAAATCTATATCTATATCTACATCTCGTCTATACTTATACCAATTTCTAGACCTAAACCCACATCTACAATAAGTTCTTGCTTAATGTTGTTGATAAATTATTGGAAACTTTAAGCAAAACAATGTACAGCAGGTTCTCAAGGTTTTGCTCAAACGTCTTTTCATTACAATGTTGATGAGAAAAAAATTTGGTTTCCATTATACATTGTTTCACTTAAAGTCCTATCAGTGATGTTAAGTAAGGACTCACCATATATGGAATCTATGCCTTGACTTACTTCTATTCCTATTCCTACATCTAATCTGTACCTATTCCTAGACCTACAGCCATGACAACAGCACCTACACCTGCGCCCTCATCTCCAGTACATATCTCAGAGCTGTGTCTGGCATCCTGGAAGCCCTGTGCAGGTGTGCTGACATATGGTTATTACTACCGCAGGCCAGGTGGTGGGCGCAGTGCTGGTCTCTTGGAGGTGGCACAGGGTTCCTGTGTTGTTGACCCAGTCAGCAGAGGCCCTGGGCTGGGGCATTTAAACAGCATGTTGATGAGAAGCTATGCCTTCTGTTTCTGTGACAGGCGGTGGCTGGAGTCTCCCTGGCTGCATCCTCTTTGTGGGTCATTAAGAATGTCACATTTGGTTTAGGCAAGCATGTCACCGCAGGGCTTCACCATGAGTGTCATGTGCAGGGCGATCCTCAGCATGCCATCCAGGAAGTCCCTGCTAGCAGCCTGAGACAGAGGTGGGAAAGGGTGTCTGGCTTCAGAGCCATCGCTGTCAACTGATGTTCACCTGGCTCAGGGGAAGCAGGGCCTCACAGACTGTGGAGTCTGACACTACTGTTGCTGGGGTGGTGTTTGCAGGGACACTCTGGATGCTTCCCTTGGGCTGAGGAGGGGTAGAGGCAAAGGTCCCTGGCCATGGGGGTTGGGTTGGAAGGCTCGCTCCTCTCCTTTTCCTGACTGCCTCACCATAGAGGAAAGACTGTCTACCTGTGGGCTGGAGAGGCATGGCATGGTCTCGTTGTACCTTCCAGCAACCCCATTACTGTTGTCCCCACGGTTTAGGTCTTGACACGGAGGCTCGAGAGGTGACAAGGCTGTCCTGAACCACTCTGCAGACCAGAGTAGAGCCAGACCTGAGTGGCCACAGCCCAGTTTTCTTCCCCATGCCACAGTGCCCACTGCCTACTCTGCCATCTCCCTCTGCTGTGACCCTATGCCCCGTCCTCAGACTCTGACTCAGGATGTTGGCTCCTGACAGTGGATGGCATTGTGGCCTTCCCCACAGCATCTGCGTTTACTGAGGGCGCTCTCTTAGCTTTTCTGCCTGCCTTCACTGCCACACTGAGAGCCTGTGGACTGGCGGGCCTACATTCGTTGCTTTGGAGTCTGCCCTGAGAGGCCTGGCTGTGTGATGGAGCGCAGCGGCTTTGTTGGCCGCCACCTGGGAGCTGGCAGAAGAAGAGCTAGTTCACCTCCGCAGTGGTAGGGCAGCCCCCAGCTCAGCAGTGGTGGAAGTGGGTGTGTCCTGCGAGCTGGTGCTCTGGTTTTGTTCACAGAGGAGCATTTGTAGTCTCCACGGCTTGGAGATGGAACCTCTAAGTTCCTGTGTGCTTCAGTGAATCAGAGCCTGATTAGGAGGTGGCTGAGCTGCTAGAGGAGCCTCCATTTGTAATTGAAAATGCAGCAATGACCAGACAAGGGTGGGCTGTGTGTGTGTAGGGGTGAATGTGTGTGCAAGTGCATGTGATGGCAGACGTGTTGTGTGCAGGTGTGTGTGTGAAGGCAGATTGAAGACAGGTGTATATATGCAGGTGTGTGTATGAGGGCAGGTGTGTATGTG
Organism: Symphalangus syndactylus; assembly: GCF_028878055.3. Classification (NCBI taxonomy): domain Eukaryota; kingdom Metazoa; phylum Chordata; class Mammalia; order Primates; family Hylobatidae; genus Symphalangus; species Symphalangus syndactylus. Next base: position 87,662,584 of record NC_072426.2, read on the forward strand.
TAGGTATGTGTGTGAGGGCAGATGTGTGTTTGCAGGTGTGTGCATAAGGGCAGGTGTGTATATGCAGGCATATGAGGGCAGGTGTGTATGTGCTGGTATGTGTGAGGGCAGGTATGTATATGCAGGTGTGGGTATGAGGGTGTGTATATGCAGGTGTATGTGAGGGCAGGTGTGTATGGGCTGGTGTGTGTGAGAGGGCAGGTGTGTATATGCATGTGTGTGTGTGAGGGCAGATGTGTATATGCAGATGTGTGTGAGAGGGCAGGTGTGTATATACAGGTGTTTGAGGGCAGGTGTATATGTGCAGATGTGTGTGAGAGGGCAGGTGTGTATATGCAGGTTTGTATGTGAGAGCAGATGTGTATATACAGGTGTGTGTATTGGGGCAGATGTGTGTATGCAGGTGTGTGTGCAAGGGCAGGTGTGTATATGCAGGTGTGTGTATGAGGGCAGGTGTGTATTTGCTGTTGTGTGTGAGGGCAGGTGTGTATATACAGATGTGTGTGTAAGGGCACGTTGTATGTGCAGGTGTGTGTGTGAGGGCAGGTATGTGTATGCAGGTGTGTGTGTGAGGGCAGGTGTGTTTGCATATGTGTATGTGTGTGTATGTAAGGGTAGGTGTGTGTGTGCATGTGTGTGTGAGGGCAGTGTGTGTACATGTGTGTGTCATGTGGGCAAGCTACCCAGCCACAACTCTTTCCAACCAAGTGCCTGATGCCAGGCCCTCCTTCTCTAGCAGGCCAGTTTCACTAAAATCTGCTTGGTCCTGCTGAATCCTTCCTTCCAGCCAGGCAAGTGGGCTAGACACTGGGGCCCCTCACCACATGTGGGGAGCTGAATGAGGTGAAAGGCCTGGGTGCTATCTTGAGGAGATCTGAGTCCTCCCTTCCCCCTCCCCAACCTTTGCAAATAGCACAGAGGAAGGGATAGTGTTGGGGCTGGGCTTTTCCAGAGGAGAGTCTCCTAACCCTACCTGGGGAGGAATCTCCAGGGAGGACTACCTGGAGGAGGTGGTGCCAAAGCAGAGCCTTGGAGGATGAGCTGGAGGAACTGGCCAGGCACACAGCAGGGCAGGGAGGGCATTCCAGGCCATGAGAGCACATGGACAGGCAGAGAGGCGCCTAGGGTAGGGGGCCAGTGTCTCAGAGGAAGTGGGAGCAGTCCAGAAGGTGTAGGGGATGCCAGGGGTAAGGCTGCACTGGTGGGCAGAGGCCTGTCCCTGACTGTGAAGGGTCCTTATGCCACTGGGGAGAGCTTGGCCTTGACTGTGAGCCAAGTGGGTTGCTGCTGAGTGGCTTCAGAGTGACATGTGGCAAGAGTGACATGGACAGACCTGACTCTTGGAGGGTTTCTCTGCTGAGGGTGGAGAATGGGTTGGAGGCAGGGCTGGTGTGGACATCTAGGAGGGAGATAATGGCTGATCTTGGGCCATGGCAGTGGGGGGCTCAGAGGACATGGGAGGGGAACCCCCAGGGAGGGGCCACAATCCCTGAATTTAGGGGGTGTCTAGTGATAGAGGCCAGCACTCTCTGTAACTCCCTGGGAAGAGCCCTCCGTGCCCACCTTGGGTACTGCCATGCTTAAATGGTCTTGCTGCTCATGGTCGCTCTTTACTTACACACAAACTTGCTCCAGTACAGCCTCTTTTCTTCGTGGGCTGATGGGGATTCAAGATTTTGCTAGGGAATTGCACTCTTTGAACTGTTCCCTGAGATGGACCACGGATCCCCTGTGAGGACAGGCTCAGCCAGCACCTGGACCCATGGAAGGGCTGTGCTCTGAAGACTCCCTGCCTCTGATTTCCCTGGTGGAGTGAAGAAAACAAAGGCTCGGTTCCTGCTGTGGTTTTCTCCATTTTACAGATGAGGCAACTGAGGCCCAGAGAGGTCCAATGATTTGCCTAAGTCACCCAGGGAGAGAGAGGGAAACCCAAGCCTCCTGCCTCTACCTTTAGAGGCTGGGATGGGAGCAGGAGGGCACTGCTTGAACATCTGCTGTATGCCAGGATTTGCAGGGGTTTCATGAATTCACTTTCCCATTTCATTCTTCCAGCAGCCATGCAAGCTGAGAATGGCCTTCCCAGTTTGCAGATGAGCAAACCAAGGTTCTAAGTGGTAGAATCACTTGTCCAAGGTGCCACTCTGTGGGATTGGGATGCAAACCCAGATGACTGGATGCCAGCGTCTGTCTGAACCTAACCACTGGGCTTGTGCTTTCCACTGAGGAGTATGGGAAGGAGTGGCATTTAAGCAGATCTTACAGAAGGAAGGAGGCCCCCTCCCTGAGCAGTGCTCTACCCCCATCCTAGAACAACTGTGGGCTGGAGGAAGGAGTCCTTCCCAGGCCAGGTTCTCAACCTGGCTGCCCAGCAGAATCATCTGGGGGAGCTTTTAAAGTGTGCTCAAGCTCTGATCAATTGAAATTGCATTTCTGGAGATGGGAGATGGGCATCTACGTTTTAAAAAACCTCCCCAGCTGATCCTGATGCCCAGTGAAGGCCTAGGACTACTGTCCTAGGCCTCAGGCCATGGGTCTGTGGGCAACGGGAACCCAGAGCTCCTGCTTCCTTTCTCTAACTGCTGGGCATGGCTCTCCTGAATTTGGAAGATCTCACGAACAACAAAGTTGCTTTTGGCCATAGTTCCCCATGCTGATTTTCAGATGAACTCCAAATAAGCCAAGGTTAGGCACAACCACCTGCCCAGTGGGTAGGAGAGAAGGGTAGATGAGGCAGCAGAAATGTTACAGTTTTCCTCTAGCCCAGGACAGCTCTGGTGAGAAATTCTCCCTGAAGATCCAGCCAACCTTGCTGTACCCCATAACCCCTCTGCAGCCACTGGCTGCAATAGGTGCAGCTCTGCTGTGCACCTCAACCTCCTCTGCAATCCCAGCAGCTCAGTGTCAGGCAGGAAGTAAATGAAAGATGCCCTCCCCTCACCACACCATTTCTTGCCTCTCTTTATCCAAGTGTTCCATTTCCTTCCTCTTTCCAGATGAAGCCACTTCATCCCCCCTCTTCCAACACTTACCAATGATTTCTTTTGCTGTGCCAGGCCCTGCAGGAGGTGCTTTGGGTTGTATAGATGAGCCAGATGTAGGCTCTGCTCCCTGCCTATTGCATTCTCAGTCAGTACAGGAATTAGACAAGGAACATGTCCCAAAGGGAAAATGCCCCTGGCTCCAGGCGAAGTTCAGAGTAAGGGTGATCCCCATGGTTGGTAGAGTCAGAGAGGGCTTGTTGGAAAAGGAGGTATTTTCAGCCTCTCTGTAAGGGCTGAGAAGGATTTGGATGTGAGCAGAAGGAAGAGTAATTGAGGCTGGAGAATGAGCTATAAAAGGAAAGAAGGAAGAAGGGAAAATAGGGGAGAGAAAATACATGGATATTTTATGCACTGACAAGGGAAACTATAGGGGAGGTATGGGGAGCAGTGAATCCATTTAGCTGGCAGAAAGGATCAGTGAAAGGAGGTTAGGGGAAAGAACATTGGAAAAGTAGGTAGGGGGCCAGGTCATGGCCTTGAAAGCTGTGCTGAAGAGTCTGGGCTTGATTCCATAGGGAAAGGCATGAAGAAAGCTTTTGTAAAATAAATGAAGGGAGGAGAGGTGGATGCTACTCAGCCCCTGCTACAATGACTTAGGAGGGCTTTGCTCCTCCTGCTTTCACAAGGGTTCTCACCATAATGAATGTCTCCATGTTAACTATTAAAACTTTCTTTGCAACTGATACCATTGCTATTCTGAATCTACTGGCCATACTAAGGAGCTTGTTGAGTTTGGCATTGACTGTGCTCCTGAAATGAAGAACAAGGAATCATTGAAGGAGCAGCAGGTAGAGGAGGGAGAAGATGAAGGATAAGTTGTCATGGTGGAAATTTGGTCAGACTAGTCCCTAAATACTCTATTTTTGATGCTATTGTGAATCATATTTTAAAAATTTTAAATTTGTAATATACAATTGAGTTTTATATATTGATCTTTAATTTTATTTGAATTTATTTTTAGAGACAGGGTCTTGCTCTGTTGCCCAGGCTGGAGTACAGTCATAGCTCACTGCAGCCTTGACCTCCTGGGCTCAAGCAATCTTCCCATCTCAGCCTCCTGGGTAGCTGAGAGTAAAGATGTGCACCACTATGCCTGGCTAATTTTTAAATTTGTAGTAGAGATGAGATCTTGTTATGTTGCCCAGGCTGGTCTCAAACTCCTGGCCTCAAGTGATCTCCTGTCTGTCGCTCCCAAATCACTGAGATTAGAGGCATGAGCCGCTGCATCCAGCCTGTATATTAATATCTAGCAGTGTTGCTAAACTTACTTATTGGTTTTAGTGCCTTTTTTTAAAGGGTAGGTTCCATCAAATTTTCTAAATAAATGATAATGTCACCTGTGAAGAAAGACAGTTTTGCTTTTTCCCAATTTGGATGACTTTTATTTCATTTTCTTACTTTATTGCAATGGCTGGAACTTCTTGTAAAATGTTAGAAGTGATGAGAGTGAACATCGTTTTTTCTGATCTTAGGAGGAAACCATCCTATTCAGTCTTTCAACACTAAATATGATGTTAGCTGTAGGTTTTTATAAATGTTCTTTATCAAATCAAGAAGTTCCTTTCTATGCCTAGTTTTTGAGAATTTTTATTAGGATTGATTTTGGAATAGTCAAATGCCTTTACCATTTTCAACGAGATGATGATATGTGTTTCTTTTTGGGCTCGTTAGTATGGTGATTTGATTGCAAATGTTAAGTTAAATGTTAAATCTTACTTAGTCATGATGTATTATCATTTTTATATATTGTTGGATTTGATTTGCTAAAGTTTTTGCATCTGAATTCATGAGGGATATTGGCAGGTTGTCTTCATTTATAAGGCTGCTATAACAAAGTACTGTAAACTGGAAGCTTATCAGTAACAGAAATGGATTTCTTACAGTTCTGGAGGCTGGAGGTCTGAGGGGGATACCAATATGGTCCAGCACTGATGAGGGCCCTCTTCTGAGCTGTAGACTGCTGACTTCTTGTGGTACCTTTTCATGGTGGAAAGAGGGCAAGAGAGCTCTCTAGGGTTCCTTTTATAAAGAATTCATAGCATTCATGAGAGCTCCACTCTCATGACCCAATTTCCTTCCAAAGATCCCACCTCTTGATACCATCACATTAGGTTTAGTACTTCAACATGTGAATTTTGGGAGAACACAAACATTCAGTCCATTACACATGTGGTTTATTATTATTATTTCTTGTAATGTCTTTGGTTTTGTTATGATGGTAGTTTTGTCCTAACAGAACAAATTGGGAAGTATTCATTCCTTTACAATTTTCTGGAGAAGCTATGTAGAATTGGTATCATTTCTTTCTTAAACATGTGGTAGAATTCATCAGTGAAGCCATCAGAGCCTAGAGTTTTCCATGTTGGATAGTTCTTAACTTCAAATTCCATTTCCTTCATAGATAATAAGGCTAGTCAGGTTATCTGTTTCTTCTTGAGTGAGCATTAGTAGTTTGTGTCTTTCAAGGAATTGGTCCATTCGATCTATGCTGATGAGTTTATTCTTATTCATAATATGTCCTTATTATCTTTTTAATATCTGTAGGATCTGTAGTAATGTCATCTCTTTTATTTCTTATATTGGTAGTTTGTCTTTTTGTTTTATCTTGATCAGTGTGGCTAGAGGTTTATTAATACTATTGATCTTTGAAAAAAAGCCAGCTTTTGGTTTCATTGATTTTCCTATTGTTTTTCTGTTTTCTATTTTATCATTTTTTTGCTTTGATATTTATTATTTCCTTTATTCTATTTACTTTGGGTTTAATTTGCTCTTCTTAAGACAAATTCTTAAAGTAGAAACCCAGGTCACTGGATTGACCCTTTAAAATTTATGTACAATGAAACTTTCTTTATCTCTTCTTGCAGTTTTGACTTACAGTCAATTTAAAAAGTAGTATTATAGCCACTCCACTTCTTTTTTGGTTACTATTTGTATGGAATATCTTTTTCCATCCTTTCACTTTTGGCCTACTTATGTCTTTGGATGTAAAATGAGTCATTTACCTTGAATCATGTTTTGTAAAATTTATTACTCCAGCCCCTGTCTTTGGTTGGAGAGTTTAACCCATTTACATTTAAAGTAATTATTGATAAGAATATTTTGCCACTTTACTATTTATAGTTTAACCCATTTATGTTTAAAGTTATTATTGATAAGAATATACTTACTTTGGCCATTTTACTGTTTATAGTTTAACCCATTTACATTTAAAGTAATTATTGATAAGAATATACTTCTACCATTTTACTATTTGTTTTCAGTATGTCTATTAATTACTTTTTTGTCCCCTCATTTTCTCTATTAATGGCTTCTTTTGTGTTTAGTTGATTTTTTTGGTAGTGAAACACTTTGATTCCCTTTTAATTTCCTTTTGTGTATATTCCTTGGATATTTTCTTTGTGGTTGCCCTCAGGATTACATTTAACATCCTAAATTTATAACAGTCTAATTAGAATTGATACCAACTTCAACAGCATACACAACTATGATCCTATATAGCTTTATTTCCTTGTTTATGTTATGACAAATCACATCTTTATCAATTATGTGCCAATTAAAATAGATTTATAATTAAAAATGCATGTGTTTTTTAAATTATATAAAAAATAAAAGTAGAGTTATAAACTAAAAATACAAGAATGACTTTTATGTTTGCCCATGTAGTTACCTTTGCATTTATTCCTTCATGCAGCTTTGAGTTAATGTGTAGTGTCCTTTCATTTCAATCTGAAGGGCTCCCTTTGGCATTTCTCACAGAGAAGATCTAGTGGTAAGAAATGCACTCAGCTTTTGTTTATCTAAGCGTATCTTAATTTCTCTTTTTAAAAGTTGTGGTAAAATTTATATAACCTAAACTCTACATTTTAAACTATTTTTAAGTGTATTGTTCAGTGCCCTTAAGTACATTCATATTGTTGTGCAGCCTTCACCACCCTCCATCTTGGGAACATTTTAATCTTCCCAAACTGAAACTCTGACCTGTTAAACAATAACTCTCCATTTTCCCCTCCCCCTGGCCCTTGGAAACCACCATCTCACTTTTTGTCTCTATGATTTTGATGACTTTAGGTATCTTAGATAAGCAGAATCATACAGTATTTGTCCTTGGTGACTGGTTTTTTTCATTTAACACAATGGCTCTCTCTTTTGGACAGTATTGCTGGATTTAGAACTCTTGAGTTTTTTAGTTTTTTTTTTTTTTTTGAGACGGAGTCTCGCTCTGTCACCCAGGCTGAAGTGCAGTGGTGCAATCTCGGCTCACTGCAAGCTCCGCCTCCCGGGTTCACGCCATTCTCCTGCCTCAGCCTCTCCGAGTAGCTGGGACTACAGGTGCCTGCCACCACGCCTGGCTAATTTTTTGTATTTTTAGTAGAGACAGGGTTTCATCGTGGTTTTGATCTCCTGACCTCGTGATCCGCCCACCTCGGCCTCCCAAAGTGCTGGGATTACAAGCGTGAACCACCGTGCCCGGCCTAGTTTTTTTTTTTCCAGCACTTGAAATATGTCATCCCACTGCTTTCTGACTGCCTTGATTTCTGATGACAAATTGGATGTTAAATCTTATTGACAGCTGGGTGCGGTGGCTCACGCCTGTAATCCCAGCACTTTGGGAGGTTGAGGCAGGTGGAACACTTGAGGTCAGGAGTTTGAGACCAGATTGGCCAATATGGCAAAACCCCGTCTCTACTAAAACTACAAAAATTCGCTAGGTGTGGTGGTGGGCACCTGTAATCCCAGCCACTCTAGAGGCTGAGGCATGAGAATCACTTGAACCCAAGAGGCAGAGGTTGCAGTGAGCTAAGATTGTACCACTGCACTCCAGCCTGGGTGACAAAGTGAGACCTCATCTCCAAAAAAAAAAAAAAAATCATATTGAGTATCATGTGTTGAATTGTGTCTCAAAAAATTCATATGTTGAAGTCCTGACACACAGTACTTCAGAATGTGAACTTATGAACTTATTTGGAGATAGAGTCATTGCTGATATAATTAGTTAAGATGAATTCATTAGGGTGGGCCCTAATCCAGTATGACTTGTGTCCCTGTAGAATGGGAAGATTTGGTCACTGAGATAAACATATATAGAGGGAAGATTGTGTGAAGAGACATAGGGAGAAGATGGCAATCTGTAAGCCAAAGAGATAGGCCTGTAACAGATCCTTCTCTCAAAGTCCTTACAAGGAACCAGCCTTACTGACACCTCCATTTCAGACTTCTATCCTCCAGATTGTGAGACAAATCATTTCTATTGCTCAAGCCACCCAGTTTGTGGTATTCTGTTATGACACTCCCAGTAAACCAATGCATTGGGAATCCTTTGTACATGACAAGTTCCTTCTTTCTTTATGCCTTTAAGATTCTTTCTTTCTTTTTTTTTTTTTTTTTTTGAGACGGAGTCTTGCTCTTTCTCCCAGGCCAGAGTGCAGTGGCGTGATCTCGGCTCACTGCCAGCTCCGCCTCCTGGGTTCACGCCATTCTCCTGCCTCAGCCTCCCGGTAGCTGGGACTACAGGCGCCCGCCACCGCGCCTGGCTAATTTTTTGTATTTTTAGTAGAGATGTGGTTTCACCGTGTTAGCCAGGATGGTCTCGATCTCCTGACCTCGTGATCCTCCCGCCTCGGCCTCCCAGAGTGCTGAGATTACAGGCATGAGCCACTGTGCCCAGCCCAAGATTCTTTCTTTGTCTTTGTCTTTCAGTAGTTTGATTATAAAGGGTCTCTGAGTTTATCTTACTTGGAGTTCACTGAACTCCTTGGATTTTAATTTCATGTCTTTCATCAAATTTGGGAAGTTTTTAGCCACTATTTCTTCAAATATTCTTCTTCCCCTTTATCTCTCTCTTCTCCTTCTGGAACACTCATAATGAGTATGTTAGTCTGCTTGATGGTATCTCATAGGTCATTTAGGTTCTGTTCACTTTTCATCTTTCTCTTTTCTTTCTGCTTCTCAGACTTGATAATTTCAGTTGTCCTATCTTCAAGTTCACTGTCTTCTGTCTGTTCAAATCTGCTCTTTAACCCCCTAATGAATTTTTCATTTTGTTATTGTACTTTTTAGCCCCAGAATTTGTTTGCTTCTTTTAAAAATTAATGTTAATGTTTTTATTGATTTTCTCATTTTGTTCATGTATAATTTCCCGATTATCTTTAGTTCTTTGTCCACGTCTTCCTTTACCACTTTCAGCATATTTAAGACAGTTGTTTTAAAGTTGTAATCTAGTAAGTCTGATGCCTGGGCTTCTTTAGGCATGGTTTGTGTAAATTTACTTTGTTCCTTTGAATGGGCCATGTTTTCTTGTTTCTTTGTGTCCTTTTTTAAAAAAGTACATCTGAATATTATAATGTGGTAACTCTGGAAAACTTATTGTCTTTCTTCCCCAGAGGCTGCTGTTTTTTTTTAATTGTTGAAGGGTGTATACTTCTTTGTTTAGTAACGTTCTCAAAGATTGTATTCATTGTCTTGTGTGATCACTGAAGTCTCTGATTCTTTAGCTTGTGTTTGGCTAATGTTTTGACAGATAATTCCTTGAATGCCATGAGCTAAAAACAAAACAACAACAACAAACAAATAAGAAAAACAAAAATACCCCAAACATCTCTCTCAGTCTTTGCAGATTTCTCTGTGCTGGGGAAATCCTTCAACACTTAGCCAGGCTGGCATTGTGCCTAGAGATTAGTGTGCCTAGAGAAAGCTTAGGGTCTTCTTATTTCTTTTCTTAGCATGCATCTTGCCCTATGCCTAATGTAGCTTTCTAAATTCCTCAGTATAAATAGGTACTTTTGAGTGCCCCAATTTGCCAAAGAATGTTCCAAGCTATTCCTCACAGGTCTTAGGCAGTCTATTGTATGTCTCAACTGTGTCTTTTGTCTCAAGTGTCTTTGAGTTGTTAGTTTGCTTTGCAATGTTGTGAGTAATGCCTGTCACTTTTTGGTCTAAGTTTCAAGTTAGGGGGAACATAGAAGAGTGCCTGTATCAATCCTTCAGGTATCCCTCAGACAGCCTATAACAGATAGTCACAATAATTTGTGAATAATATCTGCTCTGCTCCCTCTAGAACTAGAGATGAAGGTCTTATATTGGGAACATGGGATGGTACCACTTCAAGATGGCACCAGTTCAACATAACACCATGCTGGGGGAGGGATGGGGCATGAGCAAGTAAAAATTTCACAATACCTTCCTAAAGTTGCCTTTTTCTTGACTAAGTGTTCTCTTGGTTGCTGTAAACCTTTGACTGTTTTCCAGAGTTTTGACAAAGTTGGCTCTGGCAGTTTCTGCTTTTTTATTTGTTCATTTTTTGAATGTTTCTTTAGGAAGATTAGAACTTGGAGCTGTCTCCTCTGCCATTCTGCTCCACCATCATTTTTGAAAGATTTTTTTTTCATGGTACAAAAATTTAGGTTGATAGTTTTTCTCTCTTTCAATACTAAAGATGTTTCTCCATTGTCTTCTATTTGCATTGTTTCTGATAAGAAATTTACTGTCATCCTTATCCTTGTTCCTCTGAACATAATATATTTCTCTGGCTGCCTTTAAGGTTTTCTCTTTATCTTGATTTTGAGCATTTTGATTATATTGTGTCTTGATGTATTTTTCTTCATGTTTCTTGTGCTTGTGATTTCTTAAGATTTTTGCATCTGTGCATTTATGGTTTTTGTCAAATTTGAAATTTTTCATGAATTATTTCTATAAATATTTTTCTGTTTCCTCCCACTCTCTTCCCTCTGGGACTCCAGTTACATATATGTTAGACCACTTGAAGTTGTCCCATTGTTCACCAGTGTTACTTTCTTTCTTCTTTTCTCTTTTTTGATTATTTTTCTGTCTGTATTTAACTTTGGATAGTTTTCTTTTTCCATGTTTTTAAATTTGCTAATTTTTTCCTGCTGTATCAAATTTGACATTAATCCAATTCAGTTTATTTTTTAAATCTCACATATTGTACTTTTCATCTCTAGAAGCTTGATTTGCATCTTATTTTAAATCTTCCATGTCTCTACTTAACGTTTGAACATATGGCATGTAGTTATAATGACTGTTTTAATATCTTTGTCTTCTAATTCCAACATCTGTTTCAGTTGTGGTTTGATTTTGATCGATTGATTTTTTTCTTCACATGGGTAATTTTTTTCCTGCTTCTCTACATACCTAATCAGTTTTGATTGGATTCCAGACATTGTGATGGATATTTTTGCATTCCTAGAAATATCCTTGGGCTTTACTCTGGAATGCAGTTATGTGGAAATAGTCTGATCATTTTGGGTCTTGCTTTTACTATTTGCTAGGCAGGACAGAGCTACTACTACTGAGGCAGGACCTTTCTACATACTCTGTCCAATGTCCTGTGAATCATGAGGGTTTGAAAACAGTCACTTGTTCTTGAGAGTACCAGACACTATTCCCTCAAATCTTTTGGATGATTCTTCTCCTGGCTTTGGGGCGTTTGCTCACACTCTGCTGAACACTTGAGTGGGAGTTTCTGAAAGCTCGCCAGGTGTCTCTCTCTGTGCCCATCACTCTTCTCTGGTACTCTGTCCTGTGAACTCTGGCAGCCTTGGTCTCTAGACTCTGAGCTCCAAATCTGCAACTCAGGACATCTGCGAGACTCTGCCTTCTGTGTCACCCTGGGAAGAAAGACAGCTGAAGAAATTGTAGGACTTGCCTTGTTTGATCTTAGCCTCTGGAATCACTGTCCTTCATTGCCTTCTCTCCAATGTCTTGAAAAACCATTGCTCCATATATTTTGCTCATTTTTTTCTTTGGTTATTCCATGAATAAATTCTGATTGGCAAACTAGATTCCTCTTACTTTAGCTGGGTTAGAAGCAGAAGTAAAAATTATTATTATTATTATTATTTTTTTTTGAGACAGAGTCTCACTCTATTGCCCAGGCTGGAGTGCAGTGGCACAATCTCAGCTCACTGCAACCTCTGCCTCCTGGGTTCAAGCAGTTCTCCTACCTCAGCCTCCTGAGTAGCTGGGATTACAGGCATGCACCACTACACCTGGCTAATTTTTGTGTTTTTGCTAGAGACAGGGCTGCACCATGTTGGCCAGGGTGGTTTCGAACTGCTGACCTCAAGTGATTCACCCGCCTTGGTCTCCCAAAGTGCTGGGATTACAGGCATGAGCCACTGCGCCTGGACCAATTATTATTATTTTTTTAATAGTTGTATCTGAGCTCGTTTAATGATGGAGGGAATGGAGAGAATGAAGGGTGGGGGTGGTAGAGAGGAGGCAATTGTTGGAGTGAGGTGGATAGTGATTTAATGATTTAATCTGCTACTGATCACTGTTCTGGGCCAGGCTCCAGTGAATGGAACAATGCACAGCCCCTGCCCTCAAGGAGGCCACAGTCTGAAGGGGTGAGGGAAAGGGTTTATCATTGTTTTAATCGGACGATTCGGCTGCTCAGACAAAGCAGATGTTCCATGTTTCCAAACTATTAAGAATTAGATTCATTTAAAATGTTTTCATTGAATGCAATTATAAACGCTGTTCCAGGAAGACCTACAAATAAGGATAGATTTGTTTAGTATTAAGGGAAGGGGATGTTTAATTCTGTGAGGGAGGCTGTAGGGAGGAGCTTGGGTCAGAAGACTCATGTGTGAGCCCTGTAGACCCCTTCCCTACAGGGGGTCTTAGTGCCCATAGTACAGTGAAATGGGACCTTATATTACAGGCATCTTGCAGGGTTTCCATGGGGTACACCTAGGCGATGGTCAATAAATGTGGGTCCCATATCTTAGAGGGCTTAGAGGGACAGCAAAAAGCAAACAGGATGTGCCCCTACCTCCAAGAAGTTGCTGCCAATCTGCCTCAGAAGTGCAGCTTGGGAATTGAGACTAAAGGGGAGTGAAAGCAGCCCTAGATGGGGCCTGAGGAAAGGGCCAGCTGTGACCAGGGAGGATGAGAGGAAGGACTGAGAACCAGGAGAGGCACAAGGCCGAGGCCAAGAGAACTCCTAATTAGCAAGGGGTCAATGTTAGCCAGTGTGCAGAGCCAGAAATGGTGTCTCTCAGAAAGTGTGTGAGTGAAGAGGCAAGGGAGCTGGGTGCATAACTTGGAGCATTGGCTTGGTGACCTCAGTGAGGCCACACAGCAGGAGCTGGGGCCTCTGTGTGCCCTGTGTGAGTGAGTGTCATCTTAGATACAGCCTATTCTCAATTACCTGGCTGTGCTGGAGCCTGCCCAGGCCAGGGCTTGGGACTCAGGCCAGTTCATTCTGCCCCCACCCCTCCAGGCATCTTGGAGCTAATCAAAGGTTAGCCACCCTGAGCAATGGAAAATTCTCAATGTGCCAGACACTTTATGTGTGATGTCTGTGCTCCTGTTATTTTAAGAATGCCCTGGGAGGTAGGTTTTGTTGCACCTACTTTAGGATAAGGAAACCAAGGTTCACAGAGGTGAAGGGATTTGTCCAAGGTCACAGATGTGACTTAGCTTAGATTTGAACCCAAGTCTGCTTTCCAAACCCCAATCTTTCTTTTCATTTGTTTTTGAGACAGAGTCTCACTCTGTCACCCAGGCTGGAGTGCAGTGGCATGATCTCAGCTCACTGCAACCTCCTCCTCACAGGTCAAGCAAGCCTCCTGCCTCAGCCTCCCAAGTAGCTGGGACTACAGGCATGTGCCATCACACACAGCTCATTTTTGTATTTTTAGTAGAGATGGGGTTTCACCACGTTGACCAGGCTAGTCTCAAACTCCTGACCTTAAGTGATCAGCCCGCCTCGGCATCCCAGAGTGCTGGGATTATAGGTGTGAGCCACTGCACCCGGCTGCAAACCCCAGTCTTTCTAACATGCCTCACATGCCTCTTACTTTTTCAGATTTCATCATGTGGTTATCATAGGGACATATCTGGCACTAAGCCTATGTAGAAAGCCAGCAAGTGGTGTTGGTGGCCTCCCATTAGAGTCCCTGACCGTTGTGCTGGCCTGGATGCTGCAGGAAGCATGGTTCTCTCACGCCTTGCATGGGTTAGAATGGGCTAGCCCCTGTGGCGGTAACAAACAGCCTCCACACTTCAGTGACTGATTACCCGCTCAGGCTCCATGTCCATCATGGACGGTCGTGGGCTATGCTCCCTGCCATCCTCTTCCTCCAGGAAACAGGCTGACAAGCAGCCAGTATCCAAATGCTGTTGGTGATACTGGTAGAGAGGAACCGGGAAGCTGGAACCAGCTTGGAAACATCTGCCAGGAAGAAATGCTTACCACATGGCTTCCATTTCATTGGCCAGAGCAGGTCCCTGGCAGGCCTAGCTCTGAGGAGTTGGGGAGCATACAAGGTAGCAGTTAACTATGGATACCCTGAAAGTTCCCATCAGTGGTGACTTTCAGATGCCCTGTGTGTGTCTTTCTGTGCTGAAACTGGGGCTGCTTGGTGGAGAGGGGCCCCTCCAGAAGCTTACTGTCTAGGGAAGGGACGCCTCTGGGTAAGATGACTATGCATGACACAGGCGAGCACCGGGCTGTGGGTGCGCAGAGCAGTGACACATTCTTCACAGGGAGAACTGCAGAGGCTACAGTGTCTGAACCCCCAGTTTGAAGCTAAGAAATCCCTAGTGAGGCGCAAGAATGGAAGGGCCTCTGCAGTTTGAGGGACAGAGTGTGAAAAGGTGCAGGGATGAGAGAGTGCGGTGCTGGATGCAGGCTAGTGGCCTGTGTCTCTGGAGCTCTGGGGACCTATGGAAGTCTGTGGGCAGAGGAGGAGGCTGGAGAGCTGGGCAGGGCCAGGAGTAAGGCTTTCTTCACTGCGGGTGGGATGTCATGTCCCTTTTGCTGTCTTTCAGCTGAGCCATGGCCGTGGAGTTCTGGCTAGTGGGTGTGGTGGGCACTCGGAACTGCCTGCCCAGAAACTCCAGCAAAGGCCCCATCCCTGCATGCATCCATCCAGCCTGGGTGGCTCTAGGCTGCATTCACAGGTCTAGACCCTGCTGTTCACCCTGGGGGGATGAATCAGCTTCATTCTTCCCGAACAAAAGCTCCTGGGTTGCCAGGGAGATGTAGGGGCTGCCGCCTGCACTTCCTGGAGCTGCAGTTTGGTGTCAGGAAGAGATGGGCACTCAGCAGCCCCAGGGCGGGGCTGGGTTGAGCTGCCATCACCGCTGTTGTCCTTGTTGAATGGGACTCTATGTGGATCAGAGACAGCAGAGCCTCTGAGTTTGCAAAGATTTGGGTTTGAATGTGGCTCTGCCCATTGATGGCTACATGACTTTCAGCCGCAATCTGCCCTTTTGAAGCCTGTTTCCTCAAATTGAAGTTGGGATGACAATATCCAGCTTGCAGGGGCTGAGATATTTCATGAGGTAACAGTTGGAAGGCATTCCATCTATTCATTTATTTAATACATGTTTGTGGCTGTCTGCTGTGTGCCAAGCACTGTCCCGGGGTGGGAATCCATGCCGTGACGTGATGCTGACGTGGCCCTGTGCTGAGTGGTCATCCTGGCTGGCACCATGCTAGGCACACAGAGAGCCTCACTAAATGGTATTTACTGTTGTTCTTGGGGACAGAGGCTCTGTGGGCACAGGGGAAGAGTCCTCCTTGGCGTTTGCCTGGTCTTGGGCATTTTGGGGAAGTGGAGGGGTAGGGGAAGTCCCACTCCCCAATCCTATAGCCCGGCAGGAAGTAGTAGGCCTCATGAGAAAACCCTGGGGACTTAAGCTCCATGATGCCTGTGAATCCCAGGGTTCAGGGGACCAAGAGGGTTTCCTAAGCCTATGAAAGCTGCTGCAATTGGTGTTGAGGCCACCATGGAGCCACAGTCCAGGGGCCCAGTGGGCCTTTTCTTATCTCTCTTGCCAGGCCACAGAGTAGGTTCTGGAGAATTGAGCCTGGCGGCCCTGAGCTGGGCTGGCACCCATCACTGACCTGGGATCATGGGAGTTGGGCAGGAGGGCCCTCCCCTGGGAAAGAATCCTCTCATCTGACTGTGGTGTGTAAAAGATTGGGAAGCCTTGAACCAGATTAGGGCAGGGCTGGGGACAGGTGCAGAGCCTGGGGGCTCCTCAGCTGTGTAGAAGTGCTGGGAATGCATGAAGTGTATTTGGGGGTCAGATGTGGTGGTTTTGGGGTTATTGATGGAATTTGGGGGTAGGCAGGGATGCCATGTGTGAATGCTCTGGGAGGAGGTTTGGGGGAATTAGAGGGATTTGCTGGAGGAGCTTTCTGATGGCGTCATTGGTGCTGTGCACTGGGGGTTGGTGGCAGGTCCTAGAGTCATAGCTGGGGTCATAGGTGTGTTAGGGAGGCAGTGATGATGGGTTATTAGGAGGGGGAGGATCATTGATGAGCTGGGAGTTGGGAGCAGCTAGGATGGGATGGTACTGTTGGCAGGGGGTCCTCAGTGACTATCCCAGCAGGGTGGCTTCAGCTGTGAGCTCTGGTGTGTCTGTTTCTTGTCTCAGTGCTCCAAGGGGAAGTTTAGGCCTGAGCCTCTGAGAGGGGTCACTGGGCAGAGAGACCCCTGGATCTCGGAGGGCTGAAGGGGGAGGTGAATGGTGGGCATGGGTGGCAAGGGGCTGGGCCAGGGCAGTGGAGGAGTCAGGGGCGTGGGAGGCTGGGCTGCTGATCAGCGACTTTGCAGATCCTCAGGGTCATTACTTGCTGTTGTTGCTGCGGAAAGTTGCAAAATGAAAATTAACTGTCAGAGAAGATTGACTCGTTTGATGTCTAACCAGGAGCAGCCTTTTATTGCTGTAAAATGTTGATTTCCTCTTGCCTGCAATGACAGGTGAGTGTTAGTGGCACTGAAGGAAGACAGATCCCTGAACAGAACCTACAGAAACCATCCCCTGAGGGGCTCAGCCCTCTTCCCTCCATCCTCTATGGCTGCAGGAGCGAGAATGAGTGTCTGATTTTACTCACGGTGTGAGAACACATCTGTGGGTGTGCCAGCCACGTGGCAGGGCTGGTGGTAAGACCTGGGGCTCTGGATTCAGACACATCTGGGTTCAAATCCAGGCTGGGTCACTTAATAGCTCTGTGCCTGTGGGCAAGCCTCAGTGTCCTCATCTGTAAAATAGAAGGCTCATACCTAATTAAGTCTTAGATTTTAAAGCACTTGGCACAGTGCCTGGCACAGGTTATCAGGGCTGGGTCCAGTTGAAATGATCAAAAGCTGCTGAAATTCAGAACTCGGATCACTTTTGCAATAGCAACATTCGGTCAGGGGGCAAGGATGGGACCAAGGCAGGACAAGAGTCAAGAGAGGGAGCAGTCAGGGAAGTGGAGTGGGAGGTGAATCAGGACAATTTGTTATAATGGAACCATGCCTGAGGTGGGGGTATGGGAGCTCACACCTATGGGGGGCCGGGCAGGGTGGGCCACTCAGTCTGCAGGCCTGGGCCAGGCTAGCTGCTCGGAAAGGATGAGCAGCCCAGGTCTGCCCTGCCCAGTGTGTGGCCAGGGGAGCCTCTTCATGCCCATGCCACTTGTCTTGCTTAAGTGTGGCTAGGAAGGAAAAGGCTGGGCAAGTGCAGCTCCTGCTTGGCTGATCCAGGCCTTGATGGCAGATAGCTATGTTCAGAGGGTTTCCTGGGGGCCGGGGAGCAGCCCTTCTCCTCCAGGAGCCTCTGGTCAGCAAGGAGTGAATTTGGCTGCAGGTTGGAGGGCTTCCTCGTCTGCGGGGCCAACGAGGAAGGGGCGGCGGTGACACAGACGAGCGTGTGGGAGGTCTCTGTGTTGGGCGTCTGTCTGCCCGCATGCCTGCCTCTCTGTTGCTCTGAAGGAGGCAGGGGCTGGGCCTGCAGCTGCCTGGGCAGAGCGGCTCCTGCGTGGGACATGGCTCTTCTCTCTGGTTACAGACTCACCACTTCGCTCCCAACCTACCTCCACAGTCAGCGTGGGGTATCAGGCCGGGCCCTCCTGAGCCAGAGAAGATTGTGGAAACCTTGCTCTCCAGGTGGAGTGGCCAACCTCTGGGAGGTGTTCAGGAATGGGCCTCTAGAGAGTGTGGTGAGCTCAGGCTGGATCTGAGCTGGGCAAAACTGCTTCCAAGGGGGGCCCACAAACAAGGGACCGAGTGGTGGCGGGATTCCTCCCTCTGGGGTAGTCTCCAGCCTATGGGGCAGGGGTACAGGGTACAAGGGACAGACAAGATGTAGGGAGGACAGGCAGGAAGTTCCAGCAAGTTTCCAGGCCAAGGAAATGTTGTAGAGAACCAGAGGATGATAGGAAAGAACAAATGAAGGACAAATGAAAAGGCCTTGCCAGGCTCCGGAGTGGGGCGTGTTGAAGTCTGAGGGTCATGGGTGTCACCTGTTGGTGGGGCTGGGCTCTTAGCTCCAGTGTGGGGTGGTACTACAGCTGCTGGGATGGGAGAGGAGGGTGTCCAGCAGTACCTTCTGTGGGTCAGCGTGACTGGCAATGAAAATGAGGTGAATGGGCATCCCAGGAGCTCATGCTGCCAATAAAACACCTGACCCGGCAGGTGGGCAGCCTGGATTCGGCTCCCAGCTCCGCTGTGAACTTGCGGAGGCTCCTGGACAAGTCCCTTCCCCTCTCTGGCTTTCTGTTTGCTCCTCTGCAAAATGTGAGCCAAATATTTTCAAGCAGTGGCATTCTTTGTTCAAATGAAATATTCCATGAAACCCACTTTTCTTAACTAAGTGAAGTGGGTTAAGTTGGGGAAACCCAGTGGTCTAGCCCATCTCCAAAGCCTCCTTCCAAACATAAACAATTGTCCTAGATTTTAAAAATTAATATTTTAAAACCAACTCTTATTGAGCACTTGATATGTACCAGGCACTGTTCTAAGCACTTTATAAATAGTGATTCAATTCTCACAACCCGGGGGGGAGGGAGGTGGGGAAACAGGCATCAGAGGTGAGGTGACATCACCACACCTAGTGAGTGACACAGCAGGATTCCAGCCCAGGCAGTGGGGTCTAGGACGGCGCTGCACGCTGGAACCCCGAAGTCAGTGTCTGGGGAACTGTCCCGTTGGGCCTGGATTCCCACGAGCTGGGAGAGGCGGGATCCTCCCCGCTGCCCTCTCATTTCCCAGCTGGCCCACCGCGGCCCCTCCACTCTAAGGCCGGTTTACAATGGCAACGTTGCGCGCCGTGGCGCGTAGGGAATTGAATGCGGGAGCTTCTCCACCAGGCACACACTCTAACCACCAAATTTATTTAAGCAGATAAAATGCAGGGGGTGTAATGTTAGATTAATGGATAAATAACCGTTCTGGTTTTTGGCACGATGACGGGGAGCGGTAGTGAGAAGCCTCATTATGTGCGGCTCTGCCTCGAAGAACAAGCCTCGTGCTGCAACCCCAGCACCCGGGCCCGCGAACAGAGCATTAAATTGTTGGAAATGGCTCCCCTTCACTCGCAGAACAAAGATGTTTTCTCCAGAATAAATTGACTCCCTCCCAGGGCGCTGAGTCCTGGTTTCCCACAAACGCAGCCTATGCTCTCGGGAGAGGGAGGGCGGGCAATGCGGGCCTGGGAACGCCGCGCAGGGAGCTTCCTGCGGGGGCGGGCTCGGGACTTCTGGTTCCTGGGCTCTCTGTCGCCAAGCCTCCGTGGTAAAGGAGCAAACCTTTAGTTGTGTGGACAACGCGGAAGTCTGGCAGAATCGGGGTTGGAATTAGGGTGCGCTGAGAGGCAGTGTTCCTTGGTTAGGGCTTTGCGTTTTGTGTCCCTAGGTTTGCGTGTCGTTGGCCAGCTGGGCGATCTTCAGGCAAGTTACTTAACCTCTCTGAGCTCAGTTTGTTAACAGTGAAGTGGGGATGGGGCCCTTCCTAACAGGGCTGTGGTCCAGAGCATGTAATAAGAGAACGCTTGGGGGTGGAGCCACGTTCCCTTCCTCCAGAAGGCGCCCTCCGCCCTGGCCCTCTGCCAGCATCCATGCCCAAGATGGTGTGGTGGGGTGTGGGGACCCAGGAGGCTGCTGTCCGGCTGGGCCTAGACCCTGTGGCATGGACTAGGGGGCCGAACTGAAGGACGCAAGCTCTTCGAGGTGGGTGGGGGAATAAAGCCTCCCTTCCTGGGTGCCCAAGGTCTGGCCAGTGCCTAGTAAGCCCCTGGCTGGGTGGGATCAGAATCTCAGTGGAGAGCTTGGCTTTGCTCTGGGCCAAATTAAAAGACAGCCATGCCTCCCGGAGCCATTGTGCTTGGTTTCTGCCTGGCTTCCTGGGCTCAGTAGGAGCAGAGCTCTGAGAGGCTGCTGAGGGGCAGACTAACTGCTTTCAGATCAGCGCCTTTCTTCCCCTCCTTCCTCCTCCTTCTAGAAGGTGACTTGCACAGTGTAAAGAGCGCAGGCTTTGGGGCCAGATTCAGCACTGTCACCTCCTGGCTGTGTTACGCTGGACACACTGCTTCACCTATCCGAGCCTCAGTTTTCACCTGCGAATGCCAGAATAATGCTTTCACTTTGTAAGACTGGCATGAAGAGTGAAGCTCCTGGGCTGATGTCTGGCACACAGCTTTTTGGGTCCCAATGTTCTGTAACAAATGCTTATGGAGCACATACTTGGTGCCAGGCTCTGAGACACAATGGTAAGCAATGAAGCCTTGTGTGACCTCCAGGGGTTGACTGGGGAGCAGGATGACCTGGATGCTGGTGGCTGCCTGGATGTGTATGTGTGTGTGTGCCACCTCAATGCCCCTGCTCAGGTGAGAGTGGGTGACCTGGGGTTTTGCTGCATCCAGCAGGATCTGGCCTTTGGGATGGTGGGTTGCCTCTGTCTTGCGCTGCCTTTTCCTTGTCCTTTTGGCCTTGCTCCTTCTTACCTGCTCCACCCGAGTTTCTCACTGACCTAACCAAGAGGTTGGAAGAGGAAAACGCCCCTGGCTTGGGGCAGGAATATGGGTCCTAGCGGTTAGTGGAGCACCTCCTTCCCAGTGCATTGGGTGCTCTCCAGGCACTGGGGGCCCAGGTGAGCAAAGCAAATGAGGTCTCTGTCCTTGTGGTGCTTGCAGTCTTCTGAGTAATGACAGCTGCTGAGCATTTGCCCAGTACCAGGCTCTGTGCTAAGTGCTTTTCACATCCGATCCTCACTATGCAATGGATAGTCTGTGGCCAGCTTTGAATCCCACCCCTTTGCCATGCCGGCAGGTCCTGGGGGCCCTTTTTCTCCCCCAGGGGTCCTGCAGGCCCTGCCAGGATAGAGCTCTGGGCTCAGATAGGGGTAGCTTCAAACTTGGTTTTGTCCTGTTATTTTGCAAGTCACATAACTTGTGTAAGCCTCAGTTTCCTCATCCACAAAATTGGGGTAATCATGGTACCACCTCCCAGGGTTGTGGGGAGGAAGCACCAAGCATAGAACCTGGGTTGCTGCAGGGGCCCAAGCCCTTGTGGCTGGGTGTTTTGCTCCCTGTAGAGTGGGCACAGAGGCTTCTCTGGGCTTTGCAGCCCCCACCCGACTTTTTCTTCAGTTTGAGGAACGTGTGTTTAGGAGGCTAGGAGAAGGCTCTCCAGGCAGCACTCCTTCTTCCACCTGCTGGGTCTTTGTTTAGCTCTAAATTAAAGCTAAAGCAGAAAACACAAAACATTTCCTCCATCACAGGTGAAGGAACCGTCTGTCTTATCAGCTCTGGAGCCGAGTGGTTTGGCATGTGTGTGCTGGTAATTGTGGAGTCTGAATGAAGGGATCTCTCTGGGGACCATGCTTTCCATCACTGTCCGTGTCTGTTATCATGGTTATCTCATTCCCAGCCAGGCTCAGGGGAAGTGGGGCTGGGCGAGGATTTTCCATTTTCTGGAGGCTCACATCCCACCTCTGCCTTCTTACTCATTCCGATGGCCCAGCTCTTAACAGCCCTCCCTGGGCTCTGCCTTGAGCCTTCTAGGATGTCATCTGCTACTGGTGTCTATTCCAGTTGTGTCTGTCTGCGTCCCTATGAAGACCAGGAGCTCCTGAAGGTCCCATTAGAGTCCAGGGATTATTGATGAAGCTCCAACCAGGAAGACAGAGTGGGACACATGGTTGGGGTGGTGGGAGCATAGAAGTTCTTAGAGGCAGATCTGGCTTGTAAATCTAGCTTTGTCACTTGCTGTGTGACCTAGGGAAAGTTACCTAACTTCTCTGAGCCTGGCTTTCCTCATTTCTAAAATGAAGGTGTTACTGGTACGTGCTGTTTGTAAGGGTTGGTGTAAGTATTATCGTGAAGTAATATCCACAGTCTGTAGCTGAGTGCCTGGGATGGAATCAGTGCTTTCCAATGCTGGCCCCAAAGTGGCAGGAAGCCACGTGGGTGGTACTTAGATTTCCCTGTTGAAGGTAGAACAGAGAACAAGGTGCAGGAGAGGAAGGCTGGTTGTTGCCCTGACTCCTCCATACAGGTGTTCCATGGGGTGAGGGCAGGCTCACTGTTATCCCAGGACCAGCTAGAGACCAGTTCACACTAACCAAGCTCAGAAGAGACTGATTTTTGGCTGAGCACAAGCCAGCATATTAATTCACAAGGAGAAACCACTGCCTGGGCTCTCATGTGCTTCCCCAGTGAGAAATCCTAGTGAGCCAGGTGTAGGTGCTTCCCACTGAATGGAGGAACCTGCTGGTGGGTCTCAGGGGCTTCTTGATCACTATTTGGAGCCTGCTATGGAAGAGGTCAGAGTGTGGCCTCTATCTGGCCTCTTCCTCTCAGTTCACTTTCCTTACTGGACTCTCTTCTCTTTACCTTCTGCTGTCTTTCCTCCCCTGCCCCTGCCATTTGTGCAGACTTGCACATGCGTGTGCATGCACAAACATACACACACAGACATGTGTTATTAGGAATGCAACTGGACTCTGCACTTGATTGAATTTGAAATAATTGACTTAATGTCTGATTTGAAACTTAAAGATTCCCCACTCCCCTATGTTGGCAGTGCCTAAGTTTTTCCTTGACAATTTGTATTTTTAAATTAATATATATAACCTCATATGTAATGATATAGATGTATTTATATAATTTAATGATATTCTTTAATAATTCAGAGACATTCAACTTTCTGTACACATAGTTTACATGCACACAAGGGAGGAAAGTCATTAGTTGTCATCAATGAACATGGACAGGTACATATTAAGGAGAGAGGAGAGAGAGAGAGAGGTAGAGAGAGAGGTAAAGACTGCAGAGGTATGGAAAGAGAATCTTGTCTTTACATTTTTGGGTTAAACTATTAGGGCTGACAATTTGCAAAGAGGTCAGGCTAGGCCACCTGCCCTAGGGCAGGGGGCTGGGTTGTCAAAGGAAACAGCTTCATGTTCTTATAGCTCCTCCTGCAGCTTTAAGGGCACAGCTGGGCAGCACATGTTGGCCTGTGTCCAGCTATCAGCGCCCACCTTTGTGAGGCCACAGCTGCTCTGTTTTCCTCATCAGAGGTTCTCTCTTTTTCTTTGAAATTTAAGCATTGTTCAGTTACGAAACTTAGCATTAATTTCTGTGCATAAACTAAGACTGGTTGTGTCCTTTTGATTTCTAATCTCAGTTCTTCGTTCAGTTCCAGGAATTTTTCTATTGAGTTTATGATCAGCTACGATCAGTTTCTTATGTCTTCTTTGGAAATCGTGTCCCTGTAATTGGGTTCTCCCTGCATTTTCTCTTGTATGTGTCATCTTTCACATTACAGAAAGCCTCCACTTACTTAGTCTATTGTCTGGATATGTGGAGTAGATTGTTTCATTGTTCAAAATAATCACTGCTTCTCTCTGTGGGAGGATTTACAGGCTGCCCTGATGATATCATCCTTGGCCATGTGACTTGCCAGGGCCAATGAAGTGAGGGTGAAAGTGACAGAAGCCTCTTTTGAATAGAAGCTCTAAGAGCTGCCACATGGTTTGTTTTTCCCTCTGCCATGAGAGATGGGGGCTTCTCCCTCAAGCCTGGGTCTTGTAATAAAGATGCTGTGGGACAGAGCTGCAGCTAACCTACCATAAACAACCTACAAAAAAAGTGTGAGAGGAAAATCACTTTTTGCTGATTTAAGCCACTGAGATTTTGGGATTGCTTGTTACAATAGCATATCTTAGCTTAAACTGACAAATACATTTCTCAAATACGTTCTTTGTTTCACTGGTATGGTTTCTTGGCAATACCAATTTTGTTTTTACAGCTTCCAACAGTGGTTCTATTACAATCATACAGATATTAATTTTGTTTTGAATTACATCATTCAGCTGATTTATTTTTTTATCTTTGAAAATAATTGGTAGTATTTTTCTAAAATCTTACGCTCTATATGTGAATCTGTTTTAGGGTTGGCTATTCTCATGAAATTTCAAAACTGGACTGTAGGGATTTTTATTTCCTTTACCTATTTACTGCACTTTGAGTTTTCTCTGTTGTTTCTTCCTGTTTTGCTGAGGGGTTTAGAAGCCTCACTGGGGTAGAAAACTAAGTTGTGGGGCTGGAGGTGGGACACCATCCAGCACCCTGGTTGGTGGCAGGAAGCCTGCAGTTAGAGACTGGGCATGTGTTTTGCTCATTGCTGTTGGTGCTGCTGAGGAAGTCTGTTTCAGTGGATTGCAGACTGTTTTAACTGGATTAAAGGGGGAATGTCCCTGGCATTGCTCTCCTGTTCTTTATCTTCCTGGAGATAATCCTTTTAGGTGTCTGGAGTTGGCGCTCATGTCATCTTCACACTTATTCTGCCTTCTCCCAGGCCCTCTCTGGGTCCCTCAGCCATGCCCCATGATGAGTTCTGTGTCCTATACACCTGCCAGGCTGTTCCCTTCTAATTCTTCCCCATAGTATCACTGTCCCTACTGAATGTAGAGCCCAGAATGGATCTCAGGGCTCAGCTGACATCTGGACTGTTTGGAGGGGATCTCTCCCTCCTTATCCAGGGTATGATATCATGAATTCACACAGTGGTGGCCACATCAGTCTGTTGGCTCATATTAAGCTTAAAGGTGGTTGCACCCAGATCTTCTCCCACAAGCTCCTAGTTGAGTCTTTTCCACCTGTTCTTATGTCTGTGACTCTCAATCCATCTCTGTTGAGCTCTGTTTTGCTCATTATGGCCCACTGGTCCAGATGGCCAAGATCTTTTTGTATCCCAGACACTGTATTAACTCTCTCTCAAGTGGAATCAGTAGCAATCAATATCCTCTGCAGTCATTCATAAAACCGTTGAGCAGACAGGTCTGAGGACAGAGCCCTAAGGCCTATCACTAAAGACTCTGCCAGTTGTTATCTCTGAATGCACCTAATTGTACTAGCACCCAGCCCACCTCAGAGAGGACTGTGTGAATACCTCATTGAAATCCAAATTTGCGTCAAAGCCTAAGGTTGCTGACTCTTGAGGTGCCTTAGTCAGTGTTTGGGAAGAAACAGATCACGTATTCCAAAGGGGCACATTCAAACAGATTTGAATACAGAGGAACCCAGCAGGGACAGGGAAGCACTCAGAGGGTATCAGTGCTAGGGAGCTGCACTATCCCTGGGCCTGAAGGGACAGAGGCTGTGTTGCTGAGCCTGAGAGAAGGATGCAGCAGGCAGAGAGGGGCTGCCAGTGGGAACTGTGTCCTTCACTGGGGAACACAGCTACTGTAAACCCAGGCCCAACTCAGCCCTCTGATCTGCTGATGCCTCCCGGTGGCTAAAGCCAGGTAGAAGCCAAGGGGCAAGGGAGCCCAGGAGCTGAGTCCATAGAGGCCAGCCTTGCAGGGCACACAACAGAGTGGACGGGAGATGCCAGCAGAATAGGCAGCTGACCAGGTCAGGCTGTGATCTCATGTGCTTCTCTAATCCTCCGTGTTGTGCTGCACTAGGTTACTTGTTAATGTCCCAAAGAGTCTTGTGAATTATATATACATATATGAAGAGAGAGAGAGAGAGAGAAAGAGAGATCCCTCGGGATGGAGAAAGACAGAGAGCTTCTCTGTCAATCATCACTTTTGGACCCTCTTGCCAACAGGGTGAGTTTAATTGCAGTCATGGGGACATGGCGACATTTAATTAATTAATTAATTATTTAGAGACAGGGTCTCACTCTGTCATCCAGGGTGGAGTGCAGTGGGGCCATCATGGTTCACTGTAGCCTCAGACTCCTGGGCTCAAGTGATCCTCCCACCTCAGCCTCCTGAAATGCTGGGATTACAGGTGTGAACCACAGCACCCTGAGACATTGATATCATCTTAGCAAATTCAATGCCCATGGGAGCCAACTGGGCTGTTCCTTGTGGGAGCAGAGCCCCTGCCCTGGCCAGAGATGCAGCCTCAGGGTGACAATAGGGGAAAGAGGAGCAGTCAGAGTTCCTAGGAGTTGGAGCTATTGGGTGGGGGCCCATGGAGTCACCCTTCTGTCCAGGGCTGTCCTGAGCAAGACACACAGACAAAATTCACACAGACCCGCCTGTGCGGCTGGAAAAGCTGTGCTAACTGCTGCTGAGCTGGAAGATTTCTGTTTCATGCCTGTGTTTTAAGGAAAGGCAAGGGTTGTGATCCGAATGACCCTGGGATCCTCTCCAGGAGCCCTGGTTACTGGCTGTTGTGCACACCATGGGGAAGGCCGTGTAGTGGTTGGGGGTGCAGCAGCTTCAGAAGACAGGGAAGACTGTGTTGGACATGGGAGGTGAGATGTGATGTCTGTGGAGCTGGGCAGCCCAGGCGAGGCCCCTGGGGCTCCTGCTCAAGTGGTCTGTCCACCTGCCGACTCAGCCCGGCACAGGTGAGTGCACACAGCCATCTCTCTAGCTCTGACATTCTAGCTGATAGGACCAAACCAAATCCTTATGGGGACAGTGCTGGGGACACCCTAGGTCCCCAGGGGGCAGTGCACGTCCTCTCTGAGGTGATGACAGGTGTCAGTTTGCCAGTGCCACAAGGCTGGGCATCGGGCAAGAGAGCTTGTGACTGCAGGAGGAAAAGGGTGACCCGAGCCACGGGTGCACAGAGCCTAGCCAGATGTGCACACAGGCGGCAAGGGAGCTTAGCCACTGCATCCCGGGGGTGGTGAGCACAGGGAGGGCCTCCTGAGGGACTAGTATATGAGTGTCGGGGGACATTGACCTTGGCCTTAGTGCGCTTCTCTGAAAGTGCTACCCAGCCTCCAAGTTGTGCTGAACTCAATTACTTGTTAATGTCCCAAAGAGTCTTGTGAATTATATAGGCATTGATCCCTTGGGATGGAGAGACAGCTTCTCTGTCCAGCTTCTCTGGACAGTTTGTTTTAATTATTAATTTTAAAGTACAGATACAATATAGATGCATGACAGAATATTTGAAAAAGAAAAGAAAAACATGTTTGCATCTTGGCTTGCTTCTTTGCATGCCCTTCTTAAATACTTGTGATTCCCCAGGGAGTGGGGGACAAGGGTGTGGGGTGACATCCAGGTGGGTGGGGAGCCCATGGAGCAGGAGACACAGTGGGAAAGGATCAGGGAGAGTGGCTATGACCAAGGGCAGGCCTGGTCTTGGGGGTGTGGAGGCCAGGCTCAGGCTGGAGTTGTTTTCCCTGGGCTTCCTCATGTGGCTTGCTCCAGGGACTGGTCCTTATCTGGGCTTCCTGAGTCCCAGAGGCTTTCCCCTGCTTTAGTGAGGGTCTCTCAGGCAAGGCCAGCCTGCTTGGGGATCCCTGGCTGGGGCTGTGCAGCCGGCACTGGTTCAGCCAGGTCTGCTTGCATTAACTCTTGTCTCCTAGGCATTTCTGTGGTCCAGTGGGGAGCTGCTGGGCATCTGACAGGTGATGGGCAGCCCCAGGCTTCAGCGGCTCTGCTTTAGTGGCAGCACAGCTGGAAGCCTACTGGGCCCTGCCTGCCATTGTGGAGAAGCACACAGGGCCAGGGTGTGGCCCTAGCTGCATGAATCATCCAGGAGTGTGTGAACACTGACCCCAGGCTCCCACACCATGGGGCTGCAACGTGAGTATCAAGGTTTTTGAAAGCTACCCAGGTGATTCTAAAGAGCAGCTATGGTAGTTCTCAAATTTTGTGTGCATCAGTCAGCTGGATCTTGTCAAAAGACACAATTACAGAGCCCCACCTCAAAAGTTGCTGATTTGCTAGGTTTGTCTGAGAATTTGTAAGAAATTGAAATCTAACAAGTTTCCAGGAGATGCTGGTGCTGCTGGTCTGGGGACCCCACTTTGAGAACCTCTGGCCTAGATGAAGATGATGTGGGAAATTCTGGTTACCTCCAGAAGGCAAGGGCAGGCGTCAGCTCCCTCAGGTGGTGAGGGCAGGTGTCAGCACTCACAGGTGGTGAGGACAGGTGTTTGTTGTCTCATGGGGTTGTGAGGGAAGAGGCTGGCTGTCACAGGTGCTGAGGGAAAGTGTTGGTTGCTATCCAGTGCTAAGGAAAGGTGTTTGCTCTCATGCACATAGGTGGTGTAGGAGGGTGTTGCCTGGTATCAGTAATGAGGAAAGCTGTTGGCTGTAGGTCTGGGTGGCAAGGGAAGGGGGTGGCGGTGACAGGTGACAAATCAAGGTGTTAGTGTTGGTGGGTGGTAAGGAAAGCTGTTGGCTTTCTGTACAGGTGGTGAGGGCAGGTGCTGCCTGTCCCAGATGGAGCGGGAAGTAGCTGACAGTCACATACCTGAGGTGAGGGAAGGTATGGTTTTCTCATAGATGTGAGAGTCGGTGTCAAGTGTCACAGATGGTGAGGGAGTTGTTGCTGTGTCATGGATCATGAGGGAATGTGGTGACGGTTACAGGTGGAGAGGGAAGGGGCTGGCCCTTCTAGCTGGCTAACACGGACATCGGCCTATTTCCCACTGAGGCTGAAGGTGCCTCCAGCTCCCAAGTTCCCTCATGTGTCTATTCTGATCCCCTTTCCTGATGCCTTCCGGGCCTGGTCTTCTTGTCCTCCCATGCTGCAGTGTAGGCCAAGAAGGCGGTTGGAGCTCCAGGGCCTCGCTGGGTAGGTGTGTCTCTTGACCTGAGAGGGAGGAGTGTTCGGGTGGGCTGGGGAGCGGCAGTGTGGAGCTCTGTGCTGGGGAAGTGCTTTGCACAATTTCATGCTGGCCTTCAGTAATGCATCCGCCACAGAACGATGGCCCCAGGAAGCCTCACTCCCTGCACACATTCAGGAGGCACATTTCAATGCAGAAGCCACAGGAAGAGCATTCTCATCTCTGTCTTTTATCATCAGTTTCCAATCAAGAATCACAACAGCCTGTGAGGGGTGTCCTGGGGCTCCAGCCTGGTGCCTGTGGGGAAAACAGTTCTCCCAAGGGCAGGCCTCCGATGCAGAGATGCAGGATATGGAACCCGGGTTTTGGAGATGGCCACATGCAGATGAGCTGATCTTAGGGGAAAAGACAGAGCTGTCAGCCTGGCTGTGTCTGATGTCCCTGGTTTCTATAGCTACAGTAAATGTAATTACCAAAAAGTAACCCTTTTCGGATTTCATTGTAACCTCAGAGAGCTAATGACATTTACTGGGTTTCTAGCAATCTGGGACAAAATGCTCATTTTAAATTTAACATGAGTAATGCCATTTTCCATCTTAGTTAAGTACTTTGTGTCATAAAAGAGTTATCTGGCCGGGCGCGGTGGCTCACGCTTGTAATCCCAGCACTTTGGGAGGCCGAGGCGGGCGGATCACAAGGTCAGGAGATCAAGACCACGGTGAAACCCCGTCTCTACTAAAAATACAAAAAAATTAGCCGGGCGTGGTGGCGGGCGCCTGTAGTCCCAGCTACTCGGAGAGGCTGAGACAGGAGAATGGTGTGAACCCGGGAGGCGGAGCTTGCAGTGAGCCGAGACTGCGCCACTGCACTCCAGCCTGGGTGACAGAGCGAGACTCCGTCTCCAAAAAAAAAAAAAAAAAAAAAAGAGTTATCTGCCCAGAGTCCCTGGTTCTGTCAGTAAACATATTACAAATATTATCACCACTTATTTTCTGGATGAAAGATGTGGCAAAGGCCCAGAGAAACATTCTTCCTTTACATTTATGACTTTGCTTGGAGACTCAGCAAATTCAGCATGAAGTCATTGTGGAGGTAATTCAGACTGTGCACCAATATCTCACACTCAGCCAGAGGCCCCCAGAGACAGTAATGTTATCTCAGGGAGCACAAACTATGTAAATACATCCTTCCACCACCCGACCACAGTAGGTGTCAGGTGGTGTCACTTGGCTACCAACAAAGGTAACAGATGCTGAGTGTCTTTGGTGTAGAAAAATGGAAGTCATTGACTGCAGCTTGTTAGGGGGAAGATGAGTTTCTTCTCCATTCCTGGAGACATACAGAATTTGCACACCAAAGTAGAGATGGTGTCAAACCACATATTTATTTATTCATCTGTTTATTCATGCACTTTGTGGATCCATTCACACAGACCCGTAAGTAATCCTTACAGTGCAGCGTGATGGGTATTCTAAGGGAGGGATGTACTAGGCTTGCTGCAGTGGAGGAAGCACAGAGCAGGAGGCACATGAACTGCCTGGAGAGTCCCAGGAGACCCACAACAAAGGTGATGTTGGGCCAGGCCTGGATGGATGTGACTGAGTTGGACAGCCCGAGGCTGAAGGAAGACACTGCAGGCTGGGCGTGATATTAACACTCTTCTTGGGCCACGTCTGGGCCTCTGCTGGAGTGAGGACTGGCATTGCCCTGCCTCCCCTAGAATCCAGCACTGCTTCACAGGTCCAAGGCAGAGGGGAGAGCACCCGAGGGCCATGGGTCAGCTGGACCTGGGCTCTGTATTTGGCTCTGCTACTTAGTAGTGGAGCAACTTCAGGTAACGTCAGAGCCTCAGTTTCCTCATGTATGGAACGGGGACACCCATACCAACCTCTGCAAATGATAGTGAGGATGACATCTAACCATAGCCCAAGATGCAGGTGCCACTGCTGGTCTTGCTGCAGGTGACTCCTTTAGGCAATGAGAGTGCCTATCCCATGGGGGAGGTTTGTGCTCACAGGATATTCCTGTGGGAGGTTTGTGCTCACAGAGCGCTCTAAGACACCCAGCGCTGAGCTGCTCAGGGCCAGGCAAAAGTGTTTTTAGATATGAATGTCAGGCCATACAGGTGCTAGGCATCTGTGCCTCCTGACCCCTGGTGAAGTCCTGTTTCACTCTGGCTTATGCCTGGTCCTGGCTCTGACACTTGTCAGCAGTGATTGGCAGATTCTGAAGTGTGAGAACTTTGGAGGAGGAGATTCTGAGCTTCCCTTCCTGGGTCAGTGCCCAACCCTGACCCCAGATCCCCAGGCCACTCCTGTCAGGGGTCTGATGTTCTAGGGAGGCAAGCAGAGGGCTGTAAATCTAGGGTTTTCCAGGAAAAGCTGAGGTAGTAGCCCTGGAAGGCTTGAGGGACCAGCTTCTGCAGACATGAGGGACCTGAGCCTTGGGTGTGAGGACTGGCCATGGCCCCAATGCTGTCAGTAATTTGGCATAAATATGTCATATTGCATATAAAAATACATGAGATTTTTAAGCATTCCTTAGATTAGCCTGCTGAGTGCCCCACTGGGGAGCCAAAACACAGCACACTCACACAAGCTGCCCGCTGCTCACTGAGACCATTTCTCTTGGCTGATGAATACGCTGCAATGCTGAAACTGTCCTGAATGGCTCTTCTTCCAAGAAGGCCTGTGCATGGGGGATGGTAACTGTAGAAACAGAGGGGCTGCTCAAAGGCAGCAGGAGGGGAAAACTTAATGTTGAGGGGTTGCTGGAGAGGTACCTCGGCCAACCCTCTGCCTTTGCTTAGGGCCACCTTGAATGCCTGGAACAGAGGGAAACCTGCCCTTTTCCCAGTCTGGAGGAGACTGCATGGAGGAGATTTTGGCCACTGGAAGCAATGTCCCCACTGGCTTTTGCCTTTGCCTTTGCCTCTTCTTTATGTGACCTTCCTGTTGACTCATACATGCATGCATCCATCCACCTACTCACCCATCCATCTAGCCACCCACCCACCTACCCACCCACCCATCCATTCACCCATCCACCTTCCCACCCATTCATCCATCCTTCCACCCACCCATCCATCCATGCATCCATCCATCTATCCACCCACCCACCATTCACCTACTCACCTATCCATCCATCTACCCACCCATTCATCTACCCACCATCCATCCATTTATCAAACATTGATGAGGAGTTACTGTACCAGGAACTGGGGATTGGAAGGTTCTATTGTGGGGAGATAGACATAGAAGCACACATATATTAGAGGACCTGGAGGCCCAGTGATGGAGGTGGTGATTGGAGGCTTTCTCAAGGAGGGCCATCTGAGCATTAGCAAAGTGGTGGTTGAGGGAGAGGAGTTTCAGGCCGAAGGGACTGCCTGGGCAAAGGCATAGAGGCCTGAAACGGCTATCTTCCTGTGGGGTGGGGGGCTGGAGGGGGGTAGAAATGGAGGTGAGTCGAGGTGTGTGGAAGACAAGTGGAGGTGGAGTGTGGTAGGAGAGGAGCTTGGGTGGTAGTCAAGACCCTCAAAGGGGATGCCAGCTGTTGTGCGGCTGTCTGAGGGCCAAGCTAGGGGTACAATCAGGTCTGTGTTCAAGTAGATTTGTCTGATGTCAGAGACTGGAGAGGATGAGGTGTGGGATAGAAGGGTCCAAGGATGGATCTAGAGGAGGCTGTGACTCAAATCTAGAGAAGTCCTTGAAGGTAGGACTGATGGTGACCTTGGGACTCACTAGCCTGTGGGTGGCCAAATGCCAAGCCCTCCCTGATCTCCTAGGTCTAACCCCAGGGCATAGGTCCTGCTGCCAAGGGAGGGGCACCCTGGGATCCCCTATCCTCTAAGAAATAGGGAGGTCTCAGTATGGGACCCTCTCCCCACCTAATCATGGCTTTCCAGGCATCATGGCTGTCAGAAGGGGAAGGTATTTGGGAACAGGAGGGTTTTCTGGAAGCCCTTGTGGACTTCCCTGCACCAAAGTTAAGTGCTGATCTCGGCCCCTTGGCATCTTGGCTCCTCCAGTGAGGGAGGCAGCTATCAGACAGGCTGGCTCCTTCTCCTGGGGAAACTGAGGGTGGGGGTGGCCCTGTTTCCTAGGGCCTGCACGGCTTGAGTGTTGTGAGCTGATTTGCTTTTTCAGCTCCTTCAATCTTGATAGCAACTGAGAGGTAAGAATTGTCATGCCCAGGCTGGGCACCATATTCCTAACACTTTGGGAGGCCAAGGCAGGTGGATCACTGGAGCCCAGGAGTTCAAGACCAGCCTGAGCAACATAGCGAGACTCCATGTCTACAAAAAATACAAAAATTAGCTGGGTATGGTGATGCATGTTTGTAGTCCCAGCTACTCGGGAGGCTGAAGTGGGAGGATCTCTTGAGCCCAGGTGGTGGAGGTTGCAGTGAGTTGAGATTGTGCCGCTGCAGCCTGGGCAACAGAGTGAGACCTTGTCTCACAAAAAAAAAAAAAAAAAAAAAAAAAAGAATTGTCATGCCCAATTTACAGACAGGGAGCAGAGGTCTAGAGAGATTGGGATTTATCCAAGGTTTTGTATGACCAGTGCAGAAAGAAAACTTCTTTCAAGTCTGCTGATTCTAAAGCTCATAGTTATTTTTTGTTGATTCATAATATAATATTATTGTTTTAATCACTCCAGGTTGCAATCCCTCTGCCCTCCTCCTCCCAATTTCGTTCTGTAGATCTGTCTGAATATGGCCACCTACTGAGGTGGGGCCCAGCATGGCAGTGGGTGGTGCTGTGGGTGGGGCCTCAGTGCTCAGGCAGCCCCAGCCTGCTTTGGGGGTGAAGGTGAGTGAGGGTGACTCCTGCTGGCAGGAGCTGCCTCATGAGATGGTGCCTTTGCCATCTGAAGCCACTGTGTCTGCACTGTCTGCCTACTTTGTGGAAGTGGCTTTGGTTTATTGGGAAGGAATTTAATAAGCAAGCAGTGATTCTGTACATTCTGGGGGAAGTGGGAGGCAGTTTGAGGGGTGGGCAGCCCCCTCTGTTGGGCCCCTCAGGGACAGCTCTTGTTGATCCCCCATCTCTCTGGAGGTTGTGGGGGGATCTGGTTGTCAGGGTGGTCATAACCACATTCTGGGCCTGCTTGGTGGATCTGGAGACAACTACCAACACATGTTTGGTGTTCAGAGGGCTTGGTCTTGGGCTCAAGTTGGTCCCTTCAGACTCTGCCTGGGCTCTGTGCATATGCCAGGCCTCCTTGAAGGAGGAGTGCTGGGCCATCCCCTCTCTAGTTCATGGCTGGGTGCTCCCTGGGGTCTCAGGGGCCCAGCCAGTGCTAGTCTCTGCTGTGTCTAGTGTGCTTATTCTCACATTCGTTGGCACTTCCCCCTCTCAATCCCAGACTCTAGCTCCCACCTCTCTCATCTTAGTTTCCCAACTTTGAAAAAACTTTTAGGGGTAGTCATGGCCCCTTATTGGAAGACCCAGAGCCTTTCCTTCTAGCCTTCTGCCCTTGGAGACTGCTTAGCCAAACTTTCACTGTTATAGGGCTGGTTTGGTCTCTTTTTCAGTGACTAGTTTGAGAATGTATCTGTCTATCCATTCATCCATCTATCTGTCAATCCTTCTATCCCTCTTTCTACCCACCCATCCGACCGTCCATCCATTCATCCATCATCCATCCATCCATCTGTCCATCCCTCTGTCTTTCCATCTACCCACCCATCTATTCATCTACCCACCCATCCACTCATATATCCATCCATCCATCCATCCATCCATCCGTCCATCCCTCTGTCCTTCCATCTACCTACCTATCTATTCATCTACCCACCCATCCACTCATATATCCATCCATCCATCCATCCATCCATCCATCCATCCATCCATCCGTCCATCATCCACCCATCCATCCATCCACCTACTCACTTGCCCACTTGTCCATCTGTCCATCTGACCATCAGTCTATCCAGTCATTGAGCCAACATGCATTTACTGACACCTGCGGTGTTCCAGGCACGGTGTCAGCCAGCATGGACCCAAAAAGAGATGAGGCTCATTTCTAATTGGAGAAGCAATGTGCAGAGGAGACATCAGTCATTCTTATGGGGCCATATTTAGTGATCCAAGGATGCCACAGGGCTTGGTGAGCTGTCCAAGGGCTCTGAACAAACCAGTGAACTCATCACAGTGATTGTTACTGAAGGTGAGTGGGGAGGGGCATGTAGGAGCCAGCACTGGCTGGGGGAGGCCCTGTGTGGGGGTTGGCTTTGGAGAGGCGGCTGCTGTGAGAACACCAGGCCTAGAATAAGCTTTCAGGCCATGCCATTCCCTGTGGGTGGCAGGGTTGTCAGGAAGACAAGAGGGAGTTCTTGTGCAAGGTACATGGGGGTGGGACAGGGTTCTGGGCAGTGGAGGGAGGCTGGAGGGACCTGGAAGAGGAGGCAGGGGCTTTGAGGAGGCTCGGGGTTAATGGTAGGGAATGCCAGCAAGGGGAGATAGCTCAGTGGTCCCCATGTGGATGGGCAGATTCTCAGGCTCCTCCTCTTCCCTGTGAGCTGGCCCAGGTGCGGCCGGGTTGTGGTGGCCGAGACCTAGCTGGAGTCACTGTCAGGAGCTCCCTTGCTTGTTCCTTCTGTTGGTGGCTGGGGCTGGGCTCCTCTCAAGTACCAGACAGGCCAGGCTGTCCTCAGAGAGAGGCCACGGGAGAGTGAGAAGTGTCCACACAGGGCCCTCAGAGAGCCCAGGTGGGCCATGGCTTCACAAGGCCCTGTGGCTTTACCTGCCTGGTTGTGGTTAGTGGGGTCAGGGAGTGGCAGGGCCGGTGAGTGCAGCTGAGGGGAGAGCATCCTTTGCCCTCCAGGCTGGCTCTAAGTCAAGGCCAGAGAGGTTCTGGAGCAGCACAGGCCCTGGTTCCCAGATTCTGGTGGCACTGACCTTTCAGCCTCGTGGCTCCCTGAGAGAGCAGAGCTGGGAAGGACCCTTGTGTTTTTCCCTGACCGTGGGTCGTCTTGGACCCCAGGCACATGGGTGCCTGCCCCAGCTTTTGGTTCACCTCTCCCTTTTGCATGAGTTGTGGTGGGTTTGGGAGTATGTGTGCACACTCTTGACATCTGCCTTGGGGAGGCTGGCTGCTGCAGCTGGAATGCGGACCATGAGGGTTCCCTCTTCCTGCCTTCTCTGGCTTCTTGTGCTGCCCCAGCCTTCTTCTTCTGCTGACCTCTGGCCTGTGGCTTTGTGAGTGCCCAAGGCTGGCCAGCTGTGGCCAGCGGGAAGCGGGGGCTTCCTTTCTGCCCAAGCTTCTCATGGGAAAGTGGGGCTGGTGAGTGGTGGCTGCTCACTCATGTGGCTTCAAGGACCAACTGAGATGCCCACTCACCACTTGGGGACAGCACTGTCAGAGGCAGTTCCTTTGGGTGTGGCCTTCTCTGTTTTGCAGAGGCCACCAAGGAATGGAGTAAAGCGAATGGTAGAGGAGGAATGGAGTAAAACGAATGGTAGTAGGAGCTGCAGTGATGATGGTGATAGGCCGTGGGAATGGGTGACTGTCTGAGGGGTAGGTGCTAGGACATGAGCCCCAGCATGGGCAGTTTCCTGACTTCCCCAGGCCACCGGCCCACTTGCCCTAAGGGGTTTCTGTGCCAACTCTGGGTGAAGCAGGTGGGTAGTGTCCCCTGTTCCCTCCCCTGGCTTAATCCACTCCCCCAGAGCCCAGGAGAGGAGTTTCCAGGTAGTGGGAGCTGGACACAGGCCCATCGGTCTACAGGGAGCCCCAGGCTCTGTACCAGGCCAGGTTCTTAGTGCCTAAGGTCCCCCGCCATCGCCTCAGGAGGAGAAAGGAAAAAATGAAAACGTGGAATCAGTGCGACAGGGGTCTAATTACCCTGGGTAGCATCAAGCCTCCAATTTTGGGCCCTGGTGCTCCTTTTAATTTGGGGTGTTTAAATATTTACCTGCAATGGAGGGGAAAAAATCTTTTGGGCTGCAAGGCTATTCTGGCAGCAGTGCACTGAGAAATTCATTAAACCACAGTTAATTAGGGGATGAAAGATACATATATAGCTCATTAGCTCAACCCACATAATTTACATCTCTGAGGATATTCGAGGACTAGCTCAGCTTAGGCTCTCAGGAAACCTCTCACTTTGGCTATTTCTTTGGGCGTGTGGCATTAGGGAGGGGGCCATGGCTGCCCTCTGTCTGTCTGTCTGTCCATCCACGAGAGGGTGAAGGGGCCCAGGCCTTGTTGCCTCTTGTGTTCCCCACTGGAGCCAGAGGTGGGGCTGACTGGCTGTGCTCCTGCTGCCAGGGATGATTAATGAGGGGGCGGCAGCCTCCTTGCAGGCGCGCTGCTTAGCATAATGGTGCGGTGTCTGAGTGGGCTTTAAGCTGCATCGAATCCGGTTTCTAGATCAGAGACATTATCCCCGATTTAATCTGTAATAGTCAGAGAAATCAGGGCAGGAGCATCAGATCCACGTGTCTCTTACCAGACAATAGTTCCTGTTCTGGTGCCTGCCTGGGGCCTCTGAGGGGAATTAGGGAGGCCTTGGCTCTGCTGAATCTGTGGCCAGGCCTTGCACACACAGCAGGCCCCGCAACTCTGCCCCCTTGAAGGCTGCTCCTCTGTGCCACTGTCCCATCAACTTGGGGTTATGACAGGATTACTGACCTTGCTAAGAGTTTCTGCATAGTTGTCATCTTTTGGTGGATATTGGTAGGAAGTGCAGTTGGTTAAAAAAAAATTCCCTGGCCAGGTCCCACTATCAACCCTCACCCTGATTATGCCCCCAACTGAGGAAGAGAGATAAGGAGAGGAGCTGTGTTTGCATGCCCATGTATATGTGTATACAGGTGTGCACACATACATGTATACATGTATGTATATATGTGTATACACAGCGCACACGAGCACACATGTGTGCATGTATGTGCAGGTATGTATGCATGTGCTTGTGTGCACATGTGTGGCACGTGTGTGCAGAGATGGTGGCGAGGACTGGGGAAGGCTGGATTAAATGTCCTGAGGGATCGGCTTGGCCCCTGCTCGGCCCTGACATCTGCCCACGTTGTGCTGGAGGCTGCGGGTGAATGGAGGTTGGCCAGAATCAGACTGGAAGGTGTGAACCCCATGCTGTTAATGGGTGGCGCTGGCATTTTGGGCAAGCAACTTTCATCTCCAGGCCTTGATGTCCTCATCTGTTTACTGGCAGCAGCAATCTCTCACTCAGGCTATTTTTGAAAATTAAGGGAGATGATACAATTGACACTCTTTCTCCAGGGCCTGGCATAGAGGAACTGCTCCCTATGTGTTAGCTCTTTTCATTATTGTTTTTCGTTCTTTACCACTCTGAGCCTCAGCTTCCTCATCTGTTTAGTGGGGTTGCCTAGCTCACAGGGTGGTATGAGGAGCTGAGTTCCCACTGGCATCTGACACACAGGACCCAGACAGCTGAGTGGCTTTGGGCCATGTCAATGAATAAGGAAGGGTGGGCACAGCCTGACAGTGCTTGGCTCTCCAGGCCTGGTTAGGGCCCCGGAGTAACTGAGCCCCTAAAGACTCCATCTGAGGACGCCTGACCCCTATCCTGGCTTCCCCCAGTGGAGACCTACCCTATTGAGCACGGGTCTGCAGAGCCAGGCCTCTGGGCCTTGGTGGTACTGCCTACTGGCAGGTCCTCTTCCGCTTCTTTTGGGTTTGCACGTGTTCCTGATGGCACCCACACCTGCATCGGGTTCCTTGATATGAACCACCACCACTATCAGATAGCAGCAGCAACACCGAGAATTACAGTTGATATGCATTCTGCTGGAATTGACATCTTCACACCCATCCTGGGAAGTGGGCATTACTATAACTCTTGTTTTACAGGCGAGGAAGCTGAGACACAGGGAGCTTGAGCCTGGTCCCAGCATAGGCCTGCTGGAGGTGGGGAGTTTGGTGAGGCGGGTGGGGCTGGGTGAGGAGCTGATGGACAAGCAGTGTCCATCGGCTGTCAGTACCAGATCCCTGCCCTACTACTTGTTACTGTGACTGTGGGCATGTTGCCTCTCTGTGCCTGAGTTTCCTCATCTGTGGCCTGGATGTCATTACTCGGAGGATGGAGAAAGGTCACCATGCAAAGCACCAGTATCTGGCACATGGAGAGCTCTGATTCTTGGGAGTAGGATGTGAAGAGTGTACTCCTGGAGAAGCCCTTTTGGAGGAGGTGGCCTGGACAGGGGTTTTGGAGGTGGGCATGAGCAGGGGCTCCAGCTTGGCCATTCTTCCTATATGGCCTTAGCCCTTTGCACTCTCTAAGTCAGCTGCCTTACCTATATCCCTTTCAAAAGTTTCAAAAGTGCCCCCCGCCTCAGCCCAGGCTGAGCCAGGGCCTGTGAATGCCTGATGAGGGCATCCCTCCACCAGCAGGCAGCTCGGGATACTGTCAAGAGCCCTTGTCCTCTCTTGGATGTCCTGGGAGGGGAAGTGTGACAGCCCTCAGCCTAGCCCCCTGAGGCTCTCAGGGTCAGCGTCTGGGTCAAGAGGCAGTCACCCTGTTGCTCCATGCCCTCATCAGCAACTTGTAGGGCCTTTTGCTCCAAACACTCCGTGATCCAAAAGCTAGGAATGCCATTGTTCTCCTACGATCTTCATATGTGTTGTTCCTTCTGCCAGGAACACCTGACCTTATTCTTTCCTTGGTAAATCTTGCTCTGCCTTCAAAAGGCTCAGTTCATGATTTAGCAACCACATACTCCCTGCCAGGTGGGCTCATTGTTTCCATGAGGTTCCACTGTGTTGCCAGAACCTAGCATGGGGCTTGGCATATAGTAAATGTTCAACTAAAATCTGTGTAATTGAATTAGTGCACATTATTACAAGCTATCTGTTTCATGTCTCTGTTGCTTCTTCCATGTGAGCCATTGAGGCCAGGATTCCCCTGAGCGTGGGGTGAAGCTCGATCCTTGCATCCAGGGACCCAGCATAGGCATTGGCACACAAGAGGTGCTTCCTGAGGGTCTGTTGAGCTCAGCAAAATACCCGGGGCTCTGACCAGGCTGGGTCAGGTGGGGGTGTCTTCTGCTCCAACCAGGAAGTCTGGGCTCTTGCAGGTGATGGCCTCCCAGGGGCAGTGGTCGGGGGTCTGTCTCAGCAGGACTTTGAGTAGGAACTTGCACTCGATCACTCATAACTAATTAATTATATTGTGGAATTGAGGCTCATTCCTATTATTCACTGATGAGAAAATTAAAGATCTATTGATATTGCAATAATTAATTGAATAAAAATGTAGAAATAACTATGCAAACTCTGTCTAGGATTAGGTTAGTGATACTAATTCCCCGATGACCAGATAGCGGTGGGGGGGAGTTCTGCTTAAGGGTAGCATGGCCCAACTAAGGCCTGGAGGCCCTGCCTGAGGTAGTGTGGACTGATGGGCATTGCCCAGAGGGGCTCAGCCTTCAGTTGTAGGGGGCCCCCCTGTAAAGATGCCTCACTCTTAACTTGCCAGAGGTGGAGGGGTCCTGATGGCCAGGGCCAGCCAGAGGGTGGAGCCTTTCCCCTGAAGGGCTAGGACAGAGAGGGAGTTACGAAGAGGAGCCGAAGTCACTTCAGGGAATAGACAGCCTGGGTGAGGTGAGGAGATGGTCTGAGGGGCCAGGGCATGGGGGACTGAAGGGTCAGAGACTAGGCGAGAGTTCGTAGCCAAGGCTGAGGTGGTAAACAAGTGGGAGCTGGTGCATCTTGTGGGCAACAGGGCCTTGGACCCCTCACAGAGCATTGGGCAATGGCCACTGATTCCAAAGAATGGTGGCTTCTCCCCAGACCCTGTTGCCTAGACTTTAGCATCAGGCTGTGTCTCCTTGTGTGCTTGGGTAAAGAGGCAGTATCCATTCAGGCTTCATGTCCCCAGGGCCAGTGGGGCCTTCTCAGGGGCTCTGACCCAGCCTGGCAGGGATACCTTCCATGCCTTTCCACATTGGCTGCTCCTGCTGCTCTGTGCTTGGCTCCCCGAGGCTGGTCTGGGGCTCCCATGCTGCTATCTCTGGAGGATGGGGACCTGAGATGACCACCAGTGAGCCACTGCTTGGTGGCAGCATTGATGCCACGGCTGGAAAGCCACACGTTCTTATGTTCACCCTGATGCACCTAGTGGCTGCTCCGCTGCGTGCAGCTGCTGCTTGGACTCCTCATCTGGGCAGCACGTTCCATAGGGGAGCAGTTGGTCTCTTCTCTTCTGGAGCAAAAATCTGCTTTTCAAGGGTTCCAGCTCTGCCCTGCCCGCCCCCGCCGCACCCACCCAAGAGGGGGGCCCCTGGACATATCTTGCCCTCTTGCATACAATAGCCGCAGCTCTTTTTCAGAACCTGCTTCACTGACCTGCTGCCTTCCCTGCACCTTCCTCTGAGTGCCCCTGGCCCCCCAGCATGGGGCTCAGTGCAGAGGAGGCAGCACTCTACTCTCATTCTCCAGATGGTCCCAGAATGCCCCGTGAGCCAGGCACAATCCCAGGCCAGGTTCTAGCTCCCAGGAAGCTCATGTCCTAGTGATGTGTGTGCTGGAGTGATGGGGGGTGGAAAGGGTGGAGGCCCAGGGCCCTGAAACCAGACAGCCAGGCTTGCCTCTCCCCAGCCATGGGCCTCAGGTACAGTGTCCGCTTCGGAGCCACAATTTCCTTATCTGGAAATGTGATATTTGGTTTCCTGGGGCTTCCATAACAAAGTCCCTCAGGCTGGTGGGCTTCAAAAACAGGTATTTATTTTCTCACAGTTCTGGAGGCTGGAAGTATAAGATCAAGGTGTTGGCAGGATTGGTTTCTGCCGAGCCCCTCTCCTTAGATTGTAGATGGCTGTCTTCTCCCTGTGTCTTCACGTGGTCTTCCCTCTGTGTACCTGTGTCCTCATCTCCTCTTCTTGTAAAGACACCAGTCTTATAAAGGT
Organism: Symphalangus syndactylus; assembly: GCF_028878055.3. NCBI lineage: Eukaryota > Metazoa > Chordata > Mammalia > Primates > Hylobatidae > Symphalangus > Symphalangus syndactylus. The sequence continues at coordinate 87,704,306 of NC_072426.2, forward strand.
GGAATAGGGCCCACCTTCCTGATTCATTTTAATTTAATCACTTCTATAAGGACCCTGCATTTGATCATTCTCACATTGTTATAAATAACTACCTGAAACTGGGTAATTTATAAAGAGGTTTAATTGGTTCTCTGGGCTATATAGGAGGCATGGCTAGGAGGCCTCAGGAAACTTACAATCGTGGTGGAAGGTGAAAGGGAAGCAGACATGTCTTACATAGCTGGAGAAGGGAGAGGAGAGCAAGGGCAGGTGCTACTTGCTTTTAAACAACCAGATTTTGTGAGAACTCACTCACTATTGCAAGAATAGCAAGAGGGAAATTTGCCCCATGATCCAGTCACCTCCCACCAGGCCCCTCCTCCAACACTGGGGATTACAATTTGATGTGAGATTTGGGTGGCAACACAAATCCAAACCATATTATTCTGTCCTTGGCCCCTCCCAAGTCTCATTTTTTATCACATTGCAAAATACAATCAACCCTTCTCAACAGTCCCCCAAGTCTTAACTAATTTTAGGATTAACTTAGAAGTCCACAGTCCAAAGTCTCATCTGAGACAAGGCAAGTACCTTCTGCCTATGAGCCTGTAAGCTCAAAACCAGTTAGTGACTTCCAAGATACAATGGGGGTGCAGGAATTGGCTAAATACACCCATTCCAAGAGGGAGAAATCAGCCAAAACAAAGGGGCTACAGGCCCCATGCAAGCCCAAAACCCAGTCACTAAATCTTAAAGCTTCAAAATAATCTCCTTTGACTGTATGTCTCATATCCAGGCAACACTGATACAAAGGGTGGGCTCGCAAGGCCTTGGGCAGCTCTGTCCCTGTGGGTCTGCAGGGCTCAGCCTCTACAGCTCTGGAGGATGGGGTGTTGAGTGCCTGTGGCTTTTCCAGACACATGTTGCAAGCTGTTGGTGGATCTACCATTCTGGGGTCTGGAGGATGGTGGCCCTCTTCTCACAGCTCCACTAGGCAGTGCCCCAGTGGAGACTCTGTGTGGGGGCTCCAACTCCACATTTTCTCTCCACACTGCCCTAGTAGTGGTTCTCCATGAAGGCTCTGCCCCTGCAGCAGACTTCTGCCTGGACATCCAGGTATTTCCATACATCCTTTGAAATCTAGGTGGAGGCTCCCAAGCCTCAACTCTCACACTTTGCACACCTGCAGGTTTAACACCTGTGGAAGCCAGCAAGGCTTATGGCTTGCACCCTGTGAAGCAATAGCCCAAGCTGTACCTTGCTTGCCCAAACCTTTTTTTTTTTTTTTGAGATGGAGTCTCGCTCTGTCACCAGGCTGGAGTGCAGTGGCACGATCTTGGCTTACTGCAATCTCTGCCTCCCAGGTTCAAGTGATTCTCCTGCCTCAGCCTCCCAAGTAGCTGGGACTATAGGCATGTGCCACCATGCCCAGTTAATTTTTGTATTTTTAGTAGAGATGGGGTTGTATTTTTAGTAGAGACGGGGGACAGGATGGTCTCAATCTCTTGACCTCATGATCTGCCTGCCTCAGACTCCCAAAGTGCTGGGATTACAGGCATGAGCCACCACCCCTGGCCACCTTGGCCCTTTTAGCCATGGCTGGAGCTGGAGTGCCTGTGATGCAGGGTGCCATGTCCCAAGGCTGCACAGAGCAGCGGGTCCTGGGCCTTGCCTACAAAACCATTCTTCCCTCCTAGGCCTCCAGGCCTGTGATGGGAGGGCTGCTGCAAAGGTCTCTGAAATGCCTTTGAGGCATTTTCCCCATTATCTTGGCTATCAACATTTGGCTCCTCTTTACATATGCAAATTTCTGCAGCCTGCTTGAATTCTTCCCCAGAAAATGGGTTTTTCTTTTCTACCACATGGCCAGGCTGCAAATTTTCCAAACTTTTATATTCAGCTTCCCTCATCTTCCTGTTTTCTTCTGAGCCCTCCAAACTGTTCTAACCTCTGGCAATTACCCAGTTCCAAAGTTGCTTCCACATTTTCAGGTATCTTTATACCAATGCTCCGCTTCTCAATACCAATTTGCTGTATTCGTCTGTTCTCAAATTGCTTTAAAGAACTCCCTGAGACTGGGTAATTTATAAAGAAAAGAGGTTTAATTGACTCACAGTTCCACAGGCTATACAGGAAGCATGACTAAGGTAGGCCTCAGGATCATGGTGGAAGGCGAAGGGGAAGCAGGCATGTCTTACATGGCAGGAGAGGGAGAAGGAGAGAAGGGGAAGGTGTTACATGCTTTTTTTTTTTTTTTTTTTTTTTTTTTGAGACAGAGTCTCACTCTGTTGCCCAGGCTGGAGTGCAGTGGCACAATCTTGGCTCACTGCAAGCTCTGCCTCCTGGGTTCATGCCATTCTCCTGCCTCAGCTTCCTGAGTAGCTGGGACTACAGGCGCCTGCCACCACGCCCGGCTAATTTTTTGCATTTTTAGTAGAGATGGGGTTTCACTGTGTTAGCCAGGGTGGTCTCGATCTCCTGACCTCATGATCCACCCGCCTTGGCCTCTGAAAGTGCTGGGATTACAGGTGTGAGCCACTGTGCCCGTCCAGGTGCTACATGCTTTTAAACAACCAGATCTTCTGAGAATTCACTCATTATTGTAAGAACAGCAAGAGGGAAATCCACCCTCATGATCTAGTCACCTCCCACCAGGCCCCCCACCAACACTGAGGGGATTACAGTTTGACATGAGATTTGGGCGGAGACACAAATCCAAACCATATCAGACCCTGTCTCCAAATAAGTTCACGTTCTGAGGTACTGGGGGTTAGGGCATTTTAAGGGGGACACAGTTCAGCCCTTAACATAGGAGGTAATGTCACCTCCTCCCAGGAGCATAGTGAGAAATGGCACAGTGTTCATGATGCAGATCCTGGCACAGAGGTCTCCCTGGCTCTCCTGGGCTGTGGGTCTCTGAGGGGAAGGAGTGTGGAAGCAGAAGCAGAGGACTGTGTCATGCCAGCACATGGAATTGGAATTAGAAGTTCTTCCTGAGTGTGTCTCACCACGTCTACCTCTCAGCAGCAGTGCTCAGGGGCCCCAGCACGGCCTGGCCCCCAGAGTGCCACTCTGCCTCCTGCTCTCTGCTCTCCTGCTAACCCTGAGAGCCAGGCCTGGCCACACTCACTGGGTCAGGCGTGTAGCCCTTCCCTGGCACCCAGGATGTGCCATGCATGTTTTCCTTCTCTGTTCTTCTGCTCCTGCTGACCCCTGTGCCAGGACATCTTGTCATCCTCCCCTTACTCACACCTGTTCCCTTTGAGACTGTGCTCCATTCTCAGTGCTCCCGTAATGGGTCCTGCCTGCTGATATTGCACTTTGCTGTGTGAAGACTGGAGCTGGTGCTATTGATGATGTATGCAGGCCCTGGAGGGAACATGCTGGGGATGCCGGAATGGCCTAGGGCTCAAGCTGTCCTGGGTCCTCATCTGTATTGCACTGGGTACTTCAAGTTGAAGGCCAAGACCATGCAGACCTTGATTCCAGGGATAAAGTGGGTACAGTGATGGTAGTGGTGGCTCCATTTTTCAATGGCCTATGTGCCAGGTCTGGCACTAGGCACTCATCATCCTTGTTCTTTACTACAACATGGTAAAGTGTTATGGCATGCTTCAACTTGCAGGTGAAGACATCAAGAGGTTGAAATATTGCCTAAGAGAAAAAACTTGCAAATCACATATTTTATAATGAATTTCTGTCCAGAACGTATAAATGAGTCTTCCAATTCAGTAAGACAAGCCACCCAATACAAAATGGGCAAAAGATTTGTGTAGATACTTTACCCAAAAAGATATACAGATTTCAAATAAACATGCAGAAAAGATGTTCAATAATGTTAGTCTTTAGGGATGTGCAAATCAAAACATAATCAGATACCACTTCACACCCACTAGGATGACTATAATAAAAAAGACAGTAACAAGTGTTTTGAGGATGTGGAGCAACTGGAACCCTCATACACTGCCAGCGGGAATGCAAAATGGTGCAGCTGCAGTGAAAACCAGTTTGACAACTTATTAAAAAGACAAACACATACTTCACCATATCATTTAGCAATTCCACTCCTAGGAATTTATGAAAGAGAAAAGGAAGCATATGTCTACACAAAGACTTATACATGAATGTTCATAGCAGCATTATGTATGATGGCCTCAAACTGGATACAGCACAAATGTCCGTCAACTGGTGAATAGATAAACAAAATTGGATATTTCTATTCAGTGGAATACTACTCAGAAATACAAAAGAATGAAACACTGATACATGCTTAACATGGATGAACCTCAAAACATTATTCTAAGTGAAAGAAGGCAGACACAGAAGACTACATGTTTTGTGATTCCATTTATGTGCAATTTCCAAAAAAGGCAAAACTATAGAGACAGAAACCAGATAAGTAGCTGGCTGGAGCTGGGGGTGGAAGCAGAGATTGACTGTAAACAGGCATGAGGGGACCTTTAGGGGGTATGGAAATATTGTTAAACTGGATAGTGGGGATGGTTGCACAATTGCATAAATTTGCTAAAACTCAAAACCATGCAATGGGTGAATTTCATAGTATGTAGTTTGTACCTTAATAAAGCTGTTTAAAATAATCTTGCTGAAGACCATAACTAGAAAATGGTCAAGGCAGAATTCAAAGCAAGACCAGCCTTCTCCAGGCCTGGGTCTCTGGTCCACACTGCCAGGTACAGAGAGGTCAGCCTCGGGCAGGAGTTGAGAGACCTCTGCCCTCTGCAATGTGGGAGCTGCAGGGGAGGTGACAGTTGAATTTGGTGTTGGGTGGGGGACTAGGAGGTTGGGACTGGGCCTTCTCCAGGGCCTGAATATTTGAGGAGGGTATATGTATGAGTGTGCAAGGCCCAAGGAGAGAGCTGGCAAGGCCCTGGCCTGGGGAGTAGCGAGGCCGAGAGGGCTGAACTGGGCAGCTGCATTTTCTTTGGGAAAAAGTATATCTGCATGCACGTCTGTGGAGCTTTCTCCCCTCCACTGCGCTTTCTCCTCTCCCCTGCACCTCCCTCCCTTTGAGGTTTCTCCACTTCTATTGATTTGGCTGGTGGTTCCACCATCAGTGTGCCTCCAGGTAGTGATTTTCCCCATGAACTGCATCTCAGCTCATTAAGGAAGCCGGTGGCTCCCTGTGTCACCAGTACGCCTGCTGTATTTTGCTGATGGGCCCAGAGCTGGATGGACCATGGAGGCTGCTTTCTCACCCTCCCATTCTCATCATTAGCATTCCAAAGTAGAAAACAAGCCTGATGCTTCCTGCCTAAATATTTATGGAATGCTGCTGGGGTCAGAGGATGAGAGCAGCAAGTGAAATTAAAGATTTATACCACAACACCAACCTGGGGGGGCTTGGGCCATGGCTTGCTTTTTGTGTTGCTTAGACAAAAAAGTTTTCTTTTTTCTCCTAGGAAACTTAGTTTTTGTAGGTATTTGAAGCAAAATGCATGAAATTTTAATCTCTTGCCTCACATTGGATCTTCCTAAGTTGTTAGTTACTAAGGAGCCGATGAGTGAGAGGTGCAGACCCTTCCCTGTGTCTGGACACACACAGGGATTCTGGAAAAACCAATGCCATTGTTTGGCTTTCATTCTTTTGGCTCCACTGGGGAGCAGGGCTCATTTCATAGTGTGGGAGTTGCTGCCTGTGTAGGGATTAACTGGGGGGCAGATGTGCCCGATGTTTGTGTCTCAATAACCCTGAAAGCTGCCCACTTCTCTCTTTCTAGGGTAGCTCTGATGAAACCTCCCATTTTATATTGGAGGAAGGAAAAGGGGGATGGAGCATTTCTCCCAGGCCAGCTAAGATCTGGTAGAAAACAGACCTTGAACAGAGTTTTCCTAGAAGTGTGGGCAAAGTTAGGGCACCAGCTGTGTTGAAGTGGCCTCAGGAGCTGTTCCTGTCACTAGTCCTGAAGGGGCACAGAGAGGGGACAGCAACTGGAGCAGGTAGTGCAGCCACGGTCAACCCAGCAAGGAGGCAGCCAGGGGAGAAGCACCCCCACCCTCATCCACTCTCCTCCCCACCCCCACCCCCTCTGCACCCTCTCATTTCCTGCCTTTGTCTCCCATTGGCCAAATCACCAAGGGACCTGAGGACAAGGGAGTCTTGGCCATGCTGTCCACAGCAGTCAGCCTTCCAGAGTCCCAGTAGTGGATCTGGAGGGCCCAATTGTCTCCTCCAGTCAGGTTCCCTAGAGGCAGAGCCTGGGACAGGGGTTGGGTGTCTGAGATTTATGGAGGGAAGCAGGTTAGAGAGGAAAAAGAGACAAGGAAGGATGTGGTATCATGTAAGTCTAGCCTGTCCTGATCAGGGACTCTGGAACATAGAGTTTTTCCCTCTGGAGGGAACGAGGGGTGACCTCCTCTACCGTCACCACTGTCTGACATTGACTGTGAGCTACCCTCGGGTGGGGAGTGGGCCATCCCCTCTGGCGGCTCCCCTGGGTGAGGGAAGTTTGCTGGAGAAGGGGCACCTGTGAGGCCCAGCTGCCTAACATTTAGAGCAAGATGGGATGGGAGTGTCCATCTGTAAAGGGGGCCTGGCTGGGACACTAATAGCATCTGCGACTCCATCAGGGAACAGCCTCCGCACCACAGCCTGGCTTTGTGGGAGGACTGATGTCAATTAGCAGATGCCTCTGGGTGATAGAAACTGGCCCCTTGCTCCCAGCCATCTCATCTGGGGAATTAATCTGAGTGCTAGTCTTCTGAGAAGCTGCACTGAACCTGGCTGAGGTGGTCACAACAGCGGCAGAGCCCCTTCTGCAGCTGATGGCTTTCCCTCTCTCGGTGGCCGAGGCTGGTCAGCTTTCCCTAAAACGCTCCAGCCGGCCACTTCAGTGGGTGTCACATCCTGTCCCCCAGCCTCTGCCGTAGACATCCCATTCTGCAAAGGCCTGGCTGAAGTAACTCTCTTTGGTTATCCTGAGAAATTATCCTGAAGGGTTCCTGCAAGTGAAGAATTTTAGATGAGGGTATTTATCAGAGCCGAGCATTAATAATAAATGATGCATGATTTTTTTATTAGAGGAGCCACGTAAATGTGGCCGCTTCAACTTTTTAACTCTTGGGAAAGCTTGAAGTTGCAGGCTACTCTGCTGTGGGAGAGTGCCAGCTAATCAGGTCCCATTCATATGCAAAGCACTTGCTAAGCTGAGTTCATCAAAATGCAGTCGTTTCTTAAAAAAAAATATTTATAGACTTTCCCTCCCTGCAAACGACTGCAAGGAAGATGGATAGTGAAAAATACAAATTGTTAATGCCCTGAAAAGGAAGCCTCATCCTGAGCCTTGCTAAAGCGTTCCCTATTCTTTGAGAAAAACTTAAAAATGGGCATTTGTACTCTAGAGTTCTCTACTTCCCTTTACTAAACTCTCTCCCTCCTCTTATTCCAGTCACTTCTCAGTATCTCTTTGGAGTCTAGTTTGATCTGTCCAGGTGGTGGTGGGAGTAAATTCAGGGTGGGCGGGAAATACAACAGGAGAGGCAGCTGGGCTGTATCGAGTCCTGCCTTGACTGTACCTGGCACAGTGCAGTCTTGGGTTTGTGAAACCTCATTGAGTCTTTGCATCACGATACTGGAAAACTGAGGTTCAGAGAGATGCCGAGTGACTGCCAGCCAGAGAACCTTCAGTGTATCAGTTCCTAAGGGAGCAGCATTCCAGAGCATGCAGGAACAGGGCTGCTCAGCTTGCATTTTCTCCTGGCTCCCTAATACAATGGCTGCGTTATTACCCTGGGGCCCTCCCTGGCCTCCCAATTTTCTTCCTCGTGGAATTGGGATGCTCTGTTCTCATTGCACTTAGGGATGAGAGAGGAGAAAACAGGGAAAGGGAAGCTGGGATTCAGGGCTTCCTGGCCCACTTCTCTACCCTTGTTTCTCCTCTCTTATCCCCAAGTGCAGTGAGAAGAGGGTACCCCAGTCTCTGGGAGGAAAAAAAAATGTCCATGCAGATACACGGGAGGGTTTGCAGTATAGGAGCAACCGTCACCCCATCCCTCACCCAATGAGCATTTGTTGAGTGTGTTCTGTGTGCCAGCCTCGGGGAATCATGGTCACATGGAGGTCCTGGACTGCTTGCTTCCTTGGGGAGACAGACAGTTAAATGCATGTTACTGTGAAGAGGTTTGCCGATGAGTAACTGAAGACACTGCGTCTCCAAATACAATAGGAGGCACAGACTAGGTGCTGATTGAGGTCAGCTGTCTAATGACTCCTGTGGTGGTTAATAATAGCTGCTCACTCTGCTTCCTTTTGTGGTAGCAAATACCCTTTGGAGACACACTTGGGCAGGTCATTCTTCCCATTTATCAAATGGGAAAGCTGAGGCCTACAGAGATAACATGACCCCAACTGTGCTCTTCTTCCAAAGCTTTTGCTGCCTCATTGCTTGGATACTTGTGGAGAGAGAGAATGGTTGACAGTAGGGCCATGGGCCTGCCTGGTTCAGCATGCCCTGGCTCAGGGCACAAGGGTCCACTTAGGGGGTCTGGAATAGGGTTACCGGTGGCCTGCTGGGTCAGGGGCCATCAGAGCCAGAGCCTCTGTCTTGAGTGCAGAATGACTTGGCCCTGCTTCCCAGGCAGATGGCTGTGCCCTGAGTGTGCAGAGATGGTGGGGGGTCAAGAGGGCATTTTTGATTTCCCAGGAACCAGCCCAGGCCCTCTGTCTCCCTCCTGGGAGACACTATCTTCAGATTTCCAGCAAACTAGCAGCAAACCAACCATTTCCGCTTGGAATTTGAAATTGATTGTGGACAATTTTCTGACATGCATGTCTCCTGCCATTTGCAAAATGTGTATCACAGGCCCCTTCTGGAAGCCTAGCTGGGCAGGCAGTTCTCCCTCCGTCCCCGGCCACCACCACAGATGTTTGGGTTTGCTGGAGCCAGAGTTGTGCTTAGAGACCTTGGAAACAGCCCAGTGCTGAGAGGCCTGGTCCTTGGGAAAGTCTCAGGGAACCAGGAATTGCAGCTTGGGCAGAAGTGTGACCACTTGGGCCTGTCACTGCCCACACTGCCGGGCACAGAGATGGGTGTGTATTACTCATGTCACCATCCATGGAGGGAGGCCATCTGCCAGCCCTGGGTGGGAGATGGATAGATGGGTTGGACATGATCCTGCCTGGAGGAGCCCACAGACCAGAGAGGGAGACAGCTCTGGGAACACAGAGAAATCTGGGAGAAATCAGGGGAGTCTTCGTGGAGGAGGTGACAACTGAGCAAACTCTTGGAGTAGGAATTTATAGTGGTCAGCGGAGACTTATGCACATAGAGGAAACAGGGTATGCAAAAGTACAAAATGTTGAAAGGTGACGTGTGTTCAGGGAACAGTGGGAAGTTCAGGTGTGGAGACAGAAAGAAATGCATGTTTCCTCGCTCCAGGCTCGATGCTCAGCCAGGTTTAGTGCTGATGATGGCCTATCCAGAGTTGATCAAGAGAAGCTGTTTGAGCTCTGTCTGCTGTCCTTTTGTTGTGCATTGTCACTGAGTGGCTTCTGGGAGGGGTGAGGCTTCCAGCTCCGAGGGAAGCCAAATGTGGCACAGGAGGTCCTGGTGGTGTTGTCCCCACTGGAGACTCATTTCCTCATCTGTGATAGAAACTCCCCCAGGCAACTGTGTGACCAGAGAAGTGGAGACCTGTGGTGGCCTCTCTCCTCCTTAGTTCTTGATATGATTGCCCAGTCTGGGGCGGGGTGGGGTGGGGTGGGTGGTGGTTCTGGGATGGGGCGGGACTGTAGGGTGAGGTCAGGCAGGGCCTGAAGCCAGGTTTAGGAGGCAGGGGCAAGTTGGGCTGGTGGTGGGCTGCTTGAGGCTGGCTGGTCATCGTAGGCAGGAGGGCTGAGGCCAGGAGGAGGAGCTGCTACCAGGAGCAGGATGCAGGGGCCGGGGATACCTGGCGGCTGTTACTCCTTCACTTACCAATGGTCCGGTGTTGAGTCAACAGGCACCCTCAGGGCCTGCTCTGGGCCAGGCTCTGGGGATCCCAAGGTGAGGCAGACAGGTGTGGCCATATGGTGAAGTGACTGCCTGAGGACAAGACTCTATGGGTGGGGGTGTCTTACAGAGGACATAGCCTAGCCTAGGGTTCAGGGCAGGTCATCTGAAGGAGAGGTGTCTGGGCAGGACTTAGTGAAGGGGGGGAGGTTGTGGAGGAGGCTACAGCAGATGCCAGGCATGGGTAGGAGGACTGGGCTGGCCCGCATGCCCAGCTATCTGCCCTGGCCACGCCATCAGAAGGGTTGAAGCCAGATGAGTTGAGCTCCAGGCAGTGCTGGGCTGTGACAAACCTGCTTAAGAATGAAGCTTCCGGGGTCCCTGGAATGACTGGGGCCTGCGTACTCCCAGAAGTGCACCCACTGCCACCCCCAGATCATAAGAATAGCTGAAACTCATAGAGGGTGCCCTGTGAGTCAGGCTTGGCTCTCAGCAATTTACACCATTTACTCACTCAGCCTGTGAGGTGGGGCTATTATTAGCCCGTTTTGCCAATGAGGAAATTAGGCACAGAGAAGTTAGGTGTCTTGCCCAAGGTCACAGAGTTAAGTGGCTTTAACCTTGGCAGCCTGGCTTCTTCATCCTTACTCTGAACCCTACACTCTGCTTGCAGTGCTGCCTGGTGTTTTGGCGGCCTCAGGCCCCAGCAGGTGCCTTAGCTGCTCCTCTGCCCTGGGAGGAGGGGGACTGGCTGTGCTGGCCCCAGGCACTTGCCAGAGAGTGGGGCAGCCTGGCTTAGGCTGAAGCACTGAGGTTCCCATGGGAGGCGCAGAGGGACATGGCTAGAGAGATTGAGGGAATGGGGCTGAGTCAGGTGTCACAAAGTAGAAGGCCCAAAGGAGATCATGTGGGGACCCTACCCCACTACAAGCAGTCCCTAATTTGAGGGCACGGAGCCGCACTCTGGACCAAGGCAGCCCCTCCCTACTGTGATTGCTCACTGACTCCACACCCACATCCTTGTTCGGGGTGCCTCTGGGCAAGTGGAGCATTTAGAGGGGTCACACTTCTCTCCCTCAGTCTCTGGTGTTGCCTCTTTGGTATTGAAGAGACCAATGTAAGATGCCCTTAGGAGTCCCTCCTGGGGTCCCAGCTCTTTAGAGCAATGAACTGGTTGCCAGGTGAGTATAAGAGGAGAGTGGCTGGGCCAGAAGGGAACCCACATATCCACTTCCTGAGGGGTGACCCAGATCCTTGAATGTGTGTGTGGGGGTGTCTCTTCGTGTCCCCAAGCTCTGCTGTGGGCTGGAGCTCCTGGGACACTGTTGTCCTCACTGGGTACTGGGGGGTCCAGGAGAGTGATTTTTCTGCTGGCCTTGGCTGAGCAGGCCCATCTCCTGGCATCCCTCATACGGGGCCAACACCTGGCCGCTCTGGGATGCCTGGCCAGGGTGTCAGGTGGAATTAACTGGCAGCAGGGCCAGGTGGGTGTTGATTGTGGCTGATTGCTGGAAGGCAGCGGGTGCAGGCTGCGCAGAGCTATTTCCAGCTGCTCCAATTGTATCAAGGAGGCTTAATCCTTCTAAGTGCCTTTGTGGTCAGGTGGTGTGGAGTGAGGATGGGGGCCCAAGGCTGGAGCAAGGTCAGACTTCCTCTGATTGTCTACGTTTCCTCTCCCATGCACCAAGCCACCCCCATTCACTCCCTCACCACACCGTCCTCTCCTCCACCCCTCCATTCACCCACGTACACATCCACCCAGCCACCTACTCACCCATCCACCTACACATCCATCCACCCACCTACTCACCCAACCACCTACATATTCATCCACCCACCTACTCACCCACTCACTTCACAGCCATCCACCCCAACCCGGTCCCTTATCCATCCATGCATCCAACCATCTTTCCTTCCATCCATCCAACTATCCTTCCATCCACCCATCTGTTGATCTATCCATTCACCCATCAATCTGCCCATCCATCCACCCACCCATCTGTCTATTCTTTTGTGGCCATCATTCACCATTTTCCTCAGTGTTTACTATGTGTCCACCATGTGTCAGGCACCATGCAGGGCCTGGGGCTAAGCACAGATGAGGCATGGCCTAGGTCCTGTAGTGGCTCACAGTTTAGTGGTGGGAACAGTGCATGGAGCACCCATGATGGAGGGAGGATGGCCGCCACAGGAGCTCGCCTTGGGAGGGGAGCCATGCTGAGGACCAAGCAAGGACTTCACAGGTGGGAGCTGGGCTGAGCATCCTCCAGGCAGAGGGCTGGCATGGGCTGGGGCTCAGAGGTGTGAGGAAAGACAGCAGAGTAAGGAATGGGGTGGGAGCAGGTATTGGGAAGGGACTGGGGAACTGGGCTGGGCTGAGCTCATGAGAGTCTTGGGGCTGGGTCTCTGGCTGCTGGTCCTGTGAGAACAGGAGTCTTTGAGAGTCTTAAGCAGGTGTGGGTTTTAGGAAGATTGCTCCTGTGAGCAGTGAGCCCAAGAGGCAAGGCTGGAGGCAGGAAAATGAAAAGACCAGGAGCTCCTGCCTTGGTGCTAGGGCTGCAGCCCCCCGCTACTATGAGTGAGCTCTTAGGGAGTACTATGAGATATCCACCGCCCCTGCCTTAATGCTGGGCTGGTGGGCCACCTCAGTGCCTATGGCCCACCATCCACCCCAGAAGGGACCCTTTGAGGGGAGGGGCGGCCCCAGTTGCCATTGTCTTTCATCTTCCTTTTCTCAACTCCACCCTTCCAGGCTTCTCCTTTCCCCAGGCTCAGTCCCTCCTCTCAAGCCTCTTCCCCACTGGGGCTCCCTTTCTTGACTCTGTGGCTTCGGAGGCTTCCCCTTTCCACCAGCTGCAGACGCATAGCTCAGGGTGGCTCCTCTGGTAGATGCTTGATAATGTAGAGAAGGATAAACTGCAGGACAGGAGGCCTGTGCCAGCAGGGCATGCAGCACCAAATCAGGAAAAGCGGCAAGGCTGAGGCCTGGTAATTCCCTGCAGTTGTCTCCAGGTGGCCTCTGGCAGTTCCACTTCCTAATTAGTGTGTGCAAGCTGGGTGAGCTCAGGGAGGAGTGCCAGCTGGTTCAGGGGGCTGCGGATGAGGGGAGGCCTGGCTGCCTCTCTGCTGGGATTGCTGCTTCTGGAGGGAGTGGGTGAGGAGGCCGGGCTGGGACATGGGGCTCCTGTACAAGGTGACTCCTGTTACTGCCAACACCCCCACTCCAATGGGAAAACTGAAGGTGGCAGGGTATGCTGGGGTGGGAGTGAGGGTGTGCCGGGGTGGGAGTGAGGGTGTGCTGGGGTGGGAGTGAGGGTGTGCTGGGGTTTGAGGGTGTGCTGGGGTCAGAGGGTGTGCTGGGGTGGGAGGGTATGCTGGGGTCGGAGGGTGTGCTGGGGTGGGAGGGTGTGCTGGGGTGGGAGGGTGTGCTGGAGTTGGAGGGTATGCTGGGGTTGGAGGGTGTGCTGGGATGGGAGGGTGTACTGGGGTGGGAGTGAGGGTGTGCTGGGGTGGGAGGGTGTGCTGGGGTGGGAAGGTGTGCTGGGGTGGGAGGGTATGCTGGGGTGGGAGTGAGGGTGTGCTGGGGTGGGAGGGTGTGCTGGGGTGGGAGTGAGGGTGTGCTGGGGTGGGAGGGTGTGCTGGGGTGGGAGTGAGGGTGTGCTGGGGTGGGAGGGTGTGCTGGAGGGGGAGGGTATGCTGGGGTGGGAGTGAGGGTGTGCTGGGGTGGGAGGGTGTGCTGGGGTGGGAGGGTATGCTGGGGTGGGAGGGTATACTGGGGTGGGAGGGTGTGCTGGGGTGGGAGTGAGGGTGTGCTGGGGTGGGAGTGAGGATGTGCTGGGGTGGGAGAGTGTGCTGAGGTGGGAGGGTGTGCTGGGGTGGGAGGGAGTGCTGGGGTGGGACGTTGTGCTGGAGTGGGAGTGAGGGTGTGCTGGGGTGGGAGTGTGTGCTGGGTTGGGAGGGTGTGCTGGGGTGGGCTCTGACCACTGCTTCATGGGGTGTCAGCTCAGGGAGGTGGCTTTTCAATAGCTTTGCATATATGAGTGAGGCATATAATGTGCAATGGCCAGGGGTGGGTGGGTAGGATCCCCAGTAGGTCTGTGCGGGAAACAAGCAGGTCCCCTGTCCAGAGGCGTGGCTCTGAGGTCTTCGGGGATGTCCTTCTTCCCTTTTATTCTTACCCTCTTCTTGCTTCTCATGCCTCTGCCCTTTGCCCCATCAGCCTACCTGTCCACCTGCAGGGTCTTGTCACCTTCATTAGGTGACTATTAATTGAATCAGGCCTGTAGAATTCTAAAGCCCCAATGAGTGGGTCCCAATGAGGCCCCCAGCTCTGTAGAAAGGGGTCAGGACCCCTTGAATGCCTGCAGCCTTGACAGTGACCTGATGCTCACACACTGCCGTGATGTCATGGTTGCTGTAATAACATGCAGGTTCATTTGCTGAGGGCACATTGGCTTGAGGTCACAATGAGTGCTCTCCAGCAGCAGGTACTAAAATATAGCTACCTCATGTAGGAGCCAGTTTTGAACTTTATAAAAGGGTCCTGTCACCCAAAGAGCTGGGGGACCTCTAAGTTTCTGGGCTGTTCCTTAGCAGATCTTTCTGCTCCTCTCCCCAACAACTTGGGGCCTATGGGCCTTCTTGGTTCCCCTCCAGGGCAGGGTGTCTGGCAGATGCTGTCTTTCATGCCTAGATGGGGCTGGAGTTGGGACGCTAGCAGCTTTCCTGTACCTTCTGGACCCTGCTGTCTCCAGGCCGACATCCAGCCACTGGGCCTTCCTCCCTGCAGAAATATATGCTTTGAGAAGAGTGCACATTGCAGTGAGCAATATATAGTCCTCATCTGAATATGATTATGCTTAAACGCTATAAATATTCGTAATTCTCAGCCTTGAGTACTGCTTCCCTTGGTGTTATATCCTCTTAAAAAACACTCAACCATTTAAGGCAAAAAAGTGCTGAGCTCATCCTGGGCAGTTTCCTTTGCTGGTGTCACGGCTCGAGAAATGCAAGTAGTGAATCATGACTCTTGGCTCTTAGTCTGTGGTTTACCTTGGGCTCCTGGACAAGTCACTGAGCTATTCAGCTCCCCACTGGCCTGGGAGCGGCTAGGAAATATCAGCCCCCACCTTCCTCCCTACCCCTCTGTCTTCACACCAGGGTTGTCTGCTGGAAAACTGGAGTCAGGGTTCTGTAGGGCAAAATCGATGCTTTCTGTGTGAAACTAGTCCTCTGCACCTGGGCTTGATCTAATGCAGTAGTTTCATTCACTCCTTCAGTAAACATTCCTCCAGCACCTGTGCCTTGGGGACCCTGAAGTGGCCTCGACACGGTCCCTAAATTCCAACAGCTCACAACCTGGTGGTGGAGGCAGAGGGTGATGATTCAGAGTGATAATGCCCTGGCTGAGCTGAGCTCTGGACGTTGCGAGGGTGGGAAAATCTTAGGGGCTTCCTGGGGGAAGGGGCACTTGAATTGAACTATGAAGGGTGAGGAGGAAGGGACAGAGAGCCATGGGTTTGGTGGTTGGTGTGACAATGACAATGGCTGTGCTTATTTTAGTGGCCAGTGCTCTGGATGGCTGCGTAGAGGGAGGTGAAACCTGGGTGCACTAAGGATAGCAGCTGGCTGTCTCTCCAGTTTATACCTTCCTCTAGCTTCCTAGAGCCTCTAGGGGTTGATGGAGGTGCAGGACAGGTGCCATCTGGGCTGGGGTCTTTGAGAGTAGAGTGCGTCTCCCCTATTTTTGTGCTCCCCACATCCCATCCTGCCCAGTCCCCATGAGAACCTGTCAGAGCAGAAGCAGCCATGGATCCAGCTGTGGCAGGGCAGTGGGTGGCATCATCCTCATGCCTAGGACTCCTTGCGTCCTCCTCTGGGGACTCCCAAGCCCAGGAGCCTTGAGTTGGTCTCTTTTCTCATGAGCTGAATGGAGTGTGGGCCACCTTTCAAGAAGGCACTGAGGGAGGAGGAGGCTTACCCCTCTCTGGTAAGGCTCTGCCTGGGTAGGTGTGGACGCTTGGGCTCACTCAGCCAGTCAGCACACTTTCCTTCAACCAATGCTATTGTGATTTAAGCAGATGCAGAAAATAGGTGTGTGCGTCTGTGTATGCTGGGAGTGTTGGGAGTGGGAGCTTGGGAGGGTGGGGATTCCGGGAGTTCAAGAGGTTGGAGGGGGTGAAGCTGGAGTACAGTTGGTGGGAACATGTGCCTGGCATCCCAGGAAGGTTTTCCTTCTTTGATGTGACTTGGAATATCAGTGTATCACCTGCTGGTCCTTGATCTATCACCTTCTGGTCTTTGGTTTATCACCTGCTGGTCCTTAACCTATCACCTGCTGGTCCTTGGTCTATCACCTGCTGGTCCTTGGTCCATCACTTGCCGGTCCCTGGTCTATCACCTGCTGGTCCCTGGTCTATCACCTGCTGTTCCTTGGTCTGTCACCTGCTGATTCTTGGTCTTCGCCTGCTGGTCCTTGGTATTTACCTATTGGTCCTTGGTCTATCACCTGGTGATCCTTGGTCTTCATCTGCTGGTCCTTGGTCTTCACCTGCTGGTCCTTAGTCTGTCACCTTCTGGTCCTTGGTCTGTCACTTGCTGGTCCCTGGTGTATGACCTGCTGGTTCTTGGTCTGTCACCTGCTGGTCCTTGGTCTATCACCTGCTGGTTCTTGGTCTGTCACCTGCTGTGGTTTTGATTCTCACCTGTGCCACTTGGGAGAGTGGGAAGAGAGTATGGGAAGTCAGACTTACTTGAGTTTGAACTCAGATTCCATTGCCTTCTTGTGTGACCTTGGGCACGTGACTCTGCCTCTCTGAGCCTCAGTGTCCTCATCTGAGAAATGGTAACAATACTTCTTACGTCAGAATTGTCAGGTGGATCAAATGAGATGAGGAAGGGAAGCTGCCAGGCACAGAGTGGTTTGCTCTGTGTTTGTAAGAGAGGTTCCTCCGTTGGCCTGTGCTCTGTGTGTCACTGTGTCCTTGGGTGAGACACAGCATGCAGTTGTCACTTGCTGTCCGTGCTACCTCAGTCACTTCTTGGAAAGCAGACCCAAGCTGGGCTAGGGGTTGCCCACTCCCATGGGCCTGAGGGAGGGAGTGCCCCTGCCTCAAAGCCTGAGCTGAGCTGCCCTTGTTGGAGACAGTGCAGAGGTAGGCCTCAGAGCCCCTCCCCATACCTCCAGAACTGCCTGGAATCATCCCTCCAAATCTCCTGAGAGGCTCAGTGGTCTTGGGTATGACTGGGACAGCTCCCCACACCATCATGGGAGCTCCTGCTCAGTGCAGAGCAGCCATGTGTGCATGTGCAGGGGTACATGTGCCTGTGGGTGGTGTGCCTGCATGCGTGCCAGGCTGGGCATTTGGAGGGGCCAAGCCCCCAGCCACAGCTCCGCAGCTTCCTGTTCCTTCTCTGGTGTGTGTCCTGGCAGCTGTGTCTTCCTGCCTGTCATCCCTTTGTCTCTTTCCAGGGAAGGTGTCTGGGCAGGGGGTGGAGAAAGGGAGCACTGTCTTCCATGCGCAGGGCAGGGCTGGAGCTGGGCACCAGAGCAACCTACTGTGCCCTCCGGACCTAGCCGTCCCGCACTCAGCCACTTTCCCAGCAGAAAAAGGTCCTTAGGGAATGCAGAGAGCAATGAGCAGTATGTGGTATTTTGGGGGGATTCTCAGAGCCCCTGTGCCTTGGTTTGGTATACCATAGTGCTCCCCAGAAGCAGGTCAGCGGCGTGGGAGCGTACATGCCCAGGCTCCTCTCCCAGCCAGCAGGAGCTTATAGTTCACAGTGGGGTGGGGACCCTATGACCCCAGCTGAGCTTGCTGTGGGGTGGGGGAAGCAGTCTCGCATGTCCCCCCAGGGGGTGACGGTGCTGTTTTGGGTGTACACCCGACACTCCTATCCCTTGCCTGACTGTGGCCCTAGTGCCCTTGTGGCTTGGTGTTGTGGTGGTGAGGAAGGGGGTGCCCTGCCCCCGTTAAGCTGGGCTCCAGGGAAGTGCTCGGGTTCTGTAACTTGTGTCCACTCCAACTTGGGGAATTGCATAGTGCAGTTTTGCCCATGCTTACACCCCTTCTTGCCTTCGGAGGTGTTGGATCTGATCCGTCCCAGTGGCTGGCCCTGGCACTTAGGGGCTCCTACAGCTCCACTGCCCTGAGTTGCTAGGCTGCCTCTCCTGGGGTGCATCTTTCAGAGGCCCCTCCATTTTTCAGTGAACAGGCCTGCTCCCCAGCTGCTGGGTGGCCCCTAAGCTCAGCCTGGCCTGCAACATGCATGGTCTCTATGGGGCTTCTTCAGGACAGAGTGGGGTGAAGGCCCCGCTTTTCCTCCCCACCTGACCCACTGCTCCCACCACCCCTTCCCTGGGCACTCAGATGGCACCGAGTCCCTCAAGCCTCTGAGGGCAGCTAAGGTGCTGACTGGAGGCTGAAGGGCTGACCACGCCCTCCCCCTGGGCTGGGAGGCACCTGGAAGCCCAGGCTTGGGGTGGGCAGAGTGTGCCTCTTGGAAGTCCTGAGTTCTTGGCCTAGCTCACTCCCCACTAGCCATGCAGTGGATCATACCTGGCAAGAGGGCTCACATTGCCAAGCTTCAGGTGCCCCCTCTGCAAATGGGTGGCCCCCCCCAGGCCTAGGAGGATGCCATGAGATGGCATGCAGGAGCCCCAGGGGCCACCGGGTGGTAGGTGCCCTCCCCTAGTCCTGCCAGCTTCGGGGTTCTTGGGGTTTGGTGTCTGTCCTTGGCCTGTCCCCTTTTCCCCCCATGCTTTAGCTGGCTCTGTCCCCTGTTTCTGTGATGGCCCTGATGCTGTTCCTGCTGCCTCCCACCCCCTGCCCTCCCTACCCCTGTTCCTGCCAGGTAAGGGCGGGGGGAGGGGGCTTCCACCTCCAGCCCTCTGGCTGCATCCTCCCTGCGGCCACCTTCCCAGAAGCAAGCAGTGAGCGGGTCCTGCCTCTGCTCCAAAACCCTTCAAGGCTCCCTGCTGCTCCTGGGATCAAAATAAAGCCCCTCAGCTGATCATCCAAAGACTTCTGGGGATTCCACCCTCCCTTTCCTCCTAACAGCCATTGCCCAACCTCTCACCGCAATGTGAGCGGGCCATTCCTGGAGGGTGCTGGGCCTTGGCTCACAGAAGCCACTGGCCTGGATTGTCCTCTTTCTCTGCCCCAGCATCAGCTGCTGTCCTCTGTGAAGCCCCCTTGACACCCCAGGCTACATGACTGTCCACCCCCCCTCCACCTGCCGGACCTCCACCACTCCCCAGCCCACAGCCTGGCTTCCTCTCCAGATAGCCTTTGCTGGGGCCTGTGCTGGGATCTGCCTCAGTTCTGTGTTCCCAGCACGGGGTGCTTGGGGAGATTTGTGGGGGGTTTCCAGGAGGCAATTTGATTACCTGCTGGGAGAACGTGGCTCCCAATCCATCTATTATGGCTAGAAATGTGCTGGTGGGAAGATGGAGCCTCACCATCTTTAGAGAAGACCAGGATTCTCTAAAGTTCCTCTCTGGTTTATGAGTTTTGTTGTATTATTTTTCAATTTTCTCCAAGCATCTGCTACTGTGAAAATTTTCATTATCACTGGCAAAGAGCCCCTGTCATCCCTGCTGGCTGCAGGAGATTTCTGATTTATCTCCCTGACTGCTCTGAAGCACCTGGGGGCTGAGATGGTAACGTCCCAGGGCCAGCTGGGCTTTCTCAGAAAATATTGGGAGCAGGGCCAGCCTGAATGGCCAGGGAGGTGCTGGCCATGGCTTGTGTCGTGATGGCTTTGCCTCCTCCTGGAGGCGCAGGGTTGGTCAAGCTGAGAAAGCTGGCTTTGGGGGCCAGCCAGCACCTGTATCCACTTTTCCATCTTGAGAGACCCTTGCCCCCAGGGTGGTCCCCTCAGATGCTGGTGCTGGGTGCATGGCACACCCCTGACACCTGGCTGACTCATTCTCCAAAACAGGCCTCATGTCAACAACTTCAGAGGCTGTGTGCTGTCATGCTGGCTGTTAGGACGACGATGAGGTGTTGGAAAACAAAGCCCATGCAAAACTTGGGGTGAATGAGAAGAGCTCCTGCAGTATGTGGGACCCAGGCGGGGTGTGGCACCCCTCACCCCTCACCTGCAGAATTGCACCTGGGCATCCTGCTCAGAGATGGCACCAATGAGCAGAGGACGGCCTTGGACATGCCCAGGCGTCTGACCATCAGCCCAGACCTCACTCTCCTAGCTTGGTTTTGAGTTTGAACCTGGCCAGGCTGCTTTCTTCTCACTCTTCTTGCAATGGGTGGTAAGTTACCTGCACTTACTGGTGCTGGTCAAAGCGCTTCCTCAGTACTAACTCTACTCTCATTATCGCTCCATGAGGTCAGGACTATCATAACTGCGTTTTCAGGGTAGGGCATGGAGCAGATGTGACTTGCCCACAGCAGTAAGGTGCAGAGCAGGGATTCAAGTCCGGGTAGTTTGGTGCCAGAACCTGTCCTCTTACTGCTGGGCCAGTCCTTCTCTCTGAGAGTCCTGGACAGCCTCGTTTCTCTTCTGTCATTGGGCGTCCTCTGCACTAATGTGGCTTTCAGTTTCAAAGGGGCCAAGGAGTGTGTTTAGCACTTGATTGGTAAGTGAATGAGTGAATGAGTGAATGAATGAATGAATGAATACTTCCCAAGGAGGAGGAATTAGCATTTTAGAACTTATTCAAGATCTATTTTGTGCCAGTGGCTATATTTTCACATCTGTGTGTGGTGCAGGTGCCATGATCTGTTCTTCTCTGCCCTCCCCCCATTTTACAAAATAAGGCATGAGGCATGACCAACCTAGGCTCCGGGATGCTGGGTGGTAGAGGTGGGCTGGGGCTTGGGCTTCGTGATTGCCAAGTCCATTCTCTTTGCACAGCCCAGGCTGCCTCCCAGGGGGAGCATTTGTGGACTGGCAGATGTTTGTAAGAGATGCCTTCGGCTTCTGTAGTGTCACTTTGCCTCTTCCTCATTCTGTCCCCTGGAGTTAGCATTTTGACCAGTAAATGTGGACAACAGTCCACTTGCACTTGGCCACATAAGAATCACAACAAGAAGGATATAAAGAACAGAAAGGACCTGGGATGGGGGCACCCGTTCCATCTACCCCCACCACCTCCCCAGCCTCCCCCAAGCTCTCTCCCTCCTGCCCTCACTCTTGGACGGGGGGCCACACATGACCAGGGCTGTAGGGGAGTAGTGTGCAGAGCAGGGAGAAGGGGAGCGGGGGGACTGCCCCTCATGGGTCATCTCCCTGGCCTTGGCTGCAAGGCATGCTGGGGGCTTGCTGGCAGCCAAGGTCGGTAAACAACTAGGCTGGGCAGAATGAGGGAGGGGCTGCGTCTATGGAGGGATGGCCCTTGAAGAAGGACCTGCAGCCCAAATACCTGGTTTAAGGGCCATTGGGCAGTTGGCAGCGTTGAACTTATGCTGGAGGGTGGGCACAGTCCCCTGGTAATGGAGTCAGGAAAGGTGGACGATGGATTGGGGGTTCTGGGTCAAGAGCCCAGCAGCTGGGCATGCAGGGGTGGCACCTTCCCCTTGAGGGAATGGGCTAGACCTGCCCATCGGCAGGCTTCAAGTCAGTGCTTCTGTCTTGGTCCCCACCAGGTGACAGGCCAGGGAGCGGCACAGAGGGCTGCATACACTCCCACCTGACCTGTCCAGGCAGTTGTGGAGGAGCGAGGTGGGTGTGGGCATCCCTGTGACTCTTACCCCAGAGACAGACCCATAGGGTGATGACTGGCTGCCATTGCCTATGGTTTGCCTGGTGAGCACAGATGTCTCGGGCTGTCCTGGCGATAGTGGGTGGAGCAGGGCCAGGCCAGGATGATGTACATCCCGCACTGTCCTGTTGCTGCCTACTGCTCCAAGGCATCCAGAGCTGGGGGTCCCACTCCATGCGGGGTGCTAGGGAGAGACAAGTCCTGAGGGTGCTCAGTGCAGGTGGTGACAGGGACCCAGGAGCAGTCAATGACACTGAGCTGCAATCACATATAAAGCAGAAAGTGACATCAGAGGAAGGGCCTGTGTTGTCCTGATTGTGGGTAAACAAGAAGGTCCCTGGAGAGGAGGAGGCACTTGTCTGGGTAGATGAGAAGGATTCACCAGGTAGATAGGGGCCAACAGGGGACAGTGAGCTTCTGGCAGGGGAACAGCAGGTGCAGAGATGAGGACACAGCATAGCCTCCAGACCGTGCGCTATATCCTGAAGCCTGGAGGTTGCCCTGGGAAGTCTGCTGGCCATGCTGCACGATTAGTGCAAGGCCTTGGAGCTGGGTAGGCTGGCAGGGTGGGCCACTCCAACCTTTCCTAGAAGGGCTGCTGGCCAAGGAGTGAGTTTTGCTCCTGCTGCATGAATCACCTGGGGTGGGAGAGACTAGACAGCTGAGGGCCTAGCAGGGGGCATCCTGGTCAGCTTCCAAATCCAAGGTGGAGATGAGAGCCTTGGCACAGACAGGAGCTCTGGAGCAGTCAGCCCTATCAGGGAGGCAGGACATAGGCTGCGGTGGGGGGGAGTAATTTCCACCCACACACCTGCATATACCTTTTCTGGTGCTTGCATGAACACACACACACACACACACACACACGCCCGCACAAGCACACACACACAGAACCGAGACTCAGAAAGTCAGAAGTAGTGATAAGGAGAATGAGTGAGCCAGAGAAAGCTAAAAACAAAAGTCAGACATAGGTTGAGATGAAGAGGCAGAGCCAGAAACCTCACAGAGCCTCAGTTCTCCATCTGGGAGGGATGCTGGGGCCTGCTGTCTGGATGTTCTTGTCTTTCAGGAGACAAATGCAGGTAGGGTAGGGGAGAATTGGACACAGGATCAGGCCTGGTGGCCCGGGGCTGCCAGGAGGGCTCAGGCAGGCTCTGTGGTGTGGCCTGTCCATAGGAGTCTAACTGCAGGCTCCAGTTCCTCAGACCTGGCCTTCATGGGCTTCTCAGTGGTCTGTTGCCAGAAGACCAGCTGGTGCAAAGGCCAGCAGGAGGAGAGACCACCGTGCAGTTCCCTCCCTGAGCCTGTTTTAGAGTGCAGTGGACATTCTCTGTTCCCATGGCCCAGTGACTTCTGGAGGGGTATTGCTTACGAGGTGTTGCTTACAGGAGCACCAAACCCGCAGGCATGTGGAATTTCTGGGAGGCTGCCTCTTCCCTAGGGCCAGGCTATGATTGGTGTCTGGCCAAGAGCTTTTCTGCTCAACAGTGCTGAGACTACCTCTCCCTGCCCAGACTGAAGGAAGGAATTGGCCCCAAGCTCCTCCACTCTCTACTTGGCTGAGTCTCTAAAAACAGGATCCCATATGAGAGGGCTGTGACTAACAACAGAAGTTGATCCTTTTTTGAACACTTACTATGTACCAAACATTATTCTAAACTTTTTACATGAATTAGTTTATTTAATCCTTGTGTCAGCCCTAGGAGGTAGGGACTGTTATATCCATTTACAGGTGAGGGATAGAGGCTCAGGGAGGTTAAGTGGCTTGCCTGAGGGCACACAGCTACCACAGTGGCCTGACTGTCTCCTGGGCTGGTCCCTTAACTTTGAGATCAGAGACAGCTCAGGGTTTGAACCCAGGCTCCCCTGTGATTTTAGGCAATGCTGTAACCTAGGATCTCTGCTCCTGTTCCTCCTGTCTAGAATGGGGTAGTAGTACCCACTTCCCAGGGAGGCCATGCAGTTCAGCGATCAGTTGAGAGGGCCCTGGCACGGCTCCCTTCCTCCTCTCCCACTTGTCTGCAGCAGAAGGCATGTCCTTGCCCCACCCTGAGCACTGCCATAACCTTATCCTCTTTTTCAGCCTTTTTCTAAACAGAGCTGGAAGCACCTCCTTGGTTACCCTAGGGATCCTTTTCTGGCCCCAGCCTTCCCTGGATGTGGCCACACCTGTCCCTTTCTTTCCCCCTTGGTCCATGTCCTGGGCATAGCTGAGCTTCTTGGAGAGCTCCCTGTGCTGCCCACGTCTCCACCCTCTCCGAGCCAGCTGTGCTTCATAGTCTTGGGACCTGAGTTGTCCTGTCGGGGGCCTCATGGAACCAAGGGTTCTCAGATCTGGCTGCTTGTCTCTCCCCCAGGACAGCACCGTTGCTTTCTCCCAAGCTTCTCATTGTCCTTTTCTGACCCTGAAACACTCCCTCCTTCTTGGGCAGAATTAGGTGAAGTGAATTGCTGAGGACTCCTTACTCATTCATGCAGGGACTGGATTGTGAACCAAGTCTAGGAGGCCCCACATTCCAAGATCTTTTCTCACTGTGCGCTGAAGGCTAACTCTAGTCTTGGACAAGACAGAATTTTCCATTGCCTCATTCCTAACATGAGTCCCATGCCATTGATTCTCTGACTTACTCGTTTACCTTGAAACACTGATATTTCAAATGATTTCCCTAGTATGGATGTTTCTGTGCTTTCACTCAGCTCATTCAGTCGTTCCATGTCTTCTGAATATCTCTGCATCAGGCCCTGAGCCTGAAGATACACAAAGTCATGAGCCTCAGCTCCTCTTCTTGTGACCTTAGGGATTAAGCATGAGATAATATGATATATATGCAATAGAAGTGTGCTAGGATAAAGTATTCCTGGACCTGCGGGAAAAGGAATGGTTAACTTTGCCTAGCAAGGGAAAAGTCAAATAATGCCAAAGAGCAAGAGGCATTTGAGGTGGGTTTTCGGGAATGAGTGGAAGTTTGAAAGGCAAGGTAGGGGAGAAAGAGCATTTCAGGAAAAGGAAATCAGCACATGCAAAGATAGAGATTAGAATGGGCATGTCTACATGTAGAGAGCATGGGGCACGTGAAGGATGGCAAGTAGACTGGTGCCATTGTGATGTGTGGAGCTGGGGAGCGGTGGAGGATCTCACAAACTGGACTTTGATCACTTGCAGTGGGGAGCATGGCTGATATTTCAAGGGCATTCTTGTTGCTGAACTTTGGTCTGTAGAGTGGGTTGGAGAAAGAAGGGCTGGGAGGCAGGGAGACCAGCTGGCTGATAAGGGAGGAATACAGACATTCAAAGGCAGAGTGAGGAGGTGACATCTTGTGGGCTGGCCCGGGGCTAAGGGGGAAACCAGGAGGAGCTGTCTGGGCTTGGGTTCCTGGGAGTGCTGCAGGAGGCCCCAGTACTCAACTGCTTTTGGGGTTCTCCAAGACGCTCCGTGCAGGCATGCCCAGGACTCATCACTGTCCTGATTTCACTTTCACAACGTAGGCTTCTGTGTGAATCCTGGCTGGGGAGCCTAACGTTTCATTGGCGGAGCAGTAAAAGTCATTAATGAGGAGCTGGAGAGCTATAAATAAGCGAGCATGATCCCACCCAGTGTTCCCTGTGTTTCCAATCTGCAGGAGCAGGGAATTGGTTTTGATTCATTAATTGTTAGAGGAATGAGGCCCCAGAGATCCCATGGTGCTGCCAGCTCTTCCCCACCCTCTTGGTCTGCTTTGTGCATCCTGACTGCATGAGCTGCCCACCTGCCCTGGATGACAGTCCGTCATTCCTCAGGACCATTCGGCCCTGCTCCCCTGGGCCTCCCTGGGCTAGGCTGAACTTGAGGCCAGAGACGCTGGGGCTCCCAGCCTGGTAGTGCTCCTGGTGAGATACTTGCACAGCTGCTGCTGCCTGAGCCAGGCCTCAGGCTCATACCTCTTTCCTCCCCACTGTCCCCTTGGTCCTCTGCAAACTCTCGGTGAACCCCTCCTTAGAAGGAGTGTTGGCTTTAAGGAACTGGCTCCCCTTCTCCAAATCATGGGATATGGCTTTGCCTTTTGGTGAACATGAGCACTGTGAGACCTTGGCAAGTTTGAAAACTTCGTCTCACCCACGAAATCTGGACTCCAGTTGTGCTTATTTTCCAGAGTTGTTAGGAGGATTATTTTCTTTTCTTTTCTGTTCGTTTTTTGATACAGAGTCTTGCTTTGTAGCCCAGGATGGAGTGCAGTGGCACTATCTTGGCTTACTGCAACCTCCACCTCCCAGGTTCAAGCAATTCCCATACCTTGGGCTTCCGAGTAGCTGGGATTACAGGCATGGGCCACCATGCCCAGTAAATTTTTTTGTATTTTTTTTAAGTAGAGACAGGATTTCACCATGTTGCCCAGGCTGGTCTCAAACTCCCAAGCTCAGGCAATCCACCCACCTTGGCCTCCCAAAGTGCTAGGATTACAGGCGTGAGCCACAGATTACATAATTTCTTGCTCTGCTGTGCTATGCTGGGTGCTGGGGGCCAGGGGGGCGGGTAAGCAGTGAAGGTGCTTCTGCTTATGGGCAGAATGAGACCACACAAAATAGTCCAACATGGCAAATGTTTGTTAGTGCCATGAAGGCAAACCATGGTGAGGGAAGATTGGGGACGGTGTGGAAGTTTCTCTAGAGGGAATGGTGGTTACCCACCCAGCACACAGGAGAAGGAGAATTAGCCAGACAGACGTAGCAGAAGTACTTTAGGCAGTGGGGGGAGTGTGGGAAGAGTCCTGCCAGTGAGCAAGAGCTTGGGACGCTTGAGTTGCTGCACAAAGGCCTGCTACCTGGAACGCAGGGCATAGGGTGTGGAGTATGCTGGGCCTGTGGGTCCCATTAGGGTGTGCATTTTGTTTTAAGGCCAGTGGGAAGCTCATGTGGTTTTAAGCAGGGACAGCATTATCTGGTTGGTGCTTTATAAAGGCCAGTCCATTAGTGTGTAGAATGGACAGTGTGTCCATCTGGGACAGGTGGGGAGGCTGGAGGTGTAAGGGTCCACTGGGGAGGTGACAGTGTTCTGGACACACACCCTAGGCAGCTCAGTGTTGATGCATCAAGTTTGAGCTGCCAAGGGACTCATTAAGTGGAGATCTCAGGCAGATGGGTGGGTGGGGATCAGGACCCCAAGGGGAGCCTTGTGGGCTTGAGCAATAACAGTAGAGCCCTCAATAGGGCTGGGCTTAGTGTTCAGTGGGGTGCAAGGAAGGTTGATGATTCCATAGAGAGAGGGTATAGATGATGGATCTGGGTGTGGGAAAAGGCCAGAGGAGGGAGGCATTGGAGCTTAGGAGCAGCGACTAGCCTTAGGAGAAACTTTTCTCTTCAGCTTTCAGCACAGACAGCGAGGTGTGGAGCTCTGGAGGCAGGAAGTCACACAAGATAGCTTGTGATGATGGCTTCTGATTCATGAAAAAGGATGTAAGTCATTCGTTGAACTTGGGGAATAAACCTGGGTGGTTCAAGAAGAACGGGGAGGGAGGTGGTAGAGATGTGTCAGCGTGGGGAGCCCTGCTGAGGTGGGTGACTGCCACGTGGCCAAGGTCACCAAGTTGCCAGGTGCGTGGCACTCTCTGTGGCCCTGCACTGCTTGCCGGCAGTGTGGAGAAGAGCGTGGGCAGGTTGATCCACCCTGAGTTGACTCCTAGTTGGGATTTCAGCAACCAGGCTACATAAGGAAAGAGGGATTCTGTAATACAGTGACCAGACAGGAGGAAAGCAGGCTCCAAGGCAGGAGGTGGGGTTGCTGCAGGTCTCTGGGAAGTTGGAGAGTGGGCAGAGAATCACTGAAACAGTCTGTGGGACAGGATGGATGCCTGTCAAGTGTGTTTCCTGTGCTCTGGAGGGAGGCGCCTTCTGCAGGAGGGGTGGGAGCGCCAGCTCACTCCAGGGCCCGAGCTCTAGCATTGGCCTCTTACAGCGCCACCACCCACCCCCACCTGCCCCATTTTATGGTTTTGGTTACCTTTTAAATGTCTTAATAAAAGATGAAACATATTTATTCTCCATAGATCAATAATTTACTATGAGTTATGACAATACTAAATTTGGTCAATTATTTATCAGCTCTAAAGTATTTATAAATGCTACCTTAATTTAAAGCATTAGCCATTGGAATTCAAATATTAATAAAGCTGTTTCCCATTTAAAGGAAGAAAGGAAGTGTACAGATAATGAGGGTGGCTGGGGGCAGGTGGGTGCTCGTGGAGGTTAAGACTATTGGAGGAACGAGGTGGCTCGTGGAGCAGCCTGGGGGGCGGCAGAGGTGCTGGACTCCCCTGGGGAGAGACCATTCCTTCTGGGCAGGCAGGGCTGAGCCCGGATTTGCCCAGAGCCTGGCTCTTTTTTCTGCTGCCTGTGGAGAGGAGCTGAGCCTTGCCAGGTTCCTCTGAGGTTAGGGCATCAGGTTGTTTCTCCCCAGGTGGAGGCTCTCTCTTGCCTCATCCATTTGGAAATGTCCTGCTGTTCTTTAAGTTGGCACCCAGAGGCCAGCTAACACAGGAGCTGCCGGTTGAGGGGGCTTGGGACCTCAGAGTTGCAGGGGCTGCATGGGCAGATCTTCTTCCTGGGTGAGCAAGCCTGGGGAGCGATGCCTCCAGGGCACCTGACAGAGGGAAAGGCTGAGCTGGCAGTGGCCAGTGTCGTGACTGGGGGTGGCGCCAGGAACCGTGGGTCTCTTCTAACACATGCCTTCTGGGGTATTGCCTCCCACAGCCTTGTTCTGAGAATGTTCCAGAAATCCCCATGGGGATGGAGAATAGTGGGCATGGATTAGCGATGGTGCCCAGAGTGACCTCAATGTCTGAGGGCACCTTTCTTACCTCCAGCACCCACCTGCAGGCACCCAGTGACTTGATGAGTCAAGGATCTGCTTTCAGGGGAGACAGGCCTTGTTCCTGCCTACCTACTCCTTCCCTGGGGCCTGCACTGAGCTGGGAGCTGCCCTGGGGATTTCTATCCAGGGACAGTTGGGTAGAGTCAGCCTGGAATCCTGGGTTCTGTCCCCTGCTGGCCGCTTTCTCTTTGCAGCAGTGGATGTAGAGGTGCCTGGTGGTCTGGTGTTCTCTTTGCTGTTTGCTCTCTGGCTGTGTGGCCCTGGCCCAGCAACTAGCACTCTCTGTGCTCTGATTTTTTTTTTTTTAACCAGGAAATCAGAAAGCTCACCTGGGGTGAGAGTTACTGAGAGTTTGTCCTGTGAAGTGGCCAGTACCTCACCTGACATGTCCCACCCCTGAGAGTCCGCTGTCTGGAAAAGCCTGGATGGGTGGGATGTGAACATCTTCTCCAGGGAAGCAGGTGGGAATGCGACTGTGGATTGTGGAGTTGTATGGGGAATGCTGGCTGGGCACCCACCCCCCACCGCTGAGCTCTGAGTAGCCCTTTCTTTTGTGGAGACCCTCCGCTTTCCCAGGACACAGGGTGCAGGTGAGGGGGCTGGAAGCTGCTCATTATAGTTTGTCTTTACTTACTTTCCCAGCTGACGGATGGGTCATTCTCAGGGGGCCCTTATCAGTCCGTCAAGCCTGTGTTGTAATCAAGAGAGACATCAGCTTTGTGACCATATAATGTGGAGGCAAAGAATTATAACAAAAGCTGTTATCCTCTAGAGAGCTGTACAAACATCTTTGAGCATCATCCTAGGTAGCGATGACTTCCGAGTTGCTACTGTGTGCCAGGCAGCATGAATGGCTGTCCACATAAAAAGACCTTTCATGGCACACATGGAGCAGCCTTGTGAAGAGGGAGCCATCATCTTTATTTGACCCCCCCCAAGAAGAAAGAAAGAAAGAAAGACAGAAAGAAATAAACAGAAAGCCAACCAGTAACCCAGAGAGGACCAGCCCTCACCCACAGTCCCAGCATATGACCAGGGCAGGCCCCGGACTCCGGCCAGGTGGCCAGTCCCGTTCCTGGGGTTCAGCATCTGTCACAACAACCAGGGCATGCATTGTGTAACATCCCATCACACACAACCTTGATTAAGCTAATAGCTGATTTGGCTTTGATCTGATGTATTTTGATCTTATTATTTTTATGTTAGAAGCCTCCAAATAACCATCATTTCAACAGTGCCCCAATTAGCAGGCCATTCACAGTGGATTGGAAATTGACTCACATCGGGCCTCTCCATTAGCGCCTGGGAGAGGCTTCAAGCCTTAATTACCCACCCTGTTTGTGGAGGCCTGACACTTAAAACGCTGCAGGTGGCTCCACGAGGGGTGGGCCGGCAGTGCCCACCTCCACGGGGAGGGCGAGATGGCTCTCGCCTGTGACTACTAATACTTAAGATCCTGGGCATGACTTTGATGGAGAGATGGGATGTCCAAGGAAGGGGCCGGAGGCTGACATCTGTTCAGCATCTTGTGCACTGTGAGGCATTGGCACTTGCTGTCCACGTCCTAAGTCAGTGCTCTCATAGCTCTGCTGGGTAGAGATTCTTATTCCTGTTTAATAGAAAATGGAGGCTGAGAAAGGGACATGCCCATGGCTGTGTGGCTACTGACCGGAGGAGCCAAAACTGGAACTTGGGTGAACGTGAGATCCGAATGCTCTTCCCACCACCCATGGTGAGGTGGTAGCTGGTGAGGGTTCAGCCCAGCTATATGTCGTCACTCTGCACGCACCTTGTGCTGCTCTCCTGAGACCCTGAAAGGTTCTAAGTCCCTTCCTTCCTTTGAGGCCCTGGTGCCAACCACAAATGAATTTACCCTCCTCTGTGTCCCAGGGAGCTTCCTTTCTCTTTCCTTCAGTTGAGTTGCAGAGTCTGTCTCCTCAGTGGATCCTAAGTTCCTCAAAGATGGGACCTGTGGTCATCCTGCTCTTCCCCCGACAGTGCTTAGGGCAGGGGCTGGCTTGTGGGGGGTGGGCAGGGATACCAAGTGTATGTATGAGACAAGGAGGGCAGGAGCCCTCCTTGGCATGCATGCCCTGATGGGGAAACTGAGGCTCAGAGAGGTTCTGCAATTTCAGAACCTGACATATATGGAGTGGGGACAGATGATGACCTGGGAGGGAGCCAGGCAGGTGGGGCAACAAGAGCCAAAAGTGACTGATGGCTGCAAGGAAGACTCTCCGTGGGAGTCCGGGGATGGGACAATTCCACAATCGAGCGTTGGAGTTCCTGGACAATTTACGTCCCAGGGATACACAGTTTATTTTATACAATTGCTGTTTAAGATTATAAATATGTTGTATTGGCATTAAAGAGAGCATGCACAAGAAAAAATATCCATGCATTGTCATAGAGCCTTAGCCTTCAGTGTTTTCTCTTGCCGTTTTCATGGGCATGCTTTCTGCCTAGCTGTAATCATAGTTAGCATATAATTTTGTGCCCTGGTATTTTCACGTGGCCACCTCTCAGAAGCATTTTCCCCATGTCTGTGGCAGTGTTCATTGTGTGGCCTCACATCTCATTATCTGGAAAATGGATGCAGTGATACCTACTCTACACAAATGTCCTGAGAATACTGTGAATTCACATATACAAAGGACACCAAGAGAATTTGGCACAGAGGCAATTCTCACACAATAGTCCTTCCTCCTATGTAGTTTTCCTGCTTATCCATTATCAGATGATTATTTTTCTTTTTAAAGGGAATTATCTGTTTATGTCACAAAACTTTGGCAAATATAGAAAAGAAAGAAAACCACTTTCAGGTTTCTTCTAAATTGCAGTCACTTTTAACATTTTGCAATATTTCCTTCTGGTTTTTCTTTCATGCATGTTGAT
The DNA here is from genome assembly GCF_028878055.3 of Symphalangus syndactylus. Taxonomy (NCBI): domain Eukaryota; kingdom Metazoa; phylum Chordata; class Mammalia; order Primates; family Hylobatidae; genus Symphalangus; species Symphalangus syndactylus. Next base: position 87,735,693 of record NC_072426.2, read on the forward strand.
GTTTTATTTAATTGATAAAATAAAATGCATACAATTTTGTATCACTTTCACCTACCTTTTTTATGACAGGCACTTTCCCATGTTATTGTAGTATCTTCTTGACTAGTTTAAAGGTTATATATACTTTCAGAAAATGGGGCACTTTCATAACCACTCACCTATTTGCATCTTTCAGATCATTAGCAATATTCCAAGAGCATGGATAGTGTCCTCTGAATGGTTTTGGATTGAGTGCTGTTCCTATGGTTTGGACAGGTACCCAGAGAGGAATTATTGACTGGGGCCATGGAAATTCTTGCATGGTGTTCTTGCACAAGTCTTTACTGCTATTGTGAACTGGGCTTAGCGTGTGTCTGGGAAAGGATGATGAACAGAGCAGGCATGACCCTTGTCCTCCTGGAGCCTGGGGTCAAGTTGGAGAGCCAGCCAGTAACACAGGCTCATGACAGGGAAGTGCAGTGAAGGGGGATCATGCCACAAGGGTCATGAGCCAGTCTGGGGATGCTGAGTCTGAGTTTTGAAGCAAGAGTGAGCATCAGGATTGAAGAGGTGAGTTTGAGGGTCCAGGTTGGGTAGTTGATTGGGATGTAGCAGAAAAGGGTATGGTGAAGAGCATGAGGCTGCAGGCATGGGAGCTTGCAAGACCACCCTTTCAGGAGTGGGCTTTTACTTTATCCCTAAGGCTCTTGGAGGGCACAGCAGCGCATGCAATGGATTTCTGTTTAGGAGAGAACTCAGCAGCCTGGAGCTGGGGTAGGAGGGGGCCAGGGCATCTGGGGGACTGTGAGATTCACAACACCTCATCATCTCTTGTTTAGCTACCCCCTGCCGGTGGCCTTGAAGAGGAGAGAACCATGGGATTTGGGTTCTCTTCCTGCTGGTGCTCATGCCAGTGCAAGGCGAGCGCCCTTGCATGGAGGGCAGCCGGCCTTTGCTGCTGGAGAGTGTGGGGGGACCCTCCCTTTCCCACATGTTCCCCTGCCTCCCATTGCCTTGCTCCCTGGGGTCAGTTCCCCCTTTTCTTCTCTCCCTCTCCCAGCCTTATCTGAGGCATTACATAAACCCAAGGGCTCTTGACCGAAAGAACTGCATTGTCAAAAGTTGTTCAAAGTCTGCTGTGTACAGCAGATAGCCTGCTGCCATTCACAGCCTGTGTTTTGAAACTGCATCTGCTTCTCCACATCCTTGTCATTGCATAAACCATTAGTAAGAGACGTTTGCTTCAAAACTGGTGCAGTGAGTTGTGGCGTTGGGAGGTCCATCTTTCTATCAATTGGTTGATGTCCCAAAAAAGTGTAGGCACGTGGCTACAAGGGGCGCCTCTTGCAGTTACAGGAGAACTTGGAAAGATGAGCCCCTGAGTGTGTCAGCCCTAGAAGTGGCTGCTGGAGCGTCTGTTGCGTTCCTCCTCCGCACCCGTGGTAACTGCCTGAGTGGCGGGAGCGTCTTTCTTTGTTATTGTCAAGTGGCTTTTGAATAATCCTTCTGGAACAACTGCTTCATCTGGGGTTTGGCCCAGTATTTTTATGATATGGATCAATTGGATTTGGCCAGAAGACCTAGGGTTTCTTTTCTTTTTTATTTTTTTCCTACATCTTGGGTCCTCTTGGGTAAGTGCCTCTCTGACTTTCGGAAGCCATTTAGTCCCTTCAGTCCCAATCAGTTCAGTTCAGTTCAGTCAACAGTTGTAGAGCACACAGTATATTCTCCGCCCACGGCTAGCCATGAGGATACACAGATCAACACAATGACGTTTTGGCTCTTAAAGGGCTTATAGTCCTAGGCGGGAAACAGGATGGCTAATTTGACAGCTCAGTTGGGGTGAATCAGGCAGATTTGGGATGGATCTGTGCTCTACCATCCTTCCCTGACTGGCCTAGGGCAAATGGTTTTGCCCCTTTTGACTTCTATTTTCTCATGTTAAATGGGTACAAGAATGTCTAGCTGGCATTTTCACCAAGGATGTCAGTGAGGCTGTGCTTATGAGAGCCACTGGCCTGGCCCAGGATGGTTCTTGGTCCTGGAGGGAGGCAGCCTCTCTTGGGAGTCCCAGGCATGAGCTGCCAGGCATGGGGCCTGCAGGTTGAAGCTGGTGCAGCATCGCCCTGATGCTGACCCCTTCCTCTCTCTCTTCTCTCTTTCTAGCCTGTGACCTCATGACCCAGGGGATTTTGGCCTTGGTCACGTCCACTGGCTGTGCATCTGCCAATGCCCTGCAGTCCCTCACGGATGCCATGCACATCCCACACCTCTTTGTCCAGCGCAACCCAGGAGGGTCGCCACGCACTGCCTGCCACCTGAACCCCAGCCCCGATGGTGAGGCCTACACACTGGCTTCGAGACCACCCGTCCGCCTCAACGATGTCATGCTCAGGCTGGTGACGGAGCTGCGCTGGCAGAAGTTCGTCATGTTCTACGACAGCGAGTATGGTGAGTTGTCAGGCAGGCGAGCCAGGGCTGCTCGGGAACAGGGGTGGCCAGATGCTGGGAGACCTGAGAGTGGGTGGGGCCCTGGACCAGTGGTGGGTGGTCTGTGCTGAGTGGGCCTCCAGGTGATAGGGTTAAACCTCGAGCTTCATGAGTCAGGAAGAGCTGCAACAACAGCTCCATAGATAGGTATAAAGTTGCCTAGCAACAACACCTTATCATGACGGCTGAAGTTTGAATCATCTTAGAGGTTTCAATAAAATATTAATAAACTGCTGGCAGGGATCCAAAGGGCTGTATGCTGGCACAGGTGGAGGCTGGCCAGCATGGTTCCTCCTGGGGGTCTCCTCTCCAAAGAGTGCCCTTCACACTAGACGATTGCCTGGCCTTCCTGGCTCCTTGCCTCCATCCATCGGAATCTGCCTTCAGTTTCAGGGTTCCAGGCTGGGGCAAAGGTCAGGGGGAGGAATGCCCTGTCATGGAGCCAGGCTGGGGTTGGTGGGTTGGGGACACTGGGTAGGGCTGGGCATGCCTTCTTTGAAGACCTCTCATATGAAAAAAAATCATAATTTGCTTGTTAGGAAACCACAAAAGTGGGCTTTGGAGAAACGGCTTCAGGTTTTCTTATGACTGTGCTGTAAAAACAGACTAGTCTTAATCCTGAGATAGAATGGTTTCCATGTTTAGTGTTTAAACAATTTTTTTTGAAAATTATGAGATAATTTAGATTTACATGCAATTATAAGGAGCAACCCAGAGAGATCCAGTGTGCCCTTCACCCAGGTTCCCCCACGGTAACATCCTGCATAGCTGTAGTACAATATTGAAACCAGGATTTGATACAGCCTGTAGGCCTTGTTCATATTTCAGTAGTGCACATATTCTTGCAGGTGTGGATTTACTGCTATGCATTTTAAAAATCACATGTGTAGATTCCTGTGACCACCAGTCAGGACACAGAGCAGTTCCTTCACAAGGATCCCTCTGCTACCTCTTTATAGCCCCAGCCACCCCCATAACATGTTAGAGGGTGTGGGAGACTGATGAGGGCTGGCAGCCCCACGGCTGGTGCCAGGATGGAATGGGCGGACCTTCGAAAGTCCCATTTTGTCTCTGGGTGATATAATTTCTTTGCCAAGAATGTAACTAAGAAAAGAAATCAGCATATGTTTGCATTTGCCTAAATACTCTTCTTCTCTAAGACTGGAATGTTGTCCTCAGCTCTTGAGCAAATATGCTGTTTGGAGTCTTCCAGGAAGAATTGAAAGAGCAAACAGTCACTGTGCTGAAATAAAGATGAGGTGGATGGGGACAAGGGCAGGACCTGAACTGGACTCAGTCCAGGACCTGGCCTCTCCCTCCCACCCTCCCACTCCTGCTTAGTCCCTGGCCCTTGGGGAGGAGTTGGAGACTTTGTAACAGCCCCGAGCTGCCTGCAGGCATCTCTCAGGGGCCAGGCCTTCCCCTGAGAACCCTTGGGGCTGGTGGCTCAACCCCAAAGTCCAGCCTGCTCTGAGGCTGAACCCCGTGGAGAGGCATGGACACTGCCAGGGATGGGGGTGCTGTGGTCCAGTGTGCCCAGGCCCTTCCCGCCCCACTTTCTCTGGGCACCATTGCTCCGTTTCCAGTCTGGCCTGCAGACACAGTTTTCCCCTAGAGCCTGGGAGGCGACCTTGATGGGAGCCTCAGCCGCTGGGAGGGCAGGTGATCAGCTCTCTAGCCTGCCTACCCGCCTGGGCTCCTGTGACTCCTGCAGACTGAACAAGGCCTGGTGGCACTTGCCCAAGTCCTGTTTTCTTATTACACTCCTTACCCTCACTCTGCTCAAGATGCAGGTCCTCAAAGAAAGATGTCCCTGAGCCCCACCTGTCCTACAGAGCTGGCAGCTTGGTTACATGCTCTCGCAGACATGCTCGTCCTGCCCTCAGCCTGCTCTTGGCTTGTCCTGACTCTCATGAGGGCTGGTCCTCCATGAGCGCTGGACTGCCTGGTGAGGCAGTGAAGTCCAGGAGAGTGGCTATGTGCTTCCCACCACCATGGCCCTGCTGCCTGCATGGTGCCTGGCATAGAGTAGCCCCTCGACACATTCATGGTTGGGGACATGGAGTTTTCAAGCCATTTTCACACAAGACAAAGGAGGAATGGGGAGAAAGACAAGGGTACTGGATGGTCTGACCTCTGAATATGAGGTGGCAGGGAAGGGGTGTAGGCTAGGAAACAGGTTTTATTCTACAGACACACTCCCCCGCCCCTCTTCTTTCCTCTACCCAGAATCTCCAATGGGACCAAAAGCTGTGTTCCTCTTTTCTGACATGGGCACCTTTGCTACCTTTGGTAGGGTTGAAGTTAGTTTCCAACCAGACTGCTCCTCATCAGTAATTCCATAAAGTCGCCAAGTGACCAGTAGCTTTCATCTGGAGGACCACTGCAGCTGGTTGGTTGAGGCTGCTTGGGAGCTGTGCTGGGAAGGATTCTGAGGCTGTGTGTGGGCTCAGCAGCAGAAAACACCATGATCGGTCTGTGAGGCTTTCATGGTGCAAGAGAGGGATTGGCAGAGACCTGTCATGTTTGCTGGTTCAGACCTGGAGGGTGGAGGTGAGCGGAGAACCACAGAGCTGGGGTTCTCAGTCAGAAGACAGCGTCAGAGCGGTGTGCCCATGGCGCTGTCCAGGGTGCTAGCCCTTCTGGCTCTCCACTTGCTGGAGGCCAGAGAACTCTTATTGGATTCTGGGCAGGACCTCCTGCTTTTTCCTGCCCTGGTCATCGGCCTCCTGATATGACAAGCATTGAGGCTTGGTTTCTGCCTCTACACATTTTCTGTAAAATTTTAACCCAGTGTCCAGTGCTCGTCCTGGCTTTCCCCTCATGCCCAGCCCAGCTGCTGCCCATTTCCAAAGTGCTTGTGTCAAGTGAGCCAAGGCACCTCAGCCTATCTGCTGTTTGATGCAGCACATCCAGCCCTCGGAGTGCGAGTGTGGCTGCTTCCTTGGCATGGCTGGCTGTGGCCTGTCCCAGTGTCACTCCTGGGTGGATACACATTGCTAATACAGCCAAGACAAACGGTGCCTCCAGAACACCTCAGGGCCCCTCCTCCCCCTGATTCACTGCAGCACTAGCTGCAGATGAGCACAATTCAAAAGCAAATTAAGTGTAAAGACTGTTCTGTTTTTCCAAAGTCAAACAGAAGTGGTTTGGGAATATAGCAACTTTTTTTCAGTGCTGATCTGCAAGTACCTTTATGTATTTTACTTCATTCTAGCCACCCAACATCCCTCTGAGGTCGAATTATAGCTACATTTTACAGATGAGGAAAACGGGGCTCAGAAAGTTCTTCCTGACTTTAGTACCCATGCATTTAGCCAAGGCATCATCCTATTTCTGTAATTTGGACTTACTGGGCTCTAGCTTCCTGCTCCTGTCCCCAGCCAGTCAGAGTTGATGCCAAGAAAGAGGGAGGTAGTTTGGAAGGACATGGCATGCTCTAGGCTGATGCAGTCACTTTAGTGAGCGTAATACATAGGCTCCCTCCTTTGTGGGGCAATGTCTGATTCTTCCTCATTTGCCCATCAGCCTCCCTTTAAACCCTGGAATGTCTTGCCCCAGGTAGAGCCTGAGGACTGGGCATTTGAGTCAGAAATTAGAGATCAGAGCAGGAAAAGCCATGGGCTCCAAGACGGAATTTGGCAGAAGGGTGAGAGAAGAGTTGGTATGTATATGGTTTACAAGATGTGCTGTTTGGTAAAATTCCACTGAAAATACTTGTATGCTTGTTGTGACAGTGAAAGGAAAAATAGAAGACATTTGAGAGAGAAAATTTGCAACATTAAAATACCAAAAGTTTGGATCAAAAAGAATGGAGAACTTTCTGAGTTGCCACTTCAAATGCTGGGATATTCATGTGTGTATGCATTGGCAGGGACTGGGGTGGGAGGGGGGTGCTAGTAGCTGTATCCACAATTTCCCTCTAGTGAATAAATTTGGATGAAGGTTGTAATTATGATGAGCTCTTAGATATCATTGACTCCTTCATTCAACAAATATTCACGGGATCCCTACCGCATGCCAGGTATTTTGCTAGGCACTCATTTTCAATGAAGACACAGATGGGTGGAGTAACTTGGCTAATGTTGCATGGGCTGGCATTGGAAGTTAGGGCCCAAGGGCCCAGGGGCATCTCCAGGGCACGGCAGTCCTTTCTTGGCCTCTGGGGTAGCTCGCAGACCTGGGATGGCTTGGGAGCTGGGACTCCACAGAAACAAAACATCAGTGCTCTGTATGAGTGGCCACTGTCTATTTGTACTAGTTTAAAAATTATTTTTTAATTGAAAGCTACACGTGGTTACAATGTATATGTTCAATTAAAAGATTAATAACCTGAAGACTCATGAACCCACAATCAGTTTAAAAAATATCAAGGAGCCCTTGTGTGCTTCACCTGACCATGTCTTCCCTACAGAAGGACTTAAACACTTTCCTGATTGTGTGCTAAGTCCCTCGCTTTCCTTGATAGTTTTTTTCTTTTTATGTGTCTGAAGTTTTGCCAAGTTGTATCTAAGCATGGAAATTTTAAATTTATGCCTCATATATTTAAAACACTGTACATGTATTTCACTGTTTTAGAGGATCCTAAGCCAATGTCTTTTTTTTTTAACTTTTATTTTAGGCTTAGTGGTACAAGTGCAAGTTTGTTACACAGGTAAACTCATGTCGTGGGAGTTTGTTGTATACATTATTTCATCACCAAGATGGTAAGCCTAGTACCCATTAGTTGTTTTTCTTGATCCTCTCCCTCCTCCCACCCTCCACTCTCCACCCTCCCATAGGCCCCAGTGTGTGTTGTTCCCCTCTGTGTGTCCATGGGTTCTCATCATTTAGTTCCCACTTATAAGTGAGAACATACCATATTTGGTTTTCTGTTCCTGTGTTAGCTGGCTCAGGATAGTGGCTTGCAGCTCCATTCCTTGATAGTTTTATCGTACAAGTATGGGGCCCATGGTTGGTTTGCGACTCATATATGTGGAATAACACTTCTGCATGCTTCTGGGATTGTTTTTTAATTTTCACTCAGCATTAGGTTTTTGAGATTCATCTGTTTGATGCAGGTGGATGTATTAATCATTTTTATTGCTGCACTGTATGCCCTGATTTATTTATCCACTTTATTGTCTGTGGGCATTTGTGTTGTTTCCAGGATTTTGTTATTACCAAAAATACTGATAGGAACATTCTCATATTTGTCTTTTTGTGTTTGTGTGCAAGAGCTTTTCAGGGTCTATTCTAAGGAGCAGAATTGCTGGACTCTTGGGTCAGTGCATATTTCATTTTATTAGATTAGACCAAACTGTTTTCCAAAGCATTCCTACCTGTTCACACTACCATGTGCAATATATGAGATTTACTCAAGTCCCCTAACCTCACCAACACTTGTCTTCCTGTTACTTTTAGGTTTCTAGTGCAAAATGTAATTTTATTTTGATTTTTATGTACATTTTCTTGATGATAGATGAGGTTGGGTATCTTTTCATATCTTTATGGGCTATTTTTATTTTCTCTTCTGTGAAACACCTGTTTGTAGTTGATTTTTTTTGCCTGTTTTTAAAATCGAGCCTTTTCTTTTTAAGTGTGGCAATATCTTCTTTAAGTTAATTGTTTGTCTTAGTGAACAGAAATTCTTTATTGTATTGTTGTCAAATGTAGTCATCTTTTTTTATGGCTAGCTCTCTTGCTTGTCTTGTTTAAGAAGTCTTTTCCTACCCGAATGTCAGAAAGAAATTATCCTTCTGAAACCTTCCTCTCTATATGGAGAGTAGATATTGTCCACCTGGCTAGGTGTCCACAGCTAGGGCCTGGCCAGGCTGCGCCTGCCCTCCCCTGCCCCTCTGCGAGCCTAGCAAGCCTACCTCTCCCAGCATCTGTGGGCTGATACTCCTTCCACCCTGACACTGTTCCACTTTGCCATGCCTTTGGGCCAGTCTTTTTCTTGGTGGCAACTGAAGAAAGCTCATGCAAATTCAGTGCAGCCTATGGCAAGGTGGTTAGGAAGAGCTTCCTGGAGGAGGTGACATTTAAGCAGGTGCTTAAATAGGAGTAGTTTTTATTTTTTATTAGGCAACAAAGGGCACTGGGGGCTGGAGGTGACATTTAAGCAGGTGCTTAAATAGGAGTAGTTTTTATTTTTTGTTAGGCAAGCAAAGGGCACTGAGGGCTACTGTAGGAAGAGTGTTCTAAGCAGAGGGAAGAACTTGCTTCCCTCTTTCCAGAGGAAAGGCCTGGGGGCAATGGTGAGGAGGAAAGATCATATGGCTGGAATATGGGAATTGGCTAGGGATAAGACTGGAGAGACAGTCAGAGGAGGCTTTAGATGCTCAGGATCCCCAGAAATCCCTGGGAGCCATATGTTGCTACCTCAGGTGGCAATCTTGGGTCCTGTTCTTTATACCCCGTCCAGAGATTTGAAGACAGACAAAGGCAAAGCCTTCATCTCTAGAAGGCTCTCATCCTTTCATTGCATCCTGTCTGAAGTCATTGTCTGCAAACAAAAGGGCAGAAACTGACACATTCTCAGGAATGATGATCTGAGTTAGGACAAACCACAGTCCCAGAGCCTAAGCTAGAGGTAGGGCCCGAATTTCCCAGATGACCCAGGCGTCATGCCAGGGGTTAACAGCTCCAGTCTCTCTAGCCCTTGCTTCATGCTGGGTGCCCTGAAAGAGCGTGGAGCTGCCCTTGCTCACATCATCCCAATGGCAACATGGTGGGTTCTGTACTCAGAGAAGTAAAGAGATTTGCTCTAGGACATATGGCTGGTGAGTGGGGGGGCTGGCCAGCTCTGGTTCCCAAAGGGTCCACAGCTCTGTTCACAGCCTCTTGGCAAAGCTGTGGGGAGCAAACACTGGGTAGAGTCTTTGCTTGATGTACAAAGATTTATTGTGGCATTTTTGGTGACATCAGAAATTAGCAACAACCTAAAGGTCCATCTTCAGCAAATTGGTTAAATATATTATGATATGTACATTTAATGGAAAACTCTAGTTCCTTATGTACTGAGTGGAAGTAGTTCCAAAATATGGTGCTGTTAGCTTACTATAGAGAAGTGAGAATGGTGACGTGGGTGTTGCTTTGTGGACAAGTGAGCTTCTATGTGTGTGCATCTGAGTGGACACACACGGTCACTCCAAGGAAATGCTGTTTAAGGGAAGGAAACACAGTGGGTTGGACTGGGATGGGAGATGAATTTTTCACTGCATAACTTCTTGTACTTTTTGAGTTTTGCATCAAGTGCAAAAAATAAATGAGTAAATAAAAAAGTAAGCATGGATGGCCATTCCTCTCTGCCTCCTGCTTCCTGTGCAAGGTGACTTCTCTGAGCTTCAGCCTCCTCATCTACAGGGTAATTTCTGAGCTGTAAGGGCAAAACACTAGTAGAGTGCCTGGCACATGGTAAGTGTTCTGTATGATCACAACAAACCATGCATGGGGACCAAGAGTGGCAGGAACCAGCATTCTTCCCTCGTGGCAGTGCGTATGGGCACTAGGCAACCCTGGTAGAATCTTGGTGCAAGAGATTTGGCTGTTTGCTCCTCCAGTCAGGCTCAGGATAACCCTTGCGTTTAATAGTTAGGGGCATGGGCTCCAGAGCAGACTTCTTGTTGAATCCCAGCTCTGCTGCCATATCTGTGTGACATTGGGCAAGTTACTCAGCCTCTCTGTGCAACAGTTTTTTCATTTGTAAAATTGCGATACAGTACTCATTTCTGCCTGATGGGGTTAACGTGTGGATTAAATGAGTCAATAGATGTCAGGGGCTTAGCTCAGTACCTGGCACGTGGTAACTGCTCAGTAACACTTACTACTCTGGAGCTGTACCCAGCGGTGGTCCCATTGCTGTCCATTCTTCCTTGGCTTCCCAAGGCAGACCTGGTGAATCCCAGTCCTGGCTTGTTCAGCAGCCCAGAACACAGCTGTATTTTGGTTGTATTCTTGGTGCTTGGGGAAACAGAGAGAGCTTGGGGGTCAGCTCTCTCACCTGCAGGTTACATACCTTGCCCTATGGAGGAGCTGAGCTGCCAAGGCTTCCCCAAGTTCTCCTTGCACAGTCACAGGTGGCTTGGAAGAGCCATCATGCCTTCTAAGCTGGACAGCTTAGCTGATTTTCATAGAAAATATCTGTCGGGATCTCACCCCCAGAGTCTTCCTGAAGTAAAATTCCCTAGAAGAAAGGGAATTATCTGGGCAAATGTTACTTTAATCAATGCCCGTTGCTGACGTCTCCTTTGCGGCCCCTGGCAAAGCAGGCCAGATGACTGAACTGCCATGCCCGATCTCATTAATAATACACATTGGATCATTATGGCATTAGTTTAAATTGAAGTAATACATACTTTTTCCAGACAAAATGAGTAAGTGGGTTTAATTGCTAGGAAACCTATGGAAGAAGTTTGACAATAACTTTACCTGGACGAGTGTTTTGGGTTTTGTTCTTTGATCTAATTACAAAGTAACTGTACTTTGGGGTGTGTTAATTGTAGCGTGCACTAGAAGATTAAAGTTTATTAACTCTGAAGTTCCCTCACCCCTCCATCAGATTCCAGAGTGTGTCTGGAGACATGAGGAGATGCCTGATGCAGGCGTGGATAAAGGACTGGAAAGTGAGGCTGTGCCGACTCCCACACATGCCCCAGTGTGCCGCTGGGTCCTGCCGGAGTTGAGGGAGCAAGAACTTGGCCAGATCGTCTCCCATTTCCTCTTCTCACCACACACCATTGTGCCCTTGCAGGCTCCTGTTGATATCCCCCTCCTGCCAGACCCACACTCCTCAGACCTCCTTTGCCCCACACATGAGAGGGAACAAGGGAGATGTTGTGTTGTTAAATACTAGAATTCCAGGAAGGGTACCAGCGACATGTGGCTGCAGACTTCTGGAAGGAACACTGGTCCAGATGGAACCTCCCCTCCTCCTGCTCCCTGTCTGCTCCTTTCCAGCTCCGGCTCCTTGCTGCTCTGTGAGCGTGCCCGGCACAACCTGCTGCAGAGACTTTGGGCTGGCTGTTTCCTCTGCCTGGGACACTCTTTCTGCACGTGCAGACGTCTGCAAGCTGTACCTTCGGGGCTTTGCTTCAATTTCATCTGTCCCATGGGGCCTTCCCTTTCCAATTTATTTAAAAATGGAACTCTATTTTCTCTTGGTACCTCTTTCTCTCTTTTACCATTGAATTTATTCCCATTTACTCAGCTTCTGATGTCTGTCTTTCCCCAACTAGTTCCACGCAGACAGGCAGTTTTGTTTGCTTGGATGAGTGATACTGGACCCACAGCGTTTAGAACAGCACCTAAAGCTTAGTAGGTGCTCATTAAATATTTGATGAGTGAGTGAATGAATTGATATTTTGGGGGTGTTTCATTGCCCATTTATTGGCCCAGGAGCATTTCTTTCTTTCCTTGAGTTTACCAATTACAGCAGTAATATATGCTTCCTATGGAGTCCGAGTATGTGCAAAGGCAAAGCCCCTCCCTCCTCCACTTTCAGTAGAGCACTGGCTTGTTCAGCCTGCTGTGTTTCTGTCTATACCTTCCTCCTTGTCAAGTGTGTAGACTGCCTGTGTATGCCAGGGGTCAGGACTGGATTGTAGTTTAGATGTGCCCAGCCCCTGAGAAAGTTCTTCCCATAGCTTCAAGGCAAGAATGACTACAAAATACATATGAATCACAGTGAGGTGGCAACGGTGCTGCTGAGGTCTGGTGGGTGAGCCTGGCTTGTGTTGGAAGACTTAGTTCTCTTCCTGGCTTTATCTTTTTCTAATGTGCTTCTGGGCACACTGACAACCCTTTCTGATCCTTTGTTTTCCCACTTTAGTAGTGGGGATAATAAAAATGCCTACCGTCGAGGGTTCCTGTGAGGCTGAAATGAAATGAAATGAAGTGATGGATTTGAGAGTGATTGCACTCCCTGAGGTCCCAGACCATTTCTCGTTTTTCTTATTCCTCCGCAGTACCCAGGACAACGCTGGGTACAAGGCCTGTGATTGAGCCAAGCGCTGAACAAACTGTGCTAGGAGCCCCGAAGTCTAGAGCCCCAACTCTGTCCCGGGAGGCAGTGGGTTTTGAATTACAGCTGGGAGCAAGAGGGCTTCTGCAGGTGGAGGAAACCTGTGACTAAAATGCCAGGGTATGAATGGCATGGCACATTTGAGAGGGAGGAGGGATGGAGGGTCAGCAGCTTATGGGAAAGGATGAAGGGGTCCATGGAAGGGAAGCTGCGCTGGCGGTCTCAGAGGCCAGGTCGTCCTGTCTGTTGTAGGGTATTCCTCTTTTGACGTGAGACATGTGCTATGACGTCAAGGCTTGTCCTCTGTGTGAACGTTCTCCTGTGTAGTAAGGATGCTCAAGAACGGAAGCCCGCCGTTTCTGGTTGCATTGCTCTGGAATGTTAAAAGGATGAAATTGCCTGTATCTTGTGTGGCTAGTTCTGGACTGCAGGAAGCCTAGTGGTTTTGATCCAGGTGGCAGCTGCCTGCCCCATATTTTCTACGGAAGGCTCTGGGAGTGGTGACAAGGCCACTTAGAACCAAAAGGTGGGGGTCACGCTCAGACACAGCCATGTGGGTAACATTATGTCTCCTCTCAGCCCTTCACGTACCCAGTTCCTTGCTGGAAGTTATCCTCTTACCCACCTGATGGCATGGTCGCCGCGGGGGCTTGTTTGCTGCCAACCCCCAGCCAGAGTAGGAGGCTGCACATGAACCTGGCACGCTGCCTCTGATTTTTGGTTTGATTTTTTCAGGTTGCATTGTCTGCCTGTTTGCTTATTTGTTTATTTCCTGCACACATCCAGAGAGAACTTGCAGAGGCTTCTAATGTCTTCTTAGAGAGACACTGAGGTGAAGAAAGCAACTGCATTAGAAAATCAAGAGGTGCCAAGGATCGCTGTGGTCATGCTGTTCTGGCAGCCACAAGTTACAGGGTGGGAGGAAGCAGAGGGACCAGGCCCCCCTCATCACTGCAAAGAATCCTCCCTGAGGGACCTGATCTCTACAGGAGACCATGAAGGACAGAATGGATGGCAATTCTGGCTCAACCTTTACAGCAAATGTAGAAGTGGGTTTTGCTTGGCTGTTACTCAGTCAAGCACAGTCCCTGACTGTGCAGTGTGGCCCTCTCATGGCTCAGCTGATCCCAAGCTGGAACTTACCATTCCTGGAAGAGGGTAGGGATAGGACTTGCCTCTGCCTAAGCTTCCTCTGGGTCAGACTTGAAGCGGGTCATAGCAAGGGTTGTGTGTTCTGGCACTCCTTGCTGCCCATGGAGTGAGGCTTCATGTGTCCATTCAGTTTAGTTCTGTTGGACAAATGTCCACCAAAGGCCTTTGCAGTCCCAGGTGCTGGGTGGGGCTCAGGAGGAGAGCAAGGCAGGCATGGTCCCTGCCCTGACAGGAACTGCTGTAAGTGGGACGGGGTGTGACGGGGGCTGTGCAGTGCTCACCATAGAGCCGTAGCAGAGCCGGGGTAGGCCTTCATGAGCATTGGTGGCCGAGTGCAGTCCTGTTGGGGTGAGGAGGGCTGAGCAGAGACCAGCCCAACGTGAGGGGTTTCAGCAGGGCAGAGGGGCTGCCTTGTGTTCTAAGGAGAGTGGGAAGACATGGAAAGGGAGACCACCCTGCTTTGGGATTTTTGCTTTGAAATTATTTGTATCATATAAGTAAGTCATACACAAAATGAATATACTCTTGTTGAAAAAAATTAAAACAGCATACACATTTAAAACACAAAGCAAGCATCTGTTAGGCACGTGTTCTCCCTCTCCCACCTATCTGTCTTCCTCTCTTGAGGTGAGTAAAGGCCTTGCCTGGACATGCCACATGTGCACACAGATACAGTGCTTTGCAGATGCAGAAGGGGGACCATGCCCCGGGCATTGTTTGGTGACGTGCTTTTACTTGATGGGCTTTGCAGCTTTTGCTCCATGTCGCCCACTTGGTTCTACCCCATTCTTTTTGCCTGTTGCACAACATTCTGCAGGGTGGGCTTTATTCCTCCATTTCTTGATTCAGGTGGCTTCCAGTTCTTGGCCGTCACACAGGGCTGCAGTGCGCAGCCGTGGATACATCCTCATGCATGTATCTCTAAGTACTTCTAGGGGTTGGATTGCTAGAAAGCAGAGCGGCTGGGCTGCAGGGGATTCTGTTTTCAAATTAGGAAGCTAGAATACAGTGATGAGATGCCAGTTACCAAAATAAGGCAGAGAAAGGAGAAGTGTTCTGGAGCAGAACAGACCTTGTTCTGGCCCCTGTTGTTTCCATTCTTGAGTGCCATCTTGCTGAGAAGTGTGATTGGGCAGAAAGTCAGGGACAAAATCCAAAATCAGAGAACCAGATAAAATGCAGCAAGGGCCCACTTAGGTCGGCAGCAGCTCTTGTGAGAAGCGATTTGAGGATTGAATTATCTGCAGCTTGGTGGGAGTGAGCGGTGGGAATGAGCAGTGGAAGGGAGGGAGGGAGGTGGTGAGGGCTGGGTGTTCCCTGTGGTGTGTCCTGCACCAAGGGACATGCCTCTCTGGTAGAATGGAGACAAACTGGCAGGAATTCAGAAAGGAGGGATTCTGAGGTCGCTGACAGGCCTGGAGCTGGGGGATGGGCTGATGTGAGCTGAGGGGCCCCAGGACTGGGACTAATGAAGAAATGCTGCAGAGAATAGGGTGCAGTATGTCAAAGAACTTTCCAGCTGTCAGAGTTGATCTGAGCTGGAAGGGACCCACCCTGGGTACTATGGCAGGAAGGTTCTTAGCTCTGGTGTGCCCACAAGCCCCTGGATGATTGGCCATCATGAGATAGAGGTTCTCCCTAGAGACCCTGGCATGGTTTCCCCAGGCCTAGAGGCCCACCAAAGGCCACGTGGTTGAGCTTTGCTAATGGATCATAAAGAGAATGACGTGCCTTGCATTGCTTCTCCCAAAGGAAGGGAATCAAACATTCACTGTGTAGTTACTCTGTGCCAGGCACACAACCACAGTTCCTGTCTTGGTCTTTATAGTAACTCAACAAGGTAGGCATCTGCTACCAGGTCACATAAGGAGCAGGCTGGGGGGACCCCAGCTGCAGGTGACGATTCAGATCTCAAGCCCTCACTCTCCTGACTGCACCCCAACCACCCTGAGCTACAGGTGAGTGCGTTCTGGATACCCTGGGAATGAGGAGAGAGTGGAGGGTGTAGGTAGGGTGAGCTCCTGAGGCCCCGAGTTAGGAGATGCTGAGGCTGGATGGCGCTAAGGGAACTGGGAGGCATTTTTTCATTGCCTCACCTTCTCTTCTGTTTTCCTTGCTTCCCATCCTCCCGGGCTCTCCTGAGACACATGCTCTGGCCTCTCACACATGTCATTTGCAGAGGGACCCACACACTGTGGAGCCTTAGGCCTGGGACTCGGGCTCTGGGAGGCTGCATTCTCACTGTGGGGCCTTTAAGGATTTTGTTGCTGGAGACCCTTGTGGTTCTGTGGAATCACCACATATATCGGTGCAAACATCACCTGTTGGCCCTGGTCCTGTGTGCTGGATTCTACCTGTGCTCTGGGAAGTTCCTACTTTACTTTCGTAGTTTTTTTTTATTGTGGAAAAATATATATACAACACAAAATTTACCATGTTAACCATTTTCATGCACAGTTCAGTGGTGTTAAGTACATTTGCATTGCAGTCACTACCATTCATCTCCAGAGGTTCTCATCTTCCCAAACCGAAACTCTGTACTCATTCAACAAAGACCCCCATTTCCCCCTCCCTTCAGCCCTCAGTACCCACTGTTCTCCTTCCTGTCTCTGTGACTTTGACTATTCTAGGGTCCTCATATAAGTGGACTCGTACTGTATTTGTTCCTTGAGACTGGCTTATTTCACTTGGCATAGCGCTTTCTACGTTCCTCCACACTGTGGCATGCATCAGAACGTCCTTCCTTTTTCAGGCCAAGTAATATTCCATTTTGTGGATAGACAGAATTTTATTGATCTATTCATCCATCGATGGATGCTTAAGGGTCGCTTCTACCTGTGGTCCACTTGGCTTTCTGAGGGTGTTGGAAGAGGAATGTCGTCTCTTTGAGCCTCCGTGTGTGTGTGTGCAGGTGTCTGTGGGTGTGTGTTGCTGCAACAGGATTGTATGTGTTTGTGTGTGGTGGGCATTTTCGTGCCACACTGTTTGGAAGACATCCATTCATCCTTCATTCTGCCACCAAAGTCACCTTCCTTAACTCATCTCCCTGCTTAGACCCCTGAATATCTCCCCCTCTCCTTAAGGATCAAGTTCAGATCCCTTCTCACAGTTCACAGGGCCTCCAAGTTCTGTCTCTCCCTGGCCTTTCTCTCATCACCCCCTCAAGACCTCTGTGTCCCAGCGACGCAGGATGGATCAGCAGGGGTGCCATCAGGAACACATGGCCCACTCCAGGTCATTCAGAGGAGGGGATTTAACATGAGGAACTACTGACAAGTGTTGGCAGAGTTGAGGACAGGTGGAGTGGAAGCAGCCCAGACTGACAACTGGGCAGAGCTGGAGGGACTCCCAGGGCTTGAGGGATGAATGGGAGAGATGGTCCTGGAGCCATGACTGCCCAGTGGGTACTGGGACCTCATAGAGGGGCCATCCTGAGGGAACGGGGAGCATATGGGAGACCCAGCCATGGCCAGAGACACTGGAGGCAGAGAGAGGGTGAAATACCTGGCTTCCTCTTCCTCCTGTCCCTGAGTCTCCTGACCATGCTTCTCAGTGGTCAGTGGTAACCAGCAGGGTAGGGAGTCTGGGAAGGGGAGGGGTGGGCACTCTAGAGGGAAGAACAGGGGAGGGTGGGGGATGGATGTGACTGCAATCTGCACTCCCCACCACAACAGGGACTCACCTTCCTGAATGTGTCCCAGTCACACCCCACCAACCCACATGGCTCCCCGACCTGGACCAGCCACCTCACTGCCTGAAAGCTATTCCTCCATCCTCAAGACTTATTTGAGCATCTCCTTGTTTTGGAAGCTTCCTCTGTTCTCCTTGTTCCCCTGCCAGGTGGGCTGTCCCTTCTCTGGGTTCCACAGATGCCCTCTGTGCATCTCACCCCAGGTTACTGAGCCATAATTACTGACTTCCTTTTCTCCCTCCCTCCGGACAGTAAGCTCCTCCAGGGTGAAAAGCCTGCTTTACCTGACTTCGAGTCTCTGGCATCAAATGTGTGTAACAGGCCTGAGCAGATGCTTATTGTGCGATTCAGCAACTAGGTTAGAGGTGACAGAAATAAAAAGCCCAGAGATCTGGAGCTCTCTCTCTCACACACACAATATGTGCACTTGTGTTCACACAGGCACATGCATTTGAGCACACACAGATGCATGTGTGCATGGATGTACACACTCATGCATGCGTGCACGACTATGCACACACGTGCACATAGACACGTGCATGTGAACACCCACACATCTGAAGTGCCTGTAGTCATTAAAGTCAGAGGTGCAGATGAATGTGGTCTGAGGCTAGCTATGAATCTTACTAACAGTCACCAAGAAAGATCAATAAATTTACCCTTTTCTTCTAAGTTGGCACAAGGTTTCCCCGGAAGGCCTCGGGCAGCTCAAGGTGAAATTCTTCCTGAGGCCTTCCTTCTAGCCTGGCCTGTGCAGGGAAGGGAGAGCCAGCTGAGCTCCAGGAGCCCTGCACACCTGCAGGGTGGGGATGGGCATGTCAGGGGTGCCTTTGGTCCATCTGGGACCTATCCAGGTCTTGGCTACTGCCACTGCAGTCAGAGGACCTGGCTACAGAGCCAGGCTGTAGCCATGGGGCACTGCCCAGCCCCTCCCTGACACCAGCACAGCCAGGCTTCGTGGGCCCCCACACCTGTTGTGGGGCCCAGGGGCAGCAAAGGGAGGAGGTATGTGGGGTGCCCTGGAGCCTGTGCACAGGGGCTCGTGTGAGCCACTGGGCCACCTCTTCCCAACTCTGTGTTTGGTCACAGCACTTCAGTGGCTAGAAATCAGTCCCGGTGGGAATATTTACTCCGTGGAGGCCAGTAAGTGCCACACGTCAGAGCTTCTTATTCTGGAGGGCTGGTTAGGATCACACCATGTGTCCCACTCACAGAGTGTTTGTGACCTGCTTGGGGGTGGGTGACCAGATGGTGACACAGAGGATATTCAAGGTAACAGTATGTTTTGAAGGGAAGGCAGGAGCCTGGGGCTGAGTCACGGAAGGCATGCTGTGGACTTGCACTGGGCTTTGGAAGGCAGGGAGGGCTTGGGCAGAGGGAGACAGAGGTGCCCAGGAGGTAACAGCCAGAGCGCAGAGAAGCACGACGGTCAGAGAGTGGGGCGTTAGCAAGGAGGATTAGGTGAGTTTTCAGGCAAAAGAGAGGGGCCTGGAAAGCCATATTAGGAGTTGGCCTTTGTCCTTGCAGGGCAGGGGTTCTTAGTGGGCACAAGAGCCTCCTCCCACCTCTGGCCCCGGGGACATTTGGCAATGTCTGGGGACATTTGTGTTTCTCTGTCATAACAGGGGATGGGGAGGAGTATTAGTGGCCTCAGTGGGTAGAGGCCAGGGATGTTGATAAACATCACACAGCACCCGCTTAAGACAGCCCCTGACAGTAAAGAACTTTCTGGCCTCAAATGTCAATAGTAGGTAACAGGGCATAGGTAATAGGGAGCTATTGCAGGTTCATGGTCAGGGATCTATAAGGTTGTGTTTTTAGTGCAGTTTGTGGAATAGAATGGAAATGCGTGCATGTGATGTGTGTGTGTGTGTGTGTAGAGGGTAGGGATGCTGGGGACAAGGAGACCACAGGCAGGGGCATAATGAGGAGGCTGTGTCAGGACTTCTGGGATGGTGATGAGGGCTTACTGGGGGTGGTAGCAGTGAGACCACAGCAGAGAAGACACATGGGGCCACTTTGTAGCAGGAAGTGACGGGAGTTGGAAGCAGACTCGTTAGGCTAGGTGGAGTGGGAAGGTTGACATCAGAAGTTCCCCAAAGGTCCCATCACTAGCCTAGGAGGCCAGGGGTTCCATCATCCCAAAGAACATGAGAGAGTTGAAAGGAATGACGCCGAGTCTGGTTTGAGTCCTGGATTCCAGGGTCACATAATGTCTGAGCTGCAGACATGACCCCCACTTTTAGGGAAGGGGAATAGAGCTTTGAAAGTGCCAGCAGGTGCCTGTGGGTGTTGAGATGCAGGAAACCAGAGGGAAGTGGCTTTGGAAGGTGGAAAATGGGTGTTTCACAAATCTGCCTGCTTCTTCACTGGTGTGGGTCAGGAGAGCCCTGGGCCTGGCGGAGTGGGGCTTCAGCCACAGATCTCCCTGTGTCAGACACTTGGTTCCCCCTGTGGCTCCTTGTGGTTAGAATTCCAGAACTGGGCTCAACTTGTGCTTGTCTAGTTGGACCACTCTGACCTTCTTTGCGTCTTCATCTATCAAACAGAGATAACACTGGCACCATTCCCATAGCTTAGATAGTGGATTAAATGGGATTACCGATGTGCCTAGCACATTTGGGGTTCTGTTTTGGTTATTCTTTAATAGAGGACGTTGGCAGTGGTGGGTGACGGATGATGAGAAGAGTAGATATGTGTCCTGTGGCCCCAGGGCAGCCCTGCCAACCTGCTCGGGCCCCGAGGGAGAGGGAGGTGCTGTAAATGCTTGTCCCCACCCCTTCCAGCCCTCTGGTATCCTTCCTGTATGCCTTGGGCACAGAGGCTTCTCTTTTCCTCAGGGAGTGGGTCTTGGCAAAGGAACCTGTTTCTAGGCTTAGACAGCGGGCTGGCAGGGGGATGGGGTAGCTTGGCAGAATGGAAGGTATGGACAGGCCAGGCCTAGCAGGGGCTGCTCTCCTGTTGGGCTGCAGCTCCCATTTTCCCTCTGGCCTGGTTTGTTGGGGAATGAGCTGGTCCCTGAAGGGAGCAGAACCTGAGCCCTTGTTCACATGGGGATGGCATCAGCATAGCCGAACGGGCATTCTAGCCATGCAGGAACTCAGCCTTGTGCTAGGGGAAAAGTGGGGTTTAGATCTATGCAGCTTTTCTACTTATTTTCTAGGCACCTTTGAATTAACTTATCTTTCCATCTGTGCAATGAAGAACTAGTGCCCAACTTGCTGCAGTCCATGTAGGAGCCATACACACTCACGCCTCTATTCACTTCACCATGTGTGTCACTCATCAGTAGTAACTGAGGATCTGCACTATAAAGGGCTGCAGAGGATAGACAGGGCAGGGCAGGGCAAAGGCCTGGAGTCCTCCTGGAGTCTTCACCCAGCCCTTCCATCACCCACCAATGGGCTTTTGGTGGGTCTCTTCCTTCAAGACTTATTTCCCTTCCACCAATTAGGACAGGGCTGGGGGTGGTCCCTGTGACTCTGACATCTCTAGTGATTTGTCTTATGTAGCAGCTGTGAAGTTAAAGCTCCTTAGGAGATGGGTGGTGGGAGCTTCTCCTTGAATTATTCCTCCCATGTAGCTGCCTTATGGAAATGAGCCAATAATGGCCAATTCCATGTGCAAATCAGCTCTGGGCTCAGCTCAGCCTGAGCAGGCGTGATGCCTCTTGCACTATAAATACCTCCCCTGGAACTAGGGTAGCCCCAGGAGTAGCCCCAGGGCTTCTCAGCATGCACAGATGCCAAGAACATCACCTGTTCTTCCTGGGGCTCCCCACCCTCTGGCTGCTCCTGGGAATCTCACATTTCCTGGTCTAGTTCAGTGCTGGGTCCCTTAGGTATATTCGTTAATTCTCATAAAACCCTGGGAGGATAGTGTAATTAGCAGCACTGGATGATGATTTAGCACTCAGACTCTGGTGCAGACTGTCTGAGTTCAAATCCTGCCTCCAGCCTTTCTAGGTAGCATGAACTTGGGTGAGATACTCAACGTCTCCATGTCTCAGGTTGCCTGTAGGCATCTACGTCATAGCCTTTTTGTAAGGTATAGAGAGGTGGCACCAGAATAACACTCATTGTCTGTCTCATAGAAAGTGCTTATCAGATGCTTGATATTACTATCAACCCCATTTTACCATTGAGGAAATGCAGACTCAGGGAGGTGAAGTAATTTTTCTGTGGTCGCAGAGACAGCAGCTGGCAAAAGAGGTCTGAGCCCTGCCCCGCCCCCAATGACCATACTTTTCCTACCACAACCCACCTGGATCTCTGTCCTCTGGGGATGGTCAAATGATAAGGTAAAAGCTAAAAGGGATTTGGGGCTGCCTTTCCTTGGCCCTTCTCTGGGATGTCCACCAAGGCATTGAGTGTCATAGAAAACCTGGTTTCCCAGCTTAAACCTCTAAAGCTAGTCCAGAGGAACAGTTGGTTCTGCCTGGGAGTTAGTCTCTGTACCTCAGTTTGCTTCTCTGTAAATGAATAGATCAGATCTGCTGGACTCTCTCGTGGCTGCATTGATCTCTGTGTTTTGTGGCTATGGTGTGCTTCTTATGTGCTCTGGGGTTGTCACCCAAAGAAGTGATGAAGTGATTGCTTGTCATGGGGACAGGAAAGAAGAAGCATTTGAGTAATCACTGCATGCCAGCATTGAGTTTAGTGTTTAAAAAACTGGCCCCATTGAGTTTTCATAACACCCCTGTAAGTTAGGTATTTTTGGCCCCATTTTCCAGATGGGAAAAGTGAGGTTCAGGCAGGCTATTCAACTTGATTAAGGTCACCCATCAAGAAAGACAGACACTGGTGGCTATGTGGCTTGAAGTCCCATTGTCCCTTAGAAAAGCAGAAAGTCCTCAAATTACCTGAGCTTCCACCTAGGAAGCTAGGAAAAAAGAGCAAATGAAATCCAACATAAGTAAAAGAAAGAATAAATGAAGATTAGAGTGGAAAATGGTGAAGTGAAATCAGAAAAACAAAAGAGAAAATAAATGAAACAAAAAGCTG
Organism: Symphalangus syndactylus; assembly: GCF_028878055.3. NCBI lineage: Eukaryota > Metazoa > Chordata > Mammalia > Primates > Hylobatidae > Symphalangus > Symphalangus syndactylus. Next base: position 87,758,011 of record NC_072426.2, read on the forward strand.
GTTTTTCACGAAGATAAAATTGATAAACCTCTGAACAGACTGACTGGGAAAACACAAGAGAGAAGACACAAATTACTAACTTCAGAAATGAGGTGACACACTATAGATGCGAGAGACATTAAACAATCATAAGGGAATGTTTTGAAAAACCTTATGCCAACACATTTGACAACTAAGCTGAAATAGACAAATTCCTTGAAAGACACAAATTACTTTTTTTTATTATTATACTTTAGGTTTTAGGGTACATGTGCACAATGTGCAGGTTTGTTACATATGTATCCATGTGCCATGTTGTTTCGCTGCACCCATTAACTCGTCATTTAGCATTAGGTATATCTCCTAATGCTGTCCCTCCCCCCTCCCCCCACCCCACAACAGTCCCCGGAGTGTGATGTTCCCCTTCCTGGAAAGACACAAATTACTAAAGCATACTCTAGAAGAAATAGAAAGCCTGAATAGTCATATACTGATTAAAGAAATTGAATTTCTAGTTTAAAAACCTCAGAGAAAGAAAACTCCAGATGCAGATAGCTTCACTGTTAATTCTGCCAAATATTTAAGAGAAAATTATTACCAATCTATGCCAATTTATCCAGAAAACTGAAGAGAATACTTCCCAACTTATACTATTAGATCAGTGTTATCCTGGTACTAAAACTGACCAAAATGTGACAAGCAAATTAAACTGATGTCCTTCATAAGAACCTTAACAAAAGATTAGTAACAATATATAAACAGAATACTTCATTGTGAGCAAGCAGGGCCTAGTCCAGTAATACAAGGCTGATTTAACATTCAAAAATCAAGTGACGTAATTCACCATTGTTATAGACTTAAAAAGAAAACACGTATGATTGTTGTAGCATTTGATGAAATCCAACATCCAGTTATGTTAAAACTCTCAGCAAACTGGGGATATAAGGTAACTTCCTTAACTTCGTAAAGGGAATTTATAAACAATCCATGAGGAACATCATACTTAATAGTGAAAGACGATATGCTTGTCCCTTAAGATCAGGAGCAAGACAGGATGTTTACTCTCACTGTATCTATTCAGTGCTGTAGCTGAGGTTTTAGCCAGAAAATTAGGCAAGAAAAAGAAACAAAGATGCACAGATTGGAAAGAAAAAAATGAAAACTGTAAACTTACTGATTATATGATCATCCATGTGCAAAATTTAATGGGATCTACAGAAAAGTACTAGAATTAACAAGTGAGTTTGGCAACATTGCAGTCTAAAAAATATACAAAAATCCATTGTATCTACATACTAGCAATGAACAATTGAAATCAAAATAAAGAAGAATACTATTTACAATAGCATACAAAATGGGAATTATTTAGGGATCAATCTGACAAAAATCAGCAAGATTTGTACACTGAAGACTACAAAACACTGCTGAGAAAAATTGAAGAAGATCAAGATAAATGGAGAGACATACTGTGTTCATGGATTGGAAGACTCATTACTGTTAAAAATGTTAGTTCTCCCCAAATTAATCTATAGATTCAATGTAATTCCAACAGAAATCTCAGCATGCTTCTTCTTTTTGGTAGAAATTGCTAATTGTAAAATTTGTATGGAAATGTAAAGTACCTAGAACAGTCAAAACAACTTTGAAAAGGAGGAATAAACTTGGAGGACTAACACAACGTGACTTCAATTTCAATTTCACTAAATGACTACATGATTTCAATTGTCCATTGCTAGTTTATAGATACAATGGATTTTTGTATATTGATGTTTTTATACTGCAGTGTTGCTAAACTCACTTGTTAATGCTAGTAGCTTTTTTGTAGATTCCATTGAGTTTTGTACATAGATCATCATATGATCAGTAAACTAAAAGTTTTAGTTTTTCAAAGTTATAGCTTCAAAACATTAAAAAGCTACAATAATCAATACAGTGTGTTTTTGTGTGAACATAGAGAGATCATTGGAACAGGAGAGACAATCCAAAAATGGACCCCCACTTATATGGACAAATGATTTCAACAGGGTTGCAAAGGCAATTCAGTGAAGAAAGAATAAATAGTCTTCTAAACAAATGGTGCTGGAACAATTAACTTTCTGTGTGAAAAAAAAAAAGAAATATACTACAATCACCTTGCCTGTATGTAAAAATAAGTCAAAATGCTTTACAGACACAAGAATAAACCTTAAAAATATAAAACTACTAGGAGAAAACACAGTGGAAAATCATTGTGACCTTAGGTTAGGCAAAGATTTCTTAGATGTAACACTAAAAGCACAATCCATAAAATAAAAAAATTGATAAGCCAGATTTTATTAAAATTAAGAACTTGCACTTTTTGAAAGATTCTGTGAAGAGGATAAAAAGCCAAAACTGAGGAGAAATATTTATGAATCACATAGCTGATAAACAAATCATGTACAGAGTATAAAAACTCTTAAAACTCAGTAATAATAAACAGCACAGTGAGAACTGGGCAAAATATTTGAATAGACACTTTACCAAAGAGGATACGTGGATGACAAGCACATGGAGAAATGCTAATTATTGATTAGGAAAATGCAAGTTAAAGCCACAGAACATGCTATTTCATAGCAGTGATTAGAATGGCTAAAATTAAAGATGATTGACCATACCAAGCATCAGGAAGTTTATGGGGCAACTGGAATTCTCATTTACTGCTGGTGGGAATAATGTAAAATGCACTACCAGTTTGGCAAACTGTTTGGCGGTTTCTTAAAAAGCTAAACATACATCTATCATATCAGTCATTCTACTCCCAGGTATTTACCTGAGAGAAATGAAGGCACAAGTCCACATGAAGATTTCAGTAGCAGCTTAATTCATAATAGCCCCAAACTGAAAACAACCAAAATGTCCATTGGCAAGTGAATGAATTAAAACATTTTGGGCTGGGCGCGGTGGCTCATGCCTGTAATCCCAACAGTTTGGGAGGCTGAGGTGGGTGGATCACTTGAGGTCAGGAGTTCGAGACCAGCCTGACCAACATGGTGAAACCCTGTCTCTACTAAATAGACAAAATTAGCGGGGTGTGGTGGTGCATGCCTGTAATCCTAGCTACTTGGGAGGCTGAGGCAGATGAATCGCTTGAACCTGGGAGGCGGTGGTTGCAGTGAGCTGAGATCATGCCATTGCCCTTCGGCCTGGGCAACAAGAGTGAAACTCTGTCTCAATAAATAAATAAATACATACATACATACATACATACATACATACATACATAATTGTGGTACATTTATACGATGAAATACTACTCAGCAATAAAATGGAATCAATTACTGGTACAAGCAACAACATGGATGAATTTCAAAATAATTAGGCTGAGTGAAAAAAGACAAAAAGAGTACATACTGTGTGATTACATTTATACAAAACTAGAACATAGAAACTAATCTACAGTGACAGATTGCAGTTCAGTGGTTTCCTGGGGACTGGGGTGGGGGATAGGGAAAGAAAGACCGCAAAGAAGCACAAGAAAATTTGGGGAGTATGTTCAGTATCCTGATTGTGTGATGCATGTGTCAAAAATGCATTAAAAATTTACATTGTAATACGTGCAGTTTATTGTATGTTGCACATTATTACCTCAATAAAGCTGTTGAACAAATTCCATTGCCTTTTCCTGATACCATGCTGCCTGTCACAGGGGTTCTGTGTCCACGCTAAAGAAACCATCACTCCTGAATTCATTCAAATAATCGCATATCCCTTATGGTTTGCAAAGACTTGTTAGTTTGAGAATCCATCTGTGTAACATCTACCACATAAGCAAGCTGTGCTGACTTGCTGGAATTCCTGTCACACACGAGAGAGAAAGGGTGGAGCAGTCTGGATTATATTATAGCAGGGCCCCCAAATGCAATGAGCAATTTCAACTAATAGTCCTTGAAATGTATGACAAAGGAAGCTAAGTGCATTGTGATCTAGAAGCTGACATCACAGTTTTTATCTCCATGTTATAATTTTCTTCCTTTATCACCAGTCTGCATTAAGGTTTATTAGTACATCTCTGGCCTGCTCGGAAGCCATCAGATGGGGACAGATTAGCGTGTCGGTCATGGAACAGTGGTAGGCAGAAGCCGATCAGATGAACTCAGACAGCACGGTAATTAGCATGCCCGAGACACCAGGCTGCCGCACTGGGGCGGCCTTGGCCAGTCTCACTGTGGAGCAGTTTGTTCCTTTCCACAAAGAAATTCATTAGTGGCGATCAATGGCATGCAGTGTGGAGGCTCTCCCACTGATGCCTGGAGTCTCCATGGCCCAGAGTCGCCCCCTGCTTGGGACTGGGAGAGAGGTATCCATGCCAGCTCTCTGGCTGCTCACCAGGGCCACTGGGCAGCCCCTCAGGGTTAGGCTACGGGGAAGCACCCGCAGACCCTGGAATTCTGCATGCAGCCATGGTCTCACCCCATAGTCTCAATGGAAGAGCGAGCACACAGCTCTAAGGCTGTCTGCACCCATGGAGACTGATGTGGAATTGATGCAGGGGTCAAGTGCGGAGTCTGAAGTTATTAAGCTCTTAAAGAAGCCCACTTCACTTTTTGTTGTTTGCTCCATGCCAGCAAATTCTAAGTACTGCAACACTAAGTTATAAATTCATGTATTTGTCCAATGAGTATTTATTGTGTGCCTTTTGCATGCTAGGTTCTGGGGCTTCATGGAGAATGAGGGGGTCAAGGTTCCTGCCCTCATGGAGCTTATAGCCTGGCATAGGAGACAGAGAATAAATAAGAAAGCCAACAAGATAAGTACCACTGAGTAATTAAGAAAACTTGTTATTATGTAATGTCTTGGATACAACATGATTCTCTTAATCAGAGGTTCTTCCCCCTGGGCTCATAGACCCCATAAGCTCCTTGAAATAGTATGGAAAAGTATGTGTGTGTCTGTGTTTCTGTTTTTTTCTCTAGGGAAAGTCCATACTTTTCACCATATGCCTAAAGTGTCTATACTTCAAGGAAGGGTGAACAGATGACTCTAGTTCACCCCTCAGGTGTCCATGGGCACAGGCATTCTTTCCTAACCCTCTCCTGGACCCACTGTGACTGTTTCCTCCTTGTTTCTCTAAATCACTCCCAGAGAAGTCTGTTCCCATGTACTAGCAGGGCTGGGAGCTGTTTCTTCCCTCTGTGGGTTCATGTTAGTGTCCACCAGAAGAGGCGACCTACCTGCATTCAATCAGCATTGCTCTGCAGCTCTGAGAATAAGCACTCCATTTCCCAGGGGAGAGCCAGGTCCTGGGGGCCACAGCTTCAGGGGCAGCTGAATGGGAGACCATGCAGCCCTGCACCGCCAGCCTGATCTCCTGGATTTGTAAGGTGATGGTTGCAGTGGGAGGCCTTGGGTGGGTGCAGGTAACCAAGTTCACCTGTGGGGATAAGAGTGAAGGTTTGCAAGCAAATACCAGGGAACGTGCCCTCCTCCTGGCACCTGTACTGGGGGTTGCTCTGCACACCTGCATGGTTGGGGGTGTGTGTGGCTTGTACAGCCTCGTGGCTGTATCCTGCCCAAGCACTGTGTGTTTGGGGGAGGTTCAGCCTGGGCTTGGCTGTCCTCATGGCCAGCATCCAAGCGAGGACCCTCACTTGCCTGCCCTGGTCTTCAGCACCATCTCTGCCCCTCTAGGTTAGCCTTCCCTGAGCTCAGAGCTTGCCAGTTCCCTTACAGAGCCTTTGGCCTCTCTGGTCTGGCACTGGGCTCCCCAAGCCCTATCTCAGGAGGGGGCTACAGGGATCTTATTGCCATTTGTGTCACAGTCTCTGAGGATGTTCACAGCCCAGTTCCCGGGCCTGACCTCAGGTGGTGGAGCAGGCCGCCCCTCTGTCCAGCCCTGCTCCTGTGAGCTGCAGGCAGTTCCTTGTTCCTGCCTGCAGCTCACATGGAGAGGGAGCCTTTTGTGGAGCAGCTTTTGGCATACATTGGGAAGCCTAGGAAGTGGGTGCACTTGGGCTTTGTTCTTTAAAGCTCCTGGGTGCTCAGGCCTCTGCCCAGCCCAGCTTGGGACAGGGAGCACATGGAGCTGGCAACCTTGGTCCTTCAAAGCATCATTGCCCCTGACCTCAGGACCTGTCCTCTGCTCAGCAGGTCTGCTGAGAAGACCACCAGTTTTAATTATGGTTGGGACATGGTCAGTATGGGGCACTCTGAGGACAACCTCAGAGGTCCCAGAGTCACTTTTCTTACAGAGGATATAGGACTGTCACACCTGCCCAAGCATGGCCCTGGGCAGCCGTTCGATTACCCTGGGCCTCTGCCATTTGTCAGTAAAATGAGGGGCTCCTGCCTGTGGCATGGAGGAGAGAAGTTGCTGAGCCAATCACTGTGGGCCCCAGGCGTGGTGCCCACCCCTGGTGTTCGCTGGGTGTCCTTCTGGTGCACCAGCTGGAGCCTTCTGCTCACAGGCTAGCTGGCGGCCACCTCTCCTGCACCTCTCCACCACTCCACCACTGGGCTGGCCTCCCTTTGTCCAGCCTGCTCCTGCTCTGCCCTGCCCACTGGCTCTCAGACTCTTGACTTGGCCTCTGCCATAGGTTGATGGAGCTCTGGTTTCTTTGTGGTGCCTCAGTCCTCTGCAAGGGATTCAGACCCTTCTGCGTCTTTCTGGACTCATTCTTTGGCTCCCTCCTGCCCATGCACAGCATGGGATTCAGACTGAGGTGTGTGTGTAGTAAATGTGGGCCTCCTCTTCTCTCCACTTTTCTGGGGAAGATGGGCTTCCTCATGACCCTCTGGAGGATGCCCTGGGGAGGATCATGTGGTGGCGTTTCATTGTTAGACCTCGCTTGATTAAAGTGACTGAAATCCTAGCCGACGTTTATTTAGACATGATGCACTGGTTTGGGCCAGGAGAGTCATTGTGATTGATTGGCTGTGGCCCTGAGGTTCGTACAGATGTTCCCATAGAGGGAAGGACACTGTCCTGTGGCCAGTTGGAGCAGTGACCGGGGACCCAGGGAGCAGAAGGGGACTTGAGGCCCCACAAACTCTGTCAGAGAAAATGAAATGCAGTTCTCTTTGGCTCTCCACTTGCAAATTGTGTGACCTTGGACAAGTAAGTAGAACTGTCTGAGCCATAGTTTCCTCCCTTGAAAGCTGGGATGGAAGTGACTCCCTGCTGGGGTCGTGGAGGACCAGAGGAGGTCACCTCAGTGAAGCTGCCTGGCATGCCATCGGGGAGAGCCTCAGAGAAGTGTGAATGAGTAAATGTCTGGCTGATCCCAGGAAAGCAAGGAGAAAGATGGAGGGAGGGGAAGGGGGAGGAGGGCTGCAGTCCAGGGCTGGGGCATGGGTGGGGGCTGCTGTGAGACAAGCCTGGCCAGTCTGGCTTTGTGAGCTGGTGGCAGGAAGAGGAAGGTAGCTGGGCTTGCTTTGGGAATGTGTGTGTGTGGGCCCCAGTGGAGGCCCTGGAACTTAGCCCTAGGCGCTCATACTCAAACCTGTGTACTGTCTTGGGATTTCTGGCTTCTGGGTGAGAATTGGGTCTGGAGCCCGGAAACACCTTTGGTCTGATGACCTAAGCCCCAGGCATTCCATCCCATCCTTGGCTCAGGCTAGGCTGGGACCTGAGATGGCTCCAGTCCCAGCTCTCCTATTAGCCCCAGGGGTGTGCGGCTGGGGCAAGGCCTGAGGGTAAACCAGACCCTCCAGCCTCTGCAATGCCTACCCAAGGTCAAGGCTCTTGGCTCAAAGTGACAGAGAAAATTCTCCCCATCAGGAAACACTCTAAGGCTTCCCTGGACATGGCACTGGCTTTGAGGGTCTCTGGGCTAAATGGTCTCACTCCGAATCAAGCAGGCTGGGGAGAAACCATGGGTTCAGGGAGGGGAGTGAAATCAGAGCCTCTCAAAGGCAGAAAGGGCCAGGAGGCCTGGAGCTGGCTCCCAGGATCTGATGCATGGAAATGAGTAGTCGCTTAGTTTAAGGAGACCGTAGTTCTCTGTGTGTAGAACACCCCGGGGTGGATGCACGAGCCGCCTGCTGGTCATCTAGAGGTGGTGCATGGGCTCTCTTGTGCCTGTCCCCTGTGGCAGAGTCCCTTCCTGGGCCTGACATCCTCATGAAATGGCCTATAAGCTTGAACCTGGGCCTGAATGTCCTCACTAATAACCCAGCCCCCCGTTTGCCAAAAATCAGGCCAGGTTACCGCTGGAGAGCCTGTTAACTGAATGACTTGCTGTCACCCAGCCTTGCTTCTTCTCCCCCTTTCCCCCCTCCACTGCTCCCGCTTTTGTGTGCAAATAGGCAGGCAGGGGAAGGTTTGGGGCTGTGTCCAAAAGAAGGGCACGATGGATATAAAACGTAGAAAAAAATTCTCAGTAATTTGGTGATCTGGAAAATCAGCCAGAGGTCATTTGGGAGACAAGTGATTTTGTGACCTGGTTTCCGGTGAGTTGGCCACCAGGAGAACTGCTCACTTGAAGATTTTGTCACTTGGGGAACTGACTTTGGAGATTTGTTTTTTGTGGAGTGGAGCTGATTTCTGAAGTGAAATCTCAGCACAGAGGTATACAGGAAGCCAGAGTCCTCCTCACTTGAAAACTCACACCTCACCCCTAGTGCCCCTCAAGGCTGTGTCTCGGCTTTGTCCCCACGGAGGGGAGCATAGTATGTTCTTCACGGTGGTGGACTGGGATCTCTTTGTCTCACTCTCTGTCTCTTTTACACACATACTGGAGCCTTTGTTTCTGTCTCTTTCATGCACACACACACACACACACTGAAGTCTCTGTCTCTCTCATGCACACACGCATGCACACGCTAAAGTCTCTGTCTCTGTTTCTCTGTAATGCATGCACACACAGGCACACACACATGCACACACTGTCTTGCTCATGCACATATACACACACTGGAATCTCTCTCTGCATCTGTCTCTTTCTCTCATACACACAAAATGGATCTCTGTCTCTCTCACACACACATGCATACACATGCTAAAGTCTCTCTTTCTCTGTGTCATGCATGTGCACACACACACTGTCTCTGTCTCATGCACATACATACATACTGGAATCTGTCTCTTTTTCTCATGCATGCACACACACACCAAAGTCTCTGTCTCTCTCATGCACACATGCATGCGCACGCTAAAGCTTCTGTCTCTGTCTCTGTAATGCATGCACCCACCCCCACACACACAGTCTCTGTCTCTCATGCACATATGCACACACTGGGATCTCTCTCTGTCTCTCTCTCTGTCTCTCTGTCTCTCTCTTTCCTGCCTGAAGCCGCCAGAGAAGTTGGATGTTGAGCAGGGTTTTCCCACGGGGTGGCTCAGAAGCAGCCGTAATTGGAGGGAGTAGGGAAAAGACAATGCACTGTAATTGGTCTAAATAACCCTTTTCGCTGAGTGTTAAAGGCAAATAAGTTCTCAGGAGCAGACCTGGCTTTTTCCTCCCTAGGATTTTCTTGCTGTTTGGAAGTGCTCGTTCCTGGAGGATGTGTTCATCTCTCTCAGGGGAGGTGGGGATCCTGGGTGCTGCTGGGGTTCGCTACTGTCGGGGATGGGGCGAAGGGCACCAGACAGTGATGTGGTGGAAACCGTACTGTGCATGCCTGGGGCTGTCTCACAGATGCTGAGTCTGAACTCACCATTTCTCCTCCAGGTCTGGTCTCCTTTTGTCTTGGCTGGTGACATCACTGCCACTGGATGATGTTTCTTACTTTTGCCACAGCCACTGAGAAACCTGACACCTTTTCACAGCTTTCAGTGATTGAACACTGACCTTTTCAAGCATCCTTGCAGCTACTCCTCCATCTGCACCGTTACAGTCCCTCATCATTTCTTACCTAGACTGGCACAATAGCGACCTATCAAGGCTTTCTGTCACCAATGTCTTCTTTCTCTAATTCACTCCATTGGTCACCAGAGGGGACTTGGGAATATGAATCTGATTAGTCAGATCCAAGCTTGAAAACCTTCAGTGGCTCTTCATTGCCTCAGGGTTAAGTTCAAGCTTTGCAGCTTGACATCCAGGACCCTTTCCCACCTGACCCCTCCCTTCTTTTGCACTTTCATCTCCTTGTCTTCTCACTTATTTGCCTTTGGTCTCCGGCAATGCTGAACTGCTTTAGCTCTCAGAGCATGCCCAGGCTGCTCCTTGCTTATGCCTCCATTTTTTCAGGCCTCCGTGCCTTTGCACATGCTGATCTTCCTGCCTGGAAATGCCATCCTTTCACCTTGTGCCATGATGAATATAATAAGGCCAAGTTCCCTGTTCTTTTAGGTAAGATTAGATACACTCCCCTTGTGCTATTTCTGTTCTCTTTTTGATGACAACTATCATGCTCCAACACTGTGCTATTATTCATTTGTTTCCATATCCTACTCTCCTCCTCCTCCAGCCCCAGGACGTGGTGTTCAAAGGCAGGCAATAATGCTTTGTTCACCTCTGTATCCCCAGCATCTAGCCCAGAACTCAGCCCACCAGCTGGTCCTCAAAAATAGTGATCCTGTCTGGGCACAGCAGCTCACGCCTGTAATGCCAGCCCTTTGGGAGGCTGAGGCAGGCGGATCACAAGTTCAGGGGTTCGAGACCAGCCTGGCCAACATGGTGAAACCCCGTCTCTACTAAAAATACAAAAATTAGGCCGGGCATGGTGGCTCACGCCTGTAATTCCAGCACTTTGGGTGGCCGAGGCAGGCAGATCACCTGAAGTCGGGAGTTCGAGACCAGCCTGACCAACATGGAGAAATCCCGTCTCTACTAAAAATACAAAATTAACCAGGCATGGTGGTGCATGCCTGTAATCTCAGCTACTCGGGAGGTTGAGGCAGGAGAATTGCTTGAACCCAGGAGGCGGAGGTTGCAGTGTGCAGAGATTGCGCCATTGCATTCCAGCCTGGGCAACAAGAGTGAAACTCCGTCTCAAAAAAAAAAAAAAATAGTGATTCATTCCCCCTAAATGAATTCATTCCACAAACATTTACCAAACAATCCCCTGTGCCAGGCACAGCTCTGGGCACTGGGGGTGCATGGGTGTGAGTGTCAACCACCAGGTTAACAGCGGAAAGGTCCGTGGTGTCCTTGACAAGAGCCCTTGCAGTGGGGCAGTGGGCAGATGGGGTGGGTTCGAGAGATGGCAGGAAGAGAGGAAGTAGAGCCAGCTGGCTAGGTCATATGGAATTCTCTTTGTCAAAGGGTATGGAGGCATGGTGGCCATTGAAGGAGGGATCATGGTATCAAGAGGGAGATGTTTTTATAAAGACAGAGGGTAACTTAGGCCACCACTTTCTTGGAGTCTTTTTGTTTTTTTTTTTTGCTTTATTGAGGGCAAAGAGGTAGAGGAAATGGCCTTTTGGGAGTAAGTGAGTGAGAAAGGGGAGAGAGAAATACACAGAGAATAACCAGATCCACAAGTGGAGACAGTCTATCTGTGGCTACTCCCTGTACCCATCCCTATAGCTATTGCTGTATCTATATCTAAACATGTATACCTCCCCCAGCATGCATATTCACATGCATCTTTATAGAACTTTCAATGATTTCCAAAGGTCCTGTGGAATACTGGTGTGCTGCCTTGTGGGGAGAAAAGAAGACTGAGGAGGAAAGTTTAGACTAAAAGTGATTTAAGAGATGTATCAAACAATTGGCTATATGTATAGACTTTGTCAGGATTCTGATTTGAAAAAATTATAAAAAAAATTTTATGTGACCATGGAGAAATATGAATACTGGCTGGATATTGGAAGATAGTAAGGGTTTGTTTACTTTTTGTAGGTATGCTTATGGCATTGCATTTAGAAAAAATTCTTGTCAGGCCAGGTGCAGTGGCTTATGCCTGTCATCCCAGCACTTTGGAAGGCCGAGGCAGGAGGATCACTTGAGGCCAGGAGTTTGAGACCAGCCTGGGCAACATAGCAAGACCCTGTCTCTACAAAAAACGATACAAATTAACCAAGCATGGTGGCACACACCTGTAGTCCCAGCTACTTGGGAGGCTGAAGTGGGAGGATTGCTCGAGTCCAGGAGATCAAGGCTATAGTGAGACGTGATTGGGCCACTGCACTCCAGCCTGGGTGACAGATATTCTGTCTGTTAAAAACAAAATAAAAACAGGAAAAATCTTTGTCTTTTGGAGGTACAATTGAAATATATACATGTGAAAGATGTGATGCTGGAGATTTTCTTCAACTTAATTTGTGGGGGGTGGGTGAGGTGTAGGTGGTAACAGTTGAAGTTGGGTAAGAGATACACAAGGCCCACTACTCTTTTTTCCAATGTTTGAAATTTTTTTATAATAACAAGTAAAATAAAATCATATAATAGCATTTTTTTCCTAGTTATACAGGAATCTTGTTTGCTTTTTATTTTAGGTTTTATGGCCTTAACTTTTCTGGAATATTAGGTGCTGTTATCACTTGCCGGCTAGAGAGAGGAGCAGATGGCAGGATGGATGGATAAGTAATGAGCAAATATTAATGAGAACAGGAAACTATCAATCGAGTTTCCTGGACAGATTGCTTTTATCCTTGGATACTTCTGCAAAATTACATGCATATAATATAGTCATATTATTTTTTGCTAGAAAATGATTCATACCATGGGATTAAGTAGGGCAGTACTTTTCAGTGGGAGGGAGGTTTATAGAGGCTTAAGTGTGGGCTCTGGAGGCAGACTGCCTAGCTTTGCACTCAGTAATCCTCTGACCTGGGGCAGTAACTCCCCATCTGCAAAATGACGATAAAGTAGGTGTATGCATGAATATACACCTGATGTATACTCACACAATGGAGTATTATTTGGCCACAAAAAGTAATGAAGTACTGATGAGTGCTACGGTGGCGATGAACCTTGAAAACATTATGCCAAGTGAAAGAAGCTAGCCACTAAAGACCACATATTGTATGATTCCATTTATATGCAATGTCCAGGATAGCTGAATCCATAGACACAGAAAGTAGCTGCCAGGGGCTAGGGTGGGATGGGGGTAGGGGGGTGTAGAGAGTAATTGCTGATGGTCATGAAGTTCCTTTTTGAGTTGATGGGAAAGTTCTGAAATTAGATCGTAGTTGTGGTTGCAAGAGTCTGAATATAATAAGCCATTCAATTGTACACTTAAAACAGGTGAATTTTTTGGCATGTAAATTGTATCTCAATAAAGCTGCTTGAAAAAAATATACCACCCACATCACAGAGTTAAGGATTAAATGAAAAACTGTGTGTAATGTATTTCCTGGCATGCCACGTAGGGTTTCTAACTCCAGGTGCTTCGCTGAAATCATCAGGGAAGAGCATGTTCCTCCGGCGTTTGCTTTCTGAAATGCTTGATATGAATCATGCTATGAAGAGTCTGGAAGTGAGTGGTTTAGGTGGAATTACCATTTCAAGTTTCTAATGACCACATACTGGTCTGGAATTAAAAGCCTTCTAAATGGCCCTAAAGTAGATTATTCATATTGCTACAAATTTTTGGTCTTTAAAACCATCTCTCTTTGAAGCTTGGAAATCTTTTAGACAGTCTACAGTGTGGCATTTCCTTGCATAGCCCCCACCCTACCTGCCTCTGCAGACCCTCCTCTTTTCCCGTGGGACTTATGTGAATGCCTGAGCCCTGCTGATGTCTTCACCCTCTGGGTCCCCACCTCAGTTAATAGAGATAAAGCCAATTAGTAGCTACTCTAATGGACTCATGATGTCTTAGTTTATCTCTCTTTCTTCAATACCTCCTTAATTGCCTAAAATGTTGTAGGAGAGACACACAGCTAGCTGACCCACAGAACTGGTGGGGTTGGCCTTGGACTTGGGGATTTTCTTCCTTTCCCAACTTTCAGGCTTGCAGACCAAATCCCTGGGCTGGAGGCAGAAACGCTTCTGCTGCCCCAGGTCCCTTCCCTAGTGGTTCTCTTGAGCTTGAGAAGAATGAGAACCATCCCTTTAATTTAAGCTCTTGCTGCCCTGGCAGGTCCAAAGCATGCTTTTCATAGTGGCTGCACCTTGGGATCGCTTGGGAAGTTTAAAAATATACAGGTGCCTGAGTCCTGCCTCTAGACGCTCTGATGTAACTGGTATAGGGTAGAGAGTATTAAAACTTTCCAGGTGATTCTAGTATGCCTTGAAGTCTGAGAACCACTGCCTCAGAAAGAAGTCACACTGAACGGGCGGTGGCGGTCTGAAGGCAGGGAAAAGCAGAAGTGCTTAATGAGTTGAGGGAGGAAGCGTGGGGGGTAAACGTTTTTCTTGACTTGAGTGTAGAGGAGAACCTGTGAGTAAACATGCTATTTTAAATGGGTTGGGTTTGGCTGAAAATAGACAGGAAGCACGGATCCAGCAATCCATTCAGCTTTTAGAACGTGACCCCAAATAGCTTCACTCCTGCTCTGACACATCCCCAAGAAGGACTCTTCCTCCTTTGTCAGCCAAACATGTCAGCAGTTGTCTTCTGGCACTTGGAGTGCGTGTGTATGTGTGTGTGTATGTGTGTGGGTGTGTTTGTGTGTGTAGGAGAGAGAGAGAGACCATAGAAAGGTTGTGCATAGCCATGGCAGGCTCCCTGCACATGCTTCTTTGTGGTTCACTGGTCCCTTGGGGGAGCAAACTGGGGACCCTCCTAAAGATGGGCAGGCCCAGCAGGGAGAAGAGCAGGTCCATTCATTAAAGAACAGGGCATTGCCCTCTCCTGGGGGAGCTCACATTTGTGACGGGGCCCATGGAGGCAGGCACTGTGCTAGGGCCATTATCTCCTGTAGGCCTCAAACGACACTCCTATGAGAAGCTCCACTTTACTGGGGAGTCAACTGAGGCTTGTGGTGCATCCAGGGACATACAGATGGTGGGTGATAGGGCCCTGATTAGAATCGCTGTCCGCTGGACCATGCCATCCGCCTGCTGGCTCATCCGCTGCTGTGGAGCTGACACCCCCAGATGCTCTGGGAGGGCTGGTACAGAAACCCAGTCCTATGGGCCGGGCCAGAGCCACGCAGGCTCTAGGTGTCACCTTGGGCACTGTTGTGGTCCTCTTTGGCTCTGTGATTCCCTCAAGCCCCAGGCTTGCCTGGAGACCTTCTTGGGAGAGGTGGCTTGGGATAATGCTTTTCATTAAGGGTGGGCGGAAAGGCCTGTCTTCTGAGAGTCCTTGGCAGTGCTGATTCAGAACCCCAGGGCCAGGTGCCCGTGGCTTGCACAGGGCACTGTCCTGCCCCGCCTTGGCCTCTGTGAGCTCCAGCTGTGCTCTGAGCAGGACAAGGGAAGTGACTGTACCTTGAAGAAGAGGGATCCTCAGAAGACCCAGTGGAGCCACATGGGCTGCCGCTGGGCTGTTTCAGCGGTAAATCTCCCGGGATGGGACATCTTTGGGGAGTTCCTCCTGCAGGCCATGGCAGGGCTTTGCCTCTAGCAATGGGACATCTTCTGGGGACTCCTGAGTTGAACTGGCTGGTGGGGGTCTTCTGCCTGGGGATTGAAAGTGACCATATTTCAGAAATCCCAGGCTGGACTGCTGCTGGAAACAGCTAGAGGAATTTTGTGCTCTTCTGACTTGCTGACTCACTAGGCCTTATGGATTGCCCTGTCTGCTTTCCCTGAGGTTTCAGGCTTTGGTTCCCACCCTCATTTTCTCCTTGGCAGCATCCCTTCCACCACCCCCATGATGGAACTGGGCACATGTGGATACCCCTGTGCAGGGGCGTGCTGGAAGCTGGCATCCTAACTCCATGCTTAGTAATGTCACTTGGTAGCTTGAAATCTACCATGGTGGAAATATTTACATCAAGGAAGTTGGTAAACGCTACAAGTCAGGGGTTTATTTACTTCCAGAAAGCCAGTTAAACCTTTCCTAGCACACCACTGCCCCTGGGGCTACAGCGTGGCTTGACAAGCTCAACAGTACTTGCCTCATTCTCTATCTGTTTGGCCTAGGGTCATTGCCGGAAGGCACTTATCTATCTCAGGGCAGTGTTTCCAGAGGCCACTGTGGCCCTTTTGGTCTGCTGTGACCAAATCCCTAGGTCTGACACAAGGCCTTCTTGTTGCAGTCGGGCCTAGCTCTTGCCATGATCCTGGATTGGCCTAGACCAGTGCATTGAAGCATCTTTTACGTCAGACACACTGTCCTTCAGCCTTCCTGCACCAACATTGTGCACCCATGCAGGTGTGTGAGAGTGGGGGGCGAGGCCTGGCTGGAGCTGTGGGCTTGGGTCCCCTTTCTAGCTTCAATTTCTTTTATTATTATTATTATTATTATTATTATTATACTTTAAGTTTTAGGGTACATGTGCACAATGTGCAGGTTTGTTACAGATGTATCCATGTGCCATGTTGGTGTGCTGCACCCATTAACTCGTCATTTAGCATTAGGTATATCTCCTAATGCTGTCCCTCCCCCTCCCCCCACCCCACAACAGTCCCCGGAGTGTGATGTTCCCCTTCCTGTGTTCATGTGTTCTCATTGTTCAATTCCCACCTATGAGTGAGAACATGTGGTGTTTGGTTTTTTGTCCTTGCGATAGTTTACTGAGAATGGTGGTTTCCAGTTTCATCCATGTCCCTACAAAGGACATGAACTCATCATTTTTTATGGCTGCATAGTATTCCATGGTGTATATGTGCCACATTTTCTTAATCCAGTCTATCGTTGTTGGACATTTGGGTTGGTTCCAAGTCTTTGCTATTGTGAATAGTGCCGCAATAAACATACGTGTGTATGTGTCTTTATAGCAGCATGATTGATAGTCCTTTGGGTATATACCCAGTAATGGGATGGCTGGGTCAAATGATATTTCTAGTTCTAGATCCCTGAGGAATCGCCACACTGACTTCCACAATGGTTGAACTAGTTTACAGTCCCACCAACAGTGTAAAAGTGTTCCTATTTCTCCACATCCTCTCCAGCACCTGTTGTTTCCTGACTTTTTAATGATGGCCATTCTAACTGGTTTGAGATGGTATCTCATTGTGGTTTTGATTTGCATTTCTCTGATGGCCAGTGATGATGAGCGTTTTTTCATGTGTTTTTTGGCTGCATAAATGTCTTCTTTTGAGAAGTGTCTTCTTTTGAGAAGTGTCTGTTCATGTCCTTCGCCCACTTTTTGATGGGGTTGTCTGTTTTTTTCTTGTAAATTTGTTTGAGTTCATTGTAGATTCTGGATATTAGCCTTTTGTCAGATGAGTAGATTGTGAAAATTTCCTCTCATTTTGCAGGTTGCCTCTTCACTCTGATGGTAGTTTCTTTTGCTGTGCAGAAGCTCTTTAGTTTAATTAGATCCCATTTGTCAATTTTGGCTTTTGTTGCCATTGCTTTTGGTGTTTTAGACATGAAGTCTTTGCCCATGCCTATGTCCTGAATGGTATTGCCTAGGTTTTCTTCTTTTTTTTTTTTTTTTTTTTTTTTTTTTTTTTTTTTGAGACGGAGTCTCGCTCTGTCGCCCAGGCTGGAGTGCAGTGGCACAATCTTGGCTCACTGCAAGCTCCGCCTCCCGGGTTCACGCCATTCTCCTGCCTCAGCCTCTCCGAGTAGCTGGGACTACAGGCGCCCGCCACCACGCCCGGCTAATTTTTTTGTATTTTTTTTTTTTAGTAGAGACGGGGTTTCACCGTGGTCTCGATCTCCTGACCTCGTGATCCGCCCGCCTCGGCCTCCCAAAGTGCTGGGATTACAAGTGTGAGCCACCGCGCCCAGCCGCCTAGGTTTTCTTCTAGGGTTTTTATGGTTTTAGGTCTAACATGTAAGTCTTTAATCCATCTTGAATTAATTTTTGTATACGGTGTAAGGAAGGGATCCAGTTTCAGCTTTCTACATATGGCTAGCCAGTTTTCCCAGCACCATTTATTAAATAAGGAATCCTTTTCCCATTGCTTGTTTTTGTCAGGTTTGTCAAAGATCAGATAGTTGTAGATATGCGGCATTATTTCTGAGGGCTCTGTTCTGATCCATTGATCTATGTCTCTCAAACCAGTACCATGCTGTTTTAGTTACTGTAGCCTTGTAGTATAGTTTGAAGTCAGGTAGTGTGATGCCTCCAGCTTTGTTCTTTTGGCTTAGGATTGACTTGACG
Source organism: Symphalangus syndactylus (assembly GCF_028878055.3). Lineage (NCBI taxonomy): Eukaryota > Metazoa > Chordata > Mammalia > Primates > Hylobatidae > Symphalangus > Symphalangus syndactylus. The sequence goes on from NC_072426.2 coordinate 87,776,006, forward strand.
ATGCGGGCTCTTTTTTGGTTCCGTATGAGCTTCATAAGTGAAGGAGAAATAAAATACTTTATAGACAAGCAAATGCTGAGTGATTTTGCCACCACCAGGCCTGCCCTAAAAGAGCTCCTGAAGGAAGCACTAAACACAGAAAGGAACAACTGGTACCAGCCACTGCAAAAACATGCCAAATTGTAAAGACCATTGAGGCTAGGAAGAAACTGCATCAACTAACGAGCAAAATAACCAGCTAACATCATAATGACAGGATCAAATTCATACATAACAATATTAACTTTAAATATAAGTGGGCTAAATGCTCCAATTAAAAGACACAGACTGACAAATTGGATAAGGAGTCAAGACCCATCAGTGTGCTGTATTCAGGAAACCCATCTCATGTGCAGAGACACACATAGACTCAAAATAAAGGGATGGAGGAAGATCTACCAAGCAAATGGAAAACAAAAAAAGGTAGGGGTTGCAATCCTAGTCTCTGATAAAATAGACTTTAAACCAACAAAGATCCAAAGAGACAAAGAAGGCCATTACATAATGGTAAAGGGATCAATTCAACAAGAAGAGCTAACTATCCTAAATATATATGCACCTAACACAGGAGCACCCAGATTCATAAAGCAAGTCCTGAGTGACCTACAAAGAGACTTAAACTCCCACACAATAATAATGGGAGATTTTAACACCCCACTGTCAACATTAGACAGATCAACGAGACAGAAAGTTAACAAGGATACCCAGGAATTGAACTCAGCTCTGCACCAAGCGGACCTAATAGACATCTACAGAACTCTCCACCCCAAATCAACAGAATATACATTTTTTTCAGCACCACACCACACCTATTCCAAAATTGACCACATAGTTGGAAGTAAAGCTCTCCTCAGCAAATGTAAAAGAACAGAAATTATAACAAACTGTCTCTCAGACCACAGTGCAATCAAACTAGAACTCAGGATCAAGAAACTCACTCAAAACCGCTTAACTACATGGAAACTGAACAACCTGCTCCTGAATGACTACTGGGTACATAACGAAATGAAGGCAGAAATGAAGATGTTCTTTGAAACCAACGAGAACAAAGACACAACATACCAGAATCTCTGGGACACATTCAAAGCAGTGTGTAGAGGGAAATTTATAGCACTAGATGCCCACAAGAGAAAGCAGGAAAGATCCAAAATTGACACCCTAATATCACAATTAAAAGAACTAGAAAAGCAAGAGCAAACACATTCAAAAGCTAGCAGAAGGCAAGAAATAACTAAAATCAGAGCAGAACTGAAGGAAATAGAGACACAAAAAACCCTTCAAAAAATCAATTAATCCAGGAGCTGGTTTTTTGAAAAGATCAACAAAATTGATAGACCACTGCAAGACTAAAAAGAAGAAAAGAGAGAAGAATCAAATAGATGCAATAAAGAATGATAAAGGGGATATCACCACTGATCCCACAGAAATACAATCTACCATCAGAGAATACTACAAACACCTCTACGCAAATAAACTAGAAAATCTAGAAGAAATGGATAAATTCCTCGACAAATACACCCTCCCAAGACTAAACCAGGAAGAAGTTGAATCTCTGAATAGACCAATAACAGGCTCTGAAATTGTGGCAATAATCAATAGCTTACCAACCAAAAAGATTCCAGGACCTGATGGATTCACAGCCGAATTCTACCAGAGGTACAAGGAGGAACTGGTACCATTCCTTCTGAAACTATTCCAATCGATAGAAAAAGAGGGAGTCCTCCCTAACACATTTTATGAGGCCAGCATCATCCTGATACCAAAGCCCGGCAGAGACACAACCAAAAAAGAGAATTTCAGACCAATATCTTTGATGAACATTGATGCAAAAATCCTCAATAAAATACTGGCAAACCGAATCCAGCAGCACATCAAAAAGCTTATCCACCATGATCAAGTGGGCTTCATCCCTGGGATGCAAGGCTGGTTCAACATATGCAAATCAATAAATGTAATCCAGCATATAAACAGAACCAAAGACAAAAACCACATGATTATCTCAATAGATGCAGAAAAGGCCTTTGACAAAATTCAACAACCCTTCATGCTAAAAACTCTCAATAAATTAGGTATCGATGGGACATATCTCAAAATCATAAGAGCTATCTATGACAAACCCACAGCCAATATCATACTGAATGGGCAAAAACTGGAAGCATTCCCTTTGAAAACTGGCACAAGACAGGGATGCCCTCTCTCACCACTCCTATTCAACATAGTGTTGGAAGTTCTGGCCAGGGCAATCAGGCAGGAGAAGGAAATAAAGGGTATTCAATTAGGAAAAGAGGAAGTCAAATTGTCCCTGTTTGCAGATAATATGGTTGTATATCTAGAAAACCCCATTGTCTCAGCCCAAAATCTCCTTAAGCTGATTAGCAACTTCAGCAAAGTCTCAGGATACAAAATCAATGTACAAAAATCACAAGCATTCTTGTACACCAATCACAGACAAACAGAGAGCCAAATCATGAGTGAACTCCCATTCACAATTGCTTCAAAGAGAATAAAATACCTAGGAACCCAACTTACAAGGGATGTGAAGGACCTCTTCAAGGAGAACTACAAACCACTGCTCAATGAAATAAAAGAGGATACAAACAAATGGAAGAACATTCCATGCTCTTGGGTTGGAAGAATCAATATCGTGAAAATGGCCATACTGCCCAAGGTAATTTATAGATTCAATGCCATCCCCATCAAGCTACCAATGACTTGCTTCAATTTCTTTCCCCACAGACCGAGCTGAACTCACAAGGTCCAGCTCATACTGTGTGCCCAGGGAGTCTCCCTGAATGGTGCTGCCACCTGTGCCCCTTGCCTGGGATGCACACCTGCCTTGGGTCTTTGCCCTGCCCTGTCCCCCAGGGTAAGTGGGTGAGTTAGAAGAAGGTCTTTCCAGAGGCAGGTATTTTGTGGGTCTTTGAATATGTGACTGGGTATTTCTATGTGTGTCTGTGTGGAAAGCTTGAGTGTGTTCTTTCCCTGCCAGCCTTACTCGCTGCTCTGCCCTGGGCTTGCTGACACTCCCTCAGGGCTGGGGTGTGTGAGGAAGGGCCGCTCCTCAGGGTGCAGTGGGCACTTGGCTCAGAATCCTTCCCACACCTGGCAGAGGGGATTCTGCATCTGCAGGTGTTGTGTGGACAGCAGGCTCTTGGGTTCTGGAGATTGTTGTGGGGTCCCAGTTTCTAAGGGCTTCCCAGGGCTCAGATGCGCCCTCAGTAAACACAGCCCACAGCTCGGGCAGGGCCTCCTATCTCAGTGCAGTGCATGAGGGCGGGCGAGGTTCACTTTTCCCAGCCTGGGGTATCGCCCCTTGCCTGCATTGTCTCCTCGGCTCCACACACAGCCTGGTGAGATTGTGTGCCTATTTTTCAGTAGAAACTGAGGCTCAAAGTGGTTAAGTCCCTGTTTACAGTCACACAGCCCATAAATGTCAGGAGAAAGATTTGCCTTAGACTCGAAGGTCCACGCTCTGTCTCACTGTCACCACACTGCCTCAGGCAGGGAATGGAGGTCCACTCATGCAGGCTTACCTTGCCCGGTAGTGCCTCTGGTGGAGTACAGATGTTTTTGGGCTACATTCATTTCAAATCACTGATGCCATGTCTGCTTCCATCAAGCAGCCTGCCTAACAGCTTCCCCTCTTCTTTGGTTTTCACCACACTCAGTGTGCTTAAGGCTGTGGGGGTCTATGGGGCTTCTTGTAGCTCCTTCTGTCCTGCAAGGACACTGTGAGCCTGTCCTGGTGCCTCCCTCAGTCACAACTGCTTGCCTCTGGGCCTCCTCTGCTGGAGCACAGCGTTTTCTTCTCACAGATGTCTCCTGAGAGGCTCAGGCAGGAATCCTAGGTGGTAGCTGCCCAAGCTGAGCCTGGTGCTTCTGTGAGAAAGGCAGAATCAATCCTACTTTGTGTCTAACATCAGAGTCTCTAGAACAGGCTGAGGAGGGCTGACTCTGCAGTGGTGGTGGGGCAGGAAGGCAGCAAAACCTCAGTTTCCTCATCTGTAAAACAGCTACAATGCTATGCACCCTGCCTCGCTGTGGGGAGGACCAGCTGAGATGGTGCACACCTAACACCTTGGCCAAAGTGTGAGGCTACTGCTGGAAAGCCCACCACTCCCTCAGGAACCACTGTTCCCACAGGACCTTGGCACCATTTGCCTGATCCTGAGGTCCTTGGGAACAGCCAGGGGCAGGGTGTCTGTGGCCTATGGGATCTGTCCTCTACTTCCTGGGGAGATGCTTGGTTCTCTTCCAGAGTGGGCAAGCACATATTCCGGGACCAGCTCGGTGGTTCCTTCTGGAAGGCAGGCACTCTTTCTTGGTGGGGCCTGCACTCAGGCCTTCAGGCTTCCTCTATGGCCCCTTCTCCCTGATGCTCATCCTCAGGAAGACAGCAGCAGGGAGGGTTTGGCCTCCTGACTGGATGGACACCCTCCCAGGGCCCAGGCCCCTCTGTCCAGCTTTATTGGAAGCTCCCTGGCCTCCCAATAGATCAGTGCTCTTGGGACTGTGGAAAAACCTCGAGTCTCCCTGATAAGATTGTGCTGGGGTTTGCAGGGAAGATGACAGAGCTGCAGGGAGGGAGTGGCCTTCCCCTTCTACCCTTGTTGGCTGGATCTTTTCTGGGCTGGATAGGGGGTGCTCCCCATTCAGCCTCTCTGCCAATAGGCCCCAGATTCCTTGCTGCAGAAGAAAGGTAGCAATGCCCGTAAGTTCCTGAATGCAAAGGCAGGAAGGTTTTGTGCTTGAGATTTGGGACTTTGGTCTTGGGGCCTGGTTCAGGCTTAACTGTTTGGGAGGTAAGGAGGTACTGGGGCCAGAGCAGCAACAAAGCCTGCCTCAAATAGTGTGGAAATAGAGATTGCCCAGCAAAAGCTTAGACATGGCTGTGAGGACTGAGGGGAACTGCATTCTGCTCACATAAAACCTCCTGATTTGAGAAAGCAGAGATGGAGTATTTGGTCCCACCTAAATTTTAAATGTCAGCCAGGCCAATTTATGCTGTGGGGCCAGGAACTGGGCTGTCGTGGCAGCAGGTCCTGCTTTGCCACTTCCCAGCTATGGGACTGTGCCAAGTTACTCATCCTCTCAGAACCTCATTGTGCTTATTTGCAAAATGGGATAGTAATATAGGCCTTGCAAGTTCTCCTGAGGACTAGGTGAGAAAACATCTGCAAAACACAGGTAAAGCTGCACCCCCGGCTCAGTAAATGCTGCTAAGATAGTGACAGTATCTGTTGGCTGCATTAATGTCTTTTTTTGAGAAGTGTCTGTTCATATCCTTTGCCCACTTTTTGATTGGGTTGTTTGATTTTTTTCTTGTAAATTTATTTAAGTTCTTTGTAGATTCTGGATATTAGCCCTTTGTCAGATGGGTAGATTGTAAAAATTTTCTCCCATTCTGTATGTTGCCTGTTCACTCTAATCATAGATATACCTAATATAAATGATGAGTTAACGGGTGCAGCACACCAACATGGCACATGTATACATATGTAACAAATCTGCACGTTGTGCACATGTACCTTAGAACTTAAAGTATAATAATAATAAAAAAAGATAGTGACAGTGATATAAAGAACTGCTGAGACCGACAGAACGCACGTGATGGAGGCCGATCCGTGGGTTTCATTTACTCCATAGTTAGCCAAGGCGTAATGAATGTGAAATGTTTCCCTGTGTCTTTAGCATTTTGGCATCTCCCTTTGCGCTAATGTCCAATCAACATGACCAGAGCCTCCTCCGATTGTGGTGAGAACTGTTGCTCTGCACAGGATTTCTGGGGGTGTGAATGAGGAGTGAGTCTTACCTCCTGAATCCCAGGCCCTGCTGAATGTTGGTTCCTGCCAGCCACTCGCAGCGCCGCCTTGCCCTAAACAGAAGCTGCCCTTGGTTTCCTCCCCTGAGCACCTCCTGGGAAGTGGTCAGTGGGACAGTTGGTCACTTAAAATTTGGGAAAACAGGGAGGGATGGCCACTCACCTTGATCTCAACTCCAAGAATTCTAACCCTTAGCCCCAGCCCCAGTCCCAGCCTCAATCTTTATAACCTTAAACCCAACCCAGAACTGGAAACGACTTACCACCCAATGTTGGATCTCCCTCTTTGTAGACTAGGCCAGCCACAGGCAGCCTCTTTGGCCCTGGGCTTCAGCAGGGATGGGCCCTCAGCCCTGGCTCAGCACCTCCCCTCTTCTCCCAGCCCTCTGTCTCCAGGAGGCCAGCAAGCAATGCTGCAGTTCTGCCCTGCAGGGCCCGTGTGCTTCCGTTTCCCTCTCTGCCTTGGTCTAGCCTGGGCCTGGTCCTTCACACAGAAGAAGGGCTATTCAGGCATTTTCCTCCAGAAACCTTGAGCACCGAGCAACACAACAACTTGCAGATTCTTTGACACAGCCATTTGTCTTGGCCTTGTCTCAGTTCTAGCTCTTCATCAGGGCTTTCTGCCCACTCTGCTCCTCCTCCTACCACCAGGATGTAATAAAGGAGCATGGGAAATGTGCACTGCGAGCAGCCCTCCAGGATCACAGATTTTTTTTCTTCTATTGGTCATAGCTGGGGTTGATCGAAACCCCCTGTGGCTGCCCCGTGGCTGTTCGTCCTGACAGGCACAGTCTGCCCTGGAGCACACAGCAGGGCAGCTGAAGGTACTTCTGCCATTGTTGGACTCCCCAAATTTCCTACCCCCCCACTGAACATTCGCTTCAGGCAGATGGAATAGCGTGAACAAATCTGCCTGAATGTTGTTCCCTCTCCTACCTCTCTGTACCCATTGCAAACTCCTCCATGCCTCGGCTTAAAGTCATTTTCTTGGGAAACTCTCCCTGAACCCCAACGAAGTTAGACTTTGTCCTTGTTTAACTGTAATTTAACTATTTGATTGTGCAATTATGGGCTTAATTACACTTCTGTTTCCTCCACTGTGCTGGGTGAGGGCAGGGACTGTCCCTCTAAAACTGTGCTCAGCAGGCTGCCTGGAACACAGTGTCACTTAGTAGATATTTATCCTATGCATGAATGAGTTAATGAATGAATGCTCCAGGCTGCGGGGTTCAGGGCTGGGCCTCAGCACTGAGCCCTTCTGTTCTCTGCTCCCTGGTGCTGCTGGGGGTGGGCCGCCCCAGTGCTGGCATCCTGGGAGTCTTGCTCACCTCCCTGGTTCTAAACCTCTCTTTCCTTCTGGTTCCTGGGCTGCTGTTCCAGGTTGCTGGGCTGGAGCCTCCCCCAGATTTTGTCCTTTAAAACTCATTGATTTTTGTGCTGACTTTTACAGTACAAATGTCATCGTTAGATAAAATAATTGAAGCGGGTAATCTATTCGCTGAGCTCACACAGCCGCTCCCACTCTGCCCAGCCTGGTGCACTGGCAAAAGCGCTGCCTGGGTTTGTTTTGACAACTCTTCCCCACCTGGGGTCCTAGGACTACGACCAGCTGGAGTGGGCCAGCTGGAGTGAGCAGCACCGGGTGGTGCAGGGGCCTCAGGCCTGAGACCCTTCCTTGCCTTGCCAGTAGCTTCTGAGATGGACAGGGTGATGTAAGCAGATGGGTGAGGCTGAGCAGGTGACCACATACCAGCGGGGGGTGCTGGGCCACTCTTCCTTCTCTCTGTTCTTCATCCTCTCAGCCATTTGGTGGGGATAATCATAGTTCTCTAGAAAGAAGATTAAGAGACCACAGATGGACTGCCCCCACCGTCCCTGCCACCGAGTGGGGACTCAACAAACATTGTCTGACCCAGGCCTCCCACACAGAGTCCCTGCTCGTGGCTCTGGACCAGAGGGGCAGCCAGAGGCCAACTTCAGGGGCAAGGCTCAAAGTCTCAGCCTCTGACCCCTTCTCTGCCTGCCTGGTCAGTGGCTGACGCTATCAGTCCAAAGTATCATGCTCACGGTCTTCATCACTGGCTTAACAGCTGACGTGTTAACAGAGGATCTTTAAGAAATGCGTCAAATTAACGGGTGCAGCACACCAACATGGCACATGTGTACATATGTAACAAACCTGCATGTTGTGCACATGTACCCTAGAACTTAAAGTATAATGAAAAAAAAAAAAGAAAAGAAAGAAAGAAAGGAGTCAAAAAGTGCTGCTCTGGGGCTTGTGCTCACAGGACAGCTATGCCCCACAGACCCTAGTTCTGCCTCTGCTATGGGCCTCAAGGAGAGGATGGGCCATGGAGCGCCTCGCCTGGGCCTGATGGAGACAGCTGGCAGTGCCATGGCCCAGGGCAGCCACAGGCTCAGACGCAAGTGCCAGGCCAGGCTGTGCTGCTCCCACTCCCGTTGTTCCAAGTGGCTCCAGCCTGCCCCATGACAGCCTGGGATGCATAAAGGGCACTGAGGGTACTGGCCCATTGGAGGTCCACAGAGTCACTCCCGCTCCCTGCCTCCACCTCTCCAGCATCCTGGCCCTCAGTTTCAGAATCTCAGCCCCTGTGTTTCCTCAGGTTCTTGTACCCTGATGTGCTACTTACTTAGTACAGGCCTCTCCAACTCAACAACCCCCTGACACTGGTTTTCAGAAGGCTCCTTCAGGCCCATGCCCATGATGGTGGATCAGATATATGCTCCCTGCCAGGCTGCCCACCTGGAGAGAAATCTGCAACCCCAGGACTCTGTTTACAGCAGCCCATCTCAGCCTTGTGCACAGGGCATGGCCCAGAAGGTTCTCTCTGGGTGTTGGGACAGATGCCCAAAGGCCATTCCCAAAGAATAGTAAAGCCAAGAGGAATGATGATTTCTTCATGCAGTGGGTCATGGACAACCCCACCCAACACCCTCACCTGTCCACCAGTGTGCACCCTGCTGGCTCCAGGTCCAGACAGACTTTATGCCTCTATACTTTTGAAAAGGTGGCCCCAAGACCTTTTTATGCACAGGACACCCCTGTTTTTAGGGTTGGATTTGCAGAACTGGGAATGGAAATTGAGTCTGAGCTACTACATGCCTTATCCATGGAAAGCTTCTGAAAACAAACAAGACTGGCTGCTCCTTGCTTTTAGGTGAGAGAACACACAGTTTGCAGTTAGCTGGCCCTAGTGGGCTTGGGAAAGGAAGAGCTGTTTGGCTGGGCTTTGGGTGGCTGGGATGGGGATGTATGGCTCTTCTTCCTGTTCCCTGCATGGGGTGAGGGTCCCTGGGCCTCAGCAGGGACACGGTGATGATGGCCCCATATTTGCCCTTTTTCCTGGGGCAGTTCCCTCCTTGTGATGGCTGCACCCTCTTCCCTTTTTCCTCCCTGGGCCTTGATGCCTGGGACACCACCCACCCAAAGCCCCAAAGGGTGTGGGGGTCCATCTGGATAAATTACTAACCCCAGGACACATTCATACATATTCATTTGTTTAATATTTAATTTTAATTAGAAGTGAAATGGCATTGCAAAAACACACTGCCACAGCCCTACCACTGGTTGGGTGTCTTGGTGTCCCTCCAGAGCAGGCCAGCTGCCAGGAACCCTTCCTGGGTGACCACTAGCATTTTCCTTCAGTAAACAGACAGTGACAATCAGAAATTTGTACAAAATACAACACACTTGTTTTTCTGCCTTCTCTATTGATTTGGTTTTAGCAGGGAGAAGCTGGATGTAATTTTTGTTTGATTTTCCTCTTGGTTTCTGAGTGGATTGAGATGTTGTTATCAATTCCTCCACCTCCGGGCATCTCAGTGATCTAGTTCCATTGTGACCACCACCACCTGCTTGCAAGCCTGTGGCTCAGGCAAGTCAGCCAGCAAGTTATCTCCATCTGCTTGCCAAAAACCCTGCCCACAACCAGGGTGATGTGGCTGAGATGTGCAGCATTTTTGGGAAGGCAGATTCTGACTGATGAGAGATAAGCCCTCCTGGAGACTCCCTCAAGCACTCATGGCCTACAGAGACCCTCAGTTCCCCAGTCTCAGCTACTAAGGTTACTTTTTGGCTTAGGGCACTCACTGAGCCTCACTGTTCTCATCTGTGTAATGGGGTTAGGGCATTTCTCATGGGAGAAGCAGGAGCGCTCGGTGGGGGTAGCACACATCAGCCTGCCCCAGAGCCTGGCACCAGGTGAGAGCTTTGTAAATGCTGTTCCCTTCCCGCAGCTGCCTGTCCTGACTCAGCTTCTCAGGCTGAGTCACTCCTCCAAGTGCCCTGTCTTCCCTCTTACACCACCCCCTACCCAGGCTTCAGAAACTTCTAGCTACCTGAATGTGCTAGGATGTCAGGCCCCGGATTTCCCTCCCGACACTCCTTGCTACCAGCTTATTTTCTCATGCTGTCTCTTATTCCTAAAAGCATGGCTCACACCTTAGTTCTTTGGGTCACCGGGGTTGGGCGGCCAGGGTGTGGGAGTTTCACATCATGTAGCCTGTCTGCTGTTGCTAGTGCTATCAGCTGAGAGGTGGGAGTCCTGGGACAATGCACAGCTTTCCTGAGAGCCAGCTGGGTAAACACTTTTTCACAAGAACACCCTCGTTCTTGAGTATTTAGGGGAGCACCCAAACAGATGTTGAGAGATCAAGGCAGGATTTTGGCCTCTAATAATAAGGATGCTTTGTTTCCAGCATGCTGAGCATGTGCTCGGACAGTGGGCTATACCATTTTAAGAGAACAGCTTTTGGGCTGGAGTCTCCTAGACTCCATTCCCTGCTTTACCGCTTATACCCTGTGTGACCCTGGGCAAGTCACTTCACCTTTTTGAGCCTTAGGCTACTGATCTATAAAAATGGGGTTATTATTCTCCCCTGGAAGGACTCTTGCAAGGGCTATATGAGGGAGCACATGGTTCCTGGCACATCATAGGCCCTCAGCACATGCTGCGGCCTTCTTCCTGTGGCACTGGGGGTTGCTGATGATGAGCTTCTTTCTGCTTAGCATGTCTGGGCAAGGCACCTGGGTCTGAAAATGGTGACCACCAGCAGGTTGCTGGCTTCTGGCCATTCAGCCTCCTGACCCTTTGTTGACCATGCCTCCTTCTTCCCCTCCACTCTGAATGCCAGAAAGTACATAGTGAACTTTCTTTTTGTTGGCATAATTGTGCAAACTCTTGATGTCATTGGTCCTAAAGAGTTACTCCAGAGTGGCGATGCTAGCTAGTTGGTCTGCAGGAGGCATGGCAGCTGGGAGGGGAGGGGCAGAATAGGTGATCTGAACTGAACTGGGAATTCTACATGGTTGAAATGAAATTTGTGCTTTGGTGAGTTGCATGCAGCAGGAGGGAGGACAGGCACACAGTGAGCATTTGCAGGATGCCTGAGGACTCAGCTGTGGCTTTGGCAAGACTAAGCATAGCATACATATCTATGGGTGGCTCGTTTGTATAGAAATCAGACTCATCCTGGCTTAATCCCCCAGTTGAGAGCTTGGTGTTCTGGAGGTATGGCATGGACAAGTGTGCTTTGGCTCACACGATGATGATGATGATAATGATGATGCTGGTGTTGATGGTGGTGATGTTGATGGTTATGATGATGGTGGTAGTGGAGGTGGTGATGATGGTGGTGATGATGAAGGTGATGGTGAAGGTGATGATAATGATGGTGGTGGTGATAGAGCTAGTTCAGCTCTTACCACATGCTAGGTACTATTCTACCTGCTTTGAATGTAGATTTAATTCTCATAAGAATCCTCTGAGGTTGGCTTTGTTATCATCTCCATTTTGCAGATGAGGAACAAAGGCAGAGAGAGGTTAAAATTGTTCATTGCCAAATGGTTGCTAAGGGGTGGAGTCCAGTGTTGAACCCTGGCTGACTTAGCCCTGTGCCCTCTGCCTCTGTCCCGTGAATGATGAGCAGGCATGCTGAGCGAAGCTGTGTCCTGTGGCACAGACAAGGCTCTGTCCCAGCTCTAACAGAAATATAGTTGTGCATTGCTTAATGAGAAGTGTGTCTTAGGTGGGCTCATTGTTGTACTTACTGTGTACTTACACAGACCTAGAGGGTACAGCCACCTATACACCTAGACTATATGGGATAGCCTATTGCTCCTAGGCTACAAACCTGCACAGCATGTTACTGTACTGAATACTGTAGGCAGCTGTAACACAGTGGCAAGTATTTGTGTATCTAAACAAATATAGAAAAGGTAATGATGTTACTGTGGCTATGATATCACCAGGCAATAGAAGTTTTTCAGCACCATTATAACCTTTGGGATTACCATGTTCATGGTTAACTGAAATGTCATTTTGTGGTGCATGACTGTATAGTGTGAACCACATATGTAATTTAAAATTTAAAAAGTAAAAAGAAAAAGGTGAAATTAATTTAGTATATTTCTTTTAGCCGATTATTGTCATTTCAACATATAATTAATATAAAAATAATTAATGGGAGGCTGAGGCAGGCGGATCACGAGGTCAGGAGATTGAGACCATCCTGGCTAACACGGTGAAACCCCGTCTCTACCAAAAATACAAAAAAATTAGCCGGGCATGGTCGCGGGCACCTGTGGTCCCAGCTACTCCGGAGGCTGAGGCAGGAGAATGGTGTGAACCCGGAAGGTGGAGCTTGCAGTGAGCCGAGATCGCGCCACTGCACTCCAGCCTGGGTGACAGAGTGAGACTGTCTCAAAAAAAAAAAAAAGAAAAAAAGATAATTAATGAAATATTTTGCATTCTTTGTTTTGTACTAAGGCTTTGAAATTCAACCTCGGCTTTACACTTACAGCCGATCTCAGTTGATTCCGCCTCGTTTCAAATGCTCAGAAGCCCCCTGTGGCTCGTGGCTGCCACATTGGATAGTGTGGGATCACCCAGACTCTGTCTCAAGGTGCACAGTCTGACTGGGGACGTCTGCTCATATTTTGCTTCCCACTGGTCACACAAACCTCTCAGCCATGTTTCAGCGTCTCCTGATTCGTCCCATGGCCTCCCAAATTGCCTCTTTGAATAATTTCCCATCTCTGTGGGACCTCTGTGACCTCACGCAGGTGCTTCTTTTGGTTTGGGAGCCCTTTCAAGTGGGGTTGGAGCTGAGTCCTACAGAGCAGAGAGAATTTGGAAAGGTCAGGAGTCAGGGTGCTGGTGAAAACCAGGACAGGCAGGGGGCACATCAGCTGCTTCCAGTGGTTTAGTAGGTGAGTGAGTAATTTCTGATGATGGTCATCGTAGCTGCAGTTCACTGGGCACCTCCACAAATACCTGACCTTTAATTCTCACAATAACCCTGTAATGGAGATACATTTCCCCTTTTAATTGTAATCAATGTTTTCATTGGTAGGGAGACGAAGGTGCAGAGAGGTGAGAGGCACCTTAGCTGATGGGTGGTGAAGCCAAGACTGGGGCCAGGGCTGTCTGACTCCCAGGGCCAGGCCCTTCCCCTCTGTCAGGGTGCTTAGTCTCAGGCCGATGAATGGTAATTCTTCCATGGACCCGGAGCCCTGGAGGCTTGTGGGCAGGACTGTGTCAGGGCAGAAGCACTGCGTTGCGGGGACAAGTCTGGCATGAAATGACACAGCAGAAAATCCTGAGAATTCATGCTGTTTATGAAAATCCTCTTGATTACTATCCAGGCTGTGCTGGTCCCATGCTCCAGGGGCCCAACATCCTTTCAGGGAGACCACAGCTCACCTGTTGGAGCAGCTGGAGCCAGAGCCCCGGCAGCCACGCTTATGGACAGTCCCGAGGAGGCTGCTATCTCCTATATTTTGGATAATGATGGAGAGGGTGCTGACAACACCTTCACTGACTATTGGCTGTCAACTTGCATTTATAATTTGGGAGGATTGTCCCTAGGGTAACCTCACTGTCACTCCCTGGACCTTCCATCTGCTTTCTTCCATGGGGCCCACAGAGGTGGCCTAAGAACTTAGGTTACTGGGAAATACTCCTAATTCCAAGCTGTCCATGGGAGGGGTCCTGCTGGTGAGCACCTGGAGGAGAGACGTGTTTAGGGAGACAAAAGGTTGAGCATGGCATACAAGCCCTTCTTTACATTTCTCCATTTGTCACTCCACTAGAAGTTCTCTGGGGGCCTCGCCGTCATGCATGACACAGGCAGCACCGTTTTGAGCTCATCACCCCTGAGCCCTCCGAGTACCCAGTGGTCTTGGCCACCCTGCTTACTGGAAATGCTGCCTTTTCCTGCTTGGGGGGCATTTGCCTTCTGGGTCTCATGCCATGTCCTTAGCCCTCATTCTGTCTTGCTCTGTATCTCTTCCTGGGCCAACATTCACATTGGTGGCTTCAGTTGTTCCTCTGTGGTGAGGACACAGCAAATTACATCTGTAGTCCTGATCATGTATGGACTCAAGTTTTCAAGCATCTGATTAAGATGTGCTTCAACACCTCACAGTAAACAAGCCCCCATCAGAACTCATAGCTTTCATCCTAAGCTTGTTCCTCCTTCTCTGTTTCATGGATTCACTATTGCCACCTTCATGCTTCCGGAGGTCCTGTTTGGAAGCCTCCAAGCCATCCTAGCCTCCCCTTTCTTCCCCTGTCTCCATCCAGACAGTCAGCTTGTTCACTCTTCCCCTGAGTGCCTCTTCTCCTTCATCCTCATTCACTCCTGATGCCCCTCCCCTTGGAGTCTGCCTGTCATCCTCTCTTGCCTGGTCTGTTGCCACACCTCCCACTCTTGTCCACTGTTCTTTCCAGACCACTTCTGTTGGCCCAGCCCTGTTTATGTCCTTCCACAACTTTAGGATTTCCCTCCTATCTGAGGGTACAGACCCATCATGCTGGCCTTTGAGACGTGAGATCACCTGGGCATGACTTGGTTCTAGATGTCTCTTCTGACATTCCCTTCCCCATCTGCTGCCACATAGCACCATTAATCACAAGTCACACATTTCTTGCTTCTGTGCTTTTGCTCTTGTGGTTCTCTTTTGGCAACGGGTGACAGAAACTCACCTTGAGCTACCTTAATTAAAGTGCTGGGGGCCGTCTGAGCCTCTGGCTTTGTCAAACCAGGGACTCAAATGTGGCCCTTTGGTTTCTTCACCTGTATATCGGTCAATTCCCTCACCCCAGCTTCCCCCATTGGACAAGAAACATGGCAGCTCTCACCTCCTGAGTCTCCTACCAGCTTTGTCTAGAGGGCCATCCCTCTTCTCTTAGTTACAGTTTGAAAAAAATCAGGGAAGGGCTCTGATAGGCTGGGCCTGAATCATGTGACCTCTTCTGGACTAATGAGCTATGGCCAGTGCCTGGGGGACAGGGTGCATGGATGGCAGCACCCACTAGAGCTATAAAATCAAATTGGAGCAGGATAAGGAGTCATTCCCCCAGACAAGAGCAGGGAGCTATTTCCAGAAGAAGAGGGATGTGCTGGGCAGGCAACAAGCTGTGCATGCATCTGCTGCCCCTCTCTTCTCCCCTTGCTCACACCTTCCCTAGAGGCCAGGCAATCTTTTGGGCTCTCCTACCATTTACATGTGGATGGAGTTACGATTTTTGCAGCTTGTTGCAGCTGTCTCTACATCTGACTCCTCCAGACTGCTTGCTGGACGGTGCTCAGCTAGGAAGGTCAGATTGCGGACTGGAACTTGCCTTAGATGTCTGGGGGCTTTGTCTTCCCCATCAGCAGGCATGGTGGCCTTGCATCCATCCTGTTTCTCAGAGGTTTCCCTGCCTTCCCATCCTCCTCAGGTCTGCATCCTGCCAGTGGATTTTCAGAGCTTCCTGGAGGCAAGCACACAGCCCAGCACCGGCTAGAGATTCATGACTTTCCTCCCTCCTGCCCTCCCTATTCCCCTACACCCACTAGAGAGTCCTAAGGACTATTAACCTGTCCCCTCATTTGGGGCTGATGTATATATTTAGTGAAAAAGGCAGGGGAGTGGAGACAAGAATGGGGGACCTCCACTAGAGCTTCTGACACCTCTGATTGGCCCAGGAACCTATGCTAACCAACAGACGACTGGATCTCCCCTTTATCCTGGTGACAGGGCTTGTGATGAACTGCTCATATTTTATTCCTCAGGAAGTTTTATTGCTATTCCAGAATGGTAGGATTAACTCTAAGTGCTTTCTGGGGTGTTCATTTCCCTCTAAACTGGAAATCACTATAATTGCAATGAAAACTCTGACTCAGAATCCGAATCTGCCTTTTCAGTTGCTCTTGCAAAGTTGGTTAAAAAAATAAAAAGGCAGCTGTGGGTTAGGAAAGAGCCCATTTGGTGTCCTGGGCAGAGGCTGTGTGGTTGACATCTTGAAGAATGGCAGGTTGGCCATCAACAGCCAGCCAAAGTGGTCACCCAGCTATTGGCTGCAGGCAGGGGCTGCACAGACCCAGGGCCACCAGAGGGCCTTCCCCAGCCTTCAGCAAACCATAAAGCCCATGGTGCTGGCCTGGGCAGAGGACATCTGGCGGAGTGTGGATTTATTTTTGATTATTGGATTTTCTGGAAGGAGAAGGGGGCTAACAATAATGAGGGGCTTCTGTATAGGAGGCATGTTCCTAAATATCAGAAAGACTCAGGGTAGGGGCTTTGGAGTCAGACTGACTTGGACTTGAATTGTGGCATTGGCACTCACCTCTCCAAGCCTCAATTTTGCTAACTGTAAAGTGGGGATAATAATCGACTTGCCCTCCTGGGGTTGCTGGGGTGAGTAAATGAGACGGGGAGTGCGTGGGGCTTGGTACAGTGCTGGGTGCACTGCCGGGGTGTCCCCTGGTTTTGCTCCTGGAGAGGTGGCAGCGAGCAGAGGTGTGTGCTCTTGCCCAGCTCACGATGGCAGCTCTGTCAGTTCCTCCTCTTCAGTTTGCACAGCCTAGCTCAGGTGTGGGCTTCTGCATCAACCCAATGGGCTCCTGTTGGATTCGAGCTTCTACTCCTGGAGGAGAAATTGCATTTCTGTAATTAATTTGAACATTTTTTCCATGTGACTTCTCTGAGCTGCTATTGCATGCCAGGCTCCATGCTTGGACCTGGGAGTATGCAGTGGTGAGAAAGATTCCCAGGATCTGCGGCCACTCTCTAGAGACACCCGCTCCTGCTGGGATGGACCCCCTTGGATATGGAGGTTGCTCAAGAAGCCGGGGGCCCTTCTGGAGACCAGGGTGTGGACTGTGGTCTCTGGGGCTCGACATTCTGTTGTATCACTCTCCTGAAGGCAGCAGAGCTGGACAGAATCAGACCTCCTGGCTCAGCCCTTGTTACTAGAGTGCCTGAAGCTCTCTAGGCCTCAGTTTTTTCCTCTGTAAAGCAGGAATGAAAATCCTGCTCTCGTAGGCTTGCTGTGAGGAGGAAATGAAGGGGAGAGTGTGGGACAGTGCAAAGAAGGGGCTTCATAAGCCATAAATGGGGGCTCACTTCCCTACTCCCCTGGCCCAGCGTTCCTGGCAGGAAGGACATCTACTCTTGGGAGGAGGAGAGGGGACAGTGTTGGTCTGGGCAGCCGTTTCCCATGGTTGCAGCCCCATCCCACTGGCATTGATCATACTATTAGTCCAGTTGTCTTCACCTTCCTCGGAGCCCAAGAGCAACTCTGGCATTTCCAGGGCCTTCCGGCGGCCTGTGATGGATGGCTCCACCGTCCAGTCCATGTTTGTGCTAGGCCTGGGTGGGTGTGGCATGTGATGGATCAGCCCGAGGATGGTATTTTGGAAGGAAAATTCAAATTATATTTTAAGATAACGCCCTGCCTCCCCAGCCCCCAGCCTACATCCCATTTGTAATCTGGCCCAAGAGGTTCTGGCAGGAGGTAACGAGTTTGTAGGCAGCCCCATTAGGCCTGCAGATCCTGCCTCTTAAATAATATAGATGTAGCTTTAATTTGGGAGCTTAGCAGGCATGTTTTGGTGGTGGGGCTCTGTGGGGTTGCAGAGGCCCTGGGCCACCTGTGTTGCTCCTAGCATGGCCTGGCTGCCTGGGTATCGGGTATCCAGCCGCGTCACCACGCTGTTCTTGCAGAGCTCCCGGCCTCTGCTGACCACCAGCCCCATCTTGAGCAGCATGATGTCCCTAGACATGGAATTGGGAAGCAATGACACCCATTATTTCTGGTGTTTCAGACAGGATAGACATTAATAGCCTCAAGAGTGCAGATAATAGTAAAATGCAGCAAAATAATTAGGGAATGATGAACTTTGTGTATTTATCAATTTTGTTTGTTAATATAATTTGTTTAATTATAGGTTTATATAATTTAATCCATACTGGCTGTGTTTAATAACTGGCTTGCAAATTGCTGAAAATTTAACAATAGGCTCTGGCAAGGTGGTAGGATGGGCTGCAGCCCACTGAGTGTGTGTGAGTGCAGGTGAGTGTGAACACTGGTGAGTCGGAATACCTGAGCGTGTGTGTGTGAGTGAATGTGTCAGTCAGGGAGGCCTTCCTTTGTACCCAGACTCAGGCCTGGGGTGGAGTCCCAGATGCCACCTGACCTGGCACCCACTGGGCTCAGGCACGGGAAGCTCTGTGGCACCCTGGAGCTCAGGCAGAGTGAGGTGCCTCTGCAGAAGTGGCATCAGGAGGCCCACAATGAGGGGTGTTGGCATCTGTGGGCCCCTTGCTGTGGCTTCACTTCTGGCTCTGGTTGCCACTGTCCCTTCAAAGACAGGTTCCCAAGGAAACAAATTAAACCCGAGTAAATATCAGAAAGTAATTATGTAAATTAAATACATAATTTAAGGAACACTTGTCATGAGGTCAGTGGAAAGCTGTGAAGGCAGAAGCCTCCCTGTCAGGACTGGCAAGGCACAGGCGGGTGAGGGGTGGCAGCTGCACTGGAGAGGATGGGCTGCTGTTCTGAGCAGCCTGCCCCTCACACGGGCTCCATCCCAGGTGCTTCATGTCTGTCCTTCTGTGTGTCCCTCACAGTGGTCCTACCCCTAGACAGCCTCACTCTGCCCAATTTAGAGGCAGTGGCTGAGGCTCAGGGAGCTTAAGAGCCATGCCCAGGCCAGAGATGGCTACCCATGAGTCCACCTCCCCTGTGACAGGCCCCAAAGCCCAGGCTGTTTCTCCCACAGGGGAGCCACAGCCCTGCCTTGAAGTGGCCTCTCTGAGAGCTAGGCAGCATCTGCTCCAGCTGTGGGGGCTCTCGGGCACAGAGCAGGGCTTCAGGGCTCACTCCAGTGCAGTGTCTCCATTGCTGTCATCCTTTCTCTGCCTCAGAGACAGGAGGCAGTGGGCAGGAGTGGTGGGCTTGGCATGGCTGGGCCCTAGGCCCTGGTCTCAGGGTTTCCTGGCATCCCTCCTGTCCAGAAATGCCACTGTGGCTATCCTTCTGTGGGCACACAAGGCCCCACACCCCTCATACCCAAACAGAACCACACACAGGTCTACAGCTGGGCTGTTGAGTTCCATGAGGCCTTTGATCCTGACATCCTCTCGGTCTGGAATACTCTCTTTCTTGTCCATGCAGAATATGCCTCTTTGTCCTGCAAGTTCCAACTCCCCACTGTCTGAAGGCTTTCTTGAGACCTTCCCTCTGTCTGGGGAAACAAACCCCTTCTCGTGCACTCCCTGCTGTTCCTAGTACATCCTCAAACACTGTTTTCTTGTCTGTCTCCTGTTGGGCTCCTTGAAGTTGGGGACAGGGTCTGATCCTTCTGTCTAGTACCCACGATAGGGCATGGCCTGGTTGGGCACCAGACATAGGCTTGGAGCTAGCCTGAGTGGGTGAGATAGTGTGGGGCAGTCCCATCACCCTGACACTGAGAGAGTGGGAATTGTGGGCAGTGACCAGGGCAGCCCCGCACACATTCCCCACCAGGGCAGATCCCGAGACACTGCTGGTCCTAGGGATCAGGAGGTCCCATTGGGTGGGTGGGAGACAGCCCCTGGGTGGCCCTCAGACAGGTCTGTAGAGGTGGAACCCAGCCCAGGTTGCTTCCAAGTTAACTCGGTTGGGGCTGCTCTTTCTAGTAGAATGGGCTTTACTCAGAGTGATAATTTACAGAACTAATGAAGATGCTACATTTCACTGTGTAATGTCACTTATTAATACTGATTGCAAATTAACGCTGGTAACGGCATGCATCATGTTTTCCTCTTGCCATTCTTAAATGCCAAACTCCAGCATTTGACCAGCCTGCTGCACAGTCTCTCTGGAGCTCTGTATGCCTGCAGTGGCCACTAGATAGGTCTGGGGTGGGGATGGAAGTTTCCATGTCTTGGTGCACAGAGAGCAGAGCCCCTTATAGTAGACAGATCCAGGGTTGGATCCAAGCTCTGTTCTGAGCCAGTGACTAACCTGTGAAATGGGCATACTCTGGTAATTCCCTACGGGTGCTAAGGCTCAGATGAAATGTGTGTGCCAGGCACCTACCTCAGTATCACAAACCAGACCATTGCAAACATGATGGGGTTTGCAAACCTGCCTCCTTCTCATCCCTTCCCAGGGGACTTCAGCTTTTTGGTGAATAAGGCTAAAGAGCTCTGGCTCTGGAGTCAGAGGCCCTGGATTTGAGCCCCTTCCTAGGCTGGATAAACTCAGGCAAGACATGAGGGTGTCATGGGGATTAAGTGAGACAGTATATGCAAATTACTTCACACAATGCCTGGCTAGAAGTCAGACCTGGGTAAGACGTGCTGTGTTCTAGTCAGCTTGGGCTGCATTAACAAGATGCCTCATGCTGGGGGGCTTAAACAACACACATTTAATTTTCACAGTCTGGAGGCTGAGAAGTCCAAGATCAAGGTGCTGGATCTGATGTCTCGTGAGGGCACTCTTCTTGGTTTGCAGTTGGCCATCTTCTCTCAGTGTGCACACCTGGTGGAG
This sequence comes from Symphalangus syndactylus, assembly GCF_028878055.3. NCBI lineage: Eukaryota > Metazoa > Chordata > Mammalia > Primates > Hylobatidae > Symphalangus > Symphalangus syndactylus. Next base: position 87,796,694 of record NC_072426.2, read on the forward strand.
AGAAAAAGATCTCGAGTCTCTTTTTTTCTTATAAGGCCACTAATTCCAATCAGAAAGTCTCTGCCCTTATGACCCTAATTGCCTCCCAAGACCCCCTCTTCTACTACCATCATATTGAGGGTTAGGATTTTAACACATGAATTTTCGGGGAGCACATTCAGTCTGTAACATGCTGTTACGATTACGCCATCATTGGTTTGGCCATGCCATGGAGAGATGGTCATCTGGCTGTGGCATTAACAAATCCAAAGGCATCAGCTTTGGAGCCCCTAGAAATTCACATGTGGCTGTTTGGACAAACACTTGGAAATTACTTCTCTAGATTTGCTTCTCTACTTAAATGAAAGAGGAATCCAGAAAAATACCCAGAGCTCCTTCAAAGCAATGATGTGGGTCATTCCTCTGTGTTCTGAAGGAGGAGCTCAACTTCTCTGGCCTTCAGTTTTTTCATCTTTCATGGTATGGTTAGCCTTCCTCACAAGCCGCAGAGAGGGAGAAAAGAAACGAAGCACCAAGCACCCGAGGGCTGGAGGCGAGCCTCCCGCTGGGCGCCTTCGGCTGGGGTCTTGCTCCTGCCCCGAGGGGCCTGTTGATGCAGGAAAGAAGCTTGTGGGGAAATGCCATGTCAATTCCTCATCCTGAAAAAATGGCATCAAAGCAGCAGGACTCTGAAAACCATCCCTGCAAATCATAGAGGAAGAACTGCTAAAACCATTACCAAATACCTCATTAAGTGAAAGGTGACAGGAAAATCAAACTTTATTTGTGAAAATTCTAAAAATCATTAGCATGTTATGGATTCCTTAAAAATATGATCTCACTCAGTTGATGGAAGGGAATTGCAAATCAAAGGGACTATTTATTGCAGTGGGAATAAGGGACCTGCCAGATTAAAAGAAAATATTGAAGGAGCCAGAGATTTGAAACATGAAAGACAGTAGCAGATAAACACCGCGGAATTTTATCCAAATACTGGAACCCAACTTGGAACAGAAGTTGGTGAAGAATTATTTTATAAACCCATTTTCATCATAACATGTGTAAAATGCAAATCTTGATAATTATGTAAATTAGTTACTTGGCATAATTTACTTAATTCAAAGCACTTAATGCAGCGTGGTATGTTTTTTCCAAAGTGCCAGAGTAGACGTTTATTTTAAATTGTTTTTAATCTTGATCTTCCAGCCTGATTATTTAAAATGTTTTTCCCTGTGTTTGTTTTTTAAATGGAAAGGAGTAGAGCTTGGTGGGAAACTGGAACGTGGTTGGATCAGCCGAAGCCTTCCATTGTCAGTGCCCCAGGCAGGGGCTGTGGGTACTGTTCATTCAAGGTCCCTGTGTCTGAAACAGCACACGTGTGAACACACCATGTGAACGTGCCCATACGGAGTCATCCAGACCACCCATTCCCTTTCCTGAATCTGCCCTTATGTGGTTCTGTGGCTGGTTCTGAAACCTGTCTGAGCAGAAGGCTCCTGGGTACTATCAGCCCTTATTAGAGGCAGAAACTTGTTTCCTTTCTCAAAGAGTTTTCAATGACAGACCTTCCCCTTCAAGCCACTTTACACTTTGGAATTTCCATGATCACAGAAGGGAGAGATGACCTTTTTAGTTTTCTATTGTGTCACCCGATTGTCAGGATGGCACCTCCCTTCTTGATGAGACTCTAGAACAAGAGAGATGATTTGCTCATTTGGGAGCCCTTTTGGGGGCGTTCCCTGTGCTGATGAGAAGGTTGGAAAGGAGCTGACAGCCACTGAACATCTATTTTGCACTGTACCAGCTGTGATGTATGCCCCTTGCTGAAGGATCTAAGGCCTCCTAGGAGGAAGATGGGGTTGGCTCTGCTTTGCTGGTGAGGAAATGGGCTCAGAGAGGTGGTTGCCCAGGATCACCCAGATAGTGAACCCAGGCTTGTGCTTATTCTGTGCACCCCTGGGGGAGCAGGGCAATGGGGCTGCTTCTCTGTGCCTTTTCCTAATCTGTGAATCTCAGACCACCAAGGAAGATAGTGTTTTTCTTTTTTTTTTAACAAGTAAAAGTTGTATATGTTTTTATAATATACAACATGTTTTGATATATACATACATTGTGGAATGGCTAAATCAAGGTAATCAACATATGCATTATCTCACATGCTTATTTTTTTGTGGTGAGAACACTTAAAATCGAGTCTTTTATGAATTTTCAAATATGCAATATATTGTTATTAACCATAGTCAACATTTATACAATAGATCACTTGAACTTACTCCGCTTGTCTAATTGAAATTTCACCTCCTTTGACCAACATCTCCCCAGTCCCCTAACTCCCCAGCTTCTGGTAACCACCTTTCTATTCGCTATTTCTGAGTTAAACTTTTTCACATTCCACTTATAAGTGACATCATGCAGTATTTGTCTTTCTGGGTTTGGTTTATTTCACTTAGCATAATCTGCTCCAGGCTTATGCACATTGTTGCAAATGACAGGACTTCCTTCTTTTCAAAGGCTGAAGAGCATTGCATTGTGCATGTACACCATGTTTTCTTCATCCATCTGTCGGCTGGTGAACACCTAGGCTGATTCCCTGTCTTGGCTATTGCAGAGTGCTGCAAGGAGCACAGGAGTTTTAGTACAGGTTTTATTATGATTTAGATATAGCAAGGCCAATAGATTAGGAGATGACTACCATTGAAAAGATTGTTTGTCATACTTGCAGATTCCCAGAGAAGAGGGCCTGCCTTGCCAGCAGGTCCCATAGGGAAGCAGAAAGGGGGAGGGGGGAAACTGGGCAAGAGTTGGCTGTGCTTTCCATGGGGAGGAACAGGTGAGGCAGAGTAGGTGGGCTTAGGATTGGCTGGTTGGAGTAAGCCCAGTGGGCTCTGGGGCATAGAGATGTCCCCGGTTGTCTGGTACCTGGCTCTGGGGTGATTAGGACAAGTGTATAGTGGCCCTAAGTGTGAGATCCCAATATAAAATGTGGTCGGGCTTCTGGGCTCTGGATTGGTTGGTTTGCAGATAAACGGCTTGCTCTGGAGCAAGTTGTTTACTAACCCAGGGAGAGACAGGCCCTCCAGGGTAAGCAAGGCCCCAGATGTCAAAGCATCAAAAGGTAAAAGATGGAAGGGGTCCAGTTTTAGTCTTCTGCATATGGCTAGCCAGTTACCCCAGCCCCACTTAGTGAATAGGGAGTCCTTTCCCCATTGCTTGTTTTTGTCAACTTTGTTGAAGATCAGATGGTTGTATGTGTGCAGCTTTATTTCTGGGCCCTCTTTTCTGTTCCATTGGTTTATGTGTCTATTTTTGTACCAGCACCATGCTGTTTTGGTTACTGTGGCCTGATAGTATAGTTTGAAGTCAAGTATGTGATGCCTCCAGCTTTGTTCTTTTTGCTTAGGATTGTCTTGGCTCTTCGGGCTTTTTTGGTTCCATATGGTACACTCTGAAACTAAAATAAAAGTTAAATAAAATAAATAAGTGCGTATCTTTGGGAAAATGATATGGTTAATACAGCGGGTGGAGCTTTTTGGGATGAGGGATGGGATGTCACTCTGGAGGACCTCAGGGCCAGGCCTGCCATGACTGTTGTCTGGGGAGCTGGGATTGTGATGGGGACAGGGGAGGCCTCCCTCCCAGACAAGACTCTCTCAGATGAGACCTTGGGCAAGAAGACTTAGAGCAGTAGCCCTGTGCTGCTGAAGCTGGTGGGACTCCATCATTCTACTCACCTGAACGCAGCCCTTGCCTAGGCTCTGGGGGACCTTGTCACCTCACGATGGGGGAGGCCTGCTTCCAGTTTTACCAACAGCTGCTGGATGTGCCATACCTTTGCTGAATTGCCCCTGGGCCTGCTTGGTGCCCCACTGACTTCCACAGAGAGTCACCTACATGGATCGATTGCAGGGAATTCATTTATTTATGAAATACTGTCTGCAAATGGAACACATTCTGGTAATAGGAGGTGCTCAGTAAGTGGCAGAAGGGAGCCACTCCTTTCTTCAGGGTCAGCATCAGTCTTACCCTCAGGACCCAGAGCTCCTCCAGGACAGGGCTGTGAAGTTTTAAAATTCTGCTGCTCTGGAACCAAGCATAGGGCCTGGCCCAGGACAGTGCTCAGGAAATATATGAGGAAGGAAGGAAGAAGGTGGGAAGGGAGGAAGAGGAAATGCATAGCTGAGAAGCCAAGGTGTGAGGTGTGGGGAGGTGAGGCTCCAGATGGATTCCGGTGGGCAGAGGGCAAGGGTATCCCCTATGATTGTAGCCACAACAGGTAGTTCTTTGGGTTCTCTTGGAAATGGCAGACCCTGCTGCCATCACACCTGCTCCGCTTGCGACAACTATGGTGACATTAGGAGCTGGTGGTGGGAGGGGAATTTGCAATGAAAGAGGAGAGGAGGCTGGGCAGGGTTCTTAGAAATGAACTTGAATTATGGGTAAACTACATCTGGGAAGAAATTCAAAGCATATCTTTGGGGGCTCAGATAGGAAAGAAGTAAAAAAAAAAAGTCTATGGAATCAAAGTTGTGTCTCAGCCTTTGGAAAATTTGCCAATAATCCAAAAACACTTTTAACTGTGAACTTCTTCTGGGTGTGAGGTGGCAGCCTTCATATATATATATATATACATTACAGATGGTAAAATATTCTCTATAAGTACTCTCAGTGCCTGGGCCTTTCTCAGAAATTGAAAATAGTAGGGGAAGCAATTTGAAATGCCTTCTTTCGCTTCAATTACTTTTCAGAAAGAAGGTATTAAAAATACCCAGTGACTATATGATTTTTTTCAGAGGGAGTGGAGGGATAGTCACAGTTATAACCTTAGATTTTGAAAAAATTATTTTCCTAACATCAGTTCCTTACCAAGTAGGGCTTTGTCTCCACCGGATACGTGGTCATGGTGTGGCTGCTGAAGTCACGCCGGGCTTCAGGCAGGTTCCCGCTGTGGTTCAACTTGATTCTATAAACTTTTACTGTTTCTGACTCTGTTCTAGGCACCAAGCCTTGGGGTTTGATAAAGAACATAAATGAGGGAGGCCTATTTCATGTTACCCATATATTATGATTTAATGTTATCAATATTATTTAATATTATTAAATTTGAAGGAGGCATGAATTTCAACTTGAGGACCTGAGATGGCCTCAGAGGGGAAGTTTGAATTGGGTCTTGATGGAGGAGTAGGGCTCTGTAAATTTCAAATTGGGAGCACCCCAGTGGAGGGAGGGAGGGTGTGTGTGTGTGTGTGTGTGTGTGTGTGTGTATGAAGGATGTCTAGGAGTGGGCAAAGAGCTTCTTTTTCTGGAGCCCAAGGTACATGGTTTGAGGAGGTCATGGTGGAGGCAGGTGATGAATGTAAAAACAAATAGAAAATGCTGTTAGGCATGGTGAAACCCGTTCTCTACAAAAAATACAAAAATGAGCCAGGCATGGTGGCGGGCATCTGTAATCCCAGCTACTCTGGAGGCTGAGGCAGGAGAATCGCTTGAATATGGGAGGTGGAGGTTGCAGTGAGCTGAGATCATGCCACTGCATTCCAGCCTGGGCAACAAAAGCGAGACTCTGTCTCAAAAAAATGCTATTAGGACCACAGTCTTAACTTAGGTACCCAAAATGTCTGGAGTCTATTTTATGCACAATAATGAAGTCTCTAGAAGACTTTTTGTTTGCAACTTGATTGACTGTTGCTTTTGAGGATATTAATTTCTTGTCAACTGTTACATAAATTGTGTTATTTGTTGAAGGTTTAGAGGAGGGCTGTATTGTGAGCAGATATAATCTCAAGAGAGAAAATTCTTGTGGAATGTATTAGAGGGCAGATGCTAGGGTCAGGGGACCCTGCGGGACACTGTTGCATGAGTCCTAGGGAGGAGGTGATAGTGCTGAACCTGAGAAGGGAGAGGAACTCGGGAAATGTTTAGGAGAGAAGTTGAAAGGCCTCCGCTAGTCCAGGATGTGGGCTTCGTTAGCACATGTGTGGTGATGCTGTTCTCAGACACGTGAGAACAGACATGGCAGGTGGTACCGGGGGAAGCTTAGGACTAGTGGGAGTGTGACTGGGAGCATGTGAGGGAGGAGAAGGGGAGCGGGTGGGAGCAGAGGGGCATATCATTGTGCCTGCAAGCCCAGAGGGAGAGGGCATTAGGCAGGGCTGCAGGCTGGATGCTGGAGAACCGTGGAAGACAAAGACTGAGGAGGACCCCCGTTTGTTGATGACTTTGGCAGGAGCTTCAGAGCAGAGTCGTGGAGCCTGAGGCAGGGTGAGGGGGCGAGTGGCCAGGATGTGCTGGGCAAGCAGGGCCAGGTGTAAGAAAGCTGGTGTGGAGGCAGAGAGGGACCTGTGTCCTCTCCTCCCCATGGGTGGTCCCTGGTGCCCACTGACCCTCAGCTTCCTTTCCTGGCAGTTCCACAGTCCAGCCTTGTCATGGGGCGAGCAAGGATCTTCTTCATTTGATGTCAAAGATGCTTCATTCTGGAACTTTCTGTGTGTTGTTCCCCTCTCCTGGAATGTTCTTCCTAGGGGTTTCCAGAGCTGCTTCTCCTCACCAAGGCAGGGTCTTTCCTATCCCACCCTGAAGTCCCCTCCCATCCAGCATTTATTTTCTTTGGGGCTCTTCTCACTGTTGGAAATTATCTCCTTGTCTATCCTGCTATTGGTTTGTTCTGGCTTGTTCTCAGCCTCTGAAATGTTAAGTTCTGTGATACAAGAACCCCAGGGGTTCATTCAGTTTTGTTTTCTTGTACCCGGGGAGAGACAGACACAGAGTGCTCAGTGAGTACTGGGGGAAGTAGGAAAGGGTGGGTGCTGGCAGGACTCTGGCAGGCTTGGGTATTGGGAAGGCCTGGTGATGGGGCCCCTGAGAGCCCAAAGAGGGTGCAGCGAGGCTGGCAGGCAGAGAGGCGATGTCAAGGCCTGACCTGGGCACCGTCACCTTGCATACCTTGCATTCCTTGCAGGAGTGGACTGGCCCATGTTCCCCGAGCTGCCTCCTTTCTCTAAGGTGCAGGACTCCTCTCTAGGGAGCTCCTCCCTGTCCCTGCAGTGTCCAGTGGCCTTTTCCAGAGTCCATGCCTCTCCTGGGTGCCTGGAGAGCTGGTGGCTATTGCCTTTCTCATGCCCGTTCTGGATCAGGTTGATGTGAGGCCTGACAAGGCCTCAGTCAGCAACCTTCGCCAGGGGCGGGTGGAGGTGCGTGTGGTTGGTGGAAGCTGCATTGGTGATGGTGGATGGGGCTGGCCAGTGTGTACAGGGAGCTTGCTGGGGAGGCCCTGGGACAAAGTCCAGAGCTCTGTGGGAGCCAAAGGATTCTGGGGAAGGGGCGCTAACTGTGTGGCCCAGTGGGGGAAGCCCCAGCTCTGTTCATTGTCTACCTGCTTGGGGAGTTCTCTCTGTGTGAGCAGCAGCAGCAGCAGACATTCAGGTTTTTTGGGGGGATGGGGTAGGGTGGCATTACAAATTTGGTTTCTTGCAGGGAGAAAAGGACTTTGTGGGAGAAGTGGGCTTCTGTGGCCCCATTCCTGGAGAGTGGCAGGAGGGCTGCAGTACGGGCTTGGGCTCCCCACTGTTACTCTGCCTCCAGCCCCACTCCAGGTGCAGCTGGACAGAAGCTTCAGGGAAAGGAGGCTGAGAGTTGACCTTGTCAGCCAACTGGAGCAGGCGGTGGTAGCCAGGGGCTGCCGTCCCTCAGAAACACTGGCTTCAGCCAGCACCACTGATTTCAGGTGTGAGGAGCCACTGCTGGCAAGGAGCTTAAACTCTCTCTGATGGATCGTAAACCCTCAGTCCCATTAGGGGCTGCTGGAATAGAAGCCAGAAATGCAGCAGTGGGAGGTGCAGAGGAGCTCTGACGACTTATGTCCTCCCGTGTGCATGTTCTTGTGTACTCATGGGTGCCAAGACAGTTGCTACTTGCCCATGGCATCTCCTATTCCCTGAAGAAATAAAACAGTCCTGTGGGTTGAGATGGTTTTAGGTAGAGGGAGCTCAGGGAAGGGACTGAAGGAGACTTTTCCCCCAGCCTGAGAGGACTGGCCATGCTGGCATGAGGCATAAGGTCCCTGGGGCCACATGGGTGTCCCTACCATACTCATGGACTCATGCAAGCCTTCATGGTACACATGCTTATATAGGCGTGCAGAAAGGTATGCTCTGTAGACATGGCCAGTCTCTCCATTTTAAAGACTTGCAGTGGCCTTAGAAGGTGCTGGAAGGAGCAGAAGCTTGTAAATGACAGGTCTCAGGGTCCCACCTTCATGCCCATCCTGCAGCTGTGCTCGGATCTGTGTCACAGCCAAGACCATGGGCAGTGAGGACCACTGGTGTTCTAAGGAAGAGACAGGGCTGCAGAAGCCGCCTGTGGACATGTGTCTTTGCCCTGGGGCTGACTAGCACTCAGCCCCGTGTGGACAGTGCCACAGGTAAGCTGTGACAGGGCCGTTTTTTAAGGTAAAGGCGTTGCTCTTTCACTTAATGTTTTCATAAGCTGTACCAGATACAATGCATCCAATGACCTTGATCTATCAGTTTGTTACTGCTGGGAAACAAACCGTCCCAAAACTTAGTGGCTTAGAACAGTAGTCACTCATTATTTTTTATAAGTCTATAGGTCAACTGGGCAGTTCCGCTCTGGGCTTGCTTGTGCATCTGAGTTCAGCTGGCTTGCAGCTGGGGATGGCTGCCTGGGTGTCTGCCTGACTCTCCTCTGTGTGTCTCCACATTCCTCCAGCAGCTGGCCTGGAGATGTTCTCATGGTGGTGGCATGGTTAAGAGTGGAAATGGAAATGCACAAACACTTTTTCAAACCTCTGTTTGTGTCAAGTTTACTGCTGTCCCATAGTCAAAGCGGGTCACTTGGCCGAGGCCGGAGCTGGAGCTGGAGCTGGAGGAGTCTTCACAGTGAGAGAACAAAAAGCCTGGGATTAGGAGCCTTTGCCAGGGGCCTGAAGGCAACCAGTCTCCCATATTTAGGAATATCGTTTACACCACACTGGTTAAAGGTGGTTTCTCCAGGCAGTACCAGGCAATAGGACTTTCTGTGATGATCCATCTCATATGAGCTATAACTGTGTTGTCCAACATGGTAGCCACCAGCCAGATGTGGCTGTTGAGTACTTGAAATGTGGCTAGTGCACCTGAGGAGCTGAGCATGTAATTGTGTTTCTCTTCAATTAATTGAAGTTTTAATGGCCATATATGGCTAGAGGTTGTGTTATGTACAGCCCAGATCCGGGGGGAAACCCTCATTGGCACCCGTGGAAGGCTGTTATGTGTCCAGCACAGCTGCCCACTGCTGGTTTTGGTGTGGGTGGCCGCTGGGTGCTAGATGTCCTCCAGCTTATGATGGACAGATTTGCATTGTGCTATGCTCCAGAGAGGGCAGGACTGGGGCTGACACCAGCGCTGGTGTTTCTGGTTGGGGCTCCTGAGCCATCTCTGCACACTTGCCCTGCTACTCCCTCTGATTGGTGAAGAAGAGGTCTTTATCTTCTTCACCTTTTCTTTCAAGAAGCTTGGGAGCTACAGATCCCCATGGCCCTGAACAGACTGATGGAGACTGAGTTGCCTCTCTGGGAACCCCAAGGGTATTGACAGCCTGGGGCTTGTGTGTTGGGGGCCTGGAGCACTGGGCAGGTGTAAGGCACAATATTGTCCTCAGTTGGCTACCTTTCTTCACTTTGGGGGAGCCCTGTGCTGGCCACTTCATCTCCGCCCTGAGGCTGGCTCTCCTTCCTGTCTGACACAGTGGGCAGAGCTACACCAAGACCCTTGCGTTTTGTGAAGCCAGTGGGTTTGGGCACATGGCTGTGCTCCAGGGACCAGGCTGCTGATGGACAAGGGGCCGGCTGAGGTCATGGTTGGGTGATCATGCATTTGCCATCTCTAGAGGGCCCCCAGTTCTCATTTGTACGCTGCTGTACCCTCCCCATGCACCACCAGGAGGTGGGCTCCCTGTACTCCCAGGTGCAGGCTCCTGAGACACAAGCAGGTGGCCCGCACAGGAAGTGTGGTTCTTCAGAGTCCCAGGAAAATGGTAGTTGGCTATTTTCATCCCATTTTACAGAGAGCCCCTCAGGCTCAAAGGGGATAGTGATTTGCCTGAGGGCTTCATAGACTGTACTGAGTCCTAAGTGTCGGGGTTCCTGGCAGGTGCTGAGGCCCTAGTCTAGGGCTTTCCCTCTGTAGTGGTAAGGGGGGCCCTGTGCACAGCCCCCAGCACCCTCATTACGATGGCCGTGGTGCTCTGCTCTCCTCCCTCGCGCTGCTTGGTTCCCCATGATGGCTCCTGTCACACAGTCGAGCTGGGACTATGCTTAGTGGTGAGCCTGTCCTCTTGGCACAACAGGGAGCCTGGGGCTCCTGCAGCAGCTTGCATGGCACTTGGCATGAGTGTAGACCAGGAAGTTTGCAAAATGAGTACAGAGAGAGTTTTGGAGAGGGACAGGTTGGGAACAAAACCTGGTTGAACTTACACTGTTTATTTGGATTTTGATCTTGGTGACTGCATGGGACAGGTCGTGCCTGTGGGCATCCCAGGGCATGGGGACAGTGCAGCTTGTGGGTCTGGGCAGACCTAGAGTGTTCTTTGGAGGATGTGACTCAGGCACGGGTCTTGCTTATGGGAGGTGGAATGCAAGGATGGGCCAGATGCAAGAAACATCCCAGGCTGCGAAAAAATGGCCTGTGGATTGAGACTCTGGGCTGCACATGACCCACCTTAGGCAAGCAAAGGCATTCACTGGCTCATGGAACTGGAAAGTTCGGGAGAAACAGGCTTTAGCCTCACATGCACCCAGGGGCTGAAAATGACATCATCAGGACCATGTCTCACTCTCAGACCCGCCTGCCTCTGTTCCTGGGCATGTCTCTTTTTGGGAAAGCCAAATGGCTTCTATAAGGCTACTGCTAAGAGATGATTTTGGTACTGGTTGAAAAAACTTTAGCACCCTCAGGCCTCACAAGGATAGATTTGTAGCAGTGTGCAGTGCAACTATATTGGCTTCCAGGTCCCTTCTTGTTGAATCTTCCATCCCTGGGTGGTTTGTGCCGACAGGCCTCTCTCCCAGTGATCACCAACATGCCAGGATGGGCTCTCTCTGTACCTCCTTGAACCCCCTGCTCATCCCTGATCCAGTCAGGATGTGGGCTTCTGACTGGACTTGGAGTGAGAGTCACTCCAGCTGGAAACAGGCAGGAGGAATGTTTCATCAAGGAAAATCAGGTCCCTGAAGCCAGACGGGGTCCCACGCCTCAGGGCTGGGGTGCTGTGGTGCAGGCTGTGCATTGGCAGGATTGGTGCAGGGACTAAGGGCTTTCACTGCCTATCTGCTGAGGCCAGGCCCGCTCCAGTCAGGGGCCTCAACTGGCCATGGTTGGTCAAGGACCCTCATGTTGGGAGCAGAGGGAGGTGAAGGGGAATGGGGATGTTAGGGCCAGGGACCGCCAGCAAATGTGGCTGAAGGCCAGAATGGCTGTGATTGGGCCCATATAGAGAAAGAAAGAGAGCTTGTCATGAATCAATGGCACTTTCTGGCCATAGAACCTGTTGGATGGCATCTAACCTGTGGGGGGAGACAGTCAGCCAGGGCTGGACACTGGTGAGCGCTGCTGGGTCTACGCTGGGTCCTCCAACCTCTGTTTAGGGGAATCACTGAGGCCGACTTGGACCCTCATTTTTCGTGGTGGCCTGCAGGGGTGGAACGTGTTGGAGTTAGACACCCTCCCCAGTGCATTCCCACTTAAAGATGATTTTTCTCCTCCTCCTCTTCTTCTACTGCTCAGATATCCGTGGGCTTCAAAGCTTTCTGGACCAGGCCTCACGGCTGGGCCTTGACGTCTCTTTACAAAAGGTGGACAAGAACATTAGCCACGTATTCACCAGCCTCTTCACCACGATGAAGACGGAGGAGCTGAATCGCTACCGGGACACGCTTCGCCGCGCCATCCTGCTGCTCAGCCCACAGGGAGCCCACTCCTTCATCAACGAGGTAAGTCATGGGGGCCTGAGGCCTCAGGGGCCTGGTGCCCAGGGCTCTGCAGAAGATGGCTCAGGTGGGCTGCAGGGCACAGTCCTCTTACGCATGGCCTAAACGGACATGGAGACCTGTAGGTGCTCGGCCCACAGCACACAGCCTGTAAGGGGGGATTCTCTGAGCACTACTTGGCTCCTGATTATTCCCTGACAGGTGAGTCAAGGCCTGCCCAGCCTCTGAGAAGCTGTGGGGAGGCTAGTGGGAAGCCTGTTTACAAGTCACTGCCAGAGATTTCTGAGGCAAGACTCAGGCCTTTTTTTTTCTTTTTAATTTTCCTCTTTGTTGACGGGTGTAAGCCTCTAGGGATAAAATAAATTTCCAGCTTTCTGCAGAGGTGGGTAGGTCTGCCTTGGGATTTCTCAGCACCTGGAGGAGGTGTCTTTGCCTATTGTTGAAGGATACATTAGATGTTCTTATTTTTTTGGCACTTGGGCTAATAATCAGTGTGTATTTCTTTTAAAAACATCTTTGTTCAAGGTTGGAGCCTTCTAATGAAGACAGGGCCCATCAGTTTAAGAATCCATTAGTTAGTAAAGAATCCATTAATTTGTAAAGAATCCGTTAATTTGAGAACAAACTAGAAATAACCTATGAGTTGGCTGATTGGCACTGGCCCAGGTAGTCTAATGGCAGAGAGGTGATAGGCTGGAGTTGGCAGGTGTCCCTCTGGCCTGGGTTGGTTTTGGGGGGTGAGCTGGGGATGTGGTATGCCTGGGAGCAGAGGCAGATTGAACAGGTCACGGGGTGGCCAAGGGCTCCCTGCAGATTCTCCAGACAACCCCAGTCACCTTGTTGGTCCTCTCTGATTGAAAGTAAACTGAAGTGAAACATGGCATTATACTAATTCCATTTGATGTGCTTTGCTTGCTTATTCTGCTTTTCCTTCTAATTAATTATTACTCAGAATGCTACCTCATGCATCAGGAGCCAGCCCAAAGCCCACTGCTGGGGAACTTAAAATTTGGAATGCTTAATGTGGTACAATTGGCCAGCAGCCCTGATGCTCTCTGCTAATCAGGCCCCGAATCACGCCGGTGGTCCGCCAGGCTGTGATGTCCTGTCGGCTCCTGGCATTTTCACCAGAACATGTTGCCCTGTATGAAGTGATTCAGTCCAGTAATGGGCAGCCTGGGATTAGCCGCACTAACATGTCCATTCTTTCTCAGAATATACCCAGCTGTGCGTTTTTGCAAAAGTCTGCTCAGGGAATGGCTCTTCTTGCAGTATTTCCCCAGCTGGATTCTGTACTGGTGATGGTGTCGACTAATCTCGTCGCCGGCCCCCTCCCTTCTTGCTTCTCGCCAATTCCTTGCCCCTTCCCCTTGCTTCCTTTCCTCCTTGCTCTGCTGTGAAGCTTAGGGGTGGAAAGACTATTGGCTTTGGAGTTGAATGGATTTGGGGGCAAGTCCCAGCTCCCTGACTTATTATTTGTGTGACCTTGGGCCATTTGCATCACCGTCTTAGCCTCTATTTCTTCATCTGTTAAAAGGGATGAAGGAGACAGCTATGATAAAGCATTTAGCATATAGCTTTTTAAGAAGCATCTGTTTTCTTTTCACTGCACATATTCATGCATTTTCCTTCTAGAGGATTTTAGCCCCTTCCTGTTTCTACCCCTGTGAGGATTTAACACATAACTAAGACTGGCCTAAGGATGTTATTTCCAAGTGGTTAATTATGCAAACGTCTGCAGTGGTGGATTCGCTGGGCTTGCTTTGTCCTGCTTGCATTGCTGAGTGTGACGGGACTGGGGAAGGCTCTGGGGTGGCCACTGTTTTTTTTTGTCAGGCCATTGTTTTATTTTTAAATTTCAACTTTTATTTTAGATACAGGGGGTACTTGTGTAGATTTGTTACATGGGAATCTTGTGTGATGCTGAGGTTTGGAGTACGGATCCTGTCACCCAGGTGGTGAGAATAGTATCCAATAGGTCGTTTCTAAACCCCCCACCCTCCAATATTCTGCAGTTTGTTTTGCTGGACTCTTAACGTCAGCCAAGTCCCTGGGAGTGTTGGCGGGAGATTGAGGGGAACGATGGCATTTGGACTTTGGGCCAACAGCTCCGACCGTAGTCTTCAGTCTCCGCCGATGATAAGAGTCTTGATCCCTGTTCCCATGCGCCTGCCATTGGGAGGGAGGAAGCTGAGGTTTCTTGGGTGCCCACGATGGCTCTGGCCCTTTGTGCATTCTCTAATCCTCACACTTTGCAGACGGAGGAAATGGAAAAGCTAAAGATGTTAAATGACTTACTTAAGGTCACACAAACAGCCACTTAGGCACTGAACAGGATTAAAGTCCGGATTTTACTCCCTCCAGAGCCCCTCTCTTCCGTCTGTGATGATTCCAGGAACACAGCGTACAGCACTGCACTTGCTAGAGTGGGGAAATAGGGCATGCTGGCTTCATCGGGGAAGATATGGTTCCACTGTCTCTGGCCAGGGTTTGGCAGAGGTTCTCAGGCTGCTTATACGCAAAGCATTTTAACGTATCTCCTAAGTGTGGTGGGAAAGAAATGTGGATTCTGGAGTAAACATGAGCTATCTCACTGGCTAGCCCAGCAGGTCCCCTAGGAACACCTGGGAATGCTGTCCCTGTGCGAAGCCTTCCTCACCACCTGGAGGCATTGCATGGGCTTCTTGAGCAGACTGACCCAACCTCCTCTTTGTTGTGACAAGGACAAACAATGTTCACAAGGATGACACACTGCCAGAACATGTCCTGAATTTTATGAAGCCCAAAGCACAGTTAAGGAGGAGTAAATGTCCCCTCAGCACCCCCAACGCATCAACTGCATGTTAACGTTATGCTGCATCCGGGACGGCACAAATGAGCTAGAGCTGGGATGGTATGGATGAGCTAGAGTTGGCATGGGCTATGGGGCTTTCCTAGTTGTAAGTTCTCCTCTTCCCTACTGAAAAAGCCTAGCCAAATGGGAGTGAGTGAGGAAGACGGAGCTGCTTGAATCTTTTACATTTTGCAAAATGGCGTTCATTCACTGCAGGTGGCTGTTGGCCTGGGGTCACATGGCACTACCAGCCTCTCTGGGATTCTGCTTCATGAGGGGCTGTGCTGGCGGGGCCTGCAGGTTCTGTGAGCCTGGCCTTGGCAGTGAGTGGGTGAGTGGAAGAGTTGTGGCAGGCCAAGGTGCTGGGGCCTGCCTGGGGACCCTGTGGCCTATCAGGCCCCACCTAGAGACCCCTCACATCCCTCACTCAGTCTTTATTCCACATTCATCCTCTGAGGCCTCCTCATCACCGTCTTCGTAGCCACCACAACACTGCATCATCTTAAAAAGGTGTGGAGAGGCTCCCCTCAGGGAGGATGGGCCTGAGGGTGATAGAACTCAGGTCTCCGGGTCCCAGGCCTGGGGCCACTATGGGGCTGCTCTGGGTACCATGGGGACTGCCGAGGGTACAGGCCATGGAAGGTCCCTTCCTCCAGGGGGGCCTGTTCTGCCTTGAGCTTGACCTTGGAGCCCTCCATGTGAGTGTGGGTGGCTCTTTCCAGTCATACCCTAATTGGGGAGTGGATTGGACTCATTGGATCCTAGTTGGGCCTTGGTTCTTCTCCGGGCCACAGGTTGCTAAGTGGGACTTCAGTGCACAGTGACAACTACCTATGACGTTCTCCTCATGCAAGCCTATCAGCTTCCTCACCAGCTGGGGATCATGGCCCATAGAATTGCTGAAGTACCAAGGCAGCAGCTGCTGAGAGGGGCCTTGCTCTGGGAATCCTGCTGGTGGCTGCTGGAGCTTTCTCTCTTCTGCTCATGGCTCTTCCTGTCACTTCTCCAGCATTTACTGAGCTCCAGCCTGTGCCAAGTTCTATGTGGGCATGTAGGCTGTTGTCCCTGCTCTCACAGGGCTCCCAGCTTGGTGGCGAGGACCGAGGTGTGAACAGATGCCTTTACCTGTAATGGCAGAGGTGTGGCCAAGTCTTGTAAGAGCACGGAAGACAGAGTGATGTCCTCTGGCCAGGGAGAGATGGGGTCATCAGAGGGTCAACGGAAGCTTCCTGGACTAGGTGACTCTGGATCTGGGTCTGTAGGAATGAACTTGCACTAGCTCTGTGAACAAGGAAGGGCTGGAGAGAGGGGTCAGGGGATCCCTATTGTATTCAGGAACTTGTGTGTTGTGCAGTTGCAGTCATGGGTGTACAGGGGAGGTAGTGGCTGGAGCTGAGGCTGGGATGTCAGCAGGGAGGGCTCCCTAGCCTGGGGCAGGAAATCCAGACTTCAGGACTGGTGTGTTCTTGGGGTCCTTTTCGGGGTGTTAGAGGTTAACACCCTACAGTTTACATGTCTTATTGTTCTTGTTCTTCTCCAGGTTAGGCTTGATGAGGAGAACTCCAGTTCACAGTCATTTGGCCCTGGGCTTCATTCCAACTTCCTGGAGGGATTCTGTTCATCTATTCATCTGTCATCCATCTCTCTCTCCATTCGTCCAATCATCTGTCCATCTACTCATCCATCATCCAATCACCTACTCACCCAGCAAGTACCAATTGGGAGCCTCCTATGGATGAGGAACCCTATCAAATGCTGAGGGGCATGGAATTCAGAGGCAGTGCCTCCTCTTCTCCAAGATTGGCTATGATATGGAAAGTCATGGCCACACACCATGCCACTGCTGGGCATTCCAGTGGCTGGCAGAGCAGCTGTGCCCCAGCGCTGTCATCCACTAAGGCCTCTCTCAGTGTCCATGGGCATTTTGAGGACTCCAGGGCTTTGTCCTTTCACCTCTTATTTATTGGTTGTATGCCACTGTCTCTACAATACATAGGCCTCCCTCTTTCCTTTTGTTTCCTCTGTATTTCCTCCTCTCCCGTCTAGTCTTTTGTTCCACTGGAAAGAGTGGAAAAGTTAAATGATTTTAAACCATTTGTGTTCTTTATGGAGAAGAGTTGCTGCTCCTTCCTTCCAGTTCACAAGGAAGTGGGGCAGCCTGCCCAGCCCTGATGTCCAGGCACCTTCCGTTTCTGTATGTCCTGCAGATGTTGCATAATCTGTCCCTATAACTAGAACGTGCTGCCTGTAGGCCAGGGACTGTGTGATGTTCACCATTTTATTTCCTGAGAGCAGCATGGGACCTTGTCTACAGTAGTGTTGAAGGACTAAATGAATGGGAATTTAATATTTCTTACTTCCAATAGAAATGGGGTCAGCTGTTTTTGTGTGTGTGTACTTTGGTTGCCTGTTTGGCTGGTCAACAACTCCTAGGTCAGCACATCGGCAAGGGCTTTGGTCTGAAAACTTCGGCTACCTAGTGACAGTTGTAGCAGATGGCATTGACCTCTGCAGTTAGATACCAGTGATCTCTTTCTGTAGAGAGAAGAACAGGAGAAAGAACAGCAGAGAGAATAGCTGGTTAGTTGAACAGCTTTCCATTGCTCTGGTACAAGATGTCACTTTTCATCCAGGCTGGATGGAGTTAGGTTAAGGAAAATGGTGGAAGGGGCCACTCCCAACACCTCTCCCAGATTGGCTTCCCAGGCATGGAGTGTGCCTGGAGGTCAATTTAATCCTTCATAGAAGCCCAGCCTGGGTTTAGTCCTGTCTTCAAATGCATCGCTTCTCAGAGTTTGCTGCAGTGAGTGAAGCTCCCGCAATTTGAATATAAAGACTGTGCTTTTTAATACATTTATAGCAAAGGTAAATTAGCAATCTCAACGTTCTGTTGTCCCACATGATATATGCAAATATTTCTCACTCTAACAAGGTAAATCTTTAGCAGACGACTTTATCACTCAGAGCTAGGATAATTCTGTGCCATTTAAGTATCATTTACCAGAATATTTTAAATTACTAATTAATTATAGGAGATTAATTTTTGAATATGGCCCTGCATTTGCATTTAATTATATCCCACTGTTTACGGATTTTAAAGCCTTAGCACTTTAGCAAAAGTGCTTCCAGTCTGAGAAATTTATATTTTCTCTTAGAAATTCTTAGAAATAAGATCAAAAGAAAGAAATGTTTCTAGATTTTGTGCAGATGGGCTTGGAACTCAGTGGCTGCAAGTGGCAGCCAGAACACGGGGCCTGGCTGAGTTCGGGAAGGGAACAGAGAGCTGTCCTGTTAGGATCTGTGTTTGAGGCTCTACATGGCTCTGTCCCTTTCCTCCTCTGTCCCCACCCTCCTGCTCATCTTTCCAAAGTCCCTGACTGCTGGGGAAGCTGCTGTGAGCTCTGTCCAGGTGTCAACCAGCACTGGTCTTGCAGGCCTCTGGCATCCTAGCCCACTATCCCCTCTCCATGACAGCACCATCACATCCCTCAGAGCCTGCTGCCTCCTGAACACACCTCCATCGCCACCTCATTTCAGAGCTAGCCCTACACCCACTGCTTGTGCTGTGACCCTCTATTGCATCTCCCTCCTTGTGTGATCTGGGAATGCTAAGGGCAGGAACTGGGGCCTGTTAATCTTTCTTAATCACATTTTCAGGGGCCATGCATTATGGCTGGTAAACAGATGGATGGAGGGTGGGACCCCAGGAGCACCAATTTCTGTCCCCACACAAACATTGTCTAGAACTTCATTTCCCCACTGGGCAAATGAAACACATTCTTAACACTCCAGCCAAGCAGGGGTGCCAAGTAAAGCATTGTAAGAATTTAATGTTTGATTTTTGATATTTCAAAGGAGCATCTAAGCAATCATCAGGGAAAAAGGCCTGAGTGCTGCTGGACTTTCTGGTGTTTATTTTCTGGTTGGCTGTTGTTTCTATTATGAGTTCCATCTCAAATCATGCCATCCCATTCTTGGTGCTCAGGGGTGCTGAAAGCCTTACAGAGACTGTCTGGGAGGCCTGTCTGGGGTCAAAGAGGACTGTGAACCTGAAGCATGGGCCTGAAGACACCTGGTGGCCTTTCCTTCCTTTGTGGGTCATTAAATAGCAGAGCAGAGTGTCAGCTCCTCCCTGCAGAGTATCTGTGGCTTATTAGCAGGTAGCCCCTTTGGCCAAGGAGGCAGCAGACATGAGAAATAGGCATTTACAAAGGGAAACAGCCTGCAGCAGCTGAAATGGCTCAATTACCCTTTCTGTTCCCAGATCCCCAAGGGTGTTCAGCCTTGGGGGGGCCTCGCCCCTGAGCCTGAGGTGAGTCAGCCTGTTTGTTGACTGAAGAGCTGATTGGGGAGCTCAGCGGGGAAGCTGTAAGAAGACGTGGTGGGAGGCAGGGGGAGGGGGTGGGTCATGAGAGGCAGAAATGAGAGAGATTATCTAAATTGGTAAGAATTTATCTCAGAGAAGCTATCTGTGCCATGTAGCCCACATCTGGTGCCATTCTCTGCACATGGCATCCCTAAACAGAGCCCTCTCCTGGTGCTGGTGAGATAAGAGAGTTCCCTGACCCCACTTGCAGGATGTGTGATAGGGATGTGGCTCCTTTGTTCGGCTGCTTGCTCCTTACGGGAGAGGGGGCATGCAGACGGGCAGGTGCAGGAACTGGGGTGAGCGCTTTTGGGCTCTGGCTCCACGGTAGCACTAGGGGTGGGTGCCTGTGACTCCCAAAGCCCCAGTGGGCATGATACAGTGCTCTTTTAGCTCCTGCCATGTGCAGATGGCCTAAGCGTTAACCAGCTCAGTGCCCTCTTGGTACTCAGGTCCTTGTCTGGCATCCAGGAAGAATCGGGTCACACAGACAAGTTGAAGGATGGTAAATGCAGGGGATTTTATTGCCAGATGGAAGTGGCTCTCAGCAGGATGGATGGGGAGCTGGAAAGGGGATGGAGTGGGAAGATTATATTCCCCTGGAGTTCCACCATCCTGCTGCTGATCTTCTCTCTGACCGTCTCCAACCGAACACCTCTTGACGTTCAGATGCTCCTTCTCTCCTTTCCTTCTCTACTGTGTCACTCTTCTGTTCCTCTGCCCATTTCTGCTTATGGAGCCTGGGATTTGGCGTTTATATGGGTGCAGGATAGGGGGGCATGGCAGGCCAAAAGGCAACATTTGTGTGTGAAAACAGGAATGACTGTTCCCATTTAGGGCTGTGAGTTTCCAGGCTTGAGGGTGGAGCCTTTGCTGGGGAACTTCCCTCTTCTACCCAGTATTTCCAGGCCTCCTGTCTACATCACTGGTAGGAATCTGGCCTTGGTGGTCACCTGCCATCTGTGCTTGAGCTGCCAGTCCCCTTGGAGAGAAGAAGGGCTCTGCATCAGCTAGCTGTGTGCAGTGTAACAAACCATCCTAAAACTCAGTGTCATGCAACAGTAAGCATGTGTTGTTACTCATGAACCTCCTGGTCAGCAGACCTGGGTTAGATTCACTGGATCTCAGCTGGGCTGGCTCATGCATCTGGGCTAGCTGGTGAGGATGGCATTGTGACTTCTGCTGCAATCTCTTGGCCAGAGCAAGCCATGAAGTCAGCCCAACAGGCAGGGGAAAGAGACTCCTCCTCTGGATGGAAGACTGCTCTTGATGGGGGAACTGCAAAGTCACATTGCCAAGGGAGTGGCTGCCTTAAGGCATGGAAAGTTGGGACCATTTTGTTGTCCATCTAGCATAGGCCCTAGTGTGCAGATGAGCTTCCTGGGTGGAAGCAGATGGTGGCAGTTCTGCAGGTGACCTGGGGCCATGTGCCTCCTCACTCTTACTTTTCTTCAACATTGTTCAACTTTGGGGTGAACGTGGTAAAGAGGGGGTTGTGGAGCAGAGGGAGGGATAAAGGCAGCCTTTATTTATCAAGTTCACCATATTCAGACCCTGAAACTCACCGAATCTTCTCAACAATGCTGGAAGAGAAGGGCTAGGATGGAGCTTTGAGCCTGCAGGGATTTTGGGGTTTGCTCATGGTCCAAAAGATGAAAAATGACAGAGCTGGGCTATGAATGCTGAACACCCTGACTCAAAGCCCAGCTTTTTTCTACAATGTGCTATTGGGAGACGAGGCTTGTTGCCATTGACAGATCAAGGGAGAGCCCATTTTTCTCCTGGAGTGTGACACAGAGCAGACTAGGTGAACATTGCCACGGAGTAGCAGGTAGCATGAGGAGGGGGACTGGACACCTCTGAATGCTCATATGGGGATGGGGACAACCCCCAGTCCTCTCTCTGCCAACACATCTGCAGAGAGCTTGAGGGGATGGATGGGCTGCCTCTGCCTCTCCATGGACAACTAGAAGAGCAGTTTCCACAACCTCCCAGGCACCCGAGAGTCTGGGGACATTTTATATAGGCTTTCTGTCTACAGGGCAGGGAAGGGCAGAGTCCAGGCAGACCCAGCCCCTTTTCTGCCCTGCTTTCTCACCATGTGGCTTTCTGAGCTCTGGTTCCTCATCTGCTCAATGGAGTTAATACTTGATTCACAGCGTTCTTCTAAGTACAGGGTATTTTGGGGTGTAGGCTTTCCTTTTTCCTTTCTCACAGTGCTTGACATGGGTACGGGTACCCAGAACATGCCCAGTGACTGACGTGTGAGTGGGGAGATCGATGAGTCTCAGAAAGTGTAAAGATATGGGCATGAAGGGCATTGAGAAAAGTGAAAAAATCTTCTGTGACCCTGGGCAAGGTCAACATTCTGAAGTTTGGGATGTGCTAGTGCTTGACATCAGGGATTGGGCTGGTGACCTGCTGCTAGGTCGGTGGACCTAGGAGAGAAGTGGCAAGGTTGGTGGGCCGTTACCAGGTGTGTGTATACTTCACCTCCCTGTTGCCTGCTGTGCAGGGCGTGGTGTGGCCTCTCCCTTTCCCCAGTGCGTTACTCACATAACTGCACTATCACCAAGGTATGCTGTGAGCAGTGTCGGGGGAAAGCAATGTACAGGGTTGTGGTCCATGGTTCGAGTCATGGAGCCTGGGGGAAAGGAGCTGCTGTAGGAGACAAGTGTGAAAGTGTGGGAGAAAAGAACTGGAAGGAGGTAGATCGTCGCAGGAAAAGCATACATGAACTCTCCCAACCCCATCCAAGAAGCCCTGGGTACATGGGCACAGGGAGGGCAGGTGGAGGGTTTCCTACCCCAGGGAGATGCAGGACTTGAACCACTTCGATTTAAATGAGAAAAGGCAGGGCAGAGCACCCGAGGATATCCCCCTCCTCCCACACCTATTCTGCCCATTCTCCTCTTCACAGAGGAAACCTGAGGCTTTCAGATGCTCAGCTGGGGCCACAATGATGCTTTTCTTTCCAGGGTTGGGGCTGCTGGTGGGACAGATGAAGGAGCATTGTCCTTGGAGGAAATGGACACAGAATC
Organism: Symphalangus syndactylus; assembly: GCF_028878055.3. NCBI lineage: Eukaryota > Metazoa > Chordata > Mammalia > Primates > Hylobatidae > Symphalangus > Symphalangus syndactylus. The sequence goes on from NC_072426.2 coordinate 87,818,893, forward strand.
AGAGCCCAACTCTATCAATGCCATCTTTTTGAGGCTATTTACTGGTCATAAGCTGGGGTATTAATACCTTCCCAGAGGTTGCCATGGGAATTAAATGAGGGAATGCTCTTGAGAGGGCCTGGTGCAGGGGTGGTGCTCTGCAAATCGTAGTTTCATTATTGTGCCTGTGGACGGTATTTGGCTGAGATTGTAGAACCAATCTGGGGCTGTTGGGGTCAAGCATTGGGAGGTGTCAGTGACTCAGAGATGGGGAGCTGTGGCCAGCCTGGGAGAAGGATAGCTCCCACTCACTCTGTGTCAGGAAGCATAGCTCACAGAGCCAAGTGAGGAAAGCCAGATGTGGGGTGCACCTCAGGTGGTAAGAGGAGGGGCTAGGAAAAAGTGACAAAGTGCTCACGATCTCCAGCCAGCCCAGCTGGGGTTGAGAACCGGCTTGCGGTCCAGCACTCAGCTGGAGAGGATGTTAGAGTCCAAGAGAGAGGGGGAGAAGAGGAGGGCTAAGTGCTGCCTGGGCTCCAGATGCTGGCTAGGCACTTTCGGATCTTGTTCAGGAGCAGGGTAAGAGTTCACAGGGCACCTCTCATCTGGGCTGTTATTGGAGCACATGTGCAAGAGCAGCTACTAGTGGCTTTTCAGGAGTGCTGGTTACTGGGCTGATAGAGGGAGGGACAGCCGCTGGTGCTTTCTGCCTGCAGAGTTACTCTTCAGATGAGAAGGCATCTCTTAGCAGCCTGTCGGTAGCCAGTCCACCACTAAGACAGAATGGGCTCCATCCCTGGACCTCTTACACTGGGTGCTTTGGGGGAGAAAGACATGATCTCTGCCCCTGAAGCACCGCCAGACTACACTAGAGAGAGAAGACATACACTCGGGAAGAACAGCGACTACTCGGTTGGAGACTGCCCTGTGCCTAGCGAAGCAGGGTGGGAAAGGGGCCGCATAGCTGCCGCTTCTCTCTGCCCCATGATGATCAAGTGGGACCATCCCATCCAGGCCACCATGTGAACTACTCTTGGATAATTCTGTAACTTGGAGCTTTTGAAGACAATCAAAGGGTCAGAGAAGAATGGCTAAAGCCACCCTTTGGCTTGACAGCCAGGTCATAAATCCAAATGCCTGTGGCATCCAGACAGGGATATTAAGGCAGACAGCAGATGGGCTGTAAGAACTGAGAGTATTGCAGCTGCAGGCACCTGCGGGAAACATCCTTCTCTGAAGAGGACTGTTAGGCTCTGCCAAGATTCCCCTGAGAAGGCCTGGTGTGGTCACTATTTCTTGTGTCTCAAGAGGAGCCAGAAATCTGGACTTTCTGTGAAATCTCTTAGTTTTTAAATGTTTGTAGCTAATTACAAAAATGCTGAACTCTTTGTTGGCCAACTCTGCCTGTGGCAAGGCTGATAAGGCTTGCAGGCTGCCAAGTGGTAATGTCTGATTTATTGCATATATACTATCAACTTAAGCTCATTAACTATGAGAATAGTGTGAAGCGAGCCCTGTTCCCCAGTCCTTTCTTGCTGAGGATAGGCAGTCATTCTTAGCACAGTGGTCCTAGGAGTTCTTATTTCTTATTTCTTTTTTTTTTTTTTTTTGAGACGGACTCTCACTGTGTCGCCCAGGCTGGAGAGCAGTGGTGTGATCTCAGCTCACTGCAACCTCCGCCCCTCCAGGTTTAAGCAATTCTCTGCCTCAGCCTCCGGAGTAGCTGGGATTACAGGCGCGTGCCACCACGCCTGGCTAATTTTTTGTATTTTTAGTAGAGGCGGGGTTTCACTATCTTGGCCAGGCTGATCTTGAACTGCCGACCTCGTGATCCACCGGCCTTGGCCTCCCAAAGTGCTGGGATTACAGGCATGAGCCACCATGCCCGGCCAAGTTCCTGTTTCTTTCCTTGGCTCCTCAAGGTACCAACCCTGTTTTCTGTGATTCCAACATCCTTCTTACTTTTGTTGGTGGGTGCTGACCTGCCTTAGGGGTCTCCCTCATGCAGTTGACCCTTGAACAATGCGGAGATTAGGGGAACCAACCCCCCATGCAGTCAAAAATCTGTGTATAACTTTTGACTCCCCCAAAACTTAACTCCTAAAGCTTACTGTTGGCCAGAAGCCTTACCGATAACATAAACATTTGATCAACACAAATTTTGTATGTTATAGGTATTATATACTATATTCTTATGGTAAAGTAGAGAAAATGGAATTAAGAAAATCATAAGAAGAGAAAATATATTTACTACTCATTAAGTGGAAGCAGCTCATCATAGAGGTCTTCGACCTTGTTATCTTCATGTTGAGTAGGCTGAGGAAGAGGCGGAAGGGTTGGTCTTGCTGTCTCATGGGTGGCAGAGGCGGGAGAGATGGAGGAGGGATAAGGGGAGGAAGGAGAGGCAGTCACATTCAGTGAAACATTGATTGAAAAAAATCCACAGGTAAGTGGAGCCTCACAGTTCGAATCTGTGTTGTTCGAGAGTCAACTGTAGTTGCCAGAAACTCTTGTTCTTCTTACCCACCATTGCTCAAATTCTACCCTAAATGTGAACTGAGCTCTTTAACCATTATAGGCACTTTTGGTCTTTCCTGTGTGAAGGCCAGCTCTTTAGATGGGTGGTGATCATCAGTATTGGTTTGCTCTACCTAGCAGTACTCCACAAGGCTGCTGCTGGTTGTTAACTATCCTGGGACTGGCAGCTTTCAGTTAATGGGTCTTATAGCTTTTTCCTTTCTGCATTTGGGGCACACTGACTCTGCCGGCTCACTCTCTGTGCTGAGGTGGGGAGGGTTTCGGCCTGCCTGACCGTTAGCATGAGAAGTAGCTTCCTATTTAGGGCCTGAGTGGCAAAGGCTTGCCCATTGGCAGCCACGTGGAAGCCATGGTGCTTTTATGTTCTACTGCCAGATTGTCTTCCTCCAGTCCCTGCTGTGGGTGCAGCATGTCCAGGCAGCCTGTCCAGGCCAGTGCTCAGGCATTACTGCATTGGGCCGTGGCCTCAACTGCCATGTTTTTCTAAAACCATATCTCACTTGCAGGGAGGGACCAACCTCACCTTACGATTGCTCCCTGAAGTGCATTGAAAGGGCTATGCAGAGTAGATGCTCAGCAAGTCACTGGCTGTATCAGCCAGGCCTGGAGGGAACTGCCCAGTTCCCCATATCACACCCAGGAGCTCTCCAGAGCCTGGGACTAAGGTTTCCACAAGCTCCCGACCTGGCTCTGTCCAGTTCCCTGTGTGACTATAGGGCACTGCCTTGCCTTTCTGGGTCTCATTTGCCTCTCTTGAAATGGATTCGATATTAATTGGGCAGTGAATATGGACCAGGCTCTGTTCTAGACCCTGAGAATATAAAGGGACTGAGACAGACAAGGTCCTTGTCTTCAAGAGCTGACATCTTAGTGGAGGTGGTGGTCAGACACTAAACAAATAAATGAGTAAACCAAAAGTCATGCGGGTAGTGATAACCTCCATGAAGAAAAATACAGTAAGGTAAGAAGAGAGAGAGTGGTTTGGTGGGGGCACCACTGTAGAGCAGTGGTTAGGGACAGTGATGCCAAGAAGGAGGTGTTTATTGAGAGACTGGAAGGATGTGGTAGAGCCCCCGAAACAAGATCTGCTGCAGAGAGATTGTGGCAGCTGGAATGTCGTGTGGTCGTGAGGCTGGAATGAGCTCAGCACATTGGAGCATCAGTGAGGAGGAGGATGTACCTGGTGCCAGGTGAGCCAGGGGGAGAGTGGTGGCAGGTGACATTGGGGAGGTGTCCAAGATCAAAGCACTGGGGGCTCTCAGGCCTTTGTCAGATTTTGGGTTTGGTGTCAGTTGAATAGGAGGTCACTGGAGGTTTGTGAGCAGGTGAGCAGCATGATCTGGACAGGGACCAGGGTTAAGGTGTTGTCTCTGCCACTCTCTGACTCCATGGGAAGCAGCTCAGGGACACAGAAATCCTAAAGGAATGGTACTCTATAGTTGTCAGCTGACAGCCTGGGAGCTGAGAATGGCTACTCTGGGGAGGTGCTCCCTCTGTCTCCCTGCTTGCCTGGGCCACAAGGCCTGGATGGGTAGCCCCCTGCCTGGCAGCCTCATTCTGGGCTCCCTGCACTCAGGCCGCCTGCATGGGCCCTTGGTGTGGGAAGCCAGGCTGACTCCTGCTTTGTGCCTCACAGAGCGAGTTCGCAGGGGTGAGCTCAGCCTCTTGGCAGCCACCATGGCGGCTTCCTGTGAGGAGCAAGCAATCAGCCTAAAGAGCTTTGCACATTATTAATGTGTGTGCACATGGGCCTGCCTTGCTGCTCCAAGGACTCTCCTTGTGGAAGGGCTGAGAGAGGACGTGCCCTTTTTCAGTGCATCTTTCCTCTTTCTTTCCGCAGGGAATTCGGGGAAGCAGCAAAAGCAACAGCAATAACAAACCCCAACCACACAAACCTTCCGTTCATCACCTAATGAGAATCAGGCAGGGCTGCTACCAAGCCCAGTGCAGGGCCTCACCTCCCCAGGGCTGCGATTTGTTTGCCCTTGTGCCAACAGGTAAACAAATCAGGGATGCCAGTGTGTAGACGTGTGGGTGTGGGGGTGGGTGCAGAGTTTGCATGTGTTCCACCTTTGCCTGCCTGTTTCCACACTGGCCTTTGAAACTGTGTGATGCCCCTACCTCCACCATAAAGGACTCACTGGCATTGTGGGGGATAGTGATATGGGACATCTCACACCACATCCCATTCTTTGTTGCTCCCAACTGCTTCCCCTCCACTCTCAGCATCACTGGTAGGTTCCAGGCTATGGCTCTAGGTTTGGATTGTAGCTTTGCCTTTAGGACAAGGTGGTCTTGAGTAGGTTCCCCTTCTCCTCCTGTGACCCAGTAGACTCCAATCCTCATCCCCACCATTCATTCCAGATCCCCCGGGCACTGGCAGTGTTGGGGTGGAGGAGTAGTCAGGCCTGGCATTGCGTGGAACCAAAACCATGACATGACTGGATTCAAAACTCAAGCAGTTGCCTGGTTCATCCTCAAAGCTGGGCACCTTTCAGAGCCTTTACAATGATGCGTGGGTCCCTGGGTTCTGCTGCTGTGGCTCTGAAGTCCTGTGTCCCTGGACTCTGGACGTGAGCACTGCCCAGGCCCACACGGCAGGGCACTAAGCTGCAGAAAGTGGGGCCCAACAGTTCCAACTGGGCTCCCCTGTTGTCTCCACCCCTCCCTCATGTGTGCCCACACCCCAGGGGTGGCCCTCAGGGTCAGTCCCATCAGAGGTAGCAGTTGTGGTCCAGGCATACTGGGAGACTTCAGAGGCCAATTAAAAGGTGAGGAAAAAATAAATTTATCTGTGAAATGGGGAACACTATTTGCACATTTAATTCAGTGACCAATTTAAAAAATCATGACTGTTTCTTTCTATGAGGGGCAGTGTCCTTTCAAATCTGGCTAGTTTTAGCTTCCAAAGGAAGATAGGTAAAGGGAAGTTGTATAAGCTATCCAGGCACCCAGTGGAGCTCCAGTGCCAGGGAGAGGCTGAGCAGGAATTCCAGCTCCAGGGCTGCTCATTTCTCTTCCAGCTGTTGGGTATTTCTTCCTATGCAGAAGGGGCCATGCCTAGGATGGCCGTCAGCCCCTGGAAATGCAAAGCAAGCACATCCCTGGCTCATTAATTGCTCTAAGTGAATGTGCAAGGAATGATCCTGCTTCTCTGACAGGGTCCCTGGCTCAGCATGTGGTACCTGTCCTCAGGGTAGGGAGCAGGGAACAGTTGGGGCCAGCAGAAAGAGCAGGGTTTTGGGAGTTACTCAGCTCTGCTTACTCTCTGAACCTGTGTCTACTGGTAAAATAAAGAAGCTAGTCCCTGCTCACCCCCAGGGCTGTGGTAAAGTTTAAAGGAGGTAATGTGTGGGGAAGTGCCTGGCTTGGAGTAGGTTAGTAAATGACTGCATTTGTCTCCCTTCTATGGCACAGGTTGCCCTTAGGTCTGTCACTCTGTCCACAGCCAGGCTGTTGTCACTGCTCCCATTTCTCAGATACAGAGACTGAGGCCCTGCAGGGTTGTATTTGGGGCCCTGGGGTATCCAGTGGAACGTTTCTAAAGCAATCAAGGTAAGGAGCAGGCTTGAGGGGAGAGATGTCAGAGCAGGTAAGAGCATATCTAGCCTTTGGAGTTGTTTGTTTGGTGTTAGAATCCAAGCACTGCCCTTATGGCTGGTGGCTGTGGGCAAGTTATAAAACTTCTCTAAACCTTTGTTTTCTTATATCTAAAGTAGGGATAGTGGCAGGACTACATCATAAGATGTGATGAGAGTTTAACAAGACAGTCATTTGAAGTGTTTAGGATAGTTCCTGGTACATAGTAAGTGCTCAGTAAATGTCCCTGGTATTATTGTGGTCATGGTGATAATGACGATTTTGATGGTGATGATGCTGTTGATGGTGATAATGATGGTGAGATGATGGTGATGGTGGTGATGTTGATGGTGATAATGATGGTGAGATGATGGTAATGGTGATGATGGTGGTGATAATGATAGTGAGATGATGGTGATAGTGTGATGATGATGGTGATAATGATGGTAGATGACGGTAATGGTGATGATGGTGGTGATGATGATGATGGTGATAATGATCATAAGATGATGGTGATGGTGGTGATGATAATGGTGATGATGGTAATGGTGATGGTGATGACGGTGATGGTGGTGATGATGATGATTGTGATGATAATTATGATGATGGTGATAATGATGGTGATGATGGTGATGGTGATAATGATGGTGAGATAATGGTGATGGTGATGATGGTAGTGATGATGATGGTGATGGTGGTGGTGATGATGATTATGGTAATCATGATGATAATGGTGATAATGATGGTGTTGATGATGATGATGGTGTTGATGATGGTGATGGAGATAAATGATGCTGAGATGGTGGTGTTGGTGGTGATGATGGTGGTGGTAGTGATGGTGATGATGGTGATGGTGGTGGTGATGATGATTATGGTAATCATGATGATAATGGTGATAATGATGGTGTTGATGATGATGATGGTGTTGATGATGGTGATGGAGATAAATGATGGTGAGATGGTGGTGTTGGTGGTGATGATGGTGGTGGTAGTGATGGTGATGATGTTGATGGTGGCGGTGATGATGATTATGGTAATCATGATGATAATGGTGATAATGATGGTGTTGATGATGATGATGGTGTTGATGATGGTGATGGAGATAAATGATGGTGAGATGGTGGTGTTGGTGGTGATGATGGTGGTGATAGTGATGGTGATGATGGTGATGGTGGTGGTGATGATGGTGATGGTGATAATTATGATTATGGTGCTGTTGATGATCGATGATGACAATGACAACAATGGTGATGACAATGACATTGATGGTGATGATAGGATTGATAATGATTATGGTGATTAAAGATGGTGATTATGAAGACAATGATGACAGTGATGATGATGATGAAGATGATGCAGCTTGTGCTTTCCATCAGAACCACTCTGCCTTTGGCATCACTTTGGCTTTCTCAGAAACACAAGTAACCCAGAGGTCTCAGCTCAATCATAGAATGCCCAAAGTCTATTTTTACTTTATTTGTGGGCTGGTGGGTTGGAGTGAGGTAGGAGTGAGAATTCCTTTCTGTGTGAGGTTAACTGGAGTCAGGATCCCAGGTTCTATGGTTGTGGGGCCTGAATGAATGTTTCAAGAAGACGTTTGAGCCAGAAGCACCAGCACATTGGAGAAGGGACAGAATAGCTTTCTCTGACAGTGGGACCAAGGCTGTGTGGGAAGCTGCAGTTTGCTGCTGGAAGAAGGATCTGAGAGCTGTTTGTTTACTGCAGTGGCTCTGATGTTGGACCTTTGCTCTGGTTATCTATTGCTGTGTAATAAACCACCTCAAAGTTTAGTGGCTTGAAACAACAATCGTTTTAATGTCATTCATATTTTCTTTGGGTTAAAACTTTGGTAAGGGTTAAGCTGGGTGCTTTGGACTCAGAATCTGTAATGTGGTTCAATCAGGACTTGGAGGAGTGAGGGGCTGGAGAAGCTGGAGACTGGCTGGGCAATCTTCCTCTTCATTTGGTCTCTCTGAATACATTAGTTTGGGCTTTGTCAAAGCATGGTGGCTTAATGCTGATAGGATTTCTTATATTCTATGCTAAAGCTCAGTGACTCAGTATGAGGGCTCCAGCAAGCCAGGAGGAAGCTTGGGCCTGTTCATTCCAGACTTCTGGCAGGATCCATGGTTGGAAAGAGGGCTTAACATGGAGGCACTGTGTCCTGTATGTGGCTTTTGCATTATGAACATTCATGATCCTGCCATGTGAGAGTAGCCTGAAAGAAACTGACCAGAGGTGAAATTTTTGTTAAGGTGCAGAATGAAATTGCAACTTTAGGAACAGAGCCAAAGCAGAGCTTGAGAGGTGGCTGGAGGAGAAGATGTGGTAGACAGGTGGAGGCCCAGGAGGAGCCTTCCTGGTCCACAGCAGCTCAGCTTCCCCTCCCTGACTTACGATGTTGTCTGCACCTTGTCATAATGCCTGAGTCTCTCTTGCTTCTTGTGGTTGCTCTTACTTCATGTTATGGAGGGAAATGGAGGCCATAAGGGGATATGCAACTTGAGGATCTCCCAAGAGACTTGAACAGATCCCTCCAGAAACTCACAGGGCCAAGTGTGGTGGTCTGCACTAGGGCATGTGAGAGACAGGTTGTGGCAGAGCCAGGTATGTCGGGAGCCCAGCCTCAAGCCAGGGAGGAGGCATTCTGCTTGGAGGACGGAGGCAGCTGGCAAACCACATGTCCCACTTGGTATCACTCCCCCCACAACAAAGACACTTCTCACCAAAAACTGGTATTTCTAATCCTTGCAATCACAGTCAGAAAATAGTTACATAGAAGGTGATATTTAATATTTATGTCCAAACTGGCAATACCTTGACATTAATTATCCTGTTATAATTAAATCTAGTAATCCATTACATTGCCATATAATGGATGTGGTTATATAGGACTCTAGTGAGGATAATGGAGGTCTGAAGAGCAGAATTTGTAATTTAAAACCCGGGAACAAAAGCCCTGGATTGTTGGCCATGATTTTTCACGCCACCCTTTTTTTTCCAAAGTCATTTACTCATCATTAAATAAACATTTATTGAAGGTTGACAATAGAGAGACATAGGTGAGAGCACTTGTCTGTCCTTAGGGAAAGTAAGCAATCAACGACAATACAGAATAGATATAAGTACAGGGATTGTGAGGGTGTCCTCCAAAGCCAATACATTTGTCCTGGGGCAAAATAAGGCTTTCTGTAGGAAGCACCATCTGAGCTGAGTCTTAAAGGATAGGCAAGGGCCAACCAGAGAAAACAGTGGGGCAGCAAGGGTAGGAGCATAGATGGTCAGAGCATGGGCACTAGAGGAAGTTTCTAGAGGAAAGAGCAATTGATATTTTAATATGGCAACATCAAAAGAGGCATGTGGAGGAACAGGAGGCCAGGCTGGGAAGGACTCCGTATGCCATGCTGGAGGCTGGAATCAGTCCTTAAAACAGTGGGAGCCAGCTGGGCGCAGTGGCTCACGCCTGTAATCCCAGCACTTTGGGAGGCCGAGGCGGGTGGATCATGAGGTCAGGAGATCGAGACCATCCTGGCTAACACGTTGAAACCCCTCTCTTCTAAAATATACCAAAATAAATAAATAAATAAATTAGCCAGGCGTGGTTGTGGGCATCTGTAGTCCCAGCTACTTGGGAGGCTGAGGCAGGAGAATGGCGTGAACCCAGGAGGCAGAGCTTGCAGTGAGCTGAGCTCGCGCCACTGCACTCCAGCCTGGGCGACAGAGTGAGACTCCGTCTCAAAAAAACCCAAAAAAACCAAAAGCAAAACAGTGGGAACCATTGCAGCATAGATGTGCCTCCTCACATCTGTGTTCTTAAAAGCTGTGAGTGGCTTCAGGAAACAGGATGCCCTAGATGGGATGCCTGTGGCCAGGAGGAAGGGCAATGCTAATATTTGGGTGAGCATCAACGTAACATCAAGCTAAGGAAGGGATAATTGGGGAGGAGGAAACATTTTAGAGGAGTATTTTAGAAGTGTGTCCTATAGAATTTAGGGTGAAATTCCAATTTTTTGAATAAACTTTAAATTTTAGGATCATTATGAAGATACTATAGAGAGTTCTCAGATACCCCACACCAAGTTTTCTCCACTTTTAGCTTCTTACATCAGTATAGAACATTTGTCATTATTAGGGACTCAATATTGATACATTATTAACTAAAGTCTATATTTCATTTATGTTTTCTTAGTTTTTGTTTTGTTTTGTTTTTGTGTTTGAGACAGGGTCTCATTCTGTCACCCAGGCTGGAGTGCAGTGGCGTGATCTCAGCTCACTGCAACCTCCGTCTCCAAGGCTCAAGCAATCCTCCCACTTCAGCCTTCCAAGTAGCTGGGACTACAGGTGCACACCACCATGCCCGGCTAACTTTTGTATTTTTTTTTTTTTGAGACGGAGTCTCGCTCTGTTGCCCAGGCTGGAGTGCAGTGGCACAATCTTGGCTCACTGCAAGCTCCGCCTCCCGGGTTCACGCCATTCTCCTGCCTCAGCCTCTCCGAGTAGCTGGGACTACAGGTGCCCGCCACCACGCCCGGTTAATTTTTTTTTTTGTATTTTTAGTAGAGACGGGGTTTCACCATGCTCTCGATCTCCTGACCTCGTGATCCGCCTGCCTTGGCCTCCCAAAGTGCTGGGATTATAAGCGTGAGCCACCGCGCCCGGCCAACTTTTGTATTTTTTGTAGAGACAGGGTTTTTCCATGTTGCCAAGGTTGCTCTTGAACTCCTGAGCTCAAGTGATCCACTGCTTTAGCCTCTGAAAGTGCTGGGATTACAGGCATGAGCTACTGTGCCCAGCCTGTATTTTCTTAGTTTTTACTGAATGTCCTTTTGTTTTGTTTGTCTTAGGATCCTATCCAGGATACCACATTTCATTAGTTGTCACGTCTCCTTAGGCACCTCTTGGATGTGATAGTTTCTCAGGCTTTTCTTGCCTTTTGATGACCTTGATGTTTTGAGCAGTGCTGGTCAAGTATTTTATAGACTTCCCCTCAACTGGGATTTATCTAATGTTTTTCTCATGATTAGATTTGGGTTACGGGTTTGGGAAGGAAGACCATGGAGGTAGTGCCATTCTCATCACACCATGTCAAGGGTACTTACTATTAACATGACTTATCACTGTTGGTGTTGACCTTGACCGCCTGGCTGAGGTAGTGTTTCTCCACTAAAAAATGACACTTTGTTCCCCCATGCTGCTCCTCTTTGGAAAGATCTCACTATTTGCAGCCCACACTTAAAGAGTGGAGAACTACACTCCATCCCTCAAGAGTGGAGTATCTACATCCATTGTTTTGAATTCTTCAGCATGGGATATTCTTTTTTCATTTTTTATTTTTTTAATTTTTATTTTTTTATTTCAATAGGTTCTTGGGGGAACAGGTGGTGTTTGGTTACATGAATAAATTCTTTAGTGGTGATTTCTGAGATTTTGGTGCACCCATCACCTGAGCAGTGTACATTGTACCCAATGTGTAGTCCTTTATTCCTTGCCACCCCCCACCCTTTCCCCCGAGTCTCCAAAGTCCAATATATCATTCTTATGGCTTTGCATCCTCATAACTTAGCTCCCATATATGAGTGAGAACATACGATGTTTGGTTTTTCATTCCTAAGTTACTTTACTTAGGACAACAGTCTCCAATTCCATCCAGGTTGCTGTGAATGCCATTATTTCATTCCATTTTATGGCTGAGTAGTATTTCATGGTGGTGGTGGTGTGTGTGTGTGTGTGTGTGTGTGTGTGTGTGTGTGTATCTATCTATCTGTCTCACATTTTCTTAATTCACTTGTTGATTGATGGGCATTTGGGCTGGTTCCATATTTTTGAAATTGCAAAGTATGCTGCTATAAACACGCATGTGCAAGTATCTTTTTTGTATAATGACTTCTTTTCCTTTGGGTAGATACTTAGTAGTGGGATTGCTGGATCAAACGTTTGATCTACTTTTAGTTCTTTAAGGTATCTCCACACTCTTTTCCACAGAGGTGGTACTCGTTTACATTCTCACCAATAGTGTAAAAGTGTCCCCTTTTCACTGCATTCAAGCCAACATCTATTATTTTTTGATTATGGCCATTCTTGCAGGAATGACGTGGTATCACATTGTGCTTTTGATTTGCATTTCCCTGATAATTAATGATGTTGAGCATCTTTCCATTCTGCTGGGATATTCTAATTCACTTTTTGAAGGTCAAATTAGTTGTGATCTGTGAGGTTAATGGTGGTGGTGGTGATAGTGGTGGTGATGATAATGATGGTAATGGTGATGGTGGTGATGGTGATAGTAGTGGTGATGGCAGTGGTGGTGATGATGGTAGTGGTGATAGTGATGGTAGTGGTGGTGGTGATAGTGATGATGATGGTGGTGATGGTGTTGTTATTGTTGGTGATGGGAATGGTGGTGGTGGTAGGATGGTGTTGGTATTGGTGGTGGTGGTAATAGTGATGGTGTTGGTGGTGATGTTGTTGGTGTTGGTCATGATGGTGATGGTGATTGTGGTAATGGTGGTAGTGGTGGTGGTAATGATGGTGGTGATGTGATTGCCGTGATGATGGTGGTGATGGTGGTGATGGTGTTGGTGTTAGTGTTGGTGGTGGTGATAGTGGTAGTGGTGATAGTGATAGTGATGGTAGTGGTGGTGGTGGTGATGATGATGGTAGTGATGGTGTTATTGGTGGTGCTGGTAATGGTGTTGGTGATGGTGGTGTTGGTGGTGATGGCAGTAGTATTGCTGATTGTGGTAATGGTGGTGGTGGTGATGGTGTTGTTATTGGTGGTGGTGGCAATGGTAGTGGTGATGGTGGTGATGGTTGTGATGGTGATGATGGTAGTATTGGTGATTGTGGTAATGATGGTGGTGATGGTGATGAAGGTTGTGATGGTGATGGTGATTGCAGTGATGGTGGTGGTATACAGGCTAGCAGGAGAGGACTCAAAATTTCCCTGAGAATCATTCTTTGGGCCACCTCTGCCTCTCTGGACCTGGCTCCAAGGGACAATTTATTTGGTGGTGGACTGAAGACTTGTGCTACATTCTGGGCTGGCAGGTGAATAAGGCTTGGGTTTCCTTTTGGTGAGCCTTAGCTCCTGGCCACATAGTCTGTCCTCAGGCTGCTGGTGCTCCTCTCCCCGTAAATGGTGGTGGTAGGGGGCATTTGATTTAACTTAATTAAATTCAAGTCAACCCCACAATCATTTTTTGCATGTTGCCTTTTGCTTGTGTGTCAGATCTAGGGCTCACCTCTGGAAATAGATGAGTCAGAGGTACTCTCAGCTCTAGAGAAGCCCACCACTTGTGGATGGCCATCTTTCTCCCACAAGCAGCCTCTGGCCCTTTGGCCTCTCTCTAAGACAAGTTGAACTTGGCCACCTGATCCTTCCAGCTGTTTGGGAAGGGCAGCTTCTCACCCTGGACTCCTCTCTGAGTGCTCATCTGGGGAGTTGCGGGAGAGAGCAGCCTTGTTGCTGTTTGAGTATCTGCCTGACAGATTCTAGGGGTAGAGGCATTGCAGATGTGCCTTGGCCTTAACACTCCAGGCTCAATGTTTTCCAGATAGCTGTTTTTCGTGTTATTCTATTGTTTGTGTGAAATAAAATTTTGTAAGCACTGACTACAGCCAAGAAAGTGACCACTGCACTCGGTTGATATTTCTGCTGTTTACTCTTGAGCTATTAGAAGACATACAGTCACGCATCACTTAACGATGGGGATACATCCTGAGAAATGCATTGTTAGGCGATTTCATCATTGTACGAACCCCATAGAGTGTACTTACACAAACCTAGACAGTACAGCCTACAACACACCTAGGCTTTATGGTACAGCCTATCGCTCCTATGCTACAAACCTGCATAGCATGTGACTGTGCCGAATGCAATGGTAACACGGTGGTATTTGTATATCTAATGGTATATGTATATCTAAACACACCTAAACAGAAAAGGTACAGTAAAAATTCAGCAATATAATCTTCTGAGACCACTGTCTTATATGCAGTCCATGGTTAACTGAAATGTTGTTAAGCAGTGCCTGATCGAACACATGTTTTGGCCTCCCAGGTAATAGCCCAGCAGGCTCCTTCTGCCAGGAGCAGCTGGGATGGGGATGGCCCTGTGTGCTGGGGTCGCTGGCTCTGTCGGTCCTTTTAGGCAAGTAGATCACCTCACGGGTTAGCAGAATGGCTAAGCAAATGGGTCAGGACCCAGGCTTGAGTTGGAATTCTGTCTAATCACCTCTTACTAACTGTAGAACCTTAGGTGAATGCCTCACTGTTTTCACCTGAAAAATGGGGGTAATGAGATTACCTACCTTGTAGGTGGCGGATTAAAGAAATTAGGACGTGTAGAGCACTTAAAGGTGTGCCTAGCACATTTACCTAGGGATGTTAGCTGCTATTGTGTTTAACATAGGCAGGAGAGACTTGGGACTTAGGGAACTGAAGAGTAGATTCCAAGTTTTCATTCATCTGTTCGTTCATTCATTCATTCATTCATTCATCTATTGTTTCATTCATTTGTAATCCAAATATAAGTAGTGGTGCCTCATGCAGCAGTGGTGCCCCAATGTCCATGTAGAGTCACATTAGAAAAAGAAAGTAGTGGCATGCAAAGCAATCCTTTAGTGGAGTTCTTTGAAGAATTTCAAAGAGGATCCTTTTCATAACTCACAGCCATGCTTCTTAGAATACTCCTGTTTCTGTCCCTTCTCCTTGTCTCTCACAAGCTGCTGTCTCCCCAAACTCTCCAGATATGTTACCTTTCATAGCCCCTGGGAGCGCTTGCTTCTCCTCCCTGCTCCTCTTTCTGTTCCTCTTTCCCCCCCACAAAACTCCAGGAAGCCTGAGGAAATGGGGAAGATACATGGGCCAATACTGGATCCCAGGAGCAGGCAGGGAGAGAGGTAGATTCTCACCTGCTGTCACTACATCCCTGCTGATTGCCTCCTGTGAGAGTACCTGTACTGGGTGATGGAAATGCAGATTTATGATGGAGCCATGCCCTGGAGGAGACCATGGCATCACAGCTCTGTGCCTGCTGACACTGGGAGGAGGGAGCTTGCCAATGCTCTGGTTCTACCAACTTCCCTCCGAATAGCTCTGTGTCAGATGACAGAGTGTGGAACTCAGTGGGGTTCCAGTTAGGGCTTGACCTAGGAGGTTTAAGGGGCTTCTTTTTCTCAGAAGACAGGGGAGAGGGAAAGACAGGAGGAGTTGAGAATGTTTCCAACTGGCAGGTCTGCAGTCTGAGGGGAGCTGCCTGGCCTTCGGGGGTCGAGCTGTCAAGAATGCAGGCTGTGGCATCAGTCAGATCTGAGCGCAACTCCCAGCATCTCCCAGACCCGCTGTAGGACTTGGACAAATAATGTGACCTTCCTGAGCCCTGAGTTTCTTATCTGTGGGGTGGAAGTCATGTTCTCCTTCACAGAGCTGTGGGAGCACTGGCAGAGGAACAGTTAGAGGGCAGTTTGTGGTGTTCCCTGACTGCCACCTCTCCACTGCCTTCCCTGTCCATTCCCCAGGCTTGTGTCCCTGGAAGAAAGCATAGATCACAAGCTTAGTTCCTCCAGGAAGGTGCCTGCCTCCACATGGGGGCCCCATGGATTTAGCCTGGCCTGGAGTCTCCAGTTTACCCCTTAACAGGAGCCAGGAACGTATACTGCACTCCATGTCTGGTGGACACCTGTGCTCCATCTGACATCCCCGCCCCACCCTGTGCAGAGAGTCCCTGCTGGGGAATGAGGCCCCACCCTCCCTCAGGGGGTTATGATCCCACCGAGATGGAGGAAACCAACATGAATGCCGTGGACTCAGGTGCTTAGAAGGATGCGCATCTTTCCACTACACAGGCTCCAGCAGTGGCCTCTGCTTACAAACCTCTGCACATGGGGAACTCACCATCGATTAAGGAAACCTATTTTGTTGTTGGGTAGCTTGAAGTGAGAAAATTACCTTATGTTAGGCAAAAGCTGTCCTGTGGCTTCTACCCATTAGGTCTGGATTGGTGTTCTTGGGCTACATGGCAATTTTACTTTCTTTTCCCGTCAGCCCCTCGGTTATCTGAAGATAAGTGGATGAACTTTGTGGTCTTCTTGGTAAGCCCAACCCCACCAGCTCACCCACGGGCCTGAGTTCATCAGTAGTTACTGAGCACCTCCTGTGTGTCAGATGCCCTGAAGCTCTGCAGGGTGTGGGGGTCTGGCAGGGGGTAAACGAGGCGAGGCCACCACACCTATGGAACTTGCATTTTATGTGAGAGAGGGAGAGGCAAAAAAGCAAAATAACATCATGTGGTGAAGAGTTCTGTAAGGAATTAGAACAGAACCATGTGATGAGACATGACTGGGGCTACTTTCGGCTATGTGACCACTCTGACTTTTCAGCTAACATCTGATTGCTGGAGTCAGGCCTGAGAAGGCCTTTGCTTTTGTAAGGGAGACCTTTGCCTTTGCAAGAGTCCCAAGATGGAATTAAAACTGGCCTGTTAGAGGAACAGAGAGAATGCCTGTGTGGCTTGAGCTTAATGAAAGGAGGGAGGCAGCAGCGTGGTGGGATCAGAGAGGTGGGTGAGAGAATGCCACCTGGGGTTATGTGGGCTAGACAAGGAGTTGGGGTTCTATTTTAAGTGTGATGGGAAGTCATTGGAGGGTTTGTATAGGGCAATGACATGACCCATTTCCTCTTTAGTGAATCCTCTGGCTGATCTGTGAAGAACCTTTAAGAAGGCAAGCATGAAGGCAGAACAAATATCATTGCATGCGTCACATGAGTAAGATCCTTAAAGCCTCACTTTAACAAGTATGGGACAAATCAGAGGCTAAAGGTCTAGTCTCTGGCAAAGGCTGGGGTCATTGAGGGCTTCTGAGTCTTGTTACTTTAAATACCCAACTTCTAGGGGTGTCTTCTACTCATAAACTTTGTGTGCACCTTTTCCCCCCTAATTCTGGGTAATCCTGGCCAATGTAAAACATGCATCCCTCAGCCAAAGCCCCCAGGCTGTGAGCGTGGCCAGGCTTACGGGGAGAAGAATGCTGCATGACACCACCTCATCAGCAGTCCCTGGAGGTGCCTTGGTTCTCATGATGTATCGTTAGAAAACATATCAGTGGAAATTGCTCTTTCATCTTCATCAGCATCACTTTTATGTTGTGGAGAAGGCCCGTCCTCATTAGGAGCTGAGGAGGAAGTGAGATTTGCAGCAGGAGCCCCCTGGCAGACACCACAATCATAACCCCCACCCCCACCCCTGCTTGGCCACAGTTGTCATTAATCTGTATTTCACTCTTGCTTTCATCCTTCACTTGCTGTTTGTCATTTTTGGAGAAGGATCCTCTCTGTTAGCACATTTGGAACCTATTTCATTGCTGAGGAGAAGGGAACAATACAGGTTTTCATCTCAGACTAATTATGCCTCCAGTACACTGATGCTAAATAAAACCAAGGGAAAGGTAATTGGAAATTCTTGACGTGACATTCACAGCTTTGAGAAAAACAGATGTTCACTTGAGGAGCTAGGAAGAGAATACATATCCCTGTGACTGGCCAATGAGATCATTTCCAGGAGGTTTTGAGACAGAGCCAGGCCACGCCTCATCCTGCAGATGTGGCGTGAAGAATCTCTGCTGAGCCTGCCTGCTCCTTGCAGGACCCTGGCTTGACCTGGGGTCCTAGGTCCCAGCACTGTGTCCCCTGTCCCTAGTCCTAGGGACGAGGTGATCTGTCCTCACCTGGGATGACTCGGACAACTCCTGTGTTGAGTCACCTAAGACACTTTGTGGCAACTCAGGTCTAACACCTGAAAGTGCCTACCTGCAGCCTTGCCTCAGCCACTCACTAGTGTGGGACTCTGGGCCTGGACTGTAGCCTCATGGTGGCCCATGTCTTTATTGTCGGTTGGAGACTACACCTCATTAGATTCCTGGAGGACTTGGACAAGACAATGTCTATAATATTCCCAGACCATGGAATGTCATCCAGAGGTTCTGTTTCTTTGCAAACAATGGCACTTTCCAGCAGGTTAAGGCTGCACCTAATCCTCAGTGCCTCTTCCTATCAGTTTGAGTTCTTTGACTTCCTTCAATGGCATGACTGATTGGACCAGCCAAACATTGGTATCTGTTAGCCTGGGAAGCTGTGAACACCAGATCCTCATCCTCTTTCATGTGAACACTTTCACCAGGTGCAAATAATAATGAAGGCAGTTGAGTGTAGCTTGGGTTAACCCCTTTATCCCTCCAAGTCCCTTATATTCCACCTGTTAAGTGGGTGACAGCTCTTGCCCAGTTTAATTTATAGGACAACATATATTAGGGAACAGGTGTCCTTCCCTGAGATACATACAGGTATCCTTCAGGCTAGAAAATACTCTGGATCCCAAATAACTTCAGTGATTGGGGCAAAATCATGTGTTGCAACTATTCCTGATGTGTTGCTTTCTCTGTCCAGGCCAGGAGGAGGTCTTTAAGGTCAGTGGCTGGGCATGGTCGATTGGATGGTTGCCCCAAGTTCTTCACACAGCCCTGCATCCACATGCTTGCTATGTTCTCATGGTGGGTGGATTTTAGTAGGGAACTAAAAACCCTGTGACTTGCTGTGGCCAAGGGCATGTAGGCAGAGATGACAACCTTCCAGTTCTGAGCCTGGGTAAAAAAAAGAGATATTGGATGTTTCCACCTGTCCTCTTGAGTTTCTGTCACCTTCATGTTCTTGAAAACCTGCTGGTCCAAGGCAGATGAGAAACATAAGGGGCTTACAGGAGCCACTGAGCTGAGCTACAAACTTGCAGTGAGGAGCAGATCTGCCCAACCAACCCACAAGTCTGTGTGAATAGATGATGCTTGTTTTAGCTACTGAGTTTTGAGCTGTTTGTTATGCAGCATTATTTTGGCAATTGCTAACTGATACACTGGTCTTCATTTGTGTCTGCATTCTCCACATCCAGCAAATCTGTGCCTGGCATAGAGGAGGCTCTTAGAATTGTTTACTGAATAAGCACATGAATGAATGAGTGAAGAATTTTATTTCGTTGTTAAATCTTATTGTGTTAATTCTTTCTTTACATTGACACACATGGACACTCTGAACCTGAGGGTCCTCTGGGGTGCCCACCTCATCTGATTAACTCTTTCCAAGTTTTGTTAGGATGAAAGCTATGGGCTAGCCTCTTTCCCAATGTTACAACTGGGAAAGAGAGGAAGAAGAGTGGTGCCTGAGAGCAGACATGGAATGCTAAGCCTGGTCTTGGGATGGCTGTCTCAGTGATGGCCTAAGGAGGGCAGTAGTGAGCCCCAGGCTTCTGGGTGGTAGAGGCTGGAAGTCCCCCTGATGCCCAGCTTTCCCCCTATTGCCTCTCCGCAATGGTGCCCTCCTTCTCAATAGGTGGCTGCTGTAGGGAGTTGTTCAAAGAGGCCTGTGGTAGGTGTTCTGCCCCAAGCCATCTTCCCCTCTTCCTGGGCCAGCCAGCACAGACATACCCAGGGCCAGCACAGACAGACCCAGGAGCCCTTTCCGTTTCTCTCTAAAAAGCAGAGCCACATGGTAGAGCAGGGAGAGAAGTGGACGTGGGATGGGTGACCCTGGGGGTGAATAAAGAATGGAAGGCCGGGTGCGGTGGCTCATGCCTGTAATCCCAACACTTTGGGAGGCCGAGACAGGTGGATCACCTGAGGTCAGGAGTTCGAGATCAGCCTGACCAATATGGTGAAACCCTGTCTCTACTAAAAATATAAAAAATTAGCTGGGCTTGGTGGCACGCACCTGTAATCCTAGCTACTCAGGAAGCTGAGACAGGAGAATTGCTTGAACCCGAGAGGCAGAGGTTGCAGTGTGCCAAGATCACTCCACTGCACTCCGGCCTGCGTGACAGAGCAAGACTCTGTCTCAAAAAAAAAAAAAAAAAAAAATAGAATGGCAGAGTTTAAGATTTATTGGATGCTTACTTTGTGCTAGGCCCTTGACATGCATTTTTTCTTTACCTGTGAGGACTGCTGTAGCTGAGGACACTGAAGCCTAGTGAGGCTGGACCACAGAAGCAGGATTTGGACCCCAGCCATCTTCCTCTAGAGTTCCAGCTCTCGAAAGCCCGTGGTCTCACCCTGGCCTGCACGTTAGAATCACCTGGAGAGCTTTCAGTTAGGATCAAGGCCCAGATCCCATCTAGACCAACTAAGTGAGATCCCTAGGGAGGAGGCCAGTCAATGAGATGCTTAGACATCTCCCCAGGTGATCTGATGACATAGGCCTTCTGTGACCCGACTATCATGCTATGTCCAATGGCAGGCCTGGCTTCTGGCTGGGGTGTGCCTGCAGTGGCAACCTGGCACAAAGCAATGTGTGTGGTTGTCCTGTGGAGTTGAGACATGAGAGGGAGCCAGCATGGGCTTGGGGAGAGCCCTGTTTGGCCACTGAGATGTTGAGGGAGGCCATTGTTCCTCAGCCTGATGACAGCAATTCCTAGAGCCCATTAACAAGGCCCCTTGTGTTGGGGGCCCAAGACCTGTGCTGAGTTTTGTAAGCCTTGTTCACCCTGGGCGGTGGCGGGAGCATATCATCATCTCAACACTCAGTGTTTCATTTTCTTTGCACATCAGATTTGCTCTTTCCTTCTGTTGTTCACCATGTCTTATTAGCTGCTAGGCTGAGGCCCTCGCTGGAGTTAAGGGAATGGTTGTTTTGTCTTACAGAGGAGGGAAACTACCTTGAAGCAAGACAAACAGGAGAGCAGATACGTGTTGTGAAACATACTCAATCTATAACCATGGCTGGAAGAACGTTTGCTTAAAAAAGGGTCAGGAGAACAGAAGAAAAGGTCGATGAAGGGAAGGTGGAACGAATGTTTGGGTTTCTTTAATGTGGGAGGTGTGCAGGCTGGGGTGCAGTGAGAACTCAGTGAAGGCAGCACACGCTAGGGATGGCAGGGGTTGGGGAGGGGCTCAGAGAGGGAAGCCGGCCAGGGTGGGCACTTATGAAAGCCAACCTCGGTGGGGTCTGCCCTAAGACAACTCAGGAAAACTGAGTGATCGAAACACAACTCCAGACTCACAGGCATTGGTGGGCCCTGAGGTGCCTGGGCCTTTTTCAAAACATGCTGGTGAAATTCTCAAAGTGATCAAAGACCTCTCTTGTTAAACATAGGACCTGCAAATCAAAGGAAGTGGGAAATCAGAAAGACTAGAAGGGAGGCAAATAAGGAAATGCAAACAACCCCAAGGAGAAAAGCAGAGCAGAGTCTGGTGCTGGGGATGGGGTGTGAGGGCTGGCGCTGCTCCATCCCAGGGATTCTGCTCTTTTGGGGAGATGGAGCTCCTTCTGGAATATTGCGTGTACATGTGTGTGTGCACATGTGTGGGTGTGCACGTGTATGTGCATGCATGTGTGAATACCTTCTCTCATGGAAGTTTCCAGTCCCAGAGGAGAAAAATAGGACAAAGCTCCATTCCAAGCAGGCAGAATAATAACAGCTAATACCTTTTGAGGCTTATCACTTTTCTGAGCACTTTTTGTGTTTATCTTGTCGAATCCCCTAAACTCCACAAGTTAGGGTTTTGTTAAAATCCCTATTTTATTTGGGGAAGCTGAGATGCAAAGAGGTTATATTGAAATGGGAAAAGTTCTCTTGTCCCCCTCGCAGGGTGTGTGATGGGGGTGTGGCTCACTTCTTCAGTGCCCCGCTGCTCAAACCTCTAGGGGAGCATACAGATGGGCAGGCTGTGGGGCTCTGACCCCATGGCGATGTCTAGGAGTGAATGTTTACAGCTCCTGAAACCCCAGTGGGCATGTGTTACAGGGTGCTCTCTTAGTTTGCTGTCTATAGGCAGCTTGTGTTAACCAGCTCAATTAGACCCTCTACCTTGTCGCAAGGACAGAGGGCTTTCTGTATCCTGGGTTCTTGCCTTGGTGTACTGGAAGAATTGGATCACACGTGGGCTTGGAGAATGAGTGCAAGGTTTTATTGAGTGGAAGCAGCTCTCAGCAGATGGGGGAGCAAGAAGGGAGATGGTTTTCCCCTGGAGTCAGGCTGTTTGGCAGCCTGGGTTCTCCTCTGAGTGCCCTGGCTAAATTCTGTGTTGTTCTGCTGGTCAGTGGCTGGCTGGCCTCCCGGTACCTGCTGAAGTGCTCCTCTAGACGTCCAGCCACCTGTGTGTTCCCCCGCTGATGTGCTCCTCTCAACATCCAGCTGCCTGTGTGTTTGCCTCTTAGGGTCTCAGCATTTTTATGGGCACAGGATAGGGGCATGGCAGGCCAGGGGAGGTCTTGGGAAATGCAACATTTGGGCAGGAAGACAAAAATGCCTGTCTTCACTTAGGTCCACGGGCACAGGCCGGGTAGTGGAGCCCTGGCCAGGGACCACGCCCTTCCCTTCCCTTCCCCCGTTCTGTATCATTTAAAGGGCCCATGCCCTTCCCTTTCCACCTCCTGTATCAATATAACTAGGCCAAGATTTGGGCCGCCCTGTGGAGTTTGCCACTGACACTTGTGAGGCTAGTACATTGTACCTGCCAAGGTACACCCTTCAGATCATGGTCCTCATGGCTGTGCATTGTTATCAGGGCACACCTCGAGCAGTCAAAGGTCTCCAGCAGAATAGCTGTTTGGGCCAGGGCAGGGCCACAGGGCTCCAGGTTCCCTCCCAGAGCAGCTATCGGGCAGTGAGAAGGCAGCACCTGGATAGGATGCAGGTGTGCCATGGTGCCACCTAAGGCAAAGCGCTAATACTCAGTGAGCTGTCACCAGGCCTAATGTCTGGGTTCCAGGCTGGGCTTTCCTACTGTGCCTGCACTGGGAAAGCTTCCTTTTCCTAGACTTGTTGTGCAGGATTTGTGTCACTTGGTGTTTTCCGTAGGCAGGTCTGGCCCTCACTCTCCACAGGAGTCTGGATTCTGTCACTACAAAGACCCATCTAGGCTTCTGATCTAGAAGTCCTCTTGTAAAACTTCACCTCTCTCCTCACCTCCTCCTTGTTGTCAATTCATTTTCCTCTTCACCCCTGGGCTCCTTCACCTCCCCAGCTCCATTCTCTATCCCATCTTAGCTGCCACCTCCAACGGCCTCATCCTGGAGCCTGCCCAGTCCCGGAACTCTCCACCAGCTGCCATGCAGTCCTGCCCTTCATTCCCTTGCTTCCATAGACATGCCCTTGCACCTCACCAAGACCCCTCTTCTCACTGCACATTCCTGATCATCTCTGATGATCAGGAATCAGAGAAGTGAATGACTTGGCCCAAGTGTGCAGCCCAGAAAGAAAAGTTTGACTTGAACTCAAGGCTCCCTCCTCCCATCCCCACACCTGGAGCTGGCCCCTCCCTCTATCCCTACACCTGAAGCTGGCACCTCCCTCTATCCCCACATCTGACGTCGGCCCCTCCTCCCATCTTCACACCTGAAGCTGGCCCTTCCCTCTATCCCCACGCCTAAAGCCAGCCCCTCTTCCTGTCCCCACACCTGAAGCAGGCCCCTCCCTCTATCCCCACACCTGAAGCCGGCCTCTCCCTCTATCCCCACACCTGAAGCCGGCTCCTCCCTCTATCCCCACACCTGAATCTGGTCCCTCCCTTCATCCCCACACCTGAAGCTGGCCCCTCCCTCTATTCCCACACAGCAAGCCTGCCCCTTACACTATCCCCACACCTGAAGCAGGCTCCTCCCCCAACCCCCACAACTGAAGGCAAGTTTCCTTCCATCCCCAACACCTATTTTGCTTATTTTAAAAGCATGTGACAATGTCAGGAAGAATTTTATAACCTTACTGCATAGCCTAGTCATTGTTTTTGTTTTTTGTATTCTTCTCTGAACATATGTACACTGATTTTATATAGAGATACTCATAATCTAGATGGATTTTGTGTTCTGCTTTTTTGACCTAACATCCTGGGATAAACATTTCCTGTGTGGTTGCAAAGCCTCTCTAATCATCATTTTTAATGATTGTATTGAGATGAAGAATTGTTGTTGCATACCCTACCTAATGTTTCCTGTTATTGGACATTGTGACTGTTTCCAATCTTCAATTTTTTTTGACAGTGTTCAGTGTAAACCTTCATGTGCAGTGTTTGATTTTTCTCATTTGGATTATTGCTGACAGGAAATTTCCTAGAGCAGGAGCAAAGGGTCAGGGAAGGACAGACACTTGGGGAGCTCTCAGACCCTGGAGCTCATGGTCCCCAAGACCGTGGTCTTGGCTGCCATGCTGAGCAGTGGATATTACCATCCTCCTTTGCAATTGGGAACACTGGCCTTTCCAACATCTTCTCTCACAAGGTGTCCTCTCCCTGAAGCAGCCCCCTTCCTTTTGTCCCCCTTGCATACCATGGTAACTCTACCATCATTTTCCTCTCCCCATCGCGGCTCCTCAGGGCAGCATTCCTGGGTGACCTGTGGTGCCCAGGCCGGTTAGACACATGCACAGTGCCTGTGCTTTTCCCTCAGGGTGCAGACTTCACTCTGCAATGATCTGTCTGTCACAGGCGTATTTCACTGGTGATAGTCTCTCCCCTAGATTCCAATCTTTGCTGGAGACGGGGGATGGCCATCTTTCTCTCCACAGTGCCAGCTCTGGTGCCTGGCGCACAGAAGAGGCTTCAGTGCTTGCTGAGTGGGGAATGAAGGCTCCTTGTGCCCCGGACACTGCTGGGGAGGGGCAGCTGGCCCCTAGGGCTCTGCTTTCATTGAAGAGCGTGTTCCCCACCCAATCTAGATGTATGCCTCAGAAGGCTAGGACTCAAGTGTGGGAATTGTGTGAGAGCCACAGGAGGCAAGAACAGCCAGTGCTGTGTGTTCTGAAGAGATAGCATGGTGCAGAATCAAACAGGGCATCTGTAACAGAGAGGCTCTGTGCTCCACAACTGTGAGACCTTGGCCAGAGTGCTACACCCTCTGGGCCTCAGTTTCCTGGTCTCTGTGATGGGCAGACTCCAGGCCTTAATGGACAGGCATAACCTTGCCCACCCTCACTGTCTTCTTGGGCAGACTGAAGCTATCCCAGTGCCTAGTTCATGCAGCTTTTTCCTCAGGTATTTGGGGTAACAGTTCTTGAGAAAACATGGCTCGTTAAATTGAAAAGTGCTTCTCCAACTTCCTGGGAAAGAGGATGGCACTAACCCGGTCCAGATCTTCAGAGCCACCGTAAATCACTTCCTTAAACATCCCAAACTTGGGTGTAATTATGTGAATATATAATGAAGTCAGAAGTGGGTAGGATTGATTTGTCAGGTGAATTAATCTCCACAGCAAGTAGAGGCACACGGGGGCATGAGGCTTGTCACAGCCTTGTCACCTGCTGCAGGCTTCACTGGCTTCCTGCTCTCAATGCTGCACCTTTTGCCCCCCTGTCCTCTGTCATACACCCCAGGCGCTTCATCAGCCATGCGTGAAGGTCCAGTGCACTGTCTCAGGCCGGGTCCTGGGAATAAGATATCAGGCTGAATTCAGCTGGACCTGACCATGGTGCATGCTAGGGTGTGGGTTTGTGTCCAACATTGAAGGGACAGAGGCAGAGCCCTGTGGTCTTGAGGGCCTGGGGGGTGGGGCAGCTGGGCCAGGCCCTATGGAACAAGGCAGGAATGACTCTGGGCATTCAGTCTGCCGAGGATTGCCCCTGATGTATGGCATGGAAATGTTCTCTGGCCGCAGAGGAGCTGGTGCTCCCTTTGTGTCATGCTGCCTGTCTGCTGCCAGCTAGGGCTGGGCCTTGTGAAGCACTGAGCATGGTGGGCATGCACCTGTCTGGGCCATCCTTGCAGCAGGGACCTTTGCCCTGGGAGGGAATCCTATGCCCTGGCTAAGCAAGTGGGTGTGAGTTGTGCCCCTTGCAGGTTGGAGGAAACAGGTGTGGGATGCCTGTGCCGGGCCTTCTCGTGGGTGTCTGGCCACCCCTGCATCTGCTGAGGCCTGGCTTCCAGAGTTGGAGGGAACTTCACAGATCAGGCGTGGTTGGGTCTGGGGTCCCAACTGCACCTGGGGCTCTGAGCTGGGCTGGCCAGCAGCTTTGTAAGAGGAACTAGCCCCTTCTACCTGCCAGGTTTGGATTTGAACCCTGGTCAATATGTCTCCAAGCCTGTTCTTGTTAAAGAACAGGGTGGGCAGAGAGTGGAGTGGTGCCTACCCTGTGGGATAAGGCACCCACCTCTCTGCCAGACTGGAACAAGCATGCACATGTGCACCCTTACACATGTGTGTAGCTGAAGAGAGTCTGAAGGCCACATTAGAGAGCCATGCTTATGAGGGAAGTGCGGCAGGTGGAGCTGTCCTCCTGAGGCCAGGAGGAAGAGTTGTGATGAATGAGATTGGGTGGCAACACCATGAGGGCTGTGCCCAGCATCCATCACTGGATGACTGATTGATTGCCCCATGTGCAGGGTTCAGCCCAACAGTGGTTAGTAATGATTCTCTCTCTCTTCAGTGACATGGTTGGGCCAGGGGAGGTGGGCAGTGTCCCAGGTTGGCCTTACCCTCTGTCCTTGCTACCCTTGAGGTACAAGGCACACACCTTTCCTAAGGGCCCCGCACTGTGGCAAACATTTAAGAGCCATGGCTGGAGCAGAATGTGAGATGCTATGGAATGAAGGGGAGCCTGTTCCTGTCCCCCAAGAAGGCATTGCATGAAGCAGCATCAGGAGTCCTCTTCCTCTGGGGCCTGTCTGCAGATTCACTGCTTGTCCACATGGGCTCCAGCTCCCATGGCTGACGCTTGCTCCGGGGAGCCTAGGCCTGTGGACTGGGGGTGCAATTGAGCCTCCTTACATGGCATAATGTGAATCTAGCCCTGGGCACTAAGCTGAGGCTGAGAGGGTGGCAGGGGACTGTGGGCCTCATCACAGGCTCACAGGGAATGACTGGGGGCCTCAGAATTCCCCACCTGGGCCCTATAGGGAATTGATGGCCAGCTCTGGCCTCTGGCCCCAGGAGGTTAGCCTCAGGTGACAGAGTGGCAGCTGACTCTGGTGCTGTCCTCTGTCCTGGCTCCACCTCTGTGATGCACACAGGGGCTTAGTGGGCTGACCAGTGAGGGGTGTGGCCCGAGCTGCCAGCCCCTTCTGCTTGCCTGTGCTGACTTTGTCCTCTTGCTTTCCTGCTGTATTAGTCCATTTCATACTGCTATGAAGAAACACCTGAGACTGGGTAATTTATAAAGAAAAAGAGGTTAAATGCATTCACAGTTCCACATGGCTAGGGAGGCCTCACAATCATGGCAGAAGGTGAAGGAGGAGCACAGGCATGTCTTACATGGCAGCAGGCAACAGAACGTGTGCAGGGGAACTGTTCTTCTATAAAACTGTGAGTTCTCATGAGACATATTCACTATCATGAGAACAACATGGGAAAAACCTGCCCTCATGATTCAATTACCTCCCACTGGGTGCCTCCCATGACATGTGGGGAATATGGGCACTACAGTTCAAGATGAGATGTGGGTGGGGACATAGCCAAACCATATCACCTGCCCTTCCATAGGCCTCGCAGTCTGGTTTTGAACAGAAAAAGAGGTTTAATGGATTCACGGTTCCACATGGCTGGGGAGGCCTGGCTCCCGTCCCCTGGGCCTCTTGGCACTGCTCCCAGGTAGGGCCTTTCCAGGACTGGGCACGTTTATGTTGTGGGGATCAGGCCTGCATTCCTCCTTAGAGGAAGAATGATTGTTCTCTGTTTAACATAAAGCAAATGGTGTGGCAGTGCCAGGCAGGGCTCTGGAACACCAGCCCCAGTTTTCCCTCTTAATGAGTAGGCATGGGGTAATGCCTTGTCACCACTAAGCCATCTCTGTGAAATGGGCCTGTGACCCTTTCTTCAGCTGCCTAGGCCCAACGTCTTGGTGCTGTCTTTGCTGCTTCTTCCTCACACCCCTCATAATTAGTCCATTAGCAGTTCTGGCACCATGTGTCTGGATTCTGATTACTTCTCACCACCCCAGTGGCTATGTCCCTGGTCTAAGCCATCGCTGGCATCAGCCTCCTGACCTGCCTTCCTGCTTCTCACCTTGCTCCATGCAGCTTGTCATTCTGAAGCAGCCAGAGTGGCTCTGTTAAAATTCCAGCTGATGACGTCATTACCCTGCTCAGAGTCTTCCTGTCTCACTGGGGTAATAGCTGTAGTCCCTGTGTGGACAAAGTAGGGCAAACACACTTCCTGGTCTATGAGGGATGGTCCCCACTTATGCCTTTTGTTCCAGAAGAAATATTCGTTCTCAAAATCATCCTGGTTTGCTCTTTGTGAATGCTTATAGCAGCTTTGTTGTAATAACCCCAAACTGGAAACCATCCCAATGTCCTTCAGCTGGTGAATGGATAGCAAACTGTGGTACAGCCGTACAATGAATATTATTCAACATTGAAAAGGGAGTTTGAGACCAGCCTGAGCCCCATAATGAGACTCTGTCTCTACAAAAAAATAAATAAATAAAATAAAATTAGCCAAGCCAAGCATAATGCATGCCATGTAGTCCCAGCTACTCAGAAGGCTGAGGTGGGAGGATCTCTTGAGCCAAGGAGATTGAGGCTGCAGTGAGCTATGATTGCATCACACTGCACTCTAGCCTGGGTAACAGAGCAGAGTGAGACTCTGTCTCAAAAAAAAAAAAAGGAATAATAAAAAAACAAACCAGGAACAAATTACTGATACACACAGCAACATGAGATGATTCTCAAAAGCATATGCTGAGTGAAAGAAGCTGCACTCAAGAGGCCTCATACTCCATAATTTCAACTATGTGATGTTCCTGAATAGGCAAAACTATAGGGGCAGAAAACTCATCGGTGTTTTCCAGGCCTAGGGATAGGAGGATTCATTACAAAGAGAGCCATAAGGAATTTCTGTGGGCAATGGAGCTGTTCTATATCTTGATTATGGTGTTGGTTACATTACTATCTAAGTTTATGAAAGTCATAAAATTATACATTAAAAATAATGCATTTTGCTGTGTAAATTACACTTTGATTTAAAAAGCAAGTCCTAGTTAGGGTGATAAATTATATGGTCACTCAACCTCTAACATCTTACCTGATTCATCCTCTCTTTGATGTCATCTCCTGCTGCTCCTCTGCTGGATCTCATTCCAGCCACCCAGGCCACCTTGCTGTCCCGTGAAGATGCCAGATGGACCCCTGCATGTGGATCTCTATACTTGTTCTCCTCTCTGCTTGGAAAAATCAACTTCCAGATAGTCATGAGCCCCTTCTCTCTCACTTCCTTAAAGTCTTTACCCAAAAGTCCCCCTATCAGTCACCAGTGACCACTTAATGGTGCATAACAAACAGCCTCAAGTCTCTTTGGCGTCCAGCATCTCATGCACCCTACAGGTTGGTGGAGGTGCCTCATCCAGGCTGGGCTTGGTGGGCTCTACTTCCAGCTGTGGATCTGCTTGCCAGCATCTCGGCAAGGCCAAGATTGGAGGAGCAGCAGCTACCCAAGAGACACTCTCTTTTGGCCATGGCACAAGCACAAGAAGACACGTCCTGCATGTGCACATTTCAAGCTTTTGCTTGTGCTGTGCCAGTTAACATCCTATTGGCTATAGCAAGTCGAGCTGTGCAGTATATGCCACCCATGGGGAGGGGAGTGGATACTACCAATAATCCAAACAATCCCCATCACCTTCCCAATGAGGGCTTCTCTGACCAACGTGCGAAAACTTTAGCCCCCAGCTTGCCGTTTTCTTTCCCTCCTCTCTACTTTATTGCTTTCCTAATGCTCCTGACTGTATAACTTATTATACATTTCATTGATTAATCTTGTTTAGTTTCTGTCTTCCTCTCACTGGAGTGTAAGTTTCACCAGCGCACAAGGACATTTATTGGTTTTTTTTTTTTTTTTTACTCTTATATCTCCAGCACCTAAGAAAAATGCTCAGTAAGTATTTGACTAAATGACTGAATAGGGTTATGCTAAGAATTTATTGAGATGATATATGAGACATGTTTAAAATACAGTCCTACACACGAGAAGTGCTCGGTAATTGGAGGCTGTTATATTCTACAGCTTGCATGCTGTTGGGAGAGTCAAGGCTCAGTTATGTGTGTGATTACAATACTTTGCACAATAAGCCTTTGAAGCCAGATCTGCTTCAAGTTTGGCTTCAGAGACAAGGCGTTGAGGCATGGAGAGGCTGTTACTTGCCCAGAGTCACTTGGTGAGGCAGGGTCTCTTTGCCCTGAAGCTCATGCACTTCTCCCCATGCTATGCTGCCCCCACACCTTCCTGCATGCTAGTTACCAGGCTCTGGCCTCCTTCCCTGCATCAGCATCCCTGAGGAGTCAAAATAACTGATGATATTAGAGCCCCAGCCCCATGAGGGTGCTGAAGTTGACCCCAGATACCCCTCCCAGTTATCTGGAAGCCAGTTGCAATGCAGGGCCTCTGGAACACTGAGGGCTGTCCTGCGTCACCCCCAGGCATCAGTGGCCCCTGTGCATGGAGACCCCAGAGAAGCTGCTCTCTGCAGACTCTGAAGCAGTCGGACCCTGAGGATGGACAGATGGCTGGGCCTCTGGTCGGAGGAGATCACAGACACACATGCTCAGGAAAAGCCTAGGCCCCTCCTGCCAGGGGAGAGTCACAGAGGGAGGGCTTGATGGATGGGATGTGGGGAAATTTCTGAGAGTCATTCCATTTTGTCTGTGACCCCTTATGGATGACATTGGGTTGGAGGAGCCAGACTGTGTTCCAATGTGAAACTTCAGAAAGATGAATTTGACCTTGAGTGGCAGATTCTACCCTGGTGAAGGGACAAGGGCCTGGGTCATGGCACTTCTCGGTGCCTTGTACACACGTCTGTGAGGGCCCTGCCATGATGATTGGCTTGTAGTGGTATGTTCGTCTGTTTTCTCTGCCAGACTCTGAACTCCTGGTCTGTGTATTTCCAATGCTCATCAGGATGCTTGGCCCCAACAGCATCTGCATGTGTTTGTGAAATGAAGGATTTATAGAGCAGTCACCATGGGCAGGCACTGTGCTCACCACCCCTGATCTGTGATTCATTTGACTCTTACTTGTTCCAGGAGGAAATTGCTGTTATCCCTGGGGATGGCAGAGCTGGGTTATAGATGTGGACTCAAAACCACTGTGCTACCTTGTCCCCTGAAATTGAAAGAAGTTCTGGTACCAACACTGGTGGTTAGTGGTTATGTGACCCTGGAAAAGCCAGTGTAATCACTTTGGACCTTTGCTTTCTGCTCTGTAAAATGGGGATTACGAATCCTATTAGTTCTACAAAGAAGAGGGTTGTGAAAATCAAACCAGAGTGTGCTTGTGTTGAGTGCTCTTTAGGTCTGAAATTTTATTACTAATGTTATTTCAAGTGGGCACTAATGGCAGTCAATAAATAGGGGAGTTGTAGCAGAAGTGTGGCAAAAGAGAGGGCGTAGAGAAGCTTAAGTATGACACCGATCATTTCCAGTAGGTAAATGTGCAAAGAACATGATCAAACAAATCACAAGAGGAAATGCAGCTTGTTAGCAAACATGGAAAACCACTAAAACTTCAATTGTAATCAAAGCACTGCAAATTAAAACAGGATGCCATTTTTCACCATTCAGTTAAAGAACATGCAGTGCTGGGAAGACTTTGGTAAAATGAACACTTGCCCGTAACTTGGTGGAGATGTTCTGGAAGATAAATTAGTGATGAGTGTCTGGAACTATAAAAATGTTTGTACCTTTTGACCCGGTAATTCAATTTCTAGGAATCTCTCCAGAGGGATTATTCTAAGGAAGCTTTCTGCATGAAGTTGTTCAAAACAGCTGAATAAAAAATGGATGATAATCTAAGGAGCCAATGTTAGGGGTGTGGTTAAGGCAATGACGGTATCCAAGTTATAGAGGATCCTGCAGGGACCCATGAGTGCTTGCCACATCGCATCAGAAGACTGTGTAGGCTCTAAGGGAAAAGCAAGACTCAAGAATGCACATATTTTATTACAACTATGTAAGATTCTGTAGGGATCTTTGCATAGAGCCAAATCTGGAAAGAGGTAAAACAAAAAATGTTAACAATGGTTGTGTGATGGTGGGATGAATATGGGTGATTTAAGATCATCCTTTTAATAGTAAGCATTAGTCCTTTCATATCAGAACCATAATATGGTAACTATATTGACTTGAGGATATAAAAGGAGGCCTGGATGCCACTGGAATAGAGGTGCCATGGTTAGCAAAACTGAGTCAAGAAACTACTTATCTTGTGTGGTACTTTTATCTAAAATCCACTTTGTGGAAAACAAAGGGATGATTTCTGAAGATAAGCCATGCTGGAAAATAACCACTCGATTGTATTTTCTTCATATCTGGAATTTTTTTTTGTTTCACATTCGGTTATTTATTACTGTCTCTTTTTCTCAAGAAGTGATTGGAATGCTTTTCTTCTGTTGAAAAACAAGAGAAAGTTATATTAACTTCAACCATGATAGATTCACATGCAGTTGAAAGAAAACCACTGTCAAGAGTTCAATATGTATCTGTCCACCTTTTCCCACATACATGGTGTCATATAGTTATTATTTATTCTTTTTTTAAAACAAAGACTGGGTTATAGTATGCATTTTCTTTTTTTTTCATTTAGCTATATATCTTGGGCATTTTTCTATTTGAGTTTGTATTAAAGTTCTCCAGATAAAGAAAACCAATAGGATATAGATAGATAGATGATAGATAGACAGATAGCTAGCTACATAGGTAGGTAGACAGATAGGTGGATAGACAGATGGATAGATAGGTGGTAGATAGATAGACGGTAGATAGATGATAGATAGATGAGAGGGAATAAAAGTGTTCCTTTTACCAGTCTCCCCAGCACTGCATGTTCTTTAACTGAGTGGTGAAAAATGGCATCCTGTTTTAATTTGCATTGCTTTGATTACAAATGAAGTTTTAGTGGTTTTTGATATATTTGTTAATCCCCTAATAAATCCTCTCTCATCTGTCTATCATCTATCATATATCTATCGTCTGGGATTGGCTCACATGATTATGGAGGCTGAGAAGTCCCATGACAGGCTGTCTTTAAGCCAGAGACGTTGGGATGCTGGTAGTGTGGCTCGGTCCAAGTCTGAAGGTCTTAGGACCAGGGAAGTGGATGGTGTCACTCACACTTTAAGGCCAAAGGCCTGAAGACCCAGGGGACCACTGGGGTAAGTACTGGAGTCCAAAGGCTGGGAAGCCTGGAGTTGTTGCCCAAGGACAGTCCCTTTGAAACTAAGACCTCTAGGCCAGCAGAGTGTAAAGTTGCGGTAACAGGCAGCAAAAATTTTGCTAGTGGGTCACTTGGGGTAATGGTAAGTGGTGCCACTCCCATTTCCACCCCTTGATTCCTGGACCCGTGAATCCTGGCTATGGAAGAAACAGTACCACATATTGGGTGCTGATTTAGAGCATATACAGCCTTCTGGAGAATGTTGTCCCAGCCCTGCAAGGTACCATTGCCTAGCTGGTGGTGTAACTAAGTATTTAGAAGACTATCCCTTCATTCTATCAAGCTGGCTGCTTCAAGATGATGGGTAACATGGTAAGACCAGTGAATTCCATTAGCATGAGCCCACTGCCACACTTCTTTGGCTGTGAAATGAGTTCCTTGGTCAGTAGCAATGCTGTGTGGAATACTGTGACAGAGGATAAGTCCACGGATGGTAGCTTTTGCAGAAGCATTGTGTGCAGGCATAGCAAATCCGTATCTGGACTAGGTGGCTCTTCCAGTAAGGGCAAAATGCTGCCACTTCTCTGATGGAAGTGGTCCAATATAATTAACTGGTTGAGCAAGATTGTGCCTTTAATGGAGATAAAACTATGGAAACATTTGTGGGGCTGGAACAGTCTGTGGTTGTGGGCAACTCCTTCAGCCATTATTTCTTTTTTTTCCATAAGTTATTGGGGTACAGGTGGTATTTGGTTACATGAATAAGTTCTTTCGTGGTGATTTGTGAGATTTTGGTGCACTCATCACCCATGTATACACTGCACCATATTTGTAGTCTTTTATTCCTTGCCCCCTCTCACTCTTCCCACCAAGTCCCCAAAGTCCATTGTATCATTCTTATGGCTTTGTGTCCTCATAGCTTAGCTCCCACATATCGGTGAGAACATATGACTTTTGGTTTTCCATTTCTGAATTACATCACTTAGAATAATAGTCTCCAGTCTCATCCAGGTCACTGCAAATGTTGTTAATTCATTCCTTTTTATGGCTGCATATATATACTACAGTTTCTTTTTTTTTTTGAGACGGAGTCCCGCTCTGTCGCCCAGGCTGGAGTGCAGTGGCACAATCACCGCTCACTGCAAGCTCCACCTCCCGGGTTCACGCCATTCTCCTGACTCAGCCTCTCCGAGTAGCTGGGACTACAGGCGCCCGCCACCACGCCCGGCTAATTTTTTGTATTTTTTAGTAGAGACGGGGTTTCACCGTGGTCTCGATCTCCTGACCTCGTGATCCGCCCGCCTTGGCCTCCCAAAGTGCTGGGATTACAAGCGTGAGCCACCGCGCCCGGCCTATACTACAGTTTCTTTATCCACTCGTTGATTGATTGGCATTTGGGTTGGTTCCATGATTTTGCAATTGTGAATTGTGCTGCTATAAACATGTGTGTGCAAGTACCTTTTTCGAGTAATGACTTCTTTTCTTCTGTGTAGAAATCCAGTAGTTCGATTGCTGGATCAAATGGTAGTTCTACTTTTAGTTCTTTAAGGAATCTCCACACTGTTTTCCATAGTGGCTGTACTAGTTTACATTCTCACCAGCAGTGTGGAAGTGTTCCCTGTTTACCACATCTGCGCCAACATCTACTTTTTTTTTTTATTTTTTTTTTATTATGGCCACTCTTGCAGGAGTAAGGTGGTATTGCATTGTGGTTTTGATTTGCATTTCCCTGATCATTAGTGATGTTGAGCATTTTTTTCATATGTTTGTTGGCCATTTGTGTCTTCTTTTGAGAATTGTTTATTCATGTCTTTAGCCCACTTTTTGATGGGATTGTTCATTTTTTTTTCTTACTGATTTGTTTGAGTTTGTTGTAGATTCTGGATATTAGTCCTTTGTCGGATGTATAGATTGTGAAGATTTTCTCCCACTCTGTGGGTTATCTGTTTATGCTGCTGACTGTTCCTTTTTCCGTGCAAAAGCTGTTTAGTTCAATTAATTCCCAGCTATTTATCTTTGTTTTTATTGCATTTGCTTTTTTGTTCTTGGTCATGAAATCCTTGCCTAAGCCAGTGTCTAGAAGAGTTTTTCCAATGTTATCTTGTAGAATTTTTATAGTTTCAGGTCTTAGGTTTAAGTCCTTAATCCATCTTGAGTTGATTTTTGTATAAGGTGATAGATGAGGATTCAGTTTCACTCTCCTCCTGTGGCTAGCCAATTATCCCAGCATCAATTGTTGAAAATGAATTAGGGAGGTTTTCTTTCCCCACTTTATTTTTTTATTTGCTTTGTCAAAGATCAGTTGGCTGTGAGTATTTGGGTTTATTTCTGGTTTCTCTAGTCTGTTCTATTGGTCTATGTGCCTATTTTTATATCAGTACCATGTTGTTTTGGTGGCTATGGCCTTATAGTATAGTTTGAAATCAGGTAATGTGATGCCTCCAGATTTGTTCCTTTTGCTTAGACTTGCTTTGGCTATGTGGACTCTTTTTTGGTTCCATATGAATTTTAGAATTGTTTTTTTTTTTCTAATTTGGTGAAGAATGATGGTGGTATTCTGATGGGGATTGCATTGAATTTGTAGATTTCTTTTGGCAGTATGGTCATTTTTACAATATTGATTCTACCCATCCATGAGCATGGGATGTTTTTCCATTTGTTTGTGTCATCTGTGATTTCTTTCAGCAGTGTTTTCCTTGTAGAGGTCTTTTGACTCCTTTGTTAGGTATTTTATTTATTTTTTGCAGCTATTGTAAAAGGGGTTGAGTTCTTGATTTGATTCTCTGATTGGTTGCTGTTGGTGTATAGAAGAGCTATTGATTTGTGCACATTAATC
Source organism: Symphalangus syndactylus (assembly GCF_028878055.3). Classification (NCBI taxonomy): domain Eukaryota; kingdom Metazoa; phylum Chordata; class Mammalia; order Primates; family Hylobatidae; genus Symphalangus; species Symphalangus syndactylus. The sequence continues at coordinate 87,854,936 of NC_072426.2, forward strand.
TTGTATCTGGAAACTTTGCTCAATTCTTTTATCAGTTCTAGGAGCTTTCTGGAGGAGTCCTTAGGGTTTTCAAGGTAAATGATCATATCGTCAGCAAACAGTGACAGTTTGACTTCCTCTTGACTGATTTGGATGCCCTTTATTTCTTTCTCTTGTCTGATTGCTCTGGCTAGGACTTCCAATACACTATGTTGAAAAGGAGTGGTGAGAGTGGACATCCTTGTCTTGTTCCAGTTCTCAGAGGGAATGCTTTCAACTTTTCCCCATTCAGTATTATGTTGGCTGTGGGTTTGTCATAGATGGCTTTTATTACATTAAGGTATGTCCCTTGTATGCTGATTTTGCTGAGAGTTTTAATCATAAAACGATGCTGGATTTTTGTCAAATGGTTTTTCTGCACCTATTGAGATGATTGTGTGATTTTTATATTTAATTCTGTTTATGTTGTGCATCACATTTATTGACTTGCATATATTAAACCATCCCTGCATCCCATTTATGAAACCCACTTGATCATGGTGGATTATCTTTTCGATATGTTGTTGGATTTGGTTAGCTAGTATTTCGTTAAGGATTTTAGCATCTATGTTCATCGAGGATATATCAGTCTGTAGTTTTCTTTTTTGGCTATGTCCTTTCCTGGTTTTGGTATTAGAGTGATGCTGGCTTCAAAGAATGAATTAGGGAGGGTTCCGTCTTTGTCTTTCTTGTGGAATACTGTCAAAAGGATTGGTACCAATTATTCTTTGATTTCTGGTAGAATTCTGCTGTGAATCCGTCTGGTCCTGGACTTTTTTTTGTTGGTAATTTTTACCATTTCAATCCCGCTGCTTGTTGTTGATCTGTTCAGGATATCTAATTCTTCCTGGTTTAAGCTAAGAGGGTTGTATTTTTCCAGGAATTTATCCATCTCTTTTAGGTTTTCTAGTTTATGTGCATAAAGGTGTTCATAGTAGCCTTGAATGATCTTTTGTATTTCAGTGGTATCAGTTGTAATATCTACTGTTTCGTTTCTTAGTGAGGTTATTTAGATTTTCTCTCTTCTTGGTTAATCTTGCTAATGGTCTATCAATTTTATTTATCTTTTCAAAGAACCAGCTTTTTGTTTCATTTGTCTTTTTTTTTTTTCAATTTCATTTAGTTCTGCTCTGATCTTGGTTATTTTCTTTCTGGGTTTGGTTTGTTCTTGTTTCTCTAGTTCCTTGAGGTGTGACCTTAGATTGTCTGTTTGTGTTCTGTCAGACTTTTTGATGTAGGCATTAAGGGCTATGAACTTTCCTCTTAGCACCACTGCCTTTGCTGTATCCCAGAGGTTTTGATAGGTTGTGTCATTATTGTCATTCAGTTTGAAGAATTTTTTAATTTCCATGTTGATTTTGTTTTCGACCCAATGCTCATTCAAGAGCAGGCTATTGAATTTCTGTGGATTTGCATGGTTTTGAAGGTTCCTTTTGGAGTTTATTTCCAGTTTTATTCCACTGTAGACTGGGAGAGTACTTGATATAATTTAAATTTTCTTAAATTTATTGAGACTCATTTTATGGCCTATCATATTGTCTATCTTGGAAAAAGTTCCATGCACTGTTGAATGTGTATTCTGTAGTTGCTGGATCGAATGTTCTGTATATATCTGTTAAGTCCATTTGTTCCAAGGTATAGTTTAAATCCATTGTTTCTTTGTTGACTTTCTGTCTTGATGACCTGTCTAGTGCTGTCAGTGGAGTATTGAAGTCCACCACTATTATTGTGTTGCTGTCTATCTCATTTCTTAGGTCTATTAGTAATTGTTTTATAAATTTGGGAGCTCCAGTGTTAGCTGCATGTATGTTTAGGATTGTGATATTTTCCCACTGGACAAGGCCTTTTACCATTATACACTGTCCCTCGTCTCTTTTAGTTGCTGTTGCTTTAAAGCTTGTTTTGTCTGATATAAGAATAACTACTCCTGCTCTCTTTTGGTGTCCATTTGCATGAAATGCCTTTTTCCACCCTTTAAGTTTATGTGAGTCTTTATGCACATAAAGGTTTGGTCGTTTAACATAATCCCAGACTTCTTGGCAGCTTTGTTCATATTTTCTTATTCTTCTATCTTTGTCTTTGTTGGATTGGGTTAATTCAAAGACCTTGTCTTCAAGCTCTGAATTTGTTTCTTCTACTTTTTCAGTTCTATTGCTGAGACTTCCCAGAGCATTTTGCATTTCTAAAAGTGTGTCCAAAGTTTCCTGAATTTTTTTTTTCTTTAAGCTAACTATTTCCATGAATAATTCTCCCTTCATTTCTTGTATCATTCTTTTGTATTTCCTTGCATTGGGCTTCACCTTTCTCTGGTCCTTCCCTGATTGGCTTAATAACTAACCTCCTGAATTCTTTTTCAGGTAAATCCAGGATTTCTTCTTGGTTTGGATCCATTGCTGGTGAACTAGTGTGTTTTTTTGGGGGTGTTGAAGAGCCTTGTTTTGTCATTTACCAGAGTCGGTCTTCTGGTTCCTTCTCATTTAGGTAGTCTCTGTCAGAGGGAAGGTCTAGGGCTTAAGGCTGTTGTTCGGATTCTTTTGTCCCATAGGGTGTTCCCTTGATGTAGTACTCTCCCCCTTTTCCTGTGGATATGGCTTCCTGTGAGCCAAACTGCAGTGATTATTGTCTCTTTTCTGGGTCTAGCTACCCAGCGAGTCTACCCGGCCCGGAGCTGGTATTGGGGGTTGTCTGCACAGAGTCCTGTGATGTGAACTGCCTATAGGTTTCTCAGCTATGGATACCAGCACCTGTTCTGGTGGAGGTGGCAGAGGGTGCAATGGACTCTGTGAGGGTCCTTAGCTTTGGTGGTTTGATGCTCTATTTTTGTGCTGGTTAGCCTCCTGCCAGGAGGTGATGCTTTCCAGAAAGCATCAGCTGTAGCACTGTGGAGAGGGACCGGTGCTGGGCGGGGCTGTAGAACTCCCAAGGTTATATGCCTTTTGTCTTCTGCTACCAGGGTAGGTAGGGAAGGACCATCAGGTGGGGGCGGGGCTAGGCGTGTCTGAGCTGACTCTCCTTGGGCCAGTCTTGCTGTGGCTGCTGTGGGGGATGGGGGTGAGATTCCCAGGTCACTGGAGTTGTGTACCTAGGAGGATTATGGCTGCCTCTGATGAGTCATGCAGGTTGTCAGGGAAGCAGGGGAAAGCCGGCAGTCACAGGCCTCACCCAACTCCCATGCAAACTGAAGGGCCGGTCTCACTCTCACGGTGCCCCCTACAAGAGCCCCGAGTCTGTTTCCACATAGAGCGCGAGATGGGCTTGAAAATTTGCCCAAGGCTATCTGCCTCCCACCTGGGAAAGAAAAGGGCTTGGTTCTTGCCCAGCCAGTGAAGTCTGCACACCAGATTTGCGCCCTTCCCCAAGTTCTGGCCAGGAGTCTTCTCACCCGGTTCAAATTTTTAAAAAGTTCAGCTAGAGAATTCCCTCTCCCTATGGAGTTTTACCCCCTGCTCCTCTGTCCGCCCTCCCGATGGATCCCTGTGGTGCCAGGAAGGAATGGGCTGCTAGGGGACCCAGTGAGCTCCCAGGGCCTTTCTGCTGCTTCCTCTACTCCTGTATTTCACTCGGCCCTCTAACTTGACTCAGCTCCAGGTAAAGGCGGAAACTTCTCCCAGAAACAGACCTTCAGCTTCTCCAGTGGGGGTGTGTTCAGGAGAGGAGGGTCTCCCTTTCCCACTTCCGGAGTTGGGATATTCACAGTATTTGGGGTGTCTCTTGGGTCCTGCAGAAGCAGTTTGCTTCCTTCAGAGGGTCTGTGGGTCCTCTTGGGATTGCTGGTTTGTTCTTGCAGTCAATCTGGAGCTAAAATTCACAATGCAAGCGTCTGTATTGCTCTGTCCAGAGCTGCAATCTTGACCTGCCTCCTGTCCGTCATGTTTCCCTGTAGCCATTATTTCTTCAAGTACTTTTTCAGCCCCATCTTCTTTCTCCTTTCCTTCCAGGACTCCAGTGACACAAATGTTAGATCTTTTTTTTTTTTTCATAGTCTCACAGGTTCCTGAGGCTGTGTTCATTTTTTAAAAATTTCAGTCTATTCTGTTTCTGTTGTTTAGACTGGGTAATGTATATTATTGTATCTTTTTATTTTTTATTTTTTAAGGCATAGTCTCACTCTGTTGCCCAGGTTGGAGTGCAGTGGTTAGAGCTCAGCTCACGGCAACCTCTGCCTCCCAGGTTCAAGCAGTTCTCCCAAGTAGCTGGGACTACAGGTGTGCACCACCATGCCTGGCTTTTTTTTTTTTTTGGCATTTTTAGTAGAGATGGGATTTCTCCACGTTGCCCAGGCTGGTCTTGATCTCTTGGCCTCAAGCGATTCCCCCACCTTGACCTCCCAAAGTGCTGGGATTATAGGCGTGAGCCACCACGCACGGCCATATCTTATAGGTCACTGATTCTTTCTTCTGTCTCATCTTTCAACTGAGCTTTATTTTTGGTTATTGTATTTTTTAGTTTTAAAATTTCCAGGCTGGGCACGGTGGCTCACGCCTGTAATCCCAGCACTTTGGGAGGCCAAGGCAGGTGGATCACCTGGGGTCAGGAGTTCAAGAGCAGCCTGGCCAACATGGCGAAACTCCATCTCTACTAAAAATACAAAAATTAGCCAGGTGTGGTGGTGTGTGCCTGCAGTCCCAGCTGCTTCGGAGGCTGAGGCAGGAGAATCACTTGAACCTGGGAGGTGGCGGTTGCAGTGAGCTGAGATCACGCCATTGCACTCCAGCCTGGGTGACAAGAATGAGACTCCGTCTAAAAAAAAAAAAATTTTTTTTGTTTGGTCCTTCTTTATATATTGTATTTCCTTGCTGAGATTTTCTTTTTTCATTTGGCTCAAATACATTTGCAATTGCCCATGGAAGCATTTTTATGCTAGCTGTTTAAAAATTTTTGTCAGATTGTTCTTTATGATTTCATCATCCCAGCACTGGAATCTATTGATTGATTCAGTTTGAGTTCTTCCTGGATCTTTGTGTGAATAGTGATCTTCATCTGAAACCTGGAAATTCTGGGGAATTACATTATGAGGCTCGTGGGTCTTCCTTATGCCTTCTGTTTTATCTGGTTTCTTCTGATACTACTCTGGCAAGGCGGTTGCTGCCTCATTATTGTCAAATGAGGGTGGAAGTCCAGGTTCTCTTCTTGGTTTCCGTTGAAACCTGAGGTGGAGGTTCTGTGTTACTGCTGGGAAGATGTGGAAGTTCTAGCTCCCTACTGAGGCCACCACTGACCCCTCCCTGGCTGGGAGAAGTAGGGATGCATCGTTACTGCAGATGGCCTCCACTGACACCATGTAGGGGGGCGGTGTGTTTGGGAACTCTTTATGGCAGTGGTGTAAGTTCTGACTCTACACTAAACCCTTTTGGACATGACCCAGCTGGGCAAATGGGGACTTCATTTCAGCCTGGTGAAGATGGGGAGTCTGGGGTCTGCACTCGGGCTTTGCTGGTGTGGGGGAGGTGAAACCACACTTCCTTTCTGGAGTGTTTGGCTGGAGTGTGGTGGCAATTATCTGAAAGTTTTCTGTCTTGGTAGCCTACCCCTTTCCTGGACCTTTGGCTAGAGAGAGCAGGACTTCTGTTGATAGCATTTTTTTTTTTGCCTGCATTTATTGATCTTTCTGGGTTGCTGAGTTTTCTGCTGCAAGTCTGCAAAATATGAGGCAAAAAGAAAACTCCAGACCTCAACATCATGTCATTCCTCAGGTCCTGAGGTCCTGAGCTGGTCTGCCTTCTTCTCTCCATTGAATAATCCCCAGATTCTTCTTATGTTTGTTTTCTGTACAATGTTTGGGCTTTTTAGTTATACTTAGTGGGGAGAGTAAGGAAAAAGTATGTCTACTCCATTTCCCTGGGAGCAGAAGTCCTCACTCTGGCCTGCCCTCAACCATGAACCCCCAAAGTTTTCAGCTGAAGTTCATCCCAGCAATCTCTAATTTGCCCTGGAGAAGCGGAGTCACTGTTTCAGAGCTGGGATCCCCATGCTCTCTGGGACGTGACAGCTGTTCTTTAAGCAGAGAGATACAAAATTACTGAAAGTACAGTTGCTCATTTTTCAAACATGTTTAATGACAGAATACATTTACATGCTAAACAAGTATATCTGGATTCTAAGAAAGTATTTAAGGAATCTCAAGTGGGGGATATTTATTTAGTTCTGAATTAACAGATGTGATCTCTCTCTCTCTCTCTATCCCTGTCTCTCTCTCTTTTCCTTCTTATTTGCCTTTTATCCCATTGTTATCTTTTAATTAAACAATTCCTTCACAGGATGTTCCTTCATTGAGAATTATTAAAGATTTAAGGCTTCCTTTATCAAACAGCGGGCTGTGTAATTATTATATAGACTTTACATTTGGCTCTGGGGAAACTTGAGAATTGCGTGAGAGAAGGTGCTTCATTAATTGGTTGAGCAAGATTGTGCCTTTAATGGATACAAAGCCACGGAAGCGTTTGTGGGGCTGGAACAGTCCGCGGTTGTTGGCGAGGACAGAGGCGGCCAGTGTTGGGGGCTCTGCAGACAGTTCCTGCTTCTGCACTGACTGTAGGACGTGCTCTGCATAAGCAGATAGAGGACAGAGGGGGTGGGGAGGAACTAGCACTGTAGGGGCCTGCCCCAGAGCTGGTGGCTGCACCACCATCCTGAGCAGATCCATGAAAACTTAGGCTGCCTTTGCACAGTGGGGTCTCAGTGGTCGCGGGCTGGGAGGGAGGTGGGCCAGCAGCCATGTGGTAGGGAATGGGAGCTTCTCTCTTGTGCTATCTGTGCTGGGCTGCATATCTCTGTGATACTGGGAGATTGTGTGGACAGGGACCCAAGGGTGTTCTGAGCTTTCCTTCTGTTAATGAACAAATTAGTTTGTTGTGCTTATTGGACACATAGGAGTGGCCAGTGAAGGAAAACAGAAAAAGCTGGCCTGGTCTCTGTCTTGTCAGTTTTCACTCTGGAGGGGAGGCAGAAAACACACACATACACAGACACACACACACACAGACACACACACACACTTGGATCTTCTTGTAGAGACACAGGTATAAACAGTCTTAGAAACAACCTATCACAACAGGTCTGTACATACACATACACAGACATCCCAGACTCACACACACAGACTCCATTATGCAGACACCCACAACACACACACACACACACACACACACAAACACACTCAAACCCACATGTACATTCATGCCATATACTGGCATACTAACATATTACACATAGACACGTAGATGCTCAGACACAAGAGCTCCCCCGACAGACACACACACACACACACACACACACACACGCATCCATCTTCTAATATAGAGGTGAGCATAGAGGCAGGATGGAGAAGACCCAGATGGGAAGTGTGTATAAGTGTGTATAGCCATTACAAAGGAATCAGAAGCTTGTATTGGTTCCATGCCCCATGCCTTCCATGTAAATAAATTCATTTTTTAACCCTAAACTACTGGTAATTTTGTCTCTAGAGACTCAGATGTGTTCAATCCTTTGACATACACAGGCAAGAAAGCAAAGGAACTTAAAGCAATGATAGTGCATGTATGTACAGCTCTTGAGTTTGCAATGAGTTCAGCCAACTTTTAGTGATGCTCAACTGCAGGCCCGGTGGAATGTCCTGGGCATACAGCTGTGAAAAAGATGAGCTCCTTCTGTTCCATGAGCTCCTGGACTTTCAAAGTGAAGTCATGTTCAGGAGCCTGGGGGCACTGACACACACACAAACACCAACACACACTGTGCACACACACATATCTGTGCACATATGCACACACGGACACTTGCACACAAGTGCACACCTGCACATGCCCATGCACACACATGGACACTTGTGCACACTCTTGCACATATACATGCACACACATGCTTGCACACACATACACACTTGCACACACAGGCACACTCAATTCTTTCATTTGCTTCTTATAACCCCCTGTGGACTCTGCAGAACCCTCAGACAGGTGTGGCTTTGAGTTCCAGCCCTGTCGCTGACTGTGTGATGGTGGCACTCAGTCTCCTAGGCTTGCTTTCCTCATCTGTAGGGTGGGAACAGTCATTCCTATTTAAAAGCAATCTCCTGATAGATCCAATAAAACAATGGGTGCAGAAGTGTTTGGCAGATCATCTTCATCTGTTCATCCATTCTACAAATATTTTTGACTCCTAAGTGCCTAGTGCTGAATCTGGGTGCCAGGCCAAAAATAACAGACAAGAGCAGACCCCAGCCCTCATGGAACCACAAAGTAGAAGGAGGAGAGATAGTAAATGAATAAACAGAGATGGTATAAGTGGAGCAGAGAGTTGTGGAGGGTGGTGAGTTCTGTGGCAGGAAGGAGCCAAGGGATGTGATGGAGAATAGCTAGGTGGTCAGGGAGGGCTTCTTGGGGGTGGTGATTTGAGCTGAGGCCTGAAGGAAGAGCATGGGTCAGCCGTGGGGACATGGGGAACAGCACTCTGATGGGAGGGGACAGTGAGTGCAAAGGACTAGAGGCTCCAAAGAGTTTGGTGAGCTTGAGGAGCAGAAAGTCCCGGCTGGGGTGTGGAGACCTGAGAAAAGAATGGGCTGAAACGAGGTCAGGATGCTGGGCAGTGCCCAGGCCAGGGGTCCCGATGGCAGTGGGAGAGCCTGGGTTCTGCTCTTGGGGCTCGGTGAGTATCAGAACTCTTCCTAATTCCCCAGCCTGTTCCTGGTTTGATGCCATGGGCTGTGGGATCAGCAGGGAGCTTCGGGCTGATGTCCCCTGCCTGCAAGTCCTGAAGACCCCTGGGATTCCCAGGGACATGGCAGCTCTCAGCTGCCACCTGCCTTCCTGGTGACCAGGAAATAAAGGAGACGTTCCCTGTGACTGTCCATTTCATTCTGTGAGAAGACTCAACTTTATTTACTTTGTTCCTGGGGGGTAGGCAGGAGGTTACCTTTGAGGGTATTCATCTTCCCCACCCAGGTCCCTGGAGCACCAGGACTCTTGGAGAGTACAATTGGGAGAGTACACATGTCTCATCTGGCCCAACCAGCTGTGCTCTCTTGACCTTTTCTGCTTTCATGCCTGGTTTCCACATTTTCTCACACTTGCCTGCATCTGCCAGTTCCACCCTAACTTCTTGCCCTTGGGTGCCTGCGCCGTCCTTCTGAGGCTGGCACTGGAGGTCCACGGAACGGCAGTGGCGGGGCAGAGCCCCTGTGGGCAGGCAGATGCTGGCTGAGCCCCGAAAGCCCAGGGAAACAAGCCAAGGACCCAAGGTTCCAGGCTGCCTCTCCAGCTATCCTGGAGGGGTTTTTCCTGCTCATCCCAAAGGTAGGTGTCTCTGCCCTCCCACGTCTGGGGCTCATCGAAGCAGCGAGAGAGAGGCTTATCACGGGGGTTTCTTCCTGAAATGCTCTTCCCTGGAAACTCTTCTTCTTTCTTTATTTGTTTAAATACACACTGCATGCGTATTGGTAAAATACATAACATAAAATTTACCACGTTAACCATTTTTAGGGCATTAGGTACATTTTCAGTGTTGTGCAACCATCACCACCATCCGTTTCCAGAACTTTTTTATTAGCCCAAACTGCAGCTTTGTACCCATGAAACAATAACTCCCCATTCCTCCCTCCCCTCAGTCCCTGGCAACCACCATTCTACTTTCTGTCTCTGTGAATTTGACTGCTCTGCATAACCCATGTAAGTGGGATCATACAGTATTCTGTTGTGAGCAGCTTACTGCACTTAGCTTAATGTTCTTAAGAGTCATTCATGTTGTAGCATATGTCAGAATTTCCTTCCTTTTTAAGGCTAAGTCATATTCATTGCATGGATAGACACCATTTTGTTTATCCATTAATTAATCCATCAATGGACACTTGAGTTGTTTTAGCTATTGTGAATAATGCTGCTGTGAAAATAGGTGTGCAAGTATCTCTTTGAGACCCTGCTTTCACTTCTTTTGCATATATGTTCAGTGTTGAATTGCTAGATCATAGGGTATTTCTATTTTTAGCTTTTTGAGGAATTGCCATACTGTTTTCTACAGCAGAATTTTTATTGATAGAAATTTTACATTTCTATCAATAGTGCACAAGGGTTCCAATTTCTTCACTTCCTCAGCAATATGTATTTTCTTTCTTTTTCTCCCTTCCTCTCTTCCTCTCTCCCTCCCCTCCTTCCTTCGTTTCTTTCTTTTGATAGTAGCCATCCTAATGAGTATAAGGCCTCCTCATTTTTTAAGACACATGTCAGTCATCACCTCTTCCAGGAAGTCTTCCCTGGCGCTTACAGCCTGGCTGGGCACTTAGGGCGCCTCCTTCAGTGCCCTAGGCTTCCCTCGGTTGCATTTGTGTGTATACCTACTACCCCGTCGCTGCTTTGTGAGTCCAGAGGGACACACCAGATATTCAGTGTGTGTCCTTCCTGCCATGCCAGGGCCTGATCACAGGAGGTACACAGGACCTCTTTGTGGAGTGGATGCACAACAACCAGACCGAGGCTGATGTCCAGCAGGGACTCCGGATGCAGTGAAAGAAGCCTGGCCCCTTCCCTTGGGACACCTGGAAAGCTCTTTGTGGGTGTGGGCACAACACTAGAAAGCAGCCTCCTGTTGCTGCAGTCTCATGGCTGAAAACACACAAGTACAACTTACGAACTGAACTGGAGTTTGGTGTGCACTGGATTGGGGTATTCAGGTGGAAAGCTGCCTGCAAGGTGCATGCTGAGTGGAGGTCATTGGCCGCGTTGGCCAAGGTGACCTGATTCCTGAAGCTGGCAGATTTATCATTCTTCTTCCTAGGGATGAAGATAACGACATAACTTATATTTCTTGTGATTTAATGACAGACCCTTCATTTCTCAGAATGGCCCAGAGACTTGGATCTGAAGATAGGATGGACTTTTACTATCACTTGAAAAAGGAATATAAGTTGTAGTTGTTCCCCATCGCTTCGTGCAACGTCTGCTTCTGAAACAAGATTTAAGGATCAGACTTCTTGACAACAGTTGTCTCATGACAGCGAGGAGGGAAATTCACTGGCTGCGGTTGAGACCAACTGTGTGTCACATTGTGCAAACCCACCATGCACTTCACTGCTGTTCTACAGCACCACAGGAGATAGCATGAGTGGCACCACGCTGGGCTTAGAAGATGGAAACGATGGCACGGAGCTCCCAGGTGGCCACACACTCAGGGACAAGTTCTCCCTGCCAGTCCTCAATCGCTACGACAGCCTTGGTGCCCTTCTCAGAAAGGGCATCTCCCAATAAGTGATGCTTTAGAAACAACTACATGAGAATATAATGTTCAAGGGGAGAAGAAAATGCTGCTTTGAATTCCAAGTTCAGATGGGAGCCAGGCCACGTGACATTTCAGTCCACCTGCACTCACCTGTTCACTCAGTCATTTCACAGACTTTACTGAGCCCCCACTATGTGTCTGGCTTTGTGCCAGGTATAGTGACAAAGATGAGCAATGTGACATCTTTCATCCTCCAGAAACTCTTGGTCTAGTGGAGTGAAAAGGCAGACAATTCCTTGCAGGAATAGAAACAGAGATCCAGAGCTGAGATCATCAGCTGCTTCCACCTGCTCTGTCCTTGCCTGCTGGGAACACACTACAAAGGAGGAAACATTTGAGCCACATTTCAGAGAATGGAAGCAAAGAAAGGGAGCAGGACGGTGCAAGCAGAGGGGACAATCTGTACACAGATGCAGAGTCAGGGTTTGGGCAGCACTGAGTGGTGGGGCAGAGGGAGGCGTAGGGTAGGGACTTGAGATTGGAGAGTCAGTTTTGGCCTGGGGGGCTAAAAGGTTCTTGTGAGTTGTGTGAAGGCGCCTGCACTTTCTCCTGCGGGAAACGGGGCACCTCCAGAACTTGGGAAGAGGGGCAGTGGCCCTGTTGGATGAGTTTTCTTTGAGGCTGTCTCTGGCAGAAACATGGGGATGGGCTGGAGTCTGGGGGACCAGTTAGAAGCTATTGCAATGGCTCAGGTGAGAGATGATGAGGACAGGGTGCAGGAGAATTCCCGAGGAGGCATGCTTGCCTAGAGCAACTCCAATTTTGCTTAAACCCAACTCCCTCTCTGCTCTGCACCTGCAGCTGCCCCTGGGCAATGGAATGCTGTTAGCAGAAAACACATAGCCAGGCTGCAACTGGCCTCTAGGAACTCCACCTGCCCTCAAATGGGTCCTTCATGCTGCAGGATTATTCTACTGCACTGCCCAGGGCTATTTATATCACATGTTCCCTCCCCTCAAACCTCTGAAACTGCTTCTTCTGTAGTTACGTCTTGCTATTATTTTTCCTTTTTTGAGAAAATTAAGGGCCTTTACTTTCTTAAGCAGTTTTGTATTTACAGAAAAATTGAGGAAAAAGTACAGTGAGATCCATGTAACCGCCTCACTTTCCCCCAATTTCCTCTATTATTGATATCTTGAATTAATGTGGTATAATTGTTACAACCAATAAGGCAATATCTGTACATTCTTATTAACCAAGTTCATAGTTCACATTAGGATTCACTCTTTGGTCCTGTAAATGTTACGGGTTTGGACAAATGTTTAATGACATAAATTCACCATTGTTAGTAGTATGCAGAATAATATCACTGCCCTGAAAATGCTCTGTGCTCTGCCTATTCCTAGGCAACCACTGATCCTTTTACTCTCTCTATAGTTTTGCCTTTTCCAGAATGTCATATGGTTGGAATCATATAGTATGTTGCCTTTTCAGATTGGCTTCTTTCACTTAGCAATATGCATTTAAGTTTCCTCTGTGCCTTGTCATGGCTTGGTAGCTCATTTCTTTTTAGTGCTGAATAATATTCCATTGTCTGGATGTGCCACAGCTTATTCATTCACTTACTGAAGGACATTTTAGTTACTTTCACATTTTGGCAATTGTGGACGAAGCTGCTATAAACACAATGACTTTGCTTTTTAATTTACTGAGAAAACGGGAATGATGAGGGCAGAGCCGATCTATGCATTCACTGCCATGTCTATCAGCTTCCATCGTCTGTGGCCATGAGCCTTCTCTGCTGTCTGATGTTGAGCAGAAACACTGTGTGCTCCTTCTAAAGGCAACCCCTTGGATACTAGAAATAATTCCCTGTCACCTACATAAGGGTGGAATTCTTGCATTGTCAGTTTCTCCTTTTCAAATGGATCACATCAGCCAGCTCTCAGGCACACTGTAATACCCACCATGTCTGCACAGCGCTCTTTGCATCCATTTTCATCCCCAGCCCCATTTCTCTGCTCCTCTTTGAGCAAAACTCTTCAAAATAGTTATCTTGTCTTGAACTCCTGGGCCAGCCTGGGTGACAGAATGAGACCATCACAAAATAATACTAATAATACTAATACTACTACTACTAATAATAATAATGAGATAGTTACCTTTACTTGCTGTTTCCACTGCAGCTCTTCCCATTCTCTCAGGAACCCCTCTGCAGCAGATGCTGGCAGTGACCACCGCCCATCCTCCGCCTCTCCCCTGTCAGTGGGGTCTGCAGCATCTGCCTCTCTGTGTCTGGGCTTTTTCTGGAACCATAAAGGCCATGTTTTGCTTGCACTCAGAGCAGGCTGGAAGTGAGGGAATTAGTCTACCTGGGAGCATTCTTCAATCAAAGATGGGTTGGAGTTGGTATGTGGATACCCTGTCCCCTGTCCCTCGGTGGTAAAATCTGGCGGTCCAAATTCTGCATTGTTTCCCTACTAGAGGAAGCTCCAGTCGTCTGTGTGGAGATTTCCTAGTGGGCTGCTTTTCCTCCCCATTTGCCTAATCCCCCCAGTTTTCCCTGCGCATCACAAATGAACCTCTTGCACTTGATTCCTTGTGTCAAGAGTTTGCTTCCGGGGACCCCCACTCAGACACTCCACTCTCCAATCAGGAGGATGCTGGGCGTCCTACAGATGTTGCTCCTGGGGGCCAAACCTAGTGGTGAAAAACCCTGGGCTTCATCTTACTCCGTTTCTTTCTTTTTTCCTTCCTTCCTTCCTTCTTTCTTTTCCCCTTTCCCCTTTCCCCTTTTTCCTTTTTCCTTTTTCCTTTCCTTTCCTTTCCTTTCCTTTTCTCTTTCTCTCTCTCTCTTTTTTTTTTCCCACATAGCCTTGCTCTGTTGCCCAGGCTGGAGTGCAGTGGCATGATCTTGGCTCACTGCAACCTCTGCCTCCCGGGTTCAAGCAATTCTCCTGCCTCAGCCTCCTGAGTAGCTGGGATTACAGGTGTGTGCCACCATGCCCGGCTAATTTTTATATTTTTAGTAGAGACGGGGTTTCACCATGTTGGCCAGGCTGGTCTTGAACTCCTGACCTCAGGTGGTCCACCTGCCTCAGCCTCCCAAAGTGCTGGGATTACAGGCGTGAGCCACCGTGCCAGGCCCTTACTTCATTTCTTAACAGCCTTCGGCCGTGGTGGTCACTTCCTTGCACCTGTCCTTTGGGACATGGTTCCCTTTTGGGTTTCCTCCTCTATCGATTGGTCCTTTCAGATTTCCCTGCTAGCTGCTTCTCACCTTCCTGCCCCTTGCACCCACTGCTAGGGAGGTTAACAAGAGTATTGTATACAGAAAGGAAATAACATCTACTTAAAGAAGAGTGGGAGTTAATTTACTCTATAACTGTTAGGTCAAAGAGGGAAGTGACCCCGTTTAAGTGTCTGACATGCTCTGGGCACTTTGCACCCGTTAACTCATTTGATCTTAAAAATAGCTGCATGATGGAGGTGCTTTTTATCACCATGAACAGAGGAGGACACGGAGGCCCAGAGAGGTTGCACGACTTGGTCAAGGGCACCCAGGGTTGGTGCTGGGATTTGGAGCCGGGTGTCTGTCACATTCCATTTCTTTTAAGGAGCTGCTGACTGAGACAGCTGTGTTCAAAGTGGACCCTGGTTTCTTTCCTGGCTTCTATTTCCCTCACTTCCTGGTCTGATGGATGTTTTATTCCCTCCAACCCAGTGCCCAAGGCCCTTGATTTGGCTAAGCCCTGGAGCCCTGGAGAGAAATGCATGATTAAATCGTCTATAGTGCGGAGCCCCAGTGACTCACAGGCAGCCCTTGCCCTCACCAGCCTAGAACGTTCAGCCTTTATCAGGGAGAACCAGGATGACTTCAGAAATTCCTTTTCGGAACTATGTTCAAAGGGTAATCAGCCCCCATCCAGGCCATTTGCTAAAACAGGGCTGAGTAATTCAGCAGGCTGCTCCAGGAGGCTGCTGTGACTCAGCTGGTGCTGTTGAGCTGTTAATGGGCTTCCTGGAAGTGTTGGGCCCCATGTCCCCACATTCACCTCTCTGAAACCTGTGCTGCTTCAGTTCAAGGTACTGGGTACAACAGGGAGTCTCTTTATGCTGTGTGTGGGGGATGAGCAGCTGCTGGGCTGTTACCCAGTTTCTGAGTGCTGTGCTGACGGGGGTAGCTCCATCCTAGAGGAGGTCTCCCTTGTGCCTGTTGAGCCCCCTTAAGGGTGGACCTGAGTCTACACAGCTCCTGACATAGAGCTAGGTCCAGGAAGACTACCTGTCAGGTTTGCACAAGAGAGGAAACCCTTGCTGGCTGCCCTCAGGGGCACCCATGCTGGGCTCTGGGGGAAGGCAAACATAGTCCCAGGGATTTAGCTTCAAGGCCAGGGGGCTGGGGGTCCTAGGTTCCATGGAGAAGGCTGGGGCTGGACACCTTCCTGTCTCTCCCGAGCCCTCATGCCTGGCTCCCATTGCCCAGCCAGCCCTAGGCCCCCAAGGGCTCTTTGAACAGTGGAAGGGTCCGGTGTTGAAGGCAGGGCTGTGTGTTCCCATTATTGATCTCATGTCTTATTCCTTGCTCAGGGAAGACAAGACATGAAGCAAGGCTTTCGAGAACATGAAGTCTTTTGAGAAAGAAGGTGTGAGTCCCAGGTTTACCTGACAGAGAGATGAGAGTGTGAGAGGAGGCAGGGCAGGGGGATGGCTTGTGGAGAAGCTGCTGCAGGCCGCGGAGCACCCGTTCCACCCAGTGTCTGTGCCCAGGGCAGCCAGCTGCTGACCGTCCCCAAGAGGACATTTCTAATTTACAGATTTCACACTTCGCAATGAAGAAGCAGCTGTGCATTTTAGCAGGAAACTGGAAGGAGGCAAAAAGCCCAGGCAGAAATGGATTGATTGTGTTGTCCATTAAAATCGTTCCAGGGCTTTGCTAAGCATATCCCTGGAGTTGTCGCTGTCTTGTGGCCTCTGGGAAAGATAAGCTGTATGATCACAGCCCTCTTCTAGCTTTGGAGATGAAAATCAATCTGTATGCATTTCCTTGGAGATGGCCCATGGATGGGCAGGTTAAGGCCTGCTAAGGGAGGCATGAGTGCTGGCCCTGGCACTGCCAGTTCCCTCTAAGCCCAGGTCCTGGAGAACCCTTGAGTCTCAAAGCGGCCAGGCTGGCCATGCGTCAGGCTGTTGGCTCCTGAAAGCCCCTTGGGCAGCCCAACAGGATCCTTCCCAGTGAGCTTTGGAGTCAAAGCTTCTTAGGCTTGCTTTGTAGGCCAGGCCAAGTGAGCCATTTTCCTGTCACTTACTGTCCCTTGAGTCACTTAATGTCCATGCTCTGGTTCATGCAGACTGTGCGTGGGGCTGACATTGAGGTTTTTTTCCATCCATGATTTGTCTGCTTTCGATCTATGTATTCCTCAGCTTCCCATCCTAATATCCAGCTCCCAGTATAGGTTCTCAGAGGGCTGCAAAGAGCTCTCAGTCTACAGATGGGGACAGTGGTCAAATTAGAGTAGGGACAGACTCTTTTTTCTTTCAATGCACATGAATCACTGGCCATAGCCACACAGTATGTGTTCGAATGGAGGTCTGTGCAAGATGTCTACACACATGGAGACGTAGCAAATAACATGATTCTGTCTGCAGGGAGCAGGGAATGCTTTGGAAGAGGAGCCCTAGTGCACTAGGTTTAGGTGGGACCAAGCTCAAAGGGGGAAGGGCACTCCAGGTTGGAATAATGGGGTGTGCAAAGGTGTGGCTGCTGCAGACTGCAGGGGGTATTCAGGCAGTGGGTGTGTTTTGGAATTCTTGAATCAGAAGGTTTGATGGAAGACTTGGTGGTGACCAGATCAGGAAGGGCTTTGGAGACTGTCCTGAGGAGTTGAGGCTTATTCTGTAGGTGAATTGGAGCAAGAAAGATGGTATCAGTGAAAAGCCATGGAATAGGGAATGCAAAGATCTGGCTTGTGGGTCAGTTTTAGAGAAGGAATTGGAGGGGTCAGGATGCCAGTTGGGAGGGCAGCAAGGAGTTTTGTGCAGGGCCCAGGTGAGTGAGCAGGCGAGGGCCAGTGGTTTTGCTATGGTTTGAATGTTTGTGTTTGCCCCAAATTCACATGGTAACCTAATCCTCATGTCATATTGTAACCTAATCCTCAATGTGATGCTATTAGGAAATGGAATCATTGAGAGGCAATTATGTCATGAGGATAGAGTCTACATGAATGGGATTATTCCCCTTATGAACGAGATCCCAAAGAGATCCCTTGCTCTTTCTACTGTGTGAGGGTGCAGCTAGAAGGCATCATCCTAGAACCAGGAAGTGAATCTTCACCAGACACTAAATTTGCCAGCACCTTGATCTTGGACTTCTCAGCCTCCAGAACTGTGAGAAATAAATTCTGTTATTTATAAGCCGCTCAGTCTATGGTATTTGGTTATGACAGGCAACGAATGAAGACAGAGCCCTTTTCCACTGCCATGTTGGCTACTATTCTGATTTAGCCTGAGATCTGGGGGAACCTTCATTCCTCTCTAGCAGGTCCCCTAACTTTTATTCCCAGGTGTGACAGTTAATTTTATGCCAATTTAGCTGGGCTCTGGTACCCATATATGTGGCCAAACATATTCTAGATGTTTCTGTGAGTGCATTTTTGATGAGATTAACAATTAAATAGATGGCCTCTGAGTAAAGCAGATTGCTCGCCTTGATGTGGGTGGGCCTCACCTAATCAGTTGAAGGCATGAATGGCCCAAAACGCTGACCTCCAACAAGCACAAGAGACTTTTGCCAGTAGACTGCCTTCGAACTTGAACTGCAACATGAGGTCATCTATGGGTCTCCGGTCTGACAGCCCCCCTCACAGATCGTGGACTTGCCAGCTTCCGTCATCACATGAGCCAATTCCTTAAAATAAGCCTCTTCCTCTCTCAACACACACACTTCTTACTGGTTATGTTTCTCTGGAGAAGCCTGACTAATACATTAGGTTTGGCCAGACTGTTGCTGAGAGCAGCAGCTGCCGAGCTTCAGGTACCCCAGACCAGCTGGCCTGAACTCCAGTGATTCATGACCGACTTCCACATTTTTATCATATCTTCATATCACCTGTTAATTACTTACTGTTTCTTTCTTTAAACTTACTGTTTTCGTTACTTAAATGTTGTCTCATCCTCAGTCATAATTTTCTTGAAATCATGGCTTGGATATACTAGCAGGGAATATGTACCCAATTATAATTAATTAAAATAGATAGATCACTATTAGAAATGTTTGCCCATATCCTACCCATGTTTAATCTGATAGAACTTGCGGCAGCTAATAACAAGTTAGAATAGGTGAGCCTTTCCCAGAAAATAGGAGCCATTTGATTTAGATTTCACAAGTCTTTCCTCCTTGCTTCGCTCTCTCCTTTAAAACTTTACTAAGCACCTACTAGGTGCCATGCCTAGGGCATAAGCTGGGGATACCAACATGAGTCTTGGCCCCAACTTGCTTGGTTCTGTGGGCAGAGTCAAGACACCAGCCATTCCTGTGCTGGGGAGGCCCAGTGGTAGGCCTATTTCTAGCTGCCCCGTGGTGCCCTTCACATCCCATTTCGTCTGAAGTTTCCTTACATTCCTGGCCAACCTCACTGTATGTGGTGTTTTCTGTTTGCCTGTGAGCAGAGGGTCCTCTGCGTGTTCTCTGAGGAAGTGCCATGTGCCTCGTGCTTGCCTCCCCTTGGACATCTCTTCCAATACAAGCCCTCCATCCTGTTGATTTGTGGTGGCCACGGGCAGTTGTCTGGGCATGGGAAGCACCTGGAGGAACCTTGCTGTGCCTGTGGGATAGTTTGCTAGGGCAGCTGTAACAAAGTACCACAAATGGGGTGGCTTATGCAACAGACATGTATCATCTCACAGTTCCGGAGGTTGGAAGTTCAAGATCAAGGTGTTGGCAGGATTGGTTCTTTCTGAGGGCTGTGAGGGGGATTTGTCCCCGTCTTTGTACTAGCCGCCGAGGGTTTGCTACACCTTTGGCCTTCCTCAGCTTGTGGCAGCATCACCCTGATCTCTGGCTTCTTCTTCCCGTGGCCTTCTCCCTGTGTCTGTCTCCCAATTTCTCCTTCTTATAAGGATGCCAGCCATGTTGGATTAGGGCTTACTCTAATGACCTCATTTTAATTTGATTATCTCTGTAAAAACCCTATTTCCAGATAAGGCCAAATTCGCAGGTACTGGCGGTTAGAACTCTGGCATATGAATTTTGGAAGGGGACACAATTCAACTCATACTGAGTCAAACTGGCAGGGTGGGACAGTGACAAGCGAGGAGCCTTCTGTGGGGACCGTGGTGGGTGAGTTGAGCTGGACTTTCCTCCCAGGCCTCTCTGTGGGGTGTCATGCTTAGTGAAGCTTGCTCGTTCCTTTTGTGCATTTGGTCATTCATTCAGCTGCACAGTGATACTCAGTGGCTCCTCATTCCCACACTGATTTGCCCATTCACACATTATGCGCTTCATTTGTTCATTCATTCAGCAACTACAATAATATTCAGTGACTTCCTCCTTCCCTCTATCATTCATACATCGACACTCATCTGATCATTCATTCATTTGAACACTTCTCAAGGGCAGATGGAGCCCCATCCTGCACCATCTCTGTGTAAAAGCTGAAGTCAAATTTTAATAACCCATTCCTTTCCATCAGAGTGCTCTTCAGGGCTCAGAAAGTGGGAGCACTGCTGAGTTCTATCCAAGGAAAAGGAATCATTATATCAAAGGGTTACTTGCACCCCTATGTTTACTGTGGCACTGTTCACAATAGCAAAGATGTGGAATCAACCTAAGTGTCCATCAATGGCTGAATGGGTAATGAAAATGTGGTATACTCAGTGGACTATTAATCAGCCATAAAAAGAATGAAATTATGTCATTTGCAAATTATGTCAATTTCATCGTCAATGACAATGAAATTATGTCATTGCCTAAATTAGGTCATTATCTTAAGTGAAATAAGATGGGCACAAAAAGGCAAATATCACATGTTCTCATTTATATGTGGGAATGAAAACGTGAACACGTGGCGGTAGCGAGTAGAATGATGGTTCTCAGAGACTGGGATGGAAGAGTGGGAGGGAGAGGGGAGGATGAAGAGAAGTGGATTACAGTGTACAAACATTTAGAAAGATAGAAGGAAAAAATTCAATGTTTGATGTCAGAGCAGGGTGACTGTACTTAACAAAAACATATTGTGCTTGGGTGATGGACACCATGGCTTGATCGCTACACGTAACATACATGTAACCAAATTCCTCACATACCCCATACATTTGCGCAAATAAGAAAATAATAAAAAAGAAAGTGGAGAGGGATTTATTTTTGTCTACTATTTGTTTTGAACAGATGGACTATTGAGCTATCTCCACTTCTTCAAAGTGGTGTGGTTTTCCAGGACTGGAGGACGATGGTGGTTTGGTGAGGAATGGATGTACGGGTTGGCTGTACACTTGATTTCTTGGCTACTTCTACTCAGAATAATGGGAATTTCCCCCACCCTCCCCCAAACTGGTCAGATGCAGAGCTCTGTCCTGGGTGCATTTGTTTAAAACCAGAGTGCCTGTCTGCTGTGGTCCTGATTGTCCACATCTCTGAGCAAGAGGAGAGAGAGCCCAGGTGCTCAGTCCTGTCAGCCAGGCAGGGCATGTGGGTCTCTTCTTTCTGACCCTCTGTTGTGTCCAGGTCCTTAATCTTGCTCTGAGGATTCCAGCCAAGTGATGATGTTTCATCACTGATCAGGGTGCCTTGGGCAGCTTCACACTGGCATCAAGTGGTGCCCACCTTGTGATCCGGAGCTCAATGGAGCTTGAGAGTGCCCTTAGCTATCCCTTGAAGACAGGTATGCATGCCAGCTTCCTGCCAGCAGGGCTGGGCCCAGCCTCCTTCTCCCCCTGGATCATCCCAGCAGGAGGCAAGAAAACATCATCACGAGCAAGCCCTGTTTCCAGGCTGCATAACCACACTCCCAGGGAACCCATCAGACAAAGTTATACTGTTGGGGTGCACAATGGAAAGCAAAACTGTCCCAGGAAGAAGGCAGTGGCTTCTGTGCTATGGCTACTCTCCCAGCACACAGATGAAGTCTGGCTTCACCCTACCCCAGTGTGTAACAGGGAATAAACACCAGTCCCCCTGCTGCACGGAGCTGGAGTGTAACTGAAAGGAGGTTGTGCTGAATAAATTGGTCCCTCCCTCAGGGGTACTCTGTTGGAGAGAAAGGCTGTGTGATGAGCATGGATTTGTCTGTTTAGATGTTTCTGGAGTCTCTGTTTGGCTAATCATTTTAATCAGAATTTATTTCACTTACTGCAATATCTGGGGGTGTTAATGCCTTCTCCTAAATCCCTTCAACAAACAAAGATTTTTTTAATTACTAACAACTTACAAACTGGAAACATGAGTGGAGGTTGTAGGTCTTTATTTATTCTTTATTCTCAGTACTCACAAAGCCACACATCTGGATGAGAATTTCTGGAAAAATTCCATCAGCTATCTTCATGTTTCCAAATATTGTGGCTTTGGCATTGGGTAGATGACATAATAGAATTAAAAAGCATTTCATCTCACCTCCGTGCTGTGTAGGCATTAGCATGTGCTGTACAGGCACCTGTGCCTTTCCTAGGCTACAGCAGTGTGCGTGCAGTGAGGACAAGTAAACCACTTGTTTTTGTACACTAGCAAAGGCCCTATACTATCTCCTTGGTGTAGAGTTAGGTCTGAGACCGTGGAAAGGGGTGGGGTAGGTGGATGAAAACCCATGAAGAAAAGCTGACGTTAAAAAGGAGAGATGTTCACTGTGCTGATCAGACCGAGCTACCTTGGGCTTCTGCGGGTAACTATTTTCTCCTTACTAATTTGGGAAGAATTCATCTTACTTTATTTCTATACTGCTATCTTTAATTACCTCTGCTACTGAAAACATATCTATATTTCCTGAGATGTGTTTATATTTCTTTACCCAATAAAATAAAAAAAAATGAAAGAGTAGTTATGGACTCCTCTGGGTAAGATGAGGAAATAACTTGTATTGTCTGAGAAAAAACATCGACTGACCTGAAAAATGGCTGGGCATTGCCTTTCCCATGAGTCTTCTTTTAGCTCCCTACCTGTTTCAAATTGCAGAAGCTTCTCCTGGCACCTGGCCCTTGGTTAGTGATAAATCTTAGTTTACCATTTTCATCCTTGTGTGAGCTGTGATAGATTTTTTTTGGAGGAAAGTTGGCTGACGTATGGATTGTTGCCAGACACTACCTTAAACTTGAACATCCGAAATATAAAACTTACCTTGTTCCTCTGCATAAAACATTTCCACACTTCCTGACGACCCCAGAATAATGTCCTGCTCCTTTAGCTCCCAGGAGGCCCTTAGAGACTAGGCTACCTTCCTTCATCACCCTCGCTTCCTCCCATCTTCCTCTCACCTGACAGTAACAGCAAATGACTCACAGTTTCTTCCTTGCACCAGCCCCTTCTCCCCTCTGTTGGCATCTGCTCATGCAGGTGTCTCTGCCTCCCACTCTCTTTGACTTCACTATTCCTTTCACCCTTCAACATTTACTCAGGTTCTGCCTCCTCCTCCAGGAAGCTGTTCCTGACCACCTCTCCCACTGGCTGGGGCAGCTCCTCTTGTGGTAGTCTGGGTTTCCCTCTCCTTTACCAGATCCCAAATTACATGCACCACAATATGGATCATTTATGCGTCTCCAAGTAGACCATGAGCTCTTCAAGGCTGCACCTGCCCCACCTCCCCACCACCTCCCTCAGCACACCTATAGCACAGAACCTGGCAGGTAATGAGTGCTCTGAAAATGTTTGTTATCATCTGTAAAAAGAAAGATGTCAATGTTGGCTTGCTCAAAAAGGAAGGCATATGAGTTTAATGGAGCAAGGGCAAAACTAGAAAAAGGCAATGGCTTGGATTTGCAGAAAAGTGTTGCTTTCAGAGGCTGTAATCTGAGTTATTATTTGCGGAGCATCTCATGCTATATCACATTGCACCTGTGAGAGTATTGTGGACGCAGTTTTGTGGATGATGGACCAGAGACCCAGAGGTTAAGGAACTTGCTGAGCTTCTGTAGCATGGCAGGCAGAGCCAGGACGCAAGTCATTGTGCTACCAGCCTGTTGCATTTGAGATCTGTGCAGTTATGCCAGGTGGGGTGGACATTCTGAGTGGCCCCAGGTCTGCTCTATCTTCCCAGGACAGTGAGCCCATTTCCCTGCTATCCCAGTGAGCTCTCTCAGCACAGGCTGGATATGGGTTGTCTGTACCTGTGTGTGCCTATTGTGAAGCGAGGGGATTCTCCAATTGAGTCTGTTCCTAAGCAGTTATTCTTGATGGAATTTTAAAATCGGCCAAAGCAATGAAAAACATTCACACAAGTTACCTCAGTAATGGAAGCAGATAAGCTGAGGGTTGCACACCCAGAGGCCACCTTTTTTCAAACTCGTCTGCAATGTGTCAGCTTGGGGTCAGGGTGAGGTGCAGAATTGGCCCCTGGGGATACATGTCACAGATGGATGCCTTTTCAGTGGCTTGCAGGGAGGGAGATGTGCATGCAGTGGTTCTCTTCCCAGATGCTTCCCTCTTTATTGGTTTCTCTCCATTAGCCCGAGAGCTCCTCCAGGGTAAGAGCAAGATGGGATTAATCCTGTTACTCTGTGTATCAGCTGGGCCTAGTTCAGTGCCTGGAATAGTCAATGAATGTTTGTTGAAAGACTACTTAATACACAGATGAGTGGGTGGATGTAGGCATATGTGCAGGGATGGATGGGGGGCCAGGAAGCAGTGTCTGGGTCATATCACAGAGATGCTTTCTTGTGGGCTTTCCTGAAGGTTCTGAGAAGGCTGATGGATAGTCCCCAGTGTCCACTGTGGAGAGAAAGGAGCTTGGCACCTTGCAGGATTCCCTTCACCAGCTCCTGTTCCAGACACTAATGGCAGGCAGGATGGATGTCAGGAAAAGGCATCTGGTGCCTGTGTCCATCCCAGCCTGGTCAGGGCAGCATTTAAGACAATTATCTTAATTTACACCAGGAAGAAATAGCCTCCCTATGGAAGGTTTGATTCTGGAAAGACACTCTGGTAGAGATGGGGCTGGGTAAGGGGTATGGACAACACAGTCTAACTCTGCTCCCATCAGGGGTGCATGCTTTGATTTCCACAACTGGCACAGACACTCCCAGTGCCCCAATGGCTTCTTCCAAGCCTGGATGGCTGTTACTCCTCTGGTTAGCCCAGCTCAGAGGAATTTAATTCTAGAAACCCTTCCAAGCTCTGAGGAGGAATAACAGGCCAATGGGGAGGTAAGCATGAGATGCAGGAAGCATAAATTATCGGTTTTCCGTTCCACATCACTTCTGAGAGATGATTTCTTGAACTCCAAAGAGCTGGCACAACCACAGCAACTCCCTACCCAGGCTCCCGGCTTTCCTTCTGCAAGCTCATTACCCTCTACAGGCACCATATCACGACCCACAATGACCCAGGAGTTTCCTCTTCGGCATCCCTGTCTTCCCATGGTCAAGAGTGAGTGGCCCCCCTCCCCTCACGCATGCACCACTCACTTGGGGCTTTCTGGGTCTTCTGCACCAGGAATGATTTTTATCTACACATCACACCCCAGCTGAGGCATAGAGGAGTGTTCTGGCTAACAGGAAATGAAGACACTGGCTGGACTAGCTTGGCTTATAACTTCCCGGACATCTTTTCCACTGAAAACAAGGTTCAGCGTGGTCTTACTGATGAAGCTTCTTGGCCGTTCAGGATGTCGGAGAGGGAGGCACTCTTTTATTTTTTGTTTGTTTATTTATTTAGAGATGGAGTCTCACTCTGTCGCCCAGGCTAGAGTGGAGTGGTGCGATCTCGGCTCACTGCCAGCTCCGCCTCCCAGGTTCATGCCATTCTCCCGCCTCAGCCTCCTGAGTAGCTGGAACTACAGGCACCCACCACCACATTGTGTCAATTTTTTGTATTTTTAGTATAGATGGGGTTTCACCGTGTTAGCCAGGATGGTCTCGATCTCCTGACCTCATGATCCACCCACCTCGGCCTCCCAAAGTGCTGGGATTACAGGCGTGAGCCACTGCGCCCGGCCGGGAAGCACTCTTGACTGCAGCCCTCCCAGGGCGAGGCTCTGTGGTCTGGAGCAGCTCCATCCCCTAGTCCCCAGCCCCTGAAAGCTGGGGCCTGCTTATAATTCTGCTCATATCACCTCTGAACCCCCTTGGCAACTGTCATGTCATTGTGTCTGCAGTGGCAGGTTTGCGGCAAACCTGGCCCAAGTGAGCAGAGCCCCCTCCTGCCAGCAGCTCTCATTAGGGAGCCTGAAGTACATAAACATCTTCACGCCCTGCCCTTCCCTGGCCCATCCTCAGTCCTCCCAACCTAACCTTCCCCAGCAGTCTGCATACACTCCCCCTTCCCACAGCTTCTCCAGGAAATTGTTGGGTCTAATCAGGCTGGAGACTAGGGGCCTGTGGAGCAGATTGGAGTTTCTGACTGTGGTAGGACTTGCTGGACACTGGGCAGGGGGTGAGTGGAGGCAGAATGGCAAGCCCGTGAGAAAGGAGCCTCTCTTTCCTCCCAACTCCTGATCACGCATGCTGCCTGCCAGCAGAGAGGGCACTTGGACAGTAATTAATACCTACATAGGGGTGGCACATTTCATTGTTGGTTTTGTTTTGATTGGAGTGAGGCTATCTGCCTTCTTAGGATGCCTGTGTCCTTGGGTGACATCATCTGAGCAAGTTGCCTCCCTAGACGCTCATCACAGAGCACATTTTAATTCAGCTGTAGCGTGTGTGACAGTATCTGAGGCACCGTCGCTGGCAGTAGGCTTCTTTACCTTTATTGAAGCTGTTAGCTCCTTTAGGCAGGAGCCCCACGTGGGAACATTTGCCTCAATCTATTGACCAGTGAAATATACATTCTAAATTAAAACGTAGGGTATGTTTTATAATTGGGAATCCGAGAGGTGGCAAGTGGTTAGTTTCTTGCCAAGCAATATGTGAAGGTCCCACTTGGGGATGGCGAGGAACACACAGAATGGTGATTTGAACTCCTCAGTGGGGGGAAGTTTTCTCTCTCCCTGCTCGTCTTTCAGCTTTCATCCTGGTGTATCTTTTCAGATCTTTTTAGAGCTCCATTCTCTCTTCTCCTGACTTCACATAGCCCATTGTAAACATGGGGAAGTAACATGGTGCCATGCAAATATGTTTGCATGGATTTCAGCATCAACCACACCTGGGTCACGTCTTGCCTTTGCCACTGAGGAGCCATGTGACCTTGGCCAAGTCACTGTCCCATTCCGAGCCTCAGTTTCCTTATCTGTAAATGGCGACATTTTCTCATACTCCACAAGTTTGCTGAGGAACGTTAGTGAAATAGTGAATGGAAAGTGTCTAACACAGAGCCGGGCACAAAACAGTGTTCCAAAAATCGTAGTTCTAATCCCCTCTCCTTTTCTCCCTGCTTAAGTCTGACTCCTTGGAAGCAGAGCCTGGCATTGCACAAGTGATTTATCCAGGGAGAGCTCTCTGGTAAAATCCTTAAGGATGTGGAGGTAGCAGGATGGGGCAGGGGAGGAAGCTTGGCACAGTGGATTCTCAGCTGAGTTCAGACCTTGGCCTGATCTTAAGGGGAGCTCTGACATAGGAATGGCACCATAGAGTCATCGTGGCTTGAGGCTAAAGGGCTGGAGTTTTGTGCCCCATAATGCTCACTCACTGACTTTGGGCCACCCCAGTTGGGGGGCATAGCCTTCCAGGCCTTTCTGTGTGAGGCAGAGGCCTTTGCAGTTCCTCAGGGGCCTGTGCCCTAGCCGCTGGGGATGGGCACACCCGGTGGTGGAGGGGATCTAGGTGGGGAACCACAGCACCTGTCACCTTCCCCTTGCCTATTTTAAAACCTTTTATCCCAAGAGTTTAAAAAAAATCAGCTGTTAAGTATAAGCATGCTCAAGAAAGTTTTAACTACATTCCCAAATACCTGATGCCTCCCAGTTTGTAGATTCTCTGGCTTTTTGGGGTGAGGTCTGTGAAACACTCTTTACTCACGCAGTCCCTTGGTGCGCAATATCCTGGACTAGCCACAGGGCAAGCCTGACCTGCCTCGTAACTCAAAAGTGGTGGAGATGCAGGCTGCTGCTGTCTCAGGATCAGTTCCAAATTGAGAAGCTCCCCAGCTTTAATTGGCCAACCCTCCAGTGTGCATGCAGAGTGCGGAGGCTCTGTACTGCTGGAGCCGCCTCTAATCAGCATTTGCTAAGGTTTATTAACACCTTATCAGTACTTGGGATGGCTCAGTGTATACTCCCTTGTCAGTGGCATTATCTCACTCTACGAAATCTGAAAACATTAGATGGCGAAGCCATCCTGCATGCCTCATTAGTTGTTCAAAGTGTGCATGGTTTGAGGACCATTGGGGGGATTCCATCAGCTCTACGCGCTATTAAGGAAGGGTGAGTTTGATAGGTGAGTCCTATCTGGAGGCTTTGTAGCTCCAAGGGCTTCATGACAGGTGTGACAGTGGCTCACGGAAAGCCCCAGGCCCCACCAGCACCTATGGGATGCTTGTGCCGGGGCAGCCCCTACCAAGCATTCTGGGCTGTGGCTCTTGGTGTTTGCCATCTAAGCCCATTGCCACTCTGCAGTGACATCTAGGCACATTTCCTTAAAGGGGAGGAGGTGGCCTGATGACAGGAAAGAGCACACAGAGCCTCCCAACTTAGGCAATGGCTTGAATTTGCAGAAGAGTGTTGCTTTCAGAGGCTGTTACCTGAGTTACCATTTGCTGAGCATATCACACTGTATCACATCACACCTGCAAGAGTATTGTGGACCCAAGTTTTGCAGATGATGGACAAGAGACTCAGAGGTTAAGGAACTTGCTGAGCTTCCATAGCGTGGGCAGAGGCAGGATACAAACTTGGGTTTGACCTCCCTCAGCTCTGCTACTCATAAGCTGCGTGAACTTGGGTACTTGGGTGCATTCTTCAGTCTCCTCATCTGGAAAATGGGGATGAGTGTCCTCTCTTAGGGCTAAAAATTGTAATAACCCTGGCACACAGCCCACTGGAAAGTTCTAGACACATATTAGCTGCTCAACTGTCAGTAACAGTTTTTATTATCACTCCTGAATTTCAACTCCCAGCTTGGGTTTGAGCTTGTGGGATGTGTGCAGTCCCTCTTGGCAGGTCCTTGGGTGAGAGCCACCGTGGAGCAACATCCCTGAATTCCTCTCTCTGGGAAGGGGCTGCCGGGCTGGGGGATGTGATAAATAACTTTTCTTCCGAATCGAGTCTTACATTTCAGTCAACTCAGCCTCCTGCTATGTGTGGGCAATTGCACCATCTTAATACTGCTCTTCTCCCTCTTTAATCTGTCTTTTCAGAATGTTCTGTCAATTAGAAAATGCTTGTCAGCTAAGTGACTACTCAGGAAAACAACCTACATGGCTTCTCCAGCACTTGAAAAATTTAAAATAATGTCAGAGGATTAACTCGCAGGGAAAGGCATTGTTAGGAAGGAGGGCTGTTATTCAGAACTGCCTCCCAGTCTGTACAGTTTCATTAATAACACCTTTCACTCTGTAGTCCCTCACATCTAGAAGGATCTTGAGTGATTAACAGATGCTTTGAATAGGAATTACTTCATCTTCTGCTGAAATATCGCTTCTCCTTGGAGCTGCAAGCATTTGATTCTCACCATCCTTGTCATGCCAGACATAGGAGGGCTGAGGCTGCCTCGTGGTCACTCTTGCTGCTCCAAATTAGGGGGGGTATAAATAATCACCAAGTGAATTAGTTTAATTCTGCAGAAGTTCCTGAATCCTGACTAAGGGCCTGGCTTTGTGCTAGGTGCTAGGAGGCAGGAATCAGAAATAGCTCCTGCCCCAAAAGATCCCACTGGCTAGGAAATAGACAGGTAAAGAGCACCTGGCCACAGGGCAGGGGAGTGCATGCAACAGAAGTTTAATGCATGTGGCTGGGAGCTGGCCCAGGACTCAGCTGTGCTGGGGCCAAGGCTGGAAGGATGGGGGTACGAGGTAGAGAAGGCTGGCAGAGGGCACAGATTGGCCTTGCTGCTTGGGCCAGAGTCCACAGGGCTACAGCAGAAGTTCTCAGAGGGGCACGTATCGTAATCCCCTGGAGGGCTTGCTATAGCACAGACTGCTGGGCTCTAGCCCTGGAGTTTCTCACTCAGTAGGTCTAGGACAGACCTGGGAATTTGCATTTCTAGCACATTTCCAGGCGATGCTGACGCTGCTGGTCCAGGAGCACACTTGGAGAACCACTGTGCCAGAGGATTGCCAGAGGGTTGCAATCTCAGATAGATGTCTATGGAGGCCAGTGAGGGAGGCCGGGTGGTGGCCCTAGTGGGGTGCTCAGCTAACTGGGAAGCATGCACCCCATGCAAAGAGAACAGCTGCTCCTGAGCCACAGCCTGTGGCTGCTACATGGTAATGTGGGATGAGTGTTACTAGATATTCTGCTCAGTCTGGAAAGAATGGGAATCTCAATTTTTAATATAAAATGTTATTTTTACAATGCCACATGGGTCTGAGGAAATGCATTTGCAGGCTTCATGTGGCCAGTGAGTTTTCAGTTTGTCTTCTTTCTTTTAAAGAATGAATAGGAATTTTCCAGGCAGCTGGGGAGGGAAAGGACTTTTATGCAAAGGAATCCACAGGTGCAAATGCCCAGAATAAGATGCTCTGAGTGGGAAAGTATGAGGCTTTCTGATTGGCTGGAGCATCGTGGTTGCTGGGTACTGGGGAGGGGAAAGGAGGAGTTGTCGGAGAGGTGAGAGGTAGCAGGGAAGGGCCCATGGAGCTTGGAGAAGGTTTAGATTTGATCTCTGACTGCAGCGTGGCCAGCTTTGCCCACCAACCTTGGTTCCTCTGTGTCCTGGGATAGAGGAAACATTTGATACCCATTGCAGCTGGCCCAGCACACTGAGGCAGGCACTGTGCCCTCAGGGAGCCATGCGGAGTTCTGATGCCTAGCGCCTCTGATAACTTGCATCCCTTCCAGGCCAGCTTCTGTGAGGAGGCGGTGCCTCCCTTCGGGGAGGGACCTCTTATCCCTGTCTCCCCAGAAGAGGAACCAGGAGGCCTTTTTTCATTACAGATGTTGTGCTCAGCATCTTGTCCTGAGAGGGTCTTTGGATCAGACAGACTCAGGCTGGGTCTCACATGTACTTTGGGCAAGTTGCTAGAACTTTCTCAATCTCTGTTCCTCAGCTATAAAATGGGAAAAATGTTTGTGAACATTGATAAAATTATTTTTAATGTAAGTAGGCCAATAGATTGTTTTTCTAAGCTATGTGCTTTTTAGGAGGTTATACGTTATCATGGCAGAGAAAACATAAATATATAAACAGCCATAAAGGAAAAAACCAAACAATTTAAAGTTACCCAAGTTCCCAGTACCTTGAAATAAACATCATTAATATCTTTGTATCTCTTCTTCTAGATCAGGGGTTGACACGCTCTTTTTTAAAGGGCCAGGTAGTAAATAGTGTTGGTTTGTAGCATATATGGTCTCTGCTGCAACTCTTCATCTCTATCCTTAGGCCTGACAGTAGCTACAGACAGTTCATGAACAAATGCATGTGGATGTGCTTTAATAAAACTTTATTTATAAAAACAGGCCCCTGAGTTGAGTTTGTTGACTCTCTTTCTAGACTTTCTACAAAGTTCCATGTATCCTTTATTTTATAAATATGGAAGTATTCCTACTTTTTCTTCTTTGGTCTGACTTTTCACATCACAGTATATCACGGAAGTCTTCCATATCAATATATATTCACTTACATTTTTATTTCTAAAAGCTGCAAAGTATATCTTACAATAGCAGATTGGTTAAGCACATTATGGTTCTATTCATAATTTATATAAGCATCTGGTACTGTTGGATGCTTTTCCAATTCATTTTTACTGAAACACGATGCTGAGGATAAGATGTATCTTACACTGTTGCACACTTGCCCAGTTTTGAAATAACCTTTTTGGAGTCTGGGCACTGTAGTTATTGGAGAAGTGCAGGTTGCTCTCTCTGGACCCTCTCAGGTTCCCATTCTGGCATTTCCCATCAGTGCATGTTCTCCATTGTCCAGTTCACCATGAGCTCCTTTATGCTTCCCAGCGGCTGGCGTATGTTTCTCTAGCGCCTGTGGGTTTTCCACTATTACTTTGTCAATTTTATGTACATCGTGTGTACTCACCATTTCCACCTGAGCACGAGCATATGGGCTTCAGGCTTTATTTCCTCCATGCTTTTGACAAGTGTGTTCCAGGGCAGTTGCCTCAGTTGTCCTGCCTCTGATAAGAAGGAGTGGCACTGTTGCCCTCAATAGTGAACACACATGGGTGCCAGGCGGGGTGGAGGTGGAGGCTCCATCCTGTCTCTCTTCCTGGGCTGGGGCTTGTGACAGCTTCCTGAACGGACACCTGTACTCATCCCAGGGTGGGTCCCTCCCAAGTTCTGGGTAGGACCCACCACGCTGAAGACCTTGGAGATGCTCAGGCAAGGGGAGAGGGGTCCTGTTGATCTGTCCCGAGTGAGTGATAGTGAGGGAAAGCTTTGGGCCCCAGTGAGAGGCTGCTGTTAGCCCTGGGCATGTGGTCAGCCATGGCCACAGGACCCACAACAGACCTGCCTGTGCCAGACGGGTGCTGGGCATGGGGTTCACACAGATGTGGAAGCCATGGTCTCCCCTTTCAAGGAGCTTATGGTCTGGAAGGGGAGGTGAGAACGCATGACTGGTGGGATATGAGCGAGGCTGGTGACTGGCATAGTGGCGATGGCTCTGGGAGCTCATAATCATGGTGGGGACTCTACCAGGTACTTTGTATTCATACACAGACTCCCCATGACAGTGCAACAAGGCAGGCATTTGTCTAGGGCAGGCTTCTTCTAAGCAGACCTTGAAATGAGGGTTCTGGTACAAGTCTTTCCTAAGAAGGTGCTCGCGAAGGAGCCTGGGAAGGGTGGGGAAAGCAGGACAGGGAAGGGCCGGAAGCAGGGGTGGAAGCGAAGCTGAGTGGGACCTCCAGAGAAGACCCCTAGGTGTCAGACTGAGCTCCAGGTGCTCTGGGGGGTGAGTCACACCCTGGAATGTCCCTGAGGCAAAGGGAGCTGGGCCGTCATACCCTCACCCTCATCTTAAGTGTGTGTGTGTGTGTGTGTGTGTGTGTGTGTGTGTATCAGATGCTCAGGCCCTTCCAGGCCTCTCTGCCTGCGGGCAACATGGCTCCAGGAGCCAGAAGGCCATTCTCTGAATAAGAGCCCCAGGTAGGTGCCGGGGGTAAGATGCAAAGCACAACAAAGTTTCGCCCTCATTTAACCAGAATGTTGCTATCCCCATTGCACAGATGGAGAAGCGAAGGCATAGAACAGATGGTGGGCTCATCTGCAGACTGTGGGAAAGCCAGGATTGTCGCTCAGCCTGTTGGGTGCTTTCTCTGATGTCCATAGGGGTGTCCAAGGGAGAGAATATAGTCATGGGCTCTTAGTTTCTATTTCTGGTTGGGCCAGTAAAGCTGCTTCCTCATCTCTTTTCTGTTTATCACTAGAGAAAGAAATTAAAAACTCCTGCTTCAGGCTGCTAAAAGCCCAAAGCAAAACCAAACAGAACAACAACAAAATAAGGAGGGTTGAACAGGCTCGTGACATAGAGAGGTGAGCATCTGGCCTTTGGGGAATGGGAGCACTCAAGACTGCAGGAGGAGTCTTGGTGAAGCCTGAGCATGCAGGGATGGCCCTCGGAGCACTGGCAGGAGGGACAGAAGCGGGCTGGGTCTGAGGGAGGCAGGTGAGTCCTGCATGATGGGGACCTCCAGAGGAGTCTAGGGGAGCAGCAGCCATCTGGAATCACAGTGCCAGGCTTTGCTTCACCTTGCTGAGTGGAGAGGGGTCTTGACTGCATCTCACTGGCTCTTCTTTGAGGAATATGAACCTGGCAGTGGTGAGCAGGACAGATTGGAGAGGGCGAGCCAGATGGCAGGGCTGCCATTTTGAAGCTGATGTCTACTGGGAGGTGGCTGCTTTCGCAATGGAAAGGGAGTCCTGGACAGACAGGATCCTGTCTGGATCCCTTCCTGGGAAGGGGCCAGGGAAGAGGGAAGAGTCAGAGGCCAGGCCAAGGTTTGTGGGATTTTTTGCAGTGCCCTGCAGAGGTGGAACTATAATGGGAGCTGGGACTTGTTATTTGGTTCTCTTGAGCTGCCTTTGGCAATTCAAGTGGTGGAGCTGCTCGGAGCTGCTGGAAGGTAATTGGATTGGAGGGTCCTGAGCTCTGCAGAGAAAGAGGCCAGTGCTGCAGATGTGAGTGGAAAGTGAAGCCTGTAGAGTACCCCCAGGAGGTGGGGGTGGGAGAAGGATAGTGGAGGCACCAGGAAGGGCCAGTGCCATGGGGGCCAAGGTGAGAGAGGCCACCAGAAGGATGGTGCAGGCAACTGGGGAGGCATAGGGAGTCCTGCGGGGTGGAGGCTGCTCTGCCTTCTCTTTGGAAAGGGGTGCATTGTAGAGTCAACTGATCTGCTAGTGCCTGTCAGCTCTGTTGGGAGGTGGATACCCAGAGGCATTGACATCTGTCAAGGAGGGAGGTACCTGTGGACAGGGGACCAGTCTATGGAGAGTACAAGGCATCCAAGGAGCTTGCTGGCCATGGTGCAGTAGCTGTGGCCTGGAGGCTGGAGTCTTGAGCCTGGACTAGGTGCCATGTCCTCTGGAGGGACTGAGTGAGACACAGCCTGAGGTTCTGTTCCCCACAAACTCAGGAGCACTGTTCATGTGCTGAAACCAGTCCAGGCCAGCGCCCTGCTGTGGTGGGGCATCTGATGCCTGGGGACACCTGACATGGTTAAGTGACCCGGGATTTAGAGCAGGGCAGATGGGGCTATAATCCTGGCTGTGACTTTTGTGCCTGTGCCCCTGAGCTGCTCAGCCTCCAAGGCCTCCCTGGATGTGATCCCTCACCAATATACTGGGGATATGCTTCCTCCAAAGTCTGGGTGCCCACATTGGGTGCTCTGGCTGGTAGGTTCAGATCTATCTTGTGGGTAGAATTGGGCAAGCTTCCCACTTCGCCCCTGTAGCTAGTTCCCATAAATGCTGGAATACAGAACATCTCCTAATAGAAAGTGCTTTATGCATTTTCCCAGTGGGGAAATCCTATATTTAGGGGAGGGGGTCAACTTGTAGTTGAACATAAAAACTCTTAGGGAAGCAGATGAAAGAGTTTATGTCTATTTGTAGCATTTGATTTATTAATTTAGTTACACATACATATTTAAATTCCCATGCCATGTAAAATAGTATTTAATTTAGAAATCTGCCTTTCTTCCCCTTCTGGCAGTTATGGAGCAATTTTATTCAAAGCCTTCCCAAGCCCCATGATTGCCAGAGCCACTGTGCGTAGCATTGAACACAGTTTTCCAGGGCACAGAATCTCCACGTCCATCATAGTTGTTTGAAACCCAACACTTTGTGGCTTTGTGTAAAATGCTGTCACTGGAGAATTTATCACAAGCTACCTATACTTGTTTGCATAATATTAGGAGAGTGTTTTTTTTCATTTTTTTCTTTAGGTACATATCTATGATCTTCATAGTATAACTACTTCTGATATTGCTTTTTAAAGTGATTTGTAAAAGACTTGTTTAGAACAACATCCCTAGCTTGTAATTCTAAGGTCAGACCCAGGAATAATTATTAAATAGGGCTTAAATATCTTTGCCTTCTCTTTTAACGATTCCATCAAGCAAACTTTTATGAGCATCCAAAACTAGTATTGATTGAGGTCATTTCAGGCTAATGTCTTTTCTCCAAATGGTACTTTATTGGTTAAAATAAAGTAAATGAGAGAACTGCCCTTTAACAGGAGAGTTTGTCAGGAATTTGAATATAAGTTCACTCACTCTTCTTATTGAAGGATGATTTTGGAAAAAAATTACCTTTGCCTTTTGCTTGGTCACAGAGAGTAGCAGTGGCTCCACAGGTAATTGTTGTTACATTGAATGAATGCACAAAGCTAAGGATTTCATAAATACCTGTGTATGGCAGAATACCTGGCACGTAGTAGGTGCGAACTGAAGACAGTTCTTTTCTCTTCCTGAGCCCCACTGTATCTTTACCATCTTTGCATTTAAGGAATGACCTGCAGGTTACTTTTGCCTACCCTCTCTCACTCATGATGTTATCAGGCCCCTGACAAGCAAGACCCCTTGATATCCACTCACACAGTGAGACTCAGGACGCTTGTGGACCAGCCGCACCTGCTCCCTTTGCCTGCCTTGTCTGAGACCACATGGGTCCTCATCCTCCATGGGTCCGCTTTGTCATGACTTATTCAAGGGCTTTGCACGTGCTGCTTCCTCTGCTGGAATGCTTTTCCCCTGCCTCCTCCTCCTGATGAGCTCATATCCATCTCTGGTGACTTCCTCTGGTCCCTAGATGAGATCAGTCATCCCTGCTCAAACTCCATCTGCTACCCAGTGTTACGTCCTCATAGGGCCCAGTACCTGTTCTTCCTAGAGTTTATCCAGCTGCAGTTTAGCAGGCATTTGGGTGATTATTTGATTAATGCATGTGTCCTCCCCTAAATTATAAGCTCCTCAAGGGCCAGGACCTGGTGTCCCTTCACAGCTGTGATCCCCATGCTGAGCACAGTGCCAGACACACAGCAGGTGCTCAAGAAAATATTCGCTGCGTGTTTGGCGGAGTTCATGGTGCCTGCAGATTAAGAAGTTTAATGGAAGATGAAGGGTGGCATCTTAACATCCTGACCTGCTTCTTGGGTCTTGAATCCCTTCCCGCAGGTCTCTGGCAGATGTCAGTTTCTGTCATTTTGCACAGATCTGATGGTCTCAGGAAATGAAAGTGCATGGATGCCCAGAACTTTGAGCTGTGGTCATTGTCTCTATACAACGTGCCACTTCTTTCTCTGGAGAGAATGAGTTGGACCTTTTAGTTTAATCAGCCAGTTTTGGTATTTCTGGGACTCAGGAGTGTGGGCTGAAAGTTATCTTAAAAGATCACTGTACTGGAGAAGCTGAAGTTGTGGGCTAATGGGGAACCAGTTGTAAAGAACATGGAGAGGTTGGACTTGATAGCTCTCATGTCAGCATGCCTGGAACCTGGGGCCAGAACCATCCAAACCAACCAGAAGGTCACACAGAAATGGGCTGAGTTCTACCTTGCTTCTACCCTGACCTGTTGTGCACACAGGTGTTCCATCCGGCCTCTTGCTTTCTATCTTCCTTTCCCTAGGAGGGCTGGGGGAGGAAGGGGGTCCCAGGGGTCTCATTTATGCATTCCAGCTTCCTCCCTTCCTCTCTCCCTTCCTTTCTCCCTTTCTTCCCCACTTCCCTATCAGATTTTCCTGGTTTTACTTCCCCAAAGCTGATTTCTACTCAAGTTTTGATCCCAAGATCTGCTTCTGGGGACACTGAACCTATGACACAATGGATCCTCCATTTCCCAAGGCAAAACTCCTAGTTAGAATTCCACGAACATTTCTGGAGTGCACACCACATGCCTGGCATAGTGTTAGATAATCAACACACATGCATAAGCCAAAGCAGGCACGGCTTCTACTCTCCTGGGGTTTACTGACTTGTGGGAAAGACAGACATTAACTAAACAGTTCCATGGCCAGGAGAATAAAGCCAAGATGCATTAGATTGTGGAGAAAGAAAGAGATGTGGTTCTGAGAGGGAGTAACTCTGAGGAAGTGGCCCCAAACTGGAGGGTCAGGGGAGACTTCCCTGAGGCAGTGGTCCTTGAGATGAGACCTGAGAGTGGGAAAACTGAACCAAGGCTCTGTGCTGAGGGATGTTAGTCAAGGAACTGAAGGAAATTGGGATGTTGGGAACCCAGCAAGGGAGGGCTACAGTGAACACTCAAGGGCCAATGGAGTAGGCAAAGGTTGAGACTGCAGGGTGTCGTCAAAGGTTATCATCTTTATTTAAGAACAGAGAAGAGCCATGGCTTGGTTGATGCAGTGTAGCTGCACTAAGCAGGATGGGGATACAGGCCATGTCTGGCCATTGCAGAAGAAGGTCATCCCAGACGCTGGGGAACTGGCACATCTGGGAGGTTGCTATGTGATACCACAGAAGGCAGAGTTCTCATCCACCTCATTCCTGACCTGAATCCTAGGTGACTCCTAGGAGAGAAGTGACTGCAGGAGTGATCTCCTTGAAGGCCCAAATATCCTGTTCTCTGAAAGGTTTCTTTAATGCTCCTTCTACTCTGTCTCTCTCTCCAAGCCAGGATTAGTTACGCTCTCTGTGGGTTCACAACCCTGTAGAAACCTCTGTAGAGTCCTCTCCACTCACTGGAGGGTCCTCGAGGGCCAGGACCATGTCTTGTTAGTTGGAGTGCAGCCTGAGCCCCAGGGACAGCAGCCCTTTATGGATGTGCTGAAGGAACTTCATCTTCTCTAAGAGTTCTACCACAGCCTGAAGCCAGGCGAGGGGCAGTGCTCCAGCTCTGCGGGAAGCACAAGGCATCTTCTGATGCTTCGTGGCATCTCAAATGAGGCTCTATCTTTGCTCCGCAGATGGGCCCGAGGCCCTAGGGGCTCCTGATTGCTATGTGGTTTGCGAGCCCTTGGAAGGGCCTGCCAGGCTGCCATATGTATGGGCAACAGCCAAATAGCCTCCTTAAGCTACAGTCTCTGCTACAAGATCCACCACGTGGCTTTGCAGAGGCTGTGCGTGTGACCTGGGGGCTCTGTCTGCTGCATGCAGGGAGCTGCTGCCTCAATGATGCTGGTGGGCGGAAGCAACTTCATTTCCTTGGCTGTAAAGGAGACACTCAGGTCCTACCATCTGTCTGTGCTATGTTAACTCTGTGGCTCGGCAGTCTGATTTGTGGGGAAGGGTTTGGGAATGGGGACAGGTGGGAGTAGGAATTCATAAGCAGATCCTAAGAGTTCTGGCTTCTGGAACTCAAGATTGGCACCCTTGGGACACTGGTTGGAAATGAGATGAGAATTCTTGAAGGACAATTCTTCCTTGTTCTTATTACACCTGGAAAAGCAGATCAGCCTGGTTTGGACAAATGAGCACTTCCTTGGGAGATCTTTGTTGCAGCATTTCCTTTGCCTTTCTATACAGTCTGACCTTGGCCAATTCATTTGAATCATCTGGTCTTCAGCATCATCATCTATAGAACCAGGAGGTTGGAGTTAATGCCCTCCAAGTCTGTTTCCAGCCTTGGAATTCCATGTGCCTAGAACATTTAGGATTCCAGGACACCTCAAGGCAGGAGGCAGCCCCAAGGGTGTGGCCGAAAAATTTGAAGGGGAATGGAGTCCACCTGCTCTGGTCACAGCCCTGAGGCTGGGCAGGAAGCTGTGAACTCCTTATTAAGCTTTGGAATCTAACTTTGTCACCTACCAGCTGTGAGACCTTGTCTGCTTAGTGTGCCATAACAGAATACCATAGCCTGGGTGGCTTAAACAACAGAAATTTGTTTTTCTCACATTTTTGGAGGCTGGGAAGTTCGATATCAGGGTATTAGCACTGTTGGTTTCTGGCAAGGGCTCTTTTTCTGGCTTGTAGACAGCTGCCTCTTTTCTGTGTCTTCACATGAGAGAGAGAGAGAGAGAGAGAAAGAGAGAGAGAATGAGAGCACAAGCTCTCTGGTTCTGGAGTTTCTTCTCCTTCTCCTTCTCCTTCTCCTTCTCCTTCTTGTTGTGAGATAGTCTCACTCTGTTGCCCAGGCTGGAGTGCAGTGGCACAATCTTGGCTCACTGCAACCTCCACCTCCTGGGTTCAAGCAATTCTCCTGTCTCAGCCTCCTGAGTAGCTGGGATTACAGGCATGCACCATCATGTCTGGCTAATTTTTGTATTTTTAGTAGAGACAGGGTTTCACCATGTTGGTCAGGCTGGTCTCAAACTCCTGACGTCAAGCGGTCCACCTGCCTTAGCCTCCCAAAGTGCTAGGATTATAGGGATCTCTTCTTAGAAGAGCACTAATCCCATCATGAAGTCCCTACCCTCATGACCTCATCTAATGCTAATTATCTCTCAGAGGCTACGTCTCCAAATACCATCACACTTCGTGGTTAAGGATTCAACATATGAATTCTGGGTGTCGGGACACAAACATTCAATCCATAACAGAAAAGTTTTTTTCTCAACTTGAGTTTAGCAGCAATAATGGTACTCACCTGTATCCAGTTATTTATTGCCATAATAATGCAGTGTAACTCTCCCCAAACTTGCAGTTTAAGGCAACAACCACGTTTTATTTCTCGTGATACTACAGGTCAGCTGGATAGGTTTGCTTTCCTGGATCAGGCTTGGCTTATCTTGGGTGAGGTCACTAATGTCTGTGGTCAGCTCAAGTTTTGGCTGGTTGAGGGTGGCCTTGGCTCATGTGGCTTTTCTCCACGTGATCTTCCATCCCCTGCAGGCTAGCCCAGGCTCATTCTCATGGAAATGGCAAGATTCCCAGAGAGTGAGTGGAAATGGGCAAGAGCTCTTGAGATCTAGGCTTAGAAGTGGCACGTCACTTCCGCCTCATTCTATTGGCCAAAGAAAGTCACAATATCTGCCCAAAGTCAAGGGAGGAAATGTAGACCCCACCCCCTAATGGGAGAAGCTGCAAAGTCACATGGCCAAGAGCAGGGATACAGAGAGGACTGGGAAGTGGGACCATTTTTACAGTGAGTCTTCTACACCACCTCATATCCTTGCTGTGAAGCTTAAATAAGATTGTGTTCTTATAGTGCTTGATAGTGAAAACACATTAAGAGATAGCTACTATTATGTTATTATTACACTTAAGAGTTTGCAGAGCTAGACACAGGGTCAGCCACTTTATGCAGCCAGGGGCCAAAATGAGAAGTCCCTCTGGCCTGAGCCTTTGCAGGGCACACTGCTCTCTCCTTCACACTCACAGGGAGGAAAACTGTGGATAAGTGAGGGGCCCTCACCCAGAAGGGGGTTGGCAGGACACTGCTTTTGATCTTCTTTTAGAGTTAGGGGAAGATCAGCTTAAATTTGTTGCCTAAATCCAGCAACAAGTCATCTTCGATGAGAGAAGAGGGTCAGCATATTCTCAAAGACCAACCACATCAGCTGGAGGGGGCTTGACTCCCTTCCAGGTATTTCTTTTGTCTCTGATGCCCACTCTGGTTTCACCTTGCCTGCTGGGTGCTACCCACCCCAACCCCCAGCCCCAACTCGAGTAGACAGAAAAGCCTGCTGTCTGCCTCCCTGTGAGTCCTGTGGTATCACACTCTGGGCCTTCAGAGTTGCTCTTTTGCCTGCCTGGGATGATGACACTTCTGGCTTACTATCTGAGTTCTGAGAAGCATTTTCAGGGGGTCATGAGAGTTAAGTGGCTTTTTGGAGCCTGGACTAGGCATAAGGACAGAACTTCATGGCATAGTATTTGTGTTTTTTTTCCATCTACAGACTCCTTTATTAAGGTTCCATTTTAGGCAGAAGACCTATTTACAAAACATGGGAAAGTGGAATTACTCTGGCTGTGTGTGTAAGAGAGCTTGCGTATGTATGTAAACATGTGTGTGCATGTGTGTACATGTGTGTGAGCATGTGCTTGTGCACACATATGAGCATGTGTGTGCCCGTGCGTGTGTAAGTGTGTGTGTGTCTGTGTAGGGATGGGGGCCAGCATGTGGAGCACAGCCTCAAATCCTGCATCTTTCCCCTTTCCCTGTCTCTCTTGCCCTCAGCAGCCCTTGAGGAAAGCCTCTGAGGAAAGCTTTTGGATTTCACCATGGCACAGTTTTAAAAATATTGCAGTAAAGGCCAGATATGGTGGCTCATGCCTGTAATCCCACACTTTGGGAGGCTGAGGCATGCAGATCACCTGAGGTCAGGAGTTCGAGACCAGCCTGGCCAACATGGCGAAACCCCATCTCTACTGAAAATACAAAAAAAATTAGCCAGGCATGGTGGCACATGCCTATAGTCCCAGCTACTCAAGGAGGCTGAGGCAGGAGAATTGCTTGAACCAGGGAGGCAGAGGTTGCAGTGAGCCAAAATTGCGCCACTGCACTCTAGTCTGGGTGACAGAGGGAGACTCCATCTCAAAAAAAAAAAAATAAAATAAAAATGGAGCAAAGAATCGAGACAAGTAGATGTCCGTGAGAGTAGCTATCTCAGATATCAATCAACAAAGCTCAGTTTTTTCTTTTTTTCTTTTTAAATAACTTTTATTGTTTTTTATTACACAAGGAATGTATATTAATTGTAGAAAA
This sequence comes from Symphalangus syndactylus, assembly GCF_028878055.3. Taxonomy (NCBI): domain Eukaryota; kingdom Metazoa; phylum Chordata; class Mammalia; order Primates; family Hylobatidae; genus Symphalangus; species Symphalangus syndactylus. Next base: position 87,896,446 of record NC_072426.2, read on the forward strand.
ATTAGAAAATATTAATGTGCAAAAAGAATAAAAGTCATCCATTACCCCATTCCCTGGGATAACTGCAGTGAACATGTTAGTGTATACCTTTGCAGTGGAGGGTAAACATCTTTTGGTATCATTAAATATGCTGCAGCATAAATTTGGTGCCTTGGCATTCCATTGTATGGGAGGCCATGACTTACTAAATTAATCACCTGTTTCTGAGCATTTGTGTGTGAGGTACAGCCTTGTACCTGTCTTTGAGCACATTCTTAGTGATTTTCTTTAAAAAGATTTCTAGATGTACAATTGCTGGGGACAAAGGGCATTCATTGCCTATTGAAATGTTTTGAATTATGAAATCTGCATATATGCACACATACATATTAGTTTTATATAATGTATATGAATAGTTCAAACATGTTGTGGTGTATATTTGTATGCCTTATTCCTTCACAATCCCAATTATCTGCCACTAGCACTTTGCTTTAGTTCCACGGAGTTTGACTCCCTTTCCCATTCTTCTTCTCTTTGTTCTTTATCTCTGTAGTACCAGAGTTTCTTTTATTTTCGTGTTCTCTGTGATCTGTTACATTAACATTTAGTTATCTCATTTTTAAAAAACATATGTATCTATCTGTCTATTCATTTAAGAAGCCGACAGCACCTGGTATTCCCAGGCAGTCTCCCATTCAAGTACTAACCGGGCCTAACTCTGCTTAGCTTCCAAGATTAGAGGGGACAAGGCATGTTCAGGGTGGTAGGGCCACAGGCATCATCTGTCTTTGAAGAAATAACTTTAACATATTTATTTAATTTTTGAAAAGGTTCAAAAATTAACAGTGTAAAAAGGTATTGGGTAAAAATTCTCCCAAGCTTCACTCTATTTCATCCCTCCCCACTCCCTCAGATAAACATATTATTAATTTTTTAGAGGGAGATTTTCTAGATTTTTAAAAGAATTATGAGCAGATAAGAGTATAAATTCACATTCCTTCACTTCTGTATGCAAATACAGGCATGCTATATATACTTTTTCTTCACATTGATTTTTTTATTCCATAACATGTCTTAAGAGGTATTTCCTTATTAGAAAGGCTTGCCTATTTTTCTCAGCTGCACAGTAGTTTATTGTATAGACGTGCCATAACCTACTTAACCAGCTTCCTAATGATAACATTTAGATTCCACCCATTCTTGTGCTGCATAGAATAATCTTGCAATTAGGTCAGTTTGCATTTTTGCAAGTGTATCTATAAAGACAAATACATAAAAATGGAATTGCAGGGTGAAAGGATTTTTGCATTTGTAATTTTGGTAGATAGTGCAAAATTCTCTTCCAGAAGGGTTGTGCCAATTTATATTCCCACCAGCAGTGTATAAACGTGCCTGTTTTTCCATAGTTTTGTCAACAGAATGTGTTATCAAACTTTTGGATTTTTGCCAATCTGATGGATAAAAATAGTATGAGAGCACAGTTTTAATTTGCATTTCTCTTTTGAACAAGATTAAGCATCTTATCACATGCTCAGGAGTTATTTGTATTTCATTTTCTGTGAGACATGTGTTCATGTACTTTGCCTATTTTTCTACTGATTTTTGGGAAATCTTTATAGCAGGGATTTTATACCTTGATTTTTGGCATGTGTTGAAAATATTGAACCAGTTCATTGATTTTTTTTTGCCTTTTCCCTTCATGAAACATGTTTTGATTTATATATGGTAAAATCATTGGTTCCTTTTTCTTTTATGACTTCTGAATTTTAGTTCATAGGAAAACATTCCCTAGTACAAGGTTATAAAATATTTCCCTCATTTTTCTTACAAGTATTTTTATGGTTCCATTTTAAACATTTAAATCTGAGGTCCTGTTGAAGGTTTTTTTTTTTTTTTGGTGTATAGTTATCTAAATCCCGTTTATTGAAAGGTTATCTTTTCTTTATTGATTTTCATTGTTATTTTGTAGTATACTAAAATCTTGTGTATATGTGAGTCTATTTCTAGAAATGGTATTCTGTTTCATTGATCTTTCTGAGGTCTTTCACATGTCTGTACCACACTGTTTTAATTATTGTAGCTTTATTTTATATATTTTTAAATATAAATATATATATATATACATTTTTTTTTTGAGACAGAGTTTCACTCTGGTTGCCCAGGCTGGAGTGCAGTGGCACGATCTCGGCTCACTGCAACCTCTGCCCCCTGGGTTCAAGTGATTCTCCGGCCTCAGCCTCCCAATAATATATTTTAATACTTGGTATGATTAGGTCTCTATGCACCTCCAGCTATTCCTTTTTTTTTTTTTAACTTTTTTTCCTGGTCCTTGTGATTGTTTGTTTTTCCTTTAGAGTTTTAAAATCAGCTCATCTAGTGCCCAAAACACAGCCTATTGACATTCCATTGCAATTGCTTTACATTTATGTTATTACAGTTTAGGGAAAACCAATCTTTATGATACTGAGTTCTACCCAAGAACTTGGTATATCTTTCCATGTTTTTCACTCCTTTGCACTTTTTTGCTGCTATTTAAGAGACTGACTTCATATAGATTTATGCAGTCGAGGTCAGCTTATTCCTAGGTATTTTATCTTGCTATCTGGGTTTGTAAATTTTTCCCCTTCTTCTAAATCTTCAAATTCATCATTGTTTGACTATGAGAATTACTGACCTTTTAATATTGATTTTGTACTGCACTCTTGTTAAATTTTCTGTTTTTTGCTTACCAGAAGTGGATCAGCATTTCTTCATGTTTTTTTCAGAGTTCTTATACAAGTTCAGCCATGGGTACACATTTAAAAACTTATCCACACATTATTAAATAAATAAATGTTTAAAATGTGTAAAATTATTTATTAATTTAATACTAAACACTACGTATATACACACACATACTTCTTACAAATACTTTTGAGCATTGTCAATTCCAAATAGGTTTTGCCAATAGAGAAATTGTGTGCCTCCTTTTAAAATGCTTAAGTGGCTAAATATTAGAAACACAGACATTTCTTATAAAGTGTTACTGACGCCATATCTCCTTGGTCACCCCTCTTAAGTGTATTGACTTGATTTTCCAGTGATCCCTGTGAGCCATCTGTGGAATCATGCCTGGCTGAGTCTGGTAGGAACACACCTGGGTTTGTGTGTGTGCATGGATCCCATCATTTCTCCTTTGCCTGCCACACATTTTGACAAAGGTGGATGAGCAGAAAATCAGATTGGGCTCTCTGGTGGGTGTTTAACATATACACACATGTGTCCCTGTGAACGGAGGAGAGTCTCACCTTTGCAAACCAACTGTGGAAGGGGCAACGTAGACATTCTATTAAAGAAACACTGACAATAGCTTGCTGGGCTTAAATGATGACAAAAAGAAGAAGAAGAGGTGAGTTGCAGGCGGAGCCCAAATATGTCTCCAAGAGGAGGTTATGTATTTCTCAAAGGCTTGGACAAGTAAGAGTCATGGATGAATCTGGTCCCAGAGGTAGTCAAAGCCAAGCAATGCAGCCATACACACCAACAGGCCTGGTGCCCTGGAAAATTCATGTCATCTAGAGTCACCTTGATTCTGGCAGGGTCCCCATTGCTGGGTAATGGCTGGATTTTCTCAGTGCCAGTGAGAAGCAGCCTTTGCCTTATCCAGGGATTAAGCACGTTTCTTCCTGGTGTGGCATAGCCGGACTTGCTTTCTAGTTCAGTCCCCCAATCTCACAGTCAGGCCAGGCTTTTCCTGGGCCATATAGTAGCCCCATCTCCACCAGTTCTTCTTATTCAGGAAATAATATCTTTAAGAGGAAATTTTATGGGTCAAAAATATCTACACTGCTGGAAGGTTGGGGCAAGTCTAACAAGATAAAATTTGTTACGGATCAATACAATGTGTAAGAGATCCTCCCACACCATCCCACTCATCTAATCAAAATATGTTGGTGGGAGTAGAGGGGGATGAGGCTGTGGCTGCCACTTAAGAGGCTGCTGGGGGCCTGGTCAATTGCTCAGACACTCAGCATCATGTGATGGTGACAGGCTTGGGCCTGTTGTCAATACATGAGTTCACTTCTCAGCTCTGCCGTTTACTGGCTAATGACTTCAGTACCGAGTTGCTTAACTTCCCTGAGCCTCCTCTCCTCATCTGTGAAACAGGGCTACTGGTAGCTCCAGGCTCATGGAATGACAGAGAGCAAGACAACATAGGTAGGAACTTGGCACAAGGCTTGATGCATAGAAGGGCTCTTTCTGGTTTCAGTTCTTGCACTCATTCCGGGAGACAGGTGAATTACCATTTCCATTTTGTAGAGAAGGGACTGAGCTTCAGAAAGGGGAAGGAACCAAAGAGCCAAGGTCTGTAGGGCCTTTGAGCTTGCGAACCTCCCAGCATGTCCTCCAGTGTCCCATAATGTTATTATTATTACATGTTGACACTATAAATAAGGTAAATCTTCAGTGGGATGTGTCCTGAATAAAAGGTGAATGTGGCTTTAAGCCATGTGGATCTACCATTTTCAGCTTCCGCCCCTTCACATGGTATTTCCAAACACAAGCACTCACCCAGAACCCTGGCTCCAGAGGGGAGAGGCTTTTAGCATCAGCTAGGAGTGTTGCCATGAGCCTCATGTGCTGCGGCTTCAGCCCAGGCCCGTAGCCTAGATCTCCTTTTCCTTGAAATGGTTTTATTCCCAAATCTTTTGGCATGCCTCTGCTCCTGGGCCTGGAAGAGGCACTCTGGCCTCCCCTGACAAGTGCCTGTAACCTAGAATATTAAATTGCAGGAATTGGAGTTTTGGTGCCTCTTCTCTTAGAGGCCTCTGTAAGGTTTTGAAGGCTCCAAAGGAAGTGATTACGTAAATAGACTCACAATCCCAAGGCAGTGGCTGCCTCTCTGCCCTACTTTTACCTAAGATGGGCACTCAAGTGATCCTCTAGAGGTCAAAGAAGTCAATGTCTTCTATTCTCTATTAAAAATAGTATAGTACTCTGCTTCATATGCCTATGAACTTGAAACAAATGCAAATTAGAGCCCCTTCCTGGTGATCTCTGATCCTGGAACCTCAAAATACTTTGACTTCTTCACTGGGCATCTGGAATTTGCTTCCCAAAGTGAGGAAAATGAACACATGTTCATTTGTGTGCAAGGATGGTGAACTTGAGGTCAGGGCCAGGAGAGCAAAAAGCAGAAGCCGACAAAGGGAATGCAGTCACCGCATTGCCACATCGAGTGTTTCCAGTGAGGACAAAACAACCGTTATTTTCCTCCTGGGAAGTTTCAGTCGGCCAGAGAACAAAAATCCAAATGCCTTCATCAGCAGAGTTTACGCCTAAGTTCTTGCTAGCCTCTGAGAACAGGAGCTCAATATTACAGCGAGCTCCCTAGTTTGTGGTTTTGTGGTTGTTTCTATCTAATTAGACACGTAATTTCATTTCCCAGTCTTGATTAAAAGTCATTTTTTCCCCCTAGAAACCACGTCTCTGAGTGCTTCTGCTGCACCATGGAAGGCACTGAGGTGGCTCCTCCGAGATTACCCCAAAAATCATCTCCAGCATCATTGCTGGGTTCCAATTAACCCAGAGCTTCTTTGATCTCCTCAGTCCTTAATGTTTACTTCATAACAATTTGAAGGCAAGGAGAGGGCAGGGTTAGGAACTCTGTTTAGGCTAGGTAATGTAGCGGTGCTCCCCGCAAAAGTACTAATTAACCATGAAATTGTACACACCATCCTATTAGCAACAAGTCCCTTAACATCCCCATTCACTGGAAATAATTGCATCATTTCTCAGGGCTGCCTCTATGTCCCAGGAAAAAGCCAACTCTATTAATCACCTAAAGCAGAATAAGTGATTTTCAGCTTATGTTTTAATAATGTGTGCCCAGCTCCAGTCTGTGTAAGCAGGGGTTGGCTCTGCTCCACACTCGTGGATTACAGTTCTGCCTGTTGCCAGACTACCTTCTCCCACCAGGGCCCAGGTAGCTAAGGAGGCTGAGTCATTTAGATGAGTATGTTTCCTGCCGGGGGGCTGTCTTTGATGATGAACTCAAGTTTGGTATTTTCAGTCATTGAAGGTGAGACTTCAGTGAGCTTAACGAAGATTAATTAGTTTTGAGAATGAGCAGCTAATTAGTTTCAAGGCAATCATTTGTTCTGATGCTCAGAGAACATGGTACTGAGCCATGGAGAAGTCCTGCAACCTCTGGTGGGGCCACTGCCTGACTAGAGAGAGCTGGGGGAGCGCATGTGGCCTTTTTGCTGCCCTGCAGACCTAGGTGGTATCCCCACTTGACTGCTTGCTAACCATTTGATCTCTCTGAATCTCTGTGTCTTTTTTTTTTTTGAAATGGGCTTAAAAATTTGTGGCATTATTGTTGGGATTCAAAGCACTTACAGATGTAAAGAGACTGCACATAAGTGATCAAAAGTTGTGAGTTTTATAGGGATAATTGTCCAGAGATGAGCAACTGGCATTTCCTTTTTTGATAGTTTCACTTGTCAAGATAACAATCCCTTCTTCCTCTGGTGGGATGGGGAGATGAATCCAGATGTCAAGGTGAATCTAGGGTTAACTGTTATATCCAGTCTTTATTAGACCAACTCATGGGGGGCAATAAACTTTGGGAGGAGAATGAAGAGAGAAATTTGTAATTGTCTACCTGATGTGATCATGCTGACTATTAACCTGGAACTCAGCCACAGGCCACTAAGATCTAGGTGAAATTGATATGTGACAGGCAAGCCCCAAGTGGGGCTTAGCTCATGAAGGTTCCTGGATTTGCCCAGGAAAGAATTCAAGGGCGAGCTGGTGGTAGGATAGAAGAAAACAGCTTTATGGAAGCAGCAGTGTTGCAGCTCTGGTGGTGATGCAGCTCCGTGACTGCTTCTGCAAAGCAGGGTGCTCCACAGGCAGTGTGCTGAGATCAGCAGCTCAGAGCAGTTCAGGAGTCATATTTACACCTACTTTTAATTGCTTGTAGATGCGGGGGCGGTTTATGCAGAAATTTCTAGGGGAAGGGTAGTAACTTCTGGGTCTTCAGGTCATTGCCATGGAAAGGGGCAGTAACCCCTGGGTGTTGCCATGGCAATGGTAAACTGACATGGCAGAACGGTGGGTGTGTCTTATGAAAAGCTGCTTCTGCCCCATCCCTGTTTTAGCTAGTCCTCCATTTGGTCCAGTGTCTGAGCCCTGACTCCAGAGTTGAGTCCCACCTCCTACTTCAAAATCACCTGAAAATCCCCTGCTCAAGTCCATGGCCAGTGGAAGTCCAAAGCTCACTCAGAGATATCCCCAAGGGTTTATAAACCACTGGCATCCTTTCTCTCTAAACTATGGTTTCAGCCAGTGCAGCCTCTGTCTTGCACCATACCTTTCCCAATGTGAACCTTAGTCCTCCTCTGTTTCCGACCATAACAACAGCCTTCACACCAATGAGCAGTCATTATGACAATTGGTCATGAAGATTGATAGGTGTTCCTTAAGATTTGCTGGATGGAGTATCCAGAGACAGTCAACCACCACTCTGTGCCTCGCCTTTCTTCCACCATCTTGCTCTCTCACTCTCTCTCCCCACTCTCTCTCCATCTCTTTTGCTTATCTTCATCCTCCCAGAGGGTCTCAGGAGCCCCATATGCTTCTCTTGTATTATATAAGCCACATTCCCCTCCTCTGAAGCTTTGGAGCCAGGCTACCCTGAGGACTGACGTGACTCATCTGTTTTTGCCCTGAGCGTCTCTTCCTAAGGAAAATCCCAGTCTCACTTGTAAAAATAATTTCCCCTACCATATTACTCTGTTGATCGACATATTGTATGTCCATTTTGCTCTGCAGTACTGCTCCAGCATGTGTAGATGTGGTCACCCAGTGCTTCTAGACCTCGGTCCAAAAAGCCACTGCAGTGGTTGCAAGTGAAGATTTCCGAAGCTGAGTCAGAGTTTGAATTCCAAATCTGCCATTAATAGTCGCATAACCCTGGGCAAGTGACCTAACCTCCTCATGCCTCAGTTTCCTTATGTGAAACTGGAAGCAATAACAGAATCTACCACAACATGTTATTGTGTGGATTGAATGAGTTAATACAAATCAAGAGTATTGACTCTTGACAACACTTGCTACATACTCTTTGCATATGAACAATTTCCACTAAATTGCAGGCTGCACTGGAGCAAGGATTTGCGGTCCTTGCATCCCAGTGTCAAGAGGAGGGCCTGGTACATAGTAGTTGCCAATAAACATCTGAGGAATGAATATGTAATGAGTTTGTGTGATTCTGCCTGGCACTGACTCAGGGCCCTGGGATGCTCTTGCGCTCCACCAAGGCTCCTTGCTACAGCATCCAGTTCGGCAGTCTACACAGAATGTACTTTTGGCCTGTATGAGATAACCTGCAAAATGGGCCACCAAGTTCTACCCAAGAACAAAGGGTATTGCATCTCCTTTGGCAGAGAAGTGTGTGATTTCTGCGAGGTCCCCTGAAGCCTGGAAATCACTCATGTTACTCTTGTCCCCTGCCACATACCATGGTTGCACATCTCTAAGAGTTGGGGATTCCTTGGGGAACCCTGTAACGGCACCTCTGTGATATGATAAGTAGATTTGCCTCTTTTGAGTAAGGATTTTAGGGGAGGTGAGGTCTCGGGACCCTGGGAAAACCAGGTGGGTTATAATTCACCCTTGGTGGACATGCAGATGAGAGGGTAGCTTTTATGAATGCCTACTTCTTCTTTAATAAGCAAATCGGGTATCTTCTGTTGATCAGCAATGTCCCAGTTCTAGCACTGCAGAAAGACCAGCAAAAAGACCAGCAATTAAAATATAACCGAGGTAAAGTCACTCCCTAGCATGTCAAAAATCATTAAGCCAATGCTGGTTTATAAGTTTATGCGCTATGATTAGCAAGCAAGTAGGGAAACGAAGCAGGTCTTTACCTAGAATTTTAAAAATAAACAATGCAGTGAAATGCCATTATCCACTTCACTCCTTCGTTCAGCAAACATTTATATGGCACTTATTATGTGCTTGCCACTTGCTAGACTCTGGGGATGGAGTTTAACACAGTGTAGTTCACTTCCTGACCTTGAAAATCCCACTATCTTGAGCAGTGTTTCTGTGTGGGGGCTTGGTAAAATATCTGACATTTCTTTAGTGGACTATTGAAAACAGATGTAAAACTGGTATTATATAATAATATGTAACTTGCTTTCTTACTATTGAGCACATGTAGGTAATATTTATTAAGTCTTTCAGTGATCATGTTAAAAGAACTTCATTTTCATTTTCTATTGGCATGCATTAATCATCACTGAAATTTGAAATCTCATATGCTCATTTCACTTGGGGATAATTCACCTTGTAGGTAATTATCCAGTTATTTAAAGTACTAGAAAATGCAAGTTTTTGTAGGTTTGTGAGATTCAGTGTAAGGGCTGACATTTGGGAAACAGAAATGGAGGATGTGAGAAGGAACTGTATTTGTAAAAGTGTTCAAAAATCCTGTAGTTGGATTATTTATGATGCATTGTATAGTTCCAGAGGGGGTTTTATTGAATTCAATTGAGCTGTGCATTTGCCAGAGATCAGATTGAAGCTCTGGCTAGATGCAGAGTCAAGGTAGGTCACCTATAGCCTGCAGCCTGCCCACCTGTGCCCTTTCCTGCTCCTCTGGGCCCCAGCCTGCCAGTAATGAGGGCAAGGATCACCAGGCTGCCAGCAAGAGGCCCGCAGGAGAGCTGCAGGCTCAGGCCTGCAGGACGCACTCCCAGGGGAGGACTGCCTTGGGCTCCCCAGCTTCCTCCAGGTACAGCTCCATGCCCCAGGCTGTCAGGAAGGTCTTCCTTATGTTGATCTAATTCCATTGAGGTAAAGAGGGAGCTCTTTTCCAGTGTCTGGTCCCCAGATTCTTGATAGCCTTCTTCTGAGGGGTCTGGCAAGATGGAGGACAAGGGCTGATAGAGAGGAGAGAGTCCTGGAGAAAGTCCCTGGCTGGGTGCCTGTGATGAAGGGCTTGGGGCTGGGGAGAATGTTTCCCAGTTGAGGATTTCAGGTATATCTTTGTGTGTACGAAGGTATGTAACTCCACTCTCTGCTGTCTGATAAAATAGACATTTTCTTTTTTTTGGAAACACAGTCTTGCTGTGTCACCCAGGCTGGATTGCAGTGGAGTGATTGATCTCGGCTCGCTGCTGCCTTGACCTCACTGGCTCAAGGGATCCTTCCACCTCAGCCTCCCGAGTAGCTGGGAATACAGGCACACACCACTGTGCCCAGCTAATTTTTTACTTTTTTGTAGAGATGGGGTCTTACTATGTTACCCTGGCTGATCTTGAACTCCTGGGCTCAAGTGATGCTATTACCTCAGCCTCTGAAAGCACTAGGATTGCAAGTGTGAGCCACTGTGCCCAGGCTAGAATACACATCTTGATGGCTTCTCAGAAAGTTTTTTCTTTGTGTTGGCGTCTTGGGCTTTCTATGATGCTCAGAGATAAAGGTGAAGATGCTCTGAGCACGGCTTGGCCATTCAAGCAAGGGCAGGGCCACCACCTCCTCCTGGCAGGTCCCCTAGTTCCTGTGGAGTTCTTTGGTGTATGCTGTAGGTCTTGAGTTTGCTGTTAGCCTACAGTTTGGGTGTTACAATACCCCCTGCTATTTCCAGGCTCCCACGCTCTAGAAGCTTCTTGGACCACTGAGCTTCCAGTTGACGCCTGCAGAGCCCCTGCTCTCCCCTTGTTCCTGGAGCTCTGCTCAGGTGGGGCTGTATCTCTCCTGGTCAAGCCCCTCTTCCTGGTATCCCTTTCCTCCAGGTACTGTGGCCCACGCTGTGCACCCAGAGGCTTCTCTGACTCTCATGGAGCCTCCCAGTCTTCTTCAACATCCTCTTGGGCTGTGAACCTGGAGTCTGTGGGGCCAGAGGCCTGAGTATCAGGCCAGGCTGACTTCTCTCAGCTGAGGAGAGACTCCAAGGACACAGAAAAACCTCCTGTCTGTCCCAGGGGGGATTGAGAAAGCCATCTTTCTGGAAGGAAGATGGCTTTAAGGACTGGAAGAACTTCTTTAGAGAATTTGGCTGAAGCCCTCATAAGGCCCCTCTGGAGACCCTCCCAGTTTCCCCCTTGCATGGCAAGGGCTGTCTGAGGAGCCGGTGGACCTGTTTCTCTTTCAGCTTGGTGGTTGGGAAAGGGCTGCCACTAAGCAAGAGGGTTGGCTTTGATTGGTCCCCTTAAATAAGTCCCCAGGTTAAAGCCGGCAGCAAGAGAGGAAGGTTCACCTACCTAGGTGGGAGGCCTGACAGGGCCCTCAGTAGCAGGCAGCATGAGGCCAGATATCCATGGTAAGGGACATGTGAACATCCTGGGTGAAAAGTGGTGGAAATTGTCAGGGCTTCAGCAGCCAGCTCTACACTCACGCTCCTCCTTCCAGATGACAAAGCTGATAATCTTGGGGTTTACACAGTGAGTCTTGGGTCACAGACTTGATGTTAGTGTTCTGTCTCACACATTGTAATAGTTCTGAGTGACACAACAGATTTTACAGATTAGGAAACCGAGGCTTGATGGTCAGGGGACCTGTCCTGGGTTATCTAGCTAGAATGATAGGGGACTGGGATTTGAACCCAGGAAGAGTGACTCCCAGGCCTGTGCTCCTCAGGATACTCAGGCTGCTCCAGGTGCATCCCCTGACTGGCCCCACTATGGAAAGCAATCCATCAGCACCTGCAGGCCTCCTCTTTTCAGGTCTCTACCCAATACACAGCACTGGCCAGGGAGATTTCTAAATAAGGTCAGCTTTCTTGTGGATCATGAGACAGGGTGTGGCTAATGCACTTGCAGCTCAAACATGCTTGCATTTCTCCCTAAGCCCTTGGAGGCAGTAATGGTGCAAGCAGATGCACATTTTGCTCTGTTGTTGTGGTGTTTGCAAGACTTCAGGCCTTCCAGGAGGCCTCACTAGGGCTCAAGGGCCTTCCCAACCACTCACACCCTGGGTTGGTTTGCAGGAAACAAATGTCAGCAGACCTGCCTTAAAAATGGCTGGTCCAAGGAGCTCTGGGAGGTCTCTGTGTGGATGAATAGGTGGAGTGAAATGGTTAGCACCAACACCAATGGATAGCCACATCTTGCATGACACATGTAAGCAAGTGTGAGAGAGAGGCTGAGTGGGAAAGAGGACAAGTATCAGGAACTGCGCAGGAGAGGAGAGGCAGAAGGAGGCAGAGCCCAGAGAGAGCCGGGTTGTGCAGCTGCACCTGAATTCTACCGTTGTGGGGACAGCCCCACCTTGGGCTGCTGAGCACTTGGATCCTGTTGCCCAGAGACCAACTTTTAAAAAAAATTGACACATAATAATTGTACATATTTTGGGGGTACCATGTGATTTTTTTTTTTTTTTTGAGACGGAGTCTCGCTCTGTCGCCCAGGCTGGAGTGCAGTGGCGCGATCTCGGCTCACTGCAAGCTCCGCCTCCCCGGTTCACGCCATTCTCCTGTCTCAGCCTCTCCAAGTAGCTGGGACTACAGGCGCCCGCCACCACGCCCAGCTAATTTTTTTGTATTTTTAGTAGAGACGGGGTTTCACTGTGGTCTCGATCTCCTGACCTCGTGATCCACCCGCCTTGGCCTCCCAAAGTGCTGGGATTACAAGCATGAGCCACCGTGCCCGGCCCCATGTGATGTTTTAACACTTGCATTCATTGTGTAATTATCAGATCAGGGTAATTAGCATATCCATCACCTTAAACATTGGTCCTTTCTTTGTTGTGGGAACATTCAAAATTCTCTCTTTTAATTATTTGAAATATACAATGCACTATTGTTAGCTGTAGTCACCCTACTTTGCAATGGATCAGAAGAATTTATTCCTCCTATCTAACATAACAAACGTAACACTGTACTCATTGGCCAACCTCTCCCCATTTCTCCCTTGCCCTTTTCTCCTCAGTCTCTGGTAACCACAATTCTACTCTCAACTTCTATGAGATGAGCTTTTTTTTAATTTTAAGATGTGAGTGAGATCATGTAGTATTTGGCTTTCTGTGCCTGGCTAATTCCCTTAACGTAATGACTCACCCACGTTGTCACAAATGACAGATTTCATCATTTTTTATGGCTGAATAGTATTCTGTTTTATATATACCACATTTTCTTTATCTGTTCATCCATTGATGGGCACTAAGTTTATCTTGACTATTGTGAATAGCACTGCAATAAACATGGGAGTGCAGGCATCTCTTCAACATACTGATTTTACTTCCTTTGGATATATACCCAGTAGTTGGATTGCTGGGTCATACAGTAGATCTATTTTTAAGTTTTTGAGGAAACTGCATACTGTTTTTCATGACGACTATACTAATTTACATTCCCATCAACAGTGTATAAGGATTCCCATTTCCAGAGACCATCTTAACTCTGCTTTTTCAGGCCCCACAACAGTGGATGCCCTACCTGAAATGCGGCAGGCACTCAATGCTTCTCAGATTGCATCCCGTTCTGTGGAGAAAAGACTCAGCCCTCTCCTCCAGGGGCTTCTGATCCACAGGGGGAGAGTGACAAATTGACAGATAATTACCACTCCATGTCCTAGTCTTTTCCTGTCACACAAGTTCTGGCTTCCAAGGGCTAATTATTCATACCTGACTCTTCTGTGAGTTCTGCACTAATTCAGAAGCATACATACAAGTGAGATAGAGAGAAACGTCTCTATTTTATTGCTGGATTAAAGACCTGTTTTGGAGCTGAGATCAAAAATGGATTTTCCACTATTGCCCCACAAGTGCGTTGCCTAGGCCCTATGCGTTGAGACAGTTGGTCGGTAGATCTGGTCCTTGTTTGGTCAACTGCTGGGGGATCCCAGCCTGGGCCTCAGCTCGCCCTTCTACTCACTCTTGCTGGCCACCACTAGAGTTAGGTGAGCCAGTGGGTGTCAAACTCTTCCCTTCTCACCAAGCAGGTAAAACCTTTCTCTTCCCAAGGAGAGAAGCTTGTGAAAGGTGAAGGAAAGGACAACAGCTTTTTAAAAATACATTTAAGGGGTAATATTTCTTATTTAAAATCTGGGATAAAACATGGGGAAAGGGAGCAAGTGGTCCCTCATAATGATTCATTAACACGGGCTAGAAAAACTCAGAAAGGGATTTTGAAGGGTGAAGAGGAGCTGTTCCAGTTAGTCCAATAGGGACCAAAAGGGAATTTTAAGTGGAACTATTTATTCACAGAGTGGTGAAGTGACATGAGCTCTGTCATAAAATCCAGAACTGCCAAGGTTGAGGGTGGAGGAATAGGGGAAAATGACCATAGAGAGGTTAGGAGTGAGGAATGACAAGGTCCTATTTGCATTCTGATTCTCTTTCTAGTTGAGCATAGGAGGGAAGGAAGGGAAGCGGGGAGATGAAAGAAAAGTGGTTAGCTAGGAGACAATGGAATAGTCTTGGCAGATGTTCAAAACCTAAAGGAAAGAAGTGGTGGTAGGGATATAGCCTAGAGGTGGGAGAGAATAGGGGTGGATTTCTGACCTGTTTGGAAAGCAAAATTGGCTGGGCTTGCTTGTTGCTTGGTTTGCTCACCACAAGGATAACGTTGGCTTGGAATAGGGCTTGGGGTTACAGATTTAGCCTGTTGAAGAGAAGGGTAGGGGCTGTTGTGAGATGACTCCCCTACTTCAGGAACTAGGAAATCAGAAATAAGACCATGTTCTGCAAGTCATCACTTTAGCCAACACACAATAGATCCTCACAGACATGCATAAAGTTACGTTAAAGAGAAATGACATGATGGGATGTTTAGAAGGACTGAGAAGTGGAAGTAGAGGTTTGTCTGCCCAGAAGAAAAGACAAAGAGGAATTTTGGAGGCCAGTGTTGGCCTTGTGTGTCTGAACACAGTGCAAAGGGGCCTGGAGCTTGATCCCTGGACCTCCAGTGTATGGTTTCACTGGCAGTGCCATCACCTGTTTAGGGCACAGCACCTGAAAGCTAATGGGCTTTCAGGCCTATGAGCAAACATGGCAGCTCTGCACATGATTGTACATTTGGCTAAATCCCCTTGTCCCAGGGGATTCAGCAGCCCAGGAGCTGTACCTCCAAGAAAAGACTGTAGCATGTCCGGTGGATGCAAGATTTCAATGTGAGTCTCAGATTTAGCTGGTGTTTGTAATCGTACCTGGCTTGTATCTGTTCATGGGAGCCAATCATATGCATCTCTTCCAATGGTGTATCACTTGGAGACATTACATTGGTAGCTTGAAATTGGCCTCGGTGGGAGTATCAGTGTGCTGGGGCTACCATATCAAAGCACCACAGACCAGGAGGCTTAAACAGCAGAACTTACTGTCTCACAGTTCTGGAGGCTAGGAGTTCAAAATCCAGGTGTCGGCAGGATTGGTTTCTCCTGAGGCCTCTCTCCTTGGATTGTACATGTTATCTTCTCCCTATGTCTTCATGTGATCTTCCTTATGAGTGTCTGTGTCCTAATCTCCTTTTCTTATAAGGACACCAGTCATATTGGACTAAGGCCCACCCTAATGACCTCATTTTAACTTAACAACCTCTTTAAAGATCCTATCTCCATATACAGTTTCATTCCAAAGTACTGAGGATTAGGCCTTTAACGTATGAATTTTGGGGGGACACGTTCAACCCATACGATGGCAGTATTTATAGCATGGAAACCAGCAAATGCACAACTCAGGGCTTCCCACACCCACCCGAGAGCTGGATGTTAAACATTTACCAATACACCATTGACTATATAGCTCTCACTGCCACCGCACTCATTGTTTTTTTTTTTTGGTGTATGCATCCATTTCTTTGAACTTGGTTATTCCTCAAAGATAAACAGTTTCTGAGTTTCTGAACTAACAAGGCTAATACTAGGCCTGTCCCTGGGGAAAGGGATGTCTTTATAGTGCATCTAAGCCCCAACCTCAAGGCTTCCTAAGACAATAACCTCTTGAACCTTCAAAGGGAAGTGCATCTTAGAATAACAGTAGCAATTTTTATTGATTTCTTCCTATGGAACAGACCCTGGTCTAAACACTTTGCATAAAGTAGCACATCAGTCCTCACAGTAACTCTGCAAGATGGGTATTATTACTACTGTATCCTTTTCTGGATGCGAAACTTGCCTGACACCACACAGCTGCTAGATGGCAGTTAGGATTCCAGCCTTGCATGTTCTTGATCATCAGGCTCCATGCTTTTTGAGGCCTGGATGTTCCCTTACTTCACACCACCTCAAGTAGCAAAGTGTGATTAACTTTCCAAAGCCAGATCTTGGTCTTTGACGGCCTTGGTTCCCCTTTGTGGAAAAGAAGCACATTTTTGTAAGTACCTTTGTTGCTCAAAGCTTGGATGGCAGGTTTGATGATATTTCTAGCTACCTCGAGCCCCTTTTTCTGTTCCAGAAAGTGGTATCAAAAGGGCACCTTTAGAATTCACTCTGATTGCATAAGTACCTTGAGTAACACATCTGTAATTTGTGACACATATTCTCTAAGCAAAATATAGTGAGCCATGCTTCAGGGAACACACTGTGCTGTTGTACTAATTAATTTGTCAAGTTACGGCTAACTATAAAATGCACTGTTGCTTATTTTGATTTGTAATGTAGCCTACATTGTTTTAACCACTAATGGGAAGTGGCAGAGTGTGGGGGACTGGAGTGTTCCCTCCAGGCTGCAGAAGCCGTGGGCTGGCGTCTGGGTTACCTGGGTCACAAGTGTGTGTTTCAGTCGATCCTCATCTGCTCTGTAAGGCCGGAAGTCCCCGTCCACTCCTTTCTCACCAAGTGGGCAGTGGAGGGCCTTCCTGCTTGTCAGCTGGTGGACACTCTCACCGTGTTGCAGTGAGAAGGTCTCACAGGGTGGCACTGAAGCCTTTTGTTTCGGAGCCCTTCAGGGACAGGGAGGCAGGACAGGGCCACAGGAGGGTATCCTGGCCTCTGGAGGAATCAGTTCTGGACCTCTGGCTGGTCCTTCTTCGGGCTGGAGGTGACAGGCTCGAGGTGAACAGGGGAACAGGGATGTGGTCACAGTGCCTGCAGCTGCCTTCCAAAACTTCTCAGATGGCGGCATTCCTTGGGAAATCTGCCAAGGTGCAGGGTTGGGCATTTGGACTGATAGCCTCAAAGCTTGATTTTGTCAGTACATTTAGAAGGACTTCCTTTCCAGGGACAAACCCACAGCAACCAGCCAAGGAAACCCATGTGTGACCCAAGGCCAGAAATCCCAGGACAGCACCTGATGGCCTCATGGAGAGTCTGCCCAGCCCAAGGCGGACTGTCTTAGAGTGGTAATGTCCCTTGTTGTAGCCACCCATGACTGGTCTGCCCAGGGCTCAGCAGGCTAGAGCCTGGGATCCTACACACCTTTCCCCCGATTGCATTGCATGAGTTCTGTGACTTCTGTTTCTCTGGGCTTCCTTCTCCATATACCAGGCTGATCACCTCCCCTCCCTTTTTCCTAACTGATTGTAATGCATTTGGCG
The DNA here is from genome assembly GCF_028878055.3 of Symphalangus syndactylus. Lineage (NCBI taxonomy): Eukaryota > Metazoa > Chordata > Mammalia > Primates > Hylobatidae > Symphalangus > Symphalangus syndactylus. The sequence goes on from NC_072426.2 coordinate 87,913,886, forward strand.
ATGTGCCCTCACAGCCCTGCCTTTTGAAGACACACCCAGGTCCACTTGAGGTGGGCTGCAGGGGGCCCTCAAAAGCTTTGGCCTGAGCCTCCCATTCCAAGTGTCTGATGGTGCCAGTGTGCTGATATTTCCCCATATTTTACTACCCCTATTTTATTCTCTTAAAGCACCTGCTATTTTCACTGGACATGTGTATCTCACCTTATATCTATTTATTATTATTTATATATTTATGTTCCATATTGTTATATTATAAACATATTTATTTATTTACTTTAATGCTCATTGTCTGTCTCCCTCCTGGACCATGCTGTTTTGTTCACCAAAGCACACCTAGTGCCTAGCCCAAGGCCTGGCACCAGTGGTCACCAATAAAATATTTATTGAATGTACAAAAAGTCCTGCACTGAGAGGGGACTCTGGGAACCCTTCATAGACCTGCTCTGTGCTGCCAGCCTGCTTTGACTCTGGACACAGTGGATGGTGCTTGTGTGGCCAGTGCCTCCTCTGCTGGGACCTGTGAGCACCTGCCTGGAGCTGGATCCTGCACAGCACACTCTCTACCATCCATGTTTTCATAGTCAAGAGGGCACTTGATGAAATTAAAAGGCTGCAAATTTAAAATAGACACCCTTTTTTGGCAACATATTATTAATCAACCTTTGGAACTCAATCCTGCAGGATATCGTTGAGTCAAATAATTCAGCACGACTAAGGAGGGGATTAGAAAGCTCTATGAATAAGAATAACATCTGTTAGCATGGAGCTTCCCTTTCCAGAGAAATCCACCCCTGAACTGTTAGGTAAAATCTCAGCCCCAGGTATGATGAAGGGATAACAGGCCTATTAGAACTGATTAGGTAAAATCAAGGCTGCTAGTGAGAGGGTGCTTATAGACACTGACCAGGGAGAGAGATCTTGTCCCAAAGACAGCCCAGTCCCAAAAACCTTCTTTCCAAATGACTGTGCTCTCTGGAGCCTAGATCCTAGATTTAGTAAGTCCCCAGTGATTCCATGTACCTATATACTTATCCATCCACCCACCATCCATCTATCCAACCATCCATCCATCCATCCATCCATCCATCCATCCATCCATCCACCCATCCACCAACCCATTGATCTATCCATTCATCCATCCATCCACCAACTCATTGATCTATCCATTCATTGCATCCATTCATCAGTAGGTCCATCCATCCATCCATGCACTTGCCTGCCCATCTGTTCATATATCTGTTCATCCAGGCACAATCTGAGGAAAAGATAGACAAGGCCCTTATTTTCAGAAACTCTGACACTCCGATAAGGCAGGCCAAAGAGGAAACAGATCATTGTAATTGTAATCACATGATAAAATTATTACAGGGGACATCCTAGATGCCAGGGGAGCCTAGAGAAGGCCCTTTACCAGGAAGCAAAGCCTCAACTGGTTCCTGGGGACCAGTGTGGTATTGCGGAAAGAATGTTTGCTTTGGAACTAGTCAGAAATGGATTTGAATTCTTGCTCTATCACTTACAATCTGAGTGACTATGGGCAACTGCTTGGAGCCTTCATTTTCCTCCCCTCTAAAATGGAGACAGCTAAACCTACCAGGCTTCTGGAAAGATTCAGTGAGGTGATGTGTGTGCAGGGCCTGACAGAATGCCTGCCATTAGCAGCTGGTGGGCAAATTTTGGTGTCTTTCCCTCCATTTGCCTTCTTTCTTTGGTTACTTTTGAAAATGAAATACAGATCTTGCTTAAAAATATTTATATATTTGATATTCTGCACACACATGGAATTTAACACTCTCAATTCAGCATTAAATTTCTCCCTTTTTCTGGGCAACTCACAAGGACATCTGTTACCTCGATGCCATTAGCTGCGTTAGCACATCTGTAAGTACCTCATTAAAAAAATCAAATACTAACAACATAGCGGGAGCTGTAGGCTTTCCATTTGATTACTCTGAAGGGTAAGTTTACTTAAAATAAGCTAATTTATAATTCTGAAGTTGTAAATTCGAATAACACTGTCCCCTGAAGACTTTTTTCAATGAATCCTAGTGTAGACACAGAATCCTCAATTTCCATAGGGGCAGCCCCAGGGCCAATGGGGATGAGGTGACACAGGGTGACACCCTCTGATTGGCATCCTTCTTTTTCCTCAGCTCAGGGGGAATGCAGCCAGCATGTTTAACACTGGAGCTGGTTGGTGGGAATTGGGCACTTGTTGCTGTGGTAGGAGTGGTAGGAGTGGTTACCATTTCCATCTTGTTAGGACCCCTAGTGAGCCACTGGTTCTGTGGGTGTGATGGGAGAGAGAGCAGACATTCTTGCTGGCCTGGAACCCTGTCCAGTCTGGAGGCCCAGTGGCCAACTGAGAGGGCTCCGGGTGGCCCATCTGCCTGGGACTATGGGGAGGACACAGAGATTCCTTTCTGTCTAGATGTTCCTTGGGGCTGTCTTATAGTCCACACTTCTGCAGGCAAGACTGCTGCCCCCCTGCAAGGGCTTCAGGTGGTCTCCCTGCAGACTTTGATTGTGTTTTTGAAAGTGAAGTCCACTTCTTATCTCATCAACACCCAATTCCCAGCCTTCTCTAACTCTTGTTTTCTTCTCACCCCTTGGATGACCCAGAGACTGAAGCATCATTCATCCTCATGGGCTTCCATGACCTGCTGTTCTAGCTCCTCTCTCCCTCTGAGGAGCATGCCAAGCCGGGCAGCAAGTGCTCATGGGCCCTTAATAGAAATGTTTGATGATGATAATTAGATCATGGGCAATTTGTTATCATAACATTTACTTTTCACATTTTTATTGGAAATTACATATGTCTCCAGCTCTTCTGCTTGACTCAGGACAGTGATTTCAATTTTTGCAAAGAATGTGGCCCAAAGAGGCAATTCGTTATTGAAGAAAGAGCAAAGGCCACAGAGCTGGGTGGGCCAGGCTTCTACTCCAGCTTCTCTGTCTTCTAGCTGTTTGAATCTTGGAAAGCTTAAGTTTCTGGGCTTGAATTTTCACGTTTGCAAAATTTCTTCTCCCTCCCTCTCACAGATATTTAACACCTATTACATGCACCTATTACATGTCATTCAGAGAGAGATGGCCACAAGCCAGACTAAGCCCCCTTTGTCTTGGAGCCTACATTGCAGTGAAGTGGGACAGGTAACAACCAGATAACCACATAGATATAAATATGGTGAAGATGAGTAAGGGGAAAAGATAGGAGTGAGGGTCATATTACAGAAAGGTTGGGAGGGGAAGGAAGGCCCCTCTGACGTGGGGGCATTTGAGAGACCTGAAGGTGGTAACAGAATGAACCAATGGGACTTAGGGGAAGAACATCTAGGTAGAGGGAACAGCCAGTGCAAAGACTCTCAGCAGGGGTGTATTTGGCATATTCAAGAAACACCTTGGCAACAGGTCAGGTAGGGCTTTGTGGGACTTTGTAAAGAAATCACAAAAGTACAAAGAAATGTACTTTAAGATGGAAGCTGTTAGAGAGTTTTGAGCAGAGCTGCTGTGAAGAACAGACCATGGTGGGAGAAGGGAAAGGAAGGAGGCCTTTGAGAACACTGTGGAAACAACCCAGGCAAGAGGTGGTAGGGGCTTTGATGAGGGGGGCAGAGGTGGAAAACCTAAACAGTGGTCAGGTTCTGGATGCGTTTTGCTTTTTTGTTATTTTTGTTATTTTAGATTCAGAGGGTACATGTGCAGGTTTGTTATGTAGGTATATTGCATCATGTTGAGGTTTGGGCGTCTAATGATCCTGTCACCTAAGTAGTGAACATAGTACCCCATAGGTAGTTTTTCAACCCTTGACCTCCTCCTCCTGTCCCCCCTTTTGAAGTCCACAGTGTTTATTGTTCCCATCTTTATTTCCATGTGTACTCAACATTTAGTTCCCCCTTGTAAGTGAGAACGTGCCATATTTGGCTTTCTGTTTTTGCATCAATTTGCTTAGAATAATGGCCTCCAGTTGCATCTATGTTGCTGCAAAGGACATGATTTTGTGCTTTTAGTATGGCTGCACGCTATTACCTAGTGTGTATGTACCATATTTTCTTTATATTTGGGATTTCTTTATCATTTAGGAGTGGAAGTTTAATAGGCAGAAGAAAAGAGAAAGAGAAACAGCTCTCTCTATAGAAAGGAGGGTCTCCAAGTGGAAAGGACCAGCTGGTGGCAAATGTGCCAGATTTTATAGGCGGGTTTGAGGAGGCAGTGTCTGATTTACATAGGGCTCACAGATTGGTTTGATCAGGTATGATGTTTACATAGTGCACATGGAAGGCACCATCTTGTTTACTCCTTACTGTACTCATGGCTGGCAAAGAGAAGGAAGATGGAGCCACCATCTTGAACACATCTAGTCTGTAGTTCCTGCTGGCGTTCACCTGTGCAAGTTCCCAGCTTGCTTGTCTATGTCTGCAGCCTGACTTTACAGGCTCCTCTTTGTTAGAAAATGATTTGGAGCTGCCTTTCATTAAAAAGGAAAGCCTTACTGAGGACTCCCATACCCTTACTATCTGCCTAAGTGATTTCTTCTTAACTCCTATATCATTCTCCACTCTGGAGTGGTAACCTTAACTGCTGTTAGGGAGTGTTGGATGATGACTCTTTCTGGCTACTTATTGCTGAAAAGGGGCGTCATGTGCAGAATAGCAGCTAGGGCTCCTCCTGGGATTGATCTAAGGGTCCCTGGAAGAAGGCATGTCCATACATGGTTCTATCTGCAGCACCATTTGGAGTTTGATTGCTGTCAACCATTCTGATGGGTAGTAACACTGTTTTGCCTCCACCAGATGTAGCTGAAACAATATACAAGTAACATTCCTTTTAGGATAAATGGTATTGGATTTGGGTAGCTAGAGAAACTTTAGTGTTAACCTTTGCTGAATCTTTCCTGCAATTATTAATCCCTTCGTGACTTCCATAGACCATCTAAGACATGCTTAAGCCTTCTGTCTTGCCCTAAATATCCTTGTTTTAAACCAACTGTTCTCTTTAGGAAAAGTATTTACCATACAAGATCGTTTCTTATATAAACTCTCTTTCCTTTATAACCTTCTTTACATAGCCAGGGTGTGACATATTACCAAAACCAATAAGAAGTTCTAGTAGACTCAGTGATAGTAAAACTTTCATGCTTCCTTTTTGTTGGTAACTATTACCGCTTCTTTAAAGATAAGAATTAAGCAAAATTCTATAGCAATGGAAACTGTCCAATATTTCAGTTAGAAGGTGCTACCGTGTATAGCTCTACTGCAAATAGCAGAGTAAGTATAGCAATTCCTGCAAGGGTAACATAGTAGATTATTTCCATCTAAAATTTTACTTGCCAAGATATAGAATTTCCCTTTGGGGGTCTATGAAGTTCGTTGGTTTTATTTTCACAAACAAAGAAACCTCCGGGTTATGGACACCCTACTCACTTTCATTACCTGGCAGAATTTGCAGGTTAATTGCCCCGAACTAGCATATTGATCCAGATTTCTATGTTACCCATCCCTTTTTGTTTCTTTCAAGCTGCAGAAGATCACCACTAGATTCACAAGAATAAGCAAGGTTAGTCTAAATGTAGGCAAAAAGCTTAAAAATAATTAATGTGACTAGGATTTAATGACAAATGTATGATAAGCTTTGGAGTATAATTTCTCTCTCCAGTCCTCATTTTTGGTAAAAACAAATTATGATGGGATCGTGTTGTTCATAGAATAAACTTTAGTCTTACACTTGCATGATTATTTGCATAAAGTACAAGAATGATTATTAGGCCTTTTGGATTGGCTTTGATGGAACTCTGTTCCACAAAGAATCTCAGATAAGACCTCTTAAAGGTGAGCTCAGACATGGGTTCATATTCTCAAATACCTGTGAGTTGGGTGATCCTCTCCTAGATTTTGGATGTATTTTGAAGGCAGATTGACAGAATCTGCTTAGAGCTTGGATGTGAGTCTTCAGAGTAGCGTCAAGGACAGTGCCATCACTTTTGGCCTGAGTTATTAGAATGGTGAGACCATTTGCTACAAGGACAAGGAGGACAGAGGAGTGGGTTTTGGGGGGAAGTGGAAACCAGTGTGTTTTTGGAAATGTTAAATTTGAGAAATCCAATTAGAAGCTTGAAGGAGGCAGCTGGATCTACTATGCTGGAGATGAGAGGAGAGGCTGGAGCTGCAGGCACACCTGGGGACTCACCAGCACACAGAGACTGTGGATAGCCATAGTATAGCATTATAGGGATGCTTAAGGGAGGAGAAGGGATCTGGGGACTGGTATCAGAAGGGTTGCTGTAAGGGCTAAGTGGCGAGCAAAAAGCAATCAGCTTTCTTGCCTCCCACCCTTCAGAATTCATGGGACATTTCTTACCTTTAGGTTTTACAATTTGGAAGTCTACTGGAAGATCTGGGACTTTTTTTTAAGTATAAATATTTTGCTCATGATGACAGAATTTTTATTTAGTTACAAATCTGTCATTTGAGATGAAAATGGCCCTTTCCCAGAGTCCCTCCTACCAGGTGGCTTTTCAGAGAGAAGGGTGGATACTCCAGTGCCCTGGGCACTGGCTAAGAGGTATGCTGAGGGGAGCCCTGGCTGTCCTGAGCAAGTCATCTCTGGTAAAGACTGAGCATCACATGCTCCCCCCTTCTCTAGGTTTGAGCCCAGCTCTTCCATGTGAATCTGCACATGAATATTTAAAGATCCCAATATCTAAAGATAGTTCTCATCATTTCTAGAGCATTCCAGGGCAGATAACAGATACCTATTTTGTTGTAGGAAGACCAGGGCCAGTTCAGTTCGGTGGACTGACTCACCTGAAGTCAGACAGTAAATCAGTCCATACCAGTGACCCTGGCTTCTAATCCCATGGCCTGGGACCTTAATTCCATAGCCTTGATGAGTATATAAAATTCCATAACCTTCCCAGAATGAAAGGGGCAGAGTTGCCCCCAAACAGCATACAAAGATGGAAGTTTGATTACTTGCACAGGTGCTGTAGTGCACAGTTTGATGGGGCAGCACACATATGCAGTGGGAGCAGGCTAAGGTGGCTCCTTGCTCATAATTATTCATCAAGGAAGTATTGGGTGGAGATGCAGGAGGCAGCTTTAGAGCCACACACACCTGGTGGGTAAATGGCATCTCAGCATCTTGTGAGATGTGTAATTTGAGAAGAGTCCCCTCACCTCTTTGAGCCTGACTTTTCTCATCATGGGATATTAACTCTTACCTCTAAGAGTGGTTAGAAGGATTAGTCAGATGATGTACATAAAGGAGCCATCACAGAGCCTGGTACAAACCCGGTGTTCATCAATGTTTATTCTCTTGTCTATATACAGCCAATGAGAAATTCATGATGGTAATAGGTACAGGTTAATGATGAGCAGTTTCTGTAATAACTGTTGTGATAATGTGAGTGTTGATTTTATGCCAATAAATCAATTAGGAAACCTGAGCTGAGGAAACAAGATGTCTGATGTGTAGGCAAAACAAAGGCAAACAATGTATGTGACTGGAAGCTGTCAGCTGTGGCTTTTCCTGAAGGAAACTTGGTCTCAAATGGACCTTGGGAGAAGCAGCTCCAGACTCCCTAAGCAGGATATGATGATCTGAGTTCAGGAATATAACACCTGAAAAACTGGAACTAAAGCTGTCTCAGCCACTAAAATCAGATAAGGGTTTCATAGCAGCACTGTTCACAACAGCCAAAAAATGGAAGCAATTCAAATATTTGTCGACTGCTCAATGGATAAATAGAATGTGGCATATCCATACAATGAAATAGTATTTAGCCCTGAGAAGGAATGTGGTTCTGACACATGTTACAGCTTGGATAAAACTTGAGCACATTATTCTAAGTGAAAGAAACCAGGCAAAAAAGGACCACTATCCCATGACTGCATTAATATGAAATGTCCAGAACAGGCCAATCCATGGAGACAGAGAGCAATGAGTGGTTGCAGGGGCTAGGGAGAAAGGAAAATGGGGAGTGACTGCTAATGGATATAAGATTTTCCTTTGGGGGTGACAAAAATATTCCAGAACTAGACACTGTTGTATTAAATGCTATGGCATCTTATACTTTAAATGATTAAAATTGTGGATTTTATGTCATGTGTATTTTACCATAATTAGAAAATAATCAGATAGAGAAGTCAGGGATTTTACTCCAGGAGACCCTCAAGACAGACTGCTCCTTCTGAGTGAAGCTCTTTGTCCTGCCTCCCATGGCCCCACTGTGGGCCGGACTTAGCCCAGCATGCTTTAGACAGGTTGTTTCTTTGTCTCCACAGCAGCTGTGAGAGTGGTGCTCTCCTGCTTTACAGGCCAGGAACAGAGGCTGAGAGCATGTCATGCATTTTCTCCAGTCCCAGGCCAGCATGTGCTGAACTGGGATTCACACCCCACACGTCTCCACATGAGGGCTGGACCTGCCACCATAAGCACCAGTCACTGGTCATCCAGCGTAGCCACTGTTGTTTATTGAGCATTTACTATGTGCTGGCTCCAGGGTAGGTCTGGGCTGCTTCTCACCAGTTAGGTTCAATTCTGGGTCCCCTATGCTGAGTACAGTGTCTGGCAAAGAGTAGAAGCTGAGTGTGTGTTTGTTAAGTACATATTAGGTTTTTGTCACTGATGTAGTTGACTTGGTTGTAGATGGCAAACTGTATCGAAGGAATGGCTTTCTCTTTGACAGCCAGCACCAGTGGAGATTTCAACAAAAGTGAGCCTGACTCCTAGCTTCTCTGAAGTAAAGCTGCTTGAAACCCTCATCCTCTATTCCTCTGAAACTTGGCAGCCACAGCTTATCAAGCAGTTGAAAATAATTTATATGTTCAGAAATGGACAATTTAGTATTGTAAATTTTGAAAATTAACAAACTGTTAAAGGATCACTGTGCACTTGAAGTTGTGGCAGAAAGCAAGCATTTCTGTGCTTGTAAGAGCAATATGTATGTGTGTGTGTTTCAGATATTACTCATCAAATACAAGCATATGTTTATAACTCTCCATCTATATGCAAATAGTTTGTGGTATGGCACTTATATCCCACACAAATAGTGTGAAACGTATATAAATTATGCAATAATATAGATGTTGCACATATGTTAGTTGGAGCAAATTATCATAAAAACTCTGGGATTGGTTGGGTTTGTGTTGTGCATGTTAGCAATACCCCCTTGGGCCTTGAGGGCAGTGCTGGTGAAGATCTTGCTGTAGGAGCAAGCCAGAGGGTAGTGTGGCCTTGGAAGGTGGCTGCTCCCCTTCCCCAGGGCACAGAAGGACTATACCCTGAGGCACAGGGCTTAGAGGCAGGTTCCTCAGAACAGAGGTGTGTTTTTCAATTTTGCAGGCTCAAAATTCAATTTTACTGGAGTTCTAGGGGAGTGATTGGGCCAGAGGCATTATTCCAGGTCCCAAAACTGGGTTGATTATCTATTCACAGGGAGAAGTCCCACTGTCCAGGCTGAAGTCTCACTCTGGCTGAGCTGCATGATATCCGCTTGTATACACAATGCAGGGCACAGATATCAGGTTCTGCTCCAGGTTCAAAGTTCAGCCCTGCCACTTACTATATGTATGACACCTGAAGGAAACATCCACCCTCTCTGAGTCTGTTTTCTTATTTGTAAACCGAGGAGATAATGGCTCCTGTTCTGGGGTTGTGGTTGGGGTAGAAATGACAGCATTTGGAAAGCACGTGGTACATAGAATGTGCCCCCAATTGGTGGAACCCCTTGATTGTGACTACTGTCATAGGAAAGCTACAAGGGGGAAGCCAATTCTAATAAGGCTGCTTGCGATCATTAGGGAGTGAGGAGTCAAGTGAGTCAAGTCACTCTTGTTGGAATCACTCGTATTCAAGGCCTGGTCTCTGCACTTGAGCTGCATAGTTTTGATAGCAGGACAATGCTTCAGAAACGAGCAAACCACCATAACCACTACATTTACATGCATTATATTACCTAGTGCTCCCAAAAGGAAGACTTGGTACTGTTACTATTTGTGGTCTGCAGCTCAGCCAGGGGAAGCCATGTGTCCAGGTCGCAGAGCTGGTGAGAGGGGGCCAGGATTTGAGTCCAGCCTCTGTGGACTGACTTCTCCATCAGGGCTGCTTCCTTGCAAACTATTCTGGCCACATGGGGACATGTTGCTGCATTTTGAGCCTCTCTTTTTTTTTTTTTTTTTTTTTTTTTTTTTTTTTTTTTGAGACGGAGTCTCGCTCTGTCGCCCAGGCTGGAGTGCAGTGGCGCAATCTCGGCTCACTGCAAGCTCCGCCTCCCGGGTTCACGCCATTCTCCTGCCTCAGCCTCTCCGAGTAGCTGGGACTACAGGCGCCCGCCACCACGCCGGGCTAATTTTTTGTATTTTTTAGTAGAGACAGGGTTTCACTGTGGTCTCGATCTCCTGACCTCGTGATCCGCCCGCCTCGGCCTCCCAAAGTGCTGGGATTACAAGCGTGAGCCACCGCGCCCAGCCTGAGCCTCTCTTATCACATGATTCCTGTTTAAAGCAGTTTCAAACCATGTGTGTGGTTGGGAGACTAACATTGGGACTGACACTGCAAACTCCTCAGACTAGCTTTCCTGGAATTAGCCTGGTATAAAGACTCCTGGGGCCCAGATGACATCCTAGGATGACTGGCCTCATCTCATCTACTCTGTGGATGTTTTCCCTGTTTGGGTGTTTTCTTGGCAGATAGGGGTGGGAATACCCACCCACCGTTTCCCTGGGCCAGGGGCAGGCAGACCCTTGCATGCTGGACCAGAAGTGAGTGATGGGGCAGGAAACCACTAGGGGCAGGGAGGAGAGGCTCTGCCCAGCTGGCTAACTGTGAGGCTGCTGGGAAGCAGAGTTGTGGACAGTAGCAAGTCTGGGTTGCAGCCAGCCAGAGAGGTGGGGCTCAGAACAACGGAAACTAACTTTTGGGAGGAGCCCTCACCTGGCTCAGATCTGCTCATCTTATGGAGCCCCGGCACCATCCACGTCGTGGTGAGGCTCCTCGCAGTGACTTTGCATGGATCACTGTGTACCATTTAGATCATCTCACAAGCAAATTTAGCCAAGCTTATTTTAGGCCAATTGAAGTTGTAGGCATGCTGCCTGGGGAAAAAATAGACCTTTTCTCACTTGATGTGTGACAGATGAGAGCGACAGAGAGGCCCCTGCACTCTATCCTACACACCGTGATTGCTGCCTGGGGAACTGGGGGCTGGCTACCTTATTATCCTGCTTCTCATCATCACTTCTGAGGTGTTTAAATGGGTCGTTTGCACCAGACGGCTGAGGGATAGTGGAAGAAGAACGGGAAAGAGGAAATAAGCAAGTTATTTTGCAGATGCTAACCAGGTCTGGCTGTCTCTGCATACTCATTTGTAAACTGGGTGATCTCATCCCAGACTGCCCATTCCAGCCCTGGTCATGGCTCATGGGGCCCTTGACCAGGGAAATCTGACAGCTCTTATTCCATCCTCAGCATCTGGAGACATAAGTGGCTGGCCTTGGTTCAGAGGCACTGTAGAGGAGAGAATGAAGAGGAAGAAGAGAAAGGCATTAATTTAACATAATTAATGAGTACTCACTCATGTGCTAGGCATACAGACATGGCTGTGATGATGATTATTATTTTTGTATACTTGTCTGTTTATTTGCTGCAGCCTAAGTGAGAGATGGTGAGGCCCTTGTCATGTGTAGTGCTGGGACAGGAAGGGAACTTACTTGATTCATCTGAAGGGAATAGATGCAATTGAACTTACAGAGGTAGGAGACCAATGAGATATAAGACAGTCTGGGAGGAGGCCTGGGTTCTTGCGTGTGGCTGTGTAAATCACACATGATTCAGGGAGCATAAGAAGTCAGGAAGAAGAATGTGTTTGGTCATGGGGAGGTGGTGAGTCTGGCCTTGGGCATTCTGGGTGTGTAGTGTTGGTGCGGTTTATGTGTGCAGGTATTGTCAGCAAGCAGTGGGTAGTAAAGAAATGGTGTTCAAGACAGGGGTCTGGACAGGGACCTGGAGAAGCAGTGGGCGTGGAGCAGGTTGCTGAGAGAAGGTTTAGAGGGAAAACTGGACTGAGGGACTGAGCCAGTGGAGACGGGATGGGCAAAGACAGCAGGAGTTCAAGGGCACCCTTTGAAAGTGGGATCAGATTAGTACTTAACTTGTGGGGTTGTGAGAATTCAAGGAGGTAAGGGCTTACAGTGAAGCACAGGACACAGCGAGCCCCCAGGCTGTATTGGTTGCTGGTGTGGATTGCAGTGATGACTATTATTCTGCCTTGATTAGTTTTCTCAGTCTTTCTTGGGACATACATTTCCCCTTTGGACTAGGTCAGATCTTAGTGCGGAAAGGGGCAGGGTCTCTCTACTGCATCCCTCAGCAGGGCCTCTCTTTCTCCAAGCTGGGAGCCCCTGAGGACAGAGTGGGAGGTGGCAGCGTGAGGAGTTACAGGGACCTCCAAGCACCCTGGGCTGGGATATGGAGGCTGGGAGAGCTGCAGTCACTCTGCCCAGGAGGCAGTGATTACAATATCCTGTGGCACCCCAACATATGACCCTTGTTTGGGTGCTGGTCTCTCAATAATCTTGCAGGTCTTAAAAAAGGAATTTTTTAAATATTTTTTTTTTGAGACGGAGTCTTGCTCTGTCACCCAGGCTGGAGTGCAGTGGTGTGATCTCAGCTCACTGCAACCTCCGCCTCCTGGGTTCAAGCAATTCTTCGACCTCAGCCTCCAGAGTAGCTGGGATTACAGGCGCCTGCCACCATGCCTGGCTAATTTTTGTATTTTTAGTAGAGACGAGGTTTCACCATGTTGGCCAGGCTGGTCTCGAACTCCTGACCTTGGGTGATCTGCCTTCCTCGGCCTCCCAAAGTGCTGGGATTACAGGTGTGAGCCACTGCACCTGGCCAAAAAAGGAATTTTTGACGCCATCCATTCCCCAGTAGATTAGTGGCCATGAGCTAGCCTCTCACAGAGACCTTGGGGAAAAAAAAGAGCATCAGAACTGCCCTGCGTTTTTTTTTTTTCATCCTTTAACTGACTTTGGGGTTTGGGGCTAATGACCCTTATGGGCAGGAGGCAGCATAGCTGACCAGGGGACCTCCCTGGCCTCACCCTGTGGCCCTGCACTGTCCTACACAGGAGCCACCAGACACAGGTGGCCATTGAGGGCTTGAAATGGGGCCGGTGCTACTGAGCACCTAAATTTTAATAATATGGAATTGAAATTAGTTTAAATTTAACAACTGACACTTGATTCAAGTATTAGAAAAAATTTTAAGTATGTTTGGAACAACTTGATTATGTGAATCTTCTAAAGATACATTTTATAAAATATAAAATCAGATCAAGTATTTCTGATGAAAATTTAGCATTTAGATTAAGATGTGCTGTAAATGTACAATACATACTGGTTTAGAAGACTTCATATGAATGTAAAGTATCTTATTAATAGTTTTTATATTGATTACATGTTGAAATGGTAATATTTTAGACATATTGGGCTAAGTAAAATGTGGTATTAATTGGTTTCTTTTTACCCTTTTATAGTGGATGCTAGACAATTTTAAATTGAATATGCAGCTTGCATTCTACTTCTTTTGGAAGGGGCTGCTCTAAACAGCCTGGGACCCAGGCTGCAGCTCACCCTCAGCTGACTAAGAGCTAGTAAGCCCTTTGCAGACACACCTGAGGGTAAAGCTCACCAAATCTTCTGGAAAGGTCCAGCGCAGCCTGTGGTCTAAGAAGCCGATGGCTCCAGGGTTCACTTACAGAATATACTACTCAGGTGAATGGGACAATTTTGCAGGTTTAAACCAGACATCAACCTGAATATAAACTATGGACTTGGAGTGAAAATGATGTGTCAGTGTAGGCTCATCAGTTGTAACAAACACGGTACTGTGGCATGGGATGGTAATAATGTGGAGATCATGCATGTGTGGGGGCTGAGGGGATATAGAAATCTTTGTCTTTTCTGTTCAGTTTTGCTGTGGACCTAATACTGCTTTTAAAAATGAAGTCCTTTTAAAAAACAAAAAGCCTCAAGCAGAAGAAAAGAATAAGAAAAACAATTAATGAAACAAACAAAAACCCTAAACAGACATCTCAGGGTGTCATCAATGTCTTTTTCTGGGGGAAAGAAATCTGCTCAATTAATCCCTACTCATCAGGGGCAGTATCTGCTGATCAGACCAGATCACAGCATTGTTGAGCACATTATAGTATTATAATAAAAGGCTCAGCTGGAGGGAGGAGACACCTGTTTGCCAAGGAGTCTCTCCTGAGATTCTTACCAGGAAACCCAGAGAAGCCCAGATAGGGAGGGAATGCCTTTTAAAAATTTGCTTGGCTTTCATTTGGGAGATTAAGGCCTTAAATCACACCCGCAATTACAAGTGGATTCCTCCCAAGTTTTGATGGTGGTCTTTGCATTGCAGAGTGGCTCTCAGACACTTTTATCGTCCTCCCAGGCAGGCAGGCAGGTCAGGTTGAATTAACCACATATGAGAATCAGAAAAGACAAAAACACCTTGCAAAGTGGTCTCCAAGAGTTCTGGGGGGCTGCTAATATTCTGTTTTCTCATCTCTGTGTTCATTTATGAAAATTCACTAGTCTTAGGATTTTTGTACTTTTCTGTATGTCTATTATAACTTCAGTAAACATAGTTTAACAAAAGGCTCCAGAGTCAGCTGTCACTGTCATCAAACCCATAAGGAACCAGGAAGATGCTGCTCCCAGAAGGGCTTCCCTTCTCCCCAGGGAGGCCTCATCCTGTGGGGCCTGCCTGTCCTGTGGGCTTTGGATGCTGGAGGCCTGTAGTGCTGGCTGACCTCAGATGATGCTTTAGGATTTTGCAAATGGTGGAAATGGAGCTAATGATGAATTACAAGGCACTTTCTACTCTCCCCACTCCATCTGTTACTTCCTCTGACCCACAGTCACCTCCACACTCTTGACTCCATTTTAATAGGCAGGAAATTGAGGCTTAGAGAAGCCAAGGTCACTGAGCAAATAAGCAGTGAAGGTTGGAACTCAGTTCAGCCTGATTACCCTGAGCCCACAGGCTGTGCTGGGGCTGTGCCCATATGCACACAAGGGCCCACAGGCTGGAGCTGCATGGGCGAGTGTCGACTCCTGCACATCCAGCATGGATGGCTCAGTCGGTCAGCGCCAGGAACCATCCTGTCAGTCACACAGAATCTAGGCAGCCAGCTCTGCTTCTGCTCCTCTCCTGTGCCAGGCTCCGTCCTTGCTACTGCCTGGAGCTTTGCAAATGTGCGAGGGTCCCACTCTGCCATCTAAAGGAAACTGATTTTTCTCTCACATTGGACCAAGTTTGCTCATAAGTGGATGTGCACTGTCTCACCTTGGCCAGGGCACTGCCAGCCCTCTGAGGGGAGTGTGCAGAATGCTAAACGTGCTTGTTGACATTACACCTGAGACATGTTTGTGTTATAAATGGGTACAAATTGAATTTGGCTTAGGTGATATATGACGTCTGTCATGTTTTTCCCCATGGTAAGTCAGTTAGAGGAGAGCTAATTTATTTCAGGTTGGGCATTCCAAGCCTTCATTGTGCTTAGCATGGCCATATTTCCCTCTGCAATCACTAGGATGAAGCTGGCAATGTACCAGGGCTGCCAGTGAGCTGGCCGCTGCCATCAGTGTGCTCCTCGAACCACTCTGGCCCTGAGTATACATGCTGAGGATGCCTCGTGGCATTGGCCAAATAGATTTTTGCCTTCTTTTGGCCCATGAAGACCTGGCTTGGAGTCAGATCTCTGTTTGAATCCTGATCTGCCACTAATTAGCTATCACACTAGCTGTGTGGCTCAAAGCAAGTCACACACCTTCTCTGGACCTCAGCTTCTTAATCTGTGAAAGACAGAGATGCCAACTTCCACCCAGGGGAGTTCTGGGAGGATTAAATGGACAATCTGCAAAGGGCCTAGCATGCATGTGAATTGCTTTTCCTCATCTGTGAATTGAGAACACAGATTCCACCCGTGTACCTGGCTGGCCAGGGTGTGGTTGGAATGGAGCTGGGGTCATGGGCAGGAAAGGGGAAATGCCTCATGCCCTGAAGCCCTCCAGCCCCCAGGAGCCCTCTGGGGGCACTATGGACATCCTGATGAGAGCAGGTGGCTGAGGCATTAGGGGGTTTGTAGAGAGGTTCCCAGGGGAGCACCACCATACCAAGGGGGCACGTGCCTGTGCAGAGCACAGGGGAGTGGAGGGGGCAGCTGTGTGAGGACACGCATTGTCAGTGCTGGGGATGTGCAGGGGTCCATAGGCCCTTCTGTGGTGCAGATGTGAAACCTGGTCTGGATGTGTTTCTGAGTGGGCTTTGAGGCAGCTGCTAGGCCTCTGGTTCAAGCTACCCATCTCTTTTCCTCTGTACTTTTATAGGAGAGAGAAGGCTTCGCCTTGATCAAAGGCACCATCTTGTCCTATAAGAGCCACTGGGTCGTGGGTTGTACACACAGTCCAGAATCCAGTGTTAGGTGTCCTGACTGTGCCTTCTGATTTGGAGCTGCAAACTCCTCAGCCCACGTCGTCAGTATCTTTTGGAGAAGGCCCATCATGGATGGAATTTGCATCCTCTCTTGAAGTTACCCAAGTGCAGAAAAATATTTGGTTGCATCATGAGAAAAAAGAAGACAATATTGTGTGGGTGGTGTTAAAACCCTGAGTCTGTGGCTGGTAGAAACTGTTGAAACACATGGCAGCCTCCTGCCACACAGCCTTTGGCGGGGCAGGGAGATGGAGCTGGAAGGCGGGGCTGGTCCTCTCAACCACAGGCCAGAGCTCCCCGAGCAGCAAGTCTTTGTCTGTGGTCCCAGCATTCTGGCTGGCTGTTTAGGGCTGGTAGTCTCCAGAGGCACTCCCAGGAGGTTTGGAAGAAACAGCTCTGGAAGGCGTGGGCACCTGCAGTCACGTGCATGTAACAAAGCCAGCTGTTTGCTCTTGGCCTCGGAGCTGCAATCAAGAACCTAGGGCTTGTTGGAGTGAGAGACAGGTTGTCATGCTGTGTGAGAACACTGCATGTGTAACTCGAGTTCCCCCAGACATTTTGGCATGGGCTGCCGTCTGTCTTGTAGCATTTGCTACATAAGCCTGTCTTATCTCCCCTGACAGGGTTATGGGAGGCCAGAGAGCCAGTCTGCTTTCCTCACACCTGCTACAGGCGCTCATAGAATTCTGACCAAGCTGGGCAATTTTGATGTGTTTCAGGGAGAGGTTTCTGATGCCAGGGTTTGGTTGTGGCTCATGGCATGAAGGAGCTCATCGGAAGTCTGTGTGCCCAGGGCTGAGGTGCATGGCCCAGGGCCGGATTACCCCTCCACTGGAACAGAGGCAAGCAGACTGCCCTGTTGGATGTGAACTGTTGCTCCAAGTCGTTCTTTTTTTCCTAGAGCTATGGGACAAGTACAGCACCTTGCAGCTGGGAGTGAGGTGCCTGGGAGAGTCTGTGCGAGGAGGAGGGACGTGGCACAGGAAATCTGTGGTGAGGCAGCTGTAGCACTGAGTCTGGGCATGGTCTGTTGGGCTCAGAGATGGGGCAAGTGCCTCCATACATGTGAGCACTAAAGGATGTGCCAACCTCCTCTCTTTCCCTCCTTTGCAAGGCCCAGGCTGGACCTGCATCCTCTCCCAAATCTTCCTTCTCTTTCCTACTTGGAATCCCCACACCTGCTTTTCTACCTGCAACATGCTCAGAACTACCAATCCTTCACAATCATCAGGGATGGCTACTTTGATTCACACAAATGACTCAAGGGTGGAAGGACACTTGTGTTGTCAGCTGGATACTGTGGCCCTCTGGACTGAATGTCTGCCAGCCATACCTGCCCATTGTCCTGGAGACACCAGGGCCAATACAGCCAAATGGGCTATGACATTGAACCTTGACCCAGTTGTGCCTGCTCAAGGGTTTTGGGGAAGGTGGCTGGAGAACCCCTGCTTCTGCAAATAAGGCTGGAGCAATAGGCAGCCTGGTGCCTAGTTCTGTCTCTGCAGGCTGATGGCTGCAGTTCCGTAGCAAAAGTCAGCACTTACTAAAGTGGGGTCTAACATGAGACCCTGTAGTCCAGCCTTCTTTGACAATTCAAATTCTGAGCACTTGCTGTGTGCCTGGTCACACTGCCCAGAGAAGCAGAGAAAGAAGATGGAGAATAAGGGCAGGTTATACATGTCTCTTGATACTTACCCATGTGCCCGGAATTCTATTTTCAGTTGTTATTCCCATAGGTAAAATGAGGGAATTGAACCTTGGAGAGATTTGGGTTATTGTCTCAAACAAATGTTTTATCACACATAGCAAGTAAGTGGTCAGGGTCAAATTGGAAACCAGGAATACTTAGCAGCAAGTCCAATACTTTGTGTCTGTAACCTTTGATCTCTGTAGTTACATGTGTGTAACTTCTTCCTGGGATTTCAGACTATTTCTCCTTCAGGGCCTAGCAGATGATTGGCACGCAACAGCACTCAGTAAAAGTTCATTGAATGAATGACTTAGGCCGTGCTAGACTCAAGACCAATGCCTCCTCTCATCAGAGCACCCTCATTCTGTGGATGCTGAGTGTGAGAGATAATACCCCTGACTCTAAAGTCCAGGATCCCTCAACCACATGGTTCTGGCCATCCAGCTGCTCACCATTTGCGGGGAGATGGAATAATACACATAAAAGAGGGTGGTGGGTTTAGAAATGGGAGGCAGAGATCTGAGAGAGCAATTGCAGTATAAGGCTATTTTTCAGAGCCATTGAAAATAAAATATCACAGAAGCAGGAAAGATGTGAAATGGAGAAAGACTAAGTTCCTTCATTCATTGTATATTCCACTAATATTTGTGGAGGACTACTTTGTGCTACACGCTGTTCTTGGCAGAAGACAGAAAAAGTCTACCCAATTTAGAGAGAATTCATAGAAATAAACTCTTACTCATAACTCTCACTTACATGGTTACACATGAAGAAGACTTGCTTCACTTGATTCCTTAGCAAACATTTGCCGCCCTACACTCTAGGGATTCAGAAACAGAGATTGCTGCTACTCTTGTAAGAGATGGTGCTCTTACCATCCTGGCTAACACGGTGAAACCCCGTCTCTACTAAAAATACAAAAAATTAGCCGGCATGGTGGCGGGCACCTGTAGTCCCAGCTACTTGGGAGGCTGAGGCAGGAGAATGGCATGAACCCAGGAGGCAGAGCTTGCAGTGAGCCGAGATCACGCCACTGCACTCCAGCCTGGGCAACAGAGCAAGACTCCGTCTCAAAAAAAAAAAAAAAAAAAAAAAAAAAGATGGTGCTCTTTGGGGTCAGTCTGACTATTTAACTCAGCCTCTTGTTTACTTCCTACCACTCGTCTGAGACTTTGGTCCCTGGATAACTGTCTTCCTCACCAGCCCAAGTCCAGACATAATGCTCGGTAACTTCCCTGTCTATGTGGCATCCCCTCAACACATTTCCTTGACCTCCTGATTTCCAGTGACCCACTCCTCCACTGTCCCTCAGCTTCCTACTTCCACAGCCCCATCATGGTCCTTAGCATCATCTGAAATGACTCCAGCTTCTGCTTTCTGGCCACATCTGTAATAATATCTCTAATAATTTCCCCTGCCTCACCTTCTGTACTGTCAGATTCTGATTGCAATGATGAAGTCCGCTCCCACTAACTTAATCAGCTAAAATGATGGATTGTTAAGATACTAGGCAGGTCACAGAGTAAATGGGAAGTCCAGAGAACCAGATTAAGAAAATGAGCAGCAACCAAGGGAGTCTGGGCCCCAGAGCAGTTGGATCCCCTCGGCCACAGTGGGGCTGGGCAGTAGGGCTATTGCTGAATGTGGCTGCCACTTCCACTCGCCCTGCCACTTCCTCCACAGCTGGACATTGGCTTGCACTAGCATGGTGTTAATATTCTCTTAGAGTGCTTGCATTTTTGTATCAGTTTTCATCATACTTAGAAAGTTGGGTAAGATCATCCTGTTTCCACCTTTTGCCATAGCTGCCAAAGCATTGGGAGAGAAAATATCTCACCCCATTAAGCAACTTTGGTAGGAGGAATGAGCTTTTCTTCTATGAAGACTAAAGCTGTGGTTGAGTTTCTAACCAATTGAAAGGGAGTTTGGTGGCTGGAAAACCAAAGGAAAGCCAAATGTTCACGACACTCTTCCTTTTTGGCTGACTGACACCCGTGTGCATTTCTTCAACCCATATTTTTGAGCACCTGCTATGGAACTGGCACAGTTCTAGGGGCTGAGGCAGTGAACCAAATATAAAATTCTCTGCTCAGATGAGACTTTGAGGAGATGGACAATAAACAAGGATGAATAGGTATATGGTATGTTATGATAAGTGCCACACAAACATTACAGGAAAAGGAGCTGTAACATGTTGAGAGGGACTCAATGTTAAATATGGTGGTAAGAGGAAGCTTACTGGAAAGTGGGCATTTGAGCGAAAACCTTATAAAAGGTGAAGAAACAAACTATCTGAATAACTCAAGAAAGGGTGCTCCTGGCAGAGAGGACAGTAAACATAAAGACCTTAAGCGAGGGCTTGAGTGGATGTGGGGGCTTACATGGAAATGGGGCTCGAATAGAATGTCCTCCAATCAGATGAGAGGCCAGCGTGGCCAGAGTCACATGAACCAGAAGGAGAGTAGTAGGACATGAAGTCAGAGGGAATAGTGCCCAGCCTGAAAACTTGTTCCTTTTAAATCTATGACATTCTGGCTAGAAAGTGAGCCATTGACTGAGTGTAATTGTAGTGCTATGGCAGTGCACTTCTGGATGGCATCTACATACTTGCCAAGCGATCTTTGTGGTATGCCTAAATCTGCTTCTCCGATCCATGCTAAAGGCAGTCCTGATGTGGGCTGAGAGAGAGCCTGCTGCGTGGCCAGAATGTGCAGGCAAGGAGAAGCCTTCTGGTGGCTTTCTTGTGGCTCCAGGGCCTGACCAGGCATGACCATGTATATGCCTTTGTACTGGATGATGGAATGCTAATGTTTATCCTTAACTTTTTGACTCACTCAGTGAATCTGAAAACATCCAGTCTATGTTGGGTGGCTCAGCCTATGCATTAATATGGTTTCCATTTAATATGGTTTCCATTATTAGGCATTTCTTCTTTCCTAAGTCTGTTAGAAAGTCAGGAACTGCCCAATATGAAAAATGAGAATAGCTTCTTGCCAAGTAGGGCATAACTAGGCTCCCAAGCCCTATAAATGTCTGGCATGTTTCACTTGTGTGAGCTCCATACAGCATCCTCACTCAGTGGAGTCATGTTAAATCCTGACTTGTGGGAGCTGAGTGTCAGAGCCTCTGTCCTGTAGCCTGGAAAAAGTAGAGAGCTTACTCTTTATCTGGGCCCGATTAAAAGTTGTTAGAATTTCAACTTCTCCAGCGAGTGGATCAGAGCAGCACACCCAAATATGGCATCTGTTGCCTCCAAATCCAGAAAGGCTCATCTAGTGTTGTGCCTCTTTGTGAATAACATGGGATGCAGGGGACAGCATCTTGTTTTTTCTTCTGCAGAGTACATTCTGACAAACCATACCGCACTGAGCTTCCACAAAACTTAACTAAGTTTTGCAGGTTCATACAAGTTATTTTCTACCATATATACACGTATCTTATCAAGGCACTTTGTACCTGCTAACTTATACCCTCTATGTTTTATCAGCATGATGTCATCAATGTATTGGACTAGCATGATGTTCTTCTCTTAAATGGTCAGACGGTCAAATTCTTATGGACTGTGTGGCTCAGAGACAGAAAGTTGCTATGGACCTCAGGAAGGATAGTGAAGGTTTATTGCTATAGCTATCTGGAGAAAGTAAACTGCTTCTAGTACTTTTTGTTGTTGTTTGGGATAAAGGGAAAAACATACTGACAGGTCGATAACCATGTACAAGTTGCTAGGGTCTGTATTGATTTGATCCAGTAAGAGACCACATCAGAAACAGCAGATGCAGTTGGAGTCACCACTTGATTAAGTTTATTATGATCCACTGTCAATCTATATAACTCATTATTTTTTGTATCTGCCAACTTAGAAAGTTAATATAGGGATGTGATTGGAATCTTCTGCTTTGTACCTTTCAAATAGTTAATGAGGAAGCAAATTTATCTGATTTCTCTAGGGATGTAGTCATGTTTTTTTGTTGTTATTTTGGTAGGAAGAGGGAAATAGTTTACATTTTGCCCTTTTGGCCTTATTAGCCCTCACTTGATTTTCAGGGAGAGTCAGTTGGGAAGTTTATCTTATTGCTGAAGATATCTATTCCAAACAGACACTCGGGAAATTGGAAAACAGCTATTGAATAGGTCTGAGTTCCCACTGGACTGACTAAGGTTGAAACTCTATTTTTCATTTGACCTGCATTAGCCCCTACTCTGACCCATGGGTAGATCCAGATGTCCAGGAATTAGGATTAGTCAAGATCCAGCATTCAATGATACCCCAAAGATCGTGGTATTATTTCCTTTCCTCCAGTGCAAAGTTATCCTGATAAATAGTGTCTTAGATCATTCAGGCTGCTATAACAAAATACCATAAATGATTTCACTTATAAACAACAGTAATTTATTTCTCACAGTTCTGGAGACTGAAGTCCAAGATCAAAGTCCCAGGAGATTCAGTGTCTGGTGAGGGTCTGCTTCTTGGTTCATAGAAGGCATTTTGTCATGGAGTTGTCACATGGCAGAAGGTGTTAACAAAGCTCTCAGGAGCCTCTTTTAAAAGAGCGCCAGTCCTATTCTAGCGCTTCATGATCCAATTACCTCCCAAAGGCTCCATCTCTTAATACCATCGCCCTGGAGGTTAGGATTCCAACACCTGAATTTTGGGTGGGACACAAACAGTCAGCCCACAGCAAATAGTTTCAGGTCCCTTTAGGGAAGGCTAAGAAGTATTAAGTATTCATGATACTTAATTGTGATGCTTTATGTGAGTTGAGGTCTTCCTGCCTTGTAAAGGGTTCAGGGTCAGGGTCAATTAACCTCTTCCAGCTCTCTCCATGAGTTAGAACATTCTGGCGACCCCTCTGGCTCTGCCGATTCCCTAGGTGCTAGGTACACTTTACTCCTGGTGTTTGTTTGGGTGCTCTGCCCATCTCTGTTGAAATCAGGGCACTAGTTTCAACTGTAATTGATCAACACTTTATAGCCTGTGGAGACCAGGCACTAACATGTTTTTCCAAAATGCTAGCACTCCCCTCACCTTTGTATTTATCAACACTTGCCGAAGGGAGTGGCTTTTGGGAATGTGGTTATAGGTGAGTAGGGTGAGGTACATCTACTTTATTTTATTTATTTATGTATTTTTTGAGGCAGAGTCCCTCTCTGTTGCCCAGGCTGGTGTGTAGTGGTTCAAGCAATTCTCTTGCCTCAGCCTCTTAAGTAGCTGGGATTATAGGTGCCCACCACCACACCTGGCTAATTTTTGTATTTTTAGTAGAGACTGGGTTTCACCATGTTGGCCAGGCTGGTCTCGAACTCCTGACCTCAAGCAATCTGCTCGTTTCGGCCTCCCAAAGTGCTGGGATTATAGGCGTTAGCCCTCACGTCCGGCCGACATCCATCAACTTTAATATTTTTTTGGTCTTTGGACTGTTTCCTCTACATTATGTCAAAGAAGTTTGGCATCTCAACTTCATTTAGAGTTCATCACTGTTGAGTTTATATTTCTGTTAAATAGCTGAGCAAACAATTCAAACCACTCTCAGCTGCTTGTACTAGGACATTGAATTTAGAATTCTGGCAAGTGCCTCCATATCAGTGAATTTAGTCTGATCTGAAATTACGTTCTTTCCCCCTTGGAATAGTCCTCTCAGGGTCCAGTCCTTTATGTTCAGTTCATACATTGAGCCTCAGATTTAGAGATCTGAGACTTTTTTTTCCTCTTTCCTTCATTTATACAGAGCACTTAGAAGCTGCCATCCTAATCCATGCCATTGTCATTAATCTCTTCATGCTTTTCATAATATTCTTTGGGAGTCGAGCATTAGTGTCCCAAAATTTCGCTTTTAATTCATTTTATTCACTAAACAAATATTTAATGAGTATTTATTATTTGTTAGGCATTGTTCTAGGTGTTAGGTATAGCAGAGGAAAAAAAAAATGACAAAAATCTCTGCTCTCGTGGAGTTCCCAATCTAGCAGAAAGTTTATTTCAGATGATGACATTTGCTAATTTAGTGAGTTATTTCGTCGCTGCAAAAATTTGGCTTCCAGCTCCTCATTTCTGAATCCAAATTAGATTTTCATTATCTTTGCCCTCAGTGAGATTAGAATATCAGCCCCAGGTTTCTCTCCTTACTTCTTATTGCAATCGGCTATTAAGTAATCCTCACATTTTCATTTTGACCATCTCTATTCTTCATCCAGAGTGAGTTTTTTTCAAAACGCAAAATGTGAAAGTCATCTCCTGCACCTACCCTGTCCTTTAAAGATTCCTATCCCAAATTCCTTTAAAGGTTTCTATAGAGTTTAGGGCAAAGACCAGAATCTTGATTGTGGCCTTCATGATTCATCTGCTGCCTAATTTTGTGCACATTTCTTCTGCCTTATTTTTTTCTACACACACACACACACATACACACCTTCAACTCATTACTTTTTTTTTTTTTTTTTTTTTTTTGAAGACATAGTCTTGCTCTGTTGCCCAGGCTGGAGTACAGTGGCAAGATCTCGGCTCTCTGCAACCTCCTCCTCCCAGGTTCAAGCGATTCTCCTGCCTCTGCCTCTCGAGTAGCTGGGAACACCACACCTGGCTAATTTTTTTGTATTTTAGTAGAGATGGAGTTTCATCATTGCCCAGGACTGTCTCCAACTCCTGAGCTCAGGCAATCCATTCGCCTCGGCCTCCCAAAGTGCTAGGATTATAGGAATGAACCACCATACCCAGCCTCATTACTTCCTTTTCATATTCAGAAATCAATTTAAACTTTACTTTCTGGAATCCCAGTCCCACTCCTGCCAACATGGTCTGGTCCCTGGGCACCCTGCCTCCCCTTCATTGCCCTCCCTTTGATTTGTAATCAAACATACAGTATTATGGCCATCTGGTGAAGCAGTTTTCCCTTCCTATGAAGTAGGCCCCAAGAAAATGGGCACTGTGTTTGTGTTGACTCCTGTAGCCCCAATGCTCAGCACATTGTCTAGTACGAAGTAGTACTCAATGGATATTTGTCTAATGAATTAATAACATCATGATAGCCATTGTAATGATTGCTCATTCTTTAAGTGCCAAAATAGGAGTATATACTAAAACTGTTGTCAATTGCATAAGAAGCCCTTCAAGGATTCCAGGGACAGTCAAGGATGGCTTCCTGGAGGAGAAAGAGTTTGAGCTCAGAAGAGAACTGAGTTTGTCTTTTCACAGGTGTTTGAGAGTTGCCTGGGTATTTTTGCCCTGGTTCCTATTTTGTGTCTGATATGCAAACCTGGATGAGGTAACTGATGGTTTAAAGTCACTGTCTGGAGTCCAGGAAGTGGAGAGGTCTCATTTTGTACCAGTCCTTTGGAGATCACTGAGACATGGGTTTTCAGCCTGGTAACTTTCTTGTCTGTTTATCTGCTAATGATTGTGACCCATCTTTTTAGGTTAGTTCTCCTTTTTCTCCATTCTGGTGTCTGATGCAGAGAATTTAGGAAGTTTACAGACCTCTGCTTAGGTTGGGTTAGGAAAATTCCACATAACATGTTCATGTCCCTAGTTCTCCAAAGTTCTTGTAGGAGGGTGAGAAAGCCTTTGCAGGGAAAGAACATAAACAGTGTTGGGAAAACTGAAATCTAATAGGAGCTTTTTCTGCTGTTCCTGCTATAATTGCCTTCCTTCTTGGCAATGACTTTACCTCTTCTATCACTGCTGTTTCATTTGTCCAATAAACTCCCGATTATCCATCTTCAACAGCGTGGCCTGGCTTTATCTCAGGCAATTGGTTCCAGCAGACGGATTGATTAGAAGCCATTTCCTTCCCAAATTCTGTAGCTTGATGTTCCTGTTAACTTTTATCATCAGGGCTGTAGAATCCTCTCCTAGCTGCCTGAATTCATGCATAAATAAAACTGGTTGCAACTAAACCCCCAGCTTCTGCCATTTAAATCTCAATTTATCTCACTCTGGGATGCTTGGGTAGAAATTTCATTTGTGGTATTGGGTTGAAAAATGTCAAGAGGGGCTTGCTGTTAAAAAAAAAATTCTTCTGTAACAAACACTTATGCCTCTGCAAGGATGAGATCACAGCATTTGTCTGACCAGGGAAACGGGTGTCCTTTCAAAAAAAATTGTCCACTTTTTTTTTTCGGTTATATGTTGGACCTCAGAATTGGATTATTCATAATCCTTGGTTCGTGACACACTCTCATCATTGCTGTGCGTAGCCGGAGCTTATTAGCATTTTGAATGCTATATAATATTACGATGGGATGCTGTTGTGAATGGTGTCTCCTTTGTAATCCATTCTCCTGTTGATAGGCATTAGGCATGACATCAAGATTTTGCTATTGTGAACTGTGTTATTATGAACATTTTTGTGCTGCTTCCTGCTATACATGTGCAAGAATTTCTCTTGGAGTGGCGTTGGATCGCTGGGACATGAATATTTAAATTAAACCAAAAAACTCTCAAATTGATTGTATCAATTTATTCTTCTATCAGCAAAATATGGGAGATGTTCTTGATTTACATACTCTGAAACACATGGAGGTTTCTTTTTTTAAATTATACTTTAGGTTTTAGGGTACATGTGCACAATGTGCAGGTTTGTTACATATGTATCCATGTGCCATGTTGGTTTGCTGTACCCGTTAACTCATCATTTAGCATTAGGTATATCTCCTAATGCTGTCCCTCACCCTTTCCCTCACCCCACAACCATCCTCGGAGTGTGATGTTCCCTTTCCTGTGTCCATGAGTTCTCATCGTTCAATTCCCACCTATGAGTGAGAACATGCGGTGTTTGGTTTTTTGTCCTTGTGATAGTTTACTGAGAATGATGATTTCCAGTTTCATCCATGTCCCTACAAAGGACATGAACTCATCATTTTTTATGGCTGCATAGTATTCCATGGTGTATATGTGCCACATTTTCTTAATCCAGTCTATTGTTGTTGGACATTTGGGTTGGTTCCAAGTCTTTGCTATTGTGAATAGTGCCGCAGTAAACATACGTGTGCATGTGTCTTTATAGCAGCGTGATTTATAGTCCTTTGGGTATATACCCAGTAATGGGATGGCTGGGTCAAATGGTATTTCTAGTTCTAGATCCCTGAGGAATCGCCACACTGACTTCTACAATGGTTGAACTAGTTTACAGTCCCACCAACAGTGTAAAAGTGTTCCTATTTCTCCACATCCTCTCCAGCATCTGTTGTTTCCTGACTTTTTAATGATGGCCATTCTAACTGGTGTGAGATGGTATCTCATTGTGGTTTTGATTTGCATTTCTCTGATGGCCAGTGATGATGAGCATTTTTTCATGTGTTTTTTGGCTGCATAAATGTCTTCTTTTGAGAAGTGTCTGTTCATGTCCTTTGCCCACTTTTTGATGGGGTTGTTTGTTTTTTTCTTGTAAATTTGTTTGAGTTCATTGTAGATTCTGTATATTAGCCCTTTGTCAGATGAGTAGGTTGCGAAAATTTTCTCCCATTTTGTAGGTTGCCTGTTCACTCTGATGGTAGTTTCTTTTGCTGTGCAGAAGCTCTTTAGTTTAATTAGATCCCATTTTTTCGATCCCATTAATTAGATCCCATTTGTCAATTTTGGCTTTTGTTGCCATTGCTTTTGGTGTTTTAGACATGAAGTCCTTGCCCATGCCTATGTCCTGAATGGTATTGCCTAGGTTTTCTTCTAGGGTTTTTATGGTTTTAGGTCTAACATATAAGTCTTTAATCCATCTTGAATTAATTTTTATATAAGGTGTAAGGAAGGGATCCAGTTTCGGCTTTCTACATATGGCTAGCCAGTTTTCCCAGCACCATTTATTAAATAGGGATTCCTTTCC
The DNA here is from genome assembly GCF_028878055.3 of Symphalangus syndactylus. Lineage (NCBI taxonomy): Eukaryota > Metazoa > Chordata > Mammalia > Primates > Hylobatidae > Symphalangus > Symphalangus syndactylus. The sequence goes on from NC_072426.2 coordinate 87,941,894, forward strand.
CCATTTCTTGTTTTTGTCAGGTTTGTCAAAGATCAGATAGTTGTAGATATGTGGCATTATTTCTGAGGGCTCTGTTCTGTTCCATTGATCTATGTCTCTGCTGTGGTACCAGTACCATGCTGTTTTAGTTACTGTAGCCTTGTAGTATAGTTTGAAGTCAGGTAGTGTGATGCCTCCAGCTTTGTTCTTTTGGCTTAGGATTGACTTGGTGATGCGGGCTCTTTTTTGGTTCCATATGAACTTTAAAGTAGTTTTTTCCAATTCTGTGAAGAAAGTCATTGGTAGCTTGATGGGGATGGCATTGAATCTATAAATTACCTTGGGCAGTATGGCCATTTGCACGATATTGATTCTTCCAACCCAAGAGCATGGAATGTTCTTCCATTTGTTTGTATCCTCTTTTATTTCATTGAGCAGTGGTTTGTAGTTCTCCTTGAAGAGGTCCTTCACATGCCTTGTAAGTTGGATTCCTAGGTATTTTATTCTCTTTGAAGCAATTGTGAATGGGAGTTCACTCATGATTTGGCTCTCTGTTTGTCTGTGATTGGTATACAAGAATGCTTGTGACTTTTGTACATTGATTTTGTATCCTGAGACTTTGCTGAAGTTGCTAATCAGCTTAAGGAGACTTTGGGCTGAGACAATGGGGTTTTCTAGATATACAATCATGTCATCTGCAAACAGGGACAATTTGACTTCCTCTTTTCCTAATTGAATACCCTTTATTTCCTTCTTCTGCCTGATTGCCCTGGCCAGAACTTCCAGCACTATGTTGAATAGGAGTGGTGAGAGAGGGCATCCCTGTCTTGTGCCAGTTTTCAAAGGGAATGCTTCCAGTTTTTGCCCATTCAGTATGATATTGGCTGTGGGTTTGTCATAGACAGCTCTTATGATTTTGAGATACGTCCCATCGATACCTAATTTATTGAGAGTTTTTAACATGAAGAGTTGTTGAATTTTGTCAAAGGCCTTTTCTGCATCCATTGAGATAATCACGTGGTTTTTGTCTTTGGTTCTGTTTATATGCTGGATTACATTTATTGATTTGCGTATGTTGAACCAGCCTTGCATCCCAGGGATGAAGCCCACTTGATCATGGTGGATAAGCTTTTTGATGTGCTGCTGGATTCGGTTTGCCAGTAGTTTATTGAGGATTTTTGCATCAATGTTCATCAAGGATATTGGTCTGAAATTCTCTTTTTTGGTTGTGTCTCTGCCAGGCTTTGGTATCAAGATGATGCTGGCCTCATAAAATGTGTTAGGGAGGATTCCCTCTTTTTCTATTGATTGGAATAGTTTCAGAAAGAATGGTACCAGTTCCTCTTTGTACCTCTGGTAGAATTCGGCTGTGAATCCATCAGGTCCTGAACTCTTTTTGGTTGGTAAGCTATTGATTATTGCCACAATTTCAGAGCCTGTTATTGGTCTATTCAGAGATTCAACTTCTTCCTGGTTTAGTCTTGAGAGGCTGTATTTGTCAAGGAATTTATCCATTTCTACTAGATTTTCTAGTTTATTTGCATAGAGGTGTTTGTAGTATTCTCTGATGGTAGATTGTATTTCTGTGGGATTGGTGGTGATATCCCCTTTATCATTTTTTATTGCATCTATTTTATTCTTCTGTCTTTTCTTCTTTATTAGTCTTGCTCGTGATCTATCCATTTTGTTGATCTTTTCAAAAAACCAGCTCCTGGATTCATTAATTTTTTGAAGGGTTTTTTGTGTCTCTATTACCTTCAGTTCTGCTCTGATTTTAGTTATTTCTAGCCTTCTGCCAGCTTTTGAATGTGTTTGCTCTTGCTTTTCTAGTTCTTTTAATTGTGATATTAGGGTGTCAATTTTGGATCTTTCCTGCTTTCTCTTGTGGGCATTTAGTGCTATCAATTTCCCTCTACACACTGCTTTGAATGTGTCCCAGAGGCTCTGGTATGTTGTGTCTTTGTTCTGGTTGGTTTCAAAGAACATCTTTATTTCTGCCTTCATTTCCTTATGTACCCAGTATTCATTCAGGAGCAGGTTGTTCAGTTTCCATGTAGTTGAGCGGTTTTGAGTGAGTTTCTTAATCCTGAGTTCTAGTTTGATTGCACTGTGGTCTGAGAGACAGTTTGTTATAATTTCTGTTCTTTTACATTTGCTGAGGAGAGCTTTACTTCCAACTATGTGGTCAATTTTGGAATAGGTGTGGTGTGGTGCTGAAAAAAATGTATATTTTGTTGATTTGGGGTGGAGAGTTCTGTAGATGTCTATTAGGTCCACTTTGTGCAGAGCTGAGTTCAATTCCTGGATATCCTTGTTAACTTTCTGTCTCGTTGATCTGTCTAATGTTGACAGTGGGGTGTGAAAATCTCCCATTATTATTGTGTGGGAGTTGAAGTCCCTTTGTAGATCACTCAGGACTTGCTTTATGAATCTGGGTGCTCCTGTGTTGGGTGCATATATATTTAGGATAGTTAGCTCTTCTTGTTGAATTGATCCCTTTACCATTATGTAATGGCCTTCTTTGTCTCTTTTGATCTTTGTTGGTTTAAAGTCTATTTTATCAGAGACTAGGATTGCAACCCCTGCCTTTTTTTGTTTTCCATTTGCTTGATAGATCTTCCTCCATCCCTTTATTTTGAGTCTATGTGTGTCTCTGCACATGAGATGGGTTTCCTGAATACAGCACACTGATGGGTCTTGACTCCTTATCCAATTTGCCAGTCTGTGTCTTTTAATTGGAGCATTTAGCCCATTTACATTTAAAGTTAATACTGTTATGTGTGAATTTGATCCTGTCATTATGATGTTAGTTGGTTATTTTGCTTGTTAGTTGATGCAGTTTCTTCCTAGCCTTGACGGTCTTTACAATTTGGCATGTTTTTGCAGTGGCTGGTACCGGTTGTTCCTTTCCATGTTTAGTGCTTCCTTCAGGAGCTCTTTTAGGACAGGCCTGGTGGTGACAATATCACTCAGCATTTGCTTGTCTGTAAAGTATTTTATTTCTCCTTCATTTATGAAGCTTAGTTTGGCTGGATATGAAATTCTAGGTTGAAAATTCTTTTCTTTAAGAATGTTGAATATCGGCCCCCACTCTCTTCTGGCTTGTAGAGTTTCTGCCGAGAGATCAGCTTTTAGTCTGATGGGCTTCCCTTTGTGGGTAACCCGACCTTTCTCTCTGGCTACCCTTAACATTTTTTCCTTCATTTCAACTTTGGTGAATCTGACAATTATGTGTCTTAGAGTTGCTCTTCTCGAGGACTACCTTTGTGGCGTTCTCTGTATTTCCTGAATCTGAATGTTGGCCTGCCTTGCTAGATTGAGGAAGTTCTCCTGGATAATATCTTGCAGAGTGTTTTCCAACTTGGTTCCATTCTCCCTGTCACTTTCAGGTACACCAATCAGACGTAGGTTTGGTCTTTTCACATAGTCCCATATTTCTTGGAGGCTTTGTTCGTTTCTTTTTATTCTTTTTTCTCTAAACTTCCCTTCTCTCTTCATTTCATTCATTTCATCTTCCATCACTGATACCCTTTCTTCCAGTTGATGGCATCGGCTACCTAGGCTTCTGCAATCTTCGTGTAGTTCTTGAAACTTGACTTTCAGCTCCATCAGCTCCTTTAAGCCCTTCTCTGCATTGGTTATTCTAGTTATCCATTCGTCTAATTTTTTTTCAAAGTTTTTAACTTCTTTGCTATTGTTTTGAATTTCCTCTCATAGCTCAGAGTAGTTTGATCGTCTGAAGCCTTCTTCTCTCAACTCGTCAAAGTCATTCTCCGTCCAGCTTTGTTCCGTTGCTGGTGAGGAACTGCGTTCATTTGGAGCAGGAGAGGTGCTCTGCTTTTTAGAGTTTCCAGTTTTTCTGCTCTGTTTTTTCCCCATCTTTGTGGTTTTATCTACTTTTGGTCTTTGATGATGGTGATGTACAGATGGGTTTTTGGTGTGGATGTCCTTTCTGTTTGTTAGTTTTCCTTCTACCAGACAGGACCCTCAGCTGCAGGTCTGTTGGAGTTTGCTAGAGGTCCACTCCAGACCCTGTTTGGCTGGGTGTCAGCAGCGGTGGCTGCAGAACAGCGGATTTTCATGAGACCACAAATTCAGCTGTCTGATAGTTCCTCTGGAAGTTTTGTCTCAGAGGAGTACTTGGCCGAATGAGGTGTCAGTCTGTCCCTACTGGGGGGTGCCTCCCAGTTAGGCTGCTTGGGGGTCAGGGACCCACTTTAGGAGGCAGTCTGCCCATTCTTAGATCTCCAGCTGCGTGCTGGGAGAACCACTACTCTCTTCAAAGCTGTCAGACAGGGACATTTAAGTCTGCAGAGGTTCCTTCTGAATTTTTGTTTGTCTGTGTCCTGCCCCCGAGGTGGAGCCTACAGAGGCAGGCAGGCCTCCTTGAGCTGTGGTGGGCTCCACCCAGTTGGAGCTTCCTGGCTGCTTTGTTTACCTAAGCAAGCCTGGGCAATGGTGGGTGCCCCTCCCCCAGCCTTGCTGCTGCCTTGCAGTTTGATCTCAGATTGCTGTGCTAGCAATCAGTGAGACTCCGTGGGCATAGGACCCTCCGAGCCAGGTGCGGGACACAATCTCCTGGTGTGCCATTTTCCAAGTCCATTGGAAAAGCGCAGTATTAGGGTGGGACTGACCTGATTTTCCAGGTGCCATCTGTTACTTCTTTCTTTGACTAGGAAAGGGAACTCCCTGACCCCTTGTGCTTCCCGAGTGAGGCAATGCCTCACCCTGCTTCAGCTCGCACACAGTGTGCTGCACCGTCTGTCCTGCACCCACTGTTTGGCACTCCTTAGTGAGATGAACCCGGTACCTCAAATGGAAATGCAGAAATCACTCGTCTTCGGTGTTGCTCACACTGGGAGCTGTAGACCAGAGCTGTTCCTATTCGGCCATCTTGGCTCCACCTCCACATGGAGGTTTCTTAATCTGTGTCCATAAAATGTGTATAAAATGGCATTTTATTGTGTTCTGGATTTGCATTTCTGTGATCACCAAGAAGACTAAAGATCTTACAGTTTTATTTTTCACAGGTGTTTCCTTTTCTGTGAAAAGACCATTTGTGTCTTTGCTCATTTTTCTATTGGGTAGAAGATCCTTTTCTTATTGATTTATAGAAGCTCTTTATATATTATTTATAAATTCACGGTCAATTATAACTGTTACAACTATTATTTTTCCATTTGTCTTTTTTACTTTCTTGAAGCTTTTCATTGATAAACAAAAGTTGTTAATTTGGATATTGTAAAATTTATCCACTATTTATTTTATACAGTTTTTTTTTTGGTTTGTTTAATAAATCCTGGGGCTTGATACTGGGTTGGTGGTCTTTGTCCAGAAATATTAAGGGATGAAGAGGGTTATAACCCTTCCTTCTGAGAGTTTCCAGGAGGAGTCTGAGGGTCTAGATTTTCTGGTGAACCCAGTTCCTGTTCCTGCCTTCTTTCCTAAGGCCCCGCTCACTCTGGCTTCCACCACAGTGCCAAGCCCCTCTGGTCTCCAGGGGAGGAATTGCTCTGTTACATAGCAGGATCAGGGGTAATCAGGCCAACAGGGGAGATGGTGGCAATTTTTCTTTTTTAATCTGTATTTATATGCAGTCTTATTTCTTTAAGCCCATACTCTGTCTCTTACCCTGTCTTCCTCTCAGGTGACAGTGTCAGTGAGTGCCATACAGAATTCTGTATTCACCAGCATCATGAAACGTTTGTGGTTTTTTGAGTTGATCTTGGCAGAGTAAAGGGACGTGTCCTGGAGCCATTCCTGAATCTCTCTCCCCTTCTTTGTGACAACTCCCTCCAACCAAAAGAAAAAGAAAAAGAAAAAACCACAAAAAACAAAAAAACAAAACTAAAGCACTTCACTTAGAAACTGGAGTCCTGCTTATAATCATGCATATAACTTTTACTTTGATGGATCTGGCCAGAGGGGTGTTGGAGCCACATACCAGACAAGCTCTTAGGGGAGCAGAAGAAAAGCAGGAAGAATTTAAATGTTTAATTTTTTTTTAAATTGACTTTTCTAGTTATTAAAAGTTGCTTGTTTCAGCAGTGATGTTGTATAAAGAACATCTTGTAAGATACTCCTGACATCTTGCTTTGGCACACGTACAGTACAGTTTCTATGATAATGTGTTTGCTCTAACTTCCTTGGCTTCTCGCTCCGCCCATCCACTCTCCTGCAGAGCAGTTGGGTTGGAGGCTCATTGAGGCAAGCAGCAATATTGGTTGGGGGGCGGGGCGGTGCTGAGTCTGCTGCCTCCCATGCCCGTTCTGACCTCAGACTTGGAACTCAAGAACCTGAAGATTCCAGTGGTCAGTGTTGGTGGGGGATGGGAGGAGAGAGCGGCAGAGAAGCTCTGAGAGCCCCTTCCCACAACAAATCTAGCTCTAGTTGTTATATTTAGGCAAAACTTTGTAGTCTTCTTTCCCTTTTATGATGGATTTTGATAAAATACAAAACAGGGTTCAATTTTCTTATCACCTTTGAATTTGGAAATTTTGAGCACCCAAGCTCTTCTGTACCTATTCAAATTAAAGTCCACCAAGGGGACTGCAGCTCCTAGAACATGAGAATCAAGCCTCTCAATATTAAACTGCGGACTGTGACCCCTGCTTTCCCCATCCTCCCGCCCAAGGACGGAGGGGATTGCTCCAGGGCTGCTGGGTAGTTTACCGTCCCTTCTATAGGCACGGAGTTGGCACTGACATTACAGCTTCATAACCCCACCACCGCCAGCTTCCCCTGCCTCCTACATCCAGTCTCTTCTTGTTCATAGTGAGAATCCTGTGTTCCCACTTCAATGACACCTGAATTGTTTTTTTTATTGTCTTCAAGAAGGAAGGGCCCCATTAAAGGGTGAACTTGTAATAAATTGGAATTTCAAATAAACCTTATGTACTTGTGTTTATAAAGAAAAAAAAAAGAAATCCTTTTCTACCCCTAGATCAGAAAGATATTCACCTATGTAAAAGTCCTAAAGTTAGCTTCTGTCATTTAAGTTCTTCTTTTTTTTTTTTTTTTTTAGACGGAGTCTCACTCCGTCGCCAGGCTGGAGTGCAATGGCGCAATCTCAGCTCACTGCACCCTCCGCCTCCCGGGTTCACGCAATTCTCCCACCTCAGCCTCCTGAGTAGCTGAGACTACAGGCGCCTGCCACCACGCTCAGCTAACTTTTGTACTTTTAGTACAGACAGGGTTTTACCATGTTGGCTAGAATGGTCTCTATCTCTTGACCTCATGATCCACTCACCTTGGCCTCCCAAAGTGCTGGGATTACAGGCATGAGCCACCATGCCCAGCCCTGTCATTTAAGTTCTTAATACAACTACAGCTAATTTTTGTGTTTGGAATGAGTTAGGTTTTGAAATTAACCTTTTTTCCCAAGTGGATAATCATATTTTCTTATCCTATTTATTGAATAGTCCTCATCTGTCTGATGACCTGATCTGCCACTTCGGACATCTAGAACATTTTTACTTACGAATAATATCTCTTTTAGGACTTTGTATTCTATTCTGCACTGGTACCACCATTGCTTAATTGCTATAGATTCATAATAATTTTTGATATTTGATAAAACAAACCTCTTCACTCTTCCTTCTCAGAAGTGTACTGGCTATTCTTCCATGTAAATTTTAGAATTACCTTATTAGGGTTCATGAAAATTCTGTCGGAATCTTGAATAGAATTGCATTAAATATACAGATAAGTATGGGAAGAATTTATGTCTACATAAGATTATATATCCTTATCCACAGGTATGATATATATCTTCATTTATTTGTTTCAGAGACCAGATAGGGCCTGTGTTTCAATAGTTCTCTTTCCTGCTGTCAGGCAAATTTTTGTTACTTACCCTTCCATATACTGTGAGCTATCCCCAAAAACATTATACATTCTTGTATCTTGTCTGAATTCTATGTCTGCTCTTACTCAAGATAATGGCGATGGTTGTCTGACATCAAGGAGTCTGGGTATGTGCTTTGGAGCTATCACTATGACCCCCATCAGAATTCGACCACAGTGTGGGATCCCTTATCTCATCCTGGTGGTTAATTTATCAGTGATTTTTATGAGTGCTTGCTTTCACTGTTTGGTAGTCCAGGTATCCTGTGCTTTGTTATTAGATATTCTAGTTTCACACCCTTGTTCACCTGCTACCTAATCTGCATGATTAACCAGTAGTCTCTCCAACAACATTTACCCTTGCCCATGATCTTTCTCCTTACTGTCTTAGGGGTAGCCTTTTATGAGAGGGCAATGAGCTTTGCCTTTTTTTTTTCAATTTATTTTACAAGTACTTATTGAATGGAGCTGTCCACTGGGAAGCATTACAAATGTATGCCCTGGGAGAGGGGGTATCACCCAGTACAAGATGGGAGCCATCGTGGTTGGCTGGCTGGAGCTATGGGTCAATCATAGAGTCTTCTGCAGGAGAACTTTTCCTTTCAGTGATCCTAGTACCAAAACTGACCAGCTGTCAGGATTCATGGCATCTGCCCACTTGTGTTTGATTGCTAGCAGAGCCAAGGCATGCCCACCATCCAGGTCCTTGTCATATTCTTTGGGAGAAAAGATTAGAATTTGAGCCTGAAAATATTTCATTGCTTGCCTGATGTGAGACATTGGTAAGTTATTCAGCTCCTCTAAGCCTCAGTTTTACTCCTTATAAAATGGAATCAATGATAGCTTCCTCAGAGTGTGATGTTACAGTAGTTTATGTCTCCTTTGTCCTTCTTTCAAGATTCCAGAAAGGAGAAAGTCGGAACAGTGCAATGAGGTCACTTTTCATCTGTCCATCAGCTGTTGCAATACTGGGCAAGCGCTGGAGGGAGGGGATGCTAGGGTTCTCCAGAGAAACAGAATCGTGTGTGTGTGTGTGTGTAGAAAGAGAGAGAGATAGAGAGATTTTAAGGAATCGGCTCACACAATTACAGAGACTGAAATCTGCAGAGTGAGCCAGCAGGTTGGAGACCCAGGAGAGGGCCAATAATGCAGATGAAGTTTGAAGGCCATCTGCTGCAAAATTCCCTCTTGTTGGGAGAGGCCAGCCTTCTGTTCTATTAATGCCTTCAACTGATTGGATGAGGCCCACCCACATCATGGAGGGCAATCTGCTTTACTCAAAGTCAGAGGATTTAAATATAACCTTATCCCAAAACCATCCATCTCACAGAAACAGCCAGAATGTTTGACCAAGTATCTGGACATTGTGGCCCATCTCGGAGGGACTCTGGGAAGCTCTTTTTGGCAGCATATCTATCTCTTCTTTGATAATTAGGACATTTTTCAAACATGTGTAAACCTCCAGGAGAATTGCAATATACCTCCATGTCCATTCTGCACATTTCTGCAGAGGCAGGATTACTGAATGGGTAAGATCACAGATGTGGGGTCAGGTGGCCTGGGTTGAACTCTGGCTCTGCCTAGTACGGAACTTAGGCAAGTTACTTACCCTGTCTGTTCCTCAGTTTCCCCATTGGGAAATGAGGGTAAATAGTATACCTCTCTCACAGGGTAGTAGTGCGGATTATCCGTTGATTGGATTCCTGTGCACAAACAGTTTCCTTCTTCCTGTTGCTCTGCTGCAAGACATTGGGGAGTTTCTAATGTTTTCCTGAAATGGGCAGTGTTGCAGTGAACAGCATCCTGTTGTTTTCCTTGTGCCCTATGTATGTGGCACAGAGCAGGCAAGTTGGCAGGTTTCTTAGCTATTGCCAAAGGGATCTCCAAGTTCGTTATACTTTATTGTTCACATCCTGGCAAATATTTGGTTGACATTGTTACACTTTAAAATCTCTGCCTGTAAGATGGGTATAAGTGGTGTCTCCTTATAATGTGCATTTCTCCATTTATAGATGTTTGAATGTCTTCTTAGGTACCCATTGGCCATTGGCTTCTAAACCCTTATGGAAAGACAGCTGCTCTCACATTTGGTGTCTGCCGATGGCAGCCTCCTCGCGTACTTGGGCTGGGTGAATATGGGAAGTACTCATGCACACCTGGGCTCCACGAGTGGCTGCCACATGGCCTGCTGGCTGCTGGTGGCCTTGGCAGCTCTCAGAAGCTGCCTGAGCTCTCAAGAATCTGGATTAGTTGGGCTTCCCTGATTAGTCACTGAAGTAATATTCTAAATGGGGCACAAGTGCCAGGGAATTAAAAATACTTCTTGTTTTTGAATAAGAAGCTGACATGTTCTTAGGACATCAGGGCTATATCTGGATGAACAGCTGTCAGCTGCCTCATGGGCTCTCCCATCCAGCTGATGTGCCAAGGGCTCCCCGTTCTCCTAGCTCCCTGACTTCTCAAGAGCAAGTCTCATTAGACAAAGTTCAGTGAGGGCAGCTGCCTCCTGGCTCTTCATCGTCACTCTATCCCCATGGCTTAACACAGTGCTTGACACATTGTAGGTATGCATTTTCATTTGTTAAATGAATGTGTCAAGTGTCTACAGATGCCCAGGAGGTTCTGGGTTAGTCTGGTTCTGGCCTGCATTGGGTTCAGGAGACAGAAGAAAGGGAAGCCCTTTTTTGCTCTTGTGGGTTTGCTGTTGACTTGTGCAATGAATCAAACTAGCTGGAGGACAGTCATCCCTTGCTCTGCAAGAGGAGTTAGGGCCAACCCTAAGATCTTGCTGTACCTTGAAAACATTTAAGACATTGAATTTTCATCAGTCTTTATGGCTTTCTTCTGTTTATCTTTGTATCCCCAGCACAATACATGAGGTGTGGACATAGTATGTGCACAGTGAATATTTACTGATGGAATAAACAAACCAATGGAGGAAGGCACAGTGATTCTCATTAACCATGGTTTTGAAATGCCACTTTTGTATCTGTATACTAAAAGGTTTAATTCCACAGTTTTTAAAAAATATGTGCATAGTCGAGGGTGGAGCCAAGATGGCCGAATAGGAACAGCTCCGGTCTCCAGCTCCCAGCCCCAGCGACACAGAAGACGGGTGATTTCTGCATTTCTGCTTGAGGTACCGGTTTCATCTCACTAGGGAGTGCCTAACAGTGGGTTCAGGACAGTCGGTGAAGCGCACTGTGCGTGAGCCGAAGCAGGGCGAGGCATTGCCTCACTCGGGAAGCGCAAGGGGTCAGGGAGTTCCCTTTCCTAGTCAAAGAAAGGGAAAACAGACGGCACCTGGAATATCGGGTCAGTCCCGTCCTAATACTGCGCTTTTCCAACGGGCCTGGAAAACGGCACACTAGGAGATTGTGTCCCGCACCTGGCTCGGAGGGTCCTATGCCCACAGAGTCTTGCTGATTGCTAGCACAGCAGTCTGAGATCACGCTGCAAGGCGGCAACGAGGCTGGGGGAGGGGCGCCCGCCATTGCCCAGGCTTGCTTAGGTAAACAAAGCAGCCAGGAAGCTCGAACTGGGTGGAGCCCACCACAGCTCAAGGAGGCCCGCCTGCCTCTGTAGGCTCCACCTCTGGGGACAGGGCACAGACAACCAAAAACTCAGCGAGAACCTTCACAGCCTTAAATGTCCCTGTCTGACTGACAGCTTTGAAGAGAGTAGTGGTTCTCCCAGCACACAGCTGGAGATCTGAGAACGGACAGACTGCCTCCTAAAGTGGGTCCCTCACCCCTGAGCAGCCTAACTGGGAGGCACCCCCCCAGTGGGACAGACTGACACCTCATTCAACCGGGTACTCCTCTGAGACAAAACGTTCAGAGGAACTATCAGACAGCTGAATTTGTGGTCTCACGAAAATCTGCTGTTCTGCAGCCACCGGTGCTGACACCCAGCCAAACAGGGTCTGGAGTGGACCTCTAGTAAACTCCAACAGACCTGCAGCTGAGGGTCTTGTCTGGTAGAAGGAAAATTAACAAACAGAAAGGACATCCACACCAAAAACCCATCTGTACATCACCATCATCGAAGACAAAAAGTAGACAAAACCACAAAGATGGGGAAAAAACAGACCAAAAAAACTGGAAACTCTAAAAAACAGAGCACCTCTCCTCCTCCAAAGGAATGCAGTTCCTCACCAGCAACGGAACAAAGCTGGATGGAGGATGACTTTGATGAGTTGAGAGAAGAAGGCTTCAGACGATCAAACTACTCTGAGCTACGAGAGGAAATTCAAAACAATAGCAAAGAAGTTAAAAACTTTGAAAAAAAATTAGAAGAATGGATAACTAGAATAACCAATGGAGAGAAGGGCTTAAAGGAGATGATGGAGCTGAAAGCCAAGTTTCGAGAACTACGCGAAGAATGCAGAAGCCTCAGTAGCAGATGCGATCAACTGGAAGAAAGGGTATCGCTGATAGAAGATGAAATGAATGAAATGAAGAGAGAAGGGAAGTTTAGAGAAAAAAGAATAAAAAGAAATGAACAAAGCCTCCAAGAAATTTGGGACTATGTGAAAAGACCAAACCTACGTCTGATTGGTGTACCTTAAAATGATGGGGAGAATGGAACCAAGTTGGAAAACACTCTGCAAGATATTATCCAGGAGAACTTCCCCAATCTAGCAAGGCAGGCCAGCATTCAGATTCAGGAAATACAGAGAACGCCACAAAGATACTCCTCGAGAAGGGCAACTCCAAGACACATAATTGTCAGATTCACCAAAGTGGAAATGAAGGAAAAAATGTTAAGGGCAGCCAGAGAGAAAGGTCGGGTTACCCACAAAGGGAAGCCCATCAGACTAACAGCTGATCTCTCAGCAGAAACTCTACAAGCCAGAAGAGAGTGGGGGCCGATATTCAACATTCTTAAAGAAAAGAATTTTCAACCCAGAATTTCCTATCCCGCCAAACTAAGCTTCATAAGTGAAGGAGAAATAAAATACTTTACAGACAAGCAAACGCTGAGTGATTTTGTCACCACCAGGCCTGCCCTAAAAGAGCTCCTGAAGGAAGCACTAAACATGGAAAGGAACAACCGGTACCAGCCCCTGCAAAAACATGCCAAATTGTAAAGACCATCGAGGCTAGGAAGAAACTATAGCAACTAACGAGCAAAATAACCAACTAACATCATAATGACAGGATCAGATTCACACATAACAATATTAACGTTAAATGTAAATGGGCTAAATGCTCCAATCAAAAGACACAGACTGGCAAACTGGATAAGGAGTCAGGACCCATCAGTGTGCTGTATTCAGGAAACCCATCTCACGTGCAGAGACACACATAGACTCAAAATAAAGGGATGGAGGAAGATCTATCAAGCAACTGGAAAACAAAAAAAGGCAGGGGTTGCAATCCTAGTCTCCGATAAAATAGACTTTAAACCAACAAAGATCAAAAGAGACAAAGAAGGCCATTACATAATGGTAAAGGGATCAATTCAACAAGAAGAGCTAACTATCCTAAATATATATGCACCCAACACAGGAGCACCCAGATTCATAAAGCAAGTCCTCAGTGACCTACAAAGGGACTTAAACTCCCACACAATAATAATGGGAGATTTTAACACCCCACTGTCAGCATTAGACAGATCAACGAGACAGAAAGTTAACAAGGATATCCAGGAATTGAACTCAGCTCTACATAAAGTGGACCTAATAGACATCTACAGAACTCTCCACCCCAAATCAACAGAATATACATTTTTTTCAGCACCACACCACACCTATTCCAAAATTGACCACATAGTTGGAAGTAAAGCTCTTCTCAGCAAATGTAAAGGAACAGAGATTATAACAAACTGTCTCTCAGACCACAGTGCAATCAAACTAGAACTCAGGAGTAAGAAACTCAGTCAAAACCGCTCAACTACATGGAAACTGAACAACCTGCTCCTGAATGACTATTGGGTACATAATGAAATGAAGGCAGAAATAAAGATGTTCTTTGAAACCAACGAGAACAAAGACACAACATACCAGAATCTCTGGGACACGTTCAAAGCAGTGTGTAGAGGGAAATTTATAGCACTAAATGCCCACAAGAGAAAGCAGGAAAGATCCAAAATTGACACCCTAACATCACAATTAAAAGAACTAGAAAAGCAAGAGCAAACACATTCAAAAGCTAGCAGAAGGCTAGAAATAACTAAAATCAGAGCAGAACTGAAGGAAATAGAGACACAAAAAACCCTTCAAAAAATTAATGAATCCAGGAGCTGGTTTTTTGAAAAGATCAACAAAATTGATGGACCGCTAGCAAGACTAATAAAGAAGAAAAGAGAGAAGAATCAAATAGATGCAATAAAAAACGAAAAAGGGGATATCACCACCGATCCCACAGAAATACAATCTACCATCAGAGAATACTACAAACACCTCTATGCAAATAAACTAGAAAATCTGTAAGAAATGGATAAATTCCTCGACAAATACACCCTCCCAAGACTAAACCAGGAAGAAGTTGAATCTCTGAATAGACCAATAACAGGTTCTGAAATTGTGGCAATAATCAATAGCTTACCAACCAAAAAGAGTCCAGGACCTGATGGGTTCACAGCTGAATTCTACCAGAGGTACAAGGAGGAACTGGTACCATTCCTTCTGAAACTATTCCAATCGATAGAAAAAGAGGGAATCCTCCCTAACACATTTTACAAAGCCAGCATCGTCCTGATACCAAAACCTGGCAGAGACATAACCAAAAAAGAGAATTTCAGACCAATATCCTTGATGAACATTGATGCAAAAATCCTCAATAAAATACTGGCAAACCGAATCCAGCAGCACATCAAAAAGCTTATCCACCATGATCAAGTGGGCTTCATCCCTGGGATGCAAGGCTGGTTCAACATACGCAAATCAATAAATGTAATCCAGCATATAAACAGAACCAAAGACAAAAACCACATGATTATCTCAATAGATGCAGAAAAAGCCTTTGACAAAATTCAACAACCCTTCATGCTAAAAACTCTCAATAAATTAGGTATTGATGGGACGTATCTCAAAATAATAAGAGCTATCTACAACAAACCCACAGCCAATATCATACTGAATGGGCAAAAACTGGAAGCATTCCCTCTGAAAACTGGCACAAGACAGGGATGCCCTCTCTCACCGCTACTATTCAACATAGTGCTGGAAGTTCTGGCCAGAGCAATCAGGCAGGAGAAGGAAATAAAGGGTATTCAATTAGGAAAAGAGGAAGTCAAATTGTCCCTGTTTGCAGATGACATGATTGTATATCTAGAAAACCCCATTGTCTCAGCCCAAAATCTCCTTAAGCTGATTAGCAACTTCAGCAAAGTCTCAGGATACAAAATTAATGTACAAAAATCACAAGCATTCTTGTATACCAATAACAGACAAACAGAGAGCCAAATCATGAGTGAACTCCCATTCACAATTGCTTCAAAGAGAATAAAATACCTAGGAATCCAACTTACCAGGGATGTGAAGGACCTCTTCAAGGAGAACTACAAACCACTGCTCAATGAAATAAAAGAGGATACAAACAAATGGAAGAACATTCCATGCTCATGGGTTGGAAGAATCAATATCGTGCAAATGGCCATACTGCCCAAGGTAATTTATAGATTCAATGCCATCCCCATCAAGCTACCAATGACTTTCTTCACAGAATTGGAAAAAACTACTTTAAAGTTCATATGGAACCAAAAAAGAGCCCGCATCGCCAAGTCAATCCTAAGCCAAAAGAACAAAGCTGGAGGCATCACGCTACCTGACTTTAACTATACTACAAGGCTACAGTAACCAAAACAGCATGGTACTGGTACCACAACAGAGACATAGATCAATGGAACAGAACAGAGCCCTCAGAAATGATGCCGCATAGCTACAACTATCTGATCTTTGACAAACCTGACAAAAACAAGAAATGGGGAAAGGATTCCCTATTTAATAAATGGTGCTGGGAAAACTGGCTAGCCATATGTAGAAAGCTGCAACTGGATCCCTTCCTTACACCTTATACAAAAATTAATTCAAGATGGATTAAAGACTTATATGTTAGACCTAAAACCATTAAAATCCTACAAGAAAACCTAGGCAATACCATTCAGGACATAGGCGTGGGCAAGGACTTCATGTCTAAAACACCAAAAGCAATGGCAACAAAAGCCAAAATCGACAAATGGGATCTCATTAAACTAAAGAGCTTCTGCACAGCAAAAGAAACTATCATCAGAGTGAACAGGCAACCTACAGAATGGGAGAAAATGTTTGCAACCTGCTCATCTGACAAAGGGCTAATATCCAGAATCTACAATGAACTCAAACAAATTTACAAGAAAAAAACAAACAACCCCATCAAAAAGTGGGCAGAGGACATGAACAGACACTTCTCAAAAGAAGACATTTATGCAGCCAAAAAACACATGAAGAAATGCTCATCATCACTGGCCATCAGAGAAATGCAAATCAAAACCACAGTGAGATACCATCTCACACCAGTTAGAATGGCCATCATTAAAAAATCAGGAAACAACAGGTGCTGGAGAGGATGTGGAGAAATAGGAACACTTTTACACTGTTGGTGGGACTGTAAACTAGTTCAACCATTGTGGAAGTCAGTGTGGCGATTCCTCAGGGATCTCGAACTAGAAATACCATTTGACCCAGCCATCCCATTACTGGGTATATACCCAAAGGACTATAAATCATGCTGCTATAAAGACACATGCACACGTATGTTTATTGCGGCACTATTCACAATAGCAAAGAGTTGGAACCAACCCAAATGTCCAACAACGATAGACTGGATTAAGAAAATGTGGCACATATACACCATGGAATACTATGCAGCCATAAAAAATGATGAGTTCGTGTCCTTTGTAGGGACATGGATGAAACTGGAAAACATCATTCTCAGTAAACTATCGCAAGGACAAAAAACCAAACACCGCATGTTCTCACTCATAGGTGGGAATTGAACAATGAGAACTCATGGACACAGGAAGGGGAACATCACGCTCCGGGGACTGTTGTGGGGTGGGGGGAGGGGGGAGGGACAGCATTAGGAGATACACCTAATGCTAAATGACGAATTAATGGGTGCAGGAAATCAACATGGCACATGGATACATATGTAACAAACCTGCACATTGTGCACATGTACCCTAAAACCCTAAAGTATAATAAAAAAAAAAAAAAAAAAAAATAATCTGTTTACAGTAAATCTGCCTAACAGTAGTTTCCAAAGTACTTTTGGTAAAAAAAAAAAAAAAAAAAAAAAAAAACACTAAATGTCTTAGATTGTCTATTGTTAAACAAAATGCAAAAACAATAGAGAATATTATGAATATGGAGTTAATATTTAACAAAATTATTTTATCCATGTTATAAGTAAATATATATATCCAAAAACCCTTGTTTTCTCTGAAAAAAAAAAAAAAAAAAAAATATGTGCATAGTTCAACACAGTCCCTTTAAAAAAAATAACACAGCAATCACTATGGCTCCTTTCTTTTGTAGGACATGTGGCTGAGTCTGGGGGGTTGTAAGTGGAGAGACATTTGTATATACTCCTCCCAGGCCCAGTAACCACCGTGATAATTTTGTGAAAAGGCTAGGAGGTTAAACAAGGATTTTGCTGAGACTTAGGAAATGGAGACACTGGAGAATGTAAGTGCAAAAAGGCATTAAGTTTTATGTCTGTGAGTGCTGGTTTGAAAACTTCATAAAGAGGTGCGGCCTGTATTATAGGAAAGCATACAACTCAGGGGCAGCTCTGTTTTCCCAAGCAATTAAAAAAATGCAATTCAGGATAAGGGGAGAAAGGACTGAATGCCAGTGAGCTTTAGAATCAGTTGCTATTAGTACATTAAACAAATGAATGCCAGCATTCTTGTTTTACCTGTGATTTTCTATTTTTTATGAAATGTCGGTATTTTAGGTTGAATTATATCACTTCATGGATGTGTTGAAGACTTAACCCCTGATAACTGTGAATGTGACCTTGTTTGGCAGTAGGGTCTTTGTAGATGCTGTGAGGTTAAAATGAGCTCATGAGGGTGATCCTAATCCAGTATGACTTGTGTTCTCATAAGAAGAGGAAAATTTGAAGACAGACATGCACAAAGAGGAAATGCATGCAATGACACGGACACAGAGAGAGGTGGCCATGTGAAGAGGGAGGCAGAGATTGGAGTTATACTGCCACAGGACAAGGAATGCCTGGGGCTACTAGAAGCTGGAAGAGGCAAGGAAGGACCCTTCCCTCCCTAGAGACTTTGAAGGGATCATGGCCTTGCTGGCACCTTGGCTTCAGACTTCTAGCCTCCAGAACTCTGAGAGAACACATTTCTTTTTTTTCAGCCACCCAGTTTGTGGTCCTTTGTTACAGCAGCCATAGCAAACTAATACACTCGATGCAGCTGTTCAGTTACAACAATCAAGTTAATTGTCAGGCATCTCCCACAAATGATAGGGAAACTTTCTGGATCATTGGATGCTAAACTTTGTAGCAGAATCACAGATGGCTCTGAAGCTGAACCTGCATTTGTAACAGGTGCCCTTTCTCTGCAAGGCCAAATTCCTTCAGGAAATCTTTCCTAAACTCTGACATACAAGAAACATTGAAGAACAGCATTCTAATGAGTCACCAAGGTCAGGGAAAGTGGCTGAACAGTGTGCTTCAGGCTCAGAAGGAGGAATTTGGACGTGAAGTCAAGTGGGTCCTCAAGGGTCCACCTCTGCCCTTTCAATGTCTCATCAATCTTCCTTCTGTGTCTTCTGAAAGACTGAGTGAGAATTGATGGGGTGTTTTGTGTGGTTTGCGCCATTGTTTTTTGTTTGCTTATTTTGTTGCTGTTTGCAGTTCTCTAAATTTTAACACATATAAAGATTCATGGAATCACCACCTCAATCAGGATACAGAATAGCTCCATCAAAAAATTTCCTTATACTATCCCTTTACAGTGACAGCATTTTCCTACCCTGAGCCTCTAGCAATCACTGATTTGTTCTCCATCATGACGGTTTTATCATTTTGAGACTGTAATATGAATAGAAGCAAGCAGTATGTAGCCTTTGAGACCAGCTTCTTTCACTGAGAATAATGCCTTTTAGATTCATCCACGTTGATATGTGTATCAATAGTTCATTTTTAAAAAAATTGCAGAGTAGTATTTCATTGGTGTGTCATAGTTGGCTTCTCCATTCACCTGCTGAAGAACAAGTGGGTTGTTTCTAGTTTTTGGTAATTATGAAGAGTGCCACTAAAAGCTTTTTCTTGTGTGAATTTTTTATTCTTGTTGAGTAACACCCAGGAGTGGGTTTGCTTAGTTGTATGGTTAAGTGTGTATTTAACTTTATTAAAACTATCAGACTTTTCCAGAATGACAATCAATTTTGAGTTAAATTTTGGGAAAGGTGTGGGCTTAATTTAATGTTCAATTTTTTTGATATATGGATTTCTAGTAGTTGTTCCTACACTATTTGTTAAGATGCTATCCTTTGTCCATTGAATTGCTTTTGCACTGTTGTTAAAATCAATTGGCTATATTTGTGTGGGTCTATTTTTGGACTCTTTATTCTATTCCACTGATACATTTGTCTATCCCTTCACCAATACCATGCTGTTTGATTACTATAGCTTATGGTAAGTCTGAAAATTGATTAGAGTGATTTCTTCAACTTATTTTTCAACAATGTTTAGCTGTTCTAATTCCTTTGCCTTTCCATATATATGTTAGAGATAGCTTGTCCATATTGTGAAAAATCCTCTTGGGATTTTGTTACCTATAGACCAATTTGGAGAGGATTGGCATCCTTGCTAAACTGAGTTTTCCAGTTTGTGAACACAATTTGTCTTTCCATTTACTTATGTCTTTGATTTCCTGCATCAGTGTTTTGTACAGATTCTGCATGATTTGTTAGTTTTATAACTTTTTTTCCAAGCTATTAGGAGTAGTATTGTCTTTAGATTTTGTTTTCCAATTCTACATTGCTAGTATATGGAAACACAACTGAGTTTTGTGTATGATCTTGTATCATACTACTTTGCTAAATTTCATTTTTGTTTCAAGAAATTGTTTTTTAAATTAATTGAGGTTTTCTATATAGACATTATTGTTGGTTGTGAATAGGGACAGTTTTACTTCTTTCTTTCCAATCTGTACACGCTTTGATTTCTTCTTCTTGCCTTATGGCACTGGCTAGGGCTCCCAGTAAGATGAGGAATAAGAATGGTGAGTGTGAACATCTTTACCTTTTTTTGTTCTTAGTGGGGGAAAGCTTTCAATCTTTCACTGTTAAGTATAATGTTAGACATAGGTTTTAGAAATAGATACCCTTTATCAAGTTGAGGAAGTTCTCTTTTAGTTTTGGTTTGCAAGGAATTTTTATCATGAATGAAAGGTGCATTTTTTTCTGCGTCATGTGCTTTTTTTCTGCGTCCATTGATGTAATCAAGTTGGTTTTCTTCTTTAGACTATTAATATAGTGTATTATATTGCTTGATTTTAAAATATTGAGTTAGTCATGCATTTCTTAGATAAATCCAACATGGCCATGATGTATTAATTTTTCAATATATTGCTAGATTCAATTTGCTACTATTTGACATTTTCTTAAAATTTTTTGTATCCATGTTCATGAGGAATATTCATCTGCAGTTTTCTGTTTTTTGTACTGTCTTTGGTTTTGGTAGCAGGGCAAATCTGGCCTCATAAAATGAGTGGGGAGTGTACCTCTCTCTTCTGTTTCTGGAAGAGATTATGTAGAATTGGTGCTATTACTTTTTTAAACGTTTGGTGGAATTTTTCAGTAAAATCATCTAGTACTGAAGATTTCTTTTATGGAAAGCTTTTAACTATGCATTACATTTATTTAATACTTACAGGAATACTCAGGTTATTGAGTTAATCTTGGGTAAATTTTGTTGTTTGCGTTTTTCTTTCTTTCTTTCTTTCTTTTTTGAAATAGAGTCTTGCTCTGTTGGCCAGGCTGGAGTGCAGTGGCACAATCTTGGCTCACTGCAACCTCTGCCTCCCAAGTTCAAGTGATTCTCGTGCCTCAGCCTCCCAAGTAGCTGGGTTATATATGTGCACCACCACATCCAGCTAGTTTTTGTATTTTTAGTAGAGATGGGGTTTCACCGTGTTGGCCAGACTGGTCTCGAACTCCCGACCTCAGGTGATCCACCCGCCTTGGCCTCCCAAAGCGCTGGGATTACAGGCGTGAGCCACTGTGCCTGGCCTTATTTTTGTTTTTCAATGAGTTGGTGTTCTATGTCATCTAAGCTGTTAGGTTTAAGTGTACAGAGTTGTTTGTAGTATTCCCTTCTTATCATTTTAATAGCTGTGGAGTCTGTTATGATGTTTTATCTTACTTTTCTAAAATTGGTTATTTGTGTCTTTTCTTTCTCTTTTCTTTGTTAGGTTTCCTAGAGCTTTATCAAATTTGCTGATGTTTTCAAAGAATCAGTTTTGGTTCTGTTGATTTTATCTGTTGTTTTTAGGTTTTTAATTTCTTTGATTTCTGATCTTTATTATTTTATTCCATCTGCCTGTTATGGAGTTAATAAAATGCTTTTATTTTTATAGTCTCTTAAGATGAAAGCTAAAAGCTTAAGTTAATTTTTTTGAAATCTTTCTTTTTTTTAGTATAAGTATTTTACTGCTATGCGTTTCCCTCTAAGCACTGGTTTACCTGTGTCTCACAAATTGTGCAATGTTGTGTTTTCCATTTTTATGTAATTCAAAATATTTTCTGATTTTTCTTTAGACTTTTTTTCACCCGTGGATTATTTATAAGTGTGCTTTCAAGTGTTCAGATATTTTCTTATTATCTTTCAAATAGCAAATTCTAATTTAATTCCATTATTGTCAGAAAACTTTTATATGATTCACTTATTTTACATTTGTTAGGATTTGTTTTATGACACAGGATATGGACTTCCTTGGGGAATGTTTCATGGGCTCTTGATAAAAAAGCATATTCTGCTGTTGTTGTGTGAAGTATTCTATAAATGTCAATAAGATCTAGTAGGTTAATGGATTTGTTTAGTTCATGTTTATCTTTGATAATTTTTTGTCTACTAAATCTATTGCTGAGAAAGTTGTTGGAGTCTGTAAAATTATGCATTTGTTTATTTGTTATTTTAGTTCCTCCAGTGTTTGCTTCATATAACCTTTATCATTAGATAATATTTCTCTATGCATTATAATCTTCTTTGCTCTGATATTTCATTTGTCTGATGTTAATTTAGCTACTCTGGCTTTTATTTGATGACTGTTTCCACAATATGTTTTTCCGTTCTTTTATGATTAATCTACCTATATCAGTATATTTGAAGTGAGTTTCTTGTAGGCAGCATATAATTGGTTTGCTTGTTTTTTTCAAAACATATTCTATCAATTTTTGATTGATATGTTTAGACCATTTACATTTAATGCATTTGTTAATTTCTTTAGATTTACATCTTCCATTTTCTTCTTTTCTGTTTCCTCTCTGTTTTTGTCTTTTGCTATTTTCTGCCTTCTTTTGGGTTATTAAAACATTTTTTACTATTCCTTTTGGTTTTATGTATTGTGATTTTTACTATATATCTTTGATTATTTTTATAATATTGCTTTGGAGATTACAATATGCATACTTACGTTTTTATAGTGTACTGAGAATCAATAATTTGCCACTTTAAGTGCAGTGTAGAAATCTTGCCACCATTTAGTTCCCTCTACGTTCATCAAAACCTTATCCAACTATGTTATGATTTTTTTTTTTTTGAGATGGAGTCTCACTCTGTTGCCCAGGCTGTAGTACAGTGGCGTGATCTTGGCTCACTGCAACCTCCACGTCCCAGGTTCAAGCAGTTCTCTGCCTCAGCCTCCCGAGTAGCTGGGATTACAGGTGCCCACTACCACACCCAGCTAATTTTTGTATTTTTAGTAGAGATGGGGTTTCACCATCTTGGCCAGGCTTCTCTTGAACTCCTGACTTTGTGATCAACCCTCTTTGGCCTTCCAAAGTGCTGGGATTACAGGCGTGAGCCACCGTTCCCAGCTTATGTTATGGTTTTTACTTTTAGCTATCACATGTTTTAGAGAACTCAAAAGGAGAAGAATTTATTATATATAGACTTTATTATTTTCAAGATTTTTTTCTTTGTCTCTAGTTTTTAGCAGTTTAATTGTGATTTGTCTGAACATGGGTTTCTTTAGTTTTATTCTGTTTGGGTTTGCAGAACTTCTTAAATCTATAGATTTTTGTCTTTCAACAAATTTGATAAGTTTTAAGCCATTATTTCTCAGTTTTTTCTTTTTCTTTTCTTTTCTTTCTTTCTTTCTTTCTTTTTTTTTGAGATAGAGTTTCGCTTTTGTCACCCAGGCTGAAGTGCAATAGCACGATCTCAGCTCACTGCAACCTCTACCTCCTGGGTTCAAGCAATTCTCCTGCCTCAGCCTTCTGCGTAGCTGGGATTACATGCACCCACCATCATGCCTGGCTAATTTTTGTATTTTTAGTAGAGGCAGGGTTTCACCATGTTGGCAAGACTGGTCGCTCTGATAACACAAATATTAGATCTTTTGTTTTTGTTTCATAGGTCCCTGATGCTCTGTTCGTTTTTAAAAATATATTTCTCTTGTTCCGATTGAATCATTACTATTGATGTGTCTTCAAGTTTATTGATTCTTTCCTCTGTCATCATCGTTCTTCATTGAGCCCATCCAATGAAATTTTTTGTTGTTGTTAAATTTTAGTTATTGTATACTTCAGCATAACATTCCTATTTGGCTTTTTAAAAGTCTCTTGTGTTTCTTTGCTGGGACTTTTTATTTTTCCATTTCTTTTAGGAGTGTTCACAATTGCTTGTTGGAACATTTTTATAATAGTTACTTTAAAGCCTTTGCCAGAAAATTACATCTACGTCATCTTTGGGTTGATGTTTGCTGATTATCTTTTCCCATGTGAGTTGAGATTTTGCTTGTTCTTATTCTGAGCAATTTTGGATTTTATCTTGGAAATTTTGAATATTATGAGACTCTTGGTTTCACTTACATTCTGTGAAAGGTGTTGATATTTTTGTTTTAGCAGGTTAAGTTCAGGCCACAAGCTCTAGCATGTTGTCTGTGGGCTGTTACCAATGTCAGCTCAGGTTTGAAAGCATTTGCAGTGCTCTTCTAATCATTCTGGTGTGTGAGCCACCCAGTGGCCAGTCTGGAACCTAATGGTAATCTGTCTTTTATCTTTTATTCAAAGCTTTTATATACTGATTAGAATCCTATCCATGTGTGAGCAGCTCAGGAGTGAGCCCAGGAGTTCATAAACCGCTTGTTAGAGTTGCTTTCCTGAGATTTTCCTTCTCTGTGACATCCTCACTCTTTTCCTATTCTGAGGGACTCTTTGATGGTTCTCCAATCAGCTGTGGCTTTGGAGTTCTTGCTCTGCTGCACACTTTTGTGGCTGCATCTGCCTCTAGGGCAAGGAGTCAAGAGGGTTAGAGGATGAAAGCTTGGTAAACTTATAGCCAGTTTTGGTGTTCTTTGAATTCTTGTTTCCTTCTCCTATCTGCCTGCTTATGTTTACTCATCAGACTCCTTGAATAACTGCCACATCCATTCTGTCCAGGTTTTATGACTATGTTCAGGGGAGAATCATGGTGGGTGCTCTTACTCCATTATACCTAGTCAGTGTTCCTTAATCAGACATGCACACCTAGTCAACTGGGGAACATTTTCCCCTTGCATAGTTTTTATGGAACCATGTGAGTGGGGGTCCAAAACTCTTCCTCACCGCCAAGGCTGGAGACCCTGAAAACTAAGGCAGAGCCAACGGATTGGGAGCAGAGGCATCTGGCTGCCTGCTAGTTGCGAACTTCCTCTCTTTCCAGGATTCTCTTAGGACATTGTTCTACCCAGAAATAAAATACAGGATTGTCGATAGGTGGTCATCCCATCAAAGTTCCACGACTAGTGATAGATTATTGGAAACCACTTTGTTCCTGAATAATGCCTTTAAGTTGAATTGTTATAAGAGAAACCTCTATTTTCTATGGTTATAGCATTATTTTCTACAGGTGCAGGGTTCCACTTCTGAAAAATAACTTTTAACATAAAAATCCACAAGTCTAACATGAAAATAAATGGAAAGAACGTAAAACTCAACTATGTGCCTTTAAAAACATTTATAGTAAGCATGTGAAGGCAAACAGTGTCTATGAAGGTTAATTTTACATTTGCAGTTGTTTCAGCCAGGTGGAAATGTTTAAAAATATAAGTCAAATGGCATTTTGAGTAAAGATTCTATCTTGCATTCTCAATAAATTTTATATATTAGGTGCTTTTGATTGCTTCAATAACCTTTAAACTGAATTCAAAAGCAGGGAATTCTGGTCCATAGTAGGCTGTCTCTGTAAAAGCACAGGCCATCTTACCTACTCTTGTCTGACAGCTGGAGATAAGGTTACAGCCATGGTTTCTGGACTACCAGGCGACCAACTGGGGCACCCCAGCATTCTGTCCACTGCCACAGCTGCATAATCACGTGCTGAGTATCTAACAGCTCACCAATAAGTGGCAGCGTGTGTGTATCCATATTTCAACCAGAATGGACCTCTATTTCTTCATCTCAGGGCCTCCCAGCATCCCTTGGGTTTGGCCAATTTTATGGTTATCACTGAAGTGGGCAGCTAGGGTTTGGTATGGTCCCCAGCATCTAATTCCAGGTGTGTGATTTAAGGGCAGAGATGTCGGGTGCTGAGATTGAGATTATTGGCTGTTATGGGCTGGATTTTAAACAATTTTAATCTCACGTTGGCCTGACGCCAGGTGAGCTTTGTCCTCTGGAAAGCACCCTGCCTTACCTCTGTCCACTCACAGATGCTGACACTGTGGGATCCTCACAGCAGCCCCAGCAGGTCAGGCTGCCATGCTGTGTGTCACTGCACAGCATCTGTAAACCCAGATGGAGGGTCTGTTTCTTGAGCTGGAAGAGCTATTTGGAGGCATTGGGTCAAGCCTCTTTCCAGGTCTGGTTTGCTCATTTTTCTTTCCTGTTGTTTGGTGTGTTTGAAAAATCAAAGCCGTTTGCAGCTCCTGGCCCAGGACATGTTTGATTAGCTGGTTCATCAGGGAAGATGGCTCAGCAGGGCAGGAGTCCAACGAGGTTAAAAGTTGCAACGTCCATCTCCGTGGCAGGGGCACCTGCTCCATATTTAAACTGGTTATTTGATGGGGCAGCTGCCTGACAGGGCTTGGACATGACTTCTGTGTCAGGCTTCCATGCAAGGAAACATCATCTACTGAACATCATCAGAGACGGAAAGGGGTCCCTGGCTTTGACTTTGGGCGAGTCTCATTACTCTCCTAGGCACAATTCCCCTGTCTATAAGATGGGTATATAATGTAATTTTACTTTACAGTTTTGTCATTAGGATAAAATAGGACAATTCACGTAAAAGCAATTAGCCATAGGCTCACATGAAGTAAAATGCTAAGTAAATTTAAATGGTGCTCTTCATCATTTTCTTCTCCTTCTTCTCTTATTACTAGTCATGGGCCCTGGCTGGGGTACCTAGTTTCTCTAAACCTTTTCCTTGTGTATAGAGTAGGGGCAGTAGTAGCTCCTTTGCAGACTTGTAGGAGGATTAAATGGGACAGTAGGAGGATTAAATGGTCCTAGGACCAGTGGGTTTCCAATACTAATTGCTTCCTTGTCCCCATTTGATTGATATAAATGTCCATGCTTTTAAAATATTTGCTAATATTTACACATACAAGTGACCCTTGCACTGT
The DNA here is from genome assembly GCF_028878055.3 of Symphalangus syndactylus. NCBI lineage: Eukaryota > Metazoa > Chordata > Mammalia > Primates > Hylobatidae > Symphalangus > Symphalangus syndactylus. The sequence continues at coordinate 87,968,504 of NC_072426.2, forward strand.
GGCTTGCCTATGTGAGGCAGTGTCCTGGGATGGCCCATACCATTGACCAGAGAATTAGAGGCCTGCTCCCCACTGCACATCTGCCGGCTCCCATCCTACTGCCTTGCTTACCTTGGCCAAAGCTGCCCCTGCACCTGCACAGATTCTGCCTGCTGTCCTCTCCCACATCCCTCCCCTTGTCCTCTGTACCTGCTGTTCTGAGGCCAGCAAACACCCTGGCCTCCTGCTCTTCTATTACCTTACTTACCTTAACTCAAACTGGTTGTCCTCTGGGGATAGCCTGTCAAGTTGAAGGTCTTATTCCCTTCACATTCCGTGTCCCTCAGGAGGTGTCCTTTTTATATTATCTTCTTTATCTCCTGCAAACCATTTCTTTCCCTTCCTGCAGCACTCTATCTTTTTCTAGCTCTTTTAAAAACTTTTAAAATTGTTATTTTTTAGAGACAAGGTCCCACTTGGTCACCCAGGCTGGAGTGCAGTGGTGCAATCATAGCTCACTGCAGCCTCAAGCTCCTGGGCTCAAGCAGTCCTACTGCGTCAGCCTCCCAAGTTGCTGAGACTACAGGTGCATGCCACCATGCCCTGCTCATTATTATTATTATTATTCTTAGAGACAGGGTCTCACTATGTTACCCAGGCTGGTCTTGAACTCCTGGGCTCGAGCAATCTTCCTGCCTCAGCTTCCCAAAGCACCAGAATTACAAACGTGAGCCACTGTGCCTGGCCTCTTTCTAGTTCTTTCTAGCTTCTTCTAGCTCTTACCATTTGTACCCCCCGCCACCTCTCCTCATCCTCACTGCCAGCTCTGTCCCCTATGTTATCATTCCCTGAACACTCTGGCTCACTCTTTCCTCCCACCTCCAATCTGGCACATGCCCAGTGACCTCCTAGTGAGACCTCCAACCCCACATGTTTTCACAAAACCCTTATCTTCATGTTTTCTTAGTGAAGCTTCAAGATACTGATCCCTAATAATCTCTCCCTTGCCTACCCAATTTTCCTATTCCCTTTTCTTTGTGATATTCACCAGGCAAAACTCCCACATGAGCTAAGCCTGGCCATCCTCTTTTGCATACTGTGCCTGAGTGCTGAGTGTTGCTGTAGAAAATGACAAAGCCAGGGTGCTGGTCTTCCTTGGTATTGCTCCTCACAAATCTCCATGGCTTGCACTGTACTTCCCTAAACCCCTTTTCCGTGATTTGTCTTCTCCTTTCAACCCCCCACCTCCCTCCTTATTTAGCCATCAGATGGGAGCCCCCTCATCTCCCATCTCCAAAGTCAAGCCCACCTGCACTTGCACCAGCTGGCTCATTGTCCCATCTTGTCACACCCAGGGAAGTAAGTGTTCTTGCAACAGCCACTTGCCCCCTGCCCTGAATCCATCCCAATTTCCCCTCTAGGATTTTGTCTTTTCTTTTCCACATTTCTCTTCTGCATTACCAGTCTCTTCCTATCCACTCCTGCATTGCTGCTCTGCCTAGAAACTTGTTTTAGAACATTTAATCTAAGAAAGCAACCCTCTTCCCACATTTTCCACATCCCCTTTCAGTGATTGCTCTGTTTCTCCTGATTCCGTTTTCTCTCCTTTTGTCTGATTTTCCACCTGCCACAATTTGGCTACTGATTTCACCCTCCTTCTCCTGAAATGACCTTTGTCAGGGCTAACCATCTTCCTGTTTTCCAATTTTCTGCTCATTCCCCTCTTCCTTGCCCCCTCAGTGACATTTGACACAGTGAAGCACTGCCTCCTGACACATTCGCTTCTTTGGTCTATGATATCAGCATCAGCCCAGAGCCCTCCTGACTTGGCAGCTTCCTTCGCAGGCTCCTCTTTCTTGCCCAAATTCCCACTGTCCACCTCCCCAGAGGGGCAGTCCTGCACCTCTTCTCTGTCTCTTCCCTCCTTTCTTGGTGGTCTCATCTCCACCAATGGCTTCAAGTACTTGCACATTAATCTACTCCAAATGTTAGTCTCTAGCCCAGGCTTTTCCTGTGAGCCTTGGCATCCACCTGGATGTTTCACAGGCTACTTGGCCTCAGCATATCCCAAAAGAATTCTCTACTTTGCTCCTCCCCTACTTTGCCCACCTCTCAAAATGACTCTACAGGCAGCCGGTTGCTTGAGTCCAAAATAGAAATCATCCTCATCTCCCCCTTTCCCTTGTATTCTACATTCAGTCAGTGGATCCACCAGCATCATAAGGAACTAGACCCAGCCAGAAGGAATCCAGGGACCTCACCTCATCCACAGACAATCAGGCAACTCTGGGCATCTCTCTACTCTTGCCCCCTTCCCTCATGGGTCAGAGGAGTGGAGGCTCCGAGGAGCAGGGAGGGTGCAAGAGGAATCTTGGTAGAAGATCGTGCTTCCTACCCCAGAACAAAGGTTACCCATGCCTTGGGGGACAGTGGAGGTAAGCATTAAATGGGGTAAAATGAACATGGACTTTTTAATGATTAAAAGTGACCTTAAAGTTATGGGTATCACTCTGGGACCAGGGATAATGACTGAAGGGAAAAAAAAGTCTTTATATTTTTATTCTCTATTGGTTTCCAATTGTCTAACAAACTAATTATAATAAACATGACCACATCACTCCCTGTTTCAGACTTCTCAAAGGTGTTCCATTCAACTTAAAATAAAACCCAAGCTCCTTTTAGAGGCCTCCATGCGTTCTACTGCCCACCTCTCTCCACTTGCAGGGGACCTCTCTTCCTTCCTTCCTCAGCACTCTGAGCTCTTTGAGCCCCATGGCCTTTGCAGATGATCTTCTGGTTTCCTGGAAAGGTTTTGGCTGCTTCCTTGTGGTTTTTCTTAAGGGCACCTCATTTGAAAGGCTGTCGTCTCTCATGATTTGCTTTCTATGTTTCTGTCTTAGCACCTATCACGTATTTGTTGAATTCCTTGTTTCACTGCATATTGTCTCCTTTAAGTGAGTCCTGTGAAGGCAGATCATTCCTGCCTTGATCACACTTATTCCCCCTGAGCCTCATACCAGCTCTGCATCTGTGAGGCCACTGATAAATACCTGTCGAGTGTAAGAATAAAATTCATTTACTGACTTACTGGTGTCACCGTGAAGGGCTGTTTCTTCTCTGCTGAACAGAGATGAGTGTATTGTGAAGCTAACGATGCCTAAGTTTCAGGGCCATTTGCTTGCCTGGGTTCCTTCTAAGGCAATGTGATCAACAAGGTCATGTTTTTGAATAATTCGCAAAGGTGTCTTGTTTGTTCGAACTGTCATAACAAAAATACCATAGACTTGGTGGCTCATAAACTACAGGAATTTAGTTCTCACAGTTTGGAGACTGGTCCTAGATCCAAGTGCAGACAGATTCAGAATCGGGCGAGGGCTTGCTTCCTGGTTCACAGGCAGCTGTCTTTTTGCTGTAATCTCACAGGGCTGAAGGGGCAAGGGAGCAACCTGGGGCTTCTTTTTATAAGGCACTCATTATGAGGGATACACTCTCTTGACCTAATCACCTCCCAAAGTTTCCATGTCCTGATACCATCGTCTTGGGTGTTAGGATTTCAACATGTAAATTTTGCAGAGATACAAACTGTCAGATCTAGCAGTTAGATGAAAATCATGCTTTCTTTTCCCTTCCTGTAGAACAGCGGTCTCCAGCTGTTTGGCACCGGGGACAGATTTTGTGGAAGACAATGTTTCCACGGACCAGTGGGGGTTAAAGGCTAGTTTCAGGATGAAACTGTTCCATTTCAGATCACCAGGCACTAGTTAGATTCTCATGAGTGCACAACCTAGATCTGTCGCATGCTTAATTCACAATAGGGTTTGTAGTCCTGTGAGAATCAAATGCCACTGCTGATTGAACAGGAGGTGGAGCTCAGGTGGTCCTGCTCACTGGCCTGATGCTTACCTCCTGCTGTGTGGCCCAGCTCCTAACTGGCTATGGACTGGTACCTCTATTGGGCTCAACAGAGGAAAATGCAGGTACCAGTCCGTGGCCAGTGGGTGGACCCCTGCTGTGGACCCCTCTGTATTAATCATGTTTTTGATTTCCCGGATTTTAGGATGCTTTGACATTTTGGGGCTTTACTGACCAGGGAAAGCCTTCCCCTCAGGGCAAGCTAATTCCTACAGACAGCAAATGACCCGCCTGTGACACACTTTTTGCATGCCAAACAATCAATCCAAAGCCCATGACTCCAACAACAGCCTTTGTGCCTTTGTGGAACTGTCACTGGCCAAGCCACTGTTCCCCTGCCCTGATCACCCCAGGGCCAGGTAGCAGGCGACTCTCGACAGTCCCTAACACCCAGAGCCTGCTAGAATTATTCACACCAGCCAATCCTAAACCTGCGTAATCCACCTCTCCTGTTTCTTCCCTCACAAACCGCACAAAAATCTCTTGTCCACATTTTCCTCCTGCTCCCTGTGACCTGACTCACCCTGGGGCTTCCCCATGTGGCCCCAAAAGATGTGTCCTTCCTCCTCTTTCTAGGGATCTGTGACTCTGTGACCACAACAGACTTCTTCCTTCATGAGAGTCATTTCTGTATCTGCGTATCTCACCATCCTTGATTAAAAGAAATCCTGGGGATATGTTAAAAATCCTCCCAAGTTGTATAAACAGATAGCATCCCTTGGTCAAAGTGGCTTTGGTTGTGAAGTCCCTACAGATTGCTGCACCCATACCCACATGCATCTAGAGGCCACACCACCAACCTGTGGCTCAGCCACCCCTGGGACAGAAACCCACAGCCAAGGCCCAGGAACTTCTCAGTGCTTGAGCTGTTCATCCCCTATGGGCAACAGTGACCTTGAGAGGATCACACTTTCTCTGCTTAAAGTCATTCCCTAGTCCACCTAGGCCCAGGGGTCTAGGAAGGCCCAGGTTGGGGAGCAGACTTTCAGGCAAGTGTGAAGATGTTACTTCTCTTCTTATAAATGATTCATTTGATCACAGAGCCTCTGCCAGTAGTTACAGAGCTTCTAGACTGAAGTGCCTGAAAAAAGCTTTCCTACATATTTACTTAATTCATCCTTATATTTCATTCATGCAACATTCACTGGACTTTTGCCAGACTCTGTGTGAAGGGTGGGGGACACAAAGTCCAATGAGGCCACCTCTGCCCCTGAGGATCACACAGATTAATCAATGATTGGGTCTCAGGGTGACACCTGCAACAATAGAAGAAAATGCAGCGTATTGGGAGAGTAGTGGGGAGTGGGGTGGGGTCACTTAAATCCGGCAGGAGGTGGAAGTCAGAAGAGGAGGCAACACTTGAGCTGAGTTGTGAGGGATGAGTAGGAATAAGATGACTAATTGGGGATGGAGGGGGCATGCCAGATATTCATTTCTATTCAGCAGGTCTTTTGTTTTTGAGCTGGAATTTAATGTGGGTCTCTGTGTTAGGTACAGGGGATTTGGTGATGACAAACCTGATGATTACCCACTTTCATGGAGTTTTCAGCTAGAGGGGAGGTAGACATTACACAAAAAATGGCTCAGTCACACCGAAGAGTCACAGATTATGATGTCTATGAAGAAAAAGGTGAGGATGTGAAGTTGTGAAATGGTGTTGCTGGGGGACCCCATTCAGATGCAAGGTATGGGAAGGCCCCTGAGGAAGCACTACTCAAACTTGGGGCTTAAGGTGAGAATGTGGGAAAAGGGCAGTGGCATGGGAGGAGCATCCTGGATTCCGGAAAGAAGGAAGTGGAAGTGCCAAGGACCAGAGGGACGAAGGGATATGTTGGAGTAGAGCAGGGTAAGGCTGCAGGGGAAGTAAGGGTAGGAGCAGGTAAGGCTGTAGGGGAGGTGAGGTTGGGGAGAGGTAAGGCTGGCAGGCAAAGGGGTGATTAGGTTGGGGGGAAGGTATAGCTAGGGGGAAGGTAAGGCTTGGGGGGGTGATTAGGTTAGGGGGAAGGTAAGGCTTGGGGAGAGGTAAGGCTGGGGGGCAGGTAAAGCTGGGGGGTGATTAGGTTGGGGGGAAGGTATAGCTGGGGGAAGGTAAGGCTTAGAGGAGGTAAGGCTGGGTGGGTGATTAAGTTGGCTGTGGGAAGAAGTGAGAGTGGGGGAGGGAGGTGAGACTGGGGGAGGGGAGGTAAGGCCTCTTGTGAGGGAGGCGTCTCAGCCAAGGTGAGGACCAGCCGGCTGATCCTGGCAGTCCAGGCTGTTCAAGGTGGGGACCGTGACTCAATCCAGGGTAGGCTTTGAAGACACTCCTGAGGCTGCTGGGCTGGATGGCTGGAGAGCTGGGGCAACTCTGAGTCCTGGGCATGGAGTGGCTGCCCTGGGGTCTGCTAGGTGCCCGTGGTGTCCCCTTCAGCCTTCAGTCTGGTCCTAGATGGGGAGGAGCTGGTTAGGGTGGGGCAGGAAAGTCCTGACTCATCTGCAGCTTAGGCTGGGATCCTCCCTTAGGAGTCAGTGCCTGAGGCTGGGAGCTGCAGTGGTTGTGATGGAGCTGCTGCTTCTGAGAGTGCTGAATGGGGCCATCTGTGGAATGAACAGAGCAGAACAGACTCTGGTTCTTTATCACACTCCACTTGGGTTTCATAAGAGAAGGAAGCTCTATCTGTGCTGTCCTTTGCAGTATCTTCAGTATCTAGAACCATTCTTTGGAACTAGAGCTCTGCAAACACTTGGTGAGTAAATGAATGTTGCACCTCTCTTAGACATAGGAGCAGATGCAGGCTGAGCTGACCAGGCAGCCAGGGCACATTTTGGAAGCCTGGCATCTCAGTCTCTTTCCTCGCCTCTGTGGGCCTGGCACAGACTTGCCCTTGCCTGCTCAGACCACTCCCTTCTCCAGTGTGGCTGGTGGGAGAGGCAGGTTGCAGGTGGGGTCTGGCGACATTGCAGGCTCCTTCCCGCTGCTGTATTTACCTGATGGTTATGTAATGCTCTTCCCAGCTGGCCTCCTATCAGGCCTGTCTCTGCAACTAACACAATTTCCCCGGCAGAATGCACAGACAAATGTCTCAGACAACAAACTGGATTATTATTATTTTCTTCCTCTTGGACTGACTGCTCCAGTGCCCACCAAGGGCTCTCCCAGGGCATCTCATTTGGAAACATTCTGGGCTTGCTATTTGCAGGTAGTTGCCTTTAAGACAAAGGCGGTCTGAGACAACTTCATTACCTTTCAGGTTTTTCTTGGTTAAATTTGGGCTGCTTCAAATATGGGAGACTGACTTACCGTGGAATTCTTAGCGTACATTTATGCATCCACCCAATCCATCCGTAAGTTACGAACACCTGGGAGGCATGCAGAACTTCCCTTCTCGTTGTGCTTAGTGCTTCAGAATTTTATTAAACATGATTTATTGAGCACCTTGAATGCAGTAGACATTGTGCCAGGCATTTAGCCTCCAACTTCTTGCTTTGTCTCTACCACATCCCCGTGGGGTGGGTATTAATATTTTTCTTCTTTGGAGGAGTGAATTCATGTTCTGAGAGATGAAACCACATATTCCGAATTTGTCAGGATTTGTACCAAGAGACCAGGCCTTGCATCTCTAACTTGACTTTGGGGAAACAACACAGCCAACAGCTGAGTTGTTCTTTTGCCTCTCCCTGTGGGCCAGGCAGCTAGATCCGGGAGATCCAATGGTGCCATGTCTGGAGATGGGACCCCCACCACCCCCAGGTGTTGGTTGAGGCCCGGTAGAAAAATGGCCTGACCAGAGGGGATCGCAGTGGAGACACACAGGGGAGACAGCTGCCCAACCAGGCGGTGACTGTGAGTGCAGGTAGCATTTCAGATGCTCCTTAGGCACTGAGCGGCCATCCTGGGAACCCAGATGTAGGTTCTTGCTGCATCTGGGGTTCCAGGATGGCTAGTGGCTCCTACAAGGAGAGCCTGCCCCGTGAGCTTCATGTACCATGTGGTAAACCCTGCTTCTGGCCTCTGAAGGTGACCGTCTAGTTAGATTCACAGGGGCTGCTCCTAATTTATCGATCAAATTCAGGTGTCACCTGCTAGCCTACAGTTGGGGGAGACTGAGGTGGGCAGCCACTTAGTGTTGATCTTTGCATCAGGAAACAGAGTTTTATGGCAGAAAATGCCCTGGACTTTCAATAAGAATGGCCTGGGCTCAAACACGAATATGGCTACTTGCTTAGTGACGTTGGGCAAGTCAATGAACCCTCTCCAAGTCTCAGTTTCCTCACTTGGCAACTTGAGTTAGAAACATCTATTACTGTTGTGAAGATTAAATGGTGTATGCCGGTGGTTCTAATTTGGGTGCAATTTTGTTCCTCAGACAACATTTGGCAATGTCTGGAGACATTTTTGGTTGTTACAGCTGGGGGGTTGGGATGCTACTGGCATCTAGTGGGTAGAGCCCAGAGATGCTGCTAAAAATCCTACAATGCAGACGTCAGCCCTCCACAACAAGGTATTATTCAGCCCAAAATGTAGTGCTAGGTTGAGAAACCCTGGTGTAAATGAGTAAGCATCACCTAGTGCTTGGCACCCAAGAGGGTGTTAATCAGGGCTAATTGAATTAAGAATCAGAGTGTTAAGAGGCAGAGGACTCTCAACACTGGGGCTCCTACCAGGTGCTCCAGTGCCCCATGGTTTGCTCCTGGGACTCAAGGTGGGGGCTATGAATGTACCTATGTGCTTTTGTCAAGGGACTAGGAGTCTTGATCAGTCGATTGTGAAGGACACTCCCTTCCCCTTCTTGAGCCTCTCTGCCTGCATCCTGCTGGTGTCTGACAGAGCTTCTGAGGGCCGTTTTGCTCTGATGTTTCTTTCCAGGTGCTGGGATATGCTGGGATTTGGCCAGGACCAAGGCTCCTTGCACTTCTAGTCACTAGCGTGAGTGTCCTGCCCACCCCTCCCAGCACCAGGTCCTAGACACAGGCCCATCCCACCTGCCTGCAGGTGCTGGGGAGCAGCACAGCCGTTGGGAGAAGGCTCTTCTGCCCAGACCTCTCAGGCTGCTTTCTTGACATAAGCAGCTCATGCCTTGGCCCCAGGTGGCCAGGTGGTAGATGGAGACTAGAATCCCCCACCCTGCCTGCTGGCTTGGGCTTGACCCTTGGGCTTAATCTGGGTGTGGAGAGTCTAGAGGAAGGAGAACTGTTATGTCTCTTTCTTGTTCCATGTTGAGTGGTTCCAGGTCTTTACTGAGGCCCCCAGGTTGGGGGCTCAGGGGCATAGGACACCTATTAGGAGCCTTGTGAGAAAGTAAGGGAGATGAGCAGGCAGGGATGAAGCCAGGGAGATGGGTTGGAGCCTCTCTCTGTGGTGCAGGGAGAGGTGAGGAGGCTGCTGGGAGGTCATGGAGGAGGGATGGAGAGGAGGGCTGGATTCAGATTACATTCCTGAAGTCCAGTGGCCAGGGTGGGGAGGAGACAGGCTGACACTCATGTGTCCAGAGGAGATGGAGGAGCAGGGAAGGAGCAGGTATGAGGAGGACCTCAGCTGGCCATGATGAGGGTGAGCGTCCCGTGGGCATGGGAGAGAACAATATTGTGAGGTGAAGCCTGAAAAGAAAGGGCCTCTTCTTTAGCAGCCCCCAAGCTCATGACCCCATGGTGAGTCTTGGTCCTCCCTCCCTTGACCAGGGCTTGGGGAGGGAGAGCCCCTGAGCAATGGAGTGCAGCTTTGAGGAGCATCTGGGGCCTGCCTTGGAGACTCCATGGGAGCTTTCTTGGCCTGGCCAGTTCCTGCTCCACCATCCACAGGGCCTGAGGCTCATTCAGCCCTGACAACCCTGGATGTGACACCCTGGCCTGGGAGAGGATGGGCAACTGGGACTTGTGGGTGGTCTCAGAAGGAGGTCCCTTCTGTTCCAGTCTCCAGGCCACATCCCCTGCCTGAACTTCAGTTCTCTCATCTTTAAGATGTGATAATCATTTCCACCCTGTTCATCTTAAAGGGCAGTTGCAAAAATTAACTGGGCTAATTTCTGGGATTGTGCAGCCCTGTGAACTGGGAAGTTACCACAGGGCCGGGTGGAGCCTGCTCAAGGCTGGGGTTCCGTGCAGTGGGCAGTGGACACGCAGCATAATCTCACCAGGTAAATCTGCACACGTGCCTCACTCCTTTCTTCCCCTCTGGGCCCTCTGTGAGTGGCTCCTCCAGCTTTTCTGGTTGGACCAGGTCTTACACCAGGTCTAGGGCCAACCAGCACGTGTGACAGAGACTCCATTTCCTTACGAACTCAACAGAGGCTGTCCAGTCATCCTCACTTCAGACAAGGTGGTGGGTGGGCTCAGGAGCAGGCTGCCCACCTGCTTCCCCCACAGAGACCTGTGTCCAGGCCATGGCTGGCTCTCCACTCAGGTAGCTCCCCACGCTCCAGTTTCCAGAAATTTGTGTGTTTCTGGGCCCCAAATGGGCTAATTGGATCAACAATAGAGAGTCTCGAGAGGAAATGCCACGTAGGTTTCTAAAGTGTCTTTAGGAAGCCATAAAAGTGCCAGGTTGTTTTTATTATGATGGTTTTTACCGTCTTGAATTAAGAGGTTCTTGGGTTTTCCTGTTTTTGCCTGTGGGTTGCCCTTGCTGAGAAACTCGCGCTGAGGGAGTTCCTTTTTCAGTGACAATAGCCACTTAGGGAAAAAATTCTTCCCAAAACATAGAGATGATAGTGGATAGGGAAAGAAAGTCACTTTTGCTGAGGTCCTGATATGAGTCAGGTGCAGGGCACAGCTTTTTGCATACATTATCTATTATGCTCCTACTGGATACCTATGTGATACTGGGATTGCTCTCACTGTATAGAGGAAGACACTGAGGCTCAGAGATGTCCCAACTCATCCCACATCACAGAGCTGCCAAGGGCTGGGCTCACCATGGGTCCCCTCCCCACCTCCTCCCCTACAATACTCCCCATTCACCCTTGGCTCTCACCTGATGGACAATGGCCACAGGCATCTTGGGATGGTTGCACTTCACCCTTGACCCCTTGAGTCAATTTTCCATATAGCACCTGGTCTAACCCTCTCAAGTATAAGTCAGATCATTGTTGCTTAAAATGCTTCCAGTGGTCTTTGTTTCACAAAATAAAATTCAAAGTTTTTTTTTTTTAAATAAAAAAGTACATATTTAAGGTGTACAACATGATGTTTTGCTATACATACAGATAGTGAAATGGCTACTGTATAGCCAAGCAAATTAACAGATTCATCATCTCACATAGTTTACCCAATTTTTTTTGTGGCAAGAGCCCTTTTCATCACTTTCAAGGCCCTCACTAAATGGCCATTTTTCCATCTGTCCTCATCTCCAACTTCATTCCCCAGACTCACCTGGAGCCTTATTTTTGGTTCTCAAACATGCCAAACAAGCGCTCACCTCAGGGCCTTTGCACTGGCTGTCCACTGTCATTGGATCACTCTCACTCTTTGCCCAGATTCCCACATGGCTGGTTTCCTTGCCTTCTTGGTGCTGCTGCATGATGCTGCCTCATCACAGAGGTCTTTCCTGACCACCCTGCCTGAAGTAGCACACTCCTCCTTCTCCCTGGTCCCTCTCCTGCCTGACTTCATCGTATTTGTCATGACCTGACATTGTTTCATATGTTAAGTGGGTTGTTGGCATTTGTAATAAAAGAGGCTATGTGTGTTTTGCTCCAGGTCTATTCTCCATGCCTGCAACAGCATCTGGCACATAGTAGGTGCCTGGAGCATCTAGTGAATGAATGACCCACTGAACTAACAAACACAGGAATCAAAGGGGCAGTGGGAATGGGGAAACACGGAGAGCAATGGTGAAGGAAAGGGAAGCTTTAGACAAAGTTTTCAGATGTGTGCATCTGAGGGTAAGGACATCAGCCTGCCAGACAGCCCGGGGCAAGAAGGCAGAGCTTGGATGAACATTGATGTACATCTGAAGGAGGCCGACATGAAGTCCTTTGCCAAGGTTCCTAGTGGCTGCTGGGCTCCCATCAAAAGCCAAGTAGGCATTGTAGCCCTTGTGAAGTTAGCATCCCTGGCAGCCAGCTGCTTCCAGATTCCCTTCTACAAAGGCTGATGATCTGCGAAGGCTTTTCCCTGGAGTGACTGCAGTTCATGTCCTTTGCCTGCATATTTCAAGGCATAAAATGAGCAAAACCAAACAGGTCTTGTCCTGGCAGCTTTTGTGTCAGACTGAAAGCCTGTGCCTGAAGAGGTGTGGGTTAGACCTGCTATGGCAAGGGGTCATATTCATTGCTGTTGGCTGCTGGTGGTGCATTTTTTCCAGGGCCTTGGTCAGAGCCTGGAGCCTGTTGGTCGGTTCCCAACTCTCTGTGCTCATGGGCCTCTGTCGGGCTGTGAGCTACCGAGGTGAATCCCCACATGCAACCTTGTCCTATGGCTTCATTGGGAGCTAGAGGCCCCACCACACTGAGGCTGTCCAAGCTATGGCTCACCTGGGAGGAAGGCAAGAGATAGCTGTCACTTCCTGGGTGCCCACAGTGACTGGCATCAATCTAGACATTTATGTATTCATAATTTCCCAAATCCTCACTGTGAAATGGGCTTCATTGTTCTCATGTATTACAGAGGAAGAAAGCAGGGCACAGAGAAGCCATGTGACTCTCATAAGTTCCTGTTTCTATTAAGAAGCAGATGCAGGACTTATCTTGAGGCTCCAAGTTTGGGGCTCAATTCATTACAATGCATGCAGGAGACACATCCCTGTTCCTGACCCCACTTGGGGACAGCCAGCACTCTTTGCTGTTTTCTTTATTACTCTCTTACCACCCCTTCACCCCAGGGCCTCATATGGGAACACGAGTGTGTTTTCCATGGTGAAGAAGGAGCAGGGAGGTTTCCTGCTGGCCAGGAAACATCCGGAGATGCTGCAGAAGGAGGACTTGGATCTGTCCCAGCCCCAACTTGGGGAACCAGAAGTTTGCGGTTGAGAGCTCAGCATCAGGAATCAAATGGCATTAGCTGTGCAACCTTGGACAAGTCATTTCTGTAGACAGACAGTTTCTCATCTATTATATGGAAACATAAGTTTCCTTGTATCTAAAACTCTTACTGCAGGATAAAGCGTCAGTGTCCCACTGTTTCTTCACTTAACAAACACTGAGCACTGGCCATATGCCAGGCACTGTCCTAGGAGTAGGGGCCCAGAGGTGAGCAAAATAGCCCTGACACTATCCAGCAGGGGCTGTGGGTGGCACAGGAGATGGGCATGGGGGAATCCTACCCTGGGGAGAAGCCCATCCAGCTGGGGTTTGACGGGTAAGAGAAATTCATTGTTATCAGGTCTAGGTAAGTCCCAGGTGGGGAAGGAGGAAGGGGAGAGCGTTCCAGGAACCAATCCAATATTTGGAAGGTAATGAGGATGGAATGGCTTTGTTCTCTCCCCTGAGAGTAATGGACCATCATTGAAGGCTTCTTTTTTTTTTTTTTTTATACTTTAGGTTTTAGGGTACACGTGCAGAATGTGCAGGTTTGTTACATATGTATCCATGTGCCATGTTGGTGTGCTGCACCCATTAACTCGTCATTTAGCATTAGGTATATCTCCTAATGCTGTCCCTCCCCCCTCCCCCCACCCCACAACAGTCCCAGGAGTGTGATGTTCCCCTTCCTGTGTCCATGAGTTCTCATTGTTCAATTCCCATCTATGAGTGAGAACACGCGGTGTTTGGTTTTTTGTCCTTGTGATAGTTTACTGAGAATGATGTTTTCCAGTTTCATCCATGTCCCTAGAAAGGACATGAACTCATCATTTTTTATGGCTGCATAGTATTCCATGGTGTATATGTGCCACATTTTCTTAATCCAGTCTATCATTGTTGGACATTTGGGTTGGTTCTAAGTCTTTGCTATGGTGAATAGTGCCACAATAAACATATGTGTGCATGTGTCTTTATAGCAGCATGATTTATAGTCCTTTGGGTATATACCCAGTAATGGGATGGCTGGGTCAAATGGTATTTCTAGTTCGAGATCCCTGAGGAATTGCCACACTGACTTCCACAATGGTTGACCTAGTTTACAGTCCCACCAACAGTGTAAAAGTGTTCCTATTTCTCCACATCCTCTCCAGCATCTGTTGTTTCCTGACTTTTTAATGATGGCCATTCTAACTGGTGTGAGATGGTATCTCATTGTGGTTTTGATTTGCATTTCTCTGATGGCCAGTGATGATGAGCATTTTTTCATGTGTTTTTTGGCTGCATAAATGTCTTCTTTTGAGAAGTGTCTGTTCATGTCCTTTGCCCACTTTTTGATGGGGTTGTTTGTTTTTTTCTTGTAAATTTGTTTGAGTTCATTGTAGATTCTGGATATGAGCCCTTTGTCAGATGAGTAGGTTGCAAAAATTTTCTCCCATTTTGTAGGTTGCCTGTTCACTCTGATGGTAGTTTCTTTTGCTGTGCAGAAGCTCTTTAGTTTAATTAGATCCCATTTGTCAATTTTGGCTTTTGTTGCCATTGCTTTTTGTGTTTTAGACATGAAGTCCTTGCCCACGCCTATGTCCTGAATGGTATTGCCTAGGTTTTCTTGTAGGGTTTTAATGGTTTTAAGTCTAACATTTAAGTCTTTAATCCATCTCGAGTTAATTTTTGTATAAGGTGTAAGGAAGGGATCCAGTTTCAGCTTTCTACATATGGCTAGCCAGTTTTCCCAGCACCATTTATTAAATAGGGAATCCTTTCCCCATTTCTTGTTTTTGTCAGGTTTGTCAAAGATCAGGTAGTTGTAGATATGCGGCATTATTTCTGAGGGCTCTGTTCTGTTCCATTGATCTATGTCTCTGTTGTGGTACCAGTACCATGCTGTCTTGGTTACTGTAGCCTTGTAGTATAGTTTGAAGTCAGGTAGCGTGATGCCTCCAGCTTTGTTCTTTTGGCTTAGGATTGACTTGGCAATGCGGGCTCTTTTTTGGTTCCATATGAACTTTAAAGTAGTTTTTTCCAATTCTGTGAAGAAAGTCATTGGTAGCTTGAGATTCAATAAAAAATGAAAAAGGGGATATCACCACTGATCCCACAGAAATACAATCTACCATCAGAGAATATTACAAACACCTCTATGCAAATAAACTAGAAAATCTAGTAGAAATGGATAAATTCCTCCACAAATACACCTTCACGAGACTAAACCAGGAAGAAGTTGAATCTCTGAATAGACCAATAACAGGCTCTGAAATTGTGGCAATAATCAATAGCCTACCAACCAAAAAGAGTCCAGGACCTGATGGATTCACAGCCGAATTCTACCAGAGGTACAAGGAGGAACTGGTACCATTCCTTCTGAAACTATTCCAATCAATAGAAAAAGAGGGAATCCTCCCTAACACATTTTATGAGGCCAGCATCGTCCTGATACCAAAGCCTGGCAGAGACATAACCAAAAAAGAGAATTTCACACCAATATCCTTGATGAACATTGATGTAAAAATCCTCAATAAAATACTGGCAAACCGAATCCAGCAGCACATCAAAAAGCTTATCCACCATGATCAAGTGGGCTTCATCCCTGGGATGCAAGGCTGGTTCAACATACGCAAATCAATAAATGTAATCCAGCATATAAACAGAACCAAAGACAAAAACCACATGATTATCTCAATAGACGCAGAAAAGGCCTTTGACAAAATTCAACAACCCTTCATGCTAAAAACTCTCAATAAATTAGGTATTGATGGGACGTATCTCAAAATCATAAGAGCTATCTATGACAAACCCACAGCCAATATCATACTGAATGGGCAAAAACTGGAAGCATTCCCTTTGAAAACTGGCACAAGACAGGGATGCCCTCTCTCACCACTCCTATTCAACATAGTGCTGGAGGTTCTGGCCAGGGCAATCAGGCAGGAGAAGGAAATAAAGGGTATTCAATTAGGAAAAGAGGAAGTCAAATTGTCCCTGTTTGCAGATGACATGATTGTATATCTAGAAAACCCCATTGTCTCAGCCCAAAATCTCCTTAAGCTGATTAGCAACTTCAGCAAAGTCTCAGGATACAAAATCAATGTACAAAAATCACAAGCATTCTTGTACACCAATCACAGACAAACAGAGAGCCAAATCATGAATGAACTCCCATTCACAATTGCTTCAAAGAGAATAAAATACCTAGGAATCCAACTTACAAGGGATGTGAAGGACCTCTTCAAGGAGAACTACAAACCACTGCTCAGTGAAATAAAAGAGGATACAAACAAATGGAAGAACATTCCATGCTCATGGGTTGGAAGAATCAATATCGTGCAAATGGCCATACTGCCCAAGGTAATTTATAGATTCAATGCCATCCCCATCAAGCTACCAATGACTTTCTTCACAGAATTGAAGGCTTCTAAGCAGTGACTGCTCTTATCAAATTTGTGTTTTGATTGAAAAGTTCATTCTGGCCGCTGTGTGGAGCCTGGATAGGAGGTAACAATTGTGCGTGAGTGAAGATCAGCTAGGAGGTTACTGAAATTGTTTTGGCAACAGATGAAGGGAGCTTGGAGTAGGCCACTGGATAGACCCGTTCTCTGACTGTCCTCTTGGTCTCTTCCTGAGCTCTGTGGACCAGTGTCTGCCTCCACCAAGGACAGCAGTGCTGCAGCCTTCTGTTATGGACTGAGTTATGTCCCATCCCAAAAAGATAAGCTGGAATCCTAACCCCAGTACCACAGCATGTGATCTTATTTGGAGGCAGGGTCTTTGCAGATGATCAAGTTAAAATGATGTTATAAGGGTGGACCCTAATCCAATATGACTATTTCCTTATGAAAAGAAGACATTTGTATTCAGGACATACACAGAAAGAGGGAAGATGATGTGAAGATACAGAGAGAAATGGCTATCTACAAGCCAGGAAGGGAGGCTTGGAAGCGATCCCTCCTTCCTGGTCCTCAGAGGAACCAGCCCTGCTGGCACCTTAATCTCAGACTTCCATCCTCCAGAACTGGGAAATAATACATTTCTGTTGTTTGATCTAGCCACCTTGTCTGTGATATTTTATTATGGCAGCCCTAACAAATGAACACACCCTCATCTCTTTATATAGAAAACTTGGGGACCTCCAAAACCTCACCACTCTTGGGTCCCACTGGTGGAGATGCACAGTTACAGCGTAGGTGGTGGTCAGGCCTGTCCAGATGATGCTGATGGGCACCGGAGGCCATGGGAGCGGGGCTGGAGGACACAGGTTTCATGCAGGGCCTTCCTCTGGGCACTGACACCCTTGGTCCTCAGCTCTGTGCAGCCAGACCTCCAGAAAGCTATGTCCTTGGCCTTTATTATGCTCACAGGCCCCTTTTAGAGCCCCCCCGCCAACCGCACACACAAAGTTCAGCTCTTGTCAAGGGTCCTACAAGAAGAAACAAGTCATGCAGAGTCAGAGAATGGGGCTGTCACTTACTGGTTTTGTGAACTGGGCAAGACACTTATGCTTTCTGAGCCCCAGTTTCTCTGTATATAAAATGGAACCATTGTCTCTGGAGGGTTACTGTAAGCGTTCCAGGAGGATGTGAGTAAACAGGGTTGCCACATGCAGCTGAGCAGGTTGCATCCTGCACCTGCATGGCTGGGAGATGAGTCTGGACTTCATCAGCACACTGCTTGCTGCTCAGCAGGCCTTCCCCACTGGGACATTTTCTTCTAATTTGAATAAGAGCTCATGCAGGCAGGGAGGACCCTGTATGGCATATGTCTCACAGTGTTTCTAGCATGTAGTAGACATTCAAGAAGTGTTAGCTTTTTTTTCTGTTAAAGTAATTGTCCATTACACAATTTGGAGGAATCTCTTTCAGAATTTAGGGAATGTCTGCTTCCTCCTTCCTGGTAATGTGATCAGTGTAACAATGTGTTTCCCTTTTTGCTCTTACTGTTGGGAAGGTCAAGTCCATTAATTCTTAGGTTTGTACAAATGTATTCACTTTTCCCTGGCTCTAATTTATTATGCTTTATTTATGTTGTAGCAGTTGATTAAATATGTTCTTTGTGGTAAGCTACCCAGTCCCTTTGGAGGAAATGCTTCTAAGTAAATGCAATATGTTTTTAGGCTTGGGCAACATATCATCTGGCTGCTTTAGGTCCTTTGGCCTGGTAGATAGTCAGAGGTGAATGGAATAGCCTTGGCATCTGCATGGTGTTGACCCTGAACCCCAAGGATGTGGCTTTGGGGGATTTTAAAAAATCACACGTTAGGTAGGGAAGACACTGCATGAACTGGAAAAATGTCCACTGTGGGACCACTTGTTGATGGCTTTGCGTCAACTTAAGCAAGAACTATAAGGATAACCCAGGGATGTGGGGATCCCTGGAAAGTTAGTAGTATGTTTTCAGAGAGCTGGATACATTCTCAGGCTCTTTTGGCCCTCTGGCCCAATTGACCCCGGCACTCTCATGTGGGCCCTGGAGTGGTGTCTGTGATCACAGCTGCCATCATGTCCATCCTTCAGGGCATCAGATAGACCAGACCTCTGCCAGGCTCCTGAGCATGGTTCATCAGGGCATGACTAGTGTTGGGCTTGGCATCATGCTTAAACAGCAGCTTAGGATTTCATTTTCACTGGCGGTGAGCGGGGGGGTCTTCAATTGGCTAGTGACTGCCACATAAGGACTGGCTGGGTATTTCTGGATGTGAAATAGGGACTTGTGATCTAATCCAGGGCAGTAAGGAAGACCAGCCCACTGCATTGTGTCTGGAGAGGGACAGCCTTGAGTGTGAGTGCAAGGGAGCACTCCTAGGCTGTGCAGGTGTGCATGGAGCCTTGCTCTAATCTAAACCTGGGGGGTTGATTGCTCACTTTATGTTGCTAGAAATGTTTCATAGCTATGAATATGCCCTTGTTTTTCATATTTTTCTCTTCTCCAGAGTTGAAGCTCACTGCCCACGGGCTGATTTCAGATCAGAGGTGTATTTGTGTGGCTGGCATGGTGTTTTCTACAACATCAGAGTCCCTTTAGGTGGGGTCTGCACCCTTGAGTCAGGCACAGTCTCATCTCTCCTCATGGGCTCATCCCTACCTGTTCCCCTTACTTCTCACTGTATTACCTGCCTGGGACAGATTCTGTGCGACCTCCAGCATTTAACTTTGGCCACAATAGGCTTTAGGATGGAAGGAAAGCTTCATTGAGCATCTACTACATGCCAGCCACTTTTCTAAGCATTTTTGGAACTCTAGTCTTCTTCAGACTTTGCATCAACCCTCTAATGTAGACACTAATCACATTTATAGCAGAAGGAGCTGAACTCCAAATCAAATGCATCAGGAGAGTATGTCCCAGGATTTAAGCAGCCCTGGCTCCTACGCAGGCTTCATGGGCTTCACCTCTCCCCTGAAACTGGGCCTTGTCAGAGGTAGAAGACTGTGCTGGAACCCACAGGCCAGCGCTTAGTCCTTCCTAACTGCCTTCCATTTGGAGCAGGAGAAGAAAAACCATCTCTGGTAGTTGCAGGCAAGTTCCCATTATGGTTGGAGTAAATCTGCACCCATGTGATATATTTTCCTGAGGCCTTGGAAACACAGCACTCCTGTCTTAGCCTGTCATGTGGGGCTTTTGAAGACCGTCAGGCCTGAAGGCAGAATTTTTCAAAGAGCATACACAGAGGGAAAGAGGTAAGCCAGTTCAGCTCTGCAGCCAAGAGCAGCAGCTGCTTCTCCTCAGGTTGCTGCAGGGGCACTGGGGAACTGGACGAGGGCTACATCTCCTGCATATCATCCTGGAATGTGAGGGACCCTCCTGGAGGCACGCACAGGTGGATGCCATGGTGGGGCAAGGGGCCAGGGAGCTAGTTGGGTAGGTCAGGTTTTCTAAGACAAGGAAGCGGTGGCTTGCCCCGTAGGTGAGTTCTTGCAGAAGCCAGAATCTGGAGCCTTCCTTCTACTCACCTGAAGGAGCTGGCATCCTCTGGAGAGAGCCAGACATGGGTCTGGTGAGCAGGAGCTCAGCCTGCCTTCACTCAGTCTGGAGGCATCCCCACTCCCTGGGGGCAGTGCCTTAAAATCACTTGACCTGAGGCCATGCTAATAATTGGGATGTATTGATGGAGCACCATCCAGAGTTGTGATTAACTTGGATCAAAGTGCTCAGCAGAACATAGCCTTGCAGATAGATTAATTGCTGCAGGAAATGATCACAGTTTGATCTCTGGTTATTTTGTTGTTATTTGAAAACAGAACAAAAAAACAATAATCAAATTAGAGAAAATAAATGCTTTTTATTAATGAAGGAAAAAGAGAAGAGAGTAGCACAAAGATGTTCAGATCATAAGAAAGACAAGGCACACATCGCAGAAGCATTGGCATCTATTAGACAACACTTGCCCACCCCATGATGAGCTGGTAAGGTGAACAGAGGCAGAGGGTGCCCGAGCCATAGGTGAGCTCTCCTGGGGCTTCCTGGTGTTCTCACAGATGGCACACTAGTTCTAAATGACAGGTTTTGGGAGAATAATAAGGAAAAACCACATAAATATGTTAATATTTTTCATATAGATGAAATATATTTTATAGGAAAGAAACCACTGTTGTCCTTTTTGGGTGCATGAATTAAGTTTTTGGGAAAGGTGGCCTCTGAGAGAGAGAGCTTGACCTTGAGGGTCGATTTTGTTGATCATCTGCTGGGCAGTCCCTGCCTCCTGGAGCTGAGTTGAAGGAGGGCAACTTGGAGACCCCTTGTCCACAGGCCTGGACCAAAAAGAGTCAGTCTCCAAAAGTTTGGGTTCTGGAGTAGCTTACTATAGACTGGACACTGCTCATTGTCCGCAGGGAGGCCATTCAGATTTTCTTGTTTGCAAACTCCAGTTGATCCCAACCACAGATGAGCCATCCACTAGATCTCATCAAGCATCTTATAGCTTTTTGATTTTATTTTGTTTCCTGTATGGTAGAGGATCCAATTAGGACAATCGCCCTCTTGGCCCTAAATGTGGATGGCCTGGAGGAGCCACTTGGTGAAGTAGAAGTGAGAGTAGCCTTATGATAGGCTGTCCCAATTGATGGCCCTTCAGTTCCCCACAGTCAGCCAGGAAAGGCTTCGCAAGCCCTGTCCACCCTGCACCTCAGCAAGGAGGATTTCAAAAAGTCCCGAGAAATCTCAGTGTTTTTGTCAAAATAAGGGAAGATGGCTTTTCGGGTTGTGCAGATTAGAAACCGAATGTGGGGAAGTAATTATGAATGTTCCTAATGGAGACAGAGAAGGTTTGGATAGACTAACAGAGCCACATGTAGAGATTTTGGACAAATTCATTTGGGCAAATGATGAGAATGGGAATGTCTAAGGTGGCATATTTAGATTTGTATGAGGCTCTGGATGAAACTCTTGTAGAGAACATGGAGAAACATAGAATTTTAAGCAGGGCAATTAGGTTGATGTGTAACTTTAAACACATATACCTAGAAGTTATTGATTCACTGATCAAAGTCAATCAAAGGAAGGCTTTAGGCCATGCTCATGGCCCACACCTATAATCCCAACACTTTGGGAGTCCAAGGTGGGAGGATGGCTTGGGGCCAGGAGTTTGAGACCAGCCTGGGCAACATAGTGATACCCTGTCACTGCAAAAAAAAAAAATTAGCCAGGCATAGTGGTGCATGCCTGTGGTCCCAGCTACTTGGGAAGCATTAGGTAGAGTTCAACATGTCCATCATCCATGAAAAGTGGTGGAGCACTGACTGGTTGCAGAAAGTCAAGAGGGTCACTATTTCATTAGTGCTGCATAACCTGCCAGGTAATATAGGGGAGCATATTTAGCATAGTGCTCTCATATTTAGTTGCTTGACAAATGAGGATCCCAAATATCTCCAATGACTGGCATAGTGTGTCAGAGATAACAAGATAAAATCTGATGTGGAAAAATTGAAAGTCTTCCACTTAGATTCAAAATGGCAGCATTTGGTCTATAATTAAAAACAATAATAGTACCTGACATTTCTTGTGTTCTTGCTACTTATCAGGCATAATGCCAAGTGGTTTTCAGACATTATCCCATTTAGTCCTCACACAGCCCCCCGAGAGAGGCAAGTGATAATCTCTGTTTTACAAAAAACAAAACAAAGCAAACAAACAAAAAACTTGAGGCTTGGGCTTTATGTGACTTTCCCTAGGTATTTCTTTCCTAAATATTGACTGATGAATTTATTTATGTGCACAATTGATACTGGATCTGGTCATGAGCTTGCTTTGGCCAATGGCCTGCTGGCAAAAGTGAGCATGCAAGTTCTGAGCATAGACTTTCCGTAGAAAGCATGCGTCTACCTACCCATCTACTCTGATAAAGACAATATGCCCCAGGTGTACACTACCCTCACACTGAGCCCAAGAATGGGACGTGTGGAGCTGGGCCATCCAGATGACTCCCCAGGCTGCGAATATGAGACATACACCCTCATATTGGGTGATAATGAGATTTTGTGGTTGTTTGCCACTTAGCAGCATGACTAATATACGTTGCCAGTTTGTAGCTGGGCTGGGATTCAAATCCACATAATCTGACTTCAGAGCCCATGCTCTTTGGCTCTTTACCATATTTCATTGAAAGAAATAAGAGATGAATAATCAAAGAGACTTAATATATTCTCTGCTGTAGTCTTTTGGCTAAATACTTAAAAAGTCTATTCCCAATTTATAATTGTAGCCTAATCCTCATCAAAATTTCCATCCAGTGTTTTATTAGATTTTTACAAAATGATTAGAAAATAAAACTGGAAAGGAAAAGCTACTTTATATAGAAATAGTTAGAAAATAGCAAATAATGAAGGGGGCCAGTATTAACAGATTTTAGAACATAGAAGCCCATGGTAATTAAATCTGAGAAACACTGGTACAGAACAGAGACTTCCAGCAACAAAAGACAAATCTGAAAGAGTTCCTTATACATAAAATAAGAGAAGATAAAGGAGGAATCAAATACCATGGAGAAAAGAAGGATTTGTAATGAAGGCTGTTGGAAGAATGTACTAGTTATTTGGAAACAAATAACTACAAATAGCAAAAAGTAGGCTACATGATTTTTCAGGTAACACTAAATTTTAAAGTGGTAAAAATATTTAAAAAGTAAATAGATCTAATGTACAAAAAGTAAAAACTTCTTTATAAAGACAAAAAATAAAGAAAAAAGTGAAGGGAAAGTTATTTGTTACAAATATGACAAAATGGGAGTATTTACCTTGCCTCATTCAAATTAATAGGCAAATTCAAACCTGGTTAACACTGGACAAAAGGTATGAACGAACAAGTGAGATCGGAAGGAATAAGGTTCAGTTCACCTGAAAAGTCACGTGGTGCCACCTTGCTCTGTGGCTGGCCCTATGTTAAATACCAAGACTTCAAAACAAACATAGCAAAATGAACATCTTCAGGAATAACCAATGAATTTCAAAATAAAATGAAATCCATGCAATCATCTTATATCTGTTATATCTATTATAAATGATTAAAAGTAGTAATGCTATCAAGGTTGTGATAAAACTGGTGTCTTTATACATTGCTGGTTGCTTTGTCAATGGGAAAAACCATTTGTAAAACATACCTAGAATCATCGATATGTTCCTTTGTTTGACCCAGTAATTTCACTTGTTAAAATTTATCCTAACCTTGTAATTTAAGTGAGAAATACATTAATATATAAGGATTGTATTGTAGTGCTATCTTCCATACTGAACAATTGGAAACAAGCTAAATGTTCAGTGTAGGGAATAGCTAAGTACATTATGGAATAGCCACACAATAGACTATTGTGTAGCCAATAAACATGTTAATTGCAAAGGCTCTGAGAAAGTATTTTTGATATGATCGTGAGTATTGAAATAGCAAAATTATACCTATGTAGTGATTATAAGTACATAAAAATTAAATATATAAATGACTAGGGACTAGAGGGCCCTGGAATCTGATGATTCATGGGATGGCTGGCCTGTGGGAAATTACGCTCTTCCCAATCGCCTTTGATTTCCATTAGGGTTGTTTCATTTTTCAGTAAACAAGTAATAATAACATTAGATTAAAAAATGTGCCGAAGGATGGAATGAGAACGAGTCATAGCTGTGCCCGGGGAAAAAGAGACTTAGCAATGTGAGTTGAATTCAAGCTCACTATGAGCCATCAAAATTATGGGTCAGTTAAAAAAAAAAAAAGAAAAATGGTCAGGAAAACCTTGAATGCTTTTGCTGAGACACAGCATGAGATCCACAGGAGATGTCTGGCTTCTGTCATGCAACATAATGTCTTTGACATTTTCCCATGTTGTTGTGTCTGTTAGGGGTTGATTCTCATTTGTTACCATGTAGACATGTAGAATTCCTTTGTAAGAATATATGGTCATTTATTTATTCTTTTGTTGATGGAAATTTGGGTTATTTCTAATTTTTGGCTATGATGAATAAAACTGTTATTGTTTTATTCTTGTTCTTGTCTTTTGGTGGGCATATGCACCCACTTATCTCGAGTATATACCTAGAAATGGAATTGCAGGATTATAAAGTAGACGTATGTTTAGCCTTAGAAGATGCTGCTGGCAAACATTATCCCAAAATGGTTGCAGGGATTTTTTCCCACCTGAACTGTATGAAAGTTTCAGATACTCTACATTCTCGACAACACTTAGTGTTGGTAGTCTTTTTAATTTCAGCTATTCCAAAGGCAGGAGTGAGTTTCACTGTGGTTTTAATTTCCATTTCCCTGATGACTGAAGATGTTGAGCATTTTTCACATTCTTACCAGCCATTTGGATATCCTCTTTTGTGAAAGGCTTGTTCAGAACTTTCTCTCACTTTACCTTTTCAATTGGGTTGTTTGACTTTTTCTTTTTGATTTATAGGATAATTTTTAAAACTAAAAATTCTGAATATGGGTCTTTTTGGGACATACGTATTATGAATATCTTGTCATTTGTATCATCTTTTTCACTGTCTAAATTTGGTGTCTTTTGGTGAGCAACAGTTACTACTTTTTAATAAAGTATGACTGATTATTTTTAAATGGTTACTGCCTTTTTGTCTTATTTTAGAAATCTTTGCCTACATTAAGTCAAGGAAGCTATCTTCCTATATTTTCTTTTAGAAGCTTATTTATTTTTATTTTACCTTTTGCATTTAGATCTGAAACTGAATGACTCCTGGGGAAAGGTTGTCACTGGGGAACCATCTAAGTGCATCTGTTTTCACTTAGATTTGTTATTTTTATTCCTAAATTTGATTTCCTTTTCATACTATTGTAAATGGAATTGTTTTATTTTATTTTTATTTTCATGCTAGTATATATATATATATATATAGAAATAGAATTGATTTTTATATATTGATCTTGTATCCTGCAACCTTGCAGAATTTATTTATTAGCCTTGATAGTTTTTTGTGTGAATATCTTAGGACTTTTAAAAAAATAAATGAGCTGTGTCATCTGCAAATATAGATAGTTTTACTTCTTCTTCCCTTTCTATTTCCTTCTAGATGTTTTAAAATTTCCTTTTCTTGCCTGATTTGCATGACTAGAATCTCCAGTACAATATTGAGTAGAAGTTGCAAAAGTGGATATCCTTGTCTTGTTCCTTGTCTTAGGGGAAAACATTGAGTCTTTCATCATTCAGTATGATGTTAGCTGCAGATGTTTCATAGACGTCCTTTATCAGGTTGAAGGAGTTTTCTTCTATTCCTAATTCGTTGAGTGTTGTTGTTGTTTTTAATCATGAAAAGCTTTGAATTTTGTCAAATGCTTTTTCTGCATCTGTAAAGATAATCATATGGTTTTTGTCCTTTATTCTGTTAACTGTGGCATATTACATTGATTGGTTTTTAGATGTTAAACAAATCCTGCATTCCTAGGATAAATCTCACTTGACGGTCATGTATAATTCTTGTTATATGCTGCTGGATTTATTTTGCTAGCATTTTGTTGAAATTTTTTGTGCCTATGTTCATAAAGGTTACTGGTCTGTAGTCCTCTTTTCTTGTGGTGTCTTTGTCTGATTTTAGTATCAGGGTAATAGTAGCCTCTTATAATGAGTTTGGAAGTGTTCCCTCCTATTCTATTTTTTGGAAGAGTGTGAAGGCATGGCATTAAATCTTCTTTAAATATTTGAAAGAATTCACCAGTGAAGACATCTGGACTTTGACTTTACTTTCTGGGAAGTTTTAAAATTACTAATTCAATTTATTAACTTGTTATAGGTATATTCAGGAATTCTGTTTCTTTTTGAGAGAGTTTCAGCAGTTTGTGTCTTTCTAGAAATATGTCTAGTGCACTTATTTATTTGTCACACAGCTATTTTTTTTTTAAGGTCAGTAGTGAAGTCCCCTCTTTTATTTCTGATTCTAGTAATTTGAATCTTCTCTAATTTTTAATTGGTAAATCTAGTTAAATTTTATTAATTTTGTCAATCTTGAAAAAAATCAACTCTTTGCTTATTGATTTTCTCTATTATTTTTCTATGCTCTATTTCATTTATTTCCATTCCAATCTTTATTATTTCCTTAATTTTCCTTATTTTGGTGTTAGTTTGCTCTTTATCTTTTTAATTTCTTAAGGGAGAAGGTTAAGTTACTGATTTGAGGCCTTCTTTCTCTTTCAACATAGGTGTTTACAGCCACAAATTTTCCTCTAGGCACTGCTTTTGTCACATCTTATAAATTTTGATATTCTGTATTTTTTCTCATTAATCTCAAAGTTTTAAAAAAAATTTCTTTGTAATTTCTTCTTTGACTCACTGATTATTGAAGAATTTCTTGTCTAATTTCCACATATTCATGAATTTTCAAAATTTCCTTCTATTATAGATTTTCCACTTTAATTCTATTTAGGTCAAATAACATACTTTGTATGATTTTAATCCTTTTACTTTTATTGAGGCATGTTTTATGGCATAGCACATAGTCTGTCCTATCCTGGGGAAATGTTCCATGTGTGCATGAGAAGAATTCTCTTGTTGAATGGAGTGTTCTATAGATATCTGTTAAATCTAGTTGGTTTATAGCATTTTTCAAGCTGTTTCCTTATTGAACCTCTGTCTAGTTGTTCTACCAATTCTGGAAAGTGAGATATTATAGTCTCCAACTATAATATTATCATTGAAGTATTTATGTCCGCCTTCAATCCTGTCATTTTTTGCCTCCTGTGTTTTTGGGGTGCTATTGTTAGATGAAGATAGGTTTATAAAACATACCTTCCTAATGGATGGACACTTTATCATAGTAAAATGTTCCTTTTGTGTTCAATAGCACTTTTGTCTTAAAGTCTATTTTGTCTGCTATTAGTACAGCCACTTCAGCTGTCTTGTGGTTACTGTTTGTATGGTACATATTTTCCCATTGTTTTACTTTCAACCTATTATATCTTTGAAACTAAAGTGTGTCTTTTGTAGATTACATCTGGTTGTATCTTTTAAAAAATTCACTCTGTCGTTCTGCCTTCTGATTGGAGTATTTAATTCATTTACATTTAATGTAATTACTGATAAAGTAGATTTGCACCTTCCATTTTGTTGTTTGCTTTCTACATGTCTTATGTGTTTGTTCCTTTTTCCATTACTGCTTTATTTTGCATTCAATATATATTTTCTAATGTAGCATTTTAATTCCCTTGTTTCTTTTTCTGTATATATTTTTTAGTTATTTTTGTAGTGGTTGCCCTGGGAATTACAATTAACATCTTACCTTAAAACAAACCAGAACAGATTAATGGTAGATTAATTTTAAATGTTAGGCAAAAACTTTGCTTTAGTGTAGCTGTTTCCTTCCTCTTCTTTATATTATTGTTGCTGTCGAAATTGCATATTTATACATTTGAAGCCTGTCAATAAAGATTTAAAAGTGTTATTATAGTCAGTTGTCTTTTTTTTTTTTTTTTGAGACAGAGTCTTGCTCTGTCACCCAGGCTGGAGTGCAGTGGCGTAATCCCGGCTCACAGCCAGCTCTGCCTCCTGGGTTCACACCATTCTCCTGCCTCAGCCTCCTGAGTAGCTGAGACTACAGATGCCCACCACCACGCCCAGCTAATTTTTTGTATTTTTAGTAGAGATGGGGTTTCACCGTGTTAGCCAGGATGGTCTCGATCTCCTGACCTCGTGATCCACCTGCCTCGGCCTTCCAAAGTGCTGGGATTACAGGCGTGAGCCACCGCACCCGGCAGGCAGTTGTCTTTTGATCAAATAGGAGGACAGAGTTACAAAAATACATTTATAACTTCATTTTTACTTATATTGTTACCTTTATCAGTGCTCTTTATTTTGTATGTTAATTCAGATTATTATCTATTGTCTTTTCATTTCAGACTAAAGTACTTCTAGTATCTCTTGTAAAGCCAATATAATAACAAATTTTATCCATTATCATTTATCTATCTGTGAATGTCTTAATTTCTCCTTCATTTTTGCTGGTTAGTTTTTGCCAGATATAAAATTTTTGACTGACGGTCTTTTACTTGCAGTACTTTGAACATGTCATCTTACTACCTCTGGCCACCATGGTCTCTGCTGAGAAGTCAGATGACAATCTTATTCCTCATCAGTGATGAGTCATTTCTTTCTTGTTACTTTCAAGAATCTCTCGCTTTGGTTTTATGATATATTTAGGCATGAGTCTCCCTGAGTTCTCCTTCTTAGTATTGATTGAGCTTCATTCAAGAATTTCATTTAGTTCTTTAAACATATAATTTCTGTCTATTGACATTCTCCATTTGGTGAGATACTATTGTTATAGTTTAATTTTTTTAGACACAATTTTCTCTAGTTCCTTGAAAATATTTTTAATAGCCGACTTAAAGTCTTAGGGTACTAATTTCAACAACTGTCCCCCATGGGACAATTTATATTGTATGCATTTTTTCCTATTTTTCTGAATGTCTCATATATTTTGTTGAAAACTGAACACTTTAGATAATATGATGTGGCAACTCTGGAAATAAGTCCCTTTTATCCTGGATTTGTTGCTTTTCTTTCTCTTTCTTTCTTTCTTTCTTTCTTTCTTTCTTTCTTTCGGTGGTGTTGCTGTTGCTATATACTTGTTTAGTAACTTTGATGGACTAGTTTTGTGATGTCTTTATTACATGTAGTGTGTATCTGTATTAGTTTGTTCTCATGCTGCAATAAAGACATACCTGGGACTGAGTAATTTATAAAGAAAAAGGTTTAATTAACTCACAGTTCCACATGGCTGGGGAGGTCTCACAATCATGGCAGAAAGCAAAAGGGAAGCAAGACATATCTTACATGGTGGCAGGTGAGAGAGCTTGTGCAGGAGAACTGCCATTTATAAAACCATCAGATCTTGTGAGACTTATTCACTACCGCGAGGGGGAAACTGCTCCCAGTAGTCAATTATCTCCATCTGTCCCTGCCCTTAAGGCATGGGGATTATTACAGTTCAAGGTGAGATTTGGGTGGGGACACAGCCAAACCATGTCAGTATCCATTTAAGTCTCTGCTCAGTTTTCTTAGTAGTCAGCTAATAATTGGTGGTCATATATTTCTTTCTGCTTTTTTTTTTTTTTGAGGTGGAGTCTCACTCTGTCACCCAGGCTGGAGTGCAGTGGCATGATCTTGGCTCACTGCAATCTCTGCCTCTCAGGTTCAAGTGATTCTCCTGCCTCAGCCTCCTGAGTAGCTGGGATTACAGCTACATGCCACCATGTCCAGCTAATTTTTATATTTTTAGTAGAGCTAGGGTTTTGTCTTGTTGGTCAGGCTGGTCTCAAACTCCTGACCTCAGGTAATCCACCCACCTCAGCCTCCCAAAGTCCTCGGATTACAGGTGTGAGCCACCGTATCTGGCCAGATGTCTCCTTAGATGCCTTTAGACAATATAATTTTTACCCTTTCCTGGGGGTTCTGTATGTATGATGGGGCATGCTTTAGATGCTCATGTAGGTACTTACAACTCTCTGTATCGTTTACTTTCTACTTGTATATGGTTTCAAGGCCAGCCAGAGGTAAGATATTGGAGCTTTCTGAGATCTTTTCCAGGTGCGTCCTTCTAAATATCCAGGAATAGATCAGAGATTTCCCAATGTCCCTATGGGCATCTTTCTCTCTATTTTCCTTTTAAGGTTTTGGCCAGGCTGTTGTTTTTTCTAACTGTTATTACAGACTCAGGTATTTGTGATGCTAAACAATTGCTTCTGATTGTTTTTAACAAGTGCTCTAAGGACAGAGCTTTTCCTACCTAGTAAGCTTTAAGCCAGGTCAAATAATGACAACACCTTGTGCGTAAGGATCTTCCAGGAAACATGTCAAATTGTGACAATGCCCTGGAGCATGGAACTTTTTAAGAAGCTCCAAACTCAGTTCCCACCCCATTTTGTAGCTGCAAGGAAGATCGTCTTCTTAACCACCTGGGTTGAGTGATTGCTGGTTTTTAAGGCTACTCTGGAGCTGGGGAGGAGGTGGTGGGAGTAGATCTAGTTAAAGTACCATAAATCCTGATGTTCTTACCAAGGATTAGCTGGGATTTTTTGAATAAACACTCCTTAGGTTGTTATATGGCTTTGGTTAATTTCTAGAGTTGTGAAAAAAATTTTTTTAAAATTTATTATATTTTAAGTTCTGGGATACATGTGCAGAACATGCAGGTTTGTTACATAGGTATACATGTGCCATTGTGGTTTGCTACACCCATTGATCCATCATCTACATTAGGTATTTCTCATAATGCTGTCCCTCCCCTAGCCTCCCACCACCTGACAGGCCCTGGTTGTGTGATGTTCCTCTCCCTGTGTCCATGTGTTCTCAGTGTTTAACTCCCACTTATGAGTGAGAACATGTGGTGTTTGGTTTTCTGTTCTTGTGTTAGATTGCTGAGAATGATGGTTTCCAGTGTCATCCATGTCCCTGCAAAGGACATGAGCTCATCTTTTTTCTGGCTGCATAGTATTCCATGATGTATATGTGCCACATTTTCTTTATCCAGGCTATCATTGATGGGCATTTGGATTGGTTCCAAGTCTTTACTATTGTGAACAGTGCCACAATAAACATACATGTGCATGTGTCTTCATAGTAGAATGATTTATAATTATTTGGGTATATACCCAGTAATGGGATGGCTGGGTCAAATGGTATTTCTAGTTCTAGATCCTTGAGGAATTGCCACACTGTCTTCCACAATGGTTGAACTAATTTATACTCCCACCAACAGTGTAAAGGCATTCCTTTTCTCTACATCCTCTCCAGCACCTGTTGTTTCCTGACTTTTCAATGATTGCCATTCTAACTGGCATGAGATGGTATCTCTTTGTGGTTTTGATTTGCATTTCTCTAATGATCAGTGATGATGAGCTTTTTTTCATATGTTTGTTGGCTGCATAAATGTCTTCTTTTGAGAAGTGTCTGTTCATATCCTTTGCCCACTTTTTGATGGGGTTGTTTTTTTCTTGTAATTTGTTTCAGCTCCTTGTAGATTCTGGATATTAGCCCTTTGCAGATGGATAGATTGCAAAATTTTTCTCCCATTCTGTAGGTTGCATGTTCACTCTGATGATAATTTCTTTTGCTGTGCAGAAGCTCTTTAGTTTAATGAGATCCTGTTTGTCAATTTTGGCTTTCGTTGCCATTGCTTTTGGTGTTTTAGACATGAAGTCTTTGTCCATGCCTATGTCCTGAATGGTATTGCCTAGGTATTCTTCTAGGATTTTTATGGTTTTAGGTCTAACATTTAAGTCTTTAATCCATCTGGAGTTAATTTTTGTATAAGGTGTAAGGAAGGGATCCAGTTTCAGCTTTTGGCATATGGCTAGCCACTTTTCGCAACACCATTTATTAAATAGTGAATCCTTTCCCCATTGCTTGTTTTTGCCAGGTTTGTCAAAGATTAGATGGTTGTAGATGTGTGGCATTATTTCTGAGGCCTCTATTCTGTTCCATTGGTTTATATATCTGTTTTGGTACCAGTACCATGCTGTTTTGATTACCGTAGCCTTGTGGTATAGTTTGAAGTCAGGTAGCGTGATGCCTCCAGCTTTGTTCTTTTCGCTTAGGATTGTCTTGGCTATATGGTCTCTTTTTTGGTTCCATATGAAATTTAAAGTATTTTTTCCCAATTCTGTGAAGAAAGTCAATGGTAGCTTGATGGGGATAGCATAGAATCCATAAATTACTTTGGGCAGTATGGCCATTTTAATGATATTGATTATTCTTATCCATGAGCATGGAATGTTTTTCCATTTGTTTGTGTCCTCTCTTATTTCCTTGAGCAGTGGTTTGTAGTTCTCCTTGAAGAGATCCTTCATATCCCTTTTAAGTTGTATTCCTAGGTATTTTATTCTCTTAGTAGCAATTGTGAATGGGAGTTCACTCATGGTTTGGCTCTCTGTTTGTCTGTTACTGCTGTATAGGGATGCTTGTGATTTTTTAATTCTTTTATGGAAGGGCTTATTTATGGAAGTCCTTACTCTGCCATGTATAAATCCTCTTTCAGTTAGATATGAGGACCTTTTAAGTAATTTCTGCATGCCCTATGTTAGGTGCTGCTGCTAGAATGAGAAATAAGATATAGGGCTTGCTTTCATCTCATAATGTGAAAAGGAGAGAGACAAGTTGCATACAAAAGCAACAAAATGTTACACACATAAACGGATGACCAGGGTGAAGTAATGGCTCAAGGAATGTAGTGGCTATATCCACCTTCGGGGCAAGGTGTGACCAGGAGAATCATGGTGAAGGAGTAGTCTTACACATATGGACATGAAATAACGCCATGCATTTGGGAAGCTGCTTTGGAATCAAGGTTGGGAGTGGTAAGAGTGGAGGATGGGAAGATCATCAGGGGCCTGGTGTCAGGAGGTTAGAGTGTTTTTGAAAAGCTATGAGAGCCTCAGCAGAGGTTTGAGCAAAAGTCTGACTTGTTCAGATGAAAGTGAGCAAAAGTCACACTGTCCACTGTGTGGGAGTGCATTGGAGGGTAAGTGGGAAAAGGGATGGGAGTCTTAGGAAAGAGGACTGGTTTCTTAACTTGGCAGAGAGGTGATGGTCAATACCTGGGAGTAAGGTAGTGGCAGTGGAGAAAGGAAGGAAGGGTCGGAGTGAAGAGGTAATTCAGTGGTGGAATCCATGGGACCTGAAACCCAATTGCATATGAAAGGAAAGGTCAGAAGAATTCTTTTTTGGCTGAAAGATATAGCTTGTTCCCATGAAGAAAGCCATGGGCCCTCTAAGTTTCAACTGCCCCCAGGAACGTGTTCTGGAATCCATGATACAGTTACAGCAAGGGAAGTAAATTAAGAAATAATCTCCAGTTCAGGCATCAGCAACACGGGTCATTCTTCCAGACTTCCCTGGCTGGGTTGGGCAGCTCTTCTTAGGCTCACACAGAACCTGCTTCTTATGCCCAGCAGAGCACTTAGCATATTTCTTTAAAATTATTCATTCATGGGCCTATCTTTCCCTGTAAACCATGAGTGGTTTAAGCGTAAGAACCAAGTCTCACTCAGCATTGCTTCCCTAGCTTGTCCCAGAGTAGGGATTAACAATTGTGTGTTGAATTAAGGATGGGTGTAGAAGGTTAGGAGGAAAGGATATCTGAAAGGGTAGTACTGAGTGGTTTCATAAATCTTTAAATTTCTCCCCAAACCCAGTACCTCCCAAACCTGGGCAGAGTGTTCAGTTGTCATAGCCCTGCTCAGTGCTTTAGACACTCAGCCTCCCTGGGGCAAGGGTGGCACGTTGATCAAGTTGGTTTCTCTTGAGCCACCATCTTGCATTCTAGGATCCCCACTGGGAGCTGTTAGTGTGCCTTGAGGCCAGGTTGTGCTGGACACATCTGTGTTGATGTTTTCTTCCCTCCGTCTCCATTTAGGAAGCTGACATGGCTCCAGGCAATGTAACTTCTGTGGGCATCATTTTCGAGTGGAGCTTTTGGACAGTTGTAACATTTGTCAGGTGCTTGGGAGGTCTATGCAGCTGAGCTGGAGCTTTTTCTGATTTTTAGGGACTGGGAGCTTCAGGTTGTCTCCTTAAGTAGAGAAGCAAGGTGGAAATTGGGAAAGAAGGCTGTAGGGGAAGATCACTTCCATCCGGTCACCAGATGCTAAGCAACTTTGTAGGGGAGAGCAATGAACCCGTGGATGCTGGAAAGGAATGCTGGGAAGGGAAGGAGGGAAGGGAAGAGTGGCAGACCCCTGTAGGAGCCCACCAGGGACCCTTGCACCATGAGCACAGTGAAACCCAGACCAGTGAGGAGGCCTGACCAAAGGAGAGCGAGTGGCCCAAGCCATAGACCTCAGGATCCACAGACCACCCTCTGTCCTCCCTCCCTCTGCCTTTCTTCCTTCATTCCCTTGCTCCTCCTTTCTTCCTTCCTTCTGCTCTTTTTGCTTCCTTATTTTCTTCTTTTCTTCCTTCCTTTCTTTCTTCTTCCCTTTCTTCCCTCCTTTGTTCTTTTCTTTCTTCTTTGCTTCCTTTCTTATTTCCCCTTTTCCTTCCCTCCTTCCCTCTGTCTCTCTTTTCTTCCTTCCATCCTTTTTGTCCTTAGGAAGGAAGGCAGGAAAGAGGAAGGGAGGGAAGGCTGAAGGAAGGGGAAAAGGAGAAGGAAAGAAGGAAGAAGGGAAGAGAGGGAGGAAGGAAAGATAGAAGGAGGATGGGAAGGAAGGAAGAAAGAAAGGAAGAAGGGAGGGAAAGAAGCAGGGAAGGAAAAAAGGAAGGAGGGAAGGAAGGTGAGAAGGAAGGAGGGAAAGAGAGAAAAACAGATGAAAGGCAGAAAAGGAAGGAAGGAAAGAGGGAGGGAGGGAAGGTAAAAAGGAAGGAAGGAAAGAAGGAAGGAGGAAAGGGAAGAAGGAAGGGAGGAAGGAAGAAAGGCAGAAGGGAGGGAGGACAGACGGTGGTGGGTGGGTCCTGAGGTCTTTGGCCACAAGCCACGTGCTTTCCTTTGCCTCAGGACCCAAGTGGCGGCAGGCCTTCTCACTGGTCTGGGCTTCACTGTGCTCATGATACCAGAGTCCCTGGCGGGCTCTACAGCGGGTCTGCTCATAGCTCCCAGGCTGACAGATGCAGGAGACTTGTTGGGCACAGCTAATGTGCCTGGTGGTGCCAGCTGTGAAGGGAGGCAGAGGCAGGCTCAGAGGAGAACCCAGTGCCGCATGATAATTGAGGCTTGCATTTGGGGAGCAATTTAGTGTTTTCAAAGCACTTTCATGTACATTATCTCATCCTATCCTCAGAGCGATACTGTGAATGTGTTATTATCACTGTGTTCTGTTCAGAGTAGAAATCTGGGCTTAGGATGTATTGCCATTCAACAAGTCAGGGCCCACTTCTGAAACTCCTGAGACTGGCCCTGGAGCCCTTCACTCCAGGCCTAGACAGCACACAGAGAGCTCCTTGCCAGCCTCCGCGTGACTCTACCACCGAGCCTCTCTGTCTGAGTCCTCAGGGTGAAGGCCAGGGTTAATAGCAGGGTCTGCAGAAGTCCCACCTCCCTCCTCAAGCCACCAGCAACAAGCGGGAAAGTTCTCAAGAGATCAAAAGAAATGTTTTCCGTGAGTGAGGTCAGTGCTCACAATGGTGCACCCATGGGTGGAATGCAGTGCTCCAATTCCAGCAAGGTTGGTGCGGCCGTGATAGAAGTCATTAAACCAGGCTCAATCCATTGATTCATTCATTTGGTTGTTCGCCAACATGTAGCAGCAATTGTTAATGCAAGGCAGGTGAGAGATTCTTGGGTGGGGGCAAGGGGAGAGACATACAGGTGAGTAGGGCGAGGTCCGGCCCTTGAGCCTTGGCTGGTGGAAATGTATAGTGCTCTTTCTACCTTAGCATGGCTGTGCTGTGTGGATATATGCTCTCATGCCCACAGCAAATGCAGAGGGGAGCTCAGTGTTGAAGGCTAGAGAAAGCTTAGAAAGCTTTAGCAAAGAGAGGGCTCTAGACCTGGCCAGGGAAGGCCTGCTGTACTATGATATGATCACAACCTTTTCCTGACTCTGTGTCCTGCAGGCAGCACCTGAACACTTCACCACCTGTCTGTGTGGGCAGAGTGATTTTAAAACTTTGCCAGCTTTGCTAGTGAAAATGGAAGATTGTGCAACTATTTCAGAGGACAGTTTGTCTGTTTCTTAGAAAGCTAAGCATAAAATTACCTTAGGACTTTGCTATTCTGCTCCTAAATATTGACCCAGAAGAGGCTGGGCATGGTGGCTCACACCTGTAATCCCAGCACTTCTGGAGGTTGAGGCAGGTGGATCACTTGAGGTCAGGAGTTTGAGACCAGCCTGTCCAACATGGTGAAACCCTGTCTCTACCAAAAAATACAAAAATTAGCCAGGAGTGGTGGCACATGCCTGTAGTCTCAGCTACTTAGGAGGCTGAGGCACAAGAATCGCTTGAACCCAGAAGGCGGAGGTTGCAATGAGCCGAGATTGTGCCACTGCACTCCAGCCTGGGTGACAGAATGAGATCCTGTCTCAAAAAAAAAAAAAAAAATTACCCAAAAGAAATGAAAAAAAATATATCCACACAATGACTTGGACATGAATGTTTAGCGCAGCTTTAATTGAAAGAGCAAAAACCTGAAAATGATGCAAATATTCATTGACAGGTGAATAGATAAACAAATAGTGATGTTCTCAGTAATAGAAATTAGACAGTAATTAAAACAATCTGGTGATACGCACAGTGACAAAGATGAATCTCAAAAACATGCTGAGCAAAAGAAGCCAGACCGGAAAAAGAGTACATTATGTATCATTTTATGTCTATGAAACCCTGGAAAAAGTGAATCTGATCTTGAGCTATAGAAAGCAGACCAGTGGTTGCCTCGGGCGGCGGCGGGTGGGAGACTGGCTGGCAGCGCACAGGGAACTCTCCCGGATGATGGAAATGTGCTCCATCAGGATCAGCGGTTGGGTGCACAGGTGGATGTCCTTGCCAACTCATTGCCCTGAACACCTCAAGGCAGATGCTGCCAAGGCACTGGTGCAACATTCTGGAGACCCTGCTGCATCTGGTCTTGTTCCCTTTATTTACCAGGTCACAGAGAGGGCCAAAGTTTCCCAGGGGAGGGTCCAGTTTGGCCAGCACAGGGCAGGAGTGTCGCTGAGAAGTGTTGCATCAGTCAGGGTTCTCCAGAGAAGCAGAATCAGTATGCATACACATAGAAGAAGAGACTCATGATAAGGAATTGGCTCAGGCACTTTTGGAGGCTGACAAATCCCAAGATGTGCAGTCAGGAAACAGGAGACCCAGGAGAGCCAGCAGTGTCAGTTCTAGTCTGAAAGATGTTTCAGTTCAAGTTTGAAGGTTGGAAAAGACCAATGTCCCAGCTCAACACAGTCAGGCAAAGTTCTCGCTTCCTCAGCTTCTTTTTCTTTTTTTCTTTTCTTTTTTCGAGACGGAGTTTCACTCTCATTGCTCAGGCTGGAATGCAATGGCGTGATCTTGGCTCACTGTGACCTCCGGCTCCCAGGTTCAAGTGATTCTCCTGCCTCAGCCTCCTGAGTAGCTGGGATTACAGGCAGGTGCCATCATGCCTGGCTAACTTTGTATTTTTAGTAGAGATGGGGTTTCTCCATGTTGGTCAGGCTGGTCTTGAACTCCCAACCTCAGGTAATCTGCCTCCCTCAGCCTCCCGAAGTGCTGGGATTACAGGCTGGAGCCACCCCGCCTGGACCCTCAGCTTCTTTTTGTTTTATTTAGGTCTTCAACTGATGGGATGAGGCCGACCTACATTAGTGGGGGTGACCTACCTTACTTAGTTACTGATTCAAATGCTAATCTCATCCAGAAACACCCTCACAGACACACCTAGATTAATATTCAGCCAAATGTCTGGACACCCTGTGGCCCAGTCAAATGGACACATAAGAATCACAGGTGTCACCAAGGGGCCTTGAGGCAACAGATGGGTATTGTATTGTTTAGTGTGTTCATATGGGTTCAGTGTAGCAGGGCACCTGTGGATGAGGGGCAGGTAGTTTGTGACTTACCGCTGGCATTCCTATCTTTGAGAAGATTATGGTGCCATGAGAGAGACTGTCATCAGTAAAAAGTTACTCATGGAAGTAAAATTTAAACTGCAGTAATATTTACAAAAGAGCATGTGGGGTCCAGGAGAGGCCCAGGTTGACCTGACCTGGCAGGGGTCAGAGGGGTTTCTAGAGGTTATTGGCCCTGGGCCTGTGAGGTTTGCCTTTGTTGTCCACTTGCTGGGTTTTGCCATCATGGCCCTGGGTAGCTGGCACATCTCCTGACTCCCTTATGGGGAGTTTCAGATGTTCCATTCTTGCTTTAGTTAAAAGTAGCTCAATTTGGGGAAGGTCCTTACTTGCAGGTTGTCTCACCTTGGTAGGTGACAGCCAGGTTTGCAGAGGCTGCCTTTCCATGTCACGTTCACCCTTAGGAGCCAGACCAGGCATATAGACGTCCCCAGCCTGGCTTTCCATTAACCTCTCCTCTCCCAAGCTTGGGGGAAGAGTTACTTGGGAATGGGTGGCTGCTGACCTTCAGCATGAGTGCAGGGAGAGCATGGCCTACAGTGCAGGCTTGGGGTCTTGCCGTACCAACACTGTCTGGGATTCAGGGTGTTCTAGATGGGCTGCAACCCTACCAAGTGGGCTCAGGGTGTCAAGACACTCTTTTCTGCATTTTCGCCGGGGAGAATATTCATCCTTTCCTCCTTTCTACTGCTCTCTGATTTCATTTTGGGGAGCTCCATCTTGCCCTTATGTGTAGTCTGGGGGGATTATCCTATTTACAGAAGCCAAAGGGGCCAGATATGTCTTCTTAACTGCCTAATACCACCAGGGGGAACACCAAGGCCTAACCTGGCCACTTAAATGCTTTCTCGTGGGGCTCTAAAAATTTGAGGACCAAAGACCTGGCTGGAAATCATTCATGGGGTGTGTGAGGCTGGAGGACACTCTGGCCACACCATTTCTACTCTCAAGTTATTTTTGTAGTTTGTTCTCCAAACCCCTGGAGCTGCCTCATATCCCAGATTCATTCTGTAGCTTTGGCAGTGTGATACGGTCTGGCTCTGTGTCCTCACCCAAATCTCATCTTGAATTGTAATCCGAATTGTAATCCCCACGTGTTGGGGGAGGGACCTCATGGGAGGTGATTAGATCATGGGGGCAGTTCCTCCATGCTGTTCTCATGATAGTGAGTGAGTTCTCAAGAGATCTGTTGGTTTTATAAGGGGCTTTTCCCTGCTTCGCTCAGCACTTCTCTCTCCTGCCACCATGTGAAGAAGGATGTGTTTGCTTCCCCTTCCACCATGATTGTTTCCTGAGGCCTTCCCAGCCATGCGGAACTGTGAGTCAATTAAACCTCTTTCCTTTATAAATTACCCAGTCTTCATAGCAACCTGAAAATGAACTGATACACAGTGATTCTGTGAGTTGCCAGATTCCTTCCAACAGTTCCCCAACTTTAATTAGAATCAATTTCTGTTGCTTGCACTAAAGAGCCCAGTGGTTCTTGCTGGATCCATTTCAAATTCACGCCTACCCTGTTCTGCACTCCTCAATGGGAGAAAGGGCATTTTCCATTAATCTCAATGAACCTTTTTTGATTAGCGTTTGCAAAGTGCTGGGATGTGAAGGGGCTTTCCTTGTGCTACCACTGAATGGGTAGCTTAGAGTAATCAGACCACATGCATGAGCCCAAACCAGGCCAAGATGGTCCCTTGGGGTCAAAACTGCACTTAATCCCCACCTGCCCCATTTGAAAAGAGAAATCCTGAGCATCTATTTTAAACTTTTTAAAGATATGACGTTTATGTAACTCACCTCTTTGAAGTTGGAAATATCCTCATAAACTTTGAAAGGAATGAGCATTGGCAGCTTATAAGTTTCCAGAAGAGAGTGCTGGGGAGGTTGGGCTAGCAGGAGCTTGCTGGAATGGGAAAGGTTGAGAAAGGGAGTTGGCACAGCCAATTAGAGATTCAAGTGGTCAGGGTGCCCAGGTGTAAGGAACTTACACCTGGAGTGCAGGACTTGCACAGCAGGTGCAAACCGTTTGACACCATGGCTTACAGTCTGACTCAGGAAATGATTTGGGTTAAAATTAAAATAAGAATAAATATTTGGGAAACGAGATATGAGTTTAATGAGTGCTGAAAGAAAGAGGCTGCCCAGTGAGGCTGCCCAGGGGCTTGGACATTGCATGCCCTGAGTAACCACATCAGGACTATGGCCATCCACTTTGAGGGCCTCGAATCAATTTTGCCAGGGAGCCTGGAGGTGACTTGAGTGGGTCAAGCTCACGAGAAATTACTATGAATGTCACATCTTAATTTCCTTATCAAACTGAGAAAGAGAAAGGGCTGAGGGGAGCACAATGGCCGCCAGCTCCCTTCTGGTGGAGGCTGAGCTGGAGAAGCCTCAGGGGTCAGAAGGGGAGGAGTCCCACTCTAGGACTGTGGGTACAGGTCAGCTGCACTGTCCACTGTGACTATGGCAGACAGGGGCAAAGTGTGGGCTTGTGGGAGCTCAGGAAAGGTGCTGACTGACTGTCTGATGACTAAATGAATCATGGAGAAAAGACAGCCTGGAGTCTCCACTTGCTCTGTCGAAAGGGACCTTTCTGACCCATTGAACCCTGTCAGTTGCTAGTTGTGTCTTATCCCAGGCACAGCTGGAGGCCTGGAAGCACTTTCCCTTCAACATGCCCTACATCTTTGAATAGGATAGTGCCCCTAATGAGGCTGAATTCATGTTCTCAGGTCCTGCTGTTTCTGCTTTGACTACAGAGACCCTCCTAGATAGGGGACCGGGCAGAGGCCAGCTGGACCCTCTACCACTGATTCCACCCATTTTACTCCCAGAGGAGGCCATCGCATCTAGGTTCTTGGCACTTCCATAAGTTGTCTCTCATGCTGGAGGCTGGCTATCCTGATGCAGGTTCTGAGGGGCCTCTTAGTGTCTCCATATGTTGTTTAATCATGGCTACAGGTTTGCCACCTTGATGCTGACCCTAAGAGCTGGGACTCTGGAGCAAGGGCAGAAAAGCTTCTTTGTCCCAGTTTCTACTGAGTAAGTTCTTCCCTGCACCGTCCAAGGAACAGGAAGATGGAGTCTTTCCTTCAGGCCCTGGAATCTCATTCCCAGAAGCTGGGAGTCACAGAAGGGGAATCCGGTGGTTCTCATAACTCCATGCTGTGCCTGCTCTGCCCAGCATTGGGAAGAGTCTTAGTCAATGGTATGTTTTTTGTATTTTTGTATTTTTTGTATACTTGTACCTGTAGACGCCAATCCTTTAGACCTATTTCAAAGTATGTACTAGAAAAGGAGAAAAAAACACAAGTTCAACAAGTGTCTGCAGTGGGTTTGACATTTTATATCCATGATCTCATTTAAATTTCACAACACCATGGGGAACTGAACTATGGCTCAGAGGGATTAAGTGACTTATTCTAGATCACAAGATTAGTAAATGTTTGAGTTCACATTACTTCAACACTTATTAGTGTAATTTACTGCCTTGATCTGTATTTTGGGGGTTTAGCACAGTTCTGCCAGTTTGGAAGGACCTGGGAGGCTTTATAAGGACAAGTATTGCCTGATTTTGCTATTTTCTGCTTATGCTAGAGTACACTGCTTATGAGGAACCACATGATACAGTAATGTTGTCAAATTTAGGGGCAGCTTCCTTACATATATCAAGGGCCATCTATCTTTGGCCCTTTTGTAATAATTCCTTTTATAATAAAGAAAGTATAAAGGCTTTTTTTGGTTGCCTGGAGTGCTGATAAAAGGACCATTAGTATTTCCTATATTTATGACTTAGGCTTTCACGTAGACTTAATTTCTGAAGATTTCCTATTGCTGCCAGTTACTCTCACTCCATTAAATAGTTAGGACATAGGATAAAGAGAGACAATGTTTAGAGTAACTTAGCATGCTTGCTGAATACAATAATTGGCAGTCATTGATTTATAGTGGAAGTGATGGTAAACCTCTTTCTGTTAGATTTCATATTTAATTGAACATCCTCTATTGCCATCCTCCTGTCCTGAGTGCTATCCAGTTATTATCTTCATTAATGGCATTTCATGATGTTGTTTTCTGGGACCAGAGCTTCCCACTGGCTCCCCTTCTTTCCACCATTTTATGTGTTTGTTAATTTCAAGGCAGTTTCAGACACTCCTGTAAATTGTTGAACAGTAATAGACTCCCCTCCTCTCATCTGACTTGATTATGAAGTGCCAAATTCCAAGTTCAGAAGGATTTGTTATTTGGAGATTATTTTGCCCTCTTTTGTAAATTGATTTCTTTTCCTGCTAAGACAGCCAAAGAACTGCAATGATTTTCTACCACAGAGAGGTAATGAGGCTTAGGGGAAAAAGCTTAATAGGAAAACATTGTCCCACACTGAGAATTAGGAACTCAGGGCGGAGAAGAAGAAGATGAACATTAAAACCAGACAGTGTGATATTTCTGTGTGAGGGTTTCTGTGAAAGTGTGCATGAATTGTTCTGGGAAGGAGTTATGGCTGTACCTTCATGCACATCAGAGACTACCTATACAGAGGGACTGTGAAATGGCTAAGCACTTAACCCCTCATAGGCTGAAGCAGGGGAGAGGGGTTTGCAATTGAGTGTGATGTTGGGAGGCCAGGAATATTATAGAGTCCACAGATTCTGCAAAGTGGAGAAGGCTTTTTTAGTTATACATAGTCTGGAAGTTTCTTCTCACAAAATATCCTAGCAATTACAGTTGACCTTTGAACAATGTTGAAGTTAGGGGTGCTGACTCCCTACATAGTCAAAAATTTACATATAACTTTTATTGTTCAGATTATTTCATCACTCAGGTATTAAGCCTAGTACCCATTAGTTATTTTTCCTGATCCTCTCCCTGCCCTACCCTCCACCCTCTAATAGGCCCCAGTATGTGTTGTTCCCTTCTATGTGTTCTCATTATTTAGCTCCCACTTATAAGTAAGAACATGCAGTATTTGGTTTTCTGTTCCTGCATCAGTTTGCTAAGAATAATGGACTCCAGCTCCATCCATGTCCCTGCAAAGGACATTATCTCATTCTTTTTAATGGCTGCATAGTATTCCATGGTGCATATGTACCACCATGGAATACTATGCAGACATATAACTTTTGACTTCCCCAAAATTTAACTATGAATAGGATACTGTTGATAAGAAACCTTACTGATAATATAAAAAATTAACACATACTGTGTTTGTTATACATATTATATACTATACTCTTACAACAAAGTAGAGAAAAGAAAATGCTATTAATAAAATCATAAGGAAGAAAAAATATAGTTACTATTCATTAAGTGGAAATAATCATCATAAGTGTTTTTACCCTTGTTGTCTTCACATTGAGTAGCTGAGGAAGAGGAAGAAGAAGAGGGGCTGGTCTCGCTGTCTAGGGGTGGAAGAGGCAGAAGAAAATCTGAGTGTAAATGAATTCATGCAGTTTAAACCCATGTGATTAAAGGATCAACTGTGTACAGTTCTCCCAAGATAATAGCCTAGATCATTGGTTTGGAGGGGGGATCATACCAGAGAGAACCCATGAAACAGAGATGTAGTTCAATTTGCAAGGCCCTGTTTTGTTTCTTTTTCTTTATTTTTTCTCTCTTTTCCTCTTGTGGCAGAAGGCTTTCTTTGGAGAGTGAGCCAAGCCTTGAATAAAAAAAAACGCAAACACAAAACACCTCCTTAAAAAATGGGTTTGTTGCAGATCCCACACTTAAACCTGAAGGCATTGCAGTAATATTGCAATTGATATCAAAGTGCCTGTTTCATCACAGATGAGTTGAGGAGTTTGGGAAACACTGAAGAGGGTTAATAAAAGAATAATTTCTAAAACATGGCATTGCTAATTTTTTCATGTCTAGCTTTTCCTCTGGATGGATCTTAAAAAACAAAACAAAACAAACAAAACCAGACTATTTTTGGTTGTTCTCTGAATTGTTTTGAAAATTTAGCCTGTTCTAGGAGTTTGCTTCCTCATGCTGTTTTCAGGTTGATGTCGTAACATGTGCCCCTCTTTGTTTACTGAAAATTATTAACTCCGTTCAATTGCTCTTTTGTGTCTTTATTCTTGCATTTCCTTCCTGTTTGTTTCTTAGAGGATGCTATTCCCATGTAGGCACCTTGCTACAAGAGACAGAAAGGAGAATTGACATAAGTCTTGTTTTTGAAAGGTTTGTTTGGGAAGATGGAATGTTTGGTGCTTTGGATAGTGTTCCTTAGAAGTAGGGCCTGACATGAAGATTCGTGAGCACTTTATTTATTGAGAAAGGGAGATGCTCATAAAGGAGTTAGGGAGATAGGATGGAGGACCGGATGGACCTACAAAGGCAAGGCGTCGGCCTCACCCCCAGGAACACAGGTGATGCTGTAGAGTGTCCTATGGGCTTTTGTTCTACAGCAGCATTGACCATGGGGTGGGAACAGGGCCCTGTGGGCACCTCTGGACTTTGATTGCTCCAGGGAAGGTTGTGAGCGTGAGCCTTTAGCCAGCACCTGTGGGCCCTGGGGCAGGGCCAGTGAAAGAGATCCTGGGGTGTGTCTGGGTG
Organism: Symphalangus syndactylus; assembly: GCF_028878055.3. Lineage (NCBI taxonomy): Eukaryota > Metazoa > Chordata > Mammalia > Primates > Hylobatidae > Symphalangus > Symphalangus syndactylus. Next base: position 88,012,843 of record NC_072426.2, read on the forward strand.
GGCACCAGCAATGTCTGCTGCAGTTGTGTACATAAATCGCCTTAGATAAAGGTAGAAAATAAGACATGTTACTAGAAGTTTGAGATAATGTGCGATGAAACTTCATAAGGCATAGAGGGTGACTTGACCTGGGAGCATCTGGGAAGATTGCATGGGAGAACCAGCATATGAAATGAACCTGGAGAGATTTGAGCTTTTTGATCATGGGTAGGGAAGTGTGTTTTGGTTGTATGTGACAGAAACCCCAACTAAACGTCTCCCACCTATACTCCAGGCCCAGCTAAAGCTAGTATAAGCAGAAATATAGAAATATAACATGTGGGCACACTTAATGGGGACGTCTGAGGGTACATGCTTAGCACTCTCTCTGCACACCGGTGCTGCTTGTCCTTTTATTTGCTCTGATTCCGTCCCATCACATTCAATTATTAATTCAACAAACTTGCATGCACTATATGCCAGACAAAAATCCCTTGCCCTCCTGGAGCCCAGAGTCTGGTTCTCCTCATGGTAGGCAGGATGGTAACTGCCAGCCCCAGCCCAAGGAAGACAGTGACCTGGTTTGGTCTTGCTTGAGATGTTTCCATCCTGTGGTCTGGTCACGGTGAACAGGAAGTTAGAAACATCCAATGACCGGGGATAGGAGTGGGATCTTGTGAGTGGTATCTAACAAGAGCCAGATGGAGTACTGCAGGGGCCATTTCCCAATGGAATGGGGATGCCAGACAGGCTTCTAACTCCAGACGTCTCCCGCATATACTCCGGGCCCGGGGTTCAAGTCAGATGATGGTACAGTATTACTTCTGGAAGGAGACTCTTGAATGATCAGTGACGGGGCTGTCAGAGTGCAGGGCATTTGGAGAGGAGTGGTGTAAATCCGGCTGGAACTTGATTTGAGAGGACTCTGAAGCTGCACCAGCACTGTAGCCTTTGTTCTGGGAGCCACAGAGGATGATGGGGCTTGGCATGCCAAACGGGGTGTAGGAAGATCACTCTGGCAGGAAGTTTGTACAGGGCATAATGTTTGCTGGATTTGAGAACTGGTTGAAATTAGAGGACGAATCAAAGGTGACTGCAAGGATGTGCTTCTGCTTTTAAATATTTTGTTATCTCACAGGCCTTTTGAGATGTTCTCCCCACTCTGCTCCTTGACAAGACCATTGATTACAGTCTGGTCAGGCTTGGATTCTCAGATCCTCCCTTATCTGTAGCTGTATCATTTTTAAAAGTCTTAGGACATGGAGTTACATCTTGCTTTTCTTTGGGCATTTCACAGTCTCTTTGGCTAGAGTCTGGGATACATTTGTGATTACACTGAGCTGTACCCTCTCTGCCTAGCACGTGCTATTAAAATGACAGGACCACTTTCTCTTAATGTTCTTGCCACTCCATTTCCGGAACCATGTCTCTTTAGCTCCAGAATAGCGGTGTTTCCTCCATCGCTTCTAAGTTGGCAAATTGTCACTTCAGGTGCACGGCTCTGGGCTTAATGGCTCTTCACGCAGATATTTTAGTTGAATGTAAACCTCCCATTGCTACTGTGTTTTGTCTGCTCCCTATTTCCATGAAAGGAAAAGGAAGGAATTTAAGTTCATTTAAGATCATTAATTTATAAAATTCTTCCATGCCGTGATGCTAGGCTTTGTCACCTACCAGGTATCTCTCTCTCTCTGTTATCTGTCTATCTATCTACCCATCCATTTATCATCCAGTTACCCATGTATCCATCCATCTACTCACCCATCCACCAACTACCCATCCATCCATCCATCCATCCATCCATCCATCCATCCATCCCTATAGTCCTCTCTCTCTCTTTATATGTATCTCTCTTTTCTCTGTCTCTCTCCCTATAGACACACACACAAGAAACACACAGATATCAGGGGAACAACTAGACATTTTTGTTAATTTTATTTTAGTCATTAATATAAGTGCATTTAATCCCAGCAATAATCTATAAAGTAGATATTATATCTCAGCGATTATTCACAGAGTTTCAGGCAGGTTAAATAATGTGTTAAAGGCTGGGCACGGTGGCTCACGCCTGTAATCCCAGCACTTTGGGAGGCTGAGGCGGGCGGATCACGAGGTCAGGAGATCGAGACCATCCTGGCTAACACAGTGAAACCCCGTCTCTACTAAAAGCACGAAAAATTAGCCGGGCGTGGTGGCGGGCGCCTGTAGTCCCAGCTACTCGGGAGGCTGGGGCAGGAGAATGGCGTGAACCCGGGAGGTGGAGCTTGCAGTGAGCCGAGATCGCGCCACTGCACTCCAGCCTGGGTGACAGAGCGAGACTCCATCTCAAAAAAAAAAAAAAAAAAAAAGTGTTAAAAAATATAGTTAGTCTTTGGAGATGCCAGGATGGAAGCCTAGAAGGTTTGATGTAAAGATTGTGCTCATCAGAGCACAAACAATGTGGCAGCACCATCCATAATAGCAAAAACCTGGAAACACTGTAAATGAAAATCAATAGGTGTTTGGATAAATAATTGAATATTTATCCATAAAAAGAAATACAATACCACTTCCCAAAAGAATGGATTAGGTCTACATACACAAAGAGTGAGAAAATGTTCATGATGTATTGTTTTATGACAAAAAGAAGCAAATTATACGATAGTATGTATAATATGATTTATTTCTGTTAAAGTTATACTTATATTTTTATATATGCATAGAAGGGTCTGGAAGGATGCCCAAAAATATGCAGTTACCAGTGATTACTTCTGGGAAATGAGATTGGGGAATAAAAAGGAATTTTCAATTAAAACTTTTTTGAAAATTTTGCAATTATTTTTATTTTAATAATAGTTATTGCTGTTATAAAAATGTAAAAACCGATACAACACCCTGGTACAAAAGGCTATCTGCTGCCCTTCCCCTCCCGCACCCCACACCTGTCAGAGTACCCTCCTGGGAGAAACACGTTTTCAGTTCCCATGGAAAGTGCTTCCTTTGTCCTCTCCACCCAAATTTAAGCATCATGTCCAGATGGTTTATCTCCTCTCCACTTTGTGTATTCCTGTGTGGGCTTAAAGTGTATTTTTCTGTTCATGTTCCTGATTATAAAGTTAATACTTAAAAACATCAATTCAGACAACAATGAAATATCATATTATGTTTCAGAATGGTCAAGATATTTTGGAAGCAGTTTACATATATTTATTTTTTCCTTAAAGCACGTGTTTTTATTAAAATTTGAAAAGACTGTATATACTTAGAAGCATTCAGAATGTCAAAAAAACAGCAGGATCTTTTTTCTTGCAATTATAAGCTGGTATTAAGTTCACAGAAGAGTTAATACAAGTTGCATCGAAAACAAAACTACTACTCCAAATATAGTTTGTGTTATATGTGACCTGCTTTAAATTTCTGTGTCAATTTACAGCCCCATACTGTAAGATACAAAGTTAGTGCCTATTGCAAATACCTCTAAAAGACAGGTTCATAATGTTTTAATCCTAATACTAGGCTTACTATACAAAAATTATCCTACACATCCTTATGATTTCAATTTTTAAAAAACCAAGTGAGATGTGTGTAGGGCAGTTAATTCCTTCAGAGAAGAGAACATCTTCTAAGTTGGGAAATTGTCACTCCAGGTGACAATGCAGCTTCCCAAAAGGACTACCTAATTCCTCAACTCCATCCTCAACCACTTCATCCTCACCTTCCTCTTCCTTGGACTTGCTGTTTTATCCTTGGCAAGTATCTCTGTTTTTTAAAAATAAACTTTTCATTTGGAATAATTTTAGATGAGTAAACAATGGACAGAGAGTTCTCATCTATCCCCTTACTCAGTTTCCCTTGATGTTGATTATCTCATCTAATCAAATCCTACATTGTCATGGTACATTTGTCAAAACAAAGACACTGACAATGGTACATTACTATTTAAACCCAAGACTTTATTTGAATTTCACTAGTGTTTCTACTGATGTCCCTTTTCTGCTCTCAGTTCTAGTCTAAGATACCATATTGCTTTTAGGACAACTTCTTTTTCTCCTGTGGTAGGCTTTAACCCAGCAAAGCAATACCATTTTCAAAAATTTCCTCAGCTTGGTAGGCTTATTGTAAGGTTGCTTATCACCTGCAGTGTTATTCAGCATTCTCCTAATTCTTTTGCAACATCTCCAAGATGCTCTCCTTTGATTTCTGGGGATAGACAGAACAAAATAAGAACAAGGTTGAAGGAGGCTATTGAGTGTATTGGGACTCCTGACCCTCTTTCTTTCCCCTTCAGAAGGAAATAAGGCTTTCATAGCGAGGCTTTATGCTTTTGCCATGTCTTCAGCATCCTCTCTTCTCAGCAGATTTGGTGGTCTTCTTTACTAAGCATTTTTTAGAAAATTCTGTGAAGTTGACTGAAGCATCAGGTGCTGCTTCTTGTATGCCTTTCTCTGGCACAGCGTTCTGCAAAGTCACGACACTCTCCATGGACATGCACTTGTGGGTCTGTGGTGACCACAATGCCCCTGGGACAATGACTGGGTCTTCTAGGGGAATCTGTAGCCATAGCTTCATTCCCCAAACTGGCTGCCTTGCTGATACATGCTCTACATACATATTTTTAAATTATATTTTATCTGAGTTACGAAAGTTATCAATGGCCATTATAACAAGAAAAACAGTTCAAAGATGTGTAAAGCAGTATTCTCCCCACCCCACACCACCTCCTTTCCCAGGCTCCCTGTTCACAGCCTGGAGTGTATCCTTGCACAGCTCTCTGTGGGTAACAAGGTACCAATGCATGTGGTGGGTACTTACCTCAAACCACAAATTCAGAAGTGGAAACAACACAGCCTTTTACGACTACAGCGGAACTTAATTTTCATCTTGCACTTCCCCTTCTGTGTGGGGGCAGAGAATGCAGCCACGGCCATGCTGTGTTTCCCCTGTCCCCTTCTCCTGGAGAAGCCTCTCTGATTTGGCAGTGAGAATAATGGTGCTGGTGGACAGTGCTGGTGGGGACTGCACTGGTTCATTGTCATCACTGTCGCGCCTCTTCTGAGCCATACACTGTTCCTTCTGGACTTGCTGTCGTCTCTCTTGCTGTGTTCGCCAAGTCATCCACATTTCCGCATTGTGAGCCATTGGAACTTATGACTGTGTGCTTCTCATACCCACCTACTATTGCCCTGTCCACGACTCTCAGGTCACCAGGCAGCTCCACAGGCCACACTGGGGAGTGTGGGTGGGGTTCTGGGAGGCCCCTTATGTCTACCTTCCTGGATGCCTGAGAACACTGGGCTTGTTGGCATCACAGTGCAAAATGAAGCTGAAGACGGTTTCTCAGAGCTGCCCAGGACTGACCTGGGGATTCTTCCCCCCACAATCCCCGGAGCTGGCCTTGGCCCTGGGAGCAGGGACAGCATCCCTTTCCAAGCTCCCACTGGACTCTGTTACTCAAGTCTCTCATGTCATCTCTTTTTGCCTGAGCATTTTTCTCTCTTCATGGCATCAAAAGTATTTTCCCAAATAAATTATTCAGAGCAGTGATTTCCAAAGTGGGTTACACAATTGATTCCTTGGTGTGTCAAAGAAAATTATTAGAACTTCTGTTTGTAATTTTTAAGTCAAAAAGGAAAGTAGTGAAGCTTCCTAATATTTAACACGAGTTGACACTTGGGTCAAATGGAGTGGACACTGAGCAGGGTTCAGAGCAGTGACCTTATCTGGCTGCTTGTCTTCTCAGGGCATTGAGCACAACCTATTTGATCTGCCATGAGATACCATTAGCTGATTACTTTTTAAAACACAAGACCTTTCAATGGCAGACTCTTTATAGTACCTTGTAATGAAATGGGGAGAAAATTTTGAAATCTTTTGTACTACCCAGAGCTTCACCGGTGATCTTTTGGCAAAGTGCTTAAAAGTCTGGGACTTGATGCTAAGACATTTTTCTCTCATTAAAAAACGAACTTTGAGGATTGCTGACCCTATTTGTAATAATGAGATAATGTCAATTGAATGCTACCTGGCAGATACTCTTCCAAAAATTAAACGTATTTTATCTGTCCCTTCAGTTTTTTAACAATGCATAAGAAAGTAATTGCTTTATGAAAGAAATTATTGGTTCAAGAGAGCATTTTGAAAATGAATGGTTGGAAATATTTCCAGTATTTTTAATTGTTGTTGCTGAAAACCATATGTGTCATTCATAAATAGTAATTTAAAGCCCTTATATCTGCTTACTAGAAAACAAACCTTGGAAACAGAATTTTCTAATCCGTATATAAAAAACTTCCACAGTGAAGCATCTCAGGATGTTTTGAAAGTGCTTATGAAAACTATGAAAATTTTACCATCCTAAAAACCTGGGAAACAGAATTTTCTAGCCCATGTGTAAGAACCTTCCAGAGTGAAGGGTTTCACTGTGCTTTGAAATGACTTCCTAAAAACATGAGATTTCAGTGTGTTTGAAGTATCTGGGAAGATGGAAATGTATTAGTCAACTTTTTGACAAATTCTTTGTTTGCTAAGATTGAGGAAGCAATACCCCAAAGAACTTCTTCAGTTTAGACATATGGAAATCTGACAGATACCTCTTTCAGCTACAGTACCCATTAAAATCAAGTATTGAAATAAATGGAAACTGGAAGCAGGCTTTGAATTATTGTATTACAAAGGGTTAAACCAAGATTTAAAAAAAAATTAAAGCATTTTCAATTACATTGCTGGACTTAAATTGTTTATAATGGAGCATATATGTTTTTAATTATACCCAAAAGATTTTTTACTATTAATCACATTAAATCGTAACTTATTAAAATCATTTATTTCTTCTTTTGGATCTCCTTTTAGTATTATATATTCTAATGTGTTTTATAATCTATAGTAATTCATGTGCATAATTTTTAAATACCTAAGTACACATATAATGGAGCACCTGCTTCAAAGGTTTTACTGATAGGTGTTCACGGTTAGGATGCTTGGCAGTCATAGTTTGGATGAGGACCTCAGCATTTGAAACTCAAAGCCATGAGTTAACCTTTATTTCTATAGTCTGCTGGGGTACCCATTATTTCCATGTCTTTAGGAGGGCCACTGGATAAAAGAAATTAGTAAAATGAAAACATGTCAGTATTATAATATTCTGCAAAAACACATATACCTATATCATCGTTTTTATTTTAGAAAAAATGGAATTGTACTATATCCATTACATTGTAACTTACTTTAAAAAAACTCAACAGTAAATCACATTCATCTTTCCAAATTAGTAAATGTAAGTCTCATTTACTCCTTTGGTATTTATCTAGTGACCCATAATATGCACATGCTACATTTTACTAAGCATTTTCCTACTGAGAGATATACATGTTTGCCCCAGGTTTTCTCTTCCATTCTTTTCTTTCTCACTACCTCCCTCCCTTCTTTTCTTTGATGATTCCTCCTCCCCCAATACAGCCAATACACCAATAAATATCCTTATGCATTTTTTACTGCTGTAAGATAAATTTCTCAAAGTCAAACTCTAGGGTCAAAGGCTATATGTATTTTCAGTTCTAATAGCTATTGTCACATTACTTTTCAGATATGTTTGCAGCAATTTGCACTCAGCAATGAAAAGAAATATTATTTCTTTCCATCCTTGCTGAACTGAAATATTATTTTTCTTCATTTTTGTCCATTTGAGGGGTTAAAAATAATACTGTGCTTAAATTTGCTGCTTGTGAGCTTGAGCACATTTTTATTTGTTTATTAGCTATTTTTGTTTGCTTTTGCTGCATAACAAATCACCCCAAACCTTAGTGGCCTAAAGCAACAACCATTTATTTTAGCTCATGATTCTGTGGGCCACCAGTTTGGGCTGGGCTCAACCAGGAAGTTCTGTTACTGGTCTTGGCTTAACTCCTTCACAGATCTGTGGTCAGCTACTGGTCAGTTAGGTGGCCCTGTGGTTGCCAGTTGAGTGGCTGTTGGCTAGGGCAGTGGAGGCCAGTGGGCCATGTGCGTCTCATAATCCACCAGGCTAGCCAGAGACTGTTCACAGGCTACTGTGGCAGGATTCCTCAGAGCAGCAAGATAGGACAAGCCCCAGTGCTGAGAACTTTTAAAGTCTGTGCTCAGGTTATGTTTGTTCATTTCCCATTGGCCAAAGAAGTCACACAGCCAATCCAGACTCCGGGCTTGGGGAAGTAGATATCTCTCCTGATGGGAGGGAGAATCGTGTGGCCATTGTTTGCGATCTATCACATTAGCCTTTTCAATTTCTTTTTCTCTGCATTGCTTTTGCAATCCTTTGCCCCATCCTCCTTTATTTTCTTATTAATTCTAAAGGAGCTGTTTATTTACTGATATTAACCAGTTGCTTGGCATGTATAGTTGACCCTTGAACAGTGTGAGTTTGAACTACATAGGTTGACTTTTCATGTAGGTGGGCTCTGCAGGGCCAGCTGTGATTTTAAGTGTGCCTGGATTTTGGTATAGGTGGGGGTAGATTCAATCCCCAAGTATAGCAAGGGACAGTACATTGTAAATATTTTCTCTAATCTTTCATTTATCTTTTTGCTTTATGGTATTTTTCACTATATTAAAAATGATCTGGCTTGAGAAATTCTTCCTAGTTCCATGGTGAGGTAATGCTTATGTTTCTGGTATTTTTTTCCCTCCCAGTATAGATATTTTGTTATTTCCATTTAGAGCTTTAATCTGTTTGGCATATAGTTTTAAAAAATATGACATATATTTTATATATCTTTGATTTATTCCAGCATTCTTTATTAAATTTCCTTATTAAATAATCATTTTCCCTCACAGAACTCAAATGTTATTTCTGTAAAGTTTCCATATATAATTTTTTGGTAGGGGGCTATTTTGCAATATCCTTTGACATAACAATTTTTCCTCTAGGAATTTATCTGCCAGAAATAGTTTATCAAGTGAGCAAGAGATATGCACAAGAATGTTCATTGAAGCATTAAATAGTGAAAAATTGGAAGCAACTCTATTTTTGAAACAAATGACTAGATATCAAAATGGAATAATAGTTTTCAACTATTGCAAAGAATTTATTAGCCCAATAACTCAAAGGCATATTGTTCAGTGGTGATAAGAATATTGTAGAAAGTATGTATGATATGCTTCTACTGTCATACTATTACTAAGCTATGTATCTTTATTTCACACAACCAAAGACATATGTAGAATTTAATATTTTTGAATATGAACAGCTGCTCTTTTCTCTTCTTTCTATGCCTCACTTCCTCTCATCACCCAGTCTTCAGGCAACACATAGGACCACAGGACAAAAGTTAATTTCAGCTTTGGAATTTCAAAATAGACTTTCATAATCTATAATAGAGACATTGATTTGAGGAGAAGGCTTGCATAGTCTCCATTCCCAGGCAGAGAGAAAGAACCCCTGGCATCAGGTTTATGTCTTAAACCTTGAACACGAACACCGAAGCTCACTGTCCACCAGGTCCATGCAAAACAGATAAAGATTACAGTAGCTGCAGGAAGGAGAGGAAGCTGGGTGGAACATCTGAGTATTCTCATTTAAGTTTTGGATGGGCATCTGTGAAGGGATCTTTAGGGTGGGGATCCCCCTAGGGTGGGGAAGGAAGGTCTGGATCACAGGCCCCAGATAGTTGGAGACATAAGAGTCAGAGACCCCTCTGAACTCTGTGAAGGTGGAGACCCCCACCAATATCCTCTGAACCAGATAGAGGCAGCATCAGAAGATTAGAAATTGGCAGGGTGGGGGTAGGAGGCAGGTCTAGACAGAGAAAGCCTGTGAGTGCCCCTCCCTGGGAAGCACGGGATAGCATCTGGAAGCTTTCCATGTGTCCCCTTGAGGGGGGCTTTGAGAAACTGAGGACCCAAGTCTCTTGGACCAGAAGAAGCCTCACAGCTGAGAAAGGGGTGCCCCAGTGTGTTTGGCATGGGTTGATCAGTACATTTGAGAAATTTGGATATCTAAGAGTCCATTAGTTGGGATAGATCCTGAAGACGGAGGGCAGGGGAAAAGTACATCTAGGTTCAAGCTAGCATGGAAAGATGACCCCTCCAGTGCCCCATTGCACACTTCAGCACCGTATAAGCTCCCTAGGATGAAGATGCAATTCCAGGGAGAAGTAGAAGACAGGAGGCAGTTAAAGCCACAGGGAAAACTCTTATTTGTCTGGGAGCATTCTTATTTGCCTGATCTCACTTTCCATTGCTTAAAATTACATTTCTGCAACTAAGTGGAATGGGGCTTGGGATAGAAATAAAATTCAATCACAAAAAACTAAAGATGCCCTCTTTTGCACACCTCCTGAATTTGTGACCTGTAAAATTCATGCCTTGTACATATATATTTAGATAGGCACAGAAAAACATCTGGAAGAATTCATAACAAGCTGTTCCCAGTGGTAACAAAGTTTAATTTCCTACACTGAACATGGATCACTTTTGCAATAAAAATGCAAATCTAGAAAAATATTTCAAAGTATGTCATGTTCATTGTAGGCAATTTGGAAAATATAAAAAGTACATTTAAGAATTAAATCATCTGAATTCCCACCATGTAGATATAACCATCGTTAATACTTTTATTTATTTTCTTTCATCTATGCATATATATTCACAGCATATAGATATGCATATATTGAACATGTATATATTCTTTTTACAGAACCAGAGTTATGTGGTTTTTGTGTGTCATCCTCTATTTTTTTCTTTTAATGCTGTTAATGAGCATTTTCCCATGCTATTAAATATTCTTCAAAAATGCACTTTAAAAGGTTCAGGCTCTGTGAGGTATAGACTATAATTTCTAAATAGATGAGAAAACGAGGGTCAGAAAGGTTAAATAACTTACCCAAGGACACCCAGCTGGCATGTAGTGCAGCCAGGATTTGAACCTATATCTTCCTGATTATGAAGACCAACCCTCCTAAGGTGGGAAGAATAAATGAATACACATCACAGGTTGATGAAAAGCACCTGACATATGTGGGTCCTTAATACATACAATTCTTCTCCAGTCTCCCCATCCCCTGATCTGGCCTTCCCCAAGCAGAATGGTTCTTATATTGGTAGTCAGTCTTGGTTTATAGCAACCCTTCTGAGGAAGCTTTTGGAGCTTGAGCGGCTGCTTTGGCACCCTGAGCCCCTGCCTCAGTCTCTTCTCCTCTCCGAGGTTCTGGCTGATGCTTTCTTCAGCCAGGGTCAAAGAAGCTCTGCCTGTTTGTGTTTCCCATGCCACCGCACCCAGTTGTCCCCATGGGTCAACAGTGCTTTTGTCCAGGCCATCCAGAAGTTTAGCAGAACCTCCACAGAAGACAAGATTTAAACAATGCAGGCAGTCAAAGTTCTCCCTGCACCCTTTAAATGTAAAGCAATCCATTGGATGAGTTATTGTGGAAGCAGTAACTGCGTTTCGGTTGGGAGAAGCCTAGCGTCTATAAAATTCAGATAAATCATTCCATAGATATATATCCAGAGCTGTAAGTCACCCAGACATCGATAGAAATGGATGTTTCTCCAGTTTCTTTTTCAGAAGCCACATCAGTGTGTGCACCCTGGAATCTGCATTTATTATTCATCCCAATAGCTTTGGAGAGGGCTGCCAGCAGCTCTGGGGGTCTGCATATGATATCGCTTTTCTCAGCTCAGCTTCCTAAGAGCAGAGCTGAAGCTAAGTGAGATGGGCCCTCCTTTGAAGATTCACTACACATGGGTTAGAAACTCAGATGCCTCTGTGGGCCAGGCAGAGAATGTAAATAAGAGCAGGGTGTTGGAAAAAATAAAAGAGAGTCTTGGGGACTGGACGAACTGGAGAGGCATGTCTCATCAAAAGGCATTCAAATTCAATTAAGAAACTACTATGATAATTCCTCTGACTGTTTGCTACTACATCTAAGAGTTGTGGCAGGCAGAACAATGCCCCTTGCCCACAGCTGTCTCTCTCTCTCTCTTTTTTTTTTTTTTTTTTTGAGAGGGAGTCTCACTCTGTCGCTCAGGCTGCAGTGCAGTGGTGCAGTCTCTGCTCACTGCAACCTCCACCTCCCAGGTTCAAGCGATTCTCCTGCTTCAGCCTCCCAAGTAGCCAGGATTACAGGTGTGCACCACCATGCCCAGCTAATTTTTTGTATTTTTAGTAGAGATGGGATTTCACCATGTTTGCCAGGCTGGTCTCGAACTCTTGACCTCAGGTGATTCTCCCACTTTGGCCTCCCAAAGTGCTGGGATGATAGGCATGAACCACCACACTCAGCCTGTCTCTGTCTTAACTCTTGGAACCTATGAATATGTTATGTTACAGGACGAAAGAAAATTAAGGTTGCAGATGGAATTACTGTTGCTAATCAGCTGACCTTAAACAGGGAACTTACTTGGGTTATCCAGGTGGGCCCAATGGAATCACAAGTGACTGTGGAAGTGGAAGAGGGAGACAAAGAGTCAGAGGAAGACATGACTCCCCAAGAAAGGCCCAGAAAGACGTGTTGCTGCTGATTGTGAAGATGGAGGAAGGGGCCAAGGAATGAGAGTGGCTTCCAGAAGTTGGAAAGGGCAAAGAAACGCACTCTATCCTAGAGCCTCTAGGCAGGAACGCAGCCCTGTCAACACCTTGATTTTAGCTTAGTGAGATATCTACTCTACCAAACTTTGTAGGTTTTTGCTAAATCACTAAACTTTGTGTGCTTAGTCACTAAACTTGTGGTAATTTATGGCAGCATCAATAAAGAGCTAATACAGGTTGTATCCTGTCTATAAGCTGATAAGAAAGCAATCTCTGTTGGATCATGGGGCCCAGTAAGACCTACTTGGGTAGGAAGAGGTGGGGAAGCATAGACTTTTTCTCTCAAAATAGAGGTAAGTAGACAAGGGCAAAGGGATCCTTATGCCAAAAAATATAGGCTAAAGGAAGCTCTTAACATGCCCTCTGCTCTGAGCTTCCCAGTAGGCAAGGCAACAAACAGAACTGGATAGAATGCATGACCCTCAATGCTTACTATAAGGAAGAATGCCAGTCCACTGGGCGTGAGGCTTCTATTTTTTATCTTTTTTTTTTTTTTTTTTTTTAGTTTGGTGCTTTTTTAGGGGCATTTATCGCATGAGTTTCTAGATAAGGGACATAGAACAACATAATGGATAGTGTCTTTGCTTGCAGTTTTACAAACAATGCAAATGTGATTCATGTGGCTGCCTCTTATATCAGCTCTGGCTGGAAGCCAAAGGCATAAACAGTGTGATATTCTAGTTCGGTGTGAATTTTTCCATGGAGAGCTGAAATGATATCATCCAGGCTTAGAGCTTCCCAGGGATTTGACTTGGCAGTAAGCAGAGCTTAAAAGCCTTAGAAGAATTAAAATTTGGTGTTTCTTAGGCTGTCTTTCTGGCTAACTTCCATTTAATTTTTAAGATGTAGTTCCAGCATCATCTGTTCCAAGAAACCTTCCCTGACTCCCTGAAGTTGTTAGGTATCCTAATATGTGGTCCCATAATATCCTGTGCACCCCACCCCTCCATAGAACCCCCACCCCATTGTACCTGTGTATGTGTCTGTGTAGCAGATGATGGACCCTGAAAGGTAGGCATGATATCAGTTATGTTTGTATTCCCAGCTCATACACTGGCTCTGGCATATAGTAGGTCCTCATAAATATTTATTAGGCATGCCAAAACTAGAGTAGTTCTTGGTATAAGGCAAGGTAGTGTGCAGAGAGGTTAGAGTCTTGGTTTTGGCACCAGATTGCCAGGTTGAAATTTAGGCCATTACCACTATCTAGCTCTGTTACCTTGGACAAGTGAAAGAATTACTTTGTGCCTCTGTTTACTCATCTGAAATACAGAGCTAACAACAGCACCTACCTCACAGAGTTGCTGAGGGGATTAAGGGAATTGACATATGAAGCATACTTAGTACAGTGCCTGGCATATAGAAATTGCTATGCAATTGGCTATGATGATTGGTGTTTTTGATGTCCCCATGGCTCTTTTGCCAGGGTGAATGTACAGAGGGGCCGAGCTGTGGTCCTGGCTGGGCCTGGCACACAGATACTTGTTATTCACTCGAAAGCAGCTCCCATGTCCCAGCTCTCAGGCATGTGGAGGGTCAGGCTGACACTCTGCGTGTATACTGGCCCTCCAGGCTGCCTCTGTCCGGAGGTTGGGCACCCTTATCCATGTTTCTCAGAGCTCCCTGTCCAGCCACACTGGGGTGGATTTTGGGAGGATATTTGTAATCTTTAGGTCAGAACTCCATCTCTGAGGCTTTCTACCTTCTTCAGGTGACCTCTCACCCTGCCTCGGTTTCCCTTGGGAGGCAATTGAGGGGTCTTTGGCCACAAGCAGATTTGGGATCCTCTTCTGGCTCAGCTTCTTCTGTGTGATCTTGGATGAGTAAGGAAACATCTCCAGCATCTGCTGTCTCATCTTTAATAATTGAGACAATAGTACCCCTGATGAAGTGGCTCCTGTAAGGATTCAGGGAAGTAATCTGTATAGAGCTGTTAGCTGAGACCCGTCATGGTCAGCATGTAATCCACATTAGATGCTTTTGCTCTTGACTTTGTGAAACTTACTTCTACGAAGTTTATACCTGGTCTTTTTCTTCATGACATGAACTTTCTTTAGAATTTATCTTTATGAAAATAACCAGAAAAGCTCTGGAGGCCTTAAAGTACTGAGGTGGATTTATCCCAACCAAAGTCTAAAGGACTTACTTGTGGGTGGGGATTAGTGCTTACTAACCTGCTCCTGAAGATGCAGGAGGTCCCTACTCAACTCCTCCCTCCTGGAGCTGCCTGGCACTCAAGCCACGCCTGGCAGTGGCCCCAGCCAGCATGACTGGTGTCCTGTCTGCTTGTGGCTTCTCCTTGCCCTTTTCATACTAACTTCATTTTCTGTTCTAAAAGACATAGATATTTCACAAAAAAAGGATTAGGAAGGAAGACAAATTAGGCACTTTTCATCATATTTGTACTGAAAGTGATGTGTAAAGTGGTTTTGTTGAGAACAACATATGATTTTTGTCCCAGAGCACTAAATGTGAATCTAGACTATTAGAATATAGCCCAGACTCTAGCTCCAATCCACAGCTAGCCTGGAGGTGTGTCATTTTGATGAGCTATTTATCTTTTCTCTCTCTCTCTGTGTGTGTGTCCAATCTCTGCAGCTTAGGGTTCTTCCATTCCATATTTTGGGGCATACTTTGGGCACACTGGACTCAGAGTAACTTTTCTTTATACTTACGTTATTTTTGAGGGCAAGGAGATGTTTTGCTCTTTCTTGACTTCACAGGATTTCAATGTCCTACTTCTTCCTTTAGGTCTAGCCAAACCTCTCACTCTTTCAGCCCAGTACCTCCATGAAGCCATTCCTACTATTCCAGCTTGCTGTCACTTCTCCCATCAGAGGTCCCTCCAGACAGCTTGCCCATCCACAGACTGCATGCACTATCTGTTCCTCCCTACATAACCCCACAGTGGAGCCCAATCTGATTGAGGAAAGAGACAGCATCAGTGGCTCCCTTCTTGCCTGCAAATTCACCCTCACTGAGGACAGGATACCTAGGAAACCCTCAGCCTATATTTATGTTGAAGGAGCTCAGATCTCCTGTTCTGTACATTTTTAAATCATTCATCCTTCTAGAAAGATGTGTTGATCAAAGCGAGCCAGTATGTTTGAACTATTTCTTTGAACAGACTATTATAAATCTCCAGCCCTCATGCACATCCTGTTGATACAATGTCAATCCCGAGGTTACTGATGGTTCCGCACCTCTTCTTTCTTTAGATTGCCTGATGTATGTTCATTTAAATGGGCTGTGGAATGAAGTTGTAGGATAAGCATCTGACATTCTTCCCTTCTAGAAGTGATAAATAGAGCCTGAGCCCAAAATGGACTTGTGGGCTTGATCAAGAATTCTCTATGAAGTTGTGTCTGTTCCACTGCTTGATTCCAAAGAACACACAGCCCCAAACAGCCTCCAGGGCCTGGAGATTGGAGCAGAGAATTCCTTCTCTTATCACAAAGTCTGGCCAGAAGGTCCACCTTTCCAAAGTGTATGAAAATAAGTTATGTCTTAGTCCATTTTGTGCTGCTATCACAGAATACCTGAGATTAGGTAGTATATTGAAAAACTACCTGTTGGGTACTATGTTTGTTACCTGGGTGATGAAATAATCTGTATACTCATCCCTCATAACATGCAATTTACTTATATAACAAGCCTGTGTATATACCCCTGAATCTAAAATAAGTTTTTTTTTTTTGTTTTTTTGTTTTTGTTTTTTTTTTTTTAAAGAACAGATATTTATTTCTTATAGTTCTAGAGGCTGGGAAGTCCAAAGTCGAGGAGACTGCATCATTTGGCAAGGTCCTTTGTGCTGTGCCATCCCATGTCAGAAAGCAGGAGGGCAAGAGAGGGTAAGAGAGAGCAAGCAGGAGAGCAAGAGGGGGTCAAACTCATCCTTTTGTAAGGAAACCACTCTTGCAATGCTGACATTAATCTATACATGAGGATGGTGCCCCATGACACAAACACCTTCTATTAGACCCTACTCTCAACTCTGTTGCATTGGGAATTAAGTTTCTAACACATGTTTTTTGGGGGATACATTCGAACCATAGCAAGTTCTATATAAGAAGTTTTGGAGTTTGGGTTTTCAGCTAGTTTTCCAGGCTTGGTGCAGAAAATCGGTATTCCTTTTATTTTGTTTTGCTGCTGATTTTCCCTCTTCTGTCAGCCCCTGCACAAGCCATGCTCATCCCTGCTGTGCCCTGGTCCAGCCACCTTGCATCAGTCAGTGTTCTTAGTCATCAACAACAGAAACCTGCTCTAGTTAGCTTAAGGAAAAGGAGAATTTATTGACTTCTGATGGACTTTGGATTTATTGACTTCTAATTGATTAGACAAGTCTGATTGGTTGTCCATGTTTATCCCTGCTCTCCCCTAAACTATTCTAAAATGATGGCAAAGGGTTAAAATGTTGTAAATCTACAAGAACAAAGAGTTCATAAGAGGAGACAACAGTGGATAGGTGCTTGGGGCCAGTTTTTGGAAAATAGAAAGTGGATGGAGGGCCAGGCATGGTGGCTCATATTAGCACTTTGAGAGGTTGAGGCAGGAGCATCCCTGAGTCCAGAAGTTCGAGACCAGCCTGGGCAACATAGTGAGACCCCATCTTTACAAAAAATTAAAAAGAAAATTAACCAGGCTTGGTAGCATGTGTCTGTAGTAACAGCTACTGAGGAGGCTGAGGTGGGAGGATCACTTGAGCCCAGGAGGTCAAGGCTGCATTGAGCCAGGATTGTGCCACTGCACTCAGCCTGGGTGATAGAGGGAGACCCTGTCTCAATTTTTAAAAAAGTGGATGGAAGAAGGGTAACTGATGTAGCAGATGCAAGGATGTTACAGTGTTAGCACTTGGTAATAAAGATACTATTGGGAGGTGAGCCTAGTTCTGCCGGCAAACCTCTGAGAGCCTCAGCACCCAGAAACTCCAGAAAGCCCAGGTTAGGCAGGTGGCACAAACCAGGAAAAATTAAGTGGAGATTGACATGTTCGATAGTAGGACCTTTGGCTGCTTCTTCTGACCTGCTCCCAGGATGCCAGCGGCTGGAGTGCTCTCTTCTGGCAGGATATAGTAGGAGTCTTATTTGGAGAAACTGAAGGACTCTGGAGAAAATACCTCCAAATGCTGACATTGGGGAATCTTCCAATGCAAAGGACAGGAAGTCCCCCTATCCACAAGTCACACCGATACCGTTCAGTGAGCTTCTTAATGCTTCATATTAAACATGAAAGGACAATTAAGGATCATTGTGCATTTGAGGAATGTCTTTTATATGAAACAGAGAGTACAACACAAAGGGATACCAAAGGGATCCAGGACAAACTAAATAATGTGAGGAAAAAGAGAAAACTTCAAAAATGCTATTATTAGTCTTAAAGAGATTAAAAAATATGACACTTTTAAGACATGAACAGGTTGCTATGAAAAAGAACGGAGAGCACAAAGCAGCAATTGAAGAGAAACATGATGACTGAAATTTTAAAAGTCCAATTGAAGTAAAGCAAAAAGGCAAAGAGGCATATAATGAGAGAGAAAAGTTGATAAAAATGCATAGCTCAATTTAGAAAGTTTAATATTCTAGTATAAATTCTAGAGCGAGAACAGAAAAAATAGAGAAAAGGCAAATATCAGAGAAATAAGTAACAAAATATTTCAGAGTTAAAGGACATGTGTCTCCAGATTAAAAAGTCCTCCCAACTATGTGGCTCTTACTCAAAGTAGATGAAAAGAACAACCACACCAAGGCACTGGGTAGAGGGGTAGGGCAGGGGGAGAAGGAAGGAAGGAGGAGGAAAAGGCGAAGGAGGGAAGGGGAGGAGGGAGATCAGGTGACATGGAAAGGACAGGAATCAAAATGGCATTAGGACGCTTAAGAGTAACACCAGGCCTGGTGGCTCATGCCTGTAGTCCCAGCACTTTGGGAGGCTAAGGCCTGCAGATCACATGAGCCCAGGAGTTTGAGACTAGGCTGGGCAACATGGCAAAACTCAGTTTCTACAAAAAAATGCAAAAATTAGGCCAGCATAGTGTTGTACACCTGTAATCTCAGCTACTTGGGAGACTGAGGTGAGAGATTGCTTGATCCCGGAGGTCAAGGCTGAAGTGAGTCGTGATCGCACCACTGCACTCCAGTCTGGATGACAGAGTGAAACTCTGTCTAAAAAAAGAAAATAAAAAAAGTAACATCCATACTAGAAGATACTGGAGAGGTGCTATTTCTGAGGAAGAATTAATATTCACATATTCTATATTAAGTGAAGCTATCAATCAATATGATAGCAAAGTTAAAAAATTCATACATGGAAATACTCAAAAACTTATACGCTGTGAATTTTTGCTTAAGAAGTTTCTGTGGTAGGATGGGCTTCAGAAAAAAAAAATAAAGTCAAAA
Organism: Symphalangus syndactylus; assembly: GCF_028878055.3. Taxonomy (NCBI): domain Eukaryota; kingdom Metazoa; phylum Chordata; class Mammalia; order Primates; family Hylobatidae; genus Symphalangus; species Symphalangus syndactylus. The sequence goes on from NC_072426.2 coordinate 88,031,752, forward strand.
CACCAAAAAAAGATAAAAGTAGGCATAATAGCAGTTACAGAGAATCCAACCAGCAGAGCAGAAAGGAAATCTCATGACAGCCCTTGCTCATCCAACTGGAGACCAATTGGTCCACACAGGAGAAGGGAGACAGCTGGAATGGGCTGTCTCCAGGGCTTAAGGAAATGGAAAGCTTATTTTGTTGTGTTGAGCATTTGGAAAAGTACATTATAATATAAATATAATATAATATATAACTACAAATAAATAACTATAAATATAAATAAAACAATTTTGTAGTTATAAATAACTACAAGTTATTTGTAGTTATAAGTAACTACGAGTTATTTGTAGTTATAAGTAACTATGAGTTATTTGTAGTTATAAGTAACTACAAAAGTCAGAGCAATTGTTAATGCAAAAACGCAAAAGTTGTATAAGCAAGGAAATAATATAATCATAGTCTACTATTTGGCTTAGTAGTGAATAGTATCATAACCATAATGGAGTCAATACATTTGATTTAATTTACAAATTGTGATACAGATAGATTGGAAATACTGGGAAGGGAAATGAAAGGATGAGAGGATTAAGAGACCTAAGTCCTCTCTGCAGTATCAGGAAGATAATAGATAGTGCTAAAGTTGATCAACCAAGTATAGCAGTATGAACATGATTAAATATGATTAAGAAATGTGGAAGTAAATCCCAAAGAAACAGATGAAAGAGTTAGAAGTGTTTGCCTCTGGGGAGCAGGACTGGGAGTGGCATTAGGACCAGGGACTGCCATTTGTCAATAGAAGGCTTTTAATTCTGCCTTTTAAAAATTAAGATTTAGTATAGAATAATAGGCTTAGAAACTATTGTCTGTAATTGTAACATTGCGCTTTGAAATTACTCAGTTTATTCTCCCTTTTAAAACATTTGATTATACTCTTATACGGCACATGGCTCTTGCCAGTTTTTGATATTCAAATTTTAAAAATAAATATTATTTTCCCTATTGTTTGTACAAAGTTTTAGAATGGAGTTAATAAGAAATAAAAGTAATTTATTCAAATGACACTGGTCAACTCACAGAGGTGGGGTGAATGCTGGAGAATTAGGCCCAGAAAGCCATGGGAGGCTGGATGGAACAGATGTTGCTGAGGTTACCCTGGGTCAGTCTGGATAAGATACCTTCGGTGGACCCCAACACTGCTGTTCTCATGGGGAGTGAGTTAGACCTTTGAGTCACTATCTCAAGATTCAAGGGGGTCTGCTGTGCTAAGCCTAGGTCCTATGCTGGCCTTGCACACAATGGGCATCTCCACACACCAAAGACTCTCTAATATGGTGTAGACAAAATCCTACAACTGTTTCTCACACACCCCCATGTGGGATACCCTTTCCTTTTCTCCCAAACCACTGGATTCCTCAAACTATTGGGAACCTGCCCCCATAGCATTTTCGAACATATTGAGACCCAAGCATCAGTCTTGTCTATCTCCCAGACTTTGCAGATGAAAAAACAATGAAATCCAGGGAGTTTAAAAGCGAAAGAGTAAAAGCAAGAACTAGGTTTGGAGTCCTCTTCACATATATTTCCCTGGTTGATCAAACAGGGTGCTAGTCTGATAAAGTTTACCTTTGCTCACGATCTAAGGTGAAGAGGGTAATGTTGGAAGACAAGAAGAGGTTCCAAAGTATTCTGAATGGTTTGTGTAGAGCAGTGAACTGATTCCAGTAACATGACATTTACAAGGATAAAGATGAATGCTTCCAGTGAGGCCAGGGAACCCCCTGAACCAGTACAAGGAATGTAGGTGTATGTGTGTGTATAACTCCTTATTTTAGAAATACATCCCTGGGGCTTGAAAGTGGGGCAACTGGGTGTGAGCTGTGCTGTCCCCAGGAATATGAGGGCGCCACAATAGCAAATCAATCGTGGTGCAAGGGGGAAAGGGAGCTTCCTGTCGTGCCACTTTCGGACTGGCTCCCAGCCTTCACAGGTCACCAGTTCTGCAGCTGGAGTGACTTGGTGTCTGCAGCCCAAGCCTGCCAGTGCCGATTCCCACACTGGAGGACGGGGACTGTGCAGGCTGCCTTGCTGCTGCATAACCTGCCTTGTCCTTGCAGACCTTTCCCTTTTGCCTGAGCGAAGCCCTTGCCCTATCCCTGTCCGCTCCTGTGATTACTCATCTCTCCCAAACTTTATGTCTTTATGTAAGGGTTTTAGAGATGCAATCTTGCTATATTGCCCAGGCTGGTCTCAAGCTCCCAGCCCTAAACAATCCTCCGCCTTCTCCAGAGCAGCTGGATCACAGGTGTGAGCCACCACACCTGGTCTCTCCCAAACTGTTAAGATTGTCCTCTCCAACTTCCTGCTGCCTGAGGGAGTTTAGTGGGATGAATCATCATCTTCCTCATTGAGCCTATCCAGCGTCTGTCTTTATGCAGCTGCATCTGGAAGTCACATCAAGTTCCTTTTTCTCCTTGTACCTCACTCAGTTTTCAACCTATGACTCCATCCCATCAATGTTTTCTTTCTAAACGCTTTAAGCTCCATCCTTTTCTTCCTGGGCCAATGCCCCATACCCTGCTCTTGTCCTTATTGCCTCTTTTCTGGACTATTGTAACTACTTTTCAGCAGATTTTTTAAATGCTCTCGCTTGTGAAATTCACCTCCATATGGCCAGGCTGGCCTATCTGGAATCCAGATCTGACCATACTCTTCCATCCTAACTTCTTTCCATGCATGCCCAAGGCTGCATCTCCATTTACCTGATTCTGTTCCTGTTGTAACCTCAGTGTCCTGTGAAATATTAATGTGTTTCTTGAACAAAGAAAGTAAATATTCTGGGGAGGTTCGTTTGAAAAATAAACACCGGGTACAGCCAATTTTGACAAGTTTCTGTGAAAAGAAGACTTGTTTGTTTAGTATGCTTTGTCATTCTCAAGCTGGAGATATAAATGCAGTATATCTCCAACTTTCCCACGATTTTTTTTTTTTTTACAAGAAACTTTACATCGTCTCCTAAGACCCTCCCATCCCGTGGAACACAATCTGGAAACTCCCAGCTTATGGGGTAAAAGCCAGGCTCTGCTGCCTGGCAGAAGACCCTGTTGACTGGGACCTGGTAATGTTTCAGGTAATAATTCATGTCTCATGCCACTGATCCTCCCACCTCAGTATTAAGCTATGGGGTGGCCAACAGTGGAGATATATCATGTGCACATTTAACTCACAGTCCATTGGTTCTCAGGCCAGATGATGCCACATCTGCCTCAATAGGCAGTTGGCATAGTGAAGCCTGACATAGTTTGTGCCAGGACCTGCTGGGGAGAGTGCGTGCATGGTCTAGAGGGCTTCTCACGTGGTCAGCTTGCCCACACACTTCCTGTCCTAACTTGCAAGGCAGGAAGAGTTTCCAAAGTTGTCTGAGCATTGAATTAGAGCAGTGGCCTGAGAGAACAGGGCTAGGTAAGCAGGTGATGATTTAGTCAATACACTCAGGGAAGAAAATGAAGCTCTAATTGAGGACTGTAGAGAAATAGTGATTGATAAAGGTTAGGGGAACAGATACAGGGTTCTTTACACAAATGATGTTTTCTGTACCATTTCATATCCATGAATTAAGAAATCTTTATGGCTAATTTTGTCTAATTGATTTTCGCCTCATCTGGTAACTTTAGATTCAAATCCTCACTCACACGATATGAAGATGTGGCTCCACCACCGTCCCTACAAGTTGAATGCCCTTTCACACCTCCAGACTTCTGCACACTGTCTCCTTAGAAGCCCTGTATCACAGTTTTCTCTCTAAGCCAAGTCATTCTGTGGCTGGGGCCTTTTCAGGTGCTTTGTGCTGGCAATGGGGTGGGCGTTGGGCAGGTGGGCCACACCCCTGAGGACTAAGAGCAGGCATCTTTGGTTTCTGATTCTGTTTCTACCTTCTATAAGGGCCAAATGCAATTTTCTGGCTTCCTGTGAGGTCCCCAAGAGCTTTGGGGAAAAACTAAGCTCCTGGCCATTCCCAGGTCTGGGACCCAACTGCATGGGGGCTTTGTGCTTGGAGAGGGGCTATCTTAAAGTGAAGCAAAAATTACATTGTGGATGCTAAAAATAGGTTCCTTCTCCCCACACTCTCTTATTGCTGAATTTGCAATATCCTCTCTTCCTTACTCTCTAAGACCTCAGAGCCCCCCCATGGTCTCTCAGTCACTTTCTGTGGAGCCAGAGTCCCAAACTGAGTGCCGAGGTGGCCGAGGTAAGAGGTAAGCAACCGTTTATGCCCCAGCTGTCGCACCATCCACCTCTCCTCCTCCAGTGCACTGGCCACCTCCCCTAGTTTTCCCATGTCACAAATCCAGAGACTTGTTTCCTGACAGTTTCTGGGCCAGGAGTTCCTGCCTAGCACCATGAGGTAGAAGAAGCTTATGTCACCAGAACTAAAAAGCAGATATTTTTCTTTCTATTCCATTCTCCAAAAAGTCAGGCTCGTAAAAAAGAATACAAATTTTACTCAGCAGGTCTTATCAGCTCGTAAGGAATTGCTACTTTCAACTTTATTGCCTTAAAAAGAATTTACATGTTTCCATCTTTTAAAAATGATTTGGGTTGAGGGAAGGAATTCGATTCATGTGCAGAAGTGGCTTGCCTGAACATGGTTTGAAGGGGTCACGGCATTAACCTTGAATGCTAATGCTTTAATTGAGCAGCTGGGAAGATGTAGCTATTCTTCCAGCGGATGTCCCCGCTGTGGGTCAGGGGCTCTGAGACTGACAGCTGCACTGGGAGGGAGGGACTCTCCTGTCCAAAATGGCTCCACACCCTCCTTCAGCAGTATCTGATGCTATGGTGCCTGGAGTTGGTCTTTGGATGCAGGCAGCAGCTTCTCAAGCTCCAGTATGAACGTGAATGTTTTCTCCTCCCTCCCTCCAGCGGGAGGGAGGAGAAAACATTTCTAATCAGTTTTGGACTTTGCTTGTATTTGAAAATCACTTGAAGCTGGAGCTGAACAGCAGAGTGTTTGAGAAATGGCTCAGCACAGCCATCTGCCACCCCAGGGCCATGTCCCCTGCCCTCAGGGACCGAGTCATGAGATTGTTCACAGTGCACACTGCAGAGGCTGGTGGCTGCCCCCGCCTAACCAGGGTGGGCATAAAGAATCTCAGAAGTGATTTGTTCCACTGTACATCCAGGTCCTCAAAAGAAGTTGTGTGACAGCATCCATGTAGCCAAAGGCCTGAATGCCTTGCTCCTCTGTGAGACAAGATCGTATAGAAAAGCTGGGCTCCATTGCCTCCCATCAGGACATAGCCTGAATGCCTGTAAGAGCGAGAACATGGGGGGTCTTATTTGGTTTCTGTGCCCTCCAGGTGGCAGGGAAATTATGGACCATTGATTAAAATCCAAGTATCCATTGGCCAATACTCATTGGCGCTGCCTGGCTTCACTTCTCCAAGTTGATCTTATTAAACAGATCGTGCCTGTGAGCAGGCTCCATTTCATTTTTCTGCTGATATTAACGTTTCCTTATAAATTGTCCACATGTAGCATATTCTCACTTTTTATTATAGTAAATTGCACTCCCTGCACAGCCCTGGAAGCTGCCTCTATTTCATCTGAAGGATCCACAAATGATCTGTAATGAATCTTCATTCCCCCGGGGCTCTGAGCGGGCGCTTCTGCCATCCACACGAACAGAGAAGGCAGTTCAGACTGGCTGTCGAGCTCAGACTTAGTCAACAAGAAGGACTGAGGCCAGCGAGGTCTAATGATTTACTAGAAATTGTTCACGTCTATCAGAATTTTACATGAATTTAGTCAATTATGCTTTCTTTCTTTCTTGTTGTTCCATAGCAACATAATAGTTTTTCAGAGATCTGAGCCAATGTCAAAAAAGTCTAATGCTGAACACTCGCTCTTCCAGTGAACTCTCTTTCAGTAATATCTTTTTAAATGTCATTGATTGACCAAACTAGTCCAGAACTTACTGTGTTGTTAGGCATGATATATGGGAACTAGCATCAGGAGGATCAACACTCAGTACAAATGAAGAAACAATTGTATCCTGGAGGAAAAGCTCTAGAATTTGATCATGTTTCCATCAGCTCCTAAAGGTCACGGCATCTTGCATTCCTCTACTTTAAGTTCACTTTGTTTCTTTCTCAGATCCTCTCAGATTTGTAGAAAGGGGATGTTAATTGCAAATACAGGCAGCACTCACTTTGCATGGCACAACGTTAACCAAAAATCAAGTGTATAATCAAGTTCGTGCAAAGTGAGGACACTAGTTCCATATGCACGGGTTTTGCTTACCACAGTACCATGCACCATGCAAAGCAAAGGCCACCCGTACATTCATATTCTTTTTAACTGTAGTAAGGTTTCTATTTATGCTCCTGGCCTTCCTTCTACTCAGCCCTCGGAATGTGAATCACTCATTCATTCATTCTGTAGGCACATTTTGAAGTTCACTGTCTGCCAGGTGCTCTGTCCCACAAGTGGCTTCATGGTAATTAGACCAGGCTTTGGCCTCCAGGAGCTCACTTCCTAGTGAGGGACTAGAGGCTACTCCCCGTATGCAAAAAAATCCTTTGGCAACCAGAGGTGCACGTGATCCAAGAATTTTGAAAGGGGGTGACAGGAAACTCTGGAAACCAGGATCAGACTTTGCAGAAGGCCCTGTAGCTCTCCAGGCCCCCACTAACCAGTCACCACTATCACTGTCACCTGAATCACCTTCTGGCTTAGCTGTTGTTTTTGCACTAAACACCTATGAAAGGTGCAGAGATTGTGTTTTGTCTTTTCTTGGTGCCCAAGTCAGTGGAACATGGTAGAAACCATATGAGTTTTGCATTGGAAAGTCTTGGTTACACTGACTTTCTGGGAGACTTTGGGAAAATCACTTCATCCTTCTGAGTCTTGGTTTTTCCATTTGTAGGCTGCAGCTCAGTAGCCTCTTTCAGTAGGCCGTTGTGAGGGCTCAGGGAGGGATCGTGTGTAGAGGGCTTAGCTCAGGGTCTGGGCTGGATGAGCTGTTCTGTAAATGCCAGCGATTGCCCCCAGCCTACAACCAGCCTTCCATTCCAGCCTTTCCCAGCCAGTGCTTTCGCTGAACTCCTAAGTGGCAGGTTCAGCTTTTTCCCAGGAAAACAGCCCTCTCAGCCTCCCCTAGAGCTGTGGTTTAGTGCTTCACAGGGTAAATTCTGATACAGCTTTCTCAGATGGCTTTCCTAGAGCTGGGAGTGATTGCCTTGTCTCCACCATCCTTCAGTGACCTAAGCCCATGCACTCCCCCATGTTCAACTGCTTCTCCCTGTGCCCAGATGGGGTGTTTCCTGTTCCTGCCAAGGGTGGGGGCCTTGGACTTCAAGGATCCTCGAGCAAAGAGATGGGTGAGATGGGAACAGATGACCTTCAGGAGGGGCTGAGTCCTGGGAAATGCTTGGGAGAAAACACTGGAAAAGAGACCTTCTGGGATCCAAGATTCCCCAGTGGGATCTAAGAATAAGGATGGAGCCAGAATTAGGAGTCGTGGGAGATGAAGAGAACTTCAGGGCAGTTTTCTGGTGAACACAAAGACCAAAGAGGCTCCAGTGACAAGGCTGGGGCAAGGAGAAGCAGCTGAGCCAGCATCTTGGGACGTTTTTCCAAGCAGGCAGGCCCCCAGGAGACACAGGGTGGCTGAGAAAGTTCTGTGATAACCGCTCTTTAGGGATTTCCTTATGCTTCCCGGCATAACTTCTGAAACTCGGGCCTCCTGGTGTCTGCTTTGCTGATTTCCTTTTAAACGGGCTCTTCAAATAATCCATCCTCCCGCAGCTAGCTACACCCCTTCCTTGCAAATGGAGGGGCGTTGCGCTCCTGCATGCTTTGGAGGGGTGACATTGCACAGAGAGCATTGTTCCTAAATGACATGTTGTTGCAAAGGCAGCGGTGGGCCTTTAACGTGAGCTCAATATCTGTCCTTGGGAAAGTGCCAGGCCCTGGGCTCCACGGGGGGAATGTTCCCAAATGTTAGAGTTGGGGTTTTAAAAAGATGCTAATTGCTGACAAGCTTTCGTTATCTCAGGCTCCCAGTGTTGGGGGGCTGCCTAGATAAGTGGTCAACAATTAACACATACATAAATAATGGCTGGCATTTGCACTTTGTAAAATAAATCCTCAGCGATGTTGTTGGAAGGTTTCCATGTGGAGGTTTTTGCCACTCCATTTACTATTCCTTTAGGCCAAGATAAAGAGAAACAGTCTCACACTTAAGAAATGCAAGTGGAATAATGGTCTCAGGCTTACGAGAACAAGTTAACCTGGAGAAGGACAGCACCGTGGCTTGTAATGGTGTTTTCTCAGACATGAGAAAAAAGACCATTTTGTTCCCATTGTTACGGGGCCAGGTTCAGACCCAAAAGCTTTTTCAGACAGTTATCTGGGGCTTTCAGAGAGCAGCATGACCAAAGGAAAGAACACAGGCTTTGGAGACAGTTGGGCCGTAGTTCAAATCTAACCTCTGCTGAATACTGGCTAAGGGACCTTCTGCAAGATATGAATCTAGATCGAGGTCTCAGTTCCCCATCTGTGAAGCAGGGATAAGAACACTGCATGGCTTGTTAAGTTGTTGGGAGTAAATGAGGTGTGTGGGTTGTGAAGCAGAGGAGATGTTGTATTGAAGTATCTTGGGGGGTGGTTAATAAAAGCAAGCTCTCGTCGCCCTTGGAAATGGCTCCAATTTAGTCTTGAGTGAAAAGCCAAGGACACAGAGGAAGGGGACCCAGACTGGAGATGCCTCCTCCAGTGCGCTCAGCCTCACTGTCTTCTCTACTTCCTTCTAGGTTCTTGGATATTCGAACTGATCCTCACCACCATATGGTCCAGGGGCAGCTGTCAGCTCTCCCCAGCACCAGTCTAGGAGAGCCGCCTCCACCCTTGACATTCTTGTCAGTGCTCAGGGACTCCTTTCTGTGCAGAGTCGGTTTGGAAGCTGGGAGCCAGTGCTTGGCCCACATCTGTTTCCCTATGAAAATCGTGAGATCAGGGTGGCCAGAGCAGGACCCAAATGTCCTCTGGCCCTCAGTGGGCCTGCAGAATGGCCTGTTGGTGTCCTGTGTCACTTACAACTCAGCTCTCGGGTGTCACTGGGAAAAGGCACCTGAGGTTCAGATTGGGGCTGTTGCTCTTGAGCAGGGAGACACATTCCCTTCCACAGTCGGCTCCCCAGGCGTGGGAAGAACAGCCGCCTTCGGCCTTCTTTAGCTGGAGTTTGCCTATAACAGCATACTTTTTTTTTCCAGAGGGTGGAATGTGGGTGTCAAGATGTGGATGTACACATAAGTCAACACACGTGTGGACACTCAGCTGTGCCTTTTACCCCTGGCTGGCTGCACCCAGCCTCCCAGCTGTCTCATGCGCCAGTCACCACCATCAGCATCTGCTGTCTCCTCCATTCAAATGGGGCTAGAAGAGAAGTCAGCTGGATGCTTTGCAACTTCTTACATCCTTAACTCTCCTTCTGAAGTTCTGTATTTGCCAATGTATCATGGCCACAGGAGCCAGGCAGATGGGCCCAGTGGTTTGGCTAGGTCTCGTGGAATTCACAGCAACTTAGAGGGGTGCAGGCATCTGGCCACCACAGCAGTTCCTTTGGGCTTATTGGGTCCTAGTTCCCAGCTCCCACGGGGTTTGTGTCCCCCAGCCACAGTGTCTAGCTTCAGGAGGGAAGTCTAACTGCAGACTGCAGAGAACCAGCCACCCCACCTGCTGGGAGCCCACCCTGAGCAGGAGGCCAGCCCCCCTTCCATCCCTGCCCACAGGATACAGGGGCTGCCCTTTGCTTGTCTGACTGGGTCATCACTTCCGTGCTGATGCCCATAGCATTATGCAGCTCGATCCACACTGTGGCCAAGATGGGAGGGAAGCACCATGTCCTTCTGCCTTGAAGGGCAGCACATGGAGGTGGCGGTGCCCACCACTTTGCAAAGTTGTATTGATTGTTGGTCTTTTTGCCACTGGTGTCTCCATGATGGCAGAGATGAGGCTCCTGGTTCACTCCCCTACCCAGGAGAATTAGGATGGCCTGTTGGGGTTGGGTGGGCTCTGCTGTTGAATGAAGGAAGGAATGAATGAATGAGGGATTATGCACTTGTACACATTCAAGAGACCATCGAAGCAAGAGCAGGCTGGAGACTCCAGTAGAAGGAACGGGAGGAACTTTGTGCTGACTGATCATCTGTAATGAGTTCCTTCCTGGGCTGGAAGGATCACCTGTAATTTCATTTGACTCTCACAATAACCCTAAGTGGGAGGTGTTTGTCTCAAGTTGGCTTCGCAGAAGTAGACTTGGAGATGAATTTTTGTGTGTGACAATGATTTATTAAAAATTATGGGGAATTAAAAAAAGAAAGACAGCAGGGAAGTGGGGACTTGGAACAGGAACATAAAGGAAGCCAAACAAGGTGATTTTGGCTCCATCCTGAAACAGCTGAGATCACACTCTGGAGAAGTCCCCAGTAGGGAGCAAGGCAGCTGGGATTTGTTTTCATGGCACTCTGGGTCCCTGGTTAGGGGTGTGCATTCCAAGGCACCGTGAGTGCCAAGCAGGGTTCAGGCAGCCTGAATTGGGGGTGTTGGCTGTTGGGAGTGAACAAACATGCTGAGTCAGTGTAATAAAAAATGCTAACAGGATTCACAGGGACTGTGGGCAGAGCCCCCTGTAGCACTGTTGGTATTCAAATGCCTTATGGGTGTGGAAACTGCAGCTCAGAGAAGTGAAAAGGCTCACCCAGGAGCACTCAGCCAGGAAGTGGCAGAACTGGGATTCCAATGTACTCTGCCTGCCTGCTGGAACTCTCTATAGTGTTCTCACTCTGCAGACGAAAGGGAGGACTTGCCTCCACCTGCTGCAGATGTAGCTGGAGAGGAAAAGGGAAAGGGCAGCACTTAGAAGGGGAATTAGTGGTGCTGGGAGGGACATTGCCCACTGGGGTGTGAGCATTTAGGTCTCTTCCCACAGAGCTGGCAGCCCTCCAGTAATTGCTGGAGTGGCGCAGGGTGATGGGGGACAGGGGGAGGCAGGCAGTGTTCCTGCTAAATCTGCTGTAGCTTCTCCTTCTCTCCATCTATCTCAGCCTCTGTGCGAGTGGCACCCTCTGGAAAAGGCTGCAGAAAAGCACTGTTTATCTCCATGTGGGGAAAAGAGGCTTAACAAATTAGCTGATGCTTAATTGGTGAGGAAAAGTAGGACAGAAAAGTTGACCAGTTGTCCTGTGGGGTTTTCTGATCAATTGTCTCCACCAGTATCTTCCCTGCATGGGTCCGATACTAGGTGGAAGTACTTCTTAGGGTGGCCAAGGCTCCCACCTGCTCCCTGGGGTTTCCCAGCAACTGAGTCAGGTTGTCTGCAGTGCTGGCTTCTTCCAGGACAAGCAGAGAACCTCTCACTTGCACAGGTATACCCAGACCTTCCGATTCACAGAACTACATATTCTGAAGCAGGGTTCTCAGCCCCTGAAGCCAAGAGGAAGAGTCAGAGCTCTGAAACAGCACAGGACCTCAGACACAGCACAATTACCAGTGAATTAGGATCCCTAGCAGTGGGGCCTGGGGACCCTCTTTTTTAAAGCTCCCTAGGAGGTTTTTAAACACAGCCAGACTGGAGAATCATTGCTGAAGAATGTCAGTGCATGATAAAGCTTTACCTCTCACAAATGGTCAACCTTCTTAGAATACACGGCACTGTAAAGAGAGCACTGCTCACCTTCTGCTCAGGCACTTCCTGGGATGGGATGTCGCTACTCCTGAGGCACCCCATTTCATCTTGAATGACTTGGAAAGTCAGAAAGTTGTCTCCTATATTGAATTGATATCTGTCTCCTGATTATGGGAGCCATTGGCTCTAGGTCAACACTCAGAGGATGCACAGAGCAATTCCAATCTCTCTTGCACATGACAATTTAAAGACACCTGTACTGTCCCACTTGTAAGCATCCCTGATCACTTTAACTGTCCCTCTCCATGACTGGGCTATAGTGTGCATTGTCCTTCATCAAGTGGGGTGACCTGGTTAGGTCAACCCCTCAAGGGGTGGAACAAACTCCTCCCACACCCTCCTTTCAATGAGTTGAGCTAGAGCCCAGCAATGTGCTTTTACATACCTTGGGAGACGGTAAGGGGCAAGTGTTATCTACATTTTACAAAGGAACAGAGACCAGAGTGGTTAAGTGACAGCTGGGTGGAGGCAGTCTCCTTTGGTTTTTCCTCAAGAGTGTTGCTTTCAAACTTCATTTCCCCATTTGCCCTTCTGCTCCTGGAGACTGAGTGTAGGGCCTTGAGTTTGGCCTTGCTAAACCACAAGTCTTTAGATTCAGTTGTGTTCCAGCCACTGAGATGTTATGACATCCTCCAGATTTGCATCTGTGCACATTTGATAAGAGTATTGCCAGTGTCTTCCACATGAGTGTCAAGGAAATGTTGAATTGTTGGGAATCGAGGTGAGCTAGAGCCCAGCGATGCACTCAGAGCATTCTCAGCCCACCCTGTCTCCACTTCTCCCTCCACCTCTTCATCAGTGCTTCCAGGCTTTTGAAGACCTCCCTGAAAGTCTGCGTGTTGATAGGAGAGAGGCCCTGGACGGGGTGGCTGAGACTCCATGCTGAAGTATCCTCCTTTCTCTATCCTGACTGAAGGTTCCTTTGAGCTTTGGCTCTTTAGCCCTTGCAGCTTCTCTGGAGAGAGCCCGGTTGACTGAGTTTGTAGAAAGGGGAGGAAAGTGTCTTTAGGATATAGCCTTGTAGCATACCCAGGTACATGGCTTAGCATCCCTTGCAGCCTCTTTTCTTTCCAGTGCAAGAGAGGTGCACCCTGTGCATGACAGTTTGCAGGCTGCAGCACCATGCAGACCTAGGGTCATTGGTGGGGTCGTTGGCACAGGCCCTGACACCTCCAAGCCTCATTTGTTGGGAGTGAGTCAGATCTCTATGTACTGATGAGGAAAGATATTCGTGTTACATTGATAAATCAAAAACTAGAGTCTTAACTGGATGTGTGTTTCATAGTCTGATTTTAATGAAAACACTTGTCTGATATCTATTTGTAGCTATTTACTTGTGGAGGTAACTGTAAAATCTTCTAGAAGGTGACACCTCAAACAACATTTAGAGGGTAAATTTGGAGGGATAAAGGGGGAATTTTCACTACAGCAGCATAGTTTTTTTAATGGGATGGGATTATGGGATGTTGAGCATTTTTATTTTTCAGCATTTTTTTTGATAAAAGGAATAATAAAATTACATTACAAACAAAAAAACAGACTCCAATCTGATAGCTCTTGTCCAGGTTCATAGTCAGCCTGGCTCAGTGCCCAGGCTCAGCAAGCACTTGGCACCTGCTCACGGGATGTATTCATACGGGACATGCTTGGAAACCATCAGTCTCTTCCAATTCTTCCAATCTGTTGGCTTTCCAATTGAAGGAGAGGGAAAGCACTCATAAACACATACAGGAAACAAAATAATTAACTGAGTTCTGTCTGCCTCAGCCTTCCACTTCATTTGCATAATCAACAATGTTTACTGAATACCTGCTGTGTGCTGGTTACAGCTATTGGGACACAGCTGTGACCTAGGAGATGTGGCCTTTGACATAATGGCAGAGGAGATGGACAATAAGAAATATTCTAGCAGAGGAGACAGACAATAAGAAATAAGTAAACTGATAGCCATTCAAGCACAAAGATCGCAAGTGCCATGAAGAAACAGAACAAAACACTGTAATAGAGAGTTACGGGATGGGGCTACGGCCTAGGAGCTACAAAGAGCCTTGTTCTATGGATCCTAAAGAACTGAAGGAAGCTCGGAGCCCCAGAGCTGCTGTGAGCTGCTGTCTTCCTGAATGTCACTCAGTACAGCTGGACTAGACAAGCCCCCATAAATCCCTCGTTCCAGTTTCCTGATTCTGTAGCCTGGAGTAATCATAACACTCATCCCCTAAGCGCCCCTGCAGAAAGGTGTTTGCAGGCATTCCTAGGGAAGGGAGGCTGTGCCTGTGCCTGTGACCCTGTGCTGCCTGCAGGAACCCGAGCGTCTAATCTTGCTCTGGGCTGGTGCAGGAGAGCGTGGAGGGAGAGCAGGAAATCAGATGTCTGTGTTCAGATGAAGCTTCTTGCAGCTAAGGCAGCCAGAGCAGGCCCCAGGGGGATGGCATGTTTTGTGAGGAAAATATTCTCCAAGAACAATGTTTATAAAACTCTGTCTCGGCAATCATCCTGTGTCTGCCAGCTTCTGTCTTGCTTCCGTTCATGTTCGTTCTTTTTCTCTCTGCAGGCCGTGGAGACCAACCTGGCTTCCAAGGACAGCCACTGGGTCTTTGTGAATGAGGTAAGGGCTCTAGAAATGTGATGAGCATGGCCTGGACTGAGCCCCTAGCCCCTTGTAAAGCTCAGCGTGATCCTTTTCGGTTCCATTCTGACTTAGGGGGCTGTCGTGAATCCTGGGGCTCCACCTAGCCCAGGCAAGAACTCAAAGAGTTGAACTTGACCTAGCAGGGTGCTCACCTGGCAGGTGGGAACCAGAGAAAGAATCCTGACCTGGGTCCATGAGGAAGTCAAAAGTCAGAGGGCAGTGGTCGCAGGGATGAGGTGTGCTAGGTAAGGTGAGGCGGCCAGTGGGAGCCACGGGCCGGAGCAATTAGGGCAGGTCATGAATTGGGATGCAGAGGGGGTGGGGCAAAGGAATGAGTAGGAGAGGAAGGCTGAATTTCATGCAAGATGGTAAGGGTGTGCATGAGTGTGAGCAAGAGTGTGTATGCAGGGTGTGCACATGCATGCGAGAGTGTGAATCCAGGTGTGTGTGTATGTCTGTGTTTATGATGTGAGTGTGTATGTGTGTTTGTGTATGAGTTGTGTGGTGTGTAGGTGTGAGTGTGTGAACATGCATGTTTGTGGATGTGTCTGTGTGAAGGTGTGTGTATATATGTGTGTGGATGTGTTTGAGTGTGTGACAGGTATGTGCATGCATGTGCAAGTCTATGTGTGTGTATATGTGTGTCTGTGTGTGTGCATGTATAAATGTATGAGTGTGAATATGTGTGTGGTTGTGCATGTACAAATGTGTATGTGTCTTTGTGCGTGAATTGAATGTGTTGAGTGTATGTACAGGGGTGTGCATGTGCAAATTTTATGTGTGCATATGAGTGTGTATGTATGTATGAGTGTGTGTGCATGAGTGTGTATACGTGAGTTTGTGTATGTATATGTTTGGGTGTGTATGTATGAAAGTGCATATATCTGTATATGAGTTTGTGTGAATGCTGTGTGAGTTGTATGTGCATGTGTGTGTGTAAGTATGTTTGTGTGTGCAACCAGTACGTGTAGGGATAAGTGTACCCATGTAAAGGGAGTAAATAGAAAGTCTCTCCCATGACTGACCATCCCACCAGTTTGGCCCCAGGGAGGAATGGCAACACCAGGGATCATGGTGGCCTGGCCTGCTTTTCATTACTTGTACCCTGTCTGGCCCTGGCCTCCTCCACGCTGCAGGCATTGCATGAGAGTGGCCTGAAATCACACACCCTAGCTTTCCCAAAGAATCCCCTCTGCCCACATGTCCTTTCAGGGGCACTGACCGGGGTGGCCTGTGTGACCTCAGTGTGCTATATTCACTGAAAGCTGACTCAGAATGTGTTTCTGTTGCAAGCTTTCATCATGGCTATGGCCTTCAGCTGCTCCTAATCAGCTGATCAATTTCTAATGGCTTCATTCTGGAAGATGCAGGTTTATTATGTAGGTAATTCATTATTTTATGATGTCTGTTTCCTCATTAGTTCCTTGCTAATATGGCTGAAATAGTCTTGGGTGGCTTATATTAATAATTGTGCAGGTAGTATCAGATTGTAACTACTTGCAAAGTCCACTTTTAGTAGATTTTCCTCCATGAATTCACATCTTGTTAGCTCCATGTCCACAGAGGCCAGTTGGGGACGTGCAGTAACTGTCCATTTACCGTGGGGTGCAGGTGGTTGTGCTGGTAATTAGAAGGGACATGACTGCCGCCTCCTGTTTTCAGAGCCTGTGAGAGGCTGCCTTGATCCTTGAGAAGTTTGGATTCTCTGGGGTTTGCTGACTTCTCTGTGGCTCTTCACAGTCCAGTTTTCCTTTGTTCCAAAGAAACGATGCATTCCATGTGCCCCTGAAGTCAAATGTCTGATGCTGGTTTTACTTTTTTGATGAATCCTCCAAATTGGATAGCCAGTGTTTCTCTGTTGCCAGTCTTCAAAAGAATTGCTCTGCTTTTACATTCCTAACCTGTTTTCTTTTCTTTCTCCAAATCCCCACCCACCCTCAGGGGCCCCCTGTCTGTCCCTCTTGACTCAGTCTTCAGGGCTGGAGTTAACTTCAGACTAACCAGTGTGCGGTGCCCCTAGGGCATTCTATACTGGTAGGCACATTGGCATTACTGGGGCAGCTGGAACCCAGGGCTTAGTGTCATCAGGAGGAGTCAGGTATGGGGTATACCTGTTGGAGCCACACTGGAGCGGCTTCTACTGAGAGGATGGCAGTGTCTCACCATGGCCAGCAGCGTACCCTGCACCAGCCTGGCAGCGCATACGGATGGTGCGAGTATCTCTGAGCTGAGTGTGTCCTCCTCCAAATGTGAGGGGCCTCCAGGGAGCCCCAGCTTCCTCCTTTCTTGGCTTCCTTTTCTATGAGGCAAGGGACAACATCTAATATTTCTTTTTTTATTTTTTGAGACTGAAGTCTTGTTCTGTTGCCCAGGCTGGAGTGCAGTGATGCAATCTCAGCTCGCTGCAACTTCCGCCTCCCAGGCTCAAGCAATTCTCCTGCCTCAGCCTCCTGAGTAGCTGGGACTACAGGCGTGTGCCAGCTCGCCCAGCTAATTTTTGTATTTTTAGTATGGCAGGGTTTTACCATGTTGGCCAGGCTGGCTTCAAACTCCCGACCTCAAGTGATCTGCCCTCCTCAGCCTCCCAAAGTGCTGGGGTTACAGGCGTGAGCCACCATGCCCAGCCAGCTAATATTTCTTAATCACCTACTATGTGCCAGGCACTTGTCAGTGCATTTGTTACCTTCTTAGTCCTTATCAACAGCCCTGTGTGGCGGTTGTCATCATCCCCATTTTGCAGATGGGAAAACAGAGTCTCTAGAGGTTAAATCACTTGCCCAAGGTCATGCAGCTATTAATGGTGTATCTGGGATCCTATCTGAGGACTGTCTGGCTCCACAATTTTTCCATCAAACAGTAGCTTCACGCACATGGTCTTGGCAAAGATCCCTAACTCACGGTCAGTATGTGATTCAGTGAAGCCAGTCAGTGGGGGTCAGGTATGCATACTGACAGGGAATACTCTTGGGCTCCAGCTCAGGGACTTTTTTGAAGTCTTCTATCAGAAGGTAGGGCCTGTTGGAAAGCTTTCACCCAGGCACCCCAGGGTAGCCTCTGGTTAAGGACGGTGGTGTTTTCCAAATTACATGTAGGCTTATCCTTAGGATTCGGCTATACTCAGGACTACTGTTTCTGGTTTCAGCGTGGCCCCAATTGAACACAAAAGTCCTGTTATTCTTATTATAATGTGATATCATTTTAGGCTTTGCTCAATTTTTTTTTTTTTTTTTTTTTTTTTTGAGACAGAGTCTCGCTCTCGCCCAGGCTGGAGTGGAGTGGCATCATCTCGGCTCACTGCAAGCTCCGCCTCCCGAGTTCACGCCATGCTCCTGCCTCAGCCTCCTGCGTAGCTGGGACTACAGGCGCCGGCCACCTCGCCCGGCTAATTTTTTGTATTTTTAGTAGAGATGGGGTTTCACCATGTTAGCCAGGATGGTCTCGATCTCCTGACCTCGTGATCTGCCCGCCTTGGCCTCCCAAAGTGCTGGGGTTATAGGCGTGAGCCACTGCGCCCGGCCTTTGCTCAATTTTTAAGCTATCCAAGTATAGAGCCACAGACAAATGGTTTTCCAGCCACCTTCCTGTTTGTCTTATATGATCACTAGAGATAAAATAAGGGGAAAAGAAAGAAAAAAAGAGAGTCAGGGGCAGGCATTTACTGGCTCACTTTCCAACATGCTCCAGAATTCAGCTGCTTCACTGGATCCTTGTCTTCCCACTTCTTGAAACTGTTCCCCACTTCTCTGGAGGAAGTTCATTTCCTCAAACAAGCTCAGGTCTGTGCCTCCGCGATCACCGCAGGTGTCTTTGGGGCCTCCAGCATGGCCCTCCAGCTGTGCCCCCAACTCCCTCTCATTCCTTACAGGCTCTGCCTTTCAGTTTCCTCCTCTGTATTTGATTTGTTTTATGCATTTTCCTGGATTCAAAATAAACACTTGAGGGCACATGTTTTTATTTGCTTTCTTTACATCTACCCTCTTTTCTTTCTGGTGAGTATTGGTGCTACATATTACAGACCTGGTTTATTTGGAGAAGAAATAATTGGTTGCAGAGGAAGCTTTGTGAATGTCAGCCCTACCAACAGTTCCTATAGGTCTCTAGGCACCACTGTGGGGACACTGGAGAGCGGATGTGTTTTTAGATCTGCTAAAAGTATTTAAAGAATATTTTTATTGACTGATTAGGTTGCAGATTACCTTAGAGAGGGTAGGGGATTCAAAAGAACTTGTGGAAAACAAAATGAACCATTAGTCAAGTGGCCACTGAACTGTGAGTCCCTTGAGGGCATGGCCAGATTCAGCTCATCACTGAATCCTCAATGCCCTGAGCAAGGAATAGATTCTTCAAAGGTTTGTTTGAAGGCAGGTTGATGTACATAGTGTAGAGCAAATTGCATTGACAAGAATTTCCCTGTCTGCGTCAGAGAAAAGACAAAGGCAACAATTAAGTCCTGAGTTTCAGCGATGGAAAGGACCTCTCTGGGTCATTCATCAGATGTTGCCAAGTTCAAGCCCAGTCAGCCTTGACTCTGGATGAGGTGGGTGGCTTTTGGAGCCTCTGTAGCAGCTGAGGTAAAATGTTTCCTCTCCACGCATCCCCCAGCAGATGCCAGGACAGTCGGTGATCCCTGTGGGTCTGGCCTCTCGGGACCTTTTGCAGGGAATTCTCCTATAGGAAAATCAGTATGACTCTCCAGCCTCTTGAAGAGCCAAGATTGATGGGGACTTGAAGCACTCTGTTTGTTGCTGGGCAGCTTCCATTGTTACATGAATTCTTCCAGACATTGAACCAAACCACACACATACTTTGTTGGAAATGGTTTAAGATGCTTAACAGACGATGTGGGTATGCACACATAACCTTTGCACCTGGGTTTTCTCAGAGAGTGAGGCTCTAAGAGGTGATCTGTTGGTCAGCAGGGGCCAGGAGGAGGTGACTTCTAAAAAGGGAGGAGGTATAGTCAGCAGGCCCTTGCCATTTCTTCCCGATTGTCAGTGTATGTCGGTGACTCCACATCTCACGTCCATTCCAGACCTTGCTCTTGAGCTCCAGATCCAGAGATCCAGCTTGACTCAAGATCCTCTTGACTTGGCCACTTGGAAGCTCCATCACCACCTCGAACTCAGCGTGCCTCTTTACAAACTCACCAACCTCCCCAAGCCTGGTTCTCTCTTGGTGCTCCTGATCTCAGAGACCATTGTCCCCATCCTTCTGGTTGGCTCCTCAGACACAGAAAAAACAAAGGCATGATAAAAGAAAAAGGCTGTGATATGAATGCTGAATCACATAGCTTTAAGAAATCTGCCCACATCATCCAGCCCACTGTAGGCCTCTGCAGGATGACCCTGACCCCACATTTGTACCCTTATTTACTTCTTACTATTGTGTTCATATCTCATGGGTCATCCCTGCAAATGGGTGAGTGACTTCTTGTTTCTTGCATTTATTTTTCCCTCCTAGCTTTGGGGTTTTGGCAGGGTTTTTCTTTCCACCTGCCATGTCCTTCTGAATCTGTGATTGTCTAGGACTTCCCTTTCTTGCAGGGATCTGCTTAACATTGCCTCTACCAAAAGGACTTCTGTATTTCCCCAGTAGGGTGATTCTTTCACAGCCTCACCCCAGTTCTGCTGTGTTGGGGAACTGATGCACATGCCTGATTCCCTGGACAAGCTGATCTCCTTTCTCTGAGGTTCCCTAGAGTTCCTAGCATGAGGGGCTGACACACAGAAGAGCTCACTGGGTTAAACGATCTGACTGTATCCTAAGAGACCTCCCATCTGCCACCCAAAGGACAAGGTCATCCCAGTGTTGTGTGGTCTTCTTCAGCACCTTCTGCCTAGATGCTCTCCTGTTCTTGAGTCTCAGGCCCCAGCCCCCATCTTATCACTTACACTAGTTTGTCACCAACAAGTACTCAGTAAGGATCCTTAGGGGTCAGTCCTTGCCCTTAGAGTGGCCTCTGTCAACGGTCCAGGGACATCACTCGACTTTCAAATCTTCCCTATCCTAAAGCACACACCAAGGTAAAACAAATGAAAATAAGATTATGCACCATATATATAACGTGGGAGAGGAAGATGCTAATGCTCTAATTGAAGAAAACGAAGAAAAAGACCATGATATGAATGCTGAATCACATAGCTTCAAGAAATTTCTATTTGGGACCCAGAGAAAGAGAGGGAAGGAAAGGATTTTTTTCTTCCTTTTATTTTGAAGATTCCAATTCTGTTGGACTCTTCAATCCCTATACCATTTACCGTCTTCAAATTTAATTTAGTAACACTCAAAAACAATTATTTTGTCATAATCTTTTTACTTGTTTCTCTCCCAGCCTCATTGAGGAATCTTTGAGGACAGGGGGCACATCTTACTGCCTCTGTAGCCCCAGCTCAGAACTCTTGAATGAAGACCAGGAGTTGCCATTTATCAGACCTTAGATGGAGCCAGACATTGTTTTTGAGTATCACCTTCATTATGTTTTTTTAATTATTATTACTGAAAAAGTAACAGCTTTGTTGAGGTTTGACATACAATACATATAATACTTAAGTGTACAAGTTGTTAAATTTGGCATATGTATATACCCAGGAAACCATAACCACAATAGAGGCAGTGAACATATCCGTTACCCCAAAAGTGTCCTCATGGCCCTCAGGAATGCCACCCTCCTGGCCCACTTTCTCCCACTCTCTAGGCAACTACTGATCTGTTTCTGGCTCTACTGATTATTTGTATCTTTGCGTTTTATGTAAGTGGAATTATGGAGTGTGTACTCTTCTGCTTTTGGTATGGCTTATTTTACTCAATGAAATTATTTTGAGATTCATCTTATGTTGCAATGTGTAGCAATAGTTCTTTCCTTTTTATTGATGAGGAATATTTATTTGTACATGGATATACCACAATATGATTATCTGTTCCTCTGTTGATGGACATTTGGGTTGTTTTAGGTTTCTTGCTATTACAAATAAAGCTTCCATGAACATTTATGTATAAGTCTTTGTATGGACATATACTTTCCTTTTTCTGGGTCTCATACCTACAAGTGGAATTGCCAACCCCTATGGTGGATTTATGTTAATTTTTTAAGGAACTGCCAAGTTGCTGAGAGTTCCAGTTGCTTCATATCCTCTTCGGTACTTGGCATGGTCAGGCTTTTTGATTATAGTCACTCTGATGGGTGTGTAATGGTCCTCACTGTGATGTTGATTTTTCATTTCCCCCGTAACTGACAATACTTCCTAGCATCTTTTCTTGTGCTTATTTGCCATTTAGATCTAGGTATCTTCTTGGCAAAGTATCTGTCTAAACGACTTACCCATTTATAATGGATTTTTTGTTTTCTTATTATTGAGTTCTGAAAATTCTTTTTATATTGGGATAAAAGATTTTTTTTAAATCAGATATGTACTTTGTAAATATTTTCTCCCAGCCTGTGGCTTATCTTTTCAGTCGAGCACTGTCTTTTGAAGAACAGACATTTTAAATTTTTATAAAGTTTAACTTATCAATTTATTCTTTTAAGAATTATGTTTTTAGTGTAGTATCTGAAAACTGCCTGGACTCTTGATTCTATTCCGTTGATCTATTTTTTTTCTATCTTTATGCCAATCCGACATTCTTTTGATTACTATAGCTTTAGCTTTACGATACAATTTGAAATTACATTTTGTTAGGCTTCTGCCTTGTTCTTCATTTTCAAGATTGTTTTGGTTATCTTAGGTCCTTGAAATTTTTGTATACATTTAAAATCAGCTTGTCAGTTTCTAAAAAGAGCTGACTGGGATTTTATTTGGGATTGCAGTGAATCTGTACTCCATTTTTGGGAGAAATGATGTAAAAATAGTGAGTCTTCTCGCCCACAAACAAGACATATCTTCCTAATTATTTAGATTTTCTTTAATTTCTCTCAATGTTTTATCTTTTACAGCGTACAGATCTTTCACATATTTTTGTGAGATTTATCCCTTAGAATTTTATATTGTCAGTGCTACTGAAAATTATACTTTAAAACAAATTTTAATTTCCAATTGTTCATTGGTAGAATATACAAATGCAACTGATTTTTGCATATGGATCTTGTATCCTAGAACTTTGCTAAACCCACTTACTAAAACTAGTGGAGTTTTTCATAGATTCCATTAGATTTTCTTAGAGAAAATATTCTTGACTATCACGTCCTCTGGGAATATGACAGTTTTACCTCTTCCTTTCCATCTGGATACCTTTTATTTCTTTTTTCTGCCTGATTGCACTAATTAGTACCTCCAGTTCAATATTGAATATAAGTGGTGACAGGAGACATCATTTTCATATTCCTGATATTAGAGGGAACACACACAGTTTTTCATCATTAAGTATCAGGTTAGCTGTAAGTTGTTTATAGATGTTCTTTATCAGATTGGGGAAGTTCTCTTCCATTCCTAGACTGGTGAGAGTTTTCATCAGGAAGTGATAATGGATTTTATCTAATGCTTTTTCTGCATCTATTCAGATGATCATATGGTTTTTCTTTTTGAAGTTTATTAATATGCTGAATTACATTGACTGATTTTCTAACATTAAAGCAATCCAACATCTCTGAGATAAAACCTACTTTTCATATTATATTATCCTTTGTATATATTGTTCTATTTGATTTGTTAAATTTTTGATTAGAATTTTTCTCCTATGTTCACCAGGTATACTGGTATTTCATTTTTTTTCTTTTGATGTCTTTCTTTAGTTTTGGCATTGGCATAATGCTAGCCTCAAAAGTAAGTTGGGAAGTACTCTCTCTTTTACAGTTTCTGAAAGAGTTCATAAAGAATTATTATTTTTTCCCCTAAATGTTTGTTAGAATTTACCAATGAAGCCATCTGGGCATGGAGTTTTCTTTAGGGGAGTGTTTTAACTACAAATTAAATTTATGTGTTAGACATAGAGCTATCTATTTGTTCACAAGTAAGTTTGGTAATTTGTGTCTTTCCAGAAATTTTTCCATTTCATCTAAGTTGTCAAATTTATAGGTATGGGCCAGGCATGGTGGCTCACCCCTGTAATCCCAGCACTTTGGGAGGCCAAGGCAGGCAAATCACTTGAGGTTGGGTGTTCCAGACCAGCCTGGCCAACATGGCGAAACCCCATCTCTACTAGAAATGCAAAAATTAGCCAGGTGTGGTGGTACACCCCTGTAATCCCAGCTACTTTGGAGACTGAGACATGAGAATCACTTGAACCCGGGAGGTGGAGGTTGCAGTGAGCCGAGATTGTGCCATTGCACTCCAGCCTGGGCAACAGAGTGAGACTCTGTTTCAAAAAAACAAAACAAAACAAACAAACTTATAGGTATGAAGTTCATAATATCCCACTATTATCCTGTTAATATTTGTTGAATCTGTAGACATGTGATTTTTCTCATTTATAATATTCATTACTTGTCTCTTTTCTTTTTCTTGATCAGTCTGATTGGAGGTTTACTGATGTTATTCATTTCAAAGAACCAGTTTTCAATTTCATTGATTTTCTCTATTGTTTTTCAATTTCCATTTATATTAATTTATTGTTGTGTCTTCATTATTTTCTTTTTTCTGTTTACTTTGGCTTTAATTTGCTCTTTTTTCCCCTAGTTTCTAGGGAGCAAGCTGAGATCATTGATTTAAGACCTGTCTTTTTCTTTGCTATATTTCCCCTTAAGTGATTTAGTGACATCCCACAAATCTTGATATGTTGTGCTTTCATTATTTAGTTCAAAATACTTTCTATATTACTTTTGGATTCCTTCTTTGACCCATGGGTTTTAGAAGTATGTTTTTAGTTTCCAAATATTTGGGGATTTTAAAGAAATCTTTCTGCTATTGATTTCTAATTTAACTCCACTGTGGTTAGAGGATAGAGTTTCTATTATTTGGATCCTTTTAAAATTACTGAGACTGATTTGATAGCCAGTATATTGTCTTTCCTGTTAGATATTTCAAGTGTACTTGAAAAGGATCCATTACCTGTTGTTGTGTGGGATGTTTCATAAATGTGAATTAGGTCATTTTAGTTGAGTGTTGATTGTGCCTTCTGTATCCTTTATGATTATTTGGTCTACTTTTTCTATCAATTATTTAGAGAGGAGTATTAAAATATTCATCCTTAATTGTGAGTTTGTTTATTCTCCTTTCAGTTTTACCAGTTATTGCTTAATATATTTGGAAGCTTTATTTCAAGGGCCATAAATGCTTAGGATTTTTATGTTCTCTTGATTTATTAACCCTGTATCATTAGGGCTTAAATTAGGATTTATCCCTGGTATTTTTTTCTGCTCTGAAATATACTTCATCTGATATTACTATAGCCATTCTAGATTTATTTTGACTTGTGTTAGCATAATACCTTTTTTCACTGTCTTACTTTTAACATACCTGTTTCTTTATGTTTAAAGTATATTTTCTGGAGGCAGCACTTATTTAGGTCTTGCTATTTTATCCATTATAACAGTCTTCACCTTTTAACTGAGGAATTTTAGATAATTTATACTGAATGTAATCATCAATATTGTTAGGTTCAAGCCTGTCTTCTTGCCATTTTGTATTTGTTTCATTTCCGTTGATTCCTTTTTTCTCTTTTAAAACCTCTTATGGATGAATTGAGAATGTTTTATGATTCTATTTTAACTGTTTTATTGGCTTATAAGCTATAACTCTTTTAAAAAATTTTAGTAGTTGCTTTAGGATTTATAGTATACATCTTTAATTCACCACCATCTACTTTTAAGTGATATTATACTACACCACATATATTTCAGTGTAAGTGTCTTACAATAGTATCCCTCCATGTTACCCTCCCGGACTCGTTGTAATTGTTTTAATAAATGTTACTTTCATATGTGTTATATACACAAAAATACATAGTTATTATGTTTATTAAAACAGTCAGTTATCTTTTAAAGAGATTTAAGTAATAAGAAAATAATCTTAAACACTTTTCTCTGCTGTTATCATTTCAGGTGCTATTTATTTTTTTGATGCGAAGATCTGTAGTTTGATCTGGTATCATTTCTCTTATGCCTGAAAGACTTCCTTTGACATTTCTTATAATACAGTTCTGCTGGTGGTGAATGCTTGCCGCTTTTGTATGTCTGAAAATGACTTCATTTCACTTTCATTTTTGAAAGATATTTTTACTAGGTACAGAATTCTAGGTTAACAGTATTTCCTTTCAGTACTTAAAAAATGTTGCCTTACTGTCTTCCTCCTCATATTATTACTGATAAGCATCTGATATTTTCCTTCCTTTTGTTTTTCTGTGTATAGCATGCTCTTTATCTCTGGTTTCTTTTAATGTTTCTTCTCTTTCTCTGGTTTTGATAAATTTGATTATCATGTACCTTGGCATAGTTTTCTTCTTGTTTTTATTTTTGTGTGTGTGCCTGCACTTTGTTGAGCTTCTTGGACTTGTGTACTTATAATTTTCATCAAAACTTTAATCTAGTATTACTGCAAAATGTGAAAAAAATCTTTTATATTTTCTAATATTTTTCTCCCTCCATATCCTCTTACTTGAGATTTTGAGTTACGCAGATACTAGGTTTTTGTGAAGTGATCCCACGCATCACTGATGTTCTTTTCCCCTTATTTTTTCTATTTTATTTTGTGTAATTTTTATTGTTATGTGTTCAGACTCAGTGATATTTTGTTTGTTGATGTCTAATCTGCCAACTATTCTGTCCAGTGTTTTTTTTAATTTCATATATTGTAATTTTGATTTTTAGAAGTTTGAGTTGAGTCTTTTCTTTAAATCTTCAATGTCTCTACTTATATTTTGAATGTAAAAAAGTAGGTATAATAACTGTTTAAGGTAATTATCTGCTAATTCTAATTCTGTTTTAGTTCTGGGTCAGCACTCTGCTCAGTATTGTCATGGGGGACCCTCCGGAAGTGACCACATTTTCCTCTCTCTGTGCAGTTTTCTTCTCTCTAGTAGTCTTCCCTGCAAACTCTTGCTCTTCCAGTCTCTCGGGTCCATATCCTTAACACATGGAGTCCACTGGGTTCTGCATGCTTCCTCTCCCCACCTGCACTGTGGCATGGAAATTCTCTAAAGGCAGAGATTTAGTTCAGTCATAAAACTCAACTTGTTTCCTGTCTTGAAGGATCGCTATTCTTCATTGCCTATTTTCCAGTGTCTTGCAAACTATTTTTTCATAGGTTTTTCCTAGTCTTTTTGGTTATTTCAGGTCAGAGGGTAAATCCAACCCCTGTTACTCCATCTTGGTTAATTATAGGCATCATCTTTATTATCTTGTTTAATTCTCAGAAAACTCCTAGCATTGTGGAGCACATTTTGAATGGGGCTAGACAGATGACCAGATAATTATTACATTTATAATTTGATGAATTTGTTAGATTCTATGTAGAGTAATACAATCATGTAAGGCAAAAAGAGGGAGAAGGAATGGATTCTACTTTACATAGGATGCCCATGGGAAATCTATTTGATGAGGTAACATTTGAACAGGGGCTTGAAGAAGTGAGGAAGTGAGGATGCTGTGCATATATCTGGGGGAAGAGCATTCCAGTTGAAGGAGAGAACAGGTGTGAAGTCTCTGAGTGGGAGTCTGGGGGTAGGCTTTAGGAATGGCACAGAGGCCAGTGTGGCTGGAGCAGAGTGAGTGATGGAGAGAGTGGTGGGAGAGGGGTTAGAGACATGGCAGGAGGCCAGGTCATGCATAATTTTTCTGGCCTTTGCAAGATACGCTTCTTATTCTGAGTGAAGTTGGAAGCAAGGGGAGGGTTTTGAGCAAAAGATGGGCAATATATAATTTTTGTTTTGAAACTATACCCTGGTAGCTCCCGTAAGACTAAGTGAGGTGGCGAGGAGGGTAGGGATGAAATAAACTATTTATCAGGCTGTTGTGATTATCTAGGAAAGGAAGAGTGGTGGTTTGGACTATGGGGTAGAATGGAGGAGGTAAGAAGTAGTTGGATTCTGAATATATTTGGGGTGGGGAGCAGATAAGATTTGCTGTTGGATTGGATGTGGATTATGAGAAAAGAGAAACATCAAGTATGATTCTAGGGTTTTCATTTGTTTGTTTGTTTTTAGCTTCAGGAACTGAAAAGAGAAGACATTTTTTGAGATGAGGAGATTGAATATTTCAGGGGGTAAGATCAAGAATTTGGTTTGAATCTGTTAATTCTGAGGTACCTATTAGACCATTACACAGAGATGGTATGTAGACACTAGACATGTGGCTCTATGAGTCTGGAGTTCAGAGGGAGGGTAAAGCTGGTGATATGAATCTGGGAGCCATCTGCATATAGGGGATATTGAACCTCATGTGACTGGATGAGACCACAGAGGGGTTGCATTACTAAAAATGAGAAGAGGCCCAAACCCTGGCACCTCTGGGACATGCCAAGCCAGAGAAAGGAGGAGAAACTCACCATGGATGCTGACCAGGAGCAGCCTGAGGTGGAGGAGGAGGACAGGTAGGGGGTGGTCCCAGAAGCCAAGTGAAGAAACCATTTCAGAAGGAAGGAGAGGTCAACGATGTCAGGTGATGCTGCCAGGAGGGTGCGTGACCTAGAAGGGGAATGCTGGGAAAGGTGGGGGGACAGAACCCTCAAGAATTCCAACTTCTATTATACCATCCCACAGGTAAGAAAACAGTTTGATGTCACATAATTGGTAAGTGGCAGAATCAGGACTTGAGATCTGAGTGACTTCGAATTTAAGAACTCCATACCTGATGCCACACGGCTCCCCCCTTATCTTCCCTCTCACTCCCAGCACTGGTTGAATGCTGAATAAGTTATGGAATCCCAGCAATATCTGAATTTTTCATAACTTAGAAACAATAATATAGTTTGTATTATGGAAAGTCTTACTATGAAACTTTTGTTAATTTATTGCAGTTGTCCCTCCTTATCTGCAGTTTTACTTTTTATGGTTTCAGTCACCCACTGTCAACTGAGGTTCAAAAGTATTAAGTGGAAAATTCCATAAATAAATAATTTATACATTTTCAATTGCACACTGTTCTGCATAGTGTGATGAAACCTCTCGCTGTCCTGCTTTGTCCCACCCAGGATATGAATCATCCCTTTATCCAGGGTCTCCACACTGTATGCACCACCCACCCATTAGTCACCTACTACTAGGTTATCAGATAGAAAAAACTATAGTATATATAGGGTTTGGTACTATCTGCAGTTTCAGGCATCCACTGGGGATCTTGAAATGCATTCCCCGAGGATAAGAGGGGGCTGCTTGATTAGATTTCTACCCTTTATGTTATTTTGCACATTAGCGCCTTATTTTTAAAATCTGTTATGGCAAATGTGAAAGAACCTTGCAAAAGCCCACACAAACAAGCTTATGCATGTCCCATGAAGAATACCTGAAGGAAACAAACCCTATTTACTGGAAATGCACTTCTATATGTTAATCACAATAGATCTATTCTTCTTTCTTAGCCCTAAAGGAACCTATGAGATTTAACATTTATGGTTGCAGATATATGAGGTCATCGTTGTTCTGCAGTATCATTCTTTAGCCCTTTGAAAAGCCCTGTGGAGAGGGTGTTTGCAGCTGCACAGATGATGGGTTTTGGGAGCAGGACTGAGGAAGAAGTGACATACCATTGTGCTTTAGATCACAGTCTTTGGGAACACACCATGGATACGATTCTGGCTGCAATACTGACCACTCCTGTGACTGTTTTATTTCCTTCCTTGAGCCATATTTTCATCATTTACTCAGTAGACTTTGTGATAGTTACCTCCTAGGACAGTCATGAAGATTAAATGAGCTAACATACAGGAAGTGGCCTAGCACAGCATCAGGCAGACAGCAAGCACTCTTAAAAGATAGCTCTTCTTCTTTGGGAGGCTGAGGCAGGCAGATCACGAGGTCAGGAGATCAAGACCATCCTGGCTAACACTGTGAAACCGAGTGTCTACTAAAAATACAAAAACAATTAGCCAGGCGTGGTGGCGGGCACCTGTAGTCCCAGTTACTCGGGAGGCTGAGGCAGGAGAATGGCGTGAACCCAGGAGGCAGAGCTTGCAGTGAGCCGAGATCATGCCACTGCACTCCAGCCTGGGCAACAGAGTGAGACTCCATCTCAAAAAAATAAATAAATAAAATAAAATGAAATAAAATAAATAAATAAATAAAAGATAGCTCTTCTTTGTAACAAGTGACTCACATCCTGTGGGAAAGTTAGCCTTTGTACTTTATAAATAAAAACACACCGACTTGAGGAATTAATTCCTTTTGTTACTTGTTATGAATCCACATCACAGCATTTATAGTTCTGTTCTGGGTTTGCTGCGACCCTAGTTCTTCCCGAAGTCTCATGTGTCCTTTAAGACAGTTCAAATTACTGCCTCCTCCACTTTTTGCAATACTTATTAATGTCTTCCATGGCCTTTGCTTCTTTCCACACTGCATATAACTTACTCTGTGATTCTTCAGTGGTCCTTACCTTTTTCCTTCATGGCCTCTCTCCCTCCCATGATACATAACTCTTGACAAGCTATTGTTGATTCATCATACATGTACTGAACACCTGTGAAGCACCAGGGATGCTCATAAGAATTTGAAAGATGAGTCCCTCACCCTCAGAGAGCTTAGAGTGTCATGGATGAGAAACATGTGTCCATGGATCACTAAATTACAGCTTAGCCAAGGCTGTGGGAGCCACTCCAGATCCTCTACAGTTCAAGTTCCAACTCCTTGTAGACAAGACAACCTGCCATTGCTGTGGAATCAGACTCCATGTTTTTAGATATGAATCAATTGTTCCCAACAAGTGTATTGCCGTTTTGCAGAGTTTTGACAGAAAAATGCTTGGGAAAGGGAGTGCTGACACTTAGGGAGTTTTAAAAATAGCTTTAATTACCACATGCAGCAAATGTATTTGAAAACTAAAGGTTGGTATCTACCTTTCCGCATTCCTATCCATCTGTCTTCCAGCAAATGGATTCTGGTGGATTCAGATGAACTTGCTGCTTGTGCCAGAAAGGCCCTATTATCTGTGCCTTCTACCCTGTTATTACACCTCCTTCGCCAGGCTGGATAATCATTATGCACCACACAGAGGAGAAGCAAGCGTGCCTGCATGCACACGTACACACACACATTCACACGTGGCTGCTGCCTTCACACAGCATGGGAAATTACAGGCCCCTGGTGGAGCTCCCCAGGAAGGGTCCTTTCAAAGCTGGAACAGAGAAGCAGAGGCAGGAGATAGTTCAAACTACGAGAACCTCTTTCTGTGAAGTGTCTTAAGGGATGTTTGAGGGTTTACAGAGACCGTAGTCTCAGCTTTCATTCTCTTTCCTACTGCCTCAAACCAGGGGATGCTACATGCACTGAGGCAGCTGTCTCTTAGAGGTGGCTGGAGAATCCCAAATGAATGTTATGCAATTTTGGAAAGGAAAGTGAGGAGGCAGTTTAATTGCCAGTGATTGGAACTAGGATGCAGTTTCCAGCAGCCCTAGAGGCCAGCTTGTCTGCTGCTGAGGCAATGAGCGGCTGAACCTTCTGGGTACTTTCACGCCTGATACTCCTCTTACTCAAGAATTGCTGAAAAGCCCACTGTGTGAGGCCCATGGGGATCTGAACAAATGCCTCCCCATGTTCAGGTTTCTGCTTGCTGTGGGCATGGCAAGAATAGCAAGCTGAGGGGTTGCCCTCAGAAGCAAGGGAAGTCACATTGCTGAGTGCCTACTGTGTGCCAGGCCCTGCTTTGGATGCTTTATAGATATTATCTTGAAACAAATTAAATTTACCCAATTAAAGGGATGGCAAGAAACTTGATCTCTGTTATAATAGGATTGCTTCCTTTCTGCCCTCCTGAAGGATGTGCAAATGTTCCTGGGTTTTACACTAACAAGATCAATCATAGAAAGATGTCTGTAGGCTCAGCAGTCCCACTACTGGGTATACATCCACCAGAAATGAGATCAGTGTATTGAAGGAGTATCTGCACTCTCATGTGGATTGCAGCACTATTCACAATAGCAAGATATGGAATCAACCTAAGTGTCCAACAGTAGTTAAATGGATACAGAAAATGTGGTCTGTCTACACAAAGGAATTCTATTCAGCCTTAAAAAGGAAGGAAATCTTGTTATTGACAACATGGATGAGCCTGGAGAACACTTTGTTAAGTCAAATAAGCTAGGCAAAGAAAGACAAATATGGCATGACCTCACTTACATACTTATGTGTTACAGAATGATGCTTCTGCCAATCACGAACCCTATGTACAACAGCAGTCCCATAAGATTTTAGTGGAGCTGAGAAATTCCTATCACCTAATGACTTTGTAGCCATCCTAATGTCATAGTGCAGTACATTACTCCAATGTTCGTGGCGATGCTGGTATAAACAAACCTACTGTGCTGCCAGTCATGTAAAGTAGAGTACATACAATTAGGTGCAGTCCATAATACTTGAGAATAATAATAGGAGACTATACTATTGGTTTATGTATTTGCTATGGTATATTTTTTATTGTTATTTTAGAGTGTACCTCTTCTAGTTACAAAGAAGAAAGTTAACTGTAAAGCAGCCTGAGGCAGATCTTTCAGGAGATATTCCAGAATAAGGCATTGTCATCATAAAAGATGACAGCTCCATGCATGTTATTGCCCCTGAAGACCTTCCAGTGGGACAAGATGTGGAGGTGGAAGACAGCGATGTTGTTGATCCTGACCCTGTGTAGGCCTAAGTGTCTTAGTTTTTAACAAAAAAGTTTTAAAGAAATTTTGAAAATAGAAAAAAGCTTATAGAATAAGTATATAAAGAAAACAATATTTTGTATAGCTACACATTGTGTTTGTGTTGTAAACTAAGTGTTACTATAGGAGTCAAAAAGTTAAAATAGTTAAGTTTATAAAGTAAAAAAGTTACAATAAGTTAAAGTTAATTTATTTTTGAAGAAAGAAAAGTTTTAAAAATAAATTTTAGTGTAGCCTACGTGTAGTGTTCATAGCCTCTGTAGTAGTGTACAGTAATGTCCTGAGCCTTCACAGTTACTCACCACTCACCCACTAACTCACCCACAGCAACTTCCAGTTCTGCAAGCTCCATTCACGGTAAGTGTCCTATACAGTTGTACAATTTTTTATCTTTCATAGCATATTTTTACTATACCTTTTCTATGTCTAGCTGTGTTCAGATACACAAATACCATTGGGTTACAGTTGCCTGCAATAGTCAGTACGGTAACATGCTGTATAGGTTTGTAGCCTAAGAACAATAGGCTATACCATATAGCCTAGGTGCGCAGTTGGCTGTTCCATCTAGGTCTGTGTAAGTACCCTCTATGATGTTCTCACAATGACACAATCATCTAACAACACATTTCTCAGAACATATCCCTGTCATTAAGCAATGTGTGACTGCATGTGGAATCCAAAAAAGTTGAACTCAGAAGCAGAGAGAAGAAGAGTGAGATGCCCTGGGCCAGAGTGACAGTGGGGGTTGGGGATATGGTGGTCCAAGGAATCAAAATTTCAGTTAGAAAGAATTACTAGTTCAGGGGATCTATTGTACAGTATGGTTACGATAGCTGACAACAATGCATTGAATACTTGAAGAATGCTAAGAAAGATTTTAAATGTTCTCATCACAAAAAATTGATAATGGATCAATTAATTAGCTTGATTTAACCAATCCACAATGTATACATATATCAAAATATCATGTTTTACATCATAAATATATAACATTTTATTTGTCACCATCATCATCATCATAAAAAGAAAGACTTCTGTGGGCACTCAATAACATTAACTCCAAGCCACTTTGGGCCTCAGGCATGATGATATGTTTTCCGAGGATGAGAGACCCCATGCCTATGGCCAGGCCTTCCTGAGGGGCCAGTGTATTGGGGATGGGTTAATCCAAGGCTTCTCCTCTGACTCCCTCCCCATCTTCCCTGGAGGTTTCTTGGCTCAGGCCACTTTACCTGTCCCCATTCTCCAAGCCACAGAGAACTTCCCAGCCAACCATTATGACAGTTCGCCTATTTTTTGAAAGAAAATATCTTGGGAGAAAGAAGAACATAAACTTTCTAGGGCATAAAGTGCTGCTTACCACTGTGTGGGTGTGTCTGGGTGTGTGTATAATGAAGGGGGAGGGGCAGGGATAGAAGCAAAGCAGAGAAAAATTGCTCTAATCCCTTCTGCTCCTTCTATAATAATAAAATAAAATACAAATTAATACACCAATAAATTATCCTTTCAAACAGCCTTGTATACATCATTTATTTTGCCACATTGAGATTTTACTGTTATGTTCAGTTTTGTGTCTCACTGTTTTCAATTAATAATATATCATTAACAATTTATCATGTCAGTAAATAGCATTTGAAATAATATTTAATGACCTTGTAGTATTCTGTCATTGGAGGAATCATAATTTATGCAAATCTTCTCCTTTGTTGGAAACTTAGCTTGGTTAATGCTATTGCAAATTATACTGCAATCAACATCCTTATACCTAGATCTCTTGATGTCTCCTTCTGATGATAATATTACTATTTCAAAGTATGGAAACTCAAAGAGTCTGAACTGCTTTTGTCATAGTGCCTGTCTCATCTTACTCTTGCATCTTGTGACATGAATATAATAAATTGTTATTTGTTTTTACCAATATTTTAGATAAAAAGGTGCACTGCATTGTTTAATTTGTATTTCTTTGCTTATTAGCTAAGTCAAACACTTAACATTTCTTGATTGATCATCACGTCTACTTCTATTTTGTGACATGGTTGCCTATGTCCTTTGCACAGATGTGTTAGTATTATATAGCTTTATCCTTACAACAACCTTATAAGAGAGAGATTATTAAAAATCCAGTAGAGGTGATGAAGTTGAAGTTCAGAAAAGGTCTGAGGTATCACAACAATATAAAAACAAGCTGGAATTTTAAGCTCAGGTTGGTCTGATTTCAAACCCTGTGTTACCTTCATGCAGTACTGCCTTTGAACCAGCCCAGCTCTAACTTAATGGAAGATACATGTTGATTTTTGTCCTTTAAGGGTCAAAATTTCTGCATCAAGCCAAGTAAAACTTCTGATTATTATATTGGGGTAGATCATTTTAATAGCTGAATCAAAATTTGGCTTTGCAATGTAAAGTGACAGAACTTCCAATTAACTAGAAATAGACAGAAAAGCCACGAAACTTCATCCAACAGATGAAATTCTTATCCAATAGAAGAGAATGAATGAACAGATTCAAAGAGCCAGTGGAAGACAATGTAAAGTAGCTTTTATGATTTACTGCAAAGAATCCTGCTTGTTTAAAGTCCTGGCTGTCTTATGTTGAACTTTTCAATGGCCCCACCAAGAAGACTTGCAGTGAGGGACAGGCACTCTCCTCACCCTTGTGGGAGTGACAACATGTCCATGTTCTGTTTTTCCCCCAGAGAGATGTTTCTTACTAAATCCTCTTTCCCATAAGTTTGACTCTTGTGGCCCTTTTATATCCTCCTTGTGGCTGAGCATTTTTGGAGTCAAGAAACTGATTCTCATTTTCCTTGGATCATCTGCATCTGGGTCAGGCATTTCACTATGGAATTTCATATCATTAAGACTATGTGCCTCAAAGAAAATTTTCAATTTAGCTTAATGGTTCAGTTTAATATGAAAAGCCATTTCTTCCACCCAAATATTGGCTGAAGGAAGATGGGTTCTATTAACCATTAGGTTTTTGTCCCTCAGCTCACACCACACAGTACTGGGAGAGATGTGTACCCCAGATGAGAAGCAGTCACAGCCAGGAACCACAAGAACAGGGAAATATGGTGATGGCTTGTGGATGAAATGTGGGCAGACAGCTAATAATAGGGCAGTGGCTTAGAGTCCAAGGTGATAACATATGAGCATGGGTGGGAGGAGATTCTGTGGCATCTGCTCCCACAAGGACTTGGCTTCTCTTCTGATTGAGCTGAGGAGACACTAGAGCATTTTGTATTGAGAAATGATGTGATGTGAATTATGTTTTTGAAGGACCACCGTGACGTTAGTGTTGAAGATATATCATGGGGGTTGGGGTGAGAAGGGGTAGGAAAAAGGAAAAAAGGTGGGACCTTTATTAGAGATGGTGGGACGTGGACCAGGATGGTTCAAGTGGAGGTGGTGAGATGGATTCAGGCTCAGGAGTTTCAAAGGTGGGGCTAACAGGAGCTGCTGAGAGTTGATTAAACTGATGTCAGGGAGGACCAACAGTTAGTGCAAAAACAAGCACCTACAAGTAGCAAGTGTTCAAGGAGATGAAGGTTATAGGTTCTGTGTGGGGTGAGTTATATTTTTTATATATATATGTATATATTTTTTTTTTTTTAAGAAAGAGTCTTAGTTTGTTGCCCAGGCTGTGGTGCAGTGACACGATCTTGGTTCACTGCAACCTCCACCTCTCAGGTTCAAGCGATTCTCCTGCCTCAGCCTCCCAAATAGCTGGGATTACAGGTGCACACCACCATGCCGGGCTAATTTTTGTATTTTTAGTAGAGACGGGGTTTCACCATGCTGGCAAGGCTGGTGTTGAACTCTTGACCTCAAGTTATCTGCCTGTTTCAGCCTCCCGAAGTGCTGGGATTACAGGCGTGAGCCACTGCACCTGGCCAAGTTCTGTTTTATTTGGAGTGCTCTGGATCTGAGCAAAAGTAGTCTGATTCCAATGCCTACATTGCTGTTATTTTTCAAACTTTTAAAAGTACAATTGACACTTAAAAAACCTGCACAATCTGATAAGTACGACTTGGAGTTTTGAAATATGCATTTGTAAAACCATCACCACAATCATGATAATGCATCTTTGCATAACCCACAAAAATTTCCTCCTGCCCCATATAATTTCTCCCTCTACCTAATCTCAAGACAACTTCTGATCTGCTTTCTGTCACTGTAGATTACTTTACATTTCCTAGAATTTTATATCAATGGAATCATACCTGTATTACACTGTTTTTTGTGGAGCTTATTTTACCCAGCATATTGATTTTGAGACACACGCATGTTGTTGTGTATATTGGTGGTTAATCTTTGTATATGATATGAGGTAATGGTTAAGGTTAATCTTTATTTTATTTTTTTACATAGTTATTTAATTTTTCCAGCACCAACCATTGAAAATATCCTTTCTACCTTGGATCTTTTGTCAAAAATCAATTGCCCTTCAGTATGTGTATCTATTCTTGGACTTTCTCTTCTGTTCCATTGACCATTGACTGGTGGAAGGATTGTGTCCCAGCAGTGCCACACTATCTTAATAACTGTGGCATTATAGTTAACTTTGAAATCAAGAGGAGAAAGTTCTGTACCTTGTTCTGTTTTTGAAGCTTTGTTTTCACCTTTCTAGGTTCTTCACATTTTCACAGGTGTGGGACTAGGGTGAGACAAGTGAGGCACTCAGGACACAAAATTTAAGAGGAATTCACTCTGAAGTTTGTGATAGTGCCTTACCCTAGTTGAGGCCCTGCATTTCCATACGCATTTTAGAATTAACTTGTCAGTTTCTGGAAAAATCCTGCTAGGATTTTAATTTCAATTGTGTTGAATTGGCGTCTTAACAATATTGTCTTCTAATTCATGAACAAAGCATATCTTTTCATTTGTTTAGGTCTTTCTTAATTATTTTTAGCAATGTTTTACACTGTTAAGTGTACAGGTCTTGTTAAATTAATCTCCAAATATCTAATAAGTTTCATATAATTGTAAATGGTGTTTCTTTTTTCATTTAGATTTGCAATTGTTTGTTACTAGCATGTAGCAATACAACTGGTTTCTGGATATTGACCTTCTGTTCCTAATCTTGCTAAAGTCACTTCTTAGTTCTAGTAGGTTTTCGTCTTAGATTTCCTGGGATTTTTCTATATAGACTATCATGTCATCCATGAATATAGCAAACTATCCTGATTCCTTTCCAGTCTGGATTTCCCTCACTTATTTTTCTAGCCCTGGTGCCCTGACTAAGAACCTCCAGCACAATGTTGAGTGGAAGTAACAGTAGCGGGTATCTATGCCTTTTTCCTGCTCTTAGAGGAAAAAATTCAGCCTTTTATCATTAATGATGATGTTAGATGTAGGCCGATTGTTGATATCCTTTATCATGTCGAAGAAGTTTTCTTTTATTCCTAGTTTTCTGAGAGTTTTTAACATAATTGGATCTTGAATTTTGCCAAATATTTTTTGTGCATCTATTGAGATAATCACGTTTTGTCTTTTTTATTCCATTAGGGTGGAGAACTAAATTGATTCATTTTCAAGTGTAAAACCAACCTGCAGTCCTGGGATGAATATTTTTGTCTTTTTTCAAGAAAATGTTGGATTCAAAATTTAAATATTTTAGCTAAAGTATTGGCTAAGATATTTTAAAGAAATTTTAAATCTGTAAATTTTGTATCTATGCCCAGAGATACAAAAATTGGCTTCAGTTTCTTATCTTGTAAACCCTTTGTCTGGTTTTGTTATGAGGGTAGTGATGGCCTCCTGACATGAGTTGCAATATGTTTCCTCCTCTTCAATTTTCTGAAAGTATTTGTGTAAAATTGGTATTCTTTCTTCCATAAGTGCATGTAGAATTCACCAATGATGTTATCTGGGTCTGAAAACGTTCCTCTCAATACCCTTCATGGAAAGATTTTAAGAACACATTCTATTTTTTTAGTAGATCTAGGACTATCTAGGTTATCTTTTTTTTCTGAAGATTTTTTTTTTACCTTTTATTTTTCTAAAAACATCTTTCCTTTGCTTTAGTTTTGCATGTATAAAAATCTAGGAAAAACATAGTTTTTTTTTTCTTTTCATACTTAAAAGATGTATCACGGACTTCAGGCTTGCCTTGATGAGGACTCAGCTCTTAATCTTAGTTTTATTTCTCCCTGCATATCAGATCTTCTTCTTCTAGCTGCTTTTAGGATTTTTTCTTTGCCTCTCTTTGGTTATGTGCTTAATTATGTGTGCTCTTCATCAAACGTGGAAACTTTTTGGCAATTATTTTCTCAAGTACTTTTTTCTGTATCCCCTTCTCTCTTTTCTCCCTCATGGCCTTGAATGACTTGTATATTAGGCTGCTTGAAATTATTCCATTCTCACTAATGCTCTGTTGATTTTTTCCCGTTTTTTCTTTTTTCTTTTTATCTCCATGATTCATTTTTTTTTTCTTTTTATCTCCATGATTCATTTTGGGTATTTTCTGTTGCCATACTTTCAAGTTCATTGACTTTTCTTCTACAGTGTCTAATGTGCTGTTAATTTTATCCAGTGTATTTTTCATCTCAGGCATTACATATTCTATTTGTTAAATCCAATTTGTGCCTTTTATTTTTCTCCCTATCATGCATGTTTTGCTCTATCTTCTTGAACATATGGTATGTGTTTATAATATTTATAATATCTGTTTTAATGTCCTGTTTTCCTAATTACCATCTACCATCTGCATTATTTCTGGATGTGTTTCTATTGATTGATTGAGGATTGATTGAGGATATTGACATATCCTCATTATGGATTGTATTTTCCTGCTTCTTTACATGCCTGATAATTTTTGATTAGATGCCAGACATTGTGCTTTTACGTGGTTGGGTGCTTGATTCATTGTTAGTCCTTTAAAGACTTTCTCCCTCCTTGGGACACATCTGAGTTACTTTGAATATTTTGATTTTTCAAGACCTGCTTTGGAGCTTTGTTATGCAGATCTCTTTAGTCTGTTGCTAATTTGGCCTATTTCTAAGGATTGCTGCACCTGCTCCTTTCAGATGGTCCTTTCCCTGGATTTAGGGGGTTTAGTTATGTATGTCTAGTTATGCCTGTTATCCAGTGTCTGAAAACTTGTTGCATATATTTTGTTTGTTTTTAGTTATTTAAGATGACAGGTAAATTCGGCCATTATTAATCCACCATGGCCAGCATTTGCACTCTTAATTACCAAGCTATATTTCCTTCTGAATGTATGTTTTTTATCTTTACACTTGGGTCTACAAAATTGGATCTTGTTCAGATGTAAGGATTGGATATGTTAAATACAGGGCTATAAACTCCAGAATGATGACACTTAAGGGCTCTGGGCCATGCAATTTTATTTCTAAATCATCTTTGGAAAGTTTTTTGTGGTAATTTTTAGGATTTTAAATTATATATGCAATTAAAATTATAATTCTCTGTCAGCTCCTCAGGGATAAAAAAAAAATGAGGTGTTATTGTGAAACATAAGGTTTCATTTTCCTAGTGGTAGGGATAGTTGTGCACAAATAGAAGCGGATTTAAATATTCTCCTGAGATAAACAAATAGGTATTGCAAACAAAATAATTAAAGTGGTTTGCAACAGGCAAGCAAATGAGGACTGTGAAGGATCAGCTGCTATTATATTTATTTTTCTGTTTGAATATCTGCCTGGGGAGTAAACTGTGAATTAAAGGGCTCAGCCAGCTTTTAATAATTTAACAACACAATGAAAAGAATTGGCTTTGTTTTATGGAGATAGCTAATCAGGTCATAGTTTAAAATATTAAAAATTTTGAGGTTCACTTTTTGTGTATGTGTGTGTAATTCTAAATAACTCATTTTTTCCCTTCTCCCTTTTTCTTTCTCTCTTCCTTCTTCTCTCCCTTGCTCCTTTGCTCTTTCCTCCTTCCCTTCCCTTCTTCCTTCATGAGTACTTACCAGGCCTGGTGCACAACAGGAGACGTTTACCTCACCCTGGAAGAGCTGGTTCTGGTTCTAACTCCAGCATACATAGAGCAATGGATTATCACTTACAATTTCCTTTTGGTTTGGGAGGCACAGTGAGAATTTACAGTAGTCCTGAACTAAATGAAAATTGTGGGTATATACAGTGAATGACCAAAAGATCCTTATGAATTTTAGATCTGAGTTAATGGAGTTTCTTTATGCATTTCTTAAAACCCATTTTCTTTTTTTAAATTGACACAATAATTGTACATATTTATGGGGGGTACGATGTGATATTTTCATGCACATATATGTTGTATAATGATCAAATCAGGGTAATTAGCATATCCATCGTGTCATACGTTTATAATTTCCTTGTGGTGAAAACATTCAGAAGCCTCTCTTCTAGCTATTATGAAATATACAGTATATTATTGTTAACTATAGTTTGCCCGATGGTCAATAGATTACCAGAATTTATTTCTCGTAACATCAGTAATCATCAGAGAATTGCAAATCAAAACCACAATGACTCACTAGATAGAAGGAATAAGTTCTAGTGTCCTGCAGCACTGTAGGATGACTATAGCTAACGATAATATACTATATAGTTTCAGATAGCTAAGAGGAAGATATTGAGCATTCCCAAGACAAATAAATGATAAACTTTGAGGTGATGGCTATGCTAATCACCCTGATCTGATCACTATGGATTGTATGAATTGAAGCATCATTATGTACCCCCGAATATGTGCATTATGTGTCAATTTAAAAAATAGAACACAATGAGATGCCACCTCACTCATTATCAAAATGGCTATTATAAAAAAGATAAGAGATAAAAAGTATTGATGAGGATGTGGAGAAAAGGGAATCTTAACACACTGTTGGTGAGAATGTAAATTAGTACAATCATTATGGAAAACAGTATAGAGGTTTCTCAAAAAATTAAAATACAACTACCCTATGAACCAGCAATCCCACTTCTGGGTATCTATCCAAAAGAAAGGAAATCAACATCTCCAAAGTACCTGAACTCTCATGTTTATTGCAGCACTATTGACAATAGCCAAGCTATGGAAACAACCTAAGTGTCCATCAACAGATGAATGGATAAAGAAAATGTGGTATAAAACCAAAAGAGAATACTATTCAGCCATAAGAAAGAGTGAAATTCTGTCATTTGAGACAATATTTATGAACCTGGGAGACATTATGTTAAGTAAAATTAGCCAGGCACAGAAAGACCATTACTGCATAATCTCACTCAAGTGGAATCTAAAAAATATTGATCTCGTAGAAGTAGAGAGTAGAATAGTGGTTACCAGAATCTTGGGAGGAGAGGGGTAAGGGGAGATTGGAGAGAAGCTGGTGAATAGTTACAAAATTGCAACTCCTTTTCTGGGCCTATTTCCACATTGCTCTGTTGGGTGCAGGGGATTGCAGAAAGGGGCATGTCTCTGCCTGTGACTGCTGAAACCCATTACCTGGAAAATTCCCACTCAGCCTCTGCCTTGATTGTTAAACTGCAAACACTCTAGATTTGCTGCCCCTCCAAATGCCAGGCAAAGCTGTTTTTAACTTGTCCCAATAGTTATTTCAGTGCTTTTAAAATCCAGGTTTAGACCTGCAGAAGTTTACATTTCAGATGCAACTTAGAGCATATTTCAGGAATATCACATCTGAAAAAGTAAGAGTAAGGTTAGCAATTGATAAACCACTTTTGGGAATTGCTTTGACCTACCCTGAATGTTCTTAGTCCATTGGAATTAAAGGAAGTTGAATGAGCAGGGATGGGTGAAATGGAGTTTTGAGAATTTAGAATTTGCTAGGTAGAATTTTCTATGGCAGAAGCAGGAAGCTCAGAGAAGATGTAGGAAAAAGAGGGAAAAGAAAAAGAGAGAGGGAGGAAGAGTGAGAGACAAAGGAAATAGTAAAAACAAAAGGAAAGCAGAAAGTAACAGTAGGTGACAAGAAAAAAGGGATGAGGAGAAAACTGAGGAGAAGATGGATAAATCTCACAGGCAGCCCACCTAAACACGTCCATCACCTATAAATAACCAACCAACCAGAGGAGCTCCAGTCACTGTCCTCAGTGTAGGTCCCTAGTCTCATTGGCAGGGAGATGTCTACCTTGTGCTTATGGTTAAATATGATTGAACAAAGTAGAGTAAAATGTGAAGAAATACAAATTGGTTGATAAAATGGGGTAAGCTTCTCAAAATGTAAAGTTGTTAGGACTTTGGACTTCTCTGGCTGGTATAGCAGGTTCTCCTAGTAAACCAGTAGATCTGGGAAGGGTTTGCCAGAACT
This sequence comes from Symphalangus syndactylus, assembly GCF_028878055.3. NCBI lineage: Eukaryota > Metazoa > Chordata > Mammalia > Primates > Hylobatidae > Symphalangus > Symphalangus syndactylus. Next base: position 88,074,084 of record NC_072426.2, read on the forward strand.
GAACAGAGAGCCTGTTCCTCCACATGCTAGTCTTTAGGGAGGGGAGACTGCTGCAGATTCTTGGCTCTGCTGACTGGGCCCATGCATGGGAATGGGCTGTGATGGAGGAGGTGGATGGGAGGCAGCTCTGCTAGCTGAAAGCTGGGCAGCCAGAGTATGAGGGCAGGCAGAGTGCTGGCTCTATGGTGAGCAGAAGCTATTGTGTCATTTATACAAACAAAGGAAGCTGAACTACTTTTCAAACAATGGCTCATTTTATTTAATAACAAAATTGTTGAGTCCTGTTTTGATGTCCTGGTAAGGGGTCAAGGGTACCTAAGATTTCTTGGAGGTGAGGAACAGTAAAGAGCTAATTGAAAATTGGGATGGTCTGCTATGGGCTTCCTTAAGGGTATAGAAGAGGCTGTAGGAGGAATGGGATGATGGGAAGGGCAGAAAAAGGGCTGCTCTGGCTTGCATGGAGGCCAGGTAGAGGCAGGTCTTTGATGGGTATCAAAGGTTGTAGAAAGAAGTTTAAGAAGTTTAGTTTTTAAGTTAGATGGATAAGGAAGACTCACGGCAAAATTTTGGGCTAGACACATTGTATCCTATTGAATTAAAGCCACTGAACTTTGTCAAAACCCTAGGAAGTACTATTATTCCATTTATAAATGATGCTCAAAGACATTAAGTGCCTTGTCCAAGTTACACCATCGGGAAGAGGAGAAGCTGGGGTTGGAACTCAAATCCATCTGATTTCAGACCCTACGCTCATCACTTCACTGCATAATATCTTAGACCAGGGCTTCTCAAACATTAGTGTGCCCATAAGTCACCTGGGGATCTTGTTAAAATGCAGATTCTGATGAGATAGGTCTAGGGTGGGGCCTGAGACTTTGCATCTCTGACAAGTTCTGAGATGATGCCGATACCGTTGGCCCATGGATCTCACTTTAGGAAACAAAAGAACCCTCTTTGGCAAGTTGCTGTGGCCTATGCAAACCAGGGAGACTCATGCATACCCCATAAGTTTTTAGGGGGCAGCTAATGAGATGATGTGCCTCTGGTCAGGATGACTACTCAGAAGATGCCCCCTCTTCCACCGTCCTCTGTCCTGGAGATGTAACCAGTGCCAAGCTTTGGCAATGTCTCCCACCCTCTCTTCCTACTCAGGATGTCCTGATCTCCATGGAGCCTTGGTCCACCTTGCCCTAGGTGGTCTATAGGGATCTGAATGCAACACACATTCTGAAAATCCTGTTGACTCCAGCAGGAGTTATTCTATCATCATGACTTTATTGAATTCTTTTATTTTCTCAACTTTTCTTAAGCTGGCCTTGTCTGAAGTTTCTCTACTGTCATCAACTTAGATTACTGACACCATGGTTTGGAGGAGGAAAATAAACTTTGTTATTTCTCCAGAGATGGAGTAATGCTGGTATCACACAGATGTTTGATAGATCTAGGTCTTCTTAAAGGAATGAAAGGAAATGACTAATAATGTGATTGCATAGCCCTATATAAGTTTAGAGATTTATATAAATGTTTAATAATATTTTTCTCTGATATCAGAACTTTCCAAAATTTTACTGAAGTTTTGCAGATCAGACAAAAACTTATTTGTGCATGAGTTTTGCACCTGGTTTGCCAAAATATATATTTAGAAAAAAGGAGAGCCTTACTATTTTAATTGTGGCTTTGAAAATTTCTCTTCATTATAAAAATTTATCCTCTTTGCCCCTCAACCTGGCTTGAAGTGAGATTTTTGCAGTTATTCTTTCTCTGTTTTCAATAAAATATTTCTAAGAAGCTTAAAAGATACAGAGAGTAATATAACAAACACCCACATGTCCATCATTGAAATTTTGCCATATTTGAGCTCTCATATTTGGAGAAATTGGCTGTTTTGGATACGGTGAAAATCTGCCCTGTACTCCATTTCAAGTCCCATTGAAGTGTGAATCAGTAAGGTTGTTTTGACTACAGTAACAGAAAAATATGAATCAAATTTCCTTGAATGGTCTAAAAATTTATTACTTCACTTTACAAATGGTTCAGAGACAGGTCATAAGGTTTCAAGGTAGGGCAATTCAGAGGCTAAGTGGCATCTTCAGGCCCCCTGATCTTTGCAGTGTGATGGGCTGGCCCTCAAGTGGACTCTGCTCAGGACTCAAACATCCAGAGGCAGAAAGGTGCTATCTATTCTAGGTCTTCTTCTTAGGATTCAGAAAACCATCTAAAAAATCCAGCATGGAGAACCCCCTTATGTCTCAACAACCAGAAATGGGGCCATGGCTGTCTCTTAAAACTGAGACAACCCAGGTGGTCTGGGACCAGGCAGGACACAGCTCTGATTCTGGGTATCCTGGAGGGGAGGGCCCTCTGGGGTTGCCCTAGCATGGAGGAAGTGGGCAAGAGTCTCAGGCAGGCACCAAATATACTGGTTAGTTCCATCTTTTCCCCCAGGGACAACTACTGTTCTGAAGCTGGGTGTGTCCTCATCTAAGTTTTTATTATACTATACATATATCTTTACTATAAATGTATTTATATATCACTCTATAACTTATTCCTCTTTTCCTTTCTTTTCTGCTTTCCTTAACTCTGTCATCCACATCTGTGCACGTGACGAAGTAACACTGCAGATGTATTCAGTCATCTTTCTAGCTGCATGGTAGTCCATCATATTAATTCAATTACTTCTTCTATTATTTCTTTTTCTGTTATTACATCAGAGGCCTGAATGGATGTGAGGAAGCAATAGCTGAATCTGACAGTTAGTGAAACTCTTGTTTCTCCAAATTATCCCATTGATATGATCATCATTTTTATTGTTCTCATAATTAGCAAAAAGGAGCACTTTAGAAACCATTACTAGCCTCCATATCAGTAATTCATCACCTTTTTGTTTTGATTAAAGGCTTCTTTGAAAATCCAATTTAGCCTAAGGGTTTTCTCCACAGGAAAATGCACATATACTTGTATACTTTACACTTTTTGGAATGGCAAGTCCTCCTGAAGCCAGCCATATACCCTGGCTGAATACACATGTTCCTCTGAACAGAGGAAATCACATCTTACCCCTCCCTTAGTGCACACTATAAAAAGGACAGTTTTGCTTCGAATCAGTGAATTAAGCGTGTGCCTTTTGGAAGAATGTGAGGATTGGCTTTTCTTTAGAATTCTAACTTTTCTTTGGTCTTAACACTTTGCAAGTGAAGTAGAGATTTGCAGAGGTTTCTTAATAATTTATTTGACTCAAAATGCAGATTTTCTAAGATTCAGTGTATTCTCAGTAGAGAATTAGAGACAGTGATTATTTTTATTATGTAGCGCGTGAAGCAATTTCTCACATTTTAGTGTATTCACAGAAATCTTTTATTATATATGGTATAAGGCAATAAAAGAGTCTTTTCTGATGACTGGTAAAAAGGATATGATGTTAACTTGAAACTCCATCCCTTATGTCTTCTCTACTTGTGTTGTTACAATATTCTGCTTATTAAATTGCAAATACTTCTCCCATTGAAAATGGAGCTAGATCTATCAGTATTTTGCCATCAATCAATTCCAATTTCATCAACAGTTAATGCTCCAAATTCTAAATTTTACCTAGTTCTAAAGATGACCATTTGCAGCCACCTTAGCTTAAGTTACCATCATCTCTCACAGGGCTGATATCTTTAATGAGCAGTACTGATGAAATAGGGTTTATAGGTGGAAGCTATTAGATTGTAGGAGAGGAAGTAACAGAAATTTAGGTATATATTTCTGGGGTAACAAACAAAATAAGGTGGAATCTGCAGAATGTTTACATTCTTTCAGTCACGATAGTGAGATGATTCAAGAATACAATTCGGATTTGGCCAAATGGAGGAGAGTGCACATGCTTCTCTTGGGCCCCTCAGAAATAGCCCTCTTTCTAATATTAATGACAAGAAACTTAAGAAAAGGCAGCCAAATGAAACAAATGTAAATTATAGCATAGTAACTGAGGTTTAGTCAGTCACAAAGTCAAAACATATAGGGAGCTATTTGGGAGGCAGGTTTGTGTCCCAGAAAAAGACCAGGGTCATGAGCTAAAGAATTTAAATTCCATACAAAAGGTTTAGTAGTATGTCTTCATGGAAGAATAATTAGCCTGAATGACACTCACAAAAGGAAAAATGACCAAAAAAGCCAGATATAATACATTTAAAAATACTCAAAAATAGAGTTCATCAAGAGTAACATCTATGAAGGCCAAATGTAAAGTGGTAATAGGAACTCTCAGCAATATGTAGGCTTCAAATTTAATTTTTGCCTTGCATGTATTTGCCCAACTGTGAAAACCCTAAGCTTTTTTCTTATGACTGTGCAAGGAATAGGACATATGAGATAAAGTCTAAGAACTAAACAAATGTGGAGCCTGATGAGAGATTTCTACATAAAGCTGGAAACTTCTATCTTCAGTGTAAGGATAATAAGAAATGAATACACTATGCAGAAGGAGATGGCAAGGAAAATGTTCAGTCTTGACTGGAGTTGCATGGAGCGGGGGAGTTTTCTTCAGAATTGATAACTCCCATGCAGGTTTGTGATCCAAGTTTCCACTATTTACGGTGTCTTTAAAAAGCTGAAAGGAAAACTTAATTTGTAGTAATTATAGATTTGTAGTGGTTATAGACAACTAGTGCTCCTAGTTAGGTGGTTGAAACAAGCATAAATAGTTTTTGAAGTAATGTGAATCAAAGGCTTCAAAAGGAAGTTTTAAGGAAAATGAGATTCCATACATGATGGAAAAAACAAGGAAGAAAGAGAAGGTGGGAGAGAGGGAGAGAAGAGGAGAGAGAGAGAGAGAGAGAAGGAAAAAGGAAAACAAGAATGAAAGAAAAAAGTCACCATTAGTGAAAACCAGGGAACAATAAAGTGCAGTTTAATCACAGCTGAAATGACTTTACATATTTAGAATTATCTGACATAGAATATTAAATAAGTGTGCTTAAGTATGTTTCAAAAATAAAGACTGGAAAATATGAGCAAGGAATAAAAGGCGTTTAAAAAGCAAAATGGAAAAGGAAATGAACAGAACGTCAGAAAATTAAGAATGTAACAATTGAAGTTAAAAATCTTAGAGGTTGAACACCAAAGTGGATACATATGCACAAAGAATTAGTAAACTGGAAAATATGAAGACATTATTTGGAATGAGGCCTAGAGAAACAAAGAGATAGAAAATATGAAGGGGAAGTTAAGATACGTGGAAGGTAGAATGAAAATGTCCTACATATTTTTGATTGGATTTCTAAAATGAAATATGAGATAATGGAGAAGAAAAAATAATAAACGATGTTATGGCTTCTAATTCTCTATAATTATTGAAAGAAATCAAACTCCATACTCAGGAATCCCAAGAATCAGAAACAGAATACAAATTAAAAGTCCATACCTGGGTACAGTATAACATGCTACTGCAGGACACCAAAGACAAGAAAAACCTAAAAAACATCCAGACAGAAAAGACATATCATCTACAAGGGAATGACAATTAAAATGATTCTTAATATCTGGATGCAGTGGGCTGAATAGTGGACTCCAAAGATATCCAAGGCCTAATCCCAGAACCTGTGAGTATTACCTTACATGGCAAAGGACATTTTGCAGATATGATGAAGTTAATGATCTTGAGATGGGACAATTATCTTGGGTTATCTGGACAGGTCTTAAATCCAATCCCAGCATCCTTATAAGGGTTTTGAAAGCAAAGGGAGGTTTGTACAAAAGAAGAGGAGGTAATGCAACCATAGAGGCAGAGCTTAGAATGATGCAGCTACAAGCCAGGGAATGCTGATGGCCACCAGAAGCTGGAAGAAGTGAGGAACATGTCTCCCCCAGGGTCTCCAAAAGAGGGCATCCTGGCCACCACCGAGATTTCAGCCCAGTGAAATGGATTTTGGTCTTATGGTCTCCAGAAATATGATAGAATAAAACTCTGTTATTCTGAAGCACTAAGTTTATGATAATTTGTTAATGCAGCTGTGGGAAACTTACATACTGGACAGCAGTGGAAGCTAGAAGGCAGTGCCATATTACTTTCCATGTCTAAAAGAAAATAGTAGTCAACTTAGAATTATATCTTTCAAGAGTGAGATAAAAATAAAGGCATTTCCCAGCAAACGAAAACTGAGTTTATCACCAACAAACCCAAATTAAAGGCAATTCTCAATAATATACTTCAGGAGGAGGAAGATGATCCCAGACGTAAGGTCTGAGGTTTCTAAAAGAATGCCTTACCAATAAACTAATGAATATTGGTTACATAGACAAATATTGGCTGTATCAAACAATAGAAATAATGTGTAATAGAAAAATATAAAGAAAGATTGAATTAAAATACTGGAGGTTTTTAATGTGTTAGTTGGGATAATGGTGATTGGAAGTAAATGTTAAAGAAGAGAGTAAAAATACTGATTAACTTCATACTTTGTTAGATATGCATATTAAAATACCTAGAATAACCAATAAAAGAAAACATAGAGAACATAACTGCTAAGGGAAGGTAAATAAGTGAAGATAGGAAACAAATCATTTTAAGGGGCAACAAACAAGGAAGAAAGAGAAAACACCAAAATATATAATATAAATAATATTATAGAAATCAATCCAAATATATAAATAATCATAATCAATATAAGCAGATTAAGGTTTCTACTAAAAATTCAAATATGGATGTAAAATATCTAGTATATTAGGTTTACAGGCATTCCAACTAAAATGTGAGACAGAGAAAGGCTGATGGCAAAGAGATGGAAAAAGTTAGAGTAGGCAGATGCTAATCAAATAAAACTCGTGTAGCTATATTAATATCAGACACAATAGACCATAAGGCAAGATGTATTACTAGAAATAACTAGGATATCTATATGATGGTAACATTTAATTCAGCAAGGTGCTATCTTTCTACATGGTGTGTAACTAATAAAAAAAAACCCCTTGGCCAGGCACGGTGGCTCACACCTGTAATCCCAGCACTTTGGGAGGCCGAGGTGAGTGGATCACTTAAGGTCAAGAGTTCAAGAACAGCCTGACCAACATGGTGAAACCCCATCTCTACTAAAAATACAAACAAAATAAAAATAAAAATAGCCAGGTGTGGTGGCATGCGACTGTAGTCCCAGCCACTCAGGAGGCTGAGACAGGAGAATTGTTTGAACCCAGGAGGCAGAGGTTGCAATGAGCCAAGATTGTGCCACTGCACTCCAGCCCGGGAGACAGAACAAGACTCTATCTCAAAATAAATAAATAAATACATAAAGTAAAATAACCCCCAAAATATATTAAAAATAGCCAATATTCAAAGAGAAATGCACAGATTTTTAATGGACCTAAAAATGGTCATTGACACCAACAAATGAACAGTGAATGCACATGAAACGTTCATGTAATACAAACTGACCACACGGTAAGCTACAAAGCCAGCCTCTCTACAAAGAACCAGAGTTAGATGGGTTTGTAGTCTGGTTCTAACAAACATTCCCAAACGTGGAGAAGATACCTGTAGCAGGTGACGAAGGCTTTGTATCTAGAATAAAAAAATACAGTCCCACAAATTAACATGCAAGAGAACCAACTCAGTGGAAATTAGACAAAAGCACAAATGCAGGAAAGGCAATACAAATGATTCATAAGTGTATAAAAGATATTCAACCTTATTAAGAATTAGGGAAGTGAAAATAAAATTTAATGATGCTCCAATGCATACTTACCAGACTGTCAAATATTAGGAAGTCATACAATATCAGGTGTAGGCAAGGATGTAGAGCAACAGAAACTCCCTTTACCACATATGATTATAAATTTGTAAAACCACTTTACAAAAAGGAAAAATGAAAAAATAGCAAAATATAGAATATACATAATATGACAGAAATCAATCCAAAAATATAAATTTATTTTACACTTTACATATTTGCTGTTACCTAGTAAATTTGAATATGTTTCTATTTTCTTTTTTTTTTTTTTTTTTTTTTGAGACGGAGTCTCGCTCTGTCGCCCAGGCTAGAGTGCAGTGGCGCGATCTCGGCTCACTGCAAGCTCCGCCTCCCGGGTTCACGCCATTCTCCTGCCTCAGCCTCTCCGAGTAGCTGGGACTACAGGCGCCCGCCACCGCGCCCGGCTAATTTTTTGTATTTTTAGTAGAGACGGGGTTTCACCGTGGTCTCGATCTCCTGACCTCGTGATCCGCCCGCCTCGGCCTCCCAAAGTGCTGGGATTACAAGCATGAGCCACCGCGCCCGGCCTATGTTTCTATTTTCTAATCAAGGAATTTTAATTCTAGATATATATCCTAAAGAAATTCTTACTCAAGCACACCAAGACACATGCACAAGACAATGTACATGGAAACTTTGTAATAGCAAACAAACAAAATAGTCAAATGGTAATCAACAATAGGGTGAATGAATTGTAATATAGTCATACAATGTGATTGTGCACAGCTTTGAAAATGAATAAACTAGAGCTGCACCTATCAGCCATGAATCAATCAGTAATGCTTAATGTTCAGCCAGCGGTTATTGGTGGTGAGTATTGGAATTGTCTGGAAAGCTCATGGGGTACCCAGAGACGTTGCTTGTTGAAGTGGGACAGGACTGGAACTTTGTAATTTTATTAAGTTCCCAAGTGATACTGATACACAACGAAGTTTGAGAAACAGCATGTTAGAACACAGTTGCAAGAGGCATGCACACTGTTTAGCTTACCCAAAGCTAAACAGAATAAATGAGACTAAGCTGTATGTTATTTGGGTTACACTACTCTAATCAGAGCATGACAAAGGCTGCTTCTGTGAGGAGGAAGGAGTAGGCATTTGAGAAGGAGGCATCCAACCAAGATGTGGGTAATATTTTATTTCTTAGCTTGATGAAAGGCACACTGAAATCATTTTATTATTCATATTTAATGTATATAATGTTTGTACATAAAATATATTTCATAATATAAACTTAAAAAGTAATAAAATACAAAAGGCTTACTTTGAGTGCATGCACTCAGTGAGCATCTGTGTATGATGTGTTACTTTTGTTTGTGCTGCTGACTTACTGACTTCTAATAGTGTTGTGTATACATTGTCTTGCTTCTTCTGCTCATTGGCTGCACTACTGGAGGAAATGTTTGCCCAGGACAAAGGGAAAGTGTGTTTTCCAAGAAGCCACCTGGATTGCCCTCTGCACACTTAAGAAGGTCCCGAGGTCAGGGTGTCTTATAGTAGTACAGAGACTGACCTGATGTGTGCAGCCAGGAAGTGCAGCCTGGTGTGTGCAGCCTGACATCAGTGAGCAGGGAGTGAGTGCATCCCTGTCTCACCTCCATGGCACTAAAGGGACCCAGGAGGACCAACAGGACAGGAGGAGGGCCTGGCATGAAACTGCTGGAACTGACTGATCACACAGGTTTGGGACTGAGACAAGGAGAAAAGTGACCTTTTTAATTGCCCCCAAGGAAGTGGGGAAGCTGCTTCTGTGGCTTCTTAGATTCTGATTGCAGATATCTCTGGATTGTACGGTAAGAATAGTCCCACAAGTGCAAGGAGGTGGGTGGGAGTACATTGGCAGCCAGCATACATGCTCTGACCCAGAGCACATGGATGAGAACTGGGTTAGAGGAAACAGGAAGTTCTGCAAGGTACCTGCAGACCCTCACTGTGAGGAAGGCATATGGCAGCTAATGGGTTGGAAAGGGAGCCTTCAAGAATTCCTGGGTGGGTAGAATGGAAAAGAAACAGTGCAGACTAGGGCAGCTGGGGACAGGGGCTGAGCCCACTTGATGTGGTGGCTGCCCTTGACCCACTTAGCCACTCACTCCAGGTGCTGCCCCAGGTTGCCAGGGCAAGTGATGGTTGTGTTTACAGAAAAGTACTATGCAACTTTGTAAGTCAGCTCCACTACAGATTTCCAGGGTCCTGCTTGGGGTGTAGTGGGGAGAGCTCAGTGCTGCTGATTCTCCCTCCAGAAAGTTGAGGAAGCAGGAGAAGTTTAATCAAAGGACTTCTAGGAAAATGGCCTGTTATTCCTACAGTGCCCTCTGCCATCAAGAGAATATGGGAAAAACGAAAGGCATGAGACACATCCAATTCCTCTTGGAGGTGTACTGGCTCTGATTCCCCCTTCTGGGCATAATTTAAATTAGGGTGTTCATGACCCCATGCTTTTTCTAGATAAAAATTCCCTCCCCAAGTCCTTTATATTCCATCTTTCAGGTAAAACTAACTAATCTACTCATTGCTTTTTCTTATATTCTTACTTCGTGTCAGATTAGAATGTGATTTCTCTTATTCTGTATCCTGTGTTCGGGGCAGGGCCTTGGTCACCAAGGCAGCTAAGAGCAGAGCTAAGCATGCACATCCAGGCTCAACTGTGCCCTCTGCTCCCCTCCCTGAAGCCCAGCTATGTTCTAGGCCCATTCCATCTGGTAGTCCTGAGATATGGACATTGTCAATTTCCCCACCTTTGACTGTCGGTTCCAATCTAATAAAATCATATTCCCTTGAACAGACTTTTGCCTGAAATACAGTTTAGTAGTTTAAGCCCAAATCCAATATGTAATAGCATTTTAGTTCTTTTGAAATCCCTGTAATTCAGTATGTTTAGGAAATATTAATTATCCTAAAAGGATACAATGCTTAATATTTTACTTTCTCCCAGATCCAGCACGCAGTTTCAACTGACCGGGCTTCACACACATATCAGCTTCTTAAGACAGTTCCTGAAATACATTGTTTACCATCTTACCCTTAAAAATGTTACGTTCTTGTTTAAATGATTTTGAAACCCTCGTCACCAATACCTGACCTCATTAGCTTCCTTTTTACCATCATATTGTCTCAAAGCTAGAATGTGTCACATGCAAGGAGAAAGATTTAAGACCTATTTCAAAATGTAGCTATTTGTAGTTAAAATTTTGTCTTATAATTTACCACTGACTTAGTCCCTTCTTAGAAAGAGTGAACCAGAGCTTTTCTTAACCTGGCTAGCCCTCTCTTCCATCACTGAAATTGCTGGCTTATACAGGCTGTTCCTGACTTAGAATGGTTTGACTTACAATTTTTTGACTTTACAATGGCATGAAAATGATACACATTCAGTAGAATACCCAGTTTAGTACCCATAAAACCTTTCTGTTTTTCACTGTCAGTATAGCATTCAAGAAATTCTGTGAGATATTCAACACTTTATTATAAAATAGGCTTTCTGTTGGGTGACTTTGCCCAACTGTAGGCTAACGTGAGCATTCTGAGCAAGGCTAAGCTGCGATGTTCGTCGGCTAGGGGGATTAAATGCATTTTTTATTTATGATATTTTCAACGTATGATGGGTTTGTCAGGATGTAAGCCCATCTTAAGCTGAGAGGCGTCTGTATGTGTTAGCTTCCATTTTTATTGTAGTTCCCATGTTGCTCCCAGCTACAGAGACGGGTGCTCTCTTCTCTGCTCTCTCCTCCTCCAGTTTTGTTCCTCTCTAATCCTCTCTCCCTACCGCAGTCAGAGGTTTTCAAAAATGTAAATCTATGGCTTGTTTGAGCCCACATCCTTTCAAGGGCTCCTTGTCTCCCTTAATATGAGCATTTTGTAGAGTGTACTGACCCTCTGTTCTCCCATCTGGCCCTGAATGGGGCTCTAGCCCTGCCACTGACCACTGTTCCTTCTGCCCCACAAGCATTCCCTGCATGGGGCCAGTCGCTCTGTCCCTCCCCAGGTCATCTAAGGCTTTAGCATTTCACACTCCCTGCCGCCTCTACCCTCTACCTGGAACAGGGAACTATTGGCAGCTCCCTCCACCTTCCTTCCACAGCACCACCAACTCCTCAACTGTAACCCTGCCCTGCCTACCACTGGCACTTTGGCTAGCAAGTTCCTCCTCCAGAACTTGTTAGCCAGAAACAAAATCTGTATTAGTCAGGGTTCTCTAGAGGGATAGGACTAATAGGATAGAAGTATATATGAAAGGGAGTTTATTAAGGAGTATTGGCTCACATGATCCCAAGATGAAGTTCCACAATAGGCTGTCTGCAAGCTGAGGAGCCAGTCTGAGTCCCAAAACCTCAAAAGTAGGGAAGCCACAGTGCAGCCTTCAGCCTGTGGCTGAAGTCCTGAGAGCCCCTGGAAAATCGCTGGTGTAAGTACAAGAGTCCAAAAGCTGGAGAACTTGGAGTCTGATGTTCACAGGCAGGAAGCGTCCAGCATGGGAGGAAGATGGAGGTTGGAAGACTCAGCAAGTCTGCTCTTTCCAGCTTCTTCTGCCTGCTTTATTCTAGCCATACTGGCAGCTGATTAGATGTTGCCCACTCAGATTGAGGGCGGGTCTGCCTCTCCCAGACCACTGACTCAAATGTTAAAATCCTTTGGCAACACCCTCACAGACACACCCAGGAACAGTACTTTGCATCCTTCAATCCAATCAAGTTGATACTCAATATTAACCATCACAAGTCCGCCCCTTGTCAGATTCCTCATGGAAGCCCTGTTCTGGAAAGAACGCCTGTGGTCTCCTCCCCTTGCTATTTCTATGCTCCACAGTGGATCATACCAGGATGGGATGTTGTGAGAACTAAATGAGCTAATGTGAGCAAAGGGCTTTGCATAGTCAATATGGACAGCATACAGATTTCCTTAGCCCTGGAACTTGGCATATTCTATCCTAGGATGCCCATGAGATTTATGGGACAGGATAGGGCCTGATTTGTTCCTGGCTGTATCCACAGTGCTTAGTACAGAACAAACTTCAGAGATGTAGGTAGATTTTGTGGAATGAATAGTGAATAAATGAATGGATATATTCTCAAAATTCATATGCAAATATTTTGTAAAATGAATGTAATTCTAGAAGAATTCAGGGAAACTCATTGTATTTTGATCAACTATGGTAGAGAAACCCAGCTTTCCCTGTCAGAATCGGGTAGGTGACTCCCAAAAGGAAAGCTAGCCTTTCTGCCTTGCTAATGTCTACCATGACCTTTTACAGCGTTGGTTCCTAAAAGCTTCACACCTGTGGAAACCAGGGCATCAGTGATTTAGCCTCAAACATCTTTTTCTAGCCTTCAGGGAAAATGTTGACTAATCTTGTTTGCCCCTAAGGGATAGCAAGTATTATTTGTGAATAAGCAACTAATGAACTGTGTGACGTGGGCCCAATCCCTTACCCTCTTTGGCATCAGCTTTTCAGGCTGCTGGCCTAGATACCTCCTGATAGGTCTCTTGCAGAGATAGTTCATGAGAGGATGGTAAGCATGGGCCTGGTTATTTTTCTAGGAAATCAGTGACCTGGAGATCCTGGATCTGGTCCATAGTGCCCTTGGAAGGATGACTGTGGTCCGGCAAATCTTTCCGTCTGCAAAAGACAATCAGAAATGCATGAGGAACAACCACCGCATCTCCTCCCTGCTCTGCGACCCCCAGGAAGGCTACCTCCAGATGTTGCAGGTCAGTGCTCAGCCTCTTCTCCCCAGTCCCCTCCACCAAGAGTCTCACCCACACCCTTGGCCAAGGGAGACATGTGGGGGCCTCCTATTGCCACCACCTTCAATTACTAGAGCTCTGTCATTTGCTGAAATTGAAACTGGTTGACTGGGCAGTGTCTCTGAGCAGCACTAGCAGGCAATTATGCCTGTTGTCAGCAGACAGGGCTTATTGGCTCACCAGGTGTCTCTGGTATTTAAAAGTCACATGCATAGATGGTAAAGAGATTCCTGTCTCTTATGTCTCTGTGATGACTGCTTTGTGGGAATGTGTTCATCTGGCAGGGCTGGGGATGGAGTCTTCTTTGGGAAGTGATCATTTTGAACCTGTTTTAGGTTCTTGTTAATACAGACGTGACCCTTGCAAAGCAAGATGGGACTATCCCAGCACATCAGCTGAGTGCTGAGGCTTGGGTCACCCAGGACACTATTGGATGCTCAGCTGAGCAGGGAGGGGCAGGACAGCAGGACCATGACATGGAACCCCTACCCGCATGGTTCCTTCCAAGGCCCAGAGGTACCAAGTGTTTCTGGTCAGTCCTTCAACCCTAAGTATGTGCATTCGGCACTAGCTTGTCTTGGGCCTTGGAATACGATGGAGAGCTATGTGCCTGGTGTAAGAGGTGGTTTCTCTCTGGGTGTTTGGGAGCAACAGGGAAATAGTGTGGAGAGTACCCACTGGCAGCCTCAAATCCACTTCTAGGTTAGGAATGTGGTGCCTCAGAAAACTTTCACTGATGCTTAGTGAGAGCCCCAGGACAGAAGGAAATTTCTTCCAGTTGGGTTTGTGGAAATTGCCCAGAAGTTTGTACATGTGATATGCTTGCCATTCAGCATTTGAAACTAGTTCCACCCATCTTTACCCAGCCAGGCATGAGGGTTAGAAATTGGGGTTGCAGAACAGAGACGGTGTATCTGCCATCTAAGTATCATCCCCACCCCATAACATTTTGTTCTCACCGTATTAGGGTCCTCACGTTTTGTGGAAGGGAATTGTTGGAATCTTGAGTAGGGTGTGGACATGTGTCAAATTTGCCAAAGGAATGAATCTACTCTATAATCTCATATGTGGGGAGAAAAAGGAAACATGCCTCAACGGATGGTAAACATGAGAAATGTGTTCTTGATTGAGGTGGAAACACAGCAGACATTGATTTTAGCTGGAATAATCCCCATTCCACCAGTGTCTGTGCTCCAGGGAGCCCACCAGAGTGTCTGGGGTCTTTCTAAGGTGGTGGAGGGGTGGCCAAGAGAGTGGACCCAAGGCCCCCGCAGCACTCATGGACTCAAGAGCCCTGGACACCCGAGTCAGAGTGAAAGGCCCTGGTGCAAGAGTTTACGTTGAGATGCTGCTGGTTTATTCTGCCTTCCTCTGTGTGGAGTCTGGAAGAAATGGTGAAGGCCAAGTAAGTTTCTCTCACTGTGCCTCTGTAGTCATGATTCCCAGCCTCCATGTGGATGGAAATGGCCTTAAACAATGGGGCTCAGGGAATGTGTGCCCATTCCCACCCAGTGCAGTGGGAGAGGGGAATCCCTTTGTTCTCTGTGGGGCCAGAGCCTGTAAGGGTCTCACTCCCTGCAGGGTCTTTCTAGCTTCTCTCTCCCTTGAAGGGCTTCCTCCCTCCCCAAATACATGGCACCCTTGCCTCATATGCCCTAAATCATTCTCTAGGTCTTAGTTAAACTGCACTGAGTCTCCTTGAAGAACAAAGATGGGGCCACTTTCCATGGCACAGAAGTGTCTGCAAAGGTTAGAGCAGGGGAAAGAAGAAAGTGCTTCTTGTTGAGGCCTGTGATGCCCCCTTTTGCTGTGGGTGAAAGGTGCAGGTGGGCCCTTTGGTTGCATATCAGACACATTGGATGCAAAAAGTCTTTTCACTGGAGGAGAGAGAAAGAAAGACTGAGGGGTTCAAAGGAGAATCTAGCTGAGGGCCTACTTAAATGACATGAGCCCATGGAGAGGAGAAACAAAGGTGCAGCTCCCAGATACGTGGCCGGACATCATCAAATGAGGTAAATGCAGTGTCAGACCCAGGAATCCTGGGACACTACACCTCCCTCTGTTCCTGCTGAGACCCAGGCATTGCATAAAGAGCAAAGCTGAAGTGCAACACTACAGGAATTTTACAGTAATAGCAGCAACAGTAAAAGAGGAATCAAGTCACCTCGGTTCAAATCCTGGTAACTGTAGTTACTAGCCAATTATTTCATTATTATTATTATTTGTTTATCATTCTGCGCCTCAGTTCCCTCCTCTCTAAATTGGGGGTTAGAATATTATCCTCCAGAGTCATAATTAAAATTAAATCGGAGAACATACGGAAAGTATTCAGTTCAGAGCTGAGCTATTAGCAGTACAGGTTGAGTATCTCTAATATGAAAATCCGAAATCTGAAGTACTCTGAAATCTGAAATTTTTGAGTGCCAAAATGGCACTAAAAAAAATGCTCATTGGGGCATTTCAGATTTTGCATTTTTGGATTAGGGATGCTCAACTGGAATTGGAATATAATGCAAATATTTCAAAATCTGAAAAAAAGAGCCCAAATAAAAACACTTCTTATCCTAAGCATTTCAGATACGGGATACTTAACCTATTGTCATCATTACTGAGGAGGTGGACAGGTACATTCAGGGTTTCCATGGAAAGGCTGAACATAGCCTTTTTTTTTTTTTTTTTTTTTTTTTTGGTGTGATTTAGTCTGCCTATCTCCAAACATGCTTTTTAAAGGCATCACTGCAGGTGGGAGGGCAGTTTCTATCTTTCCAGCCCCTTATCACAGGCTTTGTGTACCACTTACTGTCCACATCTCTCCCATGGGTACTCAATCATAACTTCCTTGCTTGGGAGATGAGAGGCTATGTATTTTAGACTCATGTAGCTCTTTATACAAGGCCACAAGACCCTGCTCATTGAAGACCCTCGATAAGGAATTAAAGGATGAATCTATTAAGAATGCAGGTCTCAGTACAAGTTAAACTGACTCTAGATGCCTCTGTCTCTCTCTCTCTCTATATATATATATATGTAAAACACTTTATTATGTATATATATACATACACATATATATATACATATATATATATGTAAAACACTTTATTAAAGGAATCTCTGTCTCCATTTGTTGCATCTGCTTCCTTGCAAGGCAGTATCATGAGAGGAAAATGTGGATTTATTTATTCATCCTGCCCAACAACTACTTGGGCAGCTTGTAGATTCATCTCATTTACAAGCCATTCCCTTCCAGTTTCCTCCATAGCTATTACCACTTCTTTCTTTCTTAATGACAGTGTAGAAGGCAAACTAATTTCTACTAGCCTCTAGCTGTGAGATTTATCGAGAAGACTCTAACATGTTTAGAACAACTCAAGGAAAAAAAAATTATGTCATGGATTATTAACTTTGTCTTGATGAAATTAGTAAAGATCCTTTTGGAAATGGAGCTCTCCAGTCCATCTTTAGTCCCCCCCGCCAAATGGCTGCTCGTGGGAAGATCATTGTGGTTTAGAAGTTCCTGGGAGGACAAAGAAGAACAGGGAAATTTTGCAAGAGCATCCATCCCTTGGCTTCTCTATTGAGCTGGCCTCAGAAACTGTCTCATCCTCTATGAGGCTTGTGGTCAGGGCTTTCTGTGCTCTAAAGCCAACCAAGAACTATTATAGCAAATCAATTTGGTTCCTATTTAGCAGAAAGAAAGTCCCTTGGAAGAAAAATACCTAAATATGTGACCCCTAGTGCTCCAAAAGCATTGCATTTGCCAGCATGCAGCACTGTTGTTTATTTTTCCCCACAAAGCACTGTCTTATTTGTGTATTTCTCATTCTTGTTTCCTTGACAAGTTAGTTTAGGACTTGTCTGACTCAGCCAGTAATAAAAGCGATAACCAGTCCCTCAGAACCCTGAGACTTTGCTAAGATTTCACAGACATCTTTGCTCAGAGGAGAATCTGTAACATACTCTGTCTCTGGAACTGTACTGCCCTGTGACATCAGGGCTGCAATTGAAGTAAGAGGCGTATTATCACATAGCCATCTCCCCATTTATATTCAAATGTGTTTCTAAGGGGTGACAGGCAAATGATATAAACTGTGTTGTGTGGTCACTGTGGAGCCGGATCCCTGAATTAAGCTTTGGGGGCTAATGTGGTATTACCATAAAATGCTCCCTCAGGTTGAAATTTCTCTTCTTTGTGCATTTTTAAATTGTCGAATGGCTTGATTGAATCGTTCCTCCTCCGTGCTGCACACACTCTATTAGAGGATTTCAATCCCTCCCCCTCTAACATCCCTATTTTTTAGGGTTTCCTGTACTCTTCCATGGCTAAAAGGTTTTTGTCAACCTGTTGGTAGAAGCCTGTCCTCTGGAGCTTCACCGAGCCTCCCCATACCAGCTACCTTGGATTTCATATCACTTTCAATGGTTTACTTAGCCCTAAAGGCCCATATGGGAGCATTTAACATGGAGAGTGGGGAAGGCTTTGTCGGAGACAATTGCACAGGTGTTTTCCTTGGGTGCAACTGGCTGCTGTTCTGGCTGCAGGTGGCCATGTGTGCATTTGGAGCCCAGGAAGCCTTGGGTGTGGACAGATAGCCCTCTTCACTCTTCACACTGTCCCCTCAGATTCAGCAGTGAGCAGAGCTCCCTGCCTCCCCTGTGCCCTCTGTTACCATCTGCTTCCTCCTGAGGCTTGGCTGTGGTGCCCTCTCCCAGGACAGCTGGACTGGCAACAGTTTGGCAGAGAGACTTCACCTGGCGTGGATTTCTCAAGCTGTGATATCTGGGTGTCAACTTGTCCTCCCCGCTGGACCCTCTGTCAGCTGCTTGTCTAACTTTGCTGGCCAACCACAACCTGTCTGAGGATTTGGTCAGAGGTCAGTTCCTGCTGTTTGCCTCTGTGATGTCTCCCTGAACAGTCCACTTTGCTTGATTAATGACAGAGGGAAGAGAAAACTGGGCTCTTTAGAAGCCTGGAGGAAATGCACCCTTTCTTAATGAAAACATTTCCCGCACTTCCAGCTTTGGTGTTGGGAGGATAATGGTCTGGTTCTGACCCTGGCCTGCGATTCATCTTCCTTCTCCTCCAAGGATGATTTTTACTTTGATAATGCGGATGCACAACAATTCCCTGGGCCCCACAGCATAACAGATGCTAGGCTGGAATACCCTAATAAAACGTGACTGAAGTCTCAGATTTACTACAGAGAAGGCATGTGCTGCTGCCAGGAAGGCAGACAGCCTGGCTACCCGGCAGGCACACCCTCCTGTCCTCCAGGGGCCTCTTCCCCACTGATGGGGGCAGAGATCTTAGCTGGATCGACGTGGGAGCCTGCAGCACTCCTGAGGGGCTCAACACACTTCATGGGGGGCTTATATGCTCATTATCTCTGGTCCTGATCCTGCTTCCAGGGACTCAATAACTGACCAGAACACCTGGGCTTCCAATGTGCCTGGCTTCACCCTGCCCAGTGCTTGCCCAGGTGGAAAGTCAGTGCCTTCCTGGTTTCAACAAGACAACAAATTCCTTTCTGCACAAGACATCCACTATCGTCTGAATGTTTGTATCCCTCCAAAATTTCTGTGTCGAAACCTAATCCCCAAGGTGACAGTATTAGGAGGTGGGACCTTTGGGAGGTGATGAGGGCGGAGCCCTCATAAATGGGATTCGTCCCCTTATAAGGAGCTGAAGAGACCAGAGTTCTCCTCTTCCACTCTGGCAGGACAAGATGAGAAGGCACCACCTATGAGCCAAAAAGCACGTCCTCACCAGACACAGAATCTGTAGGCACCTTGATCTTGTACTTGCCAGGCTTCAGAGCAGTGAGAAGTTAAGTTTCTGTTGCTTATAAGCCACCCAGACTATGTTTTTTTTTGTTACAGTGGCCTGAGTGGACTAGGGCAGCCTTCATGTCTCCTCAGGAGCCTCAGAGCTGGTGTTACACGCGGTGGGGAGTTGGGTGGGGCATTTGCATTGTAGCTGCTCAAGCAGGATTCAGCCTTCAAAGCCCCTCCCTGCTGGGGAACGTGCAGTATTTCTGAGCACTGCTCCCCTGCCCCCAGTGCTCCATTATCTCCTTGTCTTGCTGGCTTCCCTGCCCTCCCTCCATTTCCTCCCTCTGGGTCTTGATTCCTTATTTTCTCATGAAGATCAATTTAACAGTCTTGCTGGTGGCCTTTGCTCCTGCTGACACAAGGTATTTTCCTAAATAAAATATAGTTACTGATGTAATAGAAATTCTGGTAATAACTTTTTTTAAAAATCTATTTTTCCATCCCTGGTCCTCAGTCAACTTCTTGTGACTCATCTCTAATTATCCAGCAGCCGAGAGTGTCCATCTGGGTCTCTCAAGAGCTTCAAGCCCCTAACAAGAGCTCACGGCTGAGTTCTCTCCTGCTTCCCAGAGATGCCTGCTACCTTTCCCGTTATCTTTCTGAGGACCCACCTCCTGCATGGGTAACTGATGTTGGAACTTTACACCTTGCCAGGATCCTGCCATCTCAGGGAAATGCATAGCCTGGGATTCTGTTGGGAAATGGCCAGTTCCACATTTATTCACACAGAGCTCCCATCTCTGTCCCCAGCAGCCTCTATCCACCACCACTTGTCTTCTAAGAAGAGGCATTTTCTTTGCAAATGCCTTGACATCTCTTTAACTTTATGTTTCTAAGAACGTGTTTAGAACTGTTATTCAACTTTCAGTAATTCCATAAATGCCCATTTATGCATTTGTTATGCATTTCTTCTTATGTTAGACCTTTCGCAAATTCTTATAAACCTCTCAAAATTGGGAATTTTAATTTCCATGTTGTAGCATGTTCTGATTAGGTAAACTGGCATGTGCACAGGCCCAGAGGCCTAAGAGAGCAGGGGAAGAGTTCATTGTGCCTGGGGCAAGGGGTGAGAGGCAAGAAGTTGGGAAGTAACTTGGAGGGGACAACAGCGACTGGGGCTCTGCCCTTGGTGATGTGATGTGGAAGACTTGTATCTGAGAAAGGCAACTCTGTGCAGTGTGGAAAGGGGGGATCTGAGGCTGGAGACAGGTTAACCAGTGGTTACCATCTCCCTAGGGAAAAATAAGGGCACCTGAACTCCACCCCAAAAATGGGAGGTGACCATTGAGTGAGGCCATCTGGAGGCTTCCCCAGGACTGAAACCCCTGAGCTGGGAGAGGGTGGAGTGCAGAGCATGTGCCTTCCATGGATGCTGGACTGCAGCTGGCCTTTGTTCCAGCCATACCCTGCCTGCCTTCCCCACCTCCCCTGCACACCTCGCTGATCTCATTGCAGAATCCACTGTGCCAAAGGCTCCCGTGGCTGAGCCAGCCTTGCTATGTGAATGTCTGGCTTTTGACTGCAGCGGGCCACACTGTCTCCCTCTCAGGAGCCAGAGTCAGGGTATTATAAAGCTTCCCCCTCCACCCCCCCACCACGCAACACATACTCTCTGAGCCTTCCTGTATTGGTACCTTTTATGAAACATCCTAGGGGCAGAGAAGTGGCCTTTCCCTTAAAGGGCAGCCCTGCAACACCTCAGATCATGTAGCCCTGAAAGGTGCGGCTCAGACCCTGGGGGCTGTGGCAGCTGTGGCTGTGCTGCTGGGGCCTGGAGGAGGCCAAGGACATGTACACAGGTGAGCAGATTTCAGGTGGGACTGGGAATTAATATTCAGCGCTGATTCTTGCTTGATCTCTGACCCTCAAGCTACAGGAGTCAGACATGATCCCTTCGTGCCTTTGGAAGGCTTTAGGGACCAAGGGGCTTTGTGGGAGAGGATGAGTGGTGTTGGAGGATACAAATTCATTTTCTCAGTAGTCCTCATGTTCTGCATCCAGACTCGGGCTGACCCCAGCTTCTGGGGACATCCCTGGAGGAGCTCTCAGCTCATACATATTGAAATCAGGAAGCTGCATAGATATTTTATTTGCCTCTTCTATTCATTTCTGTCTCTCTCCCTCTAAAGATGAAGATGCATGCAAAGATCTTAGAATAGTACTTGGCACACAGGGGTATTACCATCTGCATTCCACAGGTGGGTAAATCAGGACTGCCACATTGCACCTCTCCAGGGGCCCAGATCACACTGTATTTTATTGTTATCAAGATAAGTCTCAGAGCGTTCAACAGCTTTTTCAACATCACTCAGCAAATGGACGCTAGTGGAGATCTACTTCACTCGTTCAATCAACACTTATTGAGTGCTTGCTGTATCCACACACTACTGTAGAGACCTGGGGTCCAGCAGTGAGCAAAGCTGGTCCAGGTTGGGATGAATCCAAAGCTGTTGCTGATCCTATTAGACCACTTGCCCAAGCTGCAACCCTAGTGTGAGAGTTGTACTATATGGTAATTAGTGAAAGAGGAACTTGTCATAAATCTCTGGGGTGGCTAAGTGAAACTATCCAGTCCCTCTTCCAGCTCTCTCCTCACTTATAATAGAGCCCACGAGCTCCCAGGAAAGCCTCAAACCCTTTTCCTGGCTTCTGTCTGGCCTTGACTTCACTCCCTCTAGCATCTCTGACCTGGTTCCAGGTATTGTGCTTTGCAGCCAGGTCTCTCCTCTGCCATGCCCGTGGCCTTGACACTTTGACCTCTCTTTTGCTTCTCAAATTTACTCTTACCTGGAATGCTTTTTTGGTTCCTGGAACTTTATGCTGCAGTGCTCCTAGGTCACCCAGAGCCCTGGGCTCCTGCTTGCATGGGGAGGAGGGCTTAAATAGTGACAGCATCTGCTTGCTTGCCTTACCTTTGCTAATGGACTCTGTGCTGTGCCTAACCTACAGTATGAGGGAGGGAGGCAAGGACTTCTTCAAGCCAGGCCTCATTCTCTGCACCTGTGGCCTGTGACTCCAGCCTAGGCTGCTGGCCCCTGGTGGTCAATGACGAGTGAGCATCCATGCATCTGGGAGCCTCCGTCCTTCCAGACTTCCTTCCCAGGGGCTTGGCATGACCAACCCTGACACTGGTATCCAGTCATCTTCCCTGAGGAAAGGCTTCTCTTATGTTTATCAGGCTCTGGAGAGGGCCCCAAGCATAAACTGCCTTTCTACCATCTACTTGTGATTTTTTTCATCCAAAAATCCCTTCTCTGAATAGGTTGTGAGATTAGGGCCTTTTCTACCCTCTGCATCCCCACTAGTGAACTGTCAGCTAAAGTCAGTTTGCACAAAGTAGGTTGTCTCAGTAAGGATGCTGAGGTTGGAGGGCAGATGGGGGAGCCACAGATTATTACTGCAGTGTTAGATTATGCCCAAGGCAGGGAGAGACAACATCTTACCCGGGAAGAGTTAGGAGTAAGTGGAGTAGATGGAAACAGCTCCAGGGAAAATCAAGAAGATGTTTTGAGGAGGTTTTAGACAAGAACAAATTGCTGTTTGAACAAAGGAGGCTCTCTCCAAAGTCTAAGTTGGAGGGATAAAATCTCTTTTATCTACTGCCCATTTTCTATAATTTCTCTTTTTTGTAAAACATGGTTAGTGTATGCCTTCTGAGAAGATCCATCCATCCATCCATCTATCACTTCATCCATCCATCCATCCATCTGTCACTTCATCCATCCATCCATCACTTCATCATCCCATCCATCCATCCGTCCATCCATCCATCCATCCATCCATCCATCCATCCATCACTTCATCACTTCATCCGTCCATCCATCTACCCATACATCTACACACTCATCTATCCTTCCATTTGTGCATACATGTGTCTACCATGTGTTCGGCCATGAAACATACATTAAGCACCAGCCATGCGCTTTGATTGGTGCTGAGTTCTAGAGATAGTACTTAAAGAGCTCAAAGTTGGCTGAGGTAAACACATTCATGAGCTGACAACATATATAATGGAAGAGGGTACATCTAGGGTGATATGTGGGCAGTGGGAAGGCCTGCCTATCTATGCCTGGAAAAGAGCATTGCTCAAGCCTGTTCCCGTGAACTGGGATGTATTCACCCTTCCAAGCAGACATACCTGTGGGAGGACTGAGGGCTTCCTTTGGCCTTTCTGAGTCATGTCCTGCTTTTTCCTCTTTGTTCAAGACCTCTCTGCATTCATACATTTGTTGAGTACCTTAATGCATTGTGAATAGAAGCGCTGAAGTGAACGGGAGATTCCACTGGGTTCTGGTCAGAGCCACAGATGAGCTGGTGCTGTGGACTCTGCCCTGATGTGTGAGTGTGTGAGTGGGTGGGGGTAGGGGTCAGAGAGACCTGGCTGGTTAAATAGCATCAGCTATGAGTGGGTGGCTGGTAGACCCATGAATGTCTTGAGAAGAGAAATCTTCCCATCATTAAGGATTCTCAGCTTCAAGTTATTCTCTTGGGAAAAGAAAAAAAAAAACAACAAAACAACAAACCAATTTTAAGTGGCTTATATTCCTTATAACAACATCTCCATCATGGGTTTGTTTTCCAGAGGGGAGGAAGACTTATCAACACATGCAGTGGTGGGGGCTCCTGAGGACTGGGGAGTTGACAGCAACAAAGAGTGAATTAGTCCTGCTCATTGAGGAAATGATCCCTTAGGCCTCAAGTGGCTGAGGGCACAGTTCTGTCATGGTATTCCCTGTGCAGTAGGGGGTGAGCTCCCGGTAGGTGGTGGTACTTAGTTTTCCCCCTGCTGTCAAGTAAGCTCTTGTGTGCTGCAGGCCCCTGAAGAGGGTCAGCCCAGGCACTGACCTAATGCTCCCCATCAGCTCAAGGCTCTTGTTTTAGCACACTGTTGACATCTCTGCAACATCTGGCCATCCTCCTCCTACCTGTCACACCTACAGCATGCAGAGGCCCTGGGCATGCAGCACACAGTGGTCAGAGCTGGGGGACAGGACAGTGGCAGACAGGACAGAGCTCTTTAGCAATGGTCTGTGCACAAGGATACCCACAGGGGAGGCAGTCAGCTCTGCCTGGATGTGACATGCTGGGAATGGCCCTTGAGGGCTGGACAGGCATGATGGGGCAAATGTTTGTGATGCTTTGCACCTCCTATTGTCTTATCTCAGACTTCAGCTTCAGTTGCTGGAGAGTTCGCGCCACTTAAGTTCTGATCTAAGGTTCTGCTTTTGGAGCACCTGGACTAAAAAACATGAGGAAGTAAATTGCAGGCAGAGAACAAGGCACAGAGCTGTTGTGGTACAGGGACATATTGAGGAGGGTGGGAGTGAGGCTGGGGGAGGAGGGGTTCTTTTTGCAGCCCAAGGAGCCTATTTGATCTTCCCAGGAGTCCTGCGAGGCTGACATGATATCCTATTTTTATCTGGTGATTTTGTTTTTCTAAAATATTTTTAGCAGACGACTTGCTGCTTAGGCGTTCAGAGAATGGTCCCCTTGACCCACTTTGGCTGAGGGTTGTTTGTGCAACAGTTATCAGTGGGAGACCACAAACCTGACTGAGGGTGGATGCTACCTCGCCCTCACCCCCTTCCCTTCTCCTCTTCCTGTCCTTTGTGCTCCAATGTCCCCATGGAGGGCTAGGGTGATGTGAAGGTCACATCCGAAAACAGGGCTGTCCTTCTCCCCTGGGAGGGCGGGTGCTATCTTCCAGTTCCTCCACATCCCGATCGGGGTCTGTAGCCACACTCAGGAGGCTGAGCCTGGCCTGCCCACCCTGGACCCCACACATGGGTTGGGCCCCGATGTTGTAGTGTCGTTCTTCACACTGCTACCCTAGATTCTCAGTCATGGCCTTACTCTCCAGAGCTCTGAGACAGGGATGTGTCTCCTCTACCAGTGAGCTCACATCAGTCAACTAAGCAGAAGGATAGTCCTCAGATGGGCACAGTTACAAATCCCAAATGTGTTCCCTGGGTGGCAGTGACTCCACTGCAGAGCAGGCACCAGAATCCTCATCTCTTGTTACCACCGTCCTCGCTGTTACCTCATCACTCAGGCCACCATTCACCCTAGGCCTGTCCAGTGACCAGAGTGGTCTTTCTGGGGCCCAGGTCTGATCTCCAGCTTCCTGTACACTGACCCAACAATGGCTTCCTTCTCCCTACAGTCACCTCTGTTGCTATTCCTCCTTAGTAAGTCCCTAAGTCTTTGCAGGGCTCAATCCCTGCTTCTCTCTTGATCCTGCTCCCTCTGTATTGTACCCATTGACACAGTCGTCTTGAACTGCTTTCAGTCCCTTTAACCCAAGGATCCACCAGCAGTGGCCCATAGAGCAAATCCAGTATATTGCCTGTTTTGGAAAATAATGTTTTATTGCATATGGCCGCATCCATATGTTTATATATTGTCTATGGCTGCTTTCAAGTTATAACAGTAGGGTTGAGCAGTTGCAAAAGAGACCACTAAGCCTAAAATCTTTATGAGCTGGTCCTTTACAAAAAACTCTGATGGACTGTGCTGTACCTGGCCCTGTCTCTTGACACCTTCATGCCCTTGCAAATGCTGTGCTCTCCCTTTATCCTACTAATCCTTCAACACTGAGCTTTCTGCTTATCCTTCCCTCCATCCTCCCTTACCTGAGTGAGTAACTTGCCTATGTGCACATCTCAATCAGCTACAGATCAGGGTTCTCCTTGTTGATGTACAGATGCACATCCCACTCTAATTCCTGAGGCAGGGCAAGGTCTTATTCCATTCAGTACTCTAGAAGCTGGCTGGGTTTTTGAAAGTACACCTAAAAGCCGAGGATCTTGGCATAGATACTGGGCACCACAGCTTAGTGTTGGCATCCTGCATTCCTCCTCCTTTCTGTGAGTTTCTCCAAAGCTCTCTAGAAATGCACCTGTGGAAAGGGTTTCACTGCCTCTGTCTTTGCAGATCTCCAACCTCTATCTGTATGACAGTGTTCTGATGCTGGCCAACGCCTTTCACAGGAAGCTGGAGGACCGGAAGTGGCATAGCATGGCGAGCCTCAACTGCATACGGAAGTCCACTAAGCCATGGAACGGTGGGAGGTCCATGCTGGATACCATCAAAAAGGTACATGTGAGGGGGCACCCCTAACCTGGCCAAAGACAGGCCCCTTCTTATATCTCCACTGTGTTCCCCTCTAGCAGCTGGCCTGAAGCTAGGCTCTGTGTGGCTGCCCCAGTAGGCCCCTCCCCATTCCTCTCTCCTTGTCATTCTTCCTGTCCCAGCATCTACACGCCAGGTGAGCTGTGGTCCATGAATACATACTATCATTACTGTCTTCAATTTAATATAAGAACTTCTGAGAGGTTAAGCAACTTGCCCTTGGCTGCAAGTAGGTATGAAATGGAGGCAGCTGCCTATCCCATGTCTGCAAGGTACCCCTCTATGCAGACCACCACTCCCCAAGAAAGGAGTGCACCTGTATGTGCGCTTGTGATATATCTTATGTGCTGAGGAGTGATACCAAATTAGAAAGCTGGATTTGAAGTGAACTGAGTAATCTATGGACGATTTGTTAGAGTGAATTCACTTTTAGAGGCTTCTAAAGAGCATTTAGGGAAATCCATAGCATTAGGAGTTTAGTCACAATGAGTTGCATGTGGTTTCAGTAGCAGGGAACATGCTCTAGTGTAGGTGAGAATCTACTACAGCCCAGGGCAGAGCCAGGGCCCCTTCTGGGCCAGGTGTTTCTGGGACTCTGTAGGCTCACAGGGACTATGAGAGATAAATCTTGATGAGAATCTCACTCTGGGCTTGGAGAGAGAAAGGGGCTCACCATGGCTCCCTCAGCCTCCTGCTGCCTCCTTCTCCTATGGAGCCCACTGAGCCAGTAGAGAGAGGCATGGAGACCACAGCCAGTCTATGCTGGAGGCTGTGCTTTGTACATATTTTCTCCTTTAGTCTTTGTGGGTTCTATGATGTGGAGCTAATTAACTTCAGGCCAAAGCTGGGAGATGGGCAATGTGCCCAAGGTGGCACAGGTGGCAAAGCCAGGATCCAAGCTCGGGACCTGGCTGTGCCCTCCAATGCACATGTTTGCTGCCCGGCAACTTACCATTATGTGTCTGATATGTCTCCTGTTGACCTTTGAATTTCGTCTTGGGTCAGGCTAAGGTGAACTCCTGGAAATGATTGCAAGGGAAGGACTAAGCTTCAAGAGGGCAGGAACAAAAGCTGCTACTGTTTAATCTCATGGCTAGCATGGTGCCTGGCACATAGCAGGGACTCTAAGCATATAGATGGTTTGAATGACAGGTGCAAGCCTTACGGATTTCTCCTATAAACAAATGTCCTAGAAAGTACTGATCCTGCTCTGAGGGCCTAGGACCACCAGCCCGTCTTGTCCTCATTACAGCCTGTCCATGGTCTCAAGACTCTGATTGCTTCCTCCTTGGTGACCACTTCCTTGCTCCTCTTAGCCTTTGGGACTCCATCCTTTACCTTAACCAGATTTTCCAATGGGTTTTTCTCCTCTTCTGCAGGGCCACATCACTGGCCTCACTGGGGTGATGGAGTTTCGGGAGGACAGTTCGAATCCCTATGTCCAGTTTGAAATCCTTGGCACTACCTATAGTGAGACTTTTGGCAAAGACATGCGCAAGGTAAGCCTCAGGCTCCTATCTTCCAATCTTCCTGCTATGGTGCCACCGAAGACAGCAACAGCTACAGGGTCCCTGGGCTGCCAGCAACTGTTAACCAGCACAAATATCCTCCCTCCTAGTCTCTCTCTGCTGATGCTACCATTGGCTGGTGTTTATAGGGCATGCTAGGGAGTAGGTGCAGAGAGGTTTCCAAACAGAAATTGCCACTAATGGAGTCTCTTTGAGTTGAGCAGGGGTACCTGGTAACACCTGGGTCCTACTGCTTGGATCAGGGGGCTGCATGGAGGCTACAAAGGACAATGTGTTTTCTCAGAGCAGTGAAATCAGCCTGACCACAGGGACAAGTGTGAATTGTGGTTGAGGCAGGAGGCAGAGATTACAGCCTGAGTGTCCTCCAGATCCAAGAGTGAGACAAGGCCACAAACAGAAAATGGAGCTGCAAGGAGGGTGGAAATTGGAAAATGCCAGAGGCCAGCAGAAAGATAAATGAGAGACAGACGAGTTGAACAACTCACACTGAGGTTTGGCTTTTTTATTTGGTGCTGGTGCTGGTGCAGGTGGCAGCCTGGGTCTTCCCAGTGATACTTTCCCTCTTCTTCCACCTCTTATGGATGATAGAGAACAGTTTTTCAGGATTGTGGATAGTGGAGAGTGGCCTTTTATCCAGGGTGGGGATCCCCAAAGTTAAGTGGACCGATGACACCAAGAGTCTAACAGGGCTAGGACAAAGAGGCCAACATGGCAAGTAAGGGCTTGGAACAATTATCCAAGTGAAGGACCTCGGATGTGGTCACTGTGAGCCAATGTGGAGCTGATGGTGGGTATCCTGGTGTGGTCAGTGGCTGGGTCTCCTGGGCCCGGCCAACTCCACTGGCTTGGATGCACTTCCAGAAATAGCCTGTACAGGAGACACCAGAGATGGGACTACTCATGGTGTAGATGGGCCACAGCGGCTTGGTCTTCTCCGGAAATAATGAAAGCATTGACTGATTGGCATGTACTCAGGCACAGCCTCACGTATTCACAGACACGCTCACACACACACACGTACACACTTCACACACTTTGAAAGAAGAGGCTCTACTAATGATGGTGCCTGGAGCATGAAGCACAGTCCTCGCAAGTAATGAGCTCTCAGCAGGGCCTGGATAAGCCTTCAGCAAAGAGCCCTCTAGCCTGATGTCAGCACTGGCTAGGAGCAGTGGAGGGGGAGGCAAGGGCTAAGTGATGTTGGGGTACTGAGAATCTGGGTGGGGGACTTCTTTGGTTTTGCTCCTGAGGGCCAGGGTAGAAAGATGCATGTGTGGACTGGTGGAGGGTGTGAGAGCTGGGGAACAGGGAGGGAGCAGTGTAGAGCTCATCAGTGACAGATGGGGCAGAAGACAAGCTCCCCAGGGAGAGACTGGGATGGCCTGGGTCCATGTGTGATGGGGGGTGGGGGATTTTTAGCCCACTCTGTGATGGAAGAGAGAGTCATGGATTGGTCATATAAATAATTGAAGTTTTGATAATTTGCTGTGACACAATGTCTGACATACATGGCTTGATGGCATTTTGGAGCTCAGAGGTTTGTTGATGGCATCCTAGAGGGAGTCGGCTAGCAACTATTCTGTGACTTCCCATGGAGGGCCAGGGTGTGACCTGAGATGTCCAGGAAGCCAGGGCTGGCCTATGATGTCTGTTTGGAATGCCTAAAGCTGTGAGACTTGGTAAGGGGATGGGGATGGGTGGTCAGCATTGGTCTGGGTCACGACCACAAGAGATATGGTCTTGCATTGGGACTCCCACCAGGTAAGGAGGGCTCTTTCAGTCACTCTGGTGTGAAAAAGCTTGCCAAGTGTAGCTGGCTGCTGGAATAACTGTTCACATCGACCACGGTCCTGGCGCACTTGCCTTCATCCCCAAGTCTTATTTTGAAGTTAGGTCCTGCCTGCCAGCTCCTTCCTTCTCCCACCTACTTCTTTTGGTGGGAATGCCGGCTGTGGAGGTCCCCGCCTTGTCGCAAGCAGCTGACCCTCCAGTCCTGTGCCTGGCGCCAGGCTGGCCACCTCAGGTGCCTGAGAGAGGGGAAGGCACTATGTCCTCCACTTCCTGTTTCAGGTGTCTGGGCCTTCCATGTTGCCAAGGCAACGCACCTCAAAAACCCTGAAGCCAGTGGGAGCTGGAATCTCTCAATATAAGGAGCTTTGAGCAGGAGGCCTGAATGTAATTGAGTTGGAAGGGAAGCTGATTTTCAAGTGGGCTTTATTTTTAAAATGTATCTTTTTGTCATTCTAAAATCTGCCCTTAATAACTGCATATCCTAGTTGTTATCTGTCTGCCTAGCAGCTTATCGCTGCTAAGGGGAAGTTATCTGGAAAGCAGGGAATGGGATTTATTGTAGCAAATGTTTGTGATTCAGGCCTAGGGTGCATTAAAGCAAGTCCGGGGGTTTCAGATGAACCAAGGAAAAGGGATTAGGACTGTATCATGGGGGTAGGGCAGCATTTGAAGGCAGAGCTGAGTGGTGGTTTCGGGTGGGAGGCGGGGCTGTGAAGGGTGGGGCTGGGAAATCGGGGTAACTTAAAAATAAAGGATATTCACATAAGGGAGAAAAAAATTGAGGATGGGTGGCAAATTTGAGGGTAGGGTCCTGAGCCACACCAAAACAGTGCCAAGATCAGTCATCTAAGGAGTGCCCAAGGTCAGAGTCCAAGGAGTCACAGCTCTCTTGGCCATGCAAGGTACACAGCTGCTACAGGAGCCGACTGGGCAGACTCCTAGATCCTTGGATGCTGGGCAGGGGCAGCATTCCCTGCAAAGATTATATATGTCATATATGAACAAAACCAGACACAGACTAAGCAGTTTCTTTAAGACTTAAACCAAGAGGAATCATTTAAATTAAGGAGCAAGATATTTTCTTAAATACCCTGGAGGGAAATCTCAGGGATGGTGAGTCACCCAGACATTTTAGATTAAGTGGCATCAAGAGACTGTAGATTACTCAGCCCCTTCATTGGAGGGAAGGAGTGGGTGATCGCCTTTCACTGCAGGGTGCTGGACAAATACTAATTCAATTATCTCATCCAGGAAGTGCGTTTTTAGTGAATGAGCTTTGTATGGAAAAATCAAAGGTCTATGTCATCAGCTTGCTGTGTAACTACAAGCAAAATATTAATTGTCTGTTTTGTACTTGGAGCTGTCTGGCATGGGTCTGCCACCAGGGGAAAGGTTTGCTGGAAACTCTTCCAGTTCTCACAGGCATTGGTCTGACATTTGTCTTGGGGGTGGGGGGTGGTATATGCTTCTTCTGTCCTATTGGAGGCATGTTTTTTTCAGGGCTCAGAACTGTAACAGGACCTCCACAAATTTCTACTTGGCTTTGTTTCTCTTTGTTCAGACAGGAATCTCCAAAAGAGGATTCCAGGAACATGTCCATGTAGATGTCCTTAGCTCATGATTGAGCTCTGACAGATCTGTCAGAGCCACCTGTAGTTAAGTTTCCAAAGGTGGGGGGTGTGGGAAGCTGCTGGGTGTAGGGAACGGGCAGAAACTGTTAAGCATCCACGGTATCCAAAGGTGCATTGTACGTATGTTGTCTCATTGACCCGGGCCTTTGCTTTGTTCCTGGCTCTGCCTCTCCTGAGTTTTTGCACAACTTCCCTTTTCTGAACCTTTGTTTCTTCAGAGGAAAGTTACAGGTAGTATGAGCCTACTTGTTGGATAGAAGCGTCAGTCAGTGTAATGACACTGTGCAGCACTTGGCAGTGAGAGTGTGCTCATATGGCACAGGGCATCAGCTTTGGGCAAATGGGACTGTGTGTTTTCTCTGAGCATATCTATCTCAGACTCCACAAGAGCAGAGAGGCACAGGAAGGCCTAAAACACAGCCTCCAGCCTGACAGTGCCCTAGACTATAGCTCAAAAGCCAAGGCCAGAGATGGGAGGCTCCCTCTTGCAGCCCTGAGCTGGTGCAGGTGGGATCACTCAGCTCTGTGTGCCAGGGCAGTGCCAAACTCCCCTTCTATGCCTGGCAGCAGATGTCCACTCCATATAAAGACCAAGGGCTGAGACGGATCTGTGGAACTTCACCTCTGATAAGATTTTATTTTCAGGGCTGTTTTGGTGTTGGTGTAATCATTGCAAGAAGAAAAACATGGTTGTCTTTTTTTCCCCCCACAAGCATGACTTGCCTGGATAGGAGCACTACTTATCGCCCAGAGGAAACATTTCTCCATGACCTGATTGCTGAAGCTGTTTGCCTTTCTCCATCCTAATGGCACTGGTGTAGGGAACTCATTCTCTTCCACTAACTCTGGGTCCCTTGTGCAGGAAAACCCTGGGAGAATTGCCAACTGCTCACAGGCCCTTTGAACTTCATTTTCCGTGGGTGGCATCCACCCAGTTCAGTGGCTCAGTGCAGGGCAGCGGGTGTCCTTGGGCAGGAGGGTGGGGGAAGTAGGCAGGAGCATCTGGACAGCCTGTGGCTTCGTTTTATGCCTTGCATCCTGGATGAGGGAGACCCTGATGTGGTGTGAGACAACACAGCTGTTTTCTTCTCCTTTCTAGAATCAAGTTAGGACCAAGAGAGGCTGAAGGAGTATTTTGTCCAGGGGGTCAAGCTTTTCTCTGGCCCTACAAAGTCTGGTCAAGCAGGATCTTGCTGGGACCCAAATGTATTAAATAGTCATAGAAGCACATGTGCTGGTTGCAACAGGTGGGGGATTGGGGTCTGAACAGCTAAGTTTGGGAAACAGAGGCCCAGAGACTGGGGAGATGCATAGCACCAGCAAGCATGATGCTGTGCTGGGCTTGGAAGGCAGATTTCCTGGGAGTGAGGGGGCTTGGCAGAGGACCCAGAACATCATTTCTGAACTTGAGGAGATGCAGTTCTGTGACTCCCTGTCTCCCCTTCAGCTCACTTTCTGCTCCAACCTTCCCCAGCCAGCATTAGGGCATCACAGTCCCTTCCTGTTGGCTGGGAGCCTGCTGAATTGAAATTTCCACCACTGCCCTTGGCTCAGCCTCCCTGTTCCAGCGATTTCCCAGGGAAATGGAAGGGCCTCATTCTCCTTTACTAGTTTAAGACGCTTCTTCTAACTTCTCTGTCAATTTTGATTCTTCATAAAAGCTGGCTTTGGATGGGAATCAAATGCCCCCCTTGATGTTGCGTCCCTGGGAGAGCCTTGTGTCTGCTGATAATTCACTGAGTAATAACTGCTCTTTGTGCAGGGATTGCCACGCCATAGGACCCCAGTCCTCCCTGAGCTTGAAAGTGCATCATTAACATTCTCGTGCAGATCTGCTACGCAGTGTTACAAATTGCCCCAAATTCTCGGGTTCAGAAGTTGTAAGAGGTGAAGCCAGGTTGAAAAGGCTAACTCGTAATGAAGTAGAAGCTGCCTTTACCTGGTGGCTCCAGCAGTTGGTGCTAGGAGCCTGGGAAGTGGGCACAGCAGTGAGGAGGGGGATATGGGTGGAGGTGGGGCTGGGAGGATCTAGTCTGAGGACTGTGCAGTGTCTCTATTAAGCTGCTCCCATAGAGACTCCTAGCTGTGCACAGTGAGTCGCAGAAGAGAAATAAACTTCATGGATTAACATTCTTCTAGTGTATTTTCAAAGTAAAATGTCAACCGTTCTGAACCCTTGTGCAGAACTATTTTTGACAGAGCCGAGAACTGAAACAAACACTGCTGCTTCATCCCAGTAAAGGAATAAGGAAAAGATGCAATCAAGTATTTCATTTTAGGTAGCGTTTTATCAATACATACCCATTAAGGGTAGAATGTTCAGAAAATACAGATAAATGAAAAGAAGAACATAAAAGTCAGCTACAATCTTTAAACCAAGAAATAAATACTGTTAATGTTTCTGTTGTATTTTCTTGTTTTTTTCTCCCTCCAAACATAGAGATCATGATATGCATATTTATCAAATTGCTCTTTATTATAATACATTTTATATCCTGACCTTCCTACTAAATGTTATATTGGGAATATCGCCTCATTTCTCTAACTATGCTTTACGACTATGATTTTTTCAGTGGAAATACATTACTCAACTTACAGGTAGCCATTATTTATTTCGTCTTCCTACCTGATGAATATTTAGGTATTTTCACCACATTATTATAGAATAGTGTTATCATGAACATCTAAAATACATACAATTTTAATTATATCTATATTTATTTTTAAGAAGTAGAATTACCAGAACAAGAATAATAATTCTTTTTTTTTTTTTTTTTTTTTTGAGACGGAGTCTTGCTCTGTCCCCCAGGCTGGAGTGCAGTGGGGTGATCTCGG
Source organism: Symphalangus syndactylus (assembly GCF_028878055.3). Lineage (NCBI taxonomy): Eukaryota > Metazoa > Chordata > Mammalia > Primates > Hylobatidae > Symphalangus > Symphalangus syndactylus. The sequence continues at coordinate 88,108,301 of NC_072426.2, forward strand.
CCCACTGCAAGCTCCGCCTCCTGGGTTCACGCCATTCTGCCTCAGCCTCCCGAGTAGCTGGGACTACAGGCGCCCGCCAACACGCCCGGCTAATTTTTCGTATTTTTAGTAGAGACGGGGTTTCACCATGTTAGCCAGGATGGTCTCCATCTCCTGACCTCGTGATCTGCCCGCCTCGGCCTCCCAAAGTGCTGGGATTACAGGCGTGAGCCACCGTGCCCGGCCAAGAATAATAATTCTTTTAGGCTCCTAATGTACATGATTCATATTTTCAGATTGATTATAGAAAGCCCTAATAACTTTCACATCCATGAGTAGTATATAAAGTCTATGTTATATCACATGCTAAAAAATATGGTTGATATATATTAAACATTTTTGCTAGTTTGGTAGCAAGATGAAAAAGTGATATACTAAATTTGTGTTTCTTGTGAGATTGTACATTTTAAAGTATAATTATTGCTCATTTGTATTTCACATTTTTGTAAATTATACCTCAGGTTCTTTGCACATTGTAAACTTATATAACCTCTCTTTCAGAAAGGAATTGATAGTTATTTGTGTTCAATATTTTGTTCCAGTAAATAGTTTGCCTTTGAATTTAAAAATATTTTCACATACAGACATTAAAAAATGTATGTGGTCAAATAATTAGATTATTCATTTGCATTTTTTTATATTTGTGTTTTTTAGAAACTTATACCCAATTCACAAAGTAGATACTGTTTACTCATACTTTCTTCCAGTTATTTTTGTGGCTTGATTTTTTTTTTTCGACAAAATCTACCATCTAACTGGGATGGATTTGGGATAAATTGTGACATGATGGCCTAGCTTTTACATGTTTTCACTAAATGGTCTCTACTACCATTTATACAGCAGACCTTCATTTCCCTATTGACTTGAATATCACATTTTATTATAAGCTATATAAATTTGCATATCTCATTGATTTCTAGAAATTATTAATCATTTTTCTTTTTTCTCTGAGCTTTAATTTAATTCACATTTGTACATTTTCAGAATATGGTGGCTTCAGCTAACAGAATGTCCACCTTAAGTGGATTACACAATAAGGAAGACTTCCTATCTCACATTAAAGAGGACTACAACTAGGAAGGCTTCAGGGTTGGCCACTTCAGACACTCACTGCTGAGCCCAAAGACCCGGGTCTTTTTCATATCTCAACCTGGCTGTTCTCAGGGCATAGTCTTAATTTTTCTCATAATTTCAGAATGACTATGGCAGTTCAAACTGTCATACCCAGAAAGATAGCAGTAAGTAGAAGAAGAGTACACTTTTCTGTGTGTCTTCATTCTGTAAGTGAAGAGCCCTTTCCTAGAAATTTGTCCTGGCTTACTGTGTTATTTTATATCATTTTGTTTTTTTGTTATAGCAGGTGAGGGTTTCCTGCTAGATGCATAGGTAACATTGGCAGAATTTCTCTCTCAGATGCTTGAGTTCAGCTTGTGTTAGGCTTGTGCTCTTTTCATAACATGGGAAAAAAATCGCTCATTCTTTTGTACTTGCAGAGGCAGAGCTCTTGAACGCTGGAAAGAATTTGACTGCACAATTTTCTGGGCTAGCTGCTGGTTTTGGAGATATTACTTTTGTATCTTGGAAACTTTCTTTCCTGGTTTCTACATTTCATTTAATCATTTTTAGCAATCTGCTTCCCTGAAAATCTTGCAGTTCACTGGAATTTTCAAATTCATTACTTACAGCTCTATATAGTACTTGTAAACAATTTAAAAAATACTGAGCTGTTGACATATGTCCCTCTTCATTCCTATTATTACATATTTGTGTTGTCTTGCTTTATGTTTTGATTAGACTTGACAACGGTTTTTTCCATTTTTTTTTTTTCAAAGAACTAGGTCTAATTTGTTTAATCATGTTTTGTATTTTTTTTCTGTCTTCCCGCTGCATAATAATTGTTTTATTCTTATTTATTTATTACTTTTTGAGACACAGTCTCACTCTGTTGCCCAGGCTGGAGTGCAGTGGCACAATCATGGCTCACTGCAACCTCCGCCTCCTGTGTTCAAGTGATTCTTGTGCCTCAGGCCCACGAGTAGCTGGGACTATAGGCACATGCCACTATGCCTGGCTGATTTTAGTAGAGATGGAGTTTCACCATCCTGGTTACGCTGATTTCAAGCTCCTAGCCTCAAGTGATCTGCCCCCTCAGTCTCCCAAAGTACTGGGATTATAGGTGTGAGCCACTGCACCTGGCCAGTTTTATTGCTATTTTAAAAAACTTTTTATATGAGGTGTTAGATAATTTATTTTTATTCTTTCTTGTTTTGGAATGCCTTGTTTTATTCTAAATATAGTTGTGACTGAACTTTTAGTGGTTTTACTAATATAAAGTGAAGTGTAACCCTTATACAGAAAAATGTCTTAATCTTACGTGAATCACAGTGAATTTTCAAAAGTGAACATGTACATACAGACAACACTCACATCAAGGAACATCACCAGCACCCTCAGAGCTCTCCCCTGTGCACCCCTTTAGTCACCACACCCACCAAATGGAATCGGTTTTGATATCTAATGCCCTTAATTAGGTTTTTCCTGTTTTTAACTCGATATCAGTGATATCAAATGTTCCATACTCTTTTGTATCTTACTTCTTTTGCTCAACATTATGTTAGTAAGATTCATTATTATTGTTGTATGTAGTTTTAGATAATTCATTATTGGGTTTTACAAGGAAAGTTTTATTATCATACAGGTATAGAGAGGCCAACATATCAGGAGACAACTGCCATTGAAAAGATAGGTTGTTACAGTTCCCCAGAGGGGCATGCGAAGCACACTAGACAGGGCCACAGGGTCAGTCAGGAGGTGGAGGAAAACCTGAGCAAGCTTCATACTTATTTTTCAAGACAGACTTGGTGATTCTTGACTCTTTGTATTTTCTTATACATTTTAAAATTAGATTTTTATTTTCCGCAAAAAAATTTGGGATTTTGACTGAGATTGCCTTGACTGTTGATCAATTTGGGGAGTGTTAATGTCTTACCAATATCGAGTAACCTAATTCCTGAATATAGTATACCCCTCAATTTATTTATGGCTTCTGCAATTTCTCTCAGTAAAGTTTTGTAGCTTTCACTGTAGAGATTTGAATAACTTTTGTTTGATTTATTCCTGGATATTGATTTATGATTATATGTAGTAAATTTCAAATTGATTTTTCTACTTGTTACTGTGTGTATATAGAAATAGAATTGGGTTTGTATATCAAACTTATTTCTAGTGAACTAACGGTATTTGCTAGTTTACCTTTAGATTATTTTAGGTTTTCTGTATACACAATCATGTCATCTATGACTAATAAAACTTCTATATTTGCATTTCTAATTGTTTTTTTTATTTCTTTCTCCTGTCTTGTTGCATTAGTTAGAGTCTTTAGTTCAAGTTAAATAGATGTAATAACAGTGGACATCTTTATTTTGTTCTTGATATCAGAAGATAATTTATAATAATTTATTCTTTAATATGTTTACTACATAATTTTGGTCGATGTTCTTTTTTCAGATTAAGAAAATTCCCTTGAATTCCTAGTCTACTAATAGTGTTATCAAGAATGAGTGTTACATTTATTTAAAGGCTATTTTGCATCTATCAAGATAATTATATAATTTTTATTCTTGCTCTTTCCTGTTAATATGATAAATTATGTTGATATATTCCTTTTTGTTGGTGCTCATTTCTCTTTATTGCACCAATACCATACCATGCTGTTATTATTATTTTATAGTATATTCCAATGTTTGCTAAGTTTGATACCATCTAATTTCTCTTCCTTTTCAGAATATTTTATAATTAAATTTTTATTTTGAGTTGGTATAGATTTACATGCAGTTTTAATAAATAGTATAGAGAGATCCAGCATACCCTTTATTCAGTTTCCCCAATGGTAACATCTTGCGATACTGTTATGCAATAATACAATAAGGATACTGACATTGATACAACCTATGGATCTCATTCAGATCCACATTTTCCCAGTTTCATTTGTGTGTGTGTGTGTGTGTGTGTATATTTAGCTGTATTCAGTATTTTCCTGTCTGAGCTGATATATCCACTACCACATCCAACACACAGAATAGTTGTTACCAAGAAGATTCCTTCCCCATTTGCTCTTTTATGACCACATGGACCTAACTCATACCTCCCTGCCCTTGTTCCTACCTCCTGATAACCATAATATTTTCTATTCTCCATTTCTAAAATGTTGTCATTTAAAAAATGTTGTATATGTTGAATCATATAGTATTATAACTTTATTGGCCTTTTCTCTCTCTAGAAAAAAATGGCATAATTTTCTAGAGGTTCCATCCAAGTTGTTGCATGTATCAAGAGTTTCTCCCTTTTATTGTTGAGTATTATTTCAAAGAATGAAATAATACTATTTGTTTAACCATTCGCCCACTGAAGAACATCTGAATTATTTGTAGTTAGGGCAATTATGAATAAAGCCACTATGAGCATTTGTGTACAGGTTTTCTGGGATAAATGCCCAAGAGTGCAATTGCTGTGTCATATGGTAATTACATGTGTAGTGTTAAAAAAATTACAGCCAAACTGTTTTCCAGAGTAGCTGTACCATTTTATACTTCAGCCATGAAATGCATAAGAAAATGCCTCTACATCCTCACCTGCATTTTGTGATATCACTATTTTTTATTTAATAATTGCACAGAGATACATTATTGTGGCTTTAATTTGCACTTCACTGATGGTCAGTAGTGTTGAATTTTTTTTATGTGCATGTTTGCCTATTTGCCATCTGGATATCCTCTTCAGTGAAATGTCTGTCCAGGTCTGTTGCCTGTTTTTCTAAGATGATTGCTTATATTGTACTGTTGAGTTTTGAGAATTCTTTATATATTCTAGATACTAGTCTTTTATTGGATATATAGTTTGCAGTCATTTTATTGCAATTTGTAATTGCCTTTTCCTTTTCTGTTGAGGATTTTTTGCAAAGCTAAAGTTTTACATTTTAATGAGGCTAAGTGTATCTATTTTTCCTTTTATATATCGTGATTTTGGTGTCAAGTCTAAGAATTCTTTGCCTATCCCTATATTCCAAAGATTTTTTCCTATTTTTTTTTTTTTTTTTTTTTTTTTGAGACGGAGTCTGGCTCTGTCGCCCAGGCTGGAGTGCAGTGGCGCAATCTCGACTCACTGCAAACTCTGCCTCCCGGATTCACGCCATTCTCCTGCCTCAGCCTCTCTGAGTAGCTGGGACTACAGGTGCCCGCCACCACGCCCGGCTAATTTTTTTTTGTATTTTAGTAGAGACGGGATTTCACCGGGGTCTCGATCTTCTGACCTCGTGATCCGCCCACCTTGGCCTCCCAAAGTGCTGGGATTACAAGCGTGAGCCACCACGCCCGGCCCCCTATTTTTTTAAAGTTTGATATTTTCATATTTTATATTTAAGTCTGTAATCCATTTTGAATTAATTATTTTAGACATTGTGAAGTTTAGGTTGAAGTTCATTTTTTTTGCCTATAGGTATCCAATTGCCTCATCACCATTTATTTAAAAGACAGTCCATCCTCCATTGAATTGCTTTTGGACCTTTGCCATAAATCATTTTGGCATATTTGTGTGGGTCTATTTCTGGGTTCTCTAGTCTATCCCACTGATCAATGTGCCTATCTTTATGACCCTGTCTTGATTACCAAAATGTTTTACACATTGTTGGATTGTATTTGCTAAGACATTATGGGGGATATTGCTATTCTGAGTTCATGAGAATATTGAGGTGTAGGGTTTTTTTTTTTTTTTTTTTTTTTTTGCTGTTGTACTATCATTATCTGCTTTAGGCATCAGGGTAGTATTAGCCTCATAAAATATGTAGGAAAACACTTGTTTTTCATCTTTTGGAAGAGATTATGTAGAATTTGGTTTTAATTCTTTAAATGTTTGATATAATCCTCCAGTAAAATCATTATAGCCTGGGGATTTCTTTTACAGGAGCTCTTAAATTACAAATTAAATTTCTCTAACGGTTATTGGGATATTCCGATTATCTATTTCATCATGGTTGACTTCTGGTAGTTTGTAGGAAATAATTGGTCATTTCTTCTAAGTTGTCAAATTTATGAGTGTAATGTTGTTTGTATTTTCTTTTATTGTTTAAATGGCTACAGCATCTGTAATAGTATCTCTTGTGTTATTCCTGACATTCGTGATTTGTCTTTTCTTTATTATTATTTTTGTTAGTCTTGTTAGAGGCTTATCAATTTTATTGATTTTTTTAAGTTCAGGGATATATGTTTAGGTTTGTTACATACGTAAATGTGTGTCATGGGTGTTTGTTGTACAGATTATCTCATCACCCAGGTATTAAGCCTAGTACCCATTAGATATTTTTCTGCTCTTCTCCCTCATCCCATCCTCCACTCTCCAATAGGCCTCAGTGTGTGTTTCCCTCTATGTGTCCATGTGTTCTCATCATTTGGCTGTCACTTATAAGTGAGAACATGCAGTATTTGATTTTCTGTTTCTGTTCTGCTAAGGATAATGGCCTCCAGCTCCAACCGTGTCCTTGCAAAGGACATGATCTTGTTCTTTTTTGTGGCTGCATAGTATTCTAGGGTATATATGTACCACATTTTCTTTATCCAGTCTAGCATTGGTGGGCATTTAGGTTAATTCCATGTCTTTGATATTGTGAATTGTGCTGTAGTGAACATACACATGCATGTGTTTTTACAATAGAACAATTTATACTCTTGGGGTATATACCCAGTAATGAGATTACTGGGTTGAATAGTATATCTTTCTTTAGGTCTTTGAGGAATTGCTACACTGTCTTCCACAATGGTTGAACTAATTTACACTCCCACTAACAGTACATAAGTGTTGCCTTTTCTCCACAACCTTGCCATCATCTGTTATTTTTGACTTTTTCATAATAGCCATTTTGACTGGTGTGAGATGGTATCTCATTGTGCTTTTAATTTGCATTTCTTTAATGATCAGTGATATTGATCTTTTTTTCATATTATCTTTGGCTACCTGTATGTCTTCTTTTGAAAAGCATCTGTTCATGTTCTTTGCCCACTTTTTAATGTTTTCTTTTTGATAAATTTGTTTAAGTTCCTTATAGATACTAAATATTAGACCTTTGTGAGATGCATAATTTGCAAAAATTTTATGTCATTCTGTAGGTTGTCAGTTTACCCTATTGGTAGTTTCTTTTGCTTTGCAGAAGCTCTTTAGTTTAATTAGATCCCATTTGTCGATTTTTGCTTTTGTTGCAATTGCTTTTGGCCTCTTTGTCATGAAATCTTTGTTCATACCTATGTCCTGAATGATATTGCCTAGGTTGTCTTAGAGAGTTTTTGTAGTTTTGGGCTTTACATATAAATTTTTAATCCATATTGAGTTAATTTTTGTATATGGTGAAAGGAAGGGGTCCAGTTTCAATCTGCATATGGCTAGCCAGTTATTCCAGCGCCATTTATTCTTCTTTCTTTTTTTTTTTGAGACGGAGTCTCGCTCTGTCGCCCAAGCTGGAGTGCAGTGGCGCAATCTCGGCTCATTGCAAGCTCCGCCTCCCGGGTTCACGCCATTCTCCTGCCTCAGCCTCCCAAGTAGCTGGGACTACAGGCTCCTGCCACTGCGCCCAGCTAATTTTTTGCATTTTTAGTAGAGATGGGGTTTCACCATGGTCTCGATCTCCTGACCTCGTGATCCGCCCGCCTTGGCCTCCCAAAGTGCTGGGATTACAGATGTGAGCCACCATGCCTGGCCACGCCATTTATTGAATAGGGAATTTTCCCTATTGCTTGTTTTTGTCAGGTTTGTTGAAGATCAGGTAGTTGTATGTGTGTGGACTTATTTGTGGGTTCTCTTTTCTGTTCTTTCGGTATAGATGTCTGTTTTTGTACCAGTACCATGCTGATTTGGTTACTGCAGCCGTATAGTATGGCTTGAAGTAGGGTACCCTGATGCATCCAGCTTTGTTCTTTTTGCTTAGGATTGCCTTGGCTATTCAGGCTGTTTTTTGGTTCCATGTGAATTTTAAAATGTTTTTTTTTTCTAGTTCTGTGAAGAATCTCAATGGTAGGTTAATAGGAATAACATTGAATCTATAAATTGCTTTGGGCAGTGTGACCATTTTACAATATTGATTCTTTCTATCCATGAGCATGAATGTTTTTTTTCATTTGTTAATGTCATCTCTGATTTCTGTGAGCAGTGTTTTGTAGTTCTCTTTGTAGAGATCTTTCACTTCCTTGGTTAGCTGTATTCCTTGGTATTTTATTATTTTTGTGGCAATTGTGAATGGGAGTATGTTCCTGATTTTGCTCTCTGCTTTACTGTGGTTGATGTATAGGAATGCTAGTGATTTTTGCACATTGATTTTTGTACCCTAAGACTTTGCTGAAGTTCTTTATCAGTTTAAGAAACTTTTGATCAGAGTCTATGTGGTTTTCTAAATATAGGATCATATCATCTACAAACAGGGATAGTTTGACTTCTTCTCCTCCTATTTGGATGCACTTTATTTCTTTCTCTTGTCTGATTGCCCTGGCCAAGGATTCCAATACTATGTTGAATAGAAGTGGTGAGAGAGGGCATCCTTGTCTTGTGCCAGTTTTCAAGGGGAATGCTTCCAGCCTTTGCCTATTCAGTATGATGATGGCTGTGGGTTTTTTATACATGGCTCTTATTATTTTGAGGTTCAAGGATATTGGTCTCAAATTTTCTTATTTGGTTGTATCTCTGCCAGGTTTTGGTATCAAGATGATGCTGGCCTCATAGAATGAGAGAGGGAGGAGTCCCTTCTCCTCCTCAATTTTTTAGAACAGTTTCAGTAGGAATAGTACTAGCTCTTCTTAGTACCTCTGGTAGAATTCAGCTGTGAATCTCTCTGGTCTTAGGCTTTTGGGGTCAGTAGGCTATTTATTATGGTCTCAATTTCAGAGCTCATTATTAGTCTGTTCAGGGTTTCAATTTCTTTGTGGTGCACTCTTGGGAGGGTGTATGTGACACGAATTTATCCATTTCTTCTAGATTTTCTAGCTTATGTGCATAGAAATGTTCATAATATTCTCTGATGGTTGTTTGTATCTCTGTGGAGTCAATGGTAATATGCTGCTTTTATTTCTGGCTGTGTTTATTTGAGTTTTCTCTGTTTTCTTCTTTATTTGTCTAACTGGCAATCTATCTATTTTATTTTATTTTTTTTCCACAAAACCAGCTCATGGATTCATTGATCTTTTGAACGGTTTTCCTTCAGTTTGGCTTTGATTTTGGTTATTTCTTTTATTCTGCTACCTTTGAGATCTGTTTGCTTTTGGTTCTCTAGTTCTTTTAGTTGTGATGTTAGGTTGTTAACTTGAGATCTTTCTAACCTTTTCATGTGGGCATTTAGTGCTATAAACTTCATGTTAACACTGCCTTAGTTGTGTCTCAGAGATTCTGGTACATTGTGTCTTTGTTTTATTAGTTTCAAATAACTTCTTGATTTCTGCTTTAATATTATTATTTACCAGAAAGTCATTCATACAGTCCATGTAATTGGATGCTTTGGAGTGAATTTCCTTGTCTTGATTCCTAATTTAATTACACTGTGGTATGAGAGACTGTTATAATTTTGGTTCTTTTGCATTTGCTGATGAGTGTTTTACTTTGGATTATGTGATCAATTGTAAAGTATGTGCCATGTGGCAATGAGAAGATGTTTATTCTGTTGTTTTTGGGTAGAGAGGTCTGTAGATATCTGTAAGTTCTGTTTGATCCACTGCTGAGTTCAGGTCCTGAATATCTTAATTTCCTCTCTCAGTGCTCTGTCTAATATTGTCAGTGGGGTGTTAAGTCTCCCACTATTATTGTGTGGGAGTCTGAGTCTCTTTGAATGTCTCTAAGACCTTGCTTTATGAATCTTGGTGATCCTGTGTTGGATGGATATATATTTAGGATAGTTAGATCTTCTCACTGAATTGAACACTTTACCATTATGCAATTGTACTTCTTTGTCTTTTTTTATCTTTATTGGTTTAAAGTCTGTTTTGTCAGAAACAAGGATTACAACCTTTGCTTTTTTCTGTTTTCCATTTGCTTGGTAAATTTTTTTCTTTTCTTTATTTTGAGCCTATGTGTGTCACTGCATGTGAGATGGGTCTCTTGAAGACAGCATAACAATGGGTCTTGGTGCTTTATCCAGCTTGCCACTTGTGCTTAATTGTGGGCATTTAGATCATTTATATTTAAGGTTATTATTGATATGTGTGGATTTGATCTTGTCATCATTATGTTAGCTGGTTATTATACAGACTTGTTTGTGTGGTTGCTTTATAGTGTCACTGGCTTGTGTACTTCAGTGTATTTTTGTAGTAGCTGGTAAGTCTGTTTTTCCATATTTAGTGCTTCCTTCAAGAGCTCTTGTAAGGCAGTTCTGGTGGTAACAAATTCCCTCAGCATTTTCTTATCTGAAAATGCTCCTTTGCTAATGAAGCTTAGTTTGGCTGGGTATGAAATTCTGGGTTGGAATTTCTTTCTTTAAGAATGTTGAATATCAGTGCCCAATTTCTTCTGGCTTGTAGGATTTCAGCTGAGAATTCTGTTGTTAGTCTGATGAGCTTCCCTTTATAGGTGACCTGGTCTGTTCCTCTAGCTACCTTTAACATTTTTTCTTTCATTTTAACCTTGGAGAACCTGATGATTATGTGTATTGGGGATGATCTTCTTGTGAACTATCTGACTGGGGTTCTCTACGTTTCCTGAATTTGAATGTTAACCTCTCTAGCTAGGTTGGGGAAGTTCTCATGGATGATATCCTGGAATATATTTACCAAGTTGGTTCTATTCTCTACATCTCTTTCAGGTACACAAGTCAGTCATAGGTTTGGTCTCTTTACATAATCCCATATTTCTTGATGGTTTTGTTCATTTCTTTTCATTCATTTTTCTCTGTTTTTGTCTGCCTGTCTTATTTCAGAAAGGCAGTCTTCAGGCTTTGAGATTCTTTCCACCTTTTGGTCTCTTCTGCTATTAATACTTGTGATTGCATTATGAAATTCTTATAGTGTTTTTTCAGCTCTATAAGGTCAGTTATGTTCTTCTCTAAACTGGCTATTTTGTCTGTCAGCTCCTGCAATGTATTATCATGATTTTTAGCTTCCTTGCTTCCTTACATTGGGTTTCAACCTATTCCTGTAGCTTCATGAGCTTTGTTCTTATCCATATTCTGAATTCTATTTCTGTCATTTCAGTCACCTCAGCCTCAGCCTGGTTCTGAACCCTTGCTGGAGAGATGATGTGGTCATTTGGAGGAAAGAAGACACTCTGGCTTTGAGTTTTCAGCATTCTTGTGCTGATTCTTTCTCATCTTTGTGGGCTTATCTACCTTCAATCTTTGAGGTTGCTGACCTCTGGATGGTTTTTTTTTTTCCTTTTGTCCTATTCGATGACCCTGAGGACTTGATTATGGTATAAGGTGGATTCACTAAATTGCTTTATTTCTGGGAGATTTTCAGGGGCCAGTGCTCAGCTCCCAACTCCTGGACTGCATGCTCTAACTCTGGAGAACTTGTATTGGGCCCCAACTTTGTTCTCTGACTCCTAGAGGTTTGGAATCCACTGTGCTGGGGATGCCAAGGTGCGACAGCTGCAACAGAGTGTTAGCATGTGCAGGGGTGCCTGCCTCACTGTGGGCATTCACCACAGTGGCAGAGGCAAGGCAGCTGGTAGTAGGAGGGGCCCTGATGGAGACTATGTGCACTGTTGTGCTGGAGGTGGAGTTGGTTTGGGACAAGGTGCTGGCTGGCATAGGTCTGGGTGCTTTCTCTGTGCCCCCATAAGCTAGTGATTGCTCAGGTTGTGGGAGGATCCCTTGTTCTCTGTGCAGCATTAGCACAAGTATGGGACACTAGTGGAGGCAGGGCTTGCTGGCTGTGTGCCATGAAGGCTCTGTCTGCAGTGACAGTCGGTGGTGGTGGGGGGACAAACTGCACTCCCACATGCTGGCAGGGCAAGTAAAGCAAAACCCACCTGTGCAGACACATGCTAACAATGTGATGTGTGGAGCTGCTGTGGGCTCAGGGGAAGCTGCAGTGTGGGGAGGTGGCATGTGGGCTGGTGTGCAGCCACAGGAGCCACCTCGCTGGAGCTCTCCACCTGTCAGGCTTGGTCCTCTGGTGCAGAAGCTATGGTGTGTGCTGCCAGGGCACCTGACACTGCCTTATAAGCAGGCGTGGTGATGCTGGGGCCCCAGGAGAGGTAAGCAGGCCAAGGAGTGCTCAGGTTGGACCAGTCCTGTTTGATGTGCAAGACCACCCTACAGAGATCAAGTCTGACAGTTCCCCTAAAGCTAGTCTTTTATTTAGGAGCAAGTTGAGCCTAGGGTGATAGCTGTACCTGGCCATGCTCCGCTACAGCTGCACCTATACCACACCGTCTATACTCTACATCAGCTGGCTGCTGCCCCACCACTTCTCTAATCAGCTATCCCTGCTATCTCAAGTGTCCGTGATGGTCAAGGGGTCCTCTCCTGCCTGGGATCCAGAGGCCTGTGGTGAGAGTGGGTTGCTCCTTGCCAGTTCAATTCATCCATTCCCCTAGAGCTGTTGTAGGTCAACAATGAATCCCAGTGCTCAGTAGCCCTTGTGGGGTTCACAGTTTTCTCCCTCTTCAATCTAGCTTCTGTGTCTTTCCTCCATCCACTCTCAGTGCCTTCCCTCTGAAGATCTGTAAAAAGCATGCCAGTCATTTCTGTCCCTCCATGGGAGCTATTCCACTTGTCTACATCTAGTTGGTCATCTTGTCCTCCTCTCCTTTATTGATTTTTTGAAGAACAATATTTTGTTTCATTTTAAAAATTATATTTCTATTTTCAATTTTAATAATTTCTGCTCATCTTTTTTTATTTCTGCTTGCTTTGAATTTATTTTGCTTTTTTTTACTCCTTGAAGTAGAACCTTAGATTATTTGAGACATTTACGTTTTTCTAATGTAAGCTTTTAGTGCTATAAATTTTCCTATTAGAACTATTTTGGCTGCATTTTACATAATTTAATATGTTGCATTTCATTTATATTCAGTTCTATATAGTTTCTAAAAATTTCCTTTGAAATTTACTATTTGATTTATGGCTTAGGTTAAAACTTTATTGTTACTTTCCACATGTTTAAGGATCATCCTTTTGTTTTTCTCTTACTGAATTCCAGTCTGATTCCATTATAATCAGATAACATACTCTGTATGATATCAGTTCTTTAAAATTTATTGAAGTCTCTTTATTGTTTAGGATATGATCTATCTTTGTGAATAATCAGTGGATACTTGAAAAGATGTATATTCTGCTGATATTGGGATAAATGTTCTGTATGTGTCAATTAGATATTATTGGTTGATTGTTGTTATTAGTCTGTTCTCACACTGCTGATAAAGACATACCCAAGACTGAGTAATTTTTAAAGGAAAGAGGTTTAATTGATTGACTCACAGTTCCACATGACTGGGTAGGCCTCACAATCATGGTGGAAGGCAAAGGAGGAGCAATATCACGTCTTACATGGCAGTCGGGAAGGGAGATTGTGCAGGGGAAGTCCCATTTATAAAATCATCAGATCTCATGAGACTTATTCACTACCATGAGAACAGTATGGGGGAAATTGCCCCCATGATTCAGTTATCTTCACCTGGCCCCACCCTTGGCCTGTGGGGATTATTACAATTCAAGGTGAGATTTCGGTGGGGACACAGCCAAACCATATCAATTGTGTTGTTCAGAGTTTCAATATCCTTGTTAATCTATTGGTTCTATCAGATGCCGAGATGGGGTTGTTGATGTCCCCAACTATAATTGTGGATTTGTCTATTTTTCTTCTCAGCTTTATCAGTTTTTTCCTCATGCATTTTGAAGATCTGTTGTTTGGAGCCTACACATTTAGGATCATTATGTCTTCCTGATGGATTTTTCCTTTTAAAATTTTGTAATGTCCCTCTTTATCTCTGTTGATTTTATTTACCTGATGTTAATATAGTCACCCCTACTTTTTAAAAATTAATGTTTGCATGGTATATTTTTGAATTTTTTGACATTAACCCCCCATGTTCTTGTCTTTGAAGTAACTTTTTTTTGCAAACAGCATTTAGTTGGATTTTTAAAAAATCTATTCTTCCCATTTTTGCTTTTAATTGGCATATTTACATCCTTAAGTATTGTTGTTTTAGCATTTAAGTAAGTGCTAAATCATAATTGTTTATTTCCTCTGTTTTTAATTTTTCTGTTTCTCTTTTCTTTCTTGTGGGCTACTTGCATGTTTTAACGATTCAATCTTGATTTATTTATAGTGTTCCTTAGTGTATATCTCTGTGTAGTTTTCTTAGTGGTTGCTCTGAGTATTACAATACACATATGTGACTTATCAGTTTATTGGTGTTAACATTTTGCCACTTTGAGTGAAGTGTAGAAATCTTACTTCCATTTAGGTACCTTTACCTTTCATACTTTTAAATGTCATTGTCTTGAGTATCAAATGGTGTTATAGTTTCTGTTTCAATTATCAAATAAATTTACAAAACTCAGAAGAAGAAGGATAGTATATGCTCATATTTCTGTTGTTTTTACTTACTTCCGAAAGCTCCAATAATGCTTTTATTTTCTTTTTGCTTAGTAAATGTTATTTATCCAGTGTCGAAGGATTGGTCTTCTAGGCACATATTCTTTTGGTCTTCCTTTATCTGAGAATGTCTTTATTTCCCCTTTATGTCAGAAAGACAGACATAGAATTTATGGTTGAGAGTTCTTTTCTTTCAGGAATTTAAATGTGTTATGCCATTTTCTACTGATTACCATAGTTTCATATTCTCAATTCACTGTAGTTTTGTATTCTTCTGGGTAGTTTCTTTCTAGGTGCTTTCAAGATTTCTTTTAAAAAATTTAGTTTTCAGAAGTTTTATTATGATATGTCTTGACATGGATTTATTTGGGCTTATCTTGTTTGAATTCTTCTTGAATTTCCAGGTTTACATCTTCCACGAAATTTGTCAAACTGCTAATCATTATTTATTTGAATAGTCTTTCAGCCTCAGTCTCTTTCTCTTCTCTTTCTGGAATTTCAGTGGAATTAATGTTGGCGTTGGATCTCTTGTTATTGTCCCATACACCCTTGAGGCTCTGTTCATTTCTTTATCAATCTGTTTTCTCCCTGTTTGTCACATTGGGTACATTTTATTCATCTGTTCTCCAGTTTGCTGACTCTATCCTCTATTATCTAAACACTATGATTGATTTCATCCAGTGAGTGTTTCATTTTAGTTATTCTATATTTCAGCTCCATAATTTCCATTTAGTTCTATTCTATACCTTCTTGTCCTTTGATGAGATTTTCTACCTTTTGTAGAAACATCAAGAGAATTTGTAATTCTTGTTGAAGCATTTTTATGATTATTTATTTAAAATTATAGTCAGATAATTAAAACATCTGATCCATCCTGATCTTAGCATCAGTTGATCATTTTTTCTTACTCAAGTTGTAGTTTTCCTAGTTCTTGATTATATCTTGAACATTGTGGTAATTGTCTTAGGAGGCTGTGTGTTCTGCTTAAATTTTTTTTTTTTTTTTGGGAGTTATATCCTGGTTAGTTTTAGCACACATGTCTGGCCTACTTTTATCTGCTGTGCTTTCAGTGACTACTTAATTTTAGGAGCTGGTGTTATTTTGTGGTACAGTTTTGGTCTACTTAGTTTATCTGGTACTGTTGGGGCTTCCACTGATCTTTCTTTGTGATTCCCAAGAAGTATGACAGGGATTTTCCAGGCTGGGCCACCTGGTTTCTATAGTTGAAGATTGGCCTGTGAGAATGAGGAACACTTCCCAGTCAGGGCACTTGTGACAAGACTATCCTGCCTCTGGGGAAAGGAGGGCACTTCCCTGGCTGGGGACTGCTTGTGGCAGGATCCCCCTTGCCAGTGCCACCTGCTTACTCTGGGTGGAGGAGAAAAGATTCCAGCCTATGGGGATGAAGAGTTTTTATGGACTAGGTGGAATCACCCTTGCTGGTCCTGCCCAGCTGCCTGAGTATCTCTCAGCGGGTGTGTGGAGTCTTGGACCCTCAATGACAGAGAGGATTCCTGGGCTGTGTCCAATAATGATGAGATCTCCTTGCCAGTGCTGCTTATGGTGCCTGGTTTCTCATGGTGGGTCAGGGGAGTCCCAGGTTGGTGTGGAGGGTAGTTGGTGTGGAAGGGTAGTGCTTCTAGGGCAGGGCCATTTCTTTTCAGCAGGACTTCTGATTGATTGTCCTTTTGGTATTGCTTGTCTGGTCTGGCTGGGAGAAGAATGAGCCTACCTGGACCATCTTCTGTTGCTCGGTTGGAGTTTAGAAAATTCTAGGTCTGTGTTTGTTGCATTTTTTATGTTGTTGGGGGCCATAAGACACCCCGTCACTATGTTTTTCCTCTAGTGCTGAGTTCCATTACTATTTTGTCTTCCTCTTCCCATCTTTCAGAATTCTTCTTTCATTGCCTTTTGTATTATTTCCAGGGTTTGTAGTTGTACATAGCAGAGAAGAGCAGGGAGAAATGAGTCTACATCATCTTCTTCAGAAACTCTCACATTGATGGGTTTTTGGAAGTTGAGCCATTTTTCATTGCTCAAATTATGCTTGGTCATAATTTATTATCCTTGTTGTGTATCACCACATTTGATTTTCTAACATTTTATTAATAATTTCTTTACGTTCATGGAGAATTTGTCTGAAATTTTCTTATGTGGCAATGTCCTTTTCAGTTTTAGTATTCAACAGTCTTAGTATAATGAGATAAAAAGTGTATATTTTTCTCTATTTCTGAACGAGTTTGTATGACGTTGCTGCAACTTCTTTCTTAAATGTTCAGAATAATTCACTAGTGAAGCAAACTGTCATTGAATATGTATATTTACACACACATGCTAGTATATACATTTAGATTTTATATTATTTCTTGAGTCAGTTTGTTAAGATGTGATTTTCAATAAGTATTTCCACTTCATCTAAATTGTCAAATATCATGGCACAAAAAAAATTGTTTTCTTACCCTGATTTTTGTTGTTTTCATCTCTTTATTCTTTTCAAAAAACAAATTTTGGCCTTATTACTTTGTTTTGTTTAAAATTTTTATTAATCTTTGTTCTTATTTATTTTATTTTCCAATATATTTTATTATGATTTGTTCTTTTTTTCTGGCTTCCTGGTATGTGTGGTTAGATAATTTATTTTTGTGTTTATTTTTCTTTCATTTAAAGCTATGAATTTACTTTTCAGTACTGTTTTAGCTGAATTCCGTATATTTTCACATATTTTACTTTCAATGTTATCCAGCTCAAACATTATTTCATTTACTAAAAAAATTGTTTTTGACCCAGGGTTTATTAGAGGCATATTGCTTATTTTCCAAGCATAGAAGGTTTTCTAGTCGTTTTTTTGGTTAGTCATTTAATAGTTTCTAACTTATTTTCACTGTGATCAGCAAATTTGTAAATGATTTTGGCTCTTTAAATATTATCTTGGCTTACTATATGACCACCATACAGTCATCTTACTATATAACCACCATAGAGGTAAATATTTCATGTGCCCTTGAAAAGACGGTGTCTCATTTTATTGTTTCATATTGTGGTTGTGGATTTACCTATTTTTTTCTTATTTTTATTTTATATCTTATAAAACTTACTTTAGCTTCAGGGGTATATATGCAGGTTTGTTATACAGGTAAGTTGCATGTCACAGGGATTTGGTCTACAGATTATTTCATCACCCAGGTAATTAGCATAGTACCTGATAGGTAGTTTTTCAATCCTCTCCCTCCCACCCTCCACCCTCATGTACTCAAGTGTCCATTTGTACTCCATGTTTAGCTTCTACTTATAAGTGAGAACACATTGTATTTTGTTTTCTGTTCTTGTGTTAATTTGCTTAGGAAAATGGCCCCCATCTCCATCTAATTTTCTGCAAAGGACATGATCTCATTTTTTTTATAGCTACATAGTATTCCATGGTGTATATGTACCACATTTACTTTATCCAGTTTACTGTTGATGGGCATTAATGTTGACTTCATGTCTGCCATTATAAATAGTTCAGCAATGAACCTACATGTGTATGTGTCTTTATAATAGAATGATTTATATTCCTTCGGATATATACCCAATAATGGAATTGCTGGGTCAAATAGTAATTTTGTTTTAATTTTTGAGAAGTTGCCACACTACTTTCCACAATGGCTGAGCTAATTTACATTACACCAGCAGTGTAGAAAAATTTGTTTTTCTCCACAACCTCACGAACGTCTGTTATTATTTTATTTTTTAATAATAGCTATTCTGACTGGTGTGAGGTGGTACATCATTATAGTTTTGATTTGCATTTTTAAATGATTAGTGATATGGAACACTTTTTCATATGCTTGTTAGCTATGTGCATATCATCTTTTGAAGTGTCTGTTCATGTCCTTTTCCCACTTTTTAATGGAGTTGTCTTTTGCTTGTAAATTTATTTAAGTTCCTTACAGATTCTGGATATTAGACCTTTATTGGATGCATAGTTTCCAAAATTTTTTTCCCACTCTGTAAGTTGTCTATTTACTCTGTTGATAGTTTCTTTTGCTGTGCAGAAGCTCCTTAGTTTACTGAGGTCTCCTTTGTCAATTTTTGTTTATATTGCAATTGCTTTTGGTGTCTTTTTTGTGAAATCTTTGCCAGGGTCTATGTCCAGAATTGTATTTCCTAGGTCGTTTTCCAGGGATTTTAGTTTTTGGTTTTACATTTAAGTCTTTAATTCATCTTGAGTTAATTTTTTAAATATGATGTAAGGAAGAGGTCCAGTTTCAGTCTTCTGCATATGGCTAGCCAGTTATCCCAGCACCATTTATTGAATAGGAAGGCCCTTCCCCATTGCTTGTTTTTGTTTACTTTGTCAAAGATCAGATAGTTGCAGGTGTATGGCTTTCTTTCTGGGCTCTTTATTCTGTTCCATTGGTCTATGTGTCTGTTTTTGTTTGAGTACCATGCTGTTCTGGCTACTGTAGCCTTGTAGTATAGTTTGAAGTCAGGTAATGTGATGCCTCCAGCTTTGTTCTTTTTGCTTAGGATTGCTTTGGCTATTTGGGCTCTTTTTTGGTTCCATATGAATTGTAAAATAGTTTTTTCCAATTCTGTGAAGAATGCCATTGGTAGTTCAATAGGGATAGCATTGCATCTGTAAATTGCACAACAGCATGGCATCAGTATGGCCATTTTAACAATATTGATTCTTCCTATCCATGAGTATAGGATATTTTTCTGTTTGTTTGTGTCATCTTGGATCTCTTTGGGTTGTGTTTTATAATTCTCATTGTAGAGATCTTTCACCTCTTTAGTTAGCTTTATTTCTAGGTATTTTATTCTTTTGGGGGATATTTTGAATGGAATTGTGTTCTTGATTTGGCTCTCCACTTGGACATTGTTATAGTATAGAAGTGCTACTGATTTTTGTGTATTGATTTTGTATCCTAAAACTTTGCGGAAATTGACCAGCAGATTAAGGAACATTTGGGAGAGACTATGGGGTTTTCTAGGAATAGAATTAATCATCCACAAACAGAGATAGTTTGACTTCCAATCTCTTGCTATTGGGATGCCCTTTGTTTCTTTCTCTTGCTGATTGCCCTGGCTAGGATTTCCAATACTGTGTTGAATAGGAGTCATGATAATGGGCATCCTTGTCTTGTTTTGGTTCTCAGCAGAATGCTTCCAGCTTTTGCCTGTTCAGTATGATGTTGGTTCTGGGTTTGTCATATATGACTTTTTTTTGAGGTATGTTATTTTAATGCCTAGTTTGTTGAGGGTTTTTAACATTAAGGGATGCTCCATTTTATCAAAACCTTTTCTACATTTATTGAGATAATCATGTGGCTTTTGTTTTTAGTTCTGTTTATGTGATGAATCACATTAATTTGTACATGCTTAACTAACTTGGCATCCCAGAGATAAAGCCTACCCATTTGTGGTGGATTCGCTTTTTGATATGTTGGTGGATTCAGTTTGCTAGTATTTTGTTGAGGATTTTTGCATCTATGTTCATCAATGATATTGGCCTGATGTTTTCTGTTTTGGTTGTGTCTCTGCTAGGTTTTGGTATTAGAATGATGCCAGCCTCATAGAATAAGTTAGGAAAGAGTCCCTCCTCTTCAATTTTTTGGAATAGTTTCAGTAGCAATATTACCAGCTCTTCTTTATACACCTGGTGGAATTCAGCTATGAATCCATCTAGTCCTGGGCTTTTTCTGGTTGGTAGGCTTTTTATTACTGATTCAATTTTGTAACTAATTTTTAGTCTGTTCAAGGATTCCATTACTTCCTGGTTCAATTTTGGGAGGCTGTATGTTTCCAGGAATTTATTCTTTTTTTTCCTAGGTTTTCTAGTTTGTGTGCATACAGGTGTTCAGAGTAGTCTCTAAGGGTTGTGGTCACTGGGTTTTTTTTTGCATTTCAGTTCAGTAGTAATGTTCTCTTTGTCATTTCTGACTGTGTTTATTTGGCTCTTCTCTCTTTTTTCCTTTATTAGACTAGATAGTGATCTACCAATCTTATTTATTCTTTCAAATAATGAACTCCTGGATTTGTTGATCTTCTGTATGGTTTTTCACATCTCGGTTTCATTCAATGCAGCTCTGATTTTGGTTATTTCTTGTCTTCTACTCCCTTTGGAGTTGTTTTGATCTCTTTTCTTTTCTCATTTCTCTAGGTATGATGTTAAGTTGTTCATTCAAGATCTTTCTAACTTTCTGATGTGGGATTCAGTGCTATAAATTTTCTTCTTAACACTGCTTTAGCTGTGTCCCAGAGATTCTGTCTGCTATGTTATATATTTATTTTCATTAGTTTCAAGTCATTTCTTGATTTGTTGCTTAATTTCATTGTTTACCCAAATGGCATTCAGGAGCAGGTTGTTTAAATTCCATGTAATTGTATGGTTTTTGAATGATTTTCTTAGTATTGATTTCTATTTTTATTGCACTGTGGTTGAATGTTGTGGTTGGTATGATTTCACTTTTTTAATTTGCTGAGAATTGTTTTATAGCTGATTGTGTAGTCAATTTCAGAGTATGTGCCATGTGCAAATGAGAAGAATGTATATTCTTTTGTTTTTGAATGGAGATTTCTGTAGATGTCTGTTAGGTCCATTTTGTCGAGTGCCAAGTTCAAGTCCTGAATGTCTTTGTTAATTTTCTGCCTTGACAATCTGTCGAATACTATAAGTGGGCTGTTGATCTATCCCATTATTATTATGTGATTATCTCAGTCTCTTATCAACGTCTTAGAAGACCTTGGCGCTTCTGGGTTTGATGCATATATATTTAGAATAGTTAGGTCTTCTTGTTGAATCGAACCCCTTACCATTATGTAATGCCATTCTTCATCTTTTTTTTTTTTTCCATTGTTGGCTAAAAGTCTGTTTGGTCTGAAGTTAAAATAGCAATCCCTGCATTTTTCTAGCAAGGTTAGATATCTTCATGGACAGTATCCTCCAATTCGCTTTCCAAGTTGCTTGATTTCTTCCTCTCTTTCAGTGACTCCAAGTCATAGATTTGGCCTATGAGTCACAGGTTTGGTCTCTTCACATTTTCTCATATTTCTCAGAGGTTTTGTTCATTCTTTTTAATTCTCTCTCTCTCTCTCTCTGTCTTTGTCTGACTGATTTAATTCAGAGAACTGTTTTTTTTTTCGAGCTCTGAGATTCTTTCCTCAACTTGGTCGATTCTGCTGTTGATACTTGTGATGGTATTATGAAATTCTCAAAGTGAGTTTTTTAGCTCTATCTGATGAATTTGGTTCTTTCTTAAAATGGCCACTTCATTTTTCAGCTCCTATATCATTCTGTTGTATTCCTTAGACTCCTTGAATTGGGTTTCAGCTTTCTTCTGAATCTCAATAATCTTCATTCCTATCCATATTCTGAATTCTATGTCTGTCATTTCAGCCATTACAGCCTCATTAAGAACGATTGCTGGCGAACCAGTGCAGCCATTTGGAGGTAAGGGGATACTCTGGCTTTTTGAGTTGCTAGAGTTCTTGCACTGGTTTTTTCTCATGTGTGTGGACTCATATTCCTTCAATCTTTGAAGTTGTCGTCCTTTGAATGAGATTTTTTGCTTTCATTTTCTTTGATGCCCTTGGGGGTTTGATTGTGGCATAACGTGGGTTCAGTCAACTAGCTTTATTTCTGGAAGATTTTAGGGGATCAAGCCTCAGCTCAGCACTCCTGGGCTGCCTGCTCTAACTCTTGAGGCTTGGTGCCAGACCCCCAGCTTTGTTCTCTAGCCCCTTGAAGTTAGGAACCTGCTGTGCTGGAAGAACTGAGGTGTTCCCAGTCTGTTGGCCCAATGCTGTGATGGGCGATGCTGGCCAGAGTGCTTCATTGAAATGGTGGCAGCAGGATCCTTGCTCACTTGTGCCTGCCAGTAGCCACAGCAGTGTGGCAGGGTGTAGGGTGCAGTGTGGCAGGGTGAATGTGGCAGGGTGCATGTGTTGTCAAGTGTGGGGCACTGGCACAAATGGAGTGACAGCATTCTGGCACATGCTCACGCCCGCAACATTGGCGGCACAACAGGGGTAGGGGATTGGGGAGGGTCACAGTTGCTGGCATCTATGAACATGTTCACGGGGATTTTCCCTTCTTTTTAGTCTGAAGTTATGTCATTGGGGATGCTAGTCATTTTATTGATTTTTAAAAATCAAATCTAATCTGACAATTCTAGACTTTTGCTCGGGTTTTGTTTTGTTTTGTTTTTGATGGAGTCTTGCTCTGTCGCCCAGGCTGGAGTGCAGTGGCGCGATCTCGGCTCACCGCAACCTTCGCCTCCAGGGTTCAAGCGATTCTCCTGCCTTAGCCTCCCGAGTAGCTGGGATTACAGGCATGTGCCACCACGCCCGGCTAATTTTGTATTTTTTTTTAGTAGAGACGGGGGTGGTTTCTCCATGTTAGTCAGGCTGTTCTGGAACACCCGACCTCAGGTGATCTACCCGCCTCAGCCTCCCAAAATGCTGGGATTACGGGTGTGAGCCACCGCGCCTAGCCTGCTTGGGGGTATTTTATCTACTTGCATTGAATATAGTGACTGATTTATTTGGGTTTATGGTTATCACTTTTCTCTTTTTTATTTGTTATTTTATCTTTTTTTCTTCTTTTTTACCTTAATTTATTGAAGAATATTATTCTGTTTTCTCTCTCCTAACTTAAATTTATATATATTTGAAAATATAAGTTATTGATAATCAGTTTGTGAATCAATATTCTTTGCATTACGCACATATTTTTTGTCCAGTTGTTTTTTACTATTTTTTCCATTCTCTTTTTGTGATTATGTTTTCTATTGCATTTCTCTCTTGCCATATTTTTGATTGATCATTTAAAAAATTAGTTCTTTTGCCCCCTCTATTAACTTGTTACCTTTTGCTATTCCTTTAGTGAATTCCCTAGAGATTAAATAATACATTTGACTCATTACAATCTAGCATAAATTTTTCTTTTACTTTTTCCACACTAACACTAGAAAGTTTCAGTATTAGCCTATTTTAACATAATTAAATTCAAATGCTTCTGCATAGCAAAAGAATCATCAGAGTAAACACATAAACCACAGAATGGGAGAAAATATTTGCAAACGATGCATCTGACAAATGACTAATATCCGGAATCTACAAGAAACTCAAATAAATCAGCAAGAAAAAAAAACAAACAATCCCATCAAAAAAATGGACAAATGACATGAATAGACACTTCTCAAAAGAAGATACACAAATGGCCAACAAACATGAAAAAATTCTCAACATCACTAATCATCAGAGAAATGCAAATTAAAACCACAGTGAAATATCACCTTACCCCAGCCAGAATGGCCATTATTAAAAAGTCAAAAGCAACAGATGTTGGCATGGATGTGGTGAAAAGGAAACACTTATACACTGCTGGTGGGAATGTAAATTAGTACAGCCTATATGGAAAACAGTATGGGCATTTCTCAAAAAACTAAAAGTAGACCTATCATTCAATCTAGCAATCCCATGTCTGGATTTTTTTCCAAAGGGAAAGAAGTCATCACATCAAGAAGACACCTTCACACATG
The DNA here is from genome assembly GCF_028878055.3 of Symphalangus syndactylus. Classification (NCBI taxonomy): domain Eukaryota; kingdom Metazoa; phylum Chordata; class Mammalia; order Primates; family Hylobatidae; genus Symphalangus; species Symphalangus syndactylus. Next base: position 88,132,428 of record NC_072426.2, read on the forward strand.
TTTATTGCAACACAATTTGCAAAGATATGGAACCAACCTAAGTATCTATCAACTGATGAGTGGGTAAAGAAAATGTGGTATATATATATAGTGTGGAATACTACTGAGCCATAAAAAGAATAAAATTATGTCTTTTGCACAACTTCAGTGGATCTGGAGGCCATTATTCTAAGTGAAGTTAACTCAGAAATGGAAAACCAAATATACATTCTCAATTATAAGTGAGAGCTAAGCTATGTGTATGCAAAGGCATACAGAGAGGTTATAATAGATATTGGAGACTCACAAGACTGGAAGGTTGGTGGGGGGTGGGTGGTGAGGGATAAAAAACTATATATTGGGTACAATATACACTACTTGGGTAACAGATGCACTAAAATCTGAGATTTACCGCTATACAATTCATCCATGTAACCAGAAACCACTTGTACCTGAAAAGCTATTGCAATTTTCAAAAATGTGAAAAAATGAATTAAAAAACAACCAAAAAAGGCTGGGCATGGTGGCTCATGCCTGTAATGCCAGCACTTTGGGAGGCCAAGGGGGGCAGATCACTTAAGGCCAGGAATTCGAGACCAGCCTGGCCAACATGGTGAAACCCTGTCTCTACTAAAAATACAAAAATTAACCAGGTGTGGTGTTGTGAGCCTGTAGTCCCAGCTACATGGGAAGCTGAGGCAAGAGAATCACTTGAACCCGGGAGGTGGAGATTGCAGTGAGCCATGATGGCACCACTGCACTCCAGCCTCTTGCTGGATCGTACTCTTGTGACAAGGCAAGACTCCATCTCAAAAAACAAACAAACAAACAAAATCAACTCTTTTTAAGTCCTTTCCTCTTTTGCCTTATTGTTGTAATGTACTTTCATTGTGCATATTTTAAAACCCTTAATACATTGCTATTTTTTGAACAATGATCATTTAATCACTAGTTATACTTATTCACATACTTACTTTTTCAATTGTTCTTAGTCCTTTCTACTTTTCTCTGGGATCCTTTCCTACCCAAGGAACTTTCTTTAGTGTTTCTTTCAATGCAGGTTTACTGGTGACCAGTGGATTCTCTCAGTATTCTTTTGAAAATATATTTTTCCAGCACTCATTGATGACGGTTATTTTTACTGGGTGTGGAATTTTAAGCTAGTAGTTATTTTTCTTTTATAACTTTAAAAGGTATTATTCTACTTTCTTCTTGATTCCATCATTCCTGGGACTGTCAGTCTTATCATTTCTCATTTGAAAGTAAAATGGTAACATTTTTTCCCCTGACTGTTTTAAAGTTTTCAGTAGTCTTACTGTATTTAGATATAGTTTTTTTTGTTCATTTCTCAAGCTTGATATTCACAGAATTATTTATTTGCATTTAAATATATTATCAGTTTTGGCGATTCTCAGTTTGTATTTAATCTTATATTGCTTTTGTTGAATTCTCTCTCTTCTCTCTGAAATGCTAATTACACACATTAGAGCTTTTAAGCATGACCCACATGTTAATGTTTTACCCCCCTCTTTGGTTTTAGTCATTATGCATTTTTAATTTTCTGTTTATTTTTGTTTATATATATTTTAATTAGATTCTAATTATTTCTCAAATTATATTTTTCTCTTTTTTGTAATTTAAAAAAGTTTCTTGAACATATCATGGATTTTTCAATAACTTGACTGAGGCATATTTTACACATCATATAATGCACCCATTTCAAGTATATATTTTGGTGACTTTTAGCAACTTTACTGAGAGATGATTGAAGTAAAATAATTGAGAATATTGATAATGTACTTTTTTTCTTTTTTTATTATACTTCAAGTTCTAGGATACTTGTGCACAACGTGCAGGTTTGTTACATATGTGTACATGTGCCATGTTGGTGTGCTGCACCCATTAACTTGTCATTTACATTAGGTATATCTCCTAATGCTATCCCTCCCCCCTCCCCCCACCCCATGACAGGCCCTGGTGTGTGATGTTCCCCTTCCTGTGTCCAAGTGTTCTCATTGTTCAGTTCCCACCTACGAGTGAGAACATGTGGTGTTTGGTTTTTTGTCTTTGCGATAGTTTGCTGAGAATGATGGTTTCTAGCTTTATCCATGTCCCTACAAAGGACGTGAACTCATCCTTTTTTATGACTGCATAGTATTCCATGGTGTATATGTGCCACATTTTCTTAATCCAGTCTATCATTGATGGACATTTGGGTTGGTTGGTTCCAAGTCTCTGCTATTGTGAATAGTGCCTCAATAAACATATGTGTACATGTGTCTTTATAGCAGCATGATTTGTAATCCTTTGGGTATATACCCAGTAATGGGATGGCTGGGTCAAATGGTATTTCTAGTTCTAGATCCTTGAGGAATTGCCACACTGTCTTCCACAATGGTTGAACTAGTTTACAGTCCCACCAACAGTGTAAAAGTGTTCCTATTTCTCCACATCCTCTCCAGCACCTGTTGTTTCCTGACATTTTAATGATTGCCATTCTAACTGGTGTGAGATGGTATCTCATTGTGGTTTTGATTTGTGTTTCTCTGATGGCCAGTGATGATGAGCGTGTTTTCATGTGTCTGTTGGCTGCATAAATGTCTTCTTTTGAGAAGTGTCTGTTCATATCCTTTGCCCACTTGTTGATGGGGTTGTTTGTTTTTTTCTTGTAAATTTGTTTGAGTTCTTTGTAGATTCTGGATACTAGCCCTTTATCAGATGAGTAGATTGCAAAAATTTTCTCCGATTCTGTAGGTTGCCTGTTCACTCTGATGGTAGTTTCTTTTGCTGTGCAGAAGCTCTTTAGTTTAATGAGATCCCATTTGTCAATGTTGGCTTTTGTTGCCATTGCTTTTGGTGTTTTAGACATGAAGTCCTTGCCCATGCCTATGTCTTGAATGGTATTGCCTAGGTTTTCTTCTAGGGTTTTTATGGTTTTAGGTCTAACATTTAAGTCTTTGATCCATCTTGAATTAATTTTTGTATAAGGTGTAAGGAAGGGATCCAGTTTCACCTTTCTACATATGGCTAGCCAGTTTTCCCAGCACCATTTATTAAATAGGGAATCGTTTCCCCATTTCTTGTTTTTGTCAGGTTTGTCAAAGATCAGATGGTTGTAGATGTGTGGTATTATTTCTGAGGGCTCTGTTCTGTTCCATTGGTCTACATCTCTGTTTTGGTACCAGTACCGTGCTGTTTTGGTTACTGTAGCCTTGTAGTAAAGTTTGAAGTCAGGTAGTGTGATGCCTCCAGCTTTGTTCTTTTGGCTTAGGATTGACTTGGCACATTTTAATAATTTTCAGGATATGTACACATATACATATATATATGCATACAGACACCCAACTTTTTGTTACAATCAAGATAAACAATTATTTGGATCACCCTCAAATTTGCCTATACTTGTTTGCAATCCATGTCTCCCTCTAACACCACCCACAGTCAACTATTGATCTGTTTTCTTTTTTGTTTGTTTTTGTTTTTTTTTTTTTGAGATGAAATCTTGCTCTGTCACCCAGGCTGGAGTGCAGTGGCACAATCTCAGCTCACTGCAACCTCTGCCTCCTGGGTTCAAGTGATTCTCCTGCCTCAGCCTCCCGAGTAGCTGGGATTACAGGTGCCTGCCACCATGCCCAGTTAATTTTTGTATTTTTAGTAGAGACAGGGTTTCACCATGTTGGTCCGTTGGGCTCGAACTCCTGACCTCAAATGATCCACCCACTTCGGCCTCCCAAAGTGCTGGGATTACAGGCATGAGCCACCATGCCCAGCCTGATCTGTTTTCTGTTACAATGGTTTATTTGGTGTTTCCTATAATTTTATGTAAATATAATATATAATGTGCTTTTTTTTTTTTTTACTCTTTCTTCTAGAATGTGATTTTGAGACTAATCTACACTGTTAATGTTTGTTAAGAGTCTTTTCTTTTTATTGCTGAGTAATTTCATTATATGGGAAAACCATATTTCTTTATCTGCTCATCAGTTGTTGAGCATTTGCATTGTTTCTAGATTTTGGCTATTTTTAATAAAGCTGATACAAGCATTTGTGTAAAAAATGTCTTCATGTGGATGTATATTTATATTTCCCTTGAATGAATATCAAAGAGGCAGAAAGGTTGGGTCATATTGTTGATGCTTAATTTTTAAAGAAATGTCCATGCTGTTTTCCAAACTGCCTATTTGATTTTTAATTTCCTTCAGCAATGTATTAACATTTCAATTCTTCTACAGCCTTGCCTCCGTGTAGTACAGATAAGTTTAAAAATTTTTAGCCATTATAAATGGTATAATGGTATAATAGTGGTATCTCGTTGTGGCTTTTATAATTAAAAAAATAATTTTAGAATTTGAAAAGACAGCACAAACAATTATTTGATGTACTTCCCTCAGCTTCCTTTATTTTTAACATCTCATACAATAATTATAAATATATCAAATCTGGGAAATTAACCTTGGAATAATATATTAACCCATTTATTCCTGAGGTTGCAATTTTTTGAATTTGAAAAATCAGACCTTGGCGATGACCTTGAGCAGTAGGATATGAAGAACTCCCACATCCTTAGTGTTCCAATAGTGGAACACTAGGCATATGAAGTAAACTATGGACTTTATTATGATTTTGCCTGTTTTCCTACTAATGTTCTTTTCCTTTTTCAGGATCTTTTCCAGGAATCCACATAGCAGTTAGTCATTGTGGCTCTTTCCTCCTCCAATCTATAACAAATTGTTAGTTTCTTTCTTTTTTTAAAGACCTTGTCAATTTTGAAGAGTATTCATCAGGTATTTTGTAGAAAGTTCCTCATTTTGAGTGTATCAGAAGTTTTTCTTTTCTCTCTCTTTCTTTCTGTTTCTTCCTTTCTCCCTTTCTCCCTTCCTTCCTTCCTTCCTTCCTTCCTTCCTTCCTTCCTTCCTTCCTTCCTTCCTCTCTTTCTTTCTCTCCCTTCCTCCCTCCCTCTCTCTCGTCTCTCTTTCTTTCTTGACAGTTTTGCTCTTTTCGCCCAGGCTACAGTGCAATGGTGTGATCTCGGCTCACTGCAACCACCTCCCAGGTTCAAGTGATTCTCCTGCCTCAGCCTCTCGAGTAGCTGGGATTACAGGTGCCCACCACCATGGCTGGCTAATTTTTGTATTTTTAGTAGAGACAGGGTTTCACCATGTTGGCCAGGCTGGTCTCGAACTCTTGACCTCAAGTGATCCTCCTGCCTCTGCCTCCCAAAGTGCTGGGATTAGATTACATGCATGAACCACCGTGTCTGGCCAGAAGTTTTCTTATGATTAGGCAGAGGTTATGAATTTTGGGGAAGAACACCACCTGGTACCCTTCTCATTGTATCATATCAGGGGATACATGATATCCATAGGATGTTAACCTTGATTGCCTGTTTAAGGTGGTGTCTGTGAGGTTTCCCCAATGTAAAGTTACTAGTTTTTTTTTCATACAATATTCATTAGAAGCAAGTTACTAAGTCCAGATCATGTTGAGGAAAGGGGAGTTAAGATTCATCACTTGGTGTGGGGAGTAACAAAAAGTTTTGGGTACTTGTCAAAATCACAATAATTAATAAACTTCTGGGGGAATATTCTTTGAAACTGTGCAAATATCTTATTTCTCCTTTAATTTTTTCCCACTAATTTTAGCATTTATCAGCGAATCCTGCATGCAGCAATTGTTGCTGTTGTGCTTTTTGTGCTGATTTGATGTTTCCCTTGTTCCTCTTACTTTACTTGGAATTCTTACATAATGAGGATTTGACTCTTCCCCTCCCTCCCGTTTAGTTATTTGTTCAAACATGCATTATATCAGTATGAACTCATGGATTTTTTTATGCCAATCTTTGGGTTATAATCAAATACTATTGTGCAGGACATGGTGGCTCACTCCTGTAATCCCAGCACTTTGGGAGGCTGAGGCGGGTGGATCACTCAAGCTCAGGAGTTTGAGACCAGCCTGGTCAACATGGTGAACCCCTGTCTTTGCTAAAAAATACAAAAAAATTATCCAGGTGTGGTGGCATGCGCCTATAGTCCCAGCTACTCAGGAGGCTGAGGCACGAGACTCACTTGAACAGGGGAGGCAGAGGTTGCAGCGAGCCAAGATTGTGCCACTGCAATCCAGCCTGGGCGACAGAATGAGACTCTGTCCAAAAAAAAGTATTACTATTGCTACATTTTTCTGGCTTTGGTTACTGGGAACTGTGTCAAGTAGCCTCCTATCTCCTTTGGACATGCCTCCCTCATCCTTTTTGAGGACTTCTTTACTTTCTCATGCTATAAGATGCTCTGTTCCCATCTTGTATTTTCCTTGCCTCTGACCTAGAATTAGCCATTTCTCCAAGGAGCTCTGGCTTATTTTATTGGTATCTGGCTTATTTCAGTGGTATTTAGAAACTAAAATATAGGTGATTAATGTATCTGCTTTTACTGAGCTATCACTGCTTCTGGGACCTTTTAATGGACAAAGTGAGGAAGTATATGCATGTGTGTTAACTCATGTATACACACACATCTCTATTTCTCTCTGTCTGTCTATCTATCCATCCATCCATCCATGTGTGTGTGTAGATGTATATTTGTAGATACAAATAGATGGAAACATAGGTAGATATAAACACACATACATGTATGTATAAATAATCATGATTTCTAACTCATCCATCAGGAAGGATTCATTCTAGTCTTCTCTTTTTACTTATTTGTTACTTCACTCTTTGACAGTGAGAAAGTTGGCTTCCATTATCTACAAATTATTTACTTATTTGTCCAACCTTTGGATACATGGAGTATCAAAACTGCTAATCAGCATGCATGTGAGAACCAAATTTACCAACTAAAGAACAGCATTTAAATACAATTCTTTTGGTATTTAGCTTCAGAGTATCCAAGCAAATCACTGTTTCCGAAAGCTACTTAGGTCAACTCCCTTTCCCCCACTGCCTTCAGTGAGGTTATGCCTTTCATTTGTGCTACAATGAAATTCTTTTTTTTTTCTGAGACGGAGTCTTGTTTTGTCACTGAGGCTGGAGGGCAGTGGCAAGATCTCGGCTCACTGCAACCTCTGCCTCCTGGGTTCAAGCGATTCTCCTGCCTCAGCCTCCTAAGTAGCTGGGATTACAGACACATGCCATCATGCCTGGCTAATTTTTGTATTTTTAGTAGAGGTGGGGTTTCACCACGTTGGCCAGGCTGGTCTCGATCTCTTGACCTCGTGATCCATCTGCCTCGGCCTCCCAAAGTGCTGAGATTACAGGCATGAGCCACTGCGCCCGGCCTTCTGAAATTCATTTTTTATAGCCAACTTTCCGTCCTGGAATCTTTCGACATTCTGGCTATAATTTTTTTTAAAATGTTGTTATTATTGAGATAGAGTCTTGCTCTGTCGTCCAGGCTGGAGTGCAGTGGCACAAATATGGCCCACTGCAGCCTTGACCTCTTGGGCTGAGGCTATCCTCCTACCTCAGCCTCTTGAGTAGCTGGGACCATAGGGACATGCAACCATGCCGGGCTAATTTTGTATTTTTTGTAGAGATGGGTCTCACTGTGTTGCCCAGGCTGGTCTTGAACTCCTGGACCCAAGCAGTTCTCTCACTTTGGCCTCCCAAAGTGCTGGGATTACAGGCATAGAACTTAATACAGAATTACCATTTGACCCAGCAATCCCACTATTGGATATATACCCAAAGGAATATAAATTATTCTACCATAAAGAAACAGGCATGTGTGTGTTTGTTGCAGCACCATTCAAAATAGCAAAGACATGGAATCAACCTAAATACCCATCAATGGCAGACTGGATAAAGTAAATGTGGTACATATATACCATGAAATACTATCCAGCCATAAAAAATAATGAGATCAGGTCCTTTGCAGCAATATAGAGCTGGAAGCCATTATCCTAAGGAAACTAACACAGAAATAGAATATCAAATACTGCATGTTCTCAGTTATAAGTGGGAGCTAAACAGTGAGAACACATGGCTGCTAGGAGGGGAACAACAGATTCTGGGGCCTACTTGAGGGTGAAGAGTGGAAGGAGGGAGAGGATCAGAGAAAAATACCTATCAGGTACCATGCTTATTACCTGGATGATGAAATTATCTGAACACCAAATCCCTTTGACACACAGTTTACCTATATAACAAACCTGCACATGTACACCTGAACCTCAAATAAACGTTAAAATAATAATGATAACAAAAAGCATGAAAAAATTATACAATAAAGTTTACTTTTGTGGTGTGCGGTTTTATAGATTTTGACAAATGCGCAGTGTCATGTATCCACCAACATGGTAACATGTGGAATAGTTCCATCACCCTAAAAATTGTCTCGTGTGGCTTCTTTCTATTCAACCCCACATCCTTAAAAACCAGCCAGGCAACCAACCACTAGTCAAATTTTTGTCTCTATAGGTTGACTTTACAAGGATTTTATAAATGAGTTGCATTATATGTATGTAGCCTTTGGGGTCTGTCCTCTTTCACTTAGCAAAATCTAAGATTGATTTATGCTGTTCTGTAATTTGTTTTTTCATTTTCTTGCTAAATAGTATTCCATCGTTGGATGTACCAGGGTTTGTTTATCCATTCAACTCTTGAAGGACATCTTGATTATTTTCACTTTTTGGCAATTCTGAATAAGGGCATTATCAAAATTTTTGTAAAGATATTTATGTAAAAGTAAGTTTTAATTCATTTGGATGAATACCTTGAAGTAGAATTGATGGGTCATGTCATAAGTAGATATTTATTTTCATAAGAAACTGCCAAACTTTTTATCAAAGTGGCTGTATAATTTTGCATTTCCACCAACAATGAATTAATGTTCTTTTTGCTCCACATTTTTGTCAGCATTTGGTACTGTCAATTTATATCATAATATATTTTTTAAAAATTTAGCCATTCTAATAAATATATAGTAGTACCTAATTGTAGCATTAGTTTGCATTTAACTAATGACTAATGATGTAAACTTTTTTTTACAAAAAAGGAGTTGTTTTGCTTTATTGTTGAAGTATTAATTTTCTATAGATGTATTCTTATAGAAGGTGTTCATTAGGTAAGAGTTTTAAAGTATCTTTGCCCATCTGTAACTTTCCTTTTCATTACTTAATAGTGTATTTTTGCGGAACAATCAGTACTTAAATTTTGATAAATTTCAAATTACATTTTTTTGGTACAGTGTGATTTTGGTGTCATATGTAAACTTTCTAGAAACCTAAGTTCAAGAAGATTTTTCTCTTTATGTTTTATTCTAGAAGTTTTAAAGTTTTACATTTAAGTCTGTGGTCCAATTTGAGTTTGTATCTGGTGACCTTGTTAAACTTACTTATTAGTTTACTAACTTACTACTTACTAGTAGATTTTAATATAGTTGTTTAGTTTTTTCTACATAGAGAATCGTTTTGTCTGTGAATAGAGACAGTTCTATTTATTTCTTTCCAATCTATATTTCTTGTATTTCTTTTGTTTATTTTTATTGTCTTATTACATGCCTTCCAATATGATGGTGATTAGGAATTGTGAAATAAGGCATTCCTTCCTTGTTCCCACTCTTAGGGAGAAAGCATTCAGTGTCTTTCATTAAATGAGATATTATTGCAGGTTTTTAAAAAGATGTCTTTTATTAAGTCATGGAAGTTTCCTTCTGTTCTTAGTTCCTTGAGAGTTTTTATCATGAATAGATGTTGAATTTTGTTGAATGGTTCATTGAGATGATTACGATTTTTTTTCTCTCAGGTTTTCAGTGTGATCATATGGTGAATTCCAACGATTGATTTTTGTATGTGAAAGCAGTTTTGCATTTTGGGCATGAACATCACTTGGTCATGATGTATTATCTTTTTTATATGTGGCTCCTTTCAGTTTGCTGGTATTTTGTTGACAATTTTGCATCTATGTTCACATGATCTGTTGGTCTCCAGTTTTTCTGTGATGACCATTTGGTTTTGGTATGAGTATAATGCTGACCTCATAAAAAGAATTGGTAAATATTCTCTCCTCTTCTGTTTTCTAGAAGAAATTGTGCAGAATTGGTATTATTTCTTCCTGATCCATCAGTGAAACTATAGGGGCCTTTTGAAAGGTTTTTAACTACAAATTTAATATCTTTAATAGATATGAGGGTTATCTCATTATCTATTTCTTCTTGAGTAGATTATAGTAGTTTGTATGTTTCAAGGTATTGATTATTTTCATCAAAGTTGTTTAATTTATAGACATAGAATTATTAATGGTATTCCATTAATATCATTTAAAAGTATGTAGTAATATCCTATTTTAATTCCAGATTTTAGTAGTTTGTGTTATTTCCATTCATTACTTGGACAGTCTGACTAGAGGTTTATCAATCTTACCGATCTTTTCAAAGACATTATCTTTTGTTTTCGTTGATTTTTCTCTGTTGTTTTTCTGTTTTTAACTTCAATCATTTCTGCTTTTACCTTTATTATTTTCCTTCTATTGCTTGTTTTAGCTTTAATTTATTCTTTCTCTAATTACTTAAGTTAGAAACTTAGGTTATTTATTTTCATCTTTATTCTTTCTTTAACATAGCATTTAATTCTACACATTTCCCTCTAAGTCCCGCTTTGGCTACATTTCACAACATTACATAAGTTGCGTAATTATCCATCCATTTCTTTTTAATCTACCTGGCATTTATGTTTAAATTGTTACTTGTATATGCAGCCTATGGCAGGGTATTGCTTTTTGTCCACTCTATCAATATCTGCCTTTAAATTGGAGTGTTTGGAACACTGCATAATTTTGTGTAATTATTGATAGAGTTGGGTTTATGTCTACAATTTTCTTATTAATTTTTTGGTTGTTCAGTCTCCATATCCCTTTTCTTGCCTTTTTTGAATTATTTAAATTTTTAAAAATATTTAATTTTATTTATTTACTTTTTGGGTATATATTTTCTGTCAATATTTAAGGGATTTATGTAGCATTAATATTGCATCACTGTACATAAACTTTAGAAAATCTGTAGCATGTAGGTCCCTATAACTCTCCTCCCTTACCCCTGTGCTATTTTGCATTATAGATGTCATATATATCTGCATACGCTGAAAGCTCTAACAGATGATATAATTTTTTATTTCAAAATTCAGTTACACACATTTAAAAGTGCTTAAGATATAAGAAAACCACCTAGATGTTTTCTATTTATTTTATTCTTTTATTTCTGAAGATGCAAGTTTCCCTCTGGTATTGTTTTCCTTGAATTTTTTTTAAACATAGTTTTTTAAAAAATGTTTTAAAGCAAATTTTAGAAAACATTTTTAATATTGTAGGCCTGCTGTAAAACTTCTATTTGTTTTTCTTCTTTTGAGAATATTGTAAGTTTCATTTATTCTTGAGGGATATTTTATAGGATATAAAATTCTGGTTTGACAGTTCTTTTTTTTTTTTTTCAGCGTTTCACATTTTAAAGATGTTGTTCCACTTTATTCTGGCTTCCATATCCTCTGATGAGAAATCAATGGTGATTCCAATCCTGCTTCCCCTGTGTATAATGTGTTGTTTTCTTCTGGCTGCTTTCAGGATTTTTCCTTTTTATTTTGTTTTCAGCAATTTGATTAAGATGTATGTAGACATGGTTTTCTTTGCGCTTATACTTTTTGGAATTCACTGACTGTCTTGAATCCATAATTTCTATATATATATATATATATATTTTATCCAGTTTGGAATGTTTTCTATAATTGCTGCTTTAAATATTTTTGCATGAAAATGTTTTTCTCTTCTTCTGGGGCTCCAGTGGCACATCAATTAAGCCATTTAATGCAGAGTCCTAGAGGCTCTGATCTTTCTTTTTCAATCTTTTCCCCCTTCTTTTCTCTTCAGATTGAATTATTTCTATTGCTCTATTCAAGTTCACCAAATATAAAGCAATACATGAGTTTCCATGCTACCTTTAGGTACCAATGCTGTCATTACCACCATGCTGATACACAGCAAGAGCCCTCTTAAGTTGAAAGAGAGCAGGGGAATATATATATATACACATATGTGTGTGTGTGTGTGTGTGTGTGTGTGTGTATATATAATATACACACAGATATACACATATTAATACACATACATACACACACATATGTATATATAGACACACATAAATATATAGTGAAAGAGAGATGGGAGGAGAGAGAGAGAGAGAGAGAACTTCTGTTTGCTTCTTTAGTTTTGACTTTCTTTCACAATCTGCCTGCATTACCTCACACTTTAGAGTCCCCAGGTAATTATTCTCTGCATTTTTTTCCAGAAATTATAGCTCCACCTAGCAGAAGGGCTGGACTGTAATAGATTCCTATCGCCTAGCAGAATTGGAATTCCAGTTGTGTCTTTTAAGTAAATTAAGAGGATTAAAAAAATAATAAAATGCTAATCATTGCTATCTCCAAGAGGGCTTTTACAGCCACTGTACATCACTGCCATTATCACAACATATATGTCACCTTTGTACATACACTCTGATCATCATTTTTTGCAGCACATTTCCACAGGTTATCAAGTTCCAGGTATGTAATTTTCTTTATTTTAATACTTTATGTATGTAATCTTATTCTCATGTCAGTAAGGTTTGGTTTTTTTCTCTTTCTCCTTTGTGTATCTGTTCTAACTATGATTTTTGTAATTTTGTGTGTTTTCATGATGGTAGTTATCATCTTTTCACTTCCAGATGTAGGACTCCCTTAAGCATTTCTTTTAACACCAGTATAGTTGTGAATAATTCCTGTAGTTTTTGCTTATCTGGGAAAGACTTTATTTCTCCCTCCTTTCTAAATAACAGTTTTGCCTAGTTCTTGACTGGCAGTATGTTTTTCTTTCAGCACTTTCTATAAATTATTCCATTCTCTTCTGGCCTGTAAGATTTCTTCTGAGAAACCTACTGTTAGTCTAATTGGAATTCTCTTATACCTGACTTGCTGTTTTTCTCTTGCTGCTTTTAGAATGCTCTCTTTGTCTTTGATTGACGGTTAGCTCTGATGTACGTGGGAGAGGACGTGTTTGTGTTTAATCTATTTGGGGTCCTTTGAGCTTTCTGGACTTGGATGTCCATCTCTCTCTTTCTAGACTTGGGAATTTTTCTGCTATTATTTTATCAAAAATGTTTTCCTCACCTCTTCCCTTCTCTTCACCTTCTGATTGCTCATAATGCAAATCGTTATTCACTTAATGGTTTTCCATAAATTTTGTAGGCTTTCTTTATTTGTTCTTTCTCTTTTTTGTCTGCTTTTGTTATTTCAAAAGATCTGTCCTGAAGTTTAGAAATTCTTTCTTTTGCTTCATCTTGTCTGTTGTTGAAGCTCTTGATTGTATTTTTTATTCCATTCATTAAGTTTTTCAGGTCTAGAATTTTTGTTTGGTTCTTTTTAGAAATAATATCTATCTCTTTGTTGAATTTTTAATGCAGATGCTGTCAGCTTCCTAATTTAATTGAATTGTTTATTCATATTATCTTGTATCTCACTGGCATTTTGTATATTTCGTTTGATTTGGGGTCTATTACTGGAAAATTATTGTGTTACTTTGGATGTGTCATATTTCCTTGCTTTTTCATGTTTGCTGTGTCCTTACATTGATATTTATGCACCTGAGGGAATAGTAGCCTCTTCCAATTTTCTGGAGTAGGTTTTCATAGGAAAAGCCTTATTCCTATACATGGGTTTTTATATGTTGATTGGCTGGGGTATACTGACTTTGGTTCTTGGTAGATAAAGTAGTGCAGTTTCTTCAGATGTAATCCATGTTAGTGTTGTTTGATAGTGCCTCAGTGGCCTAGGTTGTGAGGATTTGTGGTGGTGATGACACAGCTTCTTCAGGGATGGGCTTGCTGAACTGTTTCTCAGGCTAGGGTGTATGCATGAACACAGTGGATCAGCCAGCTTGAGGGCTGGTTCACTAAGGTTTGTGCCACCAGGATGTTTTTTGGACTGTGGATGCAGGTGCTCAGGATGAGTCAGCTGGCTTGGGGACTGGCTCACTGGGGTCAGGGTCTCTGGGTTATTACTCCAACTGGAGACGTGAGTCGTGCCTGTTTGTCTGGCTTGGAGTGGGTCTGCCAGGGTTGGGTCTACTCAGCTCTTTCTGTGGTCAGGGTAATGGACGCATAGCCACTAAGCCAGTTCAGGCATACGTCTGCCTGGGGCAGGTACACTAGGCTGTTTTTCTGATGGGGAATATGATGATGCAGATGCTTGGTAGCTTAGGGGCATGTCTGCCAGGGGCAGGTTTGCCTGGCTTCATCTCCAGTTGGGAGTGAGGGTGCATGGTAGTTAGGTCAGCTCAAGGCCAGGTCTGCCTGGAATGGGTCTGCTGGAGTGTTTCTCTTAACAGAGACTCAGGCACACAGCTGCTCAGCTGTTTTGGGGCCTTCTCTGCTAGAGTCAGGTCTGCTAGACTGTTTCTCCAACTCTGGCCACAGCTGCTTAGCAGCTCAAGGGTGCATCTAGCCAGGGTCAGGTCTGCTGGACTGTTTATCTGGCCAGGGACATGGGTGCACAGCAGTTCAGCTGACTCAGGATGGCTTACCTGCAGTGTGGTAAGGGAGCAAGGGCCATTCCTGGGCCCAGGCTCTGAGCAGCTGGGGTCATGGTGTTACAGCCACCCATGTGGGTGGAAAGATGGTGGAATCCCACGGTTGGAGGCCCAAAGTTGCTACTGGCCCCCAGGGCAGAGCACACTCCAGTAGCAACTCTGGTTTTAAGATGGCACCACACCCCAGCAGCTTGGGTCATTGGATAATGGAAGTTCAAAACTTGTGCTCCTAATCTAGTGAAATGCAGCCATGTGAATTCCAGACAGCTCCCAGACTGAGCTGAGGAATTGTGAGGACTTGGATTCTTCTGTAGTAAAGACTAGAGGGTGGCTATAGTGGCAGTGAGGGCTGCTGCAGGTCCTCTGCTTTCCCTTTCCCACAGGAAGAAGTCCCTCTTAACTCTGAGCTGATCTCAATAAGAGAGATGGTTCAGCAGAGGCAGGGTGCCTTGCTCCCCTGTCTATGCTACCCTCTTGAGTCTCTGAACACCGAAATGACTTCACTACTCCTTTGTTACACTTCAGCACTTTCCCTCTGAAGTTTCAGTAAAAGTTTTAGCTGTTAATTCACTTCCTCGGTCCTTTTTTTTATAAGGAGAAATGTGTGGCAGGTCTTTCTAATTACCTATCTTGCTGATAGCACTCCTTTTGTCTAGCAGATTTTTGTTCTGAAAGTCATCCATCCTATTGCTGCTCCTTTTAAGGGAACATACTTTTTTGTCTAGCTACTTTTAAAATTTTCTCTGTATTTGAGTTTCGAGAGTATGTTTATAATGTGTTTAGGTAGGTATGGTTTTGGGAGTATGACTATAATGCGTTTAAGTAGGTGTGGCTTTTATTACTTTTATCCTACTGGAGTTATTGAGGGATTGGTTTGATGTGTTTTATTAAATTTAATAATTTAAGTTGTGATACTTTCTTTTCTTTTGAGACAACAATTAAACATTTATTAGACATTTTTAATAGGAACTTATATCTTTTATGCCCGGTTTTTTTCCTCATTTTATTTTTTTCTCTGTGAATCAGTTGAATATTGGGTATAAACATATTAATAGGTTAACGAGTCACATCTTCTGCTATGTCCAGTCCATTTTGTTCTGAGTTAGTGAATATTTGATTTTATATTTTATTTTACAATTCTTGACTGTATTTATAATTTTTTGTGGATTTAAATTATCTGTTCAAATTTTTTAACTTTTCATTCAGGTTGTCTCTCATTTCCTCTGTTTTCTTTGACATACAGGCATAATATAGACATAATATTTATTTTTATTTATTTATTTTTTTTGAGCTGTATTTTTTTTATTATTATACTTTAGGTTTTAGGGTACATGTGCACAATGTGCAGGTTTGTTACATATGTATCCATGTGCCATGTTGGTTTGCTGCACCCATTAACTCGTCATTTAGCATTAGGTATATCTCCTAATGCTGTCCCTCCCCCCTCCCCCCACCCCACAACAGTCCCCGGAGTGTGATGTTCCCCTTCCTGTGTCCATGAGTTCTCATTGTTCAATTCCCACCTATGAGTGAGAACACGTGGTGTTTGGTTTTTTGTCCCTGCGATAGTTTACTGAGGATGATGTTTTCCAGTTTCATCCATGTCCCTACAAAGGACATGAACTCATCATTGTTTATGGCTGCATAGTATTCCATGGTGTATATGTGCTACATTTTCTTAATCCAGTCTACCATTGTTGGACATTTGGGTTGGTTCCAACTCTTTGCTATTGTGAATAGTGCCGCAATAAACATACGTGTGCATGTGTCTTTATAGCAGCATGATTTATAGTCCTTTGGGTATATACCCAGTAATGGGATGGCTGGGTCAAATGATATTTCTAGTTCGAGATCCCTGAGGAATCGCCACACTGACTTCCACGATGGTTGAACTAGTTTACCGTCCCACCAACAGTGTAAAAATGTTCCTATTTCTCCACATCCTCTCCAGCACCTGTTGTTTCCTGACTTTTTAATGATGGCCATTCTAACTGGTGTGAGATGGTATCTCACTGTGGTTTTGATTTGCGTTTCTCCCATGGCCAGTAATGATGAGCATTTTTTCATGTGTTTTTTGGCTGCATAAATGTCTTCTTTTGAGAAGTGTCTGTTCATGTCCTTTGCCCACTTTTTGATGGGGTTGTTTTTTTTTCTTGTAAATTTGTTTGAGTTCATTGTAGATTCTGGATATTAGCCCTTTGTCAGATGAGTAGGTTGCAAAAATTTTCTCCCATTCTGTAGGTTGCCTGTTCACTCTGATGGTAGTTTCTTTTGCTGTGCAGAAGCTCTTTAGTTTAATTAGATCCCATTTGTCAATTTTGGCTTTTGTTGCCATTGCTTTTGATGTTTTAGACATGAAGTCCTTGCCCACGCCTATGTCCTGAATGGTATTGCCTAGGTTTTCTTGTAGGATTTCAATGGTTTTAGGTCTAAGATTTAAGTCTTTAATCCATCTTGAATTAATTTTTGTATAAGGTGTAAGGAAGGGATCCAGTTTCAGCTTTCTACATATGGCTAGCCAGTTTTCCCAGCACCATTTATTAAATAGGGAATCCTTTCCCCATTTCTTGTTTTTGTCAGGTTTGTCAAAGATCAGATAGTTGTAGATATGTAGCATTATTTCTGAGGGCTCTGTTCTGTTCCATTGATCTATGTCTCTGTTGTGGTACCAGTACCATGCTGTTTTGGTTACTGTAGCCTTGTGGTAGAGTTTGAAGTCAGGTAGCTTGATGCCTCCAGCTTTGTTCTTTTGGCTTAGGATTGACTTGGCGATGCGGGCTCTTTTTTGGTTCCATATGAACTTTAAAGTAGTTTTTTCCAATTCTGTGAAGAAAGTCATTGGTAGCTTGATGGGGATGGCATTGAATCTATAAATTACCTTGGGCAGTATGGCCATTTTCACGATATTGATTCTTCCAACCCATGAGCATGGAATGTTCTTCCATTTGTTTGTATCCTCTTTTATTTCATTGAGCAGTGGTTTGTAGTTATCCTTGAAGAGGTCCTTCACATCTCTTGTAAGTTAGATTCCTAGGTATTTTATTCTCTTTGAAGCAATTGTGAATGGGAGTTCACTCATGATTTGGCTCTCTGTTTGTCTGTGATTGGTGTACAAGAATGCTTGTGATTTTTGTACATTGATTTTGCATCCTGAGACTTTGCTGAAGTTGCTAATCAGCTTAAGGAGATTTTGGGCTGAGACGATGGGGTTTTCTAGATATACAATCATGTCATCTGCAAACAGGGACAATTTGACTTCCTCTTTTCCTAACTGAATACCCTGTTTCCTTCTCCTGCCTGATTGCCCTGGCCAGAACTTCCAGCACTATGTTGAATAGGAGTGGTGAGAGAGGGCATCCCTGCCTTGTGCCAGTTTTCAAAGGGAATGCTTCCAGTTTTTGCCCATTCAGTATGATATTGGCTGTGGGTTTGTCATAGATAGCTCTTATGATTTTGAGATACGTCCCATCGATACCTAATTTATTGAGAGTTTTTAGCATGAAGGGTTGTTGAATTTTGTCAAAGGCCTTTTCTGCGTCTATTGAGATAATCATGTGGTTTTTGTCTTTGGTTCTGTTTATATGCTGGATTACATTTATTGATTTGTGTATGTTGAACCAGCCTTGCATCCCAGGGATGAAGCCCACTTGATCATGGTATATAAGCTTTTTGATGTGCTGCTGGATTCAGTTTGCCAGTATTTTATTGAGGATTATTTTTGCATCAGTGTTCATCAAGGATATTGGTCTGAAATTCTCTTTTTTGGTTGTGTCTCTGCCAGGCTTTGGTATCAGGACGATGCTGGCTTCATAAAATATGTTAGGGAGGATTCCCTCTTTTTCTATCGATTGGAATAGTTTCAGAAGGAATGGTACCAGTTCCTCCTTGTACCTCTGGTAGAATTGGGCTGTGAATCCATCAGTTCCTGGACTCTTTTTGGTTGGTAAGCTATTGATTATTGCCACAATTTCAGAGCCTGTTATTGGTCTATTCAGAGATTCAACTTCTTCCTGATTTAGTCTTGGGAGGGTGTATTTGTCGAGGAATTTATCCATTTCTTCTAGATTTTCTAGTTTATTTGCATAGAGGTGTTTGTAGTATTCTCTGATGGTAGATTGTATTTCTGTGGGATCGGTGGTGATATCCCCTTTGTCATTTTTTATTGCATCTATTTGATTCTTCTCTCTTTTCTTCTTTATTAGTCTTGCTAGCGGTCTATCAATTTTGTTGATCTTTTCAAAAAACCAGCTCCTGGATTCATTAATTTTTTGAAGGGTTTTTTGTGTCTCTATTTCCTTCGGTTCTGCTCTGATTTTAGTTATTTCTAGCCTTCTGCCAGCTTTTGGATGTGTTTCCTCTTGCTTTTCTAGTTCTTTTAATTGTGATGTTAGGGTGTCAGTTTTGGATCTTTCCTGCTTTCTCTTGTGGGCATTTAGTGCTATAAATTTCCCTCTACACACTGCTTTGAATGTGTCCCAGAGATTCTGGTATGTTGTGTCTTTGTTCTCGCTGGTTTCAAAGAACATCTTTATTTCTGACTTCATTTCATTATGTACCCAATAGTCATTCAGGAGCAGGTTGTTCAGTTTGCATGTAGTTGAGCGGTTTTGAGTGAGTTTCTTAATCCTGAGTTCTAGTTTGATTGCACTGTGGTCTGAGAGACAGTTTTTTATGATTTCTGTTCTTTTACATTTGCTGAGGAGAGCTTTACTTCCAACTATGTGGTCAGTTTTGGAGTAGGTGTGGTGTGGTGCTGAAAAAAATGTATATTCTGTTGATTTGGGGTGGAGAGTTCTGTAGATGTCTATTAGGTCCACTTTGTGCAGAGCTGAGTTGAATTCCTGGGTATCCTTGTTAACTTTCTGTCTCGTTGATCTGTCTAATGTTGACAGTGGGGTGTTAAAATCTCCCATTATTATTGTGTGGGAGTTGAAGTCCCTTTGTAGGTCACTCAGGACTTGCTTTATGAATCTGGGTGCTCCTGTGTTGGGTGCATATATATTTAGGATAGTTAGCTCTTCTTGTTGAATTGATCCCTTTACCATAATGTAATGGCCTTCTTTGTCTCTTTTGATCTTTGTTGGTTTAAAGTCTATTTTATCAGAGACTAGGATTGCAACCCCTGCCTTTTTTTGTTTTCCATTTGCTTGATAGATCTTCCTCCATCCCTTTATTTTGAGTCTATGTGTGTCTCTGCACGTGAGCTGTGTTTCCTGAATACAGCACACTGATGGGTCTTGACTCCTTATCCAGTTTCCCAGTCTGTGTCTTTTAATTGGAGCATTTAGCCCATTTACATTTAAAGTTAATATTGTTATGTGTTAATCTGATCCTGTCATTATGATGTTAGTTGGTTATTTTGCTCGTTAGTTGATGCAGTTTCTTCCTAGCCTCGATGGTCTTTACAATTTGGCATGTTTTTGCAGGGGCTGGTACCGGTTGTTCCTTTCCATGTTTAGTGCTTCCTTCAGGAGCTCTTTTAGGGCAGGCCTGGTGGTGACAATATCACTCAGCATTTGCTTGTCTGTAAAGTATTTTATTTCTCCTTCATTTATGAAGCTTAGTTTGGCTAGATATGAAATTCTAGGTTGAAAATTCTTTTCTTTAAGAATGTTGAATATCGGCCCCCACTCTCTTCTGGCTTGTAGTTTCTGCCGAGAGATCAGCTGTTAGTCTGATGGGCTTCCCTTTGTGGGTAACCTGACCTTTCTCTCTGGCTGCCCTTAACATTTTTTCCTTCATTTCAACTTTGGTGAATCTGATAATTATGTGTCTTGGAGTTGCTCTTCTCAAGGAGTATCTTTGTGGCGTTCTCTGTATTTCCTGAATCTGAATGTTGGCCTGCCTTGCTAGATTGAGGAAGTTCTCCGGGATAATATCTTGCAGAGTGTTTTCCAACTTGGTTCCATTCTCCCCATCATTTTCAGGTACACCAATCAGACGTAGGTTTCGTCTTTTCACATAGTCCCAAATTTCTTGGAGGCTTTGTTGGTTTCTTTTTATTCTTTTTTCTCTAAACTTCCTTTCTGGCTTCATTTCATTCATTTCATGTTCCATCACTGATACCCTTTCTTCCAGTTGATCGCATTGGCTACCGAGGCTTCTGCAATCTTCGCATAGTTCTCGATACTTGGCTTTCAGCTCCATTAGCTCCTTTAAGCCCTTCTCTCCATTGGTTATTCTAGTTATCCATTCATCTAATTTTTTTTCAAAGTTTTTAACTTCTTTGCTATTGTTTTGAATTTCCTCCCGTAGCTCGTAGTAGTTTGATCGTCTGAAGCCTTCTTCTCTCAACTCGTGAAAGTCATTCTCTGTCCAGCTTTGTTCTGTTGCTGGTGAGAAACTGCATTCCTTTGGAGGAGGAGGGGTGCTCTGCTTTTTAGAGTTTCCAGTTTTTCTGCTCTGTTTTTTCCCCATCTTTGTGGTTTAATCTACTTTTGGTCTTTGATGATGGTGATGTACAGATGGGTTTTTGGTGTGGATGTCCTTTCTGTTTGTTAGTTTTCCTTCTACCAGACAGGAGCCTCAGCTGCAGGTCTGTTGGAGTTTGCTAGAGGTCCACTCCAGACCCTGTTTGGCTGGGTGTCAGCAGCGGTGGCTGCAGAACAGCGGATTTTCGTGAGACCACAAATTCAGCTGTCTGATAGTTCCTCTGGAAGTTTTGTCTCAGAGGATTACCTGGCCTGGTGAGGTGTCAGTCTGTCCCTACTGGGGGGTGCCTCCCCGTTAGGCTGCTCGGGGGTCAGGGGCCCACTTTAGGAGGCAGTCTGTCTGTTCTCAGATCTCCAGCTGCGTGCTGGGAGAACCACTACTCTCTTCAAAGCTGTCAGTCAGACAGGGACATTTAAGTCTGCAGAGGTTCCTGCTGAATTTTTGTTTGTCTGTGCCCTGCCCCCAGAGGTGGAGCCTACAAAGGCAGGCAGGCCTCCTTGAGCTGTGGTGGGCTCCACCCAGTTCGAGCTTCCTGGCTGCTTTGTTTACCTAAGCAAGCCTGGGCAGTGGCGGGTGCCCCTCCCCCAGCCTCGCTGCCGCCTTGCAGTTTGATCTCAGACTGCTGTGCTAGCAATCAGTGAGACTCCGTGGACATAGGACCCTCCGAGCCAGGTGCAGGACACAATCCTCTGGTGTGCCGTTTTCCAGGCCCATTGGAAAAGCGCAGTGTTAGGGTGGGACTGACCCGATATTCCAGGTGCCGTCTGTTACCCCTTTCTTTGACTAGGAAAGGGAACTCCCTGACCCCTTGCGCTTCCCGAGTGAGGCAATGCCTCGCCCTGCTTCGGCTAGCACACAGTGCGCTTCACCGACTGTCCTGCACCCACTGCTTGGCACTCCCTAGTGAGATGAACCCGGTACCTCAAATGGAAATGCAGAAATCACCCTTCTTCTGTGTCGCTCAGGCTGGGAGCTGTAGACCGGAGCTGTTCCTATTCGGCCATCTTGGCTCCACCCTCCATAATATTTATTTTTAAATGCTGGTCTGTTAGCTCAATATCTTCACCTTTTAAGGTCTTAATTCTATTGACTATTTCATCTCTTGATTATCAGTCATTTTCTGTTTTTTTGTATGTGTAATAGTACATTTTTATGTTATCCTGGACATTGTGGGAGATATGTTGTACCATCTTTAGTTTATGTTAGTTTTGTCTGATTATTGTAAAATGCTGTACTAAAAGTCATTTATGTTGCTAACAAATCGTCTTGGTCCTATTGAGGTATGATTTTCAGTTTGTTTTGGTGATTCCATTTTAGTCTTTTCCTCACTCTTTCTTAGATCATGCTTACACTGAAGGCATAACCTCCCTTATGTGTCACTTAAAAGTCATTGACATTCATTCATCGAGATGTTTATACTTTGCCTGGGCGTAAAGTTTAAAATATTTCCAGAACTTTGTGACCTCTGAAATAGGTGCTCATTTCTCCATTTTCCTAGTTGGTCAGTGACATCATCTTAGACTTTTTGCAAGCTAGATACGTGTCATAGGAGTCATCCAAGAGTTTGAATGCAATTTTTACAGAGATATTTTGGACTTATTTTTAATTTCAACTTGTTCCTTTCTCTTAACATACTTCACAAATTTTTCTCACCTTCTACCACAAACTCTTATTTCTATTCCCTTCACCTAGCGAGACTCTCATTCCATGCTTGTGTTTGATTTCCGTGCAAAACTGATTTAAAAATACCTGCAGGTAATAATGTCTGGTGTGAATATGGGCCTCCTGCCATGTTTTTCTTGTTATCTCAGAAGTAATCTTGTAACTGTTGACATCTAAGGCCTGAAATCAGTTATTTTATACATTTTGATAGATTTTATAATTATTTACTATGGGAACTTCCCTTACTTTTATGATTCTATTATATATTTATTCATGCCATTTCCCTGAAGTGTTGTTCAGTTTAAATAGTTTTGAACTTTCAAATAAGGGTATCTCCTGGGCTTTACTTTTAAACTCAACACTGTTATGTTAATAAAGTTTGTTATATGTGCAACTATGTTGTTTAATTTATATTACTGATGTAGAAGAGTTTCTCTTGACTATGCACAGAAATGGAATTCCTGAGTCTTGTGAATAATAAACTTAAAAAATCAACTTATGATATCTATTTGTTTTCCAATGTGGTTATATTAATTATACTTCCAGCAATGAATACAATATTCCACTGATCCTCATCTTCTTCACCCCTTACTATTTTTTAGACTTCTTATTTATGCCACTCAAGAGAATGTAAAATAGTATCACATTTTGATCATGTTTTGCATATCCCTGATCACTATGAAAACTGAGCAGCTTTTCGTATGTTAATTTCACATATGTTTTTTTCCAGTTAATATTCATTTCCATTGCTCATTTTTTCTACTGGAATATTTATCTCTTTCTAACTGATTAATGAGAGTTCTTCATGTGGCTTCTGAAGCTTCTAACTTTTTGATTTTAACTCACATGGTTATCTTTCATATATTTGTATCATTCTTCCCTCCATATTTTTAAGGTGTCTAAAATTACTAATTCTTAATTTAATAAATCAAGATCCTTTTTATTTTCTCTTCTTTCCATTTATTTATTTATTTATTTATTTATTTATTTATTTATTTATATTTTTTTTGTTGTTGTTTTTTGAGGAGATGGAGTCTTGCCCTGCCATCCAGGCCAGAGTGCAGTGGTGTGATCTCAGCTCACTGCAACCTCTGCCTCCTGGGTTCAAGTGATTCTCCTGCTTCAGCCCCCTGAGTAGCTGAGATTACAGGTGTGCGCCACCACACCTGGCTAATTTTTGTATTTTTAGTAGAGACGGTGTTTTGCCATGTTGGCCAGGCTGGTCTCAAACTCCTGACCTCAGGTGATCCACCCATCTCAGCCTCCCAGAGTGCTGGGATTACAAACGTGAGCCACCATGCCCAGCCTAAGATTATTTTTATTTACTTTTAATAAACCAATATTTTTTTTTTTTACTTTTAAAAGTAGTACTATTTGTCTGAATCCAAGGTAAAATATATATCCTTACATTCTGTAAAGTTTAAAAAAATCTGTTGAGATACAATTTACAAATTTTAAAGTGCACTCATTTTGATTGCACGATTAGATTAGTAATGATAAATATGTTCATACAGGTAACCACCACCCTATTTAAGTACTAGAACCTTTCCATGACACTAAAATGTTCTCCCATTCGCCTTTTGAATTGAATGCCCCCTTCATTGTAGGCAAATTCTGATTTGATTTCTGTCACTATAAATATTATCTATTCTAGAACATACAAATAAAGTACAAAGTCATCTTTTATATCAATTTTCTTTTAATTAGCCTAATGTTTTTGAGTTTTCCGTGTTGTTTTGTTTATTCCTTTTTATTGAATTGTTTGTTCCTTTTTATTTGAGTGACATTTCATTATATGAATATTATCACAATTTTATGAAAATTTGTTTATTTTTTTTCCAAATTTGGGTTATCATAAATCCAGCTTCTGAGAACATTCACATGCAATTATTTGTGTGGATGGGGACTTATGCTTTAATTTGTCTTAAGTAAATGTCTAGGGTTATGACAAATGTCTAGCCATAGTCTAAGAATACAGTCTAAGAAATTGCTGAACTATTTTCCAAATTGGCTATATCCTTTTGTGTTCTCACCAGAAATGTATGGAATTTCCAGTTGCTCCACTTTCTTACCAACACTTGGCATGACTGTTAATTTTTGTCATTCTGGTGGGTGTATAGTGGTATTTATGTTTTCAAATTCTTCTTCTATAATGACTAATAATATTGAGCATCATTTCATGTGCTTGTTGGCAACTCTTAATGTGTTCTTTTTTTATTTTATTATTATTATACATTAAGTTTTAGGGTACATGTGCACAACATGCAGGATTGTTACATATGTATACATGTGCCATGTTGGTGTGCTGCACCCATTAACTCGTCATTTAGCATTAGGTATATCTCCTAATGCTATCCCTCCCCCCTCCCCCCACCCCACAACAGTGCCTGATGTGTGATGTTCCCCTTCCTGTGTCCATGTGTTCTCATCGTTCAATTCCCACCTATGAGTGAGAACATGTGGTGCTTGGTTTTTTGTCCTTGCAATAGTTTGCTGAGAATGATGGTTTCCAGCTTCATCCATGTCCCTACAAAGGACATGAACTCATCATTTTTTATGGCTGCATAGTATTCCATGGTGTATGTGTGCCACATTTTCTTAATCCAGTCTTTTGAATAGACACTTCACAAAAGAACACATTATTGGACATTATGTGTTCATGTGTATTGGACATGTGTTATATGTCCAATAATGTGTTCTTTTATGAAGTGTCTATTCAAATCTTTTGCCCATTTAAAACATTGGATTGCTTGTCTTCTTTTATTGAGTTGTATGATTTCTTTAATATTCTGGATACCATTCATTAATTAGGTGTATGTATTGTGAATATTTTCTCCCAGACCATAGATTGCTTGTCTTTTCCTTAATGGACTTTTTTTTTTTAAAAAAAGCATGATAGTTATGGGGTCCAATTTAATCAATCTTTCTTTTATGGCTTTTTGTTTCCTATCAAAAAAAACTTTGTCCATCCCAAAGTCACAAATATTTTTCCCTATGTTTTTGTCTAAAATTTTATAGTTTTATGTTTTACTTTTCTGGCTATGATTGATTTTGAATTATTGCTTTGTATGTGTTGTGAAGGAGGTATTGAGGTATTTCTTTACCTACTTATTTATCATGTGATATCTAATTATTGGAGAGGCATTTCTTGCCCTAATTTATTACTTTGGGATCTTTGTTGAAAACCAATTCAGCATGTATATGGGGATCTTTTTCCAGACTCTCTAGTCTGTTTAGTTTTTAAAATACATTTATGTTTATGCTAATGCCACACCTTCTTCATTACTGAAGCTTTATAGTCACATGACATAAATTTTTCACATTTACTGCCTTGGTAAACATTATTTTGTCTATTCTTAGTCCTTTAAATTTTTAGAATCACATAATTTCTTAGAGTCAAATTGTCTGAAAACATCTGGGATTTTTTGGGGGGATTGTTAAATCTTTTGACCAATTTAGGGTTTATTGGACATCTTAACAATATTGAGTCTTTCACTCATGAACATGCCAAATCTTTTCATTTATTTAGGTTTTATTTTATTTTTCTCATCAATAGTTTTTAGTATACAGCCCTTGCATATATCTTATTAAATTTAGTATTATGTAGTTTATGTTTTGTACACTGTTTCAAAAGTTATTTTAAATTTCATTTTTCAGTGGCTAACTAATGGTGTGTAGACAGATACCAGGTTTTTGTATCCTGTGAACTTGTTAAATATGTATTAGATCTAGAAGTTTATTCCTATATTTTATTATGTTATTATTATATTCCTATATATTATATATAGTATGTCCCTATATTCTAGCATATTTTTCTTATCTTCTTTGCATTTTTCAGATATATGACCAAAAGGGCAGTCAACTTCTTCCTTCCTTTTCTCCCTTCTTCTCTCTCCTCCTACCCTCTTTTTTCCTTCATTTTCTTTTCTTTTCATTCTATGGTTTTTTCTTTTGTACCTTTGCTATAATGTTGAAAAGATGTAGTAAGAGCTGACATCCTTGTCCCCAAACTTAGTTAGAAAGTATTCAGGCTTTTATTATTAAGCATGTTGTGAAATGAAGGTTTTTTTGAACATGGGCTTTATCCAGTTTTTTTGTTGCTGAGGCATTTATCATAATTCAGCTTTGAATGTAATACAATTTTTATTGTGATTGTTATGGTAATTTGTTGCCTTATTCTGTTAATGAGGAGTGAATTATATTGATTGATTTTTTTTGAAAGGTAAAACAACCTTGCAATTCTAGGACAAATACGTACATAGTCATAATGCTGTATCTTTTTTATATATAAGTGAATTAGATTTATTATTGTGAAGGGTATTAATCTATGATTTTTTTCTTGTAATGTCTTTGATTTTGAATGAGTATAACACCAGTCATATAAAATGAGTTAGGAAGTACCCTTTCCCCTGTTCTGTCTGAAGTTGTTTGTGTGAAATTGGTATTGTTTGTTGCCATATGGTTGTGTAAAGCCATCTAGACCTGTATTTTCTTTGTATGAGGCTTTTGAATTATGAATTCAGTATCTTTAATTGTTACAGGTCTATTTAGAATTCTTATTTCTTCTAATCTCAGTTTTGGTTGTTCGGATCTCAAAACTTTTTTTTTCATTTTATTTTTCAAATTCATTGGCATATTATTTACAGCAGTCTTTTATTATCATTTTCATGTTCGTAGAATCAGTAGTGATACTCTGTCTTTTACTCCCTAGATGGGTAATTTATGCTTTTTTCATTTTTTTGCCTTGACTAGTCTATATAGGGTTTTATCAATTTTTATTGTTATTTTCAAGAATGAATTTTTGTCTTTATATATTTTCTGTTTTTTTTCAATTTCATTGATATCCCCTATTTAGTGTTTCATTAATTCTATTTATTTTGTGCTTAAATTTGTTCTTCTTAGCTCCTTAATTGAAAGCTTGGGTTAGTGACTGTATACCTCTCTCTTTTAAAAAAATATAAATATTCAGAACTGTAACTTTTTAAATAAGTACTGCTTTGGCTGTCTCCCATAAACTTTGCTATTTGGGTGTGCATTATTTTTCAGCTCAAAATATAACAAAAAGTATAAATGTGTGAGGTAATGGCTACCCCATTGACTCTGATGTGATTATTATGTATTGATGCCTGTATCAAAACATCTGATGTAACCCACAAATATATACACTTATCATGTACCCACAAAAATTAAAATCTAAAAATATATTTTCTAATTTTCATTACAGTTTTTTGACCAATTGGTTATTTTCACATATGTTGCTTAAATTTATTTATTTAGAGCTTTTTTGAAAATGCTTTTGTTATTAATTTATTAATTAATTTTGTTTTGGTCACAGAATATTTTCTGCATGATTTTAGTTTTTTTAAAGTTATTGAGACTTGTCTGATAGAAAAACAATAGTTAATCTAGGTGAGTAGTTCATTGGCACTGAAGTTGTTGGATGTGGTGTTCCATAAATGTCAGTTAGGTTAAGTTTGTATGTGGGGTTTTTAAAAATAAATTAATCGTATTTTTAGTGGCTACATAATAGGTGTATATGTTTATAGGATACATGAGATGTTTTGATACAGGCATGCACTGCGAAATAATTACATCGTGGGGAATGTATCCATCCTCTCAAGCATTTATCCTTTGTGTTACAAATCAATCCAATTATACTCTTTTAGTTATTTTTAAATATACAATTAAGTTATTATTGTCTATAGTCACACCGTTGTGCTATCAAATAGTAGGTCTTATTCATTCTTTTTAACTATATTTTTTGTACCCATTAACCATCCCCACCTTCCACTTACCCCCCAACTACCCTTCCCAGCCTCTGGTAACCACCCTTCTGGTAACCAACCTCTTGTCCAGTGTTGAAAAACAGCTTTTATTTATATTTATTCCTGTTTTTAAGTTATTTATGGTGGAAGTGCTAGTACCAATTACTCTCTGTCTCCATGAGTTCAATTGTTTTGATTTTTAGAGCCCGCAAATAAGCAATTTGATTTGAATGTTCCTTGTTGGGGTGTGTGTGTGTGTGTGTGTGTTTGTGTGTGTGTGTTTATTCTGCTTGGAGTTCTGGTGAGATTGCAGGACTCTCTTCATCTGTCTCTCTTCTCTTAACGGTCACAGTTCTGCTCTGCCTCTTGTCCAGTGTTTGAAAACAGTTTTTTTTTTTTGTATATTTATTTCTGTTTTTAAGGTATTTATTGGTGGAAGTGCTAGTACCAGTTCCTCTGTTATGACCAGGATTAGGAGTTCTTCCTATTAAAATTTGATTTTTTCCTTTTAAATGTAAGATCTGAATCTATGTGGAGATAAATTTTGTGCATAATATGAGTTGGCTTACAATTTCATTTTTAAAAGGTTACGAATAAGCATTTTACCACAGTTCTATTTATCCAGTAGTCCTTTGCCTAATGATTTATTATGCCTCCTGTTTTCTATAGGCAAATTTCCATATTCATATATATGTGGGTCTGCTTCTGGGTTCTCTATTTTATTATGATGGTCAGTTGATCTATCACTGTACCAATACTGAACTATCTTAATTTCTATGGCTTAATAATAAATCATGTAAATCATATTATCTGTTAAGTTGGGTTCTTTCTCCCAGTTCTTCTTCAGAAATGTCTTAGCTATTCTTAGCTCTTTATTCCCTCCAAGTTCCTTGTGAAATGTTGCTTTTTTGATTAGCATTTCTTTGGCTATATAGAACAATTTCAGAGACAGTTGATATCCTCACCATATTATGTCTTGTTTTCCTTGATCATGGGTTAACAGTTCATTTTAAAATTCTTTAATGACTTTCAGTAATTTTTATAACTTCCTCATACAGATGTTGCACATTTTTGTTAGATTTATTTGCTATTGTAAATGCTGTCCTTTAAAGATGTTTTCTCTAATTGTTTGGTGTGTAGAAAAACAAGTAACATTTATAGAGAGATTTTATATTCATTTATCTAGCTAAATTCATCTCTTATAGCTAATAGTTTTTCTCAAGATTATTTTTGTTTGTTTTATATATAAACATGTAATCTGAAAATAATATCTCTTAATTTCACATTTCTAATTCTTAGTTTTTTTCCTATAATTGTATATTCTAGAACATGTAGTATAATGTTGAATAGATTTGTTAATATTGAACATCATTTTATACTCTGATTTTAAAGCAGTTGCTTTACATTTTCCCACTTATGGTTATGTTTATTAAATGTACTTTGTAGATCCTTTTTGTCAAAATAAAGCACTTTCTTTCCATTCCTAATATATTATAATTTTATCATAAATAGACATTAAATATTATGGAAGGTTTTCTTTGTCTCTGTGAGGTGATGACATGGATTTTCTCCATTAATTTGTTTAATAAAATTCATAAATGCTGTTGTATTTAGTTATTAGAATTTGTTTTAAAGATTTTTATTTAACACTTTCATTTAGATATTTTACATTTATATTGATGAATAAAATGAATAGTCCTATAAAATTTTCTTCTTGAATAATTTTTATTTCTTTTCAGATCAAAATTATAGTGGATTTATAAGATGAGTTACAGTATGCTCCTTTAGCTTATATTTTTTAAAGCAACATACATCTTGTAAATTTAGTAAAAATTGCTTATGAAATTATCAAGAACTTCTTTGTGGGAAAACCTTTAATTCTTTTCTTTCAAAAGCTAGCAGAATTTTCATGTTTTATTTCTTATTGAATTATTTTACATTAACTTTAACAAACATAAATTTTCTAACTTCTAAAAGTTATTAGCATAAAGGAATTAATAATATTCTCTCATATTTTAGTTTTTACTCTGTTGTTAATTATGTCACTTTTTCAATCATAATATTGTTTGTTCTCACTCTTTATTTCCCTCTCCAAATCAATAATCCCAGAGGTTTGCCTATTTTGTTATTCTTTTTAAATAATTGACTTTTATCTCTATTGGAGTCTTTCTATTTTAACGAAACAGCTCAAACTCTGTAGCCAGATTCTGGCTCCAGCACTTACTAGCTGTGTGGTTCTGTGTTAATTACTTAAACTCTCTGTGCTTCCGTTTCTATCTCTGTAAAGTGGGAATTATATCCACCTCATAGGTTGTTATGATGATTAGAAGAGTTAAAAATTGCAAAGCACTCGTGTCGTCTGACACATAGAAAGTAATATATAAAGATTTAGTAAATAAATAATTGTGTTAATTTCTGTCATTATCTCCTTTCTTGTATATGTTTGGAATTAATGTTACTCTCTTTATAGATTCTTAGGTTTTGCTTCTCTTCCAATGTAAGAATTGGAGTTTAAATATTTTCCTCGAATTACCACTTTTTCTATATTCTATAAATTTAGCTATGTGGTTGTTGTTTTGGGGTTTTGTTGTTGTTATAGTTCTAGATGGTTTTGAACTATCCATTATGGATTTTTCTATGATCTTGGAGTTATTTACAAGTACTTTAAAATTTTTCTCTGTATAACAATATCTTATGTTTTTGTTTCTATCTTGTAATCTTTGGTTAAGAACATAGTTTGTTCTTGTTTAGTATGTAATCCAGTTTCGGGACTGTATTATAAATGTCTGAGAATGATATGTGTTTTTAAATTGTCTGATACGCAACTATATGTTCATTAAATTGTGTTGTTCACATCTTCTATAACTTTGGCCATTGGTTTGCTTGACCAATGAGAAAGTTCCTTAGAAATTACTCAGTAGGGTTTTAGAGGTTTTTTTTTTTTGTAATTCTATATGTGTATATCTTGTGACTAATTTATTAGGCACATACTTGTTTAGACATGCATGAATTAGATATGTATTTTTGATTCATTAAACCCTTGCAACATTCTGTAGTGATTTTCTATATTCCCTATACTTTTTGTTTAATTTTGTCTTTTAATTGACACATAATAATTGTGCATGTTTATGGGGTACAGTGTGATGTTTTGATACGTATATACATTGTATAATGATCAAATCAGTGTAATTAGCATATTAATTACCTCAAACATTCGTCATTTCTTTGTGATGAGAACATTCAAACTTCCCTCTTCTAGCTATTTTGAAATATGCAATACACTATCGTTAACTGTAGTCACCCTACTATGCAACTGAGCACCAGTCATTACTCCTCTTTAACTAATTTTGTACCCAATAAACAATCTCTGCCCTTCTCCCCCTCCCCACTACTCTCCCAGCCTTTGGTAACCACTGTTCTACTCTCTACTCCTATGAGACTGACTTTTTAAGATTCCATGAGTGAGACCATGTGAAATTTTTCCTGTGCTTGGCTTATTTTGCTTAACGTAATGTCCTCTAGGTTCATCCGTTTTGTTGAAAATGACAGGATTTAAGTCTTTTTTTATGGCTGAGTAATATTCTGTTGTGTATGTATAACACATTTTAAAAATCCATTCATACATTTGTAGGCACTTAGGTTGATTCTATACCTAGCTATTGTGAATAGTGTTGTAATAAGCAGAGACAAACATAGGAGTGCAGATATTCCTTCAACATAATCATTTTTCATAGATAGAAGAAAACAATTCTAAACTTTGTATGGAGCTACAAAAGATCCCAAATAGCAAAAGCAATCTTGAACAAAAAGAACAAAGCTGGAGGCATTACACTTTCTGACTTTGACGTATACCGCAAAGCAATAGTAACCAAACAGGTTGGTACCAATGTAGACATGGACATGTAGACCAATTAAACAAAAGAGAGAACCCAGAAATAAATACACACATTTACAGCCAACTGGTTTTCACAAAGGTGCCAAGAACGGACATTAGAAAAAGTACAGTCTTCTCAATAATGGTGCTGGAAAACCTGAATATCTACATGCAGAAGAATGAAAATAGACCCCTATCACTTATAAAACTCAAAATAGATTAAAGACTAAAATGTTAGACCCCCCCCAAACTATGAAACTACCAGAAAAAAATATGGGAGAAACACTTCATGACATTGGTCTAGGCAATAACTTTTTATGTAAGATCTCAAAAATACAGACAACAAATACAAAAATAGACTAATGAGATTAAATCAAACTAAAAAGCTGCACAGCAAAGGAAACAACAGTGAAGAGACAACCTACAGAATAGGAGAAAATAAATATTTGTAAACTATGCATCTGACAAGGGGTTAATATGCAGAATATACAAGAAGCTCAACAACTCAATAACAAAAAACAAACAATCTGATTTAAAAATGAACAAGAGATCTGAACAGGAATTTCTCAGAAGATATACAAAGAGACAGTATGTATATGAAAAATGCTCATCACTAATCACCAGGGAAATGCAAGTCAAAACCACATGAGATATCACCTCACTCCAGTTAGAATGGCTATTACAAAAAAATAATAATAACAAATGCTGGTGAGGATAAGTAGAAACTGAAATTATTTTACCCTGTTGGTGGAAAGGTAAATAGTACAGCCACTATGGAAAACGGCTTGGTGGTTCCTCAAAAAACTACAAATAGAACTACCATATAATCTGACAATTCCACTTCTGTCTATATATTCTCTATACTGTTTTGCCTTAATTTCTATATTGTCTGATAGTGACTTAGTTTTTCTTTTTATTAGAATTGCTTTGCATATCTCTTCTTATTACCTTCATTCTTAAAGCCTCAGCCTCCTTAAAGCAAAATTTGCAAAGAAGACGTAGCAGATATTTTTTCCAATCATTGCTTTCAAACTGACAATAATATTTATTGTGATTGTTAAGAACTTAAAATAGAGCTACCATTCAACTCAGTGATCCCATTGCTGGATATATACACAAAGGAAAATAGATCATTATACTCAAAAGACACGTACTTAT
The DNA here is from genome assembly GCF_028878055.3 of Symphalangus syndactylus. Taxonomy (NCBI): domain Eukaryota; kingdom Metazoa; phylum Chordata; class Mammalia; order Primates; family Hylobatidae; genus Symphalangus; species Symphalangus syndactylus. The sequence continues at coordinate 88,165,843 of NC_072426.2, forward strand.
ATGGTCTTCACCATGTATTCACAATAGAAAAGACATGGAATCAAACAGGTACCCATCAATGGTGGATTGGATAAATGTGGTATATAATACTGTGGAATACTATGCAGCCACTAAAAAGTATTTCATTGGCCATGGAATGCTATGCAACCATAAAAAAGAATGAAATCATGTCATTTGCAACAATATGGATGAAGCTGGAGGCCATAATGCTAAGTGAACTAACACAGGAACAGAAAACAAAATACTGCATATTCTCATGTATAAGTGGGAGCTAAATATTGAGCACAGATGGAAAGAAACATGTGTTGTAATAGACACTGTGGGCTGGGCATGGTGGCTTACACTGTAATCCCAGCACTTTGAGAGGCCAAGGCAGGTGGATCACCTGAGGTTGGGAGTTCGAGACCAGCCTGACCAACATGGAGAAACCCCATCTCTACTAAAAGAGAAAAAAATACAAAATTAGCCCCCAGTGGGTGTGGTGCCATATGCCTGTAATCCCAGCTGCTTAGGAAACTGAGGCAGGAGAATCACTTGAACACAGGAGGTGGAGGTTGCAGTGAGCTGAGATCGCGCTATTGCACTCCAGCCTGGGCAATAAGAGCAAAACTTGGTCTCAAAAAAAAAAAATAAATAAAACAAAATAAAAATAAGTACAGAAATAAATAATAGACACTGTGGACTACTAGAGTTGGTAGGGGGTGAAGGAGATGTGAATTGAAAAACTAACAATTGTGTACTATACTCACTACCTGAGTAGTGAGCTCAATACCCATGTAACAAACCTGCACACATACCCCATATATCTAAAAATAAAAGTTGAAATTTAAAAAAAAGGAAATTTGAAATTTTGATTTAAATTATCCAGTGTTTTGAGGTTTTTTAAAAAATTCTTTTTCAATAATAAGAAATTTAACAGCTTCATACCACATCATCCTGCTATTTTCTTTCATTCTCATTTTGGTTTCTTATATATACACTTTATCCTTTCCATTTGGGAGTGCTCTGAGCCTTTTAAAAGACAAAAGAAAATTTTCCAGGTATTTTATCACTCCTACTTCATGTATGTCCTGCAGCATTTGTTAGGTTTGTTTCTTTTCTTATTTGGATACTTTATCACAAAGTCTTTCTAAAATGGGTCATTGTTAGACAAAACTAATGAAGCCTTCCTTGTATGTCTGAAAATATTTTTATGACATTTGAAAGGCAATTTGTCTGGATATAAAATTTCAGATTTAATGTTCTTTTACTTAAAATGCCTTAAAATACCTTACTCCATTGTCTTATTGAAACTAATGTTTCTGTTGCTGTTGAGAAGTCTGATGTCAAATTGTTCTGAAAGGTTATTTGCTCTTTTTTTTTTTTTTGAGTTAGAACATTTTAACTATGAGCTTAAATTATTTCAGTGTTCAAAGTCATTGCTTTTCTACCATGATTTGCCCATCTAGATCTCTTAATTTTCAGAGTGGCTAGATTATATATTTATACTGTTTTTCCAAGCAAGCCACTTTTGATTATTTCTGAGCCTTTTATATCTTGCAATGGGCTTCTTAATCTGGAATGCACTTCTTGTGGCACTACATAAGTTGGAGACATTTACTCCTTTCTGTTGTTGTTTCTAGGGTATAAAATGGAAGGTCTGAAATAAGGCAGATTTTTAGTTAATACCATTTTTTCTCTATAAGAATTTGTTATAGTATGTATTCTTTGTCCAATCAATATTTTAATCACAATATGTCTAGATTTATTTTAAGAACTTTATTTAGAGTGTGATAAGTCCCTTTGGCTTACAGTTGATTATTTTAAAATTCAAAAGTATTTCTCCAATGGTGTCTTCTTTGAGCCTGTCAAAGTTTTGTGGGTTTTCTGGTTTGTGCATTAGTTTTCCCAGAATCATCTGTGATTCCAGCTTTGATCTTTATTCTCTATTCTCTCCACATCATTCCCCTTGTCCCTTGTCATTGCTATCTCTGACCATTCCTTTCACATTGTCAGGAAGAGAAGGCTTCCCACAACCGATCCAGTCTTTTCTTCGTCAATTCCAGTGCTGGGATTAGAGGTTTGGTTTTGTTTGCAACCCTCCCTTAACTCACCAGCTCCCCTTTTAAGCTCAGCGTGTCATTTTTTCTTTCTCTTCCTGTGACTCTCCATCTCAGTCTGTTTTCTTCCTTCAGTTCTTCATAACAGTTTCATAATAAACTTGTCCTCTGAATCATTTGGAAGATGTTTACACTGTTATGTGCATTGTTCTACCCATGGTCACTTTCTCTGGATTGCTCAGCAAGCAACTGCAAGCCCTGCTGTAAGATGTTGAGATTCTTTCTAATCTGTCTCAGCCAAATATGCTTTGCGGGTGGGCATTACGGGTGCCAGGATTCGATGTGCCATTGCCTGTCTCCTTTCTCCTCCACTTCCTGTTTTCTGTCTTCCTGTTTCCTGGTAATTGTTTTCCCTAAATTAATTTAGAGCATTTTCTGAAAACATGTTTCAGGGAACACTAGTTCTTCAGGATGTGTATAGATAATAAATGAAAAATAAAAATGCCTTGCATTCAAGTGCATTTAAGAAATATTGAATTAAACAAAATAATTACAGGCTTGTTTACTAAATGGCTTCTGAGAGCTTTTGATGACTGTGGCTTCTTGAGATGGGACTAGATGAAGCTTTCTGAGGTGCGTCTTGTAAGACTGACATGCTGCAGAACACCTTTTAGTATCTTTTGCTCATATGTTTGGGGAGATGCAGAAAATGGTCTGGCTGCCCCAGGAACAGGAAGCACACAGTAGAGGAATTGCTATTCACTATTCAATTTGGCATAAACCTTGGGCCTCCAATTTCAAGAACAAGCAAAGGAGGAATGAATGATGTTAGAATATCCTTCTGTGGTGATTCAGAGTGGCGAGGCTGTCCTGTCTTTTGGACAAAAGCATAGTAGTCCGGTGATTATATTTCTCAATCCATATCCATCCTCCTATATTCAAGGGAAATTCCTAATATTTATAGTGGGATGACTGTTAGTATTGTCTTCATCTTTTTTTTCTGTATTTTCATCATTTCTATGTCTTTATAAATATTTAGTTAGAAGTTGGGGGAGAATGTGTCATCTGCCATTTTCAACTGGAGACCTATGTAAATAGTGCAAGAAGTTGGTAAGTAATCCACCTTGAATTTGCTGTGTCTTTCGGGCAGGAAAAGCAATCACTTGGCAGTATGTCAGCTTCACACTTCTCCATCAGTGTTTGACCTCAAGGGCATGGCTATACTGTCTTATGATTACAGGAGGCAAATGCAGGGTCTTATCTCCACATCAGCTGCCTTTACATCACTTAGGTCTATTAGCACCCAGTGGTAAATACTACTGGCTGCACCACAGGCACTGGCTTAGAAGTAAAACTTTGAACTTGCCATTGCCATTACTTAACCCCCATCAAAGGTAGATTGAGAGAAACAACACTTTTAGTAGATTACCTGAAAGCTATTCAATCCGTCAATCCTTTGGACACTAACGTTTATAATCAGCCAGATTCTTCTAGTGAGAATTGCTTTCCTCTGTGGAGATCCATTTCATCAAATGTTTTTGGTGTGATATCACTGGCTATCATTCAACAACATGATTAGAAACACACTTATAAAATTCATTATTGACTTTATTGTGAACATGATCCTGAAAACATTCACTGCCTGACACACGTTTTCTCTTTAGCACCGATGCTCTGAGATTCAATCTCAGGGATGGAAATAGCTGTGCTTGTTTTTGTCCTGTGTTAAAAATCATATAAATGATTAGGTTACTGATCATATTAAGCAGCTAAAATGATGGGTGACAGAGTTGATATTTAAATCATTATGGCAGGCTGGGTAGAGGCTAACCAAATAACCTCAGCAGTGGAAAACCTACAGCCTTCATTTGGGTAAAAACAATCCATTGAAACACCTGTTCTGACAGAGAGATTAATTCAGCATTTCCAAAAGTGTGCTCGGAGATGCAGTCCTTCAAGGAGATGCTTCTTGAAGGAATGGCCCCGGGGAGAGCTAAGTATGGGAAATGCTGCATGTTAAATCTATCTTATCATGATTCACAATACACATTAGCATATTAAAAGTCTGTAGTAAAGAAATCTGTTTAATTCTGTTGTCTCCAATTTTTCTTCCTAAGTTCATTTAACGCAGGGCTGTTGTTGTTGTTGTCATTCCTGGTAGGACCCAGGACTATCCCAGGAATGCTCTGCAGAGTTCATTTTAGAAAATGCCAGGTTAAATCATTCAACCTAAGACCAGTGAGTTTTCCTTCCCACTGTTGATTGACTCTCACTATAATAATGGTTTTATTTTTTCATATAGTTTTCATTACCTTTACCATGGTAGTAATAGCTATCATTTGTGGAGTATTTTGTATGTGCCATACCTTGTAAAAGTTACTATCAGTGAGCGTAGCAGAGATGCCAAATGGTGGAGCCCTGCAGAGACCATCAGACCCTGAAGAGGCTGGAAAACTCACATGATAGCTGTCGGCCCAAGGGCAGAACTGGATTCCTCCAGTCACGTCTTTCCTGACCTTCTTCCAGGCCTGGGCTGGGTTATGCAGATAAAGTTATGAATAAGAAATATGGTCGTTGTCTCCAAGAGCTTAAAATTTAGATCAGTGACAGACAATGCATGTAAGAGGAGCTGGGTAAGAGACTCCAGAAGAGAAAGTGATTGCTTAGATGGTTCAAGTGCAGCTTGATTGCGGAGAGCACACCTGTGCTGCTGGATGGACAGCAGCTGTCAGGTGGGGACAGGCTAAGGATCCAGCAGAAGATGCACCAGCAGAGTCCCTGCAGGATGCCACTCAAGGAGTGCATATGGAAGTGTCAAGAGTTGCTTCCGGTTGAGGCAGTGGGTTTCGCATGGCTGGATCATGGAACCCTTTGGGAGAGGTAGGTGGAAATTGGACCTGGAAAGGCTTCAAAGCCCATCGAGAGTGTTGAGCTCCAGACAGGAGGCATGCCTGCACCCTGAAGCTAATATGTGGCACTTGCCAGAAGTTGTATCATGAAAAAGCTACTTAGGGAGGGATGGGACAAGGGTGTGGCAGAGTCCTGAAGCAGGTACTGATGACATCGGAGTAGGCATCTGACTTAATCTGAAATGTTTCACACCCTCCTCACTGCCATCATTGTCATGGGCAAGTGCCCCTGCTGACCCTTCTCTGCTCTGCTGGCCCACCTTCACAGAGCCCTGTAGGTACTCTGACGGGAACTCAGAATAAGGGTCATTGTGGCCTCCTCCCTGCAGGACTCTGGGTGTCATTTCCATCATTCCACTGGGATACCAGGAGGAAGAGGCTTTGAGCTTGAGAGGAAGAACACAGCTTCCTGAGAGGTCTGGAGTGGCCCTGCCTTTGAACCTGCCCCATGGATCTGGGTGCTTGGACAGAGCTGCAGCAGTCACTTCATTTAGCCAGCATTGTGAGGAATGGAAAGAGAGAGACTTTCCACTCTTTCAAAAGAAAGAGGAGTGGAAAGAGGATCCTGAGGCCTTTGACACCTTTGAGCTCAGATCTCAAGCTGGATTCCTCCAGAGTCATAAACCCTGTATCCTGCCAGAGAACAAATCATTCCAGCAAGAAAGAGAATTCTGGCTTCCAGTGTCTGATGACTTATGAAGTGCAGCCAAGAGGGAAAATCATTTTAAAAATATTGAAAGGCACCTCGCCAGGGCTCCCTCCACTGGTGGAAATATCAATACAGGATTTATTCAAGGCCCCAAGTGCTGTGGCATCATCCAGAGATGGGGACAACACTGTCTGCATTTTAGAGCTGACAGCTACAACTTGTTTCTTCCTGCTGCTGTGGCTGTGACTGCTGCCACTGTCAGGAGCTTCGAGCGTCAAGGCGGATCTCTGGTGGCACTGGCAGTTGAGGCATAATCCTTCAATGGAGTAGATGATGGGTTTCAGGGAGGCTGAGGTCCCAGGCCTGTGGCAGGAGGATTTGGGGAAAGCCATGCCCTGTGGCTTGGCCAGCTTGGGTAGATAACTGAAGTTATGCACTAGCTCATGAATACACTTGGGCTTCCAGAACCTAAGGTGAGGACATTCTTTTGGGCTGGCTCCCTGGCCTCCTGCCTGGGGGCCCCAGGGACTCAGCTGCTTCTCTTACTCCTGATACTGCATCCTCCCCATTGGACCACAGCCCAGCCCTCTCCCTATGCCGCCTGCACAAAAGCCCAGGGTCCCCTGGCTTTGTCTCTTCCCTAAGCTGAACTATTTGCTTTTCATCTCTGTCTGTTGTTTTATAATCTCTTCTTTGAACTCTTGTATCTCTTCTTAGATTTCTTTTTCCTTCAAGAGACCATGTTCTCTGTAACTTTTTTGAGACTGGGGAGAATATTTGCCTGAACTATTAATCTTTTTTTCCCCTAAGAGATAATTCCTTGTGATAGATTTTTACATTTTCTTTATCTGCTTTTCTCCGCATGCTGGCTTCTCACTCCCTTACTCATGATTTAGGGACATTCTGTTCATATACATATTGTCGCTTTCTTTCTGATTATCATTCACCTTCAAAGAGAGCTGGCTCCCTGTTTCAGAAAGTGTAGGGAGGGACTGGGGACCGGGGTCAGAAGCTTGCTGGGGCCATCCTTGGCTTCTGTGAGAATTGGTGAGTTCTCTCTCTCCAAGTTTTTGATTCACTTTGTCCTGGATGTGTATCTCTCCATAATTTTCAGGATTCGAAATGGAAGGGAACTTTCAGAAAATTCTTCTAAGATCTGCATTGCCCAAGTCAGGGTTTTGGTCCTCTGCCTTCAGGTCCTGTGCTCCATCTTGCCGTGGGGCATCTTTCATGGCCTGCATGTGGCTGGCAACCACAACACAATTTCTGCCTTGTTTGGCCTCCTGTTGGATTTGGGGGCCAACCTGGACTCAGTCTCGTCGTCTGTGGGCTCCCTGAAATGCTCTTATCTGAGAACATCTGTGTTCTGATGGGACCTGAGCTGCCGGGTGGGTATCGATATTGGGTGTCACTGCCTGGCTGGTGTGCTTCTGTCACCATCGGTGGCCATCGCCGGGGGTGAAGTAACTCGTTGTCTCTGGGAAAGGCAGGATTAGAAGGGGAGTAGATAACCATGGGGGCAGTAGAGTGTGTTGCCCCCAGGCCCTCAAGAAGGCTAGAACCAAAGCCCAGCAAGTTTCTCTACTCTGCTCAGAGAGAGTGGGGCTGTGCCTGGTCTCTAAAGAGTGGAGGAGCTGGGAAGAGAGGGTCCTGTGCAGCCAGGACAAGGGCTTGGTCGAGGCACTTGAGAGGTTGTGAGGAGCGGGTGGTTGAGAAGCCGGGTGGCCCTGCACAGTCAGCCACTGCTGTTCTCTGTCTCAGATGCCCAATCATGGAGCAGGGGGGTGACCATTCTCCTATGCTCCTGACCCAGACTGAAGGCGGAGGGACCAAGGGCCTGGCTGCTCCCTGCCAGGAGGCTCCTGGTCTGACTCAGGACAGGGCCTGCCCCAAACCTAGTGATCCCAGCATCCCCTGCTGCCCCATGCTGACAGGGTCTGAACTCCACACCCCTTCTCCCACACCATCTGCCCAGACAGGACCTTCCTTTGATAGAAACATCCTTTTGCCCCACTCTGAATCTCCCTCATCATCTGCCTGTCCTGCAGTCTCCTCACAGATGCAGACCTTGTTTGTTTCTTTCCAGTTTCCCTTTCCCAAGGCCTGAAATGGCCTCTGGGTGTGGAGCCAGGTCCCCTGAGGACAATTGCCTAGTGACAAACTGCTGGGGTTTGGCAGCCTCTGTGTCATCTCATTTAATCATTCTCCTGTTCCATCTATATTTATTGAGTTCCTGGTATCTGCCAGTCATGGAGTTAGGTGCTGCGGAATGACAGGGGACAAAGGGAAACACAGCCTTGTCCTCCCACATCCAGGGCCGGCCCTCACCCGCTTTGGTGGACAGGCTCAGTCATGCTAGAGCACTGTGATAGGAGAGGTGGGTGGACCCGGGAACATGCAGCAGTGGTCCCAGCCTGGCTGGAGGAGGATGAATTGCCCACTGGGAAAAGCTTCCAGACAAAGTAAATCTAAGCTGAGGCCAGAGGCAGAGTCAGGAAAAGGGAGAGGGCTCTCCGGAGATGGAAGAGCAGGTGTGGACACCAAAAGCCATGAGGGTGGGTGCTGCCACCACAGAACTTGGGGCTCTTCAGGCTGGGGGAAGCCAGAGGGTCGCAGGGCCTGATCACTCAGACTTGCAAACTGCACTTGTGTTTGGACTGTAGGTTTGCATTGAATGAGATCACAGTGCCACAGTGTGGGGATGTTCAGGACCCACCCTCTGCTCTTGGCCTCTGCTACCCTGACTGTGAGGTCCCCAAATCTCCTGGGTTCCCGGGGGATTATACCATCCATGGGCAGTTCTGAAGCCATCCTGGTTCCTTCCTCTTAGCTGTGAAACCTGAAAGTGTTTGCTGCTTTAATTGTGGCAAAGGAATTCATAAAGCTACAGCTGAAAGGGCATCCTCTGAAGCCTGTCTTTGTCACCAGAGGGGTTGTTTAATAATAGGAATCATACTCGTATCTGGGCACTGCACAGGGAGCTTTGAGACCCATTTTCACCCTAAGAGGTGGTCTTTCTTCCAAGCTGCCATTTTCTATAAATTCAAGCTGAGACCCAGGGAGAGAGACACCTCTGTATTATCCATGATTCTCCTGGATCATGCTGCCCAGTCTGGAGTGCTCACACATCCTCTCCACTCTGTGGCTGCTCTGGCATCTTCCCCAGGGCCCTCTGGGTGGGCACCAGCCTGCACACGGACGGCGGCGCTCTGTGCAGTGTCAGCTTTGGCAGGTGTCTTGGCTCCAGAGCCAGCTCTGTGGTTCCTGCTTACACAGTCACAATCCTGAAATTTGAAAATAGATCATAAATAGACATGTAGATGACTTGAATCCAAGCAGAGGGGGCACCCTGGGGGAAGAAGACAAAGCTCATTTATTTATTTATATTTACTTATTTATATTCTGCCTCCTTCCCGAAAAGGATTTCTGACAGTTTACAGAAACACTTAATGTACAATGGGAGGTATCTTTTGTTTTTTTTTCCTCTTAATCAAGAAATGGGGAAATTAGGGCAAAGAGGAAATAAGGGCAGAGATGCAAGATGAAGCTGGTGGAAAGCTAAGTATACAAATGCATGTGCCCACCCTGCCTCCCCCTGACCCCGAGTTCTCTAGCCCAGTTTTATTTCGCAGCCAAGTCCTAACTTGGGCTGACATCTCCAAAGCAGCTGAAAGCCCTCCTGGCTGATGCAGTCTGGTGCTCAGCAACTCATCTGCGAAGGACTTGATTAGTTGCTAGAGGTCAGCTCCAGATACTCCATATGTGCCTGTGCACCTCCAACTAGCCATAGTGAGGAGGGAAACAGTTCCCATTTCACAGTGCCAGACTTTCCTAACGCAGGAATAAATCAGCGACCCAGAAGAGGACGAGGCTTCCCAGATACACAGGCCTGAAAAAGTCTGTGGGTAATAACTTATGTGTGGGAACAATTAGGGTTTGCCTTTCACTGGGGAGTAAATTCATGAGGTTGGCCAAGAAAACTTCACTGGCCCCACTATGGGCCAGCCACATTGGTTGATGTTACAGATAAAACTGTGGGCAGACAGACTCATCCCTGCTTTAATGGGGATCCCCATCTTTAGGGGAGACAAGACCATAAGAAAGAACACACCTAAACATAGTAATTAAATGCTAAGTAGGAATAGAGAGGCTCTGATAAAGATGGGGCTGCAGCAGTGCTGGTGGCAGGGATATATTATGTAAAGTCTTGATACACAAATTGAAACCCAAATGTTGAGAGAGAAAGACACATAAGGATCTAGTGAAACTGTGTTCTAGGCAGAGGAAAAAGAAAAGGCAAAGGTACAGAGGCATGACAAACCTTGGAGAGCTCTAGTGACCCATGGAAGTCTGTAGGACTGCGACGGTGTCTGCCCCAGGGCTCCAAGGGCCTCTTCCCAAGAGTCTGACTCTGAGACTAGCCCAGTGAGAGGCTCAACATTCTTGAGAGGCAGAGGCTGGGCAGGGAGGTCCATGGTCCTGCCCCCTAAAGCAGAGGAAGCTCATTAGGACCAGGCGGGCTCCAGGTTAGAGTGGCTCTATTTCAGTGGAAGGCTTCATCTTTTCCAGTCTAGATCAGACTCTTCTGATGAGAATCAGGGAAAGCTGAAATAGGAGCCTGCAGGCCTGAGGGAGCCCTCGAGGTGTTGGCAGACAAGGATTGGAACAGAGAACCAAGGGCGGGAAACCAGACATCCTCCAAGAGATGCCCTCAGACTCCAAGTGTTTCCTCTAAGAAGGGTCCATGGCTAGTAGTTTTTAACTTCTAGTCTTTCTGAGGATTGCATAGTAAATAACTGCATGCAGGGACCATCCAGCCATTGCCTCCACTTACTCACCAGTGGGAAACAGGAGTCCTCAAGACAGAGGAGCAGAGGCCAGATGCAATAGCGCATTTAGGACATGGAGGAAATTTACTTTGCCTGGCTCCTCTACCCATGAGATCTGACCATGGGCATTGCATGGTACAGAAGGAACCAGATATGACTTATTCTACTTCCATCTAATCAGATGTTGGCTTTGAGAGAGAACAATGGGGATAGAAGGAGGATGCAGAAGGCAAACAGAGAGGCTGCCTTTGGTGGGATCTGTCCCATGGGACATGGGGTCTCTAGATTCTCTGCCAAGTGGCCACCTTTCTGTGGCTTTATATTGCTGCAGATGGTCCCAGGTCAAGGTTGGTTGGATGTGTTGGGTATGTTAGCCTTCAGAGGCATGATGGTAGGGAACAGGGTTGGGGCTTGATTGCTGGGGTGAGGGGGCAGCACCGCTGATGCTTTCGGCTCATGGACACATCTGTGCTTTGATTCTCCATGCAGAGGGTGGAGCCAAGGGGAAAACCTTTGAGCTAGAAAACAAAAATGGGCCCAGCAGCAACTTGGAAATTTTCAGGAAAGCATTTAAGTTAGATTCAACTTTTCCTGGTGAATATCAGGAGCAGAGATAATAACCTAAAAACACAAGCTAGGCTGTGCAAGTTCCATGGCAAACCTTGGAGTTTGCATCTTTGCAGGAAGGGCTACCAGGTAGGAGATGAGGCCATATGGAATTTAAAATCTGCTAGTTTACTTACGTTGACTAAGTCTCTCCATGGGGTACAATAAGCCTGCCATAGCCTAGGGTTTCCTGTGCTTTCAGGCTCTGTTCGGATGTTTCATTTCCAGCTCAAGGGTCTCCCCAGAGAGAAAAGGAGGCCACCTTTGCAATCTGCCATGCTCTTCTTTCTTCTTGACTCACTGGGCCTGCTTAACACCGCCCTTAACATTCACTGTCTAGCATCGCAGTGAATGTCTGCCTCTTCTGGCCAGGCTCACTGTGCCTCCCTGCCCCGACCATATTTTATAAGAAAAGTTTCTCCCACAGAGAAAGAGCAAATCATGAAAGGAAAAGGCTGGCAAGCATCTAGGCAGTCAATAATTCCTGATTTTTTTTCCCCCTCATTCATCAGCTCTTAATTGGTGTCTGCTGTGTGTCAGACATTCTGCTAAGGGGTAATTAAAAGGCAAAATAACTTCTTTTTCTTTTTTTTTTAATGAAGTTTATAGTCTCCGGAGGGTGACCAATGAGTTAGCAGATCCTTGTGATGTGCTCAGTATTTTGCAGGGGTAACAGGAGACAAGAGCAAAGAGCGGAACCAGGGCCAGACCCTGGGGAGGGATTTGGAAATAGATTCTGTGAGCCACTGGGGACCTTCTCAGTCCCAGGAGCAGAAGCATTGGGAGTAGAAAGAAACCAGAGAGGGGGAGTGGCTGGTAGCGTGGGGGCCCCTGGCTGTCAGATGACAGCAGGGCACAGCAGCAGAGAGGGGCAAGGCGGGGTGGGCTTGGCAGCAGACCCACTCTTTTAGGCTGGCTGGGGGATGGTGGGGATGCAACTGGGCAGTGTGCTGAGCTGAGGATTTACCTGGCTCCACTGTGGTCCACACGAATGGGTGGTCCTGTGTGTCTCAGAAGCAGTGGATGTCACAGAGCTAGGCAGGCTCTTGGAAGGGAAATGGAGCTGGCTGGGCAGGAGATACCCACGACATCAGCCCCTTGTACCCTCCCAGGATTCAAAGCATAGCTCCAGTTCCTGTGGGAGGGATGAGTGAGAGGAATGAGGCCTACATTTTTCATATCCAGCAGGGAGGTGGGTGCCCAGCCCCAGGACATGGCAGGAGCTGCTAAGGCCACTAGCTTCACCCACAGGACCTCTTATGAACTGGGTCCAGGTGGACAGCAGACTCAGAGGAAAAAGCAGAGTGCATGGCCAAGATGGACCTGAGGACAGTGTTCAGATCCAGGCAATGAGGATGTCAGCACCAGTAGGCCCAGCTGGCTACCTGGGAGTGGCCAGGGCAGGGGCAGGCACATTTACCAAACCCTTCCAGGACTGTCCTGGATTCACTATGTCTCTGATCTCACCACCACATTGCATGAATGGGAATGGTCTCTTCAGCTACCAATGGGAACAAGGCTCAGAGAGTGTATAAGTAACTCGCTCAATGTCACAGTCATCTTCCATGGGTGCTATGCTCCAGCCAGGGCTGCAAGGCATTGATGGGAGATGGTGGATGGCAGCTGGGAGGCAGAGGGGGAGCCCTGGGGCAAGCCCCAGCTGTGGCTCTGCCCCCAGCTCTCACAGATGTGACCTCCAGGCAGGCTGGAGAGAGGCCCTGTTTCTTAATGGCTGGTTTATTTTCAGGTTGAAAGCTTCTCCCTCCCACCACCCCTCCTCCACGCCCTGCCCTTTGCAGCCTGGGCCCTGGGAGGCCATAGTGACATCCAACGCTCGCAGCAGGTTCATTGCCTTCTGTACAAATCTCCTTCGTATCAGCCGGGGCCTGGTGGGGGTTGGGGCATGCTAATCTAATCGGCCCTTTCCCATCTGTAATTACTGTAATCGATAATAATAATTACAGTCCATTTTATTTTAGTGCCACTTATCTAAATGTGGATGTGCACTGAGATTGCCAATAGAAATAAGCCCCGGGGTGAGGCAGCAGGGTGGGAGGGATGTCGGGGAGAAAGCTATGCCCTGCGGGCCCACATGGTTCCAATGTGCTCCTCTCCAGCCCTTTGCTGCCCTCCTGAGGCACCCTTCTGCCCTGTGGTGCCCGGCATGCCTGCAGGGGGTGGACCACTGAGCAACCAGGAAAGAGCAGGGGTTGTCACATCAATGCTAGAGTTTAGTGACTTCCCTTGGAACAGGTTATCTTGAATCCTAGAGCCAGCATGGCAGCTGCTACAAAGCCTTTTGGGAAAAGGGATCATGCCCTCAGCGCCCAGTTTCTCAGATGCCAAGTGCAGTGTCTGGTGTGTGGTTGGTGCCTAATGAGTGCTTGGTGAATAATGTAGAAATCACACTAAAATCATATCATGTCACTTAGGCTGGCTATTGATTCAGGCAGCTTTCCCTTCATGAATCAGGTCTCACTGCCTCTGTAATTTGGAAAGATAACTGCTTGGGGGAATATCATGAAAAAAAATTCATTTTATACAGCATGATGTAGCTGGGCTAGAGATTGTGTGTGCATATGTATGTATATGGTGTGTATGTGTCTGTGGTATGTGTATGTGTATGTATATAGTATGTGTACACGTGTGTGTGTAGTGTGTGGGTATGGTGTGTACACGTGTGTGTATGTGTGTGTGTGTGTGATGCGTGTGTGTCTGTGTAGTGTGTGTAGTGTGTGGGTGTGGGTATGTATGTGTGTGTGTGCATTTGTTTAATGCACTTTGGGCTGCTGTTGCCTGTTCTTCCGGTAGAGGAGAGCCAATCTGTCTTTGGTCTTATCCTGAGTCACATAAAGTTTGTGATTTCAGGTTTGGGAGTCTAGGGGTGGAGATGGCTGTGGTGGTAAAGTTGAGTGTAAACCATTTATTACCAGGGCTTCACCATAAAGTCCAATGAGGCTGCTTTACTGAATTTACTAGGTCCCTGGAACACCGAAAAAGGAAGTCAGTGCCCGTCCTTGGTGACTGGAGGAGACAGATATTTCAGTCTAGCCTAGAAGCCTTAGACTCCAGAAGTCATGATCCCTTCAATATTTAAAAACAGCTTGAGATTTCATCCAGCTTACGGAGGGGAACCCAAAGCCTGCCGCAGCAGAACTGTGGTCATTCTCAGGGAAGCCCCTTCCTAGTCCCCACTTTTCTTGTCTCTTTCTGCATCCATGGAATTCATCTCGTGATTATTTTGCTTCCTGCTGTGGGTATGTTTCCTCTGCTTTGCTCTGAACCGCTGTGGAACCAAGCTCTTTTCCTTTGATTTGCAAAGGAGCTTCTAACACAGGGCTGCTGCAACAGCAGAATTTCAGTGAAGGTTTGGGGTGTTCAGAGTCCAGCACAGTGAATTCCTTACCTGAATATTTATCCTGTAAGTTTAAAAGCATCTCCACCCCGTTCCAGTTTATTTCTCATTCGTGTAAAATCCAAGATGGGTGTTCCTGATGGCGAGGGTGCACAAGTGTGTGCATGTGCCTGCTCCCCTCAGTCAGGCCAGGCCCCAGATCAAATGACTGGTTCAGAAGCCATGCTGGGTGACATTATGCTGTCTACATACAAGGGAGAGCATCGGGGATCTCCTCTGCAATTGTGTAGCCAGACTTAGAAGTGTCACCTGTCACATCTCATTGAGCAGAACTCAGTCACATGGTCATGGGGACGGGAAAGTGAGGCTGAAAATGCAGTCCAATTGTGTGCTCAGAGAGAAAAAAAGAAATCTTGATAACCAGTGAAAACACTCTTCCAGAGTTAGCCCTTGTGTTTACCAAATGTTTCATTGATTTTCCCTCACATAGAGCTTGCACACCTCGTCCTTAAAGCAGACAACCTTCAAATCCCACTCAGCCTCTGGATCCATTCAAAAGCCCAGAACTTCTGGACTCCATCAGCTTAAGATGGGCTCCTTGCTGTACTATGACTCAGGAGCTTAAACAAGCAAACTGATGCTTACGGTTGTCTGCAGTCCTTGCTCCCAAAGCACACCAGACACGGTCCTAGAATTGGGACAGGATAAATGCAGTAAGCATCCCATTTGGTAGAAAGGGGAAAGGGAGATGCACGGCCATCATTCAGGGTGATGCTGAATTTCTGGGAAGCCCCATGAGCACGTTAGCCATGGCGGTGGACAGAGTGCCCTGGGCAGACTCTAGTTGTGTTCCCTGGGAAGAGCTCCCTTGACCCATTGTCCTCTGTGGCCTCTGATCCTCTGTCTAGAGGTCTGTACTACCCATTAGCCTCCTGGACACACCTGAGGTGCATGCTGTGGAGTGGGTATGCGTGTTTATGGGCTTGAGGATTGGTTTATGTAGTCACAGTCTCAGAGAGATGAACAAAGACCCCGCTATTGAGAGTAAAAGTTCTTTAATTTGCATATGGCATGCTTTTAACATCTTCAGCTAGACGATTCCTGTTTAGACAATTAACCCTCAAAATAATTCTTCCAAGAGAAGGTCTGTGTTTCAGTTTTCTTAATATTTACATTATTTCCTTTGCTAGATGTTCCCCAGCTCCTTTTTTATCTGTAGCAGATTTTGCTGAAGGTTTGACATATTGGAGAGTAGTTACATCACAGCCCCACCTAGGAAATCACAAAGAAGCTGAACATTACATGCTCTTGTTCTTAAAAGGCCCTGGGCCCCCTGATGCCAGCAACATCTCCCAACCTTCAACTAACCAATAACCCCCACATGACATGCGGCATCCTGGGAGTGGCCAGGCTATCTCAAAGATCGCTCTTCTCTGTGTGCTCTTGGGAGGTTTTATTTTGGCTCAAGTAAGCCTCTGGTGACAACAGCTTTATATATTTTTTTGGAGTAAAACAATTCTGGCCATGCTGGATGAGAGGGAGCTTTGGGCAGGTCTCCGATTGCCTATTTGTCTGTGCACTGAAGCGACTTGTGGCAGTTTTCTAAACTGATCCCTGTTCCCACCACTGGTAATCCTCAGCTCACCTCATGACACAAGGGCGAAGTATTTTTAGCAAGATCCTTGGCTCCTACAAAGGTATGTCATTTCCATTCTGGTTTATTTTCTGCGAAGCCTCAGAGGTTAGTCCTCCACTGGTGACCACAAGAGCTATATTCAGTGGGTTTCTGGGCAGTGTCAGGATAGTCCTGAGCTCACTGTCTCTCTTTCTGTCCATAAAATCAGATTCAAGGAACTCCATTCGGTGAGGATTACATGAAGGATGAGAGGGCTTGCCCTGCTTCTTGATATTATAAATCTGTGTGTGGTCAGTCTCTCTGTCAGAGGGTAGCGCCCTCAGATATCCAGCCCTCGCTGCATCCTTGGCAGAACTGGTTTGAGCACCTTGCACTTTACCTAAGAGACAGGATCTGGGAAGCTTCTCATCACATTCATTGTAAGGGTGCTGCTAGCGATGCTGTTGTCCACTTTGCTTCACAGAGTCTGGATATATGATCCCCCGGGAGACAGTCTTTTCTAATTACAATGCCAAAAACAGTTTTAATCCCTCAGATTGAGTTGTTGGCAATTATTCTCTGGGGATGGTGCATTTGGTGATGAATAGCATTTCCCTGTTTGTGCCGACTCTGACTCCTAGGAGGTTGAGAAGAAAAGTGAGGCCCAGCTGTTGGAGATGTGGAGAGATCATCTTTTTAGGCATTTCTAGTGCCGTTCTGGCTGTAGTTTATTTCCATCCTTATTCATTTTCTTTCTTCTTTTGATCCCATGTCAATGTGTATCTTTTATTGCAATTAACTTGGTCAGCTGCCCAAAATTCCTCCTAGAAGAAGACTTAGACATGCACGTACACTGATTTGTACTTGAATCTTTTCTAGAATAGTTTCTGAGGCCCATGTGACCCAGTCCCCTGTGACTTCCCTGGCTCCACAGCAGCTGCCCTGGCAGTATGGCACTCATTTTATGCCCACCAGGCATGAACCTACCTCAGGGCCCTTGCACTTGCTGCTCCCTCAGCCCAGAATGCCCTTCCCCTGATATTCATTTGGCTTACTGCCCCCAATCTTTCAAGGTTTTTACTCAAATAACTCTTCTTCAATGAGGCTCTTTTGTTCACTTAACATTTCAACTCTAACACTTCCCATTGCTCATCCCATATAACACCTGTATTAGTCTGCCTTCACTAAATTGTAGCATACAAGACAGCAGTGATTTTTACTTGTTTTTTTAATTGCTGAGTCCCCAAGGTTTAGAACAGGGCCTGGCATGCTCAATAAGCATTTGTTAAATGAATGAAGAAATTCTGTTTTCAAACTGTCAGTAGACAATGATACTGCCCGTCCTACAGAGATCTCATAAAAGGCATTGATTGTCAATTTTCCAAACATTTCCTTGCATGATGTTACAATGTGGATTCTGATTACTGTGTGTGTGAGTGTGTGTGTGTGTGTGCATGTGCACTCACATTTCTTGTCTGAGGGTCAGTTGTTAAGTGTCTTAATTGGTATTATTGCTGTTATTGTGATTTTGGGCTAATTGCAGTAGCTCCCAGACCTAGCTGGCTTTTTAAACATTTTTAAAATGTTATAAAATTATTATGAGAACATTAATTTGGATTTATTGTAATTAAACTTTTAATGTTTTGCCTTTAGGAAGATTAATTTTGAGAAAAAAGACTAACAAAAACAGGTCAAACCAATGTTAAACTATTGAGCATTCCTGGCCTCCTAAATAACCATTGAGGTCTGGAAGAGCTTGTCAGGGCCTAGTGATTAAGATGATGGATTCTAAGCCCAGACATTTCTGTGTATAAATCCAGGCCCAGCAAGTTACTGACTGTGTGATCTTGAACTAGTTTTTTTTTTTTTTCAAATGTACAATATATCTCTGTTTCTTCACTGGAAGTTGAAGACCATGATATTTACTTCACAGGCTTATATAACACTGTCCTCTGTATAAAATACCTAACATGAGGCCAGCCATGTAGTAGGTGTTCTTTAAATACAGATTTTACTCAGGAGGCTTGAGGGAATGAGTTAGCATTTCCTGAGTCACATGCTCTGGTCCGAAAGTTTGACCCTCAGTCACCCACTTGTTACCTATGCTCCAGCATCACACAGGCATTTTATCATCTCAACCACCACGTTTGCAACTGGCCAGCCACTGCTATACTGAAGCTCATGTAATCAATAATGTTGTATTTTACAAAAGTAGATTATTCATTTGTCAGAGACATACTACAAAAAAGTAACTGTATGGATTTCAGGGAACAAGGGATTAATTTCTGATGGAGCTAATCATGCTTATGTGGCATAGTGGGAGCATGCAGAGATGTCTCAATATTTGAAGGGAAATGTTCTTCTCCAAATGATATTATGACTCAGAAGTCCAGGGGAATTAGCTTTAGTCTCCTTCTAGCAGAGGAAAAATTATCCTTAATTTGATATTGATTTTTTAAAATTGGGTTCTGCTACTTTTACTTTCCATCTGTGAGCAGAGATTCAAATGCCAGCTTTTAATCCTAGAAGCACCTACTTCATTTCCCCTTCTGGTTCGGGAGATCAGGCAAGCCCTCCAAAACTCTGTAGAGATTGGAGGAAACTTCATGTGATAGAGAAAATCATTCCTTCTCAGGAGTGAGCTCTTGAGCCCAGTGGCTGCTTGGCCCTCCTTTGGAAACTGGGTTTCCAAGCACTCTGGTGTTCACCATGGACACACCCCTGGGCCAAGCAGGGCATTTTTTGGTCTCTCTTTACAAGACCACACATTCTATAAATTATAATAGCAACAACTATTTATAAAGCACTATGTGCCAGGAAGTTTTTGAATGACTTTGCATCAAATGCCTAATTTAATCCTCAGAACACCACTGTGACTTGACTTCCATGATGAAGCACTGATATTGGCCCCGTTTTACAGAAAGGAGGTATAACTCACCCAGGATCCCACAGCATGGCAGAGTGGAAATAGGGTCTGACCTGTACTATCTGCCTCCAGGCTGGGTGTTCAGGAAGCTGGCTCAGAAGTGCCATTGGCATAACTAACCTCGTATGAGGCCCACGGTGTGCCAGTCATTTCGAAAACATCGACTCAGTACTGGTAAGCAGCAGCCCCATAGGAGGGATTATCATCTACATCCTAGTGATGGGGGAGCTGAGGCTGAGTTAGGTTAAGTAATGTGCTCAAGGTCACAGAATAGTAATTAGCAGAAACAGGACTTTTGCCCAGTAGTGCAGGATGAGAAACAGGGCTGTCTGTAACACCAGATTATACCAGTTCTTCTTGCTCCAGTCCCACTTCCTCCTCTACCTCCTCCAGGTAGGCCTGGGCTTGTAGATCTGTGGGGCATGTGGTGGCCATTGCATCTGGGCATGTTCCAAATCCCAGCTGCTGGTGGCTGTGGCTCTGCTCTACCTGGACTGCAGTGCCCATGGCAGCAAGGCTCCGAGAGGACAGCGGCCTCGCAGATCCTCCTCTCCTCTCTGGTAAATTTGCTCTGAGGCTCTAGGGCTGGGATTAGACAAAGATCTCAAGATGTCCTCCCAATGCCAAGCATGGTGCGAGGTAGATCTGCTCTGCCCCTTTTGTTTCATCCAATCTTGACCTGGCACTGCTGAGCCTTAAGGGAGCACACAGCATAGGCTAGTGCCTGGAAAGAAGGTGGGATGGAGAATCTGCATGGTGCTACACCCGCCCTAGTCATTTACCCCTTCCCTTTTTCCAGCAGGCATCTTTCCATCATCCCACAGACTCTGCTAGCATGCAAAGCCAACCAGGTCCAAATGCAAAGGACTGCTTCCCTGCACATGGTGCCTGCGTAGAAACCACCCCCCATTTCCATGTGTAACTTTCCTTTTCCCTTTCCATCTTCATCTCCACAGGGCTGCATTGCCAGTGCCTGTTGTGTGAGATTTGGAGATATTAGTGACTGTTCATTCAGGGGCAAACTGATAGAACATGCCTGGAAGGAGCAGTTAGGACCTCTTTAGACGATGTAATTAACCTCGTCACATTTCTGCTTGTAGAGTGGATAATGCTGTCAAATGCTGTCCAATCTTTCCAGTATTCAACATATTTCGATTAAAACAGAAAAGCCCAGCCTGGGCCGGGAGATGATCAGTTGAGCTTGTCCTTTCTGATTTGCAAAGGAGTTTATCGTTCCCTTGGTCTCTGTCCTTCTGAAACATCTGGGAGTGGTGATGTCTGCTGGGAGCACAGGGCCTGGCATGCAGTAGCCAGTGGGTGCTCAGTGAGCATCTGATGCCTGTACCACATGGCAGGGATGAAACCCTGGCAGGAGAACTGAGAAGACTCCCATCGAGCTAGAGAGATTTCACTCTCCTAAGGCAGGTTTTGGATTTTTCCAATAGAGTGAAGCAGGGGAACAAAAATTGAGTCTTGTTTCCATTTGATGTGCTTTATGTGTTTGCCTGGAGGCCTTCGTAGAGTGAGAAACACCAGCAAATTTGACAAGGTCCTCCTGGACCGGGGCTTCTGAGCTACATTTTCCCTCCTTGAAAAGCAGCAGAGCTTTTTCACCCAACTTTTCTCCAACAGCAGCTTGGTTGCATGAACAGCAGGAAGAAAGAAAAGTATTTAACTTCACTGAAGACATTTTGAAAAATGACAACTTAAATCATTTCCAGAACTGTTTTTTGTTTAAAGGCTTGACTGCTTCTCAGACTTCATAGCTACTTTCTTCTCCTTCATCTTCCTCTAAAAATTATTATTTTCTGGAGATATTTTCTTTATTCCACACTCTTCCCAGCTATATCTGTCAGGTCTTCCATGATTAAGCACTGATATTGGCCCCATTTTACAGAAGGGAGGCGTAGCTCACCCAGGATCCCACAGCATGGCAGAGTGGAAATAGGGTCTGACCTGTACTATCTGCCTCCAGGCTGGGTGTTCAGGAAGCTGTTTCAGAAGCTTTGAAGGCTTTTCATATACTGTTTCTGTCTCAGAAGTTTTTCTAAAACACCTTGCTATGGTCTTTTTACTACTGGGAATTCTTGGTTTTCTGTTGAGTGTAAGTTAAAATCCAAATCATCAGCACAGCACACAGGTCAAACTTGTCCCCTTGCCCTGAAATTGTTTTTTCCTCTTCCCATGCACTAGAAAGTGAGTTTTCTGAGGTCAGGAACTGTATCTTTTTGCTTATCACACTATCCTGGGGCATTATAATGAGGAGCAGAAAAGGGAAGCACAATGAATATTTTTGGGGGGTGAATACCACATGGTTCCTGACAACCTAGCCCTGGAGTGGCATTTCATCTCCAGTGACACTTCATCCAATGCTGTCCCCACCTCACAACCCCTGCTCTGGCCTACCTCTTACCTTGCTGAGCCACCTGTTCCTCACCTTGTCACTGCATGGCCCTGATCCCCACCATAATTCCCACTGGAGTTTCTGCTTGTCTAGCAGATGTGCCGGACACAGGTTCATCTCATGCCCCTGAGCTCTCGCAGCTGCTCTGACACTTCCAGAGCCCCTCCAGGGCCAGTGCCAATGCTCCCTGTGTGTGCTCCTTAGAACCCCTTTTCTCATCCATGGTAGTCCTAATCCCATTGATTCCAGCTTCCATCTTTTCTTTATTTATCTCTTGAATTCCACAACAGGACATAGTGTCCTCTAACAGATACCATGGACAAGAGAACCTGATACCGAGATGCCCAAGAATTGGTTAAATTAATGAGTCTTGAGATGATAGACCATGTACAGAAATACATTTGGGATGTGGATTTATTCTTTCCTCAATATCATCCCCCTAGTTTTAATTAGGGCTAAATTTCTGCATACAAGAGTGTCTGATGATTGCTGAATGCCTGTCTATCACTGCTGAGTGATGTGGTGTCTTTGGCTGTGGTAACCAACATTCCTCATTTGCCCAGGACTAAGGCGTTTCCTGAGAGGTAAGACTTTCACTGCGAAAACTGGGAGAGCCCCATGGTCAGTTCATCCTCGTATCCTGAGCTATGACCAGTTGAGAAGTCTCTTTAGTAGGCAAAAAGCAAGTAAATTGGCCATTTCCTTTTATATGAAATCATGGCTGTTTTCTCCATTAGATTATAATTTCTATGGAGACACATGATGAGAACTTCAAAGAAACAAAACAAGACAACAATATAACATGGGTCTCCAGTCCTTGCTGTGTATTAGAATCATCCAGGAAGTCTTAAAAATCCCAGTGTCCAGGTCCTACCCCATCCCACTTACATCATAAGCCCAGGTATGGGAGCCAGGCATCAGTCTATTTTAAAATCTTCTAAGGATTCCAATGTTCAGCAAAGTTGACAGGCATTGTGGGGACTCCTAGCAGATATGAATGGATTTGTTGAGTGGACAGTAAGCTGGAGGTAGGCAAAGCACTCCTGGAAATATTGCAGGCTGGGAGAAAGGAGGACCCAGGGGAGAGAGTTGACCCCAGGTTTTTGTAGCATTGGCCTTTGCCCACTGCTAATTCTGGGAACATCCCCACCTCCCTGATTTAGATGCCCACTTATTAGGGCAGAGGGCATAGTTGGTAGGCCAGAGGAGAAGGTGTCCAGCTGTAATTATACATTAGGCTGGAGAATTGGAGAGGAAGGTGGAGGTTTGTGCTGATACAGGACCCTTTCCCATTACAGTGGGAAGGAATACATTTTATTGTCAAATTTGCTGTTTGTTTTTATCCAGATAACGATTTCAGCTGCCAATACCACAACTTGTTGTAGCTATAGGTAGCAAATGCATTTCTTTGCTAGCCTCTCACTGTGGTCTGCTTTCTGCCTCCCTGTGTCCCTAGAAAGCTTGGCTAGTGAGCAAGCCACAGAGGACTAGCAGACTTGAGATTCAGTTGACACAGCAGAGATTTGAGGACTATGCCAGAACATGGCTGTTAGCTTCATCCCTGCCTCTCCTTACTCAGTTCAGAGAGCCAGTGCCCTTGCAGGCCAACCTCCTCTGTGTTGGGAGAGGATATTAGGCACCTGGATCACAGGTAGCATTTGTTTGTTGACATAGAGGCTTGACAATCTGAGTTAGGGCTGCGGTTGCTGCTCTTGGTAGAGCCCTCCATTTTAGGGTGTGGTTTCCAAGCAGTGATCTCCCCTTCTGCTGCCTCCCGTCGGCTGCTGGCTATGTGGAGGCCTCAACACAGGCCACCCCAGTTCTTGCCACTTCCCTGGAGAGGTGGCCTCAGCTCTGCCCCAGCCAGGACCCTGGCACTGTCTTATGTTTCTGTTTTTCTCCTAAGTGGAGAAGGTGGGAGAGCATTTCATATTTAGTAACCTTTTATATTTTCTCTGCTATCAATTGTCTGCTCTATATTCTTTGTGTGGAAAGCATGAAATTGATCTGAGCCTCACTTCTGTCCCTTATGAAAAGGGTTGTTTTGAGGATTAATTTTATTTGACATTGTATAGGTGAAGTGCTTATTCTTGGGCCCATAACATCAAGAGCTGCTTGCTCATCTTTGTAGTCTTCTCTTGGAGCAGCAAAGGCCTTACACCAACCATTTCCTCCAGTAGGCAAGGGCATTGTGGTTAGGAATGTGAAGGTGTTGTGCCTAGGTTGGGACACAAACCAGAGTCTCTTCAGTGCATTGCTTCTAACTAGACCATCTAGCTAACTAATGAGACCACCAGTGCTTTTTTGATTATGTTTTTTTTTTTTCCTGATCTCAGTTACATATATTTAAAAAAATTCATTAGGTTAAATTTGTTTTGATTGTTAAACTATTTGATTATATTATATATTCATGTGGTGCAAAAATTTGAACAAAACTATTATATAGTGAAAGTTCTGCTCCCCATCCACAAAGAGAGTGACTCTTTTGTGTTTAGTCCTCACTTCCTCCCTGCCTGAAGAGATGCCTCATGTTGTTATTTTCTCATATACAGTTCTTTAAACCAAATAAATTGGAATACATATTTCTCAACCCCCTTTCAACAATATTCTTTTACAAAAAATTTAAAAATTTTAAATGTTTAAATGATTTCAACTATTATTTTAGATTCGGGGGATATATGTGCAGGTTTCTTACATGGTTATATTGTGTGATGCTGAAGTTTGGGCTACGGTGGATCTCATTACCTAGGTAGTGAGCATAGTACCCAATAGTTAGTTTTGCAACCCTTGTCCCTCTCCCCTCCCTTCCTCCTCTAGGAGTCCCCAGTGTCTATTGTTGCCATCTTTATATTCATGTGTACCCCACATTTAGCTCCCACTTATAAGTGAGAACATGCAGTATTTGGTTTTCTGTTCTGGTAGTAATTTGCTTAGGATAATGGCCTCCAGCTGCATCCATGTTGCTGCAAAGGACGTGATTGTATTCCTTTTTTATGGCTGCATAATATTCCATGGCTTTTCACCATTATTCTTGCAGTTATTTTCATATTAGTTCAGAAAGAACTTCTTGATTCTTTTTTTACAGGTATATTACTATAGTCTTTTTGTTTGTTTACAAGTACAATACTTTCCTTTGAGTGAATAGAGCATGATTTATTTTACCAACACCCAATTGATTGACATTTAAGCTATTTCCAATCTTCTGCTATTGAAAACAGTATTGAATAAATGACTTTGACCATATATTAATTCACATGTATGTGAGAATAACTTTAAGATAAATACCTAAAAATAGAATTACTGGTTAAAAGGATTTGTATATGTGTGTGTGTGACTTTGCTAAATATTGCCAAGTTACCTCCACAGGTGTTGGGTCAATTTCTTTATCTGTCAACAATGCCTTGGAGTTCCAATTTCCTCATAGCCTTGTTACTGCAGTGCTTTACCGAATTTTGGGATTTTTGACAACCTGTTAGGTGAAAAATGGTAACACAGAATAATTGAAAAATGTATTTTTCTTTATCCTGTATGAGGCTGTATATCTTTTCAAATGTTTTAGATACATTTGTTTTCCTTTTCTGTTAATGGCTAGTCTTATAATTTTTCCATGTTAAAAACTGAATTGTCGATCTGTGTCTTTCTTGTTTATTTATAGGAGTTTTATACATCAAAGAGATTACCCTTTGCATTGGACATTGCCAATATTTTCCTCAGAATAATGTTAGTCTTTTGGATTTTCTTTTTGTTATCATCATTTTTTTTTTTTTTTTTACCACGTGGAAGGTTTTCATGTAGTCCAATTACTATTTTTTTCTTTAATGCACTCTAAATTTTAAATACTTTTTCAATGTTACCTTCTAGAAATTTTATAGTTTCAATTTGATGTGTTTAAATCTTTGATTTTTTGGAATTCATCCTGGTGTATTGTGTGTTGTGTGAAAAATGGATTCCACTTAATATTTTTCCAGATGGTCACCCAGTTATTCCAACACCATTTATTGAATACTTCATATTTTCCACACTTCCTTAGGGGTTGGTCAAGGAAAACACATTCTCAGCTTTCATTTCCTTTTAATCGATTTTAGCCCGGGATTTCCTGGGAAGGTGATAAAACTTTCCACCAAAGACTCTGGAGTTTGCATTTCTTGTTCTGTTTGGGGATTATTATGCATCTCTTAACTCTGTCATTTTGCTTTCCAAGCTTTTGTGGTTTGCATCCCTTGTCAACAGGATTTTTTTCTGCAAACAGCAATGTAAAGGCTCAATGTGTCTAATGTGCCTATATAGTCACTATAGCTGTGACACCAGCCATAGCCTTTTGTGAGCAGAGAGCTCTTAACAAACATCTCATGCTTTTCAACTTCTGCCAGTTGATTCTGCATCAGGACAGGATGGGCGCAGCAGCCAAAAGAAATATCAAAGGTGGAATAGGAGCCACATTTGGGAAGTGTGTGCATGAAGCCAGAGGAAATTGCTAGCTGTCAAGCATATGAAAAGACAACTGAAGAAATGCCCACTGCTTTCCCTTGAATTCCTCCTTGCCCCTATTCCATCTCCCCAGCCCAGTGACTCTTGCCCATGGAATGATTATCGACAGGCCCAAAACTACAGCAAAATGAAAATGACTCAGAACTTTTAGGTCATATTTGTCTATTCATTTAACAAAGTTCTTTTTCCCATCATAAAAATAAGCGTGCTGGTATGCTATTTAAATTATTTGAATTTTTAATGAATATGATTCAGTAAAGAACTTGAGTCAGCTAACAAAACCAAAAATGGATCAGAAAAAATAACTGGTGGAATTGCAGCCTGGATAATGGAGGACAAGAAATTAATAAAGCTGGGGATAGGATTGGGGGTGATGGTGTGGGAGGGGGATAGGCTCATAGAAGTGTAACTTATATGAGTTTGTACAATTGCTACATTGTGCCAACTTGGCTCTACATTTCCTAGCGGTCAAAGTCAAAAGGGAAATATTAGTTACAACTTTCATAAGACAAATAGCTGCACCTGAGTGGCCCAGCTTCTCCTGATCTCGAGTTCTGGGAATAACTCTGCCAAATGCACTAATGTTCATTCCCAAGAAATAATAAACCTTATTGGAATTTGACAATGACAGACATGGATTTGACTACAGGAAACAAGAGGGGCATGGATATATTCTTGGCATATGCAGAGGAAGGCTGTTCCCCTCTAGTTACACACAGACAGGGCAGATCCAGGCTTTCTAAGACTTGAAGTGTATGCAATTTCAAAGGTTTTACTTTAAGGAAAAGAATATGAAATTGTGAATGTAAAATCAGGTATGAAAGTGAATAATGAGAAAAAATTATAATAAAATATACTAAAAAACACGAAAAACCTGACAGATACAACAAAATCATACACACACACACACACACACAAAATCATCTGCCTTGCACACAGTTCCATAATAATTTCTCCCCTGTCATTTTTGGCTACTCTTTGATCCTCTCCTCATGTGATAATCCTTTTGAATTTAATGTCCCATAGAGAGAAGAGCAAGATTATTTCATCTTTCCTTTGGTATGGTTGATTGAAAGATTTTTATTAGTAGTTGTTTAGAAAAGTTTTGTTTGGTTTCTTATCATTAGTAATGTGTTGTAAATTTAAAACTATTGTCATTTTTTTTTTTTTGAGACAAGGTCTCGCTCTATTGCCCAGAGTGCAGTGCTGTGGTATGAACACAGTTCATTGCAGCCTCAACCTCCTGGATTCAATTGATCCTCCCACTTCAGCCTCCTAAGTAACTGTGACAACAGGCACATGCCACCCCACCTGGCTAATTTTAAATTTTCAATAGAAATGGGGTTTCACCACATTGCCCAAGCTGGTCTCGAACTCTTGGGCTCATGCAATCCTCACGCCTCAGTCTCTCAAAATGCTGGGATTATTGGCGTGAGCCACTGTGCCCAGTCCCTATTGTCAAATTTAAGAAAACACTTCCAAGTTTCTTTTGTGAGGTGGAAGATTTGGAAGATTTTTCCATGGCTGGCTTCCTACTTGGTTTATTTCAAACCTTGTTTCTCCTCTACCACATACTTCTGATGCCAGGGCTGCAGCACATGTACTGCCATGACACAACCTCACCTGTGTACCTCTGTGGTATGAGACCAGTTGAGTCAGCACGACAGCAGTTAAAATCGTCCCCTTCTGGCAGCCAGCAATATGTTTTCTATGCATGGAAGTGAAACTAGACCATGGGAAAGTATTCCACTAAACTCAGACCCAAAACTTAGCTTCCTAAAATTTCTGACAGCGACTCCTACAGCAGCAGATACAAGACAAAGTGTGGCTAACGGGAAGTTGAGTGGATCAGTAGTCTGAATTGATTCCAGTTAAGTTCAGATTGAGTGTTCTTTATCTGAAATGCTTGGGACCAGAAGTGTTTTGGATTTCTGATTTTTTCTGATTTGGGAATATTTGCATATAAATAATATGATATCTTGGGGATGGGACCTAAGTCTAAACATGAGATTCATTTATGTTTCACATACACCTTATATGCATGGCCTGAAGGTAATTTTATAGAATATCATAAATAATTTTCTGCATGAAACAAAATTTTGACTGCATTTTGACAGCAATGTGTTACATGAGGTCAGGTATAGAATTTTCCACTTATGTCAATGCTCAAAATGTTTCAGATTTTGGAGCATTTTGGATTTTGCATTTTCAGATTAGAGGTGCTCAACTTGTATCCTATTTTTTCAAATATTACTAAACTGGAGACACATGGGAACACATTGCCAGGACCTTCCCTGATAATCAGCATTGCCAGAGCAACAGGAGGGTCTTGAGGCCTAAGCCAGCCCGTGTAGCTAAATCTCCCTCTGGATGCAGAGCTTTGTAAGGGTAATCATGATCACTTACACATGGAATTCAGAAGCAAATACCATGTCCTAGTTGAGCCATTTTCTTGCTGTGTGACCATGGACTAGTTATTCAACTTCTATAAGCCTCAGTTTCATCTACTTGAAAACTGAGATAATACAACATAATACAAAATTATGGGGTTGTTTTGAGGATTAAATGGGGTATATTCATCCATCAATTACTCTTTTCAGCACCTGCAACATCCTAAATTCTAAATAAACATCAGGTATAAAGAGGTACCAGAATCCTCAAAGAGACCATCTAACCACTTGCTTTGCCCTCTTTGGTGCAAAGAAAAATCCCTGCTGCATTTCTGTTATATAGTCTGATGACCCATTCTATTTTCAGACAAGTGGAATTTTAAATTAAGTGACCTTGAGTTTTGTTTTCAATTTTCCCATCCTCTTTTCCTTGAATTGTGTCTGGGACTGTACTATGGCTGACATGCATGCAATGTTAAGCACAATGCGAGCTAAGTGCAGAGTAAACTGTAGCTTCAGGAACAGCTGTTTTTTGAGAGTGACATGAAGGTACTAACTTAGTGGAGAGGAAGATAAACCTGAAGTCATGGGTTTACTAACTTAGACTCAGAAATAAAGCTCACATGTGTTTGTGAGGCTTTCGGACAACTCTTTAGAATATGTGCCTGTGTCTAACCATCATTTCCTGGGCCCTGTATTGTGCTGGACCCTGCGGGGCATGGGGTTCACCTGCAGCAGCCCAGGTGGCTGACTTCCCACATCAAGATGACTGGTTCTTAAAGGGACCAGGGGAACCTTGTCCATTCTGGGCTTACTCTCTCTGCCCGCTTTGGGCCTCACTGAGGACTTGTGAATGCTACCAAAAAGTGCTATGCGGGGCCATTCGAAGGCTCTGAATTTATCCTGAGGCCCTGTGGTGAGTTCATTTGCCAGATGTGCCCCTACTTAAAATTCCACTCCTCGGGGAATTCTGTGCTGCCCTTTGAAAACCATCACATTGCAGGGAAGTCAGTGCTTGGCAGCATAGAATGAAACTGGATCCCTCTGATTATTAAACACAGTTGCCCCTTGGCCTGGGAAGGATTTACTGAGCGTTTTGGTCACCTCCTGTCACCCTTTATGGAAAGATTCACCACTTCAGGGGCTCATCATCCTGTTCCTGAACAAACTGGAGTTTTACAGGCAGAAAACACATCTCTTTGGCTTTTATTAAGAACTAATATTGAAAAATCCAGCAGTCTCCAGAGGGCTCCTTCTCTGTGGCCTCATCTGTAATTTATCTATTATTTAATCTTTAAATGGAGTCTCTCAGAGACTTTGCTGGATTTTTTTCATCTGCCTCCCCACACAGAGATGAAATTATTTCCCAAGTGCCTTAGATCATGAATTGGTACCTTTTGGAAAGGAAAAGATAATACTGCTTATGTGCGAGTACAAGAGAATTACTTTACTTGTCTGTAGTAACACTGATTAAACTGAAATGTCAGAGCTAATGTTACAGTTAATAAATGTTATACATACTCAAATCTGTCTACTGATGATTCTAACAAATGCAGAGGACGCTGCTTAAAAATAGGAGTGATACCTGCATCACCATGTGAGTGCCATTTGTGCTGTCCATTTCCAGTGAGTAAGGTAAAAATGTGCATTATAAATGAGACCCATGTTGGTGATATCTGCAGGTCATGTTTTGTCACTTGAAGTTCTCCTAAAGAGATAAATTGTCACAGTTATGAGAAATCGACATAGGATTTGGAAAACATTTCCTGAGATAAGTTGCATTATGTAAATCAGAAGGTAGCGGGATACAGTATGATGAGAAAATGGAGTGTCAGACATCAGTGTGCCAGGGGCTTTGGTGAGAGGAAGAGCAAAAGGGTCCCCCTACATCCTGCCCTCTCACAGCCTCACAAAGGTTGATGGTATTGCTTGCTCTTCCTCCTAAGAGAAAATGTATCTGGGACCTGTTATCTCAGTGGGCATCCTTGGGCAAACGGGTGTGCCTTCCTTTATTCCAAGATGTAAAATACAGAGAGCACAACAAGTAGGAAAAGCAAGAAAACGAGATGAGGACTGCAAGGTGGGCAGCTGGCTTGGGGTCACTGGCAAAAAGACCAAGACTGTAGTCCACCTTGCCCATTCTCCCAGAAGTCAAGTCTCAGTTTCTGGAGAAGGATGTCACTCTTGCTCTGACCATAGGAGGACTTTGCCTGTTTGCTGTGTACCCCTCCATTCTCCCCAGATGCTGTGCTCTGCTGCAGTTTCCCAGTTGCCAGAAATAGTACGGGGTTTGTAGTCTTATACATATAGTTGCAAATCCTAGCTGTGACTTTGGACTAGGTTTTAACCCTGAGGCTACTGGGGGGCCTCCTGTCTGTCTCCTAGGATGATTCTGTTAAATCAGTGAGCAAATGTGTATCAGGCACCTGACAAGCCACCTGGCTCACAACAGGCACTCACTTCCTCCCACGCTCCAAACTGAGTTGATCACTTGTGCATTGTTGCGACTTCAAGACAGGGGGCTCTTCTTCTCTTCCCCATTGCCCTCTCTCTTCCTGGTTTCTCATGTCTGTCAAAGCCTCTGTCACTTTTTTGGTCAGCAGGTAGGGATAGGGAGCTGGCAGCCTTTTGCCCTCTCTCTGGCACATGCAACAGTCTAGGGCTTATCTGAAAGGAGGAAGCTGATTGAGGCACAGTTCCCACATTGGGGCAGATTGGGGAGCAACTCACACATTCAAGGTCCACAGTAGAATGTCTGGGACATCCCAGCTGGCACCCCCAGACAGGCAGCTCATCACCCTAGGAGAATTCTAATTCAGTTGGATTTACCATCAAATGACTGTAACAAAGAAAGGATATATTAAAATGTTCATTGGGGATCTTGGTTATTATAAATTACATTCTTTGAAATCTCATTTAGATCCAGAAATTTCCAGACTGCGTTTGGAAGCTCTGAGGATTAGTCCTTTTGGAACAATTGGAACAATGGAGTGTCAGTGATCATTTGGAAAAGTAATTATGTCAAATTTAATTATCATGCATATGCATTTCATTGACATCACCGTACACACCCAGGAGACAGTGGGGAAAGGACTGCTGCAGCATGAGCCCTTGATGGAGGAATGTGGTGCAAAATTGTACATGTTGTAATTGAGTGTCACTTAATCTGAGGCATAATGGATACAGCGACTGTGGGTGGAGCAAATGGAAGGGAGTATTTGGCCCACTCAGCAGATGTTTGAGATATTTGGGAAGGCTTTTCAATGTTTGCAACATATTGGAGAGGAGCAAGCTACATTTCAAGTAGGCTGATAACAATGTTTGCCTGTCTTAAGCATTCCTTTTGTTTTCTGTTCCTGTGGTAGCTTCACCTCTTCTGAATTGCAGAATGGTTTGGAATAATCAAGTAAACTGCCAAACGAGACTTTGAAAGTATGTGTGTGTTTTGGGGGGTGTCAGGGGAGCATGGCATAGGGACTATCTGGCAGACAGAGGAGCCACCATGGCAATTTGCACCCTAAAGTGTTCAGAGTGTGTTCTATTGGATGCTGACCAACTGGGGACCCGTAGTGGTTTTATCTGTCTCGGGGCTTCTATCCCAGCCTTCTCCCTTAAGCTGGCTAGCACACTTTAGAACTCCTTGTCATTGCCTCTTCTTTAGGGGCCTCCCCGATGACGCTGGGTTAGGTTGGCTGCCCTGCACTTACTTGCACAACACAACAGTGTAACTGCTAATTTGTATGCCTGTTACCTCTGCACACCGTGGGCACTGTGAGAGCAGTGACCTTGTCCTTGGCTTAGCATTGGCTCTCTAGTCCCCAGTGCAGCACCTGCATAGAAGGGGCTCAGTAAATACTTGTTTGAATGGGTGATCAGGAACTGGAAAGAACTCCAGGAGTCAATTTCTCCTCTCTACACATCCCTAATTGTGCTGAAGCCCAAACAAGCTGTTTTTAAAGCTGCTATCTTTGGTTTGGGGACGTGAGATAAAACCATTAGTATTTAACACATGACACTTGATGTATGACCAGGAGCTAACTGGTTAGCTTCTGTGGGGCTCATTGAGAATTATAAAACTGGCTGCAGGCACTATTGAGTGGAAAAACTGAAATAGTGCATGGCAGGTGCTTCCTTCTTCCTGGGATACCGGTAAAAAGTTACTTTTTAATTTGCTCAGCTGAGCCCGGAGCCTTTTTGTTTTTTGAAGAGCTGGCCAAGAATTCATCAAAGACTGAAAAACCGAAGCCTTTAACTTCAGGTTAGAGGTGCTGTTATTGGGTTCTCAGTGCATGGTGCTGAAGCCACAGCTCATGGGTGCGAGTGCAGATTTGTCCACTTTGAAGAAATGCCTTCTGACCTGTGTTATCATCTGAGAATCTTGGTGCTTTGGGTAAAGTTTGATGGCCCTGCTGATGCTCTTGCAACAACATTTTACCAAAGCCAGGGAACCTCAAATTGCTACAGTAGAGCAGAGTGGCTACTGAACAGGAAATCCAGGCATAATTCTCACTTTCTGGAGCCCTTAGGGAAGATAAAACAGGAAAATTGAGGAAATTGTGCTTGAGACACTATAGAATGTGTTGCAAATGTATACTTACTGTTGACATTGTTGACTTCTGTCTCACTGGCCAATACTGTGTGTGTGTGACCAGTCTCATACTGGTTTCAATGTTTTTCCAAGACACTGAAAGGCTTGATGATTAAAGGATGCAGGGCTCTTTGTGACTTCTGTTGAGTTGTTATAGTTTACCTGGCAGAAAATGAATGGTGGAAACCCAAAATGGGCAAAAAGAAGGAGCTAAATTGTTCTGAAACTGGCTTGTGTGCCAGGGGGAGTGACAAACACATTATCTTATCTACTTTAATCTAATTTTCCCAACAACCTGGAAAGTAGGCAGTAGTACTATTTCCACTTACAGTGAGTTGCACAAATCATGCCAGTGACCATAATAATAACACCTAAAATCTACTGAGCTCTTGCCATATGTCAGGCATCTAATAAAGCTGAACAATATAAAATTGCCATTTATACAGGTCAAAAACAATTGATGGTCAGCACTTTTCATGTATCTTATTCGTGCCTAAACAAACTTAAGTCAGCAGGGCTGTTTGACTGCAAGTTTCCTGTTATGACACCACCTCTCACTGAGGTAAAATAGGGTGCTACTAACAAAAATGGATGTCAGAATGCTGTCTTATATATTCATAATAACACAACTGTTACCATCAAGAGCCCCACTGAGAAGACTTAGGCCTGGAGACCTGAGAATGTGATGGTGATATGGGGCGAGAGAGAGCAAGTCCCCAGGCACCACACTTTGGGGATTCTCTTTCTTGCATTTATTCTTTACCTGGCATGGCAGGATGCCCTCAGAGGTGGAAGATACTTTTGCTGTATTAGGGTTAAAATGTCATCACTAATTAGCTAGGATTGCAGGTGGGGTCAATGCAGTATCAAGCCTGGGGACTTAACTTTATAGACATAGAATTGAAGGGAAAAATACGTTTTCCAAACTCATTTTAAAAATAGTTTCCCTTGGAAATTAAAACCATTAAATGTACATAATTATGCAGATCAGTATTCATGCTTTAAAGAAACATAATTTCGCCTTCACTTAATTTGTTTCTCCAAGACCTAATTATGGATTAGATATAAAAAAATGTTATTTTCTAATCACTGTGCAAATCGCCTTTTACCACCCAGGAGGACAGTTCTTTCTGGTTAGTGAGGGTCGTTTCCATGCACTGATCAGTCAGGGAAAAGTCAGAGAGATGTATTCCAAGAGGGAGTTGGTTGTTCATAAAGTCAAAGGAAGACAACAAGTGTGAGCCTTTTCAGTAAGACAGAGTGGTGGGGATCAGCTTGAGTGGGGCTCCAGGTCTTTTCCCAAGAGCAGCTGCATTCAGCACCTGACCAGACTCTAGGGTTGTAAGGGTGCAGTTGCCCAAGGGCTGGTCCAGGATCCAACAGTAAATGTCGATGGTCCGCCAGACTGGGATGCCTGGAAAGGAGCACCAGGGTTGCAGGGAGAGGGAAAGGCCCTCAGTGACCTCAAGGGGCAGCCAGGAACAAGGTGGAAGACAACGCCTCTGTAGTCATCACTTTGCTTCATGGGAAGTGTTGATGCCAGAGACTTGATTCATGACCAAGACTCAGAGACTGGAGTTGGCTCTGATTAGGATTATAATAATGGCAGGCATCTCCATCATGTTTACTATGTCCTAGGCATGGTTTTAAGCACTTTACAAATATCAACTTATTTAATCCTCACAACAATTCTACAAGACAAGTGCTATTATTATCTCTGTTTTATGTTAATAGATGAAGAATTCGAACCACATGGGTTAAGCAGCTTGTCCTCTAGTGAGCAGTGAGAATGGAGCAGCTTGTCTGGAGTCTGTTCCACTAGCTTATAGTGGGAAGCTCTCCACTGTGCTGCCTTTCAGTACTAGCAGGTGACTCACAACTTGACAAGTGCCATAGATGCTCTAGTATATTTAATCCTATCCATAGCCCTATGAGGAAGATAGGCTGTGGTGAGCTATTATTCTGATGGTCCCCATCAAATCATACCTCCCAGTACCCACACACTTTTGCAGTACCCTCCCCTTGAATTTGGGCGGGCCTATACCTGCTTTAATCCACAGGATATGGTAGAACTGATGGTGAGATGCTATGAGACAGTGCTTATGATCCCTGGCAGTCTGCGCTTTGCCCTGTGGAGAAACCCAGATGCCATGTAAAAAGTTTGAAAACCCTGAAGCTACCAGGCTCAACAATGAGGAGAAGCTACGTGGAGGAGAACTGAGGCCTCAACAGTTACCCTCTGATGAGCTCCTAAACCACAGCCCCACCAACTTGCCAGCCATGTGAGTGAAGTCAACTTGGAAAGAAATTGCCCACCCCTAGTGGTTTTCCCTGGCTGATGGCACGTGGAGCAGAGATGAGCTGTTGCCAAACTCTGTCCAAACTGCAAAAGAGTGAGCAAATAAATAAAACAATTGAAAGTGATTGTTGTTGTAAGCTACTAAGTTTTGCAATTATTTGATAATGCAGCAAAAGATAATTAAAATGGTTATAGATTTCACTTTACAGATGAAAAATCTGAAGTCCAAAGAGGCCATAAAACTTGCCTCAAATGCTATAGCTAGATAGTAACAGATGCAGAAATGGAATAAAGGAGCGTGACTGCAGAGGAGCACTCTAACCACCATGCTCTACTCCCTCTGTTGGTGCATCTGCAAAGACTGCCTCAATGTCCAAGGAAGGTCAGCCTGTGTGAGGCCGTGCCAGGAGTGTTATGATATAAAATTCCTGGCCCCTGCCTACCTGGCCTTTCTGTTCTGGTTGGAGCTTACACTTTCCTTAGAATACTTGCCAGTGTAGCAGCATGCTGCAATATTTACTGAACTCCAGGAATGTACCAGACCCTTTTTAGTTGGCTTATCATTGAATCTTATAGCAGGTAGGAATGACTGTCCCCACCTTGGAGTTGGGAAAGTAGGCTTGGAGATTTCAGTAAGATCCTTAGGTTCACACAGTGTGTTTGGATGGAGCTAGAATTTGACCTGGTTCGGCTTAACCACCATACATAGTACATGGACCAACTTCAGCTCCTGTTCCTAGTCTTTAGTGTCCCCCAGTAGGCTTTGTCACATTATTCAGGATGCTGCTGAACTCTGCTCAAAGTGAGCTTCTTCCCACTTTCCCTTAACAACAAGGTGAGTCACAATCCTGGGGATGCTTTGAATGTTTGTAAGACCACCCAGATTTAGTGGTCTCTTATTGTCTCCCTGATCAGAGATCATTATGTCTGTTTTCTTGTGCATGCGAACTCCCAGAGTGGACAGATGGGAGAATTTTCTGCCCTCACTCCACCCATGTGCAGATTGGGCATCAGATCCTCTCAGCATCCTGAAGACAGTTCTCATAACAGCAGTAGCAGTAGCCATGTAAGCATTCGGCTTGGGTTGGACCATAGGGAAAACTTTCCTTCTCATCCACAGATAACGAGCAGGAAGGTGTTCCTCAGTGAGAGGCTTGTTCTTCCAAGCGAGATTAGGTAGTAGAACCTTGAAGGGGAGTTGAAGACATTGAGGCTGTGCCTGAGCTCAGTAGAGGAGCATCTGCTGAGTGGGTGAACCCTGCCGCCCCAAGTTTGCCCCCTGTTGGCTTGGTTTGCTTCCCATGCCTTAGATCCTATGCTTAACTCAGGTACATTTTAGAAGGTAGATCCTTGGAGGGGCTATACAAAAGCAGCTGACAGACTATGAGAACATTTTGATCCAAAAGGCAGTCATTAACCCTTAAGCTATAAAACTACACTTTGCCTCAGTCTCCCCATTGTACGGGGAATCAGTAATGGTGCCTACCTCATTAGGTTGTCATGAGGATTAGAGGAGTTTATATTGGTACGGTGCTCAGAGCAACACCTGGCATAACCCATAAAATTGTTAGCTCAGTGTAAGTGGCAAATGGACAGAGGGGCAAATGCCTGTGTCTATACGGTAGTACTCCCTTATTTGTGGTTTCGGTTTTCATGGTTTCAGTTACCCACAGTCAACCAATAAACTATGGCCCCAAAATATTAAACGGTAAATTCCAGAAATAAGCAATTCATACGTTTTAGACTGCAGTGCTGTTTTAAGTAACGTGGTGGAGGCTCACTCCATCTGGCTCCATCCTACCTAGGACATGAATCATCCCTTTGTCCAGCGTATTCACAGTGTAGATAATACCTGCCAGTCGGTCACTTTGTACCTGTCTTGGTTATCAGATTGTCTGTCTTAGGATTTCAATGCCTGTGTTCAAGTAACCCTTATTTGACTTAATAATGGTCCCAAAGTACAAGATTAGTGATGCTGGCAATTCAGATATGCCACAGAGAGGCCATAAAGTGCTTCCTTTAAGTGAAAAGGTGAAAGCTCTAGACATAATAAGGAAAGAAAAAAGTTGTATGCTGAGGTTGCTAAGATCTATGGCAAGAACGAAACTTCTATCCATGAAATTGTGAAGAAGGAAAAAGAAATTTATTCTTCACAGTTCAAACTGCAAATTTACAGCCACAGTGCATGATAAGTGCTTAGTTAAGATGAAAAGGGGATTAAATCTATGGGAGAAGAACATGAACAGAAACGTGTTCCAGTGGATGGCAATTGGGTTCGGTACTATTTGTGGTTTCAGGCTCCCACTAGTGGGGATCTTGGAACATAATGTGTCCCCCTCAGATAAGGGAGGACTATTGCATGGGGGTGGGGGTTGAAGGAGAATGGGTGGTGAGGGTAGGAGAGAGATGACCACAGTGAGAGAAGGTTCCTGAGCTATTACCAGTGGCGTCCAGCCCATGGCAGGGTCTCAACATGTCTTTGGCCTGTGGGAAGGGCTCTGATAGGTATGAGTCCCACCTCCTTGTTTTAGG
This sequence comes from Symphalangus syndactylus, assembly GCF_028878055.3. Lineage (NCBI taxonomy): Eukaryota > Metazoa > Chordata > Mammalia > Primates > Hylobatidae > Symphalangus > Symphalangus syndactylus. The sequence goes on from NC_072426.2 coordinate 88,203,472, forward strand.
GATGAGATGAGGGAGGTTCAGGGGCCAGGGGAGAGACCTGTGTAATTCAAGTTTGTTCCAGACCTTTTCCATCTAGGTTGCCAGGAAATGGGGTTCTTGGACAAGGGTGTCAGGGCCCCAACATGTGTGCTTATGGCCCTGGCAGAGTGCCCAGGGGTGCCCGAGCGGAAGTGCCACTTCAAGGGCTGAGAAGTGAGAGTGGTACCAGCTGCCTCAGGTTTTCTCACGCTCTTATGCCAGCAGTAGGCTCCTCATCTCAGCATGTGCGCCCTCCTTGGCAATGTGAATTTGATGCTCTTACCTTTCAGTAGAGTCCTTTGCTTTACTCTGGGAATCCTGGCACTCCTGCGACTTGCTTCGACCACTAGAATGTGGCAGAAGGGACGTTGCAGAAGTTCTGGAGCCTCAGGAGACCATGCACCTTCTGTTTTGTTCCCTTGGACGCCATCCTGAACTGGGCAGGCACTGAAGAACCAAGGACGGAAACCATGTGGAGAGAAAGGCCAAGTCATCTCAGCTGGCTCAGCTGAACCCAGGACCTATTGATCTTCCAGCTGAATGAAATCCTAGGAGCAGGCTCCATTAGCTCATTGAACTGTTAGAAATAATACATTGTGGCTGCTTGAAGCCATTAGGTTTGGGGCTGGTTTGTTTTGCTTCAATAGGTAACTGAAATGCTTGTGCAAATTTGACCAGGCCTGGAGTCCTAGGACCCTTTCTAGCAGCCCCTCTACTAGCCTATGAAAAAGGGCCAGTCAAAAACAGGCTTCATAAGGAATAGTGGAGGGAACTAGTGAGAAGAAAAGACTAAAATCCCACAGGCTTATGATCGGGCTGCTTCATATTCCAAGAGGGCCATCCTGTACCAGAAAGACTAGGCTGATTCAAAAGCATCCCAATCTCTTTAAGAAAAATTATAACAATGATAAAAATAAATTTAGTACCTCCAATATGCCAGTCATTTTATATGCAGCCTACTCTTAATCCTATAAATAACTTTTTAAGGTAGGTAGGCATTAATTCCATTATTTTGTGGGTGAAGAAATAGAATCAGAGTTTCCTGCCCAAGGTCACTCAGTCTGCAAGGGGAGGAACTAGAATTTGAACCAGAGTTTGACTCGCAAACCCAACCTCTATTTATTATGCCTTGTTGTCTTTCTCTTGGCCCACTGGATGTAAGTCAAGGAAATGAGAAGTTTTTGGGGAAAAGAGTATTTCTGAGCATAGTATGCTCTCTTTTTACCACCATTGCTTTGCATATGCTCTTTCTTTGATCAGTAATGAGCTTTATGTAAGTCTCTGTTTGGGGAAATTCTATTCACTCTTTAACTTTAATCATATCTCACTCCCTTTGTCATACCTTTCCCTAGTCTCATATGCTCAGAGGATCACTCTTTTCTCTGTTTCTCCTCAGTGTATTCTACAAACCTTTTTCTCATATGTAACTCATGATTTTAATTACTTTCTTTTATTCTATCTTTCTCCCTTCTAGACCAGACATTTCTCTAGGACAGGATCTATACTTCATTTCTGTGACCTGTGCCTGTCAGTTTCTGGCATGTGGCAGCCTTCAATAAATGTTTGTTTAATTACTGAATATATTGATGCTTTGATAGAAGAAACAACTCTGTGAACTATTGCCCACATTTGAAAAATGACATTTCTGTTGGAAGTGAGTCCCCTCCCCCCATCTGCTGAGTGTCTGGGTAGTCATTTAGGCTGGTGGCATATGATTTCTGGCTTTGTATGAAGATTTCACAAGATCAGTGCTCTCATGAGTGAAATTGTCACATCACTGGGTGATGGAGGATAAAATTAGAAATTTCTTTTTAGTTTTTTTTTTCTTAAAACTTAAGAAAAGAATTTAAGCTTTACAATATTTGCTATGTGCATTAGCACTGGTGCTTATAGGGGAATGGCTTTGCCATGATTGCCTGACGACTTTGTATGTGTCCAGAAAGGCCGTACAAAGGCTTTAAACTACAGCTTATGAAAGTCTTGGTGTATCACCTTGCAATCCTTCTGGAACACGAGAAGAAGGGAGGCCTCTGAGGAGCTGCTATGAGGCCATCTCCCACTCCCCTTCCTATTCCCCGTGGGAGGCTGTCCTGAGACAGTTTTTCATTACTCTTCATGAGGTGCGAAGCTTTCTGACCTACACCTATCAGGACATAGCTGTAAGCTATAAAAGTGCTTAAGTGAAGTCTAGAATTGGCCCCTCAGCAATGGAGTATCCCACAACTGAAGTTATAGTCATTTGGACCAGATAAAGTCTAGAATTGGCTCCCCAGCAATGGGATATCTCACAGCTGGAGTTACAGTCAACAAGACCCTTTGGTTTTAGTGTCATCTTTTCTGGCATGTAGGAAGACACAGGGAGTGGGCACGTTTGGCTATTCTTCCTCTCTCTGTCCATATAAGTAATAAACTCTCTGAATCCTTAAGTGGCTTGTCATCTCTTTACCAGCCGAATCATTTAGGCCATGGTCCTAGCCTTGCCTGCTGTGTGCTTGACAGTGCCCTCACGGTCTACATGTCAATCTGCCCATGTGCCACATATGGCAGTGCTTCTCAACTATTTGCAGTAAAGGACCACTTATTTTTATTTTCAGTCTTCACCAACCCATATTTTTATAGAGTATAATAAAATGAATTTCTAAAACATTAAAGATGTACAGAATACAAGTCCCTCCCTCTTCTAGTTAAATCAGATGACATAGTGTAATCTGTGAAATTGCTAGATGTTTATAAACACTTTTGATTTCTCTACTTATCTGATTGAAGACTAGGAAGAGTTTGAAGGCTGGCACCGATCCGTGGATCACACTCTCAGCAGCACTGAAGTGTGGGACATGAGATACCCAAGGGAAAAGCAGGATTTCAGAACACAGATGGTTTGCCAGAATGCCCTAAGTTTTTATTTGATTTCTATAAGTTGTAATGTATTATAATTTGTATCCACCTGGTAGGGAATTTATGTATAATATTGATTTTTAACTAAAATAACCCTTAGAGGAATTTGAAAAAAAACTTAAAAGTTACATTTTAGTAATGGACAGATTGAAAATATTAATAAAGGCAAACATAGCTTACAATATGAAAATGGATGAGTGGACATCTCAACTCTCAGTCTCAGCTCCTTGTCAGCCATATTATGAGGTAGAAAAAATAATAGTATATTCTGGTATTACAGGAAATTGGTTAAAAATTCCAAGTTAGCAATAGAATATTTAAAATATCAAATTAAATTTATAGTGGTTAATAATGAACCTTGCCATAAGTATATATTGGGTCTTGAAATATTCATTAATTACAACATGATCTCTCAAGTCAGGCAAGACATTTAACAAAATTTATCTGTATCTCCACTTGTCAAAATTCCATTTTATATCTATTTTGTAATATACACAATATGTTAGTATATATGTGTATATCATTTGTAAATAAGCAGTCATATATTGGTGTGAGGCTTAGCAGTTTTTCACAGGGGTCATGTACAGGAAATGTTTTGACCTTGGCATGAGGTTACCTCCAAGGCCTTCCCAATCCCAAAGGTAGTCAGTCATGTCTCAAATTTTACCTTGTGAGTGCAGGTCATCATTTCTGGACTTTCTCCGGTTTGAGTGTGTCTCCAAGATTGTGAACTCAGGGCCAGCTCTGGGATGTGTTTCCCACCAATTCTAACTCATAAAGGGCCTGAGGGCTGGGATTGTATGTGCTTTGGTCTTGTACCAATTACAAGGCTCATAAAGATACAGTCAAGAGGGTCATCTACTCTTTCTACAGTTTGTCTATTCCAAGCTTCATTAAATAATGTGGATTAAAGAAAGGCCATTTGGGGAAGGCGGATGTGGCTCTATCCTGACTAGTCAGAGTAGGCTGACTAGCAGAAATGTGGGGATGGTTACTTTCAGCTAGTCATTGACTTGGCCATAGCAAGTTCACAACCCTGGGCTTGCATAAAATTATTTAAAATTTCACTTTATTTAAAATCATACTTTATTTTTCTCATTATAAAAGCAAGTCAAGCTCATTATGGAAAGTTTTTTAAATGCATTAAATTTTAAATAAATTTAACAATAACTTTTTTACTTAAAGAAATCATTAATTTTTGGATCTGTCTATTATATGTCCTCATGCCACATACCATACATATGTGTGTGTATACATGTATAATATTAAATGTGTATATGGTTGTAATAAGAATATATATTTTTCTTTTTTAAATAATACAGTTTTGATTCCCCGCCTTTTACCTATACGGGCCCCCAAAAGCCACTGGGGAGATTGAGCTCTACTAAGTTTTGGTCCTGAGGTTTCCTCTTCCATGTAACTAAAGGGACCAGACTGAACAAGGGAAGCCATGTGGACCCATTGATGTGATGAGGGCTATCTCAATGGGATTACAGAAGACCTGATTTTCTCAAGCTTTCAGCAGCAGTCTTTTCTTATCTTAGATGTGATGCTTTCTTTCTAATATCACCTTTGTCTCCTGCGCAAACCCTTCCCAAACTCTTCTTGAAATCTGCTCCCAAGGCAGAGCTTCTTAGAGCCAACCTGGCGCTACCCTAATATCTGCTCATTTCATTTGCATGTGACTTGTCTCATTTATAATAACACTACCAAGAGAAGGGGGCCTGTAACCAGGGCAACCAGAAGAGGTGCCTTCGAAATTCTGGCTCAGCCAGACTTTCTGCTCCGTTTAGTTAGATTCTTATACATTCATGGCTCTCTTTTCTCCTGAGATTGCAAGAATGTAAACACCTAGAATCTCCCTCATCTCATGTCCTTTTCTCCCAGGGCCCCCTCTGGGCCCACCTATCCAACACATTCTATTTCTATCAACCTGAACATTGCCTCAACTGTTACAAGATTCCTATTCAATTACTATCCAACATTATGGGTCATAATATTTTCTAATGTTAATACCATCTCTGTTCATTATTTTTAATCCTGCCTACTGTTATATCCAGGAGGTGGACCATAACTACTTTACAATTCTCATATAATTGGATTTTGGGTGGTTTCCTTTTTTGTTTTGGCCATTATGTTTAGTTCTCTGATGATCATCTTTGTGCATTACTTTTGTTTCTGTCATTAATCCATAGGAGTCCTTCCCTAGGATAGTTCCCTGGAATTTAAATTACTGATCAAGAGGTATATTTGTTAGGCTTTTGATGCATAGTGCTACGTTACCTTCCACAGAGTATCAGTTTACCCTGTATTATCGTTGTGCTCATTTCTAGGTATCATCATTGCTAGGTATTTCATTTTAAAAATATTTTATAAGCAAAAGTTGAAATAGAAATAGCAGAGCATGACAACTTGCTTTTTATGTTATTAGATTGGACACATTTCCATGCTTGTTAGTTAATTACTTATTCTCTTTGTGAAAGTATTTGCTCTGGTTTTCTTTCCTTTGAATTATTCACATTTTACATTGCAAGTTGTTCTGCCTATGAGGTTGGGCAGAAGCCTTCTTCTTAAAATAGGAGTAATCATATCTTTCAGCCAATCACAGCTAATGATCAGATGACCAAATTCTTCCCTGGTAATGTGTCAGAAGAGTTGTGTGCTTTTGAGCACAGCTGAATCTTCTCTGAATTTTGGTTGAGGGAGAGCGCTGTATGATCATGTATTTAGATTCTTCCAGATCTACACCCTAGTCACCTAAGAATAGATGCTCCTGTTGGAATTCAGCTAACTATAAAAATAGGTATGCATATCTTTATAATTTATGGTAATGATAGTAATAATCATTCATTTTTGTTGAGTGCCTGCTCTGTGCCAGGCATTTTCATAAGTGCTGAAGGACCTGCTGAAAATAGGTCAAACAATACTCTGTCCTCATGCAGCTTATATTCCAGTGACGGGAGATAGACAAGAAATCTGTAAAAGTTTAGAAACTAAATAATAAAATAAGTTGGATCATTTTATATAGTTATGAATACTATTGAAAACTAAAATAGGAATATAGGATAGAGAAGGACTTAGTAGGGGAGTCTACTTAGGATGGTAAGGAATCCATTTAGGGAAAATGATAACTGACTAATGCAAGAAGTCTATTAAGAGTAGTTCTGGGGTGAAAATGTTTCCAGAAGAAGAGCATCTACAAAGGCTCTAAACTGGGAATAGTTTTGGACTGTCTGAGGAACAGAAAGTGGGCCAGTGTGGCTGTTTTAGATTACTAGGAGGAAGTGATAGGATATTATTAGCTAGGCAGTGGTCAGATCGTATAGAATGTTGTAGGTTACGCTTGTGAATTTGGGTCTTATTTTAAATGGGTGCCAAGGGAACATTTTAAATGAAGGAGTAGTATAAAATGATTTATGTTTCTGAAATGTCACTCTGTATCCTATGTAGGGGATGTATTATGGTCAGGATAGGCTAGACTGTTATTTTTAGAGGCTTAATGCAATAGAGGTTTATTTCTTGTTCACAGAAAGCCTGATGTGGCCACGTGTTTCTCTAGGGAATGTCTTCTCCATGCAGCGACTCAGGAATCCAGGCAGCATCTATCCTGTTATTCTACCCCATCAACTTGTGAACTATATGGCTGCCACTAAAAAAGAGATGGAAGGATAAGCACACAGGCTCTTAAGTGCTCTGAGCCAGAAGCAAGAGACCCCATTGCTAACATTCCCATTTGTTAGAACTCAGGCACATGGCCCCAAACTCACTGGAATGAAGCTGAGAAATTTAGAAGAACATATTGATATTTGATGAATAGTAACTGCCTGTCACCTTGAGGCCCGAGTAAAAATAGGGATATCTGTTACAAAGCAGTTTCAGTGATCCAAATGATAATGGTGGCTGGGATTTGGGAGGTAGTAATAGATATGGTGCAGTTTCCGGATAGAGTTCTGAAGTAGAGTAAACATGGCTAGCAGATGGCTTTTGTGTGCAAGGTGAAATCAAGGATGACTCTGAAATCTTTGGCTTAAGTAATGAGGTAGATAATGGTGTTTGTAACTGAGATGAGGAATATTTGGAAAATAAAAGATTAATGTGTGATGTGTTTGAGGAGTTTTGGGATGGAAGGTTGTATATTTGAAATTTTTGACTCTGAGTTGTCTATTAGGTATTCAAGTGGAGATGTCAAGCTGCCTGGCCATTTCAGTCTGGAGCCCAGGGAAGAAACCTGATGTAGAAATATAAATTTCAAAGCGATTAGAGCATTGATGAAGATTGAAATTCACCAGGACCTGCTATCAATGTTAATATGTGTTCTAATTTAAGGAAACAAAACTTGAGGCTAAAAAGGGTTAATTAGCTTCCTTAAAGCCATAATTAGTATGTGATTGAGGTAGGATTCAAACTGAAGTCTGCCCAAATTCATTCTGCCAAAGATAATAATTATTTTAATATTGCTAATACAATATCAATTTTTGGTCAGTTTTATAGCTCTCAACCCTCTTTTACCCATATGATTTCACTGGTGAAGAGGTTAGATATTAAGAATTTCTGCTCTTGGTTTTCAGGGGATGACAGTGAAACATAGGATAGTCATATGAATTGACTAAGGTCACATGGTATTTCTCGGGCAATCTCACCCTTGATCCTCAGGTTTTTTAGTGGAAGCACATTACACTATACTGTACTGCTTCTCAATCAGTGTGGAATTATGTGAATGTTCTACTCCATTCCATTCCATTTCTTTCAGTTCAGTTGCAGATGTTCTTACTGAATGTTTGAATGTCTGAGCCCAGGGTCTTTGGAGGCCACATAGAGGCAGACGCTCTTGGCTGCCGACCTTGAGATGTACACAGTCACGGTGGGCAGGTGCACCTCACTCCTGTGACTCATTTCCCTTAACACAGCCTTCAAGCTCATCAGAAACAGAGTCCCCTCCAATCTTACAAAGTAATGTACTGATCATTTTCTCTCTTAACTGTTGTAGAAAGAAAGGTGATTTATCTGGTTGTCTTCATATCTGAGTTACATGTATAAACTAAAGAAGACTTACTGGTACTGAAAGCAAGTACTATTCACATTCTGATTATGGACTATGAAAGACAAAATTAGATATAGGACGACCCATCTTTCACCCCTTACACTGTCTTGGTAGCTAGATCATCTGGGCTCAAGGCTTCTGCTATCCCATAACAGAAAGTGCTTTCAAAATCTCTATCTCTTGGTTCCTATTGCCTAATATCACTCCCAGGTTACATAGACTAATCACTTTCTGGTGTAGGCTTTATTATTGTTATGCTTATATCCATTTTCTGGGTAAGAATAATTCTTTGACTCTGGTGCTGGGGGTGAATGAGAGTCATTTTCCTTCTGTGCAGTTGGAGAAACCTCTGTAGTATGGGGCTAAGAGGAAGGGGCAGGAGGAAGGAGGCCTGAGGCTTATGAGGTTTCTAGGTTGTGCGAGTGCAATGATCTGGCTCCCAGAATGTCAAATAAGATGTAAGGGGAATGGAAGCTTGCAAAATGCTGACCTCAGGATTGTGTCAAAGTTCTGGGCTTCATCAGCAGTCCCAGTCCAGATGAGATTTCATCATTGTGGAAGTTAACCGCACTTGGAACATTTTTCTCTTTTATTCCTTCTTCTCTCCTGCTTGCCTTTCCTTTATTTCTTCCTCCATTAAATAAGGAAATGCCTATACAGTCACTGCTATGTGCATAGGAAGCATATTGTGAGGAAAACCCCATGGGCTTTGATTCAGAAGTTCTGAGTTTACAGGCTCTCTGGATTATTTGATTGACACAAATCACCTAACCATTCTGAGCCTCAAGTCTCTCCACCAGCAAAATTGAGGATAAAAATTTCTGTTCTATTTAACTCACAAAGTGTTGGTGACACTCAAATGAGATTTTATGTGTGACAATACTTTGTAGAATGTAAACAAGTTCACCTACTGTATGGGAGGCAGCATTTTAGATGCTGTGGGAATACAGAGAGGAATAAACCAGCCCAGGGTTTTAAGATGAGCATAAAGGCAAATGCATGAGAAACTGTTACTATTGATGCATTAACAAATGACCCCAACATTTAACAGCTTAAGACAGCAATAATTTTATTATATTATTTTATATAATATTCATCATGTTTTATTTTATTATATATCAGATTCTGCAGGATTGGATGGGTGATTTCAACTGAGGTCACTTAGCTGTACTCAGGAGGGCTCAAGAGGGCTTCACTTGCATGCCTGGTACCTTGGTGGGAGTTACTGAAAGACTGAGATCATCTGGAACTATCTTCCAGGACATCTACATGTAGCCTCTTCAGCATGCTGATCTCAAGCTCTTGAATCTCTTATATGGTGGCTGGCTTGCCCCATTGCAAGGGTCATAAGTGGAAATTGAAGGCCATTTAGAATGTAGACTCAGAAGTCACAAAATGTTACTTCCACAACAATTAGAAATTACAAATAAAACCAATCAATATTGAAGGGAGAGGGATGAGGTTAGGCTTTGTATGTAAATGTGGAAGCAACAAGGTCACTTTCTAGAAGAGCATAGGATGATGTTATTGCTAGACTTGGAACATGCAACTGCTATCTTGCTTCTGATGGCTATAATGATTCACACCCCTCTCAAATGGAAAAAATACTCTCAACTCCCTCTCTAAAGGACCCCAAAGACTTGTACCATTTGGGGCATTGGCTCAAAGTCTAGGATCTTACCATCTAAGTCAGGTTGAGGTACAGATGAAGCTCTTTGAGTACAGATTCTTGGGTACATCTCCCCAAGTATAGTTTTCAACCTGAATACCTAAATCTAAAGAGACAAATGATATAACTCCCTTGCACTCAATATATGAAGGTAAGGCAGTGATAGGATAACTGCAATAAGGATTACCATTTGTAAGGATGGAGGAGTTGGAAAGCACATAGTGATCACTGGTCAATAGCAATTTTCATATCCAGCTGGGCTCATGTCGTTAACTCCTCAATTAAAACTTGTTACTGCTTCTTTGTTTCTTCACTCTACCCTTTGAGCTCTTGATTCTTCCCAAATCATCCTTACTTTTCCATAAAAATTGTAGATTCTTTTTGAAGCTGATTTCCTTCCCATATTTCAGGGATCTAAATGTCTCTCTTACTCTGCATTGTCTCTAACCCATTTTGTCTAACCTGGTCATGTTTGTGACACTACAATTACTTTAAAAATTATGTGGGTTTTACAGTTAAGTTTATTGGTTGTTGACCACATTAGATAAAAGCCACACTTGCAAATATTTTTGACAGTGTCTTCTTTAGCTTGAATTCCCAAACAGGCTCCTAGGGATTTTTAGAATTTCTATTGTCTAACAGAGAAGGTCTGTGAGGTACATCTTTAAGACTATAGAAACTCTTTTGTCTTTCTGAGAAGTCCTCAAGGCAGCATTTTAAATATGTATGAAGTCTTAAGAAAGGGTTTACAGTTATACCCTTCATTTCATGGGTCCGCATTTTCTGGCTAGTCTGCAGGAGTTGATCTTTGCATTGAGAACCTCTCTTATTTTGGAATTTTCTGCTAGAAAACATTGAGAATAAAAAATGTTTTGTATTTGAATCCAACAAATCTTGGCTTCTATCTTCTATATACTTTCTTTAAATTCTGCTTGAAAACAGAATCCCTTCTTTACTTAATCTATGAACTATCCATGCACCTATGCATGCATTATGACATGCAATTAAGAGAAACCAAAGGATCGTTCAAATTTCTGCCCGGACACCTCAGTAGTTGGATTCACCAGTTTATTAAATAGATTTTCTACTTTCTATATTACTGCATGTGAAAAATTTCTAAAATTTTCTGCCACTAGATATTAGGTTGGTGCAAAATTAATCGTGGCTTTTGCCATTACTTTAATGGCAAAAACCACAATTACTTTCTCATCAACCTAATAACAAAGGTAGCTTTTTTTTCAGCTTCCAGTATTTTCCCCTAAACTCCTACAGTAGTTTTCTTGAGTTTTGGTTCCACTAAAAGTCTCCTTAAGGTTCTCCTATCTTCCTTCCTAGACACAGTCTCAAAGCCAATTCCACATATTTTATATTTTTTTATAGTAACACTGCATTTCCAGTACCAACTTCTTTTCAAGTTACTATTACTGCATGATAACCCAACATTTTGTAAAATAATAATTAATTTGTAAATGTCTAATGGATTCTATATGTCAGAAGTTTGGTCAGGGCTTGTCTTGGGAATTCTTCTAATGTTAACTAAAGTCACTCAATGACACTCAGCTAGTTTATGCACCGCTCTTAAGGGTCTAAGATGGATTCACTCACATGTCTAGTGCTTTGGCAGAGGTGATTGGAAGGCTGGACACATATGGGATCCATGTGGGCACATGTGGTCTCTCCAGCATGGTGGTCTCAGGGTTACTATACATTCTGCAGGCAGCTGGATTCTCCTAGATAATTGGTTCTCAATGGGTGGTGGTGGTGGGGGTGTGCATAATTCTATCCTCCAAGGGTTTTTGGCAATGTCCAGAGATATTTTTGGTTGTCACACTGGTGGGGGGCTGGGGAGTCAGGGGAGAGGCACTACTGGCATCTAGTTGGCAGAGGTCAAGGATGCCACTAAACATCCTGCAATGCACAGAATAGCCCCCACACCCAACCCACAAATAATTATCTTGCCCCAAATGCCAATAGTGTCAGGTTGAAAAGCTTTGTCCTAGAGCAAGTATCTCAAGAGAACTAAGTAGACACTGTATAGCCCTTTCTGACCTAGTCCCAAAGACATACAGCATCAGATTCAGACTGGATTTAAAGGAAGAGTAATTAGACTTCTCTTCCTGATAGGAGGTGGAGAAGTCACATTACAGAAGAGCATGTGGGATGGGGAATATTGTCACAACCATCTTTAGAAAATACAATCTGCTGCAGGAACTGTCAGGGAAATATGAATGTGATCAGTGCCATGAAAAGTGGTAAGCATAATGCGTTAAAGATGCAGGAGGATCTGTCACTTCTAGTTGGAGAGATAAAATGGGGTTTCCTGAAAACAGGGCAATTAAACAATTTTTTTAAAGTGACAATTGAACCTTGAAAGAAAGGTAGAGCTTTTAAATATGTAATTGAAGCAAGAACATTCTAGGCAGTGGGAACAATATAATAAAGGTATCAACATTCAGGAATTAATGAACTATGGCCCTTGGGCCCAATGCAGCCTGCCACTTAATTTCTAAGTAAAGTCTACTGGAACCCAACTCCACTACTCAATGTGTGGAGTAGTTGACCACAGAGACCATATGGCCCAGAAAACTTAAAATATTTACTGTGTGGTCCTTTATGGAATAGTTAAAGAACTATCCATGGACTAGTTCTTTAATTCATTTCCTGCTTCAACAAATAATTTGTTAAGTGCATGCCATGTGCCAGAAAGTGTGTCAGATGTTTAGTGTATGCTGGTGAGCAAAACAGACATCCTCCCTATCATGGAAGGTACTTTTCACAGTTTCAATATTTGAGAAGTATGAAGAAATTAGCAAGGTCTTATGTTTAAAAATACTAAAATACTTAGGAAGATTGAACCTGAGAAGGCCTTTATCAAGATTAAAACTTATCAGGCAAGACCCACCAGATGAGAAAGAACCAACCATGAGATGCGAATGTCAGAGATAAGATTTATTGGGAACATGAAGGATATACACAAAGTTCCTAATCAGGAAGGACCTTAGCTTGAAAGAGAAAGTGAAAGGTGGCCAGTGTCGGTGGGGTGTAGTGAGCGAGGTAGAAAGTGTGATGGATGAGGTTAAAGGCAGACATGGATCAGGTCTTGGTGAGTCTTACAGGCCATGAAAAGGAGGACCCCACTGTAATTGAAAACCATTTGAGAATTTTGAGAAGAATGAAACAAAGCAATTTTCTTAAAGAAAAAGAAAGAAAACTGGAAGAAAGAAAAGGAAGATTGAGAGAGGCTTAGATAGGGAGTGCATAAGAAAGAAACTGAAGGATAGTTAAGGCAGCTTATAAAGGTACCAAGCAAAAAATTATGGTACCCTGATATAGAAACTGTTCTTCTCCAACTTTACTGTGCCTATGTTCTTCTGGGAATCTTGTCAAAATGCAGAAACTAATTCAGTAGATACGGGATGGAGCCATGCTGCAATGCTCCTGGTCCACTGACCACACACTAACAGGGGCCTAGTGGTAAAGACATATCAAGCGAGTTTTAAAAAAAATATATTTATTATTCGAATACTTTACCATGACCAGAAGTCTTAAAGTAAGTTTCCAACACAAAATCATGCAAAAGAGAAAATCCAACCCAGGAACTTTCAACCACTGTAAATAAATCAGCACTGAGTGAGAAAACCTTTTGCAGAGCTTCAAATATGAGGCATAATCTGGGACCTTGAGTCTAAGAAAAGAGTGAAATTCCAGCCAGTTAATGAGGAAGCACCCAGAGGATGATCAATATTATTAGTTTTTCGAACAAGATTTTATTGAGCAAATCAAAATGAAGAAGAGATGGTCTCTGCCTTAACAAAAAGTTATGTGGGCCAGCCGCAGTGGCTCACCTGTAATCCCAGCACTCTGGGAGGCTGAGGTGCCTGGATCACCTGGGGTCAGGAGTTTGAGAACAGCCTGGTTAACATGGTGAAACCCAGTCGCTACAAAAAATATACAAAAACTAGCCAGGTGTGGTGGCACACACCTGTAATCCCAGCTACTCGGGAGGCTGAGGCAGGAGAATTGCTTGAACTGGGGAGGCAAAGGTTGCAGTGAGGTAAGATCATGCCGTTGCACTCCAGCCTGGGTGACAGAGCGAGACTCCATTGCAAAAAAAAAAAAAAAAAAAAAAAAAAAATCAGTGTATTTGTGAACAGATAGATGTAAAATTTTAATATATTATGAAAGGCATTTCCACAGGGGTATGGTCAGGATATCATGGGCTCACCCAAGGGGGACAGCTACTTATAACTACCTTGTACTTCGTGGAGGTACAAGGAAAAATCTCTAGAATGATATTGAAAGGATGAGTAGGAGGCAGAGGACAAAGGAAGAGAAGGATGTTCCAGAGAGAGGAGCCAGTCCAGAGTTTGAGAGAGTGTAATGGGAGACACCTGCCACTTTTTTCTATGTAAGAACTCATAGAATTGACTGTCAGAAGTGTCTTGTCAGACTTCAGACTGAGGTATAGTGTACATAGGGTCATTAATTCGGGTCAATTAAAACCAACAAGAATCTCTTAATCTGTTAGTATGAGCCTGAGCATAATAGAGACTTAAGAGGAGAGATCATATTATTAAATAACAATAACTAATATCTGATGGAACTTGCAACACATGAAGACACTTGAGCCCAGAGAATGAATATGACCAGTTCATAACTTGCCAAAGGTCCCCAAGCTCATCTGTGGAAGAAACAGAATTCCAGCCTGTCTTGTCCCACTATAGAGAATGCCTTTGCTGAAACTTGCAGTTTATTTAGAGAAAAAAACCAATACACCTGAAACAATTAAAGAGAGGTACGAAATCAACATTACAGTCATAAGCTAGATTGCACTGCAGTTTCAAAATGAAAATTGCTTTATCATTTTTCTTCTGATAAAAACAATGCTTCCTCTAGGTAAAACAATTCAAACCTTATAGGACTGTGTAGTGCAAGAGATGAACATTCCCTATAATCCCATTGCTCTACCCAGTGCCGGAAACAGCTACTTATAACTACCTTTAAGCTTAAGCTTATATGTGCACCATATCACAAAAAGAAATAAGCTTTTAAAAAGTTGGATCTTTTGGCTTAGGATTGACTTGGCGATGTGGGCTCTTTTTTGGTTCCATATGAACTGTAAAGTAGTTTTTTACAATTCTGTGAAGAAAGTCATTGGTAGCTTGATGGGGATGGCGTTGTCCAAAGCTGGAGGCATCACGCTACCTGACTTCAAACTATACTACAAGGCTACAGTAACCAAAACAGCATGGTACTGGTACCAAAACAGAGACATAGATCAATGGAACAGAACAGAGCCCTCAGAAATGATGCCACATATCTACAACTATCTGATCTTTGACAAACCTGACAAAAACAAGAAATGGGGAAAGGATTCCCTATTTAATAAATGGTGCTAGGAAAACTGGCTAGCCATATGTAGAAAGCTGAAACTGGATCCCTTCCTTACACCTTATACAAAAATTAATTCAAGATGGATTAAATACTTAAATGTTAGACCTAAAACCATTAAAATCCTACAAGAAAACCTAGGCAATACCATTCAGGACACAGGCGTGGGCAAGGACTTCATGTCTAAAACACCAAAAGCAATGGCAACAAAAGCCAAAATTGACAAATGGGATCTAATTAAACTAAAGAGCTTCTGCACAGCAAAAGAAACTACCATCAGAGTGAACAGGCAACCTACAGAATGGGAGAAAATTTTTGCAACCTACTCATCTGACAAAGGGCTAATATCCAGAATCTACAATGAACTCAAACAAATTTACAAGAAAAAAACAACCCCTTCAAAAAGTGGGCAAAGGACATGAACAGACACTTCTCAAAAGAAGACATTTATGCAGCCAAAAGACACATGAAGAAATGCTCATCATCACTGGCCATCAGAGAAATGCAAATCAAAACCACAGTGAGATACCATCTCACACCAGTTAGAATGGCCATCATTAAAAAATCAGGAAACAACAGGTGCTGGAGAGGATGTGGAGAAATAGGAACACTTTTACACTGTTGGTGGGACGGTAAACTAGTTCAACCATTGTGGAAGACAGTGTGGCGATTCCTCAGGGATCTAGAACTAGAAATACCATTTGATCCAGCCATCCCATTACTGGGTATATACCCAAAGGACTATAAATCATGCTGCTATAAAGACACATGCACATGTATGTTTATTGCGGCACTATTCACAATAGCAAAGACTTAGAACCAACCCAAATGTCCAACAACGATAGACTGGATTAAGAAAATGTGGCACATATACACCATGGAATACTATGCAGCCATAAAAAATAATGAGTTCATGTCCTTTGTAGGGACATGGATGAAACTGGAAAACATCATTCTCAGTAAACTATCGCAAGGACAAAAAACCAAACACCGCATGTTCTCACTCATAGGTGGGAATTGAACAATGAGAACTCATGGACACAGGAAGGGGAACATCACCCTCCTGGGACTGTTGTGGGGTTGGGGGAGGGGGGAGGGACAGCATTAGGAGATATACCTAATGCTAAATGACGAGTTAATGGGTGCAGGAAATCAACATGGCACATGGATACATATGTAACAAACCTGCACATTGTGCACATGTACCCTAAAACCTAAAGTATAATAATAAAAAAATAAAATAAAATAAAAAAATAAAAAATAAAAAGTTGGATCATACTATATATAATGTTATGTAATCTATTTTTTCCCTCCACACACCATGGAACTATTTGCAGTGAAAACTGTACTTATATTCTTCCTAAACCCTTATAATGATGCATCTAGTTCTTTGAGATTGATAATTTTTTGGCCATTTGATACCATCTAGCTCCATGTAATTAAAGCACAGTTACCTGAGAGTACTAAAATTGATCATAATGTTATTTTCCTTTTCCTTTGTTTTGTTTTGTTTTGTTTTGTGTTGAGTTGAAGTCTTACTCTGTCACCCAAGCTTGAGTACAGTGGCTCAATCATGGCTCACTGCAGCCTGGAACTCCTGGGCTCAAGTGATTCTCCCACCTCAACTTCCTGAGTATCTGGGACTACAGGTGCATGACACAATGCCTGGCTGTTTTTTTTATTTGTTTATTTTTAGAGATGGAGTCTTGCTATGTTGCCTGGGTTGGTCTCAATCTCCTGGGCTCAAGTGATTCTCCTGCCTTAGCCTCACAAGTTGTTAGGATTACAGGCATGAGCCACTGTGCCCAGCTATAATGTTATTTTGGCAATCATTTTCTCTTATCATCCTTGCCAATAGGCCATAGTTTAGTCATATGACAGGTTAGTGCCACTACCTACCTCCTCAGCACATGGCCCATCATTTAAAAAATCATTGTGTGTGTGTGTGTGTGTGTGTGGCACATATTTGTATCTAAATAAACCATATATATATTTAGATACAAGTATGTGCTATATATATATAATGATTTTATATATAATGATTTCAAATGGCTGGATTTATTGCACATACTTGTATCTAAATAAACCATATGGTTTATTTAGTATGTGCAATAAATTTATCCATTTGAGGTATACGGTGTTTGATCAGCTCTGACAAATGTATATGGTAATGTAAGCACCAGGCCATTCAAAATATAGAATACTTCCATTAACCCCAAAGTCCCACCTTCCTCTTTGCATTTGATACCCTTCTCCCATCCCCACCTCCAGACAAACATTGATCTACTTTCAGTACCTATAATATTGCCTTTGCGAGAATGCCAAATTAACAGCACCATAAAGCACGCAGTCTCCTATGTCTGGCTTCATTCACTTGGCGTAATGCTTTTGAGCTTTATCCATGTTGTTGTGTGTGTCAGTTGCTTGTTGCTTTTTATTGCTGAGTAGTACTCTCTTGTGTAAATATCTCACACTTTATCTATTCACCAGCTGATCCACATTTGGAGAGTTTCAATTTTTTGGCTGTTATGAATAAAGCTTCTATGAACATTCACATACGGACCTTTGTATGGACACGGTTTACATCTCCCTTATGTAATGTCTAGGAGTGGAATTGCTGGGCTTAACACTGTATGTTTAACTTTATAGGAAATTGCCAAAGTGTCTTCCAATGTGGCTGCAGATTTTGCCTGCCAGATTCTCAGTGACACTTGGTAACATCAGTCTTTGATTTTAGCCATTCTAGTGAGGTTTAGTGTACTGCCTTGTGACCTTACTTTGCATTTCCCTGATGACTCATGATATGGAACATGTATGTTTTCATGTGCATATTGGCCTACCACATGTCTTCCTCTTTGGAAAAGTAAGTCCTTTCTGTATTTTTAAAAATGAGTTGTTTGTAAGTTTTCTTTATGTGTACCTGATACATATCCTTTATTGGGTACACACATCTTTGATATTTTCCTATAGCTTTTGGATGGTAGCTTATATTTTTCTTTTTCCTGCTCCAGCCAGTGGAGGTTTGGTGGAGAAGGGCTGATGAGTAGATGTGGCCTCCCTTGAGTCTAGGGCCCGGGGATCCTGACTGTCCTGCTGGCCTACATTTGACCTTTAAGATTGTGAAAATTCCAGGGTTTTTTCTTCTTATCCACTTTAGTAACTACCACCTGCTTTTGCTCCATGCTCTGCTATAGAGCAGAAACACTTCTTGCATCCTGTCTCTCCTTGGAGGTGTTTTGTACCATTTGAAATTCAGTTCAAAGGGTGGTTTTGTGATTGCAAGTTTCTTATAGGCTAACTTTATATATATGTATATATGTATGGTTATACATATATATGGTTATATATAAAAATATAACATATATGGTTATATATATAAAATACAACATATATGGATATATATATATATATATATATATATATGGCTTTACTGTTGTTGTTGTTCCAAAATCCTCTTGCTCCTTTCTATATCTTAAGCAGAAGTGGAACTGCCTGCCTCCACCCTTGCTCTTAATATGACAAAGGTCTCCATTGATGGCATTATTGGTTGGTCAGTCCTTTTATCCTGTGTAAGCCCACTGAGACCATTGTGGCCTGGGCTTTAAGGTAGTCGAAGCTAGAGCTTGAGCATTTCCATTGCCTTCATTATGAGTGAGCTCTTGCCAGTGCAGAAGGCATTTCTGCTAGTTTTCCTTGCCTTTCTCTCCAGCACCACCGGGAAGTATCTTTTCCTCATCCTTGCTAAAGGTTTTTCAAAAGCCCCCGTATATGATTGCTCTCCTTTCCATTCCACTCTTCTTTTAGTTTCTTACAGCTCTGTCCTCTGGACACTTAACACACATCCTTCTAAGACTTGTTTTTAAGATAGTATGTCTCTCACCAAAGGCTCAATTCCTTGTGCAAATGGTCCTAACTGAGATGGATACTCTCAATTCTGTCCATCTCAGAGAGCGATAATCACTCCTTCCTATACACGTGGCTGAGATGTTCAAGAGTAGTCCTAGCCTCTTCCTCAGTGGGTGTATTAACTAGGCTCTGACTGCCAACTCCTGTGACTCATACCCTCCAAGGCCCAGGTTCATTAGCTCTGATATGTTGGGATTCCCAAAATGAACTCTCAAGTTATGCCTTATTTCAGGAATCCTGGCTACCAATATTAATACTCTACCCTCAGATGTTCACACTCTCCTTCCAAGGTGCTGTGTTTGTATCTAAACATGTTGTTCCTGCATTTAGCTGAAGGTTACGGCTTGCAATCGATTATCTGATATCAGTGCTGGCCGAATGTCCAATTCAAGCTGATTCAAGATAGTGAGTTCCCTTTCACCTTACCCCTATTTAACGCTGTGATCCCTTGAAACATACTCTGAGCGCATTTGCTTTCCAATAAAAGTAAACAAAGAAAAAAAACCCTAATAGATGACTTATTGTTTTAGAAAAGCTCATGCACTGACATGACAGACCCACTATGGCCATCATCACTGAGGCTGGGGCCATCTGCATTCAGATCATGGCAGTCACTGGTTGATGAGAACATAGCTCTTACGGGATTTCAGATGTGGCTATGAGGTCTGATAGACATGGCCATAAAATCTTCACCTCTTGCCTTCCAATACTACCTTGAGACAAGCTTACCAACAAAGTATTTGTCACTGAGTTGTAAAATTGTGACAGTGTAGCTTATTGATCCATTGTCTTGTTGGATATTATTAAACATGAGATATGGGGTTATTTCCTTCATTCCTTCCTTCCTTCATTCCTTCCTTCCTTCCTCCTTCTTCCTTCTCTCCCTTTCTCCCTCTCTCCCTTCCTCCCTCCTTCTCTACTTCCTTCTCTCCTTCCTTCCTTCTCTTGCTTTCTCCCTTTCCCTCCTTCCCTCCTTCCATCCTTCTCTCCTTCCTTCCTTCTTTCCTTCCTTCCTTCCTTCCCTCCTTCCTTCCCTCCATCCTTCTTTCCTTCCCTCCATCCCCCACTCCCTCCTTCCTTCCTCCCTTCCTCTCTCCTTCCCTTTGCAGAAATTTACAATGCTCTCTATATGAAATTGGTTATATTCTGTCTCTGGGCTGTAAAACAGTTAGATTGCCACCTCTTTCTATTCTTCCTCCTCATGAAAAGAGAATGACACTTTAAGACACCTTTATAACTAGTCTACAGAACACAAAGCCCAATCTTCCAAAGGATGCCTGTCCCATTTAGGGTTAATAACCCTGCATTTATTAAGGACAGGGCCACAAAGTCCCAAATCCCCACCTCTTACAACTCAGAAACACTAACTTGAAGAACATCCTGGTTGACTTGGGAAATATATTTTCCTGAGACCAGTGGTTTGTGAAATATGTTCTCCAATTGGCTGATCTCTTGCACAGTTGTTTGTCATAATCAGATTTTGAGGCCGTATATCTCCCTTCAAGTGATGATTGTGCTATAACCTCTGGCTCCATCCACATTTCTGGTTTTGGTAGAGCAGATCTCAGCAATGAATGAAAACCGTAGCTGCCTTATCAAATAGCAGCAGTACTTGTTTTGTCTAATAGTGCTGGAAATTAGTTTTTCAGGCACTGATCTTGACAGGTCAGCTGTCAAAAGTGGGTGTCTGCGGCCATAAATTCATCGATCCTGTAAACAAAATTCTGTCTGCAAAATACAAGGGGAAGTCAGAGTAGACTCACTCATGTACAAATGAAATGGTCTGGAGCTGTATGACTAAGTGTCGGGACTTCTTTGGGTAAAAGCTTTTTCTGGCTTCCCACTTATCAAGCCCATTGGCCTCATTTGGCTTTTATTGACTGAAACATTTTCCTGAGCATTCAGAGTGGGGAGCGCCAGACCCCCTCAGGATGGGGGGAGGGATGCAAGTCTCTCCTAATTTTGGGTGACTACAAGGCTGGTGATCCATTTAAAGCCTTCATTTACATAAAAAATTCCACTGGATTATTTCATGTGAACTGTGTTTTTCTATGTTCTGGCCTTATATTTTGGATTGCAGACGGATGGCCTTGCCCAGAAATGATGGAGGTTTACCACTCTTGTCTTAAGATTTGGGCAAGATCACACAGTTTTGTGGAAATGGGGAGATTCACTCAGCCTGGAGCACTTGGCTTCTGTCTGATGTGAGGGAATAATAAACTTTCCTACCCAATATGAAGGATCCTGAATCCTGAAACATAGTTGCACTTTGATGTGTTTGAAAGGCAGAATTTTGATTTTTTGCTTTGAAGTATTTTTTTTTCTTGCTTTACCAGGGTACAGGATGCCTAAAGGCCAGGGAGAAGTCTGTATTAAAGCAAAACAAAACAAAAATACTTTTAATTCCTAACCACTTTTAGATGAAGAGAGAAGCATGATAATAGGCTTGGAAGAATTTTTTTTCCTTCATGAAATTCCATTTTAATTTACGTGGCCTTCTCGTATTAAGGTTGTCTGAATATTAACTAAAATGATTTGAAACTGCTCCTCTTTCTCAGCGGAGAAAGATTACTTGGATTTCTTATCTTCATGGATCTGGGTCTCAGCTGTGGCCACTTCCTATCTCCCAACCCTACAATTTACAGAGCTCCCACCGTCTTGGAGAGATCCTAGAATATGAGATGCTGTGCTGGTCAAACTAGCCATATGCCCCCTCTAGGAGATGAGGCACCCCTAGACCAAAATTCCTTATAGCCAAAGCACTGATTTATTGGGTTCTGACTCTCAGATTGGCCTTGACATACTGACAGGTAATTTGACTCCAATTGCTCCCGCATCATGCAGTTTTGAGTCGTACAAGTGCATGTGATAGGATATTGCTCAATCATCTATGCTAGTTATTTTTATCAAAGCTTATTTTACTTCCTATTAGTGAAAATCCTGTTAAAATCAGGAAGAGGATAAAGAAGGCAATAATGATTACTTATAATTCCATCACCTATATGTAACACATATATCCACGTATCACATTTTAATGTGTCTTCTCCCATTTTTACCACTACTTTTAAAAAAACATAATTGTGGTCATATTGTATACAGTTTTATATCCCGGTTCTTTACTTTGTGATTCTTAATGAAGCTATCTTATAATAGACCGTTTCAAAGTTATTTTCTTCTTTGAGCAGCCCCTCAATTTGGTAGGCAAGGAAGATTTCTATTTCCCATTTCACAGATAAGAAAATAGAATCGACTGGGCACAGTGGCTCATGCCTGTAATCTCAACACATTGGGAGGCTGAGGCCAGTGGATCTCTTGAGCCTAGAAGTTTGAGATCAGCCTGGGCAACATGGCAAAGCCCCATCTCTACAAAAAATAGAGAAAAATGTGTAGGATGTAGTGGTGCACTCCTGTAGTCCCAGCTACTTGGGAGACTGAGGTGGGAGGATCACTTGAGCCCAGGAGGCGGAGGATGCAGAGAGCCATGATTGTACCACTACATTCCATCCTGGACAACAGAGTGAGATCCTGTCTAAAAAAAGAAAAGAAAAGAAAAGAAAATGATGGAATCTCAGTAAAGTTTACTTTATTGAAAAAATATTGACTCTTTCTATGTTTCAAGCACTGTGCTGTCAAGTGCTATCTAAGTTCACTCAGGTAAGTGGTGACAACAATTAGAACATAGGTCTACTGACTCATGAATGTCTGCTAAGTTCACACCTCCAAGTTCCCATCTTCTTCTCCAGTTACAGAAGTTAATGTTGGAGAGGAGAGCCTGGAAGTCGAGGCAAGGTTGGAGATCTTGAGATGGGAATGAGCAAGGCCAGGTCTAGCCCAAGAGCCTGAGGCTCTAGACAGCTTATGAAGACAGAGTTTTGACCCTAGAGAACATGGCAAGAAACCCCAATGCCACAGCTGACTCACTGACTTAGGCCAAGAGTAGAAGGAACTGGAGGTCCTTCTATTTCATTTCTATTGCAGATTTGCATAAATCATGGATATTGGGCTGAACATTCATTAGTTGTGATAAATGTGTCATTCTAATGTTATATCTTAATGGGAAAAACTGGCTTACGGATATATTGACATTTTCTGTACAATATCTACAACTTTTCTGTAAATCTAAAACTATTCTAAAGTGAAATCTTATTTCAACAAAACAAGTAAGAGTTTACCAGACCCAGAAGAGGAGAAAGGGCATTCCAGGCAGAGAAAAACTAGATACAAGTATCAAGAGGGAATGTGGTGTGCCTGAGAAAGGAGGAGGGATTTTGGGGATTTTAGTGTACTGTAACTACATAAACTAAAGTGAGGTTGAGAGTCAGGATTGCCTCTGGATGAGGAAGGCTTTTCTTTTAGGCCAAGCTTAAAAGTCTTAGGATTTATTCTGTAGGAAAAAGGAATTCATTAGAATATTTTAATTAATATAGTTCATATTTGAGTTTATTTATTGTAAGGGTACCCGTTTGCCTATTGAAGGATGTGCTATGAGAGAGAGGTTGAGAGTAATGAAACCAATGAGAAAGCTGTTGCAAAGGTCTAGGGGGACTGAGGTGGTGCCTCCTGGAGCCAAGCAGTGAGTCAGAAGCAGAGAATGATGTTCAGGGCTTCATCCCAACTGTTTCTTCCTGCCTCCATCCTCCATTCTAATTTCTGATTATAATCCCAGTAGAAAGACAGGTAAAGCCTTGTTGATCAAGATGCACAGAGCCCCATTCCACTCATCCAAGCCAAGACAGTAGAGAATTAAGATGCCCCTTCACTGTACCAGGAAGGTTTGGCAGCAGATGCTAGGAATCTGGGTCCTGGTGCAGGATAAGAGTATTGAGTGTCTGGAATGTTCACATCATCATTAGAGCAAGATGTCTTCTGTTATGACTCTATGAGCCATTGGGATGGTCAAGAAGACCTCTATAACTTCACCCACACCCAGGAGAAGTAGTAGCACACACATCAGGGCTAAGCAGCTCCAGCACCTGGGCTAAGCAGTTATGGGAGTGCAGATGCAGGCACCCCAAACAAATATCCACTCCTGCCCCAGTGAGTCCATAGTAGAACATCCAAAGAATAGAGGCAATCAACGCCTTGGCCCCATTTGTCTGAATTTGTCCTCTTCTCTCTGACAAACATTTTAATCCAGCTGTAGGAACCAATTGTGCATCTTAATGCAATTTCTCTCTTCCCTTCCTTCCCCCTCCCCCTCCCCTCCCCTCCCTTCCCCTCCCTTCCCCTCCCTTCCCTTTTCTTTCTTTCTTTCTCCCTCCCTCCCTCCCTCCCTTTCTTTCTCTCTCCGTCCCTCCCTCCCTTTCTTCCTCCCTCCCTCCCTTCCTTCCTTCCTTCTTTCCTTCTTTTTTTTTTTTTTTTTTTTTTTTTTTTTGTCAGGGTCTCACTCTGTTGCCCAGGCTGGAGTGCAGTGGCACAATTGCGGCTCCCTGCAGTCTTGACCTCCTGGTCTCAATCGATCTTCCTACCTCAGTAGCTGGGACTACAGGTGTATGCCACCACATCTGGCTAATTTGTTTTTATTTTTTATAGAGGTAGTATTTCACCATATTGCCCAGGCTGGTTTTGAACTCCTGGACTCAAGCGATTCACCTGCTTTGGCCTCCCGAAGTTCTGGGATTGCAGGCATAAGCCACAGCTCCCAGCCTATTTCTTAAGATCCAATGGAGAAATAGCCATGATTTTTGCTTTTTTTTTTTTTAACTGTATCATTACCCAAAGTGTGGCATTTTGGTATCTTCGAGGTCTTTAAGCAGAATTTTGGGTAGATCTTCACTTGTTCTTTATCTCGATGCCCCCAAATTAATTAGTGGTGGTGGTGGTGGGTGGTTCTTTGGGGTACATGGCCATGTTTTTTACTAATTTATTTACTCATCACGCCAAGGCATCCTATTATTTAGGATGGAGTGGGTCTTGGTGGGCATCATGTCCAAGGTGACAACAGGAAATTCCAGGTTTCTTTAAAACTGACTCTGGAACTCCATCTCTTATTCTTATGGTTTTACTTTATATCTCAGAGTTGTTGTCTCTTCCAGGAGGAATGACTTCTCAGGTTCTATGGCCTTATAGTCAGGGCTCAGTGTACAGACCCTGCTGCAGATGTCAGGACCATGGGAAATGTTGAGAGAGTAGAAGCATTCTTAAGTGGAACAGTTGGTGGTTCCTTTAGGGCCCCTAGTAGCACTTTTCCACTGGGGTTCTTCTTCTCTTCAGGTTAACTAGGGGGTCTTATGGATTTTCCCTGACAACAGTATATACTGCCTGTGGCAGTTTGACCCTTTAGCCCCCTGCTATTTAAATTGTGGTCCATGGATTAGCAGCAGCAGCAGCAGCCGCAGCATCACCTGGGAGCTTGTTAGACATGAATAATCTCAGGCCCCAGAATCAGAAAGTGCATACAAAATCCCTGGGTGATTTGTGTGGATATCATAGTTTGAGCATCATGGCTTTAATCTATACCAGTGGTTCACAATTCTGGCTGTGCATTAGAATCACCTGGGGAGCTAAATTATCCATCTCTAGTCCACTACAGACCAATTAAATAAGAGGCTCTGGGGGTAGGGCCCAACTGTCAGTACATTTTATTATAAAGCCCCCTTAAGAGATACTAATATGCAGCCAAGTTGGAGGCCCAGTGACCTAGAAGAGCAGGAGTTCTCAACCTTGGCTGCAATATCAGGAGCACTCAGGAGGCAATAACACTTCCTATGCTCAGGCCCTGAGATCCTGATTTAGTTGACTTGAGATGGGGCTGAGTATCTGCATTTTGTTATGTCTTCCCCATTAATAGTCGAGAATCATTTCCGAGACAAAAGTTTTGTCACTGTACAGACCCTGCAAGGATGCAGGGAGGGGAAGCAGTCTCATGAACAACTGTGTCTCCTCATTGTTTCTGAGCCAAGGTAGGTTCTCCTTGACCACCTTAGGGTGACTGTCAGAGATGCATCTGGCTATTGGATATACTCTGCAGGCTTAAGAGAATGTAGCAGATTCAGAGCACATTTACTCTGCCATTAGCCTCTACGTGCCTATCAAGGAAAATGAGGGCGCTGGCACCACAGTGAAAACAGGCAGGAAGCTCTTGACCCTGCTTGCCATAGGCACCAGGGTGCAAGACAAGCTGTACACTTGAGAGTTTGCTACTTGCTTTACTGCTGAGCTTCATCCTACCCATGGAGGGAGCAATGGCTGAACTCAAGGGCCTTGTGGCCTGGGCAAGTCAAAGGAGTCATTAAAGAAAGAGGGTATTTTGCAGGCATCACAGTGACATGGCCTCTGTGGGTGAACAGAATAAAACTGGACATAAACATTTGTTCTAGAGACAGGTTCTCACCGGTTGGTTTCATTTTAGGGCTGTGCTGAGCTCTAGAGATCCAGGCGAGCTGAAGGAGGACATGTAACTCTGTCTTCCATATATCTATTCTCTTTAGGGTTTTAAAATGGCTCTGGGTCTCTGGGAACTCCAGGGGACTACTGTTCACCTACCTGCCTAATTCAGGATCCCAGTGTAGGAGCCGAGGTCCTAAGGTGTGCACAGGTGCCAGTTCCATCCCTCACAATCTTTATTTTTCCTTCACAGTTGGCGACATGGGACTCAGAGAAGGGCTTGAATGGCAGCTTGCAAGAGAGGCCCATGGGCAGCCGCCTCCAAGGATTGACTCTCAAAGTGGTGACTGTCTTGGTATGATCATGGGGACATTCTGGGAGCTACACCATCCAGGCTGTTGAATCAGAGGCTGCTTTCTGTTTAATGCTGGGTTTGGGGAGAAGAGAATCTTGAGGAGTTTTGTGAGCTTTCATAAGGCCTTTCATTTAAATAATTGTGTGAATAATGAAAGGAAGAGTGAGATTGAAGTTTCTGCCCCAGGACCTCTGTGCCTTCCAAAGGAAGTCCCTGAGCTGCTCTAGAAAAGGACTTCTCATCCACAACCTCCTCTGAGGACCAGAGGGTGCCCAGCTGCTCCACTTGTTCTTGGATGTAAACTGGATCTTGACCCACTACTGGTCCTTAGGAGAGTGGTTCTGGTAGCCAGAACCCCAAGATAGATGCTGGAGGAGGACATTCTCTTAGCACCCAACACCACTGATGGGCTCATGTGACACAAGTTCAGAATGAAGACCATTTGGTAGTTGCAACTTTTCTGCATGGGTGTCCTGGAATCATAGACTTTTGCATTTGTAAGAGACTTTAAAAGCATCTTCCTTTCAATTGATTTTTTTCAAATTTTTATAAAAACAGCAGGAGATATTATAGATTTGCCTCTTATTGGCTGGGTCACACATGCCCAAATGTCCCTTCTGTCCCAGCATTCCCTTGGCTCAGAAACCTTTGGCAGCAGTATTTCTGCATTCCCTGTTTGCACACTACAGATAAGCTTTACACCCTATTTCCCAACACAACTAAATTAATGAGCTATACTCCCTGGAGCTGTTTGCCAAAGGCCCCTTGTTCAGCTTCACACAAGAAGGAAGGGGAATGGTGGGGAATGCTGAGACATTTTTCAGATGACCACTTCCCTCACATGTGGCATAGCACAACATGTGCAGGTGTGAGCATGGCATGGCTTTGAACTCAGAGCTCTGGGTTTGAATTCTGTCCTACCCTTTGACTTCTGGTCTGGCCTTGGCCAGTTAATCCATATCCACTTTATAGTATAGCCAGTAGATACAATGATTTTTCTCTCAATCTAATGTCACAGAGCTTTATCGCCACTTACTATCCTGGATGAGAAGTTGCATGTTTCTTATGTGGGCCTCATATAATTTTGGCATATTCTAAGGATACGGTCCTAGCTCTGCATGGATGTTACAAATGGAGGAAGGAAAACAAACCATGTTATTCAGGGAACTAGGGGTTGGGGCAGAGCCTGGGATAACATAACACAAGACAAATGAATCTCCACTCCTCTGTATGGACCTACTGATTGGAGTGATCACCCTGTGCACTGTTCCTTGAGTGTCCATAAACTGCTTTTAGAAAATGGCAGAGAAGTTGAGCCGCGAGTCCTAAATTAGGGAACTGCAAATGTTCTAATCAGATATTTCTCTCTAACATTACACTGGAAATATGTGTTGATGAACCTGTTATTTAATTGGAGAACCTTCATTCTGTTGTCCTCAGGAAGAGCCTTTCGTGATGGTGGCTGAGAACATCCTAGGACAGCCCAAGCGCTACAAAGGATTCTCCATAGATGTCCTGGATGCACTGGCCAAGGCTCTGGGCTTCAAATATGAGATTTACCAGGCCCCTGATGGCAGGTACGGTCACCAGCTCCATAACACCTCCTGGAACGGGATGATCGGGGAGCTCATCAGCAAGGTAGGTCCCCACAGCAGATCCAGGGGGAGGGGCACCCTAGTCTTCCTCTGGGGTAATATCTAACCTTGACCAATTGCACAGTGGAAACCTTGGGACCAGCTAAACAGACCACAGTTACCATTCTCCCCACACAAAGGCTCTTTTGTCCTCAAATCCCCTGCTACATCCATTTCTGCTCTTGTATCTCCTCGTCTCTGACACTCTATGTTACCTCCCTGCCCATTGCTGTCATTCCTTTGAAGTCTATCATCCACTGTGCCTACTCTGTAGCACACCCTTCAAGGAACCTGCCCCACATTTAGGGTGAGGCAGAAACCTGGTTCCCACCAGGGGTACTGATGAGTGCTCATTCTCCTATCCCTTAGAGACCACAGGTAGGATATTCATACACATGTGTGTATATCTACATTGCTATGTGTTGATGGTGTGGCATCCCCCAGATCGTCATACTCATTTAAATCATACTCTTCTTCCCTCCCATAGAAACTGCATCTTCATCGAAACTCATGGCATGAGGCCAACTTACCATGTCCCCATTCTTGTCATCTCATGACACTGGGTCATTTCCCCATGATCATTTATCATGGTGGCATCTGACTCAAATTCTCCATCTCCATTATTCCTCCTGCCACCATTCTGACAATTTCTGACATCCCTGTGGACAACCCTGGACTCCCAGTACTTTGACCTCCTCCCCTCCAGGGACCTGTGCTGTACTCCACTCCAGTGTTCACCCCTATGCATCTTGTTAGCATCTTACGTGTCACCATCACTGCATGACCACAACAAGTTGTCCTTCTGACTCTTTTGAACCTTTACTCTCACAGCAGAGGCCCTTTGCTTTTTAAGTCTGTAAAGGCAGACACTAGGCTTGTCATTCGTCTGATTTCTGTTAACCTTTTTCAGAAACACCTTTACTATGATAAATTCACATACTATAAAATTTACCCATTTTAGATATACAATTCAATGATTTTTAGTAAAGATACTGGGTTGTGCAACCTTCATTATAATCTAGTTTTAGAATACTTCCATCACCCCATTGATATCTTTCATATCTAATTATAGTTAATGCTATTCCCACCCCCAGCCCTAGGCAACCATTAATCTACTTTCTCTCTTATAGAGTTGCTTCAGTGGACATTTTGTATAAATGGAGTCACAAAAGATGTGATCTTTTGTGTCTGGTTCTTTCCACATAGTGTGTGTATTTGAGGACCATCCTTCTCTGCAGCTTCTGTGCCTTTCTGATACTGCATCCTCTATGGGTGGCCAGACAAACCCCTCCTCTCTTCGTCCCTTGTGACTCCCTCTGTTCTTGATTTTTTTGTTGCATCCTAAGCCTGAATGGATTCTATTATCTATCCTCTTCACTCTAAAATCCAGGTTGCTGCACTCAATTAGAGAAGGAAATTGTGAATCTGTCCAGATTGCTTTAGAAACCCTGTGTGGTCTCCAAAATCAGCTGGGCCCTTCAGTACTGCCAGAATCTTTTAACTTGTCCTTTGTTGGGCTCCTTGGCTGTGTCTCTCAGAGACTGTTTAAAAAGTTTACCTTTCTTCTTGAGCTACCTAAGAATCTTCTATCCTTCCCAACTAAAAAAAAAAAAAAAATGATTGCACTTCTATATTGGGGAAATAAACTGAGACTTTGGGGCATAAAATTGTACTTCTAATTCCTATGAAATTTACATCTGCAAGCACCTGCCATCTCCCACAGAGGGGAGTGTCTCCTGTCCCCTGTCAGTCTGTCCCACTGTCACAGGACAACCCCTCCACCTGTGTCATGAGTTGATTCCTTTGATTCCTTTGTGCCTCCTTTGAACCTTGCTTCGTAAATTAGTTTCCCTTCATTCTGTCTTGTAAGCCTATCCTGCTCCACTAAATCTCTTTTTAAGCCCTAAAATATGCTCCAAACTTTCCTAATCCTAAAAATTGTCCCTGGATGCTAGGGTTTTTAGAAGAGAGGCAAGAACCAGAGATGCCAGTGTGACAAGTGTAAGAGGAGAGTGTTGATAGGGTCACCACCTATTTTCTGTCTTTACTCAAGGTATAGTATTCGATTTCTGTTTAGGACATGAGTATATCTGTCCCTAGCCTACATATTAAACTTTGAAAAAATCCTTCCATATGTGTTTCTCCAGTTTGAGCATGGAGGTTGAATCAGTTGTCACTATTGGTCATTCTAAAAGAGACTGGTTCTGCTGCTGCCTCCCACTTGGAGGGTCAAGAGCCCAGATCATTATGATGACTGCCTTTCAGTGCTCTTGTGACTAAAGGAGGACTCTAGGCCCCATTGTCACCTGGCATCCACCCATCCAGACATGAAGCTCGTAATTGCCCCAAACTTGGCAGTTTCATCCTCACAGTCTGGATCCATCTTAATGGGGTTTCTGTCTGTTTTTAAAATGAAGCCCATTTTCGAAAGCAAACATCTTGGGAGGTAATTTTGAGGTCATAGTAGGGCACGTCTAGAGAGATTCTTCACACCATGGCTTTACCATGGAAGAATAAACCTGTGGGTTTGCAAGCCATGAATTAAGGATGGTGGAAGATAGAAATAAATAGATGACCCCTTTATTCTTTCAGTATTTTACTCTCTGGCATAAAGTCTACATATAAAAAACTCACTGGCTAATATGTTAATGAGGTCTAACATAGTTGTAGAACTCACCAGATAACTTCTGAAGTGTTTTAGAAAAGAGAGAGATCAATGTGGGATAATAGAGTCTGAGAGGTGTGATGAGGAAATGGAGTGTGCCTCTGGTCTTAACATGTAGGGAGGATGTACACAGGCCTAGAAGATAGAAGGGCCTTCTTGGTGGAGGGTAGAGGGAAACATAGGGAAAATAAAAAGAAGATAGCTAAAGTTTGGTAGGAAAACAGCAAAGTGAAGATAAACTATAATTCGTAGAGAAATGAAGATACTTTACTCGGCTCTTTTCTGTAGAAGCGATTTCCTGAAGTTTTTAGAAGAGAGAAACTTGTAAGGTGAAGGAAATAGTAACAGACAACTTAGTGTTGGATTTTCCTTATAATATTCAGACTCTCAGGGTGCCAGCTCTCAAACCCATTCCTCTGAACAGAGCAACTCAAAGGGCAGAGGGTGGACCTTGACCCAGGGCAGAACCCAGCAGTAAGCTGCGGACTGCCATCTAATGAGATGGCTTTGCCTTTCAGAGAGCAGACTTGGCCATCTCTGCCATCACCATCACCCCAGAGAGGGAGAGCGTTGTGGACTTCAGCAAGCGGTACATGGACTATTCAGTGGGGATTCTAATTAAGAAGCCCGAGGAGAAAATCAGCATCTTCTCCCTCTTTGCTCCATTTGATTTCGCTGTGTGGGCCTGCATTGCAGCAGCCATCCCTGTGGTTGGTGTGCTGATATTTGTGTTGAACAGGATACAGGCTGTGAGGGCTCAGAGTGCTGCCCAGCCCAGGCCGTCAGCTTCTGCCACTTTGCACAGCGCCATCTGGATTGTCTATGGAGCCTTCGTACAGCAAGGTACCTTTCTGGTTTCCTGATGCTTGAATAGCTCTAGGGGCCTGGAAGAACTTATCCATTGGCAAAGTTCTCAGGTGCATTTTACCAAAGTCATTCCAAATGCAATTTTACTTAATCTCTAGGACAGTACAAATGTCATGCTGCACCCAATTTCTCTGAATAATATCAGAGAAAAATTAAATGAAACAACAATAAGGAGCTCAACTTCAATTCCTGATTCTCCACTTTAGATAAAATTAACTTTGGAGTTCTGCTTTGCACTTTTCTCTCCTCCTACATTAAAGTGATTGCTATGCACATGAGGTTGTCAATGAAACTGTGAATCTTGCTGAAATTTGATAACTTAATGGGGAAAAAAATCCCAATTGTGTTGCAATCATTTAAGCAGTACTCCAGTCATTCTTGAGGTACAAATTCTCCTACCCCTGAGGGGTCTGGATGGTACTTCTATCCAGTAGTGAGTTATAGGATTGTGCCATTTTGACTGGAGCAACAAATTGCAAAGTTTCTAATGTGAGTCTTGGTCCTGTTTGCACCATGGCAAATGCTTTGTGAGGTTATGTAAGGAGAATAAGCAGTGAGAAGCTCTCTTCTCCTAACACTTTAGAGACCAAAGAGAAATAATTGGCCCCAAAGAGGCTAAACTTCTAACTAAAAGTCATATGCCATGATTTCTGAAAATTCTGGGGAAAGAAAAGCCATCTAGTGAGGGCTGAATACTAATAAAAGTGATATAGGACATCTCATTTCTCAGGTTTAAAAGAAAGCCAGGGAGCCCTCCATGTAGTAGGAGGTATTTCTATATTTACAGAATTCCCGAGTCTGCTATATATGAATTTGAAATTGGAAAGGGATCTTACATAAGGCTGCAGCCCTAGAAGTTCTTACCACTGCGAGGTAGAATCTTCTAACGGAAAGGTTTTGATATTCAGACCCCAACCCTTGGTGTTTTGACAAACTTCACACCACTAGAAGCCCAGTCCTAACCTCCATATTTTGTGGTCCTCTGCCCCTGTCCAAGATCCATGGTTTTAGGATCCTATCCCAGAATTGGCACAGATGCCCAGACCCAGCTGGCAGTCACCTCCCTGGTTCCAGCCCATCATGAGTGATGGCCTGTGTGCCTGGCTGCAGGGCAAAGCACCTCCCTGGGGATGGGAGGGAGAGCAGAAGCCACTGGCCAATCCACTTTGTCTGCCTCCCGCAGGTGGCGAATCTTCCGTGAACTCTGTGGCCATGCGCATCGTGATGGGCAGCTGGTGGCTCTTCACGCTCATTGTGTGCTCCTCCTACACAGCCAACCTTGCTGCCTTCCTCACAGTGTCCAGGATGGACAACCCCATAAGGTAAGCCTATTCCTCCTTGATCTGGAGCCAGCAGCTCAGAGAGGCTTTAAAGAGGATGTAAACCTTTCCAGGGCAGTGTGTTATATGATGGAGAGAGCCCTGATCTGCAAACTGATGGTCTCCTGGAATCTTTAGTGCATGGAGAAGAGCTTCACTCGTGTTGTATTTTATCTCAGGCACAATTACATAAATGTATGAATTCATTAAATAATATTTCCTGAAAATTTAATGCTGGCTACAAAGCTAAGAAGTCAATTAACAAATTACATTTTCTCAGACATTTAAACATTGATTACAGACTTATTTAATCAAAATTTTATAAATATTTAATTAAAATTAATTTAAACCAGAAGTCTAATAATATGCTTTTTTCAATCTTCAAACACCTTAAAATGATTTTTTTCAAAAATGCCAATTGCCACAATAAGTAGAAAACATATTTCATGCACATTTATAAGATTATAAAATTATTGAAACCAAAGACTAAAAATGTGTCTTCATTTTTACAAAATGTTAAGATTATGGCATAAAAGAATGAGCTGAATATAGCGAAATAACTCTTGAAAGTGACTGTATTTTATGATCAGATTCCCAAAAATAGTGTAAATTACAAAAAAAAGAACTTGGACAGAGTGAATTTGGTTTGGATGTGTGGTTGCTGAAGTGGCCATAGGCATGGATCTGTTGTACACTTCATTGGATACAATATTGGCTTCAATATTGCCTCTAACTTGATCTCCGATTATGGTTTTTTGAGTCACTGCCTTTAGTAACATCCCTTTAATTAATCACACTCACTGTCATCATATTGGTTCTTTTGATCCATAGCTCTTAATCAAGTCATCCATACTTAACCAGCCTCTATGGGTCTCAACTAGCTATTGAAGGGTTTAAACTCCTTGACTAGGATTCAAGATTCAGTATGATATTGTCTAATATCTTTATTAAATTGACATTTTTATTGAGATAATTATAGATTCATATGTAGTTGTAAGAAATAATGCAGAGAGGTCTCCTGGGATCCTTTACCCAGTTTTCTCAATGGTAACATTTTGCAAATGTCTAATATTATATCCAAACCAGGGTATTGACATTGATACAGTTGATTGATTTTATTCACAGTTCCCCTCTTGTACTCATATCTCTGTGTGTCTGTGTATATGTGTGTGTGCATTCGGGTCTATACTATTTTATCACTTATAAACTTGTGTATCTGCACCACAGTAAAGATACTGAACAGATCTATCACCACAAGGATCCTTTGTGTTGTCCTTTTATAACCACCCAACTTTTTTCACATTTCTTCCCTTGCCACTCTGTCCCCAACTCTGGCAACCATTAATTGTACTCCATCTCTAAAATTTTGTCATTTCAGTATGTGATATAAATGGAACAATGCCTTTTGGCTTTGGCTTTTTCACTCAACATAATTCCTTAGAGATTTATCCATGTTTTCGTTGTATTAGTAGTTCACTGCTTTGATTATATCACATATACCACATATGAGTAATATCACATATACCACAGTTTGTCTAATCATTCCCCCATTGGAGGACATCTGGGTTGCTTCCAATTCTTGGCAATTATGAAAAAAGCTGCCATGAACATTTGCGTGCAGGTTTTTGCGTGAACATGAGTTTTCATTTACATGTGATAAACACCAAAGAGTGCAATTGCTGGATCATATGGCGAGTTCATGTCGGGTATTGTAAGAAGGTATCAAACTGCTTTCCAGAGTGTCTGTACCATTTTATATTTCTGCCAGTGATGTAAGAATAATCCAGTTTCTCTGCATCTTTCCTGACATTTGGTGTTGCCATTATTTTTCATTTTACCATTCTGATAGGTGTGGAGTCATACCTCATTGTGGTTTTATTTTGCACTTCCTTAATGACTAATGATCTTGCACACCTTTTTTTGTGCTTATTTGCTATGTATATATCCCCTTCAGTAAAATATCTGTGTTTATCTTTTCTAAATGGATTGCTTATTACTTTTGAGTTTTGAAAGTTCTTTATATATTTTATATACTAGTTCTTTGTCAGATATGCAGTCAGCAAATATTTGCTGCCACTCTATAGCTTGTCTTTTCAAACTCTTGTCTTTTCACCGTGAAAAGGTTTTAATTTTGATGAGGTTCAATTTAGAGAATTATTTATTTCATGAATCACACTTTTGATGTCAAGTCTTTTCCTAGCCTGAGACCCTGAAGATTTTCTACTTTTATTTTTTACTGAAAACGTTTGCATTTTGCAATTCAGTCCACAATCAATTTTGAGATAATTTTATAAAGTTTGAGGTTTAGGTTGAGAGTTTAGGGGTTTTTTTTTCTTTTCTTTCTCTCTCTCTCTCTTTTTTTTTTTTTTGTCTGTTTGTTTTGGTCTATGGATGCCCAATAGCTTTAATACTATTTGTTGAAAAGGCTATCCTTCCTCCATGGAATTGCTTTTGTATTTTGTGAGAAAACAGTTGGACATATTTGTATGTATCTAAATTGTCTATTCTGTTCCATTGTTATATGTGATTGTCCCTTTGCCAACACCATACTATCGTGATTACAGCAGCTATAGCATAAGCCTTACTATAGGGTAGAGTGATTCCTCCTATTATAATCTTCTTTGTTAGGATTATTTTAGCTATTCTAGGATGTGCATCTACATATATAAATTTTTTCTCATTTGTATTTTTTGTTATTTTCAAAATTAACAGCTAAAGGATTTCAGAATTGTATTCAGAGCAAATTGACTAATTGAAAAATTAACAGAACACAATTAATTAAAATTTTCCCATTTAATAATTAATAAATAACAAAGTATCAGTGATTCTAATAGTGGATTGAGTTTGAACCCAGCTCAATAATTAGTTGGCTAAATATTTTCCTCAAAAAATTGATAAAGCAAGTAACCATTTACTATTATGTTGATCTTTTGCTGTTTACTTACCTTTTTTTCTTCTTGAGGTATTATTGACAAATAAAAATTTACAGTATACAACATGATATTTTGATGTAAACAGGGTCTTTGAGAAAATGTTTTAATTTTGATGAGGTCAAATTTAGAAATTTGTTCTTTCATGGATCATTCTTTTGATGTTAAGTCTTTGTCTATCCAGAGATCCTTAAGATTTTCTCCTGTTTTAAAATTCCTAACATTTTTATATTTTTACATTTTACATTTCATTCCACAATCAATTTTGAGTGAATTTCTGTATGAAGTTTGAGGCATAGGCTGAGGTCTTTTTTTTCAGTCTATGGATGCTGATATGGTTTGGCTGTGCCCCCACCCAAATCTCAACCTGAATTGTATCTCCCAGAATTCCCAAGTGTTGTGGGAGGGACCCAGGGAGAGGTAATTGAATCATAGGGGCCAGTCTTTCCTGTGCTATTCTCATGACAGTGAATAAGTCTCACGAGATCTGATGTGGGTTTATCAGGGGTTTCTGCTTTTGCTTCTTCCTCATTTTCTCTTGCCACCACCATGTAAGAAGAGGCTTTCACCTCCCACCATAATTCTGAGGCTTCCCCATCCATGTGAAACTGTAAGTCCAATTAAAACTTTTTTTTTGTTCTCAGTTTCGGGTATGTCTTTATCAGCAGTGTGAAAACAAACTAATACAGTAAATTGGTACTGGGAGAGGGGCGTTACTGAAAAGATACCCAAAAATGTAGAAGTGACTTTGGAATTGGGTAACAGGCAGAGGTTGGAACATTTTGGATGGCTCAGAAGAAGACAGGAAAATGTGGGGAAGTTTGGAACCTCCTAGAGACTTGTTGAATGGCTTTGACAAAAATGCTGATATAGAAATGAACAATAAGGTCCAGGCTGAGGTGGTCTCAAGTGGAGATGAGGAACTTATCAGGAACTGGAGCAAAGGTGACTCTTGTTATGTTTTAGCAAAGAGACTAGCGGCATTTCGCCCCTGCCCTAGAGACTTGTGAAACTTTGAACTTGAGAGAGATGGTTTAGGGTATCCGGTGGAAGAAATTTCTAAGCAGCAAAGCATTCAAAAGGTGACTTGGGTGCTG
This sequence comes from Symphalangus syndactylus, assembly GCF_028878055.3. Classification (NCBI taxonomy): domain Eukaryota; kingdom Metazoa; phylum Chordata; class Mammalia; order Primates; family Hylobatidae; genus Symphalangus; species Symphalangus syndactylus. Next base: position 88,240,585 of record NC_072426.2, read on the forward strand.
TGAAAAGCATTCCATTTTAAAAGGAAAACAGCATAAAAGTTCAGAAAATTTGCAGCCTAACAAAGCAGTAGAAAAGAAACACGCATTTTTTGAGGAGAAATTCAAGCCAGCAGCAGAAATTTGCACAAGCAGCAAGGAGCCTAATGTTAATCCCCAAGACCTTGGGGAGAATGTCTCCAGGCCATGTCAGAGACCTTCATGGCAGCCCCTCCCATCACAGGCCCAGAGGCCCAGGAGCAAAATGTGGTGTCATGGGCTGGGCCCAGGGTCCCTGTGCTGTGTGCAGCCTAGGGACTTTGTGCCCTCTGTCCTAGATGCTCCCACCATGGCTGAAAGGGGCCAACATAGAGCTTGGGCTATGGCTTCAGAGGGTGGAAGCCCCAAGCCTTGGCAGCTTTCACGTGGTGTTGAGCCTGCAGGTGCACAGAAGTGAGGAACTGAGGTTTGAGAACCTTTGCCTAGATTTCAGAAGATGTGTAGAAATGCCTGGATGCCCAGGCAAAAGTTTGCTTCAGAAGCTAGGCCCTCATGGAGAACCTCTGCTAGGGCAATGCGGAAGGGAAATGTGTCCTGTGGAGTTCCTACACGGAGTCCCTACTGGGGCACTGCCTAGTGGAGCTGTGAGAAGAGGGCCACCATCCTCCTGACCATAGAATGGTAGATCCACCAACAGCTTGCACCGTGTGCCTGGAAAAGCCACAGACACTTAATGCCAGCCCATGAAAGCAGCCACGAGGGAGGCTGTATCCTGCAAAGCCACAGGGGCGGAGTTGCCCAAGACCATGGAAACCCACCTCTCGCATCAGTGTGTCTTGGATGTGAGACCTGGAGTCAAAGGAGATCATTTTGGAGCTTTAAAATCTGACTGCCCTCTGTATTTCGGACTTGCATGGGCCCCGTAACCCCTTTGTTGTGCCCAATTTCTCCCATTGAGAATGGCTGTATTTACCCAATACCTGTATCTCCATTGTGTCTAGGAAGTAACTAGCTTGCTTTTGATTTTACAGGCTCACAAGCAGAAGGGACTTGCCTTGTCTCAGATGAGACTTTGGACTGTGGACTTTTGGGTTAATGCTGAAATGAGTTAAGACTTTGGAGGACTGTTGGGAAGGCATGATTCCTTTTGAAATGTGAGGACATGACATTTGGAGGGGCCAGGAGTGGAATAATACGGTTTGGCTCTGCCTCCATCCAAATCTCAGCTTGAATTGTATCTCCCAGAATTCCCAAGTGTTGTGGGAGGGACCCAGGGAGAGGTAATTGAATCATGGGGGCCGGCATTTCCCATGCTATTCTTGTGATAGCGAATAGTCTCACCAGATCTGATGGGTTTATCAGGGCTTTCTGCTTTTGCTTGTCCCTCATTTTCTCTTGCCTACGCCATGTAAGAAGAGCCTTTTGCCTCCCATCATGATTCTGAGGCCTCCCCAGCCATTTGGAACTTAAAGTCCAATTAAACCTTTTTTTTGTTCCCAGTTTCAGGTATGTCTTTATCAGCAGCATGAAAACAAACTAATACAGATACTTAATTGCTCCAGCACTATTTGTTGAAAAGGCTGTTCTTCTTCCATTGAATATACCATTTGCATGTGCACTACAAAATGATTACCACAATGAAGCTAAGTAACATATCTGTTACCTCACATAGTTATCAGTTTTTTGTGTGTGACAAGAATATTTAAGATCTGCTGTTTTAGTCAATCTCAAATGTATAAAAAAATTTTATTAACTATAGCCACCATGCTGTACATTATATCTCCAGATCTTATTCATCATACCTAACTGAAATTCTGTAGTCTTTGACAAAAAGCTCATAATTCCCCCACACTCCAGTCCCTGGCAACCACCATTCTCTGGCAACCAATAAACTCTCCGCTTCTAGGAGTTTGACTCTTTAGATTCCAAATATAAGTGAGATCATTCTGTGTCTTTCTGTGCCTAGCTTATTTGAGTTAGCATAATATAATATTTGAGTTAACATAACATAATATCCTCTAGGTTCACCCATGTTGTCACAATGGAAATATATTTTATTTATATATTATATATATTAATTATATATAATGTATCACATTTATATATTATATGTATATATAATATATACAAATAATTACATTTATATACATTATATATGTGTATATATAATATATAAATAATCACATTTATATACATTATATATGTACATATATATAATATATCACATTTTCTTTGTCCAATTATTTGCAGATAAAAAGTTAGGTTGATTCTGGCTGGGTGCAGTGTCTCACGCCTGTAATTGAGCACTTTGGGAGGCTGAGATGGGCAAATCACCTGAGGTCAGCAGTTCAAGACCAGCCTGGCAAACATGGTGAAACCCAGTCTCTACTAAAAATACAAAAATCACCCAGGCGTGGTGGCGGGCACCTATAATCCCAGCTACTCAGGAGGCTGAGGCAGGAGAATCACTTGAACCTGAGAGGTGGAGGTTGCAGTGAGCCGAGATCATGCCACTGCACTCTAGCCTAGGCAATAGAGTTAGACTCCATCTCAAAATAAAATAAAATAAAATAAAATAAAATAAAATAAAATAAAATAAAATAAAATAAAAGGTTAGTTCTATATCTTGTCAATTTCTAATAATGCTGCAATGAACATGGTAGTGCAGACAAATATCTCTTCAAGATACTGATTTCATCTTCTTTGGCTCTGTATTAAGAAGTGGGATCACTGGATCATATGGTACTTCTATATTTAAGTTTTTGAGAAATTGCCGTACTGTTTTCCATATTCTCATCATCATTTGTTATCTTTTGTCTTTTTTTTTACATAGCCATTCTAACAGGTGTAAGATGATACCTCATTTTAGTTTTCATTTGTATTTCCCTGATGATTAGTTATGTTGAATATTTTTTCACATATCTTTTGGTTATTTATATGTCTTCTTTTGAGAAATGTCTATTCAGGTCCTTGCGCATTTTTAAATTAAATTGTTTTGTGGTGAGTGAGTTTTTGATTTCCTTATATATTTTGGATATTAGCACATTATTTGATTTTCTGTCATTTTGCAAGTTGTCTCTTCACTTTGTAGATTGTTTACTTTGCTATGTATAAGATTTTAAAATTTGATTCAGTCTCATTTATCTATTGTTGCTTTTGTTGCCTGTGCTTTTGGGTCACATCCAAAAAATCATGCCCCAGACCAATGTCAAAAAGCTTTTTTCTTCTGGAAGTTTTACAGCTTCAGCTCTTGCATTTAATTTTTTAATTTATTTTGAGTTTATTTTTGTGTATGGTGTGAAATAAGAGTCTATTTTCATTCTTTTGTGTGCAGATATTCAGTTTCTCCAACATCATTTACTAAAGAGACTGTCTTCCCCATTGTGTTCTTTGCAACTTTGTCAAAGATCAATTGACTGTAAATGTGTGAATTTATTTCTGGGCTTATTCTCTTTCATTGGTCTATATATCTGTTTTTATGCCAATACTATATTGTTTTAATAACTATGACTGTATACTATATTTTGAAATCGGGTAGTGTGATATCTCCAGATTTGCTTCTCTTGTTTAAGATTGCATTGCTATTCAGAGGCCTTTTGTGGTCACAGGAATTTTACGATTTTTTTTTTTCTATTTCTGTGAAGAATGTCATTGGTATTTTGGTAGGGGTTATACCAAATCTATAGATCACTTTGGGTGGTATTAACATATTAATAGTATTAATTTTTCCAATCCATGAATATAGGATACCTTTCCATTTATTTGTGTCTTCTTCAGTTTTTTCACCAATGTTTTATAGTTTACAGCATAATGTACAGATTTTTCACCTCCTCGGTGTAATTTATACATGAGAATTTTATTTCTATGCTATTTTAGATAGAATTTTTTTATTTGTTTGCAAATACTTTGTTGTTAGTTTATGGAAATATTCCTGATTTTTGTATGCTTATTTTGTATCCTGCAAATTTACTGCACTATTTATTAGTTCCTGCATTTGTTTGGTGAAGTCAAGGGTTTTCTGTATAGATCATGTCATCTGCAAATATATGCAGTTTTACTTCTTTCTCTCTGATTTGAATGTCTTTTATTTCTTTTTTTTTTTTTTTTAAACTTTTAGGTTCAGGGGTACATGTACAGGTTTGTTTATAGATAAACTGTATGTCATAGGGGTTTGATGTACAGATAATTTCATCACTCAGATGATAGCCATTTTTTTCTGATACTCTCCTTCCTCCTAACCTCCACCCTCAAATAGGTCCCAGTGTCTGTTGTTCCTCTCATATCTATCCATGTGTTCTTGTTGTTTAGCTTCCATTTATAAGTGAAAACGTGGTATTTAGTTTTCTGTTCCTCTGTTAGTTTGCTTCAAATATGGCCTCTAGCTCTGTCCATGTTGCTGCAAAGAATATTATCTTGTTCTTTTTTATGGCTGCACAGTATTCCATGATGTATATGTATCACATTTTCTTTATCTTTTATTTCTTTGTATTGCCTAATTGTTCTGACCATGCCTTCCAGTTCTATGTTGAATAGATATGGTAAGAGTGGGCAACCTTGTTTTGTTCCTGATCTTGGAGGAAAAGCTTTTAGCTTTTTACTGTTGAGTATGGTGTTAGCCATAGGCTTCATATATAGCCTTTATGATGTTAAGGTACATGACATTTAGTCTTAATTTGCTGAAAATTTTTATCATGAAAGATATCAAATTTTCTCTAATGATTTTTCTACATCTTTTGAGATGAATATATAATTTGTCTCCCTCATTTTGTTAATGTAGTGTATCCCATATCTTGATTTTTGTATGTTAAGCCATTCTTGCATCCTGGGGGTAAGTTCCACTTGATCATGGGATATGTTTTTTTTTTTTTTCTGATGTGCTATTGAATTAGGTTTGTTAGCATTTTGTTGAAGATTTGCACATCTGTGCTTATCTGGGATTAGCCTGTAGTTTTCTTTTCTTGAAGATTCCTTGTCAGGCTTTGATATGAAGGTAGTGGTGGTCTTGTAAAATGAGTTTGGAAGTGTTCCCTTCAATTTTTTTGGAAGTGTTTGAGAAGGATTGGCATTTTTCTTTCTTGGGAGGTTTCTGATTACTGTTTCAATCTTATTACCCACTATTAATATGTTCAGATTTTCTATTTCTTCAGCAATCAGTCTCAGTAGGTTGTATGTTTCTAGAAATTTATCCATTTCTTCGAAATTATTCAGTTTGCTGTTGAAAAATTGTTTATAGTGTTCTCTTATGACCGTTTCTATTTCTGTGGTATTGGTTGCTTCTTTTTCATTTATAGTTTTATTTATTTGAGACTTTCCTTTTTTTTCTGAGTCTAGCTAAAGGTTTTCCAATTTTGTTTATCTTTCCAAAAAAGCCAATCTTAGTTTCACTGACCTTTGGTAGTGTCTTTCTAGTCTCTATTTTATTTATTTCTGCCCCAATCTTTATTATTTTCCTCTTTCTGCTAACTTTGGGCTTCATTTGTTCTTCTTTTTGTAGTTCCTTGAGATATAAATTTAGAATATTTAAAAGATTTCTTTTTTAATGTAGTTTTAATCAACATTAACTTCCTTCTTAGAGGGGCTCTTGCTGCGTCCTATTATTTTTGGTATGTTTGTGTTTCCATTTTTATTTGTCTCAAGAATTTTTTTAGTATCCCTTTTGACTTTTTCTATGATCTACTAGTTGTTTCAGGGATGTATTCAATTTCCACATTTTATAAATTTTCTTATTTTCCTCTGGTTATTGATTTCTAGTTTCATAGCATTGTGGCTGGTGGAGATACTTGATATGATTTCAGTCTTCTTAAATTTGTTAAACTTGTTTTGTGGTCTAACATGTAATATATCCTGGAGAATATTCCATGAAAGTTTAAAAAGAATGTGTATTCTGTGGTTATTAGATGGATGTTCTGTGTATGTTTGTTAGGTCCATCTGGTCTATATTGTTGTTCAAGTCTGTTTTTACTTATTGACTTTCTGCCTGGGTATTTCCATTGTTGAAAGTGGGGCATTGAAGTCCCCAAGTATTCTTGTATCACTATTTCTCCCTTCAGTTTTGTCAAAATTTACACAACATATTTATGTGTTATAATGTTGAGTGCATATGTGTATATGTACACATGTGTGTCTATTTTGTTGGATTTAAGTATAGTCAACCTATTCTATTACCACTTGCATGGAATATCTTTTTCCATCTTTTTTCTTTCAATGTACTTGTCTGAATCTACAGTGAGGCACCTGTACAAAGCATATAGTTTGATCATGTTTTTAAAATCATTATGCTAATCTCTACTTTTAAATAAACGTTTAATCCACTTATATTTAATATAATTTCTAAGAAAGGAGTTAGTTCTACCATTTTGCTATTTGATTTCTATATGACTTACATCATTTGTGTTCCTCATGTTTCCTGTTACTGCCTTCTTTTGTGTTAAATGGATATTTTTTCTTTACCATTCTAACTCCCTTGATATATATATGTATATATACACACATCATATATACTATTATTATTATATTCTTAGTAGTTGTCCAGGACACTGCAATTAACATCTTAATGTATAACAATTTGTGTTGGATTAATACCAACTTTAGTTTAATAATATACAAAAGTTATGCTCTTATATAGTTCTGTTCCACCTACACCCTGACCTTAATTCTTTTATAAAACTGTTTGATGTGCTCTTTTTTAGGAGTTAATTTTAATACTTTTAATTGATTCAGTAGATAATCTTCTATATTTAGTTTTAAATTTGTTATTTCTTTTACTTGTTGAATAAACTTCACAAGTTTTAAGAACAACTTTAGGTATTAGAAGATATTACTAAATTATTTGTTTATTCTGATTTAAATTTTTATTGGTAAAATATACATAACATAAAACCTATTATTTTAAGAATTTCTAAGTGTATAGTTTAGTGGCACTAAGTATATTCACATTGTCACAATCAACATTACCATCTGTCTCCAGAACACTTCATCTTGCATAACTGATAATCTGTACCTATGAAAGAACTAATTTCCCATTTTCTCTGGACCCTGGAAACCACCATTCTATTTTCTGTCTCTATAAATTTGACTACTCTAGGTACCTCATATTAATAGTATTATATGGCATCCTGGCTAACACAGTGAAACCCCGTCTCTACTAAAAATACAAAAAATTAGCCGGGTGAGGTGGTGGGCGCCTGCAGTCCCAGCTACTCGGGAGGCTGAGGCAGGACAATGGCGTGAACCCCAGGGTGCGGAGCCTGCAGTGAGCCAAGATCGCGCCATTGCACTCCAGCCTGAGCGACAGCGAGACTCTGTCTCAAAAAAAAAAAGTATTATATGGCATTTGTTTTTTATGATTGGCTTATTTCACTTTCCTGTTTTCAAGATTCATCCATGTTGTAGCTTGTGTAAGAATATCCTTCCTTTTTAAGGCTGAATAATACACATTGAATGTATCTATCATATTTTATTTATCCATTCATCTATCAGTGGAATCTTGGAGTGCTTTCACATTTTAGCTATTGTAAATACTACTGTCATAAACATGGGTATACAAATACCTGTTCAATGCCTGCTTTTAATTCTTTGGTGTATATACCCAGAAGTAAAATTGCTGGATCATATGGTAATCCTATGTTTAATTTTTTTTGAAGAATAACCATACAGTTTTCTACGGCAGCTGCATCATTTTACATTCCCACCAGCAATGCACAAGAAATCCAATTTCTCCAAGTTGTTGCCAACACTTGTTGTTATCTGCTTTTTGTTTGTTTGTTTTTTTAAATAAATGGTCATTTCAATGGATGTGAAGTAGCATCTCATTGTGGTTATGGTTTGCATTTCCACAATTTAAAATTTTGAGCATTTGTATGTGCTTATTGTCAAATTTGCTTATCTCCTTTGGAGAAATGTTTATTCAGGTTCTTTACCTATTTTTAATTGAATCATTTATGGTTTTTTTTGTTATTAAGTTGTAGGGGTTCTTTATACATTCCAGATATTAATCCATTATCATATATATGATTTACAAATATTTTTCTATTAGCAGGTTGCCTTTTCACTCTGCTAATAGTGTCGTTTGATGCAGAAAAGTTTTTAATTTTGATGAAGTCCAGATTATCCATTTGTCTCTTGTTGCCTGTACTTTAGGTATAATATTCATTGCCAAATCTAATGTCATAAAGCTTTCCTCTATGTTTTCTTCTGGGGGTTTTATGATTTTAGTGTTAAATTTAAATCTTTGAGCCAGTTGGAGTTAATTTTTGTGTGTGGTGTAAGGTAAGGGTACAGCTGCATTTTTCTGCATGTGGATATCCAGTTTTCCCATTGCCATTTGTTGAAAGACTATCCTTTCTTCATTGAATTGTCTTGGCACCCTCACTGAAAACCATTTGACCATACCCAAGAGGGTTTATTTCAGGGATCACTATTCTATTCCACTGGTCTATATATCTGTCTTTGTGCCAATACTACATTGTTTTTGATTATTATAGCTTTGGATTACATTTGGAAATCATAAAATGTGAGACCTTCAACTGTGTTTTTTTCAAGACTGTTTTGGCTATTTGGGGGTCCCTTCAAATTTTGTACAAATTTTAGTTTTTTTTCTATTTCTACAAAAAATATCATTGGAATTTTGTTAGAGATTGCATTGAATTAGTAGATCACTCTGACCAGTATTGCCATCTTAATATATTAAGTCTTCCAATCCATTAGCATAAGATGTCTATTTGTGCCTTTAACTTCTTTTTAGCAATGTTTTGTGGTATTCAGTGCATACACCTTTTGCCTCCCTGGTTAAGTGTATTCTTAAGTATTTTATTTTATTCATGGTTTTATTGTAAATGAAATTATTTTTGTAATTTCCTTTTCAGGTATTTTATTGTTAATGTATAGAAACAAACTGGCTTTTGTGTGTTTATTTTTATCTTGCAACTTTGCTAAATTTGTTTATTAGTTTTTACAGGTGTGTGTGTGTATGTGTAATTTAGTGTTTTTTTACCTATACAATCATGTTGTTGAGAATGGAAATACTTTACTTATTTCTTTTTAATTTGAATGCTTCTTATTTATTTTTATTGCCTAATTGCTTGGCTAGGACTTCTAGCACTATGTTGAATAAAAGGGGTGAAAATGAGCATCTATGTCCTGTCCTGATCTTACAGAAAAAGTTTTCCGTCTTGCATTATTGAGTGTGATGTTTACTGTGGGTTTCTCATATATGGCCTTTGTTATATTGAGCTAGTTTCCCTCTCTTTCTAGTTTGTTCAGTATTTTCTTTTTTGTCGTGAAAGAGTGTTGAATTGTGTCAAATGCTTTTTCTGCATCAATTGAGATAATCATATTTTTTCTTATTTACGTTAACGTGATGTATTACATTCATTGATTCTGTATATTAAACTATTCTTGGATTCTAGGAAGAAATCCCTCTTGTTAATGGTGTATAATCCTTTTAATATACTGTTGAATACAGATTGCTAGAAATTTGTTCAGGGTTCATTAGGAATGTTGATCTATAATTTTCTTGTAGTGTCCTTATGTCTGGCTTCAGTATTAGAGTAATGCTGGCTTCATAGAATAAGTTAGAAAGTGGTCCTTCTCCTTTAGGTCTTTTTTTTTTTTTTGTAAGAATTTGAGGAGTGTTGGCATTCATTATTCCTTAAATGTTTGCTGTAATATGCCAGTCAAGCCTCTGGTCTTAGGATTTTCTTTGGTGAGTGGTTTTTGACTATAGAGTCAATCTCCTTTCTAGTTATAGATCTATTCAGATTTTCTATTTCCTTATGATTCAGTCTTGGTAGGTTGTGTGTTTCTAGGAATTTGCCCATTTCATCTAGGTTATTCATTTTTTTGTATATAATCATTAATAATACTGCCTAATAGCTCTTTTTTCTATAAAATTGGTAGTAATGTCTTCTCTTTCATTTCTGACTTTAGTTATTGAGTATTCTTTCCTTTTTCTTAGTTAATTTAGCTAAAGGTTCACCAATTTTGTTGATCTTTTTGAAGAACCAACTCTTGATTGTGTTGATTTTCTCTATTGTTTTTCTGTTCTCTATCTTACTTATCTCTGCTCTTATTTTTATTATTTTCTTCCTTCTGCTAGTTTTGTATTTAGTATTTTTTCTAGTTTCTTAAGGTATAAGGTTAGGTTGTTGATTTAAGCTCTTTTCAATGTAAGCATTTTTAGTTATAAATTTTCTTTAAACACCGCTAATTTTCCTGCATCCAATATTGTTTGGTATGTCGTGTTTTCATTTTCATTTATCTCAAGATTTTTATAATTTGTGATTTCATACTTGACTCACTGATTTTTAAAGAGAGTTACTTAATTTAACCTACACATGTTTGTGAATTTTTCTGTTTCTCTTTTGCTGTTAATTTCTAGTTTCATTCCATAGTGATCAGAATATGTACTTTGTGTTATTTAATCTTTAAACATGTATTAAGGCTTGTTTTGTACCCCAGTATGTGGTCTATTAGGAGAATGTTTCACGTGCACTTGAAAAAAATGTATACCATATTATTGTTTGGAAGAGTATTTTGTATTTATGTCTCTTAAATCTATTTTTTTATAGAGTTGTTAAAGTTCTCTACTTATTGAGCTGCCATCTGATTTTTCTATTTATTATTGAAAATGGGATTAACTACGTGTTTATTCTTGAATCATTTAAAATACCTTCTTTATTTACTATTGTGTTTTCTTTTACTTTTCTCTTTCTTTTTTATTTGTGTTTAAACTTTTTTCTTTTTTTTAATTATACTTTAAGTTCTAGGGTACATGCGCACAATGTGCAGGTTTGTTACATACGTATACATGTGCCATGTTGTTGTACTGCACCCATTAACTCATCATTTACATTAGGTATATCTCCTAATGCTATCCCTTCCCCCTCCCCCTACCCCATGACAGGCCCCAGTGTGTGATGTTCCCCTTCCTGTGTCCAAGTGTTCTCATTGTTCAATTTCCACCTATGAGTATTCACAATAGCAAAGACTTGGAACCAACCCAAATGTCCAACAATGATAGACTGGATTAAGAAAATGTGGCACATATCCACCATGGAATACTATGCAGCCATAAAAAATGATGAGTTCATGTCCTTTGTAGGGACATGAATGAAGCTGGAAACCATCATTCTCAGCAAACTGTCTCAAGGACAAAAAATCAAACACTGCATGTTCTCACTCATAGGTGGGAATTGAACAGTGATAACACATGGACACAGGAAAGGGAACATCACACACCGGGGACTGTTGTGGGGTCGGGGGAGGGGGGAGGGATAGCATTAGGAGATATACTTAATGTTAAATGATGAGTTAATGGGTGCAGCACACCAACATGGCACATGTGTACATATGTAACAAACCTGCGCTTTGTGCACATGTACTCTAAAACTTAAAGTATAATAATAATAAAATTGGTTGGTTTTATTATTGGTTCCATTCTCCCTGTCACTTTCAGGTACATCAATCAGACATAGATTTGGTCTTTTCACATAGTCCCATATTTCTTGGAGGCTTTGTTCATTTCTTTTTATTCTTTTTTCTCTATAAACTTCTCTTCTAGCTTCATTTCATTCATTTCGTCTTCCATTGCTGATACCCTTTCTTCCAGTTGATCGCATCGGCTACTGAGGCTTCTGCATTCATCACATAGTTCTCATGCCATGGTTTTCAGCTCCATCAGGTCCTTTAAGGACTTCTCTGCATTGGTTATTCTAGTTATCCATTCATCTAATTTTTTTTCAAGTTTTTTAACTTCTTTGCCATTGGTTCGAACTTCCTCCTTTAGCTCAGAGTAGTTTGATCTTCTGAAGCCTTCTTCTCTGAACTCGTCAAAGTCATTCTCCATCCAGCTTTGTTCCATTGCTGGTGAGGAGCTGCGTTCCTCTGGAGGAGGAGAGGCGCTCTTAGAGTTTCCGGTTTTTCTGCTGTTTTTTCCCCCATCTTTGTGGTTTTATCTACCTTTGGTGTTTGATGATGGTGATGTACAGATGGGTTTTTGGTGTGGATGTCCTTTCTGTTTGTTAGATTTCCTTCTAACAGTCAGGACCCTCAGCTGCAGGTCTGTTGGAGTTTGCTGGAGGTCCACTCCAGACCCTGTTTGCCTGGGTATCAGCAGCAGTGGCTGCAGAAAAGCGGATGTTTGTGAACTGTAAATGCTGCTGCCTGATCGTTCCTCTGGAAGTTTTGTCTCAGAGGAGTACCCGGCCGTGTGAGGTGTCAGTCCGCCCCTACTGGGGGGTGCCTCCCCATTAGGCTACTTGGGGGTCAGGGACCCACTTGAGGAGGCAGTCTGCCCATTCTCAGATCTCAAGCTGCATGCTGGGAGAACCACCACTCTCCTACAATTATTTTTTAAGACAAGAAACAGTAAGTCAACTGAAGGAAGAGCTGGGATATCAAGCTGTAGAATATTATTGCACATTAGCACACTGATGGAGAAATGCAGAACCTCAGGTGGGGTCTTCTCACTGTTGGCTGCAGCAGGGCATGAGCCCAGCCTCAGTGGGCTTTTTCCAAGAATGCTCTGCAGCACCTGACACATTGCTGGTACACCATCTCAAAGTCAGGGTCATTCCCTTAACAGGGGTCTTCAGTAACAAGTTGTTTTGATGGATCATAGCACCCAAGTAGTTTAATTTTAGCTTTGCAAAATTAATTTTAGATTTGAATTTTCTATTCAAATCTCTCAAGTTGCTTTCATGGATATATGGTATATAATCGAATGCAGTAAAGTCTTCTTTGATAATCTACTGAGCCATGTGATTCATGGGCATACCATGCTTCTTCATGCAGTTTTCCTCCCTGTAATCTGGGGGATTTCCTATTTCATATGTGGAGGTCACTGCACGGTCTATCCTCCAAAATATCTGAAACATTTTGATCATTACAACCTTTCTGAAAATTGCTTCTGCAAATGAGTGACTGACTGCAATGGGTGTATGTGTTACCCAGACACATACACAACACCTAATTGGGCACATGCTTGGCCATCTTCTCTTAAGTTTTGCTTTATGCACTTATGTAAGCCACAACTTCATTAGAGCTCAATATTCTGCCAATATAAAATGATCATTTTCCAATTTAATATTGTATACCTTAAATCTACTTTATTGAATATTGGTATGCCACTTTTTGATTACTATTCTTACGTGTCTACCTGAAAAGTATTTGTCATATTTGAATCATTGTGCTTTAGTTATTTCTCTTGTAATCAGCATGTATTGTATTTCTGATCCCATTTTATTAATCTTGTATTTTTTTTTTTTTTTGAGACGGAGTCTTGCTTTGTGCCCCAGGCTGGAGTGCAGTGGCGCAATCTCGGCTCACTGCAAGCTCTGCCTCCTGGGCTCACACCATTCTCCTGCCTCTGCCTCCTGAGTAGCTGGGACTACAGGCGCCCACCACCACGCCTGGCTAATTTTTCATATTTTTAGTTGAGACGGGGTTTCACTGTGTTAGCCAGGATGGTCTCGATCTCCTGACCTCGTGATCTGCCCGCCTTGGCCTCCCAAAGTGCTGGGATTACAGGCTAATCTTGTATTTTTTTATTATTATTATACTTTAAGTTTTAGGGTACACGTGCATAACATGCAGGTTTGTTACATATATATATATACATGTGCCATGTTGGTGTGCTGCACCCATTAACTCGTCATTTAACATTAGGTATATCTCCTAATGCTATCCCTCCCCGCTCCCTCCACCCCACAACAGGCCTCGGTGTGTGATGTTCCCCTTCCTGTGTCCATGTATTCTCATTGTTCAATTCCCACCTATGAGTGAGAACATGCAGTGTTTGGTTTTTTGTCCTTGCGATAGTTTGCTGAGAATGATGGTTTCCAGTTTCATCCATGTCCCTACAAAGGACATGAACTCATCATTTTTTATGGCTGCATAGTATTCCATGGTGTATCTGTGCCACATTTCCTTAATCCAGTCTATCATTGTTGGACATTTGGGTTGGTTCCAAGTCTTTGCTATTGTGAATAGTGCCGCAATAAAAATACATGTGCATGTGTCTTTATAGCAGCATGATTTATAGTCCTTTGGGTATATACCCAGTAATGGGATGGCTGGGTCAAATGGTATTTCTAGTTCTAGATCCCTGAGGAATCGCCACACTGACTTCCACAGTGGTTGAACTAGTTTACAGTCCCACCAACAGTGTAAAAGTGTTCCTATTTCTCCACATCCTCTCCAGCACCTGTTGTTTCCTGACTTTTTAATGATCACCATTCTAACTGGTGTGAGATGGTATCTCATCGTGGTTTTGATTTGCATTTCTCTGATGGCCAGTGATGATGAACATTTTTTCATGTGTCTTTTGACTGCATAAATGTCTTCTTTTGAGAAATGTCTGTTCATATCCTTTGCCCACTTGTTGATGGGGTTGTTTGTTTTTTTCTTGTAAATTTGTTTGAGTTCTTTGTAGATTCTGGATATTAGCCGTTTGTCAGATGAGTAGATTGCAAAAATTTTCTCCCATTCTGTAGGTTGCCTATTCACTCTGATGGCAGTTTCTTTTGCTGTGCAGAAGCTCTTTAGTTTAATTAGATCCCATTTGTCAACTTTGGCTTTTGTTACCATTGCTTTTGGTGTTTTAGACATGAAGTCCTTGCCCATGCCTATGTCCTGAATGGTATTGCCTAGGTTTTCTTCTAGGGTTTTTATGGTTTTAGGTCTCACATGTAAGTCTTTAATCTATCTTGAATTAATTTTAGTATAAGGTGTAAGGAAGGGATCCAGTTTCAGCTTTCTACATATGACTAGCCAGTTTTCCCAGCACCATTTATTAAATAGGGAATCCTTTCCCCATTTCTTGTTTTTGTCAGGTTTGTCAAAGATCAGATAGTTGTAGATATATGGCATTATTTCTGAGGGCTCTATTCTGTTCCATTGGTCTATATCTCTGTTTTGGTACCAGTACCATGCTGTTTTGGTTACTGTAGCCTTGTAGTATAGTTCAAAGTCAGGTAGCATGATGCCTCCAGCTTTGTTCTTTTGGCTTAGGATTGACTTGGCAATATGGGCTCTTTTTTTGTTCCATATGAACTTTAAAGTAGTTTTTTCCAATTCTGTGAAGAAAGTCATTGGTAGCTTGATGGGGATGGCATTGTATCTATAAATTACCTTGGGCAGTATGGCCATTTTCACGATATTGATTCTTCCTACTCATGAGCATAGAATGTTCTTTCATTTGTTTGTATCCTCTTTTATTTCATTGAGCAGTGGTTTGTAGTTCTCCTTGAAGAGGTCCTTCACATCCCTTGTAAGTTGGATTCCTAGGTATTTTATTCTCTTTGAAGCAGTTGTGAATGGGAGTTCACTCATGATTTGGCTCTCTGTTTGTCTGTTATTGGTGTATAAGAATGCTTGTGATTTTTGCACATCAATTTTGTATTCTGAGACTTTGCTGAAGTTGCTTATCAGCTTAAGGAGATTTTGGGCTGAGACGATGTGGGTTTTCTAGATATACATTCATGTCATCTGCAAACAGGTACAATTTGACTTCCTCTTTTCCTAATTGAATACCCTTTATTTCTTTTTCCTGCCTGATTGCCCTGGCTAGAACTTCCAACACTATGTTGAATAGGAGTGGTGAGAGAGGGCATCCCTGTCTTGTGCCAGTTTTCAAAGGGAATGCTTCCAGTTTTTGTCCATTCACTGTGATATTGGCTGTGGATTTGTCATAAATAGCTCTTATCATTTTGATACATGTCCCATCAATACCTAATTTATTGAGCGTTTTTAGCATGAAGAGTTGTTGAATTTTGTCAAAGGCCTTTTCTGCATCTATTGAGATAATCATGTGGTTTTTGTCGTCGGTTCTGTTTATATGCTGGATTACGTTTATTGATTTGCATATGTTGAACCAGCCTTGCATCCCAGGGATGAAGCCCAAGTGGTGGATCATGGTGCATAAGCTTTTTGATGTGCTGCTGGATTCAGTTGCCAGTATTTTATTGAGGATTTTTGCATCGATGTTCATCAGGGATATTGGTCTAAAATTCTCTTTTTTTTGTTGTCTCTCTGCCAGGCTTTGGTATCAGGATGATGCTGGCCTCATAAAATGAGTTAGGGAGGATTCCCTCTTTTTCTATTGATTGGAATAGTTTCAGAAGGAATGGTACCAGCTCCTCCTTGTACCTCTGGTAGAATTCGGCTGTGAATCCATGTGGTCCTGGACTTTTTTTAGTTGGTAAGCTATTAATTATTGCCTCAATTTCAGAGCCTGTTATTGGTCTATTCAGAGATTCAACTTCTTCCTGGTTTAGTCTTGGGAGAGTGTATGTGTCAAGGAATTTATCCATTTCTTCCAGATTTTCTAGTTTATTTGCGTAGAGGTGTTTATAGTATTCTCTGATGGTAGTTTGTATTTCTGTGGGATCGGTGGCGATATCCCATTTGTCATTTTTTATTGCGTCTATTTGATTCTTCTCTCTTTTCTTCTTTGTTAGTCTTGCTAGAGGTCTATCAATTTTGTTGATCTTTTCAAAAAACCAGCTCCTGGATTCATTGATTTTTTGAAGGGTTTTTTGTGTCTCTATTTCCTTCAGTTCTTCTCTGATCTTAGTTATTTCTTGCCTTCTGCTAGCTTTTGAATGTGTTTGCTGATGCTTCTCTAGTTTTTTTAATTGTGATGTTAGGGTGTCAATTTTAGATCTTTCCTGCCTTTCTCTTGTGGGCATTTAGTGCTATACATTTCCCTCTACACACTGCTTTAAATGTGTCCCAGAGATTCTGGTATGTTGTGTCTTTGTTCTCATTGGTTTCAAAGAACATCTTTATTTCTGCCTTCATTTTGTTGTGTACCCAGTAGTCATTCAGGAGCAGGTTGTTCAGTTTTCATGTAGTTGAGCGGTTTTGAGTGAGTTTCTTAATCCTGAGTTCTAGTTTGATTGCACTGTGGTCTGAAAGACAGTTTGTTATAATTTCTGTTCTTTTACATTTGCTGAGGAGTGCCTTACTTCCAACTATGTGGTCAGTTTTGGAATAGGTGTGGTGTGGTGCTGAAAATAATGTATATTCTGTTGATTTGGGGTGGAGAGTTCTGTAGATGTCTATTAGGTCCACTTGGTGCAGAGCTGAGTTCAATTCCTGGATATCATTGTTAACTCTGTCTCATTGATCTGTCTAATGTTGACAGTGGGGTGTTAAAGTCTCCCATTTTTATCGTGTGGGAGTCTAAGTCTCTTTGTAGGTCTCTAAGGACTTGCTTTGTGAATCTGGGTGCTCCTGTATTGGGTGCATATATATTTAGGATAGTTAGCTCTTTTTGTTGAATTGATCCCTTTACCATATGTAATGGCCTTCTTTGTCTCTTTTGATCTGTGTTGGTTTAAAGTCTGTTTTATCCGAGACTAGGGTTGCAACCCCTGCCTGTTTTTGTTTTCCATTTGCTTGGTAGATCTTCCGCCATCCCTTTACTTTGAGCCTATGTGTGTCTTTGCACATGAGATGGGTTTCCTGAATACAGCACACAGATGGGTCTTGACTCTTTATCCGATTTGCCAGTCTGTGTCTTTTAATTGGAGCATTTAGACCGTTTACATTTAAGGTTAATATTATTATGTGTGAATTTGATCCTGTCATTATGATGTTATCTGGTTATTTTGCTCGTTAGTTGATGCAATATTCAATGTCTTTCAGCTTAAAAACTTCCGGAGTTGGTTGAGATGCCATTAATTATTCTCAGGATTCAGTGAGGTCTTTGTATATGCAAACAGCAACTTGCACTTTAGTTCAATAATTTTGTCATCTATTAAATATTTCCTTATTATTTATATCCCATTTATTTGCATGTTGTTTCCAGGAACATTGATTTTTCATATGGTGGTATTATGATTACTTCACATCTATCACATTCTCTGATCAGTTTTAATTCATTTCCTTTTCCTGCTCATTCTAGGGAGTTCCTTGGTTGTCTTTCATATTTCAGATTAGATTTTCTTTAGTTTTCTCATGGCTGTTAGCAATATTAATGACTATATAAATTCTACTCATATATTTTTATTTCCCCTTCATTCTTTCTTCCTTTCACTCTGCTAGTACTTCTTTTATTTCTCAGCCAATGTCTTATGGATTTTATTTTAAAGTTTTGTTATAAAGAGTCCTTGCTGTAGTAAATTATACCTACAGAAAAAACAAGTATTTTTAAAATTTTGGCGTTCTTTTCCTTAGCATATGCTTTTCTAACAATATATTCTTCAGTATCTTTAACACAATAGTATATAAACATATTTATGTATTATTTCTTTCATAATGATATCTTCCTTTATGTCACCACATTGTTGTTGTCTTCTAATTTGGAAATATCTTCATGTCTTTTTCCCCATAGGTTATTTGGGAACAGGTGGTGTTTGGTTACATAAGTAAGTTCTTTAGTGGTGATTAGTGAGATTTTGGTGTACCTATCTCCCGAGCAGTATGCACCGCATTTTACTATCCCTTGACCCCTTCCCACCTTTCCTCCCAAGTCCCCTGGTCCATTGTATCATTCTTATATTTTTGCCTCCTCATAGCTTAGCTCTCACATATCAGTGAGAACATATGATGTTTGGTTTTTCATTCCTGAGTTACTTCACTTAGAATAATCAGTTTTTGTTTAGTTTGCTCTTCCTTGAATGTGGAGAGCGCTTTCCATCAACAGGTGGGTTGATTCTCTTTGGATTTCCTAATAGTACCTCTGGATGCAGTTAGAATCACCCTTTCAAGTCTTAACCTGGGCTTATGAGTACAGGTGGAGGCTGTGATATAAATTTAAATTCACATTATCAAAACTATGCCTTAGTGGAATTTTTTCTTTTGAGTTTTTTGCCCCAGTGGCAAAGTTTCATTTTCTAGCATTCGGATTGATACAGCCTCAACAACAGTAAGAGAAATCACTGTGTAGCTTTTTGTAACCTTTTTTTTTTCTTGGCATCGATATTCTCTGCTATTTACTGACAAATTACTATTGTTCAGAGAAAAATGCTGGTAAATGAGGATTTCTGCATACTGTACCCAGCAGAGTTGTGAGGAACCTGGGCATTTTCCATTGTTGCTGCTCTGAATTACTTTGTCTCTGTAGATATAAGAAGAAATCCACGGAGATGATGCATTTTCAAAGCGAGATGAATTTCAGTCTCCCATTGCTGTCTCCCATTAATTTTTTCCTTCTCCCCTAGAAACCTCCCAAAGAGTTTAAATAGGTAGGTAGCAGCCTTCCCTGGTTCATGATACATGATGCCCCAGAGTTTAAAAAATGGCCTGTTCATTTCAGTAGGTATCTGAAAAGAGTAAGGATGAATATCTGTTCTCTCTTTATAAATGTCTTTTCTTAGTTATCGTCAACTTATAAATTTTCAACCTAATATAAAACCATTCAATAATGATTGCAATCCACCCTGTCCATATAAACGTTCATCATTACTGTCTTAGTCTTAGGAATCTATACATTCCTTAAAAGACAGGGACAATGCCAGCATCCAAGAGAACTGAAATCTTCTAAAGAGCAGAGATTCACTTATCAATTACTTTAAGCAATTTTTACCTTTTTCTTTGGGGGTGAGTATGAGGTATGTTCATTGAGAAGGGAAGGGAATATCTCATTTTTGTTCACTAAGCAGTCTCAAGCTGCTGTAATTACTTTCATTTCCTTTACAATTACTAATAGATGTTTACCTGTTATAATGATGACAGCAGAGTCATTTGAAAAAGGCAGCATTGGCATGAGGTTGAACACTACAGGCACCTTTTAATAATGCCTTTAGGAAATGCATCATTAAGTGCATTAATGTCTGCATTTAGGAAATACTTTGTTTAAAAATCCTATGTGAGTAGCATCCTACATTCAGAAAGATCATATTTGGCCCAGAGGCTGAGGTTGGAAGGCAGGAGGACAGTGGCATGACTAAGAAAGACAACAAGGCATAGTTGTCATGAGCATAGACACAGAAGCTTGACTGACTGGTTTCAAATCCTTTCTCTCTCACTTACTACCTGTGTAATCTTGGAAAATCACTTAACCTCTCTATGTTTCTCTTTTATTATCTATAGATAGGGATAAGAATAGCATCTATCTCACAGGCTTATTGGGAAGATTAAGCAATCTATGTTAGAGTTTATAAAGTTACCTGGCACATAGAAAGGGCCATATATCTGCTAGATATTATCATTATGGTTGTTGACAAAGTCCTTCATAGTCAAAGGAACAGCTCTGAGATGTGGAGTCCTGGGCTGAAGAACGCCAGCATGCCTGGGTGATGTGGGAGAGAAGATTGTAGTCTAGGAAGTAGGCAGCTCCATTTTGAAATTGTCACCACATAGCTGGATGGCATTAGAAACTATTCTGATGTTTAGTTACCATATATGTAAAATAAGGATGTTGGTATAAACTGCAATTTAAGATGTTTGCTCATATTTTCACTGGAAACATCACATTTGTAAACTAAAACAAGCAAATACTTTGAACAGATAAATTATTGTGTTAAACTAAGGAAAGACAGGCAATCTATAATTAGAGATTTGTCTTGTGTCCACAAATCTGCACAGATTCAGGGGAGAAAATAAAAAGACTGAATTCACCAGAAGCCTAATTTATCCTGAGGTAGAATTCCTTCCAATTATCTCAATGTAAAGAAATAACCTTTATTAATAGAAAATTTACTATAAACCTCTGATTTTTAATTTTGTATGATTATTTTTAAAAGTCTTTTAATAAACTGAAAATTTAGATGACCTTGGGCTTGGTGGTGACTTCTTTAATACAAGACCGAAAGCATGATCCATAAAATAAAACATTGTTAAGTTGGAATTTATTAAAATTTAAAACTTCTGTGAAAGACATTGTTAAGGGAACAAGAAGACAGGTCACAGACTGGGAGAAAATCTTTGCAAAACACGTGTAAGATAAATGACTGGTATCCAACATATACAAAGAACTCTTAAAACTCAACAATTAGGCTGGGTGCAGTGGCTCACGCCTATAGTCCTAACACTTTAAGAGGCCAAGGTGGGAGGATCACCTAAGGTCAGGAACTCGAGACCAACCCTGGCCAACATGGCGAAACCCCATAGTTACTAAAAATACAAAAATTAGCCAAGTATGGTGGTGCATGCTTGTGATTCCAGCTACTGGGAAAGCTGAGGCAGGAGAATTGCTTGAACCTGGGAGGTGGAGGTTGCAGTGAGCTGAGATCACGCCACTGCACTCCAGCCTGGGCCACAGAGTGAGCCTCTATCTCAAAAAAAAAACAAAAAACAAAACAAAACAAAACCCCAAAACAAACAAAAAAATTCAACAATGAAAAAAATACCAACCACATGTTTAAAAATTGGGCAAAAATTCTAAACAGACACCTTATCAAAGATTTACAGATGGCAAACAAACATGAGAAGATGCTCAACATCATGTCATTAGGGAATGCAAATTAAAACAACAGTGGAATACCACTGCACACCTATTAACGTGGCCACAATCCAAGACACCAATAGCACCAAATGCTGGTGAGGACATGAAGCAACAGAAGGTCTTATTCACTGCTGTTATGGCCACTTTGGAAGACAGTTCACAGTTTCTTACAAAACACAGCATACTGTTACCATATAATACAGCAATTACTCTTCTGGTATTTAGCCCAAAGAATTAAGAATATATGCCCACACAAAAATCTCTACATAAATGTTTATAGCTGCTTTATTTATAATTTTCAAAACTTGGAAGCAACTAAGGTATCTTCTAACAGGTGAATGGATACATCAACTCTGGTACATCCAGACAATAGAATACGATTCAGTGCTAAAAAGAAAAAAAAAATGAGCTATCAGGTTGAAAAAACATGGTGGATACTTGAATGCCTGTTGATAAGTGAACATTTTATGATAAAAAGAAATATGTATGGATTTTTTATAACACCTATGTCAAGGTCTTAGAAGATGTATTTGTGGATAAAGTGTGGAAAATATGAACTGGGCAGGGCTACTGTGGATCAATTGGTCTTTAGAGACTGAACTTAAATTCTGTTTTTACATAGATCATTGCCGTTTTGCATGTGAGCCTTTCATTCTTGTAATTGATATGTGGGTAGTGACATTGAACAGGAATCATAAACAGTTGGATACGATCTGAATTTATCTGACATCCTTGGTTTTTTGGCAGCACAATGTTTTAGATTTTTAAATTTGATATTTTCGGTGGTACCTGCACTCTCCAGATTACCCTTGGTATTATTCGTTTTTTTTATTTTTTGTCACCTGCTGACTTTATACCCTCACATACTCACCGTACACCATTAAGCCATTCATGTTAGTAACTTCTGACATAGTCAATCTGAATGACTCTTTGCAAGTTAGTGGGTACTGTAAATCCTTGCTATTCAAAGTGGACCATATAGACCAGCATCGCTGGCATAAGTGAAGTCTCAGGCCTCACCTCAGATATCCTGGATCAGAATCTGTATATGACTAGATCTCTAAGTGTTTTTAATCCACATTAATTTTTGGAAAGCGGTGCCTCTGGTTAGAAAAAAAAAAATTTCAATAGCCTGAAGTGATTGGCTGCATCTAACAAAATATATTTTAACGGAGCTACATATCAGTTCTTGCCTTCAGGCCACCATAAACTGGTAAAGGAAGGTGGTTCATATTAATGGGACTCATGAAAAAGAAATTGTGTAAATTTCTTTACATGTTATAATAAAGTAACAGGTCTTCCCTGTTATGATAAAGGAACAGGACCAGTCTTCTCATTATTAATAACTATAAAATGGGAAAAATATGCTATATGTAAACATTTTAAACACAAAGAGACACAGATACATTGAGAGAGAAGGTAAAGATATACCATGTAAACAGTAAGCATAAGAAAGCTGGTGAGGCTATATCAATATCAGACAGAATGGACTTTATGCCATAGAGTATTACAGAGGATAGAGGGTCATTGCATAATAATAAAAGGAACAAATTTACCAGAGAGACAACATGTCTAAATATTTATGCACTTAATAATGGAGCAACAAAGTTTATGAGGTAAAATCTGACAAATCTAGTGGAATAAGTAGAAAAATCTAATATAGTCAAAATTTAACTTCGTTCTCTTAAAAACTCATATAGCAAGTAAACAAAAAACTATTAAGGCTTTATAAATCTGTACAATACCCTCAGCTAACTTGACATAATTGACATTTATAGAACGCTACACCCAAAAATTGCAGAATACACAGTTTTTTAGTGTGCATGAAACATTCACCAAGAATAACCATTTTTTTGAGCCATAGAGTTAAATCTCAGTAAATTTAAAGAGTAAAATCATACATAACATGTTCTATCCCTACAATTAATTACATTAAAAATCAATAAAAATAAACAATCCGGAAACTTCACAGGAAATATAACTAACATAATGTAGCCAAAATATTGCTGAAGTATTAGCTAAATATTATCAATAATAAATATTTAGCTAAAGTATTAGCTAAATGTTTATCTAATACAGCTAAAATAGTGCTTAAAGGAAAGTTTATAGCTTTAAGTGCCTATATTAGAAACAAAAAAAGAGTTTTGCTTAAATTCAGGATTCTTAGTTTCCTTCTTAAGAAGAGAGAAAAATAAAGACAAGTTTAGTTCAATGTGATCTGAAAGAAAAAATTAGAATATATATAACATAGAAAATTAGCAAAGCTTAAAGTTGGTTATTTGGTAATTTTAATAAAGGTATTAAACCCCAAGCAAGACTAACCAAGAAAAATAAGAGAAAATGGAAATTCGGCATGCCCTGTCTCTGTCTAAGTGTACTTAATTTCATCTTCCAGTAGCTTCTGTCTGCTCCTTGAACATCATGAATAGTTTTCTGCTCTTCTTCATGTAAGTTAGTCCATATTTTTAGAATACCCTTCTCTCTGCTTTTTTACCTAGCCAACTTCACTCATCCTTCTCAAAGGTCACCTCCTCAGAATGGCCTTCCTAGATACACCTCAATTTAAATAACCTTTCTCTATTTTTTTAATGTCATAGACCCTATACTTTTATTTCATAGCAATTATTACACTGTGCAATTATGTACTTATTTGCTTACTTTTGTTTAACATGCACTCATATCTGTAGGCAATAAAATCCATGGATCTAAGGACTGAATTTGTATTTCCCCTATTGTAGAACCAATGCTTAGCACAGTGCCTGACAGTATATATACCCTATACATACGTTAATTGGATTACTTAATTACTAAAGGCAGACTTTTGCTTTATGGTCCATATATAAAGAATTAGAAACATTGGGTAGAATAGTTCAAGATAAAGCTTAGCTCAGTGAATAACATAAAGTCATTTCTTGGTGTCAGACATGTCTGAAGATGAATAAACACCCTTGGGAGGTGATGAATTGTGCATCCCTGAGCTGTGTCCATAATAGCTAGGAAGCCATGAATGTCTCTTATAAACTCTGAATTCATGTATTTTGTGCTCCCTATTCCTTGAGTTACATGCTCTTTACAGCTCTGCTGTGCAAAGAGGAGCCGGCTTGGTTTTTTTGTTTGGTTGGTTGGTTTTGGTTTTTCTTATTTATTTTTAGATTGAGGACAATTGTTTGTGTCCATCATACACATCAGTATCCTACTGGGCAAAGTGTTGACAGGACACCTTTTTCTAAAGGTCAAATTGGAGATTTTCCACATCTTTTGATTTTTTACTTCTTTTTATTCTTCTATTCCTCCTATATCCAGAGATCCATTAGAATTGTGTGAAATGCAGTCTGCAGTTTATGTACTGTTTCACTTTGAACAGTGAGATTCATGAATTGATAGCATCCACATTTTAGAGCTGTGAAAGTCATCCCATATGCACAACCTGGCTGTAAAATTTGTATTCCTGTTCAGGCTTATGTATACACAATATAGTAGTGAGAATTATATAATTCAGGAAAGCTAGGTTCCAAAGGGGCAAGCATGTTGTATAACTCCCATGATGGGTGCATACCCACTTCTCTCATGTCACATCCAGAACTACAGCATCTGGTTGTCAAAGAAACATCAAGGGCATTGAGTCCGGCCTTCTGCAGTAGATGCTGAGTTCTTAAGGAAGGCAAGGGACAGCATTTCCACAGGCTTACTCTATAGACTGTTGAAAAGATGACTCTCCTTAAGGACTAACCTAAAGTCGACATATTCAAGGTGCTGGAAAATCCCGAATTAGTATTTCTTTTATCTCGTATATGTTTTTAAAAATTTAGTAGACTTTGTTTTTTTAAACAGTTTTAGGTTTACAGAAAAATTGGCTGGAAAATAGTAGAGTTCCTATATATTCATCTTCTCTTCCCTCCACTTTCCTCTATTGTTATTATTTTTTATTTGTATTAATTTAAGGGGTACAAGTGCAGCTTTGTTACATGGCTATATTGTGTAGTGGTGAAGTCTGGGCTTTTAGTCTTACCATCACTCAAATAATGTGCATTGTACCCATTAAGTAATTTCCCATCGTCACCTCCCTCCCACCCTCCCACTTTTCCACGTCTCTAGTGTCTATTATTTCACTCTCTTTGTCCATGTGTACCTATTATTAACTTCCCACTTATAACTAAAGTGAATATGAGGAATTTGACTTTGTGTTTCTGAGTTATTTCACTTACAGTAATATCCTCTGTTTCCATCAGTGTTACTGCAAAATATATGATTTCATTCTTTTTATGGCTGAATAATATTCCATTATATATATATATATATACCACATTTTCTTTATCTAGTTACCAGTTGATGGATATTTAAGTTGATTTCATATTTTTGCTATTGTGAACAGTGCTGCAATGAATAGTTATCTTTCTGATATAATGATTTGTTTTCCGTTGGTTAAATATTCAGTAGTGGGATCAAATGGTAGTTCTATCCTTTAGTTCTTTGAGAAATCTCCATACAGTTTTCCACAGAGGTTGTACTAATTAATTTACATTTCTTCCAACAGTGTATAAGTGTTCCCTTTTCTCCACATGCTCCCCAACATGTTACATTTGTCATTTTAGTAATAGCCATTCTGATTGGTGTAAGATGGTAACTCACTGTAGGTTTAATTTACATTTCTCTGATAATCGGTGATGTTGAGCATTTTTCCAGGTTTGTTGATCATTGGTATGTTTCCTTTTGAAAAGTGTTTGTTCATTTCCTTTACCCACTTTTTAATGAGGTTCTTTGTTTTGTTGTTGAGTAATTTGAGTTCTTTGTAAATTCTGGATATCAGTCTCCTATTGGATGCATGTTTTGCAAATATTTATTTTCTCCCATTTTGCATGTTGTCTGTTCACAATGTTGACTACTTCTTTAGCTTTGCAGAAACTTTTTTGTTAATTCCCATTTGTCTAGTTTTGATTTTGTTGCTTATGCATTTGTGGTCTTAGACATAAATTATTTGCCTAGACCAATGTCTGGTTTTCCCTCGGTTTTCTTCTAGTATTTCTGTAGCTTCAGTCTTACATGTAAGTCTTTGATTCATCTTGAGTTGATTTTTGTATGTGGTGAAAGATGAGGGTCCAATTTCATTCTTTTGCATATGGCAATCCAATTTTCCCCACACCATTTATTGAAAGGTGTCGCCTTTCCCCAGTGCATGTTTTTGTTGACTTTGCTAAAGATCAGTTGGATGTAGATATGTGGCTTTATTTCCATGTTCTCTATTCTGTTTCATTGACCTGTGTATCTATTTTTATACCAGTACCCTGCTGTTTTGGTTACTCTAGCCTTGTAGTATATTATTAACATCTTTGTGTGGCACATTTGTTACAGTTGATGAGCCAATACTGACACCTTATTATTAACTTAAGGTCATAGTTTACTTAAGACTCACTTTTTGTGCTGTATATTCCATTGGTTTTGATAAATATATAATGACATATATCCATCTTTATGGTATCATACATAATAGTTTCACTGTACAAAAAGTCTCTATGTTCTACCTATGCATCTCACTCTCCCTGTCCCCAAATATTTTATTGACTAAGCAGAAACTGGGATAATTCTAAATATTCACTTGCTCCATACATCCCAGAACTACTCTGTTAATAGAGTCTATCCATTCTACCCCCTAAATCTCTCAAATACATGTGATTTCTATGTCTCGATGACTACTTAGTTTATTATACCAACCTCCTGACTTAACTTTTTCTCTCCTCTTTTCACTCCCTCAAATCTTTCTCCGTATTGTAAGTAGAAAATTCTTTGTAAAATAAATTCTTATAAGGTCAGTCATCGCTTATTCATCTCTAGTGGTTCTAGTGTTCAGATTAAAGCTCAGCTTTCTTAGCAAAGCATCTTCACTTGATCATAGCCACCTTTACAGCCTTACCTTTACAGCTACATGCATGTTCTGTGATGCCTCAAATGCTAGGCCTTGGTGAATACCTCAAAGTACAGTTACTTCCTGTAGCTTGTTAGTCAAGTGTTTGAATTTTTCAGGATTCAGTTTTGTTTATCTTGTAGGATTTTTTTCTTATGATTTTCTATGACAGCTCCTATATAGCTTCTTTAATTGAAATTTGACTATTTGTTCTCCGTGTGTTTCTTTCTTCTTTTTTTTTTTTTTTTTTTTTTTTAACAGGGTCTCACTCTGTCGCCCAGGCTGGAGTGCAGTGGCACAATGTTGGCTCACTGCAACCTCTGCCTCCTGGGCTCAAGCTATTCTCCCACCTCAGCCTCCCTCCTGCGTAGCTGGGACCACAGGCACACGCCATCACAACTGGCTAATTTTTACATTTTTTTGTAGAGATGAGATTTTGCCATGTTTCCCAGACTGGCCTCAAACTCCTGGGGTCAAGCAATCCACCCACCCCAGCCTCCCAAAGTGCTGGGACTGTAGCTGTGAGCCACTGCACCCATCCTCTCCTTTTGTTTCTATCACTGAACTTATTTAATTGAATTTTTACTATTCATTTATAAGTTCTGTCTTTCATTAAACTGTGCCTTCATTGAGTGTAAAAACTGTGTTCCATTCATTTTATAATTCTCCATGCTAAACAAATGGCTTGGCACTCAGCTTAGCACATAGTAGGGTTGGGTAAATTCATAAATGAATGGACAGTGGAGCTTGAGAGACTCAGATCCCCTAGAGTCAGTAGGTGAATAAATAATAATGAAAACACACTGTGAAAGCTGTGAGAAGAAAAGAATAGATGTAGAGAGAAAGCTGCATAAATGGAGCTACTGACGAAACCACCGAGAAGGATAGCTGCTGCTGAGAACAAGCTGCCCCATTGGCGGCTCATTGTACAGTGTGATGTAGAACTATCGAGAGGGCTACAGTGACAGTCTCCCAGTGTGCAGTGGGACCCCGACTGCAGAAACCTCTGAGGTGGAAACAAAGTAGTTTAGATGAGCTGGTCATTGCTTTTGGTGTTCAGTGACTGTGGACCCATCAATCTTCTGACAGGCCCAGGGCAAGTGTCTTGGAAAACAGCCAGAATATGTATGGCACATTTGGGGCCATGCAGAGCTGTTCACATTTTAAAAATGAGGGAAAAAAAATAGTTTGTTGATAATGCAAGTAGTGGGAAGTTTGGGAGAAAGAGAAACTGTCTTATTGAAATTGATTGTAATAGATCCGAACTAGAAGGCAGAGTTAGGCGCAACTTGGTAGTTAGTTAATTCTTCAGGTAAGCAGAATTCCAAATTTTTCAGAAAAAGGAGCATTCTGAGGTCCACAGCTATGACTCAAGAGGGGAAAGTCTTTAAATCATGCAGTGGGAGTGGTCTAATCACAAATTATCTCAGTGAGGAGGGACAGCAGTCAGATGCCCAGGGGCTCACTACGAGGAGCTGGGGAATCAGAGGGATAAGAGACAAGCATGGAAATTGAGAGGTAATGCACAGAATAAAACAAAGCAGGGATATTCACTCAAAAGTGTGTGTAAGTAGGGCCAAGTGAAGGAATGAACTTCAATTGGTGAAAAATGCTGAAGAAAACAAAAGTTATGGCAGAATTGCTTTCTAAACCCTCGTTGGCAGAGGAGGTCAGTGTTTAAGGAATACTGGGTGGCATTAACAGACAATAATGTGAAGCAGAATCACTGCTGTCATATAAAAACCATTGGTTCAATTTTTTTATGTTAGCACAGTGGCTTGCTGGCTGTGTGATTTTAGATGGTCACTTTATGGATCTGAGTCTTAGCTTTCTCACCTCCAAAATAGAATTAACTAGTTTAGTGGTGGATTATGTCAATTAATTAAATTAGACATCATATGATGATTCAGCATTGTGTTGGCATTCACTTGGTCCTCAATAAACGAATAAATCTATCTTTCCCTTAATGCCTTGTAAAAGCCTGCTTCCGGATTCAATTAGAAAACTATTCCAAGACTCTGGAACAATGTGTGTGTGTGTGTGTGTGTGTGTCTGCACTGCTGATAATATTTGAAAATCCGAATGGCTTATTAGAGTATCAGAGATGGTTATATATCTAACTTTTTGAGAAACCATTGAATTATTGAATTTTTTATTTGATATGCCAGTGAATTTGATGTGCAACTGTGCCAACGTTTACAAATGATTTATTTGGAAGAAGATCTGTGAACGCTTAGAAAGGAAAAAGTGATCCCTGGAAGGTGGTACCAATTCCCCAGGAACAGATCATCTTGAGTTAGGCTAACCTCTTTCAATTTGTATTTCTTTGTTTTTGATAGACTTTTTAGACTGGCAAATCAGAATAATTCATAGACCTGCTATGTCTTGATTTCAGCAGTACACTGTTTGGTGGTCTTAGATAGTGATCCTGCGGATAAAAAGGAAAATGTGGCACATGAATAAATAGATTTGTAATTGGTTAAAAACTGTCCTAGTGCATTAATAAAATATATTTGGGTTATCTTGGCAGATTATTGCTTAGTTGAATGTCATAAAGTGCTGACCTTAGAACCATTGTATTCAACAGTAATCAGGTTTAGATTAAGAGAGCAAAGACATACTAATCAATTTCACAGATAATATACAATTTTAAGGATGTATGTATTTTATGTAAATTTTATTACTGTAAAAGTACATATTCTTTAAAGACAATTTAAGCAAAAGAAAAATGCACAAATCAAAGTACAAAAATATAAGACTATATTTTAACATATTATTTTATTGCAGATTTAATTCATAGCCAGTTCAAATAGATGTGGTGTATTAAAACCTTTCTCCATAAGATAATGTTGATAAGTTGGGTGTTATTCCTTCTGATAGCTTTTTTGGAAAATCTGAGAATCATTTTACATACAGTTTTTCTGCGTTTAGGTTCTTACTGTCAATTTAACTCTTGATTGGTTGAATTGTGCTTTCACTAGATATTTCAACAAAAGGACATAGATATTTTGTTTTCCAAACTCCTACATTTTTGAAGATTTGCTTCATTTCTGGTTCTCTACATATGAAGAATAACTTGACTGGTAGAATTCAAGTTTATATTCTCTAGCATGTAGGACTTCACAAGAGAGAAATGACCTGAGTTATTTTTCTTCCTTTGAATGTGTCCTTCCTCCTTCTTTTAAAAATAATATTCCTGCAGGATTTTTTGACAGGTTTTTGTTAGCATGGGTACCAGTAATATTTGTTTCTTTCCATTGGTTTTCCTTGAAATGTGGTGACTTCTTTCAATTGCCATGCTATCTTTTGTTTTCTGTTGTATTTGAGGATTTTTTTCCAATTATAGTTTTGTTTAATAATATTTACTATAGTTGTTTGCATGTATATCAGCAACTTCTGTATATTTTTGAGGGTGGTGCTGTGTTCTCTAGCCTCTATAACTATAGACCTTTTATTTTCACTTTTTTTTTTCCATTTCTTTGTTCTTTTACTCTGGATCCAGAGCTAGTTTTTGAAATGTGTCCTTCTTACAATTTATCATGTTTTCTCTACTCTCCATGTGGATTCATTTGAGCAATTTCAATTTTTCCCTTGCAATTCTTCATTCTATTAACCATTCCCATTTACATCTTATCTTGTTGACTTTTCGTTCCTGCCTCTTTCCTTATTAGCCTATCTGTACCAGTTCCAAAATGCTTATAAAGAAATGGCATATTTGCTATTCTACAAAGTTGTAACTTTTTGAATGATGGTGTGATATTTTATCATTTTTATGATTATTGTATTAGGAAGTTGGGAGAGTTGTGCGTGCTCAACAGAGACATTTTAAACTGAAAAGCCTGGGATGGTTAATATGTTGGCTGATAGAATCAAAATTCTAAATGATATCAACAGGGTGGAACAAAGTGCCAAAACTAAGAGGATAAATGAAACCTGACAAGCTGCCTGAAAATAATCAGCCACTTAAATACAGGACAGGGGATGTGTATTTCCAGGCTTACACATCCCGCTCCCTGCTTAGCCCATTCTCTGTGCTTCCTGAGCAGTGTCACCCACTCTGAAGGCTTCAATTACCACCAAATTCTGAAGGTGTGACATCTGGGGCCCTGGGGAAGGCCATATACATAGACTCAACTTGTTCAACACTGAGCTCATTGGCGCGACCCTAAACCATTCTACCAACATTATTCATTAGTGGAAGAGCACCACCATCCACCTGGCCACTCATTCACCCTTAACCCCAGCCTGTCTTTGTTTCCCACAGGACATCATTTGCCATCTAGAGATGCAGAATGCCCCATAAATGTGCCTCAAAGTCTCCTCTTTGTTTCACTTTTGAAGCAGGTGTTCACACACCTAGATAGCTTCCTTCCTGCTTTGGGGGGTGTTTAAATCTATCCATTTCTAGGTAATGTGTGATGGCCTGTGCCTGTAATTCAAGCACTTTGGGAGGCTGGGGCATGTGGGTCACTTGAGGCCAAGAGTCCAAGGCTGCAGTGAGCTGTGATTCTGCCACTGCACTCCAGCCATGTCTCTTTTTAAAAAATTCACGCAATATCTTCTGAGTATTTTTTAAAAGACAAATCAAGTTATTTCCCAGGAGCCCCTTTTCTCCCTAAGACAGTCAGTTGTGATCTCCTGTGAGAAGTCCAAGCTGCTGCAGTAGACACCAAAGGCAATGATGTGACAGCCTTGCCTGCCTTCACAGCTTCCCCCTTCCCAGTCCTTCTCACTCACCTGATGTTTCAATCACAAATAGTCTCCTTTCTGTGCTTTTGCATTTGTTGTTTTATTTTTCTATCCTGGAATACTTTACTCACTTCATCTTCTTGGAAAACTTGAATTTTCCATTCAATAATCTATGCTCCCTCCTCTGTGAATCTGTTTTGACTTACTAGACTGAACAATCCCATTTTCCTGGGATTTCCCAGCACTATTCTCATACCAGCAATCACAGCCAACTCCTTCGTTTGAAATCATATACTGTATTCCCCACACTTTTAAACACAGTCATTTCACTCTCAGTGAACCAGTTATTTTCAAGTTAGCCTCTCTCCCTCAAACACACATTCAGTTCCTCAGTTTGTTTGTTTTCTGAAATTTCACATTTCCTCCAGGTGAAAGCCTGCTCTTCCTTAAATTGTTCTTGAAATTTTCCCACTTCGTTTGTGTTCTCTTTAAAATCCCTTGTCTCATACTGTCTGTTTCTGCCATGTTGTACTTTATTGCCTTAAATATTTTGTAATATAATTATTGTACTATTTTTTCTTTTTTTTCATTTCTTTTTTTTTGTATTTGAGACAGAGTCTTGCACCCAGGCTGGAGTGCAGTGACGCCATCTTAGCTCATTGCAGCCTCAATCTCCTGGGTGCCAGCAACCCTCCTGCCTCAGCCTCCCAAAGTGCTGGGATGACAGGCGTGATCCACCATGCCTGGTCCTGGTTACTTTATTTGTTTTGCAAATATTTTTATTCTTACCATACAAATTCAAATTTTAAAAAATAACAATTACTAACATGTTTCCCTCTCTCCAACTAATTAATATTTTCAATTTGGAGAAAACCATTTCAGGTGTCTGGCTCTGCCTATTTATGGATGGATAGAGAGAGGTAATCTAGAGAATAAAATAGTGTCATCTTATAAACCTGTTCTTAATAAAATCATTACATTTATTTTTACTTGAATTTGAGGAACAATGAATAGAAGTAAAACTAAAGATATTGCTGAAGTTTGAATATTTTTTTATTACAAGAAATATTAGTTCCTAAATTATCCTAAGTTATTCTGTACTTATAAAGTGAAATCTGAAAAACTGAAGAAGTTGCAGTACTTTCAACTATCGGCTTCAAGTATTTTAATCTCCACTGTGGAAGATAAGATTATCATACACATAAACAGGTAGCCTCCTATTTCCCTAAATATTACTTTCCATTTTTTGTTTGGTGTTATATTTATGTTACAAAAATTATTAATGTATATTTCTTCTTTGTAACCATAATCATCCAGAGTTGATAAATATTAGGTCCTATGTGTAAACAGATTCAGTGCTTGTTCAATACCTGTATTTTTTGTCATAGTTCACATCTCATTAACTATCTTTGTATGTTTTGTAGAAAACATTTAAACGTGAAAAAAATTAAAATATAACAAACAAAAATGTATATAATATGCATCTGTAAATAAAATATAGGATTATTTTACATATTTTATTATCTCTTAATTTCTTAATATCTTTGATATTTTAGATCAGAAATATATTTAACATATGTATCATCTTTTAATATCTTCAGAATGTGTATAAGTAGTATTGAACTGTATGTAATTTACAAATAGTAGGAAATCTTCTAAGTATTGCCTTTTAAAATCAATATTTGGTACATATAGGGCTAGTCCATTTATTTAGATACCATATAGTAAAGTTTATTTTAACTATACAACCATATCATGTTTATCTATTCACCACTGGCATTTGGATTGTTTCAATATTTTGCCAATATGCCAGTATTGACAGTGCTAGAGTGTGCATTCCCATACATGTCTTGTGAACAACACATACCTTGAAATAGAATCACTGGCTCATCAGTATAGGCCTATTTAATTTTATTAGATATTGCCAAATTGCTCTTTAATGTGGTTTTGCAAATTTACATTGCCAGTAGCTGTGTATGAGAGTACACATTGTTTATCAATGCAGTGAATATTTGATGATTTCACATCTTTCAGTTTCAAAATTTTGGTGGGTATCACATGCTATTTTCTAACTATATTAATTTCCAGATTCCTGATTACGAGTGAGGCTATGTATTTTTTCATAAGTTTATTTCCATTTGGGCTTCTTCTGCACATTTTCTATTCATATGTTTTTTGCTTTTGGTAAATTATAACATTTGCTTTAAGCTTATCAATCTTACACATGTGTTACATGTGTACAATCATTTTCTTCCAGTCTGTGGTTTATATTTTATTTCCTTTGTAGCATCTCTATTGTGAAAATATTTTAATATTAATGTAGTCAACTTCATAAATTATTCCCTTTAGCATTTGTTCTATTTGTATATTCTTTAAAAATATCATCCCTAACTCCAGGTCATATGATTTATTTAAAAAATTATGCAGTATTGACTTTCACATATAGGTCTTTTATCCATCTTGAATTTACTTTGGAGAATATCATTTAACCTATATGGATAAATATTTTTACAGACCATTTATTGAATAGTCCATGCTTTCCTCCTCTGATTTTTAAATAAACATTTTATTTACAATACACTCTATTTAATTACAATACAAACATTTTATTTACAATACAATACAGTACACTATTTATTTTTAAATAAACATTTTATTTACAATACTTAGGAAAGTAAAACCTGCAAAATAGCTTTTTCCGGGTTTCTCCAATTTGAGGGTATGTATACCTCTTTCCCATATTCTGCTTTTTAGCAGCATGTCATTAAGCACAGTTCACACTCAAGGTTGAAGGTATATTAAGTTCTATTTCCCAGAGGAGGGAGTATCTACATAAGTTATTTAAAATTCTCCTCTGTGAAAGCTTTATCTCTTCTATCCTTATGTACTTATTCAGTCATTAATTTATAATAGTATAGATTGATGAATATTTTATTCTTCAAATTATAATCCAATAGTACCATTGTTATTTTGTTACTCAAATGGTTTTAGCTTTGGCCATTGGTAACTCTTGGATTGGCTCTTGGGTCCCTTTGGTGTAATCGCATTCTTTTTTTTTTTTTTTTTTGAGACAGAGTCTCGCTCTGTCACCCAGGCGGGAGTGCAGTGGTATGATCTCAGCTCACTGTAGCCTCTGCCTTCCAGGTTCAAGTGATTCTCCTTCCTCAGCCTCCTGAGTAGCTGGGATTACAGGCACACACCACCATGCCCTGCTAATTTTTGTATTTTTTAGTAGAGACGGAGTTACACCATGTTGGTCAGGCTGGTCTCGAGCTCCTGACCTTGTGATCCGTCTGCCCCAGCCTCCCAAAGTGCTGAGATTTGGGAGGCATGAGCCACCTCGCCCAAACGCAATCACATTCTTTTCTTCTCCTTTCTTTCTGTTCATTTTCTTCTTTTTTGTCACAAGATGCTCCAAACCCATTCTGTATGTTCCCTGCCCCAGCCTGAGAATATGTTGTCTTTCCAAGGAGTTTTTTTTTTTTTTTTAAATTTAAGAATGGTAATAAATCTAAGACATGGGCTCTGGGTGTATTCATTGCTACTGGGGCATCACTGCTACTGGGTCCTCTCAGAGGGTGGGGCTAGGAAGTAGCTGTATGTATCTTGACCCATGTACACATGTACACACTTGCTTGTTTCTTTATCCAGTCATGTGTTACCTTCACCAAGCTAAATATTATACCATCACCTCCAACTCTAATCCAGTACTGCATGTTTCATTCTTGCTTTCTCCTCTTGCGTCTCTGTAACTTCCCTTTCCAACAGACAGAAACCTGGATCTCACCACACGTCATCCATTTACTTACTGGTTTGACCCTAGTATATTTGGAAAGCAATTTCAAAGTAATAACCCCTACTTTCATGAGAATCAAATTTACTAACTAGAACAATGTTTATGAACAATTTCTTTTTTTAGCTTTATAATTTCCAGTCAAAACACTATTTTCTGAAGTGATGGGTTAGGTCATTTCCCCATGCCCTTTAGTGGTCACATCATTCATTTATACTACTGTGAGATTCCCATGAGACAGTCTGCATTATATCCTGGGTTCCCCCAAACTCCTGGCCTTTTTTAAAAAAATTATATGCATTCAAGTTTACTTTTTGTGCTGTAAAGTTCCATGGGCTTTGACAATCTCCACCGATTTCCAGTATCTCTTCAATCACATAAGCGGGCTGTGTATGTAACTGAGACTCCTTCTGGGCATTCTTTTCTCCTCCAGTGATCTATTTGTTTTTCCCTGTGCACTATAATACTTTTGTGCTTGTAACACTTATCTTTTTTATATTTTCCAGAACTTCCTTGAAGCATTATTCTTTTATATGTATTGAAAATCAGCTTCTTATATTTCACATAAACAAAATCAAAATATACTTGGGATAATTGGCACCTTTATGAGTTTTTCTGTTCATGAACATAGTATATCTATCTTTCCATTTAGTTTTTTTTTCTGTAGTTACTTTTATATTGTTTTTCAATAAAGGTCTTGCACATTTTTATTAAATACATCACTATGTATCATAACATCTGTATTGTTAATATGAGTAGTATATTTCTTCTACATTTTCTGTACACTATATTGTTATCCTTTTAGAAAATTACTGCTTTCCTTCAGCACAGTGTCATCTTTGTCATAAATAAAGTATGTAGGCATGTTTCTAGAATTACTATTTCTGTCCCTTTGGTCTATCTGTCTCTGTAAAATACCAAACTGTTTTAATTTCTTTAACTTCCTAGTAAATCAATGTAACTGTTATATCCACGTCTCCAACCTAGTTTGTCTCCAAGAGTGTTTTGGTTACTCTTGGATCTTTTCATTTCCATATATGTTTTTGGATCAGTGTTTGAAGTTTTACCAAAAATTACTGTAGATAGTTTCATTATATTGAAGTTACAGATTGACTTGGAAATAAATTACATCGTTATAATACTGAGTTTTCTGACCCGTGTAATTGGTAGTCTATTTATTGAAGCATTCTTTTTCTCAATTTAATTTATCTCATGTTTTTACCATAAAGATATAGACATCTTTTGTTAGATTTATTACAAGGTTCTTGACATTTTCATGATATCTTGTAAATTTTACTTTATGTTTTACATTTATATAGCTGGTGTATGGAAAAACAATTGATTTTGTGTATTGATTTTAAATCCAGTTACTTTTCTGAATAGGCTTATTAATTTTAATAACTTAACTATAAATTCTCCCGGAATTTCTGTGCACACAATCATGTCATTTGCGAAAATCATGATCTTGTTACAATCTTCAGCATTTTATCCCCCTTTTAATGAAAGAAATAATACCTCCAATACAATGTTGAATATAAGCTATCGTGGGTGCCGTAGACTGAGTTACATCTCTCCCCCAAGCTCATCTGATGAAGCCCTAACCCCTAGTGTGGTAAATATCTGGAGGCAGAGTCTTTAAGAAGTAATTGAGATTAAATGAGGTCATATGGGTGGAGCCCTAACACACAATGACTGTGGCCTTGTAAGAAGAGAAAGAGAGATTTGTCTCATGTGGGCTACAGTGAAGATATCGCAGTCTGCAAGCCAAAAGTGAACCTTCACCAGAACCCCACCAGGCTAGCATGCTGATCTTGGACTTCCAGCCTCCAGAACTGTGAGAAAATAAATTGCAGTTATTTAAGCCACACAGTCTATGATATTGTATTATGGCAGCCCGAGCTAAATACTATGGTGGACTTACGTAGTTTGTTTCTTCTCTCAAAGGAAAAGCTTTTAGTGTTTTGCCATTTAGGATGATGTTTGATATGTTTTACAGATGTCCATTACTAAGTTAAGAAATTCTTTCATTTCTATGAAGCTAAGAGGATTTTCTTTCTCTTAAGATGAATATTACATTTTATTAAATGCTTTTTCTATATCTGTGAAGATGATTATAGTTTTTTCTACTTTAATATATGAATATAACAAATTACATAGATAGTTCTAGTTTTAAACCAACTTTGCATTTCTGAAAGAAACTCAGGTTACAATTGCTATATTAATTCTCTTAATATTTTGTTTAGGATTTTTATCTCTATATTTACAAGCAAGTTTGGCTGGTAATTTTTCATTCTCTTACCACCTTTATCAGATTTTGTTATGAAAGTTATGATAGTGGTATACATTGTTTTAGGGGCATGTATATTTGTCAAGTTAGTCTAAGCTATTTTGTGGTAACAATTAAATGCCAAAATATCTTAACACAATTAATTCTGGCTTGCTTCATAGTCCATTATAGTTTTGGTTGACCCCTTGGCATAAAAATGACTAAGAGATCCAGAATCTGCACATATCATGAGGCTCCTATATTAAATCGATGGTTTCTGAAGTTTCCACGTAAAGGGAAATAACACTTTATGGCCTGTTCTGGAATTTTTATACATATTTTTTGCCCATATTTTATTAATTTGCATCTAGTCACATGGCTGTAATCTAACTGCCAGAAAGGTTGTGGAATGTAGTGTTCCTTTGTGCCCAGCGAGAGAAAATAGATGAGCAGTTAGACACTCTTTATCACAGGGAAAACCTTCATTGTCTATTATCTGTAAGAGTGTGTTGAAGACTGGAAATATTTCATTCTTAAATATTTGGTAGAACACTACAGTGAAGCTATCTGGGCCAAAAGTTTTCAATGTAGAAAGGTTTCAAAATATGGATTTAGTTTTTCTTAATAGTTATAGGAATATTTAAGTTTTCTGTTTTTTTCTCAGGTCAGATTTTACCAGAGTTCTTCAATGCAGTTCATGGCCAGTGAGCATGAAAAGCTAAAGTTACAAGGATTTCATGGCAATTTTCTTTACAACTGCTGCTTTTAATGAGGAAAGGAGAAAAACAGTTTGCTTCAAAGTTGACTTCATGACCTTTGTATGTCCCACAGTGCCATGTTTCAGCTCACCAGTCCTCAAGGCATTGCCCATGTCCCATGCCAAATCTAAGAGCTCTAAAACAGTATTGTGAAGATTCATTTCTATTTTCTTTTTCAGAGCACTATTTTAAAAATTTCCACTCTTAAGGCCTAGAGATCTCTTCAATTGTTTTGGCATATTGTCACTGAGAGAGACATGGAGTTCTCCCTATTCACTTTGACACTCACACATTCCTCAAACCACCTGTAAGAAACGATCGTCTTCATTTTTGTCCGGTGAAATTTTGTTTTTATATTTTTGTTCTCTGCATGCCTATAACAAGCCTCTAGAACTTGCTAGAAAGTGAGGTCTCTCTTGGTGAATAAGTTTCAGACAAAGATAGAAGGAAGCTCTGTTATAATTTCTGTGTATCTAAGAGTGATGGTAAGCTGAGTGCAAGGGCTACTGGCCCAGGCTGTCGCCATGGGAATTGGGTATCACTTAAGTACTG
This sequence comes from Symphalangus syndactylus, assembly GCF_028878055.3. Lineage (NCBI taxonomy): Eukaryota > Metazoa > Chordata > Mammalia > Primates > Hylobatidae > Symphalangus > Symphalangus syndactylus. Next base: position 88,279,909 of record NC_072426.2, read on the forward strand.
ATTGAAAAACAATAACAACAACAAAAGTAGAAATGTAGGATGTTCTTCACATCCTTGGAAAGTGAAAACTGGCCGCAACTTAAAGGTTCCCTATCCATGTGCCATCTTCCCTGGGGAGGGATGCCAGAAGGCGAATCTTCTTGCACATCTGAAGAGGATTCTGACAACAGACAGGCTTGTGATTCTTTCCAAGCAGCTACATTCCAGGAACTTGGCTGCACATCAGATACAGGGACTCAATCTGTCCAAGGCTGTGTTGGTGAGGCCATGCAGGCAGGCCTGTGGGAGGCCTTGGCCTCCATTGGGGAAGGGTGTCTGAGGCCTCCATCTCCTCTCCACACCCTAGTTGGAAATTACAGCTGTTAGTTTATTTTCCCACCTACCAAAGATGTTTGTCTGTGTTTATAGGGAGGTGGAGAGAGTGGCAAAGTGAGTTGGCAATTTTTTGTGATCTGCAAGCAGTGATGTGCTGCTGGCTGGTGACAATTCAGTGACATCACATTGCTAGGGTAAAGTTGTCTACGGTGGGAGTAATGACACCACAGAAATCAGAGCTTTTTATTCATTTATGTATTTACCTATTTTTGGAGGGCCTGTTGTTGAACAGGCATATGGTCTATGACCAGGTCTATGGTCTACTAATCATAGACCGTAATTGCTGCACACACTGCACTAGACTGTGTGGTAAGTGTCTTACAAACAAATCTCATATCATCTTCCCAACTCTCTGAAATGTGGGGATTGTATTTTTCCCATTTCACTGAAGGAAACAGAGGATCTAGGAAATGAAGAGACTTCTCACTGTTATATGGCAGCTCTTGGAAGATCTGGTCTTGGGACTCATCTCTATACCCTTCTCATATCAGCATGTTACCTTTTCCCTCCATCTGCAAGGCCTTCGCTGGGACCCTTGTCCCTTGCTGCAGAGAAGCCAGCTTGTTCTGAGAAGGCATGTCTGTCTTTCTTGTTCCTATTATCCAGGATCTGTTGCTGTCTGCTGCGTGCCCCACCCAGTGAATACTCCAAGACATGAGGGGTGGGACAGGTGCTCTCCCAGTGTTTGCTGGTGCATGTGCTGTGCTGGGGAATAAACTGAGTGCACATGTTGGGTGAATTGCCTGAGATACCCCAGCATTGGTTCAACTCTGGTTGAGCATCCACTCTGCACAGACACTGTGCTGAGCATGTCTGGTGAGGGCAGGCCATATACTGTGGTCCTTGCAGAAGACCCTCCATTAGGCAGCTTGCTGTTTAATATGGGAAGTGAGAGAGACGCGGAAATGCCAGCAGAACAACCTGGAGTGATGTGCCACGTGCGTGGGCTGAAGGCAGTGTGGAGGGAATAATTACCCTCAGCTGCGGTGGCAGAAAGGGGCTGGGGGCTGTGAAGAAGGTGCAAGATTTAGAAAGTGACGGTGCATGGAGCATTCCAGGTAAAGAGGCAGTGCATGTGGGGTAAACCTGGGTGGGGACCCACAGTGAACTCTGGGGAAGCCTCGGGTCGTGGGAAAGAAGAGAAGATGCAGAGACTGTCAGACAAAGGTCTGAGTTCCAGCCTTGAGAATTAATAAACTTTGGGCAACCTAACTGTTCCAAACCTATTTCTTTTCTTTGTTATTTTTCTAGAAACAAATGAAAAATACTAATATCTGCTTCATAGGTGTTGTTTGAATTAGAAAAAAATAGATAATACATTTTAAAATGTTGGTGCAATGTTGGACATGAAAGAGGTGCCAGAGAACCTGATTCAGAGTTCCTTTGCCCTTTTCCTGGGTTTAGATTAGGTGGAGAACAGGGCTCATGGGGGGAGCCAACTTGAACTTGAGATTGGGCCCCATCATGGAGGGCCTGCAATACAAGATCAGGGATTTCTTTCTTTTTTAAATTTTACTTTTATAGATTGAGGGAGTACAAGTGCAGTTTTGATGCATGGATATATTGCGTGGTGACGAAGTCTGGGTTTTTAGTGTAATCATCACCCAAATAGAATACATAGTACCCATAAGGTAATTTCTCCTCCCTTACCCCCGTGCCACCCTTCTGAGTCTCCAGTGTCTGGTATTCTACTCTCTGTGCCCATGTGTACACATTATTTAGCTCTCACTTGTAAATGAGAGCATGTGGTATTTGGCTTTCTATTTCTGAGTTATTCCACTTAGGATAATGACCTCCAGTTCCATCCACATTGCTGCAAAAGTGATTTTATTATTTTTTATGGCTGAGTAGTAGTTCCTGGTGTATATGTACCACATTTTCTTTATCTGGTCAAAGATAATTCTCATGTTGATGGGCATTTAGATTGGTTCCGTATCTTTGCTATTGTGAGTAGTACTGTGATAAACATGAGTGCACATATCTTTTTGATATAATGACTTCCTTTCCTTTGGTAGATACCCAGTAGTGGGATTACTAGATCAAATGGTAGTCTTATTTTTAGATCTTTGAGAAATCTCCATTCTGTTTTCCATAGTGGTTGTGCTAATTTACATCCCACCAACGATGTATATGCATTCCCTTTTCTCTGCCTCCTCACCAGCATCAGCTATTTTTTAGGTCAGGGATTTCTATGCTGAATGGCAGATGGATGAGAGTTTCTATCAGGAGCTGGCCATGATCATGTGGCACTTTGGGAAGATGAGCAGCGTGAATAGGCTGGAGAAGGAAGCTGTGGACTCCTGGGCTAGGGAAGGAGTGAGGGTGTGGTCGCCAGGGGCAGCCGGAGTGGAGAAAGGAAATACAGCAGAGGGTTACTGATGGAGTTGGACACTGGTGGGAGGTGACCTGGAAAGAGGAGGAGGGCAAAGGGTGTTAAGCTGGGCCCTTCTGGATCTACCTGCAGCCTCATTCTGTACCTCCTTGCCACTGCACACACACTTATTCTGTACTCATGTTTACCCTTCAGTATTTTGCAGGAACTCCAGGGCTTCCTTGGAATGGCTGGAGGAAGTCTTGGGCATCAAAAGCAGGAGCAGATTGTTAGTATAGGCCTGATGTGGGACTGTGCTGCATGCACAGGAGCCTGAGATGCCCTGCCCAGGGCCTCAGGACTCTTTCCATGACTGCCTGCACTCACTGGCCACCACCTCTCCCTAGGCCCATCATGGTCACTGCCTGCATAATTCTGTCACGCTGCATCATGCAGGGGGTGGGGCTGCCTGAGGGCAGGCACTGGAGTGTGTTAATATCCCCCCACTGACTGTTACAGATGGTTTGTCATGGGTCCTGATGTTGGTTTTTAAATACTTTCTGCCTTGGTTTTATCACTAGCTTCTTGTAGCTTCCTCTCAGCTAGCAGAGTGGTATTTTCTCTGGAAACATTCTTGCCTCATCCACTTCCATCCTCCTGCCAGTAAGACATTTAGTCTAACAGACCAGGGCTCCCTACCTCATATCCTATATTCTGCATCCTTGTTCCTTCTGCCTGGAAGACCCCAGTCCTCTGCTTCTCCAGGGCATTGATATCTGTATCTGTCCTGCAAGTGTCAATTCAATTGTTCCCTCCTCCAACAGGCCTCCCCAGATCCATTTAGGTTGGGTTGAGGAACAGCTGGGAATGTGCGCCTGTTGATTGGGGAAAAGTCAGGGCTGCTAAACTCAGAGCCTTCAAAGTCTGCTGCAAAAATATGCACTCTTCATTGTGGGAGTTAGTGAATTCCTACTGGATATACTGTAGACTGAGAAATCAGGAGGGCTCAGACAAAGCCTTTGACAGGAGTCATATTTAAGGTATGGCAGAGGAAGATGAGAGAGATCCATGGTTTGGGAGCTTGGTCAGAAGCCTGGGAGCTGAGATGCTGTGCTGTTCCAAGGAGTAGGTATTTCAAGGATATATCTGTCTGGGGTTGCTAAGCAGAATTCCCTGGAGGCTTCTGAAACTCTGCCTCCCACCACCACTGAGAATTACTGTCGTGGTAGTTATGGCAGAAGAATGTTCTATCCATAGATGTGATGGGGCATGCGAAGCTAGAAAGAGTACTGGATTAAATGACAAATTAAATCATCAGCGTTGTTTGAGAGTCTGTTTTATGTCAGGTGTAGATTACCTATAATGATGCACGTTAAACAGCAGCGTGGGACTTGGCTGAGTTTAGTTCACTCTCCTTTATCCATTGAGAGAAAAATTTAGTTGCATGCTTAGGGTGTAATTTAAATTTCAAGGAGTACAAACCAAAGTTGCAGAAGTGAGGGCATATTATTATTGAGAACTTTAATGGTGAGAGGAAGGGGAGAGAAGAAGCTTGTAGAGGTGGTGGTGGCAGAGCTGAGGGAGGTGTCCAGGGAGATCTGGATGTTACAGTAATTATTTTAGGATGAGGTGGACCTTATCGTGTCTTTAGACAGAGGGTAGCCAGAGGCAAGGTAAAGAAGGGCTGATGGATGGGGCAAAGTCTCTAAGGAGACTAGAGAAAATGAAAATGATGTTGAGACTCAAGTAGAGAAAAGATATGGTGCAGAGACCACATGAGGCGATGGGACCTCTCCCTGGGCACCAACTACAGCAGCCAAGTTTTAGACCTCATCTTTGGGTATTGGACCTTGGGGAAGTCCACTCTTCCCAGTTAACAATTTCTGCTCCTAGGGCACAAGAAAGGGCTGAAGAGAACCACAGCCCAGAGCTATAATTCTCTTTGAATGTGTCTTTGAAAGAGGCCGATGGAGGAGAGATTAGTGAATTATGTCCAGCTTTTGATCTTTTCCTTCAGGATATCAGCAACAACAAAAAATCACTCCTCTGCTGAAGCATCCCAGTTGAGTTTTTCTCCTGGGGCACCTTGTCCAGCAGGAAGGTGATCATTTCCCTTCCCTCCCAGCAGAACCCTCACCTTCCTGCTCAACTGAGGCCTCAATTGAAATGCTTCTTAGGGAGCCAGGAAGGCCACCCCATATCTTGCCTTAGCTTTGGCCAACTTAGAGTCTGAGGGTTGTTGGGGGCAGAATGCTGGTGGTGAAGAAATGAGATTCCTGCCTTTTGAGTGCCGAGTCACTAAAGAATGAGATACAGCATCCTGCCTATACATGTGCCAGTTAAATCCCTTCTTCTGTAGACACAGGTGCTTTCTTGGTGTCTGGGGCGTTTCTGGCACCATGTCTGTCCCTAGTGTCTCAAGATGCACTCTATGAACTCACTTCCCTTTAATCTCACCAGGCTACAAAATGGAGCATGTCCTTCTTCACCTCTGCCCATTGTGCATGCTCTTCTCACTTCCGTGAATCTTCTTAAAGGTTATTTAACTTCAACACTCCTCTTTTCATTCACTGCTCCGCTCAAAAACACTACTTTGTAGGGGAGACTCTGGTCAAACCTATGACTCCATTCTCTCCAGGGAAGGTCCCATCTAACTACAATTCCAGAAAAGTATTGAGAGTACAACCTTGGTGGGCTGAAAATCATGTAGACTTGGGCATTCATCTGATGTAGGTTTGTATCTTCTCGGCTTTGTTTCCCCTGGCTTTTAGATAGAAATATCAGTCCCTTCTTCACAACGCTGTTGAAAAGGTTAATAGAGACAACTATGTGAATGTATCTAGCACATGATAGGTGCTCCACTGAAGTTACTGTTTCTCTTTCCTTTCTCTCTTCTCAATTCCCAGTATTGATGCATCCAGGAACTAAGTGAGCTCTGATCCCTACTCCCCCTCAACTGAATCACAAGGATGCCTCATGCCTGTCCCTTTTCCCACTGCTTGCTGGCCACTGTGTGCCAGGCATGCTGGCTGGGTGTGCATTATTGGCCTGCCAGCAGCCCTCACACCCAGACCCTGGTCTTAATTAAAACTTACCTACCTGAGTCCCACTTTATCTCTTATCCTGTTGAATACTTTGGCCCTTGACATTTTGTTTTAGAAATAGGTTCCAGGCTTAGCACTGAGGAGGCTCTAGCTGTTTTGGGGATCAGTTTGCCCCATTTTGAGTTTATCAGAGGAGCTCTGTCACACATTCCCAAATCATCAAGACAGTTTAGAATCTTCAGTCCAAATACAGGGGCCGACAAATTAATTTCTCAGCTCATCTGCAAACAGCAGCCACTGTAGGGTCACGTTTTCTCCTAAGGCCTTATTTATTTTATTACTACCTCAAACATAAAAATGATGGTTCTGATAGCTCTGCCTGCCATTAACTAATGGCAAACCCAGTGACTAATTGTGCTTAAATCTGGTAAGCAAGTGAAATTAATTGCCCTTGCAGAGACTGGTCCCTGAGGACTTAGAGGAGAACAGAAATGCTGACATGCAAATAACCAAGCATATGAAAATATGGAGCTTTATCAATCAAGTCAGATCTCCAGGATTTAATGGGTGCTTCTAAGGTGCTCAGTGCTGTGCCTTATTGCTTTCTGCAACTTGAACGTCCATGGCTTCCCAGCTTCCCTTTGCTGTTCTAGGGCTAGGGGAGGCTCATCGGAAGCTGCATCTTCTTTGTGGTGTGTTTGACTACGAAGCTTTCTTGCCTGTAGTTGGGATTCCTACAAACAGAACCTAAGCTGAGGACTCTAGCACAAATGTTTTCGTTTTCTTGGGTGGAGGGGGAACCTCAAGAGAAGCAGAATGAGGGAAATAGAGTGAGGCAGGGAAAAGGTGCTAAGCAAGAATATGGTATCAGGTGGAAACTAGCTCCAGCCTGATCCCACAAGAACTCTGGATTGCAAGTGGCCCCACAGATTTGATCCTATCCTGAGGCAAAGAGGCTGCCTTTGACATTCTCATGTCAGTCAGTTGCTGGCTGTGGGCTGCGGAAGAGATAAGACGGGGGTCATCTCCAGGGGAGGCAGCTCCCCTCCATGGAGGGCAGTATTCTTGCCCCATTAGCTGCTGGCACTCACAGGAGGAACAGGCTCAACCTTCCAAAAAAGATTCAAGGTGAAACACTAAAAGTATCCACTACAGGTCTGGCTGATCCCCCTTCCATAAGCAGAAACTCAAGATATATCCACGTTCTTTGCTGCCATGAAAATCTCCTTGCTGGAGGTGATCCCTGTGGCATTGCACAGCCTTTTTAGTGAAAACCACTTGGTCACACAGGCAGGACAGGAGGCAGAATTTGCCAAAGGCCTTGGGGATTCTGACCCCAGGGCCTGACTGAATCTTCAGTTTCCAATTACAGCTTCACATGCAGGTCCCAGCCCTCACAAGGTGCATGGAATGCCCAAAGCAACATGGACACCACCCCTGCCCTATGACTTTGCCTAATCTGTCAAAAAGCAAACCTGTCCTTCTCATGAACACCTGAAGCTGATGCCTCCAATTTAGTCTATGTGGGTTAATGTCACACCAGGCTGCATGGCAATTTTATACCAGGGGTCCTGCTGGACATTGAAAGAACATTATTCTTCTCTCTGAAGTTTGAGTGTTGAATTCATTGTGTTTATGGTCTCCCTCTGTTTGAGAGAGATAAAGATGGGAAGAAAGGTACGCGCTCATTTTCCACTACACGAACACATTTTAAGTAGCTTGCTTTGTCATTTTCTCAGATACCTCCCTTAAGGAACATGAGGCATAGTCTGAAGGACTGAATCAATGAATTTCCCAAGTGATACACGTAAGATGTCTGTCATTCCTGAAAGCAGCCTTTCTCACCAGGAGTCATCCTGGATCCCTGTGGTAGGTTCAAGCTCCTCCTGCATTATTTTGCCCCAGGCTGAGATCTTCATTGTCCTTTGGCCTAGGAAGATCTGGAATAGCTGGTGGGTGGAGGGAAAAGAAAGGAGAGGAGAAGAGCACTGCCATTCTAGACTTACCATGCAGAGTTTATTGCTAGCCCTAATGTGCCTCATCAATCCCTCCTAGCCGCATAGCTCACGTGTGTGCAGCCCCAGGGTAGACAGCATCACTAGGTATCTTCTAGACCCTCCAAGAGTATGAATAATTTCTTAAAACTTTCCCTGGGAATAGGTTTCTTTTTTCTCTGGGCAATTTTCCTAAGAGGAAATGACACAAACCAGCAGCATTGAACCTGATGGACGGTCTCTTATCTTCTCCAAAACAGCTGTGAAGCTATTGATAGTGCACTGAACATGAACCCAGAAATGAGCCCTAAAAAATAATTTCCAATAAACTCCAGTGGAATATATGAGCAGTTTAAGCAGAACGATACTCTAAATTTCTGAGCTTCATGCCCAGAGTTTGTCCTACATATGTCTCCTCCTGGGATAAAGGACGTAGTGAGTCTTTGGTTATAATTTGCATTAATAATGATTGAGCTTCTCATTAGCATACACTGGGCATGTCAGTGTCAGGTAATCCATTTGACTCTGCTATGGATGGATTTATGCTGCACACCAAAAAAAAAAAAAAAGCTGCAATTTTCACTCTTAACTTCTCTTGTACTAAGTTGTGTGGCAGAAGGAACAGGTGATATGGCGCCACAAAATATTAACTCTGTGATCTTGAATAACCTTTAACCTCTCAGAGCCTCCAGATCCTCATCTTTCAAATGAGGATAGTTAATTGCAGTTGATTTCATAGGATAGTCATCTTGATCAATCAGTGTAATCTATATGATGATTCTTGGAATATTCTAAAATGTCACAAAAGATATAATACAAGCTTTTATATTCCATTAATCTCTCAAATAAGACTGTTGTAGTTTGTCTTGAACTTTGAGATGTGCAGTGGGGTATGCTGAAGTTGTTCTTATTCATTGGATTTCTTCTTAACACACATTTCTTGGGCACCTGTTCTGAGGGGGGCTTTCTATGGGACATCTAGAACCAAATGGAGAAAGAGGCAGGCTTTGTTCCCTAGGCGAACACAGCGGGAGAACAGATGAGCCCACAGCTTTGTAACTCTTGGGCAAGTCACAGCACACAAGCCAAAGAAGAAGCCCAGAGAGAAAAGCAAGCTTATCCATCCCGTTGGAAATAAGGATAGAAGGAAACACAAAGGACGTCGCATCTGAACTGGTCACATCTAAACCTACTATGTTGAGTAGAGAAAGGTGGAAAAAGTGAAAGACGAGCAAACTCATTTTAACCTAAGGTTAAAAAAATGGGTCTATTAATTAAGAAGAGTGATCTGAGAGGAATTTGTTCAAGTCCAGATCATCTTAATAAAGTGAATATTACAATAAACTGGTCCCATCTAAACCTGCTATGTCAGGTAGAGAAAGGTGGAAAAAGTGAAAGATGAGCAAACTCATTTTAACCTAAGGTTAAAAAATAGATCTATTAATTAAGAAGAGTGATCTGAGAGGAATTTGTTCAAGTCCAGATCGTCTCAATAAAGTGAATATTACAATAAATAAAGTCACAGGAAATTTTTGGTTTTCCAGTGCCTATATAAAAGTTATGTTTATATTATACTGTAGTCTATTAAGTATTCAATTGCATTATATCTAAAAAATATATGTACTTTAATTTTAAAGTACCTTATGCTAAAAAGTACTAACCCCCATCTGAGCCTTCAGTGAGTTGTAATCTTTTTGCTGGTGGAGGGTTTGCCTCGAAGTTGATGTCGGCTGACTGATCAGAGTGGTATTCCTAAAGGTAGGAGTGGCTGTGGCAGTTTCTTAAAATGAGACAACAGTGAAACTTGCCGCATCAATTGACTCTTCTTTTCATGAAAGAATTCTCTGTAGCGTGTGGTGTTGTGTGATAGCATTTTACTCACAGTAGAACTTCTGTGAACATTGGAGTCACACTTCTCAAACCTTGCCACTTCTTCATCAACTATATCTATGGAATATTCTAAACCTTTTGATGTCATTTCAACAATGTTCATAGTATTTTCACCAGGAGTATATTCTATCTCAAGAAGCCACTTTCTTTGCTCATCTGTAAGAAACAAATGTTCACCCATTTAAGTTTGATCATGAGATTGCAGCAATTCAGTCTCATCTTCAGGCTCCCCTTCTAATCCTAGTTATCTTGCTATTTCTACCACATATGCAGTTACTTCCTCCACTGAAGTCTTGAACCTCTCAAAGTCATCCATCAGGGTTGGAATCAATTTCTTGCAAACTCCTGTTTATGTTGATATTTTGACCTCCTCTTATGAATTACAAGTATTCTGAGTGTCACCTAGAATGGTGAATGCTTTTCAGAAGGTTTCAATTTACTTTGCCCAGATCCATCAGAGGAATCACTATCTATGGCAGCTACAGCCTTATGAAGTATATTTCTTAAATGGTAAAACCTGAAAGTCAAAATTATACCTTGATCCATGGGCTGCAGAATGGATGTTGTAATAACAGGCATGAAGACAACATTAATCCCCTTGTACATCTTCATCAGAGTTCTTGGGTAGCCAGGTGCTTGTCAATGAGCAATAATATTTTGAAAGGAATCTTTTTTTTTTTTTCCTGAGCAGTAGGTCTCAACAGTGGGCTTAAAATATTCAGTAAACAGATGTGCCGTCATACAGGCCTTGTTGTTCCATTTACAGAGCACAGAGACTGGGTATGGGGGCTAATGCCTGTTATCCATGCACTTTGGGAGGCTGAGGTGGGCAGATCATGAGGTCAAGAGATCAAGACCATCCTGACCAACATGGTGAAACCGCATCTCAACTGAAAATACAAAACTTAGTGGACATGGTGGTGGGCGCCTGTAGTCCCAGCTACTCAGGAGGTGGAGGCAGGAGAATCGCTTGAACCTGGGAGGTGGAGGTTGCAGTGAGCCAAGATTGTGCCACTGCACTCTGGCCTGGCCACAGAGGGAGACTCCATCCAAAAAAAAAAAAAAAAAAAAAAAGCACAGAAATAGTAGATTTAACATAATTCTTAAGGGTCCTAAGCTTTTCAGAATGGTCACTGAACATTAGTTTCAACATAAAGTCATGAGCTGCTTTATTTTCTAACAAGAAAATCACCCTGCTCTTCAAAGCTTTGAAGGTGTTTTCTTCCAATAAAAAGCCATTGCATCTACACTGAAAATTGGTTATTTGGTGTAGCCACTTACATCAATGATCTTAGCTAGATCTTCTGAATAATTTGCTGCTCCATCAGCACTTGCTGCTTCGCCTTGCACTGTTATGTTATGGAGACAGCTTCATTCCTTAAACCTCATGAACCAACCTCTGCTAGCTTCCAACTTTTTTTCTACAGTTTCCTCACCTCTCTCAGCCTTCAATAAAACTGAAGAAAGTTGGGGCATTGATCTGGATTAGGCTTTAGCTTAAGGGAATGTCCTGTTGATCTTCCATTCAGACCACTAAAACTTTCTCCATATCAGTAATAAGGCTCTTTTGCTTTCTTATAATTCATATGTTCACTGGAGTTGCACTTTTAATTTTCTTCAAGAACTTTTCCTTTGCATTCACAACTTGGCTGACTGGCTAAGAGGCCTATCTTGGCTTTCAACATCCCTTTCTCAATAAGTATAATCATTTCTAGATTTTGATCAAGAATGAGAGATGTACAACTCTTCCTTTCAATCAGGCCATTTTAAGATTATTAGTCACCTAATTTCAATATTGTTATGTGTTGGGGAATAGGGAGGCCTGAGGAGAGAGACAGAGATGAGGGAACGGCTGGTCAGTGGAGCAGTCAAAACATACACAACATTTACTGATGAACTTCACCATCTTATATGGGCACAGTTTGTGGCCCCCAAAGAATCACAATAGTAACATCAAAAATCACTGATCATAGATATAATAATAATAGTAATAATTTTTAAAGTTTGAAATATTGTGAGAATTACCAAAATGTGACAGAGACATGAAGTGAGCACATGCTATTAGAAAATGGCACTGATAGAGTTGCTTGACACAGGGTTGCCACAGACCTTCAATTTGTAAGAAACACAATAACTGCAAAGTGCAATAAAAGGTGGTAAGCCTGTACTACCATATTCAGATGACAGGGAAAGAAACTTAGCTAAGAGAATGTCAGTAGAAATGAAAAGAAAGGAGGGTGTTGGCAGTAGAATTCTGTTGACTTAACAAGGCAAAGGTAGGAAAAGAAAGGATTAAAGAGTCCTAAGACTTTATATTTGGGGATTGAGGGTGGCAGTGTCCTCACAGGACATAGGGAAGTCAGGAGGTGAGCTGGTTTTAGAAAAAGAGGATTGCCTGATGGCATTCTTAGAGCAGGAGATTTCTATTTTGGCAACCTGGAGGCGCTTATCTCAGCCCTAAGCAAGTAAGAAGGCCAGAGGTTAAGGGAGGAGTGGCAAACCATCTATGACTGGATGGGCATAGGCAGAGCGGAGGGAAGAGAATTTGCAATAAGCAATGAAAATGAAGAGGTGAACCATGGTCAAGCATTGTCAAGTTGGGCATGTAGGTCGGGGCAGTTTCCAGAGGTGGTGGTCTGTGTAGTCTGGTGACCCAGCAAGATGGAGGACTCTGTGGGCTGAAGGGTGGAAACAGAAGCCAGTTGGCCATGAGCAGGAGATGAAGATGCAGGACCTGAGATGAGAGGGCTTCAAGCGACTCACACGTTCTTCTCCCGCTTGCAGTCATCCTCAATTTTGTCTTTATAGACAAAAGAGACTGTGTCTTCGTGTTTGTTTGGGTCTAGGTGCTATTTTAAACTTCTGATGTCATTTCTGACCCTTTTTCTGAGGTGTCTTTCTTCCCTGGTCTCTCTTTCTTGAAAAGCAGTGTTCCTTCAGCTAATTATTCAAGATGGAAATACAACGGACTTGTTTAAAAAGCCATTGAAATCCCATTCTGGGGGCAGGCAGAATCCTCATTGCTCTGTTTCTAATGCAAGTCTCAGCATTGGTGCCCATTTCAGAGCCTTTCGGTCTTTGAATCATCTACACAGCATCATTTCCCAAGTGGATTTCTAGTAGCTCTGTTTTCTGAAGATGGAAAAAGATGGGTGAAATAAAGTTGAAAGTTTTCTTTAAAGGGCTTTTCAGTCTTTCCTGTGTTATTATGCACTGTAAGTCTCCAAGAAGGGCTGTCGTGTTCAGCATTTCCCAGATGTATTTATTAATGAACTATTTTTGAAAAATCATAAATATGTATTTCTGAATGAAAAAGTCAAGAAAGACAATTCAATAAACTAACTAGAAAAACATATTTGTATCACATTTTTAAAGAAAACAAAATACCTTGTTATGATGCAGGTATGTCAGTGTTCCTCACTGTAAGCCAAAACACAGAAGAATATGATGCTGCATGAAAAGCAGAATCAAGCCAGAGCAGTCTATTTTCCCTAGGCTCCGTTCACTGATTGCTGATACTTCAGGCTCAGATGTTAAATAGTAAACTTGGTTGAAAGAGCTTCCGTTTTCGTAATCTAAGTTACTGCATGGAATGAAAATATTAAAGGTGGCTTCCAGTTGGAGCAGGACACAGAAGGGGGCCTCAGGATAAGATCCATCTGGGGATGGGAGCTAGCAGTCCTTCCCTAGACAGTCTGATCTAAGAATGGGCCAAATCAGGACTCACAGAGCAGGGCAAGTCATGAGAAGTGCGGCTGGGAGTCAAAGGAGATTCAAGAGGAAGTCATGGATAAAAAATGGGTCCGGAGTCAGGGTGAGGGTGTGAGTATGGAGGAGGAAGCCACGGGCTTCAGAAAGTGTGAACTCCACTCTGTGTAGATGTATTTTGCTTTCAATTTTCCCAGCCAACTTGTCCACATTTGAAATCCCCAAAGGGGCCCTTGGAGCCCTCTCAGATTTCCAGTTCACTCCTCTGTGATATAACATTGACTTCCCCACAGGTGGTGATTGTGAAGAGATGCTCTCTGTAAGTGCTCTACACATTGCCTGGCTCATGGGGGCTCCTCAATAAATAGGAAGCTCCTACCATCCTCCACCACTGCTTACTTAACCCACTGCATTTGGAGTGGGCTTGGTGGACTCAACAGAGAAGACAGTGCCCTGCATGTGGGTAATGGTTATGAATAGCCATTGGACATGGAAGACAAGTCAGGCCTGGTTTGGGCCACATGCTTACTCAGGCCTAGAGTGGGGAATCCTGTGATTAGCCTGTGTGTCATCCTCTGGTGGAACCAAGGGGATTTCTAACTTGGATAATGTTTTTCAAACACCTGGCTTTTCCAGTGCAAGTCCACAGTGGTTGGCAATGTGTCCTGCAGGTCACTTTTTTTTCTCTCTGTCTTCCTGAGATCTGGACCCCTTGAGCACACTCCATTGTCCTGACTTAGAGGACTCACAGGAAGGATCATGAGCTGTTGAGAACACAGCAACCAACGTGACTTTTTGATGTGCAACATAGAGCCTGAATATTGGTGACCTGCCTTTAGAAGCAGTGTCTTACTGCCATTGCTGAACTGTGAGATAAATTCTGCCTTTAAGCAATGGCAGGTTTTCTTTTTATTTTTTTTTATTTTTTTTTATTTTTTATTTTTTTTTATTATTATTTTTTTTTTATTATACTTTAGGGTTTTAGGGTACATGTGCACAATGTGCAGGTTTGTTACATATGTATCCATGTGCCATGTTGATTTCCTGCACCCATTAACTCGTCATTTAGCATTAGGTGTATCTCCTAATGCTGTCCCTCCCCCCTCCCCCCACCCCACAACAGTCCCCGGAGCGTGATGTTCCCCTTCCTGTGTCCATGAGTTCTCATTGTTCAATTCCCACCTATGAGTGAGAACATGCGGTGTTTGGTTTTTTGTCCTTGCGATAGTTTACTGAGAATGATGTTTTCCAATTTCATCCATGTCCCTACAAAGGACATGAACTCATCATTTTTTATGGCTGCATAGTATTCCATGGTGTATATGTGCCACATTTTCTTAATCCAGTCTATCGTTGTTGGACATTTGGGTTGGTTCCAACTCTTTGCTATTGTGAATAGTGCCGCAATAAACATACGTGTGCATGTGTCTTTATAGCAGAATGATTTATAGTCCTTTGGGTATATACCCAGTAATGGGATGGCTGGATCAAATGGTATTTCTACTTCTAGATCCCTGAGGAATCGCCACACTGACTTCCACAATGGTTGAACTAGTTTACAGTCCCACCAACAGTGTAAAAGTGTTCCCATTTCTCCACATCCTCTCCAGCACCTGTTGTTTCCTGATTTTTTAATGATGGCCATTCTAACTGGTGTGAGATGGTATCTCACTGTGGTTTTGATTTGCATTTCTCTGATGGCCAGTGATGAGGAGCATTTCTTCATGTGTTTTTTGGCTGCATAAATGTCTTCTTTTGAGAAATGTCTGTTCATGTCCTCTGCCCACTTTTTGATGGGGTTGTTTGTTTTTTTCTTGTAAATTTGTTTGAGTTCATTGTAGATTCTGGATATTAGCCCTTTGTCAGATGAGTAGGTTGCAAAAATTTTCTCCCATTGTGTAGGTTGCCTGTTCACTCTGATGATAGTTTCTTTTGCTGTGCAGAAGCTCTTTAGTTTAATGAGATCCCATTTGTCGATTTTGGCTTTTGTTGAGCAATGGCAGGTTTTCTAGCAGTCCCTCAGGCATTGTGCAAAGTCCACTGAGTGTGGGCAGAGTCCCGGCACACTCATTAGCTGTGTGTCCTTGGAAAGTGACTGCTTTCTGGGTCTCATTTTTTAGGTCTATAAAATGAGGGGATTTTGTGAGAAGATTTCTAAACTTGCCTCCCGCTCTGACAGTTTGTGAGCTTATTGACAACTTAGTTCAAACTCTCACCTTAAACAGTAGTGTCTAAAGGACATCTCAGAAGTGGCTTCTTGGCTCCACACACTAAGAAAAGCAGGACAAATTTAATCTGGAGTCAAGAACAGGCACATTTTCCTGCTTCCACTTCAGAGCTCCACACAGAGAGGACACACATCAGCCCACAGATGCCCACTCAGGGGTAGCCAACCACACACACACACACACACACACACACGCACACACAGAGTCAGAGGCACATGATCCATTGCTCACATATGGAATGAATCTGCCTGCTGTCTATGTGCATTTCTTTCTTTTACTCTGGTTTCTGTTTTTGGCCAGGAAGGGCCAGGTTGAGGCTGCATTTCCTTCCCTGGGATCCCTCTCCGAGCCTCCCTATGGAAGCATCCCCAGTCTCCTGTGTCTGACAGGCTGTGGAATGCACGTGCCGATGCCCTCACATGGCTAATGCTCATTATCTCATAATAACAACAGTCACAGTACAGAGCAGGTTAGCTGGGGATTTTCCTCTGAAAACGGGTAGAACTCAGCAGGTGAGATGGTATGTGATTCTGCATGGCTGGCCTTTGCCTGGGGCTTAGGGATGGGGGAATGGTGGGTGCCCTCCAGGGAGAGCACTGGCTCAGCATGAATCCATAGAAAAGGAGGGCAAGGGGAGCTGTCATTTCCTGCAGAACGGGGAAGCCCAGTCAGACAGCTGGGAACAGAATGCTACTAGACTAGTTATCAGGGTTTACAGCAATGATACACATGAACAGGCTGGACTCATCCACTCATTCACTCACAAAGTTTTTGTTGACCACCTACCATGTGCTAGGGGCTGTGCTCAGTTCTGGGGGCACACTGGGGAAGAAGCCAGACCATGAACTTAAAGTGCAGGAACATGGTTAGGAGTCCATGTGCGGGAGCCAGACAGCCTGAGCTCACATACTGGATCCGACATTGAATGGATGTGTGACTTTGGGCAAGCTAATTAACCTTCTGGGCTCCAGATTCCTCTTCTGTAGACTGAGAATAATGATAGGGCCAACCTAAAAGCGTTGTTCTGTAAATACTCAGAACACTGCCCTATACATAGTAAGAACTCGCTAATAATCTTCTATTGTTTGTGTTTATTCTTTTTTCTTTAACAGCCTACTAGGGGAGTAGGCCAACAAATAACGGACATTGTGCGTCTCTCTCTCTCTCTCTCTCTCTCTGTGTGTGTGTGTGTGTGTGTATGTGTGTGTGTGTGTGTGATTTTAGAAAGAGTTGCTACATATCAGAATGCCTGCCTCTACCTGGAAGTCCCAAAGGATGCGGGGGAAATTTTTCCCAGGAAGAAGAGCAGATAAAGAATAGATGGGCTTCCCATATGCTAGATGTGGGTGCAGATTTACGCTGGAGACAGTCACGCCAATCACATAACCGCAGAGAGTGAGGTCTTCACTACTTTGCTGTTATCAGTGATCCTGGGTTCTCTTCTGTGTGTCTGCTCCTCTCTGCCTCTGCTTAGTTCCCTCTCTTTACAGCCTAATGAATGTTCTCTGCATTTCCTGGACTAGGGCAGTAGCGCTGATGTTGGAGGAGTAGGGAGATCTGAGAAATATTGTGGGGCTCAACTCAGTCAGGCCTGTTGGAATATGACAGGTGGGGGAAAGGCCAGAGTGAGGGGCAAGGCAGCCCAGGTGTTAGTGCGAGACCTGGGTGGATGGGGACACCTGCACCTGATGTGAGCTGTACGGGGGAGGAGCCAGCTTGGGTAGGCAGAACAAGGTCCAGTTGAGACCAGGTAAGTGTTAGATGCCCGTAGATGTCCAGGTGGAGATACCCAACAGGTAATGATGACAGTGGGGAAGCTCGGGATGAGCTGAAGTCATGTCCCCTGTAGTAACCAAAATCAGTCACAAAGTACAGTTGGCTGTTGAAACTGGTTTATTGACTACAATGAAGTTCACCTAAATAAAAATGTAAAATGAGCACCTCTAAAATCATCCCCTATCCCCTCATGCTTTACAAGCCAACCTCAACTAAATCTCTTACGTCTCCACCCAAGGTTGCAGGTACTTGCCCCCGATGGGGAGAGGCATCAAAGTCCCAGTGCACCCTCTGCCGGTGGGAGGGATGGCAGCAAGAAATGGCCCTTTCAAAGGACGTGCTGACCCTGGAGGGAGGTCCCTATCCACACCCACCAGGAGAACTGTTCTAGGGCTGGCCCCCGAGAAATGCCTGTTCATTTCACCCTGTTCTTTCATGCCTTCTGTTTCAGCAGATCAGTGTAGGGGTGTGGTTTTAGTCAAACCCGGTTTTCAATCCTGGCTGAGACATTGACTAACCATGCTGGGCCTCAGTGTCCTTGCCTATAAAATGGCACCACTCTATCTCTGTCAGTATAGTCTGGAAATTTAGTGCATAATAAATATTCATTCCATATTAGCTCCCTCCAGACCATATCAGAGGACGTTTACAAAAGTGGTGGTGTAGTTCTTTACAGACGAGGTAGAAAAATCACTTATTTGCTCTTTGTCTAGTTTCTTTCTTTGGGTTTAGGAGACATTTGCCAGAATAAGAGCCTTGACCTCCAGGGGTGAGCTGTGCACACTCCTCTCCACCCTCCCCTTGGTGGAATTATGCTGATCTTGCCTGGCAACGTGCCTCCCTTCCCGAGACAGCTTGGAGATGCATATTTATGTATTTCCAGTCATCACCCCAAGAGCTCAGATTTTCCTGTCCTTGGTGTCACTTTAATTAATACACTCCCGTGTGCTGGGTGACAAAATTAGGTTGCAGGGGTGGCAGGCGTTTATATCACGAAGGGAGAGAAAAAAGGTGTTTTGCACCATTTTCCTTCTTAAGCTCTGTTATTAATCTTTGCAATCAATACTCCTTTATTTTTGGCTCCAGAAGATGGTGGGGTGGAATCAGACTGTCAAGCAATTTAAGACCACATCTGCATAAGTAATAGAGATGGTGTGTTCCTTTTGCTCTAGGTGAAAACATGTGTCCCTGGCCAGATGTGGCAGGGCCAGACTCTGTGAGTCTCATGCCAGCTTTATGATATGTTTGATTTAGGTAAAGTGCCTGGAATCTACTGGGACTAAGTTGTTATTAAACACCATCTGCAGTTTTCAGTTTAATTAATATAATAAGAATTAGGATCCCATGCTTTAATTATCATGTTAACCCTTTAGGATCATGGGAAGAAGGAGGGAAACATGGGAGGGTGGACCAGGGTAGCTCTTTAGAGGACTTTGGATCTGTAGGTTGACGCCCTTCATCCTGAACCCCACAGCTATAAACATGTGTGGTGGGCTAGTCACTGCCCAGGTGTGAGCCTGGGGCTGTTGGGGTTTGCTTGTGTGGAAAGGAAACTGGAGTATATTTGTCCAACAGAGAAGGAGTCTACTTAAATATCAGTCACACCTGGTTCCCCAACCCTGTAAGGGAAATTACCTCAACAACAACAGTAGCACTAATAATAACAGTTCTAATAATGACATATCACTTATTGAGGAATTACTTGCATTTTAATATACAGTATATACTATATAGTCTGCGTGTGAATATATACTGTGTTATACAATATATTCTATACTAGAAACTGCCTAAGTGCTTTCCACAAATTACATCACTTAATTTTTACCACATTAAGTTCTGATTGCTTATGAGGAAACTGAGGCAGAAAACAGTCCACATACCTAGTGTGAAGCAAAACTTGGATTCAAATGTAAGCTTATTTGAATCAAATCCAATGCTTTTCATTAACATACATCACTTAATAAGACATTCCTGTTGAAAAGTTGAAAGGAAAGACTTCAAGTAGAGAGGGGACCTATTGTGCCCTCCTGGATTTCATTTCCTTTGTGGGAAATGAAACCTGAGATTCTAATATTGCTGCCACTGCCACTTCCAAGGTACCCATGCCTGTGGCTTCAAGCTCAGCTGTCAGTGAAGAGACTGAGCTCATTGCTTGTGTTCTCCAAGCACAGCTAATATTGGCTGGTACGTTGACAATGCTTCCTCAAACCATGCAGGATAATAAGACATAAATACATTCAGACATTACAAAAGATAAAAAACTGGAAACAGAGATGGAAAAGTCTGAGATGTAAGGTTAGTCTTAAAGTCATGCTGTGATTCTAAGGGAAGAGCATTTTTGAGGTAGGCACTGCTAGGCAGAAATCTTTGCTACCCCTTACTGGCTACAGGACCACAGACAAGTCACCTATCTCAAATGTCTGGGTTCCTCATTGGAAAATAGAGATGCTCATACTTGCTCTTCATGGGTGTCATGAGGATTCTACCCAGAGCTTGGCATATAGTAGGCATTCTTTTAAAAGCATGACTCTTCTTACTGGAGGCTCTCACATGTTGACTCTCAGACTAATTGCCCAAGGATGTTGTGATCTTTTGACTCCCAGTCAAGAGCTCCCTCCCAGGCCTCTCAGTGCCTTCATGTCATGCTCTGCTGCACATCAACATTGAGTGACTATTCCATATGGCAAGGTTCCTCTCAAGAAGCATGGCACCAGGAATGAAGTCATGCTGGAAAGGACACTGTGCCTTTTATACTCTGGGAGGTGTCTCTTTACAGGTTAATTGACTCATCTATTCATTTATTCATCCAGCAGGCAGTATGGAGCCCATTCAATACCTGGATTGGGCTGGCATTCGTGGAGTAACAGTGCTACAGTAACATTACCTTGTGACCAACATAATGACTATGTTGCAACAGTTGTCTATGACCAGAAATCATCCTATTCATTTATTCACTCATTCATTCTTTTTTTTTTTTTTTTTTTTTTTTTTTTGAGACGGAGTCTTGCTCTGTCCCCCAGGGTGGAGTGCAGTGGTGCCATCTCGGCTCACTGCAAGCTCCGCCTCCCGGGTTCAAGCCATTCTCCTGCCTCAGCCTCCCGAGTAGCTGGGACTACAGGCGCCCGCCAACACGCCCGGCTAATTTTTTGTATTTTTAGTAGAGACGGGGTTTCACCGTGTTAGCCTGGATGGTCTCGATCTCCTGACCTCGTGATCCGCCCGCCTCGGCCTCCCAAAGTGCTGGGATTACAGGCTTGAGCCACCGCGCCCGGCCCACTCATTCATTCTTACATTTCTGTAATAAAGAGATCATTTGCTCCTATCATGTACCTGACATTGTGTCAGGCTCTGGAGATAAAAAGTGGGGGAGAAAGCATGGTCTCCACCTTCACGGAGTGGCAGTTGGCAATTCAGAGGAGCAGGCAGAGAAGTGACTCAGTAGAGCACAGCAAGACATGTACCATGATTAGGGAAGTTTCTGTGATTGTCAGGGCACATGGGGGTTGTATTAGTTTCTTAGGGGTACTGTGAACAAAGTATCACAAACTGAGTGGTTTAGACAACATTTATTGTCTCACAGTTCTGGAGGCTGAAAGTCTAAGATCAAAATGTGGGCAGAGCTGATTTCTTCTGAGGGCTGTGAGGGAGGAATCTGTTCTCACCTCTCCCCCAGTGTTTGACAGTGGCTGGCAATTTTGGTGTTCTTTGGCTTGTAGATGCATTACCCTGCTCTCTGCCTTCATTTTACACATGGCATTCTGCCTGCGTAGGTATCTGTGTGGAAATTTCTCCTTTTCATAAGGACACTAGTGGTACTGGAGTAGGGCCACTTTAATTACCTCATTTAACTTGATGACCTCTGATAAGGACTCCCCAAGTGAGATCAAATTTATAGGTACTAGGGTTTAGGATGCTATATATTTACTTTGGGAGATGCATTCCAACCCATTGCAGGGGTAATGTCTTGAACAGAATTTTGAAGGTAGTGATATGTTCCCCAAGATGTGGAATGTGAGGAGTTGTCCACATGTTTAGGAAGGAGAACTGTTCCATGTGGCATATGAGAGGGACCAGAGACAGGAGAGAGCACTGTGGGCTTGGGAAACAAAATCTTGCACGGGACAGAACATAAAGTATAGGAGCGGCTGCTGGAGGACTAAGTGGGACAAGTCCTTCGAGGCCTAAAGAGTCAGATCTGGAGGGATCCCTTCATCCTGAGGAGAGTGGGGACCCATGAAGGGCTTGTCCAGACAGCTTCATGGTCAGAATTCATCCCAACCTCGCACAGAGAACCTCGTCACGGCGGCATGGCGGATGTCATGCTTCCTACGACACAGTGCAGCCCTCTTCTGGTAGGCCACATTACCCATTAGGCCCTGGCATCAGGAAAAATGTCATACAGGGCTCAGTTCAGGCATGGGGGAACATGGCTTCTTTCCTGGGAGAGGAGCCCTATGGTTTGGAAGGAGAAGGGAGCCTGTCTCCGGTTGGCATTGGCCTTGTGGGTGGGGAGGAGTATTATGGAGGGAGCTGGGGATCCAGTGTGCAGGGCGGAGGGAGGGGGGGTTCAGCTGAGATGGCTCCACCCACAGCCACCTTGCTGGCCCAGCGGCTCCTTTCACTGTAGTCATGTGGTCCCTGAAGCCCCCCATCCTGGCATTGGAGCCCTCTCCTACCTGGGGGTCTCCTCAAGCCAAGCGCCCTCTAGTCCTTTTGCTTTTACTTTTCTAGCCTGTTTAGCCAAACCCATGAAGGAACAGCAGAAATACTTTTACAGAGACCTGTAGGTATCCCTGTTTGTTGACCTGACTACTGTCTCTGGAATAGGAGAAAGGAGAGTAAAACACAGATGAGGCAGTGAGATGTGTCTTATACATCATTCATCCACTCAAACAAATCAGGATGCAACATCTGCTGAGTGACTCTTGGGATTTCAGTGCAAAGATTCAGGTACAGCCTGGTCCTGATGTGCCCGGCTCTGAATCCAGGAAACACATGAGGCAGTGTTCCTCTTACCTGGCCTGGATGCCCTGTGAACATGGCAGAAGGAAGCCATTCCAGGGAGAACCTTGTTTTTGGCAGACATAGTAGTCTAGAGAGACAGCAGGCAAAGAGACCACCATCTTGGAATAATATAGTCCTTTGAGGGTTCTCTTGGAATGCTCATTTCTCTTGAAGAATGGCAAGCACCTTCCACCTAAAATTAATCATTGGCTCTTCCTGCTGGAAATCTCTCTTCTCCCATGGAGGAAGACACTGGCTGTGCTTTGGGTTTGTGGCTACATTTTGTGCATTACCTTTGATCCCGAGGCACTGTGGGGACATTATTATGTTGTTAAGAGTCAGAAAAGCCCACAATGACCTGAGCTGGTGCCTTCGAAGGTGGTTGATTTGCTTTGCCCCATTGGGTGCAGTGTGGCTGTAGCCTTGGTGTGACTTGGGGACAAGCTCCCTGGGTCCCTGCTTCTGAGGAGGTGGCTGCCAGCACTCTGCAGAGGCAAAGCTCTTGGTGTCTGAGCACACTACATTTTAATCATTAGAGGTCTGTTCTCTGTGAGATCCTCCCCATGGTAGCCCTGAGTCCCAACAGACACTGCAAAATGAGATTCTAGTTTTCAGAGACAACAGCTGTGTCTCAGAGAAAAAAGTCCATGATGCTGCTTTTCTGGAAGAGAGAATCCTAAACAAGATGTCTTTTAGTTCCAGCCCAGGCCATAGAATCGTGAAATATCACAGCAGGAAAAGGCCTGATGGATCATCTTGTCCAGCGGGTTTCCATCTCAGTGTTTACAGGGCTAAGCAGAGAATATAAATGTCAGTCTAAGACCAGAGTGCTGAGACTATGATGACCCAGAAATCACAGGCCCAGGCTAAAAAAAAAAAAATGCAGATTCAAAGCAGGCAAACAGCAGGCTAGCCAAACCAGCCACTTCTGGACTGGGCATGCAGGTTGGCAGTTTACAAGCACTGGCATAGCATCATTCTCTCATTTAATCATTGGGGAAACTGAAGCTCATAACAATAGCTAACACTTAATGGATGCTTCCCACAGACTGGCACTATGCTCAGTGCTCTGCTTGAATTCACTCAATGCATGAATATTCCTGTTGTGTAGATGAGAACACTGAAGCACAGAGAGGTTAGGTAGCTTACCCACGGCCGCAGAGCTAGCAAGACATAGAGTGATATTTGAAAGCACACTCTGACTCCATTGCCCAGGTTCTGAACTACTTCCCTGCCCTGCCACTCCAGCATGAGTTCTCCTAACAGCAAGGAAGTGCCGTGTTCCCTGAGGTGGGTCCAGAATCCAGGCCCTGGACTCCTGGTGTGATAGCACCTGAACTGCACTGTGTTGCTTCCCTTGTTTTTTCTGCTTAAGAGGTTTGATGTTTAGAACGAGACTTCAGCCAGAACAGCCTGGCATACGTGATCAGCTCTGCTCATGACCAGCTGTAGGGTCCTGCATAAATTGGTATGAGTCTCTAATTCTCTGGGGAATTCACCTTACCTCCCAGGGTCCTAAGAATTGGGACTGTTCTCCCAGGGCTGTCACAAGGATCCCATGAAAGAGGGACTGGCACCAGGTCTGGATATGTTTGGATATCCCCAGATGTTTTTGCCCATCTGTGTACTTTCCAACAACCTTTCCATGGTGGTATATCTGGTGTTCTGTAGCAGGATGTTTTGCTCCCATTGGACAAACACTGTTGAATACTGGCAGAGTTATCCCGAGTGTCTTGCCCAAACCCTAAAAAGTCAATGGGATGAATAATTACCTCAAAGAACAAAAAACAGGACCATGCTCTATCCTGCCAGTATCCTGGTCCTGATTGGGGCATAGGCGGGCTCCCATTGATGCCCCCCGGGCATTACAGGCACCTGCAGCAGATAGTCTCTGTCACTGGCCAGAGAGCATGCCAGGTGAAGGTTATTTGGCATGTGGAGCTCTTAGGGTGGTGTGGCTGGCACCTGGCATTGCTAATGGTGCCACAAGTGAAATGGTGTCCAAGATAAAAACAGCTGTAACCAAACATTCCATGGCATGGACATCATCCCTAACTGGAGCTGGTTTGGGAAGATAGCTCAGGCATCTTGGAGATCCAGGCCTGGAACAGCTTAGCATCAACAGCTCAACAAGCTCAACTTGGC
Source organism: Symphalangus syndactylus (assembly GCF_028878055.3). Classification (NCBI taxonomy): domain Eukaryota; kingdom Metazoa; phylum Chordata; class Mammalia; order Primates; family Hylobatidae; genus Symphalangus; species Symphalangus syndactylus. Next base: position 88,304,384 of record NC_072426.2, read on the forward strand.
TCTGGCATGGACTAGCTTCAAAAACTTCATAATTTCCTTATCCATAAGGTGGAAAGAATAGCTTATCACAGAGAGTGGTTCTGAGGATGAAATGCGCTAGCCGATGTAACAGCACATGGCACAGAGTAGGAATCCTCCCATTCTCTGTACTCAGACACGACTCATCAATGATAGAGCATACCTTCTCCTCCCAGTTCCCTTTCTTAAACTTCCCATCAGAGTCTATATTCTTGCTAATGTGATTTTTCTGCAAACTGATTCAGAATGGCTAGCATCTTATAGCCTCACATTTAATTACAGCTGGGTTTGCGTTGTTCAATCACTTGCCCATGTGTGCTAGTATTTTCCTCCAGCTGTCCCACAAGGGAAGAGCCTCAGTCTGTTTTCTTGCACCATGAGTGCTGACTGCTCAGATCCATAAACTCAGGCAGGCAGATGTCTCATGTGCTGTGATTCCTTCACCAGCTGCTTTGGTTGGGTTCTCTGCCACATGAATCCACCTCATTTGGGATCCCCATCCAACCACTGAGGAACTCACAACCACTCCTTTATTTTAAAGTTAGTCATAGCAAATGGCATACCCTCATCCAATTGTCCTGGCCCTCCAGCAGCACTCTCCTCCATCTTTCCTCTTTTCTTCCTGCCCTTAGGCCCTTGAGTATACACTCTTGCATGAACACACCCAGGCCTGAACAGGTATGCACATTTATGCATGCACACACATGTGCAAGCACATGGATTCACAGCTGCTTCCCAGCTCTGCATTCTAAAATATGTGTGAAATACTTTCTGCAGTGGCTTCCTCAACTGTCCACAGTATAGAATGTCTCCACCCACTCAGCTCACACATTCTCCGGCCCCATAATTGTCTAGGGAACATCGATAGCTTATCATTTTTCCATTATCTTTGCACTTCCACAAAAACTCCATTATAACAATCCTCTAAGTATTTTATGGACAATTGTCCTGCAATCCTATTCTTAGTGCTTAGTAATATACCATTTCTGCTGTCTCCTAGTAAACTGTTAGTAGGTCCCAGAAGATTTCTCTTTCTCACACACATCCATGATTTAAACAATGCAATGTTATCTTTGCCCAGAACATATTTTTATTTCTGTCTTCTACATGTCCATTTCCTGTTTCTCCTTAAGCCTCAGCCTCAGCCTCACCCTTCCCATGAACCCTCCCTCTTTGCCCACAGCCCCAGTTCCTTGTCTGCTAAGCTGCGACAGGTTCAACTTCATGTTCCCATGACTCTGTGCTTCATTCTAGCACTGTGTTTTGCGTGATGTTTCTAATGGTCCATGTGCCTGTTCACCCTCCTCACTTAGCTATGAGCTACTTAATGTCACCATAGGATAATACTAATATGGACAGGTGTTTGTACAAAGCAGTCCTGAGTGTGAAGACAGCTCTTGTACTTGCTGCTTCTGTGACCTTCCATAAATTCCTTAATCTCCTGAAGCCTTGATTTTTTAATCTGTAAAATGAGGGGGGTAGAAATAATAACTTTACGAAGGGGCTATTGCCAGGGTTCAATGAAGCAGTGTAAAGCAAGTGTTAGCAGAGGGTCTGGAAGTTAGTCTCATTGTATCTTTTTTCTGGCATATCATGTGACTGCTGGGGAAGCTGACACACTAGAGGGTTCAGGCAGACATTTGAAAAGAAGGAGAAGAGGGAAGGAAAGATGGTGAAAACTAATATTAGCAGGGAGAGAAGAGACTCAGGCTGTTCGTCTGGAGTACAGGATGATGCAGGCTGTGCCAGAAGGGGAAGAAGGCACCTTCACAGCCTCCTGAAGGGCTGCTGCCCTGATTTGCATTTCAGACACATTTGTGACAGCCTCATAATGGATTAAGAGCCCCAGCACTGATATATTAAAGGTTAATGGTGCATCCTGCTTTTGTCTTGATTTGTGGCAGCAAATATTTGCGGGTGTTGAGAGCTGGGAGCTAGCCATGTTCTTGGCATGGAGGTCCTGCCAGCTGGCAGGACTCCCATGGAATGGCAGGCACACAGGAGCCAGGGGAGCAGGCAACAGCTGTATCCCAGGAGAATTCTCCCAATTCGTGGATGCTGATTTCCACTGCACCCACAAAGAACCTGGATCATGAAGTTTCAGCACCCTGAGGATGGAGCCCAAAGAACTAGATCTGATTCCCAGACTCCTTGGCAATCTGTTCCTGGGCAGCCTGGACCCACGTAGCTTTGTGCTGTGCCTCCTGGCTCAGGGCCACAGTTCTTTGGTTCAAGCACCTCAAACTATTACTAGGCCTGCTTCTCTGCAGATGATTGACTCACAGTTGTCCCGAAGGGAGACTAGTCAACCCAAGATGAAGACTTTTCCAACAGAATATCAAATCTAGATGTTTTAAAGGTAAGAAAAAGACCAACTCATTCATATATGATTCCTATATATAACCTGTGTTCATTAGAGTGTCTACCATGAGCTGATCACTATTGTAGGTAGGGGGAATATTATCACAATTTGGCTAGAACTTTTCTGGTTCTAGTACTGAAAGTCCTGCATCCAGGAAATCTCTAGTTCCCAAGCAAACTGGGGTGATTGGTCACTCAAGTTGTAGGCACTGGTGATATAGCAAAAACACAAACAGCCAAGTCTCATTCTAGGAGGGGAACTAACATTAAGCAGCCATATATGTCAAGCTGTGATGTGTTTTGGTATTTTTATCATATAATGTAAGGGGTGTTGTGTTTTGTAAAAGATTGTCAACAAAGGCATCATGGAGAAGGTAACATTTGATTTGACCCAGACACTGAAAGAGTGAGCCAATTACAAATCTGAGGGAAGAGTAAACCAGGATAAGGTTAAGAAACAACTACAGAAACCCCAAGGTGGGAAGGCAGGGAGGCTGGTATGGCGAGAGCAGATGTATTGGGGTCCAGATAACATGGGACCTTTCAGGCCATGTGAGGACTTTGGATGCACCCTTTGACTTTGGAGTCAAGAAGTCATTGGAGGGCTTTTTATGATGAGGTGACATGATCTGGCATAGATTTTTAAAGGATCACTCTGCTTGGCCTCCCCAGGGAATAGCTGTAGGGGTTAGAGGTGGAAGCAAGGAGACTCTTAGAGAGACTATCTCAATGTCCAGATAAGATGCAGAGTGAAGGTCATGATAAGTGATCTGATTCTAGATGTATCTTGATAGAAGAGATAGGAAATACCGAAATTTGTATGTGTAATACATAAGAAAGAGAAGAGTCAGTAGTGATTTCAAGGCTCTTGGCTATAGCATCTCAAAGAAGAGAGCAGTGTTTGACTGAGATGGGAGAACTAGAGGAAGAGCAGGCATGGTTTAGGGGTTAGTGATTTAAGAGCTCGAGTTTGAACATGTTTAGTGTGAAGATCTATTAGCCATCCAAATGAAGTGGTCAGGTGGGTGATTGCCAGGAGTGGATGGGGTGTGTCAGGGCTGGGGTGTCCCACTGTAGTCATCAATGTATAGATGCATCTACAGACAACTGACATGAGATTGTGGCAAAAGTCCTGCAACCCAGGGATCAGTGGTCTGACCCCTGGAAGATTCCAAAGTTCAGAGTCTGAGAACAGAAAGAAGTATTAGGAAATGGATAAGGAGATCCTCCAAGGTGGGAGGAGGACTGAGCAAGAGTGATTTCTGGAAACCAAATGAAGGAAGGGCATCTAGGAGAGTGTTACCTGTCAAATGCTACTGGTTGGAGGGATGTGAAGACTGAGAATTGGCTACTGTATTTGGGAGATCATTAATGACCTTGATGAAAGTTGCTTCAGATCAGCAGAGGGATGAAAACTGAATTAAGCCAGGTTCCTGAGAAATGGGAAGAGGGTAATGGAGGCAGTAATCATAGATAACTCTCCGGAAGAAGAGCTGGAAGGGTGGTTGGAGGAGGATGTCATCTCATAGGTCTTTTTTTTTTTTTTTGAGAGAGAGAGAGAGAGAAGATGTATGTATGTATTTTCAAGCCAATGGAAATGATCTGCAGAGAGAAATAATTTCATGATGAGGAAGACACAGGTGACAACTGGAAGAGCAGTGTACTTTGAGAAGGCAAGAATGTCTGGGATCTAGGAGACAAACAGAGTTAGACATGCATAGGAGTAAAAACAAAGCTGTCATTTTAAAAGGATGGAAGACAACTATTCGCTAGTTTTCGAGAAGGGAGTTCTCTAGAAAAGTAAAGTTCTCCACTGATGGCTTCTCCCTTCTTAGGAAAAAAGAAGCAGCCTCATTGTCTGAGAGTCATCTGAGAGCGTGGGAGGAGGAAGTGCACAAGGAGATTTAGAAGATCTCAAGCAGCTTTAAGGGTCTCCTGGAGGCTAGTGGTCATGATTCTAAAGTTAGAATCACCATGCTGGTGTTTAGCTTGGATCTTCTCCCAGCCATATTCAGCCATTCAGTTCTAAACACAAAATCGTTTTAAAACAGAGTTCATTCTTCCAGAAAACATGAACTCAGCTCCTAATGTCTGTCAGACTGTATGTGGGGTGATAGAAATTCAGAGATGGAGGTGATAGAAATTCAGAGGTGGGCAGACAGCACAGGAAGCTTAAAAGGGAAAACATTAGGATAGGGCCAAGCCCAGAACACAAAGCGTCTTGGATCCAGTGGGCATGGATCCACTCTTTCAATACAACATGACAGCTGAGCTGATGCCTTCAGAGTAGGTAGGTTTTAGTCAGGGCACAGCAGAGAAGGCAGGCAATGAACCTGAGTGAAGACTTGGAGGCCTGAGTGAGCAGGAGGTCTTCCAGGCTGGCACCCCAAAAGCAGGGTAGCTGAGAAGAGCTGGAGGAGGCAGCACTGAAGCACTGAAGGCTCTACACTAAGCCTCCTTTGCTGGGGGAAATAGAAGCCCCAGAACTAACCTAGTGAATAGTGTGGACATTGAGCTCCTGACTTGGCTTAGCACCTGGCCCACAGTTATCTGACCTCATCAAGATGATTTTCACAGCTCCTATTACTGAGCTCTACTTACATACAGGATCTAGGCTGAGTTTGGCAAATCAGAAACACATATCACATATGCCTATGTTTAGGAATTCACAGTCTGCTTTGGGACCAGGGCACCAGGCCTGGGTTGAATCCAGGCAGAAGGTGCGGAAGTGAGGAAACTCCAGCCTGCCTTGGTGTGGGAGCCTCAGTACTGATGGGCCCTGAGTGCCTGGGATGGCCTCGGACCACTTTGAATTAGTCTCACATGTTTGTCTTGCTGTAGGGACTGAAGATACAACTATCACAGCCTCCTCATGGCTGGTGGACAGGGTGTTTGATAGGGCTGGTAGAGAGACCTCCTGCCTCTCAGTGGATCTTGGCTGATGGGAGGCTAACCCAGGAGGAAGGGTGGACACAGAGGATAGAAGAGAGCACGGAGCTCAGTTCCCAAGGCCCAGAACTGATGCTTGGGCAGCAGCAGGATATTTAAAATCATTCAGATCACATATTTTATTTATAACATAATAAAAATGCAAATTTTACAAAAATATGTTTGTAAGAAGTGGAAGTCTTGCAGGCATTCACTGCTTATCCCTTTTACTTTTGTTTTTATATTTATTTACATTTATTAATTGTTACTTTTTACAATTATGTAAATATATACAAATGCTTTGAGTTTTTTAGCAGTTTACTTTGTGTGTCTTTTAATTTCAATAGCAATTGAAGAAGTGGGATTTGGAGAGAAAACGCCATGGAGGGAAGGAAGGTGAGGAGGGAGGGCACCTCAGCTGGCCCTCCGAGGCTGGCTTTCAGGCATAGGTTTGAAGAAGGGCTCTGTGGCCTATGGAAGCATGCATTTTCCTGCTGTGGGCCCTGCAACCCTCACCCTGTGGGTCACTAAGTGTCCTCATACAGTATTTGGATCTGCATTCCCTCTGCTCACTACTCAGAATCACACCGACTAGGCTTTGGATACAAAGGAGAACTGTTTTCTTAGTCTATTTTTTCTTGCTTATAACAGAATACCTTAAACTGGGTAGTTTATTTTTTTTAAAAAAAGGGCATTTATTTCTTACAGTTCTGGAGGCTGAAAAGTCCAAGGTCTATCAGCTGCATCTGGTATGCACCTTCTCCCTGCAGTGTCATGTGGTGGTGCAGGGCATCACACGGACAGGGTCCCAAGCCTACTCTCATCCCAGTTTAAGCCTCTCTTCTTCTTCTTATAAAAATACCATCTCCCCTCCCATGATGACTGATTAGTCCATAATTGGGTTAATCCATTCATCAAGGCAGAGTCTTCATGATCCAATCACCTTTTAAAGGTCCCACCTCTCAATACTGCCACACTGGGAATTAAGTTTCAATATGAGTTTTGGCGGAGACAGTATTCTAACCACAGCACCTGTGTACACCCCAGCATCACCTTTCCCAGGCTTCCTGGAAGGTCCCCGGGTAAATGTTCCAAGATAGGAAAGGCTCATAAGCTGGCTCCTTGGCCACCCTGTCTCAGCTCCTTGGCAGGATAGCCCCAGCAGGCCTCAGCCCCAGCCTCTGCGAGTTCACTCCTCTCTGCTCCTCTTAGTCCAGTGTGAGGACAGATGCTAGAGAAACACATGCCCTAGATGTCAACTCCAATGGCTCAAAATCCACCCTGGCTACTTTATGTAATCAATGCCTACATCATTTTTGCTTACTCTTGCTCTGCTTTATTAATCTTCATAGCCTTTTTAATCACTTGTTACATAGTAGCAGGGGTCAGCCAGCGATGCCCCACAAGCCTTCAGAGGGCCTGCAGCCTGCTTTGTCACAGCCTGCAAGCCAAGACTGCTTTTCCTTTTTAAAAACATTTTAAAGCGTTGGAAAACAAAACAAAAACAAAAGCAAAGAATATGTGACTGAGTCTTGTATGGCCCTCAGAGACCACATAGGCACTATCTGTCCCTTTCCAGAAAGTTTGCTGACCCTGGCATTACCTAGTTATTGTATTGTTGCTGTTGTCATTGATGTTTGTTTCTTTGTCTCATCTCAATTATGTAAAATCCACAAAAGTAGGAACTTTGTGCCATTCTTGCCCTATCCCCAGACCTAGAGCACTGTCTAATGCAGACAGATGCACAGGAAATAGAGTTTTTTGAATGACAAGTGAATGAAAGAAGGAAGACACCTAGGAAGCCTTCCCCTGCATGGGTGACAGATTAGAGAAGCTGGGGGGCCCTGGGAAGAAACCCAGGAGAGACTTATCAGTGTGCACCAGGGCGGGTCATGGTGCCCTCTGGAAGCTGGTTGTGGAGCCCTAGCCAGGCAATCCGGATTGCTTTGATGATTGCAGCATCATCTCTTGTAGAGCCAGACATGAGATAGAAAATCAAGACTGCTGGAAAGATAATAAAGGCATCTGTAGGCTGTAGCTATGAAAGTTTCAAGTCACGAGGATGGATATCCCCACCCTCCCGTGTCTTTTGAGCCACTCCACCACATTCTCTTCTCCTTAAGGAAGAATAATAGGACTTGCAGATCCACATGTATCAGGCCCATGCTTATGACATCCTCACCGTTGTTGAAATCCATTTTACGTATACTGAATATTGATTCTGCTCTTGTTGCAAGTGTGTTTATCTCCATTGCCAATGTAAATATTTTTGTAACATGCAAAGATGTATTTATAAATTCTGTATTATTGATTTTTCTCATACTGCAAACACATTTATCTCTTTGTTAATGAACATATATCTAGGAAATAGTAAGATTGATTTATGGAGAAAGGTGTGGGGAGGACAGGAGGTGGTACCAAGCTGGGGAGAATATCCTCAGCCACAGCTGAAGGATATGTGGTGGGTCTTCCCTAGAGGTGCATGTTTAATTAGAGGACAGTGTTCTCAGAGGCAAGGGATGCTTACAGAGTCCTTTTGCAAGACAATCTGATGTGCTCAAAGGTATCAGCTACGCTTTCAGCTTGTGGAAATTTCAAAAATCGGTAATCCAGGTCAGGAGATACAGAGAAGCAGCTTGCATTGGTCCCAAACCCAGTTTTGGTAGGACATACTTGAGTAGAAGATATTGGTTTAAACGTAAGGTTGGAGGAGAGGGTAGGCTTTGTCGGGGGAGGATTCCAACACAAAATATTATCAAAAGTTGAAGTAAGAAGATAGGCAGCAAACAGAAGTGAGGCTCAAGGGATACACATGTTTGCACCATGACATTTCATGAGCCAGTGCAGACTCTGGCAGGCAGACTGGGGCTGATGCTTTTAAGGCTGTTCTTCCTGAGCAGTTCCTTGCCTAGGAGTTCATTACTTTCCCAGGGTGGCCTCTGCTAGGCTGTTACTGTGACGACCCACAAAGCAAAGATCCCGATTGCCTGCCAGAGGAGTTTTGGTGTCTCTATGCTCATCCTGGGTTCAGACTTCTGCAAGTCATCCTTTAAAGTATCCTGACTGCCTGAAGTGTGTTGTTGACAAGGCAGCAGATTGGGGGCTGATGGGGGAGTATTTGCATGTACCTTGGCAGCAAGATGGAAACAAGATGGGCCACAGGCTTCTCACTGGGGAGACAGATAGGCAGTTGGGGAGATAGGCTCCAATCACATAAGCCTGGAAGCTTAGACATGCGGCTTGCCCATGGTTGCTTCCATCTGGGTGTGACTACTCTGGCCTGTTACTCATGACTCCTTCACATGAGCCCAGTGCTCCAACCATTTGAACTACTGATAAGCAGTCTACTAGAAGGGCTAGCATTTATTAAACATTAACTGTGTCCCAGGTATATGTCTGTGATCATTAATCTTCAACAACCCTGTGAGTCGGGTATGAGTTATGAAATCTAAGGCCTCAGAGATTATATAACTTGCCCTAGTCCATGCAAGTTCTGGAGCTTGCATGCATCAGAATCACCTGGAGGGTTGTGGAAACATAGACTGCTGATCACCACCCTCAGAGTTTCTGACTCAGTATGTCTGGAGTGGGGCCCAAGGATTTGCATTTCTCATAAGGCCCCAGATGCTACTGACACTGCAGCTCTGGGGATCACACTTTGAGAGCTACTGGTCTATGTCAAACAGTGAAGGCATTCAGAAGCAGCATCCACACCCAGGACTGCCAAATTCCATCACCTATGTCTTTTTGGCTGATGTGAATTGCTCCCTGGTATGTGTCTGGAATAAGCCACGTGTTTTCATTACCCAAATGCCTTCTCCGGTAATATCTTCCCTTCCAGGAACATTCTACCCCTTGGTTCTCCATCTGGCTGCCTCTACCCATCCTTTCTGACTCAGCTTAATGTTCCCTCTTCTAGGAAGCATTTCTTCAGCTCCTACCCATGGGTTAGCTACTTCTCTGTGCTTCTGGGTTCCCCCATACAGACCTGTATTTTAATGTCTCTCATATTGTTTGGTCACTGTTGCTTTACTTCTCTGACCACTAGCCCCTTGATGATGACTGCCATGTATTCCTTGCTTGGTGTGCACTGTACCTTACCTAGTAGACATTTAGGAACTGTTGGTGAAATAACTGGTTGAATGACATCAGCAAGTTGCATCATGCATGTGAGGTTAATAGAGACCACACCTGTGATGGGCACGTCTCCTTCATCTCTGTGTGGTGGGGGTACCTGGACACTTTGTAGCAGTTGTTGCTGAAGAGACTGACTTCAGAAAAGTTCTAAATTGACTGTGCTGCTAACACAGCCTCCTCCTGGTGAAGCCTCCCTCACTTGCTTGAATGGGCGTCCTATCTGACTTCAACGTCTGTCTTCTGCTAACTACCAGTGTTGACTTGGCAGTCTGGATGCCTGGCTGTCCCCATTCTCCTTTATTCCTCCCTGTGTGTCCCCTCCAAAACTGGGTGCTGTGACAAGAGGATGACTTCCTCAGGGAGATGATGGCTTTGGTGGATGAATAGATGGGCCCTTGTGTTCAACACCCCAGATAGCCTTCCATAAGTTTATTCACCCTGGTATAAGATGGTAGTGCCCCCTGTGCTGGGCATTAGTGAGCCTGGAAACCTTTGTTGAAAGATCAAGTGCATGTCTGAGATGGGAGAGATTCCTCTGCACGAATTTGTGGCTATTAGAGGTGATGGATGGATGGAGGCTATGGCCGTGGGTCTGAGCAGTAAGATTCAAAGAAGATGGGGATGGCATTTTGGGGTGGGAACAGTGAGGTCTACTGGAACAGAAATGAACATGAAGCCATAAACATTTGGGCTGCCTGCTTGTTAACCAGAGACATTCCCTGAGCCTCTGGTCGTGGGCACCTTCATGAATAATACCAAGTGGAGAGAGAAAATCTCCATTTCAAATGTGGGGATGAAACAGTGTTTCGAGATCCCTGGCAGTTACCCATTCATTCCACACTCATGAAATCTGCAGCAATTTAGAGCAGCTCAGTATTTAGACTCAACTGTGTAATTCATCCTGATGTTTTCTCATTCATCAAAGCCTTATGTTTGTTTGTATTACCATGAGAAAAAATTTAAAATATGTGGAAAAAAAAGGTCCCCCTCCTTTCATTACAGGCAAATTACGGCAGAGTTACAACCCTTGGGGCTCTTCAGGCAAAGGAACATCTTGCTTCAATTAGATATAAATAATGAACAATAATTAGAAAGATTTCTTCATCGAATTTGTTATTTTATGTTTCCTTTCATCTGTAATGTATTGAAACAAATACTGAGCTCTGTTTCTGGGCCACATAGCAGGGACCTAAGGAGTGCTGTGGCATGTGTCTCCGAAGCAAGGGGAGTCATCCACAGCTGGACCTTCTGTGTGCTGGCCGGGGAGGCTGCTGTCAGCCTTGGTCCAGGGCAGTGGATGCAAAAATGGGGCTCCTTCAGCTCCAGTCCTCCAAATTCTTATAGTCTACTGGGGACCCAGAATAATCACTACTGGTTACCATCAGGGACTGCTCTGAGAGCTGAACACAAATCCTATTTAATCCTCATAGCAATCCTCTGCTACAGGCTCTGCTTCTATCTCCATTATTAAAATATTTGGAAACTGAGGCACAGATAAGTTAACTAACTTTTCTGGACCACAGTGTTGGTTGTGGGGGGCAGACAGGCAAGGTATGTAATTGGACTCCAGAGCCCTTGCTTGTCTCTGCTCTGGCATGTGGCCCTCTGAAGTCCTAGTGAGCTCATGCTGCCACAGAAGCCCACAAGGTGTGGAGAGGGCACAGGGAGGCTGGGGTGGGATGGCTCCCCAAGGAAAGAGGCAGCTGTTGGCTGTTGGATTTTCAGCGGGCTTGTAGAGGTGTTGCTAGAGGAAGGAGATAAAGGGATTCCAGGCAGAGGGAGCACTGTGGCCTGGTGCCATGGATGGGGAGTGTGTGGGATTTCTCATTTCAAGGTTGGCTGTGGTGCTGTGTGCAGGTGGAGAGAACAGCCAGAGATGAGACCAGAAGATGGAGGGTTGTGTAGATCCAGTTGAGAAGACTGGCTCTTCCTGTGGAAATGGTGACTCAGAGAGAGGGAGGGATGATGATGTGGGTTGTTAAAGAGGAGAGACTGAGATTTCTAGAAGAGAAATAAGTAAAGAGTGATCAGGTTGGAACCTGGAGAGAAAGGCTGGCTCCCCATGGGCTTTTTTTATTATGCAATTCTGTTTGGTACATGACATTCTCTCAACATGCTGAGCCAAGTACGCTCTTCTGAGGCAAGTAAAATCTTCATAGCGACTGGTCCTTCCTGCTGTGACTATTTGTCCTTCCCCAGAGGAGTCTCCTTCTCTGCCCCTAGCTCAGAAGTCTGCTCTTGGGTTGCTGATGGCCATTCCTCGTGAAATCCCCCCTCCAATGTGCACCTGGCTGGAGCCACCTGCCACTCCTCTAAGGAGAGCGAACCCAAGGACCTCAGAAGTGCTTTGTTTTTTTCATCATCTTTTAAATAATTGTCAACATTTTAAAATCAGGAGAGATATAGAAATCCAACTTTCTTTATTTTTTCAAAAACCAAATTGATTGAGGAGGTCATGGGGAGGGGAGCATTCGAAGTCAATAATTGGCTAGACCCCTAGCACAGCTGCAAGCTTTGGAGGGGATGCCTCTTAATTTACCCTGAGTCAGTTGGTCTCTGAGTGAGTTTCTTCCCCATGCTGTCTCTGAGTGTCACAGGCCAGCCATCATTATCGTTCATCTTGCCAACATAGGCCTCTTTCCTGCCCAGCCTCTGCAGGCGTCTGAGTTGGAGATCCGCAGCATACAGCCTCCCATGTTGCCCTGACTCTTTGATACTATGATTCTCTGTCTATATGTCTGCTTCTATAGCTGGACTATAAGCTCCTTGAAGGCAGGAATCATGTCTTACTCATCCTTTTATCCCTCCAATTCAGTAAAGAACCTGGTTTTAGGTGCCCAGTCATCTTATTGAATTAATCTACACAGAAAACATACCTGTAATTGAATGAGGCCCTGCAAGTCCCACTCTGGGCTGAGGGACTTGAACTTTGGGGGATGAGGAATGAAGAATGTGGATAGTGGGCCATGCCAGGCTTGGACTTCAGAAGGGCCTTGAAGCCCATTTGTATCCTTGCAGTGTGCAATGCACAGCATGTACTCATGCCTCACTGCCTTTCTGCATTTCAGGACTTTCCAGGACCTGTCCAAACAAGTGGAAATGTCTTATGGCACCGTCCGGGATTCTGCTGTATATGAGTACTTCCGAGCCAAGGGCACCAACCCCCTGGAGCAGGACGGCACGTTTGCTGAACTCTGGCGAACCATCAGCAAGAATGGAGGGGCTGACAACTGCGTGTCCAGTCCTTCAGAAGGCATCAGGAAGGTAGGCGGGAGCTGGCGCTTGGGCGCGTGCGCTGTAACAGGGCCACGGGGTGGTCATCCCCCAGGTAGGAGACACCTCCAGGGGCATCTGCCTCTGAGTAGCCCTGTAACCTGCAAGGCGATCCATCGCACACGTTCTTTAGGTGGATGCCCTTTCTGGGCAGCAGAAGCAGAAGAGCTGCTTCTTATGGATCTTCCAAGTTTGCAGAGTGGTGCTGGCTGGGGAGGAGCAGACAGATTAAGCCTGACTTTTGGCCCACCCTCCTCATGGGCTCATAGGAGGGTGGCACAGAGAGGCCTGTCCACCAGAGGTGAGAACACTTGGCAAAAGCAGTAGCAGAGTACCAAGCGAGAGTTGCAGGAGTGAAGGGAGGGTGTTGGGGAGAGGGTGGGCCCACTGTGGTTAGCTTGGGGGTCTGGTCGAGGAAGTCTGCATACAGGGAAAGGGGGAGAGGGTCAGCCAGGTGGCCTGGGCTCATCTCTGGGGCCGTACTGTGAGAAGAGGTGTGCCTCAGAGATGGGGATAAGGGCGGAGAACCTGGGACAGAGCCTTACCGGGCAAAGCCTTGGGAAGCCAGGTGGGAAGATACCAGTGCCAAAGGGAAGAAGGGAGGAGAAAGGCCATGATGCTCTTCAGCATTGTTAGACGTTGCTCATTTGTTTCAGTCAATTTCCCCCAATGACTCGAATTCAGAATTATCCTTTTATACAGCTGAGGATCGGGTGGCTCTGACTCATGACTCCTTGGGTTCCAAGCTGGGGAATTGGCATTTATCCACCACATGCAGCTGTAGAGCCCTTGGAGGTCAATGAAGAAGAATGTGGTGGGATGAAGGCAGGTGTTATGATTTTGCTGCTGGTGGTGGGGTCCTCCTGTCCAGTGAACCCCACATGCAATAGCTACTGTCCTGAGGTCATTAGAGAATGGGGCGAGAAACATGTACAGCCCCCTGGCCAGCATCGCTGCCTCTCTGAGCAGACTGGCTGCCTCAGTGTCTCCTCCCATCCTTTCCCTCCCGGACCCATCCTGCCACCTCTGTGGAGTCTCCTCATGCATACCCTCACAGGCATACTCACACCTTGCCACACACACACACACACACACACACACACACACACATGCTCATCCCTGTGCTGCCCCCCAGCCACTCCAGTGACTTCTTGGCCTTCCTGCAGAGACCAGTGGATGTCAGGACAGCCTGGGGCAAGCTCTGGGGCCACTAAGGCCCACCACCCTGCCCTTCATGGTCCTCAGCAATCTGCCAGCCCCTCCCCTTTGTGCCCCAGAGGGGTGGAGGGAGAGAGGCCTGAGTCCCCCTTTGCTTTGGAAACACATGGGCATCAGGCAGAGTGCAGCCTCTATCCCGTGACAGGCTGGGGCACCTACCTGTGGTGCCATGTGGAGTGAGGCCTACTGAGAAGATGGTCGTGCACAGGATGACTTGTGCAGGATCCCACGCTCAGGATGATTTTTCGTTGCCATTTAGCCACATTGAACAGCAGAAGATGTCTAGGCTCTGGAGCTTGACACATTTAGGTGTGAATTCCAGTTTCGTAAGTTACCAGCATTGTGAAATGGAGCACACCATTCTCCCTGTCTGGGAACTCTTGGAGTTGAGAAAGACCTGGGCAACTTTCCATTTGGGGGTCTCCTTAGAGACTTAAATGATCTGAAAATACATATCACGATAAATTTTGAATGTTTAAATTTAACAAAGGATACTTTGACAATAATAATAGAATGCAGTGTAACTGTGCTATTCTCATGCTTACAAGATTTATTAAAACCTCGTAGTTCTCACTGCACTGCAAAGGATGGTGCTCTAGCCTTAAGCTGCAGGGTCTTCTTTCATCCCTGACAGTGAATCTTTGTGGCTGTAGGTGACCTCATTTGAAGATAATGAACACAATGTTGATTTAAGGTCTTTTGTGCATGTGAGGCCTGGGCCAAATGGCCTTTGCGTTCCCTTTCCTGGCTTTCTTTGACTCTCAGAGAGAGCCAATACTGTCATCCACACAGGGTCTTATGAAGATTCATTGCATAATGCTAAAAAAAAAGCACTGCTTAGAAAAAAAAAGATAGCTACTTTTGACTTTGTTAAAGTTCTATTCATTACAAGCCACTTTAAATAAAATAAAAAGGTAAGTCACACACTGGGAGGTGACATTTACAATACATATAACCAATGCAAGATTACTGTCAAGAATATATCAATAAGAAAATCTCAAACAACTTAATAGAAAAATGGCAAGAGGCTTGCACAGGCCTTCCACAGAAGAGGCAACACAAATGGCCAGTAATCAAATGAAGAGATGTTCAAAATTATTAGTGATCTGTGAAATGCAAATCAAGACCATAAAGATTATATTATTTTACACCAATTAGTTTGGCACAAAATGAGAGGTGGTGAAGAAGACGTGGAGTAACAGTTGGTTAATTGCTGATGGGGGTGTGCTCAGTACAATCACTTTGGAGAAGAGCTTAGCATTCTCTTATAAAATGGGACACTTACATACTGTATGGCCTAGCAATTACACTCCAATGTATCCCCCCAAAATAAATGTCCACATGCACTTTTGGAGACAAGAAAGGCCATGATAGCACTTCCTGTAGAACCAAAACCCTGGAAACCATCCAAATGACCATTAACAATATAAAGAAAGATGTTGTCTACAATGAAATGGATGAATCTTAGCAGAATAATATTGAGTAAAATAAAACATTAAGGCAATTTCATATGGGTCAACTAATAGAAGGTAACACAGAATATTATACCCTCTTAAAAATGTATAAAATATACACATACACATCCAAAGCAATGATAAAATACAAGATTCACCACAGTGGTTGCTACAAGTGGGAGAGCCAGAGCAGCAGGGAAGAGAGAAGGGCGTTGTTGGTAAGTCAGGGTTGGTGTTAGGTTTAGATTAGCAGGAGATTTTAGAAAATTAGTTAATGAGTTAATTCAAAAAGTGAGCCATTCCTGGAGAAATGTACGGGTATCCTGAATCAAAGGTTGTCATTAATCTCATTCTGCTCATCTCCCTACTCTTCCAAATGCATAAGTCCAGACCAAGCAAGGTAGTGCTGGGCTCCTCACAAGTACCCACCCCTTCCCTCTTTGCAGGCGACACGTGCTTGCTTATGCCTCAGAAAGGCCAACACACACCAGTGAGCCCTCTGGATGGTGATAAACCTGGAGATGAGTCATTAGAGAAACACCTCATCATTGTTCTAGCTACCCCTTGTCCATTGGCAGCACTTAGGAAACCACTCACCGTCTGGTGATATTTAGTCTTACTCATGAATACAACAATGTTAAAAAATCAGTAGCAAAGGATGCAAACAAAGGTTTTCTTATCAATGCCTATCACTTCATGGTATAGAATTTAATCTTTTTTAGTACATAGGATGGATTAGTTTTATGATACCTTCATTTTATGAACCCCAAGCTGGCTTTGGGATCACAAATCTCTCTCTTGAATTTGGATCTCTAAGAAAAAAAAAAAAAAACTGACTGCCAGCACTAGACAAATGTTAAGGGTTTTATAACTAGTGTCATAAAAGTGAGTTTATAGTGTTGTCAGACAATGAAGTGTGCTGCATTTTTTTTACTGGAAGAAAAGCTCAGATTTACTCCCAAATCCTCCTTCTTCGTGTGCCTGTTTGGATGACTACTGGACTTAAATTCTTATCTGAAATCTGTCCTCTTCCCTACTCCCATGGAGCGGCCCCTCTGCTCCCTGCCTCCAGACTATGGCTTCAGTAACCTTGTGAATCCCTGAGCCCAGAGAGCAGACCAGTCTGGAGATGGCTGTACCCTAGGTGAGGATGACGACTTGAATCCAGAAACTACAGAACAAATCCAGCAAGTAGGGCATTATGGGCCTAGTATTCAGGGAGGAACAGCCTCTCCAAATCCCAAACAGAGTCTGCTGCTATGCAGTGTAGGAAGCCTGGCAAAGGTGAGGAGAAGCCCACTGAGGGGCTTCTCCTGGAAGCTTCTTTAGCAGTTGACAGATAATCACACTTCTAATTTTCAGTTGCTCCTTGGTGACTCACCTCCATTTTCAGAGAGTGTTTGGTAGAGGAGCAATGTCTAATTGCTGCAAAAGTCAAGGAGGTTGGTATGGAGGGTGACCCTGGAGAGCTGCTGTTGTTTTCTCCTTGGGAGTCCTAAGGCTTTTAATGACATGAAGCGAATTTAGGTGGGGAATTGTTTAGCGTGATCACTTGTCTGCGGTATCAGAACTGGAGAAGGGTTATGTCGTGGTTGGCTCACCTCTGGGATCCACTCCTTCATGCCAACACACACCATTGAGCCTCTGGAGGGTAATAAACCTGGAGATGAGTCATTAGAGAAACACCTCCTTATTTTTCTAGCTACTCCTTGTCCACTGGCGGCACTTAGGAAACCACTAACCCTCTGGAGATAGAGTCTTACTCATGCATACAATAATGTTAAAAAATCAGTAGCAAAAGATGCAAATAAAGGATTTACCATGCCAGTGGCCACTAAGATAAGGACAAGTGAGACCTTGTCAGGCTTTGATCAGGCAAATATGAAAGAATTTGGAACGGGAGGGAATTTTTATTTATTAAGAGACTACAGCACACCATTTTCACAACAAACCTGCCTGGCACCCAGTAAGTCTCAATAAACACAAGATTGTTCCTGAATGAGTCATCTGTTTGCTGTCTGACTGAGCAGAGGCAGATAAATCAGAGACAAGATTCCTGTCATCAGTTAGCAGGTTACCTTCTTTAGATTTCATGGTGGAAGGGACAAGAGAAATAGCTCCAGGGTTCCTGTCAGGCTTGTCTCTTGATAACCTTCTGTAGGGGAGAAGATTTTCCTGGTCCTGAAAGATGTGTCAAAAATAGAGAGGAGACAGGCTGCTTCCATTTCTCTCAGCCACATGCACCTATCAGGCCTAAGGAAAGACTAGACCAAAGATTGGCAAACTCTGACTGCTGGTCAAATCTGACCTACAGCTTGTTTTTATAAAGGTTTATTGGAAAACAGCCCAACTCATTTATTTACGTGTTGTTTATGGCTGCTTTCCTGCTATTTCAGCAGAGTTGAGTAGTTGTGATAAAGATATATGGCCCACAAAGCCTAAAATATCTATTATCTGGCCCTTTATAGAAAAAGTTTGAGGACTCCCGGTCCAGACAGGGGCAACCCAGGGACATTGCCTCTAGCTGTGCGTCATCTCATAGCACACAGGCACCATTAGTAGGTAGCATATCCTCTAACTCTGTATAATTGAATAGTGCACAGGCATCTCTACTAAGAAACTCCTGCTGCAGCTCTGCACCATTTAACAGCTCATAGGCGCCTCTAGTAGTGCATCATCCAGCTCTGCACCATCGAATAGCATTCGGGATCTGCCCCTTTTTGTCCTCTAGGTCTGTCTCTAGTGGCCTAGAAACTTCTCCCTCACTGCACTGAGACCCAGCTTTACTGCTGGTCTGGCCTGGTCTCCCTCTGAAATCTGTTGAGCAATCTCTACATCCCAGGCACTGGGCCAGATCATTTACATACATTCATACTTTCATCTGAAACTGACTACTTGATTATTATCTCCAAGATGTAGAAACTAGACCTGAGCCTCAGAGAAACTAAGTGACTTGGCTAAGGTTCACACAGATGTGAGTAATTAGTGGCATGGTCACCAAAACCTCATTCCACTCGTGCCTCTTCCCATGGGGTGTTAATCTCGTCTTTTCTCCACCTCAATGTGTTTCCACCCCCTTGTGTACATTTTGTTTGTGCCTTTATTTCCTTCCCTCTCTGACACCAAAGTAGCAAGATATATGCCTGACTCCCATGTTTAGCAGCCACACTGCTCCTTCCATGTGTCATAGCAAAGGTTATTGAAGTCTGTGACTTTATCTTTTTATTTTCAAACTATTAAAATGTCCATTACAGAAACTTGGAGATGCAGAATTGAGCTGGCAAATGGTTCAAATTTATATGATAATAGCTTCATCACATGAAGTCAGACTTTAATATTGCTGATGGGATTTTTTGTTTCTTTAGCTTGATCAACTTCATCAAGCAACATCCAGCATAACCCAATTTCTGCGCAGTGCCAGGGCTGGCCTGGACCACCAATTGATTAAGCCTTTCCATAAATCAGACCTAATATTTAATAACACTGTCAAATAGAATATAGCATTAATAGTTTAAATGTCAATCTTCACAGCTCATTCAGTCCTTTGAATAAATAGACGAGTAGCTTGTTTCAGACCCTGTGGCTGGAGATAGTATTGTTCAGAGGGAAGTAGCTTTTTAGGCCAGCATTTTGTGGTAACAAAAGGTGGTGTTTTCCTCTCAGTAAATATAGCTGAAGTCATAAAGTGTGAATGCAAATGCAGGAAGAAACTGGGCCCACAAATCTTATTTCCACCCCTGGTCTAATGCTTGCTCTTGCACTGGATTGCATGTGGGCATCACCTCTTAGCACCAATATTTGTTCCCTTCCTCTTCCTTTCTGTTCTGTAACAGGGTTGCTCTCCTTGCACACAATCTCTGCTTAGTGTCAGGGACTACACCTGTGGCAGAGAAGCTAATCCCTAGAAGGATGGCAGTCTTCCACAGTAGGATCAGGAACTTTGGCACCCAGATAACCCTCCATTTGGAAAGAGCAAGGTGAGGAAGGTGGACACATATGTGGCAGCTCCTGGTTCCATGGCATGCTGGAAATTCCTACTGAGGAGTAGGGTGAGGCTTATATGGGTGGGCACTTCTTTGCACTTTTGGGATGCTAGATTCAAAGATCAAGAGAGTTTGACCAAGATGATGGAAGGGGATGTAGACTAGATAGCCCTGTGTGGTGCAAAGCAAAAATACTGCCCTCTACAACAGCAAGAGCCCTTGTAGCCATGATCCAAGAAATTCTGTTCTTTCTCTGCTTCCAAGTGAGTATGGATTGGGGATTTTGTAAGCCTCCTTCCCTCTCAGCCACTCACATTGGATAATCATTCATCTCTATATCTTTTGTACCTGCTCAAAAGACCCTATATCTATTTTGCAACTTGGATAGTATCTTCTCTTTATTCATTCATTTATGAACTTACTCATCCATTCAAGAAATGTAGTTTGAGTAGCATCTTCCTTTTAGGAGTTAGAAAATGTGTGTTTAAATTTTATGCTCAACCTAGTCTGTGGCTTTGAACAAGTGTTCACCTTTCTGTACCATCTGTGATACTTGAGGAAGGTCTGTCCAGATTAGTTGCAAGTATACCAGTGTATAGGGTCTAAAGCATCCAATGTGGATTGTAGCACAAGGTATATGTTCAGCAGGTATCATCAAACTATCTTAGCATCTACTATATGTTAGAAAAAGATTTTATTTATTTTATTTTATTTTTTTCTGAGATGGAGTTTTGCTCTTGTTGCCCAGGCTGGAGTGCAATGTTGCGATCTCAGCTCACAGCAGCCTCTGCCTCCTAGGTTCAAGCGATTCTCCTGCCTCAGCCTCCCGAGTAGCGGGCATTACAGGCATGTGCCACCATGCCCAGCTAATTTTTGTATTTTTAGTAGAGATGGGGTTTCTCCATGTTGGCCAGGCTGGTCTCAAACTCCCGACCTCAGGTGATCCACCTGCCTCAGCTTCCCAAAGTGCTGGGATTTCAGGCATGAGCCACTGCACCCGGCCATGAAAAATATTTTTTGAAAAGGCAGTAGCACTCAGTCTTTTATGAAGTGTAATTGAAATACACATATAGTGTCTATTTCATGAGTTTAGACAATTTATGCAATTCTGTAATAATCACCCAAAACAAGATACCTATTGCCATCACCTGCAAAAATTTTCTTTTGTCCCTTTCTAGACACTTCTCCTCATCCCCAGAGACAACCACTTGCAGATTTCTAGCACCACACATTAAATTTACCTGCTCTTGTAGTTCATATAAATAGGATCATACAGAATATGTGTATTTGTGTTTCCTTCTTTCACCCAACAAAATGTATATGAGATTTACTCATGGAGTTGTGCATATCAGTACTTCTTTTTTTGCGTGTGTGTGAGTGATATTCTATTGTATGAATAAACCTTGATTTGTTTATTTATTCTCCAATTAACACACATTGTAGTTGTTGCCAATTCAGGGCTACCATAAATATGACAATATGAACAATATTATACAAGTACTTTGTTGAGATATGTCTCCATTTTTCTTTGCTAAATTTGAAAGGGTGAAATTCCTGGGTCATTATGAAACTGTCTAACTACCTGCTATGTGGTTATGCTACTTTGCATCACCTCTGGTAATATACTCCTTACATACTTGTAAGTCTCAGTTGCTGAATGTCCCATCCTGCATTAGTGTTGCCAGTATTTTTGGTTGCAGCCAATTTAGCGGGTATGAACAGAAATCTGATTATTATTTTAGTTTGCTTCTCTTTGGGGACTAGTGATGCTGAGCATTTTTTCATGTGCTTATTGGCCTTCCATGTATCTTCTTTCATAAAATGTGTGCTTAAGTCTTTTGTTAATATTTATTGGGTTTTCCATCTTTTCATTGCTGATTTATATTCATTAATTTGTATATTCTGGATAGAAGTCCTCAATCAAATATAAGTACTACAGATATAATTCTTAGTCTATAACTTGCCTTTTCATTTTATTCTATTGACCTATCACCATTATTAAAATAATTTGTATTTAATCAATTGACTACATGCCTTGATTGACAGTCAACTGGCCGTGTATGTGTTGGTCTATTTCTGGACTCTCTATTCTGTTCCATTGATCCATATAACTATTCTTATGCCAATACAAAAATATCTTGATTATTGAAGTTTTAAAATAATTCCTTAAGTCAGGTGTTGTAAGTCCTTCAACTTTGTTCTTCTTTTACAAGATTGGGCAATTTTAGATTCTTTACATTTCCACCTGAATTTTAGAATCATTTTGTCAATTTCTTCAAAAATGCCTGTTGAGATTTTGATCGTTATTACATTTAATATAACGATCATTTCAGGGAAAACTTATATTTTTATAATACTGAACCTTCCAATCTATGAGCATGGTTTTTCTGTTCAAAAATACCGACTTCTGTCTTCACTCATTTTCACTGTTGTTTTTATATTTTATTGATTTCAACTTTTTTGTGCATAAAATATTTTCTTCTATTTTACTTTGGTTATAATTTTATCTTACCTCTTCTAGCTTCTTAATGTTAAAACTTATATCATTAATTTTACACTTGTTTTCTTTCCTAATATAAGTATTAGAGCTATAAACTTCCCTCTAAACACTGTTTTAACCCCATCCTGTGAATTTTTATATGTTGTATATTCATTATCACCTAGTTCAAAATATGAAGTCTCAGACTTAATCTTTTTGTCAAGGATTTAAGTTCTAGAGGACAGCAAATGGCTGCAATTGATTTAATGTGGGAAAGAATATGGATGCCCAGAGCGGGGATACATTCCACTTCAGTGAAGTTAGAAGAAGCTTTCCAAGATAGTCATGTTAGGAACACATATTTTATAATCTATAAGCCTCAACTCCTTTTCTGATTTGAAGATAAAAGTGTGAGAATGTGAGAGCAAAATGGCAAGCAAGAAATAAAAGGTACAGGAAGATAAAGGAAATTAGAGAGGCAGGAAAAAGCAGTTGAACTCCATGTGAACAAAACCCACATTTATTTCTACTAAATGTGTAGCTTTAGTAGTAGTTTATTTCTACTAAATGTGTAGCTTCCTTGTAGGAGAATGAGGGCAGTGGTCTTTTCACTGCTTCACAGTTGCTGTCTTCAGTATGCCTCCCATGGTCTTGGGCTTCAGCCTCCTGAGTTCCATAGGCCTTGGCCAATTAAAATGTGCCTAAACCTTTTTCACATGCTTTGACTCTGCAGTCCACCCAACGGCAGATCCACTCAAATCTCCCCCAGTCCATATCGACTTTTAAAATAATAAGCAGTTTTGAGAGGAAATCATTAGGTTATACATTTATGATTTACATGTAATAAGTTCCCACTAAGAAAAGTTTAAAATATTTCTTTTTTCACCACCTAAATGCAGTTCCAGGAATCCTCTTGTATATTTCTGTCTAGTCTTTTTAGAATTTCTACAAACATTTTATATAATTATAATGCATAAAAATATTTTATCCTGCATTTTTCTGACAATGTGGTAAAACTTTATAAAAATTGTTTAGTGACTAATTAGGATTTTATCAAATAGATGTAAATTAATATAAAAATTTTATTTAAACATTCCCTTCTTGATTGCCATTTGGGTCATTTCCAGTTGTTTACAGTTATAGATAACATTGTAATGAACATCTTTATGCCTAATATTTTTCAGTTACTACATTTATTTCTGTAGGTCTAATTCTCAAAAGTAGAATTATGGTGCCAAAAAGGATATAAACATTTAAAGCCCTTGATGAAATATTACTGAGTATTACCAAAAGCAGGGCTTTGAATGAATTACATTATTAGTTTTGGGATCAAAAGAATATTTATTTGTCAGTGGATTTTTTTCATCAACTCCTTGTGATTTATCTTAAGATTTTAAAAATAAATTAGTATTTTTCTACTTTCTCATATCTTTCATTGTGGTTTTTTGTTTCTCTTTCTGTTTATATTTGTACATAGGTATTTGTATATGCATGTATTTTTGCTTTATTTTGCTTTATAATTCTGGGGACTAGAGTGGAACAGCAATCATTTTCTTTTCAATCTTTTTTTTCCTGGGCGTTGCCATTATAAATTGTGGCTAATTGGGGAAATTGAATAAGATCATGTTTAGAGGTCTACAGTTCAATAATCAGAAGTGAGGGACATGTAAATTTCTTCCTTAAATAGATTTCTGCAGTGATTTACTCTGTGAAGTATTTTGTCTTTTATCCATTTATTCATTCATTTATTCAACAACTCATTTACTAATGTTGAACTCAGTTAATATGTAAAAGTGAACGTGACATTTTTCCTCCTAAAACTGAGTTAGAAGAGAAGACAAAAACCGACTTGGGACAGTATATTATTTCAAAAGTAAAAGATTTTTCTATCCTTTCTTATTTTACCCTGGGTCTTCCTTTCCTCCACTGGGGCCTTATGTCAATGTTTGGACAATCAGGAGATTAATCACAACAGCTACCATGAGAGAAAACTGGTATGGACCAGGTGTGAGGTTAAGTTTCTCCTATGCATCAAGTCAATTGTGCTTCAGCACAACCAGTTCATTAATGAGGAAACTGAAATTCCAAGAGGGCAAGGGACTTGCTAACAATCAAGCTTGAGGCAGTTTTGAACTCTTCTCATTCCAGCGCCCTTGTCGTTACCCCGTGACACTCTGCAGAAATGGAAGGAACTCGTGATCAGAATGAAACTTCAGCTCCCGCACACTGCTTGGAGCACCAGTCTCTTTCTGTGCCTGCCAGGCTGGTTCCTGGTTATCCCTCAGGCTAACAGAAGCATTAACGTCTCCTGATCCTTCCCTGGGCTTTCCCTTTCCCCTTACCACACAGTGCATCCCAGAGTGCAGCCTCACCAGATGTCATCCAACCCTCAGTGTCCTGCTCTGTCACAGCCCTGCTAGACTTGGGGCTTCTCTAGAGTGAGGCCTGCCTCTTATTTGTCTGTCCTCAGGGCTGGCCGAGGGCAGAGGTAGGCATGGATAAAGCACTTACTCAAAGTCTCTTAACCTTTCAAAAATCAAAGTAAATGTTCAATGAGTAAGAAATGAGAGTGGATAGAACTAGCATTCTTATGCATCTTTCTTAAACATTAATGAGCAGCAAAATTGCTGGGGTCCACTTGCAGTAAGGGCAAGGAGGGGGGCAGGGGAGGGCGGGGGGTCCTCTGCCCTGGGCCTGGGTGGCAGAGTCAGTCTTACTGGAGCCAGTTGCCACACAATTGACTGAGTTGGCCCCTTTATAACTCCTTGATGTTTAATTCTGTTTGGTGATGATTGGTTTGGGATAATACAGTCCAAAGATCAAGGAAAGCCCCCACTGTGCCTCCCTTATTAAATTATTCTGCTTTGGGTTTTGAGCATTGCCAAGCAAATCTCATTATGAGTTCTTCAATTACTTTCTTTTACGATTTTTATAATTTGATAGAGTAAGCTCTGGAATCAAACCAATATCCATGCCACCATGCTAACCTTGATTATTTTCAAACTTCTTGTTAGAGGAAGTGGGAGGATGTTGACTTCTCTTAAATCTGATTTTTTTTTTTTTTTTTTTTTTTTTTTTCAGATTTGCTGTGCCCTGTAATTTGCTTTGTATCCAGGTCTGATATGCTTCACCTTAGTGCTGGCTGTAAATGTGGGCTGATTCCATTCTGTTTGTTCCATTGAATATTATTGCTTTGGGTTTTATGACTTAGGTTTTTACATTTTGAACTGAATTGTTTTGTTATTTGATTACGTTAAATCAAGAAGAAATTTCTGATGAAAATAATTTTGATTTATTATGTCAGCCAGATTGTTGGCAATTTTTGTTTAGCTTATTTTTATTTCCACTTTATTGGCCTAATGTTTATTCAGGAGCAAAAAGGAAGAGAAAATGAAGAAAATAACATTTACAAAGAAATTAATATGTGTGGCATTGTGCTTATGCACTTTATCTTCACCATTGAGGACCTTTTGTGGCGTGTTTCCATTTTGCAAATAAGGAATGCAAAACTCAAAAAACTAAATTATTTTCCTAAAAATTAGCTGTATTTCTACCATTTTTGTGTCTTTTTGTTATTACTACTGTTATTATCATTGTCATCATTATCTTGTCATCATCAATAAGATAGAACGTATTTGGGTAGAAGTAGTGGTTTCCACCGGGGTGGGGTGTTCCAATAAATAGCTGATAGGTCTCTTCACTCTACAACATGAGGATATTAAGATTTGCTCTGTGTCCTATGTTTTGAAATTGTAGTCTGTGTGTGTGTGTGTGTGTGTGAGAGAGAGAGAGAGACAGAGAGAAAGAGAGAGAGGTGCCCCCATCAGGGCTGTGCAGGAATTCCCCCACTACCGCTATAAAGCCCCTCTACTGGTAAACTTTTTTTTTTTTTTTTTTTTGAGATGGAGTTTCACTCTTGTCGCCCAGGCTAGAGTGCAATGTGCGATCTTGGCTCACCGCAACTTCTGCCTCCTGGGTTCAAGCAATTATCCTGCCTCAGCCTCCCGAGTAGCTGGGATTACAGGCATGCACGACCACACCTGGCTAATTTTGTATTTGTAGTAGAGACGGGGTTTCTCCATGTTGGTCAGGCTGATCTTGAACTCGTGACCTCAGGTGATCCGCCCACCTCAGCCTCCCAAAGTGCTGGGATTACAGACGTGAGCCACCTCTCCCAGCCTTCTACCAGTAAACTTTTATGGTTCTTTTGACTTTACAAAGCTGTAAATTCCGACAGGTAGAGCCCACAGCTTGTTCAGTTGTGAGGAATGAGAGTCCATTTGTATCTTTTTGGTCAGAATGTGACCTCTTTTATAGCTCTCAAAGTGCTACAAGGCTGTTGTGTGAGCTCTGACATTTTAGCAAAGGCCATAAATGAATACTTAGCCACAAATGGAGTTGGAGGATGAGGCTCTTCCACATAAGCCCCTGAAGACGGTCTCCCAGCACATGAAGGGATGTTCGTTAATATTAATTGGGATAGCATGCAGTTTTGCTTCTCCGTCCTCACAGCACAGTTCATGTTGCCAGTTCCCAGCAACCCTTTATGGCTAAAGAGACTTTAAGAGGAAGCTGCTTCAGACGGCAAAGCCACCTTGGCCTCGGGGAACAGTTTTATGGGTCTCACTTAAACTTTATTTCAGTAAAGTCAAATGCTCAGTTAAAGGCAACATAGCATAGTGAATGGAGAATGGGATTTGAGTCTGAAAGAACTGGATTTGGCTCTCGTATCCATCTTTTACCAGCTGTGAGATCTTGGGCAAATTAACGGGCTCCTGAGTAATTAGAATAATAATACTAGCTCTTATCAGAGTTATTGTAAAGATTAGAAGTGATGTGAAAGAGCCAGCCATGGTGGCTCACACCTGTAATCTCAGCACCTTGGGAGGCTGAGGCGGGAGGATCACTTGAGGTCAGGAGTTCAAGACCAGCCTGGACAACATGGTGAAACCCCATCTCTACTAAAAATGCAAAAATTAATATACCATGGAATACTCTACAGCCATAAAAAGGAACAAGATTATGTCCTTTTCAGGGACACAGATGAAGCTGGAAGCCATTATCCTCAGCAAACTAACACAGGAACAGAAAACCAAACACTGCATGTTCTCACTCATAAGTGGGAGCTGAACAGTGAGAACACATGGACACAGGGAAGGGAACAACACACACTGGGGCCTGTTGAGGGACGGAGGGATGGCCTCAGAATAAATAGTTAATGCATGTGAGGCTTAATACCTAGGTGATGGGTTGATAGGTGCAGCAAACCACCATGGCACACATTTACCTATGTAACAAACCTGCACATCTTGCACGTGTATCCCACATCTTCAAATAAAATAATTTAAAAAATACCAAAATTAGCCCGCTGTGGTGGCACACGTCTGTAGTCCCAGCTACTCTGGAGGCTGAGGCACGAGAACCACTTGTTCCTGGGAGGCGGAGGTTGCAGTGAGCCTGGGCGACAGAACAAGACTCCATCTCAAAACAACAAAAAAAATTAAAAAGTATATTTTAATAGAGTAGTTCTCAAAGGGTGGGCCTTGTTCCAACACCGCCAGCATCATGTGGGAACTTGTTAGAAATGTACCTTCTTGGACTCTACTCCAGAGCTAAGAATTAGAAGCTGGGCAACAGGGAGGTTAGCAATCTGTGTTTTAACATGCCCTCCAGGTGATCCTCATGGCTTCTGAATTTGAGAACATTTGCTTGAACAAATGGTGCTTATTGTCATGATTGTTGTTTTATTAGTATTTTTTTTCTTGAATTTTAGAAACTGAGGCCAAGGGTGCCCATTGATACTGTCTGTGAAGCCTCTGGAAGAGACCTCAGGGTGGAAAAGGGTGGAGGGCAGACCTGGAGGGGCAAACAGGACGTGCCCCATTCAGCAGCTCAGTCAAGCCAAGACCAAGGCTCCTGGCTTCCCAGATTCTACTTGCCATCCCTTCATCTTTTATTCAATCACTTTACACATATTTACTTAGCACCAACTCTACGCCAGACATCATGCTAGGGGAGCAAACAGGACATGCATGGTCAAGCTTACATTCTTGGGTGTGTGTGTGTGTGTGTGTGCATATGTGTGTACATGGCACACAGGGAGTATCTGCACAGTCCTGTTCCTGTGCTTTATGGGCTATTTGACCACATGTATGCTTGTCGTGTGTATACCCTGAATTCATGTATTCTTAAGTTGTTTCAGTTTCCTGGGATGGCATTCTTCATTCTGTATTCTTTTCCCTTTGTAATCTATTTTGTATCTAGGCACACCAATTTGCTCTTTCTTTTAGGTCATTCTTAATTTTTCCCATGGAATAGCTCAGATTAGATTATTGTTTATCATGGTCTTTGGACAATTTAAAATTTTGACAAATCATTGAAAATCAATGTGTCCCTTTGCCCTACTGACAAGGTTGTTTATAGTCCCTAGTTTTGCTGATTGTGTACAATTTCAGATTTTGAGAAAAGAGGCATTGATTTTTCCAACTTAGGACTTTTCTTTTTTCCTTTGTACCAAACCAGCTTCTTTTTTCTTGAAAATATAAGATACCTTATTTTACTAGGACAATTTTTGGCTCAATAAATAAAACTATTCCTCCCCAAAGTGCTGGAGGCCCCAAAAGGGAATGCAGCCATAATGTCTCCATAGGGTCAGATGCTGGAGGCAGATGTCATTAACAAAAGCTTGACAAGAATCTGGCAGCAGAGGAGGGGAAAAAACCAGCATGAGGACAGGATGGTCGGGGGCTCAATGTGGCTGTTTAGGGCTACTGATATTAAACTTTTGATGTGACAGAGAGGAAGGCAATTTGCAGTCAGGGAGATCTGAGGAGGAACTGAAGCTCTGCCAATAGCAAATTCTGTGGCCTTGGTTCTTTTTGAGCCTCAATTTCCCTGGGTGGAAAATGTACATAATTTGGACTATGGAAGTTTATCTTGAACTCTAAGAAATTCAGGGAACAGAATTGATGGTAAGGGAAGAGAATAGCTGGTAAAGCATAAAGTAGAGTTCTTTTCAGGAAGATGTTCAGTGTGACTTTCCTTTAAAATTTGTTTTTAGTAGCCTTGGTCTCTCAACTCTATGGTTTCCCTTCTTCCATTCTGTAGTCCAATTCAATACCCTAGAGCTTTAATACTATCTCCCTTTCTAAACCTGTGTTCAAGAGAAGATCAGAAATTATTTGACCCAGAGGTCTAAGTCATTACATCTCGACTTTAGCATGCATCAGGATCACCTGTAAAGGTTATTAAAACATAGCATTTTGGACCTTGTTCCAAGAGTCTCTTATTTAGTGGGTCTTGGGATAGGACCTGATAATTTACATTTCTTGTAAGTTCTTCAGTGAGCTGATGCTGCTTGGCCAGAAAACACACTTTAAAAACCACTAGTCTATAGCATAGACTTTGAGAATACCAGATCTGGAGAAGACCTGAAGGACCATCTGTGCCCCTCTTCCATTTTTATAAATTGAGATGAAATCAATAATTGGGCCAAGACTGTGACCCAGCCTAGTCTAACAGTTTTTCTAATTTACTAGGCTGATGGTTGAGGACAATTTCAAGTGTTATTTATTCCAAGGCACTCACATTGTTATCAGGATCCAAACTTTAAGCTATAAGGTAATGCTGGTAATGATTGTCATGATCATGAGAATAACGTGTTATTGTTTGCATTTCTTCAATGCACCAGGCACTTTCCACACTGTCTTTTCCTGTGACAAGTGTGTGAGGTGGGCATGCTATTCCTGTCTTCTAGGTGAGAGCATTCAGCTCAGAGAGCTTAGATAGCTGGCCAAGGATGCTAACAAGGGTCTCCAAACCCTTGTTCTCACCAACATACCATGCCATGCTTTCTATGCAATGGGATTGAAGACTGTATAAAGGAAGTTAAAAAATCAAAGGGCAGATAACATAAGAGAAAAGGCATTTCTGCTATTGTTGCTGTTGTTGAGTGTCTTACAAATTCTGGCTATCTGTCCCTCCATTAAAAAGTGGGCAAAGGACATGAATAGACATTTTTCAAACAAAGACATACAAATGAACAACAAGCATATGAAAAAAATGCACACAACATCACTAGTCATCAGAGAAATGCAAATTAGACCAACAGTGAGATATCGCTTACACCAGTCAGAATGGCTATTATTAAAATGACAAAAAATAACAGATGTTAGTGAGGATGCAGAGAAAAGGGAATGCTTCTACAATGTTGATGGGAATGTAAATTACTGCAACTTCTATGGAAAACAGTATGTAGATTTCCCAAAAAACTAAACATAGAACTACCCAGCAATCTCACTACTGGATATCTATTCAAAGAAAATTATATCAAAAAGATAACTGCAGTTATATGTTTATAGCGGCTCTATTCACAATAGCAAAGATATGAAATCAATCTGTTGATTGGATAAAGAAAATGTGATATATATGTATATTTATGCAAAGGAATATTATTCAGCCATTAACAAGAATAAAATAATGTCTTTTGCAGTATCATGGATGGAACTGGAGGTCACTCTCTTAAGTGAAATAATTCAGAAACAGAAAATCAAATACCACATGTTCTCACTTTTAAGTGGGAGCTAAATAATGTGTACACCTGGACATTGAGTGTGGAATAATAGACATTAGAGACTTGGAAAGGTGGGAGGGTGGGATGGGGGTAAGGGATGAGAAATTACATAAAGGGTACAATGTAGGCTATTTGGGTGATGGTTACAATAAAATCCCAGACTTCACTACTATGCAGTATATCCATGCAACAAAACTGCACTTGTACCCTTTAAATTCATACACATTTTTTAACAAAGAAAAGGAACTGATGGAAAAAAAGGGATTGGTGGCCTTTCTGAGATGCAAAATTACTCTCATTCTCTCTATCCACTGCTGTCCTCCTCACTATTGACTATGTTACTCTAGGACACAGGAATACCAGGATGAGACAGGCAATCATTTGCAGAAATCCTGGCGTCTGGCCATCAGGAGCCATGTCCTACTGTTGTAGCCTGGGGACACCTCCATCTTCTTGGTTGTCCTGCCCAGGTCATGGGCGGCCTGTCTGGGACTTTCATGACAAAGCTAAGGGCTGCCCTCATGGCTGTCCTCTGCATGCCACACAAGCTAGAGGCCTTCCTACTGCCAGATGGCCTTACTCCCCTTTGGTTGTGTCAACTCATTGTCCACTCCCATCCTATTCACTCTGGGCTGCAGCCAGGAGCCAAATTAACTTTGTGCCCTGCGGACCCTCAGGAAACCAGCTTTTTCAGTATTTGTGGAGAGTTCAGCTGCAATCTCTTGCCCCCTGACTGAGCCTGTCCTGGTTTGCCTCCTTTTGCTGGTCCAGAGTCTGATCTGGATAAAAAGTCTTTACCTTTCATTCTTTGGGTAGCAGGTTTCCTGACAACCTCCTAGCTGGGCCCACCAATGGTCTGCCTCACAGCCTCACATCATTTTGATTTTGCATCACCTCTCTCCATTGTTCTCTCTTTAGAGATGGGCTCTTTATCTCCAGCTGAAGGTCCAATTTTCTGAACCCTTCATGGTTCTCCAGCAGCTTGGTACCTGAGTCCTCTTCTCTGCTGCCTCCCTGGGGGCAATGGTGCTCACAATCATACACATACTCATACACTCACACATAAACACACACATCAACCTACACACATTTATACAATTCTCACATATATACACACACATCTTCACACACACACATTCCCTCACACTTACACATGTACACACACTCACATAATTCTCACATCCTCACATACATTCACACACATACACAGTCATACCTGCACATATATTATTCCAACATGTGCACACTCACACACCCATACACACACACATTCCCATGCACACATACACATAAATACATACCTATAGACACTAACATGTATTATTGAACGCACACACACTCACCCATCCATACATTCTCACGTGCATCCACATGTACACATCTATACACACACATCTCCCTCACACTTACACATCTGCACATACACAATTCTCATGCACACACACACACTCACACTCTTCTGCATGCACACACTCATGCACACACACTGCTTACTCACACAGAGTGTGTTGCTGAGTTGGTGAAGGTGGGGGAGTGACTGGCAGGAGGGGAGTAGGTGGAGGAAAAATGCTTCAATCACAGCTGACAGATGGATCTCCCGACCATCTGGGAACTGAAGGAAGGAGCAGGAAACGGAACTCGCGTTGAGCCCTCATGCTGTGCCAGGTACAGTGTTTTGCCTTCAGGAATTTCCCACTCCCAACCGTCCTTTTAGGAAACGATTCTTAGCCCCTGAGACAGTAGGGTCACTGGAGAGCTGGGCTGTGACAATGGGCACCCTGCTTTTTCTGCTGCACTGTGCACAAGGAAGGAGGCTGAGCCTCGATATCCATAGTCACAAAAGGTGAGGCTTGCTGAGCTGCAGGAAACATAGGCAACACAGAGATGTTCAAAACCAACAAAAGCCACCCATGATGGCACCTCCCAAAGATGACCATGGCTTGTATTTGGCACTTATTTTTGATTCTTCACAAACATAAAGTTTTACATAATAATTTAAGAGGCGGTCACAATGTCAATACTCTAGTGTAACAGGTTCTTTTTCCACTAAACAATATAAAATAGATTATTATTTATTTAGCATTTACCATATGTCAAGCAAGATCCTAAGCACATCACACACATTGAGGAATTTAATCCTCATCAGGACTCTGTGAAGTAGGGACCAGTTTATCCAGTGGAACTGTGACTTAGAGATGTTAAACAACTTGTCAGCACAGGCAGCAAGCATGGAGCTAGCATTTAAACTCATACAGTTGGACTCAGTAACCCAGGCTGGTTCATAGCTCAGGGGTGCCTCTTTTTTTTTCCCATAGAAATTTCCCTCAACAATCAATGCTCTTTTAAAGCACCATATTAATGGTAACATAATGTTCCACCATCTAATACTATCATTCACCTAGCTGATTTCCAATTATTGAGCATTTAAGTTGTTTCCAACTTCTGACTAGTTTAAACAGTGTTGCCCTGAAAAAATCTCTATGCAAACATTTTCTGAAAATTGAATAATTCCTTAGGATAAATCCCACGGTGTAGAATCACTGCGTGTACACATTTTAAAAACATTAAATTCTCCCCACCAAATTGCCATTCCAGAATTATCATGCCAGCCACACTCCCACCAGCCGACTGCAAAATTGTCTTTTTCTCTGCAGATGGTCTGGGATTTTACTGTTGAATCTTACAATTTGGCATGGTGCATACATAATACAGGTATCACTGTAGCCAGGGTTCAGGCTGCATGTGGTAATGTGTTGCCATTGAATGAACATGACTATAGGAACTAAGACCTGGGATGCTTGAAAAGGCTGAACTCTGCTTTGTTAGGATAAATGGTGGCTGCAAGCAGAGGCAAAATGCACTCTGCACGGATGGTGAATGTACACGAGAATGTGTCAGGTTTCCAAAGAGTCCCTGATGTACAGAGAAGGGGCAGACCCCATGTCCTCCCTTCTTCCAGGGTTTCAGTGACTCCATGAAACCCTTTTGTTTCTAAAGCTAGGGAAAGACAGTCATTGCCATTTGGGTGTGGTCTGTCACCAGCAATGTTCCCTAGGAAGTGGTCCAAGAGCAAAGACAGTAGGTGAATTTTCCCCAGTCCATTCTTCACAAGTCTAACCAGGGCAGAGGAGACAGCACAGACTTCTTTGGAGCCAGATGTAACTCACGTTGACATGGCTCCACTGTTCATAATTAAGGCTTGTTTGGGACACGTCATTTAATTTTTTGGAGCCTCAGTCTTTTTGTCTGTAAATGGGGTGGAATCTTCTGCCCTCGAGAAGTATTACATGGATAAAAAAGGGATCAGGTTTCTGAAGGCCTTGGTACCCAGTGGGTGCCCCACAGCTACCCTGCACCTGACACTACAGGCGCCTGGCTTCCTTCTGTGCCTCCTTTCAGATAGCATTTCTGACTGATGTTTGCAGCACCAGCATTCTCATTTGGGGGACCAGTGAGATTGCTTGTCCCTTTCCAAAGCAGTTAGGATGGAATGGGATAGCGTAATGAGGTTCTTGCCTTAAAGGCTGATGCCTCTGAAAGGTTGTGCTCCAAGTGAGTTCCAAAAGGGGTGGAATCAGTGGAGCAACAAAAGGCAATGCCATCTCATTTTACTGCCAGTGTGAAGTCATGGAACACAAGCAAGTCATCCAATCAGCTCTCTTGTGGCTTCTTTTATAAAGCCCAACCTTCCTCCAGCAAATAGAGCCCAATCATATTCCCCTAAATGTTAGGGAGGATGCTGTAAGTGTTAGAGCCAGACTCCCTCACCATGTCAGTTTTTTTCCCTTTGCAACAACCCAGGCAGCAGGTAGACTGAGAAGGGAATCTGTTTGCTAAGGTGTTTGCTGGGAGACACGGTTGGGTGATCTCTCTAGCTGCTGTTGTCCTGGCATCCCAGGGATGGATGCTCACATGCTTTTGACTTTTTCTCATGCCAATATATTCTTCCTCCTTTCCCTAAAGTTCCTGAATCTATTCTTTTTTTGTCTGGACCATGTTTGTTTGTTTGCTTTTCTTTTAGGAAAAGGGGAGAATGAAATGAAGTAAAATGTTTAGAAGTAGAGGCCAAAAATGTCAAGATTTTCCCAAGTGCTTGGGTATTATCAGGGAGCCAGTGTCCTGGAGAGGTCTGAGAGCTCTCCCAGGCCTTTGTGTCCTGTTGATGGGCCAGGGCCCTGCTCCAGTGGAGCCAGGGGCACACAGGGGATGCAGATTGGATTAGTTGTCTGTGACATGCGTGATAGAACAAACTGTGAAACAAGGTTAAATAAAGACAATACTTTCACCCACTTGTTTAGAAAATTATCACTTATCCCATTCTATTAGGTGATGATCCGTCTTTTAGAATATTACATTTCACATGTACACACAACAGTAATAATACTGTATCTATCAATAATAATCTGTTCATCCTATTATTTTCTGCCACTTTCCTTAAGTATTCATATATATGTATATATATATAAATACATAGTGTTTCTGTAAAGTCTTTATATTACTCTGGTACATAAAATGCTATCACATTTATGAATCATAATTTATTATTTCCCTAATAGTAAATATTTAAACCGTATTTTTACTTTAGAGTTAACTCTTAATTTAGAATATTTGTCATGCATTTTAGATATATTTAGGTTACTTTTTCAGTTAAATTCCCAACTTGCAAAGGTGGAAGACATGAGCAGCTTTAAACATTTCTGTTCTGTATTATTGTAGTACTCTCCAAAGGGTTGCATCATTTTGTGGTGCCAGTAGCCATGAAGGATTACGCACATTTTTTTCACAATTTCTTTACCACTAGATATTATCAATTTTTTAAAAAAGCGCTAGAAATGTAATTTGACCACTTACACATATTAGTTTTCAGACCTCTACTTTCTTGGATGATCTGCAAATACATTTCATAGCTCCTGGAAGAAACATGGGCTGGAGTCCCAGGACCCCGTAACTAGTCCTGAAGGGCTCTCTGGGGTCAAAAGGGCCTGGAGTGTTGGATGTCTATGCCCACCTAGGCTCTGCAGAGAGCTGAAGGCTTGGAGCAAGCTCGGCTGTATCCACAGCCTTGTCTCCAGCCTAACTTTCCACCAGCCTTATGCTAAGGCATTGATCCATGGTGAGTCAGCGATTGGAAATTCAGAATGCATTTCATATTATAAATGGACTGGCCAAACCAGATAAAGGTAATTTAACCCATTGAAAGGTGAAATACAGTGTTTGTTTTTGTTTTCTTTTAATAGCAGAACTCAAATCAGTGGCATCCCTTTTATCTTTTAGGCATTATGAGATAAATGCCAACAATCTATTTGCAAACAGCTCACCACCTATCATGCCTGTTCTCAGACATTACCCTCCTCAACTCCCCACAGCCACCTGGAAGTAGGGACAAGACAGTACTGGGAGATATAGGAAGAAGGAATTGGTCTGAATAGGAAGTGGCAAAAAATAGCAGATCAAAAGATCTGTTGTGACACTTGGTCAAGGGACTCTGGGACATCTGCAAGGAGATGGCTGGGTTCACCCTCCTCCCTCTACAAGCACCACACCACAGCACAAGGTTGAGAGGAAGCTAGATTCCTGCTGATGATCTGTCCTTTCCAGAGCCTGAAAAACATCCTCAACAGAAAAGAGTTAATATAAATAGGAAATGACAAATGCCTCCTAATGTGAGAGATCTCTGAAATGGAGGTGAAGGGATGGAGCAAGGCAAGAAAGGGATAGACATGCTTTCCTAATAGAACTAGAGGCTAGATAAGAGGTTGCACCCACAGAGGAGGGGTCTGAACCTAGGAGCGGGATTGGAGGTAATGCTGAGACTCAAGGAAGGAGGAGGGTGAACTTGCAACAAGGAGGGGCAGGGAAGAGAGGAGATGCTTGGCTGTCTTGGAGGCAGATGCTTGATATATTTGGTGTCCCCCCTGCCCCGTAGTGGGGAAGCCAGACCTGTGGATAAGTAGCACAGAATAAGGGGGTGAATTCATCATTATTTGGGCCATGTGGAAAACTGATTCTGACCCTACAAGGAAGAAGCAAAGCTTAGAGTTTTTGTGGGGGCGGGATGGAGCTCCTTCTGCAAGGGAACAAGAAGAGGGTCTGTATAAAGACAACAGGGCCATGATGGGTGGGATATTTTAACTTCTTTGAGCTGACGTCTGCAATGTTCCTGACAGTATCGTCAGACCTAAGAAGCCTTATGTCTCAGACAGGCTCTGTGACACACTGGAAACTGGGGAGACGTCTGCAAGGTCTAGAAAGTTCTCCTGGAAATAGATGAACTTGGGGACCCAAAGAAAGACTTCAGCACTGCCTTTTACTCAGCATGGAGTTGAAAGAGAAAGGCTGAGAAAGCTCTAGGATGCCAAGGAAGTGAAGACGACATTTAGGAATGGAGGGTATTTCCTAAGGACAGAGCTAGAATCTGGCCTGTCCTGCCACCATTGGAGCTTCTGATTTGGCCCTGTCAGGGTCCTGTCATAAAGGGTTCTTCCCCATGCACAGGGAGCTCTAGGCATGTACTTGTGCTGGATATTGCTACCAGTTCTTGGAGGCACTGAAGTCAAGGCCATTTCCTGTGTTCCCCTTAAGCAGGGCTCAGTCAAGTTCTAAGTAGAAATATCAAATGGGTTAGATTTACCACAGTCCATCCTCCCCTCTTTCTCATCTCCACACTGTTATACTCCCCTACATTTCTGTAGAATTGCAATCCCCTGGCATTAGATTTTCTGCCCTCTCCGAAGGTGAGCCCCCCGATCTGAGACATAAGCCCATGCCATGATGAGAAAGCTCATCCTGGAGCCTACCTCCAGCTCCCATCACAAAATGTGGGATAGCACCCTCTCCAGGTGCTCCTGCTTTGGCATTTTCAGGCAGATTCGGGATCCAGCCACACGCTTCCTCAAGCAGACACAAGAAATATATTGGCGGCCTGGCATAGTGGCGTGATCCTGTAGTCCCAGCAACTCAAGATGCTGAAGCAGGACGATTGCTTGAGCCCAGGAGTTCAAGTTCAGCCTGGGCAACATAGCAAGACTGTCTATATTTTTTTAAAGAAAAGAAAAAAGAAATATAATGATGAACTTAGTCCCTGTTTACAAATAGGCAAATGGGGAGATGCAGTGTTCAGTAGGTCCAGAAGGCAGCTCCTACTGTCTCCTCTGGACTTCCTTCCTGGTTAGCAGGGGTTTGAGGCTGAGCCATTGCCAGCATCCCTTCTGGATGTTCCCTCTTTCTCAGCTTAGGCCAGCAGGACTATAAATGTGGGTGCTTTCATGCATCTGTGCTCACCTGTCCCTGAGCCCAAAGTGAGTCACAAATGCCAAAATGGCTTGAAGGAAGCCAAGTGCCCCGTTAGAGTGGCCACATCAGGCTTTCCTTGGAGTCCCTTTCCATTCTCTCTAAGCCAGCATATTTTGTTTTCATTCTTGGAGCATTACTTGAAATGTAGAAACAAACCTGATCTTAATTTTTCCCTCAACGTGACATACCCTTTTGAAATCGCACAAATAGCGATGTCTGATTTTCATGTTGAATTGCAAGCATGGATGTGAAATGCTCTAAAGTCTGACTGAAGCCAAATATTAGGTCATAAGTCAACATTTTGCTGAGAAACTTGGTTACTAAGAGGTTGAAAATGTCTATCTTTTTGTGAGAAAACTTGTTTGCCAGCAGGAAAAATTCGTAGGACTGTTATCTTCCTACAAGGAAGGAGAGAGATGTGTGTAATTTTGCAACCTGGGTCAAAGTCCTTTAGGACTTCTGAAATTGGATTGGTTGAGGACTGAGGCCTTGGTGTAATATTTGGATTGCTCCCTGAGGTGAAAGTCAATGAGTGGCACAGGTGTGTGTCATTTCTTACGAGGTCATTGGGCAAAATTGTCTGAATGTCTGGGAACAGGCTCTTCCCACTGCAGGAGGTCACACTCTGCCCACAAATCCTTCTAATGGAGAACTTCTGACAAGGAAATAAGCCGTCTTGGGCCATGGGCACTTGGGGTCTTGAAAGAAATAAAATCTTGACTAACTTCTTCTAAGTAGCTATGACACTCTTTGGAAAGTCTCAGTGGACATGAAGACTCAACTGAACAAAGGCAGGAGCCAGGGACAATGCCCTCAACAATGCCAAGAAGCCTGTAGCTTGCTAGCATGGCCTATTATTGTCTGTGATGTTTCAGTGCTGTCACTAAGCCCATAATGAGGCCCCCCATCATCTAGTGCGAGCCATGGTAAAAAGGAAAGAAGCGGCAAAGGGGTGTCTGTGTGCTCACTATAGCACTAAAGGCAGGCACTTTGCTGCATTAAGAACATTCTACTTTGTTTTAAGATGGCCAAGTGACAGTGTCGGGTTTGCATCTCCTTCCAGAAAGTAAAGCAGCTTGCATTCCCTCCGAGTGCCCAAACTCCAGGCAAAGTTAGAATTGTGGTTCAGGATAGAAGAGAACCTCTGCTGTGGATGAGTGTGACAGAGTAGGGCTTTAGCTGTCGCTGCAGGCAAATTCCTGATGGAAGAATCTGCCACCACTGCACTGATGTGGAGATAGTGACACCAGAAACCTGCACCTATGTGTGCATATATATGTTTACATGTATGTGTACAAACATACATGCATGTGAGTGTGCGCATGCATATGTGCACACATATTTATGGGTGCATATATGTGTGTGTACTACACATGTATGTGCATGTGCACAGGTGTGTTTGTGGGCAGGCATGTATGTGCATGTGTAGGGGTGTGTGCAGGCATGTGCATACCTTCATGTGTGGGAAGTAAAAGACAAGTGGCAGAAGCCTGGCATGGCACCATAACAGTCAAGCCCTGTCCCTAATGGATTTTTTCTCATGCACAGGGGGCTCTAGACATGTGCTTGTGCTTGATATTAAGTCACCGTTACTCCGGGGCACTGAATTCAGGGCTGTTTTCCACATTCACCCTAAGTAGAGCTCAGACAAGTTCTAAGTAGAAATATCAGTGGGTAAGATCTGACACGGTTCTATTCTCCCCTATTCCTCATCCCCAACTGTTTTGCTCCCCAACATTTCTGATCTGAGAATCTCAGTCACCTGGCACTAGATTTTCTGTGCTCTCCAAGGCTGAGACCTCTAATCTGAGACATAGGCCCATGGCATTGTGACCTGGAAGCTCGTCTTAGAGCCCACCTCTAGCTCCTCTGCCCTTCCCCTCTCCATGAGATGTTTTGTGGCTGGCCTGCACAC
This sequence comes from Symphalangus syndactylus, assembly GCF_028878055.3. Classification (NCBI taxonomy): domain Eukaryota; kingdom Metazoa; phylum Chordata; class Mammalia; order Primates; family Hylobatidae; genus Symphalangus; species Symphalangus syndactylus. The sequence continues at coordinate 88,344,015 of NC_072426.2, forward strand.
CTTTTATGTCTAGTCAAAGTGAGTCGCCTCAACCAATGCTGGCATTTGTAGACCAGAAAACAGTAGCAGAGTTGCTGTGCTGTCTGGTGGATAGGAAAACCATTGAGGATGGGTCCCTCAAATCCCACCATCAAGATGGCTCACCAATCAAAGCTGACACAGCTGGACAGGTCTGCCTGAATTCATGGTAATTTTGATCTTTCAGGCAAAGAAGGGGAACTACGCCTTCCTGTGGGATGTGGCCATGGTGGAATACGCAGCCCTGACGGACGACGACTGCTCGGTGACTGTCATCGGCAACAGCATCAGCAGCAAGGGTTACGGGATCGCCCTGCAGCATGGCAGCCCCTACAGGGACCTCTTCTCCCAGAGGTAGGCTCGGACAGTGAGGTGACTACTGCTGCCTCGGGACTCTAGTGGTCGAGGGTAGGAGAATAACCTCTTAGAAAATAAGAGCCAATGCAAACATCTTTGTTCATCACATTTTCCTAAGCACCTACTATGTCCCACTGCTTCCTCTTCCCCTACCCTCAGACCCTGTGGAAGTATATGGTCCCTGCCAGGAAGGCTCAGAGTCTCTGGGATCTCTGATGTGAGCAGGTAATGCCAGCCCAGGGCATATTAGCACATGGCAAGGACATCTTCAGCATGCTAGGGTAGAGGTGGGGAGAAAAGGGCATCTCACCAGACCTAGGATATCTGGGAGAACTTCCCAGAGGAGGGGACACCTGAGGCTGGAAGAATGAGGAGGAGTTAGCCAGAAAAATGAATAATTAGCAGGATCTGATAAGGGCCTACTAATCACTTTTAAAGAGAAGTGTACCTGTAATGTGGCAGTAGTCAATGTGGAAACTTTTAAAAAGTAGGGTCAGAGAAGCAGAATGTCTCCATATTTATTTGCACGTGGCTGGATGGGGCCTCTGATTGTGGGGCAGAAGTTTCCTGGTCTAAGAAGATGCTGTCTGCTGGGGCAAGGAAGGGATGTGGCCTTAGCCAGAAAGGCTGGAGGTAGGGCATGGGTAGTTCAGTGGCCTTTGTCTAGTAGTCAGCCTGCGAACAGGGGCTTCTGTCCCCAAGGTGTCAAAGCCTTGGGCCATCTTCCTGCACACATCTGTGAAGGGCATTTTGCTGGGTGAAGGGATGAATCTGCAGAGCCTAGTGCGGAAGCCCTGGGGCAGGCTCTGCCAGAGTCCACCCAAATCCAAAATGAGGCAGAAGCATCTGAATGAAAAGGCTGGCATCGTGCCAGGCTCAGGGGCAACACTCATTGACTGATTAATGCATAAATTTCAGTACTAAGGAACTTCTATTTGGAGACGTGAGAGTCCTTATAAACCATTTCTTTAACATCCTGCAGTTCAGAGGGTAACTAGGATATCTGGGTTGCTGAGCCAGCTGCCAGCAGAGCTGGGAGTAGAATCCAGGTCTCCTGAGCCCTAGTGCTATGCCCATGTGGCTGCTGGATCTCCAAGCCCCACAACCTCCCTTCTCTCACACTCTAGATGTCCAGATTGTGCCCTTCTGCTCATGAGTACCTGGGCCTCAGCCCCATCAAGGGAAGGCTGAGGAGGAGGGCCTGCAACTAGTCCATTCAATGGCTTCTTTGCAAAACTGAGGAAAAGAGTAGGGCTAATTAAGGTAAATGAGGCTTTTGGGTTTTCCCTTAAATTTAATCAAGTGTACATTCTGTTCCTCCCTCTGCTCTCTGGAGCAGAGAGAGATGACAAGAGGGAAGGAGGAGTAGTGATTTATCAATTGCTCAGATTAAATGCATGAAGAAAGAATGGCTTCTCTCCAGGATTTGTAACACGTTGGTGTTCTTGAGGTTCGCACCAGTTGGTTTTCCGAGATGGGAGGCTCAGGATGATTCCACAGACCATCAACCTCTGAGCATCTCTCTAGAACAGATGGTAAGAGAGCCCATGGGGCCAACACAGCAGCAGCACCAAGACCGCTAATGTGTCCCAAGACAGCGCTCATGGAAGCACAGGGGCCCCAGCGAGGAAAGGTTAGAGTCCCCGTGTGCTCACACTGCTCAGATGGCACCTGAGAGTCTACTGAAGTGAACACTGACACACTGGAGAGAAGAGGCAGCAGACATTAGTCCAGGAGCCCGGGTCTTGGCTGGATTGCTGAATGGAGTCAGAGCAGAGGGGGCTCCCATTAGGTCAGAACAGAACCTGAGAATACTCAACCTGGAGAAGGTGGAGATGAGTGGGGAGGGGTGTGGCTGCCCACCTCCAATATCGTAAGCCTTGCTGGGGGCAGGAGTGAGATGTCCTTTGTGTGGCTTCAGAGGACCAGGGCCAGGGCCACCATGGGGTGTGTGATTCCAGAGACCAGGCTTTCTGCAACAGGCCTGCCCACTATGTGTTCACTCACTGACCATGAGGTCCCTGTGAAAAACCTCCCAACAGAGACCCCACGGGCTGCTCTCCTGACTCCAGTAGTCACCATAATCAAATGTGGCTAGTCCAGTTTCCATGTCATTTTGGCAAGTAGTGATTGATTACTATTTGCTTTCATCAGAAGGCGTGTGCTCTGTGATTATAAGAAAATGTCACCAGTGGCCTGTGCTGGCCTCCCACAGTTTCCTCATCTTCCTGTATGGTATAATTCCTCCTGGGCTGGAATCGTCCCTTGAGTGGGGACACTCAGACCTCAGGTTGCCAACTTACTGATGCCAGTGGTTCTTTAAAAGGCTCTGTTGGGCTGGGTGCAGTGGCTCCCAGCACTTTGGGAGGCTGAGACGGGCAGATCACATGAGGCCAGGAGTTCAAGACCAGCCAGACCAACATAGCAAAACCCTGTCTCTACTAAAAATGCAAAAAATTAGGTGGATGTGGTGGTACACATCTGTAATCCCAGCTACTTGGGAGGCTGAGGCATGAAAATTGCTTGAACCCAGGAGGTGGAGGTTGCAGTGAGCTGAGATCATGTCACTGCACTCCAGCCTGGGCGACAAAACGAGACCCTGTTCTCAAAAAAAAGGGGGGGGAGGGGCTTTGTTGTATGGTGCTTACAGAACTGTGAGCTGCCTCTAGCTAGGGCATGCTTCAGAGGAATGAAGGGATAGGTCCTGAGAGCAATGCCTCATGCCATTTGCAGAAAGCAGGTTCTGGTATAAATGATAGGTCCCAGCCTTATGTGGAACTGCTGTAACTGTCATTCCCTTCATCCTGGGAACTAAACTATTTCCTTCAATAAAGATACACTCCTTTGCTTTGGCAGAGGAGAGGATGTAGATGTATGTGCGTGTGTGGCAGGGCTTATGTGCTATAAACAGGCTTGCAGACCACAGCATGCAGAGTGGGCATTCAATAAATGTTTAGCAACTTAATAGCCATTTATTGAGCACCTACTGTGTAGCAGGCTCCACAGCTATTGAATAAAAAAAAGCACCTGCAATTATATCTGTCTGGAAAATAGAACAGCTGGCTTCAGGAAGTGGCTATTATCCCTCTGGCTTCCTCGTAAGCAGGAGTATGGATTATTATGGTGTGCATTAGTTTAGCCTCATTCTCAAAGTCATTTTGTACCCGTGACTTGTTTTATCTTTCCTCTGTCCCTTCCATACTTCAATTTCCTTTTTGTTTGTTTAGGTTTTTTGTTTTATATTATGCTTTCCTATAAATTGCCTTACTATCATTCTGGGATAAGATTGGGTATAAAAAATGCATACAATTGTAGGGAGCAGGAAGAAGAGAAGGTCAGCAAAATTAAGCAACTTGCCTGACATTGCACAGGATCTGCCTAATGAGTGGAGGAGTAGGGATCTGACCCCACGAGCACCATCTGGCCAGAGCCTCACCGTCCCCTAGGCCAGAAGCTGGCCCCGGGAGAACAGCCTGCTGTTCTGGAAAGAGCATGGCCTCCTGGGTCAGAATGACCCAGCTCTGATGAGCAGCATCACCACTTTCTAATTACAACAGTGGGCAAGTCATCTAGATTCTAAGCTTTAGGTCTTTGAGACGTAAAATAGACATAATAAGAACCACTTCGCAGGCTGTTATGAGGGTTCAAACAGTGTAAAATGATCAGCTCCTACTGTGTTCTCTATAAAAGGTCGCTCATGTCAGTGCTGGCAGGATAAGGCTACTGGTCAATGTGGCCATCAGGCTGACAACTACTAACCAGCTTTTATGGAGCTCTGATTACTGGCTGGATCTCGAGCTAACGGTCTGTATGTGTTCCCTCTTCTCATTTTGTTGCAATATCCTGTGAGGTAGGTACATTTATTATAACCTCAGGCTTTAGTGATGAGAGAGCTAAATTTGAGAAGCTCCAAGCCTGGATTTGAATGGATATCCATGAACACGAAGCTCTACTGTCTATCCATAGCTAGCTAGTTCTTCAATTGCTGACCTCCTCAAAGGCCCTGAAGTCCTGCCTATCTGTCCCTGAGGTTCCTGCAACTGCCAGGAGGTTCAGCCTCCTCACCCCTACCAGCAGAGACTTATTAAAGCCAGTGAACAGGCAGACATGCAGCCACGGAGTTGTCCCGACATGATCCATATGAGGTGGTGCAACACTGTGGCTGTCCAGTTCACCATGTGGTGTGCCATGAGAGAAGTCCGTAGTGCTCTGGGGCAATCTAAGCATGACCCCAAACCATATAAATGCACATGTATCTTAACAACTAAGTCCCTGAATGCACAGCCACATTCTGTGTCTTACATGCTGATCAGTGCCCTAAGCACTTAATGGACATTATATCAATATCTAACCACAGCCATCTTAGTCAAGTTTTCATTACTCATTAGTACATTCATACATTTATTGACACAACAGACATCTACCGATAGCCTTAGTGGTGCCAGCCACTGTGCTTGCTCAGGGAAAACAGAGTAACCCACGGCTCCTGTCCTGAAGGATCTGCTCATCTAAGTGGGGGTCAACAGTTTATGTTGCAAAGATGAGAACACTGAGCTTTAGTAGGGACAAGTCCCTCGTCCAGGTGAGGTCTGGTGCCTCCAAAGCCAATCTTTGCACTGAGCCAGGCCATTCCCAGCCATCAAAAGGCCATGTTATACTGGGCCCATGATGCTGACACATCTTGGGACCCCCTCAGGGTTGTGGCTCTTGTCTCCACCAGACACAAGCCCACGTGTGGGAATTGAGAAAGGCCTCAAGTCTGTGGTCACAGCTGACCTGGAATGCAGGTCCAGGGTAGAGATCACACAACTGTCCAGTGGGCAGTGAATTTTTCCCGGCTATAAACAACTGTTGCTCTCTAACGACACACACCCAGAGAACTCAGAGGGACCTCTGCTGATGTTATCAGTCGAATATATCACCATGGATCAGGCTTAAAGAGCTCCACTCCCCAGTGGAAAGCTTGGGTGTTTGGGGTCTGGGTGCTGCCAGCTACCACTGGCTCTCTGTTAAGACTCCTGGGTTACAGACAAAATACCACAACCAAGGAAAACCACAATGGGGAGTATAGAAGCAGCATGGGTTGTCCCACCATTGCACACATGATGAAATCAAAACTGCCTCTCATGCCCACTCAGAGCCCGTGTTCTGGGCTCTGCCTTCTTCCCTGTCCTCACCTGATACCTGCTCCCATACCACCCAATAGCCTCACTGGCCATTTTTCGGCTTCTTAAATGTGCTAAGTGCTACCCCAGACATGACTTTCACATGGGGTTTTAGTCTTAGGAAGTTTCTTCCTCCCCCAAGTTGAAAGCCAACCCTGGCAGCCTCATAATGACTTTTGGCAAGACATTTCACCTCTCCGTGCCTTGATTTCCTTCTCTGTAAAATGGGAAAATAGGAATAACCATCTCAAAGGACTAGCATGCAAATGAGGATTCAACACTATTTGCCAAGCATGGAGGATACTCCTTGGCACTAGAACATGCTAGACCCATGTGAGCTGTTTTATGATTAGTCATCCTTCAAGCTTCCCCTTACATGTTGGCTCCTCAGTGAGGATTTCTCCAATCCTCCAGTGGACACCACCCACCATGTGGTGTTTCCTAGAACCTCTACTTTGATTCATTTTTTTTTTTTTATCACAGCTCTGCCTGCACTTTGATTGAGCTAATTTTTTTAGGGTCAGTGATTGTATCTCTAGACCATAAGCTCAGTAGTGCTGAACATCATACTAGGCAAAGCACAGAAGGTCTTCAAATCAAATGATTGTATGAATAATTTGGTGAATCCCAGTGGGAGAGACTTAGGATATAGTAATGAAAGCTCAAAAGAAAGCATTTTCATAATCAGAAATATCCTAAATCCACAACCTAAATGTTTGCCTCTTTCATTTCTGTATTTCCCGGTTTTATCTTGAGCTCTTGCCACAGAATCCATGTGATGGGCCTTATGTGATTTGCTGTTAGACTTTATCCTTGGGCAATGGGATAGGGTGGGAGAGGGCAGGGGGGCTGTTGGGGAGGGGAGTGACAAAACCTAATGTGCGTTTTGGGAATAACACTTTACCTGCAGTGTGGAGAGTAGACTGGGAAGAGAAGAGCTAAGGCAGAAAGCTGCTAGGATGGCTTAGTGTTGTCTGTGGTGGGGCCAGCATGGTGGGGCAGGGGCCAGGGCCCCCGTGGCTGAGTTGATGAGGTCAGTGGCTATAGCTCACCTTGATTGTGTCTTTCAGGATCCTGGAGCTGCAGGACACAGGGGACCTGGATGTGCTGAAGCAGAAGTGGTGGCCGCACATGGGCCGCTGTGACCTCACCAGCCATGCCAGCGCCCAGGCCGATGGCAAATCCCTCAAGCTGCACAGCTTCGCCGGGGTCTTCTGCATCCTGGCCATTGGCCTGCTCCTGGCCTGCCTGGTGGCTGCCCTGGAGTTGTGGTGGAACAGCAACCGGTGCCACCAGGAGACCCCCAAGGAGGTCAGCACCCTGGGGCCTGCCCTCCCTTTCACAGCCTAGAGGCAGGAGTGTCACACTGGGCCATTGGGAGGGCAGGTTGTTTCTAGTTAGTATTTACCTGAGTCATCTTGTCTGGAGACAGCAGTGTTTTATATTGGGGGATTTTGTTATTGTTTTATTTTGTTTTTAAAACTAGAGAAGAAATGTAGGGGATGTTTTCATGCTTGAACAAAGTGCTACGGTGCCAGCCTTAGCCACTAAAGTCCTGTATTTATCTATAGAGCAGGTACAGCGTGGGCAGCGCCAGAGAGCCCTTCCCTACCCTGCCCCGCCCATGTGCCTCCACCCTGACCTGGAGAGACCACCTGTAGGGTAAGAGAGGAGCCCATTCCTTCCTGATTCTCTTTGACTTCTCACCAAGGGACACAGGGCGCTGCTCTTCCAGAGCATCAGGGGATCCCTGTCCCTCCCAGCACTCCTTTCTCCCTATATTCCTCCTCCTTGTAGGGCCCAGCCTTGCCCCTGTCCCTCCTGGGTGCACCCAGCCCGGGGGGACACTAGCTTTGTCCACACTCCGAGTTCTGGGCACACATCCCTCCCCGTGTGTGCCAACTGCAAGCTGATTCTGCCCCTCCACAATTCCTTCTTACTGGGATTGTGTTCTGCAAGCTCTTTTTTTTTTTAATTTTTTTTTTTTTTTTTTTTTCTGAAATAAAGCCTTCACCAAGGTCCCCCGGAGACCTTTGCCCTAAGGGAGGGTGGAAAGGAGTGTCATTTGGTGGTGATGCTTTGCCAGCAGAAACTCCACATGCCCAGCCACACCATCCGTGGAGCTGTCACTCTCTGCCACATAGACCTCAGTTATGTCTAGAACCACAGCTCTGTTTAGAGACTCTGTGGGTGCAAATGGATATAAACCTCAAACAGGAAGTGGTAAAGCAACCTGCATCAAACCCAAAAGCACTTCCGTTTTGTTTTTGTTTTTTGCCTGTTTTTGTTTTTATTGGAGGCTCAGATAGTACCGAGCAGTTCATTAAATGGTTTCAGAGGTAGGAGGTCCAAGGGGCACAAAAAATAAACTGGGGCAGGAAAGAAAAACAGCCAGGAGGAGGTAAGAGCTGGCGGGCTCCTTCTCAGACTGATTTCGGGAAGGGATTTGGCACCTCTGGACAGGAAGGCTGGGTTCACCATGTCTGTGGCCTGGGTGTCTGGCCACATTGCACCCTCCATTCTTGGTCCATAAGGGCATTCCTGGCAGGTCAGGGGTGAGGACAGGGGTGGGCGTCCCTCGCTCCTTTACAGGACTCTGCATTATACCAGGTAGTGAGCTCTCTGTCCTTATGCTGTCTCTTCCCTGGAAGGAGGACACTGCTTAACTTAGTACATCTGCAATGTTCGGGGACATCCGTCGTCCTCTCCGGCCTTCTGTGTATCTCTACGTAAGGGAATGTGAAGCTGGGGCCAGCTGCAGCCTCAGTGGCTGTCCTATCACCCCTGGAGCTCAGAAGGGAAGGAAGACAGACCTTTGAGGAAAAGGCCCTGAAAGGAACAGTTGATGGTTCTGTCCCAAACTTCTTTGGCTACTGGAAAATTTTGTATAAAGAAGTCAGTGGGAGGGACAGTGAATTATTCTGACGAGCAGTTGTAAGGAAAGACTACACATATCTACCTCTCCTCATCATGTCAGCCCCTCCACGCCATGACCAGTGTGCACCCTTCACCTGCTTGTCACCACCTAGGTCTCTATGCACAGAAGCATCAGTGGGCAACTATGGTGGGGTGGCCCCAAAGCCACCCCCAGTAGAACCAAGAAGGATGAGAAGGATGGGAAAGACCAGGCCCCCAAATTGGCCCACGTTGCTCCCGCTCCGTGTTGTTTGTTTTGGGTTTTGCTTGTTTTCCCTAAGTCTTCAGCCTGGTTTCCTCTGTGCAAAGGCCCCTTGTGTCAGGGGAGCAGGGGAGGGTCTCCAGGTGGATGAAAATTGCACTGTCAGGAATTTGTCTTCCTGGGCAGCTGTGGGCAAGGGTGGGGGCCTGGAGACACAGGTTCAGGCTCAGCCCCAGCCTCTAGCTTACCATCTGTGAGCCACATGCAGGGAGAGCTTGTCCTTTGGATGGGAAGTCATTGTCTGCTTTTAGCTTTGTCCCTTCACAATGCCTAGTTTAGTGACAGTTTGGACAATTTCAGCCTGGACCACCCACAGTTAATTGTTGTGGTCTATGTGTATGAGAGAGACAGAGAGAGAGACTGGTGATTGTTAAAGAGACATAGATAGGAAGACAGAAAAGAAAAGAGAAAAAAATGGAGAGACCAGGAGACCAAGGGATAACCTAGCTGTGAGGAACAGCTCCTTTCTTGCCGGTAAAACATCCTACCTTTTGTTCTGGCTTCTGCATAAGTCCAGGATCTCAGTTATGAAATGATGAATACATTAGCCCTGCTTCCAGAATGTGGGACTTCCTGCCCCTGTTGCCAACCTGCTTCCAGATAGGAATGAGGACACATGGAGAGAGGCAGGTTGGAAAAGCACAGCAGCTGCCTGTCCTCCAACCCCTTCTGGTGTTGCTAAGAAGGGTTGCATGGAAATGTTCCATCTTTCTTGTATTTTTATGGGTTTCCAAATTTCAAATGCAATGTCTCCCTTCCTTCTTCCCTCTCTCCCTTTCTTCCTTTAATAAGCCTGCCTGTAGAGACCTGGCCCCTGCCTTCAGGGAGCTTACCTCCTCATGCACAGATGTGGCAGAGAGCTGGGCCCAGCAGTCTCCACTCATTGAGCAGGCTGTCCTGCAGTGATCAGCAGGTATCACAAAAGTGCCAAGGGCATCCAGCCCAGCCAGGGCATGGTGGGGTCAGAGGGGTTAGGGGTGCTGGTTATTGAAGACTACTTGGGCTCAGAGCTGTTAGAACTGAGCTTTGAAGCATTGATACAAATCCTGGTACTAAATATGAGATAGGAAGTTGCATTTTGGGCAGGGTGAACAGCGTGGAGGTGAACAAAGTCATCATACCTCCTGGAGCTCAAGGGCTGAAGTGTCAACATGAGGAAGGAGATGCTAGCAGGGGAGGCTAGGGAGGGATACGGGGCCTGCGCCGAAGGACTTAAATGCCAGACTGAGAGGTTTTGACTTTATCATGCCGGGAATAGGAACCAGGAAAGGGCTCAAAACAACAGTCTTTTAGAAGCATATTCTTAAAACCTTCAAAAAATCATGATGGTATTTAATCCAGAACTACTTTGTGCTACTGGTTGCCCGTGTTTTATGGGGCAGCATTTGCAATTAGGTGAGAGTGTCTGGTTAATCTTTGAATGTTTCATTTTGAGGCATTGGCCGTATTTCTTAAGAGCCAGAAACCTGTCTTTGGGTGGAGCCCAAGTTGTGCTTAATGGCTTGCTCTAGGATGTCGTCACAGTTTAGACACCTACTTGAAGAAGAGTAGTAATGTGTGTTCAACCCCTTAATATTCATGTAGATTTCAGCTCATATTTTTTTCTAAGGAATCAGATGATTATGTAGTTACCCAATGCAGGGGAATGCACCAAGCTCCGTGGATGCAGTAAAGAGCCACTCGCTAGATTTATGGGTGATGTGGAGCCATTGCTCTGAGAATAAAATATTCATGAAATAAAGATGAGAACTGCACAAATGGGAGATGACATGAGGAGTGAGGGATGAGTCATCTATCACTGGGCTCAGAGTTTGGAATTCTTGTTGCTTTCTGCCTTGCCTGCCCTCCCCTGGCCCGGTTTCCATCGCACACAGGAGCTGGCTGAGGCCAGGGTGGCCAGGCAGCAGGGGGCAGAGACGCAGATGGCCCCTCTGTTCTGGCTGTGGGCAGCCTCTGTCTGCATGCCCCAACCCACTATGAAAGATTAGATCCCAGGGGCCCTCACTTCTTTGACTCCACACCCTTCCTTGCCTCCACTCCTTTGATGTCTTCTTCAACTGCATGTAAAGAGTTTGCTGGTCTGCACATTTTTCTTCTTCATTTATGCCAACCCAACAGCGTTGCATTGAGGATTCAACAAGGGACAGCATATAAAGTGAATTAAAGATGTGCCTGGCCCAGAGACATGCTTGGTTGTTTGTGGCCAAGGGGCGACTCCATCCAAAGGTCCTGGGCTAGGCAATGAGGAATATGGGAGAGACAAGTGACACCTTAGGGCTCCTTTCCTGTGCTGAGCAATCTTGTTAGCCCTCTTCAGTAGTTGAGGAAGGCATCCTTATCCCTGACGAAATCCATCTCAGAAGTGAGAAGGGTAGAGATGGGATGTGAACGATGTGTCTACCTCTGTACCCCTGCTGCCTCCCAGGCGCAAGCTTGTCAAAAGGCCAGGGCACTGTCCTTTCTACTGGGTATGTGCATGAGCCCATTGGGTTCCGAGGTAGCATTTTCCAGAGGACTTGGGAATGAAGGTTGTGACTCGGTGCTCTACCTGGGGCCAGGCTTCTGGCTCCTGGCTTCTGGCTACACATTTACATTATTTGAACCTCAGTCTCTCCCTTCTGCTGGAAACAGCCTGGCCTGAGAACTGTGCTCAGGAGAAAATGGCTTAGCATGAGAGTAAGAATAGTGAGTGTGCATATTTCAGCCCACAGCCTCCAGTGAGAAGCCATGGAACATTTACCATACACCGCTGTGTATCTCAAAACCAGATCACTTGGCAAAGCCTCCCCTGCTTGCTGCCACCACTAGCCGCCTCCCTTGCTGGGTGTGCTCCACATTGCCAGTAATGGTTTACCTGCCTGTCTCTGCTTCAGATCCACCAGTGCCTCCTCACCTCTGCATTCCCATCAATGTGCCTTCTCTCTGGAACAGTGGAAGCTCTCGTTAAGGGGTGATGGATATAATTGAAGTATTGAGCACTTTCTATGTGCCTGGGACCAAGAAAGATGCTTTACCAAGAACATTAGCTCATCTGGTAGTAGGAGCTCAAACACGTTTATTGAATGAATGAACTAGTCAGGACTCCCATGAAGAAGACATTAGTAATGCTAAATTGTTGTTTAATCATTGCAGCTGGATCAATGGCTTTTAATTCTGGCTGCATGTCAGAGGTGATTAATTCTGGGGCTTTTTAGAAATACAGATGCTTGGGCCCTGTTTCCCAAAGGGTCATATTAGGGAGATCTGGACTGCCATAATTTCTAAAATCTCCACCTGTGCTTCTGATATCCAGCCAAGGATGAAAACCACTGATTTACGCCAACATTCCAAGGTGAGGAGCTACTGGGGGTAATGAAATTTGAGTAGAATGAAGTCTCACTGGTATGGGGAGGATGAATTTCTTGACACACTGGTGTCATGGAAAAGAGCCCAGGTTTTAGGCTGGGTGTAGTGGCACATGCCTGTAATCCCAGCATTTTGGGAGGCCAAGGCAGAATTGCTTGAAGCCAGGAGTTGGAGACCAGCCTGGGCAAAAAAGCTAGACCCCAGTCTCTACAATTTTTTTTTAAATTAGCCAGGTGAGATGATATGTGCCTGTAGTCCCAGCTACTCAGGAGGCTGAGACAAGAGGATTGCTTGAGTCCAGGAGTTCAAGGCTGCAGTGAGCCGAGACTGGGCCACTGCACTCTATCCTGGGTGACAGAGGGAGACCTTGTCTCAAACAAATAAACAAAAAAAGGAAAAGGAAAGAGCCCAGGTTTGGGAACCTGGTAGATGTGAGTTCTCGTCCTGATCTTCCACTTACTGTGGAATTGCATGACCTTGAGCAAGCTGCCGTACCCCTAGCCTCAGTCATTCCTCGGTGCACCTGCTGCTACCACCCATGATGTGAAGTCATTGTCGGTTCGCTCACATTGCCCTCCCTAAAACATCTGCGATTGAACTGATGAGAACTCTTTCTCCTGATGCTTTGAAAAACTGCCCACCATCTCCTGAGACCATTTCACTTATGTACTTGAGCTCCTTTGTCCTTACCCAGCCAATACTCTCAGACCCCTAGCCCGGCCCGTTGGGGTTGGGTAAGTCTTGGGAACAACACTGAAGATTGTGTTGGTGGCATTTCTCCCAGCCCTTGGGTCCCATTTAGCACCTGGTTGGTCTCAGCGGTAACAGGATAATGCCACCAACAGCCAGCTCAGTCAGGGGGAAGTCCCTCTTCCCCAGTTTTGTTCCTGCCCAACTTACAATAAGAGCTGTTGGACTCCAAGCAAAGTCTGTTCTAAGGAGTCCCACGTGTAACAGGCTGTTACAAAGATGATAGTTTAGTTAATTACCATTTTCCAATACACTGTATTATTTCCACATTGGTGAACAGCAGCTTAATTACAGAACTTTGTCTCTGCAAGACAATGCCTGGGAGAGTTTCCCCAGTAACCTCTGTTGGTGCATCTGTTGTCGTGTTTAATATGGGATGAGAAACGCAGAGCTGGAATTCAGCCAGATTCACAGGTAAACACAGTCTGTGAATTTTATATCATATTCAGGGATGTTTGACTAGGTCAGTTACCTACAGTAAATTAATGAAGATAGCAGTAAGTTTCCAAGTCTGTTTTCACAGCTGTCATTACCTGGCCGAACACCGAAACCTTGGGATAATGAGGATGTAAACGGATGTAGTTCACATAAAAAAGCCCATTATTTGAATTTGCATAACATAATAGAATGCAGCATTTTGTCTAAAAGATAGATAATTATTCAAATCACTCCTGCCTCTTTCCTTGAGTAGGCTTATTACTCCTATCTCCTCTTTCCTTGGCTGGAGACACAGAAGGAACAGACAGACATGACTTTATGAGTGCTAACTCTATGGTCCCAGGTAATACAAGCAGACCATGCTTCCAAGGTTTCCAAACCAGGCGGTCTGTCCTCCGCACCTCAGCTCTGGCTCCCACAGACAGCAGCAGGAGCAGGCAACTTAAAGGACACATTGTGAGACACAGCAAATGGCTGCATTTGTTTTCCAGAAAAGATAGGAGTCATTTGCTGCAGTTATACACATTGTCTTATTCAGTTAAATAACCAAAATAAGAGACTTGAGATGGCACCCTCATCTCCCAGGGTTTGTCCTCGTGTTGGAGCTATTGGGAATGATGGAATTTGAGTAGAATGAAGTCCCACTGATGTGAAGAGGTTGGATTTCTTAATAACCAGTTGGGAAGGAAACCCCCCTGGAACGTTTGTCCATTTGGTGTAGACACTTTCTGTGTGTCTTGACACGGAGACTTTAAAGGCGAATGATAACTGCAGTTGGGAGTTGGTTCCTGCTGCAGAGCTTTGCAGTCCTTAGAACTGCTTCATCCATCCTTAATTTGAGACAAGCAAAAAAAAAAAGTGAGTAAAATAAACTTAGTCAAGCTCTTTCTTCAGAAATAATAGACTGGCAGAGAACTAGCTATCTCCACATTCAGTCTGAGGGCTGGTCTTGATTCTAAATGCTCCAGTATTACCCTATCCACTCCCCACCACCACGTTTACTATTCCAGCTTGTCACTTGACAATCCACCACGCTCCAGCGTCCTCTCACTTACACTTCAGTGGTGAAGTCATCCAGCTCAGAGACGTCCCTCTCTCACATCTTCCTTCAGAGAATTTTGGCTGGTCTGTCTTCCCCTGAAGCTCTCATGTTTGTTTCCCTGGCATTAAATAGAGAGAGAGTTCTTTCACCTTGTCCCTTACTTCCAACCTCCTACCTCCCTGTGGCTTTCTTGGACAGGAATTTAATCTTTCCCTCTCTCCAAACTCTGACAAAATGGGAGCATCTCCTGAACACCCTGGGCTAGTGCTCAACTGACTGAGAAAAAAGGCCAGGACCTCTATCAACTGCCAGAATCCAGAGTTGAGCAGCCCTGGAACCTAGACACCTGCTTCCCACTTTAATTGAGTCCACTCAAACTTTCTTTCTTTTCATCTTCAAAGGGGTCCTTAAAGTCCTGAAGGGAAATTAGAAAAGAGGATAAGAGAAGGTTATGCAACTGATTACTTACTAACTAGTTCTTCCAATGGTCCCAGGTCATCAATTTCCCTTCCACGGAAATGAAAGTCTCTGCCAGTGAAGGTGACCAGCTTGTTCAACCTTCTCCAAGCTTTGCTAGCTGCAAAGGGGAGAGAAGGTTATCTTATTAAACCCTAAAAGTACCTGAATTCCTCTCTCAACTACTTCAGCTTCCAGACGCCCTGGTACTTGTTTTGTGCCATTCATACATTTTGAAATGAACATGGCTTATAGATACAAATATTCACCAAAACGATTGTAGCACTGATTCTGGCTAATACAGATGACACTGTATCCACAGTTTAACAGGAGCTCATAGCAGCCCCAAGAATGCTAGAGATGCAGGCTTGATGCTGGGCAAGAGTCAGGGTTTGTCTGGAGGCCCAGAACCCAGACACTAGGAGGACGGCTGTGGAAAAGAAAGTTTGGCGGAGTCCCACTCCTGCAGCAGATGAAGCACCTGCTGCTTTCTGTCTCTCTGTCTCTTTGTTTCGGATTCAGCTTCAGTCTTACTGTCCTTATTTGGGTCATGGTCCTGTCTCTTCGTTAGGTAACGTGTCTCTTGATAGCCTGTCAAACTGTTATGCAGTGGGGATAGTAACTCCCTAAAAGCAATAAACCATAGACTTCCTTGGGAAAAGATCATTGATGCTGATTGGTGCTAAGCTACTAACACCCTGTATAATGGTTATAAAATATTCCTAAAGTAGTCTTACATGCAAAAATGAAAACAAAGCAGATAAAATAGAATACACAAAAAGTAGCAAAGTTGAACAGAGCTGGCTCCACCATGGTGTAAGGTAATTAGGAAAATAACTTGAATTTGGTTTGCTCTATATTTTACAAAACTTTGAAGGAGTCAGCATAAACATTTCATGAATAATTTAGCTGGGACAAGTAGAAGCCTGGCATTCTCCAGCCAGTTCCCCCAATTTCCCCATGACACTTGCCATGCAGAGGTGACCCTAACTCAGAGATGGTCTCCCAGCACCAATGAGCTGAGCTCTGCTTGTGTGGGTGGGCTTCAGATCACTGGAGTTGTGACTGTGCCTGTGAGGCTGTGCCAATGGTTTCTGATGTCATTTTCACCTATGACACCGAACCACATCCCATAGCATCCTCTACTCTCAAACCAGCTGGCTCTCTTGATTTCCTCCTGCCCTGGAATGACTTGTCAGTTGTCCTATGGATGTTGTCAGTTTTCTTGTTCTGGGAAAGATTCTGGGACTGATAGCAGGTGTCTCATCAGAAGCCAAGCCATGTGTGTCAACCATGAACTCATAAAGGTGCGGAGAGAGCAGTGGTCCCACCTTCTATATGCCAGGGGACATTGAGGTAAGGAGTGAACTGCAGAGCACTTCACCTCCTTGCCTGAGGAACACTGAGTTGACCCTTCATGGGGGTTAGCCCTGGGATTCATGCATTCATCTGGTCGGGGCTCATGCCCATCATTCAGTTGAACTTCTGGGGATGGAAATCCTCTCCCGCCATCCCCACAGAAGCTCAAAGCAGTCACTGGAATGGCTCTTAGATTCGTGTGATTCCTTCTTTTTCCTTCTGAAGTCATATTCAGGGCTTCTACATTTCTTAATATTTCTAACTCCCCTGTAAGGTGGACAGGGGATGGGTTCCTTTTTCCAATACAAGATGCCAACATGAGACCACCTGCAGGGTTGCCTGGGAGCTGAGCTTTGGGACTGTATTTCTCTAGGAGTTTGAGGTGAGGCAAAGGTCACCACGTTCCCTGGCGCATCAGCACCCATGCTGCTTACAAAGTCCCTGCAGCCTCAACCTCACCGGGAAGCTCATATGGCTCCTCTGCTGAGCACCAGGTCCTGTGCCCACCTCACAGCAGGGAAGCCAAGGAAGGAGATGACGTCTTCCTTGAGCTTTCAAGCAGTTTGTCTGCCTTTAATTATTCTGACATTATAGGCAAATCATCAAGTTATTTGAAAGGAACAATATTTGTTCTGTTTTGTTTTCTTTCTTAAGCAAATAAACAAACCAAGTAATTTCCTGTGATGTCACCCACCGTGGTGAGACAGTATCAGGTGTGAGATCACCCACTTAGATAGCCTTGAACCGAAACCAGGAGAGTCAGCTGACCCTGGGGAAGTCCCATTCCTCACAATCTCTACCCAGGAACCCACGCCCCCTTGCCCTTCCAGACAGGGATATGTCCCCCTCCTTGGGCTGCCTGAAGAGATTGCACAGGGAGGACACAGGTCACTGGGTGAGGCAGGGCTTCTCTCTGGCTCCAGGCCTCCAAGCTGCCTCTAATACTGATGGGCCTGTGACTCCAAGGAATCATTGAACCTTCCTGAGCCTGAGCCTCCTTTTGTGCAAGGTGGGGACGATCATACAAAGTCTTTTCATCATCTTGAACTCTGAGTGGCAAATTCGTGGGGCACCTTAGGGGCTCAAGGACTATTTTCTTTATTCCTGTGGGACTTCTTCTCCTGTCTCTGCCTGCTCTTCAAAGCATCTTGTCCTAAGGGTTGGTTCTGGGTATGGCAGTGACTCTAAACTGAGTACAGAGGCAAGGCAGGATGCAGCCAAGGCCTGTTGATGGCATCTTCTTTGCTACATAGGGATCATGTCTCCCCCCTGGCTTCCCCAGATAACCGAAGGTTGGCCATATAATTGAGGGGAGGTGGGAGCCACCTGAAGGGGATACTCACCCACAGCCCAACAGGCTGACCAGGACTGGTGCCTCCAGACATCCAGAGTTGTAGCAAGCCAGCCTTGACTCACTGTTAGGGCCCCACCTGACCTTCCTGTGCCTTCCCTCCAGGACAAAGAAGTGAACTTGGAGCAGGTCCACCGGCGCATGAACAGCCTCATGGATGAAGACATTGCTCACAAGCAGATTTCCCCAGCTTCGATTGAGCTCTCGGCCCTGGAGATGGGGGGCCTGGCTCCCACCCAGACCTTGGAGCCGACACGGGACTACCAGAACACCCAGCTCTCGGTCAGCACCTTTCTGCCAGAGCAGAGCAGCCATGGCACCAGCCGGACACTCTCATCAGGGCCCAGCAGCAGCCTGCCGCTGCCGCTGAGCAGCTCGGCCACCATGCCCTCCATGCAGTGCAAACACAGGTCACCCAATGGGGGACTGTTCCGGCAGAGCCCGGTGAAGACCCCCATCCCCATGTCCTTCCAGCCTGTGCCTGGAGGCGTCCTTCCAGAGGCTCTGGACACCTCCCACGGGACCTCCATCTGACCGCGCCGCCTGCCCTCCTGCCCACCCTCCCACCCACCCGACCAGCAGAGCTTTTTAATACAAGAAAACAACAACACAAACCACACACACTCGCACACGCACACATACACAGAGACTCTTTCATTTTTCTTGTACATATGTGTAAATAATGACAGAATGGAGTGGGGTAAAAGTGTATTTTGAATATTCCCAATTTTCGAAGTCAGTAAAAAAACACAAAAACTGTATGAATGACTTTGTAAATTTTGTTCTATATGAATAAAAAGGCAAATTACTTGTGATCATTCTGAAGTGCCAAAGGAGCCCCCCCATTCCTGGGCCTTTCTGAGGGCAGGAGGGGCGACCAGATAAGGAGCCTCTCTCTGCTGGGGGAGAAGGGAAGACGAGGAGCCCCACATGCCACTCGCTGCCTTGTCCCACAGCTTGCTGCCCCATTTCTTTGCTCCTGGCCCCTCGTCCCTTTTAGTCCCTCAGCTTGATAAAGAGTGAGTTTGGAGCCCACCTTGGGCTGGCCCACTGGGTTGCTGTGCTGTAGGGTGATCAGCTGTTCTGGGTAGCCTGGGGCTGAGGAGGTGCCCTGGACTCAGGGCTATCCTGTCCTGTCTTGGATCATGCGGGACGAATTGGTCACCACTGTGTGTGCTGCAGTGTGCCTCTGCCCCATGGGCCTGAGAGAAGCTGACAGTTACCCGTATTGAGGTAATCGAGGGCTTTGATACTGAGCTGTTCTCATATCATCCTGTTGGCCTTGTTTTTCATTTTCTTTTCAAAATTAGAAGAATCAAAAAGTGATACAATATTGGGGGAGGGAGGGCAGACTCCATCATTTCCTCAGGGAGACTGGGCAGAGGTGGGGTTGGTCTGGAAGAAGGTCCATGGGGGCAGGGAGTTGCGAGGTGGGGTTAGTTGCATGGACCAGGTGAGGTGGTGGATCAAAAGGCCAGGTAGAGGAAAATATTCCCTTGGGTTTGGACCCATGGTCCCAGGCGAGAGAAGGAAGTGAGGCCATAGATGCAGGGAGTAGAAGCTTTATGTTGTCAGGCAAACGGATCCTGTTAGGAAGAGCTGGGGGAGGTGCCCAGGTGAGTGGACTAGTACTCCAGGTGATGGGGCATGCTGAGAAATAGAGAAAAGAGACCATGTTTATTTAGGTAGGAGGAAGCCTTGCGCCTTAGATGAGAAGCATAAGTGTAACTCCCATGCACCAGGGAAGTTGCTTATAGCCCCAAAAGTAAAGGCCTATCTCTGGGTCATAAATCCTGCAGGCAGTCCAACAAACAGGGCTGGCTGCAGCACAAACCCTCCCTTCCAGCTTCACCACCCTCTCCAGACCAGACCCGGAGTCCTCTTCAAGCAGCAATCCAACCCAGAGCAGGGGCCCTCCCCACTCAGGGCATCTGATATCCTCTGAGATTTCCAGGCCTATCCCTGTGCAGGTACAGCTGCAGGGAAGCCCAGTTTTCTAAGCCTAGGACTACCTAACAGCGCCTCCTCCTTCAGTTGCCCTTTCTGAGGCAACTACAGAATCAGGGAAAGAACCATTAAGAGTGGAACTGGGGGAATCTGAGTTGTGTCACTTCAGTTCCTCTCCTAAAGACAAAGGTTAGTCTGATCTCCAGACCCGTCAGAATGGAATACACAGCCCACATCTGTCACTGAAGGAGGTGGAGCTCCCGCAGCCAGCAGTAATCAGGGAGCTGAGAGCCTGGGTCTGTGATCATGGAGAAATACAAAGTCCTATTGATTGCTTCTTCTATAGCCTTGTAGAGTTTCTAGAGAGATGTATTTATGAGGGTGATAACTAGCCCAGGATTGATTTCTTTCCTAAAGTCCCTAGTGACATGATTGAGCAGTAAAGAGCGGCCACATCACACAGTCAGCTAAAAGCACTGTGGGGAAGAGAGTGTTTATAATTATGTTATTTATCGCTGGATGCTGAGAATGGTCTGATATTCATGCTACCTAGGCAATCCATTGACATTTCTCCAATCAGAGCACGTGGAGCTTGGAGCCAGGCATGCTCAGAGAAGCCTAGGTGGGCTACCATGACCCCGAGGAAGAGCAGCTTTGTTTTCCATCAGCACGTTGGGGGCCCTGCCCTGAATAGTCAATTTTTCATATATATATCTCTCTATTTTTTTAATCAAACTCTGGTCTCACTGCCTTATCTCACACCAACTCTGTTTCCCCATCGCCCCCTGAGATGGCCTGTCTTCTGGGGTATAGCATGGATGTCTTCTTGGATGGTTCTGCTTAGAATGAGTGTCAAGGAGGAAAGAGAGGGAGATGGAGGATGTGTTTGTGCACGTGTGTGTGTGTGTGTCTGTGTGTGTGTGACAGAGAGAGAAAGACCAGCATCTTCAAGAGAAGTATTCTGCTTATACAAAATCCTTAACACCTCATGGTGTTATTCTTCACCATGTTTATGTTATTATTTTCTTTTTTTTTTTAGAATTTTCTACCCTTGTCATGAGGGGAAATAATTGATATTCAAGCAAGTTCTCTAGGAAAAAACAAATCTTCCCAACTCAGATTTCTGTGTCAGCTCAGAATGTATCTTTTTTTCATGCTTTGCTCTTTGGATTTATAACTCTGTTTAGACTATTCCATACATTTTAGGTATATTTTGTGCCTTCAGACACTGCAAATAATAATCAGCATTTGGATTAAAGTTGTTTAATAATACATCCTGTCTTTGCTCCCTATGCTCTTATTCTCTGGGGTGAAGAAGACTGTCTGCTTGTTTCTGGGCATGCTGAGATCATGAAGTAAATTCTGTGCCATCGGCAGGGACAGTCATGAGGAAAACTCCTCTCCTCAAGGGGGGTCTCAGATATGCCTGGAGGTGGGGGCATGCCCTCCTCACCCAGTGCATATCCAGAGTTCCCTGAAACCAACCAGGGGACAGTGTGAAGGCTGAGCAGCAAGTCTAATTTTTGGTTAACCTAACAGTGTTCTTTAAAAGATTAAGTTCTTGGAAATGTCTTAGGAGAGAACTGGGTCATATCATGCGTAGAGAAGTGCCCCCATGGCCTGGAGGAATGAACGCTTTTTTAATTGTCAGCTGACTGTGCTGCCACTCTCATCTCTGCACTCGCCCTAAGTTGCTTCCCTGTGCTTAGGTCTCAGGGCTAAGGGACTGTCATTCCTGGTGGAGCCCCAGCTTGGCTTCTCAAAGTTTGGCCCTTACAGGGTCTGTGGAGACCTTTCTTCAATGAACATCTTATGCCCTCAGTCATCCTACAGGCCTCGAGCCATCAACCTGATCCTCCGCCCCCAGATGCGTGTGCTTTTCAGCCGACCTCTGAAAAAGTCCCCTGGCTTCAGTGACTTTGTCGGGGAAAGCCCCGCTGTCGGCCTCAAGCTCAGTAAAGCTGATCTGAGGAGGCTGTCTGTCATGATCAAAATTTCTTCTTTTAGAAACCAAAGGGAGGATGCCCAGCCCTAGTTCTTCTGCTCTGCACCAAGGACAGGCTTCTCCACATTGGGGCCACTCCTCAGACTGGGGCTGAGGGGCGGGCAACAGACACCACTGGATTCTGTGAGCAGATGGGTGGACAGGAGCAGCTGCAGGGAATCACAAAGGGCTGTTTTCTTAAGAAGAAGCTGCCTAGTTCCTAAATTAGAAATCCCCCAAATAGTGCCAAAGTAAAACTAATTCCATATCTAATGTCTGTCTTTTCAAGCACTCAAGGAGAAGTAGACACATTAAAGAAGAAAAGACCAGTGGTCCTAAAGGCCACGAGGACATGGAGGGACGCAGTCTATGGCCTGTGCATTTTCATTTAAAAGTCATCCCATTTAATAATAGGTGATAGAAATATTATAAAAAATTGAAATATTAAACATATTTTAAATATCATTAAATAACAGAGATGGGCAAGGTCTAACAGATAACTCAGGTCTCTATGTGACCTTCTGCTCCCAAGGTGAAGGGGTCACTTAATTGAGTGCCTCCAGCTTCATTTTCAGGAAACTTTCACTCCCAAAAGTATCTGCTCATGAGTTAGCATCTGCATCTTAACTAGAGCCTTGTTTTGTACTCCTAGCCCTGGCCAAAGAAAATGAGATAAAAGCTCCAGACAATTTTAACTGACCTTTCCTTGCCGTGGACACAATAAAAGAGGCAGCACTTCTGTTCCTAATGTAACATTTTTTAATATCTAAAATATTCTTTTATGCCATTAGTTGTTTTTAATAAAACTGTTTATTCTTATTATCCTCACCCTTTGTACCAAGAAACTGCACATAAATAACCCTCTTCTGTGCCAATAACTTTAATCATTGTCTTTTTTTTTTTTTTTTTTTTGCCTCTCAGTGGTGGTATTTAGTCAGAGGAGATTACTTATGAGAGAAGTGAACCTATTCCAGATAAATCAGGTGAGCTAATAGTCACCTCCTACAAAAGAGGAAGGGACAATTGTCTGTAATGTCTGATCATCCCTCCCCTGCCAGCATTTATTGTCTTTATTGTCTCACCTCTGAACTTGACATTGAGCACTGAGCTCAAAAGATAATAGAAATTCTCTCTGCAGGAAAAAAAAAAAAAAAACAAAAAAGATGGGCACAGAAATTTACAATAGCCAATGGCTGGGATCTGGAAGAAAGGGCACTAGACAGACCTGGATTAGTTAGGGTGAGCAACCAAATGTGACCCAAGGAGAACTCAGTTGCTGGCAGATTCAAGTATACAGTTGCCAGGGGCTCAGGGGTGTCCAAACTCAGAGGCAAACAAAATATTCACCAACATATGGAGACTTGTACATCTAAAATAAGTACACACAGACACATATACACATATGTACATGTTCATGCACAAACACCGAAGTCCATGCAAACACACTCACCATATCAGGCACATGCATGTAGAGTTCTAAAGCACGTGGCAATGTGCTTGGCTGACGTAAGCAAATGGAGACAGGCTCATCAGAAACAGAACCCAGGAGAGAAAAGAGGCTGTTTCAGGTCTTCCCTGCCCAGTGCACAGTCTCAATACAACAGTCAGCCAAGCGGTGCTTTGCAATCAGCCACCGAGGAGGGAGGAGCACCTCCTGCAACGTGGCCTGTTGTCTGCAAAGCTGCCTGGTGTGCTCAGCAAACCCTCATGTGTCATCAGTCCCTTGCTCTAAAATCCTGACTTGCAACCAGAATCCCTGAAATATGCAAAGAAGCCCCAAGCATTCTCCAAAGCATCCTGTTTCCTAATAAGGATGCCCATTATCATCTGTATCAGTGACCGTTTCTTGATCAGGTGTGGTATTTGAGAGACTGTACTATACCCCTCACATACGAACACTCTCTAATTCTCAGTTCAGCCATGCAAGGTAAAACAATATTATAAATAGATTTATAGATAGGAAAACTGAAACTCAAAAAGACGTGGTTCCAAAGCTGGTGAGAGACAGTGCTGGGATTCACTTTCTTGTCTGCCTGAGTCCTTAGTGCATACTCCTGCCAGTACAGCTGGCTCTCCCTCCCAGAGAGCATACCCGCTGTGCCTCAGCTGCTGCACCTGTGCTGACCTTCCCTGTCACCAGCCTATCAGGTACCTCAGCCTCCACATCTACTGCCTTCTCTCCAGTGGCTTCAGGGCAGTCGGTGAGTATCTGCTTGTGCACCCCTGCAGTGGCTATAGGTAGGCTGCGCTAACAGGGTCATTTGTAACCACAGAGTTGGGCTGGATATCTGCTCCCTTGAAGCTGCCTCAGCCAGGCAGGGCATCAGTCTGTCAGGTTTACTCAGAAGCTGGGCTGTTCCTCTAAGGGTATCTCCTTCCTCCCCTAGACTCCCCAAGAGGCATATCCTCCTTCTGCCGAAGGTAAAGTGTGCATCAAGCTGAGGGAAACTCTGAGGCTAACTAGTGCTCTAAAGAGCTTTAGGATTCTCCCCCGGGCAGGAACTCCTTCACCAAAGTCCCCAGATAGACCTCAGGGGTGCCTGAAAACCTCCAAAAATTATCTGCTAAATTGCTTGTGCATGTATGTATGCATGTGTGTATGTGCCTTTTTTTCAGGAACCTGGTTCATATCTTCCACATATTCCTAAAATTCTCATATAAAAGCTCTAAGCCACTTCCGTTAAGAGTTGTGAGTCAGGCAAGCCTCTGCATCTCACTCTTCCAAGGTGAGTGTTTAGGTGCAATCTTATTTTGGTGCTCATCTGTGGTGAAAAGCAGAACAGTAGCCAGAGGAGGGAGTGTAGAAAATGCATTGCAGATGGGGGCCTTGGGGCTTTGACTAAGAGGAGGTGGAAAAATCCAACTGGCAGGGCACCAGGGGCACCATGAGATACATGGGCAACAGGGTGGGGCTGGTGCCCTGATCCTGGCACCCAGGAAAGTGCTCAAGATAAGTCAAAGGAAAGAACACTAAAACTGGCCAGGTCTGGACTGGATTCCTATGTCTGGCCCTTATTGGAGGTGACATCTTGAGCACATTGCTTTTTACTTCTTTGAGTCTCTCTGTTTCATTCTTATATTAGTGACAATAATACCTATATCTTCTATTTGGTGAAATTCCATAATTAGTAATCATAAAAAAAAAAGCTGCAATTGGGAGTTGCTTCCCACAACACAGCTTTGCAGTCATTAGAACTGCTTCTCCCATCCTTAATTTGAGGCAAGCAAAAAAAAAAAAAAAAAAAAAAAAATGTGGCCGGGCGCGGTGGCTCACGCTTGTAATCCCAGCACTTTGGGAGGCCGAGGCGGGCGGATCACGAGGTCAGGAGATCGAGACCACGGTGAAACCCCGTCTCTACTAAAAATACAAAAAATTA
The DNA here is from genome assembly GCF_028878055.3 of Symphalangus syndactylus. Classification (NCBI taxonomy): domain Eukaryota; kingdom Metazoa; phylum Chordata; class Mammalia; order Primates; family Hylobatidae; genus Symphalangus; species Symphalangus syndactylus. Next base: position 88,368,782 of record NC_072426.2, read on the forward strand.
GCCGGGCGCGGTGGCGGGCGCCTGTAGTCCCAGCTACTCGGAGAGGCTGAGGCAGGAGAATGGCGTGAACCCGGGAGGCGGAGCTTGCAGTGAGCCGAGATCGCGCCACTGCACTCTAGCCTGGGCGATACAGCGAGACTCCGTCTCAAAAAAAAAAAAAAAAAAAAAAAAATGGGTGAAACAAACTTATTCAAGCTCTTCCTTCAGAAATAATAGACTGGCAGGGAATTGGCTGTCTCCACACCCAGTCCCTGGGCTGATCATTGTTCTAAATGCTCCAGTATTACCCAATCCACTCCCCACCACCGTGTTTACTATTCCAGCTTGGCGCCTGTGCCCTGCCACTTGACAATCCACCACCCTCCAGCATCCTCTCACTTGCACTTCAATGGTGAAGTCAACCTGCTCAGAGACCTCCCTCGCTCACATCTTCCTTCAGAGGATTTTGGCTGGTCTGTCTTACCGTGAAGCTCTCATGTTTGTTTCCCTGCAATTAAGTAGAGAGGATTCCTTTCACCTTGCCTCCTACTTTCAACCCCTTACCTCCCTGTGGCCTTCTTGAATGGGAGGGGTCAGTGCCCTACCTGGGACATATCCACATTTCCTCTGTTCTCCTAGGCCTGGCTCCCTGGGCAAGGGGTGCAGGAAGAAGGGATTAGTGCACCTTAGATGGAGACAAATGCTAGACAAATGCTATGTCAATAAAATAAGTGAGACCTGCTTTTGCATTTTGGCTCTGGACTTTACAGTTGTATGATTTTGGATTTGAAGTGATAAGGATGAATTCACAGAGCTATATGTGTGATTCATGATTGCTGAAATGATGTTTTCCCAGTTCATAAGCTCCCCTCTTCTGCCAGCTGAGCCTCTTGCAGAACCTATACAGTTCCCAAAGACCAGAGCTGTCTTCTGACAAGCAAGGCCATGCTTCCCTTTGCTTTGTGGCAAATTACATTTTTTCCTGCAAAACAGCATGGCCTAGTGCTGATTTAGTAGATCAGAGTAGGAAAAGACAGATCTGGATTAAAAATCTGTTCTTTGCCACTCACTAGATGGGTAGTATCCTTGATCCTATTACCAACGTCTCTGAGCCTTCCTTCTCCCCCTCACCTGTAGAATGGATTCTGAGTCCCGAGCTGTTTTGAAGATCAGTGATAATGTGGGTAAGGTACCTGCACAAACACACTCTTATAAATAGCAGCTCTTGTGATTTACACACCTACGGCATCCTGCCTCTTGGTGTGAACTGCTCAGGCTTTTAGCTTAGTCAGCCATCTCATTTGTGACACTCACGTACAGACCACTTCCTTCCAGCTTGTCTGCTGAGACAGAGGAAGGAAGCATTTCCATTTTCGTCCCTAGAACTGGAATGCTTGCATTGGGTCTCACTCTCCCACTGGGAGCTGGCAGTAACAGCAGCCCTCACTTCTGTTCCCGAGACCCTCTCAGGTAATCATTCTGATTGTTCTCGGAAAGCAAATGAGAAGCAGCCTGGCTTACCTAGAGAGGAGTGATTTGATTGTGAGAGGCTCAGTCAGTGCCCTCGCAGACATGCTCATGATGAAGTGCAGCCGAAAAGAAGCAAACTTCAGCGAAACTACCTCTCCAATGCTGGTGGACATATCTATGCATCCTCCAGAATATAGTTTGAGAGGTAGGATTCATGGCCATATAGTTAAAAAAACACAAGACCTTCAGAGGTTTCTGGGGTGATGGCCCTGTGCTTTTCGGGTAGCATCCAACCCCTTGTGTTTTATGGGGGAAATAAATGCACACAGCTGAAGCAATGAGCTGTGTATGTGCTGGGATTATTTTACATCTATTTCACCATGCCTGCTTTTTTTTAGCTTCTGCCTCTACCTTAGGCCCGAAGCCCAAAGGTAGTTGAATCTTCTTTCGTTGGCAACTTGTCATCTGACCAGGCTAAGTAATCTCACATAGAAGGTGCTTGTTGTATTCTAGAGAAAATGACCGAGTGAGCTGCTATGTCAGTAAGGATCCCGCATGGTAAGAAAGAGATGGCACAGGGAAACTGAGAAATTTGGGAAGAGAGACTATTTGGAAAGATGTGCACAGGCAAAGCAAAGTCACAAGGAGAACTGATGATTAATGAGATTGAGCCTTTTACACATGCTTATGTGCATATTGCTTTTGTGAGCTGTCTCTTTTCTTCCATAGTGGAGAAGCCTGAGTGTAGGAACAGCAGCACACCCTTACCCACGGACGGCCCAACAAGGTGGAAGGAGGGAGCACATGTTCTAACTACTGCCTGACAGGAGCTGAGCCCAGCTCCAGAGATAAGCCATTCAAAGGTGACTGTACAAGCAGCCAGCTGCGGGAATGCATACCCTGACTTCACTGGTCTCCTGCCAGCGAATCTCCTGCCAATCCCAAGAGCAGACGGCAAGGGAGTCCACTGAGGCAGAGTAGAGAAAGATGGAAAATGGGTGTGGGGCAGGGAAGAAATAAAATATATTTCCTCTAGGGGAGTCGAGAGGGGAAAGAAAAGGAATTCACATGGATCATATGCCTAGCATGTCCCAGGAGAATTAACTCCTTCTTCCCCTGGAAAATTAAAGAAATCTCTTTTTGATAAATGCAGAAAATGAGACTTAGGGTAATTAAGTGGTTTGCTCAAGGTCATTCATCTTGTCTGTCAGCCTAAATAAAGCACATGCTCTTTCTGCCCTGAATTGCCCCACATGTTCCGAAGATGGAGACACAAGACACATAAGACAGAGGGTCATCTCTCCAGATCTGGGTCTCAGCCACCAAGGACTGCAAGCTTGCAGGTGAGGGCAGGCAGTGTGGAGGGTGTGGCATTCAGGGAGAAAACACTAGTCAGCCTTTTTGCGGTTAGGGTAGTGTGAATGTATCCTGCATAATTCTAATTTGGCTGTGGGAGGCCACTATTCTGAATGGATCCCTAAAGAATACTAAGGCACAGAATTACACAGGAGTCAGTGTTGGAATCATAAAGGTGTGATTTTGGAGGTAGGTTTTTAGTTACATGACCATGAGTAAGTCCCTTAACTTCTCTGAGCATCAGCTTCCATATCTATGAAATCTAAACAACGTGAGCAGCAATTTTATTTTGAAGAATGAACTAAGAAAACCAGGAGGCTGGGCATGGTGGCTCACCCCTGCAATCCCAGCCCTTTGGGAGGCCAAGGCAGGTGAATCACCTGATGTCGAGACCAGCCTGGCCAACATGGGGAAACCATGTCTCTACTAAAAATACAAAAAATTAGCCAGGTGTGGTGGTGGGCACCTGTAATCCCAGCTACTCGAGAGGCTGAGGCAGGAGAATTGCTTGAACCCCAGAGGTGGAGGTTGCAATGAGCCAAGGTCGCACCATCACATTCCAGCCTGGGCAACAAGAGTGAAACACCATCTCGGAAAAAAAAAAAAAAGAAAGAAAGAAAGAAAAGAAAAGAAAACTCGGACTAAAGCATCTAGTGCCAGTGGCTGACATACAGCAAGTGCTCGGTAATGATGACCATTAGCAGTACAGGAAAATGGTCACAAAAGGCCAAATTACTAGGTCACAGTTTTATAATTTACTTGTTCAGAAAATTATAAAATTTACTTAGAAAGGTGCACAAATCATAAGTATAGAGGTTGGTTCATTTTAACAGTGTGAGTGCTCTTGTGTAGGCCCTAACCCAAAATGAGAATAGAATTTCCTCTTGTATACCTCCTCAGATGACAACTCTGGAACTCTGAAGGTAATCAGTACTATAAATTCTGGAACCGTTGATTAATTTCATCTATTTTAGATATACGTTGAGATAGAATCAATTATACTTTTCTTCTGTTTTTAAATTCAACACTAGCTTTAGGGACTTTATGTTTCTGCATGAAGTTCATTTCATTGTTATACAGGATTTCTTTGTATGAATATGCCACAATTTATGCATTCTACTGTCAACAGACTTTTGATTTGTGTTCATTTTGGGTTATAACAAGCAATATCCCAATAAACATTTTTTGGACATGTTGGGTGAATTTATGTATGCTTTTCTGTTGGTTTGCTGGGTCACAGGTATGCATGTGTTCAGTTTTATGTAGATACTGCTAAACAGTTTTCAGAAATAATTATACTGATTTATACAGTTGGCCTGCAGTGTTTGAGAGCTGCAGTTGTCCCACATCCTCATTAATACCTGTGCTATCATATACTTTAATTTTCAGCCATTCTAGTGGGAATGTGGTACACTTAATTGTTATTTTAATTTGCATTTACTGATGATTAATGAGATTGCGCATTTTACATATGCCGATTTGCATATTGCTTTTGTGAGCTGTCTCTTTTCTTCCATAGCATGGCATGGTTTACCTTTTCACTTTCTTTGTGGTATCTTTTGATGAACAGAAGTTGTTAATTTAAATGTAAGTTCATTTTCAACTTTTTTTTTTCACCTTCAGTGTTAGATATGTCCTGCTTATGAAAACTGCCTAAACCAGGCCACAAAGATATTTTCTTGTTTTCTTCTGGGTGTTTTGTGTTGATGTTTGTTTTGTCTTTACATTTACATCTGCAAGCTGCCTGGAATCAATTTTTTAGCATGATATGAGAAAAAGGTTACAACATGTTTTTAATATGGGCATCTGTTTATTACAGAATCATACATAGAAAAAAGTCCCTTTCTCATTACACTGCAGTGTCAGATTTATCATGAATATAGTGATCTTACGTGTGTAGGCCTGTTTTCATATCATATTCTGTTGATCCATTTGTCTGTTTTTGCACTAATGTCCTACTGTCTCAGTTGATGTAACTTTGTCATCAATCTTGATTATCTGGTTATATGAGTCAGTCCTTTGCATTTACACATAAATTTTAAAACATCATGCTATTTTCTGGAAAATTACTCTTGAGATTTTGGCTGAAACTGCATTGAATCCACAGATAAACTTTGAAAAAATTAATACCTTTCCATTTCTTACTTTCAACTTTTCTGTGTTCTTATATTTAAGGTGCGACATTTGAAAGCAGTTTGAGGTTCTGTGTGTGTGTCTGTATGTGTGTGTGTTTGTTTTAATATGGTGTTTAAAATATTTAATTAGTGCATTCACATTCAACATAATTGCTGATGTATTTGGGTTTAGATCTATAGTCTTTTTTTCTATTTTTCCCTCTTGTTCTATTTTAATGATCCCCTTTTTGCCATCTTAGTAGTTAAAATAATGCTTTGTTATTCAATATCTTCTCTCTGTTAGCTTGTTGGTTGTACCTTTTTATATTCTTAAAGGGATTATCCTATAGATATAAATATACATTTTACCATGTCCAAGACAAAATCAGGATCTTAAAACACCTTAACTTCATTTAACCCCTTCCATTTTTTATAATTGTAATTTTACATATATTTTCAACAAAACTTCAACAATAATTTTTTAACTATTGTTACATACAGTAAGGAATCATTTGGGCTTTTCAATATGTTTATTTTTTTCTGTGTCTCTTTATTTCTTCCTCTATGTCTCTGTTTCTTTCTGAGATATTTTTCTTCTGCCTGAAAAAACACTTTTAAGAATTACAAATAAAGCTGTACAAACATCCATGTGTAGGTTTTTGGTGGCCATTAAGTTTTTAACTCACTTGGGTAAATACCTAAAAGTGCAATTGCTGGTTTGGATAATAAGACTGTGTTTGTCACAATTTACCGAATTTGTCAGAAATTACCAAACTGTCTTCCAAAGTGGCTGTATTCACCATCAATAAATGAAAGTTCCTATTACTTCTCATTTGATACTATCGCTGTTTTGGACTTTGTCCATTCTAAAAGATAGGTTGTGGTATCTCTTTGTTTTAATTTACAGTTCCCTAATGGCATATGATGTGGAGCGTGTTTTTATATGCTTATTTGACATCTGTATGTTTTCTTTGATGAAGTGTCTGTTCAGGTCTTTTGCCCATGTTTTAAATTGAGTTGTTTGATTTTTTATTGTTGAATATAAGAGTTCTTTGTATATTTTTGATAATAATCTTTTTATCAGATATGTCTGTTGAAAATATATTCTCCCAATCTGTGGTTGTCTTCTCATGCTCTTGACAGTGTCTTCAGCAGAGCAGAAATTTTTAATTTTAATGCAGTCACCTTATTGGGTTTTTATTTCATAGATTTTGCCTTTGCTGTTGTATTTAAAAAGCCATCATCATACTCAAGGTCATGTAGATTTTCTCCTGTGATATCTTGTGAAAGTTTTATAGTTGTGTACTTTGCATTTAGGTCTATGGTTTCTTTTGAGTTAATTTTTGTGAGGGTATAAGGTCTCTGTCGAAATTCTTTGTGGGTTTTTTTTTGCATGTGGATTTTCAGTTGTTCCAGAACATTTGTTGAAAAGAGCATCGTTCTTCATCGCATTACCTTTGGTTCTATATCAAAATTTAGTTGACTGTATTTATGTGGTTCTACCTCTGGGCTCTCTATTCTTTTCCATTGATCTGCTTGTCTGTTCTTTTGCTAATACCACATTGTAGCTTCATAGTAAGTCTTAAAGTCTGATAGTGTCAGTTCTCTGACTTTGTTCATTTGCAATATTGTGTTGGCTATTCTGGGTCTTTCGCTTCTTCATACAAACTTTAGAATCATTTTGTTGATATCCACAAAATACTGGGATTTTGGTTGAGACTATATTTAGTCTATTGATCCAGTTGGGAAGAACTGATACCTTGACAATATTGAGTGTTTCTATCCATGAACATAGAATATCTTTCTATTTATCTGGTTCTTTGATTTATTTCATTTTTTATATAGATCTTGTAATATTTTGCTAGACTTATGCCAAGTAATTTAATATTTTTGGCACTACTGTAGATGGTATTGTGGTTTTAATGTCAAATTCCATTTATTGTTGACATATAGAAAGTCAATTTAATTTGTATATTAACCTTATATCTGAAGACTTTCTATAATTGCTTTTGAGTTTTGGGAGTTCGTTTGCTGGTTATTTCAAATTTTCAACATAAAGAAATATGTCACCTATGAATAAAGAGTTTTATATCTTTCTTCCCAATCCGTATGCTTTTTATTTCCTTTTCTTGTGTTACTGCATTATCTTGCTTATTGCGTAGTTTTAACACTTTGAAAAGGAATGGTAAGAGGAGATATACTCGTCTTTTTCCTGATCTTAGTGGGAAACGTTCTAATTTCTCAACATCAAGTAAAATTTTAGTTATAGGTTCTTGCAGTTTTTTTTTTATCAAGTTGAGAAAATTTTCTTCTATTTCTAGTGTGCCATGAGTTTTAATTATGAATAGGCATCAAGTTTTTTAAAATGTACTTTTCCTCATTTATTGATATAATCATGAACTTTTTGTTGCTGTCGTTTAGTCTTTTGATACAATGAACTAGCATTTCATATCTGGGATAAATGACACTTGGTCATGATGTATAATTTTTTTATTGGATTCAATTTGCAAATATTTTGTTGAGATTTTCTGCATATATGTTCATTAGAAATACTGGTCTGTACCTTTATTTTCTTGTAAAATGTATTCGATTTTGGTATTAGGGTAATGGTAGCCTCACAGAATGAATTAGGAAGTTTGTCCTCTGCTTTTATCTTCTGGAGGAGATTGTAGAAATTGTAACTTTTTTCTTTAAATGTTTGGTAGAATTCATCAGTGAACCCATCTGGGTTTGATGCTTTGGATTTTGAAAGGTTATTAATTTTTGATTCAAATTATTTAGTAGATATAGGTGTATTCAGATTGCCTACTTTTTCTTGTATGAGTTTTGGAACATGTGCCTTTCTGTTCTATTTTATCTAAATAATCAAATTTGTAGGCATTGAGTTATTCATAGTATTTTTATTATCCTTTTAATGTTCATAAGATCTGTACTGATGTCTCCTCTTCATTTCTGATATTAGTAATTTTTGTCTTCTTTTTTTCCTTTGGTAAGCAGACTAGAGTTTTATAAATTTTATTCATCTTTCAAAGAACCAGCTTTTGGATTTGTTCATTTTCTCTGTTGATTTCCTGTTTTAAATTTCATTTATTTCTGCTTTAATTTTTATTATTTCTTTCTTCTACTTACATTGGATTTAATTCACTCTTCTTTTTCTGGTTTTCTAAAGTGGAAGCATAGAGTATTCACTTTAGATATTTCTTTTTATAAAAGTATATATACAGTGACTGCTACAAATTTCTCTCAAAGCACTGCTTTTGCTGCATCCCACAATTCTTGATGAACTGTTTATTTTTGTTTAGTTCAAAATATTTCTAAATTTCTCTTCAGATTTTTTCATTCACCAGTATGTTATTTAGAAATGCATTGTTTAATTGCTAAGTATTTGGGGATTTTTCACCTACCTTTATTATTGTTTTCTAGTTTAATTCTATTTTGTTCTGAGAGAAAACATTGTATGATTTCTATTTTAAAAAAATTCAGGCCAGGTGCAGTGGCTCATGCCTGTAATCCCAGCACTTTGGGAGGCCAAGATGGGCGGATCACGAGGTCAGGAGATCGAGACCATCCTGGCTAACACAGTGAAACCCCGTCTCTATTAAAAATACAAAAAAATAGCTGGGTGTGGTGGCGGGCGCCTGTAGTCCCAGATACTTGGGAGGCTGAGGCAGGAGAATGGCGTGAACCTGGGAGGAGGAGCTTGCAGTGAGCCAAGATCGCACCACTGCACTCCAGCCTGGGGGACAGAGCATCCCCCCAAAAAAAAAAATTGTTAGTTTTTTATGGCCAAGAATATTGGTCTATCTTGGTAAATATTTTGCATGAGTTTAAAAAGAAATTGTACTATACTTTTATTGGATGAAGTAGTCTATAGATGTGAATTATATCAAGTTGATTGATGGAACTGTTGAGTTCAACTATGTCCTTAGTTATTTGCTGCCTGCTGGATTTGTCCATTTCTGATAAAGGAGTGCTAAAGTCTACAAATATAGTAGTGGATTCATCTGCTTCTCTTTGAAGTTCTATCAGTTTTTGCCTTACATATTTTGATGCTGTCATTTTAGGTGCACACCCATTAAGGATTGTTGTATACTGTAAATCTATCCCTTTATCATTACCCCTCTTGATCCCTAATTATATTCCTGGCTGTCAAGTCTGTTCTGTTTAATATTAATGCAGCTTCTTCCTTTTTGTTTTGATTAGTGTTAGCATGATATACCTTTCTCCATTTCTTCTAATCTATATGTTTCTTTATATTTAAAGTGGGTTTCTTGTGGGATTTTGATCCACTCTCACTATTTTTTAATTGTGTATTTAGATATTTCATGTTTGAAATGATTATTAATATAGTTGGATTAATATCTTTTCTATTTATTGCCTTTGTTTTTATTTTTTGCTTTTCTGTCTTTTGTGGCTTCACTTGAGCATATTATATAATTCTATTTTCTCTCCTTTCTTAGCATATAATTTATACTTCTTTTTTCTTTCCTAGTGGTTGCCCTGGAATTTGCAATATATATTTACAACTAATCCAGGTCCACTTGAAAGTGGAAATATTATACCACTTCACAGGCAGTGCAAGTACCTTATAATAACAAAATATTCCTAATTGTTCCTTCTTGTTCTTTGAATCATTGCCCTTATTCATTTCACTTATACATAAGTTATAATCATTAAAAAATTGTTGCTATTATTTGGAACAAACTGTTACGTGTTAGAACAATTAAGAACAAGAAAAATAGAAGTTTTTATTTTATCTTTACTTTTTGTTCTCCAGTGATCTTCTTTTGTTTATGTAGATCTGAGTTTCTCATCTGTATCATTTTCTTTCTTTCTGAAGAGCTTCTTTTAACATTTCTTTCATGGCAGGTCTACTGGCAACAAATTTCCTCAACTTTTCTTTGTATGAGAATGTTTTTATTTTTCCTTCACTTTTAAAGGATAATTTTGCAACATACAGAGTTCCAGGTTAGTGTTTTTTTTCTCCCAACACTTTAAATATTTACTTCACTCTATTGCTTGCAGTTTTTCTGAGAAATCAGATGTAATTTTTTTTTTTTTTTTTTTTTTTAAATAGAGAGTCTCGCTTTGTCAGCAGGCTGGAGTGCAGTGTGGCACGATCTGGGTTCACTGCAGCCTCCGCCTCCTGGGTTCAAGCAATTCTCCTGCCTCAGCCTTCTGTGTAGCTGGGACTACAGGCGTGTGCCACCATGCCTGGCTAATTTTCTTTCATATTTTTAGTAGAGACAGGGTTTTACCCTGTTAGCCATGATGGTCTCGATCTCCTGACCCTGTGATCTGCCTGCTTCAGCCTCCCAAAGTGCTGGGATTACAGGCGTGAGCTACCACGCCCGGCCGTAATCCTTATCTTTGAACCTTTATGAGTAAGATGTTTTTTACATTTGTCTTATTTTTAAGACTTTTTAATTTTTGATTTCCCACAGTTTGAATATAAATTTTCTAGGTGTAGTGTTTTTTTGTCTTGTTTTGATTTTTCCTTTCAGAAGCAGGGTGGTGTTATTCTGTTTGGTGTTTTCTGAACTTCCTGGACTTGTGATTTGGTGTCTGACATTAATTGGGGATTCTTCTCAGTCATTACTTCAAGTATTTCATGTTTCTTTCTCTGTTTCTTCTTCGTATATTCCCATTAAGCATTTGTTACATCATTTGTAGTTGTCCCACAGTTCATGGATATTATGTTCTGTTTTTTCACCTGTTTTTCTCTTTGATTTTCAGTTTTAGAAGTTTCTGTTGACATATGCCCAAGCTCAGAGATTCATTCCTCAGCCATATCCAGTCTACGAATTACTCTATCAAAGATATTCTTCTTGTTACAATGTTTTTGATTTTTATCATTTCTTTTTGAATATTTCTTAAAATTTCCATCTCTCTGCTTATATTTTACCTCTGCTTTGCATATTTTCTACTTTTTCCGTTAGAGCCTTTAGCTTATTAAGGATAGTTCCAAATTCTCAGCCTCATAACTCCAACATATCTGAAATATGTGAGTCTGGTTCTGATATTTGCTCTGTCTCCTCAAACTGTTTTTTGTTGTTGTTGTTTTGTTTTGTGTTTTGCCTTTAGTATATATTGTAACTTTTTGTTGTAAGCCTGACCTGACATACTCAGTAAAAGGAATTCTGGTAACAGATCTTTAGTAATGTGGTGGGCAGGTGAAGTGTGCTATCACTCTGTGATTATTAGGCTTTCATCCTTTTGTGATCCTATGCCCCTTGAATATGAACTTCACAAGGGCTTCTCAGTCTCCCTGACCCCTGCTCCAGGTAGGACAGGTTGACTAGAGGGGGCTAGAGTTGGGTCTTTCTCTTTCTCCAGGTTGGTTAGGCTCTGTTAAAACCACAAAAGAGTAGGCTTTGGTAAGATATTTTTTATCGACTGCAGGCCTTTTTAAGAACAGAATGCTTTGGCATATTTCATAATGGTTACTTCTCCCTCCTACTTTCAAATACATGAGGAAAGTTTTCTCTAATACTCACTTTGGGAACCTGAGAGAGCTCCTGGAAGTAAAACTCATAAAAAGTGAGGGGCCTCTGTATGCCTGCCCCCACTGGAGTTTCTAACTCTTTGATTCATCCACACTGAGGTTTCAGCAATTCACCAGTTACAGTTTGGGTTTTCCTGCCCCAGTATTTGTTCCCACAGAGGTTTCTGCTTGTGGGTCTCCGTTCTGGCAAGTTGTGATTCTCTGTATATGCTGGTGTGTCTCTCTTACTTTCGGGGAAGAGGTTCATCCTGTGACCTTACTTTTATGATGGATCTAAGAAGAGTTGCTTTTTCAGTTTATGTGTTTTTCTTGTGTTTACTTGTTGTTAGTGAAGACCTCAAAGCTCCTTACATGCAGGTCTAGAATCCAGAAGAGGCTTTAAAAAATGCGTGGTAATATTTTATGGAGCATCAGATATTGTGTATGAAACAGTATGTAGGCTCAGAATGGCATTCTCTTTTCCCAGAGATAATTTACTCTATCATATAGAGGGCAACTAGAACAAGACAGATAACCTCAATTATTCAGGAATGGAACTGACTTGAGCCTTTCATTTCTTTTTTTCTATTTCTTTCTTTTTTTCTTTTTCTTTTTCTTTTTTTTTTTTTTTTTTTGAGATGGAGTTTTGCTCTTGTTGCCCAGGCTGGAGTGCAATGGTGCGATCTCGCCTCACCGCAACTTCTGCCTCATGGATTCAACTGATTCTCCTGCCTTAGCCTCCCAAGTAGCTGGGATTACAGGCATGAACCACCACGCCCAGCTGATTTTGTATTTTTAGTTGAGACAAGGTTTCTCCATGTTGGTCAGGCTGGTCTTGAACTCCCAACCTCATGTGATCTACCCACCTTGGCCTCCCAAAGTTCTGGGATTACAGGCTGGTTTCACTTCTTAAAAGATTTTGCCTACCTCTGATAGGGGCAGGAAAGGGTGGGGTCTCTGGCGAGGGCCCCATCCTCAAGCCTGGAACCACAGCCCAAAGTGAGAACTTTACATGCCCGTTTTCCCGCTCAAATATTGCCTTTTCCAAAACCACACCTGGACTGCCCTGCACTCCATCCTGTACCCATAAAAACCCCAAGCTCCAGTGACAGAGAGCAGGGAAAGGGAGAAGAGAGGAAGTAGCTGAATGTTGGAGAGAAGCAGTTTGAATTCAGAGGGACAGCTTGATGGTGGGACTTCAGAGAAAGAATACCTTCCCACTCCATCCCCTTTCCAACTCCTTTTCCCACTAAGAGCCACTTCCATAGGCAATAAAATCTCCTACATTTACTATCCTTCAGTTCATTCATGTGACCTGATTTTTCCTGGATGCTGAACAAGAGCTCAAGATACAGAAGGCTGTCATGCTAACCCTCTACCCTTGCAAAAAGGCAGAGGGTCCACTAAGCTGTTAATCGCTTAAGCCATCTGTGGATGATAAAGCTAAAAGAGCACTGCCTGTAACACTCCTTCTGGGGCTCTGGGGATTGTGGGTACTCTCCCACAGACACTGCCATGGGGCCTGCACAGCATTTTGTTCCTGCCACTGCCCAGAAGCACTTGCCCCGGCTCCTGCACCAGCTCAGCTGCACTCCTCCTCCCACAAGGGGTGGAATGCAGTGGATCCCAGTGAGTGAAACCTCTGAAGCCACTGGCTAGCTCCAGCACCTGCATTCTAGTTCCCGCCCATGAAGGGGTCCAGGAAAATTTCCTGTTTCACTTCTGTTTTATCCCCACTAGTAAACTGTAGCCCTCCAGGGATCACACCTGAACACCTGTTATGTTTACCAACACCCCTCTTTATGACTTATTCTAATCTCCGTATTTTTTCTCTCCAGCATAGTGAAATGGCCAAAAACTCTACTCACCATTTTAGTGTCTTTATTCCTCTGCTTCTTAGTCTTTTCTCCAAAACAACTTATAAATAGCCTAATCCCTCAATAGGAAGACTGGCACACAGTGTGGCTCTCATCTTAGTATCACCATTTCACTATCCAGGATTTGGGTTCCTCGAGATCGGGTTGCCTTGATTGGCTCAGACTCCAGCCTTCGTTTCCCCACTTTCATGATATATGGAAAGCACTGCTTAGCTGCAGATTCTCCGTTGGGTTCTTTTCCATTTTCTGGCAGCCACTTATCTCCATGATAGACACCAAAGTGGCAATGGCCAATAGGAAAAGCCTCATGCAGTTCCTCACAAGACTGTGGCCTTTAACTCTTGGTTATTCAGTAGCTCCCTAATACCTGCAAACAAATGTTACTTTCATTTCATTCAGCTTTTCTAGTTGTTGCTCTTGGAAGTATTGGTATTAATAGACAGAAATGAGAGTCCTGGGGCCACTTCTTGTAAGAAGTAAAAGTTTCAGGCAGGTGTTCATAGCAACCTATGAGTTAAGCAGAAGTGCTGTAGAGAACTCTGGAAAGTTCCCAGAAAGGCAGTCCTTACCATCAATATCATGAGCTGACCCTTGGCTGCAATTGAAGAGGCTGCTGCATCTCAGCAGATCAGAATCATCTGTAATACCTTATTTGAAGAGATGAAATGACTACATGCTTTATCCAGCATCACTCCCAAGAATGTGAAAGAGACAGCTCTTTAACACATCACAGAGAGACAGCTTCTTGGGCATGAGCCAGAAATGAGTTCCTCATAAAAGATCCAGGTCGGAGCATAAGCACTGGGCCAATGTAGCTCCAATGTCACCGGTGTGCTGTGTCCTGCTCTTACCAGCTCATGAAAACCTCTTGTGTGTATCTTTTCTCAACTCTGTGTTCAGTAACATCACATTAGCACCATGAAATTGGCCATGATGGGAATATTTACACCATGGAAATCAGCAAGCACTATAAATCAGAGCCTTGTTTTATTCAGAGAGCTGATTATAAAACATTAGCCAGCATATTACCACCCAGAGGACATGAATGGCAGAACACTAGGGCCAGATTTCAAACCCTATATTAGGCTTGTATGCTGAGGGCTGACTCAGTAACAGGCATCATGTCAAACTCTTTGCATGTGTTCCATCATTTAATCCTCACAATAAAACTGTGAGATCAGATGATGGGGAGTAGGAGATTTTATGTAACCTGCTTAAGACCACAGAGCAACCTAGGTCAGTCTGGTCCTCACATCTTTGTTCTTAACTACTGCACTAAACATCCTCCCTGCAGCTGCACAAAATGGGAGGACAAACCCTAGACTAAATGGATTGGGAGGTTTTTAGTTACTGAGGGCAGAAAACATAGTATGGCAGAGTCCAGGAACTGGTGTTGGAACTGCGCACACAGCAAGCCCACATATGACATGAAAACAGGCACTAAGGCAGGGCCTACAGGTTCCCAGTGAGCAGAAAAGCAAACTCAAATAAGCTGGGAGGCAGTAGCCAGTCTTGGATGCATCTGTGGTTGATGGACATAGTGCAGTGACACAGGAAACTAGAATCAGCAATATGACATAGCCACACGCCAGCAGTAGCAGGAACCTGCCCATGGGGCTTGGCAGCAGTTCTCTGCACTCACAGTGAGTGATTTCCAAGAGCTATGCATATCTGTCAAAGGAATTTAGGTTCTAGGTGGCTTTTTCAATCTGGGACTTGGTGATGATCCAGAGTTCCTGCTTTCAGGAAGAGGCAATTTGATCAGAATAGAACTCAGGATTATACAAAGATTCTGCAGTGTAGAGGGGTAGAGGTTCTTAGCTACGGAGATGTCCCTGCCAAGACCTAAAAGCTGGGGGAGGAGGGACACCCAGAATACTGAGAACTAAGCATGCCTGGAACAATGCCAAGGCAGGATACAGGTACCCCAAGTCGTGGGTCTTAGGAGTGAGTGTGATTCTCAGACCCTGCTCAGATCAGGGCCCGAGTGGAGTGGCCATCAGCCCAATGGCAGCTACCCTTGAGCCCAGGGACATGTCCTGTGTACACTTAAGTTGAAGATAATAGTTTCTTCTCTTTTTGTTTTTGGGTGATGTTCCTTTTCAGGCATTTCAGATGTGTCAGCAGAGGCTAACAAAATATGAATCTATCCTCTTCTGGATAAGCCCGAGAGATTTCATATGGGTGGGAGTACCTGGAATGGACTGTGTGGTAAGGACAGACCACAGACTGCCAGGAGGGGCAGTCAACATTTCTCAAATACAACAGTGTGCAGGGTACCAACTTTTTCTAGGGACACAGAGATCCATAGGAACTCCCATGGAGATATCAAAGCACATTGTGATGAGACTGTAATGAAGATGGTCTTATGTCCTGGTTTGCCAGAGACAGCCCCAGTTTGTGCTTATTGTTCTAACAATTATTAATAACTTCCATTAGAATGATGAATGGTGTGATCACTCTAGCTGTAATGGATGTGATGGTTAATTTTATGTGTTGACTTAGCTAGGATCGTGATGCCCAGATATTTGGTCAAACACTAGTCTAGACATTGCTGTGAAGGTATCATTTTTAGATGAAATTAGCATTTAAATCAATAGATTCTTTAGGAAATCTGATTAACCTCTGTACTAAGGGTTAGCTTCATTCAATCAATTGAAGGTCTTAAGAGAAAAAACTGAGGTTTCCCGAAAGGCGGGCATTTTACCTTCAGAGTCCCTTTGGACTGGAGCTGTAACATGGTCTCCAGCATCTTTCCTGGATCCCCACCTGACCTGCAGAGGGGGACTTGCCAGGGTCCATACCATGTGCACCAATTCCCTAAAATACATAAATGAATACATCTCTCTCCTTCTCCCTCTCTCTTCTCTCTCTGTCTCTCCCTCACATCCCTCCATCCCCTCTCTCTCTGTTTCTCTGTCTATCCATCTGTCTATCTATACACACAATCTTTTGGCTCTGTTTCTCTAGGGAACGCTGATAAATACAATACACTAATGTATAAGAAGCTAAGAAGGCATAGTTGCAGTTGTGGTCACTTCTGGGCCCAAGAATTTGAAGGATAAGCTGCTTAAATTACAATGCTGGTGTGGGAGTAGCCCAGGAAAGAGCTTGAACATGTTGAGGAGATACAAAAGCACGACTCTGAACCAAAGCAGCAGCAGGGAGGATGAAAAGGACAGATATGGATCTGAGAAAATTGTCCTTGATTTCTTGCTGTTGTTATTGCACTGGTTTGGTGCACGTGTATCCTGAACAACCCAACCACCTGTTTTCTCTATTCTTATCCCCAGATGGTGGAGTGCAGGTGATGAAAGCTACACAGCAGAACAGATTGATTGCTGTCATTGTAAATTCATGGTTGCCAATCTCTAAGAGACCTGGAAATCTTACTAGGACTTTTTGGCCAATTCTTTCTTTACTTTCCCCAGAAACTGTTCACACTTTTTAAATGCATAAACACGCCTCCTCTCCCTTACTCAACATTTTTTAATTAAACTTTTTTATTTTGAGATACTGATATAGTCACATGAAGTTGTAATAAGAGAATTTCCCTGTACTCTTTACTCAGTTTTTGCCAATGACAACATCTTGTGAAGTTGTAGCATAATATCAAATCCAGGATACTGACATGAATACAGCCAAGATAAAGTATGATTTTATCACGACATGATGCTTCATCTTGCCGTTTTATCGTCACACCCACTTCCCTCTGCTTCTCCTTAGCCTCTGGCAATCACTAATCTGTTCTTCATTCTCATCATTTTATCATTTCTAGAATGTTATATGGATGAAATCATATACCTTATGTGCTTTTTTAGGATAGGTTTTTGTCAGTTCATATCCACTTTACAGAAAAATAAAAAATAGAAGTTTTCTAATGAGAATTTACTTATCTTCCCAATTATAAATATATGAATGACCTGCATCTGTCCTCGATATCTCTCCTTTTTTTTTTGCTTGAATAATAAAGTAATTTTCTCCTGGGATTAAAGCCACATCTCGTCCTGGAAACCAGATCCTATCCACTCTTACTTTCCTAGGAGCAATGAAACAGGTATTAATTATTTTTCCCTTATACATAGATTCCTTCTGTTAACTAGATTTGTCTATTAGCCTTTAATTTGTTCAAACCATTTCCATTAAATACACGTAAAATCCTAATCTCATTCCCCCAGCTATTGCTCCACTTCCTCTCTTCTTTTATGGAGCTTCTTAAAGAAAATCTTATTTCTTCATTTTACATTATTTCTTAACCACTCTACTGTGGCTTTCATTCCCGTAATTCCACATCCAAGTAGCTCTACTGAATAGAGATATTCCCATATGACCTCTTTCTTGAATTCTCAGCACCTTTGGTCTTGATAATCACTCTCTGCTTCTTGCAATGCTCTCTGCCCTTGTCTTCCATGAGACAGCATTCTCCTCATTTTTCTTCCACTCTTCCTACCATGTTTTCTCCATTTATTTTCTGAGCTTGTTCTCTTCCACTCAACCAGTGAATGGTTGGAGTTCTCAGAATTTGGTCACAGGCTATCTGTCTTCTCAGTTCACTCAAGTTTTTCTCCCTAGACATTCTCATCTACATTATGGCATCACTTATCTATATACAGACAGTACATGCATTCATATGCAGCATCATCTTCCTCTGAGTTTCAAACTTGTAATCCGTATCTCTTCTTGGAAGGCTGAAAGTCCCTGCAAACCGATATGTTCAAAATTGAAATTAAGATACAGTCCCCAGTGCTGTCCTCCATCACATAATCTTCTTTCTCTATTCTCCAAGTCAGTGAGGGAGACCATCATCCATCCACTTAGAGAAGCCAGGAACCTGACATGATGTCCTCTTCTCCTTAATCTTCCATAGTCAACACTTCATTGTGTTGATTTTATCTCCTAAATAACTCACCAACCCATCCACCTGTCTTCTGCCCAGTTGCCTTCCTACTCATTCAAGAGACCACCACCCCTTCTGCCAGAGATATTGCCATTGCTGCCTCAACATTCTCCTGCCTCGACCCTTGCTCCTCACCAAGCTTGTTGCCACACTGTAACCAGAGTAAAATTTTTCAAAACTCAGATTTGCTTTTCTTTTTCTCTCTCTCATGCTGAATATCTGTAAATGCTTTCACTGTCTTGCCAATGCTGATGGAACAGACAAAGACATAGCTCCTTTATGTGGTCTAGGCTTTGCGTGGTCTGCTTTCCTCCTAATTTCCAGTCTCATTTTACACAATTTTCCTCCAATTTCTGCTTCAGCCACACTGGTCTTTCGGTGGCAATTATGCCCCATGATGCTCCTGCCTGAGGCATTTTCCTACAGTACTATGTGCAGGAGCCATTTGACTTCTATTCAATTCTTTCTCTTTCCCTCGTTCTTCAGTTCCTGGCTCAGTCATCATTTTCTGATGTCTTCTTGCAATTTTTCACCTTGTTTGATGCTGATCTTGTTTATCGTCATGTCCCTACAGCACATGTTAAGAGCCATAAGGGCAGGCCCTATTGCCTATTATTATCCTTATTGTTATATGTATATCCCTATTATCTTTATTATTATAGTCATGGTGTAGCACCATGACTCACAGGGTCATTATGTTGCACCTAATGCATGGTGTCCCTGGCATTGTGCATTATTACAGACAAAATTACTTACTTCACATGGAGGAAATTTCAAATAAATATTTTTGAGTGAATTAATAAGCGAAATTAAATCAGTGGGATTTAATATCAATTGGGCATATGTATGAGAGCAATTGAAAAGAAGTCATAAAATGTGATATTTATTTTTTATATTTTGTAGACATGGGGTCTTGCTATGTTGCCCAGGCTGATCTTGAACTCCTGGCCTAAGCAATCCTCCTGTCTCAGCCTCCCAAAGCACTGGGATTATAGGCATGAGCCACCATGCCTGGCTTAAAATATAATTCTTAGGTTTCTACCTTGGGTAATTAGATCAAATTTAATGTCTTTAAAACAGGGATTACCCCCAAAAAACTAGGTTTAGAAGGAAGAGGCTGGGTTTATCTCTTGGCACATCATTTTTGCCATATAAGTACACATCTCTAGTTTTCAGTCAAGATCTGAGATTTGGAAATTGATTTTGGAATCATCAGAGTATGGATGGTATTTGCATTCATGTCTTTGGATGAAATCTCTCCAGTGAAGAGAGAGTGGAGTAAGAAAAGGGTCAAAGGGAATACCCTGAGTAGCCACCCAAACATTAAGAATGTGTTATCACAGAAATCAAGGGAGGAGGATGTTTCAGAAGGAGGTATGATAAGCACTATCAGCAACTTCCAATTTCCATTAAGAGGAGGAGTGAACTCTTCCCAGAGGGGCCATAGGGAGGTTGTAGGGGACTCAGGAGAGGAACGATGGAACAATGGATGGTAAACATAAAGACGCAGTGGACACTCGGTGGCAACACAGGTTTGGGTGAGGCTTTTTGACAAAGCAAGGTCTTGCTGAAGACTGTGATATCTGAAATCTTGGCAACAGGTGGGGAAAAAATGAGGGAAGATAAAGGGATATTTTCAGAGAAAAGTTGAAGGAGTTCACCCTTAAGGATCTCAATTTTCCCAGCAACATAGACCACTTATTCATCAGCTGAGAGAATGAGGGCAGGGGCCTGGTGGGGAGCCTGAAGACAAAGACAAGGCTGAGAGTCATCACTGCAGGGAAGAGGAAAGAGAGAAAACTTGAGCAGGATAAAGGATTTGCAGTGAGACTGAAAGCTCCACGAAGGTTGAATTCAAACACCTGTAGCAGATTTTGTCCAGCGGCCTCCATATTCCCTGGGCCACAAAGGGAAAAACAGGTGATTGTATTAATCCAGACATGTACATCATGAGAGCCCGTGCAGAAAAAGATTAAAGGATCAGGGGAATTAAGGGAATTAGTAAATACATAGTTGAAATGATTGACAACAGCAGCCAGGTTGATAGGAAGGAAGTGAAGCTGGTCTGGGGTCGATGGGCTGGAAAGACAGAGCAGGACTGGAAGGCTGGAGTTCTCCGTGAGCTCACGTCAGGGCAGTTTTGTTGGGACAGGTGAAGGGACACACTTTAGTCAGACATTGAAAGGTTAAATAGAGATGGTAGAAAAGAAATGTATTTTGCAACCGATATAAACACATACCTTGATGTTAGACACATCTGTGTATAAGTCCTTGTTTTGTAGTTATTAGATGTGCGAACTTGGAACTCAATTGCTTAATCTATAAAGTGGAGATAATAATAGTTCCTATGTCAAAAACTTGTAGTGAGAATTCAATGTAGTAGTACACATAAAGCACTTAGCACAGTACAGAACATGGTAAGCTCTCTAGGAGTAGGTGGATATTTATACTTTTATGACACATATGACCTCAGAATGTGGCTGTGACTGTGAGTGGCTGAAAATGTGCAGATGTGCAGGGTTTTGGAGTAGAGAAGATTTTACAACTGAGAACAGGGATTGGGAAGGGCCATTCACATGGCTGTTTTGGTGGACAACAATATTCTTGCTCTCTATCGCTTCTCAGTCTGTTGGCTAAGATCAAGTGTAATATCCTTGCTCTGCCTCCGTTGCTGTTGTGTGCCAGGCTGCAGTCTGGAGATGGTGCTGTTGGTCCCCTCTCCAAAAAAAGACACATAGCAAAGGCAGTCCAGGGCTCTACCCAGTTGGGAACTTCTTCTGACTGGAAGCACATGTGCATCCTTTGTTTGTTCATAGTAAATCCTTGTATATCATAGCACTTTATTTGCATAAAAGGATGTCCAGGTTTAAGTAACGAGACCTTTTTAATTGTTTGATTTCTACACATAAATTGGTTTTGAGTCAGCCAAATGTGCTCGTAATTAGGAGATAAATAGCAGAGGCCAGTCAGTAGCATTTTGTTTCACTTATTTAAATAGTAGGCTTACTTGGAGTGAAGCCATATTGATCCTGAGGAAGCTTTATTCAATTAGTACCCACGTGTGCATTCAGTCAGTGAGGACTCAGGTGGACTTGGGAGTGACTCTGGGTTCTTCCCAGGGATGTCTGGTCACCGCGTGTCTTGCACAAGAAATTGAGACACTCTGGCTTCTACAAGATGGCATTCATGCTGGCCCTACAGGCACCAACTGCATCCGTACCTGTATGGCCCATCCAACCCTGCTGGAAATCCAGTAAAACCCACTTCTGTGTGCCCATCACAGCCTGAAAGTTCTGGGGAAGAATAGTCATGGTTCTCAGCTTAACAGAAAAAAGGAAGTTAGGTGTTAGTAAGCACCTGTTGTATCGCAGGTACTATTCTAAGTTGTTCCTGAGATCAAATCATTTAATCATTACTCCCTCTTATAGCAAGGAGAACTAGACTCAGAGAAGTAAATGCCTTGTCTAAAATCACACAAAGTGACATGAACCCAGCTGATAGGAAATATAAGGCCCACATGCTCCATGCACCATGCACCACTAGTAGGTTTTTCTTTCTTTCTCTTTCTTTCTTCCTTTCTTTCTTTCTTCTTTCTTTCTTTCTTTCTTTCTTTCTTTCTTTCTTTCTTTCTTTCTTTCTTTCTTTCTTTCTTTCTTCTTTCTTTCTTTCTTTCTTTCTTTCTTTCTTTCTTTCTTCTTTCTTTCTTCTTTCTTTCTTTCTTTCTTCTTTCTTTTCTTTCTTTCTCTTTCTTTCATTTCTTTCTTTTTCTTTTTTCTTTCTCTTTCTTTCTTTCTTTCTTTCTTTCTTTCTTTCTTTCTTTCTTTCTTTCTTTCTTCTTTCTTTCTTCTTTCTTCTTTCTTTCTTCCTTTCTTTCCTTTGTGTGTGTGTGTGTGTGTGTGCTGTGTGTTCTTCCAGTGTTGGTGTTATTTTTTGTTTTTTGTTTTTTTGGTTCAGGGTTTATTAGTAAATTTGAGCGAATGACATATAGCTTGACAGTCCACCGATGTGTGGAATGTCTCAGACCAAAGTGAGATTCTGGAATGTCAGAGCAGAGCACTGAGTATTCAGGGGCCCAAAGCCTATCAGGACAGTAATGATGCATATTGCTAGGGTGCATGGTCCCCTGGGCTTAAAACCTCCCATGAAGAGGAATCATAAAGAGCATAATTTCAGATTGCATATGTAAGTGAGATCATGTGGTATTGATCTTTCTGTGCCTAGCTTACTTCACTTAGCATAGCTTCCAGATTCATCCACGTTTTTGCAAATGACAAGATTTCCTTCATTTTTAAGGCTGAATAGTATACCATTGTATACGTACACCATTGTATGCATATACCATATGTTCCCTATGCATTTATCTGCCAATTATACCTTAACAAAGCTGGGGAAAACAAGTTTCAAGAAGATCAAAGAGCAAGGTCAATCAGTCGAATCTAACAGGAGATTGCTAGGTGTCAGGAAAAATATCCATCTTTCTCTTTGGCTTAAACAACCCAAAATTACATGAGACCATGGCTGAGGACCAGGAAGACACAAAGATGGTATCAGGATGGAGTGTATGAAGGTAGCAGGGATTATCTCTGGGCAGAATAAGGACTTAATTGAGATAAACCAGTAGAGTAAATGTGATGCCCTCTCAGCAAGAAAAAAAGAAACAAAAAAAGGAATAATAGTTTAGTCCAGGAGGGGGAATTTAGGGTGAAAAGCCATCTTAGTTTGCCCTAGACTGTCCTGGTTTTAGCACTGGTAGTCCTACTTCTGGAAAATACCTCAGTAGGTAGTAAGTTGGGAATGAGTTAACAGTGCAGAGTCCATCAGAGGCTCATGACAAGGGTCAGGAGAGAGGGCAAGGTGACTTAGTGCCTGCCACTGTAGGCAATTAGCTCTCTCAGCCATGGTGTCCTTAAATACGAAGTAGAAATGGGGATTTCTCTTTTGTGTGGTTACTGTGAGTGAAGTGTATAATGAGGTTTGGAGGAAAAGGGACAAGGAACTAAGATGATAGAGCATTCTCTCTGAAATTGTTTGTACTGTAGCATCTCATTTAAGTCACTTGCAATATTCTTATTATTCATCTTGTTTTAAAAATAAGAAAAAGAGAAATTATTGGGCGATCAGGTCAGTTGTCTCAAGTTATATGGCTGGAAGGCAGTGGCATTACATTTGAAAACCAGGTGGCAGAGGTAAGGAGTTAGATAGAGCTGAAAGAATGTCTTTGTCAGTGGGGCTGTGAAAAATCCAGGGTTGGAAGTCCCACTGCTCCTTATCTCTACTACCTGATTTTCAAATGTAACTCCACTGCCTTCCAGCCATATAACTTGGGACGTGTGACCTGGTCTGTCCACAATTTCTCTTTTTAATTTTTAAAACAAGACAAATAATAAGAATATTGTGAATGACTACTAAAGGAGACGCTTCACTGCAAACAAGTTCAGAGAAAATGCTTTATAATTTTAGCTCCTTGTCCCTTTTCCTCCAAGCCTCATTACACACCTCGCTCACAGTAACAGGTGAGTCCCTTCTGCCTGGAAAAATGGCTGAGGATGACATTCCTCCAGTTTAAGGTGTCTGAGCTTCAGGGTGCTGAGTAATTTTCAGAAGAACTGACCTTTTTACCTGATATTTTGTTTTTTGTTTTGGTTGAAGAAGGAAGATACTGATTCCTTTCAATTTCTGTTAAGGAGGGAATTGACCACTCCAAGAAAATAAGGCAGAGATAAAATGGAACAGGATGTGCTGCAGCTATGCCCATGAGTGCTTGTCAGGGATTATTTCTCCTTGGCTTGAAAGAGGATAATTAGCCTCTAAAAGACAAGGTGCCTTTAGGTATGAAATCTGTTTTTACAGAAGCTGGTTGGAAAGTATTTAGTCAGTTGGGGATACATACCCCTTAGTCTCCACTGCAACCAGAAGCCCACACGTCCCCACTGGGAAATTCGCCATTTTTAACCAAATTAACAAGGAAAGGCCCTCTCTGGAACCAGCTCCATGGGAACTGCAGAGACCATGGGAGAGCCCCGGGCAATGGCTCTTGGAGCTTCAGAGGCCTGGAGCTACCAGCTCACCTTTGAGGAAGGAAACTCCAGCCAGACTGGCCTGGCCTTGACACTGCTGGGACTCAGGAAACAAACTCCCAAAATGAAGGCCTTAGAAGCAGCCTCAGAAGCACAGGTCTCTCCCTGATCTTCTCCTCTCGTCCTGCCTTTGGCCCCTCATTCTCCCCCGAGGCTAGCCATGGAAGCCAGAATCCTTCCTCCCCGAGGTGGGACATAGAAATCAGAACCTCTTTTCCTCAAAGCCAGCCGTGAAACCTAGAAATATTACTCTAGTTTTCCCTCCGCCTTTCTGTGTAAAAACTGGCCATAAAGAAATTATGTGATCTATCATGTTTCACTGTAAGTCATAAGATCCCATTCCGGAGAAGCTCCTGCCCCATGCCTTGAAGGAAGAAATGCTGTGCAGAGAGGCCCAGAAGAATCTAGACAGACAGGCCTTGCCTCCCCATTCAGGCTCTTAGCATTAGATCACACCCTTTTAGTCTAGTTATATTTCTACACAGCTGTCCACATTTTGTTAAACCTAACCATAAAAATGGACAATTTCCCTGTATCTTTGGCCCTTTATTCTGAAGGCTTGCGTGTCACAGAAAACTATGATCAGACAAATTTGTTTGCAAGTTGATTTTTCAGCAAACTTTCGGAGGGCTAAGTGGAACTTTCCCCTTGGCCTCATAACACCCAACCTTACAATTTTATACATGATACCTCCAAAAGGGACAAATGACCTGTAAATGCTGATTTTTAAAATGACATTTTTCTAATTCTTATTCAATAGCTTTCAATTTCTAAGTAAATAAATTATGGGGAATTTTAAAAAGTATTTACAAAAATGATAGCTAATCAATGTATAATTTAAAAATCACGAATTTGCAATTCCTAATATAAAAACTTACTCGAGAAAATACTAGCAATGGGTACAAAAACCCGTGGGTGAAATTTTTTTGGAAAAAAAATTCACAGTGACACATATTATTGCTCAGTTACTTACTGATTATAAAGGGAAAAATATCATCTTAAAATGGAGAGATGGTGTTAACTACATTAAGCAAATGATCCAAACTAGCATCCTTTATGGTGAAATATTGTGGCATTTGTGACTTCTGATAAGGTGTTATTTGAAGTTATGATATCACCTATGATATATCCTTGACAAAAATATCTAATCTTAATCTAAATAAATCATTAGCCCTAAGATTAAATTTAATTGAAATTCAGAAATAGAGGAATGCTTTGAACAATAGCATCAGTAAACAATCAGAAAAGTCCAAATTGTGGAAAATTCAGTTAGAAGACTGGTTGCCTGACTCTTTAAAAGGAATCAAATAAACAAACAATAAACAACAAACTATTCTAGTTTGAAAGAGATCAAAGAAAAATAAGAACAAATGCACTGTAATGCATGAGCCTTGACTGGGCCTTGGATCCGGAATAAATAATTAAATAAGTAAAACAAGGCCTTTCTGTAATTCCTAAACAATTAAATCAGTTACAGAGATAATTTGAAGGCAAATGGGTAAATCTGAATATAGAATGCATATTATATGTTACTATGGGATTATTTTAATTTTAAGTATAATAATGGTATTACAGTGATGTTGGAAAAGGTCCTTATTCAGAGGAAATATATAAGCATTTATGACTGAATTATTATTATGCCTGCAACTTATTTTAAAATGTCATTGTAAAAAATTGTACACAAAAAGAATTTTTTAGAAGTAGAAAAGTGCTAACAATTATTAACATTCTTTCACAATTTCTGAATGTTTAAAAACTTGAAAAACAAAAATTTGTAAAGTTCTCCTTCTGCTATAACAGAGCAATTGGTACCAGATAATCCCTCTTGCTATAAATAAATATTAAAAATTGGAAAGAAGTATATTAGGCAAAGCTTCTAGATTATGGAATCACATTGCAACACAGCAATGTGCTTCCTGAGATAGGCGGAAACACATGAGGTGAGCCCTGTGATTGCCCTGGCATTTTGCAGAGGGACACTCTGCGCTGCTTTGCAGGGAAGTAGTGACCTAGGAAAGTTCAGGGGCTTAGAGGAACTGAGATTACAGAAATCAGAGGATCTGAAAGTTCGAGGCAGCTAGAGACAGCAAAGCAGGGTACTGGAGAAAAGGGAGCTGTGTAGAGAAAGAACTTCAAAAATCAGCAGCAGGTCTCAAGGTTTTGGCCAAATACTAAATTGCTGATATGCAGAAACACAGTCAGGTAGACAAAAGTTGCTGGGCAACTGTGGGTTGAATAGAGATTTCTTTGGCTATGTAATGGCCGGACTCATAGGGAGTGGTTCAAACAGCCAGATTGAAAGGATCCTGTTGAAAATCCTGAGCTTTTAGTTAATCAGTTGACTCCTCAGAATGACAAGTACTAAGGAGTAGGATAAATATACCACATGTATTCAGAACATAGTCCAGCTGCAAAAAAGAGAGAGCGTGGGTAGGGAGAGAAAGGGAGAGAGAGGGAGAGAGAGAAAGAAGGAGAGAGGGAGAGAGAGAGAGGGAGAAAGAGAGACAGAGAGAGATTGAAGAGAGAGAGAGAGAGAGAAAGATAGAGAGAGATTGAATATCCTGTAAAGCAGCCAGAGAAAAATGTACATTACATGCAAGGAAACAATAATTTGAATGACAGCTGACTTGTAAGAAGAAACAATGGAGGCCAGAAGATAGAAAACCACCACCTTTAAAGTGCTAGAAAATGTACATGGGTGTATATGTGCACATACACAAACACACACACACACAACTTATACAACTAGAAAAGCTATTCTTCAATATCAGAACAGCATAAAAATATTTCCAGGGAAAGAAATTGGGAGAATTTGTCTTTACATCTCTTCACACAAAAAGCTACAGAAATTGCTTCAGACTGCAGAGAATTGATACCATATGGAAATTCGGATTAACAGAAAGAGATAAAGAGCCCAGGAAATAAAAAAACATATGGAGAAATATGACAGCCCATATAATTTTTTCTTGTAATTTCTTTAGAAGACATAACTTCTAAAGCAATAATTATATACCTGTGTGTATGTATGTGTGTGTATATATATATAGAGGCAATAACGGTGCAAAGGACAAGGATAAATATCGAATTATATCAAAATAAGATTCTCATATTGATGGCAAAGTGATACAATATTAACTTTTAAGTTATTTTTATAGCAATATTTTATGGTCTTCAATTTATAAGACTTGAATATTATTTGTTAATTTTTTCCTAACTCTTTTACAAAATACAGTTATATTATTGTTTTATAACTTTTTGCCAATTCTTATTTGTTAGTATTAAAAATATAATTGGCTTTTGTATATTGACATTGCCTCTTGTAAAATTGCTAAATGTAATTTTAACTTCTAGTAGATTTTTAGTAGATTTCATTGAGTATTTTACATACACAGTCATTATTACAAGTAATAACAGTCAACATTTTATTTCTTTTTTTCCCAACCAATCTTTATTTCCTTTTCTTTCCTTCCTTTCTTCCCTTCCTTCTTTATTTTTTCAGTAGTTTGGACTTCCAGTACAACATTGAATACAAACTAAGAGAGTAGATATGTTCTTTTTTCCGATTTTAGTGGAAAATCATTCAATATTCTACCATTAAGAATGATGTTAGCTAGTGGTTTTTTTGTTTTTGTTTTGTAAATGTCCTTTATTCAGAACGAGGAATTTCTTTTATGTTCCTAGTTTCCTGAAAGCTATTACGAAGGGGCTGTAAGTTTAATCAAATGGTTTTCTGCATTTACTGAAGTGATCATTTTTTTCTTTTCATTCTGATGATGTGGTGAATTACATTGCCTGATTCACAGATGTTAAAACAATCTTGCATTCCTGAGAGGAATTCTATTTGGTCATGATTTATTATTCTTTTTATATATTGCTGGGAAAGGTTTACTAACATTTTATTAAGGATTTTAGGTCCAGGTTCATGAGAGATATTGATCTATAACTTTTTCTTCCAGTGTCTTTGTCAGGTACTGATATCAGTATTTTATAAGTTTCACAAAATGTGTTAGAATAACCCCTTACTCCTTTTTAGTACACAAAAAATTGTGCAGAATTTTTTATTTATTCTGAAAACGTTTGTGTATAATTCACATTATCTCTATCAAAGTTTCATGGAATTGTTAAGAAGTCATCTGGGCCTAGGATGTTCTTTGTGGAAATATTTTTTAGTATGAGGTGAATTTTTTAGTAAATATTGGGATTTTTTATTTTATATTTCTTCTTGTATCAACTGTGGTAAGTTTTACTCTTCAAGGGTTTGTTCACTTAATTTATATCAAAGAATTTATTATCATTAAATTCTTCATGCTATTCCCTTATTATCCTTTCAATGTGTGTAAATTTATAATTATGTTTCTTATTTCTGTTGCTGCATATTTGCATTTTCTCACTGTATCTTAACTAATATTGCTAGATTTTGACTTTTTTATTATTTTCAAAGTTTTGAGTTATCAATTTTTTATTTGTCATTTTTCTATTGATTCCAACATTTATTAATTTTTTTCTACTTATTTTTGATTTAATTTGCTTTACTTCTAGTTTCTTAAGTTGGAAACTAAGATAATTCGGTTGAGACCTTTATTATTTTTTAATACAATCATTTAAAGCCATTTAATTTCTTCTAAGCACTTCTTTAGCTATAAACCACACAATTAGATATGTTTTGTTTTAGCTAGACTGAAATACTTTTTAATTTTTTTAATTCACTGTTTGACTGATGTGTTATTTAAAGTGGTATTACTAAATTGTCAAATATTTGGGAATTTTCTGGATACCTTAATGATACTGATTTCTTATTTAAAATCCTTATTGTCTACAAAAGAGTCAAACTCTGTAAAATATTTGAAGAGATTTATTCTAAGCCAAATATGAGTGACCAATGACCCGTGACACAACTTTCAGGAGATCCTGAGAACATGTGCCCAAGGTGTTGTGGTACAGCCTAGTTTTATACATTTTAGGGAGACATGAGACATCAATCAAATACATGTAAGATTTATATTGGCTCAATCTAGAAAGGTGGGACAACTTCTAGATCTAACCAATCTGGTGGGGTGTGGGGATTTGTGGGAGCTTCCAGATCATAGGTGGATTCAAAAATTTTCTGATTGGCAGTTGATTGAAAGAGTTATTATCAATAGAAAGGAATATCGTGGTTATGATAAGGGATTGTGGAGAGCAAGGTTTTATCATGCAGATGAAGCCTCCAAGTAGCAGGCTTCAAAGAGAATAGATTGTCTGATCAGATTTAAGATCTGTGTTGATGTTAATGCTGGCTGGCTTTTCCTGAATTGCAAAACTGGGGAGGGTATAATGAAGCATGTCCAACTGCCCCTTCTATCACGGCCTGAACAAATTTTTTAGGTTAACTTTGGAATGTCTTTGGCCTAGAGGAGGCATCCATTCTGGTGGTTTGGGTGGGGGGGCTTAGCATTTTATTTTTGGTTTGCATTGTGGTGGGAGAATATATGTATTCTGCATGATTCCATTCTTTTATATTGATTAAAACTTGCTTTGTGACCCAGAATGTTAGTCTATCTTGGTGACTGCTCTATATGCAATTGAAAATAATGAGTATTCTGCAGTTTTGAGGTGAAGTGTTCTATAAATACCAATTAGGTCAAATTCCATGACAATGTTTTTCAAATTCTGTATTTTACTACTTTTTTTATACACTTATTCTATCAATTACTCAGAGAGGAGTGTAAAAATATCCAACTGTAGTTTCTCCCAGCTCTCTTTCTCTGTCCTCAGCTGTTCAGTTGTTGAGAGCCTGGCTGCCTTGATAAATCCACGTCTCTCAGCTCCCTTCCTGCCTCTCCGCTTATGGAGTATTCTTGCCTTGCCCTTGGGGGAGGGTCCATGCACCTCAATGGCATCTCAGCAACTGCCCTGCATTGCCACTGACACACACTACCTAGGAGCACTCAGTGTGGGGCAGACTTGTTTTGTAGCCCAGGTGCCTCAGAATTTCACACCATCATGCAGGCTCACACTGGGCCCTGGCAAGTTTATAAAAGTTCTTATAGTTTCTCTTAAAACTCACCAGTGATGAAATTTTCCTCTTCACACTTCCCCATGAGCCATCGGTCTCTTTTATTCTATAATGTTTATCTTTTTTTCTGGAATGCAGTGCTTTTGCATTCATAAGTTTCTAATAGGCTTTGGCAAAAAAAAAAATAAAACCTACAATTTTTTTGCTTAACCAGTTTGTTTTGGTTGATAGTGTACAAACAATGGTTTTGTTCTGTTTTCTGAATACTAACAAAAGAAGAAAGTCTGTTTCAGTTGATTTTTTTATTTTTAAGGCTTACTTTTTCAAGTCTATTTTTAAATATGTGAAATATTTATTTGTTTCAAAATCAAAAGTGTATAAAAATTATACTGTGAGAATTTTTTTTAACTCTGTTCTCTTAAAAATAACAATTGTGCATTGCTTCCTGTTTTGTGTGTGTAGATAGATTACATAAATAGGTATTAATGTCTCATCCTTTCTTACACAGAAAGTAGTATTCTAATATCTGTTCTGTGCCTTGTTTGATTATAAACTCGAAAAATTAAAAAACATATTCTATTATACAGAAAAGTACACAATAAGAATATACCTTGTGAATAATTATAAATGAACAGACTGGCATGATCACTGCATTTTCCAAGAAATGTTACTAGAACCCATGATCCTCCTTCTTGTCGTCTCTCAATCATTACACTTTTCTTTTTCCTCAAATATACCACTTTCCAGACTTTTACTATCACACGTTAGTCCTGCCAACTTTTGAAATTTTATAAACAGAATTATACAGACTTTCTTATGTCTGGTTTATTTACTTAACAATGTATTTATAAAAGAGTCAACTCTGTTTTTATGTAAAGTCTTAGTTCGTTCATTTTTTCTAGTCATGTAATATTCTATTATATGAATATCATGAAATTTATTTTTCTACTCCATTCTTCATAGATTTTGCAATTAGTAATTATACTTTAAAATTCCATATTATCTACAAATAATTAGTTTTATTTGTCATTTTCTGATTCATATACATTTGTTTTCATTTCCTTGCCTTATTTTATCACACAGAAATGTGATAAAATCAGTATAAAATTGAATGGACACATGAGAGTTAACATTCTGGTTGTTAAAACATCAGATGTTTTTTTAAAAGATTAAGAAAAATCTTTATATTCTAGATTTTCAAATTCTTTTTAATTTTTGTCATCAATAGAGGTTGAATTTTATCAAATTATACTTAGGTATTTATTGAGATAATATACTTTTATCCTTTATTCCATTAACAAGATATATTATGTTGATTAATTTTTGAATACTGAACCAAATTGCAATCCAGAAATAAACCTAAATTGGACATAGTATGTTATAATTTTTATGTATTACTGACTTTTTAACAAATATTATCTTTAAGAGTTTTCATTTTTGTTTATAAATGGATTGTCCAGTACATTTCTTTTCTTATAATGCCTTCATCATGTTTAAATACCATGTTAACTCTGGTTTCTTAAAATAAAATAGTCAGTGCTCTGACTTTATTTCTTTAGAAAGATTTTTATAAGCTTAGTGTTATTCTTTTATTAAAGTTTGCCAATCTTGTCCTTTGAAGCCGTCTGAAACTGCTCTTTTATTTGTGAAGAGGTTTTTATATGTTTTTTTAAGAATGCAGTTTTTTAATAGAGAAAGGACAATTTATATTTTCTTTGATCTTAGGTCAGTTGTAATAAATTTTTTAAGACTTTTTGATCTTATTCAAATTTTTACATTTATTTTCCAAAAGTTGACCATAATATCCTTTATTTTTAAATTTGATATCTTTTTATTTTTTATTTCTGATTTTGGAAATTTGTCCTCTCTTTTTGCTATTCTTAGTATTAACAAATTTTTAAATCAATTTTCTACTCTATTTAAAGTATAAATTTTTGTTGTCAATCCTCTTGATCATATTTTGTTTTTTATTTAATTAATTTGATCTCTTATATTGATTTTCTTCATATACTTCCTTTGTGCTTCCTTTTTCGATTTAATTTCCAGTTTGTTATGTCTTCTGACTCTCTCTCATGGTAGATTAGTTTCTTATTTTATGTAAGCACATCTTCAGCAGAGGCTATTTTTTGTCTATAGACATATTATACATTCTAAATTTATAATTGTTGATACGAATTGCTTTGATTTATTTTTATTAGATAGCCTACGAGTTTCAAAAGTTTGGAGCTAGATTTAACCTTTTTTTATTTGTGAAATATTTTTTATTCATAGGATTAGACAGACTTTTGATTTCATTTGCATACATGAAGCAGGTTTATGAATTTAATTCCACAGGAGATATAGAAGACATTTTTACCCACCCAAAGCCCTAGGCAGAAGCATGTTTACATTTCATTTCTCATTGTCCTGGGGAGAGAGTGTAAGTATTCTCTTCTTCCTGTCACTTAGGTACAATCCTTATATGATTCTGGTTCTGAGCAGAGCTGCTCAGCTCATCCTCTGGTAAATTCAAGCCAAAAGCTAAGTGTTCTGTTTCTGATGCAGCACCAAGACCCCCAGCCCTTCCCTCTGAGGTCTGGATCTTTCATGCTGTCACACCAGACTTCTACAGAGACATCTATAGTGCTTATTGTTTCGTTAATTTTACTCATGGTTTCTAGATTTCCTTTTCTTTTAGACATTAAAATACTGCATTGGATACTGCGGTATATTGGGTACTGGATACTGGATGCTGCATTGGGATAGAGATGTATGCTAACTGCTTCCACAATGTTGCTGGACTCCTGATTCTAGTCTACCTTTATAAAAGTTAGACTGGAGTCTGATTTGTGTGTTTCAAGTGAGGTAGTGAGGATAACAATATTAGCCTGGATATTATAGTAAAGTAACTCTGCATTTGGATGATCAGGAAACAAGACAAAATGGTTGAACTGTGTACCATAAATTTTATTCTGTTTGCAAGATAGCAAGCATAGAAAAATACTACTCCCGAGACAGCCTGAATATCAGGCAAGCCTTAGCAAACAATGTGCCTGTGGACTTAAGCATCAATAAATCAAAATGCAAAATTTTTTCTTCTTCACAATGCAAATATACGTAAGAGTTGAGGTTGAACATAAGTCCACACTGGGAAAAAATAACTAAGCCCATCAGCATGCATTGGGTTTTAGTGAATTTGGCTTCATATACCCCTAATTTAGAGTGTCCCAAAGTTTGCAATTAAAAGCTACAACTGAACAGTGGCTGAACACTGACTCATTAGTAGAGACTTAGAGAAGCTCAACAAAAACCTCCTAAATTATAGACCATAGCTATTCACAAGGCTTCCTCAGTTTTGGCAAAGCAGTGTTTTTAAAGGGTAAGTTTGTGTTTGGGAGTGGAATTGTGTATTTTTTTCATCACTATGTATTCATTTATATCAATCTTTTATTGTGTCACAGATACAGAAATGTGCAATAGAAATTCATCATTCAACAATCTAGAGGAAAATTCTTTTAGTTTTTTGTTTTAATTTTCACCCATTTCTAACTCCATTTCTCCCCCATCAGGTTATCCATAATGTGTAAAATCTACGTGTTTTGGAGCATATTTTTATTCTTAAAAAATAGTGCTACAGATTATGGTGGATAATGCAGGTGCCCCACCACATCCCCTAACTGCCATGAATGTTGACTGGTAAGACCTCCAATAATCCCCTTTACTGAATTATTGCCCTTAGCTGTATGAGAGACACCCCTACCTTGCTTCTTTAAAAAAATAATTTCAACTTTTATTTTATATTCAGGGAGTACATGTGCAGATTTGTTACAGGGGTATATTGTGTGATGCTGAGGTTTGTGGTACAAATGATCCTGTCACCAGGTAGTGAGCAAAGTACACAACAATTGGTTTTTCGCCGCTTGCCCCCGCTTCTACCTCCCTCCTCTAGTAGTCCCCAGTGTCTATTGTTCCCATGTCTATGTCCATGAGTACCCAATATTTAGCTCATACTTATAAGTGAGAACATGCTGTATTTGGTTTTCTGTTACTGTGTTAATTTGCTTAGGATAATGACCTCCAGCTACATCCATGTTGCTGCAAAGGACATGATTTCATTCTTTTTTGTAGCTGGATAGTATTCCATCTACCTTGCTTCTTGCTTATCCCATTCTTCTTTTCCTAAGAGAAGCACTTCAACAAGAATTCTTCTCAGGCTCTGCTTTTAAGGAAAACAACCTAAGACACAGACTTGTTGTAGAAATTATATTTGTACTCATATATATGAATATTTTAGATATATGTGTATTTTGATAAGGGGGCAAGAATGGCAGAATAATTTGAAAAAAAGAGGAATAAGAGGAGAGGAACTTTTTTATTAGATAACATGACCAAATAAACCTTATAGTCATTAAACTGTTTTAGACACAGTAATATCAACTCTAAGAAACAGGATGGAAATGCAGAATGAGAATCAGGTGTAATTATTTTGTTATTGATATGTAAGTAGTGCTTAGAACACAGTTGAATACATGGTAGACAATGAAAACATATTGATCAGATGGAAAATTGACGTGCAACAGAGCTGGCATTACAAAGCAGTTGTGAAGAAGGGATCATTCTAGCAAATGGTTCCAACATAATAGCTTATCCATATGAAAAAAATTGAATCCCATCTTTATACTGTAAAAACAGATCAATTCCAGTCAGATAAAGATATAACTGTAAAAACTAAAATTTTTAAATGTTTAGCAGAAAATATAGCAAATATCTTTATGACCTCGATATTGGAGAATGCTTTTTCAAATACATCAAGAACCACGTGAACATAAAGAAAAGATGGAATTAAAACTTTTAATTAAAAAAATTCTGTATCAAAAACACAAACAAGTGGAAAAGATAACCCACAGATCATGAAGCATATTTGCTGTGCACAAAACTGACAAAGAATTACAATTCTGTAGTATATATAGAATTACTATAAATCAATAAGAAAATAGATGAAAATTGAAAAACAGAAAAAAGATATGAAGAAGTAAACCCCAAAGAGTAAAGAAATACATGTTAAGATTCTCAACCTCAGACTTTTCGTATTCATCAGATAAATACATTTTATAAGGCAACAACTAACAATATTATCTGAATGTGCCACATGTTGGCAGAGATGTCAGTAAAGAAAAAGGAGCAGGTACATCCATGCAGTAGCAGTGAGAATATAATCGGAGTTACCACTTTGGAGAATCATTTGACAACATCTAGATAAATGCAAACACTACTGCTATAGGAATTTCCGATTTAGTATTATACCATAGGTGAATTCATACACATGTGGACAAGAAGACATATACAAAAATGCTCATTTCAAAATGACTTGCAATGTCAAAAAATTGAAATAATCTGCCCATCATGACAAGGAAAATACTAGGTAGTATTTTCACACAATGAAATACTGTACAGTCAAATAAACATACTAGATGTACAAACAACAACAGAGAGAAAACTCAGAAACACAATGTTAAATAAATCAAGCTGGTTGCAAAAGGATTCATGCAATATGATATCTTTTTTAGAAAGCTTTAAACATATAAAATAATACTGTATACTGTTTCTGCACAAATGCATATGTAGGAGGAGCATAAAAGTATAAGCAAGGGCAGACTAATTTTAAACTCTTGCCTTAGATAAGAGAATATGTTACTGGAGGTTTAATGTTCAGTTACTTATGGGGTTGAATTTTATTTGAAATGTTTTGTTTTTTAAACCAAGGGAAACATTTATAAGTTTTTGGTTAAATGATGTATATTTTTCTATGCCTGAGCATTTTATTGATGAAAAGGAAAAATAATCTTATGCTATTTTGTATGTTTTTAAGTGTACATTATATGCAGATGTCTATGTGGATATATACATATATCTGTATACACAAAATATATAGCTTAGTTTTATACTTAATTCCCTCAATGATTTGCTTGCTTGTTTTCTACTATTTATTTATGTTGTACTATGTAGATCATCAATGTTCTGATAAATTCTGAGTGATTCATTTTATTACAGTATTCGTCCTTCCCATTTTACTTTTATTCTTCTAGCAATGGACAGATAAATGTCTTCTGTTCTTCTACTCAACCTCCTGTAGACCTATGCAGAAATTTTCTTTGTGGTATGGATGAATCATAGAGTGTGCACATAGGTAACTTCCATGCACACTCCCAGATATTTCTAAATCAGATAGCCCCAAATGGCGTCTCATTTTACACTTCTACCAGAAATGAATAAGGGATTATATCTTTACACAATCATCTCCCAGTCTGTCATTGGTTAACAAAATCGACAGCATTCTTTACTAAACAGAAATTTTAAAATACAATATAACAAAATTAATTAATTCATTTTTAGCTCATACTATTTTATTTTATTTTTTCATATCTGGTTAAGCAAGTTTGCTCTTAGTCCAGGGTCACAAGAACCCTCTTGGCTGAGGACTAAGTGTTCTAAAGGTTCTAGCAGGGAATTTCAGCACCTTGAATGCTCTTGGTCAAAGAACTATTCTCCTTTCTCTGAGAAGGTGATCCTCCTCAACCACAGAGGCAGTTTCAGGAAGAGTGCCCATGGAGGCTTGAAAGGGAGAGTCACATCTAGGCAGCCAGAGCACACATGTTGCTAACTGGACAATCAATGAACTGTGAGCTGTCCCAGACAAGGCGTCCTAACATGCGGTTGGGAAAGCTGAAGGCAGAGCTTGACTTAGCAACACATGACTCAACTTTCCCTTTCTGCACCTCCGAGTTCCCATGTGTAATATGGAGGGATGGACAATATTATATCTAGTATTCCCTTACGCTCAAACTGTTCGTGATAGAGTTATTTTTACTAACTGATAAATTTCATCCTTCCATAGCTGTAGGAATCAGGTTTGGTGATATCAGCTTCCCATGTGCTCTACAACAAGCCAATTACAAATCAAGGTCATCTCAGTATCTAGGTGGTTCCATGTTAAACTGTTCACCAAGTATATTACTTTAGCTTAACTGCCATATAGATTAATTCTCAAACTTCAATAATTTCATTCAACAGAAACTCAATCTCACCTAAATAAAGTCCAATCGAGTGTTTCTGGTAGGGAGACTTTTCAAGCAATCACTCAAGGACTTGGACTTTTCTCATATTGTATGTCTCCCCTCCTTTAGGTTCATGATGCTCTCTCTGGCCACCTTCCAGACAGGAAGAAAGAGCAGAGGATCACTGTGAGAGGACTTTGAGGATCAAATCCTGAAGTGGTACATGTCCCTACTCTTCATAGTCTCTTTGCTGGAACTGGGTCCTGTGGCCCTACTGGCAGAGAGGAAGGCTCTGAAACCCAGTCTAGGCCTGTGTCTAGAAGAAGAAGAAGAAGAAACACCTTTTGAAGAACAGAGAGCAGTCTCTGTCATACCAGGAGTACCTGTCACATACCTGTAGAACAAAAATCAGTAACATTTTAATTATTGAAACAATGTAACAACTTTAAGCACAGTTTCATAACCAGGAGTGAATCACCCATAATTTCATACCTGGAACAAAATATCTGTTAGTATAATGCACCTTTACATAGCTGTAATCTTAAAGGGCATGTACTTCCTTCTTTGCTTTCTTTTTTTTCTTCATCCTTTCCCTCGCTCCCTCTCTCCCTTTATCCCTTCCTTCTTTCTTTTCTTCCTTTCTTTCTGATTTTCTAACTTCCTTCTTTAAACATTTCTTGATCGTCTGTGGGTCTGGACAGCAATATGGAGATCAATTAGGCACAGCATTTTAAATTTGCCCTCAAGAAGTTCCACTAGTGTAAGAGTAGACAAGGAACCAATTATTACAATAGTGGGACAAGTGCTGTGATAGAAATAAATACAGAGTACTGTGGCAGTCCTTACCCAGAAAAAGATGTCTAGGGTAGATGGTATCTGAACTGAGAATTAAGGAATAAATAGAAGATAGCATGGCAAAAAAAGCTCAAGAGTGTTCCATTCTTTGAGAATGGGGCATTGAGATAGAACCTGGAGACGTGAGATAGAACTGTGCATCCTGGAAATTGCACATAGTTCAGATTGATTGGGAAATAGAGTGTGGATGGGAAGTGGTGAAAGCTGAGTCAGTAGAGTTTGATGGGGGTCAAATTGTGAAAGAGCGTGAGCTCTGCTAG
Source organism: Symphalangus syndactylus (assembly GCF_028878055.3). Classification (NCBI taxonomy): domain Eukaryota; kingdom Metazoa; phylum Chordata; class Mammalia; order Primates; family Hylobatidae; genus Symphalangus; species Symphalangus syndactylus. The sequence goes on from NC_072426.2 coordinate 88,407,180, forward strand.
GGAAATGATATTTTAGCTTAAATACAAGAAGAGCCATTGAATTATTTTAAGCATAGGAGAGATCTAATCAGAACTCTGCTTGAGAAAGATAACCCTGGTTGCTGTGTGAAATAATACACCAGAGGAAAACAAAGTTGAAGCCAGGAGACCAGTTAAAAAACAAAATTCATAATTTATATGAGATATGATGATAGTTTGACTTAGGCTGTGATTGACATTGTAGAGTAACATATCGCATTCAAGAGATGTTTGGGTGATGAAACCAAGAGGGCTTGGAAATTGATTGGATATGAGGCATTAGAGGAATATGTTGGGGCTAGATCCCAGGATTCTGGTTTAGATAATTGGATAGACAATTAAAGCAGAAACTATTGAAGAAGGGGAGAAGATAAAGAGTTTTGATTTTCATTTCAATTCTAAGGTATTCTTGGAAATATAAGTAGAGGATGCTGATGGGGGTTGGTTATAAAGCAAATTCAAGAGTGAGACTTACACTGGAGTTAAGATACATAATCAGATCTATAAGAATAAAAGAAAGAAGTTGTTCAGGGACTATGTGTACAGTATGAAGACCAACATATAAATGAAATATAAAAGAACAAAAGCTGGCAATGGAGTCTGTGAAAGAGTAAACAAAAAAATGAGGAATAGAACAAGAGCATGAAGTCACAGAAACCAAGGGAAGAAAATTTTAGATGCAGATAAAAGATCAAGGAAAATAAAGGTAAAAATGTGTCAATTAGATTTGGTATTAAAGAAGGCATTAGTACCTTTTTGCATACACTTTTATGGCTACATGGCAAGGAATCAGATGACTGGAATCAGGAAGTGAATAGAAAGTGAGAAATGAAAAGGGCTGTCAATAAGGGAAAAGATAGGACATAAGCTCTAATGTTTGTTTGAAGTTTTTTTTTTCTTCCAAAGCTGGGAAAGATTTAATAAAGTGTGAATGCTTTTAAGGAAAAGTTTGTAGAGAGAGATTTTTTGGCAATAGTAGAGCAAATCATGGAGAAGTAATTGATAGGATGAGGTCCCAAGAAAGCAAGAACACTCCTGGAGGAAGAAGCTTTCCATTTTAACAGGCAGCAACAAAGAGCAATGAATCAGGATGAGTCTACAGTTGTCAGTTTATAGTGGAAATTGTTGGTAGAGCTCATGGCACAACTCCTATTTTACTTGTGACAAAAGCTTAACTGCTGAGAGCAAACAGGGTGGTGGGATCAGCTATTATTTTTAAATGGAGAAATTTAAAAACCACAATTGTGAAGTAAAATCTTTCAAGAAAGATAGAAGAGGAATACTGGGTAGTGCTGTGCGCCTCTTTGAAGTCAGAGCTGATGCAGTGACCACCATGCCAAGGGCTGCTTCGGGGCTTTCTCCCACAGTGCTCATTGAGCTATGTGAGAAGGCAAAGACGGAAAATAGGTGAATGACAGCACACATGTCACGCGAGTTTGGCAAAAGGACAAGTGAGGCAAGCGTAGCAGCAAAAGAGTGAAGAAAATGCTCAGCCAGAAAACCTAAGCTGACTATGAAAGAAGGAAAACAGTTCCACAGACTGGAAAGTTGCATGAGATAGAGATTAAGTGACAGTAATTAACTGACTAAGATAAGAAGAAGAAAAAATGGTAATATCCTGAGCATGAATGTTTTACTTTACTGTGACATAAAGAGTCCATAGAGATCTACATAAATATTTGTTGAATGATGAATGGGTGGATTTTTCTGTGTGCACATATAAACTTTCACCTCTTATTATACACCTAGGTTGCTTTTATTTTCAATTTGTTTTTGAAATTATCAGTGCAGTAGAGTTTTTCTTTCAGAGTGTACAGTTCTATGCTTTTAAAATTAACATACATTATTTTTAAAGCAGTTTTACATTTACATAAAAATTGAGCAGAAAGTTGAGTTTCCATATACTACTTCTCTCCCCCATACCCTGCACACAGTTAACATCTTGCATTCATGTGGTACACTTGTTATTGTTAACGAACCAATATTGATGTATTATTATTAATTAAATTCCCATATTTTACATTAGGGTTTACACTTTGTATTACACAGTTCTATGGGTGTTGACAAATATAAATGTGACGTATCTACCATTATGATCTCATACAGAATAGTTTCACTGCCTTAAAAGTCCCCCGGGCTCCACCTACTCATGCCTACCTTCTTCTCATCCACCCTTTTCCTAGCAACCATCCATCTCTTTATTGTCTCTATAGTTTTTTCTAGTTCGAGGTCATATAGTTAAAATTGTACAGAATATGGGCTTTGCAAACTGACTTCTTTAACTTAGTACTATGCGTTTAAGATTATTCTATGTCTTTTTTGTGGCTTGATAGCTCATATAAAAAAATCTGAATAATATTCCATTGTATGGATGTATCATAGTGTATCCATTCACTTATTGTGCCTTGGCTGCTTCTAAGATTTGACAGTTCTAAATACAGCTGCTATAAACCTCCATATGCAGATATTTGTGGGACATTAGTTTTCAAATAATTTGGGTAAATTTACTTGGTGATTGCTGGATTGTATGGTAAGATGATGTTTAGCTTTGTCAGAAATCACCAGACTGTCTTCCAAAATGCTGAATCATTTTGCAAATCCCACTATCAAGGAATGGATGTTTCTGTTGCTCCATATCCATGTGAGCATTGGATGTTGTCAGAGTTTAAAATTTTAGCTATTCTGATAGGTGAGTAATGGTTTATCATTGTTATTTTAATTTGTAATTCACTAATGACATGTGTTGTTGAGTATCTTTTCGTATGCTATCCGTAAATCTTTGGTGAATTACCGGTTCAGATCTTTTGCCCATTTTAGTTGAGTTGTTTGCTTTCTTATTTTTGAAGTTTAAGAGTTCTTTGCATATTTTGTATACCAGCCATTGGATAGCTGATAGGCAATTTTTTTTTCTCAGTCATTCTCCTAACAGTGTCTTTGACAGAGCAGAAGTTCTTAATTTTAATGAAGTTCAGCTTATCCAGTTTCTCTTCATGGAGTGTGCTTTTGTGTTACATCTAAAAAGTCACCAAACCCAAGGTCACCTACATTTTTTCATGTGTTATTCTCTAGAAGTTTTATAGTTTTGCATTTAGGTCTTTGATTCATTTTGAGTTAATGTTTGTGCAAGGTGTAAGGCCTGTGTCTATATTCATTTTTTTTGTATGTGGATGTCCAGTTGTTTCACCACCATTTGTTGAAAAGACTGTCCTTTCTCCATTGAATTGTCTTTGCTCTTTTGTCAAAGATCAGTAGGCTATGTTTATGTGAATTATTTCTGGGTTTTCTATTCTGCTCCATTGATTGGTCTATTTTTCTTTTTGCCAGTACCACACTGTCTTTACTACTGTCATTTCTATGAATTTGAATACATGTGTAGATCTATGTAACCACTACCATAATTAACATACACAACCATTCTGTTATTGTAAAACAATTCCCTCACGCAAATTCTTTATACTCTACCTCTCACTCACACACAGCCTCTGACAACCTCTGATCTGTTTTCATCACAATATTTTTTTTTTCTTCTGGAGACTACTGTATGAATGAAATCATATAATACATGACTTTTTGAGACTGGCTTGTATCACTCGGCATGATGCTTTTGAGATTTTTCCATGTTCTTGCATGTATCAGTGATCGTTTCTTGTTATGGCTGAGGGATACCCACACTGTATGAATGTGTCACTATTTGTTTATTTGTTTTCTAACTGAGAAACATTTGGGTTATTTCTAGTTTTGATCAATTAGTAATAAAGACATATAAGTATCCATGTATAGATTTTTGTGTGTTAACGTAAGTTTTCATTTCTGTAGAGTCAATACCCAGGAGTGAGCTGCTAAGCCATATCATAAGCATATGATCACTTTAGAAGAAGCTACTTAACCATTTTTCATAGCAACTGCATCATCTTACATTCCTATTAGCAGTGTGCAAGAGTTCCAGAAGCTCCACATCATTGACAGGAATTGATATTGACAGTAGTTTATAGTCTGGACATTCAGTATGTGGCAGTGATATTTCATCATGATCCTAATTTTTCATTTAGTCACTGATGATGCTGAACATCTTTGCCTGTGATTATTTGACATCCATGTTTTTTCTTTGGTGAAGTGTCTGTCAACATCTTGCGCCCATTGGGAAAAAACGTGTTGTTTGTTTTTTTACTGTCAAGTTTTCAGAGTTCTTTATTTACTACCAGTACATGTCTTTTGTCAGATACGTGTTTGTAAATATATTCTCTCAGTCTACAGCTTGTCTTTTCATCCTTCTGATAATGTCTTGTGCAGAGAAAAATTTGTTAAGTTTGATGAAATCCCATTTATCATTTTTGTCTTTTATGCTTCAGGCTTTTGTTGTCGTATCTAAGAATTCTAATTCTCTGCATAGCCCTAGGTCCTGAAGAGTTTTTCCTAAATTTTTAGTTTTGCACTTTACATTTAGAGGTATGATCAATTCAGAGATAATTTTTATATGAGGTATGAGATGTAGGTTAAGGTTTATTTTCTTGTCTGTGTATGTCAGATTGTTCTATCATCATTTGTTGAAAAGGATACTTTTATTCATTGAATTGCTTTTGTAGCTTTGTCAAATATAAATTGGCCACACTTGTGTGGGTTAATTTCTGGACACCTCTCTGTTCCATTGATCTACATGTTTGATCCTCACCAATAGCACATAGTCTTGATTACTATAGATTTATAGTAATTATTAAAATTGGACAGTATAATTTCTCAGAATGAATTTATATTTCTTTTTCAAAATTACTCTAGTTATTCAAATTTCTTTGCCTTTCCTTATAAATTTTAGAATCAGCTTGTCTATACAAAATATTCTGCTGAAATTTTGGTCAGTACTGAATTCATTTACAGATCAAATTGGGAAGAATTAATATCTTTCCTATATTAAATCTTGCAATGCCTGAACATGGTATGTCTCTCCATTTATTTAGGTCTTCTTTAATTTCTTTCAACAGTACTTTATAGTTTTCAACATACAGATTCTCTATTTGATTTTTTTCCAGATTTGTGCCAAAGCGTTTCCATTTTTATTGGAGTTATTGTAAATGGTATTGTTTTGGCTTTAATTTCTGGTTTTAATTGTACATTGTTAGTATATAGAAAAAAAGGTTAATTTTTCAGTATTGACTTACTTTTTGCAACCTTGTCAACTTTATTATTTTAGACATTTTTTACTTGTGTACATTTATGGGGTACAAGTGTAATTTTGTTACATGGATAGATTGTGTAGTGTATCCATCACCTGAATAACATATATTATACCCATTAAGTTATTTCTTATTGTCTATGTCCTCCTAGTTCCTCACTTTTCTAAGTCTCAATTGTCTACCATTCCACACCCTATGCCCATATGTACACATTATTTAGCTCCCACTTAGAAGTGAGAACATGTCGTATTTGTCTTTCTGTTACTGACTTGTTTTATTTAATGGCCTCCAGTTCTATTCATATTGCTGCAAAAAGATATGATTTTATTCTTTTTATGGATGAATAGTATTCCATTGTATATACATACCACAGTTTCTTTATCCAATCATCCTTTGATGGATGCTAAGTTGATTCCATAGCTTTGCTATTGTGAATAGCGCTAGAATAAACATAGGTGCAGATACCTTTTTGATATAATGATTGCTTTTCCTTTGGGTAGATACCTAATGATGAGATGGCTGTATCAAATGGTAGTTCTATTTTTTGTTCTTTGAGGAGTATCCATACTGTTTGCTAAAGTGGCTGTACTAAATTACATTCCCACCAACAGTGTATAAGCACTCCCTTTCTCTGCATCCTCTCCAACATCTGTTATTTGTTTTTTTCTTTTTGTTCTCTGGGATTTTCTGTACAGACAAGCATGTCCCCATGAATAAAGACAGTTTTATTTATTCATGTCTAATTTATTTCTAAAAAATAATTTCTGTTTCTTACCTATTGCATTGGCTGAAATTCCAGTACTATGTCGAATAGGGATAGTGAGAAAGGATTCCTTATCTTTCCTAATCTGAAAAAGAAAACATTCACACTTTCATTATTAAGTATGATAGTAGCTGTAGATTTTGTTCGTAGATACCTTTTATCAAATTGAGGAAGTTCCTTTCTGTTCCTGGTTTGCAAAGAATTTTTATCATAAACGAATGCTCAATTTTGTCAAATTATTTTTCTTCATCAATTGATCTGATAATGTATTTTTTCTTCTTTGAACTCTAAATGTGATGGATCACATTGATTGCTATTCAAACATTGAACCAAGTCATATTTCACTGGGATAAATTCCATTTGATCATGATGGATTATCATTGTCATTATGATGATTTTTATATAGCTTCATTAAATTTATTAATATTTTGTTGACAATTCTTGCATCTTTTAATGCAAGATATTGGTCTGTAGTTTTCATTTTTTTCTACGTCCTGCTTTAGTTTTGGTACAGAGTGATGCAGGCTTCATGAAATTGAGTAGACAAAATTTTTTATTCTATTATTTGAAAAACATTTTTGACACCTGATGTTATTTTTTAAAATATTTGATATAACTACACTGGGAAACCATCACAGATTGGAAGTTTTTTTTCAGGAGACTCTTGAGCTACAAATTCAAATTATTTAATATGTGTAAGAAGATTTGTCTATTTCATCTCGTCTGAATTTGTAGTTTATAGTTTTTGAGGAATTGCATCATTTCAGATAAATTATTGAAGAGAGTGCCTAGAGTTGAGCTGGTTATTCACTCTCTATTCTTCTTATATGTATGTCATTTTTAGTGAGAGTACTTCTTTCATTTCTACTGTTGGTAATTTATATCTTTTCTTTTTACAATCTCGATATTTATCAATTTCATTTATTATCTCAAAGAACCAGCTTTTACTTTCATTGATATTTAATATTTGTTGTTTGAATTTTACTCTTATCTTTATTCTTTTCTTCTTCAAACTTGCTTTGAATTTATTTTGCTCTGTTTCTTATTTTTTAAGTTAGAAGCATAGAATATTGATTTAAGAACTTTCTTCTTTCCTAATTAATAAATGCATTTATTGCTGTGAATTTCAGTTTAATCACTTCCTTAACTGTACACAACATCTTTGATCTGTTTGTGCTTTTATTTTCTTTAAGTTCTATTTTTTTTTCTAATTTATCTTGGAACTTTCTCTTTGACTCCCAGATTATTTTAAAGTGGGGTATGTAATATGCAGATGTTTGCTGATTTTTCAGTCATCTTTCTATTATTGATGTCTAGTTTAATTCCATGAAAGTCTGAGAACATTGTAGAGTTTAATTATTTTAAACTTCATAAAGTTTTTTAAATGATTCAGATTATGGAGTATCTTGGTAAATGTACCATGTGGACTTAAAAAGAACGGGTATTCTGCTGTCATTGAGTGTAGTGTTCTATAAACATCAATTATATGCAATTGGTTGATAGTTTTATTCAATTCTTCAATGTCCTTGCTGACTATCTGCCTTCTAGTTCTCTATGTTACTAAGTGATATGTTGAAATCTCCTAATATAATCACAAATGTTTGTATTTGTCCTTTAATTTCTGTCAGTTTTGCATATTTAAGCTCTGTTGTTAAATACACATGCATGTAGGATTGTTATTGTTATTTCATATGCAAGGACTCCCTGTAATTTTCTCTGCTCTGAAATGTCCTTTTCTCATATTACTATAGCCAATCAGGCTTTTGTGGGTTAATGTTTGCATGGACATAATTGTGTATCCTTTTTCTTTTCATTTACCTATTTTGTTATCTTTGAAGTGAGTTTATTGTAGACAGCGTATAGTTGAGTCATTTTTAAAAATCCATTCTGAAAATTTCTCTTAATTGCTGTGTTTAAGATTATTATTAACAGATTTGTATTTAACTCTACTATTTTATCGTCTGCTTTCTGTCACTTCTATTCGTCATTTGTTTCTCCTTTCTTGTTTTCACTGAGCGACATTTAAGTTTCTTTTATTCTGTTTTAATTGATCAATTATGGTTTTTACTTTATCTGTTTATTACTGGCTTCTCTCATAATTAAAATATATACACTTTCTTTTTTATAAACTTCTAAGAATTTTAGTACATTATATAGAAAACTTAGCATCACATAGGTCCCCTTCCTTCCTTTACGTTATAGTTTTCATATTACAACAACTTACATTAAAAACGTTATCAGATGAATGTTATAATTTTTGCTTCAAACATGGAATAAATTTTAAAAACCAGAGAAGAGGAAAATAGCCTATTATATTTACCAAGATTATCCTTTATTTCTAAAATTCCAATGACATGCATTTTAAATCTGTTATTGTCACACAGATCTCTGGGGCTCTCTTCATTTTTTCCCTCTCTGTTTTTGCTAATAAGCCCATCCAATGAGTTTTACATTTTGGTTACTATACTTCTCAGTTCTAAAATTTCTATTTGATTCTTCCTTTTATATGTTATTTATTTGTTGACCTTCTGTTTTTCCATTTTTTTCAAGAGTGTTTACATTGCTTCTCAGGCCCTTCGAATAATAGATGCTCTGCAATCTTTATCGGGTAATTCCAACAGCTGTGTCATCTTGACATTTGTGACTGTTTATTGTCTTTTCTCATGCAAATTGAAAGTTTCTTGTTTTTTTTTTCCCCCTTGGCAAGTAATTTTGGCTTAATTCCTGGATATTTTGAATATTATGTTTTGTACTCTGATTCTTATCTAAATTCTATGGCAAATGTTGATATGGTTCTCTTAGTGGCAAGGCAACCTGAATAGGTTCAGACTACAAGTTTCAACTTGCCTTCTATGGGCTGTGAATTCAATCTCAGTTCACTGCTCAGTGCCTCACAGTGCTATTCAGATTTTGCCCACATGTGTGCCACCCTGTGGTGGATTTGAGACTTGGTCAATGATCTGGTTATTAGTTCTGTCTTCTAAATCTTTATATGCTCAGTAGAATCAGATCCATGCATGTGCAGACTGAAAGTGAACCCAGGATTTCTTAAACTACTTTATGGGGGATGTCTTCTTGGTGTCCTCCCTCTTCACAGTCTCTCAGGTAAAGTACATCCAGTGGCTTTTTACAGACTCCAAAGGGTCCCTAGCACTCCTGTTTTTGGTCCTCCAGAGAAAGTGTTGTGACTTTACTTTTTCTGCCCTGCCATGCACTTCCATGACTACACCTTGTCTGGGGTCAAGTGGAAAGATGATATATGAGGAAAAAGGCAATGGTAGCTCTCTTCACACTCCTGGGTTCCCAACCCCACTGAATAGCGAGGCTTCTGCCACTGCTGCTGTGATATTACTTGAAGGATAAACAACAGCAGCACAACATTGACAAGAGAGTATTTCCACATTCCTTTTGAGATTTCAGAGTTCCTTTCTCACCTCCTGGCACCAGAACAGGAGAGTTTTTCTGGGAGGCCTCTCTGTTTGTGCCAATGACCACCTCTTGGTTTCAGTTTGAATTGCATTCAGCCTAGGGGATAGCGTCGGGAAAAAATGCATAAACTCACCACCATTTGGTGATGCTTTGAATTCTGGTCTTCTTTCCAACCCATTTGCTACTATTTACTTTTCACTGTCCTAAAATATCTCCTCCATATATTCTCTCCTGATTGTGTAGTCACAGCAATGGGAAAGACAACAAAAACATAGTTACTCCAAAGGACACAGAACTGGAATATATCCATTACGGTTTTTCTTTTCTTTTTTTTTTTTTTTTCCTTTTTTTCAAGTTTTTATTTTGAACTAATTTAAGACTCACAGAAATTGCAAAAATAATACTGGAAGTTCCTGTGTGTGCTTTCCCTAGCTTTCCCCAATGATAACATCTTATATACAAGAGTAACATTTTCAAAACCAGAATTAATAGTGTTACAACACTATTAATCAAACCATAGGAATTATTTGACTTTCATCAGCTTTTGTTGGTGGTGGTGATGTTGATGATGATGTATGGTACTATGGAATTTCACATGTGTAAATTTCTGTTGACACCACCACAATCAAGATATAGAACTCTTCCAGCACTACAAAAAAAACTCTCTCATGCTGCTATCTCTGTATAATCACACTCTTCCTCTGATTCTAACCCCTGGTAACCATTGATCTGTTCTCCATTATTGTGACTTTTTCATTTCAAGGTTACTCTATAAATGGAATTATACAGTATAGCCATTAGTTTTTAACAGAATCTGATCTTTGGCATCTTGTGTTTTATTGCTATTAAACATTCAGACATTTAGCAATATTCCTTCAATGGGACAAGGACTGTAAAACACTGTACCTTAAGTCCCTCTGACAAGTACAGGAGTTGAAAAAAGACTTATTATAGTATAGGATATATTCATTGACTAGGTTCTGTTAAAGGATCACATACCTCATTATTGTTCATTTCTGAGAGCCCAACTGCTGGCCTGTTGGAGTCAGAGAAAAACTAGCTTTCACTGGACTCATGGCTTCAGGTCACAAACTATGACGAGGAGACCACGCTTGTCTCCTCTCTTTCCCTGTCCCCCTGTGCCACCTCCATGAGTGTGAGGTCAGGAGAACAGTGTGTTGGCAGACCACAGTGGAGCTGTTCAGAAAAGGGCACATTTAAACACACCTATTATCTCCATGCCTTTGTCAACAAAATATTTCAATTTCTGATGACTCTCTCTGTGTTCCTAGATTCATTTTAGGTGCAGCAAAACAGATTGTTTCTTTGTTTGCTTTTCTATTTGCTCACGGTTATTACTTCCCCCTGAATGGTTCATCATAGTAGCAGTCATAGAGTAATCATCTGGCAGTATATTATTATTTATTATGTATCGAGTGCCATAAAGACTCATAAAGCTTACCAGTGCCTGTAAGGATACCAGCCATTGGCTGCAGAGCACACAGCTGTACTTAGGCACTTACTAGAGAGATGCAGCGGGAGGTCTGAAGATGAGGCAGGCAGTTCCGGGGAGCAATTGATTCCTTCCAGCTTCACCCTAGCAGAGGACACGGTTGCAGAGCTTAGGAAGCTCCATGCTGTAAGGACACAGAAGAGGAAGTGAACAGAGTATGCATTTTTAATGTGGGTTTCATAGGCGAAGGTGGTGGTGCCTATAATAGTAGGAGAGGGAGCAAGACTCCTTTAGTTATAAAAATACAACTCTGATTCTCATATATTCTGAATGAGATTCTGTAGTCTCATTCAGAGAGGATACGGAATGAAAGCAGGAAGGCAAAGATCACTTACATTTATTATCTATGTGCCAGCACTGATTTGGGCATTGGAATAGAGAGGACTGGAACCCATGGTGTGTTACAAAAAACAGACAAAAGATGAATAAATAAATATATAATGTAATGTTTAAGAAGGAGACTGAAGTTGGGCAAGAAGGTCAAGCATAAAAAGATGGTTATTTTTGATAAACCAGGAAAGCATGTTCTGAGACATGTCCTTTGAGCAGAGACCTTAATGAACTGAGGGAATGAACCATGTAAATATCTGGGGAAGGGCTTTGGATAAGAAGGAACAGCACATGCAAAGGCGCTGGTTATGCTTACTCTTGGCAAGTGAAGTGGCAGTGATCCGTCAGTGGGACTGAAGCCCAGTAGACAAAGTGGAGGGATGTGGGTGCTAAAGATGAGGTTGGAACATCAACCATGGGCAGACCATGTAGACTGTGGGGAAAATGGTGAATTTGTTCTTTGGGTGATAGCAAGTCATTGAAGGGTTGAAATGGGGAAACTGCATTAATCTGTTCATGATTTTAAAAGTTTACATTAGGTGTTGTGCTAATGTGTGGAGAATAAACAAGGATAGGTGAGCATAAGAATGAGTCTGTGTGTCCATGACAAGCACTTGCCAGGCGGACATACCCACTACATTTCATTCCTATGAAATTCTACCAATGCAGTAGATAGGTAAAAATAATCTCCATGTGACGGAATAGTCTGTGACTCAGCAACTGCTGTAGTTTACTCTTGCAATAAACAGGAAGCAGGCACTTGAACCCAGAGGTGGTTCACTTCCGATCTCTCCTTTTATCCCAGAAACAGCTTGGCTGAGGATACCTTGCTTTTGAGAGCGAGGAAGGGTCATTGCCCCTGCATTCTTGTCTCTATCCATTCTGTTTCCTCCTTGGGCGATGGAGACCAGATGTGTTTGTCTCACCCTCATGATTAAAGTTTAGATCCCATTTATCCTTCCACATTTCCATTTGCCAGTGCCCTCCCAGGTGGTATCAGAAAACATGCTGCAGTGATCAAGTGAGTATGGCCCTTGGTGAACACTTTCCTCCCCATCTGGGATTGCCACTTCCCTTGTTTAAAACACCAGACACAGGCAGAGATTCTCTTCTTAACTCTCCAACACTATCTTCCCAAGAAGTGCGATTTCCCTAGGTTTGCTCACCATTAGAGCCCAAATTCTGAAATTAGCTGGTATTGTCTGTCAGCAAAATGGTAAATAATATGCAATCTGTTAGAAAATTATGATGTTTGAGAGGCCGAGAAGGGCAGATCACCTGAGGTCAGTAGTTTGGGACCAGGCTGGACAACATGGTGAAACCTCATCTCTAATAAAAATACAAAAATTAGCCAGGCATGGTGGCACATGCCTGTAGTCCCAGCTACTTGGGAGGCTGAGGCAGCAGAATGGTTTGAAACTGGGAGGCAGAAGTTGCAGTGAGCTAAGATCGTGCCATTGCACTCCAGCCTGGGCAACAAAGCAAGACTCCATCTCAAAAAAAAAAGAAAAGAAAATTATGATGATCTCTAATCAAATCCTTGCAGTTCACACAAGGGGGCAAGGAAAGGTATGTTTTTGTAATTTTTCAGCTCAAGAAGAAGGGGGAGGAAGCTACCACCTTGTGAAATTCTTTCAGGATTGTATCATCTCCGTGATTCTTATTGTAGTGGAGAAAAAATAAAACACTTTCCCCTTTTCCTCTACTCTGTTGGGTTTAGTGGTTGGGGTATGCAAATTAAGCTGACAAAAGACAAATTAACAGGAGAAAAAACATACAAATATTATTGATATTAATATTTTTACAAGTATAGGGTTTTACGAAAACAACAAAACAACAAGGAAGGAAAACTCAAAGTATTGGGTAAAATTGTAAGGTTATATACCATTTAAACAAAAGGTGAAAAATTGTGGGGAAGTGACTACATAAAGGAAAGGGGAGCTTTGGGCTTTTAGGGGCAGTAAACTATGTGAAGGTAAATATATGACAGAACTAATGGAAGATAAGGGTTATTTTAGGGAGGTTTGGGCAGACTCATCTTGGTGCCGACTTTCCATCTTTTTCGTGACCATAAAACTTCCCTGGAGAAAGGATTTATGGTGGTCCTCATTTCTCAGAAGTTTCCGCTTTTAGTCAGATAAGGGAAGCTCCACAAAGGCTTCTTTCTGCATCTGTTGATTCGCAATTGCCTTCAGCTCAAAATTATCCATATACCAAAGTGGAATATTTTGGGGTAGCATATTCCCCTTCATTATCTTTGACTGGGGAGTAGCATGCAGCCAGCTTTGTTCAATCACTTCCGCTTGAACCTGGCTAAAAGTCATAGCAGTGCCCAACATTCTTCCTGAAAGAGGCAATATGATATAGTCAGTAAGAATTTGGCCTCTGCAGTCTAATTGCTCTGTTTAGAATCCTAGCTCTATAACTCACTATTGAGGGATTTCTAAATTATACCTTATCTAATTGTTGTGTTCAGAATCCTAGCTCTGTAACTTTGTACTACAGGGAAGTTTTTGTGTGTGTGCTTCAGTTTTATAATCTGTTAAATGGGACAAAAACCAGATGTATGTAGTGTGTGCTGGGTGATAGCTCCTGTTGCCATTAACTATATCAAGGACGAGCCTGGGCTGGCTGCCCTGGCTGCTTTCTCCAAGCTCATGAGCCTGAGGGAACTTAGTGCAGTTGTTTTTAAATACTGGCTGCCCATGTCAAGAAGAAAAAGAGCTGCCCGAGGCTGATGTTGCCTCCTGCCCTTGCCCTCTCTATTGCGGTTTTTTTTTTTTTTAACCTCCTTCTTGGGGACATACTCCTGTCTCAGAAGGGCAAATGTGCTTTCTTCCTGGGGGCAAAGGCTTTCTTTATTCTTCTCCCTCCTGGGCTCTGCTCATAATGGCACTTCACAACTGTTCCTTCATCAGTACATTCTCCGGGCATCTGCAAATCCCAATCAGCCAGGAAGATTTTCCAAATTCGCTGTGAAGTTTGTATATGAACAAATGCTCTTTTTGACTATGAGCCTTATCAGCCTATTGATGCCCCTCTGGAGGTTCAGGCATGCCTCTTTATTTTCCCCTGGATGGAAATAAGGTATAATTTAGAAATCCCTCAATTTACTTTTTTCACTTTTGATAGAAACACAGACCTGATGAAAATGTCCCCTATTTTTATTACCTATCAATCTTTCCAATGGAATTAATAGAGAGAAAGGTAGTTAAACCCTGTGCTCAAATTGCACTATCTTACCCAAAGTCCTATGAAAGAAAAATTTTGTTACATATTTTAAATGATATGGAGTGCATATATCCCCTAGATAAACCTTGGAGTCTCTAGGTTAAGTCTTCCTGTTTGAATGTATCCACTTTCCCAGAGCAGGCTCAGGTGGACTCTGGAATTTGCAGGAGGCAGTAAATCACTTCTTACGTATACCAGGGACAGTAGCTCGTTTTTAATCTTCACTCTGACCAAGCTCTGGCCCTGACACAGGATCTCAGGCATGAGATGGGTGTCTGCCTTGGGCTCTGCTCTTGCAGAGTCACTATTCTGCAGGAAGCAGCTTTGCTTCTCATGCCCAGGAGCACCTGTGCAGCAGCTCACTTTTCAGGGCCCTGGAATGTAAATCTCGTGAAGACAGGATCTGGGCACGTTCTGTTCTTTGCTGTCTCTCTCATACCCACATCAGTGTCTGACACATGGTAAGTGCTCAGCACTTACTGAAAAATGAATGAGTACAATCAGGAATGATGGCCTAGATACTTTTCATCTTGTGTTTTGTGAAGGTGTTGTTTGCCCATAGCACATGGAAGATTTTAATGAATTTTTTCACCTTTAGCTATGACAAACTGTGTTATATAGTTTAATATAAATGGATAATTTAGAAAAAATTATAAATCAATCTATAAAGAAATTAACATCTGGTTTTAATTAAGAACTTTCTTGCCTATCAGTCTTCTCAATAACTGTGTACTCTGGTCCTTGTGAAACTGAAGGCTGACCTGATTAAGCTAGCCAAACTTAACCTGCCTTGCTTGCTTTTAACTGCTTACTTCTAGTTGATCTTAAACCCTTATAGCTAAAAGTCATGTAGCCAAACAATATGTAACTCAACTCTCACTAGCTTCCTTACAGATAATGTATCTGATGTGTATGTCACTATGGTAACAGTTGCTTTAACTTGTTTTTCGGGAGCTGGGGGACAGCTCTTGTCTGGTTTCAACTGATTGAGACCACCGACCCTTCAACTGGGCCTGCACAAATGCCTAAAAGGTTATCTTTTGGCATCAGAGGGACAAAACTCCTTCCTCAGATCATGCTAATGAACATGCGTCCTATGAAGAGTCATGACCCCCAGCTACACTTGCAAAGACCATCAATTACATCATCTTTCCCCACTGCCAATCACTTTTCCCCATGCTTGGACCACCTTAATCCTCTATCCCATAAATATCCCTAAAACCCCATCTTCAGGGAGACGTACTGGAGACATGTTCTCCCATTTCCGCACTTGGCTGCCTCATGAATAAACTCCCTTTTGTAAAACTTATATCAGTGATTGGCTTGCTGTGTGTGGGCAGAATAAGCCTGGTTTGGTATCACTTATCAATCTAACAGTCCATGGACAAATGGTGAGTGCTCACTCTAATCAAATGGGGCTTGGCAGGCTTTATTATATAACCTAGCAGCTCAATGAAATTATTCTGTCTAATTCAAGGAAACTTTGAGTTGGTATACATTCCTCTTCAGTCTTAGTGAGATACTTCAGAACTTGGGTTTGGTTCAACCTCAGAAGCTCCTATTTTTCAATGATGTTAACTCAAGAAAATTGCTGAGAAATCCCAGTTTTTATCTGATTTCTCCTCTGCTTCTGTTACTTTGTCTCCTTTTATTCAACTTCCCAGGATTCCTTGCCTAGGGATATCAATATCCTTCTGAAGAACGCTCAGGAGAGCGGTACATGAAGGAGGAGACAGAGCAGAAAACAATTTTTCTGTAGAGATGTACCTGTGGTGGACAGAATTTCTAAAAATGGCACTCAAGATTCCATGCTGGAACCTGTGACTGTGAAAAGATATTATTCCTGTGGCTCTGTTATGTTATATAGCACAGGTGATCTTGAAAAAGGGAGATTATTTGGGTTGACCCAATCTAACCATAAGTCCTCAAATGCACAAAGCTTTCTCTGGTGTGACAGAGATTCTTTGCTTGACCAAACATTAGTCAGACTCCTGAATCTTCTCCCAGGCCCATCTATGCACTTCCTTATAAAATCCACTTTTAGCAAGAACCCTGCTTAGTGAATTTAGCAAGAACTCCCCACCCTCGATATCTGATTGGACTCCTCATCCTCCACCATCTCCCAGGTGATGTCTGAACATCCTGGACTGTCTTCAGCAAGAATCCTGTTAAGTCAGTTCTTCCAGAATTTCCCTTACCCCTGATGTTTCCTCTTCGTAATTTTTCATCCACTATTCCCACCCTGCTCTCTGGCTATAAATTCCCACTTGCCCATGTTGTATTCAAAGATGAGTCCAATCTCTCTTCATTAGAAAACTCATTGCTGCAGTCCCCATATCTGTTGTGATGGCCCCGAATAAAGTCTTCATTAATGTGCTTTAATAAGTGTCATTGAATAATTTTTTCTTTAACAGGAGAAGAAAGCAGAAGGCAACGTTAGATGTAAAAAGAAAGGCCTCAAAACACTGTTGCTGGTATGAAGATGGAGGTGAGCATATGAGAAGGAATGTGGGCAGTGTCTAGGGGCACACAGTGGCCCCAGCTGACAGCCAACAGGGAAAGGAGGACCTCAGTCCCATCACCACAGGAGCTAAATTATGCCAACACCCTGAATAAGACTAAAAACTATTTATCTCCCAGAGCCTCCACAAAAGGGCCCAGCTTGCTCACATCTTGGTTTCTGTCCCATGAGACTCTGAGTATAGAACCTAGCAGAGCCCTCCTGAACTGGACTTCTGACCTATAAAAGTGTGAGCTAAGGAAAATAAGTTTTGTTTTGTGCTGCTAAACCTCCAGTAATTTATTTTTTTATTTTTAATTAATTAATTAATTACTTTATTTATTTATTTAGACTGAGTTTCATTCTTGTTGCCCAGGCTGGAGTGCAGTGGCACGATCTCAACTCACCACAACCTCTGACCCCCGGGTTCAAGTGACTCTCCTGTCTCAGCCTCCTGAGTAGCTGGAATTACAGGCCTGCACCACCATGCCCGGCTAATTTTGTATTTTTAGTAGAAACAGGGTTTCTCCATGTTGGTCAGGCTGGTCTCCAACTCCCGACCTCAGATGATCCGCCCGCCTCGGCCTCCCTAAGTGTTGGGATTACAGGCGTGAGCCACCACGCCCGGTCAACCTCTAGTAATTTTTTACACTAACATAAGAAAAGTAATACACATTCTTTTATGTGTAATTAAGTTCTAAACAGAATAGGTAAATGGAGTCCCCAAATATCCTACTTTTAAAAACTAAATTAGAAGGTGTACTCATTTGTGCCGTAAAAGATTCTTTACATCACAAAAGAGTGAAAAGGTCCCTTTAAATAGCACTTAGTGCAGTGTTTGTTTACAGGTCATTACTTGCTTAACAGAGGAAGATACTGAAAGCTGAAATGTTCTAAGCTATTGCTGACTAAATAGCAATCAGAAATGAAGACAAAGTATGAGATTATAATAATAACAAATGGACATCTCCACATCCATTTCAGATTTTTTTTTCATTTTACATAACTGGATGTGAAAATTCCAGAATCTACACCCAACATCGTTTCAAGCCACATCTAGCTCAGGTAGGAAACTGCAGCTCAGGAGACCTTAGAAGTACAGAGAAGAGACAAGGAATTCTTGCCTTTGGGTTTTCTCCCAACTACTTTGCCTCTTAATGATTACTAACATTGAACTTTTGACCAGAGGAGCAGAGAGGGAGAAGTATCAAGAAACTCAGGAGTTAAGGTGAAAAATCCTAACAACAAGGCTCTTGATTCTGAGAAGAGAAAAGGGGGACCCTTTGTCAGTCCTCTGCTTTCAGGACCACGCCAGGCCTATTTGACTATGACCTCATTAAATTCTGCACGAGGTGCAATTTGCCCTGACGTTTCAGGTAAATAAACCGAGGTTCCAAGATTAAAGCCAATTTGTTCAAGTTTATGAAACATTTAAATAAAGGGCAGACTCAGTTTGGTTCCCAAGCTCATGACATTTCTGTTATAAAGCTGGCTCTCCAGACATCTGCAAAGGTGGACCAGTGATGAGAAGTAACAAAATCAACGTTAGAGCAAGAGCAATTCTACCTTTGTCACAGGGACTTTAGGGCTCAGACTGGGCTGCAACAAATTCAAGATTTTGGCTAAAAGATTCCTAAGTGCTTTGATACCCCCTCCTCCTATATACACTAACAAAATTGATATTGGTCCTAATAATTAGTTTTCATAATTATCCTTAATGGTTAGACTAGGATTCAATTGATCCAGGGAGACATTAGGTGCGAGTAGCGTGTCTTCAATCAAAACCTAAGGTGGAAGTAGAGAACATACATTGCTAGGATCTCCAATTGCCCTAAATTCTAATTTTACCCTTTAGGATACTATTTAAAGTTTTAAATTTTGTTCAAACCAGGTAAACATTCTTTTACTTTCCAAAGTAATTACAGCTTGATGAATACTGAGTTATTCATCATAAGCTCAGTCTTACTATATACTTCACCTGGCATTAGGTAGGCACCCCCTAATATTTCTCAAATTAACAGTATTGGTCAGTAGCTAACTCTGGTCCTTTCCCATAACCCCATGGGTTCGATGAAGCAATCAGTCATGCACTCACCCACTCTTGGACTCATTAAATCATTAAATAATTAAAACCCTTATGGTCAGGTTTGTTAAATTTATATTCATTTCCCTCACCCTCTTGAGTGATTGTTTTTTTCTTTTTGTAGTTCAAATAAGGGTTTGGCATTTATTAAATGATTTCTATGTGGCAAATAAATTCCCATGAAGTATTTACTAATTTTGATGCTGGTCTTATGCAAAAGGTTATATTTGGTGCCAGTAGGATACTGAGCATACTGTAAACCACACATTCATGTGTTCACTTATTCATCCAACAAATATTTACTTAGTGCCAGTTGTTTGTCACACACTATGAATGCAAACACAGAGATGATTGACAGGTCTTCCATCCTTTACAGAGCCTTCAATATATGTGTGAGAGAAAGAGGAATTATAAGCAAAATATGCCTCTCTAACATACTGGGGATTTTAATTAAAGTTAAAAGTTTAAAACACAGAGGTAGACTCTGCCCCTCCTCTCTGCTTTTCCCACCTAAGGACGAGCTCCTTTACAACACACTTTCTTTTTAAAAATATATATATATATTTTTTAAATTTAAACTAGACTTTAACTTCTGTATTGCTTTTTTATTTTGTTTTAGCCTTGCACAAGGGCCATACTAACCTTCTCTGTATTGTTCCAATTTTAGTACATGTGCTGCCGAAGAGAACACAACAACACACTCAGAGACAGAGCCCATAGACAAGGGCACCAGAAGATCTAGGAGCAGATTTCAGTCTCCCCATCAATTTACCTTCCCATATTTCCCCACCCTTTGGAAGCCTGAAGATGCTTTCTTCTTTTTCTTGTCACTATGTAGGATTTATGGCTCTTTGTTAAAATATTATTTAAGCAAGGACCGTAAGCCACTGCCTTGAGAAAGAAATACTTTTGAACTGAGACCTTAGGAAAAGTCTCATCAGGAGCATCATGGGTACAGCACGTGTTAATAAAGTTCTGCTTGTTTTCCTCACTTGTTTAATCTGACTTTTGTTTTCAGGAGAGTGTCTCAACAGCATCTCTTTAAGAATCTAAAAAGGGAAAGGACAGAAATCATGTTTCCTCCTTTACAATTTGGCACCCAAGATGCGGCCCAGAGACACCCTGACTGCTCCAGGACCTACAGGTGAAATCCTGGGAGAACTGGCAGATGCAGCAGCAAAGAGTAAGATTTCTCACCAAGATCAGCTTCTCCCAGGTCTCTATCTGTGGTACCTGGCCAAGAAAGAAGGTAAAAAATTTTCCTCATCCTTCCCTTTCCAGGTTGAGATTGATAGGAGGAAAACATTTACAAATAATAATAAAATTGATTCTTTGAATCTGTGAATCTTGTAGGTTTGTTTAGGTACCTATTTAGTTATTGATCTTTAGTTTTGTAAGGATGATCTTTGTTTTCCTCGTCTCTGACTTTCTGAGTGGTTTGTCGTAGGAGGATCACAGTAAGATTCTTTTTTCATCTTGTTTTATTTCTTGGGAAGCTTGGCTTTGTAAGCAGCAAATTTATTCTGTGGTCTGTGCCACTTTGACGGCATAAATTGTCTGGCTTATGTCAGGTAGCCAGCTGGGAGTCCCACTGGGCCCAAAATGTCTGTTTGTCTAAATGTGCTGGCTCTCAGGATTTGTCTTAATTGTCTCAACCTTCATTGCCTTGCTAATAATAAAGGCCTTTACTTTCTTAGACCATCTTTGGAAAAACTTCAGATCTTGAAGGGGATTGCATTTTCGCACCCTCTTTGGGGATGTAATTTTTGTGTCTGGTTATAAGCCATAAAAAGACTTACTGATTTTAAGTTACAATTATAGTAGGTTTACTTTGGAAATTGGGACTTTTGTATCTAGAAGTATTTTTTTTTTTAAGGGATTCTTCTTTGTCTCTAGGAGATGTAAATCTTAACCATGACTTTGAAATGTCTAGGGAATTAGATAAGCAGCATTCCAACTGAGATAGGATTTGAAATAGAGTTAAAGTGCTTTGAACCAACCACAAAATTCCTTTGCTCAGTGGGTACCTTTAGCTCAGGAGAGAAACATTTCTAAAATTATTCATTTTAAACAATCAAGGTATACCTTTGATTTAAATTTTGGCTTACATTTAGAGCATGATAGGAACTTTTTTGTTTATTTTTTTTAGCCTTCTTTCGTAAGCTCAATGGAAACACATACTTAGAAAAACAAGAGAAAGAGTTCATTAAAACATTTTAAAGACAAAGAGTTTTAAACAGTGATTGCACTAGACGTCTAATAAACAAATATACCCCACCTCCAAGATTCTTTCTTTATGTAAATTTAAGAAAGGAAAAGGCAAGAAACAGGAGTGTTTGCTATTTGCCCAGCTAAAATTTGATAAAAAGATTTTAAGAGCTTTATAGTCGAAAGTCAACTTAATTAAAAGCTGATATTTAGGCTATATGTGTATGCATATATTTTTAAGACCCTTCTTCTCTATGACAACTATATGCATTTCTTCTGTTTGTCCTCTTGATATAATTTTTGCCTCTAAGACTTGTTCTTCCATTTACTTCTGTCTGTCTTTCTTTCCTCTTGCCACCCACAAAGTTGCAAGAGGAAAGATTGCAATATTGTAGACCTAAAAAAGATTTCTGACAACTCTGGGCTCCTGGGAGGAAAATAGAAAAGGCACCACAGACTCCTCTTTTGGGGAGGAATCTCTGTTTTTCCTCATGGAACCCCAAGAGTTGTGGACGGACAGGTTCCTGTCAGCTGTAAAGCTTTATTTTCTTTTACATTGAACTCTGTGATTTCTCTGGCTTTTATATGCATGCATGTGTACATTTGTAGGTTGCATGTTGTGTCTACATGTATGTATATGTCCATACATACATTTGTATATTTTCTACATGATACCAAATTAACTTAAAGATAAATGAGTGCTCATAAATTAAATAAATAAGCCCAAATATTTTTCCAGTTCATGTGACTTGAGTAAATCATTTGGGGTAAATAAGGGTAAATAAGACTAGTTTAATATTGTTGGTTTAATAGAAATAACTATGGCTTCTGGGTTTATCAGCAAAATATTCATATGTTGAGCTTTTAGGTTGTTGCTTTTCTGATACTTGCCTAATCTAACATACAATAAAACAAAAATGATTAATAGAAAATTTAACTTGAGATGATGATCAGAGTTGCCTAAAGTCTCATAAAATTTTCCAAACATAATTGTTAAAATTAAATAAAATAGATTTAAATAAAACTTTATAAGTAAAATTTTAGTAATTATAATTTTTTAATGTTTACTTTAAAAAGTTTCTCAAATCTTTTAGTAACCATACCCTTAGAGTTTTTTGCTAAGCTAAATTAAATAATTGATATTCATTGAATATCTAGATCATTTCCAAATAAGATGTATTGCTAAGATATTACTAAATATGAGTGTAAACTTTTTTACTTTAGGCTTCTTATTTCAGAGAAACAAAAGATATCTAGACCCATTAGTAAATACGTCCTGTTCCACTGAAAAATGATTCCATTAGAAAGCTTATGTTTCTGAGAATTATAAAATATGTATTCATAAATTGTTAGTATGTGACTGAGTTAAAAATTTTTTACTGCTTAGATTTTCACTATGAATTAAGATTAAGAATTAAAATTCTGACTAATATGTGGTAACCAAAACTAGAACTTAAAAAAAGAAAGGAAATAAATTACGTTTTCTCCTCTACAATTATAAGAAAAAATGATAAGTACTTCTATGCTGACGAAATTCAGAAAAGAAATGTAAACACAGAGGAAGGACCTAACAGAGATAGAAGTGGGTAGGGGAATGACGAAAGGCTCTTCAAAGGAGTCAAAGCGTAAGTGGAGTTGTGAAAAATAAATAGGAATCATCCAGGTGGATAGGGAAGAAGTGAAGGGCAAAGCATATGTGTTTGAGTGTGATATTCTAAGGGACAGATTGAGAAGCTCAGACATGGCTGACTGATGTGCGAGAACAAAGTATAAGATAGAGACAGAAAGGTCCATCTAATTCCTGGGTGCTTCAGGCTGTGCTCACACAAGGGCTGGGCAGATAACCATGGTGCCCAACAAGGTCCTGGCAGAGAAGCAAAGCTGACAGATGCCAGCTCCTGCTTGAAGTTAGGCATTGTCCCTATAGGGTGAGGATAAGCTTGCATGAAGCTAACCACTGCGGTTGGCCCAAAATGAGAGACAGGCCACAGGATGTGATGGGAAGCACTGCAGACATCTGCCACACATGGTTCATGCGTGTGACTTTGGGACTAGGTTTTCCTTGATCCCCAGACATTGCCAGAAAACCCACACAAGCCCAGGAAACCCAGCTGAGGTCAAGAAAAAGTTTGGATGGGACCTGAAATAGTCTAGCCCAAGGGCCAATAAAGTGGAGAAGGGTCAGACAAATGACTGCATTTCAGGTCCTGCTGAACTTTCTGGCCCCTAGGACCTCACTAACCTTGGCAGAAATCCAAACATGGCTTCCTTTTTGAGACAGGTAGGATCTTGACTCAAACACTGGCAATGGATTTTTGGAGAGCACAGTGGCCAGACATTGGAAGTGGATAAATCTGGCCTGGACGATGATTTCAGTAAAAGAAACCTGAAACCTTTTTAGCAGAACATACAAGGTTCAGTTTTTCTTACTCCAGACCACTCCACTCCCTATTCCACTCTGTTCCTTTAACACATTCAACTTGCTTTCCTGCCCTCAAGGCGTTTGAGTTTACCACCTCTGTTGGAGAGTAGATTATGGAACTCTAGAAGACACCAGGTCAGCCTGAGGAAGACCAAATAAAAAGAATCACAGAAAAAGAAGTCAGGGGCATGAGGGAGGCCAGGAAAAAATACTGTAACTGCCCAACGGGTTCACCTTGCCCACTGCCTAGACAGAGCCAATTTATCAAGAAGGGGATTGCAATAAAGAGTAATTCACACAGAGCCGGCTGTGCGGGAGAACACAGTTTTATTATTACTCAAATCCGTCTCCCTGAGCATTCAGGTATCAGTTTTTAAGGACAACTTGGTGGGTGAGGGGAAGTCCATGAGTCAGGAATACTGACTGGTCAGGTAGGAGATGAAATCATAGGGAACTGAAGCTGTCCTCTTGCACTGAGTCAGTTCCTGAGTGGGGTCCACAAGATCAGTTGAGCCATTTTATCGATCTGGGTGGTGCCAGCTGATGCATCAAATGCAGAGTGAGCAAAATATCCTAAGCACTGAGCTTAGGAGCAGCTTAGGGAGGGTCAGAATCTTGTAGCCTCCAGCTGCGTGACCCTTAAACCATCATTTCTAATCTTGTGCCTAATTTGTTAGTCCTATAAAGGCAGTCTAGTCCCTAGGCAAGAAGGCGGCTTGATTTTGGAAATGGCTGTTATCGTCCTTGTTTTAAACTATAAACTAAGTTCCTCCCAAAGTTAGTTCAGCCTATGCACAGGAATGAAGAAGGACAGCTTAAAGGTTAGAAGCAAGATGGAGTCGGTTAGGTTAGATCTCTTTCACTGTCTCATTCATAATTTTGCAAAGGCAGTTTCAACATGGTCACTTAACAGAGAGAGGAAGGCATAGACAGCAAGTCTGATGATGTCAGGGACTGATCAGGCAAGATGCACATTTAAAGCATCCGCTGGGTGCAGCACCGAACAAAATCAAATCGGATCTTATCTAGTGACTGTACTAGAAAAGCAATCCTTGTGGCATCACCAGGAATTTGGAAATGTAAGGACCAAGTTCAGTAGAGTCAATCTGGTTTATTTTAACCTCTTCACCAGGACTCTCATTAATGAATTTGGGATTTTGTGTACACGGTCCAGAACCAAGTCTAAAGGAAGAACACTGGTTATTTCCCATAGGTTTCTATTTCTGCTCCTTTAATGTAAAGCTTTACATCGACTTTCCCCAACTTGGGCCCAGTCTGTTCTGCACTTTTCAAGCTCCACTTCCCTCCCTAGGATACCTTCCAGTTGGTTTTGTTCAAGGCCAAGGTAATTTGAGCCATTTCTGAAAACTTTTATCAATTTCCCTATCCAGGACATTTGGCCGCTTTGCTTGACAGCTGACACAGCTTGTGTGAAGTGCAGGCTTTCCTTCTTCCCAGTTCAAGGGCATACAGGCAGAACTTCCTAACATCTGAAAATGGGAAAAAATTTGCAAAGATTACTCACCAGCAGCCTCAGGGGTGAGGGATTGTCTGATATGGTGCCTGGGGGAGTGAGAGGGCAGGTGCTCTAAAACTTCCCCTAACTCTCCTAATAAGGGTGTCATTTTTCTCCTCCCTGAGTGGGAGGGAACTGAGAATAATGAAGGAAGCTGTGCATTTGTAAAAACTTTACCCCACCCTGTCTACCCTACTTCTGCTGATTGTCTCTGTGAGATTGAGCCCATGGAATCAAAATTCTCCCAGGAGAGCCTACATTTTCACTCTCTTTTTCCCAACTATTCTTTCACGGTTGGCTTTCTGGATGAGAATGATCCCTAACATCTGTAAAATAATTTCTCTTCACATCTGGGTAAGAATCTCTTACATCTGTAGAAGGTTTATGTATTCATTATCTCCTTTGATCCTTACAACTGTCACGTATAATCATGCTAATGATGACAAAAATCATTTAATTCTTATTCTGTTCCATGTACCACCCTAAGGTTATTTACGCCACTAAATTTGATCCGTCCAAACCCTATCGTGGAGAAATTTTATTAATCCCATTTTTCAGATGTGGAAACTAAAATCTAGATATGCACATAAATGGCTCAGGCAAGGGCATCCAGCTTTTCAAGGTCATTTACTTTTTCTATTATAGAGCTGGGACCAACGATTAGGTGCCCTGCCTTATCATCTTGTGCTTGTTGTATTATACCAGATTGTTGGAAACCTAACTTACAGAACAGCATTTCCCAAACTATAATAATGTGTTTAAGAGTCACCTGCAGATTTTGTTAAATGCAGACTCCAGTTCAGTAGGTCTGCGTGAGGTCCACACATTTGCATATCAAACAAGCTCCTGCCCGAGGCTGATGCTGAGGGCCCGGGGACCACACATTGTGTAACAAGGCATTAGGAGATCCTGGCTGCAACCGTAATTTCTTCAGTCCCTATTTTGAGATTAAGAAAACACTTTCAAAAGAGACATTTTGCCACCTGATCTTCATCTTGCTAGTTCTGACCATCCTGCAAGAAACTGCTTTGAATGGACAGGTATTTAAAGGCAAAGAATGATCCCTGAGGTAAGGCTGGAGAGCCTCCAAGAATCTGCATTATGGGGTGTCAGAATTCTTCTTTCTGGGAGCTAAGAAGAGCATTGCTTACAGAGAAAAAGTCCAGGGCCCTTGGTCTCAAAGGCAGCTTTACTTCGTATGGGAGAAATATGAGGCTGAGGAAGAGATGTATTTTTTTATTCCAAAGGATGCAATTATTCTCTCAGATTATCGATGCATTACATACCCTTTGGAAATCATTTGCAAGATACATGAAATAACAAAAACACTGTTTAACTCATTCCAGAGCTCAACGTCTAGCAATAACCACTATTTATCACTGTTATGTATTTACAGTGAGTTTTTAAGCTAGATGAAGACACAAACTGGTAGATAAAACAACGGAGATTACACTGCACTTTTAGATTTATGTGCTGTGATTGGTTTAACAATCCTGTCAGAAGCATCACCCTGGGTTATTAAGGATTCTCTGTATGCGTAATTTTTGATGGTGATATAATTTTCCATTGTTTGTCCCCATCATAATTTCCTTAACTATTCCCATATTGCTGTTCCTTCAAGTTTTTTTCTAAGTTTTCACTGTTATGATTAATGTTGAAATAAATCTCAGTTTACATTTTTTGTTATTGCCTTACAATAAATCCCTAGGAGTGAACTTAGTGGAACAATGGTCTTAGACATTTTTAGGGTGTTTGTTCCATATTGTCAAGTTTATTTCCAGAAATACTGTTTTCTAGAAAGGATTTTTTTTTTTTTCTCTCCAAGAAGTGTCCCTGGATCCAGAGACTGAGCCCGTTCTGAGAGCCTTCCTCCTCAGGGAAGCTAGCACTGTGTCTCAGCTATTTGCTTTGCAATTGTTTTCCTAGCCTCTCCTCCCTCTCATTATCAGAAAAGTGGCAGTGGAGGACCAATTTGGTTCTTAATGCACTCTTACTAATTGCACCGTATGTTACACATTTGGGTCACGGTAGTTTTGAATTCTTTTTGTGTGTCTTTGGTAAAGAAAATGAAAATGAGCCAACAGAGAAGTGGATCATGCTGTGGGAAGCCCACTCCCCATGCCTCCATCTGCACCCTCCATCCCTGTAGGCCACCAGGACATGTGCACAAGAGGACTGAGAAAAAGACCTACTCAATATTGCCTTTCTGGTCCATTTTGATAGTCTGACAGCTTAATTGCAGTTAAGCTTAACTGAAATTCAATTGCCTGTACTTTAATTGTGGGTGCTTCCATATCCTAAGGTTCTCTCTCCTTGTTCAGAGTCACACATCTTTATATGTGAATACCATGGCCTATCCAAGATGTGGTGGCCTGTATCACCTGGCAGCCTCCCATATTATCCTGGTGTTGCCATTCTGGTGCAGAGTCTTGTCTGTATTGAGCATGAGTCAGGGCATATCACTGAGGACCCCAGGGAGCCCAGGGTCTGCAATGAAGGAGAAAGCATGTAGGAGACTTGGGTACAGTGATACAGATGCCAACTCTGAGGTGAGCAAGGAGGAGGCATGGGGAAGATGAGCCGCAAATCCCGAGAACAGACTCCAAGTGGTGGGAGGAAGATCCTGAAGCACAAATCTGATAATCCTTCAGTTTGATCTCAGCCTGGCCTCAGACAGAGCCCAGATCCTAGACTAAGCCTAGATCTTGGTCACAACCTGGACTCACCTCCAGGCTCATTGAGCCCTGACACAAGCACATGTCAACTTAGACTCTGGCCATTGGAGTAAAACACTACCTGGCAACCATCTGAGCCTGAAGCCCAACTGAGAATAATCCCATTTTTCCATTCAAGGAATATTTATTATCTACAGCACGCCTAATTCTGGGTCAGTTTCTGACTTTGAAGCCTCACCACCTCTTTTCAACATTAGTGTGAAATTTAATGAGAAAATACATGTGCCCAGTTAGTTCTGAAGCCATCCTCATAAAATTAGTAAAATCAATTGCCAGGTGTTTTGACAAAAGTAGATGCCTGGAAGACAATTACAGCTCAACATAATGGTTAACCAGCACACCCTTTGGCCCACTCGCTTGTAGTCACTTACTTCCCATAAGTCACAGACCAGGTCACAAAGCACTAACTTTCCTTATTTGTCCTATAGATAACATCTTTATCATTGAGAAATGTCAAGTTTTCCATTTAAGATATTTTTCAGAACTTATATTCCAGTGAAAGTACCAATGTTAGCTAGCCTGAAGGTCCCAACCAAGGAGCCGACTCAACTGAAGAATGCAGTTGTTTCTACATCCTGATGATTTCACCCCCTAACCCTGACCAAATGGTGATCACAGTCTTCCAGCCCCTTTCCCTCCACAATTCCCTTTAAAACCCTAGCCCAAAACCCCTCAGGGAGGCAGATTTGAGGTTCTTCCTCTCTCTTCATTTGGCTGCCCAATGGATTATGAAACTCTTTCTCTGCTGTAACTCCTGCTGTTTCAGTGTATTGGTCTGTTACCGCACACTGAGTAAATGAGCCTGGTGGTCATGTAACAGCTCCATTGTTCAGCAGTCACCATTGTGTACCCTCACCACAGCCTGAGCCCTCCTAACCCCAGTCATGGCTAGGGGGACAGTAGTCTTTTCAGAGTGTGAAGAGAGGTTCTGTAGGACTTCCTAGCAGTCCTGGTAAAGACTTGTTTCCACAGGCCTTGCACACGTTGTTCTCTGGGTCTCATAGCTGACACATCCTGCTGAGTCACCCCCACTAGCTTTGGTTTCTGGCCCATCCCCCTCTTTCTTTGCTTTTATCTCAGAGGAAGCACTCCGGACTTCTGGAGAAAACCTTTCCTTCTTCAGCTTCTCTCCACTCACAAAGCTACTTCCTCTAAACTCAGATGTTCTGAGTGTAGAGAGGATGGCCCCTCTGGGGTCAGGAACAGGACATTTGCTTGCCTCTTCCATAGGCAATTATATTTTCCTTTGACACTGGACAGAGCTCTGTATCCCTGACCTGTGGCAGAATGTGGGTGGAGGTTGTCACCTATTAGTGACTCTAAGTGACTATTCCTTATTCACTCGGCCAGTGGTGTTAGGCTCCTAGTGGCACAGGAGGGCATGATGTCATGGACCTGGCTTCCTCTTCAAGAGGAAATACGTGGGCATTCTGAACATTTCTGTTCTGTATGTCTGCCAATCTGGTACCCTCCTACCAGACACCAACCTTCAGAGTGCATGAGCATTGTCTGTAATTCAAAAGTGATTCTGGATTCTGAATAAGTTCTCAGTCATCAGATCTCACTGGGAGTGCATCTGTATCTCTCTCAGAGATAAAAGGGTTGGCAGACATGGATATACTCTTTTTTACTTTGCAGAGAACTGGACCAGCAGAACCCACCAGGATAGGGCTCTTTTTATGTTAATGTTAGGGTGCACAAAACAATTTCCCAAAAAATAGTGCTTGGGTATGCTGATTGCTTTTGAGAATTGAAAGGACTCAGAAATAAACCTCAGAACTATGGTCTCTCTCTGACCTTTTCCACACCTCCCTGTCTCTCTCACCCTTTTCCCTGGAGCGCTTGGGAGGGAGTGTCTCTGGAATTTACTTATATGATTAACAAAACTTCTTTCCGAAAGTAATGCAATTGTCTTAAGACTTCCTCCTTAAGAATCTCATCAAATAACCAGAAAGATCAACCGTTACCTGAGAAGAGAGGTGACTGTAAGTCATCACCACACCCAGACATCACCTGCTCTTCTGAGAGCAGCTCCAAGTGATTACCTGGAGGACTTCATCTGCAAAATAAAACAACCTTTGTTCCTGTACAGCGCCATCTCTCACCTTCCAGTAGTGTCTGACTCCCACTACCTGGGTCCATTCATTCTTTCTAATGATTGACTGCTCCTCAAAAGAATTGTCTACATTTTCCATCTGTTCCCTCTTGTGTGAAGAAGGATGCATAAGCTCTTACACTACACTGGCTTTTTTGGGTGATTACCCTGTGATTCTCCCCTGTACATGTTAATAAATTTATATGCCTTTTCTCTTGTTAATATGCCTTTTGTCAGTTTATTTTTCAGTGTACCTTCAGAAGACGAAGGCGAACTGTTCCCTTTGCCCCTGCATTAACGACAGACTGAAACAGATTCATGGAGATCAGCCACTAGGAGGGAAAGATTGTTGTTTTCTCTATACAAAAGAACAGAAAGCTCATTTCACTTGATTCGTAATACAGCCGTTTTAAGTCAGTACAATTATCCCTATTTACCTGATTAAGAAACCGAAGCTCAGAAGATGTTGAGAAAATTACACATGCTCATACAGTTATCAACACAGCTGAGATCTGAGGGGACAATTTCTGCACTCAAATGACCATGTTCTAGCACACAGAAACCCACAAATCAGTGTTTGTGGAATACAAGAATGAACTTCAATTTTTATGTTTTAGTGAAATATGCTGAGTCTTCCCCCCTTGTCCCCACCTGGGATGCCTTGAACTCTGGGGCAAAATGGGCTCTTACAAACTCCTCCCACCAAATCAGTATCCATTCTTCATAGACTGCGGAACCAAGGTCTAAGCTCGGGTTGCTTTATGTGACAAGGAGACTAGCAGCAAGAGAGGTTTTTCAGACAGAGGTGATGTGACAGAAACAAAAAGAAAAAAAATAAAATGTTACAGGTTTTGAATAGACCATAGACACGTTTCCTAACCTCCTTCCAACTTTTCTGTTCCCTTATTTGTAAAATGGGAATAATAATACCTGCCATCCAGGGGTATGGAAAGAATTAAATGAAAGTACATTTTTAAAACATCTGTCACTGTGCCACAAAGGTTTAAAGAAGAAATGCTCCACCTTGCAGAATGAGTCTAAAATCTAAACGTGTGGAACCGCATGAAGTTCCTGTATACCCCATCTCCCATTTCCCCATCCTCTTCCTACCTGTGCCTCCTTCAGCAGCCCCCTGGCCTGGAAGGTCTGGGAGCCCACCTGCCCTCCACTCCCCTGTCTGTCTATTCCCCACCACAAGCACATGTGGCTCGTGTTCAATGCCCAGGAACCCTCTCCTTTCTGCCACTCTCTGCTTGTCCAAACTGTTTCCCGCCTCAGAAAACACCCATTTGCCGGTTCAATGCCCACGGGGCTCTTAATTCATCTTTTTTATTGTTTCTACTATCATTGGTGGCTCGCTAATAGCCGAATACCAGCAGTTTTGGAGTGTTTTATCTGAGGGATTGTCAGTCCTTCAAGGATGGAGCTTTCTTTTCCAGCAGAACTAAGTACAAGCCTCAATTAATGAGAGTAACAGTCAACACGTCCTTCCCCTCTGACAGTTCCCATTCCAGAATATTCTAGAACTACTCATTGAATATGGACAAGAAAGGGAGGGAAAGATTTCACATCTTCTGCTGGTATATTCCTCTTCTTGTTTCTCTCCCCAAATCCTCACACACACACACTGCCCCACACTCAAACACACATGCCGCACACATTTGTAGGCACAGATACACAAACTCACACTTTTACCTCAGTAAAACAGAGCACTGGCTGCCCCCATCTCACCACAGCAAAGCCTTGTGACTGGTTTCTTCTAAGCACCTTCTTGGGAGTCTCTATTGTTATTAATTCAGGTTTTACCCATGCCCTAATTTATCTAAACAATTCAGGCTAACGTTATCATTGTCTGGCTACTCAAAGACTCCTGCTAATTACTTAGCACATTCTGTCTGATAGAAAAGTCTTTCTTCAGCTGCATGAGATACATGTGGTGAAGAAGAGGGGGACAAAGCGACACAGAGGTGTGGCTGTCCTGATGTTGGAGCTGGAGACAAGATCTGAGACTAAATACTTCCCAGAAACTTTGATGACACTTGCTTTAAACACAGGCCTGTCCCAAAGCAACCCATGTTGTGTCTGACAGAACACACTTCATTTCCTCTACATGGAACAGTCTCTCAGCTGTTCGCAATTGCCTCAGAGACAATAGAAAAGGGAGTCCGAGGAAAATCAGATTACCTCTGATCTCATTTCTTTCTCAGTTTCATGGATCATAGGTTCAGGTTACTTTAAGAATTGCCACTGAGGAAGAAAACGCAAAGAATTCAATATAATCACACTAGTAACATGACTGAATAGGTTCTGTGAAAACTTCTTCCTTTTGTCCTTTCTCCCTCCTTTCTTCCTGTGCATCCATCCCTCCTTTCTTTTAGGTCACTATCTGGATATTGAGGACAAGATACTAGGAAGGTAGCAGCTGTCATTCAAAAGACCACCAGGATGGATAGTAGAAATTATTGGCAGTAGCAGTTTGCAAACTGGGAAGACACTGTCTATGGCTGGTACTGAAGCTGCTTTCTCTTTGAAGAGTGGAAGGACAGGTTGGGTTTTATGGCTCAGAGGGCCAATATCATACATATTCAGCAGATTTGGGAGAAAGCTATACATATTTATGAGAGAAGCCAAGTGCATGCATAACGGGTAAACCAGTATGTAACGTACATTCCATGTTCACTTTACGGCAGGGTTTTAGCATTGAAATGGGGTGGAATTTGGCTCTTTACATCAGAGTGAATTATAAGACACAAAGACAATTTGTGCACAGCCTCTATGAGCTGCTGCAAATGGCTTAAGTTCTGCAATTGCTTATCAGAAAAGAATGTTTGTAAGGCTGGTGGTCTGTCCAATCAGATGTGTAGTGGCCTGGGTTGCAAATCAGCCTGATAGCTCCTATTGTTGGGGAGTTTTCTGAGGGTGTGATTTTTTTCTTGTGGTCATAGGAATTTAGAAATTTGCCATACCAGCTGGGCCCTGAATGCTCGATCCATGGGTAACTTTTGTTTTCTTAACCTTAGGGCCTGTCTTAGTTGATAAAGCAGTATCTATTTCAGGATTTCAGACCACACAGGTACTGAGGATAAGGAGAGAAGCAAGGGCAACACCCTTCCTTAGTTCACAGGCCACTTGACAGAGGGAACAGCATAGAACAGACCCAGTTTCAGATCAGAGCTCTTCCAGTGACAGCAGGTTAACACTAGCAAGGCCGTCTCCTTGCTATGCCTCAGTTTTCTCCCCTATAATTACTGTTGTTATCTTTCAGATTCAGTGCTATTAAAAAGTGAAGCCCTGATGGAAACAGAAGACTCAAGGAAGAGACAGCAGACTGCAGCAGACAAGATTATAGCAGACAAGATTAAAATTTAAGATTGTTCAGTCTTCGTTCTTTGTTTTGGCATATTTGTTTTTAATAGGCTTTCTTCTTACACACAAAACAAAAGCTTATACTAGAAACATTATTCAAAGAGATAATAGTTCACATTTACTAAGTTCCTACTTGGTTGCTAGGCCCTGAGCAAAGTAAATTACACATTTTATTGCCATTGAGACTTGGAGTGATTGAGTTACCAATGTGGCAGGGCAAGTAAGCGGCACACTAGGATTTTAACCAAAGTGCTAACTTCAGAGCATAGAATCTTGATTGTTAACCTATTTTGCTAAGAAAAAGGGGGTCAGTTAATCCCATCCCACTGTAAAGTAATGTTGGTTAGCGTGCTTCCTTCTTTTTTTTGAGATGGAGTCTTGCTCTGTCGCCCAGGCTGGAGTGCAGTGACACTATCTCAGCTCACTGCAACCTCCACCTCCCGGGTTCAAGTGATTCTCTTGCCTCAGCCTCCCCAGTAGCTGGGATTACAGGCACCCTCGACTACGTCCGGCTAATTTTTGTATTTTTAGCAGAGACAGGGTTTCACCATGTTGGCCAGGCTGGTCTCTAACTCCTGACCTCAGGTGATCCACCTGCCTCGGCCTCCCAAAGTGCTGGGATTACAGGCAGGAGCCACTGGGCCTGGCTGCTTCCTTCTTCCTAATATTTACAACTCTTATTTTTGATCTTGGTAACACTGAGTTCCACTTCCAGATGAATATTCAATAACATTGACATCATCTTACCTTGTATCAGATTTCAAAGTTTTAATTGAAATAGTTACATGAAAAGTTGAGGAAGTTGAAATCCAAAAATCTGGTGGTGCAAATATTCTGAGGTAAAAAGTTTCCAGGTTCTAGGAAGCCTCATAAAATCCCATAGCTGGAGAGGCAGATAGGGGCTTGACCATGACCTGATAGTCAATGGCAAGTTCTTTTGCTAAATACAGTAGGAAATCGCCAAAGAATTTTAAGCAATGGAGGGGACAGATATAATGGACATAGTTAAAATGTTCACTTAATTAAAAAAATGTTGGTAAGTCAAGTGGAGAATTGAAAGCCTTGTTTGCTACTAGCAGGGGTGTGAAATGGTGCAACCATTATTGAAAATAGTATGGCAGTTAATGGGAAAGAAGGGCAATTCATTCGGCAATCCCCATCATGGCCTCAGGTTTCTGCCTGGGGGACAGTATTCTGATGGCTGTGTAGTGAGCTGGAATCCAGGCAAAGAACAGCAGCATCACTGATCAGAGGAGGTAGATATTAGGGTTTGAGAAAACCAAAGGTGCTGGAATTTAAGAGGCAGGCACTAGAGGATAGAGAGCTGGACAGAGGTTTCCTTATGAGTCTCCATGAGTCCTTGACAAGGAGCCAGGCTGTACAAGTTTAATGAGAAACTTAGAAGATGTAGCTGTTATAGGATGGAGAATGGAACAGATACTAGAGCTCAAGCAGGGCCCAGGGATGTTGGAGATATCCACCTGAGACATCTTTAGGCTTTCCCTTATGATGTAGTTTGGCTGTTTCCCCCAACCCCAATCTCATCTTGAATTGTAGCTCCCGTAATCCTCACATATCCTGGGTAGGACCTGGTGGGAGGTAATTGAATCATGGGGGCAGGTTTTCCGCTTCCTGTTCTCATGATAGTGAATAAGTCTTATGAGATCTGATGGTTTTATAAAGGGCAGCTCCCCTGCCGTGCTCTCTTGCCTGCTGCCATGTAAGACGTGCCTTTGCTCTTCCTTTGCCTTCCACTATGATTGTTAGGCCTCCCCAGCCACGTAGAACTGTGAGTCCATTAAACCTCTTTCCTTTATAAATTACTCAGTCTCAAGTATGTCTTTATTAGCAGTGTGAGAATGGACTACTACTCCTTATAAGGAAAGATTAAATTTTTAGTAAGTTTTATTTTATTTCTCTTTAACAAAGTCTGAAAACAAACTTTAACAAGATTCTGAAAAAGAGACAGTGTTTGGAAGTTGAATCTTGCCATGTTAAAGAGGACATGAAAACAGAACTGGCTTTCAACAGATCTTCCACAATAAGATGTAAGAAAACTTACTCAGTTGCAAGGTGAGCAAGAAGTAAACTACTTACTAGAACAAAAGCCAACACTCTTCAGAAAAAGATGACAGAATCCAAAGTCCATACAACTCTACACAACAATGTCTAGTAGGAAATCAAAAATTGCTGAACATAGATAAAACTAGTCATGGGGGAAAAAAAGTCAATAGAGATTGACCACAAGATGGTCTTTAATATGGATTTAGCAGAAACATACACACACATACACACACACACACACACAATGTAAAACAGCTACTATAAAGTGCTGGAAGAACATAAAGAAATACATTTAAGGAAGAAAATAAAATATTATATTAATGAATAAGGTATTCAGAAATCACCTAAGAGAAATGAAAACTATGACAAATAACAAAATACACATTTAGGAATTCATTGCAGGAAAAATTTATTGAATGGTCAGATCAGCAGATTGAAGGTAGAAAAAAATTGAGGAATCAAACTTGACTCAAACTCTAAAGAAATAATCTAATCTAAAGAAGAGCTAAAATAAAGGTAGAAAAAACTGTCAACAGAGCCTCAGGGTTATGTGAGTCAATAATAATATGGTCTGATGTGTGTAAATAGGATTTCTATAAGGAGACTAGATGACTAATGATACAAAAATGCTTGAAATACAATAACTGAAAAGTTACAAAATGTGATGAGAAACATTGACTTACAGATATAAGAAGCTTAATGAACTCCTAGCAGAATAAATACAGAGAAAACTGCTTCAAGGGGTATTATAGTCAACCTACTGAAAACCTAAGAGAAAAGAAGATATTTAAAGTATCCAGTGAAAAAAAGTCACATTATATACAAGAAAGCAAAGATGAGAATGATCAATAACTTCTCATCAGGAAGAGAGCAGGCCAGGGTACAATGCAATGATATCCTTAATATGCTGGGGTGGTGGTGGTGTCAGTCAACTCAGAATTCTATACAAACTAAAAATATCATCTAAAAATGAAGGGCTAATAAAGACATCTGATAAATAAAACTGAGAGAATTTGCTACTAGCAGACTTGCAATGGAAGAAATTCAAAATGTTCTTAAGGTTGAAGAAAAATGATATCAGAAGGAAATTCAGATATCTAGGAAGCAAAAGAAAGCAACAAAAATTGAAAAGAAGCAGTTACACATAAAAAGCTATGCATTTTGCTGCTTATAATTTCTATAAATAATAACTGTTTACAACAAAAATATTAACATCATAAAGTAGGATTTATTATGGTGTAGAAATAAAAAGTGGCACAATAGCACTAAAGAAAGGGGTTATGTACATATAATTTTACCGCTTTTTAGTTATTACATTTGAAAAGTGATAAGTGGGAGGTGTGAAGAGCATAGTGGAAAGTGGAAGCATCAGAAGAGGAAAGTGTCAGGTGTGAAGTGGAAACATTAATCCGTCTGGGTACTGGATTGTTAGCCCTAGAGCAACTACAAAAATAATGAAAGAGGTATTGATGAGAAGTTAACAGAGGACATAAAATATATGATTGTGTTCCAGTATCGCCCACCTCCAACCCCCCTCAAAAAAGCAAGAAAACATCAACAGAAGAACAAAAACAAAAGACAAAAATGGAAAACAAATAGCAAGATTGTGGACTTCAACCCAATGGATAGGAATAATTGCGTAGAATATAAACGGACAGAAAGCATGGAACATAAACAGTCTAAATAAATGTTGGAGCATCTCAGACTGGAAAAAACAAGATCCAGCTCTGCTAGTTATGAGACATGAAGAAATTCCAGGTCCCTGTGGTTTCATCAGTGAATTCTATTTGAGAAAGAAAGAATTCCAATCCTAGACAACTCTTCTAGAAAGTAGAGGGGGAGCAAATGCTGTCTATCTAGTTTTATAAATGCAGCATTGGCACGATTCTGAGACCAGACATATACACTATTGAACGAGAAAGCTATAGGCCAATATTCCTTATGAACATATTTGTAAAAATCCTTAAAATACTAGTCAATCATATCTATAGCTGGGTGCACTTATCATCCCAGTGTTGATTATTTTCTGTTTTTACCCCTTAGTTAACACTATCAGAATTTTGTTTTATTGATGTTTACATAGACTAAAAAAGGTATTCTAATTTGTGTTTCGTTTTAATATAATTTCAGCTTTTAGACTGAATTAAGGGTCTGCGTGTGTTTAGAATGTAATCTTATGTTTTATTTGTTTTCAATATTCCAGAGTCATTTTAAAAAGATTGTGACATACAAAACATATATATCTAGCAAATTAACTTTATTTATTATATTGTTGTTTTCCTAAAACCCATTTATGGTTGTCTATTTGATCTGTCTAAGGTTTAGATAACTGAATTAGTTTCCTGACTTAATTATGTTTTATTAATTTCTCCTAGTATAATAGCAGTTGTTATATTTGCATTGATGCAGTGTTATTCAACATAAACACTTCATTACATGTCTATTAGAACAGTTTTCATAATCAATTATGTTATTAATATGAAAAATACTTCCCACCTATCTTTACATATTTAGTTCAGGGGGCGACTCCCCTAATAAGCCTTGCCCTGGTTCTTGAGGCTTCTCTTTTACACATCCCCTCTGCCTCCTTGCTTAATTCTATTGTTGCACTTACAATATTTTATTAATCTGCTGCATTGAGAGACTCTATTCCTTATTAGATTATGAGTTCCATGAGAAATAGAGTTTATGCCTTTTCTGTTTTGAATTCCAACTATCAGCCTAATCCTTGGATTTGGGATTGGGTTGGGTAAATATTTGTTGAACTAGACTGAAGAAAAATGACAAAACAATAGGTATTAGAAGTAAAGAATTTGAAAACAAACAAAACCAAAAGAAGGACTCATCTGTCTTTCTCATCTCTCCACTCCACCCTCTCCCCCACACCCTTCTTAAATCTTTCTCTTTGCCAGGCCCTTCTTTCGGCTTGTGTCAGCTCCTGAGTCCCCTCTCTGCAGGTCCTCACCTTACCCTTTGCCTGGAGTGAAGAAGAGTTGGATGGCTTGCTGCTTGTGTGGCAAGTCTCCAGGACAAAACACTGTGCTTTGATAGCTCTGTGGTGTGAGATCATTCCTTGCAAGCCACCTCTTCCCATGGTTCTGTTTAATGGGATGAGGAAAACAAGGCAGTAGCTATGACACTCTGTGGAGACAGGGATGAGTAGCTGGAGAACTGAGTGTTGTAGTTTCTGTGTCGGGTAGCATATACACACAGCTCAGTGAGCGCTCTTGGATGATGCTGGCTATAAGCCTGGGGTCAACTGGAGAGTGGTATCAATGTACCTTCAGCCACAGATTTTGCCTGCTCCAGACCTGGGGATTCTTAACACATCCTGAGCTGTAGCTTCAGCTGGGACTCAGTCTATGGGAGATGAGCCCGAAACTACTACTCCAGCTTGAACCTATTCCTTTTTTTCTCTCTCCCTGCTCAGTCTTTGCACCTGGGCAAGAGAAGGGATCTGACCAGTAGGACCACTTACCATTCCTGAAAGAAGCATAATCTGTGTCATACCATTGGCCTTTGCCTCCACTATTCCCCGATCTTGTACTGTTTGCACTTCTTGCAATCCTATACACTTTTCAGAACCAGCTCAAATGTCAACTCTTCTTTGAAGACTTCCCTTTTATCTAAGTAGCATTGATAATGTTCTTCTCTGTGCTTCAAATATACCCTGGCCTTTTAGCTCTCATAACATAAAAACACTAGTGAGTATTTTTGTTAAGATATCTTTTTCTCTTATCAGTCTGTGGGATCCTTACAGACAGGCCAAAGTTTAATCATCTTTTGCATTCTCAGTATCTAGTGGTTGGCGTGTAGTAGTACCCAATACTAGTTGTAAATTTATTAGAATTGATGGGGTAGATGCATTCACTGCGTGATAACTGGAGGAAGAATGCTTTAGTTTGGAGAACTGGCCATTTTTGAGAATATATCTAGTATTTCTGATATCCAGAACTTTTCCCATTTTGGTTCACCCTGTCTAAAAAGCTGTCATTCCTTACTTTTCGAGGACTGATAAGCTCCTTGTGCATATGGATGGATAAATTCTTGCTCCCCCAAACACTAAAGCAACATCATTTACAGGCTCTGGGACTCAACAGATAAGGGGTCAAGTTTCTGTTCTAACCTTACTAGAGGCATGGTCACGTTATAATTTTTTGATCCAATTTGTTTATTGCTAAAATGCATATATTAACTCCTCCTTCTTTCAACATAGCCAACTGACTGTGGGTTCTTTTATTTTAATAATTTTTATATGAAGTCTAGTCTATGATTTATGGCATTCCTGACCTCTCCAGAGCATTGTGGAGATTAAACGAGGTGACATAGACCACTGATCAGAATGGGACTGGGAGTTCATGCAGTGAAACTTCCTTTGCGCTAAACACAGCAATGATAGATGAGCTGTGCTCACAAACAAGAGGAACCTCTTGGGGAGCCCAGAGCATAACTGAAGCCTCTGTAGTGAGCTGAGCAGAAGTTGAACTCTACTGAGCTCTGCTTCTGGAAGCAGTCAGAGGCAGCTTGGAGTGTGACATCTGGGGGATCATGGGAACCAAATGCACCCCACAAGCCTGGGGTATAGGTCCTGAGCCAGCAGGGTGCACGAAACAAGGGTAAAGGCAGCGTCCTTGAATCTGAGCAAGATGGCTGAAAGAGATGCTGTAGACCCTGTCCTGAGGCTGTGGCTTATATAAAGCTGTATGTGCCATGGCTGAAGAAAGATTTAAAAAGTTCATTTAGGACTGGATTCAAACCCCTATTAACACAGTGCTGGGTCTGCTGGGTGATACTTGCAATATCACTCCAGGATGAAGCACCAATGTAAAATCTGATTATAGACTGGATGATGCTGGGGCATGTGGATGCAATGGCAAAGCTGCAAGATTTCAAGGGATGAGTATAGAGTCTAGATTGCAAGACAGCTAACAGTCTCACAAGCTGAATCTGCAAAGGGAAGTAAGTTCCAGGCAGCCTGAGATGCACTAGGAGCTCACAAAATTATAATACTATTCCCCTTGTCTGCAGGAGTGCTATCCCTTTCTACTTTTTGTTATGTATATTTAAGTACTGGTCACATTTTTCTTTCAGTCAGTGTGCTCATTGAGTACAGTGGCTTTCTCTAAGTCTCCCTTCCTCCCTGCAGGGCTATGGGACCAGGCAAACAATAGGAGCTCAGTGACTGTTTATTTTTGGGAGAAATTTGTGTATGCCTAATGAGTGGAATCATTGCAAAGAGCACAGTGGGTGTGATCCATGACTGTGTAAAAGGGAGCTTTAAACACTTTCTTTCCATTTGACCATTTCTGAAGACTGAGTAGTTGCTCTAGGAGCTTTCCTTATTTCTTAGAGCTAATAACGTGCTCTACCTACACAAACTCAGGGCCCAGGAATCCTTGTGGCCATGCATTAGCTGCTACCCCAGAGCAGGGAAAGTCCCAAGTGAACAGCTGCCCTGTGCCCAAGGCTCGTGTAACACATTTCATCTTTCTTTCTGGACAGTCCTATTGAGTGTTATTCTCCCCACTGTCTTTTTGGATCTTTTTTCCCCTAGTCTATTTCCCTTGCTTGGGCTGGGAAGCTCTGTGCTATATAGTATGAGAAAGCCAGTTTCCTTTATTATGTTTTTTTCTTCCAAGTGTTTGATTTTCATATTTTCTGTGAATTTGATATCATTTGGTAGCACTTTATCTGTGCATACCCTGGGGCTGCAGTTTATCTTTAAATGAAACTAACTTTGCCTCTGAAATTCTCTCCACTATTTCATGCTATTTTGATCCTTGTCTGTGAGCTTATGTCTGTTCTTCAGCATCTCTTTTTTACCTATGCTGCCCCATCCCTCTTCGTTTGTCCTTAAGTGCTTGAATTTGCAGAGCAAGAGTCCTGGTCTTGCTAAGGCAGTCCTGCCATTGTCAACCCTCATCATGCCAATTCTCACCTATATTTTAATGTCATGAGCCAGCAGTTGCACAGTATTTATACCCAATACTTCGTTTTTACTCACACACCATTGAGCTCATCTGAACATGAATAAGACAAAATGTAGGCAAGTAAGGTAAGTAACAACGGAGTGGCTGCTTTTAACTCCATTCTAGACCTACTTGACCCCAATTCCATTCTTTCTCCATCCCACCATGATGACACCCTCCCTACAGCCACCTCTCACTGTGCCAAGCCTTCTCCACCTCACCCCATCACACACTATGCTTCTTTCTGGTATTTGTTGTCTATCTAGTTTAGAATGTCAGTCATAGTTTTCTAGAAAGAGGGATCTGAGTCTTCTGCCTGGACTGACATATGCATTCTTGGCTTAGTTGCCAGAAGTCTGATTCTGCCCTGAAAATCTTACTGAAATTTAAACCCTGGCCCTTTCTCCTCAGTCCATGTCCTATGTTTGAAAACTTTCCTCCTGTCTGTCCATAGCTCTGCTTCTTCCTGACCCTGTTCCCATCCTTTCTCCTTGCTTCCTTTCTGAACTCTGGTTATGAATGGGTCTGAAAGCACACAGATGTGACTTGCACGGTCCAC
This sequence comes from Symphalangus syndactylus, assembly GCF_028878055.3. NCBI lineage: Eukaryota > Metazoa > Chordata > Mammalia > Primates > Hylobatidae > Symphalangus > Symphalangus syndactylus. The sequence continues at coordinate 88,449,149 of NC_072426.2, forward strand.
CACAGCACCTCTCAGCCGCTATTCTTACACTCTGCCTTTGTTTAACTTGCATACAACAGCAACTTCAGGAGGCACAAGAGGACACAAAATGTCCTCTCATCCACTGTGACCATCTCAGCACCTCCCATCTGCAGGTAATAGACCATCTTCCCTGTTCATTCTAGATGTGGCCTGGTATGGGATTTTGGCCTGGGAAGTGAAATGTAAATATAAGCACCACGTATTGCCTCACTGTAAATAACATGGGAAGGAGAAAAGTAGAAAATAAATAGTGAATGGATACATACTGATATATTTAACAAAAATGTGCATAGTGGCTACAGTCTTCATTTCTATGTCTGGTCATAGGCTGGAGTTTCTTCTTCTAAAACACATTTCAAGTTCTCTTTTCCCCCGGCCAGCACCTTGTCTGGTTGGGATTCTTTATCTGGTGGAGTAATGTAAACTTGCCATTTAAATAAAAGGTGTGAGCTCTCAGTAGCCCTGTCTCTGCTGGATTGCCGTTGCCTTCTATTAACTTTTACTCCTAGATATGGGTGCTCCAGTCACGCCCCTAGGTTCCAGATATACACACAGACTATTCCAGACAGTTTACCTTCCATTTTATTTGATAGAAGTATACCATTGCTCATATGTTAATTGGTATAAACAGCTCCAGTTAGGAACACTACCCCATTCTCCACCTAGCAGTACAGTGGCCTGAAGAGCACAGGGTGTCCAGAAGACAACCTCAACTTCCAATTCAATGGAATTGTTGGTAAGCATCCTGTGGCAGCGTTTTTCCTTTGGAAATAAAGACCTCTGCACCTGGAAGATCTCGGATCACTAGGTTGCAAGTCAAATGGATTGATAGGTAGTACCCCTTGGATAGGTACTGGATCCATGTTGTGTGGGGATGGGAGAAGCAACAACATATTTTGGCTGCTGGTTCAGAGTGTACGTCACATCCTACAGGCAGTAGTCCTCACTTACAGGATGTTGGCACCTAAACTAAGTGTTCAGTCAGGCATTCTGCCATTCTATCAGACCAGCTGCTTCTGGGAGATGGAGTATGTTATTTGAGCAGATAATTTCATGGGCACAAGTTCACTGGCAAACTTATATTGCTGTAAAAAAAAAGTCCTTGGTCAGAAATAATGCTACAAAGGGACCATACGACACTGTAAAATGCTGTATTGGAAGGAGCATTTCAAATGGGGAAGACAAATCCATATCCATAATACATGTCTCTTCCTGTGAAGATAAAGCCTGTTCCCCTGCTCCCTTCATAATGGAAGGGATCTAATGAATTTGATAACTGATAGCGAAAGGTGCTGGATCAGGGGCCCAGCATTGGGCGGAGCTGTTGGCAGACTGGGTAGTCAGCACGTGTAGAAGCCAGATCAGCTTTGGCGAAGGGAATATGGAATGAAGATTCTAGATGATCTTAACAAGGTATCAAAAGGCCAGGAAATGCCAATTGATGTGTGAGTTACATGTGCTTTTTCTTATCATGGGATCAGGACTTATGTTGATTAAAATTATAAAATTGCTAAAGTATTTGCAAATAACTTGGAGATTTAGATAAAATGCCTCTAGATTTATTATAATCCCCTTTGTATAGTCTGTGTTTAGGTTGCAAGGTGGCCAGCTGATGTAGTGTCTCTTTGACGTCCTGAGCTGTCAAGAGAAAAAACCCATGCTCATTTGTTTATTCACAACCCATGCACGTCTGTGAATTTTGAGGTGGCACAAATGTTTCTGCCAGAATGAGCGTTCAACATTTGGTTGCTGACTGGTTCCATGGTTGTGGTTGTGTTGTCAGGAGGAGCATGTAAAGATAGAATAGAAGAGACTCAAAATTCTTGTTTGGAGACCAGCATATCTAAGGGTCAGGTAAAGGCAAACACCTAGAAATGGAGACTAATACATAACAAAGAAGTGACAAGAAAATGATATTTTGTTTATCATATTGTCCAACGGAGAGGACAGTGGTAAGAAGGTCAACACCTTGCCCTTGTAGGCATCTGAGATGTGGACACTCTGTTTGGCATTAGGGAGATCGGTTTTGGTGACTGGTGATAATGGAAGATAGATTGTATTGGTTGAGTAGTGATCATGAGACAAAGAAGTCTGAACTTTAAGAAAAGAAAGCATAGAAATGCTGAATGCTTGCTGAATTTTGCATTCTTCATAGTCCTCTGAGGAGGATCTGATACAAGACAGACATTTAATAACATTTCTATTTGCCCCCTTGGAGCCTGGATTTCTTGGGCTTCTCCAGGGAACTGCTCTGGGCACTCCTCCTAGGAATGACTGTTGAGTTTCCTGCAGCTAGCCCTGGGACTGTGCCTCCTAGTAGTGCTTGACAAGCAACACTGTGAGCTGTTGGTATTGAGCCATTAGCCCCAACTCTGCCGTGGCTGACCTCAGCCTGCTCACCAGTAAGGGCTTGCTGCTTACTATCCCAGAGAGACGAGGGAGGGCATTGCAACATACACAAGGTTGTGCTCAGATAATTTCACAATGTTGACAACTCATCCATTATAAGTGCAAATGTTAGAATAAAGGAAACACACTGTTAAATAGCTGTAGGTTTAAGAGATGGTTGTTGTCAATCATGGTCTCTCACTGGGCAAAGACATTTTTAATTAGCTGGTTTGGGAAAATAATCAAAGGAAGGACATTGCTTTTAAACTGATGAATTGGAGTTGAGTGATGTCCAAATTCCGTGATTTTCACCACCAGATCAGCACAACCCACTATTTTCTATTCACTATATTTTATTTTGAACCTTTCTGTCCTTGATTGGAGATGTTTCCTCAGCCATGACTGACTACCACCCAATCGCACCATTCAATCTCTTCTCTCAGCTGTGAATAGATTGCAATTCCCCCAGATCTTTTCCTCTGACTCCACTCCCCTATATCCTTTTGAATGTTTTAGGAGGATCTCTTTGAAATAAGAATTTTGCCAGAGTAAGCATTATGTGCCTTCTCTTTCAAAGGAAAAAAGTATACAATGCATTGAGCTTTCTACTGTATGCTAAGCACGTCCACAAATACTATCTAATTTAGTCTTTACCACAACTCACTGGAGTATGTTTAATAACCCCATTTTAGAGATAAAGAAATTGAGTCTCAGATAAATAACTTACCTGCGATGACATATCCGATTTGTAATAAAACCATAACTTACAGACATGTCTGTCTTACTCAGTGCACTGCAGTCCATAACGCAAATTAAATCCATGGGACCACACAGCTCCCTGTGGCTATTGTTACTTCTTCTACCTAAAATGTTCTTTCCTGTGCCTGGATTTTTCTGTTCATTTAGGCATAAACTTAAATATTATCTCCTTAGAGAGCCTCTTATGACCACTCCAGACCTCCGGTATGCCTATCACAATACGGCCATTATCACTAGTTGGCAGCTTATTATTTACTTTGGGTGTTTATTATCTGTCTTTTCCTTCTAGAATAAAAATTCCGTGATAATAGAACTCTTGTCTGTCCTAGTCAACATTATGTCCAGTCTCTATAGCAGTGTCTGGCATATCGTAGCCCCTTACACTTGCATGACATTGAGTGAATAAATAAATGAATTATAGATTAAATGAGTGACTGAATAAATGAATAGAAATTTCTCTATGCCATGGGCTATACCTTTTAACTATCGTTTTACCCCACAATATAAATTATAAACCAGTAGTTCTACAGAGGAATGAAACATTCCTTTCAAAGTGAACTGTGTTTAGTTGATTTAGAAGAACGTACACAGGTTCAGTAAATGAAAGTCAGTAGGAAAGTATATGCACTGATGGGGATTTAAGGCGACTTGGATTCTACTGCTAATTTATCAATGCCTGGCTATGTGATTCAAGGTAAGTAATTCTTTTGTGGAATCAAATTTTCCATTCATTCTTGGTTTAAAAATCTAAATTTGTGTGTAAATATTTGCCTGTGTCATCTTCTGAGACACAGTCCCAGTTAGCATGCAGAAACTTAAATACTTGAAAAGAATTTCCTGAAAAGAATTCATTGCTTCTGATTTCAGAGCATGAAAAAGTGCATATCAGTTTACATTCCTGGGTGTGTTGATAGGTTCATTTTCTATTGCTATTGTAATAAATTACCACAAATGTAATGCCCTAACACAGCATGGATTTATTCTCTTACATTTCTGGAAGCCAGAAGTTCCAAATGAGTTTTACTGAGCTAAAACCAAGGTGTCAAACCAAGCTGTGCTCCTTCTGGAGGCTCTAGGGAAGAATCCCTGTCATTATCTTTTCCAGCTTCTAGATGCCATTCACGTTGCTTGGTTCAGGGTCTCTTCCTCTATTTTTCAGAGGCAGCTGACTAGCATCTTCAAATCTGTCTCTTACTCTGATATTCCTGCCACCCTCTTGTAAAGGTTCTCGTGATTGTATTAGTCCCACCCAGATCATGCAGAGTAACCTTCCCATCTCAAGATTCTTAACCTAATCACGTATCCAAAATTCCATTTGCCATGTAAGGTATTCACAGGTTGGGGAATTAGGATGAGGGCAACTTTGAGGGTCCATTATTCTGCCTGCCACAGTTGGTATGAAAACACCGAAGAATTAGGTGCCAAGCAAATAAATTAGCTTCTCAACTGACACTATTTATAGAGATTCTGCTGCATCCCTGGCATTATTTTACGTGTTGTGGATGTCCTGTGGCTCTGGAGATGGTCTGGAGTATTTACAGCTTGAAATTTACATCTGTCCAAACCTCCTTACAATCTGCTTCACCAAATAGAATGACTACACCTCCTTCCTTGCGCAGCAATCAACATTGCTCCTTCCTGGCCTTTTCTCTCCTTTTTACCATGTTTTGATTCCTCTCTTCTAGTGATATACCAGTGCTGCCTCAGAAACTAATATTTTGGAAGAGATGGGAGGATCTTAGAATCAAACATATTAATATCATTTATCAATTTTAATTTGTATCAAGGCTCTGTCAGCTTAGAGCCATTTGCTATTTTTTACATAAACATGTAGAAATTATTATCTCTTTTTTTTTGTCTTTCCACAAAACTAGGCATATCTTTACCTCCTTTGCAGACTCAACATTCTCAATATTGTTATTGGAATTTTAAAACCGTCATCCTTGATTTTTTTCTTTTCTCACTTGATGCCCTCTCCTTAGGTAATAAAATCTATTCCTAGTACTTAAATTCAGATGCAGAAGACTACCAATATGTCTTCAGCTCTGACCAAGTTCTGATGCCATATACCTAAAGAACTAATTTTAGGGGTGGGGGAAGGCACTATAAACTGTATTTCACTGGCACAATTGGCATAAACTTTACTGTCTGAAATAAACCTAAACATGTGGCCACTTAAAGTATGACCAATCTCCTATTTCCTATTTCATTTTTTCCCTTGGGCATCTCTTAGATACCTCAGACTCAGTATCTCCAAGTTGGAACTTACAGCCTTCCCTTCCAATAGTAGTCTCTTCCAGTGTTCCTTACCTTAGAGAACGGCATAAGCATTCAGTTGCATAAAGAAAAAAATGTAGGGAGCCAGTTCCAAGATGGCTGAATAGGAAGAGCTCTGGTCTGCAGTTCCCAGCATGGTCAACACAGAAGGTGGGTGATTTCTGCATTTCAAAATGAGGTACCTAGTTCATCTCACTGGGACTGGTTGGACAGTGGATGCAGCCCATGGAGGGTGAGCCAAAGCAGGGCGGGGTGTAGCCTCACCTGGGAAGTGCAAGGGGTCTGGGGATTTCCCTTTCTGAGCCAAGGGAAGCCGTGACATACTGTAGCTGGAAATTTGGGACACTGCCACCCAAATACTGTGCTTTTCCAATGGTCTTACCAAATGGCATACCAGGAGATTATATCCTGCACCTGGCTTGGCAGGTCCCAGGCCCACAGAGCCTTGCTGACTGCTAGTGCAGCAGTCCAAGATTGAGCTGTGAGGCGGCAGCCTGGCTGGGGGAGGGGTGTGCACCATTGCTGAGGCTTGAGTAGGCAAACGAAGTGGCCTGGAAGCTCTAACTGGGTGGAGCTCACCACAGCTCAGTGAGGCCTGCCTGCCTCTGTAGACTCCACCTCTGGGGGCAGGGCATAGCTGAACAAAAGGCAGCAGAAACTTCTGCAGACTTAAACGTGCCTGTCTGACAGCTCTGAAGAGAGCAGTGGTTCTCCCAGCATGGTGTTTGAGCTCTGAGAACAGGCAGACTGCCTCCTCAAATGGGTCCCTGACCCCCATGTAGCCTAACTGGGAGACACATCCAAGTAGGGGCCGATTGACACCTCATACAGATGGGTGCCCCTCTGAGACGAAGCTTCCAGAGGAAGGATCAGGCAGCAATATTTGCTATTCTGCAGCCTCCGCTGGTGATACCCAGGCAAACAGGATGTGGAGTGGAGCTCCAGCAAACTCGAACAGACCTGCAACTAAGGGACCAGACTGCTAGAAGGAAAGCTAACAAACAGCAAGGAATAACATCAAGATCAGCAAAAAGGACATCCACACCAAAATCCTATCTGTAGGTCACCATCATCAAAGACCAAAGGCAGATAAAATCACAAAGATGGGGAGAAACCAGAGCAGAAAAGCTGAAAATTCTAAAAACCAGAGCACCTCTTCTCCTCCAAAGGACTGCAGCTCCTCGCCAGCAATGGAGCAAAGCTGGATGGAGAATGACTTTGATGAGTTGACAGAAGTAGGCTTCAGAAGGTCAGTAATAACAAACTTCTCTGAGCTAAAGGAGGATGTTTGAACTCATCACAAGGAAGCTAAAAACCTTTAAAAAAGATTAGACAAATGGCTAACTAGAATAAACAATGTAGAGAAGACCTTAAATGACCTGATGGAGCTGAAAACCATGGTAAGAGAACTACATGATCCATGCATAAGCTTCAGTATCTGATTCGATCAAGTGGAAGAAAGGGTATCAGTGATTGAAGATCAAATGAATGAAACGAAGCAAGAAGTTTAGAGAAAAAAGAGTAAAAAGAAATAAACAAAGCCTCCAAGAAATATGGGACTATGTGAAAAGACCAAATCTATTTTTGATTGGTGTACCTGAAAGTGACAGGGAGAATGGAACCAAGCTGGAAAACAGTTTTCAGGATATTATCCAGGAGAACTTCCCCAACCTAGCAAGGCAGGCCAACATTCAAATTCAGGAAATACAGAGAACACCACAAAGATACTCCTCGAGAAGAGCAACCACAAGACACACAATTGTCAGATTCACCAAGGCTGAAATGAAGGAAAAACTGTTAAGGGCATCCAGAGAGAAAGGTCGGGTTACCTACAAAGGGAAGTCCATCAGACTAACCGTGGATCTCTTGGCAGAAGCCCTACAAACCAGAAGAAAGGCGGGGGGCCAATATTCAACATACTTAAAGAAAAGAATTTTCAAGCCAGAATTTCATATCCAGCCAAATTAAGCTTCATAAGTGAAGGAGAAATAAAATACTTTACAGACAAGCAAATGCTGAGAGATTTTGTCACCACCAAGCCTGCTTTACAAGAGCTCCTGATGGAAGCACTAAACATGGAAAGGAAAAACTGGTAGCAGCCATTGCAAAAATATGCCAAATTGTAAAGACCATCGATGCTAGGAAGAAACTGCATCAACTAATGGGCAAAATAACCAATTAACATCATAATGACAGGATCAAATTCACACATAACAATATTAACCTTAAATGTAAATTGGCTAAATGCACTAATTAAAAGACACAGACTGGTAAATTGGATAAAGAGTCAAGACCAAACAGTGTGCTGTATTCAGGAGACCCATCTCACATGCAGAGACACACATAGGCTCAAAATAAAGCAAATGGAAAGCAAAATGGAAAAGCAAAAAAAAAAAAAAAAAAAAAAAAAAAAAAGCAGGGGTTGCAATCCTAGTGTCTGATAAAACAGACTTTTAAACCAACAAAGATCAAAAGAGACAAAGAAGGCCATTACATAATGTTAAAGGGATCAATTCAACAGAAGAGCTAACTATCCTAAATATATATGCACCCAATACAGGAGCACCCAGATTCATAAAACAAGTCCTTAGAGACCTACAGAGAGACTTAGACTCCCACACAATAACAATGGGAGACTTTAACACCCCACTGTCAATATTAGACAGATCAATGAGACAGAAGGTTAACGAGGATATCCAGGAATTGAACTCAGCTCTGCACCAAGCAGACCTAATAGACATCTACAGAACTCTCCACTCCAAATCAACAGGATATACATTCTTCTCAGCACCACATTGCATTTATTCCAAAATTGACCACATAGTTGGAAGTAAAGCATGCTTCAGCAAATGTAAAAGAACAGAAATCACAAGAAACTGTCCCTCAGACCACAGTGCAATCAAATTAGAACTCAGGATTAAGCAACTTACTCAAAACCACACAACTACATGGAAAGTGAACAACCTGCTCCTGAATGACTAGTGGGTAAATAATGAGATGAAGGCAGAAATAAAGATGTTCTTTGAAACCAATGAGAACAAAGGAACAAAGGCACAATGTACCAGAATCTCTGGGACACATTTAAAGCAGTGTGTAGAGGGAAATTTATAGCACTAAATTCCCACAAGAGAAAGCAGGAAAGATCTAAAATTGACACCCTAACATCAGAATGAAAAGGCCTAGAGAAGCAAGAGCAAACAAATTCAAAAGCTAGCAGAAGACAAGAAACAACTAAGATCAGAGCAGAACTGAAAGAGATAGAGACACAAAAACCCTTCAAAAAAAATCAATGAATCCAGGAGCTGGTTTTTTGAAAAGATCAACAAAACTGATAGACCGCCAGCAAGACTAATAAAGAAGAAAACAGAGAAGAATCAAGTAGACACAATAAAAAATGATAAAGGGGTTATCACCACTGATCCCACAGAAATACAAACTACCATCAGAGAATGCTGTAAACATGTCTACACAGATAAACTAGAAATTCTAGAAGAAATGGATAAATTCCTGGACACATACACCCTCCCAAGACTAAACCAGGAAGAAGTTGAATCCCTGAATAGACCAATAACAGGCTCTGAAATTGAGGCAATAATTAATAGCCTGCAAACCAAAAAAAGTCCAGGACCAGATGGATTCACAGCCGAATTCTTCCAGAGGTACAAAGAGGAGCTGGTACCATTCCTTCTGAAACTATTCCAATCAATAGAAAAAGAGGGAATCCTCCCTAACTCATTTTTTGAGGCCAGCATCATCCTGATACCAAAGCCTGGCAGAGACACAACAAAAGGAGAATTTTAGACCAATATCTCTGATGAACATCTATGCAAAAATCCTCAATAAAATACTGGCAAACCAAATCCAGCAGCACATCAAAAAGCTTATCCACCACGATCAAATTGGTTTCATCCCTGGGATGTAAGTCTGGTTCAACATACACAGATCAATAAACGTAATCCATCACGTAAACAGCCAAAGATAAAAACCACATAATTATCTCAATAGATGGAGAAAAGGTCTTCAACAAAATTCAACAGCACTTCATGCTAAAAACTCTCAATAAATTAGGTATTGATGGAATGGATCTCAATATAATAAGAGCTATTTCTGACAAACTCACAACCAATATCATACTGAATGGGCAAAAACTGGAAGCATTCCCTTTGAAAACTGGCACAAGACAGGGATGCCCTCTCTCACCACTCCTATTCAACATAGTGTTGGAAGTTCTGGCCAGGGTAATCAGGCAGAAGAAAGAAATAAAGGGTATTCAATTAGGAAAAGAGGAAGTCAGATTGTCCCTATTTGAAGGTGACATGACTGTATATTTAGAAAACCCCATGGCCTCAGCCTAAAATCTCCTTAAGCTGATAAGCAACTTCAGCAAAATCTCAGGACACAAAATCAATGTGCAAAAATCACAAGCTTTCCTATACACAAATAACAGACAAACAAGGGCCAAATCATGAGTGAACTCCCATTCACAATTGCTACAAAGAGAATAAAATACCTAGGAATCCAACTTACAAGGGATGTGAAGGACCTCTTCAGGGAGAACTACAAACCACTGCTCAATGAAATAAAAGAGGATACAAACAAATGGAAGAACATTCCATGCTCATGGGTAGGAAGAATCAATATAATGAAAATGGCCATACTGCCCAAGGTAATTTATAGATTCAATGCACATGAAAAAATGCTCATCATCACTGGTCATCAGAGAAATGCAAATCAAAACCACAATGAAATACCATCTCACACCATTTAGAATGGCGATCATTCAAAAGTCAGGAAACAACAGGTGCTGGAGAGGATGTGGAGAAATAGGAATGCTTTTACACTGTTGGTGGGAGTGTAAACTAGTTCAACTATTGTGGAAGACAGTGTGGCGATTCCTCAAGGGTCTAGAACTAAAAATACCATTTGGCCCAGCAATTCCATTACTGAGTATATACACAAAGGATTATAAATCATGCTACTATAAAGACACATGCACACGTATGTTTACTGTGGCACTATTCACAATAGCAAAGACTTGGAACCAACCTAAATGTCCATCAATGATAGACTGGATTAAGAAAATGTGGCACATATACACCATGGAATACTATGTAGCCATAAAAAAGGATGAGTTAATGTCCTTTGTAGGGACATGGATGAAGCTAAAAACCATCATTCTGAGCAAACTATTGCAAGGAGAGGAAACCAAACACCACATGTTCTCACTCATAGGTGGGAATTGAACAATGAGAACACTTGGACACAGGGTGGGGAACATCACACATTGGAGCCTGTTGTAGGGTGGGGGAATGGGGGAGGGATAGCATTAGGAGATACCTAATGTAAATGATGACTTAATGGGTACAGCACACCATCATGGCACATGCATATATACGTAACAAACCTGCACGTTATGCACATGTACCCTAAAACTTAAAGTATAATAAAAAGAAAAAAATGTAATTGTCATTCTTTAACAACTGGTTTCTCCCTGACACCAAAGGTTCTCTCCATCTTAACTATCATAAACCTAGGTTAAGTGTACAGCAGTTCTTATGTGGACTGGCTTTCATACATTCATGCTTACTTTCCTCTGAAACATTCTCCACACATCAGCCAGAATAATCTTTACAAAATGTAAAAAGATCATGTCAAACTCTCCGCAATTTTACTGCCTTCAAAATTTTCCTCCTTATTAGAATAAAATGCAACATTTTAAAAGGACTTTTAACCATTTGTTGGTTTTTTCATTTAACAGTTATGTGTTGACAGCTTGCTCTGTATGAAGCATTATTCAAGCCAGTGGAGGTACAGAAAACAGCAAATAAAATGCAATTCTTTTGTTAAGAAGCTATTTCTACTGGGAGAAACAAGCAAAATCAAAGAAAAAGACATATAAAATAATTTCAAGGTGTATTGATAATAATGGGAGCCAATGAGATAATGAGATGATTAAAAACCCAAGTGGACAAGAAGGTCCATTCTGAGGGCTTTCCTTTAAAGAAGAAGAATAATGCTGTTGCATAATAGAGGCAAGAGAAGTCCACGTATACGGAATAGTGTGTGCAAATATCCTGTGTTGGAAAAGACTATGGAAACTTGAAAAAGGTAATGTAGTAGAATATAGTATTACAGTAGAACAACACAAAACAAGGTAGAAGACAAAATGTCAGATCATGTAGAGCTTTGCAGGCCACAGTATAAGGCCTTGAAAAGCTTGAGGGAAAGAGGGACATCATGAAGTACTTCTAAGTTCATGGTTTGAGTAACTGGAGGATTGGTAGTGCTATTTATTGAAAGAAGGAAATCTGGAGGAAGTTTAAGAAAGTTAACAGTTTAAGAAAGATAATCAGGACTTCTGTTTCAGATATGTAATATTTTGAAAGCTCACTAGGCCATCAAGTGGAGCTATTGAGTGAGCAATTGGATGGATGAGTGTGGAGTTCAAGAGAATGGTCAGGTCTGGAGATATGCAGTTAGAAATTGACATTTCATCATGCTAAAAGCTCAATTATCAATTCTAAAGTGTATGCTCCTACTATTCGTGCTTTGAATTTAATGCAAAGACTGACAGAAGTAAAGAGACAAATAGGATAATCCAAACCATATTCAAAAATTTCAACTTTCATCTCTCAGTAACTGATAAAACAAGCAGGCAAAATGATCAGTAAGGATAAAAAAGATTTAAACAAAATAATCAGCACATGTGATAGAATATGCAACATATAGAATACTGCACCCAACAAATACAGAATAAACATTATTTTCAAGTACACATGGAACATTTACCAACATTGACCGCATGCTGGGCCATAAAAGAAATCTCAATAAATTTCAAAGGAGTGACATTCTACAGAGTAGGCTCATTGACCACAGTGATATTAAGCCAGAACTCAATAACAGAAAAATAACTAAGATGTTCCCATTTGTCTAAAAATTAAGAAGCATGGTTTTGAATATATGCTTCTACATAAAGATCAAATATAATTAGAAAATATTTGAGCTGAATGATAATGAAACTGTTATATATCAAATTTTTGGACTATAAGCAAACACATAATTAAAGATAAATGTAAAATATAAAATGCAAATATCGTAAAAGAATAAAAGCTGAAAAACTGGTGACCTAAGCATCCATGTCAGAAAGAAAGAGTAAAAGAAGTGAAACTCACATAAAGCTTAGAGAAGGAAACGATAAAGAGACAAGTGAAAATAAGTAAATTGAAATACATGCAAAGAAGGGCTTAAAAGTTAAAAGTTTTTTTTGAAAAGATTAACGAAATTGTTAAGACTCTGACAACAAAAAAAGAAGACTTGAAGGTTGGCTTTTAATAACGATAAGAAGTGTTGGTATAAATGCCAAAACACTAGATAATATGTGATGACTTGTTATTATAACAAATTTTAAAATGTAGACTAAATAGTAAAATATCTAGAAAAAGAAAATACTAAAGTTGATGAAAGAAAAATAATCAAGAGTCCTCTAAATGTTAAGACAGATGAGTCCTGCAATTTAAAACCTTCCAACAAACAAAAGTTAATACATGGAATGTCCTTGGAAAATTCTCGTAATATTTAGGCAAAAATAATAACAATGGTTAAAAGCTTTCTTTCAGTTATTTAGAATATGATTTTTCCAAAAGGAACACAAGGATTACTACTGCATTTTTTCTCTGTGTCCAGAATAAGCTTAATATTCCAATTTGACATATACCTTAGGTGAATGAAAAATAAAGTACAATCTCATTCTTGAAGAAGAAAGATCCAAAAAGCCTAACACATTTCTGCAAATATAGCTCACAATAGATATGAAAAATATGAATCTTCATGACCATGTTGGGTTAATTCCAGGTGGTTTAAATATTAAAAAATCAAATAATGTGATTTACCATGCTAACAGAGTAAGAAATATTCTACGATCATTTCAACAGATGCAAAAATGTTGATGAAATTTAACATTTATTCCTCTTTGATGTCTTAGCAAACTAGGAATAAAACAGAATCACCTTGATCTGAAAAAGAATATTTATAAAGAATTCTGTCCCAAATATCATACATAATTCATTATGGTATTATGTAAAGACATACATGTAGACCAAAGAAATGATAAACAGCCCAGATTTATGCCTACTTATAAATTCTCAGTTTCTTTAAACAAAAGAAGAATTATAGAACACTAGGAAAAGAAAAACTTTTTCAATAAAGGGTGCTGGGTCAACCGAATATGCAAATGAACAAAAATGAAATTGTACTTAGCACAAAAATAAATTTCAGGGGAGCTGGAAATCTATATATGAATTGTAAAATGGTAAGGCTTCTAGAAGATAATATATACAAATATGCTCATAACCTTGGTGTCAAAAAACCTATTTAAAATAAGACATACATATATAGTAAAAAGGAAAATGTTGTAAAATGGCATTATACTGTAATTAAACACTGTAATTTAAAAAAGACAATATTAAGAAACAAAAATAGTGAGCTACAGTGTGGGAGAAGATATTTGCAGCCCATCTAACCAATACTGAGCTCACATACAGAATGTAAAATTACCTTTAGCAAATTCATTAAAAAAGACTGTCCAATAGAAAAAAGTACAAGAGATCTGAACAAGCACTTTACCAAAGTATTTGTCCAATTGTCGAATAAATTTATTTTTAGAAGTTTAGATAGTAATCAAAGAAATGCAAATTTAAATAACAGGCAATACAACATTCCACCACCAGAATGGCTATGAGAAAAAAGACTAATGATTCTAAGTCCTGACAAATATGATGTGGAACAACAAGCACTCTTCAAACACTCTCAGTAGATATGTAAGTAGGTATAAATATTTTGAAAAACATTTTTTATTATCTATGAAAGTTGAATGTATGTAGTCTATGATCCCTCACTTTCACACCTACATACATCCAAAATGAATGTCTACAGATATGTACTAACAGATAGATGTGTGCAAGGGTGTTCATTACAGCATTATTTATAAGAACCCTAAATTGGAAATAATCCAATGTTTTTGAAAAATAGAATGGATGACTTTTCATCAGCAAAAATGTATAAATTACAGCTTTGTGCAATAACATGGATAACTCCCACAAACATGATGCTGATAGAAAGACGCTAAATACAAATAATTTCCTACCATATGTTTACATTTATGCAAATTTAAAACATCAGGCAATACCAGGTAAGCTAAACTATAGCATTTAAGAATGCATGCATAGGTGGTAAAACTACAAAGTAAAGTAAGAAAGTGCACAAGTAAAATTAAGAATAGTGATTAATTTTGAAGTGGAGACAACTGGGAAGGGCAGAGGGAGGGCTTCTGAGAGCTGACACTGTTCTATTGTTCTATTTTTGTCCTGGGTGACAATTAATTGGTTGTTGCCTTTTTCTAAATGTGTGTAATATTTCCCAATTTAAGAAAAGTGCGTGTGTGTGAGTGTGTGTGTGACAGAGAGAGAGACATACAGAGAGAGAGAGAAAGAAAGAGAATTGGACATGAGAAATTGCTTATGAAGATAAATTTATAATGAATTTTATCTATAAAAAGAAATAGAAGCCAGGTACAGTGCCTCACACCTGTAATCCTAGCACTTTGGGAGGCCAAGGTGGGAGGATTATTGAGCCCAGGAGTTCAAGACCAGCCTGTGCAACATGGAGAAACCCCATCTCTACAAAAAAGTACAAAAATTAGCTGGGAGTGGTGGCATGCACCAGTGGTCTCTGCTACTTGGGAGACTGAGGTTGGAGGATAACCTGAGCCCAGAGAGGTCAAGGCTACAGCGGGCCAAGATCGGGCCACTGCACTCCAGCCTGGGTGATGGAGCAAGACACAGTCTCAAAGCTAGAAAGAAAGCAAGAAAACAAGGAAGAAATCAAGAAAGTAAGGAAGCAAGAAAAGAAAGAAAGAGAAAGAAAGCAAAGAAAGAGAAAGAAAGCAAAGAAAGAGAAAGAAAAAGAAAGAGGAAGGAAGGAAGGAGAGCAACTGTGTGGCAGATGTTAAGGGAATATAAGCATTAATGGAAATTTTTCTTCTTTTAGATAGGAGATACTAGGGTATGTTTATATACTAATGATAATTCTGCAAAAGAGAAAGGGATATCAATGAGGCTGAACTCAGAAAAAACTAAAAATGTTGAAATATTTGAAGACGGTGGGAGTGAGCTGCAGGCCATGAATGGAGTGATTGGCCTTTAAAAAAAGCAGCTCTCCAGAGAAAGGATGCTTGATGAGCGTTAAGTATGAGAAGCTTTACAGGTATGAGTATTAGAAGCTATCTCTGTCCTCTGTGAGTTATGGGTGTCAGCACGTTGTCAGTCTCATCTCAGCCTCCAGAGCCTTCTTTCTGTTCACATAGTGGACCATCGTTCATCCTACTGGAGCACCTCTGCACATGCTGTCTGCTGCGTAAAATGATTATACTGTAAGCCTCCCTCACGTGGCTAATAGCTATACATCCTGTAAATCTCAGTGGAATTGCCAAGCATGCAGGAAAGCACACTCTGACTCCCCAGGGCACATTCTCAGCTCTGAGGGCAACTTTCCCTCACAGCACATATCCACATTGTAATTGCATATTCATTTTATTTAGGCTGTCCTCCCACAAGACAGTTTGTGCTATGTATTCTGGGAGTATTTCTTCTTTGAACCAACCTCTGGCATAGTGCCTAGCATCTTGTAGGTGCCATTTTTTGAATGCATGAATACATGAATAAGTGAAGGTTGTGCAGGAGTATTCTTAGAAATATTATTTGAGAAATCGGAATTTGTTGGCAAGAAATGTTATTTGCAATATTGTTTCTGCTTACTGATCAAATGCTCTAATATATTTAATCCAATAAATCATAGATTCATTTAGACAGCCATTCAGTAATAAACATGTATTTAGTAACAACGTTATGCCAGGTACTGAGAAAGGCAGTGCCATGGGACCGGGAAGGGTCACAGAAGCAATTCAGGTTTGTGTGAGTAGAAGAGTTGTGGAAACAGACTCTTGCACTGGAGTTGTAGAGTTTACACTTACATTCTAACTCTTTTGTTTACAAATTTGTTGGCATTGGTCAAGCCCCCCAAATTCTTTGAGCTGTTACCTCCTTATTAAAAAAATGAGACTCAACCTTAATCCCTTACAATATTGCTGTGAAGATTGCATGTGGTAACCTTTGTGAAGACTTGTAGAGTGCCTGGTGCAAAACTCTGTTCTGCCCTTGGTTAATATCTAAGGGAGAAGTAAGGCAGGGAGCTTGGGTCCTAAGCATACACTGATTCTGCACATGAATGAAGCTGGGGAACTGTTGCTAAAGGAGGTCTTGAGTTGATTCTCAGATCATTAGATGAATGTAGTGTCACAGCTGGAAGGAACTTAAAATTCATGTTGTCAAAATACCTTCTATATAGGTGAGGCCTCTAGGGCTCTGAGAGGGGAAGGGCTTCTGCAGGTCCAGGGCTTCATCTCAGAGCAGAGGGCCAGCTGTATCTTAGAGACGGCACACTTCTCCTTCCTTTGCCAGTGGGGATTCTCAGCTGGGGTGCTAACAAGCAAGCTATTTTGAGCCAGGAGTTGTATAAAGAAAGGCTCACAGCAGTGCACAGCCTTGGTCTTGCCATTGTGTTGGCATCCTGCGATGCCTCCCTCCTTACAAGGCACTTTGTGTCAGCAGGAATGTGAGGCAAGTTGTGAAATTCAATTAATTCTACAGCCAGCCCACAAACCTCCCTCCAGGGCTGGCCCAGCCGGGATGATGCAGCACTACCCTCTCTAAAAAAAGAGGCTTCCTGACCCGTCTCCTTCCCTTCTACCAGCCCCTCCTCAGGTCCTCCCCTGCCTTCTCTCCATGTCTTCACAGAAGACAAAGCTCATCTCTATGGGGATGTGTTTCTATATTAAAATACTGTTGCATAGCTAATTTTTATTTGGAATCTCTGAAAGCATAAATTATAGAATTGCTTTTGTTGAAGTTGGGAGGGAGTGACAAAGATACTCCGCCTTCTCTCTTGAGTACTAATGGGTAAAAACAAAAAGCACAAATACCTATCTGACTAACATGTTTCCAGGATGTGCCTGTAATCCTGAAATACAGGAGTCCTAGGTAACCGAAACCAAGATAGGGCCAACAGTTCTCTCTCCTGCAAAGCAGGGTGCGAGGGGCAGAGACTTGCCCTGGTTTTAGTACATGGATTGAGAAAGCAATGAGTCCAATATCCTTGAAAGAGACCTAGATATCAGGAAGCGAGAGAAGGAGAAATCTGATTCCATTTTTGAGGCAAATTAAGTGCTCCTTCAAACCTAGTGAGTATCCTGGACTCTAAGTATGGAAAGAGAAAATTTGTGAGAGTGCAGAGACGAGCTGAAATTTTTCACTACAATGTTTTCTCCTCCTGAGTAGTAAAATAAAATCCCTTTTCCATGGACAAAGTGAACACACAGAAATACTGGATCTCCCCTGACAGTGTCTAAAATGTTTAAACTGATTTTATTAAATCTGAGAGTTAAGATCAACCAGGATTACAGTTGTCCTTTTAGAGGCTGAAAATCAATGACCTTCTGGAGCACTCTTGTCTGTTCCTTCATGAAGCCGCCCCTCATTAGAGGTGGAAAGCTTAGATATGAATCTCTCACCCCCAGGAAACTCTGAAATGGGTTAGACAGGGCCATTAATTAAATTTAATTTTAAGGTCAAATTTTCCCCTTATCAGACGGTACCCATGATTCTGTTTTCATTCCACATTAAGTCTATCCATATTGTTCAACAGAAAACACTGGGAAAGGTGGTATAATGAACACTGTGTGATACTAGCATTTCCGAAGCTGCGTTATCCATCTTTAGACCCTTATTTGCCCCACATTTGTGATGATCCCACAAAATCACATAAAAATCAGTGTTTGTATAACAAAAAGTGTAGAAAACACAAGAAAATCTCTAAAGTTTTTGATAAAAATGTTGCTTCTGGAACACAGTGCAGGTATAAGCTAGATTTACAGAGGAGATTTCCTGCTATCTAGAGACTCATAGAAGAGAAAACGCAAAAAAAAAAAAAAAAAAAAAAAAAAATAGACTATTCTTGATGTTAGCACCAAAACATCAATTTATCTAGTGAGCGGATTCCAGATGTATGTGGTCTAAGATTTATAAACTTCCCTGCAATGGGAGAAATTTCCCAGAGTTTAATTGTGCCTTAGTTTGTTCTTCTTTTTCTACCTCTTTGAAATGGAAATTTAGTTGTTTATTTGAGATATTTTTACTCTATTAATGTAAGTGTTTATTGCTGTGAATGTCCCTCATAGTACTATTTTTGTCATATCCCATAAATTTTGGTATATTGTGCTTCATTTTGATTTGTGTTGCTGTATTTTCAAACTTATTTTTTATTTCTTTCTTGACCCAATAGTTGTTTAAAAGTACACTGTTTAATTTTTACTTATTTGTGAATTTTCTAGTTTGTCTTCTGTTATTGATTTCTAGTTTTAGTCCATTATGGTCAGAAAAGATACTTGATATAATTTAAATCTTCTTAAGTTAGTTAAGACTTGTTTTGTGTCCTAACACATGATCTATCCTGGAGAAAGGTCTATGTGCACCTGAGACCGATGTGTATGCTGCAGCTGTTGGGTGGAATGTTCTGTATACACTTGTTAGGTCCATTTGGTCTATAGAGTTATTCAAATCCTCTGCTTCCTTGTTGATCTTCTGTCTGGAATTTCTGTTCATTATTGAAAGTGGGGTTTTGAAGCCTCCTATTATTATTATATTGCTGCTTATTTCTCCCTTCAGTTCTGTCAATGTTTGCTTTACATACTTGGGTGCTCTGATGTTGGATGCATATATATTTATAATTGCTACATTTTCCTGGTAAATTGACGCTACTATTATTATACAATGTTCTTCTTTGTCTCTTGCGACAGTTTCAAAAGTCTATTTTGTCTGACATATGAATAGCCACCATTGTTCTTTTTGGTTATCATTTAAATGAAATATCTTCTTTTCATCTCTTCACTTTCAGCCTATATGCATCTTTAAATCTAAAGTGAGTTTCTTGTAGACCATACATCGTTAGGCCTTGTTTGTTTCTTATCCATCCAATCTGTCTTTTGATTGAGGAGTTTAATTCATTTACATTTAAAATAATTATTGATAAAAAATAATTTACTTTTGCCATTTTGTATGTTTTTGATTTTGCGTAGAGTTTTTTTTCAGGTTTATTGAGGGAAGATTGACAAAAATTGTATACATTTAAGGCATAAAACATTATATTTTGATATATGTACATTGTGAAATAACTATCACAGTCAAGGTAACATATCCATCATGTCACATAGTTACCATATTTATTTTTCTGCTGATAATATCTGAGATCTCTACTCTTAGCAAAGCTCAAGTATATGATACATTATTGTTAGCTATAGCCACCATGCTATACATTAGATATCCCATACTTTTTCATCTTATAAAAGAAAGTTTGTATCTTTTGACCAAAGGGTCAAAATCAATGGTGGCTATTCTTATACCCCCTTTTTTTCATTCCTCCAACCTCTTTCTCTGTTCTTGATAAGAGCAATTCTAACAGGTGGGGTGATGTCACATTGTGATTTTAATTTAGATTTTCCTGATGATTAATGATGTTGAGCATCTTTTCATACACCTATTGGCCATTTGTATGTTTCCTTCGAAAAAAAGTCTATTAAATTTCATTAATTGTTCTTTAATCCAGTTTTATACATATATAGATAAGGAGATGTATGAATACCTTATATATTTTGGATATTTAGCCCTTATCAAATATGGTTTACAAATATGTTCTCTCATTTCAAGGGTTGGCTGTTCACTTTGTTAGTTGTTTGCTTTACTATGCAAAACCTTTTTAGTTTGATGTAGCCCCACTTGTTCACTTATGTTTCTGCTGTCTGTGATTTTGGAATCAAATTTAAAAAAGTATTGTCAAGACCAATATAAAGGAGTTTTCTCCTAAGAGTTTTACAGTTTCAAGTCTTTCATTTAAGTCTTTAATCAATTTTGAGTAATTTTTTATGTATATTATAACGTAGGGTCTAATTTTATTCTTTTGTATATATGTGGATATCCAGCTTTTCCAATATTATTGATTGAAGATTATCCTTTCTCCATTGTGTATGCTTGGCACCTTTGTTAAAAATTAATTGATTATATATGTTAAAAGGATTCTATTCCATTGCTCTATGTGTCTGTTTTTATGCCAGAACCATACTGTTTTGATTACTATAGCTATGTATCATATTTTGAAATCAGGACATGTAATGCCTCCTGCTCCATTCTTCTTGCTCAAGATTGCTTTAGCTATTTGGGATCTTTAGTGGTTCCAGGTGAGTTTTAGGATTGTTTTTCTATTTATATGAAAAATGCCATTGTAATTTGACATGGATTGCATTGACTCTGTAGATTGCTTTGGTAGTAATAACTTTTAAGAATATTAATTCTTTTTAATTCGTAAGCACAGAATAACTTTTCATTCATTTGTGTCTTCTTCAATTTTTTTCAATAATGTTTCATATTTTTCAGTGTAAGATCTTTCACCTCCTGTTAGATTTATTCCTAAGTATTTTATGCTTTTTGATGTAATTGTAAATGTGATTGTTTTCTTAATTTTTTTTGGGGGGGGATAGTTTGTTTTTAGTATGTATAAATACAACTATTTTTGCTGGTTGATTTGTTGTGCAACCTTACTGAATCCATGTGTTAGTTTTTACAGTTTTTTAAAAAATGGAATCTGGAGTTTTCTATACTTACAATAATGTCATTTGCTAACAAGGGCAGTCTTATTTCTTCCTTTCTTATTTGGATGCCTTTTATTTCTTTTTTGCCCCATTACCCTAGCTAGGACTTCCAGTGCTATGTTGAATAGATGTGGTGAAAGTAGACACCCTTGTTTTCTTCTTGATCTTACATGAAAATCTTTCAGTTTGGCCGGGCCTGATGGCTCACGCCTGTAATCCCAGCACTTTGGGAGGCTGAGGCGGGCGGATCACAAGTTTAGGAGATCGAGACCATCTTGGCTAACATGGTGAAACCGTGTCTCTACTAAAAATACGAAAAATTAGCTGGGCATGGTGGCAGGTGCCTGTAATCCCAGCTACTCAGGAGGCTGAGGCAGGAGAATGGCGTGAACCCGGGAGGTGGAGCTTGCAGTTAGCCAAGATCGTGCCACTGCACTCCAGCCTGGGTGACAGAGCAAGACTCCGTCTCAAAAAAAAAAAAAAAGAAAAGAAAATCTTTCAGCTTTTCACCATTGAATATGGTATCTGCTGTGGGGTGTCATATATGGCCTTTATTATGTTGAGGTTGAGGTAATTTACTTCTATATTTAATTTGTTGAGAGTTTTTATTGTGAAAGGATGTTGAATTTGTCAGATGTTTTTTCTGCATCTATTGAGATTATTATATTTATTTTTTCCTTCATTTTGTTAATGCAATGTATCAAGATTAGTGATTTGCATATGTTGAACCATTATTACATCCCAGAGAAAAATCCCACTTGATCATGGTGTAAGATCCTCTTAATATATCTTTGAATTCCGTTAGTAGTATTTTGTTGAGGATTTTTTGCATTTATGCTCATTAAGAATATTGGCCTATAATTTTCTTCTCTTATAGTATTCTTGTCTGGCTTTGGTATTACTGTAATGCTGGCCTAAGGAAATAAAATTTGAAGTGTTCCCTCCTCTTCAGTTTTTTGGAGAACTTTGGAAAGGATTGGTGTTAATTTTTCTTTAAATGTTTGGTAGAATTTACTAGCGAAGGCATCTAGTCTTGAATTTTTCTTTGTTGGGAGATTTTTCATTACTTATTCAATCTTTTTACTCATTGTTAATCTCTTCAGACATCGATGCCTTCATGATTTAAACTTGGTGGGTTGCATGTATGTAGGAAATTATACATTTCTTTTCAGGTTATTCAATTTGTTGACTTATAATTACTCGTAAGTAGTCTGTTAGGATCCTTTGCATTTCTGTGGCATCAATTGTAATATCTCCTCTTTCATTTCTGATTTTGTTTATTTGAATTTTTTATATCTTTTTTTATATTTAGCTAAGAGTTGACCAGTTTTGTTTACATTTTCAAAAAAACAACGCTTCATTTTACATATTTTTTTTCTGTTGTTTTTCTGGTCTCTCTTTCATTTATTTCTTCTATGATTGTTATTTCCTTCCTTTTACTGACTTTGGGCTTAGTCTGTTCTATTTCTACTTTTTTGAAGTTAAATTTAGCTTGTTTATTTGACATCTTACTTTTTTATAATGTAGACATTCATTATCATAAACTTTCCTTTGAAAATGGCTTTTGTTAAAACAAATAGCCCTATTAAAAATTAGGCAAACTATATGAACAGATATTTCTTGAAAAAAGATATAGAAGTGTCCAACAAAGATATGAAAAAAATGTTCATCATCACTATCAGATAAATGCAAATCAAAACCACAATGAGATAATATCTCACACAAATCAGAATGGCTTTTGTTAGAAAGTAAAAGAAATAACAGATGTTGATGAGGTTATGGAGTAAAGGGGACACTTACACGCTGTTGGTGGAAATGTAAATTAATCTAGCTACTGTGGAGAACAGTTTGAAGATTTCTCACAGAACTAGGAGTTGAACTACGATTTGATCCAGCAATCCCATTACTGGGTATAAACTCCAAGAAAAATAAATTGTTCTACCTAAAGGACACATGCACCTGTGTGTTTATTACAGCACTATTCACAATGGTTAGAACATGGAATCAACCCAGGTGCCTATCAATAGTGGACTGGATAGGCCGGGCAAAGTGGCTCACGTCTGTAATCCCAGCACTTTGGGAGGCCGAGGCAGGTGGATCACGAGGTCAAGAGATCGAGACCATCCTGGCCAACACGATGAAACCCCATCTCTACTAAAAATACAAAAAATTAGCTGGGCCCAGTGGCGGGCGCCTGTAGTCCCAGCTACTCCGGAAGCTGAGGCAGGAGAATGGCTGAACCTGGAAGGCAGAGCTTGCAGTGAGCAGAGATAGTGCCACTGCACTCCAGCCTGGGCGACAGAGAGAGACTCCATCTCAAAAAAAAAAATGGACTGGATAAAGAAAATGCTGTATATATACACCAGGGAATACTATGCAGCCATAAAAAAGAACAAAACCATGTCCTTTGCAGTAACATGGATGTAGCTGGAAGTCATTATACTAAGTGAACTAATACAGAAACAGAAAACCAAATACCACATGTTCTCACTTATAAGTGGGAGCTAAACTTTGGGTACACATGGACATAATGATGTGAACAGTAGAAGGGCCTGCTAGAGGTGGAGACAGGGAAGGGAGCAAAGGCTGAAAAACTATTTCTTGGGTACTATGCTTACTACCTAGGTGATAGATTCCATCATACTCTGAGCCTCAGCAACATGCATTATACCTTTGTAACAAATCTGCACTTGTACCCCGATTCTAAAATAAAAGTTGAAAAATAACCTGCTTTTGCTGTATATCTCATATATTTTGTTTCCATTTTTATTTGTCTCAAGATATTTTCTTATTTTGCTTTTAATTTCTTCTTTGGGTTATTGGTTGTTCAGCAGGGTGTTGTTTAATTTCCACATATTTGTAATTTTTCTGGCTTTGTCCTTGTTGTTATTTATTTCTAGTTTCATACCATTGTGCTCAGAAAAAATGCTTGATGTGATTTCAATCTTCTTAAAGTTGTTAAGACTTGTTTTCTGACCTAACATATAATCTGTCCTGGAAAATGTTTCATGTATGCTTGAAAAGAATGTTTATTCTGCTGCTATTGAATGAAATTTTCTGTATAGAGTTAAGTCCTCATTCAAAGTTATCGATAAGTTCTTGGCAACTGTGATTTTAAGTAAAACAGTGGATTGTATAATGAAATCAATTTTACCATAAGCTAATTAATATTAAAAAAGTCAAGTTCCTATAGCATACTGTATGTAATTTTACTTAAAGTTGATGTGGAGTGAAGACTTACTGTGTGTCTGTCAGGTGTATTTGTTCTAAGGTATATTTCAAGTCCATTGTTTCTTTATTTTCTATCTGTATAATATTTCCATTATTCAAAGTGGGGCATTGAAGTCATCTACTATTACTCTATTGCTATCTATTTCTCCCTTCAGATCTGTTAATATTTGCTTTATATGTTTAGATTCTCCAAAGTTGGTTGCAGATAGATGATATAGATGATAGATAGATAGATGATAGATAGATAGATAGATAGAGAGACAGATAGATACATAGACAGACAGACAGATAGGTAGATAGACAAATGTTTGTATAAACATTTGATGAATTGACCTCTTTACCAACATATAATAACATTCTTTGTCTTTTGTCATAATTTTTAACAAACAGATTATTCTATCTAAGTATGGCTGCCCCTCTTCTATTTTGGTTTCCATTTGCATGGGACATCTTTTTTCATCTATTTACTTTTAGTTTATGCATGTCCTTAGTGAAGTAAGTCTTTTGTAGGCAGCATATAGTTGGGTCTTGTTTATTAATTTATTCATCCATTCTATACCTTTTGATTAAGTAGTTCAAACCATTAACATTTAAAGTAATTATCAATAGAGAAAAATTTACCATTGTCATTTTGTTAGCTGTTTTCCATTAGTCAAATAGTTCTTTTGCCTGTCTTTTCCTCTCACTGTCATCTTTGTGTTTTGTTCATTTACGTGTTGTTATACTTTGATTCTTTTCTCTTTTTCTTGTGTGTAATATCTATAGATATTTTTGTGTGTGTGCAGTTACTTTGGGGATTATATAAAATGGCATATTTGTAACAGACTATTTGAAGCTGACAACAACTTAAATTCAGTCACATGCAAAGACTACACTTTAAATTCTCCTCTTCCTACTATTTATGTTATTATTGTTATAATTTACACCTATTTATATTGTGTATCTTTTAACATATTTATAGTTATGCTCATTTGTAATACTTTTGTTTTTTAACTTTAATAATATAATTAAAAGTTATTTAACCACCACCATTATAGTAGAAAGTATCCCATGTTTGTTAATATATTCACTGTTATTAATGAGTTTCATACTTCTTATGCTATTGTAAGAAATAACAAAATTTACAGTAAAAATAAATAAAATAGAAAATAGAAAAAAACTATAGATATGAATGAATAAAAATGTCTAAAAAAGAAAAACAATTTAAAATAAATGAAACTAAGAGTTTTTTTAAAGACAGAATTGACAAACTCTTAGGTAGACTAACTAAGATAACAGAATAAAAGATAAAAGTCACATGATTATATCAATAAATGCAGAAAAATGTATTTTGTCATTTGACAAAATTTAATATCCTTTTGTTATTAAAAAATTCATAATAACTAGGCATAGAAGGAAAAATCTTAACATAATGAAGGTCATACATGAAGAGTTCAGAACTAACATAATGCTCAACAGTAAAAGACTAAAAGCTTTTGCTCCAAAATCAGCCACAAGAAGAGGATATCCACTCTTGCCACATCAATTCAACATAGTACTGGAAGTCTTTGCCAGAGCAATTAGACAAGAAAAAATTTAAGAGACATTCTAATTGAAAAGGAAGAAGTGAAATTGTCCATACTTGCAGATAACTTTATATATATATATATATATATACCACAAAAAAGTCAGAGCTTATGAAGAATTCAGTAAAGTTGCAGAATACAAAATCAACAAACAATTTTTTGTGTGTCTTTATACACTAACAATGAACTATCTGAAAAGGAAATTTAAAAAAAAGTCCTATTACAATAGCATCAAAAGAATTAAATGCCTAGGAATAAAGTTTTATGAACTGAAAGACTTAATATTGTAAAAATATTCATATTCACTAAAGCAATCTACAGATTTAATGCAATCACTATCAGAATCCCAGTGACTGTTTTATAGATATTTTAAAAAATTTTACAATTAATATGGCATCCTTAAAGAGAATAAATAGCCAATGAATCTTGAGAAATACCAAAGTAGAAGACAACACATGGCCTGATTAAAAAACACAAACTACAAAGCAACAGTAATCAAAACAGTATGCTACTGGCATAAGCACAGACATATAAAACAAAGAACAAAATAGAGGCCCTAGAAATAAATCCACGCATACAATCGACTGATCTTTGACAAGGCTGCCAAGAATATACAATGGAGAAAGGACAGTCTCTTCAACAAAAGACATTGGGAAAACTGGATTTCCACATGCAAAAGAATGGAATTGAACCCCATTTTACATCATACACACAAAAAAATCAATTCAAAATGGATTAAAGACTCAAACATAACACATGAGACTATAATAATACTATAAGAAAATATAGAGAAAAAACTTCATGTCATTGGTCTCACCAATTATTTCATGAATAATACAATAAAAGACAAAAAACAAAACCAAAAATAAATAAGTGGGGCTATGTCAAACTAAAAAGCTTCTCTAGAGAAAATAAATCAATAAATGGAATGAAAAGAACACCTACAGAATGGGAAAAAATTGCAAATCATATTTCTGATAAATATTTCTTATCCAAAATATATAAGAAACTCCTGGAACTCAATAGTAAAGTAACAGGTATAACCAGGTTAAACAATGGGCTATGAACTTACCCCAAGAAGATCTACAACTGGCCAACAGATATATGAAAGATGCTCAACATCACTAATTATCAGGAAAATGCAAATCCAAGCTGCAATGAGGTATCACCTCATAACTGTCAAGATAGCTATTATCAAAGAATGGCTATTATTAAAAAAACAAAAAACAATAGATGCTGGTAAGGACACAGAGAATCGGAAGCACTTGTACACAATGTGTACATAGCCCCACTTATTTATTGGTGGGAATGTAAATCAGTACAGCTACTACATAAAACAGTATGGAGGTTTGTGGAAAAACTAAAAATGGAACTACTATATAATACAACAGTCTTATTTCTGGGTATTTGTCCAAATAATTGAAATTAGTATCTTGAAGAGATATTAGCACTCATATTTATTGCATATTTATTTACAATAAAGTTGTGGAAACAACTTTATTGTCTGTTGACAAATAAATGGGTAAATAAAATGTGTTATATACATAAAATACAGTACCATTCAGCCTTTAAAAAAAGGAAATTCTGCAATATGCAACAACATGGATGAACTTTGAGAACATAATGATAAGTGAAATAAGCCAGCCACAGAAAGATATATTGTGTGATTACCCTACTCTGAAGTATCTAAAATAGTCAAATTAATAGAATCAAGGAGTGGTGGTCATTGCCAGGAACTGGGGGAAGAGTAAATAGGGAGTTTATAATCAATGGGTATAAAGTTTTAGTTAAGCAAGATAAGTAAGCTCTGGAGAGCTGCTGCACAACATTGTCCCTATAGTAAAAAATAATTCATTAGACACTGAAAATATTGTTAACCAGATAGATCTCATGTTAACTGTCCTCACCAAAATATACTTTTTTGAGTTTAATTTTATATTGTGAATGAGCATTTTCTTAGCATGAAAAAAGTTAATTCATACTTTTCTTTAAAAGTATACATTCAATATAGTATAATTTTTGAAATATTTAGAAACTTGTTATGGTGACACCCTAAATTATTAGGTATAATTGGACACTTACTTCTTCTCCTCACATTCACTTAAAATACCTTTATTTCTGTTTTCCTTCTATCCCTAGTTTCTGAATGGGGACTCTGTCATGTGGCCCCATTTTTCTGTGTAACAAGGTAATCTAATTTTTTTTTTTTTTTTTTGGCAAGAAGCTCTCTGGATAAGTTTCATTTCCTTATATTTCACATGTCCCAAATTTTTACTCTCATTTCTATAATTACTCCAATACAATCTTAGAGAATTCATCTTTTTAGTTCTACATGAATTCATAAGCTTCTGAGTTCTTTGTGAAACTCAGTTTGAGAAATACTAATTAACCTAAATAATGGCCATAAATTCCCACTTTGGCTCACAGTGGCTGCCATGTGTGTCATATGCACACCTCATCTAAGAAAGGAGAAGGCACCTGCCAGGTAAATGAGAAAAACTCATTCATTGACAAATATTTATGAATGCCTTTCATAAATGCCTTTATGATCCCTTCAACAGGCATCTACGAAGTGTCAATTCTGTTCCAGATGCTGGAGATATATCAGATAAGAACAGCCAAAATATCCTGCCCTCCTGGAGGTTACATTCCAATGAGGGGAAGACAGAAAATAACCAAAACAATCAAGTAAATGCCTGTTGTATGTTAAAGTATATATATTATAAGGAAAAATGAAGGAGGTCAGAAATTGCTGAGTAGTTGTAGATTTCCATGTAAATGTGGATTTCCATGTAAATGTAGTCATCATGCTCCGACAGATAGTCAGGGAAAGTATTATTCAGACAGTGACATTTGAGAACAAATGTAGATAATATCAGGAGAGAAGGCTCAGACATACTCACACACAGACACTATAGGCAGGTGGAAGAGAAAGCAAAGGCCAGAAGCTAACTTATTACAACCCGGCATTGGGTAGTTGCAAAAGTTACCCAAAAGGCTACAATTAGGTGGCAAAAATAAATAACATTGTCAGAATCAACCCAACTACAAAGTAAGAATAAATTATGGAGTGGAGAAAGAGGACTATGGTGAATAAGAAAGCTATCAGTGAGTATATATTAGATATTTATTATGCTCAGAACTGTGCTACATACTTTACAAAGATATCTCATTTCATGCACTAATAACTTTTGGAGATGAATAGGTTTAGCCCCCTTTGTCAGTTTTGAAAAACGAGACACAGAATGGTTAAGTAACTTGCCCGTTTGTCCCACAATGTCCTTTGTATAGTTATTTCCTCAGTTTAGTAATCCGATATTAAAGGCATTGCATTTAATTGTCATGAATCTTCAGTCTCCTTTAATATGAATATTCTAACACTGCAAGCACAATGTTAGAATGTCCATCAATTTGTGTTTGTCTGATGTCTTCTCATTATTTTTTTTTATTTGCGCTTTTATTATTACTTGTCACTTGTGGAACAGGAGCAATATTGTATACTTCTCAATGCATTTATATCACATATCACATGATTCTAGATTACCCAATATTAGTTATATTAACTTTAATCACTTGGTTAACATGGTAATTCACCAGGTTTCTCAACTGTGAAATTACTATTTTTTTCCCTTTTGTAAAAGAATAAATTGTAGGAAGAAACTTTGAGACTATGTAAGTATCCTTTTCCCCATGAAACATTCATTCAGTAGTTGTAGTACAAGTGGGGATTTTCTAACTTTATTATTACTTCTGTATTTAGCATTATGCTAAGGGTTTTCCTTCTCCTGCATTAGACCAGATCAATCACTTTTCTTATGTGTATGTATGTGGGTGTATGTGTGCACACTCATGCACATACGTGCACGTGTATATGTATGGATGCACAATTGTTATCAAGTTGGTAGCCTGTATACTCCGGCAGATAGTGCTTTTGTCTGAATCTTGAGTGGCTTTAAATGTCTGTTTAGATTTGAGGTTTTCCTGTTTAATGGATTTGGAAGTCTTGATTTCACAGTATTATCATGAGCTCATTCACTGGGATCTGATGTAGAAAATTATTCTCCACTTGGACAAGGATGTGATCAATATCTGAAATCCCACAAGTCTATCACCTCTTGTTTGAGTCCTCCTTTCTTTGAATTCACACAGAATCTGCAGCACTGCATCTGTTAAATGGATAAGATCTGGGTTGCCATGCTCAGAATGGCAGCTTAGAGCATAATCCCTGGCCCCAGCAAGCCTCAGCTACCTGCAAACCTGGTATGTGCTTTCCACCGCCAAACTTGGCTCATCACCCAATGACAAAGACAAAGAATTACCAGACCAGTCAAAAGCAGCCTCGAAATGGAGTAGAGACTTACCTTTTTAACATTTTGATCTGTAGCCCAGAGAGAATCTAAGATAAAATTTATTATAAATATAAATATATCACAGTGAACCTGGCAGCATAAAGATTATGCCTCATGTGAAGATGCTCAACATGATGCCTTGTCTCGTGGCATCACCAAGCCTCTGGCAGCTCACTGGGTTATAATCCATCATGGTGGTAAACAGCTCTATCCAGATTCTTTTGTGAAATCCTAGAACTAGCCAAAACTTTCTGCCTCATATTCTTGCAACTTTTTATTCTATAATAAAATGCACGTCTTCTCTTAGCTCCATATTGTTTTAGAGTTTCTGCTTCCAAAATTCACCTTCACGCTGTTGCACTTCCTCTAGCACTAGAGCCTTTAAGGTCTTGCTATATGTTAAACCAGCACATGCCCATCATCAAAGTCCTTCACTGAGTCTTGCCTCTATGTGATAAAACTAATGTTCCATATACCCTGCT
The DNA here is from genome assembly GCF_028878055.3 of Symphalangus syndactylus. Taxonomy (NCBI): domain Eukaryota; kingdom Metazoa; phylum Chordata; class Mammalia; order Primates; family Hylobatidae; genus Symphalangus; species Symphalangus syndactylus. Next base: position 88,479,972 of record NC_072426.2, read on the forward strand.
GATGCTGATTTACGGCAGTCTTCATCAGCAGGTGCTCATTCCGAGGTAGGCAGCCCTCAGTGCCTTTTCCAAATTATTTCTCTGAACCCAAATAAACCACTCCCCTCATCTTAGGTAGTAGTTAAGTGTGCAAAACCACCAGGGGTTGGATGGCCTGAATAAAATGCTGCTATACCACTTACTGGACAGTTATTTGGCTCATTTTTATAGTGCTCACCTGTAAATTGAAGAAACTAACAGTAGATATGCATATACCCATATAGATATTTTGAAAATTAAATTAACATATATATCCATACCTGGCTCTTAGAAGACACTTAATAAATATTAGCAACTATAATAGTTATCAAAGCTGATGACATCCAACCATAAAACTTTCTAATTCTCCCTTTCTACTATTTGTTTGGTCACATATTACAATTCAAGCAACTTGGGCACCTAGTCTAGCCTTCTACCCTACCATAAGACCTGATTTTACTTTAGGTCACATGCAGAAATATCCATCCAACTTCCTGACACCTAGGATCTTTCCACTTCTGGAACTTACTACGCTCTGAACATAAGGTTCTATGTCTTCCGCCATCTAGATGCCTCACCTCATCTTTCAATTTAATACGGCAGAAGACCCTCAATTTTCCACGCTTTTCTATCTATCGATGTCTTCTCAGGTTCAATTCTTTTTCTGTATTCTCACCAATAGCCTCATCTTCTCTGTCTTCCCCTCCATAATACCATGAGCATGGGTAAATACAAATATATGCCTTCCTTTTCTCTTGCATTGTGACTGCTTGGTTTATCTAGAGAACATTAGACAAACCTAGAAATGGGTGCTACTTTAGATTCATGGTCTCCAGCATCTATTGGGGAATTAACACACCCTGGCCACCTTTCTATATCCTCCTGCCCTATCTGATTTTTATTTATCCTTCTACCCTCATTGAAGGACATAGAATCCAGGAGAGATTTTTCCTAATCCCAAGCTAGTTGGATGTTTTTCCTTTATACTTCTATAGCATAGTAGCTTATCATTCTCAAACCTCACATTAAACTGGGTGGTAATTTATTCTTTAATTATCTCTATCTACCACTAGACTATGAATTTCTTAAGAAAAGTGTACTGGGTTGAATGGTGTGACACAGGTCCACCCGGAACCTCTGAATGTGATCTTATTTTGAAAAGGATTTTTGCAGATATAATTAACTAGCAACTATCAGGAGCTACATGAGAGAAATGAAAGAGGTGCTCTCTCAGGGCTTTCAGAAAGAACTAACCTGCTGACAGCTTGATTTTGAATTTCTGGCCTCCAGAACTGTGAGTCACAAATTTCTGTTGCTTTAAGCCATCTGGTTTGTGGTACTTTTTTTTTTTAATAGTAGCCTAGAAAACAAATACAAACAAGGTCAGAAACTTTTATATCTGTGCATTTAGCTTGTAACTCAGGTCAGGGCACAAGGTAAGTTCTCAGGAAATTATTGCGGAACACGTGGTCAAAGCAAGATGGAGATATTGCATGCAAGCTTGGTACTCGGACAATGGTTGATTATTGGAGGAAAGGGGCAATTTTTAGTCTAGTTTGCTGAGTGTAATGGAGATTGAGCCCAAAAGATTAGATTCGATGAAGTACATGGTAGCCCCATTTATGGTCTAATTCAAGAGCCTTCTTCACAAGGAGGACTCTACAGCATAAGAGGATATTTTCCCTACTTCAGTGTCATGGAGAGAGTTGGGTGGATGCACAAATGTGGGGAAAAAAAAGAGTTGTAGCATCATATCTGGAACTGAGAAGTAATGTGACCAATGTCTGTTGTTGGGGGAAGATCACAGAGTCGTAACATCAAGCCAAGCAGTAGGAGAAGTAGGTGGTTCATTCCCAATACAGAGTGCGGATCTAGCATAAGGAGGAGAAGAGAAGGATGCCAATTAGCTATCAGGTAAATATATTGAACACAGATAAAACAAGCATGGCAGAAACCGTGGGAAGAGAGGAGAAAGAATTTGTTACTGTATTTCTCATAATTCTTTGATTGGAGGAAACAATCTCTGCTTCATTCAGACTTTATCTTCACGAAATTACATGTCATTTACGATTCAATTACCTTTATCCAGAGGCCCCCAGGATTTGGAATGTGGATGAGATTTCACTTTTTGGCACCCAGGAAAACTTAAGCTCTTTAAGTTACATGGAAATTTGGCTGAAAACACTAAGCCAAAATTTCGCCTACAAGCCAAGCACTGTTACCCTATTCTGTGTTTGTTTCACTAGTAAATGTTATTAAAGGGAAGCATTTGTTTGAAATTTCTGGCTAGTCATTTTTCTGCTCCTTTTGGTTGCTTTGTGTTTTTGCAAATCATCTCTGGGCTAGAAGCCATTCTTGCTTCCTTTTTGCTAGAACTCTAAATCCAAACAAAGATGTTGTTTAGCATGATCACACATGAAGCCATCTCAGTAATTAGTACAGCCAATGGATTCAAGCCAAACAGAACTACTGGACTGTAATCTGGTGGACATGTTGAAGATGACACCATCCATAAATCTGTTGTGTTCTACCTTAGGGACCAGTGGCAAGAGAAACCCATCAGAGTTTCCCTTTGAGGCTCTGGAAATCTAATCTGGAAATTTTGATTTATCACAACACCTCCTAATCTATTGATGAATTGCATTCAGAAATGTCCTTACTGCTTATATGCTATGTTTGGCAAATTGAGCAAAGAGAAAGTCAGGACCTAAGATTGGTTTGCCACAAGACAGGCTGAAATATGAAAGACATTAGATACAGTATGAATGAAAATAAGGATAGGGATACAGGGAAGGGAAGATAGGTAGTGGAATTCAAGTTGCTCAGAACAAGGGACTTGGGGACATCAATGAAAATGGAAGGAAAATTGTGGGTAACAGAATTCTAGTGAAGTTGTAATAATTCACTACTACTTAGATTGCAAAAATAAGATTAAAAAAGACATAATTATGTTCTTATTAGGTCTACACTGCTGTAAGTGCATATATTGACTCATTTGATTGCCATGACTAGGATATGACTATCATTTTCATTTACAGATGAAGAAATTAAAGCAAGGTCAGGCAGCTACAGAATAGCAATTCTGGAAACACAGACCTCATATGGCTCCAGAATCCATTCTCTTAACCTCCAAGTTATATTATTCCTCATAATGTGTATTTATTTATATTTGTTTAGTGGACATTAGAGATAACATGGTGATCCATTTTTGGCACCCTGTGATTGCTAGCTCTAGTTCAGGAATTAGGCATAAATGGGTCAGGGTTATTGAAGGTGATAGGCTGACCATATAATTTATGGAATTAAAATTATATCATTTTGAAATATTTATCAATTGATTAATAAATTGAATTTATTGTATTGGTAGATGTGTAAAATGACTCTTTATAATGATTTTCTGTAACTTTTTCTAAAACAATAATGTTTTTGTATACATTAAAGCAACATAAAATAAGCTTTTTATTGATTATCTAAAACTACAAGAAACAAAAAAATATTTTATTTTTGGCAAACACTCTTGTATCCTCATGAATTTTGTAGCTTACCTGTGTCATAGGTATTTTTCAGAAGATTTTATTTTTAATATGTACTTATTAAATATTTTAATAATAAAATGTCTAGAAAGTTTTCAAAGTTGCCTTTTATAAGTAAAACATTTCAAACTGTTGACATTTTCAATTAATCTTTCTTTGTAGACCATAATTTTTTAAATGAAAAAGTACTCCCTCTTTACAAGTGGTGAGAAACTTTATAATTTCAGAGAAAATACTGCTAAATGGAGGTAACTCATAATTCTATTTTTGTATCAAATTTGGTATCTATTTTAAATAATATATTTTCAAAGGACTATTATTTGGCCTCCGTCAAGTGTACTTTTCCTTGAAAAATATTTTTGTAGCCAAAATCTCATCAAATAGGTTATTTGCAATTATAATTCTTTTGGTTGTTTTATCAAATTTAGATGCTGTAAAGCCAGAGGTCATCTCAATTTCATTCTGCTCTCTTGCTGAATATCAACCTATTGAAATAAAAATAGAAGTTTTATTAAAAAAATTATCCCCACAACTGAGATATTTGAAAGCATAATTATAGAATTTTTAAAAATCTTGAATACTATTTGAATTCTTCTTGCTTAATTTTTCAGTTTCATTTTTTCTTTTGAAGAATTAAATTCAAATGTCTTTCTGTGTGTAAGTTTTACTTTCAAAAGTTTCAAATTTTTGAAAGTGCAAAAGTTGATTCTTTCGCACTCTATTTATTGAATATGCTGCCTAATGATTTACAGCTGATTTTTAATAAAACACATGAAAGATTCAGAAAACTTATTTGAACAATGTCCAATACCATTGTAGGACATTTAAGTTGATTTACAAAGTACTTCTTCAAATGCTTATACGTTTCTAAAATTTGACTGATATCAAGCAACACAGAGTGCAAGAAGGTGCTGCCATAGCTGAATTTTTGTAGTCATACTAATTGTCATACTAATTGTCATTCAGTTTCTCTGTATATATGCACATATTGATATATTTTGGCTATGCTTTGTATTTACATCTTTAGAATACTGATGCTTGTTTGAGAGCAATTAGAAATTATGTGTGTACTATAAACAATTCCAAGTACATCTTTATTACATAGGTCCATTAATTTAGTAAAATTGTTCTTTTCGCAAAAGAATATAAGGCTGTGCTTCACTAAAATTTTCATTTGTATTTTTATTGCTCAACAAATTAATTCTCAAAATTGAATTTTTTAGCTGAACTTAAAACTGTATTTACAATAACGTCATACGTTTCTCCTTCAATGAAAGGAACTTATAACCACTTTATTTAGATTCTCTAAGTGGACTAAAATCTGACCTGTTATTGGAGTTACCTCAATTAATTTTCTGTTTGAAGCATCTGATAGAACTTATAAAAGTCTCACTTCATTTAACTATTTTTAAAATCTTCCTTCTGATATTTAAATCAACTTGTTAACAACTTTTCCTCACTCTTCATATACTCAAAAGAAAATTTGAAATCAAATATAAGTGAAATTAGAAAAGCAGTCATTTGGCCAGGCGTGGTGGCTCACCTGTAATCCCAGCACTTTGGGAGGCCGAGGTGGGTGGATCACGAGGTCAGGAGATTGAGACCATCCTCATCCTGGCTAACACAGTGAAACCCCGTCTCTACTAAAAATACAAAAAAAATTAGCCTGGTGTGGTAGCGGGCGCCGGTAGTCCCACATACTCGGGAGGCTGAGGCTGGAGCATGGTGTGAACCCGGGAGGTGGAGCTTGCAGGGAGCAGAGATTGCACCACTGCACTCCAGCCTGGGAGACAAAGCGAGACTCTGTCTCAAAAAAAAAAAAAAGAAGAAAAGCCATCATTTGATCTAAGTGAAAAGTCATATTTTATTATATAAATTATATAAATGTAACTTTTGCAGTAAATGCATTAAATCATAATCTATAGGCATCATTTGTAGAGATTGGTAACTTTTGAAGTTGCTGCTAAAGCTTATTCAAATTTGTCTTCTTTCATCTGATCAAGGGTGTCATTATAGTATCCACTGTAGAATTTAAACAAAGGCCAGGGAATGGGGAGCAAACCCAGTGAAAATGGAGACCAGACACATGGTTGAAGTTTTCAGAGACCCAGTGGTCTGTGACATTTGTGTTATTTTTCTCCAAAATGAAGGATATGTTGCTCACGTCCATGGAAAGAGACTCAAAGCCATTTTGTGTGGGCTGTTTTGGATTATGGAGGCCATGTATATTACATTTGAGTGTCTGTTTTAAATTATTTAATAAGTAACCCATAAATCCACTGGTGTTCAGAGGAACATAGAGGAAAACAAGTCCTGTAGCAGGGCTGGGCTCCTGTCTTGCCACTTGTATCTTACAAAGTAGCAAATCCGATGGAACTTGAAGTGTCTTTGATCCTTGAGGATGCTATATGGACCTCTTAGCAGACCATAGTAGAATTACAGCACAAAATCATTAGGATTTTGGAGCAAAGATGTGTCTTCTATAGACAACTATCCTCCCTTTCTTTTACACATTAATGAAGTAAAATTCACATAACAAAATCCATCATTTTAAAATGAACAGTGACATTTAGTATGTTAACAATATTTTAATACCAACAGTTCTCTTTAGTTCTAAAACATTTATGTAATTCTAAAACAAAACCCCTTACCCATTAAGCAGTTTCTCTTCATCCTATTTCCCACACCCACTAGCAACCATCTACTTGCATTCTGTCTCTATAGATTTATCAATTAAGTAAATTTCATATAAATGGAATCATACAATATTTCAGAACTTTTGTGTCTGACTTCTTTATTTAGCATTATAATTTCAAAGTCCATCTATGTTGTAGCATGTATCATTAATTCATTCCCTTTTGATGGCAGAATAATATTTCATTGAATGAATAAATCAAAATTTGTTTAACCATTCATCCATTGAGGGACATATCAGCTCTTTCCACCTGAGTGCTGCTATAAACATGCATGTACATAAGCTTGTTTGAGTCCCTCTTTAGTTCTTTTGGGTATGCACCCAGTAGTAGAATTGCAGGATCATATAGTTATCTTTTGGTTACCTTTTTGGAAAACTGCCAAAATATTGACAACAGTAACTGAATCATCTTACATTTGCAGAAGCAATGTATGATTCCAGTATTTCCCACATCCATGCTATTTTCTTTTCTTTATATATATATATGTATATATTTTTTTTAATTATTATTATACTTTAAGTTCTAGGGTACATGTGCACAATGTGAGGATTTGTTACATATGTATACATATACCATGTTGGTGTGCTGCAGCCATTAACTCATTATTTACATTAGGTATATCTCCTAATGCTATCCCTCCAACCTCCCCCCACCCAACAACAGGCCCCAGTGTGTGATGTTCCCCTTTCTGTGTCCAAGTGTTCTCATTGTTCAATTCCCACCTATGAGTGAGAACATGCGGTGTTTGGCTTTTTATCTTTGAGACAGTTTGCTGAGAATGATGGTTTCCAGCTTCATCCATGTCCCTACAAAGGACATGAACTCGTCATTTTTTGTGGCTGCATAGTATTCCATGGTGTATATGTGCCACATTTTCTTTATGCTATTTTCTTTGTTTTAAATTATAGCTAACTAATGACTATGAAGTAGTACCTCTTTATAGTTTTAGCTTCAGTTCCCTAATGGATAATAATGTTGAGCATTTTTCAAGACTGTTTTGGCTACTTGTGGCCCCTTGAAATTTCATATAAATTTGAGGGTTAGATTTTTCATTTCTGTACAAATGGCTGTTGAAATTTTGATAGGGATCATATTGAATCTGTAGATCACTTTGAATAATAGTAAGATTTTAAAAAACTCATTCTACTAAGCTTTACAATTTGATTGCAGAATTTAATCCATTTATACACAAAATAATTAAAGAAAAGACCTGCTATTTTTCTATTTGCTTTCTGTATATCTTATAGCTCTATTTTTCCTCATTTGCTCAATTTTCAACTTCTTTTGTGGTTGTTCTATTTTTGGCAGTGTACCATTTAGACACTCTTCTCACTTCTGTTGTATATATATTTTAAATATATTTTTAGTGGTTACCATGGCTTACAGTTTTGATTAACAGTAGCAGGTTACATCAAACATCTTAAAATTATAACAATCTGGTTTATACCAAGTGAGCTTGAATAACTTGCAAAATATCTGCTTCCATCTAGCTCTGTCCCCTTCTGTGTTGTTGTAACATATTATGTCTTTATACATTATGGGTTTACTATATCAATTTCTAATTATTTTATACATCTACTTTTACATCATGTAGAATATAAAATGTGGAGTTGCAAACCAAAAATGTAAAATTATTGACTTTAGTGTTAGCTCTGTAGTTACCTTTACCAAAGATATTTATATCTTCATATATCTTTGAGTTACTGTATATTGTTCATTTATTTTTATCTTAAAGATTTCTTTTAGCATACCTAAAAGGTCTTGCAGATTGGCTGGTAATAATCTCCCTCAACTTCAATTTATCTGGGAATGTCTTAATTTCTTCTTCATTTTTTGAGGAATAATTTTGTTGACAATCACATTCTTTTTTGACAGTTTTTTTTTCTTTTAGCATTTTAAATATATTTTCTCACTAACTTCTTATCTCCTTAGGTTTTTTTTTTTGTAAAATTGACTGTTAATTTTATTAACAATTCCTTGTGTGTGATGAGTTGCTTTTCTCTTGCAACTTTCACTACAGTGGTATGATCATAGATTACTGCAACCTCAAATTCTTGGGCTCAAAAGATCCTCTGCCTAAGCCTCCTGAGTAGCTAGGACTACAGGCACATGACGCCATGCCCGGTTCAGATACTAAATCTTTTTTAAAAATAAATTTACATCCTACGGATAAATTCCACTTGATCACGATGAACATTCTTTTTAATATATTGTTGAATTTAGTTTGCTAGTAGTTTTTGTTGAAGATTTTTACATCAATATTTATATGATATATTGGGCTGTAGTTTTGTTTGTTTTTTTCGTGTCTTTGTCTGGTTTTAGTATCAGGGGAATAATGGGTTCATAGGATGAGTTTGGAAATATTCCTGCCTCCTTTATTTTTTGAAATGGTTTGAGTAGGATTGGTATAAATTCTTTAGATGTTTGGTAGAATTCAGCAGTGAAGTCATTGGAACCCATGCTTTTCTTTACTGGGAGATTTTTTATTATGGCTCGATCTCCTTGCTTGTTATTAGTGTGTTCAGGTTTTGGATTTCTTGCTGGTTCAATCTTGGTAGGTTGTATGTATCAAGGAATGTGTCTATTTCTTCTAGATTTTCCAATTTGGGGGCATATAGTTGCTCAAAATTAGTGATTTTTTTGAATTTGTGCAGTATCAGTTGTAAGGTCTCCTTTTTCATCTCTGCTTTTTTCTTTGGATCTTCTCTTTTTTTTCTCAATGTGGTTAAAGGTTTGTTAGTTTTGTTTGATGTTTCAAAAATCAAACTTTTTGTTTCATTGATCTTTTACATTGTTCTCTTCATTTCAAATTCATTTATTTCTGCTCTGATCCTTATTTTTATCTTAACCAATCCTTATTTTTATTTATTTTTTCTCCTTTTTTAGCACTTCATTTTCAATTATTTATTTTATAACTTTTAGGTTCAGGGGTACATTGCAGGTTTGTTATATAGATAAACTTGTGTCATGGGGGTTTATTGTACAGATTATTTTGTCACCTAGGTAATAAGGCTAATACCCAATGGTTTTTTTTTTTAAATAATCCTCTCCCTCCTCCCACCCTCTACCCTGAAGTGCACCCTAGTGACTATTGTTCCCCTCTTTGTGCCCATGAATTCTCATCGTTTATCTCCCAAGTATAAGTGAGAACATCTGGTATTCGGTTTTATGTTTCTGCATTAGTTTGCTAAGGATAATGGCCTCCAGCTTCATCCATGATCTTGCAATAGACTTAATCTTGTTCTTTTTTATGGCTGAATAGTATTCCTTGGTGTTTATGTATCACATTGTCTTTATCCAATCTGTCATTGATGGGCATTTGGGTTGGTTTTATATCTCTGTTATTGTGAATAGTGCCGCAATGAACATTTTTGTGCATGTGTGTTTATGTTAGAATGATTTATATTCCTTTGGGTATACTCCCAGTAATGGGATTGCTGGGTTGAATGGTAGTTCTACTTTTAGCTCTTTGAAGAATCATTACACTGCTTTCCACAACCGTTAGACTAATTTACACTGCCACCAACTGTGTAAGTGTTCCACTTTCTTTGTAACCTCTCCAGCATCTGTTATATTATGACTTTTTTTTTTTTTTTTTGAGACGGAGTCTCGCTCTGTTGCCCAGGCTGGAGTGCAGTGGCACGATCTCGGCTCACTGCAAGCTCTGCCTCCCGGGTTCACGCCATTCTCCTGCCTCAGCCTCTCCGAGTAGCTGGGACTACAGGCACCCGCCACCACGCCCAGCTAATTTTTTGTATTTTTAGTAGAGACGGGGTTTCACCGTGGTCTCGATCTCCTGACCTCGTGATCCGCCCACCTCGGCCTCCCAAAGTGCTGGGATTACAAGCATGAGCCACCGCGCCCAGCCTTATATTATGACTTTTTAATAATATTCATTAGGACTGGTGTGAGATGGTATCTTGTGGTTTTCAATTGCTTTTCTCTAATGGTCAGTGATATTAAAGTCTTTTTCACATGATTGTTGGCCACATGCATGTCTTCTTTTGAAAGTGTCTCTTCATGTTCTTTTCTCACTTTTTAATAATATTGTTTGTTGTCATCACGTAAATTTGTTTAAGTTCTTTGTAGATGCTGGATAGTAGACATTTGTCAGATGCATAGTTTACAAAAATTTTCTCCCATTCTGTAGGTTGTTTGTTCACTCTTTTGATAGTTTCTTTTTCTGTGCAAAAGTTCTTAAGTTTAGACACCAATTGTGAACTTTTTTCTTTGGTTGTGATTGCTTTTAGTGTCTTCATTACGAATTTTTTGCCCATTCCTATGTCCAGAATGTTATTGCCTAGGTTGTCTTCCAGGGTTTTTATGGTTTTGGGTTTTACATTTAAGTCTTTTAATCCATCTTGAGTTGATTTTGGTACATGGTATAACAAAGGGGTTTAATTTCAACCTTCTGTATATGGCTAGCCAGTTATCCCAGCACTATTTATTGAATAAGGAGTCCTTTCCCCATTGCTTGTTTTTGTCATCTTTGTCAAAGATCAGATGGTTGTAGGTATGCAGCCTTGTTTCTGGGCTCTCTATTCTTTATCATTGAACTATGTGTCTGTTTTTGTACCAGTACCATGCTGTTTTGTTTACTGTAGCCCTGTAGTATAGTGTGAAGTCAGGTAATGTGATGCCTCCAGCTTTGATCTTTTTGCTTAGGATTGCCTTGGCTATTCAGGATCCTTTGAATATTTACGTGCATATTTGTTTATGTTTAAACGATTTATATTCTTTTGGGTATATTTCCAGTAATCAGATAGCTGGATCTAATTGTAGTTCTTTTTTAGCTCTTTGAAGAATTGCCACACTGCTTTCCATAATGATTGAACTAATTTATGCTGCCACCAACAGTGTATAAGTGTTCCATTTTCTTTGCAACCCCTCCAGCATCTGTTATATTTTGACTCTTTAATAATATTCATTCTGACTGATTCCATATGAATTTTAAAATAATTTTTTATAGCTCTGTGAAGAATATTATTGGTAGTTTGATAGAAATAACATTGAATCAGTAAAATGCTTTGGGCAGTATTGCCATTTTAACGATATTAATTCTTCCTATCCATGAGCATGGAATGTTTTTCCATTTGTTTGTGTCTTCTCTGATTTCTTTGAGCAGTGTTTTGTAATTCTCATTGTAGAGATCTTTCACCTCCTTGGTTAGCTGTATTCCCAGGTATTTTATTGTTTTGTGGCAATTGTGAATGGGATTGCATTCTTGATTTGGCTTTTGGCTTGGCTGTTGTCGACCTATAAAAATGCTTTTTGTGCATTGAATTTGTATCCTGCAACTTTGCTGAAATTGTTTATCAGCTGAAGGAGCTTTGACATAAAATTATGTCATCTGCAAATGGGGATAGTTTGACTTCCTCTCTTCCTATTTAGATGGACTTTCTTTTTCTTGCCCGATTTATTTTGCTGGGACTTCCAGTACTATGCTGAATAAGAGTAGTGAGAGAGGGCATCATTATCTTGGGCCAGTTTTCAAGGGGAATCAGTCCAGCTTTTCTGCATTCAGTATGATGTTGGCTGTGAGTTTGTCATAGAAGGCTCTTACTAATTTAAGTTATGTTCCTTCAATATCTAGCTTCTTGATAGTTTTTAACCTGAAGAGATACTGAACTTTATCAAAAGCCTTTTCTGTTTCTATTGAGATAATCGTGTGGTTTTTGTCTCTAGTTCTGTTTATGTGATGAATCACATTTAGTGATTTGCATATGTTGAGCCAAACTTGCACCCTGGGGATGATGCCTACTTGATCATGGTGAATTAACTTTTTGATGTGCTGCTGGATTTGATGTGCAAGTATTTTGTTGAAGATTTTTGCATTGATGTTCATCAAAGATATTTGCCTAAAATATTTTGTTGTGTCTCTGCCCAGTTTGTATCAGGATGACACTGGCTTCATAGAATAAGTTAGGGAGCACTCCCTCCTCACTTTCTGGAATAGTTTCAGTAAGAATGGTACCAGCTCTTCTTTGTACATCTGGTAGATATTACTTCTTTTCTTTTACTAATTTTGGGTTTGGTTTGCTATTACTTTTTTTAGTTCTTTGTGATGCATCATTAGATTATTTACTCTTTTTTGATGTAGGTACTTATAGCTATAAACATCCCTCTTAGTACTGATTTGGATGTACATCACAGGATTTGGTATGTTGTGTTTCCATTGTCATTTGTTTCAGGAAACTTTTCTTCTTAATTTCTTCATTCCCACTGGTAGTTCAGGGATATATTGTTTAATTTCCATGTATGTATAATTTCCAAAATTCCCTTTGTTACTGATTTCTAGTTTTATTCCACTGTGATCAAAGAAGATACTTGATATTATTTCAATTTTTTGAATATTTAAAGACTTGTTTTGTGACATAACATATGGTCTATCATTAAGAATGATCCATGTACTGAGGAAAAAACTGTGTGTTCTGTAGTTGTTGGATGAAATGTTCTGTAAATATCTATTAGATCCATTTGGTCTGTAGTGAGATTAAGTTTGATGTTTCTCTGTTGATTTTCTCTCTAGAAGATCTGTACAATGCTGAAAGTGGGGTGTCAAAGTATCCAGCTTTTATTTTATTGAGGTCTATGTCTCTCTTTTGCTGTAATAATATTTGCTTTATGTATGTGGGTGCTCCAGTGTTGGATGCATATACATTTAAAATTGTTATATCCCATTGCTGAATTTACTCTTTTACTGTTATATAGTGACAGTCTCTTCTTATGGGTTTTGCCTTGAAATTAATTTTGTCTGAAGTAAGTATAGCTATTCCTGCTCTTTCTTGGTTTCCATTGGTATGGAACATCTTTTTATTTACAGTCTATGTGTGTCTTTATAGGTGAAGTGTGTTTCTTGTAGATAACAAATCAATGGGTCCTGTTTTTTCATCCATTCACCCAATCTATGTCTTTTTATCAGGGAGTTTAGTCCATTTACATTCAATGTTATTATTGGTAAGTAAGGACTTGCTTCTGACATTTTGATATTTGTATTATGGATATTTTGTGGTATGCCCTTTCTTCTTTCATTCCTTTCTGTCTTCTGTTAACAAATGCGATTTTCTCTGGTGATATGATTTAGTTTCTTGCCTTTTATTTTTTGTAGATTTGTTGTATGCTTTTTGGTTTCAGGTGACCATGAGGCTTGCAAGTACTATCTTATAACCAATTATTTTAAACTGACAACTACTTAACATTGTTTACATAAACAAAGAAGCAAAAAGAAAACTAATAAAGCCTCTAAGCTTTAAAGCATTTTACTCCCACTTTTATTTATTTATTTTTTGCTTCTGTTTAGATCTTATTATGCTGTCTATGTCTTGAAAAGTTGTGGTATTTTTAATTGGTTCATCATTTGGCCTTTCTACTTAGGATAATAGAAGTTTATACACCACAGTTACAGTGTTATAATATAATACTCACTGGCATTTACTATTACTGTTGAGTTTTGTACCTTCAAGTGATTACTTTTTGCTTCATTAATGTCCTTTTTTTCCTACTTGAAGTACTCCTTTTAGCATTTCTTGTAGGACAGGTCTGGGGATAAAGTTCCTCAACTTTTGTTTGTCTGGTAAAGTCTTTATTTCTCCTTCATGTTTAAAAGATATTTTTGCCAGATATGCTACTCTAGGATACAAGTTTTTTTCTTTTCTTTCTTTAGCACTTAAATATGTCATGCCACTGTCTCCTGGCCTGTAAGATTTTCACTGAAAAGTCTTCTGCCAGATGTATTGAATATCCATTGTATGTTGTTTGTTTCTTTTCTCTTGCTGCTTTTAAGATTTTTTCTTTATCCTTGACCTTTAATTATTAAATGACTTGAGCTAGTTTTCTTTGGGTTAAATCAGCTTGATGTTCTATAACCTTCTTGTTCTTCAATATTGGTATTTTTCTCTAGGTTTGGAATGTTCTCAGTTATTATCTCCCTGAATAAGCTTTCTACCCCTATTTTCTTCTCTACTTCTTCTTTAAGGCCAATCACTCTTAGATTTGCCATTTTTAGGCCATTTTCTTGATCTCATAGGCATACTTCATTGTTTTTTATTCTTTTGTCTTTTGTTGCCTGTGACTGTGTATTTTCAAACAGCCAGTCTTCAGGCTCACTAATTCTTTCTTCTGCTTGATGAGTTCTGGCATTAAAGGAAGGACTCCGATGTGTTCTTCAGTATGTCAACTGCGTTTTTCAGCCCTAGAATTTCTGCTCGATTCTTTTAAATTATGTCATTCTCTTTGTTAAAATTTTCTGATAGAATTCTGAAATCCTTCTCTGTGTTATCTTGAATTTCTTTGAGTTTCCTCAACACAACTATTTTAAATTCTGTCTGAAAGGTCACATACCTCTGTTTCTCCAAGATTGGTCCCTGGTGACTTATTTAGTTTATTTCCTGGAATGTCTTGATACTTGTAGTTGTTCATCTGTGTCTGGGCATTCAAGAGTTAGGTATTTATTTTAGTCTTCACTGTTGGAGCTTGTTTGTACCTGTTCTTCTTGGGAAGGCTTCCCAGACATTCAAAACAACTTGGGTGTTGTGATTTAAGCTGTATCTACTCTAGGGGGTACCCCAAGCCCAGTAACACTGTAGTTTTTACAGACTATTTGAGGTGTCACCTTGATGGTCTTGGACAAGATCTGGGAGAATTCTCTGGATTACCAGGCAGTAACTCTTGTCCTCAACCCTTATTTTCTCCCAAACAAAGATCTCTCTCTCTCTCTCTCTCCCTCTCCTCAGCCAGCTAAAGCTGAGTGTGGAGTGACACAAGAGCCCCTGTGGTCACTGCCACTGTGACTGTGCTGGGTCTTGTCCATTGCCTGCTATAACCACTCTCTGGCTACTGCCAATTTTCTCTCAAGGCCCTGGGGCTCTATAATCAGCAGGTTGCAAAGCCAGCCAGGCCAGTGTACTTCCCTTGAGGGTGATGGGTTCCCCCAGGTCATGGGTGTGTCCAGAGGTGCAATTCAGGAGTCAGCAACTGGAGTCAAAAACGTTAAAGTCTACCTGGTGTTCTATGGTACTGCAGCTGAGCTGGTTCACCGACCACAAGATGCAGTCCTTCCCACTCTTCCTTCTCCTTTCCAAATGCAGAGGAGGCTCACCCCATGGCCACCACCACCACAGGCCCACAAGGAGAACTTCCAGACTACCACTGATGTCCCCTTAAGGCCCAAGGTCTCTTAAGTCAGCTTGTAGGCCTGGTCTGGGATTCATCCTTTATGGCAGTGGGCCCCCTCTAGCCCAGGGCAGGTCCAGAAATGCTGTCCTAATCCCCTCCCATCTCCCAAAAAACTTCCTCCCCGGATCTTCCTACAGACTTTAGGTGATCTATTATGTGTCTCAATTTTGTGTCTTAATCTTTATCTCAGGTGACTGCAAGTCTTTCCTTCATTTTACATTTTCTAGCACTGTCTGTGACTTTTCTATCTTGTATGATTTCTGAATTAAGCCAAACAGAAATGAGTGCCTTGTATAATTTCTTCAGGTAACTCCCAGGAATTTTAGAATACAAACACAATAACTGGTAAAAAGGTCTTCTTTGCTCCTTCTGGAAGCATAAACCAGGGTCCCCTCCTGGAAATGCAGGTTGTTGTCTTCAAGACCACCTCTATCCTGGGAGGGTTTACAAGGTCAAGTAAAAATACTATGATGTTTTTCTACTATTTTGAAGTTATCTCTTTGTTTATTCAGCATTTGCTTAGTTTCTGTAAACTTTTAACTATTTTTTAAGAACTCCAACAAATGTGGATCTTACAGTTTCTGCTTGGTTTTCAATGTTTCTGTGGAGGCAAAAAAGCTTGTAGCTACCAACTTTACCATTTTGCTCATGTCATTCATCAAGTATTTTTCTTTGGAAAAAATGTTTCTGTGTTTTGTTTTTTTTTTCTGGAACCTAGTAGTAATTGTATATGTGATAATAAGACTCTTGCTATATAATCCATCACAGTGTGATGCTTGCAATGTTTTTTTTTTTTTTGAGATGGAATCTTGCTTTGTTGCTCAGGCTGGAGCGCAGTGGCAGGATCATGGGTCACTGCAGCCTTGATCTCCTAGGCTCAAGTGATTCAAGTGATTTTCCTGCCTCAGTTTCCTAAGTAGTTGGGACCACTGGTACATGCCACCATGCCCAATTCTTTTCTTTACTTTCTTTTTCTTTTCTTTTTTTTTTTTTTTTTTTTTTTTTTGAGACAAGATCTTACTACGCCCAAGCTGGTCTCAAACTGCTGTGCTCAGGTAATCCTCCCACTTCAGCCTCCCAAAGTGCTGGAATTATAGGTGTCAGCCATTGCACTTGGGCAAAAACCTTTTTTTAGATTTAAGTTTTAGATTTTTTGTAGCAATAGGGTTGTACTATGTTGCCCAGGCTGGTCTCGAACTCCTGGGCTCAAGTGATTCTCCCACCTCAGTCTCCCAAGTAGTTGGGACCACAGGTGCACTATATTGCCCAGGCTGGTCTTGAACTCCTAGGCTTAAGTTATCCTTCTACTTTGGCCTTCCCAAGTGCTTGTATTATAGGTATGAACCATCACACCTGGTCAAAAACCTTCATCAGATTATGCTTTTCTTTTTTATTTCATTTTTCATTTTTTTATAGAGACAGGGTCTTACTGTGTTGCCCAGGCTGGCCTCAAACTCATGGGCTCAAGTGATTCTTCTGCCTCAGCCTCCCAAAGTGTTGGGATTACAGGCGTGAGCCACTGCACTTAGCCGCTATGATGTTCTGAAGTACTTGATTAGCACCTGGAAATAGTTTATGTGAAATCAGGCTGAAGCAGATCCTGAATGAAAGTTTTCATGGCATTCACTTATGTTGCATCGACACTACTCTTTCAGCTCGCATTTTCAACTTAATGGGGAGAGTTCCCTGTGACCAAATATTTTAGTCTTGATTTGTAGATGGGTATGATAATATGCTTACATGAGCCAATTTTATAGCCCCAATCCAAGGTAGCCATCAATTGCAGTGGGGAAAGTATATTTTATCACTGGGCAAGACTATGGTCAGTAAACTTGTTTGCTCACTTTGATTGAGAGAAGAAATAGAGGTATCTATGTTCACTGATTCATGGGCAATGGCTAATGGTTATGTCTAATGACCAGTGACTTGGAATGACAAGATTTGAGAATTAGTGACAAGGAGTTCTGGAAAAAGAGATGTATGTGTGAATCTCACAAGATGGGCCCTAAATGGAAGATAGTTGTTTGTGTGAATTCACACCAAAGAGAATTCACACTAGGGAAATCCTCAATAATCAGGTTGACAAAATGACAAAATTGTGGATGTAGTCAACATCTTTCCTTAGCCACTAAAATAGTTGTTTACAGAACTCAAGTGTTGAAGTGGCAGCCAGAGCAGCAGGAATGAACAATATTTATGGGCCAAACCTCATAGGTTCTCCCTGGCCAGTCCAACCTAGACAACTTGGTGTGTGTGTGTCTACCAGCCAATGATGGAGAACAACATTGTACCCCCAATACAGTCACACTCTACAGGGGAATCAACCAGCTACTTAGTGGCAGGTTGATTGCAATGACCTCTTCCATCATGAAGGGACTTCCACTGGGGATGTGTTTGTACTCACTGGAGGGCCTTCTGCCTTGGACATGAAATTGCCTTAATATCTTAACGTTTCTGCCAGCATCACCAACGAAAAACTTACAGAATATTATCCTTTTGTCCCAAACAACATTGTTTCTGAATATGGGACTCATTTACGCACTGTTTTCCAAAGTGATTTTACCAACATTTGCTCCCACTGAACTTAGGAAGATGAGAGTCTCTGTTCCTATACATCCTCATCAACACTGCTTATTGTCCAATTCCATTTATGGATAAACAGTCTGTCATTTTGTAGTGAAACTGAAAATGAGAATGTCTTATAACTTAGCAATTTATTTCATCAGTGTATGCCCTAAAATGCTCTTGAGAAAGTTCATGAGAAGATACTTACACAAATATTGAGAGCAACATTATTCATGTTAGCAAACACATGGAATTTCTATTTTACATAAACAGTAGAATAGAAAATGTTGGTACATTCACTTGATAAAATACTGGGCATTAGTGAAAATAAATGAACTAAAGTTACATGTTGCAGTGTGAATAAATCTCAAAAACATAATATTGAGCCAAAGAAAAATATATACATTATGATTCTGTTTACATAAAGTTCAAGAACAGGAACTCTGTACATATTTTTTAAAAAAAATACAAGCAAGTGTTTGATTCTATTTACAAAGGAGGAAGGGAATGGTTAACACAAAATTTAAGATAGAACTTTGCTATGAGAGGGTGGTGCAATGGGTGAGGCACATATGGGCTTCTCTGATACTGTAGAATTTGTCAAGCTGAGTGGTAGGTATATGTATATTGATTTTACTATTTTCTTTAAGCCATGCTAGCCAGAATATACGCTCTGTGTTCACTAAAACTTGTTCTCTTGCAGGGTACATAGAGTTCCGCATTTCCCAGCCTGCTTGCCTTTAGGGGAAGCCATAACTTCAGTTCTAGTCAATAAAATGTGAAGGGACGTGAGGAGCATCATTCCCAGATGGAGATGGTAAAAACTATCACATGATCTCCCTGAGATCTTTTCCCTGTCATGTTGACTGAACCAGAAGATGAAGACGGCCTGGACCTCTTGGGTCACTGCTGAAAGGGGGTGCCCTGGAGAACCTCTGGACCTGTAGTGAACTTCATGTAAGTGAAAAACTATAATTTATGTGCTAAGCTACTGAGATGTAGACATTTATTACTGCAGAATAAATTAGTCTTGTTTAATGCAGTGAACTTACATGATTTATTTACCCTTGTGTACACAGTAAATTTCCCAATATAAAAAAGAAAGCTCGTGCTTAAGGGAAAGACTTGGAGAGGGAAGTAGAATCACACACAGTTCCATCTCATACTAGGCAGGCTCTTTATTCAAATAACGACTTCCTGGAACCTCAGTTATTTCATTTAAACATAATCGAATAAGTATGCCTGCCTAACAGGGTTATCTGGGCATTAAATGGGATAATGTATTTCATTGGCTTAGTAAAATGCCAAGTATCTATAGATATTAAATAAATATTATTTTTTGTTTTCTTCTTCTGAAAAAGGAAAATAACGTATGAAACAGGTAAAAGGAGAGATTAAGATACTTTAGTGTCTTGACTGAGCTAAGACCAAAGAAAATGTAGGCAGAAAGAGCTTAAAACAATCAAAGGGAAAGCCCAAATAAACCTCAGGGCTGGGATAGTTAGGACTTTCCATTGCCCCCTCCCATCATCTGGTAGTGCAGTGCTGGGAACATGATGAAGTGGCATCACTGTCTGTGGTAAATATTTGACATTTGTCATCTCACGCCAAGGAAATCGAGGACGCAGACACACAAGAAGTGAGTTTAAGAGTGGAGGTTTAATAGGCGAGAGAAAAGAGAAGAGAAAAGCTCTCTCTCCCAAGAGAGAGAGGGGATCCCTAGTTGGTCTTCCGGTTTTGTGGTGAAATGCATGGGGTTTCATAGACGAGCTTGAGGAGGCAGTGTCTGATTTACATAGGGCCCAAAAGATTGGTTGGACCAGGTGTGCTGTTTGCATAGAGTGTGAAGAAGCTGGCCATCCCAGCCTAATCTTGTATTATGCAGATGGGGTCGCTACCTGGCCGGCGCCATGTTGTCTGCTTTTTTACCACACACATGGGGACAAAGAAAAAGAATGAGGGAACCTTATGTTGAATAAACCTGGCTTCCATATATCCCTTTCCTATTGGCACAACTGCTGGCATTTTTGCTTGCTTATTTATGCTTGCAGCTTGATTTCTCAGGCTGCTTTTTGTTACAAAAGAAATGATTTGGGGGCTGCTTTTTATTAAAAGGAAACCTTATCAAGGACTCTCTTACCCTCAATATCTGCCTAAATAATTTCTTTCTAGCTTCTGTGTTAATGAAGATCATCACAAGGGTGATACTGAATCATGAATTACCACCCTGAAAGTTAGGACCACCAGAATGTCAAGAAATTCACTGTGACTTAAACCAAGTTTGCCAGAGTCACCTCCTTTCTGAGGTCATTCCAGGTAGACCCGCAACAAGTGGGCTTCAGAGACCTCTTGAGCTGGCCTGTCTTGGGTCTGCCAGTTCTCAGCCACTGAGGACAGGTCTCATCCTTCTCTATGAGCCTTTCCCTCTTTTCTTCTGTCCCCATACCAGGCATCTCCTAGAGTACTACTGTCTTTGCAAAGAGCCGAGATTTCTAGACTAGTGGTTCTGAGTGTGCAGAAGTGTCAACTGGAAGGCTTGCAAAAACACAGATGGCTCAACTTCTCCCTCAGAACTTTGGATCCAGTAGGTTAGACTAGGGTCCAAGAATTTGCATTTCTACCACGTTCTCCAGCGATTCTGAACCCCACTTAGAGAACAGTGTTTGATTTTCTCCAGTGCTCAGAAAGGTAAGAGATAGAAGGAGTTTCTGCCATATTAGAAGGGTCAAATTCTCCAAGGGGACCAGCAATTTGCATATGCATTTTCCTGAGTTCTGTGGTGGGGGCTAGTTGTCTGACCTCACAACTAGAAGTGATACTGGTGTTTGCATTGGTCTCTTTCAAGTGACTCAGTTAAATAGCAGAAAGTGATAGAGGAAACCAAGGAAGGGGACTGGAGCTGGACTCCTTTAAATGGACATTTTCAAGAAAAATTCTGTTATTCTCTGAGAAGCGGTTGCTGCAGGCTGATTGTGGGAGTGACCCTTTGCAGCAAAGGAAAGGAGGCAGTTCCAGGCACCCTGTGGGACCTTCCCAGCTCTAATTTCTCATTGTAATGAAGACCGGTGGGTAATGGGATCAGCTTTTTGCCCAAGGGCCTGCATGGTTCTGTGGGAACATTTTCCCACTGTGGCACATTTGGTCTGTGGGGAGAGGATGGATGCTGAAGGCAGACTTGCTGGCAGGAAGCAAAGCCAGGCTGGCCTCCTGTCATCTGATTCCCTGTGTGAGGGGCTGGCCCAAGGGAACCTCATGTCCTCCTTTCTACCCAAGGTCACAACGAGCTGCCAGGATTGATGACGGCCCCAAGTTATAGCCCCTTAGGGCAGACTCTGTGGAGAAATGTGACCCCATTAAAACACAGCCGTCACCCTGGGGCGGCTGAAGGAGACAATAATAATCTTTAGATCTAACCCTGAAGTTTCAAGAAATTACTGAGAATAAAATAATGTCAGCACAATTTCCAAAAAACAAAAAACAAAAAAAAATCTAATCCTGGTCTAGGCCAGTTAGGGAAGCTGGGGTCAAGGAAATAACTGAGTTTTCTTGAGCACATTCTAAGTACCTGGTGATTTACATATGTTTTCTGGTTTGCACATTTAGGGCAATGCTGGAAACTAGATTTATCATCTTAATTATTTGAGGAAGTAAACTAGGGTCAGAGCGGATAATTGATCTGCAAAGTTTGGTAAGTGGTAGAGTGTGGCTATGAAGCACAAGCTGGCCTGACCCCAGAACTATGTCCTCGGCCATAGGCTCTTGCTTTCAGAAATGACAGGCCCGTTTTGACCACAATGAAGTAGAAGTAGGCCATTCAGAAATAAAATGTCTGTACACATTGACGTGTGCCTTTTATTTTCTATGAAGGGCCCACACATTTGCCAAACTCCACACTTTTTTTCCTGGCGCAAATGGGATATTCATCCCTGTTTCTGAGAATCAGCCCAAATGCCACCTTATCCCTAATAGCTCTTCCTTTGTAGCTCATGTTTCCTGGAATCCTGCCTTCTCAACATTCCTATAGCATTACTGTATCTCACACCTCATTCATTCATTTATTAATTTATAAACTAAAAATAAAATTCTAAGTCCCCAACTGAATGAACAGACCATCTCTTGGCCAAGGGAACCCCAGAGTAACCTTGAAAACTGAGTTCTCAACCATGACGGGATAAGGATGTTTGACACCTTATTATCTCCCCTCCTTCACTAACCACAATTAGGCTTTCTTCCCTAAGGGCATAACAGAAACCAGCCCATTCAGAAGACTTCGCTACTGATTTCAATTAATTGCCTGACACTGCCCCTCCTGTTTTGTCTGATAAGAGACCACCCACCACGGAGTTGTTCTGGTTAGTCCACTGAGAATATGTAGTGAGGGCTTTTTTGTCCTCTGTTTTATCTTTTGACATTAGAGGACTGACAACTCCACCCTCAGATCATGCTAACACCACCATTTTTTGTACAGGAGTCCCATTAAGGGGCACAAAGTTCAATTGAACATGGACATGTGTCTCCTTTCATGAATACTAATAACTCCTTCTATAGGTTATTAAATATACATATTCAGCCACCCCGTTCAGCATGCATTTCTGCTCCCCCTGTCCCTCCCTTGAAGTATCTGTTTCTGGCTTCCTACCAGAAGCTGTGCTACCCAGGTTGTCAGAAAGGCCACCCTGCAGGCTGCAAAACTTTATGAGAAATAAAGCTCTCCTTTCCAAATTTATAAACCTCATCATTCTGCAGTTGACACATTCATTCAATAGACATTTATTGAGAAATACCTTTTCTATTCTAGATTTTTTTTAAGGCCCTAGGGGCACAGAATGCATTAAATCCCTGCTTTCCTGGACCTTTACACACACACACACACACACACACATTATATATATGTAGTTTGATTTCAACTAGTGAGAAGTGTTTTGATAAAAAATACACCAGAGTGAGGGGCTCAAGAGTGTTTTGAGGAAAGGACCTATTATAGAAAGAATAGTCTTAAACGGCCTTTCTGGAGAGGTGACATTTGATCAGACACCTAAAGTTATAGAGCAAGTGATATGACAATGTTTAGAAGAGAATATTCCAGACAGAGTGAGTAGCAAGTATGAGGGCACTGTGGCGGGAAAGAGTGATGTGTCTGCAGTGAGAAGGAGTGATGTGTAGGGGCAGCATGCTGTCCAGTGTGGCTGGGGTGGAGTAAACCTAGGGGATCGTGGTTGACAATATGGTGGCAAAAGCCAGACAGCTCCCAGCTCCCATCTTCCTAGCTCAACTTTGGGCAAGGCAAATCTCTTTTCTGAGTCCTGATCTGCTCATGAGTAAAATATGGATTACAATGCCTATTGGACTGTGTTGTTTGAGAGCTGAACCAAGAAAATGTAGAAAAGGCCTAACTTAAATAGACTCAATCATAATCTTCAGTTTTCTTCCTTTTTTCTACCCTCCCCTCCTTCAGGTTCTCTTTTGTTTCCCCTTCCTTCTTCCAAAAAAAAAAAAAAATCATCCTTAAAAAAAAGAATCTTGCTAGTCCTTGAGCATATGGAAATGCCTTGATCAAGTTTCTTGCTGTCGTTATCAGAGGGAAAGTCCTTGGTGGCAGTAGAACCAGTCTGGTGGTCTCTTGAGTGCTGAGTTCCATCCCGGAGGAGCAGGGAGCAGGGAGGGAGTAGCTGCCTGGAGGTGTCATCAGTGAATGAGTCCCAACCAGGTGCTAATTAAACTGTCTGTATTTTAAGGGATGTCTGGAATATTCTAGGGCATTCCAAGTAGGGCAAAGTGTATTCTCTGTGATAGGCAAATAATGCCGCCCCCCCCCAAAACTTCCATGCCCTAATTCTTAGAACTTGTGAATATGTTGCCTTACATGGCAAATGGGACTTAGCAGATGTGATTAAGTTAAGGATCTTGGGATGGGGAGATTATTTTGGCCCACCCAGACAGGTCTAATGTCATCATAAGTGTCTTTATAAGTGAAAGAAGCAGGCAAGAGTGTGAGGATCAGAGAGAGAACTGACGACATTCATCTGCTGGCTTTGAAGATGGAGGAAAGGGGTTGTGAGCCAAGGAATGTCAGCAGCCTCTGTGAGCTGGGAAAGGAAAGGAAATGGATTACCGTTTAGAGCCACCAAGGGAACACCACCCGGCTAACACCTTTGTTTTGGCCACATAAGACCCATTTCAGATTTCTGACCTCTAGAATTGAAATATAATACAATTTATGTTGTTTTAAGTCACAAAGTTTGTGGTAATTTGTTACAACAGTTGTAGAAACCTAATACATTCCAAAGAGAGAAAACTGGGAGCTGGCTCCAGAGAGGCTGTGGACTCTAAAGGGATTGGTTCTCCATGCACTTCCTCTTGTAACCAGGACACATACTGGTTTCCTCCTGCTTGTATCTCAGAGCTTTTTATTTTTTTCTCTCCTATACCACTTTTTAAAAAAAATTTTATTATTATTATACTTTAAGTTTTAGGGTACATGTGCACAATGTGCAGGTTCGTTACATATGTATACATGTGCCATGTTGGTGTGCTGCACCCATTAACTCGTCATTTAGCATTAGGTATATCTCCTAATGCTGTCCCTCCCCCCTCCCCCCACCCCACAACAGTCCCCAGAGTGTGATGTTCCCCTTCCTGTGTCCATGTGTTCTCCTTGTTCAATCTCCACCTATGAGTGAGAACATGCAGTGTTTGTTTTTTTGTCCTTGTGATAGTCTACTGAGAATGATGATTTCCAGTTTCATCCACGTCCCTACAAAGAACATGAACTCATCATTTTTTATGGCTGCATAGTATTCCATGGTGTATATGTGCCACATTTTCTTAATCCAGTCTATCTTTGTTGGACATTTGGGTTGGTTCCAAGTCTGCTATTGTGAATAGTGCTGCAATAAACATACATGTGCATGTGTCTTTATAGCAGCATGATTTATAGTCCTTTGGGTATATACCCAGTAATGGGATGGCTGGGTCAAATGGTATTTCTAGTTCTAGATCCCTGAGGAATCGCCACACTGACTTCCACAATGGTTGAACTAGTTTACAGTCCCACCAACAGTGTAAAAGTGTTCCTATTTCTCCACATCCTCTCCAGCACCTGTTGTTTCCTGACTTTTTAATGATCGCCATTCTAACTGATGTGAGATGGTATCTCATTATGGTTTTGATTTGCATTTCTCTGATGGCCAATGACGATGAGCATTTTTTCATGTGTTTTTTGGCTGCATAAATGTCTTCTTTTGAGAAGTGTCTGTTCATATCCTTCACCCACTTGTTGATGGGGTTGTTTGTTTTTTTCTTGTAAATTTGTTTGGGTTCATTGTAGATTCTGGATATTAGCCCTTTGTCAGATGAGTAGGTTGCAAAAATTTTCTCCCATTCTGTAGGTTGCCTATTCACTCTGATGGTAGTTTCTTTTGCTGTGCAGAAGCTCTTTAGTTTAATTAGATCCCATTTGTCAATTTTGGCTTTTGTTGCCATTGCTTTTGGTGTTTTAGACATGAAGTCCTTGCCCATGCCTATGTCCTGAATGGTAATGCCTAGGTTTTCTTCTAGGGTATTTATGGTTTTAGGTCTAACACGTAAGTCTTTAATCCATCTTGAATTAATTTTTGCATAAGTTGTAAGGAAGGGATCCAGTTTCAGCTTTCTACATATGGCTAGCCAGTTTTCCCAGCACCATTTATTAAATAGGGAATCCTTTCCCCATTTCTTGTTTTTGTCAGGTTTGTCAAAGATCAGATAGTTGTAGATATGCAGCGTTATTACTGAGGGCTCTGTTCTGTTCCATTGATCTATATCTCTGTTTTGGTACCAGTACCATGCTGTTTTGGTACCAGTACCATGCTGTTTTGGTTACTCTAGCCTTGTAGTATAGTTTGAAGTCACATAGTGTGATGCCTCCAGCTTTGTTCTTTTGGCTTAGGATTGACTTGACGATGCGGGCTCTTTTTTGGTTCCATATGAACTTTAAAGTAGTTTTTTCCAATTCTGTGAAGAAAGTTATTGGTAGCTCGATGGGGATGGCATTGGATCTATAAATTAAATTGGGCAGTATGGCCATTTTCACGATATTGATTCTTCCAACCCATGAGCATGGAATGTTCTTCCGTTTGTTTGTATCCTCTTTTATTTCATTGAGCAGTGGTTTGTAGTTCTCCTTGAAGAGGTCCTTCATGTCCCTTGTAAGTTGGATTCCTAGGTATTTTGTTCTCTTTGAAGCAATTGTGAATGGGAGTTCACTCATAATTTGGCTCTCTGTTTGTCTGTTATTGGTGTATAAGAATGCTCGTGATTTTTGTACATTGATTTTGTATCCTGAAACTTTGCTGAAGTTGCTTATCAGCTTAAGGAGATTTTGGGCTGAGACGATGGGGTTTTCTAGATATACAACCATGTCATCTGCAAACAGGGACAATTTGACTTCCTCTTTTCCTAATTGAATACCCTTTATTTCCTTCTCCTGCCTAATTGCCCTGGCCAGAACTTCCAACACTATGTTGAATAGGAGTGGTGAGGGAGGGCATCCCTGTCTTGTGCCAGTTTTCAAAGGAAATGCTTCCAGTTTTTGCCCATTCAGTGTGATATTGGCTGTGGGTTTGTCATAGATAGCTCTTATTATTTTGAGATACATCCATCAATACCTAATTTATTGAGAGTTTTTAGCATGAAGGGTTGTTGAATTTTGTCAAAGGCCTTGTGTCTCAGAGCTGTTTAACATCTAGCATATGATGTTGCCGAAACCCTGGTTACCTACTTCTAAACTCCCCTCACCCTGGAATCCTCCTTGCCTATTTTCCCTCAGACTTCATCTTTGTATTCATCAGACAATGTATAGAACCATTCCCAAGCCAGAGCTACTCTATGTCAGATATGTCACATTCTTAAATGGTCCCTGACTCTAATTCTTGCCTCAGTTTTCACCCTGTTTTAAAACCCATCACCTCATTGTAGTTTCCCACATCAGATCTATACTCTCAGCCACCAGATACAACATTGAAACTTGGATGTCCTACAGTAACTTCTACAACTGAATTACCCCCCAGCCTCATCCCAAATAATCATGCTGAATGGCAGAAACATATTCATAGGAAGATAGTGGAGAAATTTCAGAGGCACACTTGGTTCTCCCTCTCCACCCACCGTGATGTCTAGATGTCCATGTGTTTGTTGCTAACCTTATAACATATTTTGCAGCTACTCCTTTCTCCCCCTCCCACTGTCCATAGCCATTTTCCATCTTTACTGTGTGCCTCTTGACTGGCCTTCTCTGTCTGCCCTCAGTGTCCTCTAATCCATCCTGCAGCTGAGTTACCTGGCAGGTTAGTGCCACGCGCATCTTGGACTGAGCAAGCTACTCTCTGTTCGAACATGCCCGGCTGCATACATAGCAGTCTGTTCTTCGTCTGCCATTCCAAAATATTTCTGATTTGGCACCAGTCTACTTTTTCATATGAATCTGACCACATTTTCCTGCCAGCCTACTGTGCATTGCCCTGTTCCTGGCAATTCATCAGTCCTTGAATACACTCTTATTTTTCTGATTTCATGCCTTTATTCAGATTATCCTACATATGACCTTCTTTCTATTGAAGTGCTTCCCTTTTCTTCTAGACTCAAAGAAAATCCTAATACTCTTCTAAACCCTTATGAGATCCCCTGTCTATCTTCTTAATTAATGTGCCCCTCTTCTATTTTTCAATATTGAATGTGAAAGTCGAGTTCCTCTCATAATAAGAGTTGAGTCATTTTGTGCCTTATAATTTTTCAAGTTTGTAGCCAGATCTTCTTTTGTTTGAAAGCATATTAGGGATACTCAGTTCATAGCCATTTTTTACGATTTTTTGAATTTTTTTGTATTAGCCACCCCTCCCTACCTTCCCATCCAGGGTTAAGTGCCTTCCCACAGGCCCCCCTTTCTCTCAAATGCAGTTTCACTCTTTGGGAAACGTGCTGGGCATTTTCCATTTGCCTCTCTCACCCTATTTCCCATGCTTCTTCACCCTGCTCTGTGTGGCTAGGGGCTCAACTATATGGATTGTATTGATGGGTTCCTTTGCTGCCTGGCTTTGGTTTGAGTTTGTCTAATACGAAGCCCCATTAGGAGACTGGAGGGTCTCCTAATGCAGGGTCTGGCATGTAGAATCCAGCAAACTCTTTTGATGGTAAGGGTGGGTGGGCTATGTGCAAGCAATTTCTGATGCTGCCGAGCCCTGCAGTAATGGTGCTGGGAGCTGTCATTATTGTCATTCTTATGAACTTCTTGGGCAACCTTTAGCAGGCATCTCTAGAATGCTATAGTTCTCAGCACATGGAGATTGCTTAGTAAATGATGGTGGAATCAAATGGAATCAAAACCATGGCTGAGTCCTTCTTTCTCCTATAGCTGTTGGAACTTGGAGATGTCTACCACTAGTGGCATGATAATATACTTGGGTCACATAATCTCTTTTTTGCCAAAACTTCACTGCTTTCCTATATGCGATAAAATTCCCCAAAGGCTCTTTTGATTCTTTCTGGGATTGAGAAAGCATGGCAATATTTGATTGGCAGTCCAGAAAAGGGAGCTTCTCTGGGAAACAAGACTAGACAAGGCAAGAGGCTGCTGAGTGAGTGAAACCACCAGATCTCTGGGGAAGTGGAACCCCAGCTCTTGGCTGAGACAGACTGTGGTTAAGCAGCTCCCCAGGAAGAGCACTCCCTCAGCCTGGCACATAAAGCTGCCCATTCCACTTCGGCTTTGCAGATCATGCTGGTGTTATTTATAGGGAAGAGAAAAGTAGTTGAGAGAGGTCCTAGCTCATGGCACTGGGGCAAGTAAGTAGCATTTCTGAGGAGTTGTTACAGTGGAAGGCCAAAGTCTCTGGAAAGAAGCACAACGAAAGTAGTCTGAAATGGAGAGAGATGAGTTAGCCTTTGATGGCTTTCGATGTGCGGTGCAATGCTGTCCTGAAGTGAATTCCAGTGGTAGTTCTCACATGAGCCTAGACCAGCAGCATTAGAGATACCTGGGAACTTTTAAGAGATGCAGATTCTCAGGCCCAACCCCAATATATGGAATCAGAATCTCTGAGTGAGGAGCACCCACTTGTGATTCTGAGGCTTGCTAGTATTTGAAAGCAACGAGTTTGAGGAATCTGTTGTTATCACTCCTACCGGTATACAGGGTCTACTAGTGAGTATTGTAGGCTAATGTGGAAGTAATGTATCCCTTTCACTGACTCTCCAGAAAGATGGCACAACACAGAGAGACTTGGAGGCTTGGTGTGGGGAGGGAGAAGGCATTTATATACAAAAAGCTTTGACTTATCTCTTCAAATTTCATCTAAATCTTGTGTGTTAGAGTCCAGGATAGTTGAAGGGAGAGAGAGTCTCAGCAAGAATGGAGGGGTGGATAACAGTCCTGAAGGGACCCTGGGCTCCTGTATTCAAATTGGCACCCAGCGTCCTGCCAGCCCCCGGCTCAGGATTGCATTGGGGAACCTGGGTCATGTCTCATTTCTGAGATTGAGAAACTGGAGAAACCTGCCTCACCTTCAGTCTCCAGCTATTGCAGAACAGAACAGACTTGAGGGAGAAGCTCAGGCAGAGATAATCCCAGTGTATGAGTCAAGACACTGACATCAAGAAGCGTCTCACAGCCCGGGAGCCACAAGTAAAGGAAAGTAAATTAAAGGCAAGAGGCTCAACGACACATCATCAGCCCAAAGCTTCTGGCTCATGGGTCTCATTAGGTGGATGAAGCTCTGTTTCTGTGCACTGATGTGTGACACGGGACAGATGATAATTAAGGCAGAGACCAGCAGAAGCTCTGTTCTGCATCCTCAGAATCCCTCTTCTTGGTGAGTGGGCTTTTTATTGGGAATTTTGAATAGATGCAAAATGTTGATCATGTTATAGTTGGCACTATGTTGGCTGTGGGGGCTATTTGGAGATCTCCAGCTCATATTCTGGTGATACTTGACAAGGGGATCCAAGAACAATCAAATTTGCTGTAGATGCCCTTGACAAGTCACCTTTCCCTGCAAGGGCCTCCCGGGAAATATATGTGCAGAGAAAAAAGCCAAGCGAAGCAGCACTTTATTCCTAGCACAGCTCTGATCAGCTATGGTGAACAAGTGCAGAATGTTCATCAGAATTTAAGGAGATTCCTGACCTTGGGCGGGTCACCTGCTCTGACCACCTCCACCTGAAAACCTACCTCTGTGTCTTGGAACTCCATTCCACAGTTCTGGGGAGGTCGCACACAGGATGAAGTAGAGTAGAATGCCAGAGATGGGAAGCATATCTCACAGGAGACAGATGCTAGGGAATGCAATTGAGAGGAAGAAGGAGAGGCACGCTCCCATGGGACCACTTAGAGGTTGACAGAGATCCAAGGCACTTCTATTTTTGAGAATCCTGATACATCAAAAACACAAAGAAATTGAAAAGAGGGTCATAGAATTTATAGACATTACATGCTTACTTTAAACAAATTAGTGCTTTTAACAAATATAAGGCAAAGATAAAATTATACAATATAATCCCAGAATTAAAGAAACAAAACAAAACAAAACAAAAAACCTCATGTAGCCAATATTACAAGATGGTGCTCCAGGAGGCTTAGTGTGAGGATGGAGAAGGTATTTATGTATAAAAAGCTTTGACTTCTC
The DNA here is from genome assembly GCF_028878055.3 of Symphalangus syndactylus. Taxonomy (NCBI): domain Eukaryota; kingdom Metazoa; phylum Chordata; class Mammalia; order Primates; family Hylobatidae; genus Symphalangus; species Symphalangus syndactylus. The sequence continues at coordinate 88,510,614 of NC_072426.2, forward strand.
TCACATTTAAAGTTGTGTGATGGATGTCTTCTTTCTTCAGCCAGCCAAGTTAGCTCTATGACTGTGTGTAATTGTACTGAACATAAATGTGTGGGTCAAAAAGTGTGCATTGGAAGCCTCTGTATCATCAGAAGCATTAACTGAATGGGTTTTCTGTTTTGCAACCCTTATGATGGGCTCAGACCTGTCCCAGCCAAATCTTCCTTTTCAGTGTGGCAGGGAAGATGGGGTTCAACACAGAGACCTGAACTCAGCATATGACCACACATACTGGTCAGGCCTGTCTTACCAGACTAATGGTAGGTGATTCCCACCTTCACCCACTCAAGGGGAAGGACTAGGAAGCGGGAAGAAGAGCCTCTATTTCCTCTCTTAAAAGCAACAGAAGGCCAGGTGCGGTGGCTCATGCCTGTAATCCAGCACTTTGGGAGACCGAGGTGGGTGGGTCACAAGGTCAAGAGATTGAGATCATCTTGGTCAACATGGTGAAATCCTGCCTCTACTGTAATCCCAGCACTTTGGGAGGCCGAGGTGGGCGGATCATGAGGTCAGGAGATCAAGACCACGGTGAAACCCTGTCTCTACTAAAAATACAAAAAAATTAGCCGGGCATGGTGGCGGGCGCCTGTAGTCCCAGCTACTCGGAGAGGCTGAGGCAGGAGAATGGGGTGAACCTGGGAGGCGGAGCTTGCAGTGAGCCGAGATTGCGCCACTGCACTCCAGCCTGGGCGACAGAGCGAGACTCCGTCTCAAAAAAAAAAAAAAAAAAAAACAAAACAAAACAAAAAAAGAAATCCTGCCTCTACTAAAAATACAAAAATTAGCTGGGTGTGGTTGCACATGCATATAGTCCCAGCTACTCGGGAGGCTGAGGCAGGAGAATCACTTGAACCTGGGAGGTGGAGGTTGCAGTGAGCTGAGATTGCACCACTGCACTCCAGCCTGGTGACAGAGCAAGACTCCATCTAAAAAAAAAAAAAAAAAAAAAGCAAATAAATAATAATAATAAAAGGCAACAGAAGCCTCATGGTGAGCCTCACGTCATCCTCACTATCAAGAGAGCAAAGAGATGCAGCATCTTATTCCAGATCACAAAAGGAAAAGCAACTTGGCTGAACCAGGAATCCCTTGGCTTATGATTGCTCTGATCAGGGACTTCATTGCTGACATCACTGGAAATAACCATATCTCATTTGAGCATCTTGAGCTTACCTGGCGTTCAATGCACCCATAAAATTTTTGTTGTTTGTTTTATGCAAGAATCTATTTGTCACATCCTCAGTTCCTTTCTGGCTTTCTCAACAGCTCCATTCACTATGGGCATCATCTGAGAGTCAGTGAGAGGCAGGAGGATGACAGAGACTTGGCTGCTGAAATATTTGACTGCTTCCCCAAGCATCTGAAGCCTTTCTGGCAGCCTCCTGGGAAGGTTTCACTGAGAGAGGTGGGAGACAGGCAGGGTGGGCCTTCCTTGCTTCCGTGCATTTGAGCTCAGGCGCTGGCCCATTTATCTGCTGCAGTGAAGCTCTACTAATGCAAAAGACATACATTCGGCACAGAGTGCCCTGGAGAGCAGTGAGGATAATAATGCCACTATTCATTATTTTAAAACAAACACAATTTGGAGTGTGGATCTATCTGGAAGTGTGAAATTGGTTCCTCTTAAAGAGCAACTGGCAAGGGAAGAGCACGTGACCAGCCCAAGGGCAAGGAATTCCACCCGCGGCCGGCAGTGCTGGCCCTGCCAGCTGAGCTGCAGTCACAATTGATGTTGGAATATTACAAGAGATACCTATCATCCATTGAGGACCTATTAAGTGCTCTGTGTGCTTGATCTCATTGTCTCCTTACAACTACCCTATATCATAGACATTGTTTCTTCCCATTACCATAAGAAGAGACTGAGGGTCTCTTGGCAGAGAAAATTTCATTCCAGACTGTTGGGACTTCCAGGCCATGCTCTTTCCACAGTACCTTGTTGTAAGTGCAGGGATAACACTGAACTGTGAAACAAGACACTCTAGATTTCCCTCAGAGCCAGGAAATGGTATGAGAAAGTAAGGCATGCAAAAAGGAAGAAGTCCTTCCCACTGAACGAGTCAAAGCTAGATCTGACTTCCAGCTTGGCCAACTCCAGGCACCAAAAATGGTACAACATTGGACAGGTTGTTTGCCAGTTCTGCCCCAATTCTCCCATCTATGAAAATGGGATTTGAATGAGATAAAAGCTATAGTCTAAAAGGTCTTAATTTTGCTAGAATCTTATGCAAGCAGGAATGTTATTCACTGACCCACCCAGGCACTTACATGTTTAAAAAACCCCCACACTGGCCGGGTGCAGTGGCTCATGCCTGTAATCCCAGAACTTTGGGAGGCCGAGGTGGGAGGATTATGAGGTCAGGAGATCAAGACCATCCTGGCTAACATGGTGAAACCCCGTCTCTACTAAAAATACAAAAATTAGCCTGGCATTGTGGTGGGCACCTGTAGTCCCAGTTTCTCAGGAGGCTGAGACAGGAGACTAGCATGAACCTGGGAGGCAGAGCTTGCAGTGAGCCAAGTTTGTGCCATTGCACTCCAGCCTGGGCGACAGAGTGAGAATCTGTCTCAAAAAAAAAAAAAAAAAAAAAAAAAAAATCCCCACACTGAGGAGGAACACCCAATCTAGAACCACGGGGCTGGAAGGTACCTTTAAGGAGAGAGCAGCTCAAAGCCCCACCTGATTATGAGATTTCATTCACAGAAGCTTCAAAAGAAGAATCTGCCCTGGAATTCTGTGTTTGCTAGGAGCTCTTGTCTTGCAGTCATTTGGAGTTTTCCATCCTTGCTTGATGGAAGAGTGTCTAGTTGAATTCACAATGCTGCTCTTGAAAAGTTGTTTCAGAGATCATGTGAACGGTGTGGGGTTGGCCTGTCTGGACTTGATATCTTGATGTGATCTTACCCTGAAGTCTCACTCCACTCTGCTGGTGATCTTAAAGATCACTGTGATGCAATGGAGAATGCATGGTTTGGAATCACACCACTCTGGGTTGTTCCATCTTCTACATATGCATCCATCCTGGGCAACCTGCCCAACTACTTGGAGCTTTGGCCCTCTCATCTGTTAATTGGGGAAACTGAGGTAGCCTTACACCTTGAGCATTAGATGGGGCAACTGCATTAGATGCTGGATGTGAAGCAGCTGACACAATGCTGGACCCAGGGCCAGTGTTCTTTCCCCTCTTCATGCCCCTTCAGTAAAAAGATTCCTCCCCTGAGACATGGTTCCTGGACTTGGCATGACATCTGGCACAGTAAAGTCATAAGAGCTCTGCCTCTAAAAGTTTTTTGGGGGCCATTGGTCCTTTTGAGAGCCAAATGAAATTTGTGAACATTTTCCCGAGAAAAGAATCACACTGAGCTATTAATGCTGACACTCACTTTTAAGAATCTCCTCCCAGAATCTCAGCCAGGCATTTCAGGGGTCTCCCTCCCTGTGATTCAGTCCACAGGAAACAGGCAAACCTTTCCCAGACCCTGGGAAGACACTGAGAGAAGAGGCTGAAGGCCAGGTGGATAGCCTGCTGGCCTTTCCTAATTGCTTTTCTTGTGCTTGTGTGCGAATATGCTCTTGTTAACCTGTGCTTCCTGTACCCCATGTCCCTGGCACCTCTTCTCTGATCTGTGACACCAGCAGGAGCACAATTAGTCAGGAAGAACAAAAGCTCTGAGGTGCATGGACTCAGCTCTGACCTCACCAGATGTTCTGGCCTGGTCGTTTTCATGTAGGTTTCTGGAGCACCCTGGAGGCTGCTGGCTACTCCTCTCTAGAGCACTCCCTGGTACACTGAGGTGGCCGCATTCCTCTATGTTCAGTTATCCTGTGCAGCTACAATCATCTGTCCTCAGGCACTTCACTTACAACAAAGCCAGGGATGCCCATTTTATGAGATCAAGGCTCCTTTATTTATGACATGACAGGAGAACAGAACAGACTGCTATGCTTTAACATGAGAAGAAGGGCCTCTTGATTCCCGGCCAGCCCTGTGCATGTGAAACCTGGCAGCTCAGGCAGCAGCATCTCTGAATGTAGGGGACAGTCACTGGCAGCTTGCTCAAAAGGGCCCTCTCCTGGGAAGGGTGCCTCCAATTTGGCTAATTGTCTGGCCCTTTTTCCCCCCAAGTCCAGAGGCTCTGTACCTGGGTCACCCTTGATGACACCCAGTAGATTCTAACATAACACCCATCATTTCTGGAGCTCCTTCTTGGTGCCAGCACATGTCACTTTGTCCCTTCTCTACACTACCCTGTTTGTGTGTCCTTGTCCCATGCACAACAGACCTGGATTACAAATGTTTACATCTTCCCAGTGGCCACATGCAGCCCCTTCCATCTTCCCAGCAATTCTCTCTTTCTCTAACCTTCTCTAGCTCATTAGCCTGTTATATTTTTATCTGTAGATCTTACCATCCGCCGAAAGTCTATTACTTATTTATGTCTTTACCTGTTTATTATCTCTCTTTCTAAAGGCTAAGACCATGAGAGCAGGCCCCTTGTCTCTCTTGTTCACATTCTATCCCCAGGGCAAGGACTAAGCGCACAAAATCAGTTCTGTTGAATCAAGAGTTTGTGGCAAATGCAGTGATATATTATTGTATGGATTCAAAACTTTCCCCTGGGTCTTGTTTTGCCGGGAAATTTATTCATCCTGGAAAGAAGGATTCAGGAAGCTTTGCAGATGGAGAGACTGAGATTAGTTGTATCTCTGAGATAAAATGTAGTGCCACAAAAGTGGACTACGCATTACAGACACTGTGGAGGTTTGTGGGTTCGTGCAATTGTTTTGCCTGCCCTATTCTAGATCTCATCATTGATACCCGCTTGCTCTTCCCACATCTCAAAATCACCTTCCATCATGGACATGGGGTTTCAGACTCCCTAGAGGTGGCTCTCTGTGCCATATTGTGCCATCCAATGGCCAATTGTTGTTATGCAGCTATGATGGTGCCCACAATGATGGTCACAGTCTCACTGACATGCCAGTGTGGGTCTTATGGGCAGGATCTTGGAGCAATAATACTTCCTTTTTCGAAGTGTGGTGCAAGAAGCCATGATGGTTCATGCTGTTCTCTGTCCAGTTGCCAGGAGAAGCTGGGTCAATTCTAAGCACACCGGGTCTGCAATGGTAATGATGTTGAAGATGATGATAATGATAGGTAAAATATATGGAGCACTTGCACTGTGGTAGAAACTTTGCTGAGTACCCTGCACATTATTGCATTTAGCAGTCACAACCGTTGAACCAGGTAAATCTAATGATCATCCCTACTTTGCAGATAGGAAGGCTCAAAGAAGCAAAATAGCTAGAACTTGGGGTGATTCTGAAGGCTGCACCTTTAACTGCTGTGTTCTGTGGCTGTGGTTGTAGCTGAGGTATAGAAAATAGATTAGAAAGTGCATGCCTAGGTGTGGAGAGGATGGTTGGGAGGTTCTTGCAGCGGTTCAGGTGGGAGTTGCTTAGAGCTGGGGCTGGCAGAAACAAGGCATGGTTTTCTTATGGTACCACTCTTGACTTGAGGAGCAGGGAAGATAAGTTCCAGTGAAAGGACAAAATGACTGCACAGAAAAGAATAAAAATGCCCTCAAGTGTGAGGCTGAGAATACCAAGGTGCTGCAGGCCAGGAGAGAGCTTGCCTAGCCCAGTGTCATGGTGGTGAGAGAATTCGAGTCTATGAGGGACCAGGCTGTTCTACAGAAATCAGAAAAAAGTAAAAAGTGGGTAATGGTGGTGCTGCAGCAGGGGTGGGAGAGGCAGAGTGGCTGGACTGAGCAGACCCAGTCCCAGCTGGAAAGTGACTCAGAGGAGCTACTGCCTCGTGATGCAGTGAAAGATGTCAGTTGGAGACGCCTGTTGCAAGATTCAGAGAGGGTAGGATGATTTCCAGACAGTCAGTCAGAGGTGCTGTTTGGAAACCAGGTTTCCAAGCTGTTAGCAAGCTTGTCTTCAGGGGGTTTTTCAGAACAAGATTATTCTCATCACTTGTCCTGCATGTTCTCTCCATGTGGCGTTTCCTTGAAATATTTTCTTGATTTTGGAGAGTCTGAGAACATGAAAGAGAATATTTAGTTTATTGCTCATTTCTCTTTTTTTTTTTTTTTTTGAGACAGAGTCTCACTCTGTCGCCCAGGCTGGAGTGCAGTGGCATGATAGCTCACTGCAACCTCTGCCTCCCAGGTTCAAACGATTCTCCTGCCTCATCCTCCTGAGTAGCTGAGACTACAGGCATGTGCCACCACACCCAGCTAATTTTTGTATTTTTAGTAGAGACAGGGTTTTACCATGTTGGCCAGGCTGGTCTCAAACTCCTGACCTCAGGTGATCCACCTGCCTCTGGCCTCCCAAAGTATTGGGATTACAGGCGCGAGCCACCCACCACACTCGACTGCTCATTTCTTATACAAACATATATGAACTTTCCCTAATTATCAGGGTAAATTGGTTTGCAGAAAGCACGGACAAAAAAGTGATTCTAAAACGTGTATTAAGCACACACTGTCCTGGTATGCACACAACATATAACCATGATCCAACAAATCCCACTAGTCACGTTTTCCCAAACCTTCATAAGACACAGCCAGTGTTCACTGAGTTGTGGTTCTGCTTTCTAGGAAGAAAACATTTCCCAGTGCCCTTGCAATTAGGTGGGGTTCAATGACTAGCTCTAGCCAATGAAGAAGAGAATGAAGTGTGTCACTTCTGGGCTGAGTTATTAACAGCTGTTTCTACTTGTCCAGACTCTTCCTGGCCTGTGACCTTGGAGGTCATCCATTCAGCCTAGGTCCCTTAATCACAGTGTGGAGCAGCATCCAGGCTCCCAACCCCATCCCAGACTCTCCTTGAAGATGTGTATCTACAACTAATGAAAATCTTTGTTGTGATAAGCCACTGACATTTTAGACATGTTGTTACTAATGCATAAGCTATTCATTTTCATGATCTTTCCTTTGCCTGGAATGTCTCCCTTTTTCTTTTCTAAGCATGGCAAACTGCTACATTTTTGAAAATTCCCAGCTGTCATATTAACATCTTGTGGGGGATTTTTACCACTCTTTAGCACAATTACTTGCTCTCTTTACCCCCTGCAGCATCTTTCAGACACCTTCTTACTTTGCATTGCACTTATCTTCCTCTTGTGAGTCTGTGAGCCCTTTGGAGACCAGGACCATGTGTTATTTACCCTTCTATCCCTAGCACCAGCACAGTTCTGGCTCTGGGAGGGAAGTCACACACCAATACTTGTCTGATTGAATTTGGACAGGCACCGTTGTGTCTGTGATGAGATTCATTGAGACTTTTCCCCAAGGTCACACTCAGTTTCATTCATTTAGATCCTTGCCTCTAGAGTCTTCATGGTCTGTGAGGCCTCATTTGTGTTGCCTTAACATTGGGTCTTCTGCATTTGTCCTTAGATATTTAGAAAACTGCTCCTGAGGGTGGGTGGCTCCTTTCTTCTCTTTGGTTAGCTTCTTAATTTTATTAGATTGTTGAGTCCTAGAACATGCAGCAGTCTGGATTTGACTAAACCGCACTGGAATATTAAACCACAGGCTTTGAGCACGGATATGGTCCCTTCCACCTCTTGCTATTCATGTTGCCTCAACCAAGTCACATGCTCTCCCAGACTCCTCCATCCCTAATCTAGAAGAATGATAATAAGCTCCTTCAGGGCTGTTATGGGGGTTAAATAATATAGTCACTTAAATAAGTTAGCCACTTTTCATTTTTCCTTACTAACTGACAAACTGCCAAGTAAGCACAAGAGAGAAAAAGCATGTGAAACTCCCTGGGCACCCTCCCTCCACCCTCCACCCCTGTCCAGGCCTGGCTGATGGAGAATGGGCAGTCACCTCTGCCAAGCCCACCATGGGCATTGCCACTCACATTGTTGGGGGAAGCCCTACAATTCCACTGTAGGGAGCTGATGGGGAGGCTGCTGGCTGATGCACACATGGCTGCCTGCCGTAGACACATACATTCTTATGTCAGCTGTGATCTCTGGAGGATGCAGGGGCTGGATTTGTTTGAAGCCACCACTTTCCAGATCCAGGCCCTTAACTGAGGTCTAAGGATGGATCCTCTATGGGGTGTCCGTGACACCGAAATTACATGCACATAGTAATGGAGGCTTTTATATTTATTTTTTTTCCTGAGGGAAGGATCTAAAGAATTCGTCGATTTCTCAAGGAGTTCTATGACCCAGAAAACGTGAAGGGATGGTAAATCCTATGTGGCAATCCGTGACACAGAGGAAAGCAGCTTGGTCCCTGGCATGCTGTAGGCTCCAACACACATGAGGTGTGAGAGGAGAGGGGAAAAAGGGGTGAGATGTGTGAGAACATCCCCAGGGCCCGGTGTTTCCTCTTTTTCCAAATGTGTTAGAATGGGGCAGTCAAAGGAAATCTGGGGGCAGGACTAATTGAACAAAGTCAGCCTAGGGCCATCTGTGTTGCACCTCCTGGGTCAGGCCCTTTACCCTGTAATCCCAATGAAGTCCCATGACTGATCTCTAAGGGTGGTGCCAATTAGCCACATTTTACAGGTGGGTGGAACAAGCCCAGGGATGCCAGATTACTTTTCCAAGGAAAACCAGCTTGTAGGTGATTGATCAAGGATTCTTTTTTTTGAGATGGAGTCTTGCTCTGTCGCCCAGGCTGGAGTGCAGTGGCGCAATCTCGGCTCATTGCAAGCTCCGCCTCCCGGGTTCATGCCATTCTCCTGCCTCAGCCTCCCAAGTAGCTGGGACTACAGGTGCCCGCCACCACGTCTGGCTAATTTTTTTGCATTTTTAGTAGAGATGGGGTTTCACTGTGGTCTTGATCTCCTGACCTCGTGATCCGCCCACCTCGGCCTCCCAAAGTGCTGGGATTACAAGCATGAGCCACCGTGCCTGGCCTGATCAAGGATTTTAAACTCAAATATGTGTGACCCGCATGCCAGAACTTCTGAAAAGGGAAGTGAGAATATAGAAGAATAGTTATCACCAGTAGAGGCCACTCAGGAATACTTGTTGAAGAAAAGAAAGGAAAAAAATATATAGAAGAAAGCAAGGAAAAAAGGAGAAAATCTTAAATCTTAACAAATACAAGACTTATGAAAGACCCAGGGGCTAACATCACCATCTTGGGTAATATAGAAAAATTTTTTTCCTAAAAGATTATAAACACATTTTCATCTTTTTTCCTTCTTTTCTAGGAAAACTTTCCTTCCTTCCTTCCTTCCTTCCTTCCTTCCTTCCTTCCTTCCTTCCTTCCTCCCTTCCTTCCCTTTTTCCTTCATTCTTTTCTTCTTCCTTCTTTCCTTCCATTTATTCTTCCTTTTCTTCCTTTCTTCTTCAATCTTTTCTCCTTTCTTTTCTTAAACAGATGTCTCTTGAGCCCTTCTTTTGTGAAATTCTGAGTAGAGGGCATTGAGGATAATACAGATGTGTAAACATTCCTAATGCCTCCCTGCTATCAAGAAAATCTTAACCTTTTGGCTCGCTTATATCTAAAGCCAATGGAGGAAAAAAAACTTTCTGACAAATGAAAAATCTTAATGAAAATTTAGAATAATTGTAGAATTTTTGGATGAGGGCATACTTTAGAGAAGAAAACTTGTAATAAAAATACTATATATGGCAAAACGTATGATGTATTAATTAAGTCTCTTGCAAGCAAAAGAATGAATGTGAAATTAGCTTAAGTGAAAAGAAAATTTAGAGGCATTCATAGGTAGCTGAAAATCCAAATTGCATGCAGCACGAAAGGTCACTTTCCTGAATATGTCAAGGACTCCCACTCTTGAGACAGATAATAGCTAAGTGGAATAAGATATGAAGAACACATTGCTGATTAACTGTAAATTGCTGTAACTTTTAAGGAAAATAATATCAGTGTACAGAGTGCAGCTGAAAGTATCTATATATGTTGACCTTTTGGAAGGTGATATTACAAACATGAGTACAACGTTTATCACAGTAATGTTTGCAGTATTCAAAAGAGAAAGCACAGAGATAAAACAACCTAAATATCTACCAGAGGGGAATGGTTGATTAAGCCACAGAACATTCTTACTATCAAATTTTATGCTACAGTTAAAAGGGAAAAATAAGGTGCATGTTTGTGGGTCAGAGAGATTTAGCGGTCATTGAGTACAAAAATCAAAGGGCTTAGTCATGTGAATAGCATCATCACACTTCTGTAAAACAATTAAAAGTGAAAAAGGCTTTTATATGCATATCTATTATTTATCTATTTATCTATCTATCATCTATCTTCATATGATTAGAGAGAAAGGCAAGGATAGACACTGCAAATGTTGTTTAACTCAAGTGGGATTAGGAGATGGGGAGAAGATTCAATAATATTTTTATAACTCTGAATTTTAGAATATGGTAGAACTACTATGCATCATTGTTATTTTTAAATAATAAAACAATTTTTAAAAGGAAAACAATAGACCATCAAATAGGGAGGTAAAATTCAGCATACTCCTCTTCATTAGGAAACAGCAGGTGGCCAGCAAAGCCCAATCCTATACAGAGTTGGTATTTGACAGAACTCAGTTTGGGTTTTTAATTTTCATTTTTGGGGTGGCTGCATTAACTCAGGACCCATCTTACAGACAGGAAAGTGGGCTGACAAGAGTGAGGAGATGTGCAAAAAGACGGAAAACTCACAGCCTCTTAAAATTAAGGAGAAATGAGAAAATAGATGATATGCTACTTGTAGTATAATTGAAAATCTCCCAATTTTAATTGTGACTGGTGAAAAAAGGACAATTTTTATCTGTGTTGTAAATCAGCATAATTTCTCAATATTGTTCACTGCAGCCCATTCTGCTTAGGGCAATTTATTTCTATTGCCCTATAGGTAAGCAAGCTCAGCTTACTTTCAGCAACTGCAACAAGTTGAGTCCTGATGTACATAATTAAATTTAAAAAAAAACGTGAGACACTTGCTGAAGTGAGAAGACTTGGGGGATTTTTTTCCAAGGTGTAAATTAGCTGGAGAACACGAGTCTTGGATGGTTGTATCGGTGCCAAAGGATGAGTTAGTTTTCTCAGATACTGCCGAGCCGCATAATAAAGGTTGTTTCACTGGCTTCCGGTTCATATGAGCTGTTTGATTTCAAACCCCGCCTGTCTTATAAGCAACTGGGTCATTAACCTTAAAAATATCAACTTGTTCATATTCATGTGAAGTGAGTTACAAGCCAAGGGACCCTGAAGACGTGGCAGGCATTGTGGGTGTGCACATAATACTCAGTCCTCACACTTCTTCAGACCCAAAAGTAGGGAGATGCAGAGAGAGCAGGAGGTGGCACACAGTAGTCTCTTGGTCAGATTTGAGTGTGTCCCGCCGGAGGAGAGAGGGAAGGCAGGTGTGGGTGGAGCAGGATGCCACAGTGGAAAATCCAGGGCATGGGCTGAGGCCAAAGCTGACCATGAACACAGATTGGGGAGGGTCCCAGAAATAAGGATTCAACCAGAGTGGCATGGTCGTGTCAGAAGGACTTTGTGTGGGGAGAAGGATGGGAATGTGTCTCCAGCTCCCCCTCTACCCTGACCCCTAGTTCTGCAGGCCAGCCCCTCCATACTTTTCATGAAGAGTCCACAGCTCCACAGAAATGATAAATGCTTGAGGAGATGGATATTTTAAATACCCCGACCTGATCGCGACATTTTCTATGCATGTAACAAAATATCACACATGCCCATACATATGGGCAATTATTATGCAACAATGAAAAATAATAATTCACAGCTCTCCTGGCCTGGGGAAAACAAACTAGGTCTGGGAGTCCCACAATCTTTTACTGAAATTTTATATAAAGTCAATGGCCAATTATTGACTGTATTAGCCATAACCGAGTTCCACAGACAGTGGCTGAAGCAGCAGAAATTCATTCTCTCGTACCCCTGGAGGCTGAAGGACTGAGGTCAGGGTGTCAGCAGGGTTAGTTCCTCCTGAGGCCTCTCTCATTGGCTTGCAGATGGCCACCTTCTCCCTGTGTCCTCACATGGTCTTCCTTCTGTGTATGTCTGTGTCCTCATCTCCTCTTCCTCTAAGGACACCAGTAGTATTAGATTAGGGCCCACCTATATGACCTAGTTTTACTTTCCCATTAATTACCTTTTTAAAAGCCTTCTTTCCAAATGTGGTCACATTCTGAGACATTGGGGATGAGTATTTTGACACACGAATTTTGAGGGTTGGACACACTTCAGCCTATTTATTTCTTTTGGTATATTTTCCACTCAAATACCATCAATTGTCCAGATAGAAATGTGAGTGTGTGTATGTATATGCGTATGTGTGTGTATGTATGTGTGATACTTGTGTATGTTTGTGTGACTGTAAAAAATACATATTGTGTATGTATGTGTGACTGTAAAATGACTAGTTTTCTCTCTGATAATACTTTTATCTCCCTACTTTTCAACTACACATGACAGCCCCCTGGGCTATGTGCCTTCCAAAAGCATGACAATTCTATCTCTGGAAGAGCAAGTGCTCGCTGAGTCCCTCCACATAAAATGGCTTTGAAACCCATTTCCATTGCTTCCCTCTGAGTTAGGCAGAAGCACTGACTCCTCAAACAGGACCTGAAGTCAGAGTTTGTCTCTAGATCTGATTCTGTCAGGCCCCTCAGCCCCTACATGTGGAGGTGCAATTCATGAAGTGCTCACTCCATAGCAGATCCTTTACCAGATCCTCGATGGAGCTCAGCACCCTGGCCTTGTATGACTGCCTTTGTCTCTAAGGCACTATAAGTGCACAGGCAAATTTGCATGTTGATTATTATATATCACTACATGCCAGGCATTCTAAATGTTCTGCAGAAGTGAATTCATTTAATCCTCACAATAAGTCTATAAGACAAGGACCCTTGATAGGCCCATTCTACAGATAAGTAAACCAAGGCCCAAGGAAGCAGAATGACCTATCTGAGGTCAAACACCCAGCCAGTGATAGGTCCTGCATCTGAAACCAGGTAGCTCAGAGCGTATTTATTCTTCATACAGCCTTGTGAAAAGGGGGCTGCTATCACCGTCTTGCAAATGAGGAAAGAGATTTATAGCTGTTTGGACCCAGGAGTGTCTAACTCCAAAGCCGTTTTTCTTTCTATTGTGCCAGCCTGTTTGCCTGGACACTGCCTATTTCCCAGTGTGTCGGCTAATCCTCCCTCCACACATCCCTTGTAAACACCCAAAGTCAAGCATGCCTGCTTCTTTACATCAATATTAAAGAGCACAGAGAGCTGTCAGGCCTATTTGGTGAAACAGAAAAGGCACAGGCTTGTTTCAAACCTCAGCTCTTTTACTTTCCAGCTTTCTGGTCCTGGCCAAGTTGCTTTCCTAAATTTTAGTTCCCTCATCATAAAAGTGGAGATAAAAATAACTAGATAATAGTGAGTCTTCAATGTTCAACAAATGTTAGTTAATTTCTCACCATGTTACTGTTGAGCAGGGTAGGAAATTTATTGCCAAGTGACCTCTGCTTCTCCCATCAAGAGACGACATTTACTTCCCTGTCCCAGAAATCTGGACTGGCCTGATGGCTTGTTTTAGGAATAAGAAAGTGATAGAGGTGACAGTGTGTTAGTTCCAAACCTCAAAAGGCATTACATGTTTCCACCTTTTCTCTTGAACTCTTACCATGACCATGAGAACAAGCCTGAATTAACCTGCTGGAAAATGAAAAACCACCCAGAGCAGAACAGTCATTCCAGCTGAGGTCACTGTAGATGAGCCAACCCCAGACAACTGGCCATATGACCACAGATGCATGAACTGGGTTCAGCTAACCACCCAGCCATCTTCTTGTTGCGTGAGAAAATCTATATGGGTGTTATTTAGGTGATTAATTTTGCTCTGCTTTGTTATGCAGCAATAGCTAACTAATACAATCATATATTATCAGTACTATTTAGCAAAAGCTCAAAAACATGATCAGCTTTATCCAGAGTAGTGTCCTTTCCCTTGTCTTCATGTGTGCTCTCATCTGCATGCTCCTGTTCTCCTTGTACATACATGAAAGGAACTCCACACTGGCTATTGCTGATGCTTCTAATGAGTGAGAGCAGGAAACATTTGTTCCCACGGGTTCAAATAAACTCTCTTTGCATATACTTCTCATTGTCCTTGTGTCAATATTGGCTTATGGAAATAGAATCTTTTTTATGAGAGCTTTAGAGTGTGATTTTAGCAGAGACTAACACTTCTTTTGGCAAAAAGAACACAATTCAAATGCCATTAAAGTGTTAGAGAAAGGGTCAGCTTCCTCCCAACCCGGCCAGTTCAGCAGGGCCAGGGGCCCACAATCATGATTCTGAGCTTATCTTTCTGTTCTGTGGCTACAGCAAAAGCACTCTGGTTACTGACCTGTCTGGATGGCCAAGGCATACCCCAAGTTCCTGTAACAACCATTGGCCTCAGATTAGTCTACAGAGCTGTGGCATTTACCAGGCTTGACTGTAATTAGTGTGTGTGTGTGTGTTCCTGACATTATGTTACACAGCAGTGAGATTAAAAATGGTTGTACTTTATGGAGTCCCAAGTATTTATGACAGGTGCTTCCTACCTCAGTTGAAAGACAGCTCAGGAATTCCCACTAAAGTTATTTGGCTCCAGAGCACCTAACAGTCACAGCTATAGTAGGTCACAGCTACAACAGCTATAGTAAGTCACAGCTATAGTAAGTCACAGCTATAGTAAGTCACAGCTATAGTAAGTCACAGCTATAGTAAGTCACAGCTATAGTCACAGCTATAGTAAGGTACAGGTGTCTTTGTGGCTTTTGATTCTAGCACAGTATCAATATGGTTCCCCAGTAAATGTCTTTTGCATGAACCTAAAACCACTGTTCATGAAGAAACCCTTCATTTTCTTCCCCTTGACCTTAAAAAATTTCATTTCTTTCAGAGTCCACTATAATTGTTAGGATTCTAGGCTGGGTTGAGGTTTCAGCTCCAGCCCTTTCTACCTGGGGGATTCTATATAAACTCAACATTGATGAGTCCCAGGATACAGGTATAAAAAACACCTAATGCTCTCTCCTGCCTTATAGTGTTGTGGTGAGGAAGTACACATAGGTACTCAAACAAGTGAATACATTATCAGGTGCCTAGAATACTGCTTGACATATGGTGGTGGGAGTGATTAGATAAATGTCACGTGTTCTTCATTTATACATTTGTTTATGTGACACTATCAGAGCAGTAATTACTTGTCATCTCCCATGACAAAGATAGAGGGATGGAAAAGACCTGGCCCCTACTGAAAAGTTTCCTCGTTGGAAAGGGGAAGGTGCTGGTATGAGCATGTTGTTGTCCACAGGGGCAATTGTTCCTGCCATGAAAACAGAGGTCTGAGAAAGCCCAGGGACAGCAGTGTCTAATTCCTCTTGGGTTCAGGGAATTGGGAGAGGGGTCTCAAGAGAAGGCGATATTTGAGTTGAGTTTAGAAGGATGAAGGGGAATTTCACAGCTGAAAAGGGCAAGTCTTCCAGGAAGAAGGAAGGGCCTGCAGGAAGAAGCCAGGCCATTGTAGGCGGACATGGAGAGAAGCTGGGCAGGATGACAGGCAGGCTGTCAGGAGAGAGGTGTCGGGACAGAGCTGAAAAAGAGACTGGGGACAGAAGGAGGTCCCCAAGCTCTTCAAGAGGGCCTTGTTTCCTTCAGCTGCCTGTGTAAGGGGGAGGGAAATAATGTTATTTTGGATGTTGGGAGGGGAATTCCACTCAGGGAGAGAATTGTGCTTGTTTAAAAACAAGCCTTAATGGGCCTTTATGGATATGATTGGAGGCCCCTTGGGGATTGTCTGAGTGGGTTGGGGGTTTATCAAGGAAAGCTAAATGTTCACGCTTAGAGGAATTAAGGGAGAAGCATGGGTGAGAGAGAAGGAGATTGATGCAGGGCAGAGGAGAAGCAGGTGAGAGAGTGGGGGAAGGGAGCAGCAGGAAGTATTGTCCTGCTCAGAGGGATTGGCGCAGTTGGGGGTGCAGGGGAAAGGGCGTTCCAAGGCTGCTGAGAAGAGGACGAGGTATGTGTGGTTCAGTTTTAGGTTGTTTGCTGAGAAACACTGTTGAGCCTCTTCAGGAAAAGCAGCTGCAAATCCAAAATGCCTGCATGAATGGTGTTTTCCAGAAATCAAGAGACAAGGCCTGGGTTCCAGGTGAGAGATTAAGACAATCACCAAAGGAGGGGCGCATCAATATAAGCAGAGAGCAGAAACTGGGTGACATAAACAAGGAAGTCCCTGGGAAATCACAAAGACATGGGCAAATATGAAACTTCAGAACAGAAAAGCATATACTTTTGAACCAATTTTATTTAAATATTAAAGAACAGAGAGATGCCAGCTGTCACCCTTGGCTACATGTGTATGTCATATGTCACCCATACCCATGATATTTGCATGTATACTGTCTTTTTAGAATCCTACGTGCAGATACTACATCTTCAGGAGAAACAAGGATGGCTGATTAGGAGGATATTTTGAATTGGGCGCTTTCAGTGTATCATAAATTTTCAGGGCCACCTTTCTTACTTGGTGGTATTAGGATATCCCAAACTTTTGAGTTTTTTTCCAGCCTCTTTTTCACTAAGACTAAAAACTAGATGGGGATAGATCATAGGAACGTCAGAACAGTGAAAGGGGTGGCAGGAAAGTTCTAGAACACTCAGTGCCTCAGACACAGCTGAGCATTTAAAATTCAGGCATCACTGAACAGAAGAGCACCCAGAATATTATAAGCAAAATACAGGAATAGAAACGCATCCAGAATATTATAAGCAAAAGGGAGGTGCTTTTGGAAGGACATAGCAGTTACCTGAGGGAACCTGAGGTGAGGAGTAATAGCGAGGTCTGGGAGGGAATGAACATGGAAATGAAAATTTAAGAAGCAAGGTCATTGCTTGTCTTCTGGGGGCCACATGGTATCTTGATTCTGTTTCTTCCAGCTAAATTTTTTGCTTTCCTTTATAAACAACTTCCTCCACCCCAGCGTGCCAGGAGTGCCTCAGTCCTGCTCTAGTGAGGCTCTCAGTTCCAGTGGGCTCCAGAAGCCTGCAAGAGCCCCTCCACCTCAGTCCAGGTTCCTGGAGCCTGAATCTCACTGGTGTCACTGTGGGAGACTCCCTTTCCTCCAATCATTTGTCTCAGAGTGGAGGCAGATCACAAGGTGTCCACATGGCTGCAGGGCCTCTGCTGCTGCACTATGGGCAGTTCCCAAAGAGGGAGATGCAGGCTGGAAGTGAACTCATGTGTGCAAAATGTAATGGCTTCAAAGCAAGAAGATGAATAGTAAAACATCCACCTGCCTGTTGGCCAGCACTACTGCAGTGTACTGTGTCTCCACAGCAAGAGAGGACACTTTTAGAGTGCTGCATCTGTATAGCCATACGCCAGACACTTTTATCTTCTCTGGCTTTCTTCCGTCAGCTACTTTGAGTGGAAGACACAGCAGTCCTCTTTTTATGATTAGCAACTCGTCTGGGACCTTATGACGACATTCCACCCGAAGGTGCCCACTTTCTTCATGAACTGGAGAAATCTGATGGGCCTACTTTGGAGCCACTCAGCACCCCAGGTCCTCCTAACCCCTGGCTCTGCAGGTCTCTTGAACGTGCTAGATGAATTGGGTGGCCTTGCCAAAGTGGCTGGTCCCGTATCTGGTTATTGCTTCTGCTGTTGCAGCAGCACTTAAAAGGGCCAAAGGGTCACAGACAGACAATAATCCTGTGAAGGGACTGATGGTAAAGAAAGAGCTTTCAGGAAAATAAATGGATCAATGAGAGGCGGTGGCTTAGACTACATATGCATGCAGGTGAATCCTGTGAACAGAGACCCTGCACAGGAGACCCCTTTCCTACATATGTGCACATGCACACCCCTACCCCCACATACCTACACAACATGTGTGAGTATTTGTGTATATACATATATATTAGGAGCCCTGTCTATCTACAGTGTGTCAGACCAAGGATTTAATCTCCACTTTGCCTTTTGCCACCTGTGTGATCCTGAACAAACCATTCTCTCTCTGACGGTAACTTTCTGCATCAGTTAAAATGAAAGTAATTATAGATTTTTAAAGACGTGAGAATAAACTAATATATGTAAAATACAGTGCCTGACATATATTTTGCTATAGAGAAATTCAAACTGAATATAAACTACATTTAAACTACGCTTTCATAGACTTACATACACATATTCATTCATACGAATGCATGCGTGCATATGTGCATTCCTATACACATATAAATTCTTGCATGTATACAAGCACATACCAATACCAGCCGTATTTACCAATATCAATACCAGTCGTAAATAGCAATACACACAATAATTTTATACACATCTGTGGATGGCATTAACATTTATGCTTATTCACATATTATACATATAAACTTCAATATACGCATTCATGAACGTATATCAACTTGATCTCAGATACACCACACTATTAGACACACACATACATCCACAGATGCATACATACACATATTATATATACATGTATGCATGCATACATACACATATTATATATGTATGTATGTATGCATGCATGCATATAAACACATTTTACATAGTAAGAATTCATCTCTAATATTGAAAAAAGTCAAAATAATTCGCTACATAGCTCTGAAAATAACTCTCAGGTAGGTCAACCTTATTGCCTCATGTATGGAAAACGGCTCCTGTTACTTCTTTTAGGGAAAAATATGCATTATTTACTTATCTTCATAGGCCTATTGGTGGCAGAGGAGGTCCTTGTTTCATGTCAGGCACACAGGAGAGATATCACTTTCCTGTCTGGGGAGAGGAGCCAGGTCCATGAAGATCTGGCCTGTGTTTGGGATGCCAAAGGGCAACTGTGAGATGGGCTGTTCTTATACAGAAGCTCTGTCTTCAGCGCTGGCTCACAAAGGCCAGGCTTGGGCCAAGCAAGGTGTTTTGCTTCTCTCATTGATACACCCTCAGGTGAGCTGCTGAAGAGCTGCAGTTTTTATTCCTGAGCCTGTGTGGGTTGTGGGAGGATGGAGAGTGTTGTGTGTAAGGCCCCAGAGTTCTCTCAATCCATCTGCAGAGCCCCCAGAGTCCTTGAAAAATTGAAATTGTGTTCGGTGGCTCTGAGGCAGGAACACAAGCCTGTCATCAGCACTGTCTACTGCTGCCTGGGTGTCTGGGGCCTCCACGCTTAGGTCCCCATGCCATGGCCACAGGTCTGTGTGGGGTCTATTGGTTTGTGAGCTCACTTTGGAGACTCAAACATAAAGGATTAAAGCTGCAGGCAGAGCTGGCGGGAGGCTGGCCTTTTGCAAGGAATGGCTGGTTGTGCTCCATGAGGAAGGACACCCTGCCACCTTATTTATATGGTCACACTTCCCTTTATAAATTACAAAAGGGATGAAGAAGGAAGACTTTGATCCATCAAATTTATGGATTCAATAACTGTTGCCATTTCAGACAGCAGGGTCTCTGGGGAATATTTTCCCATGTATGCTTAGGTAGCAGAGAGGGAGAGACAAATGCTAAATATTCTGCTGTATTTATGAAATGTCAAATGTGCTTTCCGGGGTAATTGCATGAATATTGAAAAGGCTCGCTGAAATTTATATCTTTGCAACTGAGTGTTTGGGGATGCTTCTTGCCAGCAGCCCCTTTGCAGACAGGACAACAGCCTGGCGCGAAATGCCCAAATGAAATGGGATCCAGCCTGGCCTTTCCTGGCCAGCCATTGCCAATGCAGCTGGACAACTTGGCCTGACTTCATGTACGCTTCCCATGCAAGGAGTCCATGTCAGGCCCAGTGGACACATTCAACATAACTAGGGGACTTAGTTAATGTTAAATATCCCATGATAATTCTGAAAAAAAAGGTTTTACTGTAATTTTCCCCAGATCTGGTGGAATAGCATATAGCATATCAGAATCTAGGTCTATTCTATTGGAAGAGAAACCATTCCTCTGTTTTTCCAAAATCCTAGCATGTTCTTTGACCAAGCAGGACATTCTTACCTCTGGCAGACAAACAGTCTCAGCATTAACTGAAGAAAAACAAGTGGCCTTTCCCAGCCATAGACCTTGAGTAGCGTTAAAACATGGTAGGGTGGGGGGGTGCATCGTAGTTGGTATTTCCCCCTTTTTAAAAATTTCAGTTAAGTCCGTTTAATAGTCTCAGGAGTCGTTCTCACATTCTCTTTCTCTTTAACCACCCGTAACCACTCCATCATAGATCTGGCTACTTTAAGCTCAGAAATGTCTCTTACAACCCTAACTTGCTTTGCTCCCAGGGTGGCTTTTCTTTATGATGTCATAACTTTTCTTTATGATGTCATAACTTTACAGACACATCACCCACTGTCTCCCCATGCATATTGTGCTCTGTCTCCTCAGTGCTACTCATGCCACCTCCATCCCTGGTGCCCTCTGTGTATCTCTGTGCCTTTGTGCACACTGCTTCCTCTGCCAGGAAGCCCTTCTTCCTTTCTCCACACAACACATCCGTCCTTACTCATTAAAGTCCCGTACAAATGCTAAAGGCACCTGATCTTGTAAGCAAACTTGGCCACCAAATATAAAATCTTCTCCTTCTATGCCCACCAGTCATGGACAAAACTCAAGAGTTGCATGAGAACTTCAGTCATCAGGTAATGTTACCAGGGTTTGGGGCAGAAGGAATAGATAAAAGGGACAATTCTAAGGAAAATGATCGAAAGACTGACCCCAAAGTGGAGAGGATGATTCCAGCACTACTCGTACTGCACTAGGGTGAGCCAGGAGCTGGTAGGAAGGGTGGTGTGGAAGAAGGTTGGGGTGAAACTGGAGAAATTTTGGAAAAGAAAACTACATTAGAGGTTATGGGCTTTCTGAGGCCACCAGAGGTGGATGGGAGAAAAAAGAGTGATATCAGCTAAGCCATGTACTTTTCTAATTTTCAGGATCAGACAACTTGAAATCTGCCTTTGCTTGTATTGGGCAATCTGTTCTAGGGATCACAGCCCCTACCTGTAACTGTCACCTCTTTTGAGGTACAATTATAGGACTCCTCCATCGTTACATTCTTTCCTCTCATCCCATTGCAATGTTTCCATGCTGAGAGGGCTCCAGATAGATGTAGGGAAGCTCTGCTAGTCTCTGTGCTGAAGCTCAGTGCCTGGCATACCTCTGCCTTTGATGAGGCTCTGGTACAGCCCTGCATAATTCTTCATTTGCCTGCACATTAAAGAATGCTCCTGGTGGTCATCAGAGCGCCTCATGTCAGAGGCTTTGTCTACACCTCTCTGTGCCTAGGTTTCAAGCACAGCTTTGGATTTTTTTTATCCTCCCCTCATGTACTGATGCTCAGTTTGGGTGAGTTCCTCTTCTTAGCCTTACTCAACTGAAAAAAAAAAAAGAACCTGATTTCTTTTGGCCATATGCTGCATTCCAAAAATGCCTAAGGCCTTCAGTTTAGCAAATTAGATCCCAGATGAGGTTCTGAGCACAGACAACTTGTCAAGTGGTGGGGTAAAGTTTACACTTCAGGCTCACCTCTACCACCCATCTGGATGATGCCCCAGTGACCCATCATGGCGTGTGGGTATTAAAATAATAGTAGAAATCTCAACCAGGAGGGAATTGTACAACTGGAAGGGGAAGGGCATGTACATATGTGTGAGAGTGTATGTGTGTGTGTATTTACTCATACATTTATACATATATATGTATATTCTTGCATTATTTTAATACCTACATCTCATGATGGGTGTGTGATTTTATGCATACATATATACACATATATCATGGGATGAATATATAGATGAATATATGTGTACTATATATGTACATATATGTAAATATACATATATACACAAAGTATATGTACACCCATATATAAACCATATATTAGTAAATATGTATATACACACATATATAAATAGATACACACACACATACACACACACACAGACACGCAAGCTTGGCTAAAATGTACCACTCTGAGCTAAACTTGAGCCATGACTCACTCTGCTCCCATGATAACAGTGAGTACTGTGAAGTTCAAACAAACAGAGAGAACCAAAACCAATAAAACTGGTCTGTATCATCTCTGCATAACCAAAGACTCTCCAGGGCCCTTACCACCAACATGTGGGGTTGAGGATGGAGGGCTCCTGGTGCCAGCGACAGCTCTTGAACCTCTGTGAGAGTACAGAACACGTGTCAGAATGGACACGTCCCATTGTAATCTTTCCCATAACGTCAGGCCCCCTCCAAACGGGGCTGTAACTTTTCTCATATTTGCATTCTTAATGCTAACTATAGAACCTGGCATGCAGGCAGTCAATCTTGTTGTTCTTGTTGTTCTTGTTGTTGTTTTTCACTGATAGAATGTCCTTGGCTAATCGTCATCAATTTTCATAAAATTTGATCTGCTAAATTGCATATGCACAGATTGTATTGTGTTTTATGAAGAAAATTACAACATCATTTCTTCTTCCTGAATTTTGAGGAAAGACAATGAAATGTTTACCAGTCTAAATCAGCAATTGAAAAGTTGATACATTACTGATACTTTTAATGGACTTTTAACTTGGGAGTCCAGCGATTAATTTTAAATGTCTTCTCTGTTTATTAGATTTTGTTACACAATACACATTCATTTTGAGTATATATATATATATTTATATGTATACTCATATATAAATATATAAAATTAGATTTATATATAAAATCACAGCTCACCATGCTTATTGGTCACTGAGTATGATATCATCCAATATATTGGATGATTGTGGGATGGACTTGTTCTTCTGCCATTCTAAGAAATACCTTTCCCAGCCGGGCGCAGGGGCTCACGCCTGTAATCGCAACACTTTAGGAGGTTGAGGTGGGCAGATGACTTGAAGTCAGGAGTTCGAGACCAGCCTAGCCAATATGGTGAAACCCTGTCCCTACCAAAAATACAAAAATTAGCTCAGCGTGGTGGTGCATCATGCTTGTAGTCCCAGCTACTTGAGAGGCTGGGGCAGGAGAATCACTTGAATCTGGGAGGCGGAGGTTGCAGTGAGCTGAGATTGTACCATGCACTCCAGCTGAGGCATCGCAGTGAGACTCCATCTCAAAAAAAAAGAAAAAGAAAGAAATACCTCTCCCACCCTCCCACCTATCTTGAAGTGAAAACATACTTAATCCACAGGGAAGTCACACCAGTCTTCACTGAAAATATGAGAACTGTGTTCAAGGCCATATAGGGTGAGTATTCTGTCTGTGGGTGTGAGTAGAAGGCTCATGGTTCGCTGGTCTCTCTTTCTCTTGAACTTCCTAAGGTGCAAAACACTTCACCACCATCCTCCTGGGACTCTGCCCCGTACTTCTGTGAATCTTTTCATTTTCTTCTCTCTTTCTGTATTCCTCTTCCTTTAAGCCCTCCCTGTGTGGTGATCCTGCCTCCTAGTGCCTGGGGAAGCCATATACCTCCCACTTCATGACGAGTTCAGTCCAGTTCTCAGGTCCTCTTATAAGGTTCATAGCCCCAGAGTTTATTCTCCACTCGGTTTCTGCTGGTGGCCAGGAGAGAATGGGCTCTGGTCTCAGTTCTGTTGGCTTTGAATGATCTCCAGACAGGTAAATTGGTGGTGGCGATAGGGAGTGGGAGAACTTCCAAAGTGGGCTGTGCATGAAAATATTCATTTTTATGAGAATTAATTGCATTTTATATACCATCTACTCTAGTCTTCGTTTATAATTCTTTTCAACCCTGGCCTTATGAGGCTAAGGGCACAGTTCTCCCCTCCTTATTGTAGGTTTCATTTGAAAAACATTCCCACGTTTAACTGACATGCTTAAACAACTTCTGTGAAATTGCTGATGGGGAAAAGGGAATAACCCTGATTTCCAAACTCAAACCCTCCCCACTACTCTTTTTCTAGAGCACTGTATGATGAACTCAGCATTCCTCATTGTGAATCAGACAGTCATTCACCTTAAGGCTACTGGCTGGCCCTCATCGAACATTTCAAATAAATCAACAGAAAGCTTGAAAGTCAAGATCCCCTTCCCATGCAGTGGCGGGGTCCTACACTGCTGATTCTATGCGGGTGCAGTGAGTTCAGTTTGTGTTCTCAGAAGTGCATGGACTGTGAACATTAGCTGAGCTCAGAGAACAGCAGATGCATCTGTGTCCAGAAGCTGAGATCCATGCGGGCTCTCATAGAAAGTACAGTTGCAGAATGGGCTTCCAGTTGGCAACCCAGGCTCTGTGCATTCCTTATCCCCAGTGCTCTGCACAATGCACTTCCTCAGCATGAATCAATGAATGAATGAGTGGATGCACTAATTGAAGTCTAGGATCCGGCCGGGTGCGGTGGCTCATGCCTGTAATCCCAGCACTTTGGGAGGCCGAGGTGGGCGGATCATGAGGTCAAGAGATTGAGACCATCCTGGTTAACACGGTGAAACCCCGTCTCTACTAAAAATACAAAAAAATTAGCCTGGCATGGTGGCAGTTGCCTGTAGTCCCAGCTACTCGGGAGGCTGAGGCAGGAGCATGGCGTGAACCTGGGAGGCGGAGCTTGCAGTGAGCTGAGATCGCGCCACTGCACTCCAGCCTGGGCAACAAAGCAAGACTCCGTCTCCAAAAAAAAAAAAAAAAGCCTGGGATCCTAGTGGTGGTCCTATCCCAGGAGTTAGTTTTTAAGAAAATACTGTGGCAGTGGGAGTTGAACAATGAGAACACATGGAACACGGACACAAGGAGGGGAACATCACACACTGGGGCCTGTTGGGGGCCGGGGGCAAGGGGAAAGACAGCATTAGGATAAATACGTAATGCACACAGGGCTTAAAACCTAGATGACGTGTTGATAGGTGCAGCAAACCACCTTGGCACATACATACCTATGTAACAAAGCTGCACATTCTGCACATGTATCCCAGAACTTAAAGTAAAATAAAAAAATTTATAGTATTTTGACAAAAATCTGGTGAACAATATAATTGAAAGAATGTGATTCACTTCATGAGCAGTTTGCTAGACATCTCACTTTCAGAACCCGAATTTGTCTGGGAAAATCTGTGAGGAACAACTGTGACCACAAGATACCAGGGAACAGTATTTTGCAAACTTGAGTATGCATATGGATCACCTTGAAGCTCCTGTTTAAGCGTCAGTTCTGACTCAGCAGGCCTGAGAAGAGGTGCAAGATTATGCATTTATTTTTAACAGGGTCTTGGGTGATGCTGACGCTGAAGCTTCTGGTCACTTTGAGTAGCATACTTTGAGAAGCAAACCACAGTTTGAGCAGCAAAGCTTCACAGGCAGCTTGCTACAGGGCAGTGTTTCTCAACAGAAGGTGGGAGGGCAGGAGATTTTCCACCCCTTCCTGAGGATATTTGATGATGTCTAGGGATCTCTTTGAGTTCCATAACTAGACGGCTGCAACTGGTATCAGCCAGGGATACCACTAAACATCCTACAATGCACAGGACAGGGCTTGCCACAAAGAATTATCTGGCCCACGGTGTCAACAGTGCTGAAGTGGAGAAATCCTAATCTAGGGGAAAGAAAACAGGTTTGCAGTCCAGTGGCCTAAGGAGCAAACCACGATCTTTCCACTTAATTGCTGTAATCTTTACAAGACTTCTGAATCTCTGTTCTTTGGAGAGCTATCTAATGATGACCAGTAGAGTATCTGCATATGCAGTGAAAGTTCAATAATACTTGACATCAATTCAATGATTGTAGAAGAATAACTGCCTTCCCTGGAGACCAACAGAAAAGCAGTTACCATTATTGAGTATCTATTCTATATTCAGATAAATATTTTGGATATTTCAGAGATACCTCAGATACATAGGCAAACCCAGAGGGATAGACAAGATAGCCTCTTGAATCTGCAATATTAGATTTCTAAGAAAAAACTGTTGCCTCAGTTCCCATTGATAGGCAGATATTGGCAGCAGCGGAAGTGCTCATAGAGTACCAAATTATAATGGCCAGTTGATTGCAAGAGTCGGGCACGATGTTTTTCACCATCCCAATGGCAACAGCTTTTCTCATCAGCAGAGCATCCAGCTTCGACTTGCAAAGGCACGGGTGCAGTGCATTCTACTACCGGTAATCTCGGGGCTGCCCTTGATTTGCTTTCAGAACAAGAGCAAAGCTAGCCCCTTAGGGAGGTCAGAGCAGAGGTGGTGGGGCAGCAGAAGGCTGAGGCTGATGGACTTCTGATGCTGGTGTACATGCACTTTGGGGAACATCTGAGTCTTAATCTTTCCCATGTGTTTCAGAATGCTTTCCCTATGCATTCCTCTGCCATAACAATAATTAGACTTCTCTGCTCAATGCATAGATGAGCATGCACACCCACACACAAACACACATACACTACTACATCTAGGTCTCAACAGATGAGTCTTTCTGCTGACTGCCTGTAAAAAGAAAAACAACCAGATGGCACAGCTGGAAAAAAATGTCTGTGTTTTAGAGGGTCTATAAAGCTCTTTATCATCCCAGCAGGAATGGGCAAGGACCTGGCAGGACACCGGGGTGCTCAAGAAGAATATCGAGCATCTATTTGACATGTCAATGAAGCTTTCCAGAATCATCTCCAGGCCTCTCTCTTGCCAAAGATAGACATGATAGTCTTGGGACCCAGACATGGTCTTCTCCTGGTTCCTCCATTTTTTACCACACTGGTCTCCAGCTTGTCTGCCTGTAGAATTCCATAGAGACAATTACTCTAAAAGGTTATTATATTTGCCTGGATGAAGACAGTTAGAATAATCTGTGTGATACAGTGATTAAACATATAGTGGTATTCATGGCTATAATTTATTACAATCAAAGGATACAAAACAAAGTCAGCAAATGGGAAAAGCATATGGGCTGAAGTTCAATCTTCAATAATCTTCCCTCATTGGAATCATGCAGGATGTACTCAGTTCCTCCAGTAACAGGTAAGTGATGTTGGCCGTTAGGAAAGCTCATTAGAGACTGGGCACCCAGGGCTTTTGCTGGGAGCCAGTCATGTAGGCAGCCTCTACCTAGAATGCACCAAAACTCCAGACTTCAGAAGTAAAGCAAGTGTTCAGCATAAATGACATTGTTTGAAAAAAACAGCTTAGGTATAGTGAGCCACTCTTATCAAGGAGTGATGGGAACCCTCTGAACTCTAAGTTCCTAGACACTAGCCAGGGACTTACCTTGCCTTTCCAAAGATAGCAGTTTAGACCTACAGTGTTAACTCTTTTCAGTACAGCTGTGGATCCTGTACTCTATGGGACAGTTGGTGGTTTAGTGGGACCCCAGAGTTCTAGAGGTGTGACAAGATGCCTTGGGACCCACATTCTCCCACAGAGGCTATGAAAACTGGTCCTCAGCCATGCTTGCTGGAGCCTTTGAAGACACTGTTCTATAGGGGAGTACTGATCCTCCCAGTGATAATAGTTGATGCCAAAACAAAGACGATCTCTTCTTAAAATCTTCATTGTCTGTAACATGAGCTGCTCCATTTTCTTCTATTTTGAATCAGGAACACTCAGGGTTTTATTCTTGTAAGTCAAAGAATCTTTTTAAAGAATAGCATGTAAGATATATATTTTTTCTTTTTGGCTTTTTGACTTAAAAGCTTGAAGGAGTTTTATCTTTGAAATTGAAAGCTCCTCTCCCTCCCTCTAGGATATGCCTTGGCATATGTTCTTATTATTAACTCTGTTGAATATGTGATTATCCCACTCAATTTCCTATCTCAGATCCCTTTAATATTTTTTTTCAGTTCTTCCAAGTTTTCTTCCATTAGATCTGTAATTATTAATGTCCATCTTTGGGGATACTGACCATCAGGGTCTGATTCTCTATGTTCCATCTTGCCATTCATTTCCTAATCCACTCATTTATTTTATTAGGGAATTTTTTCACTCATTCAATAAACAGTCCCCAAACATCCCTACCCACTAGAGACACTTCCAGACACTGGAGATTGAAAGATAAGGTATATTGTTGGCCATTCAGGATATCAATAGTAAAAAGATACATGCAGCCGGGCACGGTGGCTCACGCCTGTAATCTCAACAATTTGGGAGGCTGAGGCGGGTGGATCACCTGAGGTCAGGAGTTCAAGACCAGCCTGACCAACATGGTGAAACCCCGTTTCTACTAAAATATACAAAAATTAGCCGGGCATGGTGGCAGGTGCCTATAATCCCAGCTACTCAGGAGGCGGAAGCAGGGAGAATTGCTTTTACCTGGGGGGTGGAGGTTGCAGTGAGCCAAGATTGTTCCACTGCACTCCAGCCTGGGCAATAGAGCGACACTTCATCTCAAACAAAACAAAAAAAAACAAGACACATGTGAATCCCCAGAACAATAGGGCTTTCACGGTGGCTTGTCCACCATGCAGGGGACCACAGAAGATACGGGGATTTAGGGTGATGTGGGGGGCTGTCTGTAGACTGTTTTCCTTAAGTTTATCTTTTATGTCACCAATTTGATTCTCTGAAGAGTCACATTTTACTTATTCCAACATCATTTTTATTTGATTGGCTGTTGTGTCTGTGCTTTCACATTTTGCTAGTAAGCAACAGGATTTTGTACTTTCTGATACGCTGATCGTCACTTTTTTCTAGTTATCTTAAAGAGGTACATCTAAAGTTCGTGCCCAGCTGACATGGATCTAGTCCTAAAGGAAAAGTCGATGAGGAGGTCCCATTTTTCTCTTTCTCCTACACCCCACCCTGAATAGAAGCAGAACAGGTAGAGGCTTAGGTCATTTTTGTTCATCTGTCTAAGTGTAGATACTACCTGGGACGGGGACTGGAAAGAAAGGCTCTGGAAGCCTCGAGGAGAAAGACACAGAGATGTCTATCCGGTTGCACCAAGGACCTCTACTTAGATCATAGGGGAATGAGTGTGGTGAGCTGCTCCTGAAACCTGCCCCAGGGGCCTTGGTCCTCTTAGATGGTCTCCTGCATCCTTGGCTGTAGCACATAACAGGCGAGGGAGCATATTACTGCCATCAAACAAGAGCCATGGCCGAATACAGAAACAGCTTCCTAGTGTGCTGGGAGTGGTGTGGCAGAAAGGAAAAAATGCTGTGGGACTTCCATTCCTGGGAGCCCTGGTTGTTCCCTTTCATTGCTGCCGCTGCTGTTAGAAACTCTTTGAGTTGGATGATTTAATAGTAATAATGATAAGTATTAAGGGGAATAGATTCCTTGTTATTCATCTGATTCTGCCATCTCTTCAGAATTATTTTTACTAGTTTATCTACAAGTAGAGGCAATTGAAAATTAATTTTTGTCATAAAAATAAAATCCTCTTAATATAATTGGAGCCACCAGAGGGTCTGCCTAGTCTAAATAACAATCCATCCCAAACATGGTTTCTAATGATGTTTGGGGGCGTTATTTCAGGACAACCAGGCAGAGAATGAGGTAGACTGCTCTCTAGTGAGTATTTAGCACCCATTAAGTGTTAGACACAAGGCCCTCTCCCTGTGTTATTTTATTTGGTCCACAAAACAAATCAACAAATAAAATAACAGTATCCTCATCTGACAGTTGACAAAACCAAAGCAGAAGTAGAACTGGGGGAATCTATGCCTAAATAAAGTTTGGGAGTTTCACTGGTTTCTGATCCACTGTAACTGGAAACACACTCATCTCTCAAAGATCAGTTTATCTCTCACCTGCACGGGTGGTAGAATGTCATCTCCAGAGCTGCTCTCCATTTCCTTTACCTAGTTTTGGGTCAGTCTTTCTTCATGAGGATTTTATGAGTTATTTGGGGTCCCAGGAGTAAGAGCTTTCACCTGCAAACCATAGCTTCTCCCATGGCTATCCCATCCTCATCTGCATGCTAGGCTGTAGAGGGTTGGGGGGCTTTAGGATGTAGCCCTTGTCATGAAGTCTCCACACAAGGTGCCAGTTTTTATTAACTTCTATTTTTTTTTTTTTTTTTGAGACAGAGTCTCGCTCTGTCGCCCGGGCTGGAGTGCAGTGGCGCAATCTCGGCTCACTGCAAGCTCCGCCTCCCGGGTTCACGCCATTCTCCTGCCTCAGCCTCCGAGTAGCTGGGACTACAGGCGCCCGCCACCGCGCCCGGCTAATTTTTTGTATTTTTTAGTAGAGACGGGGTTTCACCGTGGTCTCGATCTCCTGACCTCGTGATCCGCCCGCCTCGGCCTCCCAAAGTGCTGGGATTACAAGCGTGAGCCACCGCGCCCGGCCATTAACTTCTATTTTATTTACTTATCCAGAACTCCAGAACTGGTTTTTTTTTTCCTAGATGGTTTTAAGATGCATTAACATTGGGACATCTATGATTTCAAGCCATCATTTGGTAATTACGGGGAAGGAAACATCTTTTTTTTCTGAAATGGAGTCTTGCTCTGTTGCCAGGCTGGAGCGCAGTGGTGTGATCTCGGCTCACTGCAACATCTACCTCCCAGACTCAAGGTATTTTCCTGCCTCAGCCTCCCAAGTAGCTGGGCCTGCAGGTGCGCACCACCATGCCCGGCTAGTTTTTGTATTTTTAGTAAAGATGGGGTTTCACCATGTTGGCCAGGATGGTCTCGATCTCTTGACCTGGTGATTCGCCCGCCTTGGTCTCCCAAAGTGCTGGGATTACAGGCCTGAGCCACCTCACCCAGCCAGGAAACATCTTTGCTGAGGTCAGCCCTAAGGATTGTACCAACAATCTTTCATCCTTGATTGCATGGACTCTCCCAGCTACAGTGGGTCAGGTGCCCTGTGGATGAGAGTATGTTTATAGGACATCCATGACATGCCGAAACAACATCCCTATTTCCAGCTTTGTTTATTTGCCATTTTGCCTTTCCCCTGCTTTCCGTTAATGAATGTGTTAATCTGCCCTATAGAAAAATAGATGGAGGAGATGGCACTAGAGGAAAAAGTAGAAGCAGAACATGTAGAGGCGTAGGAGGAGAATTAGTGAAGTCTTAATCACGCAGTTTTAGTTATTCATTCATCCAACAGTTCATAAATGGGGACCACCTGTTTGCACCAGATGTCATAATAGAGCAGTAGTTCCTCATCTTTTTATTTTTTAATGTTATGGATCCATTTTAGCTCCTGATGTCAGCAACAGGCAGCATCCTACTTTTCAAGGTGTTTATGATTACCTTGACACTAATATATGGGCCCTAAATTAAGAAACCACAGCTAGATAAATTCTAATAGCCCGTCTAGTTCTTAGCTCCTATGACTCCTTTTTAATTTTAATTATGCAGAGAGAAGCAATGAGATTTCTAAGGAGGGAGTTAAAAAAAAGATCTCTTCTCTCCATCGCCATCATTTTATTCACCTCTAAAAACCCAAACTTTTCAGTCAGACTCTATGACTGTGCTAAAGTGGCCTGCTTCAATATATGCAATTTAAAATGTGGGATTTTAGCTCAGAAAGCAGAGCTTGGTTTAAAAAAAATGTGGGCTTAATAATGTAAAAAAGTCACAGTCAGGCCAAGGTCTTCTTGGGAAAGGCCTAAGGGGCAGCAAGGATCACACCTGTAGAGCCCTGTGGAGTTGAGGGGTGTGTGGGGCAGGATCCACTCTGCACAAAGCTGTGCTCTCACAATCACAGTCTCTGCCACTCAGAGAGAAGAGCCCCTCATTAGGTGCATAGGCGTCAAAAAAACAATGAAAAAGCAATGAAACTCTAGTTAAGGAGCTGCCCGCTTTTTCAAGTACAGCCACACAGGCCTAGCCTGCTGCCATTTCAGACCTAATTCAGACCGTTCATCTGGAGGGGCGCACATCGTGCAAGTTTTAATTCCCAGCCAGAATATACCCTGATTAGACTCTCTCTTCTGCTCCTGCTTGGGCTTATTGAGGGGAAACTTTCAATTACTTGGGAAAGTACCGGAGGCCTGTGGAGGTGAGTTAGGGCCGTTTGGGGGTGGAGGTGGGATTTCTCAAGAACAAGGCTGAGCACCCCGAGCCTATTAACTGAGGATTCCATGTGCATGCTCACCCCAAGGCACAAGTCTGAGGAAAGACGAACGGAAGAGAACATTTTCCCATACAAATCAATTGATTCCTCAAAAACAACAGGAAAATTGAAGCTGAAATGTCCATGGAACTCCAGCTCATGAAAGGTTCCAGTGAGAGCTGTGGAGGAGATAGGAGACACCTGCTAATGAGGATAGTTTTAAAACCATTGCAGGCCTGAATTTTTAGTATTTTTTTTTTTCTAAAACCTAGATGACAATTTCAAAAACTGGAGGGGGAAGTAGAAAAGGTTGAGGTGTTTTAAAGACAAAATTTCTTGCCGAGACAAACTGTCAAATTTTTTTATTATATCCATTTCGAGGCAGGCATTTATTACCTTTCCAGTGACTGTATATCTCCCATAATGTTCTTACTGTGGTTTGCCACTTAATTACCCACAGAATTTGCATTTAAACCGAGTTAAAGGATTCCATCTACTCTTTGGCTTCCTGCAGCTGTTTCCATGGTAACCAAAGGGGTCTCCGGGTGGCTGGCTGGGCTGAATATCAGGTTCTACAGGCCTGGAAGCATCTCCCCTCCCACTGTTGATCCATCTCCTTCGCTTCACTGAGGAAAGTCAATGGGAAGCGTCAAAGGATCCACTGACCTCTGTCGGATTTCTCTGGAAACGACTCCCAGCAAACAAGATTCCTTTATTTGATGAGCCCTTCAGGACAGGGATCTGGGGTTGACTCTTCTCCATGCAGACCTACACGGACTGCTCCCCTAAGCAGCAGCTACGTGAACTGAGCGGTCCTGGTTCCAGTCCCCTCTCTTGATCCAGAGTCCTCAGTACAGGTCGGAAGCCTGGGCGCCTCCTTGCCTTGAGAGCATGAGTGGACACTTCTTGGTGGGAAAGCAGCATGCCCCTCTTCTAGTGTTAAGGGACACCTCAGCATGATTATTAAAGACAGTTGCAGCAGGAGGTCACAGAGGGTCACAGAGGCAGGGCACAAATTACAGTGAGCTGATTTCACAAAGTACCTGGACTCCAGGCCCGGCTCTGCAGCCTTGCACAAAGCTGGTTCAGCCCTCCAAAGCTGAACAACAGTGCAAAAGAGGGGTGCATTGGTACCAAGTGATTTTCCTGGATCCTTTCAGCACTGAAAGCCTGTATTATTAAAGTCAGATTTTCACAAAAAGGAATAAATTGAAAACAAATGTGCAGTATAATAGTTCTGGAAAAGCGAAGTTGCTTGATCTTGTACACCACCACAGGGGAAGACACACAGCATGATGGGAAGTGGGACCCCTAGAGCAAGGAGATAAGAAGAGAACTGCAGAATTTTCTCTGTGTTTCTCTCCCTCAGCTCTGTGTTATTCTCTGTGTTTTCTCTCCCTCAGCTCTCTGAAAAAGCTAAATAAGCTATGCCGACACCTCCAAAGGACCAGCACTAAGCCCCTTAACGTACCTCTTAATCCTTTCTGCTGACTATTCCCTGGGGTTGGGCAGAAGTAAAGTGCACATTCAATTCTGTGATATGACTTGTGTTATAATATACCACCATAAGAGAACAAGCAATTCTGGTGGGGGTGGTGAAGAGACTCCCACATCATATGGGCAATGGTTAGTGATTCTAACTAGTTCTTCTTAATTATCCTGCCAGTCAACTTTCCAATGAAAGCAAATTTTGGAAGGTAAAAGTATGAGAGATGTCAGTCATCATGTTTCACTATTAAAGTTCTTTTGAAAAATATCCTTTGTTGGATTAGAACATTTAATCTGCTTTGTTCTCAACGTTGGCCGTAATTGAGCATGAAATTATGCTGCTTTTTACTAGACAGTTTTGTTTTCTTCTCTCATTGGATGCTACAGGGAATTTATTTTAAGTATCTTCATTGCAAACTCATTTGTGATTCAGCGTGAATGTCTGGGGCATGTGTGGGTATTGCATACCCACCTAGGCACAGTTCTTCTGCGGGCTCCTGACTGAATTCCTGAGGGGAAATAGGTTCCCTGCGCTTATCTTGTCCTGTTTTCATCGTGTTCAAAGTGGACCACAGAATGATCTATACCTGTCTTCCAGGATCTGGTAAGGGCAGTGATAATGAAGACAAAACTTTCGTTACTGGGATTTAGAAAAAGGCTTTCCTGGCAAGCACCAAATGGCTATGCAAGGTAAAGTTGGGGGACCCCCAGGACCAGGGGGACATGGAGGCAGTGCATCCTCTTAGAAACTGAGAAGTGAACCACAGACTTGTACCTGCCACTTTTAATTCTTCTCTTTCACATGACTACGTGGATATAAAGCTTTCA
This sequence comes from Symphalangus syndactylus, assembly GCF_028878055.3. Lineage (NCBI taxonomy): Eukaryota > Metazoa > Chordata > Mammalia > Primates > Hylobatidae > Symphalangus > Symphalangus syndactylus. Next base: position 88,544,891 of record NC_072426.2, read on the forward strand.
CCAGGGTTTTCTGTTCTCGAAGCTTTAGGTTTCAGTGTTCTCAAAACTGACCTTAATGGCTTCCATTTTGGTTCTGCACTAAGGGGATTTAAAACAATGTAACCTCATTGAAGACTGGCAGACAGAGCCAGAAGCTAGCATTTGCAGTTTTCTTTTTTTTTTTCCTCACGGAGTCACTTAACACTCTAGCCTCTGTAGGTGCATAGTCCCAGTCCCAGGGTATAAGTGAACTTATGTGATTCACTTACACGTGTGATATGAAAGGATCAATTCCCAGCCATGAACGGAGGGGTCCCTATGGACTTCCAGTGATAAATTCATTCTCCTTATTAGTGTTTGTAACTTTTACTAGCCCACTCTTGAGTCCAATTACTCTGTTAATTGTTCCTTTTTTGTTGTTGCAAATAAAAGAAATGCAACTCAAAATATCTTTTTAAAAATGGGAAGCAATTTATTGGTTCACGTAACTGAAAATACCAGTGAAGAGCTGACTCTTAGAATGAATGGCTGGATCCAGGGGCTCAAATGGGTCATTTGGAACAAATACCCTGGAATCTCCCAGCTGTGCTTCCCTGACTGCTCCCATTGCCTCCATGTCAGGCAGGCTCTTCAGTTGAGAATATGAGATGGTAGCTGCAGTTCCAAGCTTACAAAGTACCTTCCTCCAGAAGCAACAGAAAGAAGAAGAGAGGGCCTCTTTATCACTGAGCATTTGGGTTGTTGTTGGATCAAGCTGGGTTATCCATCCACACCTGATCCAATCATCATGACCAAAGCCATGAAGAGCAGTGATTGGTTTAGGTGTGGTCCATCTGACCATTCCCTGTGGATAGGCTGGATATAGTCCAATGTAAACTACATGGACCAGAAAAATCAGGGTGCACAGCAAGAGATGTGATTACTCCAATTCTTTTTATTTCATCATCATGAGAAAAGAACTATTTTTCTTAAACAAGTGAGGCAACTGATAGTAACTGTAGTAATATTAGAGTATGACACAGCTAATCATGATTTTAACCCATCTGACTCCAAAGTTTATTTTTCTGATACCAAATTCCCCTGCTCCACTTTCCTCCTTGCTGTATTATGGAGACTGGACTCAGGAATATTTAAGTTTGGTTTTTCACAGTGTAAAACTTTAGTAATCTGAAGCTGGCATAATAATGATGATAATAATTTTTTAGTTGGTATCATGTTCTCTACATTTCTAGCTATGTTGCTTTCCATTGTTTCTCACTTTTTGAAGATTTAAGGCAAGCATTTACCCACTTTTTTATTATTATTATACTTTAACTTTTAGGGTACATGTACACAACGTGCAGGTTTGTTACACATGTATGGATGTGCCATCTTGGTGTGCTGCACCCATTAACTCGTCATTTAGCATTAGGTAATCTCCTAATGCTATCCCTCCCACATCCCCCCACCCCACAACAGGCCCTGGTGTGATGTTCCCCTTCCTGTGTCCATGAGTTCTCATTGTTCAATTCCCACCTATGAGTGAGAACATGTGGTGTTTGGTTTTTTGTCCTTGCGATAGTTTACTGAGAATGATGGTTTCCAGCTACATCCATGTCCCTAGAAAGGACATGAACTCATCATTTTTTATGGCTGCATAGTATTCCATAGTGTATATGTGCCACATTTTCTTAATCCAGTCTATCATTGTTGGACATTTGGGTTGGTTCCAAGTCTTTGCTATTGTGAATAGTGCTGCAATAAACATACATGTGCATGTGTCTTTATAGCAGCATGATTTATAATGCTTTGGGTATATATGCAGTAATGGGATGGCTGGGTCAAATGGTATTTCTAGTTCTAGATCCCTGAGACATCGCCACACTGACTTCCACAATGGTTGGACTAGTTTACAGTCCCACCAAAAGTGTAAGTGTTCCTATTTCTCCACATCCTCTCCAGCACCTGTTGTTTCCTGACTTTTTAATGATGGCCATTCTAACTGATGTGAGATGGTATCTCATTGTGGTTTTGATTTGTATTTCTCTGATGGTCAGTGATGATGAGCATTTTTTCATGTGTTTTTTGGCTGCATAAATGTCTTCTTTTGAGAAGTGTCTGATCTTATCCTTTGCCCACTTGTTGATGGGGTTGTTTGTTTTTTTCTTGTAAACTTGTTTGAGTTCATTGTAGATTCTGGATATTAGCCCATTGTCAGATGAGTAGGTTGCAAAAATTTTCTCCCATTTTATGGGTTGCCTGTTCACTCTGACGGTAGTTTCTTTTGCTGTGCAGAAGCTCTTTAGTTTAATTAGATCCCATTTGTCAACTTTGGCTTTTGTTGCCATTGCTTTTGGTGTTTTAGACATGAAGCCCTTGCCCATGCCTATGTCCTGAATGGTATTGCCTAGGTTTTCTTCAGGGTTCTTAGGGTTATAGGTCTAACATGTAAGTCTTTAATCCATCTTGAATTAATTTTTGTATAAGGTGTAAGGAAGGGATCCAGTTTCAGCTTTCTACATATGGCAAGCCAGTTTTCCCAGCACCATTTATTAAATAGGGAATATTTTCCTCATTGCTTGTTTTTGTCAGGTTTGTCAAAGATCAGATAGTTGTAGATATGCGGCATTAATTCTGAGGGCTCTGTTCTGTTCCATTGGTCTATATCTCTGTTTTGGTACCAGTACCATGCTATTTTGGTTACTGTAGCCTTGAAGTATAGTTTGAAGTCAGGTAGCATGATGCCTCCAGCTTTGTTCTTTTGGCTTAGGATTGACTTGGCAATGCAGGCTCTTTTTTGGTTCCATATGAACTTTGAAGTAGTTTTTTCGAATTCTGTGAAGAAAGTTATTGGTAGCTTGATGGGGATGGCATTGAATCTATAAATTACCTTGGGCAGTATGGCCATTTTCATGATATTGATTCTTCCTACCCATTAATGTGGAATGTTCTTCCATTTGTTTGTATCCTCTTTTATTTCATTGAGCAGTGGTTTGTAGTTCTCCTTGAAGGGGTCCTTCACATCCCTTGTAAGTTGGATTCCTAGGTGTTTTATTCTCTTTGAAGCAATTGTGAATGGGAGTTCACTCATGATTTGGCTCTCTGTTTGTCTGTGATTGGTGTATAGGAATGCTTGGGATTTTTGTACATTGATTTTGTATGCTGAGACTTTGCTGAAGTTGCTTATCAGCTTAAGGAGATTTGGGGCTGAGACAATGGGGTTTTCTAGATATACAATCATGTCATCTGCATACAGGGACAATTTGACTTCCTCTTTTCCTAATTGAATGCCCTTTATTTCCTTCTCCTGCCTGATTGCCCTGGCCAGAACTTCCAACACTATGTTGAATAGGAGTGGTGAGAGAGGGCATCCCTGTCTTGTGCCAGTTTTCAAAGGGAATGCTTCCAGTTTTTGCCCATTCAGTATGATATTGGCTGTGGGTTTGTCATAGATAGCTCTTATGATTTTGAGACATGTCCCATCAATACCTAATTTATTGAGAGTTTTTAGCATGAAGAGTTGTTGAATTTTGTCAAAGGCCTTTTCTGCATCTATTGAGATAATCATGTGGTTTTTGTCTTTGGTTCTGTTTATATGCTGGATTACGTTTATTGATTTGCATATGTTGAACCAGCCTTGCATCCCAGGGATGAAGCCCACTTGATCGTGGTGGATAAGCTTTTTGACGTGTTGCTGGATTTGTTTTGCCAGTATTTTATTGAGGATTTTTGCACCAACGTTCATCAAGGATATTGGTCTAAAATTCTCTTTTTTTGTTGTGTCTCTGCCAGGCTTTGGTATCAGGATGATGCTGGCCTCAAACAATGAGTTAGGGAGGATTCCCTCTTTTTATATTGATTGGAACAGTTTCAGAAGGAATGGTACCAGCTCCTCCTTGTGCCTCTGGTAGAATTTGGCTGTGAATCCATCTGGTCCTGGACATTTTTTGGTTTAAAGCTAAGAGAGGTGAAGATAATTTTTACAGTGTCATTGACTGAATGTTTGCATCACCCCTAAATTCATATGTTGAAGCCCTAACACCTAATGTGGCTATATTTAGAGATGGGGCCTCTTAGGAAGTCATTAAGGAATTAAGTTAAATGATGTCATAAAGATGGTGCCCTGATTTGATAGGAATAATATTCTTATAATAAGAGTCACACCTCTCTCTCTCTCTCTCTCTCTCTTCCTCTCTGTCTCTCTCTCTCTCTCCACCGCTCCCCACTCCAATCTGGCCCTGACTTGTGAAGACACAGCGAGAAGATGAGAAGGCAAGTCAAGAAGAGAGCTCCAGGAACCAACCCTGCTATACCCTGACCTGGGATTCTAGCCTAAGAAATTTATTTCTGTTGTGCGAGCCAGTTAGTTTGCTGTTTTACTGTAGCAGGCTGAGCTGACTTATATACATGTTCCCCCAGTTAGTGAATGGGAGAGCCAGCATTAGAAACTGTGTCTCCTTTCTTTCATTTTAGAGTCCTTTCAACTTCCCCCAACTGTATTTTCATGCACTTTTTTTCCTTTGGCCAAGCACAAACCATCTAAGGACGAAAGTGAGACCCTACGTATTCAGAGAGCAGGATCATTTATTGGTCTGATGGAAAAAAATCATGGGAAGTTGTCTAGAAGTAAATAGATGAATATGATCAAGGTTTGAGAACTGCTGTATTAACTGGGAAATCACATTTTCTATCACTGCAAGAACTCCAGGTCCCCCCAGGCATCTCCATTGGCCCTAATTTGTTTTGTTTTGTTTCTGAAAGAATTTTATAGTACTACAGGGAGGAAGATTTGTTAGCTTGTCCCTTGTTCAAGGGACTTTTTTTTTTTTTTTTTTTTTGCAGCTTTTCCATTATCCACACCTTGGGAAATGGAGATGCCAATCTGATTGGTCTGAGACAGTGATTGGCTATGCTCACTAGTGTGCAAGGCCACTGATGCCCATGTGGACAGTAGCATGTCAAGGATTGGGCAGTGGGGAAGTCTGTTCTGGGCGCCCATCATAAAGATGTGCATTCTTTGCAGGAAATTTAAAAGCAGTACTAATATCAACTAAAAGTTGGTCTGCTTTTTATTACCATAATGCCTTGGCAATTTAAAACCCGATATCAATAACAAAACCTCTCTCCCCATAGAGGTAACTGCACCTGTTGCCTTTATCTTTCCTATGCCATTGCAGGCAGGTGCTAATAGATAGAGAGGCCAGGGGGAGTTGGATAGAAATTCCCAATGCACACTCAGCAGGGGGATTTCTACTGATCTATAATTGAAAACTGTCTGAGTTCCCTTTGGGACGTTTGCCTCTCCCAAGCAACTGCTAGCCTGAACGAGCTCAGCAGTGGGATCCCCAGAGGCAGCATAATGACCCAGACTATAAATGCAATTATTACCACTGCAGCATTGGGTAATAAAGGAAGAGACAACGAACATGAGAGTCAGAGAGGGGCTCTGAATCAGGTGCAGGAGTGGAGAGTGAGGAGGTGGTCGGGGATGTTGATGGCTGCATCATGGGAGGAGGAAAAAAGATATTCATGGAAGGCCTGAGCTCCCTGCGGTCTAACTAGCACTTCCTGGATAACCCTTGCCTGTACCTCTCTGTCCTTTGCCTTTGTTACCAATCATTCCTCACATGGGTAATTAATTATAATTTGTAATATTATTCAGTTTTACAGAAGTGCTAACATGCTTAGAAAAAAGCAGAGAATAGTGTTGGAAGTTGCAGGGAAAACATCTCCGGCCCATTCAACCGTGATATGCTTTCCTGGGCTTTATCTATCCTCTGCAAACTTTTATTCCTTATGAAAAGCCTCCAATCCACATCCTGTGACAATGCCCTGCCTTCTGACTTAAGCCCAGGGGATGAGGATAGCATTCTCAAACAAACTCAGAAATTGTGTCTGCACCTTAAGGACAGACGGCCCATCTCCTGGCAGAGAGAAAAGGAGCTGGGTGCCAAGCTAAGATGGGAGATAGAGCAACAGTTCTCTAGATGGAAGTTCTGCAAAGACTGCTAACTGGGGCCTTCCTGCTCCTTTCTCTGACCTTGGGATGTCATTGTCCTGAGCTTTGGGGATCATCTCTGCAGGCCACCTTTAGTGAAACATTTGCTGGGCTTCTTTGATCTCCAGACGAGAGTGTGTTTCCTGAAATACCCACTGGTATCTGAAGATCACTGGTGTCATGTCTGGCTCCTGTTCCAGGGTTGCATCTGAGATCAATCCCTGGGTGAGTGTGTGATCACAGATAGGGGCATTTTTCTCTGTACCATCTGTCGACGCCTCTAAGGCTATGTGTATGGAACATCTCTGCAGACAATTCTGTCTTTGCTTTCATGACCTCCTGCACAGAGCAGGTGTGGGAAGCATCTTGCCTGTGGCCCCACGGTCTCTCCCATGGGCACCACCCATGGAACAGTCTCCACAACCACTGCCATCCCTGGACATGTATTAATATCTTCTGGAATATGTCTCTGCCTCTGTGACTGGGGTGGGTATTTTCTATAGAACAGCTGCATGCTCCAGTTATCTTTTAGGATTTTCAGGAAATTATGGTTTCCTTGTAGCAAGAGGACCAACATTGTTTGGCCCTAGAGCTGTCAGTTCAGACTGGAGGGCCCCTGGGCATGTTGCATAGAGCAGAAGGATAAGCAGCATTGGATGGAGAAAGCAGGAGGTAGAATCTACCCTGGGCTGCATTGTTTGTAAATAAAAAGAACACTGCAGTGTTCTGAAAATCAGTATTTTATATTTGTATCCATTTTCTTAGGCTGCCATCACAAAGTATCAAAGACTGGGTGGCTTAAACAACAGAAATTAATTTTCATACAGTTCTGGAGGCTGGAAGTCCAAGATCAAAGTGTGGGCAGGTTGGTTTCCCCTAAGACCTTTCTCTGTGGCTTGCAGATGGCTGTCTTCTCACCATGCCTTCACCTGGTCTCCCCTCTGTGATCATATATCCCTGGTGTCTCTTTGTGTGTTCAAATTTCCTCTTCTTATAAGAACACCAGTCACAATATTGGATTAGGCCCTACCCTAATGGCCTCATTTTACCCAAATTACCTCTTTAAAAGCTTTATCTCCAAATACAGTCATATTGTAAGGTGCCAGGGGTGAGGGCTTTAACATATAGATATGGGGGAAGTGCAATTCAACCCATGACTCTATTATCCCCATGGTCCACCAATTCTAAACAATTTCAGTAAGAAAATGTTCTCCCCTTCCCAGTTATTTTGTGATCTAAGTCATAAACAATTGCTCCAGTTATTGTTGAGTTTTTCTACTTACCTTTTAATAAACATTATATTTAATAACAGTCATGTTAATTTTGAGAAACACCAGTTATACATTTGGCCCCAGGCACCTATAGACTCAGCTACATGTTGTTATTGTCAGAGTAAGTTCTTAAAGTTGGCTGTCATTTATTCTTCACAGAATTAGAAAAAGCTATTTTAAAATTGATATGAAACCAAAAAAGAGCTCATGTAGCCAAGACAATCCTAAGCCTAAAGAACAAAGGTAGAAGCATCATGTTACCTGACTTCAAACTATACTACAAAGCGACAGACACATGGACCAATGGAACATAATAGGGAACTCAGAAATAAGACCTCGCATCTGCAATCATCTGATCTTTGACAAACCTGAGAGAAACAAGCAATGGGGAAAGGATTTCCATGGTGCTGGGAAAACTGGCTAGTGGTATGCAGAAGATTGAAACTGGACCCCTTCCTTACACCTTACATAAAAGTTAACTCAATATGAATTAAAGACTTAAATGTAAAACCCCAAACTATAAAAACCCTAGAAGAAAATCTAGGCAATACCATCCAAGACATATGCACTGGCAAAGGTTTCATGACAAAAGCATCAAAAGCAATGGCAACGAAAATAAAAATTGACAAATGGGATACTAAAGAGCTTTCTGCACAGTGAAAGAAACTATCATCAGTATTGGGAGAACCTGCCCCCAATATTCCAACATAGGTTCTTTCTATTTTCCATAATTGTCGGCTGGCTGAGAAATAAAGAGAGACAGTACAAAGAGAGGAATTTTATAGCTTGGCCACCAGGGATGACATCACATGTCAGTAGGACTGTGATGCCCACCTGAGTCTCAGACCAGCAAGTTTTTATTAAGGGTTTCAAAAGGGTAGAGGGTGTAAGAACAAAGAGTAGGTACAAAGATCACATGCTTCAAAGATCAAAAAGCAGAACCACTGATAAGGGTCTAACAAAGATCACATGCTTCTGAGGGAACAGGGCAAAGGGCAAAAGCAGAACCACTGATAAGGGTCCAACAAAGATCACAGGGCAAAGGGCAAAAGCAGAACCACTGATAAGGGTCTATGTTCAGTGGTGCACATATTGTCTTGATAAACATCTTAAACAACAGAAAACAGGGTTCGAGAGCAGAGAACCGGTCTGACCACAAATTTACTAGGGCAGAGTTTTTCCCCACCCTAATAAGCCTGAGGATTCTGCAGGAGACCAGGGCTTATCTCAGTCCTTATCTCAACTGCACAAGACAAGCATTCCCAGAGCGGCTGTTTATAGACCTCCCCCCAGGAACGCATTCCTTTCCCAGGGTATTAATATTAATATTCCTTGCTAGGAAAATAATTTAGTGATATGTTTCCTACTTGCACATCCATTTATATGCTCTCTGCAAGAAGAAAAATTTGCCTCTTTTTGCCCGACCCTGCAGGCAGTCAGACCTTATGGTTGCCTTCCCTTGTTCCATAAAAATTGCTATTATTCTGTTCTTTTTCAAGGTGCACTGATTTCATATTGTTCAAACACACATGTTTTACAATCAATTCATACAGTTAACACAATTATCACCGTGGTCCTGAGATGACGTACATCCTCAGCTTACGAAGATAATGGGATTAAGAGATTAAAGTAAAGACAGGCACAAGAAATTATAAAAGTATTATTTGAGAACTGAAAATTTCCATATTAAGATGAAATCTTCACAATTTATGTTCCTCTGCCGTGGCTCCAGTGGGTCCCTCCATTCAGGGTCCCTGACTTCCTGTAACACATCAGCATGAACAGGCAACCTACAGAGTGGGAGAAAATTTTCGAAATCTATCCATTTGACAAAGCTCTAATATCCAGAATCTACATGGAACTCAAAAAAATTTACAAGAATGGAAAACCCATTAAAAAGAGGGCAAAGGACATGAACAGACACTTCTCAAAAGGAGACGTTCATGTGGCCAACAAACATATGAAAAAAAGCTCAACATCACTGATCATTTGAGCAATGCAAATCAAAACCACAATGAGATACCATTTCATGCTGGTCAGAATGGTGATTATTAAAAAGTCAAGAAACAACAGATGCTGGTGAGGTTGTGGAGAAATAGGAATGCTTTTACACTTTTGGTAGGAATGTAAATTAGTTCAACCATTGGGGAAGACAATGTGGTGATTCCTCAAAGATCTAGAACCAGAAATACCATCTGATCCAGCAATCCCATTACTGAGTATATACCCAAAAGAATATAAATCATTCTGTTACAAAGATACATGCACAAGTATGTTCATTGCAGTACTATTCCCAATAGCAAAGACATGGAATCAACCCAAATGCCCATCAATAATAGACTGATCTATTAAAGGAATAGTGGTATATAAACACCATGGAATACTATGCAGCCATAAAAATGAATGAGATTATGTCCTTTGCAGGGACATGGAAGGAACTGGTGGCCATTATCCTAAGCAAACTAATGCAGGAACAGAAAACTAAACACCACATGTTCTCACTTATAAGTGTGAGCTGAACAAGGAGAGCACATGGACATAGGGAGGGGAACAACATACACTGGGGCCTATCAGAGGGGTGGACCTGGGGGAGGGTGAGCATTAAGAAAAATAGCTAATGCATGCTGGGCTTGTGACGGGTTGATAGGTCCAGCAAACTACCATGGCGCATGTTTACCTATGTTGCAAACCTGCACATCCTGCACATGTACCCCGGAACTTAAAAAAGAAAAAAGGTTGGCAGTCATTTGACCTCATTTCTACTGCAGCCAATCTCTCTCAGCTCTGTGCTACTCCAAGTGCCTGTGTTTAAGTGGTAAATTAGAAATTAATGGTAATTTTGGAGACAATCAAATAGAAGTTGAGTTACTTCCATTGAAGTTTATGTTTGAATTTTAAAACAGTGAAACAGGTATTTTACACTTATCTACAAAAATTCACAATTAGTTGAAATTTAAAACAATATTTTCCCTGTCTGTGCTTTTCTTTCTGGTCATTACTATTACCAGGATTTATATAAAAATGATTTAGTTACATGGGAATATTTTTTAAAAAGTCACTGCATGATGATCTTTAGCTCTATTGGGTATTTAGAGACACCAAGTGAGGGGAGAACCAATAACTGCATCCAGGTTAAAATACAGGCAGCCAATAACCAGAGTCTAGGCAAGAAACCTGGGATTCAATAGTGAGGTAGAGCCCTTTACACACACACACACACACACACACATAAATATGCATATACACACGAATACACAAACACACACATATACACACACATGCACCTCACATGCCGATACACACACACACACACACACACACACACACACAGATCAAGACAGAAGTCCACTGCCATGAGGCCATGTATTGGGGCCTAGCGGCTATACAGGGGCTCCATTCTGCACCCCATCTCATTGCAGCAATGAGATGAAGCCAGTGATCTCCACTTTAGGAATGTGGAGCCCAAAGATCCCCATTGAGACTCACAGTCAGCCTCTGTCTTTCAAGGAGGACCAATTAGGGAATATGAGGAATCCTTCATGTACCAAATCCTCCCAGCCTTCTCCTCTAGCTTCGGAGCACTCTGCCAAACATGGGTAACACACAGAATGGGGACAGGTCTTTGCCCAGAGAGAGCTCTGTATGCTGGGGGAGTCAAAACTGTAAACAGATACAACTCACCTGCTGCCAAATTTCTGTCCCATGGCAGAGAGGAGAACGTGTGTAGCTTTGAGAGTGCCTGTCACTTGGAGTGTAATTCCAAACTCCACAGAGCAAAGGTTGCTCCATGTCTAGCTGGGAGTGGTATCCGTCAAGTCCAAACAGGCCTCCAAATTCGATGGGCCAAAGTTAATGTTGGAAATGTGATGCTTCCGATATTGGACAAAGAGTGGAGAGTTAAGGAGCAGAGTTCCAGGAAGATGATGGAGGAACTGTACTTAGAACAATTTTGTGCCTTGCCAGGAGCACGTGCTCTTTCCCTAGTAGTTGGAGGCTGGTTCGTATGTGCAAGTGCTGGTGAGGTCTGTTAGAAGCCAGTTGCCTCCATCGGTCCAGGGCAAAGTGAGTTAGTTTAGTTGGGCATGCAAAAAGAACAGGGAGGGCACAGCAAAGAGCACTCAGGAAGCTTCCCAGGAGGATTCTTGAGATGAGCAGTTAAGGATAAACATAACTTTAATTCGGAAAGGAGCAAGGAGAAGATATGCATATTATAAGAAGCAGCATTAAAAAAAAGTAACAAGATCACATGAGGTAACCTGAGTTAGCTTGCAGAGAACTTCAAACATTTCATATGTAATTAATGTGGGGTAAGTGCCTGTAGGTGGAAATGGATACAAAAGTCTGAGGCCAGCCCTACAGTGGTATTCCATGATTCCTGCTGAAAGAGGGGCAGTCTAGGCCTTTAGAGTCCGTCATTGTGTTCGAACTCCCTGTTCTAGGTCAGTCCTTGGGGAGGGTGATTCAGGGCCCTGCCACCTGACTGCCCTGGGAATTGGGGCAGGACAGCTCCTGCGGGTGAGAGATCAGAGGCTCAGTGGGGAGAAAGCAAGGCAGGGAGGCAGGCTTCTGTAATCGCCTCTGTGGGGTGTATCCTGTGAAACCAGAAGGTAGCTTGTTAAAATGCAGGTTGAATTAAGCTCAAGGCATTATCTCCTTTCTGTCCTCTGATCCAGGGTTAACATTCTGGAATTATTGCAAGAGATAAGAAAAATCCCAAAGAGAGAGAAACAGAAGGGGGCCGGGGACTCTTCACCTTACTAGGAAGGAAATGTGGGGGGATGAAGTCAAGCCTCAGGGAAGTGGATTCACTCCTGAGCAAATTAAAATCAGCAAATTGGCCAAACTCAATGATGTGCTCATTATGTCTGCTTGAGACAGAGATTCTCAGAAACCAAAGCATTCACCAATGACCTCCAGAGATCGGCCAGGTCACACCTGCCTACCGAAAACTTTCACTTAAAATTGGCATCTTTTAAAAAATAACATTTTCCCCCATGATCCAAATCATATATGCAATGTAGAATCTTTGGAAAATAGAAAACAGACTCAAATCTTCCATAAATAATACCTCATTCATCAATTACCAGGGTTAATATTTTAGTTTTAATCTTTCCAATCCTTTTACATACACACAATCACTCCCTTCATACCTCTGGTTTTACCAATATAGTAGGATGATCCTATTTGGAAATCTGATTTTTAGCATTGATTAACAATCTATTCACTTATAAAGCATGTGTGAATGCCCCCTTTGTGCAGGCCTCTCCAGGCCTGGGGATGCAGTGGTGATTAATAGTTCCCATGTCCTCCTAGAACTGACAGGGCACAGAGGGAGACAGCAGCCAGGAAACTTAACATTAGAGCTTAAAGTAAAGTATTCTGATGAGGAAAAAGTACAGAAGCAAAGACTAATATAGCTGGAGTGCAGCCTGAGACCAGAGGATTTGGGAACATGGTGGCAGCCAGAATAGTGACCTCAGTGAAGGGGATAGCAACCCTGTAGGCCTTGGTGTGGGAAGGACCTTGGTGTGCAGGAGGGACTGGCGGAGGGCAGTAGGGTGGAAACAGAAGGAATTAAGAAGTCAAATTGGATAAGAAGAATCGGGTCTTTTAAGCAAAAGATAATTTTTACTTTAAATAAAGAAGGAAGGCATGAATGGATTTTAAGCAAGAGAGTGTGTTACTTAATCTTATAATTTTTTCAAGAAAACATCCCTCTGACCAATGTCTGGAGAACATATTGTAAGGGGACAAATCAGAAGCTGAGAGACCAATTAGGAAGCTATTGCAGTAGTCCAGGCAACATGCCATGGTGGCAAGGCCTGAAATGGTAGCATCAGGGATGGAGAAAAATACAAACTTCTGAGATATACTTTGGAAATAGACCAGTTATCCATGCTAATGGCTGGATGTGGGTGGTCAGTTATGTCTTCAAGGTTTTTAAAAAGGTGGTGATACTGACTGATATGGATCCGGCTAGGGGAAGACTAACTTTGAGTTGCTTTTCTTTGAGGGGAGGTAGAGATGGGGAAATTGAGAGCTTCATTTTAGGTATGTGCTATTTGAGATGCTGTGAAACATCCAAGTGGAGGTTTTAAGTAGGTCATGAGGTCTGCTTATCTGGAGTTCAGAGAAGAGGCCCGAACTGAAGATATGAATGTGGGACATTGACTTTGGCACTGATGTTGGCCCTGGATTTATAGAACAAGGTACACATGAGATCAGAGGAGACCCTTGGAGGAGTTCAGCAGTTGGCAAGAGAAACAACAGTCAATGAAGTGGACGGAAGCAGGAGAGGTCAGTGAGGTCAGGGGCAGGGGCAGTGTGAAAGCATGGCTTCCTAGAAGTAGAAAGAGGAAAATGACTTACCTTTCCTGTGATTAAATATTCTAAACCTTAAATTTTAATGTCTGCACAATGTTTTATTGAATGGAGGTACCATAAATTATTGAAATTCCTCCATCTCCTCCCACCACCACCCCACCCGACCACACACACACATCTGGGATAGAGGATATTTAGGCTGTTTACAACATTTTTGCAGTTAAGATGAACATCATGACAGTGAATCTGTAGGCACATATATAATGAATCTTAAAGGTATATTTCTAGAAACAAGATTATGGAGTAAAAATTAATATGAATAAATAGTTTAACATCTAATGTATGATGTCTTTTCTACTGTTTATAAAGACATTAAGAAAATTAAATGGCATAATTTTCATTGATAATATGTCTATAATCTAACAAAGTCCATTCAGAAATAACAAAAAAGCACTTATTAAATACCTATTGTATTCTAGATGTTGTGTGATAGATTTAGAGCTCTTACATTTTAAGTATAGCACTGAGATTCAGGAAACTCACTCCACCTCAAATAGCTTGTTTTGTTATAATGTTATAAAGATTTGAACAAATGTCTGTCTCCATATTATTTGTTAGTTCATTTAAATTTCTCTGATGATTTCTTTCCATTGTTTTTCCTTTATCCATTCCAAACTCTCTATTGCCCCTTTCCATATTGGCTCTATTCACACTTCAGTATCTTCTTTTCAATGTTGGGCAGCTCCTTCTTTTTGTCCTTACAAATCTCCTGTGTTCACCTAATATTAGCAATGACTGTGATTCTCACCAATTCCTCCATATAAGCTCACCTCCATTATGAGTCCACTCTGCAGGGTAGAGCGTTGCATGCATCTTAAACAAACATCACTTAACAGGGAGATCTGAGGGCCCCCAAAACAAATCTGATTCATCTCTGTAAGGCTTCATCAGCAGCAGGAATGAATAAATGATTGTTGAAATTAATCAATATACGTCTTACAGATTAATAGATATAATAGCTATAATGTAATAACAATCATTTCTCCAATGTACCATGTTCTGTGTTAATCAGTTTATATATATAAATATTAATTCTAGGGTCAATACCAACATAAATATTATCTCCGCTTTAAGGTAAGCAAAGCCAACCCTGCAATATAAAAATCATTTTATTTTGCGTGAGAAAAGTTAAGAGAGATGAAGTACGTCATCTGAGGTGTGACAGGCTATCTAGGGACAGAATCTGACTAAATTCTGTCTGACTTTAAAATCTGTGTGTTTTATTATTACACAATCTTGCTTGCATGGATATACAAAATATCACTCATAGACTTACCATAAAATTGTTAGAATTAAATGAAATCTTGAAAATTTCATCAATACAACCTCATTGCACATCCTCAAAAGACTGGAATATTTTCCCATGAGTAAGCGTAGCAAAATGCCTCATTGCCTACCACAGAATCTGAAAGAGACACCACTCCAAATTAATGTTTTGTGAATGAATGACTACAGCTATAGGAAGCTATCACCTTAGGGGGAACCTTTCCATTTCCACCCAAAATAATCTTTCTCTTTCACATCACTGCCACAGTGCCCTAGGCCCCACTCTTTCTTTTAGGGACTTAGAATCCTGGGCCACTTTTGCAGCAGCATCCTATAGGACTGAGGGACTTAACTCCTGCATGAAAGTCAATAGGCAACTTACTGGCTACTGTCCATAGAGGTCTTCCTGGATCACAATGGGGGGGAAATTGAAATCAGCACCACCATATAGGTGAAGCGCAGCACTTCCCCAGGAGGAAACTGAGGCCGGGAGGGCTCAGGATATGCTTTTATGGTGCTTATTCAGATGGAGGCCAGGCTATTTCTGGATGCTGACCGGCGTTTTCATTGGTGCTGCCAATATATAGACACTTCTTTCCTCTTTCCAGGCACTTGTAGGATGGTTCCTCTGTACCCCTGAGGTTGAGTGGGGCTATCTGACTAGCTCCGTCCAGTGAGATTTGATCAGATGGGATAGACATCACCTTGGCTGGAGGATTTAACTCTCAGCTTGAGAACAGTGATTTCTCTTTCTCTGACATAGCAGCTGGCAACATTCAATATGGTAGCTGCTCTGTCAGCCCAGGTCTCCGCATACCTGGAGTGAGCAAAGCCCTGCCAAAGGACACCCTCGGGTGCGTACAATAAATATGACATGAACTTTGGTATTTGAAGCCTCTGAGATTTGGGGGTTGTTTGTTAGTGCAACATGTTCTAAATTGTTCTGGCTGAGTCATTGTTTCCTCTTTTGCCTCTTTGTCTCCATGAAGCCTCAAGGAGACCTCAGCCCTGATTTTGACACCCTCTGCTCTGTGCCATGTGCCTCTCAGCCTTTTTCATCTTCATAGCCTGGGGAACCTTGGGGGACATGTGGCTGGAGGTAGAAACCATGTTCTGCCCCAACATGCTGCTTTTTTTCTAAATGCCATCTGTCCTCTAAGAATTAGACTTTTAAAACTTCAAAAGGCTCTAATAACCCTTCTCTGAGGTTTAACTGGGTAAGAATAGGGAGAAAAAAATAGTAGCAGAAAAATAGAAACACACTGTTTTATATATTAAAATGTTGTTCTGGCTCAGCTACATCTTCCTGGGCCCCAGTAAACCACTTTATTAAACTGTGCTTTTGTGTGGTGCCATTTGATTAAACTGAAGGTCACAATAAGGAGTGACCCTGTGAAACTTAGTATTGTGAGTACTGTCAGAATGTTGCTGAGGACACTGCTTATTTGATCACATGTGGTTCTTTGTATGACAATACACAGAAAAAATTCAACACTAAGAATAGTCATAATTTTGAGCAATTATTTTGCTTTTATATTACACACACTGTTAGCTACTCATGTATTTATTCATCTATCTATGCATCCATCGTTAGTTGATAACTTCATCCTCAGGGTACATCTAGTAAAGCAAAGCCTCATGGTAAGATTGGACTCAGCTATTCCTGTCCCACTGTGTTTAGAACACTGGATCACCCTTTGAGCAAGGGCCAGCTGGTGGTTAAGAGTTCCCTTCTAGGGGGAAGGGATCTGTCACACTTGACCTTGATCCTGCTTCTCCACAGCTGGAATGCATTAATAGAGGCTTTTACAGCTGAAGCCCAAGATTTAAGTTGTCTTTTATTAGAGTGACAGAGGGCCACAAATTTAACAAATAATGTATTCATGAGACTATTGAGGGAAACTCAACATCTTTTTGACGCATCAGGTATCCAGCTCCAAAATGAGTAACCAAACCTTAGAACATCCAGGATCACCCTTTTAAACCCCATTATCAATGCTCTTGTATTTGGTGTCTTTGTTAACTTGGCTATGCTAAACCACACTTTCTAGAACACCCTTTCCTCTATGTTTCCAGTCAGGGTGGGCCATGGGGAGACCTGGAGGCAAAAAGACAGTGGCAGTCATCTTGGGGGTCAGCCACAGTTGCTCATCTGCTGACTCACCTGTGGGAATGAGTCTGCAGCTGGTCCCACACCTGCTTCACCTTCCCCTGGCTCCTTCAGCTTCTCTGACTCTTGAGCCAGGTGTGTGTTTAAACAACAAGGAACACAGGACTCTGCAGGACATCCACACCATGGAGATTCTGCTTCTCTGACTGAGCCTTGACTGACACACTGGTATTCACATAACATGAGATAAGGAATCTGCACAGAATGGCTGCAATAAGAGCTTCTTCTAAGTCCTGCTTGAGCAGCTCCATCTCCTCCATCAGCATAATGCTTTATTCCTGTCAAACGTGATGTTCCAATTGTGATGTTTCATTTCTCACTGATGGCCTTGCCTGCTAGTGAATAGGCTTGCATGCATCCCATCATTAAGCAAAGAAGTACTGAGCATCTAATAGCAATGTAGCTCAGTCACTTTCAGAATCTGGGAATACAGAGATGAGTGACGCTGGTAGAGATTGTCTACAGACAATTGCTAAAAGGTAGTGAGAGGTAACAAATGGATACAAGTTTTCATGAGAGGGAGTGGAGAGAATGACTGCTACTGCTTAGAAACAACCCAAGACCATGGAGGACTTTACAGTGAGATAAGCAATGCTGAGCTTTGGACAACAAGTTCACCAGACATTAATATTTCTAAAAACAAAAGAAAACTCTAGCACTGCAAGATGACCCTGTTAAATTAAGTGGGGTGCATAGGTGTAGCTGCTGGGGGCAAGGCGATAGAAGATGCTTTTCTCTTTTATACATGTGGATTATCAGATGCCAGCAGGATATCTGATGCCCAGTAGAATGCTGTCTATTTTAACTCATGTTTTTGGACAGTGTTCTTGGGTAGAGATTTACATTTGGACACTTTTTAAAACAGGTTGGAGATTGAGTCTAGGCCAGGACTTCAATGCAAGAGCATATAGTTTATCTCAGCCTGTCTGCCCACTGCAGCAGGAACCACAAACAAAATGTATGCAGCTCTTTCTTCATGGCTTAAAGAATCCATGGTCCTTCTGTTTATTCCAGGCTTCAACTCCCCAGTTCCATACTCCACCAGCTTTGTGTTTGGTTCTTGCTTCTCATCATAAGCTTTCTGCCTGTATATTCCATTTGAGGATCACATGCGATCATCATTAGTATTGTTCTCTAGACTGCATGCTCTGTACCTGCAGTGAAGTAGCAGGAAGTCCAACCCACACTCCTGTGATCTGGCTTTGGTGTTTCCCCTGCTTTCTGCTCCCATCTTGAATCCACTTGTGTGTCCTACTGAAGGTACCTCCAAACAAGCTGTGCTGCTCTGAGTGTCATTGCTGCAGCCATGGTCTAGGTCATCATCATATTTCCCTGGGACACTACTGCAACCTCCTCACTGATCTCCCTGCTTCCAAACTTGGGCCCCTATAATTTATCCACTGCCTATATGGCAGCAAGAGTGATCCCTTTAAAAAATAACTGTGATCATTTCCTTCCCCTGCCTCAGTCCACTTAATGGCAACCATTACACTTAATATAAATCCAGTTCTTTACTGTGGCAGGAAAGGTCTTGCATGGGTCCTTCTAGAAGGCCATGGTGTGCCCCTTGTACCCTGGTACGTGCTTTGGTCACAACGGTGCCTTTTCTCTTCCTGGAATATGCTAAGCCTTTCCTCATCTCAGTTGATCACATTTATTAACAGCCCTACGGAGACTCCCTTCTCCTAGCTCTTGGAAAGCTTCTCTTCATTATTTAAATCTCAGCTTAAATATCTTTTCCTCAGACAAATTGTTTCCTTATCACCTAATCCAAAGAAACCTAACTTAGCTCAAGCTACTAAACAGAACACCATGGGCAGGGTGGTTTAAACAACAGGCATTCATTTCTCACCTGGAGGCTGGGACGTCAAGATAAGGCTGATTTTGTTCCTGGTGAGGGCTCTCTTCCTGGATCTCAGGCGACCACCTTCTTGCTGTGTCCTCACAAGGAGGAAAGTGAGTGAGCAAACTCCAGTCTTTTCCTCTTCTTCTAATCCCATTCTCATGACCTCATCTAAACATAATTTCCTCCTCAAGGCCCCGTCTTCAAATACCAACATTGGAAGGCAGGGCTTCCATGTATTAATTCTAGGGGGACACAAACATTCAGTCCATAACCTCATTCACCCAGTTACACACTCCCCATCACCATACTTATTGCCAGCAAGCTTATCACAACTGGTGAATACCTTATTCATTCAGTGATTTCCTGCCCATCTGTTGTGCTCCGTACTCCACAGAAAGTTTATAAAATATGTATTGATCTTTTTTCCCATTTATATTTCTATTTCTTAGCTCACTACTCAGTTCAAATTGCTACTGCTGTGTCTGGGGGAGGTAGTTGGGTGTGTGTGTTATGTGTGTGTGTGTGCATGTGTTTATAGGAGAGTAACCTTCCCCTATATCTGTAGAAGATAATTTGATTTGATAATTTATGAGCACATAAAGAAAGGCTGATGTCCTAGGGAATAATGTGTTCTTACCATTTTGTGTTCTACTGTTTTAATTTAGCTTTATTTCATATTTGTTTCAAGTAAGCACAGTTCCAATCTTTTTTATTTGGATAGATAACAATATTTCTTTATATTAATTTATCATCCTCCCCATTTGATTGGTAATTGAAGTATTTGCCAGCTTTTCTCCTATTTCTAATTGTATTTCTACGAGGACCTAAAATTTTGTTTATTTTTATTCAGGAGAATTTCTTTAGTTATAATCACAGAAGTTGAATTTCTGGGTCAAAACTGTGAACAGTTTTAAATATTTTATTACATAGCAACAGATTTCTCCTTAGGAAGATTGAATCAAATTACTATGCCAAAAACAAAGTGCACCGTTCATGTTTCCCCACAATCTTGTCAGCATTGACTTAAACATTTTTATCACTCATAGCATGTTTTCCTAATTTAGGTATTTTGGGAGGCACCCCTGGAAAACTGCAGAAAGGAGAAATACATAGTGAAGCCACACTGTTCCACAGTCAGGCTCTCATTTCCACAGTTCTAGAAACTTGATTTTGTCAGAGCCTGAATAAGTTGAAATGTCTTAAGTCACCGGAAACAAAAAATCCAGTTCAAACTGGCTAAAACCGCAAAGCGGATTTACCAAGTCAGGTGCCTGCTCTGTTCATCAGCACCTGGCTCCATATTTCTACCATTCTCTCGACATTGCTTTCCTCTTGGCGTCCACTTCATCTTGATGCTGAAGGAATCTTAATTTTTAGGGTCTCTCTTTAAAAAAAAAAAAAAAAAGATTGACGAGACTTCTCAAAAATAACTGCTCTCCCATCCTAGATACATTCCCTGTGAGTCTTTGGACTCAAATGGGTCTCTTGCTCATTTCTGATGTAATTGCTTTATTTTGGTGGGTGTTATCTGTGTTCCTGCAGCAATCCACACAATCCCTGCAAGGAGTGTATCTACAGTGGGTTACGAATTAGGACCACTCCCCTAGAGCAGGGGCTACAGTGAGCTGCTGGGAAAGGGAGAGCAGATAATTTTTTAAAACAAGCATTATTAGGAAGAGAAAATAGATGCTGGATAAGCAACAATTTCCAACGAACACCAGAGTATGATCACACTTGCATTAACCAAACTCACAGAGACTGAGATACAAATGGATGTCAAGGTTACAGTGAGAAATAGGACCCTCAAGGGGAAATAATGTTATGTTAAATAACCAAAACACTTTCTCCCTGCATGTAAACAGCATAGAATCAATTTGGATGGAACTGCTATATGGACAATATTAAGTCCTCCAGTCCATTAACATGGGGTGTCTCTTATTTTATTTATATATTTTCTATATTCTCTCAGAAATGTTTGTAGTTTTCTGCTTACGGGAACTTATTTCCCCAATGTCTTTTTATTATTTTTAATGTTGTGAGTGGCATCATTCTCTTAGTTTCATATTTGGGTTATTTATTGTTCACATATATAGATGGACTTCATTTTTGTACATTGATTTTTGAACCCAGTGATCTTGCTGATCTGTATCGTTAGTTCCAGTAGTTGCGTGTGCTTTTTTGCATGTGTGTGCACGTTTATGTGTGTGAATTCCATAGGACTGTCTACATATAAGATTGTGCATGCAAATAAAGACAGTCTTACTTCTTTTTAACAATCTGAGTATTCTATATTTCAGTGTGATTGCACTGGACATAACTTTCAGTATAATGTAGAATGGAAGTGGTAAGAGCATGCATTGTGCATTGTTATGGATCTTAGGGAGACAACATTCAATCTTTTACCATTGAGTATGATGTTACCATTGAGTGTGATGATAGATGTCCTTTTTCAGTTTGAGGACATTCTATTTATTCATAGTTTGTTGAGAGATTGTTATCGTAAATAAGTATTAGATTTTGTTAAGTGATTTATTTGCATCTATTAAGATGATCCTTTTTGTCCTTTATTTTATTAATGTGGTGTATTACTTTAATTGCTTTTTGGATGTTAAACTAACCTTGCAATTCTAGCACAAATTCCACTTGGTTATGATGTGTATTTATTTTCATATGTTGATGGATATGATTTGCTCATATGTAGTTGAGAATTTTTGTATCTATTTTTCACTTTGTTTTATTTTCATGTCTTTAGCTTTAATATCTGAGTAGTGTTGGCCTGACAGAATGAAATCAGAACTGTTCCCTACTTCTCTATCTTCTGAAACAGTTTGTGAAAGGTTTGTATTATTCTTTAAATTATAGTCCTTAAATATTTGATAGATTACAAAAGTGAAGTCATCTGGGCCTGGACTTATTTTTGTGAGAATATTTTAAATTACGAATGCAATATTTATATGTTGGTTATATGCATATTCAGAATTTTTCTTGAGTAATCCTTGATAATTTGTGTCTAAGAGTTTATATTTTATTCAAGTTGTTTAATTTGTTGATATCATTATTTATAGTATTGTTTTAAAAGAAAATCTTTTGATTTACATGGGATTGAGAGTGACGTTTTCTCCTTTAGTCTTGGTTTTGATACTTTATGTCTTTTTCATTTTTAGTTTGTCAGTTTAGGTAAAGATTTATTCATTTTGTTTACATGTTCAAAGAAAGACCTTTTGGTTTCACTGTTATTTTTCTTTAGATTTTTCCTTATTCCATTTTGTTGATTTCTGGTATAATATTTGTTTCTTTATTGCTGCTTTATCTATGTTTACTTTTATCCTCCTTCTCTAGTTTCGTATGGTCAAAATTTAGGTCAACGGTTTGAGACCTTTCTTATTTTCTAATACAGGCCTTTAAAGCTATAAGTGTCCTTCTAAGCACTGATGTAGCTGTATCTCACTAATTTTAACAAGTGTTTTCATTGCCACGCAGTTAAAAATATATTCTAATGTCTCTTTTCAGATTGTTTCCTTATTTTTCTTGTTTTGCTTTGATCAATGAATTATTTAGAAATGAACTGTTTAATTTTCTCCCAGAGTGAGCTTTCCTATATTCTTTTGAAGAGCAGATTTTTAAAAAGTAACAGTTAAGTCTAACTAATCAATTTTGCTCTTAGGGTTATTGTTTTCCACGACCTCTCTAAGAATATTCCTAAATCACAAATATATCCTCCTGTGTTATCCACTAAAATCTCTTTAGTTTTAGCTTTTATTTTAGGCCTAGGATTTAACTTCATTATACGTATAGTATTAGGTAGGGTTGAAGGTTCATTATTTTTCCCAAAAAGAATATCTAGTTATATAAGTACCATTTGTTGAGAAGAATTTCCTTTCCCAATAAATACTTTTGAGACCTTCATTAAAAGGAAGTGACTGTGGGTGTATTTCTGGATGCTCTAGTTTATTTCATCTATGTATTTGTCAACTCTTATGTCAGTACTACACTGTCATGAATATTTTAACTTAGTGATACCCAATATTTACACTCCTGACATTTTGGGCTACATAATTATTTGTTTTATGCAACTGTCCTATGCTGTGCAGGATGTTTAGAGATCTCTGTGTTCTAAACACTAAATGTTGATGGCACCCTCCTTCAAGTCTGGTTTTTCTTACAGTTTGTGTCCAGGTCCAAAGGATTTTCTTAATTTTTTTATATAAAAATAAATTAATTTCTCAATCACTCTTAAAGATATGCAGTTCTGGACTGAGATTACTTTTCTCTCAATTCAAAGGTATCTTTCCACTGTCTTCCAAACTCCATAATTTTTGAGAAGATAGTGATCATTCAAATCAATATATGTCTATAGATAGTTTATTGTTTTCCTATAGTTGCCTCTAAAATTTGCTCTTTCTTTTTGGTTTTAGCACATTAACTAGTGTTCCTAGAAGTGTGTGTGTGCCTAATCTGCTTGGAGTTATATGAGCTTCTTAAATCTGTAAATTTATGATGTCATGTTCTGGTCACCCAACAGAAGTGGGATGAAGTTCCCCCAAACCTCCCAAATTGATGCAAATGTCAAGCCTGGTAATGCTATACACACATACCAAGAGAATATGAACATACTTATTACTCACTTAATAAAACTTTCTAGGGAGAGAAGGGCAGGCTTCCCAAGAAGATCAAAAATGACATGAGAAAGCAGACAAAGGGGATTGGCTTGGGGTTTTTACGGTGGTTAGGGATTAGATTCAGCATGGGTGTTCCTCTATGCACTCCAGGGCTGCCTGGTTTAAACTTCCCATTGGTGTAAAAGGAGGACACACTTGGGCTTTCTTATTTGCTTGCCTTAATATGGGCAGAAATCTGAAGAAGCAGAGTGGGGCTTAAAAGCAGTCAGCAATCAAACACTAAACATGGAGTTTGTCACTTTATTACATGTCAACAAATTGGAAACATTGAAGCAATTATAATTTCAAATATTTTTTTCTGCTCTAGTCTCCCCCTGTCTCTCTCTGTCTCTTTCTTTTAAGTATTTTCCCCCTTCTGTCCTGTAATTAATAATTCTATTATGATGTTAAACCCACAGAGTGTGTTCTTAACTTTAGACAATACATTGTTTAGTTTTAGAATTTCCACTTGAATTTTTGTAGATTCTATTTTTTCTGGTTATATTTCCTAAGTTTTTATTTGTATAAGCACATTTTCTTTTACTTGTAAGATGTAGTTATAACAGCTGATTTAGGATTTTTGTTTGCTAATTTCAGCATTTAGATCATTTTGGTACCAGTTTCAGTTCACTGTTTTTTCTGTTGAGGCTGTTTTGTTATCGTATCCTGTCCACTGTGAATGTGATCATGTGGAGACTCTGGATTTTGCCTATTCCTCTGTAGAGTGTTAACTTGGTTGGACACAAATTGACAACTCTGTTTTTTGTTTGTTTGCCAACCGCAATATAAGTTTAGATTTTAAAAACTTCTAACTGTATGGCTTTGAATCTGCCCTATGCATGTGTGGTTGAGGGTTAAGCCAGAGATTTGGGCAGTGTTTAAACTACCACTTGCTTGCATTTTCTTTCTGCAACTGCTCCCATGTCTGGCTTGTTTTTTTGTAGGTTTCTGTAATCAGGTTTTTAGTGTTAATAGCTGTGGTTGCTTCAGACTCTGTCTCGGGCTTTTCAGCTCAGATAAACTGCTTTCTTCTATCGGCGTTTTAGCAGTCTTGTAAAACTCTGACCTTCTCTCTCACTCATTGCACTGGCCCCTTCTCCCAAGCTTTAAGTCCATTCCGGATGTAGTTGCTTTTCATACTCTCCAGTGCCTTCATGTAATTTTATTTTTTAAATTTTTCTTATTAAATAATAATAAATATATGCTTATTATTTCCAGGATGTTTAGATCAAGTAAAAGCTTGCTTGGTCATTCTAGAATAAGTAAAATTAGTTTTTTCCACTACTTTTATTACATTGTCAATATTTTTCTTAATGATTTTTAAGAATTATGTATTTTGGATACGAGTCTATTTGTTGGAAATATGTTTTATGAATATCTTCTTACACTCCGAGGCTTACATTTTCATTGTCTTAACTCTGTCTTGTAGGTTAGTGCTTTTTTTATTTTATTATTATTATACTTTAAGTTTTAGGGTACATGTGCACAACGTGCAGGTTTGTTACATATGTATACATGTGCCATGTTGGTGTGCTGCACCCATTAACTCCTAATTTAGCATTAGGTATATCTCCTAATGCTATCCTTCCCCCCTCCCTCCACCTCACAGTGATAGACTGGATTAAGAAAATGTGGCACATATACATCATGGAATACTATGCAGCCATAAAAAATGATGAGTTCATGTCCTTGTAAGGACATGGATGAAGCTGGAAACCATCATTCTCAGCAAACTATGGCAAGGACAAAAAACCAAACACCACATGTTCTCACTCATAGGTGGGAATCGAACAATGAGAACACATGGACACAGGAAGGGGAACATCACACAGGAAGGGGACTGTTGTAGGTTAGTGCTTTTTGTAGTCTCCCAGAAACATCTTTGCTTACTCCAAGTCATGAAGATACTTCCTACTTTTGCTAATTTTACAATATCTGTAACAGCTTCTTATGATGTTTAATTGACATATGATAAACTGCACCTATTTGAAGTGCACAGTTTGATAAATTTTTAAATATGTGTACACTTGTGAAACTATTACCACACTCAGGATAATGAACTTATTAATCACCTCTAAAAGTACTCTTTGATAATACTTCCCTCTTAAACCTCCCAGATCCACTCAGCCTCTTAGACTTTCTGTCACCATTTGTTTCTATCACTGAATTCCTTTCTGTCACTACTTCATGGTTTATTTACATAATTTGTATTTTATTTTATATAAATGAAATAGCACAGTATTTGGGGATTTTCTTGGGGAGGGGCATCTGGCTTTTTTCCAACAGCATAATTATTTTGAAATTTACCCACGTTATTTCTTGTTTCAGTAATTACTTCCTTTTTATTGCTGAGCAGTATTGTATGCATTTACAACAATTTGATTATCTATTAATCTGTTAATAGACGTTTGTTTCAATTTTTGGCTATTACAAAATAAAGCTTCTATGAATGTTTCTGTAAAAAATATGCTTTCATATCTTTTGGGGAAATGCTTAGGATGAGAATTGCTAGATCATAAGTTAGGTGTATATATAATGCTTAAAAAAACCTACTGAACATTATTTTGCTGTTTTGGGCTTTATTTCCTCTTTCCAGTTTCCTAAAGTGGAAGTTGAAGTCATTGATTTGAGGCCCTTGTTCTTTTCTAATATTTGTAGTGTTATAAATTTCTCATTAAGCACTGCTTTAGCAGTATCTCACAAATTCTGATATGTTACATTTTTGTTCTCATCAAGTTAAAAAAGGTTTCTAATTCTCCTTTTGGTTTACACTTTGACTTATTCACTGTTTAGACTTATTTAATTTCTGAATATTTGAAGATGCTCCAAATGGTTTTTTGTTATTTTTTCTCAAATGTGTTTCCATTGTGGTCAGAGAACGTACTTTGCATGACTTGAATCATTTTAAATTGATTGAGAACAGTTTTATGGTTCAGAATATGTTCTATCTTGATAAATGTTCTATGTATACTTGAAATGAATGAATATTTTACTGCTGTGGGGTGGCGTGTGGTGTAAATGTGAATTAGGTCAAATTTTGCTAGGATTGTTCAAGTCTTCTACACCCTTACAGAATGTCTACCTAGTCATTCTATCAAGTATTGAGTAAAGGATATTGAAGTGTCTGACTGAAATTGTGGATTTGTTGAGCTTTACTGTTAGATTAGTTTTTGCTTCGTATATTTTGAAGCTCTTTTATTAGGTGCATAAACATTTAGAATTGTAATTTTTTCTTAACAAATTGACTTCTTTATTATGTGACATAAACTTATTTATCCCTGGTAATGTTCTTTGCACTGAAATTTACTTTATCAAATATTAATACAGCTACTTCTGCTTTCCTTTATTTAGTTTTAGCTTGATTTTTTTTTCATCTTTTTACTTTCAACCTATTTGTGTTATTATCTTTAAAGGAAGTCTTTTTGTAGGCAGCATATATTTTGATCTTGCTTTTTCATCCAGTCTAAAAAATTGTTGCTTTGTGTTTGTGCAGGAAAACCGTTGGTTTAGATCATTTATATTGAATGTGTTTATTGATATGTTTCACCTTAAATTTGCTACTTTATTTGTTTTCTGTTTGTCCCATCTGTTTTATCTACTACTTCCTCTTTTTCTTCCCTCTTTTGGATGAATTGAATATTATTTGTGATTCTGTTTATCTCCTTGTTGGCTTACTAGCCATCAGTTTTTGTTTTGTTATTTTACTGGCTGGCCTACTGTTTAGAATATACATCTTTCCTTCATTGCTGTCTGCATTTAAGTGACATGCCATTTCACATACAGTATCAGAACACGACACCATTCTTCAATTTTCCCACTCTCTGCTCTATTCCTGTTTTTGCCATTCATTTTACTTTAGCATTTGTTACAAACTCCACACTACTTTGTTATTATATTTTGTTCAAATAGTAATCATCCTCTAAAAATATTTAAATAACAAGAAAAATGCATTCTATGCTTATCCACATAGTAACCATTTCTGGTTTTCATTTGTCTTTTATGTAAATCTTTATTTTCCTCTGATACTATTTGCCTTTTGTCTGAAGGACTTCCTTTAACATTTTTTTGTAGTACAGGTTTGCTGGTGATTAAGTCTTTCACCCTTTGGTTCCCTGAAGAGAGACTTAATTTTTCCTTTATTTTTGAAGGATATTTTCAAAAAGTGTAGGATTCTTGTTCAATGGATTTCTTTTTGTTTTAGTATTTAAAAGATTTTTAAAGATGATGAGAAATCTGCCATAATCTTTATGTTTATAGCTCTGTACTTAGCCGGCATCCTCACCTTTTTTTTCTGGCTACTTCTATGATTTTATCTTCATCACTAGTTTTGAGCAGTGATATATATCTCTCCCTCTCCTTATCTATCGTTTCTATCTGTCTACCTCCCCACCTATTTCTCTCTGATAATCTTAACTTACTTTCCGTATGTATCACTTTCTGTCTCATCATTTTTACTTCTTTATTTCATTTTTCTCTTCTTGGATATTTTTATTCATTTCTCTAATGTTCCACTTACTGTATTGAATTCATTCTTCTTTGGTCACCATGTAATTTAATCTTCATTGTTGAGCTAATATCTCTTACTTCATTTTCTTTCCTGAATTCATTTAGCTCTTTTCTCCTTTTTAGACATTTCTAACTTGAATTTGATATCAACAAATCATTTTATATCATTTTGTTTATCAGTTTAAATTACCCTTTTCTACTGTATATTTCCCGCACATAATTTTAAAACTATGTATTTATCTCTAAATCAATTAACTTCTTTCTGATATCATTTTGCATTTTAAATAGGCAGAAAATTTAACTCTCTCAATAGCAGGAAAATTGTGTTTCTTTTGGTATAATTTAGATATTTGACATACTTGCATCTATATATTATAAACATTTTGTCATATCATAGCAATATTCAATTAATCAAATAATATATTAATATATCCAATGCCCATTTTTCTATTGCATCTCTTCTGATATGTCATTTTAAAAATTTTTCCTACAATTTTTTAAAATTGTTTAACGTTTTATTTATTTTATTTTATTTTAACGTTTAAATTTATTTTAACGTTTTATTTATTTTATTTTATTTTAAGTTCCACGGTACACGTGCAGGATGTGCAGGTTTGTTACATAGCTAAATGCGTGCCATGGGGTTTTGCTGCATCTATCAATCCATCACCTATGCATTAAACCCAACATGCTTTAGCTATCTTTCCTGATGTTCTCCCTCTCCTCACATCCCCACTTCAACAGGCCCCAGTGCGTGTTGTTCCCTTCCCTGTATCCATGTGTTCTCATTGTTCAGCTCCCACTTATAAGTAAGAACATGTGGTGTTGGTTTTCTATTCTTGCGTTAGTTTGCTGAGGCTCCATCCATGTCCCTGCAAAGGACATGATCTCCTTCTTTTTTTTTATGGCTGCATAGTATCTCTTCTCATAAAGAAGCTATTCAATTTTAATATTTACAGTTTTGTTGTCTTTCTGTCAATAAAAGACTTGTTGGTGCCTGTGCTGTAGGTTTTAGTCTCTTCTTTTTCTTGTATACCATTTAAAGCTTACTAATATTTTGTTAATGAATACCCGTAAATGAACCAAAATGCTAAATATTACTTATTAACTGTCAAAGACAGAACCAAAGGAGAAGAAAAATCATTTTCCTTCTCAATGTTGTTTAGTCGAAAAAATGACATAGGCTAGAAAACTATTCAGAGGTATATGTTGATACTTTTAATTCATTTTTATTGTGGTTTATATTTAAACAAGGATTTCACAGATACAGGTTCATTATTAGAGATTACACTAATCATATAATAAATTTTACTTGTTTTTGTTTTTTGGATTATTTGTTCTCCTTTATTGAACTGTTAGTCCTATACATGAAGACCGTAGTTGTAATTATAGTGTTTTTATATCAGCATTTTAATTTTTTATGTTTTTAAAATCAATAATTTGTATTTTCCATTTTCAAAACTATATTAGATACTTTGCACCATCGCTCTTCTAAGTGCCTTTTAGAATCAAACTGTTAGGTCTTCCAGAGAAGACATTCTATTGGGATATTTGTGATTCAAATGGCTTTGTCAACTATAAGTAGAAAATAGATATTTTCTAAATAATAAGTTTAAATGTACTATACTATGGCAAGATCTTAACAACAGAGGAAACTGGGTACAGGGTACATGGGAATTCTCATACTATTTTCACGTTTTTTCTGTAAATCTATTTAAAAATAAATAATTTATGTAAAAATAGTAAGTCTTTTGGCAGGGGAACATTCTATATCTGTCACATTTTTGGCACTTTTTGGATTTTTTTAAATAAGATTCATAGTTTCTGTACATTTCTATTTAGGGTGATATCTAAGTCTTTTGTTGACATCATGCATAAAATTTGTTCTCCCAATTTTTCTTTCCTAATTAGCTACTTCTGGAGTATGAGAAAATTCCGAACTTATGTCTATTGAACTTTTGCCTAACCACTTTTAGAACTTTACGTGGAAGGAGTACTAATTTTTCCTTTGATTATCTTGGATTTTCTTGTTATGCAAAAAATTATCTACAATGACATTTGCAACATTGTTTTTAGTGCAACCTAATAGTTTTTATTTTTTATTATTTTATTTTTATATTTTAACTTTTATTTTATGTTGGGGGTACATGCGAAGGTTTGTTAACCCCGGTAAACACATGTCATGGAGGCTTGTTGCACATATTATTTCATCACCCAGGTATTAAGTCCCGTACTCAATAGTTATCTTATCTGCTCCTCTCCCTCCTCTCACCCTCCCCCCTCAAGTAGACCCCAGTTTTTGTTGTTTCTTTCTTTGTATTCATAAGTTCTTATCGTTTAGCTCCCACTTATAAGTGAGAACATGCAGTATTTATTTTTCTGTTCCTGTATTAGTTTACTAAGTGTAATACCTTTCACCTCCATTTATGTTCCCACAAAAGACATGACCTCGTTCCTTTTTATAGTTGTGTAGTATTTTATGGTGTATATGTACCAAATTTTCTTTATCCAATCTGTCACTGATGGGCATTTAGGTAGATTCCATGTCTTTGCTATTGTTAATAGTGCTGCAATGAACATTCATGTGTATATGTTTTTATGATAGAATGATTTCTATTCCTCTGGGAGTATACCTAGTAATGGGTTTGCTAGGTCAAATGGTAGTTCTGCTTTTAGTTCTTTGAGGAATTACCATACTGCTTTCCACAGTGGTTGAACTAATTTACACTCCCACCAACAGTGTGTAAGTGTTCCCTTTTCTCCACAACCTTGCCAGCATCTATTTTGACTTTTTAATAATTGCCATTCTGACTGATGTAAGATAGTATCTCATTGTGGTTTTGATTGGCATTTCTTGAATAATCAGTGATATTAAGCTTTTTTCACATGCTTGCCAGCTGCATGTATGTCTTCTTTTTTTTTTTTTTTTTTTTTTTTTTTTTTTGAGACGGAGTCTCGCTCTGTCGCCCAGGCTGGAGTGCAGTGGCGCGCTCTCGGCTCACTGCAAGCTCCTCCGCCTCCCGGGTTCATGCCATTCTCCTGCCTCAGCCTCTCCGAGTAGCTGGGACTACAGGCGCCCGCCACTACGCCCGGCTAATTTTTTTGTATTTTTAGTAGAGACGGGGTTTCACCGTGGTCTTGATCTCCTGACCTCGTGATCCGCCCACCTCGGCCTCCCAAAGTGCTGGGATTACAAGCGTGAGCCACCGCGCCCGGCCTATGTCTTCTTTTAAGAAGTGTCTGTTCATGCTCTTTGCACACTTTTTAATGGGGCTATTTGTTTTTCTCCTGTAAATTTGTTTAAGTTCCTTATAGATGCTGGATGTTATACCTTTCTCAGATGTGTAGTTTACAAAAATTTTCTCCCATTCTGGAAGTTATCTGTTTACTCTGTTGATAGTTTCTTTTGCTATGTAGAAGCTCCTGTTTAATTAGATCCCACTTGTCAATTTTTGCCCTTGTTGCAATTGTTTTTATCTTTGTCATGAAATTTTGCCTGTTCTTATGTCCAGGATATTATCTCCTAGGTTGTCTTTCAGGGTTTTACGGTTTGGGGTTTTACATTTAATCTACAATACGTCTTCAGTTGATTTTATTTTTGTGTATGGTGTAAGTAAACGTCCAGCTTCAATCTTCTGCATATGGCTAGACAGTTATCCCAGCACCATTTATTGAATAGGGAGTCTCTTCCCCATTGTTTATTTTTGTCAGCTTTGTTGAAGATTAGAAGATTGTAGATGTGTGGCCTTATTTCTGGGGTCTTTATTCTGTTCCATTGGTGTATGTGTTTGTTCTTGTACAAGTATCATGCCATTTTGTTTACTGTAGCCCTGTAGTATAGTTTGAAGTCAGGTATCATGATGCTGCCAGCTTTGTCCTTTTTGCTAAGAATTTCCTTGGCTATTCTGGCTTCTTTTTTTTTTTTTTTTTTTGGCTCCTTATGAGTTTTAAAATAGTATTTTTTAGTTCTGTGAAGAATGTCATTGGTAGTTTGGTAGAAATAGCATGGAATCTGTAAATTGCTTTGGGCAATATAGCCATTTTAATTATATTGATTCTTCCTATCCATGAGCAGGGGATGCTTTTCCATTTGTTTGTGTCTTCTCTGGTTTCTTTGAGCAGCGTTTTGTAATTCTCATTGTAGAGATCTTTCACCACCATGGGTAGCTGTATTCCTAAGTATTTTATTATTTTTGTGGCAATTGTGAATGGGATTGCCTATCTGATTTCTGACTTGTCTCTCGCCCTGGCTGTTGTTGGTGTAGAGAAATGCTAGTAATTCTTGTACATTGATTTTGTGTCCTGCAACTTTCCGAAGTTATCAGCTGAAGGAGTTTTTAGGCTGAGACTATGGGGTTTTCTTGATTAGAATCATGTCTGCAAACAGAGACAGTTTGACCTCCTCTCTTCCCATTTGGATGCCTTTTCTTTCTTTCTCTTGCCTGATTGCTCTGGCCAGGACTTCCGATACTACGTTGAATAGCAGTGGTGAAAGAGTGCATACTTGTCTCATGCTGGGTTTCAAAGGGAATGCTTCCAGCTTTTGCCCATTCAGTATAATGTCGGCTGTAGATTTCTCATAAATGGCTCTTATTATTTTGAGGTATGTTCTTTAACACCTTGCTTATTAAGAGTTTTTAATATGAAGTGGTATTGAATTTTATCAAAAGCCTTTTCTGTGTCTATTGAGTTAATCATTTGGTTTCATTTTTAGCTCCACTTATGTGATGAATAGCATTTATTGATTTGTGTATGTTGATCCAATCTTGCACTAGGCATGAGCCTACTTGATCATGGTGAATTAGCTTTTTAATGTGATGCTGGATTCAGTTTGCAAATGTTTTGTTGAGGATATTTGCATCAATGTTCATCAGAGTTATTGGTTTAAAATGTGCTTTTTTTGTTGTGTCTCTCCCAGGTTGTGGTATCAAGATGATACTGGCCTCGTAGAGTGAGTTAGGTAAGAGTCCCTCCTCAATTTTTGGGAATAGTTTCTGTAGGAATGTTACCTTTTCTTCTTTGTACACCTGGCAGAATTTGGCTGTGAATCCCTCAGGTTCCAGGCTTTTTTGGCTGGTGGGCTATTTATTATTGACTCAATTTCAGAGCTCATTATTGGTCTGTTCAGGGAATCAATTTCTTCTTAACTTGGTCTTGGGAAGGTGTATATGTTTAGGAATTTATCCATCTCTTCTAGGTTTTCTAGTTTGTGTGTGTAAAGGTGTTTGTAGTAGTTTCCGATGGTTGTTTTTATTTCTGTGAGGTCAGTAGTAAGATTCCCTTCATCATATGTTTATTCGTATCTTCTCTCTTTTCTTCCTCAGTCAACTTAGTGGCCTATCTATTTTATTATTTTTTTTTTCAAAAAAACCAATGCCTGGATTCATTGATCTTTTGAATGGTTTTTCATGTTTCATTTCCTTCAGCTCAGCTCTGATTTTTATTTTCCATAATCTGCTAGCTTAGAGGTTGCTTCGTTCTTGCATCTCTAATTCTTCTAGTTGTGAAGTTGGGTTGTTAATTTGAGATCTTTCCAACTTTTTGATGTAGGCATGTAGTGCTATGAATTTCCTTCTTAACACTGCCTAAGCTGTGTCCCAGAGATTTGGTATGTTGCATTCTTGTTCTCATTATTTTCAAATAACTTCTTGATCTCTGCCATAATTTCACTATTTACCCATAAGTCATTCAGGAGCATGCTGTTTGATTTCCAGTTATTGCATGGTTTTGAGGAATTTTCATAGTCTTTTTTGCATATTATGATATTTTTATTGTTTGATGTTTTCACTGTGTTTGTGAAATTCTTTTGTTTTTTACTTTTATTTTAAGTTCTACGGTACATGTACAGGATGTACAGGTTTGTTACATAGGTATACATGTGCTGTGGTGGTTTGCTGCACAGACTTCTCTTTTTATTGTGCTGTAGTCCAAGAGTGTGTTTGGTACAATTTTGATTGTTTTACCTTTGTTAATTTTTTTTTTTTTTTGGAGTCTCTCGCTCTGTCACCCAGGCTGGAGTGCAGTGGCACGATCTCGGCTCACTGCAAGCTCCCAGGTTCATGCCATTCTCCTGCCTCAGCCTCCTGAGTAGCTGGAACTACAGGAGCCTCCCACCACGCTCGGCTAATTTTTGTTTTGTTTTGTTTTGTAGTTTTAGTAGAGACAGGGTTTCACCGTGTTAGCCAGGATGGTCTTGATCTCCTGACCTTGTGATCTGCCCACCTTGGCCTCCCAAAGCCCTGGGATTACAGGCGTGAGCCACCACGCCTGGCCTCTGTTGAGGATTGTTTTATGTCCAATTGTGTGATCAGTTTTAGAGTATGTGCCACAGAGCAACGAGAAGAATGTATATTTTTAAGGTCTACTAGATCCATTTGGTCCAGTGCTGAGTTTAGGTCCTGAATATCTTTGTTAATTTTCTGCCCCCCCGATGATCTGTCTAATACTGTTAGTCTGTCAGTGGAATGTTGAAGTCTCCCACTATTATTGTGTGAGAGTCTATGTTTCTCCGTAGGTCTCTAAGAACTTGCTTTATGAATCTGGACACTCTTGTGTTGGGTGCATATATATTTAGGATAGCTAGGTCTTGTTGAATTGAACACTTTATCATTATGTAATGCCTTTCTTGGTCTTTTTTTTAATTCTTGTTGGTTTGAAATCTATTTTGTCAGAACTTAGGGTTGCAATCCTTGCTCTTTTCTGTTTTCAGTTTGCTTGGTAGATTTTCCTCCATCCCTTTATTTCTAATGTTTATGCTTCCTTTTATTTTATTTTTATTGCATGAGCAAGTACTTCCAGTACAACTGTTGTAAAGAAGTATTACATTTTTGTCTTATTCCTGACATTAGTGGAAGCAAGCATAATCATCTCAATTGACTGGGTGTGTGAATAACTCTTTTATCCTTACCTAAATTGATGAATACAGAATTTGACCCAACTCCTTTCAAAAGGTAGTGAGAATATCCTATGATGTTCCTTTTTTGATTTCTTATAGAAGACAGACCCTGTAGTACATTTCTTAGTATGGAATCAATCTTTGCATCCCTGTAAAACCTAATTAAGTATGTTCTATTATTCTTTAATAACAGAATGTCTGGAGGATTCCATTTCATGGCGTTCTAAGAAGTCATCATTCAGTTGGAGGTTTGCCTTTTACTTTTGTATATGTGTGGTTTGGGGTATTTGCTTACTTTATATTGGGTTTTGTCTGTTTTGAAGAAAAAGGCTTTATCTTTGAACAACCTAATAAAATGTGTCAATTTTAGTCATATAAATTGATGTTTTCACAAATCCAAGCATGTGTGTTGACATCACCAAAGGCAAGATATAAAACATATCTATTACTCCCCAAGTTTTTCTTATGCGTCTTTGCAGTCAATACTCTCACCCCATCCGAGACCCAGTTAACCTCTAATTTGCTTGCTGTCATCATAGATTTGACCTTTCTAGAATTTAATGTAAATGGGACCATGCAGAATGTAGCCTTTTATGTAAGGCTTTTTAAATTTATTTTCTTCTTTTAAAAATTGGCAGCTAACTTCATATGTTTTTATCATGTACAAAGTTTTGAGAGTTATTCATGTGGTTCATGCATCATTAGTTTATTCCCTTTAATTGTATGCATATGCCACGAGTGATTTACTCATCTACTAGCTGAATGGAAATTTGAGTCATGTCTGACTTCGGGTTACTTTTGATAAATAACCTATAAACATTTTTGTAAGCTATTAGTGTAGATATAAATTTTTATTTCATTTGGTTCAGTACCTGGGAGTAGGATTCCTGCCTCTAGTATTGCAAGTGCATATTTAACTTTATAAGAAACTATAAAATTACATTCCCATTAACAAATATCTGAGAGTGTCAGTTACTCCAGATCATTGCCAATATGCAATGAGTCTTTTCAATTTTAGCTGTTCTAGTAACTAGTGACTGTGTAGCATAACAGCAGTCTATCATTCTAGTCATAGTTTGCTTTTTCCTCATGTTGAATGATGTTGCTAATCTTTTGCCTGTTTGCCATTCAAAATTCCTTACTGGTAAAATTTCTGTTCAAATCTTTTTCTGTTTATTTTTAGTTGCTTTTAAAAATATGTGTTTAGGTTTAAATGTTCTTTATACTAAAGGCTAAAGGTATTTGTGTTAGTTGTATTTCCCCTGATTTGTAGCTTGTCTTTTTATATTCTGACTCATAGTGACTCAAAAGGCAAAAAAATACCCAGGTCATAGGAATTTCTCCTATATTTTCTTCTATAAGGTTTATAGGTTTAGGTTTTACATTTTAATATTAGTTATCTAGATTAGGCAAAGATTTCTTAGATAAGAAACAAAAATATGAACCAAAAAAAGAAAGAAAAAATGCGTTAAACTTCTCCTTAGAAACAACATAAGGTAGGAGACAGTGAAGGAATATTTTCAAAGTACTGAAAGAAACAAAACAAAACAAAACTATCAACTTAAGATTCTATGCCCAGTAAAATATTTGCAATAACAAAGGCAAACTACTTTTTTGCAGGCTTACGGAAGCTGAAATAATTTATCACCAGCAGACCTACACTATAAAAAGGGTTAAAGTCCTAATGACAGAAGAAAAAATACATGAGATAGAAATAAGATCTACATAAAACAATAGAAACCACTGGAAATTGTTAGATATGTGGTAAATATAAAAGATATTTTCTTATTTTATAAAATCTCCTTGTAAGATAATTTATCATCTAAGGCAAATAAGTATTATGCAATTTATAATGTGTATAAATAAAATGCATAACAATAGAAGAAAGACCAGGATGACAAATGGAAGTCTACTGTTGTAAGGTTCTTATACGTATAATATGTGAAGTGCTGTAACACTCAAAGGTAGGCTGTGCTAAGTTAATGAAGCATACTGTAAACCCAAATGTGACTGCTAAAATCATAAAATGACTAAGTATACTTCATAAACCGGTTAAATAAATAAAATAAAATCGTAAAATCTGTATGTGTGCATACAAACACATACACACAAAAAAATTACAATTGGAATTTTTATGTATTTAGAAACTTTCCAAATACAGAATTTCAGTGAGTGTTAAGCCAATTTGTTAAAATATCAAAATGAAATATTTTCTCATTAGTGTGTAGGAACTGCTGATTGACTTCAGGATTCATGGAAATATACAAGTCCAATTTCTCCAAATACCACTGCATAATGTGGATGATAAATGATGTTGTGATTAATTATGCACAGTCACACCTGGATTCATGAATCTTTGGGAGCTATCTTTTTTTAGATACTATAGGCATAAAACCAAGAACCAAAATAAACCAAACACCAGACTTTTGAATTTTTACATCACTGAGTGAAACAAATATTTTTCAAAAATAATATGTATATTAAAACACATTGTTCTTATGGAAATTTTATTATTAATAAAATATTTACTTTTTGAAATGGTGTGATGTATATTTAATATGTAGAAATTATTTTAAAATTATTTTAAAATATAAACATGGGTTATTTTAACTTTATGTCATTGTTTTCACTTTTCATTTTTATATGATCTATAATGTACATAGTGTAATATCTATTTATATACTTTTAAAACTACAATTTATTTTATTTGGTTATTTATTATTATAATTATGTTTTACCTAGTAACATATAAACCTATATAGTATAAAAATACATATAAAAAGTAATATGTATATGCTTTATACTGTTACATATTGATAATTGTGGGAATTAGTATGGTATAATATTAGTCATTTGGTGACTAAAACAAATAAATATAGTGAGATTTTAATGAATAGAAGGCTCAGTTCTAAAAGCTTTGTTCCTTCTGCTCTGAGACACTGTAACTAGATGTTCAAGCATGAACTTCTAGAGAAAGACTTATACAAATTCAGATTCAGTTTTAGCACTTTCTAGCTATGACACTTTAGGAAAATTAAGACTTAGGAAATGGCCTTAAAAAATGAATTAGAAAAAATTTTTTATTAAAAAGCATATATTATTACCTTCCCCAAAGAGTAGTTGAAATGATAAAATAAATTAAAATATGTAAAATAATTAGAATAATGTATGAGACACACAAGTGCTTATGACTATCACTATGATTACTATTACCAATAATGACTTCTAATACTGCTTAGCATTTAATAAGTGTCAGGCACTATTTTACAGGACTCTACATAGATTAACTCACTTAATTCTCATAAAAAGGTGGGTATGCATGAGATATATTCCCATTTTGGAGATAAGTGAACTGGCACAGAGGGATTTAAATCTCATTCCTATGTTTGTGTTAAAGCTGCCATCTATTAATATTTAAAGAACAAGTTGTTTTGATCATGTTGATAAGTAGAGTAGTAGATTGGTTAAGATAAGCTTGAAAAAATAGTTTTGTATTGTCATAGGTTAGACTATCATTATGTATGGGTTTTTATTTTTGCCCATGACATCATATTTGACAACCAAAGTCATGTTTGCTTCATAAA
This sequence comes from Symphalangus syndactylus, assembly GCF_028878055.3. NCBI lineage: Eukaryota > Metazoa > Chordata > Mammalia > Primates > Hylobatidae > Symphalangus > Symphalangus syndactylus. The sequence continues at coordinate 88,583,427 of NC_072426.2, forward strand.
ATGAAGTATGTAAATTAACTCTAATATTTTTAATTTACTTTGAAATGGCTTGTGTAGTCAGTGTGTCCACTGACTCAAATGTTAATCTCTTTTGGCAGTGCCCTCACAGACACACCCAGGATCAATACTTTGTATCCTTCAATCCAATCAAGTTGACACTCAGTATTAACCATCACAATGATTTATCAAAGGCACACATCTATTGGATCAATTTATCTTTAGAAGTAAGGCAGCAGAAATCTCATGTTCTCTCTTCAGTTAGCATTTATTGAGCATCTACTTTTGTGCCTAGCACTGTTATAATTATTGGGCACCTAGCAATGTGAGGAATCAAATTTCTCACCTAAAGCAATTCACAATGAGTGAAACAACATAATAGAAATACATAACTGCCGGTGTTATAATGTCTAGTGATATGGAAATACAGTTATAAATTAGAGGAGGTCTCCATAAAGGGAGGACACTTCAGCTATATTCTCAGCATGATAGATTTTGTGGGTTGTTTTTTGTTTTCAGACGAACTAGGCATTCAACATAGCAGGTGTAAAGACATTGGACTGTGAAAGAACACAACATGCACAGGATACAGTCAATTCAAAATGATTGCAGGTGAAGATGTATAGAGGAGATGGGATTAATTCATAAATTGTTTAGCTTGTATCCTATAGAAAACAGAAAACCAATTAAGGTAGTTTCCATAATCAAATGTGTTGAGTCAACAAAAAGATATGTTGGAGCTTACCCTGTGTCAGGCACTGCGTAAGCCCCTGGAAACACAGTGGTGAAAAACATAAAAATGCTTCTTGCCCTTGGGAAATTGAGGGTATTGAGGACATACCAAGATACTGATAATTCTTTTGGAAGGTGAATTGGATAGTGATATTATTGAGACCTAGAGGAAGAGAATTAGAGTTAGGGAAGAATATGCTGCCCCGTTGAGTTTTTGAAATGAGTTTCAAATTCTTTTCCCATGGCTGGACATACCATAGAGCCAGTTAAAATAATACTCCTCATTAATAAGGTGCTAGTTCAAATGTCACCTCCTCAAAGAGGGCTTCTCTGACCACCTTAGCCACAGGAAATACTCTTCACATATTATACGAGAACCTTATAACAGTATACTTCCATTTCTCCCCTCCTGACCTTTCTGCTATTATTATGCATTTTACTTATGCACATGTTACAAACTGCATAATACATTTTTTGCTTAGTCACTTTCTATCCCATTACCCCAGCTTATTTTGTTAACACTTTTTGCTACCTGGAATTATCTAACTTATCTACTTGTTCATTTTCTGTTTTTCCAACCTTGAATGCAAATTGCATGAGGGCAGATGAGTGGTTCATTCTGTTTCTATTCACCATTTCATCTCAGGAATGGAAGCATAATAGGCTCTCAAAAAATTTTTGTTCAGTGTTGAATTGATGGACATAGGAGAGAGCTCAGGCTAACATGGAAGTCATTGATGTGTAAGCACAGGTGAGTGTGAGTGTTGGTGAGTGTGAAGTTAGTCTCTTTGGAATGTATCCTCAATCTTTCTGCTATCTTTCACCACCTCCTTCTCTTCTCCAAAGGGCAACTGGTTGTTACAGAAAAGAGAACATCCAAGAAATCATGGAGGTGGAATACAGGAACCTGGGCACCACATATGCAGATTACGTGTTGCTCCAGGTTCTTTTGCCTTGACTCCATATCTGCCCTCAGTCTCTCCAGGACACAATGTGGAAAACATGGCCACTGACAGGTTGGCATAACTGCCAGAACAGCTTTATTCATCAGAAAGACAGGGACAGTCCTACTTACTACCAGTTCTAAAATCCCTAGAAAAAGACTGCGATTACCACTGGCTTTTCAATGGCAGGTACCAACCCTTGATCCAATCCATTGTGATCGGCATAGGAAGTCTCATGACTACAGTGAGAATGCACTCCAGCCTGCCTAGAATGGTCCTGTTTACAACTCTCAGCCTAACTTAATCATCCACAGCACTCTCCCTCACTCTCAAATAATGTGCTGTAGTTTAGGTGATAAATTATAGAGTACTTCCACATGAATAAAATGATCCTTTCATGGTCACCATGCAGTTGGTGGTTGACTTCTAGAAATATGCTTGGGGTGACAGGAGTAGAAGGTGGCTGGAAACCTAAGATGACCAAAAGGTGGGAGCACCCTTCAGGAAGCCAATTGCCTGTGTCCATCCCTCTGTGCCTGCCATCCCCAGTGCACCTCTTCCAGACACGACACCCAGAGTTAGGCAGCAGAGCCCGGCATACTTCAAGATTCACCCAGAGGTGTGCTGATCTCTTGAAAGCCTCCCTCTTCTCATGATACCACAGGCAGGGGACTGGGTCAGTGGTAAATTATAGAATGAGTATCCACCTGAGGCTCTCAGCTAACTGTCTCCTCCACTTTAAGGATTTTCCTCCCTTTGACAAGCCCTGCACTTGGATTTCTCCCGAGTGAAATACTTGGTGAGGGTTTCACTGACAGCCTTCTTCCCAGGCCCCAGGATGATCTTAAGATTCCTGGAAATAAACTAAGAAGTAAATTTAAGGCAGCATCTAATTCCTTACCCAAAATGTGTGAACCTGAAGGCAACTCAAAATTCTGAGTGAATTTCCAGACTTTTCTTGAAAGTGACAAGAAAGCAACCACAGGCACCACCCAGCCAGCACACAGAGACATTTGCGGCTTTCTGCATTCATTTGCATTGTTTTCTTTAATACTTTTCCGCCCTCATTTTTCATTTGACATTCTCTTGTTTTGTATTTTTCCTCTTTCTCATTTTATTCTCTTCGTCCTTTTTAAAAATCATCTGCCTCTTTTCTGTCACATTTTCATTCCCCCCTCTTATTCCTTTCTTTCTTCTCTTCCTCCCTCCTCATTCTCTCTCTGTCCTTTTCCCTTAATGAGAGACACTAAATGTGAAGTCGATTTGTCCCTGGACGTAGCTGTTGCTTGGGAGGAGACACACCCCAGGCTCTGAAGACTCTCTACTTCAATACTGAAGGACCTCAGCCTCAGCACTGACATGAGTTACGTACGATGGTGGCCCCTGAAGGAGCACTTAACAAGTTACATTAGTGAGCACTCTAGATCCCTTCTACGCAGCTGCACTTGAAGGTCCAGAACTGATTGCCAGTGTGTCTTTGGGGCATGCATTTTCTACTGCCTGTTCCATTCCAAAGAGCCGGCTTCCTGAGTTAGTTATAAGGTCTGACTGCTTAGTATTTGATGATATGATTTTCCCACTGCCCAGATGAATACAATGTTGTATAAGGCCAATGCAATGCTGAAGTTGCCACTCCATACTTTCAGCAAAGTACAAAGAAGCAAGCAGAGAAGGGAGCCCATAAACTCATAAACATCTGTGGGAAACAGCAAAGAGATTCATTTGGAAAATGAAAAATAAACTATAAAAAGATGTTTACATTATCCTGAGGAGAAAAGCCTATATTCACAGACTTTATTATTAAATTTTAAAGATAATTCATAATATATTTCTCTCTGGTGCTGCAGTAAAATTTTATATTCAGGACTTTGGATATATGCCTTGTGTTTTAGGTCATGGCCATGGTAAGTGCCATATTGTGGGTCTTTTTTCATTCATTCATTCAACAAATATTTCTTGATGCACTTGTAATATGTTGGCCACTATTGCATACATGGGCTATACGGTCATGACCAAGACAGGCAGGTTCCTACCTTCAAAGAGTTTATATTCTATTGATTATATTCACAGACACAAACAAATGAATCAAGGAGTGGTTTAAAATTACTGAACTTTTGGAACAGAAAGAAGGCTAGTATGGCTGAAGCATGGTGAACAGGGTCTGGGTAGTGTAGGATGAAGCTGAGGGAATAGACAGAGACAAGGGTCATGATGAAAAGTATAGCTTTTATTCTAAGGGTAAATAATACTTCACAATCGTGGCTTCTTCTTCAAGACCAGAGCTAAAGACCAGCAATTTCTCTTCCCTGGCGAGACTTCAGGTACTGTTTGTCCACTTTACCTGTGATCCCCTAAAATCTCTCCCTGTGGGGATCATTAATGCCATCTTCAACATAAAGTGACTTAAACCCCATAGAATTAGAAAAACCTCTCAGCAGAATTAACTCCTATTGTCCCTCCATCCCTGACCATCTGTCACAAATCTTTCCTCTTTTCTTGGATGTCCAGTTACAACATCAGCTTTCTAGGGTCTGGCCGTCGCCTCTTGACTTCCTGTGAAAAGGCCTCACTTTCTGCCTCTGTGATTATGAGCAAAACTATTACATACATCCTTCTGGCTGTTTCTCATTCTAGGGGCTGGGTCACAAAATATGAATTAAAATGTAAGCCATTTCAATTATTATCCTTTACTAATTTTTATGAACAGTTGGGAAATGTGCCATTTGAAACATTTTGCTTAGCATCCTCTCAGAGGCACGAAACTTCTGCATTTTTTGAACTGCTATGGATTAGCAATAACAGAATGGCAGGAAAAGAAGGATTGAGCACTGTTCATACCACTTTTACCCAGATTGACCCCTTGGCCAAACTCTGAATGTTGTTTAAAATTTGCATAATATTTTACAATTACAACTTAAACTTGGCTTCAATTTCCCAATAGTCAGTTTCCAATTTAGTACATCTTGTTTTTTTTTAATCTCCTCTTTTCAGTTTCTTGTAGGATTTTTATATTTAGTATTTTTTAATTAAAGGAAACTTGCAAAATTTCAATCCTGTGTAGACAGACTTAAATCCTGAACAGACAGAATCTTTGGATAGAAACCTCTGCATTTTGAGAACACCACTCTAAGAAATGCCTTAATGGAGCAGCACTTTCCAGTAAGTTGAAGAGTTACAGATAGGAGCAAATTGCAACTGAACTTGTGTTTTCACGTGGCTGAGTTGCCAGGAGCCATGTATTTTTCCTATTGTTCTGCAGATCTTTGCTGGAAAGTTTACATTCATTGATTGCTCAAGGCAAGTGCTGCAGCTTGGTGAAATCCCTTTCTAAAAATAAAAATGTACAACAGGTACTCAGATATCCTTACACTGCCTACTTTCCACTGCAGACTTCCATCTCACTCCAAAAAAGTAGAAGTATGTGGGAAATGGAAAATATGGAAGGTGGGTAAACAATGGGAGATTGGAAAAGGAGAAAAGAGAAACAGGAGAATAGTGCAATGGAGAGGTAGAAATAGGGAAGAAAGAAGATGAAAGAGGGAGGTGTTGGAGAAGGGAGGATATCGGATCACCTTAAAGGTAGAAGTTCCGTGAGGAAAGAGCTGGAGGAGATATGAGATGAAGAAAATGAACATGGAAAACTTTAGAACTGATGTCAGAACAGGCTGCCGTTTTTTAACCTGAAAGTGATTCCAACCTTGTATTAGTCTCACATGGCTGCTGTAACAAGTTACCACAAACTTGGTGGCTTAAACAACAATACTGTTTTTGAGGTAAGAGGTTAAAATTGGTCTTACTAGGCTGAAACCAAAGTGTCAACAGGACTATGTTCCTTTCTGGAGACTCTAAGGGAGAATTTGTTCCCTTGATCTTCAGCTTCTGCAGATTGCCCACAATCCTTGGTTCACAATCCGCTTCCTACATCATTAAAGACAACATAGGCAGATTGAGACTTTCTTACATTAAAGGACCAATTTCTGCTTCCAATGTCACATTTTCATCTCTCTCTCCCCTGCTCCCTTCTTCCACTTATAAAGACACTTGTAATTACACTGAGCTTGTAATCACCAGGGAACGTATCTGAGTCACATGGCACCAAAATATGTTAGCAGCTGCAAAGCTGTACAGGTCTGCAGCAAGTTCAATTCTTGCCTCCTCAGAGGGGAGAATTCAACCAAGGGTAATAAGGCGGAGGGAGAGACTGAGGCAAGTTTTACAGCAGGAGTGAAACTTTATTAAAAAGTTTAGAGCAGGAATGAAAGGAAGTAAGGTACACTTGGAAGAGGGCCAAGCAGGCAACTTGAGAGGGTCAAGTGTGTGGTTTGACCTTTGACTTGGGGTTTTATGCTTCAGCATTATTCCAGAGTCTGCATCTCTACTCCCCTGACTCTTCCCTTGGGGTGGGCTGTCTGCATGTGCAGTGGCCTGCCTGCACTTGGTGGGGGCCGGGGGAAGCATGAGCAGTGTGTTTACTGAAGTGTACATGCTCACTTGAGGCATTTTTTCCATACTGGTTGAGTGTCCCTAGTAGGTTATATACCATTTAAACTCTGCCATTTTGCCTCTTAGGGCACATGCTTGAGCCCACTCACCCAACTCCTGAAATCTTATTTCTTATTAGGTGTTTCTGTCTACTGGGAGACTGCCTTTCCCTGGTGCTAACTGTAACCAATTATTATTTTAAAGAGGCAGTTCAACAACCCCCTGAACATCACCTGATGCTCACCTGGCATACCTTGGTGGGGAGAAGGGGAGCTCTCCTGCTATGCTCATCATGTCTGCACCTACCTCACGACCTACAATCACAAGCCCATCTGGACAATCTGGGATAATTTTCCCATCTCAAGGGCAGCTTATGGGCACTCTAATTCCATCTGCAACTTTAGTTCCCCCCACCAGCCCCATGTAACCTACAATATTCAAGGATTCCAGGGATTAGTATGTGGACACCTTTATGAGGGCATTGTTTTGCCTACAGAAGTCCTGGTAGTATGATAGGGATCTGCCTGATTCCTGGATGGTTCAGACTTCAAACCCCACTATCACTCTATTTCTTTTGTCACATCTTCATATTGAAAATGAGGCTTGATGCAAGGTCTGGCTTTCCATGTCTTTTTTTATAGGGGTCATAGGGGATCACTCTTTGCCTTTATCTAGTATCTGAAGTATATTTTACAAATTTGAACGTGTTCACAGTATCCATCTATTGTGATTCAATTCTTCAAGCAAAACCAGACTTTGATTAGCAAACAAAGCCTGAAATGTCTAAATAAAATGAAGGATATGAAAGTGCATAAATGAGCAGTTTGTTCTTTCTTAGAGTGGCCACCATGGCTTATAGAGAGAAAGTCCCTGTTCTGTGTGAGCAATACCAGATGAAGGATGCACTGGCACATGAGGTTGAGAGACCTGGGCTAGGGTTAGAGGTGGTGCTCCGAGAAAGATCCGAGGAAAAGAAATTATATCAGTAAAATAATTACATAACTTCTTTGCAGTTTTTATATTTCCTGTTTTCCCGGAAGGATTCTCTCTTATTTATAAACAGTTTTTGTGATTGATTAAACTGGCTACCTAGTCACTCAAGATAGACAACTCAACTTTTTAATTGAACAAAATTGACTGATGCTGTGTATTACAGTTAATATTACAGCTTTGATAGATGAAATGAACAATTATCTGTGCATATGAGCAGTGCAAAGAAAGAGGATTTCTGAGTTTCATTTGTTTAAATACATGTGCATTTGAACTACTTTGTCCAAATATCAGTCAATAATATACAAAAGTAAAGTTATAGCAACCATACGTTAAATAAGATAATATTACAAAAATATTTTAACATAGTACCACATATTTATTTGTGGAATGGGATTGTTTCCAGTATGTAATCAAAGGGGGATGAGAAACTCAAAATTGACAAGGGAGATTTAGTAAACAAAGTCTTCATATGTAACCTAAAGCTAGAAAGAAGATAGGCACTCCTTTAGCATAAGTAGGTCTAAAGTGATATAAGCAAACAGGATATTAGTTCATTCTATGGAGCCATTGATGGGATCTGTAAAGGTGAGATATCTGACTTTTTAAAATATATGATGACCAAAAAAGGCAAAACCAGAAAGGAATATTATGAGACAAGTTGAAAAAAAAATCCCCAAACCCCTCAACTTCCCCCATCCACATCCGAAAAAGAACAACAACAAAGTATTCTGCTTTGTGGTCAGAAGGGTCCAATTTTTACAATTTTAGAACACGAACTGAAAAGCAGAATGATTTCTGCAGAGAAACTTACTAGTTTCCCAATTCAGAAGATCAAATAAATAGTTGTACCTCAATGCCCAAAGATTACTGAAGTTCACAAAAACAAAAAGAGATATGAGGGACAGATTAAGCAAAACCGATGTAGAAATAATCAGTTACTAAAATAATAAGTGGAAAAGACAAATTAGAATAAACAACCAACATCAACTAGAACAAATTTCCTATTACAAGTTTCAAGCAGAATGTACAGATTTTCTACACAAGAAAGAGAATCAGATAATCTCAGATTACTGAAGTGAACATATGTAGACTATAGAATTACATGTGAGACAAAAATCTATCTAGCCAAGATACCGTCCATTTGTTAGGGCAAGGAAGGGTGTGTGTGTGTGTGTGTGTGTGCGTTTGTGTGTTTCTTTCAAGAATTCATAGGACATGTTACACAGTTTTATCTAAAGAAAAACACAAGCATATATGAAAATGATGTTATCAAATGGCAATTAAATTAAAACAGATATATTAAATAAAAGATAACAAAGAAATAAATAATGAGCAAAGATTTTAAAATACATGCACAGACATTTATGTACACATATTTATAAATATGTATTTATAGGATAAACTGATAATGACAATATGACTGATAATTTTTACTATAAAATTTAAGTAAAGGTAAATAAGACATAGACAACAAAAATCAGGAAAAACATTTAATAGCCTATAAATAAAATATTTCAAATTATTTAGAATAAACTTTAAGTTTTATGATCAGAAGTTAGAGATTTAAATGCCTTTGAATGATTTCATTTTATAAAGATGGGAAAAGTAAGAATGGATGAGCAAAATATTTATTAGAAATATATAATTATTGTTTAATATGAATATAGTTACTGATAAAATGAGGCAAGTTAATATTTTTATTGTTGAAAAGATAATATTTGAAGCAATTTAAAATTATACTGGAACTTTAAAATTAACAGTGGGTGGTAAAGAGAAAATAGTCTAGGCCAGCAAAAATAAGGATTAGAAGAAAGCAAACAGCATCAATAAAGAGTAGACAATAAGTAGCAAATACAAGCTAGGATGAAAATAATAAAAACCAAATATTTTAGTCAACACAATAAATACGGGTGGATTAAAATAGTCCCTCATGATGTTCATTTTCATAATACAATATATAAATACACATACACATGCACGATGTGTTTGATATTTTCAAGTAGAATACCCAATGAAAACTACCAAAGCAAAGTTTGAAATAAATGTTCTAGCAAATATAAATTAAGCAAATGTAATAAGATGAAATGGAGTGAATCGAAAAAGCCAAATGCATTATACAGGAAAAATAATATTATGTGCAAAAAATTATTAAAATATATTTCTTTATGCAAAAACAAAATGGAGCCAAATAAGGAAAAACCTGCAGAAAATGGAACTTGATAACATGAAATTAAAGTAGAAGATATTAATAAAATTTCTTTTTCTGAAAGGACACATGATGTCAATAATAAATGCACATGGATAATGAGGATTTGGATTATTAAACAGAAGGATTTGATTCTATCAAATAAAAGGATTTATCTAAAAAAATTGAGATATTATTAACCTTCTTCATTGTTCATAAATATATGAAGTAAAATGTCAACTATAGAATTATACAAAAACTTAATATCATGACAATTAAGACACCCTTAAGTAATCTCTGAAGCAAAATGGATATCAAAATTGAAATAAAAACTACCTCAGGCTGATCTGGGTGGCTCATGCCTGTAATCCTAGCACTTTGAGAGGCTGAGGAAAGAGGATTGTCCAAGAGTTCAAGAACAACCTAGGACACACATTTGAGACTCCATTTCTAAAAAATTTTTTTTTAAATTAGCTGGGCATGGTGGCACATTCCTATAGTCTCAGCTATTTGGGGGGCAAAAGTGGAAGGATTGCTTGAGCCCAGGAGGTTGAGGCTACAGTGAGCCATGATTGCACCACTGCACTCCAGCCTGGGTGACAAAGCAAGACCTTGTCTCAGAAAAAGAAAAAAAAAATCAATCTGAAAAGGACAAAACTACGTGCTAAAATATGTGTAAAAGCAAAATGTAATTATAAAAAATTGTAATAGTACTTTTTTTTTACTATTAAAAGGCTAATAGAATAATACATTGAGTATTTCACTACTACATGTAGAAACATTAAGAAGAACTAAAAGGATGAAATTAATTAAAATTAAGAACTAAAACTGAAGGAATAGAAAACAACCAAATGGGTAAATAGGATAATAAAACATTTTTCTCTCCAAAACAGTAAAATAAATGCAATGCTAAGAAGCTCACCTTATGAGAAAAAGAGAAAATGAAACAACTGAAAACATTAAGAATGACAAAGGGGGTTTAAGCACAAATACAAATAAATTAGATTTATAAATGATTATTAAGTTTAACACTGTGCATTTGACAATACAGTATAAATTAATAGTTTTCTAGCAAAAATATGAAATTTTCATTTTTCAAATGGCAGGATGAGCCTTATGCCAATTACTTCTCCTACCCCCGCCCTAAGTGGCATCACATAGTAGACAATATTAAATGAAAAGCCAGCTAAGCTAAACAAGAACAGCAACAACAACTCATCAACAGGAAAAAATAAAGTGCAATAAATACAAAAAGCCACCAAAAACAAAAGGTTATCATTAGTAATGGCATAACCTGCTCCTGAATGACTTTTGGGTAAATAATGAAATTAAGGTAGAAATCAAGAAGCCCTTTGAAATTAATAAGAACAAAGATTCAACATACCAGAATATCTGGGACACAGCTAAGAGAGAAATTCATAGCACTAAATGTCCACATCAAAAACTTAGAAACATCTCAGATTAACAACCTAACATCACAACCAAAAAAACTAGAAACCAAGAGCAACCAAATCCCAGAGATAATGGAGGACCAGAAATAACCAAAATCAGAGCTGAACTGAAAGAGATTGAGATACGAAAAACCATTCAAAAGGTCAGCAAATCCAAGAGCTGTTTTTTTGAAAGGATTAATACAATAAATGCACTGCTAGCTAGACTAATAAGGAAAAACAGAGAGAAGATTCAAATAAGCACAACCAGAAAGACAAGGGAAATACTACCACTGACTCCACAGAAATACAAACAACCATCAGAGAATATTATAAACACCTCTATAAATATAAACCAGAAAATACAGAAGAAATGGATAAATTCCTGGATACATACATCCTCCCAAGACTGAACCATAAAGAAACTGAATCCCCGAAATGACTAATAATGAACTCTGAAATTGAGAGTAATAATAGCCTGCCAACCAAAAAAAGCCCCAAACCAAATGGATTCTTGGCTGAACTCTATACCAGATGTACAAAAAAGAGCTGGTACCATTTGTATTTGAAACTATTTCAAAAACTTGAGAAAGAGGAACTCCTCCCTAACTCATTCTATGAGGCCAGCATCATTCTGATACCAAAACCTGACAGAGTTGCCAGGCGCAGTGGCTCACACCTGTAATACCAGCACTTTGGGAGGCTGAGGAGGATCACGAGGTCAGGAGTTCAAGATCAGCCTGGCCAAGATGGTGAAACCCCGTCTCTACTAAAAATACAAAAAAATTAGCTGGCCATGGTGGTGGGTGCCTGTAATCCCAGCTACTCGGGAGGCTGAGGCAGAGAATTGCTGGAACCTGGGAGGTGGAGGTTGCAGTGAGCTGAGATTGTGCCACTGCACTCCAGCCTGGGTGACAGAGCAAAACACCAGAAAAAAAACAAAAAACAAAAGACAAAAAACCTAGCATAGACAAAACAAAAGAAGAAAACTTCAGGCTAATATCCTTGATGAACATATATGCAAAAATCCTCAACAAAATACTGGTGAACTGAACCCAGCAGCACATCAAAAAGTGTATCCAGCACAATCAAGTCGGCATTATTTCTGGGATGCAAGGTTGGTTCAATATATGCAAATCAATAAATGTGATTCATCACATAAACAAAACAAAAGACAAAAACCACATGATTATCTCAATAGATGCAGAAAAGGCCTTCAATAAAACTCAACCCTGATTCCTGTTAAAAATTCTCAATAAACGAGGTATTGAATGAACAAACCTCAAAATAATAAGAGCTGTATGTAACACACCCATAGCCAATATCATACTGAATGGGCAAAAGCTGGAAGCATTCCCCTTGAAAACCAGTACAAGACAAGGATGTCCTCTCCCAGGGCAATCAGGCAAGAGAAAGACATAAAGGGTATTAAAATAGGAAGAGAGGAAGTCACATTACCTTAGTTTGCAGATGATTAATGATCCTATATCTAGAAATGATCCTCTATCTAGAAAACCCCTTCATCTCCACTCAAAAGCTTTTTAAGCTGATAAGCAACTTCAGCAAAGTCTCAGAATACAAAATCAATGTGCAAAAATCACTAGCATTCCTATACACTAACAACAATCAAGCTGAGAGCCAAACCATGAATAACACACACTCACAATTGCCAGAAAAAAATAAAATATCTTGCAATACAGTTAACTAAGGAGGTAAAAGTTCTCAACAAGGGGAACTACAAACTAGTGCTCAAAGAAAACAGAGGTGATAGAAACAAATGGCAAAATGTTCCGTGCTCATGTATAGGAAGAATCAATATTGTGAAAATGGCCAAACTGCCCAAAGCAATTTATATATTCAATGCTATTTCCTATTAAAATCCCACTGGTACTCTTCAGAGAACTAGACAGAGCTATTTTAAAATTCATGTGGAATGAAAAACAGGCTGAACAGCCAAGATATTCCTAAGCAAAAAGAACAACACTGGAGGCATCACTCTACCCAACTTCAAAGTGTACTATAGGGCTACAGTAATTAAAACAGTATGGTACTGGTGCAAAAACAGACAGATAAACCAATGGAAGAGAATAGACAACCCAGAAATAAGCACATTAACACAGGAATAGAAAAACAAAAACCACATGTTTTCACTTATAAGTGAGAGCTAAATGATGAGAACACATGGACACATGGATTGCGGGAGAACAACACACACTGGGGCCTATCAGAGGGTGGAGGGTGGAACTAGGGAGAGGAATAGGACAAATAGTGAATGGATGCTTGGCTTAATACCTGGGTGATGAAATGATCAGTACAACAAACCCCCACAACACAAGCTTACCTATGTAACAAACCTGCTCATGTACCCCTGAATTTAAAATACAAGTTGAACAAAGCAAGTTAACTGAGTAATTCCTGAAATTCATAAAATTGATAACTTCTAGATGAAAATAAATGAAACCACAGGCAAAAACAAGCACAGGCCAAGACTCCTTAAATAGTAGAGGTGTTTTCAGAGGCCTTCCAAGCCTGAAAATGGAAGACACTGGAAGATAGGGCCATATCTCTAAGCAGTGTGATCAGTTAGGATACACAATTAGGCCAGCTTTTCGACATCTGTACAAAGTTCATCTCTCCTATATAGCCTGTGCAAAGCCACAAAGCAGTGTAGCTCAGGGAAGGAGCAGTGAGTTTGGGCACTTGTGTCAGAATAGTGGGACTATGCCAGAGATACACAGGAGGAGGTGGTACATTCTAGCTCCCCCACAAAATATAAAGCATAGACTGCAAAGTACTCCCAAGCAGGCCGAATAATACTCGAGTAAAAAAAAATACACTCTGAAACAATACCAATAATTTTTTTAAAAAACTATACCATGATAGATAGAAATCATATAAAACCTCATGTCTAGTAGGAAAAAAAAGATAAATAGGGTTATTTCTTTGTTCTGTTGGGTGAAAAATTAAAAGTGAGAGGAGGAGGGTGACACAAATATGGATTAATGTTAGAAAGACTTTGACAAATACCATTTTAAGTATATATGTTAACATCTTTAATGTAAACACTTGAAAAATAGAAGTAAATAAATTCTAGATCATTAGAGAAAGAACAGCAACAAAATCCTTGAAGGAAATGTAATAAATAAATAAATATATAAGAACTTAAAAAGTGGAGGAAGATGTAATGAAGACTTAGGATAAAAATAAATCACTAAATAAGATGAAATTTTTAAAATGAAATAATGATTGTCAACATAAATGGATAACATTAATCTACTAAAAGCACATTTTTTGAAGAACAAACAAAGCAAGCAGGATCAAGTAGAATTCAGATGAAAAGTAAAATACAATTTTTCATATTGATGAAATGAATAATTCACCATGAAAATATTTTAGTCAATAATACTTATGCATTCAGAAACATAGCTTAAAATACGTACAGAAAAAAATGATTAGCTGTGAAGACAAATTGACAAAGCTACAAAACTAGTGAGAGTTTATTACACCTCTCTCAAAAGTGACAGAACAGATAAGTAGACCAAAATAAGTACAGATATATTGAATAATAAAATGTTTGAACAAGTAGAATTTAAATTCAATAGGAGTTGCACATTTTTTTGTGAATGTGAATTATTTATTTGAGCAAATAAATATGTATTCCTTTAAATTTAACAAAACTGTACTTTTTAAATAACATATACAAAACATTCACAAATAATGATTATGAAGTAGGAACCAAGGGAAATCTGAACAAGGTACAAAAAGCTGATTTTAGGTAATCTATATCCATTAAACAAAACCCAATACAATTAAGAATTAACAAATTAGGAGCAAAAAAACATACTAAAATGTAAAATCTATGCATATATAAAACATACATTTATAGAGAACTATTGAGTTAGATAAAACATTGAAATGGAAATTTGCTGTTAAAATTGATAGCAAAGGTATCACTTAGATATAAAAAACAATTGTGGTGTTTAATTTTATGTGTCAACTTGCCTGAGCAATGGGATGCCAAGATAGCTGGTTAAACATTATTTCTGGGTGTGTCTGTAAGGGTGTTTCTGGAAGAGATGAGCATTTGAATTGGTGGACTGAGTAAAGCAGATGCCCTCCCCCCTCCCACTGTGAGTGGGCATCATTTCATTCTCTGAGGGCCTGAATAGAACAAAAAGGTAGAGTTGAATTCACCCTCTGCCTGATGGCTTGAGTTGGGACTTTGATCTCCTGCCTTTGGCTTTCTTGGTTCTCAGGCCTTCACAGACTGTGGCTTAGCCTGTTTCTATTGCTTTTAACAGAATACTTGGAACAACTGAGTAATATATATTTAAAAAAAAAAAGAATTCATTTCTCATAGTTATGGAGGCTTAGAAGTTCAAGGTCAAGGAGTTACATCTGGATCTCAGGCCTTCAAACCACACTATAGTCTTCCCTCTGTCTCCAGCTTAAAGACAACAGACTGTGGGACTTCTCAGCCTTCATAACCATTTGACCCAATATACCTTCTAATGAATCTTCTCTCTCTTTTTTCCCCAATCTTCTATTGGTTATTTTTCTCTGGACATGCCTGGCTAATACAGTAATAAACATTGACTATTAAAGAACTTAAAAATTAAAAAATAAGAAATTTTGTAAATAAATGAACTTAGTTTTTGATTTAAAAACCTGGAACAGGCAAGTCAGTGATTAAAGAAAAATAGAAGAAATTAGGCCAGGCACGGTGGCTCACGCCTGTAATCGCAGCACTTTGGGAGGCTGAGGTGGGCAGATCCCCTGAGGCCAGGAGTTTGAGACTAGCCTGGCCAACATGGTGAAACCCTGTCTCTACTAAAAATACAAAAATTAGCCAGGCGTGGTGGTGAGTTCCTGTAATCTCAGCTACTGGGGAGGCTGAGGCAGGAGAATCGCTTGAACCGGGGAGGCGGAGTTTCAGTGAGCTGAGATGGTGCCATTGCACTCCAACCTGGGCGACAGAGTGAGACTCTTGTCTCAAAAAAAAAGAAAAGAAAGGAGAAATTAATAAACATAGTAGCCCAAAATAATAACATAAAAAAGGTAAAACCGGAAGTATCCAAAACCCCATAGAATTCTTTTTTTTTTTTTTTTTTTTAGACAGAGTCTCGCTCTGTCGCCAGGCTGGAGTGCAGTGGCACAACCTCCACCTCCCGGGTTCAAGTGATTCTCCTGCCTCAGCCTCCTGAGTAGTGGGGACTCCAGGCATGCACAACCACACCCAGCTGATTTTTGTATTTTTAGTAGAGACAGGGTTTCCCCATGTTGGCCAAGATGGTCTCCATCCCTTGACCTCGTGATCTGCTTGCCTCGGCCTCCCAAAGTGCTGGTATTACAGGTGAGAGCCACCGCACCCAGGCCCCCAGAGAATCCTTAAATATATGTTTGTAAAATTTGTCAATGTATTTGAATTAGGAAACCAATTGGGGATTATTTTTAGTACCCTGACATTTGGGGAAGTGACTGGATTACATAATCTTTGGCAGAAATTGTCTTCTTTATAGTGAATAATCCTGATAATCTGAACAACCTTACCTCATAGATCTAACACACTGAACTACCCTAGCCCTTTTAGAGAAGGCACAGGGAAAATTAGGAGCTCCATGAAAGCACCATTCACCTACTAAAAATGCCAAGTGATCAGACACAAAGCGAGACTAGATGAGGAGCACTGGGCAGGGTGATGAATTACATTTCATAAAGCCCAAAATAGTCTATGCCCATTTACCAACTTTAAGGGCCTTCATCAGGACAAGGGCCCTCTGCCAGGAAGCAAACATCTAAAGTGGGTGACCTTGAATCTTGGCTGGCTGATAATGGACCACAAAGAATTGACAAAATCCAACTGCTTGCTGGAAGATACATGGCTTCCTTCAGCAGACAGGTGAAAGATAAAATAGGTTGGCTTACAAAAAACAAAGAGCCCTGGACTTATTGATTTTTATAAACAAAACCCTTTGGGTGCCCTACAAGTAGAAAGATGGTATGACAATCTGTCTTCCTGGAAAAAAAATAGAGATGTGTATAAATTAAATATGCTTTACTTCTGAAATGTATGCTACAGTAGCAGCAAAGTTAACTGCTACTGAACCTTTTTCTTTCCATTTTGTTTTGTCTTAAGGAAGGTTGCTTAGCTTTCTTTTTATTTTTTTTCTTTTTGAGACAGAGTCTCCTTCTGTCACCAGGCTGGAGTGCAGTGGCGAGATCTAGGCTCACTGCAACCTCCACCTCCTGGTTTCAAGAGATTCTTCTGCCTCAGCCTCCCAAGTAGGTGGGACTACAGGCACACACCACCACACCCAGCTAATTTTTGTATTTTTGGTAGAGACAGGGTTTCACCATGTTGGCCAGGATGGTCTCGATCTCTTGACCTTGTGATCCACCCAGTTCAGCCTCCCAAAGTGCTGGGATTACGTGTGAGCCACAGGACCCGGCCCAGCTTTTTCTTTCTAATGAAGTAGAGAGCACTGCTGTGAGGCCTCCCCAAATCCTTGATGCATGCAGGGATTAAGAGTTGGGTTGAAGCTATCTCCTATGTATTCTATGAACTTTAACTTACATGGACATTTTTTGGGGTGGTACTTTGTTTAATTAAAATGTTCTCCACTCTGGGTTTATAAGCTTTTTTTCATTTCTCCATGAAATAATTTCCTAGATTATATTATCTGTTTACCAACCCACCTCACCCTCCCCTCAAGGAAGCAAGCCAAAAGTCATTTGTATATTTTTATACATGGAGCAAGAGAGCAAAGAAAGGAGGAGTTCTTTCTTTGCAGCTTTTAGTGATCATTCTGTAAATGGTATTCCGTGGATTATTTCACATTTTATTGCATTAAATCTACACACTGACCTTGCTTTACTGACAGATATCTTCAGATTATATATGAAGCTTACAAAATTTAATGGCCGATTAAGGTTACAAAGCTGGTTCACATTATAACTTTGATCTAATTCCAAAATATGTGCTCTCTTTGCTACTACATAACTATGTCAATTTTAAAAGCAAAATAAATTGGTTGCAATGTTGTCATTCTCCACAAAACATGAACCTCAAACATGTACAGTGGACCTTTCAAGTGCCCATGATCATGAAGAAGAATCGGAGCAGGTAATATGGCATCTTTTGATGATGGTGTTTATTTAAGCAGGAGTGGCACAGGCTTGATTTTAAACATGACTGAGAAAAGATAGAGAAAGCTTCCCTGGCAATGAATGCAGTTGCCAAGGATAATGCACAATTCAACCTTTCTTCACTCAATAGCAATTGAAGTATGAATACATTTAAAACCCTTCTAGTTCTGATTTCATATCTAAAGTTATAGCAAGAACATCAACTTTGATAGGAAGTAAGTTAATTTGCTAACCCCATAGCCTTCAAACAATAATAAAGACCCTTGCACAGTATTTTTTCTGACATATATATATGTGTATATATATATGTTTTTTTTTTTTTTTGAGACGGAGTCTCACTCTGTCGCCCAGGCTGGAGTGCAGTGGTGCGATCTTGGCTCACTGCAATCTCCACCTCCCGGGTTCAAGCAGTTCTCTGCCTCAGCCTCCCAAGGAGCTGGGATCACAGGTACCCACCACCACGCCCAGCTAGTTTTTTGTATTTTTAGTAGAGATGGGGTTTCACCACCTTGGCCAGGCTGGTCTTAAACTCCTGACCTTGTGATCCACCTGCTTTGGCCTCCCAAAGTGCTGGGATTACAGGCGTTAGCCATCATGCCCGGCCTATGCATTTACATTTTTACCTGTTTTTCTGTTTTTTCTCTCTCCATATATATATGGAGAGAGAAAAAAATATATATATGCATATATATGCATATATATAATCCATATTATATATATGCATATATATGCATATATATAATCCATATTATATATATGCATATATATGTATTTGTGTGCGTGTCTGTACATATCTGCACATATACAACCGTATGTCACTTAAACAACAAGAATACATTCAGAGAAATGGTTAGGCGTTCTGTAGTTGTGCAAACATCATACAGTGTAGTTATATACATATAGATGGTTTAACCTACCACGCACCTAGACTATATGGCGTATACTCTGTTGCTCATAGGATACAAACCTGTACAGGATGTTACTGTGCTGAATACTCTAGGCAATTGTAACACATTGTTAAATATTTGTGTATCTAAATATATCTAAAAGATACCATAAGGTATAAAAAATTTAAAATGATACACTTCTACAGGGCACTTCTTGAGAATAAACCTTGCAGAAATGAAATCTGCTCTAGATGAGTCAGAAAGTATGTGGTGAGTGAATGTCAAAGCCTAGATGTAACTGTACACTACTGCAGTTCATAAGTATTCTACGCTTAGGTCACACTAAATTTATGTTTAAAAAATTCTTTCATCAATAATAAATTAATCTTAGTTTACTATAACTTTTTAATCTTATCAACTTTTTAGTTTTTTTAACTTTTTGACTCTTTTATAATAACACAGCCTAAAACACACATTGTTCAGCTGCACAAATATATTTTATTTTTTATATTCTTATTCTGTAAGCATTTTTTATTTTACATTTTTTTTTAGTTTTTTACCTTTTAAAACTTTTTTGTTAGAAATTAAGACACACATATCAACCTAGGCTTACACAGAGTCAGGATCATCAATATCACTGTCTTCCACCTCCACATCTTGTCCCACTGCAAAGTCTTCAAGGGCAATAACAAGCATGGAGCTGTCATCTTCTATTACAACAATGCCTTCTCAAACACCTTCTGACGGACCTTATTGAAGCTGTTTTATTTTTATTTTTTATTTTTTTTGAGACAGGGTCTCACTTTGTCACCCAGTTTGTTGCTGAGGCTGGAGTGCAGTAGTGTGGTCTCAGCTTCCTGCCACCTCGACCTCTTGGGCTCAATTGATCCTCCAGCCTCAGCCTCCCAAGTAGCTGGGACAACGGGTGCACACCACCGCGCCTGGCTAATTTTTTGTTGTTATTGTAGAGATGGAGTTTCACTATGTTTCCCAGGCTGGTCTTGAACTGGGCTTAAGCAATCTGCCCACCTTGGTCTCCCAAACTGTTGGGATTACAAGCTTATAGTTAACTTTTAAAAATAAGTAAGTAGGAAGAGCACACTAAAATAACAACTAAAAGTGTAATATAGTGAATAGTAGGGAATAGGAATTTTTCAGCTACACTATAATCTTACGGGAGCATCATTGTATAGGAAGTCCATCAGTGACCAAAATGCTGTTATATGTACATGACTATGTAATCTATGTACATAGAACTATTATATAATAATTTATAGTATTATATATATATAGTACACACACACATACACACATTACATATATAAAGATTATTCTGTTTCAGGTAACATTAGGCAATTCTAAATAGTTTAAGCATAAATGGGAATTTCTGGAATTATACTGGGCTGTCTCATGCGATCAAAGAAAGCAGTGAATCAATAAACATCAAGCTGGAAATCAATTAGAATTTATTTAACTGAAAGACTTTTATATCAGGGGTTTATTAAACCTCTCTCCAGATCGTTGACATAAATATGGCTTAACTCATAATTTGATCAGCACATCTTAGATTGGTGTCCAATTCTGGACAAGTCAGAACTGCCTGATGGTGCAAAGTTATATAATATAAACATATAATAAAGACATGGAGATGAAAGAGATTCATCATTGTTTTGAGGGGGTAATAAACAGAGAAGAGGGAATAGTTGTTAGCCTGGATAATGCATTTTTCTATGATAATTTTGATGAAAACTTCCTCCAAACTTTATTTTTGGTTTCTAATAGTTCAGAAAATCAGGTCTGGTTAAGCATTCAGTAAAGATTTTGACTGAATTAAAATCTTGATTTTATTTAGTTGGGTCCTCTAGGTTTAGGAATTATTATAATAACAACGTACTATATTTTTAAAAAAACAAAATGATGCATTCAGCACAACTGAGCCTCTACTCTATAGTAAGAACTTCCCATATTATATTTCCCAAATATAGCCATATCAGTATATATCCCACCCTACCTACTCCTCTTACAATGAGGGGTTGGCACTCCTGCATTGACAAGTTTAATCTATGCTCCTTTCCATTAAACCTGGGTAGGGTAGAACTTTGTAACTGCTACAAACGACAGAATTGGTGGAAGTGACAATGCATGCCAATCAAGGATAGGTCATAAAAGGCAACACAGTTTCTGCCTGGCACACTCTCTCCCCTTGGAATGCTTGTTCTGAGGGAAGCAAGCCACCATGTTGTTAAGAGACCACCTAGAGAAACCAAGGTCCTGACTGACAACCAACATCAAATGCTAGACACACGAGTAAACAAGCATGTAGTAGGCCCCACCCTCCAGGCCTCCAGACACTCAGGGAAGGAGGCAGCCTTCCTGTGTTGAACCCTGCAGAGAGTACAGATTCATGACACATTTAAATGTTGTTGTTTTAAGCCTGTAAGTTTTGCACTGGTTTGTGATGCAGCATTAGCTAATTGGTACCAATATTGGTATCTGGATATTGAAAGACCTAAAATTGTGGTAGTAGGTCTGTGACTAAGTAACAGGTAGTAGTTGAAAGGATGTAGAGGAAATCTAATGACCCTTTTGGAATCTATCAGTTATGGTGTAAAGAAAAGTGAAAAAATGTTCTTGGAAACTGAAGGAAATTCAGTGATTTCAGGGAGTTTAGCAAATGTGCCATGTGTCATAATGTGGCAAATAGAAAATGTCTCATGAACTCGAGGGTCTAGCTGCAAATATTTCCAGGCAAAGTGTTGAAGTTGTTACCTGGTTATA